>NC_088392.1:30660000-35660000 GCF_037993035.2 Macaca fascicularis
TTCCAGATTTCATCTGAGGATATTTCCTTTTTCACCATAGCCCTCTATGGGCTTCCAAATATCACTTTGCCAATTCCACAAGAACTGTCTTAGCGAAAGGCTTCTTGAGGGGAAAGCTGTAACTCTGTGAGATGATTTCACAGAACACAAAGAAGTTTCTCAGAAAGCTTCTTTCTCATTGTTATCGGAGTTTATATCCTTTGGCCCTATAGTCTTCAAAGGGATCCGAAATATCTGTTCTCAGATTCCACAGAAATAAGGCTAGCAAAGAGATCCACGAAATACAGATGTAACTCTGTGAGATGAATTAACAGAACACTAAGCAGTTTCTCAGAAAGCTTCTTTCCACATTTCATCTGAGGATATTTCCTTTTTCACCATTGCCCTCTATGGGCTTCCGAATATCACTTTGCCATTGTTATCAGAGTTTATATCCTTTGGCCCTATAGTCTTCAAAGGGATCCGAAATATCTGTTCTCAGATTCCACAGAAATAAGGCTAGCAAAGAGATCCACGAAATACAGATGTAACTCTGTGAGATGAATTAACAGAACACTAAGCAGTTTCTCAGAAAGCTTCTTTCCAGATTTCATCTGACGATATTTCCTTTTTCACCATTGCCCTCTATGGGCTTCCGAATATCACTTTGCCAATTCCTCAAGAACTGTCTTAGCGAAAGGCTTCTTGAGGGGAAAGCTGTAACTCTGTGAGATGATTTCACAGAACACAAAGAAGATTCTCAGAAAGCTTCTTTCTCATTGTTATCGGAGTTTATATCCTTTGGCCCTATAGTCTTCAAAAGGATCCGAAATATCTGTTCTCAGATTCCACAGAAATAAGGCTAGCAAAGAGATCCACGAAAAACAGATGTAACACTGTGAGATGAATTAACAGAACACTAAGCAGTTTCTCAGAAAGCTTCTTTCCAGATTTCATCTGAGGATATTTCCTTTTTCACCATTGCCCTCTATGGGCATCCGAATATCACTTTGCCAATTCCACAAGAACTGTCTTAGCGAAAGGCTTCTTGAGGGGAAAGCTGTAACTCTGTGAGATGATTTCACAGAACACAAAGAATTTTCTCAGAAAGCTTCTTTCTCGTTGTTATCGGAGTTTATATCCTTTGGCCCTATAGTCTTCAAAGGGATCTGAAATATCTGTTCTCAGATTCCACAGAAATAAGGCTAGCAAAGAGATCCACGAAATACAGATGTAAATCTGTGAGATGAATTAACAGAACACTAAGCAGTTTCTCAGAAAGCTTCTTTCCAGATTTCATCTGAGGATATTTCCTTTTTCACCATAGCCCTCTATGGGCTTCCATATATCACTTTGCCAATTCCACAAGAACTGTCTTAGAGAAAGGCTTCTTGAGGGGAAAGCTGTAACTCTGTGAGATGATTTCACAGAACACAAAGAAGTTTCTCAGAAAGCTTCTTTCTCGTTGTTATGAGAGTTTATATCCTTTGGCCGTATAGTCTTCAAAGGGATCCGAAATATCTGTTCTCAGATTCCACAGAAATAAGGCTAGCAAAGAGATCCACGAAATACAGATGTAACTCTGTGAGATGAATTAACAGAACACTAAGCAGTTTCTCAGAAAGCTTCTTTCCAGATTTCATCTGAGGATATTTCCTTTTTCACCATTGCCCTCTAGGGGCTTCCGAATATCACTTTGCCAATTCCACAAGAACTGTCTTAGCGAAAGGCTTCTTGAGGGGAAAGCTGTAACTCTGGGAGATGATTTCACAGAACACAAAGAAGTTTCTCAGAAAGCTTCTTTCTCGTTGTTATCGTAGGAGATTTCCTTTGGCCCTATAGTCTTCAAAGGGATTCGAAATAACTGTTCTCAGATTACACAGAAATAAGGCTAGCAAAGAGATCCACGAAATACAGATGTAACTCTGTGAGATGAATTAACAGAACACTAAGCAGTTTCTCAGAAACTTCTTTCCAGATTTCATCTGCGGATATTTCCTTTTTCACCATAGCCCTCTGTGGGCTTCCAAGTATCACTTTGCCAATTCCACAAGAACTGTCTTAGCGAAAGGCTTCTTGAGGGGAAAGCTGTAACTCTGTGAGATGATTTCACAGAACACAAAGAAGTTTCTCAGAAAGCTTCTTTCTCGTTGTTATCGTAGGAGATTTCCTTTGGCCCTATAGTCTTCAAAGGGATTCGAATTAACTGTTCTCAGATTACACAGAAATAAGGCTAGCAAAGAGATCCACGAAATACAGATGTAACTCTGTGAGATGAATTAACAGAACACTAAGCAGTTTCTCAGAAACTTCTTTCCAGATTTCATCTGCGGATATTTCCTTTTTCACCATAGCCCTCTGTGGGCTTCCAAGTATCACTTTGCCAATTCCACAAGAACTGTCTTAGCGAAAGGCTTCTTGAGGGGAAAGCTGTAACTCTGTGAGATGATTTCACAGAACACAAAGAAGTTTCTCAGAAAGCTTCCTTCACTTTCTTATCGGAGGATATTTCCTTTGCCCCTATAGTTTTCAAAGCGATCCGAATATCTGTTCTCAGATTCCACAGAAATAAGGCTAGCAAAGAGATCCACGAAATACAGATGTAACTCTTTGAGATGAATTAACAGAACACTAAGCAGTTTCTCAGAAAATTCTTTCCAGATTTCATCTGAGGATATTTCCTTTTTCACCATTGCCCTCTATGGGCTTCCTAATATCACTTTGCCAATTCCACAAGAACTGTCTTAGCGAAAGGCTTCTTGAGGGGAAAGTTGTAACTCTGTGAGATGATTTCACAGAACACAAAGAAGTTTCTCAGAAAGCTTCTTTCTCTTTGATATCGGAGGATATTTCCTTTGGCCCAATAGTCTTCTGATGCATCCGAAATATCTGTTCTCAGATTCCACAAAAATAAGGCTAGCAAAGTGATCCACGAAATACAGATGTAACTCTGTTATGAGAATTAAGAGAACACTAAGCAGTTTCTCAGAAAGCTTTTTTCCAGATTTCATCTGAGGATATTTCCTTTATCACCATAGCCCTCTATGGGCTTCCAAATATCACTTTGCCAATTCCACAAGAACTGTCTTGGCGAAAGGCTTCTTGAGGGGAAAGCTGTAACTCTGTGAGATGGTTTCACAGAACACAAAGAAGTTTCTCAGAAAGCTTCTTTCTCGTTGTTATCGGAGTTTATATCCTTTGGCCCTATAGTCTTCTAAGGGATCCGAAATATCTGTTCTCAGATTCCACAGAAATAAGGCTAGCAAAGATATCCACGAAATACAGATGTAATTCTGTGAGATGAATTAACAGAACACTAAGCAGTTTCTCAGACAGCTTATTTCCAGATTTCATCTGAGGATATCTCCTTTTTCACCATAGCCCTCTATGGGCTTCCATATATCACTTTGCCAATTCCACAAGAACTGTCTTAGCCTAAGGCTTCTTGAGGGGAAAGCTGTAACTCTGTGAGATGATTTCACAGAACACAAAGAAGTTTCTCAGAAAGCTTCTTTCTCGTTGTTATCGGAGTTTATATCCTTTGGCCCTATAGTCTTCAAAGGGATCCGAAATATCTGTTCTCAGATTCCACAGAAATAAGGCTAGCAAAGAGATCCACGACATACAGATGTAACTCTGTGAGATGAATTAACAGAACACTAAGCAGTTTCTCAGAAAGCTTCTTTCCAGATTTCATCTGAGGATATTTCCTTTTTCACCATTGCCCTCTATGGGCTTCCAAATATCACTTTGCCAATTCAACAAGAACTGTCTTAGCGAAAGGCTTCTTGAGGGGAAAGCTGTAACTCTGTGAGATGATTTCACAGAACACAAAGAAGTTTCTCAGAAAGCTTCTTTCTCATTGTTATCGGAGTTTATTTCCTTTGGCCCTATAGTCTTCAAAGGGATCCGAAATATCTGTTCTCAGATTCCACAGAAATAAGGCTAGCAAAGAGATCCAGGAAACACAGAAGTAACTCTCTGAGATGAATTAAGAGAACACTAAGCAGTTTCTCAGAAAGCTTCTTTCCAGATTTCATCTGAGGATATTTCCTTTTTCACCATTGCCCTCTATGGGCTTCCAAATATCACTTTGCCAATTCCACAAGAACTGTCTTAGCGAAAGGCTTCTTGAGAGGAAAGCTGTAACTCTGTGAGATGATTTCACAGAACACAAAGAAGTTTCTCAGAAAGCTTCCTTCTCGTTGTTATCGGAGTTTATATCCTTTGGCCCTATCGTCTTCAAAGGGATCCGAAATATCTGTTCTCAGATTCCACAGAAATAAGGCTAGCAAAGAGATCCACGAAATACAGATATAACTCTGTGAGATGAATTAACAGAACACTAAGCAGTTTCTCAGAAAGCTTCTTTCCAGATTTCATCTGAGGATATTTCCTTTTTCACCATTGCCCTCTATGGGCTTCCAAATATCACTTTGCCAATTCAACAAGAACTGTCTTAGTGAAAGGCTTCTTGAGGGGAAAGCTGTAACTCTGTGACATGATTTCACAGAACACAAAGAAGTTTCTCAGAAAGCTTCTTTCTCTTTGTTATCGGAGTTTATTTCCTTTGGCCCTATAGTCGTCAAAGGGATCCGAAATATCTGTTCTGAGATTCCACAGAAATAAGGCTAGCAAAGAGATCCAGGAAAAACAGAAGTAACTCTGTGAGATGAATTAACAGAACACTAAGCAGTTTCTCAGAAAGCTTCTTTCCAGATTTCATCTGAGGATATTTCCTTTTTCACCATTGCCCTCTATGGGCTTCCAAATATCACTTTGCCAATTCAACTAGAACTGCCTTAGCGAAAGGCTTCTTGAGGGGAAAGCTGTAACTCTGTGAGATGATTTCACAGAACACAAAGAAGTTTCTCAGAAAGCTTCTTTCTCGTTGTTATCGGAGTTTATATCCTTTGGCCCTATAGTCTTCCAAGGGATCCGAAATATCTGTTCTCAGATTCCACAGAAATAAGGCTAGCAAAGAGATCCACGAAATACAGATGTAACTCTGTGAGATGAATTAACAGAACACTAAGCAGTTTCTCAGAAAGCTTCTTTCCATATTTCATCTGAGGATATTTCCTTTTTCACCATAGCCCTCTATGGGCTTCCAAATATCACTTTGCCAATTCCACAAGAACTGTCTTAGCGAAAGGCTTCTTGAGGGGAAAGCTGTAACTCTGTGAGATGATTTCACAGAACACAAAGAAGTTTCTCAGAAAGCTTCCTTCTCTTTCTTATCGGAGTTTATTTCCTTTGGCCCTATATTCATCAAAGGGATCCGAAATATCTGTTCTCAGATTCCACAGAAATAAGGCTAGCAAAGAGATCCACGAAATACAGCTGTAACTCTGTGAGATGAATTAACAGAACACGAAGCAGTTTCTCAGAAAGCTTCTTTCCAGATTTCATCTGAGGATATTTCCTTTTTCACCATAGCCCTCTATGGGCTTCCAAATATCACTTTGCCAATTCCACAAGAACTGTCTTAGGGAAAGACTTCTTGAGGGGAAAGCTGTAACTCCGTGAGATGATTTCACAGAACACAAAGAAGTTTCTCAGAAAGCTTCTTTCTTTTTCTTATCGGAGGATATTTCCTTTGGCCCAATAGTCTTCTAAGGGATCCGAAATATCTGTTCTCGGATTCCACATAAATAAGGCTAGCAAAGAGATCCACGAAATACAGATGTAACACTGTGAGATGAATTAACAGAACACTAAGCAGTTTCTCAGAAAGCTTCTTTCCAGATTTCATCTGAGGATATTTCCTTTTTCACCAGAGCCCTCTATGGGCTTCCAAATATCACTTTGCCAATTCCACAAGAACTGTCTTAGCGAAAGGCTTCTTGAGGGGAAAGCTGTAACTCTGTGAGATGATTTCACAGAACACAAAGAAGTTTCTCAGAAAGCTTCTTTCTCATTGTTATCCTAGTTTATATCCTTTGGCCCTATAGTCTTCAAAGGGATCCGAAATATCTGTTCTCAGATTCCACAGAAATAAGGCTAGCAAAGAGATCCACGAAATACAGATGTAACTCTGTGAGATGAATTAACAGAACACTAAGCAGTTTCTCAGAAAGCTTCTTTCCAGATTTCATCTGAGGATATTTCCTTTTTCACCTTTGCCCTCTATGGGCTTCCAAATATCACTTTGCCAATTCCACAAGAACTGTCTTAGCGAAAGACTTCTTGAGGGGAAAGCTGTAACTCTGTGAGATGAATTCACAGAACACAAAGAAGTTTCTCAGAAAGCTTCTTTCTCTTTGTTATCGGAGGATATTTCCTTTGGCCCAATAGTCTTCTAAGGGATCCGAAATATCTGTTCTCGGATTCCACAGAAATAAGGCTAGCAAAGAGATCCACGAAATACAGATGTAACTCTGTGAGATGAATTAACAGAACACTAAGCAGTTTCTCGGAAAGCTTCTTTCCAGATTTCATCTGAGGATATTTCCTTTTTCACCGTAGCCCTCTATGGGCTTCCAAATATCACTTTTCCAATTCCACAAGAACTGTCTTAGCGAAAGGCTTCTTGAGGGGAAAGCTGTAACTCTGTGAGATGATTTCACAGAACACAAAGAAGTTTCTCAGAAAGCTTCCTTCACTTTCTTATCGGAGGATATTTCCTTTGCCCCTATAGTTTTCAAAGGGATCCGAATATCTGTTCTCAGATTCCACAGAAATAAGGCTAGCAAAGAGATCCACGAAATACAGATGTAACTCTTTGAGATGAATTAACAGAACACTAAGCAGTTTCTCAGAAAATTCTTTCCAGATTTCATCTGAGGATATTTCCTTTTTCACCATTGCCCTCTATGGGCTTCCTAATATCACTTTGCCAATTCCACAAGAACTGTCTTAGCGAAAGGCTTCTTGAGGGGAAAGTTGTAACTCTGTGAGATGATTTCACAGAACACAAAGAAGTTTCTCAGAAAGCTTCTTTCTCTTTGATATCGGAGGATATTTCCTTTGGCCCAATAGTCTTCTGAGGCATCCGAAATATCTGTTCTCAGATTCCACAAAAATAAGGCTAGCAAAGTGATCCACGAAATACAGATGTAACTCTGTTATGAGAATTAAGAGAACACTAAGCAGTTTCTCAGAAAGCTTCTTTCCAGATTTCATCTGAGGATATTTCCTTTATCACCATAGCCCTCTATGGGCTTCCAAATATCACTTTGCCAATTCCACAAGAACTGTCTTAGCGAAAGGCTTCTTGAGGGGAAAGCTGTAACTCTGTGAGATGGTTTCACAGAACACAAAGAAGTTTCTCAGAAAGCTTCTTTCTCGTTGTTATCGGAGTTTATATCCTTTGGCCCTATAGTCTTCTAAGGGATCCGAAATATCTGTTCTCAGATTCCACAGAAATAAGGCTAGCAAAGATATCCACGAAATACAGATGTAATTCTGTGAGATGAATTAACAGAACACTAAGCAGTTTCTCAGACAGCTTATTTCCAGATTTCATCTGAGGATATCTCCTTTTTCACCATAGCCCTCTATGGGCTTCCATATATCACTTTGCCAATTCCACAAGAACTGTCTTAGCCTAAGGCTTCTTGAGGGGAAAGCTGTAACTCTGTGAGATGATTTCACAGAACACAAAGAAGTTTCTCAGAAAGCTTCTTTCTCGTTGTTATCGGAGTTTATATCCTTTGGCCCTATAGTCTTCAAAGGGATCCGAAATATCTGTTCTCAGATTCCACAGAAATAAGGCTAGCAAAGAGATCCACGACATACAGATGTAACTCTGTGAGATGAATTAACAGAACACTAAGCAGTTTCTCAGAAAGCTTCTTTCCAGATTTCATCTGAGGATATTTCCTTTTTCACCATTGCCCTCTATGGGCTTCCAAATATCACTTTGCCAATTCAACAAGAACTGTCTTAGCGAAAGGCTTCTTGAGGGGAAAGCTGTAACTCTGTGAGATGATTTCACAGAACACAAAGAAGTTTCTCAGAAAGCTTCTTTCTCATTGTTATCGGAGTTTATTTCCTTTGGCCCTATAGTCTTCAAAGGGATCCGAAATATCTGTTCTCAGATTCCACAGAAATAAGGCTAGCAAAGAGATCCAGGAAACACAGAAGTAACTCTCTGAGATGAATTAAGAGAACACTAAGCAGTTTCTCAGAAAGCTTCTTTCCAGATTTCATCTGAGGATATTTCCTTTTTCACCATTGCCCTCTATGGGCTTCCAAATATCACTTTGCCAATTCCACAAGAACTGTCTTAGCGAAAGGCTTCTTGAGAGGAAAGCTGTAACTCTGTGAGATGATTTCACAGAACACAAAGAAGTTTCTCAGAAAGCTTCCTTCTCGTTGTTATCGGAGTTTATATCCTTTGGCCCTATCGTCTTCAAAGGGATCCGAAATATCTGTTCTCAGATTCCACAGAAATAAGGCTAGCAAAGAGATCCACGAAATACAGATATAACTCTGTGAGATGAATTAACAGAACACTAAGCAGTTTCTCAGAAAGCTTCTTTCCAGATTTCATCTGAGGATATTTCCTTTTTCACCATTGCCCTCTATGGGCTTCCAAATATCACTTTGCCAATTCAACAAGAACTGTCTTAGTGAAAGGCTTCTTGAGGGGAAAGCTGTAACTCTGTGACATGATTTCACAGAACACAAAGAAGTTTCTCAGAAAGCTTCTTTCTCTTTGTTATCGGAGTTTATTTCCTTTGGCCCTATAGTCGTCAAAGGGATCCGAAATATCTGTTCTGAGATTCCACAGAAATAAGGCTAGCAAAGAGATCCAGGAAAAACAGAAGTAACTCTGTGAGATGAATTAACAGAACACTAAGCAGTTTCTCAGAAAGCTTCTTTCCAGATTTCATCTGAGGATATTTCCTTTTTCACCATTGCCCTCTATGGGCTTCCAAATATCACTTTGCCAATTCAACTAGAACTGCCTTAGCGAAAGGCTTCTTGAGGGGAAAGCTGTAACTCTGTGAGATGATTTCACAGAACACAAAGAAGTTTCTCAGAAAGCTTCTTTCTCGTTGTTATCGGAGTTTATATCCTTTGGCCCTATAGTCTTCAAAGGGATCCGAAATATCTGTTCTCAGATTCCACAGAAATAAGGCTAGCGAAGAGATCCACGAAATACAGATGTAACTCTGTGAGATGAATTAACAGAACACTAAGCAGTTTCTCAGAAAGCTTCTTTCCATATTTCATCTGAGGATATTTCCTTTTTCACCATAGCCCTCTATGGGCTTCCAAATATCACTTTGCCAATTCCACAAGAACTGTCTTAGCGAAAGGCTTCTTGAGGGGAAAGCTGTAACTCTGTGAGATGATTTCACAGAACACAAAGAAGTTTCTCAGAAAGCTTCCTTCTCTTTCTTATCGGAGTTTATTTCCTTTGGCCCTATATTCATCAAAGGGATCCGAAATATCTGTTCTCAGATTCCACAGAAATAAGGCTAGCAAAGAGATCCACGAAATACAGCTGTAACTCTGTGAGATGAATTAACAGAACACGAAGCAGTTTCTCAGAAAGCTTCTTTCCAGATTTCATCTGAGGATATTTCCTTTTTCACCATAGCCCTCTATGGGCTTCCAAATATCACTTTGCCAATTCCACAAGAACTGTCTTAGGGAAAGACTTCTTGAGGGGAAAGCTGTAACTCCGTGAGATGATTTCACAGAACACAAAGAAGTTTCTCAGAAAGCTTCTTTCTTTTTCTTATCGGAGGATATTTCCTTTGGCCCAATAGTCTTCTAAGGGATCCGAAATATCTGTTCTCGGATTCCACATAAATAAGGCTAGCAAAGAGATCCACGAAATACAGATGTAACACTGTGAGATGAATTAACAGAACACTAAGCAGTTTCTCAGAAAGCTTCTTTCCAGATTTCATCTGAGGATATTTCCTTTTTCACCAGAGCCCTCTATGGGCTTCCAAATATCACTTTGCCAATTCCACAAGAACTGTCTTAGCGAAAGGCTTCTTGAGGGGAAAGCTGTAACTCTGTGAGATGATTTCACAGAACACAAAGAAGTTTCTCAGAAAGCTTCTTTCTCATTGTTATCCTAGTTTATATCCTTTGGCCCTATAGTCTTCAAAGGGATCCGAAATATCTGTTCTCAGATTCCACAGAAATAAGGCTAGCAAAGAGATCCACGAAATACAGATGTAACTCTGTGAGATGAATTAACAGAACACTAAGCAGTTTCTCAGAAAGCTTCTTTCCAGATTTCATCTGAGGATATTTCCTTTTTCACCTTTGCCCTCTATGGGCTTCCAAATATCACTTTGCCAATTCCACAAGAACTGTCTTAGCGAAAGACTTCTTGAGGGGAAAGCTGTAACTCTGTGAGATGAATTCACAGAACACAAAGAAGTTTCTCAGAAAGCTTCTTTCTCTTTGTTATCGGAGGATATTTCCTTTGGCCCAATAGTCTTCTAAGGGATCCGAAATATCTGTTCTCGGATTCCACAGAAATAAGGCTAGCAAAGAGATCCACGAAATACAGATGTAACTCTGTGAGATGAATTAACAGAACACTAAGCAGTTTCTCGGAAAGCTTCTTTCCAGATTTCATCTGAGGATATTTCCTTTTTCACCGTAGCCCTCTATGGGCTTCCAAATATCACTTTTCCAATTCCACAAGAACTGTCTTAGCGAAAGGCTTCTTGAGGGGAAAGCTGTAACTCTGTGAGATGATTTCACAGAACACAAAGAAGTTTCTCAGAAAGCTTCTTTCTCGTTGTTATCGGAGTTTATATCCTTTGGCCCTATAGTCTTCAAAGGGATCCGAAATATCTGTTCTCAGATTCCACAGAAATAAGGCTAGAAAAGAGATCCACGAAATACAGATGTAACTCTGTGAGATGAAATAACAGAACACTAAGCAGTTTCTCAGAAAGCTTCTTTCCAGATTTCATCTGAGGATATTTCCTTTTTCACCGTAGCCCTCTATGGGCTTCCATATATCACTTTGCCAATTCCACAAGAACTGTCTTAGCGAAAGGCTTCTTGAGGGGAAAGCTGTAACTCTCTGAGATGATTTCACAGAACACAAAGAAGTTTCTCAGAAAGCTTCCTTCTCTTTGTCATCGGAGTTTATTTCCATTGGCCCTATATTCATCAAAGGGATCCGAAATATCTGTTCTGAGATGCCACAGAAATAAGGCTAGCAAAGAGATCCACGAAATACAGATGTAACTCTGTGAGATGAATTAACAGATCACTAAGCAGTTTCTCAGAAAGCTTCTTTCCAGATTTCATCTGAGTATATTTCCTTTTTCACCATTGCCCTCTATGGGCTTCCAAATATCACTTTGCCAATTCCACAAGAACTGTCTTAGCGAAAGACTTCTTGAGGGGAAAGCTGTAACTCTGTGAGATGATTTCACAGAACACAAAGAAGTTTCTCAGAAAGCTTCTTTCTCTTTCTTATCGGAGGATATTTCCTTTGGCCCAATAGTCTTCTAAGGGATCCGAAATATCTGTTCTCGGATTCCACATCAATAAGGCTAGCAAAGAGATCCACGAAATACAGAAGTAACTCTGTGAGATGAATTAACAGAACAATAAGCAGTTTCTCAGAAAGCTTCTTTCCAGATTTCATCTGAGGATATTTCCTTTTTCACAATTGCCCTCTATGGGCTTCCGAATATCACTTTGCCAATTCCAAAAGAACTGTCTTAGCGAAAGGCTTCTTGAGGGGATAGCTGTAACTCTGTGAGATGATTTCACAGAACACAAAGAAGTTTCTCAGAAAGCTTCTTTCTCGTTGTTATCGGAGTTTATATCCTTTGGCCCTATAGTCTTCAAAAGGATCCGAAATATCTGTTCTCAGATTCCACAGAAATAAGGCTAGCAAAGAGATCCACGAAATACAGATGTAACTCTGTGAGATGAATTAACAGAACACTAAGCAGTTTCTCAGAAAGCTTCTTTCCAGATTTCATCTGAGGATATTTCCTTTTTCACCTTTGCCCTCTATAGGCTTCCAAATATCACTTTGCCAATTCCACAAGAAATGTCTTAGCGAAAGACTTCTTGAGGGGAAAGCTGTAACTCTGTGAGATGAATTCACAGAACACAAAGAAGTTTCTCAGAAAGCTTCTTTCTCTTTGTTATCGGAGGATATTTCCTTTGGCCCAATAGTCTTCTAAGGGATCCGAAATATCTGTTCTCAGATTCCACATCAATAAGGCTAGCAAAGAGATCCACGAAATACAGATGTAACTCTGTGAGATGAATTAACAGAACACTAAGCAGTTTCTCAGAAAGCTTCTTTCCAGATTTCATCTGAGGATATTTCCTTTTTCACCGTAGCCCTCTATGGGCTTCCAAATAAAACTTTGCCAATTCCACAAGAACTGTCTTAGCGAAAGGCTTCTTGAGGGGAAAGCTGTAACTCTGTGAGATGATTTCACAGAACACAAAGAAGTTTCTCAGAAAGCTTCTTTCTCGTTGTTATCGGAGTTTATATCCTTTGGCCCTATAGTCTTCAAAGGGATCCGAAATATCTGTTCTCAGATTCCACAGAAATAAGGCTAGAAAAGAGATCCACGAAATACAGATGTAACTCTGTGAGATGAAATAACAGAACACTAAGCAGTTTCTCAGAAAGCTTCTTTCCAGATTTCATCTGAGGATATTTCCTTTTTCACCGTAGCCCTCTATGGGCTTCCAAATATCACTTTGCCAATTCCACAAGAACTGTCTTAGCGAACGGCTTCTTGAGGGGAAAGCTGTAACTCTCTGAGATGATTTCACAGAACACAAAGAAGTTTCTCAGAAAGCTTCCTTCTCTTTGTCATCGGAGTTTATTTCCATTGGCCCTATATTCATCAAAGGGATCCGAAATATCTGTTCTCAGATGCCACAGAAATAAGGCTAGCAAAGAGATCCAAGAAATACAGATGTAACTCTGTGAGATGAATTAACAGAACACTAAGCAGTTTCTCAGAAAGCTTCTTTCCAGATTTCATCTGAGGATATTTCCTTTTTCACCATTGCCCTCTATGGGCTTCCAAATATCACTTTGCCAATTCCACAAGAACTGTCTTAGCGAAAGACTTCTTGAGGGGAAAGCTGTAACTCTGTGAGATGATTTCACAGAACACAAAGAAGTTTCTCAGAAAGCTTCTTTCTCTTTCTTATCGGAGGATATTTCCTTTGGCCCAATAGTCTTCTAAGGGATCCGAAATATCTGTTCTCGGATTCCACATCAATAAGGCTAGCAAAGAGATCCACGAAATACAGAAGTAACTCTGTGAGATGAATTAACAGAACACTAAGCAGTTTCTCAGAAAGCTTCTTTCCAGATTTCATCTGAGGATATTTCCTTTTTCACCATTGCCCTCTATGGGCTTCCGAATATCACTTTGCCAATTCCACAAGAACTGTCTTAGCGAAAGGCTTCTTGAGGGGAATACTGTAACTCTGTGAGATGATTTCACAGAACACAAAGAAGTTTCTCAGAAAGCTTCTTTCTCGTTGTTATCGGAGTTTATATCCTTTGGCCCCATAGTCTTCAAAAGGATCCGAAATATCTGTTCTCAGATTCCACAGAAATAAGGCTAGCAAAGAGATCCACGAAATACAGATGTAACTCTGTGAGATGAATTAACAGAACACTAAGCAGTTTCTCAGAAAGCTTCTTTCCAGATTTCATCTGAGGATATTTCCTTTTTCACCTTTGCCCTCTATGGGCTTCAAAATATCACTTTGCCAATTCCACAAGAACTGTCTTAGCGAAAGACTTCTTGAGGGGAAAGCTGTAACTCTGTGAGATGAATTCACAGAACACAAAGAAGTTTCTCAGAAAGCTTCTTTCTCTTTGTTATCGGAGGATATTTCCTTTGGCCCAATAGTCTTCTAAGGGATCCGAAATATCTGTTCTCGGATTCCACAGAAATAAGGCTAGCAAAGAGATCCACGAAATACAGATGTAACTCTGTGAGATGAATTAACAGAACACTAAGCAGTTTCTCAGAAAGCTTCTTTCCAGATTTCATCTGAGGATATTTCCTTTTTCACCGTAGCCCTCTATGGGCTTCCAAATATCACTTTGCCAATTCCACAAGAACTGTCCTAGCGAAAGGCTTCTTGAGGGGAAAGCTGTAACTCTGTGAGATGATTTCACAGAACACAGAGAAGTTTCTCAGAAAGCTTCTTTCTCGTTGTTATCGGAGTTTATATCCTTTGGCCCTATAGTCTTCAAAGGGATCCGAAATATCTGTTCTCAGATTCCACAGAAATAAGGCTAGAAAAGAGATCCACGAAATACAGATGTAACTCTGTGAGATGAAATAACAGAACACTAAGCAGTTTCTCAGAAAGCTTCTTTCCAGATTTCATCTGAGGATATTTCCTTTTTCACCGTAGCCCTCTATGGGCTTCCAAATATCACTTTGCCAATTCCACAAGAACTGTCTTAGCGAACGGCTTCTTGAGGGGAAAGCTGTAACTCTCTGAGATGATTTCACAGAACACAAAGAAGTTTCTCAGAAAGCTTCCTTCTCTTTGTCATTGGAGTTTATTTCCATTGGCCCTATAATCATCAAAGGGATCCGAAATATCTGTTCTCAGATGCCACAGAAATAAGGCTAGCAAAGAGATCCACGAAATACAGATGTAACTCTGTGAGATGAATTAACAGAACACTAAGCAGTTTCTCAGAAAGCTTCTTTCCAGATTTCATCTGAGGATATTTCCTTTTTCACCATTGCCCTCTATGGGCTTCCAAATATCACTTTGCCAATTCCACAAGAACTGTCTTAGTGAAAGACTTCTGGAGGGGAAAGCTGCAACTCTGTGAGATGATTTCACAGAACACAAAGAAGTTTCTCAGAAAGCTTCTTTCTCTTCCTTATCGGAGGATATTTCCTTTGGCCCAATAGTCTTCTAAGGGATCCGAGATATCTGTTCTCGGATTCCACATCAATAAGGCTAGCAAAGAGATCCACGAAATACAGAAGTAACTCTGTGAGATGAATTAACAGAACACTAAGCAGTTTCTCAGAAAGCTTCTTTCCAGATTTCATCTGAGGATATTTCCTTTTTCACCATTGCCCTCTATGGGCTTCCGAATATCACTTTGCCAATTCCACAAGAACTGTCTTAGCGAAAGGCTTCTTGAGGGGAAAGCTGTAACTCTGTGAGATGATTTCACAGAACACAAAGAAGTTTCTCAGAAAGCTTCTTTCTCGTTGTTATCGGAGTTTATATCCTTTGGCCCTATAGTCTTCAAAAGGATCCGAAATATCTGTTCTCAGATTCCACAGAAATAAGGCTAGCAAAGAGATCCACGAAATACAGATGTAAATCTGTGAGATGAATTAACAGAACACTAAGCAGTTTCTCAGAAAGCTTCTTTCCAGATTTCATCTGAGGATATTTCCTTTTTCACCGTTGCCCTCTATGGGCTTCCGAATATCACTTTGCCAATTCCACAAGAACTGTCTTAGCGAAAGGCTTCTTGAGGGGAAAGCTGTAACTCTGTGAGATGATTTCACAGAACACAAAGAAGTTTCTCAGAAAGCTTCTTTCTCGTTGTTATCGGAGTTTATATCCTTTGGCCCTATAGTCTTCAGAGGGATCCGAAATATCTGTTCTCAGATTCCACAGAAATAAGGCTAGCAAAGAGATCCACGAAATACAGATGTAAATCTGTGAGATGAATTAACAGAACACTAAGCAGTTTCTCAGAAAGCTTCTTTCCATATTTCATCTGAGGATATTTCCTTTTTCACCATAGCCCTCTATGGGCTTCCAAATATCACTTTCCCAATTCCACAAGAACTGTCTTAACGAAAGGCTTCTTGAGGGGAAAGCTGTAACTCAGTGAGATGATTTTACAGAACTCGAAGAAGTTTCTCAGAAAGCTTCTTTCTCTTTCTTATCGGAGTTTATATCCTTTAGCCCTATAGTCTTCAAAGGGATCCGAAATATCTGTTCTCAGATTCCACAGAAATAAGGCTAGCAAAGAGATCCACGAAATACAGATGTAACTCTGTGAGATGAATTAACAGAACACTAAGCAGTTTCTCAGAAAGCTTCTTTCCAGATTTCATCTGAGGATATTTCCTTTTTCACCATTGCCCTCTATGGGCTTCCGAATATCACTTTGCCAATTCCACAAGAACTGTCTTAGCGAAAGGCTTCTTGAGGGGAAAGCTGTAACTCTGTGAGATGATTTCACAGAACACAAAGAAGTTTCTCAGAAAGCTTCTTTCTCGTTGTTATCGGAGTTTATTTCCTTTGCCCCAATAGTCTTCAAAGGGATCCGAAATATCTGTTCTCAGATTCCACAGAAATAAGGCTAGCAAAGAGATCCACGAAATATAGATGTAACTCTGTGAGATGAATTAACAGAACACTAAGCAGTTTCTCAGAAAGCTTCTTTCCAGATTTCATCTGAGGATATTTCCCTTTTCACCATTGCCCTCTAAGGGCTTCCAAATATCACTTTGCCAATTCCACAAGAACTGTCTTAGCGAAAGACTTCTTGAGGGGAATACTGTAACTCTGTGAGATGATTTCACAGAACACAAAGAAGTTTCTCAGAAAGCTTCTTTCTCTTTGTTATCGGAGGATATTTCTTTTGTCCCTATAGTCTTCAAAGGCATCCGAAATATCTGTTCTCAGATTCCACAGAAATAAGGCTAGGAAAGAGATCCACGAAATACAGATGTAACTCTGTGAGATGAATTAACAGAACACTAAGCAGTTTCTCAGAAAGCTTATTTCCAGATTTCATCTGATTATATTTCCTTTTTCACTATAGCCCTCGATGCGCTTCCAAATATCACTTTGCCAATTCCACAAGAACTATCATAGCGAAAGGCTTCTTGAGGGGAAAGCTGTAACTCTGTGAGATGATTTCACAGAACACAAAGAAGTTTCTCAGAAGGCTTCTTTCTCTTTCTTATCGGAGGATATTTCCTTTGGCCCAATAGTCTTCTAAGGGATCCGAAATATCTGTTCTCAGATGCCACATAAATAAGGCTAGCAAAGAGATCCACGAAATACAGATGTAACTCTGTGAGATGAATTAAAGAACACTAAGCAGTTTCTCAGAAAGCTTCTTTCCAGATTTCATCTGAGGATATTTCCTTTTTCACCATAGCCCTCTATGGGCTTCCAAATATCACTTTGCCAATTCCACAAGAACTGTCTTAGCGAAAGGCTTCCTGAGGAGAAAGCTGTAACTCTGTGAGATGATTTCACAGAACACAAAGAAGTTTCTCAGAAAGCTTCTTTCTCGTTGTTATCGGAGTTTATATCCTTTGGCCCTATAGTCTTCTAAGGGATCCGAAATATCTGTTCTCAGATTCCACAGAAATAAGGCTAGCGAGGAGGTCCACGAAATCCAGATGTAACTCTGTGAGATGAATTAACAGAACACTAAGCAGTTTCTCAGAAAGCTTCTTTCCAGATTTCATCTGAGGATATTTCCTTTTTCACCATAGCCCTCTAAGGGCTTCCAAATATCACTTTGCCAATTCCACAAGAACTGTCTTAGCGAAAGGCTTCTTGAGGGGAAAGCTGTAACTCTGTGAGATGATTTCACAGAACTCAAAGAAGTTTCTCAGAAAGCTTCCTTCTCTTTGTTATCGGAGTTTATTTCCTTTGGCCCTATGTTCATCAAAGGGATCCGAAATATCTGTTCTCAGATTCCACAGAAATAAGGCTAGCAAAGAGATCCACGAAATACAGATGTAACTCTGTGAGATGAATTAACAGAACACTAAGCAGATTCTCAGAAAGCTTCTTTCCAGATTTCATCTGAGGATATTTCCTTTTTCACCATTGCCCTCTATGGGCTTCCAAATATCACTTTGCCAATTCCACGAGAACTGTCTTAGCGAAAGAATTCTTGAGGGGAAGCTGTAACTCTGTGAGATGATTTCACAGAACACAAAGAAGTTTCTCAGAAAGCTTCCTTCTCTTTCTTATCAGAGTTTATTTCCTTTGGCCCTATATTCATCAAACGGATCCGAAATATCTGTTCTTAGATTCCACAGAAATAAGGCTAGCAAAGAGATCCACGAAATACAGATGTAACTCTGTGAGACGAATTAACAGAACACTAAGCAGTTTCTCAGAAAGCTTCTTTCCAGATTTTATCTGAGGATATTTCCTTTTTCACCTTTGCCCTCTATGGGCTTCCAAATATCACTTTGCCAATTCCACAAGAAATGTCTTAGCGAAAGACTTCTTGAGGGGAAAGCTGTAACTCTGTGAGATGAATTCACAGAACACAAAGAAGTTTCTCAGAAAGCTTCTTTCTCTTTGTTATCGGAGTTTATTTCCTTTGGCCCAATAGTCTTCTAAGGGATCGGAAATATCTGTTCTCAGATTCCACAGAAATAAGGCTAGCAAAGAGATCCACGAAATACAGATGAAACTCTGTGATGAGAATTAACAGAACACTAAGCAGTTTCTCAGAAAGCTTCCTTCCAGATTTCATCTGAGGATATTTCCTTTATCACCATAGCCCTCTATGGGCTTCCAAATATCACTTTGCCAATTCCACAAGAACTGTCTTAGCGAAACGCTTCTTGAGGGGAAAGCTGTAACTCTGTGAGATGGTTTCACAGAACACAAAGAAGTTTCCCAGAAAGCTTCTTTCTCGTTGTTATCGGAGTTTATATCCTTTGGCCCTATAGTCTTCTAAGGGATCCGAAATATCTGTTCTCAGATTCCACAGAAATAAGGCTAGCAAAGAGATCTACGAAATACAGATGTAACTCTGTGAGATGAATTAACAGAACACTAAGCAGTTTCTCAGAAAGCTTCTTTCCAGATTTCATCTGAGGATATTTCCTTTTTCCCCATAGCCCTCTATGCGCTTCCAAATATCACTTTTCCAATTCCAGAATAAACGTCTTAGCGAAAGTTTTCTTGTGGGGAAAGCTTTAACTCTGTGAGATGATTTCACAGAACACAAAGAAGTTTCTCAGAAAGTTTCTTTCTCTTTTTTATCGGAGTTTATTTGCTTTGTCCCTATAGTCTTTAAAGGGTTACGAAATATCTGTTCTCAGATTCCACAGAAATAAGGCTAGCAAAGAGATCCACGAAATACAGATGTAACACTGTGAGATGAATTAACAGAACACTAAGCAGTTTCTCAGAAAGCTTCTTTCCAGATTTCATCTGAGGATATTTCCCTTTTCATCATAGCCCTCTATGGGCTTCCAAATATCACTTTGCCAATTCCACAAGAACTGTCTTAGCGAAAGGCTTCTTGAGGGGAAAGCTGTAACTCTGTGAGATGATTTCACAGAACACAAAGAAGTTTCTCAGAAAGCTTCTTTCTCGTTGTTATCGGAGTTTATATCCTTTGGCCTTATAGTCTTCAAAGGGATCCGAAATATCTGTTCTCAGATTCCACAGAAATAAGGCTAGCAAAGAGATCCACGAAATACAGATGTACCTCTGTGAGATGAATTAACAGAACACTAAGCAGTTTCTCAGAAAGCTTCTTTCCAGATTTCATCTGAGGATATTTCCTTTTTCACCATTGCCCTCTATGGGCTTCCAAATATCACTTTCCCAATTCCACAAGAACTGTCTTAGCGAAAGACTTCTTGAGGGGAATGCTGTAACTCTGTGAGATGATTTCACAGAACACAAAGAAGTTTCTCAGAAAGCTTCTTTCTCTTTGTTATCGGAAGATATTTCTTTTGTCCCTATAGTCTTCAAAGGCATCCGAAATATCTGTTCTCAGATTCCACAGAAATAAGGCTAGGAAAGAGATCCACGAAATACAGATGTAACTCTGTGAGATGAATTAACAGAACACTAAGCAGTTTCTCAGAAAGCTTCTCTCCAGATTGCATCTGAGGATATTTCCTTTTTCACTATAGCCCTCGATGCGCTTCCAAATATCACTTTGCCAATTCCACAAGAACTATCTTAGCGAAAGGCTTCTTGAGGGGAAAGCTGTAACTCTGTGAGATGATTTCACAGAACACAAAGAAGTTTCTCAGAAAGCTTCTTTCTCGTTGTTATCGGAGTTTATATCCTTTGGCCCTATAGTCTTCAAAGGGATCCGAAATATCTGTTCTCAGATTCCACAGAAATAAGGCTAGCAAAGAGATCCACGAAATACAGATGTAACTCTGTGAGATGAATTAACAGAACACTAAGCAGTTTCTCAGAAAGCTTCTTTCCAGATTTCATCTGAGGATATTTCCTTTTTCACCATTGCCCTCTATGGGCTTCCGAATATCACTTTGCCAATTCCACAAGAACTGTCTTAGCGAAAGGCTTCTTGAGGGGAAAGCTGTAACTCTGTGAGATGATTTCACAGAACACAAAGAAGTTTCTCAGAAAGCTTCTTTCTCGTTGTTATCGGAGTTTATATCCTTTGGCCCTATAGTCTTCAAAGGGATCCGAAATATCTGTTCTCAGATTCCACAGAAATAAGGCTAGCAAAGAGATCCACGAAATACAGATGTAACTCTGTGAGATGAATTAACAGAACACTAAGCAGTTTCTCAGAAAGCTTCTTTCCAGATTTCATCTGAGGATATTTCCTTTTTCACCATAGCCCTCTATGGGCTTCCATATATCACTTTTCCAATTCCACAAGAACTGTCTTAGCGAAAGGCTTCTTGAGGGGAAAGCTGTAACTCTGTGAGGTGATTTCACAGAACACAAAGAAGTTTCTCAGAAAGCTTCCTTCTCTTTCTTATCGGAGTTTATTTCCTTTGGCCCTATATTCATCAAAGGGATCCGAAATATCTGTTCTCATTCCACAGAAATAAGGCTAGCAAAGACATCCACGAAATGCAGATGTAACTCTGTGAGATGAATTAACAGAACACTAAGCAGTTTCTCAGAAAGCTTCTTTCCAGATTTCATCTGAGGATATTTCCTTTTTCACCGTTGCCCTCTATGGGCTTCCAAATATCACTTTGCCAATTCCACAAGAACTGTCTTAGCGAAAGGCTTCTTGAGGGGAAAGCTGTAACTGTGTGAGATGATTTCACAGAACACAAAGAAGTTTCTCAGAAACCTTCTTTCTCATTGTTATCCTAGTTTATATCCTATGGCCCTATAGTCTTCAAAGGGATCCGAAATATCTGTTCTCAGATTCCACAGAAATAAGGCTAGCAAAGAGATCCACGAAATACAGATGTAACTCTGTGAGATGAATTAACAGAACACTAAGCAGTTTGTCAGAAAGCTTCTTTCCAGATTTCGTCTGAGGATATTTCCTTTTTCACCATTGCCCTCTATGGGCTTCCAAATATCACTTTGCCAATTCCACAAGAACTGTCTTAGCGAAAGGCTTCTTGAGGGGAAAGCTGTAACTCTGTGAGATGATTTCCCAGAACACAAAGAAGTTTCTCAGAAACCTTCTTTCTCTTTATTATCGGAGTTTATATCCTTTGGCCCTATAGTCTTCAAATGGATCCGAAATATCTGTTCTCAGATTCCACAGAAATAAGGCTAGCAAAGAGATCCACGAAATACAGATGTAACTCTGTGAGATGAATTAACAGAACACTAAGCAGTTTCTCAGAAAGCTTCTTTCCAGATTTCATCTGAGGATATTTCCTTTTTCACCATTGCCCTCTATGGGCTTCCAAATATCACTTTGCCAATTCCACAAGAACTGTCTTAGTGAAAGGCTTCTTGAGGGGAAAGCTGTAACTCTCTGAGATGATTTCACAGAACACAAAGAAGTTTCTAGGAAACCTTCTTTCTCGTTGTTATCGGAGTTTATATCCTTTGGCCCTATAGTCTTCAAAGGGATCCGAAATATCTGTTCTCAGATTCCACAGAAATAAGGCTAGCAAAGAGATCCACGAAATACAGATGTAACTCTGTGAGATGAATTAACAGAACACGAAGCAGTTTCTCAGAAAGCTTCTTTCCGGATTTCATCTGAGGAGATTTCCTTTTTCACCATAGCCCTCTATGCGCTTCCAAATATCACTTTTCCAATTCCACAATAAATGTCTTAGCGAAAGACTTCTTGTGGGGAAAGATGTAACTCTGTGAGATGATTTCACAGAACACAAAGAAGTTTCTCAGAAAGTTTCTTTCTCTTTGTTATCGGAGTTTATTTCCTTTGGCCCTATAGTCTTCAAAGGGATCCGAAATATCTGTTCTCAGATTCCACAGAAATAAGGCTAGCAAAGAGATCCACGAAATACAGATGTAACTCTGTGAGATGAATTAACAGAACACTAAGCAGTTTCTCAGAAAGCTTCTTTCCAGATTTCATCTGAGGATATTTCCTTTTTCACCATAGCCCTCTATGGGCTTCCATATATCACTTTTCCAATTCCACAAGAACTGTCTTAGCGAAAGGCTTCTTGAGGGGAAAGCTGTAACTCTGTGAGGTGATTTCAAAGAACACAAGGAAGTTTCTCAGAAAGCTTCCTTCTCTTTCTTATCGGAGTTTATTTCCTTTGGCCCTATATTCATCAAAGGGATCCGAAATATCTGTTCTCAGATTCCACAGAAATAAGGCTAGCAAAGAGATCCACGAAATACAGATGTAACTCTGTGAGATGAATTAACAGAACAAGAAGCAGTTTCTCAGAAAGCTTCTTTCCAGATTTCATCTGAGGATATTTCCTTTTTCACCATTGCCCTCTATGGGCTTCCAAATATCACATTGCCAATTCCACAAGAACTGTCTTAGCGAAAGACTTCTTGAGGCGAAAGCTGTAACTCTGTGAGATGATTTCACAGAACACAAAGAAGTTTCTCAGAAAGCTTCTTTCTCTTTCTTATCGGAGGATATTTCCTTTGGCCCAAGAGTCTTCTAAGGGATCCGAAATATCTGTTCTCGGATTCCACATAAATAAGGCAGGCAAAGAGATACACGAAATACAGATGTAACACTGTGAGATGAATTAACAGAACACTAAGCAGTTTCTCAGAAAGCTTCTTTCCAGATTTCATCTGAGGATATTTGCTTTTTCATCATAGCCCTCTATGGGCTTCCAAATATCGCTTTGCCAATTCCACAAGAACTGTCTTAGCGAAAGGCTTCTTGAGGGGAAAGCTGTAACTCTGTGAGATGATTTCACAGAACCCAAAGAAGTTTCTCAGAAAGCTTCTTTCTCATTGTTATCGGAGTTTATATCCTTTGGCCCTATAGTCTTCAAAGGGATCCGAAATATCTGTTCTCAGATTCCACAGAAATAAGGCTAGCAAAGAGATCCACGAAATACAGATGTAACTCTGTGAGATGAATTAACAGAACACTAAGCAGTTTCTCAGAAAGCTTCTTTCCAGATTTCATCTGGGGATATTTCCTTTTTCACCATTGCCCTCTATGGGCTTCCGGATATCACTTTGCCAATTCCACAAGAACTGTCTTAGCGAAAGGCTTCTTGAGGGGAAAGCTGTAACTCTGTGAGATGATTTCACAGAACACAAAGAAGTTTCTCAGAAAGCTTCTTTCTCGTTGTTATCGGAGTTTATATCCTTTGGCCCTATAGTCTTCAAAAGGATCCGAAATATCTGTTCTCAGATTCCACAGAAAAAAGGCTAGAAAAGAGATCCACGAAATACAGATGTAACTCTGTGAGATGAATTAACAGAACACTAAGCAGTTTCTCAAAAAGCTTCTTTCCAGATTTCATCTGAGGATATTTCCTTTTTCACCATTGCCCGCTATGGGCTTCCGAATATCACTTTGCCAATTCCTCAAGAACTGTCTTAGCGAAAGTCTTCTTGAGGGGAAAGCTGTAACTCTGTGAGATGATTTCACAGAACACAAAGAAGTTTCTCAGAAAGCTTCTTTCTCGTTGTTATCGGAGTTTATATCCTTTGGCCCTATAGTCTTCAAAGGGATCCGAAATATCAGTTCTCAGATTCCACAGAAATAAGGCTAGCAAAGAGATCCACGAAATACAGATGTAACTCTGTGAGATGAATTAACAGAACACTAAGCAGTTTCTCAGAAAGCTTCTTTCCAGATTTCATCTGAGGATATTTCCTTTTTCACCATAGCCCTCTATGGGCTTCCAAATATCACTTTGCCAATTCCACAAGAACTGTCTTAGCGAAAGGCTTCCTAGGGGAAAGCTGTAACTCTGTGAGATGATTTTACAGAACACAAAGACGTTTCTCAGAAAGCTTCTTTCTCTTTCTTATCGGAGTTTATATCCTTTGGCCCTATAGTCTTCAAAGGGATCCGAAATATCTGTTCTCAGATTCTACAGAAATAAGGCTAGCAAAGAGATCCACGAAATACAGATGTAACTCTGTGAGATGAATTAACAGAACACTAAGCAGTTTCTCAGATAGCTTCTTTCCAGATTTCATCTGAGGATATTTCCTTTTTCACAATTGCCCTCTATGGGCTTCCGAATATCACTTTGCCAATTCCACAAGAACTGTCTTAGCGAAAGGCTTCTTGAGGGGAAAGCTGTAACTCTGTGAGATGATTTCACAGAACACAAAGAAGTTTCTCAGAAAGCTTCTTTCTCTTTGTTATCGGAGTTTATATCCTTTGGCCCTATAGTCTTCAAAGGGATCCGAAGTATCTGTTCTCAGATTCCACATAAATAATGCTACCAAAGAGATCCACGAAATACAGATGTAACCCTGTGAGATGAATTAACAGAACACTAAGCAGTTTCTCAGAAAGCTTCTTTCCAGATTTCATCTGAGGATATTTCCTTTTTCACCATAGCCTCCAAGGGCTTCCAAAAATCACTTTGCCAATTCCACAAGAAATGTCTTACCGAAAGGCTTCTTGAGGGGAAAGCTGTAACTCTGTGAGATGATTTCAGAGAACACAAAGAAGTTTCTCAGAAAGCTTCCTTCTCTTTGTCATCGGAGTTTATTTCCTTTGGCCCTATATTCATCAAACGGATCCGAAATATCTGTTCTCAGATTCCACAGAAATCAGGCTAGCAAAGAGATCCACGAAATACAGATGTAACTCTGTGAGATGAATTAACAGAACACTAAGCAGTTTCTCAGAAAGCTTCTTTCCAGATTTCATCTGAGGATATTTCCTTTTTCACCATTGCCCTCTACGGGCTTCCAAATATCACTTTGCCAATTCCACAAGAACTGTCTTAGTGAAAGACTTCTTGAGGGGAATGCTGTAACTCTGTGAGATGATTTCACAGAACACAAAGAAGTTTCTCAGAAAGCTTCTTTCTCTTTCTTATCGGAGGATATTTCTTTTGTCCCTATAGTCTTCAAAGGCATCCGAAATATCTGTTCTCAGATTCCACAGAAATAAGGCTAGGAAAGAGATCCACGAAATACAGATGTAACTCTGTGAGATGAATTAACAGAACACTAAGCAGTTTCTCAGAAAGCTTCTTTCCAGATTTCATCTGAGGATATTTCCTTTTTCACTATAGCCCTCGATGCGTTTCCAAATATCACTTTGCCAATTCCAGAAGAACTATCTTAGCGAAAGGCTTCTTGAGGGGAAAGCTGTAACTCTGTGAGATGATTTCACAGAACACAAAGAAGTTTCTCAGAAAGCTTCTTTCTCGTTGTTATCGGAGTTTATATCCTTTGGCCCTATAGTCTTCAAAGGGATCCGAAATATCTCTTCTCAGATTCCACAGAAATAAGGCTAGCAAAGAGATCCACGAAATACAGATGTAACTCTGTGAGATGAATTAACAGAACACTAAGCAGTTTCTCAGAAAGCTTCTTTCCAGATTTCATCTGAGGATATTTCCTTTTTCACCATTGCCCTCTATGGGCTTCCAAATATCACTTTGCCAATTCCACAAGAACTGTCTTAGCGAAAGACTTCTTGAGGGGAAAGCTGTAACTCTGTGAGATGAATTCACAGAACACAAAGAAGTTTCTCAGAAAGCTTCTTTCTCTTTGTTATCGGAGGATATTTCCTTTGGCCCAATTGTCTTCTAAGGGATCCGAAATATCTGTTCTCGGATTCCACAGAAATAAGGCTAGCAAAGAGATCCACGACATACAGATGTAACTCTGTGAGATGAATTAACAGAACACTAAGCAGTTTCTCAGAAAGCTTCTTTCCAGATTTCATCTGAGGATATTTCCTTTTTCACCGTAGCCCTCTATGGGCTTCCAAATATCACTTTGCCAATTCCACAAGAACTGTCTTAGCGAAAGGCTTCTTGAGGGGAAAGCTGTAACTCTGTGAGATGATTTCACAGAACACAAAGAAGTTTCTCAGAAAGCTTCCTTCTCTTTGTCAACGGAGTTTATTTCCTTTGGCCCTATATTCATCAAAGGGATCCGAAATATCTCTTCTCAGATTCCACAGAAATAAGGCTAGCAAAGAGATCTACGAAATACAGATGTAACTCTGTGAGATGAATTAACAGAACACTAAGCAGTTTCTCAGAAAGCTTCTTTCCAGATTTCATCTGAGGATATTTCCTTTTTCACCATTGCCCTCTATGGGCTTCCAAATAACACTTTGCCAATTCCACAAGAACTGTCTTAGCGAAAGGCTTCTTGAGGGGAAAGCTGTAACTCTGTGAGATGATTTTACAGAACTCAAAGAAGTTTCTCACAAAGCTTCTTTCTCTTTCTTGTCGGAGTTTATATCATTTGGCCCTATAGTCTTCAAAGGGATCCGAAATATCTGTTCTCAGATTCCACAGAAATAAGGCTAGCAGGGAGATCCACAAAATACAGATGTAACTCTGTGAGATGAACTAACAGAACACTAAGCAGTTTCTCAGAAAGCTTCTTTCCAGATTTCATCTGAGGATAGTTCCTTTTTCACCATTGCCCTCTATGGGCTTCCGAATATCACTTTGCCAATTCCACAAGAACTGTCTTAGCGAAAGGCTTCTTGAGGGGAAAGCTGTAACTCTGTGAGATGATTTCACAAAACACAAAGAAGTTTATCAGAAAGCTTCTTTCTCTTTCTTATCGGAGTTTATTTCCTTTGGCCCTATATTCATCAAAGGGATCTGAAATATCTGTTCTCAGATTCCACAGAAATAAGGCTAGCAAAGAGATCCACGAAATACAGATGTAACTCTGTGAGATGAATTAACAGAACACGAAGCAGTTTCTCAGAAAGCTTCTTTCCAGATTTCATCTGAGGGTATTTCCTTTTTCACCATTGCCCTCTGTGGGCTTCCAAATATCACTTTTCCAATTCCACAAGAACTGTCTTAGCGAAAGACTTCTTGAGGGGAAAGCTGTAACTCTGTGAGATGATTTCACAGAACACAAAGAAGTTTCTCAGAAAGCTTCTTTCTCTTTCTTATCGGAGGATATTTCCTTTGGCCAAATAGTCTTCTAAGGGATCCGAAATATCTGTTCTCGGATTCCACATAAATAAGGCTAGCAAAGAGATCCAGGAAATACAGATGTAACACTGTGAGATGAATTAACAGAACACTAAGCAGTTTCTCAGTAAGCTTCTTTCCAGATTTCATCTGAGGATATTTCCTTTTTCACCATAGCCCTCTATGGGCTTCCAAATATCACTTTGCCAATTCCACAAGAACTGTCTTAGCGAAAGGCTTCTTGAGGGGAAAGCTGTAACTCTGTGAGATGATTTCACAGAACACAAAGAAGTTTCTCAGAAAGCTTCTTTCTCGTTGTTATCGGAGTTTATATCCTTTGGCCCTATAGTCTTCAAAGGGATCCGAAATATCTGTTCTCAGATTCCACAGAAATAAGGCTAGAAAAGAGATCCACGAAATACAGATGTAACTCTGTGAGATGAAATAACAGAACACTAAGCAGTTTCTCAGAAAGCTTCTTTCCAGATTTCATCTGAGGATATTTCCTTTTTCACCGTAGCCCTCTATGGGCTTCCAAATATCACTTTGCCAATTCCACAAGAACTGTCTTAGCGAAAGGCTTCTTGAGGGAAAAGCTGTAACTCTGTGAGATGATTTCACAGAACACAAAGAAGTTTCTCAGAAAGCTTCTTTCTCTTTCTTATCGGAGGATATTTCCTTTGGCCCAATAGTCTTCTAAGGGATCCGAAATATCTGTTCTCGGATTCCACATAAATAAGGCTAGCAAAGAGATCCACGAAATACAGATGTAACACTGTGAGATGAATTAACAGAACACTAAGCAGTTTCTCAGAAAGCTTCTTTCCAGATTTCATCTGAGGATATTTCCTTTTTCACCATAGCCCTCTATGGGCTTCCAAATATCACTTTGCCAATTCCACAAGAACTGTCTTAGCGAAAGGCTTCTTGAGGGGAAAGCTGTAACTCTCTGAGATGATTTCACAGAACACAAAGAAGTTTCTCAGAAAGCTTCCATCTCTTTGTCATCGGAGTTTATTTCCATTGGCCCTATATTCATCAAAGGGATCCGAAATATCTGTTCTCAGATGCCACAGAAATAAGGCTAGCAAAGAGATCCACAAAATACAGATGTAACTCTGTGAGATGAATTAACAGAACACTAAGCAGTTTCTCAGAAAGCTTCTTTCCAGATTTCATCTGAGGATATTTCCTTTTTCACCATTGCCCTCTATGGGCTTCCAAATATCACTTTGCCAATTCCACAAGAACTGTCTTAGCGAAAGACTTCTTCAGGGGAAAGCTGTAACTCTGTGAGATGATTTCACAGAACACAAAGAAGTTTCTCAGAAAGCTTCTTTCTCTTTCTTATCAGAGGATATTTCCTTTGGCCCAATAGTCTTCTAAGGGATCCGAAATATCTGTTCTCGGATTCCACATAAATAAGGCTAGCAAAGAGATCCACGAAATACAGAAGTAACTCTGTGAGATGAATTAACAGAACACTAAGCAGTTTCTCAGAAAGCTTCTTTCCAGATTATATCTGAGGATATTTCCTTTTTCACCATTGCCCTCTATGGGCTTCCAAATATCACTTTGCCAATTCCACAAGAACTGTCTTAGCGAAAGGCTTCTTGAGGGGAAAGCTGTAACTCTGTGAGATGATTTTACAGAACTCAAAGAAGTTTCTCAGAAAGCTTCTTTCTCTTTCTTATCGGAGTTTATATCATTTGGCCCTATAGTCTTCAAAGGGATCCGAAATATCTGTTCTCAGATTCCACAGAAATAAGGCTAGCAAAGAGATCCACAAAATACAGATGTAACTCTGTGAGATGAACTAACAGAACACTAAGCAGTTTCTCAGAAAGCTTCTTTCCAGATTTCATCTGAGGATATTTCCTTTTTCACCATTGCCCTCTATGGGCTTCCGAATATCACTTTGCCAATTCCACAAGAACTGTCTTAGCGAAAGGCTTCTTGAGGGGAAAGCTGTAACTCTGTGAGATGATTTCACAGAACACAAAGAAGTTTCTCAGAAAGCTTCTTTCTCGTTGTTATCGGAGTTTATATCCTTTGGCCCTATAGTCTTCAAAGGGATCCGAAATATCTGTTCTCAGATTCCACAGAAATAAGGCTAGCAAAGAGATCCACGAAATACAGATGTAACTCTGTGAGATGAATTAACAGAACACTAAGCAGTTTCTCAGAAAGCTTCTTTCCAGATTTCATCTGAGGATATTTCCTTTTTCACCATAGCCCTCTATGGGCTTCCATATATCACTTTGCCAATTCCACAAGAACTGTCTTAGCGAAAGGCTTCTTCAGGGGAAAGCTGTAAGTCTGTGAGATGATTTCACAGAACACAAAGAAGTTTATCAGAAAGCTTCTTTCTCTTTCTTATCGGAGTTTATTTCCTTTGGCCCTATATTCATCAAAGGGATCCGAAATATCTCTTCTCAGATTCCACAGAAATAAGGCTAGCAAAGAGATCCACGAAATACAGATGTAACTCTGTGAGATGAATTAACAGAACACTAAGCAGTTTCTCAGAAAGCTTCTTTCCAGATTTCATCTGAGGGTATTTCCTTTTTCACCATTGCCCTCTGTGGGCTTCCAAATATCACTTTGCCAATTCCACAAGAACTGTCTTAGCGAAAGACTTCTTGAGGGGAAAGCTGTAACTCTGTGAGATGATTTCACAGAACACAAAGAAGTTTCTCAGAAAGCTTCTTTCTCTTTCTTATCGGAGGATATTTCCTTTGGCCCAATAGTCTTCTAAGGGATCCGAAATATCTGTTCTCGGATTCCACATAAATAAGGCTAGCAAAGAGATCCACGAAATACAGATGTAACACTGTGAGATGAATTAACAGAACACTAAGCAGTTTCTCAGAAAGCTTCTTTCCAGATTTCATCTGAGGATATTTCCTTTTTCACCATAGCCCTCTATGGGCTTCCAAATATCACTTTGCCAATTCCACAAGAACTGTCTTAGCGAAAGGCTTCTTGAGGGGAAAGCTGTAACTCTGTGAGATGATTTCACAGAACACAAAGAAGTTTCTCAGAAAGCTTCTTTCTCGTTGTTATCGGAGTTTATATCCTTTGGCCCTATAGTCTTCAAAGGGATCCGAAATATCTGTTCTCAGATTCCACAGAAATAAGGCTAGAAAAGAGATCCACGAAATACAGATGTAACTCTGTGAGATGAATTAACAGAACACTAAGCAGTTTCTCAGAAAGCTTCTTTCCAGATTTCATCTGAGTATATTTCCTTTTTCACCGTAGCCCTCTATGGGCTTCCAAATATCACTTTGCCAATTCCACAAGAACTGTCTTAGCGAAAGGCTTCTTGAGGGGAAAGCTGTAACTCTCTGAGATGATTTCACAGAACACAAAGAAGTTTCTCAGAAAGCTTCCTTCTCTTTGTCATCGGAGTTTATTTCCATTGGCCCTATATTCATCAAAGGGATCCGAAATATCTGTTCTCAGATGCCACAGAAATAAGGCTAGCAAAGAGATCCACGAAATACAGATGTAACTCTGTGAGATGAATTAACAGAACACTAAGCAGTTTCTCAGAAAGCTTCTTTCCAGATTTCATCTGAGGATATATCCTTTTTCACCATTGCCCTCTATGGGCTTCCAAATATCACTTTGCCAATTCCACAAGAACTGTCTTAGCGAAAGACTTCTTGATGTGAAAGCTGTAACTCTGTGAGATGATTTCACAGAACACAAAGAAGTTTCTCAGAAAGCTTCTTTCTCTTTCTTATCGGAGGATATTTCCTTTGGCCCAATAGTCTTCTAAGGGATCCGAAATATCTGTTCTCGGATTCCACATAAATAAGGCTAGCAAAGAGATCCACGAAATACAGAAGTAACTCTGTGAGATGAATTAACAGAACACTAAGCAGTTTCTCAGAAAGCTTCTTTCCAGATTTCATCTGAGGATATTTCCTTTTTCACCATTGCCCTCTATGGGCTTCCGAATATCACTTTGCCAATTCCACAAGAACTGTCTTAGCGAAAGGCTTCTTGAGGGGAAAGCTGTAACTCTGTGAGATGATTTCAGAGAACACAAAGAAGTTTCTCAGAAAGCTTCTTTCTCGTTGTTATCGGAGTTTATATCCTTTGGCCCCATAGTCTTCAAAAGGAACCGAAATATCTCTTCTCAGATTCCACAGAAATAAGGCTAGCAAAGAGATCCACGAAATACAGATGTAACTCTGTGAGATGAATTAACAGAACACTAAGCAGTTTCTCAGAAAGCTTCTTTCCAGATTTCATCTGAGGATATTTCCTTTTTCACCATAGCCCTCTATGGGCTTCCAAATATCACATTGCCAATTCCACAAGAACTGTCTTAACGAAAGGTTTCTTGAGTGGAAAGCTGTAACTCTGTGATATGATTTTACAGAACTCAAAGAAGTTTCTCAGAAAGCTTCTTTCTCTTTCTTATCGGAGTTTATATCCTTTGGCCCTATAGTCTTCAAAGTGATCCGAAATATCTGTTATCAGATTCCACAGAAATAAGGCTAGCAAAGAGATCCACGAAATACAGATGTAACTCTGTGAGATGAATTAACAGAACACTAAGCAGTTTCTCAGAAAGCTTCTTTCCAGATTTCATCTGAGGATATTTCCTTTTTCACCATTGCCCTCTATGGGCTTCCGAATATCACTTTGCCAATTCGACAAGAACTGTCTTAGCGAAAGGCTTCTTGAGGGGAAAGCTGTAACTCTGTGAGATGATTTCACAGAACACAAAGAAGTTTCTCACAAAGCTTCTTTCTCGTTGTTATCGGAGTTTATTTCCTTTGCCCCAATAGTCTTCAAAGGGATCCGAAATATCTGTTCTCAGATTCCACAGAAATAAGGCTAGCAAAGAGATCCACGAAATACAGATGTAACTCTGTGAGATGAATTAACAGAACACTAAGCAGTTTCTCAGAAAGCTTCTTTCCAGATTTCATCTGAGGATATTTCCTTTTTCACCATTGCCCTCTATGGGCTTCCAAATATCACTTTGCCAATTCCACAAGAACTGTCTTAGCGAAAGACTTCTTGAGGGGAATGCTGTAACTCTGTGAGATGATTTCACAGAACACAAAGAAGTTTCTCAGAAAGCTTCTTTATCTTTGTTATCGGAGGATATTTCTTTTGTCCCTATAGTCTTCAAAGGCATCCGAAATATCTGTTCTCAGATTCCACAGAAATAAGGCTAGGAAAGAGATCCACGAAATACAGATGTAACTCTGTGAGATGAATTAACAGAACACTAAGCAGTTTCTCAGAAAGCTTCTTTCCAGATTTCATCTGAGGATATTTCCTTTTTCACTATAGCCCTCGATGCGCTTCCAAATATCACTTTGCCAATTCCACAAGAACTATCTCAGCGAAAGGCTTCTTGAGGGGAAAGCTGTAACTCTGTGAGATGATTTCACAAAACACAAAGAAGTTTCTCAGAAAGCTTCTTTCTCTTTCTTATCCGAGGATATTTCCTTTGGCCCAATAGTCTTCTAAGGGATCCGAAATATCTGTTCTCAGATTCCACATAAATAAGGCTAGCAATGAGATCCACGAATACAGATGTAACTATCTGAGATGAATTAACAGAACACTAAGCAGTTTCTCAGAAAGCTTCTTTCCAGATTTCATATGAGGATATTTCCTTTTTCACCATTGCCCTCTATGGGCTTCCAAATATCACTTTGCCAATTCCACAAGAACTGTCTTAGCGAAAGACTTCTTGAGGGGAAAGCTGTAACTCTGTGAGATGAATTCACAGAACACAAAGAAGTTTCTCAGAAAGCTTCTTTCTCTTTGTTATCGGAGGATATTTCCTTTGGCCCAATAGTCTTCTAAGGGATCCGAAATATCTGTTCTCGGATTCCACAGAAATAAGGCTAGCAAAGAGATCCACGAAATACAGATGTAACTCTGTGAGATGAATTAAGAGAACACTAAGCAGTTTCTCAGAAAGCTTCTTTCCAGATTTCATCTGAGGATATTTCCTTTTTCACCATTGCCCTCTATGGGCTTCCAAATATCACTTTGCCAATTCCACAAGAACTGTCTTAGCGAAAGGCTTCTTGAGGGGAAAGCTGTAACTCTGTGAGATGATTTCACAGAACACAAAGAAGTTTCTCAGAAATCTTCCTTCTCTTTGTCAACGGAGTTTATTTCCTTTGGCCCTATATTCATCAAAGGGATCCGAAATATCTCTTCTCAGATTCCACAGAAATAAGGCTAGCAAAGAGATCCACGAAATACAGATGTAACTCTGTGAGATGAATTAACAGAACACTAAGCAGTTTCTCAGAAAGCTTCTTTCCAGATTTCATCTGAGGATATTTCCTTTTTCACCATTGCCCTCTATGGGCTTCCAAATATCGCTTTGCCAATTCCACAAGAACTGTCTTAGCGAAAGACTTCTTGAGGGGAAAGCTGTAACTCTGTGAGATGAATTCACAGAACACAGAGAAGTTTCTCAGAAAGCTTCTTTCTCTTTGTTATCGGAGGATAATTCCTTTGGCCCAATAGTCTTCTAAGGGATCCGAAATATCTGTTCTCGGATTCCACAGAAATAAGGCTAGCAAAGAGATCCACGAAATACACATGTAACTCTGTGAGATGAATTAACAGAACACTAAGCAGTTTCTCAGAAAGCTTCTTTCCAGATTACATCTGAGGATATTTCCTTTTTCACCGTAGCCCTCTATGGGCTTCCAAATATCACTTTGCCAATTCCACAAGAACTGTCTTAGCGAAAGGCTTCTTGAGGGGAAAGCTGTAACTCTGTGAGATGATTTCACAGAACACAAAGAAGTTTCTCAGAAAGCTTCCTTCTCTTTGTCATCGGAATTTATTTCCTTTGGCCCTATATTCATCAAAGGGATCCGAAATATCTGTTCTCATACTCCACAGAAATAAGGCTAGCAAAGAGATCCACGAAATACAGATGTAACTCTGTGAGATGAATTAACAGAACACTAAGCAGTTTCTCAGAAAGCTTCTTTCCAGATTTCATCTGAGGATATGTCCTTTTTCACCATTGCCCTCTATGGGCTTCCGAATATCACTTTGCCAATTCCACAAGAACTGTCTTAGCGAAAGGCTTCTTGAGGGGAAAGCTGTAACTCTGTGAGATGATTTCACAGAACACAAAGAAGTTTCTCAGAAAGCTTCTTTCTCGTTGTTATCGGAGTTTATATCCTTTGGCCCTATAGTCTTCAAAGGGTTCCGAAATATCTGTTCTCAGATTCCACAGAAATAAGGCTAGCAAAGAGATCCACGAAATACAGATGTAACTCTGTGAGATGAATTAACAGAACACTAAGCGGTTTCTCAGAAAGCTTCTTTCCAGATTTCATCTGAGGATATTTCCTTTTTCACCATAGCCCTCTATGGGCTTCCATATATCACTTTGCCAATTCCACAAGAACTGTCTTAGCGAAAGGCTTCTTCAGGGGAAAGCTGTAACTCTGTGAGATGATTTCACAGAACACAAAGAAGTTTCTCAGAAAGCTTCCTTCTCTTTGTCATCGGAGTTTATTTCCATTGGCCCTATATTCATCAAAGGGATCCGAAATATCTGTTCTCAGATGCCACAGAAATAAGGCTAGCAAAGAGATCCACGAAATACAGATGTAACTCTGTGAGATGAATTAACAGAACACTAAGCAGTTTCTCAGAAAGCTTCTTTCCAGATTTCATCTGAGGATAATTCCTTTTTCACCATTGCCCTCTATGGGCTTCCAAATATCACTTTGCCAATTCCACAAGAACTGTCTTAACGAAAGACTTCTTGAGGGGAAAGCTGTAACTCTGTGAGATGAATTCACAGAACACAAAGAAGTTTCTCAGAAAGCTTCTTTCTCTTTGTTATCGGAGGATATTTCCTTTGGCCCAATAGTCTCCTAAGGGATCCGAAATATCTGTTCTCGGATTCCACAGAAATAAGGCTAGCAGAGAGATCCACGAAATACAGATGTAACTCTGTGAGATGAATTAACAGAACACTAAGCAGTTTCTCAGAAAGCTTCCCTCCAGATTTCATCTGAGGATATTTCCTTTTTCACCATTGCCCTCTATGGGCTTCCGAATATCACTTTGCCAATTCCACAAGAACTGTCTTAGCGAAAGGCTTCTTGAGGGGAAAGCTGTAACTCTGTGAGATGATTTCAGAGAACACAAAGAAGTTTCTCAGAAAGCTTCTTTCTCGTTGTTATCGGAGTTTATATCCTTTGGCCCCATAGTCTTCAAAAGGAACCGAAATATCTCTTCTCAGATTCCACAGAAATAAGGCTAGCAAAGAGATCCACGAAATACAGATGTAACTCTGTGAGATGAATTAACAGAACACTAAGCAGTTTCTCAGAAAGCTTCTTTCCAGATTTCATCTGAGGATATTTCCTTTTTCACCATAGCCCTCTATGGGCTTCCAAATATCACATTGCCAATTCCACAAGAACTGTCTTAACGAAAGGTTTCTTGAGTGGAAAGCTGTAACTCTGTGATATGATTTTACAGAACTCAAAGAAGTTTCTCAGAAAGCTTCTTTCTCTTTCTTATCGGAGTTTATATCCTTTGGCCCTATAGTCTTCAAAGTGATCCGAAATATCTGTTATCAGATTCCACAGAAATAAGGCTAGCAAAGAGATCCACGAAATACAGATGTAACTCTGTGAGATGAATTAACAGAACACTAAGCAGTTTCTCAGAAAGCTTCTTTCCAGATTTCATCTGAGGATATTTCCTTTTTCACCATTGCCCTCTATGGGCTTCCGAATATCACTTTGCCAATTCGACAAGAACTGTCTTAGCGAAAGGCTTCTTGAGGGGAAAGCTGTAACTCTGTGAGATGATTTCACAGAACACAAAGAAGTTTCTCACAAAGCTTCTTTCTCGTTGTTATCGGAGTTTATTTCCTTTGCCCCAATAGTCTTCAAAGGGATCCGAAATATCTGTTCTCAGATTCCACAGAAATAAGGCTAGCAAAGAGATCCACGAAATACAGATGTAACTCTGTGAGATGAATTAACAGAACACTAAGCAGTTTCTCAGAAAGCTTCTTTCCAGATTTCATCTGAGGATATTTCCTTTTTCACCATTGCCCTCTATGGGCTTCCAAATATCACTTTGCCAATTCCACAAGAACTGTCTTAGCGAAAGACTTCTTGAGGGGAATGCTGTAACTCTGTGAGATGATTTCACAGAACACAAAGAAGTTTCTCAGAAAGCTTCTTTATCTTTGTTATCGGAGGATATTTCTTTTGTCCCTATAGTCTTCAAAGGCATCCGAAATATCTGTTCTCAGATTCCACAGAAATAAGGCTAGGAAAGAGATCCACGAAATACAGATGTAACTCTGTGAGATGAATTAACAGAACACTAAGCAGTTTCTCAGAAAGCTTCTTTCCAGATTTCATCTGAGGATATTTCCTTTTTCACTATAGCCCTCGATGCGCTTCCAAATATCACTTTGCCAATTCCACAAGAACTATCTCAGCGAAAGGCTTCTTGAGGGGAAAGCTGTAACTCTGTGAGATGATTTCACAAAACACAAAGAAGTTTCTCAGAAAGCTTCTTTCTCTTTCTTATCCGAGGATATTTCCTTTGGCCCAATAGTCTTCTAAGGGATCCGAAATATCTGTTCTCAGATTCCACATAAATAAGGCTAGCAATGAGATCCACGAATACAGATGTAACTATCTGAGATGAATTAACAGAACACTAAGCAGTTTCTCAGAAAGCTTCTTTCCAGATTTCATATGAGGATATTTCCTTTTTCACCATTGCCCTCTATGGGCTTCCAAATATCACTTTGCCAATTCCACAAGAACTGTCTTAGCGAAAGACTTCTTGAGGGGAAAGCTGTAACTCTGTGAGATGAATTCACAGAACACAAAGAAGTTTCTCAGAAAGCTTCTTTCTCTTTGTTATCGGAGGATATTTCCTTTGGCCCAATAGTCTTCTAAGGGATCCGAAATATCTGTTCTCGGATTCCACAGAAATAAGGCTAGCAAAGAGATCCACGAAATACAGATGTAACTCTGTGAGATGAATTAAGAGAACACTAAGCAGTTTCTCAGAAAGCTTCTTTCCAGATTTCATCTGAGGATATTTCCTTTTTCACCATTGCCCTCTATGGGCTTCCAAATATCACTTTGCCAATTCCACAAGAACTGTCTTAGCGAAAGGCTTCTTGAGGGGAAAGCTGTAACTCTGTGAGATGATTTCACAGAACACAAAGAAGTTTCTCAGAAATCTTCCTTCTCTTTGTCAACGGAGTTTATTTCCTTTGGCCCTATATTCATCAAAGGGATCCGAAATATCTCTTCTCAGATTCCACAGAAATAAGGCTAGCAAAGAGATCCACGAAATACAGATGTAACTCTGTGAGATGAATTAACAGAACACTAAGCAGTTTCTCAGAAAGCTTCTTTCCAGATTTCATCTGAGGATATTTCCTTTTTCACCATTGCCCTCTATGGGCTTCCAAATATCGCTTTGCCAATTCCACAAGAACTGTCTTAGCGAAAGACTTCTTGAGGGGAAAGCTGTAACTCTGTGAGATGAATTCACAGAACACAGAGAAGTTTCTCAGAAAGCTTCTTTCTCTTTGTTATCGGAGGATAATTCCTTTGGCCCAATAGTCTTCTAAGGGATCCGAAATATCTGTTCTCGGATTCCACAGAAATAAGGCTAGCAAAGAGATCCACGAAATACACATGTAACTCTGTGAGATGAATTAACAGAACACTAAGCAGTTTCTCAGAAAGCTTCTTTCCAGATTACATCTGAGGATATTTCCTTTTTCACCGTAGCCCTCTATGGGCTTCCAAATATCACTTTGCCAATTCCACAAGAACTGTCTTAGCGAAAGGCTTCTTGAGGGGAAAGCTGTAACTCTGTGAGATGATTTCACAGAACACAAAGAAGTTTCTCAGAAAGCTTCCTTCTCTTTGTCATCGGAATTTATTTCCTTTGGCCCTATATTCATCAAAGGGATCCGAAATATCTGTTCTCATACTCCACAGAAATAAGGCTAGCAAAGAGATCCACGAAATACAGATGTAACTCTGTGAGATGAATTAACAGAACACTAAGCAGTTTCTCAGAAAGCTTCTTTCCAGATTTCATCTGAGGATATGTCCTTTTTCACCATTGCCCTCTATGGGCTTCCGAATATCACTTTGCCAATTCCACAAGAACTGTCTTAGCGAAAGGCTTCTTGAGGGGAAAGCTGTAACTCTGTGAGATGATTTCACAGAACACAAAGAAGTTTCTCAGAAAGCTTCTTTCTCGTTGTTATCGGAGTTTATATCCTTTGGCCCTATAGTCTTCAAAGGGTTCCGAAATATCTGTTCTCAGATTCCACAGAAATAAGGCTAGCAAAGAGATCCACGAAATACAGATGTAACTCTGTGAGATGAATTAACAGAACACTAAGCGGTTTCTCAGAAAGCTTCTTTCCAGATTTCATCTGAGGATATTTCCTTTTTCACCATAGCCCTCTATGGGCTTCCATATATCACTTTGCCAATTCCACAAGAACTGTCTTAGCGAAAGGCTTCTTCAGGGGAAAGCTGTAACTCTGTGAGATGATTTCACAGAACACAAAGAAGTTTCTCAGAAAGCTTCCTTCTCTTTGTCATCGGAGTTTATTTCCATTGGCCCTATATTCATCAAAGGGATCCGAAATATCTGTTCTCAGATGCCACAGAAATAAGGCTAGCAAAGAGATCCACGAAATACAGATGTAACTCTGTGAGATGAATTAACAGAACACTAAGCAGTTTCTCAGAAAGCTTCTTTCCAGATTTCATCTGAGGATAATTCCTTTTTCACCATTGCCCTCTATGGGCTTCCAAATATCACTTTGCCAATTCCACAAGAACTGTCTTAACGAAAGACTTCTTGAGGGGAAAGCTGTAACTCTGTGAGATGAATTCACAGAACACAAAGAAGTTTCTCAGAAAGCTTCTTTCTCTTTGTTATCGGAGGATATTTCCTTTGGCCCAATAGTCTCCTAAGGGATCCGAAATATCTGTTCTCGGATTCCACAGAAATAAGGCTAGCAGAGAGATCCACGAAATACAGATGTAACTCTGTGAGATGAATTAACAGAACACTAAGCAGTTTCTCAGAAAGCTTCCCTCCAGATTTCATCTGAGGATATTTCCTTTTTCACCGTAGCCCTCTATGTTCTTCCAAATATCACTTTGCCAAATCCACAAGAACTGTCTTAGCGAAAGGCTTCTTGAGGGGAAAGCTGTAACTCTGTGAGATGATTTCACAGAACACAAAGAAGTTTCTCAGAAAGCTTCGTTCTCGTTGTTATCGGAGTTTATATCCTTTGGCCCTATAGTCTTCAAAGGGATCCGAAATATCTGTTCTCAGATTCCACAGAAATAAGGCTAGCAAACAGATCCACGAAATACAGATGTAAATCTGTGAGATGAATTAACAGAACACTAAGCAGTTTCTCAGAAAGCTTCTTTCCAGATTTCATCTGAGGATATTTCCTTTTTCACCATAGCCCTCTATGGGCTTCCAAATATCACTTTGCCAATTCCACAAGAACTGTCTTAACGAAAGGCTTCTTGAGGGGAAAGCTGTAACTCTGTGAGATGATTTTACAGAACTCAAAGAAGTTTCTCAGAAAGCTTCTTTCTCTTTCTTATCGGAGTTTATATCCTTTGGCCCTATAGTCTTCAAAGTGATCCGAAATATCTCTTCTCAGATTCCACAGAAATAAGGCTAGCAAAGAGATCCACGAAATACAGATGTAACCCTGTGAGATGAATTAACAGAACACTAAGCAGTTTCTCAGAAAGCTTCTTTCCAGATTTCATCTGAGGATATTTCCTTTTTCACCATTGCCCTCTATGGGCTTCCGAATATCACTTTGCCAATTCCACAAGAACTGTCTTAGCGAAAGGCTTCTTGAGGGGAAAGCTGTAACTCTGTGAGATGATTTCACAGAACACAAAGAAGTTTCTCAGAAAGCTTCTTTCTCGTTGTTATCGGAGGATATTTCCTTTGGCCCAATAGTCTTCTAAGGGATCCGAAATATCTGTTCTCGGATTCCACATAAATAAGGCTAGCAAAGAGATCCACGAAATACAGATGTAACACTGTGAGATGAATTAACAGAACACTAAGCAGTTTCTCAGAAAGCTTCTTTCCAGATTTCATCTGAGGATATTTCCTTTTTCACCATAGCCCTCTATGGGCTTCCAAATATCACTTTGCCAATTCCACAAGAACTGTCTTAGCGAAAGGCTTCTTGAGGGGAAAGCTGTAACTCTGTGAGATGATTTCACAGAACACAAAGAAGTTTCTCAGAAAGCTTCTTTCTCGTTGTTATCGGAGTTTATATCCTTTGGCCCTATAGTCTTCAAAGGGATCCGAAATATCTGTTCTCAGATTCCACACAAATAAGGCTAGAAAAGAGATCCACGAAATACAGATGTAACTCTGTGAGATGAAATAACAGAACACTAAGCAGTTTCTCAGAAAGCTTCTTTCCAGATTTCATCTGAGGATATTTCCTTTTTCACCGTAGCCCTGTATGGGCTTCCAAATATCACTTTGCCAATTCCACAAGAACTGTCTTAGCGAAAGGCTTCTTGAGGGGAAAGCTGTAACTCTCTGAGATGATTTCACAGAACACAAAGAAGTTTCTCAGAAAGCTTCCTTCTCTTTGTCATCGGAGTTTATTTCCATTGGCCCTATATTCATCAAAGGGATCCGAAATATCTGTTCTCAGATGCCACAGAAATAAGGCTAGCAAAGAGATCCACGAAATACAGATGTAACTCTGTGAGATGAATTAACAGAACACTAAGCAGTTTCTCAGAAAGCTTCTTTCCAGATTTCATCTGAGGATAATTCCTTTTTCACCATTGCCCTCTATGGGCTTCCAAATATCACTTTGCCAATTCCACAAGAACTGTCTTAGCGAAAGACTTCTTGAAGGGAAAGCTGTAACTCTGTGAGATGATTTCACAGAACACAAAGAACTTTCTCAGAAAGCTTCTTTCTCTTTCTTATCGGAGGATATTCCCTTTGGCCCAATAGTCTTCTAAGGGATCCGAAATATCTGTTCTCGGATTCCACAGAAATAAGGCTAGCAAAGAGATCCACGAAATACAGATGTAACTCTGTGAGATGAATTAACAGAACACTAAGCAGTTTCTCAGAAAGCTTCTTTCCAGATTTCATCTGAGGATATTTCCTTTTTCACCATTGCCCTCTATGGGCTTCCGAATATCACTTTGCCAATTCCACAAGAACTGTCTTAGCGAAAGGCTTCTTGAGGGGAAAGCTGTAACTCTGTGAGATGATTTCAGAGAAAACAAAGAAGTTTCTCAGAAAACTTCTTTCTCGTTGTTATCGGAGTTTATATCCTTTGGCCCTATGTTCATCAAAGGGATCCGAAATATCTGTTCTCAGATTCCACAGAAATAAGGCTAGCAAAGAGATCCACGAAATACAGATGTAACTCTGTGAGATGAATTAACAGAAAACTAAGCAGTTTCTCAGAAAGCTTCTTTCCAGATTTCATCTGAGGATATTTCCTTTTTCACCTTTGCCCTCTATGGGCTTCCAAATATCACTTTGCCAATTCCACAAGAACTGTCTTAGCGAAAGACTTCTTGAGGGGAAAGCTGTAACTCTGTGAGATGAATTCACAGAACACAAAGAAGTTTCTCAGAAAGCTTCTTTCTCTTTGTTATCGGAGGATATTTCCTTTGGCCCAATAGTCTTCTAAGGGATCCGAAATATCTGTTCTCGGATTCCACAGAAATAAGGCTAGCAGAGAGATCCACGAAATACAGATGTAACTCTGTGAGATGAATTAACAGAACACTAAGCAGTTTCTCAGAAAGCTTCCTTCCAGATTTCATCTGAGGATATTTCCTTTTTCACCATAGCCCTCTATGGGCTTCCAAATATCACTTTGCCAATTCCAAAAGAACTGTCTTAGCGAAAGGCTTCTTGAGGGGAAAGCTGTAACTCTGTGAGATGATTTCACAGAACACAAAGAAGTTTCTCAGAAAGCTTCTTTCTCGTTGTTATCGGAGTTTATATCCTTTGGCCCTATAGTCTTCAAAGGGATCCGAAATATCTGTTCTCAGATTCCACAGAAATAAGGCTAGCAAAGAGATCCACGAAATACAGATGTAACTCTGTGAGATGAATTAACAGAACACTAAGCAGTTTCTCAGAAAGCTTCTTTCCAGATTTCATCTGAGGATATTTCCTTTTTCACCATAGCCCTCTATGGGCTTCCAAATATCACTTTGCCAATTCCACAAGAACTGTCTTAACGAAAGGCTTCTTGAGGGGAAAGCTGTAACTCTGTGAGATGATTTCACAGAACACAAAGAAGTTTCTCAGAAAGCTTCTTTCTCTTTGTTATAGGAAGATATTTCCTTTGGCCCTATAGTCTTCAAAGGGATCCGAAATATCTGTTCTCAGATTCCACAGAAATAAGGCTAGCAAAGAGATCCACGAAATACAGATGTAACTCTGTGAGATGAATTAACAGAACACTAAGCAGTTTCTCAGAAAGCTTCTTTCCAGATTTCATCTGAGGATATTTCCTTTTTCACCATTGCCCTCTATGGGCTTCCAAATATCACTTTGCCAATTCCACATGAACTGTCTTAGCGAAAGGCTTCTTGAGGGGAAAGCTGTAACTCTGTGAGATGATTTCACAGAACACAAAGAAGTTTCTAAGAAAGCTTCTTTCTCTTTGTAATCGGAGGATATTTCCTTTGTCCCTATAGTCTTCAAAGGGATCTGAAATACCTGTTCTCAGATTCCACAGAAATAATGCTAGCAAAGAGATCCACGAAATACAGATGTAACTCTGTGGGATGAATGAACAGAACACTAAGCAGTTTCTCAGAAGGCTTCTTTCCAGATTTCATCTGAGGATATTTCCTTTTTCACCATTGCCCTCTATGGGCTTCCGAATATCACTTTGCCAATTCCACAAGAACTGTCTTAGCGAAAGGCTTCTTGAGGGGAAAGCTGTAACTCTGTGAGATGATTTCACAGAACACAAAGAAGTTTCTCAGAAAGCTTCTTTCTCGTTGTTATCGGAGGATATTTCTTTTCTCCCTATAGTATTCAAAGGCATCCGAAATTTCTGTTCTCAGATTCCACAGAAATAAGGCTAGCAAAGAGATCCACGAAATACAGATGTAACTCTGTGAGATGAATTAACAGAACACTAAGCAGTTTCTCAGAAAGCTTCTTTCCAGATTTCATCTGAGGATATTTCCTTTTTCACTATGGCCCTCGATGCGCTTCCAAATATCACTTTGCCAATTCCACAAGAACTATCTTAGCGAAAGGCTTCTTGAGGGGAAAGCTGTAACTCTGTGAGATGATTTCACAGAACACAAAGAAGTTTCTCAGAAAGCTTCTTTCTCTTTCTTATCGGAGGATATTTCCTTTGGCCCAATAGTCTTCTGAGGGATCCGAAATATCTGTTCTCGGATTCCACATAAATAAGGCTAGCAAAGAGATCCACGAAATACAGATGTAACTCTGTGAGATGAATTAACAGAACACTAAGCAGTTTCTCAGAAAGCTTCTTTCCAGATTTCATCTGAGGATATTTCCTTTTTCACCATAGCCCTCTATGGGCTTCCAAATATCACTTTGCCAATTCCACAAGAACTATCTTAGCGAAAGGCTTCTTGAGGGGAAAGCTGTAACTCTGTGAGATGATTTCACAAAACACAAAGAAGTTTCTCAGAAAGCTTCTTTCTCTTTCTTATCGGAGGATATTTCCTTTGGCCCAATAGTCTTCTAAGGGATCCGAAATATCTGTTCTCGGATTCCACATAAATAAGGCTAGCAAAGAGATCCACGAAATACAGATGTAACTCTGTGAGATGAATTAACAGAACACTAAGCAGTTTCTCAGAAAGCTTCTTTCCAGATTTCATCTTAGGATATTTCCTTTTTCACCATAGCCCTCTATGGGCTTCCAAATATCACTTTGCCAATTCCACAAGAACTGTCTTAGTGAAAGGCTTCCTGAGGAGAAAGCTGTAACTCTTTGAGATGATTTCACAGAACACAAAGAAGTTTCTCAGAAAGCTTCTTTCTCGTTGTTATCGGAGTTTATATCCTTTGGCCCTATAGTCTTCAAAGGGATCCGAAATATCTGTTCTCAGATTCCACAGAAATAAGGCTAGCGAAGAGATGCACGAAATACAGATGTAACTCTGTGAGATGAATTAACAGAACACTAAGCAGTTTCTCATAAAGCTTCTTCTTTCCAGATTTCATCTGAGGATATTTCCTTTTTCACCATAGCCCTCTATGGGCTTCCAAATATCACTTTGAAAATTCCACAAGAACTGTCTTAGCGAAAGGCTTCTTGAGCGAAAGCTGTAACTCTGTGAGATGATTTCACAGAACTCAAAGAAGTTTCTCAGAAAGCTTCCTTCTCTTTGTTATCGGAGTTTATTTCCTTTGGCCCTATGTTCATCAAAGGGATCCGAAATATCTGTTCTCAGATTCCACAGAAATAAGGCTAGCAAAGAGATCCACGAAATACAGATGTAACTCTGTGAGATGAATTAACAGAACACTAAGCAGTTTCTCAGAAAGCTTCTTTCCAGATTTCATCTGAGGATATTTCCTTTTTCACCATTGCCCTCTATGGGCTTCCGAATATCACTTTGCCAATTCCACAAGAACTGTCTTAGCGAAAGGCTTCTTCAGGGGAAAGCTGTAACTCTGTGAGATGATTTCACAGAACACAAAGAAGTTTCTCAGAAAGCTTCTTTCTCGTTGTTATCGGAGTTTATATCCTTTGGCCCTATAGTCTTCAAAGGGATCCGAAATATCTGTTCTCAGATTCCACAGAAATAAGGCTAGCAAAGAGATCCACGAAATACAGATGTAACTCTGTGAGATGAATTAACAGAACACTAAGCAGTTTCTCAGAAAGCTTCTTTCCAGATTTCATCTGAGGATATTTCCTTTTTCACCTTTGCCCTCTATGGGCTTCCAAATATCACTTTGCCAATTCCACAAGAACGGTCTAAGCGAAAGACTTCTTGAGGGGAAAGCTGTAACTCCGTGAGATGAATTCACAGAACACAAAGAAGTTTCTCAGAAAGCTTCTTTCTCTTTGTTATCGGAGGATATTACCTTTGGCCCAATAGTCTTCTAAGGGATCCGAAATATCTGTTCTCAGATTCCACAGAAATAAGGCTAGCAAAGAGATCCACGAAATACAGATGTAACTCTGTGAGATGAATTAACAGAACACTAAGCAGTTTCTCAGAAAGCTTCTTTCCAGATTTCATCTGAGGATATTTCCTTTTGTACCATAGCCGTCTATGGGCTTCCAAATATCACTTTGCCAATTCAACAAGAACTGTCTTAGCGAAAGGCTTCTTGAGGGGAAAGCTGTAACTCTGTGAGATGATTTCACAGAACACAAAGAAGTTTCTCAGAAAGCTTCTTTCTCTTTGTTATCGGAGGATATTTCCTTTGGCCCAATAGACTTCTGAGGGATCCGAAATATCTGTTCTCAGATTCCACAAAAATAAGGCTAGCAAAGAGAACCACGAAATACAGATGTAACTCTGTGAGATGAATTAACAGAACACTAAGCAGTTTCTCAGAAAGCTTCTTTCCAGATTTCATCTGAGGATATTTCCTTTTTCACCATTGCCCTCTATGGGCTTCCAAATATCACTTTGCCAATTCCACATGAACTGTCTTAGCGAAAGGCTTCTTGAGGGGAAAGCTGTAACTCTGTGAGATGATTTCACAGAACACAAAGAAGTTTCTCAGAAAGCTTCTTTCTCGTTGTTATCGGAGTTTATATCCTTTGGCCCTATATTCATCAAAGGGATCCGAAATATCTGTTCTCAGATTCCACAGAAATAAGGCTAGCAAAGAGATCCACGAGATACAGATGTAACTCTGTGAGATGAATTAACAGAACACTAAGCAGTTTCTCAGAAAGCTTCTTTCCAGATTTCATCTGAGGATATTTCCTTTTTCACCATTGCCCTCTAAGGGCTTCCAAATATCACTTTGCCAATTCCACAAGATCTCTCTTATCGAAAGGCTTCTTGAGGGCGAAGCTGTAAGTCTGTGAGATGATTTCACAGAACACAAAGAAGTTTCTCAGAAAGCTTCTTTCTCTTTGTAATCGGAGGATATTTCCTTTGGCCCTATAGTCTTTAAAGGGATCCGAAATATCTGTTCTCAGATTCCACAGAAATAAGGCTAGCAAAGAGATCCACGAAATACAGATGTAACTCTATGAGATGAATTAACAGAACACTAAGCAGTTTCTCAGAAAGCTTCTTTCCAGATTTCATGTGAGGATATTTCCTTTTTCACCATTGCCCTCTAAGGGCTTCCGAATATCACTTTGCCAATTCCACAAGAAATGTCTTAGGGAAAGACTCCTTGTGGGGAAAGCTGTAACTCTGTGAGATGATTTCACAGAACACAAAGAAGTTTCTCAGAAAGCTTCTTTCTCTTTGCTATCGGAGTTTATTTCCTTTGGCCCTATAGTCTTTAAAGGGATCCCAAATATCTGTTCTCAGATTCCACAGAAATAAGGCTAGCAAAGAGATCCAAGAAATACAGATGTAACTCTATGAGATGAATTAACAGAACACTAAGCAGTTTCTCAGAAAGCTTCTTTCCAGATTTCATCTGATGATATTTCCTTTTTCACCATTGCCCTCTATGTGCTTCCAAATATCACTTTACCAATTCCACAAGAACTGTCTTAGCGAAAGGTTTCTTGATGGGAAAGCTGTAACTCTGTGAGATGATATCACAGAACACAAAGAAGTTTCTCAGAAAGCTTCTTTCTCTTTGTTATCGGAGTTTATATCCTTTGGCCCTATAGTCTTCAAAGGGATCCGAAATATCTGTTCTCAGATTCCACAGAAATAAGGCTAGCAAAGAGATCCACGAAATACAGATGTAACTCTGTGAGATGAATTAACAGAACACTAAGCAGTTTCTCAGAAAATTCTTTCCAGATTTCATCTGAGGATATTTCCTTTTTCACCATAGCCCTCTAGGGGTTCCGAGTATCACTTTGCCAATTCCACAAGAACTGTCTTAGCGAAAGGCTTCTTGAGGGGAAAGCTGTAACTCTGTGAGATGATTTCACAGAACACAAAGAAGTTTCTCAGAAAGCTTCTTTCTCTTTCTTATCGGAGGATATTTCCTTTGGCCCTATAGTCTTCTAAGGGATCCGAAATATCTGTTCTCGGATTCCACACAAATAAGGCTAGCAAAGAGATCCACGAAATACAGATGTAACACTGTGAGATGAATTAACAGAACACTAAGCAGTTTCTCAGAAAGCTTCTTTCCAGATTTCATCTGAGGATATTTCCTTTTTCACCATAGACCTCTATGGGCTTCCAAATATCACTTTGCCAATTCCACAAGAACTGTCTTAGCGAAAGGCTTCTTGAGGGGAAAGCTGTAACTCTGTGAGATGATTTCACAGAACACAAAGAAGTTTCTCAGAAAGCTTCTTTCTCTTTGTTATCGGAGGATATTTCCTTTGGCCCAGTAGTCTTCAAAGGGATCCGAAATATCTGTTCTCAGATTACACAGAAATAAGGCTAGCAAAGAGATCCACGAAATACAGATGTAACTCTGTGAGATGAATTAACAGAACACTAAGCAGTTTCTCAGAAAGCTTCTTTCCAGATTTCATCTGAGGATATTTCCTTTTTCACCATTGCCCTCTATGGGCTTCCAAATATCACTTTGCCAATTCCACGAGAACTGTCTTAGCGAAAGACTTCTTGAGGGGAAGCTGTAACTCTGTGAGATGATTTCACAGAACACAAAGAAGTTTCTCAGAAAGCTTCTTTCTCGTTGTTATCGGAGGATATTTCCTTTGGCCCTATAGTCTTCAAAATCATCCGAAATATCTGTTCTCAGATTCCACAGAAATAAGGCTAGCAAAGAGATCCACGAAATACATATGTAACTCTGTGAGATGAATTAACAGAACACTAAGTAGTTTCTCAGATGCTTCTTTCCAGATTTCATCTGAGGATATTTCCTTTTTCACTATAGACCTCTATGCGCTTCCAAATATCACTTTGCCAATTCCACAAGAACTGTCTTAGCGAAAGACTTCTTGAGGGTAAAGCTGTAACTCTGTGAGATGATTTCACAGAACACAAAGAAGTTTCTCAGAAAGCTTCCTTCTCTTTCTTATCAGAGTTTATTACCTTTGGCCCTATATTCTTCAAAGGGATCCGAAATATCTGTTCTTAGATTCCACAGAAATAAGGCTAGCAAAGAGATCCACGAAATACAGATGTAACTCTGTGAGACGAATTAACAGAACACGAAGCAGTTTCTCAGAAAGCTTCTTTCCAGATTTCATCTGAGGATATTTTCTTTTTCACCATAGCCCTCTATGCGCTTCCAAATATCACTTTGCCAATTCCACAAGAAATGTCTTAGGGAAAGACTCCTTGTGGGGAAACCTGTACCTCTGTGAGATGATTTCACAGAACACAAAGAAGTTTCTCAGAAAGCTTCTTTCTCTTTGTTATCGGAGTTTATTTCCTTTGGCCCTAGAGTCTTTAAAGGGATCCGAAATATCTGTTCTCATATTCAACAGAAATAAGGCTAGCAAAGAGATCCACGAAATACAGATGTAACTCTATGAGATGAATTAACAGAACACTAAGCAGTTTCTCAGAAAGCTTCTTTCCAGATTTCATCTGAGGATATTTCCTTTTTCACCATTGCCCTCTATGGGCTTCCAAATATCACTTTACCAATTCCACAAGAACTGTCTTAGCGAAAGGTTTCTTGATGGGAAAGCTGTACCTCTGTGAGATGATTTCACAGAACACAAAGAAGTTTCTCAGAAAGCTTCTTTCTCTTTGTTATCGGAGGATATTTCCTTTGGCCCTATTGTCTTCAAAGGCATCCGAAATATCTGTTCTCAGATTCCACAGAAATAAGGCTAGCAAAGAGATCCACGAAATACAGATGTAACTCTGTGAGATGAATTAACAGAACACTAAGCAGTTTCTCAGAAACCTTCTTTCCAGATTTCATCTGAGGATATTTCCTTTTTCACTATAGCCCTCTACGCGCTTCCAAATATCACTTTTCCAATTCCACAAGAACTCTCTTAGCGAAAGACTTCTTGAGGGGAAAGGTGTAACTGTGTGAGATGATTTCACAGAACACAAAGAAGTTTCTCAGAAAGCTTCTTTCTCTTTGTTATCGGAGTTAATATCCTTTGGCCCTATAGTCTTCAAAGGGATCCGAAATATCTGTTCTCAGATTCCAAAAAAATAAGGCTAGCAAAGAGATCCACGAAATACAGATGTAACTCTGTGAGATGAATTAACAGAACACTAAGCAGTTTCTCAGAAAGCTTCTTTCCAGATTTCATCTGAGGATATTTCCTTTTTCACCATAGCCCTCTATGGGCTTCCAAATATCACTTTTCCAATTCCACAAGAACTGTCTTAGCGAAAGGCTTCTTGAGGGGAAAGCTGTAACTCTGTGAGATGATTTCACAGAACACAAAGAAGTTTCTCAGAAAGCTTCTTTCTCGTTGTTATCGTAGGAGATTTCCTTTGGCCCTATAGTCTTCAAAGGGATCCGAAATAACTGTTCTCAGATTCCACAGAAATAAGGCTAGCAAAGAGATCCACGAAATACAGATGTAACTCTGTGAGATGAATTAACAGAACACTAAGCAGTTTCTCAGAAACTTCTTTCCAGATTTCATCTGCGGATATTTCCTTTTTCACCATAGCCCTCTGGCCTTCCAAGTATCACTTTGCCAATTCCACAAGAACTGTCTTAGCGAAAGGCTTCTTGAGCGGAAAGCTGTAACTCTGTGAGATGATTTCACAGAACACAAAGAAGTTTCTCAGAAAACTTCCTTCTCTTTCCTATCGGAGAATATTCCCTTTGCCCCTATAGTTTTCAAAGGGATCCGAATATCTGTTCTCAGATTCCACAGAAATAAGGCTAGCAAAGAGATCCACGAAATACAGATGTAACTCTTTGGGATGAATTAACAGAACTCGAAGCAGTTTCTCAGAAAGCTTCTTTCCAGATTTCATCTGAGGATATTTCCTTTTTCACCATTGCCCTCTATGGGCTTCCTAATATCACTTTGCCAATTCCACAAGAACTGTCTTAGCGAAAGGCTTCTTGAGGGCAAAGTTGTAACTCTGTGAGATGATTTCACAGAACACAAAGAAGTTTCTCAGAAAGCTTCTTTCTCGTTGTTATCGGAGTTTATATCCTTTGGCCCTATACTCTTCAAAGGGATCCGAAATATCTGTTCTCAGAATCCATAGAAATAAGGTTAGCAAAGAGATCCACGAAATACAGATGTAACTCTGTGAGATGAATTAACAGAACGCTAAGCAGTTTCTCAGAAAATTCTTTCCAGATTTCATCTGAGGATATTTCCTTTTTCACCATAGACCTCTAGGGGTTCCAAGTATCACTTTGCCAATTCCCCAAGAACTGTCTTAGCGAAAGGCTTCTTGAGGGGAAAGCTGTAACTCTGTGAGATGATTTCACAGAACACAAAGAAGTTTCTCAGAAAGCTTCCTTCTCTTTCTTATCGGAGGATATTTCCTTTGCCCCTATAGTTTTCAAAGGGATCCGAATATCTGTTCTCAGATTCCACAGAAATAAGGCTAGGAAAGAGATCCACGATATACAGATGTAACTCTGTGAGATGAATTAACAGAACCCTAAGCAGTTTCTCAGAAAGCTTCTTTCCAGATTTCATCTGAGGATATTTCCTTTTTCACCATAGCCCTCTATGGGCTTCCAAATATCACTTTGCCAATTCCACAAGAACTGTCTTAGCGAAAGGCTTCTTGAGGGGAAAGCTGTAACTCTGTGAGATGATTTCACAGAACACAAAGAAGTTTCTCAGAAAGCTTCTTTCTCGTTGTTATCGGAGTTTATATCCTTTGGCCCTATAGTATTCAAAGGGATCCGAAATATCTGTTCTCAGATTCCACAGAAATAAGGCTCGCAAAGAGATCCACAAAATACAGATGTAACTCTGTGAGATGAATTAACAGAACACTAAGCAGTTTCTCAGAAAGCTTCTTTCCAGATTTCATCTGAGGATATTTTTTTTTTCACCATAGCCTTCTATGCGCTTCCAAATATCACTTTGCCAATTCCACAATAAAAGACTTAGCGAAAGACTTCATGTGCTGAGAGCTGTAACTCTGTGAGATGATTTCACAGAACACAAAGAAGTTTCTCAGAAAGTTTCTTTCTCTTTGTTATCGGAGTTTATTTCCTTTGGCCCTATACTCTTTAAAGGGATCCGAAATATCTGTTCTCAGATTCCAACGAAATAAGGCTAGCAAAGAGATCCACGAAATACAGATGTAACTCTCTGAGATGAATTAACAGAACACTAAGCAGTTTCTCAGAAACCTTCTTTCCAGATTTCATCTGAGGATATTTCCTTTTTCACCATAGCCCTCTATGGGCTTCCAAATATCACTTTTCCAATTCCACAAGAACTGTCTTAGCGATAGGCTTCTTGAGGGGAAAGCTGTAACTCTGTGAGATGATTTCACAGAACACAAAGAAGTTTCTCAGAAAGCTTCCTTCTCTTTATTATCGGAGTTTATTTCCTTTGGCCCTATGTTCATCAAAGGGATCCGAAATATCTCTTCTCAGATTCCACAAAAATAAGGCTAGCAAAGAGATCCACGAAATCAGATGTAACTCTGTAAGATGAATTAACAGAACACTAAGCAGTTTCTCAGAAAGCTTCTTTCCAGATTTCATCTGAGGATATTTCCTTTTTCACCATAGCCCTCTATGGGCTTCCAAATATCACTTTGCCAATTCCACAAGAACTGTCTTAGCGAAAGACGTCTTGAGGGGAAAGCTGTAACTCTGTGAGATGATTTCACAGAACACAAAGAAGTTTCTCAGAAAGCTTCTTTCTCTTTCTTATCGGAGGATATTTCCTTTGGCCCAATAGTCTTCTAAGGGATCCGAAATATCTGTTCTCGGATTCCACATAAATAAGGCTAGCAAAGAGATCCACGAAATACAGATGTAACACTGTGAGATGAATTAACAGAACACTAAGCAGTTTCTCAGACAGCTTCTTTCCAGATTTCATCTGAGGATATTTCCTTTTTCACCATAGCCCTCTATGGGCTTCCAAATATCACTTTGCCAATTCCACAAGAACTGTCTTAGCGAAAGGCTTCTTGAGGGGAAAGCTGTAACTCTGTGAGATGATTTCACAGAACACAAAGAAGTTTCTCAGAAAGCTTCTTTCTCTTTGTTATCGGAGTTTATATCCTTTGGCCCTATAGTCTTCAAAGGGATCCGAAATATCTGTTCTCAGATTCCACAGAAATAAGGCTAGAAAAGAGATCCACGAAATACAGATGTAACTCTGTGAGACGAAATAAGAGAACACTAAGCAGTTTCTCAGAAAGCTTCTTTCCAGATTTCATCTGAGGATATTTCCTTTTTCACCGTAGCCCTCTATGGGCTTCCAAATATCACTTTGCCAATTCCACAAGAACTGTCTTAGCGAAAGGCTTCTTAAGGGGAAAGCTGTAACTCTCTGAGATGATTTCACAGAACACAAAGAAGTTTCTCAGAAAGCTTCCTTCTCTTTGTCATCGGAGTTTATTTCCACTGGCCCTATATTCATCAAAGGGATCCGAAATATCTGTTCTCAGATGCCACAGAAATAAGGCTAGCAAAGAGATCCACGAAATACAGATGTAACTCTGTGAGATGAATTAACAGAACACTAAGCACTTTCTCAGAAAGCTTCTTTCCAGATTTCATCTGAGGATATTTCCTTTTTCACCATTGCCCTCCATGGGCTTCCAAATATCACTTTGCCAATTCCACGAGAACTGTCTTAGCGAAAGACTTCTTGAGGGGAAGCTGTAACTCTGTGAGATGATTTCACAGAACACAAAGAAGTTTCTCAGAAAGCTTCTTTCTCTTTGTTATCGGAGGATATTTCCTTTGGCCCTATAGTCTTCAAAATCATCCGAAATATCTGTTCTCAGATTCCACAGAAATAAGGCTAGCAAAGAGATCCACGAAATACAGATGTAACTCTGTGAGATGAATTAACAGAACACTAAGCAGTTTCTCAGAAATCTTCTTTCCAGATTTCATCTGAGGATATTTCCTTTTTCACTATAGCCCTCTACGCGCTTCCAAATATCACTTTGCCAATTCCACAAGAACTGTCTTAGCGAAAGACTTCTTGAAGGGAAAGCTGTAACTCTGTGAGATGATTTCACAGAACACAAAGAAGTTTCTCAGAAAGCTTCTTTCTCGTTGTTTTCGGAGTTTATATCCTTTGGCCCTATAGTCTTCAAAGGGATCCGAAATATCTGTTCTCAGATTCCATAGAAATAAGGTTAGCAAAGAGATCCACGAAATACAGATGTAACTCTGTGAGATGAATTAACAGAACACTAAGCAGTTTCTCAGAAAATTCTTTCCAGATTTCATCTGAGGATATTTCTTTTTTCACCATTGCCCTCTATGGGCTTCCAAATATCACTTTGCGAATTCCACAAGAACTGTCTTAGCGAAAGGCTTCTTGAGGGGAAAGCTGTAACTCTGTGAGATGATTTTACAGAACTCAAAGAAGTTTCTCAGAAAGCTTCTTTCTCTTTCTTATCGGAGTTTATATCCTTTGGCCCTATAGTCTTCTGAGGCATCCGAAATATCTGTTCTCAGATTCCACAAAAATAAGGCTAGCAAAGAGATCCAGGAAATACAGATGTAACTCTGTGATGAGAATTAACAGAACACTAAGCAGTTTCTCAGAAAGCTTCTTTCCAGATTTCATCTGAGGATATTTCCTTTTTCACCATAGCCCTCTATGGGCTTCCAAATATCACTTTGCCAATTCCACAAGAACTGTCTTAGCGAAAGGCTTCTTGAGGGGAAAGCTGTAACTCTGTGAGATGATTTCACAGAACACAAAGAAATTTCTCAGAAAGCTTCTTTCTCGTTGTTATCGGAGTTTATATCCTTTGGCCCTATAGTCTTCTAAGGGATCCGAAATATCTGTTCTCAGATTTCACAGAAATAAGGCTAGCAAAGAGATCCACGAAATACAGATGTACCTCTGTGAGATGAATTAACAGAACACTAAGCAGTTTCTCAGAAAGCTTCTTTCCAGATTTCATCTGAGGATATTTCCTTTTTCATCTTAGCCCTCTATGGGCTTCCAAATATCACTTTGAAAATTCCACAAGAACTGTCTTAGCGAAAGGCTTCTTGAGGGAAAGCTGTAACTCTGTGAGATGATTTCACAGAACTCAAAGAAGTTTCTTAGAAAGCTTCCTTCTCTTTGTTATCGGAGTTTATTTCCTTTGGCCCTATGTTCATCAAAGGGATCCGAAATATCTGTTCTCAGATTCCACAGAAATAAGGCTAGCAAAGAGATCCATGAAATACAGATGTAAATCTGCGAGATGAATTAACAGAAAACTAAGCAGTTTCTCAGAAAGCTTCATTCCAGATTTCATCTGAGGATATTTCCTTTTTCACCATTGCCCTCTATGGGCTTCCGAATATCACTTTGCCAATTCCACAAGAACTGTCTTAGCGAAAGGCTTCTTGAGGGGAAAGCTGTAACTCTGTGAGATGGTTTCACAGAACACAAAGAACTTTCTCAGAAAGCTTCTTTCTCGTTGTTATCGGAGTTTATATCCTTTGGCCCTATAGTATTCAAAGGGATCCGAAATATCTCTTCTCAGATTCCACAGAAATAAGGCTAGCAAAGAGATCCACGAAATACAGATGTAACTCTGTGAGATGAATTAACAGAACACTAAGCAGTTTCTCAGAAAGCTTCTTTCCAGATTTCATCTGAGGATATTTCCTTTTTCACCTTTGCCCTCTATGGGCTTCCAAATATCACTTTGCCAATTCCACAAGAACTGTCTAAGCGAAAGACTTCTTGAGGGGAAAGCTGTAACTCTGTGAGATGAATTCACAGAACACAAAGAAGTTTCTCAGAAAGCTTCTTTCTCTTTGTTATCGGAGGATATTTCCTTTGGCCCAATAGTCTTCTAAGGGATCCGAAATATCTGTTCTCGGATTCCACAGAAATAAGGCCAGCAGAGAGATCCACGAAATACAGATGTAACTCTGTGAGATGAATTAACAGAACACTAAGCAGTTTCTCAGAAAGCTTCCTTCCAGATTTCATCTGAGGATATTTCCTTTTTCACCATAGCCCTCTATGGGCTTCCAAATATCACTTTGCCAATTCCACAAGAACTGTCTTAGCGAAAGACTTCTTGAGGGGAAAGCTGTAACTCTGTGAGATGAATCCACAGAACACAAAGAAGTTTCTCAGAAAGCTTCTTTCTCTTTGTTATCGGAGGATATTTCCTTTGGCCCAATAGTCTTCTAAGGGATCCGAAATATCTGTTCTCGGATTCCACAGAAATAAGGCTAGCAGAGAGATCCACGAAATACAGATGTAACTCTGTGAGATGAATTAACAGAACACTAAGCAGTTTCTCAGAAAGCTTCCTTCCAGATTTCATCTGAGGATATTTCCTTTTTCACCGTAGCCCTCTATGGGCTTCCAAATATCACTTTGCCAATTCCACAAGAACTGTCTTAGCGAAAGGCTTCTTGAGGGGAAAGCTGTAACTCTGTGAGATGATTTCACAGAACACAAAGAAGTTTCTCAGAAAGCTTCTTTCTCTTTGTTATCGGAGGATATTTCCTTTGGCCCAATAGTCTTCTAAGGGATCCGAAATATCTGTTCTCAGATTCCACAGAAGTAAGGCTAGCAGAGAGATCCAAGAAATACAGATGTAACTCTGTGAGATGAATTAACAGAACACTAAGCAGTCTCTCAGAAAGCTTCCTTCCATATTTCATCTGAGGATATTTCCTTTTTCACTGTAGCCCTCTATGGGCTTCCAAATATCACTTTGCCAATTCCACAAGAACTGTCTTAGCGAAAGGCTTCTTGAGCGGAAAGCTGTAACTCTGTGAGATGATTTCACAGAACACAAAGAAGTTTCTCAGAAACCTTCTTTCTCGTTGTTATCGGAGTTTATATCCTTTGGCCCTATAGTCTTCAAAGGGATCCGAAATATCTGTTCTCAGATTCCACAGAAATAAGGCTAGCAAAGAGATCCACGAAATACAGATGTAACTCTGTGAGATGAATTAACAGAACACTAAGCAGTTTCTCAGAAAGCTTCTTTCCAGATTTCATCTGAGGATATTTCCTTTTTCACCTTTGCCCTCTATGGGCTTCCAAATATCACTTTGCCAATTCCACAAGAACTGTCTTAGCGAAAGACATCTTGAGGGGAAAGCTGTAACTCTGTGAGATGAATTCACAGAACACAAAGAAGTTTCTCAGAAAGCTTCTTTCTCTTTGTTATCGGAGGATATTTCCTTTGGCCCAATAGTCTTCTAAGGGATCCGAAATATCTGTTCTCGGATTCCACAGAAATAACTCTAGCAGAGAGATCCACGAAACACAGATGTAACTCTGTGAGATGAATTAACAGAACACTAAGCAGTTTCTCAGAAAGCTTCCTTCCAGATTTCATCTGAGGATATTTCCTTTTTCACCGTAGCCCTCTACGGGCTTCCAAATATCACTTTGCCAATTCCACAAGAACTGTCTTAGCGAAAGGCTTCTTGAGGGGAAAGCTGTAACTCTGTGAGATGATTTCACAGAACACAAAGAAGTTTCTCAGAAAGCTTCTTTCTCGTTGTTATCGGAGTTTATATCCTTTGGCCCTATAGTCTTCAAAGGGATCCGAAATATCTGTTCTCAGATTCCACAGAAATAAGGCTAGCAAAGAGATCCACGAAATACAGATGTAAATCTGTGAGATGAATTAACAGAACACTAAGCAGTTTCTCAGAAAGCTTCTTTCCAGATTTCATCTGAGGATATTTCCTTTTTCACCATAGCCCTCTATGGGCTTCCAAATATCACTTTGCCAATTCCACAAGAACTGTCTTAAAGAAAGGCTTCTTGAGGGGAAAGCTGTAACTCTGTGAGATGATTTTACAGAACTCAAAGAAATTTCTCAGAAAGCTTCTTTCTCTTTGTTATCGGAGGATATTTCTTTTGTCCCTATAGTCTTCAAAGGCATCCGAAATATCTGATCTCAGATTCCACAGAAATAAGGCTAGGAAAGAGATCCACGAAATACAGATGTACCTCTGTGAGATGAATTAACAGAACACTAAGCAGTTTCTCAGAAAGCTTCTTTCCAGATTTCATCTGAGGATATTTCCTTTTTCATCTTAGCCCTCTATGGGCTTCCAAATATCACTTTGAAAATTCCACAAGAACTGTCTTAGCGAAAGGCTTCTTGAGGGAAAGCTGTAACTCTGTGAGATGATTTCACAGAACTCAAAGAAGTTTCTTAGAAAGCTTCCTTCTCTTTGTTATCGGAGTTTATTTCCTTTGGCCCTATGTTCATCAAAGGGATCCGAAATATCTGTTCTCAGATTCCACAGAAATAAGGCTAGCAAAGAGATCCATGAAATACAGATGTAAATCTGCGAGATGAATTAACAGAAAACTAAGCAGTTTCTCAGAAAGCTTCATTCCAGATTTCATCTGAGGATATTTCCTTTTTCACCATTGCCCTCTATGGGCTTCCGAATATCACTTTGCCAATTCCACAAGAACTGTCTTAGCGAAAGGCTTCTTGAGGGGAAAGCTGTAACTCTGTGAGATGGTTTCACAGAACACAAAGAACTTTCTCAGAAAGCTTCTTTCTCGTTGTTATCGGAGTTTATATCCTTTGGCCCTATAGTATTCAAAGGGATCCGAAATATCTCTTCTCAGATTCCACAGAAATAAGGCTAGCAAAGAGATCCACGAAATACAGATGTAACTCTGTGAGATGAATTAACAGAACACTAAGCAGTTTCTCAGAAAGCTTCTTTCCAGATTTCATCTGAGGATATTTCCTTTTTCACCTTTGCCCTCTATGGGCTTCCAAATATCACTTTGCCAATTCCACAAGAACTGTCTAAGCGAAAGACTTCTTGAGGGGAAAGCTGTAACTCTGTGAGATGAATTCACAGAACACAAAGAAGTTTCTCAGAAAGCTTCTTTCTCTTTGTTATCGGAGGATATTTCCTTTGGCCCAATAGTCTTCTAAGGGATCCGAAATATCTGTTCTCGGATTCCACAGAAATAAGGCCAGCAGAGAGATCCACGAAATACAGATGTAACTCTGTGAGATGAATTAACAGAACACTAAGCAGTTTCTCAGAAAGCTTCCTTCCAGATTTCATCTGAGGATATTTCCTTTTTCACCATAGCCCTCTATGGGCTTCCAAATATCACTTTGCCAATTCCACAAGAACTGTCTTAGCGAAAGACTTCTTGAGGGGAAAGCTGTAACTCTGTGAGATGAATCCACAGAACACAAAGAAGTTTCTCAGAAAGCTTCTTTCTCTTTGTTATCGGAGGATATTTCCTTTGGCCCAATAGTCTTCTAAGGGATCCGAAATATCTGTTCTCGGATTCCACAGAAATAAGGCTAGCAGAGAGATCCACGAAATACAGATGTAACTCTGTGAGATGAATTAACAGAACACTAAGCAGTTTCTCAGAAAGCTTCCTTCCAGATTTCATCTGAGGATATTTCCTTTTTCACCGTAGCCCTCTATGGGCTTCCAAATATCACTTTGCCAATTCCACAAGAACTGTCTTAGCGAAAGGCTTCTTGAGGGGAAAGCTGTAACTCTGTGAGATGATTTCACAGAACACAAAGAAGTTTCTCAGAAAGCTTCTTTCTCTTTGTTATCGGAGGATATTTCCTTTGGCCCAATAGTCTTCTAAGGGATCCGAAATATCTGTTCTCAGATTCCACAGAAGTAAGGCTAGCAGAGAGATCCAAGAAATACAGATGTAACTCTGTGAGATGAATTAACAGAACACTAAGCAGTCTCTCAGAAAGCTTCCTTCCATATTTCATCTGAGGATATTTCCTTTTTCACTGTAGCCCTCTATGGGCTTCCAAATATCACTTTGCCAATTCCACAAGAACTGTCTTAGCGAAAGGCTTCTTGAGCGGAAAGCTGTAACTCTGTGAGATGATTTCACAGAACACAAAGAAGTTTCTCAGAAACCTTCTTTCTCGTTGTTATCGGAGTTTATATCCTTTGGCCCTATAGTCTTCAAAGGGATCCGAAATATCTGTTCTCAGATTCCACAGAAATAAGGCTAGCAAAGAGATCCACGAAATACAGATGTAACTCTGTGAGATGAATTAACAGAACACTAAGCAGTTTCTCAGAAAGCTTCTTTCCAGATTTCATCTGAGGATATTTCCTTTTTCACCTTTGCCCTCTATGGGCTTCCAAATATCACTTTGCCAATTCCACAAGAACTGTCTTAGCGAAAGACATCTTGAGGGGAAAGCTGTAACTCTGTGAGATGAATTCACAGAACACAAAGAAGTTTCTCAGAAAGCTTCTTTCTCTTTGTTATCGGAGGATATTTCCTTTGGCCCAATAGTCTTCTAAGGGATCCGAAATATCTGTTCTCGGATTCCACAGAAATAACTCTAGCAGAGAGATCCACGAAACACAGATGTAACTCTGTGAGATGAATTAACAGAACACTAAGCAGTTTCTCAGAAAGCTTCCTTCCAGATTTCATCTGAGGATATTTCCTTTTTCACCGTAGCCCTCTACGGGCTTCCAAATATCACTTTGCCAATTCCACAAGAACTGTCTTAGCGAAAGGCTTCTTGAGGGGAAAGCTGTAACTCTGTGAGATGATTTCACAGAACACAAAGAAGTTTCTCAGAAAGCTTCTTTCTCGTTGTTATCGGAGTTTATATCCTTTGGCCCTATAGTCTTCAAAGGGATCCGAAATATCTGTTCTCAGATTCCACAGAAATAAGGCTAGCAAAGAGATCCACGAAATACAGATGTAAATCTGTGAGATGAATTAACAGAACACTAAGCAGTTTCTCAGAAAGCTTCTTTCCAGATTTCATCTGAGGATATTTCCTTTTTCACCATAGCCCTCTATGGGCTTCCAAATATCACTTTGCCAATTCCACAAGAACTGTCTTAAAGAAAGGCTTCTTGAGGGGAAAGCTGTAACTCTGTGAGATGATTTTACAGAACTCAAAGAAATTTCTCAGAAAGCTTCTTTCTCTTTGTTATCGGAGGATATTTCTTTTGTCCCTATAGTCTTCAAAGGCATCCGAAATATCTGATCTCAGATTCCACAGAAATAAGGCTAGGAAAGAGATCCACGAAATACAGATGTAACTCTGTGAGATGAATTAACAGAACACTAAGCAGTTTCTCAGAAAGCTTCTTTCCAGATTTCATCTGAGGATATTTCCTTTTTCACTATAGCCCTCGATGCGCCTCCAAATATCACTTTGCCAATTCCACAAGAACTATCTCAGCGAAAGGCTTCTTGAGGGGAAAGCTGTAACTCTGTGAGATGATTTCACAGAACACAAAGAAGTTTCTCAGAAAGCTTCTTTCTCTTTCTTATCGGAGGATATTTCCTTTGGCCCAATAGTCTTCTAAGGGATCCGAAATATCTGTTCTCGGATTCCACATAAATAAGGCTAGCAAAGAGATCCACGAAATACAGATGTAACTCTGTGAGATGAATTAACAGAACACTAAGCAGTTTCTCAGAAAGCTTCTTTCCAGATTTCATCTGAGGATATTTCCTTTTTCACCATAGCCCTCTATTGGCTTCCAAATATCACTTTGCCGATTCCACAAGAACTGTCTTAGCGAAAGGCTTCCTGAGGAGAAAGCTGTAACTCTGTGAGATGATTTCACAGAACACAAAGAAGTTTCTCAGAAAGCTTCTTTCTCGTTGTTATCAGAGTTTATATCCTTTGGCCCTATAGTCTTCAAAGGGATCCGAAATATCTGTTCTCAGATTCCACAGAAATAAGGCTAGCAAAGAGATCCACGAAATACCGATGTAACTCTGTGAGATGAATTAACAGAACACTAAGCAGTTTCTCAGAAAACTTCTTTCCAGATTTCATCTGAGGATCTTTCCTTTTTCACCATAGCCCTCAATGGGCTTCCAAATATCACTTTGCAAATTCCACAAGAACTGTCTTAGCGAAAGGCTTCTTGAGGGGAAAGCTGTAACTCTGTGAGATGATTTCACAGAACACAAAGAAGTTTCTCAGAAAGCTTCCTTCTCTTTGTTATCGGAGTTTATTTCCTTTGGCCCTATGTTCATCAAAGGGATCCGAAATATCTGTTCTCAGATCCCATAGAAATAAGGCTAGCAAAGAGATCCACGAAATACAGATGTAACTCTGTGAGATGAATTAACAGAACACTAAGCAGTTTCTCAGAAAGCTTCTTTCCAGATTTCATCTGAGGATATTTCCTTTTTCACCATTGCCCTCTATGGGCTTCCGAATATCACTTTGCGAATTCCACAAGAACTGTCTTAGGGAAAGACTCCTTGTGGGGAAAGCTGTAACTCTGTGAGATGATTTCACAGAACACAAAGAAGTTTCTTAGAAAGCTTCTTTCTCTTTGTTATCGGAGTTTATTTCCTTTGGCCCTATAGTCTTTAAAGGGATCCGAAATATCTGTTCTCAGATTCCACAGAAATAAGGCTAGCAAAGAGATCCACGAAATACAGATGTAACTCTATGAGATGAATTAACAGAACACTAAGCAGTTTCTCAGAAAGCTTCTTTCCAGATTTCATCTGATGATATTTCCTTTTTCACCATTGCCCTCTATGGGCTTCCAAATATCACTTTACCAATTCCACAAGAACTGTCTTAGCGAAAGGTTTCTTGATGGGAAAGCTGTAACTCTGTGAGATGATATCACAGAACACAAAGAAGTTTCTCAGAAAGCTTCTTTCTCCTTGTTATCGGAGTTTATATCCTTTGGCCCTATAGTCTTCAAAGGGATCCGAAATATCTGTTCTCAGATTCCACAGAAATAAGGCTAGCAAAGAGATCCACGAAATACAGATGTAACTCTGTGAGATGAATTAACAGAACACTAAGCAGTTTCTCAGAAAATTCTTTCCAGATTTCATCTGAGGATATTTCCTTTTTCACCATAGCCCTCTAGGGGTTCCAAGTATCACTTTGCCAATTCCACAAGAACTGTCTTAGCGAAAGGCTTCTTGAGGGGAAAGCTGTAACTCTGTGAGATGATTTCACAGAACACAAAGAAGTTTCTCAGAAAGGTTCCTTCTCTTTCTTATCGGAGGATATTTCCTTTGCCCCTATAGTTTTCAAAGGGATCCGAAATATCTGTTCTCAGATTCCACAGAAATAAGGCTAGCAAAGAGATCCACGAGATACAGATGTAACTCTGTGAGATGAATTAACAGAACAGGAAGCAGTTTCTCAGAATATTTCTTTCCAGATTTCATCTGAGGATATTTCCTTTTTCACCATAGCCCTCTATGCGCTTCCAAATATCACTTTGCCAATTCCACAAGAAATGTCTTAGCGAAAGACTTCTTGTGGGGTAAACGGTAACTCTGTGAGATGATTTCACAGAACACAAAGAAGTTTCTCAGAAAGCTTCCTTCTCTTTGTTATCGGAGTTTATTTCCTTTGGCCCGATAGTCTTTAAAGGGATCGGAAATATCTGTTCTCATATTCCACAGAAATAAGGCTAGCAAAGAGATCCACGAAATACAGATGTAACTCTATGAGATGAATTAACAGAACACTAAGCAGTTTCTCAGAAAGCTTCTTTCCAGATTTCATCTGATGATATTTCCTTTTTCACCATTGCCCTCTATGGGCTTCCAAATATCACTTTGCCAATTCCACAAGAACTGTCTTATCGAAAGGCTTCTTGAGGGGAAAGCTGTAACTCTGTGAGATGATTTCACAGAACACAAAGAAGTTTCTCTGAAAGCTTCTTTCTCTTTGTTATCGGAGGATATTTCCTTTGGCCCAATAGTCTTCAAAGGGATCCGAAATATCTGTTCTCAGATTACACAGAAATAAGGCTAGCAAAGAGATCCACGAAATACAGATGTAACTCTGTGAGATGAATTAACAGAACACTAAGCAGTTTCTCGGAAAGCTTCTTTCCAGATTTCATCTGAGGATATTTCCTTTTTCACCATTGCCCTCAATGGGCTTCCAAATATCACTTTGCCAATTCCACGAGAACTGTCTTAGCGAAAGACTTCTTGAGGGGAAGCTGTAACTCTGTGAGATGATTTCACAGAACACAAAGAAGTTTCTCAGAAAGCTTCTTTCTCTTTGTTATCGCAGGATATTTCCTTTGGCCCTATAGTCTTCAAAATCATCCGAAATATCTGTTCTCAGATTCCACAGAAATAAGGCTAGCAAAGAGATCCACGAAATACATATGTAACTCTGTGAGATGAATTAACAGAACACTAAGCAGTTTCTCAGAAAGCTTCTTTCCAGATTTCATCTGAGGATATTTCCTTTTTCACTATAGCCCTCTATGCGCTTCCAAATATCACTTTGCCAATTCCACAAGAACTGTCTTAGCGAAAGACTTCTTGAGGGGAAAGCTGTAACTCTGTGAGATGATTTCACAGAACACAAAGAAGTTTCTCAGAAACCTTCCCTCTCTTTCTTATCAGAGTTTATTACCTTTGGCCCTGTATTCATCAAAGGGATCCGAAATATCTGTTCTCAGATTCCACAAAAATAAGGCTAGCAAAGAGATCCACGAAATACAGATGTAACTCTGTGAGATGAATTAACAGAACACTAAGCAGTTTCTCAGAAAGCTTCTTTCCAGATTTCATCTCAGGATATTTCCTTTTTCACCATAGCCCTCTATGGGCTTCCAAATATCACTTTTCCAATTCCACAAGAACTGTCTTAGCGAAAGGCTTCTTTATGGGAAAGCTGTAACTCTGTGAGATGATTTCACAGAACACAAAGAAGTTTCTCAGAAAGCTTCTTTCTCGTTGTTATCGTAGGAGATTTCCTTTGGCCCTATAGTCTTCAAAGGGATCCGAAATAACTGTTCTCAGATTCCACAGAAATAAGGCTAGCAAAGAGATCCACGAAATACAGATGTAACTCTGTGAGATGAATTAACAGAACACTAAGCAGTTTCTCAGAAACTTCTTTCCAGATTTCATCTGCGGATATTTCCTTTTTCACCATAGCCCTCTGGCCTTCCAAGTATCACTTTGCCAATTCCACAAGAACTGTCTTAGCGAAAGGCTTCTTGAGCGGAAAGCTGTAACTCTGTGAGATGATTTCACAGAACACAAAGAAGTTTCTCAGAAAACTTCCTTCTCTTTCTTATCGGAGGATATTCCCTTTGCCCCTATAGTTTTCAAAGGGATCCGAATATCTGTTCTCAGATTCCACAGAAATAAGGCTAGCAAAGAGATCCACGAAATACAGATGTAACTCTTTGGGATGAATTAAAAGAACTCGAAGCAGTTTCTCAGAAAGCTTCTTTCCAGATTTCATCTGAGGATATTTCCTTTTTCACCATTGCCCTCTATGGGCTTCCTAATATCACTTTGCCAATTCCACAAGAACTGTCTTAGCGAAAGGCTTCTTGAGGGCAAAGTTGTAACTCTGTGAGATGATTTCACAGAACACAAAGAAGTTTCTCAGAAAGCTTCCTTCTCTTTCTTATCGGAGGATATTTCCTTTGCCCCTATATTTTTCAAAGGGATCCGAATATCTGTTCTCAGATTCCACAGAAATAAGGCTAGCAAAGAGATCCACGAAATACAGATGTAACTCTGTGCGATGAATTAACAGAACACTAAGCAGTTTCTCAGAAAGCTTCTTTCCAGATTTCATCTGAGGATATTTCCTTTTTCACCATTGCCCTCTATGGGCTTCCAAATATCACTTTGCCAATTCCACAAGAACTGTCTTAGCGAAAGGCTTCTTGAGGGGAAAGCTGTAACTCTGTGAGATGATTTCACAGAACACAAAGAAGTTTCTCAGAAAGCTTCTTTCTATTTGATATCGGAGGATATTTCCTTTGGCCCAATAGTCTTCTGAGGCATCCGAAATATCTGTTCTCAGATTCCACAAAAAAAAGGCTAGCAAAGAGATCCACGAAATACAGATGTAACTCTGTGATGAGAATTAACAGAACACTAAGCAGTTTCTCAGAAAACTTCTTTCCAGATTTCATCTGAGGATATTTCCTTTTTCACCATAGCCCTCTATGGGCTTCCAAATATCACTTTGCCAATTCCACAAGAACTGTCTTAGCGAAAGGCTTCTTGAGGGGAAAGCTGTAACTCTGTGAGATGATTTCACAGAACACAAAGAAGTTTCTCAGAAAGCTTCTTTCTCGTTGTTATCGGAGTTTATATCCTTTGTCCCTATAGTCTTCTAAGGGATCCGAAATATCTGTTCTCAGATTTCACAGAAATAAGGCTAGCAAAGAGATCCACGAAATACAGATGTAACTCTGTGAGATGAATTAACAGAACAATAAGCAGTTTCTCAGAAAGCTTCTTTCCAGATTTCATCTGAGGATATCTCCTTTTTCACCATAGCCCTCTATGGGCTTCCAAATATCACTTTGCCAATTCCACAAGAACTGTCTTAGCGAAAGGCTTCTTGAGGGGAAAGCTGTAACTCTGTGAGATGATTTCACAGAACACAAAGAAGTTTCTCAGAAAGCTTCTTTCTCGTTGTTATCGGAGTTTATATCCTTTGGCCCTATAGTCTTCAAATGGATCCGAAATATCTGTTCTCAGATTCCACAGAAATAAGGCTAGCAAAGAGATGACGAAATACAGATGTAACTCTGTAAGATGAATTAACAGAACACTAAGCAGTTTCTCAGAAAGCTTCTTTCCAGATTTCATCTGAGGATATTTCCTTTTTCACCTTTGCCCTCTATGGGCTTCCAAATATCACTTTGCCAATTCCACAAGAACTGTCTTAGCGAAAGGCTTCTTGAGGGGAAAGCTGTAACTCTCTGAGATGATTTCACAGAACACAAAGAATTTCTCAGAAAGCTTCTTTCTCGTTGTTATCGGAGTTTATACCCTTTGGCCCTATAGTCTTCAAAGAGATCCGAAATATCTGTTCTCAGATTCCACAGAAATAAGGCTAGCAAAGAGACCCACGAAATACAGATGTAACTCTGTTAGATGAATTAACAGAACACTAAGCAGTTTCTCAGAAAGCTTCTTTCCAGATTTCATCTGAGGATATTTCCTTTTTCACCTTAGCCCTCTATGGGCTTCCAAATATCACTTTGCCAATTCCACAAGAACTATCTTAGCGAAAGTCTTCTTGAGAGGAAAGCTGTAACTCTGTGAGATGATTTCACAGAACACAAAGAAGTTTCTCAGAAACCTTCTTTCTCTCTGTTATCGGAGGATATTTCCTTTGGCCCTATAGCCTTCAAAGAGATCCGAAATATCTGTTCTCAGATTCCACAGAAATAAGGCTAGCAAAGAGATCCACGAAATACAGATGTAACTCTGTGAGATGAATTAACAGAACACTAAGCAGTTTCTCAGAAAGCTTCTTTTCAGATTTCATCTGAGGATATTTCCTTTTGTACCATAGCCGGCTATGGCTTCCAAATATCACTTTGCCAATTCCACAAGAACTGTCTTAGCGAAAGGTTTCTTGAGGGGAAAGCTGTAACTCTGTGAGATGATTTCACAGAACACAAAGAAGTTTCTCAGAAAGCTTCTTTCTCGTTTTTATCGGAGTTTATATCCTTTGGCCCTATAGTCTTCAAAGGGATCCGAAATATCTGTTCTCAGATTCCACAGAAATAAGGCTAGCAAAGAGATCCACGAAATACAGATGTAACTCTGTGAGATGAATTAACAGAACACTAAGCAGTTTCTCAGAAAGCTTCTTTCCAGATTTCATCTGAGGATATTTCCTTTTTCACCATTGCCCTCTATGGGCTTCCAAATATCACTTTGCCAATTCCACAAGAACTGTCTTAGCGAAAGGCTTCTTGAGGGGAACGCTGTAACTCTGTGAGATGATTTCACAGAACACAAAGAAGTTTCTCAGAAAGCTTCTTTCTCTTTCTTATCGGAGGATATTTCCTGTGGCCCAATAGTCTTCTAAGGGTTCCGAAGTATCTGTTCTCGGATTCCACATAAATAAGGCTAGCAAAGAGATCCACGAGATACAGATGTAACTCTGTGAGATGAATTAACAGAACAGGAAGCAGTTTCTCAGAAAATTTCTTTCCAGATTTCATCTGAGGATATTTCCTTTTTCACCATAGCCCTCTATGCGCTTCCAAATATCACTTTGCCAATTCCACAAGAAATGTCTTAGCGAAAGACTTCTTGTGGGGTAAACGGTAACTCTGTGAGATGATTTCACAGAACACAAAGAAGTTTCTCAGAAAGCTTCCTTCTCTTTGTTATCGGAGTTTATTTCCTTTGGCCCGATAGTCTTTAAAGGGATCGGAAATATCTGTTCTCATATTCCACAGAAATAAGGCTAGCAAAGAGATCCACGAAATACAGATGTAACTCTATGAGATGAATTAACAGAACACTAAGCAGTTTCTCAGAAAGCTTCTTTCCAGATTTCATCTGATGATATTTCCTTTTTCACCATTGCCCTCTATGGGCTTCCAAATATCACTTTGCCAATTCCACAAGAACTGTCTTATCGAAAGGCTTCTTGAGGGGAAAGCTGTAACTCTGTGAGATGATTTCACAGAACACAAAGAAGTTTCTCTGAAAGCTTCTTTCTCTTTGTTATCGGAGGATATTTCCTTTGGCCCAATAGTCTTCAAAGGGATCCGAAATATCTGTTCTCAGATTACACAGAAATAAGGCTAGCAAAGAGATCCACGAAATACAGATGTAACTCTGTGAGATGAATTAACAGAACACTAAGCAGTTTCTCGGAAAGCTTCTTTCCAGATTTCATCTGAGGATATTTCCTTTTTCACCATTGCCCTCAATGGGCTTCCAAATATCACTTTGCCAATTCCACGAGAACTGTCTTAGCGAAAGACTTCTTGAGGGGAAGCTGTAACTCTGTGAGATGATTTCACAGAACACAAAGAAGTTTCTCAGAAAGCTTCTTTCTCTTTCTTATCGCAGGATATTTCCTTTGGCCCTATAGTCTTCAAAATCATCCGAAATATCTGTTCTCAGATTCCACAGAAATAAGGCTAGCAAAGAGATCCACGAAATACATATGTAACTCTGTGAGATGAATTAACAGAACACTAAGCAGTTTCTCAGAAAGCTTCTTTCCAGATTTCATCTGAGGATATTTCCTTTTTCACTATAGCCCTCTATGCGCTTCCAAATATCACTTTGCCAATTCCACAAGAACTGTCTTAGCGAAAGACTTCTTGAGGGGAAAGCTGTAACTCTGTGAGATGATTTCACAGAACACAAAGAAGTTTCTCAGAAACCTTCCCTCTCTTTCTTATCAGAGTTTATTACCTTTGGCCCTATATTCATCAAAGGGATCCGAAATATCTGTTCTCAGATTCCACAAAAATAAGGCTAGCAAAGAGATCCACGAAATACAGATGTAACTCTGTGAGATGAATTAACAGAACACTAAGCAGTTTCTCAGAAAGCTTCTTTCCAGATTTCATCTCAGGATATTTCCTTTTTCACCATAGCCCTCTATGGGCTTCCAAATATCACTTTTCCAATTCCACAAGAACTGTCTTAGCGAAAGGCTTCTTTATGGGAAAGCTGTAACTCTGTGAGATGATTTCACAGAACACAAAGAAGTTTCTCAGAAAGCTTCTTTCTCGTTGTTATCGTAGGAGATTTCCTTTGGCCCTATAGTCTTCAAAGGGATCCGAAATAACTGTTCTCAGATTCCACAGAAATAAGGCTAGCAAAGAGATCCACGAAATACAGATGTAACTCTGTGAGATGAATTAACAGAACACTAAGCAGTTTCTCAGAAACTTCTTTCCAGATTTCATCTGCGGATATTTCCTTTTTCACCATAGCCCTCTGGGGTTCCAAGTATCACTTTGCCAATTCCACAAGAACTGTCTTAGCGAAAGGCTTCTTGAGCGGAAAGCTGTAACTCTGTGAGATGATTTCACAGAACACAAAGAAGTTTCTCAGAAAACTTCCTTCTCTTTCTTATCGGAGGATATTCCCTTTGCCCCTATAGTTTTCAAAGGGATCCGAATATCTGTTCTCAGATTCCACAGAAATAAGGCTAGCAAAGAGATCCACGAAATACAGATGTAACTCTTTGGGATGAATTAAAAGAACTCGAAGCAGTTTCTCAGAAAGCTTCTTTCCAGATTTCATCTGAGGATATTTCCTTTTTCACCATTGCCCTCTATGGGCTTCCTAATATCACTTTGCCAATTCCACAAGAACTGTCTTAGCGAAAGGCTTCTTGAGGGCAAAGTTGTAACTCTGTGAGATGATTTCACAGAACACAAAGAAGTTTCTCAGAAAGCTTCCTTCTCTTTCTTATCGGAGGATATTTCCTTTGCCCCTATATTTTTCAAAGGGATCCGAATATCTGTTCTCAGATTCCACAGAAATAAGGCTAGCAAAGAGATCCACGAAATACAGATGTAACTCTGTGAGATGAATTAACAGAACACTAAGCAGTTTCTCAGAAAGCTTCTTTCCAGATTTCATCTGAGGATATTTCCTTTTTCACCATTGCCCTCTATGGGCTTCCAAATATCACTTTGCCAATTCCACAAGAACTGTCTTAGCGAAAGGCTTCTTGAGGGGAAAGCTGTAACTCTGTGAGATGATTTCACAGAACACAAAGAAGTTTCTCAGAAAGCTTCTTTCTCTTTGATATCGGAGGATATTTCCTTTGGCCCAATAGTCTTCTGAGGCATCCGAAATATCTGTTCTCAGATTCCACAAAAAAAAGGCTAGCAAAGAGATCCACGAAATACAGATGTAACTCTGTGATGAGAATTAACAGAACACTAAGCAGTTTCTCAGAAAACTTCTTTCCAGATTTCATCTGAGGATATTTCCTTTTTCACCATAGCCCTCTATGGGCTTCCAAATATCACTTTGCCAATTCCACAAGAACTGTCTTAGCGAAAGGCTTCTTGAGGGGAAAGCTGTAACTCTGTGAGATGATTTCACAGAACACAAAGAAGTTTCTCAGAAAGCTTCTTTCTCGTTGTTATCGGAGTTTATATCCTTTGGCCCTATAGTCTTCTAAGGGATCCGAAATATCTGTTCTCAGATTTCACAGAAATAAGGCTAGCAAAGAGATCCACGAAATACAGATGTAACTCTGTGAGATGAATTAACAGAACAATAAGCAGTTTCTCAGAAAGCTTCTTTCCAGATTTCATCTGAGGATATCTCCTTTTTCACCATAGCCCTCTATGGGCTTCCAAATATCACTTTGCCAATTCCACAAGAACTGTCTTAGCGAAAGGCTTCTTGAGGGGAAAGCTGTAACTCTGTGAGATGATTTCACAGAACACAAAGAAGTTTCTCAGAAAGCTTCTTTCTCGTTGTTATCGGAGTTTATATCCTTTGGCCCTATAGTCTTCAAATGGATCCGAAATATCTGTTCTCAGATTCCACAGAAATAAGGCTAGCAAAGAGATGACGAAATACAGATGTAACTCTGTAAGATGAATTAACAGAACACTAAGCAGTTTCTCAGAAAGCTTCTTTCCAGATTTCATCTGAGGATATTTCCTTTTTCACCTTTGCCCTCTATGGGCTTCCAAATATCACTTTGCCAATTCCACAAGAACTGTCTTAGCGAAAGGCTTCTTGAGGGGAAAGCTGTAACTCTCTGAGATGATTTCACAGAACACAAAGAATTTCTCAGAAAGCTTCTTTCTCGTTGTTATCGGAGTTTATACCCTTTGGCCCTATAGTCTTCAAAGAGATCCGAAATATCTGTTCTCAGATTCCACAGAAATAAGGCTAGCAAAGAGACCCACGAAATACAGATGTAACTCTGTTAGATGAATTAACAGAACACTAAGCAGTTTCTCAGAAAGCTTCTTTCCAGATTTCATCTGAGGATATTTCCTTTTTCACCTTAGCCCTCTATGGGCTTCCAAATATCACTTTGCCAATTCCACAAGAACTATCTTAGCGAAAGTCTTCTTGAGAGGAAAGCTGTAACTCTGTGAGATGATTTCACAGAACACAAAGAAGTTTCTCAGAAACCTTCTTTCTCTCTGTTATCGGAGGATATTTCCTTTGGCCCTATAGCCTTCAAAGAGATCCGAAATATCTGTTCTCAGATTCCACAGAAATAAGGCTAGCAAAGAGATCCACGAAATACAGATGTAACTCTGTGAGATGAATTAACAGAACACTAAGCAGTTTCTCAGAAAGCTTCTTTTCAGATTTCATCTGAGGATATTTCCTTTTGTACCATAGCCGGCTATGGCTTCCAAATATCACTTTGCCAATTCCACAAGAACTGTCTTAGCGAAAGGTTTCTTGAGGGGAAAGCTGTAACTCTGTGAGATGATTTCACAGAACACAAAGAAGTTTCTCAGAAAGCTTCTTTCTCGTTTTTATCGGAGTTTATATCCTTTGGCCCTATAGTCTTCAAAGGGATCCGAAATATCTGTTCTCAGATTCCACAGAAATAAGGCTAGCAAAGAGATCCACGAAATACAGATGTAACTCTGTGAGATGAATTAACAGAACACTAAGCAGTTTCTCAGAAAGCTTCTTTCCAGATTTCATCTGAGGATATTTCCTTTTTCACCATTGCCCTCTATGGGCTTCCAAATATCACTTTGCCAATTCCACAAGAACTGTCTTAGCGAAAGGCTTCTTGAGGGGAACGCTGTAACTCTGTGAGATGATTTCACAGAACACAAAGAAGTTTCTCAGAAAGCTTCTTTCTCATTGTTATCGGAGTTTATTTCCTTTGGCCCTATAGTCTTCAAAGGGATCCGAAATATCTGTTCTCAGATTCCACAGAAATAAGGCTAGCAAAGAGATCCAGGTAACACAGAAGTAACTCTGTGAGATGAATTAACAGAACACTAAGCAGTTTCTCAGAAAGCTTCTTTCCAGATTTCATCTGAGGATAATCGTTTTTCACCATTGCCCTCTATGGGCTTCCAAATATCACTTTGCCAATTCCACAAGAACTGTCTTAGCGAAAGGCTTCTAGAGGGGAAAGCTGTAACTCTGTGAGATCATTTCACAGAACACAAAGAAGTTTCTCAGAAAGCTTCTTTCTCTTTGTTATCGGAGGATATTTCCTTTGGCCCAATAGTCTTCTGAGGGATCCGAAATATCTGTTCTCAGATTCCACAAAAATAAGGCTAGCAAAGAGATCCACGAAATACACATGTAACTCTATGAGATGAATTAACAGAACACTAAGCAGTTTCTCAGAAAGCTTCTTTCCAGATTTCATCTGAGGATATTTCCTTTTTCACCATTGCCCTCTATGGGCTTCCAAAGATCACTATGCCAATTCCACAAGAACTGTCTTAGCGAAAGGCTTCTAGAGGGGAAAGCTGTAACTCTGTGAGATGATTTCACAGAACAGAAAGAAATTTCTCAGAAAGCTTCTTTCTCTTTGTTATCGGAGGATATTTCCTTTGGCCCAATAGTCTTCTGAGGGATCCGAAATATCTGTTCTTAGATTCCACAAAAATAAGGCTAGCAAAGAGATCCACGAAATACAGATGTAACTCTGTGAGATGAATTAACAGAACACTAAGCAGTTTCTCAGAAAGCTTCTTTCCAGATTTCATCTGAGGATATTTCCTTTTTCACCATAGCCCTCTATGGGCTTCCAAATATCACTTTGCCAATTCCACAAGAACTGTCTTAGCGAAAGGCTTCTTGAGGGGAAAGCAGTAACTCCGTGAGATGATTTCACAGAACACAAAGAAGTTTCTCAGAAAGCTTCCTTCTCTTTCTTATCAGAGTTTATTTCCTTTGGCCCTATATTCATCAAAGGGATCCGAAATATCTGTTCTCAGATTCCACAGAAATAAGGCTAGCAAAGAGATCCACGAAATACAGATGTAACTCTGTGAGATGAATTAACAGAACACTAAGCAGTTTCTCAGAAAGCTTCTTTCCAGATTTCATCTGAGGATATTTCCTTTTTCACTATAGCCCTCTATGCGCTTCCAAATATCACTTTGCCAATTCCACAAGAACTGTCTTAGCGAAAGACTTCTTGAGGGGAAAGCTGTAACTCTGTGAGATGATTTCACAGAACACAAAGAAGTTTCTCAGAAACCTTCCCTCTCTTTCTTATCAGAGTTTATTACCTTTGGCCCTATATTCATCAAAGGGATCCGAAATATCTGTTCTCAGATTCCACAAAAATAAGGCTAGCAAAGAGATCCACGAAATACAGATGTAACTCTGTGAGATGAATTAACAGAACACTAAGCAGTTTCTCAGAAAGCTTCTTTCCAGATTTCATCTCAGGATATTTCCTTTTTCACCATAGCCCTCTATGGGCTTCCAAATATCACTTTTCCAATTCCACAAGAACTGTCTTAGCGAAAGGCTTCTTTATGGGAAAGCTGTAACTCTGTGAGATGATTTCACAGAACACAAAGAAGTTTCTCAGAAAGCTTCTTTCTCGTTGTTATCGTAGGAGATTTCCTTTGGCCCTATAGTCTTCAAAGGGATCCGAAATAACTGTTCTCAGATTCCACAGAAATAAGGCTAGCAAAGAGATCCACGAAATACAGATGTAACTCTGTGAGATGAATTAACAGAACACTAAGCAGTTTCTCAGAAACTTCTTTCCAGATTTCATCTGCGGATATTTCCTTTTTCACCATAGCCCTCTGGGGTTCCAAGTATCACTTTGCCAATTCCACAAGAACTGTCTTAGCGAAAGGCTTCTTGAGCGGAAAGCTGTAACTCTGTGAGATGATTTCACAGAACACAAAGAAGTTTCTCAGAAAACTTCCTTCTCTTTCTTATCGGAGGATATTCCCTTTGCCCCTATAGTTTTCAAAGGGATCCGAATATCTGTTCTCAGATTCCACAGAAATAAGGCTAGCAAAGAGATCCACGAAATACAGATGTAACTCTTTGGGATGAATTAAAAGAACTCGAAGCAGTTTCTCAGAAAGCTTCTTTCCAGATTTCATCTGAGGATATTTCCTTTTTCACCATTGCCCTCTATGGGCTTCCTAATATCACTTTGCCAATTCCACAAGAACTGTCTTAGCGAAAGGCTTCTTGAGGGCAAAGTTGTAACTCTGTGAGATGATTTCACAGAACACAAAGAAGTTTCTCAGAAAGCTTCCTTCTCTTTCTTATCGGAGGATATTTCCTTTGCCCCTATATTTTTCAAAGGGATCCGAATATCTGTTCTCAGATTCCACAGAAATAAGGCTAGCAAAGAGATCCACGAAATACAGATGTAACTCTGTGAGATGAATTAACAGAACACTAAGCAGTTTCTCAGAAAGCTTCTTTCCAGATTTCATCTAAGGATATTTCCTTTTTCACCATTGCCCTCTATGGGCTTCCAAATATCACTTTGCCAATTCCACAAGAACTGTCTTAGCGAAAGGCTTCTTGAGGGGAAAGCTGTAACTCTGTGAGATGATTTCACAGAACACAAAGAAGTTTCTCAGAAAGCTTCTTTCTCTTTGATATCGGAGGATATTTCCTTTGGCCCAATAGTCTTCTGAGGCATCCGAAATATCTGTTCTCAGATTCCACAAAAAAAAGGCTAGCAAAGAGATCCACGAAATACAGATGTAACTCTGTGATGAGAATTAACAGAACACTAAGCAGTTTCTCAGAAAACTTCTTTCCAGATTTCATCTGAGGATATTTCCTTTTTCACCATAGCCCTCTATGGGCTTCCAAATATCACTTTGCCAATTCCACAAGAACTGTCTTAGCGAAAGGCTTCTTGAGGGGAAAGCTGTAACTCTGTGAGATGATTTCACAGAACACAAAGAAGTTTCTCAGAAAGCTTCTTTCTCGTTGTTATCGGAGTTTATATCCTTTGGCCCTATAGTCTTCTAAGGGATCCGAAATATCTGTTCTCAGATTTCACAGAAATAAGGCTAGCAAAGAGATCCACGAAATACAGATGTAACTCTGTGAGATGAATTAACAGAACAATAAGCAGTTTCTCAGAAAGCTTCTTTCCAGATTTCATCTGAGGATATCTCCTTTTTCACCATAGCCCTCTATGGGCTTCCAAATATCACTTTGCCAATTCCACAAGAACTGTCTTAGCGAAAGGCTTCTTGAGGGGAAAGCTGTAACTCTGTGAGATGATTTCACAGAACACAAAGAAGTTTCTCAGAAAGCTTCTTTCTCGTTGTTATCGGAGTTTATATCCTTTGGCCCTATAGTCTTCAAATGGATCCGAAATATCTGTTCTCAGATTCCACAGAAATAAGGCTAGCAAAGAGATGACGAAATACAGATGTAACTCTGTAAGATGAATTAACAGAACACTAAGCAGTTTCTCAGAAAGCTTCTTTCCAGATTTCATCTGAGGATATTTCCTTTTTCACCTTTGCCCTCTATGGGCTTCCAAATATCACTTTGCCAATTCCACAAGAACTGTCTTAGCGAAAGGCTTCTTGAGGGGAAAGCTGTAACTCTCTGAGATGATTTCACAGAACACAAAGAATTTCTCAGAAAGCTTCTTTCTCGTTGTTATCGGAGTTTATACCCTTTGGCCCTATAGTCTTCAAAGAGATCCGAAATATCTGTTCTCAGATTCCACAGAAATAAGGCTAGCAAAGAGACCCACGAAATACAGATGTAACTCTGTTAGATGAATTAACAGAACACTAAGCAGTTTCTCAGAAAGCTTCTTTCCAGATTTCATCTGAGGATATTTCCTTTTTCACCTTAGCCCTCTATGGGCTTCCAAATATCACTTTGCCAATTCCACAAGAACTATCTTAGCGAAAGTCTTCTTGAGAGGAAAGCTGTAACTCTGTGAGATGATTTCACAGAACACAAAGAAGTTTCTCAGAAACCTTCTTTCTCTCTGTTATCGGAGGATATTTCCTTTGGCCCTATAGCCTTCAAAGAGATCCGAAATATCTGTTCTCAGATTCCACAGAAATAAGGCTAGCAAAGAGATCCACGAAATACAGATGTAACTCTGTGAGATGAATTAACAGAACACTAAGCAGTTTCTCAGAAAGCTTCTTTTCAGATTTCATCTGAGGATATTTCCTTTTGTACCATAGCCGGCTATGGCTTCCAAATATCACTTTGCCAATTCCACAAGAACTGTCTTAGCGAAAGGTTTCTTGAGGGGAAAGCTGTAACTCTGTGAGATGATTTCACAGAACACAAAGAAGTTTCTCAGAAAGCTTCTTTCTCGTTTTTATCGGAGTTTATATCCTTTGGCCCTATAGTCTTCAAAGGGATCCGAAATATCTGTTCTCAGATTCCACAGAAATAAGGCTAGCAAAGAGATCCACGAAATACAGATGTAACTCTGTGAGATGAATTAACAGAACACTAAGCAGTTTCTCAGAAAGCTTCTTTCCAGATTTCATCTGAGGATATTTCCTTTTTCACCATTGCCCTCTATGGGCTTCCAAATATCACTTTGCCAATTCCACAAGAACTGTCTTAGCGAAAGGCTTCTTGAGGGGAACGCTGTAACTCTGTGAGATGATTTCACAGAACACAAAGAAGTTTCTCAGAAAGCTTCTTTCTCATTGTTATCGGAGTTTATTTCCTTTGGCCCTATAGTCTTCAAAGGGATCCGAAATATCTGTTCTCAGATTCCACAGAAATAAGGCTAGCAAAGAGATCCAGGTAACACAGAAGTAACTCTGTGAGATGAATTAACAGAACACTAAGCAGTTTCTCAGAAAGCTTCTTTCCAGATTTCATCTGAGGATAATCGTTTTTCACCATTGCCCTCTATGGGCTTCCAAATATCACTTTGCCAATTCCACAAGAACTGTCTTAGCGAAAGGCTTCTAGAGGGGAAAGCTGTAACTCTGTGAGATCATTTCACAGAACACAAAGAAGTTTCTCAGAAAGCTTCTTTCTCTTTGTTATCGGAGGATATTTCCTTTGGCCCAATAGTCTTCTGAGGGATCCGAAATATCTGTTCTCAGATTCCACAAAAATAAGGCTAGCAAAGAGATCCACGAAATACACATGTAACTCTATGAGATGAATTAACAGAACACTAAGCAGTTTCTCAGAAAGCTTCTTTCCAGATTTCATCTGAGGATATTTCCTTTTTCACCATTGCCCTCTATGGGCTTCCAAAGATCACTATGCCAATTCCACAAGAACTGTCTTAGCGAAAGGCTTCTAGAGGGGAAAGCTGTAACTCTGTGAGATGATTTCACAGAACAGAAAGAAATTTCTCAGAAAGCTTCTTTCTCTTTGTTATCGGAGGATATTTCCTTTGGCCCAATAGTCTTCTGAGGGATCCGAAATATCTGTTCTTAGATTCCACAAAAATAAGGCTAGCAAAGAGATCCACGAAATACAGATGTAACTCTGTGAGATGAATTAACAGAACACTAAGCAGTTTCTCAGAAAGCTTCTTTCCAGATTTCATCTGAGGATATTTCCTTTTTCACCATAGCCCTCTATGGGCTTCCAAATATCACTTTGCCAATTCCACAAGAACTGTCTTAGCGAAAGGCTTCTTGAGGGGAAAGCAGTAACTCCGTGAGATGATTTCACAGAACACAAAGAAGTTTCTCAGAAAGCTTCCTTCTCTTTCTTATCAGAGTTTATTTCCTTTGGCCCTATATTCATCAAAGGGATCCGAAATATCTGTTCTCAGATTCCACAGAAATAAGGCTAGCAAAGAGATCCACGAAATACAGATGTAACTCTGTGAGATGAATTAACAGAACACTAAGCAGTTTCTCAGAAAGCTTCTTTCCAGATTTCATCTGAGGATATTTCCTATTTCACCATAGCCCTCTATGCGCTTCCAAATATCACTTTGCCAATTCCACAATAAATGTCTTAGCGAAAGACTTCTTGTGGGGAAAGCTGTAACTCTGTGAGATGATTTCACAGAACACAACGAAGTTTCTCAGAAAGATTCTTTCTCTTTGTTATCGGAGTTTATTTCCTTTGGCCCTATAGTCTTTAAAGGGATCCGAAATATCTGTTCTCAGATTCCACAGAAATAAGGCTAGCAAAGAGATCCACGAAATACAGATGTAACTCTGTGAGATGAATTAACAGAACACTAAGCAGTTTTTCAGAAAGCTTCTTTCCAGATTTCATCTAAGGATATTTCCTTTTTCCATTGCCCTCTATGGGCTTCCAAAGATCACTTTGCCAATTCCACAAGAACTGTCTTAGCGAAAGGATTCTTGAGGGGAAGCTGTAAGTCTGTGAGATGATTTCACAGAACACAAAGAACTTTCTCAGAAAGCTTCTTTCTCTTTTTTATAGGAGGATATTTCCTTTGGCCCAATAGTCTTCTGCGGGATCCGAAATATCTGTTCTCAGATTCCACAAAAATAAGGCTAGCAAAGAGATACACCAAATACAGATGTAACTCTGTTAGATGAATTAACAGAACACTAAGCAGTTTTTCAGAAAGCTTATTTCCAGATTTCATCTGAGGATATTTCCTTTTTCACCATAGCCCTCTATGGGCTTCCAAATATCACTTTGCCAATTCCACAAGAACTGTCTTAGCGAAAGGCTTCTTGAGGGGAAAGCTGTAACTCTCTGAGATGATTTCACAGAACACAAAGAAGTTTCTCAGATAGCTTCCTTCTCTTTCTTATCGGAGTTTATTTCCTTTGGCCCTATATTCCTCAAAGGGATCCGAAATATCTCTTCTCAGATTCCACAGAAATAAGGCTAGCAAAGACATCAACGAAATGCAGATGTAACTCTGTGAGATGAATTAAGAGAACACTAAGCAGTTTCTCAGAAACTTCTTTCCAGATTTCATCTGAGCATATTTCCTTTTTCACCATAGCCCTCTAAGGGCTTCCAAATATCACTTTGCCAATTCCACAAGAACTGTCGTAGCGAAAGGCTTCTTGAGGGGAAAGCTGTAACTCTGTGAGATGATTTCACAGAACACAAAGAAGTTTCTCAGAAAGCTTCTTTCTCGTTGTTATCGGAGTTTATATCCTTTGGCCCTATAGGCTTCAAATGGATCCGAAATATCTCTTCTCAGATTCCACAGAAATAAGGCTAGCAAAGAGATCCACGAAATACAGATGTAACTCTGTGAGATGATTTCACAGAACACAAAGAAGTTTCTCAGAAAGCTTCTTTCTCGTTGTTATCCGAGTTTATATCCTTTGGCCCTATAGTCTTCAAAGGGATCCGAAATATCTGTTCTCAGATTCCACAGAAATAAGGCTAGCAAAGAGATCCACGAAATACAGATGTAACTCTGTGAGATGAATTAACAGAACACTAAGCAGTTTCTCAGAAAGCTTCTTTCCAGATTTCATCTGAGGATATTTCCTTTTTCACCATAGCCCTCTAGGGGCTTCCAAATTTCACTTTGCCAATTCCACAAGAACTGTCTTAGCGAAAGTCTTCTTGAGGGGAAGCTGTAAGTCTGTGAGATGATTTCACAGAACACAAAGAACTTTCTCAGAAAGCTTCTTTCTCTTTTTTATAGGAGGATATTTCCTTTGGCCCAATAGTCTTCTGCGGGATCCGAAATATCTGTTCTCAGATTCCACAAAAATAAGGCTAGCAAAGAGATCCACCAAATACAGATGTAACTCTGTTAGATGAATTAACAGAACACTAAGCAGTTTTTCAGAAAGCTTATTTGCAGATTTCATCTGAGGATATTTCCTTTTTCACCATAGCCCTCTATGGGCTTCCAAATATCACTTTGCCAATTCCACAAGAACTGTCTTAGCTAAAGGCTTCTTGAGGGGAAAGCTGTAACTCTCTGAGATGATTTCACAGAACACAAAGAAGTTTCTCAGATAGCTTCCTTCTCTTTCTTATCGGAGTTTATTTCCTTTGGCCCTATATTCATCAAAGGGATCCGAAATATCTCTTCTCAGATTCCACAGAAATAAGGCTAGCAAAGACATCAACGAAATGCAGATGTAACTCTGTGAGATGAATTAAGACCACACTAAGCAGTTTCTCAGAAAGCTTCTTTCCAGATTTCATCTGAGGATATTTCCTTTTTCACCATAGCCCTCTAAGGGCTTCCAAATATCACTTTGCCAATTCCACAAGAACTGTCTTAGCGAAAGGCTTCTTGAGGGGAAAGCTGTAACTCTGTGACATGATTTCACAGAACACAAAGAAGTTTCTCAGAAAGCTTCTTTCTCGTTTTTATCGGAGTTTATATACTTTGGCCCTATAGTCTTCAAATGGATCCGAAATATCTGTTCTCAGATTCCACAGAAATAAGTCGAGCAAAGAGATCCACGAAATACAGATGTAACTCTGTGAGATGAATTAACAGAACACTAAGCAGTTTCTCAGAAAGCTTCTTTCCAGATTTCATCTGAGGATATTTCCTTTTTCACCATTGCCCTCTATGGGCTACCAAATATCACTTTGATAATTCAACAAGAACTATCTTAGCGAAAGGCTTCTTGAGGGGAAAGCTGTACCTCTGTGAGATGATTTCACAGAACACAAAGAAGTTTCTCAGAAAGCTTCTTTCTCGTTGTTATCGGAGTTTATATACTTTGGCCCTATAGTCTTCAAAGGGATCCGATATATCTGTTCTCAGATTCCACAGAAATAAGGCTAGCAAAGAGATCCACGAAATACAGATGTAACTCTGTGAGATGAATTAACAGAACACTAAGCACTTTCTCAGAAAGCTTCTTTCCAGATTTCATCTGAGGATATTTCCTTTTTCACCTTTGCCCTCTATGGGCTTCCAAATATCACTTTGCCAATTCCACAAGAACTGTCTTAGCGAAAGGCTTCTTGAGGGGAAAGCTGTAACTCTCTGAGATGATTTCACAGAACACAAAGAAGTTTCTCAGAAAGCTTCTTTCTCGTTGTTATCGGAGTTTATATCCTTTGGCCCTATAGTCTTCAAAAGGATCCGAAATATCTGTTCTCAGATTCCACAGAAATAAGGCTAGCAAAGAGACCCACGAAATACAGATGTAACTCTGTTAGATGAATTAACAGAACACTAAGCAGTTTCTCAGAAAGCTTCTTTCCAGATTTCATCTGAGGATATTTCCTTTTTCACCTTAGCCCTCTATGGGCTTCCAAATATCACTTTGAAAATTCCACAAGAACTGTCTTAGCGAAAGACTTCTTGAGGGGAAAGCTGTAACTCTGTGAGATGATTTCACAGAACACAAAGAAGTTTCTCAGAAAGCTTCCTTCTCTTTCTTATCGGAGTTTATTTCCTTTGGCCCTATATTCATCGAAGGGATCCGAAATATCTGTTCTCAGATTCCACAGAAATAAGGCTAGCAAAGAGATCCACGAAATACAGATGTAACTCTGTGAGATGAATTAACAGAACTCTAAGTAGTTTCTCAGAAAGCTTCTTTCCAGATTTCATCTGAGGATATTTTCTTTTTCACCATTGCCCTCTATGGGCTTCCAAATATCACTTTGCCAATTCCACAAGAACTGTCTTAGCGAAAGGCTTCTTGAGGGGAAAGCTGTAACTCTGTGAGATGATTTCACAGAACACAAAGAAGTTTCTCAGAAAGCTTCTTTCTCGTTGTTATCGGAGTTTATATCCTTTGGCCCTATAGTCTTCAAAGGGATCCGAAATATCAGTTCTCAGATTCCACAGAAATAAGGCTAGCAAAGAGATCCACGAAATACAGATGTAACTCTGTGAGATGATTTCACAGAACACAAAGAAGTTTCTCAGAAAGCTTCTTTCCAGATTTCATCTGAGGATATTTCCTTTTTCACCCTTGCCCTCTATGGGCTTCCAAATATCACTTTGCCAATTCCACAAGAACTGTCTTAGCGAAAGGCTTCTTGAGGGGAAAGCTGTAACTCTGTGAGATGATTTCACAGAACACAAAGAAGTTTCTCAGAAAGCTTCTTTCTCGTTGTTATCGGAGTTTGTATCCTTTGGCCCTATAGTCTTCAAAGTGATCCGAAATATCAGTTCTCAGATTCCACAGAAATAAGGCTAGCAAAGAGATCCACGAAATACAGATGTAACTCTGTGAGATGATTTCACAGAACACAAAGAAGTTTCTCAGAAAGCTTCTTTCCAGATTTCATCTCAGGATATTTCCTTTTTCACCCTTGCCCTCTATGGGCTTCCAAATATCACTTTGCCAATTCCACAAGAACTGTCTTAGCGAAAGGCTTCTTGAGGGGAAAGCTGTAACTCTGTGAGATGATTTCACAGAACACAAAGAAGTTTCTCAGAAAGCTTCTTTCTCATTGTTATCGGAGTTTATATCCTTTGGCCCTATAGTCTTCTGAGGGATCCGAAATATCTGTTCTCAGATTCCACAGAAATAAGGCTAGCAAAGAGATCCACGAAATACAGATGTAACTCTGTGAGATGAATTAACAGAACACTAAGCAGTTTCTCAGAAAGCTTCTTTCCAGATTTCATCTGAGGATATTTCCTTTTTCACCATTGCCCTCTATGGGCTTCCAAATATCACTTTGCCAATTCCACAAGAACTGTCTTAGCGAAAGGCTTCTTGAGGGGAAAGCTGTAACTCTGTGAGATGATTTCACAGAACACAAAGAAGTTTCTCAGAAAGCTTCTTTCTCTTTGTTATCGGAGTTTATATCCTTTGGCCCTATAGTCTTCAAATGGATCCGAAATATCTGTTCTCAGATTCCACAGAAATAAGGCTAGCAAGGAGATCCACGAAATACAGATGTAACTCTGTGAGATGAATTAACAGAACAGTAAGCAGTTTCTCAGAAAGCTTCTTTCCAGATTTCATCTGAGGATATTTCCTTTTTCACCGTTGCCCTCTATGGGCTTCCAAATATCACTTTGCCAATTCAACAAGAACTGTCTTAGCGAAAGGCTTCTTGAGGGGAAAGCTGTAACTCTGTGAGATGATTTCACAGAACACAAAGAAGTTTCTCAGAAACCTTCTTTCTCATTGTTATCGGAGTTTATATCCTTTGGCCCTATAGTCTTCAAAGGGATCCGAAATATCTGCTCTCAGATTCCAAAGAAAGAGGGCTAGCAAAGAGATCCACGAAATACAGATTTAACTCTGTGAGATGAATTAACAGAACACTAAGCAGTTTCTCAGAAAGCTTCTTTCCAGATTTCATATGAGGATATTTCCTTTTTCCCCATAGCCCTCTATGCGCTTCCAAATATCACTTTGCCAATTCCAGAATAAATGTCTTAGCGAAAGTTTTCTTGTGGGGAAAGCTGTAACTCTGTGAGATGATTTCACAGAACACAAAGAAGTTTCTCATAAAGTTTCTTTCTCTTTTTTATCGGAGTTTATTTGCTTTGTCCCTATAGTCTTTAAAGGGTTACGAAATATCTGTTCTCAGATTCCACAGAAATAAGGCTAGCAAAGAGATCCACGAAATACAGATGTAACTCTGTGAGATGAATTAACAGAACACTAAGCAGTTTCTCAGAAAGCTTCTTTCCAGATTTCATCTGAGGATATTTCCCTTTTCATCATATCCCTCTATGGGCTTCCAAATATCACTTTGCCAATTCCACAAGAACTGTCTTAGCGAAAGGCTTCTTGAGGGGAAAGCTGTAACTCTGTGAGATGATTTCACAGAACACAAAGAAGTTTCTCAGAAAGATTCCTTCTCTTTCTTATCGGAGTTTATTTCCTTTGGCCCTATAGTCTTCAAAGGGATCCGAAATATCTGTTCTCAGATTCCACAGAAATAAGGCTAGCAAAGAGATCCACGAAATACAGATGTAACTCTGTGAGATGAATTCACAGAACACTAAGCCGTTTCTCAGAAAGCTTGTTTCCAGATTTCATCTGAGGATATTTCCTTTTTCACCATAGCCCTCTATGGGCTTCCAAATATCACTTTTCCAATTCCACAAGAACTGTCTTAGCGAAAGGCTTCTTGAGGGGAAAGCTGTAACTCTGTGAGATGATTTCACAGAACACAAAGAAGTTTCTCAGTAAGCTTCCTTCTCTTTCTTATCGGAGTTTATTTCCTTTGGCCCTATATTCATCAACGGGATCCGAAATATCTGTTCTCAGATTCCACAGAAATAAGGCGAGCAAAGAGATCCACGAAATACAGATGTAACTCTGTGAGATGAATTAACAGAACACTAAGCAGTTTCTCAGAAAGCTTCTTTCCAGATTTCATCTGAGGATATTTCCTTTTTCACCATTGCCCTCTATGGGCTTCCAAATATCACTTTGCCAATTCCACAAGAACTGTCTTAGCGAAAGGCTTCTTGAGGGGAAAGCTGTAACTCTGTGAGATGATTTCACAGAACACAAAGAAGTTTCTCAGAAAGCTTCTTTCTCGTTGTTATCGGAGTTTATATCCTTTGGCCCTATATTCATCAAACGGATCCGAAATATCTGTTCTCAGATTCCACAGAAATAAAGCTAGCAAAGAGATCCACGAGATACAGATGTAACTCTGTTAGATGAATTAACAGAACACTAAGCAGTTTCTCAGAAAGCTTCTTTCCAGATTTCATCTGAGGATATTTCCTTTTTCACCATTGCCCTCTATGGGCTTCCAAATATCACTTTGCCAATTCCACAAGAACTGTCTTAGCGAAAGGCTTCTTGACGGCGAAGCTGTAAGTCTGTGAGATGATTTCACAGACACAAAGAAGTTTCTCAGAAAGTTTCTTTCTCTTTGTAATCGGAGGATATTTCCTTTGGCCCTATAGTCTTCAAAGGGATCCGTAATATCTGTTCTCAGATTCCACAGAAATAAGGCTAGCAAAGAGATCCACGAGATACAGATGTAACTCTGTGAGATGAATTAACAGAACACTAAGCAGTTTCTCAGAAAGCTTCTTTCCAGATTTCATCTGAGGATATTTCCTTTTGTACCATAGCCGTCTATGGGCTTCCAAATATCACTTTGCCAATTCAACAAGAACTGTCTTAGCGAAAGGTTTCTTGAGGGGAATGCTGTAACTCTGTGAGATGATTTAAAAGAATACAAAGAAGTTTCTCAGAAACCTTCTTTCTCTCTGTTATCGGAGGATATTTCCTTTGGCCCTATAGCCTTCAAAGGGATCCGAAATATCTGTTCTCAGATTCCACAGAAATAAGGCTAGCAAAGAGATCCACGAAATACAGATGTAACTCTGTGAGATGAATTAACAGAACACTAAGCAGTTTCTCAGAAAGCTTCTCTTCAGATTTCATCTGAGGATATTTCCTTTTGTACCATAGCCGGCTATGGGCTTCCACATATCACTTTGCCAATTCCACAAGAACTGTCTTAGCGAAAGGTTTTTTGAGGGGAATGCTGTAACTCTGTGAGATGATTTCACAGAACACAAAGAAGTTTCTCACAAAGCTTCTTTCTCTTTGTTATCGGAGGATATTTCCTTTGGCCCTGTAGTCTTCAAAGGGATCCGTTATATCTGTTCTCAGATTCCACAGAAATAAGGCTAGCAAAGAGATCCACGAAATGCAGATGTAACTCTGTGAGATGAATTAACAGAACACTAAGCAGTTTCTCAGAAAGCTTCTTTCCAGATTTCATCTGAGGATATTTCCTTTTTTACCATAGCCGTCTATGGGCTTCCAAATATCGCTTTGCCAATTCCAGAAGAACTGTCTTAGCGAAAGTTTACTTGAGGGGAATGCTGTAACTCTGTGAGATGATTTCACAGAACACAAAGAAGTTTCTCAGAAAGCTTCTTTCTCTTTGTTATCGGAGGATATTTTCCTTGGCCCTGTAGTCTTCAAAGGGATCCGAAATATCTGTTCTCAGATTCCACAGAAATAAGGCTAGCAAAGAGATCCACGAAATACAGATGTAACTCTGTGAGATGAATTATCAGAACACTAAACCGTTTCTCAGAAAGCTTCTTTCCAGATTTCATCTGAGGATATTTCCTTTTTCACCCTAGCCCTATGTGGTTTCCAAATATCACTTTGCCAATTCCACAAGAACTGTCTTAGCGAAAGGCTTCTTGAGGGGAAAGCTGTAACTCTGTGAGATGATTTCAAAGAACAAAAAGAAGTTTCTCAGAAAGCTTCTTTCACTTTGTTATCGGAGGCTGTTTCCTTTGGCCCTATAGTCTTCAAAGGGATCCGAAATATCTGTTCTCAGATTCCACTGAAATAAGGCTAGCAAAGAGATCCACGAAATACAGATGTAACTCTGTGAGATGAATTAACAGAACACTAAGCAGTTTCTCAGAAAGCTTCTTTCCAGATTTGATCCGAGGATATTTCCTTTTTCACCGTAGCCCACTATGGGCTTCCAAATATCACTTTGCCAATTCCACAAGAACTGTCTTAGCGAAAGGCTTCTTGAGGGGAAAGCTGTAACTCTGTGAGATGATTTCACAGAACACAAAGAAGTTTCTCAGAAAGCTTCTTTCTCGTTGTTATCGGTGTTTATATCCTTTGGCCCTATAGTCTACAAAGGGATCCGAAATATCTGTTCTCAGATTCCACAGAAATAAGGCTAGCAAAGAGATCCACGAAATACAGATGTAACTCTGTGAGATGAATTAACAGAACACTAAGCAGTTTCTCAGAAAGCTTCTTTCCAGATTTCATCTGAGGATATTTCCTTTTTCACCATTGCCCCCTATGGGCTTCCAAATATCACTTTGCCAATTCCACAAGAACTGTCTTAGCGAAAGGCTTCTTGAGGGGAAAGCTGTAACTCTGTGAGATGATTTCACAGAACACAAAGAAGTTTCTCAGAAAGCTTCTTTCTCATTGTTATCGGAGTTTATTTCCTTTGGCCCTATAGTCTTCAAAGGGATCCGAAATATCTGTTCTCAGATTCCACAGAAATAAGGCTAGCAAAGAGATCCAGGAAACACAGAAGTAACTCTGTGAGATGAATTAACAGAACACTAAGCAGTTTCTCAGAAAGCTTCTTTCCAGATTTCATCTGAGGATATTTCCTTTTTCACCATTGCCCTCTATGGGCTTCCAAATATCACTTTGCCAATTCCACAAGAACTGTCTTAGCGAAAGGCTTCTAGCGGGGAAAGCTGTAACTCTGTGAGATGATTTCACAGAACACAAAGAAGTTTCTCAGAAAGCTTCTTTCTCTTTGTTATCGGAGGATATTTCCTTTGGCCCTATAGTCTTCAAAGAGATCCGAAATATCTGTTCTCAGATTCCACAGAAAAAAGGCTAGCAAAGAGACCCACGAAATACAGATGTAACTCTGTTAGATGAATTAACAGAACACTAAGCAGTTTCTCAGAAAGCTTCTTCTTTCCAGATTTCATCTGAGGATATTTCCTTTTTCACCTTAGCCCTCTATGGGCTTCCAAATATCACTTTGAAAATTCCACAAGAACAGTCTTAGCGAAAGGCTTCTTGAGGGGAAAGCTGTAACTCTGTGAGATGATTTCACAGAACACAAAGAAGTTTCTCAGAAAGCTTCTTTCTCGTTGTTATCGGAGTTTATATCCTTTGGCCCTATAGTCTTCAAGGGGATCCGAAATATCTGTTCTCAGATTCCACAGAAATAAGGCTGGCAAAGAGATCCACGAAATACAGATGTAACTCTGTGAGATGAATTAACAGAACACTAAGCAGTTTCTCAGAAAGCTTCTTTCCAGATTTCATCTGAGGATATTTCCTTTTCACCATTGCCCTCTATGGGCTTCCAAATATCACTTTGCCAATTCCACAAGAACTGTCTTAGCGAAAGGCTTCTTGAGGGGAAGCTGTAACTCTGTGAGATGATTTCACAGAACACAAAGAAGTTTCTCAGAAAGCTTCTTTCTCTTTGTTATCGGAGGATATTTCCTTTGGCCCAATAGTCTTCTGCGGGATCCGAAATATCTGTTCTCAGATTCCACAAAAATAAGGCTAGCAAAGAGATCCACCAAATACAGATGTAACTCTGTGAGATGAATTAACAGAACACTAAGCAGTTTCTCAGAAAGCTTCTTTCCAGATTTCATCTGAGGATATTTCCTTTTTCACCATAGCCCTCTACGGGCTTCCAAATATCACTTTGCCAATTCCACAAGAACTGTCTTAGCGAAAGGCTTCTTGAGGGGAAAGCTGTAACTCTGTGAGGTGATTTCACAGAACACAAAGAAGTTTCTCAGAAAGCTTCCTTCTCTTTCTTATCGGAGTTTATTTCCTTTGGCCCTATATTCATCAAAGGGATCCGAAATATCTCTTCTCAGATTCCACAGAAATAAGGCTAGCAAAGACATCCACGAAATGCAGATGTAACTCTGTGAGATGAATTAACAGAACACTAAGCAGTTTCTCAGAAAGCTTCTTTCCAGATTTCATCTGAGGATATTTCCCTTTTCACCATAGCCCTCTATGGGCTTCCAAATATCACTTTGCCAATTCCACAAGAACTGTCTTAGCGAAAGGCTTCTTGAGGGTAAAGCTGGAACTCTGTGAGATGATTTCACAGAACACAAAGAAGTTTCTCAGAAAGCTTCTTTCTCGTTGTTATCGGAGTTTATATCCTTTGGCCCTATAGTCTTCAAATGGATCCGAAATATCAGTTCTCAGATTCCACAGAAATAAGGCTAGCAAGGAGATCCACGAAATACAGATTAAACTCTGTGAGATGAATTAACAGAACACTAAGCAGTTTCTCAGAAATCTTCTTTCCAGATTTCATCTGAGGATATTTCCTTTTTCACCATTGCCTCTATGGGCTTCCAAATATCACTTTGCCAATTCAACAAGAACTCTCTTAGCGAAAGGCTTCTTGAGGGGAAAGCTGTAACTCTGTGAGATGATTTCACAGAACACAAAGAAGTTTCTCAGAAACCTTCTTTCTCATTGTTATCCTAGTTTATATCCTTTGGCCCTATAGTCTTCAAAGGGATCCGAAATATCTGTTCTCAGATTCCACAGAAATAAGGCTAGCAAAGAGATCCACGAAATACAGATGTAACTCTGTGAGATGAATTAACAGAACACTAAGCAGTTTCTCAGAAAGCTTCTTTCCAGATTTCATCTGAGGATATTTCCTTTTTCACCACAGCCCTCTATGGGCTTCCAAATATCACTTTGCCAATTCCACAAGAACTGTCTTAGCGAAAGGCTTCTTGAGGGGAAAGCTGTAACTCTGTGAGGTGATTTCACAGAACACAAAGAAGTTTCTCAGAAAGCTTCTTTCTCTTTGTTATCGGAGTTTATATCCTTTGGCCCTATAGTCTTCAAAGGGATCCGAAATATCTGTTCTCAGATTCCACAGAAATGAGGCTAGCAAGGAGATCCACGAAATACAGATGTAACTCTGTGACATGAATTAACAGGACACTAAGCAGTTTCTCACAAAGCTTCTTTCCAGATTTCATCTGAGGATATTTCCTTTTTCACCATTGCCCTCTATGGGCTTCCAAATATCACTTTGCCAATTCCACAAGAACTGTCTTAGCGAAAGGCTTCTTGAGGGGAAAGCTGTAACTCTGTGAGATGATTTCACAGAACACAAAGAAGTTTCTCAGAACCTTCTTTCTCATTGTTATCGGAGTTTATATCCTTTGGCCCTATAGTCTTCAAAGGGATCCGAAATATCTGTTCTCAGATTCCACAGAAATAAGGCGAGCAAAGAGATCCACGAAATACAGATGTAACTCTGTGAGATGAATTAACAGAACACTAAGCAGTTTCTCAGAAAGCTTCTTTCCAGATTTCATCTGAGGATATTTCCTTTTTCACCATAGCCCTCAATGCGCTTCCAAATATCACTTTGCCAATTCCACAATAAATGTCTTAGCGAAAGACGTCTTGTGGGGAAAGATGTAACTCTGTGAGATGATTTCACAGAACACAAAGAAGTTTCTCAGAAAGTTTCTTTCTCTTTGTTATCGGAGTTTATTTCCTTTGGCCCTATAGTCTTTAAAGGGATCCGAAATATCTGTTCTCAGATTCCAAAGAAATAAGGCTAGCAAAGAGATCCACGAAATACAGATGTAACTCTGTGAGATGAATTAACAGAACACTAAGCAGTTTCTCAGAAAGCTTCTTTCCAGATTTCATCTGAGGATATTTCCTTTTTCCCCATAGCCCTCTATGCGCTTCCAAATATCACTTTGCCAATTCCAGAATAAATGTCTTAGCGAAAGTTTTCTTGTGGGGAAAGCTGTAACTCTGTGAGATGATTTCACAGAACACAAAGAAGTTTCTCAGAAAGTTTCTTTCTCTTTTTTATCGGAGTTTATTTGCTTTGTCCCTATAGTCTTTAAAGGGTTACGAAATATCTGTTCTCGGATTCCACAGAAATAAGGCTAGCAAAGAGATCCACGAAATACAGATGTAACACTGTGAGATGAATTAACAGAACACTAAGCAGTTTCTCAGAAAGCTTCTTTCCAGATTTCATCTGAGGATATTTCCCTATTCATCATAGCCCTCTATGGGCTTCCAAATATCACTTTGCCAATTCCACAAGAACTGTCTTAGCGAAAGGCTTCTTGAGGGGAAAGCTGTAACTCTGTGAGATGATTTCACAGAACACAAAGAAGTTTCTCAGAAAGCTTCCTTCTCCTTCTTATCGGAGTTTATTTCCTTTGGCCCTATATTCATCGAAGGGATCCGAAATATCTCTTCTCAGATTCCACAGAAATAAGGCTAGCAAAGAGATTCACGAAATACAGATGTAACTCTGTGAGATGAATTAACAGAACACTAAGCAGTTTCTCAGAAAGCTTCTTTCCAGATTTCATCTGAGGATATTTCCCTTTTCATCATAGGCCTCTATGGGCTTCCAAATATCACTTTGCCAATTCCACAAGAACTGTCTTAGCGAAAGGCTTCTTGAGGGGAAAGCTGTAACTCTGTGAGATGATTTCACAGAACACAAAGAAGTTTCTCAGAAAGCTTCCTTCTCTTTCTTATCGGAGTTTATTTCCTTTGGCCCTATAGTCTTCAAAGGGATCCGAAATATCTGTTCTCAGATTCCACAGAAATAAGGCTAGCAAAGAGATCCACGAAATACAGATGTAACACTGTGAGATGAATTAACAGAACACTAAGCAGTTTCTCAGAAAGCTTCTTTCCAGATTTCATCTGAGGATATTTCCTTTTTCACCATAGCCCTCTATGGGCTTCCAAATATCACTTTGCCAATTCCACAAGAACTGTATTAGCGAAAGGCTTCTTGAGGGGAAGCTGTAACTCTGTGAGATGATTTCACAGAACACAAAGAAGTTTCTCAGAAAGCTTCCTTCTCTTTCTTATCGGAGTTTATTTCCTTTGGCCCTATATTCATCAACGGGATCCGAAATATCTGTTCTCAGATTCCACAGAAATAAGGCTAGCAAAGAGATCCACGAAATACAGATGTAACTCTGTGAGATGAATTAACAGAACACTAAGCAGTTTCTCAGAAAGCTTCTTTCCAGATTTCATCTGAGGATATTTCCTTTTTCACCATAGCTCTCTATGGGCTTCCAAATATCACTTTGCCAATTCCACAAGAACTGTCTTAGCGAAAGGCTTCTTGAGGGGAAAGCTGTAACTCTGTGAGATGATTTCACAGAACACAAAGAAGTTTCTCAGAAAGCTTCCTTCTCTTTGTTATCGGAGTTTATTTCCTTTGGCCCTATATTCATCAAAGGGATCCGAAATATCTCTTCTCAGATTCCACAGAAATAAGGCTAGCAAAGAGATCCACGAAATACAGATGTAACTCTGTGAGATGAATTAACAGAACACTAAGCAGTTTCTCAGAAAGCTTCTTTCCAGATTTCATCTGAGGATATTTCCTTTTTCACCATTGCCCTCTATGGCTTCCAATTATCACTTTGCCAATTCCACAAGAAATGTCTTAGCGAAAGGCTTCTTGAGGGGAAAGCTGTAACTCTGTGAGATGATTTCACAGAACACAAAGAAGTTTCTCAGAAAGCTTCTTTCTCGTTGTTATCGGAGTTTATATCCTTTAGCCGTATAGTCTTCAAAGGGATCCGACATATCTGTTCTCAGATTCCACAGAAATAAGGCTAGCAAAGAGATCCACGAAATACAGATGTAACTCTGTGAGATGAATTAACAGAACACTAAGCAGTTTCTCACAAAACTTCTTTCCAGATTTCATCTGAGGATATTTCGTTTTTCACCATAGCCCTCTATGGGCTTCCAAATATCACTTTGCCAATTCCACAAGAACTGTCTTAGCGAAAGGCTTCTTGAGGGGAAAGCTGTAACTCTGTGAGATGATTTCACAGAACACAAAGAAGTTTTTCAGAAAGCTTCTTTCTCGTTGTTATCGGAGTTTATATCCTTTGGCCCTATAGTCTTCAAAGGGATCCGAAATATCTGTTCTCAGATTCCACAGAAATAAGGCTAGCAAAGAGATCCACGAAATACAGATGTAACTCTGTGAGATGAATTAACAGAACACTAAGCAGTTTCTCAGAAAGCTTCTTTCCAGATTTCATCTGAGGATATTTCCTTTTTCCCCATAGCCCTCTATGCGCTTCCAAATATCACTTTGCCAATTCCACAATAAATGTCTTAGCGAAAGACTTCTTGTGGGGAAAGCTGTAACTCTGTGAGATGATTTCACAGAACACAAAGAAGTTTCTCAGAAAGTTTCTTTCTCTTTGTTATCGGAGTTTATTTCCTTTGGCCCTATAGTCTTTAAAGGGATCGGAAATATCTGTTCTCAGATTCCGCAGAAATAAGGCTAGCAAAGAGATCCACGAAATACAGATGTAACTCTGTGAGATGAATTAACAGAACACTAAGCAGTTTCTCACAAAGCTTCTTTCCAGATTTCATCTGAGGATATTTCCTTTTTCACCATTGCCCTCTATGGGCTTCCAAATATCACTTTGCCAATTCCACAAGAACTGTCTTAGCGAAAGGCTTCTTGAGGGGAAAGCTGTACCTCTGTGAGATGATTTCACAGAACACAAAGAAGTTTCTCAGAAAGCTTCTTTCTCGTTGTTATCGGAGTTTATATCCTTTGGCCCTATAGTCTACAAAGGGATCCGAAATATCTGTTCTCAGATTCCACAGAAATAAGGCTAGCAAAGAGATCCACGAAATACAGATGTAACTCTGTGAGATGAATTAACAGAACACTAAGCAGTTTCTCAGAAAGCTTCTTTCCAGATTTCATCTGAGGATATTTCCTTTTTCACCATTGCCCTCTATGGGCTTCCAAATATCACTTTGCCAATTCAACAAGAACTGTCTTAGCGAAAGGCTTCTTGAGGGGAAAGCTGTAACTCTGTGAGATGATTTCACAGAACACAAAGAAGTTTCTCAGAAAGCTTCTTTCTCTTTGTTATCGGAGGATATTTCCTTTGGCCCAATAGACTTCTGAGGGATCCGAAATATCTGTTCTCAGATTCCACAAAAATAAGGCTAGCAAAGAGATCCACGAAATACAGAAGTAACTCTGTGAGATGAATTAACAGAACACTAAGCAGTTTCTCAGAAAGCTTCTTTCCAGATTTCATCTGAGGATATTTCCTTTTCACCATTGCCCTCTATGGGCTTCCAAATATCACTTTTCCAATTCCACAAGAACTGTCTTAGCGAAAGGCTTCTTGAGGGGAAGCTGTAACTCTGTGAGATGATTTCACAGAACAAAAAGAAGTTTCTCAGAAAGCTTCTTTCTCTTTGTTATCGGAGGATATTTCCTTTGGCCCAATAGATTTCTGAGGGATCCGAAATATCTGTTCTCAGATTCCGCAAAAATATGGATAGCAAAGAGATCCACCAAATACAGATGTAACTCTGTTAGATGAATTAACAGAACACTAAGCAGTTTCTCAGAAAGCTTCTTTCCAGATTTCATCTGAGGATATTTCCTTTTTCACCATAGCCCTCTATGGGCTTCCAAATATCACACTGCCAATTCCACAAGAACTGTCTTAGCGAAAGGCTTCTTGAGGGGAAAGCTGTAACTCAGTGAGATGTTTTCCAGAACACAAAGAAGTTTCTCAGAAAGCTTCCTTCTCTTTCTTATCGGAGTTTATTTCCTTTGGCCCTATATTCATCAAAGGGATCCGAAATATCTCTTCTCAGATTCCACAGAAATAAGGCTAGCAAAGACATTCACGAAATGCAGATGTAACTCTGTGAGATGAATTAACAGAACACTAAGCAGTTTCTCAGAAAGCTTCTTTCCAGATTTCATCTGAGGATATTTCCTTTTTCACCATAGCCCTCTATGGGCTTCCAAATATCACTTTGCCAATTCCACAAGAACTGTCTTAGCGAAAGGCTTCTTGAGGGGAAAGCTGTAACTCTGTGACATGATTTCACAGAACACAAGGAAGTTTCTCAGAAAGCTTCTTGTTCGTTGTTATCGGAGTTTATATCCTTTGGCCCTATAGTCTTCAAATGGATCCGAAATATCTGTTCTCAGATTCCACAGAAATAAGGCTAGCAAAGAGATCCACGAAATACAGATGTAACTCTGTGAGATGAATTAACAGAACACTAAGCAGTTTCTCAGAAAGCTTCTTTCCAGATTTCATCTGAGGATATTTCCTTTTTCACCCTTGCCCTCTATGGGCTTCCAAATATCACTTTGCCAATTCCACAAGAACTGTCTTAGCGAAAGGCTTCTTGAGGGGAAAGCTGGAACTCTGTGAGATGATTTCACAGAACACAAAGAAGTTTCTCAGAAAGCTTCTTTCTCATTGTTATCGGAGTTTATATCCTTTGGCCCTATAGTCTTCAAAAGGATCCGAAATATCTGTTCTCAGATTCCACAGAAATAAGGCTAGCAAAGAGATCCACGAAATACAGATGTAACTCTGTGAGATGAATTAACAGAACACTAAGCAATTTCTCAGAAAGCTTCTTTCCAGATTTCTTCTGAGGATATTTCCTTTTTCACCATTGCCCTCTATGGGCTTCCAAATATCACTTTGCCAATTCCACAAGAACTGTCTTAGCGAAAGGCTTCTTGAGGGGAAAGCTGTAAGTCTGTGAGATGATTTCACAGAACACAAAGAAGTTTCTCAGAAAGCTTCTTTCTCGTTGTTATCGGAGTTTATATCCTTTGGCCCTATAGTCTTCAAAGGGATCCGAAATATCTGTTCTCAGATTCCACAGAAATAAGGCTAGCAAAGAGATCCACGAAATACAGATGTAACTCTGTGAGATGAATTAACAGAACACTAAGCAGTTTCTCAGAAAGCTTCTTTCCAGATTTCATCTGAGGATATTTCCTTTTTCACCATTGCCCTCTATGGCTTCCAAATATTACTTTGCCAATTCCACAAGAACTGTCTTAGCGAAAGGCTTCTTGAGGGGAAAGCTGTAACTCTGTGAGATGATTTCACAGAACACAAAGAAGTTTCTCAGAAAGCTTCTTTCTCGTTGTTATCGGAGTTTATATCCTTTAGCCGTATAGTCTTCAAAGGGATCCGAAATATCTGTTCTCAGATTCCACAGAAATAAGGCTAGCAAAGAGATCCACGAAATACAGATGTAACTCTGTGAGATGAATTAACAGAACACTAAGCAGTTACTCACAAAGCTTCTTTCCAGATTTCATCTGAGGATATTTCCTTTTTCACCATTGCCCTCTATGGGCTTCCGAATATCACTTTGCCAATTCCACAAGAACTGTCTTAGCGAAAGGCTTCTTGAGGGGAAAGCTGTAACTCTGTGAGATGATTTCACAGAACACAAAGAAGTTTTTCAGAAAGCTTCTTTCTCGTTGTTATCGGAGTTTATATCCTTTGGCCCTATAGTCTTCAAAGGGATCCGAAATATCTGTTCTCAGATTCCACAGAAATAAGGCTAGCAAAGAGATCCACGAAATACAGATGTAACTCTGTGAGATGAATTAACAGAACACTAAGCAGTTTCTCAGAAAGCTTCTTTCCAGATTTCATCTGAGGATATTTCCTTTTTCCCCATAGCCCTCTAGGCGCTTCCAAATATCACTTTGCCAATTCCACAATAAATGTCTTAGCGAAAGACTTCTTGGGGGAAAGCTGTAACTCTGTGAGATGATTTCACAGAACACAAAGAAGTTTCTCAGAAAGTTTCTTTCTCTTTGTTATCGGAGTTTATTTCCTTTGGCCCTATAGTCTTTAAAGGGATCCAAAATATCTGTTCTCAGATTCCACAGAAATAAGGCCAGCAAAGAGATCCACGAAATACAGATGTAACTCTGTGAGATGAATTAACAGAACACTAAGCAGTTTCTCAGAAAGCTTCTTTCCAGATTTCATCTGAGGATATTTCCTTTTTCACCATAGCCCTCTAGGGGCTTCCAAATATCACTTTGCCAATTCCACAAGAACTGTCTTAGCGAAAGGCTTCTTGAGGGGAAGCTGTAAGTCTGTGAGATGATTTCACAGAAGACAAAGAACTTTCTCAGAAAGCTTCTTTCTCTTTTTTATAGGAGGATATTTCCTTTGGCCCAAGAGTCTTCTGCGGGATCCGAAATATCTATTCTCAGATTCCACAAAAATAAGGCTAGCAAAGAGATCCACCAAATACAGATGTAACTCTGTGAGATGAATTAACAGAACACTAAGCAGTTTTTCAGAAAGCTTATTTCCAGATTTCATCTGAGGATATTTCCTTTTTCACCATAGCCCTCTAAGGGCTTCCAAATATCACTTTGCCAATTCCACAAGAACTGTCTTAGCGAAAGGCTTCTTGAGGCGAAAGCTGTAACTCTCTGAGATGATTTCACAGAACACAAAGAAGTTTCTCAGATAGCTTCCTTCTCTTTCTTATCGGAGTTTATTTCCTTTGGCCCTATATTCATCAAAGGGATCCGAAATATCTCTTCTCAGATTCCACAGAAATAAGGCTAGCAAAGACATCAACGAAATGCAGATGTAACTCAGTGAGATGAATTAAGAGAACACTAAGCAGTTTCTCAGAAAGCTTCTTTCCAGATTTCATCTGAGAATATTTCCTTTTTCACCCTAGCCCTATGTGGGCTTCCAAATATCACTTTGCCAATTCCACAAGAACTGTCTTAGCGAAAGGCTTCTTGAGGGGAAAGCTGTAACTCTGTGAGATGATTTCACAGAACACAAAGAAGTTTCTCAGAAAGCTTCTTTCTCATTGTTATCGGAGTTTATATCCTTTGGCCCTATAGTCTTCAAAGGGATCCGAAATATCTGTTCTCAGATTCCACAGAAATAAGGCTAGCAAAGAGATCCACGAAATCAGATGTAACTCTGTGAGATGAATTAACAGAACACTAAGCAGTTTCTCAGAAAGCTTCTTTCCAGATTTCATCTGAGGATATTTCCCTTTTCATCATAGCCCTCTATGGGCTTCCAAATATCACTTTGCCAATTCCACAAGAACTGTCTTAGCGAAAGGCTTCTTGAGGGGAAAGCTGTAATTCTGTGAGATGATTTCACAGAACACAAAGAAGTTTCTCAGAAAGCTTCCTTCTCCTTCTTATCGGAGTTTATTTCCTTTGGCCCTATGTTCATCGAAGTGATCCGAAATATCTCTTCTCAGATTCCACAGAAATAAGGCTAGCAAGGAGATTCACGAAATACAGATGTAACTCTGTGAGATGAATTAACAGAACACTAAGCAGTTTCTCAGAAAGCTTCTTTCCAGATTTCATCTGAGGATATTTCCCTTTTCATCATAGGCCTCTATGGGCTTCCAAATATCACTTTGCCAATTCCACAAGAACTGTCTTAGCGAAAGGCTTCTTGAGGGGAAAGCTGTAACTCTGTGAGATGATTTCACAGAACACAAAGAAGTTTCTCAGTAAGCTTCCTTCTCTTTCTTATCGGAGTTTATTTCCTTTGGCCCTGTAGTCTTCAAAGGGATCCGAAATATCTGTTCTCAGATTCCACAGAAATAAGGCTAGCAAAGAGATCCACGAAATACAGATGTAACTCTGTGAGATGAATTATCAGAACACTAAACCGTTTCTCAGAAAGCTTCTTTCCAGATTTCATCTGAGGATATTTCCTTTTTCACCCTAGCCCTATGTGGGCTTCCAAATATCACTTTGCCAATTCCACAAGAACTGTCTCAGCGAAAGGCTTCTTGAGGGGAAAGCTGTAACTCTGTGAGATGATTTCACAGAACACAAAGAAGTTTCTCAGAAAGCTTCTTTCACTTTGTTATCGGAGGCTGTTTCCTTTGGCCCTATAGTCTTCAAAGGGATCCGAAATATCTGTTCTCAGATTCCACTGAAATAAGGCTAGCAAAGAGATCCACGAAATACAGATGTAACTCTGTGAGATGAATTAACAGAACACTAAGCAGTTTCTCAGAAAGCTTCTTTCCAGATTTCATCTGAGGATATTTCCTTTTTCACCTTTGCCCTCTATGGGCTTCCAAATATCACTTTGCCAATTCCACAAGAACTGTCTTAGAGAAAGGCTTCTTGAGGGGAAAGCTGTAACTCTGTGAGATGATTTCACAGAACACAAAGAAGTTTCTCAGAAAGCTTCCTTCTCTTTCTTATCGGAGTTTATTTCCTTTGGCCCTATATTCATCAAAGGGATCCGAAATATCTGTTCTCAGATTCCACAGAAATAAGGCTAGCAAAGAGATCCACGAAATACAAATGTAACTCTGTGAGATGAATTAACAGAACACTAAGTAGTTTCTCAGAAAGCTTCTTTCCAGATTTCATCTGAGGATATTTCCTTTTTCACCATAGCCCTCTATGGGCTTCCAAATATCACTTTGCCAAATCCACAAGAACTGTCTTAGCGAAAGGCTTCTTGAGGGGAATGCTGTAACTCTGTGAGATGATTTCACAGAACACAAAGAAGTTTCTCAGAAAGCTTCTTTCTCATTGTTATCGGAGTTTATATCCTTTGGCCCTTTAGTCTTCAAAGGGATCCGAAATATCTGTTCTCAGATTCCACAGAAATAAGGCTAGCAAAGAGATCCACGAAATACAGATGTAACTCTGTGAGATGAATTAACAGAACACTAAGCAGTTTCTCAGAAAGCTTCTTTCCAGATTTCATCTGAGGATATTTCCTTTTTCACCCTTGCCCTCTATGGACTTCCAAATATCACTTTGCCAATTCCACAAGAACTGTCTTAGCGAAAGGCTTCTTGAGGGGAAAGCTGTAACTCTGTGAGATGATTTCACAGAACACAAAGAAGTTTCTCAGAAAGCTTCTTTCTCATTGTTATCGGAGTTTATATCCTTTGGCCCTATAGTCTTCAAAAGGATCCGAAATATCTGTTCTCAGATTCCACAGAAATAAGGCTAGCAAAGAGATCCACGAAATACAGATGTAACTCTGTGAGATGAATTAACAGAACACTAAGCAGTTTCTCAGAAAGCTTCTTTCCAGATTTCATCTGAGGATATTTCCTTTTTCACCATTGCCCTCTATGGGCTTCCAAATATCACTTTGCCAATTCCACAAGAACTGTCTTAGCGAAAGGCTTCTTGAGGGGAAAGCTGTAACTCTGTGAGATGATTTCACAGAACACAAAGAAGTTTCTCAGAAAGCTTCTTTCTCGTTGTTATCGGAGTTTATATCCTTTGGCCCTATAGTCTTCAAATGGATCCGAAATATCTGTTCTCAGATTCCACAGAAATAAGGCTAGCAAAGAGATCCACGAAATACAGATGTAACTCTGTGAGATGAATTAACAGAACAGTAAGCAGTTTCTCAGAAAGCTTCTTTCCAGATTTCATCTGAGGATATTTCCTTTTTCACCATTGCCCTCTATGGGCTACCAAATATCACTTTGCCAATTCAACAAGAACTGTCTTAGCGAAAGGCTTCTTGAGGGGAAAGCTGTAACTCTGTGAGATGATTTCACAGAACACAAAGAAGTTTCTCAGAAACCTTCTTTCTCATTGTTATCGGAGTTTATATCCTTTGGCCCTATAGTCTTCAAAGGGATCCGAAATATCTGTTCTCAGATTCCACAGAAATAAGGCTAGCAAAGAGATCCACGAAATCAGATGTAACTCTGTGAGATGAATTAACAGAACACTAAGCAGTTTCTCAGAAAGCTTCTTTCCAGATTTCGTCTGAGGATATTTCCCTTTTCATCATAGCCCTCTATGGGCTTCCAAATATCACTTTGCCAATTCCACAAGAACTGTCTTAGCGAAAGGCTTCTTGAGGGGAAAGCTGTAATTCTGTGAGATGATTTCACAGAACACAAAGAAGTTTCTCAGAAAGCTTCCTTCTCCTTCTTATCGGAGTTTATTTCCTTTGGCCCTATGTTCATCGAAGTGATCCGAAATATCTCTTCTCAGATTCCACAGAAATAAGGCTAGCAAGGAGATTCACGAAATACAGATGTAACTCTGTGAGATGAATTAACAGAACACTAAGCAGTTTCTCAGAAAGCTTCTTTCCAGATTTCATCTGAGGATATTTCCCTTTTCATCATAGGCCTCTATGGGCTTCCAAATATCACTTTGCCAATTCCACAAGAACTGTCTTAGCGAAAGGCTTCTTGAGGGGAAAGCTGTAACTCTGTGAGATGATTTCACAGAACACAAAGAAGTTTCTCAGAAAGCTTCCTTCTCTTTCTTATCGGAGTTTATTTCCTTTGGCCCTATAGTCTTCAAAGGGATCCGAAATATCTGTTCTCAGATTCCACAGAAATAAGGCTAGCAAAGAGATCCACGAAATACAGATGTAACTCTGTGAGATGAATTAACACAACACTAAGCAGTTTCTCAGAAAGCTTGTTTCCAGATTTCATCTGAGGATATTTCCTTTTTCACCATAGCCCTCTATAGGCTTCCAAATATCACTTTGCCAATTCCACAAGAACTGTCTTAGCGAAAGGCTTCTTGAGGGGAAAGCTGTAACTCTGTGAGATGATTTCACAGAACACAAAGAAGTTTCTCAGTAAGCTTCCTTCTCTTTCTTATCGGAGTTTATTTCCTTTGGCCCTGTAGTCTTCAAAGGGATCCGAAATATCTGTTCTCAGATTCCACAGAAATAAGGCTAGCAAAGAGATCCACGAAATACAGATGTAACTCTGTGAGATGAATTATCAGAACACTAAACCGTTTCTCAGAAAGCTTCTTTCCAGATTTCATCTGAGGATATTTCCTTTTTCACCCTAGCCCTATGTGGGCTTCCAAATATCACTTTGCCAATTCCACAAGAACTGTCTTAGCGAAAGGCTTCTTGAGGGGAAAGCTGTAACTCTGTGAGATGATTTCACAGAACACAAAGAAGTTTCTCAGAAACCTTCTTTCTCATTGTTATCGGAGTTTATATCCTTTGGCCCTATAGTCTTCAAAGGGATCCGAAATATCTGTTCTCAGATTCCACAGAAATAAGGCTAGCAAAGAGATCCACGAAATCAGATGTAACTCTGTGAGATGAATTAACAGAACACTAAGCAGTTTCTCAGAAAGCTTCTTTCCAGATTTCATCTGAGGATATTTCCCTTTTCATCATAGCCCTCTATGGGCTTCCAAATATCACTTTGCCAATTCCACAAGAACTGTCTTAGCGAAAGGCTTCTTGAGGGGAAAGCTGTAATTCTGTGAGATGATTTCACAGAACACAAAGAACTTTCTCAGAAAGCTTCCTTCTCCTTCTTATCGGAGTTTATTTCCTTTGGCCCTATGTTCATCGAAGTGATCCGAAATATCTCTTCTCAGATTCCACAGAAATAAGGCTAGCAAGGAGATTCACGAAATACAGATGTAACTCTGTGAGATGAATTAACAGAACACTAAGCAGTTTCTCAGAAAGCTTCTTTCCAGATTTCATCTGAGGATATTTCCCTTTTCATCATAGGCCTCTATGGGCTTCCAAATATCACTTTGCCAATTCCACAAGAACTGTCTTAGCGAAAGGCTTCTTGAGGGGAAAGCTGTAACTCTGTGAGATGATTTCACAGAACACAAAGAAGTTTCTCAGAAAGCTTCCTTCTCTTTCTTATCGGAGTTTATTTCCTTTGGCCCTATAGTCTTCAAAGGGATCCGAAATATCTCTTCTCAGATTCCACAGAAATAAGGCTAGCAAAGAGATCCACGAAATACAGATGTAACTCTGTGAGATGAATTAACAGAACACTAAGCAGTTTCTCAGAAAGCTTCTTTCCAGATTTCATCTGAGGATATTTCCTTTTTCACCATAGCCCTCTATGGGCTTCCAAATATCACTTTGCCAATTCCACAAGAACTGTCTTAGCGAAAGGCTTCTTGAGGGGAAAGCTGTAACTCTGTGAGATGATTTCACAGAACACAAAGAAGTTTCTCAGTAAGCTTCCTTCTCTTTCTTATCGGAGTTTATTTCCTTTGGCCCTGTAGTCTTCAAAGGGATCCGAAATATCTGTTCTCAGATTCCACAGAAATAAGGCTAGCAAAGAGATCCACGAAATACAGATGTAACTCTGTGAGATGAATTATCAGAACACTAAACCGTTTCTCAGAAAGCTTCTTTCCAGATTTCATCTGAGGATATTTCCTTTTTCACCCTAGCCCTATGTGGGCTTCCAAATATCACTTTGCCAATTCCACAAGAACTGTCTCAGCGAAAGGCTTCTTGAGGGGAAAGCTGTAACTCTGTGAGATGATTTCACAGAACACAAAGAAGTTTCTCAGAAAGCTTCTTTCACTTTGTTATCGGAGGCTGTTTCCTTTGGCCCTATAGTCTTCAAAGGGATCCGAAATATCTGTTCTCAGATTCCACTGAAATAAGGCTAGCAAAGAGATCCACGAAATACAGATGTAACTCTGTGAGATGAATTAACAGAACACTAAGCAGTTTCTCAGAAAGCTTCTTTCCAGATTTCATCTGAGGATATTTCCTTTTTCACCTTTGCCCTCTATGGGCTTCCAAATATCACTTTGCCAATTCCACAAGAACTGTCTTAGAGAAAGGCTTCTTGAGGGGAAAGCTGTAACTCTGTGAGATGATTTCACAGAACACAAAGAAGTTTCTCAGAAAGCTTCCTTCTCTTTCTTATCGGAGTTTATTTCCTTTGGCCCTATATTCATCAAAGGGATCCGAAATATCTGTTCTCAGATTCCACAGAAATAAGGCTAGCAAAGAGATCCACGAAATACAAATGTAACTCTGTGAGATGAATTAACAGAACACTAAGTAGTTTCTCAGAAAGCTTCTTTCCAGATTTCATCTGAGGATATTTCCTTTTTCACCATAGCCCTCTATGGGCTTCCAAATATCACTTTGCCAAATCCACAAGAACTGTCTTAGCGAAAGGCTTCTTGAGGGGAATGCTGTAACTCTGTGAGATGATTTCACAGAACACAAAGAAGTTTCTCAGAAAGCTTCTTTCTCATTGTTATCGGAGTTTATATCCTTTGGCCCTTTAGTCTTCAAAGGGATCCGAAATATCTGTTCTCAGATTCCACAGAAATAAGGCTAGCAAAGAGATCCACGAAATACAGATGTAACTCTGTGAGATGAATTAACAGAACACTAAGCAGTTTCTCAGAAAGCTTCTTTCCAGATTTCATCTGAGGATATTTCCTTTTTCACCCTTGCCCTCTATGGACTTCCAAATATCACTTTGCCAATTCCACAAGAACTGTCTTAGCGAAAGGCTTCTTGAGGGGAAAGCTGTAACTCTGTGAGATGATTTCACAGAACACAAAGAAGTTTCTCAGAAAGCTTCTTTCTCATTGTTATCGGAGTTTATATCCTTTGGCCCTATAGTCTTCAAAAGGATCCGAAATATCTGTTCTCAGATTCCACAGAAATAAGGCTAGCAAAGAGATCCACGAAATACAGATGTAACTCTGTGAGATGAATTAACAGAACACTAAGCAGTTTCTCAGAAAGCTTCTTTCCAGATTTCATCTGAGGATATTTCCTTTTTCACCATTGCCCTCTATCGGCTTCCAAATATCACTTTGCCAATTCCACAAGAACTGTCTTAGCGAAAGGCTTCTTGAGGGGAAAGCTGTAACTCTGTGAGATGATTTCACAGAACACAAAGAAGTTTCTCAGAAAGCTTTCTTCTCTTTCTTATCGGAGTTTATTTCCTTTGGCCCTATAGTCTTCAAATGGATCCGAAATATCTGTTCTCAGATTCCACAGAAATAAGGCTAGCAAAGAGATCCACGAAATACAGATGTAACTCTGTGAGATGAATTAACAGAACAGTAAGCAGTTTCTCAGAAAGCTTCTTTCCAGATTTCATCTGAGGATATTTCCTTTTTCACCATTGCCCTCTATGGGCTTCCAAATATCACTTTGCCAATTCAACAAGAACTGTCTTAGCGAAAGGCTTCTTGAGGGGAAAGCTGTAACTCTGTGAGATGATTTCACAGAACACAAAGAAGTTTCTCAGAAACCTTCTTTCTCATTGTTATCGGAGTTTATATCCTTTGGCCCTATAGTCTTCAAAGGGATCCGAAATATCTGTTCTCAGATTCCACAGAAATAAGGCTAGCAAAGAGATCCACGAAATACAGATGTAACTCTGTGAGATGAATTAACAGAACACTAAGCAGTTTCTCAGAAAGCTTCTTTCCAGATTTCATCTGAGGACATTTCCTTTTTCACCATAGCCCTCTATGCGCATCCAAATATCACTTTGCCAATTCCACAATAAATGTCTTAGCGAAAGACTTCTTGTGAGGAAAGCTGTAACTCTGTGAGATGATTTCACAGAACACAAAGAAGTTTCTCAGAAAGCTTCTTTCTCATTGTTATCGGAGTTTATTTCCTTTGGCCCTATAGTCTTCAAAGGGATCCGAAATATCTGTTCTCAGATTCCACAGAAATAAGGCTAGCAAAGAGATCCACGAAATACAGATGTAACACTGTGAGATGAATTAACAGAACACTAAGCAGTTTCTCAGAAAGCTTCTTTCCAGATTTCATCTGAGGATATTTCCCTTTTCATCATAGCCCTCTATGGGCTTCCAAATATCACTTTGCCAATTCCACAAGAACTGTCTTAGCGAAAGGCTTCTTGAGGGGAAAGCTGTAATTCTGTGAGATGATTTCACAGAACACAAAGAAGTTTCTCAGAAAGCTTCCTTCTCCTTCTTATCGGAGTTTATTTCCTTTGGCCCTATGTTCATCGAAGTGATCCGAAATATCTCTTCTCAGATTCCACAGAAATAAGGCTAGCAAGGAGATTCACGAAATACAGATGTAACTCTGTGAGATGAATTAACAGAACACTAAGCAGTTTCTCAGAAAGCTTCTTTCCAGATTTCATCTGAGGATATTTCCCTTTTCATCATAGGCCTCTATGGGCTTCCAAATATCACTTTGCCAATTCCACAAGAACTGTCTTAGCGAAAGGCTTCTTGAGGGGAAAGCTGTAACTCTGTGAGATGATTTCACAGAACACAAAGAAGTTTCTCAGAAAGCTTCCTTCTCTTTCTTATCGGAGTTTATTTCCTTTGGCCCTATAGTCTTCAAAGGGATCCGAAATATCTGTTCTCAGATTCCACAGAAATAAGGCTAGCAAAGAGATCCACGAAATACAGATGTAACTCTGTGAGATGAATTAACAGAACACTAAGCAGTTTCTCAGAAAGCTTGTTTCCAGATTTCATCTGAGGATATTTCCTTTTTCACCATTGCCCTCTATGGGCTTCCAAATATCACTTTTCCAATTCCACAAGAACTGTCTTAGAGAAAGGCTTCTTGAGGGGAAAGCTGTAACTCTGTGAGATGATTTCACAGAACACAAAGAAGTTTCTCAGTAAGCTTCCTTCTCTTTCTTATCGGAGTTTATTTCCTTTGGCCCTATATTCATCAAAGGGATCCGAAATATCTGTTCTCAGATTCCACAGAAATAAGGCGAGCAAAGAGATCCACGAAATACAGATGTAACTCTGTGAGATGAATTAACAGAACACTAAGCAGTTTCTCAGAAAGCTTCTTTCCAGATTTCATCTGAGGATATTTCCTTTTTCACCATAGCCCTCTATGGGCTTCCAAATATCACTTTGCCAATTCCACAAGAACTGTCTTAGCGAAAGGCTTCTTGAGGGGAATGCTGTAACTCTGTGAGATGATTTCACAGAACACAAAGAAGTTTCTCAGAAAGCTTCTTTCTCTTTGTTATCGGAGGATATTTTCCTTGGCCCTGTAGTCTTCAAAGGGATCCGAAATATCTGTTCTCAGATTCCACAGAAATAAGGCTAGCAAAGAGATCCACGAAATACAGATGTAACTCTGTGAGATGAATTATCAGAACACTAAACCGTTTCTCAGAAAGCTTCTTTCCAGATTTCATCTGAGGATATTTCCTTTTTCACCCTAGCCCTATGTGGTTTCCAAATATCACTTTGCCAATTCCACAAGAACTGTCTTAGCGAAAGGCTTCTTGAGGGGAAAGCTGTAACTCTGTGAGATGATTTCACAGAACACAAAGAAGTTTCTCAGAAAGCTTCTTTCACTTTGTTATCGGAGGCTGTTTCCTTTGGCCCTATAGTCTTCAAAGGGATCCGAAATATCTGTTCTCAGATTCCACTGAAATAAGGCTAGCAAAGAGATCCACGAAATACAGATGTAACTCTGTGAGATGAATTAACAGAACACTAAGCAGTTTCTCAGAAAGCTTCTTTCCAGATTTCATCTGAGGATATTTCCTTTTTCACCTTTGCCCTCTATGGGCTTCCAAATATCACTTTGCCAATTCCACAAGAACTGTCTTAGAGAAAGGCTTCTTGAGGGGAAAGCTGTAACTCTGTGAGATGATTTCACAGAACACAAAGAAGTTTCTCAGAAAGCTTCCTTCTCTTTCTTATCGGAGTTTATTTCCTTTGGCCCTATATTCATCAAAGGGATCCGAAATATCTGTTCTCAGATTCCACAGAAATAAGGCTAGCAAACAGATCCACGAAATACAGATGTAACTCTGTGAGATGAATTAACAGAACACTAAGTAGTTTCTCAGAAAGCTTCTTTCCAGATTTCATCTGAGGATATTTCCTTTTTCACCATAGCCCTCTATGGGCTTCCAAATATCACTTTGCCAATTCCACAAGAACTGTCTTAGCGAAAGGCTTCTTGAGGGGAATGCTGTAACTCTGTGAGATGATTTCACAGAACACAAAGAAGTTTCTCAGAAAGCTTCTTTCTCGTTGTTATCGGAGTTTATATCCTTTGGCCCTTTAGTCTTCAAAGGGATCCGAAATATCTGTTCTCAGATTCCACAGAAATAAGGCTAGCAAAGAGATCCACGAAATACAGATGTAACTCTGTGAGATGAATTAACAGAACACTAAGCAGTTTCTCAGAAAGCTTCTTTCCAGATTTCATCTGAGGATATTTCCTTTTTCACCCTTGCCCTCTATGGGCTTCCAAATATCACTTTGCCAATTCCACAAGAACTGTCTTAGCGAAAGGCTTCTTGAGGGGAAAGCTGTAACTCTGTGAGATGATTTCACAGAACACAAAGAAGTTTCTCAGAAAGCTTCTTTCTCATTGTTATCGGAGTTTATATCCTTTGGCCCTATAGTCTTCAAAAGGATCCGAAATATCTGTTCTCAGATTCCACAGAAATAAGGCTAGCAAAGAGATCCACGAAATACAGATGTAACTCTGTGAGATGAATTAACAGAACACTAAGCAGTTTCTCAGAAAGCTTCTTTCCAGATTTCATCTGAGGATATTTCCTTTTTCACCATTGCCCTCTATGGGCTTCCAAATATCACTTTGCCAATTCCACAAGAACTGTCTTAGCGAAAGGCTTCTTGAGGGGAAAGCTGTAACTCTGTGAGATGATTTCACAGAACACAAAGAAGTTTCTCAGAAAGCTTCTTTCTCGTTGTTATCGGAGTTTATATCCTTTGGCCCTATAGTCTTCAAAGGGATCCGAAATATCTGTTCTCAGATTCCACAGAAATAAGGCTAGCAAAGAGATCCACGAAATACAGATGTAACTCTGTGAGATGAATTAACAGAACAGTAAGCAGTTTCTCAGAAAGCTTCTTTCCAGATTTCATCTGAGGATATTTCCTTTTTCACCATTGCCCTCTATGGGCTACCAAATATCACTTTGCCAATTCCACAAGAACTGTCTTAGCGAAAGGCTTCTTGAGGGGAAAGCTGTAACTCTGTGAGATGATTTCACAGAACACAAAGAAGTTTCTCAGAAAGCTTTCTTCTCTTTCTTATCGGAGTTTATTTCCTTTGGCCCTATAGTCTTCAAATGGATCCGAAATATCTGTTCTCAGATTCCACAGAAATAAGGCTAGCAAAGAGATCCACGAAATACAGATGTAACTCTGTGAGATGAATTAACAGAACAGTAAGCAGTTTCTCAGAAAGCTTCTTTCCAGATTTCATCTGAGGATATTTCCTTTTTCACCATTGCCCTCTATGGGCTTCCAAATATCACTTTGCCAATTCAACAAGAACTGTCTTAGCGAAAGGCTTCTTGAGGGGAAAGCTGTAACTCTGTGAGATGATTTCACAGAACACAAAGAAGTTTCTCAGAAACCTTCTTTCTCATTGTTATCGGAGTTTATATCCTTTGGCCCTATAGTCTTCAAAGGGATCCGAAATATCTGTTCTCAGATTCCACAGAAATAAGGCTAGCAAAGAGATCCACGAAATACAGATGTAACTCTGTGAGATGAATTAACAGAACACTAAGCAGTTTCTCAGAAAGCTTCTTTCCAGATTTCATCTGAGGACATTTCCTTTTTCACCATAGCCCTCTATGCGCATCCAAATATCACTTTGCCAATTCCACAATAAATGTCTTAGCGAAAGACTTCTTGTGAGGAAAGCTGTAACTCTGTGAGATGATTTCACAGAACACAAAGAAGTTTCTCAGAAAGCTTCTTTCTCATTGTTATCGGAGTTTATTTCCTTTGGCCCTATAGTCTTCAAAGGGATCCGAAATATCTGTTCTCAGATTCCACAGAAATAAGGCTAGCAAAGAGATCCACGAAATACAGATGTAACACTGTGAGATGAATTAACAGAACACTAAGCAGTTTCTCAGAAAGCTTCTTTCCAGATTTCATCTGAGGATATTTCCCTTTTCATCATAGCCCTCTATGGGCTTCCAAATATCACTTTGCCAATTCCACAAGAACTGTCTTAGCGAAAGGCTTCTTGAGGGGAAAGCTGTAATTCTGTGAGATGATTTCACAGAACACAAAGAAGTTTCTCAGAAAGCTTCCTTCTCCTTCTTATCGGAGTTTATTTCCTTTGGCCCTATGTTCATCGAAGTGATCCGAAATATCTCTTCTCAGATTCCACAGAAATAAGGCTAGCAAGGAGATTCACGAAATACAGATGTAACTCTGTGAGATGAATTAACAGAACACTAAGCAGTTTCTCAGAAAGCTTCTTTCCAGATTTCATCTGAGGATATTTCCCTTTTCATCATAGGCCTCTATGGGCTTCCAAATATCACTTTGCCAATTCCACAAGAACTGTCTTAGCGAAAGGCTTCTTGAGGGGAAAGCTGTAACTCTGTGAGATGATTTCACAGAACACAAAGAAGTTTCTCAGAAAGCTTCCTTCTCTTTCTTATCGGAGTTTATTTCCTTTGGCCCTATAGTCTTCAAAGGGATCCGAAATATCTGTTCTCAGATTCCACAGAAATAAGGCTAGCAAAGAGATCCACGAAATACAGATGTAACTCTGTGAGATGAATTAACAGAACACTAAGCAGTTTCTCAGAAAGCTTGTTTCCAGATTTCATCTGAGGATATTTCCTTTTTCACCATTGCCCTCTATGGGCTTCCAAATATCACTTTTCCAATTCCACAAGAACTGTCTTAGAGAAAGGCTTCTTGAGGGGAAAGCTGTAACTCTGTGAGATGATTTCACAGAACACAAAGAAGTTTCTCAGTAAGCTTCCTTCTCTTTCTTATCGGAGTTTATTTCCTTTGGCCCTATATTCATCAAAGGGATCCGAAATATCTGTTCTCAGATTCCACAGAAATAAGGCGAGCAAAGAGATCCACGAAATACAGATGTAACTCTGTGAGATGAATTATCAGAACACTAAACCGTTTCTCAGAAAGCTTCTTTCCAGATTTCATCTGAGGATATTTCCTTTTTCACCCTAGCCCTATGTGGTTTCCAAATATCACTTTGCCAATTCCACAAGAACTGTCTTAGCGAAAGGCTTCTTGAGGGGAAAGCTGTAACTCTGTGAGATGATTTCACAGAACACAAAGAAGTTTCTCAGAAAGCTTCTTTCACTTTGTTATCGGAGGCTGTTTCCTTTGGCCCTATAGTCTTCAAAGGGATCCGAAATATCTGTTCTCAGATTCCACTGAAATAAGGCTAGCAAAGAGATCCACGAAATACAGATGTAACTCTGTGAGATGAATTAACAGAACACTAAGCAGTTTCTCAGAAAGCTTCTTTCCAGATTTCATCTGAGGATATTTCCTTTTTCACCTTTGCCCTCTATGGGCTTCCAAATATCACTTTGCCAATTCCACAAGAACTGTCTTAGAGAAAGGCTTCTTGAGGGGAAAGCTGTAACTCTGTGAGATGATTTCACAGAACACAAAGAAGTTTCTCAGAAAGCTTCCTTCTCTTTCTTATCGGAGTTTATTTCCTTTGGCCCTATATTCATCAAAGGGATCCGAAATATCTGTTCTCAGATTCCACAGAAATAAGGCTAGCAAACAGATCCACGAAATACAGATGTAACTCTGTGAGATGAATTAACAGAACACTAAGTAGTTTCTCAGAAAGCTTCTTTCCAGATTTCATCTGAGGATATTTCCTTTTTCACCATAGCCCTCTATGGGCTTCCAAATATCACTTTGCCAATTCCACAAGAACTGTCTTAGCGAAAGGCTTCTTGAGGGGAATGCTGTAACTCTGTGAGATGATTTCACAGAACACAAAGAAGTTTCTCAGAAAGCTTCTTTCTCGTTGTTATCGGAGTTTATATCCTTTGGCCCTTTAGTCTTCAAAGGGATCCGAAATATCTGTTCTCAGATTCCACAGAAATAAGGCTAGCAAAGAGATCCACGAAATACAGATGTAACTCTGTGAGATGAATTAACAGAACACTAAGCAGTTTCTCAGAAAGCTTCTTTCCAGATTTCATCTGAGGATATTTCCTTTTTCACCCTTGCCCTCTATGGGCTTCCAAATATCACTTTGCCAATTCCACAAGAACTGTCTTAGCGAAAGGCTTCTTGAGGGGAAAGCTGTAACTCTGTGAGATGATTTCACAGAACACAAAGAAGTTTCTCAGAAAGCTTCTTTCTCATTGTTATCGGAGTTTATATCCTTTGGCCCTATAGTCTTCAAAAAGATCCGAAATATCTGTTCTCAGATTCCACAGAAATAAGGCTAGCAAAGAGATCCACGAAATACAGATGTAACTCTGTGAGATGAATTAACAGAACACTAAGCAGTTTCTCAGAAAGCTTCTTTCCAGATTTCATCTGAGGATATTTCCTTTTTCACCATTGCCATCTATGGGCTTCCAAATATCACTTTGCCAATTCCACAAGAACTGTCTTAGCGAAAGGCTTCTTGAGGGGAAAGCTGTAACTCTGTGAGATGATTTCACAGAACACAAAGAAGTTTCTCAGAAAGCTTCTTTCTCGTTGTTATCGGAGTTTATATCCTTTGGCCCTATAGTCTTCAAAGGGATCCGAAATATCTGTTCTCAGATTCCACAGAAATAAGGCTAGCAAAGAGATCCACGAAATACAGATGTAACTCTGTGAGATGAATTAACAGAACAGTAAGCAGTTTCTCAGAAAGCTTCTTTCCAGATTTCATCTGAGGATATTTCCTTTTTCACCATTGCCCTCTATGGGCTACCAAATATCACTTTGCCAATTCCACAAGAACTGTCTTAGCGAAAGGCTTCTTGAGGGGAAAGCTGTAACTCTGTGAGATGAATTCACAGAACACAAAGAAGTTTCTCAGAAACCTTCTTTCTCATTGTTATCGGAGTTTATTTCCTTTGGCCCTATAGTCTTCAAAGGGATCCGAAATATCTGTTCTCAGATTCCACAGAAATAAGGCTAGCAAAGAGATCCACGAAATACAGACGTAACTCTGTGAGATGAATTAACAGAACACTAAGCAGTTTCTCAGAAAGCTTCTTTCCAGATTTCATCTGAGGACATTTCCTTTTTCACCATAGCCCTCTATGCGCATCCAAATATCACTTTGCCAATTCCCAATAAATGTCTTAGCGAAAGACTTCTTGTGGGGAAAGCTGTAACTCTGTGAGATGATTTCACAGAACACAAAGAAGTTTCTCAGAAAGCTTCCTTCTCCTTCTTATCGGAGTTTATTTCCTTTGGCCCTATATTCATCGAAGGGATCCGAAATATCTCTTCTCAGATTCCACAGAAATAAGGCTAGCAAGGAGATTCACGAAATACAGATGTAACTCTGTGAGATGAATTAACAGAACACTAAGCAGTTTCTCAGAAAGCTTCTTTCCAGATTTCATCTGAGGATATTTCCCTTTTCATCATAGGCCTCTATGGGCTTCCAAATATCACTTTGCCAATTCCACAAGAACTGTCTTAGCGAAAGGCTTCTTGAGGGGAAAGCTGTAACTCTGTGAGATGATTTCACAGAACACAAAGAAGTTTCTCAGAAAGCTTCCTTCTCTTTCTTATCGGAGTTTATTTCCTTTGGCCCTATAGTCTTCAAAGGGATCCGAAATATCTGTTCTCAGATTCCACAGAAATAAGGCTACCAAAGAGATCCACGAAATACAGATGTAACTCTGTGAGATGAATTAACAGAACACTAAGCAGTTTCTCAGAAAGCTTGTTTCCAGATTTCATCTGAGGATATTTCCTTTTTCACCATAGCCCTCTATGGGCTTCCAAATATCACATTTCCAATTCCACAAGAACTGTCTTAGCGAAAGGCTTCTTGAGGGGAAAGCTGTAACTCTGTGAGATGATTTCACAGAACACAAAGAAGTTTCTCAGTAAGCTTCCTTCTCTTTCTTATCGGAGTTTATTTCCTTTGGCCCTATATTCATCAAAGGGATCCGAAATATCTGTTCTCAGATTCCACAGAAATAAGGCGAGCAAAGAGATTCACGAAATACAGATGTAACTCTGTGAGATGAATTAACAGAACACTAAGCAGTTTCTCAGAAAGCTTCTTTCCAGATTTCATCTGAGGATATTTCCTTTTTCACCATAGCCCTCTATGGGCTTCCAAATATCACTTTGCCAATTCCACAAGAACTGTCTTAGCGAAAGGCTTCTTGAGGGGAATGCTGTAACTCTGTGAGATGATTTCACAGAACACAAAGAAGTTTCTCAGAAAGCTTCTTTCTCTTTGTTATCGGAGGATATTTTCCTTGGCCCTGTAGTCTTCAAAGGGATCCGAAATATCTGTTCTCAGATTCCACAGAAATAAGGCTAGCAAAGAGATCCACGAAATACAGATGTAACTCTGTGAGATGAATTATCAGAACACTAAACCGTTTCTCAGAAAGCTTCTTTCCAGATTTCATCTGAGGATATTTCCTTTTTCACCCTAGCCCTATGTGGTTTCCAAATATCACTTTGCCAATTCCACAAGAACTGTCTTAGCGAAAGGCTTCTTGAGGGGAAAGCTGTAACTCTGTGAGATGATTTCACAGAACACAAAGAAGTTTCTCAGAAAGCTTCTTTCACTTTGTTATCGGAGGCTGTTTCCTTTGGCCCTATAGTCTTCAAAGGGATCCGAAATATCTGTTCTCAGATTCCACTGAAATAAGGCTAGCAAAGAGATCCACGAAATACAGATGTAACTCTGTGAGATGAATTAACAGAACACTAAGCAGTTTCTCAGAAAGCTTCTTTCCAGATTTCATCCGAGGATATTTCGTTTTTCACCGTAGCCCACTATGGGCTTCCAAATATCACTTTGCCAATTCCACAAGAACTGTCTTAGCGAATGGCTTCTTGAGGGGAAAGCTGTAACTCTGTAAGATGATTTCACAGAACACAAAGAAGTTTCTCAGAAAGCTTCTTTCTCGTTGTTATCGGAGTTTATATCCTTTGGCCCTATAGTCTTCAAAGTGATCCGAAATATCTGTTCTCAGATTCCACAGAAATAAGGCTAGCAAAGAGATCCACGATATACAGATGTAACTCTGTGAGATGAATTAACAGAACACTAAGCAGTTTCTCAGAAAGCTTCTTTCCAGATTTCATCTGAGGATATTTCCTTTTTCACCATTGCCCTCTATGGGCTTCCAAATATCACTTTGCCAATTCCACAAGAACTGTCTTAGCGAAAGGCTTCTTGAGGGGAAAGCTGTAACTCTGTGAGATGATTTCACAGAACACAAAGAAGTTTCTCAGAAAGCTTCTTTCTCATTGTTATCGGAGTTTATTTCCTTTATCCCTATAGTCTTCAAAGGGATCCGAAATATCTGTTCTCAGATTCCACAGAAATAAGGCTAGCAAAGAGATCCAGGAAACACAGAAGTAACTCTGTGAGATGAATTAACAGAACACTAAGCAGTTTCTCAGAAAGCTTCTTTCCAGATTTCATCTGAGGATATTTCCTTTTTCACCATTGCCCTCTATGGGCTTCCAAATATCACTTTGCCAATTCCACAAGAACTGTCTTAGCGAAAGGCTTCTAGAGGGGAAAGCTGTAACTCTGTGAGATGATTTCACAGAACACAAAGAAGTTTCTCAGAAAGCTTCTTTCTCTTTGTTATCGGAGGATATTTCCTTTGGCCCAATAGTCTTCTGAGGGATCCGAAATATCTGTTCTCAGATTCCACAAAAATAAGGCTAGCAAAGAGATCCACGAAATACACATGTAACTCTATGAGATGAATTAACAGAACACTAAGCAGTTTCTCAGAAAGCTTCTTTCCAGATTTCATCTGAGGATATTTCCTTTTTCACCATTGCCCTCTATGGGCTTCCAAATATCACTTTGCCAATTCCACAAGAACTGTCTTAGCGAAAGGCTTCTAGAGGGGAAAGCTGTAACTCTGTGAGATGATTTCACAGAACAGAAAGAAACTTCTCAGAAAGCTTCTTTCTCTTTGTTATCGGAGGATATTTCCTTTGGCCCAATAGTCTTCTGAGGGATCCGAAATATCTGTTCTCAGATTCCACAAAAATAAGGCTAGCAAAGAGATGCACGAAATACAGATGTAACTCTGTGAGATGAATTAACAGAACACTAAGCAGTTTCTCAGAAAGCTTCTTTCCAGATTTCATCTGAGGATATTTCCTTTTTCACCATAGCCCTCTATGGGCTTCCAAATATCACTTTGCCCATTCCACAAGAACTGTCTTAGCGAAAGGCTTCTTGAGGGGAAAGCAGTAACTGCGTGATATGATTTCACAGAACACAAAGAAGTTTCTCAGAAAGCTTCCTTCTCTTTCTTATCGGAGTTTATTTCCTTTGGCCCTATATTCATCAAAGGGATCCGATATATCTGTTCTCAGATTCCACAGAAATAAGGCTAGCAAAGAGATCCACGAAATACAGATGTAACTCTGTGAGATGAATTAACAGAACACTAAGCAGTTTCTCAGAAAGCTTCTTTCCAGATTTCATCTGAGGATATTTCCTTTTTCACCCTTGCCCTCTATGGGCTTCCAAATATCACTTGGCCAATTCCACAAGAACTGTCTTAGCGAAAGGCTTCTTGAGGGGAAAGCTGTAACTCTGTGAGATGATTTCACAGAACACAAAGAAGTTTCTCAGAAAGCTTCTTTCTCATTGTTATCGTAGTTTATATCCTTTGGCCTTATAGTCTTCAAAAGGATCCGAAATATCTGTTCTCAGATTCCACAGAAATAAGGCTAGCAAAGAGATCCACGAAATACAGATGTAACTCTGTGAGATGAATTAACAGAACACTAAGCAGTTTCTCAGAAAGCTTCTTTCCAGATTTCATCTGAGGATATTTCCTTTTTCACCATTGCCCTCTATGGGCTTCCAAATATCACTTTGCCAATTCCACAAGAACTGTCTTAGCGAAAGGCTTCTTGAGGGGAAAGCAGTAACTGCGTGAGATGATTTCACAGAACACAAAGAAGTTTCTCAGAAAGCTTCCTTCTCTTTCTTATCGGAGTTTATTTCCTTTGGCCCTATATTCATCAAAGGGATCCGATATATCTGTTCTCAGATTCCACAGAAATAAGGCTAGCAAAGAGATCCACGAAATACAGATGTAACCCTGTGAGATGAATTAACAGAACACTAAGCAGTTTCTCACAAAGCTTCTTTCCAGATTTCATCTGAGGATATTTCCTTTTTCACCATTGCCCTCTATGGGCTTCCAAATATCACTTTGCCAATTCCACAAGAACTGTCTTAGTGAAATGCTTCTTGAGGGGAAAGCTGTACCTCTGTGAGATGATTTCACAGAACACAAAGAAGTTTCTCAGAAAGCTTCTTTCTCGTTGTTATCGGAGTTTATATCCTTTGGCCCTATAGTCTTCAAAGGGATCCGAAATATCTGTTCTCAGATTCCACAGAAATAAGGCTAGCAAAGAGATCCACGAAATACAGATGTAACTCTGTGAGATGAATTAACAGAACACTAAGCAGTTTCTCAGAAAGCTTCTTTCCAGATTTCATCTGAGGATATTTCCTTTTTCACCCTTGCCCTCTATGGGCTTCCAAATATCACTTTGCCAATTCCACAAGAACTGTCTTAGCGAAAGGCTTCTTGAGGGGAAAGCTGTAACTCTGTGAGATGATTTCACAGAACACAAAGAAGTTTCTCAGAAAGCTTCTTTCTCATTGTTATCGGAGTTTATATCCTTTGGCCCTATAGTCTTCACAGGGATCCGAAATATCTGTTCTCAGATTCCACAGAAATAAGGCTAGCAAAGAAATCCACGAAATACAGATGTAACACTGTGAGATGAATTAACAGAACACTAAGCAGTTTCTCAGAAAGCTTCTTTCCAGATTTCATCTGAGGATATTTCCCTTTTCATCATAGCCCTCTATGGGCTTCCAAATATCACTTTGCCAAATCCACAAGAACTGTCTTAGCAAAGGCTTCTGGAGGGGAAAGCTGTAACTCTGTGAGATGATTTCAAAGAACACAAAGAAGTGTCTCAGAAAGCTTCCTTCTCTTTCTTATCGGAGTTTATTTCCTTTGGCCCTATATTCATCAAAGGGATCCGAAATATCTCTTCTCAGATTCCACAGAAATAAGGCTAGCAAAGAGATCCACGAAATACAGATGTAACTCTGTGAGATGAATTAACAGAACACTAAGCAGTTTCTCAGAAAGCTTCTTTCCAATTTCCTCTGAGGATATTTCCTTTTTCACCATAGCCCTCTATGGGCTTCCAAATATCACTTTGCCAATTCCACAAGAACTGTCTTAGCGAAAGGTTTCTTGAGGGGAAAGCTGTAACTCTGTGAGATGATTTCACAGAACACAAAGAAGTTTCTCAGGAAGCTTCTTTCACGTTGTTATCGGAGTTTATTTCCTTTGTCCCTATTATCTTCAAAGGGATCCGAAATATCTGTTCTCAGATTCCACAGAAATAAGGCTAGCAAAGAGATCCAAGAAATACAGATGTAACTCTGTGAGATGAATTAACATAACACTAAGCAGTTTCTCAGAAAGCTTCTTTCCAGATTTCATCTGAGGATATTTCCTTTTTCACCATAGCCCTCTATGGGCTTCCAAATATCACTTTTCCAATTCCACAAGAACTGTCTTAGCGAAAGGCTTCTTGAGGGGAAAGCTGTAACTCTGTGAGATGATTTCACAGAACACAAAGAAGTTTCTCAGAAAGCTTCCTTCTCTTTCTTATCGGAGTTTATTTCCTTTGGCCCTATATTCATCAAAGGGATCCGAAATATCTGTTCTCAGATTCCACAGAAATAAGGCTAGCAAAGAGATCCACGAAATACAGATGTAACTCTGTGAGATGAATTAACATAACACTAAGCAGTTTCTCAGAAAGCTTCTTTCCCGATTTCATCTGAGGATATTTCCTTTTTCACCATAGCCCTCTATGGGCTTCCAAATATCACTTTTCCAAATCCACAAGAACTGTCTTAGCGAAAGGCTTCTTGAGGGGAAAGCTGTAACTCTGTGAGATGATTTCACAGAACACAAAGAAGTTTCTCAGAAAGCTTCCTTCTCTTTCTTATCGGAGTTTATTTCCTTTGGCCCTATATTCATCAAAGGGATCCGAAATATCTCTTCTCAGATTCCACAGAAAAAAGGCTAGCAAAGAGATCCACGAAATACAGATGTAACTCTGTGAGATGAATTAACAGAACACTAAACCGTTTCTCAGAAAGCTTCTTTCCAGATTTCATCTGAGGATATTTCCTTTTTCACCCTAGCCCTATGTGGTTTCCAAATATCACTTTGCCAATTCCACAAGAACTGTCTTAGCGAAAGGCTTCTTGAGGGGAAAGCTGTAACTCTGTGAGATGATTTCACAGAACACAAAGAAGTTTCTCAGAAAGCTTCTTTCACTTTGTTATCGGAGGCTGTTTCCTTTGGCCCTATAGTCTTCAAAGGGATCCGAAATATCTGTTCTCAGATTCCACTGAAATAAGGCTAGCAAAGAGATCCACGAAATACAGATGTAACTCTGTGAGATGAATTAACAGAACACTAAGCAGTTTCTCAGAAAGCTTCTTTCCAGATTTCATCCGAGGATATTTCGTTTTTCACCGTAGCCCACTATGGGCTTCCAAATATCACTTTGCCAATTTAACAAGAACTGTCTTAGCGAAAGGCTTCTTGAGGGGAAAGCTGTAACTCTGTAAGATGATTTCACAGAACACAAAGAAGTTTCTCAGAAAGCTTCTTTCTCGTTGTTATCGGAGTTTATATCCTTTGGCCCTATAGTCTTCAAAGTGATCCGAAATATCTGTTCTCAGATTCCACAGAAATAAGGCTAGCAAAGAGATCCACGATATACAGATGTAACTCTGTGAGATGAATTAACAGAACACTAAGCAGTTTCTCAGAAAGCTTCTTTCCAGATTTCATCTGAGGATATTTCCTTTTTCACCATTGCCCTCTATGGGCTTCCAAATATCACTTTGCCAATTCCACAAGAACTGTCTTAGCGAAAGGCTTCTTGAGGGGAAAGCTGTAACTCTGTGAGATGATTTCACAGAACACAAAGAAGTTTCTCAGAAAGCTTCTTTCTCATTGTTATCGGAGTTTATTTCCTTTGGCCCTATAGTCTTCAAAGGGATCCGAAATATCTGTTCTCAGATTCCACAGAAATAAGGCTAGCAAAGAGATCCAGGAAACACAGAAGTAACTCTGTGAGATGAATTAACAGAACACTAAGCAGTTTCTCAGAAAGCTTCTTTCCAGATTTCATCTGAGGATATTTCCTTTTTCACCATTGCCCTCTATGGGCTTCCAAATATCACTTTGCCAATTCCACAAGAACTGTCTTAGCGAAAGGCTTCTAGAGGGGAAAGCTGTAACTCTGTGAGATGATTTCACAGAACACAAAGAAGTTTCTCAGAAAGCTTCTTTCTCTTTGTTATCGGAGGATATTTCCTTTGGCCCAATAGTCTTCTGAGGGATCCGAAATATCTGTTCTCAGATTCCACAAAAATAAGGCTAGCAAAGAGATCCACGAAATACACATGTAACTCTATGAGATGAATTAACAGAACACTAAGCAGTTTCTCAGAAAGCTTCTTTCCAGATTTCATCTGAGGATATTTCCTTTTTCACCATTGCCCTCTATGGGCTTCCAAATATCACTTTGCCAATTCCACAAGAACTGTCTTAGCGAAAGGCTTCTAGAGGGGAAAGCTGTAACTCTGTGAGATGATTTCACAGAACAGAAAGAAACTTCTCAGAAAGCTTCTTTCTCTTTGTTATCGGAGGATATTTCCTTTGGCCCAATAGTCTTCTGAGGGATCCGAAATATCTGTTCTCAGATTCCACAAAAATAAGGCTAGCAAAGAGATGCACGAAATACAGATGTAACTCTGTGAGATGAATTAACAGAACACTAAGCAGTTTCTCAGAAAGCTTCTTTCCAGATTTCATCTGAGGATATTTCCTTTTTCACCATAGCCCTCTATGGGCTTCCAAATATCACTTTGCCCATTCCACAAGAACTGTCTTAGCGAAAGGCTTCTTGAGGGGAAAGCAGTAACTGCGTGATATGATTTCACAGAACACAAAGAAGTTTCTCAGAAAGCTTCCTTCTCTTTCTTATCGGAGTTTATTTCCTTTGGCCCTATATTCATCAAAGGGATCCGATATATCTGTTCTCAGATTCCACAGAAATAAGGCTAGCAAAGAGATCCACGAAATACAGATGTAACTCTGTGAGATGAATTAACAGAACACTAAGCAGTTTCTCAGAAAGCTTCTTTCCAGATTTCATCTGAGGATATTTCCTTTTTCACCCTTGCCCTCTATGGGCTTCCAAATATCACTTGGCCAATTCCACAAGAACTGTCTTAGCGAAAGGCTTCTTGAGGGGAAAGCTGTAACTCTGTGAGATGATTTCACAGAACACAAAGAAGTTTCTCAGAAAGCTTCTTTCTCATTGTTATCGTAGTTTATATCCTTTGGCCTTATAGTCTTCAAAAGGATCCGAAATATCTGTTCTCAGATTCCACAGAAATAAGGCTAGCAAAGAGATCCACGAAATACAGATGTAACTCTGTGAGATGAATTAACAGAACACTAAGCAGTTTCTCAGAAAGCTTCTTTCCAGATTTCATCTGAGGATATTTCCTTTTTCACCATTGCCCTCTATGGGCTTCCAAATATCACTTTGCCAATTCCACAAGAACTGTCTTAGCGAAAGGCTTCTTGAGGGGAAAGCAGTAACTGCGTGAGATGATTTCACAGAACACAAAGAAGTTTCTCAGAAAGCTTCCTTCTCTTTCTTATCGGAGTTTATTTCCTTTGGCCCTATATTCATCAAAGGGATCCGATATATCTGTTCTCAGATTCCACAGAAATAAGGCTAGCAAAGAGATCCACGAAATACAGATGTAACCCTGTGAGATGAATTAACAGAACACTAAGCAGTTTCTCACAAAGCTTCTTTCCAGATTTCATCTGAGGATATTTCCTTTTTCACCATTGCCCTCTATGGGCTTCCAAATATCACTTTGCCAATTCCACAAGAACTGTCTTAGTGAAATGCTTCTTGAGGGGAAAGCTGTACCTCTGTGAGATGATTTCACAGAACACAAAGAAGTTTCTCAGAAAGCTTCTTTCTCGTTGTTATCGGAGTTTATATCCTTTGGCCCTATAGTCTTCAAAGGGATCCGAAATATCTGTTCTCAGATTCCACAGAAATAAGGCTAGCAAAGAGATCCACGAAATACAGATGTAACTCTGTGAGATGAATTAACAGAACACTAAGCAGTTTCTCAGAAAGCTTCTTTCCAGATTTCATCTGAGGATATTTCCTTTTTCACCCTTGCCCTCTATGGGCTTCCAAATATCACTTTGCCAATTCCACAAGAACTGTCTTAGCGAAAGGCTTCTTGAGGGGAAAGCTGTAACTCTGTGAGATGATTTCACAGAACACAAAGAAGTTTCTCAGAAAGCTTCTTTCTCATTGTTATCGGAGTTTATATCCTTTGGCCCTATAGTCTTCACAGGGATCCGAAATATCTGTTCTCAGATTCCACAGAAATAAGGCTAGCAAAGAAATCCACGAAATACAGATGTAACACTGTGAGATGAATTAACAGAACACTAAGCAGTTTCTCAGAAAGCTTCTTTCCAGATTTCATCTGAGGATATTTCCCTTTTCATCATAGCCCTCTATGGGCTTCCAAATATCACTTTGCCAAATCCACAAGAACTGTCTTAGCAAAGGCTTCTGGAGGGGAAAGCTGTAACTCTGTGAGATGATTTCAAAGAACACAAAGAAGTGTCTCAGAAAGCTTCCTTCTCTTTCTTATCGGAGTTTATTTCCTTTGGCCCTATATTCATCAAAGGGATCCGAAATATCTCTTCTCAGATTCCACAGAAATAAGGCTAGCAAAGAGATCCACGAAATACAGATGTAACTCTGTGAGATGAATTAACAGAACACTAAGCAGTTTCTCAGAAAGCTTCTTTCCAATTTCCTCTGAGGATATTTCCTTTTTCACCATAGCCCTCTATGGGCTTCCAAATATCACTTTGCCAATTCCACAAGAACTGTCTTAGCGAAAGGTTTCTTGAGGGGAAAGCTGTAACTCTGTGAGATGATTTCACAGAACACAAAGAAGTTTCTCAGGAAGCTTCTTTCACGTTGTTATCGGAGTTTATTTCCTTTGTCCCTATTATCTTCAAAGGGATCCGAAATATCTGTTCTCAGATTCCACAGAAATAAGGCTAGCAAAGAGATCCAAGAAATACAGATGTAACTCTGTGAGATGAATTAACATAACACTAAGCAGTTTCTCAGAAAGCTTCTTTCCAGATTTCATCTGAGGATATTTCCTTTTTCACCATAGCCCTCTATGGGCTTCCAAATATCACTTTTCCAATTCCACAAGAACTGTCTTAGCGAAAGGCTTCTTGAGGGGAAAGCTGTAACTCTGTGAGATGATTTCACAGAACACAAAGAAGTTTCTCAGAAAGCTTCCTTCTCTTTCTTATCGGAGTTTATTTCCTTTGGCCCTATATTCATCAAAGGGATCCGAAATATCTGTTCTCAGATTCCACAGAAATAAGGCTAGCAAAGAGATCCACGAAATACAGATGTAACTCTGTGAGACGAATTAACAGAACACTAAGCAGTTTCTCAGAAAGCTTCTTTCCCGATTTCATCTGAGGATATTTCCTTTTTCACCATAGCCCTCTATGGGCTTCCAAATATCACTTTTCCAAATCCACAAGAACTGTCTTAGCGAAAGGCTTCTTGAGGGGAAAGCTGTAACTCTGTGAGATGATTTCACAGAACACAAAGAAGTTTCTCAGAAAGCTTCCTTCTCTTTCTTATCGGAGTTTATTTCCTTTGGCCCTATATTCATCAAAGGGATCCGAAATATCTCTTCTCAGATTCCACAGAAAAAAGGCTAGCAAAGAGATCCACGAAATACAGATGTAACTCTGTGAGATGAATTAACAGAACACTAAGCAGTTTCTCAGAAAGCTTCTTTCCAGATTTCATCTGAGGATATTTCCTTTTTCACCATTGCCCTCTATGGGCTTCCAAATATCACTTTGCCAATTCCACAAGAACTGTCTTAGCGAAAGGCTTCTTGAGGGGAAAGCTGTAACTCTGTGAGATGATTTCACAGAACACAAAGAAGTTTTTCAGAAAGCTTCTTTCTCGTTGTTATCGGAGTTTATATCCTTTGGCCCTATAGTCTTCAAAGGGATCCGAAATATCTGTTCTCAGATTCCACAGAAATAAGGCTAGCAAAGAGATCCACGAAATACAGATGAAACTCTGTGAGATGAATTAACAGAACACTAAGCAGTTTCTCAGAAAGCTTCTTTCCAGATTTCATCTGAGGATATTTCCTTTTTCCACATAGCCCTCTAGGCGCTTCCAAATATCACTTTGCCAATTCCACAAGAACTGTCTTAGCGAAAGTCTTCTTGAGAGGAAAGCTGTAACTCTGTGAGATGATTTCACAGAACACAAAGAAGTTTCTCAGAAACCTTCTTTCTCATTGTTATCGGAGTTTATTTCCTTTGGCCCTATAGTCTTCAAAGGGATCGGAAATATCTGTTCTCAGATTCCAGAGAAATAAGGCTAGCAAAGAGATCCAGGAAACACAGAAGTAACTCTGTGAGATGAATTAACAGAACACTAAGCAGTTTCTCAGAAAGCTTCTTTCCAGATTTCATCTGAGGATATTTCCGTTTTCACCATTGCCCTCTATGGGCTTCCAAATATCACTTTGCCAATTCCACAAGAACTGTCTTAGCGAAAGGCTTCTAGAGGGGAAAGCTGTAACTCTGTGAGATGATTTCACAGAACACAAAGAAGTTTCACAGAAAGCTTCTTTCTCTTTGTTATCGGAGGATATTTCCTTTGGCCCAATAGTCTTCTGAGGGATCCGAAATATCTGTTCTCAGATTCCACAAAAATAAGGCTAGCAAAGAGATCCACGAAATACACATGTAACTCTATGAGATGAATAAACAGAACACTAAGCAGTTTCTGAGAAAGCTTCTTTCCAGATTTCATCTGAGGATATTTCCTTTTTCACCATTGCCCTCTAAGGGCTTCCAAATATCACTTTGCCAATTCCACAAGAACTGTCTTAGCGAAAGGCTTCTAGAGGGGAAAGCTGTAACTCTGTGAGATGATTTCACAGAACAGAAAGAAACTTCTCAGAAAGCTTCTTTCTCTTTGTTATCGGAGGATATTTCCTTTGGCCCAATAGTCTTCTGAGGGATCCGAAATATCTGTTCTCAGATTCCACAAAAATAAGGCTAGCAAAGAGATGCACGAAATACAGATGTAACTCTGTGAGATGAATTAACAGAACACTAAGCAGTTTCTCAGAAAGCTTCTTTCCAGATTTCATCTGAGGATATTTCCTTTTTCACCATAGCCCTCTATGGGCTTCCAAATATCACTTTGCCAATTCCACAAGAACTGTCTTAGCGAAAGGCTTCTTGAGGGGAAAGCAGTAACTCCGTGAGATGATTTCACAGAACACAAAGAAGTTTCTCAGAAAGCTTCCTTCTCTTTCTTATCGGAGTTTATTTCCTTTGGCCCTATATTCATCAAAGGGATCCGATATATCTGTTCTCATATTCCACAGAAATAAGGCTAGCAAAGAGATCCACGAAATACAGATGTAACTCTGTGAGATGAATTAACAGAACACTAACCAGTTTCTCAGAAAGCTTCTTTCCAGATTTCATCTGAGGATATTTCCTTTTTCACCATTGCCCTCTATGGGCTTCCAAATATCACTTTGCCAATTCCACAAGAACTGTCTTAGTGAAAGGCTTCTTGAGGGGAAAGCTGTACCTCTGTGAGATGATTTCACAGAACACAAAGAAGTTTCTCAGAAAGCTTCTTTCTCGTTGTTATCGGAGTTTATATCCTTTGGCCCTATAGTCTTCAAAGGGATCCGAAATATCTGTTCTCAGATTCCACAGAAATAAGGCTAGCAAAGAGATCCACGAAATACAGATGTAACTCTGTGAGATCAATTAACAGAACACTAAGCAGTTTCTCAGAAAGCTTCTTTCCAGATTTCATCTGAGGATATTTCCTTTTTCACCTTTGCCCTCTATGGGCTTCCAAATATCACTTTGCCAATTCAACAAGAACTGTCTTAGCGAAAGGCTTCTTGAGGGGAAAGCTGTAACTCTGTGAGATGATTTCACAGAACACAAAGAAGTTTCTCAGAAAGCTTCTTTCTCATTGTTATCGGAGTTTATATCCTTTGGCCCTATAGTCTTCAAAGAGATCCGAAATATCTGTTCTCAGATTCCACAGAAATAAGGCTAGCATAGAGACCCACGAAATACAGATGTAACTCTGTTAGATGAATTAACTGAACACTAAGCAGTTTCTCAGGAAGCTTCTTCTTTCCAGATTTCATCTGAGGATATTTCCTTTTTCACCTTAGCCCTCTATGGGCTTCCAAATATCACTTTGAAAATTCCACAAGAACTGTCTTAGCGAAAGGCTTCTTGAGGGGAAAGCTGTAACTCTGTGAGATGATTTCACAGAACACAAAGAAGTTTCTCAGAAAGCTTCCTTCTCTTTCTTATCGGAGTTTATTTCCTTTGGCCCTATAGTCTTCAAAGGGATCCGAAATATCTGTTCTCATATTCCACAGACATAAGGCTAGCAAAGAGATCCACGAAATACAGATGTAACTCTGTGAGATGAATTAACAGAACACTAAGCAGTTTCTCAGAAAGCTTCTTTCCAGATTTCATCTGAGGATATTTCCTTTTTCACCCTTGCCCTCTATGGGCTTCCAAATATCACTTTGCCAATTCCACAAGAACTGTCTTAGCGAAAGGCTTCTTGAGGGGAAAGCTGTAACTCTGTGAGATGATTTCACAGAACACAAAGAAGTTTCTCAGAAAGCTTCCTTCTCTTTCTTATCGGAGTTTATTTCCTTTGGCCCTATATTCATCAAAGGGATCCGAAATATCTCTTCTCAGATTCCACAGAAATAAGGCTAGCAAAGAGATCCACGAAATACAGATGTAACTCTGTGAGATGAATTAACAGAACACTAAGCAGTTTCTCAGAAAGCTTCTTTCCAGATTTCCTCTGAGGATATTTCCTTTTTCAGCATAGCCCTCTATGGGCTTCCAAATATCACTTTGCCAATTCCACAAGAACTGTCTTAGCGAAAGGTTTCTTGAGGGGAAAGCTGTAACTCTGTGAGATGATTTCACAGAACACAAAGAAGTTTCTCAGGAAGCTTCTTTCACGTTGTTATCGGAGTTTATTTCCTTTGTCCCTATTATCTTCAAAGGGATCCGAAATATCTGCTCTCAGATTCCACAGAAATAAGGCTAGCAAAGAGATCCAAGAAATACAGATGTAACTCTGTGAGATGAATTAACATACCACTAAGCAGTTTCTCAGAAAGCTTCTTTCCAGATTTCATCTGAGGATATTTCCTTTTTCACCATAGCCCACTATGGGCTTCCAAATATCACTTTTCCAAATCCACAAGAACTGTCTTAGCGAAAGGCTTCTTGAGGGGAAAGCTGTAACTCTGTGAGATGATTTCACAGAACACAAAGAAGTTTCTCAGAAACCTTCTTTCTCTCTGTTATCGGAGGATATTTCCTTTGGCCCTATAGCCTTCAAAGGGATCCGAAATATCTGTTCTCAGATTCCACAGAAATAAGGCTAGCAAAGAGATCCATGAAATACAGATGTAACTCTGTGAGATGAATTAACAGAACACTAAGCAGTTTCTCAGAAAGCTTCTTTTCAGATTTCATCTGAGGATATTTCCTTTTGTACCATAGCCGGCTATCGGCTTCCAAATATCACTTTGCCAATTCCACAAGAACTGTCTTAGCGAGAGACTTCTTGTGAGGAAAGCTGTAACTCTGTGAGATGATTTCACAGAACACAAAGAAGTTTCTCAGAAAGTTTCTTTCTCTTTGTTATCGGAGTTTATTTCCTTTGGCCCTATAGTCTTTAAAGGGATCCGAAATATCTGTTCTCAGATTCCACAGAAATAAGGCTAGCAAAGAGATCCACGAAATACAGATGTAACTCTGTGAGATGAATTAACAGAACACTAAGCAGTTTCTCACAAAGCTTCTTTCCAGATTTCATCTGAGGATATTTCCTTTTTCACCATTGGCGTCTATGGGCTTCCAAATATCACTTTGCCAATTCCACAAGAACTGTCTTAGCGAAAGGCTTCTTGAGGGGAAAGCTGTAACTCTGTGAGATGATTTCACAGAACACAAAGAAGTTTCTCAGAAAGCTTCTTTCTCGTTGTTATCGGTGTTTATATCCTTTGGCCCTATAGTCTACAAAGGGATCCGAAATATCTGTTCTCAGATTCCACAGAAATAAGGCTAGCAAAGAGATCCACGAAATACAGATGTAACTCTGTGAGATGAATTAACAGAACACTAAGCAGTTTCTCAGAAATCTTCTTTCCAGATTTCATCTGAGGATATTTCCTTTTTCACCATTGCCCTCTATGGGCTTCCAAATATCACTTTGCCAATTCCACAAGAACTGTCTTAGCGAAAGGCTTCTTGAGGGGAAAGCTGTAACTCTGTGAGATGATTTCACAGAACACAAAGAAGTTTCTCAGAAAGCTTCTTTCTCTTTGTTATCGGAGGATATTTCCTTTGGCCCAATAGACTTCTGAGAGATCCGAAATATCTGTTCTCAGATTCCACAAAAATAAGGCTAGTAAAGAGATCCACGAAATACAGATGTAACTCTGTGAGATGAATTAACAGAACACTAAGCAGTTTCTCAGAAAGCTTCTTTCCAGATTTCATCTGAGGATATTTCCTTTTTCACCATTGCCCTCTATGGGCTTCCAAATATCACTTTGCCAATTCCACAAGAACTGTCTTAGCGAAAGGCTTCTTGAGGGGAAAGCTGTGACTCTGTGAGATGATTTCACAGAACACAAAGAAGTTTCTCAGAAAGCTTCTTTCTCGTTGTTATCGGAGTTTATATCCTTTGGCCCTATATTCATCAAACGGATCCGAAATATCTGTTCTCAGATTCCACAGAAATAAGGCTAGCAAAGAGATCCACGAGATACAGATGTAACTCTCTTAGATGAATTAACAGAACACTAAGCAGTTTCTCAGAAAGCTTCTTTCCAGATTTCATCTGTGGATATTTCCTTTTTCACCATTGCCCTCTATGGGCTTCCAAATATCTCTTTGCCAATTCCACAAGATCTGACTTAGCGAAAGGCTTCTTGAGGGCGAAGCTGTAAGTCTGTGAGATGATTTTACAGAACACAAAGAAGTTTCTCAGAAAGCTTCTTTCTCTTTGTAGTCGGAGGATATTTCCTTTGGCCCTATAGTCTTCAAAGGGATCCGTAATATCTGTTCTCAGATTCCACAGAAATAAGGCTAGCAAAGAGATCCACCAGATACAGATGTAACTCTGTGAGATGAATTAACAGAACACTAAGCAGTTTCTCAGAAAGCTTCTTTCCAGATTTCATCTGAGGATATTTCCTTTTGTACCATAGCCGTCTATGGGCTTCCAAATATCACTTTGCCAATTCAACATGAACTGTCTTAGCGAAAGGTTTCTTGAGGGGAATGCTGTAACTCTGTGAGATGATTTAAAAGAATAGAGAGAAGTTTCTCAGAAAGCTTCTTTCTCTTTGTTATCGGAGGATATTTCCTTTGGCCCTGTAGTCTTCAAAGGGATGGGAAATATCTGTTCTCAGATTCCACAGAAATAAGGCTAGCAAAGAGATCCAAGAAATACAGATGTAACTCTGTGAGATGAATTAACAGAACACTAAGCAGTTTCTCAGAAAGCTTCTTTCCAGATTTCATCTGAGGATATTTCCTTTTTCACCCTAGCCCTCTATGGGCTTCCAAATATCACTTTGCCAATTCCACAAGAACTATCTTAGCGAAAGTCTTCTTGAGAGGAAAGCTGTAACTCTGTGAGATGATTTCACAGAACACAAAGAAGTTTCTCGGAAACCTTCTTTCTCTCTGTTATCGGAGGATATATCCTTTGGCCCTATAGTCTTCAAAGGGATCCGAAATATCTGTTCTCAGATTCCACAGAAATAAGGCTAGCAAAGAGATCCACGAAATACAGATGTAACTCTGTGAGATGAATTAACAGAACACTAAGCAGTTTCTCAGAAAGCTTCTTTCCAGATTTCATCTGAGGATATTTCCTTTTTCACCATTGCCATCTATGGGCTTCCAAATATCACTTTGCCAATTCAACAAGAACTGTCTTAGTGAAAGGCTTCTTGAGGGGAAAGCTGTAACTCTCTGAGATGATTTCACAGAACACAAAGAAGTTTCTCAGAAAGCTTCTTTCTCATTGTTATCGGAGTTTATTTCCTTTGGCCCTATAGTCTTCAAAGGGATCCGAAATATCTGTTCTCAGATTCCACAGAAATAAGGCTAGCAAAGAGATCCAGGAAACACAGAAGTAACTCTGTGAGATGAATTAACAGAACACTAAGTAGTTTCTCAGAAAGCTTCTTCCCAGATTTCATCTGAGGATATTTCCTTTTTCACCATTGCCCTCTATGGGCTTCCAAATATCACTTTGCCAATTCAACAAGAACTGTCTTAGCGAAAGGCTTCTTGAGGGGAAAGCTGTAACTCTGTGACATGATTTCACAGAACACAAAGAAGTTTCTCAGAAAGCTTCTTTCTCGTTGTTATCGGAGTTTATTTCCTTTGGCCCTATAGTCTTCAAAGGGATCCGAAATATCTGTTCTCAGATTCCACAGAAATAAGGCTAGCAAAGAGATCCAGGAAACACAGAAGTAACTCTGTGAGATGAATTAACAGAACACTAAGCAGTTTCTCAGAAAGCTTCTTTCCAGAATTCATCTGAGGATATTTCCTTTTTCACCATAGCCCTCTATGGGCTTCCAAATATCACTTTGCCAATTCCACAATAACTGTCTTAGCGAAAGGCTTCTTGAGGGGAAAGCTGTAACTCTGTGAGATGATTTCACAGAACACAAAGAAGTTTCTCAGAAAGCTTCCTTCTCTTTCTTATCGGAGTTTATTTCCTTTGGCCCTATATTCATCAAAGGGATCCGAAATATCTGTTCTCAGATTCCACAGAAATAAGGCTAGCAAAGAGATCCACGAAATACAGATGTAACTCTGTGAGATGAATTAACAGAACACTAAGCAGTTTCTCAGAAAGCTTCTTTCCAGATTTCATCTGAGGATATTTCCTTTTTCACCATTGCCCTCTATGGGCTTCCAAATATCACTTTGCCAATTTAACAAGAACTGTCTTAGCGAAAGGCTTCTTGAGGGGAAAGCTGTAACTCTGTGAGATGATTTCACAGAACACAAAGAAGTTTCTCAGAAACCTTCTTTCTCATTGTTATCCTAGTTTATATCCTTTGGCCCTATAGTCTTCAAAGGGATCCGAAATATCTGTTCTCAGATTCCACAGAAATAAGGCTAGCAAAGAGATCCACGAAAAACAGATGTAACTCTGTGAGATGAATTAACAGAACACTAAGCAGTTTCTCAGAAAGCTTCTTTCCAGATTTCATCTGAGGATATTTCCTTTTTCACCATAGCCCTCTATGCGCTTCCAAATATCACTTTGCCAATTCCACAATAAATGTCTTAGCGAAAGACTTCTTGTGGGGAAAGATGTAACTCTGTGAGATGATTTCACAGAACACAAAGAACTTTCTCAGAAAGTTTCTTTCTCTTTGTTATCGGAGTTTATACCCTTTGGCCCTATAGTCTTCAAAGGGATCCGAAATATCTGTTCTCAGATTCCACAGAAATAAGGCTAGCAAAGAGATCCACGAAATACAGATGTAACTCTGTGAGATGAATTAACAGAACACTAAGCAGTTTCTCAGAAAGCTTCTTTCCAGATTTCATCTGAGGATATTTCCTTTTTCACCTTTGCCCTCTATGGGCTTCCAAATATCACTTTGCCAATTCCACAAGAACTGTCTTAGCGAAAGGCTTCTTGAGGGGAAAGCTGTAACTCTGTGAGATGATTTCACAGAACACAAAGAAGTTTCTCAGAAAGCTTCTTTCTCGTTGTTATCGGAGTTTATATCCTTTGGCCCTATAGTCTTCAAAGAGATCCGAAATATCTGTTCTCAGATTCCACAGAAAAAAGGCTAGCAAAGAGACCCACGAAATACAGATGTAACTCTGTTAGATGAATAAACAGAACACTAAGCAGTTTCTCAGAAAGCTTCTTCTTTCCAGATTTCATCTGAGGATATTTCCTTTTTCACCTTAGCCCTATATGGGCTTCCAAATATCACTTTGAAAATTCCACAAGAACTGTCTTAGCGAAAGGCTTCTTGAGGGGAAAGCTGTAACTCTGTGAGATGATTTCACAGAACACAAAGAAGTTTCTCAGAAAGCTTCTTTCTGGTTGTTATCGGTGTTTATATCCTTTGGCCCTATAGTCTACAAAGGGATCCGAAATATCTGTTCTCAGATTCCACAGAAATAAGGCTAGCAAAGAGATCCACGAAATACAGATGTAACTCTGTGAGATGAATTAACAGAACACTAAGCAGTTTCTCAGAAATCTTCTTTCCAGATTTCATCTGAGGATATTTCCTTTTTCACCATTGCCCTCTATGGGCTTCCAAATATCACTTTGCCAATTCCACAAGAACTGTCTTAGCGAAAGGCTTCTTGAGGGGAAAGCTGTAACTCTGTGAGATGATTTCACAGAACACAAAGAAGTTTCTCAGAAAGCTTCTTTCTCTTTGTTATCGGAGGATATTTCCTTTGGCCCAATAGACTTCTGAGAGATCCGAAATATCTGTTCTCAGATTCCACAAAAATAAGGCTAGCAAAGAGATCCACGAAATACAGATGTAATTCTGTGAGATGAATTAACAGAACACTAAGCAGTTTCTCAGAAAGCTTCTTTCCAGATTTCATCTGAGGATATTTCCTTTTTCACCATTGCCCTCTATGGGCTTCCAAATATCACTTTGCCAATTCCACAAGAACTGTCTTAGCGAAAGGCTTCTTGAGGGGAAAGCTGTGACTGTGTGAGATGATTTCACAGAACACAAAGAAGTTTCTCAGAAAGCTTCTTTCTCGTTGTTATCGGAGTTTATATCCTTTGGCCCTATATTCATCAAACGGATCCGAAATATCTGTTCTCAGATTCCACAGAAATAAGGCTAGCAAAGAGATCCACGAGATACAGATGTAACTCTGTTAGATGAATTAACAGAACACTAAGCAGTTTCTCAGAAAGCTTCTTTCCAGATTTCATCTGTGGATATTTCCTTTTTCACCATTGCCCTCTATGGGCTTCCAAATATCTCTTTGCCAATTCCACAAGATCTGACTTAGCGAAAGGCTTCTTGAGGGCGAAGCTGTAAGTCTGTGAGATGATTTTACAGAACACAAAGAAGTTTCTCAGAAACCTTCTTTCTCTTTGTAGTCGGAGGATATTTCCTTTGGCCCTATAGTCTTCAAAGGGATCCGTAATATCTGTTCTCAGATTCCACAGAAATAAGGCTAGCAAAGAGATCCACCAGATACAGATGTAACTCTGTGAGATGAATTAACAGAACACTAAGCAGTTTCTCAGAAAGCTTCTTTCCAGATTTCATCTGAGGATATTTCCTTTTGTACCATAGCCGTCTATGGGCTTCCAAATATCACTTTGCCAATTCAACATGAACTGTCTTAGCGAAAGGTTTCTAGAGGGGAATGCTGTAACTCTGTGAGATGATTTAAAAGAATACAGAGAAGTTTCTCAGAAAGCTTCTTTCTCTTTGTTATCGGAGGATATTTCCTTTGGCCCTGTAGTCTTCAAAGGGATGCGAAATATCTGTTCTCAGATTCCACAGAAATAAGGCTAGCAAAGAGATCCAAGAAATACAGATGTAACTCTGTGAGATGAATTAACAGAACACTAAGCAGTTTCTCAGAAAGCTTCTTTCCAGATTTCATCTGAGGATATTTCCTTTTTCACCCTAGCCCTCTATGGGCTTCCAAATATCACTTTGCCAATTCCACAAGAACTATCTTAGCGAAAGTCTTCTTGAGAGGAAAGCTGTAACTCTGTGAGATGATTTCACAGAACACAAAGAAGTTTCTCGGAAACCTTCTTTCTCTCTGTTATCGGAGGATATTTCCTTTGGCCCTATAGCCTTCAAAGGGATCGGAAATATCTGTTCTCAGATTCCACAGAAATAAGGCTAGCAAAGAGATCCACGAAATACAGATGTAACTCTGTGAGATGAATTAACAGAACACTAAGCAGTTTCTCAGAAAGCTTCTTTTCAGATTTCATCTGAGGATATTTCCTTTTGTACCATAGCCGGCTATGGGCTTCCAAATATCACTTTGCCAATTCCACAAGAACTGTCTTAGCGAAAGGTTTCTTGAGGGGAATGCTGTAACTCTGTGAGATGATTTCACAAAACACAAAGAAGTTTCTCAGAAAGCTTCTTTCTCTTTGTTATCGGAGGATATTTCCTTTGGCCCTGTAGTCTTCAAAGGGATCCGTTATATATGTTCTCAGATTCCACAGAAATAAGGCTAGCAAAGAGATCCACGAAATGCAGATGTAACTCTGTGAGATGAATTAACAGAACACTAAGCAGTTTCTCAGAAAGCTTCTTTCCAGATTTCATCTGAGGATATTTCCTTTTTCACCATAGCCGTCTATGGGCTTCCAAATATCACTTTGCCAATTCCACAAGAACCGTCTTAGCGAAAGGCTTCTTGAGGGGAAAGCTGTAACTCTGTGAGATGATTTCACAGAACACAAAGAAGTTTCTCAGAAAGCTTCTTTCTCGTTGTTATCGGAGTTTATATCCTTTGGCCCTATAGTCTTCAAAGGGATCCGAAATATCTGTTCTCAGATTCCACAGCAATAAGGCTAGCAAAGAGATCCACGAAATACAGATGTAACTCTGTGAGATGAATTAACAGAACAGTAAGCAGTTTCTCAGAAAGCTTCTTTCCAGATTTCATCTGAGGATATTTCCTTTTTCACTATTGCCATCTATGGGCTTCCAAATATCACTTTGCCAATTCAACAAGAACTGTCTTAGCGAAAGGCTTCTTGAGGGGAAAGCTGTAACTCTCTGAGATGATTTCACAGAACACAAAGAAGTTTCTCAGAAAGCTTCTTTCTCATTGTTATCGGAGTTTATTTCCTTTGGCCCTATAGTCTTCAAAGGGATCCGAAATATCTGTTCTCAGATTCCACAGAAATAAGGCTAGCAAAGAGATCCAGGAAACACAGAAGTAACTCTGTGAGATGAATTAACAGAACACTAAGTAGTTTCTCAGAAAGCTTCTTCCCAGATTTCATCTGAGGATATTTCCTTTTTCACCATTGCTCTCTATGGGCTTCCAAATATCACTTTGCCAATTCAACAAGAACTGTCTTAGCGAAAGGCTTCTTGAGGGGAAAGCTGTAACTCTGTGACATGATTTCACAGAACACAAAGAAGTTTCTCAGAAAGCTTCTTTCTCGTTGTTATCGGAGTTTATTTCCTTTGGCCCTATAGTCTTCAAAGGGATCCGAAATATCTGTTCTCAGATTCCACAGAAATAAGGCTAGCAAAGAGATCCAGGAAAAACAGAAGTAACTCTGTGAGATGAATTAACAGAACACTAAGCAGTTTCTCATAAAGCTTCTTTCCAGAATTCATCTGAGGATATTTCCTTTTTCACCATAGCCCTCTATGGGCTTCCAAATATCACTTTGCCAATTCCACAATAACTGTCTTAGCGAAAGGCTTCTTGAGGGGAAAGCTGTAACTCTGTGAGATGATTTCACAGAACACAAAGAAGTTTCTCAGAAAGCTTCTTTCTCGTTGTTATCGGTGTTTATATCCTTTGGCCCTATAGTCTACAAAGGGATCCGAAATATCTGTTCTCAGATTCCACAGAAATAAGGCTAGCAAAGAGATCCACGAAATACAGATGTAACTCTGTGAGATGAATTAACAGAACACTAAGCAGTTTCTCAGAAATCTTCTTTCCAGATTTCATCTGAGGATATTTCCTTTTTCACCATTGCCCTCTATGGGCTTCCAAATATCACTTTGCCAATTCCACAAGAACTGTCTTAGCGAAAGGCTTCTTGAGGGGAAAGCTGTAACTCTGTGAGATGATTTCACAGAACACAAAGAAGTTTCTCAGAAAGCTTCTTTCTCTTTGTTATCGGAGGATATTTCCTTTGGCCCAATAGACTTCTGAGAGATCCGAAATATCTGTTCTCAGATTCCACAAAAATAAGGCTAGCAAAGAGATCCACGAAATACAGATGTAACTCTGTGAGATGAATTAACAGAACACTAAGCAGTTTCTCAGAAAGCTTCTTTCCAGATTTCATCTGAGGATATTTCCTTTTTCACCATTGCCCTCTATGGGCTTCCAAATATCACTTTGCCAATTCACAAGAACTGTCTTAGCGAAAGGCTTCTAGAGGGGAAAGCTGTGACTCTGTGAGATGATTTCACAGAACACAAAGAAGTTTCTCAGAAAGCTTCTTTCTCGTTGTTATCGGAGTTTATATCCTTTGGCCCTATATTCATCAAACGGATCCGAAATATCTGTTCTCAGATTCCACAGAAATAAGGCTAGCAAAGAGATCCACGAGATACAGATGTAACTCTGTTAGATGAATTAACAGAACACTAAGCAGTTTCTCCGAAAGCTTCTTTCCAGATTTCATCTGTGGATATTTCCTTTTTCACCATTGCCCTCTATGGGCTTCCAAATATCTCTTTGCCAATTCCACAAGATCTGACTTAGCGAAAGGCTTCTTGAGGGCGAAGCTGTAAGTCTGTGAGATGATTTTACAGAACACAAAGAAGTTTCTCAGAAAGCTTCTTTCTCTTTGTAGTCGGAGGATATTTCCTTTGGCCCTATAGTCTTCAAAGGGATCCGTAATATCTGTTCTCAGATTCCACAGAAATAAGGCTAGCAAAGAGATCCACCAGATACAGATGTAACTCTGTGAGATGAATTAACAGAACACTAAGCAGTTTCTCAGAAAGCTTCTTTCCAGATTTCATCTGAGGATATTTCCTTTTGTACCATAGCCGTCTATGGGCTTCCAAATATCACTTTGCCAATTCAACATGAACTGTCTTAGCGAAAGGTTTCTTGAGGGGAATGCTGTAACTCTGTGAGATGATTTAAAAGAATACAGAGAAGTTTCTCAGAAAGCTTCTTTCTCTTTGTTATCGGAGGATATTTCCTTTGGCCCTGTAGTCTTCAAAGGGATGGGAAATATCTGTTCTCAGATTCCACAGAAATAAGGCTAGCAAAGAGATCCAAGAAATACAGATGTAACTCTGTGAGATGAATTAACAGAACACTAAGCAGTTTCTCAGAAAGCTTCTTTCCAGATTTCATCTGAGGATATTTCCTTTTTCACCCTAGCCCTCTATGGGCTTCCAAATATCACTTTGCCAATTCCACAAGAACTATCTTAGCGAAAGTCTTCTTGAGAGGAAAGCTGTAACTCTGTGAGATGATTTCACAGAACACAAAGAAGTTTCTCGGAAACCTTCTTTCTCTCTGTTATCGGAGGATATTTCCTTTGGCCCTATAGCCTTCAAAGGGATCGGAAATATCTGTTCTCAGATTCCACAGAAATAAGGCTAGCAAAGAGATCCACGAAATACAGATGTAACTCTGTGAGATGAATTAACAGAACACTAAGCAGTTTCTCAGAAAGCTTCTTTTCAGATTTCATCTGAGGATATTTCCTTTTGTACCATAGCCGGCTATGGGCTTCCAAATATCACTTTGCCAATTCCACAAGAACTGTCTTAGCGAAAGGTTTCTTGAGGGGAATGCTGTAACTCTGTGAGATGATTTCACAAAACACAAAGAAGTTTCTCAGAAAGCTTCTTTCTCTTTGTTATCGGAGGATATTTCCTTTGGCCCTGTAGTCTTCAAAGGGATCCGTTATATCTGTTCTCAGATTCCACAGAAATAAGGCTAGCAAAGAGATCCACGAAATGCAGATGTAACTCTGTGAGATGAATTAACAGAACACTAAGCAGTTTCTCAGAAAGCTTCTTTCCAGATTTCATCTGAGGATATTTCCTTTTTCACCATAGCCGTCTATGGGCTTCCAAATATCACTTTGCCAATTCCACAAGAACCGTCTTAGCGAAAGGCTTCTTGAGGGGAAAGCTGTAACTCTGTGAGATGATTTCACAGAACACAAAGAAGTTTCTCAGAAACCTTCTTTCTCGTTGCTATCGGAGTTTATATCCTTTGGCCCTATAGTCTTCAAAGGGATCCGAAATATCTGTTCTCAGATTCCACAGCAATAAGGCTAGCAAAGAGATCCACGAAATACAGATGTAACTCTGTGAGATGAATTAACAGAACACTAAGCAGTTTCTCAGAAAGCTTCTTTCCAGATTTCATCTGAGGATATTTCCTTTTTCACTATTGCCATCTATGGGCTTCCAAATATCACTTTGCCAATTCAACAAGAACTGTCTTAGCGAAAGGCTTCTTGAGGGGAAAGCTGTAACTCTCTGAGATGATTTCACAGAACACAAAGAAGTTTCTCAGAAAGCTTCTTTCTCATTGTTATCGGAGTTTATTTCCTTTGGCCCTATAGTCTTCAAAGGGATCCGAAATATCTGTTCTCAGATTCCACAGAAATAAGGCTAGCAAAGAGATCCACGAAATACAGATGTAACTCTGTGAGATGAATTAACAGAACACTAAGCAGTTTCTCAGAAAGCTTCTTTCCAGATTTCATCTGAGGATATTTCCTTTTTCACCATTGCCCTCTATGGGCTTCCAAATATCACTTTGCCAATTTAACAAGAACTGTCTTAGCGAAAGGCTTCTTGAGGGGAAAGCTGTAACTCTGTGAGATGATTTCACAGAACACAAAGAAGTTTCTCAGAAAGCTTCTTTCTCGTTGTTATCGGAGTTTATATCCTTTGGCCCTATAGTCTTCAAAGAGATCCGAAATATCTGTTCTCAGATTCCACAGAAAAAAGGCTAGCAAAGAGACCCACGAAATACAGATGTAACTCTGTTAGATGAATAAACAGAACACTAAGCAGTTTCTCAGAAAGCTTCTTCTTTCCAGATTTCATCTGAGGATATTTCCTTTTTCACCTTAGCCCTCTATGGGCTTCCAAATATCACTTTGAAAATTCCACAAGAACTGTCTTAGCGAAAGGCTTCTTGAGGGGAAAGCTGTAACTCTGTGAGATGATTTCACAGAACACAAAGAAGTTTCTCAGAAAGCTTCTTTCTCTTTCTTATCGGAGTTTATTTCCTTTGGCCCTATATTCATCAAAGGGATCCGAAATATCTGTTCTCAGATTCCACAGAAATAAGGCCAGCAAAGAGATCCACGAAATACAGATGTAACTCTGTGAGATGAATTAACAGAACACTAAGCAGATTCTCAGAAAGCTTCTTTCCAGATTTCATCTGAGGATATTTCCTTTTTCACCATAGCCCACTATGGGCTTCCAAATATCACTTTGCCAATTCCACAAGAACTGTCTTAGCGAAAGGCTTCTTGAGGGGAAAGCTGTAACTCTGTGAGATGATTTCACAGAACACAGAGAAGTTTCTCAGAAACCTTCCTTCTCTTTCTTATCGGAGTTTATTTCCTTTGGCCCTATATTCATCAAAGGGATCCGAAATATCTGTTCTCAGATTCCACAGAAATAAGGCTAGCAAAGAGATCCACGAAATACAGATGTAACTCTGTGAGATGAATTAACAGAACACTAAGCAGTTTCTCAGAAAGCTTCTTTCCAGATTTCATCTGAGGATATTTCCTTTTTCACCATTGCCCTCTATGGGCTTCCAAATATCACTTTGCCAATTCCACAAGAACTGTCTTAGCGAAAGGCTTCTTGAGGGGAAAGCTGTAACTCTGTGAGATGATATCACAGAACACTAAGAAGTTTCTCAGAAAGTTTCTTTCTCGTTGTTATCTGAGTTTATATCCTTTAGCCCTATAGTCTTCAAAGGGATCCAAAATATCTGTTCTCAGATTCCACAGAAATAAGGCTAGCAAAGAGATCCACGAAATACAGATGTAACTCTGTGAGATGAATTAACAGAACACTAAGCAGTTTCTCAGAAAGCTTCTTTCCAGATTTCATCTGAGGATATTTCCTTTTTCACCATAGTACTCTATGGGCTTCCAAATATCACTTTGCCAATTCCACAAGAACTGTCTTAGCGAAAGGCTTCTTGAGGGGAAAGCTGTAACTCTGTGAGATGATTTCACAGAACACAAAGAAGTTTTTCAGAAAGCTTCTTTCTCGTTGTTATCCGAGTTTATATCCTTTGGCCCTATAGTCTTCAAAGGGATCCGAAATATCTGTTCTCAGATTCCACAGAAATAAGGCTAGCAAAGAGATCCACGAAATACAGATGTAACTCTGTGAGATGAATTAACAGAACACTAAGCAGTTTCTCAGAAAGCTTCTTTCCAGATTTCATCTGAGGATATTTCCTTTTTCCCCATAGCCCTCTATGCGCTTCCAAATATCACTTTGCCAATTCCACAATAAATGTCTTAGCGAAAGACTTCTTGTGGGGAAAGCTGTAACTCTGTGAGATGATTTCACAGAACACAAAGAAGTTTCTCAGAAAGTTTCTTTCTCTTTGTTATCGGAGTTTATTTCCTTTGGCCCTATAGTCTTTAAAGGGATCCGAAATATCTGTTCTCAGATTCCACAGAAATAAGGCTAGCAAAGAGATCCACGAAATACAGATGTAACTCTGTGAGATGAATTAACAGAACACTAAGCAGTTTCTCAGAAAGCTTCTTTCCAGATTTCATCTAAGGATATTTCCTTTTTCAGCATTGCCCTCTATGGGCTTCCAAATATCACTTTCCTAATTCCACAAGAACTGTCTTAGCGAAAGGCTCCTTGAGGGGAAAGCTGTAACTCTGTGAGATGATTTCACAGAACACAAAGAAGTTTTTCAGAAAGCTTCCTTCTCTTTCTTATCGGAGTTTATTTCCTTTGGCCCTATATTCATCAAAGGGATCCGAAATATCTTTTCTCAGATTCCACAGAAATAAGGCTAGCAAGAGATCCACGAAATACAGATTTAACTCTGTGAGATGAATTAACAGAACACTAAGCAGTTTCTCAGAAGGCTTCTTTCCAGATTTCATCTGAGGATATTTCCTTTTACACCATTGCCCTCTATGGGCTTCCAAATATCACTTTGCCAATTCCACAAGAACTGTCTTAGCGAAAGGCTTCTTGAGGGGAAAGCTGTAACTCTGTGAGATGATTTCACAGAACACAAAGAAGTTTCTCAGAAACCTTCTTTCTCATTGTTATCGGAGTTTATATCCTTTGGCCCTATAGTCTTCAAATGGATCCGAAATATCTGTTCTCAGATTCCACAGAAATAAGGCTAGCAAAGAGATCCACGAAATACAGATGTAACTCTGTGAGATGAATTAACAGAACAGTAAGCAGTTTCTCAGAAAGCTTGTTTCCAGATTTCATCTGAGGATATTTCCTTTTTCACCATTGCCCTCTATGGGCTTCCAAATATCACTTTGCCAATTCAACAAGAACTGTCTTAGCGAAAGGCTTCTTGAGGGGAAAGCTGTAACTCTGTGAGATGATTTCACAGAACACAAAGAAGTTTCTCAGAAAGCTTCTTTCTCATTGTTATCGGAGTTTATATCCTTTGGCCCTATAGTCTTCAAATGGATCGGAAATATCTGTTCTCAGATTCCACAGAAATAAGGCTAGCAAAGAGATCCACGAAATACAGATGTAACTCTGTGAGATGAATTAACAGAACACTAAGCAGTTTCTCAGAAAGCTTCTTTCCAGATTTCATCTGAGGATATTTCCTTTTTCACCCTTGCCTTCTATGCGCTTCCAAATATCACTTTGCCAATTCCACAATAAATGTCTTAGCGAAAGACTTCTTGTGGGGAAAGATGTAACTCTGTGAGTTGATTTCACAGAACACAAAGAAGTTTCTCAGAAAGTTTCTTTCTCTTTGTTATCGGAGTTTATTTCCTTTGGCCCTATAGTCTTTAAAGGGATCCGAAATATCTGTTCTCAGATTCCACAGAAATAAGGCTAGCAAAGAGATCCACGAAATACAGATGTAACTCTGTGAGATGAATTAACAGAACACTAAGCAGTTTCTCAGAAAGCTTCTTTCCAGATTTCATCTGAGGATATTTCCTTTTTCCCCATAGCCCTCTATGCGCTTCCAAATATCACTTTGCCAATTCCACAATAAATGTCTTAGCGAAAGTTTTCTTGTGGGGAAAGCTGTAACTCTGTGAGATGATTTCACAGAACACAAAGAAGTTTCTCAGAAAGTTTCTTTCTCTTTTTTATCGGAGTTTATTTGCTTTGTCCCTATAGTCTTTTAACGGTTACGAAATATCTGTTCTCAGATTCCACAGAAATAAGGCTAGCAAAGAGATCCACGAAATACAGATGTAACTCTGTGAGATGAATTAACAGAACACTAAGCAGTTTCTCAGAAAGCTTCTTTCCAGATTTCATCTGAGGATATTTCCTTTTTCACCATTGCCCTCTATGGGCTTCCAAATATCACTTTGCCAATTCCACAAGAACTGTCTTAGCGAAAGGTTTCTTGAGGGGAAAGCTGTAACTCTGTGAGATGATTTCACAGAACACAAAGAAGTTTCTCAGAAAGCTTCCTTCTCTTTCTTATCGCAGTTTATTTCCTTTGGCCCTATATTCATCAAAGGGATCCGAAATATCTCTTCTCAGATTCCACAGAAATAAGGCTGGCAAAGAGATTCACGAAATACAGATGTAACTCTGTGAGATAAATTAACAGAACACTAAGCAGTTTCTCAGAAAGCTTCTTTTGCAGATTTCATCTGAGGATATTTCCCTTTTCATCGTAGCCCTCTATGGGCTTCCAAATATCGCTTTGCCAATTCCACAAGAACTGTCTTAGCGAAAGGCTTCTTGAGGGGAAAGCTGTAACTCTGTGAGATGATTTCACAGAACACAAAGAAGTTTCTCAGAAAGCTTCCTTCTCTTTCTTATCGGAGTTTATTTCCTTTGGCCCTATATTCATCAAAGGGATCCGAAATATCCCTTCTCAGATTCCACAGAAATAAGGCTAGCAAAGAGATCCACGAAACACAGATGTAACTCTGTGAGATGAATTAACAGAACACTAAGAAGTTTCTCAGAAAGCTTCTTTCCAGATTTCCTCTGAGGATACTTCCTTTTTCACCATAGCCCTCTATGGGCTTCCAAATATCACTTTGCCAATTCCACAAGAACTGTCTTAGCGAAAGGCTTCTTGAGGGGAAAGCTGTAACTCTGTGAGATGATTTCACAGAACACAAAGAAGTTTTTCAGAAAGCTTCTTTCTCGTTGTTATCGGAGTTTATATCCTTTGGCCCTATAGTCTTCAAAGGCATCCGAAATATCTCTTCTCAGATTCCACAGAAATAAGGCTAGCAAAGAGATCCACGAAATACAGATGTAACTCTGTGAGATGAATTAACAGAACACTAAGCAGTTTCTCAGAAAGCTTCTTTCCAGATTTCATCTGAGGATATTTCCTTTTTCCCCATAGCCCTCTATGCGCTTCCAAATATCACTTTGCCAATTCCACAATAAATGTCTTAGCGAAAGACTTCTTGTGGGGAAAGCTGTAACTCTGTGAGTTGATTTCACAGAACACAAAGAAGTTTCTCAGAAAGTTTCTTTCTCTTTGTTATCGGAGTTTATTTCCTTTGGCCCTATAGTCTTTAAAGGGATCCGAAATATCTGTTCTCAGATTCCACAGAAATAAGGCTAGCAAAGAGATCCACGAAATACAGATGTAACTCTGTGAGATGAATTAACAGAACACTAAGCAGTTTCTCAGAAAGCTTCTTTCCAGATTTCATCTAAGGATATTTCCTTTTTCAGCATTGCCCTCTATGGGCTTCCAAATATCACTTTCCTAATTCCACAAGAACTGTCTTAGCGAAAGGCTTCTTGAGGGGAAAGCTGTAACTCTGTGAGATGATTTCACAGAACACAAAGAAGTTTTTCAGAAAGCTTCCTTCTCTTTCTTATCGGAGTTTATTTCCTTTGGCCCTATATTCATCAAAGGGATCCGAAATATCTTTTCTCAGATTCCACAGAAATAAGGCTAGCAAAGAGATCCACGAAATACAGATTTAACTCTGTGAGATGAATTAACAGAACACTAAGCAGTTTCTCAGAAGGCTTCTTTCCAGATTTCATCTGAGGATATTTCCTTTTTCACCATTGCCCTCTATGGGCTTCCAAATATCACTTTGCCAATTCCACAAGAACTGTCTTAGCGAAAGGCTTCTTGAGGGGAAAGCTGTAACTCTGTGAGATGATTTCACAGAACACAAAGAAGTTTCTCAGAAACCTTCTTTCTCATTGTTATCGGAGTTTATATCCTTTGGCCCTATAGTCTTCAAATGGATCCGAAATATCTGTTCTCAGATTCCACAGAAATAAGGCTAGCAAAGAGATCCACGAAATACAGATGTAACTCTGTGAGATGAATTAACAGAACAGTAAGCAGTTTCTCAGAAAGCTTGTTTCCAGATTTCATCTGAGGATATTTCCTTTTCACCATTGCCCTCTATGGGCTTCCAAATATCACTTTGCCAATTCAACAAGAACTGTCTTAGCGAAAGGCTTCTTGAGGGGAAAGCTGTAACTCTGTGAGATGATTTCACAGAACACAAAGAAGTTTCTCAGAAAGCTTCTTTCTCATTGTTATCGGAGTTTATATCCTTTGGCCCTATAGTCTTCAAATGGATCGGAAATATCTGTTCTCAGATTCCACAGAAATAAGGCTAGCAAAGAGATCCACGAAATACAGATGTAACTCTGTGAGATGAATTAACAGAACACTAAGCAGTTTCTCAGAAAGCTTCTTTCCAGATTTCATCTGAGGATATTTCCTTTTTCACCCTTGCCTTCTATGCGCTTCCAAATATCACTTTGCCAATTCCACAATAAATGTCTTAGCGAAAGACTTCTTGTGGGGAAAGATGTAACTCTGTGAGATGATTTCACAGAACACAAAGAAGTTTCTCAGAAAGTTTCTTTCTCTTTGTTATCGGAGTTTATTTCCTTTGGCCCTATAGTCTTTAAAGGGATCCGAAATATCTGTTCTCAGATTCCACAGAAATAAGGCTAGCAAAGAGATCCACGAAATACAGATGTAACTCTGTGAGATGAATTAACAGAACACTAAGCAGTTTCTCAGAAAGCTTCTTTCCAGATTTCATCTGAGGATATTTCCTTTTTCCCCATAGCCCTCTATGCGCTTCCAAATATCACTTTGACAATTCCAGAATAAATGTCTTAGAGAAAGTTTTCTTGTGGGGAAAGCTGTAACTCTGTGAGATGATTTCACAGAACACAAAGAAGTTTCTCAGAAAGTTTCTTTCTCTTTTTTATCGGAGTTTATTTGCTTTGTCCCTATAGTCTTTTAACGGTTACGAAATATCTGTTCTCAGATTCCACAGAAATAAGGCTAGCAAAGAGATCCACGAAATACAGATGTAACTCTGTGAGATGAATTAACAGAACACTAAGCAGTTTCTCACAAAGCTTCTTTCCAGATTTCATCTGAGGATATTTCCTTTTTCACCATTGCCCTCTATGGGCTTTCAAATATCACTTTGCGAATTCCACAAGAACTGTCTTAGCGAAAGGCTTCTTGAGGGGAAAGCTGTAACTCTGTGAGATGATTTCAGGGAACACAAACAAGTTTCTCAGAAAGCTTCCTTCTCTTTCTTATCGCAGTTTATTTCCTTTGGCCCTATATTCATCAAAGGGATCCGAAATATCTCTTCTCAGATTCCACAGAAATAAGGCTAGCAAAGAGATTCACGAAATACAGATGTAACTCTGTGAGATGAATTAACAGAACACTAAGCAGTTTCTCAGAAAGCTTCTTTTGCAGATTTCATCTGAGGATATTTCCCTTTTCATCATAGCCCTCTATGGGCTTCCAAATATCGCTTTGCCAATTCCACAAGAACTGTCTTAGCGAAAGGCTTCTTGAGGGGAAAGCTGTAACTCTGTGAGATGATTTCACAGAACACAAAGAAGTTTCTCAGAAAGCTTCCTTCTCTTTCTTATCGGAGTTTATTTCCTTTGGCCCTGTATTCATCAAAGGGATCCGAAATATCACTTCTCAGATTCCACAGAAATAAGGCTAGCAAAGAGATCCACGAAACACAGATGTAACTGTGTGAGATGAATTAACAGAACACTAAGAAGTTTCTCAGAAAGCTTCTTTCCAGATTTCCTCTGAGGATACTTCCTTTTTCACCATAGCCCTCTATGGGCTTCCAAATATCACTTTGCCAATTCCACAAGAACTGTCTTAGCGAAAGGCTTCTTGAGGGGAAAGCTGTAACTCTGTGAGATGATTTCACAGAACACAAAGAAGTTTCTCAGAAAGCTTCTTTCACGTTGTTATCGGAGTTTATTTCCTTTGGCCCTATAGTCTTCAAAGGGATCCGAAATATCTGTTCTCAGATTCCACAGAAATAAGGCTAGCAAAGAGATCCACGAAATACAGATGTAACTCTGTGAGATGAATTAACAGAACACTAAGAAGTTTCTCTGAAAGCTTCTTTCCAGATTTCATCTGAGGATATTTCCTTTTTCACCATTGCCCTCTATGGGCTTCCAAATATCACTTTGCCAATTCCACAAGAACTGTCTTAGCGAAAGGCTTCTTGAGGGGAAAGCTGTAACTCTGTCAGATGATTTCACAGAACACAAAGAAGTTTCTCAGAAAGCTTCCTTCTCTTTCTTATCGGTGTTTATTTCCTTTGGCCCTATATTCATCAAAGGGATCCGAAATATCTCTTCTCAGATTCCACAGAAATAAGGCTAGCAAAGAGATCCACGAAATACAGATGTAACTCTGTGAGATGAATTAACAGAACACTAAGCAGTTTCTCAGAAAACTTCTTTCCAGATTTCATCTGAGGATATTTCCTTTTTCACCATTGCCCTCTATGGGCTTCCAAATATCACTTTGCCAATTCCACAAGAACTGTCTTAGCGAAAGGCTTCTTGAAGGGAAAGCTGTAACTCTGTGAGATGATTTCACAGAACACAAAGAAGTTTCTCAGAAAGCTTCTTTCTCGTTGTTATCGGAGTTTATATCCTTTACCCTATAGTCTTCAAAGGGATCCGAAATATCTGTTCTCAGATTCCACAGAAATAAGGCTAGCAAAGAGATCCACGAAATACAGATGTAACTCTGTGAGATGAATTAACAGAACACTAAGCAGTTTCTCAGAAAGCTTCTTTCCAGATTTCATCTGAGGATATTTCCTTTTTCACCATAGCCCTCTATGGGCTTCCAAATATCACTTTGCCAATTCCACAAGAACTGTCTTAGCGAAAGGCTTCTTGAGGGGAAAGCTGTAACTCTGTGAGATGATTTCACAGAACACAAAGAAGTTTCTCAGAAAGCTTCTTTCTCATTGTTATCGGAGTTTATATCCTTTGGCCCTATAGTCTTCAAATGGATCGGAAATATCTGTTCTCAGATTCCACAGAAATAAGGCTAGCAAAGAGATCCACGAAATACAGATGTAACTCTGTGAGATGAATTAACAGAACACTAAGCAGTTTCTCAGAAAGCTTCTTTCCAGATTTCATCTGAGGATATTTCCTTTTTCACCCTTGCCTTCTATGCGCTTCCAAATATCACTTTGCCAATTCCACAATAAATGTCTTAGCGAAAGACTTCTTGTGGGGAAAGATGTAACTCTGTGAGTTGATTTCACAGAACACAAAGAAGTTTCTCAGAAAGTTTCTTTCTCTTTGTTATCGGAGTTTATTTCCTTTGGCCCTATAGTCTTTAAAGGGATCCGAAATATCTGTTCTCAGATTCCACAGAAATAAGGCTAGCAAAGAGATCCACGAAATACAGATGTAACTCTGTGAGATGAATTAACAGAACACTAAGCAGTTTCTCAGAAAGCTTCTTTCCAGATTTCATCTGAGGATATTTCCTTTTTCCCCATAGCCCTCTATGCGCTTCCAAATATCACTTTGCCAATTCCACAATAAATGTCTTAGCGAAAGTTTTCTTGTGGGGAAAGCTGTAACTCTGTGAGATGATTTCACAGAACACAAAGAAGTTTCTCAGAAAGTTTCTTTCTCTTTTTTATCGGAGTTTATTTGCTTTGTCCCTATAGTCTTTTAACGGTTACAAAATATCTGTTCTCAGATTCCACAGAAATAAGGCTAGCAAAGAGATCCACGAAATACAGATGTAACTCTGTGAGATGAATTAACAGAACACTAAGCAGTTTCTCAGAAAGCTTCTTTCCAGATTTCATCTGAGGATATTTCCTTTTTCACCATTGCCCTCTATGGGCTTCCAAATATCACTTTGCCAATTCCACAAGAACTGTCTTAGCGAAAGGTTTCTTGAGGGGAAAGCTGTAACTCTGTGAGATGATTTCACAGAACACAAAGAAGTTTCTCAGAAAGCTTCCTTCTCTTTCTTATCGCAGTTTATTTCCTTTGGCCCTATATTCATCAAAGGGATCCGAAATATCTCTTCTCAGATTCCACAGAAATAAGGCTGGCAAAGAGATTCACGAAATACAGATGTAACTCTGTGAGATAAATTAACAGAACACTAAGCAGTTTCTCAGAAAGCTTCTTTTGCAGATTTCATCTGAGGATATTTCCCTTTTCATCGTAGCCCTCTATGGGCTTCCAAATATCGCTTTGCCAATTCCACAAGAACTGTCTTAGCGAAAGGCTTCTTGAGGGGAAAGCTGTAACTCTGTGAGATGATTTCACAGAACACAAAGAAGTTTCTCAGAAAGCTTCCTTCTCTTTCTTATCGGAGTTTATTTCCTTTGGCCCTATATTCATCAAAGGGATCCGAAATATCCCTTCTCAGATTCCACAGAAATAAGGCTAGCAAAGAGATCCACGAAACACAGATGTAACTCTGTGAGATGAATTAACAGAACACTAAGAAGTTTCTCAGAAAGCTTCTTTCCAGATTTCCTCTGAGGATACTTCCTTTTTCACCATAGCCCTCTATGGGCTTCCAAATATCACTTTGCCAATTCCACAAGAACTGTCTTAGCGAAAGGCTTCTTGAGGGGAAAGCTGTAACTCTGTGAGATGATTTCACAGAACACAAAGAAGTTTTTCAGAAAGCTTCTTTCTCGTTGTTATCGGAGTTTATATCCTTTGGCCCTATAGTCTTCAAAGGCATCCGAAATATCTCTTCTCAGATTCCACAGAAATAAGGCTAGCAAAGAGATCCACGAAATACAGATGTAACTCTGTGAGATGAATTAACAGAACACTAAGCAGTTTCTCAGAAAGCTTCTTTCCAGATTTCATCTGAGGATATTTCCTTTTTCCCCATAGCCCTCTATGCGCTTCCAAATATCACTTTGCCAATTCCACAATAAATGTCTTAGCGAAAGACTTCTTGTGGGGAAAGCTGTAACTCTGTGAGTTGATTTCACAGAACACAAAGAAGTTTCTCAGAAAGTTTCTTTCTCTTTGTTATCGGAGTTTATTTCCTTTGGCCCTATAGTCTTTAAAGGGATCCGAAATATCTGTTCTCAGATTCCACAGAAATAAGGCTAGCAAAGAGATCCACGAAATACAGATGTAACTCTGTGAGATGAATTAACAGAACACTAAGCAGTTTCTCAGAAAGCTTCTTTCCAGATTTCATCTAAGGATATTTCCTTTTTCAGCATTGCCCTCTATGGGCTTCCAAATATCACTTTCCTAATTCCACAAGAACTGTCTTAGCGAAAGGCTTCTTGAGGGGAAAGCTGTAACTCTGTGAGATGATTTCACAGAACACAAAGAAGTTTTTCAGAAAGCTTCCTTCTCTTTCTTATCGGAGTTTATTTCCTTTGGCCCTATATTCATCAAAGGGATCCGAAATATCTTTTCTCAGATTCCACAGAAATAAGGCTAGCAAAGAGATCCACGAAATACAGATTTAACTCTGTGAGATGAATTAACAGAACACTAAGCAGTTTCTCAGAAGGCTTCTTTCCAGATTTCATCTGAGGATATTTCCTTTTTCACCATTGCCCTCTATGGGCTTCCAAATATCACTTTGCCAATTCCACAAGAACTGTCTTAGCGAAAGGCTTCTTGAGGGGAAAGCTGTAACTCTGTGAGATGATTTCACAGAACACAAAGAAGTTTCTCAGAAACCTTCTTTCTCATTGTTATCGGAGTTTATATCCTTTGGCCCTATAGTCTTCAAATGGATCCGAAATATCTGTTCTCAGATTCCACAGAAATAAGGCTAGCAAAGAGATCCACGAAATACAGATGTAACTCTGTGAGATGAATTAACAGAACAGTAAGCAGTTTCTCAGAAAGCTTGTTTCCAGATTTCATCTGAGGATATTTCCTTTTCACCATTGCCCTCTATGGGCTTCCAAATATCACTTTGCCAATTCAACAAGAACTGTCTTAGCGAAAGGCTTCTTGAGGGGAAAGCTGTAACTCTGTGAGATGATTTCACAGAACACAAAGAAGTTTCTCAGAAAGCTTCTTTCTCATTGTTATCGGAGTTTATATCCTTTGGCCCTATAGTCTTCAAATGGATCGGAAATATCTGTTCTCAGATTCCACAGAAATAAGGCTAGCAAAGAGATCCACGAAATACAGATGTAACTCTGTGAGATGAATTAACAGAACACTAAGCAGTTTCTCAGAAAGCTTCTTTCCAGATTTCATCTGAGGATATTTCCTTTTTCACCCTTGCCTTCTATGCGCTTCCAAATATCACTTTGCCAATTCCACAATAAATGTCTTAGCGAAAGACTTCTTGTGGGGAAAGATGTAACTCTGTGAGATGATTTCACAGAACACAAAGAAGTTTCTCAGAAAGTTTCTTTCTCTTTGTTATCGGAGTTTATTTCCTTTGGCCCTATAGTCTTTAAAGGGATCCGAAATATCTGTTCTCAGATTCCACAGAAATAAGGCTAGCAAAGAGATCCACGAAATACAGATGTAACTCTGTGAGATGAATTAACAGAACACTAAGCAGTTTCTCAGAAAGCTTCTTTCCAGATTTCATCTGAGGATATTTCCTTTTTCCCCATAGCCCTCTATGCGCTTCCAAATATCACTTTGACAATTCCAGAATAAATGTCTTAGAGAAAGTTTTCTTGTGGGGAAAGCTGTAACTCTGTGAGATGATTTCACAGAACACAAAGAAGTTTCTCAGAAAGTTTCTTTCTCTTTTTTATCGGAGTTTATTTGCTTTGTCCCTATAGTCTTTTAACGGTTACGAAATATCTGTTCTCAGATTCCACAGAAATAAGGCTAGCAAAGAGATCCACGAAATACAGATGTAACTCTGTGAGATGAATTAACAGAACACTAAGCAGTTTCTCACAAAGCTTCTTTCCAGATTTCATCTGAGGATATTTCCTTTTTCACCATTGCCCTCTATGGGCTTTCAAATATCACTTTGCGAATTCCACAAGAACTGTCTTAGCGAAAGGCTTCTTGAGGGGAAAGCTGTAACTCTGTGAGATGATTTCAGGGAACACAAACAAGTTTCTCAGAAAGCTTCCTTCTCTTTCTTATCGCAGTTTATTTCCTTTGGCCCTATATTCATCAAAGGGATCCGAAATATCTCTTCTCAGATTCCACAGAAATAAGGCTAGCAAAGAGATTCACGAAATACAGATGTAACTCTGTGAGATGAATTAACAGAACACTAAGCAGTTTCTCAGAAAGCTTCTTTTGCAGATTTCATCTGAGGATATTTCCCTTTTCATCATAGCCCTCTATGGGCTTCCAAATATCGCTTTGCCAATTCCACAAGAACTGTCTTAGCGAAAGGCTTCTTGAGGGGAAAGCTGTAACTCTGTGAGATGATTTCACAGAACACAAAGAAGTTTCTCAGAAAGCTTCCTTCTCTTTCTTATCGGAGTTTATTTCCTTTGGCCCTGTATTCATCAAAGGGATCCGAAATATCACTTCTCAGATTCCACAGAAATAAGGCTAGCAAAGAGATCCACGAAACACAGATGTAACTGTGTGAGATGAATTAACAGAACACTAAGAAGTTTCTCAGAAAGCTTCTTTCCAGATTTCCTCTGAGGATACTTCCTTTTTCACCATAGCCCTCTATGGGCTTCCAAATATCACTTTGCCAATTCCACAAGAACTGTCTTAGCGAAAGGCTTCTTGAGGGGAAAGCTGTAACTCTGTGAGATGATTTCACAGAACACAAAGAAGTTTCTCAGAAAGCTTCTTTCACGTTGTTATCGGAGTTTATTTCCTTTGGCCCTATAGTCTTCAAAGGGATCCGAAATATCTGTTCTCAGATTCCACAGAAATAAGGCTAGCAAAGAGATCCACGAAATACAGATGTAACTCTGTGAGATGAATTAACAGAACACTAAGAAGTTTCTCTGAAAGCTTCTTTCCAGATTTCATCTGAGGATATTTCCTTTTTCACCATTGCCCTCTATGGGCTTCCAAATATCACTTTGCCAATTCCACAAGAACTGTCTTAGCGAAAGGCTTCTTGAGGGGAAAGCTGTAACTCTGTCAGATGATTTCACAGAACACAAAGAAGTTTCTCAGAAAGCTTCCTTCTCTTTCTTATCGGTGTTTATTTCCTTTGGCCCTATATTCATCAAAGGGATCCGAAATATCTCTTCTCAGATTCCACAGAAATAAGGCTAGCAAAGAGATCCACGAAATACAGATGTAACTCTGTGAGATGAATTAACAGAACACTAAGCAGTTTCTCAGAAAACTTCTTTCCAGATTTCATCTGAGGATATTTCCTTTTTCACCATTGCCCTCTATGGGCTTCCAAATATCACTTTGCCAATTCCACAAGAACTGTCTTAGCGAAAGGCTTCTTGAGGGGAAAGCTGTAACTCTGTGAGATGATTTCACAGAACACAAAGAAGTTTCTCAGAAAGCTTCTTTCTCGTTGTTATCGGAGTTTATATCCTTTACCCTATAGTCTTCAAAGGGATCCGAAATATCTGTTCTCAGATTCCACAGAAATAAGGCTAGCAAAGAGATCCACGAAATACAGATGTAACTCTGTGAGATGAATTAACAGAACACTAAGCAGTTTCTCAGAAAGCTTCTTTCCAGATTTCATCTGAGGATATTTCCTTTTTCACCATAGCCCTCTATGGGCTTCCAAATATCACTTTGCCAATTCCACAAGAACTGTCTTAGCGAAAGGCTTCTTGAGGGGAAAGCTGTAACTCTGTGAGATGATTTCACAGAACACAAAGAAGTTTCTCAGAAAGCTTCTTTCTCATTGTTATCGGAGTTTATATCCTTTGGCCCTATAGTCTTCAAATGGATCGGAAATATCTGTTCTCAGATTCCACAGAAATAAGGCTAGCAAAGAGATCCACGAAATACAGATGTAACTCTGTGAGATGAATTAACAGAACACTAAGCAGTTTCTCAGAAAGCTTCTTTCCAGATTTCATCTGAGGATATTTCCTTTTTCACCCTTGCCTTCTATGCGCTTCCAAATATCACTTTGCCAATTCCACAATAAATGTCTTAGCGAAAGACTTCTTGTGGGGAAAGATGTAACTCTGTGAGTTGATTTCACAGAACACAAAGAAGTTTCTCAGAAAGTTTCTTTCTCTTTGTTATCGGAGTTTATTTCCTTTGGCCCTATAGTCTTTAAAGGGATCCGAAATATCTGTTCTCAGATTCCACAGAAATAAGGCTAGCAAAGAGATCCACGAAATACAGATGTAACTCTGTGAGATGAATTAACAGAACACTAAGCAGTTTCTCAGAAAGCTTCTTTCCAGATTTCATCTGAGGATATTTCCTTTTTCCCCATAGCCCTCTATGCGCTTCCAAATATCACTTTGCCAATTCCACAATAAATGTCTTAGCGAAAGTTTTCTTGTGGGGAAAGCTGTAACTCTGTGAGATGATTTCACAGAACACAAAGAAGTTTCTCAGAAAGTTTCTTTCTCTTTTTTATCGGAGTTTATTTGCTTTGTCCCTATAGTCTTTTAACGGTTACAAAATATCTGTTCTCAGATTCCACAGAAATAAGGCTAGCAAAGAGATCCACGAAATACAGATGTAACTCTGTGAGATGAATTAACAGAACACTAAGCAGTTTCTCAGAAAGCTTCTTTCCAGATTTCATCTGAGGATATTTCCTTTTTCACCATTGCCCTCTATGGGCTTCCAAATATCACTTTGCCAATTCCACAAGAACTGTCTTAGCGAAAGGTTTCTTGAGGGGAAAGCTGTAACTCTGTGAGATGATTTCACAGAACACAAAGAAGTTTCTCAGAAAGCTTCCTTCTCTTTCTTATCGCAGTTTATTTCCTTTGGCCCTATATTCATCAAAGGGATCCGAAATATCTCTTCTCAGATTCCACAGAAATAAGGCTGGCAAAGAGATTCACGAAATACAGATGTAACTCTGTGAGATAAATTAACAGAACACTAAGCAGTTTCTCAGAAAGCTTCTTTTGCAGATTTCATCTGAGGATATTTCCCTTTTCATCGTAGCCCTCTATGGGCTTCCAAATATCGCTTTGCCAATTCCACAAGAACTGTCTTAGCGAAAGGCTTCTTGAGGGGAAAGCTGTAACTCTGTGAGATGATTTCACAGAACACAAAGAAGTTTCTCAGAAAGCTTCCTTCTCTTTCTTATCGGAGTTTATTTCCTTTGGCCCTATATTCATCAAAGGGATCCGAAATATCCCTTCTCAGATTCCACAGAAATAAGGCTAGCAAAGAGATCCACGAAACACAGATGTAACTCTGTGAGATGAATTAACAGAACACTAAGAAGTTTCTCAGAAAGCTTCTTTCCAGATTTCCTCTGAGGATACTTCCTTTTTCACCATAGCCCTCTATGGGCTTCCAAATATCACTTTGCCAATTCCACAAGAACTGTCTTAGCGAAAGGCTTCTTGAGGGGAAAGCTGTAACTCTGTGAGATGATTTCACAGAACACAAAGAAGTTTTTCAGAAAGCTTCTTTCTCGTTGTTATCGGAGTTTATATCCTTTGGCCCTATAGTCTTCAAAGGCATCCGAAATATCTGTTCTCAGATTCCACAGAAATAAGGCTAGCAAAGAGATCCACGAAATACAGATGTAACTCTGTGAGATGAATTAACAGAACACTAAGCAGTTTCTCAGAAAGCTTCTTTCCAGATTTCATCTGAGGATATTTCCTTTTTCCCCATAGCCCTCTATGCGCTTCCAAATATCACTTTGCCAATTCCACAATAAATGTCTTAGCGAAAGACTTCTTGTGGGGAAAGCTGTAACTCTGTGAGTTGATTTCACAGAACACAAAGAAGTTTCTCAGAAAGTTTCTTTCTCTTTGTTATCGGAGTTTATTTCCTTTGGCCCTATAGTCTTTAAAGGGATCCGAAATATCTGTTCTCAGATTCCACAGAAATAAGGCTAGCAAAGAGATCCACGAAATACAGATGTAACTCTGTGAGATGAATTAACAGAACACTAAGCAGTTTCTCAGAAAGCTTCTTTCCAGATTTCATCTAAGGATATTTCCTTTTTCAGCATTGCCCTCTATGGGCTTCCAAATATCACTTTCCTAATTCCACAAGAACTGTCTTAGCGAAAGGCTTCTTGAGGGGAAAGCTGTAACTCTGTGAGATGATTTCACAGAACACAAAGAAGTTTTTCAGAAAGCTTCCTTCTCTTTCTTATCGGAGTTTATTTCCTTTGGCCCTATATTCATCAAAGGGATCCGAAATATCTTTTCTCAGATTCCACAGAAATAAGGCTAGCAAAGAGATCCACGAAATACAGATTTAACTCTGTGAGATGAATTAACAGAACACTAAGCAGTTTCTCAGAAGGCTTCTTTCCAGATTTCATCTGAGGATATTTCCTTTTTCACCATTGCCCTCTATGCGCTTCCAAATATCACTTTGCCAATTCCACAAGAACTGTCTTAGCGAAAGGCTTCTTGAGGGGAAAGCTGTAACTCTGTGAGATGATTTCACAGAACACAAAGAAGTTTCTCAGAAACCTTCTTTCTCATTGTTATCGGAGTTTATATCCTTTGGCCCTATAGTCTTCAAATGGATCCGAAATATCTGTTCTCAGATTCCACAGAAATAAGGCTAGCAAAGAGATCCACGAAATACAGATGTAACTCTGTGAGATGAATTAACAGAACAGTAAGCAGTTTCTCAGAAAGCTTGTTTCCAGATTTCATCTGAGGATATTTCCTTTTCACCATTGCCCTCTATGGGCTTCCAAATATCACTTTGCCAATTCAACAAGAACTGTCTTAGCGAAAGGCTTCTTGAGGGGAAAGCTGTAACTCTGTGAGATGATTTCACAGAACACAAAGAAGTTTCTCAGAAAGCTTCTTTCTCATTGTTATCGGAGTTTATATCCTTTGGCCCTATAGTCTTCAAATGGATCGGAAATATCTGTTCTCAGATTCCACAGAAATAAGGCTAGCAAAGAGATCCACGAAATACAGATGTAACTCTGTGAGATGAATTAACAGAACACTAAGCAGTTTCTCAGAAAGCTTCTTTCCAGATTTCATCTGAGGATATTTCCTTTTTCACCCTTGCCTTCTATGCGCTTCCAAATATCACTTTGCCAATTCCACAATAAATGTCTTAGCGAAAGACTTCTTGTGGGGAAAGATGTAACTCTGTGAGATGATTTCACAGAACACAAAGAAGTTTCTCAGAAAGTTTCTTTCTCTTTGTTATCGGAGTTTATTTCCTTTGGCCCTATAGTCTTTAAAGGGATCCGAAATATCTGTTCTCAGATTCCACAGAAATAAGGCTAGCAAAGAGATCCACGAAATACAGATGTAACTCTGTGAGATGAATTAACAGAACACTAAGCAGTTTCTCAGAAAGCTTCTTTCCAGATTTCATCTGAGGATATTTCCTTTTTCCCCATAGCCCTCTATGCGCTTCCAAATATCACTTTGACAATTCCAGAATAAATGTCTTAGAGAAAGTTTTCTTGTGGGGAAAGCTGTAACTCTGTGAGATGATTTCACAGAACACAAAGAAGTTTCTCAGAAAGTTTCTTTCTCTTTTTTATCGGAGTTTATTTGCTTTGTCCCTATAGTCTTTTAACGGTTACGAAATATCTGTTCTCAGATTCCACAGAAATAAGGCTAGCAAAGAGATCCACGAAATACAGATGTAACTCTGTGAGATGAATTAACAGAACACTAAGCAGTTTCTCACAAAGCTTCTTTCCAGATTTCATCTGAGGATATTTCCTTTTTCACCATTGCCCTCTATGGGCTTTCAAATATCACTTTGCGAATTCCACAAGAACTGTCTTAGCGAAAGGCTTCTTGAGGGGAAAGCTGTAACTCTGTGAGATGATTTCAGGGAACACAAACAAGTTTCTCAGAAAGCTTCCTTCTCTTTCTTATCGCAGTTTATTTCCTTTGGCCCTATATTCATCAAAGGGATCCGAAATATCTCTTCTCAGATTCCACAGAAATAAGGCTAGCAAAGAGATTCACGAAATACAGATGTAACTCTGTGAGATGAATTAACAGAACACTAAGCAGTTTCTCAGAAAGCTTCTTTTGCAGATTTCATCTGAGGATATTTCCCTTTTCATCATAGCCCTCTATGGGCTTCCAAATATCGCTTTGCCAATTCCACAAGAACTGTCTTAGCGAAAGGCTTCTTGAGGGGAAAGCTGTAACTCTGTGAGATGATTTCACAGAACACAAAGAAGTTTCTCAGAAAGCTTCCTTCTCTTTCTTATCGGAGTTTATTTCCTTTGGCCCTGTATTCATCAAAGGGATCCGAAATATCACTTCTCAGATTCCACAGAAATAAGGCTAGCAAAGAGATCCACGAAACACAGATGTAACTCTGTGAGATGAATTAACAGAACACTAAGAAGTTTCTCAGAAAGCTTCTTTCCAGATTTCCTCTGAGGATACTTCCTTTTTCACCATAGCCCTCTATGGGCTTCCAAATATCACTTTGCCAATTCCACAAGAACTGTCTTAGCGAAAGGCTTCTTGAGGGGAAAGCTGTAACTCTGTGAGATGATTTCACAGAACACAAAGAAGTTTCTCAGAAAGCTTCTTTCACGTTGTTATCGGAGTTTATTTCCTTTGGCCCTATAGTCTTCAAAGGGATCCGAAATATCTGTTCTCAGATTCCACAGAAATAAGGCTAGCAAAGAGATCCACGAAATACAGATGTAACTCTGTGAGATGAATTAACAGAACACTAAGAAGTTTCTCTGAAAGCTTCTTTCCAGATTTCATCTGAGGATATTTCCTTTTTCACCATTGCCCTCTATGGGCTTCCAAATATCACTTTGCCAATTCCACAAGAACTGTCTTAGCGAAAGGCTTCTTGAGGGGAAAGCTGTAACTCTGTCAGATGATTTCACAGAACACAAAGAAGTTTCTCAGAAAGCTTCCTTCTCTTTCTTATCGGTGTTTATTTCCTTTGGCCCTATATTCATCAAAGGGATCCGAAATATCTCTTCTCAGATTCCACAGAAATAAGGCTAGCAAAGAGATCCACGAAATACAGATGTAACTCTGTGAGATGAATTAACAGAACACTAAGCAGTTTCTCAGAAAACTTCTTTCCAGATTTCATCTGAGGATATTTCCTTTTTCACCATTGCCCTCTATGGGCTTCCAAATATCACTTTGCCAATTCCACAAGAACTGTCTTAGCGAAAGGCTTCTTGAGGGGAAAGCTGTAACTCTGTGAGATGATTTCACAGAACACAAAGAAGTTTCTCAGAAAGCTTCTTTCTCGTTGTTATCGGAGTTTATATCCTTTACCCTATAGTCTTCAAAGGGATCCGAAATATCTGTTCTCAGATTCCACAGAAATAAGGCTAGCAAAGAGATCCACGAAATACAGATGTAACTCTGTGAGATGAATTAACAGAACACTAAGCAGTTTCTCAGAAAGCTTCTTTCCAGATTTCATCTGAGGATATTTCCTTTTTCACCATAGCCCTCTATGGGCTTCCAAATATCACTTTGCCAATTCCACAAGAACTGTCTTAGCGAAAGGCTTCTTGAGGGGAAAGCTGTAACTCTGTGAGATGATTTCACAGAACACAAAGAAGTTTTTCAGAAAGCTTCTTTCTCGTTGTTATCGGAGTTTATATCCTTTGGCCCTATAGTCTTCAAAGGGATCCGAAATATCTGTTCTCAGATTCCACAGAAATAAGGCTAGCAAAGAGATCCACGAAATACAGATGTAACTCTGTGAGATGAATTAACAGAACACTAAGCAGTTTCTCAGAAAGCTTCTTTCCAGATTTCATCTGAGGATATTTCCTTTTTCACCATAGCCTTCTATGCGCTTCCAAATATCACTTTGCCAATTCCACAATAAATGTCTTAGCGAAAGATTTCTTGTGGGGAAAGCTGTAACTCTGTGAGATGATTTTACAGAACACAAAGAAGTTTCTCAGAAAGTTTCTTTCTCTTTTTTATCGGAGTTTATTTCCTTTGGCACTATAGTCTTTAAAGGGATCCGAAATATCTGTTCTCAGATACCACAGAAATAAGGCTAGAAAAGAGATCCATGAAATACAGATGTAACTCTGTGAGATGAATAAACAGAACACTAAGCAGTTTCTCAGAAAGCTTCTTTCCATATTTCATCTGAGGATATTTCCTTTTTCAGCATTGCCCTCTATGGGCTTCCAAATATCACTTTCCCAATTCCACAAGAACTGTCTTAGCGAAAGGCTTCTTGAGGGGAAAGCTGTAACTCTGTGAGATGATTTCACAGAACACAAAGAAGTTTTTCAGAAAGCTTGCTTCTCTTTCTTATCGGAGTTTATTTCCTTTGGCCCTATATTCATCAAAGGGATCCGAAATATCTTTTCTCAGATTCCACAGAAATAAGGCTAGCAAAGAGATCCACGAAATACCGATGTAACTCTGTGAGATGAATTAACAGAACACTAAGCAGTTTCTCAGAAAGCTTCTACCAGATTTCATCTGAGGATATTTCCTTTTTCACCATTGCCCTCTAAGGGCTTCCAAATATCACTTTGCCAATTCCACAAGAACTGTCTTAGCGAAAGGCTTCTTGAGGGGAAAGCTGTAACTCCCTGAGATGATTTCACAGATCACAAAGAAGTTTCTCAGAAAGTTTATTTCTCTTTGTTATCGGAGTTTATTTCCTTTGGCCCTATAGTCTTTAAAGGGATCCGAAATATCTGTTCTCAGATTCCACAGAAATAAGGCTAGCAAAGAGATCCACGAAATACAGATGTAACTCTGTGAGATGAATTAACAGAACACTAAGCAGTTTCTCAGAAAGCTTCTTTCCAGATTTCATCTGAGGATATTTCCTTTTTCACCATTGCCCCCTATGGGCTTCCAAATATCACTTTGCCAATTCCACAAGAACTGTCTTAGCGAAAGGCTTCTTGAGGGGAAAGCTGTAACTCTGTGAGATGATTTCACAGAACACAAAGAAGTTTCTCAGAAAGCTTCTTTCTCTTTGTTATCGGAGGATATTTCCTTTGGCCCAATAGTCTTCTGAGGGATCTGAAATATCTGTTCTCAGATTCCACAAAAATAAGGCTAGCAAAGAGATCCACGAAATACAGATGTAACTCTGTGAAATGAATTAACAGAACACTAAGCAGTTTCTCAGAAAGCTTCTTTCCAGATTTCATCTGAGGATATTTCCTTTTTCACCATAGCCCTCTATGGGCTTCCAAATATCACTTTGCCAATTCCACAAGAACTGTCTTAGCGAAAGGCTTCTTGAGGGGAAAGCTGTAACTCTGTGAGATGATTTCACAGAACACAAAGAAGTTTCTCAGAAAGCTTCCTTCTCTTTCTTATCGGAGTTTATTTCCTTTGGCCCTATATTCATCAAAGGGATCCGAAATATCTCTTCTCAGATTCCACAGAAATAAGGCTAGCAAAGAGATTCACGAAATACAGATGTAACTCTGTGAGATGAATTAACAGAACACTAAGCAGTTTCTCAGAAAGCTTCTTTCCAGATTTCATCTGAGGATATTTCCCTTTTCATCATAGCCCTCTATGGGCTTCCAAATATCACTTTGCCGATTCCACAAGAACTGTCTTAGCGAAAGGCTTTTGAGGGGAAAGCTGTAACTCTGTGAGATGTTTTCACAGAACACAAAGAAGTTTCTCAGAAAGATTCCTTCTCTTTCTTATCGGAGTTTATTTCCTTTGGCCCTATATTCATCAAAGGGATCCGAAATATCTGTTCTCAGATTCCACAGAAATAAGGCTAGCAAAGAGATCCACGAAACACAGATGTAACTCTGTGAGATGAATTAAGAGAACACTAAGCAGTTTCTCAGAAAGCTTCTTTCCAGATTTCATCTGAGGATATTTCCTTTTTCACCATAGCCCTCTATGGGATTCCAAATATCACTTTGTCAATTCCACAAGAACTGTCTTAGCGAAAGGCTTCTTGAGGGGAAAGCTGTAACTCTGTGAGATGATTTCACAGAACACAAAGAAGTTTCTCAGAAACCTTCTTTCTCATTGTTATCCTAGTTTATATCCTTTGGCCCTATAGTCTTCAAAGGGTTCCGAAATATCTGTTCTCAGATTCCACAGAAATAAGGCTAGCAAAGAGATCCACGAAATACAGATGTAACTCTGTGAGATGAATTAACAGAACACTAAGCAGTTTCTCAGAAAGCTTCTTTCCAGATTTCATCTGAGGATATTTCCTTTTTCACCATTGCCCTCTATGGGCTTCCAAATATCACTTTGCCAATTCCACAAGAACTGTCTTAGCGAAAGGCTTCTTGAGGGGAAAGCTGTAACTCTGTGAGATGATTTCACAGAACACAAAGAAGTTTCTCAGAAAGCTTCTTTCTCTTTGTTATCGGAGGATATTTCCTTTGGTCCAATAGTCTTCTGCGGGATCCGAAATATCTGTTCTCGGATTCCACAAAAATAAGGCTAGCAAAGAGATCCACGAAATACAGATGTAACTCTGTGAGATGAATAAACAGAACACTAAGCAGTTTCTCAGAAAGCTTCTTTCCAGATTTCATCTGAGGATATTTCCTTTTTCACCATAGCCCTCTATGGGCTTCGAAATATCACTTTGCCAATTCCACAAGAACTGTCTTAGCAAAAGCCTTCTTGAGGGGAAAGCTGTAACTCCGTGAGATGATTTCACAGAACACAAAGAAGTTTCTCAGAAAGCTTCCTTCTCTTTCTTATCGGAGTTTATTTCCTTGGCCCTATATTCATCAAAGGGATCCGAAATATCTCTTCTCAGATTCCACAGAAATAAGGCCAGCAAAGAGATCCACGAAATACAGATGTAACTCTGTGAGATGAATTAACAGAACACTAAGCAGTTTCTCAGAAAGCTTCTTTTGCAGATTTCATCTGAGGATATTTCCCTTTTCATCATAGCCCTCTATGGGCTTCCAAATATCGCTTTGCCAATTCCACAAGAACTGTCTTAGCGAAAGGCTTCTTGAGGGGAAAGCTGTAACTCTGTGAGATGATTTCACAGAACACAAAGAAGTTTCTCAGAAAGCTTCCTTCTCTTTCTTATCGGAGTTTATTTCCTTTGGCCCTATATTCATCAAAGGGATCCGAAATATCCCTTCTCAGATTCCACAGAAATAAGGCTAGCAAAGAGATCCACGAAACACAGATGTAACTCTGTGAGATGAATTAACAGAACACTAAGAAGTTTCTCAGAAAGCTTCTTTCCATATTTCCTCTGAGGATACTTCCTTTTTCACCATAGCCCTCTATGGGCTTCCAAATATCACTTTGCCAATTCCACAAGAACTGTCTTAGCGAAAGGCTTCTTGAGGGGAAAGCTGTAACTCTGTGAGATGATTTCACAGAACACAAAGAAGTTTCTCAGAAAGCTTCTTTCACGTTGTTATCGGAGTTTATTTCCTTTGGCCCTATAGTCTTCAAAGGGATCCGAAATATCTGTTCTCAGATTCCACAGAAATAAGGCTAGCAAAGAGATCCACGAAATACAGACGTAACTCTGTGAGATGAATTAACAGAACACTAAGCAGTTTCTCAGAAACCTTCTTTCCAGATTTCATCTGAGGATATTTCCTTTTTCACCATTGCCCTCTATGGGCTTCCAAATATCACTTTGCCAATTCCACAAGAACTGTCTTAGCGAAAGGCTTCTTGAGGGGAAAGCTGTAACTCTGTGAGATGATTTCACAGAACACAAAGAAGTTTCTCAGAAAGCTTCCTTCTCTTTCTTATCGGTGTTTATTTCCTTTGGCCCTATATTCATCAAAGGGATCCAAAATATCTCTTCTCAGATTCCACAGATATAAGGCTAGCAAAGAGATCCACGAAATACAGATGTAACTCTGTGAGATGAATTAGCAGAACACTAAGCAGTTTCTCAGAAAACTTCTTTCCAGATTTCATCTGAGGATATTTCCTTTTTCACCATTGCCCTCTATGGGCTTCCAAATATCACTTTGCCAATTCAACAAGAACTGTCTTAGAGAAAGGCTTCTTGAGCGGAAAGCTGTAACTCTGTGAGATGATTTCACAGAACACAAAGAAGTTTCTCAGAAAGCTTCCTTCTCTTTCTTATCGGAGTTTATTTCCTTTGGCCCTATATTCATCAAAGGGATCCGAAATATCTGTTCTCAGATTCCACAGAAATAAGGCTAGCAAAGAGATCCACGAAATACAGATGTAACTCTGTGAGATGAATTAACAGAACACTAAGCAGTTTCTCAGAAAGCTTCTTTCCAGTTTTCATCTGAGGATATTTCCTTTTTCACCATTGCCCTCTATGGGCTTCCAAATATCACTTTGCCAGTTCAACAAGAACTGTCTTAGCGAAAAGCTTCTTGAGGGGAAAGCTGTAACTCTGTGAGATGATTTCACAGAACACAAAGAAGTTTCTCAGAAAGCTTCTTTCTCGTTGTTATCGGAGTTTATATCCATTGGCCCTATAGTCTTCAAAGGGATCCGATATATCTGTTCTCAGATTCCACAGAAATAAGGCTAACAAAGAGATCCACGAAATACAGATGTAACTCTGTGAGATGAATTAACAGAACACTAAGCAGTTTCTCAGAAAGCTTCTCTCCAGATTTCATCTGAGGATATTTCCTTTTTCACCATTGCCCTCTATGGGCTTCCAAATATCACTTTGCCAATTCCACAAGAACTGTCTTAGCGAAAGGCTTCTTGAGGGGAAAGCTGTAATTCTGTGAGATGATTTCACAGAACACAAAGAAGTTTCTCAGAAAGCTTCTTTCTCGTTGTTATCGGAGTTTATATCCTTTGCCCCTATAGTATTCAAAAGGATCCGAAATATCTGTTCTCAGATTCCACAGAAATAAGGCTAGCATAGAGATCCACTAAATACAGATGTAACTCTGTGAGATGAATTAACAGAACACTAAGCAGTTTCTCAGAAAGCTTCTTTCCAGATTTCATCTGAGGATATTTCCTTTTTCACCATTGCCCTCTATGGGCTTCCAAATATCACTTTGCCAATTCAACAAGAACTGTCTTAGCGAAAGGCTTCTTGAGGGGAAAGCTGTAACTCTGTGAGATGATTTCACAGAACACAAAGAAGTTTCTCAGAAAGCTTCTTTCTCATTGTTATCGGAGTTTATTTCCTTTGTCCCTATATTCATCAAAGGGATCCGAAATATCTCTTCTCAGATTCCACAGAAATAAGGCTAGCAAAGAGATTCACGAAATACAGATGTAACTCTGTGAGATGAATTAACAGAACACTAAGCAGTTTCTCAGAAAGCTTCTTTCCAGATTTCATCTGAGGATATTTCCCTTTTCATCATAGCCCTCTATGGGCTTCCAAATATCACTTTGCCGATTCCACAAGAACTGTCTTAGCGAAAGGCTTTTGAGCGGAAAGCTGTAACTCTGTGAGATGATTTCACAGAACACAAAGAAGTTTCTCAGAAAGATTCCTTCTCTTTCTTATCGGAGTTTATTTCCTTTGGCCCTATATTCATCAAAGGGATCCGAAATATCTCTTCTCAGATTCCACAGAAATAAGGCTAGCAAAGAGATCCACGAAACACAGATGTAACTCTGTGAGATGAATTAACAGAACACTAAGCAGTTTCTCAGAAAGCTTCTTTCCAGATTTCATCTGAGGATATTTCCTTTTTCACCATAGCCCTCTACGGGATTCCAAATATCACTTTGTCAATTCCACAAGAACTGTCTTAGCGAAAGGCTTCTTGAGGGGAAAGCTGTAACTCTGTGAGATGATTTCACAGAACACAAAGAAGTTTCTCAGAAACCTTCTTTCTCATTGTTATCCTAGTTTATATCCTTTGGCCCTATAGTCTTCAAAGGGATCCGAAATATCTGTTCTCAGATTCCACAGAAATAAGGCTAGCAAAGAGATCCACGAAATACAGATGTAACTCTGTGAGATGAATTAACAGAACACTAAGCAGTTTCTCAGAAAGCTTCTTTCCAGATTTCATCTGAGGATATTTCCTTTTTCACCATTGCCCTCTATGGGCTTCCAAATATCACTTTGCCAATTCCACAAGAACTGTCTTAGCGAAAGGCTTCTTGAGGGGAAAGCTGTAACTCTGTGAGATGATTTCACAGAACACAAAGAAGTTTCTCAGAAAGCTTCTTTCTCTTTGTTATCGGAGGATATTTCCTTTGGTCCAATAGTCTTCTGCGGGATCCGAAATATCTGTTCTCGGATTCCACAAAAATAAGGCTAGCAAAGAGATCCACGAAATACAGATGTAACTCTGTGAGATGAATAAACAGAACACTAAGCAGTTTCTCAGAAAGCTTCTTTCCAGATTTCATCTGAGGATATTTCCTTTTTCACCATAGCCCTCTATGGGCTTCGAAATATCACTTTGCCAATTCCACAAGAACTGTCTTAGCAAAAGCCTTCTTGAGGGGAAAGCTGTAACTCCGTGAGATGATTTCACAGAACACAAAGAAGTTTCTCAGAAAGCTTCCTTCTCTTTCTTATCGGAGTTTATTTCCTTGGCCCTATATTCATCAAAGGGATCCGAAATATCTCTTCTCAGATTCCACAGAAATAAGGCCAGCAAAGAGATCCACGAAATACAGATGTAACTCTGTGAGATGAATTAACAGAACACTAAGCAGTTTCTCAGAAAGCTTCTTTTGCAGATTTCATCTGAGGATATTTCCCTTTTCATCATAGCCCTCTATGGGCTTCCAAATATCGCTTTGCCAATTCCACAAGAACTGTCTTAGCGAAAGGCTTCTTGAGGGGAAAGCTGTAACTCTGTGAGATGATTTCACAGAACACAAAGAAGTTTCTCAGAAAGCTTCCTTCTCTTTCTTATCGGAGTTTATTTCCTTTGGCCCTATATTCATCAAAGGGATCCGAAATATCCCTTCTCAGATTCCACAGAAATAAGGCTAGCAAAGAGATCCACGAAACACAGATGTAACTCTGTGAGATGAATTAACAGAACACTAAGAAGTTTCTCAGAAAGCTTCTTTCCATATTTCCTCTGAGGATACTTCCTTTTTCACCATAGCCCTCTATGGGCTTCCAAATATCACTTTGCCAATTCCACAAGAACTGTCTTAGCGAAAGGCTTCTTGAGGGGAAAGCTGTAACTCTGTGAGATGATTTCACAGAACACAAAGAAGTTTCTCAGAAAGCTTCTTTCACGTTGTTATCGGAGTTTATTTCCTTTGGCCCTATAGTCTTCAAAGGGATCCGAAATATCTGTTCTCAGATTCCACAGAAATAAGGCTAGCAAAGAGATCCACGAAATACAGACGTAACTCTGTGAGATGAATTAACAGAACACTAAGCAGTTTCTCAGAAACCTTCTTTCCAGATTTCATCTGAGGATATTTCCTTTTTCACCATTGCCCTCTACGGGCTTCCAAATATCACTTTGCCAATTCCACAAGAACTGTCTTAGCGAAAGGCTTCTTGAGGGGAAAGCTGTAACTCTGTGAGATGATTTCACAGAACACAAAGAAGTTTCTCAGAAAGCTTCCTTCTCTTTCTTATCGGTGTTTATTTCCTTTGGCCCTATATTCATCAAAGGGATCCAAAATATCTCTTCTCAGATTCCACAGATATAAGGCTAGCAAAGAGATCCACGAAATACAGATGTAACTCTGTGAGATGAATTAGCAGAACACTAAGCAGTTTCTCAGAAAACTTCTTTCCAGATTTCATCTGAGGATATTTCCTTTTTCACCATTGCCCTCTATGGGCTTCCAAATATCACTTTGCCAATTCAACAAGAACTGTCTTAGCGAAAGGCTTCTTGAGCGGAAAGCTGTAACTCTGTGAGATGATTTCACAGAACACAAAGAAGTTTCTCAGAAAGCTTCCTTCTCTTTCTTATCGGAGTTTATTTCCTTTGGCCCTATATTCATCAAAGGGATCCGAAATATCTGTTCTCAGATTCCACAGAAATAAGGCTAGCAAAGAGATCCACGAAATACAGATGTAACTCTGTGAGATGAATTAACAGAACACTAAGCAGTTTCTCAGAAAGCTTCTTTCCAGTTTTCATCTGAGGATATTTCCTTTTTCACCATTGCCCTCTATGGGCTTCCAAATATCACTTTGCCAGTTCAACAAGAACTGTCTTAGCGAAAAGCTTCTTGAGGGGAAAGCTGTAACTCTGTGAGATGATTTCACAGAACACAAAGAAGTTTCTCAGAAAGCTTCTTTCTCGTTGTTATCGGAGTTTATATCCATTGGCCCTATAGTCTTCAAAGGGATCCGATATATCTGTTCTCAGATTCCACAGAAATAAGGCTAACAAAGAGATCCACGAAATACAGATGTAACTCTGTGAGATGAATTAACAGAACACTAAGCAGTTTCTCAGAAAGCTTCTCTCCAGATTTCATCTGAGGATATTTCCTTTTTCACCATTGCCCTCTATGGGCTTCCAAATATCACTTTGCCAATTCCACAAGAACTGTCTTAGCGAAAGGCTTCTTGAGGGGAAAGCTGTAATTCTGTGAGATGATTTCACAGAACACAAAGAAGTTTCTCAGAAAGCTTCTTTCTCGTTGTTATCGGAGTTTATATCCTTTGCCCCTATAGTATTCAAAGGGATCCGAAATATCTGTTCTCAGATTCCACAGAAATAAGGCTAGCATAGAGATCCACGAAATACAGATGTAACTCTGTGAGATGAATTAACAGAACACTAAGCAGTTTCTCAGAAAGCTTCTTTCCAGATTTCATCTGAGGATATTTCCTTTTTCACCATTGCCCTCTATGGGCTTCCAAATATCACTTTGCCAATTCAACAAGAACTGTCTTAGCGAAAGGCTTCTTGAGGGGAAAGCTGTAACTCTGTGAGATGATTTCACAGAACACAAAGAAGTTTCTCAGAAAGCTTCTTTCTCATTGTTATCGGAGTTTATATCCTTTGGCCCTATAGTCTTCAAAGGGATCCGATATATCTGTTCTCAGATTCCACAGAAATAAGGCTAGCAAAGAGATCCACGAAATACAGATGTAACTCTGTGAGATGAATTAAGAGAACACTAAGCAGTTTCTCAGAAAGCTTCTTTCCAGATTTCATCTGATGATATTTCCTTTTTCACCATAGCCCTCTATGGGCTTCCAAATATCACTTTGCCAATTCAACAAGAACTGTCTTAGCGAAAGGCTTCTTGAGGGGAAAGCTGTAACTCTGTGAGATGATTTCACAGAACACAAAGAAGTTTCTCAGAAAGCTTCTTTCTCATTGTTATCGGAGTTTATATCCTTTGGCCCTATAGTCTTCAAAGGGATCCGAAATATCTGTTCTCAGATTCCACAGAAATAAGGCTAGCAAAGAGATCCAGGAAATACAGATGTAACTCTGTGAGATGAATTAACAGAACACTAAGCAGTTTCTCAGAAACCTTCTTTTGCAGATTTCATCTGAGGATATTTCCCTTTTCATCATAGCCCTCTATGGGCTACCAAATATCGCTTTGCCAATTCCACAAGAACTGTCTTAGCGAAAGGCTTCTTGAGGGGAAAGCTGTAACTCTGTGAGATGATTTCACAGAACACAAAGAAGTTTTTCAGAAAGCTTGCTTCTCTTTCTTATCGGAGTTTATTTCCTTTGGCCCTATATTCATCAAAGGGATCCGAAATATCTTTTCTCAGATTCCACAGAAATAAGGCTAGCAAAGAGATCCACGAAATACAGATGTAACTCTGTGAGATGAATTAACAGAACACTAAGCAGTTTCTCAGAAAGCTTGTTTCCAGATTTCATCTTAGGATATTTCCTTTTTCACCATTGCCCTCTATGGGCTTCCAAATATCACTTTGCCAATTCCACAAGAACTGTCTTAGCGAAAGGCTTCTTGAGGGGAAAGCTGTAAGTCTCTGAGATGATTTCACAGAACAGAAAGAAGTTTCTCAAAAACCTTCTTTCTCGTTGTTATCGGAGTTTATATCCTTTGGCCCTATAGTCTTCAAAGGGATCCGAAATATCTCTTCTCAGATTCCACAGAAATAAGGCTAGCAAAGAGATCCACGAAATACAGATGTAACTCTGTGAGATGAATTAACAGAACACTAAGCAGTTTCTCAGAAAGCTTCTTTCCAGATTTCATCTGAGGATATTTCCTTTTTCACCATAGCCCTCTATGCGCTTCCAAATATCACTTTGCCAATTAAACAATAAATGTCTTAGCGAAAGACTTCTTGTGGGGAAAGCTGTAACTCTGTGAGATGATTTCACAGAACACAAAGAAGTTTCTCAGAAAGTTTCTTTCTCTTTGTTATCGGAGTTTATTTCCTTTGGCCCTATAGTCTATAAAGGGATCCGAAATATCTGTTCTCAGATTCCACAGAAATAAGGCTAGCAAAGAGATCCACGAAATACAGATGTAACTCTGTGAGATGAATTAACAGAACACTAAGCAGTTTCTCAGAAAGCTTCTTTCCAGATTTCATCTGAGGATATTTCCTTTTTCACCATTGCCCCCTATGGGCTTCCAAATATCACTTTGCCAATTCCACAAGAACTGTCTTAGCGAAAGGCTTCTTGAGGGGAAAGCTGTAACTCCGTGAGATGATTTCACAGAACACAAAGAAGTTTCTCAGAAAGCTTCCTTCTCTTTCTTATCGGAGTTTATTTCCTTTGGCCCTATATTCATCAAAGGGATCCGAAATATCTCTTCTCAGATTCCACAGAAATAAGGCTAGCAAAGAGATCCACGAAATACAGATGTAACTCTGTGAGATGAATTAACAGAACACTAAGCAGTTTCTCAGAAAGCTTCTTTCCAGATTTCATCTGAGGATATTTCCTTTTTCACCATTGCCCTCTATGGGCTTCCAAATATCACTTTGCCAATTCAACAAGAACTGTCTTAGCGAAAGGCTTCTTGAGGGGAAAGCTGTAACTCTGTGAGATGATTTCACAGAACACAAAGAAGTTTCTCAGAAAGCTTCTTTCTCGTTGTTATCGGAGTTTATATCATTTGGCCCTATAGTCTTCAAATGGATCCGAAATATCTGTTCTCAGATTCCCCAGAAATAAGGCTAGCAAAGAGATCCACGAAATACAGGTGTAACTCTGTGAGATGAATTAACAGAACACTAAGCAGTTTCTCAGAAAGCTTCTTTCCAGATTTCATCTGAGGATATTTCCTTTTTCACCATTGCCCTCTATGGGCTTCCAAATATCACTTTCCCAATTCCACAAGAACTGTCTTAGCGAAAGGCTTCTTGAGGGGAAAGCTGTAACTCTGTGAGATAATTTCACAGAACACAAAGAAGTTTCTCAGAAAACTTCTTTCTCATTGTTATCGGAGTTTATATCCTTTGGCCCTATAGTCTTCAAAGGGATCGGAAATATCTGTTCTCAGATTCCACAGAAATAAGGCTAGCAAAGAGATCCACGAAACACAGATGTAACTCTGTGAGATGAATTAACAGAACACTAAGCAGTGTCTCAGAAAGCTTCTTTCCAGATTTCATCTGAGGATATTTCCTTTTTCACCATGGACCTCTATGCGCTTCCAAATATCACTTTGCCAATTCCACAATAAATGTCTTAGCGAAAGACTTCTTGTGGAGAAAGATGTAACTCTGTGAGATGATTTCACAGAACACAAAGAAGTTTCTCAGAAAGTTTCTTTCTCTTTGTTATCGGAGTTTATTTCCTTTGGCCCTATAGTCTTTAAAGGGATCCGAAATATCTGTTCTCAGATTCCACAGAAATAATGCTAGCAAAGAGATCCACGAAATACAGATGTAACTCTGTGAGATGAATTAACAGAACACTAAGCAGTTTCTCAGAAAGCTTCTTTCCAGATTTCATCTGAAGATATTTCCTTTTTCAGCATTGCCCTCTATGGGCTTCCAAATATCACTTTCCCAATTCCACAAGAACTGTCTTAGCGAAAGGCTTCTTTAGGGGAAAGCTGTAACTCTGTGAGATGATTTCACAGAACACAAAGAAGTTTTTCAGAAAGCTTGCTTCTCTTTCTTATCGGAGTTTATTTCCTTTGGCCCTATATTCATCAAAGGGATCCGAAATATCTTTTCTCAGATTCCACAGAAATAAGGCTAGCAAAGAGATCCACGAAATACAGATGTAACTCTGTGAGATGAATTAACAGAACACTAAGCAGTTTCTCAGAAAGCTTCTTTCCAGATTTCATCTGAGGATATTTCCTTTTTCACCATTGCCCTCTATGGGCTTCCAAATATCACTTTGCCAATTCAACAAGAACTGTCTTAGCGAAAGGCTTCTTGAGGGGAAAGCTGTAACTCTGTGAGATGATTTCACAGAACACAAAGAAGTTTCTCAGAAAGCTTCTTTCTCATTGTTATCGGAGTTTATATCCTTTGGCCCTATAGTCTTCAAAGGGATCCGATATATCTGTTCTCAGATTCCACAGAAATAAGGCTAGCAAAGAGATCCACGAAATACAGATGTAACTCTGTGAGATGAATTAAGAGAACACTAAGCAGTTTCTCAGAAAGCTTCTTTCCAGATTTCATCTGATGATATTTCCTTTTTCACCATAGCCCTCTATGGGCTTCCAAATATCACTTTGCCAATTCAACAAGAACTGTCTTAGCGAAAGGCTTCTTGAGGGGAAAGCTGTAACTCTGTGAGATGATTTCACAGAACACAAAGAAGTTTCTCAGAAAGCTTCTTTCTCATTGTTATCGGAGTTTATATCCTTTGGCCCTATAGTCTTCAAAGGGATCCGAAATATCTGTTCTCAGATTCCACAGAAATAAGGCTAGCAAAGAGATCCAGGAAATACAGATGTAACTCTGTGAGATGAATTAACAGAACACTAAGCAGTTTCTCAGAAAGCTTCTTTTGCAGATTTCATCTGAGGATATTTCCCTTTTCATCATAGCCCTCTATGGGCTTCCAAATATCGCTTTGCCAATTCCACAAGAACTGTCTTAGCGAAAGGCTTCTTGAGGGGAAAGCTGTAACTCTGTGAGATGATTTCACAGAACACAAAGAAGTTTTTCAGAAAGCTTGCTTCTCTTTCTTATCGGAGTTTATTTCCTTTGGCCCTATATTCATCAAAGGGATCCGAAATATCTTTTCTCAGATTCCACAGAAATAAGGCTAGCAAAGAGATCCACGAAATACAGATGTAACTCTGTGAGATGAATTAACAGAACACTAAGCAGTTTCTCAGAAAGCTTGTTTCCAGATTTCATCTTAGGATATTTCCTTTTTCACCATTGCCCACTATGGGCTTCCAAATATCACTTTGCCAATTCCACAAGAACTGTCTTAGCGAAAGGCTTCTTGAGGGGAAAGCTGTAAGTCTCTGAGATGATTTCACAGAACAGAAAGAAGTTTCTCAAAAACCTTCTTTCTCGTTGTTATCGGAGTTTATATCCTTTGGCCCTATAGTCTTCAAAGGGATCCGAAATATCTCTTCTCAGATTCCACAGAAATAAGGCTAGCAAAGAGATCCACGAAATACAGATGTAACTCTGTGAGATGAATTAACAGAACACTAAGCAGTTTCTCAGAAAGCTTCTTTCCAGATTTCATCTGAGGATATTTCCTTTTTCACCATAGCCCTCTATGCGCTTCCAAATATCACTTTGCCAATTAAACAATAAATGTCTTAGCGAAAGACTTCTTGTGGGGAAAGCTTTAACTCTGTGAGATGATTTCACAGAACACAAAGAAGTTTCTCAGAAAGTTTCTTTCTCTTTGTTATCGGAGTTTATTTCCTTTGGCCCTATAGTCTATAAAGGGATCCGAAATATCTGTTCTCAGATTCCACAGAAATAAGGCTAGCAAAGAGATCCACGAAATACAGATGTAACTCTGTGAGATGAATTAACAGAACACTAAGCAGTTTCTCAGAAAGCTTCTTTCCAGATTTCATCTGAGGATATTTCCTTTTTCACCATTGCCCACTATGGGCTTCCAAATATCACTTTGCCAATTCCACAAGAACTGTCTTAGCGAAAGGCTTCTTGAGGGGAAAGCTGTAACTCCGTGAGATGATTTCACAGAACACAAAGAAGTTTCTCAGAAAGCTTCCTTCTCTTTCTTATCGGAGTTTATTTCCTTTGGCCCTATATTCATCAAAGGGATCCGAAATATCTCTTCTCAGATTCCACAGAAATAAGGCTAGCAAAGAGATCCACGAAATACAGATGTAACTCTGTGAGATGAATTAACAGAACACTAAGCAGTTTCTCAGAAAGCTTCTTTCCAGATTTCATCTGAGGATATTTCCTTTTTCACCATTGCCCTCTATGGGCTTCCAAATATCACTTTGCAAATTCAACAAGAACTGTCTTAGCGAAAGGCTTCTTGAGGGGAAAGCTGTAACTCTGTGAGATGATTTCACAGAACACAAAGAAGTTTCTCAGAAAGCTTCTTTCTCGTTGTTATCGGAGTTTATATCATTTGGCCCTATAGTCTTCAAATGGATCCGAAATATCTGTTCTCAGATTCCCCAGAAATAAGGCTAGCAAAGAGATCCACGAAATACAGGTGTAACTCTGTGAGATGAATTAACAGAACACTAAGCAGTTTCTCAGAAAGCTTCTTTCCAGATTTCATCTGAGGATATTTCCTTTTTCACCATTGCCGTCTATGGGCTTCCAAATATCACTTTCCCAATTCCACAAGAACTGTCTTAGCGAAAGGCTTCTTGAGGGGAAAGCTGTAACTCTGTGAGATAATTTCACAGAACACAAAGAAGTTTCTCAGAAAGCTTCTTTCTCATTGTTATCGGAGTTTATATCCTTTGGCCCTATAGTCTTCAAAGGGATCGGAAATATCTGTTCTCAGATTCCACAGAAATAAGGCTAGCAAAGAGATCCACGAAACACAGATGTAACTCTGTGAGATGAATTAACAGAACACTAAGCAGTGTCTCAGAAAGCTTCTTTCCAGATTTCATCTGAGGATATTTCCTTTTTCACCATAGACGTCTATGCGCTTCCAAATATCACTTTGCCAATTCCACAATAAATGTCTTAGCGAAAGACTTCTTGTGGAGAAAGATGTAACTCTGTGAGATGATTTCACAGAACACAAAGAAGTTTCTCAGAAAGTTTCTTTCTCTTTGTTATCGGAGTTTATTTCCTTTGGCCCTATAGTCTTTAAAGGGATCCGAAATATCTGTTCTCAGATTCCACAGAAATAAGGCTAGTAAAGAGATCCACGAAATACAGATGTAACTCTGTGAGATGAATTAACAGAACACTAAGCAGTTTCTCAGAAAGCTTCTTTCCAGATTTCATCTGAAGATATTTCCTTTTTCAGCATTGCCCTCTATGGGCTTCCAAATATCACTTTCCCAATTCCACAAGAACTGTCTTAGCGAAAGGCTTCTTTAGGGGAAAGCTGTAACTCTGTGAGATGATTTCACAGAACACAAAGAAGTTTTTCAGAAAGCTTGCTTCTCTTTCTTATCGGAGTTTATTTCCTTTGGCCCTATATTCATCAAAGGGATCCGAAATATCTTTTCTCAGATTCCACAGAAATAAGGCTAGCAAAGAGATCCACGAAATACAGATGTAACTCTGTGAGATGAATTAACAGAACACTAAGCAGTTTCTCAGAAAGCTTGTTTCCAGATTTCATCTTAGGATATTTCCTTTTTCACCATTGCCCTCTATGGGCTTCCAAATATCACTTTGCCAATTCCACAAGAACTGTCTTAGCGAAAGGCTTCTTGAGGGGAAAGCTGTAACTCTGTGAGATGATTTCACAGAACACAAAGAAGTTTCTCAGAAAGTTTCTTTCTCTTTGTTATCGGAGTTTATTTCCTTTGACCCTATAGTCTTTAAAGGGATCCGAAATATCTGTTCTCAGATTCCAAAGAAATAAGGCTAGCAAAGAGATCCACGAAATACAGATGTAACTCTGTGAGATGAATTAACAGAACACTAAGCAGTTTCTCAGAAAGCTTCTTTACAGATTTCATCTGAGGATATTTCCTTTTTCCCCATAGCCCTCTATGCGCTTCCAAATATCACTTTGCCAATTCCAGAATAAATGTCTTAGGGAAAGTTTTCTTGTGGGGAAAGCTGTAACTCTGTGAGATGATTTCACAGAACACAAAGAAGTTTCTCAGAAAGTTTCTTTCTCTTTTTTATCGGAGTTTATTTCCTTTGTCCCTATAGTCTTTAAAGGGTTACGAAATATCTGTTCTCAGATTCCACAGAAATAAGGCTAGCAAAGAGATCCACGAAATACAGATGTAACACTGTGAGATGAATTAACAGAACACTAAGCAGTTTCTCAGAAAGCTTCTTTCCAGATTTCATCTGAGGATATTTCCCTTTTCATCATAGCCCTCTATGGGCTTCCAAATATCACTTTGCCAATTCCACAAGAACTGTCTTAGCGAAAGGCTTCTTGAGGGGAAAGCTGTAACTCTGTGAGATGATTTCACAGAACACAAAGAAGTTTCTCAGAAAGCTTCCTTCTCTTTCTTATCGGAGTTTATTTCCTTTGGCCCTATATTCATCAAAGGGATCCGAAATATCTCTTCTCAGATTCCACAGAAATAAGGCTAGCAAAGAGATTCACGAAATACAGATGTAACTCTGTGAGATGAATTAACAGAACACTAAGCAGTTTCTCATAAAGCTTCTTTCCAGATTTCATCTGAGGATATTTCCCTTTTCATCATAGCCCTCTATGGGCTTCCAAATATCACTTTGCCGATTCCACAAGAACTGTCTTAGCGAAAGGCTTTTGAGGGGAAAGCTGTAACTCTGTGAGATGATTTCACAGAACACAAAGAAGTTTCTCAGAAAGATTCCTTCTCTTTCTTATCGGAGTTTATTTCCTTTGGCCCTATATTCATCAAAGGGATCCGAAATATCTCTTCTCAGATTCCACAGAAATAAGGCTAGCAAAGAGATCCACGAAACATAGATGTAACTCTGTGAGATGAATTAACAGAACACTAAGCAGTTTCTCAGAAAGCTTCTTTCCAGATTTCATCTGAGGATATTTCCTTTTTCACCATAGCCCTCTATGGGCTTCCAAATATCACTTTGCCAATTCCACAAGAACTGTCTTAGCGAAAGGCTTCTTGAGGGGAAAGCTGTAACTCTGTGAGATGATTTCACAGAACACAAAGAAGTTTCTCAGAAACCTTCTTTCTCATTGTTATCCTAGTTTATATCCTTTGGCCCTATAGTCTTCAAAGGGATCCGAAATATCTGTTCTGAGATTCCACAGAAATAAGGCTAGCAAAGAGATCCACGAAATACAGATGTAACTCTGTGAGATGAATTAACAGAACACTAAGCAGTTTCTCAGAAAGCTTCTTTCCAGATTTCATCTGAGGATATTTCCTTTTTCACCATAGCCCTCTAAGGGCTTCCAAATATCACTTTGCCAATTCCACAAGAACTGTCTTAGCGAAAGGCTTCTTGAGGGGAAAGCTGTAACTCTGTGAGATGATTTCACAGAACACAAAGAACTTTCTCAGAAAGCTTCCTTCTCTTTCTTATCGGAGATTATTTCCTTTGGCCCTATATTCATCAAAGGGATCCGAAATATCTGTTCTCAGATTCCACAGAAATAAGGCTAGCAAAGAGATCCACGAAATACAGATGTAACTCTGTGAGATGAATTAACAGAACACTAAGCAGTTTCTCAGAAAGCTTCTTTCCAGATTTCATATGAGGATATTTCCTTTTTCAGCATTGCCCTCTATGGGCTTCCAAATATCACTTTCCCAATTCCACAAGAACTGTCTTAGCGAAAGGCTTCTTGAGGGGAAAGCTGTAACTCTGTGAGATGATTTCACAGAACACAAAGAAGTTTTTCAGAAAGCTTCCTTCTCTTTCTTATCGGAGTTTATTTCCTTTGGCCCTATATCCATCAAAGGGATCCGAAATATCTTTTCTCAGATTCCACAGAAATAAGGCTAGCAAAGAGATCCACGAAATACAGATGTAACTCTGTGAGATGAATTAACAGAACACTAAGCAGTTTCTCAGAAAGCTTCTTTCCAGATTTCATCTGAGGATATTTCCTTTTTCACCATTGCCCTCTATGGGCTTCCAAATATCACTTTTCCAATTCCACAAGAACTGTCTTAGCGAAAGGCTTCTTGAGGGGAAAGCTGTAACTCTGTGAGATGATTTCACAGAACACAAAGAAGTTTCTCAGAAAGCTTCTTTCTCGTTGTTATCGGAGTTTATATCCTTTGGCCCAATAGTCTTCAAATGGATCCGAAATATCTCTTCTCAGATTCCACAGAAATAAGGCTAGCAAAGAGATCCACGAAATACAGATGTAACTCTGTGAGATGAATTAACAGAACACTAAGCAGTTTCTCAGAAAGCTTCTTTCCAGATTTCATCTGAGGATATTTCCTTTTTCACCATAGACCTCTATGAGCTTCCAAATATCACTTTGCCAATTCCACAATAAATATCTTAGCGAAAGACTTCTTGAGGGGAAAGCTGTAACTCTGTGAGATGATTTCACAGAACACAAAGAAGTTTCTCAGAAAGCTTCTCTCTCGTTGTTATCGGAGTTTATTTCCTTTGGCCCTATAGTCTTTAAAGGGATCCGAAATATCTGTTCTCAGATTCCACAGAAATAAGGCTAGCAAAGAGATCCACGAAATACAGATGTAACTCTGTGAGATGAATTAACAGAACACTAAGCAGTTTCTCAGAAAGCTTCTTTCCAGATTTCATCTGAGGATATTTCCTTTTTCACCATTGCCCTCTATGGGCCTCCAAATATCACTTTGCCAATTCCACAAGAACTGTCTTAGGGAAAGGCTTCTTGACGGGAAGCTGTAACTCTCTGAGATGATTTCACAGAACACAAAGAAGTTTCTCAGAAAGCTTCTTTCTCTTTGTTATCGGAGGATATTTCCTTTGGCCCAATAGTCTTCTGCGGGATCCGAAATATCTGTTCTCGGATTCCACAAAAATAAGGCTAGCAAAGAGATCCACGAAATACAGATGTAACTCTGTGAGATGAATTAACAGAACACTAAGCAGTTTCTCAGAAAGCTTCTTTCCAGATTTCATCTGAGGATATTTCCTTTTTCACCATAGCCCTCTATGGGCTTCCAAATATCACTTTGCCAATTCCACAAGAACTGTCTTAACGAAAGCCTTCTTGAGGGGAAAGCTGTAACTCCGTGAGATGATTTCGCAGAACACAAAGAAGTTTCTCAGAAAGCTTCCTTCTCTTTCTTATCGGAGTTTATTTCCTTGGCCCTATATTCATCAAAGGGATCCGAAATATCTCTTCTCAGATTCCACAGAAATAAGGCTAGCAAAGAGATCCACGAAATACAGATGTAACTCTGTGAGATGAATTAACAGAACACTAAGCAGTTTCTCAGAAAGCTTCTTTCCAGATTTCATCTGAGGATATTTCCTTTTTCACCATTGCCCTCTATGGGCTTCCAAATATCACTTCGCCAATTCCACAAGAACTGTCTTAGCGAAAGGCTTCTTGAGGGGAAAGCTGTAACTCTGTGAGATGATTTCACAGAACACAACGAAGTTTCTCAGAAAGCTTCTCTCTCGTTGTTATCGGAGTTTATATCCTTTGGCCCTATAGTCTTCAAATGGATCCGAAATATCTGTTCTCAGATTCCACAGAAATAAGGCTAGCAAAGAGATCCACGAAATACAGATGTAACTCTGTGAGATGAATTAACAGAACACTAAGCAGTTTCTCAGAAAGCTTCTTTCCAGATTTCATCTGAGGATATTTCCTTTTTCACCATTGCCCTCTATGGGCTTCCAAATATCACTTTGCCAATTCCACAAGAACTGTCTTAGCGAAAGGCTTCTTGAGGGGAAAGCTGTAACTCTGTGAGATGATTTCACAGAACACAAAGAAGTTTTTCAGAAAGCTTCTTTCTCTTTGTTATCGGAGTTTATATCCTTTGGCCCTATAGTCTTCAAAGGGATCGGAAATATCTGTTCTCAGATTCCACAGAAATAAGGCTAGCAAAGAGATCCACGAAATACAGATGTAACTCTGTGAGATGAATTAACAGAACACTAAGCAGTTTCTCAGAAAGCTTCTTTCCAGATTTCATCTGAGGATATTTCCTTTTTCACCATAGCCCTCTATGCGCTTCCAAATATCACTTTGCCAATTCCACAATAAATGTCTTAGCGAAAGACTTCTTGAGGGGAAAGCTGTAACTCTGTGAGATGATTTCACAGAACACAAAGAAGTTTCTCAGAAAGTTTCTTTCTCTTTGTTATCGGAGTTTATTTCCTTTGGCCCTATAGTCTTTAAAGGGATCCGAAATATCTGTTCTCAGATTCCACAGAAATAAGGCTAGCAAAGAGATCCACGAAATACAGATGTAACTCTGTGAGATGAATTAACAGAACACTAAGCAGTTTATCAGAAACCTTCTTTCCAGATTTCATCTGAGGATATTTCCTTTTTCACCATAGTCCTCTATGCGCTTCCAAATATCACTTTGCCAATTCAACAAGAACTGTCTTAGCGAAAGGCTTCTTGAGGGGAAAGCTGTAACTCTGTGAGATGATTTCACAGAACACAAAGAAGTTTCTCAGAAAGCTTCTTTCTCGTTGTTATCGGAGTTTATATCCTTTGGCCCTATAGTCTTCAAAGGGATCCGAAATATCTGTTCTCAGATTCCACAGAAATAAGGCTAGCAAAGAGATCCACGAAATACAGATGTAACTCTGTGAGATGAATTAACAGAACACTAAGTAGTTTCTCAGAAAGCTTCTTTCCAGATTTCATCTGAGGATATTTCCTTTTTCACCATAGCCCTCTATAGGCTTTCAAATATCACTTTGCCAATTCCACAAGAACTGTCTTAGCGAAAGGCTTCTTGAGGGGAAAGCTGTAACTCTGTGAGATGATTTCACAGAACTCAAAGAAGTTCCTCAGAAAGCTTCCTTCTCTTTCTTATCGGAGTTTATTTCCTTTGGCCCTATATTCATCAAAGGGATCCGAAATATCTCTTCTCAGATTCCACAGAAATAAGGCTAGCAAAGAGATCCACGAAATACAGCTGTAACTGTGTGAGATGAATTAACAGAACACTAAGCAGTTTCTCAGAAAGCTTCTTTCCAGATTTCATCTGAGGATATTTCCTTTTTCACCATTGCCCTCTATGGGCTTCCAAATATCACTTTGCCAATTCCACAATAACTGTCTTAGCGAAAGGCTTCTTGAGGGGAAAGCTGTAACTCTGTGAGATGATTTCACAGAACACAAAGAAGTTTCTCAGAAAGCTTCTTTCTCGTTGTTATCGGAGTTTATATCCTTTGGCCCTATAGTCTTCAAAGGGATCCGAAATATCTGTTCTCAGATTCCACAGAAATAAGGCTAGCATAGAGATCCACGAAATACAGATGTAACTCTGTGAGATGAATTAACAGAACACTAAGCAGTTTCTCAGAAAGCTTCTTTCCAGATTTCATCTGATTATATTTCCTTTTTCACCATTGCCCTCTATGGGCTTCCAAATATCACTTTGCCAATTCAACAAGAACTGTCTTAGCGAAAGGCTTCTTGAGGGGAAAGCTGTAACTCTGTGAGATGATTTCACAGAACACAAAGAAGATTCTCAGAAAGCTTCTTTCTCATTGTTATCGGAGTTTATATCCTTTGGCCCTATAGTCTTCAAAGGGATCCGATATATCTGTTCTCAGATTCCACAGAAATAAGGGTAGCAAAGAGATCCACGAAATACAGATGTAACTCTGTGAGATGAATTAAGAGAACACTAAGCAGTTTCTCAGAAAGCTTCTTTCCAGATTTCATCTGAGGATATTTCCTTTTTCAACATAGCCCTCTATGGGCTTCCAAATATCACTTTGCCAATTCCACAAGAACTGTCTTAGCGAAAGGCTTCTTGAGGGGAAAGCTGTAACTCTGTGAGATGATTTCACAGAACACAAAGAAGTTTCTCAGAAAGCTTCTTTCTCATTGTTATCGGAGTTTATATCCTTTGGCCCTATAGTCTTCAAAGGGATCCGAAATATCTGTTCTCAGATTCCACAGAAATAAGGCTAGCAAAGAGATCCACGAAATACAGATGTAACTCTGTGAGATGAATTAACAGAACACTAAGCAGTTTCTCAGAAAGCTTCTTTCCAGATTTCATCTGAGGATATTTCCTTTTTCACCATAGCCCTCTATGGGCTTCCAAATATCACTTTGCCAATTCCACAAGAACTGTCTTAGCGAAAGGCTTCTTGAGGGGAAAGCTGTAACTCTGTGAGATGATTTCACAGAACACAAAGAAGTTTCTCAGAAAGCTTCTTTCTCGTTGTTATCGGAGTTTATATCCTTTGGCCCTATAGTCTTCAAAGGGATCCGAAATACCTGTTCTCAGATTCCACAGAAATAAGGCTAGCAAAGAGATCCACGAAATACAGATGTAACTCTGTGAGATGAATTAACAGAACACTAAGTAGTTTCTCAGAAAGCTTCTTTCCAGATTTCATCTGAGGATATTTCCTTTTTCACCATAGCCCTCTATGGGCTTCCAAATATCACTTTGCCAATTCCACAAGAACTGTCTTAGCGAAAGGCTTCTTGAGGGGAAAGCTGTAACTCTGTGAGATGATTTCACAGAACACAAAGAAGTTTCTCAGAAAGCTTCCTTCCCTTTCTTATCGGAGTTTATTTCCTTTGGCCCTATATTCATCAAAGGGATCCGAAATATCTCTTCTCAGATTCCACAGAAATAAGGCTAGCAAAGAGATCCACGAAATACAGCTGTAACTCTGTGAGATGAATTAACAGAACACTAAGCAGTTTCTCAGAAAGCTTCTTTCCAGATTTCATCTGAGGATATTTCCTTTTTCACCATTGCCCTCTATGGGCTTCCAAATATCACTTTGCCAATTCCACAAGAACTGTCTTAGCGAAAGGCTTCTTGAGGGGAAAGCTGTAACTCTGTGAGATGATTTCACAGAACACAAAGAAGTTTCTCAGAAAGCTTCCTTCTCTTTCTTATCGGAGTTTATTTCCTTTGGCCCTATATTCATCAAAGGGATCCGAAATATCTCCTCTCAGATTCCACAGAAATAAGGCTAGCAAAGAGATCCACGAAATACAGATGTAACTCTGTGAGATGAATTAACAGAACACTAAGCAGTTTCTCAGAAAGCTTCTTTCCAGATTTCATCTGAGGATATTTCCTTTTTCACCATTGCCCTCTATGGGCTTCCAAATATCACTTTGCCAATTCCACAAGAACTGTCTTATCGAAAGGCTTCTTGAGGGGAAAGCTGTAACTCTGTGAGATGATATCACAGAACTCAAACAAGTTTCTCAGAAAGCTTCTTTCTCGTTGTTATCGGAATTTATATCCTTTGACCCTATAGTCTTCAAAGGGATCCGAAATATCTCTTCTCAGATTCCACAGAAATAAGGCTAGCAAAGAGATCCACGAAATACAGATTAACTCTGTGAGATGAATTAACAGAACACTAAGCAGTTTCTCAGAAAGCTTCTTTCCAGATTTCATCTGAGGATATTTCCTTTTTCACCATTGCCCTCTATGGGCTTCCAAATATCACTTTGCCAATTCCACAAGAACTGTCTTAGCGAAAGGCTTCTTGAGGGGAAAGCTGTAACTCTGTGAGATGATTTCACAGAAAACAAAGAAGTTTCTCAGAAAGCTTCTTTCTAGTTTTTATCGGAGTTTATATCATTTGGCCCTATAGTCTTCAAAGGGATCCGATATATAAGTTCTCAGATTCCACAGAAATAAGGCTAACAAAGAGATCCACGAAATACAGATGTAACTCTGTGAGATGAATTAACAGAACACTAAGCAGTTTCTCAGAAAGCTTCTTTCCAGATTTCATCTGAGGATATTTCCTTTTTCACCATTGCCCTCTATGGGCTTCCAAATATCACTTTGCCAATTCCACAAGAACTGTCTTAGCGAAAGGCTTCTTGAGGGGAAAGCTGTAACTCTGTGAGATGATTTCACAGAACACAAAGAAGTTTCTCAGAAAGCTTCTTTCTCGTTGTTATCGGAGTTTATATCCTTTGGCCCTATAGTCTTCAAAGGGATCCGAAATATCTGTTCTCAGATTCCACAGAAATAAGCCTAGCAAAGAGATCCACGAAATACAGATGTAACTCTGTGAGATGAATTAACAGAACACTAAGCAGTTTCTCAGAAAGCTTCTTTCCAGATTTCATCTGAGGATATTTCCTTTTTCACCATAGCCCTCTATAGGCTTCCAAATATCACTTTGCCAATTCCACAAGAACTGTCTTAGCGAAAGGCTTCTTGAGGGGAAAGCTGTAACTCTGTGAGATGATTTTACAGAACACAAAGAAGTTTCTCAGAAAGCTTCCTTCTCTTTCTTATCGGAGTTTATTTCCTTTGGCCCTATATTTATCAAAGGGATCCGAAATATCTCTTCTCAGATTCCACAGAAATAAGGCTAGCAAAGAGATCCACGAAATACAGATGTAACTCTGTGAGACGATTTCACAGAACACAAAGAAGTTTCTCAGAAAGCTTCCTTCTCGTTGTTATCGGAGTTTATATCTTTGGCCCTATAGTCTTCAAAGGGATCCGAAATATCTCTTCTCAGATTCCACAGAAATAAGGCTAGCAAAGAGATCCACGAAATACAGATGTAACTCTGTGAGATGAATTAACAGAACACTAAGCAGTTTCTCAGAAAGCTTCTTTCCAGATTTCATCTGAGGATATTTCCTTTTTCACCATAGCCCTCTATGCGCTTCCAAATATCACTTTGCCAATTCCACAATAAATGTCTTAGCGAAAGACTTCTTGTGGGGAAAGCTCTAAATCTGTGAGATGATTTCACAGAACACAAAGAAGTTTCTCAGAAAGCTTCCTTCTCTTTCTTATCGGAGTTTATTTCCTTTGGCCCTATATTCCTCAAAGGGATCCGAAATATCTGTTCTCAGATTCCACAGAAATAAGGCTAGCAAAGAGATCCACGAAATACAGATGTAACTCTGTGTGATGAATTAACAGAACACTAAGCAGTTTCTCAGAAAGCTTCTTTCCAGATTTCATCTGAGGATATTTCCTTTTTCACCATTGCCCTCTAGGGGCTTCCAAATATCACTTTGCCAATTCCACAAGAACTGTCTTAGCGAAAGGCTTCTTGAGGGGAAGCTGTAACTCTGTGAGATGATTTCACAGAACACAAAGAAGTTTCTCAGAAAGCTTCTTTCTCGTTGTTATCGGAGTTTATATCCTTTGGCCCTATAGTCTTCAAAGGCATCCGAAATATCTGTTCTCAGATTCCACAGAAATAAGGCTAGCAAAGAGATCCACGAAATACAGATGTAACTCTGTGAGATGAATTAACAGAACACTAAGCAGTTTCTCAGAAAGCTTCTTTCCAGATTTCATCTGAGGATATTTCCTTTTTCACCATTGCCCTCTATGGGCTTCCAAATATCACTTTGCCAATTCCACAAGAACTGTCTTAGCGAAAGGCTTCTTCAGGGGAAAGCTGTAACTCTGTGAGACGATTTCACAGAACACAAAGAAGTTTCTCAGAAAGCTTTCTTCTCTTTCTTATCGGAGTTTATTTCCTTTGGCCCTATATTCATCAAAGGGATCCGAAATACCTCTTCTCAGATTCCACAGAAATAAGGCTAGCAAAGAGATCCACGAAATACAGATGTAACTCTGTGAGATGAATTAACAGAACACTAAGCAGTTTCTCAGAAAGCTTCTTTCCAGATTTCATCTGAGGATATTTCCTTTTTCACCATAGACCTCTATGCGCTTCCAAATATCACTTTGCCAATTCCACAATAAATGTCTTAGCGAAAGACTTCTTGAGGGGAGAGCTGTAACTCTGTGAGATGATTTCACAGAACACAAAGAAGTTTCTCAGAATGTTTCTTTCTCTTTGTTATCGGAGTTTATTTCCTTTGGCCCTATAGTCTTTAAAGGGATCCGAAATATCTGTTCTCAGATTCCACAGAAATAAGGCTAGCAAAGAGATCCACGAAATACAGATGTAACTCTGTGAGATGAATTAACAGAACACTAAGCAGTTTCTCAGAAAGCTTCTTTCCAGATTTCATCTGAGGATATTTACTTTTTCACCATAGCCCTCTATGGGCTTCCAAATATCACTTTGCCAATTCCACAAGAACTGTCTTAGCGAAAGCCTCCTTGAGGGGAAAGCTGTAACTCCGTGAGATGATTTCACAGAAAACAAAGAAGTTTCTCAGAAAGCTTCCTTCTCTTTCTTATCGGAGTTTATTTCCTTGGCCCTATATTCATCAAAGGGATCCGAAATATCTCTTCTCAGATTCCACAGAAATAAGGCTAGCAAAGAGATCCACGAAATACAGATGTAACTCTGTGAGATGAATTAACAGAACACTAAGCAGTTTCTCAGAAAGCTTCTTTCCAGATTTCATCTGAGGATATTTCCTTTTTCACCATTGCCCTCTATGGGCTTCCAAATATCACTTTGCCAATTCCACAAGAACTGTCTTAGCGAAAGGCTTCTTGAGGGGAAAGCTGTAACTCTGTGAGATGATTTCACAGAAAACAAAGAAGTTTCTCAGAAAGCTTCTTTCTCGTTTTTATCGGAGTTTATATCATTTGGCCCTATAGTCTTCAAAGGGATCCGATATATAAGTTCTCAGATTCCACAGAAATAAGGCTAACAAAGAGATCCACGAAATACAGATGTAACTCTGTGAGATGAATTAACAGAACACTAAGCAGTTTCTCAGAAAGCTTCTTTCCAGATTTCATCTGAGGATATTTCCTTTTTCACCATAGCCCTCTATGGGCTTCCAAATATCACTTTGCCAATTCCACAAGAACTGTCATAGCGAAAGGCTTCTTGAGGGGAAAGCTGTAACTCTGTGAGATGATTTCACAGAACACAAAGAAGTTTCTCAGAAAGCTTCTTTCTCGTTGTTATCGGAGTTTATATCCTTTGGCCCTATAGTCTTCAAAGGGATCCGAAATATCTGTTCTCAGATTCCACAGAAATAAGCCTAGCAAAGAGATCCACGAAATACAGATGTAACTCTGTGAGATGAATTAACAGAACACTAAGCAGTTTCTCAGAAAGCTTCTTTCCAGATTTCATCTGAGGATATTTCCTTTTTCACCATAGCCCTCTATAGGCTTCCAAATATCACTTTGCCAATTCCACAAGAACTGTCTTAGCGAAAGGCTTCTTGAGGGGAAAGCTGTAACTCTGTGAGATGACTTTACAGAACACAAAGAAGTTTCTCAGAAAGCTTCCTTCTCTTTCTTATCGGAGTTTATTTCCTTTGGCCCTATATTCATCAAAGGGATCCGAAATATCTCTTCTCAGATTCCACAGAAATAAGGCTAGCAAAGAGATCCACGAAATACAGATGTAACTCTGTGAGATGATTTCACAGAACACTAAGAAGTTTCTCAGAAAGCTTCCTTCTCGTTGTTATCGGAGTTTATATCTTTGGCCCTATAGTCTTCAAAGGGATCCGAAATATCTCTTCTCAGATTCCACAGAAATAAGGCTAGCAAAGAGATCCACGAAATACAGATGTAACTCTGTGAGATGAATTAACAGAACACTAAGCAGTTTCTCAGAAAGCTTCTTTCCAGATTTCATCTGAGGATATTTCCTTTTTCACCATAGCCCTCTATGCGCTTCCAAATATCACTTTGCCAATTCCACAATAAATGTCTTAGCGAAAGACTTCTTGTGGGGAAAGCTGTAACTCTGTGAGATGATTTCACAGAACACAAAGAAGTTTCTCAGAAAGCTTCCTTCTCTTTCTTATCGGAGTTTATTTCCTTTGGCCCTATATTCCTCAAAGGGATCCGAAATATCTGTTCTCAGATTCCACAGAAATAAGGCTAGCAAAGAGATCCACGAAATACAGATGTAACTCTGTGAGATGAATTAACAGAACACTAAGCAGTTTCTCAGAAAGCTTCTTTCCAGATTTCATCTGAGGATATTTCCTTTTTCACCATTGCCCTCTAGGGGCTTCCAAATATCACTTTGCCAATTCCACAAGAACTGTCTTAGCGAAAGGCTTCTTGAGGGGAAGCTGTAACTCTGTGAGATGATTTCACAGAACACAAAGAAGTTTCTCAGAAAGCTTCTTTCTCGTTGTTATCGGAGTTTATATCCTTTGGCCCTATAGTCTTCAAAGGGATCCGAAATATCTGTTCTCAGATTCCACAGAAATAAGGCTAGCAAAGAGATCCACGAAATACAGATGTAACTCTGTGAGATGAATTAACAGAACACTAAGCAGTTTCTCAGAAAGCTTCTTTCCAGATTTCATCTGAGGATATTTCCTTTTTCACCATTGCCCTCTATGGGCTTCCAAATATCACTTTCCCAATTCCACAAGAACTGTCTTAGCGAAAGGCTTCTTGAGGGGAAAGCTGTAACTCTGTGAGATGATTTCACAGAACACAAAGAAGTTTCTCAGAAAGCTTCCTTCTCTTTCTTATCGGAGTTTATTTCCTTTGGCCCTATATTCATCAAAGGGATCCGAAATATCTCTTCTCAGATTCCACAGAAATAAGGCTAGCAAAGAGATCCACGAAATACAGATGTAACTCTGTGAGATGAATTAACAGAACACTAAGCAGTTTCTCAGAAAGCTTCTTTCCAGATTTCATCTGAGGATATTTCCTTTTTCACCATAGACCTCTATGCGCTTCCAAATATCACTTTGCCAATTCCACAATAAATGTCTTAGCGAAAGACTTCTTTTGGGGAAAGCTGTAACTCTGTGAGATGATTTCACAGAACACAAAGAAGTTTCTCAGAAAGTTTCTTTCTCTTTGTTATCGGAGTTTATTTCCTTTGGCCCTATAGTCTTTAAAGGGATCCGAAATATCTGTTCTCAGATTCCACAGAAATAAGGCTAGCAAAGAGATCCACGAAATACAGATGTAACTCTGTGAGATGAATTAACAGAACACTAAGCAGTTTCTCAGAAAGCTTCTTTCCAGATTTCATCTGAGGATATTTCCTTTTTCACCTTTGCCCTCTATGGGCTTCCAAATATCACTTTGCCAATTCCACAAGAACTGTCTTAGCGAAAGGCTTCTTGAGGGGAAAGCTGTAACTCTGTGAGATGATTTCACAGAACACAAAGAAGTTTCTCAGAAAGCTTCCTTCTCTTTCTTATCGGAGTTTATTTCCTTTGGCCCTATATTCATCAAAGGGATCCGAAATATCTCTTCTCAGATTCCACAGAAATAAGGCTAGCAAAGAGATCCACGAAATACAGATGTAACTCTGTGAGATGAATTAACAGAACACTAAGCAGTTTCTCAGAAAGCTTCTTTCCAGATTTCATCTGAGGATATTTCCTTTTTCACCATAGACATCTATGCGCTTCCAAATATCACTTTGCCAATTCCACAATAAATGTCTTAGCGAAAGACTTCTTTTGGGGAAAGCTGTAACTCTGTGAGATGATTTCACAGAACACAAAGAAGTTTCTCAGAAAGTTTCTTTCTCTTTGTTATCGGAGTTTATTTCCTTTGGCCCTATAGTCTTTAAAGGGATCCGAAATATCTGTTCTCAGATTCCACAGAAATAAGGCTAGCAAAGAGATCCACGAAATACAGATGTAACTCTGTGAGATGAATTAACAGAACACTAAGCAGTTTCTCAGAAAGCTTCTTTCCAGATTTCATCTGAGGATATTTCCTTTTTCACCTTTGCCCTCTATGGGCTTCCAAATATCACTTTGCCAATTCCACAAGAACTGTCTTAGCGAAAGGCTTCTTGAGGGGAAAGCTGTAACTCTGTGAGATGATTTCACAGAACACAAAGAAGTTTCTCAGAAAGCTTCTCTCTCGTTGTTATCGGAGTTTATATCCTTTGGCCCTATAGTCTTCAAATGGATCCGAAATATCTGTTCTCAGATTCCACAGAAATAAGGCTAGCAAAGAGATCCACGAAATACAGATGTAACTCTGTGAGATGAATTAACAGAACACTAAGCAGTTTCTCAGAAAGCTTCTTTCCAGATTTCATCTGAGGATATTTCCTTTTTCACCATTGCCCTCTATGGGCTTCCAAATATCACTTTGCCAATTCCACAAGAACTGTCTTAGCGAAAGGCTTCTTGAGGGGAAAGCTGTAACTCTGTGAGATGATTTCACAGAACACAAAGAAGTTTTTCAGAAAGATTCTTTCTCTTTGTTATCGGAGTTTATATCCTTTGGCCCTATAGTCTTCAAAGGGATCGGAAATATCTGTTCTCAGATTCCACAGAAATAAGGCTAGCAAAGAGATCCACGAAATACAGATGTAACTCTGTGAGATGAATTAACAGAACACTAAGCAGTTTTTCAGAAACCTTCTTTCCAGATTTCATCTGAGGATATTTCCTTTTTCACCATAGCCCTCTATGCGCTTCCAAATATCACTTTGCCAATGCCACAATAAATGTCTTAGCGAAAGACTTCTCGTGGGGAAAGCTGTAACTCTCTGAGATGATTTCACAGAACACAAAGAAGTTTCTCAGAAAGTTTCTTTCTCTTTGTTATCGGAGTTTATTTCCTTTGGCCCTATAGTCTTTAAAGGGATCCGAAATATCTGTTCTCAGATTCCACAGAAATAAGGCTAGCAAAGAGATCCACGAAATACAGATGTAACTCTGTGAGATGAATTAACAGAACACTAAGCAGTTTCTCAGAAAGCTTCTTTCCAGATTTCATCTGAGGATATTTCCTTTTTCACCATAGCCCTCTATGCGCTTCCAAATATCACTTTGCCAATTCCACAATAAATGTCTTAGCGAAAGACTTCTTGTGGGGAAAGCTGTAACTCTGTGAGATGATTTCACAGAACACAAAGATGTTTCTCAGAAACTTTCTTTCTCTTTGTTATCGGAGTTTATTTCCTTTGGCCCTATATACATCAAAGGGATCCGAAATATCTGTTCTCAGATTCCACAGAAATAAGGCTAGCAAAGAGATCCACGAAATACAGATGTAACTCTGTGAGATGAATTAACAGAACACTAAGCAGTTTCTCAGAAAGCTTCTTTCCAGATTTCATCTGAGGATATTTCCTTTTTCACCATTTCCCTCAATGGGCTTCCAAATATCACTTTCCCAATTCCACAAGAACTGTCTTAGCGAAAGGCTTCCTGAGGGGAAAGCTGTAACTCTGTGAGATGATTTCACAGAACACAAAGAAGTTTCTCAGAAAGCTTCCTTCTCTTTCTTATCGGAGTTTATTTTCTTTGGCCCTATATTCAACAAAGGGATCCGAAATATCTGTTCTCAGATTCCACAGAAATAAGGCTAGCAAAGAGATCCACGAAATACAGATGTAACTCTGTGAGATGAATTAACAGAACACTAAGCAGTTTCTCAGAAAGCTTCTTTCCAGATTTCATCTGAGGATATTTCCTTTTTCACCATTGCCCTCTATGGGTTTCCAAATATCACTTTGCCAATTCCACAAGAACTGTCTTAGCGAAAGACTTCTTGAGGGGAAAGCTGTAACTCTGTGAGATGATTTCACAGAACACAAAGAAGTTTCTCAGAAAGCTTCTTTCTCGTTGTTATCGGAGATTATATCCTTTGGCCCTATAGTCTTCAAAGGGATCCGAAATATCTGTTCTCAGATTCCACAGAAATAAGGCTAGCAAAGAGATCCACGAAATACAGATGTAACTCTGTGAGATGAATTAACAGAACACTAAGCAGTTTCTCAGAAAGCTTCTTTCCAGTTTTCATCTGAGGATATTTCCTTTTTCACCATTGCCCTCTATGGGCTTCCAAATATCACTTTGCCAGTTCAACAAGAACTGTCTTAGCGAAAAGCTTCTTGAGGGGAAAGCTGTAACTCTGTGAGATGATTTCACAGAACACAAAGAAGTTTCTCAGAAAGCTTCTTTCTCGTTGTTATCGGAGTTTATATCCTTTGGCCCTATACTCTTCAAAGGGATCCGATATATCTGTTCTCAGATTCCACAGAAATAAGGCTAGCAAAGAGATCCACGAAATACAGATGTAACTCTGTGAGATGAATTAACAGAACACTAAGCAGTTTCTCAGAAAGCTTCTTTCCAGATTTCATCTGAGGATATTTCCTTTTTCACCATTGCCCTCTATGGGCTTCCAAATATCACTTTGCCAATTCAACAAGAACTGTCTTAGCGAAAGGCTTCTTGAGGGGAAAGCTGTAACTCTGTGAGATGATTTCACAGAACACAAAGAAGTTTCTCAGAAAGCTTCTTTCTCGTTGTTATCGTAGTTTATATCCTTTGGCCCTATAGTCTTCAAAGGGATCCGAAATATCTGTTCTCAGATTCCACAGAAATAAGGCTAGCAAAGAGATCCACGAAATACAGATGTAACTCTGTGAGATGAATTAACAGAACACTAAGTAGTTTCTCAGAAAGCTTCTTTCCAGATTTCATCTGAGGATATTTCCTTTTTCACCATAGCCCTCTATAGGCTTCCAAATATCACTTTGCCAATTCCACAAGAACTGTCTTAGCGAAAGGCTTCTTGAGGGGAAAGCTGTAACTCTGTGAGATGATTTCACAGAACACAAAGAAGTTTCTCAGAAAGCTTCCTTCTCTTTCTTATCGGAGTTTATTTCCTTTGGCCCTATATTCATCAAAGGGATCCGAAATATCTCTTCTCAGATTCCACAGAAATAAGGCTAGCAAAGAGATCCACGAAATACAGCTGTAACTCTGTGAGATGAATTAACAGAACACTAAGCAGTTTCTCAGAAAGCTTCTTTCCAGATTTCATCTGAGGATATTTCCTTTTTCACCATTGCCCTCTATGGGCTTCCAAATATCACTTTGCCAATTCCACAAGAACTGTCTTAGCGAAAGGCTTCTTGAGGGGAAAGCTGTAACTCTGTGAGATGATTTCACAGAACACAAAGAAGTTTCTCAGAAAGCTTCTTTCAGGTTGTTATCGGAGTTTATATCCTTTGCCCCTATAGTCTTCAAAGGGATCCGAAATATCTGTTCTCAGATTCCACAGAAATAAGGCTAGCATAGAGATCCACGAAATACAGATGTAACTCTGTGAGATGAATTAACAGAACACTAAGCAGTTTCTCAGAAAGCTTCTTTCCAGATTTCATCTGAGGATATTTCCTTTTTCACCATTGCCCTCTATGGGCTTCCAAATATCACTTTGCCAATTCTACAAGAACTGTCTTAGCGAAAGGCTTCTTGAGGGGAAAGCTGTAACTCTGTGAGATGATTTCACAGAACACAAAGAAGTTTCTCAGAAAGCTTCTTTCTCATTGTTATCGGAGTTTATATCCTTTGGCCCTATAGTCTTCAAAGGGATCCGATATATCTGTTCTCAGATTCCACAGAAATAAGGCTAGCAAAGAGATCCACGAAATACAGATGTAACTCTGTGAGATGAATTAAGAGAACACTAAGCAGTTTCTCAGAAAGCTTCTTTCCAGATTTCATCTGAGGATATTTCCTTTTTCACCATAGCCCTCTATGGGCTTCCAAATATCACTTTGCCAATTCAACAAGAACTGTCTTAGCGAAAGGCTTCTTGAGGGGAAAGCTGTAACTCTGTGAGATGATTTCACAGAACACAAAGAAGTTTCTCAGAAAGCTTCTTTCTCATTGTTATCGGAGTTTATATCCTTTGGCCCTATAGTCTTCAAAGGGATCCTAAATATCTGTTCTCAGATTCCACAGAAATAAGGCTAGCAAAGAGATCCACGAAATACAGATGTAACTCTGTGAGATGAATTAACAGAACACTAAGCAGTTTCTCAGAAAGCTTCTTTCCAGATTTCATCTGAGGATATTTCCTTTTTCACCATAGCCCTCTATGGGCTTCGAAATATCACTTTGCCAATTCCACAAGAACTGTCTTAGCGAAAGGCTTCTTGAGGGGAAAGCTGTAACTCTGTGAGATGATTTCACAGAACACAAAGAAGTTTCTCAGAAAGCTTCCTTCTCTTTCTTATCGGAGTTTATTTCCTTTGGCCCTATATTCATCAAAGGGATCCGAAATATCTCTTCTCAGATTCCACAGAAATACGGCTAGCAAAGACATCCACGAAATACAGATGCAACTCTGTGAGATGAATTAACAGAACACTAAGCAGTTTCTCAGAAAGCTTCTTTCCAGATTTCATCTGAGGATATTTCCTTTTTCACCATTGCCCTCTATGGGCTTCCAAATATCACTTTGCCAATTCCACAAGAACTGTCTTAGCGATAGGCTTCTTGAGGGGAAAGCTGTAACTCTGTGAGATGATTTCACAGAACACAAAGAAGTTTCTCAGAAAGCTTCTTTCTCGTTGTTATCGGAGCTTATATCCTTTGGCCCTATTGTCTTCAAATGGATCCGAAATATCTGTTCTCAGATTCCACAGAAATAAGGCTACAAAGAGATCCACGAAATACAGATGTAACTCTGTGAGATGAATTAACAGAACACTAAGCAGTTTCTCAGAAAGCTTCTTTCCAGATTTCATCTGGGGATATTTCCTTTTTCACCATTGCCCTCTATGGGCTTCCAAATATCACTTTGCCAATTCCACAAGAACTGTCTTAGCGAAAGGCTTCTTGAGGGGAAAGCTGTAACTCTGTGAGATGATTTCACAGAACACAAAGAAGTTTCTCAGAAAGCTTCTTTCTCGTTGTTATCGGAGTTTATATCCTTTGGCCCTATAGTCTTCAAAGGGATCCGATATATCTGTTCTCAGATTCCACAGAAATAAGGCTAACAAAGAGATCCACGAAATACAGATGTAACTCTGTGAGATGAACTAACAGAACACTAAGCAGTTTCTCAGAAAGCTTCTTTCCAGATTTCATCTGAGGATATTTCCTTTTTCACCATTGCCCTCTATGGGCTTCCAAATATCACTTTGCCAATTCAACAAGAACTGTCTTAGCGAAAGGCTTCTTGAGGGGAAAGCTGTAACTCTGTGAGATGATTTCACAGAACACAAAAAAGTTTCTCAGAAAGCTTCTTTCTCGTTGTTATCGGAGTTTATATCCTTTGAGCCTATAGTCTTCAAAGGGATCCGAAATATCTGTTCTCAGATTCCACAGAAATAAGGCTAGCAAAGAGATCCACGAAATACAGATGTAACTCTGTGAGATGAATTAACAGAACACTAAGCAGTTTCTCAGAAAGCTTCTTTCCAGATTCCATCTGAGGATATTTCCTTTTTCACCATTGCCCTTTATGGGCTTCCAAATATCACTTTGCCAATTCCACAAGAACTGTCTTAGCGAAAGGCTTCTTGAGGGGAAAGCTGTAACTCTGTGAGATGATTTCACAGAACACAAAGAAGTTTCTCAGAAAGCTTCTTTCTCGTTGTTATCGGAGTTTATATCCTTTGGCCCTATAGTCTTCAAAGGGATCCGAAATATCTGTTCTCAGATTCCACAGAAATAAGGCTAGCAAAAAGATCCACGAAATACAGATGTAACTCTGTGAGATGAATTAACAGAACACTAAGCAGTTTCTCAGAAAGCTTCTTTCCAGATTTCATCTGAGGATATTTCCTTTTTCACCATAGCCCTCTATTGGCTTCCAAATATCACTTTGCCAATTCCACAAGAACTGTCTTAGCGAAAGGCTTCTTGAGGGGAAAGCTGTAACTCTGTGAGATGATTTTACAGAACACAAAGAAGTTTCTCAGAAAGCTTCCTTCTCTTTCTTATCGGAGTTAATTTCCTTTGGCCCTATATTCATCAAAGGGATCCGAAATATCTCTTCTCAGATTCCACAGAAATAAGGCTAGCAAAGAGATCCACGAAATACAGATGTAACTCTGTGAGATGATTTCACAGAACACTAAGAAGTTTCTCAGAAAGCTTCCTTCTCGTTGTTATCGTAGTTTATATCTTTGGCCCTATAGTCTTCAAAGGGATCCGAAATATCTCTTCTCAGATTCCACAGAAATAAGGCTAGCAAAGAGATCCACGAAATACAGATGTAACTCTGTGAGATGAATTAACAGAACACTAAGCAGTTTCTCAGAAAGCTTCTTTCCAGATTTCATCTGAGGATATTTCCTTTTGCACCATTGCCCTCTATGGGCTTCCAAATATCAATTTGCCAATTCCACAAGAACTGTCTTAGCGAAAGGCTTCTGGAGGGGAAAGCTGTAACTCTGTGAGATGATTTCACAGAACACAAAGAAGTTTCTCAGAAAGCTTCTTTCTCGTTGTAATCGGAGTTTATATCTTTTGGCCCTTTAGTCTTCAAAGGGATCCGAAATATCTGTTCTCAGATTCCACAGAAATAAGGCTAGCAAAGAGATCCACGAAATACATATGTAACTCTGTGAGATGAATTAACAGAACACTAAGCAGTTTCTCAGAAAGTTTCTTTCCAGATTTTATCTGAGGATATTTCCTTTTTCACCATTGCCCTCTATGGGCTTCCAAATATCACTTTGCCAATTCAACAAGAACTGTCTTATCGAAAGGCTTCTTGAGGGGAAAGCTGTAACTCTGTGAGATGATTTCACAGAACTCAAAGAAGTTTCTCAGAAAGCTTCTTTCTCGTTGTTATCGGAGTTTATATCCTTTGGCCCTATAGTCTTCAAAGGGATCCGAAATATCTGTTCTCAGATTCCACAGAAATAAGGCTAGCAAAGAGATCCACGAAATACAGATGTAACTCTGTGAGATGAATTAACAGAACACTAAGCAGTTTCTCAGAAAGCTTCTTTCCAGACTTCATCTGAGGATATTTCCTTTTTCACCATAGCCCTCTATGGGCTTACAAATATCACCTTGCCAATTCCACAAGAACTGTTTTAGCGAAAGGCTTCTTGAGGGGAAAGCTGTAACTCTGTGAGATGATTTCACAGAACACAAAGAAGTTTCTCAGAAAGCTTCCTTCTCTTTCTTATCGGAGTTTATTTCCTTTGGCCCTATATTCATCAAAGGGATCCGAAATATCTCTTCTCAGATTCCACAGAAATAAGGCTAGCAAAGAGATCCACGAAATACAGATGCAACTCTGTGAGATGAATTAACAGAACACTAAGCAGTTTCTCAGAAAGCTATTTTCCAGATTTCATCTGAGGATATTTCCTTTTTCACCATTGCCCTCTATGGGCTTCCAAATATCACTTTGCCAATTCCACAAGAACTGTCTTAGCGAAAGGCTTCTTGAGGGGAAAGCTGTAACTCTGTGAGATGATTTCACAGAACACAAAGAAGTTTCTCAGAAAGCTTCTTTCTCGTTGTTATCGGAGTTTATATCCTTTGGCCCTATAGTCTTCAAAGGGATCCGAAATATCTGTTCTCAGATTCCACAGAAATAAGGCTAGCAAAGAGATCCACGAAATACAGATGTAACTCTGTGAGATGAATTAACAGAACACTAAGCAGTTTCTCAGAAAGCTTCTTTCCAGATTTCATCTGAGGATATTTCCTTTTTCACCATAGCCCTCTATAGGCTTCCAAATATCACTTTGCCAATTCCACAAGAACTGTCTTAGTGAAAGGCTTCTTGAGGGGAAAGCTGTAACTCTGTGAGATGATTTTACAGAACACAAAGAAGTTTCTCAGAAAGCTTCCTTCTCTTTCTTATCGGAGTTTATTTCCTTTGGCCCTATATTCATCAAAGGGATCCGAAATATCTCTTCTCAGATTCCACAGAAATAAGGCTAGCAAAGAGATCCACGAAATACAGATGTAACTCTGTGAGATGATTTCACAGAACACTAAGAAGTTTCTCAGAAAGCTTCCTTCTCGTTGTTATCGGAGTTTATATACTTTGGCCCTATAGTCTTCAAAGGGATCCGAAATATCTCGTCTCAGATTCCACAGAAATAAGGCTACCAAAGAGATCCACGAAATACAGATGTAACTCTGTGAGATGAATTAACAGAACACTAAGCAGTTTCTCAGAAAGCTTCTTTCCAGATTTCATCTGAGGATATTTCCTTTTTCACCATTGCTCTCTATGGGCTTCCAAATATCACTTTGCCAATTCCACAAGAACTGTCTTAGCAAAAGGCTTCTTGAGGGGAAGCTGTAACTCTGTGAGATGATTTCACAGAACCCAAGAATTTTCTCAGAAAGCTTCTTTCTCTTTGTTATCGGAGGATATTTCTTTTGGCCCATTAGTCTTCTGCGGGATCCGAAATATCTGTTCTCAGATTCCACAAAAATAAGGCTAGCAAAGAGATCCACGAAATACAGATGTAACTCTGTGAGATGAATTAACAGAACACTAAGCAGTTTCTCAGAAAGCTTCTTTCCAGATTTCATCTGAGGATATTTCCGTTTTCAACATTGCCCTCTATGGGCTTCCAAATATCACTTTCCCAATTCCACAAGAACTGTCTTAGCGAAAGGCTTCTTGAGGGGAAAGCTGTAACTCTGTGAGATGATTTCACAGAACACAAAGAAGTTTCTCAGAAAGCTTCCTTCTCTTTCTTATCGGAGTTTATTTCCTTTGGCCCTATATTCATCAAAGGGATCCGAAATATCTCTTCTCAGATTCCACAGAAATAAGGCTAGCAAAGAGATCCACGAAATACAGATGTAACTCTGTGAGATGAATTAACAGAACACTAAGCAGTTTCTCAGAAAGCTTCTTTCCAGATTTCATCTGAGGATATTTCCTTTTTCACCATAGCCCTCTATGCGCTTCCAAATATCACTTTGCCAATTCCACAATAAATGTCTTAGCGAAAGACTTCTTGTGGGGAAAGCTGTAACTCTGTGAGATGATTTCACAAAACACAAAGAAGTTTCTCAGAAAGCTTCCTTCTCTTTCTTATCGGAGTTTATTTCCTTTGGCCCTATATTCCTCAAAGGGATCCGAAATATCAGTTCTCAGATTCCACAGAAATAAGGCTAGCAAAGAGATCCACGAAACACAGATGTAACTCTGTGAGATGAATTAACAGAACACTAAGCAGTTTCTCAGAAAGCTTCTTTCCAGATTTTTTCAGAGGATATTTCCTTTTTCACCATTGCCCTCTATGGGCTTCCAAATATCACTTTGCCAATTCCACAAGAACTGTCTTAGCGAAAGGCTTCTTGAGGGGAAGCTGTAACTCTGTGAGATGATATCACAGAACACAAAGAAGTTTCTCAGAAAGCTTCCTTCTCTTTCTTATCGGAGTTTATTTCCTTTGGCCCTATAGTCTTCAAAGGGATCCGAAATATCTGTTCTCAGATTGCACAGAAATAAGGCTAGCAAAGAGATCCACGAAATACCGATGTAACTCTGTGAGATGAATTAACAGAACACTAAGCAGTTTCTCAGAAAGCTTCTTTCCAGATTTCATCTGAGGATATTTCCTTTTTCACCATTGCCCTCTATGGGCTTCCAAATATCACTTTGCCAATTCCACAAGAACTGTCTTAGCGAAAGGCTTCTTGAGGGGAAAGCTGTAACTCTGTGAGATGATTTCACAGAACACAAAGAAGTTTCTCAGAAAGCTTCTTTCTCATTGTTATCGGAGTTTATATCCTTTGGCCCTATAGTCTTCAAAGGGATCCGAAATATCTGTTCTCAGATTCCACAGAAATAAGGCTAGCAAAGAGATCCACGAAATACAGATGTAACTCTGTGAGATGAATTAACAGAACACTAAGCAGTTTCTCAGAAAGCTTCTTTCCAGATTTCATCTGAGGATATTTCCTTTTTCACCATTGCCCTCTATGGGCTTCCAAATATCACTTTGCCAATTCAACAAGAACTGTCTTAGCGAAAGGCTTCTTGAGGGGAAAGCTGTAACTCTGTGAGATGATTTCACAGAACACAAAGAAGTTTCTCAGAAAGCTTCTTTCTCATTGTTATCGGAGTTTATATACTTTGGCCCTTTAGTCTTCAAAGGGATCCGAAATATCTGTTCTCAGATTCCACAGAAAAAAGGCTAGCAAAGAGATCCACCAAATACATATGTAACTCTGTGAGATGAATTAACAGAACACTAAGCAGTTTCTCAGAAAGCTTCTTTCCAGATTTCATCTGAGGATATTTCCTTTTTCACCATAGCCCTCTATGGGCTTCCAAATATCACTTTGCCAATTCCGCAAGAACTGTCTTAGCGAAAGGCTTCTTGAGGGGAAAGCTGTAACTCTGTGAGATGATTTCACAGAACACAAAGAAGTTTCTCAGAAAGCTTCCTTCTCTTTCTTATCGGAGTTTATTTCCTTTGGCCCTATATTCATTAAAGGGATCCGAAATATCTCTTCTCAGATTCCACAGAAATAAGGCTAGCAAAGAGATCCACGAAATACAGATGTAACTCTGTGAAATGAATTAACAGAACACTAAGCAGTTTCTCAGAAAGCTTCTTTCCAGATTTCATCTGAGGATATTTCCTTTTTCACCATTGCCCTCTATGGGCTTCCAAATATCACTTTGCCAATTCCACAAGAACTGTCTTAGCGAAAGGCTTCTTGAGGTGAAAGCTGTAACTCTGTGAGATGATTTCACAGAACACAAAGAAGTTTCTCAGAAAGCTTCTTTCTCGTTGTTATCGGAGTTTATATCCTTTGGCCCTATAGTCTTCAAAGGGATCCGAAATATCTGTTCTCAGTTTCCACAGAAATAAGGCTAGCAAAGAGATCCACGAAATACAGATGTAACTCTGTGAGATGAATTAACAGAACACTAAGCAGTTTCTCAGAAAGCGTCTTTCCAGATTTCATCTGAGGATATTTCCTTTTTCACCATTGCCCTCTATGGGCTTCCAAATATCACTTTGCCAATTCCACAAGAACTGTCTTAGCGAAAGGCTTCTTGAGGGGAAGCTGTAACTCTGGTAGATGATTTCACAGAACACAAAGAAGTTTCTCAGAAAGCTTCCTTCTCTTTCTTATCGGAGTTTATTTCCTTTGGCCCTATAGTCTTCAAAGGGATCCGAAATATCTGTTCTCAGATTCCACAGAAATAAGGCTAGCAAAGAGATCCACGAAATACAGATGTACCTCTGTGAGATGAATTAACAGAACAGTAAGCAGTTTCTCAGAAAGCTTCTTTCCAGATTTCATCTGAGGATATTTCCTTTTTCACCATTGCCCTCTATGGGCTTCCAAATATCACTTTGCCAATTCAACAAGAACTGTCTTATCGAAAGGCTTCGTGAGGGGAAAGCTGTAACTCTCTGAGATGATTTCACAGAACTCAAAGAAGTTTCTCAGAAAGCTTCTTTCTCGTTGTTATCGGAGTTTATATCCTTTGGCCCTATAGTCTTCAAAGGGATCCGAAATATCTCTTCTCAGATTCCACAGAAATAAGGCTAGCACAGAGATCCACGAAATACAGATGTAACTCTGTGAGATGAATTAACAGAACACTAAGCAGTTTCTCAGAAAGCTTTTTTCCAGATTTCATCTGAGGATATTTCCTTTTTCACCATAGCCCTCTATGGGCTTCCAAATATCACCTTGCCAATTCCACAAGAACTGTCTTAGCGAAAGGCTTCTTGAGGGGAAAGCTGTAACTCTGTGAGATGATTTCACAGAACACAAAGAAGTTTCTCAGAAAGCTTCCTTCTCTTTCTTATCGGAGTTTATTTCCTTTGGCCCTATATTCATCAAAGGGATCCGAAATATCTCTTCTCAGATTCCACAGAAATAAGGCTAGCAAAGAGATCCACGAAATACAGATGCAACTCTGTGAGATGAATTAACAGAACACTAAGCAGTTTCTCAGAAAGCTTCTTTCCAGATTTCATCTGAGGATATTTCCTTTTTCACCATTGCCCTCTATGGGCTTCCAAATATCACTTTGCCAATTCCACAAGAACTGTCTTAGCGAAAGGCTTCTTGAGGGGAAAGCTGTAACTCTGTGAGATGATTTCACAGAACACAAAGAACTTTCTCAGAAAGCTTCTTTCTCGTTGTTATCGGAGTTTATATCCTTTGGCCCTATTGTCTTCAAATGGATACGAAATATCTCTTCTCAGATTCCACAGAAATAAGGCTAGCAAAGAGATCCACGAAATACAGGTGTAACTCTGTGAGATGAATTAACAGAACACTAAGCAGTTTCTCAGAAAGCTTCTTTCCAGATTTCATCTGAGGATATTTCCTTTTTCACCATTGCCCTCTATGGGCTTCCAAATATCACTTTGCCAATTCAACAAGAACTGTCTTAGCGAAAGGCTTCTTGAGGGGAAAGCTGTAACTCTGTGAGATGATTTCACAGAACACAAAGAAATTTCTCAGAAAGCTTCCTTCTCTTTCTTATCGGAGTTTATTTCCTTTGGCCCTATATTCATCAAAGGGATCCGAAATATCTCTTCTCAGATTCCACAGAAATAAGGCTAGCAAAGAGATCCACGAAATACAGGTGTAACTCTGTGAGATGATTTCACAGAACACAAAGAAGTTTCTCAGAAAGCTTCCTTCTCGTTGTTATCGGAGTTTATATCCTTTGGCCCTATAGTCTTCAAAGGGATCCGAAATATCTCTTCTCAGATTCCACAGAAATAAGGCTAGCAAAGAGATCCACGAAATACAGATGTAACTCTGTGAGATGAATTAACAGAACACTAAGCAGTTTCTCAGAAAGCTTCTTTCCAGAATTCATCTGAGGATATTTCCTTTTTCACCATGGCCCTCTATGGGCTTCCAAATATCACTTTGCCAATTCCACAAGAACTGTCTTAGCGAAAGGCTTCTTGAGGGGAAAGCTGTAACTCTGTGAGATGATTTCACAGAACACAAAGAAGTTTCTCAGAAAGCTTCTTTCTCGTTGTTATCGGAGTTTATATCCTTTGGCCCTATAGTCTTCAAAGGGATCCGAAATATCTCTTCTCAGATTAAAAAGAAATAAGGCTAGCAAAGAGATCCACGAAATACAGATGTAACTCTGTGAGATGAATTAACAGAACACTAAGCAGTTTCTCAGAAAGCTTCTTTCCAGATTTCATCTGAGGATATTTCCTTTTTCACCATAGCCCTCTATAGGCTTCCAAATATCACTTTGCCAATTCCACAAGAACTGTCTTAGCGAAAGGCTTCTTGAGGGGAAGCTGTAACTCTGTGAGATGATTTCACAGAACACAAAGAAGTTTCTCAGAAAGCTTCTTTCTCTTTGTTATCGGAGGATATTTCTTTTGGCCCAATAGTCTTCTGCGGGATCCGAAATATCTGTTCTCAGATTCCACAAAAATAAGGCTAGCAAAGAGATCCACGAAATACAGATGTACCTCTGTGAGATGAATTAACAGAACACTAACCAGTTTCTCAGAATGCTTCTTTCCAGATTTCATCTGAGGATATTTCCTTTTTCAACATTGCCCTCTATGGGGTTCCAAATATCACTTTCCCAATTCCACAAGAACTGTCTTAGCGAAATGCTTCTTGAGGGGAAAGCTGTAACTCTGTGAGATGATTTCACAGAACACAAAGAAGTTTCTCAGAAAGCTTCCTTCTCTTTCTTATCGGAGTTTATTTCCTTTGGCCTTATATTCATCAAAGGGATCCGAAATATCTCTTCTCAGATTCCACAGAAATAAGGCTAGCAAAGAGATCCACGAAATACAGATGTAACTCTGTGAGATGAATTAACAGAACACTAAGCAGTTTCTCAGAAAGCTTCTTTCCAGATTTCATCTGAGGATATTTCCTTTTTCACCATTGCCCTCTATGGGCTTCCAAATATCACTTTGCCAATTCCACAAGAACTGTCTTAGCGAAAGGCTTCTTGAGGGGAAAGCTGTAACTCTGTGAGATGATTTCACAGAACACAAAGAAGTTTCTCAGAAAGCTTCTTTCTCGTTGTTATCGGAGTTTATATCCTTTGGCCCTATAGTCTTCAAAGGGATCCGAAATATCTGTTCTCAGATTCCACAGAAATAAGGCTAGCAAAGAGATCCACGAAATACAGATGTAACTCTGTGAGATGAATTAACAGAACACTAAGCAGTTTCTCAGAAAGCTTCTTTCCAGATTTCATCTGAGGATATTTCCTTTTTCACCATAGCCCTCAATGGGCTTCCAAATATCACTTTACCAATTCCACAAGAACTGTCTTAGCGAAAGGCTTCTTGAGGGGAAAGCTGTAACTCTGTGAGATGATTTTACAGAACACAAAGAAGTTTCTCAGAAAGCTTCCTTCTCTTTCTTATCGGAGTTTATTTCCTTTGGCCCTATATTCATCAAAGGGATCCAAAATATCTCTTCTCAGATTCCACAGAAATAAGGCTAGCAAAGAGATCCACGAAATACAGATGTACCTCTGTGAGATGATTTCACAGAACACAAAGAAGTTTCTCAGAAAGCTTCCTTCTCGTTGTTATCGGAGTTTATATCCTTTGGCCCTATAGTCTTCAAAGGGATCCGAAATATCTCTTCTCAGATTCCACAGAAATAAGGCTAGCAAAGAGATCCACGAAATACAGATGTAACTCTGTGAGATGAATTAACAGAACACTAAGCAGTTTCTCAGAAAGCTTCTTTCCAGATTTCATCTGAGGATATTTCCTTTTTCACCATTGCCCTCTATGGGCTTCCAAATATCACTTTGCCAATTCCACAAGAACTGTCTTAGCGAAAGGCTTCTTGAGGGGAAGCTGTAACTCTGTGAGATGATTTCACAGAACACAAAGAAGTTTCTCAGAAAGCTTCTTTCTCTTTGTTATCGGAGGATATTTCTTTTGGCCCAATAGTCTTCTGCGGGATCCGAAATATCTGTTCTCAGATTCCACAAAAATAAGGCTAGCAAAGAGATCCACGAAATACAGATGTACCTCTGTGAGATGAATTAACAGAACACTAACCAGTTTCTCAGAAAGCTTCATTCCAGATTTCATCTGAGGATATTTCCTTTTTCAACATTGCCCTCTATGGGCTTCCAAATATCACTTTCCCAATTCCACAAGAACTGTCTTAGCGAAAGGTTTCTTGAGGGGAAAGCTGTAACTCTGTGAGATGATTTCACAGAACACAAAGAAGTTTCTCAGAAAGCTTCCTTCTCTTTCTTATCGGAGTTTATTTCCTTTGGCCTTATATTCATCAAAGGGATCCGAAATATCTCTTCTCAGATTCCACAGAAATAAGGCTAGCAAAGAGATCCACGAAATACAGATGTAACTCTGTGAGATGAATTAACAGAACACTAAGCAGTTTCTCAGAAAGCTTCTTTCCAGATTTCATCTGAGGATATTTCCTTTTTCACCATTGCCCTCTATGGGCTTCCAAATATCACTTTGCCAATTCCACAAGAACTGTCTTAGCGAAAGGCTTCTTTAGTGTAAAGCTGTAACTCTGTGAGATGATTTCACAGAACACAAAGAAGTTTCTCAGAAAGCTTCTTTCTCGTTGTTATCGGAGTTTATATCCTTTGGCCCTATAGTCTTCAAAGGCATCCGAAATATCTGTTCTCAGATTCCACAGAAATAAGGCTAGCAAAGAGATCCACGAAATACAGATGTAACTCTGTGAGATGAATTAACAGAACACTAAGCAGTTTCTCAGAAAGCTTCTTTCCAGATTTCATCTGAGGATATTTCCTTTTTCACCATAGCCCTCTATAGGCTTCCAAATATCACTTTACCAATTCCACAAGAACTGTCTTAGCGAAAGGCTTCTTGAGGGGAAAGCTGTAACTCTGTGAGATGATTTTACAGAACACAAAGAAGTTTCTCAGAAAGCTTCCTTCTCTTTCTTATCGGAGTTTATTTCCTTTGGCCCTATATTCATCAAAGGGATCCAAAATATCTCTTCTCAGATTCCACAGAAATAAGGCTAGCAAAGAGATCCACGAAATACAGATGTACCTCTGTGAGATGATTTCACAGAACACAAAGAAGTTTCTCAGAAAGCTTCCTTCTCGTTGTTATCGGAGTTTATATCCTTTGGCCCTATAGTCTTCAAAGGGATCCGAAATATCTCTTCTCAGATTCCACAGAAATAAGGCTAGCAAAGAGATCCACGAAATACACATGTAACTCTGTGAGATGAATTAACAGAACACTAAGCAGTTTCTCAGAAAGCTTCTTTCCAGATTTCATCTGAGGATATTTCCTTTTTCACCATTGCCCTCTATGGGCTTCCAAATATCACTTTGCCAATTCCAGAAGAACTGTCTTAGCGAAAGGCTTCTTGAGGGGAAGCTGTAACTCTGTGAGATGATTTCACAGAACACAAAGAAGTTTCTCAGAAAGCTTCTTTCTCTTTGTTATCGGAGGATATTACTTTTGGCCCAATAGTCTTCTGCGGGATCCGAAATATCTGTTCTCAGATTCCACAAAAATAAGGCTAGCAAAGAGATCCACGAAATACAGATGTACCTCTGTGAGATGAATTAACGGAACACTAACCAGTTTCTCAGAAAGCTTCTTTCCAGATTTCATCTGAGGATATTTCCTTTTTCAACATTGCCCTCTATGGGCTTCCAAATATCACTTTCCCAATTCCACAAGAACTGTCTTAGCGAAAGGCTTCTTGAGGGGAAAGCTGTAACTCTGTGAGATGATTTCACAGAACACAAAGAAGTTTCTCAGAAAGCTTCCTTCTCTTTCTTATCAGAGTTTATTTCCTTTGGCCTTATATTCATCAAAGGGATCCGAAATATCTCTTCTCAGATTCCACAGAAATAAGGCTAGCAAAGAGATCCACGAAATACAGATGTAACTCTGTGAGATGAATTAACAGAACACTAAGCAGTTTCTCAGAAAGCTTCTTTCCAGATTTCATCTGAGGATATTTCCTTTTTCACCATTGCCCTCTATGGGCTTCCAAATATCACTTTGCCAATTCCACAAGAACTGTCTTAGCGAAAGGCTTCTTGAGGGGAAAGCTGTAACTCTGTGAGATGATTTCACAGAACACAAAGAAGTTTCTCAGAAAGCTTCTTTCTCGTTGTTATCGGAGTTTATATCCTTTGGCCCTATAGTCTTCAAAGGGATCCGAAATATCTGTTCTCAGATTCCACATAAATAAGGCTAGCAAAGAGATCCACGAAATACAGATGTAACTCTGTGAGATGAATTAACAGAACACTAAGCAGTTTCTCAGAAAGCTTTTTTCCAGATTTCATCTGAGGATATTTCCTTTTTCACCATAGCCCTCTATAGGCTTCCAAATATCACTTTACCAATTCCACAAGAACTGTCTTAGCGAAAGGCTTCTTGAGGGGAAAGCTGTAACTCTGTGAGATGATTTTACAGAACACAAAGAAGTTTCTCAGAAAGCTTCCTTCTCTTTCTTATCGGAGTTTATTTCCTTTGGCCCTATATTCATCAAAGGGATCCAAAATATCTCTTCTCAGATTCCACAGAAATAAGGCTAGCAAAGAGATCCACGAAATACAGATGTACCTCTGTGAGATGATTTCACAGAACACAAAGAAGTTTCTCAGAAAGCTTCCTTCTCGTTGTTATCGGAGTTTATATCCTTTGGCCCTATAGTCTTCAAAGGGATCCGAAATATCTCCTCTCAGATTCCACAGAAATAAGGCTAGCAAAGAGATCCACGAAATACAGCTGTAACTCTGTGAGATGAATTAACAGAACACTAAGCAGTTTCTCAGAAAGCTTCTTTCCAGATTTCATCTGAGGATATTTCCTTTTTCACCATTGCCCTCTATGGGCTTCCAAATATCACTTTGCCAATTCCACAAGAACTGTCTTAGCGAAAGGCTTCTTGAGGGGAAAGCTGTAACTCTGTGAGATGATTTCAAAAAACACAAAGAAGTTTCTCAGAAAGCTTCTTTCTCGTTGTTATCGGAGTTTATATCCTTTGGCCCTATTGTCTTCAAATGGATACGAAATATCTGTTCTCAGATTCCACAGACATAAGGCTAGCAAAGAGATCCACGAAATACAGGTGTAACTCTGTGAGATGAATTAACAGAACACTAAGCAGTTTCTCAGAAAGCTTCTTTCCAGATTTCATCTGAGGATATTTCCTTTTTCACCATTGCCCTCTATGGGCTTCCAAATATCACTTTGCCAATTCCACAAGAACTGTCTTAGCGAAAGGCTTCTTGAGGGGAAAGCTGTAACTCTGTGAGATGATTTCACAGAACACAAAGAAATTTCTCAGAAAGCTTCCTTCTCTTTCTTATCGGAGTTTATTTCCTTTGGCCCTATATTCATCAAAGGGATCCGAAATATCTCTTCTCAGATTCCACAGAAATAAGGCTAGCAAAGAGATCCACGAAATACAGATGTAACTCTGTGAGATGAATTAACAGAACACTAAGCAGTTTCTCAGAAAGCTTCTTTCCAGATTTCATCTGAGGATATTTCCTTTTTCACCATGGCCCTCTATGGGCTTCCAAATATCACTTTGCCAATTCCACAAGAACTGTCTTAGCGAAAGGCTTCTTGAGGGGAAAGCTGTAACTCTGTGAGATGATTTCACAGAACACAAAGAAGTTTCTCAGAAAGCTTCTTTCTCGTTGTTATCGGAGTTTATATCCTTTGGCCCTATAGTCTTCAAAGGGATCCGAAATATCTCTTCTCAGATTCCACAGAAATAAGGCTAGCAAAGAGATCCACGAAATACAGATGTAACTCTGTGAGATGAATTAACAGAACACTAAGCAGTTTCTCAGAAAGCTTCTTTCCAGAGTTCATCTGAGGATATTTCCTTTTTCACCATAGCCCTCTATAGGCTTCCAAATATCACTTTGCCAATTCCACAAGAACTGTCTTAGCGAAAGGCTTCTTGAGGGGAAAGCTGTAACTCTGTGAGATGATTTTACAGAACACAAAGAAGTTTCTCAGAAAGCTTCCTTCTCTTTCTTATCGGAGTTTATTTCCTTTGGCCCTATATTCATCAAAGGGATCCGAAATATCTCTTCTCAGATTCCACAGAAATAAGGCTAGCAAAGAGATCCACGAAATACAGATGTAACTCTGTGAGATGATTTCACAGAACACAAAGAAGTTTCTCAGAAAGCTTCCTTCTCGTTGTTATCGGAGTTTATGTCCTTTGGCCCTATAGTCTTCAAAGGGATCAGAAATATCTCTTCTCAGATTCCACAGAAATAACGCTAGCAAAGAGATCCACGAAATACAGATGTTGCTCTGTGAGATGAATTAACAGAACACTAAGCAGTTTCTCAGAAAGCTTCTTTCCAGATTTCATCTGAGGATATTTCCTTTTTCACCATTGCCCTCTATGGGCTTCCAAATATCACTTTGCCAATTCCACAAGAACTGTCTTAGCGAAAGGCTTCTTGAGGGGAAGCTGTAACTCTGTGAGATGATTTCACAGAACACAAAGAAGTTTCTCAGAAAGCTTCTTTCTCTTTGTTATCGGAGGATATTTCTTTTGGCCCAATAGTCTTCTGCGGGATCCGAAATATCTGTTCTCAGATTCCACAAAAATAAGGCTAGCAAAGAGATCCACGAAATACAGATGTACCTCTGTGAGATGAATTAACAGAACACTAACCAGTTTCTCAGAAAGCTTCTTTCCAGATTTCATCTGAGGATATTTCCTTTTTCAACATTGCCCTCTATGGGGTTCCAAATATCACTTTCCCAATTCCACAAGAACTGTCTTAGCGAAATGCTTCTTGAGGGGAAAGCTGTAACTCTGTGAGATGATTTCACAGAACACAAAGAAGTTTCTCAGAAAGCTTCCTTCTCTTTCTTATCGGAGTTTATTTCCTTTGGCCTTATATTCATCAAAGGGATCCGAAATATCTCTTCTCAGATTCCACAGAAATAAGGCTAGCAAAGAGATCCACGAAATACAGATGTAACTCTGTGAGATGAATTAACAGAACACTAAGCAGTTTCTCAGAAAGCTTCTTTCCAGATTTCATCTGAGGATATTTCCTTTTTCACCATTGCCCTCTATGGGCTTCCAAATATCACTTTGCCAATTCCACAAGAACTGTCTTAGCGAAAGGCTTCTTGAGGGGAAAGCTGTAACTCTGTGAGATGATTTCACAGAACACAAAGAAGTTTCTCAGAAAGCTTCTTTCTCGTTGTTATCGGAGTTTATATCCTTTGGCCCTATAGTCTTCAAAGGGATCCGAAATATCTGTTCTCAGATTCCACAGAAATAAGGCTAGCAAAGAGATCCACGAAATACAGATGTAACTCTGTGAGATGAATTAACAGAACACTAAGCAGTTTCTCAGAAAGCTTCTTTCCAGATTTCATCTGAGGATATTTCCTTTTTCACCATAGCCCTCAATGGGCTTCCAAATATCACTTTACCAATTCCACAAGAACTGTCTTAGCGAAAGGCTTCTTGAGGGGAAAGCTGTAACTCTGTGAGATGATTTTACAGAACACAAAGAAGTTTCTCAGAAAGCTTCCTTCTCTTTCTTATCGGAGTTTATTTCCTTTGGCCCTATATTCATCAAAGGGATCCAAAATATCTCTTCTCAGATTCCACAGAAATAAGGCTAGCAAAGAGATCCACGAAATACAGATGTAACTCTGTGAGATGAATTAACAGAACACTAAGCAGTTTCTCAGAAAGCTTCTTTCCAGATTTCATCTGAGGATATTTCCTTTTTCACCATGGCCCTCTATGGGCTTCCAAATATCACTTTGCCAATTCCACAAGAACTGTCTTAGCGAAAGGCTTCTTGAGGGGAAAGCTGTAACTCTGTGAGATGATTTCACAGAACACAAAGAAGTTTCTCAGAAAGCTTCTTTCTCGTTGTTATCGGAGTTTATATCCTTTGGCCCTATAGTCTTCAAAGGGATCCGAAATATCTCTTCTCAGATTCCACAGAAATAAGGCTAGCAAAGAGATCCACGAAATACAGATGTAACTCTGTGAGATGAATTAACAGAACACTAAGCAGTTTCTCAGAAAGCTTCTTTCCAGAGTTCATCTGAGGATATTTCCTTTTTCACCATAGCCCTCTATAGGCTTCCAAATATCACTTTGCCAATTCCACAAGAACTGTCTTAGCGAAAGGCTTCTTGAGGGGAAAGCTGTAACTCTGTGAGATGATTTTACAGAACACAAAGAAGTTTCTCAGAAAGCTTCCTTCTCTTTCTTATCGGAGTTTATTTCCTTTGGCCCTATATTCATCAAAGGGATCCGAAATATCTCTTCTCAGATTCCACAGAAATAAGGCTAGCAAAGAGATCCACGAAATACAGATGTAACTCTGTGAGATGATTTCACAGAACACAAAGAAGTTTCTCAGAAAGCTTCCTTCTCGTTGTTATCGGAGTTTATGTCCTTTGGCCCTATAGTCTTCAAAGGGATCAGAAATATCTCTTCTCAGATTCCACAGAAATAACGCTAGCAAAGAGATCCACGAAATACAGATGTTACTCTGTGAGATGAATTAACAGAACACTAAGCAGTTTCTCAGAAAGCTTCTTTCCAGATTTCATCTGAGGATATTTCCTTTTTCACCATTGCCCTCTATGGGCTTCCAAATATCACTTTGCCAATTCCACAAGAACTGTCTTAGCGAAAGGCTTCTTGAGGGGAAGCTGTAACTCTGTGAGATGATTTCACAGAACACAAATAAGTTTCTCAGAAAGCTTCTTTCTCTTTGTTATCGGAGGATATTTCTTTTGGCCCAATAGTCTTCTGCGGGATCCGAAATATCTGTTCTCAGATTCCACAAAAATAAGGCTAGCAAAGAGATCCACGAAATACAGATGTACCTCTGTGAGATGAATTAACAGAACACTAACCAGTTTCTCAGAAAGCTTCTTTCCAGATTTCATCTGAGGATATTTCCTTTTTCAACATTGCCCTCTATGGTGTTCCAAATATCACTTTCCCAATTCCACAAGAACTGTCTTAGCGAAATGCTTCTTGAGGGGAAAGCTGTAACTCTGTGAGATGATTTCACAGAACACAAAGAAGTTTCTCAGAAAGCTTCCTTCTCTTTCTTATCGGAGTTTATTTCCTTTGGCCTTATATTCATCAAAGGGATCCGAAATATCTCTTCTCAGATTCCACAGAAATAAGGCTAGCAAAGAGATCCACGAAATACAGATGTAACTCTGTGAGATGAATTAACAGAACACTAAGCAGTTTCTCAGAAAGCTTCTTTCCAGATTTCATCTGAGGATATTTCCTTTTTCACCATTGCCCTCTATGGGCTTCCAAATATCACTTTGCCAATTCCACAAGAACTGTCTTAGCGAAAGGCTTCTTGAGGGGAAAGCTGTAACTCTGTGAGATGATTTCACAGAACACAAAGAAGTTTCTCAGAAAGCTTCTTTCTCGTTGTTATCGGAGTTTATATCCTTTGGCCCTATAGTCTTCAAAGGGATCCGAAATATCTGTTCTCAGATTCCACAGAAATAAGGCTAGCAAAGAGATCCACGAAATACAGATGTAACTCTGTGAGATGAATTAACAGAACACTAAGCAGTTTCTCAGAAAGCTTCTTTCCAGATTTCATCTGAGGATATTTCCTTTTTCACCATAGCCCTCAATGGGCTTCCAAATATCACTTTACCAATTCCACAAGAACTGTCTTAGCGAAAGGCTTCTTGAGGGGAAAGCTGTAACTCTGTGAGATGATTTTACAGAACACAAAGAAGTTTCTCAGAAAGCTTCCTTCTCTTTCTTATCGGAGTTTATTTCCTTTGGCCCTATATTCATCAAAGGGATCCAAAATATCTCTTCTCAGATTCCACAGAAATAAGGCTAGCAAAGAGATCCACGAAATACAGATGTACCTCTGTGAGATGATTTCACAGAACACAAAGAAGTTTCTCAGAAAGCTTCCTTCTCGTTGTTATCGGAGTTTATATCCTTTGGCCCTATAGTCTTCAAAGGGATCCGAAATATCTCTTCTCAGATTCCACAGAAATAAGGCTAGCAAAGAGATCCACGAAATACAGATGTAACTCTGTGAGATGAATTAACAGAACACTAAGCAGTTTCTCAGAAAGCTTCTTTCCAGATTTCATCTGAGGATATTTCCTTTTTCACCATTGCCCTCTATGGGCTTCCAAATATCACTTTGCCAATTCCACAAGAACTGTCTTAGCGAAAGGCTTCTTGAGGGGAAGCTGTAACTCTGTGAGATGATTTCACAGAACACAAATAAGTTTCTCAGAAAGCTTCTTTCTCTTTGTTATCGGAGGATATTTCTTTTGGCCCAATAGTCTTCTGCGGGATCCGAAATATCTGTTCTCAGATTCCACAAAAATAAGGCTAGCAAAGAGATCCACGAAATACAGATGTACCTCTGTGAGATGAATTAACAGAACACTAACCAGTTTCTCAGAAAGCTTCTTTCCAGATTTCATCTGAGGATATTTCCTTTTTCAACATTGCCCTCTATGGGCTTCCAAATATCACTTTCCCAATTCCACAAGAACTGTCTTAGCGAAAGGTTTCTTGAGGGGAAAGCTGTAACTCTGTGAGATGATTTCACAGAACACAAAGAAGTTTCTCAGAAAGCTTCCTTCTCTTTCTTATCGGAGTTTATTTCCTTTGGCCTTATATTCATCAAAGGGATCCGAAATATCTCTTCTCAGATTCCACAGAAATAAGGCTAGCAAAGAGATCCACGAAATACAGATGTAACTCTGTGAGATGAATTAACAGAACACTAAGCAGTTTCTCAGAAAGCTTCTTTCCAGAGTTCATCTGAGGATATTTCCTTTTTCACCATAGCCCTCTATAGGCTTCCAAATATCACTTTGCCAATTCCACAAGAACTGTCTTAGCGAAAGGCTTCTTGAGGGGAAAGCTGTAACTCTGTGAGATGATTTTACAGAACACAAAGAAGTTTCTCAGAAAGCTTCCTTCTCTTTCTTATCGGAGTTTATTTCCTTTGGCCCTATATTCATCAAAGGGATCCGAAATATCTCTTCTCAGATTCCACAGAAATAAGGCTAGCAAAGAGATCCACGAAATACAGATGTAACTCTGTGAGATGATTTCACAGAACACAAAGAAGTTTCTCAGAAAGCTTCCTTCTCGTTGTTATCGGAGTTTATGTCCTTTGGCCCTATAGTCTTCAAAGGGATCAGAAATATCTCTTCTCAGATTCCACAGAAATAACGCTAGCAAAGAGATCCACGAAATACAGATGTTACTCTGTGAGATGAATTAACAGAACACTAAGCAGTTTCTCAGAAAGCTTCTTTCCAGATTTCATCTGAGGATATTTCCTTTTTCACCATTGCCCTCTATGGGCTTCCAAATATCACTTTGCCAATTCCACAAGAACTGTCTTAGCGAAAGGCTTCTTGAGGGGAAGCTGTAACTCTGTGAGATGATTTCACAGAACACAAATAAGTTTCTCAGAAAGCTTCTTTCTCTTTGTTATCGGAGGATATTTCTTTTGGCCCAATAGTCTTCTGCGGGATCCGAAATATCTGTTCTCAGATTCCACAAAAATAAGGCTAGCAAAGAGATCCACGAAATACAGATGTACCTCTGTGAGATGAATTAACAGAACACTAACCAGTTTCTCAGAAAGCTTCTTTCCAGATTTCATCTGAGGATATTTCCTTTTTCAACATTGCCCTCTATGGTGTTCCAAATATCACTTTCCCAATTCCACAAGAACTGTCTTAGCGAAATGCTTCTTGAGGGGAAAGCTGTAACTCTGTGAGATGATTTCACAGAACACAAAGAAGTTTCTCAGAAAGCTTCCTTCTCTTTCTTATCGGAGTTTATTTCCTTTGGCCTTATATTCATCAAAGGGATCCGAAATATCTCTTCTCAGATTCCACAGAAATAAGGCTAGCAAAGAGATCCACGAAATACAGATGTAACTCTGTGAGATGAATTAACAGAACACTAAGCAGTTTCTCAGAAAGCTTCTTTCCAGATTTCATCTGAGGATATTTCCTTTTTCACCATTGCCCTCTATGGGCTTCCAAATATCACTTTGCCAATTCCACAAGAACTGTCTTAGCGAAAGGCTTCTTGAGGGGAAAGCTGTAACTCTGTGAGATGATTTCACAGAACACAAAGAAGTTTCTCAGAAAGCTTCTTTCTCGTTGTTATCGGAGTTTATATCCTTTGGCCCTATAGTCTTCAAAGGGATCCGAAATATCTGTTCTCAGATTCCACAGAAATAAGGCTAGCAAAGAGATCCACGAAATACAGATGTAACTCTGTGAGATGAATTAACAGAACACTAAGCAGTTTCTCAGAAAGCTTCTTTCCAGATTTCATCTGAGGATATTTCCTTTTTCACCATAGCCCTCAATGGGCTTCCAAATATCACTTTACCAATTCCACAAGAACTGTCTTAGCGAAAGGCTTCTTGAGGGGAAAGCTGTAACTCTGTGAGATGATTTTACAGAACACAAAGAAGTTTCTCAGAAAGCTTCCTTCTCTTTCTTATCGGAGTTTATTTCCTTTGGCCCTATATTCATCAAAGGGATCCAAAATATCTCTTCTCAGATTCCACAGAAATAAGGCTAGCAAAGAGATCCACGAAATACAGATGTACCTCTGTGAGATGATTTCACAGAACACAAAGAAGTTTCTCAGAAAGCTTCCTTCTCGTTGTTATCGGAGTTTATATCCTTTGGCCCTATAGTCTTCAAAGGGATCCGAAATATCTCTTCTCAGATTCCACAGAAATAAGGCTAGCAAAGAGATCCACGAAATACAGATGTAACTCTGTGAGATGAATTAACAGAACACTAAGCAGTTTCTCAGAAAGCTTCTTTCCAGATTTCATCTGAGGATATTTCCTTTTTCACCATTGCCCTCTATGGGCTTCCAAATATCACTTTGCCAATTCCACAAGAACTGTCTTAGCGAAAGGCTTCTTGAGGGGAAGCTGTAACTCTGTGAGATGATTTCACAGAACACAAATAAGTTTCTCAGAAAGCTTCTTTCTCTTTGTTATCGGAGGATATTTCTTTTGGCCCAATAGTCTTCTGCGGGATCCGAAATATCTGTTCTCAGATTCCACAAAAATAAGGCTAGCAAAGAGATCCACGAAATACAGATGTACCTCTGTGAGATGAATTAACAGAACACTAACCAGTTTCTCAGAAAGCTTCTTTCCAGATTTCATCTGAGGATATTTCCTTTTTCAACATTGCCCTCTATGGGCTTCCAAATATCACTTTCCCAATTCCACAAGAACTGTCTTAGCGAAAGGTTTCTTGAGGGGAAAGCTGTAACTCTGTGAGATGATTTCACAGAACACAAAGAAGTTTCTCAGAAAGCTTCCTTCTCTTTCTTATCGGAGTTTATTTCCTTTGGCCTTATATTCATCAAAGGGATCCGAAATATCTCTTCTCAGATTCCACAGAAATAAGGCTAGCAAAGAGATCCACGAAATACAGATGTAACTCTGTGAGATGAATTAACAGAACACTAAGCAGTTTCTCAGAAAGCTTCTTTCCAGATTTCATCTGAGGATATTTCCTTTTTCACCATTGCCCTCTATGGGCTTCCAAATATCACTTTGCCAATTCCACAAGAACTGTCTTAGCGAAAGGCTTCTTTAGGGGAAAGCTGTAACTCTGTGAGATGATTTCAAAGAACACAAAGAAGTTTCTCAGAAAGCTTCTTTCTCGTTGTTATCGGAGTTTATATCCTTTGGCCCTATAGTCTTCAAAGGGATCCGAAATATCTGTTCTCAGATTCCACAGAAATAAGGCTAGCAAAGAGATCCACGAAATACAGATGTAACTCTGTGAGATGAATTAACAGAACACTAAGCAGTTTCTCAGAAAGCTTCTTTCCAGATTTCATCTGAGGATATTTCCTTTTTCACCATAGCCCTCTATAGGCTTCCAAATATCACTTTGCCAATTCCACAAGAACTGTCTTAGCGAAAGGCTTCTTGAGGGGAAAGCTGTAACTCTGTGAGATGATTTTACAGAACACAAAGAAGTTTCTCAGAAAGCTTCCTTCTCTTTCTTATCGGAGTTTATTTCCTTTGGCCCTATATTCATCAAAGGGATCCAAAATATCTCTTCTCAGATTCCACAGAAATAAGGCTAGCAAAGAGATCCACGAAATACAGATGTACCTCTGTGAGATGATTTCACAGAACACAAAGAAGTTTCTCAGAAAGCTTCCTTCTCGTTGTTATCGGAGTTTATATCCTTTGGCCCTATAGTCTTCAAAGGGATCCGAAATATCTCTTCTCAGATTCCACAGAAATAAGGCTAGGAAAGAGATCCACGAAATACAGATGTAACTCTGTGAGATGAATTAACAGAACACTAAGCAGTTTCTCAGAAAGCTTCTTTCCAGATTTCATCTGAGGATATTTCCTTTTTCACCATTGCCCTCTATGGGCTTCCAAATATCACTTTGCCAATTCCACAAGAACTGTCTTAGCGAAACGCTTCTTGAGGGGAAGCTGTAACTCTGTGAGATGATTTCACAGAACACAAAGAAGTTTCTCAGAAAGCTTCTTTCTCTTTGTTATCGGAGGATATTACTTTTGGCCCAATAGTCTTCTGCGGGATCCGAAATATCTGTTCTCAGATTCCACAAAAATAAGGCTAGCAAAGAGATCCACGAAATACAGATGTACCTCTGTGAGATGAATTAACAGAACACTAACCAGTTTCTCAGAAAGCTTCTTTCCAGATTTCATCTGAGGATATTTCCTTTTTCAACATTGCCCTCTATGGGCTTCCAAATATCACTTTCCCAATTCCACAAGAACTGTCTTAGCGAAAGGCTTCTTGAGGGGAAAGCTGTAACTCTGTGAGATGATTTCACAGAACACAAAGAAGTTTCTCAGAAAGCTTGCTTCTCTTTCTTATCGGAGTTTATTTCCTTTGGCCTTATATTCATCAAAGGGATCCGAAATATCTCCTCTCAGATTCCACAGAAATAAGGCTAGCAAAGAGATCCACGAAATACAGATGTAACTCTGTGAGATGAATTAACAGAACACTAAGCAGTTTCTCAGAAAGCTTCTTTCCAGATTTCATCTGAGGATATTTCCTTTTTCACCATTGCCCTCTATGGGCTTCCAAATATCACTTTGCCAATTCCACAAGAACTGTCTTAGCGAAAGGCTTCTTGAGGGGAAAGCTGTAACTCTGTGAGATGATTTCACAGAACACTAAGAAGTTTCTCAGAAAGCTTCTTTCTCGTTGTTATCGGAGTTTATATCCTTTGGCCCTATAGTCTTCAAAGGGATCCGAAATATCTGTTCTCAGATTCCACAGAAATAAGGCTAGCAAAGAGATCCACGAAATACAGATGTAACTCTGTGAGATGAATTAACAGAACACTAAGCAGTTTCTCAGAAAGCTTCTTTCCAGATTTCATCTGAGGATATTTCCTTTTTCACCATAGCCCTCTATAGGCTTCCAAATATCACTTTGCCAATTCCACAAGAACTGTCTTAGCGAAAGGCTTCTTGAGGGGAAAGCTGTAACTCTGTGAGATGATTTTACAGAACACAAAGAAGTTTCTCAGAAAGCTTCCTTCTCTTTCTTATCGGAGTTTATTTCCTTTGGCCCTATATTCATCAAAGGGATCCAAAATATCTCTTCTCAGATTCCACAGAAATAAGGCTAGCAAAGAGATCCACGAAATACAGATGTACCTCTGTGAGATGATTTCACAGAACACAAAGAAGTTTCTCAGAAAGCTTCCTTCTCGTTGTTATCGGAGTTTATATCCTTTGGCCCTATAGTCTTCAAAGGGATCCGAAATATCTCTTCTCAGATTCCACAGAAATAAGGCTAGCAAAGAGATCCACGAAATACAGATGTAACTCTGTGAGATGAATTAACAGAACACTAAGCAGTTTCTCAGAAAGCTTCTTTCCAGATTTCATCTGAGGATATTTCCTTTTTCACCATTGCCCTCTATGGGCTTCCAAATATCACTTTGCCAATTCCACAAGAACTGTCTTAGCGAAAGGCTTCTTGAGGGGAAGCTGTAACTCTGTGAGATGATTTCACAGAACACAAAGAAGTTTCTCAGAAAGCTTCTTTCTCTTTGTTATCGGAGGATATTACTTTTGGCCCAATAGTCTTCTGCGGGATCCGAAATATCTGTTCTCAGATTCCACAAAAATAAGGCTAGCAAAGAGATCCACGAAATACAGATGTACCTCTGTGAGATGAATTAACAGAACACTAACCAGTTTCTCAGAAAGCTTCTTTCCAGATTTCATCTGAGGATATTTCCTTTTTCAACATTGCCCTCTATGGGCTTCCAAATATCACTTTCCCAATTCCACAAGAACTGTCTTAGCGAAAGGCTTCTTGAGGGGAAAGCTGTAACTCTGTGAGATGATTTCACAGAACACAAAGAAGTTTCTCAGAAAGCTTGCTTCTCTTTCTTATCGGAGTTTATTTCCTTTGGCCTTATATTCACCAAAGGGATCCGAAATATCTCCTCTCAGATTCCACAGAAATAAGGCTAGCAAAGAGATCCACGAAATACAGATGTAACTCTGTGAGATGAATTAACAGAACACTAAGCAGTTTCTCAGAAAGCTTCTTTCCAGATTTCATCTGAGGATATTTCCTTTTTCACCATTGCCCTCTATGGGCTTCCAAATATCACTTTGCCAATTCCACAAGAACTGTCTTAGCGAAAGGCTTCTTGAGGGGAAAGCTGTAACTCTGTGAGATGATTTCACAGAACACAAAGAAGTTTCTCAGAAAGCTTCTTTCTCGTTGTTATCGGAGTTTATATCCTTTGGCCCTATAGTCTTCAAAGGGATCCGAAATATCTGTTCTCAGATTCCACAGAAATAAGGCTAGCAAAGAGATCCACGAAATACAGATGTAACTCTGTGAGATGAATTAACAGAACACTAAGCAGTTTCTCAGAAAGCTTCTTTCCAGATTTCATCTGAGGATATTTCCTTTTTCACCATAGCCCTCTATAGGCTTCCAAATATCACTTTGCCAATTCCACAAGAACTGTCTTAGCGAAAGGCTTCTTGAGGGGAAAGCTGTAACTCTGTGAGATGATTTTACAGAACACAAAAAGTTTCTCATAAAGCTTCCTTCTCTTTCTTATCGGAGTTTATTTCCTTTGGCCCTATATTCATCAAAGGGATCCAAAATATCTCTTCTCAGATTCCACAGAAATAAGGCTAGCAAAGAGATCCACGAAATACAGATGTACCTCTGTGAGATGATTTCACAGAACACAAAGAAGTTTCTCAGAAAGCTTCCTTCTCTTTCTTATCGGAGTTTATTTCCTTTGGCCTTATATTCATCAAAGGGATCCGAAATATCTCCTCTCAGATTCCACAGAAATAAGGCTAGCAAAGAGATCCACGAAATACAGATGTAACTCTGTGAGATGAATTAACAGAACACTAAGCAGTTTCTCAGAAAGCTTCTTTCCAGATTTCATCTGAGGATATTTCCTTTTTCACCATTGCCCTCTATGGGCTTCCAAATATCACTTTGCCAATTCCACAAGAACTGTCTTAGCGAAAGGCTTCTTGAGGGGAAAGCTGTAACTCTGTGAGATGATTTCACAGAACACAAAGAAGTTTCTCAGAAAGCTTCTTTCTCGTTGTTATCGGAGTTTATATCCTTTGGCCCTATAGTCTTCAAAGGGATCCGAAATATCTGTTCTCAGATTCCACAGAAATAAGGCTAGCAAAGAGATCGACGAAATACAGATGTAACTCTGTGAGATGAATTAACAGAACACTAAGCAGTTTCTCAGAAAGCTTCTTTCCAGATTTCATCTGAGGATATTTCCTTTTTCACCATAGCCCTCTATAGGCTTCCAAATATCACTTTGCCAATTCCACAAGAACTGTCTTAGCGAAAGGCTTCTTGAGGGGAAAGCTGTAACTCTGTGAGATGATTTTACAGAACACAAAGAAGTTTCTCAGAAAGCTTCCTTCTCTTTCTTATCGGAGTTTATTTCCTTTGGCCCTATATTCATCAAAGGGATCCAAAATATCTCTTCTCAGATTCCACAGAAATAAGGCTAGCAAAGAGATCCACGAAATACAGATGTACCTCTGTGAGATGTGTTCACAGAACACAAAGAAGTTTCTCAGAAAGCTTCCTTCTCGTTGTTATCGGAGTTTATATCCTTTGGCCCTATAGTCTTCAAAGGGATCCGAAATATCTCTTCTCAGATTCCACAGAAATAAGGCTAGCAAAGAGATCCACGAAATACAGATGTAACTCTGTGAGATGAATTAACAGAACACTAAGCAGTTTCTCAGAAAGCTTCTTTCCAGATTTCATCTGAGGATATTTCCTTTTTCACCATTGCCCTCTATGGGCTTCCAAATATCACTTTCCCAATTCCACAAGAACTGTCTTAGCGAAAGGCTTCTTGAGGGGAAGCTGTAACTCTGTGAGATGATTTCACAGAACACAAAGAAGTTTCTCAGAAAGCTTCTTTCTCTTTGTTATCGGAGGATATTACTTTTGGCCCAATAGTCTTCTGCGGGATCCGAAATATCTGTTCTCAGATTCCACAAAAATAAGGCTAGCAAAGCGATCCACGAAATACAGATGTACCTCTGTGAGATGAATTAACAGAACACTAACCAGTTTCTCAGAAAGCTTCTTTCCAGATTTCATCTGAGGATATTTCCTTTTTCAACATTGCCCTCTATGGGCTTCCAAATATCACTTTCCCAATTCCACAAGAACTGTCTTAGCGAAAGGCTTCTTGAGGGGAAAGCTGTAACTCTGTGAGATGATTTCACAGAACACAAAGAAGTTTCTCAGAAAGCTTCCTTCTCTTTCTTATCGGAGTTTATTTCCTTTGGCCTTATTTTCATCAAAGGGATCCGAAATATCTCCTCTCAGATTCCACAGAAATAAGGCTAGCAAAGAGATCCACGAAATACAGATGTAACTCTGTGAGATGAATTAACAGAACACTAAGCAGTTTCTCAGAAAGCTTCTTTCCAGATTTCATCTGAGGATATTTCCTTTTTCACCATTGCCCTCTATGGGCTTCCAAATATCACTTTGCCAATTCCACAAGAACTGTCTTAGCGAAAGGCTTCTTGAGGGGAAAGCTGTAACTCTGTGAGATGATTTCACAGAACACAAAGAAGTTTCTCAGAAAGCTTCTTTCTCGTTGTTATCGGAGTTTATATCCTTTGGCCCTATAGTCTTCAAAGGGATCCGAAATATCTGTTCTCAGATTCCACAGAAATAAGGCTAGCAAAGAGATCCACGAAATACAGATGTAACTCTGTGAGATGAATTAACAGAACACTAAGCAGTTTCTCAGAAAGCTTCTTTCCAGATTTCATCTGAGGATATTTCCTTTTTCACCATAGCCCTCTATAGGCTTCCAAATATCACTTTACCAATTCAACAAGAACTGTCTTAGCGAAAGGCTTCTTGAGGGGAAAGCTGTAACTCTGTGAGATGATTTTACAGAACACAAAGAAGTTTCTCAGAAAGCTTCCTTCTCTTTCTTATCGGAGTTTATTTCCTTTGGCCCTATATTCATCAAAGGGATCCAAAATATCTCTTCTCAGATTCCACAGAAATAAGGCTAGCAAAGAGATCCACGAAATACAGATGTACCTCTGTGAGATGATTTCACAGAACACAAAGAAGTTTCTCAGAAAGCTTCCTTCTCGTTGTTATCGGAGTTTATATCCTTTGGCCCTATAGTCTTCAAAGGGATCCGAAATATCTCTTCTCAGATTCCACAGAAATAAGGCTAGCAAAGAGATCCACGAAATACAGATGTAACTCTGTGAGATGAATTAACAGAACACTAAGCAGTTTCTCAGAAAGCTTCTTTCCAGATTTCATCTGAGGATATTTCCTTTTTCACCATAGCCCTCTATGCGCTTCCAAATATCACTTTGCCAATTCCACAATAAATGTCTTAGCGAAAGACTTCTTGTGGGGAAAGCTGTAACTCTGTGAGATGATTTCACAGAACACAAAGAAGTTTCTCAGAAAGCTTCCTTCTCTTTCTTATCGGAGTTTATTTCCTTTGGCCCTATATTCCTCAAAGGGATCCGAAATATCTGTTCTCAGATTCCACAGAAATAAGGCTAGCAAAGAGATCCACGAAATACAAATGCAACTCTGTGAGATGAATTAACAGAACACTAAGCAGTTTCTCAGAAAGCTTCTTTCCAGATTTCATCTGAGGATATTTCCTTTTTCACCATTGCCGTCTATGGGCTTCCAAATATCACTTTGCCAATTCCACAAGAGCTGTCTTAGCGAAAGGCTTCTTGAGTGGAAGCTGTAACTCTATGAGATGATTTCACAGAACACAAGGAAGTTTCTCAGAAAGCTTCCTTCTCTTTCTTATCGGAGTTTATTTCCATTGGCCCTATAGTCTTCAAAGGGATCCGAAATATCTGTTCTCAGATTCCACAGAAATAAGGCTAGCAAAGAGATCCACGAAATACAGATGTAACTCTGTGAGATGATTTCACAGAACACAAAGAAGTTTCTCAGAAAGCTTCCTTCTCGTTGTTATCGGAGTTTATATCCTTTGGCCCTATAGTCTTCAAAGGGATCCGAAATATCTCTTCTCAAATTCCACAGAAATAAGGCTAGCAAAGAGATCCACGAAATACAGATGTAACTCTGTGAGATGAATTAACAGAACACTAAGCAGTTTCTCAGAAAGCTTCTTTCCAGATTTCATCTGAGGATATTTCCTTTTTCACCATTGCCCTCTATGGGCTTCCAAATATCACTTTGCCAATTCCACAAGAACTGTCTTAGCGAAAGGCTTCTTGAGGGGAAGCTGTAACTCTGTGAGATGATTTCACAGAAAGCAAGAATTTTCTCAGAAAGCTTCTTTCTCTTTGTTATCGGAGGATATTTCTTTTGGCCCAATAGTCTTCTGCGGGATCCGAAATATCTGTTCTCAGATTCCACAAAAATAAGGCTAGCAAAGAGATCCACGAAATACAGATGTAACTCTGTGAGATGAATTAACAGAACACTAACCAGTTTCTCAGAAAGCTTCTTTCCAGATTTCATCTGAGGATATTTCCTTTTTCAACATTGCCCTCTATGGGCTTCCAAATATCACTTTCCCAATTCCACAAGAACTGTCTTAGCGAAAGGCTTCTTGAGGGGAAAGCTGTAACTCTGTGAGATGATTTCATAGAACACAAAGAAGTTTCTCAGAAAGCTTCCTTCCCTTTCTTATCGGAGTTTATTTCCTTTGGCCTTATATTCATCAAAGGGATCCGAAATATCTCCTCTCAGATTCCACAGAAATAAGGCTAGCAAAGAGATCCACGAAATACAGATGTAACTCTGTGAGATGAATTAACAGAACACTAAGCAGTTTCTCAGAAACCTTCTTTCCAGATTTCATCTGAGGATATTTCCTTTTTCACCCTTGCCCTCTATGGGCTTCCAAATATCACTTTGCCAATTCCACAAGAACTGTCTTAGCGAAAGGCTTCTTGAGGGGAAAGCTGTAACTCTGTGAGATGATTTCACAGAACACAAAGAAGTTTCTCAGAAAGCTTCTTTCTCGTTGTTATCGGAGTTTATATCCTTTGGCCCTATAGTCTTCAAAGGGATCCGAAATATCTGTTCTCAGATTCCACAGAAATAAGGCTAGCAAAGAGATCCACGAAATACAGATGTAACTCTGTGAGATGAATTAACAGAACACTAAGCAGTTTCTCAGAAAGCTTCTTTCCAGATTTCATCTGAGGATATTTCCTTTTTCACCATAGCCCTCTATAGGCTTCCAAATATCACTTTGCCAATTCCACAAGAACTGTCTTAGCGAAAGGCTTCTTGAGGGGAAAGCTGTAACTCTGTGAGATGATTTTACAGAACACAAAGAAGTTTCTCAGAAAGCTTCCTTCTCTTTCTTATCGGAGTTTATTTCCTTTGGCCCTATATTCATCAAAGGGATCCAAAATATCTCTTCTCAGATTCCACAGAAATAAGGCTAGCAAAGAGATCCACGAAATACAGATGTACCTCTGTGAGATGTGTTCACAGAACACAAAGAAGTTTCTCAGAAAGCTTCCTTCTCGTTGTTATCGGAGTTTATATCCTTTGGCCCTATAGTCTTCAAAGGGATCCGAAATATCTCTTCTCAGATTCCACAGAAATAAGGCTAGCAAAGAGATCCACGAAATACAGATGTAACTCTGTGAGATGAATTAACAGAACACTAAGCAGTTTCTCAGAAAGCTTCTTTCCAGATTTCATCTGAGGATATTTCCTTTTTCACCATTGCCCTCTATGGGCTTCCAAATATCACTTTCCCAATTCCACAAGAACTGTCTTAGCGAAAGGCTTCTTGAGGGGAAGCTGTAACTCTGTGAGATGATTTCACAGAACACAAAGAAGTTTCTCAGAAAGCTTCTTTCTCTTTGTTATCGGAGGATATTACTTTTGGCCCAATAGTCTTCTGCGGGATCCGAAATATCTGTTCTCAGATTCCACAAAAATAAGGCTAGCAAAGAGATCCACGAAATACAGATGTACCTCTGTGAGATGAATTAACAGAACACTAACCAGTTTCTCAGAAAGCTTCTTTCCAGATTTCATCTGAGGATATTTCCTTTTTCAACATTGCCCTCTATGGGCTTCCAAATATCACTTTCCCAATTCCACAAGAACTGTCTTAGCGAAAGGCTTCTTGAGGGGAAAGCTGTAACTCTGTGAGATGATTTCACAGAACACAAAGAAGTTTCTCAGAAAGCTTCCTTCTCTTTCTTATCGGAGTTTATTTCCTTTGGCCTTATTTTCATCAAAGGGATCCGAAATATCTCCTCTCAGATTCCACAGAAATAAGGCTAGCAAAGAGATCCACGAAATACAGATGTAACTCTGTGAGATGAATTAACAGAACACTAAGCAGTTTCTCAGAAAGCTTCTTTCCAGATTTCATCTGAGGATATTTCCTTTTTCACCATTGCCCTCTATGGGCTTCCAAATATCACTTTGCCAATTCCACAAGAACTGTCTTAGCGAAAGGCTTCTTGAGGGGAAAGCTGTAACTCTGTGAGATGATTTCACAGAACACAAAGAAGTTTCTCAGAAAGCTTCTTTCTCGTTGTTATCGGAGTTTATATCCTTTGGCCCTATAGTCTTCAAAGGGATCCGAAATATCTGTTCTCAGATTCCACAGAAATAAGGCTAGCAAAGAGATCCACGAAATACAGATGTAACTCTGTGAGATGAATTAACAGAACACTAAGCAGTTTCTCAGAAAGCTTCTTTCCAGATTTCATCTGAGGATATTTCCTTTTTCACCATAGCCCTCTATAGGCTTCCAAATATCACTTTACCAATTCAACAAGAACTGTCTTAGCGAAAGGCTTCTTGAGGGGAAAGCTGTAACTCTGTGAGATGATTTTACAGAACACAAAGAAGTTTCTCAGAAAGCTTCCTTCTCTTTCTTATCGGAGTTTATTTCCTTTGGCCCTATATTCATCAAAGGGATCCAAAATATCTCTTCTCAGATTCCACAGAAATAAGGCTAGCAAAGAGATCCACGAAATACAGATGTACCTCTGTGAGATGATTTCACAGAACACAAAGAAGTTTCTCAGAAAGCTTCCTTCTCGTTGTTATCGGAGTTTATATCCTTTGGCCCTATAGTCTTCAAAGGGATCCGAAATATCTCTTCTCAGATTCCACAGAAATAAGGCTAGCAAAGAGATCCACGAAATACAGATGTAACTCTGTGAGATGAATTAACAGAACACTAAGCAGTTTCTCAGAAAGCTTCTTTCCAGATTTCATCTGAGGATATTTCCTTTTTCACCATAGCCCTCTATGCGCTTCCAAATATCACTTTGCCAATTCCACAATAAATGTCTTAGCGAAAGACTTCTTGTGGGGAAAGCTGTAACTCTGTGAGATGATTTCACAGAACACAAAGAAGTTTCTCAGAAAGCTTCCTTCTCTTTCTTATCGGAGTTTATTTCCTTTGGCCCTATATTCCTCAAAGGGATCCGAAATATCTGTTCTCAGATTCCACAGAAATAAGGCTAGCAAAGAGATCCACGAAATACAAATGCAACTCTGTGAGATGAATTAACAGAACACTAAGCAGTTTCTCAGAAAGCTTCTTTCCAGATTTCATCTGAGGATATTTCCTTTTTCACCATTGCCGTCTATGGGCTTCCAAATATCACTTTGCCAATTCCACAAGAGCTGTCTTAGCGAAAGGCTTCTTGAGTGGAAGCTGTAACTCTATGAGATGATTTCACAGAACACAAGGAAGTTTCTCAGAAAGCTTCCTTCTCTTTCTTATCGGAGTTTATTTCCATTGGCCCTATAGTCTTCAAAGGGATCCGAAATATCTGTTCTCAGATTCCACAGAAATAAGGCTAGCAAAGAGATCCACGAAATACAGATGTAACTCTGTGAGATGATTTCACAGAACACAAAGAAGTTTCTCAGAAAGCTTCCTTCTCGTTGTTATCGGAGTTTATATCCTTTGGCCCTATAGTCTTCAAAGGGATCCGAAATATCTCTTCTCAAATTCCACAGAAATAAGGCTAGCAAAGAGATCCACGAAATACAGATGTAACTCTGTGAGATGAATTAACAGAACACTAAGCAGTTTCTCAGAAAGCTTCTTTCCAGATTTCATCTGAGGATATTTCCTTTTTCACCATTGCCCTCTATGGGCTTCCAAATATCACTTCGCCAATTCCACAAGAACTGTCTTAGCGAAAGGCTTCTTGAGGGGAAGCTGTAACTCTGTGAGATGATTTCACAGAAAGCAAGAATTTTCTCAGAAAGCTTCTTTCTCTTTGTTATCGGAGGATATTTCTTTTGGCCCAATAGTCTTCTGCGGGATCCGAAATATCTGTTCTCAGATTCCACAAAAATAAGGCTAGCAAAGAGATCCACGAAATACAGATGTAACTCTGTGAGATGAATTAACAGAACACTAACCAGTTTCTCAGAAAGCTTCTTTCCAGATTTCATCTGAGGATATTTCCTTTTTCAACATTGCCCTCTATGGGCTTCCAAATATCACTTTCCCAATTCCACAAGAACTGTCTTAGCGAAAGGCTTCTTGAGGGGAAAGCTGTAACTCTGTGAGATGATTTCATAGAACACAAAGAAGTTTCTCAGAAAGCTTCCTTCTCTTTCTTATCGGAGTTTATTTCCTTTGGCCCTATATTCATCAAAGGGATCCGAAATATGTCTTCTCAGATTCCACAGAAATAAGGCTAGCAAAGAGATCCACGAAATACAGATGTAACTCTGTGAGATGAATTAACAGAACACTAAGCAGTTTCTCAGAAAGCTTCTTTCCAGATTTCATCTGAGGATATTTCCTTTTTCACCATAGCCCTCTATGCGCTTCCAAATATCACTTTGCCAATTCCACAATAAATGTCTTAGCGAAAGACTTCTTGTGGGGAAAGCTGTAACTCTGTGAGATGATTTCACAGAACACAAAGAAGTTTCTCAGAAAGCTTCCTTCTCTTTCTTATCGGAGTTTATTTCCTTTGGCCCTATATTCCTCAAAGGGATCCGAAATATCTGTTCTCAGATTCCACAGAAATAAGGCTAGCAAAGAGATCCACGAAATACAAATGCAACTCTGTGAGATGAATTAACAGAACACTAAGCAGTTTCTCAGAAAGCTTCTTTCCAGATTTCATCTGAGGATATTTCCTTTTTCACCATTGCCCTCTATGGGCTTCCAAATATCACTTTGCCAATTCCACAAGAACTGTCTTAGCGAAAGGCTTCTTGAGGGGAAGCTGTAACTCTGTGAGATGATTTCACAGAAAGCAAGAATTTTCTCAGAAAGCTTCTTTCTCTTTGTTATCGGAGGATATTTCTTTTGGCCCAATAGTCTTCTGCGGGATCCGAAATATCTGTTCTCAGATTCCACAAAAATAAGGCTAGCAAAGAGATCCACGAAATACAGATGTAACTCTGTGAGATGAATTAACAGAACACTAACCAGTTTCTCAGAAAGCTTCTTTCCAGATTTCATCTGAGGATATTTCCTTTTTCAACATTGCCCTCTATGGGCTTCCAAATATCACTTTCCCAATTCCACAAGAACTGTCTTAGCGAAAGGCTTCTTGAGGGGAAAGCTGTAACTCTGTGAGATGATTTCACAGAACACAAAGAAGTTTCTCAGAAAGCTTCCTTCTCTTTCTTATCGGAGTTTATTTCCTTTGGCCCTATATTCATCAAAGGGATCCGAAATATCTCTTCTCAGATTCCACAGAAATAAGGCTAGCAAAGAGATCTACGAAATACAGATGTAACTCTGTGAGATGAATTAACAGAACACTAAGCAGTTTCTCAGAAAGCTTCTTTCCAGATTTCATCAGAGGATATTTCCTTTTTCACCATAGCCCTCTATGCGCTTCCAAATATCACTTTGCCAATTCCACAATAAATGTCTTAGCGAAAGACTTCTTGTGGGGAAAGCTGTAACTCTGTGAGATGATTTCACAGAACACAAAGAAGTTTCTCAGAAAGCTTCCTTCTCTTTCTTATCGGAGTTTATTTCCTTTGGCCCTATATTCATCAAAGGGATCCGAAATATCTGTTCTCAGATTCCACAGAAATAAGGCTAGCAAAGAGATCCACGAAATACAAATGCAACTCTGTGAGATGAATTAACAGAACACTAAGCAGTTTCTCAGAAAGCTTCTTTCCAGATTTCATCTGAGGATATTTCCTTTTTCACCATTGCCCTCTATGGGCTTCCAAATATCACTTTGCCAATTCCACAAGAACTGTCTTAGCGAAAGGCTTCTTGAGGGGAAGCTGTAACTCTATGAGATGATTTCACAGAACACAAAGAAGTTTCTCAGAAAGCTTCCTTCTCTTTCTTATCGGAGTTTATTTCCATTGGCCCTATAGTCTTCAAAGGGATCCGAAATATCTGTTCTCAGATTCCACAGAAATAAGGCTAGCAAAGAGATCCAAGAAATACAGATGTAACTCTGTGAGATGATTTCACAGAACAAAAAGAAGTTTCTCAGAAAGCTTCCTTCTCGTTGTTATCGGAGTTTATATCCTTTGGCCCTATAGTCTTCAAAGGGATCCGAAATATCTGTTCTCAAATTCCACAGAAATAAGGCTAGCAAAGAGATCCACGAAATACAGATGTAACTCTGTGAGATGAATTAACAGAACACTAAGCAGTTTCTCAGAAAGCTTCTTTCCAGATTTCATCTGAGGATATTTCCTTTTTCACCATTGCCCTCTATGGACTTCCAAATATCACTTTGCCAATTCCACAAGAACTGTCTTAGCGAAAGGCTTCTTGAGGGGAAGCTGTAACTCTGTGAGATGATTTCACAGAAAGCAAGAATTTTCTCAGAAAGCTTCCTTCTCTTTGTTATCGGAGGATATTTCTTTTGGCCCAATAGTCTTCTGCGGGATCCGAAATATCTGTTCTCAGATTCCACAAAAATAAGGCTAGCAAAGAGATCCACGAAATACAGATGTAACTCTGTGAGGTGAATTAACAGAACACTAACCAGTTTCTCAGAAAGCTTCTTTCCAGATTTCATCTGAGGATATTTCCTTTTTCAACATTGCCCTCTATGGGCTTCCAAATATCACTTTCCCAATTCCACAAGAACTGTCTTAGCGAAAGGCTTCTTGAGGGGAAAGCTGTAACTCTGTGAGATGATTTCACAGAATACAAAGAAATTTCTCAGAAAGCTTCTTTCTCGTTGTTATCGGAGTTTATTTCCTTTGGCCCTATATTCCTCAAAGGGATCCGAAATATCTGTTCTCAGATTCCACAGAAATAAGGCTAGCAAAGAGATCCACGAAATACAGATGTAACTCTGTGAGATGAATTAACAGAACACTAAGCAGTTTCTCAGAAAGCTTCTTTCCAGATTTCATCTGAGGATATTTCCTTTTTCACCATTGCCCTCCATGGGCTTCCAAATATCACTTTGCCAATTCCACAAGAACTGTCTTAGCGAAAGGCTTCTTGAGGGGAAGCTGTAACTCTGTGAGATGATTTCACAGAACACAAAGAAGTTTCTCAGAAAGCTTCCTTCTCTTTCTTATCGGAGTTTATTTCCTTTGGCCCTATAGTCTTCAAAGGGATCCGAAATATCTGTAATCAGATTCCACAGAAATAAGGCTAGCAAAGAGATCGACGAAATACAGATGTAACTCTGTGAGATGAATTAACAGAACACTAAGCAGTTTCTCAGAAAGCTTCTTTCCAGATTTCATCTGAGGATATTTCCTTTTTCACCATAGCCCTCTATAGGCTTCCAAATATCACTTTGCCAATTCCACAAGAACTGTCTTAGCGAAAGGCTTCTTGAGGGGAAAGCTGTAACTCTGTGAGATGATTTTCCAGAACACAAAGAAGTTTCTCAGAAAGCTTCCTTCTCTTTCTTATCGGAGTTTATTTCCTTTGGCCATATATTCATCAAAGGGATCCGAAATATCTCTTCTCAGATTCCACAGAAATAAGGCTAGCAAAGAGATCCACGAAATACAGATGTAACTCTGTGAGATGATTTCACAAAACACAAAGAAGTTTCTCAGAAAGCTTCCTTCTCGTTGTTATCGGAGTTTATATCCTTTGGCCCTATAGTCTTCAAAGGGATCCGAAATATCTCTTCTCAGATTCCACAGAAATAAGGCTAGCAATGAGATCCACGAAATACAGATGTAACTCTGTGAGATGAATTAACAGAACACTAAGCAGTTTCTCAGAAAGCTTCTTTCCAGATTTCATCTGAGGATATTTCCTTTTTCACCATTGCCCTCTATGGGCTTCCAAATATCACTTTGCCAATTCCACAAGAACTGTCTTAGCGAAAGGCTTCTTGAGGGGAAAGCTGTAACTCTGTGAGATGATTTCACAGAACACAAAGAAGTTTCTCAGAAAGCTTCCTTCTCTTTCTTATCGGAGTTTATTTCCTTTGGCCCTATATTCATCAAAGGAACCCGAAATATCTCTTCTCAGATTCCACAGAAATAAGGCTAGCAAAGAGATCCACGAAATACAGATGTAACTCTGTGAGATGAATTAACAGAACACTAAGCAGTTTCTCAGAAAGCTTCTTTCCAGATTTCATCTGAGGATATTTCCTTTTTCAAGATAGCCCTCTATGCGCTTCCAAATATCACTTTGCCAATTCCACAATAAATGTCTTAGCGAAAGACTTCTTGTGGGGAAAGCTGTAACTCTGTGAGATGATTTCACAGAACACAAAGAAGTTTCTCAGAAAGCTTCTTTCTCATTGTTATCGGAGTTTGTATCCTTTGGCCCTATAGTCTTCAAAGGGATCCGAAATATCTGCTCTCAGATTCCACAGAAATAAGGCTAGCAAAGAGATCCATGAAATACAGATGTAACTCTGTGAGATGAATTAACAGAACACTAAGCAGTTTCTCAGAAAGCTTCTTTCCAGATTTCATCTGAGGATATTTCCTTTTTCACCATTGCCCTCAATGGCCTTCTAAATATCACTTTGCCAATTCAACAAGAACTGTCTTAGCGAAAGGCTTCTTGAGGGGAAAGCTGTAACTCTGTGAGATGATTTCACAGAACACAAAGAAGTTTCTCAGAAAGCTTCCTTCTCTTTCTTATCGGAGTTTATTTCCTTTGGCCCTATATTCATCAAAGGGATCCGAAATATCTCTTCTCAGATTCCACAGAAAAAAGGCTAGCAAAGAGATCCACGAAATACAGATGTAACTCTGTGAGATGAATTAACAGAACACTAAGCAGTTTCTCAGAAAGCTTCTTTCCAGATTTCATCTGAGGATATTTCCTTTTGCACCATTGCCCTCTATGGGCTTCCAAATATCACTTTGCCAATTCCACAAGAACTGTCTTAGCGAAAGACTTCTTGAGGTGAAAGCTGTAACTCTGTGAGATGATTTCACAGAACACAAAGAAGTTTCTCAGAAAGCTTCTTTCTCGTTGTAATCGGAGTTTATATCTTTTGGCCCTTTAGTCTTCAAAGGGATCCGAAATATCCGTTCTCAGATTCCACAGAAATAAGGCTAGCAAAGAGATCCACGAAATACATATGTAACTCTGTGAGATGAATTAACAGAACACTAAGCAGTTTCTCAGAAAGCTTCTTTCCAGATTTCATCTGAGGATATTTCCTTTTTCACCATTGCCCTCTATGGTCTTCCAAATATCACTTTGCCAATTCAACAAGAACTGTCTTATCGAAAGGCTTCTTCAGGGGAAAGCTGTAACTCTGTGAGATGATTTCACAGAACTCAATGAAGTTTCTCAGAAAGCTTCTTTCTCGTTGTTATCGGAGTTTATATCCTTTGGCCCTATAGTCTTCAAAGGGATCCGAAATATCTCTTCTCAGATTCCACAGAAATAAGGCTAGCAAAGAGATCCACGAAATACAGATGTAACTCTGTGAGATGAATTCACAGAACACTAAGCAGTTTCTCAGAAAGCTTCTTTCCAGATTTCATCTGAGGATATTTCCTTTTTCACCATAGCCCTCTATGGGCTTCCAAATATCACTTTGCCAATTCCACAAGAACTGTCTTACCGAAAGGCTTCTTGAGGGGAAAGCTGTAACTCTGTGAGATGATTTCACAGAACACAAAGAAATTTCTCAGAAACCTTCCTTCTCTTTCTTATCGGAGTTTATTTCCTTTGGCCCTATATTCATCAAAGGGATCCGAAATATCTGTTCTCAGATTCCACAGAAATAAGGCTAGCAAAGAGATCCACGAAATACAGATGTAACTCTGTGAGATGATTTCACAGAACACAAAGAAGTTTCTCAGAAAGCTTCCTTCTCGTTGTTATCGGAGTTTATATCCTTTGGCCCTATAGTCTTCAAAGGGATCCGAAATATCTCTTCTCAGATTCCACAGAAATAAGGCTAGCAAAGAGATCCACGAAATACAGATGTAACTCTGTGAGATGAATTAACAGAACACTAAGCAGTTTCTCAGAAAGCTTCTTTCCAGATTTCATCTGAGGATATTTCCTTTTTCACCATTGCCCTCTATGGGCTTCCAAATATCACTTTGCCAATTCCACAAGAACTGTCTTAGCGAAAGGCTTCTTGAGTGGAAGCTGTAACTCTATGGGATGATTTCACAGAACACAAGGAAGTTTCTCAGAAAGCTTCCTTCTCTTTCTTATCGGAGTTTATTTCCATTGGCCCTATAGTCTTCAAAGGGATCCGAAATATCTGTTCTCAGATTCCACAGAAATAAGGCTAGCAAAGAGATCCACGAAATACAGATGTAACTCTGTGAGATGATTTCACAGAACACAAAGAAGTTTCTCAGAAAGCTTCCTTCTCGTTGTTATCGGAGTTTATATCCTTTGGCCCTATAGTCTTCAAAGGGATCCGAAATATCTCTTCTCAAATTCCACAGAAATAAGGCTAGCAAAGAGATCCACGAAATACAGATGTAACTCTGTGAGATGAATTAACAGAACACTAAGCAGTTTCTCAGAAAGCTTCTTTCCAGATTTCATCTGAGGATATTTCCTTTTTCACCATTGCCCTCTATGGGCTTCCAAATATCACTTTGCCAATTCCACAAGAACTGTCTTAGCGAAAGGCTTCTTGAGGGGAAGCTGTAACTCTGTGAGATGATTTCACAGAAAGCAAGAATTTTCTCAGAAAGCTTCTTTCTCTTTGTTATCGGAGGATATTTCTTTTGGCCCAATAGTCTTCTGCGGGATCCGAAATATCTGTTCTCAGATTCCACAAAAATAAGGCTAGCAAAGAGATCCACGAAATACAGATGTAACTCTGTGAGATGAATTAACAGAACACTAACCAGTTTCTCAGAAAGCTTCTTTCCAGATTTCATCTGAGGATATTTCCTTTTTCAACATTGCCCTCTATGGGCTTCCAAATATCACTTTCCCAATTCCACAAGAACTGTCTTAGCGAAAGGCTTCTTGAGGGGAAAGCTGTAACTCTGTGAGATGATTTCACAGAACACAAAGAAGTTTCTCAGAAAGCTTCCTTCTCTTTCTTATCGGAGTTTATTTCCTTTGGCCCTATATTCATCAAAGGGATCCGAAATATCTCTTCTCAGATTCCACAGAAATAAGGCTAGCAAAGAGATCTACGAAATACAGATGTAACTCTGTGAGATGAATTAACAGAACACTAAGCAGTTTCTCAGAAAGCTTCTTTCCAGATTTCATCTGAGGATATTTCCTTTTTCACCATAGCCCTCTATGCGCTTCCAAATATCACTTTGCCAATTCCACAATAAATGTCTTAGCGAAAGACTTCTTGTGGGGAAAGCTGTAACTCTGTGAGATGATTTCACAGAACACAAAGAAGTTTCTCAGAAAGCTTCCTTCTCTTTCTTATCGGAGTTTATTTCCTTTGGCCCTATATTCATCAAAGGGATCCGAAATATCTGTTCTCAGATTCCACAGAAATAAGGCTAGCAAAGAGATCCACGAAATACAAATGCAACTCTGTGAGATGAATTAACAGAACACTAAGCAGTTTCTCAGAAAGCTTCTTTCCAGATTTCATCTGAGGATATTTCCTTTTTCACCATTGCCCTCTATGGGCTTCCAAATATCACTTTGCCAATTCCACAAGAACTGTCTTAGCGAAAGGCTTCTTGAGGGGAAGCTGTAACTCTATGAGATGATTTCACAGAACACAAAGAAGTTTCTCAGAAAGCTTCCTTCTCTTTCTTATCGGAGTTTATTTCCATTGGCCCTATAGTCTTCAAAGGGATCCGAAATATCTGTTCTCAGATTCCACAGAAATAAGGCTAGCAAAGAGATCCAAGAAATACAGATGTAACTCTGTGAGATGATTTCACAGAACAAAAAGAAGTTTCTCAGAAAGCTTCCTTCTCGTTGTTATCGGAGTTTATATCCTTTGGCCCTATAGTCTTCAAAGGGATCCGAAATATCTGTTCTCAAATTCCACAGAAATAAGGCTAGCAAAGAGATCCACGAAATACAGATGTAACTCTGTGAGATGAATTAACAGAACACTAAGCAGTTTCTCAGAAAGCTTCTTTCCAGATTTCATCTGAGGATATTTCCTTTTTCACCATTGCCCTCTATGGACTTCCAAATATCACTTTGCCAATTCCACAAGAACTGTCTTAGCGAAAGGCTTCTTGAGGGGAAGCTGTAACTCTGTGAGATGATTTCACAGAAAGCAAGAATTTTCTCAGAAAGCTTCCTTCTCTTTGTTATCGGAGGATATTTCTTTTGGCCCAATAGTCTTCTGCGGGATCCGAAATATCTGTTCTCAGATTCCACAAAAATAAGGCTAGCAAAGAGATCCACGAAATACAGATGTAACTCTGTGAGGTGAATTAACAGAACACTAACCAGTTTCTCAGAAAGCTTCTTTCCAGATTTCATCTGAGGATATTTCCTTTTTCAACATTGCCCTCTATGGGCTTCCAAATATCACTTTCCCAATTCCACAAGAACTGTCTTAGCGAAAGGCTTCTTGAGGGGAAAGCTGTAACTCTGTGAGATGATTTCACAGAATACAAAGAAATTTCTCAGAAAGCTTCTTTCTCGTTGTTATCGGAGTTTATTTCCTTTGGCCCTATATTCCTCAAAGGGATCCGAAATATCTGTTCTCAGATTCCACAGAAATAAGGCTAGCAAAGAGATCCACGAAATACAGATGTAACTCTGTGAGATGAATTAACAGAACACTAAGCAGTTTCTCAGAAAGCTTCTTTCCAGATTTCATCTGAGGATATTTCCTTTTTCACCATTGCCCTCCATGGGCTTCCAAATATCACTTTGCCAATTCCACAAGAACTGTCTTAGCGAAAGGCTTCTTGAGGGGAAGCTGTAACTCTGTGAGATGATTTCACAGAACACAAAGAAGTTTCTCAGAAAGCTTCCTTCTCTTTCTTATCGGAGTTTATTTCCTTTGGCCCTATAGTCTTCAAAGGGATCCGAAATATCTGTAATCAGATTCCACAGAAATAAGGCTAGCAAAGAGATCGACGAAATACAGATGTAACTCTGTGAGATGAATTAACAGAACACTAAGCAGTTTCTCAGAAAGCTTCTTTCCAGATTTCATCTGAGGATATTTCCTTTTTCACCATAGCCCTCTATAGGCTTCCAAATATCACTTTGCCAATTCCACAAGAACTGTCTTAGCGAAAGGCTTCTTGAGGGGAAAGCTGTAACTCTGTGAGATGATTTTCCAGAACACAAAGAAGTTTCTCAGAAAGCTTCCTTCTCTTTCTTATCGGAGTTTATTTCCTTTGGCCATATATTCATCAAAGGGATCCGAAATATCTCTTCTCAGATTCCACAGAAATAAGGCTAGCAAAGAGATCCACGAAATACAGATGTAACTCTGTGAGATGATTTCACAAAACACAAAGAAGTTTCTCAGAAAGCTTCCTTCTCGTTGTTATCGGAGTTTATATCCTTTGGCCCTATAGTCTTCAAAGGGATCCGAAATATCTCTTCTCAGATTCCACAGAAATAAGGCTAGCAATGAGATCCACGAAATACAGATGTAACTCTGTGAGATGAATTAACAGAACACTAAGCAGTTTCTCAGAAAGCTTCTTTCCAGATTTCATCTGAGGATATTTCCTTTTTCACCATTGCCCTCTATGGGCTTCCAAATATCACTTTGCCAATTCCACAAGAACTGTCTTAGCGAAAGGCTTCTTGAGGGGAAAGCTGTAACTCTGTGAGATGATTTCACAGAACACAAAGAAGTTTCTCAGAAAGCTTCCTTCTCTTTCTTATCGGAGTTTATTTCCTTTGGCCCTATATTCATCAAAGGAATCCGAAATATCTCTTCTCAGATTCCACAGAAATAAGGCTAGCAAAGAGATCCACGAAATACAGATGTAACTCTGTGAGATGAATTAACAGAACACTAAGCAGTTTCTCAGAAAGCTTCTTTCCAGATTTCATCTGAGGATATTTCCTTTTTCAAGATAGCCCTCTATGCGCTTCCAAATATCACTTTGCCAATTCCACAATAAATGTCTTAGCGAAAGACTTCTTGTGGGGAAAGCTGTAACTCTGTGAGATGATTTCACAGAACACAAAGAAGTTTCTCAGAAAGCTTCTTTCTCATTGTTATCGGAGTTTGTATCCTTTGGCCCTATAGTCTTCAAAGGGATCCGAAATATCTGCTCTCAGATTCCACAGAAATAAGGCTAGCAAAGAGATCCATGAAATACAGATGTAACTCTGTGAGATGAATTAACAGAACACTAAGCAGTTTCTCAGAAAGCTTCTTTCCAGATTTCATCTGAGGATATTTCCTTTTTCACCATTGCCCTCAATGGCCTTCTAAATATCACTTTGCCAATTCAACAAGAACTGTCTTAGCGAAAGGCTTCTTGAGGGGAAAGCTGTAACTCTGTGAGATGATTTCACAGAACACAAAGAAGTTTCTCAGAAAGCTTCCTTCTCTTTCTTATCGGAGTTTATTTCCTTTGGCCCTATATTCATCAAAGGGATCCGAAATATCTCTTCTCAGATTCCACAGAAAAAAGGCTAGCAAAGAGATCCACGAAATACAGATGTAACTCTGTGAGATGAATTAACAGAACACTAAGCAGTTTCTCAGAAAGCTTCTTTCCAGATTTCATCTGAGGATATTTCCTTTTGCACCATTGCCCTCTATGGGCTTCCAAATATCACTTTGCCAATTCCACAAGAACTGTCTTAGCGAAAGACTTCTTGAGGTGAAAGCTGTAACTCTGTGAGATGATTTCACAGAACACAAAGAAGTTTCTCAGAAAGCTTCTTTCTCGTTGTAATCGGAGTTTATATCTTTTGGCCCTTTAGTCTTCAAAGGGATCCGAAATATCCGTTCTCAGATTCCACAGAAATAAGGCTAGCAAAGAGATCCACGAAATACATATGTAACTCTGTGAGATGAATTAACAGAACACTAAGCAGTTTCTCAGAAAGCTTCTTTCCAGATTTCATCTGAGGATATTTCCTTTTTCACCATTGCCCTCTATGGTCTTCCAAATATCACTTTGCCAATTCAACAAGAACTGTCTTATCGAAAGGCTTCTTCAGGGGAAAGCTGTAACTCTGTGAGATGATTTCACAGAACTCAATGAAGTTTCTCAGAAAGCTTCTTTCTCGTTGTTATCGGAGTTTATATCCTTTGGCCCTATAGTCTTCAAAGGGATCCGAAATATCTCTTCTCAGATTCCACAGAAATAAGGCTAGCAAAGAGATCCACGAAATACAGATGTAACTCTGTGAGATGAATTCACAGAACACTAAGCAGTTTCTCAGAAAGCTTCTTTCCAGATTTCATCTGAGGATATTTCCTTTTTCACCATAGCCCTCTATGGGCTTCCAAATATCACTTTGCCAATTCCACAAGAACTGTCTTACCGAAAGGCTTCTTGAGGGGAAAGCTGTAACTCTGTGAGATGATTTCACAGAACACAAAGAAATTTCTCAGAAACCTTCCTTCTCTTTCTTATCGGAGTTTATTTCCTTTGGCCCTATATTCATCAAAGGGATCCGAAATATCTGTTCTCAGATTCCACAGAAATAAGGCTAGCAAAGAGATCCACGAAATACAGATGTAACTCTGTGAGATGATTTCACAGAACACAAAGAAGTTTCTCAGAAAGCTTCCTTCTCGTTGTTATCGGAGTTTATATCCTTTGGCCCTATAGTCTTCAAAGGGATCCGAAATATCTCTTCTCAGATTCCACAGAAATAAGGCTAGCAAAGAGATCCACGAAATACAGATGTAACTCTGTGAGATGAATTAACAGAACACTAAGCAGTTTCTCAGAAAGCTTCTTTCCAGATTTCATCTGAGGATATTTCCTTTTTCACCATTGCCCTCTATGGGCTTCCAAATATCACTTTGCCAATTCAACAAGAACTGTCTTAGCGAAAGGCTTCTTGAGGGGAAAGCTGTAACTCTGTGAGATGATTTCACAGAACACAAAGAAGTTTCTCAGAAAGCTTCTTTCTCGTTTTTATCGGAGTTTATATCCTTTGGCCCTATAGTCTTCAAAGGGATCCGATATATCTGTTCTCAGATTCCACAGAAATAAGGCTAACAAAGAGATCCACGAAATACAGATGTAACTCTGTGAGATGAATTAACAGAACACTAAGCAGTTTCTCAGAAAGCTTCTTTCCAGATTTCATCTGAGGATATTTCCTTTTTCACCATTGCCCTCTATGGGCTTCCAAATATCACTTTGCCAATTCCACAAGAACTGTCTTAGCGAAAGGCTTCTTGAGGGGAAAGCTGTAACTCTGTGAGATGATTTCACAGAACACAAAGAAGTTTCTCAGAAAGCTTCTTTCTCGTTGTAATCGGAGTTTATATCTTTTGGCCCTTTAGTCTTCAAAGGGATCCGAAATATCTGTTCTCAGATTCCACAGAAATAAGGCTAGCAAAGAGATTCACGAAATACATATGTAACTCTGTGAGATGAATTAACAGAACACTAAGCAGTTTCTCAGAAAGCTTCTTTCCAGATTTCATCTGAGGATATTTCCTTTTTCACCATTGCCCTCTATGGGCTTCCAAATATCACTTTGCCAATTCCACAAGAACTGTCTTATCGAAAGGCTTCTTGAGGGGAAAGCTGTAACTCTGTGAGATGATTTCACAGAACTCAAAGAAGTTTCTCAGAAAGCTTCTTTCTCGTTGTTATCGGAGTTTATATCCTTTGGCCCTATAGTCTTCAAAGGGATCCGAAATATCTCTTCTCAGATTCCACAGAAATAAGGCTACCAAAGAGATCCACGAAATACAGATGTAACTCTGTGAGATGAATTAACAGAACACTAAGCAGTTTCTCAGAAAGCTTCTTTCCAGATTTCATCTGAGGATATTTCCTTTTTCACCATAGCCCTCTATGGGCTTCCAAATATCACTTTGCCAATTCCACAAGAACTGTCTTAGCGAAAGGCTTCTTGAGGGGAAAGCTGTAACTCTGTGAGATGATTTCACAGAACACAAAGAAGTTTCTCAGAAAGCTTCCTTCTCTTTCTTATCGGAGTTTATTTCCTTTGGCCCTATATTCATCAAAGGGATCCGAAATATCTCTTCTCAGATTCCACAGAAATAAGGCTAGCAAAGAGATCCACGAAATACAGATGTAACTCTGTGAGATGAATTAACAGAACACTAAGCAGTTTCTCAGAAAGCTTCCTTCTCGTTGTTATCGGAGTTTATATCCTTTGGCCCTATAGTCTTCAAAGGGATCCGAAATATCTCTTCTCAGATTCCACAGAAATAAGGCTAGCAAAGAGATCCACGAAATACAGATGTAACTCTGTGAGATGAATTAACAGAACACTAAGCAGTTTCTCAGAAAGCTTCTTTCCAGATTTCATCTGAGGATATTTCCTTTTTCACCATTGCCCTCTATGGGCTTCCAAATATCACTTTGCCAATTCAACAAGAACTGTCTTAGCGAAAGGCTTCTTGAGGGGAAAGCTGTAACTCTGTGAGATGATTTCACAGAACACAAAGAAGTTTCTCAGAAAGCTTCTTTCTCGTTTTTATCGGAGTTTATATCCTTTGGCCCTATAGTCTTCAAAGGGATCCGATATATCTGTTCTCAGATTCCACAGAAATAAGGCTAACAAAGAGATCCACGAAATACAGATGTAACTCTGTGAGATGAATTAACAGAACACTAAGCAGTTTCTCAGAAAGCTTCTTTCCAGATTTCATCTGAGGATATTTCCTTTTTCACCATTGCCCTCTATGGGCTTCCAAATATCACTTTGCCAATTCCACAAGAACTGTCTTAGCGAAAGGCTTCTTGAGGGGAAAGCTGTAACTCTGTGAGATGATTTCACAGAACACAAAGAAGTTTCTCAGAAAGCTTCTTTCTCGTTGTAATCGGAGTTTATATCTTTTGGCCCTTTAGTCTTCAAAGGGATCCGAAATATCTGTTCTCAGATTCCACAGAAATAAGGCTAGCAAAGAGATTCACGAAATACATATGTAACTCTGTGAGATGAATTAACAGAACACTAAGCAGTTTCTCAGAAAGCTTCTTTCCAGATTTCATCTGAGGATATTTCCTTTTTCACCATTGCCCTCTATGGGCTTCCAAATATCACTTTGCCAATTCCACAAGAACTGTCTTAGCGAAAGGCTTCTTGAGGGGAAAGCTGTAACTCTGTGAGATGATTTCACAGAACTCAAAGAAGTTTCTCAGAAAGCTTCTTTCTCGTTGTTATCGGAGTTTATATCCTTTGGCCCTATAGTCTTCAAAGGGATCCGAAATATCTCTTCTCAGATTCCACAGAAATAAGGCTACCAAAGAGATCCACGAAATACAGATGTAACTCTGTGAGATGAATTAACAGAACACTAAGCAGTTTCTCAGAAAGCTTCTTTCCAGATTTCATCTGAGGATATTTCCTTTTTCACCATAGCCCTCTATGGGCTTCCAAATATCACTTTGCCAATTCCACAAGAACTGTCTTAGCGAAAGGCTTCTTTAGGGGAAAGCTGTAACTCTGTGAGATGATTTCACAGAACACAAAGAAGTTTCTCAGAAAGCTTCCTTCTCTTTCTTATCGGAGTTTATTTCCTTTGGCCCTATATTCATCAAAGGGATCCGAAATATCTCTTCTCAGATTCCACAGAAATAAGGCTAGCAAAGAGATCCACGAAATACAGATGTAACTCTGTGAGATGAATTAACAGAACACTAAGCAGTTTCTCAGAAAGCTTCTTTCCAGATTTCATCTGAGGATATTTCCTTTTTCACCATTGCCCTCTATGGGCTTCCAAATATCACTTTGCCAATTCCACAAGAACTGTCTTAGCGAAAGGCTTCTTGAGGGGAAGCTGTAACTCTGTGAGATGATTTCACAAAACCCAAGAATTTTCTCAGAAAGCTTCTTTCTCTTTGTTATCGTGGGATATTTCTTTTGGCCCAATAGTCTTCTGCGGGATCCGAAATATCTGTTCTCAGATTCCACAAAAATAAGGCTAGCAAAGAGATCCACGAAATACAGATGTAACTCTGTGAGATGAATTAACAGAACACTAACCAGTTTCTCAGAAAGCTTCTTTCCAGATTTCTTCTGAGGATATTTCCTTTTTCACCATTGCCCTCTATGGGCTTCCAAATATCACTTTGCCAATTCCACAAGAACTGTCTTAGCGAAAGGCTTCTTGAGGGGAAGCTGTAACTCTGTGAGATGATTTCACAAAACCCAAGAATTTTCTCAGAAAGCTTCTTTCTCTTTGTTATCGGGGGATATTTCTTTTGGCCCAATAGTCTTCTGCGGGATCCGAAATATCTGTTCTCAGATTCCACAAAAATAAGGCTAGCAAAGAGATCCACGAAATACAGATGTAACTCTGTGAGATGAATTAACAGAACACTAACCAGTTTCTCAGAAAGCTTCTTTCCAGATTTCATCTGAGGATATTTCCTTTTTCAACATTGCCCTCTATGGGCTTCCAAATATCACTTTCCCAATTCCACAAGAACTGTCTTAGCGAAAGGCTTCTTGAGGGGAAAGCTGTAACTCTGTGAGATGATTTCACAGAACACAAAGAAGTTTCTCAGAAAGCTTCCTTCTCTTTCTTATCGGAGTTTATTTCCTTTGGCCCTATATTCATCAAAGGGATCCGAAATATCTCTTCTCAGATTCCAAGAAATAAGGCTAGCAAAGAGATCCACGAAATACAGATGTACCTCTGTGAGATGAATTAACAGAACACTAAGCAGTTTCTCAGAAAGCTTCTTTCCAGATTTCATCTGAGGATATTTCCTTTTTCACCATAGCCCTCTATGGGCTTCCAAATATCACTTTGCCAATTCCACAAGAACTGTCTTAGCAAAAGGCTTCTTGAGGGGAAAGCTGTAACTCTGTGAGATGATTTCACAGAACACAAAGAAGTTTCTCAGAAAGCTTCCTTCTCTTTCTTATCGGAGTTTATTTCCTTTGGCCCTATATTCATCAAAGGGATCCGAAATATCTCTTCTCAGATTCCACAGAAATAAGGCTAGCAAAGAGATCCACGAAATACAGATGTAACTCTGTAAGATGAATTAACAGAACACTAAGCAGTTTCTCAGAAAGCTTCTTTCCAGATTTCATCTGAGGATATTTCCTTTTTCACCATTGCCCTCTATGGGCTTCCAAATATCACTTTGCCAATTCCACAAGAACTGTCTTAGCGAAACGCTTCTTGAGGGGAAAGCTGTAACTCTGTGAGATGATTTCACAGAACACAAAGAAGTTTCTCAGAAAGCTTCTTTCTCGTTGTTATCGGAGTTTGTATCCTTTGGCCCTATAGTCTTCAAAGGGATCCGAAATATCTCTTCTCAGATTCCACAGAATTAAGGCTAGCAAAGGGATTTACGAAACACAGATGTAACTCTGTGAGATGAATTCACAGAACACTAAGCAGTTTCTCAGAAAGCTTCTTTCCAGATTTCATCTGAGGATATTTCCTTTTTCACCATTGCCCTCTACGGGCTTCCAAATATCACTTTGCCAATTCCACAAGAACTGTCTTAGCGAAAGGCTTCTTGAGGGGAAAGCTGAAACTCTGTGAGATGATTTCACAGAACACAAAGAAATTTCTCAGAAAGCTTCCTTCTCTTTCTTATCGGAGTTTATTTCCTTTGGCCCTATATTCATCAAAGGGATCCGAAATATCTCTTCTCAGATTCCACAGAAATAAGGCTAGCAAAGAGATCCACGAAACACAGATGTAACTCTGTGAGATGATTTCACAGAACACAAAGAATTTTCTCAGAAAGCTTCCTTCTCGTTGTTATCGGAGTTTATATCCTTTGGAACTCTAGTCTTCAAAGGGATCCGAAATATCTCTTCTCAGATTCCACAGAAATAAGGCTAGCAAAGAGATCCACGAAATACAGATGTAACTCTGTGAGATGAATTAACAGAACACTAAGCAGTTTCTCAGAAAGCTTCTTTCCAGATTTCATCTGAGGATATTTCCTTTTTCACCATTGCCCTCTATGGGCTTCCAAATATCACTTTGCCAATTCCACAAGAACTGTCTTAGCGAAAGGCTTCTTGTGGGGAAAGCTGTAACTCTGTGAGATGATTTCACAGAACACAAAGAAGTTTCTCAGAAAGCTTCCTTCTCTTTCTTATCGGAGTTTATTTCCTTTGGCCCTATATTCATCAAAGGGATCCGAAATATCTCTTCTCAGATTCCACAGAAATAAGGCTAGCAAAGAGATCCACGAAATACAGATGTAACTCTGTGAGATGATTTCACAAAACACAAAGAAGTTTCTCAGAAAGCTTCCTTCTCGTTGTTATCGGAGTTTATATCCTTTGGCCCTATAGTCTTCAAAGGGATCCGAAATATCTCTTCTCAGATTCCACAGAAATAAGGCTAGCAAAGAGATCCACGAAATACAGATGTAACTCTGTGAGATGAATTAACAGAACACTAAGCAGTTTCTCAGAAAGCTTCTTTCCAGATTTCATCTGAGGATATTTCCTTTTTCACCATTGCCCTCTATGGGCTTCCAAATATCACTTTGCCAATTCCACAAGAACTGTCTTAGCGAAAGGCTTCTTGAGGGGAAAGCTGTAACTCTGTGAGATGATTTCACAGAACACAAAGAAGTTTCTCAGAAAGCTTCTTTCTCGTTGTTATCGGAGTTTATATCCTTTGGCCCTATAGTCTTCAAAGGGATCCGAAATATCTCTTCTCAGATTCCACAGAAATAAGGCTAGCAAAGAGATCCACGAAATACACATGTAACTCTGTGAGATGAATTAACAGAACACTAACCAGTTTCTCAGAAAGCTTCTTTCCAGATTTCATCTGAGGATATTTCCTTTTTCACCATTGCCCTCTATGGGCTTCCAAATATCACTTTGCCAATTCCACAAGAACTGTCTTAGCGAAAGGCTTCTTGAGGGGAAAGCTGTAACTCTGTGAGATGATTTCACAGAACACAAAGAAGTTTCTCAGAAAGCTTCCTTCTCGTTGTTATCGGAGTTTATATCCTTTGGCCCTATAGTCTTCAAAGGGATCCGAAATATCTCTTCTCAGATTCCACAGAATTAAGGCTAGCAAAGGGATTTACGAAACACAGATGTAACTCTGTGAGATGAATTCACAGAACACTAAGCAGTTTCTCAGAAAGCTTCTTTCCACATTTCATCTGAGGATATTTCCTTTTTCACCATTGCCCTCTATGGGCTTCCAAATATCACTTTTCCAATTCCACAAGAACTGTCTTAGCGAAAGGCTTCTTGAGGGGAAAGCTGTAACTCTGTGAGATGATTTCACAGAACACAAAGAAATTTCTCAGAAAGCTTCCTTCTCTTTCTTATCGGAGTTTATTTCCTTTGGCCCTATATTCATCAAAGGGATCCGAAATATCTCTTCTCAGATTCCACAGAAATAAGGCTAGCAAAGAGATCCACGAAACACAGATGTAACTCTGTGAGATGATTTCACAGAACACAAAGAATTTTCTCAGAAAGCTTCCTTCTCGTTGTTATCGGAGTTTATATCCTTTGGAACTATAGTCTTCAAAGGGATCCGAAATATCTGTTCTCAGATTCCACAGAAATAAGGCTAGCAAAGAGATCCACGAAATACAGATGTAACTCTGTGAGATGAATTAACAGAACACTAAGCAGTTTCTCAGAAAGCTTCTTTCCAAATTTCATCTGAGGATATTTCCTTTTTCACCATTGCCCTCTATGGGCTTCCAAATATCACTTTGCCAATTCCACAAGAACTGTCTTAGCGAAAGGCTTCTTGTGGGGAAAGCTGTAACTCTGTGAGATGATTTCACAGAACACAAAGAAGTTTCTCAGAAAGCTTCCTTCTCTTTCTTATCGGAGTTTATTTCCTTTGGCCCTATATTCATCAAAGGGATCCGAAATATCTGTTCTCACATTCCACAGAAATAAGGCTAGCAAAGAGATCCACGAAATACAGATGTAACTCTGTGAGATGATTTCACAAAACACAAAGAAGTTTCTCAGAAAGCTTCCTTCTCGTTGTTATCGGAGTTTATATCCTTTGGCCCTATAGTCTTCAAAGGGATCCGAAATATCTCTTCTCAGATTCCACAGAAATAAGGCTAGCAAAGAGATCCACGAAATACAGATGTAACTCTGTGAGATGAATTAACAGAACACTAAGCAGTTTCTCAGAAAGCTTCTTTCCAGATTTCATCTGAGGATATTTCCTTTTTCACCATTGCCCTCTATGGGCTTCCAAATATCACTTTGCCAATTCCACAAGAACTGTCTTAGCGAAAGGCTTCTTCAGGGGAAAGCTGTAACTCTGTGAGATGATTTCACAGAACACAAAGAAGTTTCTCAGAAAGCTTCCTTCTCGTTGTTATCGGAGTTTATATCCTTTGGAACTATAGTCTTCAAATGGATCCGAAATATCTCTTCTCAGATTCCACAGAAATAAGGCTAGGAAAGAGATCCACGAAATACAGATGTAACTCTGTGAGATGAATTAACAGAACACTAAGCAGTTTCTCAGAAAGCTTCTTTCCAGATTTCATCTGAGGATATTTCCTTTTTCACCATTGCCCTCTATGGGCTTCCAAATATCACTTTGCCAATTCCACAAGAACTGTCTTAGCGAAAGGCTTCTTGTGGGGAAAGCTGTAACTCTGTGAGATGATTTCACAGAACACAAAGAAGTTTCTCAGAAAGCTTCCTTCTTTTTCTTATCGGAGTTTATTTCCTTTGGCCCTACATTCATCAAAGGGATCCGAAATATCTCTTCTTAGATTCCACAGAAATAAGGCTAGCAAAGAGATCCACGAAATACAGATGTAACTCTGTGAGATGATTTCACAAAACACAAAGAAGTTTCTCAGAAAGCTTCCTTCTCGTTGCTATCGGAGTTTATATCCTTTGGCCCTATAGTCTTCAAAGGGATCCGAAATATCTCTTCTCAGATTCCACAGAAATAAGGCTAGCAAAGAGATCCACGAAATACAGATGTAACTCTGTGAGATGAATTAACAGAACACTAAGCAGTTTCTCAGAAAGCTTCTTTCCAGATTTCATCTGAGGATATTTCCTTTTTCACCATTGCCCTCTATGGGCTTCCAAATATCACTTTGCCAATTCCACAAGAACTGTCTTAGCGAAAGGCTTCTTGAGGGGAAAGCTGTAACTCTGTGAGATGATTTCACAGAACACAAAGAAGTTTCTCAGAAAGCTTCTTTCTCGTTGTTATCGGAGTTTATATCCTTTGGCCCTATAGTCTTCAAAGGGATCCGAAATATCTCTTCTCAGATTCCACAGAAATAAGGCTAGCAAAGAGATCCACGAAATACACATGTAACTCTGTGAGATGAATTAACAGAACACTAAGCAGTTTCTCAGAAAGCTTCTTTCCAGATTTCATCTGAGGATATTTCCTTTTTCACCATTGCCCTCTATGGGCTTCCAAATATCACTTTGCCAATTCCACAAGAACTGTCTTAGCGAAAGGCTTCTTGAGGGGAAAGCTGTAACTCTGTGAGATGATTTCAAAAAACACAAAGAAGTTTCTCAGAAAGCTTCTTTCTCGTTGTTATCGGAGTTTATATCCTTTGGCCCTATAGTCTTCAAAGGGATCCGAAATATCTCTTCTCAGATTCCACAGAATTAATGCTAGCAAAGGGATTTACGAAACACAGATGTAACTCTGTGAGATGAATTCACAGAACACTAAGCAGTTTCTCAGAAAGCTTCTTTCCAGATTTCATCTGAGGATATTTCCTTTTTCACCATTGCCCTCTATGGGCTTCCAAATATCACTTTGCCAATTCCACAAGAACTGTCTTAGCGAAAGGCTTCTTGAGGGGAAAGCTGTAACTCTGTGAGATGATTTCACAGAACACAAAGAAATTTCTCAGAAAGCTTCCTTCTCTTTCTTATCGGAGTTTATTTCCTTTGGCCCTATATTCATCAAAGGTATCCGAAATATCTCTTATCAGATTCCACAGAAATAAGGCTAGCAAAGAGATCCACGAAACACAGATGTAACTCTGTGAGATGAATTAACAGAACACTAAGCAGTTTCTCAGAAAGCTTCTTTCCAGATTTCATCTGAGGATATTTCCTTTTTCACCATTGCCCTCTATGGGCTTCCAAATATCACTTTGCCAATTCCACAAGAACTGTCTTAGCGAAAGGCTTCTTGAGGGGAAAGCTGTAACTCTGTGAGATGATTTCACAGAACACAAAGAAGTTTCTCAGAAAGCTTCTTTCTCGTTGTTATCGGAGTTTATATCCTTTGGCCCTATAGTCTTCAAAGGGATCCGAAATATCTCTTCTCAGATTCCACAGAAATAAGGCTACCAAAGAGATCCACGAAATACAGATGTAACTCTGTGAGATGAATTAACAGAACACTAAGCAGTTTCTCAGAAAGCTTCTTTCCAGATTTCATCTGAGGATATTTCCTTTTTCACCATAGCCCTCTATGGGCTTCCAAATATCACTTTGCCAATTCCACAAGAACTGTCTTAGCGAAAGGCTTCTTGAGGGGAAAGCTGTAACTCTGTGAGATGATTTCACAGAACACAAAGAAGTTTCTCAGAAAGCTTCCTTCTCTTTCTTATCGGAGTTTACTTCCTTTGGCCCTATATTCATCAAAGGGATCCGAAATATCTCTTCTCAGATTCCACAGAAATAAGGCTAGCAAAGACATCCACGAAATACCGATGCAACTCTGTGAGATGAATTAACAGAACACTAAGCAGTTTCTCAGAAAGCTTCTTTCCAGATTTCATCTGAGGTTATTTCCTTTTTCACCATTGCCCTCTATGGGCTTCCAAATATCACTTTGCCAATTCCACAAGAACTGTCTTAGCGAAAGGCTTCTTGAGGGGAAAGCTGTAACTCTGTGATATGATTTCACAGAACACAAAGAAGTTTCTCAGAAAGCTTCTTTCTCGTTGTTATCGGAGTTTATATCCTTTGGCCCTATTGTCTTCAAATGGATCCGAAATATCTGTTCTCAGATTCCACAGAAATAAGGCTAGCAAAGAGATCCACGAAATACAGATGTAACTCTGTGAGATGAATTAACAGAACACTAAGCAGTTTCTCAGAAAACTTCTTTCCAGATTTCATCTGAGGATATTTCCTTTTTCACCATTGCCCTCTATGCGCATCCAAATATCACTTTGCCAATTCCACAATAAATGTCTTAGCGAAAGACTTCTTGTGGGGAAAGCTGTAACTCTGTGAGATGATTTCACAGACACAAAGAAGTTTCTCAGAAAGCTTCCTTCTCTTTCTTATCGGAGTTTATTTCCTTTGGCCCTATATTCATCAAAGGGATCCGAAATATCTCTTCTCAGATTCCTCAGAAATAAGGCTAGCAAAGAGATCCACGAAATACAGATGTAACTCTGTGACATGATTTCACAGAACACAAAGAAGTTTCTCAGAAAGCTTCCTTCTCGTTGTTATCGGAGTTTATATCCTTTGGCCCTATAGTCTTCAAAGGGATCCGAAATATCTCTTCTCAGATTCCACAGAAATAAGGCTAGCAAAGAGATCCACGAAATACAGATGTAACTCTGTGAGATGAATTAACAGAACACTAAGCAGTTTCTCAGAAAGCTTCTTTCCAGATTTCATCTAAGGATATTTCCTTTTTCACCATTGCCCTCTATGGGCTTCCAAATATCACTTTGCCAATTCCACAAGAACTGTCTTAGCGAAAGGCTTCTTGAGGGGAAGCTGTAACTCTGTGAGATGATTTCACAAAACCCAAGAATTTTCTCAGAAAGCTTCTTTCTCTTTGTTATCGGAGGATATTTCTTTTGGCCCAATAGTCTTCTGCGGGATCCGAAATATCTGTTCTCAGATTCCACAAAAATAAGGCTAGCAAAGAGATCCACGAAATACAGATGTAACTCTGTGAGATGAATTAACAGAACACTAACCAGTTTCTCAGAAAGCTTCTTTCCAGATTTCATCTGAGGATATTTCCTTTTTCAACATTGCCCTCTATGGGCTTCCAAATATCACTTTCCCAATTCCACAAGAACTGTCTTAGCGAAATGCTTCTTGAGGGGAAAGCTGTAACTCTGTGAGATGATTTCACAGAACACAAAGAAGTTTCTCAGAAAGCTTCCTTCTCTTTCTTATCGGAGTTTATTTCCTTTGGCCCTATATTCATCAAAGGGATCCGAAATATCTCTTCTCAGATTCCAAGAAATAAGGCTAGCAAAGAGATCCACGAAATACAGATGTACCTCTGTGAGATGAATTAACAGAACACTAAGCAGTTTCTCAGAAAATTTCTTTCCAGATTTCATCTGAGGATATTTCCTTTTTCACCATAGCCCTCTATGGGCTTCCAAATATCACTTTGCCAATTCCACAAGAACTGTCTTAGCAAAAGGCTTCTTGAGGGGAAAGCTGTAACTCTGTGAGATGATTTCACAGAACACAAAGAAGTTTCTCAGAAAGCTTCCTTCTCTTTCTTATCGGAGTTTATTTCCTTTGGCCCTATATTCATCAAAGGGATCCGAAATATCTCTTCTCAGATTCCACAGAAATAAGGCTAGCAAAGAGATCCACGAAATACAGATGTAACTCTGTAAGATGAATTAACAGAACACTAAGCAGTTTCTCAGAAAGCTTCTTTCCAGATTTCATCTGAGGATATTTCCTTTTTCACCATTGCCCTCTATGGGCTTCCAAATATCACTTTGCCAATTCCACAAGAACTGTCTTAGCGAAACGCTTCTTGAGGGGAAAGCTGTAACTCTGTGAGATGATTTCACAGAACACAAAGAAGTTTCTCAGAAAGCTTCTTTCTCGTTGTTATCGGAGTTTGTATCCTTTGGCCCTATAGTCTTCAAAGGGATCCGAAATATCTCTTCTCAGATTCCACAGAATTAAGGCTAGCAAAGGGATTTACGAAACACAGATGTAACTCTGTGAGATGAATTCACAGAACACTAAGCAGTTTCTCAGAAAGCTTCTTTCCAGATTTCATCTGAGGATATTTCCTTTTTCACCATTGCCCTCTATGGGCTTCCAAATATCACTTTGCCAATTCCACAAGAACTGTCTTAGCGAAAGGCTTCTTGAGGGGAAAGCTGAAACTCTGTGAGATGATTTCACAGAACACAAAGAAGTTTCTCAGAAAGCTTCCTTCTCTTTCTTATCGGAGTTTATTTCCTTTGGCCCTATATTCATCAAAGGGATCCGAAATATCTCTTCTCAGATTCCACAGAAATAAGGCTAGCAAAGAGATCCACGAAACACAGATGTAACTCTGTGAGATGATTTCACAGAACACAAAGAATTTTCTCAGAAAGCTTCCTTCTCGTTGTTATCGGAGTTTATATCCTTTGGAACTCTAGTCTTCAAAGGGATCCGAAATATCTCTTCTCAGATTCCACAGAAATAAGGCTAGCAAAGAGATCCACGAAATACAGATGTAACTCTGTGAGATGAATTAACAGAACACTAAGCAGTTTCTCAGAAAGCTTCTTTCCAGATTTCATCTGAGGATATTTCCTTTTTCACCATTGCCCTCTATGGGCTTCCAAATATCACTTTGCCAATTCCACAAGAACTGTCTTAGCGAAAGGCTTCTTGTGGGGAAAGCTGTAACTCTGTGAGATGATTTCACAGAACACAAAGAAGTTTCTCAGAAAGCTTCCTTCTCTTTCTTATCGGAGTTTATTTCCTTTGGCCCTATATTCATCAAAGGGATCCGAAATATCTCTTCTCAGATTCCACAGAAATAAGGCTAGCAAAGAGATCCACGAAATACAGATGTAACTCTGTGAGATGATTTCACAAAACACAAAGAAGTTTCTCAGAAAGCTTCCTTCTCGTTGTTATCGGAGTTTATATCCTTTGGCCCTATAGTCTTCAAAGGGATCCCAAATATCTCTTCTCAGATTCCACAGAAATAAGGCTAGCAAAGAGATCCACGAAATACAGATGTAACTCTGTGAGATGAATTAACAGAACACTAAGCAGTTTCTCAGAAAGCTTCTTTCCAGATTTCATCTGAGGATATTTCCTTTTTCACCATTGCCCTCTATGGGCTTCCAAATATCACTTTGCCAATTCCACAAGAACTGTCTTAGCGAAAGGCTTCTTGAGGGGAAAGCTGTAACTCTGTGAGATGATTTCACAGAACACAAAGAAGTTTCTCAGAAAGCTTCTTTCTCGTTGTTATCGGAGTTTATATCCTTTGGCCCTATAGTCTTCAAAGGGATCCGAAATATCTCTTCTCAGATTCCACAGAAATAAGGCTAGCAAAGAGATCCACGAAATACACATGTAACTCTGTGAGATGAATTAACAGAACACTAAGCAGTTTCTCAGAAAGCTTCTTTCCAGATTTCATCTGAGGATATTTCCTTTTTCACCATTGCCCTCTATGGGCTTCCAAATATCACTTTGCCAATTCCACAAGAACTGTCTTAGCGAAAGGCTTCTTGAGGGGAAAGCTGTAACTCTGTGAGATGATTTCACAGAACACAAAGAAGTTTCTCAGAAAGCTTCCTTCTCGTTGTTATCGGAGTTTATATCCTTTGGCCCTATAGTCTTCAAAGGGATCCGAAATATCTCTTCTCAGATTCCACAGAATTAAGGCTAGCAAAGGGATTTACGAAACACAGATGTAACTCTGTGAGATGAATTCACAGAACACTAAGCAGTTTCTCAGAAAGCTTCTTTCCAGATTTCATCTGAGGATATTTCCTTTTTCACCATTGCCCTCTATGGGCTTCCAAATATCACTTTGCCAATTCCACAAGAACTGTCTTAGCGAAAGGCTTCTTGAGGGGAAAGCTGTAACTCTGTGAGATGATTTCACAGAACACAAAGAAATTTCTCAGAAAGCTTCCTTCTCTTTCTTATCGGAGTTTATTTCCTTTGGCCCTATATTCATCAAAGGGATCCGAAATATCTCTTCTCAGATTCCACAGAAATAAGGCTAGCAAAGAGATCCACGAAACACAGATGTAACTCTGTGAGATGATTTCACAGAACACAAAGAATTTTCTCAGAAAGCTTCCTTCTCGTTGTTATCGGAGTTTATATCCTTTGGAACTATAGTCTTCAAAGGGATCCGAAATATCTCTTCTCAGATTCCACAGAAATAAGGCTAGCAAAGAGATCCACGAAATACAGATGTAACTCTGTGAGATGAATTAACAGAACACTAAGCAGTTTCTCAGAAAGCTTCTTTCCAGATTTCATCTGAGGATATTTCCTTTTTCACCATTGCCCTCTATGGGCTTCCAAATATCACTTTGCCAATTCCACAAGAACTGTCTTAGCGAAAGGCTTCTTGTGGGGAAAGCTGTAACTCTGTGAGATGATTTCACAGAACACAAAGAAGTTTCTCAGAAAGCTTCCTTCTCTTTCTTATCGGAGTTTATTTCCTTTGGCCCTATATTCATCAAAGGGATCCGAAATATCTGTTCTCAGATTCCACAGAAATAAGGCTAGCAAAGAGATCCACGAAATACAGATGTAACTCTGTGAGATGATTTCACAAAACACAAAGAAGTTTCTCAGAAAGCTTCCTTCTCGTTGTTATCGGAGTTTATATCCTTTGGCCCTATAGTCTTCAAAGGGATCCGAAATATCTCTTCTCAGATTCCACAGAAATAAGGCTAGCAAAGAGATCCACGAAATACAGATGTAACTCTGTGAGATGAATTAACAGAACACTAAGCAGTTTCTCAGAAAGCTTCTTTCCAGATTTCATCTGAGGATATTTCCTTTTTCACCATTGCCCTCTATGGGCTTCCAAATATCACTTTGCCAATTCCACAAGAACTGTCTTAGCGAAAGGCTTCTTCAGGGGAAAGCTGTAACTCTGTGAGATGATTTCACAGAACACAAAGAAGTTTCTCAGAAAGCTTCCTTCTCGTTGTTATCGGAGTTTATATCCTTTGGAACTATAGTCTTCAAATGGATCCGAAATATCTCTTCTCAGATTCCACAGAAATAAGGCTAGCAAAGAGATCCACGAAATACAGATGTAACTCTGTGAGATGAATTAACAGAACACTAAGCAGTTTCTCAGAAAGCTTCTTTCCAGATTTCATCTGAGGATATTTCCTTTTTCACCATTGCCCTCTATGGGCTTCCAAATATCACTTTGCCAATTCCACAAGAACTGTCTTAGCGAAAGGCTTCTTGTGGGGAAAGCTGTAACTCTGTGAGATGATTTCACAGAACACAAAGAAGTTTCTCAGAAAGCTTCCTTCTTTTTCTTATCGGAGTTTATTTCCTTTGGCCCTACATTCATCAAAGGGATCCGAAATATCTCTTCTTAGATTCCACAGAAATAAGGCTAGCAAAGAGATCCACGAAATACAGATGTAACTCTGTGAGATGATTTCACAAAACACAAAGAAGTTTCTCAGAAAGCTTCCTTCTCGTTGCTATCGGAGTTTATATCCTTTGGCCCTATAGTCTTCAAAGGGATCCGAAATATCTCTTCTCAGATTCCACAGAAATAAGGCTAGCAAAGAGATCCACGAAATACAGATGTAACTCTGTGAGATGAATTAACAGAACACTAAGCAGTTTCTCAGAAAGCTTCTTTCCAGATTTCATCTGAGGATATTTCCTTTTTCACCATTGCCCTCTATGGGTTTCCAAATATCACTTTGCCAATTCCACAATAACTGTCTTAGCGAAAGACTTCTTGAGGGGAAAGCTGTAACTCTGTGAGATGATTTCACAGAACACAAAGAAGTTTCTCAGAAAGCTTCTTTCTCGTTGTTATCGGAGTTTATATCCTTTGGCCCTATAGTCTTCAAAGGGATCCGAAATATCTCTTCTCAGATTCCACAGAAATAAGGCTAGCAAAGAGATCCACGAAATACACATGTAACTCTGTGAGATGAATTAACAGAACACTAAGCAGTTTCTCAGAAAGCTTCTTTCCAGATTTCATCTGAGCATATTTCCTTTTTCACCATTGCCCTCTATGGGCTTCCAAATATCACTTTGCCAATTCCACAAGAACTGTCTTAGCGAAAGGCTTCTTGAGGGGAAAGCTGTAACTCTGTGAGATGATTTCAAAAAACACAAAGAAGTTTCTCAGAAAGCTTCTTTCTCGTTGTTATCGGAGTTTATATCCTTTGGCCCTATAGTCTTCAAAGGGATCCGAAATATCTCTTCTCAGATTCCACAGAATTAAGGCTAGCAAAGGGATTTACGAAACACAGATGTAACTCTGTGAGATGAATTCACAGAACACTAAGCAGTTTCTCAGAAAGCTTCTTTCCAGATTTCATCTGAGGATATTTCCTTTTTCACCATTGCCCTCTATGGGCTTCCAAATATCACTTTGCCAAATCCACAAGAACTGTCTTAGCGAAAGGCTTCTTGTGGGGAAAGCTGTAACTCTGTGAGATGATTTCACAGAACACAAAGAAGTTTCTCAGAAAGCTTCCTTCTCTTTCTTATCGGAGTTTATTTCCTTTGGCCCTATATTCATCAAAGGGATCCGAAATATCTCTTCTCAGATTCCACAGAAATAAGGCTAGCAAAGAGATCCACGAAATACAGATGTAACTCTGTGAGATGATTTCACAAAACACAAAGAAGTTTCTCAGAAAGCTTCCTTCTCGTTGTTATCGGAGTTTATATCCTTTGGCCCTATAGTCTTCAAAGGGATCCGAAATATCTCTTCTCAGATTCCACAGAAATAAGGCTAGCAAAGAGATCCACGAAATACAGATGTAACTCTGTGAGATGAATTAACAGAACACTAAGCAGTTTCTCAGAAAGCTTCTTTCCATATTTCATCTGAGGATATTTCCTTTTTCACCATTGCCCTCTATGGGCTTCCAAATATCACTTTGCCAATTCCACAAGAACTGTCTTAGCGAAAGGCTTCTCGAGGGGAAAGCTGTAACTCTGTGAGATGATTTCACAGAACACAAAGAAGTTTCTCAGAGAGCTTCTTTCTCGTTGTTATCGGAGTTTATATCCTTTGGCCCTATAGTCTTCAAAGGGATCCGAAATATCTCTTCTCAGATTCCACAGAAATAAGGCTAGCAAAGAGATCCACGAAATACAGATGTAACTCTGTGAGATGAATTAACAGAACACTAAGCAGATTCTCAGAAAGCTTCTTTCCAGATTTCATCTGAGGATATTTCCTTTTTCACCATAGCCCTCTATAGGCTTCCAAATATCACTTTGCCAATTCCACAAGAACTGTCTTAGCGAAAGGCTTCTTGAGGGGAAAGCTGTAACTCTGTGAGATGATTTTAAAGAACACAAAGAAGTTTCTCAGAAAGCTTCCTTCTCTTTCTTATTGGAGTTCATTTCCTTTGGCCCTATATTCATCAAAGGGATCCGAAATATCTCTTCTCAGATTCCACAGAAATAAGGCTAGCAAAGAGACCCACGAAATACAGATGTAACTCTGTGACATGATTTCACAGAACACAAAGAAGTTTCTCAGAAAGCTTCCTTCTCGTTGTTATCGGAGTTTATATCCTTTGGCCCTATAATCTTCAAAGGGATCCGAAATATCTCTTCTCAGATTCCACAGAAATAAGGCTAGCCAAGAGATCCACGAAATACAGATGTAACTCTGTGAGATGAATTAACAGAACACTAAGCAGTTTCTCAGAAAGCTTCTTTCCAGATTTCATCTGAGGATATTTCCTTTTTCACCATAGCCCTCTATAGGCTTCCAATTATCACTTTGCCAATTCCACAAGAACTGTCTTAGCGAAAGGCTTCTTGAGGGGAAGCTGTAACTCTGTGAGATGATTTCACAGAACCCAAGAATTTTCTCAGAAAGCTTCTTTCTCTTTGTTATCGGAGGATATTTCCTTTGGCCCAATAGTCTTCTGCGGGATCCGAAATATCTGTTCTCAGATTCCACAAAAATAAGGCTAGCAAAGAGATCCACGAAATACAGATGTAACGCTGTGAGATGAATTAACAGAACACTAAGCAGTTTCTCAGAAAGCTTCTTTCCAGATTTCATCTGAGGATATTTCCTTTTTCACCATAGCCCTCTATGGGCTTCCAAATATCACTTTGCCAATTCCACAAGAACTGTCTTAGCGAAAGGCTTCTTGAGGGGAAAGCTGTAACTCTGGGAGATGATTTCACAGAACACAAAGAAGTTTCTCAGAAAGCTTCCTTCTCCTTCTTATCGGAGTTTATTTCCTTTGGCCCTATATTCATCAAAGGGATCCGAAATATCTGTTCTCAGATTCCACAGAAATAAGGCTAGCAAAGAGATCCACGAAATACAGATGTAACTCTGTGAGATGCATTAACAGAACACTAAGCAGTTTCTCAGAAAGCTTCTTTCCAGATTTCATCTGAGGATATTTCCTTTTTCACCATTGCCCTCTATGGGCTTCCAAATATCACTTTGCCAATTCAACAAGAACTGTCTTAGCGAAAGGCTTCTTTAGGGGAAAGCTGTAACTCTGTGAGATGATTTCACAGAACACAAAGAAGTATCTCAGAAAGCTTCTTTCTCATTGTTTTCGGAGTTTGTATCCTTTGGCCCTATAGTCTTCAAAGGGATCCGAAATATCTCTTCTCAGATTCCACAGAAATAAGGCTAGCAAAGAGATCCACGAAATACATATGTAACACTGTGAGATGAATTAACAGAACACTAAGCAGTTTCTCAGAAAGCTTCTTTCCAGATTTCATCTTAGGATATTTCCTTTTTCACCATAGCCCTCTATGCGCTTCCAAATATCACTTTGCCAATTCCACAAGAACTGTCTTACCGAAAGGCTTCTTGAGGGGAAAGCTGTAACTCTGTGAGATGATTTCACAGAACACAAAGAAGTTTCTCAGAAAGCTTCTTTCTCGTTGTTATCGGAGTTTGTATCCTTTGGCCCTATAGTCTTCAAAGGGATCCGAAATATCTGTTCTCAGATTCCACAGAAATAAGGCTAGCAAAGAGATCCACGAAATACAGATGTAACTCTGTGAGATGAATTAACAGAACACTAAGCAGTTTCTCAGAAAGCTTCTTTCCAGATTTCATCTGAGGATATTTCCTTTTTCACCATAGCCCTCTAGGCGCTTCCAAATATCACTTTGCCAATTCCACAATAAATGTCTTAGCGAAAGACTCCTTGTGGGGAAAGCTGTAACTCTGTGAGATGATTTCACAGAACACAAAGAAGTTTCTCAGAAAGTTTCTTTCTCTTTGTTATCGGAGTTTATTTCCTTTAGCCCTATAGTCTTTAAAGGGATCCGAAATATCTCTTCTCAGATTCCACAGAATTAAGGCTAGCAAAGGGATTTACGAAACACAGATGTAACTCTGTGAGATGAATTCACAGAACACTAAGCAGTTTCTCAGAAAGCTTCTTTCCAGATTTCATCTGAGGATATTTCCTTTTTCACCATTGCCCTCTATCGGCTTCCAAATATCACTTTGCCAATTCCACAAGAACTGTCTTAGCGAAAGGCTTCTTGAGGGGAAAGCTGTAACTCTGTGAGATGATTTCACAGAACACAAAGAAATTTCTCAGAAAGCTTCCTTCTCTTTCTTATCGGAGTTTATTTCCTTTGGCCCTATATTCATCAAAGGGATCCGAAATATCTCTTCTCAGATTCCACAGAAATAAGGCTAGCAAAGAGATCCACGAAATACAGATGTAACTCTGTGAGATGATTTCACAGAACACAAAGAATTTTCTCAGAAAGCTTCCTTCTCGTTGTTATCGGAGTTTATATCCTTTGGCCCTATAGTCTTCAAAGGGATCCGAAATACCTCTTCTCAGATTCCACAGAAATAAGGCTAGCAAAGAGATCCACGAAATACAGATGTAACTCTGTGAGATGAATTAACAGAACACTAAGCAGTTTCTCAGAAAGCTTCTTTCCAGATTTCATCTGAGGATATTTCCTTTTTCACCATTGCCCACTATGGGCTTCCAAATATCACTTTGCCAATTCCACAAGAACTGTCTTAGCGAAAGGCTTCTTGAGGGGAAGCTGTAACTCTGTGAGATGATTTCACAAAACCCAAGAATTTTCTCAGAAAGCTTCTTTCTCTTTGTTATCGGAGGATATTTCTTTTGGCCCAATAGTCTCTGCGGGATCCGAAATATCTGTTCTCAGATTCCACAAAAATAAGGCTAGCAAAGAGATCCACGAAATACAGATGTAACTCTGTGAGATGAATTAACAGAACACTAACCAGTTTCTCAGAAAGCTTCTTTCCAGATTTCATCTGAGGATATTTCCTTTTTCAACATTGACCTCTATGGGCTTCCAAATATCACTTTCCCAATTCCACAAGAACTGTCTTAGCGAAAGGCTTCTTGAGGGGAAAGCTGTAACTCTGTGAGATGATTTCACAGAACACAAAGAAGTTTCTCAGAAAGCTTCCTTCTCTTTCTTATCGGAGTTTATTTCCTTTGGCCCTATATTCATCAAAGGGATCCGAAATATCTCTTCTCAGATTCCACAGAAATAAGGCTAGCAAAGAGATCCACGAAATACAGATGTAACTCTGTGAGATGAATTAACAGAACACTAAGCACTTTCTCAGAAAGCTTCTTTCCAGATTTCATCTGAGGATATTTCCTTTTTCACCATAGCCCTCTATGGGCTTCCAAATATCACTTTGCCAATTCCACAAGAACTGTATTAGCAAAAGGCTTCTTGAGGGGAAAGCTGTAACTCTGTGAGATGATTTCACAGAACACAAAGAGGTTTCTCAGAAAGCTTCCTTCTCTTTCTTATCGGAGTTTATTTCCTTTGGCCCTATATTCATCAAAGGGATCCGAAATATCTCTTCTCAGATTCCACAGAAATAAGGCTAGCAAAGAGATCCACGAAATACAGATGTAACTCTGTGAGATGAATTAACAGAACACTAAGCAGTTTCTCAGAAAGCTTCTTTCCAGATTTCATCTGAGGATATTTCCTTTTTCACCATTGCCCTCTATGGGCTTCCAAATATCACTTTGCCAATTCCACAAGAACTGTCTTAGCGAAAGGCTTCTGGAGGGGAAAGCTGTAACTCTGTGAGATGATTTCACAGAACACAAAGAAGTTTCTCAGAAAGCTTCTTTCTCGTTGTTATCGGAGTTTATATCCTTTGGCCCTGTAGTCTTCAAAGGGATCCGAAATATCTCTTCTCAGATTCCACAGAATTAAGACTAGCAAAGGGATTTACGAAACACAGATGTAACTCTGTGAGATGAATTCACAGAAGACTAAGGAGTTTCTCAGAAAGCTTCTTTCCAGATTTCATCTGAGGATATTTCCTTTTTCACCATTGCCCTCTATGCGCTTCCAAATATCACTTTGCCAATTCCACAAGAACTGTCTTAGCGAAAGGCTTCTGGAGGGGAAAGCTGTAACTCTGTGAGATGATTTCACAGAACACAAAGAAATTTCTCAGAAAGCTTCCTTCTCTTTCTTATCGGAGTTTATTTCCTTTGGCCCTATATTAATCAAAGGGATCCGAAATATCTCTTCTCAGATTCCACAGAAATAAGGCTAGCAAAGAGATCCACGAAATACAGATGTAACTCTGTGAGATGATTTCACAGAACACAAAGAATTTTCTCAGAAAGCTTCCTTCTCTTTGTTATCGGAGTTTATATCCTTTGGCCCTATAGTCTTCAAAGGGATCCGAAATATCTCTTCTCAGATTCCACAGAAATAAGGCTAGCAAAGAGATCCACGAAATACACATGTAACTCTGTGAGATGAATTAACAGAACACTAAGCAGTTTCTCAGAAAGCTTCTTTCCAGATTTCATCTGAGGATATTTCCTTTTTCACCATTGCCCTCTATGGGCTTCCAAATATCACTTTGCCAATTCCACAAGAACTGTCTTAGCGAAAGGCTTCTTGTGGGGAAAGCTGTAACTCTGTGAGATGATTTCACAGAACACAAAGAAGTTTCTCAGAAAGCTTCCTTCTCTTTCTTATCGGAGTTTATTTCCTTTGGCCCTATATTCATCAAAGGGATCCGAAATATCTCTTCTCAGATTCCACAGAAATAAGGCTAGCAAAGAGATCCACGAAATACAGATGTAACTCTGTGAGATGATTTCACAAAACACAAAGAAGTTTCTCAGAAAGCTTCCTTCTCGTTGTTATCGGAGTTTATATCCTTTGGCCCTATAGTCTTCCAAGGGATCCGAAATATCTCTTCTCAGATTCCACAGAAATAAGGCTAGCAAAGAGATCCACGAAATACAGATGTAACTCTGTGAGATGAATTAACAGAACACTAAGCAGTTTCTCAGAAAACTTCTTTCCAGATTTCATCTAAGGATATTTCCTTTTTCACCATTGCCCTCTATGGGCTTCCAAATATCACTTTGCCAATTCAACAAGAACTGTCTTAGCGAAAGGCTTCTTGAGGGGAAAGCTGTAACTCTGTGAGATGATTTCACAGAACACAAAGAAGTTTCTCAGAAAGCTTCTTTCTCGTTTTTATCGGAGTTTATATCCTTTGGCCCTATAGTCTTCAAAGGGATCCGATATATCTGTTCTCAGATTCCACAGAAATAAGGCTAACAAAGAGATCCACGAAATACAGATGTAACTCTGTGAGATGAATTAACAGAACACTAAGCAGTTTCTCAGAAAGCTTCTTTCCAGATTTCATCTGAGGATATTTCCTTTTTCACCATTGCCCTCTATGGGCTTCCAAATATCACTTTGCCAATTCCACAAGAACTGTCTTAGCGAAAGGCTTCTTGAGGGGAAAGCTGTAACTCTGTGAGATGATTTCACAGAACACAAAGAAGTTTCTCAGAAAGCTTCTTTCTCGTTGTTATCGGAGTTTATATCCTTTGGCCCTATAGTCTTCAAAGGGATCCGAAATATCTGTTCTCAGATTCCACAGAAATAAGGCTAGCAAAGAGATCCACGAAATACAGATGTAACTCTGTGAGATGAATTAACAGAACACTAAGCAGTTTCTCAGAAAGCTTCTTTCCAGATTTCATCTGAGGATATTTCCTTTTTCACCGTAGCCCTCTATAGGCTTCCAATTATCACTTTGCCAATTCCACAAGAACTGTCTTAGCGAAAGGCTTCTTGAGGGGAAAGCTGTAACTCTGTGAGATGATGTTACAGAACACAAAGAAGTTTCTCAGAAAGCTTCCTTCTCTTTCTTATCGGAGTTTATTTCCTTTGGCCCTATATTCATCAAAGGGATCCGAAATATCTCTTTTCAGATTCCACAGAAATAAGGCTAGCAAAGAGATCCACGAAATACACATGTAACTCTGTGAGATGAATTAACAGAACACTAAGCAGTTTCTCAGAAAGCTTCTTTCCAGATTTCATCTGAGGATATTTCCTTTTTCACCATTGCCCTCTATGGGCTTCCAAATATCACTTTGCCAATTCCACAAGAACTGTCTTAGCGAAAGGCTTCTGGAGGGGAAAGCTGTAACTCTGTGAGATGATTTCACAGAACACAAAGAAATTTCTCAGGAAGCTTCCTTCTCTTTCTTATCGGAGTTTATTTCCTTTGGCCCTATATTCATCAAAGGGATCCGAAATATCTCTTCTCAGATTCCACAGAAATAAGGCTAGCAAAGAGATCCACGAAATACAGATGTAACTCTGTGAGATGATTTCACAGAACACAAAGAATTTTCTCAGAAAGCTTCCTTCTCTTTGTTATCGGAGTTTATATCCTTTGGCCCTATAGTCTTCAAAGGGATCCGAAATATCTCTTCTCAGATTCCACAGAAATAAGGCTAGCAAAGAGATCCACGAAATACAGATGTAACTCTGTGAGATGAATTAACAGAACACTAAGCAGTTTCTCAGAAAGCTTCTTTCCAGATTTCATCTGAGGATATTTCCTTTTTCATCATTGCCCTCTATGGGCTTCCAAATATCACTTTGCCAATTCCACAAGAACTGTCTTAGCGAAAGGCTTCTTGTGGGGAAAGCTGAAACTCTGTGAGATGATTTCACAGAACACAAAGAAGTTTCTCAGAAAGCTTCCTTCTCTTTCTTATCGGAGTTTATTTCCTTTGGCCCTATATTCATCAAAGGGATCCGAAATATCTCTTCTCAGATTCCACAGAAATAAGGCTAGCAAAGAGATCCACGAAATACAGATGTAACTCTGTGAGATGATTTCACAAAACACAAAGAAGTTTCTCAGAAAGCTTCCTTCTCATTGTTATCGGAGTTTATATCCTTTGGCCCTATAGTCTTCCAAGGGATCCGAAATATCTCTTCTCAGATTCCACAGAAATAAGGCTAGCAAAGAGATCCACGAAATACAGATGTAACTCTGTGAGATGAATTAACAGAACACTAAGCAGTTTCTCAGAAAACTTCTTTCCAGATTTCATCTAAGGATATTTCCTTTTTCACTATTGCCCTCTATGGGCTTCCAAATATCACTTTGCCAATTCAACAAGAACTGTCGTAGCGAAAGGCTTCTTGAGGGGAAAGCTGTAACTCTGTGAGATGATTTCACAGAACACAAAGAAGTTTCTCAGAAAGCTTCTTTCTCGTTTTTATCGGAGTTTATATCCTTTGGCCCTATAGTCTTCAAAGGGATCCGATATATCTGTTCTCAGATTCCACAGAAATAAGGCTAACAAAGAGATCCACGAAATACAGATGTAACTCTGTGAGATGAATTAACAGAACACTAAGCAGTTTCTCAGAAAGCTTCTTTCCAGATTTCATCTGAGGATATTTCCTTTTTCACCATTGCCCTCTATGGGCTTCCAAATATCACTTTGCCAATTCCACAAGAACTGTCTTAGCGAAAGGCTTCTTGAGGGGAAAGCTGTAACTCTGTGAGATGATTTCACAGAACACAAAGAAGTTTCTCAGAAAGCTTCTTTCTCGTTGTTATCGGAGTTTATATCCTTTGGCCCTATAGTCTTCAAAGGGATCCGAAATATCTGTTCTCAGAATCCACAGAAATAAGGCTAGCAAAGAGATCCACGAAATACAGATGTAACTCTGTGAGATGAATTAACAGAACACTAAGCAGTTTCTCAGAAAGCTTCTTTCCAGATTTCATCTGAGGATATTTCCTTTTTCACCATAGCCCTCTATGCGCTTCCAAATATCACTTTGCCAATTCCACAATAAATGTCTTAGCGAAAGGCTTCTTGTGGGGAAAGCTGTAACTCTCTGAGATGATTTCACAGAACACAAAGAAGTTTCTCAGAAAGTTTCTTTCTCTTTGTTATCGGAGTTTATTTCCTCTGGCCCTATAGTCTTTAAAGGGATCCGAAATATCTGTTCTCAGATTCCACAGAAATAAGGCTAGCAAAGAGATCCACGAAATACAGATGTAACTCTGTGAGATGAATTAACAGAACACTAAGCAGTTTCTCAGAAAGCTTCTTTCCAGATTTCATCTGAGGATATTTCCTTTTTCACCATAGCCCTCTATGCGCTTCCAAATATCACTTTGCCAATTCCACAATAAATGTCTTAGCGAAAGACTTCTTGTGGTGAAAGCTGTAACTCTGTGAGATGATTTCACAGAACACAAAGAAGTTTCTCAGAAAGTTTCTTTCTCTTTGTTATCGGAGTTTATTTCCTTTGGTCCTATAGTCTTTAAAGGGATCCGAAATATCTGTTCTCAGATTCCACAGAAATAAGGCTAGCAAAGAGATCCACGAAATACAGATGTAACTCTGTGAGATGAATTAACAGAACACTAAGCAGTTTCTCAGAAAGCTTCTTTCCAGATTTCATCTGAGGATATTTCCTTTTTCACCATTTCCCTCAAAGGGCTTCCAAATATCACTTTCCCAATTCCACAAGAACTGTCTTAGCGAAAGGCTTCTTGAGGGGAAGCTGCAACTCTGTGAGATGATTTCACAGAACACAAAGAAGTTTCTCAGAAAGCTTCTTTCTCTTTGTTATCGGAGTTTATATCCTTTGGCCCTATAGTCTTCAAAGGGATCCGAAATATCTGTTCTCAGATTCCACAGAAATAAGGCTAGCAAAGAGATCCACGAAATACATATGTAACTCTGTGAGATGAATTAACAGAACACTAAGCAGTTTCTTAGAAAGCTTCTTTCCAGATTTCATCTGAGCATATTTCCTTTTTCACCATTGCTCTCTACGGGCTTCCAAATATCACTTTGCCAATTCCACAAGAACTGTCTTAGCGAAAGGCTTCTTGAGGGGAAAGCTGTAACTCTGTGAGATGATTTCACAGAACACAAAGAAGTTTCTCAGAAGGCTTCTTTCTCGTTTTTATCGGAGTTTATATCCTTTGGCCCTATAGTCTTCAAAGGGATCCGAAATATCTGTTCTCAGATTCCACAGAAATAAGGCTAGCAAAGAGATCCACGAAATACAGATGTAACTCTGTGAGATGAATTAACAGAACACTAAGCAGTTTCTCAGAAAGCTTCTTTCCAGATTTCATCTGAGGATATTTCCTTTTTCACCATTGCCCTCTATGGGCTTCCAAATATCACTTTGCAAATTCAATAAGACCTGTCTTAGCGAAAGGCTTCTTGAGGGGAAAGCTGTAACTCTGTGAGATGATTTCAGAAAACACAAAGAAGTTTCTCAGAAAGCTTCTTTCTCATTGTTATCGGAGTTTATATCCTTTGGCCCTATAGTCTTCAAAGGGATCCGAAATATCTGTTCTCAGATTCCACAGAAATAAGGCTAGCAAAGAGATCCGCGAAATACAGATGTAACTCTGTGAGATGAATTAACAGAACACTAAGCAGTTTCTCAGAAAGCTTCTTTCCAGATTTCATCTGAGGATATTTCCTTTTTCACCATAGCCCTCTATGCGCTTCCAAATATCACTTTGCCAATTCCACAATAAATGTCTTAGCGAAAGACTTCTTGTGGGGAAAGCTGTAACTCTGTGAGATGATTTCACAGAACACAAAGAAGTTTCTCAGAAAGTTTCTTTCTCTTTGTTATCGGAGTTTATTTCCTTTGGCCCTATAGTCTTTAAAGGGATCCGAAATATCTGTTCTCAGATTCCACAGAAATAAGGCTAGCAAAGAGATTCACGAAATACAAATGTAACTCTGTGAGATGAATTAACAGAACACTAAGCAGTTTCTCAGAAAGCTTCTTTCCAGATTTCATCTGAGGATATTTCCTTTTTCACCATTGCCCTCTATGGGCTTCCAAATATCACTTTCCCAATTCCACAAGAACTGTCTTAGCGAAAGGCTTCTTGAGGGGAAGCTGTAACTCTGTGAGATGATTTCACAGAACACAAAGAAGTTTCTCAGAAAGCTTCTTTCTCTTTGTTATCGGAGGATATTTCCTTTGGCCCAATAGTCTTCTGCGGGATCCGAAATATCTGTTCTCAGATTCCACAAAAATAAGGCTAGCAAAGAGATCCACGAAATACAGATGTAACTCTGTGAGATGAATTAACAGAACACTAAGCAGTTTCTCAGAAAGCTTCTTTCCAGATTTCATCTGAGGATATTTCCTTTTTGACCATAGCCCTCTATGGGCTTCCAAATATCACTTTGCCAATTCCACAAGAACTGTCTTAGCGAAAGGCTTCTTGAGGGGAAAGCTGTATCTCCGTGAGATGATTTCACAGAACACAAAGAAGTTTCTCAGAAAGCTTCCTTCTCTTTCTTATCGCAGTTTATTTCCTTTGGCCCTATATTCATCAAAGGGATCCGAAATATCTCTTCTCAGATTCCACAGAAATAAGGCTAGCAAAGAGATCCACGAAATACAGATGTAACTCTGTGAGATGAATTAACAGAACACTAAGCAGTTTCTCAGAAAGTTTCTTTCCAGATTTCATCTGAGGATATTTCCTTTTTCACCATTGCCCTCTATGGGCTTCCAAATATCACTTTGCCAATTCCACAAGAACTGTCATAGCGAAAGGCTTCTTGAGGGGAAGCTGTAACTCTGTGAGATGATTTCACAGAACACAAAGAAGTTTCTCAGAAAGCTTCTTTCTCTTTGTTATCGGAGGATATTTCCTTTGGCCCAATAGTCTTCTGCCGGATCCGAAATATCTGTTCTCAGATTCCACAGAAATAAGGCTAGCAAAGAGATCCACGAAATACAGATGTAACTCTGTGAGATGAATTAACAGAACACTAAGCAGTTTCTCAGAAAGCTTCTTTCCAGATTTCATCTGGGGATATTTCCTTTTTCACCATAGCCCTCTATGGGCTTCCAAATATCACTTTGCCAATTCCACAAGAACTGTCTTAGCGAAAGGCTTTTTGAGGGGAAAGCTGTAACTCTGTGAGATGATTTCACAGAACACAAAGAAGTTTCTCAGAAAGTTTCTTTCTCTTTCTTATGGGAGTTTATTTCCTTTGGCCCTATAGTCTTTAAAGGGATCCGAAATATCTGTTCTCAGATTCCACAGAAATAAGGCTAGCAAAGAGATCCACGAAATACAGATGTAACTCTGTGAGATGAATTAACCGAACACTAAGCAGTTTCTCAGAAAGCTTCTTTCCAGATTTCATCTGAGGATATTTCCTTTTTCACCATTGCCCTCTATGGGCTTCCAAATATCACTTTGCCAATTCCACAAGAACTGTCTTAGCGAAAGGCTTCTTGAGGGGAAGCTGTAACTCTGTGAGATGATTCACAGAACACAAAGAAGTTTCTCAGAAAGCTTCCTTCTCTTTCTAATCAGAGTTTATTTCCTTTGGCCCTATATTCATCAAAGGGATCCGAAATATCTCTTCCAGATTCCACAGAAATAAGGCTAGCAAAGAGATCCACGCAATACACATGTAACTCTGTGAGATGAATTAACAGAACACTAAGCAGTTTCTCAGAAAGCTTCTTTCCAGAATTCATCTGAGGATATTTCCTTTTTCACCATTGCCCTCTATGCGCTTCCACATATCACTTTGCCAATTCCACAATAAATGTCTTAGCGAAAGACTTCTTGTGGGGAAACCTGTAACTCTGTGAGATGATTTCACAGAACACAAAGAAGTTTCTCAGAAAGTTTCTTTCTCTTTGTTATCGGAGTTTATTTCCTTTGGCCCTACAGTCTTTAAAGGGATCCGAAATATCTGTTCTCAGATTCCACAGAAATAAGGCTAGCAAAGAGATCCACGAAATACAGATGTAACTCTGTGAGATGAATTAACAGAACACTAAGCAGTTTCTCAGAAAGCTTCTTTCCAGATTTCATCTGAGGTTATTTCCTTTTTCACCATTGCCCTCTATGGGCTTCGAAATATCACTTTGCCAATTCCACAAGAACTGTCTTAGCGAAAGGCTTCTTGAGGGGAAAGCTGTAACTCTGTGAGATGATTTCACAGAACACAAAGAAGTTTCTCAGAAAGCTTCTTTCTCCTTTTTATCGGAGATTATATCCTTTGGCCCTATAGTCTTCAAAGGGATCCGATATATCTGTTCTCAGATTCCACAGAAATAAGGCTAGCAAAGAGATCCACGAAATACAGATGTAACTCTGTGAGATGAATTAACAGAACACTAAGCAGTTTCTCAGAAAGCTTCTTTCCAGATTTCCTCTGAGGATATTTCCTTTTTCACCATAGCCCTCTATGGGCTTCCAAATATCACTTTGCCAATTCCACAAGAACTGTCTTAGCGAAAGGCTTCTTGAGGGGAAAGCTGTAACTCCGTGAGATGATTTCACAGAACACAAAGAAGTTTCTCAGAAAGCTTCCTTCTCTTTCTTATCGGAGTTTATTTCCTTTGGCCCTATATTCATCAAAGGGATCCGAAATATCTCTTCTCAGATTCCACAGAAATAAGGCTAGCAAAGAGATCCACGAAATACACATGTAACTCTGTGAGATGAATTAACAGAACACTAAGCAGTTTCTCAGAAAGCTTCTTTCCAGATTTCATCTGAGGATATTTCCTTTTTCACCATTGCCCTCCATGGGCTTCCAAATATCACTCTGCCAATTCCACAAGAACTGTCTTAGCGAAAGGCTTCTTGAGGGGAAAGCTGTAACTCTGTGAGATGATTTCACAGAACACAAAGCAGTTTCTCAGAAAGCTTCTCTCTCGTTGTTATCGGAGTTTATATCCTTTGGCCCCATAGTCTTCAAATGGATCCGAAATATCTGTTCTCAGATTCCACAGAAATAAGGCTAGCAAAGAGATCCACGAAATACAGATGTAACTCTGTGAGATGAATTAACAGAAAACTAAGCAGTTTCTCAGAAAGCTTCTTTCCAGATTTCATCTGAGGATATTTCCTTTTTCACCATTGCCCTCTATGGGCTTCCAAATATCACTTTGCCAATTCCACAAGAACTGTCTTAGCGAAAGGCTTCTTGAGGGGAAAGCTGTAACTCTGTGAGATGATTTCACAGAACACAAAGAAGTTTTTCAGAAAGCTTCTTTCTCTTTGTTATCGGAGTTTATATCCTTTGGCCCTGTAGTCTTCAAAGGGATCCGAAATATCTGTTCTCAGATTCCACAGAAATAAAGCTAGCAAAGAGATCCACGAAATACAGATGTAACTCTGTGAGATGAATTAACAGAACACTAAGCAGTTTCTCAGAAAGCTTCTTTCCAGATTTCATCTGAGGATATTTCCTTTTTCACCATAGCCCTCTATGCGCTTCCAAATATCACTTTGCCAATTCCACAATAAATGTCTTAGCGAAAGACTTCTTGTGGGGAAAGCTCTAACTCTGTGAGATGATTTCACAGAACACAAAGAAGTTTCTCAGAAAGTTTCTTTCTCTTTCTTATGGGAGTTTATTTCCTTTGGCCCTATAGTCTTTAAAGGGATCCGAAATATCTGTTCTCAGATTCCACAGAAATAAGGCTAGCAAAGAGATCCACGAAATACAGATGTAACTCTGTGAGATGAATTAACAGAACACTAAGCAGTTTCTCAGAAAGCTTCTTTCCAGATTTCATCTGAGGATATTTCCTTTTTCACCATTGCCCTCTATGGGCTTCCAAATATCACTTTGCCAATTCCACAAGAACTGTCTTAGCGAAAGGCTTCTTGAGGGGAAGCTGTAACTCTGTGAGATGATTTCACAGAACACAAAGAAGTTTCTCAGAAAGCTTCTTTCTCTTTGTTATCGGAGGATATTTCCTTTGGCCCAATAGTCTTCTGCGGGATCCGAAATATCTGTTCTCAGATTCCACAAAAATAAGGCTAGCAAAGAGATAAACGAAATACAGATGTAACTCTGTGAGATGAATTAACAGAACACTAAGCAGTTTCTCAGAAAGCTTCTTTCCAGATTTCATCTGAGGATATTTCCTTTTTCACCATAGCCCTCTATGGGCTTCCAAATATCACTTTCCCAATTCCACAAGAACTGTCTTAGCGAATGGCTTTTGGAGGGGAAAGCTGTAACTCTGTGAGATGATTTCACAGAACACAAGGAAGTTTCTCAGAAAGCTTCCTTCTCTTTCTTATCGGAGTTTATTTCCTTTGGCCCTATATTCATCAAAGGGATCCGAAATATCTCTTCTCAGATTTCACAGAAATAAGGCTAGCAAAGAGATCCACGAAATACAGATGTAACTCTGTGAGATGAATTAACAGAACACTAAGCAGTTTCTCAGAAAGCTTCTTTCCAGATTTCATCTGAGGATATTTCCTTTTTCACCATTGCCCTCTAGGGGCCTCCAAATATCACTTTGCCAATTCCACAAGAACTGTCTTAGCGAAAGGCTTCTTGAGGGGAAAGCTGTAACTCTGTGAGATGATTTCACAGAACACAAAGAAGTTTCTCAGAAAGCTTCTTTCTCCTTTTTATCGGAGATTATATCCTTTGGCCCTATAGTTTTCAAAGGGATCCGATATATCTGTTCTCAGATTCCACAGAAATAAGGCTAGCAAAGAGATCCACGAAATACAGATGTAACTCTGTGAGATGAATTAACAGAACACTAAGCAGTTTCTCAGAAAGCTTCTTTCCAGATTTCATCTGAGGATATTTCCTTTTTCACCATTGCCCTCTATGGGCTTCCAAATATCACTTTGCCAATTCAATAAGAACTGTCTTAGCGAAAGGCTTCTTGAGGGGAAAGCTGTAACTCTGTGAGATGATTTCACAGAACACAAAGAAGTTTCTCAGAAAGCTTCTTTCTCATTGTTATCGGAGTTTATATCCTTTGGCCCTATAGTCTTCAAAGGGATCCGAAATATCTGTTCTCAGATTCCACAGAAATAAGGCTAGCAAAGAGATCCGCGAAATACAGATGTAACTCTGTGAGATGAATTAACAGAACACTAAGCAGTTTCTCAGAAAGCTTCTTTCCAGATTTCATCTGAGGATATTTCCTTTTTCACCATAGCCCTCTATGCGCTTCCAAATAATACTTTTCCAATTCCACAATAAATTTCTTAGCGAAAGACTTCTTGTGGGGAAAGCTGTAACTCTGTGAGATGATTTCACAGAACACAAAGAAGTTTCTCAGAAAGTTTCTTTCTCTTTGTTATCGGAGTTTATTTCCTTTGGCCCTATAGTCTTTAAAGGGATCCGAAATATCTGTTCTCAGACTCCACAGAAATAAGGCCAGCAAAGAGATTCACGAAATACAAATGTAACTCTGTGAGATGAATTAACAGAACACTAAGCAGTTTCTCAGAAATCTTCTTTCCAGATTTCATCTGAGGATATTTCCTTTTTCACCATTGCCCTCTATGGGCTTCCAAATATCACTTTCCCAATTCCACAAGAACTGTCTTAGCGAAAGGCTTCTTGAGGGGAAGCTCTAACTCTGTGAGATGATTTCACAGAACACAAAGAAGTTTCTCAGAAAGCTTCTTTCTCTTTGTTATCGGAGGAAATTTCCTTTGGCCCAATAGTCTTCTGCGGGATCCGAAATATCTGTTCTCAGATTCCACAGAAATAAGGCTAGCAAAGAGATCCACGAAATACAGATATAACTCTGTGAGATGAATTAACAGAACACTAAGCAGTTTCTCAGAAAGCTTCTTTCCAGATTTCATCTGAGGATATTTCCTTTTTCACCATAGCCCTCTATGGGCTTCCAAATATCACTTTGCCAATTCCACAAGAACTGTCTTAGCAAAAGGCTTCTTGAGGGGAAAGCTGTAACTCTGTGAGATGATTTCACAGAACACAAAGAAGTTTCTCAGAAAGCTTCCTTCTCTTTCTTATCGGAGTTTATTTTCTTTGGCCCTATATTCATCAAAGTGATCCGAAATATCTCTTCTCAGATTCCACAGAAATAAGGCTAGCAAAGAGATCCACGAAATACAGATGTAACTCTGTGAGATGAATTAACAGAACACTAAGCAGTTTCTCAGAAAGCTTCTTTCCAGATTTCATCTGAGGATATTTCCTTTTTCACCTTTGCCCTCTATGGGCTTCCAAATATCACTTTGCCAATTCCACAAGAACTGTCTTAGCGAAAGGCCTCTTGTGGGGAAACCTGTAACTCTGTGAGATGATTTCACAGAACACAAAGAAGTTTCTCAGAAAGCTTCTTTCTCGTTGTTATCGGAGTTTATATCCTTTGGCCCTATAGTCTTCAAAGGGATCCGAAATATCTCTTCTCTGATTCCACAGAAATAAGGCTAGCAAAGAGATCCACGAAATACAGATGTAACTCTGTGAGATGAATTAACAGAACACTAAGCAGTTTCTCAGAAAGCTTCTTTCCAGATTTCATCTGAGGATATTTCCTTTTTCACCATTGCCCTCTATGGGCTTCCAAATATCACTTTGCCAATTCCACAAGAACTGTCTTAGCGAAAGGCTTCTTGAGGGGAAAGCTGTAACTCTGTGAGATGATTTCACAGAACACAAAGAAGTTTCTCAGAAAGCTTCTTTCTCATTGTTATCGGAGTTTATATCCTTTGGCCCTATAGTCTTCAAAGGGATCCGAAATATCTGTTCTCAGATTCCACAGAAAAAAGGCTAGCAAAGAGATCTGCGAAATACAGATGTAACTCTGTGAGATGAATTAACAGAACACTAAGCAGTTTCTCAGAAAGCTTCTTTCCAGATTTCATCTGAGGATATTTCCTTTTTCACCATAGCCCTCTATGCGCTTCCAAATATCACTTTGCCAATTCCACAATAAATGTCTTAGCGAAAGACTTCTTGTGGGGAAAGCTGTAACTCTGTGAGATGATTTCACAGAACACAAAGAAGTTTCTCAGAAAGTTTCTTTTTCTTTGTTATCGGAGTTTATTTCCTTTGGCCCTATAGTCTTTAAAGGGATCCGAAATATCTGTTCTCAGATTCCACAGAAATAAGGCTAGCAAAGAGATTCACGAAATACAAATGTAACTCTCTGAGATGAATTAACAGAACACTAAGCAGTTTCTCAGAAAGCTTCTTTCCAGATTTCATCTGAGGATATTTCCTTTTTCACCATTGCCCTCTATGGGCTTCCAAATATCACTTTGCCAATTCCACAAGAACTGTCTTAGCGAAAGGCTTCTTGAGGGGAAGCTGTAACTCTGTGAGATGATTTCACAGAACACAAAGAAGTTTCTCAGAAAGCTTCTTTCTCGTTGTTATCGGAGTTTATATCCTTTCCCCCTATAGTCTTCAAAGGGATCCGAAATATCTCTTCTCAGATTCCACAGAAATAAGGCTAGCAAAGAGATCCACGAAATACAGATGTAACTCTGTGAGATGAATTAACAGAACACTAAGCAGTTTCTCAGAAAGCTTCTTTCCAGATTTCATCTGAGGATATTTCCTTTTTCACCATAGCCCTCTATGCGCTTCCAAATATCACTTTGCCAATTCCACAATAAATGTCTTAGCGAAAGACTTCTTGAGGGGAAAGCTGTAACTCTGTGAGATGATTTCACAGAACATAAAGAAGTTTCTCAGAAAGCTTCTTTCTCCTTTTTATCGGAGATTATATCCTTTGGCCCTATAGTCTTCAAAGGGATCCGATATATCTGTTCTCAGATTCCACAGAAATAAGGCTAGCAAAGAGATCCACGAAATACAGATGTAACTCTGTGAGATGAATTAACAGAACACTAAGCAGTTTCTCAGAAAGCTTCTTTCCAGATTTCATCTGAGGATATTTCCTTTTTCACCATTGCCCTCTATGGGCTTCCAAATATCACTTTGCCAATTCCACAAGAACTGTCTTAGCGAAAGGCTTCTTGAGGGGAAAGCTGTAACTCTGTGAGATGATTTCACAGAACAAAAAGAAGTTTCTCAGAAAGCTTCTTTCTCATTGTTATCGGAGTTTATATCCTTTGGCCCTATAGTCTTCAAAGGGATCCGAAATATCTGTTCTCAGATTCCACAGAAATAAGGCTAGCAAAGAGATCCGCGAAATACAGACGTAACTCTGTGAGATGATTTCACAAAACACAAAGAAGTTTCTCAGAAAGCTTCCTTCTCTTTGTTATCGGAGTTTATATCCTTTGGCCCTATAGTCTTCAAAGGGATCCGAAATATCTCTTCTCAGATTCCACAGAAATAAGGCTAGCAAAGAGATCCACGAAATACAGATGTAACTCTGTGAGATGAATTAACAGAACACTAAGCAGTTTCTCAGAAAGCTTCTTTCCAGATTTCATCTGAGGATATTTCCTTTTTCACCATTGCCCTCTATGGGCTTCCAATTATCACTTTGCCAATTCCACAAGAACTGTCTTAGCGAAAGGCTTCTTGTGGGGAAAGCTGTAACTCTGTGAGATGATTTCACAGAACACAAAGAAGTTTCTCAGAAAGCTTCCTTCTCTTTCTTATCGGAGTTTATTTCCTTTGGCCCTATATTCATCAAAGGGATCCGAAATATCTCTTCTCAGATTCCACAGAAATAAGGCTAGCAAAGAGATCCACGAAATACAGATGTAACTCTGTGAGATGATTTCACAAAACACAAAGAAGTTTCTCAGAAAGCTTCCTTCTCGTTGTTATCGGAGTTTATATCCTTTGGCCCTATAGTCTTCCAAGGGATCCGAAATATCTCTTCTCAGATTCCACAGAAATAAGGCTAGCAAAGAGATCCACGAAATACAGATGTAACTCTGTGAGATGAATTAACAGAACACTAAGCAGTTTCTCAGAAAACTTCTTTCCAGATTTCATCTAAGGATATTTCCTTTTTCACCATTGCCCTCTATGGGCTTCCAAATATCACTTTGCCAATTCAACAAGAACTGTCTTAGCGAAAGGCTTCTTGAGGGGAAAGCTGTAACTCTGTGAGATGATTTCACAGAACACAAAGAAGTTTCTCAGAAAGCTTCTTTCTCGTTTTTATCGGAGTTTATATCCTTTGGCCCTATAGTCTTCAAAGGGATCCGATATATCTGTTCTCAGATTCCACAGAAATAAGGCTAAAAAAGAGATCCACGAAATACAGATGTAACTCTGTGAGATGAATTAACAGAACACTAAGCAGTTTCTCAGAAAGCTTCTTTCCAGATTTCATCTGAGGATATTTCCTTTTTCACCATTGCCCTCTATGGGCTTCCAAATATCACTTTGCCAATTCCACAAGAACTGTCTTAGCGAAAGGCTTCTTGAGGGGAAAGCTGTAACTCTGTGAGATGATTTCACAGAACACAAAGAAGTTTCTCAGAAAGCTTCTTTCTCGTTGTTATCGGAGTTTATATCCTTTGGCCCTATAGTCTTCAAAGGGATCCGAAATATCTGTTCTCAGAATCCACAGAAATAAGGCTAGCAAAGAGATCCACGAAATACAGATGTAACTCTGTGAGATGAATTAACAGAACACTAAGTAGTTTCTCAGAAAGCTTCTTTCCAGATTTCATCTGAGGATATTCCCTTTTTCACCATAGCCCTCTATGCGCTTCCAAATATCACTTTGCCAATTCCACAATAAATGTCTTAGCGAAGGCTTCTTGTGGGGAAAGCTGTAACTCTCTGAGATGATTTCACAGAACACAAAGAAGTTTCTCAGAAAGTTTCTTTCTCTTTGTTATCGGAGTTTATTTCCTCTGGCCCTATAGTCTTTAAAGGGATCCGAAATATCTGTTCTCAGATTCCACAGAAATAAGGCTAGCAAAGAGATCCACGAAATACAGATGTAACTCTGTGAGATGAATTAACAGAACACTAAGCAGTTTCTCAGAAAGCTTCTTTCCAGATTTCATCTGAGGATATTTCCTTTTTCACCATAGCCCTCTATGCGCTTCCAAATATCACTTTGCCAATTCCACAATAAATGTCTTAGCGAAAGACTTCTTGTGGTGAAAGCTGTAACTCTGTGAGATGATTTCACAGAACACAAAGAAGTTTCTCAGAAAGTTTCTTTCTCTTTGTTATCGGAGTTTATTTCCTTTGGCCCTATAGTCTTTAAAGGGATCCGAAATATCTGTTCTCAGATTCCACAGAAATAAGGCTAGCAAAGAGATCCACGAAATACAGATGTAACTCTGTGAGATGAATTAACAGAACACTAAGCAGTTTCTCAGAAAGCTTCTTTCCAGATTTCATCTGAGGATATTTCCTTTTTCACCATTTCCCTCAAAGGGCTTCCAAATATCACTTTCCCAATTCCACGAGAACTGTCTTAGCGAAAGGCTTCTTGAGGGGAAAGCTGTAACTCTGTGAGATGATTTCACAGAACACAAAGAAGTTTCCCAGAAAGCTTCCTTCTCTTTCTTATCGGAGTTTATTTCCTTTGGCCCTATATTCATCAAAGGGATCCGAAATATCTGTTCTCAGATTCCACACAAAAAAGGCTAGCAAAGAGATCCACGAAATACAGATGTAACTCTGTGAGATGAATTAACAGAACACTAAGCAGTTTCTCAGAAAGCTTCTTTCCAGATTTCATCTGAGGATATTTCCTTTTTCACCATTGCCCTCTATGGGCTTCCAAATATCACTTTGCCAATTCCACAAGAACTGTCTTAGCAAAAGGCTTCTTGAGGGGAAAGCTGTAACTCTGTGAGATGATTTCACAGAACACAAAGAAGTTTCTCAGAAAGCTTCCTTCTCTTTCTTATCGGAGTTTATTTCCTTTGGCCCTATATTCATCAAAGGGATCCGAAATATCTCTTCTCAGATTCCACAGAAATAAGGCTAGCAAAGAGATCCACGAAATACAGATGTAACTCTGTGAGATGAATTAACAGAACACTAAGCAGTTTCTCAGAAAGCTTCTTTCCAGATTTCATCTGAGGATATTTCCTTTTTCACCATAGCCCTCTATGCGCTTCCAAATATCACTTTGCCAATTCCACAATAAATGTCTTAGCGAAAGACTTCTTGTGGGGAAAGCTGTAACTCTGTGAGATGATTTCACAGAACACAAAGAAGTTTCTCAGAAAGCTTCCTTCTCTTTCTTATCGGAGTTTATTTCCTTTGGCCCTATATTCATCAAAGGGATCCGAAATATCTCTTCTCAGATTCCACAGAAATAAGGCTAGCAAAGAGATCCACGAAATACAGATATACCTCTGTGAGATGAATTAACAGAACACTAAGCAGTTTCTCAGAAAGCTTCTTTCCAGATTTCATCTGAGGATATTTCCTTTTTCACCATTGCCCTCTATGGGCTTCCAAATATCACTTTGCCAATTCAACAAGAACTGTCTTAGCGAAAGGCTTCTTGAGGGGAAGCTGCAACTCTGTGAGATGATTTCACAGAACACAAAGAAGTTTCTCAGAAAGCTTCTTTCTCTTTGTTATCGGAGTTTATATCCTTTGGCCCTATAGTCTTCAAAGGGATCCGAAATATCTGTTCTCAGATTCCACAGAAATAAGGCTAGCAAAGAGATCCACGAAATACACATGTAACTCTGTGAGATGAATTAACAGAACACTAAGCAGTTTCTCAGAAAGCTTCTTTCCAGATTTCATCTGAGCATATTTCCTTTTTCACCATTGCTCTCTACGGGCTTCCAAATATCACTTTGCCAATTCCACAAGAACTGTCTTAGCGAAAGGCTTCTTGAGGGGAAAGCTGTAACTCTGTGAGATGATTTCACAGAACACAAAGAAGTTTCTCAGAAGGCTTCTTTCTCGTTTTTATCGGAGTTTATATCCTTTGGCCCTATAGTCTTCAAAGGGATCCGAAATATCTGTTCTCAGATTCCACAGAAATAAGGCTAGCAAAGAGATCCGCGAAATACAGATGTAACTCTGTGAGATGAATTAACAGAACACTAAGCAGTTTCTCAGAAAGCTTCTTTCCAGATTTCATCTGAGGATATTTCCTTTTTCACCATTGCCCTCTATGGGCTTCCAAATATCACTTTGCCAATTCAACAAGAACTGTCTTAGCGAAAGGCTTCTTGAGGGGAAGCTGCAACTCTGTGAGATGATTTCACAGAACACAAAGAAGTTTCTCAGAAAGCTTCTTTCTCTTTGTTATCGGAGTTTATATCCTTTGGCCCTATAGTCTTCAAAGGGATCCGAAATATCTGTTCTCAGATTCCACAGAAATAAGGCTAGCAAAGAGATCCACGAAATACACATGTAACTCTGTGAGATGAATTAACAGAACACTAAGCAGTTTCTCAGAAAGCTTCTTTCCAGATTTCATCTGAGCATATTTCCTTTTTCACCATTCCTCTCTACGGGCTTCCAAATATCACTTTGCCAATTCCACAAGAACTGTCTTAGCGAAAGGCTTCTTGAGGGGAAAGCTGTAACTCTGTGAGATGATTTCACAGAACACAAAGAAGTTTCTCAGAAGGCTTCTTTCTCGTTTTTATCGGAGTTTATATCCTTTGGCCCTATAGTCTTCAAAGGGATCCGAAATATCTGTTCTCAGATTCCACAGAAATCAGGCTAGCAAAGAGATCCACGAAATACAGATGTAACTCTGTGAGATGAATTAACAGAACACTAAGCAGTTTCTCAGAAAGCTTCTTTCCAGATTTCATCTGAGGATATTTCCTTTTTCACCATAGCCCTCTATGCGCTTCCAAATAATACTTTTCCAATTCCACAATAAATTTCTTAGCGAAAGACTTCTTGTGGGGAAAGCTGTAACTCTGTGAGATGATTTCACAGAACACAAAGAAGTTTCTCAGAAAGTTTCTTTCTCTTTGTTATCGGAGTTTATTTCCTTTGGCCCTATAGTCTTTAAAGGGATCCGAAATATCTGTTCTCAGACTCCACAGAAATAACGCCAGCAAAGAGATTCACGAAATACAAATGTAACTCTGTGAGATGAATTAACAGAACACTAAGCAGTTTCTCAGAAAGCTTCTTTCCAGATTTCATCTGAGGATATTTCCTTTTTCACCATTGCCCTCTATGGGCTTCCAAATATCACTTTCCCAATTCCACAAGAACTGTCTTAGCGAAAGGCTTCTTGAGGGGAAGCTCTAACTCTGTGAGATGATTTCACAGAACACAAAGAAGTTTCTCAGAAAGGTTCTTTCTCTTTGTTATCGGAGGAAATTTCCTTTGGCCCAATAGTCTTCTGCGGGATCCGAAATATCTGTTCTCAGATTCCACAAAACTAAGGCTAGCAAAGAGATCCACGAAATACAGATGTAACTCTGTGAGATGAATTAACAGAACACTAAGCAGTTTCTCAGAAAGCTTCTTTCCAGATTTCCTCTGAGGATATTTCCTTTTTCACCATAGCCCTCTATGGGCTTCCAAATATCACTTTGCCAATTCCACAAGAACTGTCTTAGCAAAAGGCTTCTTGAGGTGAAAGCTGTAACTCCGTGAGATGATTTCACAGAACACAAAGAAGTTTCTCAGAAAGCTTCCTTCTCTTTCTTATCGGAGTTTATTTCCTTTGGCCCTATATTCATCAAAGGGATCCGAAATATCTCTTCTCAGATTCCACAGAAATAAGGCTAGCAAAGAGATCCACGAAATACACATGTAACTCTGTGAGATGAATTAACAGAACACTAAGCAGTTTCTCAGAAAGCTTCTTTCCAGATTTCATCTGAGGATATTTCCTTTTTCAACATTGCCCTCTATGGGCTTCCAAATATCACTTTGCCAATTCCACAAGAACTGTCTTAGCGAAAGGCTTCTTGAGGGGAAAGCTGTAACTCTCTGAGATGATTTCACAGAACACAAAGAAGTTTCTCAGAAAGCTTCTCTCTCGTTGTTATCGGAGTTTATATCCTTTGGCCCCATAGTCTTCAAATGGATCCGAAATATCTGTTCTCAGATTCCACAGAAATAAGGCTAGCAAAGAGATCCACGAAATACAGATGTAACTCTGTGAGATGAATTAACAGAACACTAAGCAGTTTCTCAGAAAGCTTCTTTCCAGATTTCATCTGAGGATTTTTCCTTTTTCACCATTGCCCTCTATGGGCTTCCAAATATCACTTTGCCAATTCCACAAGAACTGTCTTAGCGAAAGGCTTCTTGAGGGGAAAGCTGTAACTCTGTGAGATGATTTCACAGAACACAAAGAAGTTTTTCAGAAAGCTTCTTTCTCTTTGTTATCGGAGTTTATATCCTTTGGCCCTGTAGTCTTCAAAGGGATCCGAAATATCTGTTCTCAGATTCCACAGAAATAAAGCTAGCAAAGAGATCCACGAAATACAGATGTAACTCTGTGAGATGAATTAACAGAACACTAAGCAGTTTCTCAGAAAGCTTCTTTCCAGATTTCATCTGAGGATATTTCCTTTTTCACCATAGCCCTCTATGCGCTTCCAAATATCACTTTGCCAATTCCACAATAAATCTCTTAGCGAAAGACTTCTTGTGGGGAAAGCTCTAACTCTGTGAGATGATTTCACAGAACACAAAGAAGTTTCTCAGAAAGTTTCTTTCTCTTTCTTATGGGAGTTTATTTCCTTTGGCCCTATAGTCTTTAAAGGGATCCGAAATATCTGTTCTCAGATTCCACAGAAATAAGGCTAGCAAAGAGATCCACGAAATACAGATGTAACTCTGTGAGATGAATTAACAGAACACTAAGCAGTTTCTCAGAAAGCTTCTTTCCAGATTTCATCTGAGGATATTTCCTTTTTCAACATTGCCCTCTATGGGCTTCCAAATATCACTTTGCCAATTCCACAAGAACTGTCTTAGCGAAAGGCTTCTTGAGGGGAAGCTGTAACTCTGTGAGATGATTTCACAGAACACAAAGAAGTTTCTCAGAAAGCTTCTTTCTCTTTGTTATCGGAGGATATTTCCTTTGGCCCAATAGTCTTCTGCGGGATCCGAAATATCTGTTCTCAGATTCCACAAAAATAAGGCTAGCAAAGAGATCCACGAAATACAGATGTAACTCTGTGAGATGAATTAACAGAACACTAAGCAGTTTCTCAGAAAGCTTGTTTCCAGATTTCATCTGAGGATATTTCCTTTTTCACCATAGCCCTCTATGCGCTTCCAAATATCACTTTGCCAATTCCACAATAAATGTCTTAGCGAAAGACTTCTTGTGGGGAAAGCTGTAACTCTGAGAGATGATTTCACAGAACACAAAGAAGTTTCTCAGAAAGTTTCTTTCTCTTTGTTATCGGAGTTTATTTCCTTTGGCCCTATAGTCTTTAAAGGGATCCGAAATATCTGTTCTCAGATTCCACAGAAATAAGGCTAGCAAAGAGATTCACGAAATACAGATGTAACTCTGTGAGATGAATTAACAGAACACTAAGCAGTTTCTCAGAAAGCTTCTTTCCAGATTTCATCTGAGGATATTTCCTTTTTCACCATTGCCCTCTATGCTCTTCCAAATATCACTTTGCCAATTCCACAATAAATGTCTTAGCGAAAGACTTCTTGTGGGGAAAGCTGTAACTCTGTGAGATGATTTCACAGAACACAAAGAAGTTTCTCAGAAAGTTTCTTTCTCTTTGTTATCGGAGTTTATTTCCTTTGGCCCTATAGTCTTTAAAGGGATCCGAAATATCTGTTCTCAGATTCCACAGAAATAAGGCTAGCAAAGAGATTCACGAAATACATATGTAACTCTGTGAGTTGAATTAACAGAACACTAAGCAGTTTCTCAGAAAGCTTCTTTCCAGATTTCATCTGAGTATATTTCCTTTTTCACCATTGCCCTCTATGGGCTTCCAAATATCACTTTGCCAATTCCAAAAGAACTGTCTTAGCGAAAGGCTTCTTGAGGGGAAGCTGTAACTCTGTGAGATGATTTCACAGAACACAAAGAAGTTTCTCAGAAAGCTTCTTTCTCTTTGTTATCGGAGGATATTTCCTTTGGCCCAGTAGTCTTCTGCGGGATCAGAAATATCTGTTCTCAGATTCCACAAAAAAAAAGGCTAGCAAAGAGATCCACGAAATACAGATGTAACTCTGTGAGATGAATTAACAGAACACTAAGCAGTTTCTCAGAAAGCTTCTTTCCAGATTTCATCTGAGGATATTTCCTTTTTCACCATAGCCCACTATGGGCTTCCAAATATCACTTTCCCAATTCCACAAGAACTGTCTTAGCGAAAGGCTTCTTGAGAGGAAAGCTGTAACTCCGTGAGATGATTTCACAGAACACAAAGAAGTTTCTCAGAAAGCTTCCTTCTCTTTCTTTTCGGAGTTTATTTCCTTTGGCCCTATATTCATCAAAGGGATCCGAAATATCTCTTCTCAGATTCCACAGAAATAAGGCTAGCAAAGAGATCCACGAAATACAGATGTAACTCTGTGAGATGAATTAACAGAACACTAAGCAGTTTCTCAGAAAGCTTCTTTCCAGATTTCATCTGAGGATATTTCCTTTTTCACCATTGCCCTCTATGGGCTTCCAAATATCACTTTGCCAATTCAACAAGAACTGTCTTAGCGAAAGGCTTCTTGAGAGGAAAGCTGTAACTCTGTGAGATGATTTCACAGAACACAAACAAGTTTTTGAGAAAGCTTCTTTCTCTTTGTTATCGGAGTTTATATCCTTTGGCCCTATAGTCTTCAAAGGGATCCGAAATATCTGTTCTCAGATTCCACAGAAATAAGGCTAGCAAAGAGATCCACGAAACACAGATGTAACTCTGTGAGATGAATTAACAGAACACTAAGCAGTTTCTCAGAAAGGTTCTTTCCAGATTTCATCTGAGGATATTTCCTTTTTCACCATTGCCCTCTATGGGCTTCCAAATATCACTTTGCCAATTCCACAAGAACTGTCTTAGCGAAAGTCTTCCTGAGGGGAAGCTGTAACTCTGTTAGATGATTTCACAGAACACAAAGAAGTTTCTCAGAAAGCTTCTTTCTCTTTGTTATCGGAGGATATTTCCTTTGGCCAAGTAGTCTTCTGCGGGATCCGAAATATCTGTTCTCAGATTCCACAAAAATAAGGCTAGCAAAGAGATCCACGAAATACAGATGTAACTCTGTGAGATGAGTTAACAGAACACTAAGCAGTTTCTCAGAAAGCTTCTTTCCAGATTTCATCTGAGGATATTTCCTTTTTCACCATAGCCCTCTATGGGCTTCAAAATATCACTTTCCCAATTCCTCAAGAACTGTCTTAGCGAAAGGCTTCTTGAGGGGAAAGCTGTAACTCCGTGAGATGATTTCACAGAACACAAAGAAGTTTCTCAGAAAGCTTCCTTCTCTTTCTTATCGGAGTTTATTTCCTTTGGCCCTATATGCATAAAACAGATCCGAAATATCTCTTCTCAGATTCCACAGAAATAAGGCTAGCAAAGAGATCCACGAAATACACATGTAACTCTGTGAGATGAATTAACAGAACACTAAGCAGTTTCTCAGAAAGCTTCTTTCCAGATTTCATCTGAGGATATTTCCTTTTTCACCATTGCCCTCTATGGGCTTCCAAATATCACTTTGCCAATTCCACAAGAACTGTCTTAGTGAAAGGCTTCTTGAGGGGAAGCTGTAACTCTGTGAGATGATTTCACAGAACTCAAAGAAGTTTCTCAGAAAGCTTCCTTCTCTTTCTTATCGGAGTTTATTTCCTTTGGCAATATATTATTCAAAGGGATCCGAAATATCTCTGCTCAGATTCCACAGAAATAAGGCTAGCAAAGAGATCCACGAAATACACATGTAACTCTGTGAGATGAATTAACAGAACACTAAGCAGTTTCTCAGAAAGCTTCTTTCCAGATTTCATCTGAGGATATTTCCTTTTTCACCATTGCCCTCTATGGGCTTCCAAGTATCACTTTGCCAATTCCACAGGAACTGTCTTAGCGAAAGGCTTCTTGAAGGGAAAGCTGTAACTCTGTGAGATGATTTCACAGAACACAAAGAAGTTTCTCAGAAAGCTTCTCTCTCGTTGTTATCGGAGTTTATATCCTTTGGCCCCATAGTCTTCAAATGGATCCGAAATATCTGTTCTCAGATTCCACAGAAATAAGGCTAGCAAAGAGATCCACGAAATACAGATGTAACTCTGTGAGATGAATTAACAGAACACTAAGCAGTTTCTCAGAAAGCTTCTTTCCAGATTTCATCTGAGAATATTTCCTTTTTCACCATTGCCCTCTATGGGCTTCCAAATATCACTTTGCCAATTCCACAAGAACTGTCTTAGCGAAAGGCTTCTTGAGGGGAAAGCTGGAACTCTGTGAGATGATTTCACAGAACACAAAGAAGTTTTTCAGAAAGCTTCTTTCTCTTTGTTATCGGAGTTTATATCCTTTGGCCCTATAGTCTTCAAAGGGATCCGAAATATCTGTTCTCAGATTCCACAGAAATAAGGCTAGCAAAGAGATCCACGAAATACAGATGTAACTCTGTGAGATGAATTAACAGAACACTAAGCAGTTTCTCAGAAAGCTTCTTTCCAGATTTCATCTGAGGATATTTCCTTTTTCACCATAGCCCTCTAGCGCTTCCAAATATCACTTTGCCAATTCCACAATAAATGTCTTAGAGAAAGACTTCCTGTGGGGAAAGCTGTAACTCTGTGAGATGATTTCACAGAACACAAAGAAGTTTCTCAGAAAGTTTCTTTCTCTTTCTTATGGGAGTTTATTTCCTTTGGCCCTATAGTCTTTAAAGGGATCCGAAATATCTGTTCTCAGATTCCACAGAAATAAGGCTAGCAAAGAGATCCACGAAATACAGATGTAACTCTGTGAGATGAATTAACAGAACACTAAGCAGTTTCTCAGAAAGCTTCTTTCCAGATTTCATCTGAGGATATTTCCTTTTTCACCATTGCCCTCTATGGGCTTCCAAATATCACTTTGCCAATTCCACAAGAACTGTCTTAGCGAAAGGCTTCTTGAGGGGAAAGCTGTAACTCTGTGAGATGATTTCACAGAACACAAAGAAGTTTCTCAGAAAGCTTCTCTCTCGTTGTTATCGGAGTTTATATCCTTTGGCCCCATAGTCTTCAAATGGATCCGAAATATCTGTTCTCAGATTCCACAGAAATAAGGCTAGCAAAGAGATCCACGAAATACAGATGTAACTCTGTGAGATGAATTAACAGAACACTAAGCAGTTTCTCAGAAAGCTTCTTTCCAGATTTCATCTGAGGATATTTCCTTTTTCACCATAGCCCTCTATGGGCTTCCAAATATCACTTTGCCAATTCCACAAGAACTGTCTTATCGAAAGGCTTCTTGAGGGGAAAGCTGTAACTCTGTGAGATGATTTCACAGAACACAATGAAGTTTTTCAGAAAGCTTCTTTCTCTTTGTTATCGGAGTTTATATCCTTTGGCCCTATAGTCTTCAAATGGATCCGAAATATCTGTTCTCAGATTCCACAGAAATAAGGCTAGCAAAGAGATCCACGAAATACAGATGTAACTCTGTGAGATGAATTAACAGAAAACTAAGCAGTTTCTCAGAAAGCTTCTTTCCAGATTTCATCTGAGGATATTTCCTTTTTCACCATTGCCCTCTATGGGCTTCCAAATATCACTTTGCCAATTCCACAAGAACTGTCTTAGCGAAAGGCTTCTTGAGGGGAAAGCTGTAACTCTGTGAGATGATTTCACAGAACACAAAGAAGTTTCTCAGAAAGCTTCTTTCTCGTTGTTATCGGAGTTTATATCCTTTGGCCCTATAGTCTTCAAAGGGATCCGAAATATCTCTTCTCAGATTCCACAGAAATAAGGCTAGCAAAGAGATCCACGAAATACAGATGTAACTCTGTGAGATGAATTAACAGAACACTAAGCAGTTTCTCAGAAAGCTTCTTTCCAGATTTCATCTGAGGATATTTCCTTTTTCACCATAGCCCTCTATGGGCTTCCAAATATCACTTTGCCAATTCCACAAGAACTGTCTTAGCGAAAGGCTTCTTGAGGGGAAGCTGTAACTCTGTGAGATGATTTCACAGAACACAAAGAAGTTTCTCAGAAAGCTTCTTTCTCTTTGTTATGGGAGGATATTTCCTTTGGCCCAATAGTCTTCTGCGGGATCCGAAATATCTGTTCTCAGATTCCACAAAAATAAGGCCAGCAAAGAGATCCACGAAATACAGAAGTAACTCTGTGAGATGAATTAACAGAACACTAAGCAGTTTCTCAGAAAGCTTCTTTCCAGATTTCATCTGAGGATATTTCCTTTTTCACCATAGCCCTCTATGGGCTTCCAAATATCACTTTGCCAATACCACAAGAACTGTCTTAGCGAAAGGCTTCCTGATTGGAAAGCTGTAACTCTGTGAGATGATTTCACACAACACAAAGAAGTTTCTCAGAAAGCTTCCTTCTCTTTCTTATCGGAGTTTATTTACTTTGGCCCTATATTCATCAAAGGGATCCGAAATATCTGTTCTCAGATTCCACAGAAATAAGGCTAGCAAAGAGATCCACGAAATACAGATGTAACTCTGTGAGACTAATTAACAGAACACTAAGCAGTTTCTCAGAAAGCTTCTTTCCAGATTTCATCTGAGGATATTTCCTTTTTCACCGTTGCCCTCTATGGGCTTCCAAATATCACTTTGCCAATTCCACAAGAACTGTCTTAGCGAAAGGCTTCTTGAGGGGAAAGCTGTAACTCCGTGAGATGATTTCACAGAACACAAAGAAGTTTCTCAGAAAGCTTCTTTCTCGTTATTATCGGAGTTTATATCCTTTGGCCCTATAGTCTTCAAAGGGATCCGAAATATCTGTTCTCAGATTCCACAGAAATAAGGCTAGCAAAGAGATCCACGAAATACAGATGTAACTCTGTGAGATGAATTAACAGAACACTAAGCAGTTTCTCAGAAAGCTTCTTTCCAGATTTCATCTGAGGATATTTCCTTTTTCACCATAGCCCTCTATGGGCTTCCAAATATCACTTTGCCAATTCCACAATAAATGTCTTAGCGAAAGACTTCTTGTGGGGAAAGCTGTAACTCTGTGAGATGATTTCACAGAACACACAGAAGTTTCTCAGAAGGTTTCATTCTCTTTCTTATGGGAGTTTATTTCCTTTGGCCCTATAGTCTTTAAAGGGATCCGAAATATCTGTTCTCAGATTCCACAGAAATAAGGCTAGCAAAGAGATCCACGAAATACAGATGTAACTCTGTGAGATGAATTAACAGAACACTAAGCAGTTTCTCAGAAAGCTTCTTTCCAGATTTCATCTGAGGATATTTCCTTTTTCACCATTGCCCTCTATGGGCTTCCAAATATCACTTTGCCAATTCCACAAGAACTGTCTTATCGAAAGGCTTCTTGAGGGGAAGCTGTAACTCTGTGAGATGATTTCACAGAACACAAAGAAGTTTCTCAGAAGGTTTCATTCTCTTTCTTATGGGAGTTTATTTCCTTTGGCCCTATAGTCTTTAAAGGGATCCGAAATATCTGTTCTCAGATTCCACAGAAATAAGGCTATCAAAGAGATCCACGAAATACAGATGTAACTCTGTGAGATGAATTAACAGAACACTAAGCAGTTTCTCAGAAAGCTTCTTTCCAGATTTCATCTGAGGATATTTCCTTTTTCACCATTGCCCTCTATGGGCTTCCAAATATCACTTTGCCAATTCCACAAGAACTGTCTTATCGAAAGGCTTCTTGAGGGAAAGCTGTAACTCTGTGAGATGATTTCACAGAACACAAAGAAGTTTCTCAGAAAGCTTCTTTCTCTTTGTTATGGGAGGATAGTTCCTTTGGCCCAATAGTCTTCTGCGGGATCCGAAATATCTGTTCTCAGATTCCACAAAAATAAGGCTAGCAAAGAGATCCACGAAATACAGATGTAACTCTGTGAGATGAATTAACAGAACACTAAGCAGTTTCTCAGAAAGCTTCTTTCCAGATTTCATCTGAGGATATTTCCTTTTTCACCATAGCCCTCTATGGGCTTCCAAATATCACTTTGCCAATTCCACAAGAACTGTCTTAGCGAAAGGCTTCCTGAGGGGAAAGTTGTAACTCTGTGAGATGATTTCACAGAACACAAAGAAGTTTCTCAGAAAGCTTCCTTCTCTTTCTTATCGGAGTTTATTTCCTTTGGCCCTATATTCATCAAAGGGATCCGAAATATCTCTTCTCAGATTCCACAGAAATAAGGCTAGCAAAGAGATCCACGAAATACAGATGTAACTCTGTGAGATGAATTAACAGGACACTAAGCAGTTTCTCAGAAAGCTTCTTTCCAGATTTCATCTGAGGATATTTCCTTTTTCACCATTGCCCTCTATAGGCTTCCAAATATCACTTTGCCAATTCCACAAGAACTGTCTTAGCGAAAGGCTTCTTGAGGGGAAAGCTGTAACTCTGTGAGATGATTTCACAGAACACAAAGAACTTTCTCAGAAAGCTTCTTTCTCGTTGTTATCGGAGTTTATATCCTTTGGCCCTATAGTCTTCAAAGGGATCCGAAATATCTCTTCTCAGATTCCACAGAAATAAGGCTAGCAAAGAGATCCACGAAATACAGATGTAACTCTGTGAGATGAATTAACAGAACACTAAGCAGTTTCTCAGAAAGCTTCTTTCCAGATTTCATCTGAGGATATTTCCTTTTTCACCATAGCCCTCTATGAGCTTCCAAATATCACTTTGCCAATTCCACAAGAACTGTCTTAGCGAAAGGCTTCCTGAGGGGAAAGCTGTAACTCTGTGAGATGATTTCACAGAACACAAAGAAGTTTCTCAGAAAGCTTCCTTCTCTTTCTTATCGGAGTTTATTTCCTTTGGCCCTATATTCATCAAAGGGATCCGAAATATCTCTTCTCAGATTCCACAGAAATAAGGCTAGCAAAGAGATCCACGAAATACAGATGTAACTCTGTGAGATGAATTAACAGGACACTAAGCAGTTTCTCAGAAAGCTTCTTTCCAGATTTCATCTGAGGATATTTCCTTTTTCACCATTGCCCTCTATGGGCTTCCAAATATCACTTTGCCAATTCCACAAGAACTGTCTTAGCGAAAGGCTTCTTGAGGGGAAAGCTGTAACTCTGTGAGATGATTTCACAGAACACAAAGAAGTTTTTCAGAAAGCTTCTTTCTCTTTGTTATCGGAGTTTATATCCTTTGGCCCTATAGTCTTCAAAGGGATCCGAAATATCTCTTCTCAGATTCCACAGAAATAAGGCTAGCAAAGAGATCCACGAAATACAGATGTAACTCTGTGAGATGAATTAACAGAACACTAAGCAGTTTCTCAGAAAGCTTCTTTCCAGATTTCATCTGAGGATATTTCCTTTTTCACCATAGCCCTCTATGCGCTTCCAAATATCACTTTGCCAGTTCCACAAGAACTGTCTTAGCGAAAGACTTCTTGTGGGGAAAGCTGTAACTCTGTGAGATGATTTCACAGAACACAAAGAAGTTTCTCAGAAAGTTTCTTTCTCTTTCTTATGGGAGTTTATTTCCTTTGGCCCTATATTCTTTAAAGGGATCCGAAATATCTGTTCTCAGATTCCACAGAAATAAGGCTAGCAAAGAGATCCACGAAATACAGATGTAACTCTGTTAGATGAATTAACAGAACACTAAGCAGTTTCTCAGAAAGCTTCTTTCCAGATTTCATCTGAGGATATTTCCTTTTTCACCATTGCCCTCTATGGGCTTCCAAATATCACTTTGCCAATTCCACAAGAACTGTCTTAGCGAAAGGCTTCTTGAGGGGAAGCTGTAACTCTGTGAGATGATTTCACAGAACACAAAGAAGTTTCTCAGAAAGCTTCTTTCTCTTTGTTATGGGAGGATATTTCCTTTGGCCCAATAGTCTTCTGCGGGATCCGAAATATCTGTTCTCAGATTCCACAGAAATAAGGCTAGCAAAGAGATCCACGAAATACAGATGTAACTCTGTGAGATGAATTAACAGAACACTCAGCAGTTTCTCAGAAAGTTTCTTTCCAGATTTCATCTGAGGATATTTCCTTTTTCACCGTAGCCCTCTATGCGCTTCCAAATATCACTTTGCCAATTCCACAATAAATGTCTTAGCGAAAGACTTCTTGTGGGGAAAGCTGTAACTCTGTGAGATGATTTCACAGAACACAAAGAAGTTTTCCAGAAAGCTTCTTTCTCTTTGTTATCGGAGTTTATATCCTTTGGCCCTATAGTCTTCAAAGGGATCCGAAATATCTGTTCTCAGATTCCACAGAAATAAGGCTAGCAAAGAGATCCACGAAATACAGATGTAACTCTGTGAGATGAATTAACAGAACACTAAGCAGTTTCTCAGAAAGCTTCTTTCCAGATTTCATCTGAGGATATTTCCTTTTTCACCATAGCCCTCTATGGGCTTCCAAATATCACTTTGCCAATTCCACAATAAATGTCTTAGCGAAAGACTTCTTGTGGGGAAAGCTGTAACTCTGTGAGATGATTTCACAGAACACAAAGAAGTTTCTCAGAAAGTTTCTTTCTCTTTTTTTTTTTTTTTAATTTATTTATTATTATTATACCTTAAGTTGGAGGGTACATGTGCATAACATGCAGGTTTGTTACATATGTATACTTGTGCCATGTTGCTGTGCTGCACCCATCAACTCGTCATTTACATCAGGTATAACTCCCAGTGCAATCCCTCCCCCCTACCCCCTCCCAATGATAGGCCCCGGTGTGTGATGTTCCCCTTCCTGAGTCCAAGTGATCTCATTGTTCAGTTCCCACCTATGAGTGAGAACATGCGGTGTTTGGTTTTCTGTTCTTGTGATAGTTTGCTAAGAATGATGGATTCCAGCTGCTTCCAAGTCCCTACAAAGGACTCAAACTCATCCTTTTTTATGGCTGCATAGTATTCCATGGTGTATATGTGACACATTTTCTTAATCCAATCTGTCACTGATGGACATTTGGGTTGATTCCAAGTCTTTGCTATTGTGAATAGTGCCGCAATAAACATACGTGTGCATGTGTCCTTATAGCAGCATAATTTATAATCCTTTGGGTATATACCCAGTAATGGGATGGCTGGGTCATATGGTACATCTAGTTCTAGATCCTTGAGGAATCGCCATACTGTTTTCCATAATGGTTGAACTAGTTTACAATCCCACCAACAGTGTAAAAGTGTTCCTATTTCTCCACATCCTCTCCAGCACCTGTTGTTTCCTGACTTTTTAATGATTGCCATTCTAACTGGTGTGAGATGGTATCTCATTGTGGTTTTGATTTGCATTTCTCTGATGGCCAGTGATGATGAGCATTTTTTCATGTGTCTGTTGGCTGTATGAATGTCTTCTTTTGAGAAATGTCTGTTCATATCCTTTGCCCACTTTTTGATGGGGTTGTTTGTTTTTTTCTTGTAAATTTGTTTGAGTTCTTTGTAGGTTCTGGATATTAGCCCTTTGTCAGATGAGTAGATTGCAAAAATTTTCTCCCATTCTGTAGGTTGCCTGTTCACTCTGATGGTAGTTTCTTTTGCTCTGCAGAAGCTCTTTAGTTTAATGAGATCCCATTTGTCAATTTTGGCTTTTGCTGCCGTTGCTTTTGGTGTTTTAGACATGAAGTCTTTGCCCATGCCTATGTCCTGAATGGTACTACCTAGGTTTTCCTCTAGGATTTTTATGGTATTAGGTCTAACATTTAAGTCTCTAATCCATCTTGAATTAATTTTCGTATAAGGAGTAAGGAAAGGATCCAGTTTCAGCTTTCTACTTATGGCTAGCCAATTTTCCCAGCACCATTTATTAAATAGGGAATCCTTTCCCCATTTCTTGTTTCTCTCAGGTTTGTCAAAGATCAAATGGCTGTAGATGTGTGGTATTATTTCTGAGGAGTCTGTTCTGTTCCATTGGTCTATATCTCTGTTTTGGTTCCAGTACCATGCTGTTTTGGTTACTGTAGCCTTGTAGTATAGTTTGAAGTCAGGTAGCGTGATGCCTCCAGCTTTGTTCTTTTGACTTAGTATTGTCTTGGAGATGCGGGCTCTTTTTTGGTTCCATATGAACTTTAAAGCAGTTTTTTCCAATTCTGTGAAGAAACTCATTGGTAGCTTGATGGGGATGGCATTGAATCTATAAATTACTTTGGGCAGTATGGCCATTTTCACGATATTGATTCTTCCTATCCATGAGCATGGTATGTTCTTCCATTTGTTTGTGTCCTCTTTTATTTCACTGAGCAGTGGTTTGTAGTTCTCCTTGAAGAGGTCCTTTACATCCCTTGTCAGTTGGATTCCTAGGTATTTGATTCTCTTTGAAGCAATTGTGAATGGAAGTTCATTCCTGATTTGGCTCTCTGTTTGTCTGTTACTGGTGTATAAGAATGCTTGTGATTTTTGCACATTAATTTTGTATCCTGAGACTTTGCTGAAGTTGCTTATCAGCTTAAGGAGATTTTGGGCTGAGATGATGGGGTTTTCTAAATATACAATCATGTCATCTGCAAACAGGGACAATTTGACTTCTTCTTTTCCTAACTGAATGCCCTTGATTTCTTTCTCTTGCCTAATTGCCCTAGCCAGAACTTCCAACACTATGTTGAATAGGAGTGGTGAGAGAGGGCATCCCTGTCTTGTGCCAGTTTTCAAAGGGAATTTTTCCAGTTTTTGCCCATTCAGTATGATATTGGCTGTGGGTTTGTCATAAATAGCTCTTATTATTTTGAGGTACGTTCCATCAATACCGAATTTATTGAGCGTTTTTAGCATGAAGGGCTGTTGAATTTTGTCAAAAGCCTTTTCTGCATCAATTGAGATAATCATGTGGTTCTTGTCTTTGGTTCTGTTTATATGCTGGATTATGTTTATTGATTTGCGAATGTTGAACCAGCCTTGCATCCCAGGGATGAAGCCCACTTGATCATGGTGGATAAGCTTTTTGATGTGTTGCTGAATCCGGTTTGCCAGTATTTTATTGAGGATTTTTGCATCGATGTTCATCAGGGATATTGGTCTAAAACTCTCTTTTTTTGTTGTGTCTCTGCCAGGCTTTGGTATCAGGATGATGTTGGCCTCATAAAATGAGTTAGGGAGGATTCCGTCTTTTTCTATTGATTGGAATAGTTTCAGAAGGAATGGTACCAACTCCTCCTTGTACCTCTGGTAGAATTCAGCTGTGAATCCATCTGGTCCTGGACTTTTTTTGGTTGGTAGACTATTAATTGTTGCCTCAATTTCAGAGCCTGCTATTGGTCTATTCAGGGATTCAACTTCTTCCTGGTTTAGTCTTGGAAGAGTGTAAGTGTCCAGGAAATTATCCATTTCTTCTAGATTTTCCAGTTTATTTGCATAGAGGTGTTTATAGTATTCTCTGATGGTAGTTTGTATTTCTGTGGGGTCGGTGGTGATATCCCCTTTATCATTTTTAATTGCGTCGATTTGATTCTTCTCTCTTTTCTTCTTTATTAGTCTGGCTAGTGGTCTGTCAATTTTGTTGATCTTTTCAAAAAACCAACTCCTGGATTCATTGATTTTTTGGAGGGTTTTTTGTGTCTCTATCTCCTTCAGTTCTGCTCTGATCTTAGTTATTTCTTGCCTTCTGCTAGCTTTCGAATATGTTTGCTCTTGCTTCTCTAGTTCTTTTAATTGCGATGTTAGAGTGTCAATTTTAGATCTTTCCTGCTTTCTCTTGTGGGCATTTAGTGCTATAAATTTCCCTCTACACACTGCTTTAAATGTGTCCCAGAGATTCTGGTATGTTGTATCTTTGTTCTCATTGGTTTCAAAGAACATCTTTATTTCTGCCTTCATTTCGTTATGTACCCAGTAGTCATTCAGGAGCAGGTTGTTCAGTTTCCATGTAGTTGAGCGGTTTTGATTGAGTTTCTTAGTCCTGAGTTCTAGTTTGATTGCACTGTGGTCTGAGAGACAGTTTGTTATAATTTCTGTTCTTGTACATTTGCTGAGGAGTGCTTTACTTCCAATTACGTGGTCAATTTTGGAGTAAGTATGATGTGGTGCTGAGAAGAATGTATATTCTGTTGATTTGGGGTGGAGAGTTCTATAGATGTCTATTAGGTCTGCTTGCTGCAGAGATGAGTTCAATTCCTGGATATCCTTGTTAACTTTCTGTCTCGTTGATCTGTCTAATGTTGACAGTGGAGTGTTGAAGTCTCCCATTATTATTGTATGGGAGTCTAAGTCTCTTTGTAAGTCTCTAAGGACTTGCTTTATGAATCTGGGTGCTCCTGTATTGGGTGCATATATATTTAGGATAGTTAGCTCTTCCTGTTGAATTGATCCCTTTACCATTATGTAATGGCCTTCTTTGTCTCTTTTGATCTTTGATGGTTTAAAGTCTGTTTTATCAGAGACTAGTATTGCAACCCCTGCTTTTTTTTGTTCTCCATTTGCTTGGTAAATCTTCCTCCATCCCTTTATTTTGAGCCTATGCATGTCTCTGCGTGTGAGATGGGTCTCCTGAATACAGCAGACTGATGGGTCTTGACTCTTTATCCAGTTTGCCAGTCTGTGTCTTTTAATTGGAGCATTTAGTCCATTTACATTTAAGGTTAAGATTGTTATGTGTGAACTTGATCCTGCCATTATGATATTAACTGGTTATTTTGCTCGTTAGTTGATGCAGTTTCTACCTAGCCTCGATGGTCTTTACATTTTGGCATGTTTTTGCCATGGCTGGTACCGGTTGTTCCTTTCCATGTTTAGTGCTTCCTTCAGGGTCTCTTGTAAGGCAGGCCTAGTGGTGACAAAATCTCTAAGCATTTGCTTATCTGTAAAGGATTTTATTTCTCCTTCACTTATGAAACTTAGTTTGGCTGGATATGAAATTCTGGGTTTAAAATTCTTTTCTTTAAGAATGTTGAATATTGGCCCCCACTCTCTTCTGGCTTGGAGAGTTTCTGCTGAGAGATCTGCTGTTAGTCTGATGGGCTTCCCTTTGTGGGTAACCCGACCTTTCTCTCTGGCTGCCCTTAAGATTTTTTCCTTCATTTCAACTTTGGTGAATCTGGCAATTATGTGTCTTGGAGTTGCTCTTCTCGAGGAGTATCTTTGTGGCGTTCTCTGTATTTCCTGGATTTGAATGTTGGCCTGCCCTACTAGGTTGGGGAAGTTCTCCTGGATGATATCCTGAAGAGTGTTTTCCAACTTGGTTCCATTTTCCCCCTCACTTTCAGGCACCCCAATCAGACGTAGATTTGGTCTTTTTACATAATCCCATACTTCTTGCAGGCTTTGTTCATTTCTTTTTCTTCTGTTTTCTTTTGGTTTCTCTTCTCGCTTCATTTCATTCATTTGATCCTCCATCGCTGATACTCTTTCTTCCAGTTGATCGAGTCGGTTACTGAAGCTTGTGCATTTGTCACGTATTTCTCGTGTCATGGTTTTCATCTCTTTCATTTCGTTTAGGACCTTCTCTGCATTAATTACTCTAGCCATCAATTCTTCCACTTTTTTTTCAATATTTTTAGTTTCTTTGCGCTGGGTACGTAATTCCTCCTTTAGCTCTGAGAAATTTGATGGACTGAAGCCTTCTTCTCTCATCTCGTCAAAGTCATTCTCCGTCCAGCTTTGATCCGTTGCTGGTGATGAGCTCCGCTCCTTTGCCGGGGGAGATGCGCTCTTATTTTTTGAATTTCCAGCTTTTCTGCCCTGCTTTTTCCCCATCTTTGTGGTTTTATCTGCCTCTGGTCTTTGATGATGGTGATGTACTGATGGGGTTTTGGTGTAGGTATCCTTGCTGTTTGATAGTTTTCCTTCTAACAGTCAGGACCCTCAGCTGTAGGTCTGTTGGAGATTGCTTGAGGTCCACTCCAGACCCTGTTTGCCTGGGTATCAGCAGCAGAGGCTGCAGAAGATAGAATATTTCTGAACAGCGAGTGTACCTGTCTGATTCTTGCTTTGGAAGCTTCCTCTCAGGGGTGTACTCCTCCCTGTGAGGTGTGGGGTGTCAAACTGCCCCTAGTGGGGGATGTCTCCCAGTTAGGCTACTCAGGGGTCAGGGACCCACTTGAGCAGGGAGTCCGTCCCTTCTCAGATCTCAACCTCAGTGCTGGGAGATCCACTGCTCTCTTCAAAGCTGTCAGACAGAGTTCTTTGCGTCTGCAGAGGTGTCTGCTGCGTTTGTTTATTTTACTGTGCCCGGTCCCCAGAGGTGGAGTTTACAGAGACAGGCAGGTTTCCTTGAGCTGCTGTGAGCTCCACCCAGTTCGAGCTTCCCAGCAGCTTTGTTTACCTACTTAAGCCTCAGCAATGGCGGGCGCCCCTCCCCCAGCCTCGCTGCTGCCTTGCCGGTAGATCACAGACTGCTGTGCTAGCAATGAGGGAGTCTCCGTGGGTGTGGGACCCTCCCGGCCAGGTGTGGGATATGATCTCCTGGTGTGCCTGTTGCTTAAAGCGCAGTATTGGGGTGGGAGTTACCCGATTTTCCAGGTGTTGTGTGTCTCAGTTCCCCTGGCTAGGAAAAGGGACTCCCTTCCCCCTTGCGCTTCCCAGGTGAGGAAATGCCTCGCCCTGCTTCAGCTCTCGCTGGTCGGGCTGCAGCAGCTGACCAGCACCGATCGTCCGGCACTCCCCAGTGAGATGAACCCAGTACCTCAGTTGAAAATGCAGAAATCACCGGTCTTCTGTGTCGCTCGCGCTGGGAGTTGGAGACTGGAGCTGCTCCTATTCGGCCATCTTCTCTTTCTCTTTCTTATGGGAGTTTATTTCCTTTGGCCCTATAGTCTTTAAAGGGATCCGAAATATCTGTTCTCAGATTCCACAGAAATAAGGCTAGCAAAGAGATCCACGAAATACAGATGTAACTCTGTGAGATGAATTAACAGAACACTAAGCAGTTTCTCAGAAAGCTTCTTTCCAGATTTCATCTGAGGATATTTCCTTTTTCACCATGCCCTCTATGGGCTTCCAAATATCACTTTGCCAATTCCACAAGAACTGTCTTAGCGAAAGGCTTCTTGAGGGGAAGCTGTAACTCTGTGAGATGATTTCACAGAACACAAAGAAGTTTCTCAGAAAGCTTCCTTCTCTTTCTTATCGGAGTTTATTTCCTTTGGCCCTATATTCATCAAAGGGATCCGAAATATCTCTTCTCAGATTCCACAGAAATAAGGCTAGCAAAGAGATCCACGAAATACAGATGTAACTCTGTGAGATGAATTAACAGAACACTAAGCAGTTTCTCAGAAAGCTTCTTTCCAGATTTCATCTGAGGATATTTCCTTTTTCAGCATTGCCCTCTATGGGCTTCCAAATATCACTTTGCCAATTCCACAAGAACTGTCTTAGCGAAAGGCTTCTTGAGGGGAAAGCTGTAACTCTGTGAGATGATTTCACAGAACACAAAGAAGTTTCTCAGAAAGCTTCTCTCTCGTTGTCATCGGAGTTTATATCCTTTGGCCCCATAGTCTTCAAATGGATCCGAAATATCTGTTCTCAGATTCCACAGAAATAAGGCTAGCAAAGAGATCCACGAAATACAGATGTAACTCTGTGAGATGAATTAACAGAACACTAAGCAGTTTCTCAGAAAGCTTCTTTCCAGATTTCATCTGAGGATATTTCCTTTTTCACCATAGCCCTCTATGCCCTTCCAAATATCACTTTGCCAATTACACAATAAATGTCTTAGCGAAAGACTTCTTGTGGGGAAAGCTGTAACTCTGTGAGATGATTTCACAGAACACAAAGAAGTTTTTCAGAAAGCTTCTTTCTCTTTGTTATCGGAGTTTATATCCTTTGGCCCTATAGTCTTCAAAGGGATCCGAAATATCTGTTCTCAGATTCCACAGAAATAAGGCTAGCAAAGAGATCCACGAAATACAGATGTAACTCTGTGAGATGAATTAACAGAACACTAAGCAGTTTCTCAGAAAGCTTCTTTCCAGATTTCATCTGAGGATATTTCCTTTTTCACCATTGCCCTCTATGGGCTTCCAAATATCACTTTGCCAATTCCACAAGAACTGTCTTAGCGAAAGGCTTCTTGAGGGGAAGCTGTAACTCTGTGAGATGATTTCACAGAACACAAAGAAGTTTCTCAGAAAGCTTCTTTTTTTGTTATCGGAGGATATTTCCTTTGGCCCAGTAGTCTTCTGCGGGATCCGAAATATCTGTTCTCAGATTCCACAAAAATAAGGCTAGCAAAGAGATCCACGAAATACAGATGTAACTCGGTGAGATGAGTTAACAGAACACTAAGCAGTTTCTCAGAAAGCTTCTTTCCAGATTTCATCTGAGCATATTTCCTTTTTCACCATAGCCCTCTATGGGCTTCCAAATATCACTTTGCCAATTCCACAAGAACTGTCTTAGCGAAAGGCTTCTTGAGGGGAAAGCTGTAACTCCGTGAGATGATTTCACAGAACACAAAGAAGTTTCTCAGAAAGCTTCCTTCTCTTTCTTCTCGGAGTTTATTTCCTTTGGCCCTATATTCCTCAAAGGTATCCGAAATATCTCTTCTCAGATTCCACAGAAATAAGGCTAGCAAAGAGATCCACGAAATACAGATGTAACTCTGTGAGATGAATTAACAGAACACTAAGCAGTTTCTCAGAAAGCTTCTTTCCAGATTTCATGTGAGGATATTTCCTTTTTCACCATTGCCCTCTATGGGCTTCCAAATATCACTTTGCCAATTCAACAAGAACTGTCTTAGCGAAAGGCTTCTTGAGAGGAAAGCTGTAACTCTGTGAGATGATTTCACAGAACACAAAGAAGTTTTTCAGAAAGCTTCTTTCTCTTTGTTATCGGAGTTTATATCCTTTGGCCCTATAGTCTTCAAAAGGATCCGAAATATCTGTTCTCAGATTCCACAGAAATAAGGCTAGCAAAGAGATCCACGAAATACAGATGTAACTCTGTGAGATGAATTAACAGAACACTAAGCAGTTTCTCAGAAAGCTTCTTTCCAGATTTCATCTGAGGATATTTCCTTTTTCACCATAGCCCTCTATGGGCTTCCAAATATCACTTTGCCAATTCAACAATAAATGTCTTAGCGAAAGACTTCTTGTGGGGAAAGCTGTAACTCTGTGAGATGATTTCACAGAACACAAAGAAGTTTCTCAGAAAGTTTCTTTCTCTTTCTTATGGGAGTTTATTTCCTTTGGCCCTATAGTCTTTAAAGGGATCCGAAATATCTGTTCTCAGATTCCACAGAAATAAGGCTAGCAAAGAGATCCACGAAATACAGATGTAACTCTGTGAGATGAATTAACAGAACACTAAGCAGTTTCTCAGAAAGCTTCTTTCCAGATTTCATCTGAGGATATTTCCTTTTTCACCATGCCCTCTATGGGCTTCCAAATATCACTTTGCCAATTCCACAAGAACTGTCTTAGCGAAAGGCTTCTTGAGGGGAAGCTGTAACTCTGTGAGATGATTTCACAGAACACAAAGAAGTTTCTCAGAAAGCTTCCTTATCTTTCTTATCGGAGTTTATTTCCTTTGGCCCTATATTCATCAAAGGGATCCGAAATATCTCTTCTCAGATTCCACAGAAAGAAGGCTAGCAAAGAGATCCACGAAATACAGATGTAACTCTGTGAGATGAATTAACAGAACACTAAGCAGTTTCTCAGAAAGCTTCTTTCCAGATTTCATCTGAGGATATTTCCTTTTTCAGCATTGCCCTCTATGGGCTTCCAAATACCACTTTGCCAATTCCACAAGAACTGTCTTAGCGAAAGGCTTCTTGAGGGGAAAGCTGTAACTCCGTGAGATGATTTCACAGAACACAAAGAAGTTTCTCAGAAAGCTTCTCTCTCGTTGTTATCGGAGTTTATATCCTTTGGCCCCATAGTCTTCAAATGGATCCGAAATATCTGTTCTCAGATTCCACAGAAATAAGGCTAGCAAAGAGATCCACGAAATACAGATGTAACTCTGTGAGATGAATTAACAGAACACTAAGCAGTTTCTCAGAAAGCTTCTTTCCAGATTTCATCTGAGGATATTTCCTTTTTCACCATTGCCCTCTATGGGCTTCCAAATATCACTTTGCCAATTCCACAAGAACTGTCTTAGCGAAAGGCTTCTTCAGGGGAAAGCTGTAACTCTGTGAGATGATTTCACAGAACACAAAGAAGTTTTTCAGAAAGCTTCTTTCTCTTTGTTATCGGAGTTTATATCCTTTGGCCCTATAGTCTTCAAAGGGATCCGAAATATCTGTTCTCAGATTCCGCAGAAATAAAGCTAGCAAAGAGATCCACGAAATACAGATGTAACTCTGTGAGATGAATTAACAGAACACTAAGCAGTTTCTCAGAAAGCTTCTTTCCAGATTTCATCTGAGGATATTTCCTTTTTCACCATAGCCCTCTATGCGCTTCAAAATATCACTTTGCCAATTCCACAATAAATGTCTTAGCGAAAGACTTCTTGTGGGGAAAGCTGTAACTCTGTGAGATGATTTCACAGAACACAAAGAAGTTTCTCAGGAAGTTTCTTTCTCTTTCTTATGGGAGTTTATTTCCTTTGGCCCTATATTCATCAAAGGGATCCGAAATATCCCTTCTCAGATTCCACAGAAATAAGGCTAGCAAAGAGATCCACGAAATACAGATGTAACTCTGTGAGATGAATTAACAGAACACTAAGCAGTTTCTCAGAAAGCTTCTTTCCAGATTTCATCTGAGGATATTTCCTTTTTCACCATTGCCCTCTATGGGCTTCCAAATATCACTTTGCCAATTCCACAAGAACTGTCTTAGCGAAAGGCTTCTTGAGGGGAAAGCTGTAACTCTGTGAGATGATTTCACAGAACACAAAGAAGTTAATCAGAAAGCTTCTTTCTCGTTGTTATCGGAGTTTATATCCTTTGGCCCTATAGTCTTCAAAGGGATCCGAAATATCTGTTCTCAGATTCCACAGAAATAAGGCTAGCAAAGAGATCCACGAAATACAGATGTAACTCTGTGAGATGAATTAACAGAACACTAAGCAGTTTCTCAGAAAGCTTCTTTCCAGATTTCATCTGAGGATATTTCCTTTTTCACCATAGCCCTCTATGCGCTTCCAAATATCACTTTGCCAATTCCACAATAAATGTCTTAGCGAAAGACTTCTTGTGGGGAAAGCTGTAACTCTGTGAGATGATTTCACAGAACACAAAGAAGTTTCTCAGAAAGTTTCTTTCTCTTTCTTATGGGAGTTTATTTCCTTTAGCCCTATAGTCTTTAAAGGGATCCGAAATATCTGTTCTCAGATTCCACAGAAATAAGGCTAGCAAAGAGATCCACGAAATACAGATGTAACTCTGTGAGATGAATTAACAGAACACTAAGCAGTTTCTCAGAAAGCTTCTTTCCAGATTTCATCTGAGGATATTTCCTTTTTCACCATTGCCCTCTATGGGCTTCCAAATATCACTTTGCCAATTCCACAAGAACTGTCTTAGCGAAAGGCTTCTTGAGGGGAAGCTGTAACTCTGTGAGATGATTTCACAGAACACAAAGAAGTTTCTCAGAAAGCTTCTTTATCTTTGTTATGGGAGGATATTTCCTTTGGCCCAATAGTCTTCTGCGGGATCCGAAATATCTGTTCTCAGATTCCACAAAAATAAGGCTAGCAAAGAGATCCACGAAATACAGATGTAACTCTGTGAGATGAATTAACAGAACACTAAGGAGTTTCTCAGAAAGCTTCTTTCCAGATTTCATCTGAGGATATTTCCTTTTTCACCATAGCCCTCTATGCGCTTCCAAATATCACTTTGCCAATTCCACAAGAACTGTCTTAGCGAAAGGCTTCCTGAGGGGAAAGCTGTAACTCTGTGAGATGATTTCACAGAACACAAAGAAGTTTCTCAGAAAGCTTCCTTCTCTTTCTTATCGGAGTTTATTTCCTTTGACCCTATATTCATCAAAGGGATCCGAAATATCTCTTCTCAGATTCCACAGAAATAAGGCTAGCAAAGAGATCCACGAAATACAGATGTAACTCTGTGAGATGAATTAACAGAACACTAAGCAGTTTCTCAGAAAGCTTCTTTCCAGATTTCATCTGAGGATATTTCCTTTTTCACCATTGCCCTCTATGGGCTTCCAAATATCACTTTGCCAATTCCACAAGAACTGTCTTAGCGAAAGGCTTCTTGAGGGGAAAGCTGTAACTCTGTGAGATGATTTCACAGAACACAAAGAAGTTTCTCAGAAAGCTTCTTTCTCGTTGTTATCGGAGTTTATATCCTTTGGCCCTATAGTCTTCAAAGGGATCCGAAATATCTGTTCTCAGATTCCACAGAAATAAGGCTAGCAAAGAGATCCACGAAATACAGATGTAACTCTGTGAGATGAATTAACAGAACACTAAGCAGTTTCTCAGAAAGCTTCTTTCCATATTTCATCTGAGGATATTTCCTTTTTCACCATAGCCCTGTATGCGCTTCCAAATATCACTTTGCCAATTCCACAATAAATGTCTTAGCGAAAGACTTCTTGTGGGGAAAGCTGTAACTCTGTGAGATGATTTCACAGAACACAAAGAAGTTTCTCAGAAAGTTTCTTTCTCTTTGTTATCGGAGTTTATTTTCTTTGGCCCTATAGTCTTTAAAGTGATCCGAAATATCTCTTCTCAGATTCCACAGAAATAAGGCTAGCAAAGAGATTAACGAAATACAGATGTAACTCTGTGAGATGAATTAACAGAACACTAAGCAGTTTCTCAGAAAGCTTCTTTCCAGATTTCATCTGAGGATATTTCCTTTTTCACCATTGCCCTCAATGGGCTTCCAAATATCACTTTGCCGATTCCACAAGAACTGTCTTAGCGAAAGGCTTCTTGAGGGGAAGCTGTAACTCTCTGAGATGATTTCACAGAACACAAAGAAGTTTCTCAGAAAGCTTCTTTCTCTTTGTTATCGGAGAATATTTCCTTTGGCCCAATAGTCTTCTGCGGGATCCGAAATATCTGTTCTCAGATTCCGCAGAAATAAAGCTAGCAAAGAGATGCACGAAATACAGATGTAACTCTGTGAGATGAATTAACAGAACACTAAGCAGTTTCTCAGAAAGCTTCTTTCCAGATTTCATCTGAGGATATTTCCTTTTTCACCATAGCCCTCTATGCGCTTCAAAATATCACTTTGCCAATTCCACAATAAATGTCTTAGCGAAAGACTTCTTGTGGGGAAAGCTGTAACTCTGTGAGATGATTTCACAGAACACAAAGAAGTTTCTCAGAAAGTTTCTTTCTCTTTCTTATGGGAGTTTATTTCCTTTGGCCCTATATTCATCAAAGGGATCCGAAATATCCCTTCTCAGATTCCACAGAAATAAGGCTAGCAAAGAGATCCACGAAATACATATGTAACTCTGTGAGATGAATTAACAGAACACTAAGCAGTTTCTCAGAAAGCTTCTTTCCAGATTTCATCTGAGGATATTTCCTTTTTCACCATTGCCCTCTATGGGCTTCCAAATATCACTTTGCCAATTCCACAAGAACTGTCTTAGCGAAAGGCTTCTTGAGGGGAAAGCTGTAACTCTGTGAGATGATTTCACAGAACACAAAGAAGTTAATCAGAAAGCTTCTTTCTCGTTGTAATCGGAGTTTATATCCTTTGGCCCTATAGTCTTCAAAGGGATCCGAAATATCTGTTCTCAGATTCCACAGAAATAAGGCTAGCAAAGAGATCCACGAAATACAGATGTAACTCTGTGAGATGAATTAACAGAACACTAAGCAGTTTCTCAGAAAGCTTCTTTCCAGATTTCATCTGAGGATATTTCCTTTTTCACCATAGCCCTCTATGCGCTTCCAAATATCACTTTGCCAATTCCACAATAAATGTCTTAGCGAAAGACTTCTTGTGGGGAAAGCTGTAACTCTGTGAGATGATTTCACAGAACACAAAGAAGTTTCTCAGAAAGTTTCTTTCTCTTTCTTATGGGAGTTTATTTCCTTTAGCCCTATAGTCTTTAAAGGGATCCGAAATATCTGTTCTCAGATTCCACAGAAATAAGGCTAGCAAAGAGATCCACGAAATACAGATGTAACTCTGTGAGATGAATTAACAGAACACTAAGCAGTTTCTCAGAAAGCTTCTTTCCAGATTTCATCTGAGGATATTTCCTTTTTCACCATTGCCCTCTATGGGCTTCCAAATATCACTTTGCCAATTCCACAAGAACTGTCTTAGCGAAAGGCTTCTTGAGGGGAAGCTGTAACTCTGTGAGATGATTTCACAGAACACAAAGAAGTTTCTCAGAAAGCTTCTTTATCTTTGTTATGGGAGGATATTTCCTTTGGCCCAATAGTCTTCTGCGGGATCCGAAATATCTGTTCTCAGATTCCACAAAAATAAGGCTAGCAAAGAGATCCACGAAATACAGATGTAACTCTGTGAGATGAATTAACAGAACACTAAGGAGTTTCTCAGAAAGCTTCTTTCCAGATTTCATCTGAGGATATTTCCTTTTTCACCATAGCCCTCTATGCGCTTCCAAATATCACTTTGCCAATTCCACAAGAACTGTCTTAGCGAAAGGCTTCCTGAGGGGAAAGCTGTAACTCTGTGAGATGATTTCACAGAACACAAAGAAGTTTCTCAGAAAGCTTCCTTCTCTTTCTTATCGGAGTTTATTTCCTTTGACCCTATATTCATCAAAGGGATCCGAAATATCTCTTCTCAGATTCCACAGAAATAAGGCTAGCAAAGAGATCCACGAAATACAGATGTAACTCTGTGAGATGAATTAACAGAACAATAAGCAGTTTCTCAGAAAGCTTCTTTCCAGATTTCATCTGAGGATATTTCCTTTTTCACCATTGCCCTCTATGGGCTTCCAAATATCACTTTGCCAATTCCACAAGAACTGTCTTAGCGAAAGGCTTCTTGAGGGGAAAGCTGTAACTCTGTGAGATGATTTCACAGAACACAAAGAAGTTTCTCAGAAAGCTTCTTTCTCGTTGTTATCGGAGTTTATATCCTTTGGCCCTATAGTCTTCAAAGGGATCCGAAATATCTGTTCTCAGATTCCACAGAAATAAGGCTAGCAAAGAGATTAACGAAATACAGATGTAACTCTGTGAGATGAATTAACAGAACACTAAGCAGTTTCTCAGAAAGCTTCTTTCCAGATTTCATCTGAGGATATTTCCTTTTTCACCATTGCCCTCAATGGGCTTCCAAATATCACTTTGCCGATTCCACAAGAACTGTCTTAGCGAAAGGCTTCTTGAGGGGAAGCTGTAACTCTGTGAGATGATTTCACAGAACACAAAGAAGTTTCTCAGAAAGCTTCTTTCTCTTTGTTATCGGAGAATATTTCCTTTGGCCCAATAGTCTTCTGCGGGATCCGAAATATCTGTTCTCAGATTCCGCAGAAATAAAGCTAGCAAAGAGATGCACGAAATACAGATGTAACTCTGTGAGATGAATTAACAGAACACTAAGCAGTTTCTCAGAAAGCTTCTTTCCAGATTTCATCTGAGGATATTTCCTTTTTCACCATTGCCCTCTATGGGCTTCCAAATTTCACTTTGCCAATTCCACAAGAACTGTCTTAGCGAAAGGCTTCTTGAGGGGAAAGCTGTAACTCTGTGAGATGATTTCACAGAACACAAAGAAGTTTCTCAGAAAGCTTCTTTCTCGTTGTTTTCGGAGTTTATATCCTTTGGCCCTATAGTCTTCAAAGGGATCCGAAATATCTGTTCTCAGATTCCACAGAAATAAGGCTAGCAAAGAGATCCACGAAATACATATGTAACTCTGTGAGATGAATTAACAGAACACTAAGCAGTTTCTCAGAAAGCTTCTTTCCATATTTCATCTGAGGATATTTCCTTTTTCACCATAGCCCTGTATGCGCTTCCAAATATCACTTTGCCAATTCCACAATAAATGTCTTAGCGAAAGACTTCTTGTGGGGAAAGCTGTAACTCTGTGAGATGATTTCACAGAACACAAAGAAGTTTCTCAGAAAGTTTCTTTCTCTTTGTTATCGGAGTTTATTTTCTTTGGCCATATAGTCTTTAAAGTGATCCGAAATATCTCTTCTCAGATTCCACAGAAATAAGGCTAGCAAAGAGATTCACGAAATACAGATGTAACTCTGTGAGATGAATTAACAGAACACTAAGCAGTTTCTCAGAAAGCTTCTTTCCAGATTTCATCTGAGGATATTTCCTTTTTCACCATTGCCCTCTATGGGCTTCCAAATATCACTTTGCCGATTCCACAAGAACTGTCTTAGCGAAAGGCTTCTTGAGGGGAAGCTGTAACTCTGTGAGATGATTTCACAGAACACAAAGAAGTTTCTCAGAAAGCTTCTTTCTCTTTGTTATCGGAGAATATTTCCTTTGGCCCAATAGTCTTCTGCGGGATCCGAAATATCTGTTCTCAGATTCCACAAAAATAAGCCTAGCAAAGAGATCCACGAAATACCGATGTAACTCTGTGAGATGAATTAACAGAACACTAAGCAGTTTCTCAGAAAGCTTCTTTCCAGATTTCATCTGAGGATATTTCCTTTTTCACCATAGCCCTCTATGGGCTTCCAAATATCACTTTGCCAATTCCACAAGAACTGTCTTAGCGAAAGGCTTCCTGAGGGGAAAGCTGTAACTCTGTGAGATGATTTCAAAGAACACAAAGAAGTTTCTCAGAAAGCTTCCATCTCTTTCTTATCGGAGTTTATTTCCTTTGGCCCTATATTCATCAAAGGCATCCGAAATATCTGTTCTCAGATTCCACAGAAATAAGGCTAGCAAAGAGATCCACGAAATACAGATGTAACTCTGTGAGATGAATTAACAGAACACTAAGCAGTTTCTCAGAAAGCATCTTTCCAGATTTCATCTGAGGATATTTTCCTTTTTCACCGTAGCCCACCATGCGCTTCCAAATATCACTTTGCCAATTCCACAATAAATGTCTTAGCGAAAGACTTCTTGTGGGGAAAGCTGTAACTCTGTGAGATGATTTCACAGAACAGAAAGAAGTTTCTCAGAAAGTTTCTTTCTCTTTGTTATCGGAGTTTATTTCCTTTGGCCCTATAGTCTTTAAAGGGATCTGAAATATCTGTTCTCAGATTCCACAGAAATAAGGCTAGCAAAGAGATTCACGAAATACAGATGTAACTCTGTGAGATGAATTAACAGAACACTAAGCAGTTTCTCAGAAAGTTTCTTTCCAGATTTCATCTGAGGATATTTCCTTTTTCACCATTGCCCTCTAAGGGCTTCCAAATATCACTTTGCCAATTCAACAAGAATTGTCTTAGCGAAAGGCTTCTTGAGGGGAAAGCTGTAACTCTGTGAGATGATTTCACAGAACACAAAGAAGTTTCTCAGAAAGCTTCTTTCTCGTTGTTATCGGAGTTTGTATCCTTTGGCCCTATAGTCTTCAAAGGGATCCGAAATATCTGTTCTCAGATTCCACAGAAATAAGGCTAGCAAAGAGATCCACGAAATACAGATGTAACTCTGTGAGATGAATTAACAGAACACTAAGCAGTTTCTCAGAAAGCTTCTTTCCAGATTTCATCTGAGGATATTTCCTTTTTCACCATAGCCCTCTATGCGCTTCCAAATATCACTTTGCCAATTCCACAATAAATGTCTTAGCGAAAGACTTCTTGTGGGGAAAGCTGTAACTCTGTGAGATGATTTCACAGAACACAAAGAAGTTTCTCAGAAAGTTTCTTTCTCTTTGTTATCGGAGTTTATTTCCTTTGGCCCTATAGTCTTTAAAGGGATCCGAAATATCTGTTCTCAGATTCCACAGAAATAAGGCTAGCAAAGAGATCCACGAAATACAGATGCAACTCTGTGAGATGAATTAAGAGAACACTAAGCAGTTTCTCAGAAAGCTTCTTTCCAGATTTCATCTGAGGATATTTCCTTTTTCACCGTAGCCCTCAATGGGCTTCCAAATATCACTTTGCCAATTCCACAAGAACTGTCTTAGCGAAAGGCTTCTTGAGGGGAAAGCTGTAACTCTGTGAGATGATTTCACAGAACACAAAGAAGTTTCTCAGAAAGCTTCTTTCTCTTTGTTATCGGAGGATATTTCCTTTGGCCCAATAGTCTTCTGAAGGATCCGAAATATCTGTTCTCAGATTCCACAAAAATAAGGCTAGCAAAGAGATCCACGAATAACAGATGTAACTCTGTGAGATGAATTAACAGAACACTAAGCAGTTTCTCAGAAAGCTTCTTTCCAGATTTCATCTGAGGATATTTCCTTTTTCACCATTGCCCTCTATGGGCTTCCAAATATCACTTTTCCAATTCCACAAGAACTGTCTTAGCGAAAGGCTTCTTGAGGGGAAAGCTGTAACTCTGTGAGATGATTTCACAGAACACAAAGAAGTTTCTCAGAAAGCTTCTTTCTCCTTGTTAATGGAGTTTATATCCTTTGGCCCTATAGTATTCAAAGGGATCCGAAGTATCTGTTCTCAGATTCCACAGAAATAAGGCTAGCAAAGAGATCCACGAAATACAGATGTAACTCTGTGAGATTAATTAACAGAACACTAAGCAGTTTCTCAGAAAGCTTCTTTCCAGATTTCATCTGAGGATATTTCCTTTTTCACCATAGCCCTCTATGGGCTTCCAAATATCACTTTGCCAATTCCACAATAAATGTCTTAGCGAAAGACTTCTTGTGGGGAAAGCTGTCACTCTGTGAGATGATTTCACAGAACACAAAGTAGTTTCTCAGAAAGTTTCTTTCTCTTTGTTATCGGAGTTTATTTTCTTTGGCCCTATAGTCTTTAAAGTGATCCGAAATATCTGTTCTCAGATTCCACAGAAATAAGGCTAGCAAAGAGATTCACGAAATACAGATGTAACTCTGTGAGATGAATTAACAGAACACTAAGCAGTTTCTCAGAAAGCTTCTTTCCAGATTTCATCTGAGGATATTTCCTTTTTCACCATTGCCCTCTATGGGCTTCCAAATATCACTTTGCCAATTCCACAAGAACTGTCTTAGCGAAAGGCTTCTTGAGGGGAAGCTGTAACTCTGTGAGATGATTTCACAGAACACAAAGAAGTTTCTCAGAAAGCTTCTTTCTCTTTGTTATCCGAGGATATTTCCTTTGGCCCAATAGTCTTCTGCGGGATCCGAAATATCTGTTCTCAGATTCCACAAAAAAAAGGCTAGCAAAGAGATCCACGAAATACAGATGTAACTCTGTGAGATGAATTAACAGAACACTAAGCAGTTTCTCAGAAAGCTTCTTTCCAGATTTCATCTGAGGATATTTCCTTTTTCACCATAGCCCTCTATGGGCTTTCAAATATCACTTTGCCAATTCCACAAGAACTGTCTTAGCGAAAGGCTTCTTGAGGGTAAAGCTGTAACTCCGTGAGATGATTTCACAGAACACAAAGAAGTTTCTCAGAAAGCTTCCTTCTCTTTCTTATCGGAGTTTATTTCCTTTGGCCCTATATTCATCAAAGGGATCCGAAATATCTCTTCTCAGATTCCACAGAAATAAGGCTAGCAAAGTGATCCACGAAATACAGATGTAACTCTGTGAGATGAATTAACAGAACACTAAGCAGTTTCTCAGAAAGCTTCTTTCCAGATTTCATCTGAGGATATTTCCTTTTTCACCATTGCCCTCTATGGGCTTCCAAATATCACTTTGCCAATTCCACAAGAACTGTCTTAGCGAAAGGCCCTTGAGGGGAAAGCTGTAACTCTGTGAGATGATTTCACAGAACACAAAGAAGTTTTTCAGAAAGCTTCTTTCTCTTTGTTATCGGAGTTTATATCCTTTGACCCTATAGTCTTCAAAGGGATCCGAAATATCTGTTCTCAGATTCCACAGAAATAAGGCTAGCAAAGAGATCCACGAAATACAGATGTAACTCTGTGAGATGAATTAACAGAACACTAAGCAGTTTCTCAGAAAGCTTCTTTTCAGATTTCATCTGAGGATATTTCCTTTTTCACCATTGCCCTCTATGGGCTTCCAAATATCACTTTGCCAATTCCACAAGAACTGTCTTAGCGAAAGGCTTCTTGAGGGGAAAGCTGTAACTCTGTGAGATGATTTCACAGAACACAAAGAAGTTTTTCAGAAAGCTTCTTTCTCGTTGTTATCGGAGTTTATATCCTTTGGCCCTGTAGTCTTCAAAGGGATCCGAAATATCTGTTCTCAGATTCCACAGAAATAAGGCTAGGAAAGAGATCCACGAAATACAGATGTAACTCTGTGAGATGAATTAACAGAACACTAAGCAGTTTCTCAGAAAGCTTCTTTCCAGATTTCATCTGAGGATATTTCCTTTTTCACCATTGCCCTCTATGGGCTTCCAAATATCACTTTGCCAATTCCACAAGAACTGTCTTAGCGAAAGGCTTCTTGAGGGGAAGCTGTAACTCTGTGAGATGATTTCACAGAACACAAAGAAGTTTCTCAGAAAGCTTCTTTCTCTTTGTTATGGGAGGATAGTTCCTTTGGCCCAATAGTCTTCTGCGGGATCCGAAATATCTGTTCTCAGATTCCACAAAAATAAGGCTAGCAAAGAGATCCACGAAATACAGATGTAACTCTGTGAGATGAATTAACAGAACACTAAGCAGTTTCTCAGAAAGCTTCTTTCCAGATTTCATCTGAGGATATTTCCTTTTTCACCATAGCCCTCTATGGGCTTCCAAATATCACTTTGCCAATTCCACAAGAAGTGTCTTAGCGAAAGGCTTCCTGAGGGGAAAGCTGTAACTCTGTGAGATGATTTCACAGAACACAAAGAAGTTTCTCAGAAAGCTTCCTTCTCTTTCTTATCGGAGTTTATTTCCTTTGGCCCCATATTCATCAAAGGGATCCGCAAAATCTCTTCTCAGATTCCACAGAAATAACGCTAGCAAAGACATCCACGAAATACAGATGTAACTCTGTGAGATGAATTAACAGAACACTAAGCAGTTTCTCAGAAAGCTTCTTTCCAGATTTCATCTGAGGATATTTCCTTTTTCACCATAGCCCTCTATGGGCTTCCAAATATCACTTTTCCAATTCCACAAGAACTGTCTTAGCGAAAGGCTTCTTGAGGGGAAAGCTGTAACTCTGTGAGATGATTTCACAGAACACAAAGAAGTTTCTCAGAAAGATTCTTTCTCGTTGTTATCGGAGTTTATATCCTTTGGCCCTATAGTATTCAAAGGGATCCGAAATATCTGTTCTCAGATTCCACAGAAATAAGGCTAGCAAAGAGATCCACGAAATACAGATGTAACTCTGTGAGATTAATTAACAGAACACTAAGCAGTTTCTCAGAAAGCTTCTTTCCAGATTTCATCTGAGGATATTTCCTTTTTCACCATAGCCCTCTATGGGCTTCCAAATATCACTTTGCCAATTCCACAATAAATGTCTTAGCGAAAGACTTCTTGTGGGGAAAGCTGCAACTCCGTGAGATGATTTCACAGAACACAAAGAAGTTTCTCAGAAAGCTTCCTTCTCTTTCTTATCGGAGTTTATTTCCTTTGGCCCTATATTCATCAAAGGGATCCGAAATATCTCTTCTCAGATTCCACAGAAATAAGGCTAGCAAAGAGATCCACGAAATACAGATGTAACTCTGTGAGATGAATTAACAGAACACTAAGCAGTTTCTCAGAAAGCTTCTTTCCAGATTTCATCTGAGGATATTTCCTTTTTCACCATTGCCCTCTATGGGCTTCCAAATATCACTTTGCCAATTCCACAAGAACTGTCTTAGCGAAAGGCCCTTGAGGGGAAAGCTGTAACTCTGTGAGATGATTTCACAGAACACAAAGAAGTTTTTCAGAAAGCTTCTTTCTCTTTGTTATCGGAGTTTATATCCTTTGGCCCTATAGTCTTCAAAGGGACACGAAATATCTGTTCTCAGATTCCACAGAAATAAGGCTAGCAAAGAGATCCACGAAATACAGATGTAACTCTGTGAGATGAATTAACAGAACACTAAGCAGTTTCTCAGAAAGCTTCTTTCCAGATTTCATCTGAGGATATTTCCTTTTTCACCATAGCCCTCTATGGGCTTCCAAATATCACTTTCCCAATTCCACAAGAACTGTCTTAGCGAAAGGCTTCTTGAGGGGAAGCTGTAACTCTGTGAGATGATTTCACAGAACACAAAGAAGTTTCTCAGAAAGCTTCTTTCTCTTTGTTATGGGAGGATATTTCCTTTGGCCCAATAGTCTTCTGCGGGATCCGAAATATCTGTTCTCAGATTCTACAAAAATAAGGCTAGCAAAGAGATCCACGAAATACAGATGTAACTCTGTGAGATGAATTAACAGAACACTAAGCAGTTTCTCAGAAAGCTTCTTTCCAGATTTCATCTGAGGATATTTCCTTTTTCACCATAGCCCTCTATGGGCTTCCAAATATCACTTTCCCAATTCCACAAGAACTGTCTTAGCGAAAGGCTTCTTCAGGGGAAAGCTGTAACTCTGTGAGATGATTTCACAGAACACAAAGAAGTTTCTCAGAAATCTTCTTTCTCGTTGTTATCGGACTTTATATCCTTTGGCCCTATAGTCTTCAAAGGCATCCGAAATATCTGTTCTCAGATTCCACAGAAATAAGGCTAGCAAAGACATCCACGAAATACAGATGTAACTCTGTGAGATGAATTAACAGAACACTAAGCAGTTTCTCAGAAAGCTTCTTTCCAGATTTCATCTGAGGATATTTCCTTTTTCACCATAGCCCTCTATGCGCTTCCAAATATCACTTTGCCAATTCCACAATAAATGTCTTAGCGAAAGACTTCTTGTGGGGAAAGCTGTAACTCTGTGAGATGATTTCACAGAACACAAAGAAGTTTCTCAGAAAGTTTCTTTCTCTTTGTTATCGGAGTTTATTTCCTTTGGCCCTATAGTCTTTAAAGGGATCCGAAATATCTGTTCTCAGATTCCACAGAAATAAGGCTAGCAAAGAGATCCACGAAATACAGATGTAACTCTGTGAGATGAATTAACAGAACACTAAGCAGTTTCTCAGAAAGTTTCTTTCCAGATTTCATCTGAGGATATTTCCTTTTTCACCATAGCCCTCTATGGGCTTCCAAATATCACTCTGCCAATTCCACAAGAACTGTCTTAGCGAAAGGCTTCTTGAGGGGAAAGCTGTAACTCTGTGAGATGATTTCACAGAACACAAAGAAGTTTCTCAGAAAGCTTCCTTCTCTTTCTTATCGGTGTTTATTTCCTTTGGCCCTATATTCATCAAAGGGATCCGAAATATCTCTTCTCAGATTCCACAGAAATAAGGCTAGCAAAGACATCCACGAAATACAGATGTAACTCTGTGAGATGAATTAACAGAACACTAAGCAGTTTCTCAGAAAGCTACTTTCCAGATTTCATCTGAGGATATTTCCTTTTTCACCATAGCCCTCTATGGGTTTCCAAATATCACTTTGCCAATTCCACAAGAACTGTCTTAGCGAAAGGCTTCCTGAGGGGAAAGCTGTAACTCTGTGAGATGATTTCAGATAACACAAAGAAGTTTCTCAGAAAGCTTCCTCCTCTTTCTTATCGGAGTTTATTTCCTTTGGCCCTATATTCATCAAAGGGATTCGAAATATCTGTTCTCAGATTCCACAGAAATAAGGCTAGCAAAGAGATCCACGAAGTACAGATGTAACTCTGTGAGATGAATTAACAGAACACTAAGCAGTTTCTCAGAAAGCTTCTTTCCAGATTTCATCTGAGGATATTTCCTTTTTCACCATTGCCCTCTATGGGCTTCCAAATATCACTTTCCCAATTCCACAAGAACTGTCTTAGCGAAAGGCTTCTTGAGGGGAAAGCTGTAACTCTGTGAGATGATTTCACAGAACACAAAGAAGTTTCTCAGAAAGCTTCTTTCTCGTTGTTATCGGAGTTTATATCCTTTGGCCCTATAGTCTTCAAAGGGATCCGAAATATCTGTTCTCAGATTCCACAGAAATAAGGCTAGCAAAGAGATCCACGAAATACAGATGTAACTCTGTGAGATGAATTAACAGAACACTAAGCAGTTTCTCAGAAAGCTTCTTTCCATATTTCATCTGAGGATATTTCCTTTTTCACCATAGCCCTGTATGCGCTTCCAAATATCACTTTGCCAATTCCACAATAAATGTCTTAGCGAAAGACTTCTTGTGGGGAAAGCTGTAACTCTGTGAGATGATTTCACAGAACACAAAGAAGTTTCTCAGAAAGTTTCTTTCTCTTTGTTATCGGAGTTTATTTCCTTTGGCCCTATAGTCTTTAAAGGGATCCGAAATATCTGTTCTCAGATTCCACAGAAATAAGGCTAGCAAAGAGATCCACGAAATACAGATGTAACTCTGTGAGATGAATTAATAGAACACTAAGCAGTTTCTCATAAAGCTTCTTTCCAGATTTCATCTGAGGATATTTCCTTTTTCACCATAGCCCTCTATGGGCTTCCAAATATCACTTTGCCAATTCCACAAGAACTGTCTTAGCGAAAGGCTTCTTGAGGGGAAAGCTGTAACTCTGTGAGATGATTTCACAGAACACAAAGAAGTTTCTCAGAAAGCTTCTTTCTCTTTGTTATGGGAGGATATTTCCTTTGGCCCAATAGTCTTCTGCGGGATCCGAAATATCTGTTCTCAGATTCCACAAAAATAAGGCTAGCAAAGAGATCCACGAAATACAGATGTAACTCTGTGAGATGAATTAACAGAACACTAAGCAGTTTCTCAGAAAGCTTCTTTCCAGATTTCATCTGAGGATATTTCCTTTTTCACCATAGCCCTCTATGGGCTTCCAAATATCACTTTGCCAATTCCACAATAAATGTCTTAGCGAAAGACTTCTTGTGGGGAAAGCTGTCACTCTGTGAGATGATTTCACAGAACACAAAGTAGTTTCTCAGAAAGTTTCTTTCTCTTTGTTATCGGAGTTTATTTTCTTTGGCCCTATAGTCTTTAAAGTGATCCGAAATATCTGTTCTCAGATTCCACAGAAATAAGGCTAGCAAAGAGATTCACGAAATACAGATGTAACTCTGTGAGATGAATTAACAGAACACTAAGCAGTTTCTCAGAAAGCTTCTTTCCAGATTTCATCTGAGGATATTTCCTTTTTCACCATTGCCCTCTATGGGCTTCCAAATATCACTTTGCCAATTCCACAAGAACTGTCTTAGCGAAAGGCTTCTTGAGGGGAAGCTGTAACTCTGTGAGATGATTTCACAGAACACAAAGAAGTTTCTCAGAAAGCTTCTTTCTCTTTGTTATCCGAGGATATTTCCTTTGGCCCAATAGTCTTCTGCGGGATCCGAAATATCTGTTCTCAGATTCCACAAAAAAAAGGCTAGCAAAGAGATCCACGAAATACAGATGTAACTCTGTGAGATGAATTAACAGAACACTAAGCAGTTTCTCAGAAAGCTTCTTTCCAGATTTCATCTGAGGATATTTCCTTTTTCACCATAGCCCTCTATGGGCTTTCAAATATCACTTTGCCAATTCCACAAGAACTGTCTTAGCGAAAGGCTTCTTGAGGGTAAAGCTGTAACTCCGTGAGATGATTTCACAGAACACAAAGAAGTTTCTCAGAAAGCTTCCTTCTCTTTCTTATCGGAGTTTATTTCATTTGGCCCTATATTCATCAAAGGGATCCGAAATATCTCTTCTCAGATTCCACAGAAATAAGGCTAGCAAAGTGATCCACGAAATACAGATGTAACTCTGTGAGATGAATTAACAGAACACTAAGCAGTTTCTCAGAAAGCTTCTTTCCAGATTTCATCTGAGGATATTTCCTTTTTCACCATTGCCCTCTATGGGCTTCCAAATATCACTTTGCCAATTCCACAAGAACTGTCTTAGCGAAAGGCCCTTGAGGGGAAAGCTGTAACTCTGTGAGATGATTTCACAGAACACAAAGAAGTTTTTCAGAAAGCTTCTTTCTCTTTGTTATCGGAGTTTATATCCTTTGACCCTATAGTCTTCAAAGGGATCCGAAATATCTGTTCTCAGATTCCACAGAAATAAGGCTAGCAAAGAGATCCACGAAATACAGATGTAACTCTGTGAGATGAATTAACAGAACACTAAGCAGTTTCTCAGAAAGCTTCTTTTCAGATTTCATCTGAGGATATTTCCTTTTTCACCATTGCCCTCTATGGGCTTCCAAATATCACTTTGCCAATTCCACAAGAACTGTCTTAGCGAAAGGCTTCTTGAGGGGAAAGCTGTAACTCTGTGAGATGATTTCACAGAACACAAAGAAGTTTTTCAGAAAGCTTCTTTCTCGTTGTTATCGGAGTTTATATCCTTTGGCCCTGTAGTCTTCAAAGGGATCCGAAATATCTGTTCTCAGATTCCACAGAAATAAGGCTAGCAAAGAGATCCACGAAATACAGATGTAACTCTGTGAGATGAATTAACAGAACACTAAGCAGTTTCTCAGAAAGCTTCTTTCCAGATTTCATCTGAGGATATTTCCTTTTTCACCATTGCCCTCTATGGGCTTCAAAATATCACTTTGCCAATTCCACAAGAACTGTCTTAGCGAAAGGCTTCTTGAGGGGAAGCTGTAACTCTGTGAGATGATTTCACAGAACACAAAGAAGTTTCTCAGAAAGCTTCTTTCTCTTTGTTATGGGAGGATAGTTCCTTTGGCCCAATAGTCTTCTGCGGGATCCGAAATATCTGTTCTCAGATTCCACAAAAATAAGGCTAGCAAAGAGATCCACGAAATACAGATGTAACTCTGTGAGATGAATTAACAGAACACTAAGCAGTTTCTCAGAAAGCTTCTTTCCAGATTTCATCTGAGGATATTTCCTTTTTCACCATAGCCCTCTATGGGCTTCCAAATATCACTTTGCCAATTCCACAAGAAGTGTCTTAGCGAAAGGCTTCCTGAGGGGAAAGCTGTAACTTTGTGAGATGATTTCACAGAACACAAAGAAGTTTCTCAGAAAGCTTCCTTCTCTTTCTTATCGGAGTTTATTTCCTTTGGCCCCATATTCATCAAAGGGATCCGCAAAATCTCTTCTCAGATTCCACAGAAATAAGGCTAGCAAAGACATCCACGAAATACAGATGTAACTCTGTGAGATGAATTAACAGAACACTAAGCAGTTTCTCAGAAAGCTTCTTTCCAGATTTCATCTGAGGATATTTCCTTTTTCACCATAGCCCTCTATGGGCTTCCAAATATCACTTTTCCAATTCCACAAGAACTGTCTTAGCGAAAGGCTTCTTGAGGGGAAAGCTGTAACTCTGTGAGATGATTTCACAGAACACAAAGAAGTTTCTCAGAAAGATTCTTTCTCGTTGTTATCGGAGTTTATATCCTTTGGCCCTATAGTATTCAAAGGGATCCGAAATATCTGTTCTCAGATTCCACAGAAATAAGGCTAGCAAAGAGATCCACGAAATACAGATGTAACTCTGTGAGATTAATTAACAGAACACTAAGCAGTTTCTCAGAAAGCTTCTTTCCAGATTTCATCTGAGGATATTTCCTTTTTCACCATAGCCCTCTATGGGCTTCCAAATATCACTTTGCCAATTCCACAATAAATGTCTTAGCGAAAGACTTCTTGTGGGGAAAGCTGTAACTCCGTGAGATGATTTCACAGAACACAAAGAAGTTTCTCAGAAAGCTTCCTTCTCTTTCTTATCGGAGTTTATTTCCTTTGGCCCTATATTCATCAAAGGGATCCGAAATATCTCTTCTCAGATTCCACAGAAATAAGGCTAGCAAAGAGATCCACGAAATACAGATGTAACTCTGTGAGATGAATTAACAGAACACTAAGCAGTTTCTCAGAAAGCTTCTTTCCAGATTTCATCTGAGGATATTTCCTTTTTCACCATTGCCCTCTATGGGCTTCCAAATATCACTTTGCCAATTCCACAAGAACTGTCTTAGCGAAAGGCCCTTGAGGGGAAAGCTGTAACTCTGTGAGATGATTTCACAGAACACAAAGAAGTTTTTCAGAAAGCTTCTTTCTCTTTGTTATCGGAGTTTATATCCTTTGGCCCTATAGTCTTCAAAGGGATCCGAAATATCTGTTCTCAGATTCCACAGAAATAAGGCTAGCAAAGAGATCCACGAAATACAGATGTAACTCTGTGAGATGAATTAACAGAACACTAAGCAGTTTCTCAGAAAGTTTCTTTCCAGATTTCATCTGAGGATATTTCCTTTTTCACCATAGCCCTCTATGGGCTTCCAAATATCACTCTGCCAATTCCACAAGAACTGTCTTAGCGAAAGGCTTCTTGAGGGGAAAGCTGTAACTCTGTGAGATGATTTCACAGAACACAAAGAAGTTTCTCAGAAAGCTTCCTTCTCTTTCTTATCGGTGTTTATTTCCTTTGGCCCTATATTCATCAAAGGGATCCGAAATATCTCTTCTCAGATTCCACAGAAATAAGGCTAGCAAAGACATCCACGAAATACAGATGTAACTCTGTGAGATGAATTAACAGAACACTAAGCAGTTTCTCAGAAAGCTACTTTCCAGATTTCATCTGAGGATATTTCCTTTTTCACCATAGCCCTCTATGGGTTTCCAAATATCACTTTGCCAATTCCACAAGAACTGTCTTAGCGAAAGGCTTCCTGAGGGGAAAGCTGTAACTCTGTGAGATGATTTCAGATAACACAAAGAAGTTTCTCAGAAAGCTTCCTCCTCTTTCTTATCGGAGTTTATTTCCTTTGGCCCTATATTCATCAAAGGGATTCGAAATATCTGTTCTCAGATTCCACAGAAATAAGGCTAGCAAAGAGATCCACGAAGTACAGATGTAACTCTGTGAGATGAATTAACAGAACACTAAGCAGTTTCTCAGAAAGCTTCTTTCCAGATTTCATCTGAGGATATTTCCTTTTTCACCATTGCCCTCTATGGGCTTCCAAATATCACTTTCCCAATTCCACAAGAACTGTCTTAGCGAAAGGCTTCTTGAGGGGAAAGCTGTAACTCTGTGAGATGATTTCACAGAACACAAAGAAGTTTCTCAGAAAGCTTCTTTCTCGTTGTTATCGGAGTTTATATCCTTTGGCCCTATAGTCTTCAAAGGGATCCGAAATATCTGTTCTCAGATTCCACAGAAATAAGGCTAGCAAAGAGATCCACGAAATACAGATGTAACTCTGTGAGATGAATTAACAGAACACTAAGCAGTTTCTCAGAAAGCTTCTTTCCATATTTCATCTGAGGATATTTCCTTTTTCACCATAGCCCTGTATGCGCTTCCAAATATCACTTTGCCAATTCCACAATAAATGTCTTAGCGAAAGACTTCTTGTGGGGAAAGCTGTAACTCTGTGAGATGATTTCACAGAACACAAAGAAGTTTCTCAGAAAGTTTCTTTCTCTTTGTTATCGGAGTTTATTTCCTTTGGCCCTATAGTCTTTAAAGGGATCCGAAATATCTGTTCTCAGATTCCACAGAAATAAGGCTAGCAAAGAGATCCACGAAATACAGATGTAACTCTGTGAGATGAATTAATAGAACACTAAGCAGTTTCTCATAAAGCTTCTTTCCAGATTTCATCTGAGGATATTTCCTTTTTCACCATAGCCCTCTATGGGCTTCCAAATATCACTTTGCCAATTCCACAAGAACTGTCTTAGCGAAAGGCTTCTTGAGGGGAAAGCTGTAACTCTGTGAGATGATTTCACAGAACACAAAGAAGTTTCTCAGAAAGCTTCTTTCTCTTTGTTATGGGAGGATATTTCCTTTGGCCCAATAGTCTTCTGCGGGATCCGAAATATCTGTTCTCAGATTCCACAAAAATAAGGCTAGCAAAGAGATCCACGAAATACAGATGTAACTCTGTGAGATGAATTAACAGAACACTAAGCAGTTTCTCAGAAAGCTTCTTTCCAGATTTCATCTGAGGATATTTCCTTTTTCACCATAGCCCTCTATGGGCTTCCAAATATCACTTTGCCAATTCCACAATAAATGTCTTAGCGAAAGACTTCTTGTGGGGAAAGCTGTCACTCTGTGAGATGATTTCACAGAACACAAAGTAGTTTCTCAGAAAGTTTCTTTCTCTTTGTTATCGGAGTTTATTTTCTTTGGCCCTATAGTCTTTAAAGTGATCCGAAATATCTGTTCTCAGATTCCACAGAAATAAGGCTAGCAAAGAGATTCACGAAATACAGATGTAACTCTGTGAGATGAATTAACAGAACACTAAGCAGTTTCTCAGAAAGCTTCTTTCCAGATTTCATCTGAGGATATTTCCTTTTTCACCATTGCCCTCTATGGGCTTCCAAATATCACTTTGCCAATTCCACAAGAACTGTCTTAGCGAAAGGCTTCTTGAGGGGAAGCTGTAACTCTGTGAGATGATTTCACAGAACACAAAGAAGTTTCTCAGAAAGCTTCTTTCTCTTTGTTATCCGAGGATATTTCCTTTGGCCCAATAGTCTTCTGCGGGATCCGAAATATCTGTTCTCAGATTCCACAAAAAAAAGGCTAGCAAAGAGATCCACGAAATACAGATGTAACTCTGTGAGATGAATTAACAGAACACTAAGCAGTTTCTCAGAAAGCTTCTTTCCAGATTTCATCTGAGGATATTTCCTTTTTCACCATAGCCCTCTATGGGCTTTCAAATATCACTTTGCCAATTCCACAAGAACTGTCTTAGCGAAAGGCTTCTTGAGGGTAAAGCTGTAACTCCGTGAGATGATTTCACAGAACACAAAGAAGTTTCTCAGAAAGCTTCCTTCTCTTTCTTATCGGAGTTTATTTCCTTTGGCCCTATATTCATCAAAGGGATCCGAAATATCTCTTCTCAGATTCCACAGAAATAAGGCTAGCAAAGTGATCCACGAAATACAGATGTAACTCTGTGAGATGAATTAACAGAACACTAAGCAGTTTCTCAGAAAGCTTCTTTCCAGATTTCATCTGAGGATATTTCCTTTTTCACCATTGCCCTCTATGGGCTTCCAAATATCACTTTGCCAATTCCACAAGAACTGTCTTAGCGAAAGGCCCTTGAGGGGAAAGCTGTAACTCTGTGAGATGATTTCACAGAACACAAAGAAGTTTTTCAGAAAGCTTCTTTCTCTTTGTTATCGGAGTTTATATCCTTTGACCCTATAGTCTTCAAAGGGATCCGAAATATCTGTTCTCAGATTCCACAGAAATAAGGCTAGCAAAGAGATCCACGAAATACAGATGTAACTCTGTGAGATGAATTAACAGAACACTAAGCAGTTTCTCAGAAAGCTTCTTTTCAGATTTCATCTGAGGATATTTCCTTTTTCACCATTGCCCTCTATGGGCTTCCAAATATCACTTTGCCAATTCCACAAGAACTGTCTTAGCGAAAGGCTTCTTGAGGGGAAAGCTGTAACTCTGTGAGATGATTTCACAGAACACAAAGAAGTTTTTCAGAAAGCTTCTTTCTCGTTGTTATCGGAGTTTATATCCTTTGGCCCTGTAGTCTTCAAAGGGATCCGAAATATCTGTTCTCAGATTCCACAGAAATAAGGCTAGCAAAGAGATCCACGAAATACAGATGTAACTCTGTGAGATGAATTAACAGAACACTAAGCAGTTTCTCAGAAAGCTTCTTTCCAGATTTCATCTGAGGATATTTCCTTTTTCACCATTGCCCTCTATGGGCTTCCAAATATCACTTTGCCAATTCCACAAGAACTGTCTTAGCGAAAGGCTTCTTGAGGGGAAGCTGTAACTCTGTGAGATGATTTCACAGAACACAAAGAAGTTTCTCAGAAAGCTTCTTTCTCTTTGTTATGGGAGGATAGTTCCTTTGGCCCAATAGTCTTCTGCGGGATCCGAAATATCTGTTCTCAGATTCCACAAAAATAAGGCTAGCAAAGAGATCCACGAAATACAGATGTAACTCTGTGAGATGAATTAACAGAACACTAAGCAGTTTCTCAGAAAGCTTCTTTCCAGATTTCATCTGAGGATATTTCCTTTTTCACCATAGCCCTCTATGGGCTTCCAAATATCACTTTGCCAATTCCACAAGAAGTGTCTTAGCGAAAGGCTTCCTGAGGGGAAAGCTGTAACTTTGTGAGATGATTTCACAGAACACAAAGAAGTTTCTCAGAAAGCTTCCTTCTCTTTCTTATCGGAGTTTATTTCCTTTGGCCCCATATTCATCAAAGGGATCCGCAAAATCTCTTCTCAGATTCCACAGAAATAAGGCTAGCAAAGACATCCACGAAATACAGATGTAACTCTGTGAGATGAATTAACAGAACACTAAGCAGTTTCTCAGAAAGCTTCTTTCCAGATTTCATCTGAGGATATTTCCTTTTTCACCATAGCCCTCTATGGGCTTCCAAATATCACTTTTCCAATTCCACAAGAACTGTCTTAGCGAAAGGCTTCTTGAGGGGAAAGCTGTAACTCTGTGAGATGATTTCACAGAACACAAAGAAGTTTCTCAGAAAGATTCTTTCTCGTTGTTATCGGAGTTTATATCCTTTGGCCCTATAGTATTCAAAGGGATCCGAAATATCTGTTCTCAGATTCCACAGAAATAAGGCTAGCAAAGAGATCCACGAAATACAGATGTAACTCTGTGAGATTAATTAACAGAACACTAAGCAATTTCTCAGAAAGCTTCTTTCCAGATTTCATCTGAGGATATTTCCTTTTTCACCATAGCCCTCTACGGGCTTCCAAATATCACTTTGCCAATTCCACAATAAATGTCTTAGCGAAAGACTTCTTGTGGGGAAAGCTGTAACTCCGTGAGATGATTTCACAGAACACAAAGAAGTTTCTCAGAAAGCTTCCTTCTCTTTCTTATCGGAGTTTATTTCCTTTGGCCCTATATTCATCAAAGGGATCCGAAATATCTCTTCTCAGATTCCACAGAAATAAGGCTAGCAAAGAAATCCACGAAATACAGATGTAACTCTGTGAGATGAATTAACAGAACACTAAGCAGTTTCTCAGAAAGCTTCTTTCCAGATTTCATCTGAGGATATTTCCTTTTTCACCATTGCCCTCTATGGGCTTCCAAATATCACTTTGCCAATTCCACAAGAACTGTCTTAGCGAAAGGCCCTTGAGGGGAAAGCTGTAACTCTGTGAGATGATTTCACAGAACACAAAGAAGTTTTTCAGAAAGCTTCTTTCTCTTTGTTATCGGAGTTTATATCCTTTGGCCCTATAGTCTTCAAAGGGATCCGAAATATCTGTTCTCAGATTCCACAGAAATAAGGCTAGCAAAGAGATCCACGAAATACAGATGTAACTCTGTGAGATGAATTAACAGAACACTAAGCAGTTTCTCAGAAAGCTTCTTTCCAGATTTCATCTGAGGATATTTCCTTTTTCACCATAGCCCTGTATGCGCTTCCAAATATCACTTTGCCAATTCCACAATAAATGTCTTAGCGAAAGAATTCTTGTGGGGAAAGCTGTAACTCTGTGAGATGATTTCACAGAACACAAAGAAGTTTCTCAGAAAGTTTCTTTCTCTTTCTTATGGGAGTTTATTTCCTTTGGCCCTATAGTCTTTAAAGGGATCCGAAATATCTGTTCGCAGATTCCACAGAAATAAGGCTAGCAAAGAGATCCACGAAATACAGATGTAACTCTGTGAGATGAATTAACAGAACACTAAGCAGTTTCTCAGAAAGCTTCTTTCCAGATTTCATCTGAGGATATTTCCTTTTTCACCATTGCCCTCTATGGGCTTCCAAATATCACTTTGCCTATTCCACAAGAACTGTCTTAGCGAAAGGCTTCTTGAGGGGAAGCTGTAACTCTGTGAGATGATTTCACAGAACACAAAGAAGTTTCTCAGAAAGCTTCTTTCTCTTTGTTATGGGAGGATATTTCCTTTGGCCCAATAGTCTTCTGCGGGATCCGAAATATCTGTTCTCAGATTCTACAAAAATAAGGCTAGCAAAGAGATCCACGAAATACAGATGTAACTCTGTGAGATGAATTAACAGAACACTAAGCAGTTTCTCAGAAAGCTTCTTTCCAGATTTCATCTGAGGATATTTCCTTTTTCACCATAGCCCTCTATGGGCTTCCAAATATCACTTTCCCAATTCCACAAGAACTGTCTTAGCGAAAGGCTTCTTCAGGGGAAAGCTGTAACTCTGTGAGATGATTTCACAGAACACAAAGAAGTTTCTCAGAAATCTTCTTTCTCGTTGTTATCGGACTTTATATCCTTTGGCCCTATAGTCTTCAAAGGCATCCGAAATATCTGTTCTCAGATTCCACAGAAATAAGGCTAGCAAAGACATCCACGAAATACAGATGTAACTCTGTGAGATGAATTAACAGAACACTAAGCAGTTTCTCAGAAAGCTTCTTTCCAGATTTCATCTGAGGATATTTCCTTTTTCACCATAGCCCTCTATGCGCTTCCAAATATCACTTTGCCAATTCCACAATAAATGTCTTAGCGAAAGACTTCTTGTGGGGAAAGCTGTAACTCTGTGAGATGATTTCACAGAACACAAAGAAGTTTCTCAGAAAGTTTCTTTCTCTTTGTTATCGGAGTTTATTTCCTTTGGCCCTATAGTCTTTAAAGGGATCCGAAATATCTGTTCTCAGATTCCACAGAAATAAGGCTAGCAAAGAGATCCACGAAATACAGATGTAACTCTGTGAGATGAATTAACAGAACACTAAGCAGTTTCTCAGAAAGTTTCTTTCCAGATTTCATCTGAGGATATTTCCTTTTTCACCATAGCCCTCTATGGGCTTCCAAATATCACTCTGCCAATTCCACAAGAACTGTCTTAGCGAAAGGCTTCTTGAGGGGAAAGCTGTAACTCTGTGAGATGATTTCACAGAACACAAAGAAGTTTCTCAGAAAGCTTCCTTCTCTTTCTTATCGGTGTTTATTTCCTTTGGCCCTATATTCATCAAAGGGATCCGAAATATCTCTTCTCAGATTCCACAGAAATAAGGCTAGCAAAGACATCCACGAAATACAGATGTAACTCTGTGAGATGAATTAACAGAACACTAAGCAGTTTCTCAGAAAGCTACTTTCCAGATTTCATCTGAGGATATTTCCTTTTTCACCATAGCCCTCTATGGGTTTCCAAATATCACTTTGCCAATTCCACAAGAACTGTCTTAGCGAAAGGCTTCCTGAGGGGAAAGCTGTAACTCTGTGAGATGATTTCAGATAACACAAAGAAGTTTCTCAGAAAGCTTCCTCCTCTTTCTTATCGGAGTTTATTTCCTTTGGCCCTATATTCATCAAAGGGATTCGAAATATCTGTTCTCAGATTCCACAGAAATAAGGCTAGCAAAGAGATCCACGAAGTACAGATGTAACTCTGTGAGATGAATTAACAGAACACTAAGCAGTTTCTCAGAAAGCTTCTTTCCAGATTTCATCTGAGGATATTTCCTTTTTCACCATTGCCCTCTATGGGCTTCCAAATATCACTTTCCCAATTCCACAAGAACTGTCTTAGCGAAAGGCTTCTTGAGGGGAAAGCTGTAACTCTGTGAGATGATTTCACAGAACACAAAGAAGTTTCTCAGAAAGCTTCTTTCTCGTTGTTATCGGAGTTTATATCCTTTGGCCCTATAGTCTTCAAAGGGATCCGAAATATCTGTTCTCAGATTCCACAGAAATAAGGCTAGCAAAGAGATCCACGAAATACAGATGTAACTCTGTGAGATGAATTAACAGAACACTAAGCAGTTTCTCAGAAAGCTTCTTTCCATATTTCATCTGAGGATATTTCCTTTTTCACCATAGCCCTGTATGCGCTTCCAAATATCACTTTGCCAATTCCACAATAAATGTCTTAGCGAAAGACTTCTTGTGGGGAAAGCTGTAACTCTGTGAGATGATTTCACAGAACACAAAGAAGTTTCTCAGAAAGTTTCTTTCTCTTTGTTATCGGAGTTTATTTCCTTTGGCCCTATAGTCTTTAAAGGGATCCGAAATATCTGTTCTCAGATTCCACAGAAATAAGGCTAGCAAAGAGATCCACGAAATACAGATGTAACTCTGTGAGATGAATTAATAGAACACTAAGCAGTTTCTCATAAAGCTTCTTTCCAGATTTCATCTGAGGATATTTCCTTTTTCACCATAGCCCTCTATGGGCTTCCAAATATCACTTTGCCAATTCCACAAGAACTGTCTTAGCGAAAGGCTTCTTGAGGGGAAAGCTGTAACTCTGTGAGATGATTTCACAGAACACAAAGAAGTTTCTCAGAAAGCTTCTTTCTCTTTGTTATGGGAGGATATTTCCTTTGGCCCAATAGTCTTCTGCGGGATCCGAAATATCTGTTCTCAGATTCCACAAAAATAAGGCTAGCAAAGAGATCCACGAAATACAGATGTAACTCTGTGAGATGAATTAACAGAACACTAAGCAGTTTCTCAGAAAGCTTCTTTCCAGATTTCATCTGAGGATATTTCCTTTTTCACCATAGCCCTCTATGGGCTTCCAAATATCACTTTGCCAATTCCACAAGAACTGTCTTAGCGAAAGGCTTCCTGAGGGGAAAGCTGTAACTCAGTGAGATGATTTCACAGAACACAAAGAAGTTTCTCAGAAAGCTTCCTTCTCTTTCATATCGGAGTTTATTTCCTTTGGCCCTATATTCATCAAAGGGATCCGAAATATCTCTTCTCAGATTCCACAGAAATAAGGCTAGCAAAGAGATCCACGAAATACAGATGTAACTCTGTGAGATGAATTAACAGAACACTAAGCAGTTTCTCAGAAAGCTTCTTTCCAGATTTCATCTGAGGATATTTCCTTTTTCACCATAGCCCTCTATGCGCTTCCAAATATCACTTTGCCAATTCCACAATAAATGTCTTAGCGAAAGACTTCTTGTGGGGAAAGCTGTCACTCTGTGAGATGATTTCACAGAACACAAAGACGTTTCTCAGAAAGTTTCTTTCTCTTTGTTATCCGAGTTTATTTCCTTTGGCCCTATAGTCTTTAAAGGGATCCGAAATATCTGTTCTCAGATTCCACAGAAATAAGGCTAGCAAAGAGATCCACGAAATACAGATGTAACTCTGTGAGATGAATTAACAGAACACTAAGCAGTTTCTCAGAAAGCTTCTTTCCAGATTTCATCTGAGGATATTTCCTTTTTCACCATAGCCCTCTATGGGCTTCCAAATATCACTTTGCCAATTCCACAAGCACTGTCTTAGCGAAAGGCTTCTTGAGGGGAAGCTGTAACTCTGTGAGATGATTTCACAGAACACAAAGAAGTTTCTCAGAAAGCTTCTTTCTCTTTGTTATGGGAGGATATTTCCATTGGCCCAATAGTCTTCTGCGGGATCCGAAATATCTCTTCTCAGATTCCACAGAAATAAGGCTAGCAAAGAGATCCACGAAATACAGATGTAACTCTGTGAGATGAATTAACAGAACACTAAGCAGTTTCTCAGAAAGCTTCTTTCCAGATTTCATCTGAGGATATTTCCTTTTTCACCATAGCCCTCTATGGGCTTCCAAATATCACTTTGCCAATTCCACAAGAACTGTCTTAGCGAAAGGCTTCCTGAGGGGAAAGCTGTATCTCTGTGAGATGATTTCACAGAACACAAAGAAGTTTCTCAGAAAGCTTCTTTCTCTTTGTTATTGGAGGATATTTCCTTTGGCCCAATAGTCTTCTGAAGGATCCGAAATATCTGTTCTCAGATTCCACAAAAATAAGGCTAGCAAAGAGATCCACGAATAACAGATGTAACTCTGTGAGATGAATTAACAGAACACTAAGCAGTTTCTCAGAAAGCTTCTTTCCAGATTTCATCTGAGGATATTTCCTTTTTCACCATAGCCCTCTATGGGCTTCCAAATATCACTTTGCCAATTCCACAAGAACTGTCTTAGCGAAAGGCTTCTTGAGGGGAAAGCTGTAACTCTGTGAGATGATTTCACAGAACACAAAGAAGTTTCTCAGAAAGCTTCTTTCTTGTTGTTATCGGACTTTATATCCTTTGGCCCTATAGTCTTCCAAGGCATCCGAAATATCTGTTCTCAGATTCCACAGAAATAAGGCTAGCAAAGAGATCCACGAAATACAGATGTAACTCTGTGAGATGAATTAACAGAACACTAAGTAGTTTCTCAGAAAGCTTCTTTCCAGATTTCATCTGAGGATATTTCCTTTTTCATCATAGCCCTCTATAGGCTTCCAAATATCACTTTGCCAATTCCACAAGAACTGTCTTAGCGAAAGGCGTCTTGAGGGGAAAGCTGTAACTCTGTGAGATGATTTCAAAGAACACAAAGAAGATTCTCAGAAAGCTTCCTTCTCTTTCTTATCGGAGTTTATTTCCTTTGGCCCTATATTCATCAAAGGGATCCGAAATATCTCTTCTCAGATTCCACAGAAATAAGGCTAGCAAAGAGATCCACGAAATACAGATGTAACTCTGTGAGATGATTTCACAGAACACAAAGAAGTTTCTCAGAAAGCTTCCTTTTCGTTGTTATCGGAGTTTATATCCTTTGGCCCTATAGTCTTCAAAGGGATCCGAAATATCTGTTCTCAGATTCCACAGAAATAAGGCTAGCAAAGAGATCCACGAAATACAGATGTAACTCTGTGATTTGAATTAACAGAACACTAAGCAGTTTCTCAGAAAGCTTCTTTCCAGATTTCATCTGAGAATATTTCCTTTTTCACCATTGCCCTCTATGGGCTTCCAAATATCACTTTGCCAATTCAACAAGAACTGTCTTAGCGAAAGGCTTCTTGAGGGGAAAGCTGTAACTCTGTGAGATGATTTCACAGAACACAAAGAAGTTTCTCAGAAAGCTTCTTTCTCGTTGTTATCGGAGTTGATATCCTTGGGCCCTATAGTCTTCAAAGGGATCCGATATATCTGTTCTCAGATTACACAGAAATAAGGCTAACAAAGAGATCCACGAAATACAGATGTAACTCTGTGAGATGAATTAACAGAACACTAAGCAGTTTCTCAGAAAGCTTCTTCCCAGATTTCATCTGAGGATATTTCCTTTTTCAACACTGCCCTCTATGGGCTTCCAAATATCACTTTGCCAATTCTACAAGAACTGTCTTAGCGAAAGGCTTCTTGAGGGGAAAGCTGTAACTCTGTGAGATGATTTCACAGAACACAAAGAAGTTTCTCAGAAAGCGTCTTTCTCGTTGTTATCGGAGTTTATATCCTTTGGCCCTATAGTCTTCAAAGGGATCCGAAATATCTGTTCTCAGATTCCACAGAAATAAGGCTAGCAAAGAGATCCACGAAATACAGATGTAACTCTGTGAGATGAATTAACAGAACACTAAGCAGTTTCTCAGAAAGCTTCTTTCCAGATTTCATCTGAGGATATTTCCTTTTTCAACATAGCCCTCTATAGGCTTCCAAATATCACTTTGCCAATTCCACAAGAACTGTCTTAGCGAAAGGCTTCTTGAGGGGAAAGCTGTAACTCTGTGAGATGATTTCACAGAACACAAAGAAGTTTCTCAGAAAGCCTACTTCTCTTTCTTATCGGAGTTTATTTCCTTTGGCCCTATATTCATCAAAGGGATCCGAAATATCTCTTCTCAGATTCCACAGAAATAAGGCTAGCAAAGACATCCACGAAATATAGATGTAACTCTGTGAGATGAATTAACAGAACACTAAGCAGTTTCTCAGAAAGCTTCTTTCCAGATTTCATCTGAGGATATTTCCTTTTTCTCCGTTGCCCTCTATGGGCTTCCAAATATCACTTTGCCAATTCCACAAGAACTGTCTTAGCGAAAGGCTTCTTGAGGCGAAAGCTGTAACTCTGTGAAATGATTTCACAGAACACAAAGAAGTTTCTCAGAAAGCTTCTTTCTCGTTGTTATCGGAGTTTATATCCTTTGGCCCTATAGTCTTCAAAGGGATCCGAAATATCTGTTCTCAGATTCCACAGAAATAAGACTAGCAAAGAAATCCACGAAATACAGATGTAACTCTGTGAGATGAATTAACAGAACACTAAGCAGTTTCTCAGAAAGCTTCTTTCCAGATTTCATCTGAGGATATTTCCTTTTTCACCATAGCCCTCTATGCGCTTCCAAATATCACTTTGCCAATTCCACAATAAATGTCTTAGTGAAAGACTTCTTGTGGGGAAAGCTGTAACTCTGTGAGATGATTTCACAGAACACAAAGAAGTTTCTCAGAAAGTTTCTTTCTCTTTGTTATCGGAGTTTATTTCCTTTGGCCCTATATACATGAAAGGGATCCGAAATATCTGTTCTCAGATTCCACAGAAATAAGGCTAGCAAAGAGATCCACGAAATACAGATGTAACTCTGTGAGATGAATTAACAGAACACTAAGCAGTTTCTCAGAAAGCTTCTTTCCAGATTTCATCTGAGGATATTTCCTATTTCACCTTTGCCCTCTATGGGCTTCCAAACATCACTTTGCCAATTCAACAAGAACTGTCTTAGCGAAAGGCTTCTTGAGGGGAAAGCTGTAACTCTGTGAGATGATTTCACAGAACACAAAGAAGTTTCTCAGAAAGCGTCTTTCTCGTTGTTATCGGAGTTTATATCCTTTGGCCCTAAAGTCTTCAAAGGGATCCGATATATCTGTTCTCAGATTCCACAGAAATAAGGCTAACAAAGAGATCCACGAAATACAGATGTAAATCTGTGAGATGAATTAACAGAACACTAAGCAGTTTCTCAGAAAGCTTCTTTCCAGATTTCATCTGAGGATATTTCCTTTTTCACCATTGCCCTCTATGGGCTTCCAAATATCACTTTGCCAATTCAACAAGAACTGTCTTAGCGAAAGGCTTCTTGAGGGGGAAGCTGTAACTCTGTGAGATGATTTCACAGAACACAAAGAAGTTTCTCAGAAAGCTTATTTCTCGTTGTTATCGGAGTTTATATCCTTTGGCCCTATAGTCTTCAAAGGAATCCGAAATATCTGTTCTCAGATTCCACAGAAATAAGGCTAGCAAAGAGATCCACGAAATACAGATGTAACTCTGTGAGATGAATTAACAGAACACTAAGTAGTTTCTCAGAAAGCTTCTTTCCAGATTTCATCTGAGGATATTTCCTTTTTCACCATAGCCCTCTATAGGCTTCCAAATATCACTTTGCCAATTCCACAAGAACTGTCTTAGCGAAAGGCTTCTTGAGGGGAAAGCTGTAACTCTGTGAGATGATTTCACAGAACACAAAGAAGATTCTCAGAAAGCTTCCTTCTCTTTCTTATCGGAGTTTATTTCCTTTGGCCCTATATTCATCAAAGGGATCCGAAATATCTCTTCTCAGATTCCACAGAAATAAGGCTAGCAAAGAGATCCACGAAATACAGATGTAACTCTGTGAGATGATTTCACAGAACACAAAGAAGTTTCTCAGAAAGCTTCCTTTTCGTTGTTATCGGAGTTTATATCCTTTGGCCCTATAGTCTTCAAAGGGATCCGAAATATCTGTTCTCAGATTCCACAGAAATAAGGCTAGCAAAGAGATCCACGAAATACAGATGTAACTCTGTGATTTGAATTAACAGAACACTAAGCAGTTTCTCAGAAAGCTTCTTTCCAGATTTCATCTGAGAATATTTCCTTTTTCACCATTGCCCTCTATGGGCTTCCAAATATCACTTTGCCAATTCAACAAGAACTGTCTTAGCGAAAGGCTTCTTGAGGGGAAAGCTGTAACTCTGTGAGATGATTTCACAGAACACAAAGAAGTTTCTCAGAAAGCTTCTTTCTCGTTGTTATCGGAGTTGATATCCTTGGGCCCTATAGTCTTCAAAGGGATCCGATATATCTGTTCTCAGATTACACAGAAATAAGGCTAACAAAGAGATCCACGAAATACAGATGTAACTCTGTGAGATGAATTAACAGAACACTAAGCAGTTTCTCAGAAAGCTTCTTTCCAGATTTCATCTGAGGATATTTCCTTTTTCAACACTGCCCTCTATGGGCTTCCAAATATCACTTTGCCAATTCAACAAGAACTGTCTTAGCGAAAGGCTTCTTGAGGGGAAAGCTGTAACTCTGTGAGATGATTTCACAGAACACAAAGAAGTTTCTCAGAAAGCGTCTTTCTCGTTGTTATCGGAGTTTATATCCTTTGGCCCTATAGTCTTCAAAGGGATCCGAAATATCTGTTCTCAGATTCCACAGAAATAAGGCTAGCAAAGAGATCCACGAAATACAGATGTAACTCTGTGAGATGAATTAACAGAACACTAAGCAGTTTCTCAGAAAGCTTCTTTCCAGATTTCATCTGAGGATATTTCCTTTTTCAACATAGCCCTCTATAGGCTTCCAAATATCACTTTGCCAATTCCACAAGAACTGTCTTAGCGAAAGGCTTCTTGAGGGGAAAGCTGTAACTCTGTGAGATGATTTCACAGAACACAAAGAAGTTTCTCAGAAAGCCTACTTCTCTTTCTTATCGGAGTTTATTTCCTTTGGCCCTATATTCATCAAAGGGATCCGAAATATCTCTTCTCAGATTCCACAGAAATAAGGCTAGCAAAGACATCCACGAAATATAGATGTAACTCTGTGAGATGAATTAACAGAACACTAAGCAGTTTCTCAGAAAGCTTCTTTCCAGATTTCATCTGAGGATATTTCCTTTTTCTCCGTTGCCCTCTATGGGCTTCCAAATATCACTTTGCCAATTCCACAAGAACTGTCTTAGCGAAAGGCTTCTTGAGGCGAAAGCTGTAACTCTGTGAGATGATTTCACAGAACACAAAGAAGTTTCTCAGAAAGCTTCTTTCTCGTTGTTATCGGAGTTTATATCCTTTGGCCCTATAGTCTTCAAAGGGATCCGAAATATCTGTTCTCAGATTCCACAGAAATAAGACTAGCAAAGAAATCCACGAAATACAGATGTAACACTGTGAGATGAATTAACAGAACACTAAGCAGTTTCTCAGAAAGCTTCTTTCCAGATTTCATCTGAGGATATTTCCTTTTTCACCATAGCCCTCTATGCGCTTCCAAATATCACTTTGCCAATTCCACAATAAATGTCTTAGTGAAAGACTTCTTGTGGGGAAAGCTGTAACTCTGTGAGATGATTTCACAGAACACAAAGAAGTTTCTCAGAAAGTTTCTTTCTCTTTGTTATCGGAGTTTATTTCCTTTGGCCCTATATACATGAAAGGGATCCGAAATATCTGTTCTCAGATTCCACAGAAATAAGGCTAGCAAAGAGATCCACGAAATACAGATGTAACTCTGTGAGATGAATTAACAGAACACTAAGCAGTTTCTCAGAAAGCTTCTTTCCAGATTTCATCTGAGGATATTTCCTATTTCACCTTTGCCCTCTATGGGCTTCCAAATATCACTTTGCCAATTCAACAAGAACTGTCTTAGCGAAAGGCTTCTTGAGGGGAAAGCTGTAACTCTGTGAGATGATTTCACAGAACACAAAGAAGTTTCTCAGAAAGCGTCTTTCTCGTTGTTATCGGAGTTTATATCCTTTGGCCCTAAAGTCTTCAAAGGGATCCGATATATCTGTTCTCAGATTCCACAGAAATAAGGCTAACAAAGAGATCCGCGAAATACAGATGTAAATCTGTGAGATGAATTAACAGAACACTAAGCAGTTTCTCAGAAAGCTTCTTTCCAGATTTCATCTGAGGATATTTCCTTTTTCACCATTGCCCTCTATGGGCTTCCAAATATCACTTTGCCAATTCAACAAGAACTGTCTTAGCGAAAGGCTTCTTGAGGGGGAAGCTGTAACTCTGTGAGATGATTTCACAGAACACAAAGAAGTTTCTCAGAAAGCTTATTTCTCGTTGTTATCGGAGTTTATATCCTTTGGCCCTATAGTCTTCAAAGGAATCCGAAATATCTGTTCTCAGATTCCACAGAAATAAGGCTAGCAAAGAGATCCACGAAATACAGATGTAACTCTGTGAGATGAATTAACAGAACACTAAGTAGTTTCTCAGAAAGCTTCTTTCCAGATTTCATCTGAGGATATTTCCTTTTTCACCATAGCCCTCTATAGGCTTCCAAATATCACTTTGCCAATTCCACAAGAACTGTCTTAGCGAAAGGCTTCTTGAGGGGAAAGCTGTAACTCTGTGAGATGATTTCACAGAACACAAAGAAGATTCTCAGAAAGCTTCCTTCTCTTTCTTATCGGAGTTTATTTCCTTTGGCCCTATATTCATCAAAGGGATCCGAAATATCTCTTCTCAGATTCCACAGAAATAAGGCTAGCAAAGAGATCCACGAAATACAGATGTAACTCTGTGAGATGATTTCACAGAACACAAAGAAGTTTCTCAGAAAGCTTCCTTCTCGTTGTTATCGGAGTTTATATCCGTTGGCCCTATAGTCTTCAAAGGCATCCGAAATATCTGTTCTCAGATTGCACAGAAATAAGGCTAGCAAAGAGATCCACGAAATACAGATGTAACTCTGTGAGATGAATTAACAGAACACTAAGCAGTGTCTCAGAAAGCTTCTTTCCAGATTTCATCTGAGGATATTTCCTTTTTCACCATTGCCCTCTATGGGCTTCCAAATATCACTTTGCCAATTCAACAAGAACTGTCTTAGCGAAAGGCTTCTTGAGGGGAAAGCTGTAACTCTGTGAGATGATTTCACAGAACACAAAGAAGTTTCTCAGAAAGCTTCTTTCTCGTTGTTATCGGAGTTTATATCCTTTGGCCCTATAGTCTTCAAAGAGATCCGATATATCTGTTCTCAGATTACAAAGAAATAAGGCTAACAAAGAGATCCACGAAATACAGATGTAACTCTGTGAGATGAATTAACAGAACACTAAGCAGTTTCTCAGAAAGCTTCTTTCCAGATTTCATCTGAGGATATTTCCTTTTTCACCTTTGCCCTCTATGGGCTTCCAAATATCACTTTACCAATTCAACAAGAACTGTCTTAGCGAAAGGCTTCTTGAGGGGAAAGTTGTAACTCTGTGAGATGATTTCACAGAACACAAAGAAGTTTCTCAGAAAGCTTCTTTCTCGTTGTTATCGGAGTTTGTATCCTTTGGCCCTATAGTCTTCAAATGGATCCGAAATATCTGTTCTCAGATTCCACAAAAATAAGACTAGCAAAGAAATCCACGAAATACAGATGTAACTCTGTGAGATGAATTAACAGAACACTAAGCAGTTTCTCAGAAAGCTTCTTTCCAGATTTCATCTGAGGATATTTCCTTTTTCACCATTGCCCTCTATGGGCTTCCAAATATCACTTTGCCTATTCCACAAGAACTGTCTTAGCGAAAGGCTTCTTGAGGGGAAAGCTGTAACTCTGTGAGATGATTTCACAGAACACAAAGAAGTTTCTCAGAAAGCGTCTTTCTCGTTGTTATCGGAGTTTATATCCTTTGGCCCTATAGTCTTCAAAGGGATCCGAAATATCTGTTCTCAGATTCCACAGAAATAAGGCTAGCAAAGAGATCCACGAAATACAGATGTAACTCTGTGAGATGAATTAACAGAACACTAAGCAGTTTCTCAGAAAGCTTCTTTCCAGATTTCATCTGAGGATATTTCCTTTTTCACCATAGCCCTCTATAGGCTTCCAAATATCACTTTGCGAATTCCACAAGAACTGTCTTAGCGAAAGGCTTCTTGAGGGGAAAGCTGTAACTCTGTGAGATGATTTCACAGAACACAAAGAAGTTTCTCAGAAAGCCTACTTCTCTTTCTTATCGGAGTTTATTTCCTTTGGCCCTATATTCATCGAAGGGATCCGAAATATCTCTTCTCAGATTCCACAGAAATAAGGCTAGCAAAGACATCCACGAAATACAGATGTAACTCTGTGAGATGAATTAACAGAACACTAAGCAGTTTCTCAGAAAGCTTCTGTCCAGATTTCATCTGAGGATATTTCCTTTTTCACCATTGCCCTCTATGGGCTTCCAAATATCACTTTGCCAATTCAACAAGAACTGTCTTAGCGAAAGGCTTCTTGAGAGGAAAGCTGTAACTCTGTGAGATGATTTCACAGAACACAAAGAAGTTTCTCAGAAAGCTTCTTTCTCGTTGTTATCGGAGTTTATATCCTTTGGCCCTATAGTCTTCAAAGGGATCCGAAATATCTGTTCTCAGATTCCACAGAAATAAGGCTAGCAAAGAGATCCACGAAATACAGATGTAACTCTGTGAGATGAATTAACAGAACACTAAGCAGTTTCTCAGAAAGCTTCTTTCCAGATTTCATCTGAGGATATTTCCTTTTTCACCATTGCCCTCCATGGGCTTCCAAATATCACTTTGCCAATTCAACAAGAACTGTCTTAGCGAAAGGCTTCTTGAGGGGAAAGCTGTAACTCTGTGAGATGATTTCACAGAACACAAAGAAGTTTCTCAGAAAGCTTCTTTCTCGTTGTTATCGCAGTTTATATCCTTTGGCCCTATAGTCTTCAAAGGGATCCGAAATATCTGTTCTCAGATTCCACAGAAATAAGGCTAGCAAAGAGATCCACGAAATACAGATGTAACTCTGTGAGATGAATTAACAGAACACTAAGCAGTTTCTCAGAAAGCTTCTTTCCAGATTTCATCTGAGGATATTTCCTTTTTCACCATAGCCCTCTATGCGCTTCAAAATATAACTTTGCGAATTCCACAATAAATGTCTTAGCGAAAGACTTCTTGTGGGGAAAGCTGTAACTCTGTGAGATGATTTCACAGAACACAAAGAAGTTTCCCAGAAAGCTTCTTTCTCGTTGTTATCGGAGTTTATATACTTTGGCCCTATAGTCTTCAAAGGGATCCGAAATATCTCTTCTCAGATTCCACAGAAATAAGGCTAGCAAAGAGATCCGCGAAATACAGATGTAACTCTGTGAGATGAATTAACAGAACACTAAGCAGTTTCTCAGAAAGCTTCTTTCCAGATTTCATCTGAGGATATTTCCTTTTTCACCATAGCCCTCTATGGGCTTCCAAATATCACTTTGCCAATTCCACAAGAACTATCTTAGCGAAAGGCTTCTTGAGGGGAGAGCTGTAACTCTGTGAGATGATTTCACAGAACACAAAGAAGTTTCTCAGAAAGCTTCCTTCTCTTTCTTATCGGAGTTTATTTCCTTTGGCCCTATATTCATCAAAGGGATCCGAAATATCTCTTCTCAGATTCCACAGAAATAAGGCTAGCAAAGAGATCCACGAAATACAGATGTAACTCTGTGAGATGAATTAACAGAACACTAAGCAGTTTCTCAGAAAGCTTCTTTCCAGATTTCATCTGAGGATATTTCCTTTTTCACCTTTGCCCTCTATGGGCTTCCAAATATCACTTTGCCAATTCCACAAGAACTGTCTTAGCGAAAGGCTTCTTGAAGGGAAAGCTGTAACTCTGTGTGATGATTTCACAGAATACAAAGAAGTTTCTCAGAAAGCTTCTTTCTCGTTGTTATCGGAGTTTATATCCTTTGGCCCTGTAGTCTTCAAAGGGATCCGAAATATCTGTTCTCAGATTCCACAGAAATAAGGCAGGCAAGGAGATCCGCGAAATACAGATGTAACTCTGTGAGATGAATTAACAGAACACTAAGCAGTTTCTCAGAAAGCTTCTTTCCAGATTTCATCTGAGGATATTTCCTTTTTCTCCATAGCCCTCTATGCGCTTCCAAATATCACTTTGCCAATTCCACAATAAATGTCTTAGAGAAAGACTTCTTGTGGGGAAAGCTGTAACTCTGTGAGATGATTTCACAGAACACAAAGAAGTTTCTCAGAAAGCTTCTTTCTCGTTGTTATCGGAGTTTATATCCTTTGGCCCTATAGTCTTCAAAGGGATCCGAAATATCTCTTCTCAGATTCCACAGAAATAAGGCTAGCAAAGAGATCCACGAAATACAGATGTAACTCTGTGAGATGAATTAACAGAACACTAAGCAGTTTCTCAGAAAGCTTCTTTCCAGATTTCATCTGAGGATATTTCCTTTTTCACCTTAGCCCTCTATGCGCTTCCAAATATCACTTTGCCAATTCCACAATAAATGTCTTAGCGAAAGACTTCTTGTGGGGAAAGCTGTAACTCTGTGAGATGATTTCACAGAACAAAAAGAAGTTTCTCAGAAAGTTTCTTTCTCTTTGTTATCGGAGTTTATTTCCTTTGGCCCTACAATCTTTAAAGGGATCCGAAATATCTGTTCTCAGATTCCACAGAAATAAGGCTAGCAAAGAGATCCACGAAATACAGATGTAACTCTGTGAGATGAATTAACAGAACACTAAGCAGTTTCTCAGAAAGCTTCTTTCCAGATTTCATCGGAGGATATTTCCTTTTTCACCATTGCCCTCTATGGGCTTCCAAATATCACTTTGCCAATTCCACAAGAACTGTCTTAGCGAAAGGCTTCTTGAGGGGAAAGCTGTAACTCTATGAGATGATTTCACAGAACACAAAGAAGTTTCTCAGAAAGCTTCTTTCTCATTGTTATCGGAGTTTATATCCTTTGGCCCTATAGTCTTCAAAGGGATCCGAAATATCTGTTCTCTGATTCCACAGAAATAAGGCTAGCAAAGAGATCCGCGAAATACAGATGTAACCCTGTGAGATGAATTAACAGAACACTAAGCAGTTTCTCAGAAAGCTTCTTTCCAGATTTCATCTGAGGATATTTCCTTTTTCACCATTGCCCTCTATGCGCTTCCAAATATCACTTTGCCAATTCCACAATAAATGTCTTAGCGAAAGACTTCTTGTGGGGAAAGCTGTAACTCTGTGAGGTGATTTCACAGAACACAAAGAAGTTTCTCAAAAAGTTTCTTTCTCTTTGTTATCGGAGTTTATTTCCTTTGGCCCTATAGTCTTTAAAGGGATCCGAAATATCTGTTCTCAGATTCCACAGAAATAAGGCTAGCAAAGAGATCCACGAAATACAGATGTAACTCTGTGAGATGAATTAACAGAACACTAAGCAGTTTCTCAGAAAGCTTCTTTCCAGATTTCATCTGAGGATATTTCCTTTTTCACCATTGCCCTCTATGGGCTTCGAAATATCACTTTGCCAATTCCACAAGAACTGTCTTAGCGTAAGGCTTCTTGAGGGGAAAGCTGTAACTCTGTGAGATGATTTCACAGAACACAAAGAAATTTCTCAGAAAGCTTCTTTCTCGTTGTTATCGGAGTTTATATCCTTTGGCCCTATAGTCTTCAAAGGGATCCGAAATATCTGTTCTCAGATTCCACAGAAATAAGGCTAGCAAAGAGAGCCACGAAATACAGATGTAACTCTGTGAGATGAATTAACAGAACACTAAGCAGTTTCTCAGAAAGCTTCTTTCCAGATTTCATCTGAGGATATTTCCTTTTTCACCATTGCCCTCTATGGGCTTCAAAATATCGCTTTGCCAATTCAACAAGAACTGTCTTAGCGAAAGGCTTCTTGAGGGGAAAGCTGTAACTCTGTGAGATGATTTCACAGAACACAAAGAAGTTTCTCAGAAAGCTTCTTTCTCATTGTTATCGGAGTTTATATCCTTTGGCCCTATAGGCTTCAAAGGGATCCGCAATATCTGTTCTCAGATTCCACAGAAATAAGGCTAGCAAAGAGATCCGCGAAATACAGATGTAACTCTGTGAGATGAATTAACAGAACACTAAGCAGTTTCTCAGAAAGCTTCTTTCCAGATTTCATCTGAGGATATTTCCTTTTTCACCATAGCCCTCTATGCGCTTCCAAATATAACTTTGCCAATTCCACAATAAATGTCTTAGCGAAAGACTTCTTGTGGGGAAAGCTGTAACTCTGTGAGATGATTTCACAGAACACAAAGAAGTTTCTCAGAAAGTTTCTTTCTCTTTGTTATCAGAGTTTATTTCCTTTGGCCCTACAATCTTTAAAGGGATCCGAAATATCTGTTCTCAGATTCCACAGAAATAAGGCTAGCAAAGATATCCACGAAATACAGATGTAACTCTGTGAGATGAATTAACAGAATACTAAGCAGTTTCTCAGAAAGCTTCTTTCCAGATTTCATTAGAGGATATTTCCTTTTTCACCATAGCCCTCTATGCGCTTCCAAATATCACTTTGCCAATTCCACAATAAATGTCATAGCGAAAGACTTCCTGTGGGGAAAGCTGTAACTCTGTGAGATGATTTCACAGAACACAAAGAAGTTTCTCAGAAAGCTTCTTTCTCGTTGTTATCGGAGTTTATATCCTTTGGCCCTATAGTCTTCAAAGGGATCCGAAATATCTCTTCTCAGATTCCACAGAAATCAGGCTAGCAAAGAGATCCACGAAATACAGATGTAACTCTGTGAGATGAATTAACAGAACACTAAGGAGTTTCTCAGAAAGCTTCTTTCCAGATTTCATCTGAGGATATTTCCTTTTTCACCATAGCCCTCTATGCGCTTCCAAATATCACTTTGCCAATTCCACAATAAATGTCTTAGCGAAAGACTTCTTGTGGGGAAAGCTGTAACTCTGTGAGATGATTTCACAGAACACAAAGAAGTTTCTCAGAAAGCTTCTTTCTCTTTGTTATCGGAGTTTATTTTCTTTGGCCCTATAGTCTTTAAAGGGATCCGAAATATCTGTTCTCAGATTCCACAGAAATAAGGCTAGCAAAGAGAGCCACGAAATACAGATGTAACTCTGTGAGATGAATTAACAGAACACTAAGCAGTTTCTCAGAAAGCTTCTTTCAGGATTTCATCTGACGATATTTCCTTTTTCACCATTGCCCTCTATGGGCTTCAAAATATCACTTTGCCAATTCAACAAGAACTGTCTTAACGAAAGGCTTCTTGAGGGGAAAGCTGTAACTCTGTGAGATGATTTCACAGAACACAAAGAAGTTTCTCAGAAAGCTTCTTTCTCGTTGTTATCGGAGTTTATATCCTTTGGCCCTATATTCTTCAAAGGGATCCGAAATATCTGTTCTCAGATTCCACAGAAATAAGGCTAGCAAAGAGATCCGCGAAATACAGTTGTAACTCTGTGAGATGAATTAACAGAACACTAAGCAGTTTCTCAGAAAGCTTCTTTCCAGATTTCATCTGAGGATATTTCCTTTTTCACCATAGCCCTCTATGCGCTTCAAAATATAACTTTGCGAATTCCACAATAAATGTCTTAGCGAAAGACTTCTTGTGGGGAAAGCTGTAACTCTGTGAGATGATTTCACAGAACACAAAGAAGTTTCCCAGAAAGCTTCTTTCTCGTTGTTATCGGAGTTTATATCCTTTGGCCCTATAGTCTTCAAAGGGATCCGAAATATCTCTTCTCAGATTCCACAGAAATAAGGCTAGCAAAGAGATCCGCGAAATACAGATGTAACTCTGTGAGATGAATTAACAGAACACTAAGCAGTTTCTCAGAAAGCTTCTTTCCAGATTTCATCTGAGGATATTTCCTTTTTCACCATAGCCCTCTATGGGCTTCCAAATATCACTTTGCCAATTCCACAAGAACTGTCTTAGCGAAAGGCTTCTTGAGGGGAGAGCTGTAACTCTGTGAGATGATTTCACAGAACACAAAGAAGTTTCTCAGAAAGCTTCCTTCTCTTTCTTATCGGAGTTTATTTCCTTTGGCCCTATATTCATCAAAGGGATCCGAAATATCTCTTCTCAGATTCCACAGAAATAAGGCTAGCAAAGAGATCCACGAAATACAGATGTAACTCTGTGAGATGAATTAACAGAACACTAAGCAGTTTCTCAGAAAGCTTCTTTCCAGATTTCATCTGAGGATATTTCCTTTTTCACCTTTGCCCTCTATGGGCTTCCAAATATCACTTTGCCAATTCCACAAGAACTGTCTTAGCGAAAGGCTTCTTGAAGGGAAAGCTGTAACTCTGTGTGATGATTTCACAGAATACAAAGAAGTTTCTCAGAAAGCTTCTTTCTCGTTGTTATCGGAGTTTATATCCTTTGGCCCTGTAGTCTTCAAAGGGATCCGAAATATCTGTTCTCAGATTCCACAGAAATAAGGCTAGCAAAGAGATCCGCGAAATACAGATGTAACTCTGTGAGATGAATTAACAGAACACTAAGCAGTTTCTCAGAAAGCTTCTTTCCAGATTTCATCTGAGGATATTTCCTTTTTCACCATAGCCCTCTATGCGCTTCCAAATATCACTTTGCCAATTCCACAATAAATGTCTTAGAGAAAGACTTCTTGTGGGGAAAGCTGTAACTCTGTGAGATGATTTCACAGAACACAAAGAAGTTTCTCAGAAAGCTTCTTTCTCGTTGTTATCGGAGTTTATATCCTTTGGCCCTATAGTCTTCAAAGGGATCCGAAATATCTCTTCTCAGATTCCACAGAAATAAGGCTAGCAAAGACATCCACGAAATACAGATGTAACTCTGTGAGATGAATTAACAGAACACTAAGCAGTTTCTCAGAAAGCTTCTTTCCAGATTTCATCTGAGGATATTTCCTTTTTCACCTTAGCCCTCTATGCGCTTCCATATATTACTTTGCCAATTCCACAATAAATGTCTTAGCGAAAGACTTCTTGTGGGGAAAGCTGTAACTCTGTGAGATGATTTCACAGAACAAAAAGAAGTTTCTCAGAAAGTTTCTTTCTCTTTGTTATCGGAGTTTATTTCCTTTGGCCCTACAATCTTTAAAGGGATCCGAAATATCTGTTCTCAGATTCCACAGAAATAAGGCTAGCAAAGAGATCCACGAAATACAGATGTAACTCTGTGAGATGAATTAACAGAATACTAAGCACTTTCTCAGAAAGCTTCTTTCCAGATTTCATTAGAGGATATTTCCTTTTTCACCATAGCCCTCTATGCGCTTCCAAATATCACTTTGCCTATTCCACAATAAATGTCATAGCGAAAGACTTCCTGTGGGGAAAGCTGTAACTCTGTGAGATGATTTCACAGAACACAAAGAAGTTTCTCAGAAAGCTTCTTTGTCGTTGTTATCGGAGTTTATATCCTTTGGCCCTATAGTCTTCAAAGGGATCCGAAATATCTCTTCTCAGATTCCACAGAAATCAGGCTAGCAAAGAGATCCACGAAATACAGATGTAACTCTGTGAGATGAATTAACAGAACACTAAGGAGTTTCTCAGAAAGCTTCTTTCCAGATTTCATCTGAGGATATTTCCTTTTTCACCATAGCCCTCTATGCGCTTCCAAATATCACTTTGCCAATTCCACAATAAATGTCTTAGCGAAAGACTTCTTGTGGGGAAAGCTGTAACTCTGTGAGATGATTTCACAGAACACAAAGAAGTTTCTCAGAAAGTTTCTTTCTCTTTGTTATCGGAGTTTATTTCCTTTGGCCCTATAGTCTTTAAAGGGATCCGAAATATCTGTTCTCAGATTCCACAGAAATAAGGCTAGCAAAAAGATCCACGAAATACACATGTAACCCTGTGAGATGAATTAACAGAACACTAAGCAGTTTCTCAGAAAGCTTCTTTCCAGATTTCATCTGAGGATATTTCCTTTTTCACCATTGCCCTCTATGGGCTTCCAAATATCACTTTGCCAATTCCACAAGAAGTGTCTTAGCGAAAGGCTTCTTGAGGGGAAAGCTGTAACTCTGTGAGATGATTTCACAGAACACAAAGAAGTTTCTCAGAAAGCTTCTTTCTCGTTGTTATCGGAGTTTATATCCTTTGGCCCTATAGTCTTCAAAGGGATCCGAAATATCTGTTCTCAGATTCCACAGAAATAAGGCTAGCAAAGAGAGCCACGAAATACAGATGTAACTCTGTGAGATGAATTAACAGAACACTAAGCAGTTTCTCAGAAAGCTTCTTTCCAGATTTCATCTGACGATATTTCCTTTTTCACCATTGCCCTCTAAGGGCTTCAAAATATCACTTTGCCAATTCAACAAGAACTGTCTTAGCGAAAGGCTTCTTGAGGGGAAAGCTGTAACTCTGTGAGATGATTTCACAGAACACAAAGAAGTTTCTCAGAAAGCTTCTTTCTCGTTGTTATCGGAGTTTACATCCTTTGGCCCTATAGTCTTCAAAGGGATCCGAAATATCTGTTCTCAGATTCCACAGAAATAAGGCTAGCAAAGAGATCCGCGAAATACAGATGTAACTCTGTGAGATGAATTAAGAGAACACTAAGCAGTTTCTCAGAAAGCTTCTTTCCAGATTTCATCTGAGGATATTTCCTTTTTCACCATAGCCCTCTATGCGCTTCCAAATATAACTTTGCCAATTCCACAATAAATGTCTTAGCGAAAGACTTCTTGTGGGGAAAGCTGTAACTCTGTGAGATGATTTCACAGAACACAAAGAAGTTTCCCAGAAAGCTTCTTTCTCGTTGTTATCGGAGTTTATATCCTTTGGCCCTATAGTCTTCAAAGGGATCCGCAATATCTGTTCTCAGATTCCACAGAAATAAGGCTAGCAAAGAGATCCGCGAAATACAGATGTAACTCTGTGAGATGAATTAACAGAACACGAAGCAGTTTCTCAGAAAGCTTCTTTCCAGATTTCATCTGAGGATATTTCCTTTTTCACCATAGCCCTCTATGGGCTTCCAAATATCACTTTGCCAATTCCACAAGAACTGTCTTAGCGAAAGGCTTCTTGAGGGGAGAGCTGTAACTCTGTGAGATGATTTCACAGAACACAAAGAAGTTTCTCAGAAAGCTTCCTTCTCTTTCTTATCGGAGTTTATTTCCTTTGGCCCTATATTCATCAAAGGGATCCGAAATATCTCTTCTCAGATTCCACAGAAATAAGGCTAGCAAAGAGATCCACGAAATACAGATGTAACTCTGTGAGATGAATTAACAGAACACTAAGCGGTTTCTCAGAAAGCTTCTTTCCAGATTTCATCTGAGGATATTTCCTTTTTCACCATAGCCCTCTATGCGCTTCCAAATATCACTTTGCCAATTCCACAATAAATGTCTTAGCGAAAGACTTCTTGTGGGGAAAGCTGTAACTCTGTGAGATGATTTCACAGAACACAAAGAAGTTTCTCAGAAAGCTTCCTTCTCTTTCTTATCGGAGTTTATTTCCTTTGGCCCTATAGTCTTTAAAGGGATCCGAAATATCTGTTCTCAGATTCCACAGAAATAAGGCTAGCAAAGAGATCCACGAAATACAGATGTAACTCTGTGAGATGAATTAACAGAACACTAAGCAGTTTCTCAGAAAGCTTCTTTCCAGATTTCATGTGAGGATATTTCCTTTTTCACCATAGCCCTCTATGCGCTTCCAAATATCACTTTGCCAATTCCACAATAAATGTCTTAGCGAAAGACTTCTTGTGGGGAAAGCTGTAACTCTGTGAGATGATTTCACAGAACACAAAGAAGTTTCTCAGAAAGCTTCTTTCTCTTTGTTATCGGAGTTTATTTTCTTTGGCCCTATAGTCTTTAAAGGGATCCGAAATATCTGTTCTCAGATTCCACAGAAATAAGGCTAGCAAAGAGAGCCACGAAATACAGATGTAACTCTGTGAGATGAATTAACAGAACACTAAGCAGTTTCTCAGAAAGCTTCTTTCAGGATTTCATCTGACGATATTTCCTTTTTCACCATTGCCCTCTATGGGCTTCAAAATATCACTTTGCCAATTCAACAAGAACTGTCTTAACGAAAGGCTTCTTGAGGGGAAAGCTGTAACTCTGTGAGATGATTTCACAGAACACAAAGAAGTTTCTCAGAAAGCTTCTTTCTCGTTGTTATCGGAGTTTATATCCTTTGGCCCTATATTCTTCAAAGGGATCCGAAATATCTGTTCTCAGATTCCACAGAAATAAGGCTAGCAAAGAGATCCGCGAAATACAGTTGTAACTCTGTGAGATGAATTAACAGAACACTAAGCAGTTTCTCAGAAAGCTTCTTTCCAGATTTCATCTGAGGATATTTCCTTTTTCACCATAGCCCTCTATGCGCTTCAAAATATAACTTTGCGAATTCCACAATAAATGTCTTAGCGAAAGACTTCTTGTGGGGAAAGCTGTAACTCTGTGAGATGATTTCACAGAACACAAAGAAGTTTCCCAGAAAGCTTCTTTCTCGTTGTTATCGGAGTTTATATCCTTTGGCCCTATAGTCTTCAAAGGGATCCGAAATATCTCTTCTCAGATTCCACAGAAATAAGGCTAGCAAAGAGATCCGCGAAATACAGATGTAACTCTGTGAGATGAATTAACAGAACACTAAGCAGTTTCTCAGAAAGCTTCTTTCCAGATTTCATCTGAGGATATTTCCTTTTTCACCATAGCCCTCTATGGGCTTCCAAATATCACTTTGCCAATTCCACAAGAACTGTCTTAGCGAAAGGCTTCTTGAGGGGAGAGCTGTAACTCTGTGAGATGATTTCACAGAACACAAAGAAGTTTCTCAGAAAGCTTCCTTCTCTTTCTTATCGGAGTTTATTTCCTTTGGCCCTATATTCATCAAAGGGATCCGAAATATCTCTTCTCAGATTCCACAGAAATAAGGCTAGCAAAGAGATCCACGAAATACAGATGTAACTCTGTGAGATGAATTAACAGAACACTAAGCAGTTTCTCAGAAAGCTTCTTTCCAGATTTCATCTGAGGATATTTCCTTTTTCACCTTTGCCCTCTATGGGCTTCCAAATATCACTTTGCCAATTCCACAAGAACTGTCTTAGCGAAAGGCTTCTTGAAGGGAAAGCTGTAACTCTGTGTGATGATTTCACAGAATACAAAGAAGTTTCTCAGAAAGCTTCTTTCTCGTTGTTATCGGAGTTTATATCCTTTGGCCCTGTAGTCTTCAAAGGGATCCGAAATATCTGTTCTCAGATTCCACAGAAATAAGGCTAGCAAAGAGATCCGCGAAATACAGATGTAACTCTGTGAGATGAATTAACAGAACACTAAGCAGTTTCTCAGAAAGCTTCTTTCCAGATTTCATCTGAGGATATTTCCTTTTTCACCATAGCCCTCTATGCGCTTCCAAATATCACTTTGCCAATTCCACAATAAATGTCTTAGAGAAAGACTTCTTGTGGGGAAAGCTGTAACTCTGTGAGATGATTTCACAGAACACAAAGAAGTTTCTCAGAAAGCTTCTTTCTCGTTGTTATCGGAGTTTATATCCTTTGGCCCTATAGTCTTCAAAGGGATCCGAAATATCTCTTCTCAGATTCCACAGAAATAAGGCTAGCAAAGACATCCACGAAATACAGATGTAACTCTGTGAGATGAATTAACAGAACACTAAGCAGTTTCTCAGAAAGCTTCTTTCCAGATTTCATCTGAGGATATTTCCTTTTTCACCTTAGCCCTCTATGCGCTTCCATATATTACTTTGCCAATTCCACAATAAATGTCTTAGCGAAAGACTTCTTGTGGGGAAAGCTGTAACTCTGTGAGATGATTTCACAGAACAAAAAGAAGTTTCTCAGAAAGTTTCTTTCTCTTTGTTATCGGAGTTTATTTCCTTTGGCCCTACAATCTTTAAAGGGATCCGAAATATCTGTTCTCAGATTCCACAGAAATAAGGCTAGCAAAGAGATCCACGAAATACAGATGTAACTCTGTGAGATGAATTAACAGAATACTAAGCACTTTCTCAGAAAGCTTCTTTCCAGATTTCATTAGAGGATACTTCCTTTTTCACCATAGCCCTCTATGCGCTTCCAAATATCACTTTGCCAATTCCACAATAAATGTCATAGCGAAAGACTTCCTGTGGGGAAAGCTGTAACTCTGTGAGATGATTTCACAGAACACAAAGAAGTTTCTCAGAAAGCTTCTTTCTCGTTGTTATCGGAGTTTATATCCTTTGGCCCTATAGTCTTCAAAGGGATCCGAAATATCTGTTCTCAGATTCCACAGAAATAAGGCTAGCAAAGAGAGCCACGAAATACAGATGTAACTCTGTGAGATGAATTAACAGAACACTAAGCAGTTTCTCAGAAAGCTTTTTTCCAGATTTCATCTGACGATATTTCCTTTTTCACCATTGCCCTCTAAGGGCTTCAAAATATCACTTTGCCAATTCAACAAGAACTGTCTTAGCGAAAGGCTTCTTGAGGGGAAAGCTGTAACTCTGTGAGATGATTTCACAGAACACAAAGAAGTTTCTCAGAAAGCTTCTTTCTCGTTGTTATCGGAGTTTACATCCTTTGGCCCTATAGTCTTCAAAGGGATCCGAAATATCTGTTCTCAGATTCCACAGAAATAAGGCTAACAAAGAGATCCGCGAAATACAGATGTAACTCTGTGAGATGAATTAAGAGAACACTAAGCAGTTTCTCAGAAAGCTTCTTTCCAGATTTCATCTGAGGATATTTCCTTTTTCACCATAGCCCTCTATGCGCTTCCAAATATAACTTTGCCAATTCCACAATAAATGTCTTAGCGAAAGACTTCTTGTGGGGAAAGCTGTAACTCTGTGAGATGATTTCACAGAACACAAAGAAGTTTCCCAGAAAGCTTCTTTCTCGTTGTTATCGGAGTTTATATCCTTTGGCCCTATAGTCTTCAAAGGGATCCGAAATATCTCTTCTCAGATTACACAGAAATAAGGCTAGCAAAGAGATCCGCGAAATACAGATGTAACTCTGTGAGATGAATTAACAGAACACGAAGCAGTTTCTCAGAAAGCTTCTTTCCAGATTTCATCTGAGGATATTTCCTTTTTCACCATAGCCCTCTATGGGCTTCCAAATATCACTTTGCCAATTCCACAAGAACTGTCTTAGCGAAAGGCTTCTTGAGGGGAGAGCTGTAACTCTGTGAGATGATTTCACAGAACACAAAGAAGTTTCTCAGAAAGCTTCCTTCTCTTTCTTATCGGAGTTTATTTCCTTTGGCCCTATATTCATCAAAGGGATCCGAAATATCTCTTCTCAGATTCCACAGAAATAAGGCTAGCAAAGAGATCCACGAAATACAGATGTAACTCTGTGAGATGAATTAACAGAACACTAAGCGGTTTCTCAGAAAGCTTCTTTCCAGATTTCATCTGAGGATATTTCCTTTTTCACCATAGCCCTCTATGCGCTTCCAAATATCACTTTGCCAATTCCACAATAAATGTCTTAGCGAAAGACTTCTTGTGGGGAAAGCTGTAACTCTGTGAGATGATTTCACAGAACACAAAGAAGTTTCTCAGAAAGCTTCCTTCTCTTTCTTATCGGAGTTTATTTCCTTTGGCCCTATAGTCTTTAAAGGGATCCGAAATATCTGTTCTCAGATTCCACAGAAATAAGGCTAGCAAAGAGATCCGTGAAATACAGATGTAACTCTGTGAGATGAATTAACAGAACACTAAGCAGTTTCTCAGAAAGCTTCTTTCCAGATTTCATGTGAGGATATTTCCTTTTTCACCATAGCCCTCTATGCGCTTCCAAATATCACTTTGCCAATTCCACAATAAATGTCTTAGCGAAAGACTTCTTGTGGGGAAAGCTGTAACTCTGTGAGATGATTTCACAGAACACAAAGAAGTTTCTCAGAAAGCTTCTTTCTCTTTGTTATCGGAGTTTATTTCCTTTGGCCCTATAGTCTTTAAAGGGATCCGAAATATCTATTCTCAGATTCCACAGAAATAAGGCTAGCAAAGAGATCCGCGAAATACAGATGTAACTCTGTGAGATGAATTAACAGAACACTAAGCAGTTTCTCAGAAAACTTCTTTCCAGATTTCATCTGAGGATATTTCCTTTTTCACCATAGCCCTCTAGGGGCTTCCAAATATCACTTTGCCAATTCCACAATAAATGTCTTAGCGAAAGGCTTCTTGAGGGGAAAGCTGTAACTCTGTGAGATGATTTCACAGAACACAAAGAAGTTTCTCAGAAAGCTTCTTTCTCGTTGTTATCGGAGTTTATATCCTTTGGCCCTATAGTCTTCAAAGGGACGAAATATCTGTTCTCAGATTCCACAGAAATAAGGCTAGCAAAGAGATCCACGAAATACAGATGTAACCCTGTGAGATGAATTAACAGAACACTTAGCAGTTTCTCAGAAAGCTTCTTTCCAGATTTCATCTAAGGATATTTCCTTTTTCACCATAGCCCTCTATGCTCTTCCAAATATCACTTTGCCAATTCCACAATAAATGTCTTAGCGAAAGACTTCTTGTGGGGAAAGCTGTAACTCTGTGAGATGATTTCACAGAACCAAAAGAAGTTTCTCAGAAAGTTTCTTTCTCTTTGTTATCGGAGTTTATTTCCTTTGGCCCTACAGTCTTTAAAGGGATCCGAAATATCTGTTCTCAGATTCCACAGAAATAAGGCTAGCAAAGAGATCCCCGAAATACAGATGTAGCTCTGTGAGATGAATTAACAGAATACTAAGCAGTTTCTCAGAAAGCTTCTTTCCAGATTTCATTAGAGGATATTTCCTTTTTCACCTTAGCCCTCTATGCGCTTCCACATATCACTTTGCCAATTCCACAATAAATGTCATAGCGAAAGACTTCCTGTGGGGAAAGCTGTAACTCTGTGAGATGATTTCACAGAACACAAAGAAGTTTCTCAGAAAGCTTCTTTCTCGTTGTTATCGGAGTTTATATCCTTTGGCCCTATAGTCTTCAAAGGGATCCGAAATATCTGTTCTCAGATTCCACAGAAATAAGGCTAGCAAAGAGAGCCACGAAATACAGATGTAACTCTGTGAGATGAATTAACAGAACACTAAGCAGTTTCTCAGAAAGCTTCTTTCCAGATTTCATCTGACGATATTTCCTTTTTCACCATAGCCCTCTATGGGCTTCCAAATATCACTTTGCCAATTCCACAAGAACTGTCTTAGCAAAGGCTTCTTGAGGGGAGAGCTGTAACTCTGTGAGATGATTTCACAGAACACAAAGAAGTTTCTCAAAAGCTTCCTTCTCTTTCTTATCGGAGTTTATTTCCTTTGGCCCTATATTCACCAAAGGGATCCGAAATATCTGTTCTCAGATTCCACAGAAATAAGGCTAGCAAAGAGATCCACGAAATACAGATGTAACTCTGTGAGATGAATTAACAGAACACTAAGCAGTTTCTCAGAAAGCTTCTTTCCAGATTTCATCTGAGGATATTTCCTTTTTCACCTTTGCCCTCTATAGGCTTCCAAATATCACTTTGCCAATTCCACAAGAACTGTCTTAGCGAAAGGCTTCTTGAAGGGAAAGCTGTAACTCTGTGTGATGATTTCACAGAACACAAAGAAGTTTCTCAGAAAGCTTCTTTCTCGTTGTTATCGGAGTTTATATCCTTTGGCCCTATAGTCTTCAAAGGGATCCGAAATATCTCTTCTCAGATTCCACAGAAATAAGGCTAGCAAAGAGATCCACGAAATACAGATGTAACTCTGTGAGATGAATTAACAGAACACTAAGCAGTTTCTCAGAAAGCTTCTTTCCAGTTTTCATCTGAGGATATTTCCTTTTTCACCATAGCCCTCTATGCGCTTCCAAATATCACTTTGCCAATTCCACAATAAATGTCTTAGCGAAAGACTTCTTGTGGGGAAAGCTGTAACTCTGTGAGATGATTTCACAGAACAAAAAGAAGTTTCTCAGAAAGTTTCTTTCTCTTTGTTATCGGAGTTTATTTCCTTTGGCCCTATAGTCTTTAAAGGGATCCGAAGTATCTGTTCTCAGATTCCACAGAAATAAGGCTAGCAAAGAGATCCGTGAAATACAGATGTAACTCTGTGAGATGAATTAACAGAACACTAAGCAGTTTCTCAGAAAGCTTCTTTCCAGATTTCATCTGAGGATATTTCCTTTTTCACCATAGCCCTCTATGCGCTTCCAAATATCACTTTGCCAATTCCACAATAAATGTCTTAGCGAAAGACTTCTTGTGGGGAAAGCTGTAACTCTGTGAGATGATTTCACAGAACACAAAGAAGTTTCTCAGAAAGCTTCTTTCTCTTTGTTATCGGAGTTTATTTCCTTTGGCCCTATAGTCTTTAAAGGGATCCGAAATATCTATTCTCAGATTCCACAGAAATAAGGCTAGCAAAGAGATCCGCGAAATACAGATGTAACTCTGTGAGATGAATTAACAGAACACTAAGCAGTTTCTCAGAAAGCTTCTTTCCAGATTTCATCTGAGGATATTTCCTTTTTCACCATAGCCCTCTATGGGCTTCCAAATATCACTTTGCCAATTCCACAATAAATGTCTTAGCGAAAGACTTCTTGTGGGGAAAGCTGTAACTCTGTGAGATAATTTCACAGAACACAAAGAAGTTTCTCAGAAAGTTTCTTTCTCGTTGTTATCGGAGTTTATATCCTTTGGCCCTATAGTCTTTAAAGGGATCCGAAATATCTGTTCTCAGATTCCACAGAAATAAGGCTAGCAAAGAGATCCACGAAATACAGATGTAACTCTGTGAGATGAATTAACAGAACACTAAGCAGTTTCTCAGAAAGCTTCCTTCCAGATTTCATCTGAGGATATTTCCTTTTTCACCATAGCCCTCTATGCGCTTCCAAATATCACTTTGCCAATTCCACAATAAATGTCTTAGCGAAAGACTTCTTGAGGGGAAAGCTGTAACTCTGTGAGATGATTTCACAGAACACAAAGAAGTTTCTCAGAAAGTTTCTTTCTCTTTGTTATCGGAGTTTATTTCCTTTGGCCCTATATACATGAAAGGGATCCGAAATATCTGTTCTCAGATTCCACAGAAATAAGGCTAGCAAAGAGATCCACGAAATACAGATGTAACTCTGTGAGATGAATTAACAGAACACTAAGCAGTTTCTCAGAAAGCTTCTTTCCAGATTTCATCTGAGGATATTTCCTTTTTCACCATTGCCCTCTATGGGCTTCCAAATATCACTTTGCCAATTCTACAAGAACTGTCTTAGCGAAAGGCTTCTTGAGGGGAAAGCTGTAACTCTGTGAGATGATTTCACAGAACACAAAGAAGTTTCTCAGAAATCTTCTTTCTCGTTGTTATCGGAGTTTATATCCTTTGGCCCTAAAGTCTTCAAAGGGATCCGATATATCTGTTCTCAGATTCCACAGAAATAAGGCTAAAAAAGAGATCCACGAAATACAGATGTAACTCTGTGAGATGAATTAACAGAACACTAAGCAGTTTCTCAGAAAGCTTCTTTCCAGATTTCATCTGAGGATATTTCCTTTTTCACCATTGCCCTCTATGGGCTTCCAAATATCACTTTGCCAATTCAACAAGAACTGTCTTAGCGAAAGGCTTCTTGAGGGGGAAGCTGTAACTCTGTGAGATGATTTCACAGAACACAAAGAAGTTTCTCAGAAAGCTTCTTTCTCGTTGTTATCGGAGTTTATATCCTTTGGCCCTATAGTCTTCAAAGGAATCCGAAATATCTGTTCTCAGATTCCACAGAAATAAGGCTAGCAAAGAGATCCACGAAATACAGATGTAACTCTGTGAGATGAATTAACAGAACACTAAGTAGTTTCTCAGAAAGCTTCTTTCCAGATTTCATCTGAGGATATTTCCTTTTTCACCATAGCCCTCTATAGGCTTCCAAATATCACTTTGCCAATTCCACAAGAACTGTCTTAGCGAAAGGCTTCTTGAGTGGAAAGCTGTAACTCTGTGAGATGATTTCACAGAACACAAAGAAGATTCTCAGAAAGCTTCCTTCTCTTTCTTATCGGAGTTTATTTCCTTTGGCCCTATATTCATCAAAGGGATCCGAAATATCTCTTCTCAGATTCCACAGAAATAAGGCTAGCAAAGAGATCCACGAAATACAGATGTAACTCTGTGAGATGATTTCACAGAACACAAAGAAGTTTCTCAGAAAGCTTCCTTCTCGTTGTTATCGGAGTTTATATCCTTTGGCCCTATAGTCTTCAAAGGCATCCGAAAGATCTGTTCTCAGATTCCACAGATATAAGGCTAGCAAAGAGATCCACGAAATACAGATGTAACTCTGTGAGATGAATTAACAGAACACTAAGCAGTTTCTCAGAAAGCTTCTTTCCAGATTTCATCTGAGGATATTTCCTTTTTCACCATTGCCCTCTATGGGCTTCCAAATATCACTTTGCCAATTCAACAAGAACTGTCTTAGCGAAAGGCTTCTTGAGGGGGAAGCTGTAACTCTGTGAGATGATTTCACAGAACACAAAGAAGTTTCTCAGAAAGCTTCTTTCTCGTTGTTATCGGAGTTTATATCCTTTGGCCCTATAGTCTTCAAAGGAATCCGAAATATCTGTTCTCAGATTCCACAGAAATAAGGCTAGCAAAGAGATCCACGAAATACAGATGTAACTCTGTGAGATGAATTAACAGAACACTAAGTAGTTTCTCAGAAAGCTTCTTTCCAGATTTCATCTGAGGATATTTCCTTTTTCACCATAGCCCTCTATAGGCTTCCAAATATCACTTTGCCAATTCCACAAGAACTGTCTTAGCGAAAGGCTTCTTGAGTGGAAAGCTGTAACTCTGTGAGATGATTTCACAGAACACAAAGAAGATTCTCAGAAAGCTTCCTTCTCTTTCTTATCGGAGTTTATTTCCTTTGGCCCTATATTCATCAAAGGGATCCGAAATATCTCTTCTCAGATTCCACAGAAATAAGGCTAGCAAAGAGATCCACGAAATACAGATGTAACTCTGTGAGATGATTTCACAGAACACAAAGAAGTTTCTCAGAAAGCTTCCTTCTCGTTGTTATCGGAGTTTATATCCTTTGGCCCTATAGTCTTCAAAGGCATCCGAAATATCTGTTCTCATATTCCACAGAAATAAGGCTAGCAAAGAGATCCACGAAATACAGATGTAACTATGTGAGATGAATTAACAGAACACTAAGCAGTTTCTCAGAAAGCTTCTTTCCAGATTTCATCTGAGGATATTTCCTTTTTCACCATTGCCCTCTATGGGCTTCCAAATATCACTTTGCCAATTCAACAAGAACTGTCTTAGCGAAAGGCTTCTTGAGGGGAAAGCTGTAACTCTGTGAGATGATTTCACAGAACACAAAGAAGTTTCTCAGAAAGCTTCTTCCTCGTTGTTATCGGAGTTTATATCCTTTGGCCCTATAGTCTTCAAAGGGATCCGATATATCTGTTCTCAGATTACAAAGAAATAAGGCTAACAAAGAGATCCACGAAATACAGATGTAACTCTGTGAGATGAATTAACAGAACACTAAGCAGTTTCTCAGAAAGCTTCTTTCCAGATTTCATCTGAGGATATTTCCTTTTTCACCTTTGCCCTCTATGGGCTTCCAAATATCACTTTACCAATTCAACAAGAACTGTCTTAGCGAAAGGCTTCTTGAGGGGAAAGTTGTAACTCTGTGAGATGATTTCAGAGAACACAAAGAAGTTTCTCAGAAAGCTTCTTTCTCGTTGTTATCGGAGTTTATATCCTTTGGCCCTATAGTCTTCAAATGGATCCGAAATATCTGTTCTCAGATTCCACAAAAATAAGACTAGCAAAGAAATCCACGAAATACAGATGTAACTCTGTGAGATGAATTAACAGAACACTAAGCAGTTTCTCAGAAAGCTTCTTTCCAGATTTCATCTGAGGATATTTCCTTTTTCACCATTGCCCTCTATGGGCTTCCAAATATCACTTTGCCAATTCCACAAGAACTGTCTTAGCGAAAGGCTTCTTGAGGGGAAAGCTGTAACTCTATGAGATGATTTCACAGAACACAAAGAAGTTTCTCAGAAAGCGTCTTTCTCGTTGTTATCGGAGTTTATATCCTTTGGCCCTATAGTCTTCAAAGGGATCCGAAATATCTGTTCTCAGATTCCACAGAAATAAGGCTAGCAAAGAGATCCACGAAATACAGATGTAACTCTGTGAGATGAATTAACAGAACACTAAGCAGTTTCTCAGAAAGCTTCTTTCCAGATTTCATCTGAGGATATTTCCTTTTTCACCATAGCCCTGTATAGGCTTCCAAATATCACTTTGCGAATTCCACAAGAACTGTCTTAGCGAAAGGCTTCTTGAGGGGAAAGCTGTAACTCTGTGAGATGATTTCACAGAACACAAAGAAGTTTCTCAGAAAGCCTACTTCTCTTTCTTATCGGAGTTTATTTCCTTTGGCCCTATATTCATCAAAGGGATCCGAAATATCTCTTCTCAGATTCCAAAGAAATAAGGCTAGCGAAGACATCCACGAAATACAGATGTAACTCTGTGAGATGAATTAACAGAACACTAAGCAGTTTCTCAGAAAGCTTCTTTGCAGATTTCATCTGAGGATATTTCCTTTTTCACCATTGCCCTCTATGGGCTTCCAAATATCACTTTGCCAATTCCACAAGAACTGTCTTAGCGAAAGGCTTCTTGAGGGGAAAGCTGTAACTCTGTGAGATGATTTCACAGAACACAAAGAAGTTTCTCAGAAAGCTTCTTTCTCGTTGTTATCGGAGTTTATATCCTTTGGCCCTATAGTCTTCAAATGGATCCGAAATATCTGTTCTCAGATTCCACAGAAATAAGACTAGCAAAGAAATCCACGAAATACAGATGTAACTCTGTGAGATGAATTAACAGAACACTAAGCAGTTTCTCAGAAAGCTTCTTTCCAGATTTCATCTGAGGATATTTCCTTTTTCACCATTGCCCTCTATGGGCTTACAAATATCACTTTGCCAATTCAACAAGAACTGTCTTAGCGAAAGGCTTCTTGAGGGGAAAGCTGTAACTCTGTGAGATGATTTCACAGAACACAAAGAAGTTTCTCTGAAAGCTTCTTTCTCGTTGTTATCGGAGTTTATATCCTTTGGCCCTATAGTCTTCAAAGGGATCCGAAATATCTGTTCTCAGATTCCACAGAAATAAGGCTAGCAAAGAGATCCACGAAATACAGATGTAACTCTGTGAGATGAATTAACAGAACACTAAGCAGTTTCTCAGAAAGCTTCTTTCCAGATTTCATCTGAGGATATTTCCTTTTTCACCATAGCCCTCTATGCGCGTCCAAATATCACTTTGCCAATTCCACAATAAATGCCTTAGCGAAAGACTTCTTGTGGGGAAAGCTGTAACTCTGTGAGATGATTTCACAGAACACAAAGAAGTTTCTCTGAAAGCTTCTTTCTCGTTGTTATCGGAGTTTATATCCTTTGGCCCTATAGTCTTCAAAGGGATCCGAAATATCTGTTCTCAGATTCCACAGAAATAAGGCTAGCAAAGAGATCCACGAAATACAGATGTAACTCTGTGAGATGAATTAACAGAACACTAAGCAGTTTCTCAGAAAGCTTCTTTCCAGATTTCATCTGAGGATATTTCCTTTTTCACCATAGCCCTCTATGCGCTTCCAAATATCACTTTGCCAATTCCACAATAAATGCCTTAGCGAAAGACTTCTTGTGGGGAAAGCTGTAACTCTGTGAGATGATTTCACAGAACACAAAGAAGTTTCTCAGAAAGTTTCTTTCTCTTTGTTATCGGAGTTTATTTCCTTTGGCCCTATAGTCTTTAAGGGATCCGAAATATCTGTTCTCAGATTCCACAGAAATAAGGCTAGCAAAGAGATCCACGAAATACAGATGTAACTCTGTGAGATGAATTAACAGAACACTAAGCAGTTTCTCAGAAAGCTTCTTTCCAGATTTCATCTGAGGATATTTCCTTTTTCACCATAGCCCTCTATGCGCTTCCAAATATCACTTTGCCAATTCCACAATAAATGTCTTAGCGAAAGACTTCTTGTGGGGAAAGGTGTAACTCTGTGAGATGATTTCACAGAACACAAAGAAGTTTCTCAGAAAGTTTCTTTCTCTTTGTTATCGGAGTTTATTTCCTTTGGCCCTATATACATCAAAGGGATCCGAAATATCTGTTCTCAGATTCCACAGAAATAAGGCTAGCAAAGAGATCCACGAAATACAGATGTAACTCTGTGAGATGAATTAACAGAACACTAAGCAGTTTCTCAGAAAGCTTCTTTCCAGATTTCATCTGAGGATATTTCCTTTTTCACCATTTCCCTCAATGGGCTTCCAAATATCACTTTCCCAATCCCACAAGAACTGTCTTAGCGAAAGGCTTCTTGAGGGGAAAGCTGTAACTCTGTGAGATGATTTCACAGAACACAAAGAAGTTTCTCAGAAAGCTTCCTTCTCTTTCTTATCGGAGTTTATTTCCTTTGGCCCTATATTCATCAAAGGGATCCGAAATATCTGTTCTCAGATTCCACAGAAATAAGGCTAGCAAAGAGATTCACGAAATACACATGTAACTCTGTGAGATGATTTCACAGAACACTAAGCAGTTTCTCAGAAAGCTTCTTTCCAGATTTCATCTGAGGATATTTCCTTTTTCACCCTTGCCCTCTATGGGTTTCCAAATATCACTTTGCCAATTCCACAAGAACTGTCTTAGCGAAAGACTTCTTGAGGGGAAAGCTGTAACTCTGTGAGATGATTTCACAGAACACAAAGAAGTTTCTCAGAAAGCTTCTTTCTCGTTGTTATCGGAGTTTATATCCTTTGGCCCTATAGTCTTCAAAGTGATCCGAAATATCTGTTCTCAGATTCCACAGAAATAAGGCTAGCAAAGAGAGCCACGAAATAGAGATGTAACTCTGTGAGATGAATTAACAGAACACTTAGCAGTTTCTCAGAAAGCTTCTTTCCAGATTTCATCTGAGGATATTTCCTTTTTCACCATTGCCCTCTATGGGCTTCCAAATATCACTTTGCCAATTCAACAAGAACTGTCTTAGCGAAAGGCTTCTTGAGGGGAAAGCTGTAACTCTGTGAGATGATTACACAGAACACAAAGAAGTTTCTCAGAAAGCTTCTTTCTCGTTGTTATCGGAGTTTATATCCTTTGGCCCTATAGTCTTCAAAGGGATCCGATATATCTGTTCTCAGATTCCACAGAAATAAGGCTAACAAAGAGAATCACGAAATACAGATGTAACTCTGTGAGATGAATTAACAGAACACTAAGCAGTTTCTCAGAAATCTTCTTTCCAGATTTCATCTGAGGATATTTCCTTTTTCACCATTGCCCTCTATGGGCTTCCAAATATCACTTTGCCGATTCAACAAGAACTGTCTTAGCGAAAGGCTTCTTGAGGGGAAAGCTGTAACTCTGTGAGATGATTTCACAGAACACAAAGAAGTTTCTCAGAAAGCTTCTTTCTCGTTATTATCGGAGTTTATATCCTTTGGCCCTATAGTCTTCAAAGGGATCCGAAATATCTGTTCTCAGATTCCACAGAAATAAGGCTAACAAAGAGATCCACGAAATACAGATGTAACTCTGTGAGATGAACTAACAGAACACTAAGCAGTTTCTCAGAAAGCTTCTTTCCAGATTTCATCTGAGGATATTTCCTTTTTCACCATTGCCCTCTATGGGCTTCCAAATATCACTTTGCCAATTCAACAAGAACTGTCTTAGCGAAAGGCTTCTTGAGGGGAAAGCTGTAACTCTGTGAGATGATTTCACAGAACACAAAGAAGTTTCTCACAAAGCGTCTTTCTCGTTGTTATCGGAGTTTATATCCTTTGGCCCTATAGTCTTCAAAGGGATCCGAAATATCTGTTCTCAGATTCCACAGAAATAAGGCTAGCAAAGAGATCCACGAAATACAGATGTAACTCTGTGAGATGAATTAACAGAACACTAAGCAGTTTCTCAGAAAGCTTCTTTCCAGATTTCATCTGAGGATATTTCCTTTTTCACCATAGCCCTCTATGCGCTTCCAAATATCACTTTGCCAATTCCACAAGAACTGTCTTAGCGAAAGGCTTCTTGAGGGGAAAGCTGTAACTCTGTGAGATGATTTCACAGAACACAAAGAAGTTTCTCAGAAAGCTTCTTTCTCGTTGTTATCGGAGATTATATCCTTTGGCCCTATAGTCTTCAAAGGGATCCGAAATATCTGTTCTCAGATTCCACAGAAATAAGGCTAGCAAAGAGATCCACGAAATACAGATGTAACTCTGTGAGATGAATTAACAGAACACTAAGCAGTTTCTCAGAAAGCTTCTTTCCAGATATCATCTGAGCATATTTCCTTTTTCACCATTGCCCTCTATGGGCTTCCAAATATCACTTTGCCAATTCCACAAGAACTGTCTTAGCGAAAGGCTTCTTGAGGGGAAAGCTGTAACTCTGTGAGATGATTTCACAGAACACAAAGAAGTTTCTCAGAAAGCTTCTTTCTCGTTGTTATCGGAGTTTTTACCCTTTGGCCCTATAGTCTTCAAAGGGATCCGAAATATCTGTTCTCAGATTCCACAGAAATAAGGCTAGCAAAGAGATCCACGAAATACAGATGTAACTCTGTGAGATGAATTAACAGAACACTAAGTAGTTTCTCAGAAAGCTTCTTTCCAGATTTCATCTGAGGATATTTCCTTTTTCACCATAGCCCTCTATAGGCTTCCAAATATCACTTTGCCAATTCCACAAGAACTGTCTTAGCGAAAGGCTTCTTGAGGGGAAAGCTGTAACTCTGTGAGATGATTTCACAGAACACAAAGAAGTTTCTCAGAAAGCTTCCTTCTCTTTCTTATCGGAGGTTATTTCCTTTGGCCCTATATTCATCAAAGGGATCCGAAATATCTCTTCTCAGATTCCACAGAAATAAGGCTAGCAAAGAGATCCACGAAATACACATGTAACTCTGTGAGATGATTTCACAGAACACAAAGAAGTTTCTCAGAAAGCTTCCCTCTCGTTGTTATTGGAGTTTATATACTTTGGCCCTGTAGTCTTCAAAGGGATCCGAAATATCTCTTCTCAGATTCCACAGAAATAAGGCTAGCAAAGAGATCCACGAAATACAGATGTAACTCTGTGAGATGAATTAACAGAACACTAAGCAGTTTCTCAGAAAGCTTCTTTCCAGATTTCATCTGAGGATATTTCCTTTTTCACCATTGCCCTCTATGGGCTTCCAAATATCACTTTGCCGATGCAACAAGAACTGTCTTAGCGAAAGGCTTCTTGAGGGGAAAGCTGTAACTCTGTGAGATGATTTCACAGAACACAAAGAAGTTTCTCAGAAAGCTTCCTTCTCTTTCTTATCGGAGTTTATTTCCTTTGGCCCTATATTCATCAAAGGGATCCGAAATATCTCTTCTCAGATTCCACAGAAATGAGGCTAGCAAAGAGATCCACGAAATACACATGTAACTCTGTGAGATGAATTCACAGAACACAAAGAAGTTTCTCCGAAAGCTTCCCTCTCATTGTTATCCGAGTTTATATACTTTGGCCCTATAGTCTTCAAAGGGATCCGAAATATCTCTTCTCAGATTCCACAGAAATAAGGCTAGCAAAGAGATCCACGAAATACAGATGTAAGTCTGTGAGATGAATTAACAGAACACTAAGCAGTTTCTCAGAAAGCTTCTTTCCAGATTTCATCTGAGGATATTTCCTTTTTCACCATTGCCCTCTATGGGCTTCCAAATATCACTTTGCCAATTCCACAAGAACTGTCTTAGCGAAAGGCTTCTTGAGGGGAAAGCTGTAACTCTGTGAGATGATTTCACAGAACACAAAGAAGTTTCCCACAAAGCGTCTTTCTCGTTGTTATCGGAGTTTATATCCTTTGGCCCAATAGTCTTCAAAGGGATCCGAAATATCTCTTCTCAGATTCCACAGAAATAAGGCTAGCAAAGAGATCCACGAAATACAGATGTAACTCTGTGAGATGAATTAACAGAACACTAAGCAGTCTCTCAGAGAGCTTCTTTCAAGATTTCATCTGAGGATATTTCCTTTTTCACCATAGCCCTCTATGCGCGTCCAAATATCACTTTGCCAATTCCACAAGAACTGTCTTAGCGAAAGGCTTCTTGAGGGGAAAGCTGTAACTCTGTGAGATGATTTCACAGAACACAAAGAAGTTTCTCACAAAGCGTCTTTCTCGTTGTTATCGGAGTTTCTATCCTTTGGCCCTATAGTCTTCAAAGGGATCCGAAATATCTGTTCTCAGATTCCACAGAAATAAGGCTAGCAAAGAGATCCACGAAATACAGATGTAACTCTGTGAGATGAATTAACAGAACACTAAGCAGTTTCTCAGAAAGCTTCTTTCCAGATTTCATCTGACGATATTTCCTTTTTCACCATTGCCCTCTATGGGCTTCCAAATATCACTTTGCCAATTCAACAAGAACTGTCTTAGCGAAAGGCTTCTTGAGGGGAAAGCTGTAACTCTGTGAGGTGATTTCACAGAACACAAAGAAGTTTCTCAGAAAGCTTCTTTCTCTTTGTTATCGGAGTTTATTTCCTTTGGCCCTATATACATCAAAGGGATCCGAAATATCTGTACTCAGATTCCACAGAAATAAGGCTAGCAAAGAGATCCACGAAATACAGATGTAACTCTGTGAGATGAATTAACAGAACACTAAGCAGTTTCTTAGAAAGCTTCTTTCCAGATTTCATCTGAGGATATTTCCTTTTTCACCATTTCCCTCAATGGGCTTCCAAATATCACTTTCCCAATTCCACAAGAACTGTCTTAGCGAAAGGCTTCTTGAGGGGAAAGCTGTAACTCTGTGAGATGATTTCACAGAACACAAAGAAGTTTCTCAGAAAGCTTCCTTCTCTTTCTTATCGGAGTTTATTTCCTTTGGCCCTATATTCATCAAAGGGATCCGAAATATCTGTTCTCAGATTCCACAGAAATAAGGCTAGCAAAGAGATTCACGAAATACACATGTAACTCTGTGAGATGAATTAACAGAACACTAAGCAGTTTCTCAGAAAGCTTCTTTCCAGATTTCATCTGAGGATATTTCCTTTTTCACCCTTGCCCTCTATGGGTTTGCAAATATCACTTTGCCAATTCCACAAGAACTGTATTAGCGAAAGACTTCTTGAGGGGAAAGCTGTAACTCTGTGAGATGATTTCACAGAACACAAAGAAGTTTCTCAGAAAGCTTCTTTCTCGTTGTTATCGGAGTTTATATCCTTTGGCCCTATAGTCTTCAAAGGGATCCGAAATATCTGTTCTCAGATTCCACAGAAATAAGGCTAGCAAAGAGAGCCCCGAAATACAGATGTAACTCTGTGAGATGAATTAACAGAACACTAAGCAGTTTCTCAGAAAGCTTCTTTCCAGATTTCATCTGAGGATATTTCCTTCTTCACCATTGCCCTCTATGGGCTTTAAAATATCACTTTGCCAATTCCACAAGAACTGTCTTAGCGAAAGGCTTCTTGAGGGGAAAGCTGTAACTCTGTGAGATGATTTCACAGAACACAAAGAAGTTTCTCAGAAAGCTTCCTTCTCTTTCTTATCGGAGTTTATTTCCTTTGGCCCTATATTCATCAAAGGGATCCGAAATATCTCTTCTCAGATTCCACAGAAATAAGGCTAGCAAAGAGATCCACGAAATACACATGTAACTCTGTGAGATGATTTCACAGAACACAAAGAAGTTTCTCAGAAAGCTTCCCTCTCGTTGTTATCGGAGTTTATATACTTTGGCCCTAAGTCTTCAAAGGGATCCGAAATATCTCTTCTCAGATTCCACAGAAATAAGGCTAGCAAAGAGATCCACGAAATACAGATGTAGCTCTGTGAGATGAATTAACAGAACACTAAGCAGTTTCTCAGAAAGCTTCTTTCCAGATTTCATCTGAGGATATTTCCTTTTTCACCATTGCCCTCTATGGGCTTCCAAATATCACTTTGCCAATTCAACAAAAACTGTCTTAGCGAAAGGCTTCTTGAGGGGAAAGCTGTAACTCTGTGAGATGATTTCACAGAACACAAAGAAGTTTCTCACAAAGCGTCTTTCTCGTTGTTATCGGAGTTTATATCCTTTGGCCCAATAGTCTTCAAAGGGATCCGAAATATCTCTTCTCAGATTCCACAGAAATAAGGCTAGCAAAGAGATCGACGAAATACAGATGTAACTCTGTGAGATGAATTAACAGAACACTAAGCAGTTTCTCAGAGAGCTTCTTTCCAGATTTCATCTGAGGATATTTCCTTTTTCACCATAGCCCTCTATGCGCGTCCAAATATCACTTTGCCAATTCCACAAGAACTGTCTTAGCGAAAGGCTTCTTGAGGGGAAAGTTGTAACTCTGTGAGATGATTTCACAGAACACAAAGAAGTTTCTCAGAAAGCCTACTTCTCTTTCTTATCGGAGTTTATTTCCTTTGGCCCTATATTCATCAAAGGGATCCGAAATATCTCTTCTCAGATTCCACAGAAATAAGGCTAGCAAAGAGATCCACGAAATACAGATGTAACTCTGTGAGATGAATTAACAGAACACTAAGCAGTTTCTCAGAAAGCTTCTTTCCAGATTTCATCTGAGGATATTTCCTTTTTCACCATTGCCCTCTATGGGCTTCCAAATATCACTTTGCCAATTCAACAAGAACTGTCTTAGCGAAAGGCTTCTTGAGAGGAAAGTTGTAACTCTGTGAGATGATTTCACAGAACACAAAGAAGTTTCTCAGAAAGCTTCTTTCTCGTTGTTATCGGAGTTTATATCCTTTGGCCCTATAGTCTTCAAAGGGATCCGAAATATCTGTTCTCAGATTCCACAGAAATAAGGCTAGCAAAGAGATCCACGACATACAGATGTAACTCTGTGAGATGAATTAACAGAACACTAAGCAGTTTCTCAGAAAGCTTCTTTCCAGATTTCATCTGAGGATATTTCCTTTTTCACCATTGCCCTCCATGGGCTTCCAAATATCACTTTGCCAATTCCACAATAAATGTCTTAGCGAAAGACTTCTTGTGGGGAAAGCTGTAACTCTGTGAGATGATTTCACAGAACCCAAAGAAGTTTCTCAGAAAGTTTCTTTCTCTTTGTTATCGGAGTTTATTTCCTTTGGCCCTATATACATCAAAGGGATCCGAAATGTCTGTTCTCAGATTCCACAGAAATAAGGCTAGCAAAGAGATCCACGATTACAGATGTAACTCTGTGAGATGAATTAACAGAACACTAACCAGTTTCTCAGAAAGCTTCTTTCCAGATTTCATCTGAGGATATTTCCTTTTTCACCATTTCCCTCAATGGGCTTCCAAATATCACTTTCCCAATTCCACAAGAACTGTCTTAGCGAAAGGCTTCTTGAGGGGAAAGCTGTAACTCTGTGAGATGATTTCACAGAACACAACGAAGTTTCTCAGAAAGCTTCCTTCTCTTTCTTATCGGAGTTTATTTCCTTTGGCCCTATATTCATCAAAGGGATCCGAAATATCTGTTCTCAGATTCCACAGAAATAAGGCTAGCAAAGAGATTCACGAAATACACATGTAACTCTGTGAGATGAATTAACAGAACACTAAGCAGTTTCTCAGAAAGCTTCTTTCCAGATTTCATCTGAGGATATTTCCTTTTTCACCATTGCCCTCTATGGGCTTCCAAATATCACTTTGCCAATTCCACAAGAACTGTCTTAGCGAAAGGCTTCTTGAGGGGAAAGCTGTAACTCTGTGAGATGATTTCACAGAACACAAAGAAGTTTCTCAGAAAGCTTCTTTCTCATTGTTATCGTAGTTTATATCCTTTGGTCCTATAGTCTTCAAAGGGATTCGAAATATCTGTTCTCAGATTCCACACAAATAAATCTAGGAAAGAGATCCGCGAAATACAGATGTAACTCTGTGAGATGAATTAACAGAACACTATGCAGTTTCTCAGAAAGCTTCTTTCCAGATTTCATCTGAGGATATTTCCTTTTTCACCATAGCCCTCTATGCGCTTCCAAATATCAATTTGCCAATTCCACAATAAATGTCTTAGCGAAAGACTTCTTGTGGGGAAAGCTGTAACTCTGTGAGATGATTTCACAGAACACAAAGAAGTTTCTCAGAAAATTTCTTTCTCTTTGTAATCGGAGTTTATTTCCTTTGGCCCTATAGTCTTTAAAGGGATCCGAAATATCTCCTCTCAGATTCCACAGAAATAAGGCTAGCAAAGAGAGCCACGAAATACAGATGTAACTCTGTGAGATGAATTAACAGAACACTAAGCAGTTTCTCAGAAAGCTTCTTTCCAGATTTCATCTGAGGATATTTCCTTTTTCACCATAGCCCTCTATGGGCTTCCAAATATCACTTTGCCAATTCCACAAGAACTGTCTTAGCGAAAGGCTTCTTGAGGGGAAAGCTGTAACTCTGTGAGATGATTTCACAGAACACAAAGAAGTTTCTCAGAAAGTTTCTTTCTCGTTGTTATCGGAGTTTATATCCTTTGGCCCTATAGTCTTCAAATGGATCCGAAATATCTGTTCTCAGATTCCACAGAAATAAGGCTAGCAAAGAGATCCACGAAATACAGATGTAACTCTGTGAGATGAATTACCAGAACACTAAGCAGTTTCTCAGAAAGCTTCTTTCCAGATTTCATCGGAGGATATTTCCTTTTTCACCATTGCCCTCTATGGGCTTACAAATATCACTTTGCCAATTCCACAAGAACTGTCTTAGCGAAAGGCTTCTTGAGGGGAAAGCTGTAACTCTGTGAGATGATTTCACAGAACGCAAAGAAGTTTCTCAGAAAGCTTCTTTCTCATTGTTATCGGAGTTTATATCCTTTGGCCCTATAGTCTTCAAAGGGATCCGAAATATCTGTTCTCAGATTCCACAGAAATAAGGCTAGCAAAGAGATCCGCGAAATACAGATGTAACCCTGTGAGATGAATTAACAGAACACTAAGCAGTTTCTCTGAAAGCTTCTTTCCAGATTTCATCTGAGGATATTTCCTTTTTCACCATAGCCCTCTATGCGCTTCCAAATATCACTTTGCCAATTCCACAATAAATGTCTTAGCGAAAGACTTCTTGTGGGGAAAAGTGTAACTCTGTGAGATGATTTCACAGAACACAAAGAAGTTTCTCAGAAAGTTTCTTTCTCTTTGTTATCGGAGTTTATTTCCTTTGGCCCTATAGTCTTTAAAGGGATCCGAAATATCTGTTCTCAGATTCCACAGAAATAAGGCTAGCAAAGAGATCCACGAAATACAGATGTAACTCTGTGAGATGAATTAACAGAACACTAAGCAGTTTCTCAGAAAGCTTCTTTCCAGATTTCATCTGAGGATATTTCCTTTTTCACCATTGCCCTCTAAGGGCTTCGAAATATCACTTTGCCAATTCCACAAGAACTGTCTTAGCGAAAGGCTTCTTGAGGGGAAAGCTGTAACTCTGTGAGATGATTTCACAGAACACAAAGAAATTTCTCAGAAAGCTTCTTTCTCGTTGTTATCGGAGTTTATATCCTTTGGCCCTATGGTCTTCAAAGAGATCCGAAATATCTGTTCTCATATTCCACAGAAATAAGGCTAGCAAAGAGAGCCACGAAATACAGATGTAACTCTGTGAGATGAATTAACAGAACACTAAGCAGTTTCTCAGAAAGCTTCTTTCCAGATTTCATCTGAGGATATTTCCTTTTTCACCATTGCCCTCTATGGGCTTCAAAATATCGCTTTGCCAATTCAACAAGAACTGTCTTAGCGAAAGGCTTCTTGAGGGGAAAGCTGTAACTCTGTGAGATGATTTCACAGAACACAAAGAAGTTTCTCAGAAAGCTTCTTTCTCATTGTTATCGGAGTTTATATCCTTTGGCCCTATAGGCTTCAAAGGGATCCGCAATATCTGTTCTCAGATTCCACAGAAATAAGGCTAGCAAAGAGATCCGCGAAATACAGATGTAACTCTGTGAGATGAATTAACAGAACACTAAGCAGTTTCTCAGAAAGCTTCTTTCCAGATTTCATCTGAGGATATTTCCTTTTTCACCATAGCCCTCTATGCGCTTCCAAATATAACTTTGCCAATTCCACAATAAATGTCTTAGCGAAAGACTTCTTGTGGGGAAAGCTGTAACTCTGTGAGATGATTTCACAGAACACAAGAAGTTTCTCAGAAAGTTTCTTTCTCTTTGTTATCGGAGTTTATTTCCTTTGGCCCTACAATCTTTAAAGGGATCCGAAATATCTGTTCTCAGATTCCACAGAAATAAGGCTAGCAAAGAGATCCACGAAATACAGATGTAACTCTGTGAGATGAATTAACAGAATACTAAGCAGTTTCTCAGAAAGCTTCTTTCCAGATTTCATTAGAGGATATTTCCTTTTTCACCATAGCCCTCTATGCGCTTCCAAATATCACTTTGCCAATTCCACAATAAATGTCATAGCGAAAGACTTCCTGTGGGGAAAGCTGTAACTCTGTGAGATGATTTCACAGAACACAAAGAAGTTTCTCAGAAAGCTTCTTTCTCGTTGTTATCGGAGTTTATATCCTTTGGCCCTATAGTCTTCGAAGGGATCCGAAATATCTCTTCTCAGATTCCACAGAAATCAGGCTAGCAAAGAGATCCACGAAATACAGATGTAACTCTGTGAGATGAATTAACAGAACACTAAGGAGTTTCTCAGAAAGCTTCTTTCCAGATTTCATCTGAGGATATTTCCTTTTTCACCATAGCCCTCTATGCGCTTCCAAATATCACTTTGCCAATTCCACAATAAATGTCTTAGCGAAAGACTTCTTGTGGGGAAAGCTGTAACTCTGTGAGATGATTTCACAGAACACAAAGAAGTTTCTCAGAAAGTTTCTTTCTCTTTGTTATCGGAGTTTATTTCCTTTGGCCCTATAGTCTTTAAAGGGATCCGAAATATCTGTTCTCAGATTCCACAGAAATAAGGCTAGCAAAAAGATCCACGAAATACACATGTAACTCTGTGAGATGAATTAACAGAACACTAAGCAGTTTCTCAGAAAGCTTCTTTCCAGATTTCATCTGAGGATATTTCCTTTTTCACCATTGCCCTCAATGGGCTTCCAAATATCACTTTGCCAATTCCACAAGAACTGTCTTAGCGAAAGGCTTCTTGAGGGGAAAGCTGTAACTCTGTGAGATGATTTCACAGAACACAAAGAAGTTTCTCAGAAAGCTTCTTTCTCGTTGTTATCGGAGTTTATATCCTTTGGCCCTATAGTCTTCAAAGGGATCCGAAATATCTGTTCTCAGATTCCACAGAAATAAGGCTAGCAAAGAGAGCCACGAAATACAGATGTAACTCTGTGAGATGAATTAACAGAACACTAAGCAGTTTCTCAGAAAGCTTCTTTCCAGATTTCATCTGACGATATTTCCTTTTTCACCATTGCCCTCTATGGGCTTCAAAATATCACTTTGCCAATTCCACAAGAACTGTCTTAGCGAAAGGCTTCTTGAGGGGAAAGCTGTAACTCTGTGAGATGATTTCACAGAACACAAAGAAGTTTCTCAGAAAGCTTCTTTCTCGTTGTTATCGGAGTTTATATCCTTTGGCCCTATAGGCTTCAAAGGGATCTGCAATATCTGTTCTCAGATTCCACAGAAATAAGGCTAGCAAAGAGATCCGCGAAATACAGATGTAACTCTGTGAGATGAATTAACAGAACACTAAGCAGTTTCTCAGAAAGCTTCTTTCCAGATTTCATCTGAGGATAATTCCTTTTTCACCATAGCCCTCTATGCGCTTACAAATATACCTTTGCCAATTCCACAATAAATGTCTTAGCGAAAGACTTCTTGTGGGGAAAGCTGTAACTCTGTGAGATGATTTCACAGAACACAAAGAAGTTTCTCAGAAAGTTTCTTTCTCTTTGTTATCGGAGTTTATTTCCTTTGGCCCTACAATCTTTAAAGGGATCCGAAATATCTGTTCTCAGATTCCACAGAAATAAGGCTAGCAAAGAAATCCACGAAATACAGATGTAACTCTGTGAGATGAATTAACAGAATACTAAGCAGTTTCTCAGAAAGCTTCTTTCCAGATTTCATTAGAGGATATTTCCTTTTTCACCATAGCCCTCTATGCGCTTCCAAATATCACTTTGCCAATTCCACAATAAATGTCATAGCGAAAGACTTCCTGTGGGGAAAGCTGTAACTCTGTGAGATGATTTCACAGAACACAAAGAAGTTTCTCAGAAAGCTTCTTTCTCGTTGTTATCGGAGTTTATATCCTTTGTCCCTATAGTCTTCAAAGGGATCCGAAATATCTCTTCTCAGATTCCACAGAAATCAGGCTAGCAAAGAGATCCACGAAATACAGATGTAACTCTGTGAGATGAATTAACAGAACACTAAGGAGTTTCTCAGAAAGCTTCTTTCCAGATTTCATCTGAGGATATTTCCTTTTTCACCATAGCCCTCTATGCGCTTCCAAATATCACTTTGCCAATTCCACAATAAATGTCTTAGCGAAAGACTTCTTGTGGGGAAAGCTGTAACTCTGTGAGATGATTTCACAGAACACAAAGAAGTTTCTCAGAAAGTTTCTTTCTCTTTGTTATCGGAGTTTATTTCCTTTGGCCCTATAGTCTTTAATGGGATCCGAAATATCTGTTCTCAGATTCCACAGAAATAAGGCTAGCAAAAAGATCCACGAAATACACATGTAACTCTGTGAGATGAATTAACAGAACACTAAGCAGTTTCTCAGAAAGCTTCTTTCCAGATTTCATCTGAGGATATTTCCTTTTTCACCATTGCCCTCAATGGGCTTCCAAATATCACTTTGCCAATTCCACAAGAACTGTCTTAGCGAAAGGCTTCTTGAGGGGAAAGCTGTAACTCTGTGAGATGATTTCACAGAACACAAAGAAGTTTCTCAGAAAGCTTCTTTCTCGTTGTTATCGGAGTTTATATCCTTTGGCCCTATAGTCTTCAAAGGGATCCGAAATATCTGTTCTCAGATTCCACAGAAATAAGGCTAGCAAAGAGAGCCACGAAATACAGATGTAACTCTGTGAGATGAATTAACAGAACACTAAGCAGTTTCTCAGAAAGCTTCTTTCCAGATTTCATCTGACGATATTTCCTTTTTCACCATTGCCCTCTATGGGCTTCCAAATATCACTTTGCCAATTCCACAAGAACTGTCTTAGCGAAAGGCTTCTTGAGGGGAAAGCTGTAACTCTGTGAGATGATTTCACAGAACACAAAGAAGTTTCTCAGAAAGCTTCTTTCTCATTGTTATCGGAGTTTATATCCTTTGGCCCTATAGTCTTCAAAGGGATCCGAAATATCTGTTCTCAGATTCCACAGAAATAAGGCTAGCAAAGAGATCCGCGAAATACAGATGTAACTCTGTGAGATGAATTAACAGAACACTAAGCAGTTTCTCAGAAAGCTTCTTTCCAGATTTCATCTGAGGATATTTCCTTTTTCACCATAGCCCTCTATGCGCTTCCAAATATCACTTTCCCAATTCCACAATAAATGTCTTAGCGAAAGACTTCTTGTGGGGAAAGCTGTAACTCTGTGAGATGATTTCACAGAACACATAGAAGTTTCCCAGAAAGCTTCTTTCTCGTTGTTATCGGAGTTTATATCCTTTGGCCCTATAGTCTTCAAAGGGATCCGAAATATCTCTTCTCAGATTCCACAGAAATAAGGCTAGCAAAGACATCCGCGAAATACAGATGTAACTCTGTGAGATGAATTAACAGAACACTAAGCAGTTTCTCAGAAAGCTTCTTTCCAGTATTCATCTGAGGATATTTCCTTTTTCACCATAGCCCTCTATGGGCTTCCAAATATCACTTTGCCAATTCCACAAGAACTGTCTTAGCGAAAGGCTTCTTGAGGGGAGAGCTGTAACTCTGTGAGATGATTTCACAGAACACAAAGAAGTTTCTCAGAAAGCTTCCTTCTCTTTCTTATCGGAGTTTATTTCCTTTGGCCCTATATTCATCAAAGGGATCCGAAATATCTCTTCTCAGATTCCACAGAAATAAGGCTAGCAAAGAGATCCACGAAATACAGATGTAACTCTGTGAGATGAATTAACAGAACACTAAGCAGTTTCTCAGAAAGCTTCTTTCCAGATTTCATCTGAGGATATTTCCTTTTTCACCATAGCCCTCTATGCGCTTCCAAATATCACTTTGCCAATTCCACAATAAATGTCATAGCGAAAGACTTCCTGTGGGGAAAGCTGTAACTCTGTGAGATGATTTCACAGAACACAAAGAAGTTTCTCAGAAAGCTTCTTTCTCGTTGTTATCGGAGTTTATATCCTTTGGCCCTATAGTCTTCAAAGGGATCCGAAATATCTCTTCTCAGATTCCACAGAAATCAGGCAAGCAAAGAGATCCACGAAATACAGATGTAACTCTGTGAGATGAATTAACAGAACACTAAGGAGTTTCTCAGAAAGCTTCTTTCCAGATTTCATCTGAGGATATTTCCTTTTTCACCATAGCCCTCTATGCGCTTCCAAATATCACTTTGCCAATTCCACAATAAATGTCTTAGCGAAAGACTTCTTGTGGGAAAAGCTGTAACTCTGTGAGATGATTTCACAGAACACAAAGAAGTTTCTCAGAAAGTTTCTTTCTCTTTGTTATCGGAGTTTATTTCCTTTGGCCCTATAGTCTTTAAAGGGATCCGAAATATCTGTTCTCAGATTCCACAGAAATAAGGCTAGCAAAAAGATCCACGAAATACACATGTAACTCTGTGAGATGAATTAACAGAACACTAAGCAGTTTCTCAGAAAGCTTCTTTCCAGATTTCATCTGAGGATATTTCCTTTTTCACCATTGCCCTCAATGGGCTTCCAAATATCACTTTGCCAATTCCACAAGAACTGTCTTAGCGAAAGGCTTCTTGAGGGGAAAGCTGTAACTCTGTGAGATGATTTCACAGAACACAAAGAAGTTTCTCAGAAAGCTTCTTTCTCGTTGTTATCGGAGTTTATATCCTTTGGCCCTATAGTCTTCAAAGGGATCCGAAATATCTCTTCTCAGATTCCACAGAAATAAGGCTAGCAAAGAGATCCGCGAAATACAGATGTAACTCTGTGAGATGAATTAACAGAACACTAAGCAGTTTCTCAGAAAGCTTCTTTCCAGATTTCATCTGAGGATATTTCCTTTTTCACCATAGCCCTCTATGGGCTTCCAAATATCACTTTGCCAATTCCACAAGAACTGTCTTAGCGAAAGGCTTCTTGAGGGGAGAGCTGTAACTCTGTGAGATGATTTCACAGAACACAAAGAAGTTTCTGAGAAAGCTTCCTTCTCTTTCTTATCGGAGTTTATTTCCTTTGGCCCTATATTCATCAAAGGGATCCGAAATATCTCTTCTCAGATTCCACAGAAATAAGGCTAGCAAAGAGATCCACGAAATACAGATGTAACTCTGTGAGATGAATTAACAGAACACTAAGCAGTTTCTAAGAAAGCTTCTTTCCATATTTCATCTGAGGATATTTCCTTTTTCTCCTTTGCCCTCTATGCGCTTCCAAATATCACTTTGCCAATTCCACAATAAATGTCATAGCGAAAGACTTCCTGTGGGGAAAGCTGTAACTCTGTGAGATGATTTCACAGAACACAAAGAAGTTTCTCAGAAAGCTTCTTTCTCGTTGTTATCGGAGTTTATATCCTTTGGCCCTATAGTCTTCAAAGGGATCCGAAATATCTCTTCTCAGATTCCACAGAAATCAGGCTAGCAAAGAGATCCACGAAATACAGATGTAACTCTGTGAGATGAATTAACAGAACACTAAGGAGTTTCTCAGAAAGCTTCTTTCCAGATTTCATCTGAGGATATTTCCTTTTTCACCATAGTCCTCTATGCGCTTCCAAATATCACTTTGCCAATTCCACAATAAATGTCTTAGCGAAAGACTTCTTGTGGGGAAAGCTGTAACTCTGTGACATGATTTCACAGAACACAAAGAAGTTTCTCAGAAAGTTTCTTTCTCTTTGTTATCGGAGTTTATTTCCTTTGGCCCTATAGTCTTTAAAGGGATCCGAAATATCTGTTCTCAGATTCCACAGAAATAAGGCTAGCAAAAAGATCCACGAAATACACATGTAACTCTGTGAGATGAATTAACAAAACACTAAGCAGTTTCTCAGAAAGCTTCTTTCCAGATTTCATCTGAGGATATTTCCTTTTTCACCATTGCCCTCAATGGGCTTCCAAATATCACTTTGCCAATTCCACAAGAACTGTCTTAGCGAAAGGCTTCTTGAGGGGAAAGCTGTAACTCTGTGAGATGATTTCACAGAACACAAAGAAGTTTCTCAGAAAGCTTCATTCTCGTTGTTATCGGAGTTTATATCCTTTGGCCCTATAGTCTTCAAAGGGATCCGAAATATCTGTTCTCAGATTCCACAGAAATAAGGCTAGCAAAGAGAGCCACGAAATACAGATGTAACTCTGTGAGATGAATTAACAGAACACTAAGCAGTTTCTCAGAAAGCTTCTTTCCAGATTTCATCTGACGATATTTCCTTTTTCACCATTGCCCTCTATGGGCTTCAAAATATCACTTTGCCAATTCAACAAGAACTGTCTTAGCGAAAGGCTTCTTGAGGGGAAAGCTGTAACTCTGTGAGATGATTTCACAGAACACAAAGAAGTTTCTCAGAAAGCTTCTTTCTCGTTGTTATCGGAGTTTATATCCTTTGGCCCTATAGTCTTCAAAGGGATCCGAAATATCTGTTCTCACATTCCACAGAAATAAGGCTAGCAAAGAGATCCACGAAATACAGATGTAACTCTGTGAGATGAATTAACAGAACACTAAGCAGTTTCTCAGAAAGCTTCTTTCCAGATTTCATCTGAGGATATTTCCTTTTTCACCATAGCCCTATATGCGCTTCCAAATATCACTTTGCCAATTCCACAATAAATGTCTTAGCGAAAGACTTCTTGTGGGGAAAGCTGTAACTCTGTGAGATGATTTCACAGAACACAAAGAAGTTTCTCAGAAAGCTTCTTTCTCGTTGTTATCGGAGTTTATATCCTTTGGCCCTATAGTCTTCAAAGGGATCCGAAATATCTCTTCTCAGATTCCACAGAAATAAGGCTAGCAAAGAGATCCACGAAATACAGATGTAACTCTGTGAGATGAATTAACAGAACACTAAGCAGTTTCTCAGAAAGCTTCTTTCCAGATTTCATCTGAGGATATTTCCTTTTTCACCTTAGCCCTCTATGCGCTTCCAAATATCACTTTGCCAATTCCACAATAAATGTCTTAGTGAAAGACTTCTTGTGGGGAAAGCTGTAACTCTGTGAGATGATTTCACAGAACAAAAAGAAGTTTCTCAGAAAGTTTCTTTCTCTTTGTTATCGGAGTTTATTTCCTTTGGCCCTACAATCTTTAAAGGGATCCGAAATATCTGTTCTCAGATTCCACAGAAATAAGGCTAGCAAAGAGATCCACGAAATACAGATGTAACTCTGTGAGATGAATTAACAGAATACTAAGCAGTTTCTCAGAAAGCTTCTTTCCAGATTTCATTAGAGGATATTTCCTTTTTCACCTAGCCCTCTATGCGCTTCCAAATATCACTTTGCCAATTCCACAATAAATGTCATAGCGAAAGACTTCCTGTGGGGAAAGCTGTAACTCTGTGAGATGATTTCACAGAACACAAAGAAGTTTCTCAGGAAGCTTCTTTGTCGTTGTTATCGGAGTTTATATCCTTTGGCCCTATAGTCTTCAACGGGATCCGAAATATCTCTTCTCAGATTCCACAGAAATCAGGCTAGCAAAGAGATCCACGAAATACATATGTAACTCTGTGAGATGAATTAACAGAACACTAAGGAGTTTCTCAGAAAGCTTCTTTCCAGATTTCATCTGAGGATATTTCCTTTTTCACCATGGCCCTCTATGCGCTTCCAAATATCACTTTGCCAATTCCACAATAAATGTCTTAGCGAAAGACTTCTTGTGGGGAAAGCTGTAACTCTGTGAGATGATTTCACAGAACACAAAGAAGTTTCTCAGAAAGTTTCTTTCTCTTTGTTATCGGAGTTTATTTCCTTTGGCCCTATAGTCTTTAAAGGGATCCGAAATATCTGTTCTCAGATTCCACAGAAATAAGGCTAGCAAAAAGATCCACGAAATACACATGTAACTCTGTGAGATGAATTAACAGAACACTAAGCAGTTTCTCAGAAAGCTTCTTTCCAGATTTCATCGGAGGATATTTCCTTTTTCACCATTGCCCTCTATGGGCTTACAAATATCACTTTGCCAATTCCACAAGAACTGTCTTAGCGAAAGGCTTCTTGAGGGGAAAGCTGTAACTCTGTGAGATGATTTCACAGAACACAAAGAAGTTTCTCAGAAAGCTTCTTTCTCATTGTTATCGGAGTTTATATCCTTTGGCCCTATAGTCTTCAAAGGGATCCGAAATATCTGTTCTCAGATTCCACAGAAATAAGGCTAGCAAAGAGATCCGCGAAATACAGATGTAACCCTGTGAGATGAATTAACAGAACACTAAGCAGTTTCTCAGAAAGCTTCTTTCCAGATTTCATCTGAGGATATTTCCTTTTTCACCATAGCCCTCTATGCGCTTCCAAATATCACTTTGCCAATTCCACAATAAATGTCTTAGCGAAAGACTTCTTGTGGGGAAAGCTGTAACTCTGTGAGATGATTTCACAGAACACAAAGAAGTTTCCCAGAAAGCTTCTTTCTCGTTGTTATCGGAGTTTATATCCTTTGGCCCTATAGTCTTCAAAGGGATCCGAAATATCTCTTCTCAGATTCCACAGAAATAAGGCTAGCAAAGAGATCCGCGAAATACAGATGTAACTCTGTGAGATGAATTAACAGAACACTAAGCAGTTTCTCAGAAAGCTTCTTTCCAGATTTCATCTGAGGATATTTCCTTTTTCACCATAGACCTCTATGGGCTTCCAAATATCACTTTGCCAATTCCACAAGAACTGTCTTAGCGAAAGGCTTCTTGAGGGGAGAGCTGTAACTCTGTGAGATGATTTCACAGAACACAAAGAAGTTTCTCAGAAAGCTTCCTTCTCTTTCTTATCGGAGTTTATTTCCTTTGGCCCTATATTCATCAAAGGGATCCGAAATATCTCTTCTCAGATTCCACAGAAATAAGGCTAGCAAAGAGATCCACGAAATACAGATGTAACTCTGTGAGATGAATTAACAGAACACTAAGCAGTTTCTCAGAAAGCTTCTTTCCAGATTTCATCTGAGGATATTTCCTTTTTCACCTTTGCCCTCTATGCGCTTCCAAATATCACTTTGCCAATTCCACAATAAATGTCATAGCGAAAGACTTCCTGTGGGGAAAGCTGTAACTCTGTGAGATGATTTCAGAGAACACAAAGAAGTTTCTCAGAAAGCTTCTTTCTCGTTGTTATCGGAGTTTATATCCTTTGGCCCTATAGTCTTCAAAGGGATCCGAAATATCTCTTCTCAGATTCCACAGAAATCAGGCTAGCAAAGAGATCCACGAAATACAGATGTAACTCTGTGAGATGAATTAACAGAACACTAAGGAGTTTCTCAGAAAGCTTCTTTCCAGATTTCATCTGAGGATATTTCCTTTTTCACCATAGCCCTCTATGCGCTTCCAAATATCACTTTGCCAATTCCACAATAAATGTCTTAGCGAAAGACTTCTTGTGGGGAAAGCTGTAACTCTGTGAGATGATTTCACAGAACACAAACAAGTTTCTCAGAAAGTTTCTTTATCTTTGTTATCGGAGTTTATTTCCTTTGGCCCTATACTCTTTAAAGGGATCCGAAATATCTGTTCTCAGATTCCACAGAAATAAGGCTAGCAAAAAGATCCACGAAATACACATGTAACTCTGTGAGATGAATTAACAGAACACTAAGCAGTTTCTCAGAAAGCTTCTTTCCAGATTTCATCTGAGGATATTTCCTTTTTCACCATTGCCCTCAATGGGCTTCCAAATATCACTTTGCCAATTCCACAAGAACTGTCTTAGCGAAAGGCTTCTTGAGGGGAAAGCTGTAACTCTGTGAGATGATTTCATAGAAAACTAAGAAGTTTCTCAGAAAGCTTCCCTCTCGTTGTTATCGGAGTTTATATCCTTTGGCCCTATAGTCTTCAAAGGGATCCGAAATATCTGTTCTCAGATTCCACAGAAATAAGGCTAGCAAAGAGAGCCACGAAATACAGATGTAACTCTGTGAGATGAATTAACAGAACACTAAGCAGTTTCTCAGAAAGCTTCTTTCCAGATTTCATCTGACGATATTTCCTTTTTCACCATAGCCCTCTATGGGCTTCAAAATATCACTTTGCCAATTCAACAAGAACTGTCTTAGCGAAAGGCTTCTTGAGGGGAAAGCTGTAACTCTGTGAGATGATTTCACAGAACACAAAGAAGTTTCTCAGAAAGCTTCTTTCTCGTTGTTATCGGAGTTTATATCCTTTGGCCCTATAGTCTTCAAAGGGATCCGAAATATCTGTTCTCAGATTCCACAGAAATAAGGCTAGCAAAGAGATCCGCGAAATACAGTTGTAACTCTGTGAGATGAATTAACAGAACACTAAGCAGTTTCTCAGAAAGCTTCTTTCCATATTTCATCTGAGGATATTTCCTTTTTCACCATAGCCCTCTATGGGCTTCCAAATATCACTTTGCCAATTCCACAAGAACTGTCTTAGCGAAAGGCTTCTTGAGGGGAGAGCTGTAACTCTGTGAGATGATTTCACAGAACACAAAGAAGTTTCTCAGAAAGCTTCCTTCTCTTTCTTATCGGAGTTTATTTCCTTTGGCCCTATATTCATCAAAGGGATCCGAAATATCTCTTCTCAGATTCCACAGAAATCAGGCTAGCAAAGAGATCCACGAAATACAGATGTAACTCTGTGAGATGAATTAACAGAACACTAAGGAGTTTCTCAGAAAGCTTCTTTCCAGATTTCATCTGAGGATATTTCCTTTTTCACCATAGCCCTCTATGCGCTTCCAAATATCACTTTGTCAATTCCACAATAAATGTCTTAGCGAAAGACTTCTTGTGGGGAAAGCTGTAACTCTGTGAGATGATTTCACAGAACACAAAGAAGTTTCTCAGAAAGTTTCTTTCTCTTTGTTATCGGAGTTTATTTCCTTTGGCCCTATAGTCTTTAATGGGATCCGAAATATCTGTTCTCAGATTCCACAGAAATAAGGCTAGCAAAAAGATCCACGAAATACACATGTAACTCTGTGAGATGAATTAACAGAACACTAAGCAGTTTCTCAGAAAGCTTCTTTCCAGATTTCATCTGAGGATATTTCCTTTTTCACCATTGCCCTCAATGGGCTTCCAAATATCACTTTGCCAATTCCACAAGAACTGTCTTAGCGAAAGGCTTCTTGAGGGGAAAGCTGTAACTCTGTGAGATGATTTCACAGAACACAAAGAAGTTTCTCAGAAAGCTTCTTTCTCGTTGTTATCGGAGTTTATATCCTTTGGCCCTATAGTCTTCAAAGGGATCCGAAATATCTGTTCTCAGATTCCACAGAAATAAGGCTAGCAAAGAGAGCCACGAAATACAGATGTAACTCTGTGAGATGAATTAACAGAACACTAAGCAGTTTCTCAGAAAGCTTCTTTCCAGATTTCATCTGACGATATTTCCTTTTTCACCATTGCCCTCTATGGGCTTCCAAATATCACTTTGCCAATTCCACAAGAACTGTCTTAGCGAAAGGCTTCTTGAGGGGAAAGCTGTAACTCTGTGAGATGATTTCACAGAACACAAAGAAGTTTCTCAGAAAGCTTCTTTCTCATTGTTATCGGAGTTTATATCCTTTGGCCCTATAGTCTTCAAAGGGATCCGAAATATCTGTTCTCAGATTCCACAGAAATAAGGCTAGCAAAGAGATCCGCGAAATACAGATGTAACTCTGTGAGATGAATTAACAGAACACTAAGCAGTTTCTCAGAAAGCTTCTTTCCAGATTTCATCTGAGGATATTTCCTTTTTCACCATAGCCCTCTATGCGCTTCCAAATATCACTTTCCCAATTCCACAATAAATGTCTTAGCGAAAGACTTCTTGTGGGGAAAGCTGTAACTCTGTGAGATGATTTCACAGAACACAAAGAAGTTTCCCAGAAAGCTTCTTTCTCGTTGTTATCGGAGTTTATATCCTTTGGCCCTATAGTCTTCAAAGGGATCCGAAATATCTCTTCTCAGATTCCACAGAAATAAGGCTAGCAAAGACATCCGCGAAATACAGATGTAACTCTGTGAGATGAATTAACAGAACACTAAGCAGTTTCTCAGAAAGCTTCTTTCCAGTATTCATCTGAGGATATTTCCTTTTTCACCATAGCCCTCTAAGGGCTTCCAAATATCACTTTGCCAATTCCACAAGAACTGTCTTAGCGAAAGGCTTCTTGAGGGGAGAGCTGTAACTCTGTGAGATGATTTCACAGAACACAAAGAAGTTTCTCAGAAAGCTTCCTTCTCTTTCTTATCGGAGTTTATTTCCTTTGGCCCTATATTCATCAAAGGGATCCGAAATATCTCTTCTCAGATTCCACAGAAATAAGGCTAGCAAAGAGATCCACGAAATACAGATGTAACTCTGTGAGATGAATTAACAGAACACTAAGCAGTTTCTCAGAAAGCTTCTTTCCAGATTTCATCTGAGGATATTTCCTTTTTCACCATAGCCCTCTATGCGCTTCCAAATATCACTTTGCCAATTCCACAATAAATGTCATAGCGAAAGACTTCCTGTGGGGAAAGCTGTAACTCTGTGAGATGATTTCACAGAACACAAAGAAGTTTCTCAGAAAGCTTCTTTCTCGTTGTTATCGGAGTTTATATCCTTTGGCCCTATAGTCTTCAAAGGGATCCGAAATATCTCTTCTCAGATTCCACAGAAATCAGGCAAGCAAAGAGATCCACGAAATACAGATGTAACTCTGTGAGATGAATTAACAGAACACTAAGGAGTTTCTCAGAAAGCTTCTTTCCAGATTTCATCTGAGGATATTTCCTTTTTCACCATAGCCCTCTATGCGCTTCCAAATATCACTTTGCCAATTCCACAATAAATGTCTTAGCGAAAGACTTCTTGTGGGAAAAGCTGTAACTCTGTGAGATGATTTCACAGAACACAAAGAAGTTTCTCAGAAAGTTTCTTTCTCTTTGTTATCGGAGTTTATTTCCTTTGGCCCTATAGTCTTTAAAGGGATCCGAAATATCTGTTCTCAGATTCCACAGAAATAAGGCTAGCAAAAAGATCCACGAAATACACATGTAACTCTGTGAGATGAATTAACAGAACACTAAGCAGTTTCTCAGAAAGCTTCTTTCCAGATTTCATCTGAGGATATTTCCTTTTTCACCATTGCCCTCAATGGGCTTCCAAATATCACTTTGCCAATTCCACAAGAACTGTCTTAGCGAAAGGCTTCTTGAGGGGAAAGCTGTAACTCTGTGAGATGATTTCACAGAACACAAAGAAGTTTCTCAGAAAGCTTCTTTCTCGTTGTTATCGGAGTTTATATCCTTTGGCCCTATAGTCTTCAAAGGGATCCGAAATATCTCTTCTCAGATTCCACAGAAATAAGGCTAGCAAAGAGATCCGCGAAATACAGATGTAACTCTGTGAGATGAATTAACAGAACACTAAGCAGTTTCTCAGAAAGCTTCTTTCCAGATTTCATCTGAGGATATTTCCTTTTTCACCATAGCCCTCTATGGGCTTCCAAATATCACTTTGCCAATTCCACAAGAACTGTCTTAGCGAAAGGCTTCTTGAGGGGAGAGCTGTAACTCTGTGAGATGATTTCACAGAACACAAAGAAGTTTCTGAGAAAGCTTCCTTCTCTTTCTTATCGGAGTTTATTTCCTTTGGCCCTATATTCATCAAAGGGATCCGAAATATCTCTTCTCAGATTCCACAGAAATAAGGCTAGCAAAGAGATCCACGAAATACAGATGTAACTCTGTGAGATGAATTAACAGAACACTAAGCAGTTTCTAAGAAAGCTTCTTTCCATATTTCATCTGAGGATATTTCCTTTTTCTCCTTTGCCCTCTATGCGCTTCCAAATATCACTTTGCCAATTCCACAATAAATGTCATAGCGAAAGACTTCCTGTGGGGAAAGCTGTAACTCTGTGAGATGATTTCACAGAACACAAAGAAGTTTCTCAGAAAGCTTCTTTCTCGTTGTTATCGGAGTTTATATCCTTTGGCCCTATAGTCTTCAAAGGGATCCGAAATATCTCTTCTCAGATTCCACAGAAATCAGGCTAGCAAAGAGATCCACGAAATACAGATGTAACTCTGTGAGATGAATTAACAGAACACTAAGGAGTTTCTCAGAAAGCTTCTTTCCAGATTTCATCTGAGGATATTTCCTTTTTCACCATAGTCCTCTATGCGCTTCCAAATATCACTTTGCCAATTCCACAATAAATGTCTTAGCGAAAGACTTCTTGTGGGGAAAGCTGTAACTCTGTGACATGATTTCACAGAACACAAAGAAGTTTCTCAGAAAGTTTCTTTCTCTTTGTTATCGGAGTTTATTTCCTTTGGCCCTATAGTCTTTAAAGGGATCCGAAATATCTGTTCTCAGATTCCACAGAAATAAGGCTAGCAAAAAGATCCACGAAATACACATGTAACTCTGTGAGATGAATTAACAAAACACTAAGCAGTTTCTCAGAAAGCTTCTTTCCAGATTTCATCTGAGGATATTTCCTTTTTCACCATTGCCCTCAATGGGCTTCCAAATATCACTTTGCCAATTCCACAAGAACTGTCTTAGCGAAAGGCTTCTTGAGGGGAAAGCTGTAACTCTGTGAGATGATTTCACAGAACACAAAGAAGTTTCTCAGAAAGCTTCATTCTCGTTGTTATCGGAGTTTATATCCTTTGGCCCTATAGTCTTCAAAGGGATCCGAAATATCTGTTCTCAGATTCCACAGAAATAAGGCTAGCAAAGAGAGCCACGAAATACAGATGTAACTCTGTGAGATGAATTAACAGAACACTAAGCAGTTTCTCAGAAAGCTTCTTTCCAGATTTCATCTGACGATATTTCCTTTTTCACCATTGCCCTCTATGGGCTTCAAAATATCACTTTGCCAATTCAACAAGAACTGTCTTAGCGAAAGGCTTCTTGAGGGGAAAGCTGTAACTCTGTGAGATGATTTCACAGAACACAAAGAAGTTTCTCAGAAAGCTTCTTTCTCGTTGTTATCGGAGTTTATATCCTTTGGCCCTATAGTCTTCAAAGGGATCCGAAATATCTGTTCTCACATTCCACAGAAATAAGGCTAGCAAAGAGATCCACGAAATACAGATGTAACTCTGTGAGATGAATTAACAGAACACTAAGCAGTTTCTCAGAAAGCTTCTTTCCAGATTTCATCTGAGGATATTTCCTTTTTCACCATAGCCCTCTATGCGCTTCCAAATATCACTTTGCCAATTCCACAATAAATGTCTTAGCGAAAGACTTCTTGTGGGGAAAGCTGTAACTCTGTGAGATGATTTCACAGAACACAAAGAAGTTTCTCAGAAAGCTTCTTTCTCGTTGTTATCGGAGTTTATATCCTTTGGCCCTATAGTCTTCAAAGGGATCCGAAATATCTCTTCTCAGATTCCACAGAAATAAGGTTAGCAAAGAGATCCACGAAATACAGATGTAACTCTGTGAGATGAATTAACAGAACACTAAGCAGTTTCTCAGAAAGCTTCTTTCCAGATTTCATCTGAGGATATTTCCTTTTTCACCTTAGCCCTCTATGCGCTTCCAAATATCACTTTGCCAATTCCACAATAAATGTCTTAGCGAAAGACTTCTTGTGGGGAAAGCTGTAACTCTGTGAGATGATTTCACAGAACAAAAAGAAGTTTCTCAGAAAGTTTCTTTCTCTTTGTTATCGGAGTTTATTTCCTTTGGCCCTACAATCTTTAAAGGGATCCGAAATATCTGTTCTCAGATTCCACAGAAATAAGGCTAGCAAAGAGATCCACGAAATACAGATGTAACTCTGTGAGATGAATTAACAGAATACTAAGCAGTTTCTCAGAAAGCTTCTTTCCAGATTTCATTAGAGGATATTTCCTTTTTCACCTAGCCCTCTATGCGCTTCCAAATATCACTTTGCCAATTCCACAATAAATGTCATAGCGAAAGACTTCCTGTGGGGAAAGCTGTAACTCTGTGAGATGATTTCACAGAACACAAAGAAGTTTCTCAGGAAGCTTCTTGGTCGTTGTTATCGGAGTTTATATCCTTTGGCCCTATAGTCTTCAACGGGATCCGAAATATCTCTTCTCAGATTCCACAGAAATCAGGCTAGCAAAGAGATCCACGAAATACATATGTAACTCTGTGAGATGAATTAACAGAACACTAAGGAGTTTCTCAGAAAGCTTCTTTCCAGATTTCATCTGAGGATATTTCCTTTTTCACCATGGCCCTCTATGCGCTTCCAAATATCACTTTGCCAATTCCACAATAAATGTCTTAGCGAAAGACTTCTTGTGGGGAAAGCTGTAACTCTGTGAGATGATTTCACAGAACACAAAGAAGTTTCTCAGAAAGTTTCTTTCTCTTTGTTATCGGAGTTTATTTCCTTTGGCCCTATAGTCTTTAAAGGGATCCGAAATATCTGTTCTCAGATTCCACAGAAATAAGGCTAGCAAAAAGATCCACGAAATACACATGTAACTCTGTGAGATGAATTAACAGAACACTAAGCAGTTTCTCAGAAAGCTTCTTTCCAGATTTCATCGGAGGATATTTCCTTTTTCACCATTGCCCTCTATGGGCTTACAAATATCACTTTGCCAATTCCACAAGAACTGTCTTAGCGAAAGGCTTCTTGAGGGGAAAGCTGTAACTCTGTGAGATGATTTCACAGAACACAAAGAAGTTTCTCAGAAAGCTTCTTTCTCATTGTTATCGGAGTTTATATCCTTTGGCCCTATAGTCTTCAAAGGGATCCGAAATATCTGTTCTCAGATTCCACAGAAATAAGGCTAGCAAAGAGATCCGCGAAATACAGATGTAACCCTGTGAGATGAATTAACAGAACACTAAGCAGTTTCTCAGAAAGCTTCTTTCCAGATTTCATCTGAGGATATTTCCTTTTTCACCATAGCCCTCTATGCGCTTCCAAATATCACTTTGCCAATTCCACAATAAATGTCTTAGCGAAAGACTTCTTGTGGGGAAAGCTGTAACTCTGTGAGATGATTTCACAGAACACAAAGAAGTTTCCCAGAAAGCTTCTTTCTCGTTGTTATCGGAGTTTATATCCTTTGGCCCTATAGTCTTCAAAGGGATCCGAAATATCTCTTCTCAGATTCCACAGAAATAAGGCTAGCAAAGAGATCCGCGAAATACAGATGTAACTCTGTGAGATGAATTAACAGAACACTAAGCAGTTTCTCAGAAAGCTTCTTTCCAGATTTCATCTGAGGATATTTCCTTTTTCACCATAGACCTCTATGGGCTTCCAAATATCACTTTGCCAATTCCACAAGAACTGTCTTAGCGAAAGGCTTCTTGAGGGGAGAGCTGTAACTCTGTGAGATGATTTCACAGAACACAAAGAAGTTTCTCAGAAAGCTTCCTTCTCTTTCTTATCGGAGTTTATTTCCTTTGGCCCTATATTCATCAAAGGGATCCGAAATATCTCTTCTCAGATTCCACAGAAATAAGGCTAGCAAAGAGATCCACGAAATACAGATGTAACTCTGTGAGATGAATTAACAGAACACTAAGCAGTTTCTCAGAAAGCTTCTTTCCAGATTTCATCTGAGGATATTTCCTTTTTCACCTTTGCCCTCTATGCGCTTCCAAATATCACTTTGCCAATTCCACAATAAATGTCATAGCGAAAGACTTCCTGTGGGGAAAGCTGTAACTCTGTGAGATGATTTCAGAGAACACAAAGAAGTTTCTCAGAAAGCTTCTTTCTCGTTGTTATCGGAGTTTATATCCTTTGGCCCTATAGTCTTCAAAGGGATCCGAAATATCTCTTCTCAGATTCCACAGAAATCAGGCAGCAAAGAGATCCACGAAATACAGATGTAACTCTGTGAGATGAATTAACAGAACACTAAGGAGTTTCTCACAAAGCTTCTTTCCAGATTTCATCTGAGGATATTTCCTTTTTCACCATAGCCCTCTATGCGCTTCCAAATATCACTTTGCCAATTCCACAATAAATGTCTTAGCGAAAGACTTCTTGTGGGGAAAGCTGTAACTCTGTGAGATGATTTCACAGAACACAAACAAGTTTCTCAGAAAGTTTCTTTATCTTTGTTATCGGAGTTTATTTCCTTTGGCCCTATACTCTTTAAAGGGATCCGAAATATCTGTTCTCAGATTCCACAGAAATAAGGCTAGCAAAAAGATCCACGAAATACACATGTAACTCTGTGAGATGAATTAACAGAACACTAAGCAGTTTCTCAGAAAGCTTCTTTCCAGATTTCATCTGAGGATATTTCCTTTTTCACCATTGCCCTCAATGGGCTTCCAAATATCACTTTGCCAATTCCACAAGAACTGTCTTAGCGAAAGGCTTCTTGAGGGGAAAGCTGTAACTCTGTGAGATGATTTCATAGAAAACTAAGAAGTTTCTCAGAAAGCTTCCCTCTCGTTGTTATCGGAGTTTATATCCTTTGGCCCTATAGTCTTCAAAGGGATCCGAAATATCTGTTCTCAGATTCCACAGAAATAAGGCTAGCAAAGAGAGCCACGAAATACAGATGTAACTCTGTGAGATGAATTAACAGAACACTAAGCAGTTTCTCAGAAAGCTTCTTTCCAGATTTCATCTGACGATATTTCCTTTTTCACCATAGCCCTCTATGGGCTTCAAAATATCACTTTGCCAATTCAACAAGAACTGTCTTAGCGAAAGGCTTCTTGAGGGGAAAGCTGTAACTCTGTGAGATGATTTCACAGAACACAAAGAAGTTTCTCAGAAAGCTTCTTTCTCGTTGTTATCGGAGTTTATATCCTTTGGCCCTATAGTCTTCAAAGGGATCCGAAATATCTGTTCTCAGATTCCACAGAAATAAGGCTAGCAAAGAGATCCGCGAAATACAGTTGTAACTCTGTGAGATGAATTAACAGAACACTAAGCAGTTTCTCAGAAAGCTTCTTTCCATATTTCATCTGAGGATATTTCCTTTTTCACCATAGCCCTCTATGGGCTTCCAAATATCACTTTGCCAATTCCACAAGAACTGTCTTAGCGAAAGGCTTCTTGAGGGGAGAGCTGTAACTCTGTGAGATGATTTCACAGAACACAAAGAAGTTTCTCAGAAAGCTTCCTTCTCTTTCTTATCGGAGTTTATTTCCTTTGGCCCTATATTCATCAAAGGGATCCGAAATATCTCTTCTCAGATTCCACAGAAATAAGGCTAGCAAAGAGATCCACGAAATACAGATGTAACTCTGTGAGATGAATTAACAGAACACTAAGCAGTTTCTAAGAAAGCTTCTTTCCAGATTTCATCTGAGGATATTTCCTTTTTCTCCTTTGCCCTCTATGCGCTTCCAAATATCACTTTGCCAATTCCACAATAAATGTCATAGCGAAAGACTTCCTGTGGGGAAAGCTGTAACTCTGTGAGATGATTTCACAGAACACAAAGAAGTTTCTCAGAAAGCTTCTTTCTCGTTGTTATCGGAGTTTTTATCCTTTGGCCCTATAGTCTTCAAAGGGATCCGAAATATCTCTTCTCAGATTCCACAGAAATCAGGCTAGCAAAGAGATCCACGAAATACAGATGTAACTCTGTGAGATGAATTAACAGAACACTAAGGAGTTTCTCAGAAAGCTTCTTTCCAGATTTCATCTGAGGATATTTCCTTTTTCACCATAGCCCTCTATGCGCTTCCAAATATCACTTTGCCAATTCCACAATAAATGTCTTAGCGAAAGACTTCTTGTGGGGAAAGCTGTAACTCTGTGACATGATTTCACAGAACACAAAGAAGTTTCTCAGAAAGTTTCTTTCTCTTTGTTATCGGAGTTTATTTCCTTTGGCCCTATAGTCTTTAAAGGGATCCGAAATATCTGTTCTCAGATTCCACAGAAATAAGGCTAGCAAAAAGATCCACGAAATACACATGTAACTCTGTGAGATGAATTAACAGAACACTAAGCAGTTTCTCAGAAAGCTTCTTTCCAGATTTCATCTGAGGATATTTCCTTTTTCACCATTGCCCTCTATGCGCTTCCAAATATCACTTTGCCAATTCCACAATAAATGTCTTAGCGAAAGACTTCTTGTGGGGAAAGCTGTAACTCTGTGAGATGATTTCACAGAACACAAAGAAGTTTCTCAGAAAGCTTCTTTCTCGTTGTTATCGGAGTTTATATCCTTTGGCCCTATAGTCTTCAAAGGGATCCGAAATATCTCTTCTCAGATTCCACAGAAATAAGGCTAGCAAAGAGATCCACGAAATACAGATGTAACTCTGTGAGATGAATTAACAGAACACTAAGCAGTTTCTCAGAAAGCTTCTTTCCAGATTTCATCTGAGGATATTTCCTTTTTCACCTTAGCCCTCTATGCGCTTCCAAATATCACTTTGCCAATTCCACAATAAATGTCTTAGCGAAAGACTTCTTGTGGGGAAAGCTGTAACTCTGTGAGATGATTTCACAGAACAAAAAGAAGTTTCTCAGAAAGTTTCTTTCTCTTTGTTATCGGAGTTTATTTCCTTTGGCCCTACAATCTTTAAAGGGATCCGAAATATCTGTTCTCAGATTCCACAGAAATAAGGCTAGCAAAGAGATCCACGAAATACAGATGTAACTCTGTGAGATGAATTAACAGAATACTAAGCAGTTTCTCATAAAGCTTCTTTCCAGATTTCATTAGAGGATATTTCCTTTTTCACCATAGCCCTCTATGCGCTTCCAAATATCACTTTGCCAATTCCACAATAAATGTCATAGCGAAAGACTTCCTGTGGGGAAAGCTGTAACTCTGTGAGATGATTTCACAGAACACAAAGAAGTTTCTCAGAAAGCTTCTTTCTCGTTGTTATCGGAGTTTATATCCTTTGGCCCTATAGTCTTCAAAGGGATCCGAAATATCTCTTCTCAGATTCCACAGAAATCAGGCTAGCAAAGAGATCCACGAAATACAGATGTAACTCTGTGAGATGAATTAACAGAACACTAAGGAGTTTCTCAGAAAGCTTCTTTCCAGATTTCATCTGAGGATATTTCCTTTTTCACCATGGCCCTCTATGCGCTTCCAAATATCACTTTGCCAATTCCACAATAAATGTCTTAGCGAAAGACTTCTTGTGGGGAAAGCTGTAACTCTGTGAGATGATTTCACAGAACACAAAGAAGTTTCTCAGGAAGTTTCTTTCTCTTTGTTATCGGAGTTTATTTCCTTTGGCCCTATAGTCTTTAAAGGGATCCGAAATATCTGTTCTCAGATTCCACAGAAATAAGGCTAGCAAAAAGATCCACGAAATACACATGTAACTCTGTGAGATGAATTAACAGAACACTAAGCAGTTTCTCAGAAAGCTTCTTTCCAGATTTCATCGGAGGATATTTCCTTTTTCACCATTGCCCTCTATGGGCTTACAAATATCACTTTGCCAATTCCACAAGAACTGTCTTAGCGAAAGGCTTCTTGAGGGGAAAGCTGTAACTCTGTGAGATGATTTCACAGAACACAAAGAAGTTTCTCAGAAAGCTTCTTTCTCATTGTTATCGGAGTTTATATCCTTTGGCCCTATAGTCTTCAAAGGGATCCGAAATATCTGTTCTCAGAGTCCACAGAAATAAGGCTAGCAAAGAGATCCGCGAAATACAGATGTAACCCTGTGAGATGAATTAACAGAACACTAAGCAGTTTCTCAGAAAGCTTCTTTCCAGATTTCATCTGAGGATATTTCCTTTTTCACCATAGCCCTCTATGCGCTTCCAAATATCACTTTGCCAATTCCACAATAAATGTCTTAGCGAAAGATTTCTTGTGGGGAAAGCTGTAACTCTGTGAGATGATTTCACAGAACACAAAGAAGTTTCTCAGAAAGTTTCTTTCTCTTTGTTATCGGAGTTTATTTCCTTTGGCCCTATAGTCTTTAAAGGGATCCGAAATATCTGTTCTCAGATTCCACAGAAATAAGGCTAGCAAAGAGATCCACGAAATACAGATGTAACTCTGTGAGATGAATTAACAGAACACTAAGCAGTTTCTCAGAAAGCTTCTTTCCAGATTTCATCTGAGGATATTTCCTTTTTCACTATAGCCCTCTATGGGCTTCGAAATATCACTTTGCCAATTCCACAAGAACTGTCTTAGCGAAAGGCTTCTTGAGGGGAAAGCTGTAACTCTGTGAGATGATTTCACAGAACACAAAGAAATTTCTCAGAAAGCTTCTTTCTCGTTGTTATCGGAGTTTATATCCTTTGGCCCTATAGTCTTCAAAGGGATCCGAAATATCTGTTCTCAGATTCCACAGAAATAAGGCTAGCAAAGAGATCCACGAAATACAGATGTAACTCTGTGAGATGAATTAACAGAATACTAAGCAGTTTCTCAGAAAGCTTCTTTCCAGATTTCATTAGAGGATATTTCCTTTTTCACCATAGCCCTCTATGCGCTTCCAAATATCACTTTGCCAATTCCACAATAAATGTCTTAGCGAAAGACTTCCTGTGGGGAAAGCTGTAACTCTGTGAGATGATTTCACAGAACACAAAGAAGTTTCTCAGAAAGCTTCTTTGTCGTTGTTATCGGAGTTTATATCCTTTGGCCCTATAGTCTTCAAAGGGATCCGAAATATCTCTTCTCAGATTCCACAGAAATCAGGCTAGCAAAGAGATCCACGAAATACAGATGTAACTCTGTGAGATGAATTAACAGAACACTAAGGAGTTTCTCAGAAAGCTTCTTTCCAGATTTCATCTGAGGATATTTCCTTTTTCACCATGGCCCTCTATGCGCTTCCAAATATCACTTTGCCAATTCCACAATAAATGTCTTAGCGAAAGACTTCTTGTGGGGAAAGCTGTAACTCTGTGAGATGATTTCACAGAACACAAAGAAGTTTCTCAGAAAGTTTCTTTCTCTTTGTTATCGGAGTTTATTTCCTTTGGCCCTATAGTCTTTAAAGGGATCCGAAATATCTGTTCTCAGATTCCACAGAAATAAGGCTAGCAAAAAGATCCACGAAATACACATGTAACTCTGTGAGATGAATTAACAGAACACTAAGCAGTTTCTCAGAAAGCTTCTTTCCAGATTTCATCGGAGGATATTTCCTTTTTCACCATTGCCCTCTACGGGCTTACAAATATCACTTTGCCAATTCCACAAGAACTGTCTTAGCGAAAGGCTTCTTGAGGGGAAAGCTGTAACTCTGTGAGATGATTTCACAGAACACAAAGAAGTTTCTCAGAAAGCTTCTTTCTCATTGTTATCGGAGTTTATATCCTTTGGCCCTATAGTCTTCAAAGGGATCCGAAATATCTGTTCTCAGATTCCACAGAAATAAGGCTAGCAAAGAGATCCGCGAAATACAGATGTAACCCTGTGAGATGAATTAACAGAACACTAAGCAGTTTCTCAGAAAGCTTCTTTCCAGATTTCATCTGAGGATATTTCCTTTTTCACCATAGCCCTCTATGCGCTTCCAAATATCACTTTGCCAATTCCACAATAAATGTCTTAGCGAAAGACTTCTTGTGGGAAAAGCTGTAACTCTGTGAGATGATTTCACAGAACACAAAGAAGTTTCTCAGAAAGTTTCTTTCTCTTTGTTATCGGAGTTTATTTCCTTTGGCCCTATAGTCTTTAAAGGGATCCGAAATATCTGTTCTCAGATTCCACAGAAATAAGGCTAGCAAAGAGATCCACGAAATACAGATGTAACTCTGTGAGATGAATTAACAGAACACTAAGCAGTTTCTCAGAAAGCTTCTTTCCAGATTTCATCTGAGGATATTTCCTTTTTCACCATTGCCCTCTATGGGCTTCGAAATATCACTTTGCCAATTCCACAAGAACTGTCTTAGCGAAAGGCTTCTTGAGGGGAAAGCTGTAACTCTGTGAGATGATTTCACAGAACACAAAGAAATTTCTCAGAAAGCTTCTTTCTCGTTGTTATCGGAGTTTATATCCTTTGGCCCTATAGTCTTCAAAGGGATCCGAAATATCTGTTCTCAGATTCCACAGAAATAAGGCTAGCAAAGAGAGCCACGAAATACAGATGTAACTCTGTGAGATGAATTAACAGAACACTAAGCAGTTTCTCAGAAAGCTTCTTTCCAGATTTCTTCTGAGGATATTTCCTTTTTCACCATTGCCCTCTATGGGCTTCAAAATATCGCTTTGCCAATTCAACAAGAACTGTCTTAGCGAAAGGCTTCTTGAGGGGAAAGCTGTAACTCTGTGAGATGATTTCACAGAACACAAAGAAGTTTCTCAGAAAGCTTCTTTCTCGTTGTTATCGGAGTTTATATCCTTTGGCCCTATAGGCTTCAAAGGGATCCGCAATATCTGTTCTCAGATTCCACAGAAATAAGGCTAGCAAAGAGATCCGCGAAATACAGATGTAACTCTGTGAGATGAATTAACAGAACACTAAGCAGTTTCTCAGAAAGCTTCTTTCCAGATTTCATCTGAGGATAATTCCTTTTTCACCATAGCCCTCTATGCGCTTCCAAATATACCTTTGCCAATTCCACAATAAATGTCTTAGCGAAAGACTTCTTGTGGGGAAAGCTGTAACTCTGTGAGATGATTTCACAGAACACAAAGAAGTTTCTCAGAAAGTTTCTTTCTCTTTGTTATCGGAGTTTATTTCCTTTGGCCCTACAATCTTTAAAGGGATCCGAAATATCTGTTCTCAGATTCCACAGAAATAAGGCTAGCAAAGAAATCCACGAAATACAGATGTAACTCTGTGAGATGAATTAACAGAATACTAAGCAGTTTCTCAGAAAGCTTCTTTCCAGATTTCATTAGAGGATATTTCCTTTTTCACCATAGCCCTCTATGCGCTTCCAAATATCACTTTGCCAATTCCACAATAAATGTCATAGCGAAAGACTTCCTGTGGGGAAAGCTGTAACTCTGTGAGATGATTTCACAGAACACAAAGAAGTTTCTCAGAAAGCTTCTTTCTCGTTGTTATCGGAGTTTATATCCTTTGTCCCTATAGTCTTCAAAGGGATCCGAAATATCTCTTCTCAGATTCCACAGAAATCAGGCTAGCAAAGAGATCCACGAAATACAGATGTAACTCTGTGAGATGAATTAACAGAACACTAAGGAGTTTCTCAGAAAGCTTCTTTCCAGATTTCATCTGAGGATATTTCCTTTTTCACCATAGCCCTCTATGCGCTTCCAAATATCACTTTGCCAATTCCACAATAAATGTCTTAGCGAAAGACTTCTTGTGGGGAAAGCTGTAACTCTGTGAGATGATTTCACAGAACACAAAGAAGTTTCTCAGAAAGTTTCTTTCTCTTTGTTATCTGAGTTTATTTCCTTTGGCCCTATAGTCTTTAATGGGATCCGAAATATCTGTTCTCAGATTCCACAGAAATAAGGCTAGCAAAAAGATCCACGAAATACACATGTAACTCTGTGAGATGAATTAACAGAACACTAAGCAGTTTCTCAGAAAGCTTCTTTCCAGATTTCATCTGAGGATATTTCCTTTTTCACCATTGCCCTCAATGGGCTTCCAAATATCACTTTGCCAATTCCACAAGAACTGTCTTAGCGAAAGGCTTCTTGAGGGGAAAGCTGTAACTCTGTGAGATGATTTCACAGAACACAAAGAAGTTTCTCAGAAAGCTTCTTTCTCGTTGTTATCGGAGTTTATATCCTTTGGCCCTATAGTCTTCAAAGGGATCCGAAATATCTGTTCTCAGATTCCACAGAAATAAGGCTAGCAAAGAGAGCCACGAAATACAGATGTAACTCTGTGAGATGAATTAACAGAACACTAAGCAGTTTCTCAGAAAGCTTCTTTCCAGATTTCATCTGACGATATTTCCTTTTTCACCATTGCCCTCTATGGGCTTCAAAATATCACTTTGCCAATTCCACAAGAACTGTCTTAGCGAAAGGCTTCTTGAGGGGAAAGCTGTAACTCTGTGAGATGATTTCACAGAACACAAAGAAGTTTCTCAGAAAGCTTCTTTCTCGTTGTTATCGGAGTTTATATCCTTTGGCCCTATAGTCTTCAAAGGGATCCGAAATATCTGTTCTCAGATTCCACAGAAATAAGGCTAGCAAAGAGATCCGCGAAATACAGATGTAACTCTGTGAGATGAATTAACAGAACACTAAGCAGTTTCTCAGAAAGCTTCTTTCCAGATTTCATCTGAGGATATTTCCTTTTTCACCATAGCCCTCTATGCGCTTCCAAATATCACTTTCCCAATTCCACAATAAATGTCTTAGCGAAAGACTTCTTGTGGGGAAAGCTGTAACTCTGTGAGATGATTTCACAGAACACAAAGAAGTTTCCCAGAAAGCTTCTTTCTCGTTGTTATCGGAGTTTATATCCTTTGGCCCTATAGTCTTCAAAGGGATCCGAAATATCTGTTCTCAGATTCCACAGAAATAAGGCTAGCAAAGAGAGCCACGAAATACAGATGTAACTCTGTGAGATGAATTAACAGAACACTAAGCAGTTTCTCAGAAAGCTTCTTTCCAGATTTCATCTGACGATATTTCCTTTTTCACCATTGCCCTCTATGGGCTTCAAAATATCACTTTGCCAATTCAACAAGAACTGTCTTAGCGAAAGGCTTCTTGAGGGGAAAGCTGTAACTCTGTGAGATGATTTCACAGAACACAAAGAAGTTTCTCAGAAAGCTTCTTTCTCGTTGTTATCGGAGTTTATATCCTTTGGCCCTATAGTCTTCAAAGGGATCCGAAATATCTCTTCTCAGATTCCACAGAAATAAGGCTAGCAAAGAGATCCGCGAAATACAGATGTAACTCTGTGAGATGAATTAACAGAACACTAAGCAGTTTCTCAGAAAGCTTCTTTCCAGATTTCATCTGAGGATAATTCCTTTTTCACCATAGCCCTCTATGCGCTTCCAAATATACCTTTGCCAATTCCACAATAAATGTCTTAGCGAAAGACTTCTTGTGGGGAAAGCTGTAACTCTGTGAGATGATTTCACAGAACACAAAGAAGTTTCTCAGAAAGTTTCTTTCTCTTTGTTATCGGAGTTTATTTCCTTTGGCCCTACAATCTTTAAAGGGATCCGAAATATCTGTTCTCAGATTCCACAGAAATAAGGCTAGCAAAGAGATCCACGAAATACAGATGTAACTCTGTGAGATGAATTAACAGAATACTAAGCAGTTTCTCAGAAAGCTTCTTTCCAGATTTCATTAGAGGATATTTCCTTTTTCACCATAGCCCTCTATGCGCTTCCAAATATCACTTTGCCAATTCCACAATAAATGTCATAGCGAAAGACTTCCTGTGGGGAAAGCTGTAACTCTGTGAGATGATTTCACAGAACACAAAGAAGTTTCTCAGAAAGCTTCTTTGTCGTTGTTATCGGAGTTTATATCCTTTGGCCCTATAGTCTTCAAAGGGATCCGAAATATCTCTTCTCTGATTCCACAGAAATCAGGCTAGCAAAGAGATCCACGAAATACAGATGTAACTCTGTGAGATGAATTAACAGAACACTAAGCAGTTTCTCAGAAAGCTTCTTTCCAGATTTCATCTGAGGATATTTCCTTTTTCACCATGGCCCTCTATGCGCTTCCAAATATCACTTTGCCAATTCCACAATAAATGTCTTAGCGAAAGACTTCTTGTGGGGAAAGCTGTAACTCTGTGAGATGATTTCACAGAACACAAAGAAGTTTCTCAGGAAGTTTCTTTCTCTTTGTTATCGGAGTTTATTTCCTTTGGCCCTATAGTCTTTAAAGGGATCCGAAATATCTGTTCTCAGATTCCACAGAAATAAGGCTAGCAAAAAGATCCACGAAATACACATGTAACTCTGTGAGATGAATTAACAGAACACTAAGCAGTTTCTCAGAAAGCTTCTTTCCAGATTTCATCGGAGGATATTTCCTTTTTCACCATTGCCCTCTATGGGCTTACAAATATCACTTTGCCAATTCCACAAGAACTGTCTTAGCGAAAGGCTTCTTGAGGGGAAAGCTGTAACTCTGTGAGATGATTTCACAGAACACAAAGAAGTTTCTCAGAAAGCTTCTTTCTCATTGTTATCGGAGTTTATATCCTTTGGCCCTATAGTCTTCAAAGGGATCCGAAATATCTGTTCTCAGAGTCCACAGAAATAAGGCTAGCAAAGAGATCCGCGAAATACAGATGTAACCCTGTGAGATGAATTAACAGAACACTAAGCAGTTTCTCAGAAAGCTTCTTTCCAGATTTCATCTGAGGATATTTCCTTTTTCACCATAGCCCTCTATGCGCTTCCAAATATCACTTTGCCAATTCCACAATAAATGTCTTAGCGAAAGATTTCTTGTGGGGAAAGCTGTAACTCTGTGAGATGATTTCACAGAACACAAAGAAGTTTCTCAGAAAGTTTCTTTCTCTTTGTTATCGGAGTTTATTTCCTTTGGCCCTATAGTCTTTAAAGGGATCCGAAATATCTGTTCTCAGATTCCACAGAAATAAGGCTAGCAAAGAGATCCACGAAATACAGATGTAACTCTGTGAGATGAATTAACAGAACACTAAGCAGTTTCTCAGAAAGCTTCTTTCCAGATTTCATCTGAGGATATTTCCTTTTTCACTATAGCCCTCTATGGGCTTCGAAATATCACTTTGCCAATTCCACAAGAACTGTCTTAGCGAAAGGCTTCTTGAGGGGAAAGCTGTAACTCTGTGAGATGATTTCACAGAACACAAAGAAATTTCTCAGAAAGCTTCTTTCTCGTTGTTATCGGAGTTTATATCCTTTGGCCCTATAGTCTTCAAAGGGATCCGAAATATCTGTTCTCAGATTCCACAGAAATAAGGCTAGCAAAGAGATCCACGAAATACAGATGTAACTCTGTGAGATGAATTAACAGAATACTAAGCAGTTTCTCAGAAAGCTTCTTTCCAGATTTCATTAGAGGATATTTCCTTTTTCACCATAGCCCTCTATGCGCTTCCAAATATCACTTTGCCAATTCCACAATAAATGTCTTAGCGAAAGACTTCCTGTGGGGAAAGCTGTAACTCTGTGAGATGATTTCACAGAACACAAAGAAGTTTCTCAGAAAGCTTCTTTGTCGTTGTTATCGGAGTTTATATCCTTTGGCCCTATAGTCTTCAAAGGGATCCGAAATATCTCTTCTCAGATTCCACAGAAATCAGGCTAGCAAAGAGATCCACGAAATACAGATGTAACTCTGTGAGATGAATTAACAGAACACTAAGGAGTTTCTCAGAAAGCTTCTTTCCAGATTTCATCTGAGGATATTTCCTTTTTCACCATGGCCCTCTATGCGCTTCCAAATATCACTTTGCCAATTCCACAATAAATGTCTTAGCGAAAGACTTCTTGTGGGGAAAGCTGTAACTCTGTGAGATGATTTCACAGAACACAAAGAAGTTTCTCAGAAAGTTTCTTTCTCTTTGTTATCGGAGTTTATTTCCTTTGGCCCTATAGTCTTTAAAGGGATCCGAAATATCTGTTCTCAGATTCCACAGAAATAAGGCTAGCAAAAAGATCCACGAAATACACATGTAACTCTGTGAGATGAATTAACAGAACACTAAGCAGTTTCTCAGAAAGCTTCTTTCCAGATTTCATCGGAGGATATTTCCTTTTTCACCATTGCCCTCTACGGGCTTACAAATATCACTTTGCCAATTCCACAAGAACTGTCTTAGCGAAAGGCTTCTTGAGGGGAAAGCTGTAACTCTGTGAGATGATTTCACAGAACACAAAGAAGTTTCTCAGAAAGCTTCTTTCTCATTGTTATCGGAGTTTATATCCTTTGGCCCTATAGTCTTCAAAGGGATCCGAAATATCTGTTCTCAGATTCCACAGAAATAAGGCTAGCAAAGAGATCCGCGAAATACAGATGTAACCCTGTGAGATGAATTAACAGAACACTAAGCAGTTTCTCAGAAAGCTTCTTTCCAGATTTCATCTGAGGATATTTCCTTTTTCACCATAGCCCTCTATGCGCTTCCAAATATCACTTTGCCAATTCCACAATAAATGTCTTAGCGAAAGACTTCTTGTGGGAAAAGCTGTAACTCTGTGAGATGATTTCACAGAACACAAAGAAGTTTCTCAGAAAGTTTCTTTCTCTTTGTTATCGGAGTTTATTTCCTTTGGCCCTATAGTCTTTAAAGGGATCCGAAATATCTGTTCTCAGATTCCACAGAAATAAGGCTAGCAAAGAGATCCACGAAATACAGATGTAACTCTGTGAGATGAATTAACAGAACACTAAGCAGTTTCTCAGAAAGCTTCTTTCCAGATTTCATCTGAGGATATTTCCTTTTTCACCATTGCCCTCTATGGGCTTCGAAATATCACTTTGCCAATTCCACAAGAACTGTCTTAGCGAAAGGCTTCTTGAGGGGAAAGCTGTAACTCTGTGAGATGATTTCACAGAACACAAAGAAATTTCTCAGAAAGCTTCTTTCTCGTTGTTATCGGAGTTTATATCCTTTGGCCCTATAGTCTTCAAAGGGATCCGAAATATCTGTTCTCAGATTCCACAGAAATAAGGCTAGCAAAGAGAGCCACGAAATACAGATGTAACTCTGTGAGATGAATTAACAGAACACTAAGCAGTTTCTCAGAAAGCTTCTTTCCAGATTTCTTCTGAGGATATTTCCTTTTTCACCATTGCCCTCTATGGGCTTCAAAATATCGCTTTGCCAATTCAACAAGAACTGTCTTAGCGAAAGGCTTCTTGAGCGGAAAGCTGTAACTCTGTGAGATGATTTCACAGAACACAAAGAAGTTTCTCAGAAAGCTTCTTTCTCGTTGTTATCGGAGTTTATATCCTTTGGCCCTATAGGCTTCAAAGGGATCCGCAATATCTGTTCTCAGATTCCACAGAAATAAGGCTAGCAAAGAGATCCGCGAAATACAGATGTAACTCTGTGAGATGAATTAACAGAACACTAAGCAGTTTCTCAGAAAGCTTCTTTCCAGATTTCATCTGAGGATAATTCCTTTTTCACCATAGCCCTCTATGCGCTTCCAAATATACCTTTGCCAATTCCACAATAAATGTCTTAGCGAAAGACTTCTTGTGGGGAAAGCTGTAACTCTGTGAGATGATTTCACAGAACACAAAGAAGTTTCTCAGAAAGTTTCTTTCTCTTTGTTATCGGAGTTTATTTCCTTTGGCCCTACAATCTTTAAAGGGATCCGAAATATCTGTTCTCAGATTCCACAGAAATAAGGCTAGCAAAGAAATCCACGAAATACAGATGTAACTCTGTGAGATGAATTAACAGAATACTAAGCAGTTTCTCAGAAAGCTTCTTTCCAGATTTCATTAGAGGATATTTCCTTTTTCACCATAGCCCTCTATGCGCTTCCAAATATCACTTTGCCAATTCCACAATAAATGTCATAGCGAAAGACTTCCTGTGGGGAAAGCTGTAACTCTGTGAGATGATTTCACAGAACACAAAGAAGTTTCTCAGAAAGCTTCTTTCTCGTTGTTATCGGAGTTTATATCCTTTGTCCCTATAGTCTTCAAAGGGATCCGAAATATCTCTTCTCAGATTCCACAGAAATCAGGCTAGCAAAGAGATCCACGAAATACAGATGTAACTCTGTGAGATGAATTAACAGAACACTAAGGAGTTTCTCAGAAAGCTTCTTTCCAGATTTCATCTGAGGATATTTCCTTTTTCACCATAGCCCTCTATGCGCTTCCAAATATCACTTTGCCAATTCCACAATAAATGTCTTAGCGAAAGACTTCTTGTGGGGAAAGCTGTAACTCTGTGAGATGATTTCACAGAACACAAAGAAGTTTCTCAGAAAGTTTCTTTCTCTTTGTTATCGGAGTTTATTTCCTTTGGCCCTACAATCTTTAAAGGGATCCGAAATATCTGTTCTCAGATTCCACAGAAATAAGGCTAGCAAAGAGATCCACGAAATACAGATGTAACTCTGTGAGATGAATTAACAGAATACTAAGCAGTTTCTCAGAAAGCTTCTTTCCAGATTTCATTAGAGGATATTTCCTTTTTCACCATAGCCCTCTATGCGCTTCCAAATATCACTTTGCCAATTCCACAATAAATGTCATAGCGAAAGACTTCCTGTGGGGAAAGCTGTAACTCTGTGAGATGATTTCACAGAACACAAAGAAGTTTCTCAGAAAGCTTCTTTGTCGTTGTTATCGGAGTTTATATCCTTTGGCCCTATAGTCTTCAAAGGGATCCGAAATATCTCTTCTCTGATTCCACAGAAATCAGGCTAGCAAAGAGATCCACGAAATACAGATGTAACTCTGTGAGATGAATTAACAGAACACTAAGCAGTTTCTCAGAAAGCTTCTTTCCAGATTTCATCTGAGGATATTTCCTTTTTCACCATGGCCCTCTATGCGCTTCCAAATATCACTTTGCCAATTCCACAATAAATGTCTTAGCGAAAGACTTCTTGTGGGGAAAGCTGTAACTCTGTGAGATGATTTCACAGAACACAAAGAAGTTTCTCAGGAAGTTTCTTTCTCTTTGTTATCGGAGTTTATTTCCTTTGGCCCTATAGTCTTTAAAGGGATCCGAAATATCTGTTCTCAGATTCCACAGAAATAAGGCTAGCAAAAAGATCCACGAAATACACATGTAACTCTGTGAGATGAATTAACAGAACACTAAGCAGTTTCTCAGAAAGCTTCTTTCCAGATTTCATCGGAGGATATTTCCTTTTTCACCATTGCCCTCTATGGGCTTACAAATATCACTTTGCCAATTCCACAAGAACTGTCTTAGCGAAAGGCTTCTTGAGGGGAAAGCTGTAACTCTGTGAGATGATTTCACAGAACACAAAGAAGTTTCTCAGAAAGCTTCTTTCTCATTGTTATCGGAGTTTATATCCTTTGGCCCTATAGTCTTCAAAGGGATCCGAAATATCTGTTCTCAGAGTCCACAGAAATAAGGCTAGCAAAGAGATCCGCGAAATACAGATGTAACCCTGTGAGATGAATTAACAGAACACTAAGCAGTTTCTCAGAAAGCTTCTTTCCAGATTTCATCTGAGGATATTTCCTTTTTCACCATAGCCCTCTATGCGCTTCCAAATATCACTTTGCCAATTCCACAATAAATGTCTTAGCGAAAGATTTCTTGTGGGGAAAGCTGTAACTCTGTGAGATGATTTCACAGAACACAAAGAAGTTTCTCAGAAAGTTTCTTTCTCTTTGTTATCGGAGTTTATTTCCTTTGGCCCTATAGTCTTTAAAGGGATCCGAAATATCTGTTCTCAGATTCCACAGAAATAAGGCTAGCAAAGAGATCCACGAAATACAGATGTAACTCTGTGAGATGAATTAACAGAACACTAAGCAGTTTCTCAGAAAGCTTCTTTCCAGATTTCATCTGAGGATATTTCCTTTTTCACTATAGCCCTCTATGGGCTTCGAAATATCACTTTGCCAATTCCACAAGAACTGTCTTAGCGAAAGGCTTCTTGAGGGGAAAGCTGTAACTCTGTGAGATGATTTCACAGAACACAAAGAAATTTCTCAGAAAGCTTCTTTCTCGTTGTTATCGGAGTTTATATCCTTTGGCCCTATAGTCTTCAAAGGGATCCGAAATATCTGTTCTCAGATTCCACAGAAATAAGGCTAGCAAAGAGATCCACGAAATACAGATGTAACTCTGTGAGATGAATTAACAGAATACTAAGCAGTTTCTCAGAAAGCTTCTTTCCAGATTTCATTAGAGGATATTTCCTTTTTCACCATAGCCCTCTATGCGCTTCCAAATATCACTTTGCCAATTCCACAATAAATGTCTTAGCGAAAGACTTCCTGTGGGGAAAGCTGTAACTCTGTGAGATGATTTCACAGAACACAAAGAAGTTTCTCAGAAAGCTTCTTTGTCGTTGTTATCGGAGTTTATATCCTTTGGCCCTATAGTCTTCAAAGGGATCCGAAATATCTCTTCTCAGATTCCACAGAAATCAGGCTAGCAAAGAGATCCACGAAATACAGATGTAACTCTGTGAGATGAATTAACAGAACACTAAGGAGTTTCTCAGAAAGCTTCTTTCCAGATTTCATCTGAGGATATTTCCTTTTTCACCATGGCCCTCTATGCGCTTCCAAATATCACTTTGCCAATTCCACAATAAATGTCTTAGCGAAAGACTTCTTGTGGGGAAAGCTGTAACTCTGTGAGATGATTTCACAGAACACAAAGAAGTTTCTCAGAAAGTTTCTTTCTCTTTGTTATCGGAGTTTATTTCCTTTGGCCCTATAGTCTTTAAAGGGATCCGAAATATCTGTTCTCAGATTCCACAGAAATAAGGCTAGCAAAAAGATCCACGAAATACACATGTAACTCTGTGAGATGAATTAACAGAACACTAAGCAGTTTCTCAGAAAGCTTCTTTCCAGATTTCATCGGAGGATATTTCCTTTTTCACCATTGCCCTCTACGGGCTTACAAATATCACTTTGCCAATTCCACAAGAACTGTCTTAGCGAAAGGCTTCTTGAGGGGAAAGCTGTAACTCTGTGAGATGATTTCACAGAACACAAAGAAGTTTCTCAGAAAGCTTCTTTCTCATTGTTATCGGAGTTTATATCCTTTGGCCCTATAGTCTTCAAAGGGATCCGAAATATCTGTTCTCAGATTCCACAGAAATAAGGCTAGCAAAGAGATCCGCGAAATACAGATGTAACCCTGTGAGATGAATTAACAGAACACTAAGCAGTTTCTCAGAAAGCTTCTTTCCAGATTTCATCTGAGGATATTTCCTTTTTCACCATAGCCCTCTATGCGCTTCCAAATATCACTTTGCCAATTCCACAATAAATGTCTTAGCGAAAGACTTCTTGTGGGAAAAGCTGTAACTCTGTGAGATGATTTCACAGAACACAAAGAAGTTTCTCAGAAAGTTTCTTTCTCTTTGTTATCGGAGTTTATTTCCTTTGGCCCTATAGTCTTTAAAGGGATCCGAAATATCTGTTCTCAGATTCCACAGAAATAAGGCTAGCAAAGAGATCCACGAAATACAGATGTAACTCTGTGAGATGAATTAACAGAACACTAAGCAGTTTCTCAGAAAGCTTCTTTCCAGATTTCATCTGAGGATATTTCCTTTTTCACCATTGCCCTCTATGGGCTTCGAAATATCACTTTGCCAATTCCACAAGAACTGTCTTAGCGAAAGGCTTCTTGAGGGGAAAGCTGTAACTCTGTGAGATGATTTCACAGAACACAAAGAAATTTCTCAGAAAGCTTCTTTCTCGTTGTTATCGGAGTTTATATCCTTTGGCCCTATAGTCTTCAAAGGGATCCGAAATATCTGTTCTCAGATTCCACAGAAATAAGGCTAGCAAAGAGAGCCACGAAATACAGATGTAACTCTGTGAGATGAATTAACAGAACACTAAGCAGTTTCTCAGAAAGCTTCTTTCCAGATTTCTTCTGAGGATATTTCCTTTTTCACCATTGCCCTCTATGGGCTTCAAAATATCGCTTTGCCAATTCAACAAGAACTGTCTTAGCGAAAGGCTTCTTGAGGGGAAAGCTGTAACTCTGTGAGATGATTTCACAGAACACAAAGAAGTTTCTCAGAAAGCTTCTTTCTCGTTGTTATCGGAGTTTATATCCTTTGGCCCTATAGGCTTCAAAGGGATCCGCAATATCTGTTCTCAGATTCCACAGAAATAAGGCTAGCAAAGAGATCCGCGAAATACAGATGTAACTCTGTGAGATGAATTAACAGAACACTAAGCAGTTTCTCAGAAAGCTTCTTTCCAGATTTCATCTGAGGATAATTCCTTTTTCACCATAGCCCTCTATGCGCTTCCAAATATACCTTTGCCAATTCCACAATAAATGTCTTAGCGAAAGACTTCTTGTGGGGAAAGCTGTAACTCTGTGAGATGATTTCACAGAACACAAAGAAGTTTCTCAGAAAGTTTCTTTCTCTTTGTTATCGGAGTTTATTTCCTTTGGCCCTACAATCTTTAAAGGGATCCGAAATATCTGTTCTCAGATTCCACAGAAATAAGGCTAGCAAAGAAATCCACGAAATACAGATGTAACTCTGTGAGATGAATTAACAGAATACTAAGCAGTTTCTCAGAAAGCTTCTTTCCAGATTTCATTAGAGGATATTTCCTTTTTCACCATAGCCCTCTATGCGCTTCCAAATATCACTTTGCCAATTCCACAATAAATGTCATAGCGAAAGACTTCCTGTGGGGAAAGCTGTAACTCTGTGAGATGATTTCACAGAACACAAAGAAGTTTCTCAGAAAGCTTCTTTCTCGTTGTTATCGGAGTTTATATCCTTTGTCCCTATAGTCTTCAAAGGGATCCGAAATATCTCTTCTCAGATTCCACAGAAATCAGGCTAGCAAAGAGATCCACGAAATACAGATGTAACTCTGTGAGATGAATTAACAGAACACTAAGGAGTTTCTCAGAAAGCTTCTTTCCAGATTTCATCTGAGGATATTTCCTTTTTCACCATAGCCCTCTATGCGCTTCCAAATATCACTTTGCCAATTCCACAATAAATGTCTTAGCGAAAGACTTCTTGTGGGGAAAGCTGTAACTCTGTGAGATGATTTCACAGAACACAAAGAAGTTTCTCAGAAAGTTTCTTTCTCTTTGTTATCGGAGTTTATTTCCTTTGGCCCTATAGTCTTTAATGGGATCCGAAATATCTGTTCTCAGATTCCACAGAAATAAGGCTAGCAAAAAGATCCACGAAATACACATGTAACTCTGTGAGATGAATTAACAGAACACTAAGCAGTTTCTCAGAAAGCTTCTTTCCAGATTTCATCTGAGGATATTTCCTTTTTCACCATTGCCCTCAATGGGCTTCCAAATATCACTTTGCCAATTCCACAAGAACTGTCTTAGCGAAAGGCTTCTTGAGGGGAAAGCTGTAACTCTGTGAGATGATTTCACAGAACACAAAGAAGTTTCTCAGAAAGCTTCTTTCTCGTTGTTATCGGAGTTTATATCCTTTGGCCCTATAGTCTTCAAAGGGATCCGAAATATCTGTTCTCAGATTCCACAGAAATAAGGCTAGCAAAGAGAGCCACGAAATACAGATGTAACTCTGTGAGATGAATTAACAGAACACTAAGCAGTTTCTCAGAAAGCTTCTTTCCAGATTTCATCTGACGATATTTCCTTTTTCACCATTGCCCTCTATGGGCTTCAAAATATCACTTTGCCAATTCCACAAGAACTGTCTTAGCGAAAGGCTTCTTGAGGGGAAAGCTGTAACTCTGTGAGATGATTTCACAGAACACAAAGAAGTTTCTCAGAAAGCTTCTTTCTCGTTGTTATCGGAGTTTATATCCTTTGGCCCTATAGTCTTCAAAGGGATCCGAAATATCTGTTCTCAGATTCCACAGAAATAAGGCTAGCAAAGAGATCCGCGAAATACAGATGTAACTCTGTGAGATGAATTAACAGAACACTAAGCAGTTTCTCAGAAAGCTTCTTTCCAGATTTCATCTGAGGATATTTCCTTTTTCACCATAGCCCTCTATGCGCTTCCAAATATCACTTTCCCAATTCCACAATAAATGTCTTAGCGAAAGACTTCTTGTGGGGAAAGCTGTAACTCTGTGAGATGATTTCACAGAACACAAAGAAGTTTCCCAGAAAGCTTCTTTCTCGTTGTTATCGGAGTTTATATCCTTTGGCCCTATAGTCTTCAAAGGGATCCGAAATATCTGTTCTCAGATTCCACAGAAATAAGGCTAGCAAAGAGAGCCACGAAATACAGATGTAACTCTGTGAGATGAATTAACAGAACACTAAGCAGTTTCTCAGAAAGCTTCTTTCCAGATTTCATCTGACGATATTTCCTTTTTTACCATTGCCCTCTATGGGCTTCAAAATATCACTTTGCCAATTCAACAAGAACTGTCTTAGCGAAAGGCTTCTTGAGGGGAAAGCTGTAACTCTGTGAGATGATTTCACAGAACACAAAGAAGTTTCTCAGAAAGCTTCTTTCTCGTTGTTATCGGAGTTTATATCCTTTGGCCCTATAGTCTTCAAAGGGATCCGAAATATCTCTTCTCAGATTCCACAGAAATAAGGCTAGCAAAGAGATCCGCGAAATACAGATGTAACTCTGTGAGATGAATTAACAGAACACTAAGCAGTTTCTCAGAAAGCTTCTTTCCAGATTTCATCTGAGGATAATTCCTTTTTCACCATAGCCCTCTATGCGCTTCCAAATATACCTTTGCCAATTCCACAATAAATGTCTTAGCGAAAGACTTCTTGTGGGGAAAGCTGTAACTCTGTGAGATGATTTCACAGAACACAAAGAAGTTTCTCAGAAAGTTTCTTTCTCTTTGTTATCGGAGTTTATTTCCTTTGGCCCTACAATCTTTAAAGGGATCCGAAATATCTGTTCTCAGATTCCACAGAAATAAGGCTAGCAAAGAAATCCACGAAATACAGATGTAACTCTGTGAGATGAATTAACAGAATACTAAGCAGTTTCTCAGAAAGCTTCTTTCCAGATTTCATTAGAGGATATTTCCTTTTTCACCATAGCCCTCTATGCGCTTCCAAATATCACTTTGCCAATTCCACAATAAATGTCATAGCGAAAGACTTCCTGTGGGGAAAGCTGTAACTCTGTGAGATGATTTCACAGAACACAAAGAAGTTTCTCAGAAAGCTTCTTTCTCGTTGTTATCGGAGTTTATATCCTTTGTCCCTATAGTCTTCAAAGGGATCCGAAATATCTCTTCTCAGATTCCACAGAAATCAGGCTAGCAAAGAGATCCACGAAATACAGATGTAACTCTGTGAGATGAATTAACAGAACACTAAGGAGTTTCTCAGAAAGCTTCTTTCCAGATTTCATCTGAGGATATTTCCTTTTTCACCATAGCCCTCTATGCGCTTCCAAATACCACTTTGCCAATTCCACAATAAATGTCTTAGCGAAAGACTTCTTGTGGGGAAAGCTGTAACTCTGTGAGATGATTTCACAGAACACAAAGAAGTTTCTCAGAAAGTTTCTTTCTCTTTGTTATCGGAGTTTATTTCCTTTGGCCCTATAGTCTTTAATGGGATCCGAAATATCTGTTCTCAGATTCCACAGAAATAAGGCTAGCAAAAAGATCCACGAAATACACATGTAACTCTGTGAGATGAATTAACAGAACACTAAGCAGTTTCTCAGAAAGCTTCTTTCCAGATTTCATCTGAGGATATTTCCTTTTTCACCATTGCCCTCAATGAGCTTCCAAATATCACTTTGCCAATTCCACAAGAACTGTCTTAGCGAAAGGCTTCTTGAGGGGAAAGCTGTAACTCTGTGAGATGATTTCACAGAACACAAAGAAGTTTCTCAGAAAGCTTCTTTCTCGTTGTTATCGGAGTTTATATCCTTTGGCCCTATAGTCTTCAAAGGGATCCTAAATATCTGTTCTCAGATTCCACAGAAATAAGGCTAGCAAAGAGAGCCACGAAATACAGATGTAACTCTGTGAGATGAATTAACAGAACACTAAGCAGTTTCTCAGAAAGCTTCTTTCCAGATTTCATCTGACGATATTTCCTTTTTCACCATTGCCCTCTATGGGCTTCAAAATATCACTTTGCCAATTCCACAAGAACTGTCTTAGCGAAAGGCTTCTTGAGGGGAAAGCTGTAACTCTGTGAGATGATTTCACAGAACACAAAGAAGTTTCTCAGAATGCTTCTTTCTCGTTGTTATCGGAGTTTATATCCTTTGGCCCTATAGTCTTCAAAGGGATCCGAAATATCTCTTCTCAGATTCCACAGAAATAAGGCTAGCAAAGAGATCCACGAAATACAGATGTAACTCTGTGAGATGAATTAACAGAACACTAAGCAGTTTCTCAGAAAGCTTCTTTCCAGATTTCATCTGAGGATATTTCCTTTTTCACCATAGCCCTCTATGGGCTTCCAAATATCACTTTGCCAATTCCACAAGAACTGTCTTAGCGAAAGGCTTCTTGAGGGGAGAGCTGTAACTCTGTGAGATGATTTCACAGAACACAAAGAAGTTTCTGAGAAAGCTTCCTTCTCTTTCTTATCGGAGTTTATTTCCTTTGGCCCTATATTCATCAAAGGGATCCGAAATATCTCTTCTCAGATTCCACAGAAATAAGGCTAGCAAAGAGATCCACGAAATACAGATGTAACTCTGTGAGATGAATTAACAGAACACCAAGCAGTTTCTAAGAAAGCTTCTTTCCAGATTTCATCTGAGGATATTTCCTTTTTCTCCTTTGCCCTCTATGCGCTTCCAAATATCACTTTGCCAATTCCACAATAAATGTCATAGCGAAAGTCTTCCTGTGGGGAAAGCTGTAACTCTGTGAGATGATTTCACAGAACACAAAGAAGTTTCTCAGAAAGCTTCTTTCTCGTTGTTATCGGAGTTTATATCCTTTGGCCCTATAGTCTTCAAAGGGATCCGAAATATCTCTTCTCAGATTCCACAGAAATCAGGCTAGCAAAGAGATCCACGAAATACAGATGTAACTCTGTGAGATGAATTAACAGAACACTAAGGAGTTTCTCAGAAAGCTTCTTTCCAGATTTCATCTGAGGATATTTCCTTTTTCACCATAGCCCTCTATGCGCTTCCAAATATCACTTTGCCAATTCCACAATAAATGTCTTAGCGAAAGACTTCTTGTGGGGAAAGCTGTAACTCTGTGACATGATTTCACAGAAAACAAAGAAGTTTCTCAGAAAGTTTCTTTCTCTTTGTTATCGGAGTTTATTTCCTTTGGCCCTATAGTCTTTAAAGGGATCCGAAATATCTGTTCTCAGATTCCACAGAAATAAGGCTAGCAAAAAGATCCACGAAATACACATGTAACTCTGTGAGATGAATTAACAAAACACTAAGCAGTTTCTCAGAAAGCTTCTTTCCAGATTTCATCTGAGGATATTTCCTTTTTCACCATTGCCCTCAATGGGCTTCCAAATATCACTTTGCCAATTCCACAAGAACTGTCTTAGCGAAAGGCTTCTTGAGGGGAAAGCTGTAACTCTGTGAGATGATTTCACAGAACACAAAGAAGTTTCTCAGAAAGCTTCATTCTCGTTGTTATCGGAGTTTATATCCTTTGGCCCTATAGTCTTCAAAGGGATCCGAAATATCTGTTCTCAGATTCCACAGAAATAAGGCTAGCAAAGAGAGCCACGAAATACAGATGTAACTCTGTGAGATGAATTAACAGAACACTAAGCAGTTTCTCAGAAAGCTTCTTTCCAGATTTCATCTGACGATATTTCCTTTTTCACCATTGCCCTCTATGGGCTTCAAAATATCACTTTGCCAATTCAACAAGAACTGTCTTAGCGAAAGGCTTCTTGAGGGGAAAGCTGTAACTCTGTGAGATGATTTCACAGAACACAAAGAAGTTTCTCAGAAAGCTTCTTTCTCGTTGTTATCGGAGTTTATATCCTTTGGCCCTATAGTCTTCAAAGGGATCCGAAATATCTGTTCTCACATTCCACAGAAATAAGGCTAGCAAAGAGATCCACGAAATACAGATGTAACTCTGTGAGATGAATTAACAGAACACTAAGCAGTTTCTCAGAAAGCTTCTTTCCAGATTTCATCTGAGGATATTTCCTTTTTCACCATAGCCCTCTATGCGCTTCCAAATATCACTTTGCCAATTCCACAATAAATGTCTTAGCGAAAGACTTCTTGTGGGGAAAGCTGTAACTCTGTGAGATGATTTCACAGAACACAAAGAAGTTTCTCAGAAAGCTTCTTTCTCGTTGTTATCGGAGTTTATATCCTTTGGCCCTATAGTCTTCAAAGGGATCCGAAATATCTCTTCTCAGATTCCACAGAAATCAGGCTAGCAAAGAGATCCACGAAATACAGATGTAACTCTGTGAGATGAATTAACAGAACACTAAGCAGTTTCTCAGAAAGCTTCTTTCCAGATTTCATCTGAGGATATTTCCTTTTTCACCTTAGCCCTCTATGCGCTTCCAAATATCACTTTGCCAATTCCACAATAAATGTCTTAGCGAAAGACTTCTTGTGGGGAAAGCTGTAACTCTGTGAGATGATTTCACAGAACACAAAGAAGTTTCTCAGAAAGCTTCTTTGTCGTTGTTATCGGAGTTTATATCCTTTGGCCCTATAGTCTAAAACGGGATCCGAAATATCTCTTCTCAGATTCCACAGAAATCAGGCTAGCAAAGAGATCCACGAAATACAGATGTAACTCTGTGAGATGAATTAACAGAACACTAAGGAGTTTCTCAGAAAGCTTCTTTCCAGATTTCATCTGAGGATATTTCCTTTTTCACCATGGCCCTCTATGCGCTTCCAAATATCACTTTGCCAATTCCACAATAAATGTCTTAGCGAAAGACTTCTTGTGGGGAAAGCTGTAACTCTGTGAGATGATTTCACAGAACACAAAGAAGTTTCTCAGAAAGTTTCTTTCTCTTTGTTATCGGAGTTTATTTCCTTTGGCCCTATAGTCTTTAAAGGGATCCGAAATATCTGTTCTCAGATTCCACAGAAATAAGGCTAGCAAAAAGATCCACGAAATACACATGTAACTCTGTGAGATGAATTAACAGAACACTAAGCAGTTTCTCAGAAAGCTTCTTTCCAGATTTCATCGGAGGATATTTCCTTTTTCACCATTGCCCTCTATGGGCTTACAAATATCACTTTGCCAATTCCACAAGAACTGTCTTAGCGAAAGGCTTCTTGAGCGGAAAGCTGTAACTCTGTGAGATGATTTCACAGAACACAAAGAAGTTTCTCAGAAAGCTTCTTTCTCATTGTTATCGGAGTTTATATCCTTTGGCCCTATAGTCTTCAAAGGGATCCGAAATATCTGTTCTCAGATTCCACAGAAATAAGGCTAGCAAAGAGATCCGCGAAATTCAGATGTAACCCTGTGAGATGAATTAACAGAACACTAAGCAGTTTCTCAGAAAGCTTCTTTCCAGATTTCATCTGAGGATATTTCCTTTTTCACCATAGCCCTCTATGCGCTTCCAAATATCACTTTGCCAATTCCACAATAAATGTCTTAGCGAAAGACTTCTTGTGGGGAAAGCTGTAACTCTGTGAGATGATTTCACAGAACACAAAGAAGTTTCCCAGAGAGCTTCTTTCTCGTTGTTATCGGAGTTTATATCCTTTGGCCCTATAGTCTTCAAAGGGATCCGAAATATCTCTTCTCAGATTCCACAGAAATAAGGCTAGCAAAGAGATCCGCGAAATACAGATGTAACTCTGTGAGATGAATTAACAGAACACTAAGCAGTTTCTCAGAAAGCTTCTTTCCAGATTTCATCTGAGGATATTTCCTTTTTCACCATAGCCCTCTATGGGCTTCCAAATATCACTTTGCCAATTCCACAAGAACTGTCTTAGCGAAAGGCTTCTTGAGGGGAGAGCTGTAACTCTGTGAGATGATTTCACAGAACACAAAGAAGATTCTCAGAAAGCTTCCTTCTCTTTCTTATCGGAGTTTATTTCCTTTGGCCCTATATTCATCAAAGGGATCCGAAATATCTCTTCTCAGATTCCACAGAAATAAGGCTAGCAAAGAGATCCACGAAATACAGATGTAACTCTGTGAGATGAATTAACAGAACACTAAGCAGTTTCTCAGAAAGCTTCTTTCCAGATTTCATCTGAGGATATTTCCTTTTTCACCTTTGCCCTCTATGCGCTTCCAAATATCACTTTGCCAATTCCACAATAAATGTCATAGCGAAAGACTTCCTGTGGGGAAAGCTGTAACTCTGTGAGATGATTTCACAGAACACAAAGAAGTTTCTCAGAAAGCTTCTTTCTCGTTGTTATCGGAGTTTATATCCTTTGGCCCTATAGTCTTCAAAGGGATCCGAAATATCTCTTCTCAGATTCCACAGAAATCAGGCTAGCAAAGAGATCCACGAAATACAGATGTAACTCTGTGAGATGAATTAACAGAACACTAAGGAGTTTCTCAGAAAGCTTCTTTCCAGATTTCATCTGAGGATATTTCCTTTTTCACCATAGCCCTCTATGCGCTTCCAAATATCACTTTGCCAATTCCACAATAAATGTCTTAGCGAAAGACTTCTTGTGGGGAAAGCTGTAACTCTGTGAGATGATTTCACAGAACACAAACAAGTTTCACAGAAAGTTTCTTTCTCTTTGTTATCGGAGTTTATTTCCTTTGGCCCTATACTCTTTAAAGGGATCCGAAATATCTGTTCTCAGATTCCACAGAAATAAGGCTAGCAAAAAGATCCACGAAATACACATGTAACTCTGTGAGATGAATTAACAGAACACTAAGCAGTTTCTCAGAAAGCTTCTTTCCATATTTCAACTGAGGATATTTCCTTTTTCACCATTGCCCTCAATGGGCTTCCAAATATCACTTTGCCAATTCCACAAGAACTGTCTTAGCGAAAGGCTTCTTGAGGGGAAAGCTGTAACTCTGTGAGATGATTTCACAGAACACAAAGAAGTTTCTCAGAAAGCTTCATTCTCGTTGTTATCGGAGTTTATATCCTTTGGCCCTATAGTCTTCAAAGGGATCCGAAATATCTGTTCTCAGATTCCACAGAAATAAGGCTAGCAAAGAGAGCCACGAAATACAGATGTAACTCTGTGAGATGAATTAACAGAACACTAAGCAGTTTCTCAGAAAGCTTCTTTCCAGATTTCATCTGACGATATTTCCTTTTTCACCATTGCCCTCTATGGGCTTCAAAATATCACTTTGCCAATTCAACAAGAACTGTCTTAGCGAAAGGCTTCTTGAGGGGAAAGCTGTAACTCTGTGAGATGATTTCACAGAACACAAAGAAGTTTCTCAGAAAGCTTCTTTCTCGTTGTTATCGGAGTTTATATCCTTTGGCCCTATAGTCTTCAAAGGGATCCGAAATATCTGTTCTCAGATTCCACAGAAATAAGGCTAGCAAAGAGATCCACGAAATACAGATGTAACTCTGTGAGATGAATTAACAGAACACTAAGCAGTTTCTCAGAAAGCTTCTTTCCAGATTTCATCTGAGGATATTTCCTTTTTCACCATAGCCCTCTATGCGCTTCCAAATATCACTTTGCCAATTCCACAATAAATGTCTTAGCGAAAGACTTCTTGTGGGGAAAGCTGTAACTCTGTGAGATGATTTCACAGAACACAAAGAAGTTTCTCAGAAAGCTTCTTTCTCGTTGTTATCGGAGTTTATATCCTTTGGCCCTATAGTCTTCAAAGGGATCCGAAATATCTCTTCTCAGATTCCACAGAAATAAGGCTAGCAAAGAGATCCACGAAATACAGATGTAACTCTGTGAGATGAATTAACAGAACACTAAGCAGTTTCTCAGAAAGCTTCTTTCCAGATTTCATCTGAGGATATTTCCTTTTTCACCTTAGCCCTCTATGCGCTTCCAAATATCACTTTGCCAATTCCACAATAAATGTCTTAGCGAAAGACTTCTTGTGGGGAAAGCTGTAACTCTGTGAGATGATTTCACAGAACAAAAAGAAGTTTCTCAGAAAGTTTCTTTCTCTTTGTTATCGGAGTTTATTTCCTTTGGCCCTACAATCTTTAAAGGGATCCGAAATATCTGTTCTCAGATTCCACAGAAATAAGGCTAGCAAAGAGATCCACGAAATACAGATGTAACTCTGTGAGATGAATTAACAGAATACTAAGCAGTTTCTCATAAAGCTTCTTTCCAGATTTCATTAGAGGATATTTCCTTTTTCACCATAGCCCTCTATGCGCTTCCAAATATCACTTTGCCAATTCCACAATAAATGTCATAGCGAAAGACTTCCTGTGGGGAAAGCTGTAACTCTGTGAGATGATTTCACAGAACACAAAGAAGTTTCTCAGAAAGCTTCTTTGTCGTTGTTATCGGAGTTTATATCCTTTGGCCCTATAGTCTTCAAAGGGATCCGAAATATCTCTTCTCAGATTCCACAGAAATCAGGCTAGCAAAGAGATCCACGAAATACAGATGTAACTCTGTGAGATGAATTAACAGAACACTAAGGAGTTTCTCAGAAAGCTTCTTTCCAGATTTCATCTGAGGATATTTCCTTTTTCACCATGGCCCTCTATGCGCTTCCAAATATCACTTTGCCAATTCCACAATAAATGTCTTAGCGAAAGACTTCTTGTGGGGAAAGCTGTAACTCTGTGAGATGATTTCACAGAACACAAAGAAGTTTCTCAGAAAGTTTCTTTCTCTTTGTTATCGGAGTTTATTTCCTTTGGCCCTATAGTCTTTAAAGGGATCCGAAATATCTGTTCTCAGATTCCACAGAAATAAGGCTAGCAAAAAGATCCACGAAATACACATGTAACTCTGTGAGATGCATTAACAGAACACTAAGCAGTTTCTCAGAAAGCTTCTTTCCAGATTTCATCGGAGGATATTTCCTTTTTCACCATTGCCCTCTATGGGCTTACAAATATCACGTTGCCAATTCCACAAGAACTGTCTTAGCGAAAGGCTTCTTGAGGGGAAAGCTGTAACTCTGTGAGATGATTTCACAGAACACAAAGAAGTTTCTCAGAAAGCTTCTTTCTCATTGTTATCGGAGTTTATATCCTTTGGCCCTATAGTCTTCAAAGGGATCCGAAATATCTCTTCTCAGATTCCACAGAAATAAGGCTAGCAAAGAGATCCGCGAAATACAGATGTAACCCTGTGAGATGAATTAACAGAACACTAAGCAGTTTCTCAGAAAGCTTCTTTCCAGATTTCATCTGAGGATATTTCCTTTTTCACCATAGCCCTCTATGCGCTTCCAAATATCACTTTGCCAATTCCACAATAAATGTCTTAGCGAAAGACTTCTTGTGGGGAAAGCTGTAACTCTGTGAGATGATTTCACAGAACACAAAGAAGTTTCTCAGAAAGTTTCTTTCTCTTTGTTATCGGAGTTTATTTCCTTTGGCCCTATAGTCTTTAAAGGGATCCGAAATATCTGTTCTCAGATTCCACAGAAATAAGGCTAGCAAAGAGATCCACGAAATACAGATGTAACTCTGTGAGATGAATTAACAGAACACTAAGCAGTTTCTCAGAAAGCTTCTTTGCAGATTTCATCTGAGGATATTGCCTTTTTCACCATAGCCCTCTACGGGCTTCCAAATATCACTTTGCCAAATCCACAAGAACTGTCTTAGCGAAAGACTTCTTGTGGGGAAAGCTGTAACTCTGTGAGATGATTTCACAGAACACAAAGAAGTTTCCCAGAAAGCTTCTTTCTCGTTGTTATCGGAGTTTATATCCTTTGGCCCTATAGTCTTCAAAGGGATCCGAAATATCTCTTCTCAGATTCCACAGAAATAAGGCTAGCAAAGAGATCCGCGAAATACAGATGTAACTCTGTGAGATGAATTAACAGAACACTAAGCAGTTTCTCAGAAAGCTTCTTTCCAGATTTCATCTGAGGATATTTCCTTTTTCACCATAGACCTCTATGGGCTTCCAAATATCACTTTGCCAATTCCACAAGAACTGTCTTAGCGAAAGGCTTCTTGAGGGGAGAGCTGTAACTCTGTGAGATGATTTCACAGAACACAAAGAAGTTTCTCAGAAAGCTTCCTTCTCTTTCTTATCGGAGTTTATTTCCTTTGGCCCTATATTCATCAAAGGGATCCGAAATATCTCTTCTCAGATTCCACAGAAATAAGGCTAGCAAAGAGATCCACGAAATACAGATGTAACTCTGTGAGATGAATTAACAGAACACTAAGCAGTTTCTCAGAAAGCTTCTTTCCAGATTTCATCTGAGGATATTTCCTTTTTCACCTTTGCCCTCTATGCGCTTCCAAATATCACTTTGCCAATTCCACAATAAATGTCATAGCGAAAGACTTCCTGTGGGGAAAGCTGTAACTCTGTGAGATGATTTCACAGAACACAAAGAAGTTTCTCAGAAAGCTTCTTTCTCGTTGTTATCGGAGTTTATATCCTTTGGCCCTATAGTCTTCAAAGGGATCCGAAATATCTCTTCTCAGATTCCACAGAAATCAGGCTAGCAAAGAGATCCACGAAATACAGATGTAACTCTGTGAGATGAATTAACAGAACACTAAGGAGTTTCTCAGAAAGCTTCTTTCCAGATTTCATCTGAGGATATTTCCTTTTTCACCATAGCCCTCTATGCGCTTCCAAATATCACTTTGCCAATTCCACAATAAATGTCTTAGCGAAAGACTTCTTGTGGGGAAAGCTGTAACTCTGTGAGATGATTTCACAGAACACAAACAAGTTTCTCAGAAAGTTTCTTTCTCTTTGTTATCGGAGTTTATTTCCTTTGGCCCTATACTCTTTAAAGGGATCCGAAATATCTGTTCTCAGATTCCACAGAAATAAGGCTAGCAAAAAGATCCACGAAATACACATGTAACTCTGTGAGATGAATTAACAGAACACTAAGCAGTTTCTCAGAAAGCTTCTTTCCATATTTCAACTGAGGATATTTCCTTTTTCACCATTGCCCTCAAAGGGCTTCCAAATATCACTTTGCCAATTCCACAAGAACTGTCTTAGCGAAAGGCTTCTTGAGGGGAAAGCTGTAACTCTGTGAGATGATTTCACAGAACACAAAGAAGTTTCTCAGAAAGCTTCATTCTCGTTGTTATCGGAGTTTATATCCTTTGGCCCTATAGTCTTCAAAGGGATCCGAAATATCTGTTCTCAGATTCCACAGAAATAAGGCTAGCAAAGAGAGCCACGAAATACAGATGTAACTCTGTGAGATGAATTAACAGAACACTAAGCAGTTTCTCAGAAAGCTTCTTTCCAGATTTCATCTGACGATATTTCCTTTTTCACCATTGCCCTCTATGGGCTTCAAAATATCACTTTGCCAATTCAACAAGAACTGTCTTAGCGAAAGGCTTCTTGAGGGGAAAGCTGTAACTCTGTGAGATGATTTCACAGAACACAAAGAAGTTTCTCAGAAAGCTTCTTTCTCGTTGTTATCGGAGTTTATATCCTTTGGCCCTATAGTCTTCAAAGGGATCCGAAATATCTGTTCTCAGATTCCACAGAAATAAGGCTAGCAAAGAGATCCACGAAATACAGATGTAACTCTGTGAGATGAATTAACAGAACACTAAGCAGTTTCTCAGAAAGCTTCTTTCCAGATTTCATCTGAGGATATTTCCTTTTTCACCATAGCCCTCTATGCGCTTCCAAATATCACTTTGCCAATTCCACAATAAATGTCTTAGCGAAAGACTTCTTGTGGGGAAAGCTGTAACTCTGTGAGATGATTTCACAGAACACAAAGAAGTTTCTCAGAAAGCTTCTTTCTCGTTGTTATCGGAGTTTATATCCTTTGGCCCTATAGTCTTCAAAGGGATCCGAAATATCTCTTCTCAGATTCCACAGAAATAAGGCTAGCAAAGAGATCCACGAAATACAGATGTAACTCTGTGAGATGAATTAACAGAACACTAAGCAGTTTCTCAGAAAGCTTCTTTCCAGATTTCATCTGAGGATATTTCCTTTTTCACCTTAGCCCTCTATGCGCTTCCAAATATCACTTTGCCAATTCCACAATAAATGTCTTAGCGAAAGACTTCTTGTGGCGAAAGCTGTAACTCTGTGAGATGATTTCACAGAACAAAAAGAAGTTTCTCAGAAAGTTTCTTTCTCTTTGTTATCGGAGTTTATTTCCTTTGGCCCTACAATCTTTAAAGGGATCCGAAATATCTGTTCTCAGATTCCACAGAAATAAGGCTAGCAAAGAGATCCACGAAATACAGATGTAACTCTGTGAGATGAATTAACAGAATACTAAGCAGTTTCTCATAAAGCTTCTTTCCAGATTTCATTAGAGGATATTTCCTTTTTCACCATAGCCCTCTATGCGCTTCCAAATATCACTTTGCCAATTCCACAATAAATGTCATAGCGAAAGACTTCCTGTGGGGAAAGCTGTAACTCTGTGAGATGATTTCACAGAACACAAAGAAGTTTCTCAGAAAGCTTCTTTGTCGTTGTTATCGGAGTTTATATCCTTTGGCCCTATAGTCTTCAAAGGGATCCGAAATATCTCTTCTCAGATTCCACAGAAATCAGGCTAGCAAAGAGATCCACGAAATACAGATGTAACTCTGTGAGATGAATTAACAGAACACTAAGGAGTTTCTCAGAAAGCTTCTTTCCAGATTTCATCTGAGGATATTTCCTTTTTCACCATGGCCCTCTATGCGCTTCCAAATATCACTTTGCCAATTCCACAATAAATGTCTTAGCGAAAGACTTCTTGTGGGGAAAGCTGTAACTCTGTGAGATGATTTCACAGAACACAAACAAGTTTCTCAGAAAGTTTCTTTCTCTTTGTTATCGGAGTTTATTTCCTTTGGCCCTATACTCTTTAAAGGGATCCGAAATATCTGTTCTCAGATTCCACAGAAATAAGGCTAGCAAAAAGATCCACGAAATACACATGTAACTCTGTGAGATGAATTAACAGAACACTAAGCAGTTTCTCAGAAAGCTTCTTTCCATATTTCAACTGAGGATATTTCCTTTTTCACCATTGCCCTCAATGGGCTTCCAAATATCACTTTGCCAATTCCACAAGAACTGTCTTAGCGAAAGGCTTCTTGAGGGGAAAGCTGTAACTCTGTGAGATGATTTCACAGAACACAAAGAAGTTTCTCAGAAAGCTTCATTCTCGTTGTTATCGGAGTTTATATCCTTTGGCCCTATAGTTTTCAAAGGGATCCGAAATATCTGTTCTCAGATTCCACAGAAATAAGGCTAGCAAAGAGAGCCACGAAATACAGATGTAACTCTGTGAGATGAATTAACAGAACACTAAGCAGTTTCTCAGAAAGCTTCTTTCCAGATTTCATCTGACGATATTTCCTTTTTCACCATTGCCCTCTATGGGCTTCAAAATATCACTTTGCCAATTCAACAAGAACTGTCTTAGCGAAAGGCTTCTTGAGGGGAAAGCTGTAACTCTGTGAGATGATTTCACAGAACACAAAGAAGTTTCTCAGAAAGCTTCTTCTCGTTGTTATCGGAGTTTATATCCTTTGGCCCTATAGTCTTCAAAGGGATCCGAAATATCTGTTCTCAGATTCCACAGAAATAAGGCTAGCAAAGAGATCCACGAAATACAGATGTAACTCTGTGAGATGAATTAACAGAACACTAAGCAGTTTCTCAGAAAGCTTCTTTCCAGATTTCATCTGAGGATATTTCCTTTTTCACCATAGCCCTCTATGCGCTTCCAAATATCACTTTGCCAATTCCACAATAAATGTCTTAGCGAAAGACTTCTTGTGGGGAAAGCTGTAACTCTGTGAGATGATTTCACAGAACACAAAGAAGTTTCTCAGAAAGCTTCTTTCTCGTTGTTATCGGAGTTTATATCCTTTGGCCCTATAGTCTTCAAAGGGATCCGAAATATCTCTTCTCAGATTCCACAGAAATAAGGCTAGCAAAGAGATCCACGAAATACAGATGTAACTCTGTGAGATGAATTAACAGAACACTAAGCAGTTTCTCAGAAAGCTTCTTTCCAGATTTCATCTGAGGATATTTCCTTTTTCACCTTAGCCCTCTATGCGCTTCCAAATATCACTTTGCCAATTCCACAATAAATGTCTTAGCGAAAGACTTCTTGTGGGGAAAGCTGTAACTCTGTGAGATGATTTCACAGAACAAAAAGAAGTTTCTCAGAAAGTTTCTTTCTCTTTGTTATCGGAGTTTATTTCCTTTGGCCCTACAATCTTTAAAGGGATCCGAAATATCTGTTCTCAGATTCCACAGAAATAAGGCTAGCAAAGAGATCCACGAAATACAGATGTAACTCTGTGAGATGAATTAACAGAATACTAAGCAGTTTCTCATAAAGCTTCTTTCCAGATTTCATTAGAGGATATTTCCTTTTTCACCATAGCCCTCTATGCGCTTCCAAATATCACTTTGCCAATTCCACAATAAATGTCATAGCGAAAGACTTCCTGTGGGGAAAGCTGTAACTCTGTGAGATGATTTCACAGAACACAAAGAAGTTTCTCAGAAAGCTTCTTTGTCGTTGTTATCGGAGTTTATATCCTTTGGCCCTATAGTCTTCAAAGGGATCCGAAATATCTCTTCTCAGATTCCACAGAAATCAGGCTAGCAAAGAGATCCACGAAATACAGATGTAACTCTGTGAGATGAATTAACAGAACACTAAGGAGTTTCTCAGAAAGCTTCTTTCCAGATTTCATCTGAGGATATTTCCTTTTTCACCATGGCCCTCTATGCGCTTCCAAATATCACTTTGCCAATTCCACAATAAATGTCTTAGCGAAAGACTTCTTGTGGGGAAAGCTGTAACTCTGTGAGATGATTTCACAGAACACAAAGAAGTTTCTCAGAAAGTTTCTTTCTCTTTGTTATCGGAGTTTATTTCCTTTGGCCCTATAGTCTTTAAAGGGATCCGAAATATCTGTTCTCAGATTCCACAGAAATAAGGCTAGCAAAAAGATCCACGAAATACACATGTAACTCTGTGAGATGCATTAACAGAACACTAAGCAGTTTCTCAGAAAGCTTCTTTCCAGATTTCATCGGAGGATATTTCCTTTTTCACCATTGCCCTCTATGGGCTTACAAATATCACTTTGCCAATTCCACAAGAACTGTCTTAGCGAAAGGCTTCTTGAGGGGAAAGCTGTAACTCTGTGAGATGATTTCACAGAACACAAAGAAGTTTCTCAGAAAGCTTCTTTCTCATTGTTATCGGAGTTTATATCCTTTGGCCCTATAGTCTTCAAAGGGATCCGAAATATCTGTTCTCAGATTCCACAGAAATAAGGCTAGCAAAGAGATCCGCGAAATACAGATGTAACCCTGTGAGATGAATTAACAGAACACTAAGCAGTTTCTCAGAAAGCTTCTTTCCAGATTTCATCTGAGGATATTTCCTTTTTCACCATAGCCCTCTATGCGCTTCCAAATATCACTTTGCCAATTCCACAATAAATGTCTTAGCGAAAGACTTCTTGTGGGGAAAGCTGTAACTCTGTGAGATGATTTCACAGAACACAAAGAAGTTTCTCAGAAAGTTTCTTTCTCTTTGTTATCGGAGTTTATTTCCTTTGGCCCTATAGTCTTTAAAGGGATCCGAAATATCTGTTCTCAGATTCCACAGAAATAAGGCTAGCAAAGAGATCCACGAAATACAGATGTAACTCTGTGAGATGAATTAACAGAACACTAAGCAGTTTCTCAGAAAGCTTCTTTGCAGATTTCATCTGAGGATATTGCCTTTTTCACCATAGCCCTCTACGGGCTTCCAAATATCACTTTGCCAAATCCACAAGAACTGTCTTAGCGAAAGACTTCTTGTGGGGAAAGCTGTAACTCTGTGAGATGATTTCACAGAACACAAAGAAGTTTCCCAGAAAGCTTCTTTCTCGTTGTTATCGGAGTTTATATCCTTTGGCCCTATAGTCTTCAAAGGGATCCGAAATATCTCTTCTCAGATTCCACAGAAATAAGGCTAGCAAAGAGATCCGCGAAATACAGATGTAACTCTGTGAGATGAATTAACAGAACACTAAGCAGTTTCTCAGAAAGCTTCTTTCCAGATTTCATCTGAGGATATTTCCTTTTTCACCATAGACCTCTATGGGCTTCCAAATATCACTTTGCCAATTCCACAAGAACTGTCTTAGCGAAAGGCTTCTTGAGGGGAGAGCTGTAACTCTGTGAGATGATTTCACAGAACACAAAGAAGTTTCTCAGAAAGCTTCCTTCTCTTTCTTATCGGAGTTTATTTCCTTTGGCCCTATATTCAACAAAGGGATCCGAAATATCTCTTCTCAGATTCCACAGAAATAAGGCTAGCAAAGAGATCCACGAAATACAGATGTAACTCTGTGAGATGAATTAACAGAACACTAAGCAGTTTCTCAGAAAGCTTCTTTCCAGATTTCATCTGAGGATATTTCCTTTTTCACCTTTGCCCTCTATGCGCTTCCAAATATCACTTTGCCAATTCCACAATAAATGTCATAGCGAAAGACTTCCTGTGGGGAAAGCTGTAACTCTGTGAGATGATTTCAGAGAACACAAAGAAGTTTCTCAGAAAGCTTCTTTCTCGTTGTTATCGGAGTTTATATCCTTTGGCCCTATAGTCTTCAAAGGGATCCGAAATATCTCTTCTCAGATTCCACAGAAATCAGGCTAGCAAAGAGATCCACGAAATACAGATGTAACTCTGTGAGATGAATTAACAGAACACTAAGGAGTTTCTCAGAAAGCTTCTTTCCAGATTTCATCTGAGGATATTTCCTTTTTCACCATAGCCCTCTATGCGCTTCCAAATATCACTTTGCCAATTCCACAATAAATGTCTTAGCGAAAGACTTCTTGTGGGGAAAGCTGTAACTCTGTGAGATGATTTCACAGAACACAAACAAGTTTCTCAGAAAGTTTCTTTATCTTTGTTATCGGAGTTTATTTCCTTTGGCCCTATAGTCTTTAAAGGGATCCGAAATATCTGTTCTCAGATTCCACAGAAATAAGGCTAGCAAAAAGATCCACGAAATACACATGTAACTCTGTGAGATGAATTAACAGAACACTAAGCAGTTTCTCAGAAAGCTTCTTTCCAGATTTCATCTGAGGATATTTCCTTTTTCACCATTGCCCTCAAAGGGCTTCCAAATATCACTTTGCCAATTCCACAAGAACTGTCTTAGCGAAAGGCTTCTTGAGGGGAAAGCTGTAACTCTGTGAGATGATTTCACAGAACACAAAGAAGTTTCTCAGAAAGCTTCATTCTCGTTGTTATCGGAGTTTATATACTTTGACCCTATAGTCTTCAAAGGGATCCGAAATATCTGTTCTCAGATTCCACAGAAATAAGGCTAGCAAAGAGAGCCACGAAATACAGATGTAACTCTGTGAGATGAATTAACAGAACACTAAGCAGTTTCTCAGAAAGCTTCTTTCCAGATTTCATCTGACGATATTTCCTTTTTCACCATTGCCCTCTATGGGCTTCAAAATATCACTTTGCCAATTCAACAAGAACTGTCTTAGCGAAAGGCTTCTTGAGGGGAAAGCTGTAACTCTGTGAGATGATTTCACAGAACACAAAGAAGTTTCTCAGAAAGCTTCTTTCTCGTTGTTATCGGAGTTTATATCCTTTGGCCCTATAGTCTTCAAAGGGATCCGAAATATCTGTTCTCAGATTCCACAGAAATAAGGCTAGCAAAGAGATCCACGAAATACAGATGTAACTCTGTGAGATGAATTAACAGAACACTAAGCAGTTTCTCAGAAAGCTTCTTTCCAGATTTCATCTGAGGATATTTCCTTTTTCACCATAGCCCTCTATGCGCTTCCAAATATCACTTTGCCAATTCCACAATAAATGTCTTAGCGAAAGACTTCTTGTGGGGAAAGCTGTAACTCTGTGAGATGATTTCACAGAACACAAAGAAATTTCTCAGAAAGCTTCTTTCTCGTTGTTATCGGAGTTTATATCCTTTGGCCCTATAGTCTTCAAAGGGATCCGAAATATCTCTTCTCAGATTCCACAGAAATAAGGCTAGCAAAGAGATCCACGAAATACAGATGTAACTCTGTGAGATGAATTAACAGAACACTAAGCAGTTTCTCAGAAAGCTTCTTTCCAGATTTCATCTGAGGATATTTCCTTTTTCACCTTAGCCCTCTATGCGCTTCCAAATATCACTTTGCCAATTCCACAATAAATGTCTTAGCGAAAGTCTTCTTGTGGGGAAAGCTGTAACTCTGTGAGATGATTTCACAGAACACAAAGAAGTTTCTCAGAAAGTTTCTTTCTCTTTGTTATCGGAGTTTATTTCCTTTGGCCCTCTAGTCTTTAAAGGGATCCGAAATATCTGTTCTCAGATTCCACAGAAATAAGGCTAGCAAAGAGATCCACGAAATACAGATGTAACTCTGTGAGATGAATTAACAGAACACTAAGCAGTTTCTCAGAAAGCTTCTTTCCAGATTTCATCTGAGGATATTTCCTTTTTCACCATTGCCCTCTAGGGGCTTCAAAATATCACTTTGTCAATTCAACAAGAACTGTCTTAGCGAAAGGCTTCTTGAGGGGAAAGCTGTAACTCTGTGAGATGATTTCACAGAACACAAAGAAGTTTCTCAGAAAGCTTCCTTCTCTTTGTCAACGGAGTTTATTTCCTTTGGCCCTATATTAATCAAAGGGATCCGAAATATCTCTTCTCAGATTCCACAGAAATAAGGCTAGCAAAGAGATCCACGAAATACAGATGTAACTCTGTGAGATGAATTAACAGAACACTAAGCCGTTTCTCAGAAAGCTTCTTTCCAGATTTCATCTGAGGATATTTCCTTTTTCACCATAGCCCTCTATGCGCTTCCAAATATCACTTTGCCAATTCCACAAGAACTGTCTTAGCGAAAGGCTTCTTGAGGGGAAAGCTGTAACTCTGTGAGATGATTTCACAGAACACAAAGAAGTTTCTCAGAAAGCTTCTTTCTCTTTCTTATCGGAGTTTATTTCCTTTGGCCCTATAGTCTTTAAAGGGATCTGAAATATCTGTTCTCAGATTCCACAGAAATAAGGCTAGCAAAGAGAACCCCGAAATACAGATGTAACTCTGTGAGATCAATTAACAGAACACTAACCAGTTTCTCAGAAAGCTTCTTTCCAGATTTCATCTGAGGATATTTCCTTTTTCACCATAGCCCTCTATGCGCTTCCAAATATCAATTTGCCAATTCCACAATAAATGTGTTAGCGAAAGACTTCTTGTGGGGAAAGCTGTAACTCTGTGAGATGATTTCACAGAACACAAAGAAGTTTGTCAGAAAGCTTCTTTCTCATTGTTATCGGAGTTTATATCCTTTGGCCCTATAGTCTTCAAAGGGATCCGAAATATCTGTTCTCAGATTCCACAGAAATAAGGCTAGCAAAGAGATCCGCGAAATACAGATGTAACTCTGTGAGATGAATTAACAGAACACTAAGCAGTTTCTCAGAAAGCTTCTTTCCAGATTTCATCTGAGGATATTTCCTTTTTCACCATTGCCCTCTATGCGCTTCCAAATATCACTTTGCCAATTCCACAATAAATGTCTTAGCGAAAGTCTTCTTGTGGGGAAAGCTGTAACTCTGTGAGATGATTTCACAGAACACAAAGAAGTTTCTCAGAAAGTTTCTTTCTCTTTGTTATCGGAGTTTATTTCCTTTGGCCCTATAGTCTTTAAAGGGATCCGAAATATCTGTTCTCAGATTCCACAGAAATAAGGCTAGCAAAGAGATCCACGAAATACAGATGTAACTCTGTGAGATGAATTAACAGAACACTAAGCAGTTTCTCAGAAAGCTTCTTTCCAGATTTCATCTGAGGATATTTCCTTTTTCACCATTGCCCTCTAGGGGCTTCAAAATATCACTTTGTCAATTCAACAAGAACTGTCTTAGCGAAAGGCTTCTTGAGGGGAAAGCTGTAACTCTGTGAGATGATTTCACAGAACACAAAGAAGTTTCTGAGAAAGCTTCTTTCTCATTGTTATCGGAGTTTATATCCTTTGGCCCTATATTCATGAAAGGGATCCGAAATATCTCTTCTCAGATTCCACAGAAATAAGGCTAGCAAAGACATCCACGAAATACAGATGCAACTCTGTGAGATGAATTAACAGAACACTAAGCAGTTTCTCAGAAAGCTTCTTTCCAGATTTCATCTAAGGATATTTCCTTTTTCACCATTGCCCTCTACGGGCTTCCAAATATCACTTTGCCAATTCCACAAGAACTGTCTTAGCGAAAGGCTTCTTGAGGGGAAAGCTGTAACTCTGTGAGATGATTTCACAGAACACAAAGAAGTTTCTCAGAAAGTTTCTTTCTCTTTGTTATCGGAGTTTATTTCCTTTGGCCCTATAGTCTTTAAAGGGATCCGAAATATCTCTTCTCAGATTCCACAGAAATAAGGCTAGCAAAGAGATCCGCGAAATACAGATGTAACTCTGTGAGATGAATTAACAGAACACTAAGCAGTTTCTCAGAAAGCTTCTTTCCAGATTTCATCTGAGGATATTTCCTTTTTCACCATAGCCCTCTAGCGCTTCCAAATATCACTTTGCCAATTCCACAATAAATGTCTTAGCGAAAGACTTCTTGTGGGGAAAGCTGTAACTCTGTGAGATGATTTCACAGAACACAAAGAAGTTTCTCAGAAAGTTTCTTTCTCTTTGTTATCGGAGTTTATTTCCTTTGGCCCTATAGTCTTTAAAGAGATCCGAAATATCTCTTCTCAGATTCCACAGAAATAAGGCTAGCAAAGAGATCGGCGAAATACAGATGTAACTTTGTGAGATGAATTAACAGAACACTAAGCAGTTTCTCAGAAAGCTTCTTTCCAGATTTCATCTGAGGATATTTCCTTTTTCACCATAGCCCTCTATGGGCTTCCAAATATCACTTTGCCAATTCCACAAGAACTGTCTTAGCGAAAGGCTTCTTGAGGGGAAAGCTGTAACTCTGTGAGATGATTTCACAGAACACAAAGAAGTTTCTCAGAAAGCTTCTTTCTCTTTCTTATCGGAGTTTATTTCCTTTGGCCCTATAGTCTTTAAAGGGATCTGAAATATCTGTTCTCAGATTCCACAGAAATAAGGCTAGCAAAGAGAACCCCGAAATACAGATGTAACTCTGTGAGATCAATTAACAGAACACTAACCAGTTTCTCAGAAAGCTTCTTTCCAGATTTCATCTGAGGATATTTCCTTTTTCACCATAGCCCTCTATGCGCTTCCAAATATCAATTTGCCAATTCCACAATAAATGTGTTAGCGAAAGACTTCTTGTGGGGAAAGCTGTAACTCTGTGAGATGATTTCACAGAACACAAAGAAGTTTGTCAGAAAGCTTCTTTCTCATTGTTATCGGAGTTTATATCCTTTGGCCCTAGAGTCTTCAAAGGGATCCGAAATATCTCTTCTCAGATTCCACAGAAATAAGGCTAGCAAAGAGATCCACGAAATACAGATGTAGCTCTGTGAGATGAATTAACAGAACACTAAGCAGTTTCTCAGAAAGCTTCTTTCCAGATTTCATCTGAGGATATTTCCTTTTTCACCATAGACCTCTATGCGCTTCCAAATATCACTTTGCCAATTCCACAATAAATGTCTTAGCGAAAGACTTCTTGTGGGGAAAGCTGTAACTCTGTGAGATGATTTCACAGAACAGAAAGAAATTTCTCAGAAAGCATCCTTCTCTTTGTTATCGGAGTTTATTTCCTTTGGCCCTATAGTCTTTAAAGGGATCCGAAATATCTGTTCTCAGATTCCACAGAAATAAGGCTAGCAAAGAGATCCACGAAATACAGATGTAATTCTGTGAGATGAATTAACAGAACACTAAGCAGTTTCTTAGAAAGCTTCTTTCCAGATTTCATCTGAGGATATTTCCTTTTTCACCATTGCCCTCTAGGGGCTTCCAAATATCACTTTGCCAATTCCACAAGAACTGTCTTAGCGAAAGGCTTCTTGAGGGGAAAGCTGTAACTCTGTGAGATGATTTCACAGAACACAAAGAAGTTTCTCAGAAAGCTTCTTTCTCGTTGTTATCGGAGTTTATATACTTTGGCCCTATAGTCTTCAAAGGGATCCGAAATATCTGTTCTCAGATTCCACAGAAATAAGGCTAGCAAAGAGATCCGCGAAATACAGATGTAACTCTGTGAGATGAATTAACAGAACACTAAGCAGTTTCTCAGAAAGCTTCTTTCCAGATTTCATCTGAGGATATTTCCTTTTTCACCATAGCCCTCTATGCGCTTCCAAATATAACTTTGCCAATTCCACAATAAATGTCTTAGCGAAAGACTTCTTGTGGGGAAAACTGTAACTCTGTGAGATGATTTCACAGAACACAAAGAAGTTTCCCAGAAAGCTTCCTTCTCTTTCTTATCGGAGTTTATTTCCTTTGACCCTATATTCATCAAAGGGATCCGAAATATCTCTTCTCAGATTCCACAGAAATAAAGCTAGCAAAGAGATCCACGAAATACAGATGTAACTCTGTGAGATGAATTAACAGAACACAAAGCAGTTTCTCAGAAAGCTTCTTTCCAGATTTCATCTGAGGATATTTCCTTTTTCACCATAGCCCTCTATGCGCTTCCAAATATCACTTTGACAATTCCACAATAAATGTCTTAGCCAAAGAGTTCTTGTGGGGAAAGCTGTAACTCTGTGAGATGATTTCACAGAACACAAAGAAGTTTCTCAGAAAGTTTCTTTCTCTTTGTTATCGGAGTTTATTTCCTTTGGCCCTATAGTCTTTAAAGGGATCCGAAATATCTTTTCTCAGATTCCACAGAAATAAGGCTAGCAAAGAGATCCGCGAAATACAGATGTAACTCTGTGAGATGAATTAACAGAACACTAAGCAGTTTCTCAGAAAGCTTCTTTCCAGATTTCATCTGAGGATATTTCCTTTTTCACCATTGCCCTCTATGGGCTTCCAAATATCACTTTGCCAATTCCACAAGAACTGTCTTAGCGAAAGGCTTCTTGAAGGGAAAGCTGTAACTCTGTGTGATGATTTCACAGAATACAAAGAAGTTTCTCAGAAAGCTTCTTTCTCGTTGTTATCGGAGTTTATATCCTTTGGCCCTATAGTCTTCAAAGGGATCCGAAATATCTGTTCTCAGTTTCCACAGAAATAAGGCTAGCAAAGAGATCCACGAAATACAGATGTAACTCTGTGAGATGAATTAACAGAACACTAAGCAGTTTCTCAGAAAGCTTCTTTCCAGATTTCATATGAGGATATTTCCTTTTTCACCATAACCCTCTATGCGCTTCCAAATATCACTTTGCCAATTCCACAATAAATGTCTTAGCGAAAGACTTCTTGTGGGGAAAGCTGTAACTCTGTGAGATGATTTCACAGAACACAAAGAAGTTTCTCAGAAAGCTTCTTTGTCGTTGTTATCGGAGTTTATATCCTTTGGCCCTATAGTCTTCAAAGGGATCCGAAATATCTGTTCTCAGATTCCACAGAAATAAGGCTAGCAAAGAGATCCGCGAAATACAGATGTAACTCTGTGAGATGAATTAACAGAACACTAAGCAGTTTCTCAGAAAGCTTCTTTCCAGATTTCATCTGAGGATATTTCCTTTTTCACCATAGCCCTCTATGCGCTTCCAAATATCACTTTGCCAATTCCACAATAAATGTCTTAGCGAAAGACTTCTTGTGGGGAAAACTGTAACTCTGTGAGATGATTTCACAGAACACAAAGAAGTTTCCCAGAAAGCTTCTTACTCGTTGTTATCGGAGTTTATATCCTTTGGCCCTATAGTCTTCAAAGGGATCCGAAATATCTCTTCTCAGATTCCAAAGAAATAAGGCTAGCAAAGAGATCCACGAAATACAGATGTAACTCTGTGAGATGAATTAACAGAACACTAAGCAGTTTCTCAGAAAGCTTCTTTCCAGATTTCATCTGAGGATATTTCCTTTTTCATCATAGCCCTCTATGGGCTTCCAAATATCACTTTGCCAATTCCACAAGAACTGTCTTAGCGAAAGGCTTCTTGAGGGCAAAGCTGTAACTCTGTGAGATGATTTCACAGAACACAAAGAAGTTTCTCAGAAAGCTTCCTTCTCTTTCTTATCGGAGTTTATTTCCTTTGGCCCTATATTCATCAAAGGGATCCGAAATATCTCTTCTCAGATTTCACAGAAATAAAGCTAGCAAAGAGATCCACGAAATACAGATGTAACTCTGTGAGATGAATTAACAGAACACAAAGCAGTTTCTCAGAAAGCTTCTTTCCAGGTTTCATCTGAGGATATTTCCTTTTTCACCATAGCCCTCTATGCGCTTCCAAATATCACTTTGAAAATTCCACAATAAATGTCTTAGCCAAAGAGTTCTTGTGGGGAAAGCTGTAACTCTGTGAGATGATTTCACAGAACACAAAGAAGTTTCACAGAAAGTTTCTTTCTCTTTGTTATCGGAGTTTATTTCCTTTGGCCCTATAGTCTTTAAAGGGATCCGAAATATCTTTTCTCAGATTCCACAGAAATAAGGCTAGTAAAGAGATCCGCGAAATACAGATGTAACTCTGTGAGATGAATTAACAGAACACTAAGCAGTTTCTCATAAAGCTTCTTTCCAGATTTCATGTGAGGATATTTCCTTTTTCACCATTGCCCTCTATGGGCTTCCAAATATCACTTTGCCAATTCCAAAAGAACTGTCTTAGCGAAAGGCTTCTTGAAGGGAAAGCTGTAACTCTGTGTGATGATTTCACAGAATACAAAGAAGTTTCTCAGAAAGCTTCTTTCTCGTTGTTATCGGAGTTTATATCCTTTGGCCCTATAGTCTTCAAAGGGATCCGAAATATCTGTTCTCAGTTTCCACAGAAATAAGGCTAGCAAAGACATCCACGAAATACAGATGTAACTCTGTGAGATGAATTAACAGAACACTAAGCAGTTTCTCAGAAAGCTTCTTTCCAGATTTCATATGAGGATATTTCCTTTTTCACCATAACCCTCTATCGCTTCCAAATATCACTTTGCCAATTCCACAATAAATGTCTTAGCGAAAGACTTCTTGTGGGGAAAGCTGTAACTCTGTGAGATGATTTCACAGAACACAAAGAAGTTTCTCTGAAAGCTTCTTTCTCGTTGTTATCGGAGTTTATATCCTTTGGCCCTATAGTCTTCAAAGGGATCCGAAATATCTCTTCTCAGATTCCACAGAAATAAGGCTAGCAAAGAGATCCACGAAATACAGATGTAACTCTATGAGATGAATTAACAGAACACTAAGCAGTTTCTCAGAAAGCTTCTTTCCAGATTTCATCTGAGGATATTTCCTTTTTCACCATAGCCCTCTAAGCGCTTCCAAATATCACTTTGCCAATTCCACAATAAATGTCTTAGCGAAAGACTTCTTGTGGGGAAAGCTGTAACTCTGTGAGATGATTTCACAGAACACAAAGAAGTTTCTCAGAAAGCTTCTTTCTCTTTGTTATCAGAGTTTATTTCCTTTGGCCCTATAGTCTTTAAAGGAATCCGAAATATCTGTTCTCAGATTCCACAGAAATAAGGCTAGCAAAGAGATCCACGAAATACAGATGTAACTCTGTGAGATGAATTAACAGAACACTAAGCAGTTTCTCAGAAAGCTTCTTTCCAGATTTCATCTGAGGATATTTCCTTTTTCACCATTGCCCTCTAGGGGCTTCAAAATATCACTTGTCAATTCATCAAGAACTGTCTTAGCGAAAGGCTTCTTGAGAGGAAAGCTTTAACTCTGTGAGATGATTTCACAGAACACAAAGAAGTTTCTGAGAAAGCTTCTTTCTCATTGTTATCGGAGTTTATATCCTTTGGCCCTATATTCATCAAAGGGATCCGAAATACCTCTTCTCAGATTCCACAGAAATAAGGCTAGCAAAGACATCCACGAAATACAGATGCAACTCTGTGAGATGAATTAACAGAACACTAAGCAGTTTCTCAGAAAGCTTCTTTCCAGATTTCATCTGAGGATATTTCCTTTTTCACCATTGCCCTCTATGGGCTTCCAAATATCACTTTGCCAATTCCACAAAAACTGTCTTAGCGAAAGGCTTCTTGAGGGGAAAGCTGTAACTCTGTGAGATGATTTCACAGAACACAAAGAAGTTTCTCAGAAAGTTTCTTTCTCTTTGTTATCGGAGTTTCTTTCCTTTGGCCCTATAGTCTTTAAAGGGATCCGAAATATCTCTTCTCAGATTCCACAGAAATAAGGCTAGCAAAGAGATCCGCGAAATACAGATGTAACTCTGTGAGATGAATTAACAGAACACTAAGCAGTTTCTCAGAAAGCTTCTTTCCAGATTTCATCTGAGGATATTTCCTTTTTCACCGTAGCCCTCTATGCGCTTCCAAATATAACTTTGCCAATTCCACAATAAATGTCTTAGCGAAAGACTTCTTGTGGAGAAAGCTGTAACTCTGTGAGATGATTTCACAGAACAAAAAGAAGTTTCTCAGAAAGTTTCTTTCTCTTTGTTATCGGAGTTTATTTCCTTTGGCCCTATAGTCTTTAAAGGGATCCGAAATATCTGTTCTCAGATTCCACAGAAATAAGGCTAGCAAAGAGATCCGCGAAATACAGATGTAACTCTGTGAGATGAATTAACAGAACACTTAGCAGTTTCTCAGAAAGCTTCTTTCCAGATTTCATCTGAGGATATTTCCTTTTTCACCATAGCCCTCTATGGGCTTCCAAATATCACTTTGCCAATTCCACAATAAATGTCTTAGCGAAAGACTTCTTGTGGATAAAGCTTTAACTCTGTGAGATGATTTCACAGAACACAAAGAAGTTTCTCAGAAAGTTTCTTTCTCTTTGTTATCGGAGTTTATTTCCTTTGGCCCTATAGTCTTTAAAGGGATCCGAAATATCTGTTCTCAGATTCCACAGAAATAAGGCTAGCAAAGAGATCCGCGAAATACAGAAGTAACTCTGTGAGATGAATTAACAGAACACTAAGCAGTTTCTCAGAAAGCTTCTTTCCAGATTTCATCTGAGGATATTTCCTTTTTCACAATTGCCCTCTATGGGCTTCCAAATATCACTTTGCCAATTCCACAAAACTGTCTTAGCGAAAGGCTTCTTGAAGGGAAAGCTGTAACTCTGTGGGATGATTTCACAGAATACAAAGAAGTTTCTCAGAAAGTTTCTTTCTCTTTGTTATCGGAGTTTATTTCCTTTGGCTCTATAGTCTTTAAAGGGATCCGAAATATCTGTTCTCAGATTCCACAGAAATAAGGCTAGCAAAGAGATCCGCGAAATACAGATGTAACTCTGTGAGATGAATTAACAGAACACTAAGCAGTTTCTCAGAAAGCTTCTTTCCAGATTTCATCTGAGGATATTTCCTTTTTCACCATAGCCCTCTATGCGCTTCCAAAAATCACTTTGCCAATTCCACAATAAATGTCTTAGCGAAAGACTTCTTGTGGGGAAAGCTGTAACTCTGTGAGATGATTTCACAGAACACAAAGAAGTTTCTCAGAAAGCTTCCTTCTCTTTGTTATCGGAGTTTATTTCCTTTGGCCCTATAGTCTATAAAGGGATCCGAAATATCTGTTCTCAGATTCCACAGAAATAAGGCTAGCAAAGAGATCCACGAAATACAGATGTCATTCTGTGAGATGAATTAACAGAACACTAAGCAGTTTCTTAGAAAGCTTGTTTCCAGATTTCATCTGAGGATATTTCCTTTTTCACCATTGCCCTCTATGGGCTTCCAAATATCACTTTGCCAATTCCACAAGAACTGTCTTAGCGAAAGGCTTCTTGAGGGGAAAGCTGTAACTCTGTGAGATGATTTCACAGAACACAAAGAAGTTTCTCAGAAAGCTTCTTTCTCGTTGTTATCGGAGTTTATATCCTTTGGCCCTATAGTCTTCAAAGCGATCCGATATATCTGTTCTCAGATTCCACAGAAATAAGGCTAGCAAAGAGAGCCACGAAATACAGATGTAACTCTGTGAGATGAATTAACAGAACACTAAGCAGTTTCTCAGAAAGCTTCTTTCCAGATTTCATCTGAGGATATTTCCTTTTTCACCATAGCCCTCTATGGGCTTCCAAATATCACTTTGCCAATTCCACAAGAACTGTCTTAGCGAAAGGCTTCTTGAGGGCAAAGCTGTAACTCTGTGAGATGATTTCACAGAACACAAAGAAGTTTCTCAGAAAGCTTCCTTCTCTTTCTTATCGGAGTTTATTTCCTTTGGCCCTATATTCATCAAAGGGATCCGAAATATCTCTTCTCAGATTCCACAGAAATAAAGCTAGCAAAGAGATCCACGAAATACAGATGTAACTCTGTGAGATGAATTAACAGAACACAAAGCAGTTTCTCAGAAAGCTTCTTTCCAGATTTCATCTGAGGATATTTCCTTTTTCACCATAGCCCTCTATGCGCTTCCAAATATCACTTTGACAATTCCACAATAAATGTCTTAGCCAAAGAGTTCTTGTGGGGAAAGCTGTAACTCTGTGAGATGATTTCACAGAACACAAAGAAGTTTCTCAGAAAGTTTCTTTCTCTTTGTTATCGGAGTTTATTTCCTTTGGCCCTATAGTCTTTAAAGGGATCCGAAATATCTTTTCTCAGATTCCACAGAAATAAGGCTAGCAAAGAGATCCGCGAAATACAGATGTAACTCTGTGAGATGAATTAACAGAACACTAAGCAGTTTCTCAGAAAGCTTCTTTCCAGATTTCATCTGAGGATATTTCCTTTTTCACCATTGCCCTCTATGGGCTTCCAAATATCACTTTGCCAATTCCACAAGAACTGTCTTAGCCAAAGGCTTCTTGAAGGGAAAGCTGTAACTCTGTGTGATGATTTCACAGAATACAAAGAAGTTTCTCAGAAAGCTTCTTTCTCGTTGTTATCGGAGTTTATATCCTTTGGCCCTATAGTCTTCAAAGGGATCCGAAATATCTGTTCTCAGTTTCCACAGAAATAAGGCTAGCAAAGAGATCCACGAAATACAGATGTAACTCTGTGAGATGAATTAACAGAACACTAAGCAGTTTCTCAGAAAGCTTCTTTCCAGATTTCATATGAGGATATTTCCTTTTTCACCATAACCCTCTATGCGCTTCCAAATATCACTTTGCCAATTCCACAATAAATGTCTTAGCGAAAGACTTCTTGTGGGGAAAGCTGTAACTCTGTGACATGATTTCACAGAACACAAAGAAGTTTCTCAGAAAGCTTCTTTCTCGTTGTTATCGGAGTTTATATCCTTTGGCCCTATAGTCTTCAAAGGGATCCGAAATATCTCTTCTCAGATTCCACAGAAATAAGGCTAGCAAAGAGATCCACGAAATACAGATGTAACTCTGTGAGATGAATTAACAGAACACTAAGCAGTTTCTCAGAAAGCTTCTTTCCAGATTTCATCTGAGGATATTTCCTTTTTCACCATAGCCCTCTATGCGCTTCCAAATATCACTTTGCCAATTCCACAATAAATGTCTTAGCGAAAGACTTCTTGTGGGGAAAGCTGTAACTCTGTGAGATGATTTCACAGAACAAAAAGAAGTTTCTCAGAAAGTTTCTTTCTCTTGTTATCGGAGTTTATTTCCTTTGGCCCTATAGTCTTTAAAGGGATCCGAAATATCTGTTCTCAGATTCCACAGAAATAAGGCTAGCAAAGAGATCCACGAAATACAGATGTAACTCTGTGAGATGAATTAACAGAACTCTAAGCAGTTTCTCAGAAAGCTTCTTTCCAGATTTCATCTGAGGATATTTCCTTTTTCACCATTGCCCTCTAGGGGCTTCAAAATATCACTTTGTCAATTCAACAAGAACTGTCTTAGCGAAAGGCTTCTTGAGGGGAAAGCTTTAACTCTGTGAGATGATTTCACAGAACACAAAGAAGTTTCTGAGAAAGCTTCTTTCTCATTGTTATCGGAGTTTATATCCTTTGGCCCTATATTCATCAAAGGGATCCGAAATACCTCTTCTCAGATTCCACAGAAATAAGGCTAGCAAAGACATCCACGAAATACAGATGCAACTCTGTGAGATGAATTAACAGAACACTAAGCAGTTTCTCAGAAGGCTTCTTTCCAGATTTCATCTGAGGATATTTCCTTTTTCACCATAGCCCTCTATGGGCTTCCAAATATCACTTTGCCAATTCCACAATAAATGTCTTAGCGAAAGACTTCTTGTGGATAAAGCTTTAACTCTGTGAGATGATTTCACAGAACACAAAGAAGTTTCTCAGAAAGTTTCTTTCTCTTTGTTATCGGAGTTTATTTCCTTTGGCCTTATAGTCTTTAAAGGGATCCGAAATATCTGTTCTCAGATTCCACAGAAGTAAGGCTAGCAAAGAGATCCACGAAATACAGATGTAACTCTGTGAGATGAATTAACAGAACACTAAGCAGTTTCTCAGAAAGCTTCTTTCCAGATTTCATCTGAGGATATTTCCTTTTTCACCATTGCCCTCTATGGGCTTCCAAATATCACTTTGCCAATTCCACAAGAACTGTCTTAGCGAAAGGCTTCTTGAGGGGAAAGCTGTAACTCTGTGAGATGATTTCACAGAACACAAAGAAGTTTCTCAGAAAGCTTCTTTCTCTTTCTTATCGGAGTTTATTTCCTTTGGCCCTATAGTCTTTAAAGGGATCCGAAATATCTGTTCTCAGATTCCACAGAAATAAGGCTAGCAAAGAGATCCACGAAATACAGATGTAACTCTGTGAGATGAATTAACAGAACACTAAGCAGTTTCTCAGAAAGCTTCTTTCCAGATTTCATCTGAGGATATTTCCTTTTTCACCATAGCCCTCTAGGCGCTTCCAAATATCACTTTGCCAATTCCACAATAAATGTCTTAGCGAAAGACTTCTTGTGGGGAAAGCTGTAACTGTGTGAGATGATTTCACAGAACACAAAGAAGTTTCCCATAAAGCTTCTTTCTCGTTGTTATCGGAGTTTATATCCTTTGGCCCTATAGTCTTCAAAGGTATCCGAAATATCTCTTCTCAGATTCCACAGAAATAAGGCTAGCAAAGAGATCCACGAAATACAGATGTAACTCTGTGAGATGAATTAACAGAACACTAAGCAGTTTCTCAGAAAGCTTCTTTCCAGATTTCATCTGAGGATATTTCCTTTTTCACCATAGCCCTCTATGCGCTTCCAAATATCACTTTGCCAATTCCACAATAAATGTCTTAGCGAAAGACTTCTTGTGGGGAAAGCTGTAACTCTGTGAGATGATTTCACAGAACACAAAGAAGTTTCTCAGAAAGTTTCTTTCCCTTTTTTAACGGAGTTTATATCCTTTGGCCCTATAATCTTCAAAGGGATCCGAAATATCTGTTCTCAGATTCCACAGAAATAAGGCTAGCAAAGAGATCCTCGAAATACAGATGTAACTCTGTGAGATGAATTAACAGAACACTAAGCAGTTTCTCAGAAAGCTTCTTTCCAGATTTCATCTGAGGATATTTCCTTTTTCACCATAGCCCTCTATGCGCTTCCAAATATCACGTTGCCAATTCCACAATAAATGTCTTAGCGAAAGACTTCTTGTGGGGAAAGCTGTAACTCTGTGACATGATTTCACAGAGCACAAACAAGTTTCTCAGAAAGTTTCTTTCTCTTTGTTATCGGAGTTTATTTCCTTTGGCCCTATAGTCTTTAAAGGGATCCGAAATATCTGTTCTCAGATTCCACAGAAATAAGGCTAGCAAAGAGATCCGCGAAATACAGATGTAACTCTGTGAGATGAATTAACAGAACACTAAGCAGTTTCTCAGAAAACTTCTTTCCAGATTTCATCTGAGGATATTTCCTTTTTCACCATAGCCCTCTATGCGCTTCCAAATATCACTTTGCCAATTCCACAATAAATGTCTTAGCGAAAGACTTCTTGTGGGGAAAGCTGTAACTCTGTGAGATGATTTCACAGAACACAAAGAAGTTTCTCAGAAAGCTTCCTTCTCTTTGTTATCGGAGTTTATTTCCTTTGGCCCTATAGTCTTTAAAGGGATCCGAAATATCTGTTCTCAGATTCCACAGAAATAAGGCTAGCAAAGAGATCCACGAAATACAGATGTAATTCTGTGAGATGAATTAACAGAACACTAAGCAGTTTCTTAGAAAGCTTCTTTCCAGATTTCATCTGAGGATATTTCCTTTTTCACCATTGCCCTCTATGGGCTTCCAAATATCACTTTGCCAATTCCACAAGAACTGTCTGAGCGAAAGGCTTCTTGTGGAGAAAGCTGTAACTCTGTGAGATGATTTCACAGAACACAAAGAAGTTTCTCAGAAAGCTTCTTTCTCTTTCTTATCGGAGTTTATTTCCTTTGGCCCTACATTCTTTAAAGGGATCCGAAATATCTGTTCTCAGATTCCACAGAAATAAGGCTAGCAAAGAGATCCGCGAAATACAGATGTAACTCTGTGAGATGAATTAACAGAACACTAAGCAGTTTCTCAGAAAGCTTCTTTCCAGATTTCATCTGAGGATATTTCCTTTTTCACCATAGCCCTCTATGGGCTTCCAAATATCACTTTGCCAATTCCACAAGAACTGTCTTAGCGAAAGGCTTCTTGAGGGGAAAGCTGTAACTCTGTGAGATGATTTCACAGAACACAAAGAAGTTTCTCAGAAAGCTTCCTTCTCTTTCTTATCGGAGTTTATTTCCTTTGGCCCTATATTCATCAAAGGGATCCGAAATATCTCTTCTCAGATTCCACAGAAATAAGGCTAGCAAAGAGATCCACGAAATACAGATGTAACTCTGTGAGATGAATTAACAGGACACTAAGCAGTTTCTTAGAAAGCTTCTTTCCAGATTTCATCTGAGGATATTTCCTTTTTCACCATAGCCCTCTATGCGCTTCCAAATATCACTTTGCCAATTCCACAATAAATGTCTTAGCGAAAGACTTCTTGTGGGGAAAGCTGTAACTCTGTGAGATGATTTCACAGAACACAAAGAAGTTTCTCAGAAAGCTTCTTTCTCGTTGTTATCGGAGTTTATATCCTTTGGCCCTATAGTCTTCAAAGGGATCCGAAATATCTCTTCTCAGATTCTACAGAAATAAGGCTAGCAAAGAGATCCTCGAAATACAGATGTAACTCTGTGAGATGAATTAACAGAACACTAAGCAGTTTCTCAGAAAGCTTCTTTCCAGATTTCATCTGAGGATATTTCCTTTTTCACCATAGCCCTCTATGCGCTTCCAAATATCACTTTGCCAATTCCACAATAAATGTCTTAGCGAAAGACTTCTTGTGGGGAAAGCTGTAACTCTGTGAGATGATTTCAGAGAACACAAAGAAGTTTCTCAGAAAGTTTCTTTCTCTTTGTTATCGGAGTTTATTTCCTTTGGCCCTATGGTCTTTAAAGGGATCCGAAATATCTGTTCTCAGATTCCACAGAAATAAGGCTAGCAAAGAGATCCACGAAATACAGATGTAACTCTGTGAGATGAATTAACAGAACACTAAGCAGTTTCTCAGAAAGCTTCTTTCCAGATTTCATCTGAGGATATTTCCTTTTTCACCATAGCCCTCTATGCGCTTCCAAATATCACTTTGCCAATTCCACAATAAATGTCTTAGCGAAAGACTTCTTGTGGGGAAAGCTGTAACTGTGTGAGATGATTTCACAGAACACAAAGAAGTTTCCCATAAAGCTTCTTTCTCGTTGTTATCGGAGTTTATATCCTTTGGCCCTATAGTCTTCAAAGGTATCCGAAATATCTCTTCTCAGATTCCACAGAAATAAGGCTAGCAAAGAGATCCACGAAATACAGATGTAACTCTGTGAGATGAATTAACAGAACACTAAGCAGTTTCTCAGAAAGCTTCTTTCCAGATTTCATCTGAGGATATTTCCTTTTTCACCATAGCCCTCTATGCGCTTCCAAATATCACTTTGCCAATTCCACAATAAATGTCTTAGCGAAAGACTTCTTGTGGGGAAAGCTGTAACTCTGTGAGATGATTTCACAGAACACAAAGAAGTTTCTCAGAAAGTTTCTTTCCCTTTTTTAACGGAGTTTATATCCTTTGGCCCTATAATCTTCAAAGGGATCCGAAATATCTGTTCTCAGATTCCACAGAAATAAGGCTAGCAAAGAGATCCTCGAAATACAGATGTAACTCTGTGAGATGAATTAACAGAACACTAAGCAGTTTCTCAGAAAGCTTCTTTCCAGATTTCATCTGAGGATATTTCCTTTTTCACCATAGCCCTCTATGCGCTTCCAAATATCACGTTGCCAATTCCACAATAAATGTCTTAGCGAAAGACTTCTTGTGGGGAAAGCTGTAACTCTGTGACATGATTTCACAGAACACAAACAAGTTTCTCAGAAAGTTTCTTTCTCTTTGTTATCGGAGTTTATTTCCTTTGGCCCTATAGTCTTTAAAGGGATCCGAAATATCTGTTCTCAGATTCCACAGAAATAAGGCTAGCAAAGAGATCCGCGAAATACAGATGTAACTCTGTGAGATGAATTAACAGAACACTAAGCAGTTTCTCAGAAAACTTCTTTCCAGATTTCATCTGAGGATATTTCCTTTTTCACCATAGCCCTCTATGCGCTTCCAAATATCACTTTGCCAATTCCACAATAAATGTCTTAGCGAAAGACTTCTTGTGGGGAAAGCTGTAACTCTGTGAGATGATTTCACAGAACACAAAGAAGTTTCTCAGAAAGCTTCCTTCTCTTTGTTATCGGAGTTTATTTCCTTTGGCCCTATAGTCTTTAAAGGGATCCGAAATATCTGTTCTCAGATTCCACAGAAATAAGGCTAGCAAAGAGATCCACGAAATACAGATGTAATTCTGTGAGATGAATTAACAGAACACTAAGCAGTTTCTTAGAAAGCTTCTTTCCAGATTTCATCTGAGGATATTTCCTTTTTCACCATTGCCCTCTATGGGCTTCCAAATATCACTTTGCCAATTCCACAAGAACTGTCTGAGCGAAAGGCTTCTTGTGGAGAAAGCTGTAACTCTGTGAGATGATTTCACAGAACACAAAGAAGTTTCTCAGAAAGCTTCTTTCTCTTTCTTATCGGAGTTTATTTCCTTTGGCCCTACATTCTTTAAAGGGATCCGAAATATCTGTTCTCAGATTCCACAGAAATAAGGCTAGCAAAGAGATCCGCGAAATACAGATGTAACTCTGTGAGATGAATTAACAGAACACTAAGCAGTTTCTCAGAAAGCTTCTTTCCAGATTTCATCTGAGGATATTTCCTTTTTCACCATAGCCCTCTATGGGCTTCCAAATATCACTTTGCCAATTCCACAAGAACTGTCTTAGCGAAAGGCTTCTTGAGGGGAAAGCTGTAACTCTGTGAGATGATTTCACAGAACACAAAGAAGTTTCTCAGAAAGCTTCCTTCTCTTTCTTATCGGAGTTTATTTCCTTTGGCCCTATATTCATCAAAGGGATCCGAAATATCTCTTCTCAGATTCCACAGAAATAAGGCTAGCAAAGAGATCCACGAAATACAGATGTAACTCTGTGAGATGAATTAACAGGACACTAAGCAGTTTCTTAGAAAGCTTCTTTCCAGATTTCATCTGAGGATATTTCCTTTTTCACCATAGCCCTCTATGCGCTTCCAAATATCACTTTGCCAATTCCACAATAAATGTCTTAGCGAAAGACTTCTTGTGGGGAAAGCTGTAACTCTGTGAGATGATTTCACAGAACACAAAGAAGTTTCTCAGAAAGCTTCTTTCTCGTTGTTATCGGAGTTTATATCCTTTGGCCCTATAGTCTTCAAAGGGATCCGAAATATCTCTTCTCAGATTCTACAGAAATAAGGCTAGCAAAGAGATCCTCGAAATACAGATGTAACTCTGTGAGATGAATTAACAGAACACTAAGCAGTTTCTCAGAAAGCTTCTTTCCAGATTTCATCTGAGGATATTTCCTTTTTCACCATAGCCCTCTATGCGCTTCCAAATATCACTTTGCCAATTCCACAATAAATGTCTTAGCGAAAGACTTCTTGTGGGGAAAGCTGTAACTCTGTGAGATGATTTCAGAGAACACAAAGAAGTTTCTCAGAAAGTTTCTTTCTCTTTGTTATCGGAGTTTATTTCCTTTGGCCCTATGGTCTTTAAAGGGATCCGAAATATCTGTTCTCAGATTCCACAGAAATAAGGCTAGCAAAGAGATCCGCGAAATACAGATGTATCTCTGTGAGATGAATTAACAGAACACTAAGCAGTTTCTCAGAAAGCTTCTTTCCAGATTTCATCTGAGGATATTTCCTTTTTCACCATAGCCCTCTATGCGCTTCCAAATATCACTTTGCCAATTCCACAATAAATGTCTTAGCGAAAGACTTCTTGTGGGGAAAGCTGTAACTCTGTGAGATGATTTCACAGAACACAAAGAAGTTTCTCAGAAAGCTTCTTTCTCGTTGTTATCGGAGTTTATATCCTTTGGCCCTATAGTCTTCAAAGGGATCCGAAATATCTCTTCTCAGATTCCACAGAAATAAGGCTAGCAAAGAGATCCTCGAAATACAGATGTAACTCTGTGAGATGAATTAACAGAACACTAAGCAGTTTCTCAGAAAGCTTCTTTCCAGATTTCATCTGAGGATATTTCCTTTTTCACCATAGCCCTCTATGCGCTTCCAAATATCACTTTGCCAATTCCACAATAAATGTCTTAGCGAAAGACTTCTTGTGGGGAAAGCTGTAACTCTGTGAGATGATTTCAGAGAACACAAAGAAGTTTCTCAGAAAGTTTCTTTCTCTTTGTTATCGGAGTTTATTTCCTTTGGCCCTATGGTCTTTAAAGGGATCCGAAATATCTGTTCTCAGATTCCACAGAAATAAGGCTAGCAAAGAGATCCGCGAAATACAGATGTAACTCTGTGAGACGAATTAACAGAACACTAAGCAGTTTCTCAGAAAGCTTCTTTCCAGATTTCATCTGAGGATATTTCCTTTTTCACCATAGCCCTCTATGCTCTTCCAAATATCACTTTGCCAATTCCACAATAAATGTCTTAGCGAAAGACTTCTTGTGGGGAAAGCTGTAACTCTGTGAGATGATTTCACAGAACACAAAGAAGTTTCTCAGAAAGCTTCCTTCCCTTTGTTATCGGAGTTTATTTCCTTTGGCCCTATAGTCTTTAAAGGGATCCGAAATATCTGTTCTCAGATTCCACAGAAATAGGCTAGCAAAGAGATCCACGAAATACAGATGTAATTCTGTGAGATGAATTAACAGAACACTAAGCAGTTTCTTAGGAAACTTCTTTCCAGATTTCATCTGAGGATATTTCCTTTTTCACCATTGCCCTCTATGGGCTTCCAAATATCACTTTGCCAATTCCACAATAAATGTCTTAGCGAAAGACTTCTTGTGGGGAAAGCTGTAACTCTGTGAGATGATTTCACAGAACACAAAGAAGTTTGTCAGAAAGCTTCTTTCTCTTTGGTATCGGAGTTTATTTCCTTTGGCCCTATAGTCTTTAAAGGGATCCGAAATATCTGTTCTCAGATTCCACAGAAGTAAGGCTAGCAAAGAGATCCGCGAAATACAGATGTAACTCTGTGAGATGAATTAACAGAACACTAAGCAGTTTCTCAGAAAGCTTCTTTCCAGATTTCATCTGAGGATATTTCCTTTTTCACCATAGCCCTCTATGCGCTTCCAAATATCACTTTGCCAATTCCACAAGAACTGTCTGAGCGAAAGGCTTCTTGTGGAGAAAGCTGTAACTCTGTGAGATGATTTCACAGAACACAAAGAAGTTTCTCAGAAAGCTTCTTTCTCTTTCTTATCGGAGTTTATTTCCTTTGGCCCTACATTCTTTAAAGGGATCCGAAATATCTGTTCTCAGATTCCACAGAAATAAGGCTAGCAAAGAGATCCGCGAAATACAGATGTAACTCTGTGAGATGAATTAACAGAACACTAAGCAGTTTCTCAGAAAGCTTCTTTCCAGATTTCATCTGAGGATATTTCCTTTTTCACCATAGCCCTCTATGGGCTTCCAAATATCACTTTGCCAATTCCACAAGAACTGTCTTAGCGAAAGGCTTCTTGAGGGGAAAGCTGTAACTCTGTGAGATGATTTCACAGAACACAAAGAAGTTTCTCAGAAAGCTTCCTTCTCTTTCTTATCGGAGTTTATTTCCTTTGGCCCTATATTCATCAAAGGGATCCGAAATATCTCTTCTCAGATTCCACAGAAATAAGGCTAGCAAAGAGATCCACGAAATACAGATGTAACTCTGTGAGATGAATTAACAGGACACTAAGCAGTTTCTTAGAAAGCTTCTTTCCAGATTTCATCTGAGGATATTTCCTTTTTCACCATAGCCCTCTATGCGCTTCCAAATATCACTTTGCCAATTCCACAATAAATGTCTTAGCGAAAGACTTCTTTTGGGGAAAGCTGTAACTCTGTGAGATGATTTCACAGAACACAAAGAAGTTTCTCAGAAAGCTTCTTTCTCGTTGTTATCGGAGTTTATATCCTTTGGCCCTATAGTCTTCAAAGGGATCCGAAATATCTCTTCTCAGATTCTACAGAAATAAGGCTAGCAAAGAGATCCTCGAAATACAGATGTAACTCTGTGAGATGAATTAACAGAACACTAAGCAGTTTCTCAGAAAGCTTCTTTCCAGATTTCATCTGAGGATATTTCCTTTTTCACCATAGCCCTCTATGCGCTTCCAAATATCACTTTGCCAATTCCACAATAAATGTCTTAGCGAAAGACTTCTTGTGGGGAAAGCTGTAACTCTGTGAGATGATTTCAGAGAACACAAAGAAGTTTCTCAGAAAGTTTCTTTCTCTTTGTTATCGGAGTTTATTTCCTTTGGCCCTATGGTCTTTAAAGGGATCCGAAATATCTGTTCTCAGATTCCACAGAAATAAGGCTAGCAAAGAGATCCGCGAAATACAGATGTATCTCTGTGAGATGAATTAACAGAACACTAAGCAGTTTCTCAGAAAGCTTCTTTCCAGATTTCATCTGAGGATATTTCCTTTTTCACCATAGCCCTCTATGCGCTTCCAAATATCACTTTGCCAATTCCACAATAAATGTCTTAGCGAAAGACTTCTTGTGGGGAAAGTTGTAACTCTGTGAGATGATTTCACAGAACACAAAGAAGTTTCTCAGAAAGTTTCTTTCTCTTTGTTATCGGAGTTTATATCCTTTGGCCCTATAGTCTTCAAAGGGATCCGAAATATCTTTTCTCAGATTCCACAGAAATAAGGCTAGCAAAGAGATCCACGAAATACAGATGTAACTCTTTGAGATGAATTAACAAAACACTAAGCAGTTTCTCAGAAAGCTTCTTTCCAGATTTCATCTGAGGATATTTCCTTTTTCACCATAACCCTCTATGCGCTTCCAAATATCACTTTGCCAATTCCACAATAAATGTCTTAGCGAAAGACTTCTTGATGGGAAAGCTGTAACTCTGTGTGATGATTTCACAGAACACAAAGAAGTTTCTCAAAAAGCTTCTTTCTCGTTGTTATCGGAGTTTATACCCTTTGGCCCTATAGTCTTCAAAGGGATCCGAAATATCTGTTCTCAGATTCCACAGAAATAAGGCTAGCAAAGAGATCCACAAAATACAGATGTAACTCTGTGAGATTAATTAACGGAACACTAAGCAGTTTCTCAGAAAGCTTCTTTCCAGATTTCATCTGAGGATATTTCCTTTTTCACCATAGCCCTCTATGCGCTTCCAAATATCACTTTGCCAATTCCACAATAAATGTCTTAGCGAAAGACTTCTTGTGGGGAAAGCTGTAACTCTGTGAGATGATTTCACAGAACACAAAGAAGTTTCTCAGAAAGTTTCTTTCTCTTTGTTATCGGAGTTTATTTCCTTTGGCCCTATAGTCTTTAAAGGGATCCGAAATATCTGTTCTCAGATTCCACAGAAATAAGGCTAGCAAAGAGATCCGCGAAATACAGATGTAACTCTGTGAGATGAATTAGCAGAACACTAAGTAGTTTCTCAGAAAGCTTCTTTCCAGATTTCATCTGAGGATATTTCCTTTTTCACCGTTGCCCTCTATGGGCTTCCAAATATCACTTTGCCAATTCCACAAGAACTGTCTTAGCGAAAGGCTTCTTGAAGGGAAAGCTGTAACTCTGTGGGATGATTTCACAGAATACAAAGAAGTTTCTCAGAAAGCTTCCTTCTCTTTCTTATCGGAGTTTATTTCCTTTGGCCCTATATTCATCAAAGGGATCCGAAATATCTCTTCTCAGATTCCACAGAAATAAGGCTAGCAAAGAGATCCACGAAATACAGATGTAACTCTGTGAGATGAATTAACAGGACACTAAGCAGTGTCTTAGAAAGCTTCTTTCCAGATTTCATCTGAGGATATTTCCTTTTTCACCATAGCCCTCTATGCGCTTCCAAATATCACTTTGCCAATTCCACAATAAATGTCTTAGCGAAAGACTTCTTATGGGGAAAGCTGTAACTCTGTGAGATGATTTCACAGAACACAAAGAAGTTTCTCAGAAAGCTTCTTTCTCGTTGTTATCGGAGTTTATATCCTTTGGCCCTATAGTCTTCAAAGGGATCCGAAATATCTCTTCTCAGATTCCACAGAAATAAGGCTAGCAAAGAGATCCTCGAAATACAGATGTAACTCTGTGAGATGAATTAACAGAACACTAAGCAGTTTCTCAGAAAACTTCTTTCCAGATTTCATCTGAGGATATTTCCTTTTTCACCATAGCCCTCTATGCGCTTCCAAATATCACTTTGCCAATTCCACAATAAATGTCTTAGCGAAAGACTTCTTGTGGGGAAAGCTGTAACTCTGTGAGATGATTTCAGAGAACACAAAGAAGTTTCTCAGAAAGTTTCTTTCTCTTTGTTATCGGAGTTTATTTCCTTTGGCCCTATGGTCTTTAAAGGGATCCGAAATATCTGTTCTCAGATTCCACAGAAATAAGGCTAGCAAAGAGATCCGCGAAATACAGATGTAACTCTGTGAGACGAATTAACAGAACACTAAGCAGTTTCTCAGAAAGCTTCTTTCCAGATTTCATCTGAGGATATTTCCTTTTTCACCATAGCCCTCTATGCGCTTCCAAATATCACTTTGCCAATTCCACAATAAATGTCTTAGCGAAAGACTTCTTGTGGGGAAAGTTGTTACTCTGTGAGATGATTTCACAGAACACAAAGAAGTTTCTCAGAAAGTTTCTTTCTCTTTGTTATCGGAGTTTATATCCTTTGGCCCTATAGTCTTCAAAGGGATCCGAAATATCTTTTCTCAGATTCCACAGAAATAAGGCTAGCAAAGAGATCCACGAAATACAGATGTAACTCTTTGAGATGAATTAACAAAACACTAAGCAGTTTCTCAGAAAGCTTCTTTCCAGATTTCATCTGAGGATATTTCCTTTTTCACCATAGCCCTCTATGCTCTTCCAAATATCACTTTGCCAATTCCACAATAAATGTCTTAGCGAAAGACTTCTTGTGGGGAAAGCTGTAACTCTGTGAGATGATTTCACAGAACACAAAGAAGTTTCTCAGAAAGCTTCCTTCCCTTTGTTATCGGAGTTTATTTCCTTTGGCCCTATAGTCTTTAAAGGGATCCGAAATATCTGTTCTCAGATTCCACAGAAATAAGGCTAGCAAAGAGATCCACGAAATACAGATGTAATTCTGTGAGATGAATTAACAGAACACTAAGCAGTTTCTTAGGAAACTTCTTTCCAGATTTCATCTGAGGATATTTCCTTTTTCACCATTGCCCTCTATGGGCTTCCAAATATCACTTTGCCAATTCCACAATAAATGTCTTAGCGAAAGACTTCTTGTGGGGAAAGCTGTAACTCTGTGAGATGATTTCACAGAACACAAAGAAGTTTGTCAGAAAGCTTCTTTCTCTTTGTTATCGGAGTTTATTTCCTTTGGCCCTATAGTCTTTAAAGGGATCCGAAATATCTGTTCTCAGATTCCACAGAAGTAAGGCTAGCAAAGAGATCCGCGAAATACAGATGTAACTCTGTGAGATGAATTAACAGAACACTAAGCAGTTTCTCAGAAAGCTTCTTTCCAGATTTCATCTGAGGATATTTCCTTTTTCACCATAGCCCTCTATGGGCTTCCAAATATCACTTTGCCAATTCCACAAGAACTGTCTTAGCGAAAGGCTTTTTGAGGGGAAAGCTGTAACTCTGTGAGATGATTTCACAGAATACAAAGAAGTTTCTCAGAAAGCTTCCTTCTCTTTCTTATCGGAGTTTATTTCCTTTGGCCCTATATTCATCAAAGGGATCCGAAATATCTCTTCTCAGATTCCACAGAAATAAGGCTAGCAAAGAGATCCACGAAATACAGATGTAACTCTGTGAGATGAATTAACAGGACACTAAGCAGTTTCTTAGAAAGCTTCTTTCCAGATTTCATCTGAGGATATTTCCTTTTTCACCATAGCCCTCTATGCGCTTCCAAATATCACTTTGCCAATTCCACAATAAATGTCTTAGCGAAAGACTTCTTGTGGGGAAAGCTGTAACTCTGTGAGATGATTTCACAGAACACAAAGAAGTTTCTCAGAAAGCTTCTTTCTCGTTGTTATCGGAGTTTATATCCTTTGGCCCTATAGTCTTCAAAGGGATCCGAAATATCTCTTCTCAGATTCCACAGAAATAAGGCTAGCAAAGAGATCCTCGAAATACAGATGTAACTCTGTGAGATGAATTAACAGAACACTAAGCAGTTTCTCAGAAAGCTTCTTTCCAGATTTCATCTGAGGATATTTCCTTTTTCACCATAGCCCTCTATGCGCTTCCAAATATCACTTTGCCAATTCCACAATAAATGTCTTAGCGAAAGACTTCTTGTAACTCTGTGAGATGATTTCAGAGAACACAAAGAAGTTTCTCAGAAAGTTTCTTTCTCTTTGTTATCGGAGTTTATTTCCTTTGGCCCTATGGTCTTTAAAGGGATTCGAAATATCTGTTCTCAGATTCCACAGAAATAAGGCTAGCAAAGAGATCCGCGAAATACAGATGTAACTCTGTGAGATGAATTAACAGAACACTAAGCAGTTTCTCAGAAAGCTTCTTTCCAGATTTCATCTGAGGATATTTCCTTTTTCACCATAGCCCTCTATGCGCTTCCAAATATCACTTTGCCAATTCCACAATAAATGTCTTAGCGAAAGACTTCTTGTCGGGAAAGTTGTAACTCTGTGAGATGATTTCACAGAACACAAAGAAGTTTCTCAGAAAGTTTCTTTCTCTTTGTTATCGGAGTTTATATCCTTTGGCCCTATAGTCTTCAAAGGGATCCGAAATATCTTTTCTCAGATTCCACAGAAATAAGGCTAGCAAAGAGATCCACGAAATACAGATGTAACTCTTTGAGATGAATTAACAAAACACTAAGCAGTTTCTCAGAAAGCTTCTTTCCAGATTTCATCTGAGGATATTTTCTTTTTCACCATAGCCCTCTATGCGCTTCCAAATATCACTTTGCCAATTCCACAATAAATGTCTTAGCGAAAGACTTCTTGTGGGGAAAGCTGTAACTCTGTGAGATGATTTCACAGAACACAAAGAAGTTTCTCAGAAAGCTTCCTTCTCTTTGTTATCGGAGTTTATTTCCTTTGGCCCTATAGTCTTTAAAGGGATCCGAAATATCTGTTCTCAGATTCCACAGAAATAAGGCTAGCAAAGAGATCCACGAAATACAGATGTAATTCTGTGAGATGAATTAACAGAACACTAAGCAGTTTCTCAGAAAGCTTCTTTCCAGATTTCATCTGAGGATATTTCCTTTTTCACCATTGCCCTCTATGGGCTTCCAAATATCACTTTGCCAATTCCACAATAAATGTCTTAGCGAAAGACTTCTTGTGGGGAAAGCTGTAACTCTGTGAGATGATTTCACAGAACACAAAGAAGTTTCTCAGAAAGCTTCTTTCTCTTTGTTATTGGAGTTTATTTCCTTTGGCCCTATAGTCTTTAAAGGGATCCGAAATATCTGTTCTCAGATTCCACAGAAGTAAGGCTAGCAAAGAGATCCACGAAATACAGATGTAACTCTGTGAGATGAATTAACAGAACACTAAGCAGTTTCTCAGAAAGCTTCTTTCCAGATTTCATCTGAGGATATTTCCTTTTTCACCATAGCCCTCTATGGGCTTCCAAATATCACTTTGCCAATTCCACAAGAACTGTCTTAGCGAAAGGCTTCTTGAGGGGAAAGCTGTAACTCTGTGAGATGATTTCACAGAACACAAAGAAGTTTCTCAGAAAGCTTCCTTCTCTTTCTTATCGGAGTTTATTTCCTTTGGCCCTATATTCATCAAAGGGATCCGAAATATCTCTTCTCAGATTCCACAGAAATAAGGCTAGCAAAGAGATCCACGAAATACAGATGTAACTCTGTGAGATGAATTAACAGGACACTAAGCAGTTTCTTAGAAAGCTTCTTTCCAGATTTCATATGAGGATATTTCCTTTTTCACCATAGCCCTCTATGCGCTTCCGAATATCACTTTGCCAATTCCACAATAAATGTCTTAGCGAAAGACTTCTTGTGGGGAAAGCTGTAACTCTGTGAGATGATTTCACAGAACACAAAGAAGTTTCTCAGAAAGCTTCTTTCTCGTTGTTATCGGAGTTTATATCCTTTGGCCCTATAGTCTTCAAAGGGATCCGAAATATCTCTTCTCAGATTCCACAGAAATAAGGCTAGCAAAGAGATCCTCGAAATACAGATGTAACTCTGTGAGATGAATTAACAGAACACTAAGCAGTTTCTCAGAAAGCTTCTTTCCAGATTTCATCTGAGGATATTTCCTTTTTCACCATAGCCCTCTATGCGCTTCCAAATATCACTTTGCCAATTCCACAATAAATGTCTTAGCGAAAGACTTCTTGTGGGGAAAGCTGTAACTCTGTGAGATGATTTCAGAGAACACAAAGAAGTTTCTCAGAAAGTTTCTTTCTCTTTGTTATCGGAGTTTATTTCCTTTGGCCCTATGGTCTTCAAAGGGATCCGAAATATCTGTTCTCAGATTCCACAGAAATAAGGCTAGCAAAGAGATCCGCGAAATACAGATGTAACTCTGTGAGATGAATTAACAGAACACTAAGCAGTTTCTCAGAAAGCTTCTTTCCAGATTTCATCTGAGGATATTTCCTTTTTCACCATAGCCCTCTATGCGCTTCCAAATATCACTTTGCCAATTCCACAATAAATGTCTTAGCGAAAGACTTCTTGTGGGGAAAGCTGTAACTCTGTGAGATGATTTCACAGAACACAAAGAAGTTTCTCAGAAAGCTTCCTTCTCTTTGTTATCGGAGTTTATTTCCTTTGGCCCTATAGTCTTTAAAGGGATCCGAAATATCTGTTCTCAGATTCCACAGAAATAAGGCTAGCAAAGAGATCCACGAAATACAGATGTAATCCTGTGAGACGAATTAACAGAACACTAAGCAGTTTCTTAGAAAGCTTCTTTCCAGATTTCATCTGAGGATATTTCCTTTTTCACCATTGCCCTCTATGGGCTTCCAAATATCACTTTCCCTATTCCACAAGAACTGTCTTAGCGAAAGGCTTCTTGAGGGGAAAGCTATAACTCTGTGAGATGATTTCACAGAACACAAAGAAGTTTCTCAGAAAGCTTCTTTCTCGTTGTTATCGGAGTTTATATCCTTTGGCCCTATAGTCTTCAAAGGGATCCGAAATATCTGTTCTCAGATTCCACAGAAATAAGGCTAGCAAAGAGAGCCACGAAATACAGATGTAACTCTGTGAGATGAATTAACAGAACACTAAGCAGTTTCTCAGAAAGCTTCTTTCCAGATTTCATCTGACGATATTTCCTTTTTCACCATTGCCCTCTATGGGCTTCAAAATATCACTTTGCCCATTCAACAAGAACTGTCTTAGCGAAAGGCTTCTTGAGGGGAAAGCTGTAACTCTGTGAGATGATTTCACAGAATACAAAGAAGTTTCTCAGAAAGCTTCTTTCTCGTTGTAATCGGAGTTTATATCCTTTGGCCCTTTAGTCTTCAAAGGGATCCGAAATATCTCTTCTCAGATTCCACAGAAATAAGGCTAGCAAAGAGATCCGCGAAATACAGATGTAACTCTGTGAGATGAATTAACAGAACACTAAGCAGTTTCTCAGAAAGCTTCTTTCCAGATTTCATCTGAGGATATTTCCTTTTTCACCATAGCCCTCTATGCGCTTCCAAATATCACTTTGCCAATTCCACAATAAATGTCTTAGCGAAAGACTTCTTGTGGGGAAAGCTTTAACTCTGTGAGATGATTTCACAGAACACAAAGAAGTTTCCCAGAAAGCTTCTTTCTCGTTGTTATCGGAGTTTATATCCTTTGGCCCTATAGTCTTCAAAGGGATCCGAAATATCTCTTCTCAGAATCCAAAGAAATAAGGCTAGCAAAGAGATCCACGAAATACAGATGTAACTCTGTGAGATGAATTAACAGAACACTAAGCAGTTTCTCAGAAAGCTTCTTTCCAGATTTCATCTGAGGATATTTCCTTTTTCACCATAGCCCTCTAAGGGCTTCCAAATATCACTTTGCCAATTCCACAAGAACTGTCTTAGCGAAAGGCTTCTCGAAGGCAAAGCTGTAACTCTGTGAGATGATTTCACAGAACACAAAGAAGTTTCTCAGAAAGCTTCCTTCTCTTTCTTATCGGAGTTTATTTCCTTTGGCCCTATATTCATCAAAGGGATCCGAAATATCTCTTCTCAGATTCCACAGAAATAAGGCTAGCAAAGAGATCCACGAAATACAGATGTAACTCTGTGAGATGAATTAACAGAACACTAAGCAGTTTCTCAGAAAGCTTCTTTCCAGATTTCATCTGAGGATATTTCCTTTTTCACCATAGCCCTCTATGCGCTTCCAAATATCACTTTGCCAATTCCACAATAAATGACTTAGCGAAAGACTTCTTGTGGGGAAAGCTGTAACTCTGTGAGATGATTTCACAGAACAGAAAGAAGTTTCTCAGAAAGTTTCTTTCTCTTTGTTATCGGAGTTTATTTCCTTTGGCCCTATAGTCTTTAAAGGGATCCGAAATATCTGTTCTCAGATTCCACAGAAATAAGGCTAGCAAAGAGATCCGCGAAATACAGATGTAACTCGGTGAGATGAATTAACAGAACACTAAGCAGTTTCTCAGAAAGCTTCTTTCCAGATTTCATCTGAGGATATTTCCTTTTTCACCATAGCCCTCTATGGGCTTCCAAATATCACTTTGCCAATTCCACAAAACTGTCTTAGCGAAAGGCTTCTTGAAGGGAAAGCTCTAACTCTGTGGGATGATTTCACAGAATACAAAGAAGTTTCTCAGAAAGTTTCTTTCTCGTTGTTATCGCAGTTTATATCCTTTGGCCCTATAGTCTTCAAAGGGATCCGAAATATCTCTTCTCAGATTCCACAGAAATAAGGCTAGCAAAGAGATCCTCGAAATACAGATGTAACTCTGTGAGATGAATTAACAGAACACTAAGCAGTTTCTCAGAAAGCTTCTTTCCAGATTTCATCTGAGGATATTTCCTTTTTCACCATAGCCCTCTATGCGCTTCCAAATATCACTTTGCCAATTCCACAATAAATGTCTTAGCGAAAGACTTCTTGTGGGGAAAGCTGTAACTCTGTGAGATGATTTCACAGAACACAAAGAAGTTTCTCAGAAAGTTTCTTTCTCTTTGTTATCGGAGTTTATTTCCTTTGGCCCTATAGTCTTTAAAGGGATCCGAAATATCTGTTCTCAGATTCCACAGAAATAAGGCTAGCAAAGAGATCCACGAAATACAGATGTAACTCTGTGAGATGAATTAACAGAACACTAAGCAGTTTCTCAGAAAGCTTCTTTCCAGATTTCATCTGAGGATATTTCCTTTTTCACCATAGCCCTCTATGCGCTTCCAAATATCACTTTGCCAATTCCACAATAAATGTCTTAGCGAAAGACTTCCTGTGGGGAAAGCTGTAACTCTGTGAGATGATTTCACAGAACAGAAAGAAGTTTCTCAGAAAGTTTCTTTCTCTTTGTTATCGGAGTTTATTTCCTTTGGCCCTATAGTCTTTAAAGGGATCCGAAATATCTGTTCTCAGATTCCACAGAAATAAGGCTAGCAAAGAGATCCGCGAAATACAGCTGTAACTCTGTGAGATGAAATAACAGAACACTAAGCAGTTTCTCAGAAAGCTTCTTTCCAGATTTCATCTGAGGATATTTCCTTTTTCACCATTGCCCTCTATGGGCTTCCAAATATCACTTTGCCAATTCCACAAAGCTGTCTTAGCGAAAGGCTTCTTGAAGGCAAAGCTGTAACTCTGTGTGATGATTTCACAGAACACAAAGAAGTTTCTCAGAAAGCTTCCTTCTCTTTCTTATCGGAGTTTATTTCCTTTGGCCCTATATTCATCAAAGGGATCCGAAATATCTCTTCTCAGATTCCACAGAAATAAGGCTAGCAAAGAGATCCACGAAATACAGATGTAACTCTGTGAGATGAATTAACAGAACACTAAGCAGTTTCTCAGAAAGCTTCTTTCCAGATTTCATCTGAGGATATTTCCTTTTTCACCATAGCCCTCAATGCGCTTCCAAATATCACTTTGCCAATTCCACAATAAATGACTTAGCGAAAGACTTCTTGTGGGGAAAGCTGTAACTCTGTGAGATGATTTCACAGAACAGAAAGAAGTTTCTCAGAAAGTTTCTTTCTCTTTGTTATCGGAGTTTATTTCCTTTGGCCCTATAGTCTTTAAAGGGATCCGAAATATCTGTTCTCAGATTCCACAGAAATAAGGCTAGCAAAGAGATCCGCGAAATACAGATGTAACTCGGTGAGATGAATTAACAGAACACTAAGCAGTTTCTCAGAAAGCTTCTTTCCAGATTTCATCTGAGGATATTTCCTTTTTCACCATAGCCCTCTATGGGCTTCCAAATATCACTTTGCCAATTCCACAAAACTGTCTTAGCGAAAGGCTTCTTGAAGGGAAAGCTGTAACTCTGTGGGATGATTTCACAGAATACAAAGAAGTTTCTCAGAAAGTTTCTTTCTCGTTGTTATCGCAGTTTATATCCTTTGGCCCTATAGTCTTCAAAGGGATCCGAAATATCTCTTCTCAGATTCCACAGAAATAAGGCTAGCAAAGAGATCCTCGAAATACAGATGTAACTCTGTGAGATGAATTAACAGAACACTAAGCAGTTTCTCAGAAAACTTCTTTCCAGATTTCATCTGAGGATATTTCCTTTTTCACCATAGCCCTCTATGCGCTTCCAAATATCACTTTGCCAATTCCACAATAAATGTCTTAGCGAAAGACTTCTTGTGGGGAAAGCTGTAACTCTGTGAGATGATTTCACAGAACACAAAGAAGTTTCTCAGAAAGTTTCTTTCTCTTTGTTATCGGAGTTTATTTCCTTTGGCCCTATAGTCTTTAAAGGGATCCGAAATATCTGTTCTCAGATTCCACAGAAATAAGGCTAGCAAAGAGATCCACGAAATACAGATGTAACTCTGTGAGATGAATTAACAGAACACTAAGCAGTTTCTCAGAAAGCTTCTTTCCAGATTTCATCTGAGGATATTTCCTTTTTCACCATAGCCCTCTATGCGCTTCCAAATATCACTTTGCCAATTCCACAATAAATGTCTTAGCGAAAGACTTCCTGTGGGGAAAGCTGTAACTCTGTGAGATGATTTCACAGAACAGAAAGAAGTTTCTCAGAAAGTTTCTTTCTCTTTGTTATCGGAGTTTATTTCCTTTGGCCCTATAGTATTTAAAGGGATCCGAAATATCTGTTCTCAGATTCCACAGAAATAAGGCTAGCAAAGAGATCCGCGAAATACAGCTGTAACTCTGTGAGATGAAATAACAGAACACTAAGCAGTTTCTCAGAAAGCTTCTTTCCAGATTTCATCTGAGGATATTTCCTTTTTCACCATTGCCCTCTATGGGCTTCCTAATATCACTTTGCCAATTCCACAAAACTGTCTTAGCGAAAGGCTTCTTGAAGGGAAAGCTGTAACTCTGTGGGATGATTTCACAAAATACAAAGAAGTTTCTCAGAAAGTTTCTTTCTCGTTGTTATCACAGTTTATATCCTTTGGCCCTATCGTCTTCAAAGGGATCCGAAATATCTCTTCTCAGATTCCACAGAAATAAGGCTAGCAAAGAGATCCGCGAAATACAGATGTAACTCTGTGAGATGAATTAACAGAACACTAAGCAGTTTCTCAGAAAGCTTCTTTCCAGATTTCATCTGAGGATATTTCCTTTTTCACCATAGCCCTCTATGCGCTTCCAAATATCACTTTGCCAATTCCACAATAAATGTCTTAGCGAAAGACTTCTTGTGGGGAAAGCTGTAACTCTGTGAGATGATTTCACAGAACACAAAGAAGTTTCTTAGAAAGTTTCTTTCTCTTTGTTATCGGAGTTTATTTCCTTTGGCCCTATAGTCTTTAAAGGGATCCGAAATATCTGTTCTCAGATTCCACAGAAATAAGGCTAGCAAAGAGATCCACGAAATACAGATGTAACTCTGTGAGATGAATTAACAGAACACTAAGCAGTTTCTCAGAAAGCTTCTTTCCAGATTTCATCTGAGGATATTTCCTTTTTCACCGTTGCCCTCTATGGGCTTCCAAATATCACTTTGCCAATTCCACAAGAACTGTCTTAGCGAAAGGCTTCTTGAGGGGAAAGCTGTAACTCTGTGAGATGATTTCACAGAACACAAAGAAGTTTCTCAGAAAGCTTCTTTCTCGTTGTTATCGGAGTTTATATCCTTTGGCCCTATAGTCTTCAAAGGGATCCGAAATATCTGTTCTCAGATTCCATAGAAATAAGGCTAGCAAGGAGAGCCACGAAATACAGATGTAACTCTGTGAGATGAATTAACAGAACACTAAGCAGTTTCTCAGAAAGCTTCTTTCCAGATTTCATCTGAGGATATTTCCTTTTTCACCATTGCCCTCTAAGGGCTTCCAAATATCACTTTGCCAATTCCACAAGAACTGTCTTAGCGAAAGGCTTCTTGAAGGGAAAGCTGTAACTCTGTGTGATGATTTCACAGAATACAAAGAAGTTTCTCAGAGAGCTTCTTTCTCGTTGTTATCGGAGTTTATATCCTTTGGCCCTATAGTCTTCAAAGGGATCCGAAATATCTGTTCTCAGTTTCCACAGAAATAACGCTAGCAAAGAGATCCACGAAATACAGATGTAACTCTGTGAGATGAATTAACAGAACACTAAGCAGTTTCTCAGAAAGCTTCTTTCCAGATTTCATATGAGGATATTTCCTTTTTCACCATAGCCCTCTATGCGCTTCCAAATATCACTTTGCCAATTCCACAATAAATGTCTTAGCGAAAGACTTCTTGTGGGGAAAGCTGTAACTCTGTGAGATGATTTCACAGAACACAAAGAAGTTTCTCAGAAAGCTTCTTTATCGTTGTTATCGGAGTTTATATCCTTTGGCCCTATAGTCTTCAAAGGGATCCGAAATATCTCTTCTCAGATTCCACAGAAATAAGGCTAGCAAAGAGATCCACGAAATACAGATGTAACTCTGTGAGATGAATTAACAGAACACTAAGCAGTTTCTCAGAAAGCTTCTTTCCAGATTTCATCTGAGGATATTTCCTTTTTCACCATAGCCCTCTATGCGCTTCCAAATATCACTTTGCCAATTCCACAATAAATGTCTTAGCGAAAGACTTCTTGTGGGGAAAGCTGTAACTCTGTGAGATGATTTCACAGAACACAAAGAAGTTTCTCAGAAAGTTTCTTTCTCTTTGTTATCGGAGTTTCTTTCCTTTGGCCCTATAGTCTTTAAAGGGATCCGAAATATCTGTTCTCAGATTCCACAGAAATAAGGCTAGCAAAGAGATCCGTGAAATACAGATGTAACTCTGTGAGATGAATTAACAGAACACTAAGCAGTTTCTCAGAAAGCTTCTTTCCAGATTTCATCTGAGGATATTTCCTTTTTCACCATAGCCCTCTATGCGCTTCCAAATATCACTTTGCCAATTCCACAATAAATGTCTTAGCGAAAGACTTCTTGTGGGGAAAGCTGTAACTCTGTGAGATGATTTCACAGAACACAAAGAAGTTTCTCAGAAAGCTTCTTTATCGTTGTTATCGGAGTTTATATCCTTTGGCCCTATAGTCTTCAAAGGGATCCGAAATATCTCTTCTCAGATTCCACAGAAATAAGGCTAGCAAAGAGATCCACGAAATACAGATGTAACTCTGTGAGATGAATTAACAGAACACTAAGCAGTTTCTCAGAAAGCTTCTTTCCAGATTTCATCTGAGGATATTTCCTTTTTCACCATTGCCCTCTAGGGGCTTCAAAATATCACTTTGTCAATTCAACAAGAACTGTCTTAGCGAAAGGCTTCTTGAGGGGAAAGCTGTAACTCTGTGAGATGATTTCACAGAACACAAAGAAGTTTCTGAGAAAGCTTCTTTCTCATTGTTATCGGAGTTTATATCCTTTGGCCCTATATTCATCAAAGGGATCCGAAATATCTCTTCTCAGATTAAACAGAAATAAGGCTAGCAAAGACATCCACGAAATACAGATGCAACTCTGTGAAATGAATTAACAGAACACTAAGCAGTTTCTCAGAAAGCTTCTTTCCAGATTTCATCTGAGGATATTTCCTTTTTCACCATTGCCCTCTATGGGCTTCCAAATATCACTTTGCCAATTCCACAAGAACTGTCTTAGCGAAAGGCTTCTTGAGGGGAAAGCTGTAACTCTGTGAGATGATTTCACAGAACACAAAGAAGTTTCTCAGAAAGTTTCTTTCTCTTTGTTATCGGAGTTTATTTCCTTTGGCCCTATAGTCTTTAAAGGGATCCGAAATATCTCTTCTCAGATTCCACAGAAATAAGGCTAGCAAAGAGGTCCGCGAAATACAGATGTAACTCTGTGAGATGAATTAACAGAACACTAACCAGTTTCTCAGAAAGCTTCTTTCCAGATTTCATCTGAGGATATTTCCTTTTTCACCATAGCCCTCTATGCGCTTCCAAATATCACTTTGCCAATTCCACAATAAATGTCTTAGCGAAAGACTTCTTGTGGGGAAAGCTGTAACTCTGTGAGATGATTTCACAGAACAAAAAGAAGTTTCTCAGAAAGTTTCTTTCTCTTTGTTATCGGAGTTTATTTCCTTTGGCCCTATAGTCTTTAAAGGGATCCGAAATATCTGTTCTCAGATTCCACAGAAATAAGGCTAGCAAAGAGATCCGCGAAATACAGATGTAACTCTGTGAGATGAATTAACAGAACACTAAGCAGTTTCTCAGAAAGCTTCTTTCCAGATTTCATCTGAGGATATTTCCTTTTTCACCATAGCCCTCTATGGGCTTCCAAATATCACTTTGCCAATTCCACAATAAATGTCTTAGCGAAAGACTTCTTGTGGGTAAAGCTTTAACTCTGTGAGATGATTTCACAGAACACAAAGAAGTTTCTCAGAAAGTTTCTTTCTCTTTGTTATCGGAGTTTATTTCCTTTGGCTTTATAGTCTTTAAAGGGATCCGAAATATCTGTTCTCAGATTCCACAGAAGTAAGGCTAGCAAAGAGATCCACGAAATACAGATGTAACTCTGTGAGATGAATTAACAGAACACTAAGCAGTTTCTCAGAAAGCTTCTTTCCAGATTTCATCTGAGGATATTTCCTTTTTCACCATTGCCCTCTATGGGCTTCCAAATATCACTTTGCCAATTCCACAAGAACTGTCTTAGCGAAAGGCTTCTTGAGGGGAAAGGTGTAACTCTGTGAGATGATTTCACAGAACACAAAAAAGTTTCTCAGAAAGCTTCTTTCTCTTTCTTATCGGAGTTTATATCCTTTGGCCCTATAGTCTTCAAAGGGATCCGAAATATCTGTTCTCAGATTCCACAGAAATAAGGCTAGCAAAGAGATCCGCGAAATACAGATGTAACTCTGTGAGATGAATTAACAGAACACTAAGCAGTTTCTCAGAAAGCTTCTTTCCAGATTTCATCTGAGGATATTTCCTTTTTCACCATAGCCCTCTATGGGCTTCCAAATATCACTTTGCCAATTCCACAAGAACTGTCTTAGCGAAAGGCTTCTTGAGGGCAAAGCTGTAACTCTGTGAGATGATTTCACAGAACACAAAGAAGTTTCTCAGAAAGCTTCCTTCTCTTTCTTATCGGAGTTTATTTCCTTTGGCCCTGTATTCATCAAAGGGATCCGAAATATCTCGTCTCAGATTCCACAGAAATAAAGCTATCAAAGATATCCACGAAATAGAGATGTAACTCTGTGAGATGAATTAACAGAACACAAAGCAGTTTCTCAGAAAGCTTCTTTCCAGATTTCATCTGAGGATATTTCCTTTTTCACCATAGCCCTCTATGCGCTTCCAAATATCACTTTGACAATTCCACAATAAATGTCTTAGCCAAAGAGTTCTTGTGGGGAAAGCTGTAACTCTGTGAGATGATTTCACAGAACACAAAGAAGTTTCTCAGAAAGTTTCTTTCTCTTTGTTATCGGAGTTTATTTCCTTTGGCCCTATAGTCTTTAAAGGGATCCGAAATATCTGTTCTCAGATTCCACAGAAATAAGGCTAGCAAAGAGATCCGCGAAATACAGATGTAACTCTGTGAGATGAATTAACAGAACACTAAGCAGTTTCTCAGAAAGCTTCTTTCCAGATTTCATCTGAGGATATTTCCTTTTTCACCATTGCCCTCTATGGGCTTCCAAATATCACTTTGCCAATTCCACAAGAACTGTCTTAGCGAAAGGCTTCTTGAAGGGAAAGCTGTAACTCTGTGTGATGATTTCACAGAATACAAAGAAGTTTCTCAGAAAGCTTCTTTCTCGTTGTTATCGGAGTTTATATACTTTGGCCCTATAGTCTTCAAAGGGATCCGAAATATCTGTTCTCAGTTTCCACAGAAATAAGGCTAGCAAAGAGATCCACGAAATACAGATGTAACTCTGTGAGATGAATTAACAGAACACTAAGCAGTTTCTCAGAAAGCTTCTTTCCAGATTTCATATGAGGATATTTCCTTTTTCACCATAGCCCTCTATGCGCTTCCAAATATCACTTTGCCAATTCCACAATAAATGTCTTAGCGAAAGACTTCTTGTGGGGAAAGCTTTAACTCTGTGAGATGATTTCACAGAACACAAAGAAGTTTCTCAGAAAGCTTCTTTCTCGTTGTTATCGGAGTTTATATCCTTTGGCCCTATAGTCTTCAAAGGGATCCGAAATATCTCTTCTCAGATTCCACAGAAATAAGGCTAGCAAAGAGATCCACGAAATACAGATGTAACTCTGTGAGATGAATTAACAGAACACTAAGCAGTTTCTCAGAAAGCTTCTTTCCAGATTTCATCTGAGGATATTTCCTTTTTCACCATAGCCCTCTATGCGCTTCCAAATATCACTTTGCCAATTCCACAATAAATGTCTTAGCGAAAGACTTCTTGTGGGGAAAGCTGTAACTCTGTGAGATGATTTCACAGAACAAAAAGAAGTTTCTCAGAAAGTTTCTTTCTCTTTGTTATCGGAGTTTCTTTCCTTTGGCCCTATAGTCTTTAAAGGGATCCGAAATATCTGTTCTCAGATTCCACAGAAATAAGGCTAGCAAAGAGATCCGTGAAATACAGATGTAACTCTGTGAGATGAATTAACAGAACACTAAGCAGTTTCTCAGAAAGCTTCTTTCCAGATTTCATCTGAGGATATTTCCTTTTTCACCATAGCCCTCTATGCGCTTCCAAATATCACTTTGCCAATTCCACAATAAATGTCTTAGCGAAAGACTTCTTGTGGGGAAAGCTGTAACTCTGTGAGATGATTTCACAGAACACAAAGAAGTTTCTCAGAAAGCTTCTTTCTCTTTGTTATCGGAGTTTATTTCCTTTGGCCCTATAGTCTTTAAAGGGATCCGAAATATCTGTTCTCAGATTCCACAGAAATAAGGCTAGCAAAGAGATCCGCGAAATACAGATGTAACTCTGTGAGATGAATTAACAGAACACTAAGCAGTTTCTCAGAAAGCTTCTTTCCAGATTTCATCTGAGGATATTTCCTTTTTCACCATTGCCCTCTATGCGCTTCCAAATATCACTTTGCCAATTCCACAATAAATATCTTAGCGAAAGACTTCTTGTGGGGAAAGCTGTAACTCTGTGAGATGATTTCACAGAACACAAAGAAGTTTCTCAGAAAGTTTCTTTCTCTTTGTTATCGGAGTTTATTTCCTTTGGCCCTATAGTCTTTAAAGGGATCCGAAATATCTGTTCTCAGATTCCACAGAAATAAGGCTAGCAAAGAGATCCACGAAATACAGATGTAACTCTGTGAGATGAATTAACAGAACACTAAGCAGTTTCTCAGAAAGCTTCTTTCCAGATTTCATCTGAGGATATTTCCTTTTTCACCATTGCCCTCTAGGGGCTTCAAAATATCACTTTGTGAATTCAACAAGAACTGTCTTAGCGAAAGGCTTCTTGAGGGGAAAGCTGTAACTCTGTGAGATGATTTCACAGAACACAAAGAAGTTTCTGAGAAAGCTTCTTTCTCATTGTTATCGGAGTTTATATCCTTTGGCCCTATATTCATCAAAGGGATCCGAAATATCTCTTCTCAGATTCCACAGAAATAAGGCTAGCAAAGACATCCACGAAATACAGATGCAACTCTGTGAGATGAATTAACAGAACACTAAGCAGTTTCTCAGAAAGCTTCTTTCCAGATTTCATCTGAGGATATTTCCTTTTTCACCATTGCCCTCTATGGGCTTCCAAATATCACTTTGCCAATTCCACAAGAACTGTCTTAGCGAAAGGCTTCTTGAGGGGAAAGCTGTAACTCTGTGAGATGATTTCACAGAACACAAAGAAGTTTCTCAGAAAGTTTCTTTCTCTTTGTTATCGGAGTTTATTTCCTTTGGCCCTATAGTCTTTAAAGGGATCCGAAATATCTCTTCTCAGATTCCACAGAAATGAGGCTAGCAAAGAGATCCGCGAAATACAGATGTAACTCTGTGAGATGAATTAACAGAACACTAAGCAGTTTCTCAGAAAGCTTCTTTCCAGATTTCATCTGAGGATATTTCCTTTTTCACCATAGCCCTCTATGCGCTTCCAAATATCACTTTGCCAATTCCACAATAAATGTCTTAGCGAAAGACTTCTTGTGGGGAAAGCTGTAACTCTGTGAGATGATTTCACAGAACAAAAAGAAGTTTCTCAGAAAGTTTCTTTCTCTTTGTTATCGGAGTTAATTTCCTTTGGCCCTATAGTCTTTAAAGGGATCCGAAATATCTGTTCTCATATTCCACAGAAATAAGGCTAGCAAAGAGATCCGCGAAATACAGATGTAACTCTGTGAGATGAATTAACAGAACACTAAGAAGTTTCTCAGAAAGCTTCTTTCCAGATTTCATCTGAGGATATTTCCTTTTTCACCATAGCCCTCTATGGGCTTCCAAATATCACTTTGCCAATTCCACAATAAATGTCTTAGCGAAAGACTTCTTGTGGGTAAAGCTTTAACTCTGTGAGATGATTTCACAGAACACAAAGAAGTTTCTCAGAAAGTTTCTTTCTCTTTGTTATCGGAGTTTATTTCCTTTGGCCTTATAGTCTTTAAAGGGATCCGAAATATCTGTTCTCAGATTCCACAGAAGTAAGGCTAGCAAAGAGATCCACGAAATACAGATGTAACTCTGTGAGATGAATTAACAGAACACTAAGCACTTTCTCAGAAAGCTTCTTTCCAGATTTCATCTGAGGATATTTCCTTTTTCACCATAGCCCTCTACGGGCTTCCAAATATCACTTTGCCAATTCCACAAGAACTGTCTTAGCGAAAGGCTTCTTGAGGGCAAAGCTGTAACTCTGTGAGATGATTTCACAGAACACAAAGAAGTTTCTCAGAAAGCTTCCTTCTCTTTCTTATCGGAGTTTATTTCCTTTGGCCCTATATTCATCAAAGGGATCCGAAATATCTCGTCTCAGATTCCACAGAAATAAAGCTATCAAAGAGATCCACGAAATAGAGATGTAACTCTGTGAGATGAATTAACAGAACACAAAGCAGTTTCTCAGAAAGCTTCTTTCCAGATTTCATCTGAGGATATTTCCTTTTTCACCATAGCCCTCTATGCGCTTCCAAATATCACTTTGACAATTCCACAATAAATGTCTTAGCCAAAGAGTTCTTGTGGGGATGCTGTAACTCTGTGAGATGATTTCACAGAACACAAAGAAGTTTCTCAGAAAGTTTCTTTCTCTTTGTTATCGGAGTTTATTTCCTTTGGCCCTATAGTCTTTAAAGGGATCCGAAATATCTGTTCTCAGATTCCACAGAAATAAGGCTAGCAAAGAGATCCGCGAAATACAGATGTAACTCTGTGAGATGAATTAACAGAACTCTAAGCAGTTTCTCAGAAAGCTTCTTTCCAGATTTCATCTGAGGATATTTCCTTTTTCACCATTGCCCTCTATGGGCTTCCAAATATCACTTTGCCAATTCCACAAGAACTGTCTTAGCGAAAGGCTTCTTGAAGGGAAAGCTGTAACTCTGTGTGATGATTTCACAGAATACAAAGAAGTTTCTCAGAAAGCTTCTTTCTCGTTGTTATCGGAGTTTATATACTTTGGCCCTATAGTCTTCAAAGGGATCCGAAATATCTGTTCTCAGTTTCCACAGAAATAAGGCTAGCAAAGAGATCCACGAAATACAGATGTAACTCTGTGAGATGAATTAACAGAACACTAAGCAGTTTCTCAGAAAGCTTCTTTCCAGATTTCATATGAGGATATTTCCTTTTTCACCATAGCCCTCTATGCGCTTCCAAATATCACTTTGCCAATTCCACAATAAATGTCTTAGCGAAAGACTTCTTGTGGGGAAAGCTGTAACTCTGTGAGATGATTTCACAGAACACAAAGAAGTTTCTCAGAAAGCTTCTTTCTCGTTGTTATCGGAGTTTATATCCTTTGGCCCTATAGTCTTCAAAGGGATCCGAAATATCTCTTCTCAGATTCCACAGAAATAAGGCTAGCAAAGAGATCCACGAAATACAGATGTAACTCTGTGAGATGAATTAACAGAACACTAAGCAGTTTCTCAGAAAGCTTCTTTCCAGATTTCATCTGAGGATATTTCCTTTTTCACCATAGCCCTCTATGCGCTTCCAAATATCACTTTGCCAATTCCACAATAAATGTCTTAGAGAAAGACTTCTTGTGGGGAAAGCTGTAACTCTGTGAGATGATTTCACAGAACAAAAAGAAGTTTCTCAGAAAGTTTCTTTCTCTTTGTTATCGGAGTTTATTTCCTTTGGCCCTATAGTCTTTAAAGGGATCAGAAATATCTGTTCTCAGATTCCACAGAAATAAGGCTAGCAAAGAGATCCGTGAAATACAGATGTAACTCTGTGAGATGAATTAACAGAACACTAAGCAGTTTCTCAGAAAGCTTCTTTCCAGATTTCATCTGAGGATATTTCCTTTTTCACCATAGCCCTCTATGCGCTTCCAAATATCACTTTGCCAATTCCACAATAAATGTCTTAGCGAAAGACTTCTTGTGGGGAAAGCTGTAACTCTGTGAGATGATTTCACAGAACACAAAGAAGTTTCTCAGAAAGCTTCTTTCTCTTTGTTATCGGAGTTTATTTCCTTTGGCCCTATAGTCTTTAAAGGGATCCGAAATATCTGTTCTCAGATTCCACAGAAATAAGGCTAGCAAAGAGATCCGCGAAATACAGATGTAACTCTGTGAGATGAATTAACAGAACACTAAGCAGTTTCTCAGAAAGCTTCTTTCCAGATTTCATCTGAGGATATTTCCTTTTTCACCATTGCCCTCTATGCGCTTCCAAATATCACTTTGCCAATTCCACAATAAATGTCTTAGCGAAAGACTTCTTGTGGGGAAAGCTGTAACTCTGTGAGATGATTTCACAGAACACAAAGAAGTTTCTCAGAAAGTTTCTTTCTCTTTGTTATCGGAGTTTATTTCCTTTGGCCCTATAGTCTTTAAAGGGATCCGAAATATCTGTTCTCAGATTCCACAGAAATAAGGCTAGCAAAGAGATCCACGAAATACAGATGTAACTCTGTGAGATGAATTAACAGAACACTAAGCAGTTTCTCAGAAAGCTTCTTTCCAGATTTCATCTGAGGATATTTCCTTTTTCACCATTGCCCTCTAGGGGCTTCAAAATATCACTTTGTCAATTCAACAAGAACTGTCTTAGCGAAAGGCTTCTTGAGGGGAAAGCTGTAACTCTGTGAGATGATTTCACAGAACACAAAGAAGTTTCTGAGAAAGCTTCTTTCTCATTGTTATCGGAGTTTATATCCTTTGGCCCTATATTCATCAAAGGGATCCGAAATATCTCTTCTCAGATTCCACAGAAATAAGGCTAGCAAAGACATCCACGAAATACAGATGCAACTCTGTGAGATGAATTAACAGAACACTAAGCAGTTTCTCAGAAAGCTTCTTTCCAGATTTCATCTGAGGATATTTCCTTTTTCACCATTGCCCTCTATGGGCTTCCAAATATCACTTTGCCAATTCCACAAGAACTGTCTTAGCGAAAGGCTTCTTGAGGGGAAAGCTGTAACTCTGTGAGATGATTTCACAGAACACAAAGAAGTTTCTCAGAAAGTTTCTTTCTCTTTGTTATCGGAGTTTATTTCCTTTGGCCCTATAGTCTTTAAAGGGATCCGAAATATCTCTTCTCAGATTCCACAGAAATAAGGCTAGCAAAGAGATCCGCGAAATACAGATGTAACTCTGTGAGATGAATTAACAGAACACTAAGCAGTTTCTCAGAAAGCTTCTTTCCAGATTTCATCTGAGGATATTTCCTTTTTCACCATAGCCCTCTATGCGCTTCCAAATATCACTTTGCCAATTCCACAATAAATGTCTTAGCGAAAGACTTCTTGTGGGGAAAGCTGTAACTCTGTGAGATGATTTCACAGAACAAAAAGAAGTTTCTCAGAAAGTTTCTTTCTCTTTGTTATCGGAGTTTATTTCCTTTGGCCCTATAGTCTTCAAAGGGATCCGAAATATCTGTTCTCAGATTCCACAGAAATAAGGCTAGCAAAGAGATCCGCGAAATACAGATGTAACTCTGTGAGATGAATTAACAGAACACTAAGAAGTTTCTCAGAAAGCTTCTTTCCAGATTTCATCTGAGGATATTTCCTTTTTCACCATAGCCCTCTATGGGCTTCCAAATATCACTTTGCCAATTCCACAATAAATGTCTTAGCGAAAGACTTCTTGTGGGTAAAGCTTTAACTCTGTGTGATGATTTCACAGAACACAAAGAAGTTTCTCAGAAAGTTTCTTTCTCTTTGTTATCGGAGTTTATTTCCTTTGGCCTTATAGTCTTTAAAGGGATCCGAAATATCTGTTCTCAGATTCCACAGGAGTAAGGCTAGCAAAGAGATCCACGAAATACAGATGTAACTCTGTGAGATGAATTAACAGAACACTAAGCAGTTTCTCAGAAAGCTTCTTTCCACATTTCATCTGAGGATATTTCCTTTTTCACCATTGCCCTCTATGGGCTTCCAAATATCACTTTGCCAATTCCACAAGAACTGTCTTAGCGAAAGGCTTCTTGAGGGGAAAGCTGTAACTCTGTGAGATGATTTCACAGAACACAAAGAAGTTTCTCAGAAAGCTTCTTTCTCTTTCTTATCGGAGTTTATTTCCTTTGGCCCTATAGTCTTTAAAGGGATCCGAAATATCTGTTCTCAGATTCCACAGAAATAAGGCTAGCAAAGAGATCCGCGAAATACAGATGTAACTCTGTGAGATGAATTAACAGAACACTAAGCAGTTTCTCAGAAAGCTTCTTTCCAGATTTCATCTGAGGATATTTCCTTTTTCACCATAGCCCTCTATGCGCTTCCAAATATCACTTTGCCAATTCCACAATAAATGTCTTAGCGAAAGACTTCTTGTGAGGAAAGCTGTAACTCTGTGAGATGATTTCACAGAACACAAAGAAGTTTCCCATAAAGCTTCTTTCTCGTTGTTATCGGAGTTTATATCCTTTGGCCCTATAGTCTTCAAAGGGATCCGAAATATCTCTTCTCAGATTCCACAGAAATAAGGCTAGCAAAGAGATCCACGAAATACAGATGCAACTCTGTGAGATGAATTAACAGAACACTAAGCAGTTTCTCAGAAAGCTTCTTTCCAGATTTCATCTGAGGATATTTCCTTTTTCACCATAGCCCTCTATGCGCTTCCAAATATCACTTTGCCAATTCCACAATAAATGTCTTAGCGAAAGACTTCTTGTGGGGAAAGCTGTAACTCTGTGAGATGATTTCACAGAACACAAAGAAGTTTCTCAGAAAGTTTCTTTCTCTTTTTTAACGGAGTTTATATCCCTTGGCCATATAATCTTCAAAGGGATCCGAAATATCTGTTCTCAGATTCCACAGAAATAAGGCTAGCAAAGAGATCCGCGAAATACAGATGTAACTCTGTGAGATGAATTAACAGAACACTAAGCAGTTTCTCAGAAAGCTTCTTTCCAGATTTCATCTGAGGATATTTCCTTTTTCACCATAGCCCTCTATGCGCTTCCAAATATCACTTTGCCAATTCCACAATAAATGTCTTAGCGAAAGACTTCTTGTGGGGAAAGCTGTAACTCTGTGAGATGATTTCACACAACACAAAGAAGTTTCTCAGAAAGCTTCTTTCTCATTGTTATCGGAGTTTATATCCTTTGGCCCTATAGTCTTCAAAGGGATCCGAAATATCTCTTCTCAGATTCCACAGAAATAAGGCTAGCAAAGAGATCCACGAAATACACATGTAGCTCTGTGAGATGAATTAACAGAACACTAAGCAGTTTCTCAGAAAGCTTCTTTCCAGATTTCATCTGAGGATATTTCCTTTTTCACCATAGACCTCTATGCGCTTCCAAATATCACTTTGCCAATTCCACAATAAATGTCTTAGCGAAAGACTTCTTGTGGGGAAAGCTGTAACTCTGTGACATGATTTCACAGAACACAAAGAAGTTTCTCAGAAAGTTTCTTTCTCTTTGTTATCGGAGTTTATTTCCATTGGCCCTATAGTCTTTAAAGGGATCCGAAATATCTGTTCTCAGATTCCACAGAAATAAGGCTAGCAAAGAGATCCGCGAAATACAGATGTAACTCTGTGAGATGAATTAACAGAACACTAAGCAGTTTCTCAGAAAGCTTCTTTCCAGATTTCATCTGAGGATATTTCCTTTTTCACCATAGCCCTCTATGCGCTTCCAAATATCACTTTGCCAATTCCACAATAAATGTCTTAGCGAAAGACTTCTTGTGGGGAAAGCTGTAACTCTGTGAGATGATTTCACAGAACACAAAGAAGTTTCTCAGAAAGCTTCCTTCTCTTTGTTATCGGAGTTTATTTCCTTTGGCCCTATAGTCTTTAAAGGGATCCGAAATATCTGTTCTCAGATTCCACAGAAATAAGGCTAGCAAAGAGATCCACGAAATACAGATGTAATTCTGTGAGATGAATTAACAGAACACTAAGCAGTTTCTTAGAAAGCTTCTTTCCAGATTTCATCTGAGGATATTTCCTTTTTCACCATTGCCCTCTATGGGCTTCCAAATATCACTTTGCCAATTCCACAATAAATGTCTTAGCGAAAGACTTCTTGTGGGGAAAGCTGTAACTCTGTGAGATGATTTCACAGAACACAAAGAAGTTTCTCAGAAAGTTTCTTTCTCTTTCTTATCGGAGTTTATATCCTTTGGCCCTATAGTCTTCAAAGGGATCCGAAATATCTCTTCTCAGATTCCACAGAAATAAGGCTAGCAAAGAGATCCACGAAATACAGATGTAACTCTTTGAGATGAATTAACAAAACACTAAGCAGTTTCTCAGAAAGCTTCTTTCCAGATTTCATCTGAGGATATTTCCTTTTTCACCATAACCCTCTATGCGCTTCCAAATATCACTTTTCCAATTCCACAATAAATGTCTTAGCGAAAGACTTCTTGTGGGGAAAGCTGTAACTCTGTGAGATGATTTCACAGAACAAAAAGAAGTTTCTCAGAAAGTTTCTTTCTCTTTGTTATCGGAGTTTATTTCCTTTGGCCCTATAGTCTTTAAAGGGATCCGAAATATCTGTTCTCAGATTCCACAGAAATAAGGCTAGCAAAGAGATCCGTGAAATACAGATGTAACTCTGTGAGATGAATTAACAGAACACTAAGCAGTTTCTCAGAAAGCTTCTTTCCAGATTTCATCTGAGGATATTTCCTTTTTCACCATAGCCCTCTATGCGCTTCCAAATATCACTTTGCCAATTCCACAATAAATGTCTTAGCGAAAGACTTCTTGTGGGGAAAGCTGTAACTCTGTGAGATGATTTCACAGAACACAAAGAAGTTTCTCAGAAAGCTTCTTTCTCTTTGTTATCGGAGTTTATTTCCTTTGGCCCTATAGTCTTTAAAGGGATCCGAAATATCTGTTCTCAGATTCCACAGAAATAAGGCTAGCAAAGAGATCCGCGAAATACAGATGTAACTCTGTGAGATGAATTAACAGAACACTAAGCAGTTTCTCAGAAAGCTTCTTTCCAGATTTCATCTGAGGATATTTCCTTTTTCACCATTGCCCTCTATGCGCTTCCAAATATCACTTTGCCAATTCCACAATAAATGTCTTAGCGAAAGACTTCTTGTGGGGAAAGCTGTAACTCTGTGAGATGATTTCACAGAACACAAAGAAGTTTCTCAGAAAGTTTCTTTCTCTTTGTTATCGGAGTTTATTTCCTTTGGCCCTATAGTCTTTAAAGGGATCCGAAATATCTGTTCTCAGATTCCACAGAAATAAGGCTAGCAAAGAGATCCACGAAATACAGATGTAACTCTGTGAGATGAATTAACAGAACACTAAGCAGTTTCTCAGAAAGCTTCTTTCCAGATTTCATCTGAGGATATTTCCTTTTTCACCATTGCCCTCTAGGGGCTTCAAAATATCACTTTGTCAATTCAACAAGAACTGTCTTAGCGAAAGGCTTCTTGAGGGGAAAGCTGTAACTCTGTGAGATGATTTCACAGAACACAAAGAAGTTTCTGAGAAAGCTTCTTTCTCATTGTTATCGGAGTTTATATCCTTTGGCCCTATATTCATCAAAGGGATCCGAAATATCTCTTCTCAGATTCCACAGAAATAAGGCTAGCAAAGACATCCACGAAATACAGATGCAACTCTGTGAGATGAATTAACAGAACACTAAGCAGTTTCTCAGAAAGCTTCTTTCCAGATTTCATCTGAGGATATTTCCTTTTTCACCATTGCCCTCTATGGGCTTCCAAATATCACTTTGCCAATTCCACAAGAACTGTCTTAGCGAAAGGCTTCTTGAGGGGAAAGCTGTAACTCTGTGAGATGATTTCACAGAACACAAAGAAGTTTCTCAGAAAGTTTCTTTCTCTTTGTTATCGGAGTTTATTTCCTTTGGCCCTATAGTCTTTAAAGGGATCCGAAATATCTCTTCTCAGATTCCACAGAAATAAGGCTAGCAAAGAGATCCGCGAAATACAGATGTAACTCTGTGAGATGAATTAACAGAACACTAAGCAGTTTCTCAGAAAGCTTCTTTCCAGATTTCATCTGAGGATATTTCCTTTTTCACCATAGCCCTCTATGCGCTTCCAAATATCACTTTGCCAATTCCACAATAAATGTCTTAGCGAAAGACTTCTTGTGGGGAAAGCTGTAATTCTGTGAGATGATTTCACAGAACAAAAAGAAGTTTCTCAGAAAGTTTCTTTCTCTTTGTTATCGGAGTTTATTTCCTTTGGCCCTATAGTCTTTAAAGGGATTCGAAATATCTGTTCTCAGATTCCACAGAAATAAGGCTAGCAAAGAGATCCGCGAAATACAGATGTAACTCTGTGAGAGGAATTAACAGAACACTAAGAAGTTTCTCAGAAAGCTTCTTTCCAGATTTCATCTGAGGATATTTCCTTTTTCACCATAGCCCTCTATGGGCTTCCAAATATCACTTTGCCAATTCCACAAGAACTGTCTTAGCGAAAGGCTTCTTGAGGGGAAAGCTGTAACTCTGTGAGATGATTTCACAGAACACAAAGAAGTTTCTCAGAAAGCTTCTTTCTCTTTCTTATCGGAGTTTATTTCCTTTGGCCCTATAGTCTTTAAAGGGATCCGAAATATCTGTTCTCAGATTCCACAGAAATAAGGCTAGCAAAGAGATCCGCGAAATACAGATGTAACTCTGTGAGATGAATTAACAGAACACTAAGCAGTTTCTCAGAAAGCTTCTTTCCAGATTTCATCTGAGGATATTTCCTTTTTCACCATAGCCCTCTATGCGCTTCCAAATATCACTTTGCCAATTCCACAATAAATGTCTTAGCGAAAGACTTCTTGTGAGGAAAGCTGTAACTCTGTGAGATGATTTCACAGAACACAAAGAAGTTTCCCATAAAGCTTCTTTCTCGTTGTTATCGGAGTTTATATCCTTTGGCCCTATAGTCTTCAAAGGGATCCGAAATATCTCTTCTCAGATTCCACAGAAATAAGGCTAGCAAAGAGATCCACGAAATACAGATGTAACTCTGTGAGATGAATTAACAGAACACTAAGCAGTTTCTCAGAAAGCTTCTTTCCAGATTTCATCTGAGGATATTTCCTTTTTCACCATAGCCCTCTATGCGCTTCCAAATATCACTTTGCCAATTCCACAATAAATGTCTTAGCGAAAGACTTCTTGTGGGGAAAGCTGTAACTCTGTGAGATGATTTCACAGAACACAAAGAAGTTTCTCAGAAAGTTTCTTTCTCTTTTTTAACGGAGTTTATATCCCTTGGCCCTATAATCTTCAAAGGGATCCGAAATATCTGTTCTCAGATTCCACAGAAATAAGGCTAGCAAAGAGATCCGCGAAATACAGATGTAACTCTGTGAGATGAATTAACAGAACACTAAGCAGTTTCTCAGAAAGCTTCTTTCCAGATTTCATCTGAGGATATTTCCTTTTTCACCATAGCCCTCTATGCGCTTCCAAATATCACTTTGCCAATTCCACAATAAATGTCTTAGCGAAAGACTTCTTGTGGGGAAAGCTGTAACTCTGTGAGATGATTTCACAGAACACAAAGAAGTTTCTCAGAAAGCTTCCTTCTCTTTGTTATCGGAGTTTATTTCCTTTGGCCCTATAGTCTTTAAAGGGATCCGAAATATCTCTTCTCAGATTCCACAGAAATAAGGCTAGCAAAGAGATCCACGAAATACAGATGTAATTCTGTGAGATGAATTAACAGAACACTAAGCAGTTTCTTAGAAAGCTTCTTTCCAGATTTCATCTGAGGATATTTCCTTTTTCACCATTGCCCTCTATGGGCTTCCAAATATCACTTTGCCAATTCCACAATAAATGTCTAAGCGAAAGACTTCTTGTGGGGAAAGCTGTAACTCTGTGAGATGATTTCACAGAACACAAAGAAGTTTCTCAGAAAGCTTCTTTCTCTTTGTTATCGGAGTTTATTTCCTTTGGCCCTATAGTCTTTAAAGGGATCCGAAATATCTGTTCTCAGATTCCACAGAAATAAGGCTAGCAAAGAGATCCACGAAATACAGATGTAACTCTGTGAGATGAATTAACAGAACACTAAGCAGTTTCTCAGATAGCTTCTTTCCAGATTTCATCTGAGGATATTTCCTTTTTCACCATAGCCCTCTATGGGCTTCCAAATATCACTTTGCCAATTACACAAGAACTGTCTTAGCGAAAGGCTTCTTGAGGGGAAAGCTGTAACTCTGTGAGATGATTTCACAGAACACAAAGAAGATTCTCAGAAAGCTTCCTTCTCTTTCTTATCGGAGTTTATTTCCTTTGGCCCTATATTCATCAAAGGGATCCGAAATATCTCTTCTCAGATTCCACAGAAATAAGGCTAGCAAAGAGATCCACGAAATACAGATGTAACTCTGTGAGATGAATTAACAGGACACTAAGCAGTTTCTTAGAAAGCTTCTTTCCAGATTTCATCTGAGGATATTTCCTTTTTCACCATAGCCCTCTATGCGCTTCCAAATATCACTTTGCCAATTCCACAATAAATGTCTTAGCGAAAGACTTCTTGTGGGGAAAGCTGTAACTCTGTGAGATGATTTCACAGAACACAAAGAAGTTTCTCAGAAAGCTTCTTTCTCGTTGTTATCGGAGTTTATATCCTTTGGCCCTATAGTCTTCAAAGGGATCCGAAATATCTCTTCTCAGATTCCACAGAAATAAGGCTAGCAAAGAGATCCTCGAAATACAGATGTAACTCTGTGAGATGAATTAACAGAACACTAAGCAGTTTCTCAGAAAGCTTCTTTCCAGATTTCATCTGAGGATATTTCCTTTTTCACCATAGCCCTCTATGCGCTTCCAAATATCACTTTGCCAATTCCACAATAAATGTCTTAGCGAAAGACTTCTTGTGGGGAAAGCTGTAACTCTGTGAGATGATTTCACAGAACACAAAGAAGTTTCTCAGAAAGTTTCTTTCTCTTTGTTATCGGAGTTTATATCCTTTGGCCCTATAGTCTTCAAAGGGATCCGAAATATCTCTTCTCAGATTCCACAGAAATAAGGCTAGCAAAGAGATCCACGAAATACAGATGTAACTCTTTGAGATGAATTAACAAAACACTAAGCAGTTTCTCAGAAAGCTTCTTTCCAGATTTCATCTGAGGATATTTCCTTTTTCACCATAACCCTCTATGCGCTTCCAAATATCACTTTGCCAATTCCACAATAAATGTCTTAGCGAAAGACTTCTTGTGGGGAAAGCTGTAACTCTGTGAGATGATTTCACAGAACACAAAGAAGTTTCTCAGAACGCTTCCTTCTCTTTGTTATCGGAGTTTATTTCCTTTGGCCCTATAGTCTTTAAAGGGATCCGAAATATCTGTTCTCAGATTCCACAGAAATAAGGCTAGCAAAGAGATCCACGAAATACAGATGTAATTCTGTGAGATGAATTAACAGAACACTAAGCAGTTTCTTAGAAAGCTTCTTTCCAGGTTTCATCTGAGGATATTCCCTTTTTCACCATTGCCCTCTATGGGCTTCCAAATATCACTTTGCCAATTCCACAATAAATGTCTTAGCGAAAGACTTCTTGAGGGGAAAGCTGTAACTCTGTGAGATGATTTCACAGAACACAAAGAAGATTCTCAGAAAGCTTCCTTCTCTTTCTTATCGGAGTTTATTTCCTTTGGCCCTATATTCATCAAAGGGATCCGAAATATCTCTTCTCAGATTCCACAGAAATAAGGCTAGCAAAGAGATCCACGAAATACAGATGTAACTCTGTGAGATGAACTAACAGGACACTAAGCAGTTTCTTAGAAAGCTTCTTTCCAGATTTCATCTGAGGATATTTCCTTTTTCACCATAGCTCTCTATGCGCTTCCAAATATCACTTTGCCAATTCCACAATAAATGTCTTAGCGAAAGACTTCTTGTGGGGAAAGCTGTAACTCTGTGAGATGATTTCACAGAACACAAAGAAGTTTCTCAGAAAGCTTCTTTCTCGTTGTTATCGGAGTTTATATCCTTTGGCCCTATAGTCTTCAAAGGGATCCGAAATATCTCTTCTCAGATTCCACAGAAATAAGGCTAGCAAAGAGATCCTCGAAATACAGATGTAACTCTGTGAGATGAATTAACAGAACACTAAGCAGTTTCTCAGAAAGCTTCTTTCCAGATTTCATCTGAGGATATTTCCTTTTTCACCATAGCCCTCTATGCGCTTCCAAATATCACTTTGCCAATTCCACAATAAATGTCTTAGCGAAAGACTTCTTGTGGTGAAAGCTGTAACTCTGTGAGATGATTTCAGAGAACACAAAGAAGTTTCTCAGAAAGTTTCTTTCTCTTTGTTATCGGAGTTTATTTCCTTTGGCCCTATGGTCTTTAAAGGGATCCGAAATATCTGTTCTCAGATTCCACAGAAATAAGGCTAGCAAAGAGATCCGCGAAATACAGATGTAACTCTGTGAGATGAATTAACAGAACACTAAGCAGTTTCTCAGAAAGCTTCTTTCCAGATTTCATCTGAGGATATTTCCTTTTTCACCATAGCCCTCTATGCGCTTCCAAATATCACTTTGCCAATTCCACAATAAATGTCTTAGCGAAAGACTTCTTGTGGGGAAAGCTGTAACTCTGTGAGATGATTTCACAGAACACAAAGAAGTTTCTCAGAAAGTTTCTTTCTCTTTGTTATCGGAGTTTATATCCTTTGGCCCTATAATCTTCAAAGGGATCCGAAATATCTCTTCTCAGATTCCACAGAAATAAGGCTAGCAAAGAGATCCTCGAAATGCAGATGTAACTCTGTGAGATGAATTAACAGAACACTAAGCAGTTTCTCAGAAAGCTTCTTTCCAGATTTCATCTGAGGATATTTCCTTTTTCACCATAGCCCTCTATGCGCTTCCAAATATCACTCTGCCAATTCCACAATAAATGTCTTAGCGAAAGACTTCTTGTGGGGAAAGCTGTAACTCTGTGAGATGATTTCACAGAACACAAAGAAGTTTCTCAGAAAGTTTCTTTCTCTTTGTTATCGGAGTTTATATCCTTTGGCCCTATAGTCTTCAAAGGGATCCGAAATATCTCTTCTCAGATTCCACAGAAGTAAGGCTAGCAAAGAGATCCACGAAATACAGATGTAACTCTTTGAGATGAATTAACAGAACACTAAGCAGTTTCTCAGAAAGCTTCTTTCCAGATTTCATCTGAGGATATTTCCTTTTTCACCATAGCCCTCTATGCGCTCCCAAATATCACTTTGCCAATTCCACAATAAATGTCTTAGCGAAAGACTTCTTGAGGTGAAAGCTGTAACTCGGTGAGATGATTTCACAGAACACAAAGAAGTTTCTCAGAAAGCTTCTTTCTCTTTGTTATCGGAGTTTATTTCCTTTGGCCCTATAGTCTTTAAAGGGATCCGAAATATCTGTTCTCAGATTCCACAGAAATAAGGCTAGCAAAGAGATCCGCGAAATACAGATGTAACTCTGTGAGATGAATTAACAGAACACTAAGCAGTTTCTCAGAAAGCTTCTTTCCAGATTTCATCTGAGGATATTTCCTTTTTCACCATAGCCCTCTATGGGCTTCCAAATATCACTTTGCCAATTCCACAAGAACTGTCTTAGCGAAAGGCTTCTTGAGGGGAAAGCTGTAACTCTGTGAGATGATTTCACAGAACACAAAGAAGTTTCTCAGAAAGCTTCTTTCTCGTTGTTATCGGCGTTTATATCCTTTGGCCCTATAGTCTTCAAAGGGATCCGAAATATCTCTTCTCAGATTCCACAGAAATAAGGCTAGCAAAGAGATCCTCGAAATACAAATGTAACTCTGTGAGATGAATTAACAGAACACTAAGCAGTTTCTCAGAAAGCTTCTTTCCAGATTTCATCTGAGGATATTTCCTTTTTCACCATAGCCCTCTATGCGCTTCCAAATATCACTTTGCCAATTCCACAATAAATGTCTTAGCGAAAGACTTCTTGTGGGGAAAGCTGTAACTCTGTGAGATGATTTCACAGAACACAAAGAAGTTTCTCAGAAAGCTTCTTTCTCGTTGTTATCGGAGTTTATATCCTTTGGCCCTATAGTCTTCAAAGGGATCCGAAATATCTCTTCTCAGATTCCACAGAAATAAGGCTAGCAAAGAGATCCGCGAAATACAGATGTAACTCTGTGAGATGAATTAACAGAACACTAAGCAGTTTCTCAGAAAGCTTCTTTCCAGATTTCATCTGAGGATATTTCCTTTTTCACCATTGCCCTCTATGGGCTTCCAAATATCACTTTGCCAATTCCACAAGAACTGTCTTAGCGAAAGGCTTCTTGAAGGGAAAGCTGTAACTCTGTGTGATGATTTCACAGAATACAAAGAAGTTTCTCAGAAAGCTTCTTTCTCGTTGTTATCGGAGTTTATATACTTTGGCCCTATAGTCTTCAAAGGGATCCGAAATATCTGTTCTCAGTTTCCACAGAAATAAGGCTAGCAAAGAGATCCACGAAATACAGATGTAACTCTGTGAGATGAATTAACAGAACACTAAGCAGTTTCTCAGAAAGCTTCTTTCCAGATTTCATATGAGGATATTTCCTTTTTCACCATAGCCCTCTATGCGCTTCCAAATATCACTTTGCCAATTCCACAATAAATGTCTTAGCGTAAGACTTCTTGTGGGGAAAGCTGTAACTCTGTGAGATGATTTCACAGAACACAAAGAAGTTTCTCAGAAAGCTTCTTTCTCGTTGTTATCGGAGTTTATATCCTTTGGCCCTATAGTCTTCAAAGGGATCCGAAATATCTCTTCTCAGATTCCACAGAAATAAGGCTAGCAAAGAGATCCACGAAATACAGATGTAACTCTGTGAGATGAATTAACAGAACACTAAGCAGTTTCTCAGAAAGTTTCTTTCCAGATTTCATCTGAGGATATTTCCTTTTTCACCATAGCCCTCTATGCGCTTCCAAATATCACTTTGCCAATTCCACAATAAATGTCTTAGCGAAAGACTTCTTGTGGGGAAAGCTGTAACTCTGTGAGATGATTTCACAGAACAAAAAGAAGTTTCTCAGAAAGTTTCTTTCTCTTTGTTATCGGAGTTTATTTCCTTTGGCCCTATAGTCTTTAAAGGGATCCGAAATATCTGTTCTCAGATTCCACAGAAATAAGGCTAGCAAAGAGATCCGTGAAATACAGATGTAACTCTGTGAGATGAATTAACAGAACACTAAGCAGTTTCTCAGAAAGCTTCTTTCCAGATTTCATCTGAGGATATTTCCTTTTTCACCATAGCCCTCTATGCGCTTCCAAATATCACTTTGCCAATTCCACAATAAATGTCTTAGCGAAAGACTTCTTGTGGGGAAAGCTGTAACTCTGTGAGATGATTTCACAGAACACGAAGAAGTTTCTCAGAAAGCTTCTTTCTCTTTGTTATCGGAGTTTATTTCCTTTGGCCCTATAGTCTTTAAAGGGATCCGAAATATCTGTTCTCAGATTCCACAGAAATAAGGCTAGCAAAGAGATCCGCGAAATACAGATGTAACTCTGTGAGATGAATTAACAGAACACTAAGCAGTTTCTCAGAAAGCTTCTTTCCAGATTTCATCTGAGGATATTTCCTTTTTCACCATTGCCCTCTATGCGCTTCCAAATATCACTTTGCCAATTCCACAATAAATGTCTTAGCGAAAGACTTCTTGTGGGGAAAGCTGTAACTCTGTGAGATGATTTCACAGAACACAAAGAAGTTTCTCAGAAAGTTTCTTTCTCTTTGTTATCGGAGTTTATTTCCTTTGGCCCTATAGTCTTTAAAGGGATCCGAAATATCTGTTCTCAGATTCCACAGAAATAAGGCTAGCAAAGAGATCCACGAAATACAGATGTAACTCTGTGAGATGAATTAACAGAACACTAAGCAGTTTCTCAGAAAGCTTCTTTCCAGATTTCATCTGAGGATATTTCCTTTTTCACCATTGCCCTCTAGGGGCTTCAAAATATCACTTTGTCAATTCAACAAGAACTGTCTTAGCGAAAGGCTTCTTGAGGGGAAAGCTGTAACTCTGTGAGATGATTTCACAGAACACAAAGAAGTTTCTGAGAAAGCTTCTTTCTCATTGTTATCGGAGTTTATATCCTTTGGCCCTATATTCATCAAAGGGATCCGAAATATCTCTTCTCAGATTCCACAGAAATAAGGCTAGCAAAGACATCCACGAAATACAGATGCAACTCTGTGAGATGAATTAACAGAACACTAAGCAGTTTCTCAGAAAGCTTCTTTCCAGATTTCATCTGAGGATATTTCCTTTTTCACCATTGCCCTCTATGGGCTTCCAAATATCACTTTGCCAATTCCACAAGAACTGTCTTAGCGAAAGGCTTCTTGAGGGGAAAGCTGTAACTCTGTGAGATGATTTCACAGAACACAAAGAAGTTTCTCAGAAAGTTTCTTTCTCTTTGTTATCGGAGTTTATTTCCTTTGGCCCTATAGTCTTTAAAGGGATCCGAAATATCTCTTCTCAGATTCCACAGAAATAAGGCTAGCAAAGAGATCCGCGAAATACAGATGAAACTCTGTGAGATGAATTAACAGAACACTAAGCAGTTTCTCAGAAAGCTTCTTTCCAGATTTCATCTGAGGATATTTCCTTTTTCACCATTGCCCTCTATGGGCTTCCAAATATCACTTTGCCAATTCCACAAGAACTGTCTTAGCGAAAGGCTTCTTGAAGGGAAAGCTGTAACTCTGTGTGATGATTTCACAGAATACAAAGAAGTTTCTCAGAAAGCTTCTTTCTCGTTGTTATCGGAGTTTATATACTTTGGCCCTATAGTCTTCAAAGGGATCCGAAATATCTGTTCTCAGTTTCCACAGAAATAAGGCTAGCAAAGAGATCCACGAAATACAGATGTAACTCTGTGAGATGAATTAACAGAACACTAAGCAGTTTCTCAGAAAGCTTCTTTCCAGATTTCATATGAGGATATTTCCTTTTTCACCATAGCCCTCTATGCGCTTCCAAATATCACTTTGCCAATTCCACAATAAATGTCTTAGCGTAAGACTTCTTGTGGGGAAAGCTGTAACTCTGTGAGATGATTTCACAGAACACAAAGAAGTTTCTCAGAAAGCTTCTTTCTCGTTGTTATCGGAGTTTATATCCTTTGACCCTATAGTCTTCAAAGGGATCCGAAATATCTCTTCTCAGATTCCACAGAAATAAGGCTAGCAAAGAGATCCACGAAATACAGATGTAACTCTGTGAGATGAATTAACAGAACACTAAGCAGTTTCTCAGAAAGCTTCTTTCCAGATTTCATCTGAGGATATTTCCTTTTTCACCATAGCCCTCTATGCGCTTCCAAATATCACTTTGCCAATTGCACAATAAATGTCTTAGCGAAAGACTTCTTGTGGGGAAAGCTGTAACTCTGTGAGATGATTTCACAGAACACAAAGAAGTTTCTCAGAAAGTTTCTTTCTCTTTGTTATCGGAGTTTATATCCTTTGGCCCTATAATCTTCAAAGGGATCCGAAATATGTCTTCTCAGATTCCACAGAAATAAGGCTAGCAAAGAGATCCACGAAATACAGATGTAACTCTGTGAGATGAATTAACAGAACACTAAGCAGTTTCTCAGAAAGCTTCTTTCCAGATTTCATCTGAGGATATTTCCTTTTTCACCATTGCCCTCTATGCGCTTCCAAATATCACTTTGCCAATTCCACAATAAATGTCTTAGCGAAAGACTTCCTGTGGGGAAAGCTGTAACTCTGTGAGATGATTTCAAAGAACACAAAGAAGTTTCTCAGAAAGTTTCTTTCTCTTTGTTATCGGAGTTTATTTCCTTTGGCCCTATAGTCTTTAAAGGGATCCGAAATATCTGTTCTCAGATTCCACAGAAATAAGGCTAGCAAAGAGATCCGCGAAATACAGATGTAACTCTGTGAGATGAATTAACAGAACACTAAGCAGTTTCTCAGAAAGCTTCTTTCCAGATTTCATCTGAGGATATTTCCTTTTTCACCATTGCCCTCTAGGGGCTTCAAAATATCACTTTGTCAATTCAACAAGAACTGTCTTAGCGAAAGGCTTCTTGAGGGGAAAGCTGTAACTCTGTGAGATGATTTCACAGAACACAAAGAAGTTTCTCAGAAAGTTTCTTTCTCTTTGTTATCGGAGTTTATTTCCTTTGGCCCTATAGTCTTTAAAGGGATCCGAAATATCTCTTCTCAGATTCCACAGAAATAAGGCTAGCAAAGAGATCCGCGAAATACAGATGTAACTCTGTGAGATGAATTAACAGAACACTAAGCAGTTTCTCAGAAAGCTTCTTTCCAGATTTCATCTGAGGATATTTCCTTTTTCACCATAGCCCTCTATGCGCTTCCAAATATCACTTTGCCAATTCCACAATAAATGTCTTAGCGAAAGACTTCTTGTGGGGAAAGCTGTAACTCTGTGAGATGATTTCACAGAACAAAAAGAAGTTTCTCAGAAAGTTTCTTTCTCCTTGTTATCGGAGTTTATTTCCTTTGGCCCTATAGTCTTTAAAGGGATCCGAAATATCTGTTCTCAGATTCCACAGAAATAAGGCTAGCAAAGAGATCCGCGAAATACAGATGTAACTCTGTGAGATGAATTAACAGAACACTAAGCAGTTTCTCAGAAAGCTTCTTTCCAGATTTCATCTGAGGATATTTCCTTTTTCACCATAGCCCTCTATGGGCTTCCAAATATCACTTTGCCAATTCCACAATAAATGTCTTAGCGAAAGACTTCTTGTGGGTAAAGCTTTAACTCTGTGAGATGATTTCACAGAACACAAAGAAGTTTCTCAGAAAGTTTCTTTCTCTTTGTTATCGGAGTTTATTTCCTTTGGCCTTATAGTCTTTAAAGGGATCCGAAATATCTGTTCTCAGATTCCACAGAAGTAAGGCTAGCAAAGAGATCCACGAAATACAGATGTAACTCTGTGAGATGAATTAACAGAACACTAAGCAGTTTCTCAGAAAGCTTCTTTCCAGATTTCATCTGAGGATATTTCCTTTTTCACCATTGCCCTCTATGGGCTTCCAAATATCACTTTGCCAATTCCACAAGAACTGTCTTAGCGAAAGGCTTCTTGAGGGGAAAGCTGTAACTCTGTGAGATGATTTCACAGAACACAAAGAAGTTTCTCAGAAAGCTTCTTTCTCTTTCTTATCGGAGTTTATTTCCTTTGGCCCTATAGTCTTTAAAGGGATCCGAAATATCTGTTCTCAGATTCCACAGAAATAAGGCTAGCAAAGAGATCCGCGAAATACAGATGTAACTCTGTGAGATGAATTAACAGAACACTAAGCAGTTTCTCAGAAAGCTTCTTTCCAGATTTCATCTGAGGATATTTCCTTTTTCACCATAGCCCTCTATGCGCTTCCAAATATCACTTTGCCAATTCCACAATAAATGTCTTAGCGAAAGACTTCTTGTGGGGAAAGCTGTAACTCTGTGAGATGATTTCACAGAACACAAAGAAGTATCCCATAAAGCTTCTTTCTCGTTGTTATCGGAGTTTATATCCTTTGGCCCTATAGTCTTCAAAGGGATCCGAAATATCTCTTCTCAGATTCCACAGAAATAAGGCTAGCAAAGAGATCCACGAAATACAGATGTAACTCTGTGAGATGAATTAACAGAACACTAAGCAGTTTCTCAGAAAGCTTCTTTCCAGATTTCATCTGAGGATATTTCCTTTTTCACCATAGCCCTCTATGCGCTTCCAAATATCACTTTGCCAATTCCACAATAAATGTCTTAGCGAAAGACTTCTTGTGGGGAAAGCTGTAACTCTGTGAGATGATTTCACAGAACACAAAGAAGTTTCTCAGAAAGTTTCTTTCTCTTTTTTAACGGAGTTTATATCCCTTGGCCCTATAATCTTCAAAGGGATCCGAAATATCTGTTCTCAGATTCCACAGAAATAAGGCTAGCAAAGAGATCCGCGAAATACAGATGTAACTCTGTGAGATGAATTAACAGAACACTAAGCAGTTTCTCAGAAAGCTTCTTTCCAGATTTCATCTGAGGATATTTCCTTTTTCACCATTGCCCTCTAGGGGCTTCAAAATATCACTTTGTCAATTCAACAAGAACTGTCTTAGCGAAAGGCTTCTTGAGGGGAAAGCTGTAACTCTGTGAGATGATTTCACAGAACACAAAGAAGTTTCTCAGAAAGTTTCTTTCTCTTTGTTATCGGAGTTTATTTCCTTTGGCCCTATAGTCTTTAAAGGGATCCGAAATATCTCTTCTCAGATTCCACAGAAATAAGGCTAGCAAAGAGATCCGCGAAATACAGATGTAACTCTGTGAGATGAATTAACAGAACACTAAGCAGTTTCTCAGAAAGCTTCTTTCCAGATTTCATCTGAGGATATTTCCTTTTTCACCATAGCCCTCTATGCGCTTCCAAATATCACTTTGCCAATTCCACAATAAATGTCTTAGCGAAAGACTTCTTGTGGGGAAAGCTGTAACTCTGTGAGATGATTTCACAGAACAAAAAGAAGTTTCTCAGAAAGTTTCTTTCTCCTTGTTATCGGAGTTTATTTCCTTTGGCCCTATAGTCTTTAAAGGGATCCGAAATATCTGTTCTCAGATTCCACAGAAATAAGGCTAGCAAAGAGATCCGCGAAATACAGATGTAACTCTGTGAGATGAATTAACAGAACACTAAGCAGTTTCTCAGAAAGCTTCTTTCCAGATTTCATCTGAGGATATTTCCTTTTTCACCATAGCCCTCTATGGGCTTCCAAATATCACTTTGCCAATTCCACAATAAATGTCTTAGCGAAAGACTTCTTGTGGGTAAAGCTTTAACTCTGTGAGATGATTTCACAGAACACAAAGAAGTTTCTCAGAAAGTTTCTTTCTCTTTGTTATCGGAGTTTATTTCCTTTGGCCTTATAGTCTTTAAAGGGATCCGAAATATCTGTTCTCAGATTCCACAGAAGTAAGGCTAGCAAAGAGATCCACGAAATACAGATGTAACTCTGTGAGATGAATTAACAGAACACTAAGCAGTTTCTCAGAAAGCTTCTTTCCAGATTTCATCTGAGGATATTTCCTTTTTCACCATTGCCCTCTATGGGCTTCCAAATATCACTTTGCCAATTCCACAAGAACTGTCTTAGCGAAAGGCTTCTTGAGGGGAAAGCTGTAACTCTGTGAGATGATTTCACAGAACACAAAGAAGTTTCTCAGAAAGCTTCTTTCTCTTTCTTATCGGAGTTTATTTCCTTTGGCCCTATAGTCTTTAAAGGGATCCGAAATATCTGTTCTCAGATTCCACAGAAATAAGGCTAGCAAAGAGATCCGCGAAATACAGATGTAACTCTGTGAGATGAATTAACAGAACACTAAGCAGTTTCTCAGAAAGCTTCTTTCCAGATTTCATCTGAGGATATTTCCTTTTTCACCATAGCCCTCTATGCGCTTCCAAATATCACTTTGCCAATTCCACAATAAATGTCTTAGCGAAAGACTTCTTGTGGGGAAAGCTGTAACTCTGTGAGATGATTTCACAGAACACAAAGAAGTATCCCATAAAGCTTCTTTCTCGTTGTTATCGGAGTTTATATCCTTTGGCCCTATAGTCTTCAAAGGGATCCGAAATATCTCTTCTCAGATTCCACAGAAATAAGGCTAGCAAAGAGATCCACGAAATACAGATGTAACTCTGTGAGATGAATTAACAGAACACTAAGCAGTTTCTCAGAAAGCTTCTTTCCAGATTTCATATGAGGATATTTCCTTTTTCACCATAGCCCTCTATGCGCTTCCAAATATCACTTTGCCAATTCCACAATAAATGTCTTAGCGAAAGACTTCTTGTGGGGAAAGCTGTAACTCTGTGAGATGATTTCACAGAACACAAAGAAGTTTCTCAGAAAGTTTCTTTCTCTTTTTTAACGGAGTTTATATCCCTTGGCCCTATAATCTTCAAAGGGATCCGAAATATCTGTTCTCAGATTCCACAGAAATAAGGCTAGCAAAGAGATCCGCGAAATACAGATGTAACTCTGTGAGATGAATTAACAGAACACTAAGCAGTTTCTCAGAAAGCTTCTTTCCAGATTTCATCTGAGGATATTTCCTTTTTCACCATTGCCCTCTAGGGGCTTCAAAATATCACTTTGTCAATTCAACAAGAACTGTCTTAGCGAAAGGCTTCTTGAGGGGAAAGCTGTAACTCTGTGAGATGATTTCACAGAACACAAAGAAGTTTCTGAGAAAGCTTCTTTCTCATTGTTATCGGAGTTTATATCCTTTGGCCCTATATTCATCAAAGGGATCCGAAATATCTCTTCTCAGATTCCACAGAAATAAGGCTAGCAAAGACATCCACGAAATACAGATGCAACTCTGTGAGATGAATTAACAGAACACTAAGCAGTTTCTCAGAAAGCTTCTTTCCAGATTTCATCTGAGGATATTTCCTTTTTCACCATTGCCCTCTATGGGCTTCCAAATATCACTTTGCCAATTCCACAAGAACTGTCTTAGCGAAAGGCTTCTTGAGGGGAAAGCTGTAACTCTGTGAGATGATTTCACAGAACACAAAGAAGTTTCTCAGAAAGTTTCTTTCTCTTTGTTATCGGAGTTTATTTCCTTTGGCCCTATAGTCTTTAAAGGGATCCGAAATATCTCTTCTCAGATTCCACAGAAATAAGGCTAGCAAAGAGATCCGCGAAATACAGATGTAACTCTGTGAGATGAATTAACAGAACACTAAGCAGTTTCTCAGAAAGCTTCTTTCCAGATTTCATCTGAGGATATTTCCTTTTTCACCATAGCCCTCTATGCGCTTCCAAATATCACTTTGCCAATTCCACAATAAATGTCTTAGCGAAAGACTTCTTGTGGGGAAAGCTGTAACTCTGTGAGATGATTTCACAGAACACAAAGAAGTTTCTCAGAAAGCTTCTTTCTCGTTGTTATCGGAGTTTATATCCTTTGGCCCTATAGGCTTCAAAGGGATCCGAAATATCTCTTCTCAGATTCCACAGAAATAAGGCTAGCAAAGAGATCCACGAAATACAGATGTAACTCTGTGAGATGAATTAACAGAACACTAAGCAGTTTCTCAGAAAGCTTCTTTCCAGATTTCATCTGAGGATATTTCCTTTTTCACCATTGCCCTCTATGGGCTTCCAAATATCACTTTGCCAATTCCACAAGAACTGTCTTAGCGAAAGGCTTCTTGAAGGGAAAGCTGTAACTCTGTGTGATGATTTCACAGAATACAAAGAAGTTTCTCAGAAAGCTTCTTTCTCGTTGTTATCGGAGTTTATATACTTTGGCCCTATAGTCTTCAAAGGGATCCGAAATATCTGTTCTCAGATTCCACAGAAATAAGGCTAGCAAAGAGATCCACGAAATACAGATGTAACTCTGTGAGATGAATTAACAGAACACTAAGCAGTTTCTCAGAAAGCTTCTTTCCAGATTTCATCTGAGGATATTTCCTTTTTCACCATAGCCCTCTATGCGCTTCCAAATATCACTTTGCCAATTGCACAATAAATGTCTTAGCGAAAGACTTCTTGTGGGGAAAGCTGTAACTCTGTGAGATGATTTCACAGAACACAAAGAAGTTTCTCAGAAAGTTTCTTTCTCTTTGTTATCGGAGTTTATATCCTTTGGCCCTATAATCTTCAAAGGGATCCGAAATATGTCTTCTCAGATTCCACAGAAATAAGGCTAGCAAAGAGATCCACGAAATACAGATGTAACTCTGTGAGATGAATTAACAGAACACTAAGCAGTTTCTCAGAAAGCTTCTTTCCAGATTTCATCTGAGGATATTTCCTTTTTCACCATAGCCCTCTATGCGCTTCCAAATATCACTTTGCCAATTCCACAATAAATGTCTTAGCGAAAGACTTCTTGTGGGGAAAGCTGTAACTCTGTGAGATGATTTCACAGAACACAAAGAAGTTTCTCAGAAAGTTTCTTTCTCTTTGTTATCGGAGTTTATATCCTTTGGCCCTATAGTCTTCAAAGGGATCCGAAATATCTCTTCTCAGATTCCACAGAAATAAGGCTAGCAAAGAGATCCACGAAATACAGATGTAACTCTTTGAGATGAATTAACAGAACACTAAGCAGTTTCTCAGAAAGCTTCTTTCCAGATTTCATCTGAGGATATTTCCTTTTTCACCATAGCCCTCTATGCGCTTCCAAATATCACTTTGCCAATTCCACAATAAATGTCTTAGCGAAAGACTTCTTGAGGTGAAAGCTGTAACTCTGTGAGATGATTTCACAGAACACAAAGAAGTTTCTCAGAAAGCTTCTTTCTCTTTGTTATCGGAGTTTATTTCCTTTGGCCCTATAGTCTTTAAAGGGATCCGAAATATCTGTTCTCAGATTCCACAGAAATAAGGCTAGCAAAGAGATACGCGAACTCTGTGAGATGAATTAACAGAACACTAAGCAGTTTCTCAGAAAGCTTCTTTCCAGATTTCATCTGAGGATATTTCCTTTTTCACCATAGCCCTCTATGGGCTTCCAAATATCACTTTGCCAATTCCACAAGAACTGTCTTAGCGAAAGACTTCTTGTGGGGAAAGCTGTAACTCTGTGAGATGATTTCACAGAACACAAAGAAGTTTCTCAGAAAGCTTCTTTCTCGTTGTTATCGGAGTTTATATCCTTTGGCCCTATAGTCTTCAAAGGGATCCGAAATATCTCTTCTCAGATTCCACAGAAATAAGGCTAGCAAAGAGATCCACGAAATACAGATGTAACTCTGTGAGATGAATTAACAGAACACTAAGCAGTTTCTCAGAAAGCTTCTTTCCAGATTTCATCTGAGGATATTTCCTTTTTCACCATTGCCCTCTATGGGCTTCCAAATATCACTTTGCCAATTCCACAAGAACTGTCTTAGCGAAAGGCTTCTTGAAGGGAAAGCTGTAACTCTGTGTGATGATTTCACAGAACACAAAGAAGTTTCTCAGAAAGCTTCTTTCTCGTTGTTATCGGAGTTTATATCCTTTGGCCCTATAGTCTTCAAAGGGATCCGAAATATCTCTTCTCAGATTCCACAGAAATAAGGCTAGCAAAGAGATCCACGAAATACAGATGTAACTCTGTGAGATGAATTAACAGAACACTAAGCAGTTTCTCAGAAAGCTTCTTTCCAGATTTCATCTGAGGATATTTCCTTTTTCACCATAGCCCTCTATGCGCTTCCAAATATCACTTTGCCAATTCCACAATAAATGTCTTAGCGAAAGACTTCTTGTGGGGAAAGCTGTAACTCTGTGAGATGATTTCACAGAACAAAAAGAAGTTTCTCAGAAAGTTTCTTTCTCTTTGTTATCGGAGTTTATTTCCTTTGGCCCTATAGTCTTTAAAGGGATCCGAAATATCTGTTCTCAGATTCCACAGAAATAAGGCTAGCAAAGAGATCCGCGAAATACAGATGTAACTCTGTGAGATGAATTAACAGAACACTAAGCAGTTTCTCAGAAAGCTTCTTTCCAGATTTCATCTGAGGATATTTCCTTTTTCACCATTGCCCTCTATGCGCTTCCAAATATCACTTTGCCAATTCCACAATAAATGTCTTAGCGAAAGACTTCTTGTGGGGAAAGCTGTAACTCTGTGAGATGATTTCACAGAACACAAAGAAGTTTCTCAGAAAGTTTCTTTCTCTTTGTTATAGGAGTTTATTTCCTTTGGCCCTATAGTCTTTAAAGGGATCCGAAATATCTGTTCTCAGATTCCACAGAAATAAGGCTAGCAAAGAGATCCACGAAATACAGATGTAACTCTGTGAGATGAATTAACAGAACACTAAGCAGTTTCTCAGAAAGCTTCTTTCCAGATTTCATCTGAGGATAGTTCCTTTTTCACCATTGCCCTCTAGGGGCTTCAAAATATCACTTTGTCAATTCAACAAGAACTGTCTTAGCGAAAGGCTTCTTGAGGGGAAAGCTGTAACTCTGTGAGATGATTTCACAGAACACAAAGAAGTTTCTCAGAAAGTTTCTATCTCTTTGTTATCGGAGTTTATTTCCTTTGGCCTTATAGTCTTTAAAGGGATCCGAAATATCTGTTCTCAGATTCCACAGAAGTAAGGCTAGCAAAGAGATCCACGAAATACAGATGTAACTCTGTGAGATGAATTAACAGAACACTAAGCAGTTTCTCAGAAAGCTTCTTTCCAGATTTCATCTGAGGATATTTCCTTTTTCACCATGCCCTCTATGGGCTTCCAAATATCACTTTGCCAATTCCACAAGAACTGTCTTAGCGAAAGGCTTCTTGAGGGGAAAGCTGTAACTCTGTAAGATGATTTCACAGAACACAAAGAAGTTTCTTAGAAAGCTTCTTTCTCTTTCTTATCGGAGTTTATTTCCTTTGGCCGTATAGTCTTTAAAGGGATCCGAAATATCTGTTCTCAGATTCCACAGAAATAAGGCTAGCAAAGAGATCCACGAAATACAGATGTAACTCTGTGAGATGAATTAACAGAACACTAAGCAGTTTCTCAGAAAGCTTCTTTCCAGGTTTCATCTGAGGATATTTCCTTTTTCACCATAGCCCTCTATGCGCTTCCAAATATCACTTTGCCAATTCCACAATAAATGTCTTAGCGAAAGACTTCTTGTGGGGAAAGCTGTAACTCTGTGAGATGATTTCACAGAACACAAAGAAGTTTCCCATAAAGCTTCTTTCTCGTTGTTATCGGAGTTTATATCCTTTGGCCCTATAGTCTTCAAAGGGATCCGAAATATCTCTTCTCAGATTCCACAGAAATAAGGCTAGCAAAGAGATCCACGAAATACAGATGTAACTCTGTGAGATGAATTAACAGAACACTAAGCAGTTTCTCAGAAAGCTTCTTTCCAGATTTCATCTGAGGATATTTCCTTTTTCACCATAGCCCTCTATGCGCTTCCAAATATCACTTTGCCAATTCCACAATAAATGTCTTAGCGAAAGACTTCTTGTGGGGAAAGCTGTAACTCTGTGAGATGATTTCACAGAACACAAAGAAGTTTCTCAGAAAGTTTCTTTCTCTTTGTTATCGGAGTTTATTTCCTTTGGCCCTATAGTCTTTAAAGGGATCCGAAATATCTGTTCTCAGATTCCACAGAAATAAGGCTAGCAAAGAGATCCGCGAAATACAGATGTAACTCTGTGAGATGAATTAACAGAACACTAAGCAGTTTCTCAGAAAGCTTCTTTCCAGATTTCATCTGAGGATATTTCCTTTTTCACCATAGCCCTCTATGCGCTTCCAAATATCACTTTGCCAATTCCACAATAAATGTCTTAGCGAAAGACTTCTTGTGGGGAAAGCTGTAACTCTGTGAGATGATTTCACAGAACACAAAGAAGTTTCTCAGAAAGCTTCCTTCTCTTTGTTATCGGAGTTTATTTCCTTTGGCCCTATAGTCTTTAAAGGGATCCGAAATATCTGTTCTCAGATTCCACAGAAATAAGGCTAGCAAAGAGATCCACGAAATACAGATGTAACTCTGTGAGATGAATTAACAGAACACTAAGCAGTTTCTTAGAAAGCTTCTTTCCAGATTTCATCTGAGGATATTTCCTTTTTCACCATTGCCCTCTATGGGCTTCCAAATGTCACTTTGCCAATTCCACAATAATTGTCTTAGCGAAAGACTTCTTGTGGGGAAAGCTGTAACTCTGTGAGATGATTTCAAAGAACACAAAGAAGTTTCTCAGAAAGCTTCTTTCTCTTTGTTATCGGAGTTTATTTCCTTTGGCCCTATAGTCTTTAAAGGGATCCGAAATATCTGTTCTCAGATTCCACAGAAATAAGGCTAGCAAAGAGATCCGCGAAATACAGATGTAACTCTGTGAGATGAATTAACAGAACACTAAGCAGTTTCTCAGAAAGCTTCCTTCCAGATTTCATCTGAGGATATTTCCTTTTTCACCATAGCCCTCTATGCGCTTCCGAATATCACTTTGCCAATTCCACAATAAATGTTATAGCGAAAGACTTCTTGTGGGGAAAGCTGTAACTCTGTGAGATGATTTCAGAGAACACGAAGAAGTTTCTCAGAAAGTTTCTTTCTCTTTGTTATCGGAGTTTATTTCCTTTGGCCCTATGGTCTTTAAAGGGATCCGAAATATCTGTTCTCAGATTCCACAGAAATAAGGCTAGCAAAGAGATCCGCGAAATACAGATGTAACTCTGTGAGATGAATTAACAGAACACTAAGCAGTTTCTCAGAAAGCTTCTTTCCAGATTTCATCTGAGGATATTTCCTTTTTCACCATAGCCCTCTATGCGCTTCCAAATATCACTTTGCCAATTCCACAATAAATGTCTTAGCGAAAGACTTCTTGTGGGGAAAGCTGTAACTCTGTGAGATGATTTCACAGAACACAAAGAAGTTTCTCAGAAAGTTTCTTTCTCTTTGTTATCGGAGTTTATATCCTTTGGCCCTATAGTCTTCAAAGGGATCCGAAATATCTCTTCTCAGATTCCACAGAAATAAGGCTAGCAAAGAGATCCACGAAATACAGATGTAACTCTGTGAGATGAATTAACAGAACACTAAGCAGTTTCTCAGAAAGCTTCTTTCCAGATTTCATCTGAGGATATTTCCTTTTTCACCATAGCCCTCTATGGGCTTCCAAATAACACTTTGCCAATTCCACAATAAATGTCTTAGCGAAAGACTTCTTGTGGGGAAAGCTGTAACTCTGTGAGATGATTTCACAGAACACAAAGAAGTTTCTCAGAAAGTTTCTTTCTCTTTGTTATCGGAGTTTATATCCTTTGGCCCTATAGTCTTCAAAGGGATCCGAAATATCTCTTCTCAGATTCCACAGAAATAAGGCTAGCAAAGAGATCCACGAAATACAGATGTAACTCTTTGAGATGAATTAACAGAACACTAAGCAGTTTCTCAGAAAGCTTCTTTCCAGATTTCATCTGAGGATATTTCCTTTTTCACCATAGCCCTCTATGCGCTTCCAAATATCACTTTGCCAATTCCACAATAAATGTCTTAGCGAAAGACTTCTTGAGGTGAAAGCTGTAACTCTGTGAGATGATTTCACAGAACACGAAGAAGTTTCTCAGAAAGCTTCTTTCTCTTTGTTATCGGAGTTTATTTCCTTTGGCCCTATAGTCTTTAAAGGGATCCGAAATATCTGTTCTCAGATTCCACAGAAATAAGGCTAGCAAAGAGATCCGCGAAATACAGATGTAACTCTGTGAGATGAATTAACAGAACACTAAGCAGTTTCTCAGAAAGCTTCTTTCCAGATTTCATCTGAGGATATTTCCTTTTTCACCATAGCCCTCTATGGGCTTCCAAATATCACTTTGCCAATTCCACAAGAACTGTCTTAGCGAAAGGCTTCTTGAGGGGAAAGCTGTAACTCTGTGAGATGATTTCACAGAACACAAAGAAGTTTCTCAGAAAGCTTCTTTCTCGTTGTTATCGGAGTTTATATCCTTTGGCCCTATAGTCTTCAAAGGGATCCGAAATATCTCTTCTCAGATTCCACAGAAATAAGGCTAGCAAAGAGATCCTCGAAATACAGATGTAACTCTGTGAGATGAATTAACAGAACACTAAGCAGTTTCTCAGAAAGCTTCTTTCCAGATTTCATCTGAGGATATTTCCTTTTTCACCATAGCCCTCTATGCGCTTCCAAATATCACTTTGCCAATTCCACAATAAATGTCTTAGCGAAAGACTTCTTGTGGGGAAAGCTGTAACTCTGTGAGATGATTTCACAGAACACAAAGAAGTTTCTCAGAAAGTTTCTTTCTCTTTGTTATCGGAGTTTATTTCCTTTGGCCCTATAGTCTTTAAAGGGATCCGAAATATCTGTTCTCAGATTCCACAGAAATAAGGCTACCAAAGAGATCCGCGAAATACAGATGTAACTCTGTGAGATGAATTAACAGAACACTAAGCAGTTTCTCAGAAAGCTTCTTTCCAGATTTCATCTGAGGATATTTCCTTTTTCACCATAGCCCTCTATGGGCTTCCAAATAACACTTTGCCAATTCCACAATAAATGTCTTAGCGAAAGACTTCTTGTGGGGAAAGCTGTAACTCTGTGAGATGATTTCACAGAACACAAAGAAGTTTCTCAGAAAGTTTCTTTCTCTTTGTTATCGGAGTTTATATCCTTTGGCCCTATAGTCTTCAAAGGGATCCGAAATATCTCTTCTCAGATTCCACAGAAATAAGGCTAGCAAAGAGATCCACGAAATACAGATGTAACTCTTTGAGATGAATTAACAAAACACTAAGCAGTTTCTCAGAAACCTTCTTTCCAGATTTCATCTGAGGATATTTCCTTTTTCACCATAGCCCTCTATGCGCTTCCAAATATCACTTTGCCAATTTCACAATAAATGTCTTAGCGAAAGATTCTTGTGGGGAAAGCTGTAACTCTGTGAGATGATTTCACAGAACACAAAGAAGTTTCTCAGAAAGCTTCCTTCTCTTTGTTATCGGAGTTTATTTCCTTTGGCCCTATAGTCTTTAAAGGGATCCGAAATATCTGTTCTCAGATCCCACAGAAATAAGGCTAGCAAAGAGATCCACGAAATACAGATGTAATTCTGTGAGATGAATTAACAGAACACTAAGCAGTTTCTTAGAAAGCTTCTTTCCAGATTTCATCTGAGGATATTTCCTTTTTCACCATTGCCCTCTATGGGCTTCCAAATATCACTTTGCCAATTCCACAATAAATGTCTTAGCGAAAGCCTTCTTGTGGGGAAAGCTGTAACTTTGTGAGATGATTTCACAGAACACAAAGAAGTTTCTCAGAAAGCTTCTTTCTCTTTGTTATCGGAGTTTATTTCCTTTGGCCCTATAGTCTTTAAAGGGATCCGAAATATCTGTTCTCAGATTCCACAGAAATAAGGCTAGCAAAGAGATCCGCGAAATACAGATGTAACTCTTTGAGATGAATTAACAGAACACTAAGCAGTTTCTCAGAAAGCTTCTTTCCAGATTTCATCTGAGGATATTTCCTTTTTCACCATAGCCCTCTATGCGCTTCCAAATATCACTTTGCCAATTCCACAATAAATGTCTTAGCGAAAGACTTCTTGTGGGGAAAGCTGTAACTCTGTGAGATGATTTCACAGAACACAAAGAATTTTCTCAGAAAGCTTCCTTCTCTTTGTTATCGGAGTTTATTTCCTTTGGCCCTATAGTCTTTAAAGGGATCCGAAATATCTGTTCTCAGATTCCACAGAAATAAGGCTTGCAAAGAGATCCGTGAAATACAGATGTAACTCTGTGAGATGAATTAACAGAACACTAAGCAGTTTCTCAGAAAGCTTCTTTCCAGATTTCATCTGAGGATATTTCCTTTTTCACCGTAGCCCTCTATGGGCTTCCAAATATCACTTTGCCAATTCCAAAAGAACTGTCTTAGCGAAAGGCTTCTTGAGGGGAAAGCTGTAACTCTGTGAGATGATTTCACAGAACACAAAGAAGTTTCTCAGAAAGCTTCCTTCTCTTTCTTATCGGAGTTTATTTCCTTTGGCCCTATATTCATCAAAGGGATCCGAAATATCTCCTCTCAGATTCCACAGAAATAAGGCTAGCAAAGAGATCCACGAAATACAGATGTAACTCTGTGAGATGAATTAACAGGACACTAAGCAGTTTCTTAGAAAGCTTCTTTCCAGATTTCATCTGAGGATATTTCCTTTTTCACCATAGCCCTCTATGCGCTTCCGAATATCACTTTGCCAATTCCACAATAAATGTTATAGCGAAAGACTTCTTGTGGGGAAAGCTGTAACTCTGTGAGATGATTTCACAGAACACAAAGAAGTTTCTCAGAAAGCTTCTTTCTCGTTGTTATCGGAGTTTATATCCTTTGGCCCTATAGTCTTCAAAGGGATCCGAAATATCTGTTCTCAGATTCCACAGAAATAAGGCTAGCAAAGAGATCCTCGAAATACAGATGTAACTCTGTGAGATGAATTAACAGAACACTAAGCAGTTTCTCAGAAAGCTTCTTTCCAGATTTCATCTGAGGATATTTCCTTTTTCACCATAGCCCTCTATGCGCTTCCAAATATCACTTTGCCAATTCCACAATAAATGTCTTAGCGAAAGACTTCTTGTGGGGAAAGCTGTAACTCTGTGAGATGATTTCAGAGAACACAAAGAAGTTTCTCAGAAAGTTTCTTTCTCTTTGTTATCGGAGTTTATTTCCTTTGGCCCTATGGTCTTTAAAGGGATCCGAAATATCTGTTCTCAGATTCCACAGAAATAAGGCTAGCAAAGAGATCCGCGAAATACAGATGTAACTCTGTGAGATGAATTAACAGAACACTAAGCAGTTTCTCAGAAAGCTTCTTTCCAGATTTCATCTGAGGATATTTCCTTTTTCACCATAGCCCTCTATGCGCTTCCAAATATCAATTTGCCAATTCCACAATAAATGTCTTAGCGAAAGACTTCTTGAGGTGAAAGCTGTAACTCTGTGAGATGATTTCACAGAACACAAAGAAGTTTCTGAGAAAGCTTCTTTCTCTTTGTTATCGGAGTTTATTTACTTTGGCCCTATAGTCTTTAAAGGGATCCGAAATATCTGTTCTCAGATTCCACAGAAATAAGGCTAGCAAAGAGATCCGCGAAATACAGATGTAACTCTGTGAGATGAATTAACAGAACACTAAGCAGTTTCTCAGAAAGCTTCTTTCCAGATTTCATCTGAGGATATTTCCTTTTTCACCATAGCCCTCTATGGGCTTCCAAATATCACTTTGCCAATTCCACAAGAACTGTCTTAGCGAAAGGCTTCTTGAGGGGAAAGCTGTAACTCTGTGAGATGATTTCACAGAACACAAAGAAGTTTCTCAGAAAGCTTCTTTCTCGTTGTTATCGGAGTTTATATCCTTTGGCCCTATAGTCTTCAAAGGGATCCGAAATATCTCTTCTCAGATTCCACAGAAATAAGGCTAGCAAAGAGATCCTCGAAATACAGATGTAACTCTCTGAGATGAATTAACAGAACACTAAGCAGTTTCTCAGAAAGCTTCTTTCCAGATTTCATCTGAGGATATTTCCTTTTTCACCATAGCCCTCTAAGCGCTTCCAAATATCACGTTTCCAATTCCACAATAAATGTCTTAGCGAAAGACTTCTTGTGGGGAAAGCTGTAACTCTGTGAGATGATTTCAGAGAACACAAAGAAGTTTCTCAGAAAGTTTCTTTCTCTTTGTTATCGGTGTTTATTTCCTTTGGCCCTATGGTCTTTAAAGGGATCCGAAATATCTGTTCTCAGATTCCAAAGAAATAAGGCTAGCAAAGAGATCCGCGAAATACAGATGTAACTCTGTGAGATGAATTAACAGAACACTAAGCAGTTTCTCAGAAAGCTTCTTTCCAGATTTCATCTGAGGATATTTCCTTTTTCACCATAGCCCTCTATGCGCTTCCAAATATCACTTTGCCAATTCCACAATAAATGTCTTAGCGAAAGACTTCTTGTGGGGAAAGCTGTAACTCTGTGAGATGATTTCACAGAACACAAAGAAGTTTCTCAGAAAGTTTCTTTCTCTTTGTTATCGGAGTTTATATCCTTTGGCCCTATAGTCTTCAAAGGGATCCGAAATATCTCTTCTCAGATTCCACAGAAATAAGGCTAGCAAAGAGATCCACGAAATACAGATGTAACTCTTTGAGATGAATTAACAGAACACTAAGCAGTTTCTCAGAAAGCTTCTTTCCAGATTTCATCTGAGGATATTTCCTTTTTCACCATAGCCCTCTATGCGCTTCCAAATATCACTTTGCCAATTCCACAATAAATGTCTTAGCGAAAGACTTCTTGTGGGGAAAGCTGTAACTCTGTGAGATGATTTCACAGAACACAAAGAAGTTTCTCAGAAAGCTTCTTTCTCGTTGTTATCGGAGTTTATATCCTTTGGCCCTATAGTCTTCAAAGGGATCCGAAATATCTCTTCTCAGATTCCACAGAAATAAGGCTAGCAAAGAGATCCACGAAATACAGATGTAACTCTGTGAGATGAATTAACAGAACACTAAGCAGTTTCTCAGAAAGCTTCTTTCCAGATTTCATCTGAGGATATTTCCTTTTTCACCATAGCCCTCTATGCGCTTCCAAATATCACTTTGCCAATTCCACAATAAATGTCTTAGCGAAAGATTCTTGTGGGGAAAGCTGTAACTCTGTGAGATGATTTCACAGAACACAAAGAACTTTCTCAGAAAGCTTCCTTCTCTTTGTTATCGGAGTTTATTTCCTTTGGCCCTATAGTCTTTAAAGGGATCCGAAATATCTGTTCTCAGATTCCACAGAAATAAGGCTAGCAAAGAGATCCACGAAATACAGATGTAATTCTGTGAGATGAATTAACAGAACACTAAGCAGTTTCTTAGAAAGCTTCTTTCCAGATTTCATCTGAGGATATTTCCTTTTTCACCATTGCCCTCTATGGGCTTCCAAATATCACTTTGCCAATTCCACAATAAATGTCTTAGCGAAAGACTTCTTGTGGGGAAAGCTGTAACTTTGTGAGATGATTTCACAGAACACAAAGAAGTTTCTCAGAAAGCTTCTTTCTCTTTGTTATCGGAGTTTATTTCCTTTGGCCCTATAGTCTTTAAAGGGATCCGAAATATCTGTTCTCAGATTCCACAGAAATAAGGCTAGCAAAGAGATCCGCGAAATACAGATGTAACTCTGTGAGATGAATTAACAGAACACTAAGCAGTTTCTCAGAAAGCTTCTTTCCAGATTTCATCTGAGGATATTTCCTTTTTCACCATAGCCCTCTATGCGCTTCCAAATATCACTTTGCCAATTCCACAATAAATGTCTTAGCGAAAGACTTCTTGTGGGGAAAGCTGTAACTGTGTGAGATGATTTCACAGAACACAAAGAAGTTTCTCAGAAAGCTTCCTTCTCTTTGTTATCGGAGTTTATTTCCTTTGGCCCTATAGTCTTTAAAGGGATCCGAAATATCTGTTCTCAGATTCCACAGAAATAAGGCTAGCAAAGAGATCCACGAAATACAGATGTAATTCTGTGAGATGAATTAACAGAACACTAAGCAGTTTCTTAGAAAGCTTCTTTCCAGATTTCATCTGAGGATATTTCCTTTTTCACCATTGCCCTCTATGGGCTTCCAAATATCACTTTGCCAATTCCACAATAAATGTCTTAGCGAAAGACTTCTTGTGGGGAAAGCTGTAACTCTGTGAGATGATTTCACAGAACACGAAGAAGTTTCTCAGAAAGCTTCTTTCTCTTTGTTATCGGAGTTTATTTCCTTTGGCCCTATAGTCTTTAAAGGGATCCGAAATATCTGTTCTGAGATTCCACAGAAATAAGGCTAGCAAAGAGATCCGTGAAATACAGATGTAACTCTGTGAGATGAATTAACAGAACACTAAGCAGTTTCTCAGAAAGCTTCTTTCCAGATTTCATCTGAGGATATTTCCTTTTTCACCATAGCCCTCTATGGGCTTCCAAATATCACATTGCCAATTCCACAAGAACTGTCTTAGCGAAAGGCTTCTTGAGGGGAAAGCTGTAACTCTGTGAGATGATTTCACAGAACACAAAGAAGTTTCTCAGAAAGCTTCCTTCTCTTTCTTATCGGAGTTTATTTCCTTTGGCCCTATATTCATCAAAGGGATCCGAAATATCTCTTCTCAGATTCCACAGAAATAAGGCTAGCAAAGAGATCCACGAAATACAGATGTAACTCTGTGAGATGAATTAACAGGACACTAAGCAGTTTCTTAGAAAGCTTCTTTCCAGATTTCATCTGAGGATATTTCCTTTTTCACCATAGCCCTCTATGCGCTTCCGAATATCACTTTGCCAATTCCACAATAAATGTTATAGCGAAAGACTTCTTGTGGGGAAAGCTGTAACTCTGTGAGATGATTTCACAGAACACAAAGAAGTTTCTCAGAAAGCTTCTTTCTCGTTGTTATCGGAGTTTATATCCTTTGGCCCTATAGTCTTCAAAGGGATCCGAAATATCTGTTCTCAGATTCCACAGAAATAAGGCTAGCAAAGAGATCCTCGAAATACAGATGTAACTCTGTGAGATGAATTAACAGAACACTAAGCAGTTTCGCAGAAAGCTTCTTTCCAGATTTCATCTGAGGATATTTCCTTTTTCACCATAGCCCTCTATGCGCTTCCAAATATCACTTTGCCAATTCCACAATAAATGTCTTAGCGAAAGACTTCTTGTGGGGAAAGCTGTAACTCTGTGAGATGATTTCAGAGAACACAAAGAAGTTTCTCAGAAAGTTTCTTTCTCTTTGTTATCGGAGTTTATTTCCTTTGGCCCTATGGTCTTTAAAGGGATCCGAAATATCTGTTCTCAGATTCCACAGAAATAAGGCTAGCAAAGAGATCCGCGAAATACAGATGTAACTCTGTGAGATGAATTAACAGAACACTAAGCAGTTTCTCAGAAAGCTTCTTTCCAGATTTCATCTGAGGATATTTCCTTTTTCACCATAGCCCTCTATGCGCTTCCAAATATCACTTTGCCAATTCCACAATAAATGTCTTAGCGAAAGACTTCTTGTGGGGAAAGCTGTAACTCTGTGAGATGATTTCACAGAACACAAAGAAGTTTCTCAGAAAGTTTCTTTCTCTTTGTTATCGGAGTTTATATCCTTTGGCCCTATAGTCTTCAAAGGGATCCGAAATATCTCTTCTCAGATTCCACAGAAATAAGGCTAGCAAAGAGATCCACGAAATACAGATGTAACTCTTTGAGATGAATTAACAGAACACTAAGCAGTTTCTCAGAAAGCTTCTTTCCAGATTTCATCTGAGGATATTTCCTTTTTCACCATAGCCCTCTATGCGCTTCCAAATATCAATTTGCCAATTCCACAATAAATGTCTTAGCGAAAGACTTCTTGAGGTGAAAGCTGTAACTCTGTGAGATGATTTCACAGAACACAAAGAAGTTTCTCAGAAAGCTTCTTTCTCTTTGTTATCGGAGTTTATTTACTTTGGCCCTATAGTCTTTAAAGGGATCCGAAATATCTGTTCTCAGATTCCACAGAAATAAGGCTAGCAAAGAGATCCGCGAAATACAGATGTAACTCTGTGAGATGAATTAACAGAACACTAAGCAGTTTCTCAGAAAGCTTCTTTCCAGATTTCATCTGAGGATATTTCCTTTTTCACCATAGCCCTCTATGGGCTTCCAAATATCACTTTGCCAATTCCACAGGAACTGTCTTAGCGAAAGGCTTCTTGAGGGGAAAGCTGTAACTCTGTGAGATGATTTCACAGAACACAAAGAAGTTTCTCAGAAAGCTTCTTTCTCGTTGTTATCGGAGTTTATATCCTTTGGCACTATAGTCTTCAAAGGGATCCGAAATATCTCTTCTCAGATTCCACAGAAATAAGGCTAGCAAAGAGATCCTCGAAATACAGATGTAACTCTGTGAGATGAATTAACAGAACACTAAGCAGTTTCTCAGAAAGCTTCTTTCCAGATTTCATCTGAGGATATTTCCTTTTTCACCATAGCCCTCTATGCGCTTCCAAATATCACGTTTCCAATTCCACAATAAATGTCTTAGCGAAAGACTTCTTGTGGGGAAAGCTGTAACTCTGTGAGATGATTTCAGAGAACACAAAGAAGTTTCTCAGAAAGTTTCTTTCTCTTTGTTATCGGAGTTTATTTCCTTTGGCCCTATGGTCTTTAAAGGGATCCGAAATATCTGTTCTCAGATTCCACAGAAATAAGGCTAGCAAAGAGATCCACGAAATACAGATGTAACTCTGTGAGATGAATTAACAGAACACTAAGCAGTTTCTCAGAAAGCTTCTTTCCAGGTTTCATCTGAGGATATTTCCTTTTTCACCATAGCCCTCTATGCGCTTCCAAATATCACTTTGCCAATTCCACAATAAATGTCTTAGCGAAAGACTTCTTGTGGGGAAAGCTGTAACTCTGTGAGATGATTTCACAGAACACAAAGAAGTTTCCCATAAAGCTTCTTTCTCGTTGTTATCGGAGTTTATATCCTTTGGCCCTATAGTCTTCAAAGGGATCCGAAATATCTCTTCTCAGATTCCACAGAAATAAGGCTAGCAAAGAGATCCACGAAATACAGATGTAACTCTGTGAGATGAATTAACAGAACACTAAGCAGTTTCTCAGAAAGCTTCTTTCCAGATTTCATCTGAGGATATTTCCTTTTTCACCATAGCCCTCTATGCGCTTCCAAATATCACTTTGCCAATTCCACAATAAATGTCTTAGCGAAAGACTTCTTGTGGGGAAAGCTGTAACTCTGTGAGATGATTTCACAGAACACAAAGAAGTTTCTCAGAAAGTTTCTTTCTCTTTGTTATCGGAGTTTATTTCCTTTGGCCCTATAGTCTTTAAAGGGATCCGAAATATCTGTTCTCAGATTCCACAGAAATAAGGCTAGCAAAGAGATCCGCGAAATACAGATGTAACTCTGTGAGATGAATTAACAGAACACTAAGCAGTTTCTCAGAAAGCTTCTTTCCAGATTTCATCTGAGGATATTTCCTTTTTCACCATAGCCCTCTATGCGCTTCCAAATATCACTTTGCCAATTCCACAATAAATGTCTTAGCGAAAGACTTCTTGTGGGGAAAGCTGTAACTCTGTGAGATGATTTCACAGAACACAAAGAAGTTTCTCAGAAAGCTTCCTTCTCTTTGTTATCGGAGTTTATTTCCTTTGGCCCTATAGTCTTTAAAGGGATCCGAAATATCTGTTCTCAGATTCCACAGAAATAAGGCTAGCAAAGAGATCCACGAAATACAGATGTAACTCTGTGAGATGAATTAACAGAACACTAAGCAGTTTCTTAGAAAGCTTCTTTCCAGATTTCATCTGAGGATATTTCCTTTTTCACCATTGCCCTCTATGGGCTTCCAAATGTCACTTTGCCAATTCCACAATAATTGTCTTAGCGAAAGACTTCTTGTGGGGAAAGCTGTAACTCTGTGAGATGATTTCAAAGAACACAAAGAAGTTTCTCAGAAAGCTTCTTTCTCTTTGTTATCGGAGTTTATTTCCTTTGGCCCTATAGTCTTTAAAGGGATCCGAAATATCTGTTCTCAGATTCCACAGAAATAAGGCTAGCAAAGAGATCCGCGAAATACAGATGTAACTCTGTGAGATGAATTAACAGAACACTAAGCAGTTTCTCAGAAAGCTTCCTTCCAGATTTCATCTGAGGATATTTCCTTTTTCACCATAGCCCTCTATGCGCTTCCGAATATCACTTTGCCAATTCCACAATAAATGTTATAGCGAAAGACTTCTTGTGGGGAAAGCTGTAACTCTGTGAGATGATTTCAGAGAACACAAAGAAGTTTCTCAGAAAGTTTCTTTCTCTTTGTTATCGGAGTTTATTTCCTTTGGCCCTATGGTCTTTAAAGGGATCCGAAATATCTGTTCTCAGATTCCACAGAAATAAGGCTAGCAAAGAGATCCGCGAAATACAGATGTAACTCTGTGAGATGAATTAACAGAACACTAAGCAGTTTCTCAGAAAGCTTCTTTCCAGATTTCATCTGAGGATATTTCCTTTTTCACCATAGCCCTCTATGCGCTTCCAAATATCACTTTGCCAATTCCACAATAAATGTCTTAGCGAAAGACTTCTTGTGGGGAAAGCTGTAACTCTGTGAGATGATTTCACAGAACACAAAGAAGTTTCTCAGAAAGTTTCTTTCTCTTTGTTATCGGAGTTTATATCCTTTGGCCCTATAGTCTTCAAAGGGATCCGAAATATCTCTTCTCAGATTCCACAGAAATAAGGCTAGCAAAGAGATCCACGAAATACAGATGTAACTCTGTGAGATGAATTAACAGAACACTAAGCAGTTTCTCAGAAAGCTTCTTTCCAGATTTCATCTGAGGATATTTCCTTTTTCACCATAGCCCTCTATGGGCTTCCAAATAACACTTTGCCAATTCCACAATAAATGTCTTAGCGAAAGACTTCTTGTGGGGAAAGCTGTAACTCTGTGAGATGATTTCACAGAACACAAAGAAGTTTCTCAGAAAGTTTCTTTCTCTTTGTTATCGGAGTTTATATCCTTTGGCCCTATAGTCTTCAAAGGGATCCGAAATATCTCTTCTCAGATTCCACAGAAATAAGGCTAGCAAAGAGATCCACGAAATACAGATGTAACTCTTTGAGATGAATTAACAGAACACTAAGCAGTTTCTCAGAAAGCTTCTTTCCAGATTTCATCTGAGGATATTTCCTTTTTCACCATAGCCCTCTATGCGCTTCCAAATATCACTTTGCCAATTCCACAATAAATGTCTTAGCGAAAGACTTCTTGAGGTGAAAGCTGTAACTCTGTGAGATGATTTCACAGAACACAAAGAAGTTTCTCAGAAAGCTTCTTTCTCTTTGTTATCGGAGTTTATTTCCTTTGGCCCTATAGTCTTTAAAGGGATCCGAAATATCTGTTCTCAGATTCCACAGAAATAAGGCTAGCAAAGAGATCCGCGAAATACAGATGTAACTCTGTGAGATGAATTAACAGAACACTAAGCAGTTTCTCAGAAAGCTTCTTTCCAGATTTCATCTGAGGATATTTCCTTTTTCACCATAGCCCTCTATGGGCTTCCAAATATCACTTTGCCAATTCCACAAGAACTGTCTTAGCGAAAGGCTTCTTGAGGGGAAAGCTGTAACTCTGTGAGATGATTTCACAGAACACAAAGAAGTTTCTCAGAAAGCTTCTTTCTCGTTGTTATCGGAGTTTATATCCTTTGGCCCTATAGTCTTCAAAGGGATCCGAAATATCTCTTCTCAGATTCCACAGAAATAAGGCTAGCAAAGAGATCCTCGAAATACAGATGTAACTCTGTGAGATGAATTAACAGAACACTAAGCAGTTTCTCAGAAAGCTTCTTTCCAGATTTCATCTGAGGATATTTCCTTTTTCACCATAGCCCTCTATGCGCTTCCAAATATCACTTTGCCAATTCCACAATAAATGTCTTAGCGAAAGACTTCTTGTGGGGAAAGCTGTAACTCTGTGAGATGATTTCACAGAACACAAAGAAGTTTCTCAGAAAGCTTCTTTATCGTTGTTATCGGAGTTTATATCCTTTGGCCCTATAGTCTTCAAAGGGATCCGAAATATCTCTTCTCAGATTCCACAGAAATAAGGCTAGCAAAGAGATCCACGAAATACAGATGTATCTCTGTGAGATGAATTAACAGAACACTAAGCAGGTCTCAGAAAGCTTCTTTCCAGATTTCATCTGAGGATATTTCCTTTTTCACCATAGCCCTCTATGCGCTTCCAAATATCACTTTGCCAATTCCACAATAAATGTCTTAGCGAAAGACTTCTTGTGGGGAAAGCTGTAACTCTGTGAGATGATTTCACAGAACACAAAGAAGTTTCTCAGAAAGTTTCTTTCTCTTTGTTATCGGAGTTTATTTACTTTGGCCCTATAGTCTTTAAAGGGATCCGAAATATCTGTTCTCAGATTCCACAGAAATAAGGCTACCAAAGAGATCCGCGAAATACAGATGTAACTCTGTGAGATGAATTAACAGAACACTAAGCAGTTTCTCAGAAAGCTTCTTTCCAGATTTCATCTGAGGATATTTCCTTTTTCACCATACCCTCTATGGGCTTCCAAATAACACTTTGCCAATTCCACAATAAATGTCTTAGCGAAAGACTTCTTGTGGGGAAAGCTGTAACTCTGTGAGATGATTTCACAGAACACAAAGAAGTTTCTCAGAAAGTTTCTTTCTCTTTGTTATCGGAGTTTATATCCTTTGGCCCTATAGTCTTCAAAGGGATCCGAAATATCTCTTCTCAGATTCCACAGAAATAAGGCTAGCAAAGAGATCCACGAAATACAGATGTAACTCTTTGAGATGAATTAACAAAACACTAAGCAGTTTCTCAGAAACCTTCTTTCCAGATTTCATCTGAGGATATTTCCTTTTTCACCATAGCCCTCTATGCGCTTCCAAATATCACTTTGCCAATTTCACAATAAATGTCTTAGCGAAAGATTCTTGTGGGGAAAGCTGTAACTCTGTGAGATGATTTCACAGAACACAAAGAAGTTTCTCAGAAAGCTTCCTTCTCTTTGTTATCGGAGTTTATTTCCTTTGGCCCTATAGTCTTTAAAGGGATCCGAAATATCTGTTCTCAGATCCCACAGAAATAAGGCTAGCAAAGAGATCCACGAAATACAGATGTAATTCTGTGAGATGAATTAACAGAACACTAAGCAGTTTCTTAGAAAGCTTCTTTCCAGATTTCATCTGAGGATATTTCCTTTTTCACCATTGCCCTCTATGGGCTTCCAAATATCACTTTGCCAATTCCACAATAAATGTCTTAGCGAAAGCCTTCTTGTGGGGAAAGCTGTAACTTTGTGAGATGATTTCACAGAACACAAAGAAGTTTCTCAGAAAGCTTCTTTCTCTTTGTTATCGGAGTTTATTTCCTTTGGCCCTATAGTCTTTAAAGGGATCCGAAATATCTGTTCTCAGATTCCACAGAAATAAGGCTAGCAAAGAGATCCGCGAAATACAGATGTAACTCTTTGAGATGAATTAACAGAACACTAAGCAGTTTCTCAGAAAGCTTCTTTCCAGATTTCATCTGAGGATATTTCCTTTTTCACCATAGCCCTCTATGCGCTTCCAAATATCACTTTGCCAATTCCACAATAAATGTCTTAGCGAAAGACTTCTTGTGGGGAAAGCTGTAACTCTGTGAGATGATTTCACAGAACACAAAGAAGTTTCTCAGAAAGCTTCCTTCTCTTTGTTATCGGAGTTTATTTCCTTTGGCCCTATAGTCTTTAAAGGGATCCGAAATATCTGTTCTCAGATTCCACAGAAATAAGGCTAGCAAAGAGATCCACGAAATACAGATGTAATTCTGTGAGATGAATTAACAGAACACTAAGCAGTTTCTTAGAAAGCTTCTTTCCAGATTTCATCTGAGGATATTTCCTTTTTCACCATTGCCCTCTATGGGCTTCCAAATATCACTTTGCCAATTCCACAATAAATGTCTTAGCGAAAGACTTCTTGTGGGGAAAGCTGTAACTCTGTGAGATGATTTCACAGAACACGAAGAAGTTTCTCAGAAAGCTTCTTTCTCTTTGTTATCGGAGTTTATTTCCTTTGGCCCTATAGTCTTTAAAGGGATCCGAAATATCTGTTCTCAGATTCCACAGAAATAAGGCTAGCAAAGAGATCCGTGAAATACAGATGTAACTCTGTGAGATGAATTAACAGAACACTAAGCAGTTTCTCAGAAAGCTTCTTTCCAGATTTCATCTGAGGATATTTCCTTTTTCACCGTAGCCCTCTATGGGCTTCCAAATATCACTTTGCCAATTCCACAAGAACTGTCTTAGCGAAAGGCTTCTTGAGGGGAAAGCTGTAACTCTGTGAGATGATTTCACAGAACACAAAGAAGTTTCTCAGAAAGCTTCCTTCTCTTTCTTATCGGAGTTTATTTCCTTTGGCCCTATATTCATCAAAGGGATCCGAAATATCTCCTCTCAGATTCCACAGAAATAAGGCTAGCAAAGAGATCCACGAAATACAGATGTAACTCTGTGAGATGAATTAACAGGACACTAAGCAGTTTCTTAGAAAGCTTCTTTCCAGATTTCATCTGAGGATATTTCCTTTTTCACCATAGCCCTCTATGCGCTTCCGAATATCACTTTGCCAATTCCACAATAAATGTTATAGCGAAAGACTTCTTGTGGGGAAAGCTGTAACTCTGTGAGATGATTTCACAGAACACAAAGAAGTTTCTCAGAAAGCTTCTTTCTCGTTGTTATCGGAGTTTATATCCTTTGGCCCTATAGTCTTCAAAGGGATCCGAAATATCTGTTCTCAGATTCCACAGAAATAAGGCTAGCAAAGAGATCCTCGAAATACAGATGTAACTCTGTGAGATGAATTAACAGAACACTAAGCAGTTTCTCAGAAAGCTTCTTTCCAGATTTCATCTGAGGATATTTCCTTTTTCACCATAGCCCTCTATGCGCTTCCAAATATCACTTTGCCAATTCCACAATAAATGTCTTAGCGAAAGACTTCTTGTGGGGAAAGCTGTAACTCTGTGAGATGATTTCAGAGAACACAAAGAAGTTTCTCAGAAAGTTTCTTTCTCTTTGTTATCGGAGTTTATTTCCTTTGGCCCTATGGTCTTTAAAGGGATCCGAAATATCTGTTCTCAGATTCCACAGAAATAAGGCTAGCAAAGAGATCCGCGAAATACAGATGTAACTCTGTGAGATGAATTAACAGAACACTAAGCAGTTTCTCAGAAAGCTTCTTTCCAGATTTCATCTGAGGATATTTCCTTTTTCACCATAGCCCTCTATGCGCTTCCAAATATCACTTTGCCAATTCCACAATAAATGTCTTAGCGAAAGACTTCTTGTGGGGAAAGCTGTAACTCTGTGAGATGATTTCACAGAACACAAAGAAGTTTCTCAGAAAGTTTCTTTCTCTTTGTTATCGGAGTTTATATCCTTTGGCCCTATAGTCTTCAAAGGGATCCGAAATATCTCTTCTCAGATTCCACAGAAATAAGGCTAGCAAAGAGATCCACGAAATACAGATGTAACTCTTTGAGATGAATTAACAGAACACTAAGCAGTTTCTCAGAAAGCTTCTTTCCAGATTTCATCTGAGGATATTTCCTTTTTCACCATAGCCCTCTATGCGCTTCCAAATATCAATTTGCCAATTCCACAATAAATGTCTTAGCGAAAGACTTCTTGAGGTGAAAGCTGTAACTCTGTGAGATGATTTCACAGAACACAAAGAAGTTTCTCAGAAAGCTTCTTTCTCTTTGTTATCGGAGTTTATTTACTTTGGCCCTATAGTCTTTAAAGGGATCCGAAATATCTGTTCTCAGATTCCACAGAAATAAGGCTAGCAAAGAGATCCGCGAAATACAGATGTAACTCTGTGAGATGAATTAACAGAACACTAAGCAGTTTCTCAGAAAGCTTCTTTCCAGATTTCATCTGAGGATATTTCCTTTTTCACCATAGCCCTCTATGGGCTTCCAAATATCACTTTGCCAATTCCACAAGAACTGTCTTAGCGAAAGGCTTCTTGAGGGGAAAGCTGTAACTCTGTGAGATGATTTCACAGAACACAAAGAAGTTTCTCAGAAAGCTTCTTTCTCGTTGTTATCGGAGTTTATATCCTTTGGCCCTATAGTCTTCAAAGGGATCCGAAATATCTCTTCTCAGATTCCACAGAAATAAGGCTAGCAAAGAGATCCTCGAAATACAGATGTAACTCTCTGAGATGAATTAACAGAACACTAAGCAGTTTCTCAGAAAGCTTCTTTCCAGATTTCATCTGAGGATATTTCCTTTTTCACCATAGCCCTCTAAGCGCTTCCAAATATCACGTTTCCAATTCCACAATAAATGTCTTAGCGAAAGACTTCTTGTGGGGAAAGCTGTAACTCTGTGAGATGATTTCAGAGAACACAAAGAAGTTTCTCAGAAAGTTTCTTTCTCTTTGTTATCGGAGTTTATTTCCTTTGGCCCTATGGTCTTTAAAGGGATCCGAAATATCTGTTCTCAGATTCCAAAGAAATAAGGCTAGCAAAGAGATCCGCGAAATACAGATGTAACTCTGTGAGATGAATTAACAGAACACTAAGCAGTTTCTCAGAAAGCTTCTTTCCAGATTTCATCTGAGGATATTTCCTTTTTCACCATAGCCCTCTATGCGCTTCCAAATATCACTTTGCCAATTCCACAATAAATGTCTTAGCGAAAGACTTCTTGTGGGGAAAGCTGTAACTCTGTGAGATGATTTCACAGAACACAAAGAAGTTTCTCAGAAAGTTTCTTTCTCTTTGTTATCGGAGTTTATATCCTTTGGCCCTATAGTCTTCAAAGGGATCCGAAATATCTCTTCTCAGATTCCACAGAAATAAGGCTAGCAAAGAGATCCACGAAATACAGATGTAACTCTTTGAGATGAATTAACAGAACACTAAGCAGTTTCTCAGAAAGCTTCTTTCCAGATTTCATCTGAGGATATTTCCTTTTTCACCATAGCCCTCTATGCGCTTCCAAATATCACTTTGCCAATTCCACAATAAATGTCTTAGCGAAAGACTTCTTGTGGGGAAAGCTGTAACTCTGTGAGATGATTTCACAGAACACAAAGAAGTTTCTCAGAAAGCTTCTTTCTCGTTGTTATCGGAGTTTATATCCTTTGGCCCTATAGTCTTCAAAGGGATCCGAAATATCTCTTCTCAGATTCCACAGAAATAAGGCTAGCAAAGAGATCCACAAAATACAGATGTAACTCTGTGAGATGAATTAACAGAACACTAAGCAGTTTCTCAGAAAGCTTCTTTCCAGATTTCATCTGAGGATATTTCCTTTTTCACCATAGCCCTCTATGCGCTTCCAAATATCACTTTGCCAATTCCACAATAAATGTCTTAGCGAAAGATTCTTGTGGGGAAAGCTGTAACTCTGTGAGATGATTTCACAGAACACAAAGAACTTTCTCAGAAAGCTTCCTTCTCTTTGTTATCGGAGTTTATTTCCTTTGGCCCTATAGTCTTTAAAGGGATCCGAAATATCTGTTCTCAGATTCCACAGAAATAAGGCTAGCAAAGAGATCCACGAAATACAGATGTAATTCTGTGAGATGAATTAACAGAACACTAAGCAGTTTCTTAGAAAGCTTCTTTCCAGATTTCATCTGAGGATATTTCCTTTTTCACCATTGCCCTCTATGGGCTTCCAAATATCACTTTGCCAATTCCACAATAAATGTCTTAGCGAAAGACTTCTTGTGGGGAAAGCTGTAACTTTGTGAGATGATTTCACAGAACACAAAGAAGTTTCTCAGAAAGCTTCTTTCTCTTTGTTATCGGAGTTTATTTCCTTTGGCCCTATAGTCTTTAAAGGGATCCGAAATATCTGTTCTCAGATTCCACAGAAATAAGGCTAGCAAAGAGATCCGCGAAATACAGATGTAACTCTGTGAGATGAATTAACAGAACACTAAGCAGTTTCTCAGAAAGCTTCTTTCCAGATTTCATCTGAGGATATTTCCTTTTTCACCATAGCCCTCTATGCGCTTCCAAATATCACTTTGCCAATTCCACAATAAATGTCTTAGCGAAAGACTTCTTGTGGGGAAAGCTGTAACTCTGTGAGATGATTTCACAGAACACAAAGAAGTTTCTCAGAAAGCTTCCTTCTCTTTGTTATCGGAGTTTATTTCCTTTGGCCCTATAGTCTTTAAAGGGATCCGAAATATCTGTTCTCAGATTCCACAGAAATAAGGCTAGCAAAGAGATCCACGAAATACAGATGTAATTCTGTGAGATGAATTAACAGAACACTAAGCAGTTTCTTAGAAAGCTTCTTTCCAGATTTCATCTGAGGATATTTCCTTTTTCACCATTGCCCTCTATGGGCTTCCAAATATCACTTTGCCAATTCCACAATAAATGTCTTAGCGAAAGACTTCTTGTGGGGAAAGCTGTAACTCTGTGAGATGATTTCACAGAACACGAAGAAGTTTCTCAGAAAGCTTCTTTCTCTTTGTTATCGGAATTTATTTCCTTTGGCCCTATAGTCTTTAAAGGGATCCGAAATATCTGTTCTCAGATTCCACAGAAATAAGGCTAGCAAAGAGATCCGTGAAATACAGATGTAACTCTGTGAGATGAATTAACAGAACACTAAGCAGTTTCTCAGAAAGCTTCTTTCCAGATTTCATCTGAGGATATTTCCTTTTTCACCATAGCCCTCTATGGGCTTCCAAATATCACATTGCCAATTCCACAAGAACTGTCTTAGCGAAAGGCTTCTTGAGGGGAAAGCTGTAACTCTGTGAGATGATTTCACAGAACACAAAGAAGTTTCTCAGAAAGCTTCCTTCTCTTTCTTATCGGAGTTTATTTCCTTTGGCCCTATATTCATCAAAGGGATCCGAAATATCTCTTCTCAGATTCCACAGAAATAAGGCTAGCAAAGAGATCCACGAAATACAGATGTAACTCTGTGAGATGAATTAACAGGACACTAAGCAGTTTCTTAGAAAGCTTCTTTCCAGATTTCATCTGAGGATATTTCCTTTTTCACCATAGCCCTCTATGCGCTTCCGAATATCACTTTGCCAATTCCACAATAAATGTTATAGCGAAAGACTTCTTGTGGGGAAAGCTGTAACTCTGTGAGATGATTTCACAGAACACAAAGAAGTTTCTCAGAAAGCTTCTTTCTCGTTGTTATCGGAGTTTATATCCTTTGGCCCTATAGTCTTCAAAGGGATCCGAAATATCTGTTCTCAGATTCCACAGAAATAAGGCTAGCAAAGAGATCCTCGAAATACAGATGTAACTCTGTGAGATGAATTAACAGAACACTAAGCAGTTTCGCAGAAAGCTTCTTTCCAGATTTCATCTGAGGATATTTCCTTTTTCACCATAGCCCTCTATGCGCTTCCAAATATCACTTTGCCAATTCCACAATAAATGTCTTAGCGAAAGACTTCTTGTGGGGAAAGCTGTAACTCTGTGAGATGATTTCAGAGAACACAAAGAAGTTTCTCAGAAAGTTTCTTTCTCTTTGTTATCGGAGTTTATTTCCTTTGGCCCTATGGTCTTTAAAGGGATCCGAAATATCTGTTCTCAGATTCCACAGAAATAAGGCTAGCAAAGAGATCCGCGAAATACAGATGTAACTCTGTGAGATGAATTAACAGAACACTAAGCAGTTTCTCAGAAAGCTTCTTTCCAGATTTCATCTGAGGATATTTCCTTTTTCACCATAGCCCTCTATGCGCTTCCAAATATCACTTTGCCAATTCCACAATAAATGTCTTAGCGAAAGACTTCTTGTGGGGAAAGCTGTAACTCTGTGAGATGATTTCACAGAACACAAAGAAGTTTCTCAGAAAGTTTCTTTCTCTTTGTTATCGGAGTTTATATCCTTTGGCCCTATAGTCTTCAAAGGGATCCGAAATATCTCTTCTCAGATTCCACAGAAATAAGGCTAGCAAAGAGATCCACGAAATACAGATGTAACTCTTTGAGATGAATTAACAGAACACTAAGCAGTTTCTCAGAAAGCTTCTTTCCAGATTTCATCTGAGGATATTTCCTTTTTCACCATAGCCCTCTATGCGCTTCCAAATATCAATTTGCCAATTCCACAATAAATGTCTTAGCGAAAGACTTCTTGAGGTGAAAGCTGTAACTCTGTGAGATGATTTCACAGAACACAAAGAAGTTTCTCAGAAAGCTTCTTTCTCTTTGTTATCGGAGTTTATTTACTTTGGCCCTATAGTCTTTAAAGGGATCCGAAATATCTGTTCTCAGATTCCACAGAAATAAGGCTAGCAAAGAGATCCGCGAAATACAGATGTAACTCTGTGAGATGAATTAACAGAACACTAAGCAGTTTCTCAGAAAGCTTCTTTCCAGATTTCATCTGAGGATATTTCCTTTTTCACCATAGCCCTCTATGGGCTTCCAAATATCACTTTGCCAATTCCACAGGAACTGTCTTAGCGAAAGGCTTCTTGAGGGGAAAGCTGTAACTCTGTGAGATGATTTCACAGAACACAAAGAAGTTTCTCAGAAAGCTTCTTTCTCGTTGTTATCGGAGTTTATATCCTTTGGCCCTATAGTCTTCAAAGGGATCCGAAATATCTCTTCTCAGATTCCACAGAAATAAGGCTAGCAAAGAGATCCTCGAAATACAGATGTAACTCTGTGAGATGAATTAACAGAACACTAAGCAGTTTCTCAGAAAGCTTCTTTCCAGATTTCATCTGAGGATATTTCCTTTTTCACCATAGCCCTCTATGCGCTTCCAAATATCACGTTTCCAATTCCACAATAAATGTCTTAGCGAAAGACTTCTTGTGGGGAAAGCTGTAACTCTGTGAGATGATTTCAGAGAACACAAAGAAGTTTCTCAGAAAGTTTCTTTCTCTTTGTTATCGGAGTTTATTTCCTTTGGCCCTATGGTCTTTAAAGGGATCCGAAATATCTGTTCTCAGATTCCACAGAAATAAGGCTAGCAAAGAGATCCAAGAAATACAGATGTAACTCTTTGAGATGAATTAACAGAACACTAAGCAGTTTCTCAGAAAGCTTCTTTCCAGATTTCATCTGAGGATATTTCCTTTTTCACCATAGCCCTCTATGCGCTTCCAAATATCAATTTGCCAATTCCACAATAAATGTCTTAGCGAAAGGCTTCTTGAGGGGAAAGCTGTAACTCTGTGAGATGATTTCACAGAACACAAAGAAGTTTCTCAGAAAGCTTCTTTCTCTTTGTTATCGGAGTTTATTTACTTTGGCCCTATAGTCTTTAAAGGGATCCGAAATATCTGTTCTCAGATTCCACAGAAATAAGGCTAGCAAAGAGATCCGCGAAATACAGATGTAACTCTGTGAGATGAATTAACAGAACACTAAGCAGTTTCTCAGAAAGCTTCTTTCCAGATTTCATCTGAGGATATTTCCTTTTTCACCATAGCCCTCTATGGGCTTCCAAATATCACTTTGCCAATTCCACAAGAACTGTCTTAGCGAAAGGCTTCTTGAGGGGAAAGCTGTAACTCTGTGAGATGATTTCACAGAACACAAAGAAGTTTCTCAGAAAGCTTCTTTCTCGTTGTTATCGGAGTTTATATCCTTTGGCCCTATAGTCTTCAAAGGGATCCGAAATATCTCTTCTCAGATTCCACAGAAATAAGGCTAGCAAAGAGATCCTCGAAATACAGATGTAACTCTGTGAGATGAATTAACAGAACACTAAGCAGTTTCTCAGAAAGCTTCTTTCCAGATTTCATCTGAGGATATTTCCTTTTTCACCATAGCCCTCTATGCGCTTCCAAATATCACGTTTCCAATTCCACAATAAATGTCTTAGCGAAAGACTTCTTGTGGGGAAAGCTGTAACTCTGTGAGATGATTTCAGAGAACACAAAGAAGTTTCTCAGAAAGTTTCTTTCTCTTTGTTATCGGAGTTTATTTCCTTTGGCCCTATGGTCTTTAAAGGGATCCGAAATATCTGTTCTCAGATTCCAAAGAAATAAGGCTAGCAAAGAGATCCGCGAAATACAGATGTAACTCTGTGAGATGAATTAACAGAACACTAAGCAGTTTCTCAGAAAGCTTCTTTCCAGATTTCATCTGAGGATATTTCCTTTTTCACCATAGCCCTCTATGCGCTTCCAAATATCACTTTGCCAATTCCACAATAAATGTCTTAGCGAAAGACTTCTTGTGGGGAAAGCTGTAACTCTGTGAGATGATTTCACAGAACACAAAGAAGTTTCTCAGAAAGTTTCTTTCTCTTTGTTATCGGAGTTTATATCCTTTGGCCCTATAGTCTTCAAAGGGATCCGAAATATCTCTTCTCAGATTCCACAGAAATAAGGCTAGCAAAGAGATCCACGAAATACAGATGTAACTCTTTGAGATGAATTAACAGAACACTAAGCAGTTTCTCAGAAAGCTTCTCTCCAGATTTCATCTGAGGATATTTCCTTTTTCACCATAGCCCTCTATGCGCTTCCAAATATCACTTTGCCAATTCCACAATAAATGTCTTAGCGAAAGACTTCTTGTGGGGAAAGCTGTAACTCTGTGAGATGATTTCACAGAACACAAAGAAGTTTCTCAGAAAGCTTCTTTCTCGTTGTTATCGGAGTTTATCACCTTTGGCCCTATAGTCTTCAAAGGGATCCGAAATATCTCTTCTCAGATTCCACAGAAATAAGGCTAGCAAAGAGATCCACGAAATACAGATGTAACTCTGTGAGATGAATTAACAGAACACTAAGCAGTTTCTCAGAAAGCTTCTTTCCAGATTTCATCTGAGGATATTTCCTTTTTCACCATAGCCCTCAATGCGCTTCCAAATATCACTTTGCCAATTCCACAATAAATGTCTTAGCGAAAGATTCTTGTGGGGAAAGCTGTAACTCTGTGAGATGATTTCACAGAACACAAAGAAGTTTCTCAGAAAGCTTCCTTCTCTTTGTTATCGGAGTTTATTTCCTTTGTCCCTATAGTCTTTAAAGGGATCCGAAATATCTGTTCTCAGATTCCACAGAAATAAGGCTAGCAAAGAGATCCACGAAATACAGATGTAATTCTGTGAGATGAATTAACAGAACACTAAGCAGTTTCTTAGAAAGCTTCTTTCCAGATTTCATCTGAGGATATTTCCTTTTTCACCATTGCCCTCTATGGGCTTCCAAATATCACTTTGCCAATTCCACAATAAATGTCTTAGCGAAAGACTTCTTGTGGGGAAAGCTGTAACTTTGTGAGATGATTTCACAGAACACAAAGAAGTTTCTCAGAAAGCTTCTTTCTCTTTGTTATCGGAGTTTATTTCCTTTGGCCCTATAGTCTTTAAAGGGATCCGAAATATCTGTTCTCAGATTCCACAGAAATAAGGCTAGCAAAACGATCCGCGAAATACAGATGTAACTCTGTGAGATGAATTAACAGAACACTAAGCAGTTTCGCAGAAAGCTTCTTTCCAGATTTCATCTGAGGATATTTCCTTTTTCACCATAGCCCTCTATGCGCTTCCAAATATCACTTTGCCAATTCCACAATAAATGTCTTAGCGAAAGACTTCTTGTGGGGAAAGCTGTAACTCTGTGAGATGATTTCACAGAACACAAAGAAGTTTCTCAGAAAGTTTCTTTCTCGTTGTTATCGGAGTTTATTTCCTTTGGCCCTATGGTCTTTAAAGGGATCCGAAATATCTGTTCTCAGATTCCACAGAAATAAGGCTAGCAAAGAGATCCGCGAAATACAGATGTAACTCTGTGAGATGAATTAACAGAACACTAAGCAGTTTCTCAGAGAGCTTCTTTCCAGATTTCATCTGAGGATATTTCCTTTTTCACCATAGCCCTCTATGCGCTTCCAAATATCACTTTGCCAATTCCACAATAAATGTCTTAGCGAAAGACTTCTTGTGGGGAAAGCTGTAACTCTGTGAGATGATTTCACAGAACACAAAGAAGTTTCTCAGAAAGTTTCTTTCTCTTTGTTATCGGAGTTTATATCCTTTGGCCCTATAGTCTTCAAAGGGATCCGAAATATCTCTTCTCAAATTCCACAGAAATAAGGCTAGCAAAGAGATCCACGAAATACAGATGTAACTCTTTGAGATGAATTAACAGAACACTAAGCAGTTTCTCAGAAAGCTTCTTTCCAGATTTCATCTGAGGATATTTCCTTTTTCACCATAGCCCTCTATGCGCTTCCAAATATCAATTTGCCAATTCCACAATAAATGTCTTAGCGAAAGACTTCTTGAGGTGAAAGCTGTAACTCTGTGAGATGATTTCACAGAACACAAAGAAGTTTCTCAGAAAGCTTCTTTCTCTTTGTTATCGGAGTTTATTTACTTTGGCCCTATAGTCTTTAAAGGGATCCGAAATATCTGTTCTCAGATTCCACAGAAATAAGGCTAGCAAAGAGATCCGCGAAATACAGATGTAACTCTGTGAGATGAATTAACAGAATACTAAGCAGTTTCTCAGAAAGCTTCTTTCCAGATTTCATCTGAGGATATTTCCTTTTTCACCATAGCCCTCTATGGGCTTCCAAATATCACTTTGCCAATTCCACAAGAACTGTCTTAGCGAAAGGCTTCTTGAGGGGAAAGCTGTAACTCTGTGAGATGATTTCACAGAACACAAAGAAGTTTCTCAGAAAGCTTCTTTCTCGTTGTTATCGGAGTTTATATCCTTTGGCCCTATAGTCTTCAAAGGGATCCGAAATATCTCTTCTCAGATTCCACAGAAATAAGGCTAGCAAAGAGATCCTCGAAATACAGATGTAACTCTGTGAGATGAATTAACAGAACACTAAGCAGTTTCTCAGAAAGCTTCTTTCCAGATTTCATCTGAGGATATTTCCTTTTTCACCATAGCCCTCTATGCGCTTCCAAATATCACGTTTCCAATTCCACAATAAATGTCTTAGCGAAAGACTTCTTGTGGGGAAAGCTGTAACTCTGTGAGATGATTTCAGAGAACACAAAGAAGTTTCTCAGAAAGTTTCTTTCTCTTTGTTATCGGAGTTTATTTCCTTTGGCCCTATGGTCTTTAAAGGGATCCGAAATATCTGTTCTCAGATTCCAAAGAAATAAGGCTAGCAAAGAGATCCGCGAAATACTGATGTAACTCTGTGAGATGAATTAACAGAACACTAAGCAGTTTCTCAGAAAGCTTCATTCCAGATTTCATCTGAGGATATTTCCTTTTTCACCATAGCCCTCTATGCGCTTCCAAATATCACTTTGCCAATTCCACAATAAATGTCTTAGCGAAAGACTTCTTGTGGGGAATGCTGTAACTCTGTGAGATGATTTCACAGAACACAAAGAAGTTTCTCAGAAAGCTTCTTTCTCGTTGTTATCGGAGTTTATATCCTTTGGCCCTATAGTCTTCAAAGGGATCCGAAATATCTCTTCTCAGATTCCACAGAAATAAGGCTAGCAAAGAGATCCACGAAATACAGATGTAACTCTGTGAGATGAATTAACAGAACACTAAGCAGTTTCTCAGAAAGCTTCTTTCCAGATTTCATCTGAGGATATTTCCTTTTTCACCATAGCCCTCTATGCGCTTCCAAATATCACTTTGCCAATTCCACAATAAATGTCTTAGCGAAAGACTTCTTGAGGTGAAAGCTGTAACTCTGTGAGATGATTTCACAGAACACAAAGAAGTTTCTCAGAAAGCTTCTTTCTCTTTGTTATCGGAGTTTATTTACTTTGGCCCTATAGTCTTTAAAGGGATCCGAAATATCTGTTCTCAGATTCCACAGAAATAAGGCTAGCAAAGAGATCCGCGAAATACAGATGTAACTCTGTGAGATGAATGAACAGAACACTAAGCAGTTTCTCAGAAAGCTTCTTTCCAGATTTCATCTGAGGATATTTCCTTTTTCACCATAGCCCTCTATGGGCTTCCAAATATCACTTTGCCAATTCCACAAGAACTGTCTTGGCGAAAGGCTTCTTGAGGGGAAAGCTGTAACTCTGTGAGATGATTTCACAGAACACAAAGAAGTTTCTCAGAAAGCTTCTTTCTCGTTGTTATCGGAGTTTATATCCTTTGGCCCTATAGTCTTCAAAGGGATCCGAAATATCTCTTCTCAGATTCCACAGAAATAAGGCTAGCAAAGAGATCCTCGAAATACAGATGTAACTCTGTGAGATGAATTAACAGAACACTAAGCAGTTTCTCAGAAAGCTTCTTTCCAGATTTCATCTGAGGATATTTCCTTTTTCACCATAGCCCTCTTTGCGCTTCCAAATATCACTTTGCCAATTCCACAATAAATGTCTTAGCGAAAGACTTCTTGTGGGGAAAGCTGTAACTCTGTGAGATGATTTCAGAGAACACAAAGAAGTTTCTCAGAAAGCTTCCTTCTCTTTGTTATCGGAGTTTATTTCCTTTGGCCCTATAGTCTTTAAAGGGATCCGAAATATCTGTTCTCAGATTCCACAGAAATAAGGCTAGCAAAGAGATCCACGAAATACAGATGTAATTCTGTGAGATGAATTAACAGAACACTAAGCAGTTTCTTAGAAAGCTTCTTTCCAGATTTCATCTGAGGATATTTCCTTTTTCACCATTGCCCTCTATGGGCTTCCAAATATCACTTTGCCAATTCCACAATAAATGTCTTAGCGAAAGACTTCTTGTGGGGAAAGCTGTAACTCTGTGAGATGATTTCACAGAACACGAAGAAGTTTCTCAGAAAGCTTCTTTCTCTTTGTTATCGGAGTTTATTTCCTTTGGCCCTATAGTCTTTAAAGGGATCCGAAATATCTCTTCTCAGATTCCACAGAAATAAGGCTAGCAAAGAGATCCGTGAAATACAGATGTAACTCTGTGAGATGAATTAACAGAACACTAAGCAGTTTCTCAGAAAGCTTCTTTCCAGATTTCATCTGAGGATATTTCCTTTTTCACCATAGCCCTCTATGGGCTTCCAAATATCACTTTGCCAATTCCACAAGAACTGTCTTAGCGAAAGGCTTCTTGAGGGGAAAGCTGTAACTCTGTGAGATGATTTCACAGAACACAAAGAAGTTTCTCAGAAAGCTTCCTTCTCTTTCTTATCGGAGTTTATTTCCTTTGGCCCTATATTCATCAAAGGGATCCGAAATATCTCTTCTCAGATTCCACAGAAATAAGGCTAGCAAAGAGATCCACGAAATACAGATGTAACTCTGTGAGATGAATTAACAGGACACTAAGCAGTTTCTTAGAAAGCTTCTTTCCAGATTTCATCTGAGGATATTTCCTTTTTCACCATAGCCCTCTATGCGCTTCCGAATATCACTTTGCCAATTCCACAATAAATGTTATAGCGAAAGACTTCTTGAGGGGAAAGCTGTAACTCTGTGAGATGATTTCACAGAACACAAAGAAGTTTCTCAGAAAGCTTCTTTCTCGTTGTTATCGGAGTTTATATCCTTTGGCCCTATAGTCTTCAAAGGGATCCAAAATATCTGTTCTCAGATTCCACAGAAATAAGGCTAGCAAAGAGATCCTCGAAATACAGATGTAACTCTGTGAGATGAATTAACAGAACACTAAGCAGTTTCTCAGAAAGCTTCTTTCCAGATTTCATCTGAGGATATTTCCTTTTTCACCATAGCCCTCTATGCGCTTCCAAATATCACGTTTCCAATTCCACAATAAATGTCTTAGCGAAAGACTTCTTGTGGGGAAAGCTGTAACTCTGTGAGATGATTTCAGAGAACACAAAGAAGTTTCTCAGAAAGTTTCTTTCTCTTTGTTATCGGAGTTTATTTCCTTTGGCCCTATGGTCTTTAAAGGGATCCGAAATATCTGTTCTCAGATTCCAAAGAAATAAGGCTAGCAAAGAGATCCGCGAAATACAGATGTAACTCTGTGAGATGAATTAACAGAACACTAAGCAGTTTCTCAGAAAGCTTCTTTCCAGATTTCATCTGAGGATATTTCCTTTTTCACCATAGCCCTCTATGCGCTTCCAAATATCACTTTGCCAATTCCACAATAAATGTCTTAGCGAAAGACTTCTTGTGGGGAAAGCTGTAACTCTGTGAGATGATTTCACAGAACACAAAGAAGTTTCTCAGAAAGTTTCTTTCTCTTTGTTATCGGAGTTTATATCCTTTGGCCCTATAGTCTTCAAAGGGATCCGAAATATCTCTTCTCAGATTCCACAGAAATAAGGCTAGCAAAGAGATCCACGAAATACAGATGTAACTCTTTGAGATGAATTAACAGAACACTAAGCAGTTTCTCAGAAAGCTTCTTTCCAGATTTCATCTGAGGATATTTCCTTTTTCACCATAGCCCTCTATGCGCTTCCAAATATCACTTTGCCAATTCCACAATAAATGTCTTAGCGAAAGACTTCTTGTGGGGAAAGCTGTAACTCTGTGAGATGATTTCACAGAACACAAAGAAGTTTCTCAGAAAGCTTCTTTCTCGTTGTTATCGGAGTTTATAACCTTTGGCCCTATAGTCTTCAAAGGGATCCGAAATATCTCTTCTCAGATTCCACAGAAATAAGGCTAGCAAAGAGATCCACGAAATACAGATGTAACTCTGTGAGATGAATTAACAGAACACTAAGCAGTTTCTCAGAAAGCTTCTTTCCAGATTTCATCTGAGGATATTTCCTTTTTCACCATAGCCCTCTATGCGCTTCCAAATATCACTTTGCCAATTCCACAATAAATGTCTTAGCGAAAGATTCTTGTGGGGAAAGCTGTAACTCTGTGAGATGATTTCACAGAACACAAAGAAGTTTCTCAGAAAGCTTCCTTCTCTTTGTTATCGGAGTTTATTTCCTTTGTCCCTATAGTCTTTAAAGGGATCCGAAATATCTGTTCTCAGATTCCACAGAAATAAGGCTAGCAAAGAGATCCACGAAATACAGATGTAATTCTGTGAGATGAATTAACAGAACACTAAGCAGTTTCTTAGAAAGCTTCTTTCCAGATTTCATCTGAGGATATTTCCTTTTTCACCATTGCCCTCTATGGGCTTCCAAATATCACTTTGCCAATTCCACAATAAATGTCTTAGCGAAAGACTTCTTGTGGGGAAAGCTGTAACTTTGTGAGATGATTTCACAGAACACAAAGAAGTTTCTCAGAAAGCTTCTTTCTCTTTGTTATCGGAGTTTATTTCCTTTGGCCCTATAGTCTTTAAAGGGATCCGAAATATCTGTTCTCAGATTCCACAGAAATAAGGCTAGCAAAAAGATCCGCGAAATACAGATGTAACTCTGTGAGATGAATTAACAGAACACTAAGCAGTTTCGCAGAAAGCTTCTTTCCAGATTTCATCTGAGGATATTTCCTTTTTCACCATAGCCCTCTATGCGCTTCCAAATATCACTTTGCCAATTCCACAATAAATGTCTTAGCGAAAGACTTCTTGTGGGGAAAGCTGTAACTCTGTGAGATGATTTCACAGAACACAAAGAAGTTTCTCAGAAAGTTTCTTTCTCGTTGTTATCGGAGTTTATTTCCTTTGGCCCTATGGTCTTTAAAGGGATCCGAAATATCTGTTCTCAGATTCCACAGAAATAAGGCTAGCAAAGAGATCCGCGAAATACAGATGTAACTCTGTGAGATGAATTAACAGAACACTAAGCAGTTTCTCAGAAAGCTTCTTTCCAGATTTCATCTGAGGATATTTCCTTTTTCACCATAGCCCTCTATGCGCTTCCAAATATCACTTTGCCAATTCCACAATAAATGTCTTAGCGAAAGACTTCTTGTGGGGAAAGCTGTAACTCTGTGAGATGATTTCACAGAACACAAAGAAGTTTCTCAGAAAGTTTCTTTCTCTTTGTTATCGGAGTTTATATCCTTTGGCCCTATAGTCTTCAAAGGGATCCGAAATATCTCTTCTCAGATTCCACAGAAATAAGGCTAGCAAAGAGATCCACGAAATACTGATGTAACTCTTTGAGATGAATTAACAGAACACTAAGCAGTTTCTCAGAAAGCTTCTTTCCAGATTTCATCTGAGGATATTTCCTTTTTCACCATAGCCCTCTATGCGCTTCCAAATATCAATTTGCCAATTCCACAATAAATGTCTTAGCGAAAGACTTCTTGAGGTGAAAGCTGTAACTCTGTGAGATGATTTCACAGAACACAAAGAAGTTTCTCAGAAAGCTTCTTTCTCTTTGTTATCGGAGTTTATTTACTTTGGCCCTATAGTCTTTAAAGGGATCCGAAATATCTGTTCTCAGATTCCACAGAAATAAGGCTAGCAAAGAGATCCGCGAAATACAGATGTAACTCTGTGAGATGAATTAACAGAATACTAAGCAGTTTTTCAGAAAGCTTCTTTCCAGATTTCATCTGAGGATATTTCCTTTTTCACCATAGCCCTCTATGGGCTTCCAAATATCACTTTGCCAATTCCACAAGAACTGTCTTAGCGAAAGGCTTCTTGAGGGGAAAGCTGTAACTCTGTGAGATGATTTCACAGAACACAAAGAAGTTTCTCAGAAAGCTTCTTTCTCGTTGTTATCGGAGTTTATATCCTTTGGCCCTATAGTCTTCAAAGGGATCCGAAATATCTCTTCTCAGATTCCACAGAAATAAGGCTAGCAAAGAGATCCTCGAAATACAGATGTAACTCTGTGAGATGAATTAACAGAACACTAAGCAGTTTCTCAGAAAGCTTCTTTCCAGATTTCATCTGAGGATATTTCCTTTTTCACCATAGCCCTCTATGCGCTTCCAAATATCACGTTTCCAATTCCACAATAAATGTCTTAGCGAAAGACTTCTTGTGGGGAAAGCTGTAACTCTGTGAGATGATTTCAGAGAACACAAAGAAGTTTCTCAGAAAGTTTCTTTCTCTTTGTTATCGGAGTTTATTTCCTTTGGCCCTATGGTCTTTAAAGGGATCCGAAATATCTGTTCTCAGATTCCAAAGAAATAAGGCTAGCAAAGAGATCCGCGAAATACAGATGTAACTCTGTGAGATGAATTAACAGAACACTAAGCAGTTTCTCAGAAAGCTTCATTCCAGATTTCATCTGAGGATATTTCCTTTTTCACCATAGCCCTCTATGCGCTTCCAAATATCACTTTGCCAATTCCACAATAAATGTCTTAGCGAAAGACTTCTTGTGGGGAATGCTGTAACTCTGTGAGATGATTTCACAGAACACAAAGAAGTTTCTCAGAAAGCTTCTTTCTCGTTGTTATCGGAGTTTATATCCTTTGGCCCTATAGTCTTCAAAGGGATCCGAAATATCTCTTCTCAGATTCCACAGAAATAAGGCTAGCAAAGAGATCCACGAAATACAGATGTAACTCTGTGAGATGAATTAACAGAACACTAAGCAGTTTCTCAGAAAGCTTCTTTCCAGATTTCATCTGAGGATATTTCCTTTTTCACCATAGCCCTCTATGCGCTTCCAAATATCACTTTGCCAATTCCACAATAAATGTCTTAGCGAAAGACTTCTTGAGGTGAAAGCTGTAACTCTGTGAGATGATTTCACAGAACACAAAGAAGTTTCTCAGAAAGCTTCTTTCTCTTTGTTATCGGAGTTTATTTACTTTGGCCCTATAGTCTTTAAAGGGATCCGAAATATCTGTTCTCAGATTCCACAGAAATAAGGCTAGCAAAGAGATCCGCGAAATACAGATGTAACTCTGTGAGATGAATTAACAGAACACTAAGCAGTTTCTCAGAAAGCTTCTTTCCAGATTTCATCTGAGGATATTTCCTTTTTCACCATAGCCCTCTATGGGCTTCCAAATATCACTTTGCCAATTCCACAACAACTGTCTTGGCGAAAGGCTTCTTGAGGGGAAAGCTGTAACTCTGTGAGATGATTTCACAGAACACAAAGAAGTTTCTCAGAAAGCTTCTTTCTCGTTGTTATCGGAGTTTATATCCTTTGGCCCTATAGTCTTCAAAGGGATCCGAAATATCTCTTCTCAGATTCCACAGAAATAAGGCTAGCAAAGAGATCCTCGAAATACAGATGTAACTCTGTGAGATGAATTAACAGAACACTAAGCAGTTTCTCAGAAAGCTTCTTTCCAGATTTCATCTGAGGATATTTCCTTTTTCACCATAGCCCTCTTTGCGCTTCCAAATATCACTTTGCCAATTCCACAATAAATGTCTTAGCGAAAGACTTCTTGTGGGGAAAGCTGTAACTCTGTGAGATGATTTCAGAGAACACAAAGAAGTTTCTCAGAAAGCTTCCTTCTCTTTGTTATCGGAGTTTATTTCCTTTGGCCCTATAGTCTTTAAAGGGATCCGAAATATCTGTTCTCAGATTCCACAGAAATAAGGCTAGCAAAGAGATCCACGAAATACAGATGTAATTCTGTGAGATGAATTAACAGAACACTAAGCAGTTTCTTAGAAAGCTTCTTTCCAGATTTCATCTGAGGATATTTCCTTTTTCACCATTGCCCTCTATGGGCTTCCAAATATCACTTTGCCAATTCCACAATAAATGTCTTAGCGAAAGACTTCTTGTGGGGAAAGCTGTAACTCTGTGAGATGATTTCACAGAACACGAAGAAGTTTCTCAGAAAGCTTCTTTCTCTTTGTTATCGGAGTTTATTTCCTTTGGCCCTATAGTCTTTAAAGGGATCCGAAATATCTCTTCTCAGATTCCACAGAAATAAGGCTAGCAAAGAGATCCGTGAAATACAGATGTAACTCTGTGAGATGAATTAACAGAACACTAAGCAGTTTCTCAGAAAGCTTCTTTCCAGATTTCATCTGAGGATATTTCCTTTTTCACCATAGCCCTCTATGGGCTTCCAAATATCACTTTGCCAATTCCACAAGAACTGTCTTAGCGAAAGGCTTCTTGAGGGGAAAGCTGTAACTCTGTGAGATGATTTCACAGAACACAAAGAAGTTTCTCAGAAAGCTTCCTTCTCTTTCTTATCGGAGTTTATTTCCTTTGGCCCTATATTCATCAAAGGGATCCGAAATATCTCTTCTCAGATTCCACAGAAATAAGGCTAGCAAAGAGATCCACGAAATACAGATGTAACTCTGTGAGATGAATTAACAGGACACTAAGCAGTTTCTTAGAAAGCTTCTTTCCAGATTTCATCTGAGGATATTTCCTTTTTCACCATAGCCCTCTATGCGCTTCCGAATATCACTTTGCCAATTCCACAATAAATGTTATAGCGAAAGACTTCTTGAGGGGAAAGCTGTAACTCTGTGAGATGATTTCACAGAACACAAAGAAGTTTCTCAGAAAGCTTCTTTCTCGTTGTTATCGGAGTTTATATCCTTTGGCCCTATAGTCTTCAAAGGGATCCAAAATATCTGTTCTCAGATTCCACAGAAATAAGGCTAGCAAAGAGATCCTCGAAATACAGATGTAACTCTGTGAGATGAATTAACAGAACACTAAGCAGTTTCTCAGAAAGCTTCTTTCCAGATTTCATCTGAGGATATTTCCTTTTTCACCATAGCCCTCTATGCGCTTCCAAATATCACTTTGCCAATTCCACAATAAATGTCTTAGCGAAAGACTTCTTGTGGGGAAAGCTGTAACTCTGTGAGATGATTTCAGAGAACACAAAGAAGTTTCTCAGAAAGTTTCTTTCTCTTTGTTATCGGAGTTTATTTCCTTTGGCCCTATGGTCTTTAAAGGGATCCGAAATATCTGTTCTCAGATTCCACAGAAATAAGGCTAGCAAAGAGATCCGCGAAATACAGATGTAACTCTGTGAGATGAATTAACAGAACACTAAGCAGTTTCTCAGAAAGCTTCTTTCCAGATTTCATCTGAGGATATTTCCTTTTTCACCATAGCCCTCTATGCGCTTCCAAATATCACTTTGCCAATTCCACAATAAATGTCTTAGCGAAAGACTTCTTGTGGGGAAAGCTGTAACTCTATGAGATGATTTCACAGAACACAAAGAAGTTTCTCAGAAAGTTTCTTTCTCTTTCTTATCGGAGTTTATATCCTTTGGCCCTATAGTCTTCAAAGGGATCCGAAATATCTCTTCTCAGATTCCACAGAAATAAGGCTAGCAAAGAGATCCACGAAATACAGATGTAACTCTTTGAGATGAATTAACAGAACACTAAGCAGTTTCTCAGAAAGCTTCTTTCCAGATTTCATCTGAGGATATTTCCTTTTTCACCATAGCCCTCTATGCGCTTCCAAATATCAATTTGCCAATTCCACAATAAATGTCTTAGCGAAAGACTTCTTGAGGTGAAAGCTGTAACTCTGTGAGATGATTTCACAGAACACAAAGAAGTTTCTCAGAAAGCTTCTTTCTCTTTGTTATCGGAGTTTATTTACTTTGGCCCTATAGTCTTTAAAGGGATCCGAAATATCTGTTCTCAGATTCCACAGAAATAAGGCTAGCAAAGAGATCCGCGAAATACAGATGTAACTCTGTGAGATGAATTAACAGAACACTAAGCAGTTTCTCAGAAAGCTTCTTTCCAGATTTCATCTGAGGATATTTCCTTTTTCACCATAGCCCTCTATGGGCTTCCAAATATCACTTTGCCAATTCCACAAGAACTGTCTTAGCGAAAGGCTTCTTGAGGGGAAAGCTGTAACTCTGTGAGATGATTTCACAGAACACAAAGAAGTTTCTCAGAAAGCTTCTTTCTCGTTGTTATCGGAGTTTATATCCTTTGGCCCTATAGTCTTCAAAGGGATCCGAAATATCTCTTCTCAGATTCCACAGAAATAAGGCTAGCAAAGAGATCCTCGAAATACAGATGTAACTCTGTGAGATGAATTAACAGAACACTAAGCAGTTTCTCAGAAAGCTTCTTTCCAGATTTCATCTGAGGATATTTCCTTTTTCACCATAGCCCTCTATGCGCTTCCAAATATCACGTTTCCAATTCCACAATAAATGTCTTAGCGAAAGACTTCTTGTGGGGAAAGCTGTAACTCTGTGAGATGATTTCAGAGAACACAAAGAAGTTTCTCAGAAAGTTTCTTTCTCTTTGTTATCGGAGTTTATTTCCTTTGGCCCTATGGTCTTTAAAGGGATCCGAAATATCTGTTCTCAGATTCCAAAGAAATAAGGCTAGCAAAGAGATCCGCGAAATACAGATGTAACTCTGTGAGATGAATTAACAGAACACTAAGCAGTTTCTCAGAAAGCTTCTTTCCAGATTTCATCTGAGGATATTTCCTTTTTCACCATAGCCCTCTATGCGCTTCCAAATATCACTTTGCCAATTCCACAATAAATGTCTTAGCGAAAGACTTCTTGTGGGGAAAGCTGTAACTCTGTGAGATGATTTCACAGAACACAAAGAAGTTTCTCAGAAAGTTTCTTTCTCTTTGTTATCGGAGTTTATATCCTTTGGCCCTATAGTCTTCAAAGGGATCCGAAATATCTCTTCTCAGATTCCACAGAAATAAGGCTAGCAAAGAGATCCACGACATACAGATGTAACTCTTTGAGATGAATTAACAGAACACTAAGCAGTTTCTCAGAAAGCTTCTTTCCAGATTTCATCTGAGGATATTTCCTTTTTCACCATAGCCCTCTATGCGCTTCCAAATATCACTTTGCCAATTCCACAATAAATGTCTTAGCGAAAGACTTCTTGTGGGGAAAGCTGTAACTCTGTGAGATGATTTCACAGAACACAAAGAAGTTTCTCAGAAAGCTTCTTTCTCGTTGTTATCGGAGTTTATATCCTTTGGCCCTATAGTCTTCAAAGGGATCCGAAATATCTCTTCTCAGATTCCACAGAAATAAGGCTAGCAAAGAGATCCACGAAATACAGATGTAACTCTGTGAGATGAATTAACAGAACACTAAGCAGTTTCTCAGAAAGCTTCTTTCCAGATTTCATCTGAGGATATTTCCTTTTTCACCATAGCCCTCTATGCGCTTCCAAATATCACTTTGCCAATTCCACAATAAATGTCTTAGCGAAAGATTCTTGTGGGGAAGCTGTAACTCTGTGAGATGATTTCACAGAACACAAAGAAGTTTCTCAGAAAGCTTCCTTCTCTTTGTTATCGGAGTTTATTTCCTTTGGCCCTATAGTCTTTAAAGGGATCCGAAATATCTGTTCTCAGATTCCACAGAAATAAGGCTAGCAAAGAGATCCACGAAATACAGATGTAATTCTGTGAGATGAATTAACAGAACACTAAGCAGTTTCTTAGAAAGCTTCTTTCCAGATTTCATCTGAGGATATTTCCTTTTTCACCATTGCCCTCTATGGGCTTCCAAATATCACTTTGCCAATTCCACAATAAATGTCTTAGCGAAAGACTTCTTGTGGGGAAAGCTGTAACTTTGTGAGATGATTTCACAGAACACAAAGAAGTTTCTCAGAAAGCTTCTTTCTCTTTGTTATCGGAGTTTATTTCCTTTGGCCCTATAGTCTTTAAAGGGATCCGAAATATCTGTTCTCAGATTCCACAGAAATAAGGCTAGCAAAGAGATCCGCGAAATACAGATGTAACTCTGTGAGATGAATTAACAGAACACTAAGCAGTTTCTCAGAAAGCTTCTTTCCAGATTTCATCTGAGGATATTTCCTTTTTCACCATAGCCCTCTATGCGCTTCCAAATATCACTTTGCCAATTCCACAATAAATGTCTTAGCGAAAGACTTCTTGTGGGGAAAGCTGTAACTCTGTGAGATGATTTCACAGAACACAAAGAAGTTTCTCAGAAAGCTTCCTTCTCTTTGTTATCGGAGTTTATTTCCTTTGGCCCTATAGTCTTTAAAGGGATCCGAAATATCTGTTCTCAGATTCCACAGAAATAAGGCTAGCAAAGAGATCCACGAAATACAGATGTAATTCTGTGAGATGAATTAACAGAACACTAAGCAGTTTCTTAGAAAGCTTCTTTCCAGATTTCATCTGAGGATATTTCCTTTTTCACCATTGCCCTCTATGGGCTTCCAAATATCACTTTGCCAATTCCACAATAAATGTCTTAGCGAAAGACTTCTTGTGGGGAAAGCTGTAACTCTGTGAGATGATTTCACAGAACACGAAGAAGTTTCTCAGAAAGCTTCTTTCTCTTTGTTATCGGAGTTTATTTCCTTTGGCCCTATAGTCTTTAAAGGGATCCGAAATATCTGTTCTCAGATTCCACAGAAATAAGGCTAGCAAAGAGATCCGTGAAATACAGATGTAACTCTGTGAGATGAATTAACAGAACACTAAGCAGTTTCTCAGAAAGCTTCTTTCCAGATTTCATCTGAGGATATTTCCTTTTTCACCATTGCCCTCTATGGGCTTCCAAATATCACTTTGCCAATTCCACAAGAACTGTCTTAGCGAAAGGCTTCTTGAGGGGAAAGCTGTAACTCTGTGAGATGATTTCACAGAACACAAAGAAGTTTCTCAGAAAGCTTCCTTCTCTTTCTTATCGGAGTTTATTTCCTTTGGCCCTATATTCATCAAAGGGATCCGAAATATCTCTTCTCAGATTCCACAGAAATAAGGCTAGCAAAGAGATCCACGAAATACAGATGTAACTCTGTGAGATGAATTAACAGGACACTAAGCAGTTTCTTAGAAAGCTTCTTTCCAGATTTCATCTGAGGATATTTCTTTTTCACCATTGCCCTCTATGCGCTTCCGAATATCACTTTGCCAATTCCACAATAAATGTTATAGCGAAAGACTTCTTGTGGGGAAAGCTGTAACTCTGTGAGATGATTTCACAGAACACAAAGAAGTTTCTCAGAAAGCTTCTTTCTCGTTGTTATCGGAGTTTATATCCTTTGGCCCTATAGTCTTCAAAGGGATCCGAAATATCTGTTCTCAGATTCCACAGAAATAAGGCTAGCAAATAGATCCTCGAAATACAGATGTAACTCTGTGAGATGAATTAACAGAACACTAAGCAGTTTCGCAGAAAGCTTCTTTCCAGATTTCATCTGAGGATATTTCCTTTTTCACCATAGCCCTCTATGCGCTTCCAAATATCACTTTGCCAATTCCACAATAAATGTCTTAGCGAAAGACTTCTTGTGGGGAAAGCTGTAACTCTGTGAGATGATTTCAGAGAACTCAAAGAAGTTTCTCAGAAAGTTTCTTTCTCTTTGTTATCGGAGTTTATTTCCTTTGGCCCTATGGTCTTTAAAGGGATCCGAAATATCTGTTCTCAGATTCCACAGAAATAAGGCTAGCAAAGAGATCCGCGAAATACAGATGTAACTCTTTGAGATGAATTAACAGAACACTAAGCAGTTTCTCAGAAAGCTTCTTTCCAGATTTCATCTGAGGATATTTCCTTTTTCACCATAGCCCTCTATGCGCTTCCAAATATCAATTTGCCAATTCCACAATAAATGTCTTAGTGAAAGACTTCTTGAGGTGAAAGCTGTAACTCTGTGAGATGATTTCACAGAACACAAAGAAGTTTCTCAGAAAGCTTCTTTCTCTTTGTTATCGGAGTTTATTTCCTTTGGCCCTATAGTCTTTAAAGGGATCCGAAATATCTGTTCTCAGATTCCACAGAAATAAGGCTAGCAAAGAGATCCGCGAAATACAGATGTAACTCTGTGAGATGAATTAACAGAACACTAAGCAGTTTCTCAGAAAGCTTCTTTCCAGATTTCATCTGAGGATATTTCCTTTTTCACCATAGCCCTCTATGGGCTTCCAAATATCACTTTGCCAATTCCACAAGAACTGTCTTAGCGAAAGGCTTCTTGAGGGGAAAGCTGTAACTCTGTGAGATGATTTCACAGAACACAAAGAAGATTCTCAGAAAGCTTCTTTCTCGTTGTTATCGGAGTTTATATCCTTTGGCCCTATAGTCTTCAAAGGGATCCGAAATATCTCTTCTCAGATTCCACAGAAATAAGGCTAGCAAAGAGATCCTCGAAATACAGATGTAACTCTGTGAGATGAATTAACAGAACACTAAGCAGTTTCTCAGAAAGCTTCTTTCCAGATTTCATCTGAGGATATTTCCTTTTTCACCATAGCCCTCTATGCGCTTCCAAATATCACGTTTCCAATTCCACAATAAATGTCTTAGCGAAAGACTTCTTGTGGGGAAAGCTGTAACTCTGTGAGATGATTTCAGAGAACACAAAGAAGTTTCTCAGAAAGTTTCTTTCTCTTTGTTATCGGAGTTTATTTCCTTTGGCCCTATGGTCTTTAAAGGGATCCGAAATATCTGTTCTCAGATTCCAAAGAAATAAGGCTAGCAAAGAGATCCGCGAAATACAGATGTAACTCTGTGAGATGAATTAACAGAACACTAAGCAGTTTCTCAGAAAGCTTCTTTCCAGATTTCATCTGAGGATATTTCCTTTTTCACCATAGCCCTCTATGCGCTTCCAAATATCACTTTGCCAATTCCACAATAAATGTCTTAGCGAAAGACTTCTTGTGGGGAAAGCTGTAACTCTGTGAGATGATTTCACAGAACACAAAGAAGTTTCTCAGAAAGTTTCTTTCTCTTTGTTATCGGAGTTTATATCCTTTGGCCCTATAGTCTTCAAAGGGATCCGAAATATCTCTTCTCAGATTCCACAGAAATAAGGCTAGCAAAGAGATCCACGAAATACAGATGTAACTCTTTGAGATGAATTAACAGAACACTAAGCAGTTTCTCAGAAAGCTTCTTTCCAGATTTCATCTGAGGATATTTCCTTTTTCACCATAGCCCTCTATGCGCTTCCAAATATCACTTTGCCAATTCCACAATAAATGTCTTAGCGAAAGACTTCTTGTGGGGAAAGCTGTAACTCTGTGAGATGATTTCACAGAACACAAAGAAGTTTCTCAGAAAGCTTCTTTCTCGTTGTTATCGGAGTTTATATCCTTTGGCCCTATAGTCTTCAAAGGGATCCGAAATATCTCTTCTCAGATTCCACAGAAATAAGGCTAGCAAAGAGATCCACGAAATACAGATGTAACTCTGTGAGATGAATTAACAGAACACTAAGCAGTTTCTCAGAAAGCTTCTTTCCAGATTTCATCTGAGGATATTTCCTTTTTCACCATAGCCCTCTATGCGCTTCCAAATATCACTTTGCCAATTCCACAATAAATGTCTTAGCGAAAGATTCTTGTGGGGAAAGCTGTAACTCTGTGAGATGATTTCACAGAACACAAAGAAGTTTCTCAGAAAGCTTCCTTCTCTTTGTTATCGGAGTTTATTTCCTTTGGCCCTATAGTCTTTAAAGGGATCCGAAATATCTGTTCTCAGATTCCACAGAAATAAGGCTAGCAAAGAGATCCACGAAATACAGATGTAATTCTGTGAGATGAATTAACAGAACACTAAGCAGTTTCTTAGAAAGCTTCTTTCCAGATTTCATCTCAGGATATTTCCTTTTTCACCATTGCCCTCTATGGGCTTCCAAATATCACTTTGCCAATTCCACAATAAATGTCTTAGCGAAAGACTTCTTGTGGGGAAAGCTGTAACTTTGTGAGATGATTTCACAGAACACAAAGAAGTTTCTCAGAAAGCTTCTTTCTCTTTGTTATCGGAGTTTATTTCCTTTGGCCCTATAGTCTTTAAAGGGATCCGAAATATCTGTTCTCAGATTCCACAGAAATAAGGCTAGCAAAGAGATCCGCGAAATACAGATGTAACTCTGTGAGATGAATTAACAGAACACTAAGCAGTTTCTCAGAAAGCTTCTTTCCAGATTTCATCTGAGGATATTTCCTTTTTCACCATAGCCCTCTATGCGCTTCCAAATATCACTTTGCCAATTCCACAATAAATGTCTTAGCGAAAGACTTCTTGTGGGGAAAGCTGTAACTCTGTGAGATGATTTCACAGAACACAAAGAAGTTTCTCAGAAAGCTTCCTTCTCTTTGTTATCGGAGTTTATTTCCTTTGGCCCTATAGTCTTTAAAGGGATCCGAAATATCTGTTCTCAGATTCCACAGAAATAAGGCTAGCAAAGAGATCCACGAAATACAGATGTAATTCTGTGAGATGAATTAACAGAACACTAAGCAGTTTCTTAGAAAGCTTCTTTCCAGATTTCATCTGAGGATATTTCCTTTTTCACCATTGCCCTCTATGGGCTTCCAAATATCACTTTGCCAATTCCACAATAAATGTCTTAGCGAAAGACTTCTTGTGGGGAAAGCTGTAACTCTGTGAGATGATTTCACAGAACACGAAGAAGTTTCTCAGAAAGCTTCTTTCTCTTTGTTATCGGAGTTTATTTCCTTTGGCCCTATAGTCTTTAAAGGGATCCGAAATATCTGTTCTCAGATTCCACAGAAATAAGGCTAGCAAAGAGATCCGTGAAATACAGATGTAACTCTGTGAGATGAATTAACAGAACACTAAGCAGTTTCTCAGAAAGCTTCTTTCCAGATTTCATCTGAGGATATTTCCTTTTTCACCATAGCCCTCTATGGGCTTCCAAATATCACTTTGCCAATTCCACAAGAACTGTCTTAGCGAAAGGCTTCTTGAGGGGAAAGCTGTAACTCTGTGAGATGATTTCACAGAACACAAAGAAGTTTCTCAGAAAGCTTCCTTCTCTTTCTTATCGGAGTTTATTTCCTTTGGCCCTATATTCATCAAAGGGATCCGAAATATCTCTTCTCAGATTCCACAGAAATAAGGCTAGCAAAGAGATCCACGAAATACAGATGTAACTCTGTGAGATGAATTAACAGGACACTAAGCAGTTTCTTAGAAAGCTTCTTTCCAGATTTCATCTGAGGATATTTCCTTTTTCACCTTTGCCCTCTATGGGCTTCCGAATATCGCTTTGCCAATATCACAATAAATGTTATAGCGAAAGACTTCTTGTGGGGAAAGCTGTAACTCTGTGAGATGATTTCACAGAACACAAAGAAGTTTCTCAGAAAGCTTCTTTCTCGTTGTTATCGGAGTTTATATCCTTTGGCCCTATAGTCTTCAAAGGGATCCGAAATATCTCTTCTCAGATTCCACAGAAATAAGGCTAGCAAATAGATCCTCGAAATACAGATGTAACTCTGTGAGATGAATTAACAGAACACTAAGCAGTTTCGCAGAAAGCTTCTTTCCAGATTTCATCTGAGGATATTTCCTTTTTCACCATAGCCCTCTATGCGCTTCCAAATATCACTTTGCCAATTCCACAATAAATGTCTTAGCGAAAGACTTCTTGTGGGGAAAGCTGTAACTCTGTGAGATGATTTCAGAGAACACAAAGAAGTTTCTCAGAAAGTTTCTTTCTCTTTGTTATCGGAGTTTATTTCCTTTGGCCCTATGGTCTTTAAAGGGATCCGAAATATCTGTTCTCAGATTCCACAGAAATAAGGCTAGCAAAGAGATCCGCGAAATACAGATATAACTCTGTGAGATGAATTAACAGAACACTAAGCAGTTTCTCAGAAAGCTTCTTTCCAGATTTCATCTGAGGATATTTCCTTTTTCACCATAGCCCTCTATGCGCTTCCAAATATCACTTTGCCAATTCCACAATAAATGTCTTAGCGAAAGACTTCTTGTGGGGAAAGCTGTAACTCTGTGAGATGATTTCACAGAACACAAAGAAGTTTCTCAGAAAGTTTCTTTCTCTTTGTTATCGGAGTTTATATCCTTTGGCCCTATAGTCTTCAAAGGGATCCGAAATATCTCTTCTCAGATTCCACAGAAATAAGGCTAGCAAAGAGATCCACGAAATACAGATGTAACTCTTTGAGATGAATTAACAGAACACTAAGCAGTTTCTCAGAAAGCTTCTTTCCAGATTTCATCTGAGGATATTTCCTTTTTCACCATAGCCCTCTATGCGCTTCCAAATATCAATTTGCCAATTCCACAATAAATGTCTTAGCGAAAGACTTCTTGAGGTGAAAGCTGTAACTCTGTGAGATGATTTCACAGAACACAAAGAAGTTTCTCAGAAAGCTTCTTTCTCTTTGTTATCGGAGTTTATTTACTTTGGCCCTATAGTCTTTAAAGGGATCCGAAATATCTGTTCTCAGATTCCACAGAAATAAGGCTAGCAAAGAGATCCGCGAAATACAGATGTAACTCTGTGAGATGAATTAACAGAACACTAAGCAGTTTCTCAGAAAGCTTCTTTCCAGATTTCATCTGAGGATATTTCCTTTTTCACCATAGCCCTCTATGGGCTTCCAAATATCACTTTGCCAATTCCACAAGAACTGTCTTAGCGAAAGGCTTCTTGAGGGGAAAGCTGTAACTCTGTGAGATGATTTCACAGAACACAAAGAAGTTTCTCAGAAAGCTTCTTTCTCGTTGTTATCGGAGTTTATATCCTTTGGCCCTATAGTCTTCAAAGGGATCCGAAATATCTCTTCTCAGATTCCACAGAAATAAGGCTAGCAAAGAGATCCTCGAAATACAGATGTAACTCTGTGAGATGAATTAACAGAACACTAAGCAGTTTCTCAGAAAGCTTCTTTCCAGATTTCATCTGAGGATATTTCCTTTTTCACCATAGCCCTCTATGCGCTTCCAAATATCACGTTTCCAATTCCACAATAAATGTCTTAGCGAAAGACTTCTTGTGGGGAAAGCTGTAACTCTGTGAGATGATTTCAGAGAACACAAAGAAGTTTCTCAGAAAGTTTCTTTCTCTTTGTTATCGGAGTTTATTTCCTTTGGCCCTATGGTCTTTAAAGGGATCCGAAATATCTGTTCTCAGATTCCAAAGAAATAAGGCTAGCAAAGAGATCCGCGAAATACAGATGTAACTCTGTGAGATGAATTAACAGAACACTAAGCAGTTTCTCAGAAAGCTTCATTCCAGATTTCATCTGAGGATATTTCCTTTTTCACCATAGCCCTCTATGCGCTTCCAAATATCACTTTGCCAATTCCACAATAAATGTCTTAGCGAAAGACTTCTTGTGGGGAAAGCTGTAACTCTGTGAGATGATTTCACAGAACACAAAGAAGTTTCTCAGAAAGTTTCTTTCTCTTTGTTATCGGAGTTTATATCCTTTGGCCCTATAGTCTTCAAAGGGATCCGAAATATCTCTTCTCAGATTCCACAGAAATAAGGCTAGCAAAGAGATCCACGAAATACAGATGTAACTCTGTGAGATGAATTAACAGAACACTAAGCAGTTTCTCAGAAAGCTTCTTTCCAGATTTCATCTGAGGATATTTCCTTTTTCACCATAGCCCTCTATGCGCTTCCAAATATCACTTTGCCAATTCCACAATAAATGTCTTAGCGAAAGACTTCTTGTGGGGAAAGCTGTAACTCTGTGAGATGATTTCACAGAACACAAAGAAGTTTCTCAGAAAGCTTCTTTCTCGTTGTTATCGGAGTTTATATCCTTTGGCCCTATAGTCTTCAAAGGGATCCGAAATATCTCTTCTCAGATTCCACAGAAATAAGGCTAGCAAAGAGTTCCACGAAATACAGATGTAACTCTGTGAGATGAATTAACAGAACACTAAGCAGTTTCTCAGAAAGCTTCTTTCCAGATTTCATCTGAGGATATTTCCTTTTTCACCATAGCCCTCTATGCGCTTCCAAATATCACTTTGCCAATTCCACAATAAATGTCTTAGCGAAAGATTCTTGTGGGGAAAGCTGTAACTCTGTGAGATGATTTCACAGAACACAAAGAAGTTTCTCAGAAATCTTCCTTCTCTTTGTTATCGGAGTTTATTTCCTTTGGCCCTATAGTCTTTAAAGGGATCCGAAATATCTGTTCTCAGATTCCACAGAAATAGGGCTAGCAAAGAGATCCACGAAATACAGATGTAATTCTGTGAGATGAATTAACAGAACACTAAGCAGTTTCTTAGAAAGCTTCTTTCCAGATTTCATCTGAGGATATTTCCTTTTTCACCATTGCCCTCTATGGGCTTCCAAATATCACTTTGCCAATTCCACAATAAATGTCTTAGCGAAAGACTTCTTGTGGGGAAAGCTGTAACTTTGTGAGATGATTTCACAGAACACAAAGAAGTTTCTCAGAAAGCTTCTTTCTCTTTGTTATCGGAGTTTATTTCCTTTGGCCCTATAGTCTTTAAAGGGATCCGAAATATCTGTTCTCAGATTCCACAGAAATAAGGCTAGCAAAGAGATCCGCGAAATACAGATGTAACTCTGTGAGATGAATTAACAGAACACTAAGCAGTTTCTCAGAAAGCTTCTTTCCAGATTTCATCTGAGGATATTTCCTTTTTCACCATAGCCCTCTATGCGCTTCCAAATATCACTTTGCCAATTCCACAATAAATGTCTTAGCGAAAGACTTCTTGTGGGGAAAGCTGTAACTCTGTGAGATGATTTCACAGAACACAAAGAAGTTTCTCAGAAAGCTTCCTTCTCTTTGTTATCGGAGTTTATTTCCTTTGGCCCTATAGTCTTTAAAGGGATCCGAAATATCTGTTCTCAGATTCCACAGAAATAAGGCTAGCAAAGAGATCCACGAAATACAGATGTAATTCTGTGAGATGAATTAACAGAACACTAAGCAGTTTCTTAGAAAGCTTCTTTCCAGATTTCATCTGAGGATATTTCCTTTTTCACCATTGCCCTCTATGGGCTTCCAAATATCACTTTGCCAATTCCACAATAAATGTCTTAGCGAAAGACTTCTTGTGGGGAAAGCTGTAACTCTGTGAGATGATTTCACAGAACACGAAGAAGTTTCTCAGAAAGCTTCTTTCTCTTTGTTATCGGAGTTTATTTCCTTTGGCCCTATAGTCTTTAAAGGGATCCGAAATATCTGTTCTCAGATTCCACAGAAATAAGGCCAGCAAAGAGATCCGTGAAATACAGATGTAACTCTGTGAGATGAATTAACAGAACACTAAGCAGTTTCTCAGAAAGCTTCTTTCCAGATTTCATCTGAGGATATTTCCTTTTTCACCATAGCCCTCTATGGGCTTCCAAATATCACTTTGCCAATTCCACAAGAACTGTCTTAGCGAAAGGCTTCTTGAGGGGAAAGCTGTAACTCTGTGAGATGATTTCACAGAACACAAAGAAGTTTCTCAGAAAGCTTCTTTCTCGTTGTTATCGGAGTTTATATCCTTTGGCCCTATAGTCTTCAAAGGGATCCGAAATATCTCTTCTCAGATTCCACAGAAATAAGGCTAGCAAAGAGATCCTCGAAATACAGATGTAACTCTCTGAGATGAATTAACAGAACACTAAGCAGTTTCTCAGAAAGCTTCTTTCCAGATTTCATCTGAGGATATTTCCTTTTTCACCATAGCCCTCTATGCGCTTCCAAATATCACGTTTCCAATTCCACAATAAATGTCTTAGCGAAAGACTTCTTGTGGGGAAAGCTGTAACTCTGTGAGATGATTTCACAGAACACAAAGAAGTTTCTCAGAAAGTTTCTTTCTCTTTGTTATCGGAGTTTATTTCCTTTGGCCCTATGGTCTTTAAAGGGATCCGAAATATCTGTTCTCAGATTCCAAAGAAATAAGGCTAGCAAAGAGATCCGCGAAATACAGATGTAACTCTGTGAGATGAATTAACAGAACACTAAGCAGTTTCTCAGAAAGCTTCATTCCAGATTTCATCTGAGGATATTTCCTTTTTCACCATAGCCCTCTATGCGCTTCCAAATATCACTTTGACAATTCCACAATAAATGTCTTAGCGAAAGACTTCTTGTGGGGAAAGCTCTAACTCTGTGAGATGATTTCACAGAACACAAAGAAGTTTCTCAGAAAGTTTCTTTCTCTTTGTTATCGGAGTTTATATCCTTTGGCCCTATAGTCTTCAAAGGGATCCGAAATATCTCTTCTCAGATTCCACAGAAATAAGGCTAGCAAAGAGATCCACGAAATACAGATGTAACTCTTTGAGATGAATTAACAGAACACTAAGCAGTTTCTCAGAAAGCTTCTTTCCAGATTTCATCTGAGGATATTTCCTTTTTCACCATAGCCCTCTATGCGCTTCCAAATATCACTTTGCCAATTCCACAATAAATGTCTTAGCGAAAGACTTCTTGTGGGGAAAGCTGTAACTCTGTGAGATGATTTCACAGAACACAAAGAAGTTTCTCAGAAAGCTTCTTTCTCGTTGTTATCGGAGTTTATATCCTTTGGCCCTATAGTCTTCAAAGGGATCCGAAATATCTCTTCTCAGATTCCACAGAAATAAGGCTAGCAAAGAGATCCACGAAATACAGATGTAACTCTGTGAGATGAATTAACAGAACACTAAGCAGTTTCTCAGAAAGCTTCTTTCCAGATTTCATCTGAGGATATTTCCTTTTTCACCATAGCCCTCTATGCGCTTCCAAATATCACTTTGCCAATTCCACAATAAATGTCTTAGCGAAAGATTCTTGTGGGGAAAGCTGTAACTCTGTGAGATGATTTCACAGAACACAAAGAAGTTTCTCAGAAAGCTTCCTTCTCTTTGTTATCGGAGTTTATTTCCTTTGGCCCTATAGTCTTTAAAGGGATCCGAAATATCTGTTCTCAGATTCCACAGAAATAAGGCTAGCAAAGAGATCCACGAAATACAGATGTAATTCTGTGAGATGAATTAACAGAACACTAAGCAGTTTCTTAGAAAGCTTCTTTCCAGATTTCATCTGAGGATATTTCCTTTTTCACCATTGCCCTCTATGGGCTTCCAAATATCACTTTGCCAATTCCACAATAAATGTCTTAGCGAAAGACTTCTTGTGGGGAAAGCTGTAACTTTGTGAGATGATTTCATAGAACACAAAGAAGTTTCTCAGAAAGCTTCTTTCTCTTTGTTATCGGAGTTTATTTCCTTTGGCCCTATAGTCTTTAAAGGGATCCGAAATATCTGTTCTCAGATTCCACAGAAATAAGGCTAGCAAAGAGATCCGCGAAATACAGATGTAACTCTGTGAGATGAATTAACAGAACACTAAGCAGTTTCTCAGAAAGCTTCTTTCCAGATTTCATCTGAGGATATTTCCTTTTTCACCATAGCCCTCTATGCGCTTCCAAATATCACTTTGCCAATTCCACAATAAATGTGTTAGCGAAAGACTTCTTGTGGGGAAAGCTGTAACTCTGTGAGATGATTTCACAGAACACAAAGAAGTTTCTCAGAAAGCTTCCTTCTCTTTGTTATCGGAGTTTATTTCCTTTGGCCCTATAGTCTTTAAAGGGATCCGAAATATCTGTTCTCAGATTCCACAGAAATAAGGCTAGCAAAGAGATCCACGAAATACAGATGTAATTCTGTGAGATGAATTAACAGAACACTAAGCAGTTTCTCAGAAAGCTTCTTTCCAGATTTCATCTGAGGATATTTCCTTTTTCACCATTGCCCTCTATGGGCTTCCAAATATCACTTTGCCAATTCCACAATAAATGTCTTAGCGAAAGACTTCTTGTGGGGAAAGCTGTAACTCTGTGAGATGATTTCACAGAACACAAAGAAGTTTCTCAGAAAGCTTCTTTCTCTTTGTTATCGGAGTTTATTTCCTTTGGCCCTATAGTCTTTAAAGGGATCCGAAATATCTGTTCTCAGATTCCACAGAAATAAGGCTAGCAAAGAGATCCGCGAAATACAGATGTAACTCTGTGAGATGAATTAACAGAACACTAAGCAGTTTCTCAGAAAGCTTCTTTCCAGATTTCATCTGAGGATATTTCCTTTTTCACCATAGCCCTCTATGCGCTTCCAAATATCACTTTGACAATTCCACAATAAATGTCTTAGCTAAAGACTTCTTGTGGGGAAAGCTGTAACTCTGTGAGATGATTTCAGAGAACACAAAGAAGTTTCTCAGAAAGTTTCTTTCTCTTTGTTATCGGAGTTTATTTCCTTTGGCCCTATAGTCTTCAAAGGGATCCGAAATATCTCTTCTCAGATTCCACAGAAATAAGGCTAGCAAAGAGATCCACGAAATACAGATGTAACTCTTTGAGATGAATTAACAGAACACTAAGCAGTTTCTCAGAAAGCTTCTTTCCAGATTTCATCTGAGGATATTTCCTTTTTCACCATAGCCCTCTATGCGCTTCCAAATATCACTTTGCCAATTCCACAATAAATGTCTTAGCGAAAGACTTCTTGTGGGGAAAGCTGTAACTCTGTGAGATGATTTCACAGAACACAAAGAAGTTTCTCAGAAAGCTTCTTTCTCGTTGTTATCGGAGTTTATATCCTTTGGCCCTATAGTCTTCAAAGGGATCCGAAATATCTCTTCTCAGATTCCACAGAAATAAGGCTAGCAAAGAGATCCACGAAATACAGATGTAACTCTGTGAGATGAATTAACAGAACACTAAGCAGTTTCTCAGAAAGCTTCTTTCCAGATTTCATCTGAGGATATTTCCTTTTTCACCATAGCCCTCTATGCGCTTCCAAATATCACTTTGCCAATTCCACAATAAATGTCTTAGCGAAAGATTCTTGTGGGGAAAGCTGTAACTCTGTGAGATGATTTCACAGAACACAAAGAAGTTTCTCAGAAAGCTTCCTTCTCTTTGTTATCGGAGTTTATTTCCTTTGGCCCTATAGTCTTTAAAGGGATCCGAAATATCTGTTCTCAGATTCCACAGAAATAAGGCTAGCAAAGAGATCCACGAAATACAGATGTAATTCTGTGAGATGAATTAACAGAACACTAAGCAGTTTCTTAGAAAGCTTCTTTCCAGATTTCATCTGAGGATATTTCCTTTTTCACCATTGCCCTCTATGGGCTTCCAAATATAACTTTGCCAATTCCACAATAAATGTCTTAGCGAAAGACTTCTTGTGGGGAAAGCTGTAACTTTGTGAGATGATTTCACAGAACACAAAGAAGTTTCTCAGAAAGCTTCTTTCTCTTTGTTATCGGAGTTTATTTCCTTTGGCCCTATAGTCTTTAAAGGGATCCGAAATATCTGTTCTCAGATTCCACAGAAATAAGGCTAGCAAAGAGATCCGCGAAATACAGATATAACTCTGTGAGATGAATTAACAGAACACTAAGCAGTTTCTCAGAAAGCTTCTTTCCAGATTTCATCTGAGGATATTTTCTTTTTCACCATAGCCCTCTATGCGCTTCCAAATATCACTTTGCCAATTCCACAATAAATGTCTTAGCGAAAGACTTCTTGTGGGGAAAGCTGTAACTCTGTGAGATGATTTCACAGAACACAAAGAAGTTTCTCAGAAAGCTTCCTTCTCTTTGTTATCGGAGTTTATTTCCTTTGGCCCTATAGTCTTTAAAGGGATCCGAAATATCTGTTCTCAGATTCCACAGAAATAATGCTAGCAAAGAGATCCACGAAATACAGATGTAATTCTGTGAGATGAATTAACAGAACACTAAGCAGTTTCTTAGAAAGCTTCTTTCCAGATTTCATCTGAGGATATTTCCTTTTTCACCATTGCCCTCTATGGGCTTCCAAATATCACTTTGCCAATTCCACAATAAATGTCTTAGCGAAAGACTTCTTGTGGGGAAAGCTGTAACTCTGTGAGATGATTTCACAGAACACAAAGAAGTTTCTCAGAAAGCTTCTTTCTCTTTGTTATCGGAGTTTATTTCCTTTGGCCCTATAGTCTTTAAAGGGATCCGAAATATCTGTTCTCAGATTCCACAGAAATAAGGCTAGCAAAGAGATCCGCGAAATACAGATGTAACTCTGTGAGATGAATTAACAGAACACTAAGCAGTTTCTCAGAAAGCTTCTTTCCAGATTTCATCTGAGGATATTTCCTTTTTCACCATAGCCCTCTATGCGCTTCCAAATATCACTTTGCCAATTCCACAATAAATGTCTTAGCTAAAGACTTCTTGTGGGGAAAGCTGTAACTCTGTGAGATGATTTCAGAGAACACAAAGAAGTTTCTCAGAAAGTTTCTTTCTCTTTGTTATCGGAGTTTATTTCCTTTGGCCCTATGGTCTTTAAAGGGATCCGAAATATCTGTTCTCAGATTCCACAGAAATAAGGCTAGCATAGAGATCCGCGAAATACAGATGTAACTCTGTGAGATGAATTAACAGAACACTAAGCAGTTTCTCAGAAAGCTTCTTTCCAGATTTCATCTGAGGATATTTCCTTTTTCACCATAGCCCTCTATGCGCTTCCAAATATCACTTTGCCAATTCCACAATAAATGTCTTAGCGAAAGACTTCTTGTGGGGAAAGCTGTAACTCTGTGAGATGATTTCACAGAACACAAAGAAGTTTCTCAGAAAGCTTCTTTCTCTTTGTTATCGGAGTTTATTTCCTTTGGCCCTATAGTCTTTAAAGGGATCCGAAATATCTGTTCTCAGATTCCACAGAAATAAGGCTAGCAAAGAGATCCGCGAAATACAGATGTAACTCTGTGAGATGAATTAACAGAACACTAAGCAGTTTCTCAGAAAGCTTCTTTCCAGATTTCATCTGAGGATATTTCCTTTTTCACCATAGCCCTCTATGCGCTTCCAAATATCACTTTGCCAATTCCACAAGAACTGTCTTAGCGAAAGGCTTCTTGAGGGGAAAGCTGTAACTCTGTGAGATGATTTCACAGAACACAAAGAAGTTTCTCAGAAAGCTTCTTTCTCGTTGTTATCGGAGTTTATATCCTTTGGCCCTATAGTCTTCAAAGGGATCCGAAATATCTCTTCTCAGATTCCACAGAAATAAGGCTAGCAAAGAGATCCTCGAAATACAGATGTAACTCTGTGAGATGAATTAACAGAACACTAAGCAGTTTCTCAGAAAGCTTCTTTCCAGATTTCATCTGAGGATATTTCCTTTTTCACCATAGCCCTCTATGCGCTTCCAAATATCACGTTTCCAATTCCACAATAAATGTCTTAGCGAAAGACTTCTTGTGGGGAAAGCTGTAACTCTGTGAGATGATTTCAGAGAACACAAAGAAGTTTCTCAGAAAGTTTCTTTCTCTTTGTTATCGGAGTTTATTTCCTTTGGCCCTATGGTCTTTAAAGGGATCCGAAATATCTGTTCTCAGATTCCAAAGAAATAAGGCTAGCAAAGAGATCCGCGAAATACAGCTGTAACTCTGTGAGATGAATTAACAGAACACTAAGCAGTTTCTCAGAAACCTTCTTTCCAGATTTCATCTGAGGATATTTCCTTTTTCACCATTGCCCTCTATGCGCTTCCAAATATCACTTTGCCAATTCCACAATAAATGTCTTAGCGAAAGACTTCTTGTGGGGAAAGCTGTAACTCTGTGAGATGATTTCACAGAACACAAAGAAGTTTCTCAGAAAGTTTCTTTCTCTTTGTTATCGGAGTTTATTTCCTTTGGCCCTATAGTCTTTAAAGGGATCCGAAATATCTGTTCTCAGATTCCACAGATATAAGGCTAGCAAAGAGATCCACGAAATACAGATGTAACTCTGTGAGATGAATTAACAGAACACTAAGCAGTTTCTCAGAAAGCTTCTTTCCAGATTTCATCTGAGGATATTTCCTTTTTCACCATTGCCCTCTATGGGCTTCCAAATATCACTTTGCCAATTCAACAAGAACTGTCTTAGCGAAAGGCTTCTTGAGGGGAAAGCTGTAACTCTGTGAGATGATTTCACAGAACACAAAGAAGTTTCTGAGAAAGCTTCTTTCTCATTGTTATCGGAGTTTATATCCTTTGGCCCTATATTCATCAAAGGGATCCGAAATATCTCTTCTCAGATTCCACAGAAATAAGGCTAGCAAAGACATCCACGAAATACAGATGCAACTCTGTGAGATGAATTAACAGAACACTAAGCAGTTTCTCAGAAAGCTTCTTTCCAGATTTCATCTGAGGATATTTCCTTTTTCACCATTGCCCTCTATGGGCTTCCAAATATCACTTTGCCAATTCCACAAGAACTGTCTTAGCGAAAGGCTTCTTGAGGGGAAAGCTGTAACTCTGTGAGATGATTTCACAGAACACAAAGAAGTTTCTCAGAAAGTTTCTTTCTCTTTGTTATCGGAGTTTATTTCCTTTGGCCCTATAGTCTTTAAAGGGATCCGAAATATCTCTTCTCAGATTCCACAGAAGTAAGGCTAGCAAAGAGATCCGCGAAATACAGATGTAACTCTGTGAGATGAATTAACAGAACACTAAGCAGTTTCTCAGAAAGCTTCTTTCCAGATTTCATCTGAGGATATTTCCTTTTTCACCATAGCCCTCTATGCGCTTCCAAATATCACTTTGCCAATTCCACAATAAATGTCTTAGCGAAAGACTTCTTGTGGGGAAAGCTGTAACTCTGTGAGATGATTTCACAGAACACAAAGAAGTTTCTCAGAAAGCTTCCTTCTCTTTGTTATCGGAGTTTATTTCCTTTGGCCCTATAGTCTTTAAAGGGATCCGAAATATCTGTTCTCAGATTCCACAGAAATAAGGCTAGCAAAGAGATCCACGAAATACAGATGTAATTCTGTGAGATGAATTAACAGAACACTAAGCAGTTTCTTAGAAAGCTTCTTTCCAGATTTCATCTGAGGATATTTCCTTTTTCACCATTGCCCTCTATGGGCTTCCAAATATCACTTTGCCAATTCCACAATAAATGTCTTAGCGAAAGACTTCTTGTCGGGAAAGCTGTAACTCTGTGAGATGATTTCACAGAACACAAAGAAGTTTCTCAGAAAGCTTCTTTCTCTTTGTTATCGGAGTTTATTTCCTTTGGCCCTATGGTCTTTAAAGGGATCCGAAATATCTGTTCTCAGATTCCACAGAAATAAGGCTAGCAAAGAGATCCGCGAAATACAGATGTAACTCTGTGAGATGAATTAACAGAACACTAAGCAGTTTCTCAGAAAGCTTCTTTCCAGATTTCATCTGAGGATATTTCCTTTTTCACCATAGCCCTCTATGCGCTTCCAAATATCACTTTGCCAATTCCACAATAAATGTCTTAGCTAAAGACTTCTTGTGGGGAAAGCTGTAACTCTGTGAGATGATTTCAGAGAACACAAAGAAGTTTCTCAGAAAGTTTCTTTCTCTTTGTTATCGGAGTTTATTTCCTTTGGCCCTATGGTCTTTAAAGGGATCCGAAATATCTGTTCTCAGATTCCACAGAAATAAGGCTAGCATAGAGATCCGCGAAATACAGATGTAACACTGTGAGATGAATTAACAGAACACTAAGCAGTTTCTCAGAAAGCTTCTTTCCAGATTTCATCTGAGGATATTTCCTTTTTCACCATAGCCCTCTATGCGCTTCCAAATATCACTTTGCCAATTCCACAATAAATGTCTTAGCGAAAGACTTCTTGTGGGGAAAGCTGTAACTCTGTGAGATGATTTCACAGAACACAAAGAAGTTTCTCAGAAAGCTTCTTTCTCTTTGTTATCGGAGTTTATTTCCTTTGGCCCTATAGTCTTTAAAGGGATCCGAAATATCTGTTCTCAGATTCCACAGAAATAAGGCTAGCAAAGAGATCCGCGAAATACAGATGTAACTCTGTGAGATGAATTAACAGAACACTAAGCAGTTTCTCAGAAAGCTTCTTTCCAGATTTCATCTGAGGATATTTCCTTTTTCACCATAGCCCTCTATGCGCTTCCAAATATCACTTTGCCAATTCCACAAGAACTGTCTTAGCGAAAGGCTTCTTGAGGGGAAAGCTGTAACTCTGTGAGATGATTTCACAGAACACAAAGAAGTTTCTCAGAAAGCTTCTTTCTCGTTGTTATCGGAGTTTATATCCTTTGGCCCTATAGTCTTCAAAGGGATCCGAAATATCTCTTCTCAGATTCCACAGAAATAAGGCTAGCAAAGAGATCCTCGAAATACAGATGTAACTCTGTGAGATGAATTAACAGAACACTAAGCAGTTTCTCAGAAAGCTTCTTTCCAGATTTCATCTGAGGATATTTCCTTTTTCACCATAGCCCTCTATGCGCTTCCAAATATCACGTTTCCAATTCCACAATAAATGTCTTAGCGAAAGACTTCTTGTGGGGAAAGCTGTAACTCTGTGAGATGATTTCAGAGAACACAAAGAAGTTTCTCAGAAAGTTTCTTTCTCTTTGTTATCGGAGTTTATTTCCTTTGGCCCTATGGTCTTTAAAGGGATCCGAAATATCTGTTCTCAGATTCCAAAGAAATAAGGCTAGCAAAGAGATCCGCGAAATACAGCTGTAACTCTGTGAGATGAATTAACAGAACACTAAGCAGTTTCTCAGAAACCTTCTTTCCAGATTTCATCTGAGGATATTTCCTTTTTCACCATTGCCCTCTATGCGCTTCCAAATATCACTTTGCCAATTCCACAATAAATGTCTTAGCGAAAGACTTCTTGTGGGGAAAGATGTAACTCTGTGAGATGATTTCACAGAACACAAAGAAGTTTCTGAGAAAGTTTCTTTCTCTTTGTTATCGGAGTTTATTTCCTTTGGCCCTATAGTCTTTAAAGGGATCCGAAATATCTGTTCTCAGATTCCACAGAAATAAGGCTAGCAAAGAGATCCGCGAAATACAGATGTAACTCTGTGAGATGAATTAACAGAACACTAAGCAGTTTCTCAGAAAGCTTCTTTCCAGATTTCATCTGAGGATATTTCCTTTTTCACCGTAGCCCTCTATGCGCTTCCAAATATCACTTTGCCAATTCCACAATAAATGTCTTAGCGAAAGACTTCTTGTAGGGAAAGATGTAACTCTGTGAGATGATTTCACAGAACACAAAGAAGTTTCTCAGAAAGTTTCTTTCTCTTTGTTATCGGAGTTTATTTCCTTTGGCCCTATAGTCTTTAAAGGGATCCGAAATATCTGTTCTCAGATTCCACAGAAATAAGGCTAGCAAAGAGATCCACGAAATACAGATGTAACTCTGTGAGATGAATTAACAGAACACTAAGCAGTTTCTCAGAAAGCTTCTTTCCAGATTTCATCTGAGGATATTTCCTTTTTCACCATTGCCCTCTATGGGCTTCCAAATATCACTTTGCCAATTCCACAAGAACTGTCTTAGCGAAAGGCTTCTTGAGGGGAAAGCTGTAACTCTGTGAGATGATTTCACAGAACACAAAGAAGTTTCTCAGAAAGCTTCTTTCTCGTTGTTATCGGAGTTTATATCCTTTGGCCCTATAGTCTTCAAGGGATCCGAAATATCTGTTCTCAGATTCCACAGAAATAAGGCTAGCAAAGAGAGCCACGAAATACAGATGTAACTCTCTGAGATGAATTAACGGAACGCTAAGCAGTTTCTCAGAAAGCTTCTTTCCAGATTTCATCGGAGGATATTTCCTTTTTCACCATTGCCCTCTATGGGCTTCCAAATATCACTTTGCCAATTCCACAAGAACTGTCTTAGCGAAAGGCTTCTTGAGGGGAAAGCTGTAACTCTGTGAGATGATTTCACAGAACACAAAGAAGTTTCTCAGAAAGCTTCTTTCTCGTTGTTATCGGAGTTTATATCCTTTGGCCCTATAGTCTTCAAGGGATCCGAAATATCTGTTCTCAGATTCCACAGAAATAAGGCTAGCAAAGAGAGCCACGAAATACAGATGTAACTCTCTGAGATGAATTAACGGAACGCTAAGCAGTTTCTCAGAAAGCTTCTTTCCAGATTTCATCGGAGGATATTTCCTTTTTCACCATTGCCCTCTATGGGCTTCAAAATAGCACTTTGCCAATTCAACAAGAACTGTCTTAGCGAAAGGCTTCTTGAGGGGAAAGCTGTAACTCTGTGAGATGATTTCACAGAACACAAAGAAGTTTCTCACAAAGCTTCTTTCTCATTGTTATCGGAGTTTATTTCCTTTGGCCCTATAGTCTTTAAAGGGATCCGAAATATCTGTTCTCAGATTCCACAGAAATAAGGCTAGCAAAGAGATCCGCGAAATACAGATATAACTCTGTGAGATGAATTAACAGAACACTAAGCAGTTTCTCAGAAAGCTTCTTTCCAGATTTCATCTGAGGATATTTCCTTTTTCACCATTGCCCTCTATGCGCTTCCAAATATCACTTTGCCAATTCCACAATAAATGTCTTAGCGAAAGACTTCTTGTGGGGAAAGCTGTAACTCTGTGAGATGATTTCACAGAACACAAAGAAGTTTCTCAGAAAGTTTCTTTCTCTTTGTTATCGGAGTTTATTTCCTTTAGCCCTATAGTCTTTAAAGGGATCCGAAATATCTGTTCTCAGATTCCACAGAAATAAGGCTAGCAAAGAGATCCACGAAATGCAGATGTAACTCTGTGAGATGAATTAACAGAACACTAAGCAGTTTCTCAGAAAGCTTCTTTCCAGATTTCATCTGAGGATATTTCCTTTTTCACCATAGCCCTCTATGCGCTTCCAAATATCACTTTGCCAATTCCACAATAAATGTCTTAGCGAAAGACTTCTTGTGGGGAAAGCTGTAACTCTGTGAGATGATTTCACAGAACAAAAAGAAGTTTCTCAGAAAGTTTCTTTCTCTTTGTTATCGGAGTTTATTTCCTTTGGCCCTATAGTCTTCAAAGGGATCCGAAATATCTCTTCTCAGATTCCACAGAAATAAGGCTAGCAAAGAGATCCTCGAAATACAGATGTAACTCTGTGAGATGAATTAACAGAACACTAAGCAGTTTCTCAGAAAGCTTCTTTCCAGATTTCATCTGAGGATATTTCCTTTTTCACCATAGCCCTCTATGCGCTTCCAAATATCACGTCTCCAATTCCACAATAAATGTCTTAGCGAAAGACTTCTTGTGGGGAAAGCTGTAACTCTGTGAGATGATTTCAGAGAACACAAAGAAGTTTCTCAGAAAGTTTCTTTCTCTTTCTTATCGGAGTTTATTTCCTTTGGCCCTATGGTCTTTAAAGGGATCCGAAATATCTGTTCTCAGATTCCAAAGAAATAAGGCTAGCAAAGAGATCCGTGAAATACAGCTGTAACTCTGTGAGATGAATTAACAGAACACTAAGCAGTTTCTCAGAAACCTTCTTTCCAGATTTCATCTGAGGATATTTCCTTTTTCACCATTGCCCTCTATGCGCTTCCAAATATCACTTTGCCAATTCCACAATAAATATCTTAGCGAAAGACTTCTTGTGGGGAAAGCTGTAACTCTGTGAGATGATTTCACAGAACACAAAGAAGTTTCTCAGAAAGTTTCTTTCTCTTTGTTATCGGAGTTTATTTCCTTTGGCCCTATAGTCTTTAAAGGGATCCGAAATATCTGTTCTCAGATTCCACAGATATAAGGCTAGCAAAGAGATCCACGAAATACAGATGTAACTCTGTGAGATGAATTAACAGAACACTAAGCAGTTTCTCAGAAAGCTTCTTTCCAGATTTCATCTGAGGATATTTCCTTTTTCACCATTGCCCTCTATGGGCTTCCAAATATCACTTTGCCAATTCAACAAGAACTGTCTTAGCGAAAGGCTTCTTGAGGGGAAAGCTGTAACTCTGTGAGATGATTTCACAGAACACAAAGAAGTTTCTGAGAAAGCTTCTTTCTCATTGTTATCGGAGTTTATATCCTTTGGCCCTATATTCATCAAAGGGATCCGAAATATCTCTTCTCAGATTTCACAGAAATAAGGCTAGCAAAGACATCCACGAAATACAGATGCAACTCTGTGAGATGAATTAACAGAACACTAAGCAGTTTCTCAGAAAGCTTCTTTCCAGATTTCATCTGAGGATATTTCCTTTTTCACCATTGCCCTCTATGGGCTTCCAAATATCACTTTGCCAATTCCACAAGAACTGTCTTAGCGAAAGGCTTCTTGAGGGGAAAGCTGTAACTCTGTGAGATGATTTCACAGAACACAAAGAAGTTTCTCAGAAAGTTTCTTTCTCTTTGTTATCGGAGTTTATTTCCTTTGGCCCTATAGTCTTTAAAGGGATCCGAAATATCTCTTCTCAGATTCCACAGAAATAAGGCTAGCAAAGAGATCCGCGAAATACAGATGTAACTCTGTGAGATGAATTAACAGAACACTAAGCAGTTTCTCAGAAAGCTTCTTTCCAGATTTCATCTGAGGATATTTCCTTTTTCACCATAGCCCTCTATGCGCTTCCAAATATCACTTTGCCAATTCCACAATAAATGTCTTAGCGAAAGACTTCTTGTGGGGAAAGCTGTAACTCTGTGAGATGATTTCACAGAACACAAAGAAGTTTCACAGAAAGTTTCTTTCTCTTTGTTATCCGAGTTTAATTCCTTTGGCCCTATAGTCTTCAAAGGGATCCGAAATATCTGTTCTCAGATTCCACAGAAATAAGGTTAGCAAAGAGATCCACGAAATGCAGATGTAACTCTGTGAGATGAATTAACAGAACACTAAGCAGTTTCTCAGAAAGCTTCTTTCCAGATTTCATCTGAGGATATTTCCTTTTTCACCATAGCCCTCTATGCGCTTCCAAATATCACTTTGCCAATTCCACAATAAATGTCTTAGCGAAAGACTTCTTGTGGGGAAAGCTGTAACTCTGTGAGATGATTTCAGAGAACACAAAGAAGTTTCTCAGAAAGTTTCTTTCTCTTTGTTATCGGAGTTTATTTCCTTTGGCCCTATGGTCTTTAAAGGGATCCGAAATATCTGTTCTCAGATTCCACAGAAATAAGGCTAGCAAAGAGATCCGCGAAATACAGATGTAACTCTGTGAGATGAATTAACAGAACACTAAGCAGTTTCTCAGAAAGCTTCTTTCCAGATTTCATCTGAGGATATTTCCTTTTTCACCATAGCCCTCTATGCGCTTCCAAATATCACTTTGCCAATTCCACAATAAATGTCTTAGCGAAAGACTTCTTGTGGGGAAAGCTGTAACTCTGTGAGATGATTTCACAGAACACAAAGAAGTTTCTCAGAAAGCTTCTTTCTCTTTGTTATCGGAGTTTATTTCCTTTGGCCCTATAGTCTTTAAAGGGATCCGAAATATCTGTTTTCAGATTCCACAGAAATAAGGCTAGCAAAGAGATCCGCGAAATACAGATGTAACTCTGTGAGATGAATTAACAGAACACTAAGCAGTTTCTCAGAAAGCTTCTTTCCAGATTTCATCTGAGGATATTTCCTTTTTCACCATAGCCCTCTATGGGCTTCCAAATATCACTTTGCCAATTCCACAAGAACTGTCTTAGCGAAAGGCTTCTTGAGGGGAAAGCTGTAACTCTGTGAGATGATTTCACAGAACACAAAGAAGTTTCTCAGAAAGCTTCTTTCTCGTTGTTATCGGAGTTTATATCCTTTGGCCCTATAGTCTTCAAAGGGATCCGAAATATCTCTTCTCAGATTCCACAGAAATAAGGCTAGCAAAGAGATCCTCGAAATACAGATGTAACTCTGTGAGATGAATTAACAGAACACTAAGCAGTTTCTCAGAAAGCTTCTTTCCAGATTTCATCTGAGGATATTTCCTTTTTCACCATAGCCCTCTATGCGCTTCCAAATATCACGTTTCCAATTCCACAATAAATATCTTAGCGAAAGACTTCTTGTGGGGAAAGCTGTAACTCTGTGAGATGATTCCAGAGAACACAAAGAAGTTTCTCAGAAAGTTTCTTTCTCTTTGTTATCGGAGTTTATTTCCTTTGGCCCTATGGTCTTTAAAGGGATCCGAAATATCTGTTCTCAGATTCCAAAGAAATAAGGCTAGCAGAGAGATCCGCGAAATACAGCTGTAACTCTGTGAGATGAATTAACAGAACACTAAGCAGTTTCTCAGAAACCTTCTTTCCAGATTTCATCTGAGGATATTTCCTTTTTCACCATTGCCCTCTATGCGCTTCCAAATATCACTTTGCCAATTCCACAATAAATGTCTTAGCGAAAGACTTCTTGTGGGGAAAGCTGTAACTCTGTGAGATGATTTCACAGAACACAAAGAAGTTTCTCAGAAAGTTTCTTTCTCTTTGTTATCGGAGTTTATTTCCTTTGGCCCTATAGTCTTTAAAGGGATCCGAAATATCTGTTCTCAGATTCCACAGATATAAGGCTAGCAAAGAGATCCACGAAATACAGATGTAACTCTGTGAGATGAATTAACAGAACACTAAGCAGTTTCTCAGAAAGCTTCTTTCCAGATTTCATCTGAGGATATTTCCTTTTTCACCATTGCCCTCTATGGGCTTCCAAATATCACTTTGCCAATTCAACAAGAACTGTCTTAGCGAAAGGCTTCTTGAGGGGAAAGCTGTAACTCTGTGAGATGATTTCACAGAACACAAAGAAGTTTCTGAGAAAGCTTCTTTCTCATTGTTATCGGAGTTTATATCCTTTGGCCCTATATTCATCAAAGGGATCCGAAATATCTCTTCTCAGATTTCACAGAAATAAGGCTAGCAAAGACATCCACGAAATACAGATACAACTCTGTGAGATGAATTAACAGAACACTAAGCAGTTTCTCAGAAAGCTTCTTTCCAGATTTCATCTGAGGATATTTCCTTTTTCACCATTGCCCTCTATGGGCTTCCAAATATCACTTTGCCAATTCCACAAGAACTGTCTTAGCGAAAGGCTTCTTGAGGGGAAAGCTGTAACTCTGTGAGATGATTTCACAGAACACAAAGAAGTTTCTCAGAAAGTTTCTTTCTCTTTGTTATCGGAGTTTATTTCCTTTGGCCCTATAGTCTTTAAAGGGATCCGAAATATCTCTTCTCAGATTCCACAGAAATAAGGCTAGCAAAGAGATCCGCGAAATACAGATGTAACTCTGTGAGATGAATTAACAGAACACTAAGCAGTTTCTCAGAAAGCTTCTTTCCAGATTTCATCTGAGGATATTTCCTTTTTCACCATAGCCCTCTATGCGCTTCCAAATATCACTTTGCCAATTCCACAATAAATGTCTTAGCGAAAGACTTCTTGTGGGGAAAGCTGTAACTCTGTGAGATGATTTCACAGAACACAAAGAAGTTTCTCAGAAAGTTTCTTTCTCTTTGTTATCCGAGTTTAATTCCTTTGGCCCTATAGTCTTCAAAGGGATCCGAAATATCTGTTCTCAGATTCCACAGAAATAAGGTTAGCAAAGAGATCCACGAAATGCAGATGTAACTCTGTGAGATGAATTAACAGAACACTAAGCAGTTTCTCAGAAAGCTTCTTTCCAGATTTCATCTGAGGATATTTCCTTTTTCACCATAGCCCTCTATGCGCTTCCAAATATCACTTTGCCAATTCCACAATAAATGTCTTAGCGAAAGACTTCTTGTGGGGAAAGCTGTAACTCTGTGAGATGATTTCAGAGAACACAAAGAAGTTTCTCAGAAAGTTTCTTTCTCTTTGTTATCGGAGTTTATTTCCTTTGGCCCTATGGTCTTTAAAGGGATCCGAAATATCTGTTCTCAGATTCCACAGAAATAAGGCTAGCAAAGAGATCCGCGAAATACAGATGTAACTCTGTGAGATGAATTAACAGAACACTAAGCAGTTTCTCAGAAAGCTTCTTTCCAGATTTCATCTGAGGATATTTCCTTTTTCACCATAGCCCTCTATGCGCTTCCAAATATCACTTTGCCAATTCCACAATAAATGTCTTAGCGAAAGACTTCTTGTGGGGAAAGCTGTAACTCTGTGAGATGATTTCACAGAACACAAAGAAGTTTCTCAGAAAGCTTCTTTCTCTTTGTTATCGGAGTTTATTTCCTTTGGCCCTATAGTCTTTAAAGGGATCCGAAATATCTGTTTTCAGATTCCACAGAAATAAGGCTAGCAAAGAGATCCGCGAAATACAGATGTAACTCTGTGAGATGAATTAACAGAACACTAAGCAGTTTCTCAGAAAGCTTCTTTCCAGATTTCATCTGAGGATATTTCCTTTTTCACCATAGCCCTCTATGGGCTTCCAAATATCACTTTGCCAATTCCACAAGAACTGTCTTAGCGAAAGGCTTCTTGAGGGGAAAGCTGTAACTCTGTGAGATGATTTCACAGAACACAAAGAAGTTTCTCAGAAAGCTTCTTTCTCGTTGTTATCGGAGTTTATATCCTTTGGCCCTATAGTCTTCAAAGGGATCCGAAATATCTCTTCTCAGATTCCACAGAAATAAGGCTAGCAAAGAGATCCTCGAAATACAGATGTAACTCTGTGAGATGAATTAACAGAACACTAAGCAGTTTCTCAGAAAGCTTCTTTCCAGATTTCATCTGAGGATATTTCCTTTTTCACCATAGCCCTCTATGCGCTTCCAAATATCACGTTTCCAATTCCACAATAAATATCTTAGCGAAAGACTTCTTGTGGGGAAAGCTGTAACTCTGTGAGATGATTCCAGAGAACACAAAGAAGTTTCTCAGAAAGTTTCTTTCTCTTTGTTATCGGAGTTTATTTCCTTTGGCCCTATGGTCTTTAAAGGGATCCGAAATATCTGTTCTCAGATTCCAAAGAAATAAGGCTAGCAGAGAGATCCGCGAAATACAGCTGTAACTCTGTGAGATGAATTAACAGAACACTAAGCAGTTTCTCAGAAACCTTCTTTCCAGATTTCATCTGAGGATATTTCCTTTTTCACCATTGCCCTCTATGCGCTTCCAAATATCACTTTGCCAATTCCACAATAAATGTCTTAGCGAAAGACTTCTTGTGGGGAAAGCTGTAACTCTGTGAGATGATTTCACAGAACACAAAGAAGTTTCTCAGAAAGTTTCTTTCTCTTTGTTATCGGAGTTTATTTCCTTTGGCCCTATAGTCTTTAAAGGGATCCGAAATATCTGTTCTCAGATTCCACAGATATAAGGCTAGCAAAGAGATCCACGAAATACAGATGTAACTCTGTGAGATGAATTAACAGAACACTAAGCAGTTTCTCAGAAAGCTTCTTTCCAGATTTCATCTGAGGATATTTCCTTTTTCACCATTGCCCTCTATGGGCTTCCAAATATCACTTTGCCAATTCAACAAGAACTGTCTTAGCGAAAGGCTTCTTGAGGGGAAAGCTGTAACTCTGTGAGATGATTTCACAGAACACAAAGAAGTTTCTGAGAAAGCTTCTTTCTCATTGTTATCGGAGTTTATATCCTTTGGCCCTATATTCATCAAAGGGATCCGAAATATCTCTTCTCAGATTTCACAGAAATAAGGCTAGCAAAGACATCCACGAAATACAGATGCAACTCTGTGAGATGAATTAACAGAACACTAAGCAGTTTCTCAGAAAGCTTCTTTCCAGATTTCATCTGAGGATATTTCCTTTTTCACCATTGCCCTCTATGGGCTTCCAAATATCACTTTGCCAATTCCACAAGAACTGTCTTAGCGAAAGGCTTCTTGAGGGGAAAGCTGTAACTCTGTGAGATGATTTCACAGAACACAAAGAAGTTTCTCAGAAAGTTTCTTTCTCTTTGTTATCGGAGTTTATTTCCTTTGGCCCTATAGTCTTTAAAGGGATCCGAAATATCTCTTCTCAGATTCCACAGAAATAAGGCTAGCAAAGAGATCCGCGAAATACAGATGTAACTCTGTGAGATGAATTAACAGAACACTAAGCAGTTTCTCAGAAAGCTTCTTTCCAGATTTCAACTGAGGATATTTCCTTTTTCACCATAGCCCTCTATGCGCTTCCAAATATCACTTTGCCAATACCACAATAAATGTCTTAGCGAAAGACTTCTTGTGGGGAAAGCTGTAACTCTGTGAGATGATTTCACAGAACACAAAGAAGTTTCTCAGAAAGTTTCTTTCTCTTTGTTATCCGAGTTTAATTCCTTTGGCCCTATAGTCTTCAAAGGGATCCGAAATATCTGTTCTCAGATTCCACAGAAATAAGGTTAGCAAAGAGATCCACGAAATGCAGATGTAACTCTGTGAGATGAATTAACAGAACACTAAGCAGTTTCTCAGAAAGCTTCTTTCCAGATTTCATCTGAGGATATTTCCTTTTTCACCATAGCCCTCTATGCGCTTCCAAATATCACTTTGCCAATTCCACAATAAATGTCTTAGCGAAAGACTTCTTGTGGGGAAAGCTGTAACTCTGTGAGATGATTTCAGAGAACACAAAGAAGTTTCTCAGAAAGTTTCTTTCTCTTTGTTATCGGAGTTTATTTCCTTTGGCCCTATGGTCTTTAAAGGGATCCGAAATATCTGTTCTCAGATTCCACAGAAATAAGGCTAGCAAAGAGATCCGCGAAATACAGATGTAACTCTGTGAGATGAATTAACAGAACACTAAGCAGTTTCTCAGAAAGCTTCTTTCCAGATTTCATCTGAGGATATTTCCTTTTTCACCATAGCCCTCTATTCGCTTCCAAATATCACTTTGCCAATTCCACAATAAATGTCTTAGCGAAAGACTTCTTGTGGGGAAAGCTGTAACTCTGTGAGATGATTTCACAGAACACAAAGAAGTTTCTCAGAAAGCTTCTTTCTCTTTGTTATCGGAGTTTATTTCCTTTGGCCCTATAGTCTTTAAAGGGATCCGAAATATCTGTTTTCAGATTCCACAGAAATAAGGCTAGCAAAGAGATCCGCGAAATACAGATGTAACTCTGTGAGATGAATTAACAGAACACTAAGCAGTTTCTCAGAAAGCTTCTTTCCAGATTTCATCTGAGGATATTTCCTTTTTCACCATAGCCCTCTATGGGCTTCCAAATATCACTTTGCCAATTCCACAAGAACTGTCTTAGCGAAAGGCTTCTTGAGGGGAAAGCTGTAACTCTGTGAGATGATTTCACAGAACACAAAGAAGTTTCTCAGAAAGCTTCTTTCTCGTTGTTATCGGAGTTTATATCCTTTGGCCCTATAGTCTTCAAAGGGATCCGAAATATCTCTTCTCAGATTCCACAGAAATAAGGCTAGCAAAGAGATCCTCGAAATACAGATGTAACTCTGTGAGATGAATTAACAGAACACTAAGCAGTTTCTCAGAAAGCTTCTTTCCAGATTTCATCTGAGGATATTTCCTTTTTCACCATAGCCCTCTATGCGCTTCCAAATATCACGTTTCCAATTCCACAATAAATATCTTAGCGAAAGACTTCTTGTGGGGAAAGCTGTAACTCTGTGAGATGATTCCAGAGAACACAAAGAAGTTTCTCAGAAAGTTTCTTTCTCTTTGTTATCGGAGTTTATTTCCTTTGGCCCTATGGTCTTTAAAGGGATCCGAAATATCTGTTCTCAGATTCCAAAGAAATAAGGCTAGCAGAGAGATCCGCGAAATACAGCTGTAACTCTGTGAGATGAATTAACAGAACACTAAGCAGTTTCTCAGAAACCTTCTTTCCAGATTTCATCTGAGGATATTTCCTTTTTCACCATTGCCCTCTATGCGCTTCCAAATATCACTTTGCCAATTCCACAATAAATGTCTTAGCGAAAGACTTCTTGTGGGGAAAGCTGTAACTCTGTGAGATGATTTCACAGAACACAAAGAAGTTTCTCAGAAAGTTTCTTTCTCTTTGTTATCGGAGTTTATTTCCTTTGGCCCTATAGTCTTTAAAGGGATCCGAAATATCTGTTCTCAGATTCCACAGATATAAGGCTAGCAAAGAGATCCACGAAATACAGATGTAACTCTGTGAGATGAATTAACAGAACACTAAGCAGTTTCTCAGAAAGCTTCTTTCCAGATTTCATCTGAGGATATTTCCTTTTTCACCATTGCCCTCTATGGGCTTCCAAATATCACTTTGCCAATTCAACAAGAACTGTCTTAGCGAAAGGCTTCTTGAGGGGAAAGCTGTAACTCTGTGAGATGATTTCACAGAACACAAAGAAGTTTCTGAGAAAGCTTCTTTCTCATTGTTATCGGAGTTTATATCCTTTGGCCCTATATTCATCAAAGGGATCCGAAATATCTCTTCTCAGATTCCACAGAAATAAGGCTAGCAAAGACATCCACGAAATACAGATGCAACTCTGTGAGATGAATTAACAGAACACTAAGCAGTTTCTCAGAAAGCTTCTTTCCAGATTTCATCTGAGGATATTTCCTTTTTCACCATTGCCCTCTATGGGCTTCCAAATATCACTTTGCCAATTCCACAAGAACTGTCTTAGCGAAAGGCTTCTTGAGGGGAAAGCTGTAACTCTGTGAGATGATTTCACAGAACACAAAGAAGTTTCTGAGAAAGTTTCTTTCTCTTTGTTATCGGAGTTTATTTCCTTTGGCCCTATAGTCTTTAAAGGGATCCGAAATATCTGTTCTCAGATTCCACAGAAATAAGGCTAGCAAAGAGATCCGCGAAATACAGATGTAACTCTGTGAGATGAATTAACAGAACACTAAGCAGTTTCTCAGAAAGCTTCTTTCCAGATTTCATCTGAGGATATTTCCTTTTTCACCGTAGCCCTCTATGCGCTTCCAAATATCACTTTGCCAATTCCACAATAAATGTCTTAGCGAAAGACTTCTTGTAGGGAAAGATGTAACTCTGTGAGATGATTTCACAGAACACAAAGAAGTTTCTCAGAAAGTTTCTTTCTCTTTGTTATCGGAGTTTATTTCCTTTGGCCCTATAGTCTTTAAAGGGATCCGAAATATCTGTTCTCAGATTCCACAGAAATAAGGCTAGCAAAGAGATCCACGAAATACAGATGTAACTCTGTGAGATGAATTAACAGAACACTAAGCAGTTTCTCAGAAAGCTTCTTTCCAGATTTCATCTGAGGATATTTCCTTTTTCACCATTGCCCTCTATGGGCTTCCAAATATCACTTTGCCAATTCCACAAGAACTGTCTTAGCGAAAGGCTTCTTGAGGGGAAAGCTGTAACTCTGTGAGATGATTTCACAGAACACAAAGAAGTTTCTCAGAAAGCTTCTTTCTCGTTGTTATCGGAGTTTATATCCTTTGGCCCTATAGTCTTCAAGGGATCCGAAATATCTGTTCTCAGATTCCACAGAAATAAGGCTAGCAAAGAGAGCCACGAAATACAGATGTAACTCTCTGAGATGAATTAACGGAACGCTAAGCAGTTTCTCAGAAAGCTTCTTTCCAGATTTCATCGGAGGATATTTCCTTTTTCACCATTGCCCTCTATGGGCTTCAAAATAGCACTTTGCCAATTCAACAAGAACTGTCTTAGCGAAAGGCTTCTTGAGGGGAAAGCTGTAACTCTGTGAGATGATTTCACAGAACACAAAGAAGTTTCTCACAAAGCTTCTTTCTCATTGTTATCGGAGTTTATTTCCTTTGGCCCTATAGTCTTTAAAGGGATCCGAAATATCTGTTCTCAGATTCCACAGAAATAAGGCTAGCAAAGAGATCCGCGAAATACAGATATAATTCTGTGAGATGAATTAACAGAACACTAAGCAGTTTCTCAGAAAGCTTCTTTCCAGATTTCATCTGAGGATATTTCCTTTTTCACCATTGCCCTCTATGCGCTTCCAAATATCACTTTGCCAATTCCACAATAAATGTCTTAGCGAAAGACTTCTTGTGGGGAAAGCTGTAACTCTGTGAGATGATTTCACAGAACACAAAGAAGTTTCTCAGAAAGTTTCTTTCTCTTTGTTATCGGAGTTTATTTCCTTTAGCCCTATAGTCTTTAAAGGGATCCGAAATATCTGTTCTCAGATTCCACAGAAATAAGGCTAGCAAAGAGATCCACGAAATGCAGATGTAACTCTGTGAGATGAATTAACAGAACACTAAGCAGTTTCTCAGAAAGCTTCTTTCCAGATTTCATCTGAGGATATTTCCTTTTTCACCATAGCCCTCTATGCGCTTCCAAATATCACTTTGCCAATTCCACAATAAATGTCTTAGCGAAAGACTTCTTGTGGGGAAAGCTGTAACTCTGTGAGATGATTTCACAGAACACAAAGAAGTTTCTCAGAAAGTTTCTTTCTCTTTGTTATCGGAGTTTATTTCCTTTGGCCCTATAGTCCTTAAAGGGATCCGAAATATCTGTTCTCAGATTCCACAGAAATAAGGCTAGCAAAGAGATCCACGAAATACAGATGTAACTCTGTGAGATGAATTAACAGAACACTAAGCAGTTTCTCAGAAAGCTTCTTTCCAGATTTCATCTGAGGATATTTCCTTTTTCGCCATTGCCCTCTATGGGCTTCCAAATATCACTTTGCCAATTCCACAAGAACTGTCTTAGCGAAAGGCTTCTTGAGGTGAAAGCTGTAACTCTGTGAGATGATTTCACAGAACACAAAGAAGTTTCTCAGAAAGCTTCTTTCTCGTTGTTACCGGAGTTTATATCCTTTGGCCCTATAGTCTTCAAAGGGATCCGAAATATCTGTTCTCAGATTCCACAGAAATAAGGCTAGCAAAGAGAGCCACGAAATACAGATGTAACTCTGTGAGATGAATTAACAGAACACTAAGCAGTTTCTCAGAAAGCTTCTTTCCAGATTTCATCTGACGATATTTCCTTTTTCACCATTGCCCTCTATGGGCTTCCAAATATCACTTTGCCAATTCCACAAGAACTGTCTTAGCGAAAGGCTTCTTGAGGGGAAAGCTGTAACTCTGTGAGATGATTTCACAGAACACAAAGAAGTTTCTCAGAAAGCTTCCTTCTCTTTCTTATCGTAATTTATTTCCTTTGGCCCTATATTCATCAAAGGGATCCGAAATATCTCTTCTCAGATTCCACAGAAATAAGGCTAGCAAAGAGATCCACGAAATACAGATATAACTCTGTGAGATGATTTCACAGAACACAAAGAAGTTTCTCAGAAAGCTTCTTTCTCGTTGTTATCGGAGTTTATATCCTTTGGCCCTATAGTCTTCAAAGGGATCCGAAATATCTCTTCTCAGATTCCACAGAAATAAGGGTAGCAAAGAGAGCCACGAAATACAGATGTAACTCTGTGAGATGAATTAACAGAACACTAAGCAGTTTCTCAGAAAGCTTCTTTCCAGATTTCATCTGAGGATATTTCCTTTTTCACCATTGCCCTCTACGGGCTTCAAAATATCACTTTGCCAATTCAACAAGAACTGTCTTAGCGAAAGGCTTCTTGAGTGGAAAGCTATAACTCTGTGAGATGATTTCACAGAACACAAAGAAGTTTCTCAGAAAGCTTCTTTCTCATTGTTATCGGAGTTTATTTCCTTTGGCCCTATAGTCTTCAAAGGGATCCGAAATATCTGTTCTCAGATTCCACAGAAATAAGGCTAGCAAAGAGATCCACGAAATACAGATGTAACTCTGTGAGATGAATTAACAGAACACTAAGCAGTTTCTCAGAAAGCTTCTTTCCAGATTTCATCTGAGGATATTTCCTTTTTCACCATAGCCCTCTAGGCGCTTCCAAATATCACTTTGCCAATTCCACAATAAATGTCTTAGCGAAAGACTTCTTGTGGGGAAAGCTGTAACTCTGTGAGATGATTTCAGAGAACACAAAGAAGTTTCTCAGAAAGTTTCTTTCTCTTTGTTATCGGAGTTTATTTCCTTTGGCCCTACAGTCTTTAAAGGGATCCGAAATATCTGTTCTCAGATTCCACAGAAATAAGGCTAGCAAAGAGATCCACGAAATACAGATGTAACTCTGTGAGATGAATTAACAGAACACTAAGCAGTTTCTCAGAAAGCTTCTTTCCAGATTTCATCTGAGGATATTTCCTTTTTCACCATTGCCCTCTATGGGCTTCCAAATATCACTTTGCCAATTCCACAAGAACTGTCTTAGCGAAAGGCTTCTTGAGGGGAAAGCTGTAACTCTGTGAGATGATTTCACAGAACACAAAGAAGTTTCTCAGAAAGCTTCTTTCTCGTTGTTATCGGATTTATATCCTTTGGCCCTATAGTCTTCAAAGGGATCCGAAATATCTGTTCTCAGATTCCACAGAAATAAGGCTAGCAAAGAGAGCCACGAAATACAGATGTAACTCTGTGAGATGAATTAACAGAACACTAAGCAGTTTCTCAGAGAGCTTCTTTCCAGATTTCATCTGAGGATATTTCCTTTTTCACCATTGCCCTCAAGGGGTTCAAAATATCACTTTGCCAATTCCACAAGAACTGTCTTAGCGAAAGGCTTCTTGAGGGGAAAGCTGTAACTCTGTGAGATGATTTCACAGAACACAAAGAAGTTTCTCAGAAAGTTTCTTTCTCTTTCTTATCGGAGTTTATTTCCTTTGGCCCTATGGTCTTTAAAGGGATCCGAAATATCTGTTCTCAGATTCCAAAGATATAAGGCTAGCAAAGAGATCCGCGAAATACAGCTGTAACTCTGTGAGATGAATTAACAGAACACTAAGCAGTTTCTCAGAAACCTTCTTTCCACATTTCATCTGAGGATATTTCCTTTTTCACCATTGCCCTCTATGCGCTTCCAAATATCACTTTGCCAATTCCACAATAAATGTCTTAGCGAAAGACTTCTTGTGGGGAAAGCTGTAACTCTGTGAGATGATTTCACAGAACACAAAGAAGTTTCTCAGAAAGTTTCTTTCTCTTTGTTATCGGAGTTTATTTCCTTTGGCCCTATAGTCTTTAAAGGGATCCGAAATATCTGTTCTCAGATTCCACAGATATAAGGCTAGCAAAGAGATCCACGAAATACAGATGTAACTCTGTGAGATGAATTAACAGAACACTAAGCAGTTTCTCAGAAAGCTTCTTTCCAGATTTCATCTGAGGATATTTCCTTTTTCACCATTGCCCTCTATGGGCTTCCAAATATCACTTTGCCAATTCAACAAGAACTGTCTTAGCGAAAGGCTTCTTGAGGGGAAAGCTGTAACTCTGTGAGATGATTTCACAGAACACAAAGAAGTTTCTCAGAAAGTTTCTTTCTCTTTGTTATCCGAGTTTAATTCCTTTGGCCCTATAGTCTTCAAAGGGATCCGAAATATCTGTTCTCAGATCCCACAGAAATAAGGTTAGCAAAGAGATCCACGAAATGCAGATGTAACTCTGTGAGATGAATTAACAGAACACTAAGCAGTTTCTCAGAAAGCTTCTTTCCAGATTTCATCTGAGGATATTTCCTTTTTCACCATAGCCCTCTATGCGCTTCCAAATATCACTTTGCCAATTCCACAATAAATGTCTTAGCGAAAGACTTCTTGTGGGGAAAGCTGTAACTCTGTGAGATGATTTCAGAGAACACAAAGAAGTTTCTCAGAAAGTTTCTTTCTCTTTGTTATCGGAGTTTATTTCCTTTGGCCCTATGGTCTTTAAAGGGATCCGAAATATCTGTTCTCAGATTCCACAGAAATAAGGCTAGCAAAGAGATCCACGAAATACAGATGTAACTCTGTGAGATGAATTAACAGAACACTAAGCAGTTTCTCAGAAAGCTTCTTTCCAGATTTCATCTGAGGATATTTCCTTTTTCGCCATTGCCCTCTATGGGCTTCCAAATATCACTTTGCCAATTCCACAAGAACTGTCTTAGCGAAAGGCTTCTTGAGGGGAAAGCTGTAACTCTGTGAGATGATTTCACAGAACACAAAGAAGTTTCTCAGAAAGCTTCTTTCTCGTTGTTATCGGAGTTTATATCCTTTGGCCCTATAGTCTTCAAAGGGATCCGAAATATCTCTTCTCAGATTCCACAGAAATAAGGCTAGCAAAGAGATCCTCGAAATACAGATGTAACTCTGTGAGATGAATTAACAGAACACTAAGCAGTTTCTCAGAAAGCTTCTTTCCAGATTTCATCTGAGGATATTTCCTTTTTCACCATAGCCCTCTATGCGCTTCCAAATATCACGTCTCCAATTCCACAATAAATGTCTTAGCGAAAGACTTCTTGTGGGGAAAGCTGTAACTCTGTGAGATGATTTCAGAGAACACAAAGAAGTTTCTCAGAAAGTTTCTTTCTCTTTCTTATCGGAGTTTATTTCCTTTGGCCCTATGGTCTTTAAAGGGATCCGAAATATCTGTTCTCAGATTCCAAAGAAATAAGGCTAGCAAAGAGATCCGCGAAATACAGCTGTAACTCTGTGAGATGAATTAACAGAACACTAAGCAGTTTCTCAGAAACCTTCTTTCCAGATTTCATCTGAGGTTATTTCCTTTTTCACCATTGCCTTCTATGCGCTTCCAAATATCACTTTGCCAATTCCACAATAAATGTCTTAGCGAAAGACTTCTTGTGGGGAAAGCTGTAACTCTGTGAGATGATTTCACAGAACACAAAGAAGTTTCTCAGAAAGTTTCTTTCTCTTTGTTATCGGAGTTTATTTCCTTTGGCCCTATAGTCTTTAAAGGGATCCGAAATATCTGTTCTCAGATTCCACAGATATAAGGCTAGCAAAGAGATCCGCGAAATACAGATGTAACTCTGTGAGATGAATTAACAGAACACTAAGCAGTTTCTCAGAAAGCTTCTTTCCAGATTTCATCTGAGGATATTTCCTTTTTCACCATTGCCCTCTATGGGCTTCCAAATATCACTTTGCCAATTCAACAAGAACTGTCTTAGCGAAAGGCTTCTTGAGGGGAAAGCTGTAACTCTGTGAGATGATTTCACAGAACACAAAGAAGTTTCTGAGAAAGCTTCTTTCTCATTGTTATCGGAGTTTATATCCTTTGGCCCTATATTCATCAAAGGGATCCGAAATATCTCTTCTCAGATTCCACAGAAATAAGGCTAGCAAAGACATCCACGAAATACAGATGCAACTCTGTGAGATGAATTAACAGAACACTAAGCAGTTTCTCAGAAAGCTTCTTTCCAGATTTCATCTGAGGATATTTCCTTTTTCACCATTGCCCTCTATGGGCTTCCAAATATCACTTTGCCAATTCCACAAGAACTGTCTTAGCGAAAGGCTTCTTGAGGGGAAAGCTGTAACTCTGTGAGATGATTTCACAGAACACAAAGAAGTTTCTGAGAAAGCTTCTTTCTCATTGTTATCGGAGTTTATATCCTTTGGCCCTATATTCATCAAAGGGATCCGAAATATCTGTTCTCAGATTCCACAGAAATAAGGCTAGCAAAGAGATCCACGAAATACAGATGTAACTCTGTGAGATGAATTAACAGAACACTAAGCAGTTTCTCAGAAAGCTTCTTTCCAGATTTCATCTGAGGATATTTCCTTTTTCACCGTAGCCCTCTATGCGCTTCCAAATATCACTTTGCCAATTCCACAATAAATGTCTTAGCGAAAGACTTCTTGTGGGGAAAGCTGTAACTCTGTGAGATGATTTCACAGAACACAGAGAAGTTTCTCAGAAAGTTTCTTTCTCTTTGTTATCCGAGTTTAATTCCTTTGGCCCTATAGTCTTCAAAGGGATCCGAAATATCTGTTCTCAGATTCCACAGAAATAAGGTTAGCAAAGAGATCCACGAAATGCAGATGTAACTCTGTGAGATGAATTAACAGAACACTAAGCAGTTTCTCAGAAAGCTTCTTTCCAGATTTCATCTGAGGATATTTCCTTTTTCACCATAGCCCTCTATGTTCTTCCAAATATCACTTTGCCAATTCCACAATAAATGTCTTAGCGAAAGACTTCTTGTGGGGAAAGCTGTAACTCTGTGAGATGATTTCAGAGAACACAAAGAAGTTTCTCAGAAAGTTTCTTTCTCTTTGTTATCGGAGTTTATTTCCTTTGGCCCTATGGTCTTTAAAGGGATCCGAAATATCTGTTCTCAGATTCCACAGAAATAAGGCTAGCAAAGAGATCCGCGAAATACAGATGTAACTCTGTGAGATGAATTAACAGAACACTAAGCAGTTTCTCAGAAAGCTTCTTTCCAGATTTCATCTGAGGATATTTCCTTTTTCACCATAGCCCTCTATGCGCTTCCAAATATCACTTTGCCAATTCCACAATAAATGTCTTAGCGAAAGACTTCTTGTGGGGAAAGCTGTAACTCTGTGAGATGATTTCACAGAACACAAAGAAGTTTCTCAGAAAGCTTCTTTCTCTTTGTTATCGGAGTTTATTTCCTTTGGCCCTATAGTCTTTAAAGGGATCCGAAATATCTGTTTTCAGATTCCACAGAAATAAGGCTAGCAAAGAGATCCGCGAAATACAGATGTAACTCTGTGAGATGAATTAACAGAACACTAAGCAGTTTCTCAGAAAGCTTCTTTCCAGATTTCATCTGAGGATATTTCCTTTTTCACCATAGCCCTCTATGGGCTTCCAAATATCACTTTGCCAATTCCACAAGAACTGTCTTAGCGAAAGGCTTCTTGAGGGGAAAGCTGTAACTCTGTGAGATGATTTCACAGAACACAAAGAAGTTTCTCAGAAAGCTTCTTTCTCGTTGTTATCGGAGTTTATATCCTTTGGCCCTATAGTCTTCAAAGGGATCCGAAATATCTCTTCTCAGATTCCACAGAAATAAGGCTAGCAAAGAGATCCTCGAAATACAGATGTAACTCTGTGAGATGAATTAACAGAACACTAAGCAGTTTCTCAGAAAGCTTCTTTCCAGATTTCATCTGAGGATATTTCCTTTTTCACCATAGCCCTCTATGCGCTTCCAAATATCACGTTTCCAATTCCACAATAAATATCTTAGCGAAAGACTTCTTGTGGGGAAAGCTGTAACTCTGTGAGATGATTCCAGAGAACACAAAGAAGTTTCTCAGAAAGTTTCTTTCTCTTTGTTATCGGAGTTTATTTCCTTTGGCCCTATGGTCTTTAAAGGGATCCGAAATATCTGTTCTCAGATTCCAAAGAAATAAGGCTAGCAGAGAGATCCACGAAATACAGATGTAACTCTGTGAGATGAATTAACAGAACACTAAGCAGTTTCTCAGAAAGCTTCTTTCCAGATTTCATCTGAGGATATTTCCTTTTTCACCATTGCCCTCTATGGGCTTCCAAATATCACTTTGCCAATTCAACAAGAACTGTCTTAGCGAAAGGCTTCTTGAGGGGAAAGCTGTAACTCTGTGAGATGATTTCACAGAACACAAAGAAGTTTCTGAGAAAGCTTCTTTCTCATTGTTATCGGAGTTTATATCCTTTGGCCCTATATTTATCAAAGGGATCCGAAATATCTCTTCTCAGATTCCACAGAAATAAGGCTAGCAAAGACATCCACGAAATACAGATGCAACTCTGTGAGATGAATTAACAGAACACTAAGCAGTATCTCAGAAAGCTTCTTTCCAGATTTCATCTGAGGATATTTCCTTTTTCACCATTGCCCTCTATGGGCTTCCAAATATCACTTTGCCAATTCCACAAGAACTGTCTTAGCGAAAGGCTTCTTGAGGGGAAAGCTGTAACTCTGTGAGATGATTTCACAGAACACAAAGAAGTTTCTGAGAAAGTTTCTTTCTCTTTGTTATCGGAGTTTATTTCCTTTGGCCCTATAGTCTTTAAAGGGATCCGAAATATCTCTTCTCAGATTCCACAGAAATAAGGCTAGCAAAGAGATCCGCGAAATACAGATGTAACTCTGTGAGATGAATTAACAGAACACTAAGCAGTTTCTCAGAAAGCTTCTTTCCAGATTTCATCTGAGGATATTTCCTTTTTCACCGTAGCCCTCTATGCGCTTCCAAATATCACTTTGCCAATTCCACAATAAATGTCTTAGCGAAAGACTTCTTGTAGGGAAAGATGTAACTCTGTGAGATGATTTCACAGAACACAAAGAAGTTTCTCAGAAAGTTTCTTTCTCTTTGTTATCGGAGTTTATTTCCTTTGGCCCTATAGTCTTTAAAGGGATCCGAAATATCTGTTCTCAGATTCCACAGAAATAAGGCTAGCAAAGAGATCCACGAAATACAGATGTAACTCTGTGAGATGAATTAACAGAACACTAAGCAGTTTCTCAGAAAGCTTCTTTCCAGATTTCATCTGAGGATATTTCCTTTTTCACCATTGCCCTCTATGGGCTTCCAAATATCACTTTGCCAATTCCACAAGAACTGTCTTAGCGAAAGGCTTCTTGAGGGGAAAGCTGTAACTCTGTGAGATGATTTCACAGAACACAAAGAAGTTTCTCAGAAAGTTTCTTTCTCTTTGTTATCGGAGTTTATTTCCTTTGGCCCTATAGTCTTTAAAGGGATCCGAAATATCTCTTCTCAGATTCCACAGAAATAAGGCTAGCAAAGAGATCCGCGAAATACAGATGTAACTCTGTGAGATGAATTAACAGAACACTAAGCAGTTTCTCAGAAAGCTTCTTTCCAGATTTCATCTGAGGATATTTCCTTTTTCACCATAGCCCTCTATGCGCTTCCAAATATCACTTTGCCAATTCCACAATAAATGTCTTAGCGAAAGACTTCTTGTGGGGAAAGCTGTAACTCTGTGAGATGATTTCACAGAACACAAAGAAGTTTCTCAGAAAGTTTCTTTCTCTTTGTTATCCGAGTTTAATTCCTTTGGCCCTATAGTCTTCAAAGGGATCCGAAATATCTGTTCTCAGATTCCACAGAAATAAGGTTAGCAAAGAGATCCACGAAATGCAGATGTAACTCTGTGAGATGAATTAACAGAACACTTAGCAGTTTCTCAGAAAGCTTCTTTCCAGATTTCATCTGAGGATATTTCCTTTTTCACCATAGCCCTCTATGCGCTTCCAAATATCACTTTGCCAATTCCACAATAAATGTCTTAGCGAAAGACTTCTTGTGGGGAAAGCTGTAACTCTGTGAGATGATTTCAGAGAACACAAAGAAGTTTCTCAGAAAGTTTCTTTCTCTTTGTTATCGGAGTTTATTTCCTTTGGCCCTATGGTCTTTAAAGGGATCCGAAATATCTGTTCTCAGATTCCACAGAAATAAGGCTAGCAAAGAGGTCCGCGAAATACAGATGTAACTCTGTGAGATGAATTAACAGAACACTAAGCAGTTTCTCAGAAAGCTTCTTTCCAGATTTCATCTGAGGATATTTCCTTTTTCACCATAGCCCTCTATGCGCTTCCAAATATCACTTTGCCAATTCCACAATAAATGTCTTAGCGAAAGACTTCTTGTGGGGAAAGCTGTAACTCTGTGAGATGATTTCACAGAACACAAAGAAGTTTCTCAGAAAGCTTCTTTCTCTTTGTTATCGGAGTTTATTTCCTTTGGCCCTATAGTCTTTAAAGGGATCCGAAATATCTGTTTTCAGATTCCACAGAAATAAGGCTAGCAAAGAGATCCGCGAAATACAGATGTAACTCTGTGAGATGAATTAACAGAACACTAAGCAGTTTCTCAGAAAGCTTCTTTCCAGATTTCATCTGAGGATATTTCCTTTTTCACCATAGCCCTCTATGGGCTTCCAAATATCACTTTGCCAATTCCACAAGAACTGTCTTAGCGAAAGGCTTCTTGAGGGGAAAGCTGTAACTCTGTGAGATGATTTCACAGAACACAAAGAAGTTTCTCAGAAAGCTTCTTTCTCGTTGTTATCGGAGTTTATATCCTTTGGCCCTATAGTCTTCAAAGGGATCCGAAATATCTCTTCTCAGATTCCACAGAAATAAGGCTAGCAAAGAGATCCTCGAAATACAGATGTAACTCTGTGAGATGAATTAACAGAACACTAAGCAGTTTCTCAGAAAGCTTCTTTCCAGATTTCATCTGAGGATATTTCCTTTTTCACCATAGCCCTCTATGCGCTTCCAAATATCACGTTTCCAATTCCACAATAAATATCTTAGCGAAAGACTTCTTGTGGGGAAAGCTGTAACTCTGTGAGATGATTCCAGAGAACACAAAGAAGTTTCTCAGAAAGTTTCTTTCTCTTTGTTATCGGAGTTTATTTCCTTTGGCCCTATGGTCTTTAAAGGGATCCGAAATATCTGTTCTCAGATTCCAAAGAAATAAGGCTAGCAGAGAGATCCACGAAATACAGATGTAACTCTGTGAGATGAATTAACAGAACACTAAGCAGTTTCTCAGAAAGCTTCTTTCCAGATTTCATCTGAGGATATTTCCTTTTTCACCATTGCCCTCTATGGGCTTCCAAATATCACTTTGCCAATTCAACAAGAACTGTCTTAGCGAAAGGCTTCTTGAGGGGAAAGCTGTAACTCTGTGAGATGATTTCACAGAACACAAAGAAGTTTCTGAGAAAGCTTCTTTCTCATTGTTATCGGAGTTTATATCCTTTGGCCCTATATTCATCAAAGGGATCCGAAATATCTCTTCTCAGATTCCACAGAAATAAGGCTAGCAAAGACATCCACGAAATACAGATGCAACTCTGTGAGATGAATTAACAGAACACTAAGCAGTTTCTCAGAAAGCTTCTTTCCAGATTTCATCTGAGGATATTTCCTTTTTCACCATTGCCCTCTATGGGCTTCCAAATATCACTTTGCCAATTCCACAAGAACTGTCTTAGCGAAAGGCTTCTTGAGGGGAAAGCTGTAACTCTGTGAGATGATTTCACAGAACACAAAGAAGTTTCTGAGAAAGTTTCTTTCTCTTTGTTATCGGAGTTTATTTCCTTTGGCCCTATAGTCTTTAAAGGGATCCGAAATATCTCTTCTCAGATTCCACAGAAATAAGGCTAGCAAAGAGATCCGCGAAATACAGATGTAACTCTGTGAGATGAATTAACAGAACACTAAGCAGTTTCTCAGAAAGCTTCTTTCCAGATTTCATCTGAGGATATTTCCTTTTTCACCGTAGCCCTCTATGCGCTTCCAAATATCACTTTGCCAATTCCACAATAAATGTCTTAGCGAAAGACTTCTTGTAGGGAAAGATGTAACTCTGTGAGATGATTTCACAGAACACAAAGAAGTTTCTCAGAAAGTTTCTTTCTCTTTGTTATCGGAGTTTATTTCCTTTGGCCCTATAGTCTTTAAAGGGATCCGAAATATCTGTTCTCAGATTCCACAGAAATAAGGCTAGCAAAGAGATCCACGAAATACAGATGTAACTCTGTGAGATGAATTAACAGAACACTAAGCAGTTTCTCAGAAAGCTTCTTTCCAGATTTCATCTGAGGATATTTCCTTTTTCACCATTGCCCTCTATGGGCTTCCAAATATCACTTTGCCAATTCCACAAGAACTGTCTTAGCGAAAGGCTTCTTGAGGGGAAAGCTGTAACTCTGTGAGATGATTTCACAGAACACAAAGAAGTTTCTCAGAAAGCTTCTTTCTCGTTGTTATCGGAGTTTATATCCTTTGGCCCTATAGTCTTCAAGGGATCCGAAATATCTGTTCTCAGATTCCACAGAAATAAGGCTAGCAAAGAGAGCCACGAAATACAGATGTAACTCTCTGAGATGAATTAACGGAACGCTAAGCAGTTTCTCAGAAAGCTTCTTTCCAGATTTCATCGGAGGATATTTCCTTTTTCACCATTGCCCTCTATGGGCTTCAAAATAGCACTTTGCCAATTCAACAAGAACTGTCTTAGCGAAAGGCTTCTTGAGGGGAAAGCTGTAACTCTGTGAGATGATTTCACAGAACACAAAGAAGTTTCTCACAAAGCTTCTTTCTCATTGTTATCGGAGTTTATTTCCTTTGGCCCTATAGTCTTTAAAGGGATCCGAAATATCTGTTCTCAGATTCCACAGAAATAAGGCTAGCAAAGAGATCCGCGAAATACAGATATAACTCTGTGAGATGAATTAACAGAACACTAAGCAGTTTCTCAGAAAGCTTCTTTCCAGATTTCATCTGAGGATATTTCCTTTTTCACCATTGCCCTCTATGCGCTTCCAAATATCACTTTGCCAATTCCACAATAAATGTCTTAGCGAAAGACTTCTTGTGGGGAAAGCTGTAACTCTGTGAGATGATTTCACAGAACACAAAGAAGTTTCTCAGAAAGTTTCTTTCTCTTTGTTATCGGAGTTTATTTCCTTTAGCCCTATAGTCTTTAAAGGGATCCGAAATATCTGTTCTCAGATTCCACAGAAATAAGGCTAGCAAAGAGATCCACGAAATGCAGATGTAACTCTGTGAGATGAATTAACAGAACACTAAGCAGTTTCTCAGAAAGCTTCTTTCCAGATTTCATCTGAGGATATTTCCTTTTTCACCATTGCCCTCTATGGGCTTCCAAATATCACTTTGCCAATTCCACAAGAACTGTCTTAGCGAAAGGCTTCTTGAGGGGAAAGCTGTAACTCTGTGAGATGATTTCACAGAACACAAAGAAGTTTCTGAGAAAGTTTCTTTCTCTTTGTTATCGGAGTTTATTTCCTTTGGCCCTATAGTCTTTAAAGGGATCCGAAATATCTCTTCTCAGATTCCACAGAAATAAGGCTAGCAAAGAGATCCGCGAAATACAGATGTAACTCTGTGAGATGAATTAACAGAACACTAAGCAGTTTCTCAGAAAGCTTCTTTCCAGATTTCATCTGAGGATATTTCCTTTTTCACCGTAGCCCTCTATGCGCTTCCAAATATCACTTTGCCAATTCTACAATAAATGTCTTAGCGAAAGACTTCTTGTAGGGAAAGATGTAACTCTGTGAGATGATTTCCCAGAACACAAAGAAGTTTCTCCGAAAGTTTCTTTCTCTTTGTTATCGGAGTTTATTTCCTTTGGCCCTATAGTCTTTAAAGGGATCCGAAATATCTGTTCTCAGATTCCACAGAAATAAGGCTAGCAAAGAGATCCACGAAATACAGATGTAACTCTGTGAGATGAATTAACAGAACACTAAGCAGTTTCTCAGAAAGCTTCTTTCCAGATTTCATCTGAGGATATTTCCTTTTTCACCATTGCCCTCTATGGGCTTCCAAATATCACTTTGCCAATTCCACAAGAACTGTCTTAGCGAAAGGCTTCTTGAGGGGAAAGCTGTAACTCTGTGAGATGATTTCACAGAACACAAAGAAGTTTCTCAGAAAGCTTCTTTCTCGTTGTTATCGGAGTTTATATCCTTTGGCCCTATAGTCTTCAAGGGATCCGAAATATCTGTTCTCAGATTCCACAGAAATAAGGCTAGCAAAGAGAGCCACGAAATACAGATGTAACTCTCTGAGATGAATTAACGGAACGCTAAGCAGTTTCTCAGAAAGCTTCTTTCCAGATTTCATCGGAGGATATTTCCTTTTTCACCATTGCCCTCTATGGGCTTCAAAATAGCACTTTGCCAATTCAACAAGAACTGTCTTAGCGAAAGGCTTCTTGAGGGGAAAGCTGTAACTCTGTGAGATGATTTCACAGAACACAAAGAAGTTTCTCACAAAGCTTCTTTCTCATTGTTATCGGAGTTTATTTCCTTTGGCCCTATAGTCTTTAAAGGGATCCGAAATATCTGTTCTCAGATTCCACAGAAATAAGGCTAGCAAAGAGATCCGCGAAATACAGATATAACTCTGTGAGATGAATTAACAGAACACTAAGCAGTTTCTCAGAAAGCTTCTTTCCAGATTTCATCTGAGGATATTTCCTTTTTCACCATTGCCCTCTATGCACTTCCAAATATCACTTTGCCAATTCCACAATAAATGTCTTAGCGAAAGACTTCTTGTGGGGAAAGCTGTAACTCTGTGAGATGATTTCACAGAACACAAAGAAGTTTCTCAGAAAGTTTCTTTCTCTTTGTTATCGGAGTTTATTTCCTTTAGCCCTATAGTCTTTAAAGGGATCCGAAATATCTGTTCTCAGATTCCACAGAAATAAGGCTAGCAAAGAGATCCACGAAATGCAGATGTAACTCTGTGAGATGAATTAACAGAACACTAAGCAGTTTCTCAGAAAGCTTCTTTCCAGATTTCATCTGAGGATATTTCCTTTTTCACCATAGCCCTCTATGCGCTTCCAAATATCACTTTGCCAATTCCACAATAAATGTCTTAGCGAAAGACTTCTTGTGGGGAAAGCTGTAACTCTGTGAGATGATTTCACAGAACACAAAGAAGTTTCTCAGAAAGTTTCTTTCTCTTTGTTATCGGAGTTTATTTCCTTTGGCCCTATAGTCCTTAAAGGGATCCGAAATATCTGTTCTCAGATTCCACAGAAATAAGGCTAGCAAAGAGATCCACGAAATACAGATGTAACTCTGTGAGATGAATTAACAGAACACTAAGCAGTTTCTCAGAAAGCTTCTTTCCAGATTTCATCTGAGGATATTTCCTTTTTCGCCATTGCCCTCTATGGGCTTCCAAATATCACTTTGCCAATTCCACAAGAACTGTCTTAGCGAAAGGCTTCTTGAGGTGAAAGCTGTAACTCTGTGAGATGATTTCACAGAACACAAAGAAGTTTCTCAGAAAGCTTCTTTCTCGTTGTTACCGGAGTTTATATCCTTTGGCCCTATAGTCTTCAAAGGGATCCGAAATATCTGTTCTCAGATTCCACAGAAATAAGGCTAGCAAAGAGAGCCACGAAATACAGATGTAACTCTGTGAGATGAATTAACAGAACACTAAGCAGTTTCTCAGAAAGCTTCTTTCCAGATTTCATCTGACGATATTTCCTTTTTCACCATTGCCCTCTATGGGCTTCCAAATATCACTTTGCCAATTCCACAAGAACTGTCTTAGCGAAAGGCTTCTTGAGGGGAAAGCTGTAACTCTGTGAGATGATTTCACAGAACACAAAGAAGTTTCTCAGAAAGCTTCCTTCTCTTTCTTATCGTAATTTATTTCCTTTGGCCCTATATTCATCAAAGGGATCCGAAATATCTCTTCTCAGATTCCACAGAAATAAGGCTAGCAAAGAGATCCACGAAATACAGATATAACTCTGTGAGATGATTTCACAGAACACAAAGAAGTTTCTCAGAAAGCTTCTTTCTCGTTGTTATCGGAGTTTATATCCTTTGGCCCTATAGTCTTCAAAGGGATCCGAAATATCTCTTCTCAGATTCTACAGAAATAAGGGTAGCAAAGAGAGCCACGAAATACAGATGTAACTCTGTGAGATGAATTAACAGAACACTAAGCAGTTTCTCAGAAAGCTTCTTTCCAGATTTCATCTGAGGATATTTCCTTTTTCACCATTGCACTCTACGGGCTTCAAAATATCACTTTGCCAATTCAACAAGAACTGTCTTAGCGAAAGGCTTCTTGAGTGGAAAGCTATAACTCTGTGAGATGATTTCACAGAACACAAAGAAGTTTCTCAGAAAGCTTCTTTCTCATTGTTATCGGAGTTTATTTCCTTTGGCCCTATAGTCTTCAAAGGGATCCGAAATATCTGTTCTCAGATTCCACAGAAATAAGGCTAGCAAAGAGATCCACGAAATACAGATGTAACTCTGTGAGATGAATTAACAGAACACTAAGCAGTTTCTCAGAAAGCTTCTTTCCAGATTTCATCTGAGGATATTTCCTTTTTCACCATAGCCCTCTATGCGCTTCCAAATATCACTTTGCCAATTCCACAATAAATGTCTTAGCGAAAGACTTCTTGTGGGGAAAGCTGTAACTCTGTGAGATGATTTCACAGAACACAAAGAAGTTTCTCAGAAAGTTTCTTTCTCTTTGTTATCGGAGTTTATTTCCTTTGGCCCTACAGTCTTTAAAGGGATCCGAAATATCTGTTCTCAGATTCCACAGAAATAAGGCTAGCAAAGAGATCCACGAAATACAGATGTAACTCTGTGAGATGAATTAACAGAACACTAAGCAGTTTCTCAGAAAGCTTCTTTCCAGATTTCATCTGAGGATATTTCCTTTTTCACCATTGCCCTCTATGGGCTTCCAAATATCACTTTGCCAATTCCACAAGAACTGTCTTAGCGAAAGGCTTCTTGAGGGGAAAGCTGTAACTCTGTGAGATGATTTCACAGAACACAAAGAAGTTTCTCAGAAAGCTTCTTTCTCGTTGTTATCGGATTTATATCCTTTGGCCCTATAGTCTTCAAAGGGATCCGAAATATCTGTTCTCAGATTCCACAGAAATAAGGCTAGCAAAGAGAGCCACGAAATACAGATGTAACTCTGTGAGATGAATTAACAGAACACTAAGCAGTTTCTCAGAGAGCTTCTTTCCAGATTTCATCTGAGGATATTTCCTTTTTCACCATTGCCCTCAAGGGGTTCAAAATATCACTTTGCCAATTCCACAAGAACTGTCTTAGCGAAAGGCTTCTTGAGGGGAAAGCTGTAACTCTGTGAGATGATTTCACAGAACACAAAGAAGTTTCTCAGAAAGCTTCTTTCTCGTTGTTATCGGAGTTTATATCCTTTGGCCCTATAGTCTTCAAAGGGATCCGAAATATCTCTTCTCAGATTCCACAGAAATAAGGCTAGCAAAGAGATCCTCGAAATACAGATGTAACTCTGTGAGATGAATTAACAGAACACTAAGCAGTTTCTCAGAAAGCTTCTTTCCAGATTTCATCTGAGGATATTTCCTTTTTCACCATAGCCCTCTATGCGCTTCCAAATATCACGTCTCCAATTCCACAATAAATGTCTTAGCGAAAGACTTCTTGTGGGGAAAGCTGTAACTCTGTGAGATGATTTCCGAGAACACAAAGAAGTTTCTCAGAAAGTTTCTTTCTCTTTCTTATCGGAGTTTATTTCCTTTGGCCCTATGGTCTTTAAAGGGATCCGAAATATCTGTTCTCAGATTCCAAAGAAATAAGGCTAGCAAAGAGATCCACGAAATACAGCTGTAACTCTGTGAGATGAATTAACAGAACACTAAGCAGTTTCTCAGAAACCTTCTTTCCAGATTTCATCTGAGGATATTTCCTTTTTCACCATTGCCCTCTATGCGCTTCCAAATATCACTTTGCCAATTCCACAATAAATGTCTTAGCGAAAGACTTCTTGTGGGGAAAGCTGTAACTCTGTGAGATGATTTCACAGAACACAAAGAAGTTTCTCCGAAAGTTTCTTTCTCTTTGTTATCGGAGTTTATTTCCTTTGGCCCTATAGTCTTTAAAGGGATCCGAAATATCTGTTCTCAGATTCCACAGATATAAGGCTAGCAAAGAGATCCACGAAATACAGATGTAACTCTGTGAGATGAATTGACAGAACACTAAGCAGTTTCTCAGAAAGCTTCTTTCCAGATTTCATCTGAGGATATTTCCTTTTTCACCATTGCCCTCTATGGGCTTCCAAATATCACTTTGCCAATTCAACAAGAACTGTCTTAGCGAAAGGCTTCTTGAGGGGAAAGCTGTAACTCTGTGAGATGATTTCACAGAACACAAAGAAGTTTCTGAGAAAGCTTCTTTCTCATTGTTATCGGAGTTTATATCCTTTGGCCCTATATTCATCAAAGGGATCCGAAATATCTCTTCTCAGATTCCACAGAAATAAGGCTAGCAAAGACATCCACGAAATACAGATGCAACTCTGTGAGATGAATTAACAGAACACTAAGCAGTTTCTCAGAAAGCTTCTTTCCAGATTTCATCTGAGGATATTTCCTTTTTCACCATTGCCCTCTATGGGCTTCCAAATATCACTTTGCCAATTCCACAAGAACTGTCTTAGCGAAAGGCTTCTTGAGGGGAAAGCTGTAACTCTGTGAGATGATTTCACAGAACACAAAGAAGTTTCTCAGAAAGTTTCTTTCTCTTTGTTATCGGAGTTTATTTCCTTTGGCCCTATGGTCTTTAAAGGGATCCGAAATATCTGTTCTCAGATTCCACAGAAATAAGGCTAGCAAAGAGATCCGCGAAATACAGATGTAACTCTGTGAGATGAATTAACAGAACACTAAGCAGTTTCTCAGAAAGCTTCTTTCCAGATTTCATCTGAGGATATTTCCTTTTTCACCATAGCCCTCTATGCGCTTCCAAATATCACTTTGCCAATTCCACAATAAATGTCTTAGCGAAAGACTTCTTGTGGGGAAAGCTGTAACTCTGTGAGATGATTTCACAGAACACAAAGAAGTTTCTCAGAAAGCTTCTTTCTCTTTGTTATCGGAGTTTATTTCCTTTGTCCCTATAGTCTTTAAAGGGATCCGAAATATCTGTTTTCAGATTCCACAGAAATAAGGCTAGCAAAGAGATCAGCGAAATACAGATGTAACTCTGTGAGATGAATTAACAGAACACTAAGCAGTTTCTCATAAAGCTTCTTTCCAGATTTCATCTGAGGATATTTCCTTTTTCACCATAGCCCTCTATGGGCTTCCAAATATCACTTTGCCAATTCCACAAGAACTGTCTTAGCGAAAGGCTTCTTGAGGGGAAAGCTGTAACTCTGTGAGATGATTTCACAGAACACAAAGAAGTTTCTCAGAAAGCTTCTTTCTCGTTGTTATCGGAGTTTATATCCTTTGGCCCTATAGTCTTCAAAGGGATCCGAAATATCTCTTCTCAGATTCCACAGAAATAAGGCTAGCAAAGAGATCCTCGAAATACAGATGTAACTCTGTGAGATGAATTAACAGAACACTAAGCAGTTTCTCAGAAAGCTTCTTTCCAGATTTCATCTGAGGATATTTCCTTTTTCACCATAGCCCTCTATGCGCTTCCAAATATCACGTTTCCAATTCCACAATAAATATCTTAGCGAAAGACTTCTTGTGGGGAAAGCTGTAACTCTGTGAGATGATTCCAGAGAACACAAAGAAGTTTTTCAGAAAGTTTCTTTCTCTTTGTTATCGGAGTTTATTTCCTTTGGCCCTATGGTCTTTAAAGGGATCCGAAATATCTGTTCTCAGATTCCAAAGAAATAAGGCTAGCAGAGAGATCCGCGAAATACAGCTGTAACTCTGTGAGATGAATTAACAGAACACTAAGCAGTTTCTCAGAAACCTTCTTTCCAGATTTCATCTGAGGATATTTCCTTTTTCACCATTGCCCTCTATGCGCTTCCAAATATCACTTTGCCAATTCCACAATAAATGTCTTAGCGAAAGACTTCTTGTGGGGAAAGCTGTAACTCTGTGAGATGATTTCACAGAACACAAAGAAGTTTCTCAGAAAGTTTCTTTCTCTTTGTTATCGGAGTTTATTTCCTTTGGCCCTATAGTCTTTAAAGGGATCCGAAATATCTGTTCTCAGATTCCACAGATATAAGGCTAGCAAAGAGATCCACGAAATACAGATGTAACTCTGTGAGATGAATTAACAGAACACTAAGCAGTTTCTCAGAAAGCTTCTTTCCAGATTTCATCTGAGGATATTTCCTTTTTCACCATTGCCCTCTATGGGCTTCCAAATATCACTTTGCCAATTCAACAAGAACTGTCTTAGCGAAAGGCTTCTTGAGGGGAAAGCTGTAACTCTGTGAGATGATTTCACAGAACACAAAGAAGTTTCTGAGAAAGCTTCTTTCTCATTGTTATCGGAGTTTATATCCTTTGGCCCTATATTCATCAAAGGGATCCGAAATATCTCTTCTCAGATTCCACAGAAATAAGGCTAGCAAAGACATCCACGAAATACAGATGCAACTCTGTGAGATGAATTAACAGAACACTAAGCAGTTTCTCAGAAAGCTTCTTTCCAGATTTCATCTGAGGATATTTCCTTTTTCACCATTGCCCTCTATGGGCTTCCAAATATCACTTTGCCAATTCCACAAGAACTGTCTTAGGGAAAGGCTTCTTGAGGGGAAAGCTGTAACTCTGTGAGATGATTTCACAGAACACAAAGAAGTTTCTCAGAAAGTTTCTTTCTCTTTGTTATCGGAGTTTATTTCCTTTGGCCCTATAGTCTTTAAAGGGATCCGAAATATCTCTTCTCAGATTCCACAGAAATAAGGCTAGCAAAGAGATCCGCGAAATACAGATGTAACTCTGTGAGATGAATTAACAGAACACTAAGCAGTTTCTCAGAAAGCTTCTTTCCAGATTTCATCTGAGGATATTTCCTTTTTCACCATAGCCCTCTATGCGCTTCCAAATATCACTTTGCCAATTCCACAATAAATATCTTAGCGAAAGACTTCTTGTGGGGAAAGCTGTAACTCTGTGAGATGATTTCACAGAACACAAAGAAGTTTCTCAGAAAGCTTCTTTCTCTTTGTTATCGGAGTTTATTTCCTTTGGCCCTATAGTCTTCAAGGGATCCGAAATATCTGTTCTCAGATTCCACAGAAATAAGGCTAGCAAAGAGAGCCACGAAATACAGATGTAACTCTCTGAGATGAATTAACGGAACGCTAAGCAGTTTCTCAGAAAGCTTCTTTCCAGATTTCATCGGAGGATATTTCCTTTTTCACCATTGCCCTCTATGGGCTTCAAAATAGCACTTTGCCAATTCAACAAGAACTGTCTTAGCGAAAGGCTTCTTGAGGGGAAAGCTGTAACTCTGTGAGATGATTTCACAGAACACAAAGAAGTTTCTCAGAAAGCTTCTTTCTCGTTGTTATCGGAGTTTATATCCTTTGGCCCTATAGTCTTCAAAGGGATCCGAAATATCTCTTCTCAGATGCCACAGAAATAAGGCTAGCAAAGAGATCCTCGAAATACAGATGTAACTCTGTGAGATGAATTAACAGAACACTAAGCAGTTTCTCAGAAAGCTTCTTTCCAGATTTCATCTGAGGATATTTCCTTTTTCACCATAGCCCTCTATGCGCTTCCAAATATCACGTTTCCAATTCCACAATAAATGTCTTAGCGAAAGACTTCTTGTGGGGAAAGCTGTAACTCTGTGAGATGATTTCAGAGAACACAAAGAAGTTTCTCAGAAAGTTTCTTTCTCTTTCTTATCGGAGTTTATTTCCTTTGGCCCTATGGTCTTTAAAGGGATCCGAAATATCTGTTCTCAGATTCCAAAGAAATAAGGCTAGCAAAGAGATCCGCGAAATACAGCTGTAACTCTGTGAGATGAATTAACAGAACACTAAGCAGTTTCTCAGAAACCTTCTTTCCAGATTTCATCTGAGGATATTTCCTTTTTCACCATTGCCCTCTATGCGCTTCCAAATATCACTTTGCCAATTCCACAATAAATGTCTTAGCGAAAGACTTCTTGTGGGGAAAGCTGTAACTCTGTGAGATGATTTCACAGAACACAAAGAAGTTTCTCAGAAAGTTTCTTTCTCTTTGTTATCGGAGTTTATTTCCTTTGGCCCTATAGTCTTTAAAGGGATCCGAAATATCTGTTCTCAGATTCCACAGATATAAGGCTAGCAAAGAGATCCACGAAATACAGATGTAACTCTGTGAGATGAATTAACAGAACACTAAGCAGTTTCTCAGAAAGCTTCTTTCCAGATTTCATCTGAGGATATTTCCTTTTTCACCATAGCCCTCTATGGGCTTCCAAATATCACTTTGCCAATTCCACAAGAACTGTCTTAGCGAAAGGCTTCTTGAGGGGAAAGCTGTAACTCTGTGAGATGATTTCACAGAACACAAAGAAGTTTCTCAGAAAGCTTCTTTCTCGTTGTTATCGGAGTTTATATCCTTTGGCCCTATAGTCTTCAAAGGGATCCGAAATATCTCTTCTCAGATTCCACAGAAATAAGGCTAGCAAAGAGATCCTCGAAATACAGATGTAACTCTGTGAGATGAATTAACAGAACACTAAGCAGTTTCTCAGAAAGCTTCTTTCCAGATTTCATCTGAGGATATTTCCTTTTTCACCATAGCCCTCTATGCGCTTCCAAATATCACGTTTCCAATTCCACAATAAATATCTTAGCGAAAGACTTCTTGTGGGGAAAGCTGTAACTCTGTGAGATGATTCCAGAGAACACAAAGAAGTTTCTCAGAAAGTTTCTTTCTCTTTGTTATCGGAGTTTATTTCCTTTGGCCCTATGGTCTTTAAAGGGATCCGAAATATCTGTTCTCAGATTCCAAAGAAATAAGGCTAGCAGAGAGATCCACGAAATACAGATGTAACTCTGTGAGATGAATTAACAGAACACTAAGCAGTTTCTCAGAAAGCTTCTTTCCAGATTTCATCTGAGGATATTTCCTTTTTCACCATTGCCCTCTATGGGCTTCCAAATATCACTTTGCCAATTCAACAAGAACTGTCTTAGCGAAAGGCTTCTTGAGGGGAAAGCTGTAACTCTGTGAGATGATTTCACAGAACACAAAGAAGTTTCTGAGAAAGCTTCTTTCTCATTGTTATCGGAGTTTATATCCTTTGGCCCTATATTCATCAAAGGGATCCGAAATATCTCTTCTCAGATTCCACAGAAATAAGGCTAGCAAAGACATCCACGAAATACAGATGCAACTCTGTGAGATGAATTAACAGAACACTAAGCAGTTTCTCAGAAAGCTTCTTTCCAGATTTCATCTGAGGATATTTCCTTTTTCACCATTGCCCTCTATGGGCTTCCAAATATCACTTTGCCAATTCCACAAGAACTGTCTTAGCGAAAGGCTTCTTGAGGGGAAAGCTGTAACTCTGTGAGATGATTTCACAGAACACAAAGAAGTTTCTGAGAAAGTTTCTTTCTCTTTGTTATCGGAGTTTATTTCCTTTGGCCCTATAGTCTTTAAAGGGATCCGAAATATCTCTTCTCAGATTCCACAGAAATAAGGCTAGCAAAGAGATCCGCGAAATACAGATGTAACACTGTGAGATGAATTAACAGAACACTAAGCAGTTTCTCAGAAAGCTTCTTTCCAGATTTCATCTGAGGATATTTCCTTTTTCACCATTGCCCTCTATGGGCTTCCAAATATCACTTTGCCAATTCCACAAGAACTGTCTTAGCGAAAGGCTTCTTGAGGGGAAAGCTGTAACTCTGTGAGATGATTTCACAGAACACAAAGAAGTTTCTCAGAAAGCTTCTTTCTCGTTGTTATCGGAGTTTATATCCTTTGGCCCTATAGTCTTCAAGGGATCCGAAATATCTGTTCTCAGATTCCACAGAAATAAGGCTAGCAAAGAGAGCCACGAAATACAGATGTAACTCTCTGAGATGAATTAACGGAACGCTAAGCAGTTTCTCAGAAAGCTTCTTTCCAGATTTCATCGGAGGATATTTCCTTTTTCACCATTGCCCTCTATGGGCTTCAAAATAGCACTTTGCCAATTCAACAAGAACTGTCTTAGCGAAAGGCTTCTTGAGGGGAAAGCTGTAACTCTGTGAGATGATTTCACAGAACACAAAGAAGTTTCTCACAAAGCTTCTTTCTCATTGTTATCGGAGTTTATTTCCTTTGGCCCTATAGTCTTTAAAGGGATCCGAAATATCTGTTCTCAGATTCCACAGAAATAAGGCTAGCAAAGAGATCCGCGAAATACAGATATAACTCTGTGAGATGAATTAACAGAACACTAAGCAGTTTCTCAGAAAGCTTCTTTCCAGATTTCATCTGAGGATATTTCCTTTTTCACCATTGCCCTCTATGCGCTTCCAAATATCACTTTGCCAATTCCACAATAAATGTCTTAGCGAAAGACTTCTTGTGGGGAAAGCTGTAACTCTGTGAGATGATTTCACAGAACACAAAGAAGTTTCTCAGAAAGTTTCTTTCTCTTTGTTATCGGAGTTTATTTCCTTTAGCCCTATAGTCTTTAAAGGGATCCGAAATATCTGTTCTCAGATTCCACAGAAATAAGGCTAGCAAAGAGATCCACGAAATGCAGATGTAACTCTGTGAGATGAATTAACAGAACACTAAGCAGTTTCTCAGAAAGCTTCTTTCCAGATTTCATCTGAGGATATTTCCTTTTTCACCATTGCCCTCTATGGGCTTCCAAATATCACTTTGCCAATTCCACAAGAACTGTCTTAGCGAAAGGCTTCTTGAGGGGAAAGCTGTAACTCTGTGAGATGATTTCACAGAACACAAAGAAGTTTCTGAGAAAGTTTCTTTCTCTTTGTTATCGGAGTTTATTTCCTTTGGCCCTATAGTCTTTAAAGGGATCCGAAATATCTCTTCTCAGATTCCACAGAAATAAGGCTAGCAAAGAGATCCGCGAAATACAGATGTAAGTCTGTGAGATGAATTAACAGAACACTAAGCAGTTTCTCAGAAAGCTTCTTTCCAGATTTCATCTGAGGATATTTCCTTTTTCACCGTAGCCCTCTATGCGCTTCCAAATATCACTTTGCCAATTCCACAATAAATGTCATAGCGAAAGACTTCTTGTAGGGAAAGATGTAACTCTGTGAGATGATTTCACAGAACACAAAGAAGTTTCTCAGAAAGTTTCTTTCTCTTTGTTATCGGAGTTTATTTCCTTTGGCCCTATAGTCTTTAAAGGGATCCGAAATATCTGTTCTCAGATTCCACAGAAATAAGGCTAGCAAAGAGATCCGCGAAATACAGCTGTAACTCTGTGAGATGAATTAACAGAACACTAAGCAGTTTCTCAGAAACCTTCTTTCCAGATTTCATCTGAGGATATTTCCTTTTTCACCATTGCCCTCTATGGGCTTCCAAATATCACTTTGCCAATTCCACAAGAACTGTCTTAGCGAAAGGCTTCTTGAGGGGAAAGCTGTAACTCTGTGAGATGATTTCACAGAACACAAAGAAGTTTCTCAGAAAGCTTCTTTCTCGTTGTTATCGGAGTTTATATCCTTTGGCCCTATAGTCTTCAAGGGATCCGAAATATCTGTTCTCAGATTCCACAGAAATAAGGCTAGCAAAGAGAGCCACGAAATACAGATGTAACTCTCTGAGATGAATTAACGGAACGCTAAGCAGTTTCTCAGAAAGCTTCTTTCCAGATTTCATCGGAGTATATTTCCTTTTTCACCATTGCCCTCTATGGGCTTCAAAATAGCACTTTGCCAATTCAACAAGAACTGTCTTAGCGAAAGGCTTCTTGAGGGGAAAGCTGTAACTCTGTGAGATGATTTCACAGAACACAAAGAAGTTTCTCACAAAGCTTCTTTCTCATTGTTATCGGAGTTTATTTCCTTTGGCCCTATAGTCTTTAAAGGGATCCGAAATATCTGTTCTCAGATTCCACAGAAATAAGGCTAGCAAAGAGATCCGCGAAATACAGATATAACTCTGTGAGATGAATTAACAGAACACTAAGCAGTTTCTCAGAAAGCTTCTTTCCAGATTTCATCTGAGGATATTTCCTTTTTCACCATTGCCCTCTATGCGCTTCCAAATATCACTTTGCCAATTCCACAATAAATGTCTTAGCGAAAGACTTCTTGTGGGGAAAGCTGTAACTCTGTGAGATGATTTCACAGAACACAAAGAAGTTTCTCAGAAAGTTTCTTTCTCTTTGTTATCGGAGTTTATTTCCTTTAGCCCTATAGTCTTTAAAGGGATCCGAAATATCTGTTCTCAGATTCCACAGAAATAAGGCTAGCAAAGAGATCCACGAAATGCAGATGTAACTCTGTGAGATGAATTAACAGAACACTAAGCAGTTTCTCAGAAAGCTTCTTTCCAGATTTCATCTGAGGATATTTCCTTTTTCACCATAGCCCTCTATGCGCTTCCAAATATCACTTTGCCAATTCCACAATAAATGTCTTAGCGAAAGACTTCTTGTGGGGAAAGCTGTAACTCTGTGAGATGATTTCACAGAACACAAAGAAGTTTCTCAGAAAGTTTCTTTCTCTTTGTTATCGGAGTTTATTTCCTTTGGCCCTATAGTCCTTAAAGGGATCCGAAATATCTCTTCTCAGATTCCACAGAAATAAGGCTAGCAAAGAGATCCACGAAATACAGATGTAACTCTGTGAGATGAATTAACAGAACACTAAGCAGTTTCTCAGAAAGCTTCTTTCCAGATTTCATCTGAGGATATTTCCTTTTTCGCCATTGCCCTCTATGGGCTTCCAAATATCACTTTGCCAATTCCACAAGAACTGTCTTAGCGAAAGGCTTCTTGAGGTGAAAGCTGTAACTCTGTGAGATGATTTCACAGAACACAAAGAAGTTTCTCAGAAAGCTTCTTTCTCGTTGTTACCGGAGTTTATATCCTTTGGCCCTATAGTCTTCAAAGGGATCCGAAATATCTGTTCTCAGATTCCACAGAAATAAGGCTAGCAAAGAGAGCCACGAAATACAGATGTAACTCTGTGAGATGAATTAACAGAACACTAAGCAGTTTCTCAGAAAGCTTCTTTCCAGATTTCATCTGACGATATTTCCTTTTTCACCATTGCCCTCTATGGGCTTCCAAATATCACTTTGCCAATTCCACAAGAACTGTCTTAGCGAAAGGCTTCTTGAGGGGAAAGCTGTAACTCTGTGAGATGATTTCACAGAACACAAAGAAGTTTCTCAGAAAGCTTCCTTCTCTTTCTTATCGTAATTTATTTCCTTTGGCCCTATATTCATCAAAGGGATCCGAAATATCTCTTCTCAGATTCCACAGAAATAAGGCTAGCAAAGAGATCCACGAAATACAGATATAACTCTGTGAGATGATTTCACAGAACACAAAGAAGTTTCTCAGAAAGCTTCTTTCTCGTTGTTATCGGAGTTTATATCCTTTGGCCCTATAGTCTTCAAAGGGATCCGAAATATCTCTTCTCAGATTCTACAGAAATAAGGGTAGCAAAGAGAGCCACGAAATACAGATGTAACTCTGTGAGATGAATTAACAGAACACTAAGCAGTTTCTCAGAAAGCTTCTTTCCAGATTTCATCTGAGGATATTTCCTTTTTCACCATTGCACTCTACGGGCTTCAAAATATCACTTTGCCAATTCAACAAGAACTGTCTTAGCGAAAGGCTTCTTGAGTGGAAAGCTATAACTCTGTGAGATGATTTCACAGAACACAAAGAAGTTTCTCAGAAAGCTTCTTTCTCATTGTTATCGGAGTTTATTTCCTTTGGCCCTATAGTCTTCAAAGGGATCCGAAATATCTGTTCTCAGATTCCACAGAAATAAGGCTAGCAAAGAGATCCACGAAATACAGATGTAACTCTGTGAGATGAATTAACAGAACACTAAGCAGTTTCTCAGAAAGCTTCTTTCCAGATTTCATCTGAGGATATTTCCTTTTTCACCATAGCCCTCTATGCGCTTCCAAATATCACTTTGCCAATTCCACAATAAATGTCTTAGCGAAAGACTTCTTGTGGGGAAAGCTGTAACTCTGTGAGATGATTTCACAGAACACAAAGAAGTTTCTCAGAAAGTTTCTTTCTCTTTGTTATCGGAGTTTATTTCCTTTGGCCCTACAGTCTTTAAAGGGATCCGAAATATCTGTTCTCAGATTCCACAGAAATAAGGCTAGCAAAGAGATCCACGAAATACAGATGTAACTCTGTGAGATGAATTAACAGAACACTAAGCAGTTTCTCAGAAAGCTTCTTTCCAGATTTCATCTGAGGATATTTCCTTTTTCACCATTGCCCTCTATGGGCTTCCAAATATCACTTTGCCAATTCCACAAGAACTGTCTTAGCGAAAGGCTTCTTGAGGGGAAAGCTGTAACTCTGTGAGATGATTTCACAGAACACAAAGAAGTTTCTCAGAAAGCTTCTTTCTCGTTGTTATCGGATTTATATCCTTTGGCCCTATAGTCTTCAAAGGGATCCGAAATATCTGTTCTCAGATTCCACAGAAATAAGGCTAGCAAAGAGAGCCACGAAATACAGATGTAACTCTGTGAGATGAATTAACAGAACACTAAGCAGTTTCTCAGAGAGCTTCTTTCCAGATTTCATCTGAGGATATTTCCTTTTTCACCATTGCCCTCAAGGGGTTCAAAATATCACTTTGCCAATTCCACAAGAACTGTCTTAGCGAAAGGCTTCTTGAGGGGAAAGCTGTAACTCTGTGAGATGATTTCACAGAACACAAAGAAGTTTCTCAGAAAGCTTCTTTCTCGTTGTTATCGGAGTTTATATCCTTTGGCCCTATAGTCTTCAAAGGGATCCGAAATATCTCTTCTCAGATTCCACAGAAATAAGGCTAGCAAAGAGATCCTCGAAATACAGATGTAACTCTGTGAGATGAATTAACAGAACACTAAGCAGTTTCTCAGAAAGCTTCTTTCCAGATTTCATCTGAGGATATTTCCTTTTTCACCATAGCCCTCTAGGCGCTTCCAAATATCACGTCTCCAATTCCACAATAAATGTCTTAGCGAAAGACTTCTTGTGGGGAAAGCTGTAACTCTGTGAGATGATTTCCGAGAACACAAAGAAGTTTCTCAGAAAGTTTCTTTCTCTTTCTTATCGGAGTTTATTTCCTTTGGCCCTATGGTCTTTAAAGGGATCCGAAATATCTGTTCTCAGATTCCAAAGAAATAAGGCTAGCAAAGAGATCCACGAAATACAGCTGTAACTCTGTGAGATGAATTAACAGAACACTAAGCAGTTTCTCAGAAACCTTCTTTCCAGATTTCATCTGAGGATATTTCCTTTTTCACCATTGCCCTCTATGCGCTTCCAAATATCACTTTGCCAATTCCACAATAAATGTCTTAGCGAAAGACTTCTTGTGGGGAAAGCTGTAACTCTCTGAGATGATTTCACAGAACACAAAGAAGTTTCTCCGAAAGTTTCTTTCTCTTTGTTATCGGAGTTTATTTCCTTTGGCCCTATAGTCTTTAAAGGGATCCGAAATATCTGTTCTCAGATTCCACAGATATAAGGCTAGCAAAGAGATCCACGAAATACAGATGTAACTCTGTGAGATGAATTAACAGAACACTAAGCAGTTTCTCAGAAAGCTTCTTTCCAGATTTCATCTGAGGATATTTCCTTTTTCACCATTGCCCTCTATGGGCTTCCAAATATCACTTTGCCAATTCCACAAGAACTGTCTTAGCGAAAGGCTTCTTGAGGGGAAAGCTGTAACTCTGTGAGATGATTTCACAGAACACAAAGAAGTTTCTGAGAAAGCTTCTTTCTCATTGTTATCGGAGTTTATATCCTTTGGCCCTATATTCATCAAAGGGATCCGAAATATCTCTTCTCAGATTCCACAGAAATAAGGCTAGCAAAGACATCCACGAAATACAGATGCAACTCTGTGAGATGAATTAACAGAACACTAAGCAGTTTCTCAGAAAGCTTCTTTCCAGATTTCATCTGAGGATATTTCCTTTTTCACCATTGCCCTCTATGGGCTTCCAAATATCACTTTGCCAATTCCACAAGAACTGTCTTAGCGAAAGGCTTCTTGAGGGGAAAGCTGTAACTCTGTGAGATGATTTCACAGAACACAAAGAAGTTTCTCAGAAAGTTTCTTTCTCTTTGTTATCGGAGTTTATTTCCTTTGGCCCTATGGTCTTTAAAGGGATCCGAAATATCTGTTCTCAGATTCCACAGAAATAAGGCTAGCAAAGAGATCCGCGAAATACAGATGTAACTCTGTGAGATGAATTAACAGAACACTAAGCAGTTTCTCAGAAAGCTTCTTTCCAGATTTCATCTGAGGATATTTCCTTTTTCACCATAGCCCTCTATGCGCTTCCAAATATCACTTTGCCAATTCCACAATAAATGTCTTAGCGAAAGACTTCTTGTGGGGAAAGCTGTAACTCTGTGAGATGATTTCACAGAACACAAAGAAGTTTCTCAGAAAGCTTCTTTCTCTTTGTTATCGGAGTTTATTTCCTTTGTCCCTATAGTCTTTAAAGGGATCCGAAATATCTGTTTTCAGATTCCACAGAAATAAGGCTAGCAAAGAGATCCGCGAAATACAGATGTAACTCTGTGAGATGAATTAACAGAACACTAAGCAGTTTCTCATAAAGCTTCTTTCCAGATTTCATCTGAGGATATTTCCTTTTTCACCATAGCCCTCTATGGGCTTCCAAATATCACTTTGCCAATTCCACAAGAACTGTCTTAGCGAAAGGCTTCTTGAGGGGAAAGCTGTAACTCTGTGAGATGATTTCACAGAACACAAAGAAGTTTCTCAGAAAGCTTCTTTCTCGTTGTTATCGGAGTTTATATCCTTTGGCCCTATAGTCTTCAAAGGGATCCGAAATATCTCTTCTCAGATTCCACAGAAATAAGGCTAGCAAAGAGATCCTCGAAATACAGATGTAACTCTGTGAGATGAATTAACAGAACACTAAGCAGTTTCTCAGAAAGCTTCTTTCCAGATTTCATCTGAGGATATTTCCTTTTTCACCATAGCCCTCTATGCGCTTCCAAATATCACGTTTCCAATTCCACAATAAATGTCTTAGCGAAAGACTTCTTGTGGGGAAAGCTGTAACTCTGTGAGATGATTCCAGAGAACACAAAGAAGTTTCTCAGAAAGCTTCTTTCTCTTTCTTATCGGAGTTTATTTCCTTTGGCCCTATAGTCTTTAAAGGGATCCGAAATATCTGTTCTCAGATTCCACAGATATAAGGCTAGCAAAGAGATCCACGAAATACAGATGTAACTCTGTGAGATGAATTAACAGAACACTAAGCAGTTTCTCAGAAAGCTTCTTTCCAGATTTCATCTGAGGATATTTCCTTTTTCACCATTGCCCTCTATGGGCTTCCAAATATCACTTTGCCAATTCAACAAGAACTGTCTTAGCGAAAGGCTTCTTGAGGGGAAAGCTGTAACTCTGTGAGATGATTTCACAGAACACAAAGAAGTTTCTGAGAAAGCTTCTTTCTCATTGTTATCGGAGTTTATATCCTTTGGCCCTATATTCATCAAAGGGATCCGAAATATCTCTTCTCAGATTCCACAGAAATAAGGCTAGCAAAGACATCCACGAAATACAGATGCAACTCTGTGAGATGAATTAACAGAACACTAAGCAGTTTCTCAGAAAGCTTCTTTCCAGATTTCATCTGAGGATATTTCCTTTTTCACCATTGCCCTCTATGGGCTTCCAAATATCACTTTGCCAATTCCACAAGAACTGTCTTAGCGAAAGGCTTCTTGAGGGGAAAGCTGTAACTCTGTGAGATGATTTCACAGAACACAAAGAAGTTTCTCAGAAAGTTTCTTTCTCTTTGTTATCGGAGTTTATTTCCTTTGGCCCTATGGTCTTTAAAGGGATCCGAAATATCTGTTCTCAGATTCCACAGAAATAAGGCTAGCAAAGAGATCCGCGAAATACAGATGTAACTCTGTGAGATGAATTAACAGAACACTAAGCAGTTTCTCAGAAAGCTTCTTTCCAGATTTCATCTGAGGATATTTCCTTTTTCACCATAGCCCTCTATGCGCTTCCAAATATCACTTTGCCAATTCCACAATAAATGTCTTAGCGAAAGACTTCTTGTGGGGAAAGCTGTAACTCTGTGAGATGATTTCACAGAACACAAAGAAGTTTCTCAGAAAGCTTCTTTCTCTTTGTTATCGGAGTTTATTTCCTTTGTCCCTATAGTCTTTAAAGGGATCCGAAATATCTGTTTTCAGATTCCACAGAAATAAGGCTAGCAAAGAGATCCGCGAAATACAGATGTAACTCTGTGAGATGAATTAACAGAACACTAAGCAGTTTCTCATAAAGCTTCTTTCCAGATTTCATCTGAGGATATTTCCTTTTTCACCATAGCCCTCTATGGGCTTCCAAATATCACTTTGCCAATTCCACAAGAACTGTCTTAGCGAAAGGCTTCTTGAGGGGAAAGCTGTAACTCTGTGAGATGATTTCACAGAACACAAAGAAGTTTCTCAGAAAGCTTCTTTCTCGTTGTTATCGGAGTTTATATCCTTTGGCCCTATAGTCTTCAAAGGGATCCGAAATATCTCTTCTCAGATTCCACAGAAATAAGGCTAGCAAAGAGATCCTCGAAATACAGATGTAACTCTGTGAGATGAATTAACAGAACACTAAGCAGTTTCTCAGAAAGCTTCTTTCCAGATTTCATCTGAGGATATTTCCTTTTTCACCATAGCCCTCTATGCGCTTCCAAATATCACGTTTCCAATTCCACAATAAATATCTTAGCGAAAGACTTCTTGTGGGGAAAGCTGTAACTCTGTGAGATGATTCCAGAGAACACAAAGAAGTTTTTCAGAAAGTTTCTTTCTCTTTGTTATCGGAGTTTATTTCCTTTGGCCCTATGGTCTTTAAAGGGATCCGAAATATCTGTTCTCAGATTCCAAAGAAATAAGGCTAGCAGAGAGATCCGCGAAATACAGCTGTAACTCTGTGAGATGAATTAACAGAACACTAAGCAGTTTCTCAGAAACCTTCTTTCCAGATTTCATCTGAGGATATTTCCTTTTTCACCATTGCCCTCTATGCGCTTCCAAATATCACTTTGCCAATTCCACAATAAATGTCTTAGCGAAAGACTTCTTGTGGGGAAAGCTGTAACTCTGTGAGATGATTTCACAGAACACAAAGAAGTTTCTCAGAAAGTTTCTTTCTCTTTGTTATCGGAGTTTATTTCCTTTGGCCCTATAGTCTTTAAAGGGATCCGAAATATCTGTTCTCAGATTCCACAGATATAAGGCTAGCAAAGAGATCCACGAAATACAGATGTAACTCTGTGAGATGAATTAACAGAACACTAAGCAGTTTCTCAGAAAGCTTCTTTCCAGATTTCATCTGAGGATATTTCCTTTTTCACCATTGCCCTCTATGGGCTTCCAAATATCACTTTGCCAATTCAACAAGAACTGTCTTAGCGAAAGGCTTCTTGAGGGGAAAGCTGTAACTCTGTGAGATGATTTCACAGAACACAAAGAAGTTTCTGAGAATGCTTCTTTCTCATTGTTATCGGAGTTTATATCCTTTGGCCCTATATTCATCAAAGGGATCCGAAATATCTCTTCTCAGATTCCACAGAAATAAGGCTAGCAAAGACATCCACGAAATACAGATGCAACTCTGTGAGATGAATTAACAGAACACTAAGCAGTTTCTCAGAAAGCTTCTTTCCAGATTTCATCTGAGGATATTTCCTTTTTCACCATTGCCCTCTATGGGCTTCCAAATATCACTTTGCCAATTCCACAAGAACTGTCTTAGCGAAAGGCTTCTTGAGGGGAAAGCTGTAACTCTGTGAGATGATTTCACAGAACACAAAGAAGTTTCTCAGAAAGTTTCTTTCTCTTTGTTATCGGAGTTTATTTCCTTTGGCCCTATAGTCTTTAAAGGGATCCGAAATATCTCTTCTCAGATTCCACAGAAATAAGGCTAGCAAAGAGATCCGCGAAATACAGATGTAACTCTGTGAGATGAATTAACAGAACACTAAGCAGTTTCTCAGAAAGCTTCTTTCCAGATTTCATCTGAGGATATTTCCTTTTTCACCATAGCCCTCTATGCGCTTCCAAATATCACTTTGCCAATTCCACAATAAATATCTTAGCGAAAGACTTCTTGTGGGGAAAGCTGTAACTCTGTGAGATGATTTCACAGAACACAAAGAAGTTTCTCAGAAAGCTTCTTTCTCGTTGTTATCGGAGTTTATATCCTTTGGCCCTATAGTCTTCAAGGGATCCGAAATATCTGTTCTCAGATTCCACAGAAATAAGGCTAGCAAAGAGAGCCACGAAATACAGATGTAACTCTCTGAGATGAATTAACGGAACGCTAAGCAGTTTCTCAGAAAGCTTCTTTCCAGATTTCATCGGAGGATATTTCCTTTTTCACCATTGCCCTCTATGGGCTTCAAAATAGCACTTTGCCAATTCAACAAGAACTGTCTTAGCGAAAGGCTTCTTGAGGGGAAAGCTGTAACTCTGTGAGATGATTTCACAGAACACAAAGAAGTTTCTCAGAAAGCTTCTTTCTCGTTGTTATCGGAGTTTATATCCTTTGGCCCTATAGTCTTCAAAGGGATCCGAAATATCTCTTCTCAGATGCCACAGAAATAAGGCTAGCAAAGAGATCCTCGAAATACAGATGTAACTCTGTGAGATGAATTAACAGAACACTAAGCAGTTTCTCAGAAAGCTTCTTTCCAGATTTCATCTGAGGATATTTCCTTTTTCACCATAGCCCTCTATGCGCTTCCAAATATCACGTTTCCAATTCCACAATAAATGTCTTAGCGAAAGACTTCTTGTGGGGAAAGCTGTAACTCTGTGAGATGATTTCAGAGAACACAAAGAAGTTTCTCAGAAAGTTTCTTTCTCTTTCTTATCGGAGTTTATTTCCTTTGGCCCTATGGTCTTTAAAGGGATCCGAAATATCTGTTCTCAGATTCCAAAGAAATAAGGCTAGCAGAGAGATCCGCGAAATACAGCTGTAACTCTGTGAGATGAATTAACAGAACACTAAGCAGTTTCTCAGAAACCTTCTTTCCAGATTTCATCTGAGGATATTTCCTTTTTCACCATTGCCCTCTATGCGCTTCCAAATATCACTTTGCCAATTCCACAATAAATGTCTTAGCGAAAGACTTCTTGTGGGGAAAGCTGTAACTCTGTGAGATGATTTCACAGAACACAAAGAAGTTTCTCAGAAAGTTTCTTTCTCTTTGTTATCGGAGTTTATTTCCTTTGGCCCTATAGTCTTTAAAGGGATCCGAAATATCTGTTCTCAGATTCCACAGATATAAGGCTAGCAAAGAGATCCACGAAATACAGATGTAACTCTGTGAGATGAATTAACAGAACACTAAGCAGTTTCTCAGAAAGCTTCTTTCCAGATTTCATCTGAGGATATTTCCTTTTTCACCATTGCCCTCTATGGGCTTCCAAATATCACTTTGCCAATTCAACAAGAACTGTCTTAGCGAAAGGCTTCTTGAGGGGAAAGCTGTAACTCTGTGAGATGATTTCACAGAACACAAAGAAGTTTCTGAGAAAGCTTCTTTCTCATTGTTATCGGAGTTTATATCCTTTGGCCCTATATTCATCAAAGGGATCCGAAATATCTCTTCTCAGATTCCACAGAAATAAGGCTAGCAAAGACATCCACGAAATACAGATGCAACTCTGTGAGATGAATTAACAGAACACTAAGCAGTTTCTCAGAAAGCTTCTTTCCAGATTTCATCTGAGGATATTTCCTTTTTCACCATTGCCCTCTATGGGCTTCCAAATATCACTTTGCCAATTCCACAAGAACTGTCTTAGCGAAAGGCTTCTTGAGGGGAAAGCTGTAACTCTGTGAGATGATTTCACAGAACACAAAGAAGTTTCTCAGAAAGTTTCTTTCTCTTTGTTATCGGAGTTTATTTCCTTTGGCCCTATAGTCTTTAAAGGGATCCGAAATATCTCTTCTCAGATTCCACAGAAATAAGGCTAGCAAAGAGATCCGCGAAATACAGATGTAACTCTGTGAGATGAATTAACAGAACACTAAGCAGTTTCTCAGAAAGCTTCTTTCCAGATTTCATCTGAGGATATTTCCTTTTTCACCATAGCCCTCTAAGCGCTTCCAAATATCACTTTGCCAATTCCACAATAAATATCTTAGCGAAAGACTTCTTGTGGGGAAAGCTGTAACTCTGTGAGATGATTTCACAGAACACAAAGAAGTTTCTCAGAAAGCTTCTTTCTCGTTGTTATCGGAGTTTATATCCTTTGGCCCTATAGTCTTCAAGGGATCCGAAATATCTGTTCTCAGATTCCACAGAAATAAGGCTAGCAAAGAGAGCCACGAAATACAGATGTAACTCTCTGAGATGAATTAACGGAACGCTAAGCAGTTTCTCAGAAAGCTTCTTTCCAGATTTCATCGGAGGATATTTCCTTTTTCACCATTGCCCTCTATGGGCTTCAAAATAGCACTTTGCCAATTCAACAAGAACTGTCTTAGCGAAAGGCTTCTTGAGGGGAAAGCTGTAACTCTGTGAGATGATTTCACAGAACACAAAGAAGTTTCTCAGAAAGCTTCTTTCTCGTTGTTATCGGAGTTTATATCCTTTGGCCCTATAGTCTTCAAAGGGATCCGAAATATCTCTTCTCAGATGCCACAGAAATAAGGCTAGCAAAGAGATCCTCGAAATACAGATGTAACTCTGTGAGATGAATTAACAGAACACTAAGCAGTTTCTCAGAAAGCTTCTTTCCAGATTTCATCTGAGGATATTTCCTTTTTCACCATAGCCCTCTATGCGCTTCCAAATATCACGTTTCCAATTCCACAATAAATGTCTTAGCGAAAGACTTCTTGTGGGGAAAGCTGTAACTCTGTGAGATGATTTCAGAGAACACAAAGAAGTTTCTCAGAAAGTTTCTTTCTCTTTCTTATCGGAGTTTATTTCCTTTGGCCCTATGGTCTTTAAAGGGATCCGAAATATCTGTTCTCAGATTCCAAAGAAATAAGGCTAGCAAAGAGATCCGCGAAATACAGCTGTAACTCTGTGAGATGAATTAACAGAACACTAAGCAGTTTCTCAGAAACCTTCTTTCCAGATTTCATCTGAGGATATTTCCTTTTTCACCATTGCCCTCTATGCGCTTCCAAATATCACTTTGCCAATTCCACAATAAATGTCTTAGCGAAAGACTTCTTGTGGGGAAAGCTGTAACTCTGTGAGATGATTTCACAGAACACAAAGAAGTTTCTCAGAAAGTTTCTTTCTCTTTGTTATCGGAGTTTATTTCCTTTGGCCCTATAGTCTTTAAAGGGATCCGAAATATCTGTTCTCAGATTCCACAGATATAAGGCTAGCAAAGAGATCCACGAAATACAGATGTAACTCTGTGAGATGAATTAACAGAACACTAAGCAGTTTCTCAGAAAGCTTCTTTCCAGATTTCATCTGAGGATATTTCCTTTTTCACCATTGCCCTCTATGGGCTTCCAAATATCACTTTGCCAATTCAACAAGAACTGTCTTAGCGAAAGGCTTCTTGAGGGGAAAGCTGTAACTCTGTGAGATGATTTCAAAGAACACAAAGAAGTTTCTGAGAAAGCTTCTTTCTCATTGTTATCGGAGTTTATATCCTTTGGCCCTATATTCATCAAAGGGATCCGAAATATCTCTTCTCAGATTCCACAGAAATAAGGCTAGCAAAGACATCCACGAAATACAGATCCAACTCTGTGAGATGAATTAACAGAACACTAAGCAGTTTCTCAGAAAGCTTCTTTCCAGATTTCATCTGAGGATATTTCCTTTTTCACCATTGCCCTCTATGGGCTTCCAAATATCACTTTGCCAATTCCACAAGAACTGTCTTAGCGAAAGGCTTCTTGAGGGGAAAGCTGTAACTCTGTGAGATGATTTCACAGAACACAAAGAAGTTTCTCAGAAAGTTTCTTTCTCTTTGTTATCGGAGTTTATTTCCTTTGGCCCTATAGTCTTTAAAGGGATCCGAAATATCTCTTCTCAGATTCCACAGAAATAAGGCTAGCAAAGAGATCCGCGAAATACAGATGTAACTCTGTGAGATGAATTAACAGAACACTAAGCAGTTTCTCAGAAAGCTTCTTTCCAGATTTCATCTGAGGATATTTCCTTTTTCACCATAGCCCTCTATGCGCTTCCAAATATCACTTTGCCAATTCCACAATAAATATCTTAGCGAAAGACTTCTTGTGGGGAAAGCTGTAACTCTGTGAGATGATTTCACAGAACACAAAGAAGTTTCTCAGAAAGTTTCTTTCTCTTTGTTATCCGAGTTTAATTCCTTTGGCCCTATAGTCTTCAAAGGGATCCGAAATATCTGTTCTCAGATTCCACAGAAATAAGGCTAGCAAAGAGATCCACGAAATGCAGATGTAACTCTGTGAGATGAATTAACAGAACACTAAGCAGTTTCTCAGAAAGCTTCTTTCCAGATTTCATCTGAGGATATTTCCTTTTTCACCATAGCCCTCTATGCGCTTCCAAATATCACTTTGCCAATTCCACAATAAATGTCTTAGCGAAAGACTTCTTGTGGGGAAAGCTGTAACTCTGTGAGATGATTTCAGAGAACACAAAGAAGTTTCTCAGAAAGTTTCTTTCTCTTTGTTATCGGAGTTTATTTCCTTTGGCCCTATGGTCTTTAAAGGGATCCGAAATATCTGTTCTCAGATTCCACAGAAATAAGGCTAGCAAAGAGATCCGCGAAATACAGATGTAACTCTGTGAGATGAATTAACAGAACACTAAGCAGTTTCTCAGAAAGCTTCTTTCCAGATTTCATCTGAGGATATTTCCTTTTTCACCATAGCCCTCTATGCGCTTCCAAATATCACTTTGCCAATTCCACAATAAATGTCTTAGCGAAAGACTTCTTGTGGGGAAAGCTGTAACTCTGTGAGATGATTTCACAGAACACAAAGAAGTTTCTCAGAAAGCTTCTTTCTCTTTGTTATCGGAGTTTATTTCCTTTGGCCCTATAGTCTTTAAAGGGATCCGAAATATCTGTTTTCAGATTCCACAGAAATAAGGCTAGCAAAGAGATCCGCGAAATACAGATGTAACTCTGTGAGATGAATTAACAGAACACTAAGCAGTTTCTCAGAAAGCTTCTTTCCAGATTTCATCTGAGGATATTTCCTTTTTCACCATAGCCCTCTATGGGCTTCCAAATATCACTTTGCCAATTCCACAAGAACTGTCTTAGCGAAAGACTTCTTGAGGGGAAAGCTGTAACTCTGTGAGATGATTTCACAGAACACAAAGAAGTTTCTCAGAAAGCTTCTTTCTCGTTGTTATCGGAGTTTATATCCTTTGGCCCTATAGTCTTCAAAGGGATCCGAAATATCTCTTCTCAGATTCCACAGAAATAAGGCTAGCAAAGAGATCCTCGAAATACAGATGTAACTCTGTGAGATGAATTAACAGAACACTAAGCAGTTTCTCAGAAAGCTTCTTTCCAGATTTCATCTGAGGATATTTCCTTTTTCACCATAGCCCTCTATGCGCTTCCAAATATCACGTTTCCAATTCCACAATAAATGTCTTAGCGAAAGACTTCTTGTGGGGAAAGCTGTAACTCTGTGAGATGATTCCAGAGAACACAAAGAAGTTTCTCAGAAAGTTTCTTTCTCTTTGTTATCGGAGTTTATTTCCTTTGGCCCTATGGTCTTTAAAGGGATCCGAAATATCTGTTCTCAGATTCCAAAGAAATAAGGCTAGCAGAGAGATCCGCGAAATACAGCTCTAACTCTGTGAGATGAATTAACAGAACACTAAGCAGTTTCTCAGAAACCTTCTTTCCAGATTTCATCTGAGGATATTTCCTTTTTCACCATTGCCCTCTATGCGCTTCCAAATATCACTTTGCCAATTCCACAATAAATGTCTTAGCGAAAGACTTCTTGTGGGGAAAGCTGTAACTCTGTGAGATGATTTCACAGAACACAAAGAAGTTTCTCAGAAAGTTTCTTTCTCTTTGTTATCGGAGTTTATTTCCTTTGGCCCTATAGTCTTTAAAGGGATCCGAAATATCTGTTCTCAGATTCCACAGATATAAGGCTAGCAAAGAGATCCACGAAATACAGATGTAACTCTGTGAGATGAATTAACAGAACACTAAGCAGTTTCTCAGAAAGCTTCTTTCCAGATTTCATCTGAGGATATTTCCTTTTTCACCATTGCCCTCTATGGGCTTCCAAATATCACTTTGCCAAATCAACAAGAACTGTCTTAGCGAAAGGCTTCTTGAGGGGAAAGCTGTAACTCTGTGAGATGATTTCACAGAACACAAAGAAGTTTCTGAGAAAGCTTCTTTCTCATTGTTATCGGAGTTTATATCCTTTGGCCCTATATTCATCAAAGGGATCCGAAATATCTCTTCTCAGATTCCACAGAAATAAGGCTAGCAAAGACATCCACGAAATACAGATGCAACTCTGTGAGATGAATTAACAGAACACTAAGCAGTTTCTCAGAAAGCTTCTTTCCAGATTTCATCTGAGGATATTTCCTTTTTCACCATTGCCCTCTATGGGCTTCCAAATATCACTTTGCCAATTCCACAAGAACTGTCTTAGCGAAAGGCTTCTTGAGGGGAAAGCTGTAACTCTGTGAGATGATTTCACAGAACACAAAGAAGTTTCTCAGAAAGTTTCTTTCTCTTTGTTATCGGAGTTTATTTCCTTTGGCCCTATGGTCTTTAAAGGGATCCGAAATATCTGTTCTCAGATTCCACAGAAATAAGGCTAGCAAAGAGATCCGCGAAATACAGATGTAACTCTGTGAGATGAATTAACAGAACACTAAGCAGTTTCTCAGAAAGCTTCTTTCCAGATTTCATCTGAGGATATTTCCTTTTTCACCATAGCCCTCTATGCGCTTCCAAATATCACTTTGCCAATTCCACAATAAATGTCTTAGCGAAAGACTTCTTGTGGGGAAAGCTGTAACTCTGTGAGATGATTTCACAGAACACAAAGAAGTTTCTCAGAAAGCTTCTTTCTCTTTGTTATCGGAGTTTATTTCCTTTGTCCCTATAGTCTTTAAAGGGATCCGAAATATCTGTTTTCAGATTCCACAGAAATAAGGCTAGCAAAGAGATCCGCGAAATACAGATGTAACTCTGTGAGATGAATTAACAGAACACTAAGCAGTTTCTCATAAAGCTTCTTTCCAGATTTCATCTGAGGATATTTCCTTTTTCACCATAGCCCTCTATGGGCTTCCAAATATCACTAGCCAATTCCACAAGAACTGTCTTAGCGAAAGGCTTCTTGAGGGGAAAGCTGTAACTCTGTGAGATGATTTCACAGAACACAAAGAAGTTTCTCAGAAAGCTTCTTTCTCGTTGTTATCGGAGTTTATATCCTTTGGCCCTATAGTCTTCAAAGGGATCCGAAATATCTCTTCTCAGATTCCACAGAAATAAGGCTAGCAAAGAGATCCTCGAAATACAGATGTAACTCTGTGAGATGAATTAACAGAACACTAAGCAGTTTCTCAGAAAGCTTCTTTCCAGATTTCATCTGAGGATATTTCCTTTTTCACCATAGCCCTCTATGCGCTTCCAAATATCACGTTTCCAATTCCACAATAAATATCTTAGCGAAAGACTTCTTGTGGGGAAAGCTGTAACTCTGTGAGATGATTCCAGAGAACACAAAGAAGTTTCTCAGAAAGTTTCTTTCTCTTTGTTATCGGAGTTTATTTCCTTTGGCCCTATGGTCTTTAAAGGGATCCGAAATATCTGTTCTCAGATTCCAAAGAAATAAGGCTAGCAGAGAGATCCGCGAAATACAGCTGTAACTCTGTGAGATGAATTAACAGAACACTAAGCAGTTTCTCAGAAACCTTCTTTCCAGATTTCATCTGAGGATATTTCCTTTTTCACCATAGCCCTCTATGCGCTTCCAAATATCACTTTGCCAATTCCACAATAAATGTCTTAGCGAAAGACTTCTTGTGGGGAAAGCTGTAACTCTGTGAGATGATTTCACAGAACACAAAGAAGTTTCTCAGAAAGTTTCTTTCTCTTTGTTATCGGAGTTTATTTCCTTTGGCCCAATAGTCTTTAAAGGGATCCGAAATATCTGTTCTCAGATTCCACAGATATAAGGCTAGCAAAGAGATCCACGAAATACAGATGTAACTCTGTGAGATGAATTAACAGAACACTAAGCAGTTTCTCAGAAAGCTTCTTTCCAGATTTCATCTGAGGATATTTCCTTTTTCACCATTGCCCTCTATGGGCTTCCAAATATCACTTTGCCAATTCAACAAGAACTGTCTTAGCGAAAGGCTTCTTGAGGGGAAAGCTGTAACTCTGTGAGATGATTTCACAGAACACAAAGAAGTTTCTGAGAAAGCTTCTTTCTCATTGTTATCGGAGTTTATATCCTTTGGCCCTATATTCATCAAAGGGATCCGAAATATCTCTTCTCAGATTCCACAGAAATAAGGCTAGCAAAGACATCCACGAAATACAGATGCAACTCTGTGAGATGAATTAACAGAACACTAAGCAGTTTCTCAGAAAGCTTCTTTCCAGATTTCATCTGAGGATATTTCCTTTTTCACCATTGCCCTCTATGGGCTTCCAAATATCACTTTGCCAATTCCACAAGAACTGTCTTAGCGAAAGGCTTCTTGAGGGGAAAGCTGTAACTCTGTGAGATGATTTCACAGAACACAAAGAAGTTTCTCAGAAAGTTTCTTTCTCTTTGTTATCGGAGTTTATTTCCTTTGGCCCTATAGTCTTTAAAGGGATCCGAAATATCTCTTCTCAGATTCCACAGAAATAAGGCTAGCAAAGAGATCCGCGAAATACAGATGTAACTCTGTGAGATGAATTAACAGAACACTAAGCAGTTTCTCAGAAAGCTTCTTTCCAGATTTCATCTGAGGATATTTCCTTTTTCACCATAGCCCTCTATGCGCTTCCAAATATCACTTTGCCAATTCCACAATAAATATCTTAGCGAAAGACTTCTTGTGGGGAAAGCTGTAACTCTGTGAGATGATTTCACAGAACACAAAGAAGTTTCTCAGAAAGCTTCTTTCTCGTTGTTATCGGAGTTTATATCCTTTGGCCCTATAGTCTTCAAGGGATCCGAAATATCTGTTCTCAGATTCCACAGAAATAAGGCTAGCAAAGAGATCCGCGAAATACAGATGTAACTCTGTGAGATGAATTAACAGAACACTAAGCAGTTTCTCAGAAAGCTTCTTTCCAGATTTCATCTGAGGATATTTCCTTTTTCACCATTGCCCTCTATGGGCTTCCAAATATCACTTTGCCAATTCCACAAGAACTGTCTTAGCGAAAGGCTTCTTGAGGGGAAAGCTGTAACTCTGTGAGATGATTTCACAGAACACAAAGAAGTTTCTCACAAAGCTTCTTTCTCATTGTTATCGGAGTTTATATCCTTTGGCCCTATAGTCTTTAAAGGGATCCGAAATATCTGTTCTCAGATTCCACAGATATAAGGCTAGCAAAGAGATCCACGAAATACAGATGTAACTCTGTGAGATGAATTAACAGAACACTAAGCAGTTTCTCAGAAAGCTTCTTTCCAGATTTCATCTGAGGATATTTCCTTTTTCACCATTGCCCTCTATGGGCTTCCAAATATCACTTTTCCAATTCAACAAGAACTGTCTTAGCGAAAGGCTTCTTGAGGGGAAAGCTGTAACTCTGTGAGATGATTTCACAGAACACAAAGAAGTTTCTGAGAAAGCTTCTTTCTCATTGTTATCGGAGTTTATATCCTTTGGCCCTATATTCATCAAAGGGATCCGAAATATCTCTTCTCAGATTCCACAGAAATAAGGCTAGCAAAGAGATCCGCGAAATACAGATGTAACTCTGTGAGATGAATTAACAGAACACTAAGCAGTTTCTCAGAAAGCTTCTTTCCAGATTTCATCTGAGGATATTTCCTTTTTCACCATAGCCCTCTATGCGCTTCCAAATATCACTTTGCCAATTCCACAATAAATGTCTTAGCGAAAGACTTCTTGTGGGGAAAGCTGTAACTCTGTGAGATGATTTCACAGAACACAAAGAAGTTTCTCAGAAAGTTTCTTTCTCTTTGTTATCCGAGTTTATTTCCTTTGGCCCTATAGTCTTCAAAGGGATCCGAAATATCTGTTCTCAGATTCCACAGAAATAAGGCTAGCAAAGAGATCCACGAAATGCAGATGTAACTCTGTGAGATGAATTAACAGAACACTAAGCAGTTTCTCAGAAAGCTTCTTTCCAGATTTCATCTGAGGATATTTCCTTTTTCACCATAGCCCTCTATGCGCTTCCAAATATCACTTTGCCAATTCCACAATAAATGTCTTAGCGAAAGACTTCTTGTGGGGAAAGCTGTAACTCTGTGAGATTATTTCACAGAACACAAAGAAGTTTCTCAGAAAGTTTCTTTCTCTTTGTTATCGGAGTTTATTTCCTTTGGCCCTATAGTCTTTAAAGGGATCCGAAATATCTGTTCTCAGATTCCACAGAAATAAGGCTAGCAAAGAGATCCACGAAATACAGATGTAACTCTGTGAGATGAATTAACAGAACACTAAGCAGTTTCTCAGAAAGCTTCTTTCCAGATTTCATCTGAGGATATTTCCTTTTTCACCATTGCCCTCTATGGGCTTCCAAATATCACTTTGCCAATTCAACAAGAACTGTCTTAGCGAAAGGCTTCTTGTGGGGAAAGCTGTAACTCTGTGAGATGATTTCACAGAACACAAAGAAGTTTCTCAGAAAGCTTCTTTCTCATTGTTATCGGAGTTTATATACTTTGGCCCTATAGTCTTCAAAGGGATCCGAAATATCTGTTCTCAGATTCCACAGAAATAAGGCTAGCAAAGAGTTCCGCGAAATACAGATGTAACTCTGTGAGATGAATTAACAGAACACTAAGCAGTTTCTCAGAAAGCTTCTTTCCAGATTTCATCTGAGGATATTTCCTTTTTCACCATAGCCCTCTATGCGCTTCCAAATATCACTTTGCCAATTCCACAATAAATGTCTTAGCGAAAGACTTCTTGTGGGGAAAGATGTAACTCTGTGAGATGATTTCACAGAACACAAAGAAGTTTCTGAGAAAGTTTCTTTCTCTTTGTTATCGGAGTTTATTTCCTTTGGCCCTATAGTCTTTAAAGGGATCCGAAATATCTGTTCTCAGATTCCACAGAAATAAGGCTAGCAAAGAGATCCGCGAAATACAGATGTAACTCTGTGAGATGAATTAACAGAACACTAAGCAGTTTCTCAGAAAGCTTCTTTCCAGATTTCATCTGAGGATATTTCCTTTTTCACCATAGCCCTCTATGCGCTTCCAAATATCACTTTGCCAATTCCACAATAAATGTCTTAGCGAAAGACTTCTTGTGGGGAAAGCTGTAACTCTGTGAGATGATTTCACAGAACACAAAGAAGTTTCTCAGAAAGTTTCTTTCTCTTTGTTATCGGAGTTTATTTCCTTTGGCCCTATAGTCCTTAAAGGGATCCGAAATATCTGTTCTCAGATTCCACAGAAATAAGGCTAGCAAAGAGATCCACGAAGTACAGATGTAACTCTGTGAGATGAATTAACAGAACACTAAGCAGTTTCTCAGAAAGCTTCTTTCCAGATTTCATCTGAGGATATTTCCTTTTTCGCCATTGCCCTCTATGGGCTTCCAAATATCACTTTGCCAATTCCACAAGAACTGTCTTAGCGAAAGGCTTCTTGAGGTGAAAGCTGTAACTCTGTGAGATGATTTCACAGAACACAAAGAAGTTTCTCAGAAAGCTTCTTTCTCGTTGTTACCGGAGTTTATATCCTTTGGCCCTATAGTCTTCAAAGGGATCCGAAATATCTGTTCTCAGATTCCACAGAAATAAGGCTAGCAAAGAGAGCCACGAAATACAGATGTAACTCTGTGAGATGAATTAACAGAACACTAAGCAGTTTCTCAGAAAGCTTCTTTCCAGATTTCATCTGACGATATTTCCTTTTTCACCATTGCCCTCTATGGGCTTCCAAATATCACTTTGCCAATTCCACAAGAACTGTCTTAGCGAAAGGCTTCTTGAGGGGAAAGCTGTAACTCTGTGAGATGATTTCACAGAACACAAAGAAGTTTCTCAGAAAGCTTCCTTCTCTTTCTTATCGTAATTTATTTCCTTTGGCCCTATATTCATCAAAGGGATCCGAAATATCTCTTCTCAGATTCCACAGAAATAAGGCTAGCAAAGAGATCCACGAAATACAGATATAACTCTGTGAGATGATTTCACAGAACACAAAGAAGTTTCTCAGAAAGCTTCTTTCTCGTTGTTATCGGAGTTTATATCCTTTGGCCCTATAGTCTTCAAAGGGATCCGAAATATCTCTTCTCAAATTCCACAGAAATAAGGGTAGCAAAGAGAGCCACGAAATACAGATGTAACTCTGTGAGATGAATTAACAGAACACTAAGCAGTTTCTCAGAAACCTTCTTTCCAGATTTCATCTGAGGATATTTCCTTTTTCACCATTGCCCTCTACGGGCTTCAAAATATCACTTTGCCAATTCAACAAGAACTGTCTTAGCGAAAGGCTTCTTGAGTGGAAAGCTATAACTCTGAGAGATGATTTCACAGAACACAAAGAAGTTTCTCAGAAAGCTTCTTTCTCATTGTTATCGGAGTTTATTTCCTTTTGCCCTATAGTCTTCAAAGGGATCCGAAATATCTGTTCTCAGATTCCACAGAAATAAGGCTAGCAAAGAGATCCACGAAATACAGATGTAACTCTGTGAGATGAATTAACAGAACACTAAGCAGTTTCTCAGAAAGCTTCTTTCCAGATTTCATCTGAGGATATTTCCTTTTTCACCATTGCCCTCTATGGGCTTCCAAATATCACTTTGCCAATTCAACAAGAACTGTCTTAGCGAAAGGCTTCTTGAGGGGAAAGCTGTAACTCTGTGAGATGATTTCAAAGAACACAAAGAAGTTTCTGAGAAAGCTTCTTTCTCATTGTTATCGGAGTTTATATCCTTTGGCCCTATATTCATCAAAGGGATCCGAAATATCTCTTCTCAGATTCCACAGAAATAAGGCTAGCAAAGACATCCACGAAATACAGATGCAACTCTGTGAGATGAATTAACAGAACACTAAGCAGTTTCTCAGAAAGCTTCTTTCCAGATTTCATCTGAGGATATTTCCTTTTTCACCATTGCCCTCTATGGGCTTCCAAATATCACTTTGCCAATTCCACAAGAACTGTCTTAGCGAAAGACTTCTTGAGGGGAAAGCTGTAACTCTGTGAGATGATTTCACAGAACACAAAGAAGTTTCTCAGAAAGTTTCTTTCTCTTTGTTATCGGAGTTTATTTCCTTTGGCCCTATAGTCTTTAAAGGGATCCGAAATATCTCTTCTCAGATTCCACAGAAATAAGGCTAGCAAAGAGATCCGCGAAATACAGATGTAACTCTGTGAGATGAATTAACAGAACACTAAGCAGTTTCTCAGAAAGCTTCTTTCCAGATTTCATCTGAGGATATTTCCTTTTTCACCATAGCCCTCTATGCGCTTCCAAATATCACTTTGCCAATTCCACAATAAATATCTTAGCGAAAGACTTCTTGTGGGGAAAGCTGTAACTCTGTGAGATGATTTCACAGAACACAAAGAAGTTTCTCAGAAAGTTTCTTTCTCTTTGTTATCCGAGTTTAATTCCTTTGGCCCTATAGTCTTCAAAGGGATCCGAAATATCTGTTCTCAGATTCCACAGAAATAAGGCTAGCAAAGAGATCCACGAAATGCAGATGTAACTCTATGAGATGAATTAACAGAACACTAAGCAGTTTCTCAGAAAGCTTCTTTCCAGATTTCATCTGAGGATATTTCCTTTTTCACCATAGCCCTCTATGCGCTTCCAAATATCACTTTGCCAATTCCACAATAAATGTCTTAGCGAAAGACTTCTTGTGGGGAAAGCTGTAACTCTGTGAGATGATTTCAGAGAACACAAAGAAGTTTCTCAGAAAGTTTCTTTCTCGTTGTTATCGGAGTTTATTTCCTTTGGCCCTATGGTCTTTAAAGGGATCCGAAATATCTGTTCTCAGATTCCACAGAAATAAGGCTAGCAAAGAGATCCGCGAAATACAGATGTAACTCTGTGAGATGAATTAACAGAACACTAAGCAGTTTCTCAGAAAGCTTCTTTCCAGATTTCATCTGAGGATATTTCCTTTTTCACCATAGCCCTCTATGCGCTTCCAAATATCACTTTGCCAATTCCACAATAAATGTCTTAGCGAAAGACTTCTTGTGGGGAAAGCTGTAACTCTGTGAGATGATTTCACAGAACACAAAGAAGTTTCTCAGAAAGCTTCTTTCTCTTTGTTATCGGAGTTTATTTCCTTTGGCCCTATAGTCTTTAAAGGGATCCGAAATATCTGTTTTCAGATTCCACAGAAATAAGGCTAGCAAAGAGATCCGCGAAATACAGATGTAACTCTGTGAGATGAATTAACAGAACACTAAGCAGTTTCTCAGAAAGCTTCTTTCCAGATTTCATCTGAGGATATTTCCTTTTTCACCATAGCCCTCTATGGGCTTCCAAATATCACTTTGCCAATTCCACAAGAACTGTCTTAGCGAAAGGCTTCTTGAGGGGAAAGCTGTAACTCTGTGAGATGATTTCACAGAACACAAAGAAGTTTCTCAGAAAGCTTCTTTCTCGTTGTTATCGGAGTTTATATCCTTTGGCCCTATAGTCTTCAAAGGGATCCGAAATATCTCTTCTCAGATTCCACAGAAATAAGGCTAGCAAAGAGATCCTCGAAATACAGATGTAACTCTGTGAGATGAATTAACAGAACACTAAGCAGTTTCTCAGAAAGCTTCTTTCCAGATTTCATCTGAGGATATTTCCTTTTTCACCATAGCCCTCTATGCGCTTCCAAATATCACGTTTCCAATTCCACAATAAATATCTTAGCGAAAGACTTCTTGTGGGGAAAGCTGTAACTCTGTGAGATGATTCCAGAGAACACAAAGAAGTTTCTCAGAAAGTTTCTTTCTCTTTGTTATCGGAGTTTATTTCCTTTGGCCCTATGGTCTTTAAAGGGATCCGAAATATCTGTTCTCAGATTCCAAAGAAATAAGGCTAGCAGAGAGATCCGCGAAATACAGCTCTAACTCTGTGAGATGAATTAACAGAACACTAAGCAGTTTCTCAGAAACCTTCTTTCCAGATTTCATCTGAGGATATTTCCTTTTTCACCATTGCTCTCTATGCGCTTCCAAATATCACTTTGCCAATTCCACAATAAATGTCTTAGCGAAAGACTTCTTGTGGGGAAAGCTGTAACTCTGTGAGATGATTTCACAGAACACAAAGAAGTTTCTCAGAAAGTTTCTTTCTCTTTGTTATCGGAGTTTATTTCCTTTGGCCCTATAGTCTTTAAAGGGATCCGAAATATCTGTTCTCAGATTCCACAGATATAAGGCTAGCAAAGAGATCCACGAAATACAGATGTAACTCTGTGAGATGAATTAACAGAACACTAAGCAGTTTCTCAGAAAGCTTCTTTCCAGATTTCATCTGAGGATATTTCCTTTTTCACCATTGCCCTCTATGGGCTTCCAAATATCACTTTACCAATTCAACAAGAACTGTCTTAGCGAAAGGCTTCTTGAGGGGAAAGCTGTAACTCTGTGAGATGATTTCACAGAACACAAAGAAGTTTCTGAGAAAGCTTCTTTCTCATTGTTATCGGAGTTTATATCCTTTGGCCCTATATTCATCAAAGGGATCCGAAATATCTCTTCTCAGATTCCACAGAAATAAGGCTAGCAAAGACATCCACGAAATACAGATGCAACTCTGTGAGATGAATTAACAGAACACTAAGCAGTTTCTCAGAAAGCTTCTTTCCAGATTTCATCTGAGGATATTTCCTTTTTCACCATTGCCCTCTATGGGCTTCCAAATATCACTTTGCCAATTCCACAAGAACTGTCTTAGCGAAAGGCTTCTTGAGGGGAAAGCTGTAACTCTGTGAGATGATTTCACAGAACACAAAGAAGTTTCTCAGAAAGTTTCTTTCTCTTTGTTATCGGAGTTTATTTCCTTTGGCCGTATAGTCTTTAAAGGGATCCGAAATATCTCTTCTCAGATTCCACAGAAATAAGGCTAGCAAAGAGATCCGCGAAATACAGATGTAACTCTGTGAGATGAATTAACAGAACACTAAGCAGTTTCTCAGAAAGCTTCTTTCCAGATTTCATCTGAGGATATTTCCTTTTTCACCATAGCCCTCTATGCGCTTCCAAATATCAGTTTGCCAATTCCACAATAAATGTCTTAGCGAAAGACTTCTTGTGGGGAAAGCTGTAACTCTGTGAGATGATTTCACAGAACACAAAGAAGTTTCTCAGAAAGTTTCTTTCTCTTTGTTATCCGAGTTTATTTCCTTTGGCCCTATAGTCTTCAAAGGGATCCGAAATATCTGTTCTCAGATTCCACAGAAATAAGGCTAGCAAAGAGATCCACGAAATGCAGATGTAACTCTGTGAGATGAATTAACAGAACACTAAGCAGTTTCTCAGAAAGCTTCTTTCCAGATTTCATCTGAGGATATTTCCTTTTTCACCATAGCCCTCTATGCGCTTCCAAATATCACTTTGCCAATTCCACAATAAATGTCTTAGCGAAAGACTTCTTGTGGGGAAAGCTGTAACTCTGTGAGATTATTTCACAGAACACAAAGAAGTTTCTCAGAAAGTTTCTTTCTCTTTGTTATCGGAGTTTATTTCCTTTGGCCCTATAGTCTTTAAAGGGATCCGAAATATCTGTTCTCAGATTCCACAGAAATAAGGCTAGCAAAGAGATCCACGAAATACAGATGTAACTCTGTGAGATGAATTAACAGAACACTAAGCAGTTTCTCAGAAAGCTTCTTTCCAGATTTCATCTGAGGATATTTCCTTTTTCACCATTGCCCTCTATGGGCTTCCAAATATCACTTTGCCAATTCAACAAGAACTGTCTTAGCGAAAGGCTTCTTGTGGGGAAAGCTGTAACTCTGTGAGATGATTTCACAGAACACAAAGAAGTTTCTCAGAAAGGTTCTTTCTCATTGTTATCGGAGTTTATATCCTTTGGCCCTATAGTCTTCAAAGGGATCCGAAATATCTGTTCTCAGATTCCACAGAAATAAGGCTAGCAAAGAGTTCCGCGAAATACAGATGTAACTCTGTGAGATGAATTAACAGAACACTAAGCAGTTTCTCAGAAAGCTTCTTTCCAGATTTCATCTGAGGATATTTCCTTTTTCACCATAGCCCTCTATGCGCTTCCAAATATCACTTTGCCAATTCCACAATAAATGTCTTAGCGAAAGACTTCTTGTGGGGAAAGATGTAACTCTGTGAGATGATTTCACAGAACACAAAGAAGTTTCTGAGAAAGTTTCTTTCTCTTTGTTATCGGAGTTTATTTCCTTTGGCCCTATAGTCTTTAAAGGGATCCGAAATATCTGTTCTCAGATTCCACAGAAATAAGGCTAGCAAAGAGATCCGCGAAATACAGATGTAACTCTGTGAGATGAATTAACAGAACACTAAGCAGTTTCTCAGAAAGCTTCTTTCCAGATTTCATCTGAGGATATTTCCTTTTTCACCATAGCCCTCTATGCGCTTCCAAATATCACTTTGCCAATTCCACAATAAATGTCTTAGCGAAAGACTTCTTGTAGGGAAAGATGTAACTCTGTGAGATGATTTCACAGAACACAAAGAAGTTTCTCACAAAGCTTCTTTCTCATTGTTATCGGAGTTTATATCCTTTGGCCCTATAGTCTTTAAAGGGATCCGAAATATCTGTTCTCAGATTCCACAGATATAAGGCTAGCAAAGAGATCCACGAAATACAGATGTAACTCTGTGAGATGAATTAACAGAACACTAAGCAGTTTCTCAGAAAGCTTCTTTCCAGATTTCATCTGAGGATATTTCCTTTTTCACCATTGCCCTCTATGGGCTTCCAAATATCACTTTTCCAATTCAACAAGAACTGTCTTAGCGAAAGGCTTCTTGAGGGGAAAGCTGTAACTCTGTGAGATGATTTCACAGAACACAAAGAAGTTTCTGAGAAAGCTTCTTTCTCATTGTTATCGGAGTTTATATCCTTAGGCCCTATATTCATCAAAGGGATCCGAAATATCTCTTCTCAGATTCCACAGAAATAAGGCTAGCAAAGAGATCCGCGAAATACAGATGTAACTCTGTGAGATGAATTAACAGAACACTAAGCAGTTTCTCAGAAAGCTTCTTTCCAGATTTCATCTGAGGATATTTCCTTTTTCACCATAGCCCTCTATGCGCTTCCAAATATCACTTTGCCAATTCCACAATAAATGTCTTAGCGAAAGACTTCTTGTGGGGAAAGCTGTAACTCTGTGAGATGATTTCACAGAACACAAAGAAGTTTCTCAGAAAGTTTCTTTCTCTTTGTTATCGGAGTTTATTTCCTTTGGCCCTATAGTCTTAAAAGGGATCCGAAATATCTGTTCTCAGATTCCACAGAAATAAGGCTAGCAAAGAGATCCACGAAATGCAGATGTAACTCTGTGAGATGAATTAACAGAACACTAAGCAGTTTCTCAGAAAGCTTCTTTCCAGATTTCATCTGAGGATATTTCCTTTTTCACCATAGCCCTCTATGCGCTTCCAAATATCACTTTGCCAATTCCACAATAAATGTCTTAGCGAAAGACTTCTTGTGGGGAAAGCTGTAACTCTGTGAGATTATTTCACAGAACACAAAGAAGTTTCTCAGAAAGTTTCTTTCTCTTTGTTATCGGAGTTTATTTCCTTTGGCCCTATAGTCTTTAAAGGGATCCGAAATATCTGTTCTCAGATTCCACAGAAATAAGGCTAGCAAAGAGATCCACGAAATACAGATGTAACTCTGTGAGATGAATTAACAGAACACTAAGCAGTTTCTCAGAAAGCTTCTTTCCAGATTTCATCTGAGGATATTTCCTTTTTCACCATTGCCCTCTATGGGCTTCCAAATATCACTTTGCCAATTCAACAAGAACTGTCTTAGCGAAAGGCTTCTTGTGGGGAAAGCTGTAACTCTGTGAGATGATTTCACAGAACACAAAGAAGTTTCTCAGAAAGCTTCTTTCTCATTGTTATCGGAGTTTATATCCTTTGGCCCTATAGTCTTCAAAGGGATCCGAAATATCTGTTCTCAGATTCCACAGAAATAAGGCTAGCAAAGAGAGCGACGAAATACAGATGTAACTCTGTGAGATGAATTAACAGAACACTAAGCAGTTTCTCAGAAAGCTTCTTTCCAGATTTCATCTGACGATATTTCCTTTTTCACCATTGCCCTCTATGGGCTTCCAAATATCACTTTGCCAATTCCACAAGAACTGTCTTAGCGATAGGCTTCTTGAGGGGAAAGCTGTAACTCTGTGAGATGATTTCACAGAACACAAAGAAGTTTCTCAGAAAGCTTCCTTCTCTTTCTTATCGTAATTTATTTCCTTTGGCCCTATATTCATCAAAGGGATCCGAAATATCTGTTCTCAGATTCCACAGAAATAAGGCTAGCAAAGAGATCCACGAAATACAGATATAACTCTGTGAGATGATTTCACAGAACACAAAGAAGTTTCTCAGAAAGCTTCTTTCTCGTTGTTATCGGAGTTTATATCCTTTGGCCCTATAGTCTTCAAAGGGATCCGAAATATCTCTTCTCAGATTCCACAGAAATAAGGGTAGCAAAGAGAGCCACGAAATACAGATGTAACTCTGTGAGATGAATTAACAGAACACTAAGCAGTTTCTCAGAAAGCTTCTTTCCAGATTTCATCTGAGGATATTTCCTTTTTCACCATTGCCCTCTACGGGCTTCAAAATATCACTTTGCCAATTCAACAAGAACTGTCTTAGCGAAAGGCTTCTTGAGTGGAAAGCTATAACTCTGTGAGATGATTTCACAGAACACAAAGAAGTTTCTCAGAAAGCTTCTTTCTCATTGTTATCGGAGTTTATTTCCTTTGGCCCTATAGTCTTCAAAGGGATCCGAAATATCTGTTCTCAGATTCCACAGAAATAAGGCTAGCAAAGAGATCCACGAAATACAGATGTAACTCTGTGAGATGAATTAACAGAACACTAAGCAGTTTCTCAGAAAGCTTCTTTCCAGATTTCATCTGAGGATAATTCCTTTTTCACCATAGCCCTCTATGCGCTTACAAATATCACTTTGCCAATTCCACAATAAATGTCTTAGCGAAAGACTTCTTGTGGGGAAAGCTGTAACTCTGTGAGATGATTTCACAGAACACAAAGAAGTTTCTGAGAAAGTTTCTTTCTCTTTGTGATCGGAGTTTATTTCCTTTGGCCCTACAGTCTTTAAAGGGATCCGAAATATCTGTTCTCAGATTCCACAGAAATAAGGCTAGCAAAGAGATCCACGAAATACAGATGTAACTCTGTGAGATGAATTAACAGAACACTAAGCAGTTTCTCAGAAAGCTTCTTTCCAGATTTCATCTGAGGATATTTCCTTTTTCACCATTGCCCTCTATGGGCTTCCAAATATCACTTTGCCAATTCCACAAGAACTGTCTTAGCGAAAGGCTTCTTGAGGGGAAAGCTGTAACTCTGTGAGATGATTTCACAGAACACAAAGAAGTTTCTCAGAAAGCTTCTTTCTCGTTGTTATCGGAGTTTATATCCTTTGGCCCTATAGTCTTCAAAGGGATCCGAAATATCTCTTCTCAGATTCCACAGAAATAAGGCTAGCAAAGAGATCCACGAAATTCAGATGTAACTCTGTGAGATGAATTAACAGAACACTAAGCAGTTTCTCAGAAAGCTTCTTTCCAGATTTCATCTGAGGATATTTCCTTTTTCACCATAGCCCTCTATGCGCTTCCAAATATCACTTTGCCAATTCCACAAGAACTGTCTTAGCGAAAGGCTTCTTGAGGGGAAAGCTGTAACTCTGTGAGATGATTTCACAGAACACAAAGAAGTTTCTCAGAAAGCTTCTTTCTCGTTGTTATCGGAGTTTATATCCTTTGGCCCTATAGTCTTCAAAGGGATCCGAAATATCTCCTCTCAGATTCCACAGAAATAAGGCTAGCAAAGAGATCCTCGAAATACAGATGTAACTCTGTGAGATGAATTAACAGAACACTAAGCAGTTTCTCAGAAAGCTTCTTTCCAGATTTCATCTGAGGATATTTCCTTTTTCACCATAGCCCTCTATGCGCTTCCAAATATCACGTTTCCAATTCCACAATAAATATCTTAGCGAAAGACTTCTTGTGGGGAAAGCTGTAACTCTGTGAGATGATTCCAGAGAACACAAAGAAGTTTCTCAGAAAGTTTCTTTCTCTTTGTTATCGGAGTTTATTTCCTTTGGCCCTATGGTCTTTAAAGGGATCCGAAATATCTGTTCTCAGATTCCAAAGAAATAAGGCTAGCAGAGAGATCCGCGAAATACAGCTCTAACTCTGTGAGATGAATTAACAGAACACTAAGGAGTTTCTCAGAAACCTTCTTTCCAGATTTCATCTGAGGATATTTCCTTTTTCACCATTGCCCTCTATGCGCTTCCAAATATCACTTTGCCAATTCCACAATAAATGTCTTAGCGAAAGACTTCTTGTGGGGAAAGATGTAACTCTGTGAGATGATTTCACAGAACACAAAGAAGTTTCTCAGAAAGTTTCTTTATCTTTGTTATCGGAGTTTATTTCCTTTGGCCCTATAGTCTTCAAAGGGATCCGAAATATCTGTTCTCAGATTCCACAGAAATAAGGCTAGCAAAGAGATCCACGAAATACAGATATAACTCTGTGAGATGCATTAACAGAACACTAAGCAGTTTCTCAGAAAGCTTCTTTCCAGATTTCATCTGAGGATATTTCCTTTTTCACCATAGCCCTCTATGCGCTTCCAAATATCACTTTGCCAATTCCACAATAAATGTCTTAGCGAAAGACTTCTTGTGGGGAAAGCTGTAACTCTGTGAGATGATTTCACAGAACACAAAGAAGTTTCTCAGAAAGCTTCTTTCTCTTTGTTATCGGAGTTTATTTCCTTTGGCCCTACAGTCTTTAAAGGGATCCGAAATATCTGTTCTCAGATTCCACAGAAATAAGGCTAGCAAAGAGATCCACGAAATACAGATGTAACTCTGTGAGATGAATTAACAGAACACTAAGCAGTTTCTCAGAAACCTTCTTTCCAGATTTCATCTGAGGATATTTCCTTTTTCACCATTGCCCTCTATGGGGTTCCAAATATCACTTTGCCAATTCCACAAGAACTGTCTTAGCGAAAGGCTTCTTGAGGGGAAAGCTGTAACTCTGTGAGATGATTTCACAGAACACAAAGAAGTTTCTCAGAAAGCTTCTTTCTCATTGTTATCGGAGTTTATATCCTTTGGCCCTATAGTCTTCAAAGGGATCCGAAATACATGTTCTCAGATTCCACAGAAATAAGGCTAGCAAAGAGATCCGCGAAATACAGATGTAACTCTGTTAGATGAATTAACAGAACACTAAGCTGTTTCTCAGAAAGCTTCTTTCCAGATTTCATCTGAGGATATTTCCTTTTTCACCATAGCCCTCTATGGGCTTCCAAATATCACTTTGCCAATTCCACAATAAATGTCTTAGCGAAAGACTTCTTGTGTGGAAAGATGTAACTCTGTGAGATGATTTCACAGAACACAAAGAAGTTTCTCAGAAAGTTTCTTTCTCTTTGTTATCGGAGTTTATTTCCTTTGACCCTATAGTCTTTAAAGGGATCCGAAATATCTGTTCTCAGATTCCACAGAAATAAGGCTAGCAAAGAGATCCACGAAATACAGATGTAACTCTGTGAGATGAATTAACAGAACACTAAGCAGTTTCTCAGAAAGCGTCTTTCCAGATTTCATCTGAGGATATTTCCTTTTTCACCGTAGCCCTCTTTAGGCTTCCAAATATCACTTTGCCAATTCCACAAGAACTGTCTTAGCGAAAGACTTCTTGAGGGGAAAGCTGTAACTCTGTGAGATGATTTCTTAGAACACAAAGAAGTTTCTCAGAAAGTTTCTTTCTCTTTGTTATCGGAGTTTATTTCCTTTGGCCCTACAGTCTTTAAAGGGATCCGAAATATCTGTTCTCAGATTCCACAGAAATAAGGCTAGCAAAGAGATCCACGAAATACAGATGTAACTCTGTGAGATGATTTCACAGAACACAAAGAAGTTTCTCAGAAAGCTTCCTTCTCTTTCTTATCGGAGTTTATATCCTTTGGCCCTATAGTCTTCAAAGGGATCCGAAATATCTCTTCTCAGATTCCACAGAAATAAGGCTAGCAAAGAGATCCACGAAATACAGATGTAACTCTGTGAGATGAATTAACAGAACACTAAGCAGTTTCTCAGAAAGCTTCTTTCCAGATTTCATCTGACGATATTTCCTTTTTCACCATTGCCCTCTATTGGCTTCAAAATATCACTTTGCCAATTCCACAAGAACTGTCTTAGCGAAAGGCTTCTTGAGGGGAAAGCTGTAACTCTGTGAGATGATTTCACAGAACACAAAGAAGTTTCTCAGATAACTTCTTTCTCATTGTTATCGGAGTTTATTTCCTTTGGCCCTATAGTCTTCAAAGGGATCCGAAATATCTGTTCTCAGATTCCACAGAAATAAGGCTAGCAAAGAGATCCGCGAAATACAGATGTAACTCTGTGAGATGAATTAACAGAACACTAAGCAGTTTCTCAGAAAGCTTCTTTCCAGATTTCATCTGAGGATATTTCCTTTTTCACCATTGCCCTCTATGGGCTTATAAATATCACTTTGCCAATTCCACAAGAACTGTCTTAGCGAAAGGCTTCTTGAAGGGAAAGCTGTAACTCTGTGGGATGATTTCACAGAATACAAAGAAGTTTCTCAGAAAGTTTCTTTCTCGTTGTTATCGCAGTTTATTTCCTTTGGCCCTATAGTCTTCAAAGGGATCCGAAATATCTGTTCTCAGATTCCACAGAAATAAGGCTAGCAAAGAGATCCACGAAATACAGATGTAACTCTGTGAGATGAATTAACAGAACACTAAGCAGTTTCTCAGAAAGCTTCTTTCCAGATTTCATCTGAGGATATTTCCTTTTTCACCATTGCCCTCTATGCGCTTCCAAATATCACTTTGCCAATTCCACAATAAATGTCTTAGCGAAAGGCTTCTTGAGGGGAAAGCTGTAACTCTGTGAGATGATTTCACAGAACACAAAGAAGTTTCTGAGAAAGCTTCTTTCTCGTTGTTATCGGAGTTTATATCCTTTGGCCCTATATTCATCAAAGGGATCCGAAATATCTCTTCTCAGATTCCACAGAAATAAGCCTAGCGAAGACATCCACGAAATACAGATGCAACTCTGTGAGATGAATTAACAGAACACTAAGCAGTTTCTCAGAAAGCTTCTTTCCAGATTTCATCTGAGGATATTTCCTTTTTCACCATTGCCCTCTATGGGCTTCCAAATATCACTTTGCCAATTCCACAAGAACTGTCTAAGCGAAAGGCTTCTTGAGGGGAAAGCTGTAACTCTGTGAGATGATTTCACAGAACACAAAGAAGTTTCTCAGAAAGTTTCTTTCTCTTTGTTATCGGAGTTTATTTCCTTTGGCCCTATAGTCTTTAAAGGGATCCGAAATATCTGTTCTCAGATTCCACAGAAATAAGGCTAGCAAAGAGATCCGCGAAATACAGATGTAACTCTGTGAGATGAATTAACAGAACACTAAGCAGTTTCTCAGAAAGCTTCTTTCCAGATTTCATCTGAGGATATTTCCTTTTTCACCATAGCCCTCTATGCGCTTCCAAATATCACTTTGCCAATTCCACAATAAATGTCTTAGCGAAAGACTTCTTGTGGGGAAAGCTGTAACTCTGTGAGATGATTTCACAGAACACAAAGAAGTTTCTCAGAAAGTTTCTTTCTCTTTGTTATCGGAGTTTATTTCCTTTGGCCCTATAGTCTTTAAAGGGATCCGAAATATCTGTTCTCAGATTCCACAGAAATAAGGCTAGCAAAGAGATCCACGAAATACAGATGTAACTCTGTGAGATGAATTAACAGAACACTAAGCAGTTTCTCAGAAAGCTTCTTTCCAGATTTCATCTGAGGATATTTCCTTTTTCACCATTGCCCTCTATGGGCTTCCAAATATCACTTTGCCAATTCCACAAGAACTGTCTTAGCGAAAGGCTTCTTGAGGGGAAAGCTGTAACTCTGTGAGATGATTTCAGAGAACACAAAGAAGTTTCTCAGAAAGTTTCTTTCTCTTTCTTATCGGAGTTTATTTCCTTTGGCCCTATGGTCTTTAAAGGGATCCAAAATATCTGTTCTCAGATTCCACAGAAATAAGGCTAGCAAAGAGATCCGCGAAATACAGATGTAACTCTGTTAGATGAATTAACAGAACACTAAGCAGTTTCTCAGAAAGCTTCTTTCCAGATTTCATCTGAGGATATTTCCTTTTTTACCATAGCCCTCTATGGGCTTCCAAATATCACTTTGCCAATTCCACAATAAATGTCTTAGCGAAAGACTTCTTGTGGGGAAAGATGTAACTCTGTGAGATGATTTCACAGAACACAAAGAAGTTTCTCAGAAAGTTTCTTTCTCTTTGTTATCGGAGTTTATTTCCTTTGACCCTATAGTCTTTAAAGGGATCCGAAATATCTGTTCTCAGATTCCACAGAAATAAGGCTAGCAAAGAGATCCACGAAATACAGATGTAACTCTGTGAGATGAATTAACAGAAGGCTAAGCAGTTTCTCAGAAAGCTTCTTTCCAGATTTCATCTGAGGATATTTCCTTTTTCACCGTAGCCCTCTATAGGCTTCCAAATATCACTTTGCCAATTCCACAAGAACTGTCTTAGCGAAAGACTTCTTGAGGGGAAAGCTGTAACTCTGTGAGATGATTTCTTAGAACACAAAGAAGTTTCTCAGAAAGTTTCTTTCTCTTTGTTATCGGAGTTTATTTCCTTTTGCCCTACAGTCTTTAAAGGGATCCGAAATATCTGTTCTCAGATTCCACAGAAATAAGGCTAGCAAAGAGATCCACGAAATACAGATGTAACTCTGTGAGATGATTTCACAGAACACAAAGAAGTTTCTCAGAAAGCTTCTTTCTCGTTGTTATCGGAGTTTATATCCTTTGGCCCTATAGTCTTCAAAGGGATCCGAAATATCTCTTCTCAGATTCCACAGAAATAAGGCTAGCAAAGAGATCCACGAAATACAGATGTAACTCTGTGAGATGAATTAACAGAACACTAAGCAGTTTCTCAGAAAGCTTCTTTCCAGATTTCATCTGACGATATTTCCTTTTTCACCATTGCCCTCTATTGGCTTCAAAATATCACTTTGCCAATTCCACAAGAACTGTCTTAGCGAAAGGCTTCTTGAGGGGAAAGCTGTAACTCTGTGAGATGATTTCACAGAACACAAAGAAGTTTCTCAGATAACTTCTTTCTCATTGTTATCGGAGTTTATTTCCTTTGGCCCTATAGTCTTCAAATGGATCCGAAATATCTGTTCTCAGATTCCACAGAAATAAGGCTAGCAAAGAGATCCGCGAAATACAGATGTAACTCTGTGAGATGAAATAACAGAACACTAAGCAGTTTCTCAGAAAGCTTCTTTCCAGATTTCATCTGAGGATATTTCCTTTTTCACCATTGCCCTCTATGGGCTTCCAAATATCACTTTGCCAATTCCACAAGAACTGTCTTAGCGAAAGGCTTCTTGAAGGGAAAGCTGTAACTCTGTGGGATGATTTCACAGAATACAAAGAAGTTTCTCAGAAAGTTTCTTTCTCGTTGTTATCGCAGTTTATTTCCTTTGGCCCTATAGTCTTCAAAGGGATCCGAAATATCTCTTCTCAGATTCCACAGAAATAAGGCTAGCAAAGAGATCCGCGAAATACAGATGTAACTCTGTGAGATGAATTAACAGAACACTAAGCAGTTTCTCAGAAAGCTTCTTTCCAGATTTCATCTGAGGATATTTCCTTTTTCACCATAGCCCTCTATGCGCTTCCAAATATCACTTTGCCAATTCCACAATAAATGTCTTAGCGAAAGACTTCTTGTGGGGAAAGCTGTAACTCTGTGAGATGATTTCACAGAACACAAAGAAGTTTCTCAGAAAGTTTCTTTCTCTTTGTTATCGGAGTTTATTTCCTTTGGCCCTATAGTCTTTAAAGGGATCCGAAATATCTGTTCTCAGATTCCACAGAAATAAGGCTAGCAAAGAGATCCACGAAATACAGATGTAACTCTGTGAGATGAATTAACAGAACACTAAGCAGTTTCTCAGAAAGCTTCTTTCCAGATTTCATCTGAGGATATTTCCTTTTTCACCATTGCCCTCTTTGGGCTTCCAAATATCACTTTGCCAATTCCACAAGAACTGTCTTAGCGAAAGGCTTCTTGAGGGGAAAGCTGTAACTCTGTGAGATGATTTCACAGAACACAAAGAAGTTTCTCAGAAAGTTTCTTTCTCTTTGTTATCGGAGTTTATTTCCTTTGGCCCTATAGTCTTTAAAGGGATCCAAAATATCTGTTCTCAGATTCCACAGAAATAAGGCTAGCAAAGAGATCCGCGAAATACAGATGTAACTCTGTTAGATGAATTAACAGAACACTAAGCAGTTTCTCAGAAAGCTTCTTTCCAGATTTCATCTGAGGATATTTCCTTTTTTACCATAGCCCTCTATGGGCTTCCAAATATCACTTTGCCAATTCCACAATAAATGTCTTAGCGAAAGACTTCTTGTGGGGAAAGATGTAACTCTGTGAGATGATTTCACAGAACACAAAGAAGTTTCTCAGAAAGTTTCTTTCTCTTTGTTATCGGAGTTTATTTCCTTTGACCCTATAGTCTTTAAAGGGATCCGAAATATCTGTTCTCAGATTCCACAGAAATAAGGCTAGCAAAGAGATCCACGAAATACAGATGTAACTCTGTGAGATGAATTAACAGAACGCTAAGCAGTTTCTCAGAAAGCTTCTTTCCAGATTTCATCTGAGGATATTTCCTTTTTCACCGTAGCCCTCTATAGGCTTCCAAATATCACTTTGCCAATTCCACAAGAACTGTCTTAGCGAAAGACTTCTTGAGGGGAAAGCTGTAACTCTGTGAGATGATTTCTGAGAACACAAAGAAGTTTCTCAGAAAGTTTCTTTCTCTTTGTTATCGGAGTTTATTTCCTTTGGCCCTACAGTCTTCAAAGGGATCCGAAATATCTGTTCTCAGATTCCACAGAAATAAGGCTAGCAAAGAGATCCACGAAATACAGATGTAACTCTGTGAGATGATTTCACAGAACACAAAGAAGTTTCTCAGAAAGCTTCTTTCTCATTGTTATCGGAGTTTATATCCTTTGGCCCTATAGTCTTCAAAGGGATTCGAAATACATGTTCTCAGATTCCACAAAAATAAGGCTAGCAAAGAGATCCGCGAAATACAGATGTAACTCTGTGAGATGAATTAACAGAACACTAAGCAGTTTCTCAGAAAGCTTCTTTCCAGATTTCATCTGAGGATATTTCCTTTTTCACCATAGCCCTCTATGGGCTTCCAAATATCACTTTGCCAATTCCACAATAAATGTCTTAGCGAAAGACTTCTTGTGGGGAAAGATGTAACTCTGTGAGATGATTTCACAGAACACAAAGAAGTTTCTCAGAAAGCTTCTTTCTCGTTGTTTTCGGAGTTTATATCCTTTGGCCCTATAGTCTTCAAAGGGATCCGAAATATCTGTTCTCAGACTCCACAGAAATAAGGCTAGCAAAGAGAGCCACGAAATACAGATGTAACTCTGTGAGATGAATTAACAGAACACTAAGCAGTTTCTCAGAAAGCTTCTTTCCAGATTTCATCTGAGGATATTTCCTTTTTCACCATAGCCCTCTATGCGCTTCCAAATGTCACTTTGCCAATTCCACAATAAATGTCTTAGCGAAAGGCTTCTTGAGGGGAAAGCTGTAACTCTGTGAGATGATTTCACAGAACACAAAGAAGTTTCTCAGAAAGTTTCTTTCTCTTTGTTATCGGAGTTTATTTCCTTTGGCCCTATAGTCTTTAAAGGGATCCGAAATATCTGTTCTCAGATTCCACAGAAATAAGGCTAGCAAAGAGATCCACGAAATACAGATGTAACTCTGTGAGATGAATTAACAGAACACTAAGCAGTTTCTCAGAAAGCTTCTTTCCAGATTTCATCTGAGGATATTTCCTTTTTCACCATTGCCCTCTACGGGCTTCCAAATATCACTTTGCCAATTCCACAAGAACTGTCTTAGCGAAAGGCTTCTTGAGGGGAAAGCTGTAACTCTGTGAGATGATTTCACAGAACACAAAGAAGTTTCTCAGAAAGTTTCTTTCTCTTTGTTATCGGAGTTTATTTCCTTTGGCCCTATAGTCTTTAAAGGGATCCAAAATATCTGTTCTCAGATTCCACAGAAATAAGGCTAGCAAAGAGATCCGCGAAATACAGATATAACTCTGTGAGATGAATTAACAGAACACTAAGCAGTTTCTCAGAAAGCTTCTTTCCAGATTTCATCTGAGGATATTTCCTTTTTCACCATAGCCCTCTATGCGCTTCCAAATATCACTTTGCCAATTCCACAGTAAATGTCTTAGCGAAAGACTTTTTGTGGGGAAAGCTGTAACTCTGTGAGATGATTTCACAGAACACAAAGAAGTTTCTCAGAAAGTTTCTTTCTCTTTGTTATCGGAGTTTATTTCCTTTGGCCCTATAGTCTTTAAAGGGATCCGAAATATCTGTTCTCAGATTCCACAGAAATAAGGCTAGCAAAGAGATCCACGAAATACAGATGTAACTCTGTGAGATGAATTAACAGAACACTAAGCAGTTTCTCAGAAAGCTTCTTTCCAGATTTCTACTGAGGATATTTCCTTCTTCACCATTGCCCTCTATGGGCCTCCAAATATCACTTTGCCAATTCCACAAGAACTGTCTTAGCGAAAGGCTTCTTGAGGGGAATGCTGTAACTCTGTGAGATGATTTCACAGAACACAAAGAAGTTTCTCAGAAAGTTTCTTTCTCTTTGTTATCGGAGTTTATTTCCTTTGGCCCTATAGTCTTTAAAGGGATCCAAAATATCTGTTCTCAGATTCCACAGAAATAAGGCTAGCAAAGAGATCCGCGAAATACAGATGTAACTCTGTGAGATGAATTAACAGAACACTAAGCAGTTTCTCAGAAAGCTTCTTTCCAGATTTCATCTGAGGATATTTCCTTTTTCACCATTGCCCTCTATGGGCTTCCAAATATCACTTTGCCAATTCCACAAGAACTGTCTTAGCGAAAGGCTGCTTGAGGGGAAAGCTGTAACTCTGTGAGATGATTTCACAGAACACAAAGAAGTTTCTCAGAAAGCTTCTTTCTCTTTGTTATCTGAGTTTATTTCCTTTCGCCCTACAGTCTTTAAAGGGATCCGAAATATCTGTTCTCAGATTCCACAGAAATAAGGCTAGCAAAGAGATCCGCGAAATACAGATGTAACTCTGTGAGATGAATTAACAGAACACTAAGCAGTTTCTCAGAAAGCTTCTTTCCAGATTTCATCTGAGGATATTTCTTTTTTCACCATAGCCCTCTATGCGCTTCCAAATATCACTTTGCCAATTCCACAAAAAATGTCTTAGCGAAAGACTTCTTGTGGGGAAAGCTGTAACACTGTGAGATAATTTCACAGAACACAAAGAAGTTTCTCAGAAAGCTTCTTTCTCGTTGTTTTCGGAGTTTATATCCTTTGGCCCTATAGTCTTCAAAGGGATCCGAAATATCTGTTCTCAGACTCCACAGAAATAAGGCTAGCAAAGAGAGCCACGAAATACAGATGTAACTCTGTGAGATGAATTAACAGAACACTAAGCAGTTTCGCAGAAAGCTTTTTTCCAGATTTCATCTGACGATATTTCCTTTTTCACCATTGCCCTCTATGGGCTTCAAAATATCACTTTGCCAATTCAACAAGAACTGTCTTAGCGAAAGGCTTCTTGAGGGGAAAGCTGTAACTCTGTGAGATGATTTCACAGATCACAAAGAAGTTTCTCAGAAAGCTTCTTTCTCTTTGTTATCGGAGTTTATTTCCTTTGGCCCTATAGTCTTTAAAGGGATCCGAAATATCTGTTCTCAGATTCCACAGAAATAAGGCTAGCAAAGAGATCCACGAAATACAGATGTAACTCTGTGAGATGAATTAACAGAACACTAAGCAGTTTCTCAGAAAGCTTCTTTCCAGATTTCATCTGAGGATATTTCCTTTTTCACCATTGCCCTCTATGGGCTTCCAAATATCACTTTGCCAATTCCACAAGAACTGTCTTAGCGAAAGGCTTCTTGAGGGGAAAGCTGTAACTCTGTGAGATGATTTCACAGAACACAAAGAAGTTTCTCAGAAAGTTTCTTTCTCTTTGTTATCGGAGTTTATTTCCTTTGGCCCTATAGTCTTTAAAGGGATCCAAAATATCTGTTCTCAGATTCCACAGAAATAAGGCTATCAAAGAGATCCGCGAAATACAGATGTAACTCTGTGAGATGAATTAACAGAACACTAAGCAGTTTCTCAGAAAGCTTCTTTCCAGATTTCATCTGAGGATATTTCCTTTTTCACCATAGCCCTCTATGCGCTTCCAAATATCACTTTGCCAATTACACAATAAATGTCTTAGCGAAAGACTTCTTGTGGGGAAAGCTGTAACTCTGTGAGATGATTTCACAGAACACAAAGAAGTTTCTCAGAAAGTTTCTTTCTCTTTGTTATCGGAGTTTATTTCCTTTGGCCCTATAGTCTTTAAAGGGATCCGAAATATCTGTTCTCAGATTCCACAGAAATAAGGCTAGCAAAGAGATCCACGAAATACAGATGTAACTCTGTGAGATGAATTAACAGAACACTAAGCAGTTTCTCAGAAAGCTTCTTTCCAGATTTCATCTGAGGATATTTCCTTTTTCACCATTGCCCACTATGGGCTTCCAAATATCACTTTGCCAATTCCACAAGAACTGTCTTAGCGAAAGGCTTCTTGAGGGGAAAGCTGTAACTCTGTGAGATGATTTCACAGAACACAAAGAAGTTTCTCAGAAAGTTTCTTTCTCTTTGTTATCGGAGTTTATTTCCTTTGGCCCTATAGTCTTTAAAGGGATCCGAAATATCTCTTCTCAGATTCCACAGAAATAAGGCTAGCAAAGAGATCCGCGAAATACAGATATAACTCTGTGAGATGAATTAACAGAACACTAAGCAGTTTCTCAGAAAGCTTCTTTCCAGATTTCATCTGAGGATATTTCCTTTTTCACCATAGCCCTCTATGCGCTTCCAAATATCACTTTGCCAATTCCACAGTAAATGTCTTAGCGAAAGACTTTTTGTGGGGAAAGCTGTAACTCTGTGAGATGATTTCACAGAACACAAAGAAGTTTCTCAGAAAGTTTCTTTCTCTTTGTTATCGGAGTTTATTTCCTTTGGCCCTATAGTCTTTAAAGGGATCCGAAATATCTGTTCTCAGATTCCACAGAAATAAGGCTAGCAAAGAGATCCACGAAATACAGATGTAACTCTGTGAGATGAATTAACAGAACACTAAGCAGTTTCTCAGAAAGCTTCTTTCCAGATTTCTACTGAGGATATTTCCTTCTTCACCATTGCCCTCTATGGGCTTCCAAATATCACTTTGCCAATTCCACAAGAACTGTCTTAGCGAAAGGCTTCTTGAGGGGAATGCTGTAACTCTGTGAGATGATTTCACAGAACACAAAGAAGTTTCTCAGAAAGTTTCTTTCTCTTTGTTATCGGAGTTTATTTCCTTTGGCCCTATAGTCTTTAAAGGGATCCAAAATATCTGTTCTCAGATTCCACAGAAATAAGGCTAGCAAAGAGATCCGCGAAATACAGATGTAACTCTGTGAGATGAATTAACAGAACACTAAGCAGTTTCTCAGAAAGCTTCTTTCCAGATTTCATCTGAGGATATTTCCTTTTTCACCATTGCCCTCTATGGGCTTCCAAATATCACTTTGCCAATTCCACAAGAACTGTCTTAGCGAAAGGCTGCTTGAGGGGAAAGCTGTAACTCTGTGAGATGATTTCACAGAACACAAAGAAGTTTCTCAGAAAGCTTCTTTCTCTTTGTTATCGGAGTTTATTTCCTTTGGCCCTATAGTCTTTAAAGGGATCCGAAATATCTGTTCTCAGATTCCACAGAAATAAGGCTAGCAAAGAGATCCGCGAAATACAGATGTAACTCTGTGAGATGAATTAACAGAACACTAAGCAGTTTCTCAGAAAGCTTCTTTCCAGATTTCATCTAAGGATATTTCTTTTTTCACCATAGCCCTCTATGCGCTTCCAAATATCACTTTGCGAATTCCACAATAAATGTCTTAGCGAAAGACTTCTTGTGGGGAAAGCTGTAACACTGTGAGATAATTTCACAGAACACAAAGAAGTTTCTCAGAAAGCTTCTTTCTCGTTGTTATCGGAGTTTATATCCTTTGGCCCTATAGTCTTCAAAGGGATCCGAAATATCTGTTCTCAGACTCCACAGAAATAAGGCTAGCAAAGAGAGCCACGAAATACAGATGTAACTCTGTGAGATGAATTAACAGAACACTAAGCAGTTTCGCAGAAAGCTTTTTTCCAGATTTCATCTGACGATATTTCCTTTTTCACCATTGCCCTCTATGGGCTTCAAAATATCACTTTGCCAATTCAACAAGAACTGTCTTAGCGAAAGGCTTCTTGAGGGGAAAGCTGTAACTCTGTGAGATGATTTCACAGAACACAAAGAAGTTTCTCAGAAAGCTTCTTTCTCTTTGTTATCGGAGTTTATTTCCTTTGGCCCTATAGTCTTTAAAGGGATCCGAAATATCTGTTCTCAGATTCCACAGAAATAAGGCTAGCAAAGAGATCCACGAAATACAGATGTAACTCTGTGAGATGAATTAACAGAACACTAAGCAGTTTCTCAGAAAGCTTCTTTCCAGATTTCATCTGAGGATATTTCCTTTTTCACCATTGCCCTCTATGGGCTTCCAAATATCACTTTGCCAATTCCACAAGAACTGTCTTAGCGAAAGGCTTCTTGAGGGGAAAGCTGTAACTCTGTGAGATGATTTCACAGAACACAAAGAAGTTTCTCAGAAAGTTTCTTTCTCTTTGTTATCGGAGTTTATTTCCTTTGGCCCTATAGTCTTTAAAGGGATCCGAAATATCTGTTCTCAGATTCCACAGAAATAAGGCTAGCAAAGAGATCCACGAAATACAGATGTAACTCTGTGAGATGAATTAACAGAACGCTAAGCAGTTTCTCAGAAAGCTTCTTTCCAGATTTCATCTGAGGATATTTCCTTTTTCACCATTGCCCACTATGGGCTTCCAAATATCACTTTGCCAATTCCACAAGAACTGTCTTAGCGAAAGGCTTCTTGAGGGGAAAGCTGTAACTCTGTGAGATGATTTCACAGAACACAAAGAAGTTTCTCAGAAAGTTTCTTTCTCTTTGTTATCGGAGTTTATTTCCTTTGGCCCTATAGTCTTTAAAGGGATCCGAAATATCTCTTCTCAGATTCCACAGAAATAAGGCTAGCAAAGAGATCCGCGAAATACAGATATAACTCTGTGAGATGAATTAACAGAACACTAAGCAGTTTCTCAGAAAGCTTCTTTCCAGATTTCATCTGAGGATATTTCCTTTTTCACCATAGCCCTCTATGCGCTTCCAAATATCACTTTGCCAATTCCACAGTAAATGTATTAGCGAAAGACTTTTTGTGGGGAAAGCTGTAACTCTGTGAGATGATTTCACAGAACACAAAGAAGTTTCTCAGAAAGTTTCTTTCTCTTTGTTATCGGAGTTTATTTCCTTTGGCCCTATAGTCTTTAAAGGGATCCGAAATATCTGTTCTCAGATTCCACAGAAATAAGGCTAGCAAAGAGATCCACGAAATACAGATGTAACTCTGTGAGATGAATTAACAGAACACTAAGCAGTTTCTCAGAAAGCTTCTTTCCAGATTTCATCTGAGGATATTTCCTTTTTCACCATTGCCCTCTAGGGGCTTCCAAATATCACTTTGCCAATTCCACAAGAACTGTCTTAGCGAAAGGCTTCTTGAGGGGAAAGCTGTAACTCTGTGAGATGATTTCACAGAACACAAAGAAGTTTCTCAGAAAGCTTCTTTCTCTTTGTTATCGGAGTTTATTTCCTTTGGCCCTATAGTCTTTAAAGGGATCCGAAATATCTGTTCTCAGATTCCACAGAAATAAGGCTAGCAAAGAGATCCGCGAAATACAGATGTAACTCTGTGAGATGAATTAACAGAACACTAAGCAGTTTCTCAGAAAGCTTCTTTCCAGATTTCATCTGAGGATATTTCTTTTTTCACCATAGCCCTCTATGCGGTTCCAAATATCACTTTGCCAATTCCACAATAAATGTCTTAGCGAAAGACTTCTTGTGGGGAAAGCTGTAACACTGTGAGATAATTTCACAGAACACAAAGAAGTTTCTCAGAAAGCTTCTTTCTCGTTGTTATCGGAGTTTATATCCTTTGGCCCTATAGTCTTCAAAGGGATCCGAAATATCTGTTCTCAGACTCCACAGAAATAAGGCTAGCAAAGAGAGCCACGAAATACAGATGTAACTCTGTGAGATGAATTAACAGAACACTAAGCAGTTTCGCAGAAAGCTTTTTTCCAGATTTCATCTGACGATATTTCCTTTTTCACCATTGCCCTCTATGGGCTTCAAAATATCACTTTGCCAATTCCACAAGAACTGTCTTAGCGAAAGGCTTCTTGAGGGGAAAGCTGTAACTCTGTGAGATGATTTCACAGAACACAAAGAAGTTTCTCAGAAAGCTTCTTTCTCGTTGTTATCGGAGTTTATATCCTTTGGCCCTATAGTCTGCAAAGGGATCCGAAATATCTGTTCTCAGATTCCACAGAAACAAGGCTAGCAAAGAGATCCGCGAAATACAGATGTAACTCTGTGAGATGAATTAACAGAACACTAAGCAGTTTCTCAGAAAGCTTCTTTCCAGATTTCATCTGAGGATATTTCCTTTTTCACCATAGCCCTCTATGGGCTTCCAAATATCACTTTGCCAATTCCACAAGAACTGTCTAAGCGAAAGGCTTCTTGAGGGGAAAGCTGTAACTCTGTGAGATGATTTCACAGAACACAAAGAAGTTTCCCAGAAAGCTTCTTTCTCTTTTTTATCGGAGTTTATTTCCTTTGGCCCTATAGTCTTTAAAGGGATCCGAAATATCTGTTCTCAGATTCCACAGAAATAAGGCTAGCAAAGAGATCCGCGAAATACAGATGTAACTCTGTGAGATGAATTAACAGAACACTAAGCAGTTTCTCAGAAAGCTTCTTTCCAGATTTCATCTGAGGATATTTCCTTTTTCACCATTGCCCTCTATGGGCTTCCAAATATCACTTTGCCAATTCCACAAGAACTGTCTTAGCGAAAGGCTTCTTGAGGGGAAAGCTGTAACTCTGTGAGATGATTTCACAGAACACAAAGAAGTTTCTCAGAAAGCTTCTTTCTCTTTGTTATCGGAGTTTATTTCCTTTGGCCCTATAGTCTTTAAAGGGATCCGAAATATCTGTTCTCAGATTCCACAGAAATAAGGCTAGCAAAGAGATCCGCGAAATACAGATGTAACTCTGTGAGATGAATTAACAGAACACTAAGCAGTTTCTCAGAAAGCTTCTTTCCAGATTTCATCTGAGGATATTTCTTTTTTCACCATAGCCCTCTATGCGGTTCCAAATATCACTTTGCCAATTCCACAATAAATGTCTTAGCGAAAGACTTCTTGTGGGGAAAGCTGTAACTCTGTGAGATAATTTCACAGAACACAAAGAAGTTTCTCAGAAAGCTTCTTTCTCGTTGTTATCGGAGTTTATATCCTTTGGCCCTATAGTCTTCAAAGGGATCCGAAATATCTGTTCTCAGACTCCACAGAAATAAGGCTAGCAAAGAGAGCCACGAAATACAGATGTAACTCTGTGAGATGAATTAACAGAACACTAAGCAGTTTCGCAGAAAGCTTTTTTCCAGATTTCATCTGACGATATTTCCTTTTTCACCATTGCCCTCTATGGGCTTCCAAATATCACTTTGCCAATTCAACAAGAACTGTCTTAGCGAAAGGCTTCTTGAGGGGAAAGCTGTAACTCTGTGAGATGATTTCACAGAACACAAAGAAGTTTCTCAGAAAGCTTCTTTCTCGTTGTTATCGGAGTTTATATCCTTTGGCCCTATAGTCTGCAAAGGGATCCGAAATATCTGTTCTCAGATTCCACAGAAACAAGGCTAGCAAAGAGATCCGCGAAATACAGATGTAACTCTGTGAGATGAAATAACAGAACACTAAGCAGTTTCTCAGAAAGCTTCTTTCCAGATTTCATCTGAGGATATTTCCTTTTTCACCATAGCCCTCTATGCGCTTCCAAATATAACTTTGCCAATTCCACAATAAATGTCTTAGCGAAAGACTTCTTGTGGGGAAAGCTGTAACTCTGTGAGATGATTTCACAGAACACAAAGAAGTTTCCCAGAAAGCTTCTTTCTCGTTGTTATCGGAGTTTATATCCTTTGGCCCTATAGTCTTCAAAGGGATCCGAAATATCTCTTCTCAGATTAAAAAGAAATAAGGCTAGCAAAGAGATCCGCGAAATACAGATGTAACTCTGTGAGATGAATTAACAGAACACTAAGCAGTTTCTCAGAAAGCTTCTTTCCAGATTTCATCTGAGGATATTTCCTTTTTCACCATAGCCCTCTATTGGCTTCCAAATATCACTTTGCCAATTCCACAAGAACTGTCTAAGCGAAAGGCTTCTTGAGGGGAAAGCTGTAACTCTGTGAGATGATTTCACAGAACACAAAGAAGTTTCCCAGAAAGCTTCTTTCTCTTTGTTATCGGAGTTTATTTCCTTTGGCCCTATAGTCTTTAAAGGGATCCGAAATATCTGTTCTCAGATTCCACAGAAATAAGGCTAGCAAAGAGATCCGCGAAATACAGATGTAACTCTGTGAGATGAATTAACAGAACACTAAGCAGTTTCTCAGAAAGCTTCTTTCCAGATTTCATCTGAGGATATTTCCTTTTTCACCATAGCCCTCTATGCGCTTCCAAATATCACTTTGCCAATTCCACAATAAATGTCTTAGCGAAAGACTTCTTGTGGGGAAAGCTGTAACTCTGTGAGATGATTTCACAGAACACAAAGAAGTTTCTCAGAAAGCTTCCTTCTCTTTGTTATCGGAGTTTATTTCCTTTGGCCCTATAGTCTTTAAAGGGATCCGAAATATCTGTTCTCAGATTCCACAGAAATAAGGCTAGCAAAGAGATCCACGAAATACAGATGTAACTCTGTGAGATGAATTAACAGAACACTAAGCAGTTTCTTAGAAAGCTTCTTTCCAGATTTCATCTGAGGATATTTCCTTTTTCACCATTGCCCTCTAAGGGCTTCCAAATATCACTTTGCCAATTCCACAATAAATGTCTTAGCGAAAGACTTCTTGTGGGGAAAGCTGTAACTCTGTGAGATGATTTCACAGAACACAAAGAAGTTTCTCAGAAAGCTTCTTTCTCGTTGTTATCGGAGTTTATATCCTTTGGCCCTATAGTCTTCAAAGGGATCCGAAATATCTCTTCTCAGATTCCACAGAAATAAGGCTAGCAAAGAGATCCACAAAATACAGATGTAACTCTGTGAGATGAATTAACAGAACACTAAGCAGTTTCTTAGAAAGCTTCTTTCCAGATTTCATCTGAGGATATTTCCTTTTTCACCATAGCCCTCTATGCGCTTCCAAATATCACTTTGCCAATTCCACAATAAATGTCTTAGCGAAAGACTTCTTGTGGGGAAAGCTCTAACTCTGTGAGATGATTTCACAGAACACAAAGAAGTTTCTCAGAAAGTTTCTTTCTCTTTGTTATCGGAGTTTATTTCCTTTGGCCCTATAGTCTTTAAAGGGATCCGAAATATCTGTTCTCAGATTCCACAGAAATAAGGCTAGCAAAGAGATCCACGAAATACAGATGTAACTCTGTGAGATGAATTAACAGAACACTAAGCAGTTTCTCAGAAAGCTTCTTTCCAGATTTCATCTGAGGATATTTCCTTTTTCACCATTGCCCTCTATGGGCTTCCAAATATCACTTTGCCAATTCCACAAGAACTGTCTTAGCGAAAGGCTTCTTGAGGGGAAAGCTGTAACTCTGTGAGATGATTTCACAGAACACAAAGAAGTTTCTCAGAAAGCTTCTTTCTCGTTGTTATCGGAGTTTATATCCTTTGGCCCTATAGTCTTCAAAGGGATCCGAAATATCTCTTCTCAGATTCCACAGAAATAAGGCTAGCAAAGAGATCCACAAAATACAGATGTAACTCTGTGAGATGAATTAACAGAACACTAAGCAGTTTCTTAGAAAGCTTCTTTCCAGATTTCATCTGAGGATATTTCCTTTTTCACCATAGCCCTCTATGCGCTTCCAAATATCACTTTGCCAATTCCACAATAAATGTCTTAGCGAAAGACTTCTTGTGGGGAAAGCTGTAACTCTGTGAGATGATTTCACAGAACACAAAGAAGTTTCTCAGAAAGTTTCTTTCTCTTTGTTATCGGAGTTTATTTCCTTTGGCCCTATAGTCTTTAAAGGGATCCGAAATATCTGTTCTCAGATTCCACAGAAATAAGGCTAGCAAAGAGATCCACGAAATACAGATGTAACTCTGTGAGATGAATTAACAGAACACTAAGCAGTTTCTCAGAAAGCTTCTTTCCAGATTTCATCTGAGGATATTTCCTTTTTCACCATTGCCCTCTATGGGCTTCCAAATATCACTTTGCCAATTCCACAAGAACTGTCTTAGCGAAAGGCTTCTTGAGGGGAAAGCTGTAACTCTGTGAGATGATTTCACAGAACACAAAGAAGTTTCTCAGAAAGTTTCTTTCTCTTTGTTATCGGAGTTTATTTCCTTTGGCCCTATAGTCTTTAAAGGGATCCAAAATATCTGTTCTCAGATTCCACAGAAATAAGGCTAGCAAAGAGATCCGCGAAATACAGATGTAACTCTGTGAGATGAATTAACAGAACACTAAGCAGTTTCTCAGAAAGCTTCTTTCCAGATTTCATCTGAGGATATTTCCTTTTTCACCATAGCCCTCTATGCGCTTCCAAATATCACTTTGCCAATTCCACAGTAAATGTCTTAGCGAAAGACTTTTTGTGGGGAAAGCTGTAACTCTGTGAGATGATTTCACAGAACACAAAGAAGTTTCTCAGAAAGTTTCTTTCTCTTTGTTATCGGAGTTTATTTCCTTTGGCCCTATAGTCTTTAAAGGGATCCGAAATATCTGTTCTCAGATTCCACAGAAATAAGGCTAGCAAAGAGATCCACGAAATACAGATGTAACTCTGTGAGATGAATTAACAGAACACTAAGCAGTTTCTCAGAAAGCTTCTTTCCAGATTTCTACTGAGGATATTTCCTTCTTCACCATTGCCCTCTATGGGCTTCCAAATATCACTTTGCCAATTCCACAAGAACTGTCTTAGCGAAAGGCTTCTTGAGGGGAATGCTGTAACTCTGTGAGATGATTTCACAGAACACAAAGAAGTTTCTCAGAAAGTTTCTTTCTCTTTGTTATCGGAGTTTATTTCCTTTGGCCCTATAGTCTTTAAAGGGATCCAAAATATCTGTTCTCAGATTCCACAGAAATAAGGCTAGCAAAGAGATCCGCGAAATACAGATGTAACTCTGTGAGATGAATTAACAGAACACTAAGCAGTTTCTCAGAAAGCTTCTTTCCAGATTTCATCTGAGGATATTTCCTTTTTCACCATTGCCCTCTATGGGCTTCCAAATATCACTTTGCCAATTCCACAAGAACTGTCTTAGCGAAAGGCTGCTTGAGGGGAAAGCTGTAACTCTGTGAGATGATTTCACAGAACACAAAGAAGTTTCTCAGAAAGCTTCTTTCTCTTTGTTATCTGAGTTTATTTCCTTTGGCCCTACAGTCTTTAAAGGGATCCGAAATATCTGTTCTCAGATTCCACAGAAATAAGGCTAGCAAAGAGATCCGCGAAATACAGATGTAACTCTGTGAGATGAATTAACAGAACACTAAGCAGTTTCTCAGAAAGCTTCTTTCCAGATTTCATCTGAGGATATTTCTTTTTTCACCATAGCCCTCTATGCGCTTCCAAATATCACTTTGCCAATTCCACAAAAAATGTCTTAGCGAAAGACTTCTTGTGGGGAAAGCTGTAACACTGTGAGATAATTTCACAGAACACAAAGAAGTTTCTCAGAAAGCTTCTTTCTCGTTGTTTTCGGAGTTTATATCCTTTGGCCCTATAGTCTTCAAAGGGATCCGAAATATCTGTTCTCAGACTCCACAGAAATAAGGCTAGCAAAGAGAGCCACGAAATACAGATGTAACTCTGTGAGATGAATTAACAGAACACTAAGCAGTTTCGCAGAAAGCTTTTTTCCAGATTTCATCTGACGATATTTCCTTTTTCACCATTGCCCTCTATGGGCTTCAAAATATCACTTTGCCAATTCAACAAGAACTGTCTTAGCGAAAGGCTTCTTGAGGGGAAAGCTGTAACTCTGTGAGATGATTTCACAGATCACAAAGAAGTTTCTCAGAAAGCTTCTTTCTCTTTGTTATCGGAGTTTATTTCCTTTGGCCCTATAGTCTTTAAAGGGATCCGAAATATCTGTTCTCAGATTCCACAGAAATAAGGCTAGCAAAGAGATCCACGAAATACAGATGTAACTCTGTGAGATGAATTAACAGAACACTAAGCAGTTTCTCAGAAAGCTTCTTTCCAGATTTCATCTGAGGATATTTCCTTTTTCACCATTGCCCTCTATGGGCTTCCAAATATCACTTTGCCAATTCCACAAGGACTGTCTTAGCGAAAGGCTTCTTGAGGGGAAAGCTGTAACTCTGTGAGATGATTTCACAGAACACAAAGAAGTTTCTCAGAAAGTTTCTTTCTCTTTGTTATCGGAGTTTATTTCCTTTGGCCCTATAGTCTTTAAAGGGATCCAAAATATCTGTTCTCAGATTCCACAGAAATAAGGCTAGCAAAGAGATCCGCGAAATACAGATGTAACTCTGTGAGATGAATTAACAGAACACTAAGCAGTTTCTCAGAAAGCTTCTTTCCAGATTTCATCTGAGGATATTTCCTTTTTCACCATAGCCCTCTATGCGCTTCCAAATATCACTTTGCCAATTACACAATAAATGTCTTAGCGAAAGACTTCTTGTGGGGAAAGCTGTAACTCTGTGAGATGATTTCACAGAACACAAAGAAGTTTCTCAGAAAGTTTCTTTCTCTTTGTTATCGGAGTTTATTTCCTTTGGCCCTATAGTCTTTAAAGGGATCCGAAATATCTGTTCTCAGATTCCACAGAAATAAGGCTAGCAAAGAGATCCACGAAATACAGATGTAACTCTGTGAGATGAATTAACAGAACACTAAGCAGTTTCTCAGAAAGCTTCTTTCCAGATTTCATCTGAGGATATTTCCTTTTTCACCATTGCCCACTATGGGCTTCCAAATATCACTTTGCCAATTCCACAAGAACTGTCTTAGCGAAAGGCTTCTTGAGGGGAAAGCTGTAACTCTGTGAGATGATTTCACAGAACACAAAGAAGTTTCTCAGAAAGTTTCTTTCTCTTTGTTATCGGAGTTTATTTCCTTTGGCCCTATAGTCTTTAAAGGGATCCGAAATATCTCTTCTCAGATTCCACAGAAATAAGGCTAGCAAAGAGATCCGCGAAATACAGATATAACTCTGTGAGATGAATTAACAGAACACTAAGCAGTTTCTCAGAAAGCTTCTTTCCAGATTTCATCTGAGGATATTTCCTTTTTCACCATAGCCCTCTATGCGCTTCCAAATATCACTTTGCCAATTCCACAGTAAATGTCTTAGCGAAAGACTTTTTGTGGGGAAAGCTGTAACTCTGTGAGATGATTTCACAGAACACAAAGAAGTTTCTCAGAAAGTTTCTTTCTCTTTGTTATCGGAGTTTATTTCCTTTGGCCCTATAGTCTTTAAAGGGATCCGAAATATCTGTTCTCAGATTCCACAGAAATAAGGCTAGCAAAGAGATCCACGAAATACAGATGTAACTCTGTGAGATGAATTAACAGAACACTAAGCAGTTTCTCAGAAAGCTTCTTTCCAGATTTCTACTGAGGATATTTCCTTCTTCACCATTGCCCTCTATGGGCTTCCAAATATCACTTTGCCAATTCCACAAGAACTGTCTTAGCGAAAGGCTTCTTGAGGGGAATGCTGTAACTCTGTGAGATGATTTCACAGAACACAAAGAAGTTTCTCAGAAAGTTTCTTTCTCTTTGTTATCGGAGTTTATTTCCTTTGGCCCTATAGTCTTTAAAGGGATCCAAAATATCTGTTCTCAGATTCCACAGAAATAAGGCTAGCAAAGAGATCCGCGAAATACAGATGTAACTCTGTGAGATGAATTAACAGAACACTAAGCAGTTTCTCAGAAAGCTTCTTTCCAGATTTCATCTGAGGATATTTCCTTTTTCACCATTGCCCTCTATGGGCTTCCAAATATCACTTTGCCAATTCCACAAGAACTGTCTTAGCGAAAGGCTGCTTGAGGGGAAAGCTGTAACTCTGTGAGATGATTTCACAGAACACAAAGAAGTTTCTCAGAAAGCTTCTTTCTCTTTGTTATCGGAGTTTATTTCCTTTGGCCCTATAGTCTTTAAAGGGATCCGAAATATCTGTTCTCAGATTCCACAGAAATAAGGCTAGCAAAGAGATCCGCGAAATACAGATGTAACTCTGTGAGATGAATTAACAGAACACTAAGCAGTTTCTCAGAAAGCTTCTTTCCAGATTTCATCTGAGGATATTTCTTTTTTCACCATAGCCCTCTATGCGCTTCCAAATATCACTTTGCGAATTCCACAATAAATGTCTTAGCGAAAGACTTCTTGTGGGGAAAGCTGTAACACTGTGAGATAATTTCACAGAACACAAAGAAGTTTCTCAGAAAGCTTCTTTCTCGTTGTTATCGGAGTTTATATCCTTTGGCCCTATAGTCTTCAAAGGGATCCGAAATATCTGTTCTCAGACTCCACAGAAATAAGGCTAGCAAAGAGAGCCACGAAATACAGATGTAACTCTGTGAGATGAATTAACAGAACACTAAGCAGTTTCGCAGAAAGCTTTTTTCCAGATTTCATCTGACGATATTTCCTTTTTCACCATTGCCCTCTATGGGCTTCAAAATATCACTTTGCCAATTCAACAAGAACTGTATTAGCGAAAGGCTTCTTGAGGGGAAAGCTGTAACTCTGTGAGATGATTTCACAGAACACAAAGAAGTTTCTCAGAAAGCTTCTTTCTCTTTGTTATCGGAGTTTATTTCCTTTGGCCCTATAGTCTTTAAAGGGATCCGAAATATCTGTTCTCAGATTCCACAGAAATAAGGCTAGCAAAGAGATCCACGAAATACAGATGTAACTCTGTGAGATGAATTAACAGAACACTAAGCAGTTTCTCAGAAAGCTTCTTTCCAGATTTCATCTGAGGATATTTCCTTTTTCACCATTGCCCTCTATGGGCTTCCAAATATCACTTTGCCAATTCCACAAGAACTGTCTTAGCGAAAGGCTTCTTGAGGGGAAAGCTGTAACTCTGTGAGATGATTTCACAGAACACAAAGAAGTTTCTCAGAAAGTTTCCTTCTCTTTGTTATCGGAGTTTATTTCCTTTGGCCCTATAGTCTTTAAAGGGATCCAAAATATCTGTTCTCAGATTCCACAGAAATAAGGCTAGCAAAGAGATCCGCGAAATACAGATGTAACTCTGTGAGATGAATTAACAGAACACTAAGCAGTTTCTCAGAAAGCTTCTTTCCAGATTTCATCTGAGGATATTTCCTTTTTCACCATAGCCCTCTATGCGCTTCCAAATATCACTATGCCAATTACACAATAAATGTCTTAGCGAAAGACTTCTTGTGGGGAAAGCTGTAACTCTGTGAGATGATTTCACAGAACACAAAGAAGTTTCTCAGAAAGTTTCTTTCTCTTTGTTATCGGAGTTTATTTCCTTTGGCCCTATAGTCTTTAAAGGGATCCGAAATATCTGTTCTCAGATTCCACAGAAATAAGGCTAGCAAAGAGATCCACGAAATACAGATGTAACTCTGTGAGATGAATTAACAGAACACTAAGCAGTTTCTCAGAAAGCTTCTTTCCAGATTTCATCTGAGGATATTTCCTTTTTCACCATTGCCCACTATGGGCTTCCAAATATCACTTTGCCAATTCCACAAGAACTGTCTTAGCGAAAGGCTTCTTGAGGGGAAAGCTGTAACTCTGTGAGATGATTTCACAGAACACAAAGAAGTTTCTCAGAAAGTTTCTTTCTCTTTGTTATCGGAGTTTATTTCCTTTGGCCCTATAGTCTTTAAAGGGATCCGAAATATCTCTTCTCAGATTCCACAGAAATAAGGCCAGCAAAGAGATCCGCGAAATACAGATATAACTCTGTGAGATGAATTAACAGAACACTAAGCAGTTTCTCAGAAAGCTTCTTTCCAGATTTCATCTGAGGATATTTCCTTTTTCACCATAGACCTCTATGCGCTTCCAAATATCACTTTGCCAATTCCACAGTAAATGTATTAGCGAAAGACTTTTTGTGGGGAAAGCTGTAACTCTGTGAGATGATTTCACAGAACACAAAGAAGTTTCTCAGAAAGTTTCTTTCTCTTTGTTATCGGAGTTTATTTCCTTTGGCCCTATAGTCTTTAAAGGGATCCGAAATATCTGTTCTCAGATTCCACAGAAATAAGGCTAGCAAAGAGATCCACGAAATACAGATGTAACTCTGTGAGATGAATTAACAGAACACTAAGCAGTTTCTCAGAAAGCTTCTTTCCAGATTTCATCTGAGGATATTTCCTTCTTCACCATTGCCCTCTATGGGCTTCCAAATATCACTTTGCCAATTCCACAAGAACTGTCTTAGCGAAAGGCTTCTTGAGGGGAATGCTGTAACTCTGTGAGATGATTTCACAGAACACAAAGAAGTTTCTCAGAAAGTTTCTTTCTCTTTGTTATCGGAGTTTATTTCCTTTGGCCCTATAGTCTTTAAAGGGATCCAAAATATCTGTTCTCAGATTCCACAGAAATAAGGCTAGCAAAGAGATCCGCGAAATACAGATGTAACTCTGTGAGATGAATTAACAGAACACTAAGCAGTTTCTCAGAAAGCTTCTTTCCAGATTTCATCTGAGGATATTTCCTTTTTCACCATTGCCCTCTAGGGGCTTCCAAATATCACTTTGCCAATTCCACAAGAACTGTCTTAGCGAAAGGCTTCTTGAGGGGAAAGCTGTAACTCTGTGAGATGATTTCACAGAACACAAAGAAGTTTCTCAGAAAGCTTCTTTCTCTTTGTTATCGGAGTTTATTTCCTTTGGCCCTATAGTCTTTAAAGGGATCCGAAATATCTGTTCTCAGATTCCACAGAAATAAGGCTAGCAAAGAGATCCGCGAAATACAGATGTAACTCTGTGAGATGAATTAACAGAACACTAAGCAGTTTCTCAGAAAGCTTCTTTCCAGATTTCATCTGAGGATATTTCTTTTTTCACCATAGCCCTCTATGCGGTTCCAAATATCACTTTGCCAATTCCACAATAAATGTCTTAGCGAAAGACTTCTTGTGGGGAAAGCTGTAACACTGTGAGATAATTTCACAGAACACAAAGAAGTTTCTCAGAAAGCTTCTTTCTCGTTGTTATCGGAGTTTATATCCTTTGGCCCTATAGTCTTCAAAGGGATCCGAAATATCTGTTCTCAGACTCCACAGAAATAAGGCTAGCAAAGAGAGCCACGAAATACAGATGTAACTCTGTGAGATGAATTAACAGAACACTAAGCAGTTTCGCAGAAAGCTTTTTTCCAGATTTCATCTGACGATATTTCCTTTTTCACCATTGCCCTCTATGGGCTTCAAAATATCACTTTGCCAATTCCACAAGAACTGTCTTAGCGAAAGGCTTCTTGAGGGGAAAGCTGTAACTCTGTGAGATGATTTCACAGAACACAAAGAAGTTTCTCAGAAAGCTTCTTTCTCGTTGTTATCGGAGTTTATATCCTTTGGCCCTATAGTCTGCAAAGGGATCCGAAATATCTGTTCTCAGATTCCACAGAAACAAGGCTAGCAAAGAGATCCGCGAAATACAGATGTAACTCTGTGAGATGAATTAACAGAACACTAAGCAGTTTCTCAGAAAGCTTCTTTCCAGATTTCATCTGAGGATATTTCCTTTTTCACCATAGCCCTCTATGGGCTTCCAAATATCACTTTGCCAATTCCACAAGAACTGTCTAAGCGAAAGGCTTCTTGAGGGGAAAGCTGTAACTCTGTGAGATGATTTCACAGAACACAAAGAAGTTTCCCAGAAAGCTTCTTTCTCTTTTTTATCGGAGTTTATTTCCTTTGGCCCTATAGTCTTTAAAGGGATCCGAAATATCTGTTCTCAGATTCCACAGAAATAAGGCTAGCAAAGAGATCCGCGAAATACAGATGTAACTCTGTGAGATGAATTAACAGAACACTAAGCAGTTTCTCAGAAAGCTTCTTTCCAGATTTCATCTGAGGATATTTCCTTTTTCACCATAGCCCTCTATGCGCTTCCAAATATCACTTTGCCAATTCCACAATAAATGTCTTAGCGAAAGACTTCTTGTGGGGAAAGCTGTAACTCTGTGAGATGATTTCACAGAACACAAAGAAGTTTCTCAGAAAGCTTCCTTCTCTTTGTTATCGGAGTTTATTTCCTTTGGCCCTATAGTCTTTAAAGGGATCCGAAATATCTGTTCTCAGATTCCACAGAAATAAGGCTAGCAAAGAGATCCACGAAATACAGATGTAACTCTGTGAGATGAATTAACAGAACACTAAGCAGTTTCTTAGAAAGCTTCTTTCCAGATTTCATCTGAGGATATTTCCTTTTTCACCATTGCCCTCTATGGGCTTCCAAATATCACTTTGCCAATTCCACAATAAATGTCTTAGCGAAAGACTTCTTGTGGGGAAAGCTGTAACTCTGTGAGATGATTTCACAGAACACAAAGAAGTTTCTCAGAAAGCTTCTTTCTCGTTGTTATCCGAGTTTATATCCTTTGGCCCTATAGTCTTCAAAGGGATCCGAAATATCTCTTCTCAGATTCCACAGAAATAAGGCTAGCAAAGAGATCCACAAAATACAGATGTAACTCTGTGAGATGAATTAACAGAACACTAAGCAGTTTCTTAGAAAGCTTCTTTCCAGATTTCATCTGAGGATATTTCCTTTTTCACCATAGCCCTCTATGCGCTTCCAAATATCACTTTGCCAATTCCACAATAAATGTCTTAGCGAAAGACTTCTTGTGGGGAAAGCTCTAACTCTGTGAGATGATTTCACAGAACACAAAGAAGTTTCTCAGAAAGTTTCTTTCTCTTTGTTATCGGAGTTTATTTCCTTTGGCCCTATAGTCTTTAAAGGGATCCGAAATATCTGTTCTCAGATTCCACAGAAATAAGGCTAGCAAAGAGATCCACGAAATACAGATGTAACTCTGTGAGATGAATTAACAGAACACTAAGCAGTTTCTCAGAAAGCTTCTTTCCAGATTTCATCTGAGGATATTTCCTTTTTCACCATAGCCCTCTATGCGCTTCCAAATATCACTTTGCCAATTCCACAATAAATGTCTTAGCGAAAGACTTCTTGTGGGGAAAGCTGTAACTCTGTGAGATTATTTCACAGAACACAAAGAAGTTTCTCAGAAAGTTTCTTTCTCTTTGTTATCGGATTTTATTTCCTTTGGCCCTATAGTCTTTAAAGGGATCCGAAATATCTGTTCTCAGATTCCACAGAAATAAGGCTAGCAAAGAGATCCACGAAATACAGATGTAACTCTGTGAGATGAATTAACAGAACACTAAGCAGTTTCTCAGAAAGCTTCTTTCCAGATTTCATCTGAGGATATTTCCTTTTTCACCATTGCCCACTATGGGCTTCCAAATATCACTTTGCCAATTCCACAAGAACTGTCTTAGCGAAAGGCTTCTTGAGGGGAAAGCTGTAACTCTGTGAGATGATTTCACAGAACACAAAGAAGTTTCTCAGAAAGTTTCTTTCTCTTTGTTATCGGAGTTTATTTCCTTTGGCCCTATAGTCTTTAAAGGGATCCGAAATATCTCTTCTCAGATTCCACAGAAATAAGGCTAGCAAAGAGATCCGCGAAATACAGATATAACTCTGTGAGATGAATTAACAGAACACTAAGCAGTTTCTCAGAAAGCTTCTTTCCAGATTTCATCTGAGGATATTTCCTTTTTTACCATAGCCCTCTATGCGCTTCCAAATATCACTTTGCCAATTCCACAGTAAATGTCTTAGCGAAAGACTTTTTGTGGGGAAAGCTGTAACTCTGTGAGATGATTTCACAGAACACAAAGAAGTTTCTCAGAAAGTTTCTTTCTCTTTGTTATCGGAGTTTATTTCCTTTGGCCCTATAGTCTTTAAAGGGATCCGAAATATCTGTTCTCAGATTCCACAGAAATAAGGCTAGCAAAGAGATCCACGAAATACAGATGTAACTCTGTGAGATGAATTAACAGAACACTAAGCAGTTTCTCAGAAAGCTTCTTTCCAGATTTCATCTGAGGATATTTCCTTCTTCACCATTGCCCTCTATGGGCTTCCAAATATCACTTTGCCAATTCCACAAGAACTGTCTTAGCGAAAGGCTTCTTGAGGGGAATGCTGTAACTCTGTCAGATGATTTCACAGAACACAAAGAAGTTTCTCAGAAAGTTTCTTTCTCTTTGTTATCGGAGTTTATTTCCTTTGGCCCTATAGTCTTTAAAGGGATCCAAAATATCTGTTCTCAGATTCCACAGAAATAAGGCTAGCAAAGAGATCCGCGAAATACAGATGTAACTCTGTGAGATGAATTAACAGAACACTAAGCAGTTTCTCAGAAAGCTTCTTTCCAGATTTCATCTGAGGATATTTCCTTTTTCACCATTGCCCTCTATGGGCTTCCAAATATCACTTTGCCAATTCCACAAGAACTGTCTTAGCGAAAGGCTTCTTGAGGGGAAAGCTGTAACTCTGTGAGATGATTTCACAGAACACAAAGAAGTTTCTCAGAAAGCTTCTTTCTCTTTGTTATCGGAGTTTATTTCCTTTGGCCCTATAGTCTTTAAAGGGATCCGAAATATCTGTTCTCAGATTCCACAGAAATAAGGCTAGCAAAGAGATCCGCGAAATACAGATGTAACTCTGTGAGATGAATTAACAGAACACTAAGCAGTTTCTCAGAAAGCTTCTTTCCAGATTTCATCTGAGGATATTTCTTTTTTCACCATAGCCCTCTATGCGGTTCCAAATATCACTTTGCCAATTCCACAATAAATGTCTTAGCGAAAGACTTCTTGTGGGGAAAGCTGTAACTCTGTGAGATAATTTCACAGAACACAAAGAAGTTTCTCAGAAAGCTTCTTTCTCGTTGTTATCGGAGTTTATATCCTTTGGCCCTATAGTCTTCAAAGGGATCCGAAATATCTGTTCTCAGACTCCACAGAAATAAGGCTAGCAAAGAGAGCCACGAAATACAGATGTAACTCTGTGAGATGAATTAACAGAACACTAAGCAGTTTCGCAGAAAGCTTTTTTCCAGATTTCATCTGACGATATTTCCTTTTTCACCATTGCCCTCTATGGGCTTCCAAATATCACTTTGCCAATTCAACAAGAACTGTCTTAGCGAAAGGCTTCTTGAGGGGAAAGCTGTAACTCTGTGAGATGATTTCACAGAACACAAAGAAGTTTCTCAGAAAGCTTCTTTCTCGTTGTTATCGGAGTTTATATCCTTTGGCCCTATAGTCTGCAAAGGGATCCGAAATATCTGTTCTCAGATTCCACAGAAACAAGGCTAGCAAAGAGATCCGCGAAATACAGATGTAACTCTGTGAGATGAATTAACAGAACACTAAGCAGTTTCTCAGAAAGCTTCTTTCCAGATTTCATCTGAGGATATTTCCTTTTTCACCATAGCCCTCTATGCGCTTCCAAATATAACTTTGCCAATTCCACAATAAATGTCTTAGCGAAAGACTTCTTGTGGGGAAAGCTGTAACTCTGTGAGATGATTTCACAGAACACAAAGAAGTTTCCCAGAAAGCTTCTTTCTCGTTGTTATCGGAGTTTATATCCTTTGGCCCTATAGTCTTCAAAGGGATCCGAAATATCTCTTCTCAGATTAAAAAGAAATAAGGCTAGCAAAGAGATCCGCGAAATACAGATGTAACTCTGTGAGATGAATTAACAGAACACTAAGCAGTTTCTCAGAAAGCTTCTTTCCAGATTTCATCTGAGGATATTTCCTTTTTCACCATAGCCCTCTATTGGCTTCCAAATATCACTTTGCCAATTCCACAAGAACTGTCTAAGCGAAAGGCTTCTTGAGGGGAAAGCTGTAACTCTGTGAGATGATTTCACAGAACACAAAGAAGTTTCCCAGAAAGCTTCTTTCTCTTTGTTATCGGAGTTTATTTCCTTTGGCCCTATAGTCTTTAAAGGGATTCGAAATATCTGTTCTCAGATTCCACAGAAATAAGGCTAGCAAAGAGATCCGCGAAATACAGATGTAACTCTGTGAGATGAATTAACAGAACACTAAGCAGTTTCTCAGAAAGCTTCTTTCCAGATTTCATCTGAGGATATTTCCTTTTTCACCATAGCCCTCTATGCGCTTCCAAATATCACTTTGCCAATTCCACAATAAATGTCTTAGCGAAAGACTTCTTGTGGGGAAAGCTGTAACTCTGTGAGATGATTTCACAGAACACAAAGAAGTTTCTCAGAAAGCTTCCTTCTCTTTGTTATCGGAGTTTATTTCCTTTGGCCCTATAGTCTTTAAAGGGATCCGAAATATCTGTTCTCAGATTCCACAGAAATAAGGCTAGCAAAGAGATCCACGAAATACAGATGTAACTCTGTGAGATGAATTAACAGAACACTAAGCAGTTTCTTAGAAAGCTTCTTTCCAGATTTCATCTGAGGATATTTCCTTTTTCACCATTGCCCTCTATGGGCTTCCAAATATCACTTTGCCAATTCCACAATAAATGTCTTAGCGAAAGACTTCTTGTGGGGAAAGCTGTAACTCTGTGAGATGATTTCACAGAACACAAAGAAGTTTCTCAGAAAGCTTCTTTCTCGTTGTTATCGGAGTTTATATCCTTTGGCCCTATAGTCTTCAAAGGGATCCGAAATATCTCTTCTCAGATTCCACAGAAATAAGGCTAGCAAAGAGATCCACAAAATACAGATGTAACTCTGTGAGATGAATTAACAGAACACTAAGCAGTTTCTTAGAAAGCTTCTTTCCAGATTTCATCTGAGGATATTTCCTTTTTCACCATAGCCCTCTATGCGCTTCCAAATATCACTTTGCCAATTCCACAATAAATGTCTTAGCGAAAGACTTCTTGTGGGGAAAGCTCTAACTCTGTGAGATGATTTCACAGAACACAAAGAAGTTTCTCAGAAAGTTTCTTTCTCTTTGTTATCGGAGTTTATTTCCTTTGGCCCTATAGTCTTTAAAGGGATCCGAAATATCTGTTCTCAGATTCCACAGAAATAAGGCTAGCAAAGAGATCCACGAAATACAGATGTAACTCTGTGAGATGAATTAACAGAACACTAAGCAGTTTCTCAGAAAGCTTCTTTCCAGATTTCATCTGAGGATATTTCCTTTTTCACCATTGCCCTCTATGGGCTTCCAAATACCACTTTGCCAATTCCACAAGAACTGTCTTAGCGAAAGGCTTCTTGAGGGGAAAGCTGTAACTCTGTGAGATGATTTCACAGAACACAAAGAAGTTTCTCAGAAAGCTTCTTTCTCGTTGTTATCGGAGTTTATATCCTTTGGCCCTATAGTCTTCAAAGGGATCCGAAATATCTCTTCTCAGATTCCACAGAAATAAGGCTAGCAAAGAGATCCACAAAATACAGATGTAACTCTGTGAGATGAATTAACAGAACACTAAGCAGTTTCTTAGAAAGCTTCTTTCCAGATTTCATCTGAGGATATTTCCTTTTTCACCATAGCCCTCTATGCGCTTCCAAATATCACTTTGCCAATTCCACAATAAATGTCTTAGCGAAAGACTTCTTGTGGGGAAAGCTCTAACTCTGTGAGATGATTTCACAGAACACAAAGAAGTTTCTCAGAAAGTTTCTTTCTCTTTGTTATCGGAGTTTATTTCCTTTGGCCCTATAGTCTTTAAAGGGATCCGAAATATCTGTTCTCAGATTCCACAGAAATAAGGCTAGCAAAGAGATCCACGAAATACAGATGTAACTCTGTGAGATGAATTAACAGAACACTAAGCAGTTTCTCAGAAAGCTTCTTTCCAGATTTCATCTGAGGATATTTCCTTTTTCACCATAGCCCTCTATGCGCTTCCAAATATCACTTTGCCAATTACACAATAAATGTCTTAGCGAAAGACTTCTTGTGGGGAAAGCTGTAACTCTGTGAGATGATTTCACAGAACACAAAGAAGTTTCTCAGAAAGTTTCTTTCTCTTTGTTATCGGAGTTTATTTCCTTTGGCCCTATAGTCTTTAAAGGGATCCGAAATATCTGTTCTCAGATTCCACAGAAATAAGGCTAGCAAAGAGATCCACGAAATACAGATGTAACTCTGTGAGATGAATTAACAGAACACTAAGCAGTTTCTCAGAAAGCTTCTTTCCAGATTTCATCTGAGGATATTTCCTTTTTCACCATTGCCCACTATGGGCTTCCAAATATCACTTTGCCAATTCCACAAGAACTGTCTTAGCGAAAGGCTTCTTGAGGGGAAAGCTGTAACTCTGTGAGATGATTTCACAGAACACAAAGAAGTTTCTCAGAAAGTTTCTTTCTCTTTGTTATCGGAGTTTATTTCCTTTGGCCCTATAGTCTTTAAAGGGATCCGAAATATCTCTTCTCAGATTCCACAGAAATAAGGCTAGCAAAGAGATCCGCGAAATACAGATATAACTCTGTGAGATGAATTAACAGAACACTAAGCAGTTTCTCAGAAAGCTTCTTTCCAGATTTCATCTGAGGATATTTCCTTTTTTACCATAGCCCTCTATGCGCTTCCAAATATCACTTTGCCAATTCCACAGTAAATGTCTTAGCGAAAGACTTTTTGTGGGGAAAGCTGTAACTCTGTGAGATGATTTCACAGAACACAAAGAAGTTTCTCAGAAAGTTTCTTTCTCTTTGTTATCGGAGTTTATTTCCTTTGGCCCTATAGTCTTTAAAGGGATCCGAAATATCTGTTCTCAGATTCCACAGAAATAAGGCTAGCAAAGAGATCCACGAAATACAGATGTAACTCTGTGAGATGAATTAACAGAACACTAAGCAGTTTCTCAGAAAGCTTCTTTCCAGATTTCATCTGAGGATATTTCCTTCTTCACCATTGCCCTCTATGGGCTTCCAATTATCACTTTGCCAATTCCACAAGAACTGTCTTAGCGAAAGGCTTCTTGAGGGGAAAGCTGTAACTCTGTGAGATGATTTCACAGAACACAAAGAAGTTTCTCAGAAAGCTTCTTTCTCTTTGTTATCGGAGTTTATTTCCTTTGGCCCTATAGTCTTTAAAGGGATCCGAAATATCTGTTCTCAGATTCCACAGAAATAAGGCTAGCAAAGAGATCCGCGAAATACAGATGTAACTCTGTGAGATGAATTAACAGAACACTAAGCAGTTTCTCAGAAAGCTTCTTTCCAGATTTCATCTGAGGATATTTCTTTTTTCACCATAGCCCTCTATGCGGTTCCAAATATCAGTTTGCCAATTCCACAATAAATGTCTTAGCGAAAGACTTCTTGTGGGGAAAGCTGTAACTCTGTGAGATAATTTCACAGAACACAAAGAAGTTTCTCAGAAAGCTTCTTTCTTGTTGTTATCGGAGTTTATATCCTTTGGCCCTATAGTCTTCAAAGGGATCCGAAATATCTGTTCTCAGACTCCACAGAAATAAGGCTAGCAAAGAGAGCCACGAAATACAGATGTAACTCTGTGAGATGAATTAACAGAACACTAAGCAGTTTCGCAGAAAGCTTTTTTCCAGATTTCATCTGACGATATTTCCTTTTTCACCATTGCCCTCTATGGGCTTCAAAATATCACTTTGCCAATTCAACAAGAACTGTCTTAGCGAAAGGCTTCTTGAGGGGAAAGCTGTAACTCTGTGAGATGATTTCACAGAACACAAAGAAGTTTCTCAGAAAGCTTCTTTCTCGTTGTTATCGGAGTTTATATCCTTTGGCCCTATAGTCTGCAAAGGGATCCGAAATATCTGTTCTCAGATTCCACAGAAACAAGGCTAGCAAAGAGATCCGCGAAATACAGATGTAACTCTGTGAGATGAATTAACAGAACACTAAGCAGTTTCTCAGAAAGCTTCTTTCCAGATTTCATCTGAGGATATTTCCTTTTTCACCATAGCCCTCTATGCGCTTCCAAATATAACTTTGCCAATTCCACAATAAATGTCTTAGCGAAAGACTTCTTGTGGGGAAAGCTGTAACTCTGTGAGATGATTTCACAGAACACAAAGAAGTTTCCCAGAAAGCTTCTTTCTCGTTGTTATCGGAGTTTATATCCTTTGGCCCTATAGTCTTCAAAGGGATCCGAAATATCTCTTCTCAGATTAAAAAGAAATAAGGCTAGCAAAGAGATCCGCGAAATACAGATGTAACTCTGTGAGATGAATTAACAGAACACTAAGCAGTTTCTCAGAAAGCTTCTTTCCAGATTTCATCTGAGGATATTTCCTTTTTCACCATAGCCCTCTATGCGCTTCCAAATATAACTTTGCCAATTCCACAATAAATGTCTTAGCGAAAGACTTCTTGTGGGGAAAGCTGTAACTCTGTGAGATGATTTCACAGAACACAAAGAAGTTTCCCAGAAAGCTTCTTTCTCGTTGTTATCGGAGTTTATATCCTTTGGCCCTATAGTCTTCAAAGGGATCCGAAATATCTCTTCTCAGATTAAAAAGAAATAAGGCTAGCAAAGAGATCCGCGAAATACAGATGTAACTCTGTGAGATGAATTAACAGAACACTAAGCAGTTTCTCAGAAAGCTTCTTTCCAGATTTCATCTGAGGATATTTCCTTTTTCACCATAGCCCTCTACTGGCTTCCAAATATCACTTTGCCAATTCCACAAGAACTGTCTAAGCGAAAGGCTTCTTGAGGGGAAAGCTGTAACTCTGTGAGATGATTTCACAGAACACAAAGAAGTTTCCCAGAAAGCTTCTTTCTCTTTGTTATCGGAGTTTATTTCCTTTGGCCCTATAGTCTTTAAAGGGATCCGAAATATCTGTTCTCAGATTCCACAGAAATAAGGCTAGCAAAGAGATCCGCGAAATACAGATGTAACTCTGTGAGATGAATTAACAGAACACTAAGCAGTTTCTCAGAAAGCTTCTTTCCAGATTTCATCTGAGGATATTTCCTTTTTCACCATAGCCCTCTATGCGCTTCCAAATATCACTTTGCCAATTCCACAGTAAATGTCTTAGCGAAAGACTTTTTGTGGGGAAAGCTGTAACTCTGTGAGATGATTTCACAGAACACAAAGAAGTTTCTCAGAAAGCTTCCTTCTCTTTGTTATCGGAGTTTATTTCCTTTGGCCCTATAGTCTTTAAAGGGATCCGAAATATCTGTTCTCAGATTCCACAGAAATAAGGCTAGCAAAGAGATCCACGAAATACAGATGTAACTCTGTGAGATGAATTAACAGAACACTAAGCAGTTTCTTAGAAAGCTTCTTTCCAGATTTCATCTGAGGATATTTCCTTTTTCACCATTGCCCTCTATGGGCTTCCAAATATCACTTTGCCAATTCCACAATAAATGTCTTAGCGAAAGACTTCTTGTGGGGAAAGCTGTAACTCTGTGAGATGATTTCACAGAACACAAAGAAGTTTCTCAGAAAGCTTCTTTCTCGTTGTTATCGGAGTTTATATCCTTTGGCCCTATAGTCTTCAAAGGGATCCGAAATATCTCTTCTCAGATTCCACAGAAATAAGGCTAGCAAAGAGATCCACAAAATACAGATGTAACTCTGTGAGATGAATTAACAGAACACTAAGCAGTTTCTTAGAAAGCTTCTTTCCAGATTTCATCTGAGGATATTTCCTTTTTCACCATAGCCCTCTATGCGCTTCCAAATATCACTTTGCCAATTCCACAATAAATGTCTTAGCGAAAGACTTCTTGTGGGGAAAGCTCTAACTCTGTGAGATGATTTCACAGAACACAAAGAAGTTTCTCAGAAAGTTTCTTTCTCTTTGTTATCGGAGTTTATTTCCTTTGGCCCTATAGTCTTTAAAGGGATCCGAAATATCTGTTCTCAGATTCCACAGAAATAAGGCTAGCAAAGAGATCCACGAAATACAGATGTAACTCTGTGAGATGAATTAACAGAACACTAAGCAGTTTCTCAGAAAGCTTCTTTCCAGATTTCATCTGAGGATATTTCCTTTTTCACCATTGCCCTCTATGGCCTTCCAAATATCACTTTGCCAATTCCACAAGAACTGTCTTAGCGAAAGGCTTCTTGAGGGGAAAGCTGTAACTCTGTGAGATGATTTCACAGAACACAAAGAAGTTTCTCAGAAAGCTTCTTTCTCTTTGTTATCGGAGTTTATTTCCTTTGGCCCTATAGTCTTTAAAGGGATCCGAAATATCTGTTCTCAGATTCCACAGAAATAAGGCTAGCAAAGAGATCCGCGAAATACAGATGTAACTCTGTGAGATGAATTAACAGAACACTAAGCAGTTTCTCAGAAAGCTTCTTTCCAGATTTCATCTGAGGATATTTCCTTTTTCACCATAGCCCTCTATGCGCTTCCAAATATCACTTTGCCAATTCCACAATAAATGTCTTAGCGTAAGACTTCTTGTGGGGAAAGCTGTAACTCTGTGAGATGATTTCACAGAACACAAAGAAGTTTCCCAGAAAGCTTCTTTCTCGTTGTTATCGGAGTTTATATCCTTTGGCCCTATAGTCTTCAAAGGGATCCGAAATATCTGTTCTCATATTCCACAGAAGTAAGGCTAGCAAAGAGAGCCTCGAAATACAGATGTAACTCTGTGAGATGAATTAACAGAACACTAAGCAGTTTCTCAGAAAGCTTCTTTCCAGATTTCATCTGAGGATATTTCCTTTTTCACCATTGCCCACTATGGGCTTCCAAATATCACTTTGCCAATTCCACAAGAACTGTCTTAGCGAAAGGCTTCTTGAGGGGAAAGCTGTAACTCTGTGAGATGATTTCACAGAACACAAAGAAGTTTCTCAGAAAGTTTCTTTCTCTTTGTTATCGGAGTTTATTTCCTTTGGCCCTATAGTCTTTAAAGGGATCCGAAATATCTCTTCTCAGATTCCACAGAAATAAGGCTAGCAAAGAGATACGCGAAATACAGATGTAACTCTGTGAGATGAATTAACAGAACACTAAGCAGTTTCTCAGAAAGCTTCTTTCCAGATTTCATCTGAGGATATTTCCTTTTTCACCATAGCCCTCTATGCGCTTCCAAATATCACTTTGCCAATTCCACAGTAAATGTCTTAGCGAAAGACTTTTTGCGGGGAAAGCTGTAACTCTGTGAGATGATTTCACAGAACACAAAGAAGTTTCTCAGAAAGTTTCTTTCTCTTTGTTATCGGAGTTTATTTCCTTTGGCCCTATAGTCTTTAAAGGGATCCGAAATATCTGTTCTCAGATTCCACAGAAATAAGGCTAGCAAAGAGATCCACGAAATACAGATGTAACTCTGTGAGATGAATTAACAGAACACTAAGCAGTTTCTCAGAAAGCTTCTTTCCAGATTTCATCTGAGGATATTTCCTTCTTCACCATTGCCCTCTATGGGCTTCCAAATATCACTTTGCCAATTCCACAAGAACTGTCTTAGCGAAAGGCTTCTTGAGGGGAATGCTGTAACTCTGTGAGATGATTTCACAGAACACAAAGAAGTTTCTCAGAAAGTTTCTTTCTCTTTGTTATCGGAGTTTATTTCCTTTGGCCCTATAGTCTTTAAAGGGATCCAAAATATCTGTTCTCAGATTCCACAGAAATAAGGCTAGCAAAGAGATCCGCGAAATACAGATGTAACTCTGTGAGATGAATTAACAGAACACTAAGCAGTTTCTCAGAAAGCTTCTTTCCAGATTTCATCTGAGGATATTTCCTTTTTCACCATTGCCCTCTATGGGCTACCAAATATCACTTTGCCAATTCCACAAGAACTGTCTTAGCGAAAGGCTTCTTGAGGGGAAAGCTGTAACTCTGTGAGATGATTTCACAGAACACAAAGAAGTTTCTCAGAAAGCTTCTTTCTCGTTGTTATCGGAGTTTATATCCTTTGGCCCTATAGTCTTCAAAGGGATCCGAAATATCTGTTCTCAGACTCCACAGAAATAAGGCTAGCAAGGAGAGCCACGAAATACAGATGTAACTCTGTGAGATGAATTAACAGAACACTAAGCAGTTTCGCAGAAAACTTCTTTCCAGATTTCATCTGACGATATTTCCTTTTTCACCATTGCCCTCTATGGGCTTCAAAATATCACTTTGCCAATTCAACAAGAACTGTCTTAGCGAAAGGCTTCTTGAGGGGAAAGCTGTAACTCTGTGAGATGATTTCACAGAACACAAAGAAGTTTCTCAGAAAGCTTCTTTCTCGTTGTTATCGGAGTTTATATCCTTTGGCCCTATAGTCTGCAAAGGGATCCGAAATATCTGTTCTCAGATTCCACAGAAACAAGGCTAGCAAAGAGATCCGCGAAATACAGATGTAACTCTGTGAGATGAATTAACAGAACACTAAGCAGTTTCTCAGAAAGCTTCTTTCCAGATTTCATCTGAGGATATTTCCTTCTTCACCATTGCCCTCTATGGGCTTCCAAATATCACTTTGCCAATTCCACAAGAACTGTCTTAGCGAAAGGCTTCTTGAGGGGAATGCTGTAACTCTGTGAGATGATTTCACAGAACACAAAGAAGTTTCTCAGAAAGTTTCTTTCTCTTTGTTATCGGAGTTTATTTCCTTTGGCCCTATAGTCTTTAAAGGGATCCGAAATATCTGTTCTCAGATTCCACAGAAATAAGGCTAGCAAAGAGATCCGCGAAATACAGATGTAACTCTGTGAGATGAATTAACAGAACACTAAGCAGTTTCTCAGAAAGCTTCTTTCCAGATTTCATCTGAGGATATTTCCTTTTTCACCATAGCCCTCTATGCGCTTCCAAATATCACTTTGCCAATTCCACAATAAATGTCTTAGCGTAAGACTTCTTGTGGGGAAAGCTGTAACTCTGTGAGATGATTTCACAGAACACAAAGAAGTTTCCCAGAAAGCTTCTTTCTCGTTGTTATCGGAGTTTATATCCTTTGGCCCTATAGTCTTCAAAGGGATCCGAAATATCTGTTCTCATATTCCACAGAAGTAAGGCTAGCAAAGAGAGCCTCGAAATACAGATGTAACTCTGTGAGATGAATTAACAGAACACTAAGCAGTTTCTCAGAAAGCTTCTTTCCAGATTTCATCTGAGGATATTTCCTTTTTCACCATTGCCCACTATGGGCTTCCAAATATCACTTTGCCAATTCCACAAGAACTGTCTTAGCGAAAGGCTTCTTGAGGGAAAAGCTGTAACTCTGTGAGATGATTTCACAGAACACAAAGAAGTTTCTCAGAAAGTTTCTTTCTCTTTGTTATCGGAGTTTATTTCCTTTGGCCCTATAGTCTTTAAAGGGATCCGAAATATCTCTTCTCAGATTCCACAGAAATAAGGCTAGCAAAGAGATACGCGAAATACAGATGTAACTCTGTGAGATGAATTAACAGAACACTAAGCAGTTTCTCAGAAAGCTTCTTTCCAGATTTCATCTGAGGATATTTCCTTTTTCACCATAGCCCTCTATGCGCTTCCAAATATCACTTTGCCAATTCCACAGTAAATGTCTTAGCGAAAGACTTTTTGCGGGGAAAGCTGTAACTCTGTGAGATGATTTCACAGAACACAAAGAAGTTTCTCAGAAAGTTTCTTTCTCTTTGTTATCGGAGTTTATTTCCTTTGGCCCTATAGTCTTTAAAGGGATCCGAAATATCTGTTCTCAGATTCCACAGAAATAAGGCTAGCAAAGAGATCCACGAAATACAGATGTAACTCTGTGAGATGAATTAACAGAACACTAAGCAGTTTCTCAGAAAGCTTCTTTCCAGATTTCATCTGAGGATATTTCCTTCTTCACCATTGCCCTCTATGGGCTTCCAAATATCACTTTGCCAATTCCACAAGAACTGTCTTAGCGAAAGGCTTCTTGAGGGGAATGCTGTAACTCTGTGAGATGATTTCACAGAACACAAAGAAGTTTCTCAGAAAGTTTCTTTCTCTTTGTTATCGGAGTTTATTTCCTTTGGCCCTATAGTCTTTAAAGGGATCCAAAATATCTGTTCTCAGATTCCACAGAAATAAGGCTAGCAAAGAGATCCGCGAAATACAGATGTAACTCTGTGAGATGAATTAACAGAACACTAAGCAGTTTCTCAGAAAGCTTCTTTCCAGATTTCATCTGAGGATATTTCCTTTTTCACCATTGCCCTCTATGGGCTACCAAATATCACTTTGCCAATTCCACAAGAACTGTCTTAGCGAAAGGCTTCTTGAGGGGAAAGCTGTAACTCTGTGAGATGATTTCACAGAACACAAAGAAGTTTCTCAGAAAGCTTCTTTCTCGTTGTTATCGGAGTTTATATCCTTTGGCCCTATAGTCTTCAAAGGGATCCGAAATATCTGTTCTCAGACTCCACAGAAATAAGGCTAGCAAGGAGAGCCACGAAATACAGATGTAACTCTGTGAGATGAATTAACAGAACACTAAGCAGTTTCGCAGAAAACTTCTTTCCAGATTTCATCTGACGATATTTCCTTTTTCACCATTGCCCTCTATGGGCTTCAAAATATCACTTTGCCAATTCAACAAGAACTGTCTTAGCGAAAGGCTTCTTGAGGGGAAAGCTGTAACTCTGTGAGATGATTTCACAGAACACAAAGAAGTTTCTCAGAAAGCTTCTTTCTCGTTGTTATCGGAGTTTATATCCTTTGGCCCTATAGTCTGCAAAGGGATCCGAAATATCTGTTCTCAGATTCCACAGAAACAAGGCTAGCAAAGAGATCCGCGAAATACAGATGTAACTCTGTGAGATGAATTAACAGAACACTAAGCAGTTTCTCAGAAAGCTTCTTTCCAGATTTCATCTGAGGATATTTCCTTCTTCACCATTGCCCTCTATGGGCTTCCAAATATCACTTTGCCAATTCCACAAGAACTGTCTTAGCGAAAGGCTTCTTGAGGGGAATGCTGTAACTCTGTGAGATGATTTCACAGAACACAAAGAAGTTTCTCAGAAAGTTTCTTTCTCTTTGTTATCGGAGTTTATTTCCTTTGGCCCTATAGTCTTTAAAGGGATCCAAAATATCTGTTCTCAGATTCCACAGAAATAAGGCTAGCAAAGAGATCCACGAAATACAGATGTAACTCTGTGAGATGAATTAACAGAACACTAAGCAGTTTCTCAGAAAGCTTCTTTCCAGATTTCATCTGAGGATATTTCCTTTTTCACCATTGCCCTCTATGGGCTTCCAAATATCACTTTGCCAATTCCACAAGAACTGTCTTAGCGAAAGGCTTCTTGAGGGGAAAGCTGTAACTCTGTGAGATGATTTCACAGAACACAAAGAAGTTTCTCAGAAAGCTTCTTTCTCTTTGTTATCGGAGTTTATTTCCTTTGGCCCTATAGTCTTTAAAGGGATCCGAAATATCTGTTCTCAGATTCCACAGAAATAAGGCTAGCAAAGAGATCCGCGAAATACAGATGTAACTCTGTGAGATGAATTAACAGAACACTAAGCAGTTTCTCAGAAAGCTTCTTTCCAGATTTCATCTGAGGATATTTCTTTTTTCACCATAGCCCTCTATGCGGTTCCAAATATCACTTTGCCAATTCCACAATAAATGTCTTAGCGAAAGACTTCTTGTGGGGAAAGCTGTAACTCTGTGAGATAATTTCACAGAACACAAAGAAGTTTCTCAGAAAGCTTCTTTCTCGTTGTTATCGGAGTTTATATCCTTTGGCCCTATAGTCTTCAAAGGGATCCGAAATATCTGTTCTCAGACTCCACAGAAATAAGGCTAGCAAAGAGAGCCACGAAATACAGATGTAACTCTGTGAGATGAATTAACAGAACACTAAGCAGTTTCGCAGAAAGCTTTTTTCCAGATTTCATCTGACGATATTTCCTTTTTCACCATTGCCCTCTATGGGCTTCAAAATATCACTTTGCCAATTCAACAAGAACTGTCTTAGCGAAAGGCTTCTTGAGGGGAAAGCTGTAACTCTGTGAGATGATTTCACAGAACACAAAGAAGTTTCTCAGAAAGCTTCTTTCTCGTTGTTATCGGAGTTTATATCCTTTGGCCCTATAGTCTGCAAAGGGATCCGAAATATCTGTTCTCAGATTCCACAGAAACAAGGCTAGCAAAGAGATCCGCGAAATACAGATGTAACTCTGTGAGATGAATTAACAGAACACTAAGCAGTTTCTCAGAAAGCTTCTTTCCAGATTTCATCTGAGGATATTTCCGTTTTCACCATAGCCCTCTATGCGCTTCCAAATATAACTTTGCCAATTCCACAATAAATGTCTTAGCGAAAGACTTCTTGTGGGGAAAGCTGTAACTCTGTGAGATGATTTCACAGAACACAAAGAAGTTTCCCAGAAAGCTTCTTTCTCGTTGTTATCGGAGTTTATATCCTTTGGCCCTATAGTCTTCAAAGGGATCCGAAATATCTCTTCTCAGATTAAAAAGAAATAAGGCTAGCAAAGAGATCCGCGAAATACAGATGTAACTCTGTGAGATGAATTAACAGAACACTAAGCAGTTTCTCAGAAAGCTTCTTTCCAGATTTCATCTGAGGATATTTCCTTTTTCACCATAGCCCTCTATGCGCTTCCAAATATAACTTTGCCAATTCCACAATAAATGTCTTAGCGAAAGACTTCTTGTGGGGAAAGCTGTAACTCTGTGAGATGATTTCACAGAACACAAAGAAGTTTCCCAGAAAGCTTCTTTCTCGTTGTTATCGGAGTTTATATCCTTTGGCCCTATAGTCTTCAAAGGGATCCGAAATATCTCTTCTCAGATTAAAAAGAAATAAGGCTAGCAAAGAGATCCGCGAAATACAGATGTAACTCTGTGAGATGAATTAACAGAACACTAAGCAGTTTCTCAGAAAGCTTCTTTCCAGATTTCATCTGAGGATATTTCCTTTTTCACCATAGCCCTCTATTGGCTTCCAAATATCACTTTGCCAATTCCACAAGAACTGTCTAAGCGAAAGGCTTCTTGAGGGGAAAGCTGTAACTCTGTGAGATGATTTCACAGAACACAAAGAAGTTTCCCAGAAAGCTTCTTTCTCTTTGTTATCGGAGTTTATTTCCTTTGGCCCTATAGTCTTTAAAGGGATCCGAAATATCTGTTCTCAGATTCCACAGAAATAAGGCTAGCAAAGAGATCCGCGAAATACAGATGTAACTCTGTGAGATGAATTAACAGAACACTAAGCAGTTTCTCAGAAAGCTTCTTTCCAGATTTCATCTGAGGATATTTCCTTTTTCACCATAGCCCTCTATGCGCTTCCAAATATCACTTTGCCAATTCCACAGTAAATGTCTTAGCGAAAGACTTTTTGTGGGGAAAGCTGTAACTCTGTGAGATGATTTCACAGAACACAAAGAAGTTTCTCAGAAAACTTCCTTCTCTTTGTTATCGGAGTTTATTTCCTTTGGCCCTATAGTCTTTAAAGGGATCCGAAATATCTGTTCTCAGATTCCACAGAAATAAGGCTAGCAAAGAGATCCACGAAATACAGATGTAACTCTGTGAGATGAATTAACAGAACACTAAGCAGTTTCTTAGAAAGCTTCTTTCCAGATTTCATCTGAGGATATTTCCTTTTTCACCATTGCCCTCTATGGGCTTCAAATATCACTTTGCCAATTCCACAATAAATGTCTTAGCGAAAGACTTCTTGTGGGGAAAGCTGTAACTCTGTGAGATGATTTCACAGAACACAAAGAAGTTTCTCAGAAAGCTTCTTTCTCGTTGTTATCGGAGTTTATATCCTTTGGCCCTATAGTCTTCAAAGGGATCCGAAATATCTCTTCTCAGATTCCACAGAAATAAGGCTAGCAAAGAGATCCACAAAATACAGATGTAACTCTGTGAGATGAATTAACAGAACACTAAGCAGTTTCTTAGAAAGCTTCTTTCCAGATTTCATCTGAGGATATTTCCTTTTTCACCATAGCCCTCTATGCGCTTCCAAATATCACTTTGCCAATTCCACAATAAATGTCTTAGCGAAAGACTTGTTGTAGGGAAAGCTCTAACTCTGTGAGATGATTTCACAGAACACAAAGAAGTTTCTCAGAAAGTTTCTTTCTCTTTGTTATCGGAGTTTATTTCCTTTGGCCCTATAGTCTTTAAAGGGATCCGAAATATCTGTTCTCAGATTCCACAGAAATAAGGCTAGCAAAGAGATCCACGAAATACAGATGTAACTCTGTGAGATGAATTAACAGAACACTAAGCAGTTTCTCAGAAAGCTTCTTTCCAGATTTCATCTGAGGATATTTCCTTTTTCACCATTGCCCTCTATGGCCTTCCAAATATCACTTTGCCAATTCCACAAGAACTGTCTTAGCGAAAGGCTTCTTGAGGGGAAAGCTGTAACTCTGTGAGATGATTTCACAGAACACAAAGAAGTTTCTCAGAAAGCTTCTTTCTCTTTGTTATCGGAGTTTATTTCCTTTGGCCCTATAGTCTTTAAAGGGATCCGAAATATCTGTTCTCAGATTCCACAGAAATAAGGCTAGCAAAGAGATCCGCGAAATACAGATGTAACTCTGTGAGATGAATTAACAGAACACTAAGCAGTTTCTCAGAAAGCTTCTTTCCAGATTTCATCTGAGGATATTTCCTTTTTCACCATAGCCCTCTATGCGCTTCCAAATATCACTTTGCCAATTCCACAATAAATGTCTTAGCGTAAGACTTCTTGTGGGGAAAGCTGTAACTCTGTGAGATGATTTCACAGAACACAAAGAAGTTTCCCAGAAAGCTTCTTTCTCGTTGTTATCGGAGTTTATATCCTTTGGCCCTATAGTCTTCAAAGGGATCCGAAATATCTGTTCTCATATTCCACAGAAGTAAGGCTAACAAAGAGAGCCTCGAAATACAGATGTAACTCTGTGAGATGAATTAACAGAACACTAAGCAGTTTCTCAGAAAGCTTCTTTCCAGATTTCATCTGAGGATATTTCCTTTTTCACCATTGCCCACTATGGGCTTCCAAATATCACTTTGCCAATTCCACAAGAACTGTCTTAGCGAAAGGCTTCTTGAGGGGAAAGCTGTAACTCTGTGAGATGATTTCACAGAACACAAAGAAGTTTCTCAGAAAGTTTCTTTCTCTTTGTTATCGGAGTTTATTTCCTTTGGCCCTATAGTCTTTAAAGGGATCCGAAATATCTCTTCTCAGATTCCACAGAAATAAGGCTAGCAAAGAGATACGCGAAATACAGATGTAACTCTGTGAGATGAATTAACAGAACACTAAGCAGTTTCTCAGAAAGCTTCTTTCCAGATTTCATCTGAGGATATTTCCTTTTTCACCATAGCCCTCTATGCGCTTCCAAATATCACTTTGCCAATTCCACAGTAAATGTCTTAGCGAAAGACTTTTTGTGGGGAAAGCTGTAACTCTGTGAGATGATTTCACAGAACACAAAGAAGTTTCTCAGAAAGTTTCTTTCTCTTTGTTATCGGAGTTTATTTCCTTTGGCCCTATAGTCTTTAAAGGGATCCGAAATATCTGTTCTCAGATTCCACAGAAATAAGGCTAGCAAAAAGATCCACGAAATACAGATGTAACTCTGTGAGATGAATTAACAGAACACTAAGCAGTTTCTCAGAAAGCTTCTTTCCAGATTTCATCTGAGGATATTTCCTTCTTCACCATTGCCCTCTATGGGCTTCCAAATATCACTTTGCCAATTCCACAAGAACTGTCTTAGCGAAAGGCTTCTTGAGGGGAATGCTGTAACTCTGTGAGATGATTTCACAGAACACAAAGAAGTTTCTCAGAAAGTTTCTTTCTCTTTGTTATCGGAGTTTATTTCCTTTGGCCCTATAGTCTTTAAAGGGATCCAAAATATCTGTTCTCAGATTCCACATAAATAAGGCTAGCAAAGAGATCCGCGAAATACAGATGTAACTCTGTGAGATGAATTAACAGAACACTAAGCAGTTTCTCAGAAAGCTTCTTTCCAGATTTCATCTGAGGATATTTCCTTTTTCACCATTGCCCTCTATGGGCTACCAAATATCACTTTGCCAATTCCACAAGAACTGTCTTAGCGAAAGGCTTCTTGAGGGGAAAGCTGTAACTCTGTGAGATGATTTCACAGAACACAAAGAAGTTTCTCAGAAAGCTTCTTTCTCGTTGTTATCGGAGTTTATATCCTTTGGCCCTATAGTCTTCAAAGGGATCCGAAATATCTGTTCTCAGACTCCACAGAAATAAGGCTAGCAAGGAGAGCCACGAAATACAGATGTAACTCTGTGAGATGAATTAACAGAACACTAAGCAGTTTCGCAGAAAGCTTCTTTCCAGATTTCATCTGACGATATTTCCTTTTTCACCATTGCCCTCTATGGGCTTCAAAATATCACTTTGCCAATTCAACAAGAACTGTCTTAGCGAAAGGCTTCTTGAGGGGAAAGCTGTAACTCTGTGAGATGATTTCACAGAACACAAAGAAGTTTCTCAGAAAGCTTCTTTCTCGTTGTTATCGGAGTTTATATCCTTTGGCCCTATAGTCTGCAAAGGGATCCGAAATATCTGTTCTCAGATTCCACAGAAACAAGGCTAGCAAAGAGATCCGCGAAATACAGATGTAACTCTGTGAGATGAATTAACAGAACACTAAGCAGTTTCTCAGAAAGCTTCTTTCCAGATTTCATCTGAGGATATTTCCTTTTTCACCATAGTCCTCTATGCGCTTCCAAATATAACTTTGCCAATTCCACAATAAATGTCTTAGCGAAAGACTTCTTGTGGGGAAAGCTGTAACTCTGTGAGATGATTTCACAGAACACAAAGAAGTTTCCCAGAAAGCTTCTTTCTCGTTGTTATCGGAGTTTATATACTTTGGCCCTATAGTCTTCAAAGGGATCCGAAATATCTCTTCTCAGATTAAAAAGAAATAAGGCTAGCAAAGAGATCCGCGAAATACAGATGTAACTCTGTGAGATGAATTAACAGAACACTAAGCAGTTTCTCAGAAATCTTCTTTCAAGATTTCATCTGAGGATATTTCCTTTTTCACCATAGCCCTCTATGGGCTTCCAAATATCACTTTGCCAATTCCACAAGAACTGTCTTAGCGAAAGGCTTCTTGAGGGGAAAGCTGTAACTCTGTGAGATGATTTCACAGAACACAAAGAAGTTTCCCAGAAAGCTTCTTTCTCTTTGTTATCGGAGTTTATTTCCTTTGGCCCTATAGTCTTTAAAGGGATCCGAAATATCTGTTCTCAGATTCCACAGAAATAAGGCTAGCAAAGAGATCCGCGAAATACAGATGTAACTCTGTGAGATGAATTAACAGAACACTAAGCAGTTTCTCAGAAAGCTTCTTTCCAGATTTCATCTGAGGATATTTCCTTTTTCACCATAGCCCTCTATAGGCTTCCAAATATCACTTTGCCAATTCCACAAGAACTGTCTTAGCGAAAGGCTTCTTGAGGGGAAAGCTGTAACCCTGTGAGATGATTTCTTAGAACACAAAGAAGTTTCTGAGAAAGCTTCCTTCTCTTTCTTATCGGAGTATATTTCCTTTGGCCCTATATTCATCAAAGATATCCGAAATATCTCTTCTCAGATTCCACAGAAATAAGGCTAGCAAAGAGATCCACGAAATACAGATGTAACTCTGTGAGATGATTTCACAGAACACAAAGAAGTTTCTCAGAAAGCTTCTTTCTCGTTGTTATCGGAGTTTATGTCCTTTGGTCCTATAGTCTTCAAAGGGATCCGAAATATCTGTTCTCAGATTCCACAGAAATAAGGCTAGCAAAGAGATCCGCGAAATACAGATGTAACTCTGTGAGATGAATTAACAGAACACTAAGCAGTTTCTCAGAAAGCTTCTTTCCAGATTTCATCTGAGGATATTTCCTTTTTCACCATAGCCCTCTATGCGCTTCCAAATATCACTTTGCCAATTCCACAATAAATGTCTTAGCGAAAGACTTATTGTGGGGAAAGCTGTAACTCTGTGAGATGATTTCACAGAACACAAAGAAGTTTCTCAGAAAGCTTCTTTCTCGTTGTTATCGGAGTTTATATCCTTTGGCCCTATAGTCTTCAAAGGGATCCGAAATATCTCTTCTCAGATTCCACAGAAATAAGGCTAGCAAAGAGATCCACGAAATACAGATGTAGCTCTGTGAGATGAATTAACAGAACACTAAGCAGTTTCTCAGAAAGCTTCTTTCCAGATTTCATCTGAGGATATTTCCTTTTTCACCATAGCCCTCTATGCGCTTCCAAATATCACTTTGCCAATTCCACAATAAATGTCTTAGCGAAAGACTTCTTGTGGGGAAAGCTGTAACTCTGTGAGATGATTAAACAGAACACAAAGAAGTATCTCAGAAAGTTTCTTTCTCTTTGTTATCGGAGTTTATTTCCTTTGGCCCTATAGTCTTTAAAGGGATCCGAAATATCTGTTCTCAGATTCCACAGAAATAAGGCTAGCAAAGAGATCCGCGAAATACAGATGTAACACTGTGAGATGAATTAACAGAACACTAAGCAGTTTCTCAGAAAGCTTCTTTCCAGATTTCATCTGAGGATATTTCCTTTTTCACCATAGCCCTCTATGCGCTTCCAAATATCACTTTGCCAATTCCACAATAAATGTCTTAGCGAAAGACTTCTTGTGGGGAAAGCTGTAACTCTGTGAGATGATTTCACAGAACACAAAGAAGTTTCTCAGAAAGTTTCTTTCTCTTTGTTATGGGAGTTTATTTCCTTTGGCCCTATAGTCTTTAAAGGGATCCGAAATATCTGTTCTCAGATTCCACAGAAATAAGGCTAGCAAAGAGATCCGCGAAATACAGATGTAACTCTGTGAGATGAATTAACAGAACACTAAGCAGTTTCTCAGAAAGCTTCTTTCCAGATTTCATCTGAGGATATTTCCTTTTTCACCATAGCCCTCTATGCGCTTCCAAATATCACTTTGCCAATTCCACAATAAATGTCTTAGCGAAAGACTTCTTGTGGGGAAAGCTGTAACTCTGTGAGATGATTTCACAGAACACAAAGAAGTTTCCCAGAAAGCTTCTTTCTCGTTGTTATCGGAGTTTATATCCTTTGGCCCTATAGTCTTCTAAGGGATCCGAAATATCTGTTCTCAGATTCCACAGAAGTAAGGCTAGCAAAGAGAGCCTCGAAATACAGATGTAACTCTGTGAGATGAATTAACAGAACACTAAGCAGTTTCTCAGAGAGCTTCTTTCCAGATTTCATCTGAGGATATTTCCTTTTTCACCATTGCCCTCTAGGGGTTCAAAATATCACTTTGCCAATTCAACAAGAACTATCTTAGCGAAAGGCTTCTTGAGGGGAAAGCTGTAACTCTGTGAGATGATTTCACAGAACACAAAGTAGTTTCTCAGAAAGCTTCTTTCTCATTGTTATCGGAGTTTATATCCTTTGGCCCTATAGTCTTCAAAGGGATCCGAAATATCTGTTCTCAGATTCCACAGAAATAAGGCTAGCAAAGAGATCCGCGAAATACAGATGTAACTCTGTGAGATGAATTAACAGAACACTAAGCAGTTTCTCAGAAAGCTTCTTTCCAGATTTCATCTGAGGATATTTCCTTTTTCACCATAGCCCTCTAGGGGCTTCCAAATATCACTTTGCCAATTCCACAATAAATGTCTTAGCGAAAGACTTCTTGTGGGGAAAGATGTAACTCTGTGAGATGATTTCACAGAACACAAAGATGTTTCTCAGAAAGTTTCTTTCTCTTTGTTATCGGAGTTTATTTCCTTTGGCCCTATAGTCTTTAAAGGGATCCGAAATATCTGTTCTCAGATTCCACAGAAATAAGGCTAGCAAAGAGATCCACGAAATACAGATGTAACTCTGTGAGATGAATTAACAGAACACTAAGCAGTTTCTCAGAAAGCTTCTTTCCAGATTTCATCTGAGGATATTTCCTTTTTCACCATTGCCCTCTATGGGCTTCCAAATATCACTTTGCCAATTCCACAAGAACTGTCTTAGCGAGAGGCTTCTTGAGGGGAAAGCTGTAATTCTGTGAGATGATTTCACAGAACACCAAGAAGTTTCTCAGAAAGCTTCTTTCTCGTTGTTATCGGAGTTTATATACTTTGGCCTTATAGTCTTCAAAGTGATCCGAAATATCTGTTCTCAGATTCCACAGAAATAACGCTAGCAAAGAGATCCACGAAATACAGATGTAACTCTGTGAGATGAATTAACAGAACACTAAGCAGTTTCTCAGAAAGCGTCTTTCCAGATTTCATCTGAGGATATTTCCTTTTTCACCATAGCCCTCTATGGGCTTCCAAATATCACTTTGCCAATTCCACAATAAATGTCTTAGCGAAAGACTTCTTGTGGGGAAAGCTGTAACTCTGTGAGATGATTTCACAGAACACAAAGAAGTTTCTCAGAAAGTTTCTTTCTCTTTGTTATGGGAGTTTATTTCCTTTGGCCCTATAGTCTTTAAAGGGATCCGAAATATCTGTTCTCAGATTCCACAGAAATAAGGCTAGCAAAGAGATCCACGAAATACAGATGTAACTCTGTGAGATGAATTAACAGAACACTAAGCAGTTTCTCAGAAAGCTTCTTTCCAGATTTCATCTGAGGATATTTCCTTTTTCACCATTGCCCTCTATGGCCTTCCAAATATCACTTTGCCAATTCCACAAGAACTGTCTTAGCGAAAGGCTTCTTGAGGGGAAAGCTGTAACTCTGTGAGATGATTTCACAGAACACAAAGAAGTTTCTCAGAAAGCTTCCTTCTCTTTCTTATCGGAATTTATTTCCTTTGGCCCTATATTCATCAAAGGTATCCGAAATATCTCTTCTCAGATTCCACAGAAATAAGGCTAGCAAAGAGATCCACGAAATACAGATGTAACTCTGTGAGATGATTTCACAGAACACAAAGAAGTTTCTCAGAAAGCTTCTTTCTCGTTGTTATCGGAGTTTATGTCCTTTGGCCCTATAGTCTTCAAAGGGATCCGAAATATCTGTTCTCAGATTCCACAGAAATAAGGCTAGCAAAGAGATCCGCGAAATACAGATGAAACTCTGTGAGATGAATTAACAGAACACTAAGCAGTTTCTCAGAAAGCTTCTTTCCAGATTTCATCTGAGGATATTTCCTTTTTCACCATAGCCCTCTAGGGGCTTCCAAATATCACTTTGCCAATTCCACAATAAATGTCTTAGCGAAAGACTTCTTGTGGGGAAAGATGTAACTCTGTGAGATGATTTCACAGAACACAAAGATGTTTCTCAGAAAGTTTCTTTCTCTTTGTTATCGGAGTTTATTTCCTTTGGCCCTATAGTCTTTAAAGGGATCCGAAATATCTGTTCTCAGATTCCACAGAAATAAGGCTAGCAAAGAGATCCACGAAATACAGATGTAACTCTGTGAGATGAATTAACAGAACACTAAGCAGTTTCTCAGAAAGCTTCTTTCCAGATTTCATCTGAGGATATTTCCTTTTTCACCATTGCCCTCTATGGGCTTCCAAATATCACTTTGCCAATTCCACAAGAACTGTCTTAGCGAGAGGCTTCTTGAGGGGAAAGCTGTAATTCTGTGAGATGATTTCACAGAACACCAAGAAGTTTCTCAGAAAGCTTCTTTCTCGTTGTTATCGGAGTTTATATACTTTGGCCTTATAGTCTTCAAAGTGATCCGAAATATCTGTTCTCAGATTCCACAGAAATAACGCTAGCAAAGAGATCCACGAAATACAGATGTAACTCTGTGAGATGAATTAACAGAACACTAAGCAGTTTCTCAGAAAGCGTCTTTCCAGATTTCATCTGAGGATATTTCCTTTTTCACCATAGCCCTCTATGGGCTTCCAAATATCACTTTGCCAATTCCACAATAAATGTCTTAGCGAAAGACTTCTTGTGGGGAAAGCTGTAACTCTGTGAGATGATTTCACAGAACACAAAGAAGTTTCTCAGAAAGTTTCTTTCTCTTTGTTATGGGAGTTTATTTCCTTTGGCCCTATAGTCTTTAAAGGGATCCGAAATATCTGTTCTCAGATTCCACAGAAATAAGGCTAGCAAAGAGATCCACGAAATACAGATGTAACTCTGTGAGATGAATTAACAGAACACTAAGCAGTTTCTCAGAAAGCTTCTTTCCAGATTTCATCTGAGGATATTTCCTTTTTCACCATTGCCCTCTATGGCCTTCCAAATATCACTTTGCCAATTCCACAAGAACTGTCTTAGCGAAAGGCTTCTTGAGGGGAAAGCTGTAACTCTGTGAGATGATTTCACAGAACACAAAGAAGTTTCTCAGAAAGCTTCCTTCTCTTTCTTATCGGAATTTATTTCCTTTGGCCCTATATTCATCAAAGGTATCCGAAATATCTCTTCTCAGATTCCACAGAAATAAGGCTAGCAAAGAGATCCACGAAATACAGATGTAACTCTGTGAGATGATTTCACAGAACACAAAGAAGTTTCTCAGAAAGCTTCTTTCTCGTTGTTATCGGAGTTTATGTCCTTTGGCCCTATAGTCTTCAAAGGGATCCGAAATATCTGTTCTCAGATTCCACAGAAATAAGGCTAGCAAAGAGATCCGCGAAATACAGATGTAACTCTGTGAGATGAATTAACAGAACACTAAGCAGTTTCTCAGAAAGCTTCTTTCCAGATTTCATCTGAGGATATTTCCTTTTTCACCATAGCCCTCTAGGGGCTTCCAAATATCACTTTGCCAATTCCACAATAAATGTCTTAGCGAAAGACTTCTTGTGGGGAAAGATGTAACTCTGTGAGATGATTTCACAGAACACAAAAATGTTTCTCAGAAAGTTTCTTTCTCTTTGTTATCGGAGTTTATTTCCTTTGGCCCTATAGTCTTTAAAGGGATCCGAAATATCTGTTCTCAGATTCCACAGAAATAAGGCTAGCAAAGAGATCCACGAAATACAGATGTAACTCTGTGAGATGAATTAACAGAACACTAAGCAGTTTCTCAGAAAGCTTCTTTCCAGATTTCATCTGAGGATATTTCCTTTTTCACCATTGCCCTCTATGGGCTTCCAAATATCACTTTGCCAATTCCACAAGAACTGTCTTAGCGAGAGGCTTCTTGAGGGGAAAGCTGTAATTCTGTGAGATGATTTCACAGAACACCAAGAAGTTTCTCAGAAAGCTTCTTTCTCGTTGTTATCGGAGTTTATATACTTTGGCCTTATAGTCTTCAAAGTGATCCGAAATATCTGTTCTCAGATTCCACAGAAATAACGCTAGCAAAGAGATCCACGAAATACAGATGTAACTCTGTGAGATGAATTAACAGAACACTAAGCAGTTTCTCAGAAAGCGTCTTTCCAGATTTCATCTGAGGATATTTCCTTTTTCACCATAGCCCTCTATGGGCTTCCAAATATCACTTTGCCAATTCCACAATAAATGTCTTAGCGAAAGACTTCTTGTGGGGAAAGCTGTAACTCTGTGAGATGATTTCACAGAACACAAAGAAGTTTCTCAGAAAGTTTCTTTCTCTTTGTTATGGGAGTTTATTTCCTTTGGCCCTATAGTCTTTAAAGGGATCCGAAATATCTGTTCTCAGATTCCACAGAAATAAGGCTAGCAAAGAGATCCACGAAATACAGATGTAACTCTGTGAGATGAATTAACAGAACACTAAGCAGTTTCTCAGAAAGCTTCTTTCCAGATTTCATCTGAGGATATTTCCTTTTTCACCATTGCCCTCTATGGCCTTCCAAATATCACTTTGCCAATTCCACAAGAACTGTCTTAGCGAAAGGCTTCTTGAGGGGAAAGCTGTAACTCTGTGAGATGATTTCACAGAACACAAAGAAGTTTCTCAGAAAGCTTCCTTCTCTTTCTTATCGGAATTTATTTCCTTTGGCCCTATATTCATCAAAGGTATCCGAAATATCTCTTCTCAGATTCCACAGAAATAAGGCTAGCAAAGAGATCCACGAAATACAGATGTAACTCTGTGAGATGATTTCACAGAACACAAAGAAGTTTCTCAGAAAGCTTCTTTCTCGTTGTTATCGGAGTTTATGTCCTTTGGCCCTATAGTCTTCAAAGGGATCCGAAATATCTGTTCTCAGATTCCACAGAAATAAGGCTAGCAAAGAGATCCGCGAAATACAGATGTAACTCTGTGAGATGAATTAACAGAACACTAAGCAGTTTCTCAGAAAGCTTCTTTCCAGATTTCATCTGAGGATATTTCCTTTTTCACCATAGCCCTCTAGGGGCTTCCAAATATCACTTTGCCAATTCCACAATAAATGTCTTAGCGAAAGACTTCTTGTGGGGAAAGATGTAACTCTGTGAGATGATTTCACAGAACACAAAGATGTTTCTCAGAAAGTTTCTTTCTCTTTGTTATCGGAGTTTATTTCCTTTGGCCCTATAGTCTTTAAAGGGATCCGAAATATCTGTTCTCAGATTCCACAGAAATAAGGCTAGCAAAGAGATCCACGAAATACAGATGTAACTCTGTGAGATGAATTAACAGAACACTAAGCAGTTTCTCAGAAAGCTTCTTTCCAGATTTCATCTGAGGATATTTCCTTTTTCACCATTGCCCTCTATGGGCTTCCAAATATCACTTTGCCAATTCCACAAGAACTGTCTTAGCGAGAGGCTTCTTGAGGGGAAAGCTGTAATTCTGTGAGATGATTTCACAGAACACCAAGAAGTTTCTCAGAAAGCTTCTTTCTCGTTGTTATCGGAGTTTATATACTTTGGCCTTATAGTCTTCAAAGTGATCCGAAATATCTGTTCTCAGATTCCACAGAAATAACGCTAGCAAAGAGATCCACGAAATACAGATGTAACTCTGTGAGATGAATTAACAGAACACTAAGCAGTTTCTCAGAAAGCGTCTTTCCAGATTTCATCTGAGGATATTTCCTTTTTCACCATAGCCCTCTATGGGCTTCCAAATATCACTTTGCCAATTCCACAATAAATGTCTTAGCGAAAGACTTCTTGTGGGGAAAGCTGTAACTCTGTGAGATGATTTCACAGAACACAAAGAAGTTTCTCAGAAAGTTTCTTTCTCTTTGTTATGGGAGTTTATTTCCTTTGGCCCTATAGTCTTTAAAGGGATCCGAAATATCTGTTCTCAGATTCCACAAAAATAAGGCTAGCAAAGAGATCCACGAAATACAGATGTAACTCTGTGAGATGAATTAACAGAACACTAAGCAGTTTCTCAGAAAGCTTCTTTCCAGATTTCATCTGAGGATATTTCCTTTTTCACCATTGCCCTCTATGGCCTTCCAAATATCACTTTGCCAATTCCACAAGAACTGTCTTAGCGAAAGGCTTCTTGAGGGGAAAGCTGTAACTCTGTGAGATGATTTCACAGAACACAAAGAAGTTTCTCAGAAAGCTTCCTTCTCTTTCTTATCGGAATTTATTTCCTTTGGCCCTATATTCATCAAAGGTATCCGAAATATCTCTTCTCAGATTCCACAGAAATAAGGCTAGCAAAGAGATCCACGAAATACAGATGTAACTCTGTGAGATGATTTCACAGAACACAAAGAAGTTTCTCAGAAAGCTTCTTTCTCGTTGTTATCGGAGTTTATGTCCTTTGGCCCTATAGTCTTCAAAGGGATCCGAAATATCTGTTCTCAGATTCCACAGAAATAAGGCTAGCAAAGAGATCCGCGAAATACAGATGTAACTCTGTGAGATGAATTAACAGAACACTAAGCAGTTTCTCAGAAAGCTTCTTTCCAGATTTCATCTGAGGATATTTCCTTTTTCACCATAGCCCTCTAGGGGCTTCCAAATATCACTTTGCCAATTCCACAATAAATGTCTTAGCGAAAGACTTCTTGTGGGGAAAGATGTAACTCTGTGAGATGATTTCACAGAACACAAAGATGTTTCTCAGAAAGTTTCTTTCTCTTTGTTATCGGAGTTTATTTCCTTTGGCCCTATAGTCTTTAAAGGGATCCGAAATATCTGTTCTCAGATTCCACAGAAATAAGGCTAGCAAAGAGATCCACGAAATACAGATGTAACTCTGTGAGATGAATTAACAGAACACTAAGCAGTTTCTCAGAAAGCTTCTTTCCACATTTCATCTGAGGATATTTCCTTTTTCACCATTGCCCTCTATGGCCTTCCAAATATCACTTTGCCAATTCCACAAGAACTGTCTTAGCGAAAGGCTTCTTGAGGGGAAAGCTGTAACTCTGTGAGATGATTTCACAGAACACAAAGAAGTTTCTCAGAAAGCTTCCTTCTCTTTCTTATCGGAATTTATTTCCTTTGGCCCTATATTCATCAAAGGTATCCGAAATATCTCTTCTCAGATTCCACAGAAATAAGGCTAGCAAAGAGATCCACGAAATACAGATGTAACTCTGTGAGATGATTTCACAGAACACAAAGAAGTTTCTCAGAAAGCTTCTTTCTCGTTGTTATCGGAGTTTATGTCCTTTGGCCCTATAGTCTTCAAAGGGATCCGAAATATCTGTTCTCAGATTCCACAGAAATAAGGCTAGCAAAGAGATCCGCGAAATACAGATGTAACTCTGTGAGATGAATTAACAGAACACTAAGCAGTTTCTCAGAAAGCTTCTTTCCAGATTTCATCTGAGGATATTTCCTTTTTCACCATAGCCCTCTAGGGGCTTCCAAATATCACTTTGCCAATTCCACAATAAATGTCTTAGCGAAAGACTTCTTGTGGGGAAAGATGTAACTCTGTGAGATGATTTCACAGAACACAAAGATGTTTCTCAGAAAGTTTCTTTCTCTTTGTTATCGGAGTTTATTTCCTTTGGCCCTATAGTCTTTAAAGGGATCCGAAATATCTGTTCTCAGATTCCACAGAAATAAGGCTAGCAAAGAGATCCACGAAATACAGATGTAACTCTGTGAGATGAATTAACAGAACACTAAGCAGTTTCTCAGAAAGCTTCTTTCCAGATTTCATCTGAGGATATTTCCTTTTTCACCATTGCCCTCTATGGGCTTCCAAATATCACTTTGCCAATTCCACAAGAACTGTCTTAGCGAGAGGCTTCTTGAGGGGAAAGCTGTAATTCTGTGAGATGATTTCACAGAACACCAAGAAGTTTCTCAGAAAGCTTCTTTCTCGTTGTTATCGGAGTTTATATACTTTGGCCTTATAGTCTTCAAAGTGATCCGAAATATCTGTTCTCAGATTCCACAGAAATAACGCTAGCAAAGAGATCCACGAAATACAGATGTAACTCTGTGAGATGAATTAACAGAACACTAAGCAGTTTCTCAGAAAGCGTCTTTCCAGATTTCATCTGAGGATATTTCCTTTTTCACCATAGCCCTCTATGGGCTTCCAAATATCACTTTGCCAATTCCACAATAAATGTCTTAGCGAAAGACTTCTTGTGGGGAAAGCTGTAACTCTGTGAGATGATTTCACAGAACACAAAGAAGTTTCTCAGAAAGTTTCTTTCTCTTTGTTATGGGAGTTTATTTCCTTTGGCCCTATAGTCTTTAAAGGGATCCGAAATATCTGTTCTCAGATTCCACAGAAATAAGGCTAGCAAAGAGATCCACGAAATACAGATGTAACTCTGTGAGATGAATTAACAGAACACTAAGCAGTTTCTCAGAAAGCTTCTTTCCAGATTTCATCTGAGGATATTTCCTTTTTCACCATTGCCCTCTATGGCCTTCCAAATATCACTTTGCCAATTCCACAAGAACTGTCTTAGCGAAAGGCTTCTTGAGGGGAAAGCTGTAACTCTGTGAGATGATTTCACAGAACACAAAGAAGTTTCTCAGAAAGCTTCCTTCTCTTTCTTATCGGAATTTATTTCCTTTGGCCCTATATTCATCAAAGGTATCCGAAATATCTCTTCTCAGATTCCACAGAAATAAGGCTAGCAAAGAGATCCACGAAATACAGATGTAACTCTGTGAGATGATTTCACAGAACACAAAGAAGTTTCTCAGAAAGCTTCTTTCTCGTTGTTATCGGAGTTTATGTCCTTTGGCCCTATAGTCTTCAAAGGGATCCGAAATATCTGTTCTCAGATTCCACAGAAATAAGGCTAGCAAAGAGATCCGCGAAATACAGATGTAACTCTGTGAGATGAATTAACAGAACACTAAGCAGTTTCTCAGAAAGCTTCTTTCCAGATTTCATCTGAGGATATTTCCTTTTTCACCATAGCCCTCTAGGGGCTTCCAAATATCACTTTGCCAATTCCACAATAAATGTCTTAGCGAAAGACTTCTTGTGGGGAAAGATGTAACTCTGTGAGATGATTTCACAGAACACAAAGATGTTTCTCAGAAAGTTTCTTTCTCTTTGTTATCGGAGTTTATTTCCTTTGGCCCTATAGTCTTTAAAGGGATCCGAAATATCTGTTCTCAGATTCCACAGAAATAAGGCTAGCAAAGAGATCCACGAAATACAGATGTAACTCTGTGAGATGAATTAACAGAACACTAAGCAGTTTCTCAGAAAGCTTCTTTCCACATTTCATCTGAGGATATTTCCTTTTTCACCATTGCCCTCTATGGGCTTCCAAATATCACTTTGCCAATTCCACAAGAACTGTCTTAGCGAGAGGCTTCTTGAGGGGAAAGCTGTAATTCTGTGAGATGATTTCACAGAACACCAAGAAGTTTCTCAGAAAGCTTCTTTCTCGTTGTTATCGGAGTTTATATACTTTGGCCTTATAGTCTTCAAAGTGATCCGAAATATCTGTTCTCAGATTCCACAGAAATAACGCTAGCAAAGAGATCCACGAAATACAGATGTAACTCTGTGAGATGAATTAACAGAACACTAAGCAGTTTCTCAGAAAGCGTCTTTCCAGATTTCATCTGAGGATATTTCCTTTTTCACCATAGCCCTCTATGGGCTTCCAAATATCACTTTGCCAATTCCACAATAAATGTCTTAGCGAAAGACTTCTTGTGGGGAAAGCTGTAACTCTGTGAGATGATTTCACAGAACACAAAGAAGTTTCTCAGAAAGTTTCTTTCTCTTTGTTATGGGAGTTTATTTCCTTTGGCCCTGTAGTCTTTAAAGGGATCCGAAATATCTGTTCTCAGATTCCACAGAAATAAGGCTAGCAAAGAGATCTACGAAATACAGATGTAACTCTGTGAGATGAATTAACAGAACACTAAGCAGTTTCTCAGAAAGCTTCTTTCCAGATTTCATCTGAGGATATTTCCTTTTTCACCATTGCCCTCTATGGCCTTCCAAATATCACTTTGCCAATTCCACAAGAACTGTCTTAGCGAAAGGCTTCTTGAGGGGAAAGCTGTAACTCTGTGAGATGATTTCACAGAACACAAAGAAGTTTCTCAGAAAGCTTCCTTCTCTTTCTTATCGGAATTTATTTCCTTTGGCCCTATATTCATCAAAGGTATCCGAAATATCTCTTCTCAGATTCCACAGAAATAAGGCTAGCAAAGAGATCCACGAAATACAGATGTAACTCTGTGAGATGATTTCACAGAACACAAAGAAGTTTCTCAGAAAGCTTCTTTCTCGTTGTTATCGGAGTTTATGTCCTTTGGCCCTATAGTCTTCAAAGGGATCCGAAATATCTGTTCTCAGATTCCACAGAAATAAGGCTAGCAAAGAGATCCGCGAAATACAGATGTAACTCTGTGAGATGAATTAACAGAACACTAAGCAGTTTCTCAGAAAGCTTCTTTCCAGATTTCATCTGAGGATATTTCCTTTTTCACCATAGCCCTCTATGCGCTTCCAAATATCACTTTGCCAATTCCACAATAAATGTCTAAGCGAAAGACTTCTTGTGGGGAAAGCTGTAACTCTGTGAGATGATTAAACAGAACACAAAGAAGTTTCTCAGAAAGTTTCTTTCTCTTTGTTATCGGAGTTTATTTCCTTTGGCCCTATAGTCTTTAAAGGGATCCGAAATATCTGTTCTCAGATTCCACAGAAATAAGGCTAGCAAAGAGATCCGCGAAATACAGATGTAACTCTGTGAGATGAATTAACAGAACACTAAGCAGTTTCTCAGAAAGCTTCTTTCCAGATTTCATCTGAGGATATTTCCTTTTTCACCATAGCCCTCTATGCGCTTCCAAATATCACTTTGCCAATTCCACAATAAATGTCTTAGCGAAAGACTTCTTGTGGGGAAAGCTGTAACTCTGTGAGATGATTTCACAGAACACAAAGAAGTTTCTCAGAAAGCTTCCTTCACTTTGTTATCGGAGTTTATTTCCTTTGGCCCTATAGTCTTTAAAGGGATCCGAAATATATGTTCTCAGATTCCACAGAAATAAGGCTAGCAAAGAGATCCACGAAATACAGATGTAACTCTGTGAGATGAATTAACAGAACACTAAGCAGTTTCTCAGAAAGCTTCTTTCCAGATTTCATCTGAGGATATTTCCTTTTTCAGCATAGCCCTCTATGCGCTTCCAAATATCACTTTGCCAATTCCACAATAAATGTCTTAGCGAAAGACTTCTTGTAGGGAAAGCTGTAACTCTGTGAGATGATTTCAGAGAACACAAAGAAGTTTCTCTGAAAGTTTCTTTCTCTTTGTTATCGGAGTTTATTTCCTTTGGCCCTATAGTCTTTAAAGGGATCCGAAATATCTGTTCTCATATTCCACAGAAATAAGGGTAGCAAAGAGATCCGCGAAATACTGATGTAACTCTGTGAGATGAATTAACAGAACACTAAGCAGTTTCTCAGAAAGCTTCTTTCCAGATTTCATCTGAGGATATTTCCTTTTTCACCATAGCCCTCTATGCGCTTCCAAATATCACTTCGCCAATTCCACAATAAATGTCTTAGAGAAAGACTTCTTGTGGAGAAAGCTGTAACTCTGTGAGATGATTTCACAGAACACAAAGAAGTTTCTCAGAAAGCTTCTTTCTCTTTGTTATCGGAGTTTATATCCTTTGGCCGTATAGTCTTCAAAGGGATCCGAAATATCTGTTCTCAGATTCCACAGAAATAAGGCTAGCAAAGAGATCCACGAAATACAGATGTAGCTCTGTGAAATGAATTAACAGAACACTAAGCAGTTTCTCAGAAAGCTTCTTTCCAGATTTCATCTGAGGATATTTCCTTTTTCACCATAGCCCTCTATGCGCTTCCAAATATCACTTTGCCAATTCCACAATAAATGTCTTAGCGAAAGACTTCTTGTGGGGAAAGCTGTAACTCTGTGAGATGATTTTACAGAACACAAAGAAGTTTCTCAGAAAGTTTCTTTCTCTTTGTTATCGGAGTTTATTTCCTTTGGCCCTATAGTCTTTAAAGGGATCCGAAATAACTGTTCTCAGATTCCACAGAAATAAGGCTAGCAAAGAGATCCGCGAAATACAGATGTAACTCTTTGAGATGAATTAACAGAACACTAAGCAGTTTCTCAGAAAGCTTCTTTCCAGATTTCATCTGAGGATATTTCCTTTTTCACCATAGCCCTCTATGCGCTTCCAAATACCACTTTGCCAATTCCACAATAAATGTCTTAGCGAAAGACTTCTTGTGCGGAAAGCTGTAACTCTCTGAGATGATTTCACAGAACACAAAGAAGTTTCTCTGAAAGCTTCCTTCTCTTTGTTATCGGAGTTTATTTCCTTTGGCCCTATAGTCTTTAAAGGGATCCGAAATATCTGTTCTCAGATTCCACAGAAATAAGACTAGCAAAGAGATCCACGAAATACAGATGTAACTCTGTGAGATGAATTAGCAGAACACTAAGCAGTTTCTTAGAAAGCTTCTTTCCAGATTTCATCTGAGGATATTTCCTTTTTCACCATTGCCCTCTATGGGCTTCCAAATATCCCTTTGCCAATTCCACAATAAATGTCTTAGCGAAAGACTTCTTGTGGGGAAAGCTGTAACTCTGTGAGATGATTGCACAGAACACAAAGAAGTTTCTCAGAAAGCTTCTTTCTCGTTGTTATCGGAGTTTATATCCTTTGGCCCTATAGTCTTCAAAGGGATCCGAAATATCTGTTCTCAGATTCCACAGAAATAAGGCTAGCAAAGAGATCCACGAAATAGAGATATAACTCTGTGAGATGAATTAACAGAACACTAAGCAGTTTCTCAGAAAGCTTCTTTCCAGATTTCATCTGAGGATATTTCCTTTTTCACCATTGCCCTCTAGGGGCTTCCAAATATCACTTTGCCAATTCCACAAGAACTGTCTTAGCGAAAGGCTTCTTGAGGGGAAAGCTGTAACTCTGTGAGATGATTTCACAGAACACAAAGAAGTTTCTCAGAAAGCTTCTTTCTCTTTGTTATCGGAGTTTATTTCCTTTGGCCCTATAGTCTTTAAAGGGATCCGAAATATCTGTTCTCAGATTCCACAGAAATAAGGCTAGCAAAGAGATCCGCGAAATACAGATGTAACTCTGTGAGATGAATTAACAGAACACTAAGCAGTTTCTCAGAAAGCTTCTTTCCAGATTTCATCTGAGGATATTTCCTTTTTCACCATAGCCCTCTATGCGCTTCCAAATATCACTTTGCCAATTCCACAGTAAATGTCTTAGCGAAAGACTTCTTGTGGGGAAAGCTGTAACTCTGTGAGATGATTTCACAGAACACAAAGAAGTTTCTCAGAAAGTTTCTTTCTCTTTGTTATCGGAGTTTATTTCCTTTGGCCCTATAGTCTTTAAAGGGATCCGAAATATCTGTTCTCAGATTCCACAGAAATAAGGCTAGCAAAGAGATCCGCGAAATACAGATGTAACTCTGTGAGATGAATTAACAGAACACTAAGCAGTTTCTCAGAAAGCTTCTTTCCAGATTTCCTCTGAGGATATTTCCTTTTTCACCATTGCCCTCTATGGGCTTCCAAATATCACTTTGCCAATTCCACAAGAACTGTCTTAGCGAAAGGCTTCTTGAGGGGAAAGCTGTAACTCTGGGAGATGATTTCACAGAACACAAAGAAGTTTCTCAGAAAGCTTCTTTCTCTTTGTTATCGGAGTTTATTTCCTTTGGCCCTATAGTCTTCAAAGGGATCCGAAATATCTGTTCTCAGATTCCACAGAAATAAGGCTAGAAAGAGATCCACGAAATACAGATGTAACTCTGTGAGATGAATTAACAGAACACTAAGCAGTTTCTCAGAAAGCTTCTTTGCAGATTTCATCTGAGGATATTTCCTTTTTCACCATTGTCCTCTATGGGCTTCCAAATATCACTTTGCCAATTCCACAAGAACTGTCTTAGCGAAAGGCTTCTTGAGGGGAAAGCTGTAACTCTGTGAGATGATTTCACAGAACACAAAGAAGTTTCTCAGAAAGCTTCTTTCTCTTTGTTATCGGAGTTTATTTCCTTTGGCCCTATAGTCTTTAAAGGGATCCGAAATATCTGTTCTCAGATTCCACAGAAATAAGGCTAGCAAAGAGATCCGCGAAATACAGATGTAACTCTGTGAGATGAATTAACAGAACACTAAGCAGTTTCTCAGAAAGCTTCTTTCCAGATTTCATCTGAGGATATTTCCTTTTTCACCATAGCTCTCTATGCGCTTCCAAATATCACTTTGCCAATTCCACAGTAAATGTCTTAGCGAAAGACTTCTTGTGGGGAAAGCTGTAACTCTGTGAGATGATTTCACAGAACACAAAGAAGTTTCTCAGAAAGTTTCTTTCTCTTTGTTATCGGAGTTTATTTCCTTTGGCCCTATAGTCTTTAAAGGGATCCGAAATATCTGTTCTCAGATTCCACAGAAATAAGGCTAGCAAAGAGATCCGCGAAATACAGATGTAACTCTGTGAGATGAATTAACAGAACACTAAGCAGTTTCTCAGAAAGCTTCTTTCCAGATTTCATCTGAGGATATTTCCTTTTTCACCATAGCCCTCTATGCGCTTCCAAATATCACTTTGCCAATTCCACAATAAATGTCTTAGCGAAAGACTTCTTGTGGGGAAAGCTGTAACTCTGTGAGATGATTTCACAGAACACAAAGAAGTTTCTCAGAAAGCTTCTTTCTCTTTGTTATCGGAGTTTATTTCCTTTGGCCCTATAGTCTTAAAAGGGATCCGAAATATCTGTTCTCAGATTCCACAGAAATAAGGCTAGCAAAGAGATCCACGAAATACAGATGTAACTCTGTGAGATGAATTAACAGAACACTAAGCAGTTTCTCAGAAAGCTTCTTTCCAGATTTCATCTGAGGATATTTCCTTTTTCACCATAGCCCTCTATGCGCTTCCAAATATCACTTTGCCAATTCCACAATAAATGTCATAGCGAAAGACTTGCTGTGGGGAAAGCTGTAACTCTGTGAGATGATTTCACAGAACACAAAGAAGTTTCTCAGAAAGTTTCTTTCTCTTTGTTATCGGAGTTTATTTCCTTTGGCCCTATAGTCTTTATAGGGATCCGAAATATCTGTTCTCAGATTCCACAGAAATAAGGCTAGCAAAGAGATCCACGAAATACAGATGTAACTCTGTGAGATGAATTAACAGAACACTAAGCAGTTTCTCAGAAAGCTTCTTTCCAGATTTCATCTGAGGATATTTCCTTTTTCACCATAGCCCTCTATGCGCTTCCAAATATCACTTTGCCAATTCCACAATAAATGTCATAGCGAAAGACTTGCTGTGGGGAAAGCTGTAACTCTGTGAGATGATTTCACAGAACACAAAGAAGTTTCTCAGAAAGCTTCTTTCTCGTTGTTATCGGAGTTTATATCCTTTGGCCCTATAGTCTTCAAAGGGATCCGAAATATCTGTTCTCAGATTCCACAGAAACAAGGCTAGCAAAGAGATCCACGAAATACAGATGTAACTCTGTGAGATGAATTAACAGAACACTAAGCAGTTTCTCAGAAAGCGTCTTTCCAGATTTCATCTGAGGATATTTCCTTTTTCACCATTGCCCTCTATGGGCTTCCAAATATCACTTTGCCAATTCCACAAGAACTGTCTTAGCGAAAGGCTTCTTGAGGGGAAAGCTGTAACTCTGTGAGATGATTTCACAGAACACAAAGAAGTTTCTCAGAAAGCTTCTTTCTCTTTGTTATCGGAGTTTATTTCCTTTGGCCCTATAGTCTTTAAAGGGATCCGAAATATCTGTTCTCAGATTCCACAGAAATAAGGCTAGCAAAGAGATCCGCGAAATACAGATGTAACTCTGTGAGATGAATTAACAGAACACTAAGCAGTTTCTCAGAAAGCTTCTTTCCAGATTTCATCTGAGGATATTTCCTTTTTCACCATAGCTCTCTATGCGCTTCCAAATATCACTTTGCCAATTCCACAGTAAATGTCTTAGCGAAAGACTTCTTGTGGGGGAAAGCTGTAACTCTGTGAGATGATTTCACAGAACACAAAGAAGTTTCTCAGAAAGTTTCTTTCTCTTTGTTATCGGAGTTTATTTCCTTTGGCCCTATAGTCTTTAAAGGGATCCGAAATATCTGTTCTCAGATTCCACAGAAATAAGGCTAGCAAAGAGATCCGCGAAATACAGATGTAACTCTGTGAGATGAATTAACAGAACACTAAGCAGTTTCTCAGAAAGCTTCTTTCCAGATTTCATCTGAGGATATTTCCTTTTTCACCATAGCCCTCTATGCGCTTCCAAATATCACTTTGCCAATTCCACAATAAATGTCTTAGCGAAAGACTTCTTGTGGGGAAAGCTGTAACTCTGTGAGATGATTTCACAGAACACAAAGAAGTTTCTCAGAAAGCTTCTTTCTCTTTGTTATCGGAGTTTATTTCCTTTGGCCCTATAGTCTTAAAAGGGATCCGAAATATCTGTTCTCAGATTCCACAGAAATAAGGCTAGCAAAGAGATCCACGAAATACAGATGTAACTCTGTGAGATGAATTAACAGAACACTAAGCAGTTTCTCAGAAAGCTTCTTTCCAGATTTCATCTGAGGATATTTCCTTTTTCACCATAGCCCTCTATGCGCTTCCAAATATCACTTTGCCAATTCCACAATAAATGTCATAGCGAAAGACTTGCTGTGGGGAAAGCTGTAACTCTGTGAGATGATTTCACAGAACACAAAGAAGTTTCTCAGAAAGTTTCTTTCTCTTTGTTATCGGAGTTTATTTCCTTTGGCCCTATAGTCTTTATAGGGATCCGAAATATCTGTTCTCAGATTCCACAGAAATAAGGCTAGCAAAGAGATCCACGAAATACAGATGTAACTCTGTGAGATGAATTAACAGAACACTAAGCAGTTTCTCAGAAAGCTTCTTTCCAGATTTCATCTGAGGATATTTCCTTTTTCACCATAGCCCTCTATGCGCTTCCAAATATCACTTTGCCAATTCCACAATAAATGTCATAGCGAAAGACTTGCTGTGGGGAAAGCTGTAACTCTGTGAGATGATTTCACAGAACACAAAGAAGTTTCTCAGAAAGCTTCTTTCTCGTTGTTATCGGAGTTTATATCCTTTGGCCCTATAGTCTTCATAGGGATCCGAAATATCTGTTCTCAGATTCCACAGAAACAAGGCTAGCAAAGAGATCCACGAAATACAGATGTAACTCTGTGAGATGAATTAACAGAACACTAAGCAGTTTCTCAGAAAGCGTCTTTCCAGATTTCATCTGAGGATATTTCCTTTTTCACCATAGCCCTCTATAGGCTTCCAAATATCACTTTGCCAGTTCCACAGGGACTGTCTTAGCGAAAGGCTTCTTGAGGGGAAAGCTGTAACTCTGTGAGATGATTTCTTAGAACACAAAGAAGTTTCTCAGAAAGCTTCCTTCTCTTTCTTATCGGAATTTATTTCCTTTGACCCTATATTCATCAAAGGGATCCGAAATATCTCTTCTCAGATTCCACAGAAATAAGGCTAGCAAAGAGATCCACGAAATACAGATGTAACTCTGTGAGATGATTTCACAGAACACAAAGAAGTTTCTCAGAAAGCTTCTTTCTCGTTGTTATCGGAGTTTATATCCTTTGGCCCTATAGTCTTCAAAGGGATCCGAAATATCTCTTCTCAGATTCCACAGAAATAAGGCTAGCAAAGAGATCCAGGAAATACAGATGTATCTCTGTGAGATGAATTAACAGAACACTAAGCAGTTTCTCAGAAAGCTTCTTTCCAGATTTCATCTGAGGATATTTCCTTTTTCACCATAGCCCTCTATGCGCTTCCAAATATCACTTTGCCAATTCCACAATAAATGTCTTAGCGAAAGACTTCTTGTGGGGAAAGCTGTAACTCTGTGAGATGATTTCACAGAACACAAAGAAGTTTCTCAGAAAGTTTCTTTCTCTTTGTTATCGGAGTTTATTTCCTTTGGCCCTATAGTCTTTAAAGGGATCCGAAATATCTGTTCTCAGATTCCACAGAAATAAGGCTAGCAAAGAGATCCACGAAATGCAGATGTAACTCTGTGAGATGAATTAACAGAACACTAAGCAGTTTCTTAGAAAGCTTCTTTCCAGATTTCATCTGAGGATATTTCCTTTTCAGCATTGCCCTCTATGGGCTTCCAAATATCACTTTGCCAATTCCACAATAAATGTCTCAGCGAAAGACTTCTTGTGGGGAAAGCTGTAACTCTGTGAGATGATTTCACAGAACACAAAGAAGTTTCTCAGATAGCTTCTTTCTCGTTGTTATCCGAGTTTATATCCTTTGGCCCTATAGTCTTCAAAGGGATCCGAAATATCTCTTCTCAGATTCCACAGAAATAAGGCTAGCAAAGAGATCCAGGAAATACAGATGTAACTCTGTGAGATGAATTAACAGAACACTAAGCAGTTTCTCAGAAAGCTTCTTTCCAGATTTCATCTGAGGATATTTCCTTTTTCACCATAGCCCTCTATGCGCTTCCAAATATCACTTTGCCAATTCCACAATAAATGTCTTAGCGAAAGACTTCTTGTGGGGAAAGCTGTAACTCTGTGAGATGATTTCAGAGAACACAAAGAAGTTTCTCAGAAAGTTTCTTTCTCTTTGTTATCGGAGTTTATTTCCTTTGGCCCTATAGTCTTTAAAGGGATCCGAAATATCTGTTCTCAGATTCCACAGAAATAAGGCTAGCAAAGAGATCCGCGAAATACAGATGTAACTCTGTGAGATGAATTAACAGAACACTAAGCAGTTTCTCAGAAAGCTTCTTTCCAGATTTCATCTGAGGATATTTCCTTTTTCACCATAGCCCTCTATGCGCTTCCAAATATCACTTTGCCAATTCCACAATAAATGTCTTAGCGAAAGACTTCTTGTGGGGAAAGCTGTAACTCTTTGAGATGATTTCACAGAACACAAAGAAGTTTCTCAGAAAGTTTCTTTCTCTTTGTTATCGGAGTTTATTTCCTTTGGCCCTAAGTCTTTAAAGGGATCCGAAATATCTGTTCTCAGATTCCACAGAAATAAGGCTAGCAAAGAGATCCACGAAATACAGATGTAACTCTGTGAGATGAATTAACAGAACACTAAGCAGTTTCTCAGAAAGCTTCTTTCCAGATTTCATCTGAGGATATTTCCTTTTTCACCATTGCCCTCTATGGGCTTCCAAATATCACTTTGCCACTTCAACAAGAACTGTCTTAGCGAAAGGCTTCTTGAGGGGAAAGCTGTAACTCTGTGAGATGATTTCACAGAACACAAAGAAGTTTCTCAGAAAGCTTCTTTCTCTTTGTTATCGGAGTTTATTTCCTTTGGCCCTATAGTCTTAAAGGGATCCGAAATATCTGTTCTCAGTTTCCACAGAAATAAGGCTAGCAAAGAGATCCGCGAAATACAGATGTAACTCTGTGAGATGAATTAACAGAACACTAAGCAGTTTCTCAGAAAGCTTCTTTCCAGATTTCATCTGAGGATATTTCCTTTTTCACCATAGCCCTCTATGCGCTTCCAAATATCACTTTGCCAATTCCACAATAAATGTCTTAGCGAAAGACTTCTTGTGGGGAAAGCTGTAACTCTGTGAGATGATTTCACAGAACACAAAGAAGTTTCTCAGAAAGCTTCTTTCTCTTTGTTATCGGAGTTTATTTCCTTTGGCCCTATAGTCTGAAAAGGGATCCGAAATATCTGTTCTCAGATTCCACAGAAATAAGGCTAGCAAAGAGATCCACGAAATACTGATGTAACTCTGTGAGATGAATTAACAGAACACTAAGCAGTTTCTCAGAAAGCTTCTTTCCAGATTTCATCTGAGGATATTTCCTTTTTCACCATAGCCCTCTATGCGCTTCCAAATATCACTTTGCCAATTCCACAATAAATGTCGTAGCGAAAGACTTGCTGTGGGGAAAGCTGTAACTCTGTGAGATGATTTCACAGAACACAAAGAAGTTTCTCAGAAAGTTTCTTTCTCTTTGTTATCGGAGTTTATTTCCTTTGGCCCTATAGTCTTTATAGGGATCCGAAATATCTGTTCTCAGATTCCACAGAAATAAGGCTAGCAAAGAGATCCACGAAATACAGATGTAACTCTGTGAGATGAATTAACAGAACACTAAGCAATTTCTCAGAAAGCTTCTTTCCAGATTTCCTCTGAGGATATTTCCTTTTTCACCATAGCCCTCTATGCGCTTCCAAATATCACTTTGCCAATTCCACAATAAATGTCATAGCGAAAGACTTGCTGTGGGGAAAGCTGTAACTCTGTGAGATGATTTCACAGAACACAAAGAAGTTTCTCAGAAAGCTTCTTTCTCGTTGTTATCGGAGTTTATATCCTTTGGCCCTATAGTCTTCAAAGGGATCCGAAATATCTGTTCTCAGATTCCACAGAAACAAGGCTAGCAAAGAGATCCACGAAATACAGATGTAACTCTGTGAGATGAATTAACAGAACACTAAGCAGTTTCTCAGAAAGCGTCTTTCCAGATTTCATCTGAGGATATTTCCTTTTTCACCATAGCCCTCTATAGGCTTCCAAATATCACTTTGCCAGTTCCACAAGGACTGTCTTAGCGAAAGGCTTCTTGAGGGGAAAGCTGTAACTCTGTGAGATGATTTCTTAGAACACAAAGAAGTTTCTCAGAAAGCTTCGTTCTCTTTCTTATCGGAATTTATTTCCTTTGACCCTATATTCATCAAAGGGATCCGAAATATCTGTTCTCAGATTCCACAGAAATAAGGCTAGCAAAGAGATCCACGAAATACAGATGTAACTCTGTGAGATGATTTCACAGAACACAAAGAAGTTTCTCAGAAAGCTTCTTTCTCGTTGTTATCGGAGTTTATATCCTTTGGCCCTATAGTCTTCAAAGGGATCCGAATATCTCTTCTCAGATTCCACAGAAATAAGGCTAGCAAAGAGATCCACGAAATACAGATGTAGCTCTGTGAGATGAATTAACAGAACACTAAGCAGTTTCTCAGAAAGCTTCTTTCCAGATTTCATCTGAGGATATTTCCTTTTTCACCATAGCCCTCTATGCGCTTCCAAATATCACTTTGCCAATTCCACAATAAATGTCTTAGCGAAAGACTTCTTGTGGGGAAAGCTGTAACTCTGTGAGATGATTTCACAGAACACAAAGAAGTTTCTCAGAAAGTTTCTTTCTCTTTGTTATCGGAGTTTATTTCCTTTGGCCCTATAGTCTTTAAAGGGATCCGAAATATCTGTTCTCAGATTCCACAGAAATAAGGCTAGCAAAGAGATCCGCGAAATACAGATGTAACTCTGTGAGATGAATTAACAGAACACTAAGCAGTTTCTCAGAAAGCTTCTTTCCAGATTTCATCTGAGGATATTTCCTTTTTCACCATAGCCCTCTATGCGCTTCCAAATATCACTTTTCCAATTCCACAATAAATGTCTTAGCGAAAGACTTCTTCTGGGGAAAGCTGTAACTCTGTGAGATGATTTCACAGAACACAAAGAAGTTTCTCAGAAAGCTTCCTTCTCTTTGTTATCGGAGTTTATTTCCTTTGGCCCTATAGTCTTTAAAGGGATCCGAAATATCTGTTCTCAGATTCCACAGAAATAAGGCTAGCAAAGAGATCCACGAAATACAGATGTAACTCTGTGAGATGAATTAACAGAACACTAAGCAGTTTCTTAGAAAGCTTCTTTCCAGATTTCATCTGAGGATATTTCCTTTTTCAGCATTGCCCTCTATGGGCTTCCAAATATCACTTTGCCAGTTCCACAAGGACTGTCTTAGCGAAAGGCTTCTTGAGGGGAAAGCTGTAACTCTGTGAGATGATTTCACAGAACACAAAGAAGTTTCTCAGATAGCTTCTTTCTCGTTGTTATCCGAGTTTATATCCTTTGGCCCTATAGTCTTCAAAGGGATCCGAAATATCTCTTCTCAGATTCCACAGAAATAAGGCTAGCAAAGAGATCCACGAAATACAGATGTAACTCTGTGAGATGAATTAACAGAACACTAAGCAGTTTCTCAGAAAGCTTCTTTCCAGATTTCATCTGAGGATATTTCCTTTTTCACCATAGCCCTCTATGCGCTTCCAAATATCACTTTGCCAATTCCACAATAAATGTCTTAGCGAAAGACTTCTTGTGGGGAAAGCTGTAACTCTGTGAGATGATTTCAGAGAACACAAAGAAGTTTCTCAGAAAGTTTCTTTCTCTTTGTTATCGGAGTTTATTTCCTTTGGCCCTATAGTCTTTAAAGGGATCCGAAATATCTGTTCTCAGATTCCACAGAAATAAGGCTAGCAAAGAGATCCGCGAAATACAGATGTAACTCTGTGAGATGAATTAACAGAACACTAAGCAGTTTCTCAGAAAGCTTCTTTCCAGATTTCATCTGAGGATATTTCCTTTTTCACCATAGCCCTCTATGCGCTTCCAAATATCACTTTGCCAATTCCACAATAAATGTCTTAGCGAAAGACTTCTTGTGGGGAAAGCTGTAACTCTTTGAGATGATTTCACAGAACACAAAGAAGTTTCTCAGAAAGTTTCTTTCTCTTTGTTATCGGAGTTTATTTCCTTTGGCCCTAAGTCTTTAAAGGGATCCGAAATATCTGTTCTCAGATTCCACAGAAATAAGGCTAGCAAAGAGATCCACGAAATACAGATGTAACTCTGTGAGATGAATTAACAGAACACTAAGCAGTTTCTCAGAAAGCTTCTTTCCAGATTTCATCTGAGGATATTTCCTTTTTCACCATTGCCCTCTATGGGCTTCCAAATATCACTTTGCCAATTCAACAAGAACTGTCTTAGCGAAAGGCTTCTTGAGGGGAAAGCTGTAACTCTGTGAGATGATTTCACAGAACACAAAGAAGTTTCTCAGAAAGCTTCTTTCTCTTTGTTATCGGAGTTTATTTCCTTTGGCCCTATAGTCTTAAAGAGATCCGAAATATCTGTTCTCAGATTCCACAGAAATAAGGCTAGCAAAGAGATCCGCGAAATACAGATGTAACTCTGTGAGATGAATTAACAGAACACTAAGCAGTTTCTCAGAAAGCTTCTTTCCAGATTTCATCTGAGGATATTTCCTTTTTCACCATAGCCCTCTATGCGCTTCCAAATATCACTTTGCCAATTCCACAATAAATGTCTTAGCGAAAGACTTCTTGTGGGGAAAGCTGTAACTCTGTGAGATGATTTCACAGAACACAAAGAAGTTTCTCAGAAAGTTTCTTTCTCTTTGTTATCGGAGTTTATTTCCTTTGGCCCTATAGTCTTTAAAGGGATCCGAAATATCTGTTCTCAGATTCCACAGAAATAAGGCTAGCAAAGAGATCCACGAAATACAGATGTAACTCTGTGAGATGAATTAACAGAACACTAAGCAGTTTCTCAGAAAACTTCTTTCCAGATTTCATGTGAGGATATTTCCTTTTTCACCATAGCCCTCTATGCGCTTCCAAATATCACTTTGCCAATTCCACAATAAATGTCATAGCGAAAGACTTGCTGTGGGGAAAGCTGTAACTCTGTAAGATGATTTCACAGAACACAAAGAAGTTTCTCAGAAAGCTTCTTTCTCGTTGTTATCGGAGTTTATATCCTTTGGCCCTATAGTCTTCAAAGGGATCCGAAATCTCTGTTCTCAGATTCCACAGAAACAAGGCTAGCAAAGAGATCCACGAAATACAGATGTAACTCTGTGAGATGAATTAACAGAACACTAAGCAGTTTCTCAGAAAGCTTCTTTCCAGATTTCATCTGAGGATATTTCCTTTTTCACCATAGCTCTCTATGCGCTTCCAAATATCACTTTGCCAATTCCACAATAAATGTCTTAGCGAAAGACTTCTTGTGGGGAAAGCTGTAACTCTGTGAGATGATTTCACAGAACACAAAGAAGTTTCTCAGAAAGTTTCATTCTCTTTGTTATCGGAGTTTATTTCCTTTGGCCCTATAGTCTTTATAGGGATCCGAAATATCTGTTCTCAGATTCCACAGAAATAAGGCTAGCAAAGAGATCCACGAAATACAGATGTAACTCTGTGAGATGAATTAACAGAACACTAAGCAGTTTCTCAGAAAGCTTCTTTCCAGATTTCATCTGACGATATTTCCTTTTTCACCATAGCCCTCTACGGGCTTCCAAATATCACTTTGCCAATTCCACAATAAATGTCTTAGCGAAAGACTTCTTGTGGGGAAAGCTGTAACTCTGTGAGATGATTTCACAGAACACAAAGAAGTTTCTCAGATAGCTTCTTTCTCGTTGTTATCCGAGTTTATATCCTTTGGCCCTATAGTCTTCAAAGGGATCCGAAATATCTCTTCTCAGATTCCACAGAAATAAGGCTAGCAAAGAGATCCACGAAATACAGATGTAACTCTGTGAGATGAATTAACAGAACACTAAGCAGTTTCTCAGAAAGCGTCTTTCCAGATTTCATCTGAGGATATTTCCTTTTTCACCATAGCCCTCTATAGGCTTCCAAATATCACTTTGCCAGTTCCACAAGGACTGTCTTAGCGAAAGGCTTCTTGAGGGGAAAGCTGTAACTCTGTGAGATGATTTCTTAGAACACAAAGAAGTTTCTCAGAAAGCTTCCTTCTCTTTCTTATCGGAATTTATTTCCTTTGACCCTATATTCATCAAAGGGATCCGAAATATCTCTTCTCAGATTCCACAGAAATAAGGCTAGCAAAGAGATCCACGAAATACAGATGTAACTCTGTGAGATGAATTAACAGAACACTAAGCAGTTTCTCAGAAAGCTTCTTTCCAGATTTCATCTGAGGATATTTCCTTTTTCACCATTGCCCTCTATGGGCTTCCAAATATCACTTTGCCAATTCCACAAGAACTGTCTTAGCGAAAGGCTTCTTGAGGGGAAAGCTGTAACTCTGTGAGATGATTTCACAGAACACAAAGAAGTTTCTCAGAAAGCTTCTTTCTCTTTGTTATCGGAGTTTATTTCCTTTGGCCCTATAGTCTTTAAAGGGATCCGAAATATCTGTTCTCAGATTCCACAGAAATAAGGCTAGCAAAGAGATCCGCGAAATACAGATGTAACTCTGTGAGATGAATTAACAGAACACTAAGCAGTTTCTCAGAAAGCTTCTTTCCAGATTTCATCTGAGGATATTTCCTTTTTCACCATAGCTCTCTATGCGCTTCCAAATATCACTTTGCCAATTCCACAGTAAATGTCTTAGCGAAAGACTTCTTGTTGGGAAAGCTGTAACTCTGTGAGATGATTTCACAGAACACAAAGAAGTTTCTCAGAAAGTTTCTTTCTCTTTGTTATCGGAGTTTATTTCCTTTGGCCCTATAGTCTTTAAAGGGATCCGAAATATCTGTTCTCAGATTCCACAGAAATAAGGCTAGCAAAGAGATCCGCGAAATACAGATGTAACTCTGTGAGATGAATTAACAGAACACTAAGCAGTTTCTCAGAAAGCTTCTTTCCAGATTTCATCTGAGGATATTTCCTTTTTCACCATAGCCCTCTAAGCGCTTCCAAATATCACTTTGCCAATTCCACAATAAATGTCATAGCGAAAGACTTGCTGTGGGGAAAGCTGTAACTCTGTGAGATGATTTCACAGAACACAAAGAAGTTTCTCAGAAAGTTTCTTTCTCTTTGTTATCGGAATTTATTTCCTTTGGCCCTATAGTCTTTATAGGGATCCGAAATATCTGTTCTCAGATTCCACAGAAATAAGGCTAGCAAAGAGATCCACGAAATACAGATGTAACTCTGTGAGATGAATTAACAGAACACTAAGCAGTTTCTCAGAAAGCTTCTTTCCAGATTTCATCTGAGGATATTTCCTTTTTCACCATAGCCCTCTATGCGCTTCCAAATATCACTTTGCCAATTCCACAATAAATGTCATAGCGAAAGACTTGCTGTGGGGAAAGCTGTAACTCTGTGAGATGATTTCACAGAACACAAAGAAGTTTCTCAGAAAGCTTCTTTCTCGTTGTTATCGGAGTTTATATCCTTTGGCCCTATAGTCTTCAAAGGGATCCGAAATATCTGTTCTCAGATTCCACAGAAACAAGGCTAGCAAAGAGATCCACGAAATACAGATGTAACTCTGTGAGATGAATTAACAGAACACTAAGCAGTTTCTCAGAAAGCGTCTTTCCAGATTTCATCTGAGGATATTTCCTTTTTCACCATAGCCCTCTATAGGCTTCCAAATATCACTTTGCCAGTTCCACAAGGACTGTCTTAGCGAAAGGCTTCTTGAGGGGAAAGCTGTAACTCTGTGAGATGATTTCTTAGAACACAAAGAAGTTTCTCAGAAAGCTTCCTTCTCTTTCTTATCGGAATTTATTTCCTTTGACCCTATATTCATCAATGGGATCCGAAATATCTCTTCTCAGATTCCACAGAAATAAGGCTAGCAAAGAGATCCACGAAATATAGATGTAACTCTGTGAGATGATTTCACAGAACACAAAGAAGTTTCTCAGAAAGCTTCTTTCTCGTTGTTATCGGAGTTTATATCCTTTGGCCCTATAGTCTTCAAAGGGATCCGAAATATCTCTTCTCAGATTCCACAGAAATAAGGCTAGCAAAGAGATCCAGGAAATACAGATGTAGCTCTGTGAGATGAATTAAGAGAACACTAAGCAGTTTCTCAGAAAGCTTCTTTCCAGATTTCATCTGAGGATATTTCCTTTTTCACCATAGCCCTCTATGCGCTTCCAAATATCACTTTGCCAATTCCACAATAAATGTCTTAGCGAAAGACTTCTTGTGGGGAAAGCTGTAACTCTGTGAGATGATTTCACAGAACACAAAGAAGTTTCTCAGAAAGCTTCTTTCTCTTTGTTATCGGAGTTTATTTCCTTTGGCCCTATAGTCTTTAAAGGGATCCGAAATATCTGTTCTCAGATTCCACAGAAATAAGGCTAGCAAAGAGATCCACGAAATACAGATGTAACTCTGTGAGATGAATTAACAGAACACTAAGCAGTTTCTTAGAAAGCTTCTTTCCAGATTTCATCTGAGGATATTTCCTTTTTCAGCATTGCCCTCTATGGGCTTCCAAATATCACTTTGCCAATTCCACAATAAATGTCTTAGCGAAAGACTTCTTGTGGGGAAAGCTGTAACTCTGTGAGATGATTTCACAGAACACAAAGAAGTTTCTCAGATAGCTTCTTTCTCGTTGTTATCCGAGTTTATATCCTTTGGCCCTATAGTCTTCAAAGGGATCCGAAATATCTCTTCTCAGATTCCACAGAAATAAGGCTAGCAAAGAGATCCACGAAATACAGATGTAACTCTGTGAGATGAATTAACAGAACACTAAGCAGTTTCTCAGAAAGCGTCTTTCCAGATTTCATCTGAGGATATTTCCTTTTTCACCATAGCCCTCTATAGGCTTCCAAATATCACTTTGCCAGTTCCACAAGGACTGTCTTAGCGAAAGGCTTCTTGAGGGGAAAGCTGTAACTCTGTGAGATGATTTCTTAGAACACAAAGAAGTTTCTCAGAAAGCTTCCTTCTCTTTCTTATCGGAATTTATTTCCTTTGACCCTATATTCATCAAAGGGATCCGAAATATCTCTTCTCAGATTCCACAGAAATAAGGCTAGCAAAGAGATCCACGAAATACAGATGTAACTCTGTGAGATGATTTCACAGAACACAAAGAAGTTTCTCAGAAAGCTTCTTTCTCGTTGTTATCGGAGTTTATATCCTTTGGCCCTATAGTCTTCAAAGGGATCCGAAATATCTCTTCTCAGATTCCACAGAAATAAGGCTAGCAAAGAGATCCAGGAAATACAGATGTAACTCTGTGAGATGAATTAACAGAACACTAAGCAGTTTCTCAGAAAGCTTCTTTCCAGATTTCATCTGAGGATATTTCCTTTTTCACCATAGCCCTCTATGCGCTTCCAAATATCACTTTGCCAATTCCACAATAAATGTCTTAGCGAAAGACTTCTTGTGGGGAAAGCTGTAACTCTGTGAGATGATTTCAGAGAACACAAAGAAGTTTCTCAGAAAGTTTCTTTCTCTTTGTTATCGGAGTTTATTTCCTTTGGCCCTATAGTCTTTAAAGGGATCCGAAATATCTGTTCTCAGATTCCACAGAAATAAGGCTAGCAAAGAGATCCGCGAAATACAGATGTAACTCTGTGAGATGAATTAACAGAACACTAAGCAGTTTCTCAGAAAGCTTCTTTCCAGATTTCATCTGAGGATATTTCCTTTTTCACCATAGCCCTCTATGCGCTTCCAAATATCACTTTGCCAATTCCACAATAAATGTCTTAGCGAAAGACTTCTTGTGGGGAAAGCTGTAACTCTTTGAGATGATTTCACAGAACACAAAGAAGTTTCTCAGAAAGTTTCTTTCTCTTTGTTATCGGAGTTTATTTCCTTTGGCCCTAAGTCTTTAAAGGGATCCGAAATATCTGTTCTCAGATTCCACAGAAATAAGGCTAGCAAAGAGATCCACGAAATACAGATGTAACTCTGTGAGATGAATTAACAGAACACTAAGCAGTTTCTCAGAAAGCTTCTTTCCAGATTTCATCTGAGGATATTTCCTTTTTCACCATTGCCCTCTATGGGCTTCCAAATATCACTTTGCCACTTCAACAAGAACTGTCTTAGCGAAAGGCTTCTTGAGGGGAAAGCTGTAACTCTGTGAGATGATTTCACAGAACACAAAGAAGTTTCTCAGAAAGCTTCTTTCTCTTTGTTATCGGAGTTTATTTCCTTTGGCCCTATAGTCTTAAAGGGATCCGAAATATCTGTTCTCAGTTTCCACAGAAATAAGGCTAGCAAAGAGATCCGCGAAATACAGATGTAACTCTGTTAGATGAATTAACAGAACACTAAGCAGTTTCTCAGAAAGCTTCTTTCCAGATTTCATCTGAGGATATTTCCTTTTTCACCATAGCCCTCTATGCGCTTCCAAATATCACTTTGCCAATTCCACAATAAATGTCTTAGCGAAAGACTTCTTGTGGGGAAAGCTGTAACTCTGTGAGATGATTTCACAGAACACAAAGAAGTTTCTCAGAAAGTTTCTTTCTCTTTGTTATCGGAGTTTATTTCCTTTGGCCCTACAGTCTTTAAAGGGATCCGAAATATCTGTTCTCAGATTCCACAGAAATAAGGCTAGCAAAGAGATCCGCGAAATACAGATGTAACTCTGTGAGATGAATTAACAGAACACTAAGCAGTTTCTAAGAAAGCTTCTTTCCAGATTTCATCTGAGGATATTTCCTTTTTCACCATAGCCCTCTATGCGCTTCCAAATATCACTTTGCCAATTCCACAATAAATGTCTTAGCGAAAGACTTCTTGTGGGGAAAGCTGTAACTCTGTGAGATGATTTCACAGAACACAAAGAAGTTTCTCAGAAAGCTTCTTTCTCTTTGTTATCGGAGTTTATTTCCTTTGGCCCTATAGTCTGAAAAGGGATCCGAAATATCTGTTCTCAGATTCCACAGAAATAAGGCTAGCAAAGAGATCCACGAAATACTGATGTAACTCTGTGAGATGAATTAACAGAACACTAAGCAGTTTCTCAGAAAGCTTCTTTCCAGATTTCATCTGAGGATATTTCCTTTTTCACCATAGCCCTCTATGCGCTTCCAAATATCACTTTGCCAATTCCACAATAAATGTCATAGCGAAAGACTTGCTGTGGGGAAAGCTGTAACTCTGTGAGATGATTTCACAGAATACAAAGAAGTTTCTCAGAAAGTTTCTTTCTCTTTGTTATCGGAGTTTATTTCCTTTGGCCCTATAGTCTTTATAGGGATCCGAAATATCTGTTCTCAGATTCCACAGAAATAAGGCTAGCAAAGAGATCCACGAAATACAGATGTAACTCTGTGAGATGAATTAACAGAACACTAAGCAGTTTCTCAGAAAGCTTCTTTCCAGATTTCATCTGAGGATATTTCCTTTTTCACCATAGCCCTCTATGCGCTTCCAAATATCACTTTGCCAATTCCACAATAAATGTCATAGCGAAAGACTTGCTGTGGGGAAAGCTGTAACTCTGTGAGATGATTTCACAGAACACAAAGAAGTTTCTCAGAAAGCTTCTTTCTCGTTGTTATCGGAGTTTATATCCTTTGGCCCTATAGTCTTCAAAGGGATCCGAAATATCTGTTCTCAGATTCCACAGAAACAAGGCTAGCAAAGAGATCCACGAAATACAGATGTAACTCTGTGAGATGAAATAACAGAACACTAAGCAGTTTCTCAGAAAGCGTCTTTCCAGATTTCATCTGAGGATATTTCCTTTTTCAGCATAGCACTCTATAGGCTTCCAAATATCACTTTGCCAGTTCCACAAGGACTGTCTTAGCGAAAGGCTTCTTGAGGGGAAAGCTGTAACTCTGTGAGATGATTTCTTAGAACACAAAGAAGTTTCTCAGAAAGCTTCCTTCTCTTTCTTATCGGAATTTATTTCCTTTGACCCTATATTCATCAAAGGGATCCGAAATATCTCTTCTCAGATTCCACAGAAATAAGGCTAGCAAAGAGATCCACGAAATACAGATGTAACTCTGTGAGATGATTTCACAGAACACAAAGAAGTTTCTCAGAAAGCTTCTTTCTCGTTGTTATCGGAGTTTATATCCTTTGGCCCTATAGTCTTCAAAGGGATCCGAAATATCTCTTCTCAGATTCCACAGAAATAAGGCTAGCAAAGAGATCCACGAAATACAGATGTAGCTCTGTGAGATAAATTAACAGAACACTAAGCAGTTTCTCAGAAAGCTTCTTTCCAGATTTCATCTGAGGATATTTCCTTTTTCACCATAGCCCTCTATGCGCTTCCAAATATCACTTTGCCAATTCCACAATAAATGTCTTAGCGAAAGACTTCTTGTGGGGAAAGCTGTAACTCTGTGAGATGATTTCACAGAACACAAAGAAGTTTCTCAGAAAGTTTCTTTCTCTTTGTTATCGGAGTTTATTTCCTTTGGCCCTATAGTCTTTAAAGGGATCCGAAATATCTGTTCTCAGATTCCACAGAAATAAGGCTAGCAAAGAGATCCGCGAAATACAGATGTAACTCTGTGAGATGAATTAACAGAACACTAAGCAGTTTCTCAGAAAGCTTCTTTCCAGATTTCATCTGAGGATATTTCCTTTTTCACCATAGCCCTCTATGCGCTTCCAAATATCACTTTTCCAATTCCACAATAAATGTCTTAGCGAAAGACTTCTTCTGGGGAAAGCTGTAACTCTGTGAGATGATTTCACAGAACACAAAGAAGTTTCTCAGAAAGCTTCCTTCTCTTTGTTATCGGAGTTTATTTCCTTTGGCCCTATAGTCTTTAAAGGGATCCGAAATATCTGTTCTCAGATTCCACAGAAATAAGGCTAGCAAAGAGATCCACGAAATACAGATGTAACTCTGTGAGATGAATTAACAGAACACTAAGCAGTTTCTTAGAAAGCTTCTTTCCAGATTTCATCTGAGGATATTTCCTTTTTCAGCATTGCCCTCTATGGGCTTCCAAATATCACTTTGCCAATTCCACAATAAATGTCTTAGCGAAAGACTTCTTGTGGGGAAAGCTGTAACTCTGTGAGATGATTTCACAGAACACAAAGAAGTTTCTCAGATAGCTTCTTTCTCGTTGTTATCCGAGTTTATATCCTTTGGCCCTATAGTCTTCAAAGGGATCCGAAATATCTCTTCTCAGATTCCACAGAAATAAGGCTAGCAAAGAGATCCACGAAATACAGATGTAACTCTGTGAGATGAATTAACAGAACACTAAGCAGTTTCTCAGAAAGCTTCTTTCCAGATTTCATCTGAGGATATTTCCTTTTTCACCATAGCCCTCTATGCGCTTCCAAATATCACTTTGCCAATTCCACAATAAATGTCTTAGCGAAAGACTTCTTGTGGGGAAAGCTGTAACTCTGTGAGATGATTTCAGAGAACACAAAGAAGTTTCTCAGAAAGTTTCTTTCTCTTTGTTATCGGAGTTTATTTCCTTTGGCCCTATAGTCTTTAAAGGGATCCGAAATATCTGTTCTCAGATTCCACAGAAATAAGGCTAGCAAAGAGATCCGCGAAATACAGATGTAACTCTGTGAGATGAATTAACAGAACACTAAGCAGTTTCTCAGAAAGCTTCTTTCCAGATTTCATCTGAGGATATTTCCTTTTTCACCATAGCCCTCTATGCGCTTCCAAATATCACTTTGCCAATTCCACAATAAATGTCTTAGCGAAAGACTTCTTGTGGGGAAAGCTGTAACTCTTTGAGATGATTTCACAGAACACAAAGAAGTTTCTCAGAAAGTTTCTTTCTCTTTGTTATCGGAGTTTATTTCCTTTGGCCCTAAGTCTTTAAAGGGATCCGAAATATCTGTTCTCAGATTCCACAGAAATAAGGCTAGCAAAGAGATCCACGAAATACAGATGTAACTCTGTGAGATGAATTAACAGAACACTAAGCAGTTTCTCAGAAAGCTTCTTTCCAGATTTCATCTGAGGATATTTCCTTTTTCACCATTGCCCTCTATGGGCTTCCAAATATCACTTTGCCAATTCAACAAGAACTGTCTTAGCGAAAGGCTTCTTGAGGGGAAAGCTGTAACTCTGTGAGATGATTTCACAGAACACAAAGAAGTTTCTCAGAAAGCTTCTTTCTCTTTGTTATCGGAGTTTATTTCCTTTGGCCCTATAGTCTTAAAGAGATCCGAAATATCTGTTCTCAGATTCCACAGAAATAAGGCTAGCAAAGAGATCCGCGAAATACAGATGTAACTCTGTGAGATGAATTAACAGAACACTAAGCAGTTTCTCAGAAAGCTTCTTTCCAGATTTCATCTGAGGATATTTCCTTTTTCACCATAGCCCTCTATGCGCTTCCAAATATCACTTTGCCAATTCCACAATAAATGTCTTAGCGAAAGACTTCTTGTGGGGAAAGCTGTAACTCTGTGAGATGATTTCACAGAACACAAAGAAGTTTCTCAGAAAGTTTCTTTCTCTTTGTTATCGGAGTTTATTTCCTTTGGCCCTATAGTCTTTAAAGGGATACGAAATATCTGTTCTCAGATTCCACAGAAATAAGGCTAGCAAAGAGATCCACGAAATACAGATGTAACTCTGTGAGATGAATTAACAGAACACTAAGCAGTTTCTCAGAAAACTTCTTTCCAGATTTCATCTGAGGATATTTCCTTTTTCACCATAGCCCTCTATGCGCTTCCAAATATCACTTTGCCAATTCCACAATAAATGTCATAGCGAAAGACTTGCTGTGGGGAAAGCTGTAACTCTGTAAGATGATTTCACAGAACACAAAGAAGTTTCTCAGAAAGCTTCTTTCTCGTTGTTATCGGAGTTTATATCCTTTGGCCCTATAGTCTTCAAAGGGATCCGAAATCTCTGTTCTCAGATTCCACAGAAACAAGGCTAGCAAAGAGATCCACGAAATACAGATGTAACTCTGTGAGATGAATTAACAGAACACTAAGCAGTTTCTCAGAAAGCTTCTTTCCAGATTTCATCTGAGGATATTTCCTTTTTCACCATAGCCCTCTATGCGCTTCCAAATATCACTTTGCCAATTCCACAATAAATGTCTTAGCGAAAGACTTCTTGTGGGGAAAGCTGTAACTCTGTGAGATGATTTCACAGAACACAAAGAAGTTTCTCAGAAAGTTTCATTCTCTTTGTTATCGGAGTTTATTTCCTTTGGCCCTATAGTCTTTATAGGGATCCGAAATATCTGTTCTCAGATTCCACAGAAATAAGGCTAGCAAAGAGATCCACGAAATACAGATGGAACTCCGTGAGATGAATTAACAGAACACTAAGCAGTTTCTCAGAAAGCTTCTTTCCAGATTTCATCTGAGGATATTTCCTTTTTCACCATAGCCCTCTATGCGCTTCCAAATATCACTTTGCCAATTCCACAATAAATGTCATAGCGAAAGACTTGCTGTGGGGAGAGCTGTAACTCTGTGAGATGATTTCACAGAACACAAAGAAGTTTCTCAGAAAGCTTCTTTCTCGTTGTTATCGGAGTTTATATCCTTTGGCCCTATAGTCTTCAAAGGGATCCGAAATATCTGTTCTCAGATTCCACAGAAACAAGGCTAGCAAAGAGATCCACGAAATACAGATGTAGCTCTGTGAGATGAATTAACAGAACACTAAGCAGTTTCTCAGAAAGCTTCTTTCCAGATTTCATCTGAGGATATTTCCTTTTTCACCATAGCCCTCTATGCGCTTCCAAATATCACTTTGCCAATTCCACAATAAATGTCTTAGCGAAAGACTTCTTGTGGGGAAAGCTGTAACTCTGTGAGATGATTTCACAGAACACAAAGAAGTTTCTCAGAAAGCTTCTTTCTCGTTGTTATCCGAGTTTATATCCTTTGGTCCTATAGTCTTCAAAGGGATCCGAAATATCTCTTCTCAGATTCCACAGAAATAAGGCTAGCAAAGAGATCCACGAAATACAGATGTAACTCTGTGAGATGAATTAACAGAACACTAAGCAGTTTCTCAGAAAGCTTCTTTCCAGATTTCATCTGAGGATATTTCCTTTTTCACCATAGCCCTCTATGCGCTTCCAAATATCACTTTGCCAATTCCACAATAAATGTCTTAGCGAAAGACTTCTTGTGGGGAAAGCTGTAACTCTGTGAGATGATTTCAGAGAACACAAAGAAGTTTCTCAGAAAGTTTCTTTCTCTTTGTTATCGGAGTTTATTTCCTTTGGCCCTATAGTCTTTAAAGGGATCCGAAATATCTGTTCTCAGATTCCACAGAAATAAGGCTAGCAAAGAGATCCGCGAAATACAGATGTAACTCTGTGAGATGAATTAACAGAACACTAAGCAGTTTCTCAGAAAGCTTCTTTCCAGATTTCATCTGAGGATATTTCCTTTTTCACCATAGCCCTCTATGCGCTTCCAAATATCACTTTGCCAATTCCACAATAAATGTCTTAGCGAAAGACTTCTTGTGGGGAAAGCTGTAACTCTTTGAGATGATTTCACAGAACACAAAGAAGTTTCTCAGAAAGTTTCTTTCTCTTTGTTATCGGAGTTTATTTCCTTTGGCCCTAAGTCTTTAAAGGGATCCGAAATATCTGTTCTCAGATTCCACAGAAATAAGGCTAGCAAAGAGATCCACGAAATACAGATGTAACTCTGTGAGATGAATTAACAGAACACTAAGCAGTTTCTCAGAAAGCTTCTTTCCAGATTTCATCTGAGGATATTTCCTTTTTCACCATTGCCCTCTATGGGCATCCAAATATCACTTTGCCAATTCAACAAGAACTTTCTTAGCCAAAGGCTTCTTGAGGGGAAAGCTGTAACTCTGTGAGATGATTTCACAGAACACAAAGAAGTTTCTCAGAAAGCTTCTTTCTCTTTGTTATCGGAGTTTATTTCCTTTGGCCCTATAGTCTTAAAGGGATCCGAAATATCTGTTCTCAGATTCCACAGAAATAAGGCTAGCAAAGAGATCCGCGAAATACAGATGTAACTCTGTGAGATGAATTAACAGAACACTAAGCAGTTTCTCAGAAAGCTTCTTTCCAGATTTCATCTGAGGATATTTCCTTTTTCACCATAGCCCTCTATGCGCTTCCAAATATCACTTTGCCAATTCCACAATAAATGTCTTAGCGAAAGACTTCTTGTGGGGAAAGCTGTAACTCTGTGAGATGATTTCACAGAACACAAAGAAGTTTCTCAGAAAGTTTCATTCTCTTTGTTATCGGAGTTTATTTCCTTTGGCCCTATAGTCTTTATAGGGATCCGAAATATCTGTTCTCAGATTCCACAGAAATAAGGCTAGCAAAGAGATCCACGAAATACAGATGTAACTCTGTGAGATGAATTAACAGAACACTAAGCAGTTTCTCAGAAAGCTTCTTTCCAGATTTCATCTGAGGATATTTCCTTTTTCACCATTGCCCTCTAGGGGTTCAAAATATCACTTTGGCAATTCAACAAGAACTGTCTTAGCGAAAGACTTGCTGTGGGGAAAGCTGTAACTCTGTGAGATGATTTCACAGAACACAAAGAAGTTTCTCAGAAAGCTTCTTTCTCGTTGTTATCGGAGTTTATATCCTTTGGCCCTGTAGTCTTCAAAGGGATCCGAAATATCTGTTCTCAGATTCCACAGAAATAAGGCTAGCAAAGAGATCCGCCATATACAGATGTAACTCTGTGAGATGAATTAACAGAACACTAAGCAGTTTCTCAGAAAGCGTCTTTCCAGATTTCATCTGAGGATATTTCCTTTTTCACCATAGCCCTCTATAGGCTTCCAAATATCACTTTGCCAATTCCACAAGAACTGTCTTAGCGAAAGGCTTCATGAGGGGAAAGCTGTAACTCTGTGAGATGATTTCTTAGAACACAAAGAAGTTTCTCAGAAAGCTTCCTTCTCTTTCTTATCGGAATTTTGTTTCCTTTGGCCCTATATTCATCAAAGGGATCCGAAATATCTCTTCTCAGATTCCACAGAAATAAGGCTAGCAAAGAGATCCACGAAATACAGATGTAACACTGTGAGATGATTTCACAGAACACAAAGAAGTTTCTCAGAAAGCTTCTCTCTCGTTGTTATCGCAGTTTATATCCTTTGGCCCTATAGTCTTCAAAGGGATCCGAAATATCTCTTCTCAGATTCCACAGAAATAACGCTAGCAAAGAGATCCACGAAATACAGATGTAACTCTGTGAGATGAATTAACAGAACACTAAGCAGTTTCTCAGAAAGCTTCTTTCCAGATTTCATCTGAGGATATTTCCTTTTTCACCATAGCCCTCTATGCGCTTCCAAATATCACTTTGCCAATTCCACAATAAATGTCTTAGCGAAAGACTTCTTGTGGGGAAAGCTGTAACTCTGTGAGATGATTTCACAGAACACAAAGAAGTTTCTCAGAAAGTTTCTTTCTCTTTGTTATCGGAGTTTATTTCCTTTGGCCCTATAGTCTTTAAAGGGATCCGAAATATCTGTTCTCAGATTCCACAGAAATAAGGCTAGCAAAGAGATCCGCGAAATACAGATGTAACTCTGTGAGATGAATTAACAGAACACTAAGCAGTTTCTCAGAAAGCTTCTTTCCAGATTTCATCTGAGGATATTTCCTTTTTCAACATAGCCCTCTATGCGCTTCCAAATATCACTTTGCCAATTCCACAATAAATGTCTTAGCGAAAGACTTCTTGTGGGGAAAGCTGTAACTCTGTGAGATGATTTCACAGAACACAAAGAAGTTTCTCAGAAAGCTTCCTTCTCTTTGTTATCGGAGTTTATTTCCTTTGGCCCTATAGTCTTTAAAGGGATCCGAAATATCTGTTCTCAGATTCCACAGAAATAAGGCTAGCAAAGAGATCCACGAAATACAGATGTAACTCTGTGAGATGAATTAACAGAACACTAAGCAGTTTCTCAGAAAGCTTCTTTCCAGATTTCATCTGAGGATATTTCCTTTTTCACCATTGCCCTCTATGGGCTTCCAAATATCACTTTGCCAATTCCACAATAAATGTCTTAGCGAAAGACTTCTTGTGGGGAAAGCTGTAACTCTGTGAGATGATTTCACAGAACACAAAGAAGTTTCTCAGAAAGCTTCTTTCTCGTTGTTATCGGAGTTTATATCCTTTGGCCCTATAGTCTTCAAAGGGATCCGAAATATCTCTTCTCAGATTCCACAGAAATAAGGCTAGCAAAGAGATCCACGAAATACAGATGTAACTCTGTGAGATGAATTAACAGAACACTAAGCAGTTTCTCAGGAAGCTTCTTTCCAGATTTCATCTGAGGATATTTCCTTTTTCACCATAGCCCTCTATGCGCTTCCAAATATCACTTTGCCAATTCCACAATAAATGTCTTAGCGAAAGACTTCTTGTGGGGAAAGCTGTAACTCTGTGAGATGATTAAACAGAACACAAAGAAGTTTCTCAGAAAGTTTCTTTCTCTTTGTTATCGGAGTTTATTTCCTTTGGCCCTATAGTCTTTAAAGGGATCCGAAATATCTGTTCTCAGATTCCACAGAAATAAGGCTAGCAAAGAGATCCGTGAAATACAGATGTAACTCTGTGAGATGAATTAACAGAACACTAAGCAGTTTCTCAGAAAGCTTCTTTCCAGATTTCATCTGAGGATATTTCCTTTTTCACCATAGCCCTCTATGCGCTTCCAAATATCACTTTGCCAATTCCACAATAAATGTCTTAGCGAAAGACTTCTTGTGGGGAAAGCTGTAACTCTGTGAGATGATTTCACAGAACACAAAGAAGTTTCTCAGAAAGTTTCTTTCTCTTTGTTATCGGAGTTTATTTCCTTTGGCCCTATAGTCTTTAAAGGGATCCGAAATATCTGTTCTCAGATTCCACAGAAATAAGGCTAGCAAAGAGATCCACGAAATACAGATGTAACTCTGTGAGATGAATTAACAGAACACTAAGCAGTTTCTCAGAAAGCTTCTTTCCAGATTTCATCTGAGGATATTTCCTTTTTCACCATTGCCCTCTATGGGCTTCCAAATATCACTTTGCCAATTCCACAAGAACTGTCTTAGCGAAAGGCTTCTTGAGGGGAAAGCTGTAACTCTGTGAGATGATTTCACAGAACACAAAGAAGTTTCTCAGAAAGCTTCTTTCTCTTTGTTATCGGAGTTTATTTCCTTTGGCCCTATAGTCTTTAAAGGGATCCGAAATATCTGTTCTCAGATTCCACAGAAATAAGGCTAGCAAAGAGATCCACGAAATACAGATGTAACTCTGTGAGATGAATTAACAGAACACTAAGCAGTTTCTCAGAAAGCTTCTTTCCAGATTTCATCTGAGGATATTTCCTTTTTCACCATTGCCCTCTATGGCCTTCCAAATATAACTTTGCCAATTCCACAAGAACTGTCTTAGCGAAAGGCTTCTTGAGGGGAAAGCTGTAACTCTGTGAGATGATTTCACAGAACACAAAGAAGTTTCTCAGATAGCTTCTTTCTCTTTGTTATCGGAGTTTATTTCCTTTGGCCCTATAGTCTTTAAAGGGATCCGAAATATCTGTTCTCAGATTCCACAGAAATAAGGCTAGCAAAGAGATCCGCGAAATACAGATGTAACTCTGTGAGATGAATTAACAGAACACTAAGCAGTTTCTCAGAAAGCTTCTTTCCAGATTTCATCTGAGGATATTTCCTTTTTCACCATAGCCCTCTATGCGCTTCCAAATATCACTTTGCCAATTCCACAATAAATATCTTAGCGAAAGACTTCTTGTTGGGAAAGCTGTAACTCTGTGAGATAATTTCACAGAACACAAAGAAGTTTCTCAGAAAGCTTCTTTCTCGTTGTTATCGGAGTTTATATCCTTTGCCCTATAGTCTTCAAAGGGATCCGAAATATCTCTTCTCAGATTCCACAGAAATAAGGCTAGCAAAGAGATCCACGAAATACAGATGTAACTCTGTGAGATGAATTAACAGAACACTAAGCAGTTTCTCAGAAAGCTTCTTTCCAGATTTCATCTGAGGATATTTCCTTTTTCACCATAGCCCTCTATGCGCTTCCAAATATCACTTTGCCAATTCCACAATAAATGTCTTAGCGAAAGACTTGCTGTGGGGAAAGCTGTAACTCTGTGAGATGATTTCACAGAACACAAAGAAGTTTCTCAGAAAGTTTCTTTCTCTTTGTTATCGGAGTTTATTTCCTTTGGCCCTATAGTCTTTAAAGGGATCCGAAATATCTGTTCTCAGATTCCACAGAAATAAGGCTAGCAAAGAGATCCGCGAAATACAGATGTAACTCTGTGAGATGAATTAACAGAACACTAAGCAGTTTCTCAGAAAGCTTCTTTCCAGATTTCATCTGAGGATATTTCCATTTTCACCATAGCCCTCTATGCGCTTCCAAATATCACTTTGCCAATTCAACAATAAATGTCTTAGCGAAAGACTTCTTGTGGGGAAAGCTGTAACTCTGTGAGATGATTTCACAGAACACAAAGAAGTTTCTCAGAAAGCTTCCTTCTCTTTGTTATCGGAGTTTATTTCCTTTGGCCCTATAGTCTTTAAAGGGATTCGAAATATCTGTTCTCAGATTCCACAGAAATAAGGCTAGCAAAGAGATCCACGAAATACAGATGTAACTCTGTGAGATGAATTAACAGAACACTAAGCAGTTTCTTAGAAAGCTTCTTTCCAGATTTCATCTGAGGATATTTCCTTTTTCACCATTGCCCTCTAGGGGTTCCAAATATCACTTTGCCAATTCCACAATAAATGTCTTAGCGAAAGACTTCTTGTGGGGAAAGCTGTAACTCTGTGAGATGATTTCACAGAACACAAAGAAGTTTCTCAGAAAGCTTCTTTCTCGTTGTTATCCGAGTTTATATCCTTTGGCCCTATAGTCTTCAAAGGGATCCGAAATATCTGTTCTCAGATTCCACAGAAATAAGGCTAGCAAAGAGATCCACGAAATACAGATGTAACTCTGTGAGATGAATTAACAGAACACTAAGCAGTTTCTCAGAAAGCTTCTTTCCAGATTTCATCTGAGGATATTTCCTTTTTCACCATTGCCCTCTATGGCCTTCCAAATATAACTTTGCCAATTCCACAAGAACTGTCTTAGCGAAAGGCTTCTTGAGGGGAAAGCTGTAACTCTGTGAGATGATTTCACAGAACACAAAGAAGTTTCTCAGAAAGCTTCTTTCTCTTTGTTATCGGAGTTTATTTCCTTTGGCCCTATATCTTTAAAGGGATCCGAAATATCTGTTCTCAGATTCCACAGAAATAAGGCTAGCAAAGAGATCCGCGAAATACAGATGTAACTCTGTGAGATGAATTAACAGAACACTAAGCAGTTTCTCAGAAAGCTTCTTTCCAGATTTCATCTGAGGATATTTCCTTTTTCACCATAGCCTTCTATGCGCTTCCAAATATCACTTTGCCAATTCCACAATAAATGTCTTAGCGAAAGACTTCTTGTGGGGAAAGCTGTAACTCTGTGAGATGATTTCACAGAACACAAAGAAGTTTCTCAGAAAGTTTCTTTCTCTTTGTTATCGGAGTTTATTTCCTTTGGCCCTATAGTCTTTAAAGGGATCCGAAATATCTGTTCTCAGATTCCACAGAAATAAGGCTAGCAAAGAGATCCACGAAATACAGATGTAACTCTGTGAGATGAATTAACAGAACACTAAGCAGTTTCTCAGAAAGCTTCTTTCCAGATTTCATCTGAGGATATTTCCTTTTTCACCATAGCCCTCTATGCGCTTCCAAATATCACTTTGCCAATTCCACAATAAATGTCATAGCGAAAGACTTGCTGTGGGGAAAGCTGTAACTCTGTGAGATGTTTTCACAGAACACAAAGAAGTTTCTCAGAAAGCTTCTTTCTCGTTGTTATCAGAGTTTATATCCTTTGGCCCTATAGTCTTCAAAGGGATCCGAAATATCTGTTCTCAGATTCCACAGAAACAAGGCTAGCAAAGAGATCCACGAAATACAGATGTAACTCTGTGAGATGAATTAACAGAACACTAAGCAGTTTCTCAGAAAGCTTCTTTCCAGATTTCATCTGAGGATATTTAATTTTTCACCATAGCCCTCTATGCGCTTCCAAATATCACTTTGCCAATTCCACAATAAATGTCTTAGCGAAAGACTTCTTGTGGGGAAAGCTGTAACTCTGTGAGATGATTTCACAGAACACAAAGAAGTTTCTCAGAAAGTTTCATTCTCTTTGTTATCGGAGTTTATTTCCTTTGGCCCTATAGTCTTTATAGGGATCCGAAATATCTGTTCTCAGATTCCACAGAAATAAGGCTAGCAAAGAGATCCACGAAATACAGATGTAACTCTGTGAGATGAATTAACAGAACACTAAGCAGTTTCTCAGAAAGCTTCTTTCCAGATTTCATCTGAGGATATTTCCTTTTTCACCATTGCCCTCTAGGGGTTCAAAATATCACTTTGCCAATTCAACAAGAACTGTCTTAGCGAAAGACTTGCTGTGGGGAAAGCTGTAACTCTGTGAGATGATTTCACAGAACACAAAGAAGTTTCTCAGAAAGCTTCTTTCTCGTTGTTATCGGAGTTTATATCCTTTGGCCCTGTAGTCTTCAAAGGGATCCGAAATATCTGTTCTCAGATTCCACAGAAATAAGGCTAGCAAAGAGATCCGCGAAATACAGATGTAACTCTGTGAGATGAATTAACACAACACTAAGCAGTTTCTCAGAAAGCTTCTTTCCAGATTTCATCTGAGGATATTTCCTTTTTCACCATAGCCCTCTATGGGCTTCCAAATATCACTTTGCCAATTCCACAATAAATGTCTTAGCGAAAGACTTCTTGTGGGGAAAGATGTAACTCTGTGAGATGATTTCACAGAACACAAAGAAGTTTCTCAGAAAGTTTCTTTCTCTTTGTTATCGGAGTTTATTTCCTTTGGCCCTATAGTCTTTAAACGGATCCGAAATATCTGTTCTCAGATTCCACAGAAATAAGGCTAGTAAAGAGATCCACGAAATACAGATGTAACTCTGTGAGATGAATTAACAGAACACTAAGCAGTTTCTCAGAAAGCGTCTTTCCAGATTTCATCTGAGGATATTTCCTTTTTCACCATAGCCCTCTATAGGCTTCCATATATCACTTTGCCAATTCCACAAGAACTGTCTTAGCGAAAGGCTTCTTGAGGGGAAAGCTGTAACTCTGTGAGATGATTTCTTAGAACACAAAGAAGTTTCTCAGAAAGCTTCCTTCTCTTTCTTATCGGAATTTTGTTTCCTTTGGCCCTATATTCATCAAAGGGATCCGAAATATCTCTTCTCAGATTCCACAGAAATAAGGCTAGCAAAGAGATCCACGAAATACAGATGTAACACTGTGAGATGATTTCACAGAACACAAAGAAGTTTCTCAGAAAGCTTCTTTCTCGTTGTTATCGGCGTTTATATCCTTTGGCCCTATAGTCTTCAAAGGGATCCGAAATATCTGTTCTCAGATTCCACAGAAATAAGGCTAGCAAAGAGATCCACGAAATACAGATGTAACTCTGTGAGATGAATTAACAGAACAGTAAGCAGTTTCTTTGAAAGCTTCTTTCCAGATTTCATCTGAGGATATTTCCTTTTTCACCATTGCCCTCTATGGGCTTCCAAATATCACTTTGCCAATTCCACAATAAATGTCTTAGCGAAAGACTTCTTGTGGGGAAAGCTGTAACTCTGTGAGATGATTTCACAGAACACAAAGAAGTTTCTCAGAAAGTTTCTTTCTCGTTGTTATCGGAGTTTATATCCTTTGGCCCTATAGTCTTCAAAGGGATCCGAAATATCTCTTCTCAGATTCCACAGAAATAAGGCTAGCAAAGAGATCCACGATATACAGATGTAACTCTGTGAGATGAATTAACAGAACACTAAGCAGTTTCTCAGGAAGCTTCTTTCCAGATTTCATCTGAGGATATTTCCTTTTTCACCATAGCCCTCTAAGCGCTTCCAAATATCACTTTGCCAATTCCACAATAAATGTCTTAGCGAAAGACTTCTTGTGGGGAAAGCTGTAACTCTGTGAGATGATTTCAGAGAACACAAAGAAGTTTCTCAGAAAGTTTCTTTCTCTTTGTTATCGGAGTTTATTTCCTTTGGCCCTATAGTCTTTAAAGGGATCCGAAATATCTGCTCTCAGATTCCACAGAAATAAGGCTAGCAAAGAGATCCGCGAAATACAGATGTAACTCTGTGAGATGAATTAACAGAACACTAAGCAGTTTCTCAGAAAGCTTCTTTCCAGATTTCATCTGAGGATATTTCCTTTTTCACCATAGCCCTCTATGCGCTTCCAAATATCACTTTGCCAATTCCACAATAAATGTCTTAGCGAAAGACTTCTTGTGGGGAAAGCTGTAACTCTGTGAGATGATTTCACAGAACACAAAGAAGTTTCTCAGAAAGTTTCTTTCTCTTTGTTATCGGAGTTTATTTCCTTTGGCCCTATAGTCTTTAAAGGGATCCGAAATATCTGTTCTCAGATTCCACAGAAATAAGGCTAGCAAAGAGATCCACGAAATACAGATGTAACTCTGTGAGATGAATTAACAGAACACTAAGCAGTTTCTCAGAAAGCTTCTTTCCAGATTTCATCTGAGGATATTTCCTTTTTCACCATTGCCCTCTATGGGCTTCCAAGTATCACTTTGCCAATTCCACAAGAACTGTCTTAGCGAAAGGCTTCTTGAGGGGAAAGCTGTAACTCTGTGAGATGATTTCACAGAACACAAAGAAGTTTCTCAGAAAGCTTCTTTCTCTTTGTTATCGGAGTTTATTTCCTTTGGCCCTATAGTCTTTAAAGGGAACCGAAATATCTGTTCTCAGATTCCACAGAAATAAGGCTAGCAAAGAGATCCACGAAATACAGATGTAACTCTGTGAGATGAATTAACAGAACACTAAGCAGTTTCTCAGAAAGCTTCTTTCCAGATTTCATCTGAGGATATTTCCTTTTTCACCATTGCCCTCTATGGCCTTCCAAATATCACTTTGCCAATTCCACAAGAACTGTCTTAGCGAAAGGCTTCTTGAGGGGAAAGCTGTAACTCTGTGAGATGATTTCACAGAACACAAAGAAGTTTCTCAGAAAGCTTCTTTCTCTTTGTTATCGGAGTTTATTTCCTTTGGCCCTATAGTCTTTAAAGGGATCCGAAATATCTGTTCTCAGATTCCACAGAAATAAGGCTAGCAAAGAGATCCGCGAAATACAGATGTAACTCTGTGAGATGAATTAACAGAACACTAAGCAGTTTCTCAGAAAGCTTCTTTCCAGATTTCATCTGAGGATATTTCCTTTTTCACCATAGCCCTCTATGCGCTTCCAAATATCACTTTGCCAATTCCACAATAAATGTCTTAGCGAAAGACTTCTTGTGGGGAAAGCTGTAACTCTGTGAGATGATTTCACAGAACACAAAGAAGTTTCTCAGAAAGCTTCTTTCTCGTTGTTATCGGAGTTTATATCCTTTGCCCTATAGTCTTCAAAGGGATCCGAAATATCTCTTCTCAGATTCCAAAGAAATAAGGCTAGCAAAGAGATCCACGAAATACAGATGTAACTCTGTGAGATGAATTAACAGAACACTAAGCAGTTTCTCAGAAAGCTTCTTTACAGATTTCATCTGAGGATATTTCCTTTTTCACCATAGCCCTCTATGCGCTTCCAAATATCACTTTGCCAATTCCACAATAAATGTCTTAGCGAAAGACTTGCTGTGGGGAAAGCTGTAACTCTGTGAGATGATTTCACAGAACACAAAGAAGTTTCTCAGAAAGTTTCTTTCTCTTTGTTATCGGAGTTTATTTCCTTTGGCCCTATAGTCTTTAAAGGGATCCGAAATATCTGTTCTCAGATTCCACAGAAATAAGGCTAGCAAAGAGATCCACGAATTACAGATGTAACTCTGTGAGATGAATTAACAGAACACTAAGCAGTTTCTTAGAAAGCTTCTTTCCAGATTTCATCTGAGGATATTTCCTTTTTCACCATTGCCCTCTAGGGGTTCCAAATATCACTTTGCCAATTCCACAATAAATGTCTTAGCGAAAGACTTCTTGTGGGGAAAGCTGTAACTCTGTGAGATGATTTCACAGAACACAAAGAAGTTTCTCAGAAAGCTTCTTTCTCGTTGTTATCCGAGTTTATATCCTTTGGCCCTATAGTCTTCAAAGGGATCCGAAATATCTCTTCTCAGATTCCACAGAAATAAGGCTAGCAAAGAGATCCACGAAATACAGATGTAACTCTGTGAGATGAATTAACAGAACACTAAGCAGTTTCTCAGAAAGCTTCTTTCCAGATTTCATCTGAGGATATTTCCTTTTTCACCATAGCCCTCTATGCGCTTCCAAATATCACTTTGCCAATTCCACAATAAATGTCTTAGCGAAAGACTTCTTGTGGGGAAAGCTGTAACTCTGTGAGATGATTTCAGAGAACACAAAGAAGTTTCTCAGAAAGTTTCTTTCTCTTTGTTATCGGAGTTTATTTCCTTTGGCCCTATAGTCTTTAAAGGGATCCGAAATATCTGTTCTCAGATTCCACAGAAATAAGGCTAGCAAAGAGATCCGCGAAATACAGATGTAACTCTGTCAGATGAATTAACAGAACACTAAGCAGTTTCTCAGAAAGCTTCTTTCCAGATTTCATCTGAGGATATTTCCTTTTTCACCATAGCCCTCTATGCGCTTCCAAATATCACTTTGCCAATTCCACAATAAATGTCTTAGCGAAAGACTTCTTGTGGGGAAAGCTGTAACTCTGTGAGATGATTTCACAGAACACAAAGAAGTTTCTCAGAAAGCTTCTTTCTCGTTGTTATCCGAGTTTATATCCTTTGGCCCTATAGTCTTCAAAGGGATCCGAAATATCTCTTCTCAGATTCCACAGAAATAAGGCTAGCAAAGAGATCCACGAAATACAGATGTAACTCTGTGAGATGAATTAACAGAACACTAAGCAGTTTCTCAGAAAGCTTCTTTCCAGATTTCATCTGAGGATATTTCCTTTTTCACCATAGCCCTCTATGCGCTTCCAAATATCACTTTGCCAATTCCACAATAAATGTCTTAGCGAAAGACTTCTTGTGGGGAAAGCTGTAACTCTGTGAGATGATTTCAGAGAACACAAAGAAGTTTCTCAGAAAGTTTCTTTCTCTTTGTTATCGGAGTTTATTTCCTTTGGCCCTATAGTCTTTAAAGGGATCCGAAATATCTGTTCTCAGATTCCACAGAAATAAGGCTAGCAAAGAGATCCGCGAAATACAGATGTAACTCTGTCAGATGAATTAACAGAACACTAAGCAGTTTCTCAGAAAGCTTCTTTCCAGATTTCATCTGAGGATATTTCCTTTTTCACCATAGCCCTCTATGCGCTTCCAAATATCACTTTGCCAATTCCACAATAAATGTCTTAGCGAAAGACTTCTTGTGGGGAAAGCTGTAACTCTGTGAGATGATTTCACAGAACACAAAGAAGTTTCTCAGAAAGCTTCTTTCTCGTTGTTATCCGAGTTTATATCCTTTGGCCCTATAGTCTTCAAAGGGATCCGAAATATCTCTTCTCAGATTCCACAGAAATAAGGCTAGCAAAGAGATCCACGAAATACAGATGTAACTCTGTGAGATGAATTAACAGAACACTAAGCAGTTTCTCAGAAAGCTTCTTTCCAGATTTCATCTGAGGATATTTCCTTTTTCACCATAGCCCTCTATGCGCTTCCAAATATCACTTTGCCAATTCCACAATAAATGTCTTAGCGAAAGACTTCTTGTGGGGAAAGCTGTAACTCTGTGAGATGATTTCAGAGAACACAAAGAAGTTTCTCAGAAAGTTTCTTTCTCTTTGTTATCGGAGTTTATTTCCTTTGGCCCTATAGTCTTTAAAGGGATCCGAAATATCTGTTCTCAGATTCCACAGAAATAAGGCTAGCAAAGAGATCCGCGAAATACAGATGTAACTCTGTCAGATGAATTAACAGAACACTAAGCAGTTTCTCAGAAAGCTTCTTTCCAGATTTCATCTGAGGATATTTCCTTTTTCACCATAGCCCTCTATGCGCTTCCAAATATCACTTTGCCAATTCCACAATAAATGTCTTAGCGAAAGACTTCTTGTGGGGAAAGCTGTAACTCTGTGAGATGATTTCACAGAACACAAAGAAGTTTCTCAGAAAGTTTCTTTCTCTTTGTTATCGGAGTTTATTTCCTTTGGCCCTATAGTCTTTAAAGGGATCCGAAATATCTGTTCTCAGATTCCACAGAAATAAGGCTAGCAAAGAGATCCACGAAATACAGATGTAACTCTGTGAGATGAATTAACAGAACACTAAGCAGTTTCTCAGAAAGCTTCTTTCCAGATTTCATCTGAGGATATTTCCTTTTTCACCATTGCCCTCTATGGCCTTCCAAATATAACTTTGCCAATTCCACAAGAACTGTCTTAGCGAAAGGCTTCTTGAGGGGAAAGCTGTAACTCTGTGAGATGATTTCACAGAACACAAAGAAGTTTCTCAGAAAGCTTCTTTCTCTTTGTTATCGGAGTTTATTTCCTTTGGCCCTATAGTCTTTAAAGGGATCCGAAATATCTGTTCTCAGATTCCACAGAAATAAGGCTAGCAAAGAGATCCGCGAAATACAGATGTAACTCTGTCAGATGAATTAACAGAACACTAAGCAGTTTCTCAGAAAGCTTCTTTCCAGATTTCATCTGAGGATATTTCCTTTTTCACCATAGCCCTCTATGCGCTTCCAAATATCACTTTGCCAATTCCACAATAAATGTCTTAGCGAAAGACTTCTTGTGGGGAAAGCTGTAACTCTGTGAGATGATTTCACAGAACACAAAGAAGTTTCTCAGAAAGCTTCTTTCTCGTTGTTATCGGAGTTTATATCCTTTGCCCTATAGTCTTCAAAGGGATCCGAAATATCTCTTCTCAGATTCCAAAGAAATAAGGCTAGCAAAGAGATCCACGAAATACAGATGTAACTCTGTGAGATGAATTAACAGAACACTAAGCAGTTTCTCAGAAAGCTTCTTTCCAGATTTCATCTGAGGATATTTCCTTTTTCACCATAGCCCTCTATGCGCTTCCAAATATCACTTTGCCAATTCCACAATAAATGTCTTAGCGAAAGACTTGCTGTGGGGAAAGCTGTAACTCTGTGAGATGATTTCACAGAACACAAAGAAGTTTCTCAGAAAGTTTCTTTCTCTTTGTTATCGGAGTTTATTTCCTTTGGCCCTATAGTCTTTAAAGGGATCCGAAATATCTGTTCTCAGATTCCACAGAAATAAGGCTAGCAAAGAGATCCACGAATTACAGATGTAACTCTGTGAGATGAATTAACAGAACACTAAGCAGTTTCTTAGAAAGCTTCTTTCCAGATTTCATCTGAGGATATTTCCTTTTTCACCATTGCCCTCTAGGGGTTCCAAATATCACTTTGCCAATTCCACAATAAATGTCTTAGCGAAAGACTTCTTGTGGGGAAAGCTGTAACTCTGTGAGATGATTTCACAGAACACTAAGAAGTTTCTCAGAAAGCTTCTTTCTCGTTGTTATCCGAGTTTATATCCTTTGGCCCTATAGTCTTCAAAGGGATCCGAAATATCTCTTCTCAGATTCCACAGAAATAAGGCTAGCAAAGAGATCCACGAAATACAGATGTAACTCTGTGAGATGAATTAACAGAACACTAAGCAGTTTCTCAGAAAGCTTCTTTCCAGATTTCATCTGAGGATATTTCCTTTTTCACCATAGCCCTCTATGCGCTTCCAAATATCACTTTGCCAATTCCACAATAAATGTCTTAGCGAAAGACTTCTTGTGGGGAAAGCTGTAACTCTGTGAGATGATTTCAGAGAACACAAAGAAGTTTCTCAGAAAGTTTCTTTCTCTTTGTTATCGGAGTTTATTTCCTTTGGCCCTATAGTCTTTAAAGGGATCCGAAATATCTGTTCTCAGATTCCACAGAAATAAGGCTAGCAAAGAGATCCGCGAAATACAGATGTAACTCTGTCAGATGAATTAACAGAACACTAAGCAGTTTCTCAGAAAGCTTCTTTCCAGATTTCATCTGAGGATATTTCCTTTTTCACCATAGCCCTCTATACGCTTCCAAATATCACTTTGCCAATTCCACAATAAATGTCTTAGCGAAAGACTTCTTGTGGGGAAAGCTGTAACTCTGTGAGATGATTTCACAGAACACAAAGAAGTTTCTCAGAAAGCTTCTTTCTCGTTGTTATCCGAGTTTATATCCTTTGGCCCTATAGTCTTCAAAGGGATCCGAAATATCTCTTCTCAGATTCCACAGAAATAAGGCTAGCAAAGAGATCCACGAAATACAGATGTAACTCTGTGAGATGAATTAACAGAACACTAAGCAGTTTCTCAGAAAGCTTCTTTCCAGATTTCATCTGAGGATATTTCCTTTTTCACCATAGCCCTCTATGCGCTTCCAAATATCACTTTGCCAATTCCACAATAAATGTCTTAGCGAAAGACTTCTTGTGGGGAAAGCTGTAACTCTGTGAGATGATTTCAGAGAACACAAAGAAGTTTCTCAGAAAGTTTCTTTCTCTTTGTTATCGGAGTTTATTTCCTTTGGCCCTATAGTCTTTAAAGGGATCCGAAATATCTGTTCTCAGATTCCACAGAAATAAGGCTAGCAAAGAGATCCGCGAAATACAGATGTAACTCTGTCAGATGAATTAACAGAACACTAAGCAGTTTCTCAGAAAGCTTCTTTCCAGATTTCATCTGAGGATATTTCCTTTTTCACCATAGCCCTCTATGCGCTTCCAAATATCACTTTGCCAATTCCACAATAAATGTCTTAGCGAAAGACTTCTTGTGGGGAAAGCTGTAACTCTGTGAGATGATTTCACAGAACACAAAGAAGTTTCTCAGAAAGTTTCTTTCTCTTTGTTATCGGAGTTTATATCCTTTGCCCTATAGTCTTCAAAGGGATCCGAAATATCTCTTCTCAGATTCCAAAGAAATAAGGCTAGCAAAGAGATCCACGAAATACAGATGTAACTCTGTGAGATGAATTAACAGAACACTAAGCAGTTTCTCAGAAAGCTTCTTTCCAGATTTCATCTGAGGATATTTCCTTTTTCACCATAGCCCTCTATGCGCTTCCAAATATCACTTTGCCAATTCCACAATAAATGTCTTAGCGAAAGACTTGCTGTGGGGAAAGCTGTAACTCTGTGAGATGATTTCACAGAACACAAAGAAGTTTCTCAGAAAGTTTCTTTCTCTTTGTTATCGGAGTTTATTTCCTTTGGCCCTATAGTCTTTAAAGGGATCCGAAATATCTGTTCTCAGATTCCACAGAAATAAGGCTAGCAAAGAGATCCACGAATTACAGATGTAACTCTGTGAGATGAATTAACAGAACACTAAGCAGTTTCTTAGAAAGCTTCTTTCCAGATTTCATCTGAGGATATTTCCTTTTTCACCATTGCCCTCTAGGGGTTCCAAATATCACTTTGCCAATTCCACAATAAATGTCTTAGCGAAAGACTTCTTGTGGGGAAAGCTGTAACTCTGTGAGATGATTTCACAGAACACAAAGAAGTTTCTCAGAAAGCTTCTTTCTCGTTGTTATCCGAGTTTATATCCTTTGGCCCTATAGTCTTCAAAGGGATCCGAAATATCTCTTCTCAGATTCCACAGAAATAAGGCTAGCAAAGAGATCCACGAAATACAGATGTAACTCTGTGAGATGAATTAACAGAACACTAAGCAGTTTCTCAGAAAGCTTCTTTCCAGATTTCATCTGAGGATATTTCCTTTTTCACCATAGCCCTCTATGCGCTTCCAAATATCACTTTGCCAATTCCACAATAAATGTCTTAGCGAAAGACTTCTTGTGGGGAAAGCTGTAACTCTGTGAGATGATTTCAGAGAACACAAAGAAGTTTCTCAGAAAGTTTCTTTCTCTTTGTTATCGGAGTTTATTTCCTTTGGCCCTATAGTCTTTAAAGGGATCCGAAATATCTGTTCTCAGATTCCACAGAAATAAGGCTAGCAAAGAGATCCGCGAAATACAGATGTAACTCTGTCAGATGAATTAACAGAACACTAAGCAGTTTCTCAGAAAGCTTCTTTCCAGATTTCATCTGAGGATATTTCCTTTTTCACCATAGCCCTCTATGCGCTTCCAAATATCACTTTGCCAATTCCACAATAAATGTCTTAGCGAAAGACTTCTTGTGGGGAAAGCTGTAACTCTGTGAGATGATTTCACAGAACACAAAGAAGTTTCTCAGAAAGCTTCTTTCTCGTTGTTATCCGAGTTTATATCCTTTGGCCTTATAGTCTTCAAAGGGATCCGAAATATCTCTTCTCAGATTCCACAGAAATAAGGCTAGCAAAGAGATCCACGAAATACAGATGTAACTCTGTGAGATGAATTAACAGAACACTAAGCAGTTTCTCAGAAAGCTTCTTTCCAGATTTCATCTGAGGATATTTCCTTTTTCACCATAGCCCTCTATGCGCTTCCAAATATCACTTTGCCAATTCCACAATAAATGTCTTAGCGAAAGACTTCTTGTGGGGAAAGCTGTAACTCTGTGAGATGATTTCAGAGAACACAAAGAAGTTTCTCAGAAAGTTTCTTTCTCTTTGTTATCGGAGTTTATTTCCTTTGGCCCTATAGTCTTTAAAGGGATCCGAAATATCTGTTCTCAGATTCCACAGAAATAAGGCTAGCAAAGAGATCCGCGAAATACAGATGTAACTCTGTCAGATGAATTAACAGAACACTAAGCAGTTTCTCAGAAAGCTTCTTTCCAGATTTCATCTGAGGATATTTCCTTTTTCACCATAGCCCTCTATGCGCTTCCAAATATCACTTTGCCAATTCCACAATAAATGTCTTAGCGAAAGACTTCTTGTGGGGAAAGCTGTAACTCTGTGAGATGATTTCACAGAACACAAAGAAGTTTCTCAGAAAGTTTCTTTCTCTTTGTTATCGGAGTTTATTTCCTTTGGCCCTATAGTCTTTAAAGGGATCCGAAATATCTGTTCTCAGATTCCACAGAAATAAGGCTAGCAAAGAGATCCACGAAATACAGATGTAACTCTGTGAGATGAATTAACAGAACACTAAGCAGTTTCTCAGAAAGCTTCTTTCCAGATTTCATCTGAGGATATTTCCTTTTTCACCATTGCCCTCTATGGGCTTCCAAATATCACTTTGCCAATTCCACAAGAACTGTCTTAGCGAAAGGCTTCTTGAGGGGAAAGCTGTAACTCTGTGAGATGATTTCACAGAACACAAAGAAGTTTCTCAGAGAGCTTCTTTCTCTTTGTTATCGGAGTTTATTTCCTTTGGCCCTATAGTCTTTAAAGGGAACCGAAATATCTGTTCTCAGATTCCACAGAAATAAGGCTAGCAAAGAGATCCACGAAATACAGATGTAACTCTGTGAGATGAATTAACAGAACACTAAGCAGTTTCTCAGAAAGCTTCTTTCCAGATTTCATCTGAGGATATTTCCTTTTTCACCATTGCCCTCTATGGCCTTCCAAATATAACTTTGCCAATTCCACAAGAACTGTCTTAGCGAAAGGCTTCTTGAGGGGAAAGCTGTAACTCTGTGAGATGATTTCACAGAACACAAAGAAGTTTCTCAGAAAGCTTCTTTCTCTTTGTTATCGGAGTTTATTTCCTTTGGCCCTATAGTCTTTAAAGGGATCCGAAATATCTGTTCTCAGATTCCACAGAAATAAGGCTAGCAAAGAGATCCGCGAAATACAGATGTAACTCTGTGAGATGAATTAACAGAACACTAAGCAGTTTCTCAGAAAGCTTCTTTCCAGATTTCATCTGAGGATATTTCCTTTTTCACCATAGCCCTCTATGCGCTTCCAAATATCACTTTGCCAATTCCACAATAAATGTCTTAGCGAAAGACTTCTTGTGGGGAAAGCTGTAACTCTGTGAGATGATTTCACAGAACACAAAGAAGTTTCTCAGAAAGCTTCTTTCTCGTTGTTATCGGAGTTTATATCCTTTGCCCTATAGTCTTCAAAGGGATCCGAAATATCTCTTCTCAGATTCCACAGAAATAAGGCTAGCAAAGAGATCCACGAAATACAGATGTAACTCTGTGAGATGAATTAACAGAACACTAAGCAGTTTCTCAGAAAGCTTCTTTCCAGATTTCATCTGAGGATATTTCCTTTTTCACCATAGCCCTCTATGCGCTTCCAAATATCACTTTGCCAATTCCACAATAAATGTCTTAGCGAAAGACTTGCTGTGGGGAAAGCTGTAACTCTGTGAGATGATTTCACAGAACACAAAGAAGTTTCTCAGAAAGTTTCTTTCTCTTTGTTATCGGAGTTTATTTCCTTTGGCCCTATAGTCTTTAAAGGGATCCGAAATATCTGTTCTCAGATTCCACAGAAATAAGGCTAGCAAAGAGATCCACGAATTACAGATGTAACTCTGTGAGATGAATTAACAGAACACTAAGCAGTTTCTTAGAAAGCTTCTTTCCAGATTTCATCTGAGGATATTTCCTTTTTCACCATTGCCCTCTAGGGGTTCCAAATATCACTTTGCCAATTCCACAATAAATGTCTTAGCGAAAGACTTCTTGTGGGGAAAGCTGTAACTCTGTGAGATGATTTCACAGAACACAAAGAAGTTTCTCAGAAAGCTTCTTTCTCGTTGTTATCCGAGTTTATATCCTTTGGCCCTATAGTCTTCAAAGGGATCCGAAATATCTCTTCTCAGATTCCACAGAAATAAGGCTAGCAAAGAGATCCACGAAATACAGATGTAACTCTGTGAGATGAATTAACAGAACACTAAGCAGTTTCTCAGAAAGCTTCTTTCCAGATTTCATCTGAGGATATTTCCTTTTTCACCATAGCCCTCTATGCGCTTCCAAATATCACTTTGCCAATTCCACAATAAATGTCTTAGCGAAAGACTTCTTGTGGGGAAAGCTGTAACTCTGTGAGATGATTTCAGAGAACACAAAGAAGTTTCTCAGAAAGTTTCTTTCTCTTTGTTATCGGAGTTTATTTCCTTTGGCCCTATAGTCTTTAAAGGGATCCGAAATATCTGTTCTCAGATTCCACAGAAATAAGGCTAGCAAAGAGATCCGCGAAATACAGATGTAACTCTGTCAGATGAATTAACAGAACACTAAGCAGTTTCTCAGAAAGCTTCTTTCCAGATTTCATCTGAGGATATTTCCTTTTTCACCATAGCCCTCTATGCGCTTCCAAATATCACTTTGCCAATTCCACAATAAATGTCTTAGCGAAAGACTTCTTGTGGGGAAAGCTGTAACTCTTTGAGATGATTTCACAGAACACAAAGAAGTTTCTCAGAAAGTTTCTTTCTCTTTGTTATCGGAGTTTATTTCCTTTGGCCCTAAGTCTTTAAAGGGATCCGAAATATCTGTTCTCAGATTCCACAGAAATAAGGCTAGCAAAGAGATCCTCGAAATACAGATGTAACTCTGTGAGATGAATTAACAGAACACTAAGCAGTTTCGCAGAAAGCTTCTTTCCAGATTTCATCTGAGGATATTTCTTTTTTCACCATTGCCCTCTATGGGCTTCCAAATATCACTTTGCCAATTCCACAAGAACTGTCTTAGCGAAAGGCTTCTTGAGGGGAAAGCTGTAACTCTGTGAGATGATTTCACAGAACACAAAGAAGTTTCTCAGAAAGCTTCTTTCTCTTTGTTATCGGAGTTTATTTCCTTTGGCCCTATAGTCTTTAAAGGGATCCGAAATATCTGTTCTCAGATTCCACAGAAATAAGGCTAGCAAAGAGATCCACGAAATACAGATGTAACTCTGTGAGATGAATTAACAGAACACTAAGCAGTTTCTCAGAAAGCTTCTTTCCAGATTTCATCTGAGGATATTTCCTTTTTCACCATTGCCCTCTATGGCCTTCCAAATATAACTTTGCCAATTCCACAAGAACTGCCTTAGCGAAAGGCTTCTTGAGGGGAAAGCTGTAACTCTGTGAGATGATTTCACAGAACACAAAGAAGTTTCTCACAAAGCTTCTTTCTCTTTGCTATCGGAGTTTATTTCCTTTGGCCCTATAGTCTTTAAAGGGATCCGAAATATCTGTTCTCAGATTCCACAGAAATAAGGCTAGCAAAGAGATCCGCGAAATACAGATGTAACTCTGTGAGATGAATTAACAGAACACTAAGCAGTTTCTCAGAAAGCTTCTTTCCAGATTTCATCTGAGGATATTTCCTTTTTCACCATAGCCCTCTATGGGCTTCCAAATATCACTTTGCCAATTCCACAATAAATGTCTTAGCGAAAGACTTATTGTGGGGAAAGATGTAACTCTGTGAGATGATTTCACAGAACACAAAGAAGTTTCTCAGAAAGTTTCTTTCTCTTTGTTATCGGAGTTTATTTCCTTTGGCCCTATAGTCTTTAAAGGGATCCGAAATATCTGTTCTCAGATTCCACAGAAATAAGGCTAGCAAAGAGATCCACGAAATACAGATGTAACTCTGTGAGATGAATTAACAGAACACTAAGCAGTTTCTCAGAAAGCGTCTTTCCAGATTTCATCTGAGGATATTTCCTTTTTCACCATAGCCCTCTATAGGCTTCCAAATATCACTTTGCCAATTCCACAAGAACTGTCTTAGCGAAAGGCTTCTTGAGGGGAAAGCTGTAACTCTGTGAGAAGATTTCTTAGAACACAAAGAAGTTTCTCAGAAAGCTTCCTTCTCTTTCTTATCGGAATTTTGTTTCCTTTGGCCCTATATTCATCAAAGGGATCCGAAATATCTCTTCTCAGATTCCACAGAAATAAGGCTAGCAAAGAGATCCACGAAATACAGATGTAACACTGTGAGATGATTTCACAGAACACAAAGACGTTTCTCAGAAAGCTTCTTTCTCGTTGTTATCGGCGTTTATATCCTTTGGGCCTATAGTCTTCAAAGGGATCCGAAATATCTGTTCTCAGATTCCACAGAAATAAGGCTAGCAAAGAGATCCGCGAAATACAGATGTAACTCTGTGAGATGAATTAACAGAACACTAAGCAGTTTCTCAGAAAGCTTCTTTCCAGATTTCATCTGAGGATATTTCCTTTTTCACCATAGCCCTCTATGCGCTTCCAAATATCACTTTGCCAATTCCACAATAAATGTCTTAGCGAAAGACTTCTTGTGGGGAAAGCTGTAACTCTGTGAGATGATTTCACAGAACACAAAGAAGTTTCTCAGAAAGCTTCTCTCTCGTTGTTATCGCAGTTTATATCCTTTGGCCCTATAGTCTTCAAAGGGATCCGAAATATCTCTTCTCAGATTCCACAGAAATAAGGCTAGCAAAGAGATCCACGAAATACAGATGTAGCTCTGTGAGGTGAATTAACAGAACACTAAGCAGTTTCTCAGAAAGCTTCTTTCCAGATTTCATCTGAGGATATTTCCTTTTTCACCATAGCCCTCTATGCGCTTCCAAATATCACTTTGCCAATTCCACAATAAATGTCTTAGCGAAAGACTTCTTGTGGGGAAAGCTGTAACTCTGTGAGATGATTTCACAGAACACAAAGAAGTTTCTCAGAAAGTTTCTTTCTCTTTGTTATCGGAGTTTATTTCCTTTGGCCCTATAGTCTTTAAAGGGATCCGAAATATCTGTTCTCAGATTCCACAGAAATAAGGCTAGCAAAGAGATCCGCGAAATACAGATGTAACTCTGTGAGATGAATTAACAGAACACTAAGCAGTTTCTCAGAAAGCTTCTTTCCAGATTTCATCTGAGGATATTTCCTTTTTCACCATAGCCCTCTATGCGCTTCCAAATATCACTTTGCCAATTCCACAATAAATGTCTTAGCGAAAGACTTCTTGTGGGGAAAGCTGTAACTCTGTGAGATGATTTCACAGAACACAAAGAAGTTTCTCAGAAAGCTTCCTTCTCTTTGTTATCGGAGTTTATTTCCTTTGGCCCTATAGTCTTTAAAGGGATCCGAAAAATCTGTTCTCAGATTCCACAGAAATAAGGCTAGCAAAGAGATCCACGAAATACAGATGTAACTCTGTGAGATGAATTAACAGAACACTAAGCAGTTTCTTTGAAAGCTTCTTTCCAGATTTCATCTGAGGATATTTCCTTTTTCACCATTGCCCTCTATGGGCTTCCAAATATCACTTTGCCAATTCCACAATAAATGTCTTAGCGAAAGACTTCTTGTGGGGAAAGCTGTAACTCTGTGAGATGATTTCACAGAACACAAAGAAGTTTCTCAGAAAGCTTCTTTCTCGTTGTTATCGGAGTTTATATCCTTTGGCCCTATAGTCTTCAAAGGGATCCGAAATATCTCTTCTCAGATTCCACAGAAATAAGGCTAGCAAAGAGATCCACGAAATACAGATGTAACTCTGTGAGATGAATTAACAGAACACTAAGCAGTTTCTCAGGAAGCTTCTTTCCAGATTTCATCTGAGGATATTTCCTTTTTCACCATAGCCCTCTATGCGCTTCCAAATATCACTTTGCCAAATCCACAATAAATGTCTTAGCGAAAGACTTCTTGTGGGGAAAGCTGTAACTCTGTGAGATGATTTCAGAGAACACAAAGAAGTTTCTCAGAAAGTTTCTTTCTCTTTGTTATCGGAGTTTATTTCTTTGGCCCTATAGTCTTTAAAGGGATCCGAAATATCTGTTCTCAGATTCCACAGAAATAAGGCTAGCAAAGAGATCCGCGAAATACAGATGTAACTCTGTGAGATGAATTAACAGAACACTAAGCAGTTTCTCAGAAAGCTTCTTTCCAGATTTCATCTGAGGATATTTCCTTTTTCACCATAGCCCTCTATGCGCTTCCAAATATCACTTTGCCAATTCCACAATAAATGTCTTAGCGAAAGACTTCTTGTGGGGAAAGCTGTAACTCTGTGAGATGATTTCACAGAACACAAAGAAGTTTCTCAGAAAGTTTCTTTCTCTTTGTTATCGGAGTTTATATCCTTTGGCCCTATAGTCTTCAAAGGGATCCGAAATATCTGTTCTCAGATTCCACAGAAATAAGGCTAGCAAAGAGATCCACGAAATACAGATGTAACTCTGTGAGATGAATTAACAGAACACTAAGCAGTTTCTCAGAAAGCTTCTTTCCAGATTTCATCTGAGGATATTTCCTTTTTCACCATTGCCCTCTATGGGCTTCCAAATATCACTTTGCCAATTCCACAAGAACTGTCTTAGCGAAAGGCTTCTTGAGGGGAAAGCTGTAACTCTGTGAGATGATTTCACAGAACACAAAGAAGTTTCTCAGAAAGCTTCCTTCTCTTTCTTATCGGAATTTATTTCCTTTGACCCTATATTCATCAAAGGGATCCGAAATATCTCTTCTCAGATTCCACAGAAATAAGGCTAGCAAAGAGATCCACGAAATACAGATGTAACTCTGTGAGATGATTTCACAGAACACAAAGAAGTTTCTCAGAAAGCTTCTTTCTCGTTGTTATCGGAGTTTATATCCTTTGGCCCTATAGTCTTCAAAGGGATCCGAAATATCTGTTCTCAGATTCCACAGAAATAAGGCTAGCAAAGAGATCCACGAAATACAGATGTAGCTCTGTGAGATGAATTAACAGAACACTAAGCAGTTTCTCAGAAAGCTTCTTTCCAGATTTCATCTGAGGATATTTCCTTTTTCACCATAGCCCTCTATGCGCTTCCAAATATCACTTTGCCAATTCCACAATAAATGTCTTAGCGAAAGACTTCTTGTGGGGAAAGCTGTAACTCTGTGAGATGATTTCACAGAACACAAAGAAGTTTCTCAGAAAGTTTCTTTCTCTTTGTTATCGGAGTTTATTTCCTTTGGCCCTATAGTCTTTAAAGGGATCCGAAATATCTGTTCTCAGATTCCACAGAAATAAGGCTAGCAAAGAGATCCGCGAAATACAGATGTAACTCTGTGAGATGAATTAACAGAACACTAAGCAGTTTCTCAGAAAGCTTCTTTCCAGATTTCATCTGAGGATATTTCCTTTTTCACCATAGCCCTCTATGCGCTTCCAAATATCTCTTTGCCAATTCCACAATAAATGTGTTAGCGAAAGACTTCTTGTGGGGAAAGCTGTAACTCTGTGAGATGATTAAACAGAACACAAGGAAGTTTCTCAGAAAGTTTCTTTCTCTTTGTTATCGGAGTTTATTTCCTTTGGCCCTATAGTCTTTAAAGGGATCCGAAATATCTGTTCTCAGATTCCACAGAAATAAGGCTAGCAAAGAGATCCGCGAAATACAGATGTAACTCTGTGAGATGAATAAACAGAACACTAAGCAGTTTCTCAGAAAGCTTCTTTCCAGATTTCATCTGAGGATATTTCCTTTTTCACCATAGCCCTCTATGCGCTTCCAAATATCACTTTGCCAATTCCACAATAAATGTCTTAGCGAAAGACTTCTTGTGGGGAAAGCTGTAACTCTGTGAGATGATTTCACAGAACACAAAGAAGTTTCTCAGAAAGCTTCCTTCTCTTTGTTATCGGAGTTTATTTCCTTTGGCCCTATAGTCTTTAAAGGGATCCGAAATATCTGTTCTCAGATTCCACAGAAATAAGGCTAGCAAAGAGATCCACGAAATACAGATGTAACTCTGTGAGATGAATTAACAGAACACTAAGCAGTTTCTCAGAAAGCTTCTTTCCAGATTTCATCTGAGGATATTTCCTTTTTCACCATAGCCCTCTATGCGCTTCCAAATATCACTTTGCCAATTCCACAATAAATGTCTTAGCGAAAGACTTCTTGTAGGGAAAGCTGTAACTCTGTGAGATGATTTCAGAGAACACAAAGAAGTTTCTCTGAAAGTTTCTTTCTCTTTGTTATCGGAGTTTATTTCCTTTGGCCCTATAGTCTTTAAAGGGATCCGAAATATCTGTTCTCAGATTCCACAGAAATAAGGCTAGCAAAGAGATCCGCGAAATACAGATGTAACTCTGTGAGATGAATTAACAGAACACTAAGCAGTTTCTCAGAAAGCTTCTTTCCAGATTTCATCTGAGGATATTTCCTTTTTCACCATAGCCCTCTATGCGCTTCCAAATATCACTTTGCCAATTCCACAATAAATGTCTTAGTGAAAGACTTCTTGTGGGGAAAGCTGTAACTCTGTGAGATGATTTCACAGAACACAAAGAAGTTTCTCAGAAAGCTTCCTTCTCTTTGTTATCGGAGTTTATTTCCTTTGGCCCTATAGTCTTTAAAGGGATCCGAAATATCTGTTCTCAGATTCCACAGAAATAAGGCTAGCAAAGAGATCCACGAAATACAGATGTAACTCTGTGAGATGAATTAACAGAACACTAAGCAGTTTCTCAGAAAGCTTCTTTCCAGATTTCATCTGAGGATATTTCCTTTTTCACCATTGCCCTCTATGGGCTTCCAAATATCACTTTGCCAATTCCACAAGAACTGTCTTAGCGAAAGGCTTCTTGAGGGGAAAGCTGTAACTCTGGGAGATGATTTCACAGAACACAAAGAAGTTTCTCAGAAAGCTTCTTTCTCTTTGTTATCGGAGTTTATTTCCTTTGGCCCTATAGTCTTCAAAGGGATCCGAAATATCTGTTCTCAGATTCCACAGAAATAAGGCTAGCAAAGAGATCCACGAAATACAGATGTAACTCTGTGAGATGAATTAACAGAACACTAAGCAGTTTCTCAGAAAGCTTCTTTCCAGATTTCATCTGAGGATATTTCCTTTTTCACCATTGCCCTCTATGGGCTTCCAAATATCACTTTGCCAATTCCACAAGAACTGTCTTAGCGAAAGGCTTCTTGAGGGGAAAGCTGTAACTCTGTGAGATGATTTCACAGAACACAAAGAAGTTTCTCAGAAAGCTTCTTTCTCTTTGTTATCGGAGTTTATTTCCTTTGGCCCTATAGTCTTTAAAGGGATCCGAAATATCTGTTCTCAGATTCCACAGAAATAAGGCTAGCAAAGAGATCCGCGAAATACAGATGTAACTCTGTGAGATGAATTAACAGAACACTAAGCAGTTTCTCAGAAAGCTTCTTTCCAGATTTCATCTGAGGATATTTCCTTTTTCACCATAGCTCTCTATGCGCTTCCAAATATCACTTTGCCAATTCCACAGTAAATGTCTTAGCGAAAGACTTCTTGTGGGGAAAGCTGTAACTCTGTGAGATGATTTCACAGAACACAAAGAAGTTTCTCAGAAAGTTTCTTTCTCTTTGTTATCGGAGTTTATTTCCTTTGGCCCTATAGTCTTTAAAGGGATCCGAAATATCTGTTCTCAGATTCCACAGAAATAAGGCTAGCAAAGAGATCCGCGAAATACAGATGTAACTCTGTGAGATGAATTAACAGAACACTAAGCAGTTTCTCAGAAAGCTTCTTTCCAGATTTCATCTGAGGATATTTCCTTTTTCACCATAGCCCTCTATGCGCTTCCAAATATCACTTTGCCAATTCCACAATAAATGTCTTAGCGAAAGACTTCTTGTGGGGAAAGCTGTAACTCTGTGAGATGATTTCACAGAACACAAAGAAGTTTCTCAGAAAGCTTCTTTCTCTTTGTTATCGGAGTTTATTTCCTTTGGCCCTATAGTCTTAAAAGGGATCCGAAATATCTGTTCTCAGATTCCACAGAAATAAGGCTAGCAAAGAGATCCACGAAATACTGATGTAACTCTGTGAGATGAATTAACAGAACACTAAGCAGTTTCTCAGAAAGCTTCTTTCCAGATTTCATCTGAGGATATTTCCTTTTTCACCATAGCCCTCTATGCGCTTCCAAATATCACTTTGCCAATTCCACAATAAATGTCTTAGCGAAAGACTTCTTGTAGGGAAAGCTGTAACTCTGTGAGATGATTTCAGAGAACACAAAGAAGTTTCTCAGAAAGTTTCTTTCTCTTTGTTATCGGAGTTTATTTCCTTTGGCCCTATAGTCTTTAAAGGGATCCGAAATATCTGTTCTCAGATTCCACAGAAATAAGGCTAGCAAAGAGATCCGCGAAATACAGATGTAACTCTGTGAGATGAATTAACAGAACACTAAGCAGTTTCTCAGAAAGCTTCTTTCCAGATTTCATCTGAGGATATTTCCTTTTTCACCATAGCCCTCTATGCGCTTCCAAATATCACTTTGCCAATTCCACAATAAATGTCTTAGTGAAAGACTTCTTGTGGGGAAAGCTGTAACTCTGTGAGATGATTTCACAGAACACAAAGAAGTTTCTCAGAAAGCTTCCTTCTCTTTGTTATCGGAGTTTATTTCCTTTGGCCCTATAGTCTTTAAAGGGATCCGAAATATCTGTTCTCAGATTCCACAGAAATAAGGCTAGCAAAGAGATCCACGAAATACAGATGTAACTCTGTGAGATGAATTAACAGAACACTAAGCAGTTTCTCAGAAAGCTTCTTTCCAGATTTCATCTCAGGATATTTCCTTTTTCACCATTGCCCTCTATGGGCTTCCAAATATCACTTTGCCAATTCCACAAGAACTGTCTTAGCGAAAGGCTTCTTGAGGGGAAAGCTGTAACTCTGGGAGATGATTTCACAGAACACAAAGAAGTTTCTCAGAAAGCTTCTTTCTCTTTGTTATCGGAGTTTATTTCCTTTGGCCCTATAGTCTTCAAAGGGATCCGAAATATCTGTTCTCAGATTCCACAGAAATAAGGCTAGCAAAGAGATCCACGAAATACAGATGTAACTCTGTGAGATGAATTAACAGAACACTAAGCAGTTTCTCAGAAAGCTTCTTTCCAGATTTCATCTGAGGATATTTCCTTTTTCACCATTGCCCTCTATGGGCTTCCAAATATCACTTTGCCAATTCCACAAGAACTGTCTTAGCGAAAGGCTTCTTGAGGGGAAAGCTGTAACTCTGTGAGATGATTTCACAGAACACAAAGAAGTTTCTCAGAAAGCTTCTTTCTCTTTGTTATCGGAGTTTATTTCCTTTGGCCCTATAGTCTTTAAAGGGATCCGAAATATCTGTTCTCAGATTCCACAGAAATAAGGCTAGCAAAGAGATCCACGAAATACAGATGTAACTCTGTGAGATGAATTAACAGAACACTAAGCAGTTTCTCAGAAAGCTTCTTTCCAGATTTCATCTGAGGATATTTCCTTTTTCACCATAGCTCTCTATGCGCTTCCAAATATCACTTTGCCAATTCCACAGTAAATGTCTTAGCGAAAGACTTCTTGTGGGGAAAGCTGTAACTCTGTGAGATGATTTCACAGAACACAAAGAAGTTTCTCAGAAAGTTTCTTTCTCTTTGTTATCGGAGTTTATTTCCTTTGGCCCTATAGTCTTTAAAGGGATCCGAAATATCTGTTCTCAGATTCCACAGAAATAAGGCTAGCAAAGAGATCCGCGAAATACAGATGTAACTCTGTGAGATGAATTAACAGAACACTAAGCAGTTTCTCAGAAAGCTTCTTTCCAGATTTCATCTGAGGATATTTCCTTTTTCACCATAGCCCTCTATGCGCTTCCAAATATCACTTTGCCAATTCCACAATAAATGTCTTAGCGAAAGACTTCTTGTGGGGAAAGCTGTAACTCTGTGAGATGATTTCACAGAACACAAAGAAGTTTCTCAGAAAGCTTCTTTCTCTTTGTTATCGGAGTTTATTTCCTTTGGCCCTATAGTCTTAAAAGGGATCCGAAATATCTGTTCTCAGATTCCACAGAAATAAGGCTAGCAAAGAGATCCACGAAATACTGATGTAACTCTGTGAGATGAATTAACAGAACACTAAGCAGTTTCTCAGAAAGCTTCTTTCCAGATTTCATCTGAGGATATTTCCTTTTTCACCATAGCCCTCTATGCGCTTCCAAATATCACTTTGCCAATTCCACAATAAATGTCATAGCGAAAGACTTGCTGTGGGGAAAGCTGTAACTCTGTGAGATGATTTCACAGAACACAAAGAAGTTTCTCAGAAAGTTTCTTTCTCTTTGTTATCGGAGTTTATTTCCTTTGGCCCTATAGTCTTTATAGGGATCCGAAATATCTGTTCTCAGATTCCAGAGAAATAAGGCTAGCAAAGAGATCCACGAAATACAGATGTAACTCTGTGAGATGAATTAACAGAACACTAAGCAGTTTCTCAGAAAGCTTCTTTCCAGATTTCATCTGAGGATATTTCCTTTTTCACCATAGCCCTCTATGCGCTTCCAAATATCACTTTGCCAATTCCACAATAAATGTCATAGCGAAAGACTTGCTGTGGGGAAAGCTGTAACTCTGTGAGATGATTTCACAGAACACAAAGAAGTTTCTCAGAAAGCTTCTTTCTCGTTGTTATCGGAGTTTATATCCTTTGGCCCTATAGTCTTCAAAGGGATCCGAAATATCTGTTCTCAGATTCCACAGAAACAAGGCTAGCAAAGAGATCCACGAAATACAGATGTAACTCTGTGAGATGAATTAACAGAACACTAATCAGTTTCTCAGAAAGCGTCTTTCCAGATTTCATCTGAGGATATTTCCTTTTTCACCATAGCCCTCTATAGGCTTCCAAATATCACTTTGCCAGTTCCACAAGGACTGTCTTAGCGAAAGGCTTCTTGAGGGGAAAGCTGTAACTCTGTGAGATGATTTCTTAGAACACAAAGAAGTTTCTCAGAAAGCTTCCTTCTCTTTCTTATCGGAATTTATTTCCTTTGACCCTATATTCATCAAAGGGATCCGAAATATCTCTTCTCAGATTCCACAGAAATAAGGCTAGCAAAGAGATCCACGAAATACAGATGTAACTCTGTGAGATGATTTCACAGAACACAAAGAAGTTTCTCAGAAAGCTTCTTTCTCGTTGTTATCGGAGTTTATATCCTTTGGCCCTATAGTCTTCAAAGGGATCCGAAATATCTCTTCTCAGATTCCACAGAAATAAGGCTAGCAAAGAGATCCACGAAATACAGATGTAGCTCTGTGAGATGAATTAACAGAACACTAAGCAGTTTCTCAGAAAGCTTCTTTCCAGATTTCATCTGAGGATATTTCCTTTTTCACCATTGCCCTCTATGGGCTTCCAAATATCACTTTGCCAATTCAACAAGAACTGTCTTAGCGAAAGGCTTCTTGAGGGGAAAGCTGTAACTCTGTGAGATGATTTCACAGAACACAAAGAAGTTTCTCAGAAAGCTTCTTTCTCTTTGTTATCGGAGTTTATTTCCTTTGGCCCTATAGTCTTAAAGGGATCCGAAATATCTGTTCTCAGATTCCACAGAAATAAGGCTAGCAAAGAGATCCACGAAATACTGATGTAACTCTGTGAGATGAATTAACAGAACACTAAGCAGTTTCTCAGAAAGCTTCTTTCCAGATTTCATCTGAGGATATTTCCTTTTTCACCATAGCCCTCTATGCGCTTCCAAATATCACTTTGCCAATTCCACAATAAATGTCATAGCGAAAGACTTGCTGTGGGGAAAGCTGTAACTCTGTGAGATGATTTCACAGAACACAAAGAAGTTTCTCAGAAAGTTTCTTTCTCTTTGTTATCGGAGTTTATTTCCTTTGGCCCTATAGTCTTTATAGGGATCCGAAATATCTGTTCTCAGATTCCAGAGAAATAAGGCTAGCAAAGAGATCCACGAAATACAGATGTAACTCTGTGAGATGAATTAACAGAACACTAAGCAGTTTCTCAGAAAGCTTCTTTCCAGATTTCATCTGAGGATATTTCCTTTTTCACCATAGCCCTCTATGCGCTTCCAAATATCACTTTGCCAATTCCACAATAAATGTCATAGCGAAAGACTTGCTGTGGGGAAAGCTGTAACTCTGTGAGATGATTTCACAGAACACAAAGAAGTTTCTCAGAAAGCTTCTTTCTCGTTGTTATCGGAGTTTATATCCTTTGGCCCTATAGTCTTCAAAGGGATCCGAAATATCTGTTCTCAGATTCCACAGAAACAAGGCTAGCAAAGAGATCCACGAAATACAGATGTAACTCTGTGAGATGAATTAACAGAACACTAAGCAGTTTCTCAGAAAGCGTCTTTCCAGATTTCATCTGAGGATATTTCCTTTTTCACCATAGCCCTCTATAGGCTTCCAAATATCACTTTGCCAGTTCCACAAGGACTGTCTTAGCGAAAGGCTTCTTGAGGGGAAAGCTGTAACTCTGTGAGATGATTTCTTAGAACACAAAGAAGTTTCTCAGAAAGCTTCCTTCTCTTTCTTATCGGAATTTATTTCCTTTGACCCTATATTCATCAAAGGGATCCGAAATATCTCTTCTCAGATTCCACAGAAATAAGGCTAGCAAAGAGATCCACGAAATACAGATGTAACTCTGTGAGATGATTTCACAGAACACAAAGAAGTTTCTCAGAAAGCTTCTTTCTCGTTGTTATCGGAGTTTATATCCTTTGGCCCTATAGTCTTCAAAGGGATCCGAAATATCTCTTCTCAGATTCCACAGAAATAAGGCTAGCAAAGAGATCCACGAAATACAGATGTAACTCTGTGAGATGAATTAACAGAACACTAAGCAGTTTCTCAGGAAGCTTCTTTCCAGATTTCATCTGAGGATATTTCCTTTTTCACCAAAGCCCTCTATGCGCTTCCAAATATCACTTTGCCAATTCCACAATAAATGTCTTAGCGAAAGACTACTTGTGGGGAAAGCTGTAACTCTGTGAGATGATTTCAGAGAACACAAAGAAGTTTCTCAGAAAGTTTCTTTCTCTTTGTTATCGGAGTTTATTTCTTTGGCCCTATAGTCTTTAAAGGGATCCGAAATATCTGTTCTCAGATTCCACAGAAATAAGGCTAGCAAAGAGATCCGCGAAATACAGATGTAACTCTGTGAGATGAATTAACAGAACACTAAGCAGTTTCTCAGAAAGCTTCTTTCCAGATTTCATCTGAGGATATTTCCTTTTTCACCATAGCCCTCTATGCGCTTCCAAATATCACTTTGCCAATTCCACAATAAATGTCTTAGCGAAAGACTTCTTGTGGGGAAAGCTGTAACTCTGTGAGATGATTTCACAGAACACAAAGAAGTTTCTCAGAAAGTTTCTTTCTCTTTGTTATCGGAGTTTATATCCTTTGGCCCTATAGTCTTCAAAGGGATCCGAGATATCTGTTCTCAGATTCCACAGAAATAAGGCTAGCAAAGAGATCCACGAAATACAGATGTAACTCTGTGAGATGAATTAACAGAACACTAAGCAGTTTCTCAGAAAGCTTCTTTCCAGATTTCATCTGAGGATATTTCCTTTTTCACCATTGCCCTCTATGGGCTTCCAAATATCACTTTGCCAATTCCACAAGAACTGTCTTAGCGAAAGGCTTCTTGAGGGGAAAGCTGTAACTCTGTGAGATGATTTCACAGAACACAAAGAAGTTTCTCAGAAAGCTTCCTTCTCTTTCTTATCGGAATTTATTTCCTTTGACCCTATATTCATCAAAGGGATCCGAAATATCTCTTCTCAGATTCCACAGAAATAAGGCTAGCAAAGAGATCCACGAAATACAGATGTAACTCTGTGAGATGATTTCACAGAACACAAAGAAGTTTCTCAGAAAGCTTCTTTCTCGTTGTTATCGGAGTTTATATCCTTTGGCCCTATAGTCTTCAAAGGGATCCGCAATATCTGTTCTCAGATTCCACAGAAATAAGGCTAGCAAAGAGATCCACGAAATACAGATGTAGCTCTGTGAGATGAATTAACAGAACACTAAGCAGTTTCTCAGAAAGCTTCTTTCCAGATTTCATCTGAGGATATTTCCTTTTTCACCATAGCCCTCTATGCGCTTCCAAATATCACTTTGCCAATTCCACAATAAATGTCTTAGCGAAAGACTTCTTGTGGGGAAAGCTGTAACTCTGTGAGATGATTTCACAGAACACAAAGAAGTTTCTCAGAAAGTTTCTTTCTCTTTGTTATCGGAGTTTATTTCCTTTGGCCCTATAGTCTTTAAAGGGATCCGAAATATCTGTTCTCAGATTCCACAGAAATAAGGCTAGCAAAGAGATCCGCGAAATACAGATGTAACTCTGTGAGATGAATTAACAGAACACTAAGCAGTTTCTCAGAAAGCTTCTTTCCAGATTTCATCTGAGGATATTTCCTTTTTCACCATAGCCCTCTATGCGCATCCAAATATCACTTTGCCAATTCCACAATAAATGTCTTAGCGAAAGACTTCTTGTGGGGAAAGCTGTAACTCTGTGAGATGATTTCACAGAACACAAAGAAGTTTCTCAGAAAGCTTCCTTCTCTTTGTTATCGGAGTTTATTTCCTTTGGCCCTATAGTCTTTAAAGGGATCCGAAATATCTGTTCTCAGATTCCACAGAAATAAGGCTAGCAAAGAGATCCACGAAATACAGATGTAACTCTGTGAGATGAATTAACAGAACACTAAGCAGTTTCTTAGAAAGCTTCTTTCCAGATTTCATCTGAGGATATTTCCTTTTTCACAATTGCCCTCTATGGGCTTCCAAATATCACTTTGCCAATTCCACAATAAATGTCTTAGCGAAAGACTTCTTGTGGGGAAAGCTGTAACTCTGTGAGATGATTTCACAGAACACAAAGAAGTTTCTCAGAAAGCTTCTTTCTCGTTGTTATCCGAGTTTATATCCTTTGGCCCTATAGTCTTCAAAGGGATCCGAAATATCTCTTCTCAGATTCCACAGAAATAAGGCTAGCAAAGAGATCCACGAAATACAGATGTAACTCTGTGAGATGAATTAACAGAACACTAAGCAGTTTCTCAGAAAGCTTCTTTCCAGATTTCATCTGAGGATATTTCCTTTTTCACCATAGCCCTCTATGCGCTTCCAAATATCACTTTGCCAATTCCACAATAAATGTCTTAGCGAAAGACTTCTTGTGGGGAAAGCTGTAACTCTGTGAGATGATTTCAGAGAACACAAAGAAGTTTCTCAGAAAGTTTCTTTCTCTTTGTTATCGGAGTTTATTTCCTTTGGCCCTATAGTCTTTAAAGGGATCCGAAATATCTGTTCTCAGATTCCACAGAAATAAGGCTAGCAAAGAGATCCGCGAAATACAGATGTAACTCTGTGAGATGAATTAACAGAACACTAAGCAGTTTCTCAGAAAGCTTCTTTCCAGATTTCATCTGAGGATATTTCCTTTTTCACCATAGCCCTCTATGCGCTTCCAAATATCACTTTGCCAATTCCACAATAAATGTCTTAGCGAAAGACTTCTTGTGGTGAAAGCTGTAACTCTTTGAGATGATTTCACAGAACACAAAGAAGTTTCTCAGAAAGTTTCTTTCTCTTTGTTATCGGAGTTTATTTCCTTTGGCCCTAAGTCTTTAAAGGGATCCGAAATATCTGTTCTCAGATTCCACAGAAATAAGGCTAGCAAAGAGATCCACGAAATACAGATGTAACTCTGTGAGATGAATTAACAGAACACTAAGCAGTTTCTCAGAAAGCTTCTTTCCAGATTTCATCTGAGGGTATTTCCTTTTTCACCATTGCCCTCTATGGGCTTCCAAATATCACTTTGCCAATTCCACAAGAACTGTCTTAGCGAAAGGCTTCTTGAGGGGAAAGCTGTAACTCTGTGAGATGATTTCACAGAACACAAAGAAGTTTCTCAGAAAGCTTCTTTCTCTTTGTTATCGGAGTTTATTTCCTTTGGCCCTATAGTCTTTAAAGGGATCCGAAATATCTGTTCTCAGATTCCACAGAAATAAGGCTAGCAAAGAGATCCACGAAATACAGATGTAACTCTGTGAGATGAATTAACAGAACACTAAGCAGTTTCTCAGAAAGCTTCTTTCCAGATTTCATCTGAGGATATTTCCTTTTTCACCATAGCCCTCTATGCGCTTCCAAATATCACTTTGCCAATTCCACAAGAACTGTCTTAGCGAAAGACTTCTTGTGGGGAAAGCTGTAACTCTGTGAGATGATTTCACAGAACACAAAGAAGTTTCTCAGAAAGTTTCTTTCTCTTTGTTATCGGAGTTTATTTCCTTTGGCCCTATAGCCTTTAAAGGGATCCGAAATATCTGTTCTCAGATTCCACAGAAATAAGGCTAGCAAAGAGATCCACGAAATACAGATGTAACTCTGTGAGATGAATTAACAGAACACTAAGCAGTTTCTCAGAAAGCTTCTTTCCAGATTTCATCTGAGGATATTTCCTTTTTCACCATAGCCCTCTATGCGCTTCCAAATATCACTTTGCCAATTCCACAATAAATGTCATAGCGAAAGACTTGCTGTGGGGAAAGCTGTAACTCTGTGAGATGATTTCACAGAACACAAAGAAGTTTCTCAGAAAGCTTCTTTCTCGTTGTTATCGGAGTTTATATCCTTTGGCCCTATAGTCTTCAAAGGGATCCGAAATATCTGTTCTCAGATTCCACAGAAACAAGGCTAGCAAAGAGATCCACGAAATACAGATGTAACTCTGTGAGATGAATTAACAGAACACTAAGCAGTTTCTCAGAAAGCTTCTTTCCAGATTTCATCTGAGGATATTTCCTTTTTCACCATAGCCCTCTATGCGCTTCCAAATATCACTTTGCCAATTCCACAATAAATGTCTTAGCGAGAGACTTCTTGTTGGGAAAGCTGTAACTCTGTGAGATGATTTCACAGAACACAAAGAAGTTTCTCAGAAAGTTTCATTCTCTTTGTTATCGGAGTTTATTTCCTTTGGCCCTATAGTCTTTATAGGGATCCGAAATATCTGTTCTCAGATTCCACAGAAATAAGGCTAGCAAAGAGATCCACGAAATACAGATGTAACTCTGTGAGATGAATTAACAGAACACTAAGCAGTTTCTCAGAAAGCTTCTTTCCAGATTTCATCTGAGGATATTTCCTTTTTCACCATTGCCCTCTAGGGGTTCAAAATATCACTTTGCCAATTCAACAAGAACTGTCTTAGCGAAAGACTTGCTGTGGGGAAAGCTGTAACTCTGTGAGATGATTTCACAGAACACAAAGAAGTTTCTCAGAAAGCTTCTTTCTCGTTGTTATCGGAGTTTATATCCTTTGGCCCTGTATTCTTCAAAGGGATCCGAAATATCTGTTCTCAGATTCCACAGAAATAAGGCTAGCAAAGAGATCCGCGAAATACAGATGTAACTCTGTGAGATGAATTAACAGAACACTAAGCAGTTTCTCAGAAAGCTTCTTTCCAGATTTCATCTGAGGATATTTCCTTTTTCACCATAGCCCTCTATGGGCTTCCAAATATCACTTTGCCAATTCCACAATAAATGTCTTAGCGAAAGACTTCCTGTGGGGAAAGATGTAACTCTGTGAGATGATTTCACAGAACACAAAGAAGTTTCTCAGAAAGTTTCTTTCTCTTTGTTATCGGAGTTTATTTCCTTTGGCCCTATAGTCTTTAAAGGGATCCGAAATATCTGTTCTCAGATTCCACAGAAATAAGGCTAGCAAAGAGATCCACGAAATACAGATGTAACTCTGTGAGATGAATTAACAGAACACTAAGCAGTTTCTCAGAAAGCGTCTTTCCAGATTTCATCTGAGGATATTTCCTTTTTCACCATAGCCCTCTATAGGCTTCCAAATATCACTTTGCCAATTCCACAAGAACTGTCTTAGCGAAAGGCTTCTTGAGGGGAAAGCTGTAACTCTGTGAGATAATTTCTTAGAACACAAAGAAGTTTCTCAGAAAGCTTCCTTCTCTTTCTTATCGGAATTTTGTTTCCTTTGGCCCTATATTCATCAAAGGGATCCGAAATATCTCTTCTCAGATTCCACAGAAATAAGGCTAGCAAAGAGATCCACGAAATACAGATGTAACACTGAGAGATGATTTCACAGAACACAAAGAAGTTTCTCAGAAAGCTTCTTTCTCGTTGTTATCGGCGTTTATATCCTTTGGCCCTATAGTCTTCAAAGGGATCCGAAATATCTGTTCTCAGATTCCACAGAAATAAGGCTAGCAAAGAGATCCACGAAATACAGATGTAACTCTGTGAGATGAATTAACAGAACACTAAGCAGTTTCTCAGAAAGCTTCTTTCCAGATTTCATCTGAGGATATTTCCTTTTTCACCATAGCCCTCTATGCGCTTCCAAATATCACTTTGCCAATTCCACAATAAATGTCTTAGCGAAAGACTTCTTGTGGGGAAAGCTGTAACTCTGTGAGATGATTTCACAGAACACAAAGAAGTTTCTCAGAAAGCTTCTCTCTCGTTGTTATCGCAGTTTATATCCTTTAGCCCTATAGTCTTCAAAGGGATCCGAAATATCTCTTCTCAGATTCCACAGAAATAAGGCTAGCAAAGAGATCCACGAAATACAGATGTAGCTCTCTGAGATGAATTAACAGAACACTAAGCAGTTTCTCAGAAAGCTTCTTTCCAGATTTCATCTGAGGATATTTCCTTTTTCACCATAGCCCTCTAGGCGCTTCCAAATATCACTTTGCCAATTCCACAATAAATGTCTTAGCGAAAGACTTCTTGTGGGGAAAGCTGTAACTCTGTGAGATGATTTCACAGAACACAAAGAAGTTTCTCAGAAAGTTTCTTTCTCTTTGTTATCGGAGTTTATTTCCTTTGGCCCTATAGTCTTTAAAGGGATACGAAATATCTGTTCTCAGATTCCACAGAAATAAGGCTAGCAAAGAGATCCGCGAAATACAGATGTAACTCTGTGAGATGAATTAACAGAACACTAAGCAGTTTCTCAGAAAGCTTCTTTCCAGATTTCATCTGAGGATATTTCCTTTTTCACCATAGCCCTCTATGCGCTTCCAAATATCACTTTGCCAATTCCACAATAAATGTCTTAGCGAAAGACTTCTTGTGGGGAAAGCTGTAACTCTGTGAGATGATTTCACAGAACACAAAGAAGTTTCTCAGAAAGCTTCCTTCTCTTTGTTATCGGAGTTTATTTCCTTTGGCCCTATAGTCTTTAAAGGGATCCGAAATATCTCTTCTCAGATTCCACAGAAATAAGGCTAGCAAAGAGATCCGCGAAATACAGATGTAACTCTGTGAGATGAATTAACAGAACACTAAGCAGTTTCTCAGAAAGCTTCTTTCCAGATTTCATCTGTGGATATTTCCTTTTTCACCACAGCCCTCTATGCGCTTCCAAATATCACTTTGCCAATTCCACAATAAATGTCTTAGCGAAAGACTTCTTGTGGGGAAAGCTGTAACTCTGTGAGATGATTTCACAGAACACAAAGAAGTTTCTCAGAAAGTTTCTTTCTCTTTGTTATCGGAGTTTATTTCCTTTGGCCCTATAGTCTTTAAAGGGATCCGAAATATCTGTTCTCAGATTCCACAGAAATAAGGCTAGCAAAGAGATCCACGAAATACAGATGTAACTCTGTGAGATGAATTAACAGAACACTAAGCAGTTTCTCAGAAAGCTTCTTTCCAGATTTCATCTGAGGATATTTCCTTTTTCACCATAGCCCTCTATGCGCTTCCAAATATCACTTTGCCAATTCCACAATAAATGTCTTAGCGAAAGACTTCTTGTGGGGAAAGCTGTAACTCTTTGAGATGATTTCACAGAACACAAAGAAGTTTCTCAGAAAGCTTCTTTCTCTTTGTTATCGGAGTTTATTTCCTTTGGCCCTATAGTCTTTAAAGGGATCCGAAATATCTGTTCTCAGATTCCACAGAAATAAGGCTAGCAAAGAGATCCACGAAATACAGATGTAACTCTGTGAGATGAATTAACAGAACACTAAGCAGTTTCTCAGAAAGCTTCTTTCCAGATTTCATCTGAGGATATTTCCTTTTTCACCATAGCCCTCTATGCGCTTCCAAATATCACTTTGCCAATTCCACAATAAATGTCTTAGCGAAAGACTTCTTGTGGGGAAAGCTGTAACTCTGTGAGATGATTTCACAGAACACAAAGAAGTTTCTCAGAAAGTTTCTTTCTCTTTGTTATCGGAGTTTATTTCCTTTGGCCCTATAGTCTTTAAAGGGATCCGAAATATCTGTTCTCAGATTCCACAGAAATAAGGCTAGCAAAGAGATCCACGAAATACAGATGTAACTCTGTGAGATGAATTAACAGAACACTAAGCAGTTTCTCAGAAAGCTTCTTTCCAGATTTCATCTGAGGATATTTCCTTTTTCACCATAGCCCTCTATGCGCTTCCAAATATCACTTTGCCAATTCCACAATAAATGTCATAGCGAAAGACTTGCTGTGGGGAAAGCTGTAACTCTGTGAGATGATTTCAGAGAACACAAAGAAGTTTCTCAGAAAGCTTCTTTCTCGTTGTTATCGGAGTTTATATCCTTTGGCCCTATAGTCTTAAAAGGGATCCGAAATATCTGTTCTCAGATTCCACAGAAACAAGGCTAGCAAAGAGATCCACGAAATACAGATGTAACTCTGTGAGATGAATTAACAGAACACTAAGCAGTTTCTCAGAAAGCTTCTTTCCAGATTTCATCTGAGGATATTTCCTTTTTCACCATAGCCCTCTATGCGCTTCCAAATATCACTTTGCCAATTCCACAATAAATGTCTTAGCGAGAGACTTCTTGTGGGGAAAGCTGTAACTCTGTGAGATGATTTCACAGAACACAAAGAAGTTTCTCAGAAAGTTTCATTCTCTTTGTTATCGGAGTTTATTTCCTTTGGCCCTATAGTCTTTATAGGGATCCGAAATATCTGTTCTCAGATTCCACAGAAATAAGGCTAGCAAAGAGATCCACGAAATACAGATGTAACTCTGTGAGATGAATTAACAGAACACTAAGCAGTTTCTCAGAAAGCTTCTTTCCAGATTTCATCTGAGGATATTTCCTTTTTCACCATTGCCCTCTAGGGGTTCAAAATATCACTTTGCCAATTCAACAAGAACTGTCTTAGCGAAAGACTTGCTGTGGGGAAAGCTGTAACTCTGTGAGATGATTTCACAGAACACAAAGAAGTTTCTCAGAAAGCTTCTTTCTCGTTGTTATCGGAGTTTATATCCTTTGGCCCTGTAGTCTTCAAAGGGATCCGAAATATCTGTTCTCAGATTCCACAGAAATAAGGCTAGCAAAGAGATCCGCGAAATACAGATGTAACTCTGTGAGATGAATTAACAGAACACTAAGCAGTTTCTCAGAAAGCTTCTTTACAGATTTCATCTGAGGATATTTCCTTTTTCACCATAGCCCTCTATGGGCTTCCAAATATCACTTTGCCAATTCCACAATAAATGTCTTAGCGAAAGACTTCTTGTGGGGAAAGATGTAACTCTGTGAGATGATTTCACAGAACACAAAGAAGTTTCTCAGAAAGTTTCTTTCTCTTTGTTATCGGAGTTTATTTCCTTTGGCCCTATAGTCTTTAAAGGGATCCGAAATATCTGTTCTCAGATTCCACAGAAATAAGGCTAGCAAAGAGATCCACGAAATACAGATGTAACTCTGTGAGATGAATTAACAGAACACTAAGCAGTTTCTCAGAAAGCGTCTTTCCAGATTTCATCTGAGGATATTTCCTTTTTCACCATAGCCCTCTATAGGCTTCCAAATATCACTTTGCCAATTCCACAAGAACTGTCTTAGCGAAAGGCTTCTTGAGGGGAAAGCTGTAACTCTGTGAGATAATTTCTTAGAACACAAAGAAGTTTCTCAGAAAGCTTCCTTCTCTTTCTTATCGGAATTTTGTTTCCTTTGGCCCTATATTCATCAAAGGGATCCGAAATATCTCTTCTCAGATTCCACAGAAATAAGGCTAGCAAAGAGATCCACGAAATACAGATGTAACACTGAGAGATGATTTCACAGAACACAAAGAAGTTTCTCAGAAAGCTTCTTTCTCGTTGTTATCGGCGTTTATATCCTTTGGCCCTATAGTCTTCAAAGGGATCCGAAATATCTGTTCTCAGATTCCACAGAAATAAGGCTAGCAAAGAGATCCACGAAATACAGATGTAACTCTGTGAGATGAATTAACAGAACACTAAGCAGTTTCTCAGAAAGCTTCTTTCCAGATTTCATCTGAGGATATTTCCTTTTTCACCATAGCCCTCTATGCGCTTCCAAATATCACTTTGCCAATTCCACAATAAATGTCTTAGCGAAAGACTTCTTGTGGGGAAAGCTGTAACTCTGTGAGATGATTTCACAGAACACAAAGAAGTTTCTCAGAAAGCTTCTCTCTCGTTGTTATCGCAGTTTATATCCTTTGGCCCTATAGTCTTCAAAGGGATCCGAAATATCTCTTCTCAGATTCCACAGAAATAAGGCTAGCAAAGAGATCCACGAAATACAGATGTAGCTCTGTGAGATGAATTAACAGAACACTAAGCAGTTTCTCAGAAAGCTTCTTTCCAGATTTCATCTGAGGATATTTCCTTTTTCACCATAGCCCTCTATGCGCTTCCAAATATCACTTTGCCAATTCCACAATAAATGTCTTAGCGAAAGACTTCTTGTGGGGAAAGCTGTAACTCTGTGAGATGATTTCACAGAACACAAAGAAGTTTCTCAGAAAGTTTCTTTCTCTTTGTTATCGGAGTTTATTTCCTTTGGCCCTATAGTCTTTAAAGGGATACGAAATATCTGTTCTCAGATTCCACAGAAATAAGGCTAGCAAAGAGATCCGCGAAATACAGATGTAACTCTGTGAGATGAATTAACAGAACACTAAGCAGTTTCTCAGAAAGCTTCTTTCCAGATTTCATCTGAGGATATTTCCTTTTTCACCATAGCCCTCTATGCGCTTCCAAATATCACTTTGCCAATTCCACAATAAATGTCTTAGCGAAAGACTTCTTGTGGGGAAAGCTGTAACTCTGTGAGATGATTTCACAGAACACAAAGAAGTTTCTCAGAAAGTTTCTTTCTCTTTGTTATCGGAGTTTATTTCCTTTGGCCCTATAGTCTTTAAAGGGATCCGAAATATCTGTTCTCAGATTCCACAGAAATAAGGCTAGCAAAGAGATCCACGAAATACAGATGTAACTCTGTGAGATGAATTAACCGAACACTAAGCAGTTTCTCAGAAAGCTTCTTTCCAGATTTCATCTGAGGATATTTCCTTTTTCACCTTAGCCCTCTATGCGCTTCCAAATATCACTTTGCCAATTCCACAATAAATGTCTTAGCGAAAGACTTCTTGTGGGGAAAGCTGTAACTCTTTGAGATGATTTCACAGAACACAAAGAAGTTTCTCAGAAAGTTTCTTTCTCTTTGTTATCGGAGTTTATTTCCTTTGACCCTAAGTCTTTAAAGGGATCCGAAATATCTGTTCTCAGATTCCACAGAAATAAGGCTAGCAAAGAGATCCACGAAATACAGATGTAACTCCGTGAGATGAATTAACAGAACACTAAGCAGTTTCTCAGAAAGCTTCTTTCCAGATTTCATCTGAGGATATTTCCTTTTTCACCATAGCCCTCTATGCGCTTCCAAATATCACTTTGCCAATTCCACAATAAATGTCATAGCGAAAGACTTGCTGTGGGGAAAGCTGTAACTCTGTGAGATGATTTCACAGAACACAAAGAAATTTCTCAGAAAGCTTCTTTCTCGTTGTTATCGGAGTTTATATCCTTTGGCCCTATAGTCTTCAAAGGGATCCGAAATATCTGTTCTCAGATTCCACAGAAACAAGGCTAGCAAAGAGATCCACGAAATACAGATGTAACTCTGTGAGATGAATTAACAGAACACTAAGCAGTTTCTCAGAAAGCGTCTTTCCAGATTTCATCTGAGGATATTTCCTTTTTCACCATAGCCCTCTATGCGCTTCCAAATATCACTTTGCCAATTCCACAAGGACTGTCTTAGCGAATGGCTTCTTGAGGGGAAAGCTGTAACTCTGTGAGATGATTTCTTAGAACACAAAGAAGTTTCTCAGAAAGCTTCCTTCTCTTTCTTATCGGAATTTATTTCCTTTGGCCCTATATTCATCAAAGGGATCCGAAATATCTCTTCTCAGATTCCACAGAAATAAGGCTAGCAAAGAGATCCACGAAATACAGATGTAACTCTGTGAGATGATTTCACAGAACACAAAGAAGTTTCTCAGAAAGCTTCTTTCTCGTTGTTATCGGAGTTTATATCCTTTGGCCCTATAGTCTTCAAAGGGATCCGAAATATCTCTTCTCAGATTCCACAGAAATAAGGCTAGCAAAGAGATCCACGAAATACAGATGTAGCTCTGTGAGATGAATTAACAGAACACTAAGCAGTTTCTCAGAAAGCTTCTTTCCAGATTTCATCTGAGGATATTTCCTTTTTCACCATAGCCCTCTATGCGCTTCCAAATATCACTTTGCCAATTCCACAATAAATGTCTTAGCGAAAGACTTCTTGTGGGGAAAGCTGTAACTCTGTGAGATGATTTCACAGAACACAAAGAAGTTTCTCAGAAAGCTTCCTTCTCTTTGTTATCGGAGTTTATTTCCTTTGGCCCTATAGTCTTTAAAGGGATCCGAAATATCTGTTCTCAGATTCCACAGAAATAAGGCTAGCAAAGAGATCCGCGAAATACAGATGTAACTCTGTGAGATGAATTAACAGAACACTAAGCAGTTTCTTAGAAACCTTCTTTCCAGATTTCATCTGAGGATATTTCCTTTTTCACCATTGCCCTCAATGGGCTTACAAATATCACTTTGCCAATTCCACAATAAATGTCTTAGCGAAAGACTTCTTGTGGGGAAAGCTGTAACTCTGTGAGATGATTTCACAGAACACAAAGAAGTTTCTCAGAAAGCTTCTTTCTCGTTGTTATCCGAGTTTATATCCTTTGGCCCTATACTCTTCAAAGGGATCCGAAATATCTCTTCTCAGATTCCACAGAAATAAGGCTAGCAAAGAGATCCACGAAATACAGATGTAACTCTGTGAGATGAATTAACAGAACACTAAGCAGTTTCTCAGAAAGCTTCTTTCCAGATTTCATCTGAGGATATTTCCTTTTTCACCATAGCCCTCTATGCGCTTCCAAATATCACTTTGCCAATTCCACAATAAATGTCTTAGCGAAAGACTTCTTGTGGGGAAAGCTGTAACTCTGTGAGATGATTTCAGAGAACACAAAGAAGTTTCTCAGAAAGTTTCTTTCTCTTTGTTATCGGAGTTTATTTCCTATGGCCCTATAGTCTTTAAAGGGATCCGAAATATCTGTTCTCAGATTCCACAGAAATAAGGCTAGCAAAGAGATCCGCGAAATACAGATGTAACTCTGTGAGATGAATTAACAGAACACTAAGCAGTTTCTCAGAAAGCTTCTTTCCAGATTTCATCTGAGGATATTTCCTTTTTCACCATTGCCCTCTATGGCCTTCCAAATATAACTTTGCCAATTCCACAAGAACTGTCTTAGCGAAAGGCTTCTTGAGGGGAAAGCTGTAACTCTGTGAGATGATTTCACAGAACACAAAGAAGTTTCTCAGAAAGCTTCTTTCTCTTTGTTATCGGAGTTTATTTGCTTTGGCCCTATATTCTTTAAAGGGATCCGAAATATCTGTTCTCAGATTCCACAGAAATAAGGCTAGCAAAGAGATCCACGAAATACAGATGTAACTCTGTGAGATGAATTAACAGAACACTAAGCAGTTTCTCAGAAAGCTTCTTTCCAGATTTCATCTGAGGATATTTCCTTTTTCACCATAGCCCTCTATGCGCTTCCAAATATCACTTTGCCAATTCCACAATAAATGTCATAGCGAAAGACTTGCTGTGGGGAAAGCTGTAACTCTGTGAGATGATTTCACAGAACACAAAGAAGTTTCTCAGAAAGCTTCTTTCTCTTTGTTATCGGAGTTTATTTCCTTTGGCCCTATAGTCTTCAAAGGGATCCGAAATATCTGTTCTCAGATTCCACAGAAACAAGGCTAGCAAAGAGATCCACGAAATACAGATGTAACTCTGTGAGATGAATTAACAGAACACTAAGCAGTTTCTCAGAAAGCTTCTTTCCAGATTTCATCTGAGGATATTTCCTTTTTCACCATAGCCCTCTATGCGCTTCCAAATATCACTTTGCCAATTCCACAATAAATGTCTTAGCGAAAGACTTCTTGTGGGGAAAGCTGTAACTCTGTGAGATGATTTCACAGAACACAAAGAAGTTTCTCAGAAAGTTTCTTTCTCTTTGTTATCGGAGTTTATTTCCTTTGGCCCTATAGTCTTTATAGGGATCCGAAATATCTGTTCTCAGATTCCACAGAAATAAGGCTAGCAAAGAGATCCACGAAATACAGATGTAACTCTGTGAGATGAATTAACAGAACACTAAGCAGTTTCTCAGAAAGCTTCTTTCCAGATTTCATCTGAGGATATTTCCTTTTTCACCATAGCCCTCTATGCGCTTCCAAATATCACTTTGCCAATTCCACAATAAATGTCTTAGCGAAAGACTTCTTGTGGGGAAAGCTGTAACTCTGTGAGGTGATTTCACAGAACACAAAGAAGTTTCTCAGAAAGCTTCTCTCTGGTTGTTATCGCAGTTTATATCCTTTGGCCCTATAGTCTTCAAAGGGATCCGAAATATCTCTTCTCAGATTCCACAAAAATAAGGCTAGCAAAGAGATCCACGAAATACAGATGTAGCTCTGTGAGATGAATTAACAGAACACTAAGGAGTTTCTCAGAAAGCTTCTTTCCAGATTTCATCTGAGGATATTTCCTTTTTCACCATTGCCCTCTAGGGGTTCAAAATATCACTTTGCCAATTCAACAAGAACTGTCTAGCGAAAGGCTTCTTGAGGGGAAAGCTGTAACTCTGTGAGATGATTTCACAGAACACAAAGAAGTTTCACAGAAAGCTTCTTTCTCATTGTTATCGGAGTTTATATCCTTTGGCCCTATAGTCTTCAAAGGGATCCGAAATATCTGTTCTCAGATTCCACAGAAATAAGGCTAGCAAAGAGATCCGCGAAATACAGATGTAACTCTGTGAGATGAATTAACAGAACACTAAGCAGTTTCTCAGAGCTTCTTTCCAGATTTCATCTGAGGATATTTCCTTTTTCACCATAGCCCTCTATGGGCTTCCAAATATCACTTTGCCAATTCCACAATAAATGTCTTAGCGAAAGACTTCTTGTGGGGAAAGATGTAACTCTGTGAGATGATTTCACAGAACACAAAGAAGTTTCTCAGAAAGTTTCTTTCTCTTTGTTATCGGAGTTTATTTCCTTTGGCCCTATAGTCTTTAAAGGGATCCGAAATATCTGTTCTCAGATTCCACAGAAATAAGGCTAGCAAAGAGATCCAAGAAATACAGATGTAACTCTGTGAGATGAATTAACAGAACACTAAGCAGTTTCTCAGAAAGCGTCTTTCCAGATTTCATCTGAGGATATTTCCTTTTTCACCATAGCCCTCTATAGGCTTCCAAATATCACTTTGCAAATTCCACAAGAACTGTCTTAGCCAAAGGCTTCTTGAGGGGAAAGCTGTAACTCTGTGAGATGATTTCTTAGAACACAAAGAAGTTTCTCAGATAGCTTCCTTCTCTTTCTTATCGGAATTTTGTTTCCTTTGGCCCTATATTCATCAAAGGGATCCGAAATATCTCTTCTCAGATTCCACAGAAATAAGGCTAGCAAAGAGATCCACGAAATACAGATGTAACACTGTAAGATGATTTCACAGAACACAAAGAAGTTTCTCAGAAAGCTTCTTTCTCGTTGTTATCGGAGTTTATATCCTTTGGCCCTATAGTCTTCAAAGGGATCCGAAATATCTGTTCTCAGATTCCACAGAAATAAGGCTAGAAAAGAGATCCGCGAAATACAGATGTAACTCTGTGAGATGAATTAACAGAACACTAAGCAGTTTCTCAGAAAGCTTCTTTCCAGATTTCATCTGAGGATATTTCCTTTTTCACCATACCCCTCTATGCGCTTCCAAATATCACTTTGCCAATTCCACAATAAATGTCTTAGCGAAAGACTTCTTGTGGGGAAAGCTGTAACTCTGTGAGGTGATTTCACAGAACACAAAGAAGTTTTTCAGAAAGCTTCTCTCTCGTTGTTATCGCAGTTTATATCCTTTGGCCCTATAGTCTTCAAAGGGATCCGAAATATCTCTTCTCAGATTCCACAGAAATAAGGCTAGCAAAGAGATCCACGAAATACAGATGTAGCTCTGTGAGATGAATTAACAGAACACTAAGCAGTTTCTCAGAAAGCTTCTTTCCAGATTTCATCTGAGGATATTTCCTTTTTCACCATTGCCCTCTAGGGGTTCAAAATATCACTTTGCCAATTCAACAAGAACTGTCTTAGCGAAAGGCTTCTTCAGGGGAAAGTTGTAACTCTGTGAGATGATTTCACAGAACACAAAGAAGTTTCACAGAAAGCTTCTTTCTCATTGTTATCGGAGTTTATATCCTTTGGCCCTATAGTCTTCTAAGGGATCCGAAATATCTCTTCTCAGATTCCACAGAAATAAGGCTAGCAAAGAGATCCGCGAAATACAGATGTAACTCTGTGAGATGAATTAACAGAACACTAAGCAGTTTCTCAGAGCTTCTTTCCAGATTTCATCTGAGGATATTTCCTTTTTCACCATAGCCCTCTATGGGCTTCCAAATATCACTTTGCCAATTCCACAATAAATGTCTTAGCAAAAGACTTCTTGTGGGGAAAGATGTAACTCTGTGAGATGATTTCACAGAACACAAAGAAGTTTCTCAGAAAGTTTCTTTCTCTTTGTTATCGGAGTTTATTTCCTTTGGCCCTATAGTCTTTAAAGGGATCCGAAATATCTGTTCTCAGATTCCACGGAAATAAGGCTAGCAAAGAGATCCACGAAATACAGATGTAACTCTGTGAGATGAATTAACAGAACACTAAGCAGTTTCTCAGAAAGCGTCTTTCCAGATTTCATCTGAGGATATTTCCTTTTTCACCATAGCCCTCTATAGGCTTCCAAATATCACTTTGCCAATTCCACAAGAACTGTCTTAGCGAAACGCTTCTTGAGGGGAAAGTTGTAACTCTGTCAGATGATTTCTTAGAACACAAAGAAGTTTCTCAGAAAGCTTCCTTCTCTTTCTTATCGGAATTTTGTTTCCTTTGGCCCTATATTCATCAAAGGGATCCGAAATATCTCTTCTCAGATTCCACAGAAATAAGGCTAGCAAAGAGATCCACGAAATACAGATGTAACACTGTGAGATGATTTCACAGAACACAAAGAAGTTTCTCAGAAAGCTTCTTTCTCGTTGTTATCGGAGTTTATATCCTTTGGCCCTATAGTCTTCAAAGGGATCCGAAATATCTCTTCTCAGATTCCACAGAAATAAGGCTAGCAAAGAGATCCACGAAATACAGATGTAGCTCTGTGAGATGAATTAACAGAACACTAAGCAGTTTCTCAGAAAGCTTCTTTCCAGATTTCATCTGAGGATATTTCCTTTTTCACCATAGCCCTCTAGGCGCTTCCAAATATCACTTTGCCAATTCCACAATAAATGTCTTAGCGAAAGACTTCTTGTGGGGAAAGCTGTAACTCTGTGAGATGATTTCACAGAACACAAAGAAGTTTCTCAGAAAGCTTCCTTCTCTTTGTTATCGGAGTTTATTTCCTTTGGCCCTATAGTCTTTAAAGGGATCCGAAATATCTGTTCTCAGATTCCACAGAAATAAGGCTAGCAAAGAGATCCACGAAATACAGATGTAACTCTGTGAGATGAATTAACAGAACACTAAGCAGTTTCTTTGAAAGCTTCTTTCCAGATTTCATCTGAGGATATTTCCTTTTTCACCATTGCCCTCTATGGGCTTCCAAATATCACTTTGCCAATTCCACAATAAATGTCTTAGCGAAAGACTTCTTGTGGGGAAAGCTGTAACTCTGTGAGATGATTTCACAGAACACAAAGAAGTTTCTCAGAAAGCTTCTTTCTCGTTGTTATCGGAGTTTATATCCTTTGGCCCTATAGTCTTCAAAGGGATCCGAAATATCTCTTCTCAGATTCCACAGAAATAAGGCTAGCAAAGAGATCCACGAAATACAGATGTAACTCTGTGAGATGAATTAACAGAACACTAAGCAGTTTCTCAGGAAGCTTCTTTCCAGATTTCATCTGAGGATATTTCCTTTTTCACCATAGCCTTCTATGCGCTTCGAAATATCACTTTGCCAATTCCACAATAAATGTCTTAGCGAAAGACTTCTTGTGGGGAAAGCTGTAACTCTGTGAGATGATTTCAGAGAACACAAAGAAGTTTCTCAGAAAGTTTCTTTCTCTTTGTTATCGGAGTTTATTTCCTTTGGCCCTATAGTCTTTAAAGGGATCCGAACTATCTGTTCTCAGATTCCACAGAAATAAGGCTAGCAAAGAGATCCACGAAATACAGATGTAACTCTGTGAGATGAATTAACAGAACACTAAGCAGTTTCTCAGAAAGCTTCTTTCCAGATTTCATCTGAGGATATTTCCTTTTTCACCATTGCCCTCTAAGCGATTCCAAATATCACTTTGCCAATGCCACAATAAATGTCATAGCGAAATTCTTGCTGTGGGGAAAGCTGTAACTCTGTGAGATGATTTCACAGAACACAAAGAAGTTTCTCAGAAAGCTTCTTTCTCGTTGTTATCGGAGTTTATTTCCTTTGGCCCTATAGTCTTCAAAGGGATCCGAAATATCTGTTCTCAGATTCCACAGAAATAAGGCTAGCAAAGAGATCCACGAAATAGAGATGTAACTCTGTGAGATGAATTAACAGAACACTAAGCAGTTTCTCAGAAAGCTTCTTTCCAGATTTCATCTGAGGATATTTCCTTTTTCACCATAGCCCTCTATGCGCTTCCAAATATCACTTTGCCAATTCCACAATAAATGTCTTAGCGAAAGACTTCTTGTGGGGAAAGCTGTAACTCTGTGAGATGATTTCACAGAACACAAAGAAGTTTCTCAGAAAGTTTCTTTCTCTTTGTTAACGGAGTTTATATCCTTTGGCCCTATTGTCTTCAAAGGGATCCGAAATATCTCTTCTCAGATTCCACAGAAATAAGGCTAGCAAAGAGATCCGCGAAATACAGATGTAACTCTGTGAGATGAATTAACAGAACACTAAGCAGTTTCTCAGAAAGCTTCTTTCCAGATTTCATCTGAGGATATTTCCTTTATCACCATTGCCCTCTATGGGCTTCCAAATATCACTTTGCCAATTCCACAAGAACTGTCTTAGCGAGAGGCTTCTTGAGGGGAAAGCTGTAACTCTGTGAGATGATTTCACAGAACACAAAGAAGTTTCCCAGAAAGCTTCTTTCTCGTTGTTATCGGAGTTTATATCCTTTGGCCCTATAGTCTTCAAAGGGATCCGAAATATCTGTTCTCAGATTCCACAGAAATAAGGCTAGCAAAGAGATCCACGAAATAGCGATGTAACTCTGTGAGATGAATTAACAGAACACTAAGCAGTTTCTCAGAAAGCTTCTTTCCAGATTTCATCTGAGGATATTTCCTTTTTCACCATAGCCCTCTATGCGCTTCCAAATATCACTTTGCCAATTCCACAATAAATGTCTTAGCGAAAGACTTCTTGTGGGGAAAGCTGTAACTCTGTGAGATGATTTCACAGAACACAAAGAAGTTTCTCAGAAAGTTTCTTTCTCTTTGTTAACGGAGTTTATATCCTTTGGCCCTATTGTCTTCAAAGGGATCCGAAATATCTCTTCTCAGATTCCACAGAAATAAGGCTAGCAAAGAGATCCGCGAAATACAGATGTAACTCTGTGAGATGAATTAACAGAACACTAAGCAGTTTCTCAGAAAGCTTCTTTCCAGATTTCATCTGAGGATATTTCCTTTTTCACCATAGCCCTCTATGCGCTTCCAAATATCACTTTGCCAATTCCACAATAAATGTCTTAGCGAAAGACTTCTTGTGGGGAAAGCTGTAACTCTGTGAGATGATTTCACAGAACACAAAGAAGTTTCTCAGAAAGCTTCTTTCTCGTTGTTATCGGAGTTTATATCCTTTGGCCCTATAGTCTTCAAAGGGATCCGAAATATCTCTTCTCAGATTCCACAGAAATAAGGCTAGCAAAGAGATCCACGAAATACAGATGTAGCTCTGTGAGATGAATTAACAGAACACTAAGCAGTTTCTCAGAAAGCTTCTTTCCAGATTTCATCTGAGGATATTTCCTTTTTCACCATAGCCCTCTATGCGCTTCCAAATATCACTTTGCCAATTCCTCAATAAATGTCTTAGCGAAAGACTTCTTGTGGGGAAAGCTGTAACTCTGTGAGATGATTTCACAGAACACAAAGAAGTTTCTCAGAAAGTTCCTTTCTCTTTGTTATCGGAGTTTATTTCCTTTGGCCCTATAGTCTTTAAAGGGATCCGAAATATCTGTTCTCAGATTCCACAGAAATAAGGCTAGCAAAGAGATCCGCGAAATACAAATGTAACTCTGTGAGATGAATTAACAGAACACTAAGCAGTTTCTCAGAAAGCTTCTTTCCAGATTTCATCGGAGGATATTTCCTTTTTCACCATAGCCCTCTATGCGCTTCCAAATATCACTTTGCCAATTCCACAATAAATGTCTTAGCGAAAGACTTCTTGTGGGGAAAGCTGTAACTCTGTGAGATGATTTCACAGAACACAAAGAAGTTTCTCAGAAAGCTTCCTTCTCTTTGTTATCGGAGTTTATTTCCTTTGGCCCTATAGTCTTTAAAGGGATCCGAAATATCTGTTCTCAGATTCCACAGAAATAAGGCTAGCAAAGAGATCCACGAAATACAGATGTAACTCTGTGAGATGAATTAACAGAACACTAAGCAGTTTCTTAGAAAGCTTCTTTCCAGATTTCATCTGAGGATATTTCCTTTTTCACCATTGCCCTCTATGGGCTTCCAAATATCACTTTGCCAATTCCACAATAAATGTCTTAGCGAAAGACTTCTTGTGGGGAAAGCTGTAACTCTGTGAGATGATTTCACAGAACACAAAGAAGTTTCTCAGAAAGCTTCTTTCTCTTTGTTATCGGAGTTTATTTCCTTTGGCCCTATAGTCTTTAAAGGGATCCGAAATATCTGTTCTCAGATTCCACAGAAATAAGGCTAGCAAAGAGATCCGCGAAATACAGATGTAACTCTGTGAGATGAATTAACAGAACACTAAGCAGTTTCTCAGAAAGCTTCTTTCCAGATTTCATCTGAGGATATTTCCTTTTTCACCATAGCCCTCTATGCGCTTCCAAATATCACTTTGCCAATTCCACAATAAATGTCTTAGCGAAAGACTTCTTGTGGGGAAAGCTGTAACTCTGTGAGATGATTTCACAGAACACAAAGAAGTTTTTCAGAAAGTTTCTTTCTCTTTGTTATCGGAGTTTATTTCCTTTGGCCCTATAGTCTTTAAAGGGATCCGAAATATCTGTTCTCAGATTCCACAGAAATAAGGCTAGCAAAGAGATCCACGAAATACAGATGTAACTCTGTGAGATGAATTAACAGAACACTAAGCAGTTTCTCAGAAAGCTTCTTTCCAGATTTCATCTGAGGATATTTCCTTTATCACCATTGCCCTCTATGGGCTTCCAAATATCACTTTGCCAATTCCACAAGAACTGTCTTAGCGAGAGGCTTCTTGAGGGGAAAGCTGTAACTCTGTGAGATGATTTCACAGAACACAAAGAAGTTTCTCAGAAAGCTTCTTTCTCGTTGTTATAGGAGTTTATATCCTTTGGCCCTATAGCCTTCAAAGGGATCCGAAATATCTGTTCTCAGATTCCACAGAAATAACGCTAGCAAAGAGATCCACGAAATACAGATGTAACTCTGTGAGATGAATTAACAGAACACTAAGCAGTTTCTCAGAAAGCTTCTTTCCAGATTTCATCTGAGGATATTTCCTTTTTCACCATAGCCCTCTATAGGCTTCCAAATATCACTTTGCCAATTCCACAATAAATGTCTTAGCGAAAGACTTCTTGTGGGGAAAGCTGTAACTCTGTGAGATGATTTCACAGAACACAAAGAAGTTTCCCAGAAAGCTTCTTTCTCGTTGTTATCGGAGTTTATATCCTTTGGCCCTATAGTCTTCAAAGGGATCCGAAATATCTGTTCTCAGATTCCACAGAAATAAGGCTAGCAAAGAGATCCACGAAATAGAGATGTAACTCTGTGAGATGAATTAACAGAACACTAAGCAGTTTCTCAGAAAGCTTCTTTCCAGATTTCATCTGAGGATATTTCCTTTTTCACCATAGCCCTCTATGCGCTTCCAAATATCACTTTGCCAATTCCACAATAAATGTCTTAGCGAAAGACTTCTTGTGGGGAAAGCTGTAACTCTGTGAGATGATTTCACAGAACACAAAGAAGTTTCTCAGAAAGTTTCTTTCTCATTGTTAACGGAGTTTATATCCTTTGGCCCTATTGTCTTCAAAGGGATCCGAAATATCTCTTCTCAGATTCCACAGAAATAAGGCTAGCAAAGAGATCCGAGAAATACAGATGTAACTCTGTGAGATGAATTAACAGAACACTAAGCAGTTTCTCAGAAAGCTTCTTTCCAGATTTCATCTGAGGATATTTCCTTTTTCACCATAGCCCTCTATGCGCTTCCAAATATCACTTTGCCAATTCCACAATAAATGTCTTAGCGAAAGACTTCTTGTGGGGAAAGCTGTAACTCTGTGAGACGATTTCACAGAACACAAAGAAGTTCTCAGAAAGTTTCTTTCTCTTTGTTATCGGAGTTTATTTCCTTTGGCCCTATAGTCTTTAAAGGGATCAGAAATATCTGTTCTCAGATTCCACAGAAATAAGGCTAGCAAAGAGATCCACGAAATACAGATGTAACTCTGTGAGATGAATTAACAGAACACTAAGCAGTTTCTCAGAAAGCTTCTTTCCAGATTTCATCTGAGGATATTTCCTTTATCACCATTGCCCTCTATAGGCTTCCAAATATCACTTTGCCAATTCCACAAGAACTGTCTTAGCGAGAGGCTTCTTGAGGGGAAAGCTGTAACTCTGTGAGATGATTTCACAGAACACAAAGAAGTTTCTCAGAAAGCTTCTTTCTCGTTGTTATAGGAGTTTATATCCTTTGGCCCTATAGCCTTCAAAGGGATCCGAAATATCTGTTCTCAGATTCCACAGAAATAACGCTAGCAAAGAGATCCACGAAATACAGATGTAACTCTGTGAGATGAATTAACAGAACACTAAGCAGTTTCTCAGAAAGCTTCTTTCCAGATTTCATCTGAGGATATTTCCTTTTTCACCATAGCCCTCTATAGGCTTCCAAATATCACTTTGCCAATTCCACAATAAATGTCTTAGCGAAAGACTTCTTGTGGGGAAAGCTGTAACTCTGTGAGATGATTTCACAGAACACAAAGAAGTTTCCCAGAAAGCTTCTTTCTCGTTGTTATCGGAGTTTATATCCTTTGGCCCTATAGTCTTCAAAGGGATCCGAAATATCTGTTCTCAGATTCCACAGAAATAAGGCTAGCAAAGAGATCCACGAAATAGAGATGTAACTCTGTGAGATGAATTAACAGAACACTAAGCAGTTTCTCAGAAAGCTTCTTTCCAGATTTCATCTGAGGATATTTCCTTTTTCACCATAGCCCTCTATGCGCTTCCAAATATCACTTTGCCAATTCCACAATAAATGTCTTAGCGAAAGACTTCTTGTGGGGAAAGCTGTAACTCTGTGAGATGATTTCACAGAACACAAAGAAGTTTCTCAGAAAGTTTCTTTCTCTTTGTTAACGGAGTTTATATCCTTTGGCCCTATTGTCTTCAAAGGGATCCGAAATATCTCTTCTCAGATTCCACAGAAATAAGGCTAGCAAAGAGATCCACGAAATACAGATGTAGCTCTGTGAGATGAATTAACAGAACACTAAGCAGTTTCTCAGAAAGCTTCTTTCCAGATTTCATCTGAGGATATTTCCTTTTTCACCATAGCCCTCCATGCGCTTCCAAATATCACTTTCCCAATTCCACAATAAATGTCTTAGCGAAAGACTTCTTGTGGGGAAAGCTGTAACTCTGTGAGATGATTTCACAGAACACAAAGAAGTTTCTCAGAAAGTTCTTTTCTCTTTGTTATCGGAGTTTATTTCCTTTGGCCCTATAGTCTTTAAAAGGATCCGAAATATCTGTTCTCAGATTCCACAGAAATAAGGCTAGCAAAGAGATCCGCGAAATACAGATGTAACTCTGTGAGATGAATTAACAGAACACTAAGCAGTTTCTCAGAAAGCTTCTTTTCAGATTTCATCTGAGGATATTTCCTTTTTCACCATAGCCCTCTATGCGCTTCCAAATATCACTTTGCCAATTCCACAATAAATGTCTTAGCGAAAGACTTCTTGTGGGGAAAGCTGTAACTATGTGAGATGATTTCACAGAACACAAAGAAGTTTCTCAGAAAGCTTCCTTCTCTTTGTTATCGGAGTTTATTTCCTTTGGCCCTATAGTCTTTAAAGGGATCCGAAATATCTGTTCTCAGATTCCACAGAAATAAGGCTAGCAAAGAGATCCACGAAATAGAGATGTAACTCTGTGAGATGAATTAACAGAACACTAAGCAGTTTCTTAGAAAGCTTCTTTCCAGATTTCATCTGAGGATATTTCCTTTTTCACAATTGCCCTCTATGGGCTTCCAAATATCACTTTGCCAATTCCACAATAAATGTCTTAGCGAAAGACTTCTTGTGGGGAAAGCTGTAACTCTGTGAGATGATTTCACAGAACACAAAGAAGTTTCTCAGAAAGCTTCTTTTTTTTGTTATCGGAGTTTATTTCCTTTGGCCCTATAGTCTTTAAAGGGATCCAAAATATCTGTTCTCAGATTCCACAGAAATAAGGCTAGCAAAGAGATCCGCGAAATACAGATGTAACTCTGTGAGATGAATTAACAGAACACTAAGCAGTTTCTCAGAAAGCTTCTTTCCAGTTTTCATCTGAGGATATTTCCTTTTTCACCATAGCCCTCTATGGGCTTCCAAATATCACTTTGCCAATTCCACAAGAACTGTCTTAGCGAAAGGCTTCTTGAGGGGAAAGCTATAACTCTGTGAGATGATTTCACAGAACACAAAGAAGTTTCTCAGAAAGCTTCCTTCTCTTTCTTATCGGAGTTTATTTCCTTTCGCCCTATATTCATCAAAGGGATCCGAAATATCTCTTCTCAGATTCCACAGAAATAAGGCTAGCAAAGAGATCCACGAAATACACATGTAACTCTGTGAGATGAATTAACAGAACACTAAGCAGTTTCTCAGAAAGCTTCTTTCCAGATTTCATCTGAGGATATTTCCTTTTTCACCATAGCCCTCTATGCGCTTCCAAATATCACTTTGCCAATTCCACAATAAATGTCTTAGCGAAAGACTTCTTGTGGGGAAAGCTGTAACTCTGTGAGATGATTTCACAGAACACAAAGAAGTTTCTCAGAAAGCTTCTTTCTCGTTGTTATCGGAGTTTATATCCTTTGGCCCTATAGTCTTCAAAGGGATCCGAAATATCTCTTCTCAGATTCCACAGAAATAAGGCTAGCAAAGAGATCCACGAAATACAGATGTAACTCTGTGAGATGAATTAACAGAACACTAAGCAGTTTCTCAGAAAGCTTCTTTCCAGATTTCATCTGAGGATATTTCCTTTTTCACCATAGCCCTCTATGCGCTTCCAAATATCACTTTGCCAATTCCACAATAAATGTCTTAGCGAAAGACTTCTTGTGGGGAAAGCTGTAACTCTGTGAGATGATTTCAGAGAACACTAAGAAGTTTCTCAGAAAGATTCTTTCTCTTTGTTATCGGAGTTTATTTCCTTTGGCCCTATAGTCTTTAAAGGGATCCGAAATATCTGTTCTCAGATTCCACAGAAATAAGGCTAGCAAAGAGATCCGCGAAATACAGATGTAACTCTGTGAGATGAATTAACAGAACACTAAGCAGTTTCTCAGAAAGCTTCTTTCCAGATTTCATCTGAGGATATTTCCTTTTCCCCATAGCCGTCTATGCGCTTCCAAATATCACTTTGCCAATTCCTCAATAAATGTCTTAGCGAAAGACTTCTTGTGGGGAAAGCTGTAACTCTGTGAGATGATTTCACAGAACACAAAGAAGTTTCTCAGAAAGTTCCTTTCTCTTTGTTATCGGAGTTTATTTCCTTTGGCCCTATAGTCTTTAAAGGGATCTGAAATATCTGTTCTCAGATTCCAGAGAAATAAGGCTAGCAAAGAGATCCGCGAAATACAGATGTAACTCTGTGAGATGAATTAACAGAACACTAAGCAGTTTCTCAGAAAGCTTCTTTCCAGATTTCATCGGAGGATATTTCCTTTTTCACCATAGCCCTCTATGCGCTTCCATATATCACTTTGCCAATTCCACAATAAATGTCTTAGCGAAAGACTTCTTGTGGGGAAAGCTGTAACTCTGTGAGATGATTTCACTGAACACAAAGAAGTTTCTCAGAAAGCTTCCTTCTCTTTGTTATCGGAGTTTATTTCCTTTGGCCCTATAGTCTTTAAAGGGATCCGAAATATCTGTTCTCAGATTCCACAGAAATAAGGCTAGCAAAGAGATCCACGAAATACAGATGTAACTCTGTGAGATGAATTAACAGAACACTAAGCAGTTTCTTAGAAAGCTTCTTTCCAGATTTCATCTGAGGATATTTCCTTTTTCACCATTGCCCTCTATGGGCTTCCAAATATCACTTTGCCAATTCCACAATAAATGTCTTAGCGAAAGACTTCTTGTGGGGAAAGCTGTAACTCTGTGAGATGATTTCACAGAACACAAAGAAGTTTCTGAGAAAGCTTCTTTCTCTTTGTTATCGGAGTTTATTTCCTTTGGCCCTATAGTCTTTAAAGGGATCCGAAATATCTGTTCTCAGATTCCACAGAAATAAGGCTAGCAAAGAGATCCGCGAAATACAGATGTAACTCTGTGAGATGAATTAACAGAACACTAAGCAGTTTCTCAGAAAGCTTCTTTCCAGATTTCATCTGAGGATATTTCCTTTTTCACCATAGCCCTCTATGCGCTTCCAAATATCACTTTGCCAATTCCACAATAAATGTCTTAGCGAAAGACTTCTTGTGGGGAAAGCTGTAACTCTGTGAGATGATTTCACAGAACACAAAGAAGTTTCTCAGAAAGCTTCTTTCTCGTTGTTATCGGAGTTTATATCCTTTGGCCCTATAGTCTTCAAAGGGATCCGAAATATCTCTTCTCAGATTCCACAGAAATAAGGCTAGCAAAGAGATCCACGAAATACAGATGTAACTCTGTGAGATGAATTAACAGAACACTAAGCAGTTTCTCAGAAAGCTTCTTTCCAGATTTCATCTGAGGATATTTCCTTTTTCACCATTGCCCTCTATGCGCTTCCAAATATCACTTTGCCAATTCCACAGTAAATGTCTTAGCGAAAGACTTCTTGTGGGGAAAGCTGTAACTCTGTGAGATGATTTCACAGAACACAAAGAAGTTTCTCAGAAAGCTTCTTTCTCGTTGTTATCGGAGTTTATATCCTTTGGCCCTATAGTCTTCAAAGGGATCCGAAATATCTCTTCTCCGATTCCACAGAAATAAGGCTAGCAAAGAGATCCATGAAATACAGATGTAACTCTGTGAGATGAATTAACAGAACACTAAGCAGTTTCTCAGAAAGCTTCTTTCCAGATTTCATCTGAGGATATTTCCTTTTTCACCATAGCCCTCTATGCGCTTCCAAATATCACTTTGCCAATTCCACAATAAATGTCTTAGCGAAAGACTTCTTGTGGGGAAAGCTGTAACTCTGTGAGATGATTTCACAGAACACAAAGAAGTTTCTCAGAAAGTTTCTTTCTCTTTGTTATCGGAGTTTATTTCCTTTGGCCCTATAGTCTTTAAAGGGATCCGAAATATCTGTTCTCAGATTCCACAGAAATAAGGCTAGCAAAGAGATCCACGAAATACAGATGTAACTCTGTGAGATGAATTAACAGAACACTAAGCAGTTTCTCAGAAAGCTTCTTTCCAGATTTCATCTGAGGATATTTCCTTTTTCACCATTGCCCTCTATGCGCTTCCAAATATCACTTTGCCAATTCCACAGTAAATGTCTTAGCGAAAGACTTCTTGTGGGGAAAGCTGTAACTCTGTGAGATGATTTCACAGAACACAAAGAAGTTTCTCAGAAAGCTTCTTTCTCGTTGTTATCGGAGTTTATATCCTTTGGCCCTATAGTCTTCAAAGGGATCCGAAATATCTCTTCTCCGATTCCACAGAAATAAGGCTAGCAAAGAGATCCATGAAATACAGATGTAACTCTGTGAGATGAATTAACAGAACACTAAGCAGTTTCTCAGAAAGCTTCTTTCCAGATTTCATCTGAGGATATTTCCTTTTTCACCATAGCCCTCTATGCGCTTCCAAATATCACTTTGCCAATTCCACAATAAATGTCTTAGCGAAAGACTTCTTGTGGGGAAAGCTGTAACTCTGTGAGATGATTTCACAGAACACAAAGAAGTTTCTCAGAAAGTTTCTTTCTCTTTGTTATCAGAGTTTATTTCCTTTGGCCCTATAGTCTTTAAAGGGATCCGAAATATCTGTTCTCAGATTCCACAGAAATAAGGCTAGCAAAGAGATCCGCGAAATACAGATGTAGCTCTGTGAGATGAATTAACAGAACACTAAGCAGTTTCTCAGAAAGCTTCTTTCCAGATTTCATCTGAGGATATTTCCTTTTTCACCATAGCCCTCTATGCGCTTCCAAATATCACTTTGCCAATTCCACAATAAATGTCTTAGCGAAAGACTTCTTGTGGGGAAAGCTGTAACTCTGTGAGAAGATTTCACAGAACACAAAGAAGTTTCTCAGAAAGCTTCTTTCTCTTTGTTATCGGAGTTTATTTCCTTTGGCCCTATAGTCTTTAAAGGGATCCGAAATATCTGTTCTCAGATTCCACAGAAATAAGGCTAGCAAAGAGATCCACGAAATACAGATGTAACTCTGTGAGATGAATTAACAGAACACTAAGCAGTTTCTCAGAAAGCTTCTTTCCAGATTTCATCTGAGGATATTTCCTTTTTCACCATAGCCCTCTATGCGCTTCCAAATATCACTTTGCCAATTCCACAAGAACTGTCTTAGCGAAAGGCTTCTTGGGGGGAAAGCTGTAACTCTGTGAGATGATTTCACAGAACACAAAGAAGTTTCTGAGAAAGCTTCTTTCTCTTTGTTATCGGAGTTTATTTCCTTTGGCCCTATAGTCTTTAAAGGGATCCGAAATATCTGTTCTCAGATTCCACAGAAATAAGGCTAGCAAAGAGATCCGCGAAATACAGATGTAACTCTGTGAGATGAATTAACAGAACACTAAGCAGTTTCTCAGAAAGCTTCTTTCCAGATTTCATCTGAGGATATTTCCTTTTTCACCATAGCCCTCTATGCGCTTCCAAATATCACTTTGCCAATTCCACAATAAATGTCTTAGCGAAAGACTTCTTGTGGGGAAAGCTGTAACTCTGTGAGATGATTTCACAGAACACAAAGAAGTTTCTCAGAAAGTTTCTTTCTCGTTGTTATCGGAGTTTATATCCTTTGGCCCTATAGTCTTCAAAGGGATCCGAAATATCTCTTCTCAGATTCCACAGAAATAAGGCTAGCAAAGAGATCCGCGAAATACAGATGTAACTCTGTGAGATGAATTAACAGAACACTAAGCAGTTTCTCAGAAAGCTTCTTTCCAGATTTCATCTGAGGATATTTCCTTTTTCACCATAGCCCTCTATGCGCTTCCAAATATCACTTTGCCAATTCCACAATAAATGTCTTAGCGAAAGACTTCTTGTGGGGAAAGCTGTAACTCTGTGAGATGATTTCACAGAACACAAAGAAGTTTCTCAGAAAGCTTCTTTCTCTTTGTTATCGGAGTTTATTTCCTTTGGCCCTATAGTCTTTAAAGGGATCCGAAATATCTCTTCTCAGATTCCACAGAAATAAGGCTAGCAAAGAGATCCGCGAAATACAGATGTAACTCTGTGAGATGAATTAACAGAACACTAAGCAGTTTCTCAGAAAGCTTCTTTCCAGATTTCATCTGAGGATATTTCCTTTTCCCCATAGCCGTCTATGCGCTTCCAAATATCACTTTGCCAATTCCTCAATAAATGTCTTAGCGAAAGACTTCTTGTGGGGAAAGCTGTAACTCTGTGAGATGATTTCACAGAACACAAAGAAGTTTCTCAGAAAGTTCCTTTCTCTTTGTTATCGGAGTTTATTTCCTTTGGCCCTATAGTCTTTAAAGGGATCTGAAATATCTGTTCTCAGATTCCACAGAAATAAGGCTAGCAAAGAGATCCGCGAAATACAGATGTAACTCTGTGAGATGAATTAACAGAACACTAAGCAGTTTCTCAGAAAGCTTCTTTCCAGATTTCATCGGAGGATATTTCCTTTTTCACCATAGCCCTCTATGCGCTTCCAAATATCACTTTGCCAATTCCACAATAAATGTCTTAGCGAAAGACTTCTTGTGGGGAAAGCTGTAACTCTGTGAGATGATTTCACTGAACACAAAGAAGTTTCTCAGAAAGCTTCCTTCTCTTTGTTATCGGAGTTTATTTCCTTTGGCCCTATAGTCTTTAAAGGGATCCGAAATATCTGTTCTCAGATTCCACAGAAATAAGGCTAGCAAAGAGATCCACGAAATACAGATGTAACTCTGTGAGATGAATTAACAGAACACTAAGCAGTTTCTTAGAAAGCTTCTTTCCAGATTTCATCTGAGGATATTTCCTTTTTCACCATTGCCCTCTATGGGCTTCCAAATATCACTTTGCCAATTCCACAATAAATGTCTTAGCGAAAGACTTCTTGTGGGGAAAGCTGTAACTCTGTGAGATGATTTCACAGAACACAAAGAAGTTTCTGAGAAAGCTTCTTTCTCTTTGTTATCGGAGTTTATTTCCTTTGGCCCTATAGTCTTTAAAGGGATCCGAAATATCTGTTCTCAGATTCCACAGAAATAAGGCTAGCAAAGAGATCCGCGAAATACAGATGTAACTCTGTGAGATGAATTAACAGAACACTAAGCAGTTTCTCAGAAAGCTTCTTTCCAGATTTCATCTGAGGATATTTCCTTTTTCACCATAGCCCTCTATGCGCTTCCAAATATCACTTTGCCAATTCCACAATAAATGTCTTAGCGAAAGACTTCTTGTGGGGAAAGCTGTAACTCTGTGAGATGATTTCACAGAACACAAAGAAGTTTCTCAGAAAGCTTCTTTCTCGTTGTTATCGGAGTTTATATCCTTTGGCCCTATAGTCTTCAAAGGGATCCGAAATATCTCTTCTCAGATTCCACAGAAATAAGGCTAGCAAAGAGATCCACGAAATACAGATGTAACTCTGTGAGATGAATTAACAGAACACTAAGCAGTTTCTCAGAAAGCTTCTTTCCAGATTTCATCTGAGGATATTTCCTTTTTCACCATTGCCCTCTATGCGCTTCCAAATATCACTTTGCCAATTCCACAGTAAATGTCTTAGCGAAAGACTTCTTGTGGGGAAAGCTGTAACTCTGTGAGATGATTTCACAGAACACAAAGAAGTTTCTCAGAAAGCTTCTTTCTCGTTGTTATCGGAGTTTATATCCTTTGGCCCTATAGTCTTCAAAGGGATCCGAAATATCTCTTCTCAGATTCCACAGAAATAAGGCTAGCAAAGAGATCCATGAAATACAGATGTAACTCTGTGAGATGAATTAACAGAACACTAAGCAGTTTCTCAGAAAGCTTCTTTCCAGATTTCATCTGAGGATATTTCCTTTTTCACCATAGCCCTCTATGCGCTTCCAAATATCACTTTGCCAATTCCACAATAAATGTCTTAGCGAAAGACTTCTTGTGGGGAAAGCTGTAACTCTGTGAGATGATTTCACAGAACACAAAGAAGTTTCTCAGAAAGTTTCTTTCTCTTTGTTATCGGAGTTTATTTCCTTTGGCCCTATAGTCTTTAAAGGGATCCGAAATATCTGTTCTCAGATTCCACAGAAATAAGGCTAGCAAAGAGATCCACGAAATACAGATGTAACTCTGTGAGATGAATTAACAGAACACTAAGCAGTTTCTCAGAAAGCTTCTTTCCAGATTTCATCTGAGGATATTTCCTTTTTCACCATTGCCCTCTATGCGCTTCCAAATATCACTTTGCCAATTCCACAGTAAATGTCTTAGCGAAAGACTTCTTGTGGGGAAAGCTGTAACTCTGTGAGATGATTTCACAGAACACAAAGAAGTTTCTCAGAAAGCTTCTTTCTCGTTGTTATCGGAGTTTATATCCTTTGGCCCTATAGTCTTCAAAGGGATCCGAAATATCTCTTCTCCGATTCCACAGAAATAAGGCTAGCAAAGAGATCCATGAAATACAGATGTAACTCTGTGAGATGAATTAACAGAACACTAAGCAGTTTCTCAGAAAGCTTCTTTCCAGATTTCATCTGAGGATATTTCCTTTTTCACCATAGCCCTCTATGCGCTTCCAAATATCACTTTGCCAATTCCACAATAAATGTCTTAGCGAAAGACTTCTTGTGGGGAAAGCTGTAACTCTGTGAGATGATTTCACAGAACACAAAGAAGTTTCTCAGAAAGTTTCTTTCTCTTTGTTATCGGAGTTTATTTCCTTTGGCCCTATAGTCTTTAAAGGGATCCGAAATATCTGTTCTCAGATTCCACAGAAATATGGCTAGCAAAGAGATCCGCGAAATACAGATGTAGCTCTGTGAGATGAATTAACAGAACACTAAGCAGTTTCTCAGAAAGCTTCTTTCCAGATTTCATCTGAGGATATTTCCTTTTTCACCATAGCCCTCTATGCGCTTCCAAATATCACTTTGCCAATTCCACAATAAATGTCTTAGCGAAAGACTTCTTGTGGGGAAAGCTGTAACTCTGTGAGAAGATTTCACAGAACACAAAGAAGTTTCTCAGAAAGCTTCTTTCTCTTTGTTATCGGAGTTTATTTCCTTTGGCCCTATAGTCTTTAAAGGGATCCGAAATATCTGTTCTCAGATTCCACAGAAATAAGGCTAGCAAAGAGATCCACGAAATACAGATGTAACTCTGTGAGATGAATTAACAGAACACTAAGCAGTTTCTCAGAAAGCTTCTTTCCAGATTTCATCTGAGGATATTTCCTTTTTCACCATAGCCCTCTATGCGCTTCCAAATATCACTTTGCCAATTCCACAAGAACTGTCTTAGCGAAAGGCTTCTTGGGGGGAAAGCTGTAACTCTGTGAGATGATTTCACAGAACACAAAGAAGTTTCTCAGAAAGCTTCTTTCTCTTTGTTATCGGAGTTTATTTCCTTTGGCCCTATAGTCTTTAAAGGTATCCGAAATATCTGTTCTCAGATTCCACAGAAATAAGGCTAGCAAAGAGATCCGCGAAATACAGATGTAACTCTGTGAGATGAATTAACAGAACACTAAGCAGTTTCTCAGAAAGCTTCTTTCCAGATTTCATCTGAGGATATTTCCTTTTTCACCATAGCCCTCTATGCGCTTCCAAATATCACTTTGCCAATTCCACAATAAATGTCTTAGCGAAAGACTTCTTGTGGGGAAAGCTGTAACTCTGTGAGATGATTTCACAGAACACAAAGAAGTTTCTCAGAAAGCTTCTTTCTCGTTGTTATCGGAGTTTATATCCTTTGGCCCTATAGTCTTCAAAGGGATCCGAAATATCTCTTCTCAGATTCCACAGAAATAAGGCTAGCAAAGAGATCCGCGAAATACAGATGTAACTCTGTGAGATGAATTAACAGAACACTAAGCAGTTTCTCAGAAAGCTTCTTTCCAGATTTCATCTGAGGATATTTCCTTTTTCACCATAGCCCTCTATGCGCTTCCAAATATCACTTTGCCAATTCCACAATAAATGTCTTAGCGAAAGACTTCTTGTGGGGAAAGCTGTAACTCTGTGAGATGATTTCACAGAACACAAAGAAGTTTCTCAGAAAGCTTCTTTCTCTTTGTTATCGGAGTTTATTTCCTTTGGCCCTATAGTCTTTAAAGGGATCCGAAATATCTGTTCTCAGATTCCACAGAAATAAGGCTAGCAAAGAGATCCGCGAAATACAGATGTAACTCTGTGAGATGAATTAACAGAACACTAAGCAGTTTCTCAGAAAGCTTCTTTCCAGATTTCATCTGAGGATATTTCCTTTTTCACCGTAGCCCTCTATGCGCTTCCAAATATCACTTTGCCAATTCCACATTAAATGTCTTAGCGAAAGACTTCTTGTGGGGAAAGCTGTAACTCTGTGAGATGATTTCACAGAACACAAAGCAGTTTCTCAGAAAGTTTCTTTTTCTTTGTTATCGGAGTTTATTTCCTTTGGCCCTATAGTCTTTAAAGGAATCCGAAATATCTGTTCTCAGATTCCACAGAAATAAGGCTAGCAAAGAGATCCACGAAATACAGATGTAACTCTGTGAGATGAATTAACAGAACACTAAGCAGTTTCTCAGAAAGCTTCTTTCCAGATTTCATCTGAGGATATTTCCTTTATCACCATTGCCCTCTATGGGCTTCCAAATATCACTTTGCCAATTCCACAAGAACTGTCTTAGCGAGAGGCATCTTGAGGGGGAAGCTGTAACTCTGTGAGATGATTTCACAGAACACAAAGAAGTTTCTCAGAAAGCTTCTTTCTCGTTGTTATAGGAGTTTATATCCTTTGGCCCTATAGCCTTCAAAGGGATCCGAAATATCTGTTCTCAGATTCCACACAAATAACGCTAGCAAAGAGATCCATGAAATACAGATGTAACTCTGTGAGATGAATTAACAGAACACTAAGCAGTTTCTCAGAAAGCTTCTTTCCAGATTTCATCTGAGGATATTTCCTTTTTCACCATAGCCCTCTATGCGCTTCCAAATATCACTTTGCCAATTCCACAATAAATGTCTTAGCGAAAGACTTCTTGTGGGGAAAGCTGTAACTCTGTGAGATGATTTCACAGAACACAAAGAAGTTTCTCAGAAAGTTTCTTTCTCTTTGTTATCGGAGTTTATTTCCTTTGGCCCTATAGTCTTTAAAGGGATCCGAAATATCTGTTCTCAGATTCCACAGAAATAAGGCTATCAAAGAGATCCACGAAATACAGATGTAACTCTGTGAGATGAATTAACAGAACACTAAGCAGTTTCTCAGAAAGCTTCTTTCCAGATTTCATCTGAGGATATTTCCTTTTTCACCATTGCCCTCTATGGGCTTCCAAATATCACTTTGCCAATTCCACAAGAACTGTCTTAGCGAAAGGCTTCTTGAGGGGAAAGCTGTAACTCTGTGAGATGATTTCACAGAACAAAAAGAAGTTTCTCAGAAAGCTTCTTTCTCTTTGTTATCGGAGTTTATTTCCTTTGGCCCTATAGTCTTTAAAGGGATCCGAAATATCTGTTCTCAGATTCCACAGAAATAAGGCTAGCAAAGAGATCCGCGAAATACAGATGTAACTCTGTGAGATGAATTAACAGAACACTAAGCAGTTTCTCAGAAAGCTTCTTTCCAGATTTCATCTGAGGATATTTCCTTTTTCACCATAACCCTCTATGCGCTTCCAAATATCACTTTGCCAATTCCACAATAAATGTCTTAGCGAAAGACTTCTTGTGGGGAAAGCTGTAACTCTGTGAGATGATTTCACAGAACACAAAGAAGTTTCTCAGAAAGCTTCTTTCTCGTTGTTATCGGAGTTTATATCCTTTGGCCCTATAGTCTTCAAAGGGATCCGAAATATCTCTTCTCAGATTCCACAGAAATAAGGCTAGCAAAGAGATCCACGAAATACAGATGTAACTCTGTGAGATGAATTAACAGAACACTAAGCAGTTTCTCAGAAAGCTTCTTTCCAGATTTCATCTGAGGATATTTCCTTTTTCACCATTGCCCTCTATGCGCTTCCAAATATCACTTTGCCAATTCCACAGTAAATGTCTTAGCGAAAGACTTCTTGTGGGGAAAGCTGTAACTCTGTGAGACGATTTCACAGAACACATAGAAGTTTCTCAGAAAGCTTCTTTCTCGTTGTTATCGGAGTTTATATCCTTAGGCCCTATAGTCTTCAAAGGGATCCGAAATATCTCTTCTCCGATTCCACAGAAATAAGGCTAGCAAAGAGATCCATGAAATACAGATGTAACTCTGTGAGATGAATTAACAGAACACTAAGCAGTTTCTCAGAAAGCTTCTTTCCAGATTTCATCTGAGGATATTTCCTTTTTCACCATAGCCCTCTATGCGCTTCCAAATATCACTTTGCCAATTCCACAATAAATGTCTTAGCGAAAGACTTCTTGTGGGGAAAGCTGTAACTCTGTGAGACGATTTCACAGAACACAAAGAAGTTTCTCAGAAAGTTTCTTTCTCTTTGTTATCGGAGTTTATTTCCTTTGGCCCTATAGTCTTTAAAGGGATCCGAAATATCTGTTCTCAGATTCCACAGAAATAAGGCTAGCAAAGAGATCCGCGAAATACAGATGTAGCTCTGTGAGATGAATTAACAGAACACTAAGCAGTTTCTCAGAAAGCTTCTTTCCAGATTTCATCTGAGGATATTTCCTTTTTCACCATAGCCCTCTATGCGCTTCCAAATATCACTTTGCCAATTCCACAATAAATGTCTTAGCGAAAGACTTCTTGTGGGGAAAGCTGTAACTCTGTGAGAAGATTTCACAGAACACAAAGAAGTTTCTCAGAAAGTTTCTTTCTCTTTGTTATCGGAGTTTATTTCCTTTGGCCCTATAGTCTTTAAAGGGATCCGAAATATCTGTTCTCAGATTCCACAGAAATAAGGCTAGCAAAGAGATCCACGAAATACAGATGTAACTCTGTGAGATGAATTAACAGAACACTAAGCAGTTTCTCAGAAAGCTTCTTTCCAGATTTCATCTGAGGATATTTCCTTTTTCACCATTGCCCTCTATGGGCTTCCAAATATCACTTTGCCAATTCCACAAGAACTGTCTTAGCGAAAGGCTTCTTGGGGGGAAAGCTGTAACTCTGTGAGATGATTTCACAGAACACAAAGAAGTTTCTCAGAAAGCTTCTTTCTCTTTGTTATCGGAGTTTATTTCCTTTGGCCCTATAGTCTTTAAAGGGATCCGAAATATCTGTTCTCAGATTCCACAGAAATAAGGCTAGCAAAGAGAGCCGCGAAATACAGATGTAACTCTGTGAGATGAATTAACAGAACACTAAGCAGTTTCTCAGAAAGCTTCTTTCCAGATTTCATCTGAGGATATTTCCTTTTTCACCATAGCCCTCTATGCGCTTCCAAATATCACTTTGCCAATTCCACAATAAATGTCTTAGCGAAAGACTTCTTGTGGGGAAAGCTGTAACTCTGTGAGATGATTTCACAGAACACAAAGAAGTTTCTCAGAAAGCTTCTTTCTCGTTGTTATCGGAGTTTATATCCTTTGGCCCTATAGTCTTCAAAGGGATCCGAAATATCTCTTCTCAGATTCCACAGAAATAAGGCTAGCAAAGAGATCCGCGAAATACAGATGTAACTCTGTGAGATGAATTAACAGAACACTAAGCAGTTTCTCAGAAAGCTTCTTTCCAGATTTCATCTGAGGATATTTCCTTTTTCACCATAGCCCTCTATGCGCTTCCAAATATCACTTTGCCAATTCCACAATAAATGTCTTTGCGAAAGACTTCTTGTGGGGAAAGCTGTAACTCTGTGAGATGATTTCACAGAACACAAAGAAGTTTCTCAGAAAGCTTCTTTCTCTTTGTTATCGGAGTTTATTTCCTTTGGCCCTATAGTCTTTAAAGGGATCCGTAATATCTGTTCTCAGATTCCACAGAAATAAGGCTAGCAAAGAGATCCGCGAAATACAGATGTAACTCTGTGAGATGAATTAACAGAACACTAAGCAGTTTCTCAGAAAGCTTCTTTCCAGATTTCATCTGAGGATATTTCCTTTTTCACCGTAGCCCTCTATGCGCTTCCAAATATCACTTTGCCAATTCCACAATAAATGTCTTAGCGAAAGACTTCTTGTGGGGAAAGCTGTAACTCTGTGAGATGATTTCACAGAACACAAAGAAGTTTCTCAGAAAGTTCCTTTCTCTTTGTTATCGGAGTTTATTTCCTTTGGCCCTATAGTCTTTAAAGGGATCCGAAATATCTGTTCTCAGATTCCACAGAAATAAGGCTAGCAAAGAGATCCGCGAAATACAGATGTAACTCTGTGAGATGAATTAACAGAACACTAAGCAGTTTCTCAGAAAGCTTCTTTCCAGATTTCATCGGAGGATATTTCCTTTTTCACCATAGCCCTCTATGCGCTTCCAAATATCACTTTGCCAATTCCACAATAAATGTCTTAGCGAAAGACTTCTTGTGGGGAAAGCTGTAACTCTGTGAGATGATTTCACAGAACACAAAGAAGTTTCTCAGAAAGCTTCCTTCTCTTTGTTATCGGAGTTTATTTCCTTTGGCCCTATAGTCTTTAAAGGGATCCGAAATATCTGTTCTCAGATTCCACAGAAATAAGGCTAGCAAAGAGATCCACGAAATACAGATGTAACTCTGTGAGATGAATTAACAGAACACTAAGCAGTTTCTTAGAAAGCTTCTTTCCAGATTTCATCTGAGGATATTTCCTTTTTCACCATTGCCCTCTATGGGCTTCCAAATATCACTTTGCCAATTCCACAATAAATGTCTTAGCGAAAGACTTCTTGTGGGGAAAGCTGTAACTCTGTGAGATGATTTCACAGAAGACAAAGAAGTTTCTCAGAAAGCTTCTTTCTCTTTGTTATCGGAGTTTATTTCCTTTGGCCCTATAGTCTTTAAAGGGATCCGAAATATCTGTTCTCAGATTCCACAGAAATAAGGCTAGCAAAGAGATCCGCGAAATACAGATGTAACTCTGTGAGATGAATTAACAGAACACTAAGCAGTTTCTCAGAAAGCTTCTTTCCAGATTTCATCTGAGGATATTTCCTTTTTCACCATAGCCCTCTATGCGCTTCCAAATATCACTTTGCCAATTCCACAATAAATGTCTTAGCGAAAGACTTCTTGTGGGGAAAGCTGTAACTCTGTGAGATGATTTCACAGAACACAAAGAAGTTTCTCAGAAAGTTTCTTTCTCTTTGTTATCGGAGTTTATTTCCTTTGGCCCTATAGTCTTTAAAGGGATCCGAAATATCTGTTCTCAGATTCCACAGAAATAAGGCTAGCAAAGAGATCCACGAAATACAGATGTAACTCTGTGAGATGAATTAACAGAACACTAAGCAGTTTCTCAGAAAGCTTCTTTCCAGATTTCATCTGAGGATATTTCCTTTATCACCATTGCCCTCTATGGGCTTCCAAATATCACTTTGCGAATTCCACAAGAACTGTCTTAGCGAGAGGCTTCTTGAGGGGAAAGTTGTAACTCTGTGAGATGATTTCACAGAACACAAAGAAGTTTCTCAGAAAGCTTCTTTCTCGTTGTTATAGGAGTTTATATCCTTTGGCCCTATAGCCTTCAAAGGGATCCGAAATATCTGTTCTCAGATTCCACAGAAATAACGCTAGCAAAGAGATCCACGAAATACAGATGTAACTCTGTGAGATGAATTAACAGAACACTAAGCAGTTTCTCAGAAAGCTTCTTTCCAGATTTCATCTGAGGATATTTCTTTTTTCACCATAGCCCTCTATAGGCTTCCAAATATCACTTTGCCAATTCCACAATAAATGTCTTAGCGAAAGACTTCTTGTGGGGAAAGCTGTAACTCTGTGAGATGATTTCACAGAACACAAAGAAGTTTCCCAGAAAGCTTCTTTCTCGTTGTTATCGGAGTTTATATCCTTTGGCCCTATAGTCTTCAAAGGGATCCGAAATATCTGTTCTCAGATTCCACAGAAATAAGGCTAGCAAAGAGATCCACGAAATAGAGATGTAACTCTGTGAGATGAATTAACAGAACACTAAGCAGTTTCTCAGAAAGCTTCTTTCCAGATTTCATCTGAGGATATTTCCTTTTTCACCATAGCCCTCTATGCGCTTCCAAATATCACTTTGCCAATTCCACAATAAATGTCTTAGCGAAAGACTTCTTGTGGGGAAAGCTGTAACTCTGTGAGATGATTTCACAGAACACAAAGAAGTTTCTCAGAAAGTTTCTTTCTCTTTGTTATCGGAGTTTATTTCCTTTGGCCCTATAGTATTTTAAGGGATCAGAAATATCTGTTCTCAGATTCCACAGAAATAAGGCTAGCAAAGAGATCCACGAAATACAGATGTAACTCTGTGAGATGAATTAACAGAACACTAAGCAGTTTCTCAGAAAGCTTGTTTCCAGATTTCATCTTAGGATATTTCCTTTTTCACCATTGCCCTCTATAGGCTTCCAAATATCACTTTGCCAATTCCACAAGAACTGTCTTAGCGAGAGGCTTCTTGAGGGGAAAGCTGTAACTCTGTGAGATGATTTCACAGAACACAAAGAAGTTTCTCAGAAAGCTTCTTTCTCGTTGTTATAGGAGTTTATATCCTTTGGCCCTATAGCCTTCAAAGGGATCCGAAATATCTGTTCTCAGATTCCACAGAAATAACGCTAGCAAAGAGATCCACGAAATACAGATGTAACTCTGTGAGATGAATTAACAGAACACTAAGCAGTTTCTCAGAAAGCTTCTTTCCAGATTTCATCTGAGGATATTTCCTTTTTCACCATAGCCCTCTATAGGCTTCCAAATATCACTTTGCCAATTCCACAATAAATGTCTTAGCGAAAGACTTCTTGTGGGGAAAGCTGTAACTCTGTGAGATGATTTCACAGAACACAAAGAAGTTTCCCAGAAAGCTTCTTTCTCGTTGTTATCGGAGTTTATATCCTTTGGCCCTATAGTCTTCAAAGGGATCCGAAATATCTGTTCTCAGATTCCACAGAAATAAGGCTAGCAAAGAGATCCACGAAATAGAGATGTAACTCTGTGAGATGAATTAACAGAACACTAAGCAGTTTCTCAGAAAGCTTCTTTCCAGATTTCATCTGAGGATATTTCCTTTTTCACCATAGCCCTCTATGCGCTTCCAAATATCACTTTGCCAATTCCACAATAAATGTCTTAGCGAAAGACTTCTTGTGGGGAAAGCTGTAACTCTGTGAGATGATTTCACAGAACACAAAGAAGTTTCTCAGAAAGTTTCTTTCTCTTTGTTAACGGAGTTTATATCCTTTGGCCCTATTGTCTTCAAAGGGATCCGAAATATCTCTTCTCAGATTCCACAGAAATAAGGCTAGCAAAGAGATCCGCGAAATACAGATGTAACTCTGTGAGATGAATTAACAGAACACTAAGCAGTTTCTCAGAAAGCTTCTTTCCAGATTTCATCTGAGGATATTTCCTTTTTCACCATAGCCCTCTATGCGCTTCCAAATATCACTTTGCCAATTCCACAATAAATGTCTTAGCGAAAGACTTCTTGTGGGGAAAGCTGTAACTCTGTGAGATGATTTCACTGAACACAAAGAAGTTTCTCAGAAAGCTTCCTTCTCTTTGTTATCGGAGTTTATTTCCTTTGGCCCTATAGTCTTTAAAGGGATCCGAAATATCTGTTCTCAGATTCCACAGAAATAAGGCTAGCAAAGAGATCCACGAAATACAGATGTAACTCTGTGAGATGAATTAACAGAACACTAAGCAGTTTCTCAGAAAGCTTCTTTCCAGATTTCATCTGAGGATATTTCCTTTTTCACCATAGCCCTCTATGCGCTTCCAAATATCACTTTGCCAATTCCACAATAAATGTCTTAGCGAAAGACTTCTTGTGGGGAAAGCTGTAACTCTGTGAGATGATTTCACAGAACACAAAGAAGTTTCTCAGAAAGTTTCTTTCTCTTTGTTATCGGAGTTTATTTCCTTTGGCCCTATAGTCTTTAAAGGGATCCGAAATATCTGTTCTCAGATTCCACAGAAATAAGGCTATCAAAGAGATCCACGAAATACAGATGTAACTCTGTGAGATGAATTAACAGAACACTAAGCAGTTTCTCAGAAAGCTTCTTTCCAGATTTCATCTGAGGATATTTCCTTTTTCACCATTGCCCTCTATGGGCTTCCAAATATCACTTTGCCAATTCCACAAGAACTGTCTTAGCGAAAGGCTTCTTGTGGGGAAAGCTGTAACTCTGTGAGATGATTTCACAGAACACAAAGAAGTTTCTCAGAAAGCTTCCTTCTCTTTGTTATCGGAGTTTATTTCCTTTGGCCCTATAGTCTTTAAAGGGATCCGAAATATCTGTTCTCAGATTCCACAGAAATAAGGCTAGCAAAGAGATCCGCGAAATACAGATGTAACTCTGTGAGATGAATTAACAGAACACTAAGCAGTTTCTCAGAAAGCTTCTTTCCAGATTTCATCTGAGGATATTTCCTTTTCCCCATAGCCGTCTATGCGCTTCCAAATATCACTTTGCCAATTCCTCAATAAATGTCTTAGCGAAAGACTTCTTGTGGGGAAAGCTGTAACTCTGTGAGATGATTTCACAGAACACAAAGAAGTTTCTCAGAAAGCTTCTTTCTCGTTGTTATAGGAGTTTATATCCTTTGGCCCTATAGCCTTCAAAGGGATCCGAAATATCTGTTCTCAGATTCCACAGAAATAACGCTAGCAAAGAGATCCACGAAATACAGATGTAACTCTGTGAGATGAATTAACAGAACACTAAGCAGTTTCTCAGAAAGCTTCTTTCCAGATTTCATCTGAGGATATTTCCTTTTTCACCATAGCCCTCTATAGGCTTCCAAATATCACTTTGCCAATTCCACAATAAATGTCTTAGCGAAAGACTTCTTGTGGGGAAAGCTGTAACTCTGTGAGATGATTTCACAGAACACAAAGAAGTTTCCCAGAAAGCTTCTTTCTCGTTGTTATCGGAGTTTATATCCTTTGGCCCTATAGTCTTCAAAGGGATCCGAAATATCTGTTCTCAGATTCCACAGAAATAAGGCTAGCAAAGAGATCCACGAAATAGAGATGTAACTCTGTGAGATGAATTAACAGAACACTAAGCAGTTTCTCAGAAAGCTTCTTTCCAGATTTCATCTGAGGATATTTCCTTTTTCACCATAGCCCTCTATGCGCTTCCAAATATCACTTTGCCAATTCCACAATAAATGTCTTAGCGAAAGACTTCTTGTGGGGAAAGCTGTAACTCTGTGAGATGATTTCACAGAACACAAAGAAGTTTCTCAGAAAGTTTCTTTCTCTTTGTTAACGGAGTTTATATCCTTTGGCCCTATTGTCTTCAAAGGGATCCGAAATATCTCTTCTCAGATTCCACAGAAATAAGGCTAGCAAAGAGATCCGCGAAATACAGATGTAACTCTGTGAGATGAATTAACAGAACACTAAGCAGTTTCTCAGAAAGCTTCTTTCCAGATTTCATCTGAGGATATTTCCTTTTTCACCATAGCCCTCTATGCGCTTCCAAATATCACTTTGCCAATTCCACAATAAATATCTTAGCGAAAGACTTCTTGTGGGGAAAGCTGTAACTCTGTGAGATGATTTCACTGAACACAAAGAAGTTTCTCAGAAAGCTTCCTTCTCTTTGTTATCGGAGTTTATTTCCTTTGGCCCTATAGTCTTTAAAGGGATCCGAAATATCTGTTCTCAGATTCCACAGAAATAAGGCTAGCAAAGAGATCCACGAAATACAGATGTAACTCTGTGAGATGAATTAACAGAACACTAAGCAGTTTCTCAGAAAGCTTCTTTCCAGATTTCATCTGAGGATATTTCCTTTTTCACCATAGCCCTCTATGCGCTTCCAAATATCACTTTGCCAATTCCACAATAAATGTCTTAGCGAAAGACTTCTTGTGGGGAAAGCTGTAACTCTGTGAGATGATTTCACAGAACACAAAGAAGTTTCTCAGAAAGTTTCTTTCTCTTTGTTATCGGAGTTTATTTCCTTTGGCCCTATAGTCTTTAAAGGGATCCGAAATATCTGTTCTCAGATTCCACAGAAATAAGGCTATCAAAGAGATCCACGAAATACAGATGTAACTCTGTGAGATGAATTAACAGAACACTAAGCAGTTTCTCAGAAAGCTTCTTTCCAGATTTCATCTGAGGATATTTCCTTTTTCACCATTGCCCTCTATGGGCTTCCAAATATCACTTTGCCAATTCCACAAGAACTGTCTTAGCGAAAGGCTTCTTGTGGGGAAAGCTGTAACTCTGTGAGATGATTTCACAGAACACAAAGAAGTTTCTCAGAAAGCTTCCTTCTCTTTGTTATCGGAGTTTATTTCCTTTGGCCCTATAGTCTTTAAAGGGATCCGAAATATCTGTTCTCAGATTCCACAGAAATAAGGCTAGCAAAGAGATCCGCGAAATACAGATGTAACTCTGTGAGATGAATTAACAGAACACTAAGCAGTTTCTCAGAAAGCTTCTTTCCAGATTTCATCTGAGGATATTTCCTTTTCCCCATAGCCGTCTATGCGCTTCCAAATATCACTTTGCCAATTCCTCAATAAATGTCTTAGCGAAAGACTTCTTGTGGGGAAAGCTGTAACTCTGTGAGATGATTTCACAGAACACAAAGAAGTTTCTCAGAAAGTTCCTTTCTCTTTGTTATCGGAGTTTATTTCCTTTGGCCCTATAGTCTTTAAAGGGATCTGAAATATCCGTTCTCAGATTCCACAGAAATAAGGCTAGCAAAGAGATCCGCGAAATACAGATGTAACTCTGTGAGATGAATTAACAGAACACTAAGCAGTTTCTCAGAAAGCTTCTTTCCAGATTTCATCGGAGGATATTTCCTTTTTCACCATAGCCCTCTATGCGCTTCCAAATATCACTTTGCCAATTCCACAATAAATGTCTTAGCGAAAGACTTCTTGTGGGGAAAGCTGTAACTCTGTGAGATGATTTCACTGAACACAAAGAAGTTTCTCAGAAAGCTTCCTTCTCTTTGTTATCGGAGTTTATTTCCTTTGGCCCTATAGTCTTTAAAGGGATCCGAAATATCTGTTCTCAGATTCCACAGAAATAAGGCTAGCAAAGAGATCCACGAAATACAGATGTAACTCTGTGAGATGAATTAACAGAACACTAAGCAGTTTCTTAGAAAGCTTCTTTCCAGATTTCATCTGAGGATATTTCCTTTTTCACCATTGCCCTCTATGGGCTTCCAAATATCACTTTGCCAATTCCACAATAAATGTCTTAGCGAAAGACTTCTTGTGGGGAAAGCTGTAACTCTGTGAGATGATTTCACAGAACACAAAGAAGTTTCTGAGAAAGCTTCTTTCTCTTTGTTATCGGAGTTTATTTCCTTTGGCCCTATAGTCTTTAAAGGGATCCGAAATATCTGTTCTCAGATTCCACAGAAATAAGGCTAGCAAAGAGATCCGCGAAATACAGATGTAACTCTGTGAGATGAATTAACAGAACACTAAGCAGTTTCTCAGAAAGCTTCTTTCCAGATTTCATCTGAGGATATTTCCTTTTTCACCATAGCCCTCTATGCGCTTCCAAATATCACTTTGCCAATTCCACAATAAATGTCTTAGCGAAAGACTTCTTGTGGGGAAAGCTGTAACTCTGTGAGATGATTTCACAGAACACAAAGAAGTTTCTCAGAAAGCTTCTTTCTCGTTGTTATCGGAGTTTATATCCTTTGGCCCTATAGTCTTCAAAGGGATCCGAAATATCTCTTCTCAGATTCCACAGAAATAAGGCTAGCAAAGAGATCCACGAAATACAGATGTAACTCTGTGAGATGAATTAACAGAACACTAAGCAGTTTCTCAGAAAGCTTCTTTCCAGATTTCATCTGAGGATATTTCCTTTTTCACCATTGCCCTCTATGCGCTTCCAAATATCACTTTGCCAATTCCACAGTAAATGTCTTAGCGAAAGACTTCTTGTGGGGAAAGCTGTAACTCTGTGAGATGATTTCACAGAACACAAAGAAGTTTCTCAGAAAGCTTCTTTCTCGTTGTTATCGGAGTTTATATCCTTTGGCCCTATAGTCTTCAAAGGGATCCGAAATATCTCTTCTCCGATTCCACAGAAATAAGGCTAGCAAAGAGATCCATGAAATACAGATGTAACTCTGTGAGATGAATTAACAGAACACTAAGCAGTTTCTCAGAAAGCTTCTTTCCAGATTTCATCTGAGGATATTTCCTTTTTCACCATAGCCCTCTATGCGCTTCCAAATATCACTTTGCCAATTCCACAATAAATGTCTTAGCGAAAGACTTCTTGTGGGGAAAGCTGTAACTCTGTGAGATGATTTCACAGAACACAAAGAAGTTTCTCAGAAAGTTTCTTTCTCTTTGTTATCGGAGTTTATTTCCTTTGGCCCTATAGTCTTTAAAGGGATCCGAAATATCTGTTCTCAGATTCCACAGAAATAAGGCTAGCAAAGAGATCCACGAAATACAGATGTAACTCTGTGAGATGAATTAACAGAACACTAAGCAGTTTCTCAGAAAGCTTCTTTCCAGATTTCATCTGAGGATATTTCCTTTTTCACCATTGCCCTCTATGCGCTTCCAAATATCACTTTGCCAATTCCACAGTAAATGTCTTAGCGAAAGACTTCTTGTGGGGAAAGCTGTAACTCTGTGAGATGATTTCACAGAACACAAAGAAGTTTCTCAGAAAGCTTCTTTCTCGTTGTTATCGGAGTTTATATCCTTTGGCCCTATAGTCTTCAAAGGGATCCGAAATATCTCTTCTCCGATTCCACAGAAATAAGGCTAGCAAAGAGATCCATGAAATACAGATGTAACTCTGTGAGATGAATTAACAGAACACTAAGCAGTTTCTCAGAAAGCTTCTTTCCAGATTTCATCTGAGGATATTTCCTTTTTCACCATAGCCCTCTATGCGCTTCCAAATATCACTTTGCCAATTCCACAATAAATGTCTTAGCGAAAGACTTCTTGTGGGGAAAGCTGTAACTCTGTGAGATGATTTCACAGAACACAAAGAAGTTTCTCAGAAAGTTTCTTTCTCTTTGTTATCGGAGTTTATTTCCTTTGGCCCTATAGTCTTTAAAGGGATCCGAAATATCTGTTCTCAGATTCCACAGAAATATGGCTAGCAAAGAGATCCGCGAAATACAGATGTAGCTCTGTGAGATGAATTAACAGAACACTAAGCAGTTTCTCAGAAAGCTTCTTTCCAGATTTCATCTGAGGATATTTCCTTTTTCACCATAGCCCTCTATGCGCTTCCAAATATCACTTTGCCAATTCCACAATAAATGTCTTAGCGAAAGACTTCTTGTGGGGAAAGCTGTAACTCTGTGAGAAGATTTCACAGAACACAAAGAAGTTTCTCAGAAAGCTTCTTTCTCTTTGTTATCGGAGTTTATTTCCTTTGGCCCTATAGTCTTTAAAGGGATCCGAAATATCTGTTCTCAGATTCCACAGAAATAAGGCTAGCAAAGAGATCCACGAAATACAGATGTAACTCTGTGAGATGAATTAACAGAACACTAAGCAGTTTCTCAGAAAGCTTCTTTCCAGATTTCATCTGAGGATATTTCCTTTTTCACCATAGCCCTCTATGCGCTTCCAAATATCACTTTGCCAATTCCACAAGAACTGTCTTAGCGAAAGGCTTCTTGGGGGGAAAGCTGTAACTCTGTGAGATGATTTCACAGAACACAAAGAAGTTTCTCAGAAAGCTTCTTTCTCTTTGTTATCGGAGTTTATTTCCTTTGGCCCTATAGTCTTTAAAGGTATCCGAAATATCTGTTCTCAGATTCCACAGAAATAAGGCTAGCAAAGAGATCCGCGAAATACAGATGTAACTCTGTGAGATGAATTAACAGAACACTAAGCAGTTTCTCAGAAAGCTTCTTTCCAGATTTCATCTGAGGATATTTCCTTTTTCACCATAGCCCTCTATGCGCTTCCAAATATCACTTTGCCAATTCCACAATAAATGTCTTAGCGAAAGACTTCTTGTGGGGAAAGCTGTAACTCTGTGAGATGATTTCACAGAACACAAAGAAGTTTCTCAGAAAGCTTCTTTCTCGTTGTTATCGGAGTTTATATATTTTGGCCCTATAGTCTTCAAAGGGATCCGAAATATCTCTTCTCAGATTCCACAGAAATAAGGCTAGCAAAGAGATCCGCGAAATACAGATGTAACTCTGTGAGATGAATTAACAGAACACTAAGCAGTTTCTCAGAAAGCTTCTTTCCAGATTTCATCTGAGGATATTTCCTTTTTCACCATAGCCCTCTATGCGCTTCCAAATATCACTTTGCCAATTCCACAATAAATGTCTTAGCGAAAGACTTCTTGTGGGGAAAGCTGTAACTCTGTGAGATGATTTCACAGAACACAAAGAAGTTTCTCAGAAAGCTTCTTTCTCTTTGTTATCGGAGTTTATTTCCTTTGGCCCTATAGTCTTTAAAGGGATCCGAAATATCTGTTCTCAGATTCCACAGAAATAAGGCTAGCAAAGAGATCCGCGAAATACAGATGTAACTCTGTGAGATGAATTAACAGAACACTAAGCAGTTTCTCAGAAAGCTTCTTTCCAGATTTCATCTGAGGATATTTCCTTTTTCACCGTAGCCCTCTATGCGCTTCCAAATATCACTTTGCCAATTCCACATTAAATGTCTTAGCGAAAGACTTCTTGTGGGGAAAGCTGTAACTCTGTGAGATGATTTCACAGAACACAAAGCAGTTTCTCAGAAAGTTTCTTTTTCTTTGTTATCGGAGTTTATTTCCTTTGGCCCTATAGTCTTTAAAGGAATCCGAAATATCTGTTCTCAGATTCCACAGAAATAAGGCTAGCAAAGAGATCCACGAAATACAGATGTAACTCTGTGAGATGAATTAACAGAACACTAAGCAGTTTCTCAGAAAGCTTCTTTCCAGATTTCATCTGAGGATATTTCCTTTATCACCATTGCCCTCTATGGGCTTCCAAATATCACTTTGCCAATTCCACAAGAACTGTCTTAGCGAGAGGCATCTTGAGGGGGAAGCTGTAACTCTGTGAGATGATTTCACAGAACACAAAGAAGTTTCTCAGAAAGCTTCTTTCTCGTTGTTATAGGAGTTTATATCCTTTGGCCCTATAGCCTTCAAAGGGATCCGAAATATCTGTTCTCAGATTCCACACAAATAACGCTAGCAAAGAGATCCATGAAATACAGATGTAACTCTGTGAGATGAATTAACAGAACACTAAGCAGATTCTCAGAAAGCTTCTTTCCAGATTTCATCTGAGGATATTTCCTTTTTCACCATAGCCCTCTATGCGCTTCCAAATATCACTTTGCCAATTCCACAATAAATGTCTTAGGGAAAGACTTCTTGTGGGGAAAGCTGTAACTCTGTGAGATGATTTCACAGAACACAAAGAAGTTTCTCAGAAAGTTTCTTTCTCTTTGTTATCGGAGTTTATTTCCTTTGGCCCTATAGTCTTTAAAGGGATCCGAAATATCTGTTCTCAGATTCCACAGAAATAAGGCTATCAAAGAGATCCACGAAATACAGATGTAACTCTGTGAGATGAATTAACAGAACACTAAGCAGTTTCTCAGAAAGCTTCTTTCCAGATTTCATCTGAGGATATTTCCTTTTTCACCATTGCCCTCTATGGGCTTCCAAATATCACTTTGCCAATTCCACAAGAACTGTCTTAGCGAAAGGCTTCTTGAGGGGAAAGCTGTAACTCTGTGAGATGATTTCACAGAACAAAAAGAAGTTTCTCAGAAAGCTTCTTTCTCTTTGTTATCGGAGTTTATTTCCTTTGGCCCTATAGTCTTTAAAGGGATCCGAAATATCTGTTCTCAGATTCCACAGAAATAAGGCTAGCAAAGAGATCCGCGAAATACAGATGTAACTCTGTGAGATGAATTAACAGAACACTAAGCAGTTTCTCAGAAAGCTTCTTTCCAGATTTCATCTGAGGATATTTCCTTTTTCACCATAACCCTCTATGCGCTTCCAAATATCACTTTGCCAATTCCACAATAAATGTCTTAGCGAAAGACTTCTTGTGGGGAAAGCTGTAACTCTGTGAGATGATTTCACAGAACACAAAGAAGTTTCTCAGAAAGCTTCTTTCTCGTTGTTATCGGAGTTTATATCCTTTGGCCCTATAGTCTTCAAAGGGATCCGAAATATCTCTTCTCAGATTCCACAGAAATAAGGCTAGCAAAGAGATCCACGAAATACAGATGTAACTCTGTGAGATGAATTAACAGAACACTAAGCAGTTTCTCAGAAAGCTTCTTTCCAGATTTCATCTGAGGATATTTCCTTTTTCACCATTGCCCTCTATGCGCTTCCAAATATCACTTTGCCAATTCCACAGTAAATGTCTTAGCGAAAGACTTCTTGTGGGGAAAGCTGTAACTCTGTGAGACGATTTCACAGAACACATAGAAGTTTCTCAGAAAGCTTCTTTCTCGTTGTTATCGGAGTTTATATCCTTTGGCCCTATAGTCTTCAAAGGGATCCGAAATATCTCTTCTCCGATTCCACAGAAATAAGGCTAGCAAAGAGATCCATGAAATACAGATGTAACTCTGTGAGATGAATTAACAGAACACTAAGCAGTTTCTCAGAAAGCTTCTTTCCAGATTTCATCTGAGGATATTTCCTTTTTCACCATAGCCCTCTATGCGCTTCCAAATATCACTTTGCCAATTCCACAATAAATGTCTTAGCGAAAGACTTCTTGTGGGGAAAGCTGTAACTCTGTGAGACGATTTCACAGAACACAAAGAAGTTTCTCAGAAAGTTTCTTTCTCTTTGTTATCGGAGTTTATTTCCTTTGGCCCTATAGTCTTTAAAGGGATCCGAAATATCTGTTCTCAGATTCCACAGAAATAAGGCTAGCAAAGAGATCCGCGAAATACAGATGTAGCTCTGTGAGATGAATTAACAGAACACTAAGCAGTTTCTCAGAAAGCTTCTTTCCAGATTTCATCTGAGGATATTTCCTTTTTCACCATAGCCCTCTATGCGCTTCCAAATATCACTTTGCCAATTCCACAATAAATGTCTTAGCGAAAGACTTCTTGTGGGGAAAGCTGTAACTCTGTGAGAAGATTTCACAGAACACAAAGAAGTTTCTCAGAAAGTTTCTTTCTCTTTGTTATCGGAGTTTATTTCCTTTGGCCCTATAGTCTTTAAAGGGATCCGAAATATCTGTTCTCAGATTCCACAGAAATAAGGCTAGCAAAGAGATCCACGAAATACAGATGTAACTCTGTGAGATGAATTAACAGAACACTAAGCAGTTTCTCAGAAAGCTTCTTTCCAGATTTCATCTGAGGATATTTCCTTTTTCACCATTGCCCTCTATGGGCTTCCAAATATCACTTTGCCAATTCCACAAGAACTGTCTTAGCGAAAGGCTTCTTGGGGGGAAAGCTGTAACTCTGTGAGATGATTTCACAGAACACAAAGAAGTTTCTCAGAAAGCTTCTTTCTCTTTGTTATCGGAGTTTATTTCCTTTGGCCCTATAGTCTTTAAAGGGATCCGAAATATCTGTTCTCAGATTCCACAGAAATAAGGCTAGCAAAGAGATCCGCGAAATACAGATGTAACTCTGTGAGATGAATTAACAGAACACTAAGCAGTTTCTCAGAAAGCTTCTTTCCAGATTTCATCTGAGGATATTTCCTTTTTCACCATAGCCCTCTATGCGCTTCCAAATATCACTTTGCCAATTCCACAATAAATGTCTTAGCGAAAGACTTCTTGTGGGGAAAGCTGTAACTCTGTGAGATGATTTCACAGAACACAAAGAAGTTTCTCAGAAAGCTTCTTTCTCGTTGTTATCGGAGTTTATATCCTTTGGCCCTATAGTCTTCAAAGGGATCCGAAATATCTCTTCTCAGATTCCACAGAAATAAGGCTAGCAAAGAGATCCGCGAAATACAGATGTAACTCTGTGAGATGAATTAACAGAACACTAAGCAGTTTCTCAGAAAGCTTCTTTCCAGATTTCATCTGAGGATATTTCCTTTTTCACCATAGCCCTCTATGCGCTTCCAAATATCACTTTGCCAATTCCACAATAAATGTCTTTGCGAAAGACTTCTTGTGGGGAAAGCTGTAACTCTGTGAGATGATTTCACAGAACACAAAGAGGTTTCTCAGAAAGCTTCTTTCTCTTTGTTATCGGAGTTTATTTCCTTTGGCCCTATAGTCTTTAAAGGGATCCGAAATATCTGTTCTCAGATTCCACAGAAATAAGGCTAGCAAAGAGATCCGCGAAATACAGATGTAACTCTGTGAGATGAATTAACAGAACACTAAGCAGTTTCTCAGAAAGCTTCTTTCCAGATTTCATCTGAGGATATTTCCTTTTTCACCGTAGCCCTCTATGCGCTTCCAAATATCACTTTGCCAATTCCACAATAAATGTCTTAGCGAAAGACTTCTTGTGGGGAAAGCTGTAACTCTGTGAGATGATTTCACAGAACACAAAGAAGTTTCTCAGAAAGTTCCTTTCTCTTTGTTATCGGAGTTTATTTCCTTTGGCCCTATAGTCTTTAAAGGGATCCGAAATATCTGTTCTCAGATTCCACAGAAATAAGGCTAGCAAAGAGATCCGCGAAATACAGATGTAACTCTGTGAGATGAATTAACAGAACACTAAGCAGTTTCTCAGAAAGCTTCTTTCCAGATTTCATCGGAGGATATTTCCTTTTTCACCATAGCCGTCTATGCGCTTCCAAATATCACTTTGCCAATTCCACAATAAATGTCTTAGCGAAAGACTTCTTGTGGGGAAAGCTGTAACTCTGTGAGATGATTTCACAGAACACAAAGAAGTTTCTCAGAAAGCTTCCTTCTCTTTGTTATCGGAGTTTATTTCCTTTGGCCCTATAGTCTTTAAAGGGATCCGAAATATCTGTTCTCAGATTCCACAGAAATAAGGCTAGCAAAGAGATCCACGAAATACAGATGTAACTCTGTGAGATGAATTAACAGAACACTAAGCAGTTTCTTAGAAAGCTTCTTTCCAGATTTCATCTGAGGATATTTCCTTTTTCACCATTGCCCTCTATGGGCTTCCAAATATCACTTTGCCAATTCCACAATAAATGTCTTAGCGAAAGACTTCTTGTGGGGAAAGCTGTAACTCTGTGAGATGATTTCACAGAACACAAAGAAGTTTCTCAGAAAGCTTCTTTCTCTTTGTTATCGGAGTTTATTTCCTTTGGCCCTATAGTCTTTAAAGGGATCCGAAATATCTGTTCTCAGATTCCACAGAAATAAGGCTAGCAAAGAGATCCGCGAAATACAGATGTAACTCTGTGAGATGAATTAACAGAACACTAAGCAGTTTCTCAGAAAGCTTCTTTCCAGATTTCATCTGAGGATATTTCCTTTTTCACCATAGCCCTCTATGCGCTTCCAAATATCACTTTGCCAATTCCACAATAAATGTCTTAGCGAAAGACTTCTTGTGGGGAAAGCTGTAACTCTGTGAGATGATTTCACAGAACACAAAGAAGTTTCTCAGAAAGTTTCTTTCTCTTTGTTATCGGAGTTTATTTCCTTTGGCCCTATAGTCTTTAAAGGGATCCGAAATATCTGTTCTCAGATTCCACAGAAATAAGGCTAGCAAAGAGATCCACGAAATACAGATGTAACTCTGTGAGATGAATTAACAGAACACTAAGCAGTTTCTCAGAAAGCTTCTTTCCAGATTTCATCTGAGGATATTTCCTTTATCACCATTGCCCTCTATGGGCTTCCAAATATCACTTTGCGAATTCCACAAGAACTGTCTTAGCGAGAGGCTTCTTGAGAGGAAAGTTGTAACTCTGTGAGATGATTTCACAGAACACAAAGAAGTTTCTCAGAAAGCTTCTTTCTCGTTGTTATAGGAGTTTATATCCTTTGGCCCTATAGCCTTCAAAGGGATCCGAAATATCTGTTCTCAGATTCCACAGAAATAACGCTAGCAAAGAGATCCACGAAATACAGATGTAACTCTGTGAGATGAATTAACAGAACACTAAGCAGTTTCTCAGAAAGCTTCTTTCCAGATTTCATCTGAGGATATTTCTTTTTTCACCATAGCCCTCTATAGGCTTCCAAATATCACTTTGCCAATTCCACAATAAATGTCTTAGCGAAAGACTTCTTGTGGGGAAAGCTGTAACTCTGTGAGATGATTTCACAGAACACAAAGAAGTTTCCCAGAAAGCTTCTTTCTCGTTGTTATCGGAGTTTATATCCTTTGGCCCTATAGTCTTCAAAGGGATCCGAAATATCTGTTCTCAGATTCCACAGAAATAAGGCTAGCAAAGAGATCCACGAAATAGAGATGTAACTCTGTGAGATGAATTAACAGAACACTAAGCAGTTTCTCAGAAAGCTTCTTTCCAGATTTCATCTGAGGATATTTCCTTTTTCACCATAGCCCTGTATGCGCTTCCAAATATCACTTTGCCAATTCCACAATAAATGTCTTAGCGAAAGACTTCTTGTGGGGAAAGCTGTAACTCTGTGAGATGATTTCACAGAACACAAAGAAGTTTCTCAGAAAGTTTCTTTCTCTTTGTTATCGGAGTTTATTTCCTTTGGCCCTATAGTATTTTAAGGGATCAGAAATATCTGTTCTCAGATTCCACAGAAATAAGGCTAGCAAAGAGATCCACGAAATACAGATGTAACTCTGTGAGATGAATTAACAGAACACTAAGCAGTTTCTCAGAAAGCTTGTTTCCAGATTTCATCTTAGGATATTTCCTTTTTCACCATTGCCCTCTATAGGCTTCCAAATATCACTTTGCCAATTCCACAAGAACTGTCTTAGCGAGAGGCTTCTTGAGGGGAAAGCTGTAACTCTGTGAGATGATTTCACAGAACACAAAGAAGTTTCTCAGAAAGCTTCTTTCTCGTTGTTATAGGAGTTTATATCCTTTGGCCCTATAGCCTTCAAAGGGATCCGAAATATCTGTTCTCAGATTCCACAGAAATAACGCTAGCAAAGAGATCCACGAAATACAGATGTAACTCTGTGAGATGAATTAACAGAACACTAAGCAGTTTCTCAGAAAGCTTCTTTCCAGATTTCATCTGAGGATATTTCCTTTTTCACCATAGCCCTCTATAGGCTTCCAAATATCACTTTGCCAATTCCACAATAAATGTCTTAGCGAAAGACTTCTTGTGGGGAAAGCTGTAACTCTGTGAGATGATTTCACAGAACACAAAGAAGTTTCCCAGAAAGCTTCTTTCTCGTTGTTATCGGAGTTTATATCCTTTGGCCCTATAGTCTTCAAAGGGATCCGAAATATCTGTTCTCAGATTCCACAGAAATAAGGCTAGCAAAGAGATCCACGAAATAGAGATGTAACTCTGTGAGATGAATTAACAGAACACTAAGCAGTTTCTCAGAAAGCTTCTTTCCAGATTTCATCTGAGGATATTTCCTTTTTCACCATAGCCCTCTATGCGCTTCCAAATATCACTTTGCCAATTCCACAATAAATGTCTTAGCGAAAGACTTCTTGTGGGGAAAGCTGTAACTCTGTGAGATGATTTCACAGAACACAAAGAAGTTTCTCAGAAAGTTTCTTTCTCTTTGTTAACGGAGTTTATATCCTTTGGCCCTATTGTCTTCAAAGGGATCCGAAATATCTCTTCTCAGATTCCACAGAAATAAGGCTAGCAAAGAGATCCGCGAAATACAGATGTAACTCTGTGAGATGAATTAACAGAACACTAAGCAGTTTCTCAGAAAGCTTCTTTCCAGATTTCATCTGAGGATATTTCCTTTTTCACCATAGCCCTCTATGCGCTTCCAAATATCACTTTGCCAATTCCACAATAAATGTCTTAGCGAAAGACTTCTTGTGGGGAAAGCTGTAACTCTGTGAGATGATTTCACTGAACACAAAGAAGTTTCTCAGAAAGCTTCCTTCTCTTTGTTATCGGAGTTTATTTCCTTTGGCCCTATAGTCTTTAAAGGGATCCGAAATATCTGTTCTCAGATTCCACAGAAATAAGGCTAGCAAAGAGATCCACGAAATACAGATGTAACTCTGTGAGATGAATTAACAGAACACTAAGCAGTTTCTTAGAAAGCTTCTTTCCAGATTTCATCTGAGGATATTTCCTTTTTCACCGTTGCCCTCTATGGGCTTCCAAATATCACTTTGCCAATTCCACAATAAATGTCTTAGCGAAAGACTTCTTGTGGGGAAAGCTGTAACTCTGTGAGATGATTTCACAGAACACAAAGAAGTTTCTCAGAAAGCTTCTTTCTCTTTGTTATCGGAGTTTATTTCCTTTGGCCCTATAGTCTTTAAAGGGATCCGAAATATCTGTTCTCAGATTCCACAGAAATAAGGCTAGCAAAGAGATCCGCGAAATACAGATGTAACTCTGTGAGATGAATTAACAGAACACTAAGCAGTTTCTCAGAAAGCTTCTTTCCAGATTTCATCTGAGGATATTTCCTTTTTCACCATAGCCCTCTATGCGCTTCCAAATATCACTTTGCCAATTCCACAATAAATGTCTTAGCGAAAGACTTCTTGTGGGGAAAGCTGTAACTCTGTGAGATGATTTCACAGAACACAAAGAAGTTTCTCAGAAAGGTTCTTTCTCTTTGTTATCGGAGTTTATTTCCTTTGGCCCTATAGTCTTTAAAGGGATCCGAAATATCTGTTCTCAGATTCCACAGAAATAAGGCTATCAAAGAGATCCACGAAATACAGATGTAACTCTGTGAGATGAATTAACAGAACACTAAGCAGTTTCTCAGAAAGCTTCTTTCCAGATTTCATCTGAGGATATTTCCTTTTTCACCATTGCCCTCTATGGGCTTCCAAATATCACTTTGCCAATTCCACAAGAACTGTCTTAGCGAAAGGCTTCTTGAGGGGAAAGCTGTAACTCTGTGAGATGATTTCACAGAACACAAAGAAGTTTCTCAGAAAGCTTCTTTCTCTTTGTTATCGGAGTTTATTTCCTTTGGCCCTATAGTCTTTAAAGGGATCCGAAATATCTGTTCTCAGATTCCACAGAAATAAGGCTAGCAAAGAGATCCGCGAAATACAGATGTAACTCTGTGAGATGAATTAACAGAACACTAAGCAGTTTCTCAGAAAGCTTCTTTCCAGATTTCATCTGAGGATATTTCCTTTTTCACCATAGCCCTCTATGCGCTTCCAAATATCACTTTGCCAATTCCACAATAAATGTCTTAGCGAAAGACTTCTTGTGGGGAAAGCTGTAACTCTGTGAGATGATTTCACAGAACACAAAGAAGTTTCTCAGAAAGCTTCTTTCTCGTTGTTATCGGAGTTTATATCCTTTGGCCCTATAGTCTTCAAAGGGATCCGAAATATCTCTTCTCAGATTCCACAGAAATAAGGCTAGCAAAGAGATCCACGAAATACAGATGTAACTCTGTGAGATGAATTAACAGAACACTAAGCAGTTTCTCAGAAAGCTTCTTTCCAGATTTCATCTGAGGATATTTCCTTTTTCACCATTGCCCTCTATGCGCTTCCAAATATCACTTTGCCAATTCCACAGTAAATGTCTTAGCGAAAGACTTCTTGTGGGGAAAGCTGTAACTCTGTGAGACGATTTCACAGAACACATAGAAGTTTCTCAGAAAGCTTCTTTCTCGTTGTTATCGGAGTTTATATCCTTTGGCCCTATAGTCTTCAAAGGGATCCGAAATATCTCTTCTCCGATTCCACAGAAATAAGGCTAGCAAAGAGATCCATGAAATACAGATGTAACTCTGTGAGATGAATTAACAGAACACTAAGCAGTTTCTCAGAAAGCTTCTTTCCAGATTTCATCTGAGGATATTTCCTTTTTCACCATAGCCCTCTATGCGCTTCCAAATATCACTTTGCCAATTCCACAATAAATGTCTTAGCGAAAGACTTCTTGTGGGGAAAGCTGTAACTCTGTGAGATGATTTCACAGAACACAAAGAAGTTTCTCAGAAAGTTTCTTTCTCTTTGTTATCGGAGTTTATTTCCTTTGGCCCTATAGTCTTTAAAGGGATCCGAAATATCTGTTCTCAGATTCCACAGAAATAAGGCTAGCAAAGAGATCCGCGAAATACAGATGTAGCTCTGTGAGATGAATTAACAGAACACTAAGCAGTTTCTCAGAAAGCTTCTTTCCAGATTTCATCTGAGGATATTTCCTTTTTCACCATAGCCCTCTATGCGCTTCCAAATATCACTTTGCCAATTCCACAATAAATGTCTTAGCGAAAGACTTCTTGTGGGGAAAGCTGTAACTCCGTGAGAAGATTTCACAGAACACAAAGAAGTTTCTCAGAAAGTTTCTTTCTCTTTGTTATCGGAGTTTATTTCCTTTGGCCCTATAGTCTTTAAAGGGATCCGAAATATCTGTTCTCAGATTCCACAGAAATAAGGCTAGCAAAGAGATCCACGAAATACAGATGTAACTCTGTGAGATGAATTAACAGAACACTAAGCAGTTTCTCAGAAAGCTTCTTTCCAGATTTCATCTGAGGATATTTCCTTTTTCACCATTGCCCTCTATGGGCTTCCAAATATCACTTTGCCAATTCCACAAGAACTGTCTTAGCGAAAGGCTTCTTGGGGGGAAAGCTGTAACTCTGTGAGATGATTTCACAGAACACAAAGAAGTTTCTCAGAAAGCTTCCTTCTCTTTGTTATCGGAGTTTATTTCCTTTGGCCCTATAGTCTTTAAAGGGATCCGAAATATCTGTTCTCAGATTCCACAGAAATAAGGCTAGCAAAGAGATCCGCGAAATACAGATGTAACTCTGTGAGATGAATTAACAGAACACTAAGCAGTTTCTCAGAAAGCTTCTTTCCAGATTTCATCTGAGGATATTTCCTTTTTCACCATAGCCCTCTATGCGCTTCCAAATATCACTTTGCCAATTCCACAATAAATGTCTTAGCGAAAGACTTCTTGTGGGGAAAGCTGTAACTCTGTGAGATGATTTCACAGAACACAAAGAAGTTTCTCAGAAAGTTTCTTTCTCTTTGTTATCGGAGTTTATTTCCTTTGGCCCTATAGTCTTTAAAGGGATCCGAAATATCTGTTCTCAGATTCCACAGAAATATGGCTAGCAAAGAGATCCGCGAAATACAGATGTAGCTCTGTGAGATGAATTAACAGAACACTAAGCAGTTTCTCAGAAAGCTTCTTTCCAGATTTCATCTGAGGATATTTCCTTTTTCACCATAGCCCTCTATGCGCTTCCAAATATCACTTTGCCAATTCCACAATAAATGTCTTAGCGAAAGACTTCTTGTGGGGAAAGCTGTAACTCTGTGAGAAGATTTCACAGAACACAAAGAAGTTTCTCAGAAAGCTTCTTTCTCTTTGTTATCGGAGTTTATTTCCTTTGGCCCTATAGTCTTTAAAGGGATCCGAAATATCTGTTCTCAGATTCCACAGAAATAAGGCTAGCAAAGAGATCCACGAAATACAGATGTAACTCTGTGAGATGAATTAACAGAACACTAAGCAGTTTCTCAGAAAGCTTCTTTCCAGATTTCATCTGAGGATATTTCCTTTTTCACCATAGCCCTCTATGCGCTTCCAAATATCACTTTGCCAATTCCACAAGAACTGTCTTAGCGAAAGGCTTCTTGGGGGGAAAGCTGTAACTCTGTGAGATGATTTCACAGAACACAAAGAAGTTTCTCAGAAAGCTTCTTTCTCTTTGTTATCGGAGTTTATTTCCTTTGGCCCTATAGTCTTTAAAGGTATCCGAAATATCTGTTCTCAGATTCCACAGAAATAAGGCTAGCAAAGAGATCCGCGAAATACAGATGTAACTCTGTGAGATGAATTAACAGAACACTAAGCAGTTTCTCAGAAAGCTTCTTTCCAGATTTCATCTGAGGATATTTCCTTTTTCACCATAGCCCTCTATGCGCTTCCAAATATCACTTTGCCAATTCCACAATAAATGTCTTAGCGAAAGACTTCTTGTGGGGAAAGCTGTAACTCTGTGAGATGATTTCACAGAACACAAAGAAGTTTCTCAGAAAGCTTCTTTCTCGTTGTTATCGGAGTTTATATCCTTTGGCCCTATAGTCTTCAAAGGGATCCGAAATATCTCTTCTCAGATTCCACAGAAATAAGGCTAGCAAAGAGATCCGCGAAATACAGATGTAACTCTGTGAGATGAATTAACAGAACACTAAGCAGTTTCTCAGAAAGCTTCTTTCCAGATTTCATCTGAGGATATTTCCTTTTTCACCATAGCCCTCTATGCGCTTCCAAATATCACTTTGCCAATTCCACAATAAATGTCTTAGCGAAAGACTTCTTGTGGGGAAAGCTGTAACTCTGTGAGATGATTTCACAGAACACAAAGAAGTTTCTCAGAAAGCTTCTTTCTCTTTGTTATCGGAGTTTATTTCCTTTGGCCCTATAGTCTTTAAAGGGATCCGAAATATCTGTTCTCAGATTCCACAGAAATAAGGCTAGCAAAGAGATCCGCGAAATACAGATGTAACTCTGTGAGATGAATTAACAGAACACTAAGCAGTTTCTCAGAAAGCTTCTTTCCAGATTTCATCTGAGGATATTTCCTTTTTCACCGTAGCCCTCTATGCGCTTCCAAATATCACTTTGCCAATTCCACATTAAATGTCTTAGCGAAAGACTTCTTGTGGGGAAAGCTGTAACTCTGTGAGATGATTTCACAGAACACAAAGCAGTTTCTCAGAAAGTTTCTTTTTCTTTGTTATCGGAGTTTATTTCCTTTGGCCCTATAGTCTTTAAAGGAATCCGAAATATCTGTTCTCAGATTCCACAGAAATAAGGCTAGCAAAGAGATCCACGAAATACAGATGTAACTCTGTGAGATGAATTAACAGAACACTAAGCAGTTTCTCAGAAAGCTTCTTTCCAGATTTCATCTGAGGATATTTCCTTTATCACCATTGCCCTCTATGGGCTTCCAAATATCACTTTGCCAATTCCACAAGAACTGTCTTAGCGAGAGGCATCTTGAGGGGGAAGCTGTAACTCTGTGAGATGATTTCACAGAACACAAAGAAGTTTCTCAGAAAGCTTCTTTCTCGTTGTTATAGGAGTTTATATCCTTTGGCCCTATAGCCTTCAAAGGGATCCGAAATATCTGTTCTCAGATTCCACACAAATAACGCTAGCAAAGAGATCCATGAAATACAGATGTAACTCTGTGAGATGAATTAACAGAACACTAAGCAGTTTCTCAGAAAGCTTCTTTCCAGATTTCATCTGAGGATATTTCCTTTTTCACCATAGCCCTCTATGCGCTTCCAAATATCACTTTGCCAATTCCACAATAAATGTCTTAGCGAAAGACTTCTTGTGGGGAAAGCTGTAACTCTGTGAGATGATTTCACAGAACACAAAGAAGTTTCTCAGAAAGTTTCTTTCTCTTTGTTATCGGAGTTTATTTCCTTTGGCCCTATAGTCTTTAAAGGGATCCGAAATATCTGTTCTCAGATTCCACAGAAATAAGGCTATCAAAGAGATCCACGAAATACAGATGTAACTCTGTGAGATGAATTAACAGAACACTAAGCAGTTTCTCAGAAAGCTTCTTTCCAGATTTCATCTGAGGATATTTCCTTTTTCACCATTGCCCTCTATGGGCTTCCAAATATCACTTTGCCAATTCCACAAGAACTGTCTTAGCGAAAGGCTTCTTGAGGGGAAAGCTGTAACTCTGTGAGATGATTTCACAGAACAAAAAGAAGTTTCTCAGAAAGCTTCTTTCTCTTTGTTATCGGAGTTTATTTCCTTTGGCCCTATAGTCTTTAAAGGGATCCGAAATATCTGTTCTCAGATTCCACAGAAATAAGGCTAGCAAAGAGATCCGCGAAATACAGATGTAACTCTGTGAGATGAATTAACAGAACACTAAGCAGTTTCTCAGAAAGCTTCTTTCCAGATTTCATCTGAGGATATTTCCTTTTTCACCATAACCCTCTATGCGCTTCCAAATATCACTTTGCCAATTCCACAATAAATGTCTTAGCGAAAGACTTCTTGTGGGGAAAGCTGTAACTCTGTGAGATGATTTCACAGAACACAAAGAAGTTTCTCAGAAAGCTTCTTTCTCGTTGTTATCGGAGTTTATATCCTTTGGCCCTATAGTCTTCAAAGGGATCCGAAATATCTCTTCTCAGATTCCACAGAAATAAGGCTAGCAAAGAGATCCACGAAATACAGATGTAACTCTGTGAGATGAATTAACAGAACACTAAGCAGTTTCTCAGAAAGCTTCTTTCCAGATTTCATCTGAGGATATTTCCTTTTTCACCATTGCCCTCTATGCGCTTCCAAATATCACTTTGCCAATTCCACAGTAAATGTCTTAGCGAAAGACTTCTTGTGGGGAAAGCTGTAACTCTGTGAGACGATTTCACAGAACACATAGAAGTTTCTCAGAAAGCTTCTTTCTCGTTGTTATCGGAGTTTATATCCTTTGGCCCTATAGTCTTCAAAGGGATCCGAAATATCTCTTCTCCGATTCCACAGAAATAAGGCTAGCAAAGAGATCCATGAAATACAGATGTAACTCTGTGAGATGAATTAACAGAACACTAAGCAGTTTCTCAGAAAGCTTCTTTCCAGATTTCATCTGAGGATATTTCCTTTTTCACCATAGCCCTCTATGCGCTTCCAAATATCACTTTGCCAATTCCACAATAAATGTCTTAGCGAAAGACTTCTTGTGGGGAAAGCTGTAACTCTGTGAGACGATTTCACAGAACACAAAGAAGTTTCTCAGAAAGTTTCTTTCTCTTTGTTATCGGAGTTTATTTCCTTTGGCCCTATAGTCTTTAAAGGGATCCGAAATATCTGTTCTCAGATTCCACAGAAATAAGGCTAGCAAAGAGATCCGCGAAATACAGATGTAGCTCTGTGAGATGAATTAACAGAACACTAAGCAGTTTCTCAGAAAGCTTCTTTCCAGATTTCATCTGAGGATATTTCCTTTTTCACCATAGCCCTCTATGCGCTTCCAAATATCACTTTGCCAATTCCACAATAAATGTCTTAGCGAAAGACTTCTTGTGGGGAAAGCTGTAACTCTGTGAGAAGATTTCACAGAACACAAAGAAGTTTCTCAGAAAGTTTCTTTCTCTTTGTTATCGGAGTTTATTTCCTTTGGCCCTATAGTCTTTAAAGGGATCCGAAATATCTGTTCTCAGATTCCACAGAAATAAGGCTAGCAAAGAGATCCACGAAATACAGATGTAACTCTGTGAGATGAATTAACAGAACACTAAGCAGTTTCTCAGAAAGCTTCTTTCCAGATTTCATCTGAGGATATTTCCTTTTTCACCATTGCCCTCTATGGGCTTCCAAATATCACTTTGCCAATTCCACAAGAACTGTCTTAGCGAAAGGCTTCTTGGGGGGAAAGCTGTAACTCTGTGAGATGATTTCACAGAACACAAAGAAGTTTCTCAGAAAGCTTCTTTCTCTTTGTTATCGGAGTTTATTTCCTTTGGCCCTATAGTCTTTAAAGGGATCCGAAATATCTGTTCTCAGATTCCACAGAAATAAGGCTAGCAAAGAGATCCGCGAAATACAGATGTAACTCTGTGAGATGAATTAACAGAACACTAAGCAGTTTCTCAGAAAGCTTCTTTCCAGATTTCATCTGAGGATATTTCCTTTTTCACCATAGCCCTCTATGCGCTTCCAAATATCACTTTGCCAATTCCACAATAAATGTCTTAGCGAAAGACTTCTTGTGGGGAAAGCTGTAACTCTGTGAGATGATTTCACAGAACACAAAGAAGTTTCTCAGAAAGCTTCTTTCTCGTTGTTATCGGAGTTTATATCCTTTGGCCCTATAGTCTTCAAAGGGATCCGAAATATCTCTTCTCAGATTCCACAGAAATAAGGCTAGCAAAGAGATCCGCGAAATACAGATGTAACTCTGTGAGATGAATTAACAGAACACTAAGCAGTTTCTCAGAAAGCTTCTTTCCAGATTTCATCTGAGGATATTTCCTTTTTCACCATAGCCCTCTATGCGCTTCCAAATATCACTTTGCCAATTCCACAATAAATGTCTTTGCGAAAGACTTCTTGTGGGGAAAGCTGTAACTCTGTGAGATGATTTCACAGAACACAAAGAAGTTTCTCAGAAAGCTTCTTTCTCTTTGTTATCGGAGTTTATTTCCTTTGGCCCTATAGTCTTTAAAGGGATCCGAAATATCTGTTCTCAGATTCCACAGAAATAAGGCTAGCAAAGAGATCCGCGAAATACAGATGTAACTCTGTGAGATGAATTAACAGAACACTAAGCAGTTTCTCAGAAAGCTTCTTTCCAGATTTCATCTGAGGATATTTCCTTTTTCACCGTAGCCCTCTATGCGCTTCCAAATATCACTTTGCCAATTCCACAATAAATGTCTTAGCGAAAGACTTCTTGTGGGGAAAGCTGTAACTCTGTGAGATGATTTCACAGAACACAAAGAAGTTTCTCAGAAAGTTCCTTTCTCTTTGTTATCGGAGTTTATTTCCTTTGGCCCTATAGTCTTTAAAGGGATCCGAAATATCTGTTCTCAGATTCCACAGAAATAAGGCTAGCAAAGAGATCCGCGAAATACAGATGTAACTCTGTGAGATGAATTAACAGAACACTAAGCAGTTTCTCAGAAAGCTTCTTTCCAGATTTCATCGGAGGATATTTCCTTTTTCACCATAGCCCTCTATGCGCTTCCAAATATCACTTTGCCAATTCCACAATAAATGTCTTAGCGAAAGACTTCTTGTGGGGAAAGCTGTAACTCTGTGAGATGATTTCACAGAACACAAAGAAGTTTCTCAGAAAGCTTCCTTCTCTTTGTTATCGGAGTTTATTTCCTTTGGCCCTATAGTCTTTAAAGGGATCCGAAATATCTGTTCTCAGATTCCACAGAAATAAGGCTAGCAAAGAGATCCACGAAATACAGATGTAACTCTGTGAGATGAATTAACAGAACACTAAGCAGTTTCTTAGAAAGCTTCTTTCCAGATTTCATCTGAGGATATTTCCTTTTTCACCATTGCCCTCTATGGGCTTCCAAATATCACTTTGCCAATTCCACAATAAATGTCTTAGCGAAAGACTTCTTGTGGGGAAAGCTGTAACTCTGTGAGATGATTTCACAGAACACAAAGAAGTTTCTCAGAAAGCTTCTTTCTCTTTGTTATCGGAGTTTATTTCCTTTGGCCCTATAGTCTTTAAAGGGATCCGAAATATCTGTTCTCAGATTCCACAGAAATAAGGCTAGCAAAGAGATCCGCGAAATACAGATGTAACTCTGTGAGATGAATTAACAGAACACTAAGCAGTTTCTCAGAAAGCTTCTTTCCAGATTTCATCTGAGGATATTTCCTTTTTCACCATAGCCCTCTATGCGCTTCCAAATATCACTTTGCCAATTCCACAATAAATGTCTTAGCGAAAGACTTCTTGTGGGGAAAGCTGTAACTCTGTGAGATGATTTCACAGAACACAAAGAAGTTTCTCAGAAAGTTTCTTTCTCTTTGTTATCGGAGTTTATTTCCTTTGGCCCTATAGTCTTTAAAGGGATCCGAAATATCTGTTCTCAGATTCCACAGAAATAAGGCTAGCAAAGAGATCCACGAAATACAGATGTAACTCTGTGAGATGAATTAACAGAACACTAAGCAGTTTCTCAGAAAGCTTCTTTCCAGATTTCATCTGAGGATATTTCCTTTATCACCATTGCCCTCTATGGGCTTCCAAATATCACTTTGCGAATTCCACAAGAACTGTCTTAGCGAGAGGCTTCTTGAGAGGAAAGTTGTAACTCTGTGAGATGATTTCACAGAACACAAAGAAGTTTCTCAGAAAGCTTCTTTCTCGTTGTTATAGGAGTTTATATCCTTTGGCCCTATAGCCTTCAAAGGGATCCGAAATATCTGTTCTCAGATTCCACAGAAATAACGCTAGCAAAGAGATCCACGAAATACAGATGTAACTCTGTGAGATGAATTAACAGAACACTAAGCAGTTTCTCAGAAAGCTTCTTTCCAGATTTCATCTGAGGATATTTCTTTTTTCACCATAGCCCTCTATAGGCTTCCAAATATCACTTTGCCAATTCCACAATAAATGTCTTAGCGAAAGACTTCTTGTGGGGAAAGCTGTAACTCTGTGAGATGATTTCACAGAACACAAAGAAGTTTCCCAGAAAGCTTCTTTCTCGTTGTTATCGGAGTTTATATCCTTTGGCCCTATAGTCTTCAAAGGGATCCGAAATATCTGTTCTCAGATTCCACAGAAATAAGGCTAGCAAAGAGATCCACGAAATAGAGATGTAACTCTGTGAGATGAATTAACAGAACACTAAGCAGTTTCTCAGAAAGCTTCTTTCCAGATTTCATCTGAGGATATTTCCTTTTTCACCATAGCCCTGTATGCGCTTCCAAATATCACTTTGCCAATTCCACAATAAATGTCTTAGCGAAAGACTTCTTGTTTGGAAAGCTGTAACTCTGTGAGATGATTTCACAGAACACAAAGAAGTTTCTCAGAAAGTTTCTTTCTCTTTGTTATCGGAGTTTATTTCCTTTGGCCCTATAGTATTTTAAGGGATCAGAAATATCTGTTCTCAGATTCCACAGAAATAAGGCTAGCAAAGAGATCCACGAAATACAGATGTAACTCTGTGAGATGAATTAACAGAACACTAAGCAGTTTCTCAGAAAGCTTGTTTCCAGATTTCATCTTAGGATATTTCCTTTTTCACCATTGCCCTCTATAGGCTTCCAAATATCACTTTGCCAATTCCACAAGAACTGTCTTAGCGAGAGGCTTCTTGAGGGGAAAGCTGTAACTCTGTGAGATGATTTCACAGAACACAAAGAAGTTTCTCAGAAAGCTTCTTTCTCGTTGTTATAGGAGTTTATATCCTTTGGCCCTATAGCCTTCAAAGGGATCCGAAATATCTGTTCTCAGATTCCACAGAAATAACGCTAGCAAAGAGATCCACGAAATACAGATGTAACTCTGTGAGATGAATTAACAGAACACTAAGCAGTTTCTCAGAAAGCTTCTTTCCAGATTTCATCTGAGGATATTTCCTTTTTCACCATAGCCCTCTATAGGCTTCCAAATATCACTTTGCCAATTCCACAATAAATGTCTTAGCGAAAGACTTCTTGTGGGGAAAGCTGTAACTCTGTGAGATGATTTCACAGAACACAAAGAAGTTTCCCAGAAAGCTTCTTTCTCGTTGTTATCGGAGTTTATATCCTTTGGCCCTATAGTCTTCAAAGGGATCCGAAATATCTGTTCTCAGATTCCACAGAAATAAGGCTAGCAAAGAGATCCACGAAATAGAGATGTAACTCTGTGAGATGAATTAACAGAACACTAAGCAGTTTCTCAGAAAGCTTCTTTCCAGATTTCATCTGAGGATATTTCCTTTTTCACCATAGCCCTCTATGCGCTTCCAAATATCACTTTGCCAATTCCACAATAAATGTCTTAGCGAAAGACTTCTTGTGGGGAAAGCTGTAACTCTGTGAGATGATTTCACAGAACACAAAGAAGTTTCTCAGAAAGTTTCTTTCTCTTTGTTAACGGAGTTTATATCCTTTGGCTCTATTGTCTTCAAAGGGATCCGAAATATCTCTTCTCAGATTCCACAGAAATAAGGCTAGCAAAGAGATCCGCGAAATACAGATGTAACTCTGTGAGATGAATTAACAGAACACTAAGCAGTTTCTCAGAAAGCTTCTTTCCAGATTTCATCTGAGGATATTTCCTTTTTCACCATAGCCCTCTATGCGCTTCCAAATATCACTTTGCCAATTCCACAATAAATGTCTTAGCGAAAGACTTCTTGTGGGGAAAGCTGTAACTCTGTGAGATGATTTCACTGAACACAAAGAAGTTTCTCAGAAAGCTTCCTTCTCTTTGTTATCGGAGTTTATTTCCTTTGGCCCTATAGTCTTTAAAGGGATCCGAAATATCTGTTCTCAGATTCCACAGAAATAAGGCTAGCAAAGAGATCCACGAAATACAGATGTAACTCTGTGAGATGAATTAACAGAACACTAAGCAGTTTCTTAGAAAGCTTCTTTCCAGATTTCATCTGAGGATATTACCTTTTTCACCGTTGCCCTCTATGGGCTTCCAAATATCACTTTGCCAATTCCACAATAAATGTCTTAGCGAAAGACTTCTTGTGGGGAAAGCTGTAACTCTGTGAGATGATTTCACAGAACACAAAGAAGTTTCTCAGAAAGCTTCTTTCTCTTTGTTATCGGAGTTTATTTCCTTTGGCCCTATAGTCTTTAAAGGGATCCGAAATATCTGTTCTCAGATTCCACAGAAATAAGGCTAGCAAAGAGATCCGCGAAATACAGATGTAACTCTGTGAGATGAATTAACAGAACACTAAGCAGTTTCTCAGAAAGCTTCTTTCCAGATTTCATCTGAGGATATTTCCTTTTTCACCATAGCCCTCTATGCGCTTCCAAATATCACTTTGCCAATTCCACAATAAATGTCTTAGCGAAAGACTTCTTGTGGGGAAAGCTGTAACTCTGTGAGATGATTTCACAGAACACAAAGAAGTTTCTCAGAAAGTTTCTTTCTCTTTGTTATCGGAGTTTATTTCCTTTGGCCCTATAGTCTTTAAAGGGATCCGAAATATCTGTTCTCAGATTCCACAGAAATAAGGCTATCAAAGAGATCCACGAAATACAGATGTAACTCTGTGAGATGAATTAACAGAACACTAAGCAGTTTCTCAGAAAGCTTCTTTCCAGATTTCATCTGAGGATATTTCCTTTTTCACCATTGCCCTCTATGGGCTTCCAAATATCACTTTGCCAATTCCACAAGAACTGTCTTAGCGAAAGGCTTCTTGAGGGGAAAGCTGTAACTCTGTGAGATGATTTCACAGAACACAAAGAAGTTTCTCAGAAAGCTTCTTTCTCTTTGTTATCGGAGTTTATTTCCTTTGGCCCTATAGTCTTTAAAGGGATCCGAAATATCTGTTCTCAGATTCCACAGAAATAAGGCTAGCAAAGAGATCCGCGAAATACAGATGTAACTCTGTGAGATGAATTAACAGAACACTAAGCAGTTTCTCAGAAAGCTTCTTTCCAGATTTCATCTGAGGATATTTCCTTTTTCACCATAGCCCTCTATGCGCTTCCAAATATCACTTTGCCAATTCCACAATAAATGTCTTAGCGAAAGACTTCTTGTGGGGAAAGCTGTAACTCTGTGAGATGATTTCACAGAACACAAAGAAGTTTCTCAGAAAGCTTCTTTCTCGTTGTTATCGGAGTTTATATCCTTTGGCCCTATAGTCTTCAAAGGGATCCGAAATATCTCTTCTCAGATTCCACAGAAATAAGGCTAGCAAAGAGATCCACGAAATACAGATGTAACTCTGTGAGATGAATTAACAGAACACTAAGCAGTTTCTCAGAAAGCTTCTTTCCAGATTTCATCTGAGGATATTTCCTTTTTCACCATTGCCCTCTATGCGCTTCCAAATATCACTTTGCCAATTCCACAGTAAATGTCTTAGCGAAAGACTTCTTGTGGGGAAAGCTGTAACTCTGTGAGACGATTTCACAGAACACATAGAAGTTTCTCAGAAAGCTTCTTTCTCGTTGTTATCGGAGTTTATATCCTTTGGCCCTATAGTCTTCAAAGGGATCCGAAATATCTCTTCTCCGATTCCACAGAAATAAGGCTAGCAAAGAGATCCATGAAATACAGATGTAACTCTGTGAGATGAATTAACAGAACACTAAGCAGTTTCTCAGAAAGCTTCTTTCCAGATTTCATCTGAGGATATTTCCTTTTTCACCATTGCCCTCTATGGGCTTCCAAATATCACTTTGCCAATTCCACAAGAACTGTCTTAGCGAAAGGCTTCTTGGGGGGAAAGCTGTAACTCTGTGAGATGATTTCACAGAACACAAAGAAGTTTCTCAGAAAGCTTCTTTCTCTTTGTTATCGGAGTTTATTTCCTTTGGCCCTATAGTCTTTAAAGGGATCCGAAATATCTGTTCTCAGATTCCACAGAAATAAGGCTAGCAAAGAGATCCGCGAAATACAGATGTAACTCTGTGAGATGAATTAACAGAACACTAAGCAGTTTCTCAGAAAGCTTCTTTCCAGATTTCATCTGAGGATATTTCCTTTTTCACCATAGCCCTCTATGCGCTTCCAAATATCACTTTGCCAATTCCACAATAAATGTCTTAGCGAAAGACTTCTTGTGGGGAAAGCTGTAACTCTGTGAGATGATTTCACAGAACACAAAGAAGTTTCTCAGAAAGCTTCTTTCTCGTTGTTATCGGAGTTTATATCCTTTGGCCCTATAGTCTTCAAAGGGATCCGAAATATCTCTTCTCAGATTCCACAGAAATAAGGCTAGCAAAGAGATCCGCGAAATACAGATGTAACTCTGTGAGATGAATTAACAGAACACTAAGCAGTTTCTCAGAAAGCTTCTTTCCAGATTTCATCTGAGGATATTTCCTTTTTCACCATAGCCCTCTATGCGCTTCCAAATATCACTTTGCCAATTCCACAATAAATGTCTTTGCGAAAGACTTCTTGTGGGGAAAGCTGTAACTCTGTGAGATGATTTCACAGAACACAAAGAAGTTTCTCAGAAAGCTTCTTTCTCTTTGTTATCGGAGTTTATTTCCTTTGGCCCTATAGTCTTTAAAGGGATCCGAAATATCTGTTCTCAGATTCCACAGAAATAAGGCTAGCAAAGAGATCCGCGAAATACAGATGTAACTCTGTGAGATGAATTAACAGAACACTAAGCAGTTTCTCAGAAAGCTTCTTTCCAGATTTCATCTGAGGATATTTCCTTTTTCACCGTAGCCCTCTATGCGCTTCCAAATATCACTTTGCCAATTCCACATTAAATGTCTTAGCGAAAGACTTCTTGTGGGGAAAGCTGTAACTCTGTGAGATGATTTCACAGAACACAAAGCAGTTTCTCAGAAAGTTTCTTTCTCTTTGTTATCGGAGTTTATTTCCTTTGGCCCTATAGTCTTTAAAGGAATCCGAAATATCTGTTCTCAGATTCCACAGAAATAAGGCTAGCAAAGAGATCCACGAAATACAGATGTAACTCTGGGAGATGAATTAACAGAACACTAAGCAGTTTCTCAGAAAGCTTCTTTCCAGATTTCATCTGAGGATATTTCCTTTTTCACCATTGCCCTCTAAGGGCTTCCAAATATCACTTTGCCAATTCCACAAGAACTGTCTTAGCGAAAGGCTTCTTGAGGGGAAAGCTGTAACTCTGTGAGATGATTTCACAGAACACAAAGAAGATTCTCAGAAAGCTTCTTTCTCTTTGTTATCGGAGTTTATTTCCTTTGGCCCTATAGTCTTTAAAGGGATCCGAAATATCTGTTCTCAGATTCCACAGAAATAAGGCTAGCAAAGAGATCCGTGAAATACAGATGTAACTCTGTGAGATGAATTAACAGAACACTAAGCAGTTTCTCAGAAAGCTTCTTTCCAGATTTCATCTGAGGATATTTCCTTTTTCACCATAGCCCTCTATGCGCTTCCAAATATCACTTTGCCAATTCCACAGTAAATGTCTTAGCGAAAGACTTCTTGTGGGGAAAGCTGTAACACTGTGAGATGATTTCACAGAACACAAAGAAGTTTCTCAGAAAGCTTCTTTCTCGTTGTTATCGGAGTTTATATCCTTTGGCCCTATAGTCTTCAAAGGGATCCGAAATATCTCTTCTCAGATTCCACAGAAATAAGGCTAGCAAAGAGATCCACGAAATACAGATGTAACTCTGTGAGATGAATTAACAGAACACTAAGCAGTTTCTCAGAAAGCTTCTTTCCAGATTTCATCTGAGGATATTTCCTTTTTCACCATAGCCCTCTAAGCGCTTCCAAATATCACTTAGCCAATTCCACAATAAATGTCTTAGGGAAAGACTTCTTGTGGGGAAAGCTGTAACTCTGTGAGATGATTTCAGAGAACACAAAGAAGTTTCTCAGAAAGTTTCTTTCTCTTTGTTATCGGAGTTTATTTCCTTTGGCCCTGTAGTCTTTAAAGGGATCCGAAATATCTGTTCTCAGATTCCACAGAAATAAGGCTAGCAAAGAGATCCGCGAAATACAGATGTAACTCTGTGAGATGAATTAACAGAACACTAAGCAGTTTCTCAGAAAGCTTCTTTCCAGATTTCATCTGAGGATATTTCCTTTTTCACCATAGCCCTCTATGCGCTTCCAAATATCACTTTGCCAATTCCACAATAAATGTCTTAGCGAAAGACTTTTTGTGGGGAAAGCTGTAACTCTGTGAGAAGATTTCACAGTACACAAAGAAGTTTCTCAGAAAATTTCTTTCTCTTTGTTATCGGAGTTTATTTCCTTTGGCCCTATAGTCTTTAAAGGGATCCGAAATATCTGTTCTCAGATTCCACAGAAATAAGGCTAGCAAAGATATCCGCGAAATACAGATGTAACTCTGTGAGATGAATTAACAGAACACTAAGCAGTTTCTCAGAAAGCTTCTTTCCAGATTTCATCTGAGGATATTTCCTTTTTCACCATAGCCCTCTATGCGCTTCCAAATATCACTTTGCCAATTCCACAATAAATGTCTTAGCGAAAGACTTCTTGTGGGGAAAGCTGTAACTCTGTGAGATGATTTCACAGAACACAAAGAAGTTTCTCAGAAAGTTTCTTTCTCTTTGTTATCGGAGTTTATTTCCTTTGGCCCTATAGTCTTTAAAGGGATCCGAAATATCTGTTCTCAGATTCCACAGAAATAAGGCTAGCAAAGAGATCCGCGAAATACAGATGTAACTGTGTGAGATGAATTAACAGAACACTAAGCAGTTTCTCAGAAAGCTTCTTTCCAGATTTCATCTGAGGATATTTCCTTTTTCACCATAGCCCTCTATGCGCTTCCAAATATCACTTTGCCAATTCCACAATAAATGTCTTAGCGAAAGACTTCTTGTGGGGAAAGCTGTAACTCTGTGAGATGATTTCACTGAACACAAAGAAGTTTCTCAGAAAGCTTCCTTCTCTTTGTTATCGGAGTTTATTTCCTTTGGCCCTATAGTCTTTAAAGGGATCCGAAATATCTGTTCTCAGATTCCACAGAAATAAGGCTAGCAAAGAGATCCACGAAATACAGCTGTAACTCTGTGAGATGAATTAACAGAACACTAAGCAGTTTCTCAGAAAGCTTCTTTCCAGATTTCATCGGAGGATATTTCCTTTTTCACCATAGCCCTCTATGCGCTTCCAAATATCACTTTGCCAATTCCACAATAAATGTCTTAGCGAAAGACTTCTTGTGGGGAAAGCTGTAACTCTGTGAGATGATTTCACTGAACACAAAGAAGTTTCTCAGAAAGCTTCCTTCTCTTTGTTATCGGAGTTTATTTCCTTTGGCCCTATAGTCTTTAAAGGGATCCGAAATATCTGTTCTCAGATTCCACAGAAATAAGGCTACCAAAGAGATCCACGAAATACAGATGTAACTCTGTGAGATGAATTAACAGAACACTAAGCAGTTTCTCAGAAAGCTTCTTTCCAGATTTCATCTGAGGATATTTCCTTTTTCACCATTGCCCTCTATGGGCTTCCAAATATCACTTTGCCAATTCCACAAGAACTGTCTTAGCGAAAGGCTTCTTGAGGGGAAAGCTGTAACTCTGTGAGATGATTTCACAGAACACAAAGAAGTTTCTCAGAAAGCTTCTTTCTCTTTGTTATCGGAGTTTATTTCCTTTGGCCCTATAGTCTTTAAAGGGATCCGAAATATCTGTTCTCAGATTCCACAGAAATAAGGCTAGCAAAGAGATCCGCGAAATACAGATGTAACTCTGTGAGATGAATTAACAGAACACTAAGCAGTTTCTCAGAAAGCTTCTTTCCAGATTTCATCTGAGGATATTTCCTTTTTCACCATAGCCCTCTATGCGCTTCCAAATATCACTTTGCCAATTCCACAATAAATGTCTTAGCGAAAGACTTCTTGTGGGGAAAGCTGTAACACTGTGAGATGATTTCACAGAACACAAAGAAGTTTCTCAGAAAGCTTCTTTCTCGTTGTTATCGGAGTTTATATCCTTTGGCCCTATAGTCTTCAAAGGGATCCGAAATATCTCTTCTCAGATTCCACAGAAATAAGGCTAGCAAAGAGATCCACGAAATACAGATGTAACTCTGTGAGATGAATTAACAGAACACTAAGCAGTTTCTCAGAAAGCTTCTTTCCAGATTTCATCTGAGGATATTTCCTTTTTCACCATAGCCCTCTATGCGCTTCCAAATATCACTTAGCCAATTCCACAATAAATGTCTTAGGGAAAGACTTCTTGTGGGGAAAGCTGTAACTCTGTGAGATGATTTCAGAGAACACAAAGAAGTTTCTCAGAAAGTTTCTTTCTCTTTGTTATCGGAGTTTATTTCCTTTGGCCCTGTAGTCTTTAAAGGGATCCGAAATATCTGTTCTCAGATTCCACAGAAATAAGGCTAGCAAAGAGATCCGCGAAATACAGATGTAACTCTGTGAGATGAATTAACAGAACACTAAGCAGTTTCTCAGAAAGCTTCTTTCCAGATTTCATCTGAGGATATTTCCTTTTTCACCATAGCCCTCTATGCGCTTCCAAATATCACTTTGCCAATTCCACAATAAATGTCTTAGCGAAAGACTTTTTTTGGGGAAAGCTGTAACTCTGTGAGAAGATTTCACAGTACACAAAGAAGTTTCTCAGAAAATTTCTTTCTCTTTGTTATCGGAGTTTATTTCCTTTGGCCCTATAGTCTTTAAAGGGATCCGAAATATCTGTTCTCAGATTCCACAGAAATAAGGCTAGCAAAGAGATCCGCGAAATAGAGATGTAACTCTGTGAGATGAATTAACAGAACACTAAGCAGTTTCTCAGAAATCTTCTTTCCAGATTTCATATGAGGATATTTCCTTTTTCACCATAGCCCTCTATGCGCTTCCAAATATCACTTTGCCAATTCCACAATAAATGTCTTAGCGAAAGACTTCTTGTGGGGAAAGCTGTAACTCTGTGAGATGATTTCACAGAACACAAAGATGATTCTCAGAAAGCTTCTTTCTCGTTGTTATCGGAGTTTATATCCTTTGGCCCTATAGTCTTCAAAGGGATCCGAAATATCTCTTCTCAGATTCCACAGAAATAAGGCTAGTAAAGAGATCCACGAAATACAGATGTAACTCTGTGAGATGAATTAACAGAACACTAAGCAGTTTCTCAGAAAGCTTCTTTCCAGATTTCATCTGAGGATATTTCCTTTTTCACCATAGCCCTCTATGGGCTTCCAAATATCACTTTGCCAATTCCACAATAAATGTCTTAGCGAAAGACTTCTTGTGGGGAAAGCTGTAACTCTGTGAGATGATTTCAGAGAACACAAAGAAGTTTCTCAGAAAGATTCTTTCTCTTTCTTATCGGAGTTTATTTCCTTTGGCCCTATAGTCTTTAAAGGGATCCGAAATACCTGTTCTCAGATTCCACAGAAATAAGGCTAGCAAAGAGATCCGCGAAATACAGATGTAACTCTGTGAGATGAATTAACAGAACACTAAGCAGTTTCTCAGAAAGCTTCTTTCCAGATTTCATCTGAGGATATTTCCTTTTTCACCATAGCCCTCTATGCGCTTCCAAATATCACTTTGCCAATTCCACAGTAAATGTCTTAGCGAAAGACTTCTTGTGGGGAAAGCTGTAACACTGTGAGATGATTTCACAGAACACAAAGAAGTTTCTCAGAAAGCTTCTTTCTCGTTGTTATCGGAGTTTATATCCTTTGGCCCTATAGTCTTCAAGGGATCCGAAATATCTCTTCTCAGATTCCACAGAAATAAGGCTAGCAAAGAGATCCACGAAATACAGATGTAACTCTGTGAGATGAATTAACAGAACACTAAGCAGTTTCTCAGAAAGCTTCTTTCCAGATTTCATCTGAGGATATTTCCTTTTTCACCATAGCCCTCTAAGCGCTTCCAAATATCACTTAGCCAATTCCACAATAAATGTCTTAGGGAAAGACTTCTTGTGGGGAAAGCTGTAACTCTGTGAGATGATTTCAGAGAACACAAAGAAGTTTCTCAGAAAGTTTCTTTCTCTTTGTTATCGGAGTTTATTTCCTTTGGCCCTGTAGTCTTTAAAGGGATCCGAAATATCTGTTCTCAGATTCCACAGAAATAAGGCTAGCAAAGAGATCCGCGAAATACAGATGTAACTCTGTGAGATGAATTAACAGAACACTAAGCAGTTTCTCAGAAAGCTTCTTTCCAGATTTCATCTGCGGATATTTCCTTTTTCACCATAGCCCTCTATGCGCTTCCAAATATCACTTTGCCAATTCCACAATAAATGTCTTAGCGAAAGACTTTTTGTGGGGAAAGCTGTAACTCTGTGAGAAGATTTCACAGTACACAAAGAAGTTTCTCAGAAAATTTCTTTCTCTTTGTTATCGGAGTTTATTTCCTTTGGCCCTATAGTCTTTAAAGGGATCCGAAATATCTGTTCTCAGATTCCACAGAAATAAGGCTAGCAAAGAGATCCGCGAAATACAGATGTAACTCTGTGAGATGAATTAACAGAACACTAAGCAGTTTCTCAGAAAGCTTCTTTCCAGATTTCATCTGAGGATATTTCCTTTTTCACCATAGCCCTCTATGCGCTTCCAAATATCACTTTGCCAATTCCACAATAAATGTCTTAGCGAAAGACTTCTTGTGGGGAAAGCTGTAACTCTGTGAGATGATTTCACAGAACACAAAGAAGTTTCTCAGAAAGTTTCTTTCTCTTTGTTATCGGAGTTTATTTCCTTTGGCCCTATAGTCTTTAAAGGGATCCGAAATATCTGTTCTCAGATTCCACAGAAATAAGGCTAGCAAAGAGATCCGCGAAATACAGATGTAACTGTGTGAGATGAATTAACAGAACACTAAGCAGTTTCTCAGAAAGCTTCTTTCCAGATTTCATCTGAGGATATTTCCTTTTTCACCATAGCCCTCTATGCGCTTCCAAATATCACTTTGCCAATTCCACAATAAATGTCTTAGCGAAAGACTTCTTGTGGGGAAAGCTGTAACTCTGTGAGATGATTTCACTGAACACAAAGAAGTTTCTCAGAAAGCTTCCTTCTCTTTGTTATCGGAGTTTATTTCCTTTGGCCCTATAGTCTTTAAAGGGATCCGAAATATCTGTTCTCAGATTCCACAGAAATAAGGCTAGCAAAGAGATCCGCGAAATACAGATGTAACTCTGTGAGATGAATTAACAGAACACTAAGCAGTTTCTCAGAAAGCTTCTTTCCAGATTTCATCTGAGGATATTTCCTTTTTCACCATAGCCCTCTATGCGCTTCCAAATATCACTTTGCCAATTCCACAATAAATGTCTTAGCGAAAGACTTTTTGTGGGGAAAGCTGTAACTCTGTGAGAAGATTTCACAGTACACAAAGAAGTTTCTCAGAAAATTTCTTTCTCTTTGTTATCGGAGTTTATTTCCTTTGGCCCTATAGTCTTTAAAGGGATCCGAAATATCTGTTCTCAGATTCCACAGAAATAAGGCTAGCAAAGATATCCGCGAAATACAGATGTAACTCTGTGAGATGAATTAACAGAACACTAAGCAGTTTCTCAGAAAGCTTCTTTCCAGATTTCATCTGAGGATATTTCCTTTTTCACCATAGCCCTCTATGCGCTTCCAAATATCACTTTGCCAATTCCACAATAAATGTCTTAGCGAAAGACTTCTTGTGGGGAAAGCTGTAACTCTGTGAGATGATTTCACAGAACACAAAGAAGTTTCTCAGAAAGTTTCTTTCTCTTTGTTATCGGAGTTTATTTCCTTTGGCCCTATAGTCTTTAAAGGGATCCGAAATATCTGTTCTCAGATTCCACAGAAATAAGGCTAGCAAAGAGATCCGCGAAATACAGATGTAACTGTGTGAGATGAATTAACAGAACACTAAGCAGTTTCTCAGAAAGCTTCTTTCCAGATTTCATCTGAGGATATTTCCTTTTTCACCATAGCCCTCTATGCGCTTCCAAATATCACTTTGCCAATTCCACAATAAATGTCTTAGCGAAAGACTTCTTGTGGGGAAAGCTGTAACTCTGTGAGATGATTTCACTGAACACAAAGAAGTTTCTCAGAAAGCTTCCTTCTCTTTGTTATCGGAGTTTATTTCCTTTGGCCCTATAGTCTTTAAAGGGATCCGAAATATCTGTTCTCAGATTCCACAGAAATAAGGCTAGCAAAGAGATCCACGAAATACAGCTGTAACTCTGTGAGATGAATTAACAGAACACTAAGCAGTTTCTCAGAAAGCTTCTTTCCAGATTTCATCGGAGGATATTTCCTTTTTCACCATAGCCCTCTATGCGCTTCCAAATATCACTTTGCCAATTCCACAATAAATGTCTTAGCGAAAGACTTCTTGTGGGGAAAGCTGTAACTCTGTGAGATGATTTCACTGAACACAAAGAAGTTTCTCAGAAAGCTTCCTTCTCTTTGTTATCGGAGTTTATTTCCTTTGGCCCTATAGTCTTTAAAGGGATCCGAAATATCTGTTCTCAGATTCCACAGAAATAAGGCTACCAAAGAGATCCACGAAATACAGATGTAACTCTGTGAGATGAATTAACAGAACACTAAGCAGTTTCTCAGAAAGCTTCTTTCCAGATTTCATCTGAGGATATTTCCTTTTTCACCATTGCCCTCTATGGGCTTCCAAATATCACTTTGCCAATTCCACAAGAACTGTCTTAGCGAAAGGCTTCTTGAGGGGAAAGCTGTAACTCTGTGAGATGATTTCACAGAACACAAAGAAGTTTCTCAGAAAGCTTCTTTCTCTTTGTTATCGGAGTTTATTTCCTTTGGCCCTATAGTCTTTAAAGGGATCCGAAATATCTGTTCTCAGATTCCACAGAAATAAGGCTAGCAAAGAGATCCGCGAAATACAGATGTAACTCTGTGAGATGAATTAACAGAACACTAAGCAGTTTCTCAGAAAGCTTCTTTCCAGATTTCATCTGAGGATATTTCCTTTTTCACCATAGCCCTCTATGCGCTTCCAAATATCACTTTGCCAATTCCACAATAAATGTCTTAGCGAAAGACTTCTTGTGGGGAAAGCTGTAACACTGTGAGATGATTTCACAGAACACAAAGAAGTTTCTCAGAAAGCTTCTTTCTCGTTGTTATCGGAGTTTATATCCTTTGGCCCTATAGTCTTCAAAGGGATCCGAAATATCTCTTCTCAGATTCCACAGAAATAAGGCTAGCAAAGAGATCCACGAAATACAGATGTAACTCTGTGAGATGAATTAACAGAACACTAAGCAGTTTCTCAGAAAGCTTCTTTCCAGATTTCATCTGAGGATATTTCCTTTTTCACCATAGCCCTCTATGCGCTTCCAAATATCACTTAGCCAATTCCACAATAAATGTCTTAGGGAAAGACTTCTTGTGGGGAAAGCTGTAACTCTGTGAGATGATTTCAGAGAACACAAAGAAGTTTCTCAGAAAGTTTCTTTCTCTTTGTTATCGGAGTTTATTTCCTTTGGCCCTGTAGTCTTTAAAGGGATCCGAAATATCTGTTCTCAGATTCCACAGAAATAAGGCTAGCAAAGAGATCCGCGAAATACAGATGTAACTCTGTGAGATGAATTAACAGAACACTAAGCAGTTTCTCAGAAAGCTTCTTTCCAGATTTCATCTGAGGATATTTCCTTTTTCACCATAGCCCTCTATGCGCTTCCAAATATCACTTTGCCAATTCCACAATAAATGTCTTAGCGAAAGACTTTTTTTGGGGAAAGCTGTAACTCTGTGAGAAGATTTCACAGTACACAAAGAAGTTTCTCAGAAAATTTCTTTCTCTTTGTTATCGGAGTTTATTTCCTTTGGCCCTATAGTCTTTAAAGGGATCCGAAATATCTGTTCTCAGATTCCACAGAAATAAGGCTAGCAAAGAGATCCGCGAAATAGAGATGTAACTCTGTGAGATGAATTAACAGAACACTAAGCAGTTTCTCAGAAATCTTCTTTCCAGATTTCATATGAGGATATTTCCTTTTTCACCATAGCCCTCTATGCGCTTCCAAATATCACTTTGCCAATTCCACAATAAATGTCTTAGCGAAAGACTTCTTGTGGGGAAAGCTGTAACTCTGTGAGATGATTTCACAGAACACAAAGATGATTCTCAGAAAGCTTCTTTCTCGTTGTTATCGGAGTTTATATCCTTTGGCCCTATAGTCTTCAAAGGGATCCGAAATATCTCTTCTCAGATTCCACAGAAATAAGGCTAGTAAAGAGATCCACGAAATACAGATGTAACTCTGTGAGATGAATTAACAGAACACTAAGCAGTTTCTCAGAAAGCTTCTTTCCAGATTTCATCTGAGGATATTTCCTTTTTCACCATAGCCCTCTATGGGCTTCCAAATATCACTTTGCCAATTCCACAATAAATGTCTTAGCGAAAGACTTCTTGTGGGGAAAGCTGTAACTCTGTGAGATGATTTCAGAGAACACAAAGAAGTTTCTCAGAAAGATTCTTTCTCTTTCTTATCGGAGTTTATTTCCTTTGGCCCTATAGTCTTTAAAGGGATCCGAAATACCTGTTCTCAGATTCCACAGAAATAAGGCTAGCAAAGAGATCCGCGAAATACAGATGTAACTCTGTGAGATGAATTAACAGAACACTAAGCAGTTTCTCAGAAAGCTTCTTTCCAGATTTCATCTGAGGATATTTCCTTTTTCACCATAGCCCTCTATGCGCTTCCAAATATCACTTTGCCAATTCCACAGTAAATGTCTTAGCGAAAGACTTCTTGTGGGGAAAGCTGTAACACTGTGAGATGATTTCACAGAACACAAAGAAGTTTCTCAGAAAGCTTCTTTCTCGTTGTTATCGGAGTTTATATCCTTTGGCCCTATAGTCTTCAAGGGATCCGAAATATCTCTTCTCAGATTCCACAGAAATAAGGCTAGCAAAGAGATCCACGAAATACAGATGTAACTCTGTGAGATGAATTAACAGAACACTAAGCAGTTTCTCAGAAAGCTTCTTTCCAGATTTCATCTGAGGATATTTCCTTTTTCACCATAGCCCTCTAAGCGCTTCCAAATATCACTTAGCCAATTCCACAATAAATGTCTTAGGGAAAGACTTCTTGTGGGGAAAGCTGTAACTCTGTGAGATGATTTCAGAGAACACAAAGAAGTTTCTCAGAAAGTTTCTTTCTCTTTGTTATCGGAGTTTATTTCCTTTGGCCCTGTAGTCTTTAAAGGGATCCGAAATATCTGTTCTCAGATTCCACAGAAATAAGGCTAGCAAAGAGATCCGCGAAATACAGATGTAACTCTGTGAGATGAATTAACAGAACACTAAGCAGTTTCTCAGAAAGCTTCTTTCCAGATTTCATCTGCGGATATTTCCTTTTTCACCATAGCCCTCTATGCGCTTCCAAATATCACTTTGCCAATTCCACAATAAATGTCTTAGCGAAAGACTTTTTGTGGGGAAAGCTGTAACTCTGTGAGAAGATTTCACAGTACACAAAGAAGTTTCTCAGAAAATTTCTTTCTCTTTGTTATCGGAGTTTATTTCCTTTGGCCCTATAGTCTTTAAAGGGATCCGAAATATCTGTTCTCAGATTCCACAGAAATAAGGCTAGCAAAGAGATCCGCGAAATACAGATGTAACTCTGTGAGATGAATTAACAGAACACTAAGCAGTTTCTCAGAAAGCTTCTTTCCAGATTTCATCTGAGGATATTTCCTTTTTCACCATAGCCCTCTATGCGCTTCCAAATATCACTTTGCCAATTCCACAATAAATGTCTTAGCGAAAGACTTCTTGTGGGGAAAGCTGTAACTCTGTGAGATGATTTCACAGAACACAAAGAAGTTTCTCAGAAAGTTTCTTTCTCTTTGTTATCGGAGTTTATTTCCTTTGGCCCTATAGTCTTTAAAGGGATCCGAAATATCTGTTCTCAGATTCCACAGAAATAAGGCTAGCAAAGAGATCCGCGAAATACAGATGTAACTGTGTGAGATGAATTAACAGAACACTAAGCAGTTTCTCAGAAAGCTTCTTTCCAGATTTCATCTGAGGATATTTCCTTTTTCACCATAGCCCTCTATGCGCTTCCAAATATCACTTTGCCAATTCCACAATAAATGTCTTAGCGAAAGACTTCTTGTGGGGAAAGCTGTAACTCTGTGAGATGATTTCACTGAACACAAAGAAGTTTCTCAGAAAGCTTCCTTCTCTTTGTTATCGGAGTTTATTTCCTTTGGCCCTATAGTCTTTAAAGGGATCCGAAATATCTGTTCTCAGATTCCACAGAAATAAGGCTAGCAAAGAGATCCACGAAATACAGCTGTAACTCTGTGAGATGAATTAACAGAACACTAAGCAGTTTCTCAGAAAGCTTCTTTCCAGATTTCATCGGAGGATATTTCCTTTTTCACCATAGCCCTCTATGCGCTTCCACATATCACTTTGCCAATTCCACAATAAATGTCTTAGCGAAAGACTTCTTGTGGGGAAAGCTGTAACTCTGTGAGATGATTTCACTGAACACAAAGAAGTTTCTCAGAAAGCTTCCTTCTCTTTGTTATCGGAGTTTATTTCCTTTGGCCCTATAGTCTTTAAAGGGATCCGAAATATCTGTTCTCAGATTCCACAGAAATAAGGCTACCAAAGAGATCCACGAAATACAGATGTAACTCTGTGAGATGAATTAACAGAACACTAAGCAGTTTCTCAGAAAGCTTCTTTCCAGATTTCATCTGAGGATATTTCCTTTTTCACCATTGCCCTCTATGGGCTTCCAAATATCACTTTGCCAATTCCACAAGAACTGTCTTAGCGAAAGGCTTCTTGAGGGGAAAGCTGTAACTCTGTGAGATGATTTCACAGAACACAAAGAAGTTTCTCAGAAAGTTTCTTTCTCTTTGTTATCGGAGTTTATTTCCTTTGGCCCTATAGTCTTTAAAGGGATCCGAAATATCTGTTCTCAGATTCCACAGAAATAAGGCTAGCAAAGAGATCCGCGAAATACAGATGTAACTCTGTGAGATGAATTAACAGAACACTAAGCAGTTTCTCAGAAAGCTTCTTTCCAGATTTCATCTGAGGATATTTCCTTTTTCACCATAGCCCTCTATGCGCTTCCAAATATCACTTTGCCAATTCCACAATAAATGTCTTAGCGAAAGACTTCTTGTGGGGAAAGCTGTAACACTGTGAGATGATTTCACAGAACACAAAGAAGTTTCTCAGAAAGCTTCTTTCTCGTTGTTATCGGAGTTTATATCCTTTGGCCCTATAGTCTTCAAAGGGATCCGAAATATCTCTTCTCAGATTCCACAGAAATAAGGCTAGCAAAGAGATCCACGAAATACAGATGTAACTCTGTGAGATGAATTAACAGAACACTAAGCAGTTTCTCAGAAAGCTTCTTTCCAGATTTCATCTGAGGATATTTCCTTTTTCACCATAGCCCTCTATGCGCTTCCAAATATCACTTAGCCAATTCCACAATAAATGTCTTAGGGAAAGACTTCTTGTGGGGCAAGCTGTAACTCTGTGAGATGATTTCAGAGAACACAAAGAAGTTTCTCAGAAAGTTTCTTTCTCTTTGTTATCGGAGTTTATTTCCTTTGGCCCTGTAGTCTTTAAAGGGATCCGAAATATCTGTTCTCAGATTCCACAGAAATAAGGCTAGCAAAGAGATCCGCGAAATACAGATGTAACTCTGTGAGATGAATTAACAGAACACTAAGCAGTTTCTCAGAAAGCTTCTTTCCAGATTTCATCTGAGGATATTTCCTTTTTCACCATAGCCCTCTATGCGCTTCCAAATATCACTTTGCCAGTTCCACAATAAATGTCTTAGCGAAAGACTTTTTTTGGGGAAAGCTGTAACTCTGTGAGAAGATTTCACAGTACACAAAGAAGTTTCTCAGAAAATTTCTTTCTCTTTGTTATCGGAGTTTATTTCCTTTGGCCCTATAGTCTTTAAAGGGATCCGAAATATCTGTTCTCAGATTCCACAGAAATAAGGCTAGCAAAGAGATCCGCGAAATAGAGATGTAACTCTGTGAGATGAATTAACAGAACACTAAGCAGTTTCTCAGAAAGCTTCTTTCCAGATTTCATATGAGGATATTTCCTTTTTCACCATAGCCCTCTATGCGCTTCCAAATATCACTTTGCCAATTCCACAATAAATGTCTTAGCGAAAGACTTCTTGTGGGGAAAGCTGTAACTCTGTGAGATGATTTCACAGAACACAAAGATGTTTCTCAGAAAGCTTCTTTCTCGTTGTTATCGGAGTTTATATCCTTTGGCCCTATAGTCTTCAAAGGGATCCGAAATATCTCTTCTCAGATTCCACAGAAATAAGGCTAGTAAAGAGATCCACGAAATACAGATGTAACTCTGTGAGATGAATTAACAGAACACTAAGCAGTTTCTCAGAAAGCTTCTTTCCAGATTTCATCTGAGGATATTTCCTTTTTCACCATAGCCCTCTATGGGCTTCCAAATATCACTTTGCCAATTCCACAATAAATGTCTTAGCGAAAGACTTCTTGTGGGGAAAGCTGTAACTCTGTGAGATGATTTCAGAGAACACAAGAAGTTTCTCAGAAAGATTCTTTCTCTTTGTTATCGGAGTTTATTTCCTTTGGCCCTATAGTCTTTAAAGGGATCCGAAATACCTGTTCTCAGATTCCACAGAAATAAGGCTAGCAAAGAGATCCGCGAAATACAGATGTAACTCTGTGAGATGAATTAACAGAACACTAAGCAGTTTCTCAGAAAGCTTCTTTCCAGATTTCATCTGAGGATATTTCCTTTTTCACCATAGCCCTCTATGCGCTTCCAAATATCACTTTGCCAATTCCTCAATAAATGTCTTAGCGAAAGACTTCTTGTGGGGAAAGCTGTAACTCTGTGAGATGATTTCACAAAACACAAAGAAGTTTCTCAGAAAGTTCCTTTCTCTTTGTTATCGGAGTTTATTTCCTTTGGCCCTATAGTCTTTAAAGGGATCCGAAATATCTGTTCTCAGATTCCACAGAAATAAGGCTAGCAAAGAGATCCGCGAAATACAGATGTAACTCTGTGAGATGAATTAACAGAACACTAAGCAGTTTCTCAGAAAGCTTCTTTCCAGATTTCATCGGAGGATATTTCCTTTTTCACCATAGCCCTCTATGCGCTTCCAAATATCACTTTGCCAATTCCACAATAAATGTCTTAGCGAAAGACTTCTTGTGGGGAAAGCTGTAACTCTGTGAGATGATTTCACTGAACACAAAGAAGTTTCTCAGAAAGCTTCCTTCTCTTTGTTATCGGAGTTTATTTCCTTTGGCCCTATAGTGTTTAAAGGGATCCGAAATATCTGTTCTCAGATTCCACAGAAATAAGGCTAGCAAAGAGATCCACGAAATACAGCTGTAACTCTGTGAGATGAATTAACAGAACATTAAGCAGTTTCTCAGAAAGCTTCTTTCCAGATTTCATCGGAGGATATTTCCTTTTTCACCATAGCCCTCTATGCGCTTCCAAATATCACTTTGCCAATTCCACAATAAATGTCTTAGCGAAAGACTTCTTGTGGGGAAAGCTGTAACTCTGTGAGATGATTTCACTGAACACAAAGAAGTTTCTCAGAAAGCTTCCTTCTCTTTGTTATCGGAGTTTATTTCCTTTGGCCCTATAGTCTTTAAAGGGATCCGAAATATCTGTTCTCAGATTCCACAGAAATAAGGCTAGCAAAGAGATCCACGAAATACAGATGTAACTCTGTGAGATGAATTAACAGAACACTAAGCAGTTTCTTAGAAAGCTTCTTTCCAGATTTCATCTGAGGATATTTCCTTTTTCACCATTGCCCTCTATGGGCTTCCAAATATCACTTTGCCAATTCCACAATAAATGTCTTAGCGAAAGACTTCTTGTGGGGAAAGCTGTAACTCTGTGAGATGATTTCACAGAACACAAAGAAGTTTCTCAGAAAGCTTCTTTCTCTTTGTTATCGGAGTTTATTTCCTTTGGCCCTATAGTCTTTAAAGGGATCCGAAATATCTGTTCTCAGATTCCACAGAAATAAGGCTAGCAAAGAGATCCGCGAAATACAGATGTAACTCTGTGAGATGAATTAACAGAACACTAAGCAGTTTCTCAGAAAGCTTCTTTCCAGATTTCATCTGAGGATATTTCCTTTTTCACCATAGCCCTCTATGCGCTTCCAAATATCACTTTGCCAATTCCACAATAAATGTCTTAGCGAAAGACTTCTTGTGGGGAAAGCTGTAACTCTGTGAGATGATTTCACAGAACACAAAGAAGTTTCTCAGAAAGTTTCTTTCTCTTTGTTATCGGAGTTTATTTCCTTTGGCCCTATAGTCTTTAAAGGGATCCGAAATATCTGTTCTCAGATTCCACAGAAATAAGGCTACCAAAGAGATCCACGAAATACAGATGTAACTCTGTGAGATGAATTAACAGAACACTAAGCAGTTTCTCAGAAAGCTTCTTTCCAGATTTCATCTGAGGATATTTCCTTTTTCACCATTGCCCTCTATGGGCTTCCAAATATCACTTTGCCAATTCCACAAGAACTGTCTTAGCGAAAGGCTTCTTGAGGGGAAAGCTGTAACTCTGTGAGATGATTTCACAGAACACAAAGAAGTTTCTCAGAAAGCTTCTTTCTCTTTGTTATCGGAGTTTATTTCCTTTGGCCCTATAGTCTTTAAAGGGATCCGAAATATCTGTTCTCAGATTCCACAGAAATAAGGCTAGCAAAGAGATCCGCGAAATACAGATGTAACTCTGTGAGATGAATTAACAGAACACTAAGCAGTTTCTCAGAAAGCTTCTTTCCAGATTTCATCTGAGGATATTTCCTTTTTCACCGTAGCCCTCTATGCGCTTCCAAATATCACTTTGCCAATTCCACAATAAATGTCTTAGCGAAAGACTTCTTGTGGGGAAAGCTGTAACTCTGTGAGATGATTTAACAGAACACAAAGAAGTTTCTCAGAAAGCTTCTTTCTCGTTGTTATCGGAGTTTATATCCTTTGGCCCTATAGTCTTCAAAGGGATCCGAAATATCTCTTCTCAGATTCCACAGAAATAAGGCTAGCAAAGAGATCCACGAAATACAGATGTAACTCTGTGAGATGAATTAACAGAACACTAAGCAGTTTCTCAGAAAGCTTCTTTCCAGATTTCATCTGAGGATATTTCCTTTTTCACCATTGCCCTCTATGCGCTTCCATATATCACTTTGCCAATTCCACAGTAAATGTCTTAGCGAAAGACTTCTTGTGGGGAAAGCTGTAACTCTGTGAGATGATTTCACAGAACACAAAGAAGTTTCTCAGAAAGCTTCTTTCTCGTTGTTATCGGAGTTTATATCCTTTGGCCCTATAGTCTTCAAAGGGATCCGAAATATCTCTTCTCCGATTCCACAGAAATAAGGCTAGCAAAGAGATCCATGAAATACAGATGTAACTCTGTGAGATGAATTAACAGAACACTAAGCAGTTTCTCAGAAAGCTTCTTTCCAGATTTCATCTGAGGATATTTCCTTTTTCACCATAGCCCTCTATGCGCTTCCAAATATCACTTTGCCAATTCCACAATAAATGTCTTAGCGAAAGACTTCTTGTGGGGAAAGCTGTAACTCTGTGAGATGATTTCACAGAACACAAAGAAGTTTCTCAGAAAGTTTCTTTCTCTTTGTTATCGGAGTTTATTTCCTTTGGCCCAATAGTCTTTAAAGGGATCCGAAATATCTCTTCTCAGATTCCACAGAAATAAGGCTAGCAAAGAGATCCGCGAAATATAGATGTAGCTCTGTGAGATGAATTAACAGAACACTAAGCAGTTTCTCAGAAAGCTTCTTTCCAGAATTCATCTGAGGATATTTCCTTTTTCACCATAGCCCTCTATGCGCTTCCAAATATCACTTTGCCAATTCCACAATAAATGTCTTAGCGAAAGACTTCTTGTGGGGAAAGCTGTAACTCTGTGAGAAGATTTCACAGAACACAAAGAAGTTTCTCAGAAAGTTTCTTTCTCTTTGTTATCGGAGTTTATTTCCTTTGGCCCTATAGTCTTTAAAGGGATCCGAAATATCTGTTCTCAGATTCCACAGAAATAAGGCTAGCAAAGAGATCCACGAAATACAGATGTAACTCTGTGAGATGAATTAACAGAACACTAAGCAGTTTCTCAGAAAGCTTCTTTCCAGATTTCATCTGAGGATATTTCCTTTTTCACCATTGCCCTCTATGGGCTTCCAAATATCACTTTGCCAATTCCACAAGAACTGTCTTAGCGAAAGGCTTCTTGGGGGGAAAGCTGTAACTCTGTGAGATGATTTCACAGAACACAAAGAAGTTTCTCAGAAAGCTTCTTTCTCTTTGTTATCGGAGTTTATTTCCTTTGGCCCTATAGTCTTTAAAGGGATCCGAAATATCTGTTCTCAGATTCCACAGAAATAAGGCTAGCAAAGAGATCCGCGAAATACAGATGTAACTCTGTGAGATGAATTAACAGAACACTAAGCAGTTTCTCAGAAAGCTTCTTTCCAGATTTCATCTGAGGATATTTCCTTTTTCACCATAGCCCTCTATGCGCTTCCAAATATCACTTTGCCAATTCCACAATAAATGTCTTAGCGAAAGACTTCTTGTGGGGAAAGCTGTAACTCTGTGAGATGATTTCACAGAACACAAAGAAGTTTCTCAGAAAGCTTCTTTCTCGTTGTTATCGGAGTTTATATCCTTTGGCCCTATAGTCTTCAAAGGGATCCGAAATATCTCTTCTCAGATTCCACAGAAATAAGGCTAGCAAAGAGATCCGCGAAATACAGATGTAACTCTGTGAGATGAATTAACAGAACACTAAGCAGTTTCTCAGAAAGCTTCTTTCCAGATTTCATCTGAGGATATTTCCTTTTTCACCATAGCCCTCTATGCGCTTCCAAATATCACTTTGCCAATTCCACAATAAATGTCTTAGCGAAAGACTTCTTGTGGGGAAAGCTGTAACTCTGTGAGATGATTTCACAGAACACAAAGAAGTTTCTCAGAAAGCTTCTTTCTCTTTGTTATCGGAGTTTATTTCCTTTGGCCCTATAGTCTTTAAAGGGATCCGAAATATCTGTTCTCAGATTCCACAGAAATAAGGCTAGCAAAGAGATCCGCGAAATACAGATGTAACTCTGTGAGATGAATTAACAGAACACTAAGCAGTTTCTCAGAAAGCTTCTTTCCAGATTTCATCTGAGGATATTTCCTTTTTCACCGTAGCCCTCTATGCGCTTCCAAATATCACTTTGCCAATTCCACATTAAATGTCTTAGCGAAAGACTTCTTGTGTGGAAAGCTGTAACTCTGTGAGATGATTTCACAGAACACAAAGCAGTTTCTCAGAAAGTTTCTTTCTCTTTGTTATCGGAGTTTATTTCCTTTGGCCCTATAGTCTTTAAAGGGATCCGAAATATCTGTTCTCAGATTCCAGAGAAATAAGGCTAGCAAAGAGATCCACGAAATACAGATGTAACTCTGGGAGATGAATTAACAGAACACTAAGCAGTTTCTCAGAAAGCTTCTTTCCAGATTTCATCTGAGGATATTTCCTTTTTCACCATTGCCCTCTATGGGCTTCCAAATATCACTTTGCCAATTCCACAAGAACTGTCTTAGCGAAAGGCTTCTTGAGGGGAAAGCTGTAACTCTGTGAGATGATTTCACAGAACACAAAGAAGATTCTCGGAAAGCTTCTTTCTCTTTGTTATCGGAGTTTATTTCCTTTGGCCCTATAGTCTTTAAAGGGATCCGAAATATCTGTTCTCAGATTCCACAGAAATAAGGCTAGCAAAGAGATCCGCGAAATACAGATGTAACTCTGTGAGATGAATTAACAGAACACTAAGCAGTTTCTCAGAAAGCTTCTTTCCAGATTTCATCTGAGGATATTTCCTTTTTCACCATAGCCCTCTATGCGCTTCCAAATATCACTTTGCCAATTCCACAGTAAATGTCTTAGCGAAAGACTTCTTGTGGGGAAAGCTGTAACACTGTGAGATGATTTCACAGAACACAAAGAAGTTTCTCAGAAAGCTTCTTTCTCGTTGTTATCGGAGTTTATATCCTTTGGCCCTATAGTCTTCAAAGGGATCCGAAATATCTCTTCTCAGATTCCACAGAAATAAGGCTAGCAAAGAGATCCACGAAATACAGATGTAACTCTGTGAGATGAATTAACAGAACACTAAGCAGTTTCTCAGAAAGCTTCTTTCCAGATTTCATCTGAGGATATTTCCTTTTTCACCATAGCCCTCTATGCGCTTCCAAATATCACTTTGCCAATTCCACAATAAATGTCTTAGCGAAAGACTTCTTGTGGGGAAAGCTGTAACTCTGTGAGATGATTTCAGAGAACACAAAGAAGTTTCTCAGAAAGTTTCTTTCTCTTTGTTATCGGAGTTTATTTCCTTTGGCCCTGTAGTCTTTAAAGGGATCCGAAATATCTGTTCTCAGATTCCACAGAAATAAGGCTAGCAAAGAGATCCGCGAAATACAGATGTAACTCTGTGAGATGAATTAACAGAACACTAAGCAGTTTCTCAGAAAGCTTCTTTCCAGATTTCATCTGAGGATATTTCCTTTTTCACCATAGCCCTCTATGCGCTTCCAAATATCACTTTGCCAATTCCACAATAAATGTCTTAGCGAAAGACTTTTTGTGGGGAAAGCTGTAACTCTGTGAGAAGATTTCACAGAACACAAAGAAGTTTCTCAGAAAGTTTCTTTCTCTTTGTTATCGGAGTTTATTTCCTTTGGCCCTATAGTCTTTAAAGGGATCCGAAATATCTGTTCTCAGATTCCACAGAAATAAGGCTAGCAAAGAGATCCGCGAAATACAGATGTAACTCTGTGAGATGAATTAACAGGACACTAAGCAGTTTCTCAGAAAGCTTCTTTCCAGATTTCATCTGAGGATATTTCCTTTTTCACCGTAGCCCTCTATGCGCTTCCAAATATCACTTTGCCAATTCCACAATAAATGTCTTAGCGAAAGACTTCTTGTGGGGAAAGCTGTAACTCTGTGAGATGATTTCACAGAACACAAAGAAGTTTCTCAGAAAGTTTCTTTCTCTTTGTTATCGGAGTTTATTTCCTTTGGCCCTATAGTCTTTAAAGGGATCCGAAATATCTGTTCTCAGATTCCACAGAAATAAGGCTAGCAAAGAGATCCGCGAAATACAGATGTAACTCTGTGAGATGAATTAACAGAACACTAAGCAGTTTCTCAGAAAGCTTCTTTCCAGATTTCATCTGAGGATATTTCCTTTTTCACCATAGCCCTCTATGCGCTTCCAAATATCACTTTGCCAATTCCACAATAAATGTCTTAGCGAAAGACTTCTTGTGGGGAAAGCTGTAACTCTGTGAGATGATTTCACAGAACACAAAGATGTTTCTCAGAAAGCTTCTTTCTCGTTGTTATCGGAGTTTATATCCTTTGGCCCTATAGTCTTCAAAGGGATCCGAAATATCTCTTCTCAGATTCCACAGAAATAAGGCTAGCAAAGAGATCCACGAAATACAGATGTAACTCTGTGAGATGAATTAACAGAACACTAAGCAGTTTCTCAGAAAGCTTCTTTCCAGATTTCATCTGAGGATATTTCCTTTTTCACCATAGCCCTCTAGGCGCTTCCAAATATCACTTTGCCAATTCCACAATAAATGTCTTAGCGAAAGACTTCTTGTGGGGAAAGCTGTAACTCTGTGAGATGATTTCAGAGAACACAAAGAAGTTTCTCAGAAAGATTCTTTCTCTTTGTTATCGGAGTTTATTTCCTTTGGCCCTATAGTCTTTAAAGGGATCCGAAATATCTGTTCTCAGATTCCACAGAAATAAGGCTAGCAAAGAGATCCGCGAAATACAGATGTAACTCTGTGAGATGAATTAACAGAACACTAAGCAGTTTCTCAGAAAGCTTCTTTCCAGATTTCATCTGAGGATATTTCCTTTTTCACCATAGCCCTCTATGCGCTTCCAAATATCACTTTGCCAATTCCTCAATAAATGTCTTAGCGAAAGACTTCTTGTGGGGAAAGCTGTAACTCTGTGAGATGATTTCACAGAACACAAAGAAGTTTCTCAGAAAGTTCCTTTCTCTTTGTTATCGGAGTTTATTTCCTTTGGCCCTATAGTCTTTAAAGGGATCCGAAATATCTGTTCTCAGATTCCACAGAAATAAGGCTAGCAAAGAGATCCGCGAAATACAGATGTAACTCTGTGAGATGAATTAACAGAACACTAAGCAGTTTCTCAGAAAGCTTCTTTCCAGATTTCATCTGAGGATATTTCCTTTTTCACCATAGCCCTCTAGGCGCTTCCAAATATCACTTTGCCAATTCCACAATAAATGTCTTAGCGAAAGACTTCTTGTGGGGAAAGCTGTAACTCTGTGAGATGATTTCAGAGAACACAAAGAAGTTTCTCAGAAAGATTCTTTCTCTTTGTTATCGGAGTTTATTTCCTTTGGCCCTATAGTCTTTAAAGGGATCCGAAATATCTGTTCTCAGATTCCACAGAAATAAGGCTAGCAAAGAGATCCGCGAAATACAGATGTAACTCTGTGAGATGAATTAACAGAACACTAAGCAGTTTCTCAGAAAGCTTCTTTCCAGATTTCATCTGAGGATATTTCCTTTTTCACCATAGCCCTCTATGCGCTTCCAAATATCACTTTGCCAATTCCTCAATAAATGTCTTAGCGAAAGACTTCTTGTGGGGAAAGCTGTAACTCTGTGAGATGATTTCACAGAACACAAAGAAGTTTCTCAGAAAGTTCCTTTCTCTTTGTTATCGGAGTTTATTTCCTTTGGCCCTATAGTCTTTAAAGGGATCCGAAATATCTGTTCTCAGATTCCACAGAAATAAGGCTAGCAAAGAGATCCGCGAAATACAGATGTAACTCTGTGAGATGAATTAACAGAACACTAAGCAGTTTCTCAGAAAGCTTCTTTCCAGATTTCATCGGAGGATATTTCCTTTTTCACCATAGCCCTCTATGCGCTTCCAAATATCACTTTGCCAATTCCACAATAAATGTCTTAGCGAAAGACTTCTTGTGGGGAAAGCTGTAACTCTGTGAGATGATTTCACTGAACACAAAGAAGTTTCTCAGAAAGCTTCCTTCTCTTTGTTATCGGAGTTTATTTCCTTTGGCCCTATAGTCTTTAAAGGGATCCGAAATATCTGTTCTCAGATTCCACAGAAATAAGGCTAGCAAAGAGATCCACGAAATACAGCTGTAACTCTGTGAGATGAATTAACAGAACACTAAGCAGTTTCTTAGAAAGCTTCTTTCCAGATTTCATCTGAGGATATTTCCTTTTTCACCATTGCCCTCTATGGGCTTCCAAATATCACTTTGCCAATTCCACAATAAATGTCTTAGCGAAAGACTTCTTGTGGGGAAAGCTGTAACTCTGTGAGATGATTTCACAGAACACAAAGAAGTTTCTCAGAAAGCTTCTTTCTCTTTGTTATCGGAGTTTATTTCCTTTGGCCCTATAGTCTTTAAAGGGATCCGAAATATCTGTTCTCAGATTCCACAGAAATAAGGCTAGCAAAGAGATCCACGAAATACAGATGTAACTCTGTGAGATGAATTAACAGAACACTAAGCAGTTTCTCAGAAAGCTTCTTTCCAGATTTCATCTGAGGATATTTCCTTTTTCACCATAGCCCTCTATGCGCTTCCAAATATCACTTTGCCAATTCCACAATAAATGTCTTAGCGAAAGACTTCTTGTGGGGAAAGCTGTAACTCTGTGAGATGATTTCACAGAACACAAAGAAGTTTCTCAGAAAGTTTCTTTCTCTTTGTTATCGGAGTTTATTTCCTTTGGCCCTATAGTCTTTAAAGGGATCCGAAATATCTGTTCTCAGATTCCACAGAAATAAGGCTATCAAAGAGATCCACGAAATACAGATGTAACTCTGTGAGATGAATTAACAGAACACTAAGCAGTTTCTCAGAAAGCTTCTTTCCAGATTTCATCTGAGGATATTTCCTTTTTCACCATTGCCCTCTATGGGCTTCCAAATATCACTTTGCCAATTCCACAAGAACTGTCTTAGCGAAAGGCTTCTTGAGGGGAAAGCTGTAACTCTGTGAGATGATTTCACAGAACACAAAGAAGTTTCTCAGAAAGCTTCTTTCTCTTTGTTATCGGAGTTTATTTCCTTTGGCCCTATAGTCTTTAAAGGGATCCGAAATATCTGTTCTCAGATTCCACAGAAATAAGGCTAGCAAAGAGATCCGTGAAATACAGATGTAACTCTGTGAGATGAATTAACAGAACACTAAGCAGTTTCTCAGAAAGCTTCTTTCCAGATTTCATCTGAGGATATTTCCTTTTTCACCATAGCCCTCTATGCGCTTCCAAATATCACTTTGCCAATTCCACAATAAATGTCTTAGCGAAAGACTTCTTGTGGGGAAAGCTGTAACTCTATGAGATGATTTCACAGAACACAAAGAAGTTTCTCAGAAAGCTTCTTTCTCGTTGTTATCGGAGTTTATATCCTTTGGCCCTATAGTCTTCAAAGGGATCCGAAATATCTCTTCTCAGATTCCACAGAAATAAGGCTAGCAAAGAGATCCACGAAATATAGATGTAACTCTGTGAGATGAATTAACAGAACACTAAGCAGTTTCTCAGAAAGCTTCTTTCCAGATTTCATCTGAGGATATTTCCTTTTTCACCATTGCCCTCTATGCGCTTCCAAATATCACTCTGCCAATTCCACAGTAAATGTCTTAGCGAAAGACTTCTTGTGGGGAAAGCTGTAACTCTGTGAGATGATTTCACAGAACACAAAGAAGTTTCTCAGAAAGCTTCTTTCTCGTTGTTATCGGAGTTTATATCCTTTGGCCCTATAGTCTTCAAAGGGATCCGAAATATCTCTTCTCCGATTCCACAGAAATAAGGCTAGCAAAGAGATCCATGAAATACAGATGTAACTCTGTGAGATGAATTAACAGAACACTAAGCAGTTTCTCAGAAAGCTTCTTTCCAGATTTCATCTGAGGATATTTCCTTTTTCACCATAGCCCTCTATGCGCTTCCAAATATCACTTTGCCAATTCCACAATAAATGTCTTAGCGAAAGACTTCTTGTGGGGAAAGCTGTAACTCTGTGAGATGATTTCACAGAACACAAAGAAGTTTCTCAGAAAGTTTCTTTCTCTTTGTTATCGGAGTTTATTTCCTTTGGCCCTATAGTCTTTAAAGGGATCCGAAATATCTGTTCTCAGATTCCACAGAAATAAGGCTAGCAAAGAGATCCGCGAAATACAGATGTAGCTCTGTGAGATGAATTAACAGAACACTAAGCAGTTTCTCAGAAAGCTTCTTTCCAGATTTCATCTGAGGATATTTCCTTTTTCACCATAGCCCTCTATGCGCTTCCAAATATCACTTTGCCAATTCCACAATAAATGTCTTAGCGAAAGACTTCTTGTGGGGAAAGCTGTAACTCTGTGAGAAGATTTCACAGAACACAAAGAAGTTTCTAAGAAAGTTTCTTTCTCTTTGTTATCGGAGTTTATTTCCTTTGGCCCTATAGTCTTTAAAGGGATCCGAAATATCTGTTCTCAGATTCCACAGAAATAAGGCTAGCAAAGAGATCCACGAAATACAGATGTAACTCTGTGAGATGAATTAACAGAACACTAAGCAGTTTCTCAGAAAGCTTCTTTCCAGATTTCATCTGAGGATATTTCCTTTTTCACCATTGCCCTCTATGGGCTTCCAAATATCACTTTGCCAATTCCACAAGAACTGTCTTAGCGAAAGGCTTCTTGGGGGGAAAGCTGTAACTCTGTGAGATGATTTCACAGAACACAAAGAAGTTTCTCAGAAAGCTTCTTTCTCTTTGTTATCGGAGTTTATTTCCTTTGGCCCTATAGTCTTTAAAGGGATCCGAAATATCTGTTCTCAGATTCCACAGAAATAAGGCTAGCAAAGAGATCCGCGAAATACAGATGTAACTCTGTGAGATGAATTAACAGAACACTAAGCAGTTTCTCAGAAAGCTTCTTTCCAGATTTCATCTGAGGATATTTCCTTTTTCACCATAGCCCTCTATGCGCTTCCAAATATCACTTTGCCAATTCCACAATAAATGTCTTAGCGAAAGACTTCTTGTGGGGAAAGCTGTAACTCTGTGAGATGATTTCACAGAACACAAAGAAGTTTCTCAGAAAGCTTCTTTCTCGTTGTTATCGGAGTTTATATCCTTTGGCCCTATAGTCTTCAAAGGGATCCGAAATATCTCTTCTCAGATTCCACAGAAATAAGGCTAGCAAAGAGATCCGCGAAATACAGATGTAACTCTGTGAGATGAATTAACGGAACCCTAAGCAGTTTCTCAGAAAGCTTCTTTCCAGATTTCATCTGAGGATATTTCCTTTTTCACCATAGCCCTCTATGCGCTTCCAAATATCACTTTGCCAATTCCACAATAAATGTCTTAGCGAAAGACTTCTTGTGGGGAAAGCTGTAACTCTGTGAGATGATTTCACAGAACACAAAGAAGTTTCTCAGAAAGCTTCTTTCTCTTTGTTATCGGAGTTTATTTCCTTTGGCCCTATAGTCTTTAAAGGGATCCGAAATATCTGTTCTCAGATTCCACAGAAATAAGGCTAGCAAAGAGATCCGCGAAATACAGATGTAACTCTGTGAGATGAATTAACAGAACACTAAGCAGTTTCTCAGAAAGCTTCTTTCCAGATTTCATCTGAGGATATTTCCTTTTTCACCGTAGCCCTCTATGCGCTTCCAAATATCACTTTGCCAATTCCACATTGAATGTCTTAGCGAAAGACTTCTTGTGGGGAAAGCTGTAACTCTGTGAGATGATTTCACAGAACACAAAGCAGTTTCTCAGAAAGTTTCTTTCTCTTTGTTATCGGAGTTTATTTCCTTTGGCCCTATAGTCTTTAATGGGATCCGAAATATCTGTTCTCAGATTCCACAGAAATAAGGCTAGCAAAGAGATCCACGAAATACAGATGTAACTCTGGGAGATGAATTAACAGAACACTAAGCAGTTTCTCAGAAAGCTTCTTTCCAGATTTCATCTGAGGATATTTCCTTTTTCACCATTGCCCTCTATGGGCTTCCAAATATCACTTTGCCAATTCCACAAGAACTGTCTTAGCGAAAGGCTTCTTGAGGGGAAAGCTGTAACTCTGTGAGATGATTTCACAGAACACAAAGAAGTTTCTCAGAAAGCTTCTTTCTCTTTGTTATCGGAGTTTATTTCCTTTGGCCCTATAGTCTTTAAAGGGATCCGAAATATCTGTTCTCAGATTCCACAGAAATAAGGCTAGCAAAGAGATCCGCGAAATACAGATGTAACTCTGTGAGATGAATTAACAGAACACTAAGCAGTTTCTCAGAAAGCTTCTTTCCAGATTTCATCTGAGGATATTTCCTTTTTCACCATAGCCCTCTATGCGCTTCCAAATATCACTTTGCCAATTCCACAATAAATGTCTTAGCGAAAGACTTCTTGTGGGGAAAGCTGTAACTCTGTGAGATGATTTCACAGAACACAAAGAAGTTTCTCAGAAAGCTTCTTTCTCTTTGTTATCGGAGTTTATTTCCTTTGGCCCTATAGTCTTTAAAGGGATCCGAAATATCTGTTCTCAGATTCCACAGAAATAAGGCTAGCAAAGAGATCCGCGAAATACAGATGTAACTCTGTGAGATGAATTAACAGAACACTAAGCAGTTTCTCAGAAAGCTTCTTTCCAGATTTCATCTGAGGATATTTCCTTTTTCACCATAGCCCTCTATGCGCTTCCAAATATCACTTTGCCAATTCCACAATAAATGTCTTAGCGAAAGACTTCTTGTGGGGAAAGCTGTAACTCTGTGAGAAGATTTCACAGAACACAAAGAAGTTTCTCAGAAAGTTTCTTTCTCTTTGTTATCGGAGTTTATTTCCTTTGGCCCTATAGTCTTTAAAGGGATCCGAAATATCTGTTCTCAGATTCCACAGAAATAAGGCTAGCAAAGAGATCCGCGAAATACAGATGTAACTCTGTGAGATGAATTAACAGAACACTAAGCAGTTTCTCAGAAAGCTTCTTTCCAGATTTCATCTGAGGATATTTCCTTTTTCACCGTAGCCCTCTATGCGCTTCCAAATATCACTTTGCCAATTCCACAATAAATGTCTTAGCGAAAGACTTCTTGTGGGGAAAGCTGTAACTCTGTGAGATGATTTCACAGAACACAAAGAAGTTTCTCAGAAAGTTTCTTTCTCTTTGTTATCGGAGTTTATTTCCTTTGGCCCTATAGTCTTTAAAGGGATCCGAAATATCTGTTCTCAGATTCCACAGAAATAAGGCTAGCAAAGAGATCCGCGAAATACAGATGTAACTCTGTGAGATGAATTAACAGAACACTAAGCAGTTTCTCAGAAAGCTTCTTTCCAGATTTCATCTGAGGATATTTCCTTTTTCACCATAGCCCTCTATGCGCTTCCAAATATCACTTTGCCAATTCCACAATAAATGTCTTAGCGAAAGACTTTTTGTGGGGTAAGCTGTAACTCTGTGAGAAGATTTCACAGAACACAAAGAAGTTTCTCAGAAAGTTTCTTTCTCTTTGTTATCGGAGTTTATTTCCTTTGGCCCTATAGTCTTTAAAGGGATCCGAAATATCTGTTCTCTGATTCCACAGAAATAAGGCTAGCAAAGAGATCCGCGAAATACAGATGTAACTCTGTGAGATGAATTAACAGAACACTAAGCAGTTTCTCAGAAAGCTTCTTTCCAGATTTCATCTGAGGATATTTCCTTTTTCACCGTAGCCCTCTATGCGCTTCCAAATATCACTTTGCCAATTCCACAATAAATGTCTTAGCGAAAGACTTCTTGTGGGGAAAGCTGTAACTCTGTGAGATGATTTCACAGAACACAAAGAAGTTTCTCAGAAAGTTTCTTTCTCTTTGTTATCGGAGTTTATTTCCTTTGGCCCTATAGTCTTTAAAGGGATCCGAAATATCTGTTCTCAGATTCCACAGAAATAAGGCTAGCAAAGAGATCCGCGAAATACAGATGTAACTCTGTGAGATGAATTAACAGAACACTAAGCAGTTTCTCAGAAAGCTTCTTTCCAGATTTCATCTGAGGATATTTCCTTTTTCACCATAGCCCTCTATGCGCTTCCAAATATCACTTTGCCAATTCCACAATAAATGTCTTAGCGAAAGACTTCTTGTGGGGAAAGCTGTAACTCTGTGAGATGATTTCACAGAACACAAAGCAGTTTCTCAGAAAGTTTCTTTCTCTTTGGTATCGGAGTTTATTTCCTTTGGCCCTATAGTCTTTAAAGGAATCCGAAATATCTGTTCTCAGATTCCACAGAAATAAGGCTAGCAAAGAGATCCACGAAATACAGATGTAACTCTGGGAGATGAATTAACAGAACACTAAGCAGTTTCTCAGAAAGCTTCTTTCCAGATTTCATCTGAGGATATTTCCTTTTTCACCATAGCCCTCTATGGGCTTCCAAATATCACTTTGCCAATTCCACAAGAACTGTCTTAGCGAAAGGCTTCTTGAGGGGAAAGCTGTAACTCTGTGAGATGATTTCACAGAACACAAAGAAGTTTCTCAGAAAGCTTCTTTCTCTTTGTTATCGGAGTTTATTTCCTTTGGCCCTATAGTCTTTAAAGGGATCCGAAATATCTGTTCTCAGATTCCACAGAAATAAGGCTAGCAAAGAGATCCGCGAAATACAGATGTAACTCTGTGAGATGAATTAACAGAACACTAAGCAGTTTCTCAGAAAGCTTCTTTCCAGATTTCATCTGAGGATATTTCCTTTTTCACCATAGCCCTCTATGCGCTTCCAAATATCACTTTGCCAATTCCACAGTAAATGTCTTAGCGAAAGACTTCTTGTGGGGAAAGCTGTAACACTGTGAGATGATTTCACAGAACACAAAGAAGTTTCTCAGAAAGCTTCTTTCTCGTTGTTATCGGAGTTTATATCCTTTGGCCCTATAGTCTTCAAAGGGATCCGAAATATCTCTTCTCAGATTCCACAGAAATAAGGCTAGCAAAGAGATCCACGAAATACAGATGTAACTCTGTGAGATGAATTAACAGAACACTAAGCAGTTTCTCAGAAAGCTTCTTTCCAGATTTCATCTGAGGATATTTCCTTTTTCACCATAGCCCTCTATGCGCTTCCAAATATCACTTTGCCAATTCCACAATAAATGTCTTAGCGAAAGACTTTTTGTGGGGAAAGCTGTAACTCTGTGAGATGATTTCAGAGAACACAAAGAAGTTTCTCAGAAAGTTTCTTTCTCTTTGTTATCGGAGTTTATTTCCTTTGGCCCTATAGTCTTTAAAGGGATCCGAAATATCTGTTCTCAGATTCCACAGAAATAAGGCTAGCAAAGAGATCCGCGAAATACAGATGTAACTCTGTGAGATGAATTAACAGAACACTAAGCAGTTTCTCAGAAAGCTTCTTTCCAGATTTCATCTGAGGATATTTCCTTTTTCACCGTAGCCCTCTATGCGCTTCCAAATATCACTTTGCCAATTCCACAATAAATGTCTTACCGAAAGACTTCTTGTGGGGAAAGCTGTAACTCTGTGAGATGATTTCACAGAACACAAAGAAGTTTCTCAGAAAGTTTCTTTCTCTTTGTTATCGGAGTTTATTTCCTTTGGCCCTATAGTCTTTAAAGGGATCCGAAATATCTGTTCTCAGATTCCACAGAAATAAGGCTAGCAAAGAGATCCGCGAAATACAGATGTAACTCTGTGAGATGAATTAACAGAACACTAAGCAGTTTCTCAGAAAGCTTCTTTCCAGATTTCATCTGAGGATATTTCCTTTTTCACCATAGCCCTCTAAGCGCTTCCAAATATCACTTTGCCAATTCCACAATAAATGTCTTAGCGAAAGACTTCTTGTGGGGAAAGCTGTAACTCTGTGAGATGATTTCACAGAACACAAAGAAGTTTCTCAGAAAGTTTCTTTCTCTTTGTTATCGGAGTTTATTTCCTTTGGCCCTATAGTCTTTAAAGGGATCCGAAATATCTGTTCTCAGATTCCAAAGAAATAAGGCTAGCAAAGAGATCCACGAAATACAGATGTAACTCTGTGAGATGAATTAACAGAACACTAAGCAGTTTCTCAGAAAGCTTCTTTCCAGATTTCATCTGAGGATATTTCCTTTTTCACCATAACCCTCTATGGGCTTCCAAATATCACTTTGCCAATTCCACAAGAACTGTCTTAGCAAAAGGCTTCTTGAAGGGAAAGCTGTAACTCTGTCAGATGATTTCACAGAACACAAAGAAGTTTTTCAGAAAGCTTCCTTCTCTTTCTTATCGGAGTTTATTTCCTTTGGCCCTGTATTCATCAAAGGGATCCGAAATATCTCTTCTCAGATTCCACAGAAATAAGGCTAGCAAAGAGATCCGCGAAATACAGATGTAACTCTGTGAGATGAATTAACAGAACACTAAGCAGTTTCTCAGAAAGCTTCTTTCCAGATTTCATCTGAGGATATTTCCTTTTTCACCATAGCCCTCTATGCGCTTCCAAATATCACTTTGCCAATTCCACAATAAATGTCTTAGCGAAAGACTTCTTGTGGGGAAAGCTGTAACTCTGTGAGATGATTTCACAGAACACAAAGCAGTTTCTCAGAAAGTTTCTTTCTCTTTGTTATCGGAGTTTATTTCCTTTGGCCCTATAGTCTTTAAAGGAATCCGAAATATCTGTTCTCAGATTCCACAGAAATAAGGCTAGCAAAGAGATCCACGAAATACAGATGTAACTCTGGGAGATGAATTAACAGAACACTAAGCAGTTTCTCAGAAAGCTTCTTTCCAGATTTCATCTGAGGATATTTCCTTTTTCACCATTGCCCTCTATGGGCTTCCAAATATCACTTTGCCAATTCCACAAGAACTGTCTTAGCGAAAGGCTTCTTGAGGGGAAAGCTGTAACTCTGTGAGATGATTTCACAGAACACAAAGAAGTTTCTCAGAAAGCTTCTTTCTCTTTGTTATCGGAGTTTATTTCCTTTGGCCCTATAGTCTTTAAAGGGATCCGAAATATCTGTTCTCAGATTCCACAGAAATAAGGCTAGCAAAGAGATCCGCGAAATACAGATGTAACTCTGTGAGATGAATTAACAGAACACTAAGCAGTTTCTCAGAAAGCTTCTTTCCAGATTTCATCTGAGGATATTTCCTTTTTCACCATAGCCCTCTATGCGCTTCCAAATATCACTTTGCCAATTCCACAGTAAATGTCTTAGCGAAAGATTTCTTGTGGGGAAAGCTGTAACACTGTGAGATGATTTCACAGAACACAAAGAAGTTTCTCAGAAAGCTTCTTTCTCGTTGTTATCGGAGTTTATATCCTTTGGCCCTATAGTCTTCAAAGGGATCCGAAATATCTCTTCTCAGATTCCACAGAAATAAGGCTAGCAAAGAGATCCACGAAATACAGATGTAACTCTGTGAGATGAATTAACAGAACACTAAGCAGTTTCTCAGAAAGCTTCTTTCCAGATTTCATCTGAGGATATTTCCTTTTTCACCATAGCCCTCTATGCGCTTCCAAATATCACTTTGCCAATTCCACAATAAATGTCTTAGCGAAAGACTTTTTGTGGGGAAAGCTGTAACTCTGTGAGATGATTTCAGAGAACACAAAGAAGTTTCTCAGAAAGTTTCTTTCTCTTTGTTATCGGAGTTTATTTCCTTTGGCCCTATAGTCTTTAAAGGGATCCGAAATATCTGTTCTCAGATTCCACAGAAATAAGGCTAGCAAAGAGATCCGCGAAATACAGATGTAACTCTGTGAGATGAATTAACAGAACACTAAGCAGTTTCTCAGAAAGCTTCTTTCCAGATTTCATCTGAGGATATTTCCTTTTTCACCGTAGCCCTCTATGCGCTTCCAAATATCACTTTGCCAATTCCACAATAAATGTCTTAGCGAAAGACTTCTTGTGGGGAAAGCTGTAACTCTGTGAGATGATTTCACAGAACACAAAGAAGTTTCTCAGAAAGTTTCTTTCTCTTTGTTATCGGAGTTTATTTCCTTTGGCCCTATAGTCTTTAAAGGGATCCGAAATATCTGTTCTCAGATTCCACAGAAATAAGGCTAGCAAAGAGATCCGCGAAATACAGATGTAACTCTGTGAGATGAATTAACAGAACACTAAGCAGTTTCTCAGAAAGCTTCTTTCCAGATTTCATCTGAGGATATTTCCTTTTTCACCATAGCCCTCTATGCGCTTCCAAATATCACTTTGCCAATTCCACAATAAATGTCTTAGCGAAAGACTTCTTGTGGGGAAAGCTGTAACTCTGTGAGATGATTTCACAGAACACAAAGAAGTTTCTCAGAAAGTTTCTTTCTCTTTGTTATCGGAGTTTATTTCCTTTGGCCCTATAGTCTTTAAAGGGATCCGAAATATCTGTTCTCAGATTCCAAAGAAATAAGGCTAGCAAAGAGATCCACGAAATACAGATGTAACTCTGTGAGATGAATTAACAGAACACTAAGCAGTTTCTCAGAAAGCTTCTTTCCAGATTTCATCTGAGGATATTTCCTTTTTCACCATAACCCTCTATGGGCTTCCAAATATCACTTTGCCAATTCCACAAGAACTGTCTTAGCAAAAGGCTTCTTGAAGGGAAAGCTGTAACTCTGTCAGATGATTTCACAGAACACAAAGAAGTTTTTCAGAAAGTTTCCTTCTCTTTCTTATCGGAGTTTATTTCCTTTGGCCCTGTATTCATCAAAGGGATCCGAAATATCTCTTCTCAGATTCCACAGAAATAAGGCTAGCAAAGAGATCCGCGAAATACAGATGTAACTCTGTGAGATGAATTAACAGAACACTAAGCAGTTTCTCAGAAAGCTTCTTTCCAGATTTCATCTGAGGATATTTCCTTTTTCACCATAGCCCTCTAGGCGCTTCCAAATATCACTTTGCGAATTCCACAGTAAATGTCTTAGCGAAAGACTTCTTGTGGGGAAAGCTGTAACACTGTGAGATGATTTCACAGAACACAAAGAAGTTTCTCAGAAAGCTTCTTTCTCGTTGTTATCGGAGTTTATATCCTTTGGCCCTATAGTCTTCAAAGGGATCCGAAATATCTCTTCTCAGATTCCACAGAAATAAGGCTAGCAAAGAGATCCACGAAATACAGATGTAACTCTGTGAGATGAATTAACAGAACACTAAGCAGTTTCTCAGAAAGCTTCTTTCCAGATTTCATCTGAGGATATTTCCTTTTTCACCATAGCCCTCTATGCGCTTCCAAATATCACTTTGCCAATTCCACAATAAATGTCTTAGCGAAAGACTTTTTGTGGGGAAAGCTGTAACTCTGTGAGATGATTTCAGAGAACACAAAGAAGTTTCTCAGAAAGTTTCTTTCTCTTTGTTATCGGAGTTTATTTCCTTTGGCCCTATAGTCTTTAAAGGGATCCGAAATATCTGTTCTCAGATTCCACAGAAATAAGGCTAGCAAAGAGATCCGCGAAATACAGATGTAACTCTGTGAGATGAATTAACAGAACACTAAGCAGTTTCTCAGAAAGCTTCTTTCCAGATTTCATCTGAGGATATTTCCTTTTTCACCATAGCCCTCTATGCGCTTCCAAATATCACTTTGCCAATTCCACAATAAATGTCTTAGCGAAAGACTTTTTGTGGGGAAAGCTGTAACTCTGTGAGAAGATTTCACAGAACACAAAGAAGTTTCTCAGAAAGTTTCTTTCTCTTTGTTATCGGAGTTTATTTCCTTTGGCCCTATAGTCTTTAAAGGGATCCGAAATATCTGTTCTCAGATTCCACAGAAATAAGGCTAGCAAAGAGATCCGCGAAATACAGATGTAACTCTGTGAGATGAATTAACAGAACACTAAGCAGTTTCTCAGAAAGCTTCTTTCCAGATTTCATCTGAGGATATTTCCTTTTTCACCGTAGCCCTCTATGCGCTTCCAAATATCACTTTGCCAATTCCACAATAAATGTCTTAGCGAAAGACTTCTTGTGGGGAAAGCTGTAACTCTGTGAGATGATTTCACAGAACACAAAGAAGTTTCTCAGAAAGTTTCTTTCTCTTTGTTATCGGAGTTTATTTCCTTTGGCCCTATAGTCTTTAAAGGGATCCGAAATATCTGTTCTCAGATTCCACAGAAATAAGGCTAGCAAAGAGATCCGCGAAATACAGATGTAACTCTGTGAGATGAATTAACAGAACACTAAGCAGTTTCTCAGAAAGCTTCTTTCCAGATTTCATCTGAGGATATTTCCTTTTTCACCATAGCCCTCTATGCGCTTCCAAATATCACTTTGCCAATTCCACAATAAATGTCTTAGCGAAAGACTTCTTGTGGGGAAAGCTGTAACTCTGTGAGATGATTTCACAGAACACAAAGAAGTTTCTCAGAAAGTTTCTTTCTCTTTGTTATCGGAGTTTATTTCCTTTGGCCCTATAGTCTTTAAAGGGATCCGAAATATCTGTTCTCAGATTCCAAAGAAATAAGGCTAGCAAAGAGATCCACGAAATACAGATGTAACTCTGGGAGATGAATTAACAGAACACTAAGCAGTTTCTCAGAAAGCTTCTTTCCAGATTTCATCTGAGGATATTTCCTTTTTCACCATAGCCCTCTATGGGCTTCCAAATATCACTTTGCCAATTCCACAAGAACTGTCTTAGCGAAAGGCTTCTTGAAGGGAAAGCTGTAACTCTGTCAGATGATTTCACAGAACACAAAGAAGTTTCTCAGAAAGCTTCCTTCTCTTTCTTATCGGAGTTTATTTCCTTTGGCCCTGTATTCATCAAAGGGATCCGAAATATCTCTTCTCAGATTCCACAGAAATAAGGCTAGCAAAGAGATCCACGAAATACAGATGTAACTCTGTGAGATGAATTAACAGAACACTAAGCAGTTTCTTAGAAAGCTTCTTTCCAGATTTCATCTGAGGATATTTCCTTTTTCACCATAGCCCTCTATGGGCTTCCAAATATCACTTTGCCAATTCCACAATAAATGTCTTTGCGAAAGACTTCTTGATGGGAAAGCTGTAACTCTGTGAGATGATTTCACAGAACACAAAGAAGTTTCTCAGAAAGCTTCTTTCTCGTTCTTATCGGAGTTTATATCCTTTGGCCCTATAGTCTTCAAAGGGATCCGAAATATCTCTTCTCAGATTCCACAGAAATAAGGCTAGCAAAGAGATCCACGAAATACAGATGTAACTCTGTGAGATGAATTAACAGAACACGAAGCAGTTTCTCAGAAAGCTTCTTTCCAGATTTCATCTGAGGATATTTCCTTTTTCACCATAGCCCTCTATGCGCTTCCAAATATCACTTTGCCAATTCCACAATAAATGTCTTAGCGAAAGACTTCTTGTGGGGAAAGCTGTAAATCTGTGAGATGATTTCACAGAACACAAAGAAGTTTCTCAGAAAGTTTCTTTCTCTTTGTTATCGGAGTTTATTTCCTTTGGCCCTATAGTCTTTAAAGGGATCCGAAATATCTGTTCTCAGATTCCACAGAAATAAGGCTAGCAAAGAGATCCGCGAAATACAGATGTAACTCTGTGAGATGAATTAACAGAACACTAAGCAGTTTCTCAGAAAGCTTCTTTCCAGATTTCATCTGAGGGTATTTCCTTTTTCACCATAGCCCTCTATGCGCTTCCAAATATCACTTTGCCAATTCCACAATAAATGTCTTAGCGAAAGACTTCTTGTGGGGAAAGCTTTAACTCTGTGAGATGATTTCACAGAACACAAAGAAGTTTCTCAGAAAGTTTCTTTCTCTTTGTTATCGGAGTTTATTTCCTTTGGCCCTATAGTCTTTAAAGGGATCCGAAATATCTGTTCTCAGATTCCACAGAAATAAGGCTAGCAAAGAGATCCGCGAAATACAGATGTAACTCTGTGAGATGAATTAACAGAACACTAAGCAGTTTCTCAGAAAGCTTCTTTCCAGATTTCATCTGAGGATATTTCCTTTTTCACCATAGCCCTCTAAGCGCTTCCAAATATCACTTTGCCAATTCCACAATAAATGTCTTAGCGAAAGACTTCTTGTGGGGAAAGCTGTAACTCTGTGAGATGATTTCACAGAACACAAAGAAGTTTCTCAGAAAGTTTCTTTCTCTTTGTTATCGGAGTTTATTTCCTTTGGCCCTATAGTCTTTAAAGGGATCCGAAATATCTGTTCTCAGATTCCACAGAAATAAGGCTAGCAAAGAGATCCGCGAAATACAGATGTAACTCTGTGAGATGAATTAACAGAACACTAAGCAGTTTCTCAGAAAGCTTCTTTCCAGATTTCATCTGAGGATATTTCCTTTTTCACCATAGCCCTCTATGCGCTTCCAAATATCACTTTGCCAATTCCACAATAAATGTCTTAGCGAAAGACTTCTTGTGGGGAAAGCTTTAACTCTGTGAGATGATTTCACAGAACACAAAGAAGTTTCTCAGAAAGTTTCTTTCTCTTTGTTATCGGAGTTTATTTCCTTTGGCCCTATAGTCTTTAAAGGGATCCGAAATATCTGTTCTCAGATTTCACAGAAATAAGGCTAGCAAAGAGATCCACGAAATACAGATGTAACTCTGTGAGATGAATTAACAGAACACTAAGCAGTTTCTCAGAAAGCTTCTTTCCAGATTTCATCTGAGGATATTTCCTTTTTCACCATTGCCCTCTATGGGCTTCCAAATATCACTTTGCCAATTCCACAAGAACTGTCTTAGCGAAAGGCTTCTTGAGGGGAAAGCTGTAACTCTGTGAGATGATTTCACAGAACACAAAGAAGTTTCTCAGAAAGCTTCTTTCTCTTTGTTATCGGAGTTTATTTCCTTTGGCCCTATAGTCTTTAAAGGGATCCGAAATATCTGTTCTCAGATTCCACAGAAATAAGGCTAGCAAAGAGATCCGCGAAATACAGATGTAACTCTGTGAGATGAATTAACAGAACACTAAGCAGTTTCTCAGAAAGCTTCTTTCCAGATTTCATCTGAGGATATTTCTTTTTTCACCGTAGCCCTCTATGCGCTTCCAAATATCACTTTGCCAATTCCACAATAAATGTCTTAGCGAAAGACTTCTTGTGGGGAAAGCTGTAACTCTGTGAGATGATTTCACAGAACACAAAGAAGTTTCTCAGAAAGCTTCTTTCTCTTTGTTATCGGAGTTTATTTCCTTTGGCCCTATAGTCTTTAAAGGGATCCGAAATATCTGTTCTCAGATTCCACAGAAATAAGGCTAGCAAAGAGATCCACGAAATACAGATGTAACTCTGTGAGATGAATTAACAGAACACTAAGCAGTTTCTCAGAAAGCTTCTTTCCAGATTTCATCTGAGGATATTTCCTTTTTCACCATAGCCCTCTATGCGCTTCCAAATATCACTTTGCCAATTCCACAATAAATGTCTTAGCGAAAGACTTTTTGTGGGGAAAGCTGTAACTCTGTGAGATGATTTCAGAGAACACAAAGAAGTTTCTCAGAAAGTTTCTTTCTCTTTGTTATCGGAGTTTATTTCCTTTGGCCCTATAGTCTTTAAAGGGATCCGAAATATCTGTTCTCAGATTCCACAGAAATAAGGCTAGCAAAGAGATCCGCGAAATACAGATGTAACTCTGTGAGATGAATTAACAGAACACTAAGCAGTTTCTCAGAAAGCTTCTTTCCAGATTTCATCTGAGGATATTTCCTTTTTCACCGTAGCCCTCTATGCGCTTCCAAATATCACTTTGCCAATTCCACAATAAATGTCTTAGCGAAAGACTTCTTGTGGGGAAAGCTGTAACTCTGTGAGATGATTTCACAGAACACAAAGAAGTTTCTCAGAAAGTTTCTTTCTCTTTGTTATCGGAGTTTATTTCCTTTGGCCCTATAGTCTTTAAAGGGATCCGAAATATCTGTTCTCAGATTCCACAGAAATAAGGCTAGCAAAGAGATCCGCGAAATACAGATGTAACTCTGTGAGATGAATTAACAGAACACTAAGCAGTTTCTCAGAAAGCTTCTTTCCAGATTTCATCTGAGGATATTTCCTTTTTCACCATAGCCCTCTATGCGCTTCCAAATATCACTTTGCCAATTCCACAATAAATGTCTTAGCGAAAGACTTCTTGTGGGGAAAGCTGTAACTCTGTGAGATGATTTCACAGAACACAAAGAAGTTTCTCAGAAAGTTTCTTTCTCTTTGTTATCGGAGTTTATTTCCTTTGGCCCTATAGTCTTTAAAGGGATCCGAAATATCTGTTCTCAGATTCCAAAGAAATAAGGCTAGCAAAGAGATCCACGAAATACAGATGTAACTCTGTGAGATGAATTAACAGAACACTAAGCAGTTTCTCAGAAAGCTTCTTTCCAGATTTCATCTGAGGATATTTCCTTTTTCACCATAACCCTCTATGGGCTTCCAAATATCACTTTGCCAATTCCACAAGAACTGTCTTAGCAAAAGGCTTCTTGAAGGGAAAGCTGTAACTCTGTCAGATGATTTCACAGAACACAAAGAAGTTTTTCAGAAAGTTTCCTTCTCTTTCTTATCGGAGTTTATTTCCTTTGGCCCTGTATTCATCAAAGGGATCCGAAATATCTCTTCTCAGATTCCACAGAAATAAGGCTAGCAAAGAGATCCGCGAAATACAGATGTAACTCTGTGAGATGAATTAACAGAACACTAAGCAGTTTCTCAGAAAGCTTCTTTCCAGATTTCATCTGAGGATATTTCCTTTTTCACCATTGCCCTCTATGGGCTTCCAAATATCACTTTGCCAATTCCACAAGAACTGTCTTAGCGAAAGGCTTCTTGAGGGGAAAGCTGTAACTCTGTGAGATGATTTCACAGAACACAAAGAAGTTTCTCAGAAAGCTTCTTTCTCTTTGTTATCGGAGTTTATTTCCTTTGGCCCTATAGTCTTTAAAGGGATCCGAAATATCTGTTCTCAGATTCCACAGAAATAAGGCTAGCAAAGAGATCCGCGAAATACAGATGTAACTCTGTGAGATGAATTAACAGAACACTAAGCAGTTTCTCAGAAAGCTTCTTTCCAGATTTCATCTGAGGATATTTCCTTTTTCACCATAGCCCTCTAGGCGCTTCCAAATATCACTTTGCCAATTCCACAGTAAATGTCTTAGCGAAAGACTTCTTGTGGGGAAAGCTGTAACACTGTGAGATGATTTCACAGAACACAAAGAAGTTTCTCAGAAAGCTTCTTTCTCGTTGTTATCGGAGTTTATATCCTTTGGCCCTATAGTCTTCAAAGGGATCCGAAATATCTCTTCTCAGATTCCACAGAAATAAGGCTAGCAAAGAGATCCACGAAATACAGATGTAACTCTGTGAGATGAATTAACAGAACACTAAGCAGTTTCTCAGAAAGCTTCTTTCCAGATTTCATCTGAGGATATTTCCTTTTTCACCATAGCCCTCTATGCGCTTCCAAATATCACTTTGCCAATTCCACAATAAATGTCTTAGCGAAAGACTTTTTGTGGGGAAAGCTGTAACTCTGTGAGATGATTTCAGAGAACACAAAGAAGTTTCTCAGAAAGTTTCTTTCTCTTTGTTATCGGAGTTTATTTCCTTTGGCCCTATAGTCTTTAAAGGGATCCGAAATATCTGTTCTCAGATTCCACAGAAATAAGGCTAGCAAAGAGATCCGCGAAATACAGATGTAACTCTGTGAGATGAATTAACAGAACACTAAGCAGTTTCTCAGAAAGCTTCTTTCCAGATTTCATCTGAGGATATTTCCTTTTTCACCATAGCCCTCTATGCGCTTCCAAATATCACTTTGCCAATTCCACAATAAATGTCTTAGCGAAAGACTTTTTGTGGGGAAAGCTGTAACTCTGTGAGAAGATTTCACAGAACACAAAGAAGTTTCTCAGAAAGTTTCTTTCTCTTTGTTATCGGAGTTTATTTCCTTTGGCCCTATAGTCTTTAAAGGGATCCGAAATATCTGTTCTCAGATTCCACAGAAATAAGGCTAGCAAAGAGATCCGCGAAATACAGATGTAACTCTGTGAGATGAATTAACAGAACACTAAGCAGTTTCTCAGAAAGCTTCTTTCCAGATTTCATCTGAGGATATTTCCTTTTTCACCGTAGCCCTCTATGCGCTTCCAAATATCACTTTGCCAATTCCACAATAAATGTCTTAGCGAAAGACTTCTTGTGGGGAAAGCTGTAACTCTGTGAGATGATTTCACAGAACACAAAGAAGTTTCTCAGAAAGTTTCTTTCTCTTTGTTATCGGAGTTTATTTCCTTTGGCCCTATAGTCTTTAAAGGGATCCGAAATATCTGTTCTCAGATTCCACAGAAATAAGGCTAGCAAAGAGATCCGCGAAATACAGATGTAACTCTGTGAGATGAATTAACAGAACACTAAGCAGTTTCTCAGAAAGCTTCTTTCCAGATTTCATCTGAGGATATTTCCTTTTTCACCATAGCCCTCTATGCGCTTCCAAATATCACTTTGCCAATTCCACAATAAATGTCTTAGCGAAAGACTTCTTGTGGGGAAAGCTGTAACTCTGTGAGATGATTTCACAGAACACAAAGAAGTTTCTCAGAAAGTTTCTTTCTCTTTGTTATCGGAGTTTATTTCCTTTGGCCCTATAGTCTTTAAAGGGATCCGAAATATCTGTTCTCAGATTCCAAAGAAATAAGGCTAGCAAAGAGATCCACGAAATACAGATGTAACTCTGGGAGATGAATTAACAGAACACTAAGCAGTTTCTCAGAAAGCTTCTTTCCAGATTTCATCTGAGGATATTTCCTTTTTCACCATAGCCCTCTATGGGCTTCCAAATATCACTTTGCCAATTCCACAAGAACTGTCTTAGCGAAAGGCTTCTTGAAGGGAAAGCTGTAACTCTGTCAGATGATTTCACAGAACACAAAGAAGTTTCTCAGAAAGCTTCCTTCTCTTTCTTATCGGAGTTTATTTCCTTTGGCCCTGTATTCATCAAAGGGATCCGAAATATCTCTTCTCAGATTCCACAGAAATAAGGCTAGCAAAGAGATCCACGAAATACAGATGTAACTCTGTGAGATGAATTAACAGAACACTAAGCAGTTTCTTAGAAAGCTTCTTTCCAGATTTCATCTGAGGATATTTCCTTTTTCACCATAGCCCTCTATGGGCTTCCAAATATCACTTTGCCAATTCCACAATAAATGTCTTTGCGAAAGACTTCTTGATGGGAAAGCTGTAACTCTGTGAGATGATTTCACAGAACACAAAGAAGTTTCTCAGAAAGCTTCTTTCTCGTTCTTATCGGAGTTTATATCCTTTGGCCCTATAGTCTTCAAAGGGATCCGAAATATCTCTTCTCAGATTCCACAGAAATAAGGCTAGCAAAGAGATCCACGAAATACAGATGTAACTCTGTGAGATGAATTAACAGAACACGAAGCAGTTTCTCAGAAAGCTTCTTTCCAGATTTCATCTGAGGATATTTCCTTTTTCACCATAGCCCTCTATGCGCTTCCAAATATCACTTTGCCAATTCCACAATAAATGTCTTAGCGAAAGACTTCTTGTGGGGAAAGCTGTAAATCTGTGAGATGATTTCACAGAACACAAAGAAGTTTCTCAGAAAGTTTCTTTCTCTTTGTTATCGGAGTTTATTTCCTTTGGCCCTATAGTCTTTAAAGGGATCCGAAATATCTGTTCTCAGATTCCACAGAAATAAGGCTAGCAAAGAGATCCGCGAAATACAGATGTAACTCTGTGAGATGAATTAACAGAACACTAAGCAGTTTCTCAGAAAGCTTCTTTCCAGATTTCATCTGAGGGTATTTCCTTTTTCACCATAGCCCTCTATGCGCTTCCAAATATCACTTTGCCAATTCCACAATAAATGTCTTAGCGAAAGACTTCTTGTGGGGAAAGCTTTAACTCTGTGAGATGATTTCACAGAACACAAAGAAGTTTCTCAGAAAGTTTCTTTCTCTTTGTTATCGGAGTTTATTTCCTTTGGCCCTATAGTCTTTAAAGGGATCCGAAATATCTGTTCTCAGATTCCACAGAAATAAGGCTAGCAAAGAGATCCGCGAAATACAGATGTAACTCTGTGAGATGAATTAACAGAACACTAAGCAGTTTCTCAGAAAGCTTCTTTCCAGATTTCATCTGAGGATATTTCCTTTTTCACCATAGCCCTCTAAGCGCTTCCAAATATCACTTTGCCAATTCCACAATAAATGTCTTAGCGAAAGACTTCTTGTGGGGAAAGCTGTAACTCTGTGAGATGATTTCACAGAACACAAAGAAGTTTCTCAGAAAGTTTCTTTCTCTTTGTTATCGGAGTTTATTTCCTTTGGCCCTATAGTCTTTAAAGGGATCCGAAATATCTGTTCTCAGATTCCACAGAAATAAGGCTAGCAAAGAGATCCGCGAAATACAGATGTAACTCTGTGAGATGAATTAACAGAACACTAAGCAGTTTCTCAGAAAGCTTCTTTCCAGATTTCATCTGAGGATATTTCCTTTTTCACCATAGCCCTCTATGCGCTTCCAAATATCACTTTGCCAATTCCACAATAAATGTCTTAGCGAAAGACTTCTTGTGGGGAAAGCTTTAACTCTGTGAGATGATTTCACAGAACACAAAGAAGTTTCTCAGAAAGTTTCTTTCTCTTTGTTATCGGAGTTTATTTCCTTTGGCCCTATAGTCTTTAAAGGGATCCGAAATATCTGTTCTCAGATTTCACAGAAATAAGGCTAGCAAAGAGATCCACGAAATACAGATGTAACTCTGTGAGATGAATTAACAGAACACTAAGCAGTTTCTCAGAAAGCTTCTTTCCAGATTTCATCTGAGGATATTTCCTTTTTCACCATTGCCCTCTATGGGCTTCCAAATATCACTTTGCCAATTCCACAAGAACTGTCTTAGCGAAAGGCTTCTTGAGGGGAAAGCTGTAACTCTGTGAGATGATTTCACAGAACACAAAGAAGTTTCTCAGAAAGCTTCTTTCTCTTTGTTATCGGAGTTTATTTCCTTTGGCCCTATAGTCTTTAAAGGGATCCGAAATATCTGTTCTCAGATTCCACAGAAATAAGGCTAGCAAAGAGATCCGCGAAATACAGATGTAACTCTGTGAGATGAATTAACAGAACACTAAGCAGTTTCTCAGAAAGCTTCTTTCCAGATTTCATCTGAGGATATTTCTTTTTTCACCGTAGCCCTCTATGCGCTTCCAAATATCACTTTGCCAATTCCACAATAAATGTCTTAGCGAAAGACTTCTTGTGGGGAAAGCTGTAACTCTGTGAGATGATTTCACAGAACACAAAGAAGTTTCTCAGAAAGCTTCTTTCTCTTTGTTATCGGAGTTTATTTCCTTTGGCCCTATAGTCTTTAAAGGGATCCGAAATATCTGTTCTCAGATTCCACAGAAATAAGGCTAGCAAAGAGATCCACGAAATACAGATGTAACTCTGTGAGATGAATTAACAGAACACTAAGCAGTTTCTCAGAAAGCTTCTTTCCAGATTTCATCTGAGGATATTTCCTTTTTCACCATAGCCCTCTATGCGCTTCCAAATATCACTTTGCCAATTCCACAATAAATGTCTTAGCGAAAGACTTCTTGTGGGGAAAGCTGTAACTCTGTGAGATGATTTCAGAGGACACAAAGAAGTTTCTCAGAAAGTTTCTTTCTCTTTGTTATCGGAGTTTATTTCCTTTGGCCCTATAGTCTTTAAAGGGATCCGAAATATCTGTTCTCAGATTCCACAGAAATAAGGCTAGCAAAGAGATCCGCGAAATACAGATGTAACTCTGTGAGATGAATTAACAGAACACTAAGCAGTTTCTCAGAAAGCTTCTTTCCAGATTTCATCTGAGGATATTTCCTTTTTCACCGTAGCCCTCTATGCGCTTCCAAATATCACTTTGCCAATTCCACAATAAATGTCTTAGCGAAAGACTTCTTGTGGGGAAAGCTGTAACTCTGTGAGATGATTTCACAGAACACAAAGAAGTTTCTCAGAAAGCTTCTTTCTCTTTGTTATCGGAGTTTATTTCCTTTGGCCCTATAGTCTTTAAAGGGATCCGAAATATCTGTTCTCAGATTCCACAGAAATAAGGCTAGCAAAGAGATCCACGAAATACAGATGTAACTCTGTGAGATGAATTAGCAGAACACTAAGCAGTTTCTCAGAAAGCTTCTTTCCAGATTTCATCTGAGGATATTTCCTTTTTCACCATAGCCCTCTATGCGCTTCCAAATATCACTTTGCCAATTCCACAATAAATGTCTTAGCGAAAGACTTCTTGTGGGGAAAGCTGTAACTCTGTGAGATGATTTCAGAGAACACAAAGAAGTTTCTCAGAAAGTTTCTTTCTCTTTGTTATCGGAGTTTATTTCCTTTGGCCCTATAGTCTTTAAAGGGATCCGAAATATCTGTTCTCAGATTCCACAGAAATAAGGCTAGCAAAGAGATCCGCGAAATACAGATGTAACTCTGTGAGATGAATTAACAGAACACTAAGCAGTTTCTCAGAAAGCTTCTTTCCAGATTTCATCTGAGGATATTTCCTTTTTCACCATAACCCTCTATGGGCTTCCAAATATCACTTTGCCAATTCCACAAGAACTGTCTTAGCAAAAGGCTTCTTGAAGGGAAAGCTGTAACTCTGTCAGATGATTTCACAGAACACAAAGAAGTTTTTCAGAAAGCTTCCTTCTCTTTCTTATCGGAGTTTATTTCCTTTGGCCCTGTATTCATCAAAGGGATCCGAAATATCTCTTCTCAGATTCCACAGAAATAAGGCTAGCAAAGAGATCCGCGAAATACAGATGTAACTCTGTGAGATGAATTAACAGAACACTAAGCAGTTTCTCAGAAAGCTCCTTTCCAGATTTCATCTGAGGATATTTCCTTTTTCACCATTGCCCTCTATGGGCTTCCAAATATCACTTTGCCAATTCCACAAGAACTGTCTTAGCGAAAGGCTTCTTGAGGGGAAAGCTGTAACTCTGTGAGATGATTTCACAGAACACAAAGAAGTTTCTCAGAAAGCTTCTTTCTCTTTGTTATCGGAGTTTATTTCCTTTGGCCCTATAGTCTTTAAAGGGATCCGAAATATCTGTTCTCAGATTCCACAGAAATAAGGCTAGCAAAGAGATCCGCGAAATACAGATGTAACTCTGTGAGATGAATTAACAGAACACTAAGCAGTTTCTCAGAAAGCTTCTTTCCAGATTTCATCTGAGGATATTTCCTTTTTCACCATAGCCCTCTAGGCGCTTCCAAATATCACTTTGCCAATTCCACAGTAAATGTCTTAGCGAAAGACTTCTTGTGGGGAAAGCTGTAACACTGTGAGATGATTTCACAGAACACAAAGAAGTTTCTCAGAAAGCTTCTTTCTCGTTGTTATCGGAGTTTATATCCTTTGGCCCTATAGTCTTCAAAGGGATCCGAAATATCTCTTCTCAGATTCCACAGAAATAAGGCTAGCAAAGAGATCCACGAAATACAGATGTAACTCTGTGAGATGAATTAACAGAACACTAAGAAGTTTCTCAGAAAGCTTCTTTCCAGATTTCATCTGAGGATATTTCCTTTTTCACCATAGCCCTCTATGCGCTTCCAAATATCACTTTGCCAATTCCACAATAAATGTCTTAGCGAAAGACTTTTTGTGGGGAAAGCTGTAACTCTGTGAGATGATTTCAGAGAACACAAAGAAGTTTCTCAGAAAGTTTCTTTCTCTTTGTTATCGGAGTTTATTTCCTTTGGCCCTATAGTCTTTAAAGGGATCCGAAATATCTGTTCTCAGATTCCACAGAAATAAGGCTAGCAAAGAGATCCGCGAAATACAGATGTAACTCTGTGAGATGAATTAACAGAACACTAAGCAGTTTCTCAGAAAGCTTCTTTCCAGATTTCATCTGAGGATATTTCCTTTTTCACCATAGCCCTCTATGCGCTTCCAAATATCACTTTGCCAATTCCACAATAAATGTCTTAGCGAAAGACTTTTTGTGGGGAAAGCTGTAACTCTGTGAGAAGATTTCACAGAACACAAAGAAGTTTCTCAGAAAGTTTCTTTCTCTTTGTTATCGGAGTTTATTTCCTTTGGCCCTATAGTCTTTAAAGGGATCCGAAATATCTGTTCTCAGATTCCACAGAAATAAGGCTAGCAAAGAGATCCGCGAAATACAGATGTAACTCTGTGAGATGAATTAACAGAACACTAAGCAGTTTCTCAGAAAGCTTCTTTCCAGATTTCATCTGAGGATATTTCCTTTTTCACCATAGCCCTCTATGCGCTTCCAAATATCACTTTGCCAATTCCACAATAAATGTCTTAGCGAAAGACTTCTTGTGGGGAAAGCTGTAACTCTGTGAGATGATTTCACAGAACACAAAGAAGTTTCTCAGAAAGTTTCTTTCTCTTTGTTATCGGAGTTTATTTCCTTTGGCCCTATAGTCTTTAAAGGGATCCGAAATATCTGTTCTCAGATTCCAAAGAAATAAGGCTAGCAAAGAGATCCACGAAATACAGATGTAACTCTGGGAGATGAATTAACAGAACACTAAGCAGTTTCTCAGAAAGCTTCTTTCCAGATTTCATCTGAGGATATTTCCTTTTTCACCATAGCCCTCTATGGGCTTCCAAATATCACTTTGCCAATTCCACAAGAACTGTCTTAGCGAAAGGCTTCTTGAAGGGAAAGCTGTAACTCTGTCAGATGATTTCACAGAACACAAAGAAGTTTCTCAGAAAGCTTCCTTCTCTTTCTTATCGGAGTTTATTTCCTTTGGCCCTGTATTCATCAAAGGGATCCGAAATATCTCTTCTCAGATTCCACAGAAATAAGGCTAGCAAAGAGATCCACGAAATACAGATGTAACTCTGTGAGATGAATTAACAGAACACTAAGCAGTTTCTTAGAAAGCTTCTTTCCAGATTTCATCTGAGGATATTTCCTTTTTCACCATAGCCCTCTATGGGCTTCCAAATATCACTTTGCCAATTCCACAATAAATGTCTTTGCGAAAGACTTCTTGATGGGAAAGCTGTAACTCTGTGAGATGATTTCACAGAACACAAAGAAGTTTCTCAGAAAGCTTCTTTCTCGTTCTTATCGGAGTTTATATCCTTTGGCCCTATAGTCTTCAAAGGGATCCGAAATATCTCTTCTCAGATTCCACAGAAATAAGGCTAGCAAAGAGATCCACGAAATACAGATGTAACTCTGTGAGATGAATTAACAGAACACGAAGCAGTTTCTCAGAAAGCTTCTTTCCAGATTTCATCTGAGGATATTTCCTTTTTCACCATAGCCCTCTATGCGCTTCCAAATATCACTTTGCCAATTCCACAATAAATGTCTTAGCGAAAGACTTCTTGTGGGGAAAGCTGTAAATCTGTGAGATGATTTCACAGAACACAAAGAAGTTTCTCAGAAAGTTTCTTTCTCTTTGTTATCGGAGTTTATTTCCTTTGGCCCTATAGTCTTTAAAGGGATCCGAAATATCTGTTCTCAGATTCCACAGAAATAAGGCTAGCAAAGAGATCCGCGAAATACAGATGTAACTCTGTGAGATGAATTAACAGAACACTAAGCAGTTTCTCAGAAAGCTTCTTTCCAGATTTCATCTGAGGGTATTTCCTTTTTCACCATAGCCCTCTATGCGCTTCCAAATATCACTTTGCCAATTCCACAATAAATGTCTTAGCGAAAGACTTCTTGTGGGGAAAGCTTTAACTCTGTGAGATGATTTCACAGAACACAAAGAAGTTTCTCAGAAAGTTTCTTTCTCTTTGTTATCGGAGTTTATTTCCTTTGGCCCTATAGTCTTTAAAGGGATCCGAAATATCTGTTCTCAGATTCCACAGAAATAAGGCTAGCAAAGAGATCCGCGAAATACAGATGTAACTCTGTGAGATGAATTAACAGAACACTAAGCAGTTTCTCAGAAAGCTTCTTTCCAGATTTCATCTGAGGATATTTCCTTTTTCACCATAGCCCTCTAAGCGCTTCCAAATATCACTTTGCCAATTCCACAATAAATGTCTTAGCGAAAGACTTCTTGTGGGGAAAGCTGTATCTCTGTGAGATGATTTCACAGAACACAAAGAAGTTTCTCAGAAAGTTTCTTTCTCTTTGTTATCGGAGTTTATTTCCTTTGGCCCTATAGTCTTTAAAGGGATCCGAAATATCTGTTCTCAGATTCCACAGAAATAAGGCTAGCAAAGAGATCCGCGAAATACAGATGTAACTCTGTGAGATGAATTAACAGAACACTAAGCAGTTTCTCAGAAAGCTTCTTTCCAGATTTCATCTGAGGATATTTCCTTTTTCACCATAGCCCTCTATGCGCTTCCAAATATCACTTTGCCAATTCCACAATAAATGTCTTAGCGAAAGACTTCTTGTGGGGAAAGCTTTAACTCTGTGAGATGATTTCACAGAACACAAAGAAGTTTCTCAGAAAGTTTCTTTCTCTTTGTTATCGGAGTTTATTTCCTTTGGCCCTATAGTCTTTAAAGGGATCCGAAATATCTGTTCTCAGATTTCACAGAAATAAGGCTAGCAAAGAGATCCACGAAATACAGATGTAACTCTGTGAGATGAATTAACAGAACACTAAGCAGTTTCTCAGAAAGCTTCTTTCCAGATTTCATCTGAGGATATTTCCTTTTTCACCATTGCCCTCTATGGGCTTCCAAATATCACTTTGCCAATTCCACAAGAACTGTCTTAGCGAAAGGCTTCTTGAGGGGAAAGCTGTAACTCTGTGAGATGATTTCACAGAACACAAAGAAGTTTCTCAGAAAGCTTCTTTCTCTTTGTTATCGGAGTTTATTTCCTTTGGCCCTATAGTCTTTAAAGGGATCCGAAATATCTGTTCTCAGATTCCACAGAAATAAGGCTAGCAAAGAGATCCGCGAAATACAGATGTAACTCTGTGAGATGAATTAACAGAACACTAAGCAGTTTCTCAGAAAGCTTCTTTCCAGATTTCATCTGAGGATATTTCCTTTTTCACCATAGCCCTCTATGCGCTTCCAAATATCACTTTGGCAATTCCACAATAAATGTCTTAGCGAAAGACTTCTTGTGGGGAAAGCTGTAACTCTGTGAGATCATTTCACAGAACACAAAGAAGTTTCTCAGAAAGTTTCTTTCTCTTTGTTAACGGAGTTTATTTCCTTTGGCCCTATAGTCTTCAAAGGGATCCGAAATATCTATTCTCAGATTCCACAGAAATAAGGCTAGCAAAGAGATCCGCGAAATACAGATGTAACTCTGTGAGATGAATTAACAGAACACTAAGCAGTTTCTCAGAAAGCTTCTTTCCAGATTTCATCTGAGGATATTTCCTTTTTCACCATAGCCCTCTATGCGCTTCCAAATATCACTTTGCCAATTCCACAATAAATGTCTTAGCGAAAGACTTCTTGTGGGGAAAGCTGTAACTCTGTGAGATGATTTCAGAGGACACAAAGAAGTTTCTCAGAAAGTTTCTTTCTCTTTGTTATCGGAGTTTATTTCCTTTGGCCCTATAGTCTTTAAAGGGATCCGAAATATCTGTTCTCAGATTCCACAGAAATAAGGCTAGCAAAGAGATCCGCGAAATACAGATGTAACTCTGTGAGATGAATTAACAGAACACTAAGCAGTTTCTCAGAAAGCTTCTTTCCAGATTTCATCTGAGGATATTTCCTTTTTCACCGTAGCCCTCTATGCGCTTCCAAATATCACTTTGCCAATTCCACAATAAATGTCTTAGCGAAAGACTTCTTGTGGGGAAAGCTGTAACTCTGTGAGATGATTTCACAGAACACAAAGAAGTTTCTCAGAAAGCTTCTTTCTCTTTGTTATCGGAGTTTATTTCCTTTGGCCCTATAGTCTTTAAAGGGATCCGAAATATCTGTTCTCAGATTCCACAGAAATAAGGCTAGCAAAGAGATCCACGAAATACAGATGTAACTCTGTGAGATGAATTAGCAGAACACTAAGCAGTTTCTCAGAAAGCTTCTTTCCAGATTTCATCTGAGGATATTTCCTTTTTCACCATAGCCCTCTATGCGCTTCCAAATATCACTTTGCCAATTCCACAATAAATGTCTTAGCGAAAGACTTCTTGTGGGGAAAGCTGTAACTCTGTGAGATGATTTCAGAGAACACAAAGAAGTTTCTCAGAAAGTTTCTTTCTCTTTGTTATCGGAGTTTATTTCCTTTGGCCCTATAGTCTTTAAAGGGATCCGAAATATCTGTTCTCAGATTCCACAGAAATAAGGCTAGCAAAGAGATCCGCGAAATACAGATGTAACTCTGTGAGATGAATTAACAGAACACTAAGCAGTTTCTCAGAAAGCTTCTTTCCAGATTTCATCTGAGGATATTTCCTTTTTCACCATAACCCTCTATGGGCTTCCAAATATCACTTTGCCAATTCCACAAGAACTGTCTTAGCAAAAGGCTTCTTGAAGGGAAAGCTGTAACTCTGTCAGATGATTTCACAGAACACAAAGAAGTTTTTCAGAAAGCTTCCTTCTCTTTCTTATCGGAGTTTATTTCCTTTGGCCCTGTATTCATCAAAGGGATCCGAAATATCTCTTCTCAGATTCCACAGAAATAAGGCTAGCAAAGAGATCCGCGAAATACAGATGTAACTCTGTGAGATGAATTAACAGAACACTAAGCAGTTTCTCAGAAAGCTTCTTTCCAGATTTCATCTGAGGATATTTCCTTTTTCACCATTGCCCTCTATGGGCTTCCAAATATCACTTTGCCAATTCCACAAGAACTGTCTTAGCGAAAGGCTTCTTGAGGGGAAAGCTGTAACTCTGTGAGATGATTTCACAGAACACAAAGAAGTTTCTCAGAAAGCTTCTTTCTCTTTGTTATCGGAGTTTATTTCCTTTGGCCCTATAGTCTTTAAAGGGATCCGAAATATCTGTTCTCAGATTCCACAGAAATAAGGCTAGCAAAGAGATCCGCGAAATACAGATGTAACTCTGTGAGATGAATTAACAGAACACTAAGCAGTTTCTCAGAAAGCTTCTTTCCAGATTTCATCTGAGGATATTTCCTTTTTCACCATAGCCCTCTAGGCGCTTCCAAATATCACTTTGCCAATTCCACAGTAAATGTCTTAGCGAAAGACTTCTTGTGGGGAAAGCTGTAACACTGTGAGATGATTTCACAGAACACAAAGAAGTTTCTCAGAAAGCTTCTTTCTCGTTGTTATCGGAGTTTATATCCTTTGGCCCTATAGTCTTCAAAGGGATCCGAAATATCTCTTCTCAGATTCCACAGAAATAAGGCTAGCAAAGAGATCCACGAAATACAGATGTAACTCTGTGAGATGAATTAACAGAACACTAAGAAGTTTCTCAGAAAGCTTCTTTCCAGATTTCATCTGAGGATATTTCCTTTTTCACCATAGCCCTCTATGCGCTTCCAAATATCACTTTGCCAATTCCACAATAAATGTCTTAGCGAAAGACTTTTTGTGGGGAAAGCTGTAACTCTGTGAGATGATTTCAGAGAACACAAAGAAGTTTCTCAGAAAGTTTCTTTCTCTTTGTTATCGGAGTTTATTTCCTTTGGCCCTATAGTCTTTAAAGGGATCCGAAATATCTGTTCTCAGATTCCACAGAAATAAGGCTAGCAAAGAGATCCGCGAAATACAGATGTAACTCTGTGAGATGAATTAACAGAACACTAAGCAGTTTCTCAGAAAGCTTCTTTCCAGATTTCATCTGAGGATATTTCCTTTTTCACCATAGCCCTCTATGCGCTTCCAAATATCACTTTGCCAATTCCACAATAAATGTCTTAGCGAAAGACTTTTTGTGGGGAAAGCTGTAACTCTGTGAGAAGATTTCACAGAACACAAAGAAGTTTCTCAGAAAGTTTCTTTCTCTTTGTTATCGGAGTTTATTTCCTTTGGCCCTATAGTCTTTAAAGGGATCCGAAATATCTGTTCTCAGATTCCACAGAAATAAGGCTAGCAAAGAGATCCGCGAAATACAGATGTAACTCTGTGAGATGAATTAACAGAACACTAAGCAGTTTCTCAGAAAGCTTCTTTCCAGATTTCATCTGAGGATATTTCCTTTTTCACCGTAGCCCTCTATGCGCTTCCAAATATCACTTTGCCAATTCCACAATAAATGTCTTAGCGAAAGACTTCTTGTGGGGAAAGCTGTAACTCTGTGAGATGATTTCACAGAACACAAAGAAGTTTCTCAGAAAGTTTCTTTCTCTTTGTTATCGGAGTTTATTTCCTTTGGCCCTATAGTCTTTAAAGGGATCCGAAATATCTGTTCTCAGATTCCACAGAAATAAGGCTAGCAAAGAGATCCGCGAAATACAGATGTAACTCTGTGAGATGAATTAACAGAACACTAAGCAGTTTCTCAGAAAGCTTCTTTCCAGATTTCATCTGAGGATATTTCCTTTTTCACCATAGCCCTCTATGCGCTTCCAAATATCACTTTGCCAATTCCACAATAAATGTCTTAGCGAAAGACTTCTTGTGGGGAAAGCTGTAACTCTGTGAGATGATTTCACAGAACACAAAGAAGTTTCTCAGAAAGTTTCTTTCTCTTTGTTATCGGAGTTTATTTCCTTTGGCCCTATAGTCTTTAAAGGGATCCGAAATATCTGTTCTCAGATTCCAAAGAAATAAGGCTAGCAAAGAGATCCACGAAATACAGATGTAACTCTGGGAGATGAATTAACAGAACACTAAGCAGTTTCTCAGAAAGCTTCTTTCCAGATTTCATCTGAGGATATTTCCTTTTTCACCATAGCCCTCTATGGGCTTCCAAATATCACTTTGCCAATTCCACAAGAACTGTCTTAGCGAAAGGCTTCTTGAAGGGAAAGCTGTAACTCTGTCAGATGATTTCACAGAACACAAAGAAGTTTCTCAGAAAGCTTCCTTCTCTTTCTTATCGGAGTTTATTTCCTTTGGCCCTGTATTCATCAAAGGGATCCGAAATATCTCTTCTCAGATTCCACAGAAATAAGGCTAGCAAAGAGATCCACGAAATACAGATGTAACTCTGTGAGATGAATTAACAGAACACTAAGCAGTTTCTTAGAAAGCTTCTTTCCAGATTTCATCTGAGGATATTTCCTTTTTCACCATAGCCCTCTATGGGCTTCCAAATATCACTTTGCCAATTCCACAATAAATGTCTTTGCGAAAGACTTCTTGATGGGAAAGCTGTAACTCTGTGAGATGATTTCACAGAACACAAAGAAGTTTCTCAGAAAGCTTCTTTCTCGTTGTTATCGGAGTTTATATCCTTTGGCCCTATAGTCTTCAAAGGGATCCGAAATATCTCTTCTCAGATTCCACAGAAATAAGGCTAGCAAAGAGATCCACGAAATACAGATGTAACTCTGTGAGATGAATTAACAGAACACGAAGCAGTTTCTCAGAAAGCTTCTTTCCAGATTTCATCTGAGGATATTTCCTTTTTCACCATAGCCCTCTATGCGCTTCCAAATATCACTTTGCCAATTCCACAATAAATGTCTTAGCGAAAGACTTCTTGTGGGGAAAGCTGTAAATCTGTGAGATGATTTCACAGAACACAAAGAAGTTTCTCAGAAAGTTTCTTTCTCTTTGTTATCGGAGTTTATTTCCTTTGGCCCTATAGTCTTTAAAGGGATCCGAAATATCTGTTCTCAGATTCCACAGAAATAAGGCTAGCAAAGAGATCCGCGAAATACAGATGTAACTCTGTGAGATGAATTAACAGAACACTAAGCAGTTTCTCAGAAAGCTTCTTTCCAGATTTCATCTGAGGGTATTTCCTTTTTCACCATAGCCCTCTATGCGCTTCCAAATATCACTTTGCCAATTCCACAATAAATGTCTTAGCGAAAGACTTCTTGTGGGGAAAGCTTTAACTCTGTGAGATGATTTCACAGAACACAAAGAAGTTTCTCAGAAAGTTTCTTTCTCTTTGTTATCGGAGTTTATTTCCTTTGGCCCTATAGTCTTTAAAGGGATCCGAAATATCTGTTCTCAGATTCCACAGAAATAAGGCTAGCAAAGAGATCCGCGAAATACAGATGTAACTCTGTGAGATGAATTAACAGAACACTAAGCAGTTTCTCAGAAAGCTTCTTTCCAGATTTCATCTGAGGATATTTCCTTTTTCACCATAGCCCTCTAAGCGCTTCCAAATATCACTTTGCCAATTCCACAATAAATGTCTTAGCGAAAGACTTCTTGTGGGGAAAGCTGTAACTCTGTGAGATGATTTCACAGAACACAAAGAAGTTTCTCAGAAAGTTTCTTTCTCTTTGTTATCGGAGTTTATTTCCTTTGGCCCTATAGTCTTTAAAGGGATCCGAAATATCTGTTCTCAGATTCCACAGAAATAAGGCTAGCAAAGAGATCCGCGAAATACAGATGTAACTCTGTGAGATGAATTAACAGAACACTAAGCAGTTTCTCAGAAAGCTTCTTTCCAGATTTCATCTGAGGATATTTCCTTTTTCACCATAGCCCTCTATGCGCTTCCAAATATCACTTTGCCAATTCCACAATAAATGTCTTAGCGAAAGACTTCTTGTGGGGAAAGCTTTAACTCTGTGAGATGATTTCACAGAACACAAAGAAGTTTCTCAGAAAGTTTCTTTCTCTTTGTTATCGGAGTTTATTTCCTTTGGCCCTATAGTCTTTAAAGGGATCCGAAATATCTGTTCTCAGATTTCACAGAAATAAGGCTAGCAAAGAGATCCACGAAATACAGATGTAACTCTGTGAGATGAATTAACAGAACACTAAGCAGTTTCTCAGAAAGCTTCTTTCCAGATTTCATCTGAGGATATTTCCTTTTTCACCATTGCCCTCTATGGGCTTCCAAATATCACTTTGCCAATTCCACAAGAACTGTCTTAGCGAAAGGCTTCTTGAGGGGAAAGCTGTAACTCTGTGAGATGATTTCACAGAACACAAAGAAGTTTCTCAGAAAGCTTCTTTCTCTTTGTTATCGGAGTTTATTTCCTTTGGCCCTATAGTCTTTAAAGGGATCCGAAATATCTGTTCTCAGATTCCACAGAAATAAGGCTAGCAAAGAGATCCGCGAAATACAGATGTAACTCTGTGAGATGAATTAACAGAACACTAAGCAGTTTCTCAGAAAGCTTCTTTCCAGATTTCATCTGAGGATATTTCCTTTTTCACCGTAGCCCTCTATGCGCTTCCAAATATCACTTTGCCAATTCCACAATAAATGTCTTAGCGAAAGACTTCTTGTGGGGAAAGCTGTAACTCTGTGAGATGATTTCACAGAACACAAAGAAGTTTCTCAGAAAGCTTCTTTCTCTTTGTTATCGGAGTTTATTTCCTTTGGCCCTATAGTCTTTAAAGGGATCCGAAATATCTGTTCTCAGATTCCACAGAAATAAGGCTAGCAAAGAGATCCACGAAATACAGATGTAACTCTGTGAGATGAATTAACAGAACACTAAGCAGTTTCTCAGAAAGCTTCTTTCCAGATTTCATCTGAGGATATTTCCTTTTTCACCATAGCCCTCTATGCGCTTCCAAATATCACTTTGCCAATTCCACAATAAATGTCTTAGCGAAAGACTTCTTGTGGGGAAAGCTGTAACTCTGTGAGATGATTTCAGAGAACACAAAGAAGTTTCTCAGAAAGTTTCTTTCTCTTTGTTATCGGAGTTTATTTCCTTTGGCCCTATAGTCTTTAAAGGGATCCGAAATATCTGTTCTCAGATTCCACAGAAATAAGGCTAGCAAAGAGATCCGCGAAATACAGATGTAACTCTGTGAGATGAATTAACAGAACACTAAGCAGTTTCTCAGAAAGCTTCTTTCCAGATTTCATCTGAGGATATTTCCTTTTTCACCATAGCCCCCTATGCGCTTCCAAATATCACTTTGCCAATTCCACAATAAATGTCTTAGCGAAAGACTTTTTGTGGGGAAAGCTGTAACTCTGTGAGAAGATTTCACAGAACACAAAGAAGTTTCTCAGAAAGTTTCTTTCTCTTTGTTATCGGAGTTTATTTCCTTTGGCCCTATAGTCTTTAAAGGGATCCGAAATATCTGTTCTCAGATTCCACAGAAATAAGGCTAGCAAAGAGATCCGCGAAATACAGATGTAACTCTGTGAGATGAATTAACAGAACACTAAGCAGTTTCTCAGAAAGCTTCTTTCCAGATTTCATCTGAGGATATTTCCTTTTTCACCGTAGCCCTCTATGCGCTTCCAAATATCACTTTGCCAATTCCACAATAAATGTCTTAGCGAAAGACTTCTTGTGGGGAAAGCTGTAACTCTGTGAGATGATTTCACAGAACACAAAGAAGTTTCTCAGAAAGTTTCTTTCTCTTTGTTATCGGAGTTTATTTCCTTTGGCCCTATAGTCTTTAAAGGAATCCGAAATATCTGTTCTCAGATTCCACAGAAATAAGGCTAACAAAGAGATCCACGAAATACAGATGTAACTCTGGGAGGTGAATTAACAGAACACTAAGCAGTTTCTCAGAAAGCTTCTTTCCAGATTTCATCTGAGGATATTTCCTTTTTCACCATTGCCCTCTATGGGCTTCCAAATATCACTTTGCCAATTCCACAAGAACTGTCTTAGCGAAAGGCTTCTTGAGGGGAAAGCTGTAACTCTGTGAGATGATTTCACAGAACACAAAGAAGTTTCTCAGAAAGCTTCTTTCTCTTTGTTATCGGAGTTTATTTCCTTTGGCCCTATAGTCTTTAAAGGGATCCGAAATATCTGTTCTCAGATTCCACAGAAATAAGGCTAGCAAAGAGATCCGCGAAATACAGATGTAACTCTGTGAGATGAATTAACAGAACACTAAGCAGTTTCTCAGAAAGCTTCTTTCCAGATTTCATCTGAGGATATTTCCTTTTTCACCATAGCCCTCTAGGCGCTTCCAAATATCACTTTGCCAATTCCACAGTAAATGTCTTAGCGAAAGACTTCTTGTGGGGAAAGCTGTAACACTGTGAGATGATTTCACAGAACACAAAGAAGTTTCTCAGAAAGCTTCTTTCTCGTTGTTATCGGAGTTTATATCCTTTGGCCCTATAGTCTTCAAAGGGATCCGAAATATCTCTTCTCAGATTCCACAGAAATAAGGCTAGCAAAGAGATCCACGAAATACAGATGTAACTCTGTGAGATGAATTAACAGAACACTAAGCAGTTTCTCAGAAAGCTTCTTTCCAGATTTCATCTGAGGATATTTCCTTTTTCACCATAGCCCTCTATGCGCTTCCAAATATCACTTTGCCAATTCCACAATAAATGTCTTAGCGAAAGACTTTTTGTGGGGAAAGCTGTAACTCTGTGAGATGATTTCAGAGAACACAAAGAAGTTTCTCAGAAAGTTTCTTTCTCTTTGTTATCGGAGTTTATTTCCTTTGGCCCTATAGTCTTTAAAGGGATCCGAAATATCTGTTCTCAGATTCCACAGAAATAAGGCTAGCAAAGAGATCCGCGAAATACAGATGTAACTCTGTGAGATGAATTAACAGAACACTAAGCAGTTTCTCAGAAAGCTTCTTTCCAGATTTCATCTGAGGATATTTCCTTTTTCACCATAGCCCTCTATGCGCTTCCAAATATCACTTTGCCAATTCCACAATAAATGTCTTAGCGAAAGACTTCTTGTGGGGAAAGCTGTAACTCTGTGAGATGATTTCACAGAACACAAAGAAGTTTCTCAGAAAGTTTCTTTCTCTTTGTTATCGGAGTTTATTTCCTTTGGCCCTATAGTCTTTAAAGGGATCCGAAATATCTGTTCTCAGATTCCAAAGAAATAAGGCTAGCAAAGAGATCCACGAAATACAGATGTAACTCTGTGAGATGAATTAACAGAACACTAAGCAGTTTCTCAGAAAGCTTCTTTCCAGATTTCATCTGAGGATATTTCCTTTTTCACCATAACCCTCTAGGGGCTTCCAAATATCACTTTGCCAATTCCACAAGAACTGTCTTAGCGAAAGGCTTCTTGAAGGGAAAGCTGTAACTCTGTCAGATGATTTCACAGAACACAAAGAAGTTTTTCAGAAAGCTTCCTTCTCTTTCTTATCGGAGTTTATTTCCTTTGGCCCTGTATTCATCAAAGGGATCCGAAATATCTCTTCTCAGATTCCACAGAAATAAGGCTAGCAAAGAGATCCACGAAATACAGATGTAACTCTGTGAGATGAATTAACAGAACACTAAGCAGTTTCTCAGAAAGCTTCTTTCCAGATTTCATCTGAGGATATTTCCTTTTTCACCATTGCCCTCTATGGGCTTCCAAATATCACTTTGCCAATTCCACAAGAACTGTCTTAGCGAAAGGCTTCTTGAGGGGAAAGCTGTAACTCTGTGAGATGATTTCACAGAACACAAAGAAGTTTCTCAGAAAGCTTCTTTCTCTTTGTTATCGGAGTTTATTTCCTTTGGCCCTATAGTCTTTAAAGGGATCCGAAATATCTGTTCTCAGATTCCACAGAAATAAGGCTAGCAAAGAGATCCGCGAAATACAGATGTAACTCTGTGAGATGAATTAACAGAACACTAAGCAGTTTCTCAGAAAGCTTCTTTCCAGATTTCATCTGAGGATATTTCCTTTTTCACCATAGCCCTCTAGGCGCTTCCAAATATCACTTTGCCAATTCCACAGTAAATGTCTTAGCGAAAGACTTCTTGTGGGGAAAGCTGTAACACTGTGAGATGATTTCACAGAACACAAAGAAGTTTCTCAGAAAGCTTCTTTCTCGTTGTTATCGGAGTTTATATCCTTTGGCCCTATAGTCTTCAAAGGGATCCGAAATATCTCTTCTCAGATTCCACAGAAATAAGGCTAGCAAAGAGATCCACGAAATACAGATGTAACTCTGTGAGATGAATTAACAGAACACTAAGCAGTTTCTCAGAAAGCTTCTTTCCAGATTTCATCTGAGGATATTTCCTTTTTCACCATAGCCCTCTATGCGCTTCCAAATATCACTTTGCCAATTCCACAATAAATGTCTTAGCGAAAGACTTTTTGTGGGGAAAGCTGTAACTCTGTGAGATGATTTCAGAGAACACAAAGAAGTTTCTCAGAAAGTTTCTTTCTCTTTGTTATCGGAGTTTATTTCCTTTGGCCCTATAGTCTTTAAAGGGATCCGAAATATCTGTTCTCAGATTCCACAGAAATAAGGCTAGCAAAGAGATCCGCGAAATACAGTTGTAACTCTGTGAGATGAATTAACAGAACACTAAGCAGTTTCTCAGAAAGCTTCTTTCCAGATTTCCTCTGAGGATATTTCCTTTTTCACCATAGCCCTCTATGCGCTTCCAAATATCACTTTGCCAATTCCACAATAAATGTCTTAGCGAAAGACTTTTTGTGGGGAAAGCTGTAACTCTGTGAGAAGATTTCACAGAACACAAAGAAGTTTCTCAGAAAGTTTCTTTCTCTTTGTTATCGGAGTTTATTTCCTTTGGCCCTATAGTCTTTAAAGGGATCCGAAATATCTGTTCTCAGATTCCACAGAAATAAGGCTAGCAAAGAGATCCGCGAAATACAGATGTAACTCTGTGAGATGAATTAACAGAACACTAAGCAGTTTCTCAGAAAGCTTCTTTCCAGATTTCATCTGAGGATATTTCCTTTTTCACCGTAGCCCTCTATGCGCTTCCAAATATCACTTTGCCAATTCCACAATAAATGTCTTAGCGAAAGACTTCTTGTGGGGAAAGCTGTAACTCTGTGAGATGATTTCACAGAACACAAAGAAGTTTCTCAGAAAGTTTCTTTCTCTTTGTTATCGGAGTTTATTTCCTTTGGCCCTATAGTCTTTAAAGGGATCCGAAATATCTGTTCTCAGATTCCACAGAAATAAGGCTAGCAAAGAGATCCGCGAAATACAGATGTAACTCTGTGAGATGAATTAACAGAACACTAAGCAGTTTCTCAGAAAGCTTCTTTCCAGATTTCATCTGAGGATATTTCCTTTTTCACCATAGCCCTCTATGCGCTTCCAAATATCACTTTGCCAATTCCACAATAAATGTCTTAGCGAAAGACTTCTTGTGGGGAAAGCTGTAACTCTGTGAGATGATTTCACAGAACACAAAGAAGTTTCTCAGAAAGTTTCTTTCTCTTTGTTATCGGAGTTTATTTCCTTTGGCCCTATAGTCTTTAAAGGGATCCGAAATATCTGTTCTCAGATTCCAAAGAAATAAGGCTAGCAAAGAGATCCACGAAATACAGATGTAACTCTGGGAGATGAATTAACAGAACACTAAGCAGTTTCTCAGAAAGCTTCTTTCCAGATTTCATCTGAGGATATTTCCTTTTTCACCATAGCCCTCTATGGGCTTCCAAATATCACTTTGCCAATTCCACAAGAACTGTCTTAGCGAAAGGCTTCTTGAAGGGAAAGCTGTAACTCTGTCAGATGATTTCACAGAACACAAAGAATTTTCTCAGAAAGCTTCCTTCTCTTTCTTATCGGAGTTTATTTCCTTTGGCCCTGTATTCATCAAAGGGATCCGAAATATCTCTTCTCAGATTCCACAGAAATAAGGCTAGCAAAGAGATCCACGAAATACAGATGTAACTCTGTGAGATGAATTAACAGAACACTAAGCAGTTTCTTAGAAAGCTTCTTTCCAGATTTCATCTGAGGATATTTCCTTTTTCACCATAGCCCTCTATGGGCTTCCAAATATCACTTTACCAATTCCACAATAAATGTCTTTGCGAAAGACTTCTTGATGGGAAAGCTGTAACTCTGTGAGATGATTTCACAGAACACAAAGAAGTTTCTCAGAAAGCTTCTTTCTCGTTGTTATCGGAGTTTATATCCTTTGGCCCTATAGTCTTCAAAGGGATCCGAAATATCTCTTCTCAGATTCCACAGAAATAAGGCTAGCAAAGAGATCCACGAAATACAGATGTAACTCTGTGAGATGAATTAACAGAACACGAAGCAGTTTCTCAGAAAGCTTCTTTCCAGATTTCATCTGAGGATATTTCCTTTTTCACCATAGCCCTCTATGCGCTTCCAAATATCACTTTGCCAATTCCACAATAAATGTCTTAGCGAAAGACTTCTTGTGGGGAAAGCTGTAAATCTGTGAGATGATTTCACAGAACACAAAGAAGTTTCTCAGAAAGTTTCTTTCTCTTTGTTATCGGAGTTTATTTCCTTTGGCCCTATAGTCTTTAAAGGGATCCGAAATATCTGTTCTCAGATTCCACAGAAATAAGGCTAGCAAAGAGATCCGCGAAATACAGATGTAACTCTGTGAGATGAATTAACAGAACACTAAGCAGTTTCTCAGAAAGCTTCTTTCCAGATTTCATCTGAGGGTATTTCCTTTTTCACCATAGCCCTCTATGCGCTTCCAAATATCACTTTACCAATTCCACAATAAATGTCTTAGCGAAAGACTTCTTGTGGGGAAAGCTTTAACTCTGTGAGATGATTTCACAGAACACAAAGAAGTTTCTCAGAAAGTTTCTTTCTCTTTGTTATCGGAGTTTATTTCCTTTGGCCCTATAGTCTTTAAAGGGATCCGAAATATCTGTTCTCAGATTCCACAGAAATAAGGCTAGCAAAGAGATCCGCGAAATACAGATGTAACTCTGTGAGATGAATTAACAGAACACTAAGCAGTTTCTCAGAAAGCTTCTTTCCAGATTTCATCTGAGGATATTTCCTTTTTCACCATAGCCCTCTAAGCGCTTCCAAATATCACTTTGCCAATTCCACAATAAATGTCTTAGCGAAAGACTTCTTGTGGGGAAAGCTGTAACTCTGTGAGATGATTTCACAGAACACAAAGAAGTTTCTCAGAAAGTTTCTTTCTCTTTGTTATCGGAGTTTATTTCCTTTGGCCCTATAGTCTCTAAAGGGATCCGAAATATCTGTTCTCAGATTCCACAGAAATAAGGCTAGCAAAGAGATCCGCGAAATACAGATGTAACTCTGTGAGATGAATTAACAGAACACTAAGGAGTTTCTCAGAAAGCTTCTTTCCAGATTTCATCTGAGGATATTTCCTTTTTCACCATAGCCCTCTATGCGCTTCCAAATATCACTTTGCCAATTCCACAATAAATGTCTTAGCGAAAGACTTCTTGTGGGGAAAGCTTTAACTCTGTGAGATGATTTCACAGAACACAAAGAAGTTTCTCAGAAAGTTTCTTTCTCTTTGTTATCGGAGTTTATTTCCTTTGGCCCTATAGTCTTTAAAGGGATCCGAAATATCTGTTCTCAGATTTCACAGAAATAAGGCTAGCAAAGAGATCCACGAAATACAGATGTAACTCTGTGAGATGAATTAACAGAACACTAAGCAGTTTCTCAGAAAGCTTCTTTCCAGATTTCATCTGAGGATATTTCCTTTTTCACCATTGCCCTCTATGGGCTTCCAAATATCACTTTGCCAATTCCACAAGAACTGTCTTAGCGAAAGGCTTCTTGAGGGGAAAGCTGTAACTCTGTGAGATGATTTCACAGAACACAAAGAAGTTTCTCAGAAAGCTTCTTTCTCTTTGTTATCGGAGTTTATTTCCTTTGGCCCTATAGTCTTTAAAGGGATCCGAAATATCTGTTCTCAGATTCCACAGAAATAAGGCTAGCAAAGAGATCCGCGAAATACAGATGTAACTCTGTGAGATGAATTAACAGAACACTAAGCAGTTTCTCAGAAAGCTTCTTTCCAGATTTCATCTGAGGATATTTCCTTTTTCACCGTAGCCCTCTATGCGCTTCCAAATATCACTTTGCCAATTCCACAATAAATGTCTTAGCGAAAGACTTCTTGTGGGGAAAGCTGTAACTCTGTGAGATGATTTCACAGAACACAAAGAAGTTTCTCAGAAAGCTTCTTTCTCTTTGTTATCGGAGTTTATTTCCTTTGGCCCTATAGTCTTTAAAGGGATCCGAAATATCTGTTCTCAGATTCCACAGAAATAAGGCTAGCAAAGAGATCCACGAAATACAGATGTAACTCTGTGAGATGAATTAACAGAACACTAAGCAGTTTCTCAGAAAGCTTCTTTCCAGATTTCATCTGAGGATATTTCCTTTTTCACCATAGCCCTCTATGCGCTTCCAAATATCACTTTGCCAATTCCACAATAAATGTCTTAGCGAAAGACTTCTTGTGGGGAAAGCTGTAACTCTGTGAGATGATTTCAGAGAACACAAAGAAGTTTCTCAGAAAGTTTCTTTCTCTTTGTTATCGGAGTTTATTTCCTTTGGCCCTATAGTCTTTAAAGGGATCCGAAATATCTGTTCTCAGATTCCACAGAAATAAGGCTAGCAAAGAGATCCGCGAAATACAGATGTAACTCTGTGAGATGAATTAACAGAACACTAAGCAGTTTCTCAGAAAGCTTCTTTCCAGATTTCATCTGAGGATATTTCCTTTTTCACCATAGCCCCCTATGCGCTTCCAAATATCACTTTGCCAATTCCACAATAAATGTCTTAGCGAAAGACTTTTTGTGGGGAAAGCTTTAACTCTGTGAGAAGATTTCACAGAACACAAAGAAGTTTCTCAGAAAGTTTCTTTCTCTTTGTTATCGGAGTTTATTTCCTTTGGCCCTATAGTCTTTAAAGGGATCCGAAATATCTGTTCTCAGATTCCACAGAAATAAGGCTAGCAAAGAGATCCGCGAAATACAGATGTAACTCTGTGAGATGAATTAACAGAACACTAAGCAGTTTCTCAGAAAGCTTCTTTCCAGATTTCATCTGAGGGTATTTCCTTTTTCACCGTAGCCCTCTATGCGCTTCCAAATATCACTTTGCCAATTCCACAATAAATGTCTTAGCGAAAGACTTCTTGTGGGGAAAGCTGTAACTCTGTGAGATGATTTCACAGAACACAAAGAAGTTTCTCAGAAAGTTTCTTTCTCTTTGTTATCGGAGTTTATTTCCTTTGGCCCTATAGTCTTTAAAGGGATCCGAAATATCTGTTCTCAGATTCCACAGAAATAAGGCTAGCAAAGAGATCCGCGAAATACAGATGTAACTCTGTGAGATGAATTAACAGAACACTAAGCAGTTTCTCAGAAAGCTTCTTTCCAGATTTCATCTGAGGATATTTCCTTTTTCACCATAGCCCTCTATGCGCTTCCAAATATCACTTTGCCAATTCCACAATAAATGTCTTAGCGAAAGACTTCTTGTGGGGAAAGCTGTAACTCTGTGAGATGATTTCACAGAACACAAAGCAGTTTCTCAGAAAGTTTCTTTCTCTTTGTTATCGGAGTTTATTTCCTTTGGCCCTATAGTCTTTAAAGGAATCCGAAATATCTGTTCTCAGATTCCACAGAAATAAGGCTAGCAAAGAGATCCACGAAATACAGATGTAACTCTGGGAGATGAATTAACAGAACACTAAGCAGTTTCTCAGAAAGCTTCTTTCCAGATTTCATCTGAGGATATTTCCTTTTTCACCATTGCCCTCTATGGGCTTCCAAATATCACTTTGCCAATTCCACAAGAACTGTCTTAGCGAAAGGCTTCTTGAGGGGAAAGCTGTAACTCTGTGAGATGATTTCACAGAACACAAAGAAGTTTCTCAGAAAGCTTCTTTCTCTTTGTTATCGGAGTTTATTTCCTTTGGCCCTATAGTCTTTAAAGGGATCCGAAATATCTGTTCTCAGATTCCACAGAAATAAGGCTAGCAAAGAGATCCGCGAAATACAGATGTAACTCTGTGAGATGAATTAACAGAACACTAAGCAGTTTCTCAGAAAGCTTCTTTCCAGATTTCATCTGAGGATATTTCCTTTTTCACCATAGCCCTCTAGGCGCTTCCAAATATCACTTTGCCAATTCCACAGTAAATGTCTTAGCGAAAGACTTCTTGTGGGGAAAGCTGTAACACTGTGAGATGATTTCACAGAACACAAAGAAGTTTCTCAGAAAGCTTCTTTCTCGTTGTTATCGGAGTTTATATCCTTTGGCCCTATAGTCTTCAAAGGGATCCGAAATATCTCTTCTCAGATTCCACAGAAATAAGGCTAGCAAAGAGATCCACGAAATACAGATGTAACTCTGTGAGATGAATTAACAGAACACTAAGCAGTTTCTCAGAAAGCTTCTTTACAGATTTCATCTGAGGATATTTCCTTTTTCACCATAGCCCTGTATGCGCTTCCAAATATCACTTTGCCAATTCCACAATAAATGTCTTAGCGAAAGACTTTTTGTGGGGAAAGCTGTAACTCTGTGAGATGATTTCAGAGAACACAAAGAAGTTTCTCAGAAAGTTTCTTTCTCTTTGTTATCGGAGTTTATTTCCTTTGGCCCTATAGTCTTTAAAGGGATCCGAAATATCTGTTCTCAGATTCCACAGAAATAAGGCTAGCAAAGAGATCCGCGAAATACAGATGTAACTCTGTGAGATGAATTAACAGAACACTAAGCAGTTTCTCAGAAAGCTTCTTTCCAGATTTCATCTGAGGATATTTCCTTTTTCACCATAGCCCTCTATGCGCTTCCAAATATCACTTTGCCAATTCCACAATAAATGTCTTAGCGAAAGACTTTTTGTCGGGAAAGCTGTAACTCTGTGAGAAGATTTCACAGAACACAAAGAAGTTTCTCAGAAAGTTTCTTTCTCTTTGTTATCGGAGTTTATTTCCTTTGGCCCTATAGTCTTTAAAGGGATGCGAAATATCTGTTCTCAGATTCCACAGAAATAAGGCTAGCAAAGAGATCCGCGAAATACAGATGTAACTCTGTGAGATGAATTAACAGAACACTAAGCAGTTTCTCAGAAAGCTTCTTTCCAGATTTCATCTGAGGATATTTCCTTTTTCACCGTAGCCCTCTATGCGCTTCCAAATATCACTTTGCCAATTCCACAATAAATGTCTTAGCGAAAGACTTCTTGTGGGGAAAGCTGTAACTCTGTGAGTTGATTTCACAGAACACAAAGAAGTTTCTCAGAAAGTTTCTTTCTCTTTGTTATCGGAGTTTATTTCCTTTGGCCCTATAGTCTTTAAAGGGATCCGAAATATCTGTTCTCAGATTCCACAGAAATAAGGCTAGCAAAGAGATCCGCGAAATACAGATGTAACTCTGTGAGATGAATTAACAGAATACTAAGCAGTTTCTCAGAAAGCTTCTTTCCAGATTTCATCTGAGGATATTTCCTTTTTCACCATAGCCCTCTATGCGCTTCCAAATATCACTTTGCCAATTCCACAATAAATGTCTTAGCGAAAGACTTCTTGTGGGGAAAGCTGTAACTCTGTGAGATGATTTCACAGAACACAAAGAAGTTTCTCAGAAAGTTTCTTTCTCTTTGTTATCGGAGTTTATTTCCTTTGGCCCTATAGTCTTTAAAGGGATCCGAAATATCTGTTCTCAGATTCCAAAGAAATAAGGCTAGCAAAGAGATCCACGAAATACAGATGTAACTCTGTGAGATGAATTAACAGAACACTAAGCAGTTTCTCAGAAAGCTTCTTTCCAGATTTCATCTGAGGATATTTCCTTTTTCACCATAGCCCTCTATGGGCTTCCAAATATCACTTTGCCAATTCCACAAGAACTGTCTTAGCGAAAGGCTTCTTGAAGGGAAAGCTGTAACTCTGTCAGATGATTTCACAGAACACAAAGAAGTTTCTCAGAAAGCTTCCTTCTCTTTCTTATCGGAGTTTATTTCCTTTGGCCCTGTATTCATCAAAGGGATCCGAAATATCTCTTCTCAGATTCCACAGAAATAAGGCTAGCAAAGAGATCCACGAAATACAGATGTAACTCTGTGAGATGAATTAACAGAACACTAAGCAGTTTCTTAGAAAGCTTCTTTCCAGATTTCATCTGAGGATATTTCCTTTTTCACCATAGCCCTCTATGGGCTTCCAAATATCACTTTGCCAATTCCACAATAAATGTCTTAGCGAAAGACTTCTTGATGGGAAAGCTGTAACTCTGTGAGATGATTTCACAGAACACAAAGAAGTTTCTCAGAAAGCTTCTTTCTCGTTGTTATCGGAGTTTATATCCTTTGGCCCTATAGTCTTCAAAGGGATCCGAAATATCTCTTCTCAGATTCCACAGAAATAAGGCTAGCAAAGAGATCCACGAAATACAGATGTAACTCTGTGAGATGAATTAACAGAACACGAAGCAGTTTCTCAGAAAGCTTCTTTCCAGATTTCATCTGAGGATATTTCCTTTTTCACCATAGCCCTCTATGCGCTTCCAAATATCACTTTGCCAATTCCACAATAAATGTCTTAGCGAAAGACTTCTTGTGGGGAAAGCTGTAAATCTGTGAGATGATTTCACAGAACACAAAGAAGTTTCTCAGAAAGTTTCTTTCTCTTTGTTATCGGAGTTTATTTCCTTTGGCCCTATAGTCTTTAAAGGGATCCGAAATATCTGTTCTCAGATTCCACAGAAATAAGGCTAGCAAAGAGATCCGCGAAATACAGATGTAACTCTGTGAGATGAATTAACAGAACACTAAGCAGTTTCTCAGAAAGCTTCTTTCCAGATTTCATCTGAGGGTATTTCCTTTTTCACCATAGCCCTCTATGCGCTTCCAAATATCACTTTGCCAATTCCACAATAAATGTCTTAGCGAAAGACTTCTTGTGGGGAAAGCTTTAACTCTGTGAGATGATTTCACAGAACACAAAGAAGTTTCTCAGAAAGTTTCTTTCTCTTTGTTATCGGAGTTTATTTCCTTTGGCCCTATAGTCTTTAAAGGGATCCGAAATATCTGTTCTCAGATTCCACAGAAATAAGGCTAGCAAAGAGATCCGCGAAATACAGATGTAACTCTGTGAGATGAATTAACAGAACACTAAGAAGTTTCTCAGAAAGCTTCTTTCCAGATTTCATCTGAGGATATTTCCTTTTTCACCATAGCCCTCTAAGCGCTTCCAAATATCACTTTGCCAATTCCACAATAAATGTCTTAGCGAAAGACTTCTTGTGGGGAAAGCTGTAACTCTGTGAGATGATTTCACAGAACACAAAGAAGTTTCTCAGAAAGTTTCTTTCTCTTTGTTATCGGAGTTTATTTCCTTTGGCCCTATAGTCTTTAAAGGGATCCGAAATATCTGTTCTCAGATTCCACAGAAATAAGGCTAGCAAAGAGATCCGCGAAATACAGATGTAACTCTGTGAGATGAATTAACAGAACACTAAGCAGTTTCTCAGAAAGCTTCTTTCCAGATTTCATCTGAGGATATTTCCTTTTTCACCATAGCCCTCTATGTGCTTCCAAATATCACTTTGCCAATTCCACAATAAATGTCTTAGCGAAAGACTTCTTGTGGGGAAAGCTTTAACTCTGTGAGATGATTTCACAGAACACAAAGAAGTTTCTCAGAATGTTTCTTTCTCTTTGTTATCGGAGTTTATTTCCTTTGGCCCTATAGTCTTTAAAGGGATCCGAAATATCTGTTCTCAGATTCCACAGAAATAAGGCTAGCAAAGAGATCCACGAAATACAGATGTAACTCTGTGAGATGAATTAACAGAACACTAAGCAGTTTCTCAGAAAGCTTCTTTCCAGATTTCATCTGAGGATATTTCCTTTTTCACCATTGCCCTCTAAGGGCTTCCAAATATCACTTTGCCAATTCCACAATAAATGTCTTAGCGAAAGGCTTCTTGAGGGGAAAGCTGTAACTCTGTGAGATGATTTCACAGAACACAAAGAAGTTTCTCAGAAAGCTTCTTTCTCTTTGTTATCGGAGTTTATTTCCTTTGGCCCTATAGTCTTTAAAGGGACCCGAAATATCTGTTCTCAGATTCCACAGAAATAAGGCTAGCAAAGAGATCCGCGAAATACAGAAGTAACTCTGTGAGATGAATTAACAGAACACTAAGCAGTTTCTCAGAAAGCTTCTTTCCAGATTTCATCTGAGGATATTTCCTTTTTCACCATTGCCCTCTATGGGCTTCCAAATATCACTTTGCCAATTCCACAAGAACTGTCTTAGAGAAAGGCTTCTTGAGGGGAAAGCTGTAACTCTGTGAGATGATTTCACAGAACACAAAGAAGCTTCTCAGAAAGCTTCTTTCTCTTTGTTATCGGAGTTTATTTCCTTTGGCCCTATAGTCTTTAAAGGGATCCGAAATATCTGTTCTCAGATTCCACAGAAATAAGGCTAGCAAAGAGATCCGCGAAATACAGATGTAACTCTGTGAGATGAATTAACAGAACACTAAGCAGTTTCTCAGAAAGCTTCTTTCCAGATTTCATCTGAGGATATTTCCTTTTTCACCATAGCCCTCTATGCGCTTCCAAATATCACTTTGCCGATTCCACAATAAATGTCTTAGCGAAAGACTTCTTGTGGGGAAAGCTGTAACTCTGTGAGATGATTTCACAGAACACAAAGAAGTTTCTCAGAAAGCTTCTTTCTCGTTGTTATCGGAGTTTATATCCTTTGGCCCTATAGTCTTCAAAGGGATCCGAAATATCTGTTCTCAGATTCCACAGAAATAAGGCTAGCAAAGAGAGCCACGAAATACAGATGTAACTCTGTGAGATGAATTAACAGAACACTAAGCAGTTTCTCAGAAAGCTTCTTTCCAGATTTCATCTGAGGATATTTCCTTTTTCACCATTGCCCTCTATTGGCTTCAAAATATCACTTTGCCAATTCCACAAGAACTGTCTTAGCGAAAGGCTTCTTGAGGGGAAATCTGTAACTCTGTCAGATGATTTCACAGAACACAAAGAAGTTTCTCAGAAAGCTTCTTTCTCATTGTTATCGGAGTTTATATCCTTTGGCCCTATAGTCTTCAAAGGGATCCGAAATATCTGTTCTCAGATTCCACAGAAATAAGGCTAGCAAAGAGATCCGCGAAATACAGATGTAACTCTGTGAGATGAATTAACAGAACACTAAGCAGTTTCTCAGAAAGCTTCTTTCCAGATTTCATCTGAGGATATTTCCTTTTTCACCATAGCCCTCTATGCGCTTCCAAATATCACTTGCCAATTCCACAATAAATGTCTTAGCGAAAGACTTCTTGTGGGGAAAGCTGTAACTCTGTGAGATGATTTTACAGAACACAAAGAAGTTTCTCAGAAAGTTTCTTTCTCTTTGTTATCGGAGTTTATTTCCTTTGGCCCTATAGTCTTTAAAGGGATCCGAAATATCTGTTCTCAGATTCCACAGAAATAAGGCTAGCAAAGAGATCCACGAAATACAGATGTAACTCTGTGAGATGAATTAACAGAACACTAAGCAGTTTCTCAGAAAGCTTCTTTCCAGATTTCATCTGAGGATATTTCCTTTTTCACCATAGCCCTGTATGCGCTTCCAAATATCACTTTGCCAATTCCACTATAAATGTCTTAGCGAAAGACTTCTTGTGGGGAAAGCTGTAACTCTGTGAGATGATTTCCCAGAACACAAAGAAGTTTCTCAGAAAGTTTCTTTCTCTTTGTTATCGGAGTTTATTTCCTTTGGCCCTACAGTCTTTAAAGGGATCCGAAATATCTGTTCTCAGATTCCACAGAAATAAGGCTAGCAAAGAGATCCACGAAATACAGATGTAACTCTGTGCGATGAATTAACAGAACACTAAGCAGTTTCTCAGAAAGCTTCTTTCCAGATTTCATCTGAGGATATTTCCTTTTTCACCATTGCCCTCTATGGGCTTCCAAATATCACTTTGCCAATTCCACAAGAACTGTCTTAGCGAAAGGCTTCTTGAGGGGAAAGCTGTAACTCTGTGAGATGATTTCACAGAACACAAAGAAGTTTCTCAGAAAGCTTCTTTCTCGTTGTTATCGGAGTTTATATCCTTTGGCCCTATAGTCTTCAAAGGGATCCGAAATATCTGTTCTCAGATTCCACAGAAATAAGGCTAGCAAAGAGAGCCACGAAATACAGATGTAACTCTGTGAGATGAATTAACAGAACACTAAGCAGTTTCTCAGAAAGCTTCTTTCCAGATTTCATCTGACGATATTTCCTTTTTCACCATTGCCCTCTATTGGCTTCAAAATATCACTTTGCCAATTCCACAAGAACTGTCTTAGCGAAAGGCTTCTTGAGGGGAAATCTGTAACTCTGTCAGATGATTTCACAGAACACAAAGAAGTTTCTCAGAAAGCTTCTTTCTCATTGTTATCGGAGTTTATATCCTTTGGCCCTATAGTCTTCAAAGGGATCCGAAATATCTGTTCTCAGATTCCACAGAAATAAGGCTAGCAAAGAGATCCGCGAAATACAGATGTAACTCTGTGAGATGAATTAACAGAACACTAAGCAGTTTCTCAGAAAGCTTCTTTCCAGATTTTATCTGAGGATATTTCCTTTTTCACCATAGCCCTCTATGCGCTTCCAAATATCACTTTGCCAATTCCACAATAAATGTCTTAGCGAAAGACTTCTTGTGGGGAAAGATGTAACTCTGTGAGATGATTTCACAGAACACAAAGAAGTTTCTGAGAAAGTTTCGTTCTCTTTGTTATCGGAGTTTATTTCCTTTGGCCCTATAGTCTTTAAAGGGATCCGAAATATCTGTTCTCAGATTCCACAGAAATAAGGCTAGCAAAGAGATCCGCGAAATACAGATGTAACTCTGTGAGATGAATTAACAGAACACTAAGCAGTTTCTCAGAAAGCTTCTTTCCAGATTTCATCTGAGGATATTTCCTTTTTCACCATAGCCCTCTATGCGCTTCCAAATATCACTTTGCCAATTCCACAATAAATGTCTTAGCGAAAGACTTCTTGTGGGGAAAGCTGTAACTCTGTGAGATGATTTCACAGAACACAAAGAAGTTTCTCAGAAAGTTTCTTTCTCTTTGTTATCGGAGTTTATTTCCTTTGGCCCTATAGTCTTCAAAGGGATCCGAAATATCTGTTCTCAGATTCCACAGAAATAAGGCTAGCAAAGAGATCCACGAAATACAGATGTAACTCTGTGAGATGAATTAACAGAACACTAAGCAGTTTCTCAGAAAGCTTCTTTCCAGATTTCATCTGAGGATATTTCCTTTTTCACCATTGCCCTCTATGGGCTTCTAAATATCACTTTGCCAATTCCACAAGAACTGTCTTAGCGAAAGGCTTCTTGAGGGGAAAGCTGTAACTCTGTGAGATGATTTCACAGAACACAAAGAAGCTTCTCAGAAAGCTTCTTTCTCTTTGTTATCGGAGTTTATTTCCTTTGGCCCTATAGTCTTTAAAGGGATCCGAAATATCTGTTCTCAGATTCCACAGAAATAAGGCTAGCAAAGAGATCCGCGAAATACAGATGTAACTCTGTGAGATGAATTAACAGAACACTAAGCAGTTTCTCAGAAAGCTTCTTTCCAGATTTCATCTGAGGATATTTCCTTTTTCACCATAGCCCTCTATAGGCTTCCAAATATCACTTTGCCAATTCCACAGGAACTGTCTTAGCGAAAGGCTTTTTGAGGGGAAAGCTGTAACTCTGTGAGATGATTTCACAGAACACAAAGAAGTTTCTCACAAAGCTTCCTTCTCTTTCTTATCGTAATTTATTTCCTTTGGCCCTATATTCATCAAAGGGATCCGAAATACCTCTTCTCAGATTCCACAGAAATAAGGCTAGCAAAGAGATCCACGAAATACAGATGTAACTCTGTGAGATGATTTCCCGGAACACAAAGAAGTTTCTCAGAAAGCTTCTTTCTCGTTGTTATCGGAGTTTATATCCTTTGGCCCTGTAGTCTTCAAAGGGATCCGAAATATCTCTTCTCAGATTCCACAGAAAGAAGGGTAGCAAAGAGAGCCACGAAATACAGATGTAACTCTGTGAGATCAATTAACAGAACACTAAGCAGTTTCTCAGAAAGCTTCTTTCCAGATTTCATCTGACGATATTTCCTTTTTCACCAATGCCCTCTATGTGCTTCCAAATATCACTTTGCCAATTCCACAAGAACTGTCTTAGCGAAAGGCTTCTTGAGGGGAAAGCTGTAACTCTGTGAGATGATTTCACAGAACACAAAGAAGTTTCTCAGAAAGCTTCTTTCTCATTGTTATCGTAGTTTATTTCCTTTGACCCTATAGTCTTCAAAGGGATCCGAAATATCTGTTCTCAGATTCCACAGAAATAAGGCTAGCAAAGAGATCCACGAAATACAGATGTAACTCTGTGAGATGATTTAACAGAACACTAAGCAGTTTCTCAGAAAGCTTCTTTCCAGATTTCATCTGAGGATATTTCCTTTTTCACCATTGCCCTCTATGGGCTTCCAAATATCAGTTTGCCAATTTCACAAAAACTGTCTTAGCGAAAGGCTTCTTGAAGGGAAAGCTGTAACTCTGTGAGATGATTTCACAGAATACAAAGAAGTTTCTCAGAAAGTTTCTTTCTCGTTGTTATCGCAGTTTATTTCCTTTGGCCCTATAGTCTTCAAAGGGATCCGAAATATCTGTTCTCAGATTCCACAGAAATAAGGCTAGCAAAGAGATCCGCGAAATACAGATGTAACTCTGTGAGATGAATTAACAGAACACTAAGCAGTTTCTCAGAAAGCTTCTTTCCAGATTTTATCTGAGGATATTTCCTTTTTCACCATAGCCCTCTATGCGCTTCCAAATATCACTTTGCCAATTCCACAATAAATGTCTTAGCGAAAGACTTCTTGTGGGGAAAGATGTAACTCTGTGAGATGATTTCACAGAACACAAAGAAGTTTCTGAGAAAGTTTCGTTCTCTTTGTTATCGGAGTTTATTTCCTTTGGCCCTATAGTCTTTAAAGGGATCCGAAATATCTGTTCTCAGATTCCACAGAAATAAGGCTAGCAAAGAGATCCGCGAAATACAGATGTAACTCTGTGAGATGAATTAACAGAACACTAAGCAGTTTCTCAGAAAGCTTCTTTCCAGATTTCATCTGAGGATATTTCCTTTTTCACCATAGCCCTCTATGCGCTTCCAAATATCACTTTGCCAATTCCACAATAAATGTCTTAGCGAAAGACTTCTTGTGGGGAAAGCTGTAACTCTGTGAGATGATTTCACAGAACACAAAGAAGTTTCTCAGAAAGTTTCTTTCTCTTTGTTATCGGAGTTTATTTCCTTTGGCCCTATAGTCTTCAAAGGGATCCGAAATATCTGTTCTCAGATTCCACAGAAATAAGGCTAGCAAAGAGATCCACGAAATACAGATGTAACTCTGTGAGATGAATTAACAGAACACTAAGCAGTTTCTCAGAAAGCTTCTTTCCAGATTTCATCTGAGGATATTTCCTTTTTCACCATTGCCCTCTATGGGCTTCTAAATATCACTTTGCCAATTCCACAAGAACTGTCTTAGCGAAAGGCTTCTTGAGGGGAAAGCTGTAACTCTGTGAGATGATTTCACAGAACACAAAGAAGCTTCTCAGAAAGCTTCTTTCTCTTTGTTATCGGAGTTTATTTCCTTTGGCCCTATAGTCTTTAAAGGGATCCGAAATATCTGTTCTCAGATTCCACAGAAATAAGGCTAGCAAAGAGATCCGCGAAATACAGATGTAACTCTGTGAGATGAATTAACAGAACACTAAGCAGTTTCTCAGAAAGCTTCTTTCCAGATTTCATCTGAGGATATTTCCTTTTTCACCATAGCCCTCTATAGGCTTCCAAATATCACTTTGCCAATTCCACAGGAACTGTCTTAGCGAAAGGCTTTTTGAGGGGAAAGCTGTAACTCTGTGAGATGATTTCACAGAACACAAAGAAGTTTCTCACAAAGCTTCCTTCTCTTTCTTATCGTAATTTATTTCCTTTGGCCCTATATTCATCAAAGGGATCCGAAATATCTCTTCTCAGATTCCACAGAAATAAGGCTAGCAAAGAGATCCACGAAATACAGATGTAACTCTGTGAGATGATTTCACAAAACACAAAGAAGTTTCTCAGAAAGCTTCTTTCTCGTTGTTATCGGAGTTTATATCCTTTGGCCCTATAGTCTTCAAAGGGATCCGAAATATCTCTTCTCAGATTCCACAGAAATAAGGGTAGCAAAGAGAGCCACGAAATACAGATGTAACTCTGTGAGATGAATTAACAGAACACTAAGCAGTTTCTCAGAAAGCTTCTTTCCAGATTTCATCTGACGATATTTCCTTTTTCACCATTGCCCTCTAAGGGCTTCAAAATATCACTTTGCCAATTCAACAAGAACTGTCTTAGCGCAAGGCTTCTTGAGGGGAAAGCTGTAACTCTGTGAGATGATTTCACAGAACACAAAGAAGTTTCTCAGAAAGCTTCTTTCTCTTTGTTAACGGAGTTTATTTACTTTGGCCCTATAGTCTTTAAAGGGATCCGAAATATCTGTTCTCAGATTCCACAGAAATAAGGCTAGCAAAGAGATCCACGAAATACAGATGTAACTCTGTGAGATGAATTAACAGAACACTAAGCAGTTTCTCAGAAAGCTTCTTTCCAGATTTCATCTGAGGATATTTCCTTTTTCACCATAGCCCTCTATGGGCTTCCAAATATCACTTTGCCAATTCCACAATAAATGTCTTAGCGAAAGACTTCTTGTGGGGAAAGCTGTAACTCTGTGAGATGATTTCACAGAACACAAAGAAGTTTCACAGAAAGTTTCTTTCTCTTTGTTATCGGAGTTTATTTCCTTTGGCCCTATAGTCTTTAAAGGGATCCGAAATATCTGTTCTCAGATTCCACAGAAATAAGGCTAGCAAAGAGATCCACGAAATACAGATGTAACTCTGTGAGATGAATTAACAGAACACTAAGCAGTTTCTCAGAAAACTTCTTTCCAGATTTCATCTGAGGATATTTCCTTTATCACCTTTGCCCTCTATTGGCTTCCAAATATCACTTTGCCAATTCCACAAGAACTGTCTTAGCGAAAGGCTTCTTGAGGGGAAAGCTGTAACTCTGTGAGATGATTTCACAGAACACAAAGAAGTTTCTGAGAAAGCTTCTTTCTCGTTGTTATCGGAGTTTATATCCTTTGGCCCTATAGTCTTCAAAGGGATCCGAAATATCTGTTCTCAGATTCCACAGAAATAAGGCTAGCAAAGAGAGCCACGAAATACAGATGTAACTCTGTGAGATGAATTAACAGAACACTAAGCAGTTTCTCCGAGAGCTTCTTTCCAGATTTCATCTGAGGATATTTCCTTTTTCACCGTTGCACTCTAGGGGTTCAAAATATCACTTTGCCAATTCCACAAGAACTGTCTTAGCGAACGGCTTCTTGAGGGGAAAGCTGTAACTCTGTGAGATGATTTCACAGAACACAAAGAAGCTTCTCAGAAAGCTTCTTTCTCTTTGTTATCGGAGTTTATTTCCTTTGGCCCTATAGTCTTTAAAGGGATCCAAAATATCTGTTCTCAGATTCCACAGAAATAAGGCTAGCAAAGAGATCCGCGAAATACAGATGTAACTCTGTGAGATGAATTAACAGAACACTAAGCAGTTTCTCAGAAAGCTTCTTTCCAGATTTCATCTGAGGATATTTCCTTTTTCACCATAGCCCTCTATGCGCTTCCAAATATCACTTTGCCGATTCCACAATAAATGTCTTAGCGAAAGACTTCTTGTGGGGAAAGCTGTAACTCTGTGAGATGATTTCACAGAACACAAAGAAGTTTCTCAGAAAGCTTCTTTCTCGTTGTTATCGGAGTTTATATCCTTTGGCCCTATAGTCTTCAAAGGGATCCGAAATATCTGTTCTCAGATTCCACAGAAAAAAGGCTAGCAAAGAGAGCCACGAAATACAGATGTAACTCTGTGAGATGAATTAACAGAACACTAAGCAGTTTCTCAGAAAGCTTCTTTCCAGATTTCATCTGACGATATTTCCTTTTTCACCATTGCCCTCTATTGGCTTCAAAATATCACTTTGCCAATTCCACAAGAACTGTCTTAGCGAAAGGCTTCTTGAGGGGAAATCTGTAACTCTGTCAGATGATTTCACAGAACACAAAGAAGTTTCTCAGAAAGCTTCTTTCTCATTGTTATCGGAGTTTATATCCTTTGGCCCTATAGTCTTCAAAGGGATCCGAAATATCTGTTCTCAGATTCCACAGAAATAAGGCTAGCAAAGAGATCCGCGAAATACAGATGTAACTCTGTGAGATGAATTAACAGAACACTAAGCAGTTTCTCAGAAAGCTTCTTTCCAGATTTCATCTGAGGATATTTCCTTTTTCACCATAGCCCTCTATGCGCTTCCAAATATCACTTTGCCAATTCCACAATAAATGTCTTAGCGAAAGACTTCTTGTGGGGAAAGATGTAACTCTGTGAGATGATTTCACAGAACACAAAGAAGTTTCTGAGAAAGTTTCGTTCTCTTTTTATCGGAGTTTATTTCCTTTGGCCCTATAGTCTTTAAAGGGATCCGAAATATCTGTTCTCAGATTCCACAGAAATAAGGCTAGCAAAGAGATCCGCGAAATACAGATGTAACTCTGTGAGATGAATTAACAGAACACTAAGCAGTTTCTCAGAAAGCTTCTTTCCAGATTTCATCTGAGGATATTTCCTTTTTCACCATAGCCCTCTATGCGCTTCCAAATATCACTTTGCCAATTCCACAATAAATGTCTTAGCGAAAGACTTCTTGTGGGGAAAGCTGTAACTCTGTGAGATGATTTCACAGAACACAAAGAAGTTTCTCAGAAAGTTTCTTTCTCTTTGTTATCGGAGTTTATTTCCTTTGGCCCTATAGTCTTTAAAGGGATCCGAAATATCTGTTCTCAGATTCCACAGAAATAAGGCTAGCAAAGAGATCCACGAAATACAGATGTAACTCTGTGAGATGAATTAACAGAACACTAAGCAGTTTCTCAGAAAGCTTCTTTCCAGATTTCATCTGAGGATATTTCCTTTTTCACCATTGCCCTCTATGGGCTTCTAAATATCAGTTTGCCAATTCCACAAGAACTGTCTTAGCGAAAGGCTTCTTGAGGGGAAAGCTGTAACTCTGTGAGATGATTTCACAGAACACAAAGAAGCTTCTCAGAAAGCTTCTTTCTCTTTGTTATCGGAGTTTATTTCCTTTGGCCCTATAGTCTTTAAAGGGATCCGAAATATCTGTTCTCAGATTCCACAGAAATAAGGCTAGCAAAGAGATCCGCGAAATACAGATGTAACTCTGTGAGATGAATTAACAGAACACTAAGCAGTTTCTCAGAAAGCTTCTTTCCAGATTTCATCTGAGGATATTTCCTTTTTCACCATTGCCCTCTATGCGCTTCCAAATATCACTTTGCCGATTCCACAATAAATGTCTTAGCGAAAGACTTCTTGTGGGGAAAGCTGTAACTCTGTGAGATGATTTCACAGAACACAAAGAAGTTTCTCAGAAAGCTTCTTTCTCGTTGTTATCGGAGTTTATATCCTTTGGCCCTATAGTCTTCAAAGGGATCCGAAATATCTGTTCTCAGATTCCACAGAAATAAGGCTAGCAAAGAGAGCCACGAAATACAGATATAACTCTGTGAGATGAATTAACAGAACACTAAGCAGTTTCTCCGAGAGCTTCTTTCCAGATTTCATCTGAGGATATTTCCTTTTTCACCATTGCCCTCTAGGGGTTCAAAATATCACTTTGCCAATTCCACAAGAACTGTCTTAGCGAAAGGCTTCTTGAGGGGAAAGCTGTAACTCTGTGAGATGATTTCACAGAACACAAAGTAGTTTCTCAGAAAGCTTCCTTGTCTTTCTTATCGGAGTTTATTTCCTTTGGCCCTATAGTCTTCAAAGGGATCCGAAATATCTGTTCTCAGATTCCACAGAAATAAGGCTAGCAAAGAGATCCGCGAAATACAGATGTAACTCTGTGAGATGAATTAACAGAACACTAAGCAGTTTCTCAGAAAGCTTCTTTCCAGATTTCATCTGAGGATATTTCCTTTTTCACCATAGCCCTCTATGCGCTTCCAAATATCACTTTGCCAATTCCACAATAAATGTCTTAGCGAAAGACTTCTTGTGGGGAAAGCTGTAACTCTGTGAGATGATTTCACAGAACACAAAGAAGTTTCTCAGAAAGCTTCCTTCTCTTTGTTATCGGAGTTTATTTCCTTTGGCCCTATAGTCTTTAAAGGGATCCGAAATATCTGTTCTCAGATTCCACAGAAATAAGGCTAGCAAAGAGATCCACGAAATACAGATGTAACTCTGTGAGATGAATTAACAGAACACTAAGCAGTTTCTTAGAAAGCTTCTTTCCAGATTTCATCTGAGGATATTTCCTTTTTCACCATTGCCCTCTATGGGCTTCCAAATATCACTTTGCCAATTCCACAATAAATGTCTTAGCGAAAGACTTCTTGTGGGGAAAGCTGTAACTCTGTGAGATGATTTCACAGAACACAAAGAAGTTTCTCAGAAAGCTTCTTTCTCGTTGTTATCGGAGTTTATATCCTTTGGCCCTATAGTCTTCAAAGGGATCCGAAATATCTCTTCTCAGATTCCACAGAAATAAGGCTAGCAAAGAGATCCACGAAATACAGATGTAACTCTGTGAGATGAATTAACAGAACACTAAGCAGTTTCTCAGAAAGCTTCTTTCCAGATTTCATCTGAGGATATTTCCTTTTTCACCATAGCCCTCTATAGGCTTCCAAATATCACTTTGCCAATTCCACAATAAATGTCTTAGCGAAAGACTTCTTGTGGGGAAAGCTGTAACTCTGTGAGATGATTTCAGAGAACACAAAGAAGTTTCTCAGAAAGCTTCTTTCTCTTTGTTATCGGAGTTTATTTCCTTTGGCCCTATAGTCTTTAAAGGGATCCGAAATATCTGTTCTCAGATTCCACAGAAATAAGGCTAGCAAAGAGATCCGCGAAATACAGATGTAACTCTGTGAGATGAATTAACAGAACACTAAGCAGTTTCTCAGAAAGCTTCTTTCCAGATTTCATCTGAGGATATTTCCTTTTTCACCATAGCCCTCTATGCGCTTCCAAATATCACTTTGCCAATTCCACAATAAATGTCTTAGCGAAAGACTTCTTGTGGGGAAAGCTGTAACTCTGTGAGATGATTTCACAGAACACAAAGAAGTTTCTCAGAAAGTTTCTTTCTCTTTGTTATCGGAGTTTATTTCCTTTGGCCCTATAGTCTTTAAAGGGATCCGAAATATCTGTTCTCAGATTCCACAGAAATAAGGCTAGCAAAGAGATCCACGAAATACAGATGTAACTCTGTGAGATGAATTAACAGAACACTAAGCAGTTTCTCAGAAAGCTTCTTTCCAGATTTCATCTGAGGATATTTCCTTTTTCACCATTGCCCTCTATGGGCTTCCAAATATCACTTTGCCAATTCCACAAGAACTGTCCTAGCGAAAGGCTTCTTGAGGGGAAAGCTGTAACTCTGTGAGATGATTTCACAGAACACAAAGAAGTTTCTCAGAAAGCTTCTTTCTCTTTGTTATCGGAGTTTATTTCCTTTGGCCCTATAGTCTTTAAAGGGATCCGAAATATCTGTTCTCAGATTCCACAGAAATAAGGCTAGCAAAGAGATCCGCGAAATACAGATGTAACTCTGTGAGATGAATTAACAGAACACTAAGCAGTTTCTCAGAAAGCTTCTTTCCAGATTTCATCTGAGGATATTTCCTTTTTCACCATAGCCCTCTATGCGCTTCCAAATATCACTTTGCCAATTCCACAATAAATGTCTTAGCGAAAGACTTCTTGTGGGGAAAGCTGTAACTCTGTGAGATGATTTCACAGAACACAAAGAAGTTTCCCAGAAAGCTTCTTTCTCGTTGTTATCGGAGTTTATATCCTTTGGCCCTATAGTCTTCAAAGGGATCCGAAATATCTGTTCTCAGATTCCACAGAAATAAGGCTAGCAAAGAGAGCCACAAAATACAGATGTAACTCTGTGAGATGAATTAACAGAACACTAAGCAGTTTCTCAGAAAGCTTCTTTCCAGATTTCATCTGAGGATATTTCCTTTTTCACCATAGCCCTCTTTGCGCTTCCAAATATCACTTTGCCAATTCCACAATAAATGTCTTAGCGAAAGACTTCTTGTGGGGAAAGCTGTAACTCTGTGAGATGATTTCACAGAACACAAAGAAGTTTCTCAGAAAGCTTCCTTCTCTTTGTTATCGGAGTTTATTTCCTTTGGCCCTATAGTCTTTAAAGGGATCCGAAATATCTGTTCTCAGATTCCACAGAAATAAGGCTAGCAAAGAGATCCACGAAATACAGATGTAACTCTGTGAGATGAATTAACAGAACACTAAGCAGTTTCTTAGAAAGCTTCTTTCCAGATTTCATCTGAGGATATTTCCTTTTTCACCATTGCCCTCTATGCGCTTCCAAATATCACTTTGCCAATTCCACAATAAATGTCTTAGCGAAAGACTTCTTGTGGGGAAAGCTGTAACTCTGTGAGATGATTTCACAGAACACAAAGAAGTTTCTCAGAAAGCTTCTTTCTCGTTGTTATCGGAGTTTATATCCTTTGGCCCTATAGTCTTCAAAGGGATCCGAAATATCTCTTCTCAGATTCCACAGAAATAAGGCTAGCAAAGAGATCCACGAAATACAGATGTAGCTCTGTGAGATGAATTAACAGAACACTAAGCAGTTTCTCAGAAAGCTTCTTTCCAGATTTCATCTGAGGATATTTCCTTTTTCACCATAGCCCTCTATGCGCTTCCAAATATCACTTTGCCAATTCCACAATAAATGTCTTAGCGAAAGACTTCTTGTGGGGAAAGCTGTAACTCTGTGAGATGATTTCACAGAACACAAAGAAGTTTCTCAGAAAGCTTCTTTCTCTTTGTTATCGGAGTTTATTTCCTTTGGCCCTATAGTCTTTAAAGGGATCCGAAATATCTGTTCTCAGATTCCACAGAAATAAGGCTAGCAAAGAGATCCGCGAAATACAGATGTAACTCTGTGAGATGAATTAACAGAACACTAAGCAGTTTCTCAGAAAGCTTCTTTCCAGATTTCATCTGAGGATATTTCCTTTTTCACCATAGCCCTCTATGCGCTTCCAAATATCACTTTGCCAATTCCACAATAAATGTCTTAGCGAAAGACTTCTTGTGGGGAAAGCTGTAACTCTGTGAGATGATTTCACAGAACACAAAGAAGTTTCTCAGAAAGCTTCCTTCTCTTTGTTATCGGAGTTTATTTCCTTTGGCCCTATAGTCTTTAAAGGGATCCGAAATATCTGTTCTCAGATTCCACAGAAATAAGACTAGCAAAGAGATCCACGAAATACAGATGTAACTCTGTGAGATGAATTAACAGAACACTAAGCAGTTTCTTAGAAAGCTTCTTTCCAGATTTCATCTGAGGATATTTCCTTTTTCACCATTGCCCTCTATGGGCTTCCAAATATCACTTTGCCAATTCCACAATAAATGTCTTAGCGAAAGACTTCTTGTGGGGAAAGCTGTAACTCTGTGAGATGAATTCACAGAACACAAAGAAGTTTCTCAGAAAGCTTCTTTCTCGTTGTTATCGGAGTTTATATCCTTTGGCCCTATAGTCTTCAAAGGGATCCGAAATATCTCTTCTCAGATTCCACAGAAATAAGGCTAGCAAAGAGATCCACGAAATACAGATGTAACTCTGTGAGATGAATTAACAGAACACTAAGCAGTTTCTCAGAAAGCTTCTTTCCAGATTTCATCTGAGGATATTTCCTTTTTCACCATAGCCCTCTATGCGCTTCCAAATATCACTTTGCCAATTCCACAATAAATGTCTTAGCGAAAGACTTCTTGTGGGGAAAGCTGTAACTCTGTGAGATGATTTCACAGAACACAAAGAAGTTTCTCAGAAAGTTTCTTTCTCTTTGTTATCGGAGTTTATTTCCTTTGGCCCTATAGTCTTTAAAGGGATCCGAAATATCTGTTCTCAGATTCCACAGAAATAAGGCTAGCAAAGAGATCCACGAAATACAGATGTAACTCTGTGAGATGAATTAACAGAACACTAAGCAGTTTCTCAGAAAGCTTCTTTCCAGATTTCATCTGAGGATATTTCCTTTTTCACCATTGCCCTCTATGGGCTTCCAAATATCACTTTGCCAATTCCACAAGAACTGTCTTAGCGAAAGGCTTCTTGAGGGGAAAGCTGTAACTCTGTGAGATGATTTCACAGAACACAAAGAAGTTTCTCAGAAAGCTTCTTTCTCTTTGTTATCGGAGTTTATTTCCTTTGGCCCTATAGTCTTTAAAGGGATCCGAAATATCTGTTCTCAGATTCCACAGAAATAAGGCTAGCAAAGAGATCCGCGAAATACAGATGTAACTCTGTGAGATGAATTAACAGAACACTAAGCAGTTTCTCAGAAAGCTTCTTTCCAGATTTCATCTGAGGATATTTCCTTTTTCACCATAGCCCTCTATGCGCTTCCAAATATCACTTTGCCAATTCCACAATAAATGTCTTAGCGAAAGACTTCTTGTGGGGAAAGCTGTAACTCTGTGAGATGATTTCACAGAACACAAAGAAGTTTCTCAGAAAGCTTCCTTCTCTTTGTTATCGGAGTTTATTTCCTTTGGCCCTATAGTCTTTAAAGGGATCCGAAATATCTGTTCTCAGATTCCACAGAAATAAGACTAGCAAAGAGATCCACGAAATACAGATGTAACTCTGTGAGATGAATTAACAGAACACTAAGCAGTTTCTTAGAAAGCTTCTTTCCAGATTTCATCTGAGGATATTTCCTTTTTCACCATTGCCCTCTATGGGCTTCCAAATATCACTTTGCCAATTCCACAATAAATGTCTTAGCGAAAGACTTCTTGTGGGGAAAGCTGTAACTCTGTGAGATGATTTCACAGAACACAAAGAAGTTTCTCAGAAAGCTTCTTTCTCGTTGTTATCGGAGTTTATATCCTTTGGCCCTATAGTCTTCAAAGGGATCCGAAATATCTCTTCTCAGATTCCACAGAAATAAGGCTAGCAAAGAGATCCACGAAATACAGATGTAACTCTGTGAGATGAATTAACAGAACACTAAGCAGTTTCTCAGAAAGCTTCTTTCCAGATTTCATCTGAGGATATTTCCTTTTTCACCATAGCCCTCTATGCGCTTCCAAATATCACTTTGCCAATTCCACAATAAATGTCTTAGCGAAAGACTTCTTGTGGGGAAAGCTGTAACTCTGTGAGATGATTTCACAGAACACAAAGAAGTTTCTCAGAAAGTTTCTTTCTCTTTGTTATCGGAGTTTATTTCCTTTGGCCCTATAGTCTTTAAAGGGATCCGAAATATCTGTTCTCAGATTCCACAGAAATAAGGCTAGCAAAGAGATCCACGAAATACAGATGTAACTCTGTGAGATGAATTAACAGAACACTAAGCAGTTTCTCAGAAAGCTTCTTTCCAGATTTCATCTGAGGATATTTCCTTTTTCACCATTGCCCTCTATGGGCTTCCAAATATCACTTTGCCAATTCCACAAGAACTGTCTTAGCGAAAGGCTTCTTGAGGGGAAAGCTGTAACTCTGTGAGATGATTTCACAGAACACAAAGAAGTTTCTCAGAAAGCTTCTTTCTCTTTGTTATCGGAGTTTATTTCCTTTGGCCCTATAGTCTTTAAAGGTATCCGAAATATCTGTTCTCAGATTCCACAGAAATAAGGCTAGCAAAGAGATCCGCGAAATACAGATGTAACTCTGTGAGATGAATTAACAGAACACTAAGCAGTTTCTCAGAAAGCTTCTTTCCAGATTTCATCTGAGGATATTTCCTTTTTCACCATAGCCCTCTATGCGCTTCCAAATATCACTTTGCCAATTCCACAATAAATGTCTTAGCGAAAGACTTCTTGTGGGGAAAGCTGTAACTCTGTGAGATGATTTCACAGAACACAAAGAAGTTTCCCAGAAAGCTTCTTTCTCGTTGTTATCGGAGTTTATATCCTTTGGCCCTATAGTCTTCAAAGGGATCCGAAATATCTGTTCTCAGATTCCACAGAAATAAGGCTAGCAAAGAGAGCCACGAAATACAGATGTAACTCTGTGAGATGAATTAACAGAACACTAAGCAGTTTCTCAGAAAGCTTCTTTCCAGATTTCATCTGAGGATATTTCCTTTTTCACCATAGCCCTCTATGCGCTTCCAAATATCACTTTGCCAATTCCACAATAAATGTCTTAGCGAAAGACTTCTTGTGGGGAAAGCTGTAACTCTGTGAGATGATTTCACAGAACACAAAGAAGTTTCTCAGAAAGCTTCCTTCTCTTTGTTATCGGAGTTTATTTCCTTTGGCCCTATAGTCTTTAAAGGGATCCGAAATATCTGTTCTCAGATTCCACAGAAATAAGGCTAGCAAAGAGATCCACGAAATACAGATGTAACTCTGTGAGATGAATTAACAGAACACTAAGCAGTTTCTTAGAAAGCTTCTTTCCAGATTTCATCTGAGGATATTTCCTTTTTCACCATTGCCCTCTATGGGCTTCCAAATATCACTTTGCCAATTCCACAATAAATGTCTTAGCGAAAGACTTCTTGTGGGGAAAGCTGTAACTCTGTGAGATGATTTCACAGAACACAAAGAAGTTTCTCAGAAAGCTTCTTTCTCGTTGTTATCGGAGTTTATATCCTTTGGCCCTATAGTCTCAAAGGGATCCGAAATATCTCTTCTCAGATTCCACAGAAATAAGGCTAGCAAAGAGATCCACGAAATACAGATGTAACTCTGTGAGATGAATTAACAGAACACTAAGCAGTTTCTCAGAAAGCTTCTTTCCAGATTTCATCTGAGGATATTTCCTTTTTCACCATAGCCGTCTATGCGCTTCCAAATATCACTTTGCCAATTCCACAATAAATGTCTTAGCGAAAGACTTCTTGTGGGGAAAGCTGTAACTCTGTGAGATGATTTCAGAGAACACAAAGAAGTTTGTCAGAAAGTTTCTTTCTCTTTGTTATCGGAGTTTATTTCCTTTGGCCCTATAGTCTTTAAAGGGATCCGAAATATCTGTTCTCAGATTCCACAGAAATAAGGCTAGCAAAGAGATCCGCGAAATACAGATGTAACTCTGTGAGATGAATTAACAGAACACTAAGCAGTTTCTCAGAAAGCTTCTTTCCAGATTTCATCTGAGGATATTTCCTTTTTCACCATAGCCCTCTATGCGCTTCCAAATATCACTTTGCCAATTCCACAATAAATGTCTTAGCGAAAGACTTCTTCTGGGGAAAGCTGTAACTCTGTGAGATGATTTCACAGAACACAAAGAAGTTTCTCAGAAAGTTTCTTTCTCTTTGTTATCGGAGTTTATTTCCTTTGGCCCTATAGTCTTTAAAGGGATCCGAAATATCTGTTCTCAGATTCCACAGAAATAAGGCTAGCAAAGAGATCCACGAAATACAGATGTAACTCTGTGAGATGAATTAACAGAACACTAAGCAGTTTCTCAGAAAGCTTCTTTCCAGATTTCATCTGAGGATATTTCCTTTTTCACCATTGCCCTCTATGGGCTTCCAAATATCACTTTGCCAATTCCACAAGAACTGTCTTAGCGAAAGGCTTCTTGAGGGGAAAGCTGTAACTCTGTGAGATGATTTCACAGAACACAAAGAAGTTTCTCAGAAAGCTTCCTTCTCTTTGTTATCGGAGTTTATTTCCTTTGGCCCTATAGTCTTTAAAGGGATCCGAAATATCTGTTCTCAGATTCCACAGAAATAAGGCTAGCAAAGAGATCCACGAAATACAGATGTAACTCTGTGAGATGAATTAACAGAACACTAAGCAGTTTCTCAGAAAGCTTCTTTCCAGATTTCATCTGAGGATATTTCCTTTTTCACCATTGCCCTCTATGGGCTTCCAAATATCACTTTGCCAATTCCACAATAAATGTCTTAGCGAAAGACTTCTTGTGGGGAAAGCTGTAACTCTGTGAGATGATTTCACAGAACACAAAGAAGTTTCTCAGAAAGCTTCTTTCTCGTTGTTATCGGAGTTTATATCCTTTGGCCCTATAGTCTTCAAAGGGATCCGAAATATCTCTTCTCAGATTCCACAGAAATAAGGCTAGCAAAGAGATCCACGAAATACAGATGTAACTCTGTGAGATGAATTAACAGAACACTAAGCAGTTTCTCAGAAAGCTTCTTTCCAGATTTCATCTGAGGATATTTCCTTTTTCACCATAGCCCTCTAGGGGTTCAAAATATCACTTTGCCAATTCCACAATAAATGTCTTAGCGAAAGGCTTCTTGAGGGGAAAGCTGTAACTCTGTGAGATGATTTCACAGAACACAAAGTAGTTTCTCAGAAAGCTTCTTTCTCATTGTTATCGGAGTTTATATCCTTTGGCCCTATAGTCTTCAAAGGGATCCGAAATATCTGTTCTCAGATTCCACAGAAATAAGGCTAGCAAAGAGATCCGCGAAATACAGATGTAACTCTGTGAGATGAATTAACAGAACACTAAGCAGTTTCTCAGAAAGCTTCTTTCCAGATTTCATCTGAGGATATTTCCTTTTTCACCATAGCCCTCTATGCGCTTCCAAATATCACTTTGCCAATTCCACAATAAATGTCTTAGCGAAAGACTTCTTGTGGGGAAAGCTGTAACTCTGTGAGATGATTTCACAGAACACAAAGAAGTTTCTCAGAAAGCTTCTTTCTCGTTGTTATCGGAGTTTATATCCTTTGGCCCTATAGTCTTCAAAGGGATCCGAAATATCTCTTCTCAGATTCCACAGAAATAAGGCTAGCAAAGAGATCCACGAAATACAGATGTAGCTCTGTGAGATGAATTAACAGAACACTAAGCAGTTTCTCAGAAAGCTTCTTTCCAGATTTCATCTGAGGATATTTCCTTTTTCACCATAGCCCTCTATGCGCTTCCAAATATCACTTTGCCAATTCCACAATAAATGTCTTAGCGAAAGACTTCTTGTGGGGAAAGCTGTAACTCTGTGAGATGATTTCACAGAACACAAAGAAGTTTCTCAGAAAGTTTCTTTCTCTTTGTTATCGGAGTTTATTTCCTTTGGCCCTATAGTTTTTAAAGGGATCCGAAATATCTGTTCTCAGATTCCACAGAAATAAGGCTAGCAAAGAGATCCGGGAAATACAGATGTAACTCTGTGAGATGAATTAACAGAACACTAAGCAGTTTCTCAGAAAGCTTCTTTCCAGATTTCATCTGAGTATATTTCCTTTTTCACCATAGCCCTCTATGCGCTTCCAAATATCACTTTGCCAATTCCACAATAAATGTCTTAGCGAAAGACTTCTTGTGGGGAAAGCTGTAACTCTGCGAGATGATTTCACAGAACACAAAGAAGTTTCTCAGAAAGCTTCCTTCTCTTTGTTATCGGAGTTTATTTCCTTTGGCCCTATAGTCTTTAAAGGGATCCGAAATATCAGTTCTCAGATTCCACAGAAATAAGACTAGCAAAGAGATCCACGAAATACAGATGTAACTCTGTGAGATGAATTAACAGAACACTAAGCAGTTTCTTAGAAAGCTTCTTTCCAGATTTCATCTGAGGATATTTCCTTTTTCACCATTGCCCTCTATGGGCTTCCAAATATCACTTTGCCAATTCCACAATAAATGTCTTAGCGAAAGACTTCTTGTGGGGAAAGCTGTAACTCTGTGAGATGATTTCACAGAACACAAAGAAGTTTCTCAGAAAGCTTCTTTCTCGTTGTTATCGGAGTTTATATCCTTTGGCCCTATAGTCTTCAAAGGGATCCGAAATATCTCTTCTCAGATTCCACAGAAATAAGGCTAGCAAAGAGATCCACGAAATACAGATGTAACTCTGTGAGATGAATTAACAGAACACTAAGCAGTTTCTCAGAAAGCTTCTTTCCAGATTTCATCTGAGGATATTTCCTTTTTCACCATAGCCCTCTATGCGCTTCCAAATATCACTTTGCCAATTCCACAATAAATGTCTTAGCGAAAGACTTCTTGTTGGGAAAGCTGTAACTCTGTGAGATGATTTCAGAGAACACAAAGAAGTTTCTCAGAAAGTTTCTTTCTCTTTGTTATCGGAGTTTATTTCCTTTGGCCATATAGTCTTTAAAGGGATCCGAAATATCTGTTCTCAGATTCCACAGAAATAAGGCTAGCAAAGAGATCCGCGAAATACAGATGTAACTCTGTGAGATGAATTAACAGAACACTAAGCAGTTTCTCAGAAAGCTTCTTTCCAGATTTCATCTGAGGATATTTCCTTTTTCACCATAGCCCTCTATGCGCTTCCAAATATCACTTTGCCAATTCCACAATAAATGTCTTAGCGAAAGACTTCTTGTGGGGAACGCTGTAACTCTGTGAGATGATTTCACAGAACACAAAGAAGTTTCTCAGAAAGTTTCTTTCTCTTTGTTATCGGAGTTTATTTCCTTTGGCACTATACTCTTTAAAGGGATCCGAAATATCTGTTCTCAGATTCCACAGAAATAAGGCTAGCAAAGAGATCCACGAAATACAGATGTAACTCTGTGAGATGAATTAACAGAACACTAAGCAGTTTCTCAGAAAGCTTCTTTCCAGATTTCATCTGAGGATATTTCCTTTTTCACCATAGCCCTCTATGCGCTTCCAAATATCACTTTGCCAATTCCACAATAAATGTCTTAGCGAAAGACTTCTTGTGGGGAAAGCTGTAACTCTGTGAGATGATTTCACAGAACACAAAGAAGTTTCCCAGAAAGCTTCTTTCTCGTTGTTATCGGAGTTTATATCCTTTGGCCCTATAGTCTTCAAAGGGATCCGAAATATCTGTTCTCAGATTCCACAGAAATAAGGCTAGCAAAGAGAGCCACGAAATACAGATGTAACTCTGTGAGATGAATTAACAGAACACTAAGCAGTTTCTCAGAAAGCTTCTTTCCAGATTTCATCTGAGGATATTTCCTTTTTCACCATTGCCCTCTAGGGGTTCAAAATATCACTTTGCCAATTCAACAAGAACTGTCTTAGCGAAAGGCTTCTTGAGGGGAAAGCTGTAACTCTGTGAGATGATTTCACAGAACACAAAGTAGTTTCTCAGAAAGGTTCTTTCTCATTGTTATCGGAGTTTATATCCTTTGGCCCTATAGTCTTCAAAGGGATCCGAAATATCTGTTCTCAGATTCCACAGAAATAAGGCTAGCAAAGAGATCCGCGAAATACAGATGTAACTCTGTGAGATGAATTAACAGAACACTAAGCAGTTTCTCAGAAAGCTTCTTTCCAGATTTCATCGGAGGATATTTCCTTTTTCACCATAGCCCTCTATGCGCTTCCAAATATCACTTTGCCAATTCCACAATAAATGTCTTAGCGAAAGATTTCTTGTGGGGAAAGCTGTAACTCTGTGAGATGATTTCACAGAACACAAAGAAGTTTCCCAGAAAGCTTCTTTCTCGTTGTTATCGGAGTTTATATCCTTTGGCCCTATAGTCTTCAAAGGGATCCGAAATATCTGTTCTCAGATTCCACAGAAATAAGGCTAGCAAAGAGAGCCACGAAATACAGATGTAACTCTGTGAGATGAATTAACAGAACACTAAGCAGTTTCTCAGAAAGCTTCATTCCAGATTTCATCTGAGGATATTTCCTTTTTCACCATAGCCCTCTATGCGCTTCCAAATATCACTTTGCCAATTCCACAATAAATGTCTTAGCGAAAGACTTCTTGTGGGGAAAGCTGTAACTCTGTGAGATGATTTCACAGAACACAAAGAAGTTTCTCAGAAAGCTTCCTTCTCTTTGTTATCGGAGTTTATTTCCTTTGGCCCTATAGTCTTTAAAGGGATCCGAAATATCTGTTCTCAGATTCCACAGAAATAAGGCTAGCAAAGAGATCCACGAAATACAGATGTAACTCTGTGAGATGAATTAACAGAACACTAAGCAGTTTCTTAGAAAGCTTCTTTCCAGATTTCATCTGAGGATATTTCCTTTTTCACCATTGCCCTCTATGGGCTTCCAAATATCACTTTGCCAATTCCACAATAAATGTCTTAGCAAAAGACTTCTTGTGGGGAAAGCTGTAACTCTGTGAGATGATTTCACAGAACACAAAGAAGTTTCTCAGAAAGCTTCTTTCTCGTTGTTATCGGAGTTTATATCCTTTGGCCCTATAGTCTTCAAAGGGATCCGAAATATCTCTTCTCAGATTCCACAGAAATAAGGCTAGCAAAGAGATCCACGAAATACAGATGTAACTCTGTGAGATGAATTAACAGAACACTAAGCAGTTTCTCAGAAAGCTTCTTTCCAGATTTCATCTGAGGATATTTCCTTTTTCACCATAGCCCTCTATGCGCTTCCAAATATCACTTTGCCAATTCCACAATAAATGTCTTAGCGAAAGACTTCTTGTGGGGAACGCTGTAACTCTGTGAGATGATTTCACAGAACACAAAGAAGTTTCTCAGAAAGTTTCTTTCTCTTTGTTATCGGAGTTTATTTCCTTTGGCACTATACTCTTTAAAGGGATCAGAAATATCTGTTCTCAGATTCCACAGAAATAAGGCTAGCAAAGAGATCCACGAAATACAGATGTAACTCTGTGAGATGAATTAACAGAACACTAAGCAGTTTCTCAGAAAGCTTCTTTCCAGATTTCATCTGAGGATATTTCCTTTTTCACCATAGCCCTCTATGCGTTTCCAAATATCACTTTGCCAATTCCACAATAAATGTCTTAGCGAAAGACTTCTTGTGGGGAAAGCTGTAACTCTGTGAGATGATTTCACAGAACACAAAGAAGTTTCCCAGAAAGCTTCTTTCTCGTTGTTATCGGAGTTTATATCCTTTGGCCCTATAGTCTTCAAAGGGATCCGAAATATCTGTTCTCAGATTCCACAGAAATAAGGCTAGCAAAGAGAGCCACGAAATACAGATGTAACTCTGTGAGATGAATTAACAGAACACTAAGCAGTTTCTCAGAAAGCTTCTTTCCAGATTTCATCTGAGGATATTTCCTTTTTCACCATTCCCCTCTAGGGGTTCAAAATATCACTTTGCCAATTCAACAAGAACTGTCTTAGCGAAAGGCTTCTTGAGGGGAAAGCTGTAACTCTGTGAGATGATTTCACAGAACACAAAGTAGTTTCTCAGAAAGCTTCCTTGTCTTTCTTATCGGAGTTTATATCCTTTGGCCCTATAGTCTTCAAAGGGATCCGAAATATCTGTTCTCAGATTCCACAGAAATAAGGCTAGCAAAGAGATCCGCGAAATACAGATGTAACTCTGTGAGATGAATTAACAGAACACTAAGCAGTTTCTCAGAAAGCTTCTTTCCAGATTTCATCGGAGGATATTTCCTTTTTCACCATAGCCCTCTATGCGCTTCCAAATATCACTTTGCCAATTCCACAATAAATGTCTTAGCGAAAGATTTCTTGTGGGGAAAGCTGTAACTCTGTGAGATGATTTCACAGAACACAAAGAAGTTTCCCAGAAAGCTTCTTTCTCGTTGTTATCGGAGTTTATATCCTTTGGCCCTATAGTCTTCAAAGGGATCCGAAATATCTGTTCTCAGATTCCACAGAAATAAGGCTAGCAAAGAGAGCCACGAAATACAGATGTAACTCTGTGAGATGAATTAACAGAACACTAAGCAGTTTCTCAGAAAGCTTCATTCCAGATTTCATCTGAGGATATTTCCTTTTTCACCATAGCCCTCTATGCGCTTCCAAATATCACTTTGCCAATTCCACAATAAATGTCTTAGCGAAAGACTTCTTGTGGGGAAAGCTGTAACTCTGTGAGATGATTTCACAGAACACAAAGAAGTTTCTCAGAAAGCTTCCTTCTCTTTGTTATCGGAGTTTATTTCCTTTGGCCCTATAGTCTTTAAAGGGATCCGAAATATCTGTTCTCAGATTCCACAGAAATAAGGCTAGCAAAGAGATCCACGAAATACAGATGTAACTCTGTGAGATGAATTAACAGAACACTAAGCAGTTTCTTAGAAAGCTTCTTTCCAGATTTCATCTGAGGATATTTCCTTTTTCACCATTGCCCTCTATGGGCTTCCAAATATCACTTTGCCAATTCCACAATAAATGTCTTAGCAAAAGACTTCTTGTGGGGAAAGCTGTAACTCTGTGAGATGATTTCACAGAACACAAAGAAGTTTCTCAGAAAGCTTCTTTCTCGTTGTTATCGGAGTTTATATCCTTTGGCCCTATAGTCTTCAAAGGGATCCGAAATATCTCTTCTCAGATTCCACAGAAATAAGGCTAGCAAAGAGATCCACGAAATACAGATGTAACTCTGTGAGATGAATTAACAGAACACTAAGCAGTTTCTCAGAAAGCTTCTTTCCAGATTTCATCTGAGGATATTTCCTTTTTCACCATAGCCCTCTATGCGCTTCCAAATATCACTTTGCCAATTCCACAATAAATGTCTTAGCGAAAGACTTCTTGTTGGGAAAGCTGTAACTCTGTGAGATGATTTCAGAGAACACAAAGAAGTTTCTCAGAAAGTTTCTTTCTCTTTGTTATCGGAGTTTATTTCCTTTGGCCCTATAGTCTTTAAAGGGATCCGAAATATCTGTTCTCAGATTCCACAGAAATAAGGCTAGCAAAGAGATCCGCGAAATACAGATGTAACTCTGTGAGATGAATTAACAGAACACTAAGCAGTTTCTCAGAAAGCTTCTTTCCAGATTTCATCTGAGGATATTTCCTTTTTCACCATAGCCCTCTATGCGCTTCCAAATATCACTTTGCCAATTCCACAATAAATGTCTTAGCGAAAGACTTCTTGTGGGGAACGCTGAAACTCTGTGAGATGATTTCACAGAACACAAAGAAGTTTCTCAGAAAGTTTCTTTCTCTTTGTTATCGGAGTTTATTTCCTTTGGCCCTATAGTCTTTAAAGGGATCCGAAATATCTGTTCTCAGATTCCACAGAAATAAGGCTAGCAAAGAGATCCACGAAATACAGATGTAACTCTGTGAGATGAATTAACAGAACACTAAGCAGTTTCTCAGAAAGCTTCTTTCCTGATTTCATCTGAGGATATTTCCTTTTTCACCATTGCCCTCTATGGGCTTCCAAATATCACTTTGCCAATTCCACAAGAACTGTCTTAGCGAAAGGCTTCTTGAGGGGAAAGCTGTAACTCTGTGAGATGATTTCACAGAACACAAAGAAGTTTCTCAGAAAGCTTCTTTCTCTTTGTTATCGGAGTTTATTTCCTTTGGCCCTATAGTCTTTAAAGGGATCCGAAATATCTGTTCTCAGATTCCACAGAAATAAGGCTAGCAAAGAGATCCGCGAAATACAGATGTAACTCTGTGAGATGAATTAACAGAACACTAAGCAGTTTCTCAGAAAGCTTCTTTCCAGATATCATCTGAGGATATTTCCTTTTTCACCATAGCCCTCTATGCGCTTCCAAATATCACTTTGCCAATTCCACAATAAATGTCTTAGCGAAAGACTTCTTTTGGGGAAAGCTGTAACTCTGTGAGATGATTTCACAGAACACAAAGAAGTTTCCCAGAAAGCTTCTTTCTCGTTGTTATCGGAGTTTATATCCTTTGGCCCTATAGTCTTCAAAGGGATCCGAAATATCTGTTCTCAGATTCCACAGAAATAAGGCTAGCAAAGAGAGCCACGAAATACAGATGTAACTCTGTGAGATGAATTAACAGAACACTAAGCAGTTTCTCAGAGAGCTTCTTTCCAGATTTCATCTGAGGATATTTCCTTTTTCACCATTGCCCTCTAGGGGTTCAAAATATCACTTTGCCAATTCAACAAGAACTGTCTTAGCGAAAGGCTTCTTGAGGGGAAAGCTGTAACTCTGTGAGATGTTTTCACAGAACACAAAGTAGTTTCTCAGAAAGCTTCTTTCTCATTGTTATCGGAGTTTATATCCTTTGGCCCTATAGTCTTCAAAGGGATCCGAAATATCTGTTCTCAGATTCCACAGAAATAAGGCTAGCAAAGAGATCCGCGAAATACAGATGTAACTCTGTGAGATGAATTAACAGAACACTAAGCAGTTTCTCAGAAAGCTTCTTTCCAGATTTCATCTGAGGATATTTCCTTTTTCACCATAGCCCTCTATGCGCTTCCAAATATCACTTTGCCAATTCCACAATAAATGTCTTAGCGAAAGACTTCTTGTGGGGAAAGCTGTAACTCTGTGAGATGATTTCACAGAACACAAAGAAGTTTCTCAGAAAGCTTCCTTCTCTTTGTTATCGGAGTTTATTTCCTTTGGCCCTATAGTCTTTAAAGGGATCCGAAATATCTGTTCTCAGATTCCACAGAAATAAGGCTAGCAAAGAGATCCACGAAATACAGATGTAACTCTGTGAGATGAATTAACAGAACACTAAGCAGTTTCTTAGAAAGCTTCTTTCCAGATTTCATCTGAGGATATTTCCTTTTTCACCATTGCCCTCTATGGGCTTCCAAATATCACTTTGCCAATTCCACAATAAATGTCTTAGCGAAAGACTTCTTGTGGGGAAAGCTGTAACTCTGTGAGATGATTTCACAGAACACAAAGAAGTTTCTCAGAAAGCTTCTTTCTCGTTGTTATCGGAGTTTATATCCTTTGGCCCTATAGTCTTCAAAGGGATCCGAAATATCTCTTCTCAGATTCCACAGAAATAAGGCTAGCAAAGAGATCCACGAAATACAGATGTAACTCTGTGAGATGAATTAACAGAACACTAAGCAGTTTCTCAGAAAGCTTCTTTCCAGATTTCATCTGAGGATATTTCCTTTTTCACCATTGCCCTCTATGGGCTTCCAAATATCACTTTGCCAATTCCACAAGAACTGTCTTAGCGAAAGGCTTCTTGAGGGGAAAGCTGTAACTCTGTGAGATGATTTCACAGAACACAAAGAAGTTTCTCAGAAAGCTTCTTTCTCTTTGTTATCGGAGTTTATTTCCTTTGGCCCTATAGTCTTTAAAGGGATCCGAAATATCTGTTCTCAGATTCCACAGAAATAAGGCTAGCAAAGAGATCCGCGAAATACAGATGTAACTCTGTGAGATGAATTAACAGAACACTAAGCAGTTTCTCAGAAAGCTTCTTTCCAGATATCATCTGAGGATATTTCCTTTTTCACCATAGCCCTCTATGCGCTTCCAAATATCACTTTGCCATTTCCACAATAAATGTCTTAGCGAAAGACTTCTTGTGGGGAAAGATGTAACTCTGTGAGATGATTTCACAGAACACAAAGAAGTTTCCCAGAAAGCTTCTTTCTCGTTGTTATCGGAGTTTATATCCTTTGGCCCTATAGTCTTCAAAGGAATCCGAAATATCTGTTCTCAGATTCCACAGAAATAAGGCTAGCAAAGAGAGCCACGAAATACAGATGTAACTCTGTGAGATGAATTAACAGAACACTAAGCAGTTTCTCAGAGAGCTTCTTTCCAGATTTCATCTGAGGATATTTCCTTTTTCACCATTGCCCTCTAGGGGTTCAAAATATCACTTTGCCAATTCAACAAGAACTGTCTTAGCGAAAGGCTTCTTGAGGGGAAAGCTGTAACTCTGTGAGATGATTTCACAGAACACAAAGTAGTTTCTCAGAAAGCTTCTTTCTCATTGTTATCGGAGTTTATATCCTTTGGCCCTATAGTCTTCAAAGGGATCCGAAATATCTGTTCTCAGATTCCACAGAAATAAGGCTAGCAAAGAGATCCGCGAAATACAGATGTAACTCTGTGAGATGAATTAACAGAACACTAAGCAGTTTCTCAGAAAGCTTCTTTCCAGATTTCATCTGAGGATATTTCCTTTTTCACCATAGCCCTCTATGCGCTTCCAAATATCACTTTGCAAATTCCACAATAAATGTCTTAGCGAAAGACTTCTTGTGGGGAAAGCTGTAACTCTGTGAGATGATTTCACAGAACACAAAGAAGTTTCTCAGAAAGCTTCCTTCTCTTTGTTATCGGAGTTTATTTCCTTTGGCCCTATAGTCTTTAAAGGGATCCGAAATATCTGTTCTCAGATTCCACAGAAATAAGGCTAGCAAAGAGATCCACGAAATACAGATGTAACTCTGTGAGATGAATTAACAGAACACTAAGCAGTTTCTTAGAAAGCTTCTTTCCAGATTTCATCTGAGGATATTTCCTTTTTCACCATTGCCCTCTATGGGCTTCCAAATATCACTTTGCCAATTCCACAATAAATGTCTTAGCGAAAGACTTCTTGTGGGGAAAGCTGTAACTCTGTGAGATGATTCCACAGAACACAAAGAAGTTTCTCAGAAAGCTTCTTTCTCGTTGTTATCGGAGTTTATATCCTTTGGCCCTATAGTCTTCAAAGGGATCCGAAATATCTCTTCTCAGATTCCACAGAAATAAGGCTAGCAAAGAGATCCACGAAATACAGATGTAACTCTGTGAGATGAATTAACAGAACACTAAGCAGTTTCTCAGAAAGCTTCTTTCCAGATTTCATCTGAGGATATTTCCTTTTTCACCATAGCCCTCTATAGGCTTCCAAATATCACTTTGCCAATTCCACAATAAATGTCTTAGCGAAAGACTTCTTGTGGGGAAAGCTGTAACTCTGTGAGATGATTTCAGAGAACACAAAGAAGTTTCTCAGAAAGCTTCTTTCTCTTTGTTATCGGAGTTTATTTCCTTTGGCCCTATAGTCTTTAAAGGGATCCGAAATATCTGTTCTCAGATTCCACAGAAATAAGGCTAGCAAAGAGATCCGCGAAATACAGATGTAACTCTGTGAGATGAATTAACAGAACACTAAGCAGTTTCTCAGAAAGCTTCTTTCCAGATTTCATCTGAGGATATTTCCTTTTTCACCATAGCCCTCTATGCGCTTCCAAATATCACTTTGCCAATTCCACAATAAATGTCTTAGCGAAAGACTTCTTGTGGGGAAAGCTGTAACTCTGTGAGATGATTTCACAGAACACAAAGAAGTTTCTCAGAAAGTTTCTTTCTCTTTGTTATCGGAGTTTATTTCCTTTGGCCCTATAGTCTTTAAAGGGATCCGAAATATCTGTTCTCAGATTCCACAGAAATAAGGCTAGCAAAGAGATCCACGAAATACAGATGTAACTCTGTGAGATGAATTAACAGAACACTAAGCAGTTTCTCAGAAAGCTTCTTTCCAGATTTCATCTGAGGATATTTCCTTTTTCACCATTGCCCTCTATGGGCTTCCAAATATCACTTTGCCAATTCCACAAGAACTGTCCTAGCGAAAGGCTTCTTGAGGGGAAAGCTGTAACTCTGTGAGATGATTTCACAGAACACAAAGAAGTTTCTCAGAAAGCTTCTTTCTCTTTGTTATCGGAGTTTATTTCCTTTGGCCCTATAGTCTTTAAAGGGATCCGAAATATCTGTTCTCAGATTCCACAGAAATAAGGCTAGCAAAGAGATCCGCGAAATACAGATGTAACTCTGTGAGATGAATTAACAGAACACTAAGCAGTTTCTCAGAAAGCTTCTTTCCAGATTTCATCTGAGGATATTTCCTTTTTCACCATAGCCCTCTATGCGCTTCCAAATATCACTTTGCCAATTCCACAATAAATGTCTTAGCGAAAGACTTCTTGTGGGGAAAGCTGTAACTCTGTGAGATGATTTCACAGAACACAAAGAAGTTTCCCAGAAAGCTTCTTTCTCGTTGTTATCGGAGTTTATATCCTTTGGCCCTATAGTCTTCAAAGGGATCCGAAATATCTGTTCTCAGATTCCACAGAAATAAGGCTAGCAAAGAGAGCCACAAAATACAGATGTAACTCTGTGAGATGAATTAACAGAACACTAAGCAGTTTCTCAGAAAGCTTCTTTCCAGATTTCATCTGAGGATATTTCCTTTTTCACCATAGCCCTCTATGCGCTTCCAAATATCACTTTGCCAATTCCACAATAAATGTCTTAGCGAAAGACTTCTTGTGGGGAAAGCTGTAACTCTGTGAGATGATTTCACAGAACACAAAGAAGTTTCTCAGAAAGCTTCCTTCTCTTTGTTATCGGAGTTTATTTCCTTTGGCCCTATAGTCTTTAAAGGGATCCGAAATATCTGTTCTCAGATTCCACAGAAATAAGGCTAGCAAAGAGATCCACGAAATACAGATGTAACTCTTTGAGATGAATTAACAGAACACTAAGCAGTTTCTTAGAAAGCTTCTTTCCAGATTTCATCTGAGGATATTTCCTTTTTCACCATTGCCCTCTATGCGCTTCCAAATATCACTTTGCCAATTCCACAATAAATGTCTTAGCGAAAGACTTCTTGTGGGGAAAGCTGTAACTCTGTGAGATGATTTCACAGAACACAAAGAAGTTTCTCAGAAAGCTTCTTTCTCGTTGTTATCGGAGTTTATATCCTTTGGCCCTATAGTCTTCAAAGGGATCCGAAATATCTCTTCTCAGATTCCACAGAAATAAGGCTAGCAAAGAGATCCACGAAATACAGATGTAGCTCTGTGAGATGAATTAACAGAACACTAAGCAGTTTCTCAGAAAGCTTCTTTCCAGATTTCATCTGAGGATATTTCCTTTTTCACCATAGCCCTCTATGCGCTTCCAAATATCACTTTGCCAATTCCACAATAAATGTCTTAGCGAAAGACTTCTTGTGGGGAAAGCTGTAACTCTGTGAGATGATTTCACAGAACACAAAGAAGTTTCTCAGAAAGTTTCTTTCTCTTTGTTATCGGAGTTTATTTCCTTTGGCCCTATAGTCTTTAAAGGGATCCGAAATATCTGTTCTCAGATTCCACAGAAATAAGGCTAGCAAAGAGATCCGCGAAATACAGATGTAACTCTGTGAGATGAATTAACAGAACACTAAGCAGTTTCTCAGAAAGCTTCTTTCCAGATTTCATCTGAGTATATTTCCTTTTTCACCATAGCCCTCTATGCGCTTCCAAATATCACTTTGCCAATTCCACAATAAATGTCTTAGCGAAAGACTTCTTGTGGGGAAAGCTGTAACTCTGCGAGATGATTTCACAGAACACAAAGAAGTTTCTCAGAAAGCTTCCTTCTCTTTGTTATCGGAGTTTATTTCCTTTGGCCCTATAGTCTTTAAAGTGATCCGAAATATCTGTTCTCAGATTCCACAGAAATAAGACTAGCAAAGAGATCCACGAAATACAGATGTAACTCTGTGAGATGAATTAACAGAACACTAAGCAGTTTCTTAGAAAGCTTCTTTCCAGATTTCATCTGAGGATATTTCCTTTTTCACCATTGCCCTCTATGGGCTTCCAAATATCACTTTGCCAATTCCACAATAAATGTCTTAGCGAAAGACTTCTTGTGGGGAAAGCTGTAACTCTGTGAGATGATTTCACAGAACACAAAGAAGTTTCTCAGAAAGCTTCTTTCTCGTTGTTATCGGAGTTTATATCCTTTGGCCCTATAGTCATCAAAGGGATCCGAAATATCTCTTCTCAGATTCCACAGAAATAAGGCTAGCAAAGAGATCCACGAAATACAGATGTAACTCTGTGAGATGAATTAACAGAACACTAAGCAGTTTCTCAGAAAGCTTCTTTCCAGATTTCATCTGAGGATATTTCCTTTTTCACCATAGCCCTCTATGCGCTTCCAAATATCACTTTGCCAATTCCACAATAAATGTCTTAGCGAAAGACTTCTTGTGGGGAAAGCTGTAACTCTGTGAGATGATTTCACAGAACACAAAGAAGTTTCTCAGAAAGTTTCTTTCTCTTTGTTATCGGAGTTTATTTCCTTTGGCCCTATAGTCTTTAAAGGGATCCGAAATATCTGTTCTCAGATTCCACAGAAATAAGGCTAGCAAAGAGATCCACGAAATACAGATGTAACTCTGTGAGATGAATTAACAGAACACTAAGCAGTTTCTCAGAAAGCTTCTTTCCAGATTTCATCTGAGGATATTTCCTTTTTCACCATTGCCCTCTATGGGCTTCCAAATATCACTTTGCCAATTCCACAAGAACTGTCTTAGCGAAAGGCTTCTTGAGGGGAAAGCTGTAACTCTGTGAGATGATTTCACAGAACACAAAGAAGTTTCTCAGAAAGCTTCTTTCTCTTTGTTATCGGAGTTTATTTCCTTTGGCCCTATAGTCTTTAAAGGGATCCGAAATATCTGTTCTCAGATTCCACAGAAATAAGGCTAGCAAAGAGATCCGCGAAATACAGATGTAACTCTGTGAGATGAATTAACAGAACACTAAGCAGTTTCTCAGAAAGCTTCTTTCCAGATTTCATCTGAGGATATTTCCTTTTTCACCATAGCCCTCTATGCGCTTCCAAATATCACTTTGCCAATTCCACAATAAATGTCTTAGCGAAAGACTTCTTGTGGGGAAAGCTGTAACTCTGTGAGATGATTTCACAGAACACAAAGAAGTTTCCCAGAAAGCTTCTTTCTCGTTGTTATCGGAGTTTATATCCTTTGGCCCTATAGTCTTCAAACGGATCCGAAATATCTGTTCTCAGATTCCACAGAAATAAGGCTAGCAAAGAGAGCCACGAAATACAGATGTAACTCTGTGAGATGAATTAACAGAACACTAAGCAGTTTCTCAGAAAGCTTCTTTCCAGATTTCATCTGAGGATATTTCCTTTTTCACCATAGCCCTCTATGCGCTTCCAAATATCACTTTGCCAATTCCACAATAAATGTCTTAGCGAAAGACTTCTTGTGGGGAAAGCTGTAACTCTGTGAGATGATTTCACAGAACACAAAGAAGTTTCTCAGAAAGCTTCTTTCTCGTTGTTATCGGAGTTTATATCCTTTGGCCCTATAGTCTTCAAAGGGATCCGAAATATCTCTTCTCAGATTAAACAGAAATAAGGCTAGCAAAGAGATCCACGAAATACAGATGTAACTCTGTGAGATGAATTAACAGAACACTAAGCAGTTTCTCAGAAAGCTTCTTTCCAGATTTCATCTGAGGATATTTCCTTTTTCACCATAGCCCTCTATGCGCTTCCAAATATCACTTTGCCAATTCCACAATAAATGTCTTAGCGAAAGACTTCTTGTGGGGAAAGCTGTAACTCTGTGAGATGATTTCAGAGAACACAAAGAAGTTTCTCAGAAAGTTTCTTTCTCTTTGTTATCGGAGTTTATTTCCTTTGGCCCTATAGTCTTTAAAGGGATCCGAAATATCTGTTCTCAGATTCCACAGAAATAAGGCTAGCAAAGAGATCCGCGAAATACAGATGTAACTCTGTGAGATGAATTAACAGAACACTAAGCAGTTTCTCAGAAAGCTTCTTTCCAGATTTCATCTGAGGATATTTCCTTTTTCACCATAGCCCTCTATGCGCTTCCAAATATCACTTTGCCAATTCCACAATAAATGTCTTAGCGAAAGACTTCTTGTGGGGAAAGCTGTAACTCTGTGAGATGATTTCACAGAACACAAAGAAGTTTCTCAGAAAGTTTCTTTCTCTTTGTTATCGGAGTTTATTTCCTTTGGCCCTATAGTCTTTAAAGGGATCCGAAATATCTGTTCTCAGATTCCACAGAAATAAGGCTAGCAAAGAGATCCACGAAATACAGATGTAACTCTGTGAGATGAATTAACAGAACACTAAGCAGTTTCTCAGAAAGCTTCTTTCCAGATTTCATCTGAGGATATTTCCTTTTTCACCATTGCCCTCTATGGGCTTCCAAATATCACTTTGCCAATTCCACAAGAACTGTCTTAGCGAAAGGCTTCTTGAGGGGAAAGCTGTAACTCTGTGAGATGATTTCACAGAACACAAAGAAGTTTCTCAGAAAGCTTCCTTCTCTTTGTTATCGGAGTTTATTTCCTTTGGCCCTATAGTCTTTAAAGGGATCCGAAATATCTGTTCTCAGATTCCACAGAAATAAGGCTAGCAAAGAGATCCACGAAATACAGATGTAACTCTGTGAGATGAATTAACAGAACACTAAGCAGTTTCTCAGAAAGCTTCTTTCCAGATTTCATCTGAGGATATTTCCTTTTTCACCATTGCCCTCTATGGGCTTCCAAATATCACTTTGCCAATTCCACAATAAATGTCTTAGCGAAAGACTTCTTGTGGGGAAAGCTGTAACTCTGTGAGATGATTTCACAGAACACAAAGAAGTTTCTCAGAAAGCTTCTTTCTCGTTGTTATCGGAGTTTATATCCTTTGGCCCTATAGTCTTCAAAGGGATCCAAAATATCTCTTCTCAGATTCCACAGAAATAAGGCTAGCAAAGAGATCCACGAAATACAGATGTAACTCTGTGAGATGAATTAACAGAACACTAAGCAGTTTCTCAGAAAGCTTCTTTCCAGATTTCATCTGAGGATATTTCCTTTTTCACCATAGCCCTCTATGCGCTTCCAAATATCACTTTGCCAATTCCACAATAAATGTCTTAGCGAAAGACTTCTTGTTGGGAAAGCTGTAACTCTGTGAGATGATTTCAGAGAACACAAAGAAGTTTCTCAGAAAGTTTCTTTCTCTTTGTTATCGGAGTTTATTTCCTTTGGCCCTATAGTCTTTAAAGGGATCCGAAATATCTGTTCTCAGATTCCACAGAAATAAGGCTAGCAAAGAGATCCGCGAAATACAGATGTAACTCTGTGAGATGAATTAACAGAACACTAAGCAGTTTCTCAGAAAGCTTCTTTCCAGATTTCATCTGAGGATATTTCCTTTTTCACCATAGCCCTCTATGCGCTTCCAAATATCACTTTGCCAATTCCACAATAAATGTCTTAGCGAAAGACTTCTTGTGGGGAACGCTGTAACTCTGTGAGATGATTTCACAGAACACAAAGAAGTTTCTCAGAAAGTTTCTTTCTCTTTGTTATCGGAGTTTATTTCCTTTGGCACTATACTCTTTAAAGGGATCAGAAATATCTGTTCTCAGATTCCACAGAAATAAGGCTAGCAAAGAGATCCACGAAATACAGATGTAACTCTGTGAGATGAATTAACAGAACATTAAGCAGTTTCTCAGAAAGCTTCTTTCCATATTTCATCTGAGGATATTTCCTTTTTCACCATTGCCCTCTATGGGCTTCCAAATATCACTTTGCCAATTCCACAAGAACTGTCTTAGCGAAAGGCATCTTGAGGGGAAAGCTGTAACTCTGTGAGATGATTTCACAGAACACAAAGAAGTTTCTCAGAAAGCTTCTTTCTCTTTGTTATCGGAGTTTATTTCCTTTGGCCCTATAGTCTTTAAAGGGATCCGAAATATCTGTTCTCAGATTCCACAGAAATAAGGCTAGCAAAGAGATCCGCGAAATACAGATGTAACTCTGTGAGATGAATTAACAGAACACTAAGCAGTTTCTCAGAAAGCTTCTTTCCAGATTTCATCTGAGGATATTTCCTTTTTCACCATAGCCCTCTATGCGCTTCCAAATATCACTTTGCCAATTCCACAATAAATGTCTTAGCGAAAGACTTCTTGTGGGGAAAGCTGTAACTCTGTGAGATGATTTCACAGAACACAAAGAAGTTTCCCAGAAAGCTTCTTTCTCGTTGTTATCGGAGTTTATATCCTTTGGCCCTATAGTCTTCAAAGGGATCCGAAATATCTGTTCTCAGATTCCACAGAAATAAGGCTAGCAAAGAGAGCCACGAAATACAGATGTAACTCTGTGAGATGAATTAACAGAACACTAAGCAGTTTCTCAGAGAGCTTCTTTCCAGATTTCGTCTGAGGATATTTCCTTTTTCACCATTGCCCTCTAGGGGTTCAAAATATCACTTTGCCAATTCAACAAGAACTGTCTTAGCGAAAGGCTTCTTGTGGGGAAAGCTGTAACTCGGTGAGATGATTTCAGAGAACACAAAGAAGTTTCTCAGAAAGTTTCTTTCTCTTTGTTATCGGAGTTTATTTCCTTTGGCCCTATAGTCTTTAAAGGGATCCGAAATATCTGTTCTCAGATTCCACAGAAATAAGGCTAGCAAAGAGATCCGCGAAATACAGATGTAACTCTGTGAGATGAATTAACAGAACACTAAGCAGTTTCTCAGAAAGCTTCTTTCCAGATTTCATCTGAGGATATTTCCTTTTTCACCATAGCCCTCTATGCGCTTCCAAATATCACTTTGCCAATTCCACAATAAATGTCTTAGCGAAAGACTTCTTGTGGGGAAAGCTGTAACTCTGCGAGATGATTTCACAGAACACAAAGAAGTTTCTCAGAAAGCTTCCTTCTCTTTGTTATCGGAGTTTATTTCCTTTGGCCCTATAGCCTTTAAAGGGATCCGAAATATCTGTTCTCAGATTCCACAGAAATAAGACTAGCAAAGAGATCCACGAAATACAGATGTAACTCTGTGAGATGAATTAACAGAACACTAAGCAGTTTCTTAGAAAGCTTCTTTCCAGATTTCATCTGAGGATATTTCCTTTTTCACCATTGCCCTCTATGGGCTTCCAAATATCACTTTGCCAATTCCACAATAAATGTCTTAGCGAAAGACTTCTTGTGGGGAAAGATGTAACTCTGTGAGATGATTTCACAGAACACAAAGAAGTTTCTCAGAAAGCTTCTTTCTCGTTGTTATCGGAGTTTATATCCTTTGGCCCTATAGTCTTCAAAGGGATCCGAAATATCTCTTCTCAGATTCCACAGAAATAAGGCTAGCAAAGAGATCCACGAAATACAGATGTAACTCTGTGAGATGAATTAACAGAACACTAAGCAGTTTCTCAGAAAGCTTCTTTCCAGATTTCATCTGAGGATATTTCCTTTTTCACCATAGCCCTCTATGCGCTTCCAAATATCACTTTGCCAATTCCACAATAAATGTCTTAGCGAAAGACTTCTTGTGGGGAAAGCTGTAACTCTGTGAGATGATTTCACAGAACACAAAGAAGTTTCTCAGAAAGCTTCTTTCTCGTTGTTATCGGAGTTTATTTCCTTTGGCCCTATAGTCTTTAAAGGGATCCGAAATATCTGTTCTCAGATTCCACAGAAATAAGGCTAGCAAAGAGATCCACGAAATACAGATGTAACTCTGTGAGATGAATTAACAGAACACTAAGCAGTTTCTCAGAAAGCTTCTTTCCAGATTTCATCTGAGGATATTTCCTTTTTCACCATTGCCCTCTATGGGCTTCCAAATATCACTTTGCCAATTCCACAAGAACTGTCTTAGCGAAAGGCTTCTTGAGGGGAAAGCTGTAACTCTGTGAGATGATTTCACAGAACACAAAGAAGTTTCTCAGAAAGCTTCTTTCTCTTTGTTATCGGAGTTTATTTCCTTTGGCCCTATAGTCTTTAAAGGGATCCGAAATATCTGTTCTCAGATTCCACAGAAATAAGGCTAGCAAAGAGATCCGCGAAATACAGATGTAACTCTGTGAGATGAATTAACAGAACACTAAGCAGTTTCTCAGAAAGCTTCTTTCCAGATTTCATCTGAGGATATTTCCTTTTTCACCATAGCCCTCTATGCGCTTCCAAATATCACTTTGCCAATTCCACAATAAATGTCTTAGCGAAAGACTTCTTGTGGGGAACGCTGAAACTCTGTGAGATGATTTCACAGAACACAAAGAAGTTTCTCAGAAAGTTTCTTTCTCTTTGTTATCGGAGTTTATTTCCTTTGGCCCTATAGTCTTTAAAGGGATCCGAAATATCTGTTCTCAGATTCCACAGAAATAAGGCTAGCAAAGAGATCCACGAAATACAGATGTAACTCTGTGAGATGAATTAACAGAACACTAAGCAGTTTCTCAGAAAGCTTCTTTCCAGATTTCATCTGAGGATATTTCCTTTTTCACCATTGCCCTCTATGGGCTTCCAAATATCACTTTGCCAATTCCACAAGAACTGTCTTAGCGAAAGGCTTCTTGAGGGGAAAGCTGTAACTCTGTGAGATGATTTCACAGAACACAAAGAAGTTTCTCAGAAAGCTTCTTTCTCTTTGTTATCGGAGTTTATTTCCTTTGGCCCTATAGTCTTTAAAGGGATCCGAAATATCTGTTCTCAGATTCCACAGAAATAAGGCTAGCAAAGAGATCCGCGAAATACAGATGTAACTCTGTGAGATGAATTAACAGAACACTAAGCAGTTTCTCAGAAAGCTTCTTTCCAGATTTCATCTGAGGATATTTCCTTTTTCACCATAGCCCTCTATGCGCTTCCAAATATCACTTTGCCAATTCCACAATAAATGTCTTAGCGAAAGACTTCTTGTGGGGAAAGCTGTAACTCTGTGAGATGATTTCACAGAACACAAAGAAGTTTCTCAGAAAGTTTCTTTCTCTTTGTTATCGGAGTTTATTTCCTTTGGCCCTATAGTCTTTAAAGGGATCCGAAATATCTGTTCTCATATTCCACAGAAATAAGGCTAGCAAAGAGATCCGCGAAATACAGATGTAACTCTGTGAGATGAATTAACAGAACACTAAGCAGTTTCTCAGAAAGCTTCTTTCCAGATTTCATCTGAGGATATTTCCTTTTTCAGCATTGCCCTCTATGGGCTTCCAAATATCACTTTGCCAATTCCACAATAAATGTCTTAGCGAAAGACTTCTTGTGGGGAAAGCTGTAACTCTGTGAGATGATTTCACAGAACACAAAGAAGTTTCTCAGAAAGGTTCTTTCTCTTTGTTATCGGAGTTTATTTCCTTTGGCCCTATAGTCTTTAAAGGGATCCGAAATATCTGTTCTCAGATTCCACAGAAATAAGGCTAGCAAAGAGATCCGCGAAATACAGATGTAACTCTGTGAGATGAATTAACAGAACACTAAGCAGTTTCTCAGAAAGCTTCTTTCCAGATTTCATCTGAGGATATTTCCTTTTTCACCATAGCCCTCTATGCGCTTCCAAATATCACTTTGCCAATTCCACAATAAATGTCTTAGCGAAAGACTTCTTGTGGGGAAAGCTGTAACTCTGTGAGATGATTTCACAGAACACAAAGAAGTTTCCCAGAAAGCTTCTTTCTCGTTGTTATCGGAGTTTATATCCTTTGGCCCTATAGTCTTCAAAGGGATCCGAAATATCTGTTCTCAGATTCCACAGAAATAAGGCTAGCAAAGAGAGCCACGAAATACAGATGTAACTCTGTGAGATGAATTAACAGAACACTAAGCAGTTTCTCAGAGAGCTTCTTTCCAGATTTCATCTGAGGATATTTCCTTTTTCACCATTGCCCTCTAGGGGTTCAAAATATCACTTTGCCAATTCAACAAGAACTGTCTTAGCGAAAGGCTTCTTGAGGGGAAAGCTGTAACTCTGTGAGATGATTTCACAGAACACAAAGTAGTTTCTCAGAAAGCTTCTTTCTCATTGTTATCGGAGTTTATATCCTTTGGCCCTATAGTCTTCAAAGGGATCCGAAATATCTGTTCTCAGATTCCACAGAAATAAGGCTAGCAAAGAGATCCGCGAAATACAGATGTAACTCTGTGAGATGAATTAACAGAACACTAAGCAGTTTCTCAGAAAGCTTCTTTCCAGATTTCATCTGAGGATATTTCCTTTTTCACCATAGCCCTCTATGCGCTTCCAAATATCACTTTGCCAATTCCACAATAAATGTCTTATCGAAAGACTTCTTGTGGGGAAAGCTGTAACTCTGTGAGATGATTTCACAGAACACAAAGAAGTTTCTCAGAAAGTTTCTTTCTCTTTGTTATCGGAGTTTATTTCCTTTGGCCCTATAGTCTTTAAAGGGATCCGAAATATCTGTTCTCAGATTCCACAGAAATAAGGCTAGCAAAGAGATCCGCGAAATACAGATGTAACTCTGTGAGATGAATTAACAGAACACTAAGCAGTTTCTCAGAAAGCTTCTTTCCAGATTTCATCTGAGGATATTTCCTTTTTCACCGTAGCCCTCTATGCGCTTCCAAATATCACTTTGCCAATTCCACAATAAATGTCTTAGCGAAAGACTTCTTGTGGGGAAAGCTGTAACTCTGTGAGATGATTTCACAGAACACAAAGAAGTTTCTCAGAAAGTTTCTTTCTCTTTGTTATCGGAGTTTATTTCCTTTGGCCCTATAGTCTTTAAAGGGATCCGAAATATCTGTTCTCAGATTCCACAGAAATAAGGCTAGCAAAGAGATCCGCGAAATACAGATGTAACTCTGTGAGATGAATTAACAGAACACTAAGCAGTTTCTCAGAAAGCTTCTTTCCAGATTTCATCTGAGGATATTTCCTTTTTCACCATTGCCCTCTATGGGCTTCCAAATATCACTTTGCCAATTACACAAGAACTGTCTTAGCGAAAGGCTTCTTGAGGGGAAAGCTGTAACTCTGTGAGATGATTTCACAGAACACAAAGAAGTTTCTCAGAAAGCTTCTTTCTCTTTGTTATCGGAGTTTATTTCCTTTGGCCCTATAGTCTTTAAAGGGATCCGAAATATCTGTTCTCAGATTCCACAGAAATAAGGCTAGCAAAGAGATACGCGAAATACAGATGTAACTCTGTGAGATGAATTAACAGAACACTAAGCAGTTTCTCAGAAAGCTTCTTTCCAGATTTCATCTGAGGATATTTCCTTTTTCACCATAGCCCTCTATGCGCTTCCAAATATCACTTTGCCAATTCCACAATAAATGTCTTAGCGAAAGACTTCTTGTGGGGAAAGCTGTAACTCTGTGAGATGATTTCACAGAACACAAAGAAGTTTCCCAGAAAGCTTCTTTCTCGTTGTTATCGGAGTTTATATCCTTTGGCCCTATAGTCTTCAAAGGGATCCGAAATATCTGTTCTCAGATTCCACAGAAATAAGGCTAGCAAAGAGAGCCACGAAATACAGATGTAACTCTGTGAGATGAATTAACAGAACACTAAGCAGTTTCTCAGAAAGCTTCTTTCCAGATTTCATCTGAGGATATTTCCTTTTTCACCATAGCCCTCTATGCGCTTCCAAATATCACTTTGCCAATTCCACAATAAATGTCTTAGCGAAAGACTTCTTGTGGGGAAAGCTGTAACTCTGTGAGATGATTTCACAGAACACAAAGAAGTTTCTCAGAAAGCTTCCTTCTCTTTGTTATCGGAGTTTATTTCCTTTGGCCCTATAGTCTTTAAAGGGATCCGAAATATCTGTTCTCAGATTCCACAGAAATAAGGCTAGCAAAGAGATCCACGAAATACAGATGTAACTCTGTGAGATGAATTAACAGAACACTAAGCAGTTTCTTAGAAAGCTTCTTTCCAGATTTCATCTGAGGATATTTCCTTTTTCACCATTGCCCTCTATGGGCTTCCAAATATCACTTTGCCAATTCCACAATAAATGTCTTAGCGAAAGACTTCTTGTGGGGAAAGCTGTAACTCTGTGAGATGATTTCACAGAACACAAAGAAGTTTCTCAGAAAGCTTCTTTCTCGTTGTTATCGGAGTTTATATCCTTTGGCCCTATAGTCTTCAAAGGGATCCGAAATATCTCTTCTCAGATTCCACAGAAATAAGGCTAGCAAAGAGATCCACGAAATACAGATGTAACTCTGTGAGATGAATTAACAGAACACTAAGCAGTTTCTCAGAAAGCTTCTTTCCAGATTTCATCTGAGGATATTTCCTTTTTCACCATAGCCCTCTATGCGCTTCCAAATATCACTTTGCCAATTCCACAATAAATGTCTTAGCGAAAGACTTCTTGTTGGGAAAGCTGTAACTCTGTGAGATGATTTCAGAGAACACAAAGAAGTTTCTCAGAAAGTTTCTTTCTCTTTGTTATCGGAGTTTATTTCCTTTGGCCCTATAGTCTTTAAAGGGATCCGAAATATCTGTTCTCAGATTCCACAGAAATAAGGCTAGCAAAGAGATCCGCGAAATACAGATATAACTCTGTGAGATGAATTAACAGAACACTAAGCAGTTTCTCAGAAAGCTTCTTTCCAGATTTCATCTGAGGATATTTCCTTTTTCACCATAGCCCTCTATGCGCTTCCAAATATCACTTTGCCAATTCCACAATAAATGTCTTAGCGAAAGACTTCTTGTGGGGAACGCTGTAACTCTGTGAGATGATTTCACAGAACACAAAGAAGTTTCTCAGAAAGTTTCTTTCTCTTTGTTATCGGAGTTTATTTCCTTTGGCCCTATACTCTTTAAAGGGATCCGAAATATCTGTTCTCAGATTCCACAGAAATAAGGCTAGCAAAGAGATCCACGAAATACAGATGTAACTCTGTGAGATGAATTAACAGAACACTAAGCAGTTTCTCAGAAAGCTTCTTTCCAGATTTCATCTGAGGATATTTCCTTTTTCACCATTGCCCTCTATGGGCTTCCAAATATCACTCTGCCAATTCCACAAGAACTGTCTTAGCGAAAGGCTTCTTGAGGGGAAAGCTGTAACTCTGTGAGATGATTTCACAGAACACAAAGAAGTTTCTCAGAAAGCTTCTTTCTCTTTGTTATCGGAGTTTATTTCCTTTGGCCCTATAGTCTTTAAAGGGATCCGAAATATCTGTTCTCAGATTCCACAGAAATAAGGCTAGCAAAGAGATCCGCGAAATACAGATGTAACTCTGTGAGATGAATTAACAGAACACTAAGCAGTTTCTCAGAAAGCTTCTTTCCAGATTTCATCTGAGGATATTTCCTTTTTCACCATAGCCCTCTATGCGCTTCCAAATATCACTTTGCCAATTCCACAATAAATGTCTTAGCGAAAGACTTCTTGTGGGGAAAGCTGTAACTCTGTGAGATGATTTCACAGAACACAAAGAAGTTTCCCAGAAAGCTTCTTTCTCGTTGTTATCGGAGTTTATATCCTTTGGCCCTATAGTCTTCAAAGGGATCCGAAATATCTGTTCTCAGATTCCACAGAAATAAGGCTAGCAAAGAGAGCCACGAAATACAGATGTAACTCTGTGAGATGAATTAACAGAACACTAAGCAGTTTCTCAGGAAGCTTCTTTCCAGATTTCATCTGAGGATATTTCCTTTTTCACCATTGCCCTCTAGGGGTTCAAAATATCACTTTGCCCATTCAACAAGAACTGTCTTAGCGAAAGGCTTCTTGAGGGGAAAGCTGTAACTCTGTGAGATGATTTCACAGAACACAAAGTAGTTTCTCAGAAAGCTTCTTTCTCATTGTTATCGGAGTTTATATCCATTGGCCCTATAGTCTTCAAAGGGATCCGAAATATCTGTTCTCAGATTCCACAGAAATAAGGCTAGCAAAGAGATCCGCGAAATACAGATGTAACTCTGTGAGATGAATTAACAGAACACTAAGCAGTTTCTCAGAAAGCTTCTTTCCAGATTTCATCTGAGGATATTTCCTTTTTCACCATAGCCCTCTATGCGCTTCCAAATATCACTTTGCCAATTCCACAATAAATGTCTTAGCGAAAGACTTCTTGTGGGGAAAGCTGTAACTCTGTGAGATGATTTCACAGAACACAAAGAAGTTTCTCAGAAAGTTTCTTTCTCTTTGTTATCGGAGTTTATTTCCTTTGGCCCTATAGTCTTTAAAAGGATCCGAAATATCTGTTCTCAGATTCCACAGAAATAAGGCTAGCAAAGAGATCCGCGAAATACAGATGTAACTCTGTGAGATGAATTAACAGAACACTAAGCAGTTTCTCAGAAAGCTTCTTTCCAGATTTCATCTGAGGATATTTCCTTTTTCACCATAGCCCTCTATGCGCTTCCAAATATCACTTTGCCAATTCCACAATAAATGTCTTAGCGAAAGACTTCTTGTGGGGAAAGCTGTAACTCTGTGAGATGATTTCACAGAACACAAAGAAGTTTCTCAGATAACTTCTTTCGCATTGTTATCGGAGTTTATTTCCTTTGGCCCTATAGTCTTTTAAGGGTTCCGAAATATCTGTTCTCAGATTCCACAGAAATAAGGCTAGCAAAGAGATCCGCGAAATACAGATGTAACTCATTGAGATGAATTAACAGAACACTAAGCAGTTTCTCAGAAAGCCTCTTTCCAGATTTCATCTGAGGATATTTCCTTTTTCACCATTGCCCTCTATGGGCTTCCAAATATCACTTTGCCAATTCCACAAGAACTGTCTTAGCGAAAGGCTTCTTGAAGGGAAAGCTGTAACTCTGTGGGATGATTTCACAGAATACAAAGAAGTTTCTCAGAAAGTTTCTTTCTCGTTGTTATCGTAGTTTATTTTCTTTGGCCCTATAGTCTTCAAAGGGATCCGAAATATCTGTTCTCAGATTCCACAGAAATAAGGCTAGCCAAGAGATCCACGAAATACAGGTGTAACTCTGTGAGATGAATTAACAGAACACTAAGCAGTTTCTCAGAAAGCTTCTTTCCAGATTTCATCTGAGGATATTTCCTTTTTCACCATTGCCCTCTATGCGCTTCCAAATATCACTTTGCCAATTCCACAATAAATGTCTTAGCGCAAGACTTCTTGAGGGGAAAGCTGTAACTCTGTGAGATGATTTCACAGAACACAAAGAAGTTTCTCAGAAAGCTTCTTTCTCTTTGTTATCGGAGTTTATTTCCTTTGGCCCTATAGTCTTTAAAGGGATCCGAAATATCTGTTCTCAGATTCCACAGAAATAAGGCTAGCAAAGAGATCCGCGAAATACAGATGTAACTCTGTGAGATGAATTAACAGAACACTAAGCAGTTTCTCAGAAAGCTTCTTTCCAGATTTCATCTGAGGATATTTCCTTTTTCACCATAGCCCTCTATGCGCTTCCAAATATCACTTTGCCAATTCCACAATAAATGTCTTAGCGAAAGACTTCTTGTGGGAAAAGCTGTAACTCTGTGAGATGATTTCACAGAACACAAAGAAGTTTCCCAGAAAGCTTCTTTCTCGTTGTTATCGGAGTTTATATCCTTTGGCCCTATAGTCTTCAAAGGGATCCGAAATATCTGTTCTCAGATTCCACAGAAATAAGGCTAGCAAAGAGAGCCACGAAATACAGATGTAACTCTGTGAGATGAATTAACAGAACACTAAGCAGTTTCTCAGGAAGCTTCTTTCCAGATTTCATCTGAGGATATTTCCTTTTTCACCATTGCCCTCTAGGGGTTCAAAATATCACTTTGCCCATTCAACAAGAACTGTCTTAGCGAAAGGCTTCTTGAGGGGAAAGCTGTAACTCTGTGAGATGATTTCACAGAACACAAAGTAGTTTCTCAGAAAGCTTCTTTCTCATTGTTATCGGAGTTTATATCCATTGGCCCTATAGTCTTCAAAGGGATCCGAAATATCTGTTCTCAGATTCCACAGAAATAAGGCTAGCAAAGAGATCCGCGAAATACAGATGTAACTCTGTGAGATGAATTAACAGAACACTAAGCAGTTTCTCAGAAAGCTTCTTTCCAGATTTCATCTGAGGATATTTCCTTTTTCACCATAGCCCTCTATGCGCTTCCAAATATCACTTTGCCAATTCCACAATAAATGTCTTAGCGAAAGACTTCTTGTGGGGAAAGCTGTAACTCTGTGAGATGATTTCACAGAACACAAAGAAGTTTCTCAGAAAGTTTCTTTCTCTTTGTTATCGGAGTTTATTTCCTTTGGCCCTATAGTCTTTAAAAGGATCCGAAATATCTGTTCTCAGATTCCACAGAAATAAGGCTAGCAAAGAGATCCGCGAAATACAGATGTAACTCTGTGAGATGAATTAACAGAACACTAAGCAGTTTCTCAGAAAGCTTCTTTCCAGATTTCATCTGAGGATATTTCCTTTTTCACCATAGCCCTCTATGCGCTTCCAAATATCACTTTGCCAATTCCACAATAAATGTCTTAGCGAAAGACTTCTTGTGGGGAAAGCTGTAACTCTGTGAGATGATTTCACAGAACACAAAGAAGTTTCTCAGATAACTTCTTTCGCATTGTTATCGGAGTTTATTTCCTTTGGCCCTATAGTCTTTTAAGGGTTCCGAAATATCTGTTCTCAGATTCCACAGAAATAAGGCTAGCAAAGAGATCCGCGAAATACAGATGTAACTCATTGAGATGAATTAACAGAACACTAAGCAGTTTCTCAGAAAGCCTCTTTCCAGATTTCATCTGAGGATATTTCCTTTTTCACCATTGCCCTCTATGGGCTTCCAAATATCACTTTGCCAATTCCACAAGAACTGTCTTAGCGAAAGGCTTCTTGAAGGGAAAGCTGTAACTCTGTGGGATGATTTCACAGAATACAAAGAAGTTTCTCAGAAAGTTTCTTTCTCGTTGTTATCGTAGTTTATTTTCTTTGGCCCTATAGTCTTCAAAGGGATCCGAAATATCTGTTCTCAGATTCCACAGAAATAAGGCTAGCCAAGAGATCCACGAAATACAGGTGTAACTCTGTGAGATGAATTAACAGAACACTAAGCAGTTTCTCAGAAAGCTTCTTTCCAGATTTCATCTGAGGATATTTCCTTTTTCACCATTGCCCTCTATGCGCTTCCAAATATCACTTTGCCAATTCCACAATAAATGTCTTAGCGCAAGACTTCTTGAGGGGAAAGCTGTAACTCTGTGAGATGATTTCACAGAACACAAAGAAGTTTCTCAGAAAGTTTCTTTCTCTTTGTTATCGGAGTTTATTTCCTTTGGCCCTATAGTCTTTAAAGGGATCCGAAATATCTGTTCTCAGATTCCACGGAAATAAGGCTAGCAAAGAGATCCACGAAATACAGATGTAACTCTGTGAGATGAATTAACAGAACAGTAAGCAGTTTCTCAGAAAGCTTCTTTCCAGATTTCATCTGAGGATATTTCCTTTTTCACCATTGCCCTCTATGGGCTTCCAAATATCACTCTGCCAATTCCACAAGAACTGTCTTAGCGAAAGGCTTCTTGAGGGGAAAGCTGTAACTCTGTGAGATGATTTCACAGAACACAAAGAAGTTTCTCAGAAAGCTTCTTTCTCTTTGTTATCGGAGTTTATTTCCTTTGGCCCTATAGTCTTTAAAGGGATCCGAAATATCTGTTCTCAGATTCCACAGAAATAAGGCTAGCAAAGAGATCCGCGAAATACAGATGTAACTCTGTGAGATGAATTAACAGAACACTAAGCAGTTTCTCAGAAAGCTTCTTTCCAGATTTCATCTGAGGATATTTCCTTTTTCACCATAGCCCTCTATGCGCTTCCAAATATCACTTTGCCAATTCCACAATAAATGTCTTAGCGAAAGACTTCTTGTGGGGAAAGCTGTAACTCTGTGAGATGATTTCACAGAACACAAAGAAGTTTCTCAGAAAGTTTCTTTCTCTTTGTTATCGGAGTTTATTTCCTTTGGCCCTATAGTCTTTAAAGGGATCCGAAATATCTGTTCTCAGATTCCACAGAAATAAGGCTAGCAAAGAGATCCACGAAATACAGATGTAACTCTGTCAGATGAATTAACAGAACACTAAGCAGTTTCTCAGAAAGCTTCTTTCCAGATTTCATCTGAGGATATTTCCTTTTTCACCATAACCCTCTATGCGCTTCCAAATATCACTTTGCCAATTCCACAATAATTGTCATAGCGAAAGACTTGCTGTGGGGAAAGCTGTAACTCTGTGAGATGATTTCACAGAACACAAAGAAGTTTCTCAGAAAGCTTCTTTCTCGTTGTTATCGGAGTTTATATCCTTTGGCCCTATAGTCTTCAAAGGGATCCGAAATATCTCTTCTCAGATTCCACAGAAACAAGGCTAGCAAAGAGATCCACGAAATACAGATGTAACTCTGTGAGATGAATTAACAGAACACTAAGCAGTTTCTCAGAAAGCTTCTTTCCAGATTTCATCTGAGGATATTTACTTTTTCACCATAGCCCTCTATGCGCTTCCAAATATCACTTTGCCAATTCCACAATAAATGTCTTAGCGAAAGACTTCTTGTGGGGAACGCTGTAACTCTGTGAGATGATTTCACAGAACACAAAGAAGTTTCCCAGAAAGCTTCTTTCTCGTTGTTATCGGAGTTTATATCCTTTGGCCCTATAGTCTTCAAAGGGATCCGAAATATCTGTTCTCAGATTCCACAGAAATAAGGCTAGCAAAGAGAGCCACGAAATACAGATGTAACTCTGTGAGATGAATTAACAGAACACTAAGCAGTTTCTCAGAGAGCTTCTTTCCATATTTCATCTGAGGATATTTCCTTTTTCACCATTGCCCTCTAGGGGTTCAAAATATCACTTTGCCAATTCAACAAGAAGTGTCTTAGCGAAAGGCTTCTTGAGGGGAAAGCTGTAACTCTGTGAGATGATTTCACAGAACACAAAGTAGTTTCTCAGAAAGCTTCTTTGTCATTGTTATCGGAGTTTATATCCTTTGGCCCTATAGTCTTCAAAGGGATCCGAAATATCTGTTCTCAGATTCCACAGAAATAAGGGTAGCAAAGAGATCCGCGAAATACAGATGTAACTCTGTGAGATGAATTAACAGAACACTAAGCAGTTTCTCAGAAAGCTTCTTTCCAGATTTCATCTGAGGATATTTCCTTTTTCACCATAGACCTCTAGGGGCTTCCAAATATCACTTTGCCAATTCCACAAGAACTGTCTTAGCGAAAGGCTTCTTGAGGGGAAAGCTGTAACTCTGTGAGATGATTTCTTAGAACACAAAGAAGTTTCTCAGAAAGCTTCCTTCTCTTTCTTATCGGAATTTATTTCCTTTGGCCCTATATTCATCAAAGGGATCCGAAATATCTCTTCTCAGATTCCACAGAAATAAGGCTAGCAAAGAGATCCACGAAATACAGATGTAACTCTGTGAGATGATTTCACAGAACACAAAGAAGTTTCTCAGAAAGTTTCTTTCTCTTTGTTATCGGAGTTTATTTCCTTTGGCCCTATACTCTTTAAAGGGATCCGAAATATCTGTTCTCAGATTCCACAGAAATAAGGCTAGCAAAGAGATCCACGAAATACAGATGTAACTCTGTGAGATGAATTAACAGAACACTAAGCAGTTTCTCAGAAAGCTTCTTTCCAGATTTCATCTGAGGATATTTCCTTTTTCACCATTGCCCTCTATGGGCTTCCAAATATCACTCTGCCAATTCCACAAGAACTGTCTTAGCGAAAGGCTTCTTGAGGGGAAAGCTGTAACTCTGTGAGATGATTTCACAGAACACAAAGAAGTTTCTCAGAAAGCTTCTTTCTCTTTGTTATCGGAGTTTATTTCCTTTGGCCCTATAGTCTTTAAAGGGATCCGAAATATCTGTTCTCAGATTCCACAGAAATAAGGCTAGCAAAGAGATCCGCGAAATACAGATGTAACTCTGTGAGATGAATTAACAGAACACTAAGCAGTTTCTCAGAAAGCTTCTTTCCAGATTTCATCTGAGGATATTTCCTTTTTCACCATAGCCCTCTATGCGCTTCCAAATATCACTTTGCCAATTCCACAATAAATGTCTTAGCGAAAGACTTCTTGTGGGGAAAGCTGTAACTCTGTGAGATGATTTCACAGAACACAAAGAAGTTTCCCAGAAAGCTTCTTTCTCGTTGTTATCGGAGTTTATATCCTTTGGCCCTATAGTCTTCAAAGGGATCCGAAATATCTGTTCTCAGATTCCACAGAAATAAGGCTAGCAAAGAGAGCCACGAAATACAGATGTAACTCTGTGAGATGAATTAACAGAACACTAAGCAGTTTCTCAGGAAGCTTCTTTCCAGATTTCATCTGAGGATATTTCCTTTTTCACCATTGCCCTCTAGGGGTTCAAAATATCACTTTGCCCATTCAACAAGAACTGTCTTAGCGAAAGGCTTCTTGAGGGGAAAGCTGTAACTCTGTGAGATGATTTCACAGAACACAAAGTAGTTTCTCAGAAAGCTTCTTTCTCATTGTTATCGGAGTTTATATCCATTGGCCCTATAGTCTTCAAAGGGATCCGAAATATCTGTTCTCAGATTCCACAGAAATAAGGCTAGCAAAGAGATCCGCGAAATACAGATGTAACTCTGTGAGATGAATTAACAGAACACTAAGCAGTTTCTCAGAAAGCTTCTTTCCAGATTTCATCTGAGGATATTTCCTTTTTCACCATAGCCCTCTATGCGCTTCCAAATATCACTTTGCCAATTCCACAATAAATGTCTTAGCGAAAGACTTCTTGTGGGGAAAGCTGTAACTCTGTGAGATGATTTCACAGAACACAAAGAAGTTTCTCAGAAAGTTTCTTTCTCTTTGTTATCGGAGTTTATTTCCTTTGGCCCTATAGTCTTTAAAAGGATCCGAAATATCTGTTCTCAGATTCCACAGAAATAAGGCTAGCAAAGAGATCCGCGAAATACAGATGTAACTCTGTGAGATGAATTAACAGAACACTAAGCAGTTTCTCAGAAAGCTTCTTTCCAGATTTCATCTGAGGATATTTCCTTTTTCACCATAGCCCTCTATGCGCTTCCAAATATCACTTTGCCAATTCCACAATAAATGTCTTAGCGAAAGACTTCTTGTGGGGAAAGCTGTAACTCTGTGAGATGATTTCACAGAACACAAAGAAGTTTCTCAGATAACTTCTTTCGCATTGTTATCGGAGTTTATTTCCTTTGGCCCTATAGTCTTTTAAGGGTTCCGAAATATCTGTTCTCAGATTCCACAGAAATAAGGCTAGCAAAGAGATCCGCGAAATACAGATGTAACTCATTGAGATGAATTAACAGAACACTAAGCAGTTTCTCAGAAAGCCTCTTTCCAGATTTCATCTGAGGATATTTCCTTTTTCACCATTGCCCTCTATGGGCTTCCAAATATCACTTTGCCAATTCCACAAGAACTGTCTTAGCGAAAGGCTTCTTGAAGGGAAAGCTGTAACTCTGTGGGATGATTTCACAGAATACAAAGAAGTTTCTCAGAAAGTTTCTTTCTCGTTGTTATCGTAGTTTATTTTCTTTGGCCCTATAGTCTTCAAAGGGATCCGAAATATCTGTTCTCAGATTCCACAGAAATAAGGCTAGCCAAGAGATCCACGAAATACAGGTGTAACTCTGTGAGATGAATTAACAGAACACTAAGCAGTTTCTCAGAAAGCTTCTTTCCAGATTTCATCTGAGGATATTTCCTTTTTCACCATTGCCCTCTATGCGCTTCCAAATATCACTTTGCCAATTCCACAATAAATGTCTTAGCGCAAGACTTCTTGAGGGGAAAGCTGTAACTCTGTGAGATGATTTCACAGAACACAAAGAAGTTTCTCAGAAAGCTTCTTTCTCTTTGTTATCGGAGTTTATTTCCTTTGGCCCTATAGTCTTTAAAGGGATCCGAAATATCTGTTCTCAGATTCCACAGAAATAAGGCTAGCAAAGAGATCCGCGAAATACAGATGTAACTCTGTGAGATGAATTAACAGAACACTAAGCAGTTTCTCAGAAAGCTTCTTTCCAGATTTCATCTGAGGATATTTCCTTTTTCACCATAGCCCTCTATGCGCTTCCAAATATCACTTTGCCAATTCCACAATAAATGTCTTAGCGAAAGACTTCTTGTGGGAAAAGCTGTAACTCTGTGAGATGATTTCACAGAACACAAAGAAGTTTCCCAGAAAGCTTCTTTCTCGTTGTTATCGGAGTTTATATCCTTTGGCCCTATAGTCTTCAAAGGGATCCGAAATATCTGTTCTCAGATTCCACAGAAATAAGGCTAGCAAAGAGAGCCACGAAATACAGATGTAACTCTGTGAGATGAATTAACAGAACACTAAGCAGTTTCTCAGGAAGCTTCTTTCCAGATTTCATCTGAGGATATTTCCTTTTTCACCATTGCCCTCTAGGGGTTCAAAATATCACTTTGCCCATTCAACAAGAACTGTCTTAGCGAAAGGCTTCTTGAGGGGAAAGCTGTAACTCTGTGAGATGATTTCACAGAACACAAAGTAGTTTCTCAGAAAGCTTCTTTCTCATTGTTATCGGAGTTTATATCCATTGGCCCTATAGTCTTCAAAGGGATCCGAAATATCTGTTCTCAGATTCCACAGAAATAAGGCTAGCAAAGAGATCCGCGAAATACAGATGTAACTCTGTGAGATGAATTAACAGAACACTAAGCAGTTTCTCAGAAAGCTTCTTTCCAGATTTCATCTGAGGATATTTCCTTTTTCACCATAGCCCTCTATGCGCTTCCAAATATCACTTTGCCAATTCCACAATAAATGTCTTAGCGAAAGACTTCTTGTGGGGAAAGCTGTAACTCTGTGAGATGATTTCACAGAACACAAAGAAGTTTCTCAGAAAGTTTCTTTCTCTTTGTTATCGGAGTTTATTTCCTTTGGCCCTATAGTCTTTAAAAGGATCCGAAATATCTGTTCTCAGATTCCACAGAAATAAGGCTAGCAAAGAGATCCGCGAAATACAGATGTAACTCTGTGAGATGAATTAACAGAACACTAAGCAGTTTCTCAGAAAGCTTCTTTCCAGATTTCATCTGAGGATATTTCCTTTTTCACCATAGCCCTCTATGCGCTTCCAAATATCACTTTGCCAATTCCACAATAAATGTCTTAGCGAAAGACTTCTTGTGGGGAAAGCTGTAACTCTGTGAGATGATTTCACAGAACACAAAGAAGTTTCTCAGATAACTTCTTTCGCATTGTTATCGGAGTTTATTTCCTTTGGCCCTATAGTCTTTTAAGGGTTCCGAAATATCTGTTCTCAGATTCCACAGAAATAAGGCTAGCAAAGAGATCCGCGAAATACAGATGTAACTCATTGAGATGAATTAACAGAACACTAAGCAGTTTCTCAGAAAGCCTCTTTCCAGATTTCATCTGAGGATATTTCCTTTTTCACCATTGCCCTCTATGGGCTTCCAAATATCACTTTGCCAATTCCACAAGAACTGTCTTAGCGAAAGGCTTCTTGAAGGGAAAGCTGTAACTCTGTGGGATGATTTCACAGAATACAAAGAAGTTTCTCAGAAAGTTTCTTTCTCGTTGTTATCGTAGTTTATTTTCTTTGGCCCTATAGTCTTCAAAGGGATCCGAAATATCTGTTCTCAGATTCCACAGAAATAAGGCTAGCCAAGAGATCCACGAAATACAGGTGTAACTCTGTGAGATGAATTAACAGAACACTAAGCAGTTTCTCAGAAAGCTTCTTTCCAGATTTCATCTGAGGATATTTCCTTTTTCACCATTGCCCTCTATGCGCTTCCAAATATCACTTTGCCAATTCCACAATAAATGTCTTAGCGCAAGACTTCTTGAGGGGAAAGCTGTAACTCTGTGAGATGATTTCACAGAACACAAAGAAGTTTCTCAGAAAGTTTCTTTCTCTTTGTTATCGGAGTTTATTTCCTTTGGCCCTATAGTCTTTAAAGGGATCCGAAATATCTGTTCTCAGATTCCACGGAAATAAGGCTAGCAAAGAGATCCACGAAATACAGATGTAACTCTGTGAGATGAATTAACAGAACAGTAAGCAGTTTCTCAGAAAGCTTCTTTCCAGATTTCATCTGAGGATATTTCCTTTTTCACCATTGCCCTCTATGGGCTTCCAAATATCACTCTGCCAATTCCACAAGAACTGTCTTAGCGAAAGGCTTCTTGAGGGGAAAGCTGTAACTCTGTGAGATGATTTCACAGAACACAAAGAAGTTTCTCAGAAAGCTTCTTTCTCTTTGTTATCGGAGTTTATTTCCTTTGGCCCTATAGTCTTTAAAGGGATCCGAAATATCTGTTCTCAGATTCCACAGAAATAAGGCTAGCAAAGAGATCCGCGAAATACAGATGTAACTCTGTGAGATGAATTAACAGAACACTAAGCAGTTTCTCAGAAAGCTTCTTTCCAGATTTCATCTGAGGATATTTCCTTTTTCACCATAGCCCTCTATGCGCTTCCAAATATCACTTTGCCAATTCCACAATAAATGTCTTAGCGAAAGACTTCTTGTGGGGAAAGCTGTAACTCTGTGAGATGATTTCACAGAACACAAAGAAGTTTCTCAGAAAGTTTCTTTCTCTTTGTTATCGGAGTTTATTTCCTTTGGCCCTATAGTCTTTAAAGGGATCCGAAATATCTGTTCTCAGATTCCACAGAAATAAGGCTAGCAAAGAGATCCACGAAATACAGATGTAACTCTGTCAGATGAATTAACAGAACACTAAGCAGTTTCTCAGAAAGCTTCTTTCCAGATTTCATCTGAGGATATTTCCTTTTTCACCATAACCCTCTATGCGCTTCCAAATATCACTTTGCCAATTCCACAATAATTGTCATAGCGAAAGACTTGCTGTGGGGAAAGCTGTAACTCTGTGAGATGATTTCACAGAACACAAAGAAGTTTCTCAGAAAGCTTCTTTCTCGTTGTTATCGGAGTTTATATCCTTTGGCCCTATAGTCTTCAAAGGGATCCGAAATATCTCTTCTCAGATTCCACAGAAACAAGGCTAGCAAAGAGATCCACGAAATACAGATGTAACTCTGTGAGATGAATTAACAGAACACTAAGCAGTTTCTCAGAAAGCTTCTTTCCAGATTTCATCTGAGGATATTTACTTTTTCACCATAGCCCTCTATGCGCTTCCAAATATCACTTTGCCAATTCCACAATAAATGTCTTAGCGAAAGACTTCTTGTGGGGAACGCTGTAACTCTGTGAGATGATTTCACAGAACACAAAGAAGTTTCCCAGAAAGCTTCTTTCTCGTTGTTATCGGAGTTTATATCCTTTGGCCCTATAGTCTTCAAAGGGATCCGAAATATCTGTTCTCAGATTCCACAGAAATAAGGCTAGCAAAGAGAGCCACGAAATACAGATGTAACTCTGTGAGATGAATTAACAGAACACTAAGCAGTTTCTCAGAGAGCTTCTTTCCATATTTCATCTGAGGATATTTCCTTTTTCACCATTGCCCTCTAGGGGTTCAAAATATCACTTTGCCAATTCAACAAGAAGTGTCTTAGCGAAAGGCTTCTTGAGGGGAAAGCTGTAACTCTGTGAGATGATTTCACAGAACACAAAGTAGTTTCTCAGAAAGCTTCTTTGTCATTGTTATCGGAGTTTATATCCTTTGGCCCTATAGTCTTCAAAGGGATCCGAAATATCTGTTCTCAGATTCCACAGAAATAAGGGTAGCAAAGAGATCCGCGAAATACAGATGTAACTCTGTGAGATGAATTAACAGAACACTAAGCAGTTTCTCAGAAAGCTTCTTTCCAGATTTCATCTGAGGATATTTCCTTTTTCACCATAGACCTCTAGGGGCTTCCAAATATCACTTTGCCAATTCCACAAGAACTGTCTTAGCGAAAGGCTTCTTGAGGGGAAAGCTGTAACTCTGTGAGATGATTTCTTAGAACACAAAGAAGTTTCTCAGAAAGCTTCCTTCTCTTTCTTATCGGAATTTATTTCCTTTGGCCCTATATTCATCAAAGGGATCCGAAATATCTCTTCTCAGATTCCACAGAAATAAGGCTAGCAAAGAGATCCACGAAATACAGATGTAACTCTGTGAGATGATTTCACAGAACACAAAGAAGTTTCTCAGAAAGCTTCTTTCTCGTTGTTATCAGAGTTTATATCCTTTGGCCCTATAGTCTTCAAAGGGATCCGAAATATCTCTTCTCAGATTCCACAGAAATAAGGCTAGCAAAGAGATCCACGAAATACAGATGTAGCTCTGTGAGATGAATTAACAGAACACTAAGCAGTTTCTCAGAAAGCTTCTTTCCAGATTTCATCTGAGGATATTTCCTTTTTCACCATAGCCCTCTATGCGCTTCCAAATATCACTTTGCCAATTCCACAATAAATGTCTTAGCGAAAGACTTCTTGTGGGGAAAGCTGTAACTCTGTGAGATGATTTCACAGAACACAAAGAAGTTTCTCAGAAAGTTTCTTTCTCTTTGTTATCGGAGTTTATTTCCTTTGGCCCTATAGTCTTTAAAGGGATCCGAAATATCTGTTCTCAGATTCCACAGAAATAAGGCTAGCAAAGAGATCCGCGAAATACAGATGTAACTCTGTGAGATGAATTAACAGAACACTAAGCAGTTTCTCAGAAAGCTTCTTTCCAGATTTCATCTGAGGATATTTCCTTTTTCACCATAGCCCTCTATGCGCTTCCAAATATCACTTTGCCAATTCCACAATAAATGTCTTAGCGAAAGACTTCTTGTGGGGAAAGCTGTAACTCTGTGAGATGATTTCACAGAACACAAAGAAGTTTCTCAGAAAGTTTCTTTCTCTTTGTTATCGGAGTTTATTTCCTTTGGCCCTATAGTCTTTAAAGGGATCCGAAATATCTGTTCTCAGATTCCACAGAAATAAGGCTAGCAAAGAGATCCACGAAATACAGATGTAACTCTGTCAGATGAATTAACAGAACACTAAGCAGTTTCTCAGAAAGCTTCTTTCCAGATTTCATCTGAGGATATTTCCTTTTTCACCATAACCCTCTATGCGCTTCCAAATATCACTTTGCCAATTCCACAATAATTGTCATAGCGAAAGACTTGCTGTGGGGAAAGCTGTAACTCTGTGAGATGATTTCACAGAACACAAAGAAGTTTCTCAGAAAGCTTCTTTCTCGTTGTTATCGGAGTTTATATCCTTTGGCCCTATAGTCTTCAAAGGGATCCGAAATATCTCTTCTCAGATTCCACAGAAACAAGGCTAGCAAAGAGATCCACGAAATACAGATGTAACTCTGTGAGATGAATTAACAGAACACTAAGCAGTTTCTCAGAAAGCTTCTTTCCAGATTTCATCTGAGGATATTTACTTTTTCACCATAGCCCTCTATGCGCTTCCAAATATCACTTTGCCAATTCCACAATAAATGTCTTAGCGAAAGACTTCTTGTGGGGAACGCTGTAACTCTGTGAGATGATTTCACAGAACACAAAGAAGTTTCCCAGAAAGCTTCTTTCTCGTTGTTATCGGAGTTTATATCCTTTGGCCCTATAGTCTTCAAAGGGATCCGAAATATCTGTTCTCAGATTCCACAGAAATAAGGCTAGCAAAGAGAGCCACGAAATACAGATGTAACTCTGTGAGATGAATTAACAGAACACTAAGCAGTTTCTCAGAGAGCTTCTTTCCATATTTCATCTGAGGATATTTCCTTTTTCACCATTGCCCTCTAGGGGTTCAAAATATCACTTTGCCAATTCAACAAGAAGTGTCTTAGCGAAAGGCTTCTTGAGGGGAAAGCTGTAACTCTGTGAGATGATTTCACAGAACACAAAGTAGTTTCTCAGAAAGCTTCTTTGTCATTGTTATCGGAGTTTATATCCTTTGGCCCTATAGTCTTCAAAGGGATCCGAAATATCTGTTCTCAGATTCCACAGAAATAAGGGTAGCAAAGAGATCCGCGAAATACAGATGTAACTCTGTGAGATGAATTAACAGAACACTAAGCAGTTTCTCAGAAAGCTTCTTTCCAGATTTCATCTGAGGATATTTCCTTTTTCACCATAGACCTCTAGGGGCTTCCAAATATCACTTTGCCAATTCCACAAGAACTGTCTTAGCGAAAGGCTTCTTGAGGGGAAAGCTGTAACTCTGTGAGATGATTTCTTAGAACACAAAGAAGTTTCTCAGAAAGCTTCCTTCTCTTTCTTATCGGAATTTATTTCCTTTGGCCCTATATTCATCAAAGGGATCCGAAATATCTCTTCTCAGATTCCACAGAAATAAGGCTAGCAAAGAGATCCACGAAATACAGATGTAACTCTGTGAGATGATTTCACAGAACACAAAGAAGTTTCTCAGAAAGCTTCTTTCTCGTTGTTATCAGAGTTTATATCCTTTGGCCCTATAGTCTTCAAAGGGATCCGAAATATCTCTTCTCAGATTCCACAGAAATAAGGCTAGCAAAGAGATCCACGAAATACAGATGTAGCTCTGTGAGATGAATTAACAGAACACTAAGCAGTTTCTCAGAAAGCTTCTTTCCAGATTTCATCTGAGGATATTTCCTTTTTCACCATAGCCCTCTATGCGCTTCCAAATATCACTTTGCCAATTCCACAATAAATGTCTTAGCGAAAGATTTCTTGTGGGGAAAGCTGTAACTCTGTGAGATGATTTCACAGAACACAAAGAAGTTTCTCAGAAAGTTTCTTTCTCTTTGTTATCGGAGTTTATTTCCTTTGGCCCTATAGTCTTCAAAGGGATCGAAATATCTGTTCTCAGATTCAACAGAAATAAGGCTAGCAAAGAGATCCGCAAAATACAGATGTAACTCTGTGAGATGAATTAACAGAACACTAAGCAGTTTCTCAGAAAGCTTCTTTCCAGATTTCATCGGAGGATATTTCCTTTTTCACCATAGCCCTCTATGCGCTTCCAAATATCACTTTGCCCATTCCACAATAAATGTCTTAGCGAAAGACTTCTTGTGGGGAAAGCTGTAACTCTGTGAGATGATTTCACAGAACACAAAGAAGTTTCTCAGAAAGCTTCCTTCTCTTTGTTATCGGAGTTTATTTCCTTTGGCCCTATAGTCTTTAAAGGGATCCGAAATATCTGTTCTCAGATTCCACAGAAATAAGGCTAGCAAAGAGATCCACGAAATACAGATGTAACTCTGTCAGATGAATTAACAGAACACTAAGCAGTTTCTCAGAAAGCTTCTTTCCAGATTTCATCTGAGGATATTTCCTTTTTCACCATTGCCCTCTACGGGCTTCCAAATATCACTTTGCCAATTCCACAAGAACTGTCTTAGCGAGAGGCTTCTTGAGGGGAAAGCTGTAACTCTGTGAGATGATTTCACAGAACACAAAGAAGTTTCTCAGAAAGCTTCTTTCTCGTTGTTATCGGAGTTTATATACTTTGGCCATATAGTCTTCAAAGGGATCCGAAATATCTGTTCTCAGATTCCACAGAAATAACGCTAGCAAAGAGATCCACGAAATACAGATGTAACTCTGTGAGATGAATTAACAGAACACTAAGCAGTTTCTCAGAAAGCTTCTTTCCAGATTTCATCTGAGGATATTTCCTTTTTCACCATAGCCCTCTATAGGCTTCCAAATATCACTTTGCCAATTCCACAAGAACTGTCTTAGCGAAAGGCTTCTTGAGGGGAAAGCTGTAACTCTGTGAGATGATTTCTTAGAACACGAAGCAGTTTCTCAGAAAGCTTCTTTCCAGATTTCATCTGAGGATATTTCCTTTTTCACCATAGCCCTCTATGCGCTTCCAAATATCACTTTGCCAATTCCACAATAAATGTCTTAGCGAAAGACTTCTTGTGGGGAAAGCTGTAACTCTGTGAGATGATTTCACAGAACACAAAGAAGTTTCTCAGAAAGCTTCTTTCTCTTTGTTATCGGAGTTTATTTCCTTTGGCCCTATAGTCTTTAAAGGGATCCGAAATATCTGTTCTCAGATTCCACAGAAATAAGGCTAGCAAAGAGATTCACGAAATACAGATGTAACTCTGTGAGATGAATTAACAGAACACTAAGCAGTTTCTCAGAAAGCTTCTTTCCAGATTTCATCTGAGGATATTTTCTTTTTCACCATAGCCCTCTATGCGCTTCCAAATATCACTTTGCCAATTCCACAATAAATGTCTTAGCGAAAGACTTCTTGTGGGGAAAGCTGTAACTCTGTGAGATGATTTCACAGAACACAAAGAAGTTTCTCAGAAAGCTTCTTTCTCGTTGTTATCGGAGTTTATTTCCTTTGGCCCTATAGTCTTTAAAGGGATCCGAAATATCTGTTCTCAGATTCCACAGAAATAAGGCTAGCAAAGAGATCCACGAAATACAGATGTAACTCTGTGAGATGAATTAACAGAACACTAAGCAGTTTCTCAGAAAGCTTCTTTCCAGATTTCATCTGAGGATATTTCCTTTTTCACCGTAGCCCTCTATGCGCTTCCAAATATCACTTTGCCAATTCCACAATAAATATCTTAGCGAAAGACTTCTTGTGGAGAAAGCTGTAACTCTGTGAGATGATTTCACAGAACACAAAGAAGTTTCTCAGAAAGTTTCTTTCTCTTTGTTATCCGAGTTTATTTCCTTTGGCCCTATAGTCTTTAAAGGGATCCGAAACATCTGTTCTCAGATTCCACAGAAATAAGGCTAGCAAAGAGATCCGCGAAATACAGATGTAACTCTGTGAGATGAATTAACAGAACACTAAGCAGTTTCTCAGAAAGCTTCTTTCCAGATTTCATCTGAGGATATTTCCTTTTTCACCATAGCCCTCTATGCGCTTCCAAATATCACTTTGCCAATTCCACAATAAATGTCTTAGCGAAAGACTTCTTGTGGGGAAAGCTGTAACTCTGTGAGATGATTTCACAGAACACAAAGAAGTTTCTCAGATAACTTCTTTCGCATTGTTATCGGAGTTTATTTCCTTTGGCCCTATAGTCTTTAAAGGGATCCGAAATATCTGTTCTCAGATTCCACAGAAATAAGGCTAGCAAAGAGATCCGCGAAATACAGATGTAACTCATTGAGATGAATTAACAGAACACTAAGCAGTTTCTCAGAAATCCTCTTTCCAGATTTCATCTGAGGATATTTCCTTTTTCACCATTGCCCTCTATGGGCTTCCAAATATCACTTTGCCAATTCCACAAGAACTGTCTTAGCGAAAGGCTTCTTGAGGGGAAAGCTGTAACTCTGTGAGATGATTTCACAGAACACAAAGAAGTTTCTCAGAAAGCTTCCTTCTCTTTCTTATCGGAGTTTATTTCCTTTGGCCCTATATTCATCAAAGGGATCCGAAATATCTCTTCTCAGATTCCACAGAAATAAGGCTAGCAAAGAGATCCACGAAATACAGATGTAACTCTGTGAGATGAATTAACAGAACACTAAGCAGTTTCTTAGAAAGCGTCTTTCCAGATTTCATCTGAGGATATTTCCTTTTTCACCATAGCCCTCTATGGGCTTCCAAATATCACTTTGCCAATTCCACAATAAATGTCTTAGCGAAAGACTTCTTGTGGGGAAAGCTGTAACTCTGTGAGATGATTTCACAGAACACAAAGAAGTTTCTCAGAAAGCTTCTTTCTCGTTGTTATCGGAGTTTATATCCTTTGGCCCTATAGTCTTCAAAGGGATCCGAAATATCTCTTCTCAGATTCCACAGAAATAAGGCTAGCAAAGAGATCCACGAAATACTGATGTAACTCTGTGAGATGAATTAACAGAACACGAAGCAGTTTCTCAGAAAGCTTCTTTCCAGATTTCATCTGAGGATATTTCCTTTTTCACCATAGCCCTCTATGCGCTTCCAAATATCACTTTGCCAATTCCACAATAAATGTCTTAGCGAAAGACTTCTTGTGGGGAAAGCTGTAACTCTGTGAGATGATTTCACAGAACACAAAGAAGTTTCTCAGAAAGTTTCTTTCTCTTTGTTATCGGAGTTTATTTCCTTTGGCCCTATAGTCTTTAATGGGATCCGAAATATCTGTTCTCAGATTCCACAGAAATAAGGCTAGCAAAGAGATCCGCGAAATACAGATGTAACTCTGTGAGATGAATTAACAGAACACTAAGCAGTTTCTCAGAAAGCTTCTTTCCAGATTTCATCTGAGGATATTTCCTTTTTCACCATAGCCCTCTATGCGCTTCCAAATATCACTTTGCCAATTCCACAATAAATGTCTTAGCGAAAGACTTCTTGTGGGGAAAGCTGTAACTCTGTGAGATGATTTCACAGAACACAAAGAAGTTTCTCAGAAAGTTTCTTTCTCTTTGTTATCGGAGTTTATTTCCTTTGGCCCTATAGTCTTTAAAGGGATCCGAAATATCTGTTCTCAGATTCCACAGAAATAAGGCTAGCAAAGAGATCCACGAAATACAGATGTAACTCTGTGAGATGAATTAACAGAACACTAAGCAGTTTCTCAGAAAGCTTCTTTCCAGATTTCATCTGAGGATATTTCCTTTTTCACCATTGCCCTCTATGGGCTTCCAAATATCACTTTGCCAATTCCACAAGAACTGTCTTAGCGAAAGGCTTCTTGAGGGGAAAGCTGTAACTCTGTGAGATGATTTCACAGAACACAAAGAAGCTTCTCAGAAATCTTCTTTCTCTTTGTTATCGGAGTTTATTTCCTTTGGCCCTATAGTCTTTAAAGGGATCCGAAATATCTGTTCTCAGATTCCACAGAAATAAGGCTAGCAAAGAGATCCGCGAAATACAGATGTAACTCTGTGAGATGAATTAACAGAACACTAAGCAGTTTCTCAGAAAGCTTCTTTCCAGATTTCATCTGAGGATATTTCCTTTTTCACCATAGCCCTCTATGCGCTTCCAAATATCACTTTGCCAATTCCACAATAAATGTCTTAGCGAAAGACTTCTTGTGGGGAAAGCTGTAACTCTGTGAGATGATTTCACAGAACACAAAGAAGTTTCTCAGATAACTTCTTTCGCATTGTTATCGGAGTTTATTTCCTTTGGCCCTATAGTCTTTAAAGGGATCCGAAATATCTGTTCTCAGATTCCACAGACATAAGGCTAGCAAAGAGATCCGCGAAATACAGATGTAACTCATTGAGATGAATTAACAGAACACTAAGCAGTTTCTCAGAAATCCTCTTTCCAGATTTCATCTGAGGATATTTCCTTTTTCACCATTGCCCTCTATGGGCTTCCAAATATCACTTTGCCAATTCCACAAGAACTGTCTTAGCGAAAGGCTTCTTGAGGGGAAAGCTGTAACTCTGTGAGATGATTTCACAGAACACAAAGAAGTTTCTCAGAAAGCTTCCTTCTCTTTCTTATCGGAGTTTATTTCCTTTGGCCCTATATTCATCAAAGGGATCCGAAATATCTCTTCTCAGATTCCACAGAAATAAGGCTAGCAAAGAGATCCACGAAATACAGATGTAACTCTGTGAGATGAATTAACAGAACACTAAGCAGTTTCTTAGAAAGCGTCTTTCCAGATTTCATCTGAGGATATTTCCTTTTTCACCATAGCCCTCTATGGGCTTCCAAATATCACTTTGCCAATTCCACAATAAATGTCTTAGCGAAAGACTTCTTGTGGGGAAAGCTGTAACTCTGTGAGATGATTTCACAGAACACAAAGAAGTTTCTCAGAAAGCTTCTTTCTCGTTGTTATCGGAGTTTATATCCTTTGGCCCTATAGTCTTCAAAGGGATCCGAAATATCTCTTCTCAGATTCCACAGAAATAAGGCTAGCAAAGAGATCCACGAAATACTGATGTAACTCTGTGAGATGAATTAACAGAACACGAAGCAGTTTCTCAGAAAGCTTCTTTCCAGATTTCATCTGAGGATATTTCCTTTTTCACCATAGCCCTCTATGCGCTTCCAAATATCACTTTGCCAATTCCACAATAAATGTCTTAGCGAAAGACTTCTTGTGGGGAAAGCTGTAACTCTGTGAGATGATTTCACAGAACACAAAGAAGTTTCTCAGAAAGTTTCTTTCTCTTTGTTATCGGAGTTTATTTCCTTTGGCCCTATAGTCTTTAATGGGATCCGAAATATCTGTTCTCAGATTCCACAGAAATAAGGCTAGCAAAGAGATCCGCGAAATACAGATGTAACTCTGTGAGATGAATTAACAGAACACTAAGCAGTTTCTCAGAAAGCTTCTTTCCAGATTTCATCTGAGGATATTTCCTTTTTCACCATAGCCCTCTATGCGCTTCCAAATATCACTTTGCCAATTCCACAATAAATGTCTTAGCGAAAGACTTCTTGTGGGGAAAGCTGTAACTCTGTGAGATGATTTCACAGAACACAAAGAAGTTTCTCAGAAAGTTTCTTTCTCTTTGTTATCGGAGTTTATTTCCTTTGGCCCTATAGTCTTTAAAGGGATCCGAAATATCTGTTCTCAGATTCCACAGAAATAAGGCTAGCAAAGAGATCCACGAAATACAGATGTAACTCTGTGAGATGAATTAACAGAACACTAAGCAGTTTCTCAGAAAGCTTCTTTCCAGATTTCATCTGAGGATATTTCCTTTTTCACCATTGCCCTCTAAGGGCTTCCAAATATCACTTTGCCAATTCCACAAGAACTGTCTTAGCGAAAGGCTTCTTGAGGGGAAAGCTGTAACTCTGTGAGATGATTTCACAGAACACAAAGAAGCTTCTCAGAAATCTTCTTTCTCTTTGTTATCGGAGTTTATTTCCTTTGGCCCTATAGTCTTTAAAGGGATCCGAAATATCTGTTCTCAGATTCCACAGAAATAAGGCTAGCAAAGAGATCCGCGAAATACAGATGTAACTCTGTGAGATGAATTAACAGAACACTAAGCAGTTTCTCAGAAAGCTTCTTTCCAGATTTCATCTGAGGATATTTCCTTTTTCACCATAGCCCTCTATGCGCTTCCAAATATCACTTTGCCAATTCCACAATAAATGTCTTAGCGAAAGACTTCTTGTGGGGAAAGCTGTAACTCTGTGAGATGATTTCACAGAACACAAAGAAGTTTCTCAGAAAGCTTCTTTCTCGTTGTTATCGGAGTTTATATCCTTTGGCCCTATAGTCTTCAAGGGATCCGAAATATCTGTTCTCAGATTCCACAGAAATAAGGCTAGCAAAGAGAGCCACGAAATACAGATGTAACTCTGTGAGATGAATTAACAGAACACTAAGCAGTTTCTCAGAAAGCTTCTTTCCAGATTTCATCTGACGATATTTCCTTTTTCACCATTGCCCTCTATGGGCTTCAAAATATTACCTTGCCAATTCCACAAGAACTGTCTTAGCGAAAGGCTTCTTGAGGGGAAAGCTGTAACTCTGTGAGATGATTTCACAGAACACAAAGAAGTTTCTCAGAAAGCTTCTTTCTCATTGTTATCGGAGTTTATATCCTTTGGCCCTATAGTCTTCAAAGGGATCCGAAATATCTGTTCTCAGATTCCACAGAAATAAGGCTAGCAAAGAGATCCGCGAAATACAGATGTAACTCTGTGAGATGAATTAACAGAACACTAAGCAGTTTCTCAGAAAGCTTCTTTCCAGATTTCATCTGAGGATATTTCCTTTTTCACCATAGCCCTCTATGCGCTTCCAAATATCACTTTGCCAATTCCACAATAAATGTCTTAGCGAAAGACTACTTGTGGGGAAAGATGTAACTCTGTGAGATGATTTCACAGAACACAAAGAAGTTAGTGAGAAAGTTTCTTTCTCTTTTTTATCGGAGTTTATTTCCTTTGGCCCTATAGTCTTTAAAGGGATCCGAAATATCTGTTCTCAGATTCCACAGAAATAAGGCTAGCAAAGAGATCCGCGAAATACAGATGTAACTCTGTGAGATGAATTAACAGAACACTAAGCAGTTTCTCAGAAAGCTTCTTTCCAGATTTCATCTGAGGATATTTCCTTTTTCACCATAGCCCTCTATGCGCTTCCAAATATCACTTTGCCAATTCCACAATAAATGTCTTAGCGAAAGGCTTCTTGAGGGGAAAGCTGTAACTCTGTGAGATGATTTCACAGAACACAAAGAAGTTTCTCAGAAAGTTTCTTTCTCTGTGTTATCGGAGTTTATTTCCTTTGGCCCTATAGTCTTTAAAGGGATCCGAAATATCTGTTCTCAGATTCCACAGAAATAAGGCTAGCAAAGAGATCCGCGAAATACAGATGTAACTCTGTGAGATGAATTAACAGAACACGAAGCAGTTTCTCAGAAAGCTTCTTTCCAGATTTCATCTGAGGATATTTCCTTTTTCACCATAGCCCTCTATGCGCTTCCAAATATCACTTTGCCAATTCCACAATAAATGTCTTAGCGAAAGACTTCTTGTGGGGAAAGCTGTAACTCTGTGAGATGATTTCACAGAACACAAAGAAGTTTCTCAGATAACTTCTTTCGCATTGTTATCGGAGTTTATTTCCTTTGGCCCTATAGTCTTTAAAGGGATCCGAAATATCTGTTCTCAGATTCCACAGAAATAAGGCTAGCAAAGAGATCCGCGAAATACAGATGTAACTCATTGAGATGAATTAACAGAACACTAAGCAGTTTCTCAGAAATCCTCTTTCCAGATTTCATCTGAGGATATTTCCTTTTTCACCATTGCCCTCTATGGGCTTCCAAATATCACTTTGCCAATTCCACAAGAACTGTCTTAGCGAAAGGCTTCTTGAGGGGAAAGCTGTAACTCTGTGAGATGATTTCACAGAACACAAAGAAGTTTCTCAGAAAGCTTCCTTCTCTTTCTTATCGGAGTTTATTTCCTTTGGCCCTATATTCATCAAAGGGATCCGAAATATCTCTTCTCAGATTCCACAGAAATAAGGCTAGCAAAGAGATCCACGAAATACAGATGTAACTCTGTGAGATGAATTAACAGAACACTAAGCAGTTTCTTAGAAAGCGTCTTTCCAGATTTCATCTGAGGATATTTCCTTTTTCACCATAGCCCTCTATGGGCTTCCAAATATCACTTTGCCAATTCCACAATAAATGTCTTAGCGAAAGACTTCTTGTGGGGAAAGCTGTAACTCTGTGAGATGATTTCACAGAACACAAAGAAGTTTCTCAGAAAGCTTCTTTCTCGTTGTTATCGGAGTTTATATCCTTTGGCCCTATAGTCTTCAAAGGGATCCGAAATATCTCTTCTCAGATTCCACAGAAATAAGGCTAGCAAAGAGATCCACGAAATACTGATGTAACTCTGTGAGATGAATTAACAGAACACGAAGCAGTTTCTCAGAAAGCTTCTTTCCAGATTTCATCTGAGGATATTTCCTTTTTCACCATAGCCCTCTATGCGCTTCCAAATATCACTTTGCCAATTCCACAATAAATGTCTTAGCGAAAGACTTCTTGTGGGGAAAGCTGTAACTCTGTGAGATGATTTCACAGAACACAAAGAAGTTTCTCAGAAAGTTTCTTTCTCTTTGTTATCGGAGTTTATTTCCTTTGGCCCTATAGTCTTTAATGGGATCCGAAATATCTGTTCTCAGATTCCACAGAAATAAGGCTAGCAAAGAGATCCGCGAAATACAGATGTAACTCTGTGAGATGAATTAACAGAACACTAAGCAGTTTCTCAGAAAGCTTCTTTCCAGATTTCATCTGAGGATATTTCCTTTTTCACCATAGCCCTCTATGCGCTTCCAAATATCACTTTGCCAATTCCACAATAAATGTCTTAGCGAAAGACTTCTTGTGGGGAAAGCTGTAACTCTGTGAGATGATTTCACAGAACACAAAGAAGTTTCTCAGAAAGTTTCTTTCTCTTTGTTATCGGAGTTTATTTCCTTTGGCCCTATAGTCTTTAAAGGGATCCGAAATATCTGTTCTCAGATTCCACAGAAATAAGGCTAGCAAAGAGATCCACGAAATACAGATGTAACTCTGTGAGATGAATTAACAGAACACTAAGCAGTTTCTCAGAAAGCTTCTTTCCAGATTTCATCTGAGGATATTTCCTTTTTCACCATTGCCCTCTATGGGCTTCCAAATATCACTTTGCCAATTCCACAAGAACTGTCTTAGCGAAAGGCTTCTTGAGGGGAAAGCTGTAACTCTGTGAGATGATTTCACAGAACACAAAGAAGCTTCTCAGAAATCTTCTTTCTCTTTGTTATCGGAGTTTATTTCCTTTGGCCCTATAGTCTTTAAAGGGATCCGAAATATCTGTTCTCAGATTCCACAGAAATAAGGCTAGCAAAGAGATCCGCGAAATACAGATGTAACTCTGTGAGATGAATTAACAGAACACTAAGCAGTTTCTCAGAAAGCTTCTTTCCAGATTTCATCTGAGGATATTTCCTTTTTCACCATAGCCCTCTATGCGCTTCCAAATATCACTTTGCCAATTCCACAATAAATGTCTTAGCGAAAGACTTCTTGTGGGGAAAGCTGTAACTCTGTGAGATGATTTCACAGAACACAAAGAAGTTTCTCAGATAACTTCTTTCGCATTGTTATCGGAGTTTATTTCCTTTGGCCCTATAGTCTTTAAAGGGATCCGAAATATCTGTTCTCAGATTCCACAGAAATAAGGCTAGCAAAGAGATCCGCGAAATACAGATGTAACTCATTGAGATGAATTAACAGAACACTAAGCAGTTTCTCAGAAATCCTCTTTCCAGATTTCATCTGAGGATATTTCCTTTTTCACCATTGCCCTCTATGGGCTTCCAAATATCACTTTGCCAATTCCACAAGAACTGTCTTAGCGAAAGGCTTCTTGAGGGGAAAGCTGTAACTCTGTGAGATGATTTCACAGAACACAAAGAAGTTTCTCAGAAAGCTTCCTTCTCTTTCTTATCGGAGTTTATTTCCTTTGGCCCTATATTCATCAAAGGGATCCGAAATATCTCTTCTCAGATTCCACAGAAATAAGGCTAGCAAAGAGATCCACGAAATACAGATGTAACTCTGTGAGATGAATTAACAGAACACTAAGCAGTTTCTTAGAAAGCGTCTTTCCAGATTTCATCTGAGGATATTTCCTTTTTCACCATAGCCCTCTATGGGCTTCCAAATATCACTTTGCCAATTCCACAATAAATGTCTTAGCGAAAGACTTCTTGTGGGGAAAGCTGTAACTCTGTGAGATGATTTCACAGAACACAAAGAAGTTTCTCAGAAAGCTTCTTTCTCGTTGTTATCGGAGTTTATATCCTTTGGCCCTATAGTCTTCAAAGGGATCCGAAATATCTCTTCTCAGATTCCACAGAAATAAGGCTAGCAAAGAGATCCACGAAATACTGATGTAACTCTGTGAGATGAATTAACAGAACACGAAGCAGTTTCTCAGAAAGCTTCTTTCCAGATTTCATCTGAGGATATTTCCTTTTTCACCATAGCCCTCTATGCGCTTCCAAATATCACTTTGCCAATTCCACAATAAATGTCTTAGCGAAAGACTTCTTGTGGGGAAAGCTGTAACTCTGTGAGATGATTTCACAGAACACAAAGAAGTTTCTCAGAAAGTTTCTTTCTCTTTGTTATCGGAGTTTATTTCCTTTGGCCCTATAGTCTTTAATGGGATCCGAAATATCTGTTCTCAGATTCCACAGAAATAAGGCTAGCAAAGAGATCCGCGAAATACAGATGTAACTCTGTGAGATGAATTAACAGAACACTAAGCAGTTTCTCAGAAAGCTTCTTTCCAGATTTCATCTGAGGATATTTCCTTTTTCACCATAGCCCTCTATGCGCTTCCAAATATCACTTTGCCAATTCCACAATAAATGTCTTAGCGAAAGACTTCTTGTGGGGAAAGCTGTAACTCTGTGAGATGATTTCACAGAACACAAAGAAGTTTCTCAGAAAGTTTCTTTCTCTTTGTTATCGGAGTTTATTTCCTTTGGCCCTATAGTCTTTAAAGGGATCCGAAATATCTGTTCTCAGATTCCACAGAAATAAGGCTAGCAAAGAGATCCACGAAATACAGATGTAACTCTGTGAGATGAATTAACAGAACACTAAGCAGTTTCTCAGAAAGCTTCTTTCCAGATTTCATCTGAGGATATTTCCTTTTTCACCATTGCCCTCTATGGGCTTCCAAATATCACTTTGCCAATTCCACAAGAACTGTCTTAGCGAAAGGCTTCTTGAGGGGAAAGCTGTAACTCTGTGAGATGATTTCACAGAACACAAAGAAGCTTCTCAGAAATCTTCTTTCTCTTTGTTATCGGAGTTTATTTCCTTTGGCCCTATAGTCTTTAAAGGGATCCGAAATATCTGTTCTCAGATTCCACAGAAATAAGGCTAGCAAAGAGATCCGCGAAATACAGATGTAACTCTGTGAGATGAATTAACAGAACACTAAGCAGTTTCTCAGAAAGCTTCTTTCCAGATTTCATCTGAGGATATTTCCTTTTTCACCATAGCCCTCTATGCGCTTCCAAATATCACTTTGCCAATTCCACAATAAATGTCTTAGCGAAAGACTTCTTGTGGGGAAAGCTGTAACTCTGTGAGATGATTTCACAGAACACAAAGAAGTTTCTCAGAAAGCTTCTTTCTCGTTGTTATCGGAGTTTATATCCTTTGGCCCTATAGTCTTCAAGGGATCCGAAATATCTGTTCTCAGATTCCACAGAAATAAGGCTAGCAAAGAGAGCCACGAAATACAGATGTAACTCTGTGAGATGAATTAACAGAACACTAAGCAGTTTCTCAGAAAGCTTCTTTCCAGATTTCATCTGACGATATTTCCTTTTTCACCATTGCCCTCTATGGGCTTCAAAATATTACCTTGCCAATTCCACAAGAACTGTCTTAGCGAAAGGCTTCTTGAGGGGAAAGCTGTAACTCTGTGAGATGATTTCACAGAACACAAAGAAGTTTCTCAGAAAGCTTCTTTCTCATTGTTATCGGAGTTTATATCCTTTGGCCCTATAGTCTTCAAAGGGATCCGAAATATCTGTTCTCAGATTCCACAGAAATAAGGCTAGCAAAGAGATCCGCGAAATACAGATGTAACTCTGTGAGATGAATTAACAGAACACTAAGCAGTTTCTCAGAAAGCTTCTTTCCAGATTTCATCTGAGGATATTTCCTTTTTCACCATAGCCCTCTATGCGCTTCCAAATATCACTTTGCCAATTCCACAATAAATGTCTTAGCGAAAGACTACTTGTGGGGAAAGATGTAACTCTGTGAGATGATTTCACAGAACACAAAGAAGTTAGTGAGAAAGTTTCTTTCTCTTTTTTATCGGAGTTTATTTCCTTTGGCCCTATAGTCTTTAAAGGGATCCGAAATATCTGTTCTCAGATTCCACAGAAATAAGGCTAGCAAAGAGATCCGCGAAATACAGATGTAACTCTGTGAGATGAATTAACAGAACACTAAGCAGTTTCTCAGAAAGCTTCTTTCCAGATTTCATCTGAGGATATTTCCTTTTTCACCATAGCCCTCTATGCGCTTCCAAATATCACTTTGCCAATTCCACAATAAATGTCTTAGCGAAAGGCTTCTTGAGGGGAAAGCTGTAACTCTGTGAGATGATTTCACAGAACACAAAGAAGTTTCTCAGAAAGTTTCTTTCTCTGTGTTATCGGAGTTTATTTCCTTTGGCCCTATAGTCTTTAAAGGGATCCGAAATATCTGTTCTCAGATTCCACAGAAATAAGGCTAGCAAAGAGATCCGCGAAATACAGATGTAACTCTGTGAGATGAATTAACAGAACACTAAGCAGTTTCTCAGAAAGCTTCTTTCCAGATTTCATCTGAGGATATTTCCTTTTTCACCATAGCCCTCTATGCGCTTCCAAATATCACTTTGCCAATTCCACAATAAATGTCTTAGCGAAAGACTTCTTGTGGGGAAAGCTTTAACTCTGTGAGATGATTTCACAGAACACAAAGAAGTTTCTCAGAAAGCTTCTTTCTCGTTGTTATCGGAGTTTATATCCTTTGGCCCTATAGTCTTCAAAGGGATCCGAAATATCTGTTCTCAGATTCCACAGAAATAAGGCTAGCAAAGAGAGCCACGAAATACAGATGTAACTCTGTGAGATGAATTATCAGAACACTAAGCAGTTTCTCAGAAAGCTTCTTTCCAGATTTCATCTGACGATATTTCCTTTTTCACCATTGCCCTCTATGGGCTTCAAAATATCACTTTGCCAATTCCACAAGAACTGTCTTAGCGAAAGACTTCTTGAGGGGAAAGCTGTAACTCTGTGAGATGATTTCACAGAACACAAAGAAGTTTCTCAGAAAGCTTCTTTCTCATTGTTATCGGAGTTTATATCCTTTGGTCCTATAGTCTTCAAAGGGATCCGAAATATCTGTTCTCAGATTCCACAGAAATAAGGCTAGCAAAGAGATCCGCGAAATACAGATGTAACTCTGTGAGATGAATTAACAGAACACTAAGCAGTTTCTCAGAAAGCTTCTTTCCAGATTTCATCTGAGGATATTTCCTTTTTCACCATAGCCCTCTATGCGCTTCCAAATATCACTTTGCCAATTCCACAATAAATGTCTTAGCGAAAGACTTCTTGTGGGGAAAGATGTAACTCTGTGAGATGATTTCACAGAACACAAAGAAGTTTCTGAGAAAGTTTCTTTCTCTTTGTTATCGGAGTTTATTTCCTTTGGCCCTATAGTCTTTAAAGTTATCCGAAATATCTGTTCTCAGATTCCACAGAAATAAGGCTAGCAAAGAGATCCGCGAAATACAGATGTAACTCTGTGAGATGAATTAACAGAACACTAAGCAGTTTCTCAGAAAGCTTCTTTCCAGATTTCATCTGAGGATATTTCCTTTTTCACCATAGCCCTCTATGCGCTTCCAAATATCACTTTGCCAATTCCACAATAAATGTTTTAGCGAAAGGCTTCTTGAGGGGAAAGCTGTAACTCTGTGAGATGATTTCACAGAACACAAAGAAGTTTCTCAGAAAGTTTCTTTCTCTGTGTTATCGGAGTTTATTTCCTTTGGCCCTATAGTCTTTAAAGGGATCCGAAATATCTGTTCTCAGATTCCACAGAAATAAGGCTAGCAAAGAGATACACGAAATACAGATGTAACTCTGTGAGATGAATTAACAGAACACTAAGCAGTTTCTCAGAAAGCTTCTTTCCAGATTTCATCTGAGGATATTTCCTTTATCACCATTGCCCTCTATGGGCTTCCAAATATCACTTTGCCAATTCCACAAGAACTGTCTTAGCGAGAGGCTTCTTGAGGGGAAAGCTGTAACTCTGTGAGATGATTTCACAGAACACAAAGAAGTTTCTCAGAAAGCTTCTTTCTCGTTGTTATAGGAGTTTATATCCTTTGCCCCTATAGCCTTCAAAGGGATCCGAAATATCTGTTCTCAAATTCCACAGAAATAACGCTAGCAAAGAGATCCACCAAATACAGATGTAACTCTGTGAGATGAATTAACAGAACACTAAGCAGTTTCTCAGAAAGCTTCTTTCCAGATTTCATCTGAGGATATTTCCTTTTTCACCATTGCCCTCTATGGGCTTCCAAATATCACTTTGCCAATTCCACAAGAACTGTCTTAGCGAAAGGCTTCTTGAGGGGAAAGCTGTAACTCTGTGAGATGATTTCACAGAACACAAAGAAGTTTCTCAGAAAGCTTCCTTCTCTTTCTTATCGGAGTTTATTTCCTTTGGCCCTATATTCATCAAAGGGATCCGAAATATCTCTTCTCAGATTCCACAGAAATAAGGCTAGCAAAGAGATCCACGAAATACAGATGTAACTCTGTGAGATGAATTAACAGAACACTAAGCAGTTTCTTAGAAAGCTTCTTTCCAGATTTCATCTGAGGATATTTCCTTTTTCACCATAGCCCTCTATGGGCTTCCAAATATCACTTTGCCAATTCCACAAGAACTGTCTTAGCGAGAGGCTTCTTGAGGGGAAAGCTGTAACTCTGTGAGATGATTTCACAGAACACAAAGAAGTTTCTCAGAAAGCTTCTTTCTCGTTGTTATAGGAGTTTATATCCTTTGCCCCTATAGCCTTCAAAGGGATCCGAAATATCTGTTCTCAAATTCCACAGAAATAACGCTAGCAAAGAGATCCACCAAATACAGATGTAACTCTGTGAGATGAATTAACAGAACACTAAGCAGTTTCTCAGAAAGCTTCTTTCCAGATTTCATCTGAGGATATTTCCTTTTTCACCATTGCCCTCTATGGGCTTCCAAATATCACTTTGCCAATTCCACAAGAACTGTCTTAGCGAAAGGCTTCTTGAGGGGAAAGCTGTAACTCTGTGAGATGATTTCACAGAACACAAAGAAGTTTCTCAGAAAGCTTCCTTCTCTTTCTTATCGGAGTTTATTTCCTTTGGCCCTATATTCATCAAAGGGATCCGAAATATCTCTTCTCAGATTCCACAGAAATAAGGCTAGCAAAGAGATCCACGAAATACAGATGTAACTCTGTGAGATGAATTAACAGAACACTAAGCAGTTTCTTAGAAAGCTTCTTTCCAGATTTCATCTGAGGATATTTCCTTTTTCACCATAGCCCTCTATGGGCTTCCAAATATCACTTTGCCAATTCCACAATAAATGTCTTAGCGAAAGACTTCTTGATGGGAAAGCTGTAACTCTGTGAGATGATTTCACAGAACACAAAGAAGTTTCTCAGAAAGCTTCTTTCTCGTTGTTATCGGAGTTTATATCCTTTGGCCCTATAGTCTTCAAAGGGATCCGAAATATCTCTTCTCAGATTCCACAGAAATAAGGCTAGCAAAGAGATCCACGAAATACAAATGTAACTCTGTGAGATGAATTAACAGAACACGAAGCAGTTTCTCAGAAAGCTTCTTTCCAGATTTCATCTGAGGATATTTCCTTTTTCACCATAGCCCTCTATGCGCTTCCAAATATCACTTTGCCAATTCCACAATAAATGTCTTAGCGAAAGACTTCTTGTGGGGAAAGCTGTAACTCTGTGAGATGATTTCACAGAACACAAAGAAGTTTCTCAGAAAGTTTCTTTCTCTTTGTTATCGGAGTTTATTTCCTTTGGCCCTATAGTCTGTAAAGGGATCCGAAATATCTGTTCTCAGATTCCACAGAAATAAGGCTAGCAAAGAGATCCGCGAAATACAGATGTAACTCTGTGAGATGAATTAAAAGAACACTAAGCAGTTTCTCAGAAAGCTTCTTTCCAGATTTCATCTGAGGATATTTCCTTTTTCACCATAGCCCTCTATGCGCTTCCAAATATCACTTTGCCAATTCCACAATAAATGTCTTAGCGAAAGACTTCTTGTGGGGATAGCTGTAACTCTGTGAGATGATTTCACAGAACACAAAGAAGTTTCTCAGAAAGTTTCTTTCTCTTTGTTATCGGAGTTTATTTCCTTTGGCCCTATAGTCTTTAAAGGGATCCGAAATATCTGTTCTCAGATTCCACAGAAATAAGGCTAGCAAAGAGATCCACGAAATACAGATGTAACTCTGTGAGATGAATTAACAGAACACTAAGCAGTTTCTCAGAAAGCTTCTTTCCAGATTTCATCCTAGGATATTTCCTTTTTCACCATTGCCCTCTATGGGCTTCCAAATATCACTTTGCCAATTCCACAAGAACTGTCTTAGCGAAAGGCTTCTTGAGGGGAAAGCTGTAACTCTGTGAGATGATTTCACAGAACACAAAGAAGCTTCTCAGAAAGCTTCTTTCTCTTTGTTTTCGGAGTTTATTTCCTTTGGCCCTATAGTCTTTAAAGGGATCCGAAATATCTGTTCTCAGATTCCACAGAAATAAGGCTAGCAAAGAGATCCGCGAAATACAGATGTAACTCTGTGAGATGAATTAACAGAACACTAAGCAGTTTCTCAGAAAGCTTCTTTCCAGATTTCATCTGAGGATATTTCCTTTTTCACCATAGCCCTCTATGCGCTTCCAAACATCACTTTGCCAATTCCACAATAAATGTCTTAGCGAAAGACTTCTTGTGGGGAAAGCTGTAACTCTGTGAGATGATTTCACAGAACACAAAGAAGTTTCTCAGAAAGCTTCTTTCTCGTTGTTATCGGAGTTTATATCCTTTGGCCCTATAGTCTTCAAAGGGATCCGAAATATCTGTTCTCAGATTCCACAGAAATAAGGCTAGCGAAGAGAGCCACGAAATACAGATGTAACTCTGTGAGATGAATTAACAGAACACTAAGCAGTTTCTCAGAAAGCTTCTTTCCAGATTTCATCTGACGATATTTCCTTTTTCACCATTGCCCTCTATGGGCTTCAAAATATCACTTTGCCAATTCCACAAGAACTGTCTTAGCGAAAGGCTTCTTGAGGGGAAAGCTGTAACTCTGTGAGATGATTTCACAGAACACAAAGAAGTTTCTCAGAAAGCTTCTTTCTCATTGTTATCGGAGTTTATATCCTTTGGCCCTATAGTCTTCAAAGGGATCCGAAATATCTGTTCTCAGATTCCACAGAAATAAGGCTAGCAAAGAGATCCGCGAAATACAGATGTAACTCTGTGAAATGAATTAACAGAACACTAAGCAGTTTCTCAGAAAGCTTCTTTCCAGATTTCATCTGAGGATATTTCCTTTTTCACCATAGCCCTCTATGCGCTTCCAAATATCACTTTGCCAATTCCACAATAAATGTCTTAGCGAAAGGCTTCTTGAGGGGAAAGCTGTAACTCTGTGAGATGATTTCACAGAACACAAAGAAGTTTCTCAGAAAGTTTCTTTCTCTGTGTTATCGGAGTTTATTTCCTTTGGCCCTATAGTCTTTAAAGGGATCCGAAATATCTGTTCTCAGATTCCACAGAAATAAGGCTAGCAAAGAGATCCACGAAATACAGATGTAACTCTGTGAGATGAATTAACAGAACACTAAACAGTTTCTCAGAAAGCTTCTTTCCAGATTTCATCTGAGGATATTTCCTTTTTCACCATTGCCCTCTATGGGCTTCCAAATATCACTTTGCCAATTCCACAAGAACTGTCTTAGCGAAAGGCTTCTTGAGGGGAAAGCTGTAACTCTGTGAGATGATTTCACAGAACACAAAGAAGCTTCTCAGAAAGCTTCTTTCTCTTTGTTATCGGAGTTTATTTCCTTTGGCCCTATAGTCTTTAAAGGGATCCGAAATATCTGTTCTCAGATTCCACAGAAATAAGGCTAGCAAAGAGATCCGCGAAATAGAGATGTAACTCTGTGAGATGAATTAACAGAACACTAAGCAGTTTCTCAGAAAGCTTCTTTCCAGATTTCATCTGAGGATATTTCCTTTTTCACCATAGCCCTCTATGCGCTTCCAAATATCACTTTGCCAATTCCACAATAAATGTCTTAGCGAAAGACTTCTTGTGGGGAAAGCTGTAACTCTGTGAGATGATTTCACAGAACACAAAGAAGTTTCTCAGAAAGCTTCTTTCTCGTTGTTATCGGAGTTTATATCCTTTGGCCCTATAGTCTTCAAAGGGATCCGAAATATCTGTTCTCAGATTCCACAGAAATAAGGCTAGCAAAGAGAGCCACGAAATACAGATGTAACTCTGTGAGATGAATTATCAGAACACTAAGCAGTTTCTCAGAAAGCTTCTTTCCAGATTTCATCTGACGATATTTCCTTTTTCACCATTGCCCTCTATGGGCTTCAAAATATCACTTTGCCAATTCCACAAGAAGTGTCTTAGCGAAAGGCTTCTTGAGGGGAAAGCTGTAACTCTGTGAGTTGATTTCACAGAACACAAAGAAGTTTCTCAGAAAGCTTCTTTCTCATTGTTATCGGAGTTTATATCCTTTGGCCCTATAGTATTCAAAGGGATCCGAAATATCTGTTCTCAGATTCCACAGAAATAAGGCTAGCAAAGAGATCCGCGAAATACAGATGTAACTCTGTGAGATGAATTAACAGAACACTAAGCAGTTTCTCAGAAAGCTTCTTTCCAGATTTCATCTGAGGATATTTCCTTTTTCACCATAGCCCTCTATGCGCTTCCAAATATCACTTTGCCAATTCCACAATAAATGTCTTAGCGAAAGACTTCTTGTGGGGAAAGATGTAACTCTGTGAGATGATTTCACAGAACACAAAGAAGTTTCTGAGAAAGTTTCTTTCTCTTTGTTATCGGAGTTTACTTCCTTTGGCCCTATAGTCTTTAAAGGGATCCGAAATATCTGTTCTCAGATTCCACAGAAATAAGGCTAGCAAAGAGATCCACGAAATACAAATGTAACTCTGTGAGATGAATTAACAGAACACTAAGCAGTTTCTCAGAAAGCTTCTTTCCAGATTTCATCTGAGGATATTTCCTTTTTCACCATAGCCCTCTATAGGCTTCCAAATATCACTTTGCCAATTCCAAAGAACTGTCTTAGCGAAAGTCTTCTTGAGGGGAAAGCTGTAACTCTGTGAGATGATTTCACAGAACACAAAGAAGTTTCTCAGAAAGCTTCCTTCTCTTTCTTATCGTAATTTATTTCCTTTGGCCCTATATTCATCAAAGGGATCCGAAATATCTCTTCTCAGATTCCACAGAAATAAGGCTAGCAAAGAGATCCACGAAATACAGATGTAACTCTGTGAGATGATTTCACAGAACACAAAGAAGTTTCTCAGAAAGCTTCTTTCTCGTTGTTATCGGAGTTTATATCCTTTGGCCCTATAGTCTTCAAAGGGATCCGAAATATCTCTTCTCAGATTCCACAGAAAGAAGGGTAGCAAAGAGAACCACGAAATACAGATGTAACTCTGTGAGATGAATTAACAGAACACTAAGCAGTTTCTCAGAAAGCTTCTTTCCAGATTTCATCTGAGGATATTTCCTTTTTCACCATAGCCCTCTATGCGCTTCCAAATATCACTTTGCCAATTCCACAATAAATGTCTTAGCGAAAGACTTCTTGTGGGGAAAGCTGTAACTCTGTGAGATGATTTCACATAACACAAAGAAGTTTCTCAGAAAGTTTCTTTCTCTTTGTTATCGGAGTTTATTTCCTTTGGCCCTATAGTCTTTAAAGGGATCCGAAATATCTGTTCTCAGATTCCACAGAAATAAGGCTAGCAAAGAGATCCGCGAAATACAGATGTAACTCTGTGAGATGAATTAACAGAACACTAAGCAGTTTCTCAGAAAGCTTCTTTCCAGATTTCATCTGAGGATATTTCCTTTTTCACCATAGCCCTCTATGCGCTTCCAAATATCACTTTGCCAATTCCACAATAAATGTCTTAGCGAAAGACTTCTTGTGGGGAAAGCTGTAACTCTGTGAGATGATTTCACAGAACACAAAGAAGTTTCTCAGAAAGTTTCTTTCTCTTTGTTATCGGAGTTTATTTCCTTTGGCCCTATAGTCTTTAAAGGGATCCGAAATATCTGTTCTCAGATTCCACAGAAATAAGGCTAGCAAAGAGATCCACGAAATACAGATGTAACTCTGTGAGATGAATTAACAGAACACTAAGCAGTTTCTCAGAAAGCTTCTTTCCAGATTTCATCTGAGGATATTTCCTTTTTCACCATTGCCCTCTATGGGCTTCCAAATATCACTTTGCCAATTCCACAAGAACTGTCTTAGCGAAAGGCTTCTTGAGCGGAAAGCTGTAACTCTGTGAGATGATTTCACAGAACACAAAGAAGTTTCTGAGAAAGCTTCCTTCTCGTTGTTATCGGAGTTTATATCCTTTGGCCCTATAGTCTTCAAAGGGATCCGAAATATCTGTTCTCAGATTCCACAGAAATAACGCTAGCAAAGAGATCCACGAAATACAAATGTAACTCTGTGAGATGAATTAACAGAACACTAAGCAGTTTCTCAGAAAGCTTCTTTCCAGATTTCATCTGAGGATATTTCCTTTTTCACCATAGCCCTCTATAGGCTTCCAAATATCACTTTGCCAATTCCACAAGAACTTTCTTAGCGAAAGGCTTCTTGAGGGGAAAGCTGTAACTCTGTGAGATGATTTCACAGAACACAAAGAAGTTTCTCAGAAAGCTTCCTTCTCTTTCTTATCGTAATTTATTTCCTTTGGCCCTATATTCATCAAAGGGATCCGAAATATCTCTTCTCAGATTCCACAGAAATAAGGCTAGCAAAGAGATCCACGAAATACAGATGTAACTCTGTGAGATGATTTCACAGAACACAAAGAAGTTTCTCAGAAAGCTTCTTTCTCGTTGTTATCGGAGTTTATATCCTGTGGCCCTATAGTCTTCAAAGGGATCCGAAATATCTCTTCTCAGATTCCACAGAAAGAAGGGTAGCAAAGAGAACCACGAAATACAGATGTAACTCTGTGAGATGAATTAACAGAACACTAAGCAGTTTCTCAGAAAGCTTCTTTCCAGATTTCATCTGAGGATATTTCCTTTTTCACCATACCCCTCTATGCGCTTCCAAATATCACTTTGCCAATTCCACAATAAATGTCTTAGCGAAAGACTTCTTGTGGGGAAAGCTGTAACTCTGTGAGATGATTTCACAGAACACAAAGAAGTTTCTCAGAAAGTTTCTTTCTCTTTGTTATCGGAGTTTATTTCTTTTGGCCCTACAGTGTTTAAAGGGATCCGAAATATCTGTTCTCAGATTCCACAGAAATAAGGCTAGCAAAGAGATCCACGAAATACAGATGTAACTCTGTGAGATGAATTAACAGAACACTAAGCAGTTTCTCAGAAAGCTTCTTTCCAGATTTCATCTGAGGATATTTCCTTTTTCACCATTGCCCTCTACGGGCTTCCAAATATCACTTTGCCAATTCCACAAGAACTGTCTTAGCGAAAGGCTTCTTGAGGGGAAAGCTGTAACTCTGTGAGATGATTTCACAGAACACAAAGAAGTTTCTGAGAAAGCTTCTTTCTCGTTGTTATCGGAGGTTATATCCTTTGGCCCTATAGTCTTCAAAGGGATCCGAAATATCTGTTCTCAGATTCCACAGAAATAAGGCTAGCAAAGAGATCCGCGAAATACAGATGTAACTCTGTGAGATGAATTAACAGAACACTAAGCAGTTTCTCAGAAAGCTTCTTTCCAGATTTCATCTGAGGATATTTCCTTTTTCACCATAGCCCTCTATGCGCTTCCAAGTATCACTTTGCCAATTCCACAATAAATGTCTTAGCGAAGGACTTCTTGTGGGGAAAGATGTAACTCTGTGAGATGATTTCACAGAACACAAAGAAGTTTCTCAGAAAGTTTCTTTCTCTTTGTTATCAGAGTTTATTTCCTTTGGCCCTATAGTCTTTAAAGGGATCCGAAATATCTGTTCTCAGATTCCACAGAAATAAAGGTAGCAAAGAGATCCACGAAATACAGATGTAACTCTGTGAGATGAATTAACAGAACACTAAGCAGTTTCTCAGAAAGCTTCTTTCCAGATTTCATCTGAGGATATTTCCTTTTTCACCATAGCCCTCTATGGGCTTCCAAATATCACTTTGCCAATTCCACAATAAATGTCTTAGCGAAAGACTTCTTGATGGGAAAGCTGTAACTCTGTGAGATGATTTCACAGAACACAAAGAAGTTTCTCAGAAAGCTTCTTTCTCGTTGTTATCGGAGTTTATATCCTTTGGCCCTATAGTCTTCAAAGGGATTCGAAATATCTCTTCTCAGATTCCACAGAAATAAGGCTATCAAAGAGATCCACGAAATACAGATGTAACTCTGTGAGATGAATTAACAGAACACGAAGCAGTTTCTCAGAAAGCTTCTTTCCAGATTTCATCTGAGGATATTTCCTTTTTCACCATAGCCCTCTATGCGCTTCCAAATATCACTTTGCCAATTCCACAATAAATGTCTTAGCGAAAGACTTCTTGTGGGGAAAGCTGTAACTCTGTGAGATGATTTCACAGAACACAAAGAAGTTTCTCAGAAAGTTTCTTTCTCTTTGTTATCGGAGTTTATTTCCTTTGGCCCTATAGTCTTTAAAGGGATCCGAAATATCTGTTCTCAGATTCCACAGAAATAAGGCTAGCAAAGAGATCCGCGAAATACAGATGTAACTCTGTGAGATGAATTAACAGAACACTAAGCAGTTTCTCAGAAAGCTTCTTTCCAGATTTCATCTGAGGATATTTCCTTTTTCACCATAGCCCTCTATGCGCTTCCAAATATCACTTTGCCAATTCCACAATAAATGTCTTAGCGAAAGACTTCTTGATGGGAAAGCTGTAACTCTGTGAGATGATTTCACAGAACACAAAGAAGTTTCTCAGAAAGCTTCTTTCTCGTTGTTATCGGAGTTTATATCCTTTGGCCCTATAGTCTTCAAAGGGATCCGAAATATCTGTTCTCAGATTCCACAGAAATAAGGCTAGCAAAGAGAGCCACGAAATACAGATGTAACTCTGTGAGATGAATTAACAGAACACTAAGCAGTTTCTCAGAAAGCTTCTTTCCAGATTTCATCTGACGATATTTCCTTTTTCACCATTGCCCTCTATGGGCTTCAAAATATCACTTTGCCAATTCCACAAGAACTGTCTTAGCGAAAGGCTTCTTGAGGGGAAATCTGTAACTCTGTGAGATGATTTCACAGAACACAAAGAAGTTTCTCAGAAAGCTTCTTTCTCATTGTTATCGGAGTTTATAACCTTTGGCCCTATAGTCTTCAAAGGGATCCGAAATATCTGTTCTCAGATTCCACAGAAATAAGGCTAGCAAAGAGATCCGCGAAATACAGATGTAACTCTGTGAGATGAATTAACAGAACACTAAGCAGTTTCTCAGAAAGTTTCTTTCCAGATTTCATCTGAGGATATTTCCTTTTTCACCATAGCCCTCTATGCGCTTCCAAATATCACTTTGCCAATTCCACAATAAATGTCTTAGCGAAAGACTACTTGTGGGGAAAGATGTAACTCTGTGAGATGATTTCACAGAACACAAAGAAGTTTCTGAGAAAGTTTCTTTCTCTTTGTTATCGGAGTTTATTTCCTTTGGCCCTATAGTCTTTAAAGGGATCCGAAATATCTGTTCTCAGATTCCACAGAAATAAGGCTAGCAAAGAGATCCGCGAAATACAGATGTAACTCTGTGAGATGAATTAACAGAACACTAAGCAGTTTCTCAGAAAGCTTCTTTCCAGATTTCATCTGAGGATATTTCCTTTTTCACCATAGCCCTCTATGCGCTTCCAAATATCACTTTGCCAATTCCACAATAAATGTCTTAGCGAAAGGCTTCTTGAGGGGAAAGCTGTAACTCTGTGAGATGATTTCACAGAACACAAAGAAGTTTCTCAGAAAGTTTCTTTCTCTGTGTTATCGGAGTTTATTTCCTTTGGCCCTATAGTCTTTAAAGGGATCCGAAATATCTGTTCTCAGATTCCACAGAAATAAGGCTAGCAAAGAGATCCACGAAATACAGATGTAACTTGTGAGATGAATTAACAGAACACTAAGCAGTTTCTCAGAAAGCTTCTTTCCAGATTTCATCTGAGGATATTTCCTTTTTCACCATTGCCCTCTATGGGCTTCCAAATATCACTTTGCCAATTCCACAAGAACTGTCTTAGCGAAAGGCTTCTTGAGGGGAAAGCTGTAACTCTGTGAGATGATTTCACAGAACACAAAGAAGCTTCTCAGAAAGCTTCTTTCTCTTTGTTATCGGAGTTTATTTCATTTGGCCCTATAGTCTTTAAAGGGATCCGAAATATCTGTTCTCAGATTCCACAGAAATAAGGCTAGCAAAGAGATCCGCGAAATACAGATGTAACTCTGTGAGATGAATTAACAGAACACTAAGCAGTTTCTCAGAAAGCTTCTTTCCAGATTTCATCTGAGGATATTTCCTTTTTCACCATAGCCCTCTATGCGCTTCCAAATATCACTTTGCCAATTCCACAATAAATGTCTTAGCGAAAGACATCTTGTGGGGAAAGCTGTAACTCTGTGAGATGATTTCACAGAACACAAAGAAGTTTTTCAGAAAGCTTCTTTCTCGTTGTTATCGGAGTTTATATCCTTTGGCCCTATAGTCTTCAAAGGGATCCGAAATATCTGTTCTCAGATTCCACAGAAATAAGGCTAGCAAAGAGAGCCACGAAATACAGATGTAACTCTGTGAGATGAATTATCAGAACACTAAGCAGTTTCTCAGAAAGCTTCTTTCCAGATTTCATCTGACGATATTTCCTTTTTCACCATTGCCCTCTATGGGCTTCAAAATATCACTTTGCCAATTCCACAAGAACTGTCTTAGCGAAAGGCTTCTTGAGGGGAAAGCTGTAACTCTGTGAGATGATTTCAGAGAACACAAAGAAGTTTCTCAGAAAGCTTCTTTCTCATTGTTATCGGAGTTTATATCCTTTGGCCCTATAGTCTTCAAAGGGATCCGAAATATCTCTTCTCAGATTCCACAGAAATAAGGCTAGCAAAGAGACCCGCGATATACAGATGTAACTCTGTGAGATGAATTAACAGAACACTAAGCAGTTTCTCAGAAAGCTTCTTTCCAGATTTCATCTGAGGATATTTCCTTTTTCACCATAGCCCTCTATAGGCTTCCAAATATCACTTTGCCAATTCCACAAGAACTTTCTTAGCGAAAGGCTTCTTGAGGGGAAAGCTGAAACTCTGTGAGATGATTTCACAGAACACAAAGAAGTTTCTCAGAAAGCTTCCTTCTCTTTCTTATCGTAATTTATTTCCTTTGGCCCTATATTCATCAAAGGGATCCGAAATATCTCTTCTCAGATTCCACAGAAATAAGGCTAGCAAAGAGATCCACGAAATACAGATGTAACTCTGTGAGATGATTTCACAGAACACAAAGAAGTTTCTCAGAAAGCTTCTTTCTCGTTGTTATCGGAGTTTATATCCTCTGACCCTATAGTCTTCAAAGGGATCCGAAATATCTCTTCTCAGATTCCACAGAAAGAAGGGTAGCAAAGAGAACCACGAAATACAGATGTAACTCTGTGAGATGAATTAACAGAACACTAAGCAGTTTCTCAGAAAGCTTCTTTCAAGATTTCATCTGACGATATTTCCTTTTTCCCCATTGCCCTCTATGGGCTTCCAAATATCACTTTGCCAATTCCACAAGAACTGTCTTAGCGAAAGGCTTCTTGAGGGGAAAGCTGTAACTCTGTGAGATGATTTCACAGAACACAAAGAAGTTTCTCAGAAAGCTTCTTTCTCATTGTTATCATAGTTTATTTCCTTTGGCCCTATAGTCTTCAAAGGGATCCGAAATATCTGTTCTCAGATTCCACAGAAATAAGGCTAGCAAAGAGATCCACGAAATACAGATGTAACTCTGTGAGATGAATTAAGAGAACACTAAGCAGTTTCTCAGAAAGCTTCTTTCCAGATTTCATCTGAGGATATTTCCTTTTTCACCATTGCCCTCTATGGGCTTCCAAATATCAGTTTGCCAATTACACAAAAACTGTCTTAGCGAAAGGCTTCTTGAAGGGAAAGCTGTAACACTGTGAGATGATTTCACAGAATACAAAGAAGTTTCTCAGAAAGTTTCTTTCTCGTTGTTATCGCAGTTTATTTCCTTTGTCCCTATAGTCTTCAAAGGGATCCGAAATATCTGTTCTCAGATTCCACAGAAATAAGGCTAGCAAAGAGATCCACGAAATACAGATGTAACTCTGTGAGATGAATTAACAGAACACTAAGCAGTTTCTCAGAAAGCTTCTTTCCAGATTTCATCTGAGGATATTTCCTTTTTCACCATAGCCCTCTATGCAATTCCAAACATCACTTTGCCAATTCCACAATAAATATCTTAGCGAAAGACTTCTTGTGGGGAAAGCTGTAACTCTGTGAGATGATTTCACAGAACACAAAGAAGTTTCTCAGAAAGTTTCTTTCTGTTTGTTATCGGAGTTTATTTCCTTTGGCCCTATAGTCTTTAAAGGGATCCGAAATATCTGTTCTCAGATTCCACAGAAATAAGGCTAGCAAAGAGATCCACGAAATACAGATGTAACTCTGTGAGATGAATTAACAGAACACTAAGCAGTTTCTCAGAAAGCTTCTTTCCAGATTTCATCTGAGGATATTTCCTTTTTCACCCTTGCCCTCTAGGGGCTTCCAAATATCACTTTGCCAATTCCACAAGAACTGTCTTAGCGAAAGGCTTCTTGAGGGGAAAGCTGTAACTCTGTGAGATGATTTCACAGAACACAAAGAAGTTTCTGAGAAAGCTTCCTTCTCGTTGTTATCGGAGTTTATATCCTTTGGCCCTATAGTCTTCAAAGGGATCCGAAATATCTGTTCTCAGATTCCACAGAAATAACGCTAGCAAAGAGATCCACGAAATACAAATGTAACTCTGTGAGATGAATTAACAGAACACTAAGCAGTTTCTCAGAAAGCTTCTTTCCAGATTTCATCTGAGGATATTTCCTTTTTCACCATAGCCCTCTATAGGCTTCCAAATATCACTTTGCCAATTCCACAAGAACTGTCTTAGCGAAAGGCTTCTTGAGGGGAAAGCTTTAACTCTGTGAGATGATTTCACAGAACACAAAGAAGTTTCTCAGAAAGCTTCCTTCTCTTTCTTATCGTAATTTATTTCCTTTGGCCCTATATTCATCAAAGGGATCCGAAATATCTCTTCTCAGATTCCACAGAAATAAGGCTAGCAAAGAGATCCACGAAATACCGATGTAACTCTGTGAGATGATTTCACAGAACACAAAGAAGTTTCTCAGAAAGCTTCTTTCTCGTTGTTATCGGAGTTTATATCCTTTGGCCCTATAGTCTTCAAAGGGATCCGAAATATCTCTTCTCAGATTCCACAGAAAGAAGGGTAGCAAAGAGAGCCACGAAATACAGATGTAACTCTGTGAGATGAATTAACAGAACACTAAGCAGTTTCTCAGAAAGCTTCTTTCCAGATTTCATCTGACGATATTTCCTTTTTCACCATTGCCCTCTATGGGCTTCCAAATATCACTTTGCCAGTTCAACAAGAACTGTCTTAGCGAAAGGCTTCTTGAGGGGAAAGCTGTAACTCTGTGAGATGATTTCACAGAACACAAAGAAGTTTCTCAGAAAGCTTCTTTCTCATTGTTAACGGAGTTTATTTCCTTTGGCCCTATAGTCTTTAAAGGGATCCGAAATATCTGTTCTCAGATTCCACAGAAATAAGGCTAGCAAAGAGATCCACGAAATACAGATGTAACTCTGTGAGATGAATTAACAGAACACTAAGCAGTTTCTCAGAAAGCTTCTTACCAGATTTCATCTGAGGATATTTCCTTTTTCACCATAGCCCTCTATGCGCTTCAAAATAGCACTTTGCCAATTCAACAAGAACTGTCTTAGCGAAAGACTTCTTGTGGGGAAAGCTGTAACTCTGTGAGACGATTTCACAGAACACAAAGAAGTTTCTCAGAAAGTTTCTTTCTCTTTGTTATCGGAGTTTATTTCCTTTCGCCCTATAGTCTTCAAAGGGATCCGAAATATCTGTTCTCAGATTCCACAGAAATAAGGCTAGCAAAGAGATACACGAAATACAGATGTAACTCTGTGAGATGAATTAACAGAACACTAAGCAGTTTCTCAGAAAGCTTCTTTCCAGATTTCATCTGAGGATATTTCCTTTTTCACCATAGCCCTCTATGCGCTTCCAAATATCACTTTGCCAATTCCACAATAAATGTCTTAGCGAAAGACTTCTTGTGGGGAAAGCTGTAACTCTGTGAGATGATTTCACAGAACACAAAGAAGTTTCTCAGAAAGTTTCTTTCTCTTTGTTATCGGAGTTTATTTCCTTTGGCCCTATAGTCTTTAAAGGGATCCGAAATATCTGTTCTCAGATTCCACAGAAATAAGGCTAGCAAAGAGATCCACGAAATACAGATGTAACTCTGTGAGATGAATTAACAGAACACTAAGCAGTTTCTCAGAAAGCTTCTTTCCAGATTTCATCTGAGGATATTTCCTTTTTCACCATACCCCTCTATGCGCTTCCAAATATCACTTTGCCAATTCCACAATAAATGTCTTAGCGAAAGACTTCTTGTGGGGAAAGCTGTAACTCTGTGAGATGATTTCACAGAACACAAAGAAGTTTCTCAGAAAGTTTCTTTCTCTTTGTTATCGGAGTTTATTTCTTTTGGCCCTTCAGTGTTTAAAGGGATCCGAAATATCTGTTCTCAGATTCCACAGAAATAAGGCTAGCAAAGAGATCCACGAAATACAGATGTAACTCTGTGAGATGAATTAACAGAACACTAAGCAGTTTCTCAGAAAGCTTCTTACCAGATTTCATCTGAGGATATTTCCTTTTTCACCATAGCCCTCTATGCGCTTCAAAATAGCACTTTGCCAATTCAACAAGAACTGTCTTAGCGAAAGACTTCTTGTGGGGAAAGCTGTAACTCTGTGAGATGATTTCACAGAACACAAAGAAGTTTCTCAGAAAGTTTCTTTCTCTTTGTTATCGGAGTTTATTTCCTTTCGCCCTATAGTCTTCAAAGGGATCCGAAATATCTGTTCTCAGATTCCACAGAAATAAGGCTAGCAAAGAGATCCACGAAATACAGATGTAACTCTGTGAGATGAATTAACAGAACACTAAGCAGTTTCTCAGAAAGCTTCTTTCCAGATTTCATCTGAGGATATTTCCTTTTTCACCATAGCCCTCTATGCGCTTCCAAATATCACTTTGCCAATTCCACAATAAATGTCTTAGCGAAAGACTTCTTGTGGGGAAAGCTGTAACTCTGTGAGATGATTTCACAGAACACAAAGAAGTTTCTCAGAAAGTTTCTTTCTCTTTGTTATCGGAGTTTATTTCCTTTGGCCCTATAGTCTTTAAAGGGATCCGAAATATCTGTTCTCAGATTCCACAGAAATAAGGCTAGCAAAGAGATCCACGAAATACAGATGTAACTCTGTGAGATGAATTAACAGAACACTAAGCAGTTTCTCAGAAAGCTTCTTTCCAGATTTCATCTGAGGATATTTCCTTTTTCACCATACCCCTCTATGCGCTTCCAAATATCACTTTGCCAATTCCACAATAAATGTCTTAGCGAAAGACTTCTTGTGGGGAAAGCTGTAACTCTGTGAGATGATTTCACAGAACACAAAGAAGTTTCTCAGAAAGTTTCTTTCTCTTTGTTATCGGAGTTTATTTCTTTTGGCCCTTCAGTGTTTAAAGGGATCCGAAATATCTGTTCTCAGATTCCACAGAAATAAGGCTAGCAAAGAGATCCACGAAATACAGATGTAGCTCTGTGAGATGAATTAACAGAACACTAAGCAGTTTCTCAGAAAGCTTCTTTCCAGATTTCATCTGAGGATATTTCCTTTTTCACCATTGCCCTCTACGGGCTTCCAAATATCACTTTGCCAATTCCACAAGAACTGTCTTAGCGAAAGGCTTCTTGAGGGGAAAGCTGTAACTCTGTGAGATGATTTCACAGAACACAAAGAAGCTTCTCAGAAATCTTCTTTCTCTTTGTTATCGGAGGTTATACCCTTTGGCCCTATAGTCTTCAAAGGGATCCGAAATATCTGTTCTCAGATTCCACAGAAATAAGGCTAGTAAAGAGATCCGCGAAATACAGATGTAACTCTGTGAGATGAATTAACAGAACACTAAGCAGTTTCTCAGAAAGCTTCTTTCCAGATTTCATCTGAGGATATTTCCTTTTTCACCATAGCCCTCTATGCGCTTCCAAATATCACTTTGCCAATTCCACAATAAATGTCTTAGCGAAAGACTTCTTGTGGGGAAAGCTGTAACTCTGTGAGATGATTTCACAGAACACAAAGAAGTTTCTCAGAAAGCTTCTTTCTCGTTGTTATCGGAGTTTATATCCTTTGGCCCTATAGTCTTCAAAGGGATCCGAAATATCTGTTCTCAGATTCCACAGTAATAAGGCTAGCAAAGAGAGCCACGAAATACAGATGTAACTCTGTGAGATGAATTAACAGAACACTAAGCAGTTTCTCAGAAAGCTTCTTTCCAGATTTCATCTGACGATATTTCCTTTTTCACCATTGCCCTCTATGGGCTTCAAAATATCACTTTGCCAATTCCACAAGAACTGTCTTAGCGAAAGGCTTCTTGAGGGGAAAGCTGTAACTCTGTGAGATGATTTCACAGAACACAAAGAAGTTTCTCAGAAAGCTTCTTTCTCATTGTTATCGGAGTTTATATCCTTTGGCCCTATAGTCTTCAAAGGGATCCGAAATATCTGTTCTCAGATTCCACAGAAATAAGGCTAGCAAAGAGATCCGCGAAATACAGATGTAACTCTGTGAGATGAATTAACAGAACACTAAGCAGTTTCTCAGAAAGCTTCTTTCCAGATTTCATCTGAGGATATTTCCTTTTTCACCATAGCCCTCTATGCGCTTCCAAATATCACTTTGCCAATTCCACAATAAATGTCTTAGCGAAAGACTACTTGTGGGGAAAGATGTAACTCTGTGAGATGATTTCACAGAACACAAAGAAGTTTCTGAGAAAGTTTCTTTCTCTTTGTTATCGGAGTTTATTTCCTTTGGCCCTATAGTCTTTAAAGGGATCCGAAATATCTGTTCTCAGATTCCACAGAAATAAGGCTAGCAAAGAGATCCGCGAAATACAGATGTAACTCTGTGAGATGAATTAACAGAACACTAAGCAGTTTCTCAGAAAGCTTCTTTCCAGATTTCATCTGAGGATATTTCCTTTTTCACCATAGCCCTCTATGCGCTTCCAAATATCACTTTGCCAATTCCACAATAAATGTCTTAGCGAAAGGCTTCTTGAGGGGAAAGCTGTAACTCTGTGAGATGATTTCACAGAACACAAAGAAGTTTCTCAGAAAGTTTCTTTCTCTGTGTTATCGGAGTTTATTTCCTTTGGCCCTATAGTCTTTAAAGGGATCCGAAATATCTGTTCTCAGATTCCACAGAAATAAGGCTAGCAAAGAGATCCATGAAATACAGATGTAACTCTGTGAGATGAATTAACAGAACACTAAGCAGTTTCTCAGAAAGCTTCTTTCCAGATTTCATCTGAGGATATTTCCTTTTTCACCATTGCCCTCTATGGGCTTCCAAATATCACTTTGCCAATTCCACAAGAACTGTCTTAGCGAAAGGCTTCTTGAGGGGAAAGCTGTAACTCTGTGAGATGATTTCACAGAACACAAAGAAGCTTCTCAGAAAGCTTCTTTCTCTTTGTTATCGGAGTTTATTTCCTTTGGCCCTATAGTCTTTAAAGGGAACCGAAATATCTGTTCTCAGATTCCACAGAAATAAGGCTAGCAAAGAGATCCGCGAAATACAGATGTAACTCTGTGAGATGAATTAACAGAACACTAAGCAGTTTCTCAGAAAGCTTCTTTCCAGATTTCATCTGAGGATATTTCCTTTTTCACCATAGCCCTCTATGCGCTTCCAAATATCACTTTGCCAATTCCACAATAAATGTCTTAGCGAAAGACTTCTTGTGGGGAAAGCTGTAACTCTGTGAGATGATTTCACAGAACACAAAGAAGTTTCTCAGAAAGCTTCTTTCTCGTTGTTATCGGAGTTTATATCCTTTGGCCCTATAGTCTTCAAAGGGATCCGAAATATCTGTTCTCAGATTCCACAGAAATAAGGCTAGCAAAGAGAGCCACGAAATACAGATGTAACTCTGTGAGATGAATTATCAGAACACTAAGCAGTTTCTCAGAAAGCTTCTTTCCAGATTTCATCTGACGATATTTCCTTTTTCACCATTGCCCTCTATGGGCTTCAAAATATCACTTTGCCAATTCCACAAGAACTGTCTTAGCGAAAGGCTTCTTGAGGGGAAACTGTAACTCTGTGAGTTGATTTCACAGAACACAAAGAAGTTTCTCAGAAAGCTTCTTTCTCATTGTTATCGGAGTTTATATCCTTTGGCCCTATAGTCTTCAAAGGGATCCGAAATATCTGTTCTCAGATTCCACAGAAATAAGGCTAGCAAAGAGATCCGCGAAATACAGATGTAACTCTGTGAGATGAATTAACAGAACACTAAGCAGTTTCTCAGAAAGCTTCTTTCCAGATTTCATCTGAGGATATTTCCTTTTTCACCATAGCCCTGTATGCGCTTCCAAATATCACTTTGCCAATTCCACAATAAATGTCTTAGCGAAAGACTTCTTGTGGGGAAAGATGTAACTCTGTGAGATGATTTCACAGAACACAAAGAAGTTTCTGAGAAAGTTTCTTTCTCTTTGTTATCGGAGTTTACTTCCTTTGGCCCTATAGTCTTTAAAGGGATCCGAAATATCTGTTCTCAGATTCCACAGAAATAAGGCTAGTAAAGAGATCCGCGAAATACAGATGTAACTCTGTGAGATGAATTAACAGAACACTAAGCAGTTTCTCAGAAAGCTTCTTTCCAGATTTCATCTGAGGATATTTCCTTTTTCACCATAGCCCTCTATGCGCTTCCAAATATCACTTTGCCAATTCCCCAATAAATGTCTTAGCGAAAGGCTTCTTGAGGGGAAAGCTGTAACTCTGTGAGATGATTTCACAGAACACAAAGAAGTTTCTCAGAAAGTTTCTTTCTCTGTGTTATCGGAGTTTATTTCCTTTGGCCCTATAGTCTTTAAAGGGATCCGAAATATCTGTTCTCAGATTCCACAGAAATAAGGCTAGCAAAGAGATCCACGAAATACAGATGTAACTCTGTGAGATGAATTAACAGAACACTAAGCAGTTTCTCAGAAAGCTTCTTTCCAGATTTCATCTGAGGATATTTCCTTTTTCACCATAGCCCTCTAAGGGCTTCCAAATATCACTTTGCCAATTCCACAAGAACTGTCTTAGCGAAAGGCTTCTTGAGGGGAAAGCTGTAACTCTGTGAGATGATTTCACAGAACACAAAGAAGCTTCTCAGAAAGCTTCTTTCTCTTTGTTATCGGAGTTTATTTCCTTTGGCCCTATAGTCTTTAAAGGGATCCGAAATATCTGTTCTCAGATTCCACAGAAATAAGGCTAGCAAAGAGATCCGCGAAATACAGATGTAACTCTGTGAGATGAATTTACAGAACACTAAGCAGTTTCTCAGGAAGCTTCTTTCCAGATTTCATCTGAGGATATTTCCTTTTTCACCATAGCCCTCTATGCGCTTCCAAATATCACTTTGCCAATTCCACAATAAATGTCTTAGCGAAAGACATCTTGTGGGGAAAGCTGTAACTCTGTGAGATGATTTCACAGAACACAAAGAAGTTTTTCAGAAAGCTTCTTTCTCGTTGTTATCGGAGTTTATATCCTTTGGCCCTATAGTCTTCAAAGGGATCCGAAATATCTGTTCTCAGATTCCACAGAAATAAGGCTAGCAAAGAGAGCCACGAAATACAGATGTAACTCTGTGAGATGAATTATCAGAACACTAAGCAGTTTCTCAGAAAGCTTCTTTCCAGATTTCATCTGACGATATTTCCTTTTTCACCATTGCCCTCTATGGGCTTCAAAATATCACTTTGCCAATTCCACAAGAACTGTCTTAGCGAAAGGTTTCTTGAGGGGAAAGCTGTAACTCTGTGAGATGATTTCAGAGAACACAAAGAAGTTTCTCAGAAAGCTTCTTTCTCATTGTTATCGGAGTTTATATCCTTTGGCCCTATAGTCTTCAAAGGGATCCGAAATATCTCTTCTCAGATTCCACAGAAATAAGGCTAGCAAAGAGATCCGCGAAATACAGATGTAACTCTGTGAGATGAATTAACAGAACACTAAGCAGTTTCTCAGAAAGCTTCTTTCCAGATTTCATCTGAGGATATTTCCTTTTTCACCATAGCCCTCTATAGGCTTCCAAATATCACTTTGCCAATTCCACAAGAACTTTCTTAGCGAAAGGCTTCTTGAGGGGAAAGCTGTAACTCTGTGAGATGATTTCACAGAACACAAAGAAGTTTCTCAGAAAGCTTCCTTCTCTTTCTTATCGTAATTTATTTCCTTTGGCCCTATATTCATCAAAGGGATCCGAAATATCTCTTCTCAGATTCCACAGAAATAAGGCTAGCAAAGAGATCCACGAAATACAGATGTAACTCTGTGAGATGATTTCACAGAACACAAAGAAGTTTCTCAGAAAGCTTCTTTCTCGTTGTTATCGGAGTTTATATCCTTTGACCCTATAGTCTTCAAAGGGATCCGAAATATCTCTTCTCAGATTCCACAGAAAGAAGGGTAGCAAAGAGAACCACGAAATACAGATGTAACTCTGTGAGATGAATTAGCAGAACACTAAGCAGTTTCTCAGAAAGCTTCTTTCAAGATTTCATCTGACGATATTTCCTTTTTCCCCATTGCCCTCTATGGGCTTCCAAATATCACTTTGCCAATTCCACAAGAACTGTCTTAGCGAAAGGCTTCTTGAGGGGAAAGCTGTAACTCTGTGAGATGATTTCACAGAACACAAAGAAGTTTCTCAGAAAGCTTCTTTCTCATTGTTATCATAGTTTATTTCCTTTGGCCCTATAGTATTCAAAGGGATCCGAAATATCTGTTCTCAGATTCCACAGAAATAAGGCTAGCAAAGAGATCCACGAAATACAGATGTAACTCTGTGAGATGAATTAACAGAACACTAAGCAGTTTCTCAGAAAGCTTCTTTCCAGATTTCATCTGAGGATATTTCCTTTTTCACCATTGCCCTCTATGGGCTTCCAAATATCAGTTTGCCAATTACACAAAAACTGTCTTAGCGAAAGGCTTCTTGAAGGGAAAGCTGTAACACTGTGAGATGATTTCACAGAATACAAAGAAGTTTCTCAGAAAGTTTCTTTCTCGTTGTTATCGCAGTTTATTTCCTTTGTCCCTATAGTCTTCAAAGGGATCCGAAATATCTGTTCTCAGATTCCACAGAAATAAGGCTAGCAAAGAGATCCACGAAATACAGATGTAACTCTGTGAGATGAATTAACAGAACACTAAGCAGTTTCTCAGAAAGCTTCTTTCCAGATTTCATCTGAGGATATTTCCTTTTTCACCATAGCCCTCTATGCGCTTCCAAATATCACTTTGCCAATTCCACAATAAATGTCTTAGCGAAAGACTTCTTGTGGGGAAAGCTGTAACTCTGTGAGATGATTTCACAGAACACAAAGAAGTTTCTCAGAAAGTTTCTTTCTGTTTGTTATCGGAGTTTATTTCCTTTGGCCCTATAGTCTTTAAAGGGATCCGAAATATCTGTTCTCAGATTCCACAGAAATAAGGCTAGCAAAGAGATCCACGAAATACAGATGTAACTCTGTGAGATGAATTAACAGAACACTAAGCAGTTTCTCAGAAAGCTTCTTTCCAGATTTCATCTGAGGATATTTCCTTTTTCACCATTGCCCTCTATGGGCTTCCAAATATCACTTTGCCAATTCCACAAGAACTGTCTTAGCGAAAGGCTTCTTGAGGGGAAAGCTGTAACTCTGTGAGATGATTTCACAGAACACAAAGAAGTTTCTGAGAAAGCTTCCTTCTCGTTGTTATCGGAGTTTATATCCTTTGGCCCTGTAGTCTTCAAAGGGATCCGAAATATCTGTTCTCAGATTCCACAGAAATAACGCTAGCAAAGAGATCCACGAAATACAAATGTAACTCTGTGAGATGAATTAACAGAACACTAAGCAGTTTCTCAGAAAGCTTCTTTCCAGATTTCATCTGAGGATATTTCCTTTTTCACCATAGCCCTCTATAGTCTTCCAAATATCACTTTGCCAATTCCACAAGAACTGTCTTAGCGAAAGGCTTCTTGAGGGGAAAGCTGTAACTCTGTGAGATGATTTCACAGAACACAAAGAAGTTTCTCAGAAAGCTTCCTTCTCTTTCTTATCGTAATTTATTTCCTTTGGCCCTATATTCATCAAAGGGATCCGAAATATCTCTTCTCAGATTCCACAGAAATAAGGCTAGCAAAGAGATCCACGAAATACCGATGTAACTCTGTGAGATGATTTCACAGAACACAAAGAAGTTTCTCAGAAAGCTTCTTTCTCGTTGTTATCGGAGTTTATATCCTTTGGCCCTATAGTCTTCAAAGGGATCCGAAATATCTCTTCTCAGATTCCACAGAAAGAAGGGTAGCAAAGAGAGCCACGAAATACAGATGTAACTCTGTGAGATGAATTAACAGAACACTAAGCAGTTTCTCAGAAAGCTTCTTTCCAGATTTCATCTGACGATATTTCCTTTTTCACCATTGCCCTCTATGGGCTTCCAAATATCACTTTGCCAGTTCAACAAGAACTGTCTTAGCGAAAGGCTTCTTGAGGGGAAAGCTGTAACTCTGTGAGATGATTTCACAGAACACAAAGAAGTTTCTCAGAAAGCTTCTTTCTCATTGTTAACGGAGTTTATTTCCTTTGGCCCTATAGTCTTTAAAGGGATCCGAAATATCTGTTCTCAGATTCCACAGAAATAAGGCTAGCAAAGAGATCCACGAAATACAGATGTAACTCTGTGAGATGAATTAACAGAACACTAAGCAGTTTCTCAGAAAGCTTCTTACCAGATTTCATCTGAGGATATTTCCTTTTTCACCATAGCCCTCTATGCGCTTCAAAATAGCACTTTGCCAATTCAACAAGAACTGTCTTAGCGAAAGACTTCTTGTGGGGAAAGCTGTAACTCTGTGAGACGATTTCACAGAACACAAAGAAGTTTCTCAGAAAGTTTCTTTCTCTTTGTTATCGGAGTTTATTTCCTTTCGCCCTATAGTCTTCAAAGGGATCCGAAATATCTGTTCTCAGATTCCACAGAAATAAGGCTAGCAAAGAGATCCACGAAATACAGATGTAACTCTGTGAGATGAATTAACAGAACACTAAGCAGTTTCTCAGAAAGCTTCTTTCCAGATTTCATCTGAGGATATTTCCTTTTTCACCATAGCCCTCTATGCGCTTCCAAATATCACTTTGCCAATTCCACAATAAATGTCTTAGCGAAAGACTTCTTGTGGGGAAAGCTGTAACTCTGTGAGATGATTTCACAGAACACAAAGAAGTTTCTCAGAAAGTTTCTTTCTCTTTGTTATCGGAGTTTATTTCCTTTGGCCCTATAGTCTTTAAAGGGATCCGAAATATCTGTTCTCAGATTCCACAGAAATAAGGCTAGCAAAGAGATCCACGAAATACAGATGTAACTCTGTGAGATGAATTAACAGAACACTAAGCAGTTTCTCAGAAAGCTTCTTTCCAGATTTCATCTGAGGATATTTCCTTTTTCACCATACCCCTCTATGCGCTTCCAAATATCACTTTGCCAATTCCACAATAAATGTCTTAGCGAAAGACTTCTTGTGGGGAAAGCTGTAACTCTGTGAGATGATTTCACAGAACACAAAGAAGTTTCTCAGAAAGTTTCTTTCTCTTTGTTATCGGAGTTTATTTCTTTTGGCCCTTCAGTGTTTAAAGGGATCCGAAATATCTGTTCTCAGATTCCACAGAAATAAGGCTAGCAAAGAGATCCACGAAATACAGATGTAACTCTGTGAGATGAATTAACAGAACACTAAGCAGTTTCTCAGAAAGCTTCTTACCAGATTTCATCTGAGGATATTTCCTTTTTCACCATAGCCCTCTATGCGCTTCAAAATAGCACTTTGCCAATTCAACAAGAACTGTCTTAGCGAAAGACTTCTTGTGGGGAAAGCTGTAACTCTGTGAGATGATTTCACAGAACACAAAGAAGTTTCTCAGAAAGTTTCTTTCTCTTTGTTATCGGAGTTTATTTCCTTTCGCCCTATAGTCTTCAAAGGGATCCGAAATATCTGTTCTCAGATTCCACAGAAATAAGGCTAGCAAAGAGATCCACGAAATACAGATGTAACTCTGTGAGATGAATTAACAGAACACTAAGCAGTTTCTCAGAAAGCTTCTTTCCAGATTTCATCTGAGGATATTTCCTTTTTCACCATAGCCCTCTATGCGCTTCCAAATATCACTTTGCCAATTCCACAATAAATGTCTTAGCGAAAGACTTCTTGTGGGGAAAGCTGTAACTCTGTGAGATGATTTCACAGAACACAAAGAAGTTTCTCAGAAAGTTTCTTTCTCTTTGTTATCGGAGTTTATTTCCTTTGGCCCTATAGTCTTTAAAGGGATCCGAAATATCTGTTCTCAGATTCCACAGAAATAAGGCTAGCAAAGAGATCCACGAAATACAGATGTAACTCTGTGAGATGAATTAACAGAACACTAAGCAGTTTCTCAGAAAGCTTCTTTCCAGATTTCATCTGAGGATATTTCCTTTTTCACCATACCCCTCTATGCGCTTCCAAATATCACTTTGCCAATTCCACAATAAATGTCTTAGCGAAAGACTTCTTGTGGGGAAAGCTGTAACTCTGTGAGATGATTTCACAGAACACAAAGAAGTTTCTCAGAAAGTTTCTTTCTCTTTGTTATCGGAGTTTATTTCTTTTGGCCCTTCAGTGTTTAAAGGGATCCGAAATATCTGTTCTCAGATTCCACAGAAATAAGGCTAGCAAAGAGATCCACGAAATACAGATGTAGCTCTGTGAGATGAATTAACAGAACACTAAGCAGTTTCTCAGAAAGCTTCTTTCCAGATTTCATCTGAGGATATTTCCTTTTTCACCATTGCCCTCTACGGGCTTCCAAATATCACTTTGCCAATTCCACAAGAACTGTCTTAGCGAAAGGCTTCTTGAGGGGAAAGCTGTAACTCTGTGAGATGATTTCACAGAACACAAAGAAGCTTCTCAGAAATCTTCTTTCTCTTTGTTATCGGAGGTTATACCCTTTGGCCCTATAGTCTTCAAAGGGATCCGAAATATCTGTTCTCAGATTCCACAGAAATAAGGCTAGTAAAGAGATCCGCGAAATACAGATGTAACTCTGTGAGATGAATTAACAGAACACTAAGCAGTTTCTCAGAAAGCTTCTTTCCAGATTTCATCTGAGGATATTTCCTTTTTCACCATAGCCCTCTATGCGCTTCCAAATATCACTTTGCCAATTCCACAATAAATGTCTTAGCGAAAGACTTCTTGTGGGGAAAGCTGTAACTCTGTGAGATGATTTCACAGAACACAAAGAAGTTTCTCAGAAAGCTTCTTTCTCGTTGTTATCGGAGTTTATATCCTTTGGCCCTATAGTCTTCAAAGGGATCCGAAATATCTGTTCTCAGATTCCACAGTAATAAGGCTAGCAAAGAGAGCCACGAAATACAGATGTAACTCTGTGAGATGAATTAACAGAACACTAAGCAGTTTCTCAGAAAGCTTCTTTCCAGATTTCATCTGACGATATTTCCTTTTTCACCATTGCCCTCTATGGGCTTCAAAATATCACTTTGCCAATTCCACAAGAACTGTCTTAGCGAAAGGCTTCTTGAGGGGAAAGCTGTAACTCTGTGAGATGATTTCACAGAACACAAAGAAGTTTCTCAGAAAGCTTCTTTCTCATTGTTATCGGAGTTTATATCCTTTGGCCCTATAGTCTTCAAAGGGATCCGAAATATCTGTTCTCAGATTCCACAGAAATAAGGCTAGCAAAGAGATCCGCGAAATACAGATGTAACTCTGTGAGATGAATTAACAGAACACTAAGCAGTTTCTCAGAAAGCTTCTTTCCAGATTTCATCTGAGGATATTTCCTTTTTCACCATAGCCCTCTATGCGCTTCCAAATATCACTTTGCCAATTCCACAATAAATGTCTTAGCGAAAGACTACTTGTGGGGAAAGATGTAACTCTGTGAGATGATTTCACAGAACACAAAGAAGTTTCTGAGAAAGTTTCTTTCTCTTTGTTATCGGAGTTTATTTCCTTTGGCCCTATAGTCTTTAAAGGGATCCGAAATATCTGTTCTCAGATTCCACAGAAATAAGGCTAGCAAAGAGATCCGCGAAATACAGATGTAACTCTGTGAGATGAATTAACAGAACACTAAGCAGTTTCTCAGAAAGCTTCTTTCCAGATTTCATCTGAGGATATTTCCTTTTTCACCATAGCCCTCTATGCGCTTCCAAATATCACTTTGCCAATTCCACAATAAATGTCTTAGCGAAAGGCTTCTTGAGGGGAAAGCTGTAACTCTGTGAGATGATTTCACAGAACACAAAGAAGTTTCTCAGAAAGTTTCTTTCTCTGTGTTATCGGAGTTTATTTCCTTTGGCCCTATAGTCTTTAAAGGGATCCGAAATATCTGTTCTCAGATTCCACAGAAATAAGGCTAGCAAAGAGATCCACGAAATACAGATGTAACTCTGTGAGATGAATTAACAGAACACTAAGCAGTTTCTCAGAAAGCTTCTTTCCAGATTTCATCTGAGGATATTTCCTTTTTCACCATTGCCCTCTATGGGCTTCCAAATATCACTTTGCCAATTCCACAAGAACTGTCTTAGCGAAAGGCTTCTTGAGGGGAAAGCTGTAACTCTGTGAGATGATTTCACAGAACACAAAGAAGCTTCTCAGAAAGCTTCTTTCTCTTTGTTATCGGAGTTTATTTCCTTTGGCCCTATAGTCTTTAAAGGGAACCGAAATATCTGTTCTCAGATTCCACAGAAATAAGGCTAGCAAAGAGATCCGCGAAATACAGATGTAACTCTGTGAGATGAATTAACAGAACACTAAGCAGTTTCTCAGAAAGCTTCTTTCCAGATTTCATCTGAGGATATTTCCTTTTTCACCATAGCCCTCTATGCGCTTCCAAATATCACTTTGCCAATTCCACAATAAATGTCTTAGCGAAAGACTTCTTGTGGGGAAAGCTGTAACTCTGTGAGATGATTTCACAGAACACAAAGAAGTTTCTCAGAAAGCTTCTTTCTCGTTGTTATCGGAGTTTATATCCTTTGGCCCTATAGTCTTCAAAGGGATCCGAAATATCTGTTCTCAGATTCCACAGAAATAAGGCTAGCAAAGAGAGCCACGAAATACAGATGTAACTCTGTGAGATGAATTATCAGAACACTAAGCAGTTTCTCAGAAAGCTTCTTTCCAGATTTCATCTGACGATATTTCCTTTTTCACCATTGCCCTCTATGGGCTTCAAAATATCACTTTGCCAATTCCACAAGAACTGTCTTAGCGAAAGGCTTCTTGAGGGGAAACTGTAACTCTGTGAGTTGATTTCACAGAACACAAAGAAGTTTCTCAGAAAGCTTCTTTCTCATTGTTATCGGAGTTTATATCCTTTGGCCCTATAGTCTTCAAAGGGATCCGAAATATCTGTTCTCAGATTCCACAGAAATAAGGCTAGCAAAGAGATCCGCGAAATACAGATGTAACTCTGTGAGATGAATTAACAGAACACTAAGCAGTTTCTCAGAAAGCTTCTTTCCAGATTTCATCTGAGGATATTTCCTTTTTCACCATAGCCCTGTATGCGCTTCCAAATATCACTTTGCCAATTCCACAATAAATGTCTTAGCGAAAGACTTCTTGTGGGGAAAGATGTAACTCTGTGAGATGATTTCACAGAACACAAAGAAGTTTCTGAGAAAGTTTCTTTCTCTTTGTTATCGGAGTTTACTTCCTTTGGCCCTATAGTCTTTAAAGGGATCCGAAATATCTGTTCTCAGATTCCACAGAAATAAGGCTAGTAAAGAGATCCGCGAAATACAGATGTAACTCTGTGAGATGAATTAACAGAACACTAAGCAGTTTCTCAGAAAGCTTCTTTCCAGATTTCATCTGAGGATATTTCCTTTTTCACCATAGCCCTCTATGCGCTTCCAAATATCACTTTGCCAATTCCACAATAAATGTCTTAGCGAAAGGCTTCTTGAGGGGAAAGCTGTAACTCTGTGAGATGATTTCACAGAACACAAAGAAGTTTCTCAGAAAGTTTCTTTCTCTGTGTTATCGGAGTTTATTTCCTTTGGCCCTATAGTCTTTAAAGGGATCCGAAATATCTGTTCTCAGATTCCACAGAAATAAGGCTAGCAAAGAGATCCACGAAATACAGATGTAACTCTGTGAGATGAATTAACAGAACACTAAGCAGTTTCTCAGAAAGCTTCTTTCCAGATTTCATCTGAGGATATTTCCTTTTTCACCATAGCCCTCTATGGGCTTCCAAATATCACTTTGCCAATTCCACAAGAACTGTCTTAGCGAAAGGCTTCTTGAGGGGAAAGCTGTAACTCTGTGAGATGATTTCACAGAACACAAAGAAGCTTCTCAGAAAGCTTCTTTCTCTTTGTTATCGGAGTTTATTTCCTTTGGCCCTATAGTCTTTAAAGGGATCCGAAATATCTGTTCTCAGATTCCACAGAAATAAGGCTAGCAAAGAGATCCGCGAAATACAGATGTAACTCTGTGAGATGAATTTACAGAACACTAAGCAGTTTCTCAGGAAGCTTCTTTCCAGATTTCATCTGAGGATATTTCCTTTTTCACCATAGCCCTCTATGCGCTTCCAAATATCACTTTGCCAATTCCACAATAAATGTCTTAGCGAAAGACATCTTGTGGGGAAAGCTGTAACTCTGTGAGATGATTTCACAGAACACAAAGAAGTTTTTCAGAAAGCTTCTTTCTCGTTGTTATCGGAGTTTATATCCTTTGGCCCTATAGTCTTCAAAGGGATCCGAAATATCTGTTCTCAGATTCCACAGAAATAAGGCTAGCAAAGAGAGCCACGAAATACAGATGTAACTCTGTGAGATGAATTATCAGAACACTAAGCAGTTTCTCAGAAAGCTTCTTTCCAGATTTCATCTGACGATATTTCCTTTTTCACCATTGCCCTCTATGGGCTTCAAAATATCACTTTGCCAATTCCACAAGAACTGTCTTAGCGAAAGGTTTCTTGAGGGGAAAGCTGTAACTCTGTGAGATGATTTCAGAGAACACAAAGAAGTTTCTCAGAAAGCTTCTTTCTCATTGTTATCGGAGTTTATATCCTTTGGCCCTATAGTCTTCAAAGGGATCCGAAATATCTCTTCTCAGATTCCACAGAAATAAGGCTAGCAAAGAGATCCGCGAAATACAGATGTAACTCTGTGAGATGAATTAACAGAACACTAAGCAGTTTCTCAGAAAGCTTCTTTCCAGATTTCATCTGAGGATATTTCCTTTTTCACCATAGCCCTCTATAGGCTTCCAAATATCACTTTGCCAATTCCACAAGAACTTTCTTAGCGAAAGGCTTCTTGAGGGGAAAGCTGTAACTCTGTGAGATGATTTCACAGAACACAAAGAAGTTTCTCAGAAAGCTTCCTTCTCTTTCTTATCGTAATTTATTTCCTTTGGCCCTATATTCATCAAAGGGATCCGAAATATCTCTTCTCAGATTCCACAGAAATAAGGCTAGCAAAGAGATCCACGAAATACAGATGTAACTCTGTGAGATGATTTCACAGAACACAAAGAAGTTTCTCAGAAAGCTTCTTTCTCGTTGTTATCGGAGTTTATATCCTTTGACCCTATAGTCTTCAAAGGGATCCGAAATATCTCTTCTCAGATTCCACAGAAAGAAGGGTAGCAAAGAGAACCACGAAATACAGATGTAACTCTGTGAGATGAATTAGCAGAACACTAAGCAGTTTCTCAGAAAGCTTCTTTCAAGATTTCATCTGACGATATTTCCTTTTTCCCCATTGCCCTCTATGGGCTTCCAAATATCACTTTGCCAATTCCACAAGAACTGTCTTAGCGAAAGGCTTCTTGAGGGGAAAGCTGTAACTCTGTGAGATGATTTCACAGAACACAAAGAAGTTTCTCAGAAAGCTTCTTTCTCATTGTTATCATAGTTTATTTCCTTTGGCCCTATAGTATTCAAAGGGATCCGAAATATCTGTTCTCAGATTCCACAGAAATAAGGCTAGCAAAGAGATCCACGAAATACAGATGTAACTCTGTGAGATGAATTAACAGAACACTAAGCAGTTTCTCAGAAAGCTTCTTTCCAGATTTCATCTGAGGATATTTCCTTTTTCACCATTGCCCTCTATGGGCTTCCAAATATCAGTTTGCCAATTACACAAAAACTGTCTTAGCGAAAGGCTTCTTGAAGGGAAAGCTGTAACACTGTGAGATGATTTCACAGAATACAAAGAAGTTTCTCAGAAAGTTTCTTTCTCGTTGTTATCGCAGTTTATTTCCTTTGTCCCTATAGTCTTCAAAGGGATCCGAAATATCTGTTCTCAGATTCCACAGAAATAAGGCTAGCAAAGAGATCCACGAAATACAGATGTAACTCTGTGAGATGAATTAACAGAACACTAAGCAGTTTCTCAGAAAGCTTCTTTCCAGATTTCATCTGAGGATATTTCCTTTTTCACCATAGCCCTCTATGCGATTCCAAATATCACTTTGCCAATTCCACAATAAATATCTTAGCGAAAGACTTCTTGTGGGGAAAGCTGTAACTCTGTGAGATGATTTCACAGAACACAAAGAAGTTTCTCAGAAAGTTTCTTTCTGTTTGTTATCGGAGTTTATTTCCTTTGGCCCTATAGTCTTTAAAGGGATCCGAAATATCTGTTCTCAGATTCCACAGAAATAAGGCTAGCAAAGAGATCCACGAAATACAGATGTAACTCTGTGAGATGAATTAACAGAACACTAAGCAGTTTCTCAGAAAGCTTCTTTCCAGATTTCATCTGAGGATATTTCCTTTTTCACCATTGCCCTCTATGGGCTTCCAAATATCACTTTGCCAATTCCACAAGAACTGTCTTAGCGAAAGGCTTCTTGAGGGGAAAGCTGTAACTCTGTGAGATGATTTCACAGAACACAAAGAAGTTTCTGAGAAAGCTTCCTTCTCGTTGTTATCGGAGTTTATATCCTTTGGCCCTGTAGTCTTCAAAGGGATCCGAAATATCTGTTCTCAGATTCCACAGAAATAACGCTAGCAAAGAGATCCACGAAATACAAATGTAACTCTGTGAGATGAATTAACAGAACACTAAGCAGTTTCTCAGAAAGCTTCTTTCCAGATTTCATCTGAGGATATTTCCTTTTTCACCATAGCCCTCTATAGGCTTCCAAATATCACTTTGCCAATTCCACAAGAACTGTCTTAGCGAAAGGCTTCTTGAGGGGAAAGCTGTAACTCTGTGAGATGATTTCACAGAACACAAAGAAGTTTCTCAGAAAGCTTCCTTCTCTTTCTTATCGTAATTTATTTCCTTTGGCCCTATATTCATCAAAGGGATCCGAAATATCTCTTCTCAGATTCCACAGAAATAAGGCTAGCAAAGAGATCCACGAAATACCGATGTAACTCTGTGAGATGATTTCACAGAACACAAAGAAGTTTCTCAGAAAGCTTCTTTCTCGTTGTTATCGGAGTTTATATCCTTTGGCCCTATAGTCTTCAAAGGGATCCGAAATATCTCTTCTCAGATTCCACAGAAAGAAGGGTAGCAAAGAGAGCCACGAAATACAGATGTAACTCTGTGAGATGAATTAACAGAACACTAAGCAGTTTCTCAGAAAGCTTCTTTCCAGATTTCATCTGACGATATTTCCTTTTTCACCATTGCCCTCTATGGGCTTCCAAATATCACTTTGCCAGTTCAACAAGAACTGTCTTAGCGAAAGGCTTCTTGAGGGGAAAGCTGTAACTCTGTGAGATGATTTCACAGAACACAAAGAAGTTTCTCAGAAAGCTTCTTTCTCATTGTTAACGGAGTTTATTTCCTTTGGCCCTATAGTCTTTAAAGGGATCCGAAATATCTGTTCTCAGATTCCACAGAAATAAGGCTAGCAAAGAGATCCACGAAATACAGATGTAACTCTGTGAGATGAATTAACAGAACACTAAGCAGTTTCTCAGAAAGCTTCTTACCAGATTTCATCTGAGGATATTTCCTTTTTCACCATAGCCCTCTATGCGCTTCAAAATAGCACTTTGCCAATTCAACAAGAACTGTCTTAGCGAAAGACTTCTTGTGGGGAAAGCTGTAACTCTGTGAGATGATTTCACAGAACACAAAGAAGTTTCTCAGAAAGTTTCTTTCTCTTTGTTATCGGAGTTTATTTCCTTTGGCCCTATAGTCTTTAAAGGGATCCGAAATATCTGTTCTCAGATTCCACAGAAATAAGGCTAGCAAAGAGATCCACGAAATACAGATGTAACTCTGTGAGATGAATTAACAGAACACTAAGCAGTTTCTCAGAAAGCTTCTTTCCAGATTTCATCTGAGGATATTTCCTTTTTCACCATAGCCCTCTATGCGCTTCCAAATATCACTTTGCCAATTCCACAATAAATGTCTTAGCGAAAGACTTCTTGTGGGGAAAGCTGTAACTCTGTGAGATGATTTCACAGAACACAAAGAAGTTTCTCAGAAAGTTTCTTTCTCTTTGTTATCGGAGTTTATTTCTTTTGGCCCTTCAGTGTTTAAAGGGATCCGAAATATCTGTTCTCAGATTCCACAGAAATAAGGCTAGCAAAGAGATCCACGAAATACAGATATAACTCTGTGAGATGAATTAACAGAACACTAAGCAGTTTCTCAGAAAGCTTCTTTCCAGATTTCATCTGAGGATATTTCCTTTTTCACCATTGCCCTCTACGGGCTTCCAAATATCACTTTGCCAATTCCACAAGAACTGTCTTAGCGAAAGGCTTCTTGAGGGGAAAGCTGTAACTCTGTGAGATGATTTCACAGAACACAAAGAAGTTTCTGAGAAAGCTTCTTTCTCGTTGTTATCGGAGGTTATACCCTTTGGCCCTATAGTCTTCAAAGGGATCCGAAATATCTGTTCTCAGATTCCACAGAAATAAGGCTAGCAAAGAGATCCGCGAAATACAGATGTAACTCTGTGAGATGAATTAACAGAACACTAAGCAGTTTCTCAGAAAGCTTCTTTCCAGATTTCATCTGAGGATATTTCCTTTTTCACCATAGCCCTCTATGCGCTTCCAAATATCACTTTGCCAATTCCACAATAAATGTCTTAGCGAAAGACTTCTTGTGGGGAAAGCTGTAACTCTGTGAGATGATTTCACAGAACACAAAGAAGTTTCTCAGAAAGCTTCTTTCTCGTTGTTATCGGAGTTTATATCCTTTGGCCCTATAGTCTTCAAAGGGATCCGAAATATCTGTTCTCAGATTCCACAGAAATAAGGCTAGCAAAGAGAGCCACGAAATACAGATGTAACTCTGTGAGATGAATTAACAGAACACTAAGCAGTTTCTCAGAAAGCTTCTTTCCAGATTTCATCTGACGATATTTCCTTTTTCACCATTGCCCTCTATGGGCTTCAAAATATCACTTTGCCAATTCCACAAGAACTGTCTTAGCGAAAGGCTTCTTGAGGGGAAAGCTGTAACTCTGTGAGATGATTTCACAGAACACAAAGAAGTTTCTCAGAAAGCTTCTTTCTCATTGTTATCGGAGTTTATATCCTTTGGCCCTATAGTCTTCAAAGGGATCCGAAATATCTGTTCTCAGATTCCACAGAAATAAGGCTAGCAAAGAGAGCCACGAAATACAGATGTAACTCTGTGAGATGAATTATCAGAACACTAAGCAGTTTCTCAGAAAGCTTCTTTCCAGATTTCATCTGACGATATTTCCTTTTTCACCATTGCCCTCTATGGGCTTCAAAATATCACTTTGCCAATTCCACAAGAACTGTCTTAGCGAAAGGCTTCTTGAGGGGAAACTGTAACTCTGTGAGTTGATTTCACAGAACACAAAGAAGTTTCTCAGAAAGCTTCTTTCTCATTGTTATCGGAGTTTATATCCTTTGGCCCTATAGTCTTCAAAGGGATCCGAAATATCTGTTCTCAGATTCCACAGAAATAAGGCTAGCAAAGAGATCCGCGAAATACAGATGTAACTCTGTGAGATGAATTAACAGAACACTAAGCAGTTTCTCAGAAAGCTTCTTTCCAGATTTCATCTGAGGATATTTCCTTTTTCACCATAGCCCTGTATGCGCTTCCAAATATCACTTTGCCAATTCCACAATAAATGTCTTAGCGAAAGACTTCTTGTGGGGAAAGATGTAACTCTGTGAGATGATTTCACAGAACACAAAGAAGTTTCTGAGAAAGTTTCTTTCTCTTTGTTATCGGAGTTTACTTCCTTTGGCCCTATAGTCTTTAAAGGGATCCGAAATATCTGTTCACAGATTCCACAGAAATAAGGCTAGTAAAGAGATCCGCGAAATACAGATGTAACTCTGTGAGATGAATTAACAGAACACTAAGCAGTTTCTCAGAAAGCTTCTTTCCAGATTTCATCTGAGGATATTTCCTTTTTCACCATAGCCCTCTATGCGCTTCCAAATATCACTTTGCCAATTCCACAATAAATGTCTTAGCGAAAGGCCTCTTGAGGGGAAAGCTGTAACTCTGTGAGATGATTTCACAGAACACAAAGAAGTTTCTCAGAAAGTTTCTTTCTCTGTGTTATCGGAGTTTATTTCCTTTGGCCCTATAGTCTTTAAAGGGATCCGAAATATCTGTTCTCAGATTCCACAGAAATAAGGCTAGCAAAGAGATACACGAAATACAGATGTAACTCTGTGAGATGAATTAACAGAACACTAAGCAGTTTCTCAGAAAGCTTCTTTCCAGATTTCATCTGAGGATATTTCCTTTATCACCATTGCCCTCTATGGGCTTCCAAATATCACTTTGCCAATTCCACAAGAACTGTCTTAGCGAGAGGCTTCTTGAGGGGAAAGCTGTAACTCTGTGAGATGATTTTACAGAACACAAAGAAGTTTCTCAGAAAGCTTCTTTCTCATTGTTATAGGAATTTATATCCTTTGGCCCTATAGCCTTCAAAGGGATCCGAAATATCTGTTCTCAGATTCCACAGAAATAACGCTAGCAAAGAGATCCACGAAATACAAATGTAACTCTGTGAGATGAATTAACAGAACACTAAGCAGTTTCTCAGAAAGCTTCTTTCCAGATTTCATCTGAGGATATTTCCTTTTTCACCATAGCCCTCTATAGGCTTCCAAATATCACTTTGCCAATTCCACAAGAACTGTCTTAGCGAAAGTCTTCTTGAGGGGAAAGCTGTAACTCTGTGAGATGATTTCACAGAACACAAAGAAGTTTCTCAGAAAGCTTCCTTCTCTTTCTTATCGTAATTTATTTCCTTTGGCCCTATATTCATCAAAGCGATCCGAAATATCTCTTCTCAGATTCCACAGAAATAAGGCTAGCAAAGAGATCCACGAAATACAGATGTAACTCTGTGAGATGATTTCACAGAACACAAAGAAGTTTCTCAGAAAGCTTCTTTCTCGTTGTTATCGGAGTTTATATCCTTTGGCCCTATAGTCTTCAAAGGGATCCGAAATATCTCTTCTCAGATTCCACAGAAAGAAGGGTAGCAAAGAGAACCACGAAATACAGATGTAACTCTGTGAGATGAATTAACAGAACACTAAGCAGTTTCTCAGAAAGCTTCTTTCCAGATTTCATCTGACGATATTTCCTTTTTCACCATTGCCCTCTATGGGCTTCCAAATATCACTTTGCCAGTTCAACAAGAACTGTCTTAGCGAAAGGCTTCTTGAGGGGAAAGCTGTAACTCTGTGAGATGATTTCACAGAACACAAAGAAGTTTCTCAGAAAGCTTCTTTCTCATTGTTAACGGAGTTTATTTCCTTTGGCCCTATAGTCTTTAAAGGGATCCGAAATATCTGTTCTCAGATTCCACAGAAATAAGGCTAGCAAAGAGATCCACGAAATACAGATGTAACTCTGTGAGATGAATTAACAGAACACTAAGCAGTTTCTCAGAAAGCTTCTTTCCAGATTTCATCTGAGGATATTTCCTTTTTCACCAAAGCCCTCTATGCGCTTCCAAATATCACTTTGCCAATTCCACAATAAATGTCTTAGCGAAAGACTTCTTGTGGGGAAAGCTGTAACTCTGTGAGATGATTTCACAGAACACAAAGAAGTTTCTCAGAAAGTTTCTTTCTCTTTGTTATCGGAGTTTATTTCCTTTGGCCCTATAGTCTTTAAAGGGATCCGAAATATCTGTTCTCAGATTCCACAGAAATAAGGCTAGGAAAGAGATCCACGAAATACAGATGTAACTCTGTGAGATGAATTAACAGAACACTAAGCAGTTTCTCAGAAAGCTTCTTTCCAGATTTCATCTGAGGATATTTCCTTTTTCACCATACCCCTCTATGCGCTTCCAAATATCACTTTGCCAATTACACAATAAATGTCTTAGCGAAAGACTTCTTGTGGGGAAAGCTGTAACTCTGTGAGATGATTTCACAGAACACAAAGAAGTTTCTCAGAAAGTTTCTTTCTCTTTGTTATCGGAGTTTATTTCTTTTGGCCCTTCAGTGTTTAAAGGGATCCGAAATATCTGTTCTCAGATTCCACAGAAATAAGGCTAGCAAAGAGATCCACGAAATACAGATGTAACTCTGTGAGATGAATTAACAGAACACTAAGCAGTTTCTCAGAAAGCTTCTTTCCAGATTTCATCTGAGGATATTTCCTTTTTCACCATTGCCCTCTACGGGCTTCCAAATATCACTTTGCCAATTCCACAAGAACTGTCTTAGCGAAAGGCTTCTTGAGGGGAAAGCTGTAACTCTGTGAGATGATTTCACAGAACACAAAGAAGTTTCTGAGAAAGCTTCTTTCTCGTTGTTATCGGAGGTTATATCCTTTGGCCCTATAGTCTTCAAAGGGATCCGAAATATCTGTTCTCAGATTCCACAGAAATAAGGCTAGCAAAGAGATCCGCGAAATACAGATGTAACTCTGTGAGATGAATTAACAGAACACTAAGCAGTTTCTCAGAAAGCTTCTTTCCAGATTTCATCTGAGGATATTTCCTTTTTCACCATAGCCCTCTATGCGCTTCGAAATATCACTTTGCCAATTCCACAATAAATGTCTTAGCGAAGGACTTCTTGTGGGGAAAGATGTAACTCTGTGAGATGATTTCACAGAACACAAAGAAGTTTCTCAGAAAGTTTCTTTCTCTTTGTTATCAGAGTTTATTTCCTTTGGCCCTATAGTCTTTAAAGGGATCCGAAATATCTGTTCTCAGATTCCACAGAAATAAAGGTAGCAAAGAGATCCACGAAATACAGATGTAACTCTGTGAGATGAATTAACAGAACACTAAGCAGTTTCTCAGAAAGCTTCTTTCCAGATTTCATCTGAGGATATTTCCTTTTTCACCATAGCCCTCTATGGGCTTCCAAATATCACTTTGCCAATTCCACAATAAATGTCTTAGCGAAAGACTTCTTGATGGGAAAGCTGTAACTCTGTGAGATGATTTCACAGAACACAAAGAAGTTTCTCAGAAAGCTTCTTTCTCGTTGTTATCGGAGTTTATATCCTTTGGCCCTATAGTCTTCAAAGGGATCCGAAATATCTCTTCTCAGATTCCACAGAAATAAGGCTAGCAAAGAGATCCACGAAATACAGATGTAACTCTGTGAGATGAATTAACAGAACACGAAGCAGTTTCTCAGAAAGCTTCTTTCCAGATTTCATCTGAGGATATTTCCTTTTTCACCATAGCCCTCTATGCGCTTCCAAATATCACTTTGCCAATTCCACAATAAATGTCTTAGCGAAAGACTTCTTGTGGGGAAAGCTGTAACTCTGTGAGATGATTTCACAGAACACAAAGAAGTTTCTCAGAAAGTTTCTTTCTCTTTGTTATCGGAGTTTATTTCCTTTGGCCCTATAGTCTTTAAAGGGATCCGAAATATCTGTTCTCAGATTCCACAGAAATAAGGCTAGCAAAGAGATCCGCGAAATACAGATGTAACTCTGTGAGATGAATTAACAGAACACTAAGCAGTTTCTCAGAAAGCTTCTTTCCAGATTTCATCTGAGGATATTTCCTTTTTCACCATAGCCCTCTATGCGCTTCCAAATATCACTTTTCCAATTCCTCAATAAATGTCTTAGCGAAAGACTTCTTGTGGGGAAAGCTGTAACTCTGTGAGATGATTTCACAGAACACAAAGAAGTTTCTCAGAAAGTTTCTTTCTCTTTGTTATCGGAGTTTATTTCCTTTGGCCCTATAGTCTTTAAAGGGATCCGAAATATCTGTTCTCAGATTCCACAGAAATAAGGCTAGCAAAGAGATCCACGAAATACAGATGTAACTCTGTGAGATGAATTAACAGTACACTAAGCAGTTTCTCAGAAAGCTTCTTTCCAGATTTCATCTGAGGATATTTCCTTTTTCACCATTGCCCTCTATGGGCTTCCAAATATCACTTTGCCAATTCCACAAGAACTGTCTTAGCGAAAGGCTTCTTTAGGGGAAAGCTGTAACTCTGTGAGATGATTTCACAGAACACAAAGAAGCTTCTCAGAAAGCTTCTTTCTCTTTGTTATCGGAGTTTATTTCCTTTGGCCCTATAGTCTTTAAAGGGATCCGAAATATCTGTTCTCAGATTCCACAGAAATAAGGCTAGCAAAGAGATCCGCGAAATACAGATGTAACTCTGTGAGTTGAATTTACAGAACACTAAGCAGTTTCTCAGAAAGCTTCTTTCCAGATTTCATCTGAGGATATTTCCTTTTTCACCATAGCCCTCTATGCGCTTCCAAATATCACTTTGCCAATTCCACAATAAATGTCTTAGCGAAAGACTTCTTGTGGGGAAAGCTGTAACTCTGTGAGATGATTTCACAGAACACAAAGAAGTTTCTCAGAAAGCTTCTTTCTCGTTGTTATCGGAGTTTATATCCTTTGGCCCTATAGTCTTCAAAGGGATCCGAAATATCTGTTCTCAGATTCCACAGAAATAAGGCTAGCAAAGAGAGCCACGAAATACAGATGTAACTCTGTGAGATGAATTAACAGAACACTAAGCAGTTTCTCAGAAAGCTTCTTTCCAGATTTCACCTGACGATATTTCCTTTTTCACCATTGCCCTCTATGGGCTTCAAAATATCACTTTGCCAATTCCACAAGAACTGTCTTAGCGAAAGGCTTCTTGAGGGGAAATCTGTAACTCTGTGAGATGATTTCACAGAACACAAAGAAGTTTCTCAGAAAGATTCTTTCTCATTGTTATCGGAGTTTATATCCTTTGGCCCTATAGTCTTCAAAGGGATCCGAAATATCTGTTCTCAGATTCCACAGAAATAAGGCTAGCAAAGAGATCCGCGAAATACAGATGTAACTCTGTGAGATGAATTAACAGAACACTAAGCAGTTTCTCAGAAAGCTTCTTTCCAGATTTCATCTGAGGATATTTCCTTTTTCACCATAGCCCTCTATGCGCTTCCAAATATCACTTTGCCAATTCCACAATAAATGTCTTAGCGAAAGACTACTTGTGGGGAAAGATGTAACTCTGTGAGATGATTTCACAGAACACAAAGAAGTTTCTGAGAAAGTTTCTTTCTCTTTGTTATCGGAGTATATTTCCTTTGGCCCTATAGTCTTTAAAGGGATCCGAAATATCTGTTCTCAGATTCCACAGAAATAAGGCTAGCAAAGAGATCCGCGAAATACAGATGTAACTCTGTGAGATGAATTAACAGAACACTAAGCAGTTTCTCAGAAAGCTTCTTTCCAGATTTCATCTGAGGATATTTCCTTTTTCACCATAGCCCTCTATGCGCTTCCAAATATCACTTTGCCAATTCCACAATAAATGTCTTAGCGAAAGGCTTCTTGAGGGGAAAGCTGTAACTCTGTGAGATGATTTCACAGAACACAAAGAAGTTTCTCAGAAAGTTTCTTTCTCTGTGTTATCGGAGTTTATTTCCTTTGGCCCTATAGTCTTTAAAGGGATCCGAAATATCTGTTCTCAGATTCCACAGAAATAAGGCTAGCAAAGAGATCCACGAAATACAGATGTAACTCTGTGAGATGAATTAACAGAACACTAAGCAGTTTCTCAGAAAGCTTCTTTCCAGATTTCATCTGAGGATATTTCCTTTTTCACCATTGCCCTCTATGGGCTTCCAAATATCACTTTGCCAATTACACAAGAACTGTCTTAGCGAAAGGCTTCTTGAGGGGAAAGCTGTAACTCTGTGAGATGATTTCACAGAACACAAAGAAGCTTCTCAGAAAGCTTCTTTCTCTTTGTTATCGGAGTTTATTTCCTTTGGCCCTATAGTCTTTAAAGGGATCCGAAATATCTCTTCTCAGATTCCACAGAAATAAGGCTAGCAAAGAGATCCGCGAAATACAGATGTAACTCTGTGAGATGAATTAACAGAACACTAAGCAGTTTCTCAGAAAGCTTCTTTCCAGATTTCATCTGAGGATATTTCCTTTTTCACCATAGCCCTCTATGCGCTTCCAAATATCACTTTGCCAATTCCACAATAAATGTCTTAGCGAAAGACATCTTGTGGGGAAAGCTGTAACTCTGTGAGATGATTTCACAGAACACAAAGAAGTTTCTCAGAAAGCTTCTTTCTCGTTGTTATCGGAGTTTATATCCTTTGGCCCTATAGTCTTCAAAGGGATCCGAAATATCTGTTCTCAGATTCCACAGAAATAAGGCTAGCAAAGAGAGCCACGAAATACAGATGTAACTCTGTGAGATGAATTATCAGAACACTAAGCAGTTTCTCAGAAATCTTCTTTCCAGATGTCATCTGACGATATTTCCTTTTTCACCATTGCCCTCTATGGGCTTCAAAATATCACTTTGCCAATTCCACAAGAACTGTCTTAGCGAAAGGCTTCTTGAGGGGAAAGCTGTAACTCTGTGAGATGATTTCACAGAACACAAAGAAGTTTCTCAGAAAGCTTCTTTCTCATTGTTATCGGAGTTTATATCCTTTGGCCCTATAGTCTTCAAAGGGATCCGAAATATCTGTTCTCAGATTCCACAGAAATAAGGCTAGCAAAGAGATCCGCGAAATACAGATGTAACTCTGTGAGATGAATTAACAGAACACTAAGCAGTTTCTCAGAAAGCTTCTTTCCAGATTTCATCTGAGGATATTTCCTTTTTCACCATAGCCCTCTATGCGCTTCCAAATATCACTTTGCCAATTCCACAATAAATGTCTTAGCGAAAGACTTCTTGTGGGGAAAGATGTAACTCTGTGAGATGATTTCACAGAACACAAAGAAGTTTCTGAGAAAGTTTCTTTCTCTTTGTTATCGGAGTTTATTTCCTTTGGCCCTATAGTCTTTAAAGGGATCCGAAATATCTGTTCTCAGATTCCACAGAAATAAGGCTAGCAAAGAGATCCGCGAAATACAGATGTAACTCTGTGAGATGAATTAACAGAACACTAAGCAGTTTCTCAGAAAGCTTCTTTCCAGATTTCATCTGAGGATATTTCCTTTTTCACCATAGCCCCCTATGCGCTTCCAAATATCACTTTGCCAATTCCACAATAAATGTCTTAGCGAAAGACTTTTTGTGGGGAAAGCTGTAACTCTGTGAGAAGATTTCACAGAACACAAAGAAGTTTCTCAGAAAGTTTCTTTCTCTGTGTTATCGGAGTTTATTTCCTTTGGCCCTATAGTCTTTAAAGGGATCCGAAATATCTGTTCTCAGATTCCACAGAAATAAGGCTAGCAAAGAGATACACGAAATACAGATGTAACTCTGTGAGATGAATTAACAGAACACTAAGCAGTTTCTCAGAAAGCTTCTTTCCAGATTTCATCTGAGGATATTTCCTTTATCACCATTGCCCTCTATGGGCTTCCAAATATCACTTTGCCAATTCCACAAGAACTGTCTTAGCGAGAGGCTTCTTGAGGGGAAAGCTGTAACTCTGTGAGATGATTTTACAGAACACAAAGAAGTTTCTCAGAAAGCTTCTTTCTCGTTGTTATAGGAATTTATATCCTTTGGCCCTATAGCCTTCAAAGGGATCCGAAATATCTGTTCTCAGATTCCACAGAAGTAACGCTAGCAAAGAGATCCACGAAATACAAATGTAACTCTGTGAGATGAATTAACAGAACACTAAGCAGTTTCTCAGAAAGCTTCTTTCCAGATTTCATCTGAGGATATTTCCTTTTTCACCATTGCCCTCTAGGGGCTTCCAAATATCACTTTGCCAATTCCACAAGAACTGTCTTAGCGAAAGGCTTCTTTAGGGGAAAGCTGTAACTCTGTGAGATGAATTCACAGAACACAAAGAAGTTTCTCAGAAAGCTTCTTTCTCGTTGTTATCGGAGTTTATATCCTTTGGCCCTATAGTCTTCAAAGGGATCCGAAATATCTCTTCTCAGATTCCACAGAAATAAGGCTAGCAAAGAGATCCACGAAATACAGATGTAACTCTGTGAGATGAATTAACAGAACACTAAGCAGTTTCTCAGAAAGCTTCTTTCCAGATTTCATCTGAGGATATTTCCTTTTTCACCATTGCCCTCTATGGGCTTCCAAATATCACTTTGCCAAATCCACAATAAATGTCATAGCGAAAGACTTCTTGTGGGGAAAGCTGTAACTCTGTGAGATGATTTCACAGAACACAAAGAAGCTTCTCAGAAAGCTTCTTTCTCGTTGTTATCGGAGTTTATATCCTTTGACCCTATAGTCTTCAAAGATATCCGAAATATCTCTTCTCAGATTCCACAGAAATAAGGCTAGCAAAGAGATCCACGAAATACAGATGTACCTCTGTGAGATGAATTAACAGAACACTAAGCAGTTTCTCAGAAAGCTTCTTTCCAGATTTCATCTGAGGATATTTCCTTTTTCACCATAGCCCTCTATGCGCTTCCAAATATCACTTTGCCAATTCCACAATAAATGTCTTAAGAAAGACTTCTTGTGGGGAAAGCTGTAACTCTGTGAGATGATTTCACAGAACACAAAGAAGTTTCTCAGAAAGTTTCTTTCTCTTTGTTATCGGAGTTTATTTCCTTTGGCCCTATAGTCTTTAAAGGGATCCGAAATATCTGTTCTCAGATTCCACGGAAATAAGGCTAGCAAAGAGATCGACGAAATACAGATGTAACTCTGTGAGGTGAATTAACAGAACACTAAGCAGTTTCTCAGAAAGCTTCTTTCCAGATTTCATCTGAGGATATTTCCTTTTTCACCATTGCCCTCTATGGGCTTCCAAATATCACTTTGCCAATTCCACAAGAACTGTCTTAGCGAAAGGCTTCTTGAGGGGAAAGCTGTAACTCTGTGAGATGATTTCACAGAACACAAAGAAGTTTCTCAGAAAGCTTCTTTCTCGTTGTTATCGGAGTTTATATCCTTTGGCGCTATAGTCTTCAAAGGGATCCGAAATATCTCTTCTCAGATTCCACAGAAATAAGGCTAGCAAAGAGAGCCACGAAATACAGATGTAACTCTGTGAGATGAATTAACAGAACGCTAAGCAGTTTCTCAGAAAGCTTTTTTCCAGATTTCATCTGAGGATATTTCCTTTTTCACCATTGCCCTCTAAGGGCTTCAAAATAGCACTTTGCCAATTCAACAAGAACTGTCTTAGCGAAAGGCTTCTTGAGGGGAAAGCTGTAACTCTGTGAGATGATTTCACAGAACACAAAGAAGTTTCTCAGAAAGCTTCTTTCTCATTGTTATCGGAGTTTATATCCTTTGGCCCTATAGTCTTCAAAGGGATCCGAAATATCTGTTCTCAGATTCCACAGAAATAAGGCTAGCAAAGAGATCCACGAAATACAGATGTAACTCTGTGAGATGAATTAACAGAACACTAAGCAGTTTCTCAGAAAGCTTCTTTCCAGATTTCATCTGAGGATATTTCCTTTTTCACCATAGCCCTCTATGCGCTTCCAAATATCACTTTGCCAATTCCACAATAAATGTCATAGCGAAAGACTTCTTGTGGGGAAAGCTGTAACTCTGTGAGATGATTTCACAAAACACAAAGAAGTTTCTCAGAAAGCTTCTTTCTCGTTGTTATCGGAGTTTATATCCTTTGGCCCTATAGTCTTCAAAGGGATCCGAAATATCTCTTCTCAGATTCCACAGAAATAAGGCTAGCAGAGAGATCCACGAAATACAGATGTAACTCTGTGAGATGAATTAACAGAACACTAAGCAGTTTCTCAGAAAGCTTCTTTCCAGATTACATCTGAGGATATTTCCTTTTTCACCATAGCCCTCTATGCGCTTCCAAATATCACTTTGCCAACTCCACAATAAATGTCTTAGCGAAAGACTTCTTGTGGGGAAAGCTGTAACTCTGTGAGATGATTTCACAGAACACAAAGAAGTTTCTCAGAAAGTTTCTTTTTCTTTGTTATCGGAGTTTATTTCCTTTGGCCCTATAGTCTTTAAAGGGATCCGAAATATCTGTTCTCAGATTCCACAAAAATAAGGCTAGCAAAGAGATCCACGAAATACAGATGTAACTCTGTGAGATGAATTAACAAAACACTAAGCAGTTTCTCAGAAAGCTTCTTTCCAGATTTCATCTGAGGATATTTCCTTTTTCACCATTGCCCTCTATGGGCTTCCAAATATCACTTTGCCAATTCCACAATAAATGTCTTAGCGAAAGACTTCTTGTGGTGAAAGATGTAACTCTGTGAGATGATTTCACAGAACACAAAGAAGTTTCTCAGAAAGCTTCTTTCTCGTTGTTATCGGAGTTTATATCCTTTGGCCCTATAGTCTTCAAAGATATCCGAAATATCTCTTCTCAGATTCCACAGAAATAAGGCTAGCAAAGAGATCCGCGAAATACAGATGTAACTCTGTGAGATGAATTAACAGAACACTAAGCAGTTTCTCAGAAAGCTTCTTTCCAGATTTCATCTGAGGATATTTCCTTTTTCAACATTGCCCTCTATGCGCTTCCAAATATCACTTTGCCAATTCCACAATAAATGTCTTAGCGAAAGACTTCTTGTGGGGAAAGCTGTAACTCTGTGAGATGATTTCACAGAACACAAAGAAGTTTCTCAGAAAGTTTCTTTCTCTTTGTTATCGGAGTTTATTTCCTTTGGCCCTATAGTCTTTAAAGGGATCCGAAATATCTGTTCTCAGATTCCACAGAAATAAGGCTAGCAAACAGATCCGCGAAATACAGATGTAACTCTGTGAGATGAATTAACAGAACACTAAGCAGTTTCTCAGAAAGCTTCTTTCCAGATTTCATCTGAGGATATTTCCTTTTTCACCATTGCCCTCTATGGGCTTCCAAATATCACTTTGCCAATTCAACAAGAACTGTCTTAGCGAAAGGCTTCTTGAGGGGAAAGCTGTAACTCTGTGAGATGATTTCACAGAACACAAAGAAGTTTCTGAGAAAGCTTCTTTCTCATTGTTATCGGAGTTTATATCCTTTGGCCCTATATTCATCAAAGGGATCCGAAATATCTGTTCTCAGATTCCACAGAAATAAGGCTAGCAAAGACATCCACGAAATACAGATGCAACTCTGTGAGATGAATTAACAGAACACTAAGCAGTTTCTCAGAAAGCTTCTTTCCAGATTTCATCTGAGGATATTTCCTTTTTCACCATTGCCCTCTATGGGCTTCCAAATATCACTTTGCCAATTCCACAATAAATGTCTTAGCGAAAGGCTTCTTGAGGGGAAAGCTGTAACTCTGTGAGATGATTTCACAGAACACAAAGAAGTTTCTCAGAAAGTTTCTTTCTCGTTGTTATCGGAGTTTATATCCTTTGGCGCTATAGTCTTCAAAGGGATCCGAAATATCTCTTCTCAGATTCCACAGAAATAAGGCTAGCAAAGAGAGCCACGAAATACAGATGTAACTCTGTGAGATGAATTAACAGAACGCTAAGCAGTTTCTCAGAAAGCTTTTTTCCAGATTTCATCTGAGGATATTTCCTTTTTCACCATTGCCCTCTATGGGCTTCAAAATAGCACTTTGCCAATTCAACAAGAACTGTCTTAGCGAAAGGCTTCTTGAGGGGAAAGCTGTAACTCTGTGAGATGATTTCACAGAACACAAAGAAGTTTCTCAGAAATCTTCTTTCTCATTGTTATCGGAGTTTATATCCTTTGGCCCTATAGTCTTCAAAGGGATCCGAAATATCTCTTCTCAGATTCCACAGAAATAAGGCTAGCAAAGAGATCCACGAAATACAGATGTAACTCTGTGAGATGAATTAACAGAACACTAAGCAGTTTCTCAGAAAGCTTCTTTCCAGATTTCATCTGAGGATATTTCCTTTTTCACCATAGCCCTCTATGCGCTTCCAAATATCACTTTGCCAATTCCACAATAAATGTCATAGCGAAAGACTTCTTGTGGGGAAAGCTGTAACTCTGTGAGATGATTTCACAAAACACAAAGAAGTTTCTCAGAAAGCTTCTTTCTCGTTGTTATCGGAGTTTATATCCTTTGGCCCTATAGTCTTCAAAGGGATCCGAAATATCTCTTCTCAGATTCCACAGAAATAAGGCTAGCAAAGAGATCCGCGAAATACAGATGTAACTCTGTGAGATGAATTAACAGAACACTAAGCAGTTTCTCAGAAAGCTTCTTTCCAGATTTCATCTGAGGATATTTCCTTTTTCACCATAGCCCCCTATGCGCTTCCAAATATCACTTTGCCAATTCCACAATAAATGTCTTAGCGAAAGACTTTTTGTGGGGAAAGCTGTAACTCTGTGAGAAGATTTCACAGAACACAAAGAAGTTTCTCAGAAAGTTTCTTTCTCTGTGTTATCGGAGTTTATTTCCTTTGGCCCTATAGTCTTTAAAGGGATCCGAAATATCTGTTCTCAGATTCCACAGAAATAAGGCTAGCAAAGAGATACACGAAATACAGATGTAACTCTGTGAGATGAATTAACAGAACACTAAGCAGTTTCTCAGAAAGCTTCTTTCCAGATTTCATCTGAGGATATTTCCTTTATCACCATTGCCCTCTATGGGCTTCCAAATATCACTTTGCCAATTCCACAAGAACTGTCTTAGCGAGAGGCTTCTTGAGGGGAAAGCTGTAACTCTGTGAGATGATTTTACAGAACACAAAGAAGTTTCTCAGAAAGCTTCTTTCTCGTTGTTATAGGAATTTATATCCTTTGGCCCTATAGCCTTCAAAGGGATCCGAAATATCTGTTCTCAGATTCCACAGAAGTAACGCTAGCAAAGAGATCCACGAAATACAAATGTAACTCTGTGAGATGAATTAACAGAACACTAAGCAGTTTCTCAGAAAGCTTCTTTCCAGATTTCATCTGAGGATATTTCCTTTTTCACCATTGCCCTCTAGGGGCTTCCAAATATCACTTTGCCAATTCCACAAGAACTGTCTTAGCGAAAGGCTTCTTTAGGGGAAAGCTGTAACTCTGTGAGATGAATTCACAGAACACAAAGAAGTTTCTCAGAAAGCTTCTTTCTCGTTGTTATCGGAGTTTATATCCTTTGGCCCTATAGTCTTCAAAGGGATCCGAAATATCTCTTCTCAGATTCCACAGAAATAAGGCTAGCAAAGAGATCCACGAAATACAGATGTAACTCTGTGAGATGAATTAACAGAACACTAAGCAGTTTCTCAGAAAGCTTCTTTCCAGATTTCATCTGAGGATATTTCCTTTTTCACCATTGCCCTCTATGGGCTTCCAAATATCACTTTGCCAAATCCACAATAAATGTCATAGCGAAAGACTTCTTGTGGGGAAAGCTGTAACTCTGTGAGATGATTTCACAGAACACAAAGAAGCTTCTCAGAAAGCTTCTTTCTCGTTGTTATCGGAGTTTATATCCTTTGACCCTATAGTCTTCAAAGATATCCGAAATATCTCTTCTCAGATTCCACAGAAATAAGGCTAGCAAAGAGATCCACGAAATACAGATGTACCTCTGTGAGATGAATTAACAGAACACTAAGCAGTTTCTCAGAAAGCTTCTTTCCAGATTTCATCTGAGGATATTTCCTTTTTCACCATAGCCCTCTATGCGCTTCCAAATATCACTTTGCCAATTCCACAATAAATGTCTTAAGAAAGACTTCTTGTGGGGAAAGCTGTAACTCTGTGAGATGATTTCACAGAACACAAAGAAGTTTCTCAGAAAGTTTCTTTCTCTTTGTTATCGGAGTTTATTTCCTTTGGCCCTATAGTCTTTAAAGGGATCCGAAATATCTGTTCTCAGATTCCACGGAAATAAGGCTAGCAAAGAGATCGACGAAATACAGATGTAACTCTGTGAGGTGAATTAACAGAACAGTAAGCAGTTTCTCAGAAAGCTTCTTTCCAGATTTCATCTGAGGATATTTCCTTTTTCACCATTGCCCTCTATGGGCTTCCAAATATCACTTTGCCAATTCCACAAGAACTGTCTTAGCGAAAGGCTTCTTGAGGGGAAAGCTGTAACTCTGTGAGATGATTTCACAGAACACAAAGAAGTTTCTCAGAAAGCTTCTTTCTCGTTGTTATCGGAGTTTATATCCTTTGGCGCTATAGTCTTCAAAGGGATCCGAAATATCTCTTCTCAGATTCCACAGAAATAAGGCTAGCAAAGAGAGCCACGAAATACAGATGTAACTCTGTGAGATGAATTAACAGAACGCTAAGCAGTTTCTCAGAAAGCTTTTTTCCAGATTTCATCTGAGGATATTTCCTTTTTCACCATTGCCCTCTAAGGGCTTCAAAATAGCACTTTGCCAATTCAACAAGAACTGTCTTAGCGAAAGGCTTCTTGAGGGGAAAGCTGTAACTCTGTGAGATGATTTCACAGAACACAAAGAAGTTTCTCAGAAAGCTTCTTTCTCATTGTTATCGGAGTTTATATCCTTTGGCCCTATAGTCTTCAAAGGGATCCGAAATATCTGTTCTCAGATTCCACAGAAATAAGGCTAGCAAAGAGATCCACGAAATACAGATGTAACTCTGTGAGATGAATTAACAGAACACTAAGCAGTTTCTCAGAAAGCTTCTTTCCAGATTTCATCTGAGGATATTTCCTTTTTCACCATAGCCCTCTATGCGCTTCCAAATATCACTTTGCCAATTCCACAATAAATGTCATAGCGAAAGACTTCTTGTGGGGAAAGCTGTAACTCTGTGAGATGATTTCACAAAACACAAAGAAGTTTCTCAGAAAGCTTCTTTCTCGTTGTTATCGGAGTTTATATCCTTTGGCCCTATAGTCTTCAAAGGGATCCGAAATATCTCTTCTCAGATTCCACAGAAATAAGGCTAGCAAAGAGATCCACGAAATACAGATGTAACTCTGTGAGATGAATTAACAGAACACTAAGCAGTTTCTCAGAAAGCTTCTTTCCAGATTACATCTGAGGATATTTCCTTTTTCACCATAGCCCTCTATGCGCTTCCAAATATCACTTTGCCAACTCCACAATAAATGTCTTAGCGAAAGACTTCTTGTGGGGAAAGCTGTAACTCTGTGAGATGATTTCACAGAACACAAAGAAGTTTCTCAGAAAGTTTCTTTTTCTTTGTTATCGGAGTTTATTTCCTTTGGCCCTATAGTCTTTAAAGGGATCCGAAATATCTGTTCTCAGATTCCACAAAAATAAGGCTAGCAAAGAGATCCACGAAATACAGATGTAACTCTGTGAGATGAATTAACAAAACACTAAGCAGTTTCTCAGAAAGCTTCTTTCCAGATTTCATCTGAGGATATTTCCTTTTTCACCATTGCCCTCTATGGGCTTCCAAATATCACTTTGCCAATTCCACAATAAATGTCTTAGCGAAAGACTTCTTGTGGTGAAAGATGTAACTCTGTGAGATGATTTCACAGAACACAAAGAAGTTTCTCAGAAAGCTTCTTTCTCGTTGTTATCGGAGTTTATATCCTTTGGCCCTATAGTCTTCAAAGATATCCGAAATATCTCTTCTCAGATTCCACAGAAATAAGGCTAGCAAAGAGATCCGCGAAATACAGATGTAACTCTGTGAGATGAATTAACAGAACACTAAGCAGTTTCTCAGAAAGCTTCTTTCCAGATTTCATCTGAGGATATTTCCTTTTTCACCATTGCCCTCTATGCGCTTCCAAATATCACTTTGCCAATTCCACAATAAATGTCTTAGCGAAAGACTTCTTGTGGGGAAAGCTGTAACTCTGTGAGATGATTTCACAGAACACAAAGAAGTTTCTCAGAAAGTTTCTTTCTCTTTGTTATCGGAGTTTATTTCCTTTGGCCCTATAGTCTTTAAAGGGATCCGAAATATCTGTTCTCAGATTCCACAGAAATAAGGCTAGCAAACAGATCCGCGAAATACAGATGTAACTCTGTGAGATGAATTAACAGAACACTAAGCAGTTTCTCAGAAAGCTTCTTTCCAGATTTCATCTGAGGATATTTCCTTTTTCACCATTGCCCTCTATGGGCTTCCAAATATCACTTTGCCAATTCAACAAGAACTGTCTTAGCGAAAGGCTTCTTGAGGGGAAAGCTGTAACTCTGTGAGATGATTTCACAGAACACAAAGAAGTTTCTGAGAAAGCTTCTTTCTCATTGTTATCGGAGTTTATATCCTTTGGCCCTATATTCATCAAAGGGATCCGAAATATCTGTTCTCAGATTCCACAGAAATAAGGCTAGCAAAGACATCCACGAAATACAGATGCAACTCTGTGAGATGAATTAACAGAACACTAAGCAGTTTCTCAGAAAGCTTCTTTCCAGATTTCATCTGAGGATATTTCCTTTTTCACCATTGCCCTCTATGGGCTTCCAAATATCACTTTGCCAATTCCACAATAAATGTCTTAGCGAAAGGCTTCTTGAGGGGAAAGCTGTAACTCTGTGAGATGATTTCACAGAACACAAAGAAGTTTCTCAGAAAGTTTCTTTCTCGTTGTTATCGGAGTTTATATCCTTTGGCGCTATAGTCTTCAAAGGGATCCGAAATATCTCTTCTCAGATTCCACAGAAATAAGGCTAGCAAAGAGAGCCACGAAATACAGATGTAACTCTGTGAGATGAATTAACAGAACGCTAAGCAGTTTCTCAGAAAGCTTTTTTCCAGATTTCATCTGAGGATATTTCCTTTTTCACCATTGCCCTCTATGGGCTTCAAAATAGCACTTTGCCAATTCAACAAGAACTGTCTTAGCGAAAGGCTTCTTGAGGGGAAAGCTGTAACTCTGTGAGATGATTTCACAGAACACAAAGAAGTTTCTCAGAAATCTTCTTTCTCATTGTTATCGGAGTTCATATCCTTTGGCCCTATAGTCTTCAAAGGGATCCGAAATATCTCTTCTCAGATTCCACAGAAATAAGGCTAGCAAAGAGATCCACGAAATACAGATGTAACTCTGTGAGATGAATTAACAGAACACTAAGCAGTTTCTCAGAAAGCTTCTTTCCAGATTTCATCTGAGGATATTTCCTTTTTCACCATAGCCCTCTATGCGCTTCCAAATATCACTTTGCCAATTCCACAATAAATGTCATAGCGAAAGACTTCTTGTGGGGAAAGCTGTAACTCTGTGAGATGATTTCACAAAACACAAAGAAGTTTCTCAGAAAGCTTCTTTCTCCTTGTTATCGGAGTTTATATCCTTTGGCCCTATAGTCTTCAAAGGGATCCGAAATATCTCTTCTCAGATTCCACAGAAATAAGGCTAGCAAAGAGATCCACGAAATACAGATGTAACTCTGTGAGATGAATTAACAGAACACTAAGCAGTTTCTCAGAAAGCTTCTTTCCAGATTACATCTGAGGATATTTCCTTTTTCACCTTAGCCCTCTAGGCGCTTCCAAATATCACTTTGCCAATTCCACAATAAATGTCTTAGCGAAAGACTTCTTGTGGGGAAAGCTGTAACTCTGTGAGATGATTTCACAGAACACAAAGAAGTTTCTCAGAAAGTTTCTTTCTCTTTGTTATCGGAGTTTATTTCCTTTGGCCCTATAGTCTTTAAAGGGATCCGAAATATCTCTTCTCAGATTCCACAGAAATAAGGCTAGCAAAGAGATCCGCGAAATACAGATGTAACTCTGTGAGATGAATTAACAGAACACTAAGCAGTTTCTCAGAAAACTTCTTTCCAGATTTCATCTGAGGATATTTCCTTTTTCACCATAGCCCTCTATGCGCTTCCAAATATCACTTTGCCAATTCCACAATAAATGTCTTAGCGAAAGACTTCTTTGGGGAAAGATGTAACTCTGTGAGATGATTTCACAGAACACAAAGAAGTTTCTCAGAAAGTTTCTTTCTCTTTGTTATCGGAGTTTATTTCCTTTGGCCCTATAGCCTTTAAAGGGATCCGAAATATCTGTTCTCAGATTCCACAGAAATAAGGCTAGCAAAGAGATCCACGAAATACAGATGTAACTCTGTGAGATGAATTAACAAAACACTAAGCAGTTTCTCAGAAAGCTTCTTTCCAGATTTCATCTGAGGATATTTCCTTTTTCACCATTGCCCTCTATGGGCTTCCAAATATCACTTTGCCAATTCCACAATAAATGTCATAGCGAAAGACTTCTTGTGGTGAAAGATGTAACTCTGTGAGATGATTTCACAGAACACAAAGAAGTTTCTCAGAAAGCTTCTTTCTCGTTGTTATCGGAGTTTATATCCTTTGGCCCTATAGTCTTCAAAGATATCCGAAATATCTGTTCTCAGATTCCACAGAAATAAGGCTAGCAAAGAGATCCGCGAAATACAGATGTAACTCTGTGAGATGAATTAACAGAACACTAAGCAGTTTCTCAGAAAGCTTCTTTCCAGATTTCATCTGAGGATATTTCCTTTTTCACCATAGCCCTCTATGCGCTTCCAAATATCACTTTGCCAATTCCACAATAAATGTCTTAGCGAAAGACTTCTTGTGGGGAAAGCTGTAACTCTGTGAGATGATTTCACAGAACACAAAGAAGTTTCTCAGAAAGTTTCTTTCTCTTTGTTATCGGAGTTTATTTCCTTTGGCCCTATAGTCTTTAAAGGGATCCGAAATATCTGTTCTCAGATTCCACGGAAATAAGGCTAGCAAAGAGATCGACGAAATACAGATGTAACTCTGTGAGGTGAATTAACAGAACACTAAGCAGTTTCTCAGAAAGCTTCCTTCCAGATTTCATCTGAGGATATTTCCTTTTTCACCATTGCCCTCTATGGGCTTCCAAATATCACTTTGCCAATTCCACAAGAACTGTCTTAGCGAAAGGCTTCTTGAGGGGAAAGCTGTAACTCTGTGAGATGATTTCACAGAACAGAAAGAAGTTTCTCAGAAAGCTTCTTTCTCGTTGTTATCGGAGTTTATATCCTTTGGCGCTATAGTCTTCAAAGGGATCCGAAATATCTCTTCTCAGATTCCACAGAAATAAGGCTAGCAAAGAGAGCCACGAAATACAGATGTAACTCTGTGAGATGAATTAACAGAACGCTAAGCAGTTTCTCAGTAAGCTTTTTTCCAGATTTCATCTGAGGATATTTCCTTTTTCACCATTGCCCTCTATGGGCTTCAAAATACCACTTTGCCAATTCAACAAGAACTGTCTTAGCGAAAGGCTTCTTGAGGGGAAAGCTGTAACTCTGTGAGATGATTTCACAGAACACAAAGAAGTTTCTCAGAAAGCTTCTTTCTCATTGTTATCGGAGTTTATATCCTTTGGCCCTATAGTCTTCAAAGGGATCCGAAATATCTGTTCTCAGATTCCACAGAAATAAGGCTAGCAAAGAGATCCGCGAAATACAGATGTAACTCTGTGAGATGAATTAGCAGAACACTAAGCAGTTTCTCAGAAAGCTTCTTTCCAGATTTCATCTGAGGATATTTCCTTTTTCACCATAGCCCTCTATGCGCTTCCAAATATCACTTTGCCAATTCCACAATAAATGTCTTAGCGAAAGACTTCTTGTGGGGAAAGATGTAACTCTGTGAGATGATTTCACAGAACACAAAGAAGTTTCTCAGAAAGTTTCTTTCTCTTTGTTATCGGAGTTTATTTCCTTTGGCTCTATAGTCTTTAAAGGGATCCGAAATATCTGTTCTCAGATTCCACAGAAATAAGGCTAGCAAAGAGATCCACGAAATACAGATGTAACTCTGTGAGATGAATTAACAGAACACTAAGCAGTTTCTCAGAAAGCTTCTTTCCAGATTTCATCTGAGGATATTTCCTTTTTCACCATTGCCCTCTAGGGGCTTCAAAATATCACTTTGCCAATTCCACAAGAACTGTCTTAGCGAAAGGCTTCTTGAGGGGAAAGCTGTAACTCTGTGAGATGAATTCACAGAACACAAAGAAGTTTCTCAGAAAGCTTCTTTCTCGTTGTTATCGGAGTTTATATCCTTTGGCCCTATAGTCTTCAAAGGGATCCGAAATATCTCTTCTCAGATTCCACAGAAATAAGGCTAGCAAAGAGATCCACGAAATACAGATGTAACTCTGTGAGATGAATTAACAGAACACTAAGCAGTTTCTCAGAAAGCTTCTTTCCAGATTTCATCTGAGGATATTTCCTTTTTCACCATTGCCCTCTATGGGCTTCCAAATATCACTTTGCCAAATCCACAATAAATGTCATAGCGAAAGACTTCTTGTGGGGAAAGCTGTAACTCTGTGAGATGATTTCACAGAACACAAAGAAGCTTCTCAGAAAGCTTCTTTCTCGTTGTTATCGGAGTTTATATCCTTTGACCCTATAGTCTTCAAAGATATCCGAAATATCTCTTCTCAGATTCCACAGAAATAAGGCTAGCAAAGAGATCCACGAAATACAGATGCACCTCTGTGAGATGAATTAACAGAACACTAAGCAGTTTCTCAGAAAGCTTCTTTCCAGATTTCATCTGAGGATATTTCCTTTTTCACCATAGCCCTCTATGCGCTTCCAAATATCACTTTGCCAATTCCACAATAAATGTCTTAAGAAAGACTTCTTGTGGGGAAAGCTGTAACTCTGTGAGATGATTTCACAGAACACAAAGAAGTTTCTCAGAAAGTTTCTTTCTCTTTGTTATCGGAGTTTATTTCCTTTGGCCCTATAGTCTTTAAAGGGATCCGAAATATCTGTTCTCAGATTCCACGGAAATAAGGCTAGCAAAGAGATCGACGAAATACAGATGTAACCCTGTGAGGTGAATTAACAGAACACTAAGCAGTTTCTCAGAAAGCTTCTTTCCAGATTTCATCTGAGGATATTTCCTTTTTCACCATTGCCCTCTATGGGCTTCCAAATATCACTTTGCCAATTCCACAAGAACTGTCTTAGCGAAAGGCTTCTTGAGGGGAAAGCTGTAACTCTGTGAGATGATTTCACAGAACACAAAGAAGTTTCTCAGAAAGCTTCTTTCTCGTTGTTATCGGAGTTTATATCCTTTGGCGCTATAGTCTTCAAAGGGATCCGAAATATCTCTTCTCAGATTCCACAGAAATAAGGCTAGCAAAGAGAGCCACGAAATACAGATGTAACTCTGTGAGATGAATTAACAGAACGCTAAGCAGTTTCTCAGAAAGCTTTTTTCCAGATTTCATCTGAGGATATTTCCTTTTTCACCATTGCCCTCTATGGGCTTCAAAATAGCACTTTGCCAATTCAACAAAACTGTCTTAGCGAAAGGCTTCTTGAGGGGAAAGCTGTAACTCTGTGAGATGATTTCACAGAACACAAAGAAGTTTCTCAGAAAGCTTCTTTCTCATTGTTATCGGAGTTTATATCCTTTGGCCCTATAGTCTTCAAAGGGATCCGAAATATCTGTTCTCAGATTCCACAGAAATAAGGCTAGCAAAGAGATCCACGAAATACAGATGTAACTCTGTGAGATGAATTAACAGAACACTAAGCAGTTTCTCAGAAAGCTTCTTTCCAGATTTCATCTGAGGATATTTCCTTTTTCACCATAGCCCTCTATGCGCTTCCAAATATCACTTTGCCAATTCCACAATAAATGTCATAGCGAAAGACTTCTTGTGGGGAAAGCTGTTACTCTGTGAGATGATTTCAAAAAACACAAAGAAGTTTCTCAGAAAGCTTCTTTCTCGTTGTTATCGGAGTTTATATCCTTTGGCCCTATAGTCTTCAAAGGGATCCGAAATATCTCTTCTCAGATTCCACAGAAATAAGGCTAGCAAAGAGATCCACGAAATACAGATGTAACTCTGTGAGATGAATTAACAGAACACTAAGCAGTTTCTCAGAAAGCTTCTTTCCAGATTACATCTGAGGATATTTCCTTTTTCACCATAGCCCTCTATGCGCTTCCAAATATCACTTTGCCAATTCCACAATAAATGTCTTAGCGAAAGACTTCTTGTGGGGAAAGCTGTAACTCTGTGAGATGATTTCACAGAACACAAAGAAGTTTCTCAGAAAGTTTCTTTCTCTTTGTTATCGGAGTTTATTTCCTTTGGCCCTATAGTCTTTAAAGGGATCCGAAATATCTGTTCTCAGATTCCACAGAAGTAAGGCTAGCAAAGAGATCCGCGAAATACAGATGTAACTCTGTGAGATGAATTAACAGAACACTAAGCAGTTTCTCAGAAAGCTTCTTTCCAGATTTCATCTGAGGATATTTCCTTTTTCACCATAGCCCTCTATGCGCTTCCAAATATCACTTTGCCAATTCCACAATAAATGTCTTAGCGAAAGACTTCTTGTGGGGAAAGATGTAACTCTGTGAGATGATTTCACAGAACACAAAGAAGTTTCTCAGAAAGTTTCTTTTTCTTTGTTATCGGAGTTTATTTCCTTTGGCCCTATAGTCTTTAAAGGGATCCGAAATATCTGTTCTCAGATTCCACAGAAATAAGGCTAGCAAAGAGATCCACGAAATACAGATGTAACTCTGTGAGATGAATTAACAAAACACTAAGCAGTTTCTCAGAAAGCTTCTTTCCAGATTTCATCTGAGGATATTTCCTTTTTCACCATTGCCCTCTATGGGCTTCCAAATTTCACTTTGCCAATTCCACAATAAATGTCATAGCGAAAGACTTCTTGTGGTGAAAGATGTAACTCTGTGAGATGATTTCACAGAACACAAAGAAGTTTCTCAGAAAGCTTCTTTCTCGTTGTTATCGGAGTTTATATCCTTTGGCCCTATAGTCTTCAAAGATATCCGAAATATCTCTTCTCAGATTCCACAGAAATAAGGCTAGCAAAGAGATCCGCGAAATACAGATGTAACTCTGTGAGATGAATTAACAGAACACTAAGCAGTTTCTCAGAAAGCTTCTTTCCAGATTTCATCTGAGGATATTTCCTTTTTCACCATTGCCCTCTATGCGCTTCCAAATATCACTTTGCCAATTCCACAATAAATGTCTTAGCGAAAGACTTCTTGTGGGGAAAGCTGTAACTCTGTGAGATGATTTCACAGAACACAAAGAAGTTTCTCAGAAAGTTTCTTTCTCTTTGTTATCGGAGTTTATTTCCTTTGGCCCTATAGTCTTTAAAGGGATCCGAAATATCTGTTCTCAGATTCCACAGAAATAAGGCTAGCAAACAGATCCGCGAAATACAGATGTAACTCTGTGAGATGAATTAACAGAACACTAAGCAGTTTCTCAGAAAGCTTCTTTCCAGATTTCATCTGAGGATATTTCCTTTTTCACCATTGCCCTCTATGGGCTTCCAAATATCACTTTGCCAATTCAACAAGAACTGTCTTAGCGAAAGGCTTCTTGAGGGGAAAGCTGTAACTCTGTGAGATGATTTCACAGAACACAAAGAAGTTTCTGAGAAAGCTTCTTTCTCATTGTTATCGGAGTTTATATCCTTTGGCCCTATATTCATCAAAGGGATCCGAAATATCTGTTCTCAGATTCCACAGAAATAAGGCTAGCAAAGACATCCACGAAATACAGATGCAACTCTGTGAGATGAATTAACAGAACACTAAGCAGTTTCTCAGAAAGCTTCTTTCCAGATTTCATCTGAGGATATTTCCTTTTTCACCATTGCCCTCTATGGGCTTCCAAATATCACTTTGCCAATTCCACAATAAATGTCTTAGGGAAAGGCTTCTTGAGGGGAAAGCTGTAACTCTGTGAGATGATTTCACAGAACACAAAGAAGTTTCTCAGAAAGTTTCTTTCTCGTTGTTATCGGAGTTTATATCCTTTGGCGCTATAGTCTTCAAAGGGATCCGAAATATCTCTTCTCAGATTCCACAGAAATAAGGCTAGCAAAGAGAGCCACGAAATACAGATGTAACTCTGTGAGATGAATTAACAGAACGCTAAGCAGTTTCTCAGAAAGCTTTTTTCCAGATTTCATCTGAGGATATTTCCTTTTTCACCATTGCCCTCTATGGGCTTCAAAATAGCACTTTGCCAATTCAACAAGAACTGTCTTAGCGAAAGGCTTCTTGAGGGGAAAGCTGTAACTCTGTGAGATGATTTCACAGAACACAAAGAAGTTTCTCAGAAATCTTCTTTCTCATTGTTATCGGAGTTTATATCCTTTGGCCCTATAGTCTTCAAAGGGATCCGAAATATCTGTTCTCAGATTCCACAGAAATAAGGCTAGCAAAGAGATCCACGAAATACAGATGTAACTCTGTGAGATGAATTAACAGAACACTAAGCAGTTTCTCAGAAAGCTTCTTTCCAGATTACATCTGAGGATATTTCCTTTTTCACCATAGCCCTCTATGCGCTTCCAAATATCACTTTGCCAATTCCACAATAAATGTCTTAGCGAAAGACTTCTTGTGGGGAAAGCTGTAACTCTGTGAGATGATTTCACAGAACACAAAGAAGTTTCTCAGAAAGTTTCTTTCTCTTTGTTATCGGAGTTTATTTCCTTTGGCCCTATAGTCTTTAAAGGGATCCGAAATATCTGTTCTCAGATTCCACAGAAATAAGGCTAGCAAAGAGATCCGCGAAATACAGATGTAACTCTGTGAGATGAATTAACAGAACACTAAGCAGTTTCTCAGAAAGCTTCTTTCCAGATTTCATCTGAGGATATTTCCTTTTTCACCATAGCCCTCTAGGCGCTTCCAAATATCACTTTGCCAATTCCACAATAAATGTCTTAGCGAAAGACTTCTTGTGGGGAAAGATGTAACTCTGTGAGATGATTTCACAGAACACAAAGAAGTTTCTCAGAAAGTTTCTTTCTCTTTGTTATCGGAGTTTATTTCCTTTGGCCCTATAGTCTTTAAAGGGATCCGAAATATCTGTTCTCAGATTCCACAGAAATAAGGCTAGCAAAGAGATCCACGAAATACAGATGTAACTCTGTGAGATGAATTAACAAAACACTAAGCAGTTTCTCAGAAAGCTTCTTTCCAGATTTCATCTGAGGATATTTCCTTTTTCACCATTGCCCTCTATGGGCTTCCAAATATCACTTTGCCAATTCCACAATAAATGTCATAGCGAAAGACTTCTTGTGGTGAAAGATGTAACTCTGTGAGATGATTTCACAGAACACAAAGAAGTTTCTCAGAAAGCTTCTTTCTCGTTGTTATCGGAGTTTATATCCTTTGGCCCTATAGTCTTCAAAGATATCCGAAATATCTCTTCTCAGATTCCACAGAAATAAGGCTAGCAAAGAGATCCGCGAAATACAGATGTAACTCTGTGAGATGAATTAACAGAACACTAAGCAGTTTCTCAGAAAGCTTCTTTCCAGATTTCATCTGAGGATATTTCCTTTTTCACCATTGCCCTCTATGCGCTTCCAAATATCACTTTGCCAATTCCACAATAAATGTCTTAGCGAAAGACTTCTTGTGGGGAAAGCTGTAACTCTGTGAGATGATTTCACAGAACACAAAGAAGTTTCTCAGAAAGTTTCTTTCTCTTTGTTATCGGAGTTTATTTCCTTTGGCCCTATAGTCTTTAAAGGGATCCGAAATATCTGTTCTCAGATTCCACAGAAATAAGGCTAGCAAACAGATCCGCGAAATACAGATGTAACTCTGTGAGATGAATTAACAGAACACTAAGCAGTTTCTCAGAAAGCTTCTTTCCAGATTTCATCTGAGGATATTTCCTTTTTCACCATTGCCCTCTATGGGCTTCCAAATATCACTTTGCCAATTCAACAAGAACTGTCTTAGCGAAAGGCTTCTTGAGGGGAAAGCTGTAACTCTGTGAGATGATTTCACAGAACACAAAGAAGTTTCTGAGAAAGCTTCTTTCTCATTGTTATCGGAGTTTATATCCTTTGGCCCTATATTCATCAAAGGGATCCGAAATATCTGTTCTCAGATTCCACAGAAATAAGGCTAGCAAAGACATCCACGAAATACAGATGCAACTCTGTGAGATGAATTAACAGAACACTAAGCAGTTTCTCAGAAAGCTTCTTTCCAGATTTCATCTGAGGATATTTCCTTTTTCACCATTGCCCTCTATGGGCTTCCAAATATCACTTTGCCAATTCCACAATAAATGTCTTAGCGAAAGGCTTCTTGAGGGGAAAGCTGTAACTCTGTGAGATGATTTCACAGAACACAAAGAAATTTCTCAGAAAGTTTCTTTCTCTTTGTTATCGGAGTTTATTTCCTTTGGCCCTATAGTCTTTAAAGGGATCCGAAATATCTCTTCTCAGATTCCACAGAAATAAGGCTAGCAAAGAGATCCGCGAAATACAGATGTAACTCTGTGAGATGAATTAACAGAACACTAAGCAGTTTCTCAGAAAGCTTCTTTCCAGATTTCATCTGAGGATATTTCCTTTTTCACCATAGCCCTCTATGCGCTTCCAAATATCACTTGCCAATTCCACAATAAATGTCTTAGCGAAAGACTTCTTGTGGGGAAAGATGTAACTCTGTGAGATGATTTCACAGAACACAAAGAAGTTTCTCAGAAAGTTTCTTTCTCTTTGTTATCGGAGTTTATTTCCTTTGGCCCTATAGTCTTTAAAGGGATCCGAAATATGTGTTCTCAGATTCCACAGCAATAAGGCTAGCAAAGAGATCCACGAAATGCAGATGTAACTCTGTGAGATGAATTAACAGAACACTAAGCAGTTTCTCAGAAAGCTTCTTTCCAGATTTCATCTGAGGATATTTCCTTTTTCACCATAGCCCTCTATGCGCTTCCAAATATCACTTTGCCAATTCCACAATAAATGTCTTAGCGAAAGATTTCTTGTGGGGAAAGCTGTAACTCTGTGAGATGATTTCACAGAACACAAAGAAGTTTCTCAGAAAGTTTCTTTCTCTTTGTTATCGGAGTTTATTTCCTTTGGCCCTATAGTCTTCAAAGGGATCCGAAATATCTGTTCTCAGATTCCACAGAAATAAGGCTAGCAAAGAGATCCGCGAAATACAGATGTAACTCTGTGAGATGAATTAACAGAACACTAAGCAGTTTCTCAGAAAGCTTCTTTCCAGATTTCATCTGAGGATATTTCCTTTTTCACCATAGCCCTCTAAGCGCTTCCAAATATCACTTTGCCAATTCCACAATAAATGTCTTAGCGAAAGAGTTCTTGTGGGGAAAGATGTAACTCTGTGAGATGATTTCACAGAACACAAAGAAGTTTCTCAGAAAGTTTCTTTCTCTTTGTTATCGGAGTTTATTTCCTTTGGCCCTATAGTCTTTAAAGGGATCCGAAATATCTGTTCTCAGATTCCACAGAAATAAGGCTAGCAAAGAGATCCACGAAATACAGATGTAACTCTGTGAGATGAATTAACAGAACACTAAGCAGTTTCTCAGAAAGCTTCTTTCCAGATTTCATCTGAGGATATTTCCTTTTTCACCATTGCCCTCTAGGGGCTTCCAAATATCACTTTGCCAATTCCACAAGAACTGTCTTAGCGAAAGGCTTCTTGAGGGGAAAGCTGTAACTCTGTGAGATGATTTCACAGAACACAAAGAAGTTTCTCAGAAAGCTTCTTTCTCGTTGTTATCGGAGTTTATATCCTTTGGCCCTATAGTCTTCAAAGGGATCCGAAATATCTCTTCTCAGATTCCACAGAAATAAGGCTAGCAAAGAGATCCACGAAATACAGATGTAACTCTGTGAGATGAATTAACAGAACACTAAGCAGTTTCTCAGAAAGCTTCTTTCCAGATTTCATCTGAGGATATTTCCTTTTTCACCATAGCCCTCTATGCGCTTCCAAATATCACTTTGCCAATTCCACAATAAATGTCTTAGCGAAAGACTTCTTGTGGGGAAAGCTGTAACTCTGTGAGATGATTTCACAGAACACAAAGAAGTTTCTCAGAAAGTTTCTTTCTCTTTGTTATCGGAGTTTATTTCCTTTGGCCCTATAGTCTTCAAAGGGATCCGAAATATCTGTTCTCAGATTCCACAGAAATAAGGCTAGCAAAGAGATCCGCGAAATACAGATGTAACTCTGTGAGATGAATTAACAGAACACTAAGCAGTTTCTCAGAAAGCTTCTTTCCAGATTTCATCTGAGAATATTTCCTTTTTCACCATAGCCCTCTATGCGCTTCCAAATATCACTTTGCCAATTCCACAATAAATGTCTTAGCGAAAGACTTCTTGTGGGGAAAGATGTAACTTTGTGAGATGATTTCACAGAACACAAAGAAGTTTCTCAGAAAGTTTCTTTCTCTTTGTTATCGGAGTTTATTTCCTTTGGCCCTATAGTCTTTAAAGGGATCCGAAATATCTGTTCTCAGATTCCACAGAAATAAGGCTAGCAAAGAGATCCACGAAATACAGATGTAACTCTGTGAGATGAATTAACAGAACACTAAGCAGTTTCTCAGAAAGCTTCTTTCCAGATTTCATCTGAGGATATTTCCTTTTTCACCATTGCCCTCTATGGGCTTCCAAATATCACTTTGCCAATTCCACAAGAACTGTCTTAGCGAAAGGCTTCTTGAGGGGAAAGCTGTAACTCTGTGAGATGATTTCACAGAACACAAAGAAGTTTCTCAGAAAGCTTCTTTCTCTTTGTTATCGGAGTTTATTTCCTTTGGCCCTATAGTCTTCAAAGGGATCCGAAATATCTGTTCTCAGATTCCACAGAAATAAGGCTAGCAAAGAGATCCGCGAAATACAGATGTAACTCTGTGAGATGAATTAACAGAACACTAAGCAGTTTCTCAGAAAGCTTCTTTCCAGATTTCATCTGAGGATATTTCCTTTTTCACCATTGCCCTCTATGCGCTTCCAAATATCACTTTGCCAATTCCACAATAAATGTCTTAGCGAAAGACTTCTTGTGGGGAAAGCTGTAACTCTGTGAGATGATTTCACAGAACACAAAGAAGTTTCTCAGAAAGTTTCTTTCTCTTTGTTATCGGAGTTTATTTCCTTTGGCCCTATAGTCTTTAAAGGGATCCGAAATATCTGTTCTCAGATTCCACAGAAATAAGGCTAGCAAAGAGATCCACGAAATACAGATGTAACTCTGTGAGATGAATTAACAGAACACTAAGCAGTTTCTCAGAAAGCTTCTTTCCAGATTTCATCTGAGGATATTTCCTTTTTCACCATTGCCCTCTATGGGCTTCCAAATATCACTTTGCCAATTCAACAAGAACTGTCTTAGCGAAAGGCTTCTTGAGGGGAAAGCTGTAACTCTGTGAGATGATTTCACAGAACACAAAGAAGTTTCTGAGAAAGCTTCTTTCTCATTGTTATCGGAGTTTATATCCTTTGGCCCTATATTCATCAAAGGGATCCGAAATATCTCTTCTCAGATTCCACAGAAATAAGGCTAGCAAAGACATCCACGAAATACAGATGCAACTCTGTGAGATGAATTAACAGAACACTAAGCAGTTTCTCAGAAAGCTTCTTTCCAGATTTCATCTGAGGATATTTCCTTTTTCACCATTGCCCTCTATGGGCTTCCAAATATCACTTTGCCAATTCCACAATAAATGTCTTAGGGAAAGGATTCTTGAGGGGAAAGCTGTAACTCTGTGAGATGATTTCACAGAACACAAAGAAGTTTCTCAGAAAGTTTCTTTCTCGTTGTTATCGGAGTTTATATCCTTTGGCGCTATAGTCTTCAAAGGGATCCGAAATATCTCTTCTCAGATTCCACAGAAATAAGGCTAGCAAAGAGAGCCACGAAATACAGATGTAACTCTGTGAGATGAATTAACAGAACGCTAAGCAGTTTCTCAGAAAGCTTTTTTCCAGATTTCATCTGAGGATATTTCCTTTTTCACCATTGCCCTCTATGGGCTTCAAAATAGCACTTTGCCAATTCAACAAGAACTGTCTTAGCGAAAGGCTTCTTGAGGGGAAAGCTGTAACTCTGTGAGATGATTTCACAGAACACAAAGAAGTTTCTCAGAAATCTTCTTTCTCATTGTTATCGGAGTTTATATCCTTTGGCCCTATAGTCTTCAAAGGGATCCGAAATATCTGTTCTCAGATTCCACAGAAATAAGGCTAGCAAAGAGATCCACGAAATACAGATGTAACTCTGTGAGATGAATTAACAGAACACTAAGCAGTTTCTCAGAAAGCTTCTTTCCAGATTAAATCTGAGGATATTTCCTTTTTCACCATAGCCCTCTATGCGCTTCCAAATATCACTTTGCCAATTCCACAATAAATGTCTTAGCGAAAGACTTCTTGTGGGGAAAGCTGTAACTCTGTGAGATGATTTCACAGAACACAAAGAAGTTTCTCAGAAAGTTTCTTTCTCTTTGTTATCGGAGTTTATTTCCTTTGGCCCTATAGTCTTTAAAGGGATCCGAAATATCTCTTCTCAGATTCCACAGAAATAAGGCTAGCAAAGAGATCCGCGAAATACAGATGTAACTCTGTGAGATGAATTAACAGAACACTAAGCAGTTTCTCAGAAAGCTTCTTTCCAGATTTCATCTGAGGATATTTCCTTTTTCACCATAGCCCTCTATGCGCTTCCAAATATCACTTTGCCAATTCCACAATAAATGTCTTAGCGAAAGACTTCTTGTGGGGAAAGATGTAACTCTGTGAGATGATTTCACAGAACACAAAGAAGTTTCTCAGAAAGTTTCTTTCTCTTTGTTATCGGAGTTTATTTCCTTTGGCCCTATAGTCTTTAAAGGGATCCGAAATATCTGTTCTCAGATTCCACAGAAATAAGGCTAGCAAAGAGATCCACGAAATACAGATGTAACTCTGTGAGATGAATTAACAAAACACTAAGCAGTTTCTCAGAAAGCTTCTTTCCAGATTTCATCTGAGGATATTTCCTTTTTCACCATTGCCCTCTATGGGCTTCCAAATATCACTTTGCCAATTCCACAATAAATGTCATAGCGAAAGACTTCTTGTGGTGAAAGATGTAACTCTGTGAGATGATTTCACAGAACACAAAGAAGTTTCTCAGAAAGCTTCTTTCTCGTTGTTATCGGAGTTTATATCCTTTGGCCCTATAGTCTTCAAAGATATCCGAAATATCTGTTCTCAGATTCCACAGAAATAAGGCTAGCAAAGAGATCCGCGAAATACAGATGTAACTCTGTGAGATGAATTAACAGAACACTAAGCAGTTTCTCAGAAAGCTTCTTTCCAGATTTCATCTGAGGATATTTCCTTTTTCACCATTGCCCTCTAGGCGCTTCCAAATATCACTTTGCCAATTCCACAATAAATGTCTTAGCGAAAGACTTCTTGTGGGGAAAGCTGTAACTCTGTGAGATGATTTCACAGAACACAAAGAAGTTTCTCAGAATGTTTCTTTCTCTTTGTTATCGGAGTTTATTTCCTTTGGCCCTATAGTCTTTAAAGGGATCCGAAATATCTGTTCTCAGATTCCACAGAAATAAGGCTAGCAAACAGATCCGCGAAATACAGATGTAACTCTGTGAGATGAATTAACAGAACACTAAGCAGTTTCTCAGAAAGCTTCTTTCCAGATTTCATCTGAGGATATTTCCTTTTTCACCATTGCCCTCTATGGGCTTCCAAATATCACTTTGCCAATTCAACAAGAACTGTCTTAGCGAAAGGCTTCTTGAGGGGAAAGCTGTAACTCTGTGAGATGATTTCACAGAACACAAAGAAGTTTCTGAGAAAGCTTCTTTCTCATTGTTATCGGAGTTTATATCCTTTGGCCCTATATTCATCAAAGGGATCCGAAATATCTGTTCTCAGATTCCACAGAAATAAGGCTAGCAAAGACATCCACGAAATACAGATGCAACTCTGTGAGATGAATTAACAGAACACTAAGCAGTTTCTCAGAAAGCTTCTTTCCAGATTTCATCTGAGGATATTTCCTTTTTCACCATTGCCCTCTATGGGCTTCCAAATATCACTTTGCCAATTCCACAATAAATGTCTTAGCGAAAGGCTTCTTGAGGGGAAAGCTGTAACTCTGTGAGATGATTTCACAGAACACAAAGAAGTTTCTCAGAAAGTTTCTTTCTCTTTGTTATCGGAGTTTATTTCCTTTGGCCCTATAGTCTTTAAAGGGATCCGAAATATCTCTTCTCAGATTCCACAGAAATAAGGCTAGCAAAGAGATCCGCGAAATACAGATGTAACTCTGTGAGATGAATTAACAGAACACTAAGCAGTTTCTCAGAAAGCTTCTTTCCAGATTTCATCTGAGGATATTTCCTTTTTCACCATAGCCCTCTATGCGCTTCCAAATATCACTTGCCAATTCCACAATAAATGTCTTAGCGAAAGACTTCTTGTGGGGAAAGATGTAACTCTGTGAGATGATTTCACAGAACACAAAGAAGTTTCTCAGAAAGTTTCTTTCTCTTTGTTATCGGAGTTTATTTCCTTTGGCCCTATAGTCTTTAAAGGGATCCGAAATATGTGTTCTCAGATTCCACAGCAATAAGGCTAGCAAAGAGATCCACGAAATGCAGATGTAACTCTGTGAGATGAATTAACAGAACACTAAGCAGTTTCTCAGAAAGCTTCTTTCCAGATTTCATCTGAGGATATTTCCTTTTTCACCATAGCCCTCTATGCGCTTCCAAATATCACTTTGCCAATTCCACAATAAATGTCTTAGCGAAAGATTTCTTGTGGGGAAAGCTGTAACTCTGTGAGATGATTTCACAGAACACAAAGAAGTTTCTCAGAAAGTTTCTTTCTCTTTGTTATCGGAGTTTATTTCCTTTGGCCCTATAGTCTTCAAAGGGATCCGAAATATCTGTTCTCAGATTCCACAGAAATAAGGCTAGCAAAGAGATCCGCGAAATACAGATGTAACTCTGTGAGATGAATTAACAGAACACTAAGCAGTTTCTCAGAAAGCTTCTTTCCAGATTTCATCTGAGGATATTTCCTTTTTCACCATAGCCCTCTAAGCGCTTCCAAATATCACTTTGCCAATTCCACAATAAATGTCTTAGCGAAAGACTTCTTGTGGGGAAAGATGTAACTCTGTGAGATGATTTCACAGAACACAAAGAAGTTTCTCAGAAAGTTTCTTTCTCTTTGTTATCGGAGTTTATTTCCTTTGGCCCTATAGTCTTTAAAGGGATCCGAAATATCTGTTCTCAGATTCCACAGAAATAAGGCTAGCAAAGAGATCCACGAAATACAGATGTAACTCTGTGAGATGAATTAACAGAACACTAAGCAGTTTCTCAGAAAGCTTCTTTCCAGATTTCATCTGAGGATATTTCCTTTTTCACCATTGCCCTCTAGGGGCTTCCAAATATCACTTTGCCAATTCCACAAGAACTGTCTTAGCGAAAGGCTTCTTGAGGGGAAAGCTGTAACTCTGTGAGATGATTTCACAGAACACAAAGAAGTTTCTCAGAAAGCTTCTTTCTCGTTGTTATCGGAGTTTATATCCTTTGGCCCTATAGTCTTCAAAGGGATCCGAAATATCTCTTCTCAGATTCCACAGAAATAAGGCTAGCAAAGAGATCCACGAAGTACAGATGTAATTCTGTGAGATGAATTAACAGAACACTAAGCAGTTTCTCAGAAAGCTTCTTTCCAGATTTCATCTGAGGATATTTCCTTTTTCACCATAGCCCTCTATGCGCTTCCAAATATCACTTTGCCAATTCCACAATAAATGTCTTAGCGAAAGACTTCTTGTGGGGAAAGCTGTAACTCTGTGAGATGATTTCACAGAACACAAAGAAGTTTCTCAGAAAGTTTCTTTCTCTTTGTTATCGGAGTTTATTTCCTTTGGCCCTATAGTCTTCAAAGGGATCCGAAATATCTGTTCTCAGATTCCACAGAAATAAGGCTAGCAAAGAGATCCGCGAAATACAGATGTAACTCTGTGAGATGAATTAACAGAACACTAAGCAGTTTCTCAGAAAGCTTCTTTCCAGATTTCATCTGAGAATATTTCCTTTTTCACCATAGCCCTCTATGCGCTTCCAAATATCACTTTGCCAATTCCACAATAAATGTCTTAGCGAAAGACTTCTTGTGGGGAAAGATGTAACTTTGTGAGATGATTTCACAGAACACAAAGAAGTTTCTCAGAAAGTTTCTTTCTCTTTGTTATCGGAGTTTATTTCCTTTGGCCCTATAGTCTTTAAAGGGATCCGAAATATCTGTTCTCAGATTCCACAGAAATAAGGCTAGCAAAGAGATCCACGAAATACAGATGTAACTCTGTGAGATGAATTAACAGAACACTAAGCAGTTTCTCAGAAAGCTTCTTTCCAGATTTCATCTGAGGATATTTCCTTTTTCACCATTGCCCTCTATAGGCTTCCAAATATCACTTTGCCAATTCCACAAGAACTGTCTTAGCGAAAGGCTTCTTGAGGGGAAAGCTGTAACTCTGTGAGATGATTTCACAGAACACAAAGAAGTTTCTCAGAAAGCTTCTTTCTCTTTGTTATCGGAGTTTATTTCCTTTGGCCCTATAGTTTTCAAAGGGATCCGAAATATCTGTTCTCAGATTCCACAGAAATAAGGCTAGCAAAGAGATCCGCGAAATACAGATGTAACTCTGTGAGATGAATTAACAGAACACTAAGCAGTTTCTCAGAAAGCTTCTTTCCAGATTTCATCTGAGGATATTTCCTTTTTCACCATTGCCCTCTATGCGCTTCCAAATATCACTTTGCCAATTCCACAATAAATGTCTTAGCGAAAGACTTCTTGTGGGGAAAGCTGTAACTCTGTGAGATGATTTCACAGAACACAAAGAAGTTTCTCAGAAAGTTTCTTTCTCTTTGTTATCGGAGTTTATTTCCTTTGGCCCTATAGTCTTTAAAGGGATCCGAAATATCTGTTCTCAGATTCCACAGAAATAAGGCTAGCAAAGAGATCCACGAAATACAGATGTAACTCTGTGAGATGAATTAACAGAACACTAAGCAGTTTCTCAGAAAGCTTCTTTCCAGATTTCATCTGAGGATATTTCCTTTTTCACCATTGCCCTCTATGGGCTTCCAAATATCACTTTGCCAATTCAACAAGAACTGTCTTAGCGAAAGGCTTCTTGAGGGGAAAGCTGTAACTCTGTGAGATGATTTCACAGAACACAAAGAAGTTTCTGAGAAAGCTTCTTTCTCATTGTTATCGGAGTTTATATCCTTTGGCCCTATATTCATCAAAGGGATCCGAAATATCTCTTCTCAGATTCCACAGAAATAAGGCTAGCAAAGACATCCACGAAATACAGATGCAACTCTGTGAGATGAATTAACAGAACACTAAGCAGTTTCTCAGAAAGCTTCTTTCCAGATTTCATCTGAGGATATTTCCTTTTTCACCATTGCCCTCTATGGGCTTCCAAATATCACTTTGCCAATTCCACAAGAACTGTCTTAGCGAAAGGCTTCTTGAGGGGAAAGCTGTAACTCTGTGAGATGATTTCACAGAACACAAAGAAGTTTCTCAGAAAGTTTCTTTCTCTTTGTTATCGGAGTTTATTTCCTTTGTCCCTATAGTCTTTAAATTGATCCGAAATATCTCTTCTCAGATTCCACAGAAATAAGGCTAGCAAAGAGATCCGCGAAATACAGATGTAACTCTGTGAGATGAATTAACAGAACACTAAGCAGTTTCTCAGAAAGCTTCTTTCCAGATTTCATCTGAGGATATTTCCTTTTTCACCATAGCCCTCTATGCGCTTCCAAATATCACTTTGCCAATTCCACAATAAATGTCTTAGCGAAAGACTTCTTGTGGGGAAAGATGTAACTCTGTGAGATGATTTCACAGAACACAAAGAAGTTTCTCAGAAAGTTTCTTTCTCTTTGTTATCGGAGTTTATTTCCTTTGGCCCTATAGTCTTTAAAGGGATCCGAAATATCTGTTCTCAGATTCCACAGAAATAAGGCTAGCAAAGAGATCCACGAAATGCAGATGTAACTCTGTGAGATGAATTAACAGAACACTAAGCAGTTTCTCAGAAAGCTTCTTTCCAGATTTCATCTGAGGATATTTCCTTTTTCACCATAGCCCTCTATGGGCTTCCAAATATCACTTTGCCAATTCCACAAGAACTGTCTTAGCGAAAGTCTTCTTGAGGGGAAAGCTGTAACTCTGTGAGATGATTTCACAGAACACAAAGAAGTTTCTCAGAAAGCTTCTTTCTCGTTGTTATCGGAGTTTATATCCTTTGGCCCTATAGTCTTAAAAGGGATCCGAAATATCTGTTCTCATATTCCATAGAAATAAGGCTAGCAAAGAGAGCCACGAAATACAGATGTAACTCTGTGAGATGAATTAACAGAACACTAAGCAGTTTCTCAGAAAGCTTCTTTCCCGATTTCATCAGAGGATATTTCCTTTTTCACCATAGCCCTCTATGCGCTTCCAAATATCACTTTGCCAATTCCACAATAAATGTCTTAGCGAAAGACTTCTTGAGGGGAAAGATGTAACTCTGTGAGATGATTTCACAGAACACAAAGAAGTTTCTGAGAAAGTTTCTTTCTCTTTGTTATCGGAGTTTATTTCCTTTGGCCCTATAGTCTTTAAAGGGATCCGAAATATCTGTTCTCAGATTCCACAGAAATAAGGCTAGCAAAGAGATCCACGAAATACAGATGTAACTCTGTGAGATGAATTAACAGAACACTAAGCAGTTTCTCAGAAAGCTTCTTTCCAGATTTCATCTGAGGATATTTCCTTTTTCACCATTGCCCTCTATGGGCTTCCAAATATCACTTTGCCAATTCCACAAGAACTGTCTTAGCGAAAGGCTTCTTGAGGGGAAAGCTGTAACTCTGTGAGATGATTTCACAGAACACAAAGAAGTTTCTCAGAAAGTTTCTTTCTCTTTGTTATCGGAGTTTATTTCCTTTGGCCCTATAGTCTTTAAAGGGATCCGAAATATCTCTTCTCAGATTCCACAGAAATAAGGCTAGCAAAGAGATCCGCGAAATACAGATGTAACTCTGTGAGATGAATTAACAGAACACTAAGCAGTTTCTCAGAAAGCTTCTTTCCAGATTTCATCTGAGGATATTTCCTTTTTCACCATTGCCCTCTATGCGCTTCCAAATATCACTTTGCCAATTCCACAATAAATGTCTTAGCGAAAGACTTCTTGTGGGGAAAGATGTAACTCTGTGAGATGATTTCACAGAACACAAAGAAGTTTCTCAGAAAGTTTCTTTCTCTTTGTTATCGGAGTTTATTTCCTTTGGCCCTATAGTCTTTAAAGGGATCCGAAATATCTGTTCTCAGATTCCACAGAAATAAGGCTAGCAAAGAGATCCACGAAATGCAGATGTAACTCTGTGAGATGAATTAACAGAACACTAAGCAGTTTCTCAGAAAGCTTCTCTCCAGATTTCATCTGAGGATATTTCCTTTTTCACCATAGCCCTCTATGCGCTTCCAAATATCACTTTGCCAATTCCACAATAAATGTCTTAGCGAAAGACTTCTTGTGGGGAAAGCTGTAACTCTGTGAGATGATTTCACAGAACACAAAGAAGTTTCTCAGAAAGTTTCTTTCTCTTTGTTATCGGAGTTTATTTCCTTTGGCCCTATAGTCTTTAAAGGGATCCGAAATATCTGTTCTCAGATTCCACAGAAATAAGGCTAGCAAAGAGATCCACGAAATACAGATGTAACTCTGTGAGATGAATTAACAGAACACTAAGCAGTTTCTCAGAAAGCTTCTTTCCAAATTTCATCTGAGGATATTTCCTTTTTCACCATTGTCCTCTATGGGCTTCCAAATATCACTTTGCCAATTCCACAAGAACTGTCTTAGCGAAAGGCTTCTTGAGGGGAAAGCTGTAACTCTGTGAGATGATTTCACAGAACACAAAGAAGTTTCTCAGAAAGCTTCTTTCTCATTGTTATCGGAGTTTATAACCTTTGGCCCTATAGTCTTCAAAGTTATCCGAAATATCTGTTCTCAGATTCCACAGAAATAAGGCTAGCAAAGGGATCCACGAAATACAGATGTAACTCTGTGAGATGAATTAACAGAACACTAAGCAGTTTCTCAGAAAGCTTCTTTCCAGATTTCATCTGAGGATATTTCCTTTTTCACCATAGCCCTCTATGCGCTTCCAAATATCACTTTGCCAATTCCACAATAAATGTCTTAGCGAAAGACTTCTTGTGGGGAAAGCTGTAACTCTGTGAGATGATTTCACAGAACACAAAGAAGTTTCTCAGAAAGTTTCTTTCTCTTTGTTATCGGAGTTTATTTCCTTTGGCCCTATAGTCTTTAAAGGGATCCGAAATATCTGTTCTCAGATTCCACAGAAATAAGGCTAGCAAAGAGATCCGCGAAATACAGATGTAACTCTGTGAGATGAATTAACAGAACACTAAGCAGTTTCTCAGAAAGCTTCTTTCCAGATTTCATCTGAGGATATTTCCTTTTTCACCATAGCCCTCTAAGCGCTTCCAAATATCACTTTGCCAATTCCACAATAAATGTCTTAGCGAAAGACTTCTTGTGGGGAAAGATGTAACTCTGTGAGATGATTTCACAGAACACAAAGAAGTTTCTCAGAAAGTTTCTTTCTCTTTGTTATCGGAGTTTATTTCCTTTGGCCCTATAGTCTTTAAAGGGATCCGAAATATCTGTTCTCAGATTCCACAGAAATAAGGCTAGCAAAGAGATCCACGAAATACAGATGTAACTCTGTGAGATGAATTAACAGAACACTAAGCAGTTTCTCAGAAAGCTTCTTTCCAGATTTCATCTGAGGATATTTCCTTTTTCACCATTGCCCTCTAGGGGCTTGCAAATATCACTTTGCCAATTCCACAAGAACTGTCTTAGCGAAAGGCTTCTTGAGGGGAAAGCTGTAACTCTGTGAGATGATTTCACAGAACACAAAGAAGTTTCTCAGAAAGCTTCTTTCTCGTTGTTATCGGAGTTTATATCCTTTGGCCCTATAGTCTTCAAAGGGATCCGAAATATCTCTTCTCAGATTCCACAGAAACAAGGCTAGCAAAGAGATCCACGAAATACAGATGTAACTCTGTGAGATGAATTAACAGAACACTAAGCATTTTCTCAGAAAGCTTCTTTCCAGATTTCATCTGAGGATATTTCCTTTTTCACCATAGCCCTCTATGCGCTTCCAAATATCACTTTGCCAATTCCACAATAAATGTCTTAGCGAAAGACTTCTTGTGGGGAAAGCTGTAACTCTGTGTGATGATTTCACAGAACACAAAGAAGTTTCTCAGAAAGTTTCTTTCTCTTTGTTATCGGAGTTTATTTCCTTTGGCCCTATAGTCTTCAAAGGGATCCGAAATATCTGTTCTCAGATTCCACAGAAATAAGGCTAGCAAAGAGATCTGCGAAATAGAGATGTAACTCTGTGAGATGAATTAACAGAACACTAAGCAGTTTCTCAGAAAGCTTCTTTCCAGATTTCATCTGAGGATATTTCCTTTTTCACCATAGCCCTCTATGCGCTTCCAAATATCACTTTGCCAATTCCACAATAAATGTCTTAGCGAAAGACTTCTTGTGGGGAAAGATGTAACTTTGTGATATGATTTCACAGAACACAAAGAAGTTTCTCAGAAAGTTTCTTTCTCTTTGTTATCGGAGTTTATTTCCTTTGGCCCTATAGTCTTTAAAGGGATCCGAAATATCTGTTCTCAGATTCCACAGAAATAAGGCTAGCAAAGAGATCCACGAAATACAGATGTAACTCTGTGAGATGAATTAACAGAACACTAAGCAGTTTCTCAGAAAGCTTCTTTCCAGATTTCATCTGAGGATATTTCCTTTTTCACCATTGCCCTGTATGGGCTTCCAAATATCACTTTGCCAATTCCACAAGAAATGTCTTAGCGAAAGGCTTCTTGAGGGGAAAGCTGTAACTCTGTGAGATGATTTCACAGAACACAAAGAAGTTTCTCAGAAAGCTTCTTTCTCTTTGTTATCGGAGTTTATTTCCTTTGGCCCTATAGTCTTCAAAGGGATCCGAAATATCTGTTCTCAGATTCCACAGAAATAAGGCTAGCAAAGAGATCCGCGAAATACAGATGTAACTCTGTGAGATGAATTAACAGAACACTAAGCAGTTTCTCAGAAAGCTTCTTTCCAGATTTCATCTGAGGATATTTCCTTTTTCACCATAGCCCTCTATGCGCTTCCAAATATCACTTTGCCAATTCCACAATAAATGTCTTAGCGAAAGACTTCTTGTGGGGAAAGCTGTAACTCTGTGTGATGATTTCACAGAACACAAAGAAGTTTCTCAGAAAGTTTCTTTCTCTTTGTTATCGGAGTTTATTTCCTTTGGCCCTATAGTCTTCAAAGGGATCCGAAATATCTGTTCTCAGATTCCACAGAAATAAGGCTAGCAAACAGATCCGCGAAATACAGATGTAACTCTGTGAGATGAATTAACAGAACACTAAGCAGTTTCTCAGAAAGCTTCTTTCCAGATTTCATCTGAGGATATTTCCTTTTTCACCATTGCCCTCTATGGGCTTCCAAATATCACTTTGCCAATTCAACAAGAACTGTCTTAGCGAAAGGCTTCTTGAGGGGAAAGCTGTAACTCTGTGAGATGATTTCACAGAACACAAAGAAGTTTCTCAGAAAGCTTCTTTCTCGTTGTTATCGGAGTTTATATCCTTTGGCCTTATAGTCTTAAAAGGGATCCGAAATATCTGTTCTCATATTCCATAGAAATAAGGCTAGCAAAGAGAGCCACGAAATACAGATGTAACTCTGTGAGATGAATTAACAGAACACTAAGCAGTTTCTCAGAAAGCTTCTTTCCCGATTTCATCAGAGGATATTTCCTTTTTCACCATAGCCCTCTATGCGCTTCCAAATATCACTTTGCCAATTCCACAATAAATGTCTTAGCGAAAGACTTCTTGAGGGGAAAGATGTAACTCTGTGAGATGATTTCACAGAACACAAAGAAGTTTCTGAGAAAGTTTCTTTCTCTTTGTTATCGGAGTTTATTTCCTTTGGCCCTATAGTCTTTAAAGGGATCCGAAATATCTGTTCTCAGATTCCACAGAAATAAGGCTAGCAAAGAGATCCACGAAATACAGATGTAACTCTGTGAGATGAATTAACAGAACACTAAGCAGTTTCTCAGAAAGCTTCTTTCCAGATTTCATCTGAGGATATTTCCTTTTTCACCATTGCCCTCTATGGGCTTCCAAATATCACTTTGCCAATTCCACAAGAACTGTCTTAGCGAAAGGCTTCTTGAGGGGAAAGCTGTAACTCTGTGAGATGATTTCACAGAACACAAAGAAGTTTCTCAGAAAGTTTCTTTCTCTTTGTTATCGGAGTTTATTTCCTTTGGCCCTATAGTCTTTAAAGGGATCCGAAATATCTCTTCTCAGATTCCACAGAAATAAGGCTAGCAAAGAGATCCGCGAAATACAGATGTAACTCTGTGAGATGAATTAACAGAACACTAAGCAGTTTCTCAGAAAGCTTCTTTCCAGATTTCATCTGAGGATATTTCCTTTTTCACCATTGCCCTCTATGCGCTTCCAAATATCACTTTGCCAATTCCACAATAAATGTCTTAGCGAAAGACTTCTTGTGGGGAAAGATGTAACTCTGTGAGATGATTTCACAGAACACAAAGAAGTTTCTCAGAAAGTTTCTTTCTCTTTGTTATCGGAGTTTATTTCCTTTGGCCCTATAGTCTTTAAAGGGATCCGAAATATCTGTTCTCAGATTCCACAGAAATAAGGCTAGCAAAGAGATCCACGAAATGCAGATGTAACTCTGTGAGATGAATTAACAGAACACTAAGCAGTTTCTCAGAAAGCTTCTCTCCAGATTTCATCTGAGGATATTTCCTTTTTCACCATAGCCCTCTATGCGCTTCCAAATATCACTTTGCCAATTCCACAATAAATGTCTTAGCGAAAGACTTCTTGTGGGGAAAGCTGTAACTCTGTGAGATTATTTCACAGAACACAAAGAAGTTTCTCAGAAAGTTTCTTTCTCTTTGTTATCGGAGTTTATTTCCTTTGGCCCTATAGTCTTTAAAGGGATCCGAAATATCTGTTCTCAGATTCCACAGAAATAAGGCTAGCAAAGAGATCCACGAAATACAGATGTAACTCTGTGAGATGAATTAACAGAACACTAAGCAGTTTCTCAGAAAGCTTCTTTCCAAATTTCATCTGAGGATATTTCCTTTTTCACCATTGCCCTCTATGGGCTTCCAAATATCACTTTGCCAATTCCACAAGAACTGTCTTAGCGAAAGGCTTCTTGAGGGGAAAGCTGTAACTCTGTGAGATGATTTCACAGAACACAAAGAAGTTTCTCAGAAAGCTTCTTTCTCATTGTTATCGGAGTTTATATCCTTTGGCCCTGTAGTCTTCAAAGTTATCCGAAATATCTGTTCTCAGATTCCACAGAAATAAGGCTAGCAAAGAGATCCACGAAATACAGATGTAACTCTGTGAGATGAATTAACAGAACACTAAGCAGTTTCTCAGAAAGCTTCTTTCCAGATTTCATCTGAGGATATTTCCTTTTTCACCATAGCCCTCTATGCGCTTCCAAATATCACTTTGCCAATTCCACAATAAATGTCTTAGCGAAAGACTTCTTGTGGGGAAAGCTGTAACTCTGTGAGATGATTTCACAGAACACAAAGAAGTTTCTCAGAAAGTTTCTTTCTCTTTGTTATCGGAGTTTATTTCCTTTGGCCCTATAGTCTTTAAAGGGATCCGAAATATCTGTTCTCAGATTCCACAGAAATAAGGCTAGCAAAGAGATCCGCGAAATACAGATGTAACTCTGTGAGATGAATTAACAGAACACTAAGCAGTTTCTCAGAAAGCTTCTTTCCAGATTTCATCTGAGGATATTTCCTTTTTCACCATAGCCCTCTAAGCGCTTCCAAATATCACTTTGCCAATTCCACAATAAATGTCTTAGCGAAAGACTTCTTGTGGGGAAAGATGTAACTCTGTGAGATGATTTCACAGAACACAAAGAAGTTTCTCAGAAAGTTTCTTTCTCTTTGTTATCGGAGTTTATTTCCTTTGGCCCTATAGTCTTTAAAGGGATCCGAAATATCTGTTCTCAGATTCCACAGAAATAAGGCTAGCAAAGAGATCCACGAAATACAGATGTAACTCTGTGAGATGAATTAACAGAACACTAAGCAGTTTCTCAGAAAGCTTCTTTCCAGATTTCATCTGAGGATATTTCCTTTTTCACCATTGCCCTCTAGGGGCTTGCAAATATCACTTTGCCAATTCCACAAGAACTGTCTTAGCGAAAGGCTTCTTGAGGGGAAAGCTGTAACTCTGTGAGATGATTTCACAGAACACAAAGAAGTTTCTCAGAAAGCTTCTTTCTCGTTGTTATCGGAGTTTATATCCTTTGGCCCTATAGTCTTCAAAGGGATCCGAAATATCTCTTCTCAGATTCCACAGAAATAAGGCTAGCAAAGAGATCCACGAAATACAGATGTAACTCTGTGAGATGAATTAACAGAACACTAAGCAGTTTCTCAGAAAGCTTCTTTCCAGATTTCATCTGAGGATATTTCCTTTTTCACCATAGCCCTCTATGCGCTTCCAAATATCACTTTGCCAATTCCACAATAAATGTCTTAGCGAAAGACTTCTTGTGGGGAAAGCTGTAACTCTGTGTGATGATTTCACAGAACACAAAGAAGTTTCTCAGAAAGTTTCTTTCTCTTTGTTATCGGAGTTTATTTCCTTTGGCCCTATAGTCTTCAAAGGGATCCGAAATATCTGTTCTCAGATTCCACAGAAATAAGGCTAGCAAAGAGATCTGCGAAATAGAGATGTAACTCTGTGAGATGAATTAACAGAACACTAAGCAGTTTCTCAGAAAGCTTCTTTCCAGATTTCATCTGAGGATATTTCCTTTTTCACCATAGCCCTCTATGCGCTTCCAAATATCACTTTGCCAATTACACAAGAACTGTCTTAGAGAAAGGCTTCCTGAGGGGAAAGGTGTAACTCTGTGAGATGATTTCACAGAACACAAAGAAGTTTCTCAGAAAGTTTCTTTCTCTTTGTTATCGGAGTTTATTTCCTTTGGCCCTATAGTCTTTAAAGGGATCCGAAATATCTCTTCTCAGATTCCACAGAAATAAGGCTAGCAAAGAGATCCGCGAAATACAGATGTAACTCTGTGAGATGAATTAACAGAACACTAAGCAGTTTCTCAGAAAGCTTCTTTCCAGATTTCATCTGAGGATATTTCCTTTTTCACCATTGCCCTCTATGCGCTTCCAAATATCACTTTGCCAATTCCACAATAAATGTCTTAGCGAAAGACTTCTTGTGGGGAAAGATGTAACTCTGTGAGATGATTTCACAGAACACAAAGAAGTTTCTCAGAAAGTTTCTTTCTCTTTGTTATCGGAGTTTATTTCCTTTGGCCCTATAGTCTTTAAAGGGATCCGAAATATCTGTTCTCAGATTCCACAGAAATAAGGCTAGCAAAGAGATCCACGAAATGCAGATGTAACTCTGTGAGATGAATTAACAGAACACTAAGCAGTTTCTCAGAAAGCTTCTCTCCAGATTTCATCTGAGGATATTTCCTTTTTCACCATAGCCCTCTATGCGCTTCCAAATATCACTTTGCCAATTCCACAATAAATGTCTTAGCGAAAGACTTCTTGTGGGGAAAGCTGTAACTCTGTGAGATTATTTCACAGAACACAAAGAAGTTTCTCAGAAAGTTTCTTTCTCTTTGTTATCGGAGTTTATTTCCTTTGGCCCTATAGTCTTTAAAGGGATCCGAAATATCTGTTCTCAGATTCCACAGAAATAAGGCTAGCAAAGAGATCCACGAAATACAGATGTAACTCTGTGAGATGAATTAACAGAACACTAAGCAGTTTCTCAGAAAGCTTCTTTCCAAATTTCATCTGAGGATATTTCCTTTTTCACCATTGCCCTCTATGGGCTTCCAAATATCACTTTGCCAATTCCACAAGAACTGTCTTAGCGAAAGGCTTCTTGAGGGGAAAGCTGTAACTCTGTGAGATGATTTCACAGAACACAAAGAAGTTTCTCAGAAAGCTTCTTTCTCATTGTTATCGGAGTTTATATCCTTTGGCCCTGTAGTCTTCAAAGTTATCCGAAATATCTGTTCTCAGATTCCACAGAAATAAGGCTAGCAAAGAGATCCACGAAATACAGATGTAACTCTGTGAGATGAATTAACAGAACACTAAGCAGTTTCTCAGAAAGCTTCTTTCCAGATTTCATCTGAGGATATTTCCTTTTTCACCATAGCCCTCTATGCGCTTCCAAATATCACTTTGCCAATTCCACAATAAATGTCTTAGCGAAAGACTTCTTGTGGGGAAAGCTGTAACTCTGTGAGATGATTTCACAGAACACAAAGAAGTTTCTCAGAAAGTTTCTTTCTCTTTGTTATCGGAGTTTATTTCCTTTGGCCCTATAGTCTTTAAAGGGATCCGAAATATCTGTTCTCAGATTCCACAGAAATAAGGCTAGCAAAGAGATCCGCGAAATACAGATGTAACTCTGTGAGATGAATTAACAGAACACTAAGCAGTTTCTCAGAAAGCTTCTTTCCAGATTTCATCTGAGGATATTTCCTTTTTCACCATAGCCCTCTAAGCGCTTCCAAATATCACTTTGCCAATTCCACAATAAATGTCTTAGCGAAAGACTTCTTGTGGGGAAAGATGTAACTCTGTGAGATGATTTCACAGAACACAAAGAAGTTTCTCAGAAAGTTTCTTTCTCTTTGTTATCGGAGTTTATTTCCTTTGGCCCTATAGTCTTTAAAGGGATCCGAAATATCTGTTCTCAGATTCCACAGAAATAAGGCTAGCAAAGAGATCCACGAAATACAGATGTAACTCTGTGAGATGAATTAACAGAACACTAAGCAGTTTCTCAGAAAGCTTCTTTCCAGATTTCATCTGAGGATATTTCCTTTTTCACCATTGCCCTCTAGGGGCTTGCAAATATCACTTTGCCAATTCCACAAGAACTGTCTTAGCGAAAGGCTTCTTGAGGGGAAAGCTGTAACTCTGTGAGATGATTTCACAGAACACAAAGAAGTTTCTCAGAAAGCTTCTTTCTCGTTGTTATCGGAGTTTATATCCTTTGGCCCTATAGTCTTCAAAGGGATCCGAAATATCTCTTCTCAGATTCCACAGAAATAAGGCTAGCAAAGAGATCCACGAAATACAGATGTAACTCTGTGAGATGAATTAACAGAACACTAAGCAGTTTCTCAGAAAGCTTCTTTCCAGATTTCATCTGAGGATATTTCCTTTTTCACCATAGCCCTCTATGCGCTTCCAAATATCACTTTGCCAATTCCACAATAAATGTCTTAGCGAAAGACTTCTTGTGGGGAAAGCTGTAACTCTGTGTGATGATTTCACAGAACACAAAGAAGTTTCTCAGAAAGTTTCTTTCTCTTTGTTATCGGAGTTTATTTCCTTTGGCCCTATAGTCTTCAAAGGGATCCGAAATATCTGTTCTCAGATTCCACAGAAATAAGGCTAGCAAAGAGATCTGCGAAATAGAGATGTAACTCTGTGAGATGAATTAACAGAACACTAAGCAGTTTCTCAGAAAGCTTCTTTCCAGATTTCATCTGAGGATATTTCCTTTTTCACCATAGCCCTCTATGCGCTTCCAAATATCACTTTGCCAATTCCACAATAAATGTCTTAGCGAAAGACTTCTTGTGGGGAAAGATGTAACTTTGTGAGATGATTTCACAGAACACAAAGAAGTTTCTCAGAAAGTTTCTTTCTCTTTGTTATCGGAGTTTATTTCCTTTGGCCCTATAGTCTTTAAAGGGATCCGAAATATCTGTTCTCAGATTCCACAGAAATAAGGCTAGCAAAGAGATCCACGAAATACAGATGTAACTCTGTGAGATGAATTAACAGAACACTAAGCAGTTTCTCAGAAAGCTTCTTTCCAGATTTCATCTGAGGATATTTCCTTTTTCACCATTGCCCTCTATGGGCTTCCAAATATCACTTTGCCAATTCCACAAGAAATGTCTTAGCGAAAGGCTTCTTGAGGGGAAAGCTGTAACTCTGTGAGATGATTTCACAGAACACAAAGAAGTTTCTCAGAAAGCTTCTTTCTCTTTGTTATCGGAGTTTATTTCCTTTGGCCCTATAGTCTTCAAAGGGATCCGAAATATCTGTTCTCAGATTCCACAGAAATAAGGCTAGCAAAGAGATCCGCGACATACAGATGTAACTCTGTGAGATGAATTAACAGAACACTAAGCAGTTTCTCAGAAAGCTTCTTTCCAGATTTCATCTGAGGATATTTCCTTTTTCACCATAGCCCTCTATGCGCTTCCAAATATCACTTTGCCAATTCCACAATAAATGTCTTAGCGAAAGACTTCTTGTGGGGAAAGCTGTAACTCTGTGTGATGATTTCACAGAACACAAAGAAGTTTCTCAGAAAGTTTCTTTCTCTTTGTTATCGGAGTTTATTTCCTTTGGCCCTATAGTCTTCAAAGGGATCCGAAATATCTGTTCTCAGATTCCACAGAAATAAGGCTAGCAAAGAGATCCGCGAAATACAGATGTAACTCTGTGAGATGAATTAACAGAACACTAAGCAGTTTCTCAGAAAGCTTCTTTCCAGATTTCATCTGAGGATATTTCCTTTTTCACCATTGCCCTCTATGGGCTTCCAAATATCACTTTGCCAATTCAACAAGAACTGTCTTAGCGAAAGGCTTCTTGAGGGGAAAGCTGTAACTCTGTGAGATGATTTCACAGAACACAAAGAAGTTTCTCAGAAAGCTTCTTTCTCATTGTTATCGGAGTTTATATCCTTTGGCCCTATATTCATCAAAGGGATCCGAAATATCTGTTCTCAGATTCCACAGAAATAAGGCTAGCAAAGACATCCACGAAATACAGATGCAACTCTGTGAGATGAATTAACAGAACACTAAGCAGTTTCTCAGAAAGCTTCTTTCCAGATTTCATCTGAGGATATTTCCTTTTTCACCATTGTCCTCTATGGGCTTCCAAATATCACTTTGCCAATTCCACAATAAATGTCTTAGCGAAAGGCTTCTTGAGGGGAAAGCTGTAACTCTGTGAGATGATTTCACAGAACACAAAGAAGTTTCTCAGAAAGTTTCTTTCTCTTTGATATCGGAGTTTATTTCCTTTGGCCCTAGAGTCTTTAAAGGGATCCGAAATATCTCTTCTCAGATTCCACAGAAATAAGGCTAGCAAAGAGATCCGCGAAATACAGATGTAACTCTGTGAGATGAATTAACAGAACACTAAGCAGTTTCTCAGAAAGCTTCTTTCCAGATTTCATCTGAGGATATTTCCTTTTTCACCATAGCCCTCTATGCGCTTCCAAATATCACTTGCCAATTCCACAATAAATGTCTTAGCGAAAGACTTCTTGTGGGGAAAGATGTAACTCTGTGAGATGATTTCACAGAACACAAAGAAGTTTCTCAGAAAGTTTCTTTCTCTTTGTTATCGGAGTTTATTTCCTTTGGCCCTATAGTCTTTAAAGGGATCCGAAATATGTGTTCTCAGATTCCACAGCAATAAGGCTAGCAAAGAGATCCACGAAATGCAGATGTAACTCTGTGAGATGAATTAACAGAACACTAAGCAGTTTCTCAGAAAGCTTCTTTCCAGATTTCATCTGAGGATATTTCCTTTTTCACCATAGCCCTCTATGCGCTTCCAAATATCACTTTGCCAATTCCACAATAAATGTCTTAGCGAAAGATTTCTTGTGGGGAAAGCTGTAACTCTGTGAGATGATTTCACAGAACACAAAGAAGTTTCTCAGAAAGTTTCTTTCTCTTTGTTATCGGAGTTTATTTCCTTTGGCCCTATAGTCTTCAAAGGGATCCGAAATATCTGTTCTCAGATTCCACAGAAATAAGGCTAGCAAAGAGATCCGCGAAATACAGATGTAACTCTGTGAGATGAATTAACAGAACACTAAGCAGTTTCTCAGAAAGCTTCTTTCCAGATTTCATCTGAGGATATTTCCTTTTTCACCATAGCCCTCTATGCGCTTCCAAATATCACTTTGCCAATTCCACAATAAATGTCTTAGCGAAAGACTTCTTGTGGGGAAAGATGTAACTCTGTGAGATGATTTCACAGAACACAAAGAAGTTTCTCAGAAAGTTTCTTTCTCTTTGTTATCAGAGTTTATTTCCTTTGGCCCTATAGTCTTTAAAGGGATCCGAAATATCTGTTCTCAGATTCCACAGAAATAAGGGTAGCAAAGAGATCCACGAAATACAGATGTAACTCTGTGAGATGAATTAACAGAACACTAAGCAGTTTCTCAGAAAGCTTCTTTCCAGATTTCATCTGAGGATATTTCCTTTTTCACCATTGCCCTCTATGGGCTTCCAAATATCACTTTGCCAATTCCGCAAGAACTGTCTTAGCGAAAGGCTTCTTGAGGGGAAAGCTGTAACTCTGTGAGATGATTTCACAGAACACAAAGAAGTTTCTCAGAAAGCTTCTTTCTCATTGTTATCGGAGTTTATATCCTTTGGCCCTATAGTCTTCAAAGGGATCCGAAATATCTGTTCTCAGATTCCACAGAAATAAGGCTAGCAAAGAGATCCACGAAATACAGATGTAACTCTGTGAGATGAATTAACAGAACACTAAGCAGTTTCTCAGAAAGCTTCTTTCCAGATTTCATCTGAGGATATTTCCTTTTTCACCATAGCCCTCTATGCGCTTCCAAATATCACTTTGGCAATTCCACAATAAATGTCTTAGCGAAAGACTTCTCGTGGGGAAAGCTGTAACTCTGTGAGATGATTTCACAGAACACAAAGAAGTTTCCCAGAAAGTTTCTTTCTCTTTGTTATCGGAGTTTATTTCCTTTGGCCCTATAGTCTTTAAAGGGATCCGAAATATCTGTTCTCAGATTCCACAGAAATAAGGCTAGCAAAGAGATCCGCGAAATACAGATGTAACTCTGTGAGATGAATTAACAGAACACTAAGCAGTTTCTCAGAAAGCTTCTTTCCAGATTTCATCTGAGGATATTTCCTTTTTCACCATAACCCTCTAAGCGCTTCCAAATATCACTTTGCCAATTCCACAATAAATGTCTTAGCGAAAGACTTCTTGCGGGGAAAGATGTAACTCTGTGAGATGATTTCACAGAACACAAAGAAGTTTCTCAGAAAGTTTCTTTCTCTTTGTTATCGGAGTTTATTTCCTTTGGCCCTATAGTCTTTAAAGGGATCCGAAATATCTGTTCTCAGATTCCACAGAAATAAGGCTAGCAAAGAGATCCACGAAATACAGATGTAACTCTGTGAGATGAATTAACAGAACACTAAGCAGTTTCTCAGAAAGCTTCTTTCCAGATTTCATCTGAGGATATTTCCTTTTTCACCATTGCCCTCTATGGGCTTCCAAATATCACTTTGCCAATTCCACAAGAACTGTCTTAGCGAAAGGCTTCTTGAGGGGAAAGCTGTAACTCTGTGAGATGATTTCACAGAACACAAAGAAGTTTCTCAGAAAGCTTCTTTCTCTTTGTTATCGGAGTTTATTTCCTTTGGCCCTATAGTCTTCAAAGGGATCCGAAATATCTGTTCTCAGATTCCACAGAAATAAGGCTAGCAAAGAGATCCGCGAAATACAGATGTAACTCTGTGAGATGAATTAACAGAACACTAAGCAGTTTCTCAGAAAGCTTCTTTCCAGATTTCATCTGAGGATATTTCCTTTTTCACCATAGCCCTCTATGCGCTTCCTAATATCACTTTGCCAATTCCACAATAAATGTCTTAGCGAAAGACTTCTTGTGGGGAAACATGTAACTCTGTGAGATGATTTCACAGAACACAAAGAAGTTTCTCAGAAAGTTTCTTTCTCTTTGTTATCGGAGTTTATTTCCTTTGGCCCTATAGTCTTTAAAGGGATCCGAAATATCTGTTCTCAGATTCCATAGAAATAAGGCTAGCAAAGAGAGCCACGAAATACAGATGTAACTCTGTGAGATGAATTAACAGAACACTAAGCAGTTTCTCAGAAAGCTTCTTTCCCGATTTCATCAGAGGATATTTCCTTTTTCACCATAGCCCTCTATGCGCTTCCAAATATCACTTTGCCAATTCCACAATAAATGTCTTAGGGAAAGACTTCTTGAGGGGAAAGATGTAACTCTGTGAGATGATTTCACAGAACACAAAGAAGTTTCTGAGAAAGTTTCTTTCTCTTTGTTATCGGAGTTTATTTCCTTTGGCCCTATAGTCTTTAAAGGGATCCGAAATATCTGTTCTCAGATTCCACAGAAATAAGGCTAGCAAAGAGATCCGCGAAATACAGATGTAACTCTGTGAGATGAATTAACAGAACACTAAGCAGTTTCTCAGAAAGCTTCTTTCCAGATTTCATCTGAGGATATTTCCTTTTTCACCATAGCCCTCTATGCGCTTCCAAATATCACTTTGGCAATTCCACAATAAATGTCTTAGCGAAAGACTTCTTGTGGGGAAAGCTGTAACTCTGTGAGATCATTTCACAGAACACAAAGAAGTTTCTCAGAAAGTTTCTTTCTCTTTGTTAACGGAGTTTATTTCCTTTGGCCCTATAGTCTTCAAAGGGATCCGAAATATCTATTCTCAGATTCCACAGAAATAAGGCTAGCAAAGAGATCCGCGAAATACAGATGTAACTCTGTGAGATGAATTAACAGAACACTAAGCAGTTTCTCAGAAAGCTTCTTTCCAGATTTCATCTGAGGATATTTCCTTTTTCACCATTGCCCTCTATGCGCTTCCAAATATCACTTTGCCAATTCCACAATAAATGTCTTAGCGAAAGACTTCTTGTGGGGAAAGCTGTACCTCTGTGAGATGATTTCACAGAACACAAAGAATTTTCTCAGAAAGTTTCTTTCTCTTTGTTATCGGAGTTTATTTCCTTTGGCCCTATAGTCTTTAAAGGGATCCGAAATATCTGTTCTCAGATTCCACAGAAATAAGGCTAGCAAAGAGATCCACGAAATACAGATGTAACTCTGTGAGATGAATTAACAGAACACTAAGCAGTTTCTCAGAAAGCTTCTTTCCAGATTTCATCTGAGGATATTTCCTTTTTCACCATTGCCCTCTATGGGCTTCCAAATATCACTTTGCCAATTCCACAAGAACTGTCTTAGCGAAAGGCTTCTTGAGGGGAAAGCTGTAACTCTGTGAGATGATTTCACAGAACACAAAGAAGTTTCTCAGAAAGTTTCTTTCTCTTTGTTATCGGAGTTTATTTCCTTTGGCCCTATAGTCTTTAAAGGGATCCGAAATATCTCTTCTCAGATTCCACAGAAATAAGGCTAGCAAAGAGATCCGCGAAATACAGATGTAACTCTGTGAGATGAATTAACAGAACACTAAGCAGTTTCTCAGAAAGCTTCTTTCCAGATTTCATCTGAGGATATTTCCTTTTTCACCATTGCCCTCTATGCGCTTCCAAATATCACTTTGCGAATTCCACAATAAATGTCTTAGCGAAAGACTTCTTGTGGGGAAAGATGTAACTCTGTGAGATGATTTCACAGAACACAAAGAAGTTTCTCAGAAAGTTTCTTTCTCTTTGTTATCGGAGTTTATTTCCTTTGGCCCTATAGTCTTTAAAGGGATCCGAAATATCTGTTCTCAGATTCCACAGAAATAAGGCTAGCAAAGAGATCCACGAAATACAGATGTAACTCTGTGAGATGAATTAACAGAACACTAAGCAGTTTCTCAGAAAGCTTCTTTCCAGATTTCATCTGAGGATATTTCCTTTTTCACCATTGCCCTCTATGGGCTTCCAAATATCACTTTGCCAATTCCACAAGAAATGTCTTAGCGAAAGGCTTCTTGAGGGGAAAGCTGTAACTCTGTAAGATGATTTCACAGAACACAAAGAAGTTTCTCAGAAAGCTTCTTTCTCTTTGTTATCGGAGTTTATTTCCTTTGGCCCTATAGTCTTCAAAGGGATCCGAAATATCTGTTCTCAGATTCCACAGAAATAAGGCTAGCAAAGAGATCCGCGAAATACAGATGTAACTCTGTGAGATGAATTAACAGAACACTAAGCAGTTTCTCAGAAAGCTTCTTTCCAGATTTCATCTGAGGATATTTTCTTTTTCACCATAGCCCTCTATGCGCTTCCAAATATCACTTTGCCAATTCCACAATAAATGTCTTAGCGAAAGACTTCTTGTGGGGAAAGCTGTAACTCTGTGTGATGATTTCACAGAACACAAAGAAGTTTCTCAGAAAGTTTCTTTCTCTTTGTTATCGGAGTTTATTTCCTTTGGCCCTATAGTCTTCAAAGGGATCCGAAATATCTGTTCTCAGATTCCACAGAAATAAGGCTAGCAAAGAGATCCGCGAAATAGAGATGTAACTCTGTGAGATGAATTAACAGAACACTAAGCAGTTTCTCAGAAAGCTTCTTTCCAGATTTAATCTGAGGATATTTCCTTTTTCACCATAGCCCTCTATGCGCTTCCAAATATCACTTTGCCAATTCCACAATAAATGTCTTAGCGAAAGACTTCTTGTGGGGAAAGATGTAACTTTGTGAGATGATTTCACAGAACACAAAGAAGTTTCTCAGAAAGTTTCTTTCTCTTTGTTATCGGAGTTTATTTCCTTTGGCCCTATAGTCTTTAAAGGGATCCGAAATATCTGTTCTCAGATTCCACAGAAATAAGGCTAGCAAAGAGATCCGCGAAATAGAGATGTAACTCTGTGAGATGAATTAACAGAACACTAAGCAGTTTCTCAGAAAGCTTCTTTCCAGATTTAATCTGAGGATATTTCCTTTTTCACCATAGCCCTCTATGCGCTTCCAAATATCACTTTGCCAATTCCACAATAAATGTCTTAGCGAAAGACTTCTTGTGGGGAAAGATGTAACTTTGTGAGATGATTTCACAGAACACAAAGAAGTTTCTCAGAAAGTTTCTTTCTCTTTGTTATCGGAGTTTATTTCCTTTGGCCCTATAGTCTTCAAAGGGATCCGAAATATCTGTTCTCAGATTCCACAGAAATAAGGCTAGCAAAGAGATCCGCGAAATACAGATGTAACTCTGTGAGATGAATTAACAGAACACTAAGCAGTTTCTCAGAAAGCTTCTTTCCAGATTTCATCTGAGGATATTTCCTTTTTCACCATTGCCCTCTATGCGCTTCCAAATATCACTTTGCCAATTCCACAATAAATGTCTTAGCGAAAGACTTCTTGTGGGGAAAGCTGTAACTCTGTGAGATGATTTCACAGAACACAAAGAAGTTTCTCAGAAAGTTTCTTTCTCTTTGTTATCGGAGTTTATTTCCTTTGACCCTATAGTCTTTAAAGGGATCCGAAATATCTGTTCTCAGATTCCACAGAAATAAGGCTAGCAAAGAGATCCACGAAATACAGATGTAACTCTGTGAGATGAATTAACAGAACACTAAGCAGTTTCTCAGAAAGCTTCTTTCCAGATTTCATCTGAGGATATTTCCTTTTTCACCATTGCCCTCTATGGGCTTCCAAATATCACTTTGCCAATTCAACAAGAACTGTCTTAGCGAAAGGCTTCTTGAGGGGAAAGCTGTAACTCTGTGAGATGATTTCACAGAACACAAAGAAGTTTCTGAGAAAGCTTCTTTCTCATTGTTATCGGAGTTTATAACCTTTGGCCCTATATTCATCAAAGGGATCCGAAATATCTCTTCTCAGATTCCACAGAAATAAGGCTAGCAAAGACATCCACGAAATACAGATGCAACTCTGTGAGATGAATTAACAGAACACTAAGCAGTTTCTCAGAAAGCTTCTTTCCAGATTTCATCTGAGGATATTTCCTTTTTCACCATTGCCCTCTATGGGCTTCCAAATATCACTTTGCCAATTCCACAAGAACTGTCTTAGCGAAAGGCTTCTTGAGGGGAAAGCTGTAACTCTGTGAGATGATTTCACAGAACACAAAGAAGTTCCTCAGAAAGTTTCTTTCTCTTTGTTATCGGAGTTTATTTCCTTTGGCCCTATAGTCTTTAAAGGGATCCGAAATATCTCTTCTCAGATTCCACAGAAATAAGGCTAGCAAAGAGATCCGCGAAATACAGATGTAACTCTGTGAGATGAATTAACAGAACACTAAGCAGTTTCTCAGAAAGCTTCTTTCCAGATTTCATCTGAGGATATTTCCTTTTTCACCATAGCCCTCTATGCGCTTCCAAATATCACTTTGCCAATTCCACAATAAATGTCTTAGCGAAAGACTTCTTGTGGGGAAAGCTGTAACTCTGTGAGATGATTTCACAGAACACAAAGAAGTTTCTCAGAAAGTTTCTTTCTCTTTGTTATCGGAGTTTATTTCCTTTGGCCCTATAGTCTTTAAAGGGATCCGAAATATCTGTTCTCAGATTCCACAGAAATAAGGCTAGCAAAGAGATCCACGAAATGCAGATGTAACTCTGTGAGATGAATTAACAGAACACTAAGCAGTTGCTCAGAAAGCTTCTTTCCAGATTTCATCTGAGGATATTTCCTTTTTCACCATAGCCCTCTATGCGCTTCCAAATATCACTTTGCCAATTCCACAATAAATGTCTTAGCGAAAGACTTCTTGTGGGGAAAGCTGTAACTCTGTGAGATTATTTCACAGAACACAAAGAAGTTTCTCAGAAAGTTTCTTTCTCTTTGTTAAAGGAGTTTATTTCCTTTGGCCCTATAGTCTTTAAAGGGATCCGAAATATCTGTTCTCAGATTCCACAGAAATAAGGCTAGCAAAGAGATCCGCGAAATACAGATGTAACTCTGTGAGATGAATTAACAGAACACTAAGCAGTTTCTCAGAAAGCTTCTTTCCAGATTTCATCTGAGGATATTTCCTTTTTCACCATAGCCCTCTATGCGCTTCCAAATATCACTTTGCCAATTCCACAATAAATGTCTTAGCGACAGACTTCTTGTGGGGAAAGCTGTAACTCTGTGAGATGATTTCACAGAACACAAAGAAGTTTCTCAGAAAGTTTCTTTCTGTTTGATATCGGAGTTTATTTCCTTTGGCCCTATAGTCTTCAAAGGGATCCGAAATATCTATTCTCAGATTCCACAGAAATAAGGCTAGCAAAGAGATCCGCGAAATACAGATGTAACTCTGTGAGATGAATTAACAGAACACTAAGCAGTTTCTCAGAAAGCTTCTTTCCAGATTTCATCTGAGGATATTTCCTTTTTCACCATTGCCCTCTATGCGCTTCCAAATATCACTTTGCCAATTCCACAATAAATGTCTTAGCGAAAGACTTCTTGTGGGGAAAGCTGTAACTCTGTGAGATGATTTCACAGAACACAAAGAAGTTTCTCAGAAAGTTTCTTTCTCTTTGTTATCGGAGTTTATTTCCTTTGGCCCTATAGTCTTTAAAGGGATCCGAAATATCTGTTCTCAGATTCCACAGAAATAAGGCTAGCAAAGAGATCCACGAAATACAGATGTAACACTGTGAGATGAATTAACAGAACACTAAGCAGTTTCTCAGAAAGCTTCTTTCCAGATTTCATCTGAGGATATTTCCTTTTTCACCATTGCCCTCTATGGGCTTCCAAATATCACTTTGCCAATTCCACAAGAACTGTCTTAGCGAAAGGCTTCTTGAGGGGAAAGCTGTAACTCTGTGAGATGATTTCACAGAACACAAAGAAGTTTCTCAGAAAGTTTCTTTCTCTTTCTTATCGGAGTTTATTTCCTTTGGCCCTATAGTCTTTAAAGGGATCCGAAATATCTGTTCTCAGATTCCACAGAAATAAGGCTAGCAAAGAGATCCGCGAAATACAGATGTAACTCTGTGTGATGAATTAACAGAACACTAAGCAGTTTCTCAGAAAGCTTCTTTCCAGATTTCATCAGAGGATATTTCCTTTTTCACCATAGCCCTCTATGCGCTTCCAAATATCACTTTGCCAATTCCACAATAAATGTCTTAGCGAAAGACTTCTTGTGGGGAAAGCTGTAACTCTGTGTGATGATTTCACAGAACACAAAGAAGTTTCTCAGAAAGTTTCTTTCTCTTTGTTATCGGAGTTTATTTCCTTTGGCCCTATAGTCTTCAAAGGGATCTGAAATATCTGTTCTCAGATTCCACAGAAATAAGGCTAGCAAAGAGATCCGCGAAATAGAGATGTAACTCTGTGAGATGAATTAACAGAACACTAAGCAGTTTCTCAGAAAGCTTCTTTCCAGATTTCATCTGAGGATATTTCCTTTTTCACCATAGCCCTCTATGCGCTTCCAAATATCACTTTGCCAATTCCACAATAAATGTCTTAGCGAAAGACTTCTTGTGGGGAAAGATGTAACTCTGTGAGATGATTTCACAGAACACAAAGAAGTTTCTCAGAAAGATTCTTTCTCTTTGTTATCGGAGTTTATTTCCTTTGGCCCTATAGTCTTTAAAGGGATCCGAAATATCTGTTCTCAGATTCCACAGAAATAAGGCTAGCAAAGAGATCCACGAAATACAGATGTAACTCTGTGAGATGAATTAACAGAACACTAAGCAGTTTCTCAGAAAGCTTCTTTCCAGATTTCATCTGAGGATATTTCCTTTTTCACCATTGCCCTCTATGGGCTTCCAAATATCACTTTGCCAATTCCACAAGAACTGTCTTAGCGAAAGGCTTCTTGAGGGGAAAGCTGTAACTCTGTGAGATGATTTCACAGAACACAAAGAAGTTTCTCAGAAAGCTTCTTTCTCTTTGTTATCGGAGTTTATTTCCTTTGGCCCTATAGTCTTCAAAGGGATCCGAAATATCTCTTCTCAGATTCCACAGAAATAAGGCTAGCAAAGAGATCCGCGAAATACAGATGTAACTCTGTGAGATGAATTAACAGAACACTAAGCAGTTTCTCAGAAAGCTTCTTTCCAGATTTCATCTGAGGATATTTCCTTTTTCACCATTGCCCTCTATGCGCTTCCAAATATCACTTTGCCAATTCCACAATAAATGTCTTAGCGAAAGACTTCTTGTGGGGAAAGCTGTAACTCTGTGAGATGATTTCACAGAACACAAAGAAGTTTCTCAGAAAGTTTCTTTCTCTTTGTTATCGGAGTTTATTTCCTTTGGCCCTATAGTCTTTAAAGGGATCCGAAATATCTGTTCTCAGATTCCACAGAAATAAGGCTAGCAAAGAGATCCGCGAAATACAGATGTAACTCTGTGAGATGAATTAACAGAACACTAAGCAGTTTCTCAGAAAGCTTCTTTCCAGATTTCATCTGAGGATATTTCCTTTTTCACCATTGCCCTCTATGGGCTTCCAAATATCACTTTGCCAATTCAACAAGAACTGTCTTAGCGAAAGGCTTCTTGAGGGGAAAGCTGTAACTCTGTGAGATGATTTCACAGAACACAAAGAAGTTTCTGAGAAAGCTTCTTTCTCATTGTTATCGGAGTTTATATCCTTTGGCCCTATATTCATCAAAGGGATCCGAAATATCTCTTCTCAGATTCCACAGAAATAAGGCTAGCAAAGACATCCACGAAATACAGATGCAACTCTGTGAGATGAATTAACAGAACACTAAGCAGTTTCTCAGAAAGCTTCTTTCCAGATTTCATCTGAGGATATTTCCTTTTTCACCATTGCCCTCTATGGGCTTCCAAATATCACTTTGCCAATTCCACAAGAACTGTCTTAGCGAAAGGCTTCTTGAGGGGAAAGCTGTAACTCTGTGAGATGATTTCACAGAACACAAAGAAGTTCCTCAGAAAGTTTCTTTCTCTTTGTTATCGGAGTTTATTTCCTTTGGCCCTATAGTCTTTAAAGGGATCCGAAATATCTCTTCTCAGATTCCACTGAAATAAGGCTAGCAAAGAGATCCGCGAAATACAGATGTAACTCTGTGAGATGAATTAACAGAACACTAAGCAGTTTCTCAGAAAGCTTCTTTCCAGATTTCATCTGAGGATATTTCCTTTTTCACCATAGCCCTCTATGCGCTTCCAAATATCACTTTGCCAATTCCACAATAAATGTCTTAGCGAAAGACTTCTTGTGGGGAAAGCTGTAACTCTGTGAGATGATTTCACAGAACACAAAGAAGTTTCTCAGAAAGTTTCTTTCTCTTTGTTATCGGAGTTTATTTCCTTTGGCCCTATAGTCTTTAAAGGGATCCGAAATATCTGTTCTCAGATTCCACAGAAATAAGGCTAGCAAAGAGATCCACGAAATGCAGATGTAACTCTGTGAGATGAATTAACAGAACACTAAGCAGTTTCTCAGAAAGCTTCTTTCCAGATTTCATCTGAGGATATTTCCTTTTTCACCATAGCCCTCTATGCGCTTCCAAATATCACTTTGCCAATTCCACAATGAATGTCTTAGCGAAAGACTTCTTGTGGGGAAAGCTGTAACTCTGTGAGATTATTTCACAGAACACAAAGAAGTTTCTCAGAAAGTTTCTTTCTCTTTGTTAAAGGAGTTTATTTCCTTTGGCCCTATAGTCTTTAAAGGGATCCGAAATATCTGTTCCCAGATTCCACAGAAATAAGGCTAGCAAAGAGATCCACGAAATACAGATGTAACTCTGTGAGATGAATTAACAGAACACTAAGCAGTTTCTCAGAAAGCTTCTTTCCAAATTTCATCTGAAGATATTTCCTTTTTCACCATTGCCCTCTATGGGCTTCCAAATATCACTTTGCCAATTCCACAAGAACTGTCTTAGCGAAAGGCTTCTTGAGGGGAAAGCTGTAACTCTGTGAGATGATTTCACAGAACACAAAGAAGTTTCTCAGAAAGCTTCTTTCTCGTTGTTATCGGAGTTTATATCCTTTGGCCCTATAGTCTTAAAAGGGATCCGAAATATCTGTTCTCAGATTCCATAGAAATAAGGCTAGCAAAGAGAGCCACGAAATACAGATGTAACTCTGTGAGATGAATTAACAGAACACTAAGCAGTTTCTCAGAAAGCTTCTTTCCCTATTTCATCAGAGGATATTTCCTTTTCCACCATAGCCCTCTATGCGCTTCCAAATATCACTTTGCCAATTCCACAATAAATGTCTTAGCGAAAGACTTCTTGAGGGGAAAGATGTAACTCTGTGAGATGATTTCACAGAACACAAAGAAGTTTCTGAGAAAGTTTCTTTCTCTTTGTTATCGGAGTTTATTTCCTTTGGCCCTATAGTCTTTAAAGGGATCCAAAATATCTGTTCTCAGATTCCACAGAAATAAGGCTAGCATAGAGATCCGCGAAATACAGATGTAACTCTGTGAGATGAATTAACAGAACACTAAGCAGTTTCTCAGAAAGCTTCTTTCCAGATTTCATCTGAGGATATTTCCTTTTTCACCATAGCCCTCTATGCGCTTCCAAATATCACCTTGCCAATTCCACAATAAATGTCTTAGCGAAAGACTTCTTGTGGGGAAAGCTGTAACTCTGTGAGATGATTTCACAGAACACAAAGAAGTTTCTCAGAAAGTTTCTTTCTCTTTGTTATCGGAGTTTATTTCCTTTGGCCCTATAGTCTTCAAAGGGATCCGAAATATCTATTCTCAGATTCCACAGAAATAAGGCTAGCAAAGAGATCCGCGAAATACAGATGTAACTCTGTGAGATGAATTAACAGAACACTAAGAAGTTTCTCAGAAAGCTTCTTTCCAGATTTCATCTGAGGATATTTCCTTTTTCACCATTGCCCTCTATGCGCTTCCAAATATCACTTTGCCAATTCCACAATAAATGTCTTAGCGAAAGACTTCTTGTGGGGAAAGCTGTAACTCTGTGAGATGATTTCACAGAACACAAAGAAGTTTCTGAGAAAGTTTCTTTCTCTTTGTTATCGGAGTTTATTTCCTTTGGCCCTATAGTCTTTAAAGGGATCCGAAATATCTGTTCTCAGATTCCACAGAAATAAGGCTAGCAAAGAGATCCACGAAATACAGATGTAACTCTGTGAGATGAATTAACAGAACACTAAGCAGTTTCTCAGAAAGCTTCTTTCCAGATTTCATCTGAGGATATTTCCTTTTTCACCATAGCCCTCTATGGGCTTCCAAATATCACTTTGCCAATTCCACAAGAACTGTCTTAGCGAAAGGCTTCTTGAGGGGAAAGCTGTAACTCTGTGAGATGATTTCTCAGAACACAAAGAAGTTTCTCAGAAAGCTTCTTTCTCGTTGTTATCGGAGTTTATATCCTTTGGCCCTATAGTCTTAAAAGGGATCCGAAATATCTGTTCTCAGATTCCATAGAAATAAGTCTAGCAAAGAGAGCCACGAAATACAGATGTAACTCTGTGAGATGAATTAACAGAACACTAAGCAGTTTCTCAGAAAGCTTCTTTCCCTATTTCATCAGAGGATATTTCCTTTTCCACCATAGCCCTCTATGCGCTTCCAAATATCACTTTGCCAATTCCACAATAAATGTCTTAGCGAAAGACTTCTTGAGGGGAAAGATGTAACTCTGTGAGATGATTTCACAGAACACAAAGAAGTTTCTGAGAAAGTTTCTTTCTCTTTGTTATCGGAGTTTATTTCCTTTGGCCCTATAGTCTTTAAAGGGATCCGAAATATCTGTTCTCAGATTCCACAGAAATAGGGCTAGCATAGAGATCCGCGAAATACAGATGTAACTCTGTGAGATGAATTAACAGAACACTAAGCAGTTTCTCAGAAAGCTTCTTTCCAGATTTCATCTGAGGATATTTCCTTTTTCATCATAGCCCTCTATGCGCTTCCAAATATCACTTTGCCAATTCCACAATAAATGTCTTAGCGAAAGACTTCTTGTGGGGAAAGCTGTAACTCTGTGAGATGATTTCACAGAACACAAAGAAGTTTCTCAGAAAGTTTCTTTCTCTTTGTTATCGGAGTTTATTTCCTTTGGCCCTATAGTCTTCAAAGGGATCCGAAATATCTATTCTCAGATTCCACAGAAATAAGGCTAGCAAAGAGATCCGCGAAATACAGATATAACTCTGTGAGATGAATTAACAGAACACTAAGCAGTTTCTCAGAAAGCTTCTTTCCAGATTTCATCTGAGGATATTTCCTTTTTCACCATTGCCCTCTATGCGCTTCCAAATATCACTTTGCCAATTCCACAATAAATGTCTTAGCGAAAGACTTCTTGTGTGGAAAGCTGTAACTCTGTGAGATGATTTCACAGAACACAAAGAAGTTTCTCAGAAAGTTTCTTTCTCTTTGTTATCGGAGTTTATTTCCTTTGGCCCTATAGTCTTTAAAGGGATCCGAAATATCTGTTCTCAGATTCCACAGAAATAAGGCTAGCAAAGAGATCCACGAAATACAGATGTAACTCTGTGAGATGAATTAACAGAACACTAAGCAGTTTCTCAGAAAGCTTCTTTCCAGATTTCATCTGAGGATATTTCCTTTTTCACCATTGCCCTCTATGGGCTTCCAAATATCACTTTGCCAATTCCACAAGAACTGTCTTAGCGAAAGGCTTCTTGAGGGGAAAGCTGTAACTCTGTGAGATGATTTCACAGAACACAAAGAAGTTTCTCAGAAAGTTTCTTTCTCTTTGTTATCGGAGTTTATTTCCTTTGGCCCTATAGTCTTTAAAGGGATCCGAAATATCTCTTCTCAGATTCCACAGAAATAAGGCTAGCAAAGAGATCCGCGAAATACAGATGTAACTCTGTGAGATGAATTAACAGAACACTAAGCAGTTTCTCAGAAAGCTTCTTTCCAGATTTCATCTGAGGATATTTCCTTTTTCACCATTGCCCTCTATGCGCTTCCAAATATCACTTTGCCAATTCCACAATAAATGTCTTAGCGAAAGACTTCTTGTGGGGAAAGCTGTAACTCTGTGAGATGATTTCACAGAACACAAAGAAGTTTCTCAGAAAGTTTCTTTCTCTTTGTTATCGGAGTTTATTTCCTTTGGCCCTATAGTCTTTAAAGGGATCCGAAATATCTGTTCTCAGATTACACAGAAATAAGGCTAGCAAAGAGATCCACGAAATGCAGATGTAACTCTGTGAGATGAATTAACAGAACACTAAGCAGTTTCTCAGAAAGCTTCTTTCCAGATTTCATCTGAGGATATTTCCTTTTTCACCATAGCCCTCTATGCGCTTCCAAATATCACTTTGCCAATTCCACAATAAATGTCTTAGCGAAAGACTTCTTGTGGGGAAAGCTGTAACTCTGTGAGATGATTTCACAGAACACAAAGAAGTTTCTCAGAAAGTTTCTTTCTCTTTGTTATCGGAGTTTATTTCCTTTGGCCCTATAGTCTTTAAAGGGATCCGAAATATCTGTTCTCAGATTCCACAGAAATAAGGCTAGCAAAGAGATCCACGAAATACAGATGTAACTCTGTGAGATGAATTAACAGAACACTAAGCAGTTTCTCAGAAAGCTTCTTTCCAGATTTCATCTGAGGATATTTCCTTTTTCACCATTGCCCTCTATGGGCTTCCAAATATCACTTTGCCAATTCCACAAGAACTGTCTTAGCGAAAGGCTTCTTGAGGGGAAAGCTGTAACTCTGTGAGATGATTTCACAGAACACAAAGAAGTTTCTCAGAAAGTTTCTTTCTCTTTGTTATCGGAGTTTATTTCCTTTGGCCCTATAGTCTTTAAAGGGATCCGAAATATCTCTTCTCAGATTCCACAGAAATAAGGCTAGCAAAGAGATCCACGAAATACAGATGTAACTCTGTGAGATGAATTAACAGAACACTAAGCAGTTTCTCAGAAAGCTTCTTTCCAGATTTCATCTGAGGATATTTCCTTTTTCACCATTGCCCTCTACGCGCTTCCAAATATCACTTTGCCAATTCCACAATAAATGTCTTAGCGAAAGACTTCTTGTGGGGAAAGCTGTAACTCTGTGAGATGATTTCACAGAACACAAAGAAGTTTCTCAGAAAGTTTCTTTCTCTTTGTTATCGGAGTTTATTTCCTTTGGCCCTATAGTCTTTAAAGGGATCCGAAATATCTGTTCTCAGATTACACAGAAATAAGGCTAGCAAAGAGACCAAGGAAAGGCAGATGTAACTCTGTGAGATGAATTAACAGAACACTAAGCAGTTTCTCAGAAAGCTTCTTTCCAGATTTCATCTGAGGATATTTCCTTTTTCACCATAGCCCTCAATGCGCTTCCAAATATCACTTTGCCAATTCCACAATAAATGTCTTAGCGAAAGACTTCTTGTGGGGAAAGCTGTAACTCTGTGAGATTATTTCACAGAACACAAAGAAGTTTCTCAGAAAGTTTCTTTCTCTTTGTTATCGGAGTTTATTTCCTTTGGCCCTAAAGTCTTTAAAGGGATCCGAAATATCTGTTCTCAGATTCCACAGAAATAAGGCTAGCAAAGAGATCCACGAAATACAGATGTAACTCTGTGAGATGAATTAACAGAACACTAAGCAGTTTCTCAGAAAGCTTCTTTCCAAATTTCATCTGAGGATATTTCCTTTTTCACCATTGCCCTCTATGGGCTTCCAAATATCACTTTGCCAATTCCACAAGAACTGTCTTAGCGAAAGGCTTCTTGAGGGGAAAGCTGTAACTCTGTGAGATGATTTCACAGAACACAAAGAAGATTCTCAGAAAGCTTCTTTCTCGTTGTTATCGGAGTTTATATCCTTTGGCCCTATAGTCTTCAAAGGGATCCGAAATATCTGTTCTCAGATTCCATAGAAATAAGGCTAGCAAAGAGAGCCACGAAATACAGATGTAACTCTGTGAGATGAATTAACAGAACACTAAGCAGTTTCTCAGAAAGCTTCTTTCCCGATTTCATCTGAGGATATTTCCTTTTTCACCATAGCCCTCTATGCGCTTCCAAATATCACTTTGCCAATTCCACAATAAATGTCTTAGCGAAAGACTTCTTGAGGGGAAAGATGTAACTCTGTGAGATGATTTCACAGAACACAAAGAAGTTTCTGAGAAAGTTTCTTTCTCTTTGTTATCGGAGTTTATTTCCTTTGGCCCTATAGTCTTTAAAGGGATCCGAAATATCTGTTCTCAGATTCCACAGAAATAAGGCTAGCAAAGAGATCCGCGAAATACAGATGTAACTCTGTGAGATGAATTAACAGAACACTAAGCAGTTTCTCAGAAAGCTTCCTTCCAGATTTCATCTGAGGATATTTCCTTTTTCACCATAGCCCTCTATGCGCTTCCAAATATCACTTTGCCAATTCCACAATAAATGTCTTAGCGAAAGACTTCTTGTGGGGAAAGCTGTAACTCTGTGAGATGATTTCACAGAACACAAAGAAGTTTCTCAGAAAGTTTCTTTCTCTTTGTTATCGGAGTTTATTTCCTTTGGCACTATAGTCTTTAAAGGGATCCGAAATATCTGTTCTCAGATTCCACAGAAATAAGGCTAGCAAAGAGATCCACGAAATACAGATGTAACTCTGTGAGATGATTTCACAGAACACAAAGAAGTTTCTCAGAAAGCTTCTTTCTCGTTGTTATCGGAGTTTATATCCTTTGGCCCTGTAGTCTTCAAAGGGATCCGAAATATCTGTTCTCAGATTCCACAGAAATAAGGGTAGCAAAGAGAGCCACGAAATACAGATGTAACTCTGTGAGATGAATTAACAGAACACTAAGCAGTTTCTCAGAAAGCTTCTTTCCAGATTTCATCTGACGATATTTCCTTTTTCACCATTGCCCTCTATGGGCTTCAAAATATCACTTTGCCAATTCAACAAGAACTGTCTTAGCGAAAGGCTTCTTGAGGGGAAACTCTAACTCTGTGAGATGATTTCACAGAACACAAAGAAGTTTCTCAGAAAGCTACTTTCTCATTGTTATCGGAGTTTATTTCCCTTGGCCCTATAGTCTTCAAAGGGATCCGAAATATCTGTTCTCAGATTCCACAGAAATAAGGCTAGCAAAGAGATCCGCGAAATACAGATGTAACTCTGTGAGATGAATTAACAGAACACTAAGCAGTTTCTCAGAAAGCTTCTTTCCAAATTTCATCTGAGGATATTTCCTTTTTCACCATTGCCCTCTATGGGCTTCCAAATATCACTTGCCAATTCCACAAGAACTGTCTTAGCGAAAGGCTTCTTGAGGGGAAAGCTGTAACTCTGTGAGATGATTTCACAGAACACAAAGAAGTTTCTCAGAAAGCTTCTTTCTCGTTTTTATCGGAGTTTATATCCTTTGGCCCTATAGTCTTAAAAGGGATCCGAAATATCTGTTCTCAGATTCCATAGAAATAAGGCTAGCAAAGAGAGCCACGAAATACAGATGTAACTCTGTGAGATGAATTAACAGAACACTAAGCAGTTTCTCAGAAAGCTTCTTTCCCGATTTCATGTGAGGATATTTCCTTTTTCACCATAGCCCTCTATGCGCTTCCAAATATCACTTTGCCAATTCCACAATAAATGTCTTAGCGAAAGACTTCTTGAGGGGAAAGATGTAACTCTGTGAGATGATTTCACAGAACACAAAGAAGTTTCTCAGAAAGTTTCTTTCTCTTTGTTATCAGTGTTTATTTCCTTTGGCCCTATAGTCTTTAAAGGGATCCGAAATATCTGTTCTCAGATTCCACATAAATAAGGGTAGCAAAGAGATCCACGAAATACAGATGTAACTCTGTGAGATGAATTAACAGAACACTAAGCAGTTTCTCAGAAAGCTTCTTTCCAGATTTCATCTGAGGATATTTCCTTTTTCACCATTGCCCTCTATGGGCTTCCAAATATCACTTTGCCAATTCCACAAGAACTGTCTTAGCGAAAGGCTTCTTGAGGGGAAAGCTGTAACTCTGTGAGATGATTTCACAGAACACAAAGAAGTTACTCAGAAAGCTTCCTTCTCTTTCTTATCGTAATTTATTTCCTTTGGCCCTATATTCATCAAAGGGATCCGAAATATCTCTTCTCAGATGCCACAGAAATAAGGCTAGCAAAGAGATCCACGAAATACAGATGTAACTCTGTGAGAATATTACACAGAACACAAAGAAGTTTCTCAGAAAGCTTCTTTCTCGTTGTTATCGGAGTTTATATCCTTTGGCCCTATAGTCTTCAAAGGGATCCGAAATATCTGTTCTCAGATTCCACAGAAATAAGGGTAGCAAAGAGAGCCACGAAATACAGATGTAACTCTGTGAGATGAATTAACAGAACACTAAGCAGTTTCTCAGAAAGCTTCTTTCCAGATTTCATCTGAGGATATTTCCTTTTTCACCATAGCCCTCTATGTGCTTCCAAATATCACTTTGCCAATTCCACAATAAATGTCTTAGCGAAAGACTTCTTGTAGGGAAAGCTGTAACTCTGTGAGATGAATTCACAGAACACAAAGAAGTTTCTCAGAAAGTTTCTTTCTCTTTGTTATCGGAGTTTATTTCCTTTGGCCCTATAGTCTTTGAAGGGATCCGAAATATCTGTTCTCAGATTCCACAGAAATAAGGCTAGCAAAGAGATCCACGAAATGCAGATGTAACTCTGTGAGATGAATTAACAGAACACTAAGCAGTTTCTCAGAAAGCTTCTTTCCAGATTTCATCTGAGAATATTTCCTTTTTCACCATAGCCCTCTATTCGCTTCCAAATATCACTTTGCCAATTCCACAATAAATGTCTTAGCGAAAGACTTCTTGTGGGGAAAGCTGTAACTCTGTGAGATGATTTCACAGAACACAAAGAAGTTTCTCAGAAAGTTTCTTTCTCTTTGTTATCGGAGTTTATTTCCTTTGGCCCTATAGTCTTTAAAGGGATCCGAAATATCTGTTCTCAGATTCCACAGAAATAAGGCTAGCAAAGAGATCCACGAAATACAGATGTAACTCTGTGAGATGAATTAACAGAACACTAAGCAGTTTCTCAGAAAGCTTCTTTCCAGATTTCATCTGAGGATATTTCCTTTTTCACCATTGCCCTCTATGGGCTTCCAAATATCACTTTGCCAATTCCACAAGAACTGTCTTAGCGAAAGGCTTCTTGAGGGGAAAGCTGTAACTCTGTGAGATGATTTCACAGAACACAAAGAAGTTTCTCAGAAAGTTTCTTTCTCATTGTTATCGGAGTTTATTTCCTTTGGCCCTATAGTCTTCAAAGGGATCCGAAATATCTCTTCTCAGATTCCACAGAAATAAGGCTAGCAAAGAGATCCGCGAAATACAGATGTAACTCTGTGAGATGAATTAACAGAACACTAAGCAGTTTCTCAGAAAGCTTCTTTCCAGATTTCATCTGAGGATATTTCCTTTTTCACCATTGCCCTCTATGGGCTTCCAAATATCACTTTGCCAATTACACCAGAACTGTCTTAGCGAAAGGCTTCTTGAAGGGAATGCTGTAACTCTGTGAGATGATTTCACAGAATACAAAGAAGTTTCTCAGAAAGTTTCTTTCTCGTTGTTATCGCAGTTTATTTCCTTTGGCCCTATAGTCTTCAAAGGGATCCGAAATATCTGTTCTCAGATTCCACAGAAATAAGGCTATCAAAGAGATCCACGAAATACAGATGTAACTCTGTGAGATGAATTAACAGAACACTAAGCAGTTTCTCAGAAAGCTTCTTTCCAGATTTCATCTGAGGATATTTCCTTTTTCACCATAGCCCTCTAGGCGCTTCCAAATATCACTTTGCCAATTCCACAATAAATGTCTTAGCGAAAGACTTCTTGTGGGGAAAGCTGTAACTCTGTGAGATGATTTCACAGAACACAAAGAAGTTTCTCAGAAAGTTTCTTTCTCTTTGTTATCGGAGTTTATTTCCTTTGGCCCTATAGTCTTTAAAGGGATCCGAAATATCTGTTCTCAGATTCCACAGAAATAAGGCTAGCAAAGAGATCCACGAAATACAGATGTAACTCTGTGAGATGAATTAACAGAACACTAAGCAGTTTCTCAGAAAGCTTCTTTCCAGATTTCATCTGAGGATAATTCCTTTTTCACCATAGCCCTCTATGCGCTTCCAAATATCACTTTGCCAATTCCACAATAAATGTCTTAGCGAAAGACTTCTTGTGGGGAAAGCTGTAACTCTGTGAGATGATTTCACAGAACACAAAGAAGTTTCTCAGAAAGTTTCTTTCTCTTTGTTATCGGAGTTTATTTCCTTTGGCCCTATAGTCTTCAAAGGGATCCGAAATATCTATTCTCAGATTCCACAGAAATAAGGCTAGCAAAGAGATCCGCGAAATACAGATGTAACTCTGTGAGATGAATTAACAGAACACTAAGCAGTTTCTCAGAAAGCTTCTTTCCAGATTTCATCTGAGGATATTTCCTTTTTCACCATTGCCCTCTATGCGCTTCCAAATATCACTTTGCCAATTCCACAATAAATGTCTTAGCGAAAGACTTCTTGTGGGGAAAGCTGTAACTCTGTGAGATGATTTCACAGAACACAAAGAAGTTTCTCAGAAAGCTTCTTTCTCTTTGTTATCGGAGTTTATTTCCTTTGGCCCTATAGTCTTTAAAGGGATCCGAAATATCTGTTCTCAGATTCCACAGAAATAAGGCTAGCAAAGAGATCGACGAAATACAGATGTAACTCTGTGAGATGAATTAACAGAACACTAAGCAGTTTCTCAGAAAGCTTCTTTCCAGATTTCATCTGAGGATATTTCCTTTTTCACCATTGCCCTCCATGGGCTTCCAAATATCACTTTGCCAATTCCACAAGAACTGTCTTAGCGAAAGGCTTCTTGAGGGGAAAGCTGTAACTCTGTGAGATGATTTCACAGAACACAAAGAAGTTTCTCAGAAAGCTTCTTTCTCGTTGTTATCGGAGTTTATATCCTTTGGCCCTATAGTCTTCAAAGGGATCCGAAATATCTGTTCTCAGATTCCACAGAAATAAGGCTAGCAAAGAGAGCCACGAAATACAGATGTAACTCTGTGAGATGAATTAACAGAACGCTAAGCAGTTTCTCAGAAAGCTTCTTTCCAGATTTCATCTGAGGATATTTCCTTTTTCACCATTGCCCTCTATGGGCTTCCAAATATCACTTTGCCAATTCAACAAGAACTGTCTTAGCGAAAGGCTTCTTGAGGGGAAAGCTGTAACTCTGTGAGATGATTTCACAGAACACAAAGAAGTTTCTCAGAAAGCTTGTTTCTCATTGTTATCGGAGTTTATATCCTTTGGCCCTATAGTCTTCAAAGGGATCCGAAATATCTGTTCTCAGATTCCACAGAAATAAGGCTAGCAAAGAGATCCGCGAAATACAGATGTAACTCTGTGAGATGAATTAACAGAACACTAAGCAGTTTCTCAGAAAGCTTCTTTCCAGATTTCATCTGAGGATATTTCCTTTTTCACCATAGCCCTCTATGCGCTTCCAAATATCACTTTGCCAATTCCACAATAAATGTCATAGCGAAAGTCTTCTTGTGGGGAAAGCTGTAACTCTGTGAGATGATTTCACAGAACACAAAGAAGTTTCTCAGAAAGCTTCTTTCTCGTTGTTGTCGGAGTTTATATCCTTTGGCCCTATAGTCTTCAAAGGGATCCGAAATATCTCTTCTCAGATTCCACAGAAATAAGGCTAGCAAAGAGATCCACGAAATACAGATGTAACTCTGTGAGATGAATTAACAGAACACTAAGCAGTTTCTCAGAAAGCTTCTTTACAGATTTCATCTGAGGATATTTCCTTTTTCACCATAGCCCTCTATGCGCTTCCAAATATCACTTTGCCAATTCCACAATAAATGTCTTAGCGAAAGACTTCTTGTGGGGAAAGCTGTAACTCTGTGAGATGATTTCACAGAACACAAAGAAGTTTCTCAGAAAGTTTCTTTCTCTTTGTTATCGGAGTTTATTTCCTTTGGCCCTATAGTCTTTAAAGGGATCCGAAATATCTGTTCTCAGATTCCACAGAAATAAGGCTAGCAAAGAGATCCGTGAAATACAGATGTAACTCTGTGAGACGAATTAACAGAACACTAAGCAGTTTCTCAGAAAGCTTCTTTCCAGATTTCATCTGAGGATATTTCCTTTTTCACCATAGCCCTCTATGCGCTTCCAAATATCACTTTGGCAATTCCACAATAAATGTCGTAGCGAAAGACTTCTTGTGGGGAAAGCTGTAACTCTGTGAGATGATTTCACAGAACACAAAGAAGTTTCTCAGAAAGTTTCTTTCTCTTTGTTATCGGAGTTTATTTCCTTTGGCCCTATAGTCTTTAATGGGATCTGAAATATCTGTTCTCAGATTCCACAGAAATAAGGCTAGCAAAGAGATCCACGAAATACAGATGTAACTCTGTGAGATGAATTAACAGAACACTAAGCAGTTTCTCAGAAAGCTTCTTTCCAGATTTCATCTGAGGTTATTTCCTTTTTCACCATTGCCCTCTATGGGCTTTCAAATATCACTTAGCCAATTCCACAAGAACTGTCTTAGCGAAAGGCTTCTTGAGGGGAAAGCTGTAACTCTGTGAGATGATTTCACAGAACACAAAGAAGTTTCTCAGAAAGCTTCTTTCTCATTGTTATCGGAGTTTATATCCTTTGGCCCTATATTCATCAAAGGGATCCGAAATATCTGTTCTCAGATTCCACAGAAATAAGGCTAGCAAAGAGAGCCACGAAATACAGATGCAACTCTGTGAGATGAATTAACAGAACACTAAGCAGTTTCTCAGAAAGCTTCTTTCCAGATTTCATCTGAGGATATTTCCTTTTTCACCATTGCCCTCTATGGGCTTCCAAATATCACTTTGCCAATTCCACAAGAACTGTCTTAGCGAAAGGCTTCTTGAGGGGAAAGCTGTAACTCTGTGAGATGATTTCACAGAACACAAAGAAGTTTCTCAGAAAGTTTCTTTCTCTTTGTTATCGGAGTTTATTTCCTTTGGCCCTATAGTCTTTAAAGGGATCCGTAATATCTCTTCTCAGATTCCACAGAAATAAGGCTAGCAAAGAGATCCGCGAAATACAGATGTAACTCTGTGAGATGAATTAACAGAACACTAAGCAGTTTCTCAGAAAGCTTCTTTCCAGATTTCATCTGAGGATATTTCCTTTTTCACCATAGCCCTCTATGCGCTTCCAAATATCACTTTGCCAATTCCACAATAAATGTCTTAGCGAAAGACTTCTTGTGGGGAAAGCTGTAACTCTGTGAGATGATTTCACAGAACACAAAGAAGTTTCTCAGAAAGTTTCTTTCTCTTTGTTATCGGAGTTTATTTCCTTTGGCCCTATAGTCTTTAAAGGGATCTGAAATATCTGTTCTCAGATTCCACAGAAATAAGGCTAGCAAAGAGATCCACGAAATACAGATGTAACTCTGTGAGATGAATTAACAGAACACTAAGCAGTTTCTCAGAAAGCTTCTTTCCAGATTTCATCTGAGGTTATTTCCTTTTTCACCATAGCCCTCTACGGGCTTTCAAATATCACTTTGCCAATTCCACAAGAACTGTCTTAGCGAAAGGCTTCTTGAGGGGAAAGCTGTAACTCTGTGAGATGATTTCACAGAACACAAAGAAGTTTCTCAGAAAGCTTCTTTCTCATTGTTATCGGAGTTTATATCCTTTGGCCCTATATTCATCAAAGGGATCCGAAATATCTGTTCTCAGATTCCACAGAAATAAGGCTAGCAAAGAGAGCCACGAAATACAGATGCAACTCTGTGAGATGAATTAACAGAACACTAAGCAGTTTCTCAGAAAGCTTCTTTCCAGATTTCATCTGAGGATATTTCCTTTTTCTTCATTGCCCTCTATGGGCTTCCAAATATCACTTTGCCAATTCCACTAGAACTGTCTTAGCGAAAGGCTTCTTGAGGGGAAAGCTGTAACTCTGTGAGATGATTTCACAGAACACAAAGAAGTTTCTCAGAAAGTTTCTTTCTCTTTGTTATCGGAGTTTATTTCCTTTGGCCCTATAGTCTTTAAAGGGATCCGAAATATCTCTTCTCAGATTCCACAGAAATAAGGCTAGCAAAGAGATCCACGAAATACAGATGTAACTCTGTGAGATGAATTAACAGAACACTAAGCAGTTTCTCAGAAAGCTTCTTTCCAGATTTCATCTGAGGATATTTCCTTTTTCACCATTGCCCTCTATGGGCTTCCAAATATCACGTTGCCAATTCCACAAGAACTGTCTTAGCGAAAGGCTTCTTGAGTGGAAAGCTGTAACTCTGTGAGATGATTTCACAGAACACAAAGAAGTTTCTCAGAAAGCTTCTTTCTCTTTGTTATCGGAGTTTATTTCCTTTGGCCCTATAGTCTTTAAAGGGATCCGAAATATCTGTTCTCAGATTCCACAGAAATAAGGCTAGCAAAGGGATCCGCGAAATACAGATGTAACTCTGTGAGATGAATTAACAGAACACTAAGCAGTTTCTCAGAAAGCTTCTTTCCAGATTTCATCTGAGGATATTTCCTTTTTCACCATAGCCCTCTATGGGCTTCCAAATATCACTTTGCCAATTCCACAATAAATGTCTTAGCGAAAGACTTCTTGTGGGGAAAGCTGTAACTCTGTGAGATGATTTCACAGAACACAAAGAAGTTTCTCAGAAAGTTTCTTTCTCTTTGTTATCGGAGTTTATTTCCTTTGGCCCTATAGTCTTTAAAGGGATCCAAAATATCTGTTCTCAGATTCCACAGAAATAAGGCTAGCAAAGAGATCCGCGAAATACAGATGTAACTCTGTGAGATGAATTAACAGAACACTAAGCAGTTTCTCAGAAAGCTTCTTTCCAGATTTCATCTGAGGATATTTCCTTTTTCACCATTTCCCTCTATGGGCTTCCAAATATCACTTTGCCAATTCCACAAGAACTGTCTTAGCGAAAGGCTTCTTGAGGGGAAAGCTGTAACTCTGTGAGATGATTTCACAGAACACAAAGAAGTTTCTCAGAAAGCTTCTTTCTCTTTGTTATCGGAGTTTATTTCCTTTGGCCCTATAGTCTTTAAAGGGATCCGAAATATCTCTTCTCAGATTCCACAGAAATAAGGCTAGCAAAGAGATCCGCGAAATACAGATGTAACTCTGTGAGATGAATTAACAGAACACTAAGCAGTTTCTCAGAAAGCTTCTTTCCAGATTTCATCTGAGGATATTTCCTTTTTCACCATAGCCCTCTATGCGCTTCCAAATATCACTTTGCCAATTCCACAATAAATGTCTTAGCGAAAGACTTCTTGTGGGGAAAGCTGTAACTCTGTGAGATGATTTCACAGAACACGAAGAAGTTTCTCAGAAAGTTTCTTTCTCTTTGTTATCGGAGTTTATTTCCTTTGGCCCTATAGTCTTTAAAGGGATCTGAAATATCTGTTCTCAGATTCCACAGAAATAAGGCTAGCAAAGAGATCCACGAAATACAGATGTAACTCTGTGAGATGAATTAACAGAACACTAAGCAGTTTCTCAGAAAGCTTCTTTCCAGATTTCATCTGAGGTTATTTCCTTTTTCACCATAGCCCTCTACGGGCTTTCAAATATCACTTTGCCAATTCCACAAGAACTGTCTTAGCGAAAGGCTTCTTGAGGGGAAAGCTGTAACTCTGTGAGATGATTTCACAGAACACAAAGAAGTTTCTCAGAAAGCTTCTTTCTCATTGTTATCGGAGTTTATATCCTTTGGCCCTATATTCATCAAAGGGATCCGAAATATCTGTTCTCAGATTCCACAGAAATAAGGCTAGCAAAGAGAGCCACGAAATGCAGATGCAACTCTGTGAGATGAATTAACAGAACACTAAGCAGTTTCTCAGAAAGCTTCTTTCCAGATTTCATCTGAGGATATTTCCTTTTTCACCATTGCCCTCTATGGGCTTCCAAATATCACTTTGCCAATTCCACAAGAACTGTCTTAGCGAAAGGCTTCTTGAGGGGAAAGCTGTAACTCTGTGAGATGATTTCACAGAACACAAAGAAGTTTCTCAGAAAGTTTCTTTCTCTTTGTTATCGGAGTTTATTTCCTTTGGCCCTATAGTCTTTAAAGGGATCCGAAATATCTCTTCTCAGATTCCACAGAAATAAGGCTAGCAAAGAGATCCGCGAAATACAGATGTAACTCTGTGAGATGAATTAACAGAACACTAAGCAGTTTCTCAGAAAGCTTCTTTCCAGATTTCATCTGAGGATATTTCCTTTTTCACCATAGCCCTCTATGCGCTTCCAAATATCACTTTGCCAATTCCACAATAAATGTCTTAGCGAAAGACTTCTTGTGGGGAAAGCTGTAACTCTGTGAGATGATTTCACAGAACACAAAGAAGTTTCTCAGAAAGTTTCTTTCTCTTTGTTATCGGAGTTTATTTCCTTTGACCCTATAGTCTTTAAAGGGATCCGAAATATCTGTTCTCAGATTCCACAGAAATAAGGCTAGCAAAGAGATCCACGAAATACAGATGTAACTCTGTGAGATGAATTAACAGAACACTAAGCAGTTTCTCAGAAAGCTTCTTTCCAGATTTCATCTGAGGATATTTCCTTTTTCACCATTGCCCTCTATGGGCTTCCAAATATCACGTTGCCAATTCCACAAGAACTGTCTTAGCGAAAGGCTTCTTGAGGGGAAAGCTGTAACTCTGTGAGATGATTTCACAGAACACAAAGAAGTTTCTCAGAAAGCTTCTTTCTCTTTGTTATCGGAGTTTATTTCCTTTGGCCCTATAGTCTTTAAAGGGATCCGAAATATCTGTTCTCAGATTCCACAGAAATAAGGCTAGCAAAGAGATCCGCGAAATACAGATGTAACTCTGTGAGATGAATTAACAGAACACTAAGCAGTTTCTCAGAAAGCTTCTTTCCAGATTTCATCTGACGATATTTCCTTTTTCACCATTGCCCTCTATGGGCTTCAAAATATCACTTTGCCAATTCAACAAGACCTGTCTTAGCGAAAGGCTTCTTGAGGGGAAAACTGGAACTCTGTGAGGTGATTTCACAGAACACAAAGAATTTTCTCGGAAAGCTTCTTTCTCATTGTTATCGGAGTTTATATCCTTTGGCCCTATAGTCTTCAAAGGGATCCGAAATATCTGTTCTCAGATTCCACAGAAATAAGGCTAGCAAAGAGATCCGCGAAATACAGATGTAACTCTGTGAGATGAATTAACAGAACACTAAGCAGTTTCTCAGAAAGCTTCTTTCCAGATTTCATCTGAGGATATTTCCTTTTTCACCATAGCCCTCTAAGCGCTTCCAAATATCACTTTGCCAATTCCACAATTAATGTCTTAGCGAAAGACTTCTTGTGGGGAACGCTGTAACTCTGTGAGATGATTTCACAGAACACAAAGAAGTTTCTCAGAAAGTTTCTTTCTCTTTGTTATCGGAGTTTATTTCCTTTGGCCCTGTAGTCTTTAAAGGGATCCGAAATATCTGTTCTCAGATTCCACAGAAATAAGGCTAGCAAAGAGATCCACGAAATACAGATGTAACTCTGTGAGATGAATTAACAGAACACTAAGCAGTTTCTCAGAAAGCTTCTTTCCAGATTTCATCTGAGGATATTTCCTTTTTCACCATTGCCCTCTACGGGCTTCCGAATATCACTTTGCCAATTCCACAAGAACTGTCTTAGCGAAAGGCTTCTTGAGGGGAAAGCTGTAACTCTGTGAGATGATTTCACAGAACACAAAGAAGTTTCTCAGAAAGCTTCTTTTTCGTTGTTATCGGAGTTTATATCCTTTGGCCCTATAGTCTTTAAAGGGATCCGAAATATCTGTTCTCAGATTCCACAGAAATAAGGCTAGCAAAGAGATCCACGAAATACAGATGTAACTCTGTGAGATGAATTAACAGAACACTAAGCAGTTTCTCAGAAAGCTTCTTTCCAGATTTCATCTGACGATATTTCCTTTTTCACCATTGCCCTCTATGGGCTTCAAAATATCACTTTGCCAATTCAACAAGAACTGTCTTAGCGAAAGGCTTCTTGAGGGGAAAGCTGGAACTCTGTGAGGTGATTTCACAGAACACAAAGAAGTTTCTCGGAAAGCTTCTTTCTCATTGTTATCGGAGTTTATTTCCTTTGGCCCTATAGTCTTCAAAGGGATCCGAAATATCTGTTCTCAGATTCCACAGAAATAAGGCTAGCAAAGAGATCCGCGAAATACAGATGTAACTCTGTGAGATGAATTAACAGAACACTAAGCAGTTTCTCAGAAAGCTTCTTTCCAGATTTCATCTGAGGATATTTCCTTTTTCACCATTGCCCTCTATGGGCTTCCAAATATCACTTTGTCAATTCCACAAGAACTGTCTTAGCGAAAGGCTTCTTGAGGGGAAAGCTGTAACTCTGTGAGATGATTTCACAGAACACAAAGAAGTTTCTCAGAAAGCTTCTTTCTCATTGTTATCGGAGTTTATATCCTTTGGCCCTATATTCATCAAAGGGATCCGAAATATCTCTTCTCAGATTCCACAGAAATAAGGCTAGCAAAGACATCCACGAAATACAGATGCAACTCTGTGAGATGAATTAACAGAACACTAAGCAGTTTCTCAGAAAGCTTCTTTCCAGATTTCATCTGAGGATTTTTCCTTTTTCACCATTGCCCTCTATGGGCTTCCAAATATCACTTTGCCAATTCCACAAGAACTGTCTTAGCGAAAGGCTTCTTGAGGGGAAAGCTGTAACTCTGTGAGATGATTTCACAGAACACAAAGAAGTTTCTCAGAAAGTTTCTTTCTCTTTGTTATCGGAGTTTATTTCCTTTGGCCCTATAGTCTTTAAAGGGATCCGAAATATCTCTTCTCAGATTCCACAGAAATAAGGCTAGTAAAGAGATCCGCGAAATACAGATGTAACTCTATGAGATGAATTAACAGAACACTAAGCAGTTTCTCAGAAAGCTTCTTTCCAGATTTCATCTGAGGATATTTCCTTTTTCACCATAGCCCTCTATGCGCTTCCATATATCACTTTGCCAATTCCACAATAAATGTCTTAGCGAAAGACTTCTTGTGGGGAAAGCTGTAACTCTGTGAGATGATTTCACGGAACAAAAAGAAGTTTCTCAGAAAGTTTCTTTCTCTTTGTTATCGGAGTTTATTTCCTTTGACCCTATAGTCTTTAAAGGGATCCGAAATATCTGTTCTCAGTTTCCACAGAAATAAGGCTAGCAAAGAGATCCACGAAATACAGATGTAACTCTGTGAGATGAATTAACAGAACACTAAGCAGTTTCTCAGAAAGCTTCTTTCCAGATTTCATCTGAGGATATTTCCTTTTTCACCATTGCCCTCTATGGGCTTCCAAATATCACGTTGCCAATTCCACAAGAACTGTCTTAGCGAAAGGCTTCTTGAGGGGAAAGCTGTAACTCTGTGAGATGATTTCACAGAACACAAAGAAGTTTCTCAGAAAGCTTCTTTCTCTTTGTTATCGGAGTTTATTTCCTTTGGCCCTATAGTCTTTAAAGGGATCCGAAATATCTGTTCTCAGATTCCACAGAAATAAGGCTGGCAAAGAGATCCGCGAAATACAGATGTAACTCTGTGAGATGAATTAACAGAACACTAAGCAGTTTCTCAGAAAGCTTCTTTCCAGATTTCATCTGAGGATATTTCCTTTTTCACCATTGCCCTCTATGGGCTTCGAAATATCACTTTCCCAATTCCACAAGAACTGTCTTAGCGAAAGACTTCTTGAGGGGAAAGCTGTAACTCTGTGAGATGATTTCACAGAACACAAAGAAGTTTCTCAGAAAGCTTCTTTCTCGTTGTTATCGGAGTTTATATCCTTTGGCCCTATATTCATCAAAGGGATCCGAAATATCACTTCTGAGATTCCACAGAAATAAGGCTCGCAAAGACATCCACGAAATACAGATGCAACTCTGTGAGATGAATTAACAGAACACTAGTCAATTTCTCAGAAAGCTTCTTTCCAGATATCATCTGAGGATATTTCCTTTTTTACCATTGCCCTCTATGCGCTTCCAAATATCACTTTGCCAATTCCACAAGAACTGTCTCAGCGAAAGGCTTCTTGAGGGGAAAGCTGTAACTCTGTGAGATGATTTCACAGAACACAAAGAAGTTTCTCAGAAAGTTTCTTTCTCTTTGTTATCGGAGTTTATTTCCTTTGGCCCTATAGTCTTTAAAGGGATCCGAAATATCTGTTCTCAGATTCCACAGAAATAAGGCTAGCAAAGAGATCCGCGAAATACAGATGTAACTCTGTGAGATGAATTAAGAGAACACTAAGCAGTTTCTCAGAAAGCTTCTTTCCAGATTTCATCTGAGGATATTTCCTTTTTCACCATTGCCCTCTATGGGCTTCCAAATATCACTTTGCCAATTCCACAAGAACTGTCTTAGCGAAAGGCTTCTTGAGGGGAAAGCTGTAACTCTGTGAGATGATTTCACAGAACACAAAGAAGTTTCTCAGAAAGCTTCTTTCTCGTTGTTATCGGAGTTTATATCCTTTGGCCCTATATTCTTTAAAGGGATCCGAAATATCTGTTCTCAGATTCCACAGAAATAAGGCTAGCAAAGAGATCCACGAAATACAGATGTAACTCTGTGAGATGAATTAACAGAACACTAAGCAGTTTCTCAGAAAGCTTCTTTCCAGATTTCATCTGACGATATTTCCTTTTTCACCATTGCCCTCTATGGGCTTCAAAATATCACTTTGCCAATTCAACAAGACCTGTCTTAGCGAAAGGCTTCTTGAGGGGAAAGCTGGAACTCTGTGAGGTGATTTCACAGAACACAAAGAAGTTTCTCGGAAAGCTTCTTTCTCATTGTTATCGGAGTTTATATCCTTTGGCCCTATAGTCTTCAAAGGGATCCGAAATATCTGTTCTCAGATTCCACAGAAATAAGGCTAGCAAAGAGATCCGCGAAATACAGACGTAACTCTGTGAGATGAATTAACAGAACACTAAGCAGTTTCTCAGAAAGCTTCTTTCCAGATTTCATCTGAGGATATTTCCTTTTTCACCATAGCCCTCTATGCGCTTCCAAATATCACTTTGCCAATTCCACAATAAATGTCTTAGCGAAAGACTTCTTGTGGAGAAAGATGTAACTCTGTGAGATGATTTCACAGAACACAAAGAAGTTTCTCAGAAAGTTTCTTTCTCTTTGTTATCGGAGTTTATTTCCTTTGGCCCTATAGTCTTCAAAGGGATCCGAAATATCTGTTCTCAGATTCCACAGAAATAAGGCTAGCAAAGAGATCCGCGAAATACAGATGTAACTCTGTGAGATGAATTAACAGAACACTAAGCAGTTTCTCAGAAAGCTTCTTTCCAGATTTCATCTGAGGATATTTCCTTTTTCACCATTGTCCTCTATGGGCTTCCAAATATCACTTTGCCAATTACACAAGAACTGTCTTAGCGAAAGGCTTCTGTGGGGAAAGCTGTAACTCTGTGAGATGATTTCACAGAACACAAAGAAATTTCTCAGAAAGTTTCTTTCTCTTTGTTATCGGAGTTTATTTCCTTTGGCCCTATAGTCTTTAAAGGGATCCGAAATATCTGTTCTCAGATTCCACAGAAATAAGGCTAGCAAAGAGATCCACGAAATACAGATGTAACTCTGTGAGATGAATTAAGAGAACACTAAGCAGTTTCTCAGAAAGCTTCTTTCCAGATTTCATCTGAGGATATTTCCTTTTTCACCATTGCCCTCTATGGGCTTCCAAATATCACTTTGCCAATTCCACAAGAACTGTCTTAGCGAAAGGCTTCTTGAGGGGAAAGCTGTAACTCTGTGAGATGATTTCACAGAACACAAAGAAGTTTCTCAGAAAGCTTCTTTCTCGTTGTTATCGGAGTTTATATCCTTTGGCCCTATATTCTTTAAAGGGATCCGAAATATCTGTTCTCAGATTCCACAGAAATAAGGCTAGCAAAGAGATCCACGAAATACAGATGTAACTCTGTGAGATGAATTAACAGAACACTAAGCAGTTTCTCAGAAAGCTTCTTTCCAGATTTCATCTGACGATATTTCCTTTTTCACCATTGCCCTCTATGGGCTTCAAAATATCACTTTGCCAATTCAACAAGACCTGTCTTAGCGAAAGGCTTCTTGAGGGGAAAGCTGGAACTCTGTGAGGTGATTTCACAGAACACAAAGAAGTTTCTCGGAAAGCTTCTTTCTCATTGTTATCGGAGTTTATATCCTTTGGCCCTATAGTCTTCAAAGGGATCCGAAATATCTGTTCTCAGATTCCACAGAAATAAGGCTAGCAAAGAGATCCGCGAAATACAGATGTAACTCTGTGAGATGAATTAACAGAACACTAAGCAGTTTCTCAGAAAGCTTCTTTCCAGATTTCATCTGAGGATATTTCCTTTTTCACCATAGCCCTCTATGCGCTTCCAAATATCACTTTGCCAATTCCACAATAAATGTCTTAGCGAAAGACTTCTTGTGGGGAAAGATGCAACTCTGTGAGATGATTTCACAGAACACAAAGAAGTTTCTCAGAAAGTTTCTTTCTCTTTGTTATCGGAGTTTATTTCCTTTGGCCCTATAGTCTTCAAAGGGATCCGAAATATCTGTTCTCAGATTCCACAGAAATAAGGCTAGCAAAGAGATCCGCGAAATACAGATGTAACTCTGTGAGATGAATTAACAGAACACTAAGCAGTTTCTCAGAAAGCTTCTTTCCAGATTTCATCTGAGGATATTTCCTTTTTCACCATAGCCCTCTATGCGCTTCCAAATATCACTTTGCCAATTCCACAATAAATGTCTTAGCGAAAGACTTCTTGTGGTTAAAGCTGTAACTCTGTGAGATGATTTCACAGAACACAAAGAAGTTTCTCGGAAAGTTTCTTTCTCTTTGTTATCGGAGTTTATTTCCTTTGGCCCTGTAGTCTTTAAAGGGATCCGAAATATCTGTTCTCAGATTCCACAGAAATAAGGCTAGCAAAGAGATCCACGAAATACAGATGTAACTCTGTGAGATGAATTAACAGAACACTAAGTAGTTTCTCAGAAAGCTTCTTTCCAGATTTCATCTGAGGATATTTCCTTTTTCACCATTGCCCTCTATGGGCTTCCAAATATCACTTTGCCAATTCCACAAGAACTGTCTTAGCGAAAGGCTTCTTGAGGGGAAAGCTGTAACTCTGTGACATGATTTCACAGAACACAAAGAAGTTTCTCAGAAAGCTTCTTTCTCCTTGTTATCGGAGTTTACATCCTTTGGCCCTATAGTCTTCAAAGGGATCCGGAATATCTGTTCTCAGATTCCACAGAAATAAGGCTAGCAAAGAGATCCACGAAATACATATGTAACTCTGTGAGATGAATTAACAGAACACTAAGCAGTTTCTCAGAAAGCTTCTTTCCAGATTTCATCTGAGGATATTTCCTTTTTCACCATAGCCCTCTAGGCGCTTCCAAATATCACTTTGCCAATTCCACAATAAATGTCATAGCGAAAGACTTCTTGTGGGGAAAGCTGTAACTCTGTGAGATGATTTCACAGAACACAAAGAAGTTTCTCAGAAAGCTTCTTTCTCGTTGTTATCGGAGTTTATATCCTTTGGCCCTATAGTCTTCAAAGGGATCCGAAATATCTCTTCTCAGATTCCACAGAAATAAGGCTAGCAAAGAGATCCACGAAATACAGATGTACCTCTGTGAGATGAATTAACAGAACACTAAGCAGTTTCTCAGAAAGCTTCTTTACAGATTTCATGTGAGGATATTTCCTTTTTCACCATAGCCCTCTATGCGCTTCCAAATATCACTTTGCCAATTCCACAATAAATGTCTTAGCGAAAGACTTCTTGTGGGGAAAGCTGTAACTCTGTGAGATGATTTCACAGAACACAAAGAAGTTTCTCAGAAAGTTTCTTTCTCTTTGTTATCGGAGTTTATTTCCTTTGGCCCTATAGTCTTTAAAGGGATCCGAAATATCTGTTCTCAGATTCCACAGAAATAAGGCTAGCAAAAAGATCGACGAAATACAGATGTAACTCTGTGAGGTGAATTAACAGAACACTAAGCAGTTTCTCAGAAAGCTTCTTTCCAGATTTCATCTGAGGATATTTCCTTTTTCACCATTGCCCTCTATGGGCTTCAAAATATCACTTTGCCAATTACACAAGAACTGTCTTTTCGAAAGGCTTCTTGAGGGGAAAGGTGTAACTCTGTGAGATGATTTCACAGAAGACAAAGAAGTTTCTCAGAAAGCTTCTTTCTCATTGTTATCGGAGTTTATATCCTTTGGCCCTATAGTCTTCAAAGGGATCCGAAATATCTGTTCTCAGATTCCACAGAAATAAGGCTAGCAAAGAGATCCGCGAAATACAGATGTAACTCTGTGAGATGAATTAACAGAACACTAAGCAGTTTCTCAGAAAGCTTCTTTCCAGATTTCATCTGAGGATATTTCCTTTTTCACCATAGCCCTCAATGCGCTTCCAAATATCACTTTGCCAATTCCACAATAAATGTCTTAGCGAAAGACTTCTTGTGGGGAAAGCTGTAACTCTGTGAGATGATTTCACAGAACACAAAGAAGTTTCTCAGAAAGTTTCTTTCTCTTTGTTATCGGAGTTTATTTCCTTTGGCCCTGTAGTCTTTAAAGGGATCCGAAATATCTGTTCTCAGATTCCACAGAAATAAGGCTAGCAAAGAGATCCACGAAATACAGATGTAACTCTGTGAGATGAATTAACAGAACACTAAGCAGTTTCTCAGAAAGCTTCTTTCCAGATTTCATCTGAGGATATTTCCTTTTTCACCATTGCCCTCTATGGGCTTCCAAATATCACCTTGCCAATTCCACAAGAACTGTCTTAGCGAAAGGCTTCTTGAGGGGAAAGCTGTAACTCTGTGAGATGATTTCACAGAACACAAAGAAGTTTCTCAGAAAGCTTCTTTCTCCTTGTTATCGGAGTTTACATCCTTTGGCCCTATAGTCTTCAAAGGGATCCGGAATATCTGTTCTCAGATTCCACAGAAATAAGGCTAGCAAAGAGATCCACGAAATACATATGTAACTCTGTGAGATGAATTAACAGAACACTAAGCAGTTTCTCAGAAAGCTTCTTTCCAGATTTCATCTGAGGATATTTCCTTTTTCACCATAGCCCTCTAGGCGCTTCCAAATATCACTTTGCCAATTCCACAATAAATGTCATAGCGAAAGACTTCTTGTGGGGAAAGCTGTAACTCTGTGAGATGATTTCACAGAACACAAAGAAGTTTCTCAGAAAGCTTCTTTCTCGTTGTTATCGGAGTTTATATCCTTTGGCCCTATAGTCTTCAAAGGGATCCGAAATATCTCTTCTCAGATTCCACAGAAATAAGGCTAGCAAAGAGATCCACGAAATACAGATGTACCTCTGTGAGATGAATTAACAGAACACTAAGCAGTTTCTCAGAAAGCTTCTTTACAGATTTCATGTGAGGATATTTCCTTTTTCACCATAGCCCTCTATGCGCTTCCAAATATCACTTTGCCAATTCCACAATAAATGTCTTAGCGAAAGACTTCTTGTGGGGAAAGCTGTAACTCTGTGAGATGATTTCACAGAACACAAAGAAGTTTCTCAGAAAGTTTCTTTCTCTTTGTTATCGGAGTTTATTTCCTTTGGCCCTATAGTCTTTAAAGGGATCCGAAATATCTGTTCTCAGATTCCACAGAAATAAGGCTAGCAAAGAGATCGACGAAATACAGATGTAACTCTGTGAGGTGAATTAACAGAACACTAAGCAGTTTCTCAGAAAGCTTCTTTCCAGATTTCATCTGAGGATATTTCCTTTTTCACCATTGCCCTCTATGGGCTTCAAAATATCACTTTGCCAATTACACAAGAACTGTCTTAGCGAAAGGCTTCTTGAGGGGAAAGGTGTAACTCTGTGAGATGATTTCACAGAAGACAAAGAAGTTTCTCAGAAAGCTTCTTTCTCATTGTTATCGGAGTTTATATCCTTTGGCCCTATAGTCTTCAAAGGGATCCGAAATATCTGTTCTCAGATTCCACAGAAATAAGGCTAGCAAAGAGATCCGCGAAATACAGATGTAACTCTGTGAGATGAATTAACAGAACACTAAGCAGTTTCTCAGAAAGCTTCTTTCCAGATTTCATCTGAGGATATTTCCTTTTTCACCATAGCCCTCTATGCGCTTCCAAATATCACTTTGCCAATTCCACAATAAATGTCTTAGCGAAAGACTTCTTGTGGGGAAAGCTGTAACTCTGTGAGATGATTTCACAGAACACAAAGAAGTTTCTCAGAAAGTTTCTTTCTCTTTGTTATCGGAGTTTATTTCCTTTGGCCCTGTAGTCTTTAAAGGGATCCGAAATATCTGTTCTCAGATTCCACAGAAATAAGGCTAGCAAAGAGATCCACGAAATACAGATGTAACTCTGTGAGATGAATTAACAGAACACTAAGCAGTTTCTCAGAAAGCTTCTTTCCAGATTTCATCTGAGGATATTTCCTCTTTCACCATTGCCCTCTATGGGCTTCCAAATATCACTTTGCCAATTCCACAAGAACTGTCTTAGCGAAAGGCTTCTTGAGGGGAAAGCTGTAACTCTGTGAGATGATTTCACAGAACACAAAGAAGTTTCTCAGAAAGCTTCTTTCTCCTTGTTATCGGAGTTTACATCCTTTGGCCCTATAGTCTTCAAAGGGATCCGGAATATCTGTTCTCAGATTCCACAGAAATAAGGCTAGCAAAGAGATCCACGAAATACATATGTAACTCTGTGAGATGAATTAACAGAACACTAAGCAGTTTCTCAGAAAGCTTCTTTCCAGATTTCATCTGAGGATATTTCCTTTTTCACCATAGCCCTCTAGGCGCTTCCAAATATCACTTTGCCAATTCCACAATAAATGTCATAGCGAAAGACTTCTTGTGGGGAAAGCTGTAACTCTGTGAGATGATTTCACAGAACACAAAGAAGTTTCTCAGAAAGCTTCTTTCTCGTTGTTATCGGAGTTTATATCCTTTGGCCCTATAGTCTTCAAAGGGATCCGAAATATCTCTTCTCAGATTCCACAGAAATAAGGCTAGCAAAGAGATCCACGAAATACAGATGTACCTCTGTGAGATGAATTAACAGAACACTAAGCAGTTTCTCAGAAAGCTTCTTTACAGATTTCATGTGAGGATATTTCCTTTTTCACCATAGCCCTCTATGCGCTTCCAAATATCACTTTGCCAATTCCACAATAAATGTCTTAGCGAAAGACTTCTTTTGGGGAAAGCTGTAACTCTGTGAGATGATTTCACAGAACACAAAGAAGTTTCTCAGAAAGTTTCTTTCTCTTTGTTATCGGAGTTTATTTCCTTTGGCCCTATAGTCTTTAAAGGGATCCGAAATATCTGTTCTCAGATTCCACAGAAATAAGGCTAGCAAAGAGATCGACGAAATACAGATGTAACTCTGTGAGGTGAATTAACAGAACACTAAGCAGTTTCTCAGAAAGCTTCTTTCCAGATTTCATCTGAGGTTATTTCCTTTTTCAGCATTGCCCTCTATGGGCTTTCAAATATCACTTTGCCAATTCCACAAGAACTGTCTTAGCGAAAGGCTTCTTGAGGGGAAAGCTGTAACTCTGTGAGATGATTTACAGAACACAAAGAAGTTTCTCAGAAAGCTTCTTTCTCATTGTTATCGGAGTTTATATCCTTTGGCCCTATATTCATCAAAGGGATCCGAAATATCTCTTCTCAGATTCCACAGAAATAAGGCTAGCAAAGAGAGCCACGAAATACAGATGCAACTCTGTGAGATGAATTAATAGAACACTAAGCAGTTTCTCAGAAAGCTTCTTTCCAGATTTCATCTGAGGATATTTCCTTTTTCACCATTGCCCTCTATGGGCTTCCAAATATCACTTTGCCAATTCCACAAGAACTGTCTTAGCGAAAGGCTTCTTGAGGGGAAAGCTGTAACTCTGTGAGATGATTTCACAGAACACAAAGAAGTTTCTCAGAAAGTTTCTTTCTCTTTGTTATCGGAGTTTATTTCCTTTGACCCTATAGTCTTTAAAGGGATCCAAAATATCTGTTCTCAGATTCCACAGAAATAAGGCTAGCAAAGAGATCCACGAAATACAGATGTAACTCTGTGAGATGAATTAACAGAACACTAAGCAGTTTCTCAGAAAGCTTCTTTCCAGATTTCATCTGAGGATATTTCCTTTTTCACCATTGCCCTCTATGGGCTTCCAAATATCACGTTGCCAATTCCACAAGAACTGTCTTAGCGAAAGGCTTCTTGAGGGGAAAGCTGTAACTCTGTGAGATGATTTCACAGAACACAAAGAAGTTTCTCAGAAAGCTTCTTTCTCTTTGTTATCGGAGTTTATTTCCTTTGGCCCTATAGTCTTTAAAGGGATCCGAAATATCTGTTCTCAGATTCCACAGAAATAAGGCTAGCAAAGAGATCCGCGAAATACAGATGTAACTCTGTGAGATGAATTAACAGAACACTAAGCAGTTTCTCAGAAAGCTTCTTTCCAGATTTCATCTGAGGATATTTCCTTTTTCACCATAGCCCTCTATGGGCTTCCAAATATCACTTTGCCAATTCCACAACAAATGTCTTAGCGAAAGACTTCTTGTGGGGAAAGCTGTAACTCTGTGAGATGATTTCAGAGAACACAAAGAAGTTTCTCAGAAAGTTTCTTTCTCTTTGTTATCGGAGTTTATTTCCTTTGGCCCTATAGTCTTTAAAGGTATCCGAAATATCTGTTCTCAGATTCCACAGAAATAAGGCTAGCAAAGAGATCCACGAAATACAGATGTAACTCTGTGAGATGAATTAACAGAACACTAAGCAGTTTCTCAGAAAGCTTCTTTCCAGATTTCATCTGAGGATATTTCCTTTTTCACCATTGCCCTCTATGGGTTTCGAAATATCACTTTCCCAATTCCACAAGAACTGTCTTAGCGAAAGACTTCTTGAGGGGAAAGCTGTAACTCTGTGAGATGATTTCACAGAACACAAAGAAGTTTCTCAGAAAGCTTCTTTCTCGTTGTTATCGGAGTTTATATCCTTTGGCCCTGTATTCATCAAAGGGATCCGAAGTATCACTTCTCAGATTCCACAGAAATAAGGCTAGCAAAGACATCCACGAAATACAGATGCAACTCAGTGAGATGAATTAACAGAACACTAGTCAGTTTCTCAGAAAGCTTCTTTCCAGATATCATCTGAGGATATTTCCTTTTTTACCATTGCCCTCTATGCGCTTCCAAATATCACTTTGCCAATTCCACAAGAACTGTCTTAGCGAAAGGCTTCTTGAGGGGAAAGCTGTAACTCTGTGAGATGATTTCACAGAACACAAAGAAGTTTCTCAGAAAGCTTCTTTCTCTTTGTTATCGGAGTTTATTTCCTTTGGCCCTATAGTCTTTAAAGGGATCCGAAATATCTGTTCTCAGATTCCACAGAAATAAGGCTAGCAAAGAGATCCGCGAAATACAGATGTAACTCTGTGAGATGAATTAACAGAACACTAAGCAGTTTCTCAGAAAGCTTCTTTCCAGATTTCATCTGAGGATATTTCCTTTTTCACCATAGCCCTCTATGGGCTTCCAAATATCACTTTGCCAATTCCACAACAAATGTCTTAGCGAAAGACTTCTTGTGGGGAAAGCTGTAACTCTGTGAGATGATTTCACAGAACACAAAGAAGTTTCTCAGAAAGTTTCTTTCTCTTTGTTATCGGAGTTTATTTCCTTTGGCCCTATAGTCTTTAAAGGGATCCGAAATATCTGTTCTCAGATTCCACAGAAATAAGGCTAGCAAAGAGATCCACGAAATACAGATGTAACTCTGTGAGATGAATTAACAGAACACTAAGCAGTTTCTCAGAAAGCTTCTTTCCAGATTTCATCTGAGGATATTTCCTTTTTCACCATTGCCCTCTATGGGCTTCGAAATATCAGTTTCCCAATTCCACAAGAACTGTCTTAGCGAAAGACTTCTTGAGGGGAAAGCTGTAACTCTGTGAGATGATTTCACAGAACACAAAGAAGTTTCTCAGAAAGCTTCTTTCTCGTTGTTATCGGAGTTTATATCCTTTGGCCCTATATTCATCAAAGGGATCCGAAATATCACTTCTCAGATTCCACAGAAATAAGGCTAGCAAAGACATCCACGAAATACAGATGCAACTCAGTGAGATGAATTAACAGAACACTAGTCAGTTTCTCAGAAAGCTTCTTTCCAGATATCATCTGAGGATATTTCCTTTTTTACCATTGCCCTCTATGCGCTTCCAAATATCACTTTGCCAATTCCACAAGAACTGTCTTAGCGAAAGGCTTCTTGAGGGGAAAGCTGTAACTCTGTGAGATGATTTCACAGAACACAAAGAAGTTTCTCAGAAAGTTTCTTTCTCTTTGTTATCGGAGTTTATTTCCTTTGGCCCTATAGTCTTTAAAGGGATCCGAAATATCTGTTCTCAGATTCCACAGAAATAAGGCTAGCAAAGAGATCCGCGAAATACAGATGTAACTCTGTGAGATGAATTAAGGGAACACTAAGCAGTTTCTCAGAAAGCTTCTTTCCAGATTTCATCTGAGGATATTTCCTATTTCACCATAGCCCTCTAAGCGCTTCCAAATATCACTTTGCCAATTCCACAATAAATGTCTTAGCAAAAGGCTTCTTGAGGGGAAAGCTGTAACTCTGTGAGATGATTTCACAGAACACAAAGAAGTTTCTCAGAAAGCTTCTTTCTCATTGTTATCGGAGTTTATTTCCTTTGGCCCTATAGTCTTCAAAGGGATCCGAAATATCTGTTCTCAGATTCCACAGAAATAAGGCTAGCAAAGAGATCCGCGAAATACAGATGTAACTCTGTGAGATGAATTAACAGAACACTAAGCAGTTTCTCAGAAAGCTTCTTTCCAGATTTCATCTGAGGATATTTCCTTTTTCACCATTGCCCTCTATGGGCTTCCAAATATCACTTTGCCAATTACACAAGAACTGTCTTAGCGAAAGGCTTCTGTGGGGAAAGCTGTAACTCTGTGAGATGATTTCACAGAACACAAAGAAATTTCTCAGAAAGTTTCTTTCTCTTTGTTATCGGAGTTTATTTCCTTTGGCCCTATAGTCTTTAAAGGGATCCGAAATATCTGTTCTCAGATTCCACAGAAATAAGGCTAGCAAAGAGATCCACGAAATACAGATGTAACTCTGTGAGATGAATTAAGAGAACACTAAGCAGTTTCTCAGAAAGCTTCTTTCCAGATTTCATCTGAGGATATTTCCTTTTTCACCATTGCCCTCTATGGGCTTCCGAATATCACTTTGCCAATTCCACAAGAACTGTCTTAGCGAAAGGCTTCTTGAGGGGAAAGCTGTAACTCTGTGAGATGATTTCACAGAACACAAAGAAGTTTCTCAGAAAGCTTCTTTTTCGTTGTTATCGGAGTTTATATCCTTTGGCCCTATAGTCTTTAAAGGGAACCGAAATATCTGTTCTCAGATTCCACAGAAATAAGGCTAGCAAAGAGATCCACGAAATACAGATGTAAATCTGTGAGATGAATTAACAGAACACTAAGCAGTTTCTCAGAAAGGTTCTTTCCAGATTTTATCTGATGATATTTCCTTTTTCACCATTGCCCTCTATGGGCTTCAAAATATCACTTTGCCAATTCAACAAGAACTGTCTTAGCGAAAGGCTTCTTGAGGGGAAAGCTGGAACTCTGTGAGGTGATTTCACAGAACACAAAGAAGTTTCTCGGAAAGCTTCTTTCTCATTGTTATCGGAGTTTATTTCCTTTGGCCCTATAGTCTTCAAAGGGATCCGAAATATCTGTTCTCAGATTCCACAGAAATAAGGCTAGCAAAGAGATCCGCGAAATACAGATGTAGCTCTGTGAGATGAATTAACAGAACACTAAGCAGTTTCTCAGAAAGCTTCTTTCCAGATTTCATCTGAGGATATTTCCTTTTTCACCATTTCCCTCTATGGGCTTCCAAATATCACTTTGCCAATTCCACAAGAACTGTCTTAGCGAATGGCTTCTTGAGGGGAAAGCTGTAACTCTGTGAGATGATTTCACAGAACACAAAGAAGTTTCTCAGAAAGCTTCTTTCTCATTGTTATCGGAGTTTATATCCTTTGGCCCTATATTCATCAAAGGGATCCGAAATATCTCTTCTCAGATTCCACAGAAATAAGGCTAGCAAAGACATCCACGAAATACAGATGCAACTCTGTGAGATGAATTAACAGAACACTAAGCAGTTTCTCAGAAAGCTTCTTTCCAGATTTCATCTGAGGATATTTTATTTTTCACCATTGCCCTCTATGGGCTTCCAAATATCACTTTGCCAATTCCACAAGAACTGTCTTAGCGAAAGGCTTCTTGAGGGGAAAGCTGTAACTCTGTGAGATGATTTCACAGAACACAAAGAAGTTTCTCAGAAAGTTTCTTTCTCTTTGTTATCGGAGTTTATTTCCTTTGGCCCTATAGTCTTTAAAGGGATCCGAAATATCTCTTCTCAGATTCCACAGAAATAAGGCTAGCAAAGAGATCCGCGAAATACAGATGTAACTCTGTGAGATGAATTAACAGAACACTAAGCAGTTTCTCAGAAAGCTTCTTTCCAGATTTCATCTGAGGATATTTCCTTTTTCACCATAGCCCTCTATGCGCTTCCAAATATCACTTTGCTAATTCCACAATAAATGTCTTAGCGAAAGACTTCTTGTGGGGAAAGCTGTAACTCTGTGAGATGATTTCACAGAACACAAAGAAGTTTCTCAGAAAGTTTCTTTCTCTTTGTTATCGGAGTTTATTTCCTTTGACCCTATAGTCTTTAAAGGGATCCGAAATATCTGTTCTCAGATTCCACAGAAATAAGGCTAGCAAAGAGATCCACGAAATACAGATGTAACTCTGTGAGATGAATTAACAGAACACTAAGCAGTTTCTCAGAAAGCTTCTTTCCAGATTTCATCTGAGGATATTTCCTTTTTCACCATTGCCCTCTATGGGCTTCCAAATATCACGTTGCCAATTCCACAAGAACTGTCTTAGCGAAAGGCTTCTTGAGGGGAAAGCTGTAACTCTGTGAGATGATTTCACAGAACACAAAGAAGTTACTCAGAAAGCTTCTTTCTCGTTGTTATCGGAGTTTATATCCTTTGGCCCTATAGTATTTAAAGGGATTCGAAATATCTGTTCTCAGATTCCAGAGAAATAAGGCTAGCAAAGAGATCCACGAAATACAGATGTAACTCTGTGAGATGAATTAACAGAACACTAAGCAGTTTCTCAGAAAGCTTCTTTCCAGATTTCATCTGACGATATTTCCTTTTTCACCATTGCCCTCTATGGGCTTCAAAATATCACTTTGCCAATTCAACAAGACCTGTCTTAGCGAAAGGCTTCTTGAGGGGAAAACTGGAACTCTGTGAGGTGATTTCACAGAACACAAAGAATTTTCTCGGAAAGCTTCTTTCTCATTGTTATCGGAGTTTATATCCTTTGGCCCTATAGTCTTCAAAGGGATCCGAAATATCTGTTCTCAGATTCCACAGAAATAAGGCTAGCAAAGAGATCCGCGAAATACAGATGTAACTCTGTGAGATGAATTAACAGAACACTAAGCAGTTTCTCAGAAAGCTTCTTTCCAGATTTCATCTGAGGATATTTCCTTTTTCACCATAGCCCTCTATGCGCTTCCAAATATCACTTTGCCAATTCCACAATAAATGTCTTAGCGAAAGACTTCTTGTGGGGAAAGATGTAACTCTGTGAGATGATTTCACAGAACACAAAGAAGTTTCTCAGAAAGTTTCTTTCTCTTTGTTATCGGAGTTTATTTCCTTTGGCCCTATAGTCTTCAAAGGGATCCGAAATATCTGTTCTCAGATTCCACAGAAATAAGGCTAGCAAAGAGATCCACGAAATACAGATGTAACTCTGTGAGATGAATTAACAGAACACTAAGCAGTTTCTCAGAAAGCTTCTTTCCAGATTTCATCTGAGGATATTTCCTTTTTCACCATAGCCCTCTAAGCGCTTCCAAATATCACTTTGCCAATTCCACAATTAATGTCTTAGCGAAAGACTTCTTGTGGGGAAAGCTGTAACTCTGTGAGATGATTTCACAGAACACAAAGAAGTTTCTCAGAAAGTTTCTTTCTCTTTGTTATCGGAGTTTATTTCCTTTGGCCCTGTAGTCTTTAAAGGGATCCGAAATATCTGTTCTCAGATTCCACAGAAATAAGGCTAGCAAAGAGATCCACGAAATACAGATGTAACTCTGTGAGATGAATTAACAGAACACTAAGCAGTTTCTCAGAAAGCTTCTTTCCAGATTTCATCTGAGGATATTTCCTTTTTCACCATTGCCCTCTATGGGCTTCCGAATATCACTTTGCCAATTCCACAAGAACTGTCTTAGCGAAAGGCTTCTTGAGGGGAAAGCTGTAACTCTGTGAGATGATTTCACAGAACACAAAGAAGTTTCTCAGAAAGCTTCTTTTTCGTTGTTATCGGAGTTTATATCCTTTGGCCCTATAGTCTTTAAAGGGATCCGAAATATCTGTTCTCAGATTCCACAGAAATAAGGCTAGCAAAGAGATCCACGAAATACAGATGTAACTCTGTGAGATGAATTAACAGAACACTAAGCAGTTTCTCAGAAAGCTTCTTTCCAGATTTCATCTGACGATATTTCCTTTTTCACCATTGCCCTCTATGGGCTTCAAAATATCACTTTGCCAATTCAACAAGAACTGTCTTAGCGAAAGGCTTCTTGAGGGGAAAGCTGGAACTCTGTGAGGTGATTTCACAGAACACAAAGAAGTTTCTCGGAAAGCTTCTTTCTCATTGTTATCGGAGTTTATTTCCTTTGGCCGTATAGTCTTCAAAGGGATCCGAAATATCTGTTCTCAGATTCCACAGAAATAAGGCTAGCAAAGAGATCCGCGAAATACAGATGTAACTCTGTGAGATGAATTAACAGAACACTAAGCAGTTTCTCAGAAAGCTTCTTTCCAGATTTCATCTGAGGATATTTCCTTTTTCACCATTGCCCTCTATGGGCTTCCAAATATCACTTTGCCAATTCCACAAGAACTGTCTTAGCGAAAGGCTTCTTGAGGGGAAAGCTGTAACTCTGTGAGATGATTTCACAGAACACAAAGAAGTTTCTCAGAAAGCTTCTTTCTCATTGTTATCGGAGTTTATATCCTTTGGCCCTATATTCATCAAAGGGATCCGAAATATCTCTTCTCAGATTCCACAGAAATAAGGCTAGCAAAGACATCCACGAAATACAGATGCAACTCTGTGAGATGAATTAACAGAACACTAAGCAGTTTCTCAGAAAGCTTCTTTCCAGATTTCATCTGAGGATTTTTCCTTTTTCACCATTGCCCTCTATGGGCTTCCAAATATCACTTTGCCAATTCCACAAGAACTGTCTTAGCGAAAGGCTTCTTGAGGGGAAAGCTGTAACTCTGTGAGTTGATTTCACAGAACACAAAGAAGTTTCTCAGAAAGTTTCTTTCTCTTTGTTATCGGAGTTTATTTCCTTTAGCCCTATAGTCTTTAAAGGGATCCGAAATATCTCTTCTCAGATTCCACAGAAATAAGGCTAGCAAAGAGATCCGCGAAATACAGATGTAACTCTATGAGATGAATTAACAGAACACTAAGCAGTTTCTCAGAAAGCTTCTTTCCAGATTTCATCTGAGGATATTTCCTTTTTCACCATAGCCCTCTATGCGCTTCCAAATATCACTTTGCCAATTCCACAATAAATGTCTTAGCGAAAGACTTCTTGTGGGGAAAGCTGTAACTCTGTGAGATGATTTCACAGAACACAAAGAAGTTTCTCAGAAAGTTTCTTTCTCTTTGTTATCGGAGTTTATTTCCTTTGACCCTATAATCTTTAAAGGGATCCGAAATATCTGTTCTCAGTTTCCACAGAAATAAGGCTAGCAAAGAGATCCACGAAATACAGATGTAACTCTGTGAGATGAATTAACAGAACACTAAGCAGTTTCTCAGAAAGCTTCTTTCCAGATTTCATCTGAGGATATTTCCTTTTTCACCATTGCCCTCTATGGGCTTCCAAATATCACGTTGCCAATTCCACAAGAACTGTCTTAGCGAAAGGCTTCTTGAGGGGAAAGCTGTAACTCTGTGAGATGATTTCACAGAACACAAAGAAGTTTCTCAGAAAGCTTCTTTCTCTTTGTTATCGGAGTTTATTTCCTTTGGCCCTATAGTCTTTAAAGGGATCCGAAATATCTGTTCTCAGATTCCACAGAAATAAGGCTAGCAAAGAGATCCGCGAAATACAGATGTAACTCTGTGAGATGAATTAACAGAACACTAAGCAGTTTCTCAGAAAGCTTCTTTCCAGATTTCATCTGAGGATATTTCCTTTTTCACCATAGCCCTCTATTGGCTTCCAAATATCACTTTGCCAATTCCACAATAAATGTCTTAGCGAAAGACTTCTTGTGGGGAAAGCTGTAACTCTGTGAGATGATTTCACAGAACACAAAGAAGTTTCTCAGAAAGTTTCTTTCTCTTTGTTATCGGAGTTTATTTCCTTTGGCCCTATAGTCTTTAAAGGGATCAGAAATATCTCTTCTCAGATTCCACAGAAATAAGGCTAGCAAAGAGATCCACGAAATACAGATGTAACTCTGTGAGATGAATTAACAGAACACTAAGCAGTTTCTCAGAAAGCTTCTTTCCAGATTTCATCTGAGGATATTTCCTTTTTCACCATTGCCCTCTATGGGCTTCGAAATATCACTTTCCCAATTCCACAAGAACTGTCTTAGCGAAAGACTTCTTGAGGGGAAAGCTGTAACTCTGTGAGATGATTTCACAGAACACAAAGAAGTTTCTCAGAAAGCTTCTTTCTCGTTGTTATCGGAGTTTATATCCTTTGGCCCTATATTCATCAAAGGGATCCGAAATATCACTTCTCAGATTCCACAGAAATAAGGCTAGCAAAGACATCCACGAAATACAGATGCAACTCTGTGAGATGAATTAACAGAACACTAGTCAATTTCTCAGAAAGCTTCTTTCCAGATTTCATCTGAGGATATTTCCTTTTTTAACCATTGCCCTCTATGCGTTTCCAAATATCACTTTACCAATTCCACAAGAACTGTCTTAGCGAAAGGCTTCTTGAGGGGAAAGCTGTAACTCTGTGAGATGATTTCACAGAACACAAAGAAGTTTCTCAGAAAGTTTCTTTCTCTTTGTTATCGGAGTTTATTTCCTTTGGCCCTATAGTCTTTAAAGGGATCCGAAATATCTGTTCTCAGATTCCACAGAAATAAGGCTAGCAAAGAGATCCGCGAAATACAGATGTAACTCTGTGAGATGAATTAACGGAACACTAAGCAGTTTCTCAGAAAGCTTCTTTCCAGATTTCATCTGAGGATATTTCCTTTTTCACCATAGCCCTCTATGCGCTTCCAAATATCACTTTGCCAATTCCACAATAAATGTCTTAGCAAAAGGCTTCTTGAGGGGAAAGCTGTAACTCTGTGAGATGATTTCACAGAACACAAAGAAGTTTCTCAGAAAGCTTCTTTCTCATTGTTATCGGAGTTTATTTCCTTTGGCCCTATAGTCTTCAAAGGGATCCGAAATATCTGTTCTCAGATTCCACAGAAATAAGGCTAGCAAAGAGATCCGCGAAATACAGATGTAACTCTGTGAGATGAATTAACAGAACACTAAGCAGTTTCTCAGAAAGCTTCTTTCCAGATTTCATCTGAGGATATTTCCTTTTTCACCATTGTCCTCTATGGGCTTCCAAATATCACTTTGCCAATTACACAAGAACTGTCTTAGCGAAAGGCTTCTGTGGGGAAAGCTGTAACTCTGTGAGATGATTTCACAGAACACAAAGAAATTTCTCAGAAAGTTTCTTTCTCTTTGTTATCGGAGTTTATTTCCTTTGGCCCTATAGTCTTTAAAGGGATCCGAAATATCTGTTCTCAGATTCCACAGAAATAAGGCTAGCAAAGAGATCCACGAAATACAGATGTAACTCTGTGAGATGAATTAAGAGAACACTAAGCAGTTTCTCAGAAAGCTTCTTTCCAGATTTCATCTGAGGATATTTCCTTTTTCACCATTGCCCTCTAGGGGTTCCAAATATCACTTTGCCAATTCCACAAGAACTGTCTTAGCGAAAGGCTTCTTGAGGGGAAAGCTGTAACTCTGTGAGATGATTTCACAGAACACAAAGAAGTTTCTCAGAAAGCTTCTTTCTCTTTGTTATCGGAGTTTATTTCCTTTGGCCCTATAGTCTTTAAAGGGATCCGAAATATCTGTTCTCAGATTCCACAGAAATAAGGCTAGCAAAGAGATCCACGAAATACAGATGTAACTCTGTGAGATGAATTAACAGAACACTAAGCAGTTTCTCAGAAAGCTTCTTTCCAGATTTCATCTGAGGATATTTCCTTTTTCACCATTGCCCTCTATGGGCTTCGAAATATCACTTTCCCAATTCCACAAGAACTGTCTTAGCGAAAGACTTCTTGAGGGGAAAGCTGTAACTCTGTGAGATGATTTCACAGAACACAAAGAAGTTTGTCAGAAAGCTTCTTTCTCGTTGTTATCGGAGTTTATATCCTTTGGCCCTATATTCATCAAAGGGATCCGAAATATCACTTCTCAGATTCCACAGAAATAAGGCTAGCAAAGACATCCACGAAATACAGATGCAACTCAGTGAGATGAATTAACAGAACACTAGTCAGTTTCTCAGAAAGCTTCTTTCCAGATATCATCTGAGGATATTTCCTTTTTTACCATTGCCCTCTATGCGCTTCCAAATATCACTTTGCCAATTCCACAAGAACTGTCTTAGCGAAAGGCTTCTTGAGGGGAAAGCTGTAACTCTGTGAGATGATTTCACAGAACACAAAGAAGTTTCTCAGAAAGCTTCTTTCTCTTTGTTATCGGAGTTTATTTCCTTTGGCCCTATAGTCTTTAAAGGGATCCGAAATATCTGTTCTCAGATTCCACAGAAATAAGGCTAGCAAAGAGATCCGCGAAATACAGATGTAACTCTGTGAGATGAATTAACAGAACACTAAGCAGTTTCTCAGAAAGCTTCTTTCCAGATTTCATCTGACGATATTTCCTTTTTCACCATTGCCCTCTATGGGCTTCCAAATATCACTTTGCCAATTCCACAACAAATGTCTTAGCGAAAGACTTCTTGTGGGGAAAGCTGTAACTCTGTGAGATGATTTCACAGAACACAAAGAAGTTTCTCAGAAAGTTTCTTTCTGTTTGTTATCGGAGTTTATTTCCTTTGGCCCTATAGTCTTTAAAGGGATCCGAAATATCTGTTCTCAGATTCCACAGAAATAAGGCTAGCAAAGAGATCCACGAAATACAGATGTAACTCTGTGAGATGAATTAACAGAACACTAAGCAGTGTCTCAGAAAGCTTCTTTCCAGATTTCATCTGAGGATATTTCCTTTTTCACCATTGCCCTCTATGGGCTTCGAAATATCACTTTCCCAATTCCACAAGAACTGTCTTAGCGAAAGACTTCTTGAGGGGAAAGCTGTAACTCTGTGAGATGATTTCACAGAACACAAAGAAGTTTCTCAGAAAGCTTCTTTCTCGTTGTTATCGGAGTTTATATCCTTTGGCCCTATATTCATCAAAGGGATCCGAAATATCACTTCTCAGATTCCACAGAAATAAGGCTAGCAAAGACATCCACGAAATACAGATGCAACTCAGTGAGATGAATTAACAGAACACTAGTCAGTTTCTCAGAAAGCTTCTTTCCAGATATCATCTGAGGATATTTCCTTTTTTACCATTGCCCTCTATGCGCTTCCAAATATCACTTTGCCAATTCCACAAGAACTGTCTTAGCGAAAGGCTTCTTGAGGGGAAAGCTGTAACTCTGTGAGATGATTTCACAGAACACAAAGAAGTTTCTCAGAAAGTTTCTTTCTCTTTGTTATCGGAGTTTATTTCCTTTGGCCCTATAGTCGTTAAAGGGATCCGAAATATCTGTTCTCAGATTCCACAGAAATAAGGCTAGCAAAGAGATCCGCGAAATACAGATGTAACTCTGTGAGATGAATTAAGGGAACACTAAGCAGTTTCTCAGAAAGCTTCTTTCCAGATTTCATCTGAGGATATTTCCTATTTCACCATAGCCCTCTAAGCGCTTCCAAATATCACTTTGCCAATTCCACAATAAATGTCTTAGCAAAAGGCTTCTTGAGGGGAAAGCTGTAACTCTGTGAGATGATTTCACAGAACACAAAGAAGTTTCTCAGAAAGCTTCTTTCTCATTGTTATCGGAGTTTATTTCCTTTGGCCCTATAGTCTTCAAAGGGATCCGAAATATCTGTTCTCAGATTCCACAGAAATAAGGCTAGCAAAGAGATCCGCGAAATACAGATGTAACTCTGTGAGATGAATTAACAGAACACTAAGCAGTTTCTCAGAAAACTTCTTTCCAGATTTCATCTGAGGATATTTCCTTTTTCACCATTGCCCTCTATGGGCTTCCAAATATCACTTTGCCAATTACACAAGAACTGTCTTAGCGAAAGGCTTCTGTGGGGAAAGCTGTAACTCTGTGAGATGATTTCACAGAACACAAAGAAATTTCTCAGAAAGTTTCTTTCTCTTTGTTATCGGAGTTTATTTCCTTTGGCCCTATAGTCTTTAAAGGGATCCGAAATATCTGTTCTCAGATTCCACAGAAATAAGGCTAGCAAAGAGATCCACGAAATACAGATGTAACTCTGTGAGATGAATTAACAGAACACTAAGCAGTTTCTCAGAAAGCTTCTTTCCAGATTTCATCTGACGATATTTCCTTTTTCACCATTGCCCTCTATGGGCTTCAAAATATCACTTTGCCAATTCAACAAGACCTGTCTTAGCGAAAGGCTTCTTGAGGGGAAAACTGGAACTCTGTGAGGTGATTTCACAGAACACAAAGAATTTTCTCGGAAAGCTTCTTTCTCATTGTTATCGGAGTTTATATCCTTTGGCCCTATAGTCTTCAAAGGGATCCGAAATATCTGTTCTCAGATTCCACAGAAATAAGGCTAGCAAAGAGATCCGCGAAATACAGATGTAACTCTGTGAGATGAATTAACAGAACACTAAGCAGTTTCTCAGAAAGCTTCTTTCCAGATTTCATCTGAGGATATTTCCTTTTTCACCATAGCCCTCTATGCGCTTCCAAATATCACTTTGCCAATTCCACAATAAATGTCTTAGCGAAAGACTTCTTGTGGGGAAAGATGTAACTCTGTGAGATGATTTCACAGAACACAAAGAAGTTTCTCAGAAAGTTTCTTTCTCTTTGTTATCGGAGTTTATTTCCTTTGGCCCTATAGTCTTCAAAGGGATCCGAAATATCTGTTCTCAGATTCCACAGAAATAAGGCTAGCAAAGAGATCCGCGAAATACAGATGTAACTCTGTGAGATGAATTAACAGAACACTAAGCAGTTTCTCAGAAAGCTTCTTTCCAGATTTCATCTGAGGATATTTCCTTTTTCACCATAGCCCTCTAAGCGCTTCCAAATATCACTTTGCCAATTCCACAATTAATGTCTTAGCGAAAGACTTCTTGTGGGGAAAGCTGTAACTCTGTGAGATGATTTCACAGAACACAAAGAAGTTTCTCAGAAAGTTTCTTTCTCTTTGTTATCGGAGTTTATTTCCTTTGGCCCTGTAGTCTTTAAAGGGATCCGAAATATCTGTTCTCAGATTCCACAGAAATAAGGCTAGCAAAGAGATCCACGAAATACAGATGTAACTCTGTGAGATGAATTAACAGAACACTAAGCAGTTTCTCAGAAAGCTTCTTTCCAGATTTCATCTGAGGATATTTCCTTTTTCACCATTGCCCTCTATGGGCTTCCGAATATCACTTTGCCAATTCCACAAGAACTGTCTTAGCGAAAGGCTTCTTGAGGGGAAAGCTGTAACTCTGTGAGATGATTTCACAGAACACAAAGAAGTTTCTCAGAAAGCTTCTTTTTCGTTGTTATCGGAGTTTATATCCTTTGGCCCTATAGTCTTTAAAGGGATCCGAAATATCTGTTCTCAGATTCCACAGAAATAAGGCTAGCAAAGAGATCCACGAAATACAGATGTAACTCTGTGAGATGAATTAACAGAACACTAAGCAGTTTCTCAGAAAGCTTCTTTCCAGATTTCATCTGACGATATTTCCTTTTTCACCATTGCCCTCTATGGGCTTCAAAATATCACTTTGCCAATTCAACAAGAACTGTCTTAGCGAAAGGCTTCTTGAGGGGAAAGCTGGAACTCTGTGAGGTGATTTCACAGAACACAAAGAAGTTTCTCGGAAAGCTTCTTTCTCATTGTTATCGGAGTTTATTTCCTTTGGCCGTATAGTCTTCAAAGGGATCCGAAATATCTGTTCTCAGATTCCACAGAAATAAGGCTAGCAAAGAGATCCGCGAAATACAGATGTAACTCTGTGAGATGAATTAACAGAACACTAAGCAGTTTCTCAGAAAGCTTCTTTCCAGATTTCATCTGAGGATATTTCCTTTTTCACCATTGCCCTCTATGGGCTTCCAAATATCACTTTGCCAATTCCACAAGAACTGTCTTAGCGAAAGGCTTCTTGAGGGGAAAGCTGTAACTCTGTGAGATGATTTCACAGAACACAAAGAAGTTTCTCAGAAAGCTTCTTTCTCATTGTTATCGGAGTTTATATCCTTTGGCCCTATATTCATCAAAGGGATCCGAAATATCTCTTCTCAGATTCCACAGAAATAAGGCTAGCAAAGACATCCACGAAATACAGATGCAACTCTGTGAGATGAATTAACAGAACACTAAGCAGTTTCTCAGAAAGCTTCTTTCCAGATTTCATCTGAGGATTTTTCCTTTTTCACCATTGCCCTCTATGGGCTTCCAAATATCACTTTGCCAATTCCACAAGAACTGTCTTAGCGAAAGGCTTCTTGAGGGGAAAGCTGTAACTCTGTGAGTTGATTTCACAGAACACAAAGAAGTTTCTCAGAAAGTTTCTTTCTCTTTGTTATCGGAGTTTATTTCCTTTAGCCCTATAGTCTTTAAAGGGATCCGAAATATCTCTTCTCAGATTCCACAGAAATAAGGCTAGCAAAGAGATCCGCGAAATACAGATGTAACTCTATGAGATGAATTAACAGAACACTAAGCAGTTTCTCAGAAAGCTTCTTTCCAGATTTCATCTGAGGATATTTCCTTTTTCACCATAGCCCTCTATGCGCTTCCAAATATCACTTTGCCAATTCCACAATAAATGTCTTAGCGAAAGACTTCTTGTGGGGAAAGCTGTAACTCTGTGAGATGATTTCACAGAACACAAAGAAGTTTCTCAGAAAGTTTCTTTCTCTTTGTTATCGGAGTTTATTTCCTTTGACCCTATAATCTTTAAAGGGATCCGAAATATCTGTTCTCAGTTTCCACAGAAATAAGGCTAGCAAAGAGATCCACGAAATACAGATGTAACTCTGTGAGATGAATTAACAGAACACTAAGCAGTTTCTCAGAAAGCTTCTTTCCAGATTTCATCTGAGGATATTTCCTTTTTCACCATTGCCCTCTATGGGCTTCCAAATATCACGTTGCCAATTCCACAAGAACTGTCTTAGCGAAAGGCTTCTTGAGGGGAAAGCTGTAACTCTGTGAGATGATTTCACAGAACACAAAGAAGTTTCTCAGAAAGCTTCTTTCTCTTTGTTATCGGAGTTTATTTCCTTTGGCCCTATAGTCTTTAAAGGGATCCGAAATATCTGTTCTCAGATTCCACAGAAATAAGGCTAGCAAAGAGATCCGCGAAATACAGATGTAACTCTGTGAGATGAATTAACAGAACACTAAGCAGTTTCTCAGAAAGCTTCTTTCCAGATTTCATCTGAGGATATTTCCTTTTTCACCATAGCCCTCTATTGGCTTCCAAATATCACTTTGCCAATTCCACAATAAATGTCTTAGCGAAAGACTTCTTGTGGGGAAAGCTGTAACTCTGTGAGATGATTTCACAGAACACAAAGAAGTTTCTCAGAAAGTTTCTTTCTCTTTGTTATCGGAGTTTATTTCCTTTGGCCCTATAGTCTTTAAAGGGATCAGAAATATCTGTTCTCAGATTCCACAGAAATAAGGCTAGCAAAGAGATCCACGAAATACAGATGTAACTCTGTGAGATGAATTAACAGAACACTAAGCAGTTTCTCAGAAAGCTTCTTTCCAGATTTCATCTGAGGATATTTCCTTTTTCACCATTGCCCTCTATGGGCTTCGAAATATCACTTTCCCAATTCCACAAGAACTGTCTTAGCGAAAGACTTCTTGAGGGGAAAGCTGTAACTCTGTGAGATGATTTCACAGAACACAAAGAAGTTTCTCAGAAAGCTTCTTTCTCGTTGTTATCGGAGTTTATATCCTTTGGCCCTATATTCATCAAAGGGATCCGAAATATCACTTCTCAGATTCCACAGAAATAAGGCTAGCAAAGACATCCACGAAATACAGATGCAACTCTGTGAGATGAATTAACAGAACACTAGTCAATTTCTCAGAAAGCTTCTTTCCAGATTTCATCTGAGGATATTTCCTTTTTTAACCATTGCCCTCTATGCGTTTCCAAATATCACTTTGCCAATTCCACAAGAACTGTCTTAGCGAAAGGCTTCTTGAGGGGAAAGCTGTAACTCTGTGAGATGATTTCACAGAACACAAAGAAGTTTCTCAGAAAGTTTCTTTCTCTTTGTTATCGGAGTTTATTTCCTTTGGCCCTATAGTCTTTAAAGGGATCCGAAATATCTGTTCTCAGATTCCACAGAAATAAGGCTAGCAAAGAGATCCGCGAAATACAGATGTAACTCTGTGAGATGAATTAACGGAACACTAAGCAGTTTCTCAGAAAGCTTCTTTCCAGATTTCATCTGAGGATATTTCCTTTTTCACCATAGCCCTCTATGCGCTTCCAAATATCACTTTGCCAATTCCACAATAAATGTCTTAGCAAAAGGCTTCTTGAGGGGAAAGCTGTAACTCTGTGAGATGATTTCACAGAACACAAAGAAGTTTCTCAGAAAGCTTCTTTCTCATTGTTATCGGAGTTTATTTCCTTTGGCCCTATAGTCTTCAAAGGGATCCGAAATATCTGTTCTCAGATTCCACAGAAATAAGGCTAGCAAAGAGATCCGCGAAATACAGATGTAACTCTGTGAGATGAATTAACAGAACACTAAGCAGTTTCTCAGAAAGCTTCTTTCCAGATTTCATCTGAGGATATTTCCTTTTTCACCATTGTCCTCTATGGGCTTCCAAATATCACTTTGCCAATTACACAAGAACTGTCTTAGCGAAAGGCTTCTGTGGGGAAAGCTGTAACTCTGTGAGATGATTTCACAGAACACAAAGAAATTTCTCAGAAAGTTTCTTTCTCTTTGTTATCGGAGTTTATTTCCTTTGGCCCTATAGTCTTTAAAGGGATCCGAAATATCTGTTCTCAGATTCCACAGAAATAAGGCTAGCAAAGAGATCCACGAAATACAGATGTAACTCTGTGAGATGAATTAAGAGAACACTAAGCAGTTTCTCAGAAAGCTTCTTTCCAGATTTCATCTGAGGATATTTCCTTTTTCACCATTGCCCTCTAGGGGTTCCAAATATCACTTTGCCAATTCCACAAGAACTGTCTTAGCGAAAGGCTTCTTGAGGGGAAAGCTGTAACTCTGTGAGATGATTTCACAGAACACAAAGAAGTTTCTCAGAAAGCTTCTTTCTCTTTGTTATCGGAGTTTATTTCCTTTGGCCCTATAGTCTTTAAAGGGATCCGAAATATCTGTTCTCAGATTCCACAGAAATAAGGCTAGCAAAGAGATCCACGAAATACAGATGTAACTCTGTGAGATGAATTAACAGAACACTAAGCAGTTTCTCAGAAAGCTTCTTTCCAGATTTCATCTGAGGATATTTCCTTTTTCACCATTGCCCTCTATGGGCTTCGAAATATCACTTTCCCAATTCCACAAGAACTGTCTTAGCGAAAGACTTCTTGAGGGGAAAGCTGTAACTCTGTGAGATGATTTCACAGAACACAAAGAAGTTTCTCAGAAAGCTTCTTTCTCGTTGTTATCGGAGTTTATATCCTTTGGCCCTATATTCATCAAAGGGATCCGAAATATCACTTCTCAGATTCCACAGAAATAAGGCTAGCAAAGACATCCACGAAATACAGATGCAACTCAGTGAGATGAATTAACAGAACACTAGTCAGTTTCTCAGAAAGCTTCTTTCCAGATATCATCTGAGGATATTTCCTTTTTTACCATTGCCCTCTATGCGCTTCCAAATATCACTTTGCCAATTCCACAAGAACTGTCTTAGCGAAAGGCTTCTTGAGGGGAAAGCTGTAACTCTGTGAGATGATTTCACAGAACACAAAGAAGTTTCTCAGAAAGCTTCTTTCTCTTTGTTATCGGAGTTTATTTCCTTTGGCCCTATAGTCTTTAAAGGGATCCGAAATATCTGTTCTCAGATTCCACAGAAATAAGGCTAGCAAAGAGATCCGCGAAATACAGATGTAACTCTGTGAGATGAATTAACAGAACACTAAGCAGTTTCTCAGAAAGCTTCTTTCCAGATTTCATCTGAGGATATTTCCTTTTTCACCATAGCCCTCTATGGGCTTCCAAATATCACTTTGCCAATTCCACAACAAATGTCTTAGCGAAAGACTTCTTGTGGGGAAAGCTGTAACTCTGTGAGATGATTTCACAGAACACAAAGAAGTTTCTCAGAAAGTTTCTTTCTCTTTGTTATCGGAGTTTATTTCCTTTGGCCCTATAGTCTTTAAAGGGATCCGAAATATCTGTTCTCAGATTCCACAGAAATAAGGCTAGCAAAGAGATCCACGAAATACAGATGTAACTCTGTGAGATGAATTAACAGAACACTAAGCAGTTTCTCAGAAAGCTTCTTTCCAGATTTCATCTGAGGATATTTCCTTTTTCACCATTGCCCTCTATGGGCTTCGAAATATCACTTTCCCAATTCCACAAGAACTGTCTTAGCGAAAGACTTCTTGAGGGGAAAGCTGTAACTCTGTGAGATGATTTCACAGAACACAAAGAAGTTTCTCAGAAAGCTTCTTTCTCGTTGTTATCGGAGTTTATATCCTTTGGCCCTATATTCATCAAAGGGATCCGAAATATCACTTCTCAGATTCCACAGAAATAAGGCTAGCAAAGACATCCACGAAATACAGATGCAACTCAGTGAGATGAATTAACAGAACACTAGTCAGTTTCTCAGAAAGCTTCTTTCCAGATATCATCTGAGGATATTTCCTTTTTTACCATTGCCCTCTATGCGCTTCCAAATATCACTTTGCCAATTCCACAAGAACTGTCTTAGCGAAAGGCTTCTTGAGGGGAAAGCTGTAACTCTGTGAGATGATTTCACAGAACACAAAGAAGTTTCTCAGAAAGATTCTTTCTCTTTGTTATCGGAGTTTATTTCCTTTGGCCCTATAGTCGTTAAAGGGATCCGAAATATCTGTTCTCAGATTCCACAGAAATAAGGCTAGCAAAGAGATCCGCGAAATACAGATGTAACTCTGTGAGATGAATTAAGGGAACACTAAGCAGTTTCTCAGAAAGCTTCTTTCCAGATTTCATCTGAGGATATTTCCTATTTCACCATAGCCCTCTAAGCGCTTCCAAATATCACTTTGCCAATTCCACAATAAATGTCTTAGCAAAAGGCTTCTTGAGGGGAAAGCTGTAACTCTGTGAGATGATTTCACAGAACACAAAGAAGTTTCTCAGAAAGCTTCTTTCTCATTTTTATCGGAGTTTATTTCCTTTGGCCCTATAGTCTTCAAAGGGATCCGAAATATCTGTTCTCAGATTCCACAGAAATAAGGCTAGCAAAGAGATCCGCGAAATACAGATGTAACTCTGTGAGATGAATTAACAGAACACTAAGCAGTTTCTCAGAAAACTTCTTTCCAGATTTCATCTGAGGATATTTCCTTTTTCACCATTGCCCTCTATGGGCTTCCAAATATCACTTTGCCAATTACACAAGAACTGTCTTAGCGAAAGGCTTCTGTGGGGAAAGCTGTAACTCTGTGAGATGATTTCACAGAACACAAAGAAATTTCTCAGAAAGTTTCTTTCTCTTTGTTATCGGAGTTTATTTCCTTTGGCCCTATAGTCTTTAAAGGGATCCGAAATATCTGTTCTCAGATTCCACAGAAATAAGGCTAGCAAAGAGATCCACGAAATACAGATGTAACTCTGTGAGATGAATTAAGAGAACACTAAGCAGTTTCTCAGAAAGCTTCTTTCCAGATTTCATCTGAGGATATTTCCTTTTTCACCATTGCCCTCTATGGGCTTCCGAATATCACTTTGCCAATTCCACAAGAACTGTCTTAGCGAAAGGCTTCTTGAGGGGAAAGCTGTAACTCTGTGAGATGATTTCACAGAACACAAAGAAGTTTCTCAGAAAGCTTCTTTTTCGTTGTTATCGGAGTTTATATCCTTTGGCCCTATAGTCTTTAAAGGGATCCGAAATATCTGTTCTCAGATTCCACAGAAATAAGGCTAGCAAAGAGATCCACGAAATACAGATGTAAATCTGTGAGATGAATTAACAGAACACTAAGCAGTTTCTCAGAAAGCTTCTTTCCAGATTTTATCTGATGATATTTCCTTTTTCACCATTGCCCTCTATGGGCTTCAAAATATCACTTTGCCAATTCAACAAGAACTGTCTTAGCGAAAGGCTTCTTGAGGGGAAAGCTGGAACTCTGTGAGGTGATTTCACAGAACACAAAGAAGTTTCTCGGAAAGCTTCTTTCTCATTGTTATCGGAGTTTATTTCCTTTGGCCCTATAGTCTTCAAAGGGATCCGAAATATCTGTTCTCAGATTCCACAGAAATAAGGCTAGCAAAGAGATCCGCGAAATACAGATGTAACTCTGTGAGATGAATTAACAGAACACTAAGCAGTTTCTCAGAAAGCTTCTTTCCAGGTTTCATCTGAGGATATTTCCTTTTTCACCATTTCCCTCTATGGGCTTCCAAATATCACTTTGCCAATTCCACAAGAACTGTCTTAGCGAATGGCTTCTTGAGGGGAAAGCTGTAACTCTGTGAGATGATTTCACAGAACACAAAGAAGTTTCTCAGAAAGCTTCTTTCTCATTGTTATCGGAGTTTATATCCTTTGGCCCTATATTCATCAAAGGGATCCGAAATATCTCTTCTCAGATTCCACAGAAATAAGGCTAGCAAAGACATCCACGAAATACAGATGCAACTCTGTGAGATGAATTAACAGAACACTAAGCAGTTTCTCAGAAAGCTTCTTTCCAGATTTCATCTGAGGATATTTTATTTTTCACCATTGCCCTCTATGGGCTTCCAAATATCACTTTGCCAATTCCACAAGAACTGTCTTAGCGAAAGGCTTCTTGAGGGGAAAGCTGTAACTCTGTGAGATGATTTCACAGAACACAAAGAAGTTTCTCAGAAAGTTTCTTTCTCTTTGTTATCGGAGTTTATTTCCTTTGGCCCTATATTCTTTAAAGGGATCCGAAATATCTCTTCTCAGATTCCACAGAAATAAGGCTAGCAAAGAGATCCGCGAAATACAGATGTAACTCTGTGAGATGAATTAACAGAACACTAAGCAGTTTCTCAGAAAGCTTCTTTCCAGATTTCATCTGAGGATATTTCCTTTTTCACCATAGCCCTCTATGCGCTTCCAAATATCACTTTGCCAATTCCACAATAAATGTCTTAGCGAAAGACTTCTTGTGGGGAAAGCTGTAACTCTGTGAGATGATTTCACAGAACACAAAGAAGTTTCTCAGAAAGTTTCTTTCTCTTTGTTATCGGAGTTTATTTCCTTTGACCCTATAGTCTTTAAAGGGATCCGAAATATCTGTTCTCAGATTCCACAGAAATAAGGCTAGCAAAGAGATCCACGAAATACAGATGTAACTCTGTGAGATGAATTAACAGAACACTAAGCAGTTTCTCAGAAAGCTTCTTTCCAGATTTCATCTGAGGATATTTCCTTTTTCACCATTGCCCTCTATGGGCTTCCAAATATCACGTTGCCAATTCCACAAGAACTGTCTTAGCGAAAGGCTTCTTGAGGGGAAAGCTGTAACTCTGTGAGATGATTTCACAGAACACAAAGAAGTTTCCCAGAAAGCTTCTTTCTCTTTGTTATCGGAGTTTATTTCCTTTGGCCCTATAGTCTTTAAAGGGATCCGAAATATCTGTTCTCAGATTCCACAGAAATAAGGCTAGCAAAGAGATCCGCGAAATACAGATGTAACTCTGTGAGATGAATTAACAGAACACTAAGCAGTTTCTCAGAAAGCTTCTTTCCAGATTTCATCTGAGTTTATTTCCTTTTTCACCATAGCCCTCTAAGGGCTTCCAAATATCACTTTGCCAATTCCACAATAAATGTCTTAGCGAAAGACTTCTTGTGGGGAAAGCTGTAACTCTGTGAGATGATTTCACAGAACACAAAGAAGTTTCTCAGAAAGTTTCTTTCTCTTTGTTATCGGAGTTTATTTCCTTTGGCCCTATAGTCTTTAAAGGGATCCGAAATATCTGTTCTCAGATTCCACAGAAATAAGGCTAGCAAAGAGATCCGCGAAATACAGATGTAACTCTGTGAGATGAATTAACGGAACACTAAGCAGTTTCTCAGAAAGCTTCTTTCCAGATTTCATCTGAGGATATTTCCTTTTTCACCATAGCCCTCTATGCGCTTCCAAATATCACTTTGCCAATTCCACAATAAATGTCTTAGCAAAAGGCTTCTTGAGGGGAAAGCTGTAACTCTGTGAGATGATTTCACAGAACACAAAGAAGTTTCTCAGAAAGCTTCTTTCTCATTGTTATCGGAGTTTATTTCCTTTGGCCCTATAGTCTTCAAAGGGATCCGAAATATCTGTTCTCAGATTCCACAGAAATAAGGCTAGCAAAGAGATCCGCGAAATACAGATGTAACTCTGTGAGATGAATTAACAGAACACTAAGCAGTTTCTCAGAAAGCTTCTTTCTCGTTGTTATCGGAGTTTATATCCTTTGGCCCTATAGTCTTCAAAGGGATCCGAAATATCTGTTCTCAGATTCCACAGAAATAAGGCTAGCAAAGAGATCCGCGAAATACAGATGTAACTCTGTGAGATGAATTAACAGAACACTAAGCAGTTTCTCAGAAAGCTTCTTTCCAGATTTCATCTGACGATATTTCCTTTTTCACCATTGCCCTCTATGGGCTTCAAAATATCACTTTGCCAATTCAACAAGACCTGTCTTAGCGAAAGGCTTCTTGAGGGGAAAACTGGAACTCTGTGAGGTGATTTCACAGAACACAAAGAATTTTCTCGGAAAGCTTCTTTCTCATTGTTATCGGAGTTTATATCCTTTGGCCCTATAGTCTTCAAAGGGATCCGAAATATCTGTTCTCAGATTCCACAGAAATAAGGCTAGCAAAGAGATCCGCGAAATACAGATGTAACTCTGTGAGATGAATTAACAGAACACTAAGCAGTTTCTCAGAAAGCTTCTTTCCAGATTTCATCTGAGGATATTTCCTTTTTCACCATAGCCCTCTATGCGCTTCCAAATATCACTTTGCCAATTCCACAATAAATGTCTTAGCGAAAGACTTCTTGTGGGGAAAGATGTAACTCTGTGAGATGATTTCACAGAACACAAAGAAGTTTCTCAGAAAGTTTCTTTCTCTTTGTTATCGGAGTTTATTTCCTTTGGCCCTATAGTCTTCAAAGGGATCCGAAATATCTGTTCTCAGATTCCACAGAAATAAGGCTAGCAAAGAGATCCGCGAAATACAGATGTAACTCTGTGAGATGAATTAACAGAACACTAAGCAGTTTCTCAGAAAGCTTCTTTCCAGATTTCATCTGAGGATATTTCCTTTTTCACCATAGCCCTCTAAGCGCTTCCAAATATCACTTTGCCAATTCCACAATTAATGTCTTAGCGAAAGACTTCTTGTGGGGAAAGCTGTAACTCTGTGAGATGATTTCACAGAACACAAAGAAGTTTCTCAGAAAGTTTCTTTCTCTTTGTTATCGGAGTTTATTTCCTTTGGCCCTGTAGTCTTTAAAGGGATCCGAAATATCTGTTCTCAGATTCCACAGAAATAAGGCTAGCAAAGAGATCCGCGAAATACAGATGTAACTCTGTGAGATGAATTAACAGAACACTAAGCAGTTTCTCAGAAAGCTTCTTTCCAGATTTCATCTGAGTTTATTTCCTTTTTCACCATAGCCCTCTAAGGGCTTCCAAATATCACTTTGCCAATTCCACAATAAATGTCTTAGCGAAAGACTTCTTGTGGGGAAAGCTGTAACTCTGTGAGATGATTTCACAGAACACAAAGAAGTTTCTCAGAAAGTTTCTTTCTCTTTGTTATCGGAGTTTATTTCCTTTGGCCCTATAGTCTTTAAAGGGATCCGAAATATCTGTTCTCAGATTCCACAGAAATAAGGCTAGCAAAGAGATCCGCGAAATACAGATGTAACTCTGTGAGATGAATTAACGGAACACTAAGCAGTTTCTCAGAAAGCTTCTTTCCAGATTTCATCTGAGGATATTTCCTTTTTCACCATAGCCCTCTATGCGCTTCCAAATATCACTTTGCCAATTCCACAATAAATGTCTTAGCAAAAGGCTTCTTGAGGGGAAAGCTGTAACTCTGTGAGATGATTTCACAGAACACAAAGAAGTTTCTCAGAAACCTTCTTTCTCATTGTTATCGGAGTTTATTTCCTTTGGCCCTATAGTCTTCAAAGGGATCCGAAATATCTGTTCTCAGATTCCACAGAAATAAGGCTAGCAAAGAGATCCGCGAAATACAGATGTAACTCTGTGAGATGAATTAACAGAACACTAAGCAGTTTCTCAGAAAGCTTCTTTCCAGATTTCATCTGAGGATATTTCCTTTTTCACCATTGCCCTCTATGGGCTTCCAAATATCACTTTGCCAATTACACAAGAACTGTCTTAGCGAAAGGCTTCTGTTGGGAAAGCTGTAACTCTGTGAGATGATTTCACAGAACACAAAGAAATTTCTCAGAAAGTTTCTTTCTCTTTGTTATCGGAGTTTATTTCCTTTGGCCCTATAGTCTTTAAAGGGATCTGAAATATCTGTTCTCAGATTCCACAGAAATAAGGCTAGCAAAGAGATCCACGAAATACAGATGTAACTCTGTGAGATGAATTAAGAGAACACTAAGCAGTTTCTCAGAAAGCTTCTTTCCAGATTTCATCTGAGGATATTTCCTTTTTCACCATTGCCCTCTATGGGCTTCCAAATATCACTTTGCCAATTCCACAAGAACTGTCTTAGCGAAAGGCTTCTTGAGGGGAAAGCTGTAACTCTGTGAGATGATTTCACAGAACACAAAGAAGTTACTCAGAAAGCTTCTTTCTCGTTGTTATCGGAGTTTATATCCTTTGGCCCTATAGTATTTAAAGGGATTCGAAATATCTGTTCTCAGATTCCAGAGAAATAAGGCTAGCAAAGAGATCCACGAAATACAGATGTAACTCTGTGAGATGAATTAACAGAACACTAAGCAGTTTCTCAGAAAGTTTCTTTCCAGATTTCATCTGACGATATTTCCTTTTTCACCATTGCCCTCTATGGGCTTCAAAATATCACTTTGCCAATTCAACAAGACCTGTCTTAGCGAAAGGCTTCTTGAGGGGAAAACTGGAACTCTGTGAGGTGATTTCACAGAACACAAAGAATTTTCTCGGAAAGCTTCTTTCTCATTGTTATCGGAGTTTATATCCTTTGGCCCTATAGTCTTCAAAGGGATCCGAAATATCTGTTCTCAGATTCCACAGAAATAAGGCTAGCAAAGAGATCCGCGAAATACAGATGTAACTCTGTGAGATGAATTAACAGAACACTAAGCAGTTTCTCAGAAAGCTTCTTTCCAGATTTCATCTGAGGATATTTCCTTTTTCACCATAGCCCTCTATGCGCTTCCAAATATCACTTTGCCAATTCCACAATAAATGTCTTAGCGAAAGACTTCTTGTGGGGAAAGATGTAACTCTGTGAGATGATTTCACAGAACACAAAGAAGTTTCTCAGAAAGTTTCTTTCTCTTTGTTATCGGAGTTTATTTCCTTTGGCCCTATAGTCTTCAAAGGGATCCGAAATATCTGTTCTCAGATTCCACAGAAATAAGGCTAGCAAAGAGATCCGCGAAATACAGATGTAACTCTGTGAGATGAATTAACAGAACACTAAGCAGTTTCTCAGAAAGCTTCTTTCCAGATTTCATCTGAGGATATTTCCTTTTTCACCATAGCCCTCTAAGCGCTTCCAAATATCACTTTGCCAATTCCACAATTAATGTCTTAGCGAAAGACTTCTTGTGGGGAAAGCTGTAACTCTGTGAGATGATTTCACAGAACACAAAGAAGTTTCTCAGAAAGTTTCTTTCTCTTTGTTATCGGAGTTTATTTCCTTTGGCCCTGTAGTCTTTAAAGGGATCCGAAATATCTGTTCTCAGATTCCACAGAAATAAGGCTAGCAAAGAGATCCACGAAATACAGATGTAACTCTGTGAGATGAATTAACAGAACACTAAGCAGTTTCTCAGAAAGCTTCTTTCCAGATTTCATCTGAGGATATTTCCTTTTTCACCATTGCCCTCTATGGGCTTCCGAATATCACTTTGCCAATTCCACAAGAACTGTCTTAGCGAAAGGCTTCTTGAGGGGAAAGCTGTAACTCTGTGAGATGATTTCACAGAACACAAAGAAGTTTCTCAGAAAGCTTCTTTTTCGTTGTTATCGGAGTTTATATCCTTTGGCCCTATAGTCTTTAAAGGGATCCGAAATATCTGTTCTCAGATTCCACAGAAATAAGGCTAGCAAAGAGATCCACGAAATACAGATGTAACTCTGTGAGATGAATTAACAGAACACTAAGCAGTTTCTCAGAAAGCTTCTTTCCAGATTTCATCTGACGATATTTCCTTTTTCACCATTGCCCTCTATGGGCTTCAAAATATCACTTTGCCAATTCAACAAGAACTGTCTTAGCGAAAGGCTTCTTGAGGGGAAAGCTGGAACTCTGTGAGGTGATTTCACAGAACACAAAGAAGTTTCTCGGAAAGCTTCTTTCTCATTGTTATCGGAGTTTATTTCCTTTGGCCGTATAGTCTTCAAAGGGATCCGAAATATCTGTTCTCAGATTCCACAGAAATAAGGCTAGCAAAGAGATCCGCGAAATACAGATGTAACTCTGTGAGATGAATTAACAGAACACTAAGCAGTTTCTCAGAAAGCTTCTTTCCAGATTTCATCTGAGGATATTTCCTTTTTCACCATTGCCCTCTATGGGCTTCCAAATATCACTTTGCCAATTCCACAAGAACTGTCTTAGCGAAAGGCTTCTTGAGGGGAAAGCTGTAACTCTGTGAGATGATTTCACAGAACACAAAGAAGTTTCTCAGAAAGCTTCTTTCTCATTGTTATCGGAGTTTATATCCTTTGGCCCTATATTCATCAAAGGGATCCGAAATATCTCTTCTCAGATTCCACAGAAATAAGGCTAGCAAAGACATCCACGAAATACAGATGCAACTCTGTGAGATGAATTAACAGAACACTAAGCAGTTTCTCAGAAAGCTTCTTTCCAGATTTCATCTGAGGATTTTTCCTTTTTCACCATTGCCCTCTATGGGCTTCCAAATATCACTTTGCCAATTCCACAAGAACTGTCTTAGCGAAAGGCTTCTTGAGGGGAAAGCTGTAACTCTGTGAGTTGATTTCACAGAACACAAAGAAGTTTCTCAGAAAGTTTCTTTCTCTTTGTTATCGGAGTTTATTTCCTTTAGCCCTATAGTCTTTAAAGGGATCCGAAATATCTCTTCTCAGATTCCACAGAAATAAGGCTAGCAAAGAGATCCGCGAAATACAGATGTAACTCTATGAGATGAATTAACAGAACACTAAGCAGTTTCTCAGAAAGCTTCTTTCCAGATTTCATCTGAGGATATTTCCTTTTTCACCATAGCCCTCTATGCGCTTCCAAATATCACTTTGCCAATTCCACAATAAATGTCTTAGCGAAAGACTTCTTGTGGGGAAAGCTGTAACTCTGTGAGATGATTTCACAGAACACAAAGAAGTTTCTCAGAAAGTTTCTTTCTCTTTGTTATCGGAGTTTATTTCCTTTGACCCTATATTCATCAAAGGGATCCGAAATATCACTTCTCAGATTCCACAGAAATAAGGCTAGCAAAGACATCCACGAAATACAGATGCAACTCTGTGAGATGAATTAACAGAACACTAGTCAATTTCTCAGAAAGCTTCTTTCCAGATTTCATCTGAGGATATTTCCTTTTTTACCATTGCCCTCTATGCGTTTCCAAATATCACTTTGCCAATTCCACAAGAACTGTCTTAGCGAAAGGCTTCTTGAGGGGAAAGCTGTAACTCTGTGAGATGATTTCACAGAACACAAAGAAGTTTCTCAGAAAGTTTCTTTCTCTTTGTTATCGGAGTTTATTTCCTTTGGCCCTATAGTCTTTAAAGGGATCCGAAATATCTGTTCTCAGATTCCACAGAAATAAGGCTAGCAAAGAGATCCGCGAAATACAGATGTAACTCTGTGAGATGAATTAACGGAACACTAAGCAGTTTCTCAGAAAGCTTCTTTCCAGATTTCATCTGAGGATATTTCCTTTTTCACCATAGCCCTCTATGCGCTTCCAAATATCACTTTGCCAATTCCACAATAAATGTCTTAGCAAAAGGCTTCTTGAGGGGAAAGCTGTAACTCTGTGAGATGATTTCACAGAACACAAAGAAGTTTCTCAGAAAGCTTCTTTCTCATTGTTATCGGAGTTTATTTCCTTTGGCCCTATAGTCTTCAAAAGGGATCCGAAATATCTGTTCTCAGATTCCACAGAAATAAGGCTAGCAAAGAGATCCGCGAAATACAGATGTAACTCTGTGAGATGAATTAACAGAACACTAAGCAGTTTCTCAGAAAGCTTCTTTCCAGATTTCATCTGAGGATATTTCCTTTTTCACCATTGTCCTCTATGGGCTTCCAAATATCACTTTGCCAATTACACAAGAACTGTCTTAGCGAAAGGCTTCTGTGGGGAAAGCTGTAACTCTGTGAGATGATTTCACAGAACACAAAGAAATTTCTCAGAAAGTTTCTTTCTCTTTGTTATCGGAGTTTATTTCCTTTGGCCCTATAGTCTTTAAAGGGATCCGAAATATCTGTTCTCAGATTCCACAGAAATAAGGCTAGCAAAGAGATCCACGAAATACAGATGTAACTCTGTGAGATGAATTAAGAGAACACTAAGCAGTTTCTCAGAAAGCTTCTTTCCAGATTTCATCTGAGGATATTTCCTTTTTCACCATTGCCCTCTAGGGGTTCCAAATATCACTTTGCCAATTCCACAAGAACTGTCTTAGCGAAAGGCTTCTTGAGGGGAAAGCTGTAACTCTGTGAGATGATTTCACAGAACACAAAGAAGTTTCTCAGAAAGCTTCTTTCTCGTTGTTATCGGAGTTTATATCCTTTGGCCCTATAGTCTTTAAAGGGATCCGAAATATCTGTTCTCAGATTCCACAGAAATAAGGCTAGCAAAGAGATCCACGAAATACAGATGTAACTCTGTGAGATGAATTAACAGAACACTAAGCAGTTTCTCAGAAAGCTTCTTTCCAGATTTCATCTGACGATATTTCCTTTTTCACCATTGCCCTCTATGGGCTTCAAAATATCACTTTGCCAATTCAACAAGACCTGTCTTAGCGAAAGGCTTCTTGAGGGGAAAGCTGGAACTCCGTGAGGTGATTTCACAGAACACAAAGAAGTTTCTCAGAAAGCTTCTTTCTCCTTGTTATCGGAGTTTACATCCTTTGGCCCTATAGTCTTCAAAGGGATCCGGAATATCTGTTCTCAGATTCCACAGAAATAAGGCTAGCAAAGAGATCCACGAAATACATATGTAACTCTGTGAGATGAATTAACAGAACACTAAGCAGTTTCTCAGAAAGCTTCTTTCCAGATTTCATCTGAGGATATTTCCTTTTTCACCATAGCCCTCTAGGCGCTTCCAAATATCACTTTGCCAATTCCACAATAAATGTCATAGCGAAAGACTTCTTGTGGGGAAAGCTGTAACTCTGTGAGATGATTTCACAGAACACAAAGAAGTTTCTCAGAAAGCTTCTTTCTCGTTGTTATCGGAGTTTATATCCTTTGGCCCTATAGTCTTCAAAGGGATCCGAAATATCTCTTCTCAGATTCCACAGAAATAAGGCTAGCAAAGAGATCCACGAAATACAGATGTACCTCTGTGAGATGAATTAACAGAACACTAAGCAGTTTCTCAGAAAGCTTCTTTACAGATTTCATGTGAGGATATTTCCTTTTTCACCATAGCCCTCTATGCGCTTCCAAATATCACTTTGCCAATTCCACAATAAATGTCTTAGCGAAAGACTTCTTGTGGGGAAAGCTGTAACTCTGTGAGATGATTTCACAGAACACAAAGAAGTTTCTCAGAAAGTTTCTTTCTCTTTGTTATCGGAGTTTATTTCCTTTGGCCCTATAGTCTTTAAAGGGATCCGAAATATCTGTTCTCAGATTCCACAGAAATAAGGCTAGCAAAGAGATCGACGAAATACAGATGTAACTCTGTGAGGTGAATTAACAGAACACTAAGCAGTTTCTCAGAAAGCTTCTTTCCAGATTTCATCTGAGGATATTTCCTTTTTCACCATTGCCCTCTATGGGCTTCAAAATATCACTTTGCCAATTACACAAGAACTGTCTTAGCGAAAGGCTTCCTGAGGGGAAAGGTGTAACTCTGTGAGATGATTTCACAGAAGACAAAGAAGTTTCTCAGAAAGCTTCTTTCTCATTGTTATCGGAGTTTATATCCTTTGGCCCTATAGTCTTCAAAGGGATCCGAAATATCTGTTCTCAGATTCCACAGAAATAAGGCTAGCAAAGAGATCCGCGAAATACAGATGTAACTGTGTGAGATGAATTAACAGAACACTAAGGAGTTTCTCAGAAAGCTTCTTTCCACATTTCATCTGAGGATATTTCCATTTTCACCATAGCCCTCTATGCGCTTCCAAATATCACTTTGCCAATTCCACAATAAATGTCTTAGCGAAAGACTTCTTGTTGGGAAAGATGTAACTCTGTGAGATAATTTCACAGAACACAAAGAAGTTTCTCAGAAAGTTTCTTTCTCTTTGTTATCGGAGTTTATTTCCTTTGGCCCTATAGTCTTTAAAGGGATCCGAAATATCTGTTCTCAGATTCCACAGAAATAAGGCTAGCAAAGAGATGCGCGAAATACAGATGTATCTCTGTGAGATGAATTTACAGAACACTAAGCAGTTTCTCAGAAAGCTTCTTTCCAGATTTCTTCTGAGGATATTTCCTTTTTCACCATTGCCCTCTATGGGCTTCCAAATATCACTTTGCCAATTCCACAAGAACTGTCTTAGCGAAAGGCTTCCTGAGGGGAAAGCTGTAACTCTGTGAGATGATTTCACAGAACACAAAGAAGTTTCTCAGAAAGCTTCTTTCTCCTTGTTATCGGAGTTTATATCCTTTGGCCCTATAGTTTTCAAAGGGATCCGAAATATCTGTTCTCAGATTCCACAGAAATAAGGCTAGCAAAGAGATCCACGAAATACAGATGTAACTCTGTGAGATGAATTAACAGAACACTAAGCAGTTTCTCAGAAAGCTTCTTTCCAGATTTCATCTGAGGATATTTCCTTTTTTACCATAGCCCTCTATGCGCTTCCAAATATCACTTTGCCAATTCCACAATAAATGTCTTAGCGAAAGACTTCTTGTGGGGAAAGCTGTAACTCTGTGAGATGATTTCACAGAACACAAAGAAGTTTCTCAGAAAGTTTCTTTCTCTTTGTTATCGGAGTTTATTTCCTTTGGCCCTATAGTCTTTAAAGGGATCCGAAATATCTGTTCTCAGATTCCACAGAAATAAGGCTAGCAAAGAGATCCACGAAATACAGATGTAACTCTGTGAGATGAATTAACAGAACACTAAGCAGTTTCTCAGAAAGCTTCTTTCTCGTTGTTATCGGAGTTTATATCCTTTGGCCCTATAGTCTTCAAAGGGATCCGAAATATCTCTTCTCAGATTCCACAGAAATAAGGGTAGCAAAGAGAGCCACGAAATACAGATGTAACTCTGTGAGATGAATTAACAGAACACTAAGCAGTTTCTCAGAAAGCTTCTTTCCAGATTTCATCTGAGGATATTTCCTTTTTCACCATTGCCCTCTATGGGCTTCCAAATATCACTTTGCCAATTACACAAGAACTGTCTTAGCGAAAGGCTTCTTGAGGGGAAAGCTGTAACTCTGTGAGATGATTTCACAGAATACAAAGAAGTTTCTCAGAAAGTTTCTTTCTCGTTGTTATCGCAGTTTATTTCCTTTGGCCCTATAGTCTTCAAAGGGATCCGAAATATCTGTTCTCAGATTCCACAGAAATAAGGCTAGCAAAGAGATCCACGAAATACAGATGTAACTCTGTGAGATGAATTAACAGAACACTAAGCAGTTTCTCAGAAAGCTTCTTTCCAGATTTCATCTGAGGATATTTCCTTTTTCACCATAGCCCTCTATGCGCTTCCAAATATCACTTTGCCAATTCCACAATAAATGTCTTAGCGAAAGACTTCTTGTGGGGAAAGCTGTAACTCTGTGAGATGATTTCACAGAACACAAAGAAGTTTCTCAGAAAGTTTCTTTCTCTTTGTTATCGGAGTTTATTTCCTTTGGCCCTGTAGTCTTTAAAGGGATCCGAAATATCTGTTCTCAGATTCCACAGAAATAAGGCTAGCAAAGAGATCCACGAAATACAGATGTAACTCTGTGAGATGAATTAACAGAACACTAAGCAGTTTCTCAGAAAGCTTCTTTCCAGATTTCATCTGAGGATATTTCCTTTTTCACCATTGCCCTCTATGGGCTTCCAAATATCACTTTGCCAATTCCACAAGAACTGTCTTAGCGAAAGGCTTCTTGAGGGGAAAGCTGTAACTCTGTGAGATGATTTCACAGAACACAAAGACGTTTCTCAGAAAGCTTCTTTCTCCTTGTTATCGGAGTTTACATCCTTTGGCCCTATAGTCTTCAAAGGGATCCGGAATATCTGTTCTCAGATTCCACAGAAATAAGGCTAGCAAAGAGATCCACGAAATACATATGTAACTCTGTGAGATGAATTAACAGAACACTAAGCAGTTTCTCAGAAAGCTTCTTTCCAGATTTCATCTGAGGATATTTCCTTTTTCACCATAGCCCTCTAGGCGCTTCCAAATATCACTTTGCCAATTCCACAATAAATGTCATAGCGAAAGACTTCTTGTGGGGAAAGCTGTAACTCTGTGAGATGATTTCACAGAACACAAAGAAGTTTCTCAGAAAGCTTCTTTCTCGTTGTTATCGGAGTTTATATCCTTTGGCCCTATAGTCTTCAAAGGGATCCGAAATATCTCTTCTCAGATTCCACAGAAATAAGGCTAGCAAAGAGATCCACGAAATACAGATGTACCTCTGTGAGATGAATTAACAGAACACTAAGCAGTTTCTCAGAAAGCTTCTTTACAGATTTCATGTGAGGATATTTCCTTTTTCACCATAGCCCTCTATGCGCTTCCAAATATCACTTTGCCAATTCCACAATAAATGTCTTAGCGAAAGACTTCTTGTGGGGAAAGCTGTAACTCTGTGAGATGATTTCACAGAACACAAAGAAGTTTCTCAGAAAGTTTCTTTCTCTTTGTTATCGGAGTTTATTTCCTTTGGCCCTATAGTCTTTAAAGGGATCCGAAATATCTGTTCTCAGATTCCACAGAAATAAGGCTAGCAAAGAGATAGACGAAATACAGATGTAACTCTGTGAGGTGAATTAACAGAACACTAAGCAGTTTCTCAGAAAGCTTCTTTCCAGATTTCATCTGAGGATATTTCCTTTTTCACCATTGCCCTCTATGGGCTTCAAAATATCACTTTGCCAATTACACAAGAACTGTCTTAGCGAAAGGCTTCTTGAGGGGAAAGGTGTAACTCTGTGAGATGATTTCACAGAAGACAAAGAAGTTTCTCAGAAAGCTTCTTTCTCTTTGTTATCGGAGTTTATATCCTTTGGCCCTATAGTCTTCAAAGGGATCCGAAATATCTGTTCTCAGATTCCACAGAAATAAGGCTAGCAAAGAGATCCGGGAAATACAGATGTAACTCTGTGAGATGAATTAACAGAACACTAAGCAGTTTCTCAGAAAGCTTCTTTCCAGATTTCATCTGAGGATATTTCCTTTTTCACCATAGCCCTCTATGTTCTTCCAAATATCACTTTGCCAATTCCACAATAAATGTCTTAGCGAAAGACTTCTAGTGGGGAAAGCTGTAACTCTGTGAGATGATTTCACAGAACACAAAGAAGTTTCTCAGAAAGTTTCTTTCTCTTTGTTATCGGAGTTTATTTCCTTTGGCCCTGTAGTCTTTAAAGGGATCCGAAATATCTGTTCTCAGATTCCACAGAAATAAGGCTAGCAAAGAGATCCACGAAATACAGATGTAACTCTGTGAGATGAATTAACAGAACACTAAGCAGTTTCTCAGAAAGCTTCTTTCCAGATTTCATCTGAGGATATTTCCTTTTTCACCATTGCCCTCTATGGGCTTCCAAATATCACTTTGCCAATTCCACAAGAACTGTCTTAGCGAAAGGCTTCTTGAGGGGAAAGCTGTAACTCTGTGAGATGATTTCACAGAACACAAAGAAGTTTCTCAGAAAGCTTCTTTCTCCTTGTTATCGGAGTTTACATCCTTTGGCCCTATAGTCTTCAAAGGGATCCGGAATATCTGTTCTCAGATTCCACAGAAATAAGGCTAGCAAAGAGATCCACGAAATACATATGTAACTCTGTGAGATGAATTAACAGAACACTAAGCAGTTTCTCAGAAAGCTTCTTTCCAGATTTCATCTGAGGATATTTCCTTTTTCACCATAGCCCTCTAGGCGCTTCCAAATATCACTTTGCCAATTCCACAATAAATGTCATAGCGAAAGACTTCTTGTGGGGAAAGCTGTAACTCTGTGAGATGATTTCACAGAACACAAAGAAGTTTCTCAGAAAGCTTCTTTCTCGTTGTTATCGGAGTTTATATCCTTTGGCCCTATAGTCTTCAAAGGGATCCGAAATATCTCTTCTCAGATTCCACAGAAATAAGGCTAGCAAAGAGATCCACGAAATACAGATGTACCTCTGTGAGATGAATTAACAGAACACTAAGCAGTTTCTCAGAAAGCTTCTTTACAGATTTCATGTGAGGATATTTCCTTTTTCACCGTAGCCCTCTATGCGCTTCCAAATATCACTTTGCCAATTCCACAATAAATGTCTTAGCGAAAGACTTCTTGTGGGGAAAGCTGTAACTCTGTGAGATGATTTCACAGAACACAAAGAAGTTTCTCAGAAAGTTTCTTTCTCTTTGTTATCGGAGTTTATTTCCTTTGGCCCTATAGTCTTTAAAGGGATCCGAAATATCTGTTCTCAGATTCCACAGAAATAAGGCTAGCAAAGAGATCGACGAATACATATGTAACTCTGTGAGGTGAATTAACAGAACACTAAGCAGTTTCTCAGAAAGCTTCTTTCCAGATTTCATCTGAGGATATTTCCTTTTTCACCATTGCCCTCTATGGGCTTCAAAATATCACTTTGCCAATTACACAAGAACTGTCTTAGAGAAAGGCTTCTTGAGGGGAAAGGTGTAACTCTGTGAGATGATTTCACAGAAGACAAAGAAGTTTCTCAGAAAGCTTCTTTCTCATTGTTATCGGAGTTTATATCCTTTGGCCCTATAGTCTTCAAAGGGATCCGAAATATCTGTTCTCAGATTCCACAGAAATAAGGCTAGGAAAGAGATCCGCGAAATACAGATGTAACTGTGTGAGATGAATTAACAGAACACTAATCAGTTTCTCAGAAAGCTTCTTTCCAGATTTCATCTGAGGATATTTCCTTTTTCACCATAGCCCTCTATGCGCTTCCAAATATCACTTTGCCAATTCCACAATAAATGTCTTAGCGAAAGACTTCTTGTTGGGAAAGATGTAACTCTGTGAGATAATTTCACAGAACACAAAGAAGTTTCTCAGAAAGTTTCTTTCTCTTTGTTATCGGAGTTTATTTCCTTTGGCCCTATAGTCTTTAAAGGGATCCGAAATATCTGTTCTCAGATTCCACAGAAATAAGGCTAGCAAAGAGATGCACGAAATACAGATGTATCTCTGTGAGATGAATTTACAGAACACTAAGCAGTTTCTCAGAAAGCTTCTTTCCAGATTTCTTCTGAGGATATTTCCTTTTTCACCATTGCCCTCTATGGGCTTCCAAATATCACTTTGCCAATTCCACAAGAACTGTCTTAGCGAAAGGCTTCCTGAGGGGAAAGCTGTAACTCTGTGAGATGATTTCACAGAACACAAAGAAGTTTCTCAGAAAGCTTCTTTCTCCTTGTTATCGGAGTTTATATCCTTTGGCCCTATAGTTTTCAAAGGGATCCGAAATATCTGTTCTCAGATTCCACAGAAATAAGGCTAGCAAAGAGATCCACAAAATACAGATGTAACTCTGTGAGATGAATTAACAGAACACTAAGCAGTTTCTCAGAAAGCTTCTTTCCAGATTTCATCTGAGGATATTTCCTTTTTCACCATAGCCCTCTATGCGCTTCCAAATATCACTTTGCCAATTCCACAATAAATGTCTTAGCGAAAGACTTCTTGTGGGGAAAGCTGTAACTCTGTGAGATGATTTCACAGAACACAAAGAAGTTTCTCAGAAAGTTTCTTTCTCTTTGTTATCGGAGTTTATTTCCTTTGGCCCTATAGTCTTTAAAGGGATCCGAAATATCTGTTCTCAGATTCCACAGAAATAAGGCTAGCAAAGAGATCCACGAAATACAGATGTAACTCTGTGAGATGAATTAACAGAACACTAAGCAGTTTCTCAGAAAGCTTCTTTCTCGTTGTTATCGGAGTTTATATCCTTTGGCCCTATAGTCTTCAAAGGGATCCGAAATATCTCTTCTCAGATTCCACAGAAATAACGGTAGCAAAGAGAGCCACGAAATACAGATGTAACTCTGTGAGATGAATTAACAGAACACTAAGCAGTTTCTCAGAAAGCTTCTTTCCAGATTTCATCTGAGGATATTTCCTTTTTCACCATTGCCCTCTATGGGCTTCAAAATATCACTTTGCCAATTACACAAGAACTGTCTTAGCGAAAGGCTTCTTGAGGGGAAAGCTGTAACTCTGTGAGATGATTTCACAGAATACAAAGAAGTTTCTCAGAAAGTTTCTTTCTCGGTGTTATCGCAGTTTATTTCCTTTGGCCCTATAGTCTTCAAAGGGATCCGAAATATCTGTTCTCAGATTCCACAGAAATAAGGCTAGCAAAGAGATCCACGAAATACAGATGTAACTCTGTGAGATGAATTAACAGAACACTAAGCAGTTTCTCAGAAAGCTTCTTTCCAGATTTCATCTGAGGATATTTCCTTTTTCACCATAGCCCTCTATGCGCTTCCAAATATCACTTTGCCAATTCCACAATAAATGTCTTAGCGAAAGACTTCTTGTGGGGAAAGATGTAACTCTGTGAGATGATTTCACAGAACACAAAGAAGTTCCTCAGAAAGTTTCTTTCTCTTTGTTATCGGAGTTTGTTTCCTTTGGCCCTATAGTCTTTAAAGGGATCCGAAATATCTGTTCTCAGATTCCACAGAAATAAGGCTAGCAAAGAGATCGACGAAATACAGATGTAACTCTGTGAGGTGAATTAACAGAACACTAAGCAGTTTCTCAGAAAGCTTCTTTCCAGATTTCAACTGAGGATATTTCCTTTTTCACCATTGCCCTCTATGGGCTTCAAAATATCACTTTGCCAATTACACAAGAACTGTCTTAGCGAAAGGCTTCTTGAGGGGAAAGGTGTAACTCTGTCAGATGATTTCACAGAAGACAAAGAAGTTTCTCAGAAAGCTTCTTTCTCATTGTTATCGGAGTTTATATCCTTTGGCCCTATAGTCTTCAAAGGGATCCGAAATATCTGTTCTCAGATTCCACAGAAATAAGGCTAGCAAAGAGATCCGCGAAATACAGATGTAACTGTGTGAGATGAATTAACAGAACACTAAGGAGTTTCTCAGAAAGCTTCTTTCCACATTTCATCTGAGGATATTTCCTTTTTCACCATAGCCCTCTATGCGCTTCCAAATATCACTTTGCCAATTCCACAATAAATGTCTTAGCGAAAGACTTCTTGTTGGGAAAGATGTAACTCTGTGAGATAATTTCACAGAACACAAAGAAGTTTCTCAGAAAGTTTCTTTCTCTTTGTTATCGGAGTTTATTTCCTTTGGCCCTATAGTCTTTAAAGGGATCCGAAATATCTGTTCTCAGATTCCACAGAAATAAGGCTAGCAAAGAGATGCGCGAAATACAGATGTATCTCTGTGAGATGAATTTACAGAACACTAAGCAGTTTCTCAGAAAGCTTCTTTCCAGATTTCTTCTGAGGATATTTCCTTTTTCACCATTGCCCTCTATGGGCTTCCAAATATCACTTTGCCAATTCCACAAGAACTGTCTTAGCGAAAGGCTTCCTGAGGGGAAAGCTGTAACTCTGTGAGATGATTTCACAGAACACAAAGAAGTTTCTCAGAAAGCTTCTTTCTCCTTGTTATCGGAGTTTATATCCTTTGGCCCTATAGTTTTCAAAGGGATCCGAAATATCTGTTCTCAGATTCCACAGAAATAAGGCTAGCAAAGAGATCCACGAAATACAGATGTAACTCTGTGAGATGAATTAACAGAACACTAAGCAGTTTCTCAGAAAGCTTCTTTCCAGATTTCATCTGAGGATATTTCCTTTTTCACCATAGCCCTCTATGCGCTTCCAAATATCACTTTGCCAATTCCACAATAAATGTCTTAGCGAAAGACTTCTTGTGGGGAAAGCTGTAACTCTGTGAGATGATTTCACAGAACACAAAGAAGTTTCTCAGAAAGTTTCTTTCTCTTTGTTATCGGAGTTTATTTCCTTTGGCCCTATAGTCTTTAAAGGGATCCGAAATATCTGTTCTCAGATTCCACAGAAATAAGGCTAGCAAAGAGATCCACGAAATACAGATGTAACTCTGTGAGATGAATTAACAGAACACTAAGCAGTTTCTCAGAAAGCTTCTTTCTCGTTGTTATCGGTGTTTATATCCTTTGGCCCTATAGTCTTCAAAGGGATCCGAAATATCTCTTCTCAGATTCCACAGAAATAAGGGTAGCAAAGAGAGCCACGAAATACAGATGTAACTCTGTGAGATGAATTAACAGAACACTAAGCAGTTTCTCAGAAAGCTTCTTTCCAGATTTCATCTGAGGATATTTCCTTTTTCACCTTTGCCCTCTATGGGCTTCAAAATATCACTTTGCCAATTACACAAGAACTGTCTTAGCGAAAGGCTTCTTGAGGGGAAAGCTGTAACTCTGTGAGATGATTTCACAGAACACAAAGAAGTTTCTGAGAAAGTTTCTTTCTCGGTGTTATCGCAGTTTATTTCCTTTGGCCCTATAGTCTTCAAAGGGATCCGAAATATCTGTTCTCAGATTCCACAGAAATAAGGCTAGCAAAGAGATCCACGAAATACAGATGTAACTCTGTGAGATGAATTAACAGAACACTAAGCAGTTTCTCAGAAAGCTTCTTTCCAGATTTCATCTGAGGGTATTTCCTTTTTCACCATAGCCCTCTATGCGCTTCCAAATATCACTTTGCCAATTCCACAATAAATGTCTTAGCGAAAGACTTCTTGTGGGGAAAGATGTAACTCTGTGAGATGATTTCACAGAACACAAAGAAGTTCCTCAGAAAGTTTCTTTCTCTTTGTTATCGGAGTTTGTTTCCTTTGGCCCTATAGTCTTTAAAGGGATCCGAAATATCTGTTCTCAGATTCCACAGAAATAAGGCTAGCAAAGAGATCGACGAAATACAGATGTAACTCTGTGAGGTGAATTAACAGAACACTAAGCAGTTTCTCAGAAAGCTTCTTTCCAGATTTCAACTGAGGATATTTCCTTTTTCACCATTGCCCTCTATGGGCTTCAAAATATCACTTTGCCAATTACACAAGAACTGTCTTAGCGAAAGGCTTCTTGAGGGGAAAGGTGTAACTCTGTCAGATGATTTCACAGAAGACAAAGAAGTTTCTCAGAAAGCTTCTTTCTCATTGTTATCGGAGTTTATATCCTTTGGCCCTATAGTCTTCAAAGGGATCCGAAATATCTGTTCTCAGATTCCACAGAAATAAGGCTAGCAAAGAGATCCGCGAAATACAGATGTAACTGTGTGAGATGAATTAACAGAACACTAAGGAGTTTCTCAGAAAGCTTCTTTCCACATTTCATCTGAGGATATTTCCTTTTTCACCATAGCCCTCTATGCGCTTCCAAATATCACTTTGCCAATTCCACAATAAATGTCTTAGCGAAAGACTTCTTGTTGGGAAAGATGTAACTCTGTGAGATAATTTCACAGAACACAAAGAAGTTTCTCAGAAAGTTTCTTTCTCTTTGTTATCGGAGTTTATTTCCTTTGGCCCTATAGTCTTTAAAGGGATCCGAAATATCTGTTCTCAGATTCCACAGAAATAAGGCTAGCAAAGAGATGCGCGAAATACAGATGTATCTCTGTGAGATGAATTTACAGAACACTAAGCAGTTTCTCAGAAAGCTTCTTTCCAGATTTCTTCTGAGGATATTTCCTTTTTCACCATTGCCCTCTATGGGCTTCCAAATATCACTTTGCCAATTCCACAAGAACTGTCTTAGCGAAAGGCTTCCTGAGGGGAAAGCTGTAACTCTGTGAGATGATTTCACAGAACACAAAGAAGTTTCTCAGAAAGCTTCTTTCTCCTTGTTATCGGAGTTTATATCCTTTGGCCCTATAGTTTTCAAAGGGATCCGAAATATCTGTTCTCAGATTCCACAGAAATAAGGCTAGCAAAGAGATCCACGAAATACAGATGTAACTCTGTGAGATGAATTAACAGAACACTAAGCAGTTTCTCAGAAAGCTTCTTTCCAGATTTCATCTGAGGATATTTCCTTTTTCACCATAGCCCTCTATGCGCTTCCAAATATCACTTTGCCAATTCCACAATAAATGTCCTAGCGAAAGACTTCTTGTGGGGAAAGCTGTAACTCTGTGAGATGATTTCACAGAACACAAAGAAGTTTCTCAGAAAGTTTCTTTCTCTTTGTTATCGGAGTTTATTTCCTTTGGCCCTATAGTCTTTAAAGGGATCCGAAATATCTGTTCTCAGATTCCACAGAAATAAGGCTAGCAAAGAGATCCACGAAATACAGATGTAACTCTGTGAGATGAATTAACAGAACACTAAGCAGTTTCTCAGAAAGCTTCTTTCTCGTTGTTATCGGAGTTTATATCCTTTGGCCCTATAGTCTTCAAAGGGATCCGAAATATCTCTTCTAAGATTCCACAGAAATAAGGGTAGCAAAGAGAGCCACGAAATACAGATGTAACTCTGTGCGATGAATTAACAGAACACTAAGCAGTTTCTCAGAAAGCTTCTTTCCAGATTTCATCTGAGGATATTTCCTTTTTCACCATTGCCCTCTATGGGCTTCCAAATATCACTTTGCCAATTACACAAGAACTGTCTTAGCGAAAGGCTTCTTGAGGGGAAAGCTGTAACTCTGTGAGATGATTTCACAGAATACAAAGAAGTTTCTCAGAAAGTTTCTTTCTCGTTGTTATCGCAGTTTATTTCCTTTGGCCCTATAGTCTTCAAAGGGATCCGAAATATCTGTTCTCAGATTCCACAGAAATAAGGCTAGCAAAGAGATCCACGAAATACAGATGTACCTCTGTGAGATGAATTAACAGAACACTAAGCAGTTTCTCAGAAAGCTTCTTTACAGATTTCATGTGAGGATATTTCCTTTTTCACCATAGCCCTCTATGCGCTTCCAAATATCACTTTGCCAATTCCACAATAAATGTCTTAGCGAAAGACTTCTTGTGGGGAAAGCTGTAACTCTGTGAGATGATTTCACAGAACACAAAGAAGTTTCTCAGAAAGTTTCTTTCTCTTTGTTATCGGAGTTTATTTCCTTTGGCCCTATAGTCTTTAAAGGGATCCGAAATATCTGTTCTCAGATTCCACAGAAATAAGGCTAGCAAAGAGATCGACGAAATACAGATGTAACTCTGTGAGGTGAATTAACAGAACACTAAGCAGTTTCTCAGAAAGCTTCTTTCCAGATTTCATCTGAGGATATTTCCTTTTTCACCATTGCCCTCTATGGGCTTCAAAATATCACTTTGCCAATAACACAAGAACTGTCTTAGCGAAAGGCTTCTTGAGGGGAAAGGTGTAACTCTGTGAGATGATTTCACAGAAGACAAAGAAGTTTCTCAGAAAGCTTCTTTCTCTTTGTTACCGGAGTTTATATCCTTTGGCCCTATAGTCTTCAAAGGGATCCGAAATATCTGTTCTCAGATTCCACAGAAATAAGGCTAGCAAAGAGATCCGCGAAATACAGATGTAACTCTGTGAGATGAATTAACAGAACACTAAGCAGTTTCTCAGAAAGCTTCTTTCCAGATTTCATCTGAGGATATTTCCTTTTTCACCATAGCCCTCTATGCGCTTCCAAATATCACTTTGCCAATTCCACAATAAATGTCTTAGCGAAAGACTTCTTGTGGGGAAAGCTGTAACTCTGTGAGATGATTTCACAGAACACAAAGAAGTTTCTCAGAAAGTTTCTTTCTCTTTGTTATCGGAGTTTATTTCCTTTGGCCCTGTAGTCTTTAAAGGGATCCGAAATATCTGTTCTCAGATTCCACAGAAATAAGGCTAGCAAAGAGATCCACGAAATACAGATGTAACTCTGTGAGATGAATTAACAGAACACTAAGCAGATTCTCAGAAAGCTTCTTTCCAGATTTCATCTGAGGATATTTCCTTTTTCACCATAGCCCTCTATGGGCTTCCAAATATCACTTTGCCAATTCCACAAGAACTGTCTTAGCGAAAGGCTTCTTGAGGGGAAAGCTGTAACTCTGTGAGATGATTTCACAGAACACAAAGAAGTTTCTCAGAAAGCTTCTTTCTCCTTGTTATCGGAGTTTACATCCTTTGGCCCTATAGTCTTCAAAGGGATCCGGAATATCTGTTCTCAGATTCCACAGAAATAAGGCTAGCAAAGAGATCCACGAAATACATATGTAACTCTGTGAGATGAATTAACAGAACACTAAGCAGTTTCTCAGAAAGCTTCTTTCCAGATTTCATCTGAGGATATTTCCTTTTTCACCATAGCCCTCTAAGCGCTTCCAAATATCACTTTGCCAATTCCACAATAAATGTCATAGCGAAAGACTTCTTGTGGGGAAAGCTGTAACCTGTGAGATGATTTCACAGAACACAAAGAAGTTTCTCAGAAAGCTTCTTTCTCGTTGTTATCGGAGTTTATATCCTTTGGCCCTATAGTCTTCAAAGGGATCCGAAATATCTCTTCTCAGATTCCACAGAAATAAGGCTAGCAAAGAGATCCACGAAATACAGATGTACCTCTGTGAGATGAATTAACAGAACACTAAGCAGTTTCTCAGAAAGCTTCTTTACAGATTTCATGTGAGGATATTTCCTTTTTCACCGTAGCCCTCTATGCGCTTCCAAATATCACTTTGCCAATTCCACAATAAATGTCTTAGCGAAAGACTTCTTGTGGGGAAAGCTGTAACTCTGTGAGATGATTTCACAGAACACAAAGAAGTTTCTCAGAAAGTTTCTTTCTCTTTGTTATCGGAGTTTATTTCCTTTGGCCCTATAGTCTTTAAAGGGATCCGAAATATCTGTTCTCAGATTCCACAGAAATAAGGCTAGCAAAGAGATCGACGAAATACAGATGTAACTCTGTGAGGTGAATTAACAGAACACTAAGCAGTTTCTCAGAAAGCTTCTTTCCAGATTTCATCTGAGGATATTTCCTTTTTCACCATTGCCCTCTATGGGCTTCAAAATATCACTTTGCCAATTACACAAGAACTGTCTTAGAGAAAGGCTTCTTGAGGGGAAAGGTGTAACTCTGTGAGATGATTTCACAGAAGACAAAGAAGTTTCTCAGAAAGCTTCTTTCTCATTGTTATCGGAGTTTATATCCTTTGGCCCTATAGTCTTCAAAGGGATCCGAAATATCTGTTCTCAGATTCCACAGAAATAAGGCTAGGAAAGAGATCCGCGAAATACAGATGTAACTGTGTGAGATGAATTAAGAGAACACTAATCAGTTTCTCAGAAAGCTTCTTTCCAGATTTCATCTGAGGATATTTCCTTTTTCACCATAGCCCTCTATGCGCTTCCAAATATCACTTTGAAAATTCCACAATAAATGTCTTAGCGAAAGACTTCTTGTTGGGAAAGATGTAACTCTGTGAGATAATTTCACAGAACACAAAGAAGTTTCTCAGAAAGTTTCTTTCTCTTTGTTATCGGAGTTTATTTCCTTTGGCCCTATAGTCTTTAAAGGGATCCGAAATATCTGTTCTCAGATTCCACAGAAATAAGGCTAGCAAAGAGATGCGTGAAATACAGATGTATCTCTGTGAGATGAATTTACAGAACACTAAGCAGTTTCTCAGAAAGCTTCTTTCCAGATTTCTTCTGAGGATATTTCCTTTTTCACGATTGCCCTCTATGGGCTTCCAAATATCACTTTGCCTATTCCACAAGAACTGTCTTAGCGAAAGGCTTCCTGAGGGGAAAGCTGTAACTCTGTGAGATGATTTCACAGAACACAAAGAAGTTTCTCAGAAAGCTTCTTTCTCCTTGTTATCGGAGTTTATATCCTTTGGCCCTATAGTTTTCAAAGGGATCCGAAATATCTGTTCTCAGATTCCACAGAAATAAGGCTAGCAAAGAGATCCACGAAATACAGATGTAACTCTGTGAGATGAATTAACAGAACACTAAGCAGTTTCTCAGAAAGCTTCTTTCCAGATTTCATCTGAGGATATTTCCTTTTTCACCATAGCCCTCTATGCGCTTCCAAATATCACTTTGCCAATTCCACAATAAATGTCTTAGCGAAAGACTTCTTGTGGGGAAAGATGTAACTCTGTGAGATGATTTCACAGAACACAAAGAAGTTTCTCAGAAAGTTTCTTTCTCTTTGTTATCGGAGTTTATTTCCTTTGGCCCTATAGTCTTTAAAGGGATCCGAAATATCTGTTCTCAGATTCCACAGAAATAAGGCTAGCAAAGAGATCCACGAAATACAGATGTAACTCTGTGAGATGAATTAACAGAACACTAAGCAGTTTCTCAGAAAGCTTCTTTCTCGTTGTTATCGGAGTTTATATCCTTTGGCCCTATAGTCTTCAAAGGGATCCGAAATATCTCTTCTCAGATTCCACAGAAATAAGGGTAGCAAAGAGAGCCACGAAATACAGATGTAACTCTGTGAGATGAATTAACAGAACACTAAGCAGTTTCTCAGAAAGCTTCTTTCCAGATTTCATCTGAGGATATTTCCTTTTTCACCATTGCCCTCTATGGGCTTCAAAATATCACTTTGCCAATTCCACAAGAACTGTCTTAGCGAAAGGCTTCTTGAGGGGAAAGCTGTAACTCTGTGAGATGATTTCACAGAATACAAAGAAGTTTCTCAGAAAGTTTCTTTCTCGTTGTTATCGCAGTTTAATTCCTTTGGCCCTATAGTCTTCAAAGGGATCCGAAATATCTGTTCTCAGATTCCACAGAAATAAGGCTAGCAAAGAGATCCACGAAATACAGATGTAACTCTGTGAGATGAATTAACAGAACACTAAGCAGTTTCTCAGAAAGCTTCTTTCCAGATTTCATCTGAGGGTATTTCCTTTTTCACCATAGCCCTCTATGCGCTTCCAAATATCACTTTGCCAATTCCACAATAAATGTCTTAGCGAAAGACTTCTTGTGGGGAAAGATGTAACTCTGTGAGATGATTTCACAGAACACAAAGAAGTTTCTCAGAAAGTTTCTTTCTCTTTGTTATCGGAGTTTATTTCCTTTGGCCCTATAGTCTTTAAAGGGATCCGAAATATCTGTTCTCAGATTCCACAGAAATAAGGCTAGCAAAGAGATCGACGAAATACAGATGTAACTCTGTGAGGTGAATTAACAGAACATTAAGCAGTTTCTCAGAAAGCTTCTTTCCAGATTTCATCTGAGGATATTTCCTTTTTCACCATTGCCCTCTATGGGCTTCAAAATATCACTTTGCCAATTACACAAGAACTCTCTTAGCGAAAGGCTTCTTGAGGGGAAAGGTGTAACTCTGTGAGATGATTTCACAGAAGACAAAGAAGTTTCTCAGAAAGCTTCTTTCTCTTTGTTATCGGAGTTTATATCCTTTGGCCCTATAGTCTTCAAAGGGATCCGAAATATCTGTTCTCAGATTCCACAGAAATAAGGCTAGCAAAGAGATCCGCGAAATACAGATGTAACTGTGTGAGATGAATTAACAGAACACTAAGGAGTTTCTCAGAAAGCTTCTTTCCACATTTCATCTGAGGATATTTCCTTTTTCACCCTAGCCCTCTATGCGCTTCCAAATATCACTTTGCCAATTCCACAATAAATGTCTTAGAGAAAGACTTCTTGTTGGGAAAGATGTAACTCTGTGAGATAATTTCACAGAACACAAAGAAGTTTCTCAGAAAGTTTCTTTCTCTTTGTTATCGGAGTTTATTTCCTTTGGCCCTATAGTCTTTAAAGGGATCCGAAATATCTGTTCTCAGATTCCACAGAAATAAGGCTAGCAAAGAGATGCGCGAAATACAGATGTATCTCTGTGAGATGAATTTACAGAACACTAAGCAGTTTCTCAGAAAGCTTCTTTCCAGATTTCTTCTGAGGATATTTCCTTTTTCACCATTGCCCTCTATGGGCTTCCAAATATCACTTTGCCAATTCCACAAGAACTGTCCTAGCCAAAGGCTTCCTGAGGGGAAAGCTGTAACTCTGTGAGATGATTTCACAGAACACAAAGAAGTTTCTCAGAAAGCTTCTTTCTCCTTGTTATCGGAGTTTATATCCTTTGGCCCTATAGTTTTCAAAGGGATCCGAAATATCTGTTCTCAGATTCCACAGAAATAAGGCTAGCAAAGAGATCCACGAAATACAGATGTAACTCTGTGAGATGAATTAACAGAACACTAAGCAGTTTCTCAGAAAGCTTCTTTCCAGATTTCATCTGAGGATATTTCCTTTTTCACCATAGCCCTCTATGCGCTTCCAAATATCACTTTGCCAATTCCACAATAAATGTCTTAGCGAAAGACTTCTTGTGGGGAAAGCTGTAACTCTGTGAGATGATTTCACAGAACACAAAGAAGTTTCTCAGAAAGTTTCTTTCTCTTTGTTATCGGAGTTTATTTCCTTTGGCCCTATAGTCTTTAAAGGGATCCGAAATATCTGTTCTCAGATTCCACAGAAATAAGGCTAGCAAAGAGATCGACGAAATACAGATGTAACTCTGTGAGGTGAATTAACAGAACACTAAGCAGTTTCTCAGAAAGCTTCTTTCCAGATTTCATCTGAGGATATTTCCTTTTTCACCATTGCCCTCTATGGGCTTCAAAATATCACTTTGCCAATTACACAAGAACTGTCTTAGAGAAAGGCTTCTTGAGGGGAAAGGTGTAACTCTGTGAGATGATTTCACAGAAGACAAAGAAGTTTCTCAGAAAGCTTCTTTCTCATTGTTATCGGAGTTTATATCCTTTGGCCCTATAGTCTTCAAAGGGATCCGAAATATCTGTTCTCAGATTCCACAGAAATAAGGCTAGGAAAGAGATCCGCGAAATACAGATGTAACTGTGTGAGATGAATTAAGAGAACACTAATCAGTTTCTCAGAAAGCTTCTTTCCAGATTTCACCTGAGGATATTTCCTTTTTCACCATAGCCCTCTATGCGCTTCCAAATATCACTTTGCCAATTCCACAATAAATGTCTTAGCGAAAGACTTCTTGTTGGGAAAGATGTAACTCTGTGAGATAATTTCACAGAACACAAAGAAGTTTCTCAGAAAGTTTCTTTCTCTTTGTTATCGGAGTTTATTTCCTTTGGCCCTATAGTCTTTAAAGGGATCCGAAATATCTGTTCTCAGATTCCACAGAAATAAGGCTAGCAAAGAGATGCGTGAAATACAGATGTATCTCTGTGAGATGAATTTACAGAACACTAAGCAGTTTCTCAGAAAGCTTCTTTCCAGATTTCTTCTGAGGATATTTCCTTTTTCACCATTGCCCTCTATGGGCTTCCAAATATCACTTTGCCAATTCCACAAGAACTGTCTTAGCGAAAGGCTTCCTGAGGGGAAAGCTGTAACTCTGTGAGATGATTTCACAGAACACAAAGAAGTTTCTCAGAAAGCTTCTTTCTCCTTGTTATCGGAGTTTATATCCTTTGGCCCTATAGTTTTCAAAGGGATCCGAAATATCTGTTCTCAGATTCCACAGAAATAAGGCTAGCAAAGAGATCCACGAAATACAGATGTAACTCTGTGAGATGAATTAACAGAACACTAAGCAGTTTCTCAGAAAGCTTCTTTCCAGATTTCATCTGAGGAAATTTCCTTTTTCACCATAGCCCTCTATGCGCTTCCAAATATCACTTTGCCAATTCCACAATAAATGTCTTAGCGAAAGACTTCTTGTGGGGAAAGCTGTAACTCTGTGAGATGATTTCACAGAACACAAAGAAGTTTCTCAGAAAGTTTCTTTCTCTTTGTTATCGGAGTTTATTTCCTTTGGCCCTATAGTCTTTAAAGGGATCCGAAATATCTGTTCTCAGATTCCACAGAAATAAGGCTAGCAAAGAGATCGACGAAATACAGATGTAACTCTGTGAGGTGAATTAACAGAACACTAAGCAGTTTCTCAGAAAGCTTCTTTCCAGATTTCATCTGAGGATATTTCCTTTTTCACCATTGCCCTCTATGGGCTTCAAAATATCACTTTGCCAATTACACAAGAACTGTCTTAGAGAAAGGCTTCTTGAGGGGAAAGGTGTAACTCTGTGAGATGATTTCACAGAAGACAAAGAAGTTTCTCAGAAAGCTTCTTTCTCATTGTTATCGGAGTTTATATCCTTTGGCCCTATAGTCTTCAAAGGGATCCGAAATATCTGTTCTCAGATTCCACAGAAATAAGGCTAGGAAAGAGATCCGCGAAATACAGATGTAACTGTGTGAGATGAATTAAGAGAACACTAATCAGTTTCTCAGAAAGCTTCTTTCCAGATTTCACCTGAGGATATTTCCTTTTTCACCATAGCCCTCTATGCGCTTCCAAATATCACTTTGCCAATTCCACAATAAATGTCTTAGCGAAAGACTTCTTGTTGGGAAAGATGTAACTCTGTGAGATAATTTCACAGAACACAAAGAAGTTTCTCAGAAAGTTTCTTTCTCTTTGTTATCGGAGTTTATTTCCTTTGGCCCTATAGTCTTTAAAGGGATCCGAAATATCTGTTCTCAGATTCCACAGAAATAAGGCTAGCAAAGAGATGCGTGAAATACAGATGTATCTCTGTGAGATGAATTTACAGAACACTAAGCAGTTTCTCAGAAAGCTTCTTTCCAGATTTCTTCTGAGGATATTTCCTTTTTCACCATTGCCCTCTATGGGCTTCCAAATATCACTTTGCCAATTCCACAAGAACTGTCTTAGCGAAAGGCTTCCTGAGGGGAAAGCTGTAACTCTGTGAGATGATTTCACAGAACACAAAGAAGTTTCTCAGAAAGCTTCTTTCTCCTTGTTATCGGAGTTTATATCCTTTGGCCCTATAGTTTTCAAAGGGATCCGAAATATCTGTTCTCAGATTCCACAGAAATAAGGCTAGCAAAGAGATCCACGAAATACAGATGTAACTCTGTGAGATGAATTAACAGAACACTAAGCAGTTTCTCAGAAAGCTTCTTTCCAGATTTCATCTGAGGATATTTCCTTTTTCACCATAGCCCTCTATGCGCTTCCAAATATCACTTTGCCAATTCCACAATAAATGTCTTAGCGAAAGACTTCTTGTGGGGAAAGCTGTAACTCTGTGAGATGATTTCACAGAACACAAAGAAGTTTCTCAGAAAGTTTCTTTCTCTTTGTTATCGGAGTTTATTTCCTTTGGCCCTATAGTCTTTAAAGGGATCCGAAATATCTGTTCTCAGATTCCACAGAAATAAGGCTAGCAAAGAGATCCACGAAATACAGATGTAACTCTGTGAGATGAATTAACAGAACACTAAGCAGTTTCTCAGAAAGCTTCTTTCTCGTTGTTATCGGAGTTTATATCCTTTGGCCCTATAGTCTTCAAAGGGATCCGAAATATCTCTTCTCAGATTCCACAGAAATAAGGGTAGCAAAGAGAGCCACGAAATACAGATGTAACTCTGTGAGATGAATTAACAGAACACTAAGCAGTTTCTCAGAAAGCTTCTTTCCAGATTTCATCTGAGGATATTTCCTTTTTCACCATTGCCCTCTATGGGCTTCAAAATATCACTTTGCCAATTACACAAGAACTGTCTTAGCGAAAGGCTTCTTGAGGGGAAAGCTGTAACTCTGTGAGATGATTTCACAGAATACAAAGAAGTTTCTCAGAAAGTTTCTTTCTCGTTGTTATCGCAGTTTAATTCCTTTGGCCCTATAGTCTTCAAAGGGATCCGAAATATCTGTTCTCAGATTCCACAGAAATAAGGCTAGCAAAGAGATCCACGAAATACAGATGTAACTCTGTGAGATGAATTAACAGAACACTAAGCAGTTTCTCAGAAAGCTTCTTTCCAGATTTCATCTGAGGGTATTTCCTTTTTCACCATAGCCCTCTATGCGCTTCCAAATATCACTTTGCCAATTCCACAATAAATGTCTTAGCGAAAGACTTCTTGTGGGGAAAGATGTAACTCTGTGAGATGATTTCACAGAACACAAAGAAGTTTCTCAGAAAGTTTCTTTCTCTTTGTTATCGGAGTTTATTTCCTTTGGCCCTATAGTCTTTAAAGGGATCCGAAATATCTGTTCTCAGATTCCACAGAAATAAGGCTAGCAAAGAGATCGACGAAATACAGATGTAACTCTGTGAGGTGAATTAACAGAACACTAAGCAGTTTCTCAGAAAGCTTCTTTCCAGATTTCATCTGAGGATATTTCCTTTTTCACCATTGCCCTCTATGGGCTTCAAAATATCACTTTGCCAATTACACAAGAACTGTCTTAGCGAAAGGCTTCTTGAGGGGAAAGGTGTAACTCTGTGAGATGATTTCACAGAAGACAAAGAAGTTTCTCAGAAAGCTTCTTTCTCATTGTTATCGGAGTTTATATCCTTTGGCCCTATAGTCTTCAAAGGGATCCGAAATATCTGTTCTCAGATTCCACAGAAATAAGGCTAGCAAAGAGATCCGCGAAATACAGATGTAACTGTGTGAGATGAATTAACAGAACACTAAGGAGTTTCTCAGAAAGCTTCTTTCCACATTTCATCTGAGGATATTTCCTTTTTCACCCTAGCCCTCTATGCGCTTCCAAATATCACTTTGCCAATTCCACAATAAATGTCTTAGAGAAAGACTTCTTGTTGGGAAAGATGTAACTCTGTGAGATAATTTCACAGAACACAAAGAAGTTTCTCAGAAAGTTTCTTTCTCTTTGTTATCGGAGTTTATTTCCTTTGGCCCTATAGTCTTTAAAGGGATCCGAAATATCTGTTCTCAGATTCCACAGAAATAAGGCTAGCAAAGAGATGCGCGAAATACAGATGTATCTCTGTGAGATGAATTTACAGAACACTAAGCAGTTTCTCAGAAAGCTTCTTTCCAGATTTCTTCTGAGGATATTTCCTTTTTCACCATTGCCCTCTATGGGCTTCCAAATATCACTTTGCCAATTCCACAAGAACTGTCCTAGCCAAAGGCTTCCTGAGGGGAAAGCTGTAACTCTGTGAGATGATTTCACAGAACACAAAGAAGTTTCTCAGAAAGCTTCTTTCTCCTTGTTATCGGAGTTTATATCCTTTGGCCCTATAGTTTTCAAAGGGATCCGAAATATCTGTTCTCAGATTCCACAGAAATAAGGCTAGCAAAGAGATCCACGAAATACAGATGTAACTCTGTGAGATGAATTAACAGAACACTAAGCAGTTTCTCAGAAAGCTTCTTTCCAGATTTCATCTGAGGATATTTCCTTTTTCACCATAGCCCTCTATGCGCTTCCAAATATCACTTTGCCAATTCCACAATAAATGTCTTAGCGAAAGACTTCTTGTGGGGAAAGCTGTAACTCTGTGAGATGATTTCACAGAACACAAAGAAGTTTCTCAGAAAGTTTCTTTCTCTTTGTTATCGGAGTTTATTTCCTTTGGCCCTATAGTCTTTAAAGGGATCCGAAATATCTGTTCTCAGATTCCACAGAAATAAGGCTAGCAAAGAGATCCACGAAATACAGATGTAACTCTGTGAGATGAATTAACAGAACACTAAGCAGTTTCTCAGAAAGCTTCTTTCTCGTTGTTATCGGAGTTTATATCCTTTGGCCCTATAGTCTTCAAAGGGATCCGAAATATCTCTTCTCAGATTCCACAGAAATAAGGGTAGCAAAGAGAGCCACGAAATACAGATGTAACTCTGTGAGATCAATTAACAGAACACTAAGCAGTTTCTCAGAAAGCTTCTTTCCAGATTTCATCTGAGGATATTTCCTTTTTCACCATTGCCCTCTATGGGCTTCCAAATATCACTTTGCCAATTACACAAGAACTGTCTTAGCGAAAGGCTTCTTGAGGGGAAAGCTGTAACTCTGTGAGATGATTTCACAGAATACAAAGAAGTTTCTCAGAAAGTTTCTTTCTCGTTGTTATCGCAGTTTATTTCCTTTGGCCCTATAGTCTTCAAAGGGATCCGAAATATCTGTTCTCAGATTCCACAGAAATAAGGCTAGCAAAGAGATCCGCGAAATACAGATGTAACTCTGTGAGATGAATTAACAGAACACTAAGCAGTTTCTCAGAAAGCTTCTTTCCAGATTTCATCTGAGGATATTTCCTTTTTCACCATAGCCCTCTATGCGCTTCCAAATATCACTTTGCCAATTCCACAATAAATGTCTTAGCGAAAGACTTCTTGTGGGGAAAGCTGTAACTCTGTGAGATGATTTCACAGAACACAAAGAAGTTTCTCAGAAAGTTTCTTTCTCTTTGTTATCGGAGTTTATTTCCTTTGGCCCTGTAGTCTTTAAAGGGATCCGAAATATCTGTTCTCAGATTCCACAGAAATAAGGCTAGCAAAGAGATCCACGAAATACAGATGTAACTCTGTGAGATGAATTAACAGAACACTAAGCAGTTTCTCAGAAAGCTTCTTTCCAGATTTCATCTGAGGATATTTCCTTTTTCACCATAGCCCTCTATGGGCTTCCAAATATCACTTTGCCAATTCCACAAGAACTGTCTTAGCGAAAGGCTTCTTGAGGGGAAAGCTGTAACTCTGTGAGTTGATTTCACAGAACACAAAGAAGTTTCTCAGAAAGCTTCTTTCTCCTTGTTATCGGAGTTTACATCCTTTGGCCCTATAGTCTTCAAAGGGATCCGGAATATCTGTTCTCAGATTCCACAGAAATAAGGCTAGCAAAGAGATCCACGAAATACATATGTAACTCTGTGAGATGAATTAACAGAACACTAAGCAGTTTCTCAGAAAGCTTCTTTCCAGATTTCATCTGAGGATATTTCCTTTTTCACCATAGCCCTCTAAGCGCTTCCAAATATCACTTTGCCAATTCCACAATAAATGTCATAGCGAAAGACTTCTTGTGGGGAAAGCTGTAACTCTGTGAGATGATTTCACAGAACACAAAGAAGTTTCTCAGAAAGTTTCTTTCTCGTTGTTATCGGAGTTTATATTCTTTGGCCCTATAGTCTTCAAAGGGATCCGAAATATCTCTTCTCAGATTCCACAGAAATAAGGCTAGCAAAGAGATCCACGAAATACAGATGTACCTCTGTGAGATGAATTAACAGAACACTAAGCAGTTTCTCAGAAAGCTTCTTTACAGATTTCATGTGAGGATATTTCCTTTTTCACCGTAGCCCTCTATGCGCTTCCAAATATCACTTTGCCAATTCCACAATAAATGTCTTAGCGAAAGACTTCTTGTGGGGAAAGCTGTAACTCTGTGAGATGATTTCACAGAACACAAAGAAGTTTCTCAGAAAGTTTCTTTCTCTTTGTTATCGGAGTTTATTTCCTTTGGCCCTATAGTCTTTAAAGGGATCCGAAATATCTGTTCTCAGATTCCACAGAAATAAGGCTAGCAAAGAGATCGACGAAATACAGATGTAACTCTGTGAGGTGAATTAACAGAACACTAAGCAGTTTCTCAGAAAGCTTCTTTCCAGATTTCATCTGAGGATATTTCCTTTTTCACCATTGCCCTCTATGGGCTTCAAAATATCACTTTGCCAATTACACAAGAACTGTCTTAGAGAAAGGCTTCTTGAGGGGAAAGGTGTAACTCTGTGAGATGATTTCACAGAAGACAAAGAAGTTTCTCAGAAAGCTTCTTTCTCATTGTTATCGGAGTTTATATCCTTTGGCCCTATAGTCTTCAAAGGGATCCGAAATATCTGTTCTCAGATTCCACAGAAATAAGGCTAGGAAAGAGATCCGCGAAATACAGATGTAACTGTGTGAGATGAATTAAGAGAACACTAATCAGTTTCTCAGAAAGCTTCTTTCCAGATTTCATCTGAGGATATTTCCTTTTTCACCATAGCCCTCTATGCGCTTCCAAATATCACTTTGCCAATTCCACAATAAATGTCTTAGCGAAAGACTTCTTGTTGGGAAAGATGTAACTCTGTGAGATAATTTCACAGAACACAAAGAAGTTTCTCAGAAAGTTTCTTTCTCTTTGTTATCGGAGTTTATTTCCTTTGGCCCTATAGTCTTTAAAGGGATCCGAAATATCTGTTCTCAGATTCCACAGAAATAAGGCTAGCAAAGAGATGCGTGAAATACAGATGTATCTCTGTGAGATGAATTTACAGAACACTAAGCAGTTTCTCAGAAAGCTTCTTTCCAGATTTCTTCTGAGGATATTTCCTTTTTCACCATTGCCCTCTATGGGCTTCCAAATATCACTTTGCCAATTCCACAAGAACTGTCTTAGCGAAAGGCTTCCTGAGGGGAAAGCTGTAACTCTGTGAGATGATTTCACAGAACACAAAGAAGTTTCTCAGAAAGCTTCTTTCTCCTTGTTATCGGAGTTTATATCCTTTGGCCCTATAGTTTTCAAAGGGATCCGAAATATCTGTTCTCAGATTCCACAGAAATAAGGCTAGCAAAGAGATCCACGAAATACAGATGTAACTCTGTGAGATGAATTAACAGAACACTAAGCAGTTTCTCAGAAAGCTTCTTTCCAGATTTCATCTGAGGATATTTCCTTTTTCACCATAGCCCTCTATGCGCTTCCAAATATCACTTTGCCAATTCCACAATAAATGTCTTAGCGAAAGACTTCTTGTGGGGAAAGCTGTAACTCTGTGAGATGATTTCACAGAACACAAAGAATTTTCTCAGAAAGTTTCTTTCTCTTTGTTATCGGAGTTTATTTCCTTTGGCCCTATAGTCTTTAAAGGGATCCGAAATATCTGTTCTCAGATTCCACAGAAATAAGGCTAGCAAAGAGATCCACGAAATACAGATGTAACTCTGTGAGATGAATTAACAGAACACTAAGCAGTTTCTCAGAAAGCTTCTTTCTCGTTGTTATCGGAGTTTATATCCTTTGGCCCTATAGTCTTCAAAGGGATCCGAAATATCTCTTCTCAGATTCCACAGAAATAAGGGTAGCAAAGAGAGCCACGAAATACAGATGTAACTCTGTGAGATGAATTAACAGAACACTAAGCAGTTTCTCAGAAAGCTTCTTTCCAGATTTCATCTGAGGATATTTCCTTTTTCACCATTGCCCTCTATGGGCTTCAAAATATCACTTTGCCAATTACACAAGAACTGTCTTAGCGAAAGGCTTCTTGAGGGGAAAGCTGTAACTCTGTGAGATGATTTCACAGAATACAAAGAAGTTTCTCAGAAAGTTTCTTTCTCGTTTTTATCGCAGTTTATTTCCTTTGGCCCTATAGTCTTCAAAGGGATCCGAAATATCTGTTCTCAGATTCCACAGAAATAAGGCTAGCAAAGAGATCCACGAAATACAGATGTAACTCTGTGAGATGAATTAACAGAACACTAAGCAGTTTCTCAGAAAGCTTCTTTCCAGATTTCATCTGAGGGTATTTCCTTTTTCACCATAGCCCTCTATGCGCTTCCAAATATCACTTTGCCAATTCCACAATAAATGTCTTAGCGAAAGACTTCTTGTGGGGAAAGATGTAACTCTGTGAGATGATTTCACAGAACACAAAGAAGTTTCTCAGAAAGTTTCTTTCTCTTTGTTATCGGAGTTTATTTCCTTTGGCCCTATAGTCTTTAAAGGGATCCGAAATATCTGTTCTCAGATTCCACAGAAATAAGGCTAGCAAAGAGTACGACGAAATACAGATGTAACTCTGTGAGGTGAATTAACAGAACACTAAGCAGTTTCTCAGAAAGCTTCTTTCCAGATTTCATCTGAGGATATTTCCTTTTTCACCATTGCCCTCTATGGGCTTCAAAATATCACTTTGCCAATTACACAAGAACTGTCTTAGCGAAAGGCTTCTTGAGGGGAAAGGTGTAACTCTGTGAGATGATTTCACAGAAGACAAAGAAGTTTCTCAGAAAGCTTCTTTCTCATTGTTATCGGAGTTTATATCCTTTGGCCCTATAGTCTTTGAAGGGATCCGAAATATCTGTTCTCAGATTCCACAGAAATAAGGCTAGCAAAGAGATCCGCGAAATACAGATGTAACTGTGTGAGATGAATTAACAGAACACTAAGGAGTTTCTCAGAAAGCTTCTTTCCACATTTCATCTGAGGATATTTCCTTTTTCACCCTAGCCCTCTATGCGCTTCCAAATATCACTTTGCCAATTCCACAATAAATGTCTTAGCGAAAGACTTCTTGTTGGGAAAGATGTAACTCTGTGAGATAATTTCACAGAACACAAAGAAGTTTCTCAGAAAGTTTCTTTCTCTTTGTTATCGGAGTTTATTTCCTTTGGCCCTATAGTCTTTAAAGGGATCCGAAATATCTGTTCTCAGATTCCACAGAAATAAGGCTAGCAAAGAGATGCGCGAAATACAGATGTATCTCTGTGAGATGAATTTACAGAACACTAAGCAGTTTCTCAGAAAGCTTCTTTCCAGATTTCTTCTGAGGATATTTCCTTTTTCACCATTGCCCTCTATGGGCTTCCAAATATCACTTTGCCAATTCCACAAGAACTGTCTTAGCGAAAGGCTTCCTGAGGGGAAAGCTGTAACTCTGTGAGATGATTTCACAGAACACAAAGAAGTTTCTCAGAAAGCTTCTTTCTCCTTGTTATCGGAGTTTATATCCTTTGGCCCTATAGTTTTCAAAGGGATCCGAAATATCTGTTCTCAGATTCCACAGAAATAAGGCTAGCAAAGAGATCCACGAAATACAGATGTAACTCTGTGAGATGAATTAACAGAACACTAAGCAGTTTCTCAGAAAGCTTCTTTCCAGATTTCATCTGAGGATATTTCCTTTTTCACCATAGCCCTCTATGCGCTTCCAAATATCACTTTGCCAATTCCACAATAAATGTCTTAGCGAAAGACTTCTTGTGGGGAAAGCTGTAACTCTGTGAGATGATTTCACAGAACACAAAGAAGTTTCTCAGAAAGTTTCTTTCTCTTTGTTATCGGAGTTTATTTCCTTTGGCCCTATAGTCTTTAAAGGGATCCGAAATATCTGTTCTCAGATTCCACAGAAATAAGGCTAGCAAAGAGATCCACGAAATACAGATGTAACTCTGTGAGATGAATTAACAGAACACTAAGCAGTTTCTCAGAAAGCTTCTTTCTCGTTGTTATCGGAGTTTATATCCTTTGGCCCTATAGTCTTCAAAGGGATCCGAAATATCTCTTCTCAGATTCCACAGAAATAAGGGTAGCAAAGAGAGCCACGAAATACAGATGTAACTCTGTGAGATCAATTAACAGAACACTAAGCAGTTTCTCAGAAAGCTTCTTTCCAGATTTCATCTGAGGATATTTCCTTTTTCACCATTGCCCTCTATGGGCTTCCAAATATCACTTTGCCAATTACACAAGAACTGTCTTAGCGAAAGGCTTCTTGAGGGGAAAGCTGTAACTCTGTGAGATGATTTCACAGAATACAAAGAAGTTTCTCAGAAAGTTTCTTTCTCGTTGTTATCGCAGTTTATTTCCTTTGGCCCTATAGTCTTCAAAGGGATCCGAAATATCTGTTCTCAGATTCCACAGAAATAAGGCTAGCAAAGAGATCCGCGAAATACAGATGTAACTCTGTGAGATGAATTAACAGAACACTAAGCAGTTTCTCAGAAAGCTTCTTTCCAGATTTCATCTGAGGATATTTCCTTTTTCACCATAGCCCTCTATGCGCTTCCAAATATCACTTTGCCAATTCCACAATAAATGTCTTAGCGAAAGACTTCTTGTGGGGAAAGCTGTAACTCTGTGAGATGATTTCACAGAACACAAAGAAGTTTCTCAGAAAGTTTCTTTCTCTTTGTTATCGGAGTTTATTTCCTTTGGCCCTGTAGTCTTTAAAGGGATCCGAAATATCTGTTCTCAGATTCCACAGAAATAAGGCTAGCAAAGAGATCCACGAAATACAGATGTAACTCTGTGAGATGAATTAACAGAACACTAAGCAGTTTCTCAGAAAGCTTCTTTCCAGATTTCATCTGAGGATATTTCCTTTTTCACCATTGCCCTCTATGGGCTTCCAAATATCACTTTGCCAATTCCACAAGAACTGTCTTAGCGAAAGGCTTCTTGAGGGGAAAGCTGTAACTCTGTGAGATGATTTCACAGAACACAAAGACGTTTCTCAGAAAGCTTCTTTCTCCTTGTTATCGGAGTTTACATCCTTTGGCCCTATAGTCTTCAAAGGGATCCGGAATATCTGTTCTCAGATTCCACAGAAATAAGGCTAGCAAAGAGATCCACGAAATACATATGTAACTCTGTGAGATGAATTAACAGAACACTAAGCAGTTTCTCAGAAAGCTTCTTTCCAGATTTCATCTGAGGATATTTCCTTTTTCACCATAGCCCTCTAGGCGCTTCCAAATATCACTTTGCCAATTCCACAATAAATGTCATAGCGAAAGACTTCTTGTGGGGAAAGCTGTAACTCTGTGAGATGATTTCACAGAACACAAAGAAGTTTCTCAGAAAGCTTCTTTCTCGTTGTTATCGGAGTTTATATCCTTTGGCCCTATAGTCTTCAAAGGGATCCGAAATATCTCTTCTCAGATTCCACAGAAATAAGGCTAGCAAAGAGATCCACGAAATACAGATGTACCTCTGTGAGATGAATTAACAGAACACTAAGCAGTTTCTCAGAAAGCTTCTTTACAGATTTCATGTGAGGATATTTCCTTTTTCACCATAGCCCTCTATGCGCTTCCAAATATCACTTTGCCAATTCCACAATAAATGTCTTAGCGAAAGACTTCTTGTGGGGAAAGCTGTAACTCTGTGAGATGATTTCACAGAACACAAAGAAGTTTCTCAGAAAGTTTCTTTCTCTTTGTTATCGGAGTTTATTTCCTTTGGCCCTATAGTCTTTAAAGGGATCCGAAATATCTGTTCTCAGATTCCACAGAAATAAGGCTAGCAAAGAGATCGACGAAATACAGATGTAACTCTGTGAGTTGAATTAACAGAACACTAAGCAGTTTCTCAGAAAGCTTCTTTCCAGATTTCATCTGAGGATATTTCCTTTTTCACCATTGCCCTCTATGGGCTTCAAAATATCACTTTGCCAATTACAAAAGAACTGTCTTAGCGAAAGGCTTCTTGAGGGGAAAGGTGTAACTCTGTGAGATGATTTCACAGAAGACAAAGAAGTTTCTCAGAAAGCTTCTTTCTCTTTGTTATCGGAGTTTATATCAATTGGCCCTATAGTCTTCAAAGGGATCCGAAATATCTGTTCTCAGATTCCACAGAAATAAGGCTAGCAAAGAGATCCGCGAAATACAGATGTAACTCTGTGAGATGAATTAACAGAACACTAAGCAGTTTCTCAGAAAGCTTCTTTCCAGATTTCATCTGAGGACATTTCCTTTTTCACCATAGCCCTCTATGCGCTTCCAAATATCACTTTGCCAATTCCACAATAAATGTCTTAGCGAAAGACTTCTTGTGGGGAAAGCTGTAACTCTGTGAGATGATTTCACAGAACACAAAGAAGTTTCTCAGAAAGTTTCTTTCTCTTTGTTATCGGAGTTTATTTCCTTTGGCCCTGTAGTCTTTAAAGGGATCCGAAATATCTGTTCTCAGATTCCACAGAAATAAGGCTAGCAAAGAGATCCACGAAATACAGATGTAACTCTGTGAGATGAATTAACAGAACACTAAGCAGTTTCTCAGAAAGCTTCTTTCCAGATTTCATCTGAGGATATTTCCTTTTTCACCATAGCCCTCTATGGGCTTCCAAATATCACTTTGCCAATTCCACAAGAACTGTCTTAGCGAAAGGCTTCTTGAGGGGAAAGCTGTAACTCTGTGAGATGATTTCACAGAACACAAAGAAGTTTCTCAGAAAGCTTCTTTCTCCTTGTTATCGGAGTTTACATCCTTTGGCCCTATAGTCTTCAAAGGGATCCGGAATATCTGTTCTCAGATTCCACAGAAATAAGGCTAGCAAAGAGATCCACGAAATACATATGTAACTCTGTGAGATGAATTAACAGAACACTAAGCAGTTTCTCAGAAAGCTTCTTTCCAGATTTCATCTGAGGATATTTCCTTTTTCACCATAGCCCTCTAGGCGCTTCCAAATATCACTTTGCCAATTCCACAATAAATGTCATAGCGAAAGACTTCTTGTGGGGAAAGCTGTAACTCTGTGAGATGATTTCACAGAACACAAAGAAGTTTCTCAGAAAGCTTCTTTCTCGTTGTTATCGGAGTTTATATCCTTTGGCCCTATAGTCTTCAAAGGGATCCGAAATATCTCTTCTCAGATTCCACAGAAATAAGGCTAGCAAAGAGATCCACGAAATACAGATGTACCTCTGTGAGATGAATTAACAGAACACTAAGCAGTTTCTCAGAAAGCTTCTTTACAGATTTCATGTGAGGATATTTCCTTTTTCACCGTAGCCCTCTATGCGCTTCCAAATATCACTTTGCCAATTCCACAATAAATGTCTTAGCGAAAGACTTCTTGTGGGGAAAGCTGTAACTCTGTGAGATGATTTCACAGAACACAAAGAAGTTTCTCAGAAAGTTTCTTTCTCTTTGTTATCGGAGTTTATTTCCTTTGGCCCTATAGTCTTTAAAGGGATCCGAAATATCTGTTCTCAGATTCCACAGAAATAAGGCTAGCAAAGAGATCGACGAAATACAGATGTAACTCTGTGAGGTGAATTAACAGAACACTAAGCAGTTTCTCAGAAAGCTTCTTTCCAGATTTCATCTGAGGATATTTCCTTTTTCTCCATTGCCCTCTATGGGCTTCAAAATATCACTTTGCCAATTACACAAGAACTGTCTTAGAGAAAGGCTTCCTGAGGGGAAAGGTGTAACTCTGTGAGATGATTTCACAGAAGACAAAGAAGTTTCTCAGAAAGCTTCTTTCTCATATTTATCGGAGTTTATATCCTTTGGCCCTATAGTCTTCAAAGGGATCCGAAATATCTGTTCTCAGATTCCACAGAAATAAGGCTAGGAAAGAGATCTGCGAAATACAGATGTAACTGTGTGAGATGAATCAACAGAACACTAATCAGTTTCTCAGAAAGCTTCTTTCCAGATTTCATCTGAGGATATTTCCATTTTCAACATAGCCCTCTATGCGCTTCCAAATATCACTTTGCCAATTCCACAATAAATGTCTTAGCGAAAGACTTCTTGTTGGGAAAGATGTAACTCTGTGAGATAATTTCACAGAACACAAAGAAGTTTCTCAGAAAGTTTCTTTCTCTTTGTTATCGGAGTTTATTTCCTTTGGCCCTATAGTCTTTAAAGGGATCCGAAATATCTGTTCTCAGATTCCACAGAAATAAGGCTAGCAAAGAGATGCGCGAAATACAGATGTATCTCTGTGAGATGAATTTACAGAACACTAAGCAGTTTCTCAGAAAGCTTCTTTCCAGATTTCTTCTGAGGATATTTCCTTTTTCACCATTGCCCTCTATGGGCTTCCAAATATCACTTTGCCAATTCCACAAGAACTGTCTTAGCGAAAGGCTTCCTGAGGGGAAAGCTGTAACTCTGTGAGATGATTTCACAGAACACAAAGAAGTTTCTCAGAAAGCTTCTTTCTCCTTGTTATCGGAGTTTATATCCTTTGGCCCTATAGTTTTCAAAGGGATCCGAAATATCTGTTCTCAGATTCCACAGAAATAAGGCTAGCAAAGAGATCCACGAAATACAGATGTAACTCTGTGAGATGAATTAACGGAACACTAAGCAGTTTCTCAGAAAGCTTCTTTCCAGATTTCATCTGAGGATATTTCCTTTTTCACCATAGCCCTCTATGCGCTTCCAAATATCACTTTGCCAATTCCACAATAAATGTCTTAGCGAAAGACTTCTTGTGGGGAAAGCTGTAACTCTGTGAGATGATTTCACAGAACACAAAGAAGTTTCTCAGAAAGTTTCTTTCTCTTTGTTATCGGAGTTTATTTCCTTTGGCCCTATAGTCTTTAAAGGGATCCGAAATATCTGTTCTCAGATTCCACAGAAATAAGGCTAGCAAAGAGATCCACGAAATACAGATGTAACTCTGTGAGATGAATTAACAGAACACTAAGCAGTTTCTCAGAAAGCTTCTTTCTCGTTGTTATCGGAGTTTATATCCTTTGGCCCTATAGTCTTCAAAGGGATCCGAAATATCTCTTCTCAGATTCCACAGAAATAAGGGTAGCAAAGAGAGCCACGAAATACAGATGTAACTCTGTGAGATCAATTAACAGAACACTAAGCAGTTTCTCAGAAAGCTTCTTTCCAGATTTCATCTGAGGATATTTCCTTTTTCACCATTGCCCTCTATGGGCTTCCAAATATCACTTTGCCAATTACACAAGAACTGTCTTAGCGAAAGGCTTCTTGAGGGGAAAGCTGTAACTCTGTGAGATGATTTCACAGAATACAAAGAAGTTTCTCAGAAAGTTTCTTTCTCGTTGTTATCGCAGTTTATTTCCTTTGGCCCTATAGTCTTCAAAGGGATCCGAAATATCTGTTCTCAGATTCCACAGAAATAAGGCTAGCAAAGAGATCCGCGAAATACAGATGTAACTCTGTGAGATGAATTAACAGAACACTAAGCAGTTTCTCAGAAAGCTTCTTTCCAGATTTCATCTGAGGATATTTCCTTTTTCACCATAGCCCTCTATGCGCTTCCAAATATCACTTTGCCAATTCCACAATAAATGTCTTAGCGAAAGACTTCTTGTGGGGAAAGCTGTAACTCTGTGAGATGATTTCACAGAACACAAAGAAGTTTCTCAGAAAGTTTCTTTCTCTTTGTTATCGGAGTTTATTTCCTTTGGCCCTGTAGTCTTTAAAGGGATCCGAAATATCTGTTCTCAGATTCCACAGAAATAAGGCTAGCAAAGAGATCCACGAAATACAGATGTAACTCTGTGAGATGAATTAACAGAACACTAAGCAGTTTCTCAGAAAGCTTCTTTCCAGATTTCATCTGAGGATATTTCCTTTTTCACCATTGCCCTCTATGGGCTTCCAAATATCACTTTGCCAATTCCACAAGAACTGTCTTAGCGAAAGGCTTCTTGAGGGGAAAGCTGTAACTCTGTGAGATGATTTCACAGAACACAAAGACGTTTCTCAGAAAGCTTCTTTCTCCTTGTTATCGGAGTTTACATCCTTTGGCCCTATAGTCTTCAAAGGGATCCGGAATATCTGTTCTCAGATTCCACAGAAATAAGGCTAGCAAAGAGATCCACGAAATACAGATGTAACTCTGTGAGATGAATTAACAGAACACTAAGCAGTTTCTCAGAAAGCTTCTTTCCAGATTTCATCTGAGGATATTTCCTTTTTCACCATAGCCCTCTAGGCGCTTCCAAATATCACTTTGCCAATTCCACAATAAATGTCATAGCGAAAGACTTCTTGTGGGGAAAGCTGTAACTCTGTGAGATGATTTCACAGAACACAAAGAAGTTTCTCAGAAAGCTTCTTTCTCGTTGTTATCGGAGTTTATATCCTTTGGCCCTATAGTCTTCAAAGGGATCCGAAATATCTCTTCTCAGATTCCACAGAAATAAGGCTAGCAAAGAGATCCACGAAATACAGATGTACATCTGTGAGATGAATTAACAGAACACTAAGCAGTTTCTCAGAAAGCTTCTTTACAGATTTCATCTGAGGATATTTCCTTTTTCACCATAGCCCTCTATGCGCTTCCAAATATCACTTTGCCAATTCCACAATAAATGTCTTAGCGAAAGACTTCTTGTGGGGAAAGCTGTAACTCTGTGAGATGATTTCACAGAACACAAAGAAGTTTCTCAGAAAGTTTCTTTCTCTTTGTTATCGGAGTTTATTTCCTTTGGCCCTATAGTCTTTAAAGGGATCCGAAATATCTGTTCTCAGATTCCACAGAAATAAGGCTAGCAAAGAGATGCGCGAAATACAGATGTATCTCTGTGAGATGAATTTACAGAACACTAAGCAGTTTCTCAGAAAGCTTCTTTCCAGATTTCTTCTGAGGATATTTCCTTTTTCACCATTGCCCTCTATGGGCTTCCAAATATCACTTTGCCAATTCCACAAGAACTGTCTTAGCGAAAGGCTTCCTGAGGGGAAAGCTGTAACTCTGTGAGATGATTTCACAGAACACAAAGAAGTTTCTCAGAAAGCTTCTTTCTCCTTGTTATCGGAGTTTATATCCTTTGGCCCTATAGTTTTCAAAGGGATCCGAAATATCTGTTCTCAGATTCCACAGAAATAAGGCTAGCAAAGAGATCCACGAAATACAGATGTAACTCTGTGAGATGAATTAACAGAACACTAAGCAGTTTCTCAGAAAGCTTCTTTCCAGATTTCATCTGAGGATATTTCCTTTTTCACCATAGCCCTCTATGCGCTTCCAAATATCACTTTGCCAATTCCACAATAAATGTCTTAGCGAAAGACTTCTTGTGGGGAAAGCTGTAACTCTGTGAGATGATTTCACAGAACACAAAGAAGTTTCTCAGAAAGTTTCTTTCTCTTTGTTATCGGAGTTTATTTCCTTTGGCCCTATAGTCTTTAAAGGGATCCGAAATATCTGTTCTCAGATTCCACAGAAATAAGGCTAGCAAAGAGATCCACGAAATACAGATGTAACTCTGTGAGATGAATTAACAGAACACTAAGCAGTTTCTTAGAAAGCTTCTTTCTCGTTGTTATCGGAGTTTATATCCTTTGGCCCTATAGTCTTCAAAGGGATCCGAAATATCTCTTCTCAGATTCCACAGAAATAAGGGTAGCAAAGAGAGCCACGAAATACAGATGTAACTCTGTGAGATGAATTAACAGAACACTAAGCAGTTTCTCAGAAAGCTTCTTTCCAGATTTCATCTGAGGATATTTCCTTTTTCACCATTGCCCTCTATGGGCTTCAAAATATCACTTTGCCAATTACACAAGAACTGTCTTAGCGAAAGGCTTCTTGAGGGGAAAGCTGTAACTCTGTGAGATGATTTCACAGAATACAAAGAAGTTTCTCAGAAAGTTTCTTTCTCGTTGTTATCGCAGTTTATTTCCTTTGGCCCTATAGTCTTCAAAGGGATCCGAAATATCTGTTCTCAGATTCCACAGAAATAAGGCTAGCAAAGAGATCCACGAAATACAGATGTAACTCTGTGAGATGAATTAACAGAACACTAAGCAGTTTCTCAGAAAGCTTCTTTCCAGATTTCATCTGAGGGTATTTCCTTTTTCACCTTAGCCCTCTATGCGCTTCCAAATATCACTTTGCCAATTCCACAATAAATGTCTTAGCGAAAGACTTCTTGTGGGGAAAGATGTAACTCTGTGAGATGATTTCACAGAACACAAAGAAGTTTCTCAGAAAGTTTCTTTCTCTTTGTTATCGGAGTTTATTTCCTTTGGCCCTATAGTCTTTAAAGGGATCCGAAATATCTGTTCTCAGATTCCACAGAAATAAAGCTAGCAAAGAGATCCACGAAATACAGATGTAACTCTGTGAGATGAATTAACAGAACACTAAGCAGTTTCTCAGAAAGCTTCTTTCCAGATTTCATCTGAGGATATTTCCTTTTTCACCATAGCCTTCTATGCGCTTCCAAATATCACTTTGACAATTCCACAATAAATGTCTTAGCGAAAGACTTCTTGTGGGGAAAGCTGTAACTCTGTGAGATGATTTCACAGAACACAAAGAAGTTTCTCAGAAAGTTTCTTTCTCTTTGTTATCGGAGTTTATTTCCTTTGGCCCTACAGTCTTTAAAGGGATCCGAAATATCTGTTCTCAGATTCCACAGAAATAAGGCTAGCAAAGAGATCCAAGAAATACAGATGTAACTCTGTGAGATGAATTAACAGAACACTAAGCAGTTTCTCAGAAAGCTTCTTTCCAGATTTCATCTGAGGATATTTCCTTTTTCACCATTGCCCTCTATGGGCTTCCAAATATCACTTTGCCAATTCCACAAGAACTGTCTTAGCGAAAGGCTTCTTGAGGGGAAAGCTGTAACTCTGTGGGATGATTTCACAGAACACAACGAAGTTTCTCAGAAAGCTTCTTTCTCGTTGTTATCGGAGTTTATATCCTTTGGCCCTATAGTCTTCAAAGGGATCCGAAATATCTGTTCTCAGATTCCACAGAAATAAGGCTAGCAAAGAGATCCACGAAATACAGATGTAACTCTGTGAGATGAATTAACAGAACACTAAGCAGTTTCTCAGAGAGCTTCTTTCCAGATTTCATCTGAGGATATTTCCTTTTTCACCATTGCCCTCTAGGGGTTCAAAATATCACTTTGCCAATTCAACAAGAACTGTCTTAGCGAAAGGCTTCTTGAGGGGAAAGCTGTAACTCTGTGAGATGATTTCACAGAACACAAAGAAGTTTATCAGAAAGCTTCTTTCTCATTGTTATCGGAGTTTATATACTTTGGCCCTATAGTCTTCAAAGGGATCCGAAATATCTGTTCTCAGATTCCACAGAAATAAGGCTAGCAAAGAGATCCGCGAAATACAGATGTAACTCTGTGAGATGAATTAACAGAACACTAAGCAGTTTCTCAGAAAGCTTCTTTCCAGATTTCATCTGAGGATATTTCCTTTTTCACCATAGCCCTCTATGCGCTTCCAAATATCACTTTGCCAATTCCACAATAAATGTCTTAGCGAAAGACTTCTTGTGGGGAAAGCTGTAACTCTGTGAGATGATTTCACAGAACACAAAGAAGTTTCTCAGAAAGTTTCTTTCTCTTTGTTATCAGAGTTTATTTCCTTTGGTCCTATAGTCTTTAAAGGGATCCGAAATATCTGTTCTCAGATTCCACAGAAAAAAGGGTAGCAAAGAGATCCACGAAATACAGATGTAACTCTGTGAGATGAATTAACAGAACACTAAGCAGTTTCTCAGAAAGCTTCTTTCCAGATTTCATCTGAGGATATTTCCTTTTTCACCTTTGCCCTCTATGGGCTTCCAAATATCACTTTGCCAATTCCACAAGAACTGTCTTAGCGAAAGACTTCTTGAGGGGAAAGCTGTAACTCTGTGAGATGATTTCACAGAACACAAAGAAGTTTCTCAGAAAGCTTCTTTCTCCTTGTTATCGCAGTTTATATCCTTTGGCCCTAGAGTCTTCAAATGGATCCGAAATATCTGTTCTCAGATTCCACAGAAATAAGGCTAGCAAAGAGATCCACGAAATACAGATGTAACTCTGTGAGATGAATTAACAGAACACTAAGCAGTTTCTCAGAAACCTTCTTTCCAGATTTCATCTGAGGATATTTCCTTTTTCACCGTAGCCCTCTATGCGCTTCCAAATATCACTTTGCCAATTCCACAATAAATGTCTTAGCGAAAGACTTCTTGTGGGGAAAGCTGTAACTCTGTGAGATGATTTCAAAGAACACAAAGAAGTTTCTCAGAAAGTTTCTTTCTCTTTGTTATCGGAGTTTATTTCCTTTGGCCCTATAGTCTTTAAAGGGATCCGAAATATCTGTTCTCAGATTCCACAGAAATAAGGCTAGCAAAGAGATCCACGAAATACAGATGTAACTCTGTGAGATGAATTAACAGAACACTAAGCAGTCTCTCAGAAAGCTTCTTTCCAGATTTCATCTGAGGATATTTCCTTTTTCACCATTGCCCTCTATGGGCTTCCAAATATCACTTTGCCAATTCCACAAGAACTGTCTTAGCGAAAGGCTTCTTGAGGGGAAAGCTGAAACTCTGTGAGATGATTTCACAGAACACAAAGAAGTTCTCAGAAAGCTTCTTTCTCCTTGTTATCGGAGTTTATATCCTTTGGCCCTATAGTCTTCAAAGGGATCCGAAATATCTGTTCTCAGATTCCACAGAAATAAGGCTAGCAAAGAGATCCACGAAATACAGATGTAACTCTGTGAGATGAATTAACAGAACACTAAGCAGTTTCTCAGAAAGCTTCTTTCCAGATTTCATCTGAGGATATTTCCTTTTTCACCATTGCCCTCTATGGGCTTCCAAATATCACTTTGCCAATTCCACAAGAACTGTCTTAGCGAAAGGCTTCTTGAGGGGAAAGCTGTAACTCTGTGAGATGATTTCACAGAACACAAAGAAGTTTCTCAGAAAGCTTCTTTCTCGTTGTTATCGGAGTTTATATCCTTTGGCCCTATAGTCTTCAAAGGGATCCGAAATATCTGTTCTCAGATTCCACAGAAATAAGGCTAGCAAAGAGATCCACGAAATACAGATGTAACTCTGTGAGATGAATTAACAGAACACTAAGCAGTTTCTCAGAAAGCTTCTTTCCAGATTTCATCTGACGATATTTCCTTTTTCACCATTGCCCTCTATGGGCTTCAAAATATCACTTTGCCAATTCCACAAGAACTGTCTTAGCGAAAGGCTTCTTGAGGGGAAAGCTGTAACTCTGTGAGATGATTTCACTGAACACAAAGAAGATTCTCAGAAAGCTTCTTTCTCATTGTTATAGGAGTTTATATCCTTTGGCCCTATAGTCTTCAAAGGGATCAGAAATATCTGTTCTCAGATTCCACAGAAATAAGGCTAGCAAAGAGATCCGCGAAATACAGATGTAACTCTGTGAGATGAATTAACAGAACACTAAGCAGTTTCTCAGAAAGCTTCTTTCCAGATTTCATCTGAGGATATTTCCTTTTTCACCATAGCCCTCTATGCGCTTCCAAATATCACTTTGCCAATTCCACAATAAATGTCTTAGCGAAAGACTTCTTGTGGGGAAAGACGTAACTCTGTGAGATGATTTCACAGAACACAAAGAAGTTTCTGAGAAAGTTTCTTTCTCTTTGTTATCGGAGTTTATTTCCTTTGGCCCTATAGTCTTTAAGGGATCCGAAATATCTGCTCTCAGATTCCACAGAAATAAGGCTAGCAAAGAGATCCGCGAAATACAGATGTAACTCTGTGAGATGAATTAACAGAACACTAAGCAGTTTCTCAGAAAGCTTCTTTCCAGATTTCATCTGAGGATATTTCCTTTTTCACCATAGCCCTCTATGCGCTTCCAAATATCACTTTGCCAATTCCACAATAAATGTCTTAGCGAAAGACTTCTTGTGGGGAAAGCTGTAACTCTGTGAGATGATTTCACAGAACACAAAGAAGTTTCTCAGAAAGTTTCTTTCTCTTTGTTATCGGAGTTTATTTCCTTTGGCCCTATAGTCTTTAAAGGGATCCGAAATATCTATTCTCAGATTCCACAGAAATAAGGCTAGCAAAGAGATCCACGAAATACAGATGTAACTCTGTGAGATGAATTAACAGAACACTAAGCAGTTTCTCAGAAAGCTTCATTCCAGATTTCATCTGAGAATATTTCCTTTTTCACCATTGCCCTCTATGGGCTTCCAAATATCACTTGGCCAATTCCACAAGAACTGTCTTAGCGAAAGGCTTCTTGAGGGGAAAGCTGTAACTCTGTGAGATGATTTCACAGAACACAACGAAGTTTCTCAGAAAGCTTCTTTCTCGTTGTTATCGGAGTTTATTTCCTTTGGCCCTATTGTCTTTAAAGGGATCCGAAATATCTGTTCTCAGATTCCACAGAAATAAGGCTAGCAAAGAGATCGACGAAATACAGATGTAACTCTGTGAGGTGAATTAACAGAACACTAAGCAGTTTCTCAGAAAGCTTCTTTCCAGATTTCATCTGAGGATATTTCCTTTTTCACCATTGCCCTCTATGGGCTTCCAAATATCACTTTGCCAATTCCACAAGAACTGTCTTAGCGAAAGGCTTCTTGAGGGGAAAGCTGTAACTCTGTGAGATGATTTCACAGAACACAAAGAAGTTTCTCAGAAAGCTTCTTTCTCGTTGTTATCGGAGTTTATATCCTTTGGCCCTATAGTCTTCAAAGGGATCCGAAATATCTGTTCTCAGATTCCACAGAAATAAGGCTAGCAAAGAGAGCCACGAAATACAGATGTAACTCTGTGAGATGAATTAACAGAACACTAAGCAGTTTCTCAGAAAGCTACTTTCCAGATTTCATCTGAGGATATTTCCTTTTTCACCATAGCCCTCTATGCGCTTCCAAATATCACTTTGCCAATTCCACAATAAATGTCTTAGCGAAAGACTTCTTGTGGGGAAAGCTGTAACTCTGTGAGATGATTTCACAGAACACAAGAAGTTTCTCAGAAAGTTTCTTTCTCTTTGTTATCGGAGTTTATTTCCTTTGGCCCTACAGTCTTTAAAGGGATCCGAAATATCTGTTCTCAGATTCCACAGAAATAAGGCTAGCAAAGAGATCCACGAAATACAGATGTAACTCTGTGAGATGAATTAACAGAACACTAAGCAGTTTCTCAGAAAGCTTCTTTCCAGATTTCATCTGAGGATATTTCCTTTTTCACCAATGCCCTCTATGGGCTTCCAAATATCACTTTGCCAATTCCACAAGAACTGTCTTAGCGAAAGGCTTCTTGAGGGGAAAGCTGTAACTCTGTGAGATGATTTCACAGAACACAAAGAAGTTTCTCAGAAAGCTTCTTTCTCGTTGTTATCGGAGTTTATATCCTTTGGCCCTATAGTCTTTAAAGGGATCCGAAATATCTGTTCTCAGATTCCACAGAAATAAGGCTAGCAAAGAGAGCCACGAAATACAGATGTAACTCTGTGAGATGAATTAACAGAACACTAAGCAGTTTCTCAGAGAGCTTCTTTCCAGATTTCAACTGAGGATATTTCCTTTTTCACCATTGCCCTCTAGGGGTTCAAAATATCACTTTGCCAATTCAACAAGAACTGTCTTAGCGAAAGGCTTCTTGAGGGGAAAGCTGTAACTCTGTGAGATGATTTCACAGAACACAAAGAAGTTTCTCAGAAAGTTTCTTTCTCTTTGTTATCAGAGTTTATTTCCTTTGGCCCTATAGTCTTTAAAGGGATCCGAAATATCTGTTCTCAGATTCCACAGAAATAAGGGTAGCAAAGAGATCCACGAAATACAGATGTAACTCTGTGAGATGAATTAACAGAACACTAAGCAGTTTCTCAGAAAGCTTCTTTCCAGATTTCATCTGAGGATATTTCCTTTTTCACCATAGCCCTCTATGCGCTTCCAAATATCACTTTGCCAATTCCACAATAAATGTCTTAGCGAAAGACTTCTTGTGGGGAAAGCTGTAACTCTGTGAGATGATTTCACAGAACACAAAGAAGTTTCTCAGAAAGTTTCTTTCTCTTTGTTATCGGAGTTTATTTCCTTTGGCCCTATAGTCTTTAAAGGGATCCGAAATATCTGTTCTCAGATTCCACAGAAATAAGGCTAGCAAAGAGATCGACGAAATACAGATGTAACTCTGTGAGGTGAATTAACAGAACACTAAGCAGTTTCTCAGAAAGCTTCTTTCCAGATTTCATCTGAGGATATTTCCTTTTTCACCTTTGCCCTCTATGGGCTTCCAAATATCACTTTGCCAATTCCACAAGAACTGTCTTAGCGAAAGGCTTCTTGAGGGGAAAGCTGTAACTCTGTGAGATGATTTCACAGAACACAAAGAAGTTTCTCAGAAAGCTTCTTTCTCCTTGTTATCGGAGTTTATATCCTTTGGCCCTATAGTCTTCAAAGGGATCCGAAATATCTCTTCTCAGATTCCACAGAAATAAGGCTAGCAAAGAGATCCACGAAATACAGATGTAACTCTGTGAGATGAATTAACAGAACACTAAGCAGTTTCTCAGAAAGCTTCTTTCTCGTTGTTATCGGAGTTTATATCCTTTGGCCCTATAGTCTTCAAAGGGATCCGAAATATCTCTTCTCAGATTCCACAGAAATAAGGGTAGCAAAGAGAGCCACGAAATACAGATGTAACTCTGTGAGATGAATTAACAGAACACTAAGCAGTTTCTCAGAAAGCTTCTTTCCAGATTTCATCTGAGGATATTTCCTTTTTCTCCATTGCCCTCTATGCGCTTCCAAATATCACTTTGCCAATTCCACAAGAACTGTCTTAGCGAAAGGCTTCTTGAGGGGAAAGCTGTAACTCTGTGAGATGATTTCACAGAATACAAAGAAGTTTCTCATAAAGTTTCTTTCTCGTTGTTATCGCAGTTTATTTCCTTTGGCCCTATAGTCTTCAAAGGGATCCGAAATATCTCTTCTCAGATTCCACAGAAATAAGGCTAGCAAACAGATCCACGAAATACAGATGTAACTCTGTGAGATGAATTAACAGAACACTAAGCAGTTTCTCAGAAAGCTTCTTTCCAGATTTCATCTGAGGATATTTCCTTTTTCACCATAGCCCTCTATGCGCTTCCAAATATCACTTTGCCAATTCCACAATAAATGTCTTAGCGAAAGACTTCTTGTGGGGAAAGATGTAACTCTGTGAGATGATTTCACAGAACACAAAGAAGTTTCCCAGAAAGTTTCTTTCTCTTTGTTATCGGAGTTTATTTCCTTTGGCCCTATAGTCTTTAAAGGGATCCGAAATATCTGTTCTCAGATTCCACAGAAATAAGGCTAGCAAAGAGATCGACGAAATACAGATGTAACTCTGTGAGATGAATTAACAGAACACTAAGCAGTTTCTCAGAAAGCTTCTTTCCAGATTTCATCTGAGGATATTTCCTTTTTCACCATAGCCCTCTATGCGCTTCCAAATATCACTTTGACAATTCCACAATAAATGTCTTAGCGAAAGACTTCTTGTGGGGAAAGCTGTAACTCTGTGAGATGATTTCACAGAACACAAAGAAGTTTCTCAGAAAGTTTCTTTCTCTTTGTTATCGGAGTTTATTTCCTTTGGCCCTACAGTCTTTAAAGGGATCCGAAATATCTGTTCTCAGATTCCACAGAAATAAGGCTAGCAAAGAGATCCACGAAATACAGATGTAACTCTGTGAGATGAATTAACAGAACACTAAGCAGTTTCTCAGAAAGCTTCTTTCCAGATTTCATCTGAGGATATTTCCTTTTTCACCATTGCCCTCTATGGGCTTCCAAATATCACTTTTCCAATTCCACAAGAAATGTCTTAGCGAAAGGCTTCTTGAGGGGAAAGCTGTAACTCTGTGGGATGATTTCACAGAACACAAAGAAGTTTCTCAGAAAGCTTCTTTCTCGTTGTTATCGGAGTTTATATCCTTTGGCCCTATAGTCTTCAAAGGGATCCGAAATATCTGTTCTCAGATTCCACAGAAATAAGGCTAGCAAAGAGATCCACGAAATACAGATGTAACTCTGTGAGATGAATTAACAGAACACTAAGCAGTTTCTCAGAGAGCTTCTTTCCAGATTTCATCTGAGGATATTTCCTTTTTCACCATTGCCCTCTAGGGGTTCAAAATATCACTTTGCCAATTCAACAAGAACTGTCTTAGCGAAAGGCTTCTTGAGGGGAAAGCTGTAACTCTGTGAGATGATTTCACAGACCATAGAGAAGTTTCTCAGAAAGCTTCTTTCTCATTGTTATCGGAGTTTATATCCTTTGGCCCTATAGTCTTCAAAGGGATCCGAAATATCTGTTCTCAGATTCCACAGAAATAAGGCTAGCAAAGAGATCCGCGAAATACAGATGTAACTCTGTGAGATGAATTAACAGAACACTAAGCAGTTTCTCAGAAAGCTTCTTTCCAGATTTCATCTGAGGATATTTCCTTTTTCACCATAGCCCTCTATGCGCTTCCAAATATCACTTTGCCAATTCCACAATAAATGTCTTAGCGAAAGACTTCTTGTGGGGAAAGATGTAACTCTGTGAGATGATTTCACAGAACACAAAGAAGTTTCTGAGAAAGTTTCTTTCTCTTTGTTATCGGAGTTTATTTCCTTTGGCCCTATAGTCTTTAAAGGGATCCGAAATATCTGCTCTCAGATTCCACAGAAATAAGGCTAGCAAAGAGATCCGCGAAATACAGATGTAACTCTGTGAGATGAATTAACAGAACACTAAGCAGTTTCTCAGAAAGCTTCTTTCCAGATTTCATCTGAGGATATTTCCTTTTTCACCATAGCCCTCTATGCACTTCTAATATCACTTTGCCAATTCCACAATAAATGTCTTAGCGAAAGACTTCTTGTGGGGAAAGCTGTAACTCTGTGAGATGATTTCACAGAACACAAAGAAGTTTCTCAGAAAGTTTCTTTCTCTTTGTTATCGGAGTTTATTTCCTTTGGCCCTATAGTCTTTAAAGGGATCAGAAATATCTGTTCTCAGATTCCACAGAAATAAGGCTAGCAAAGAGATCCACGAAATCCAGATGTAACTCTGTGAGATGAATTAACAGAACACTAAGCAGTTTCTCAGAAAGCTTCTTTCTCGTTGTTATCGGAGTTTATATCCTTTGGCCCTATAGTCTTCAAAGGGATCCGAAATATCTCTTCTCAGATTCCACAGAAATAAGGGTAGCAAAGAGAGCCACGAAATACAGATGTAACTCTGTGAGATGAATTAACAGAACACTAAGCAGTTTCTCAGAAAGCTTCTTTCCAGATTTCATCTGAGGATATTTCCTTTTTCACCATTGCCCTCTATGGGCTTCAAAATATCACTTTGCCAATTACACAAGAACTGTCTTAGCGAAAGGATTCTTGAGGGGAAAGCTGTAACTCTGTGAGATGATTTCACAGAATACAAAGAAGTTTCTCAGAAAGTTTCTTTCTCGTTGTTATCGCAGTTTATTTCCTTTGGCCCTATAGTCTTCAAAGGGATCCGAAATATCTGTTCTCAGATTCCACAGAAATAAGGCTAGCAAAGAGATCCGCGAAATACAGATGTAACTCTGTGAGATGAATTAACAGAACACTAAGCAGTTTCTCAGAAAGCTTCTTTCCAGATTTCATCTGAGGATATTTCCTTTTTCACCATAGCCCTCTATGCGCTTCCAAATATCACTTTGCCAATTCCACAATAAATGTCTTAGCGAAAGACTTCTTGTGGGGAAAGATGTAACTCTGTGAGATGATTTCACAGAACACAAAGAAGTTTCTCAGAAAGTTTCTTTCTCTTTGTTATCGGAGTTTATTTCCTTTGGACCTATAGTCTTTAAAGGGATCCGAAATATCTGTTCTCAGATTCCACAGAAATAAGGCTAGCAAAGAGATCCACGAAATACAGATGTAACTCTGTGATATGAATTAACAGAACACTAAGCAGTTTCTCAGAAAGCTTCTTTCCAGATTTCATCTGAGGATATTTCCTTTTTCACCATAGCCCTCTATGCGCTTCCAAATATCACTTTGACAATTCCACAATAAATGTCTTAGCGAACGACTTCTTGTGGGGAAAGCTGTAACTCTGTGAGATGATTTCACAGAACACAAAGAAGTTTCTCAGAAAGTTTCTTTCTCTTTGTTATCGGAGTTTATTTCCTTTGGCCCTACAGTCTTTAAAGGGATCCGAAATATCTGTTCTCAGATTCCACAGAAATAAGGCTAGCAAAGAGATCCACGAAATACAGATGTAACACTGTGAGATGAATTAACAGAACACTAAACAGTTTCTCAGAAAGCTTCTTTCCAGATTTCATCTGAGGATATTTCCTTTTTCACCATTGCCCTCTATGGGCTTCCAAATATCACTTTGCCAATTCCACAAGAACTGTCTTAGCGAAAGGCTTCTTGAGGGGAAAGCTGTAACTCTGTGGGATGATTTCACAGAACACAAAGAAGTTTCTCAGAAAGCTTCTTTCTCGTTGTTATCGGAGTTTATATCCTTTGGCCCTATAGTCTTCAAAGTGATCCGAAATATCTGTTCTCAGATTCCACAGAAATAAGGCTAGCAAAGAGATCCACGAAATACAGATGTAACTCTGTGAGATGAATTAACAGAACACTAAGCAGTTTCTCAGAGAGCTTCTTTCCAGATTTCATCTGAGGATATTTCCTTTTTCACCATTGCCCTCTAGGGGTTCAAAATATCACTTTGCCAATTCAACAAGAACTGTCTTAGCGAAAGGCTTCTTGAGGGGAAAGCTGTAACTCTGTGAGATGATTTCACAGACCACAAAGAAGTTTCTCAGAAAGCTTCTTTCTCATTGTTATCGGAGTTTATATCCTTTGGCCCTATAGTCTTCAAAGGGATCCGAAATATCTGTTCTCAGATTCCACAGAAATAAGGCTAGCAAAGAGATCCACGAAATACAGATGTAACTCTGTGAGATGAATTAACAGAACACTAAGCAGTTTCTCAGAAAGCTTCTTTCCAGATTTCATCTGAGGATATTTCCTTTTTCACCATAGCCCTCTATGCGCTTCCAAATATCACTTTGCCAATTCCACAATAAATGTCTTAGCGAAAGACTTCTTGTGGGGAAAGATGTAACTCTGTGAGATGATTTCACAGAACACAAAGAACTTTCTGAGAAAGTTTCTTTCTCTTTGTTATCGGAGTTTATTTCCTTTGGCCCTATAGTCATTAAAGGGATCCGAAATATCTGCTCTCAGATTCCACAGAAATAAGGCTAGCAAAGAGATCCGCGAAATACAGATGTAACTCTGTGAGATGAATTAACAGAACACTAAGCAGTTTCTCAGAAAGCTTCTTTCCAGATTTCATCTGAGGATATTTCCTTCTTCACCATAGCCCTCTATGCGCTTCCAAATATCACTTTGCCAATTCCACAATAAATGTCTTAGCGAAAGACTACTTTTGGGGAAAGCTGTAACTCTGTGAGATGATTTCACAGAACACAAAGAAGTTTCTCAGAAAGTTTCTTTCTCTTTGTTATCGGAGTTTATTTCCTTTGGCCCTATAGTCTTTAAAGGGATCCGAAATATCTGTTCTCAGATTCCACAGAAATAAGGCTAGCAAAGAGATCCACGAAATACAGATGTAACTCTGGGAGATGAATTAACAGAACACTAAGCAGTTTCTCAGAAAGCTTCTTTCTCGTTGTTTTCGGAGTTTATAACCTTTGGCCCTATAGTCTTCAAAGGGATCCGAAATATCTCTTCTCAGATTCCACAGAAATAAGGGTAGCAAAGAGAGCCACGAAATACAGATGTAACTCTGTGAGATGAATTAACAGAACACTAAGCAGTTTCTCAGAAAGCTTCTTTCCAGATTTCATCAGAGGATATTTCCTTTTTCACCATTGCCCTCTATGGGCTTCAAAATATCACTTTGCCAATTACACAAGATCTGTCTTAGCGAAAGGCTTCTTGAGGGGAAAGCTGTAACTCTGTGAGATGATTTCACAGAATACAAAGAAGTTTCTCAGAAAGTTTCTTTCTCGTTGTTATCGCAGTTTATTTCCTTTGGCCCTATAGTCTTCAAAGGGATCCGAAATATCTGTTCTCAGATTCCACAGAAATAAGGCTAGCAAAGAGATCCACGAAATACAGATGTAACTCTGTGAGATGAATTAACAGAACACTAAGCAGTTTCTCAGAAAGCTTCTTTCCAGATTTCATCTGAGGATATTTCCTTTTTCACCATAGCCCTCTATGCGCTTCCAAATATCACTTTGCCAATTCCACAATAAATGTCTTAGCGAAAGACTTCTTGTGGGGAAAGATGTAACTCTGTGAGATGATTTCACAGAACACAAAGAAGTTTCTCAGAAAGTTTCTTTCTCTTTGTTATCGGAGTTTATTTCCTTTGGCCCTATAGTCTTTAAAGGGATCCGAAATATCTGTTCTCAGATTCCACAGAAATAAGGCTAGCAAAGAGATCCACGAAATACAGATGTAACTCTGTGAGATGAATTAACAGAACACTAAGCAGTTTCTCAGAAAGCTTCTTTCCAGATTTCATCTGAGGATATTTCCTTTTTCACCATAGCCCTCTATGCGCTTCCAAATATCACTTTGACAATTCCACAATAAATGTGTTAGCGAAAGACTTCTTGTGGGGAAAGCTGTAACTCTGTGAGATGATTTCACAGAACACAAAGAAGTTTCTCAGAAAGTTTCTTTCTCTTTGTTATCGGAGTTTATTTCCTTTGGCCCTACAGTCTTTAAAGGGATCCGAAATATCTGTTCTCAGATTCCACAGAAATAAGGCTAGCAAAGAGATCCACGAAATACAGATGTAACTCTGTGAGATGAATTAACAGAACACTAAGCAGTTTCTCAGAAAGCTTCTTTCCAGATTTCATCTGAGGATATTTCCTTTTTCACCATTGCCCTCTATGGACTTCCAAATATCACTTTGCCAATTCCACAAGAACTGTCTTAGCGAAAGGCTTCTTGAGGGGAAAGCTGTAACTCTGTGGGATGATTTCACAGAACACAAAGAAGTTTCTCAGAAAGCTTCTTTCTCGTTGTTATCGGAGTTTATATCCTCTGGCCCTATAGTCTTCAAAGGGATCCGAAATATCTGTTCTCAGATTCCACAGAAATAAGGCTAGCAAAGAGATCCACGAAATACAGATGTAACTCTGTGAGATGAATTAACAGAACACTAAGCAGTTTCTCAGAGAGCTTCTTTCCCGATTTCATCTGAGGATATTTCCTTTTTCACCATTGCCCTCTAGGGGTTCAAAATATCACTTTGCCAATTCAACAAGAACTGTCTTAGCGAAAGGCTTCTTGAGGGGAAAGCTGTAACTCTGTGAGATGATTTCACAGAACACAAAGAAGTTTCTCAGAAAGCTTCTTTCTCATTGTTATCGGAGTTTATATCCTTTGGCCCTATAGTCTTCAAAGGGATCCGAAATATCTGTTCTCAGATTCCACAGAAATAAGGCTAGCAAAGAGATCCGCGAAATACAGATGTAACTCTGTGAGATGAATTAACAGAACACTAAGCAGTTTCTCAGAAAGCTTCTTTGCAGATTTCATCTGAGGATATTTCCTTTTTCACCATAGCCCTCTATGCGCTTCCAAATATTACTTTGCCAATTCCACAATAAATGTCTTAGCGAAAGACTTCTTGTGGGGAAAGCTGTAACTCTGTGAGATGATTTCACAGAACACAAAGAAGTTTCTCAGAAAGTTTCTTTCTCTTTGTTATCAGAGTTTATTTCCTTTGGCCCTATAGTCTTTAAAGGGATCCGAAATATCTGTTCTCAGATTCCACAGAAATAAGGGTAGCAAAGAGATCCACGAAATACAGATGTAACTCTGTGAGATGAATTAACAGAACACTAAGCAGTTTCTCAGAAAGCTTCTTTCCAGATTTCATCTGAAGATATTTCCTTTTTCACCATTGCCCTCTATGGGCTTCCAAATATCACTTTGCCAATTCCACAAGAACTGTCTTAGCGAAAGGCTTCTTGAGGGGAAAGCTGTAACTCTGTGAGATGATTTCACAGAACACAAAGAAGTTTCTCGGAAAGCTTCTTTCTCCTTGTTATCGGAGTTTATATCCTTTGGCCCTATAGTCTTCAAATGGATCCGAAATATCTGTTCTCAGATTCCACAGAAATAAGGCTAGCAAAGAGATCCACGAAATACACATGTAACTCTGTGAGATGAATTAACAGAACACTAAGCAGTTTCTCAGAAACCTTCTTTCCAGATTTCATCTGAGGATATTTCCTTTTTCACCGTAGCCCTCTATGCGCTTCCAAATATCACTTTGCCAATTCCACAATAAATGTCTTAGCGAAAGACTTCTTGTGGGGAAAGCTGTAACTCTGTGAGATGATTTCAAAGAACACAAAGAAGTTTCTCAGAAAGTTTCTTTCTCTTTGTTATCGGAGTTTATTTCCTTTGGCCCTATAGTCTTTAAAGGGATCCGAAATATCTGTTCTCAGATTCCACAGAAATAAGGCTAGCAAAGAGATCCACGAAATACAGATGTAACTCTGTGAGATGAATTAACAGAACACTAAGCAGTCTCTCAGAAAGCTTCTTTCCAGATTTCATCTGAGGATATTTCCTTTTTCACCATTGCCCTCTATGGGCTTCCAAATATCACCTTGCCAATTCCACAAGAACTGTCTTAGCGAAAGGCTTCTTGAGGGGAAAGCTGTAACTCTGTGAGATGATTTCACAGAACACAAAGAAGTTTCTCAGAAAGCTTCTTTCTCCTTGTTATCGGAGTTTATATCCTTTGGCCCTATAGTCTTCAAAGGGATCCGAAATATCTGTTCTCAGATTCCACAGAAATAAGGCTAGCAAAGAGATCCACGAAATACAGATGTAACTCTGTGAGATGAATTAACAGAACACTAAACAGTTTCTCAGAAAGCTTCTTTCCAGATTTCATCTGAGGATATTTCCTTTTTCACCATAGCCCTCTATGCGTTTCCAAATATCACTTTCCCAATTCCACAATAAATGTCATAGCGAAAGACTTCTTGTGGGGAAAGTTGTAACTCTGTGAGATGATTTCACAGAACACAAAGAAGTTTCTCAGAAAGCTTCTTTCTCGTTGTTATCGGAGTTTATATCCTTTGGCCCTATAGTCTTCAAAGGGATCCGAAATATCTCTTCTCAGATTCCACAGAAAAAAGGCTAGCAAAGATATCCACGAAATACAGATGTACCTCTGTGAGATGAATTAACAGAACACTAAGCAGTTTCTCAGAAAGCTTCTTTCCAGATTTCATCTGAGGATATTTCCTTTTTCACCATAGCCCTCTATGCGCTTCCAAATATCACTTTGCCAATTCCACAATAAATGTCTTTGCGAAAGACTTCTTGTGGGGAAAGCTGTAACTCTGTGAGATGATTTCACAGAACACAAAGAAGTTTCTCAGAAAGTTTCTTTCTCTTTGTTATCGGAGTTTATTTCCTTTGGCCCTATAGTCTTAAAAGGGATCCGAAATATCTGATCTCAGATTCCACAGAAATAAGGCTAGCAAAGAGATCGACGAAATACAGAAATAACTCTGTGAGGTGAATTAACAGAACACTAAGCAGTTTCTCAGAAAGCTTCTTTCCAGATTTCATCTGAGGATATTTCCTTTTTCACCATTGCCCTCTATGGGCTTCAAAATATCACTTTGCCAATTCCACAAGAACTGTCTTAGCGAAAGGCTTCTTGAGGGGAAAGCTGTAACTCTGTGAGATGATTTCACAGAACACAAAGAAGTTTCTCAGAAAGCTTCTTTCTCGTTGTTATCGGAGTTTATATCCTTTGGCCCTATAGTCTTCAAAGGGATCCGAAATATCTGTTCTCAGATTCCACAGAAATAAGGCTAGCAAAGAGAGCCACGAAATACAGATGTAACTCTGTGAGATGAATTAACAGAACACTAAGCAGTTTCTCAGAAAGCTTCTTTCCAGATTTCATCTGAGGATATTTCCTTTTTCACCATAGCCCTCTATGCGCTTCCAAATATCACTTTGCCAATTCCACAATAAATGTCTTAGCGAAAGACTTCTTGTGGGGAAAGCTGTAACTCTGTGAGATGATTTCACAGAACACAAAGAAGTTTCTCAGAAAGTTTCTTTCTCTTTGTTATCGGAGTTTATTTCCTTTGGCCCTACAGTCTTTAAAGGGATCCGAAATATCTGTTCTCAGATTCCACAGAAATAAGGCTAGCAAAGAGATCCACGAAATACAGATGTAACTCTGTGAGATGAATTAACAGACAACTAGGCAGTTTCTCAGAAAGCTTCTTTCCAGATTTCATCTGAGGATATTTCCTTTTTCACCATTGCCCTCTATGGACTTCCAAATATCACTTTGCCAATTCCACAAGAACTGTCTTAGCGAAAGGCTTCTTGAGGGGAAAGCTGTAACTCTGTGAGATGATTTCACAGAACACAAAGAAGTTTCTCAGAAAGCTTCTTTCTCGTTGTTATCGGAGTTTATATCCTTTGGCCCTATCGTCTTCAAAGGGATCCGAAATATCTGTTCTCAGATTCCACAGAAATAAGGCTAGCAAAGAGATCCACGAAATACAGATGTAACTCTGTGAGATGAATTAACAGAACACTAAGCAGTTTCTCAGAGAGTTTCTTTCCAGATTTCATCTGAGGATATTTCCTTTTTCACCATTGCCCTCTAGGGGTTCAAAATATCACTTTGCCAATTCAACAAGAACTGTCTTAGCGAAAGGGTTCTTGAGGGGAAAGCTGTAACTCTGTGAGATGATTTCACAGAACACAAAGAAGTTTCTCAGAAAGCTTCTTTCTCATTGTTATCGGAGTTTATATCCTTTGGCCCTATAGTCTTCAAAGGGATCCGAAATATCTGTTCTCAGATTCCACAGAAATAAGGCTAGCAAAGAGATCCGCGACATACAGATGTAACTCTGTGAGATGAATTAACAGAACACTAAGCAGTTTCTCAGAAAGCTTCTTTCCAGATTTCATCTGAGGATAATTCCTTTTTCACCATAGCCCTCTATGCGCTTCCAAATATCACTTTGCCAATTCCACAATAAATGTCTTAGCGAAAGACTTCTTGTGGGGAAAGCTGTAACTCTGTGAGATGATTTCACAGAACACAAAGAAGTTTCTCAGAAAGTTTCTTTCTCTTTGTTATCGGAGTTTATTTCCTTTGGCCCTATAGTCTTTAAAGGGATCCGAAATATCTGTTCTCAGATTCCACAGAAATAAGGCTAGCAAAGAGATCCACGAAATACAGATGTAACTCTGTGAGATGAATTAACAGAACACTAAGCAGTTTCTCAGAAAGCTTCTTTCCAGATTTCATCTGAGGATATTTCCTTTTTCACCATAGCCCTCTATGCGCTTCCAAATATCACTTTGACAATTCCACAATAAATGTGTTAGCGAAAGACTTCTTGTGGGGAAAGCTGTAACTCTGTGAGATGATTTCACAGAACACAAAGAAGTTTCTCAGAAAGTTTCTTTCTCTTTGTTATCGGAGTTTATTTCCTTTGGCCCTACAGTCTTTAAAGGGATCCGAAATATCTGTTCTCAGATTCCACAGAAATAAGGCTAGCAAAGAGATCCACGAAATACAGATGTAACTCTGTGAGATGAATTAACAGAACACTAAGCAGTTTCTCAGAAAGCTTCTTTCCAGATTTCATCTGAGGATATTTCCTTTTTCACCATTGCCCTCTATGGGCTTCCAAATATCACTTTGCCAATTCCACAAGAACTGTCTTAGCGAAAGGCTTCTTGAGGGGAAAGCTGTAACTCTGTGGGATGATTTCACAGAACACAAAGAAGTTTCTCAGAAAGCTTCTTTCTCGTTGTTATCGGAGTTTATATCCTTTGGCCCTATAGTCTTCAAAGGGATCCGAAATATCTGTTCTCAGATTCCACAGAAATAAGGCTAGCAAAGAGATCCACGAAATACAGATGTAACTCTGTGAGATGAATTAACAGAACACTAAGCAGTTTCTCAGAGAGCTTCTTTCCAGATTTCATCTGAGGATATTTCCTTTTTCACCATTGCCCTCTAGGGGTTCAAAATATCACTTTGCCAATTCAACAAGAACTGTCTTAGCGAAAGGCTTCTTGAGGGGAAAGCTGTAACTCTGTGAGATGATTTCACAGAACACAAAGAAGTTTCTCGGAAACCTTCTTTCTCATTGTTATCGGAGTTTATATCCTTTTGCCCTATAGTCTTCAAATGGATCCGAAATATCTGTTCTCAGATTCCACAGAAATAAGGCTAGCAAAGAGATCCACGAAATACACATGTAACTCTGTGAGATGAATTAACAGAACACTAAGCAGTTTCTCAGAAACCTTCTTTCCAGATTTCATCTGAGGATATTTCCTTTTTCACCGTAGCCCTCTATGCGCTTCCAAATATCACTTTGCCAATTCCACAATAAATGTCTTAGCGAAAGACTTCTTGTGGGGAAAGCTGTAACTCTGTGAGATGATTTCAAAGAACACAAAGAAGTTTCTCAGAAAGTTTCTTTCTCTTTGTTATCGGAGTTTATTTCCTTTGGCCCTATAGTCTTTAAAGGGATCCGAAATATCTGTTCTCAGATTCCACAGAAATAAGGCTAGCAAAGAGATCCACGAAATACAGATGTAACTCTGTGAGATGAATTAACAGAACACTAAGCAGTCTCTCAGAAAGCTTCTTTCCAGATTTCATCTGAGGATATTTCCTTTTTCACCATTGCCCTCTATGGGCTTCCAAATATCACCTTGCCAATTCCACAAGAACTGTCTTAGCGAAAGGCTTCTTGAGGGGAAAGCTGTAACTCTGTGAGATGATTTCACAGAACACAAAGAAGTTTCTCAGAAAGCTTCTTTCTCGTTGTTATCGGAGTTTATATCCTTTGGCCCTATAGTCTTCAAAGGGATCCGAAATATCTCTTCTCAGATTCCACAGAAAAAAGGCTAGCAAAGAGATCCACGAAATACAGATGTACCTCTGTGAGATGAATTAACAGAACACTAAGCAGTTTCTCAGAAAGCTTCTTTCCAGATTTCATCTGAGGATATTTCCTTTTTCACCATAGCCCTCTATGCGCTTCCAAATATCACTTTGCCAATTCCACAATAAATGTCTTTGCGAAAGACTTCTTGTGGGGAAAGCTGTAACTCTGTGAGATGATTTCACAGAACACAAAGAAGTTTCTCAGAAACTTTCTTTCTCTTTGTTATCGGAGTTTATTTCCTTTGGCCCTATAGTCTTTAAAGGGATCCGAAATATCTGTTCTCAGATTCCACAGAAATAAGGCTAGCAAAGAGATCCACGAAATACAGATGTAACTCTGTGAGATGAATTAACAGAACACTAAGCAGTTTCTCAGAGAGCTTCTTTCCAGATTTCATCTGAGGATATTTCCTTTTTCACCATTGCCCTCTAGGGGTTCAAAATATCACTTTGCCAATTCAACAAGAACTGTCTTAGCGAAAGGGTTCTTGAGGGGAAAGCTGTAACTCTGTGAGATGATTTCACAGAACACAAAGAAGTTTCTCAGAAAGCTTCTTTCTCATTGTTATCGGAGTTTATATCCTTTGGCCCTATAGTCTTCAAAGGGATCCGAAATATCTGTTCTCAGATTCCACAGAAATAAGGCTAGCAAAGAGATCCGCGAAATACAGATGTAACTCTGTGAGATGAATTAACAGAACACTAAGCAGTTTCTCAGAAAGCTTCTTTCCAGATTTCATCTGAGGATATTTCCTTTTTCACCATAGCCCTCTATGCGCTTCCAAATATCACTTTGCCAATTCCACAATAAATGTCTTAGCGAAAGACTTCTTGTGGGGAAAGCTGTAACTCTGTGAGATGATTTCACAGAACACAAAGAAGTTTCTCAGAAAGTTTCTTTCTCTTTGTTATCGGAGTTTATTTCCTTTGGCCCTATAGTCTTTAAAGGGATCCGAAATATCTGTTCTCAGATTCCACAGAAATAAGGCTAGCAAAGAGATCGACGAAATACAGATGTAACTCTGTGAGGTGAATTAACAGAACACTAAGCAGTTTCTCAGAAAGCTTCTTTCCAGATTTCATCTGAGGATATTTCCTTTTTCACCATTGCCCTCTATGGGCTTCCAAATAGCACTTTGCCAATTCCACAAGAACTGTCTTAGCGAAAGGCTTCTTGAGGGGAAAGCTGTAACTCTGTGAGATGATTTCACAGAACACAAAGAAGTTTCTCAGAAAGCTTCTTTCTCGTTGTTATCGGAGTTTATATCCTTTGTCCCTAGAGTCTTCAAAGGGATCCGAAATATCTGTTCTCAGATTCCACAGAAATAAGGCTAGCAAAGAGAGCCACGAAATACAGATGTAACTCTGTGAGATGAATTAACAGAACACTAAGCAGTTTCTCAGAAAGCTTCTTTCCAGATTTCATCTGAGGATATTTCCTTTTTCACCAATGCCCTCTATGGGCTTCCAAATATCACTTTGCCAATTCCACAAGAACTGTCTTAGCGAAAGGCTTCTTGAGGGGAAAGCTGTAACTCTGTGAGATGATTTCACAGAACACAAAGAAGTTTCTCAGAAAGTTTCTTTCTCTTTGTTATCAGAGTTTATTTCCTTTGGCCCTATAGTCTTTAAAGGGATCCGAAATATCTGTTCTCAGATTCCACAGAAATAAGGGTAGCAAAGAGATCCACGAAATACAGATGTAACTCTGTGAGATGAATTAACAGAACACTAAGCAGTTTCTCAGAAAGCTTCTTTCCAGATTTCATCTGAGGATATTTCCTTTTTCACCATAGCCCTCTATGAGCTTCCAAATATCACTTTGCCAATTCCACAATAAATGTCTTAGCGAAGGACTTCTTGTGGGGAAAGCTGTAACTCTGTGAGATGATTTCACAGAACACAAAGAAGTTTCTCAGAAAGCTTCTTTCTCTTTGTTATCGGAGTTTATTTCCTTTGGCCCTATAGTCTTTAAAGGGATCCGAAATATCTGTTCTCAGATTCCACAGAAATAAGGCTAGCAAAGAGATCCGCGAAATACAGATGTAACTCTGTGAGATGAATTAACAGAACACTAAGCAGTTTCTCAGAAAGCTTCTTTCCAGATTTCATCTGAGGATATTTCCTTTTTCACCATTGCCCTCTATGCGCTTCCAAATATCACTTTGCCAATTCCACAAGAACTGTCTTAGCGAAAGGCTTCTTGAGGGGAAAGCTGTAACTCTGTGAGATGATTTCACAGAACACAAAGAAGTTTCTCAGAAAGTTTCTTTCTCTTTGTTATCGGAGTTTATTTCCTTTGGCCCTATAGTCTTTAAAGGGATCCGAAATATCTCTTCTCAGATTCCACAGAAATAAGGCTAGCAAAGAGATCCGCGAAATACACATGTAACTCTGTGAGATGAATTAACAGAACACTAAGCAGTTTCTCAGAAAGCTTCTTTCCAGATTTCATCTGAGGATATTTCCTTTTTCACCATTGCCCTCTATGGGCTTCCAAATATCACTTTGCCAATTCCACAAGAACTGTCTTAGCGAAAGGCTTCTTGAGGGGAAAGCTGTAACTCTGTGAGATGATTTCACAGAACACAAAGAAGTTTCTCAGAAAGCTTCTTTCTCTTTGTTATCGGAGTTTATTTCCTTTGGCCCTATAGTCTTTAAAGGGATCCGAAATATCTGTTCTCAGATTCCACAGAAATAAGGCTAGCAAAGAGATCCGCGAAATACAGATGTAACTCTGTGAGATGAATTAACAGAACACTAAGCAGTTTCTCAGAGAGCTTCTTTCCAGATTTCATCTGAGGATATTTCCTTTTTCACCATTGCCCTCTAGGGTTTCAAAATATCACTTTGCCAATTCAACAAGAACTGTCTTAGCGAAAGGCTTCTTGAGGGGAAAGCTGTAACTCTGTGAGATGATTTCACAGAACACAAAGAAGTTTCTCAGAAAGCTTCTTTCTCAATGTTATCGGAGTTTATATCCTTTGGCCCTATAGTCTTCAAAGGGATCCGAAATATCTGTTCTCAGATTCCACAGAAATAAGGCTAGCAAAGAGATCCGCGAAATACAGATGTAACTCTGTGAGATGAATTAACAGAACACTAAGCAGTTTCTCAGAAAGCTTCTTTCCAGATTTCATCTGAGGATATTTCCTTTTTCACCATAGCCCTCTATGCGCTTCCAAATATCACTTTGCCAATTCCACAATAAATGTCTTAGCGAAAGAATTCTTGTTGGGAAAGCTGTAACTCTGTGAGGTGATTTCACAGAACACAAAGAAGTTTCTCAGAAAGTTTCTTTCTCTTTGTTATCGGAGTTTATTTCCTTTGGCCCTATACTCTTTAAAGGGATCCGAAATATCTGTTCTCAGATTCCAGAGAAATAAGGCTAGCAAAGAGATCGACGAAATACAGATGTAACTCTGTGAGGTGAATTAACAGAACACTAAGCAGTTTCTCAGAAAGCTTCTTTCCAGATTTCATCTGAGGATATTTCCTTTTTCACCTTTGCCCTCTATGGGCTTCCAAATATCACTTTGCCAATTCCACAAGAACTGTCTTAGCGAAAGGCTTCTTGAGGGGAAACCTGTAACTCTGTGAGATGATTTCACAGAACACAAAGAAGTTTCTCAGAAAGCTTCTTTCTCGTTGTTATCGGAGTTTATATCCTTTGGCCCTATAGTCTTCAAAGGGATCCGAAATATCTGTTCTCAGATTCCACAGAAATAAGGCTAGCAAAGAGATCCGCGAAATACAGATGTAACTCTGTGAGATGAATTAACAGAACACTAAGCAGTTTCTCAGAGAGCTTCTTTCCAGATTTCATCTGAGGATATTTCCTTTTTCACCATTGCCCTCTAGGGGTTCAAAATATCACTTTGCCAATTCAACAAGAACTGTCTTAGCGAAAGGCTTCTTGAGGGGAAAGCTGTAACTCTGTGAGATGATTTCACAGAACACAAAGAAGTTTCTCAGAAAGCTTCTTTCTCATTGTTATCGGAGTTTATATCCTTTGGCCCTATAGTCTTCAAAGGGATCCGAAATATCTGTTCTCAGATTCCACAGAAATAAGGCTAGCAAAGAGATCCGCGAAATACAGATGTAACTCTGTGAGATGAATTAACAGAACACTAAGCAGTTTCTCAGAAAGCTTCTTTCCAGATTTCATCTGAGGATATTTCCTTTTTCACCATAGCCCTCTATGCGCTTCCAAATATCACTTTGCCAATTCCACAATAAATGTCTTAGCGAAAGACTTCTTGTGGGGAAAGCTGTAACTCTGTGAGATGATTTCACAGAACACAAAGAAGTTTCTCAGAAAGTTTCTTTTTCTTTGTTATCGGAGTTTATTTCCTTTGGCCCTATAGTCTTTAAAGGGATCCGAAATATCTGTTCTCAGATTCCACAGATATAAGGCTAGCAAAGAGATCGACGAAATACAGATGTAACTCTGTGAGGTGAATTAACAGAACACTAAGCAGTTTCTCAGAAAGCTTCTTTCCAGATTTCATCTGAGGATATTTCCTTTTTCACCATTGCCCTTTATGGGCTTCCAAATATCACTTTGCCAATTCCACAAGAACTGTCTTAGCGAAAGGCTTCTTGAGGGGAAAGCTGTAACTCTGTGAGATGATTTCACAGAACACAAAGAAGTTTCTCAGAAAGCTTCTTTCTCGTTGTTATCGGAGTTTATATCCTTTGGCCCTATAGTCTTCAAAGGGATCCGAAATATCTGTTCTCAGATTCCACAGAAATAAGGCTAGCAAAGAGAGCCACGAAATACAGAAGTAACTCTGTGAGATGAATTAACAGAACACTAAGCAGTTTCTCAGAAAGCTTCTTTCCAGATTTCATCTGAGGATATTTCCTTTTTCACCATAGCCCTCTATGCGCTTCCAAATATCACTTTGCCAATTCCACAATAAATGTCATAGCGAAAGACTTCTTGTGGGGAAAGCTGTAACTCTGTGAGATGATTTCACAGAACACAAAGAAGTTTCTCAGAAAGCTTCTTTCTCGTTGTTATAGGAGTTTATATCCTTTGGCCCTATAGTCTTCAAAGGCATCCGAAATATCTCTTCTCAGATTCCACAGAAATAAGGCTAGCAAAGAGATCCGCGAAATACAGATGTAACTCTGTGAGATGAATTAACAGAACACTAAGCAGTTTCTCAGAAAGCTTCTTTCCAGATTTCATCTGAGGATATTTCCTTTTTCACCATAGCCCTCTATGCGCTTCCAAATATCAGTTTGCCAATTCCACAATAAATGTCTTAGCGAAAGGCTTCTTGTGGGGAAAGCTGTAACTCTGTGAGATTATTTCACAGAACGCAAAGAAGTTTCTCAGAAAGTTTCTTTCTCTTTGTTATCGGAGTTTATTTCCTTTGGCCCTATAGTCTTTAAAGGGATCCGAAATATCTGTTCTCAGATTCCACAGAAATAAGGCTAGCAAAGAGATCCGCGAAATACAGATGTAACTCTGTGAGATGAATTAACAGAACACTAAGCAGTTTCTCAGAAAGCTTCTTTCCAGATTTCATCTGAGGATATTTCCTTTTTCACCATAGCCCTCTATGCGCTTCCAAATATCACTTTGCCAATTCCACAATAAATGTCTTAGCGAAAGACTTCTTGTGTGGAAAGCTGTAACTCTGTGAGATGATTTCACAGAACACAAAGAAGTTTCTCAGAAAGCTTCTTTCTCTTTGTTATCGGAGTTTATTTCCTTTGGCCCTATAGTCTTTAAAGGGATCCGAAATATCTGTTCTCAGATTCCACAGAAATAAGGCTAGCAAAGAGATCCGCAAAATACAGATGTAACTCTGTGAGATGAATTAACAGAACACTAAGCAGTTTCTCAGAAAGCTTCTTTCCAGATTTCATCTGAGGATATTTCCTTTTTCACCATTGACCTCTATGCGCTTCCAAATATCACTTTGCCAATTCCACAATAAATGTCTTAGCGAAAGACTTCTTGTGGGGAAAGCTGTAACTCTGTGAGATGATTTCACAGAACACAAAGAAGTTTCTCAGAAAGTTTCTTTCTCTTTGTTATCGGAGTTTATTTCCTTTGGCCCTATAGTCTTTGAAGGGATCCGAAATATCTGTTCTCAGATTCCACAGAAATAAGGCTAGCAAAGAGATCCACGAAATACAGATGTAACTCTGTGAGATGAATTAACAGAACACTAAGCAGTTTCTCAGAAAGCTTCTTTCCAGATTTCATCTGAGGATATTTCCTTTTTCACCATTGCCCTCTAAGGGCTTCCAAATATCACTTTGCCAATTCCACAAGAACTGTCTTAGCGAAAGGCTTCTTGAGGGGAAAGCTGTAACTCTGTGAGATGATTTCACAGAACACAAAGAAGTTTCTCAGAAAGTTTCTTTCTCTTTGTTATCGGAGTTTATTTCCTTTGGCCCTATAGTCTTTAAAGGGATCCGAAATATCTCTTCTCAGATTCCACAGAAATAAGGCTAGCAAAGAGATCCGCGAAATACAGATGTAACTCTGTGAGATGAATTAACAGAACACTAAGCAGTTTCTCAGAAAGCTTCTTTCCAGATTTCATCTGAGGATATTTCCTTTTTCACCATTGCCCTCTATGGGCTTCCAAATATCACTTTGCCAATTCCACAAGAACTGTCTTAGCGAAAGGCTTCTTGAGGGGAAAGCTGTAACTCTGTGAGATGATTTCACAGAACACAAAGAAATTTCTCAGAAAGCTTCTTTCTCTTTGTTATCGGAGTTTGTTTCCTTTGGCCCTATAGTCTTTAAAGGGATCCGAAATATCTGTTCTCAGATTCCACAGAAATAAGGCTAGCAAAGAGATCCGCGAAATACAGATGTAACTCTGTGAGATGAATTAACAGAACACTAAGCAGTTTCTCAGAAAGCTTCTTTCCAGATTTCATCTGGGGATATTTCCTTTTTCACCATTGCCCTCTATGCGCTTCCAAATATCACTTTGCCAATTCCACAATAAATGTCTTAGCGAAAGACTTCTTGTGGGGAAAGCTGTAACTCTGTGAGATGATTTCACAGAACACAAAGAAGTTTCTCAGAAAGCTTCTTTCTCGTTGTTATCGGAGTTTATATCCTTTGGCCCTATAGTCTTCAAAGGGATCCGAAATATCTCTTCTCAGATTCCACAGAAATAAGGCTAGCAAAGAGATCCACGAAATACAGATGTACCTCTGTGAGATGAATTAACAGAACACTAAGCAGTTTCTCAGAAAGCTTCTTTCCAGATTTCATCTGAGGATATTTCCTTTTTCACCATAGCCCTCTATGCGCTTCCAAATATCACTTTGCCAATTCCACAATAAATGTCTTAGCGAAAGACTTCTTGTGGGGAAAGCTGTAACTCTGTGAGATGATTTCACAGAACACAAAGAAGTTTCTCAGAAAGTTTCTTTCTCTTTGTTATCGGAGTTTATTTCCTTTGGCCCTATAGTCTTTAAAGGGATCCGAAATATCTGTTCTCAGATTCCACAGAAATAAGGCTAGCAAAGAGATCGACGAAATACAGATGTAACTCTGTGAGGTGAATTAACAGAACACTAAGCAGTTTCTCAGAAAGCTTCTTTCCAGATTTCATCTGAGGATATTTCCTTTTTCACCATTGCCCTCTATGGATTCCAAATATCACTTTGCCAATTCCACAAGAACTGTCTTAGCGAAAGGCTTCTTGAGGGGAAAGCTGTAACCCTGTGAGATGATTTCACAGAACACAAAGAAGTTTCTCAGAAAGTTTCTTTCTCGTTGTTATCGGAGTTTATATCCTTTGGCCCTATAGTCTTCAAAGGGATCCGAAATATCTGTTCTCAGATTCCACAGAAATAAGGCTAGCAAAGAGAGCCACGAAATACAGATGTAACTCTGTGAGATGAATTAACAGAACACTAAGCAGTTTCTCAGAAAGCTTCTTTCCAGATTTCATCTGAGGATATTTCCTTTTTCACCATAGCCCTCTATGCGCTTCCAAATATCACTTTGCCAATTCCACAATAAATGTCTTAGCGAAAGACTTCTTGTGGGGAAAGCTGTAACTCTGTGAGATGATTTCACAGAACACAAAGAAGTTTCTCAGAAAGTTTCTTTCTCTTTGTTATCGGAGTTTATTTCCTTTGGCCCTACAGTCTTTAAAGGGATCCGAAATATCTGTTCTCAGATTCCACAGAAATAAGGCTAGCAAAGAGATCCACGAAATACAGATGTAACTCTGTGAGATGAATTAACAGAACACTAAGCAGTTTCTCAGAAAGCTTCTTTCCAGATTTCATCTGAGGATATTTCCTTTTTCACCAATGCCCTCTATGGGCTTCCAAATATCACTTTGCCAATTCCACAAGAACTGTCTTAGCGAAAGGCTTCTTGAGGGGAAAGCTGTAACTCTGTGAGATGATTCCACAGAACACAAAGAAGTTTCTCAGAAAGCTTCTTTCTCGTTGTTTTCGGAGTTTATATACTTTGGCCCTATAGTCTTCAAAGGGATCCGAAATATCTGTTCTCAGATTCCACAGAAATAAGGCTAGCAAAGAGAGCTACGAAATACAGATGTTACTCTGTGAGATGAATTAACAGAACACTAAGCAGTTTCTCAGAGAGCTTCTTTCCAGATTTCAACTGAGGATATTTCCTTTTTCACCATTGCCCTCTAGGGGTTCAAAATATCACTTTGCCAATTCAACAAGAACTGTCTTAGCGAAAGGCTTCTTGAGGGGAAAGCTGTAACTCTGTGAGATGATTTCACAGAACACAAAGAAGTTTCTCAGAAAGTTTCTTTCTCTTTGTTATCAGAGTTTATTTCCTTTGGCCCTATAGTCTTTAAAGGGATCCGAAATATCTGTTCTCAGATTCCACAGAAATAAGGGTAGCAAAGAGAGCCACGAAATACAGATGTAACTCTGTGAGATGAATTAACAGAACACTAAGCAGTTTCTCAGAAAGCTTCTTTCCAGATTTCATCTGAGGATATTTCCTTTTTCACCATAGCCCTCTATGCGCTTCCAAATATCACGTTTCCAATTCCTCAATAAATGTCTTAGCGAAAGACTTCTTGTGGGGAAAGCTGTAACTCTGTGAGATGATTTCACAGAACACAAAGAAGTTTCTCAGAAAGTTTCTTTCTCTTTGTTATCGGAGTTTATTTCCTTTGGCCCTATAGTCTTTAAAGGGATCCGAAATATCTGTTCTCAGATTCCACAGAAATAAGGCTAGCAAAGAGATCGACGAAATACAGATGTAACTCTGTGAGGTGAATTAACAGAACACTAAGCAGTTTCTCAGAAAGCTTCTTTCCAGATTTCATCTGAGGATATTTCCTTTTTCACCATAGCCCTCTATGCGCTTCCAAATATCACTTTGCCAATTCCACAAGAACTGTCTTAGCGAAAGGCTTCTTGAGGGGAAAGCTGTAACTCTGTGAGATGATTTCACAGAACACAAAGAAGTTTCTCAGAAAGCGTCTTTCTCGTTGTTATCGGAGTTTATATCCTTTGGCCCTATAGTCTTCAAAGGGATCCGAAATATCTGTTCTCAGATTCCACAGAAATAAGGCTAGCAAAGAGAGCCACGAAATACAGATGTAACTCTGTGAGATGAATTAACAGAACGCTAAGCAGTTTCTCAGAAAGCTTCTTTCCAGATTTCATCTGAGGATATTTCCTTTTTCACCATTGCCCTCTATGGGCTTCCAAATATCACTTTGCCAATTCCACAAGAACTGTCTTAGCGAAAGGCTTCTTGAGGGGAAAGCTGTAACTCTGTGAGATGATTTCACAGAACACAAAGAAGTTTCTCAGAAAGCTTCTTTCTCATTGTTATCGGAGTTTATATCCTTTGGCCCTATAATCTTCAAAGGGATCCGAAATATCTGTTCTCAGATTCCACAGAAATAAGGCTAGCAAAGAGATCCGCGAAATACAGATGTAACTCTGTGAGATGAATTAACAGAACACTCAGCAGTTTCTCAGAAAGCTTCTTTCCAGATTTCATCTGAGGATATTTCCTTTTTCACCATAGCCCTCTATGCGCTTCCAAATATCACTTTGCCAATTCCACAATAAATGTCATAGCGAAAGACTTCTTGTGGGGAAAGCTGTAACTCTGTGAGATGATTTCACAGAACACAAAGAAGTTTCTCAGAAAGCTTCTTTCTCGTTGTTATAGGAGTTTATATCCTTTGGCCCTATAGTCTTCAAAGGGATCCGAAATATCTCTTCTCAGATTCCACAGAAATAAGGCTAGCAAAGAGATCCACGAAATACAGATGTAACTCTGTGAGATGAATTAACAGAACACTAAGCAGTTTCTCAGAAAGCTTCTTTCCAGATTTCATCTGAGGATATTTCCTTTTTCACCATTGCCCTCTATGCGCTTCCAAATATCACTTTGCCAATTCCACAATAAATGTCTTAGCGAAAGACTTCTTGTGGGGAAAGCTGTAACTCTGTGAGATTATTTCACAGAACGCAAAGAAGTTTCTCAGAAAGTTTCTTTCTCTTTGTTATCGGAGTTTATTTCCTTTGGCCCTATAGTCTTTAAAGGGATCCGAAATATCTGTTCTCAGATTCCACAGAAATAAGGCTAGCAAAGAGATCCGCGAAATACAGATGTAACTCTGTGAGATGAATTAACAGAACACTAAGCAGTTTCTCAGAAAGCTTCTTTCCAGATTTCATCTGAGGATATTTCCTTTTTCACCGTAGCCCTCTATGCGCTTCCAAATATCACTTTGCCAATTCCACAATAAATGTCTTAGCGAAAGACTTCTTGTGGGGAAAGCTGTAACTCTGTGAGATGATTTCACAGAACACAAAGAAGTTTCTCAGAAAGCTTCTTTCTCTTTGTTATCGGAGTTTATTTCCTTTGGCCCTATAGTCTTTAAAGGGATCCGAAATATCTGTTCTCAGATTCCACAGAAATAAGGCTAGCAAAGAGATCCGCGAAATACAGATGTAACTCTGTGAGATGAATTAACAGAACACTAAGCAGTTTCTCAGAAAGCTTCTTTCCAGATTTCATCTGAGGATATTTCCTTTTTCACCATTGCCCTCTATGCGCTTCCAAATATCACTTTGCCAATTCCACAATAAATGTCTTAGCGAAAGACTTCTTGTGGGGAAAGCTGTAACTCTGTGAGATGATTTCACAGAACACAAAGAAGTTTCTCAGAAAGCTTCTTTCTCGTTGTTATCGGAGTTTATGTCCTTTGGCCCTATAGTCTTCAAAGGGATCCGAAATATCTCTTCTCAGATTCCACAGAAATAAGGCTAGCAAAGAGAGCCACGAAATACAGATGTAACTCTGTGAGATGAATTAACAGAACACTAAGCAGTTTCTCAGAAAGCTTCTTTCCAGATTTCATCTGAGGATATTTCCTTTTTCACCATAGCCCTCTATGCGCTTCCAAATATCACTTTGCCAATTCCACAATAAATGTCTTAGCGAAAGACTTCTTGTGGGGAAAGCTGTAACTCTGTGAGATGATTTCACAGAACACAAAGAAGTTTCTCAGAAAGTTTCTTTCTCTTTGTTATCGGAGTTTATTTCCTTTGGCCCTACAGTCTTTAAAGGGATCCGAAATATCTGTTCTCAGATTCCACAGAAATAAGGCTAGCAAAGAGATCCACGAAATACAGATGTAACTCTGTGAGATGAATTAACAGAACACTAAGCAGTTTCTCAGAAAGCTTCTTTCCAGATTTCATCTGAGGATATTTCCTTTTTCACCAATGCCCTCTATGGGCTTCCAAATATCACTTTGCCAATTCCACAAGAACTGTCTTAGCGAAAGGCTTCTTGAGGGGAAAGCTGTAACTCTGTGAGATGATTCCACAGAACACAAAGAAGTTTCTCAGAAAGCTTCTTTCTCGTTGTTTTCGGAGTTTATATCCTTTGGCCCTATAGTCTTCAAAGGGATCCGAAATATCTGTTCTCAGATTCCACAGAAATAAGGCTAGCAAAGAGAGCCACGAAATACAGATGTTACTCTGTGAGATGAATTAACAGAACACTAAGCAGTTTCTCAGAGAGCTTCTTTCCAGATTTCAACTGAGGATATTTCCTTTTTCACCATTGCCCTCTAGGGGTTCAACATATCACTTTGCCAATTCAACAAGAACTGTCTTAGCGAAACGCTTCTTGAGGGGAAAGCTGTAACTCTGTGAGATGATTTCACAGAACACAAAGAAGTTTCTCAGAAAGTTTCTTTCTCTTTGTTATCAGAGTTTATTTCCTTTGGCCCTATAGTCTTTAAAGGGATCCGAAATATCTGTTCTCAGATTCCACAGAAATAAGGGTAGCAAAGAGATCCACGAAATACAGATGTAACTCTGTGAGATGAATTAACAGAACACTAAGCAGTTTCTCAGAAAGCTTCTTTCCAGATTTCATCTGAGGATATTTCCTTTTTCACCATAGCCCTCTATGCGCTTCCAAATATCACTTTGCCAATTCCACAATAAATGTCTTAGCGAAAGTCTTCTTGTGGGGAAAGCTGTAAATCTGTGAGATGATTTCACAGAACACAAAGAAGTTTCTCAGAAAGTTTCTTTCTCTTTGTTATCGGAGTTTATTTCCTTTGGCCCTATAGTCTTTAAAGGGATCCGAAATATCTGTTCTCAGATTCCACAGAAATAAGGCTAGCAAAGAGATCGACGAAATACAGATGTAACTCTGTGAGGTGAATTAACAGAACACTAAGCAGTTTCTCAGAAAGCTTCTTTCCAGATTTCATCTGAGGATATTTCCTTTTTCACCATAGCCCTCTATGTGCTTCCAAATATCACTTTGCCAATTCCACAAGAACTGTCTTAGCGAAAGGCTTCTTGAGGGGAAAGCTGTAACTCTGTGAGATGATTTCACAGAACACAAAGAAGTTTCTCAGAAAGCTTCTTTCTCGTTGTTATCGGAGTTTATATCCTTTGGCCCTATAGTCTTCAAAGGGATCCGAAATATCTGTTCTCAGATTCCACAGAAATAAGGCTAGTAAAGAGAGCCACGAAATACAGATGTAACTCTGTGAGATGAATTAACAGAACGCTAAGCAGTTTCTCAGAAAGCTTCTTTCCAGATTTCATCTGAGGATATTTCCTTTTTCACCATTGCCCTCTATGGGCTTCCAAATATCACTTTGCCAATTCCACAAGAACTGTCTTAGCGAAAGGCTTCTTGAGGGGAAAGCTGTAACTCTGTGAGATGATTTCACAGAACACAAAGAAGTTTCTCAGAAAGCTTCTTTCTCATTGTTATCGGAGTTTATATCCTTTGGCCCTATAATCTTCAAAGGGATCCGAAATATCTGTTCTCAGATTCCACAGAAATAAGGCTAGCAAAGAGATCCACGAAATACAGATGTAACTCTGTGAGATGAATTAACAGAACACTCAGCAGTTTCTCAGAAAGCTTCTTTCCAGATTTCATCTGAGGATATTTCCTTTTTCACCATAGCCCTCTATGCGCTTCCAAATATCACTTTGCCAATTCCACAATAAATGTCATAGCGAAAGACTTCTTGTGGGGAAAGCTGTAACTCTGTGAGATGATTTCACAGAACACAAAGAAGTTTCTCAGAAAGCTTCTTTCTCGTTGTTATAGGAGTTTATATCCTTTGGCCCTATAGTCTTCAAAGGGATCCGAAATATCTCTTCTCAGATTCCACAGAAATAAGGCTAGCAAAGAGATCCACGAAATACAGATGTAACTCTGTGAGATGAATTAACAGAACACTAAGCAGTTTCTCAGAAAGCTTCTTTCCAGATTTCATCTGAGGATATTTCCTTTTTCACCATAGCCCTCTATGCGCTTCCAAATATCACTTTGCCAATTCCACAATAAATGTCTTAGCGAAAGACTTCTTGTGGGGAAAGCTGTAACTCTGTGAGATTATTTCACAGAACGCAAAGAAGTTTCTCAGAAAGTTTCTTTCTCTTTGTTATCGGAGTTTATTTCCTTTGGCCCTATAGTCTTTAAAGGGATCCGAAATATCTGTTCTCAGATTCCACAGAAATAAGGCTAGCAAAGAGATCCGCGAAATACAGATGTAACTCTGTGAGATGAATTAACAGAACACTAAGCAGTTTCTCAGAAAGCTTCTTTCCAGATTTCATCTGAGGATATTTCCTTTTTCACCATAGCCCTCTATGCGCTTCCAAATATCACTTTGCCAATTCCACAATAAATGTCTTAGCGAAAGACTTCTTGTGGGGAAAGCTGTAACTCTGTGAGATGATTTCACAGAACACAAAGAAGTTTCTCAGAAAGCTTCTTTCTCTTTGTTATCGGAGTTTATTTCCTTTGGCCCTATAGTCTTTAAAGGGATCCGAAATATCGGTTCTCAGATTCCACAGAAATAAGGCTAGCAAAGAGATCCGCGAAATACAGATGTAACTCTGTGAGATGAATTAACAGAACACTAAGCAGTTTCTCAGAAAGCTTCTTTCCAGATTTCATCTGAGGATATTTCCTTTTTCACCATTGCCCTCTATGCGCTTCCAAATATCACTTTGCCAATTCCACAATAAATGTCTTAGCGAAAGACTTCTTGTGGGGAAAGCTGTAACTCAGTGAGATGATTTCACAGAACACAAAGAAGTTTCTCAGAAAGCTTCTTTCTCGTTGTTATCGGAGTTTATATCCTTTGGCCCTATAGTCTTCAAAGGGATCCGAAATATCTCTTCTCAGATTCCACAGAAATAAGGCTAGCAAAGAGATCCACGAAATACAGATGTACCTCTGTGAGATGAATTAACAGAACACTAAGCAGTTTCTCAGAAAGCTTCTTTCCAGATTTCATCTGAGGATATTTCCTTTTTCACCATAGCCCTCTATGCGCTTCCAAATATCACTTTGCCAATTCCACAATAAATGTCTTAGCGAAAGGCTTCTTGAGGGGAAAGCTGTAACAATGTGAGATGATTTCACAGAACACAAAGAAGTTTCTCAGAAAGCTTCTTTCTCGTTGTTATCGGAGTTTATATCCTTTGGCCCTATAGTATTCAAAGGGATCCGAAATATCTGTTCTCAGATTCCACAGAAATAAGGCTAGCAAAGAGAGCCACGAAATACAGATGTAACTCTGTGAGATGAATTAACAGAACACTAAGCAGTTTCTCAGAAAGCTTCTTTCCAGATTTCATCTGAGGATATTTCCTTTTTCACCATAGCCCTCTATGCGCTTCCAAATATCACTTTGCCAATTCCACAATAAATGTCTTAGCGAAAGACTTCTTGTGGGGAAAGCTGTAACTCTGTGAGATGATTTCACAGAACACAAAGAAGTTTCTCAGAAAGTTTCTTTCTCTTTGTTATCGGAGTTTATTTCCTTTGGCCCTACGGTCTTTAAAGGGATCCGAAATATCTGTTCTCAGATTCCACAGAAATAAGGCTAGCAAAGAGATCCGCGAAATACAGATGTAACTCTGTGAGATGAATTAACAGAACACTAAGCAGTTTCTCAGAAAGCTTCTTTCCAGATTTCATCTGAGGATATTTCCTTTTTCACCATTGCCCTCTATGCGCTTCCAAATATCACTTTGCCAATTCCACAATAAATGTCTTAGCGAAAGACTTCTTGTGGGGAAAGCTGTAACTCTGTGAGATGATTTCACAGAACACAAAGAAGTTTCTCAGAAAGTTTCTTTCTCTTTGTTATCGGAGTTTATTTCCTTTGGCCCTATAGTCTTTGAAGGGATCCGAAATATCTGTTCTCAGATTCCACAGAAATAAGGCTAGCAAAGAGATCCACGAAATACAGATGTAACTCTGTGAGATGAATTAACAGAACACTAAGCAGTTTCTCAGAAAGCTTCTTTCCAGATTTCATCTGAGGATATTTCCTTTTTCACCATTGCCCTCTATGGGCTTCCAAATATCACTTTGCCAATTCCACAAGAACTGTCTTAGCGAAAGGCTTCTTGAGGGGAAAGCTGTAACTCTGTGAGATGATTTCACAGAACACAAAGAAGTTTCTCAGAAAGTTTCTTTCTCTTTGTTATCGGAGTTTATTTCCTTTGGCCCTATAGTCTTTAAAGGGATCCGAAATATCTCTTCTCAGATTCCACAGAAATAAGGCTAGCAAAGAGATCTGCGAAATACAGATGTAACTCTGTGAGATGAATTAACAGAACACTAAGCAGTTTCTCAGAAAGCTTCTTTCCAGATTTCATCTGAGGATATTTCCTTTTTCACCATTGCCCTCTATGGGCTTCCAAATATCACTTTGCCAATTCAACAAGAACTGTCTTAGCGAAAGGCTTCTTGAGGGGAAAGCTGTAACTCTGTGAGATGATTTCACAGAACACAAAGAAATTTCTCAGAAAGCTTCTTTCTCTTTGTTATCGGAGTTTATTTCCTTTGGCCCTATAGTCTTTAAAGGGATCCGAAATATCTGTTCTCAGATTCCACAGAAATAAGGCTAGCAAAGAGATCCGCGAAATACAGATGTAACTCTGTGAGATGAATTAACAGAACACTAAGCAGTTTCTCAGAAAGCTTCTTTCCAGATTTCATCTGGGGATATTTCCTTTTTCACCATTGCCCTCTATGCGCTTCCAAATATCACTTTGCCAATTCCACAATAAATGTCTTAGCGAAAGACTTCTTGTGGGGAAAGCTGTAACTCTGTGAGATGATTTCACAGAACACAAAGAAGTTTCTCAGAAAGCTTCTTTCTCGTTGTTATCGGAGTTTATATCCTTTGGCCCTATAGTCTTCAAAGGGATCCGAAATATCTCTTCTCAGATTCCACAGAAATAAGGCTAGCAAAGAGATCCACGAAATACAGATGTACCTCTGTGAGATGAATTAACAGAACACTAAGCAGTTTCTCAGAAAGCTTCTTTCCAGATTTCTTCTGAGGATATTTCCTTTTTCACCATAGCCCTCTTTGCGCTTCCAAATATCACTTTGCCAATTCCACAATAAATGTCGTAGCGAAAGACTTCTTGTGGGGAAAGCTGTAACTCTGTGAGATGATTTCACAGAACACAAAGAAGTTTCTCAGAAAGTTTCTTTCTCTTTGTTATCGGAGTTTATTTCCTTTGGCCCTATAGTCTTTAAAGGGATCCGAAATATCTGTCCTCAGATTCCACAGAAATAAGGCTAGCAAAGAGATCGACGAAATACAGATGTAACTCTGTGAGGTGAATTAACAGAACACTAAGCAGTTTCTCAGAAAGCTTCTTTCCAGATTTCATCTGAGGATATTTCCTTTTTCACCATTGCCCTCTATGGGCTTCCAAATATCACTTTGCCAATTCCACAAGAACTGTCTTAGCGAAAGGCTTCTTGAGGGGAAAGCTGTAACTCTGTGAGATGATTTCACAGAACACAAAGAAGTTTCTCAGAAAGCTTCTTTCTCGTTGTTATCGGAGTTTATATCCTTTGGACCTATAGTCTTCAAAGGGATCCGAAATATCTCTTCTCAGATTCCACAGAAATAAGGCTAGCAAAGAGAGCCACGAAATACAGATGTAACTCTGTGAGATGAATTAACAGAACACTAAGCAGTTTCTCAGAAAGCTTCTTTCCAGATTTCATCTGAGGATATTTCCTTTTTCACCATAGCCCTCTATGCGCTTCCAAATATCACTTTGCCAATTCCACAATAAATGTCTTAGCGAAAGACTTCTTGTGGGGAAAGCTGTAACTCTGTGAGATGATTTCACAGAACACAAAGAAGTTTCTCAGAAAGTTTCTTTCTCTTTGTTATCGGAGTTTATTTCCTTTGGCCCTACAGTCTTTAAAGGGATCCGAAATATCTGTTCTCAGATTCCACAGAAATAAGGCTAGCAAAGAGATCCACGAAATACAGATGTAACTCTGTGAGATGAATTAACAGAACACTAAGCAGTTTCTCAGAAAGCTTCTTTCCAGATTTCATCTGAGGATATTTCCTTTTTCACCAATGCCCTCTATGGGCTTCCAAATATCACTTTGCCAATTCCACAAGAACTGTCTTAGCGAAAGGCTTCTTGAGGGGAAAGCTGTAACTCTGTGAGATGATTCCACAGAACACAAAGAAGTTTCTCAGAAAGCTTCTTTCTCGTTGTTTTCGGAGTTTATATCCTTTGGCCCTATAGTCTTCAAAGGGATCCGAAATATCTGTTCTCAGATTCCACAGAAATAAGGCTAGCAAAGAGAGCCACGAAATACAGATGTTACTCTGTGAGATGAATTAACAGAACACTAAGCAGTTTCTCAGAGAGCTTCTTTCAAGATTTCAACTGAGGATATTTCCTTTTTCACCATTGCCCTCTAGGGGTTCAAAATATCACTTTGCCAATTCAACAAGAACTGTCTTAGCGAAAGGCTTCTTGAGGGGAAAGCTGTAACTCTGTGAGATGATTTCACAGAACACAAAGAAGTTTCTCAGAAAGTTTCTTTCTCTTTGTTATCAGAGTTTATTTCCTTTGGCCCTATAGTCTTTAAAGGGATCCGAAGTACCTGTTCTCAGATTCCACAGAAATAAGGGTAGCAAAGAGATCCACGAAATACAGATGTAACTCTGTGAGATGAATTAACAGAACACTAAGCAGTTTCTCAGAAAGCTTCTTTCCAGATTTCATCTGAGGATATTTCCTTTTTCACCATAGCCCTCTATGCGCTTCCAAATATCACTTTGCCAATTCCACAATAAATGTCTTAGCGAAAGACTTCTTGTGGGGAAAGCTGTAACTCTGTGAGATGATTTCACAGAACACAAAGAAGTTTCTCAGAAAGTTTCTTTCTCTTTGTTATCGGAGTTTATTTCCTTTGGCCCTACAGTCTTTAAAGGGATCCGAAATATCTGTTCTCAGATTCCACAGAAATAAGGCTAGCAAAGAGATCCACGAAATACAGATGTAACTCTGTGAGATGAATTAACAGAACACTAAGCAGTTTCTCAGAAAGCTTCTTTCCAGATTTCATCTGAGGATATTTCCTTTTTCACCAATGCCCTCTATGGGCTTCCAAATATCACTTTGCCAATTCCACAAGAACTGTCTTAGCGAAAGGCTTCTTGAGGGGAAAGCTGTAACTCTGTGAGATGATTCCACAGAACACAAAGAAGTTTCTCAGAAAGCTTCTTTCTCGTTGTTTTCGGAGTTTATATCCTTTGGCCCTATAGTCTTCAAAGGGATCCGAAATATCTGTTCTCAGATTCCACAGAAATAAGGCTAGCAAAGAGAGCCACGAAATACAGATGTTACTCTGTGAGATGAATTAACAGAACACTAAGCAGTTTCTCAGAGAGCTTCTTTCCAGATTTCAACTGAGGATATTTCCTTTTTCACCATTGCCCTCTAGGGGTTCAAAATATCACTTTGCCAATTCAACAAGAACTGTCTTAGCGAAAGGCTTCTTGAGGGGAAACCTGTAACTCTGTGAGATGATTTCACAGAACAAAAGAAGTTTCTCAGAAAGTTTCTTTCTCTTTGTTATCAGAGTTTATTTCCTTTGGCCCTATAGTCTTTAAAGGGATCCGAAATATCTGTTCTCAGATTCCACAGAAATAAGGGTAGCAAAGAGATCCACGAAATACAGATGTAACTCTGTGAGATGAATTAACAGAACACTAAGCAGTTTCTCAGAAAGCTTCTTTCCAGATTTCATCTGAGGATATTTCCTTTTTCACCATAGCCCTCTATGCGCTTCCAAATATCACTTTGCCAATTCCACAATAAATGTCTTAGCGAAAGACTTCTTGTGGGGAAAGCTGTAACTCTGTGAGATGATTTCACAGAACACAAAGAGGTTTCTCAGAAAGTTTCTTTCTCTTTGTTATCGGAGTTTATTTCCTTTGGCCCTATAGTCTTTAAAGGGATCCGAAATATCTGTTCTCAGATTCCACAGAAATAAGGCTAGCAAAGAGATCGACGAAATACAGATGTAACTCTGTGAGGTGAATTAACAGAACACTAAGCAGTTTCTCAGAAAGCTTCTTTCCAGATTTCATCTGAGGATATTTCCTTTTTCACCATAGCCCTCTATGCGCTTCCAAATATCACTTTGCCAATTCCACAAGAACTGTCTTAGCGAAAGGCTTCTTGAGGGGAAAGCTGTAACTCTGTGAGATGATTTCACAGAACACAAAGAAGTTTCTCAGAAAGCTTCTTTCTCGTTGTTATCGGAGTTTATATCCTTTGGCCCTATAGTCTTCAAAGGGATCCGAAATATCTGTTCTCAGATTCCACAGAAATAAGGCTAGCAAAGAGAGCCACGAAATACAGATGTAACTCTGTGAGATGAATTAACAGAACGCTAAGCAGTTTCTCAGAAGGCTTCTTTCCAGATTTCATCTGAGGATATTTCCTTTTTCACCATTGCCCTCTATGGGCTTCCAAATATCACTTTGCCAATTCCACAAGAACTGTCTTAGCGAAAGGCTTCTTGAGGGGAAAGCTGTAACTCTGTGAGATGATTTCACAGAACACAAAGAAGTTTCTCAGAAAGCTTCTTTCTCATTGTTATCGGAGTTTATATCCTTTGGCCCTATAATCTTCAAAGGGATCCGAAATATCTGTTCTCAGATTCCACAGAAATAAGGCTAGCAAAGAGATCCGCGAAATACAGATGTAACTCTGTGAGATGAATTAACAGAACACTCAGCAGTTTCTCAGAAAGCTTCTTTCCAGATTTCATCTGAGGATATTTCCTTTTTCACCATAGCCCTCTATGCGCTTCCAAATATCACTTTGCCAATTCCACAATAAATGTCATAGCGAAAAACTTCTTGTGGGGAAAGCTGTAACTCTGTGATATGATTTCACAGAACACAAAGAAGTTTCTCAGAAAGCTTCTTTCTCGTTGTTATAGGAGTTTATATCCTTTGGCCCTATAGTCTTCAAAGGGATCCGAAATATCTCTTCTCAGATTCCACAGAAATAAGGCTAGCAAAGAGATCCACGAAATACAGATGTAACTCTGTGAGATGAATTAACAGAACACTAAGCAGTTTCTCAGAAAGCTTCTTTCCAGATTTCATCTGAGGATATTTCCTTTTTCACCATAGCCCTCTATGCGCTTCCAAATATCACTTTGCCAATTCCACAATAAATGTCTTAGCGAAAGACTTCTTGTGGGGAAAGCTGTAACTCTGTGAGATTATTTCACAGAACGCAAAGAAGTTTCTCAGAAAGTTTCTTTCTCTTTGTTATCGGAGTTTATTTCCTTTGGCCCTATAGTCTTTAAAGGGACCCGAAATATCTGTTCTCAGATTCCACAGAAATAAGGCTAGCAAAGAGATCCGCGAAATACAGATGTAACTCTGTGAGATGAATTAACAGAACACTAAGCAGTTTCTCAGAAAGCTTCTTTCCAGATTTCATCTGAGGATATTTCCTTTTTCACCCTAGCCCTCTATGCGCTTCCAAATATCACTTTCCCAATTCCACAATAAATGTCTTAGCGAAAGACTTCTTGTGGGGAAAGCTGTAACTCTGTGAGATGATTTCACAGAACACAAAGAAGTTTCTCAGAAAGCTTCTTTCTCTTTGTTATCGGAGTTTATTTCCTTTGGCCCTATAGTCTTTAAAGGGATCCGAAATATCTGTTCTCAGATTCCACAGAAATAAGGCTAGCAAAGAGATCCGCGAAATACAGATGTAACTCTGTGAGATGAATTAACAGAACACTAAGCAGTTTCTCAGAAAGCTTCTTTCCAGATTTCATCTGAGGATATTTCCTATTTCACCATTGCCCTCTATGCGCTTCCAAATATCACTTTGCCAATTCCACAATAAATGTCTTAGCGAAAGACTTCTTGTGGGGAAAGCTGTAACTCTGTGAGATGATTTCACAGAACACAAAGAAGTTTCTCAGAAAGCTTCTTTCTCGTTGTTATCGGAGTTTATATCCTTTGGCCCTATAGTCTTCAAAGGGATCCGAAATATCTCTTCTCAGATTCCACAGAAATAAGGCTAGCAAAGAGATCCACGAAATACAGATGTACCTCTGTGAGATGAATTAACAGAACACTAAGCAGTTTCTCAGAAAGCTTCTTTCCAGATTTCATCTGAGGATATTTCCTTTTTCACCATAGCCCTCTATGCACTTCCAAATATCACTTTGCCAATTCCACAATAAATGTCTTAGCGAAAGACTTCTTGTGGGGAAAGCTGTAACTCTGTGAGATGATTTCACAGAACACAAAGAAGTTTCTCAGAAAGTTTCTTTCTCTTTGTTATCGGAGTTTATTTCCTTTGGCCCTATAGTCTTTAAAGGGATCCGAAATATCTGTTCTCAGATTCCACAGAAATAAGGCTAGCAAAGAGATCGACGAAATACAGATGTAACTCTGTGAGGTGAATTAACAGAACACTAAGTAGTTTCTCAGAAAGCTTCTTTCCAGATTTCATCTGAGGATATTTCCTTTTTCACCATTGCCCTCTATGGGCTTCCAAATATCACTTTGCCAATTCCACAAGAACTGTCTTAGCGAAAGGCTTCTTGAGGGGAAAGCTGTAACTCTGTGAGATGATTTCACAGAACACAAAGAAGTTTCTCAGAAAGCTTCTTTCTCGTTGTTATCGGAGTTTATATCCTTTGGCCCTATAGTCTTCAAAGGGATCCGAAATATCTGTTCTCAGATTCCACAGAAATAAGGCTAGCAAAGAGAGCCACGAAATACAGATGTAACTCTGTGAGATGAATTAACAGAACACTAAGCAGTTTCTCAGAAAGCTTCTTTCCAGATTTCATCTGAGGATATTTCCTTTTTCACCATAGCCCTCTATGCGCTTCCAAATATCACTTTGCCAATTCCACAATGAATGTCTTAGCGAAAGACTTCTTGTGGGGAAAGCTGTAACTCTGTGAGATTATTTCACAGAACACAAAGAAGTTTCTCAGAAAGTTTCTTTCTCTTTGTTAAAGGAGTTTATTTCCTTTGGCCCTATAGTCTTTAAAGGGATCCGAAATATCTGTTCTCAGATTCCACAGAAATAAGGCTAGCAAAGAGAGCCACGAAATACAGATGTTACTCTGTGAGATGAATTGACAGAACACTAAGCAGTTTCTCAGAGAGCTTCTTTCCAGATTTCAACTGAGGATATTTCCTTTTTCACCATTGCCCTCTAGGGGTTCAAAATATCACTTTGCCAATTCCACAAGAACTGTCTTAGCGAAAGGCTTCTTGAGGGGAAAGCTGTAACTCTGTGAGATGATTTCACAGAACACAAAGAAGTTTCTCAGAAAGTTTCTTTCTCTTTGTTATCAGAGTTTATTTCCTTTGGCCCTATAGTCTTTAAAGGGATCCGAAATATCTGTTCTCAGATTCCACAGAAATAAGGGTAGCAAAGAGATCCACGAAATACAGATGTAACTCTGTGAGATGAATTAACAGAACACTAAGCAGTTTCTCAGAAAGCTTCTTTCCAGATTTCATCTGAGGATATTTCCTTTTTCACCATAGCCCTCTATGCGCTTCCAAATATCACTTTGCCAATTCTACAATAAATGTCTTAGCGAAAGACTTCTTGTGGGGAAAGCTGTAACTCTGTGAGATGATTTCACAGAACACAAAGAAGTTTCTCAGAAAGTTTCTTTCTCTTTGTTATCGGAGTTTATTTCCTTTGGCCCTATAGTCTTTAAAGGGATCCGAAATATCTGTTCTCAGATTCCATAGAAATAAGGCTAGCAAAGAGATCGACGAAATACAGATGTAACTCTGTGAGGTGAATTAACAGAACACTAAGCAGTTTCTCAGAAAGCTTCTTTCCAGATTTCATCTGAGGATATTTCCTTTTTCACCTTTGCCCTCTATGGGCTTCCAAATATCACTTTGCCAATTCCACAAGAACTGTCTTAGCGAAAGGCTTCTTGAGGGGAAAGCTGTAACTCTGTGAGATGATTTCACAGAACACAAAGAAGTTTCTCAGAAAGCTTCTTTCTCGTTGTTATCGGAGTTTATATCCTTTGGCCCTATAGTCTTCAAAGGGATCCGAAATATCTGTTCTCAGATTCCACAGAAATAAGGCTAGCAAAGAGAGCCACGAAATACAGATGTAACTCTGTGAGATGAATTAACAGAACGCTAAGCAGTTTCTCAGAAAGCTTCTTTCCAGATTTCATCTGAGGATATTTCCTTTTTCACCATTGCCCTCTATGGGCTTCAAAATAGCACTTCGCCAATTCAACAAGAACTGTCTTAGCGAAAGGCTTCTTGAGGGGAAAGCTGTAACTCTGTGAGATGATTTCACAGAACACAAAGAAGTTTCTCAGAAAGCTTCTTTCTCATTGTTATCGGAGTTTATATCCTTTGGCCCTATAGTCTTCAAAGGGATCCGAAATATCTGTTCTCAGATTCCACAGAAATAAGGCTAGCAAAGAGATCCGCGAAATACAGATGTAACTCTGTGAGATGAATTAACAGAACACTAAGCAGTTTCTCAGAAAGCTTCTTTCCAGATTTCATCTGAGGATATTTCCTTTTTCACCATAGCCCTCTATGCGCTTCCAAATATCACTTTGCCAATTCCACAATAAATGTCATAGCGAAAGACTTCTTGTGGGGAAAGCTGTAACTCTGTGAGATGATTTCACAGAACACAAAGAAGTTTCTCAGAAAGCTTCTTTCTCGTTGTTATCGGAGTTTATATCCTTTGGCCCTATAGTCTTCAAAGGAATGCGAAATATCTCTTCTCAGATTCCACAGAAATAAGGCTAGCAAAGAGATCCGAGAAATACAGATGTAACTCTGTGAGATGAATTAACAGAACACTAAGCAGTTTCTCAGAAAGCTTCTTTCCAGATTTCATCTGAGGATATTTCCTTTTTCACCATAGCCCTCTATGCGCTTCCAAATATCACTTTGCCAATTCCACAATAAATGTCTTAGCGAAAGACTTCTTGTGGGGAAAGCTGTAACTCTGTGAGATTATTTCACAGAACGCAAAGAAGTTTCTCAGAAAGTTTCTTTCTCTTTGTTATCGGAGTTTATTTCCTTTGGCCCTATAGTCTTTAAAGGGATCCGAAATATCTGTTCTCAGATTCCACAGAAATAAGGCTAGCAAAGAGATCCGCGAAATACAGATGTAACTCTGTGAGGTGAATTAACAGAACACTAAGCAGTTTCTCAGAAAGCTTCTTTCCAGATTTCATCTGAGGATATTTCCTTTTTCACCATAGCCCTCTATGCGCTTCCAAATATCACTTTGCCAATTCCACAATAAATGTCTTAGCGAAAGACTTCTTGTGTGGAAAGCTGTAACTCTGTGAGATGATTTCACAGAACACAAAGAAGTTTCTCAGAAAGCTTCTTTCTCTTTGTTATCGGAGTTTATTTCCTTTGGCCCTATAGTCTTTAAAGGGATCCGAAATATCTGTTCTCAGATTCCACAGAAATAAGGCTAGCAAAGAGATCCGCGAAATACAGATGTAACTCTGTGAGATGAATTAACAGAACACTAAGCAGTTTCTCAGAAAGCTTCTTTCCAGATTTCATCTGAGGATATTTCCTTTTTCACCATTGCCCTCTATGCGCTTCCAAATATCACTTTGCCAATTCCACAATAAATGTCTTAGCGAAAGACTTCTTGTGGGGAAAGCTGTAACTCTGTGAGATGATTTCACAGAACACAAAGAAGTTTCTCAGAAAGTTTCTTTCTCTTTGTTATCGGAGTTTATTTCCTTTGGCCCTATAGTCTTTGAAGGGATCCGAAATATCTGTTCTCAGATTCCACAGAAATAAGGCTAGCAAAGAGATCCACGAAATACAGATGTAACTCTGTGAGATGAATTAACAGAACACTAAGCAGTTTCTCAGAAAGCTTCTTTCCAGATTTCATCTGAGGATATTTCCTTTTTCACCATTGCCCTCTATGGGCTTCCAAATATCACTTTGCCAATTCCACAAGAACTGTCTTAGCGAAAGGCTTCTTGAGGGGAAAGCTGTAACTCTGTGAGATGATTTCACAGAACACAAAGAAGTTTCTCAGAAAGTTTCTTTCTCTTTGTTATCGGAGTTTATTTCCTTTGGCCCTATAGTCTTTAAAGGGATCCGAAATATCTCTTCTCAGATTCCACAGAAATAAGGCTAGCAAAGAGATCCGCGAAATACAGATGTAACTCTGTGAGATGAATTAACAGAACACTAAGCAGTTTCTCAGAAAGCTTCTTTCCAGATTTCATCTGAGGATATTTCCTTTTTCACCATTGCCCTCTATGGGCTTCCAAATATCACTTTGCCAATTCCACAAGAACTGTCTTAGCGAAAGGCTTCTTGAGGGGAAAGCTGTAACTCTGTGAGATGATTTCACAGAACACAAAGAAATTTCTCAGAAAGCTTCTTTCTCTTTGTTATCGGAGTTTATTTCCTTTGGCCCTATAGTCTTTAAAGGGATCCGAAATATCTGTTCTCAGATTCCACAGAAATAAGGCTAGCAAAGAGATCCGCGAAATACAGATGTAACTCTGTGAGATGAATTAACAGAACACTAAGCAGTTTCTCAGAAAGCTTCTTTCCAGATTTCATCTGGGGATATTTCCTTTTTCACCATTGCCCTCTATGCGCTTCCAAATATCACTTTGCCAATTCCACAATAAATGTCTTAGCGAAAGACTTCTTGTGGGGAAAGCTGTAACTCTGTGAGATGATTTCACAGAACACAAAGAAGTTTCTCAGAAAGCTTCTTTCTCGTTGTTATCGGAGTTTATATCCTTTGGCCCTATAGTCTTCAAAGGGATCCGAAATATCTCTTCTCAGATTCCACAGAAATAAGGCTAGCAAAGAGATCCACGAAATACAGATGTACCTCTGTGAGATGAATTAACAGAACACTAAGCAGTTTCTCAGAAAGCTTCTTTCCAGATTTCATCTGAGGATATTTCCTTTTTCACCATAGCCCTCTATGCGCTTCCAAATATCACTTTGCCAATTCCACAATAAATGTCTTAGCGAAAGACTTCTTGTGGGGAAAGCTGTAACTCTGTGAGATGATTTCACAGAACACAAAGAAGTTTCTCAGAAAGTTTCTTTCTCTTTGTTATCGGAGTTTATTTCCTTTGGCCCTATAGTCTTTAAATGGATCCGAAATATCTGTTCTCAGATTCCACAGAAATAAGGCTAGCAAAGAGATCGACGAAATACAGATGTAACTCTGTGAGGTGAATTAACAGAACACTAAGCAGTTTCTCAGAAAGCTTCTTTCCAGATTTCATCTGAGGATATTTCCTTTTTCACCATTGCCCTCTATGGGCTTCCAAATATCACTTTGCCAATTCCACAAGAACTGTCTTAGCGAAAGGCTTCTTGAGGGGAAAGCTGTAACCCTGTGAGATGATTTCACAGAACACAAAGAAGTTTCTCAGAAAGTTTCTTTCTCGTTGTTATCGGAGTTTATATCCTTTGGCCCTATAGTCTTCAAAGGGATCCGAAATATCTGTTCTCAGATTCCACAGAAATAAGGCTAGCAAAGAGAGCCACGAAATACAGATGTAACTCTGTGAGATGAATTAACAGAACACTAAGCAGTTTCTCAGAAAGCTTCTTTCCAGATTTTATCTGAGGATATTTCCTTTTTCACCATAGCCCTCTATGCGCTTCCAAATATCACTTTGCCAATTCCACAATAAATGTCTTAGCGAAAGACTTCTTGTGGGGAAAGCTGTAACTCTGTGAGATGATTTCACAGAACACAAAGAAGTTTCTCAGAAAGTTTCTTTCTCTTTGTTATCGGAGTTTATTTCCTTTGGCCCTACAGTCTTTAAAGGGATCCGAAATATCTGTTCTCAGATTCCACAGAAATAAGGCTAGCAAAGAGATCCACGAAATACAGATGTAACTCTGTGAGATGAATTAACAGAACACTAAGCAGTTTCTCAGAAAGCTTCTTTCCAGATTTCATCTGAGGATATTTCCTTTTTCACCAATGCCCTCTATGGGCTTCCAAATATCACTTTGCCAATTCCACAAGAACTGTCTTAGCGAAAGGCTTCTTGAGGGGAAAGCTGTAACTCTGTGAGATGATTCCACAGAACACAAAGAAGTTTCTCAGAAAGCTTCTTTCTCGTTGTTTTCGGAGTTTATATCCTTTGGCCCTATAGTCTTCAAAGGGATCCGAAATATCTGTTCTCAGATTCCACAGAAATAAGGCTAGCAAAGAGAGCCACGAAATACAGATGTTACTCTGTGAGATGAATTAACAGAACACTAAGCAGTTTCTCAGAGAGCTTCTTTCCAGATTTCAACTGAGGATATTTCCTTTTTCACCATTGCCCTCTAGGGGTTCAAAATATCACTTTGCCAATTCAACAAGAACTGTCTTAGCGAAAGGCTTCTTGAGGGGAAAGCTGTAACTCTGTGAGATGATTTCACAGAACACAAAGAAGTTTCTCAGAAAGTTTCTTTCTCTTTGTTATCAGAGTTTATTTCCTTTGGCCCTATAGTCTTTAAAGGGATCCGAAATATCTGTTCTCAGATTCCACAGAAATAAGGGTAGCAAAGAGAGCCACGAAATACAGATGTAACTCTGTGAGATGAATTAAGAGAACACTAAGCAGTTTCTCAGAAAGCTTCTTTCCAGATTTCATCTGAGGATATTTCCTTTTTCACCATAGCCCTCTATGCGCTTCCAAATATCACTTTTCCAATTCCTCAATAAATGTCTTAGCGAAAGACTTCTTGTGGGGAAAGCTGTAACTCTGTGAGATGATTTCACAGCACACAAAGAAGTTTCTCAGAAAGTTTCTTTCTCTTTGTTATCGGAGTTTATTTCCTTTGGCCCTATAGTCTTTAAAGGGATCCGAAATATCTGTTCTCAGATTCCACAGAAATAAGGCTAGCAAAGAGATCGACGAAATACAGATGTAACTCTGTGAGGTGAATTAACAGAACACTAAGCAGTTTCTCAGAAAGCTTCTTTCCAGATTTCATCTGAGGATATTTCCTTTTTCACCATAGCCCTCTATGCGCTTCCAAATATCACTTTGCCAATTCCACAATAAATGTCTTAGCGAAAGACTTCTTGTGGGGAAAGCTGTAACTCTGTGAGATGATTTCACAGAACACAAAGAAGTTTCTCAGAAAGCTTCTTTCTCTTTGTTATCGGAGTTTATTTCCTTTGGCCCTATAGTCTTTAAAGGGATCCGAAATATCTGTTCTCAGATTCCACAGAAATAAGGCTAGCAAAGAGATCCGCGAAATACAGATGTAACTCTGTGAGATGAATTAACAGAACACTAAGCAGTTTCTCAGAAAGCTTCTTTCCAGATTTCATCTGAGGATATTTCCTTTTTCACCATTGCCCTCTATGCGCTTCCAAATATCACTTTGCCAATTCCACAATAAATGTCTTAGCGAAAGACTTCTTGTGGGGAAAGCTGTAACTCTGTGAGATGATTTCACAGAACACAAAGAAGTCTCTCAGAAAGCTTCTTTCTCGTTGTTATCGGAGTTTATATCCTTTGGCCCTATAGTCTTCAAAGGGATCCGAAATATCTCTTCTCAGATTCCACAGAAATAAGGCTAGCAAAGAGAGCCACGAAATACAGATGTAACTCTGTGAGATGAATTAACAGAACACTAAGCAGTTTCTCAGAAAGCTTCTTTCCAGATTTCATCTGAGGATATTTCCTTTTTCACCATAGCCCTCTATGCGCTTCCAAATATCACTTTGCCAATTCCACAATAAATGTCTTAGCGAAAGACTTCTTGTGGGGAAAGCTGTAACTCTGTGAGATGATTTCACAGAACACAAAGAAGTTTCTCAGAAAGTTTCTTTCTCTTTGTTATCGGGGTTTATTTCCTTTGGCCCTACAGTCTTTAAAGGGATCCGAAATATCTGTTCTCAGATTCCACAGAAATAAGGCTAGCAAAGAGATCCACGAAATACAGATGTAACTCTGTGAGATGAATTAACAGAACACTAAGCAGTTTCTCAGAAAGCTTCTTTCCAGATTTCATCTGAGGATATTTCCTTTTTCACCAATGCCCTCTATGGGCTTCCAAATATCACTTTGCCAATTCCACAAGAACTGTCTTAGCGAAAGGCTTCTTGAGGGGAAAGCTGTAACTCTGTGAGATGATTCCACAGAACACAAAGAAGTTTCTCAGAAAGCTTCTTTCTCGTTGTTTTCGGAGTTTATATCCTTTGGCCCTATAGTCTTCAAAGGGATCCGAAATATCTGTTCTCAGATTCCACAGAAATAAGGCTAGCAAAGAGAGCCACGAAATACAGATGTTACTCTGTGAGATGAATTAACAGAACACTAAGCAGTTTCTCAGAGAGCTTCTTTCCAGATTTCAACTGAGGATATTTCCTTTTTCACCATTGCCCTCTAGGGGTTCAAAATATCACTTTGCCAATTCAACAAGAACTGTCTTAGCGAAACGCTTCTTGAGGGGAAAGCTGTAACTCTGTGAGATGATTTCACAGAACACAAAGAAGTTTCTCAGAAAGTTTCTTTCTCTTTGTTATCAGAGTTTATTTCCTTTGGCCCTATAGTCTTTAAAGGGATCCGAAATATCTGTTCTCAGATTCCACAGAAATAAGGGTAGCAAAGAGATCCACGAAATACAGATGTAACTCTGTGAGATGAATTAACAGAACACTAAGCAGTTTCTCAGAAAGCTTCTTTCCAGATTTCATCTGAGGATATTTCCTTTTTCACCATAGCCCTCTATGCGCTTCCAAATATCACTTTGCCAATTCCACAATAAATGTCTTAGCGAAAGACTTCTTGTGGGGAAAGCTGTAACTGTGTGAGATGATTTCACAGAACACAAAGAAGTTTCTCAGAAAGTTTCTTTCTCTTTGTTATCGGAGTTTATTTCCTTTGGCCCTATAGTCTTTAAAGGGATCCGAAATATCTGTTCTCAGATTCCACAGAAATAAGGCTAGCAAAGAGATCGACGAAATACAGATGTAACTCTGTGAGGTGAATTAACAGAACACTAAGCAGTTTCTCAGAAAGCTTCTTTCCAGATTTCATCTGAGGATATTTCCTTTTTCACCATAGCCCTCTATGCGCTTCCAAATATCACTTTGCCAATTCCACAAGAACTGTCTTAGCGAAAGGCTTCTTGAGGGGAAAGCTGTAACTCTGTGAGATGATTTCACAGAACACAAAGAAGTTTCTCAGAAAGCTTCTTTCTCGTTGTTATCGGAGTTTATATCCTTTGGCCCTATAGTCTTCAAAGGGATCCGAAATATCTGTTCTCAGATTCCACAGAAATAAGGCTAGCAAAGAGAGCCACGAAATACAGATGTAACTCTGTGAGATGAATTAACAGAACGCTAAGCAGTTTCTCAGAAAGCTTCTTTCCAGATTTCATCTGAGGATATTTCCTTTTTCACCATTGCCCTCTATGGGCTTCCAAATATCACTTTGCCAATTCCACAAGAACTGTCTTAGCGAAAGGCTTCTTGAGGGGAAAGCTGTAACTCTGTGAGATGATTTCACAGAACACAAAGAAGTTTCTCAGAAAGCTTCTTTCTCATTGTTATCGGAGTTTATATCCTTTGGCCCTATAATCTTCAAAGGGATCCGAAATATCTGTTCTCAGATTCCACAGAAATAAGGCTAGCAAAGAGATCCGCGAAATACAGATGTAACTCTGTGAGATGAATTAACAGAACACTCAGCAGTTTCTCAGAAAGCTTCTTTCCAGATTTCATCTGAGGATATTTCCTTTTTCACCATAGCCCTCTATGCGCTTCCAAATATCACTTTGCCAATTCCACAATAAATGTCATAGCGAAAGACTTCTTGTGGGGAAAGCTGTAACTCTGTGAGATGATTTCACAGAACACAAAGAAGTTTCTCAGAAAGCTTCTTTCTCGTTGTTATAGGAGTTTATATCCTTTGGCCCTATAGTCTTCAAAGGGATCCGAAATATCTCTTCTCAGATTCCACAGAAATAAGGCTAGCAAAGAGATCCACGAAATACAGATGTAACTCTGTGTGATGAATTAACAGAACACTAAGCAGTTTCTCAGAAAGCTTCTTTCCAGATTTCATCTGAGGATATTTCCTTTTTCACCATAGCCCTCTATGCGCTTCCAAATATCACTTTGCCAATTCCACAATAAATGTCTTAGCGAAAGACTTCTTGTGGGGAAAGCTCTAACTCTGTGAGATTATTTCACAGAACGCAAAGAAGTTTCTCAGAAAGTTTCTTTCTCTTTGTTATCGGAGTTTATTTCCTTTGGCCCTATAGTCTTTAAAGGGATCCGAAATATCTGTTCTCAGATTCCACAGAAATAAGGCTAGCAAAGAGATCCGCGAAATACAGATGTAACTCTGTGAGATGAATTAACAGAACACTAAGCAGTTTCTCAGAAAGCTTCTTTCCAGATTTCATCTGAGGATATTTCCTTTTTCACCATAGCCCTCTATGCGCTTCCAAATATCACTTTGCCAATTCCACAATAAATGTCTTAGCGAAAGACTTCTTGTGGGGAAAGCTGTAACTCTGAGAGATGATTTCACAGAACACAAAGAAGTTTCTCAGAAAGCTTCTTTCTCTTTGTTATCGGAGTTTATTTCCTTTGGCCCTATAGTCTTTAAAGGGATCCGAAATATCTGTTCTCAGATTCCACAGAAATAAGGCTAGCAAAGAGATCCGCGAAATACAGATGTAACTCTGTGAGATGAATTAACAGAACACTAAGCAGTTTCTCAGAAAGCTTCTTTCCAGATTTCATCTGAGGATATTTCCTTTTTCACCATTGCCATCTATGCGCTTCCAAATATCACTTTGCCAATTCCACAATAAATGTCTTAGCGAAAGACTTCTTGTGGGGAAAGCTGTAACTCTGTGAGTTGATTTCACAGAACACAAAGAAGTTTCTCAGAAAGCTTCTTTCTCGTTGTTATCGGAGTTTATATCCTTTGGCCCTATAGTCTTCAAAGGGATCCGAAATATCTCTTCTCAGATTCCACAGAAATAAGGCTAGCAAAGAGATCCACGAAATACAGATGTACCTCTGTGAGATGAATTAACAGAACACTAAGCAGTTTCTCAGAAAGCTTCTTTCCAGATTTCATCTGAGGAAATTTCCTTTTTCACCATAGCCCTCTATGCGCTTCCAAATATCACTTTGCCAATTCCACAATAAATGTCTTAGCGAAAGACTTCTTGTGGGGAAAGCTGTAACTCTGTGAGATGATTTCACAGAACACAAAGAAGTTTCTCAGAAAGTTTCTTTCTCTTTGTTATCGGAGTTTATTTCCTTTGGCCCTATAGTCTTTAAAGGGATCCGAAATATCTGTTCTCAGATTCCACAGAAATAAGGCTAGCAAAGAGATCGACGAAATACAGATGTAACTCTGTGAGGTGAATTAACAGAACACTAAGCAGTTTCTCAGAAAGCTTCTTTCCAGATTTCATCTGAGGATATTTCCTTTTTCACCATTGCCCTCTATGGGCTTCCAAATATCACTTTGCCAATTCCACAAGAACTGTCTTAGCGAAAGGCTTCTTGAGGGGAAAGCTGTAACTCTGTGAGATGATTTCACAGAACACAAAGAAGTTTCTCAGAAAGCTTCTTTCTCGTTGTTATCGGAGTTTATATCCTTTGGCCCTATAGTCTTCAAAGGGATCCGAAATATCTGTTCTCAGATTCCACAGAAATAAGGCTAGCAAAGAGAGCCACGAAATACAGATGTAACTCTGTGAGATGAATTAACAGAACACTAAGCAGTTTCTCAGAAAGCTTCTTTCCAGATTTCATCTGAGGATATTTCCTTTTTCACCATAGCCCTCTATGCGCTTCCAAATATCACTTTGCCAATTCCACAATAAATGTCTTAGCGAAAGACTTCTTGTGGGGAAAGCTGTAACTCTGTGAGATGATTTCACAGAACACAAAGAAGTTTCTCAGAAAGTTTCTTTCTCTTTGTTATCGGAGTTTATTTCCTTTGGCCCTACAGTCTTTAAAGGGATCCGAAATATCTGTTCTCAGATTCCACAGAAATAAGGCTAGCAAAGAGATCCGCGAAATACAGATGTAACTCTGTGAGATGAATTAACAGAACACTAAGCAGTTTCTCAGAAAGCTTCTTTCCAGATTTCATCTGAGGATATTTCCTTTTTCACCATTGCCCTCTATGGGCTTCCAAATATCACTTTGCCAATTCCACAATAAATGTCTTAGCGAAAGACTTCTTGTGGGGAAAGCTGTAACTCTGTGAGATGATTTCAGAGAACACAAAGAAGTTTCTCAGAAAGTTTCTTTCTCTTTGTTATCGGAGTTTATTTCCTTTGGCCCTATAGTCTTTGAAGGGATCCGAAATATCTGTTCTCAGATTCCACAGAAATAAGGCTAGCAAAGAGATCCACGAAATACAGATGTAACTCTGTGAGATGAATTAACAGAACACTAAGCAGTTTCTCAGAAAGCTTCTTTCCAGATTTCATCTGAGGATATTTCCTTTTTCACCATTGCCCACTATGGGCTTCCAAATATCACTTTGCCAATTCCACAAGAACTGTCTTAGCGAAAGGCTTCTTGAGGGGAAAGCTGTAACTCTGTGAGATGATTTCACAGAACACAAAGAAGTTTCTCAGAAAGTTTCTTTCTCTTTGTTATCGGAGTTTATTTCCTTTGGCCCTATAGTCTTTAAAGGGATCCGAAATATCTCTTCTCAGATTCCACAGAAATAAGGCTAGCAAAGAGATCCGCGAAATACAGATGTAACTCTGTGAGATGAATTAACAGAACACTAAGCAGTTTCTCAGAAAGCTTCTTTCCAGATTTCATCTGAGGATATTTCCTTTTTCACCATTGCCCTCTATGGGCTTCCAAATATCACTTTGCAATTCCACAAGAACTGTCTTAGCGAAAGGCTTCTTGAGGGGAAAGCTGTAACTCTGTGAGATGATTTCACAGAACACAAAGAAATTTCTCAGAAAGCTTCTTTCTCTTTGTTATCGGAGTTTATTTCCTTTGGCCCAATAGTCTTTAAAGGGATCCGAAATATCTGTTCTCAGATTCCACAGAAATAAGGCTAGCAAAGAGATCCGCGAAATACAGATGTAACTCTGTGAGATGAATTAACAGAACACTAAGCAGTTTCTCAGAAAGCTTCTTTCCAGATTTCATCTGAGGATATTTCCTTTTTCACCATTGCCCTCTATGGGCTTCCAAATATCACTTTGCCAATTCCACAAGAACTGTCTTAGCGAAAGGCTTCTTGAGGGGAAAGCTGTAACTCTGTGAGATGATTTCACAGAACACAAAGAAGTTTCTCAGAAAGTTTCTTTCTCTTTGTTATCGGAGTTTATTTCCTTTGGCCCTATAGTCTTTAAAGGGATCCGAAATATCTCTTCTCAGATTCCACAGAAATAAGGCTAGCAAAGAGATCCGCGAAATACAGATGTAACTCTGTGAGATGAATTAACAGAACACTAAGCAGTTTCTCAGAAAGCTTCTTTCCAGATTTCATCTGAGGATATTTCCTTTTTCACCATAGCCCTCTATGCGCTTCCAAATATCACTTTGCCAATTCCACAATAAATGTCTTAGCGAAAGACTTCTTGTGGGGAAAGCTGTAACTCTGTGAGATGATTTCACAGAACACAAAGAAGTTTCTCAGAAAGTTTCTTTCTCTTTGTTATCGGAGTTTATTTCCTTTGGCCCTACAGTCTTTAAAGGGATCCGAAATATCTGTTCTCAGATTCCACAGAAATAAGGCTAGCAAAGAGATCCGCGAAATACAGATGTAACTCTGTGAGATGAATTAACAGAACACTAAGCAGTTTCTCAGAAAGCTTCTTTCCAGATTTCATCTGAGGATATTTCCTTTTTCACCATTGCCCTCTATGGGCTTCCAAATATCACTTTGCCAATTCCACAATAAATGTCTTAGCGAAAGACTTCTTGTGGGGAAAGCTGTAACTCTGTGAGATGATTTCAGAGAACACAAAGAAGTTTCTCAGAAAGTTTCTTTCTCTTTGTTATCGGAGTTTATTTCCTTTGGCCCTATAGTCTTTGAAGGGATCCGAAATATCTGTTCTCAGATTCCACAGAAATAAGGCTAGCAAAGAGATCCACGAAATACAGATGTAACTCTGTGAGATGAATTAACAGAACACTAAGCAGTTTCTCAGAAAGCTTCTTTCCAGATTTCATCTGAGGATATTTCCTTTTTCACCATTGCCCACTATGGGCTTCCAAATATCACTTTGCCAATTCCACAAGAACTGTCTTAGCGAAAGGCTTCTTGAGGGGAAAGCTGTAACTCTGTGAGATGATTTCACAGAACACAAAGAAGTTTCTCAGAAAGTTTCTTTCTCTTTGTTATCGGAGTTTATTTCCTTTGGCCCTATAGTCTTTAAAGGGATCCGAAATATCTCTTCTCAGATTCCACAGAAATAAGGCTAGCAAAGAGATCCGCGAAATACAGATGTAACTCTGTGAGATGAATTAACAGAACACTAAGCAGTTTCTCAGAAAGCTTCTTTCCAGATTTCATCTGAGGATATTTCCTTTTTCACCATTGCCCTCTATGGGCTTCCAAATATCACTTTGCAATTCCACAAGAACTGTCTTAGCGAAAGGCTTCTTGAGGGGAAAGCTGTAACTCTGTGAGATGATTTCACAGAACACAAAGAAATTTCTCAGAAAGCTTCTTTCTCTTTGTTATCGGAGTTTATTTCCTTTGGCCCAATAGTCTTTAAAGGGATCCGAAATATCTGTTCTCAGATTCCACAGAAATAAGGCTAGCAAAGAGATCCGCGAAATACAGATGTAACTCTGTGAGATGAATTAACAGAACACTAAGCAGTTTCTCAGAAAGCTTCTATCCAGATTTCATCTGAGGATATTTCCTTTTTCACCATTGCCCTCTATGGGCTTCCAAATATCACTTTGCCAATTCCACAAGAACTGTCTTAGCGAAAGGCTTCTTGAGGGGAAAGCTGTAACTCTGTGAGATGATTTCACAGAACACAAAGAAGTTTCTCAGAAAGTTTCTTTCTCTTTGTTATCGGAGTTTATTTCCTTTGGCCCTATAGTCTTTAAAGGGATCCGAAATATCTCTTCTCAGATTCCACAGAAATAAGGCTAGCAAAGAGATCCGCGAAATACAGATGTAACTCTGTGAGATGAATTAACAGAACACTAAGCAGTTTCTCAGAAAGCTTCTTTCCAGATTTCATCTGAGGATATTTCCTTTTTCACCATAGCCCTCTATGCGCTTCCAAATTTCACTTTGCCAATTCCACAATAAATGTCTTAGCGAAAGACTTCTTGTGGGGAAAGATGTAACTCTGTGAGATAATTTCACAGAACACAAAGAAGTTTCTCAGAAAGTTTCTTTCTCTTTGTTATCGGAGTTTATTTCCTTTGGCCCTATAGTCTTTAAAGGGATCCGAAATATATGTTCTCAGATTCCACAGAAATAACGCTAGCAAAGAGATCCGCGAAATACAGATGTGTCTCTGTGAGATGAATTTACAGAACACTAAGCAGTTTCTCAGAAAGCTTCTTTCCAGATTTCATCTGAGGATATTTCCTTTTTCACCATTGCCCTCTATGTGCTTCCAAATATCACTTTGCCAATTCCACAAGAACTGTCTTAGCGAAAGGCTTCTTGAGGGGAAAGCTGTAACTCTGTGAGATGATTTCACAGAACACAAAGAAGTTTCTCACAAAGCTTCTTTCTCCTTGTTATCTGAGTTTATATCCTTTGGCCCTATAGTCTTCAAAGGGATCCGAAATATCTGTTCTCAGATTCCACAGAAATAAGGCTAGCAAAGAGATCCGCGAAATACAGATGTAAATCTGTGAGATGAATTAACAGAACACTAAGCAGTTTCTCAGAAAGCTTCTTTACAGATTTCATCTGAGGATATTTCCTTTTTCACCATAGCCCTCTATGGGCTTCCAAATATCACTTTGCCAATTCCACAATAAATGTCTTAGCGAAAGACTTCTTGTGGGGAAAGCTGTAACTCTGTGAGCTGATTTCACAGAACACAAAGAAGTTTCTCAGAAAGTTTCTTTCTCTTTGTTATCGGAGTTTATTTCCTTTGGCCCTAGACCGAAATATCTGTTCTCAGATTCCACAGAAATAAGGCTAGCAAAGAGATCCACGAAATACAGATGTAACTCTGTGAGATGAATTAACAGAACACTAAGCAGTTTCTCAGAAAGCTTCTTTCCAGATTTCATCTGAGGATATTTCCTTTTTCACCATTGCCCTCTATGGGCTTCCAAATATCACTTTGCCAATTCCACAAGAACTGTCTTAGCGAAAGGCTTCTTGAGGGGAAAGTTGTAACTCTGTTAGATGATTTCACAGAACACAAAGAAGTTTCTCAGAAAGTTTCTTTCTCTTTGTTATCGGAGTTTATTTCCTTTGGCCCTATAGTCTTTAAAGGGATCCGAAATATCTCTTCTCAGATTCCACAGAAATAAGGCTAGCAAAGAGATCCGCGAAATACAGATGTAACTCTGTGAGATGAATTAACAGAACACTAAGCAGTTTCACAGAAAGCTTCTTTCCAGATTTCATCTGAGGATTTTCCTTTTTCACCATAGCCCTCTATGCGCTTCCAAATATCACTTTGCCAATTCCACAATAAATGTCTTAGCGAAAGACTTCTTGTGGGGAAAGCTGTAACTCTGTGAGATGATTTCACAGAACACAAAGAAGTTTCTCAGAAAGTTTCTTTCTCTTTGTTATCGGAGTTTATTTCCTTTGGCCCTATAGTCTTTAAAGGGATCCGAAATATCTGTTCTCAGATTCCACAGAAATAAGGCTAGCAAAGAGATCCACGAAATACAGATGTAACTCTGTGAGATGAATTAACAGAACACTAAGCAGTTTCTCAGAAAGCTTCTTTCCAGATTTCATCTGAGGATATTTCCTTTTTCACCATTGCCCTCTATGGTCTTCCAAATATCACTTTGCCAATTCCACAAGAACTGTCTTAGCGAAAGGCTTCTTGAGGGGAAAGCTGTAACTCTGTGAGATGATTTCACAGAACACAAAGAGGTTTCTCACAAAGCTTCTTTCTCCTTGTTATCGGAGTTTATATCCTTTGGCCCTATAGTCTTCAAAGGGATCCGAAATATCTGTTCTCAGATTCCACAGAAATAAGGCTAGCAAAGAGATCCACGAAATACAGATGTAACTCTGTGAGATGAATTAACAGAACACTAAGCAGTTTCTCAGAAAGCTTCTTTCCAGATTTCATCTGAGGATATTTCCTTTTTCACCATAGCCCTCTATGCGCTTCCAAATATCACTTTGCCAATTCCACAATAAATGTCTTAGCGAAAGACTTCTTGTGGGGAAAGCTGTAACTCTGTGAGATGATTTCACAGAACACAAAGAAGTTTCTCAGAAAGCTTCTTTCTCGTTGTTATCGGAGTTTATATCCTTTGGCCCTATAGTCTTCAAAGGGATCCGAAATATCTTTCTCAGATTCCACAGAAATAAGGCTAGCAAAGAGATCCACGAAATACAGATGTAACTCTGTGAGATGAATTAACAGAACACTAAGCAGTTTCTCAGAAAGCTTCTTTCCAGATTTCATCTGAGGATATTTCCTTTTTCAGCATAGCCCTCTATGCGCTTCCAAATATCACTTTGCCAATTCCACAATAAATGTCTTAGCGAAAGACTTCTTGTGGGGAAAGCTGTAACTCTGTGAGATGATTTCACAGAACACAAAGAAGTTTCTCAGAAAGTTTCTTTCTCTTTGTTATCGGAGTTTATTTCCTTTGGCCCTATAGTCTTTAAAGGGATCCGAAATATCTGTTCTCAGATTCCACAGAAATAAGGCTAGCAAAGAGATCCGCGAAATACAGATGTAAATCTGTGAGATGAATTAACAGAACACTAAGCAGTTTCTCAGAAAGCTTCTTTCCTGATTTCATCTGAGGATATTTCTTTTTCACCATAGCCCTCTATGCGCTTCCAAATATCACTTTGCCAATTCCACAATAAATGTCTTAGCGAAAGACTTCTTGTGGGGAAAGCTGTAACTCTGTGAGATGATTTCACAGAACACAAAGAAGTTTCTCAGAAAGTTTCTTTCTCTTTGTTATCGGAGTTTATTTCCTTTGGCCCTAGACCGAAATATCTGTTCTCAGATTCCACAGAAATAAGGCTAGCAAAGAGATCCGCGAAATACAGATGTAACTCTGTGAGATGAATTAACAGAACACTAAGCAGTTTCTCAGAAAGCTTCTTTCCAGATTTCATCTGAGGATATTTCCTTTTTCACCATTGCCCTCTAAGGGCTTCCAAATATCACTTTGCCAATTCCACAAGAACTGTCTTAGCGAAAGGCTTCTTGAGGGGAAAGCTGTAACTCTGTGAGATGATTTCACAGAACACAAAGAAGTTTCTCAGAAAGTTTCTTTCTCTTTGTTATCGGAGTTTATTTCCTTTGGCCCTATACTCTTTAAAGGGATCCGAAATATCTCTTCTCAGATTCCACAGAAATAAGGCTAGCAAAGAGATCCGCGAAATACAGATGTAACTCTGTGAGATGAATTAACAGAACACTAAGCAGTTTCTCAGAAAGCTTCTTTCCAGATTTCATCTGAGGATATTTCCTTTTTCACCATTGACCTCTATGCGCTTCCAAATATCACTTTGCCAATTCCACAATAAATGTCTTAGCGAAAGACTTCTTGTGGGGAAAGCTGTAACTCTGTGAGATGATTTCACAGAACACAAAGAAGTTTCTCAGAAAGCTTCTTTCTCGTTGTTATCGGAGTTTATATCCTTTGGCCGTGTAGTCTTCAAAGGGATCCGAAATATCTCTTCTCAGATTCCACGGAAATAAGGCTAGCAAAGAGATCCGCGAAATACAGATGTAACTCTGTGAGATGAATTAACAGAACACTAAGCAGTTTCTCAGAAAGCTTCTTTCCAGATTTCATCTGAGGATATTTCCTTTTTCACCATAGCCCTCTATGCGCTTCCAAATATCACTTTGCCAATTCCACAATAAATGTCTTAGCGAAAGACTTCTTGTGGGGAAAGCTGTAACTCTGTGAGATGATTTCACAGAACACAAAGAAGTTTCTCACAAAGCTTCTTTCTCTTTGTTATCGGAGTTTATTTCCTTTGGCCCTATAGTCTTTAAAGGGATCCGAAATATCTGTTCTCAGATTCCACAGAAATAAGGCTAGCAAAGAGATCCGCGAAATACACATGTAACTCTGTGAGATGAATTAACAGAACACTAAGCAGTTTCTCAGAAAGCTTCTTTCCAGATTTCATCTGAGGATATTTCCTTTTTCACCATTGCCCTCTTTGCGCTTCCAAACATCACTTTGACAATTCCACAATAAATGTCTTAGCGAAAGACTTCTTGTGGGGAAAGCTGTAACTCTGTGAGATGATTTCACAGAACACAAAGAAGTTTCTCAGAAAGTTTCTTTCTCTTTGTTATCGGAGTTTATTTCCTTTGGCCCTATAGTCTTTAAAGGGATCCGAAATATCTGTTCTCAGATTCCACAGAAATAAGGCTAGCAAAGAGATCCGCGAAATTCAGATGTAACTCTGTGAGATGAATTAACAGAACACTAAGCAGTTTCTCAGAAAGCTTCTTTCCAGATTTCATCTGAGGATATTTCCTTTTTCACCATTGCCCTCTATGGGCTTCCAAATATCACTTTGCCAATTCCACAAGAACTGTCTTAGCGAAAGGCTTCTTGAGGGGAAAGCTGTAACTCTGTGAGATGATTTCACAGAACACAAAGAAGTTTCTCAGAAAGTTTCTTTCTCTTTGTTATCGGAGTTTATTTCCTTTGGCCCTATAGTCTTTAAAGGGATCCGAAATATCTCTTCTCAGATTCCACAGAAATAAGGCTAGCAAAGAGATCCGCGAAATACAGATGTAACTCTGTGAGATGAATTAACAGAACACTAAGCAGTTTCACAGAAAGCTTCTTTCCAGATTTCATCTGAGGATATTTCCTTTTTCACCATAGCCCTCTATGCGCTTCCAAATATCACTTTGCCAATTCCACAATAAATGTCTTAGCGAAAGACTTCTTGTGGGGAAAGATGTAACTCTGTGAGATAATTTCACAGAACACAAAGAAGTTTCTCAGAAAGTTTCTTTCTCTTTGTTATCGGAGTTTATTTCCTTTGGCCCTATAGTCTTTAAAGGGATCCGAAATATCTGTTCTCAGATACCACAGAAATAACGCTAGCAAAGAGATCCGCGAAATACAGATGTGTCTCTGTGAGATGAATTTACAGAACACTAAGCAGTTTCTCAGAAAGCTTCTTTCCAGATTTCATCAGAGGATATTTCCTTTTTCACCATTGCCCTCTATGGTCTTCCAAATATCACTTTGCCAATTCCACAAGAACTGTCTTAGCGAAAGGCTTCTTGAGGGGAAAGCTGTAACTCTGTGAGATGATTTCACAGAACACAAAGAGGTTTCTCACAAAGCTTCTTTCTCCTTGTTATCGGAGTTTATATCCTTTGGCCCTATAGTCTTCAAAGGGATCCGAAATATCTGTTCTCAGATTCCACAGAAATAAGGCTAGCAAAGAGATCCACGAAACACAGATGTAACTCTGTGAGATGAATTAACAGAACACTAAGCAGTTTCTCAGAAAGCTTCTTTCCAGATTTCATCTGAGGATATTTCCTTTTTCACCATAGCCCTCTATGCGCTTCCAAATATCACTTTGCCAATTCCACAATAAATGTCTTAGCGAAAGACTTCTTGTGGGGAAAGCTGTAACTCTGTGAGATGATTTCACAGAACACAAAGAAGTTTCCCAGAAAGCTTCTTTCTCGTTGTTATCGGAGTTTATATCCTTTGGCCCTATAGTCTTCAAAGGGATCCGAAATATCTTTCTCAGATTCCACAGAAATAAGGCTAGCAAAGAGATCCACGAAATACAGATGTAACTCTGTGAGATGAATTAACAGAACACTAAGCAGTTTCTCAGAAAGCTTCTTTCCAGATTTCATCTGAGGATATTTCCTTTTTCACCATAGCCCTCTATGTGCTTCCAAATATCACTTTGCCAATTCCACAATAAATGTCTTAGCGAAAGACTTCTTGTGGGGAAAGCTGTAACTCTGTGAGATGATTTCACAGAACACAAAGAAGTTTCTCAGAAAGTTTCTTTCTCTTTGTTATCGGAGTTTATTTCCTTTGGCCCTATAGTCTTTAAAGGGATCCGAAATATCTGTTCTCAGATTCCACAGAAATAAGGCTAGCAAAGAGATCCGCGAAATACAGATGTAAATCTGTGAGATGAATTAACAGAACACTAAGCAGTTTCTCAGATAGCTTCTTTCCTGATTTCATCTGAGGATATTTCCTTTTTCACCATAGCCCTCTATGCGCTTCCAAATATCACTTTGCCAATTCCACAATAAATGTCTTAGCGAAAGACTTCTTGTGGGGAAAGCTGTAACTCTGTGAGATGATTTCACAGAACACAAAGAAGTTTCTCAGAAAGTTTCTTTCTCTTTGTTATCGGAGTTTATTTCCTTTGGCCCTAGACCGAAATATCTGTTCTCAGATTCCACAGAAATAAGGCTAGCAAAGAGATCCACGAAATACAGATGTAACTCTGTGAGATGAATTAACAGAACACTAAGCAGTTTCTCAGAAAGCTTCTTTCCAGATTTCATCTGAGGATATTTCCTTTTTCACCATTGCCCTCTATGGGCTTCCAAATATCACTTTGCCAATTCCACAAGAACTGTCTTAGCGAAAGGCTTCTTGAGGGGAAAGCTGTAACTCTGTGAGATGATTTCACAGAACACAAAGAAGTTTCTCAGAAAGTTTCTTTCTCTTTGTTATCGGAGTTTATTTCCTTTGGCCCTATAGTCTTTAAAGGGATCCGAAATATCTCTTCTCAGATTCCACAGAAATAAGGCTAGCAAAGAGATCCGCGAAATACAGATGTAACTCTGTGAGATGAATTAACAGAACACTAAGCAGTTTCTCAGAAAGCTTCTTTCCAGATTTCATCTGAGGATATTTCCTTTTTCAGCATAGCCCTCTATGCGCTTCCAAATTTCACTTTGCCAATTCCACAATAAATGTCTTAGCGAAAGACTTCTTGTGGGGAAAGATGTAACTCTGTGAGATAATTTCACAGAACACAAAGAAGTTTCTCAGAAAGTTTCTTTCTCTTTGTTATCGGAGTTTATTTCCTTTGGCCCTATAGTCTTTAAAGGGATCCGAAATATCTGTTCTCAGATTCCACAGAAATAACGCTAGCAAAGAGATCCGCGAAATACAGATGTGTCTCTGTGAGATGAATTTACAGAACACTAAGCAGTTTCTCAGAAAGCTTCTTTCCAGATTTTATCTGAGGATATTTCCTTTTTCACCATTGCCCTCTATGTGCTTCCAAATATCATTTGCCAATTCCACAAGAACTGTCTTAGCGAAAGGCTTCTTGAGGGGAAAGCTGTAACTCTGTGAGATGATTTCACAGAACACAAAGAAGTTTCTCACAAAGCTTCTTTCTCCTTGTTATCTGAGTTTATATCCTTTGGCCCTATAGTCTTCAAAGGGATCCGAAATATCTGTTCTCAGATTCCACGGAAATAAGGCTAGCAAAGAGATCCGCGAAATACAGATGTAAATCTGTGAGATGAATTAACAGAACACTAAGCAGTTTCTCAGAAAGCTTCTTTACAGATTTCATCTGAGGATATTTCCTTTTTCACCATAGCCCTCTATGGGCTTCCAAATATCACTTTGCCAATTCCACAATAAATGTCTTAGCGAAAGACTTCTTGTGGGGAAAGCTGTAACTCTGTGAGCTGATTTCACAGAACACAAAGAAGTTTCTCAGAAAGTTTCTTTCTCTTTGTTATCGGAGTTTATTTCCTTTGGCCCTATAGTCTTTAAAGGGATCCGAAATATCTCTTCTCAGATTCCACAGAAATAAGGCTAGCAAAGAGATCCGCGAAATACAGATGTAACTCTGTGAGATGAATTAACAGAACACTAAGCAGTTTCACAGAAAGCTTCTTTCCAGATTTCATCTGAGGATATTTCCTTTTTCACCATAGCCCTCTATGCGCTTCCAAATATCACTTTGCCAATTCCACAATAAATGTCTTAGCGAAAGACTTCTTGTGGGGAAAGATGTAACTCTGTGAGATAATTTCACAGAACACAAAGAAGTTTCTCAGAAAGTTTCTTTCTCTTTGTTATCGGAGTTTATTTCCTTTGGCCCTATAGTCTTTAAAGGGATCCGAAATATCTGTTCTCAGATACCACAGAAATAACGCTAGCAAAGAGATCCGCGAAATACAGATGTGTCTCTGTGAGATGAATTTACAGAACACTAAGCAGTTTCTCAGAAAGCTTCTTTCCAGATTTCATCTGAGGATATTTCCTTTTTCACCATTGCCCTCTATGGTCTTCCAAATATCACTTTGCCAATTCCACAAGAACTGTCTTAGCGAAAGGCTTCTTGAGGGGAAAGCTGTAACTCTGTGAGATGATTTCACAGAACACAAAGAGGTTTCTCACAAAGCTTCTTTCTCCTTGTTATCGGAGTTTATATCCTTTGGCCCTATAGTCTTCAAAGGGATCCGAAATATCTGTTCTCAGATTCCACAGAAATAAGGCTAGCAAAGAGATCCACGAAATACAGATGTAACTCTGTGAGATGAATTAACAGAACACTAAGCAGTTTCTCAGAAAGCTTCTTTCCAGATTTCATCTGAGGATATTTCCTTTTTCACCATAGCCCTCTATGCGCTTCCAAATATCACTTTGCCAATTCCACAATAAATGTCTTAGCGAAAGACTTCTTGTGGGGAAAGCTGTAACTCTGTGAGATGATTTCACAGAACACAAAGAAGTTTCCCAGAAAGCTTCTTTCTCGTTGTTATCGGAGTTTATATCCTTTGGCCCTATAGTCTTCAAAGGGATCCGAAATATCTTTCTCAGATTCCACAGAAATAAGGCTAGCAAAGAGATCCACGAAATACAGATGTAACTCTGTGAGATGAATTAACAGAACACTAAGCAGTTTCTCAGAAAGCTTCTTTCCAGATTTCATCTGAGGATATTTCCTTTTTCACCATAGCCCTCTATGTGCTTCCAAATATCACTTTGCCAATTCCACAATAAATGTCTTAGCGAAAGACTTCTTGTGGGGAAAGCTGTAACTCTGTGAGATGATTTCACAGAACACAAAGAAGTTTCTCAGAAAGTTTCTTTCTCTTTGTTATCGGAGTTTATTTCCTTTGGCCCTATAGTCTTTAAAGGGATCCGAAATATCTGTTCTCAGATTCCACAGAAATAAGGCTAGCAAAGAGATCCGCGAAATACAGATGTAAATCTGTGAGATGAATTAACAGAACACTAAGCAGTTTCTCAGATAGCTTCTTTCCTGATTTCATCTGAGGATATTTCCTTTTTCACCATAGCCCTCTATGCGCTTCCAAATATCACTTTGCCAATTCCACAATAAATGTCTTAGCGAAAGACTTCTTGTGGGGAAAGCTGTAACTCTGTGAGATGATTTCACAGAACACAAAGAAGTTTCTCAGAAAGTTTCTTTCTCTTTGTTATCGGAGTTTATTTCCTTTGGCCCTAGACCGAAATATCTGTTCTCAGATTCCACAGAAATAAGGCTAGCAAAGAGATCCACGAAATACAGATGTAACTCTGTGAGATGAATTAACAGAACACTAAGCAGTTTCTCAGAAAGCTTCTTTCCAGATTTCATCTGAGGATATTTCCTTTTTCACCATTGCCCTCTATGGGCTTCCAAATTTCACTTTGCCAATTCCACAAGAACTGTCTTAGCGAAAGGCTTCTTGAGGGGAAAGCTGTAACTCTGTGAGATGATTTCACAGAACACAAAGAAGTTTCTCAGAAAGTTTCTTTCTCTTTGTTATCGGAGTTTATTTCCTTTGGCCCTATAGTCTTTAAAGGGATCCGAAATATCTCTTCTCAGATTCCACAGAAATAAGGCTAGCAAAGAGATCCGCGAAATACAGATGTAACTCTGTGAGATGAATTAACAGAACACTAAGCAGTTTCTCAGAAAGCTTCTTTCCAGATTTCATCTGAGGATATTTCCTTTTTCAGCATAGCCCTCTATGCGCTTCCAAATTTCACTTTGCCAATTCCACAATAAATGTCTTAGCGAAAGACTTCTTGTGGGGAAAGATGTAACTCTGTGAGATAATTTCACAGAACACAAAGAAGTTTCTCAGAAAGTTTCTTTCTCTTTGTTATCGGAGTTTATTTCCTTTGGCCCTATAGTCTTTAAAGGGATCCGAAATATCTGTTCTCAGATTCCACAGAAATAACGCTAGCAAAGAGATCCGCGAAATACAGATGTGTCTCTGTGAGATGAATTTACAGAACACTAAGCAGTTTCTCAGAAAGCTTCTTTCCAGATTTTATCTGAGGATATTTCCTTTTTCACCATTGCCCTCTATGTGCTTCCAAATATCATTTGCCAATTCCACAAGAACTGTCTTAGCGAAAGGCTTCTTGAGGGGAAAGCTGTAACTCTGTGAGATGATTTCACAGAACACAAAGAAGTTTCTCACAAAGCTTCTTTCTCCTTGTTATCTGAGTTTATATCCTTTGGCCCTATAGTCTTCAAAGGGATCCGAAATATCTGTTCTCAGATTCCACGGAAATAAGGCTAGCAAAGAGATCCGCGAAATACAGATGTAAATCTGTGAGATGAATTAACAGAACACTAAGCAGTTTCTCAGAAAGCTTCTTTACAGATTTCATCTGAGGATATTTCCTTTTTCACCATAGCCCTCTATGGGCTTCCAAATATCACTTTGCCAATTCCACAATAAATGTCTTAGCGAAAGACTTCTTGTGGGGAAAGCTGTAACTCTGTGAGCTGATTTCACAGAACACAAAGAAGTTTCTCAGAAAGTTTCTTTCTCTTTGTTATCGGAGTTTATTTCCTTTGGCCCTAGACCGAAATATCTGTTCTCAGATTCCACAGAAATAAGGCTAGCAAAGAGATCCACGAAATACAGATGTAACTCTGTGAGATGAATTAACAGAACACTAAGCAGTTTCTCAGAAAGCTTCTTTCCAGATTTCATCTGAGGATATTTCCTTTTTCACCATTGCCCTCTATGGGCTTCCAAATATCACTTTGCCAATTCCACAAGAACTGTCTTAGCGAAAGGCTTCTTGAGGGGAAAGTTGTAACTCTGTGAGATGATTTCACAGAACACAAAGAAGTTTCTCAGAAAGTTTCTTTCTCTTTGTTATCGGAGTTTATTTCCTTTGGCCCTATAGTCTTTAAAGGGATCCGAAATATCTCTTCTCAGATTCCACAGAAATAAGGCTAGCAAAGAGATCCGCGAAATACAGATGTAACTCTGTGAGATGAATTAACAGAACACTAAGCAGTTTCACAGAAAGCTTCTTTCCAGATTTCATCTGAGGATTTTCCTTTTTCACCATAGCCCTCTATGCGCTTCCAAATATCACTTTGCCAATTCCACAATAAATGTCTTAGCGAAAGACTTCTTGTGGGGAAAGCTGTAACTCTGTGAGATGATTTCACAGAACACAAAGAAGTTTCTCAGAAAGTTTCTTTCTCTTTGTTATCGGAGTTTATTTCCTTTGGCCCTATAGTCTTTAAAGGGATCCGAAATATCTGTTCTCAGATTCCACAGAAATAAGGCTAGCAAAGAGATCCACGAAATACAGATGTAACTCTGTGAGATGAATTAACAGAACACTAAGCAGTTTCTCAGAAAGCTTCTTTCCAGATTTCATCTGAGGATATTTCCTTTTTCACCATTGCCCTCTATGTGCTTCCAAATATCACTTTGCCAATTCCACAAGAACTGTCTTAGCGAAAGGCTTCTTGGGAAAGCTGTAACTCTGTGAGATGATTTCACAGAACACAAAGAAGTTTCTCACAAAGCTTCTTTCTCCTTGTTATCTGAGTTTATATCCTTTGGCCCTATAGTCTTCAAAGGCATCCGAAATATCTGTTCTCAGATTCCACAGAAATAAGGCTAGCAAAGAGATCCGCGAAATACAGATGTAAATCTGTGAGATGAATTAACAGAACACTAAGCAGTTTCTCAGAAAGCTTCTTTACAGATTTCATCTGAGGATATTTCCTTTTTCACCATAGCCCTCTATGGGCTTCCAAATATCACTTTGCCAATTCCACAATAAATGTCTTAGCGAAAGACTTCTTGTGGGGAAAGCTGTAACTCTGTGAGCTGATTTCACAGAACACAAAGAAGTTTCTCAGAAAGTTTCTTTCTCTTTGTTATCGGAGTTTATTTCCTTTGGCCCTAGACCGAAATATCTGTTCTCAGATTCCACAGAAATAAGGCTAGCAAAGAGATCCACGAAATACAGATGTAACTCTGTGAGATGAATTAACAGAACACTAAGCAGTTTCTCAGAAAGCTTCTTTCCAGATTTCATCTGAGGATATTTCCTTTTTCACCATTGCCCTCTATGGGCTTCCAAATATCACTTTGCCAATTCCACAAGAACTGTCTTAGCGAAAGGCTTCTTGAGGGGAAAGTTGTAACTCTGTGAGATGATTTCACAGAACACAAAGAAGTTTCTCAGAAAGTTTCTTTCTCTTTGTTATCGGAGTTTATTTCCTTTGGCCCTATAGTCTTTAAAGGGATCCGAAATATCTCTTCTCAGATTCCACAGAAATAAGGCTAGCAAAGAGATCCGCGAAATACAGATGTAACTCTGTGAGATGAATTAACAGAACACTAAGCAGTTTCACAGAAAGCTTCTTTCCAGATTTCATCTGAGGATTTTCCTTTTTCACCATAGCCCTCTATGCGCTTCCAAATATCACTTTGCCAATTCCACAATAAATGTCTTAGCGAAAGACTTCTTGTGGGGAAAGCTGTAACTCTGTGAGATGATTTCACAGAACACAAAGAAGTTTCTCAGAAAGTTTCTTTCTCTTTGTTATCGGAGTTTATTTCCTTTGGCTCTATAGTCTTTAAAGGGATCCGAAATATCTGTTCTCAGATTCCACAGAAATAAGGCTAGCAAAGAGATCCACGAAATACAGATGTAACTCTGTGAGATGAATTAACAGAACACTAAGCAGTTTCTCAGAAAGCTTCTTTCCAGATTTCATCTGAGGATATTTCCTTTTTCACCATTGCCCTCTATGGGCTTCCAAATATCACTTTGCCAATTCCACAAGAACTGTCTTAGCGAAAGGCTTCTTGAGGGGAAAGCTGTAACTCTGTGAGATGATTTCACAGAACACAAAGAAGTTTCTCAGAAAGTTTCTTTCTCTTTGTTATCGGAGTTTATTTCCTTTGGCCCTATAGTCTTTAAAGGGATCCGAAATATCTCTTCTCAGATTCCACAGAAATAAGGCTAGCAAAGAGATCCGCGAAATACAGATGTAACTCTGTGAGATGAATTAACAGAACACTAAGCAGTTTCACAGAAAGCTTCTTTCCAGATTTCATCTGAGGATATTTCCTTTTTCACCATAGCCCTCTATGCGCTTCCAAATATCACTTTGCCAATTCCACAATAAATGTCTTAGCGAAAGACTTCTTGTGGGGAAAGATGTAACTCTGTGAGATAATTTCACAGAACACAAAGAAGTTTCTCAGAAAGTTTCTTTCTCTTTGTTATCGGAGTTTATTTCCTTTGGCCCTATAGTCTTTAAAGGGATCCGAAATATCTGTTCTCAGATTCCACAGAAATAACGCTAGCAAAGAGATCCGCGAAATACAGATGTGTCTCTGTGAGATGAATTTACAGAACACTTAGCAGTTTCTCAGAAAGCTTCTTTCCAGATTTCATCTGAGGATATTTCCTTTTTCACCATTGCCCTCTATGGTCTTCCAAATATCACTTTGCCAATTCCACAAGAACTGTCTTAGCGAAAGGCTTCTTGAGGGGAAAGCTGTAACTCTGTGAGATGATTTCAGAGAACACAAAGAGGTTTCTCACAAAGCTTCTTTCTCCTTGTTATCGGAGTTTATATCCTTTGGCCCTATAGTCTTCAAAGGGATCCGAAATATCTGTTCTCAGATTCCACAGAAATAAGGCTAGCAAAGAGATCCACGAAATACAGATGTAACTCTGTGAGATGAATTAACAGAACACTAAGCAGTTTCTCAGAAAGCTTCTTTCCAGATTTCATCTGAGGATATTTCCTTTTTCACCATAGCCCTCTATGCGCTTCCAAATATCACTTTGCCAATTCCACAATAAATGTCTTAGCGAAAGACTTCTTGTGGGGAAAGCTGTAACTCTGTGAGATGATTTCACAGAACACAAAGAAGTTTCTCAAAAAGCTTCTTTCTCGTTGTTATCGGAGTTTATATCCTTTGGCCCTATAGTCTTCAAAGGGATCCGAAATATCTTTCTCAGATTCCACAGAAATAAGGCTAGCAAAGAGATCCACGAAATACAGATGTAACTCTGTGAGATGAATTAACAGAACACTAAGCAGTTTCTCAGAAAGCTTCTTTCCAGATTTCATCTGAGGATATTTCCTTTTTCACCATAGCCCTCTATGGGCTTCCAAATATCACTTTGCCAATTCCACAATAAATGTCTTAGCGAAAGACTTCTTGTGGGGAAAGCTGTAACTCTGTGAGATGATTTCACAGAACACAAAGAAGTTTCTCAGAAAGTTTCTTTCTCTTTGTTATCGGAGTTTATTTCCTTTGGCCCTATAGTCTTTAAAGGGATCCGAAATATCTGTTCTCAGATTCCACAGAAATAAGGCTAGCAAAGAGATCTGCGAAATACAGATGTAAATCTGTGAGATGAATTAACAGAACACTAAGCAGTTTCACAGAAAGCTTCTTTCCTGATTTCATCTGAGGATATTTCTTTTTCACCATAGCCCTCTATGCGCTTCCAAATATCACTTTGCCAATTCCACAATAAATGTCTTAGCGAAAGACTTCTTGTGGGGAAAGCTGTAACTCTGTGAGATGATTTCACAGAACACAAAGAAGTTTCTCAGAAAGTTTCTTTCTCTTTGTTATCGGAGTTTATTTCCTTTGGCCCTAGACCGAAATATCTGTTCTCAGATTCCACAGAAATAAGGCTAGCAAAGAGATCCACGAAATACAGATGTAACTCTGTGAGATGAATTAACAGAACACTAAGCAGTTTCTCAGAAAGCTTCTTTCCAGATTTCATCTGAGGATATTTCCTTTTTCACCATTGCCCTCTATGGGCTTCCAAATATCACTTTGCCAATTCCACAAGAACTGTCTTAGCGAAAGGCTTCTTGAGGAGAAAGCTGTAACTCTGTGAGATGATTTCACAGAACACAAAGAAGTTTCTCAGAAAGTTTCTTTCTCTTTGTTATCGGAGTTTATTTCCTTTGGCCCTATAGTCTTTAAAGGGATCCGAAATATCTCTTCTCAGATTCCACAGAAATAAGGCTAGCAAAGAGATCCGCGAAATACAGATGTAACTCTGTGAGATGAATTAACAGAACACTAAGCAGTTTCTCAGAAAGCTTCTTTCCAGATTTCATCTGAGGATATTTCCTTTTTCACCATAGCCCTCTATGCGCTTCCAAATTTCACTTTGCCAATTCCACAATAAATGTCTTAGCGAAAGACTTCTTGTGGGGAAAGATGTAACTCTGTGAGATAATTTCACAGAACACAAAGAAGTTTCTCAGAAAGTTTCTTTCTCTTTGTTATCGGAGTTTATTTCCTTTGGCCCTATAGTCTTTAAAGGGATCCGAAATATCTGTTCTCAGATTCCACAGAAATAACGCTAGCAAAGAGATCCGCGAAATACAGATGTGTCTCTGTGAGATGAATTTACAGAACACTAAGCAGTTTCTCAGAAAGCTTCTTTCCAGATTTCATCTGAGGATATTTCCTTTTTCACCATTGCCCTCTATGTGCTTCCAAATATCACTTTGCCAATTCCACAAGAACTGTCTTAGCGAAAGGCTTCTTGAGGGGAAAGCTGTAACTCTGTGAGATGATTTCACAGAACACAAAGAAGTTTCTCACAAAGCTTCTTTCTCCTTGTTATCTGAGTTTATATCCTTTGGCCCTATAGTCTTCAAAGGGATCCGAAATATCTGTTCTCAGATTCCACAGGAATAAGGCTAGCAAAGAGATCCGCGAAATACAGATGTAAATCTGTGAGATGAATTAACAGAACACTAAGCAGTTTCTCAGAAAGCTTCTTTACAGATTTCATCTGAGGATATTTCCTTTTTCACCATAGCCCTCTATGGGCTTCCAAATATCACTTTGCCAATTCCACAATAAATGTCTTAGCGAAAGACTTCTTGTGGGGAAAGCTGTAACTCTGTGAGCTGATTTCACAGAACACAAAGAAGTTTCTCAGAAAGTTTCTTTCTCTTTGTTATCGGAGTTTATTTCCTTTGGCCCTAGACCGAAATATCTGTTCTCAGATTCCACAGAAATAAGGCTAGCAAAGAGATCCACGAAATACAGATGTAACTCTGTGAGATGAATTAACAGAACACTAAGCAGTTTCTCAGAAAGCTTCTTTCCAGATTTCATCTGAGGATATTTCCTTTATCACCATTGCCCTCTATGGGCTTCCAAATATCACTTTGCCAATTCCACAAGAACTGTCTTAGCGAAACGCTTCTTGAGGGGAAAGTTGTAACTCTGTGAGATGATTTCACAGAACACAAAGAAGTTTCTCAGAAAGTTTCTTTCTCTTTGTTATCGGAGTTTATTTCCTTTGGCCCTATAGTCTTTAAAGGGATCCGAAATATCTCTTCTCAGATTCCACAGAAATAAGGCTAGCAAAGAGATCCGCGAAATACAGATGTAACTCTGTGAGATGAATTAACAGAACACTAAGCAGTTTCACAGAAAGCTTCTTTCCAGATTTCATCTGAGGATTTTTCCTTTTTCACCATAGCCCTCTATGCGCTTCCAAATATCACTTTGCCAATTCCACAATAAATGTCTTAGCGAAAGACTTCTTGTGGGGAAAGATGTAACTCTGTGAGATAATTTCACAGAACACAAAGAAGTTTCTCAGAAAGTTTCTTTCTCTTTGTTATCGGAGTTTATTTCCTTTGGCCCTATAGTCTTTAAAGGGATCCGAAATATCTGTTCTCAGATTCCACAGAAATAAGGCTAGCAAAGAGATCCGCGAAATACAGATGTAAATCTGTGAGATGAATTAACAGAACACTAAGCAGTTTCTCAGAAAGCTTCTTTCCAGATTTCATCTGAGGATATTTCCTTTTTCACCATAGCCCTCTATGCGCTTCCAAATATCACTTTGCCAATTCCACAATAAATGTCTTAGCGAAAGACTTCTTGTGGGGAAAGCTGTAACTCTGTGAGATGATTTCACAGAACACAAAGAAGTTTCTCAGAAAGTTTCTTTCTCTTTGTTATCGGAGTTTATTTCCTTTGGCCCTAGACCGAAATATCTGTTCTCAGATTCCACAGAAATAAGGCTAGCAAAGAGATCCACGAAATACAGATGTAACTCTGTGGGATGAATTAACAGAACACTAAGCAGTTTCTCAGAAAGCTTCTTTCCAGATTTCATCTGAGGATATTTCCTTTTTCACCATTGCCCTCTATGGGCTTCCAAATATCACTTTGCCAATTCCACAAGAACTGTCTTAGCGAAAGGCTTCTTGAGGGTAAAGCTGTAACTCTGTGAGATGATTTCACAGAACACAAAGAAGTTTCTCAGAAAGCTTCTTTCTCTTTGTTATCGGAGTTTATTTCCTTTGGCCCTATAGTCTTTAAAGGGATCCGAAATATCTGTTCTCAGATTCCACAGAAATAAGGCTAGCAAAGAGATCCGCGAAATACAGATGTAACTCTGTGAGATGAATTAGCAGAACACTAAGCAGTTTCTCAGAAAGCTTCTTTCCAGATTTCATCTGAGGATATTTCCTTTTTCACCATAGCCCTCTATGCGCTTCCAAATATCACTTTGCCAATTCCACAATAAATGTCTTAGCGAAAGACTTCTTGTGGGGAAAGCTGTAACTCTGTGAGATGATTTCACAGAACACAAAGAAGTTTCTCAGAAAGTTTCTTTCTCTTTGTTATCGGAGTTTATTTCCTTTGGCCCTATAGTCTTTAAAGGGATCCGATATATCTGTTCTCAGATTCCACAGAAATAAGGCTAGCAAAGAGATCCACGAAATACAGATGTAACTCTGTGAGATGAATTAACAGAACACTAAGCAGTTTCTCAGAAGGCTTCTTTCCAGATTTCATCTGAGGATATTTCCTTTTTCACCATTGCCCTCTATGGGCTTCCAAATATCACTTTCCCAATTCCACAAGAACTGTCTTAGCGAAAGACTTCTTGAGGGGAAAGCTGTAACTCTGTGAGATGATTTCACAGAACACAAAGAAGTTTCTCAGAAAGCTTCTTTCTCGTTGTTATCGGAGTTTATATCCTTTGGCCCTATATTCATCAAAGGGATCCGAAATATCTCTTCTCAGATTCCACAGAAATAAGGCTAGCAAAGACATCCACGAAATACAGATGCAACTCTGTGAGATGAATTAACAGAACACTAAGCAGTTTCTCAGAAAGCTTCTTTCCAGATTTCATCTGAGGATATTTCCTTTTTCACCATTGCCCTCTATGGGCTTCCAAATATCACTTTGCCAATTCCACAAGAACTGTCTTAGCGAAAGGCTTCTTGAGGGGAAAGCTGTAACTCTGTGAGATGATTTCACAGAACACAAAGAAGTTTCTCAGAAAGTTTCTTTCTCTTTGTTATCGGAGTTTATTTCCTTTGGCCCTATAGTCTTTAAAGGGATCCGAAATATCTGTTCTCAGATTCCACAGAAATAAGGCTAGCAAAGAGATCCACGAAATACAGATGTAACTGTGTGAGATGAATTAACAGAACACTAAGCAGTTTCTCAGAAAGCTTCTTTCCAGATTTCATCTGAGGATATTTCCTTTTTCACCATTGCCCTCTATGGGCTTCCAAATATCACTTTCCCAATTCCACAAGAACTGTCTTAGCGAAAGACTTCTTGAGGGGAAAGCGGTAACTCTGTGAGATGATTTCACAGAACACAAAGAAGTTTCTCAGAAAGCTTCTTTCTCGTTGTTATCGGAGTTTATATCCTTTGGCCCTATATTCATCAAAGGGATCCGAAATATCTCTTCTCAGATTCCACAGAAATAAGGCTAGCAAAGACATCCACGAAATACAGATCCAACTCTGTGAGATGAATTAACAGAACACTAAGCAGTTTCTCAGAAAGCTTCTTTCCAGATTTCATCTGAGCATATTTCCTTTTTCACCATTGCCGTCTATGGGCTTCCAAATATCACTTTGCCAATTCCACAAGAACTGTCTTAGCGAAAGGCTTCTTGAGGGGAAAGCTGTAACTCTGTGAGATGATTTCACAGAACACAAAGAAGTTTCTCAGAAAGTTTCTTTCTCTTTGTTATCGGAGTTTATTTCCTTTGGCCCTATAGTCTTTAAAGGGATCCGAAATATCTGTTCTCAGATTCCACAGAAATAAGGCTAGCAAAGAGATCCGCGAAATACAGATGTAACTCTGTGAGATGAATTAACAGAACACTAAGCAGTTTCTCAGAAAGCTTCTTTCCAGATTTCTTCTGAGGATATTTCCTTTTTCACCATTGCCCTCTATGGGCTTCCAAATATCACTTTGCCAATTCCACAAGAACTGTCTTAGCGAAAGGCTTCTTGAGGGGAAAGCTGTAACTCTGTGAGATGATTTCACAGAACACAAAGAAGTTTCTCAGAAAGCTTCTTTCTCCTTGTTATCGGAGTTTATATCCTTTGGCCCTATAGTCTTAAAAGGGATCCGAAATATCTGTTCTCAGATTCCACAGAAATAAGGCTAGCAAAGAGATCCACGAAATACAGATGTAACTCTGTGAGATGAATTAACAGAACACTAAGCAGTTTCTCAGAAAGCTTCTTTCCAGATTTCATCTGAGGATATTTCCTTTTTCAGCATAGCCCTCTATGCGCTTCCAAATATCACTTTGCCAATTCCACAATAAATGTCTTAGCGAAAGACTTCTGTGGGGAAAGCTGTAACTCTGTGAGATGATTTCACAGAACACAAAGAAGTTTCTCAGAAAGTTTCTTTCTCTTTGTTATCGGAGTTTATTTCCTTTGGCCCTATAGTCTTTAAAGGGATCCGAAATATTTGTTCTCAGATTCCACAGAAATAAGGCTAGCAAAGAGATCCACGAAACACAGATGTAACTCTGTGAGATGAATTAACAGAACACTAAGCAGTTTCTCAGAAAGCTTCTTTCCAGATTTCATCTGAGGATATTTCCTTTTTCACCATTGCCCTCTATGGGCTTCCAAATATCACTTTGCCAATTCCACAACAACTGTCTTAGCGAAAGGCTTCTTGAGGGGAAAGCTGTAACTCTGTGAGATGATTTCACAGAACACAAAGAAGTTTCTCAGAAAGCTTCTTTCTCGTTGTTATCGGATTTTATATCCTTTGGCCCTATAGTCTTCAAAGGGATCCGAAATATCTGTTCTCAGATTCCACAGAAATAAGGCTAGCAAAGAGAGCCACGAAATACAGATGTAACTCTGTGAGATGAATTAACAGAACACTAAGCAGTTTCTCAGAAAGCTTCTTTCCAGATTTCATCTGACGATATTTCCTTTTTCACCATTGCCCTCTATGGGCTTCAAAATATCACTTTGCCAATTCAACAAGAACTGTCTTAGCGAAAGGCTTCTTGAGGGGAAAGCTGGAACTCTGTGAGGTGATTTCACAGAACACAAAGAAGTTTCTCGGAAAGCTTCTTTCTCATTGTTATCGGAGTTTATTTCCTTTGGCCCTATAGTCTTCAAAGGGATCCGAAATATCTGTTCTCAGATTCCACAGAAATAAGGCTAGCAAAGAGATCCGCGAAATACAGATGTAACTCTGTGAGATGAATTAACAGAACACTAAGCAGTTTCTCAGAAAGCTTCTTTCCAGATTTCATCTGAGGATATTTCCTTTTTCACCATAGCCCTCTATGCGCTTCCAAATATCACTTTGCCAATTCCACAATAAATGTCTTAGCGAAAGGCTTCTGTGGGGAAAGCTGTAACTCTGTGAGATGATTTCACAGAACACAAAGAAGTTTCTCAGAAAGTTTCTTTCTCTTTGTTATCGGAGTTTATTTCCTTTGGCCCTATAGTCTTTAAAGGGATCCGAAATATCTGTTCTCAGATTCCACAGAAATAAGGCTAGCAAAGAGATCCACGAAATACAGATGTAACTCTGTGAGATGAATTAACAGAACACTAAGCAGTTTCTCAGAAAGCTTCTTTCCAGATTTCATCTGAGGATATTTCCTTTTTCACCATTGCCCTCTATGGGCCTCCAAATATCACTTTGCCAATTCCACAAGAACTGTCTTAGCGAAAGGCTTCTTGAGGGGAAAGCTGTAACTCTGTGAGATGATTTCACAGAACACAAAGAAGTTTCTCAGAAAGCTTCTTTCTCGTTGGTATCGGAGTTTATATCCTTTGGTGCTATAGTCTTCAAAGGGATCCGAAATATCTGTTCTCAGATTCCACAGAAATAAGGCTAGCAAAGAGAGCCACGAAACACAGATGTAACTCTGTGAGATGAATTAACAGAACACTAAGCAGTTTCTCAGAAAGCTTCTTTCCAGATTTCATCTGAGGATATTTCCTTTTTCACCATAGCCCTCTAGGCGCTTCCAAATATCACTTTGCCAATTCCACAATAAATGTCTTAGCGAAAGACTTCTTGTGGGGAAAGCTGTAACTCTGTGAGATGATTTCACAGAACACAAAGAAGTTTCTCAGAAAGTTTCTTTCTCTTTGTTATCGGAGTTTATTTCCTTTGGCCCTATAGTCTTCTAAGGGATCCGAAATATCTGTTCTCAGATTCCACAGAAATAAGGCTAGCAAAGAGATCCGCGAAATACAGATGTAACTCTGTGAGATGAATTAACAGAACACTAAGCAGTTTCTCAGAAAGCTTCTTTCCAGATTTCATCTGAGGATATTTCCTTTTTCACCATTGCCCTCTATGGGCTTCCAAATATCACTTTGCCAATTCCACAAGAACTGTCTTAGCGAAAGGCTTCTTGAGGGGAAAGCTGTAACTCTGTGAGATGATTTCACAGAACACAAAGAAGTTTCTCAGAAAGCTTCTTTCTCCTTGTTATCGGAGTTTATATCCTTTGGCCCTATAGTCTTAAAAGGGATCCGAAATATCTGTTCTCAGATTCCACAGAAATAAGGCTAGCAAAGAGGTCCACGAAATACAGATGTAACTCTGTGAGATGAATTAACAGAACACTAAGCAGTTTCTCAGAAAGCTTCTTTCCAGATTTCATCTGAGGATATTTCCTTTTTCACCGTAGCCCTCTAGGCACTTCCAAATATCACTTTGCCAATTCCACAATAAATGTCTTAGCGAAAGACTTCTTGTGGGGAAAGCTGTAACTCTGTGAGATGATTTCACAGAACACAAAGAAGTTTCTCAGAAAGTTTCTTTCTCTTTGTTATCGGAGTTTATTTCCTTTGGCCCTATAGTCTTTAAAGGGATCCGAAATATCTGTTCTCAGATTCCACAGAAATAAGGCTAGCAAAGAGATCCACGAAATACAGATGTAACTCTGTGAGATGAATTAACAGAACACTAAGCAGTTTCTCAGAAAGCTTCTTTCCAGATTTCATCTGAGGATATTTCCTTTTTCACCATTGCCCTCTATGGGCTTCCAAATATCACTTTCCCAATTCCACAAGAACTGTCTTAGCGAAAGACTTCTTGAGGGGAAAGCGGTAACTCTGTGAGATGATTTCACAGAACACAAAGAAGTTTCTCAGAAAGCTTCTTTCTCGTTGTTATCGGAGTTTATATCCTTTGGCCCTATAGTCTTCAAAGGGATCCGAAATATCTGTTCTCAGATTCCACAGAAATAAGGCTAGCAAAGAGATCCGCGAAATACAGATGTAACTCTGTGAGATGAATTAACAGAACACTAAGCAGTTTCTCAGAAAGCTTCTTTCCAGATTTCATCTGAGGATATTTCCTTTTTCACCGTAGCCCTCTAGGCGCTTCCAAATATCACTTTGCCAATTCCACAATAAATGTCTTAGCGAAAGACTTCTTGTGGGGAAAGCTGTAACTCTGTGTGATGATTTCACAGAACACAAAGAAGTTTCTCAGAAAGTTTCTTTCTCTTTGTTATCGGAGTTTATTTCCTTTGGCCCTATAGTCTTCAAAGGCATCCGAAATATCTGTTCTCAGATTCCACAGAAATAAGGCTAGCAAACAGATCCGCGAAATACAGATGTAACTCTGTGAGATGAATTAACAGAACACTAAGCAGTTTCTCAGAAAGCTTCTTTCCAGATTTCATCTGAGGATATTTCCTTTTTCACCATTGCCCTCTATGGGCTTCCAAATATCACTTTGCCAATTCAACAAGAACTGTCTTAGCGAAAGGCTTCTTGAGGGGAAAGCTGTAACTCTGTGAGATGATTTCACAGAACACAAAGAAGTTTCTGAGAAAGCTTCTTTCTCATTGTTATCGGAGTTTATATCCTTTGGCCCTATATTCATCAAAGGGATCCGAAATATCTGTTCTCAGATTCCACAGAAATAAGGCTAGCAAAGACATCCACGAAATACAGATGCAACTCTGTGAGATGAATTAACAGAACACTAAGCAGTTTCTCAGAAAGCTTCTTTCCAGATTTCATCTGAGGATATTTCCTTTTTCACCATTGCCCTCTATGGGCTTCCAAATATCACTTTGCCAATTCCACAATAAATGTCTTAGCGAAAGGCTTCTTGAGGGGAAAGCTGTAACTCTGTGAGATGATTTCACAGAACACAAAGAAGTTTCTCAGAAAGTTTCTTTCTCTTTGTTATCGGAGTTTATTTCCTTTGGCCCTAGAGTCTTTAAAGGGATCCGAAATATCTCTTCTCAGATTCCACAGAAATAAGGCTAGCAAAGAGATCCGCGAAATACAGATGTAACTCTGTGAGATGAATTAACAGAACACTAAGCAGTTTCTCAGAAAGCTTCTTTCCAGATTTCATCTGAGGATATTTCCTTTTTCACCATAGCCCTCTATGCGCTTCCAAATATCACTTGCCAATTCCACAATAAATGTCTTAGCGAAAGACTTCTTGTGGGGAAAGATGTAACTCTGTGAGATGATTTCACAGAACACAAAGAAGTTTCTCAGAAAGTTTCTTTCTCTTTGTTATCGGAGTTTATTTCCTTTGGCCCTATAGTCTTTAAAGGGATCCGAAATATGTGTTCTCAGATTCCACAGCAATAAGGCTAGCAAAGAGATCCACGAAATGCAGATGTAACTCTGTGAGATGAATTAACAGAACACTAAGCAGTTTCTCAGAAAGCTTCTTTCCAGATTTCATCTGAGGATATTTCCTTTTTCACCATAGCCCTCTATGCGCTTCCAAATATCACTTTGCCAATTCCACAATAAATGTCTTAGCGAAAGATTTCTTGTGGGGAAAGCTGTAACTCTGTGAGATGATTTCACAGAACACAAAGAAGTTTCTCAGAAAGTTTCTTTCTCTTTGTTATCGGAGTTTATTTCCTTTGGCCCTATAGTCTTCAAAGGGATCCGAAATATCTGTTCTCAGATTCCACAGAAATAAGGCTAGCAAAGAGATCCGCGAAATACAGATGTAACTCTGTGAGATGAATTAACAGAACACTAAGCAGTTTCTCAGAAAGCTTCTTTCCAGATTTCATCTGAGGATATTTCCTTTTTCACCATAGCCCTCTATGCGCTTCCAAATATCACTTTGCCAATTCCACAATAAATGTCTTAGCGAAAGACTTCTTGTGGGGAAAGATGTAACTCTGTGAGATGATTTCACAGAACACAAAGAAGTTTCTCAGAAAGTTTCTTTCTCTTTGTTATCAGAGTTTATTTCCTTTGGCCCTATAGTCTTTAAAGGGATCCGAAATATCTGTTCTCAGATTCCACAGAAATAAGGGTAGCAAAGAGATCCACGAAATACAGATGTAACTCTGTGAGATGAATTAACAGAACACTAAGCAGTTTCTCAGAAAGCTTCTTTCCAGATTTCATCTGAGGATATTTCCTTTTTCACCATTGCCCTCTATGGGCTTCCAAATATCACTTTGCCAATTCCACAAGAACTGTCTTAGCGAAAGGCTTCTTGAGGGGAAAGCTGTAACTCTGTGAGATGATTTCACAGAACACAAAGAAGTTTCTCAGAAAGCTTCTTTCTCATTGTTATCGGAGTTTATATCCTTTGGCCCTATAGTCTTCAAAGGGATCCGAAATATCTGTTCTCAGATTCCACAGAAATAAGGCTAGCAAAGAGATCCACGAAATACAGATGTAACTCTGTGAGATGAATTAACAGAACACTAAGCAGTTTCTCAGAAAGCTTCTTTCCAGATTTCATCTGAGGATATTTCCTTTTTCACCATAGCCCTCTATGCGCTTCCAAATATCACTTTGGCAATTCCACAATAAATGTCTTAGCGAAAGACTTCTTGTGGGGAAAGCTGTAACTCTGTGAGATGATTTCACAGAACACAAAGAAGTTTCCCAGAAAGTTTCTTTCTCTTTGTTATCGGAGTTTATTTCCTTTGGCCCTATAGCCTTTAAAGGGATCCGAAATATCTGTTCTCAGATTCCACAGAAATAAGGCTAGCAAAGAGATCCGCGAAATACAGATGTAACTCTGTGAGATGAATTAACAGAACACTAAGCAGTTTCTCAGAAAGCTTCTTTCCAGATTTCATCTGAGGATATTTCCTTTTTCACCATAGCCCTCTAAGCGCTTCCAAATATCACTTTGCCAATTCCACAATAAATGTCTTAGCGAAAGACTTCTTGTGGGGAAAGATGTAACTCTGTGAGATGATTTCACAGAACACAAAGAAGTTTCTCAGAAAGTTTCTTTCTCTTTGTTATCGGAGTTTATTTCCTTTGGCCCTATAGTCTTTAAAGGGATCCGAAATATCTGTTCTCAGATTCCAGAGAAATAAGGCTAGCAAAGAGATCCACGAAATACAGATGTAACTCTGTGAGATGAATTAACAGAACACTAAGCAGTTTCTCAGAAAGCTTCTTTCCAGATTTCATCTGAGGATATTTCCTTTTTCACCATTGCCCTCTAGGGGCTTCCAAATATCACTTTGCCAATTCCACAAGAACTGTCTTAGCGAAAGGCTTCTTGAGGGGAAAGCTGTAACTCTGTGAGATGATTTCACAGAACACAAAGAAGTTTCTCAGAAAGCTTCTTTCTCGTTGTTATCGGAGTTTATATCCTTTGGCCCTATAGTCTTCAAAGGGATCCGAAATATCTCTTCTCAGATTCCACAGAAATAAGGCTAGCAAAGAGATCCAGGAAATACAGATGTAATTCTGTGAGATGAATTAACAGAACACTAAGCAGTTTCTCAGAAAGCTTCTTTCCAGATTTCATCTGAGGATATTTCCTTTTTCACCATAGCCCTCTATGCGCTTCCAAATATCACTTTGCCAATTCCACAATAAATGTCTTAGCGAAAGACTTCTTGTGGGGAAAGCTGTAACTCTGTGAGATGATTTCACAGAACACAAAGAAGTTTCTCAGAAAGTTTCTTTCTCTTTGTTATCGGAGTTTATTTCCTTTGGCCCTATAGTCTTCAAAGGGATCCGAAATATCTGTTCTCAGATTCCACAGAAATAAGGCTAGCAAAGAGATCCGCGAAATACAGATGTAACTCTGTGAGATGAGTTAACAGAACACTAAGCAGTTTCTCAGAAAGCTTCTTTCCAGATTTCATCTGAGAATATTTCCTTTTTCACCATAGCCCTCTATGCGCTTCCAAATATCACTTTGCCAATTCCACAATAAATGTCTTAGCGAAAGACTTCTTGTGGGGAAAGATGTAACTTTGTGAGATGATTTCACAGAACACAAAGAAGTTTCTCAGAAAGTTTCTTTCTCTTTGTTATCGGAGTTTATTTCCTTTGGCCCTATAGTCTTTAAAGGGATCCGAAATATCTGTTCTCAGATTCCACAGAAATAAGGCTAGCAAAGAGATCCACGAAATACAGATGTAACTCTGTGAGATGAATTAACAGAACACTAAGCAGTTTCTCAGAAAGCTTCTTTCCAGATTTCATCTGAGGATATTTCCTTTTTCACCATTGCCCTCTATGGGCTTCCAAATATCACTTTGCCAATTCCACAAGAACTGTCTTAGCGAAAGGCTTCTTGAGGGGAAAGCTGTAACTCTGTGAGATGATTTCACAGAACACAAAGAAGTTTCTCAGAAAGCTTCTTTCTCTTTGTTATCGGAGTTTATTTCCTTTGGCCCTATAGTCTTCAAAGGGATCCGAAATATCTGTTCTCAGATTCCACAGAAATAAGGCTAGCAAAGAGATCCGCGAAATACAGATGTAACTCTGTGAGATGAATTAACAGAACACTAAGCAGTTTCTCAGAAAGCTTCTTTCCAGATTTCATCTGAGGATATTTCCTTTTTCACCATTGCCCTCTATGCGCTTCCAAATATCACTTTGCCAATTCCACAATAAATGTCTTAGCGAAAGACTTCTTGTGGGGAAAGCTGTAACTCTGTGAGATGATTTCACAGAACACAAAGAAGTTTCTCAGAAAGTTTCTTTCTCTTTGTTATCGGAGTTTATTTCCTTTGGCCCTATAGTCTTTAAAGGGATCCGAAATATCTGTTCTCAGATTCCACAGAAATAAGGCTAGCAAAGAGATCCACGAAATACAGATGTAACTCTGTGAGATGAATTAAAGAACACTAAGCAGTTTCTCAGAAAGCTTCTTTCCAGATTTCATCTGAGGATATTTCCTTTTTCACCATTGCCCTCTATGGGCTTCCAAATATCACTTTGCCAATTCAACAAGAACTGTCTTAGCGAAAGGCTTCTTGAGGGGAAAGCTGTAACTCTGTGAGATGATTTCACAGACCACAAAGAAGTTTCTGAGAAAGCTTCTTTCTCATTGTTATCGGAGTTTATATCCTTTGGCCCTATATTCATCAAAGGGATCCGAAATATCTCTTCTCAGATTCCACAGAAATAAGGCTAGCAAAGACATCCACGAAATACAGATGCAACTCTGTGAGATGAATTAACAGAACACTAAGCAGTTTCTCAGAAAGCTTCTTTCCAGATTTCATCTGAGGATATTTCCTTTTTCACCATTGCCCTCTATGGGCTTCCAAATATCACTTTGCCAATTCCACAAGAACTGTCTTAGCGAAAGGCTTCTTGAGGGGAAAGCTGTAACTCTGTGAGATGATTTCACAGAACACAAAGAAGTTTCTCAGAAAGTTTCTTTCTCTTTGTTATCGGAGTTTATTTCCTTTGTCCCTATAGTCTTTAAATTGATCCGAAATATCTCTTCTCAGATTCCACAGAAATAAGGCTAGCAAAGAGATCCGCGAAATACAGATGTAACTCTGTGAGATGAATTAACAGAACACTAAGCAGTTTCTCAGAAAGCTTCTTTCCAGATTTCATCTGAGGATATTTCCTTTTTCACCATAGCCCTCTATGCGCTTCCAAATATCACTTTGCCAATTCCACAATAAATGTCTTAGCGAACGACTTCTTGTGGGGAAAGATGTAACTCTGTGAGATGATTTCACAGAACACAAAGAAGTTTCTCAGAAAGTTTCTTTCTCTTTGTTATCGGAGTTTATTTCCTTTGGCCCTATAGTCTTTAAAGGGATCCGAAATATCTGTTCTCAGATTCCACAGAAATAAGGCTAGCAAAGAGATCCACGAAATGCAGATGTAACTCTGTGAGATGAATTAACAGAACACTAAGCAGTTTCTCAGAAAGCTTCTTTCCAGATTTCATCTGAGGATATTTCCTTTTTCCCCATAGCCCTCTATGGGCTTCCAAATATCACTTTGCCAATTCCACAAGAACTGTCTTAGCGAAAGGCTTCTTGAGGGGAAAGCTGTAACTCTGTGAGATGATTTCACAGAACACAAAGAAGTTTCTCAGAAAGCTTCTTTCTCGTTGTTATCGGAGTTTATATCCTTTGGCCCTATAGTCTTAAAAGGGATCCGAAATATCTGTTCTCAGATTCCATAGAAATAAGGCTAGCAAAGGGAGCCACGAAATACAGATGTAACTCTGTGAGATGAATTAACAGAACACTAAGCAGTTTCTCAGAAAGCTTCTTTCCCGATTTCATCAGAGGATATTTCCTTTTTCACCATAGCCCTCTATGCGCTTCCAAATATCACTTTGCCAATTCCACAATAAATGTCTTAGCGAAAGACTTCTTGAGGGGAAAGATGTAACTCTGTGAGATGATTTCACAGAACACAAAGAAGTTTCTGAGAAAGTTTCTTTCTCTTTGTTATCGGAGTTTATTTCCTTTGGCCCTATAGTCTTTAAAGGGATCCGAAATATCTGTTCTCAGATTCCACAGAAATAAGGCTAGCAAAGAGATCCGCGAAATACAGATGTAACTCTGTGAGATGAATTAACAAAACACTAAGCAGTTTCTCAGAAAGCTTCTTTCCAGATTTCATCTGAGGATATTTCCTTTTTCACCATAGCCCTCTATGCGCTTCCAAATATCACTTTGGCAATTCCACAATAAATGTCTTAGCGAAAGACTTCTTGTGGGGAAAGCTGTAACTCTGTGAGATCATTTCACAGAACACAAAGAAGTTTCTCAGAAAGTTTCTTTCTCTTTGTTATCGGAGTTTATTTACTTTGGCCCTATAGTCTTCAAAGGGATCCGAAATATCTATTCTCAGATTCCACAGAAATAAGGCTACCAAAGAGATCCGCGAAATACAGATGTAACTCTGTGAGATGAATTAACAGAACACTAAGCAGTTTCTCAGAAAGCTTCTTTCCAGATTTCATCTGAGGATATTTCCTTTTTCACCATTGCCCTCTATGCGCTTCCAAATATCACTTTGCCAATTCCACAATAAATGTCTTAGCGAAAGACTTCTTGTGGGGAAAGCTGTATCTCTGTGAGATGATTTCACAGAACACAAAGAATTTTCTCAGAAAGTTTCTTTCTCTTTGTTATCGGAGTTTATTTCCTTTGGCCCTATAGTCTTTAAAGGGATCCGAAATATCTGTTCTCAGATTCCACAGAAATAAGGCTAGCAAAGAGATCCACGAAATACAGATGTAACTCTGTGAGATGAATTAACAGAACACTAAGCAGTTTCTCAGAAAGCTTCTTTCCAGATTTCATCTGAGGATATTTCCTTTTTCACCATTGCCCTCTATGGGCTTCCAAATATCACTTTGCCAATTCCACAAGAACTGTCTTAGCGAAAGGCTTCTTGAGGGGAAAGCTGTAACTCTGTGAGATGATTTCACAGAACACAAAGAAGTTTCTCAGAAAGTTTCTTTCTCTTTGTTATCGGAGTTTATTTCCTTTGGCCCTATAGTCTTTAAAGGGATCCGAAATATCTCTTCTCAGATTCCACAGAAATAAGGCTAGCAAAGAGATCCGCGAAATACAGATGTAACTCTGTGAGATGAATTAACAGAACACTAAGCAGTTTCTCAGAAAGCTTCTTTCCAGATTTCATCTGAGGATATTTCCTTTTTCACCATTGCCCTCTATGCGCTTCCAAATATCACTTTGCCAATTCCACAATAAATGTCTTAGCGAAAGACTTCTTGTGGGGAAAGATGTAACTCTGTGAGATGATTTCACAGAACACAAAGAAGTTTCTCAGAAAGTTTCTTTCTCTTTGTTATCGGAGTTTATTTCCTTTGGCCCTATAGTCTTTAAAGGGATCCGAAATATCTGTTCTCAGATTCCACAGAAATAAGGCTAGCAAAGAGATCCACGAAATACAGATGTAACTCTGTGAGATGAATTAACAGAACACTAAGCAGTTTCTCAGAAAGCTTCTTTCCAGATTTCATCTGAGGATATTTCCTTTTTCACCATTGCCCTCTAGGGGCTTCCAAATATCACTTTGCCAATTCCACAAGAAGTGTCTTAGCGAAAGGCTTCTTGAGGGGAAAGCTGTAACTCTGTGAGATGATTTCACAGAACACAAAGAAGTTTCTCAGAAAGCTTCTTTCTCGTTGTTATCGGAGTTTATATCCTTTGGCCCTATAGTCTTCAAAGGGATCCGAAATATCTCTTCTCAGATTCCACAGAAATAAGGCTAGCAAAGAGATCCACGAAATACAGATGTAATTCTGTGAGATGAATTAACAGAACACTAAGCAGTTTCTCAGAAAGCTTCTTTCCAGATTTCATCTGAGGATATTTCCTTTTTCACCATAGCCCTCTATGCGCTTCCAAATATCACTTTGCCAATTCCACAATAAATGTCTTAGCGAAAGACTTCTTGTGGGGAAAGCTGTAACTCTGTGAGATGATTTCACAGAACACAAAGAAGTTTCTCAGAAAGTTTCTTTCTCTTTGTTATCGGAGTTTATTTCCTTTGGCCCTATAGTCTTCAAAGGGATCCGAAATATCTGTTCTCAGATTCCACAGAAATAAGGCTAGCAAAGAGATCCGCGAAATACAGATGTAACTCTGTGAGATGAGTTAACAGAACACTAAGCAGTTTCTCAGAAAGCTTCTTTCCAGATTTCATCTGAGAATATTTCCTTTTTCACCATAGCCCTCTATGCGCTTCCAAATATCACTTTGCCAATTCCACAATAAATGTCTTAGCGAAAGACTTCTTGTGGGGAAAGATGTAACTTTGTGAGATGATTTCACAGAACACAAAGAAGTTTCTCAGAAAGTTTCTTTCTCTTTGTTATCGGAGTTTATTTCCTTTGGCCCTATAGTCTTTAAAGGGATCCGAAATATCTGTTCTCAGATTCCACAGAAATAAGGCTAGCAAAGAGATCCACGAAATACAGATGTAACTCTGTGAGATGAATTAACAGAACACTAAGCAGTTTCTCAGAAAGCTTCTTTCCAGATTTCATCTGAGGATATTTCCTTTTTCACCATTGCCCTCTATGGGCTTCCAAATATCACTTTGCCAATTCCACAAGAACTGTCTTAGCGAAAGGCTTCTTGAGGGGAAAGCTGTAACTCTGTGAGATGATTTCACAGAACACAAAGAAGTTTCTCAGAAAGCTTCTTTCTCATTGTTATCGGAGTTTATTTCCTTTGGCCCTATAGTCTTCAAAGGGATCCGAAATATCTGTTCTCAGATTCCACAGAAATAAGGCTAGCAAAGAGATCCGCGAAATACAGATGTAACTCTGTGAGATGAATTAACAGAACACTAAGCAGTTTCTCAGAAAGCTTCTTTCCAGATTTCATCTGAGGATATTTCCTTTTTCACCATTGCCCTCTATGCGCTTCCAAATATCACTTTGCCAATTCCACAATAAATGTCTTAGCGAAAGACTTCTTGTGGGGAAAGCTGTAACTCTGTGAGATGATTTCACAGAACACAAAGAAGTTTCTCAGAAAGTTTCTTTCTCTTTGTTATCGGAGTTTATTTCCTTTGGCCCTATAGTCTTTAAAGGGATCCGAAATATCTGTTCTCAGATTCCACAGAAATAAGGCTAGCAAAGAGATCCACGAAATACAGATGTAACTCTGTGAGATGAATTAAAGAACACTAAGCAGTTTCTCAGAAAGCTTCTTTCCAGATTTCATCTGAGGATATTTCCTTTTTCACCATTGCCCTCTATGGGCTTCCAAATATCACTTTGACAATTCAACAAGAACTGTCTTAGCGAAAGGCTTCTTGAGGGGAAAGCTGTAACTCTGTGAGATGATTTCACAGAACACAAAGAAGTTTCTGAGAAAGCTTCTTTCTCATTGTTATCGGAGTTTATATCCTTTGGCCCTATATTCATCAAAGGGATCCGAAATATCTCTTCTCAGATTCCACAGAAATAAGGCTAGCAAAGACATCCACGAAATACAGATGCAACTCTGTGAGATGAATTAACAGAACACTAAGCAGTTTCTCAGAAAGCTTCTTTCCAGATTTCATCTGAGGATATTTCCTTTTTCACCATTGCCCTCTATGGGCTTCCAAATATCACTTTGCCAATTCCACAAGAACTGTCTTAGCGAAAGGCTTCTTGAGGGGAAAGCTGTAACTCTGTGAGATGATTTCACAGAACACAAAGAAGTTTCTCAGAAAGTTTCTTTCTCTTTGTTATCGGAGTTTATTTCCTTTGTCCCTATAGTCTTTAAATTGATCCGAAATATCTCTTCTCAGATTCCACAGAAATAAGGCTAGCAAAGAGATCCGCGAAATACAGATGTAACTCTGTGAGATGAATTAACAGAACACTAAGCAGTTTCTCAGAAAGCTTCTTTCCAGATTTCATCTGAGGATATTTCCTTTTTCACCATAGCCCTCTATGCGCTTCCAAATATCACTTTGCCAATTCCACAATAAATGTCTTAGCGAAAGACTTCTTGTGGGGAAAGATGTAACTCTGTGAGATGATTTCACAGAACACAAAGAAGTTTCTCAGAAAGTTTCTTTCTCTTTGTTATCGGAGTTTATTTCCTTTGGCCCTATAGTCTTTAAAGGGATCCGAAATATCTGTTCTCAGATTCCACAGAAATAAGGCTAGCAAAGAGATCCACGAAATGCAGATGTAACTCTGTGAGATGAATTAACAGAACACTAAGCAGTTTCTCAGAAAGCTTCTTTCCAGATTTCATCTGAGGATATTTCCTTTTTCCCCATAGCCCTCTATGCGCTTCCAAATATCACTTTGCCAATTCCACAAGAACTGTCTTAGCGAAAGGCTTCTTGAGGGGAAAGCTGTAACTCTGTGAGATGATTTCACAGAACACAAAGAAGTTTCTCAGAAAGTTTCTTTCTCTTTGTTAAAGGAGTTTATATCCTTTGGCCCTATAGTCTTAAAAGGGATCCGAAATATCTGTTCTCAGATTCCATAGAAATAAGGCTAGCAAAGAGAGCCACGAAATACAGATGTAACTCTGTGAGATGAATTAACAGAACACTAAGCAGTTTCTCAGAAAGCTTCTTTCCCGATTTCATCAGAGGATATTTCCTTTTTCACCATAGCCCTCTATGCGCTTCCAAATATCACTTTGCCAATTCCACAATAAATGTCTTAGCGAAAGACTTCTTGAGGGGAAAGATGTAACTCTGTGAGATGATTTCACAGAACACAAAGAAGTTTCTGAGAAAGCTTCTTTCTCTTTGTTATCGGAGTTTATTTCCTTTGGCCCTATAGTCTTTAAAGGGATCCGAAATATCTGTTCTCAGATTCCACAGAAATAAGGCTAGCAAAGAGATCCGCGAAATACAGATGTAACTCTGTGAGATGAATTAACAGAACACTAAGCAGTTTCTCAGAAAGCTTCTTTCCAGATTTCATCTGAGGATATTTCCTTTTTCACCATAGCCCTCTATGCGCTTCCAAATATCACTTTGGCAATTCCACAATAAATGTCTTAGCGAAAGACTTCTTGTGGGGAAAGCTGTAACTCTGTGAGATCATTTCACAGAACACAAAGAAGTTTCTCAGAAAGTTTCTTTCTCTTTGTTATCGGAGTTTATTTCCTTTGGCCCTATAGTCTTCAAAGGGATCCGAAATATCTATTCTCAGATTCCACAGAAATAAGGCTAGCAAAGAGATCCGCGAAATACACATGTAACTCTGTGAGATGAATTAACAGAACACTAAGCAGTTTCTCAGAAAGCTTCTTTCCAGATTTCATCTGAGGATATTTCCTTTTTCACCATTGCCCTCTATGCGCTTCCAAATATCACTTTGCCAATTCCACAATAAATGTCTTAGCGAAAGACTTCTTGTGGGGAAAGCTGTAACTCTGTGAGATGATTTCACAGAACACAAAGAATTTTCTCAGAAAGTTTCTTTCTCTTTGTTATCGGAGTTTATTTCCTTTGGCCCTATAGTCTTTAAAGGGATCCGAAATATCTGTTCTCAGATTCCACAGAAATAAGGCTAGCAAAGAGATCCACGAAATACAGATGTAACTCTGTGAGATGAATTAACAGAACACTAAGCAGTTTCTCAGAAAGCTTCTTTCCAGATTTCATCTGAGGATATTTCCTTTTTCACCATTGCCCTCTATGGGCTTCCAAATATCACTTTGCCAATTCCACAAGAACTGTCTTAGCGAAAGGCTTCTTGAGGGGAAAGCTGTAACTCTGTGAGATGATTTCACAGAACACAAAGAAGTTTCTCAGAAAGTTTCTTTCTCTTTGTTATCGGAGTTTATTTCCTTTGGCCCTATAGTCTTTAAAGGGATCCGAAATATCTGTTCTCAGATTCCACAGAAATAAGGCTAGCAAAGAGATCCACGAAATACAGATGTAACTCTGTGAGATGAATTAACAGAACACTAAGCAGTTTCTCAGAAAGCTTCTTTCCAGATTTCATCTGAGGATATTTCCTTTTTCACCATAGCCCTCTATGGGCTTCCAAATATCACTTTGCCAATTCCACAAGAACTGTCTTAGCGAAAGGCTTCTTGAGGGGAAAGCTGTAACTCTGTGAGATGATTTCTCAGAACACAAAGAAGTTTCTCAGAAAGCTTCTTTCTCGTTGTTATCGGAGTTTATATCCTTTGGCCCTATAGTCTTCAAAGGGATCCGAAATATCTGTTCTCAGATTCCATAGAAATAAGTCTAGCAAAGAGAGCCACGAAATACAGATGTAACTCTGTGAGATGAATTAACAGAACACTAAGCAGTTTCTCAGAAAGCTTCTTTCCCTATTTCATCAGAGGATATTTCCTTTTCCACCATAGCCCTCTATGCGCTTCCAAATATCACTTTGCCAATTCCACAATAAATGTCTTAGCGAAAGACTTCTTGAGGGGAAAGATGTAACTCTGTGAGATGATTTCACAGAACACAAAGAAGTTTCTGAGAAAGTTTCTTTCTCTTTGTTATCGGAGTTTATTTCCTTTGGCCCTATAGTCTTTAAAGGGATCCGAAATATCTGTTCTCAGATTCCACAGAAATAAGGCTAGCATAGAGATCCGCGAAATACAGATGTAACTCTGTGAGATGAATTAACAGAACACTAAGCAGTTTCTCAGAAAGCTTCTTTCCAGATTTCATCTGAGGATATTTCCTTTTTCACCATAGCCCTCTATGCGCTTCCAAATATCACTTTGCCAATTCCACAATAAATGTCTTAGCGAAAGACTTCTTGTGGGGAAAGCTGTAACTCTGTGAGATGATTTCACAGAACACAAAGAAGTTTCTCAGAAAGTTTCTTTCTCTTTGTTATCGGAGTTTATTTCCTTTGGCCCTATAGTCTTCAAAGGGATCCGAAATATCTATTCTCAGATTCCACAGAAATAAGGCTAGCAAAGAGATCCGCGAAATACAGATATAACTCTGTGAGATGAATTAACAGAACACTAAGCAGTTTCTCAGAAAGCTTCTTTCCAGATTTCATCTGAGGATATTTCCTTTTTCACCATTGCCCTCTATGCGCTTCCAAATATCACTTTGCCAATTCCACAATAAATGTCTTAGCGAAAGACTTCTTGTGTGGAAAGCTGTAACTCTGTGAGATGATTTCACAGAACACAAAGAAGTTTCTCAGAAAGTTTCTTTCTCTTTGTTATCGGAGTTTATTTCCTTTGGCCCTATAGTCTTTAAAGGGATCCGAAATATCTGTTCTCAGATTCCACAGAAATAAGGCTAGCAAAGAGATCCACGAAATACAGATGTAACTCTGTGAGATGAATTAACAGAACACTAAGCAGTTTCTCAGAAAGCTTCTTTCCAGATTTCATCTGAGGATATTTCCTTTTTCACCATTGCCCTCTATGGGCTTCCAAATATCACTTTGCCAATTCCACAAGAACTGTCTTAGCGAAAGGCTTCTTGAGGGGAAAGCTGTAACTCTGTGAGATGATTTCACAGAACACAAAGAAGTTTCTCAGAAAGTTTCTTTCTCTTTGTTATCGGAGTTTATTTCCTTTGGCCCTATAGTCTTTAAAGGGATCCGAAATATCTCTTCTCAGATTCCACAGAAATAAGGCTAGCAAAGAGATCCGCGAAATACAGATGTAACTCTGTGAGATGAATTAACAGAACACTAAGCAGTTTCTCAGAAAGCTTCTTTCCAGATTTCATCTGAGGATATTTCCTTTTTCACCATTGCCCTCTATGCGCTTCCAAATATCACTTTGCCAATTCCACAATAAATGTCTTAGCGAAAGACTTCTTGTGGGGAAAGCTGTAACTCTGTGAGATGATTTCACAGAACACAAAGAAGTTTCTCAGAAAGTTTCTTTCTCTTTGTTATCGGAGTTTATTTCCTTTGGCCCTATAGTCTTTAAAGGGATCCGAAATATCTGTTCTCAGATTCCACAGAAATAAGGCTAGCAAAGAGATCCACGAAATGCAGATGTAACTCTGTGAGATGAATTAACAGAACACTAAGCAGTTTCTCAGAAAGCTTCTTTCCAGATTTCATCTGAGGATATTTCCTTTTTCACCATAGCCCTCTATGCGCTTCCAAATATCACTTTGCCAATTCCACAATAAATGTCTTAGCGAAAGACTTCTTGTGGGGAAAGCTGTAACTCTGTGAGATGATTTCACAGAACACAAAGAAGTTTCTCAGAAAGTTTCTTTCTCTTTGTTATCGGAGTTTATTTCCTTTGGCCCTATAGTCTTTAAAGGGATCCGAAATATCTGTTCTCAGATTCCACAGAAATAAGGCTAGCAAAGAGATCCACGAAATACAGATGTAACTCTGTGAGATGAATTAACAGAACACTAAGCAGTTTCTCAGAAAGCTTCTTTCCAAATTTCATCTGAGGATATTTCCTTTTTCACCATTGCCCTCTATGGGCTTCCAAATATCCCTTTGCCAATTCCACAAGAACTGTCTTAGCGAAAGGCTTCTTGAGGGGAAAGCTGTAACTCTGTGAGATGATTTCACAGAACACAAAGAAGATTCTCAGAAAGCTTCTTTCTCGTTGTTATCGGAGTTTATATCCTTTGGCCCTATAGTCTTCAAAGGGATCCGAAATATCTGTTCTCAGATTCCACAGAAATAAGGCTAGCAAAGAGAGCCACGAAATACAGATGTAACTCTGTGAGATGAATTAACAGAACACTAAGCAGTTTCTCAGAAAGCTTCTTTCCCGATTTCATCTGAGGATATTTCCTTTTTCACCATAGCCCTCTATGCGCTTCCAAATATCACTTTGCCAATTCCACAATAAATGTCTTAGCGAAAGACTTCTTGAGGGGAAAGATGTAACTCTGAGAGATGATTTCACAGAACACAAAGAAGTTTCTGAGAAAGTTTCTTTCTCTTTGTTATCGGAGTTTATTTCCTTTGGCCCTATAGTCTTTAAAGGGATCCGAAATATCTGTTCTCAGATTCCACAGAAATAAGGCTAGCAAAGAGATCCGCGAAATACAGATGTAACTCTGTGAGATGAATTAACAGAACACTAAGCAGTTTCTCAGAAAGCTTCCTTCCAGATTTCATCTGAGGATATTTCCTTTTTCACCATAGCCCTCTATGCGCTTCCAAATATCACTTTGCCAATTCCACAATAAATGTCTTAGCGAAAGACTTCTTGTGGGGAAAGCTGTAACTCTGTGAGATGATTTCACAGAACACAAAGAAGTTTCTCAGAAAGTTTCTTTCTCTTTGTTATCGGAGTTTATTTCCTTTGGCACTATAGTCTTTAAAGGGATCCGAAATATCTGTTCTCAGATTCCACAGAAATAAGGCTAGCAAAGAGATCCACGAAATACAGATGTAACTCTGTGAGATGATTTCACAGAACACAAAGAAGTTTCTCAGAAAGCTTCTTTCTCGTTGTTATCGGAGTTTATATCCTTTGGCCCTGTAGTCTTCAAAGGGATCCGAAATATCTGTTCTCAGATTCCACAGAAATAAGGGTAGCAAAGAGAGCCACGAAATACAGATGTAACTCTGTGAGATGAATTAACAGAACACTAAGCAGTTTCTCAGAAAGCTTCTTTCCAGATTTCATCTGACGATATTTCCTTTTTCACCATTGCCCTCTATGGGCTTCAAAATATCACTTTGCCAATTCAACAAGAACTGTCTTAGCGAAAGGCTTCTTGAGGGGAAACTGTAACTCTGTGAGATGATTTCACAGAACACAAAGAAGTTTCTCAGAAAGCTACTTTCTCATTGTTATCGGAGTTTATTTCCCTTGGCCCTATAGTCTTCAAAGGGATCCGAAATATCTGTTCTCAGATTCCACAGAAATAAGGCTAGCAAAGAGATCCGCAAAATACAGATGTAACTCTGTGAGATGAATTAACAGAACACTAAGCAGTTTCTCAGAAAGCTTCTTTCCAAATTTCATCTGAGGATATTTCCTTTTTCACCATTGCCCTCTATGGGCTTCCAAATATCACTTGCCAATTCCACAAGAACTGTCTTAGCGAAAGGCTTCTTGAGGGGAAAGCTGTAACTCTGTGAGATGATTTCACAGAACACAAAGAAGTTTCTCAGAAAGCTTCTTTCTCGTTTTTATCGGAGTTTATATCCTTTGGCCCTATAGTCTTAAAAGGGATCCGAAATATCTGTTCTCAGATTCCATAGAAATAAGGCTAGCAAAGAGAGCCACGAAATACAGATGTAACTCTGTGAGATGAATTAACAGAACACTAAGCAGTTTCTCAGAAAGCTTCTTTCCCGATTTCATGTGAGGATATTTCCTTTTTCACCATAGCCCTCTATGCGCATCCAAATATCACTTTGCCAATTCCACAATAAATGTCTTAGCGAAAGACTTCTTGAGGGGAAAGCTGTAACTCTGTGAGATGATTTCACAGAACACAAAGAAGTTTCTGAGAAATTTTCTTTCTCTTTGTTATCGGAGTTTATTTCCTTTGGCCCTATAGTCTTTAAAGGGATCCGAAATATCTGTTCTCAGATTCCACAGAAATAAGGCTAGCAAAGAGATCCGCGAAATACAGATGTAACTCTGTGAGATGAATTAACAGAACACTAAGCAGTTTCTCAGAAAGCTTCTTTCCAGATTTCATCTGAGGATATTTCCTTTTTCACCATAGCCCTCTATGCGCTTCCAAATATCACTTTGCCAATTCCACAATAAATGTCTTATCGAAAGACTTCTTGTGGGGAAAGCTGTAACTCTGTGAGATGATTTCACAGAACACAAAGAAGTTTCTCAGAAAGTTTCTTTCTCTTTGTTATCGGAGTTTATTTCCTTTGGCCCTATAGTCTTCAAAGGGATCCGAAATATCTATTCTCAGATTCCATAGAAATAAGGCTAGCAAAGAGATCCGCGAAATACAGATGTAACTCTGTGAGATGAATTAACAGAACACTAAGCAGTTTCTCAGAAAGCTTCTTTCCAGATTTCATCTGAGGATATTTCCTTTTTCACCATTGCCCTCTATGCGCTTCCAAATATCACTTTGCCAATTCCACAATAAATGTCTTAGCGAAAGACTTCTTGTGGGGAAAGCAGTAACTCTGTGAGATGATTTCACAGAACACAAAGAAGTTTCTCAGAAAGCTTCTTTCTCTTTGTTATCGGAGTTTATTTCCTTTGGCCCTATAGTCTTTAAAGGGATCCGAAATATCTATTCTCAGATTCCACAGAAATAAGGCTAGCAAAGAGATCCACGAAATACAGATGTAACTCTGTGAGATGAATTAACAGAACACTAAGCAGTTTCTCAGAAAGCTTCTTTCCAGATTTCATCTGAGGATATTTCCTTTTTCACCATTGCCCTCTATGGCCTTCCAAATATCACTTTGCCAATTCAACAAGAACTGTCTTAGCGAAAGGTTTCTTGAGGGGAAAGCTGTAACTCTGTGAGATGATTTCACAGAACACAAAGAAGTTTCTCAGAAAGCTTCTTTCTCGTTGTTATCGGAGTTTATATCCTTTGGCCCTATAGTCTTCAAAGGGATCCGAAATATCTGTTCTCAGATTCCATAGAAATAAGGCTAGCAAAGAGAGCCACGAAATACAGATGTAACTCTGTGAGATGAATTAACAGAACACTAAGCAGTTTCTCAGAAAGCTTCTTTCCCGATTTCATCTGAGGATATTTCCTTTTTCACCATAGCCCTCTATGCGCTTCCAAATATCACTTTGCCAATTCCACAATAAATGTCTCAGCGAAAGACTTCTTGAGGGGAAAGATGTAACTCTGTGAGATGATTTCACAGAACACAAAGAAGTTTCTGAGAAAGTTTCTTTCTCTTTGTTATCGGAGTTTATTTCCTTTGGCCCTATAGTCTTTAATGGGATCCGAAATATCTGTTCTCAGATTCCACAGAAATAAGGCTAGCAAAGAGATCCGCGAAATACAGATGTAACTCTGTGAGATGAATTAACAGAACACTAAGCAGTTTCTCAGAAAGCTTCTTTCCAGATTTCATCTGAGGATATTTCCTTTTTCACCATTGCCCTCTATGCGCTTCCAAATATCACTTTGCCAATTCCACAATAAATGTCTTAGCGAAAGACTTCTTGTGGGGAAAGATGTAACTCTGTGAGATGATTTCACAGAACACAAAGAAGTTTCTCAGAAAGTTTCTTTCTCTTTGTTATCGGAGTTTATTTCCTTTGGCCCTATAGTCTTCAAAGGGATCCGAAATATCTATTCTCAGATTCCACAGAAATAAGGCTAGCAAAGAGATCCGGGAAATACAGATGGAACTCTGTGAGATGAATTAACAGAACACTAAGCAGTTTCTCAGAAAGCTTCTTTCCAGATTTCATTTGAGGATATTTCCTTTTTCACCATAGCCCTCTATGCGCTTCCAAATATCACTTTGCCAATTCCACAATAAATGTCTTAGCGAAAAACTTCTTGTGGGGAAAGATGTAACTCTGTGAGATGATTTCACAGAACACAAAGAAGTTTCTCAGAAAGTTTCTTTCTCTTTGTTATCAGTGTTTATTTCCTTTGGCCCTATAGTCTTTAAAGGGATCCGAAATATCTGTTCTCAGATTCCACAGAAATAAGGGTAGCAAAGAGATCCACGAAATACAGATGTAACTCTGTGAGATGAATTAACAGAACACTAAGCAGTTTCTCAGAAAGCTTCTTTCCAGATTTCATCTGAGGATATTTCCTTTTTCACCATTGCCCTCTATGGGCTTCCAAATATCACTTTGCCAATTCCACAAGAACTGTCTTAGCGAAAGGCTTCTTGAGGGGAAAGCTGTAACTCTGTGAGATGATTTCACAGAACACAAAGAAGTTACTCAGAAAGCTTCCTTCTCTTTCTTATCGTAATTTATTTCCTTTGGCCCTATATTCATCAAAGGGATCCGAAATATCTCTTCTCAGATGCCACAGAAATAAGGCTAGCAAAGAGATCCACGAAATACAGATGTAACTCTGTGAGAATATTACACAGAACACAAAGAAGTTTCTCAGAAAGCTTCTTTCTCGTTGTTATCGGAGTTTATATCCTTTGGCCCTATAGTCTTCAAAGGGATCCGAAATATCTGTTCTCAGATTCCACAGAAATAAGGGTAGCAAAGAGAGCCACGAAATACAGATGTAACTCTGTGAGATGAATTAACAGAACACTAAGCAGTTTCTCAGAAAGCTTCTTTCCAGATTTCATCTGAGGATATTTCCTTTTTCACCATAGCCCTCTATGTGCTTCCAAATATCACTTTGCCAATTCCACAATAAATGTCTTAGCGAAAGACTTCTTGTAGGGAAAGCTGTAACTCTGTGAGATGAATTCACAGAACACAAAGAAGTTTCTCAGAAAGTTTCTTTCTCTTTGTTATCGGAGTTTATTTCCTTTGGCCCTATAGTCTTTGAAGGGATCCGAAATATCTGTTCTCAGATTCCACAGAAATAAGGCTAGCAAAGAGATCCACGAAATGCAGATGTAACTCTGTGAGATGAATTAACAGAACACTAAGCAGTTTCTCAGAAAGCTTCTTTCCAGATTTCATCTGAGAATATTTCCTTTTTCACCATAGCCCTCTATTCGCTTCCAAATATCACTTTGCCAATTCCACAATAAATGTCTTAGCGAAAGACTTCTTGTGGGGAAAGCTGTAACTCTGTGAGATGATTTCACAGAACACAAAGAAGTTTCTCAGAAAGTTTCTTTCTCTTTGTTATCGGAGTTTATTTCCTTTGGCCCTATAGTCTTTAAAGGGATCCGAAATATCTGTTCTCAGATTCCACAGAAATAAGGCTAGCAAAGAGATCCACGAAATACAGATGTAACTCTGTGAGATGAATTAACAGAACACTAAGCAGTTTCTCAGAAAGCTTCTTTCCAGATTTCATCTGAGGATATTTCCTTTTTCACCATTGCCCTCTATGGGCTTCCAAATATCACTTTGCCAATTCCACAAGAACTGTCTTAGCGAAAGGCTTCTTAAGGGGAAAGCTGTAACTCTGTGAGATGATTTCACAGAACACAAAGAAGTTTCTCAGAAAGCTTCTTTCTCGTTGTTATCGGAGTTTATATCCTTTGGCCCTATAGTCTTCAAAGGGATCCGAAATATCTGTTCTCAGATTCCACAGAAATAAGGCTAGCAAAGAGAGCCACGAAATACAGATGTAACTCTGTGAGATGAATTAACAGAACACTAAGCAGTTTCTCAGAAAGCTTCTTTCCAGATTTCATCTGACGATATTTCCTTTTTCACCATTGCCCTCTATGGGCTTCAAAGTATCACTTTGCCAATTCAACAAGAACTGTCTTAGCGAAAGGCTTCTTGAGGGGAAAGCTGTAACTCTGTGAGATGATTTCACAGAACACAAAGAAGTTTCTCAGAAAGCTTCTTTCTCATTGTTATCGGAGTTTATTTCCTTTGGCCCTATAGTCTTCAAAGGGATCCGAAATATCTCTTCTCAGATTCCACAGAAATAAGGCTAGCAAAGAGATCCGCGAAATACAGATGTAACTCTGTGAGATGAATTAACAGAACACTAAGCAGTTTCTCAGAAAGCTTCTTTCCAGATTTCATCTGAGGATATTTCCTTTTTCACCATTGCCCTCTATGGGCTTCCAAATATCACTTTGCCAATTACACCAGAACTGTCTTAGCGAAAGGCTTCTTGAAGGGAATGCTGTAACTCTGTGAGATGATTTCACAGAATACAAAGAAGTTTCTCAGAAAGTTTCTTTCTCGTTGTTATCGTAGTTTATTTCCTTTGGCCCTATAGTCTTCAAAGGGATCCGAAATATCTGTTCTCAGATTCCACAGAAATAAGGCTATCAAAGAGATCCACGAAATACAGATGTAACTCTGTGAGATGAATTAACAGAACACTAAGCAGTTTCTCAGAAAGCTTCTTTCCAGATTTCATCTGAGGATATTTCCTTTTTCACCATAGCCCTCTATGCGCTTCCAAATATCACTTTGCCAATTCCACAATAAATGTCTTAGCGAAAGACTTCTTGTGGGGAAAGCTGTAACTCTGTGAGATGATTTCACAGAACACAAAGAAGTTTCTCAGAAAGTTTCTTTCTCTTTGTTATCGGAGTTTATATCCTTTGGCCCTATAGTCTTTAAAGGGATCCGAAATATCTGTTCTCAGATTCCACAGAAATAAGGCTAGCAAAGAGATCCACGAAATACAGATGTAACTCTGTGAGATGAATTAACAGAACACTAAGCAGTTTCTCAGAAAGCTTCTTTCCAGATTTCATCTGAGGATATTTCCTTTTTCACCATAGCCCTCTATGCGCTTCCAAATATCACTTTGCCAATTCCACAATAAATGTCTTAGCGAAAGACTTCTTGTGGGGAAAGCTGTAACTCTGTGAGATGATTTCACAGAACACAAAGAAGTTTCTCAGAAAGTTTCTTTCTCTTTGTTATCGGAGTTTATTTCCTTTGGCCCTATAGTCTTCAAAGGGATCCGAAATATCTATTCTCAGATTCCACAGAAATAAGGCTAGCAAAGAGATCCGCGAAATACAGATGTAACTCTGTGAGATGAATTAACAGAACACTAAGCAGTTTCTCAGAAAGCTTCTTTCCAGATTTCATCTGAGGATATTTCCTTTTTCACCATTGCCCTCTATGCGCTTCCAAATATCACTTTGCCAATTCCACAATAAATGTCTTAGCGAAAGACTTCTTGTGGGGAAAGCTGTAACTCTGTGAGATGATTTCACAGAACACAAAGAAGTTTCTCAGAAAGCTTCTGTCTCTTTGTTATCGGAGTTTATTTCCTTTGGCCCTATAGTCTTTAAAGGGATCCGAAATATCTGTTCTCAGATTCCACAGAAATAAGGCTAGCAAAGAGATCGACGAAATACAGATGTAACTCTGTGAGAGGAATTAACAGAACACTAAGCAGTTTCTCAGAAAGCTTCTTTCCAGATTTCATCTGAGGATATTTCCTTTTTCACCATTGCCCTCTATGGGCTTCCAAATATCACTTTGCCAATTCCACAAGAACTGTCTTAGCGAAAGGCTTCTTGAGGGGAAAGCTGTAACTCTGTGAGATGATTTCACAGAACACAAAGAAGTTTCTCAGAAAGCTTCTTTCTCGTTGTTATCGGAGTTTATATCCTTTGGCCCTATAGTCTTCAAAGGGATCCGAAATATCTGTTCTCAGATTCCACAGAAATAAGGCTAGCAAAGAGAGCCACGAAATACAGATGTAACTCTGTGAGATGAATTAACAGAACGCTAAGCAGTTTCTCAGAAAGCTTCTTTCCAGATTTCATCTGAGGATATTTCCTTTTTCACCATTGCCCTCTACGGGCTTCAAAATAGCACTTTGCCAATTCAACAAGAACTGTCTTAGCGAAAGGCTTCCTGAGGGGAAAGCAGTAACTCTGTGAGATGATTTCACAGAACACAAAGAAGTTTCTCAGAAAGCTTGTTTCTCATTGTTATCGGAGTTTATATCCTTTGGCCCTATAGTCTTCAAAGGGATCCGAAATATCTGTTCTCAGATTCCACAGAAATAAGGCTAGCAAAGAGATCCGCGAAATACAGATGTAACTCTGTGAGATGAATTAACAGAACACTAAGCAGTTTCTCAGAAAGCTTCTTTCCAGATTTCATCTGAGGATATTTCCTTTTTCACCATAGCCCTCTATGAGCTTCCAAATATCACTTTGCCAATTCCACAATAAATGTCATAGCGAAAGTCTTCTTGTGGGGAAAGCTGTAACTCTGTGAGATGATTTCACAGAACACAAAGAAGTTTCTCAGAAAGCTTCTTTCTCGTTGTTATCGGAGTTTATATCCTTTGGCCCTATAGTCTTCAAAGGGATCCGAAATATCTCTTCTCAGATTCCACAGAAATAAGGCTAGCAAAGAGATCCACGAAATACAGATGTAACTCTGTGAGATGAATTAACAGAACACTAAGCAGTTTCTCAGAAAGCTTCTTTACAGATTTCATCTGAGGATATTTCCTTTTTCACCATAGCCCTCTATGCGCTTCCAAATATCACTTTGCCAATTCCACAATAAATGTCTTAGCGAAAGACTTCTTGTGGGGAAAGCTGTAACTATGTGAGATGATTTCACAGAACACAAAGAAGTTTCTCAGAAAGTTTCTTTCTCTTTGTTATCGGAGTTTATTTCCTTTGGCCCTATAGTCTTTAAAGGGATCCGAAATATCTGTTCTCAGATTCCACAGAAATAAGGCTAGCAAAGAGATCCGTGAAATACAGATGTAACTCTGTGAGACGAATTAACAGAACACTAAGCAGTTTCTCAGAAAGCTTCTTTCCAGATTTCATCTGAGGATATTTCCTTTTTCACCATAGCCCTCTATGCGCTTCCAAATATCACTTTGGCAATTCCACAATAAATGTCTTAGCGAAAGACTTCTTGTGGGGAAAGCTGTAACTCTGTGAGATGATTTCACAGAACACAAAGAAGTTTCTCAGAAAGTTTCTTTCTCTTTGTTATCGGAGTTTATTTCCTTTGGCCCTATAGTCTTTAAAGGGATCTGAAATATCTGTTCTCAGATTCCACAGAAATAAGGCTAGCAAAGAGATCCACGAAATACAGATGTAACTCTGTGAGATGAATTAACAGAACACTAAGCAGTTTCTCAGAAAGCTTCTTTCCAGATTTCATCTGAGGTTATTTCCTTTTTCACCATTGCCCTCTACGGGCTTTCAAATATCACTTTGCCAATTCCACAAGAACTGTCTTAGCGAAAGGCTTCTTGAGGGGAAAGCTGTAACTCTGTGAGATGATTTCACAGAACACAAAGAAGTTTCTCAGAAAGCTTCTTTCTCATTGTTATCGGAGTTTATATCCTTTGGCCCTATATTCATCAAAGGGATCCGAAATATCTGTTCTCAGATTCCACAGAAATAAGGCTAGCAAAGAGAGCCACGAAATACAGATGCAACTCTGTGAGATGAATTAACAGAACACTAAGCAGTTTCTCAGAAAGCTTCTTTCCAGATTTCATCTGAGGATATTTCCTTTTTCACCATTGCCCTCTATGGGCTTCCAAATATCACTTTGCCAATTCCACAAGAACTGTCTTAGCGAAAGGCTTCTTGAGGGGAAAGCTGTAACTCTGTGAGATGATTTCACAGAACACAAAGAAGTTTCTCAGAAAGTTTCTTTCTCTTTGTTATCGGAGTTTATTTCCTTTGGCCCAATAGTCTTTAAAGGGATCCGAAATATCTCTTCTCAGATTCCACAGAAATAAGGCTAGCAAAGAGATCCGCGAAATACAGATGTAACTCTGTGAGATGAATTAACAGAACACTAAGCAGTTTCTCAGAAAGCTTCTTTCCAGATTTCATCTGAGGATATTTCCTTTTTCACCATAGCCCTCTATGCGCTTCCAAATATCACTTTGCCAATTCCACAATAAATGTCTTAGCGAAAGACTTCTTGTGGGGAAAGCTGTAACTCTGTGAGATGATTTCACAGAACACAAAGAAGTTTCTCAGAAAGTTTCTTTCTCTTTGTTATCGGAATTTATTTCCTTTGGCCCTATAGTCTTTAAAGGGATCTGAAATATCTGTTCTCAGATTCCACAGAAATAAGGCTAGCAAAGAGATCCGCGAAATACAGATGTAACTCTGTGAGATGAATTAACAGAACACTAAGCAGTTTCTCAGAAAGCTTCTTTCCAGATTTCATCTGAGGTTATTTCCTTTTTCACCATAGCCCTCTACGGGCTTTCAAATATCACTTTGCCAATTCCACAAGAACTGTCTTAGCGAAAGGCTTCTTGAGGGGAAAGCTGTAACTCTGTGAGATGATTTCACAGAACACAAAGAAGTTTCTCAGAAAGCTTCTTTCTCATTGTTATCGGAGTTTATATCCTTTGGCCCTATATTCATCAAAGGGATCCGAAATATCTGTTCTCAGATTCCACAGAAATAAGGCTAGCAAAGAGAGCCACGAAATACAGATGCAACTCTGTGAGATGAATTAACAGAACACTAAGCAGTTTCTCAGAAAGCTTCTTTCCAGATTTCATCTGAGGATATTTCCTTTTTCACCATTGCCCTCTATGGGCTTCCAAATATCACTTTGCCAATTCCACAAGAACTGTCTTAGCGAAAGGCTTCTTGAGGGGAAAGCTGTAACTCTGTGAGATGATTTCACAGAACACAAAGAAGTTTCTCAGAAAGTTTCTTTCTCTTTGTTATCGGAGTTTATTTCCTTTGGCCCTATAGTCTTTAAAGGGATCCGAAATATCTCTTCTCAGATTCCACAGAAATAAGGCTAGCAAAGAGATCCGCGAAATACAGATGTAACTCTGTGAGATGAATTAACAGAACACTAAGCAGTTTCTCAGAAAGCTTCTTTCCAGATTTCATCTGAGGATATTTCCTTTTTCACCATTGCCCTCTATGCGCTTCCAAATATCACTTTGCCAATTCCACAATAAATGTCTTAGCGAAAGACTTCTTGTGGGGAAAGCTGTAACTCTGTGAGATGATTTCACAGAACACAAAGAAGTTTCTCAGAAAGTTTCTTTCTCTTTGTTATCGGAGTTTATTTCCTTTGACCCTATAGTCTTTAAAGGGATCCAAAATATCTGTTCTCAGATTCCACAGAAATAAGGCTAGCAAAGAGATCCACGAAATACAGATGTAACTCTGTGAGATGAATTAACAGAACACTAAGCAGTTTCTCAGAAAGCTTCTTTCCAGATTTCATCTGAGGATATTTCCTTTTTCACCATTGCCCTCTATGGGCTTCCAAATATCACGTTGCCAATTCCACAAGAACTGTCTTAGCGAAAGGCTTCTTGAGTGGAAAGCTGTAACTCTGTGAGATGATTTCACAGAACACAAAGAAGTTTCTCAGAAAGCTTCTTTCTCTTTGTTATCGGAGTTTATTTCCTTTGGCCCTATAGTCTTTAAAGGGATCCGAAATATCTCTTCTCAGATTCCACAGAAATAAGGCTAGCAAAGGGATCCGCGAAATACAGATGTAACTCTGTGAGATGAATTAACAGAACACTAAGCAGTTTCTCAGAAAGCTTCTTTCCAGATTTCATCTGAGGATATTTCCTTTTTCACCATAGCCCTCTATGGGCTTCCAAATATCACTTTGCCAATTCCACAATAAATGTCTTAGCGAAAGACTTCTTGTGGGGAAAGCTGTAACTCTGTGAGATGATTTCACAGAACACAAAGAAGTTTCTCAGAAAGTTTCTTTCTCTTTGTTATCGGAGTTTATATCCTTTGGCCCTATAGTCTTTAAAGGGATCCAAAATATCTGTTCTCAGATTCCACAGAAATAAGGCTAGCAAAGAGATCCGCGAAATACAGATGTAACTCTGTGAGATGAATTAACAGAACACTAAGCAGTTTCTCAGAAAGCTTCTTTCCAGATTTCATCTGAGGATATTTCCTTTTTCACCATTTCCCTCTATGGGCTTCCAAATATCACTTTGCCAATTCCACAAGAACTGTCTTAGCGAAAGGCTTCTTGAGGGGAAAGCTGTAACTCTGTGAGATGATTTCACAGAACACAAAGAAGTTTCTCAGAAAGCTTCTTTCTCATTGTTATCGGAGTTTATATCCTTTGGCCCTATATTCATCAAAGGGATCCGAAATATCTCTTCTCAGATTCCACAGAAATAAGGCTAGCAAAGACATCCACGAAATACAGATGCAACTCTGTGAGATCAATTAACAGAACACTAAGCAGTTTCTCAGAAAGCTTCTTTCCAGATTTCATCTGAGGATATTTTATTTTTCACCATTGCCCTCTATGGGCTTCCAAATATCACTTTGCCAATTCCACAAGAACTGTCCTAGCGAAAGGCTTCTTGAGGGGAAAGCTGTAACTCTGTGAGATGATTTCACAGAACACAAAGAAGTTTCTCAGAAAGTTTCTTTCTCTTTGTTATCGGAGTTTATTTCCTTTGGCCCTATAGTCTTTAAAGGGATCCGAAATATCTCTTCTCAGATTCCACAGAAATAAGGCTAGCAAAGAGATCCGCGAAATACAGATGTAACTCTGTGAGATGAATTAACAGAACACTAAGCAGTTTCTCAGAAAGCTTCTTTCCAGATTTCATCTGAGGATATTTCCTTTTTCACCATAGCCCTCTATGCGCTTCCAAATATCACTTTGCCAAATCCACAATAAATGTCTTAGCGAAAGACTTCTTGTGGGGAAAGCTGTAACTCTGTGAGATGATTTCACAGAACACAAAGAAGTTTCTCAGAAAGTTTCTTTCTCTTTGTTATCGGAGTTTATTTCCTTTGACCCTATAGTCTTTAAAGGGATCCGAAATATCTGTTCTCAGATTCCACAGAAATAAGGCTAGCAAAGAGATCCACGAAATACAGATGTAACTCTGTGAGATGAATTAACAGAACACTAAGCAGTTTCTCAGAAAGCTTCTTTCCAGATTTCATCTGAGGATATTTCCTTTTTCACCATTGCCCTCTATGGGCTTCCAAATATCACGTTGCCAATTCCACAAGAACTGTCTTAGCGAAAGGCTTCTTGAGGGGAAAGCTGTAACTCTGTGAGATGATTTCACAGAACACAAAGAAGTTTCTCAGAAAGCTTCTTTCTCTTTGTTATCGGAGTTTATTTCCTTTGGCCCTATAGTCTTTAAAGGGATCCGAAATATCTGTTCTCAGATTCCACAGAAATAAGGCTAGCAAAGAGATCCGCGAAATACAGATGTAACTCTGTGAGATGAATTAACAGAACACTAAGCAGTTTCTCAGAAAGCTTCTTTCCAGATTTCATCTGAGGATATTTCCTTTTTCACCATAGCCCTCTATGGGCTTCCAAATATCACTTTGCCAATTCCACAATAAATGTCTTAGCGAAAGACTTCTTGTGGGGAAAGCTGTAACTCTGTGAGATGATTTCACAGAACACAAAGAAGTTTCTCAGAAAGTTTCTTTCTCTTTGTTATCGGAGTTTATTTCCTTTGGCCCTATAGTCTTTAAAGGGATCTGAAATATCTGTTCTCAGATTCCACAGAAATAAGGCTAGCAAAGAGATCCACGAAATACAGATGTAACTCTGTGAGATGAATTAACAGAACACTAAGCAGTTTCTCAGAAAGCTTCTTTCCAGATTTCATCTGAGGTTATTTCCTTTTTCACCATTGCCCTCTATGGGCTTTCAAATATCACTTAGCCAATTCCACAAGAACTGTCTTAGCGAAAGGCTTCTTGAGGGGAAAGCTGTAACTCTGTGAGATGATTTCACAGAACACAAAGAAGTTTCTCAGAAAGCTTCTTTCTCATTGTTATCGGAGTTTATATCCTTTGGCCCTATATTCATCAAAGGGATCCGAAATATCTGTTCTCAGATTCCACAGAAATAAGGCTAGCAAAGAGAGCCACGAAATACAGATGCAACTCTGTGAGATGAATTAACAGAACACTAAGCAGTTTCTCAGAAAGCTTCTTTCCAGATTTCATCTGAGGATATTTCCTTTTTCACCATTGCCCTCTATGGGCTTCCAAATATCACTTTGCCAATTCCACAAGAACTGTCTTAGCGAAAGGCTTCTTGAGGGGAAAGCTGTAACTCTGTGAGATGATTTCACAGAACACAAAGAAGTTTCTCAGAAAGTTTCTTTCTCTTTGTTATCGGAGTTTATTTCCTTTGGCCCTATAGTCTTCAAAGGGATCCGAAATATCTCTTCTCAGATTCCACAGAAATAAGGCTAGCAAAGGGATCCGCGAAATACAGATGTAACTCTGTGAGATGAATTAACAGAACACTAAGCAGTTTCTCAGAAAGCTTCTTTCCAGATTTCATCTGAGGATATTTCCTTTTTCACCATAGCCCTCTATGGGCTTCCAAATATCACTTTGCCAATTCCACAATAAATGTCTTAGCGAAAGACTTCTTGTGGGGAAAGCTGTAACTCTGTGAGATGATTTCACAGAACACAAAGAAGTTTCTCAGAAAGTTTCTTTCTCTTTGTTATCGGAGTTTATTTCCTTTGGCCCTATAGTCTTTAAAGGGATCCAAAATATCTGTTCTCAGATTCCACAGAAATAAGGCTAGCAAAGAGATCCGCGAAATACAGATGTAACTCTGTGAGATGAATTAACAGAACACTAAGCAGTTTCTCAGAAAGCTTCTTTCCAGATTTCATCTGAGGATATTTCCTTTTTCACCATTTCCCTCTATGGGCTTCCAAATATCACTTTGCCAATTCCACAAGAACTGTCTTAGCGAAAGGCTTCTTGAGGGGAAAGCTGTAACTCTGTGAGATGATTTCACAGAACACAAAGAAGTTTCTCAGAAAGCTTCTTTCTCATTGTTATCGGAGTTTATATCCTTTGGCCCTATATTCATCAAAGGGATCCGAAATATCTCTTCTCAGATTCCACAGAAATAAGGCTAGCAAAGACATCCACGAAATACAGATGCAACTCTGTGAGATCAATTAACAGAACACTAAGCAGTTTCTCAGAAAGCTTCTTTCCAGATTTCATCTGAGGATATTTTATTTTTCACCATTGCCCTCTATGGGCTTCCAAATATCACTTTGCCAATTCCACAAGAACTGTCCTAGCGAAAGGCTTCTTGAGGGGAAAGCTGTAACTCTGTGAGATGATTTCCCAGAACACAAAGAAGTTTCTCAGAAAGTTTCTTTCTCTTTGTTATCGGAGTTTATTTCCTTTGGCCCTATAGTCTTTAAAGGGATCCGAAATATCTCTTCTCAGATTCCACAGAAATAAGGCTAGCAAAGAGATCCGCGAAATACAGATGTAACTCTGTGAGATGAATTAACAGAACACTAAGCAGTTTCTCAGAAAGCTTCTTTCCAGATTTCATCTGAGGATATTTCCTTTTTCACCATAGCCCTCTATGCGCTTCCAAATATCACTTTGCCAATTCCACAATAAATGTCTTAGCGAAAGACTTCTTGTTGGGAAAGCTGTAACTCTGTGAGATGATTTCACAGAACACAAAGAAGTTTCTCAGAAAGTTTCTTTCTCTTTGTTATCGGAGTTTATTTCCTTTGACCCTATAGTCTTTAAAGGGATCCGAAATATCTGTTCTCAGATTCCACAGAAATAAGGCTAGCAAAGAGATCCACGAAATACAGATGTAACTCTGTGAGATGAATTAACAGAACACTAAGCAGTTTCTCAGAAAGCTTCTTTCCAGATTTCATCTGAGGATATTTGCTTTTTCACCATTGCCCTCTATGGGCTTCCAAATATCACGTTGCCAATTCCACAAGAACTGTCTTAGCGAAAGGCTTCTTGAGGGGAAAGCTGTAACTCTGTGAGATGATTTCACAGAACACAAAGAAGTTTCTCAGAAAGCTTCTTTCTCTTTGTTATCGGAGTTTATTTCCTTTGGCCCTATAGTCTTTAAAGGGATCCGAAATATCTGTTCTCAGATTCCACAGAAATAAGGCTAGCAAAGAGATCCGCGAAATACAGATGTAACTCTGTGAGATGAATTAACAGAACACTAAGCAGTTTCTCAGAAAGCTTCTTTCCAGATTTCATCTGAGGATATTTCCTTTTTCACCATAGCCCTCTATGGGCTTCCAAATATCACTTTGCCAATTCCACAATAAATGTCTTAGCGAAAGACTTCTTGTGGGGAAAGCTGTAACTCTGTGAGATGATTTCACAGAACACAAAGAAGTTTCTCAGAAAGTTTCTTTCTCTTTGTTATCGGAGTTTATTTCCTTTGGCCCTATAGTCTTTAAAGGGATCTGAAATATCTGTTCTCAGATTCCACAGAAATAAGGCTAGCAAAGAGATCCACGAAATACAGATGTAACTCTGTGAGATGAATTAACAGAACACTAAGCAGTTTCTCAGAAAGCTTCTTTCCAGATTTCATCTGAGGTTATTTCCTTTTTCACCATTGCCCTCTATGGGCTTTCAAATATCACTTAGCCAATTCCACAAGAACTGTCTTAGCGAAAGGCTTCTTGAGGGGAAAGCTGTAACTCTGTGAGATGATTTCACAGAACACAAAGAAGTTTCTCAGAAAGCTTCTTTCTCATTGTTATCGGAGTTTATATCCTTTGGCCCTATATTCATCAAAGGGATCCGAAATATCTGTTCTCAGATTCCACAGAAATAAGGCTAGCAAAGAGAGCCACGAAATACAGATGCAACTCTGTGAGATGAATTAACAGAACACTAAGCAGTTTCTCAGAAAACTTCTTTCCAGATTTCATCTGAGGATATTTCCTTTTTCACCATTGCCCTCTATGGGCTTCCAAATATCACTTTGCCAATTCCACAAGAACTGTCTTAGCGAAAGGCTTCTTGAGGGGAAAGCTGTAACTCTGTGAGATGATTTCACAGAACACAAAGAAGTTTCTCAGAAAGTTTCTTTCTCTTTGTTATCGGAGTTTATTTCCTTTGGCCCTATAGTCTTTAAAGGGATCCGAAATATCTCTTCTCAGATTCCACAGAAATAAGGCTAGCAAAGAGATCCGCGAAATACAGATGTAACTCTGTGAGATGAATTAACAGAACACTAAGCAGTTTCTCAGAAAGCTTCTTTCCAGATTTCATCTGAGGATATTTCCTTTTTCACCATTGCCCTCTATGCGCTTCCAAATATCACTTTGCCAATTCCACAATAAATGTCTTAGCGAAAGACTTCTTGTGGGGAAAGCTGTAACTCTGTGAGATGATTTCACAGAACACAAAGAAGTTTCTCAGAAAGTTTCTTTCTCTTTGTTATCGGAGTTTATTTCCTTTGGCCCTATAGTCTTTAAAGGGATCTGAAATATCTGTTCTCAGATTCCACAGAAATAAGGCTAGCAAAGAGATCCACGAAATACAGATGTAACTCTGTGAGATGAATTAAGAGAACACTAAGCAGTTTCTCAGAAAGCTTCTTTCCAGATTTCATCTGAGGTTATTTCCTTTTTCACCATAGCCCTCTACGGGCTTTCAAATATCACTTTGCCAATTCCACAAGAACTGTCTTAGCGAAAGGCTTCTTGAGGGGAAAGCTGTAACTCTGTGAGATGATTTCACAGAACACAAAGAAGTTTCTCAGAAAGCTTCTTTCTCATTGTTATCGGAGTTTATATCCTTTGGCCCTATATTCATCAAAGGGATCCGAAATATCTGTTCTCAGATTCCACAGAAATAAGGCTAGCAAAGAGATCCGCGAAATACAGATGCAACTCTGTGAGATGAATTAACAGAACACTAAGCAGTTTCTCAGAAAGCTTCTTTCCAGATTTCATCTGAGGATATTTCCTTTTTCACCATTGCCCTCTATGGGCTTCCAAATATCACTTTGCCAATTCCACAAGAACTGTCTTAGCGAAAGGCTTCTTGAGGGGAAAGCTGTAACTCTGTGAGATGATTTCACAGAACACAAAGAAGTTTCTCAGAAAGTTTCTTTCTCTTTGTTATCGGAGTTTATTTCCTTTGGCCCTATAGTCTTTAAAGGGATCCGAAATATCTCTTCTCAGATTCCACAGAAATAAGGCTAGCAAAGAGATCCGCGAAATACAGATGTAACTCTGTGAGATGAATTAACAGAACACTAAGCAGTTTCTCAGAAAGCTTCTTTCCAGATTTCATCTGAGGATATTTCCTTTTTCACCATAGCCCTCTATGCGCTTCCAAATATCACTTTGCCAATTCCACAATAAATGTCTTAGCGAAAGACTTCTTGTGGGGAAAGCTGTAACTCTGTGAGATGATTTCACAGAACACAAAGAAGTTTCTCAGAAAGTTTCTTTCTCTTTGTTATCGGAGTTTATTTCCTTTGACCCTATAGTCTTTAAAGGGATCCAAAATATCTGTTCTCAGATTCCACAGAAATAAGGCTAGCAAAGAGATCCACGAAATACAGATGTAACTCTGTGAGATGAATTAACAGAACACTAAGCAGTTTCTCAGAAAGCTTCTTTCCAGATTTCATCTGAGGATATTTCCTTTTTCACCATTGCCCTCTATGGGCTTCCAAATATCACGTTGCCAATTCCACAAGAACTGTCTTAGCGAAAGGCTTCTTGAGTGGAAAGCTGTAACTCTGTGAGATGATTTCACAGAACACAAAGAAGTTTCTCAGAAAGCTTCTTTCTCTTTGTTATCGGAGTTTATTTCCTTTGGCCCTATAGTCTTTAAAGGGATCCGAAATATCTGTTCTCAGATTCCACAGAAATAAGGCTAGCAAAGGGATCCGCGAAATACAGATGTAACTCTGTGAGATGAATTAACAGAACACTAAGCAGTTTCTCAGAAAGCTTCTTTCCAGATTTCATCTGAGGATATTTCCTTTTTCACCATAGCCCTCTATGGGCTTCCAAATATCACTTTGCCAATTCCACAATAAATGTCTTAGCGAAAGACTTCTTGTGGGGAAAGCTGTAACTCTGTGAGATGATTTCACAGAACACAAAGAAGTTTCTCAGAAAGTTTCTTTCTCTTTGTTATCGGAGTTTATTTCCTTTGGCCCTATAGTCTTTAAAGGGATCCAAAATATCTGTTCTCAGATTCCACAGAAATAAGGCTAGCAAAGAGATCCGCGAAATACAGATGTAACTCTGTGAGATGAATTAACAGAACACTAAGCAGTTTCTCAGAAAGCTTCTTTCCAGATTTCATCTGAGGATATTTCCTTTTTCACCATTTCCCTCTATGGGCTTCCAAATATCACTTTGCCAATTCCACAAGAACTGTCTTAGCGAAAGGCTTCTTGAGGGGAAAGCTGTAACTCTGTGAGATGATTTCACAGAACACAAAGAAGTTTCTCAGAAAGCTTCTTTCTCATTGTTATCGGAGTTTATATCCTTTGGCCCTATATTCATCAAAGGGATCCGAAATATCTGTTCTCAGATTCCACAGAAATAAGGCTAGCAAAGACATCCACGAAATACAGATGCAACTCTGTGAGATGAATTAACAGAACACTAAGCAGTTTCTCAGAAAGCTTCTTTCCAGATTTCATCTGAGGATATTTTATTTTTCACCATTGCCCTCTATGGGCTTCCAAATATCACTTTGCCAATTCCACAAGAACTGTCCTAGCGAAAGGCTTCTTGAGGGGAAAGCTGTAACTCTGTGAGATGATTTCACAGAACACAAAGAAGTTTCTCAGAAAGTTTCTTTCTCTTTGTTATCGGAGTTTATTTCCTTTGGCCCTATAGTCTTTAAAGGGATCCGAAATATCTCTTCTCAGATTCCACAGAAATAAGGCTAGCAAAGAGATCCGCGAAATACAGATGTAACTCTGTGAGATGAATTAACAGAACACTAAGCAGTTTCTCAGAAAGCTTCTTTCCAGATTTCATCTGAGGATATTTCCTTTTTCACCATAGCCCTCTATGCGCTTCCAAATATCACTTTGCCAATTCCACAATAAATGTCTTAGCGAAAGACTTCTTGTGGGGAAAGCTGTAACTCTGTGAGATGATTTCACAGAACACAAAGAAGTTTCTCAGAAAGTTTCTTTCTCTTTGTTATCGGAGTTTATTTCCTTTGACCCTATAGTCTTTAAAGGGATCCGAAATATCTGTTCTCAGATTCCACAGAAATAAGGCTAGCAAAGAGATCCACGAAATACAGATGTAACTCTGTGAGATGAATTAACAGAACACTAAGCAGTTTCTCAGAAAGCTTCTTTCCAGATTTCATCTGAGGATATTTCCTTTTTCACCATTGCCCTCTATGGGCTTCCAAATATCACGTTGCCAATTCCACAAGAACTGTCTTAGCGAAAGGCGTCTTGAGGCGAAAGCTGTAACTCTGTGAGATGATTTCACAGAACACAAAGAAGTTTCTCAGAAAGCTTCTTTCCCTTTGTTATCGGAGTTTATTTCCTTTGGCCCTATAGTCTTTAAAGGGATCCGAAATATCTGTTCTCAGATTCCACAGAAATAAGGCTAGCAAAGAGATCCGCGAAATACAGATGTAACTCTGTGAGATGAATTAACAGAACACTAAGCAGTTTCTCAGAAAGCTTCTTTCCAGATTTCATCTGAGGATATTTCCTTTTTCACCATAGCCCTCTATGGGCTTCCAAATATCACTTTGCCAATTCCACAATAAATGTCTTAGCGAAAGACTTCTTGTGGGGAAAGCTGTAACTCTGTGAGATGATTTCACAGAACACAAAGAAGTTTCTCAGAAAGTTTCTTTCTCTTTGTTATCGGAGTTTATTTCCTTTGGCCCTATAGTCTTTAAAGGGATCTGAAATATCTGTTCTCAGATTCCACAGAAATAAGGCTAGCAAAGAGATCCACGAAATACAGATGTAACTCTGTGAGATGAATTAACAGAACACTAAGCAGTTTCTCAGAAAGCTTCTTTCCAGATTTCATCTGAGGATATTTCCTTTTTCACCATTGCCCTCTATGGGCTTCCAAATATCACGTTGCCAATTCCACAAGAACTGTCTTAGCGAAAGGCTTCTTGAGGGGAAAGCTGTAACTCTGTGAGATGATTTCACAGAACACAAAGAAGTTTCTCAGAAAGCTTCTTTCCCTTTGTTATCGGAGTTTATTTCCTTTGGCCCTATAGTCTTTAAAGGGATCCGAAATATCTGTTCTCAGATTCCACAGAAATAAGGCTAGCAAAGAGATCCGCGAAATACAGATGTAACTCTGTGAGATGAATTAACAGAACACTAAGCAGTTTCTCAGAAAGCTTCTTTCCAGATTTCATCTGAGGATATTTCCTTTTTCACCATAGCCCTCTATGCGCTTCCAAATATCACTTTGCCAATTCCACAATAAATGTCTTAGCGAAAGACTTCTTGTGGGGAAAGCTGTAACTCTGTGAGATGATTTCACAGAACACAAAGAAGTTTCTCAGAAAGTTTCTTTCTCTTTGTTATCGGGTTTATTTCCTTTGGCCCTATAGTCTTTAAAGGGATCTGAAATATCTGTTCTCAGATTCCACAGAAATAAGGCTAGCAAAGAGATCCACGAAATACAGATGTAACTCTGTGAGATGAATTAACAGAACACTAAGCAGTTTCTCAGAAAGCTTCTTTCCAGATTTCATCTGAGGTTATTTCCTTTTTCACCATTGCCCTCTATGGGCTTTCAAATATCACTTAGCCAATTCCACAAGAACTGTCTTAGCGAAAGGCTTCTTGAGGGGAAAGCTGTAACTCTGTGAGATGATTTCACAGAACACAAAGAAGTTTCTCAGAAAGCTTCTTTCTCATTGTTATCGGAGTTTATATCCTTTGGCCCTATATTCATCAAAGGGATCCGAAATATCTGTTCTCAGATTCCACAGAAATAAGGCTAGCAAAGAGAGCCACGAAATACAGATGCAACTCTGTGAGATGAATTAGCAGAACACTAAGCAGTTTCTCAGAAAGCTTCTTTCCAGATTTCATCTGAGGATATTTCCTTTTTCACCATTGCCCTCTATGGGCTTCCAAATATCACTTTGCCAATTCCACAAGAACTGTCTTAGCGAAAGGCTTCTTGAAGGGAAAGCTGTAACTCGGTGAGATGATTTCACAGAACACAAAGAAGTTTCTCAGAAAGTTTCTTTCTCTTTGTTATCGGAGTTTATTTCCTTTGGCCCTATAGTCTTTAAAGGGATCCGAAATATCTCTTCTCAGATTCCACAGAAATAAGGCTAGCAAAGAGATCCGCGAAATACAGATGTAACTCTGTGAGATGAATTAACAGAACACTAAGCAGTTTCTCAGAAAGCTTCTTTCCAGATTTCATCTGAGGATATTTCCTTTTTCACCATTGCCCTCTATGCGCTTCCAAATATCACTTTGCCAATTCCACAATAAATGTCTTAGCGAAAGACTTCTTGTGGGGAAAGCTGTAACTCTGTGAGATGATTTCACAGAACACAAAGAAGTTTCTCAGAAAGTTTCTTTCTCTTTGTTATCGGAGTTTATTTCCTTTGGCCCTATAGTCTTTAAAGGGATCTGAAATATCTGTTCTCAGATTCCACAGAAATAAGGCTAGCAAAGAGATCCACGAAATACAGATGTAACTCTGTGAGATGAATTAACAGAACACTAAGCAGTTTCTCAGAAAGCTTCTTTCCAGATTTCATCTGAGGTTATTTCCTTTTTCACCATAGCCCTCTACGGGCTTTCAAATATCACTTTGCCAATTCCACAAGAACTGTCTTAGCGAAAGGCTTCTTGAGGGGAAAGCTGTAACTCTGTGAGATGATTTCACAGAACACAAAGAAGTTTCTCAGAAAGCTTCTTTCTCATTGTTATCGGAGTTTATATCCTTTGGCCCTATATTCATCAAAGGGATCCGAAATATCTGTTCTCAGATTCCACAGAAATAAGGCTAGCAAAGAGAGCCACGAAATACAGATGCAACTCTGTGAGATGAATTAACAGAACACTAAGCAGTTTCTCAGAAAGCTTCTTTCCAGATTTCATCTGAGGATATTTCCTTTTTCACCATTGCCCTCTATGGGCTTCCAAATATCACTTGCCAATTCCACAAGAACTGTCTTAGCGAAAGGCTTCTTGAGGGGAAAGCTGTAACTCTGTGAGATGATTTCACAGAACACAAAGAAGTTTCTCAGAAAGTTTCTTTCTCTTTGTTATCGGAGTTTATTTCCTTTGGCCCTATAGTCTTTAAAGGGATCCGAAATATCTCTTCTCAGATTCCACAGAAATAAGGCTAGCAAAGAGATCCGCGAAATACAGATGTAACTCTGTGAGATGAATTAACAGAACACTAAGCAGTTTCTCAGAAAGCTTCTTTCCAGATTTCATCTGAGGATATTTCCTTTTTCACCATAGCCCTCTATGCGCTTCCAAATATCACTTTGCCAATTCCACAATAAATGTCTTAGCGAAAGACTTCTTGTGGGGAAAGCTGTAACTCTGTGAGATGATTTCACAGAACACAAAGAAGTTTCTCAGAAAGTTTCTTTCTCTTTGTTATCGGAGTTTATTTCCTTTGACCCTATAGTCTTTAAAGGGATCCAAAATATCTGTTCTCAGATTCCACAGAAATAAGGCTAGCAAAGAGATCCACGAAATACAGATGTAACTCTGTGAGATGAATTAACAGAACACTAAGCAGTTTCTCAGAAAGCTTCTTTCCAGATTTCATCTGAGGATATTTCCTTTTTCACCATTGCCCTCTATGGGCTTCCAAATATCACGTTGCCAATTCCACAAGAACTGTCTTAGCGAAAGGCTTCTTGAGTGGAAAGCTGTAACTCTGTGAGATGATTTCACAGAACACAAAGAAGTTTCTCAGAAAGCTTCTTTCTCTTTGTTATCGGAGTTTATTTCCTTTGGCCCTATAGTCTTTAAAGGGATCCGAAATATCTGTTCTCAGATTCCACAGAAATAAGGCTAGCAAAGGGATCCGCGAAATACAGATGTAACTCTGTGAGATGAATTAACAGAACACTAAGCAGTTTCTCAGAAAGCTTCTTTCCAGATTTCATCTGAGGATATTTCCTTTTTCACCATAGCCCTCTATGGGCTTCCAAATATCACTTTGCCAATTCCACAATAAATGTCTTAGCGAAAGACTTCTTGTGGGGAAAGCTGTAACTCTGTGAGATGATTTCACAGAACACAAAGAAGTTTCTCAGAAAGTTTCTTTCTCTTTGTTATCGGAGTTTATTTCCTTTGGCCCTATAGTCTTTAAAGGGATCCAAAATATCTGTTCTCAGATTCCACAGAAATAAGGCTAGCAAAGAGATCCGCGAAATACAGATGTAACTCTGTGAGATGAATTAACAGAACACTAAGCAGTTTCTCAGAAAGCTTCTTTCCAGATTTCATCTGAGGATATTTCCTTTTTCACCATTTCCCTCTATGGGCTTCCAAATATCACTTTGCCAATTCCACAAGAACTGTCTTAGCGAAAGGCTTCTTGAGGGGAAAGCTGTAACTCTGTGAGATGATTTCACAGAACACAAAGAAGTTTCTCAGAAAGCTTCTTTCTCATTCTTATCGGAGTTTATATCCTTTGGCCCTATATTCATCAAAGGGATCCGAAATATCTCTTCTCAGATTCCACAGAAATAAGGCTAGCAAAGACATCCACGAAATACAGATGCAACTCTGTGAGATGAATTAACAGAACACTAAGCAGTTTCTCAGAAAGCTTCTTTCCAGATTTCATCTGAGGATATTTCCTTTTTCACCATTGCCCTCTATGGGCTTCCAAATATCACGTTGCCAATTCCACAAGAACTGTCTTAGCGAAAGGCTTCTTGAGGGGAAAGCTGTAACTCTGTGAGATGATTTCACAGAACACAAAGAAGTTTCTCAGAAAGCTTCTTTCTCTTTGTTATCGGAGTTTATTTCCTTTGGCCCTATAGTCTTTAAAGGGATCCGAAATATCTGTTCTCATATTCCACAGAAATAAGGCTAGCAAAGAGATCCACGAAATACAGATGTAACTCTGTGAGATGAATTAACAGAACACTAAGCAGTTTCTCAGAAAGCTTCTTTCCAGATTTCATCTGAGGATATTTCCTTGTTCACCATTGCCCTCTACGGGCTTCCGAATATCACTTTGCCAATTCCACAAGAACTGTCTTAGCGAAAGGCTTCTTGAGGGGAAAGCTGTAACTCTGTGAGATGATTTCACTGAACACAAAGAAGTTTCTCAGAAAGCTTCTTTTTCGTTGTTATCGGAGTTTATATCCTTTGGCCCTATAGTCTTTAAAGGGATCCGAAATATCTGTTCTCAGATTCCACAGAAATAAGGCTAGCAAAGAGAATCACGAAATACAGATGTAACTCTGTGAGATGAATTAACAGAACACTAAGCAGTTTCTCAGAAAGCTTCTTTCCAGATTTCATCTGACGATATTTCCTTTTTCACCATTGCCCTCTATGGGCTTCAAAATATCACTTTGCCAATTCAACAAGAACTGTCTTAGCGAAAGGCTTCTTGAGGGGAAAGCTGGAACTCTGTGAGGTGATTTCACAGAACACAAAGAAGTTTCTCGGAAAGCTTCTTTCTCATTGTTATCGGAGTTTATATCCTTTGGCCCTATATTCATCAAAGGGATCCGAAATATCTGTTCTCAGATTCCACAGAAATAAGGCTAGCAAAGAGAGCCACGAAATACAGATGCAACTCTGTGAGATGAATTAACAGAACACTAAGCAGTTTCTCAGAAAGCTTCTTTCCAGATTTCATCTGAGGATATTTCCTTTTTCACCATTGCCCTCTATGGGCTTCCAAATATCACTTGCCAATTCCACAAGAACTGTCTTAGCGAAAGGCTTCTTGAGGGGAAAGCTGTAACTCTGTGAGATGATTTCACAGAACACAAAGAAGTTTCTCAGAAAGTTTCTTTCTCTTTGTTATCGGAGTTTATTTCCTTTGGCCCTATAGTCTTTAAAGGGATCCGAAATATCTCTTCTCAGATTCCACAGAAATAAGGCTAGCAAAGAGATCCGCGAAATACAGATGTAACTCTGTGAGATGAATTAACAGAACACTAAGCAGTTTCTCAGAAAGCTTCTTTCCAGATTTCATTGAGGAATTTCCTTTTTCACCATAGCCCTCTATGCGCTTCCAAATATCACTTTGCCAATTCCACAATAAATGTCTTAGCGAAAGACTTCTTGTGGGGAAAGCTGTAACTCTGTGAGATGATTTCACAGAACACAAAGAAGTTTCTCAGAAAGTTTCTTTCTCTTTGTTATCGGAGTTTATTTCCTTTGACCCTATAGTCTTTAAAGGGATCCAAAATATCTGTTCTCAGATTCCACAGAAATAAGGCTAGCAAAGAGATCCACGAAATACAGATGTAACTCTGTGAGATGAATTAACAGAACACTAAGCAGTTTCTCAGAAAGCTTCTTTCCAGATTTCATCTGAGGATATTTCCTTTTTCACCATTGCCCTCTATGGGCTTCCAAATATCACGTTGCCAATTCCACAAGAACTGTCTTAGCGAAAGGCTTCTTGAGTGGAAAGCTGTAACTCTGTGAGATGATTTCACAGAACACAAAGAAGTTTCTCAGAAAGCTTCTTTCTCTTTGTTATCGGAGTTTATTTCCTTTGGCCCTATAGTCTTTAAAGGGATCCGAAATATCTGTTCTCAGATTCCACAGAAATAAGGCTAGCAAAGGGATCCGCGAAATACAGATGTAACTCTGTGAGATGAATTAACAGAACACTAAGCAGTTTCTCAGAAAGCTTCTTTCCAGATTTCATCTGAGGATATTTCCTTTTTCACCATAGCCCTCTATGGGCTTCCAAATATCACTTTGCCAATTCCACAATAAATGTCTTAGCGAAAGACTTCTTGTGGGGAAAGCTGTAACTCTGTGAGATGATTTCACAGAACACAAAGAAGTTTCTCAGAAAGTTTCTTTCTCTTTGTTATCGGAGTTTATTTCCTTTGGCCCTATAGTCTTTAAAGGGATCCAAAATATCTGTTCTCAGATTCCACAGAAATAAGGCTAGCAAAGAGATCCGCGAAATACAGATGTAACTCTGTGAGATGAATTAACAGAACACTAAGCAGTTTCTCAGAAAGCTTCTTTCCAGATTTCATCTGAGGATATTTCCTTTTTCACCATTTCCCTCTATGGGCTTCCAAATATCACTTTGCCAATTCCACAAGAACTGTCTTAGCGAAAGGCTTCTTGAGGGGAAAGCTGTAACTCTGTGAGATGATTTCACAGAACACAAAGAAGTTTCTCAGAAAGCTTCTTTCTCATTGTTATCGGAGTTTATATCCTTTGGCCCTATATTCATCAAAGGGATCCGAAATATCTCTTCTCAGATTCCACAGAAATAAGGCTAGCAAAGACATCCACGAAATACAGATGCAACTCTGTGAGATGAATTAACAGAACACTAAGCAGTTTCTCAGAAAGCTTCTTTCCAGATTTCCTCTGAGGATATTTTATTTTTCACCATTGCCCTCTATGGGCTTCCAAATATCACTTTGCCAATTCCACAAGAACTGTCCTAGCGAAAGGCTTCTTGAGGGGAAAGCTGTAACTCTGTGAGATGATTTCACAGAACACAAAGAAGTTTCTCAGAAAGTTTCTTTCTCTTTGTTATCGGAGTTTATTTCCTTTGGCCCTATAGTCTTTAAAGGGATCCGAAATATCTCTTCTCAGATTCCACAGAAATAAGGCTAGCAAAGAGATCCGCGAAATACAGATGTAACTCTGTGAGATGAATTAACAGAACACTAAGCAGTTTCTCAGAAAGCTTCTTTCCAGATTTCATCTGAGGATATTTCCTTTTTCACCATAGCCCTCTATGCGCTTCCAAATATCACTTTGCCAATTCCACAATAAATGTCTTAGCGAAATTTATTGTGGGGAAAGCTGTAACTCTGTGAGATGATTTCACAGAACACAAAGAAGTTTCTCAGAAAGTTTCTTTCTCTTTGTTATCGGAGTTTATTTCCTTTGACCCTATAGTCTTTAAAGGGATCCGAAATATCTGTTCTCAGATTCCACAGAAATAAGGCTAGCAAAGAGATCCACGAAATACAGATGTAACTCTGTGAGATGAATTAACAGAACACTAAGCAGTTTCTCAGAAAGCTTCTTTCCAGATTTCATCTGAGGATATTTCCTTTTTCACCATTGCCCTCTATGGGCTTCCAAATATCACGTTGCCAATTCCACAAGAACTGTCTTAGCGAAAGGCTTCTTGAGGGGAAAGCTGTAACTCTGTGAGATGATTTCACAGAACACAAAGAAGTTTCTCAGAAAGCTTCTTTCTCTTTGTTATCGGAGTTTATTTCCTTTGGCCCTATAGTCTTTAAAGGGATCCGAAATATCTGTTCTCAGATTCCACAGAAATAAGGCTAGCAAAGAGATCCGCGAAATACAGATGTAACTCTGTGAGATGAATTAACAGAACACTAAGCAGTTTCTCAGAAAGCTTCTTTCCAGATTTCATCTGAGGATATTTCCTTTTTCACCATAGCCCTCTATGGGCTTCCAAATATCACTTTGCCAATTCCACAATAAATGTCTTAGCGAAAGACTTCTTGTGGGGAAAGCTGTAACTCTGTGAGATGATTTCACAGAACACAAAGAAGTTTCTCAGAAAGTTTCTTTCTCTTTGTTATCGGAGTTTATTTCCTTTGGCCCTATAGCCTTTAAAGGGATCCGAAATATCTGTTCTCAGATTCCACAGAAATAAGGCTAGCAAAGAGATCCGCGAAATACAGATGTAACTCTGTGAGATGAATTAACGGAACACTAAGCAGTTTCTCAGAAAGCTTCTTTCCAGATTTCATCTGAGGATATTTCCTTTTTCACCATAGCCCTCTATGCGCTTCCAAATATCACTTTGCCAATTCCACAATAAATGTCTTAGCAAAAGGCTTCTTGAGGGGAAAGCTGTAACTCTGTGAGATGATTTCACAGAACACAAAGAAGTTTCTCAGAAAGCTTCTTTCTCATTGTTATCGGAGTTTATTTCCTTTGGCCCTATAGTCTTCAAAGGGATCCGAAATATCTGTTCTCAGATTCCACAGAAATAAGGCTAGCAAAGAGATCCGCGAAATACAGATGTAACTCTGTGAGATGAATTAGCAGAACACTAAGCAGTTTCTCAGAAAGCTTCTTTCCAGATTTCATCTGAGGATATTTCCTTTTTCACCATTGCCCTCTATGGGCTTCCAAATATCACTTTGCCAATTACACAAGAACTGTCTTAGCGAAAGGCTTCTGTGGGGTAAGCTGTAACTCTGTGAGATGATTTCACAGAACACAAAGAAATTTCTCAGAAAGTTTCTTTCTCTTTGTTATCGGAGTTTATTTCCTTTGGCCCTATAGTCTTTAAAGGGATCTGAAATATCTATTCTCAGATTCCACAGAAATAAGGCTAGCAAAGAGATCCACGAAATACAGATGTAACTCTGTGAGATGAATTAAGAGAACACTAAGCAGTTTCTCAGAAAGCTTCTTTCCAGATTTCATCTGAGGATATTTCCTTTTTCACCTTTGCCCTCTATGGGCTTCCAAATATCACTTTGCCAATTCCACAAGAACTGTCTTAGCGAAAGGCTTCTTGAGGGGAAAGCTGTAACTCTGTGAGATGATTTCACAGAACACAAAGAAGTTTCTCAGAAAGCTTCTTTCTCGTTGTTATCGGAGTTTATATCCTTTGGCCCTATAGTCTTTAAAGGGATTCGAAATATCTGTTCTCAGATTCCAGAGAAATAAGGCTAGCAAAGAGATCCACGAAATACAGATGTAACTCTGTGAGATGAATTAACAGAACACTAAGCAGTTTCTCAGAAAGCTTCTTTCCAGATTTCATCTGACGATATTTCCTTTTTCACCATTGCCCTCTATGGGCTTCAAAATATCACTTTGCCAATTCAACAAGACCTGTCTTAGCGAAAGGCTTCTTGAGGGGAAAACTGGAACTCTGTGAGGTGATCTCACAGAACACAAAGAATTTTCTCGGAAAGCTTCTTTCTCATTGTTATCGGAGTTTATATCCTTTGGCCCTATAGTCTTCAAAGGGATCCGAAATATCTGTTCTCAGATTCCACAGAAATAAGGCTAGCAAAGAGATCCACGAAATACAGATGTAACTCTGTGAGATGAATTAACAGAACACTAAGCAGTTTCTCAGAAAGCTTCTTTCCAGATTTCATCTGAGGATATTTCCTTTTTCACCATAGCCCTCTAAGCGCTTCCAAATATCACTTTGCCAATTCCACAATTAATGTCTTAGCGAAAGACTTCTTGTGGGGAAAGCTGTAACTCTGTGAGATGATTTCACAGAACACAAAGAAGTTTCTCAGAAAGTTTCTTTCTCTTTGTTATCGGAGTTTATTTCCTTTGGCCCTGTAGTCTTTAAAGGGATCCGAAATATCTGTTCTCAGATTCCACAGAAATAAGGCTAGCAAAGAGATCCACGAAATACAGATGTAACTCTGTGAGATGAATTAACAGAACACTAAGCAGTTTCTCAGAAAGCTTCTTTCCAGATTTCATCTGAGGATATTTCCTTTTTCACCATTGCCCTCTACGGGCTTCCGAATATCACTTTGCCAATTCCACAAGAACTGTCTTAGCGAAAGGCTTCTTGAGGGGAAAGCTGTAACTCTGTGAGATGATTTCACAGAACACAAAGAAGTTTCTCAGAAAGCTTCTTTTTCGTTGTTATCGGAGTTTATATCCTTTGGCCCTATAGTCTTTAAAGGGATCCGAAATATCTGTTCTCAGATTCCACAGAAATAAGGCTAGCAAAGAGAATCACGAAATACAGATGTAACTCTGTGAGATGAATTAACAGAACACTAAGCAGTTTCTCAGAAAGCTTCTTTCCAGATTTCATCTGACGATATTTCCTTTTTCACCATTGCCCTCTATGGGCTTCAAAATATCACTTTGCCAATTCAACAAGAACTGTCTTAGCGAAAGGCTTCTTTAGGGGAAAGCTGGAACTCTGTGAGGTGATTTCACAGAACACAAAGAAGTTTCTCGGAAAGCTTCTTTCTCATTGTTATCGGAGTTTATATCCTTTGGCCCTATATTCATCAAAGGGATCCGAAATATCTGTTCTCAGATTCCACAGAAATAAGGCTAGCAAAGAGAGCCACGAAATACAGATGCAACTCTGTGAGATGAATTAACAGAACACTAAGCAGTTTCTCAGAAAGCTTCTTTCCAGATTTCATCTGAGGATATTTCCTTTTTCACCATTGCCCTCTATGGGCTTCCAAATATCACTTGCCAATTCCACAAGAACTGTCTTAGCGAAAGGCTTCTTGAGGGGAAAGCTGTAACTCTGTGAGATGATTTCACAGAACACAAAGAAGTTTCTCAGAAAGTTTCTTTCTCTTTGTTATCGGAGTTTATTTCCTTTGGCCCTATAGTCTTTAAAGGGATCCGAAATATCTCTTCTCAGATTCCACAGAAATAAGGCTAGCAAAGAGATCCGCGAAATACAGATGTAACTCTGTGAGATGAATTAACAGAACACTAAGCAGTTTCTCAGAAAGCTTCTTTCCAGATTTCATCTGAGGATATTTCCTTTTTCACCATAGCCCTCTATGCGCTTCCAAATATCACTTTGCCAATTCCACAATAAATATCTTAGCGAAAGACTTCTTGTGGGGAAAGCTGTAACTCTGTGAGATGATTTCACAGAACACAAAGAAGTTTCTCAGAAAGTTTCTTTCTCTTTGTTATCGGAGTTTATTTCCTTTGACCCTATAGTGTTTAAAGGGATCCAAAATATCTGTTCTCAGATTCCACAGAAATAAGGCTAGCAAAGAGATCCACGAAATACAGATGTAACTCTGTGAGATGAATTAACAGAACACTAAGCAGTTTCTCAGAAAGCTTCTTTCCAGATTTCATCTGAGGATATTTCCTTTTTCACCATTGCCCTCTATGGGCTTCCAAATATCACGTTGCCAATTCCACAAGAACTGTCTTAGCGAAAGGCTTCTTGAGTGGAAAGCTGTAACTCTGTGAGATGATTTCACAGAACACAAAGAAGTTTCTCAGAAAGCTTCTTTCTCTTTGTTATCGGAGTTTATTTCCTTTGGCCCTATAGTCTTTAAAGGGATCCGAAATATCTGTTCTCAGATTCCACAGAAATAAGGCTAGCAAAGGGATCCGCGAAATACATATGTAACTCTGTGAGATGAATTAACAGAACACTAAGCAGTTTCTCAGAAAGCTTCTTTCCAGATTTCATCTGAGGATATTTCCTTTTTCACCATAGCCCTCTATGGGCTTCCAAATATCACTTTGCCAATTCCACAATAAATGTCTTAGCGAAAGACTTCTTGTGGGGAAAGCTGTAACTCTGTGAGATGATTTCACAGAACACAAAGAAGTTTCTCAGAAAGTTTCTTTCTCTTTGTTATCGGAGTTTATTTCCTTTGGCCCTATAGTCTTTAAAGGGATCCAAAATATCTGTTCTCAGATTCCACAGAAATAAGGCTAGCAAAGAGATCCGCGAAATACAGATGTAACTCTGTGAGATGAATTAACAGAACACTAAGCAGTTTCTCAGAAAGCTTCTTTCCAGATTTCATCTGAGGATATTTCCTTTTTCACCATTTCCCTCTATGGGCTTCCAAATATCACTTTGCCAATTCCACAAGAACTGTCTTAGCGAAAGGCTTCTTGAGGGGAAAGCTGTAACTCTGTGAGATGATTTCACAGAACACAAAGAAGTTTCTCAGAAAGTTTCTTTCTCTTTGTTATCGGAGTTTATTTCCTTTGGCCCTATAGTCTTTAAAGGGATCCGAAATATCTGTTCTCAGATTCCACAGAAATAAGGCTAGCAAAGAGATCCGCGAAATACAGATGTAACTCTGTGAGATGAATTAACAGAACACTAAGCAGTTTCTCAGAAAGCTTCTTTCCAGATTTCATCTGAGGATATTTCCTTTTTCACCATAGCCCTCTATGGGCTTCCAAATATCACTTTGCCAATTCCACAATAAATGTCTTAGCGAAAGACTTCTTGTGGGGAAAGCTGTAACTCTGTGAGATGATTTCACAGAACACAAAGAAGTTTCTCAGAAAGTTTCTTTCTCTTTGTTATCGGAGTTTATTTCCTTTGGCCCTATAGTCTTTAAAGGGATCCGAAATATCTGTTCTCAGATTCCACAGAAATAAGGCTAGCAAAGAGATCCGCGAAATACAGATGTAACTCTGTGAGATGAATTAACGGAACACTAAGCAGTTTCTCAGAAAGCTTCTTTCCAGATTTCATCTGAGGATATTTCCTTTTTCACCATAGCCCTCTATGGGCTTCCAAATATCACTTTTCCAATTCCACAATAAATGTCTTAGCGAAAGACTTCTTGTGGGGAAAGCTGTAACTCTGTGAGATGATTTCACAGAACACAAAGAAGTTTCTCAGAAAGTTTCTTTCTCTTTGTTATCGGAGTTTATTTCCTTTGGCCCTATAGTCTTTAAAGGGATCCGAAATATCTGTTCTCAGATTCCACAGAAATAAGGCTAGCAAAGAGATCCGCGAAATACAGATGTAACTCTGTGAGATGAATTAACGGAACACTAAGCAGTTTCTCAGAAAGCTTCTTTCCAGATTTCATCTGAGGATATTTCCTTTTTCACCATAGCCCTCTATGCGCTTCCAAATATCACTTTGCCAATTCCACAATAAATGTCTTAGCAAAAGGCTTCTTGAGGGGAAAGCTGTAACTCTGTGAGATGATTTCACAGAACACAAAGAAGTTTCTCAGAAAGCTTCTTTCTCATTGTTATCGGAGTTTATTTCCTTTGGCCCTATAGTCTTCAAAGGGATCCGAAATATCTGTTCTCAGATTCCACAGAAATAAGGCTAGCAAAGAGATCCGCGAAATACAGATGTAACTCTGTGAGATGAATTAGCAGAACACTAAGCAGTTTCTCAGAAAGCTTCTTTCCAGATTTCATCTGAGGATATTTCCTTTTTCACCATTGCCCTCTATGGGCTTCCAAATATCACTTTGCCAATTACACAAGAACTGTCTTAGCGAAAGGCTTCTGTGGGGAAAGCTGTAACTCTGTGAGATGATTTCACAGAACACAAAGAAATTTCTCAGAAAGTTTCTTTCTCTTTGTTATCGGAGTTTATTTCCTTTGGCCCTATAGTCTTTAAAGGGATCTGAAATATCTGTTCTCAGATTCCACAGAAATAAGGCTAGCAAAGAGATCCACGAAATACAGATGTAACTCTGTGAGATGAATTAAGAGAACACTAAGCAGTTTCTCAGAAAGCTTCTTTCCAGATTTCATCTGAGGATATTTCCTTTTTCACCTTTGCCCTCTATGGGCTTCCAAATATCACTTTGCCAATTCCACAAGAACTGTCTTAGCGAAAGGCTTCTTGAGGGGAAAGCTGTAACTCTGTGAGATGATTTCACAGAACACAAAGAAGTTTCTCAGAAAGCTTCTTTCTCGTTGTTATCGGAGTTTATATCCTTTGGCCCTATAGTCTTTAAAGGGATTCGAAATATCTGTTCTCAGATTCCAGAGAAATAAGGCTAGCAAAGAGATCCATGAAATACAGATGTAACTCTGTGAGATGAATTAACAGAACACTAAGCAGTTTCTCAGAAAGCTTCTTTCCAGATTTCATCTGACGATATTTCCTTTTTCACCATTGCCCTCTATGGGCTTCAAAATATCACTTTGCCAATTCAACAAGACCTGTCTTAGCGAAAGGCTTCTTGAGGGGAAAACTGGAACTCTGTGAGGTGATTTCACAGAACACAAAGAATTTTCTCGGAAAGCTTCTTTCTCATTGTTATCGGAGTTTATATCCTTTGGCCCTATAGTCTTCAAAGGGATCCGAAATATCTGTTCTCAGATTCCACAGAAATAAGGCTAGCAAAGAGATCCGCGAAATACAGATGTAACTCTGTGAGATGAATTAACAGAACACTAAGCAGTTTCTCAGAAAGCTTCTTTCCAGATTTCATCTGAGGATATTTCCTTTTTCACCATAGCCCTCTAAGCGCTTCCAAATATCACTTTGCCAATTCCACAATTAATGTCTTAGCGAAAGACTTCTTGTGGGGAAAGCTGTAACTCTGTGAGATGATTTCACAGAACACAAAGAAGTTTCTCAGAAAGTTTCTTTCTCTTTGTTATCGGAGTTTATTTCCTTTGGCCCTGTAGTCTTTAAAGGGATCCGAAATATCTGTTCTCAGATTCCACAGAAATAAGGCTAGCAAAGAGATCCACGAAATACAGATGTAACTCTGTGAGATGAATTAACAGAACACTAAGCAGTTTCTCAGAAAGCTTCTTTCCAGATTTCATCTGAGGATATTTCCTTTTTCACCATTGCCCTCTACGGGCTTCCGAATATCACTTTGCCAATTCCACAAGAACTGTCTTAGCGAAAGGCTTCTTGAGGGGAAAGCTGTAACTCTGTGAGATGATTTCACAGAACACAAAGAAGTTTCTCAGAAAGCTTCTTTTTCGTTGTTATCGGAGTTTATATCCTTTGGCCCTATAGTCTTTAAAGGGATCCGAAATATCTGTTCTCAGATTCCACAGAAATAAGGCTAGCAAAGAGAATCACGAAATACAGATGTAACTCTGTGAGATGAATTAACAGAACACTAAGCAGTTTCTCAGAAAGCTTCTTTCCAGATTTCATCTGACGATATTTCCTTTTTCACCATTGCCCTCTATGGGCTTCAAAATATCACTTTGCCAATTCAACAAGAACTGTCTTAGCGAAAGGCTTCTTTAGGGGAAAGCTGGAACTCTGTGAGGTGATTTCACAGAACACAAAGAAGTTTCTCGGAAAGCTTCTTTCTCATTGTTATCGGAGTTTATATCCTTTGGCCCTATATTCATCAAAGGGATCCGAAATATCTGTTCTCAGATTCCACAGAAATAAGGCTAGCAAAGAGAGCCACGAAATACAGATGCAACTCTGTGAGATGAATTAACAGAACACTAAGCAGTTTCTCAGAAAGCTTCTTTCCAGATTTCATCTGAGGATATTTCCTTTTTCACCTTTGCCCTCTATGGGCTTCCAAATATCACTTGCCAATTCCACAAGAACTGTCTTAGCGAAAGGCTTCTTGAGGGGAAAGCTGTAACTCTGTGAGATGATTTCACAGAACACAAAGAAGTTTCTCAGAAAGTTTCTTTCTCTTTGTTATCGGAGTTTATTTCCTTTGGCCCTATAGTCTTTAAAGGGATCCGAAATATCTCTTCTCAGATTCCACAGAAATAAGGCTAGCAAAGAGATCCGCGAAATACAGATGTAACTCTGTGAGATGAATTAACAGAACACTAAGCAGTTTCTCAGAAAGCTTCTTTCCAGATTTCATCTGAGGATATTTCCTTTTTCACCATAGCCCTCTATGCGCTTCCAAATATCACTTTGCCAATTCCACAATAAATATCTTAGCGAAAGACTTCTTGTGGGGAAAGCTGTAACTCTGTGAGATGATTTCACAGAACACAAAGAAGTTTCTCAGAAAGTTTCTTTCTCTTTGTTATCGGAGTTTATTTCCTTTGACCCTATAGTGTTTAAAGGGATCCAAAATATCTGTTCTCAGATTCCACAGAAATAAGGCTAGCAAAGAGATCCACGAAATACAGATGTAACTCTGTGAGATGAATTAACAGAACACTAAGCAGTTTCTCAGAAAGCTTCTTTCCAGATTTCATCTGAGGATATTTCCTTTTTCACCATTGCCCTCTATGGGCTTCCAAATATCACGTTGCCAATTCCACAAGAACTGTCTTAGCGAAAGGCTTCTTGAGTGGAAAGCTGTAACTCTGTGAGATGATTTCACAGAACACAAAGAAGTTTCTCAGAAAGCTTCTTTCTCTTTGTTATCGGAGTTTATTTCCTTTGGCCCTATAGTCTTTAAAGGGATCCGAAATATCTGTTCTCAGATTCCACAGAAATAAGGCTAGCAAAGGGATCCGCGAAATACATATGTAACTCTGTGAGATGAATTAACAGAACACTAAGCAGTTTCTCAGAAAGCTTCTTTCCAGATTTCATCTGAGGATATTTCCTTTTTCACCATAGCCCTCTATGGGCTTCCAAATATCACTTTGCCAATTCCACAATAAATGTCTTAGCGAAAGACTTCTTGTGGGGAAAGCTGTAACTCTGTGAGATGATTTCACAGAACACAAAGAAGTTTCTCAGAAAGTTTCTTTCTCTTTGTTATCGGAGTTTATTTCCTTTGGCCCTATAGTCTTTAAAGGGATCCAAAATATCTGTTCTCAGATTCCACAGAAATAAGGCTAGCAAAGAGATCCGCGAAATACAGATGTAACTCTGTGAGATGAATTAACAGAACACTAAGCAGTTTCTCAGAAAGCTTCTTTAAAGATTTCATCTGAGGATATTTCCTTTTTCACCATTTCCCTCTATGGGCTTCCAAATATCACTTTGCCAATTCCACAAGAACTGTCTTAGCGAAAGGCTTCTTGAGGGGAAAGCTGTAACTCTGTGAGATGATTTCACAGAACACAAAGAAGTTTCTCAGAAAGTTTCTTTCTCTTTGTTATCGGAGTTTATTTCCTTTGGCCCTATAGTCTTTAAAGGGATCCGAAATATCTGTTCTCAGATTCCACAGAAATAAGGCTAGCAAAGAGATCCGCGAAATACAGATGTAACTCTGTGAGATGAATTAACAGAACACTAAGCAGTTTCTCAGAAAGCTTCTTTCCAGATTTCATCTGAGGATATTTCCTTTTTCACCATAGCCCTCTATGGGCTTCCAAATATCACTTTGCCAATTCCACAATAAATGTCTTAGCGAAAGACTTCTTGTGGGGAAAGCTGTAACTCTGTGAGATGATTTCACAGAACACAAAGAAGTTTCTCAGAAAGTTTCTTTCTCTTTGTTATCGGAGTTTATTTCCTTTGGCCCTATAGTCTTTAAAGGGATCCGAAATATCTGTTCTCAGATTCCACAGAAATAAGGCTAGCAAAGAGATCCGCGAAATACAGATGTAACTCTGTGAGATGAATTAACGGAACACTAAGCAGTTTCTCAGAAAGCTTCTTTCCAGATTTCATCTGAGGATATTTCCTTTTTCACCATAGCCCTCTATGCGCTTCCAAATATCACTTTGCCAATTCCACAATAAATGTCTTAGCAAAAGGCTTCTTGAGGGGAAAGCTGTAACTCTGTGAGATGATTTCACAGAACACAAAGAAGTTTCTCAGAAAGCTTCTTTCTCATTGTTATCGGAGTTTATTTCCTTTGGCCCTATAGTCTTCAAAGGGATCCGAAATATCTGTTCTCAGATTCCACAGAAATAAGGCTAGCAAAGAGATCCGCGAAATACAGATGTAACTCTGTGAGATGAATTAGCAGAACACTAAGCAGTTTCTCAGAAAGCTTCTTTCCAGATTTCATCTGAGGATATTTCCTTTTTCACCATTGCCCTCTATGGGCTTCCAAATATCACTTTGCCAATTCCACAAGAACTGTCTTAGCGAAAGGCTTCTGTGGGGAAAGCTGTAACTCTGTGAGATGATTTCACAGAACACAAAGAAATTTCTCAGAAAGTTTCTTTCTCTTTGTTATCGGAGTTTATTTCCTTTGGCCCTATAGTCTTTAAAGGGATCTGAAATATCTGTTCTCAGATTCCACAGAAATAAGGCTAGCAAAGAGATCCACGAAATACAGATGTAACTCTGTGAGATGAATTAAGAGAACACTAAGCAGTTTCTCAGAAAGCTTCTTTCCAGATTTCATCTGAGGATATTTCCTTTTTCACCTTTGCCCTCTATGGGCTTCCAAATATCACTTTGCCAATTCCACAAGAACTGTCTTAGCGAAAGGCTTCTTGAGGGGAAAGCTGTAACTCTGTGAGATGATTTCACAGAACACAAAGAAGTTTCTCAGAAAGCTTCTTTCTCGTTGTTATCGGAGTTTATATCCTTTGGCCCTATAGTCTTTAAAGGGATTCGAAATATCTGTTCTCAGATTCCAGAGAAATAAGGCTAGCAAAGAGATCCACGAAATACAGATGTAACTCTGTGAGATGAATTAACAGAACACTAAGCAGTTTCTCAGAAAGCTTCTTTCCAGATTTCATCTGACGATATTTCCTTTTTCACCATTGCCCTCTATGGGCTTCAAAATATCACTTTGCCAATTCAACAAGACCTGTCTTAGCGAAAGGCTTCTTGAGGGGAAAACTGGAACTCTGTGAGGTGATTTCACAGAACACAAAGAATTTTCTCGGAAAGCTTCTTTCTCATTGTTATCGGAGTTTATATCCTTTGGCCCTATAGTCTTCAAAGGGATCCGAAATATCTGTTCTCAGATTCCACAGAAATAAGGCTAGCAAAGAGATCCGCGAAATACAGATGTAACTCTGTGAGATGAATTAACAGAACACTAAGCAGTTTCTCAGAAAGCTTCTTTCCAGATTTCATCTGAGGATATTTCCTTTTTCACCATAGCCCTCTAAGCGCTTCCAAATATCACTTTGCCAATTCCACAATTAATGTCTTAGCGAAAGTCTTCTTGTGGGGAAAGCTGTAACTCTGTGAGATGATTTCACAGAACACAAAGAAGTTTCTCAGAAAGTTTCTTTCTCTTTGTTATCGGAGTTTATTTCCTTTGGCCCTGTAGTCTTTAAAGGGATCCGAAATATCTGTTCTCAGATTCCACAGAAATAAGGCTAGCAAAGAGATCCACGAAATACAGATGTAACTCTGTGAGATGAATTAACAGAACACTAAGCAGTTTCTCAGAAAGCTTCTTTCCAGATCTCATCTGAGGATATTTCCTTTTTCACCATTGCCCTCTACGGGGTTCCGAATATCACTTTGCCAATTCCACAAGAACTGTCTTAGCGAAAGGCTTCTTGAGGGGAAAGCTGTAACTCTGTGAGATGATTTCACAGAACACAAAGAAGTTTCTCAGAAAGCTTCTTTTTCGTTGTTATCGGAGTTTATATCCTTTGGCCCTATAGTCTTTAAAGGGATCCGAAATATCTGTTCTCAGATTCCACAGAAATAAGGCTAGCAAAGAGAATCACGAAATACAGATGTAACTCTGTGAGATGAATTAACAGAACACTAAGCAGTTTCTCAGAAAGCTTCTTTCCAGATTTCATCTGACGATATTTCCTTTTTCACCATTGCCCTCTATGGGCTTCAAAATATCACTTTGCCAATTCAACAAGAACTGTCTTAGCGAAAGGCTTCTTGAGGGGAAAGCTGGAACTCTGTGAGGTGATTTCACAGAACACAAAGAAGTTTCTCGGAAAGCTTCTTTCTCATTGTTATCGGAGTTTATATCCTTTGGCCCTATATTCATCAAAGGGATCCGAAATATCTGTTCTCAGATTCCACAGAAATAAGGCTAGCAAAGAGAGCCACGAAATACAGATGCAACTCTGTGAGATGAATTAACAGAACACTAAGCAGTTTCTCAGAAAGCTTCTTTCCAGATTTCATCTGAGGATATTTCCTTTTTCACCATTGCCCTCTATGGGCTTCCAAATATCACTTGCCAATTCCACAAGAACTGTCTTAGCGAAAGGCTTCTTGAGGGGAAAGCTGTAACTCTGTGAGATGATTTCACAGAACACAAAGAAGTTTCTCAGAAAGTTTCTTTCTCTTTGTTATCGGAGTTTATTTCCTTTGGCCCTATAGTCTTTAAAGGGATCCGAAATATCTCTTCTCAGATTCCACAGAAATAAGGCTAGCAAAGAGATCCGCGAAATACAGATGTAACTCTGTGAGATGAATTAACAGAACACTAAGCAGTTTCTCAGAAAGCTTCTTTCCAGATTTCATCTGAGGATATTTCCTTTTTCACCATAGCCCTCTATGCGCTTCCAAATATCACTTTGCCAATTCCACAATAAATGTCTTAGCGAAAGACTTCTTGTGGGGAAAGCTGTAACTCTGTGAGATGATTTCACAGAACACAAAGAAGTTTCTCAGAAAGTTTCTTTCTCTTTGTTATCGGAGTTTATTTCCTTTGGCCCTATAGTCTTTAAAGGGATCCAAAATATCTGTTCTCAGATTCCACAGAAATAAGGCTAGCAAAGAGATCCACGAAATACAGATGTAACTCTGTGAGATGAATTAACAGAACACTAAGCAGTTTCTCAGAAAGCTTCTTTCCAGATTTCATCTGAGGATATTTCCTTTTTCACCATTGCCCTCTATGGGCTTCCAAATATCACGTTGCCAATTCCACAAGAACTGTCTTAGCGAAAGGCTTCTTGAGTGGAAAGCTGTAACTCTGTGAGATGATTTCACAGAACACAAAGAAGTTTCTCAGAAAGCTTCTTTCTCTTTGTTATCGGAGTTTATTTCCTTTGGCCCTATAGTCTTTAAAGGGATCCGAAGTATCTGTTCTCAGATTCCACAGAAATAAGGCTAGCAAAGGGATCCGCGAAATACAGATGTAACTCTGTGAGATGAATTTACAGAACACTAAGCAGTTTCTCAGAAAGCTTCTTTCCAGATTTCATCTGAGGATATTTCCTTTTTCACCATAGCCCTCTATGGGCTTCCAAATATCACTTTGCCAATTCCACAATAAATGTCTTAGCGAAAGACTTCTTGTGGGGAAAGCTGTAACTCTGTGAGATGATTTCACAGAACACAAAGAAGTTTCTCAGAAAGTTTCTTTCTCTTTGTTATCGGAGTTTATTTCCTTTGGCCCTATAGTCTTTAAAGGGATCCAAAATATCTGTTCTCAGATTCCACAGAAATAAGACTAGCAAAGAGATCCGCGAAATACAGATGTAACTCTGTGAGATGAATTAACAGAACACTAAGCAGTTTCTCAGAAAGCTTCTTTCCAGATTTCATCTGAGGATATTTCCTTTTTCACCATTTCCCTCTATGGGCTTCCAAATATCACTTTGCCAATTCCACAAGAACTGTCTTAGCGAAAGGCTTCTTGAGGGGAAAGCTGTAACTCTGTGAGATGATTTCACAGAACACAAAGAAGTTTCTCAGAAAGCTTCTTTCTCATTGTTATCGGAGTTTATATCCTTTGGCCCTATATTCATCAAAGGGATCCGAAATATCTCTTCTCAGATTCCACAGAAATAAGGCTAGCAAAGACATCCACGAAATACAGATGCAACTCTGTGAGATGAATTAACAGAACACTAAGCAGTTTCTCAGAAAGCTTCTTTCCAGATTTCATCTGAGGATATTTTATTTTTCACCATTGCCCTCTATGGGCTTCCAAATATCACTTTGCCAATTCCACAAGAACTGTCCTAGCGAAAGGCTTCTTGAGGGGAAAGCTGTAACTCTGTGAGATGATTTCACAGAACACAAAGAAGTTTCTCAGAAAGTTTCTTTCTCTTTGTTATCGGAGTTTATTTCCTTTGGCCCTATAGTCTTTAAAGGGATCCGAAATATCTCTTCTCAGATTCCACAGAAATAAGGCTAGCAAAGAGATCCGCGAAATACAGATGTAACTCTGTGAGATGAATTAACAGAACACTAAGCAGTTTCTCAGAAAGCTTCTTTCCAGATTTCATCTGAGGATATTTCCTTTTTCACCATAGCCCTCTATGCGCTTCCAAATATCACTTTGCCAAATCCACAATAAATGTCTTAGCGAAAGACTTCTTGTGGGGAAAGCTGTAACTCTGTGAGATGATTTCACAGAACACAAAGAAGTTTCTCAGAAAGTTTCTTTCTCTTTGTTATCGGAGTTTATTTCCTTTGACCCTATAGTCTTTAAAGGGATCCGAAATATCTGTTCTCAGATTCCACAGAAATAAGGCTAGCAAAGAGATCCACGAAATACAGATGTAACTCTGTGAGATGAATTAACAGAACACTAAGCAGTTTCTCAGAAAGCTTCTTTCCAGATTTCATCTGAGGATATTTCCTTTTTCACCATTGCCCTCTATGGGCTTCCAAATATCACGTTGCCAATTCCACAAGAACTGTCTTAGCGAAAGGCTTCTTGAGGGGAAAGCTGTAACTCTGTGAGATGATTTCACAGAACACAAAGAAGTTTCTCAGAAAGCTTCTTTCTCTTTGTTATCGGAGTTTATTTCCTTTAGCCCTATAGTCTTTAAAGGGATCCGAAATATCTGTTCTCAGATTCCACAGAAATAAGGCTAGCAAAGAGATCCGCGAAATACAGATGTAACTCTGTGAGATGAATTAACAGAACACTAAGCAGTTTCTCAGAAAGCTTCTTTCCAGATTTCATCTGAGGATATTTCCTTTTTCACCATAGCCCTCTATGGGCTTCCAAATATCACTTTGCCAATTCCACAATAAATGTCTTAGCGAAAGACTTCTTGTGGGGAAAGCTGTAACTCTGTGAGATGATTTCACAGAACACAAAGAAGTTTCTCAGAAAGTTTCTTTCTCTTTGTTATCGGAGTTTATTTCCTTTGGCCCTATAGTCTTTAAAGGGATCCGAAATATCTGTTCTCAGATTCCACAGATATAAGGCTAGCAAAGAGATCCGCGAAATACAGATGTAACTCTGTGAGATGAATTAACGGAACACTAAGTAGTTTCTCAGAAAGCTTCTTTCCAGATTTCATCTGAGGATATTTCCTTTTTCACCATAGCCCTCTATGCGCTTCCAAATATCACTTTGCCAATTCCACAATAAATGTCTTAGCAAAAGGCTTCTTGAGGGGAAAGCTGTAACTCTGTGAGATGATTTCACAGAACACAAAGAAGTTTCTCAGAAAGCTTCTTTCTCATTGTTATCGGAGTTTATTTCCTTTGGCCCTATAGTCTTCAAAGGGATCCGAAATATCTGTTCTCAGATTCCACAGAAATAAGGCTAGCAAAGAGATCCGCGAAATACAGATGTAACTCTGTGAGATGAATTAGCAGAACACTAAGCAGTTTCTCAGAAAGCTTCTTTCCAGATTTCATCTGAGGATATTTCCTTTTTCACCATTGCCCTCTATGGGCTTCCAAATATCACTTTGCCAATTACACAAGAACTGTCTTAGCGAAAGGCTTCTGTGGGGAAAGCTGTAACTCTGTGAGATGATTTCACAGAACACAAAGAAATTTCTCAGAAAGTTTCTTTCTCTTTGTTATCGGAGTTTATTTCCTTTGGCCCTATAGTCTTTAAAGGGATCTGAAATATCTGTTCTCAGATTCCACAGAAATAAGGCTAGCAAAGAGATCCACGAAATACAGATGTAACTCTGTGAGATGAATTAAGAGAACACTAAGCAGTTTCTCAGAAAGCTTCTTTCCAGATTTCATCTGAGGATATTTCCTTTTTCACCTTTGCCCTCTATGGGCTTCCAAATATCACTTTGCCAATTCCACAAGAACTGTCTTAGCGAAAGGCTTCTTGAGGGGAAAGCTGTAACTCTGTGAGATGATTTCACAGAACACAAAGAAGTTTCTCAGAAAGCTTCTTTCTCGTTGTTATCGGAGTTTATATCCTTTGGCCCTATAGTCTTTAAAGGGATTCGAAATATCTGTTCTCAGATTCCAGAGAAATAAGGCTAGCAAAGAGATCCACGAAATACAGATGTAACTCTGTGAGATGAATTAACAGAACACTAAGCAGTTTCTCAGAAAGCTTCTTTCCAGATTTCATCTGACGATATTTCCTTTTTCACCATTGCCCTCTATGGGCTTCAAAATATCACTTTGCCAATTCAACAAGACCTGTCTTAGCGAAAGGCTTCTTGAGGGGAAAACTGGAACTCTGTGAGGTGATTTCACAGAACACAAAGAAGTTTCTCAGAAAGCTTCTTTTTCGTTGTTATCGGAGTTTATATCCTTTGGCCCTATAGTCTTTAAAGGGATCCGAAATATCTGTTCTCAGATTCCACAGAAATAAGGCTAGCAAAGAGAATCACGAAATACAGATGTAACTCTGTGAGATGAATTAACAGAACACTAAGCAGTTTCTCAGAAAGCTTCTTTCCAGATTTCATCTGACGATATTTCCTTTTTCACCATTGCCCTCTATGGGCTTCAAAATATCACTTTGCCAATTCAACAAGAACTGTCTTAGCGAAAGGCTTCTTGAGGGGAAAGCTGGAACTCTGTGAGGTGATTTCACAGAACACAAAGAAGTTTCTCGGAAAGCTTCTTTCTCATTGTTATCGGAGTTTATTTCCTTTGGCCCTATAGTCTTCAAAGGGATCCGAAATATCTGTTCTCAGATTCCACAGAAATAAGGCTAGCAAAGAGATCCGCGAAATACAGATGTAACTCTGTGAGATGAATTAACAGAACACTAAGCAGTTTCTCAGAAAGCTTCTTTCCAGATTTCATCTGAGGATATTTCCTTTTTCACCATTGCCCTCTATGGGCTTCCAAATATCACTTTGCCAATTCCACAAGAACTGTCTTAGCGAAAGGCTTCTTGAGGGGAAAGCTGTAACTCTGTGAGATGATTTCACAGAACACAAAGAAGTTTCTCAGAAAGCTTCTTTCTCATTGTTATCGGAGTTTATATCCTTTGGCCCTATATTCATCAAAGGGATCCGAAATATCTCTTCTCAGATTCCACAGAAATAAGGCTAGCAAAGACATCCACGAAATACAGATGCAACTCTGTGAGATGAATTAACAGAACACTAAGCAGTTTCTCAGAAAGCTTTTTTCCAGATTTCATCTGAGGATTTTTCCTTTTTCACCATTGCCCTCTATGGGCTTCCAAATATCACTTTGCCAATTCCACAAGAACTGTCTTAGCGAAAGGCTTCTTGAGGGGAAAGCTGTAACTCTGTGAGATGATTTCACAGAACAAAAGAAGTTTCTCAGAAAGTTTCTTTCTCTTTGTTATCGGAGTTTATTTCCTTTGGCCCTATAGTCTTTAAAGGGATCCGAAATATCTCTTCTCAGATTCCACAGAAATAAGGCTAGTAAAGAGATCCGCGAAATACAGATGTAACTCTATGAGATGAATTAACAGAACACTAAGCAGTTTCTCAGAAAGCTTCTTTCCAGATTTCATCTGAGGATATTTCCTTTTTCACCATAGCCCTCTATGCGCTTCCAAATATCACTTTGCCAATTCCACAATAAATGTCTTAGCGAAAGACTTCTTGTGGGGAAAGCTGTAACTCTGTGAGATGATTTCACAGAACACAAAGAAGTTTCTCAGAAAGTTTCTTTCTCTTTGTTATCGGAGTTTATTTCCTTTGACCCTATAGTCTTTAAAGGGATCCGAAATATCTGTTCTCAGTTTCCACAGAAATAAGGCTAGCAAAGAGATCCACGAAATACAGATGTAACTCTGTGAGATGAATTAACAGAACACTAAGCAGTTTCTCAGAAAGCTTCTTTCCAGATTTCATCTGAGGATATTTCCTTTTTCACCATTGCCCTCTATGGGCTTCCAAATATCACGTTGCCAATTCCACAAGAACTGTCTTAGCGAAAGGCTTCTTGAGGGGAAAGCTGTAACTCTGTGAGATGATTTCACAGAACACAAAGAAGTTTCTCAGAAAGCTTCTTTCTCTTTGTTATCGGAGTTTATTTCCTTTGGCCCTATAGTCTTTAAAGGGATCCGAAATATCTGTTCTCAGATTCCACAGAAATAAGGCTAGCAAAGAGATCCGCAAAATACAGATGTAACTCTGTGAGATGAATTAACAGAACACTAAGCAGTTTCTCAGAAAGCTTCTTTCCAGATTTCATCTGAGGATATTTCCTTTTTCACCATAGCCCTCTATTGGCTTCCAAATATCACTTTGCCAATTCCACAATAAATGTCTTAGCGAAAGACTTCTTGTGGGGAAAGCTGTAACTCTGTGAGATGATTTCACAGAACACAAAGAAGTTTCTCAGAAAGTTTCTTTCTCTTTGTTATCGGAGTTTATTTCCTTTGGCCCTATAGTCTTTAAAGGGATCCGAAATATCTGTTCTCAGATTCCACAGAAATAAGGCTAGCAAAGAGATCCACGAAATACAGATGTAACTCTGTGAGATGAATTAACAGAACACTAAGCAGTTTCTCAGAAAGCTTCTTTCCAGATTTCATCTGAGGATATTTCCTTTTTCACCATTGCCCTCTATGGGCTTCGAAATATCACTTTCCCAATTCCACAAGAACTGTCTTAGCGAAAGACTTCTTGAGGGGAAAGCTGTAACTCTGTGAGATGATTTCACAGAACACAAAGAAGTTTCTCAGAAAGCTTCTTTCTCGTTGTTATCGGAGTTTATATCCTTTGGCCCTATATTCATCAAAGGGATCCGAAATATCACTTCTCAGATTCCACAGAAATAAGGCTCGCAAAGACATCCACGAAATACAGATGCAACTCTGTGAGATGAATTAACAGAACACTAGTCAATTTCTCAGAAAGCTTCTTTCCAGATATCATCTGAGGATATTTCCTTTTTTACCATTGCCCTCTATGCGCTTCCAAATATCACTTTGCCAATTCCACAAGAACTGTCTCAGCGAAAGGCTTCTTGAGGGGAAAGCTGTAACTCTGTGAGATGATTTCACAGAACACAAAGAAGTTTCTCAGAAAGTTTCTTTCTCTTTGTTATCGGAGTTTATTTCCTTTGGCCCTATAGTCTTTAAAGGGATCCGAAATATCTGTTCTCAGATTCCACAGAAATAAGGCTAGCAAAGAGATCCGCGAAATACAGATGTAACTCTGTGAGATGAATTAAGAGAACACTAAGCAGTTTCTCAGAAAGCTTCTTTCCAGATTTCATCTGAGGATATTTCCTTTTTCACCATTGCCCTCTATGGGCTTCCAAATATCACTTTGCCAATTCCACAAGAACTGTCTTAGCGAAAGGCTTCTTGAGGGGAAAGCTGTAACTCTGTGAGATGATTTCACAGAACACAAAGAAGTTTCTCAGAAAGCTTCTTTCTCGTTGTTATCGGAGTTTATATCCTTTGGCCCTATATTCTTTAAAGGGATCCGAAATATCTGTTCTCAGATTCCACAGAAATAAGGCTAGCAAAGAGATCCACGAAATACAGATGTAACTCTGTGAGATGAATTAACAGAACACTAAGCAGTTTCTCAGAAAGCTTCTTTCCAGATTTCATCTGACGATATTTCCTTTTTCACCATTGCCCTCTATGGGCTTCAAAATATCACTTTGCCAATTCAACAAGACCTGTCTTAGCGAAAGGCTTCTTGAGGGGAAAGCTGGAACTCTGTGAGGTGATTTCACAGAACACAAAGAAGTTTCTCGGAAAGCTTCTTTCTCATTGTTATCGGAGTTTATATCCTTTGGCCCTATAGTCTTCAAAGGGATCCGAAATATCTGTTCTCAGATTCCACAGAAATAAGGCTAGCAAAGAGATCCGCGAAATACAGATGTAACTCTGTGAGATGAATTAACAGAACACTAAGCAGTTTCTCAGAAAGCTTCTTTCCAGATTTCATCTGAGGATATTTCCTTTTTCACCATAGCCCTCTATGCGCTTCCAAATATCACTTTGCCAATTCCACAATAAATGTCTTAGCGAAAGACTTCTTGTGGGGAAAGATGTAACTCTGTGAGATGATTTCACAGAACACAAAGAAGTTTCTCAGAAAGTTTCTTTCTCTTTGTTATCGGAGTTTATTTCCTTTCGCCCTATAGTCTTCAAAGGGATCCGAAATATCTGTTCTCAGATTCCACAGAAATAAGGCTAGCAAAGAGATCCGCGAAATACAGATGTAACTCTGTGAGATGAATTAACAGAACACTAAGCAGTTTCTCAGAAAGCTTCTTTCCAGATTTCATCTGAGGATATTTCCTTTTTCACCATTGCCCTCTATGGGCTTCCAAATATCACTTTGCCAATTCCACAAGAACTGTCTTAGCGAAAGGCTTCTTGAGGGGAAAGCTGTAACTCTGTGAGATGATTTCACAGAACACAAAGAAGTTTCTCAGAAAGCTTCTTTCTCCTTGTTATCGGAGTTTACATCCTTTGGCCCTATAGTCTTCAAAGGGATCCGGAATATCTGTTCTCAGATTCCACAGAAATAAGGCTAGCAAAGAGATCCACGAAATACATATGTAACTCTGTGAGATGAATTAACAGAACACTAAGCAGTTTCTCAGAAAGCTTCTTTCCAGATTTCATCTGAGGATATTTCCTTTTTCACCATAGCCCTCTAGGCGCTTCCAAATATCACTTTGCCAATTCCACAATAAATGTCATAGCGAAAGACTTCTTGTGGGGAAAGCTGTAACTCTGTGAGATGATTTCACAGAACACAAAGAAGTTTCTCAGAAAGCTTCTTTCTCGTTGTTATCGGAGTTTATATCCTTTGGCCCTATAGTCTTCAAAGGGATCCGAAATATCTCTTCTCAGATTCCACAGAAATAAGGCTAGCAAAGAGATCCACGAAATACAGATGTACCTCTGTGAGATGAATTAACAGAACACTAAGCAGTTTCTCAGAAAGCTTCTTTACAGATTTCATGTGAGGATATTTCCTTTTTCACCATAGCCCTCTATGCGCTTCCAAATATCACTTTGCCAATTCCACAATAAATGTCTTAGCGAAAGACTTCTTGTGGGGAAAGCTGTAACTCTGTGAGATGATTTCACAGAACACAAAGAAGTTTCTCAGAAAGTTTCTTTCTCTTTGTTATCGGAGTTTATTTCCTTTGGCCCTATAGTCTTTAAAGGGATCCGAAATATCTGTTCTCAGATTCCACAGAAATAAGGCTAGCAAAGAGATCGACGAAATACAGATGTAACTCTGTGAGGTGAATTAACAGAACACTAAGCAGTTTCTCAGAAAGCTTCTTTCCAGATTTCATCTGAGGATATTTCCTTTTTCACCATTGCCCTCTATGGGCTTCAAAATATCACTTTGCCAATTACACAAGAACTGTCTTAGCGAAAGGCTTCTTGAGGGGAAAGGTGTAACTCTGTGAGATGATTTCACAGAAGACAAAGAAGTTTCTCAGAAAGCTTCTTTCTCATTGTTATCGGAGTTTATATCCTTTGGCCCTATAGTCTTCAAAGGGATCCGAAATATCTGTTCTCAGATTCCACAGAAATAAGGCTAGCAAAGAGATCCGCGAAATACAGATGTAACTCTGTGAGATGAATTAACAGAACACTAAGCAGTTTCTCAGAAAGCTTCTTTCCAGATTTCATCTGAGGATATTTCCTTTTTCACCATAGCCCTCTATGCGCTTCCAAATATCACTTTGCCAATTCCACAATAAATGTCTTAGCGAAAGACTTCTTGTGGGGAAAGCTGTAACTCTGTGAGATGATTTCACAGAACACAAAGAAGTTTCTCAGAAAGTTTCTTTCTCTTTGTTATCGGAGTTTATTTCCTTTGGCCCTGTAGTCTTTAAAGGGATCCGAAATATCTGTTCTCAGATTCCACAGAAATAAGGCTAGCAAAGAGATCCACGAAATACAGATGTAACTCTGTGAGATGAATTAACAGAACACTAAGCAGTTTCTCAGAAAGCTTCTTTCCAGATTTCATCTGAGGATATTTCCTCTTTCACCATTGCCCTCTATGGGCTTCCAAATATCACTTTGCCAATTCCACAAGAACTGTCTTAGCGAAAGGCTTCTTGAGGGGAAAGCTGTAACTCTGTGAGATGATTTCACAGAACACAAAGAAGTTTCTCAGAAAGCTTCTTTCTCCTTGTTATCGGAGTTTACATCCTTTGGCCCTATAGTCTTCAAAGGGATCCGGAATATCTGTTCTCAGATTCCACAGAAATAAGGCTAGCAAAGAGATCCACGAAATACATATGTAACTCTGTGAGATGAATTAACAGAACACTAAGCAGTTTCTCAGAAAGCTTCTTTCCAGATTTCATCTGAGGATATTTCCTTTTTCACCATAGCCCTCTAGGCGCTTCCAAATATCACTTTGCCAATTCCACAATAAATGTCATAGCGAAAGACTTCTTGTGGGGAAAGCTGTAACTCTGTGAGATGATTTCACAGAACACAAAGAAGTTTCTCAGAAAGCTTCTTTCTCGTTGTTATCGGAGTTTATATCCTTTGGCCCTATAGTCTTCAAAGGGATCCGAAATATCTCTTCTCAGATTCCACAGAAATAAGGCTAGCAAAGAGATCCACGAAATACAGATGTACCTCTGTGAGATGAATTAACAGAACACTAAGCAGTTTCTCAGAAAGCTTCTTTACAGATTTCATGTGAGGATATTTCCTTTTTCACCATAGCCCTCTATGCGCTTCCAAATATCACTTTGCCAATTCCACAATAAATGTCTTAGCGAAAGACTTCTTGTGGGGAAAGCTGTAACTCTGTGAGATGATTTCACAGAACACAAAGAAGTTTCTCAGAAAGTTTCTTTCTCTTTGTTATCGGAGTTTATTTCCTTTGGCCCTATAGTCTTTAAAGGGATCCGAAATATCTGTTCTCAGATTCCACAGAAATAAGGCTAGCAAAGAGATCGACGAAATACAGATGTAACTCTGTGAGGTGAATTAACAGAACACTAAGCAGTTTCTCAGAAAGCTTCTTTCCAGATTTCATCTGAGGATATTTCCTTTTTCACCATAGCCCTCTATGGGCTTCCAAATATCACTTTGCCAATTCCACAACAAATGTCTTAGCGAAAGACTTCTTGTGGGGAAAGCTGTAACTCTGTGAGATGATTTCACAGAACACAAAGAAGTTTCTCAGAAAGTTTCTTTCTCTTTGTTATCGGAGTTTATTTCCTTTGGCCCTATAGTCTTTAAAGGGATCCGAAATATCTGTTCTCAGATTCCACAGAAATAAGGCTAGCAAAGAGATCCACGAAATACAGATGTAACTCTGTGAGATGAATTAACAGAACACTAAGCAGTTTCTCAGAAAGCTTCTTTCCAGATTTCATCTGAGGATATTTCCTTTTTCACCATTGCCCTCTATGGGCTTCGAAATATCACTTTCCCAATTCCACAAGAACTGTCTTAGCGAAAGACTTCTTGAGGGGAAAGCTGTAACTCTGTGAGATGATTTCACAGAACACAAAGAAGTTTCTCAGAAAGCTTCTTTCTCGTTGTTATCGGAGTTTATATCCTTTGGCCCTATATTCATCAAAGGGATCCGAAATATCACTTCTCAGATTCCACAGAAATAAGGCTAGCAAAGACATCCACGAAATACAGATGCATCTCAGTGAGATGAATTAACAGAACACTAGTCAGTTTCTCAGAAAGCTTCTTTCCAGATATCATCTGAGGATATTTCCTTTTTTACCATTGCCCTCTATGCGCTTCCAAATATCACTTTGCCAATTCCACAAGAACTGTCTTAGCGAAAGGCTTCTTGAGGGGAAAGCTGTAACTCTGTGAGATGATTTCACAGAACACAAAGAAGTTTCTCAGAAAGTTTCTTTCTCTTTGTTATCGGAGTTTATTTCCTTTGGCCCTATAGTCTTTAAAGGGATCCGAAATATCTGTTCTCAGATTCCACAGAAATAAGGCTAGCAAAGAGATCCGCGAAATACAGATGTAACTCTGTGAGATGAATTAAGGGAACACTAAGCAGTTTCTCAGAAAGCTTCTTTCCAGATTTCATCTGAGGATATTTCCTATTTCACCATAGCCCTCTAAGCGCTTCCAAATATCACTTTGCCAATTCCACAATAAATGTCTTAGCAAAAGGCTTCTTGAGGGGAAAGCTGTAACTCTGTGAGATGATTTCACAGAACACAAAGAAGTTTCTCAGAAAGCTTCTTTCTCATTGTTATCGGAGTTTATTTCCTTTGGCCCTATAGTCTTCAAAGGGATCCGAAATATCTGTTCTCAGATTCCACAGAAATAAGGCTAGCAAAGAGATCCGCGAAATACAGATGTAACTCTGTGAGTTGAATTAACAGAACACTAAGCAGTTTCTCAGAAAGCTTCTTTCCAGATTTCATCTGAGGATATTTCCTTTTTCACCATTGCCCTCTATGGGCTTCCAAATATCACTTTGCCAATTACACAAGAACTGTCTTAGCGAAAGGCTTCTGTGGGGAAAGCTGTAACTCTGTGAGATGATTTCACAGAACACAAAGAAATTTCTCAGAAAGTTTCTTTCTCTTTGTTATCGGAGTTTATTTCCTTTGGCCCTATAGTCTTTAAAGGGATCCGAAATATCTGTTCTCAGATTCCACAGAAATAAGGCTAGCAAAGAGATCCACGAAATACAGATGTAACTCTGTGAGATGAATTAAGAGAACACTAAGCAGTTTCTCAGAAAGCTTCTTTCCAGATTTCATCTGAGGATATTTCCTTTTTCACCATTGCCCTCTATGGGCTTCCGAATATCACTTTGCCAATTCCACAAGAACTGTCTTAGCGAAAGGCTTCTTGAGGGGAAAGCTGTAACTCTGTGAGATGATTTCACAGAACACAAAGAAGTTTCTCAGAAAGCTTCTTTTTCGTTGTTATCGGAGTTTATATCCTTTGGCCCTATAGTCTTTAAAGGGATCCGAAATATCTGTTCTCAGATTCCACAGAAATAAGGCTAGCAAAGAGATCCACGAAATACAGATGTAAATCTGTGAGATGAATTAACAGAACACTAAGCAGTTTCTCAGAAAGCTTCTTTCCAGATTTTATCTGATGATATTTCCTTTTTCACCATTGCCCTCTATGGGCTTCAAAATATCACTTTGCCAATTCAACAAGAACTGTCTTAGCGAAAGGCTTCTTGAGGGGAAAGCTGGAACTCTGTGAGGTGATTTCACAGAACACAAAGAAGTTTCTCGGAAAGCTTCTTTCTCATTGTTATCGGAGTTTATTTCCTTTGGCCCTATAGTCTTCAAAGGGATCCGAAATATCTGTTCTCAGATTCCACAGAAATAAGGCTAGCAAAGAGATCCGCGAAATACAGATGTAACTCTGTGAGATGAATTAACAGAACACTAAGCAGTTTCTCAGAAAGCTTCTTTCCAGATTTCATCTGAGGATATTTCCTTTTTCACCATTTCCCTCTATGGGCTTCCAAATATCACTTTGCCAATTCCACAAGAACTGTCTTAGCGAATGGCTTCTTGAGGGGAAAGCTGTAACTCTGTGAGATGATTTCACAGAACACAAAGAAGTTTCTCAGAAAGCTTCTTTCTCATTGTTATCGGAGTTTATATCCTTTGGCCCTATATTCATCAAAGGGATCCGAAATATCTCTTCTCAGATTCCACAGAAATAAGGCTAGCAAAGACATCCACGAAATACAGATGCAACTCTGTGAGATGAATTAACAGAACACTAAGCAGTTTCTCAGAAAGCTTCTTTCCAGATTTCATCTGAGGATATTTTATTTTTCACCATTGCCCTCTATGGGCTTCCAAATATCACTTTGCCAATTCCACAAGAACTGTCTTAGCGAAAGGCTTCTTGAGGGGAAAGCTGTAACTCTGTGAGTGATTTCACAGAACACAAAGAAGTTTCTCAGAAAGTTTCTTTCTCTTTGTTATCGGAGTTTATTTCCTTTGGCCCTATAGTCTTTAAAGGGATCCGAAATATCTCTTCTCAGATTCCACAGAAATAAGGCTAGCAAAGAGATCCGCGAAATACAGATGTAACTCTGTGAGATGAATTAACAGAACACTAAGCAGTTTCTCAGAAACCTTCTTTCCAGATTTCATCTGAGGATATTTCCTTTTTCACCATAGCCCTCTATGCGCTTCCAAATATCACTTTGCCAATTCCACAATAAATGTCTTAGCGAAAGACTTCTTGTGGGGAAAGCTGTAACTCTGTGAGATGATTTCACAGAACACAAAGAAGTTTCTCAGAAAGTTTCTTTCTCTTTGTTATCGGAGTTTATTTCCTTTGACCCTATAGTCTTTAAAGGGATCCGAAATATCTGTTCTCAGATTCCACAGAAATAAGGCTAGCAAAGAGATCCACGAAATACAGATGTAACTCTGTGAGATGAATTAACAGAACACTAAGCAGTTTCTCAGAAAGCTTCTTTCCAGATTTCATCTGAGGATATTTCCTTTTTCACCATTGCCCTCTATGGGCTTCCAAATATCACGTTGCCAATTCCACAAGAACTGTCTTAGCGAAAGGCTTCTTGAGGGGAAAGCTGTAACTCTGTGAGATGATTTCACAGAACACAAAGAAGTTTCTCAGAAAGCTTCTTTCTCTTTGTTATCGGAGTTTATTTCCTTTGGCCCTATAGTCTTTAAAGGGATCCGAAATATCTGTTCTCAGATTCCACAGAAATAAGGCTAGCAAAGAGATCCGCGAAATACAGATGTAACTCTGTGAGATGAATTAACAGAACACTAAGCAGTTTCTCAGAAAGCTTCTTTCCAGATTTCATCTGAGGATATTTCCTTTTTCACCATAGCCCTCTAAGGGCTTCCAAATATCACTTTGCCAATTCCACAATAAATGTCTTAGCGAAAGACTTCTTGTGGGGAAAGCTGTAACTCTGTGAGATGATTTCACAGAACACAAAGAAGTTTCTCAGAAAGTTTCTTTCTCTTTGTTATCGGAGTTTATTTCCTTTGGCCCTATAGTCTTTAAAGGGATCCGAAATATCTGTTCTCAGATTCCACAGAAATAAGGCTAGCAAAGAGATCCGCGAAATACAGATGTAACTCTGTGAGATGAATTAACGGAACACTAAGCAGTTTCTCAGAAAGCTTCTTTCCAGATTTCATCTGAGGATATTTCCTTTTTCACCATAGCCCTCTATGCGCTTCCAAATATCACTTTGCCAATTCCACAATAAATGTCTTAGCAAAAGGCTTCTTGAGGGGAAAGCTGTAACTCTGTGAGATGATTTCACAGAACACAAAGAAGTTTCTCAGAAAGCTTCTTTCTCATTGTTATCGGAGTTTATTTCCTTTGGCCCTATAGTCTTCAAAGGGATCCGAAATATCTGTTCTCAGATTCCACAGAAATAAGGCTAGCAAAGAGATCCGCGAAATACAGATGTAACTCTGTGAGATGAATTAACAGAACACTAAGCAGTTTCTCAGAAAGCTTCTTTCCAGATTTCATCTGAGGATATTTCCTTTTTCACCATTGCCCTCTATGGGCTTCCAAATATCACTTTGCCAATTACGCAAGAACTGTCTTAGCGAAAGGCTTCTGTGGGGAAAGCTGTAACTCTGTGAGATGATTTCACAGAACACAAAGAAATTTCTCAGAAAGTTTCTTTCTCTTTGTTATCGGAGTTTATTTCCTTTGGCCCTATAGTCTTTAAAGGGATCTGAAATATCTGTTCTCAGATTCCACAGAAATAAGGCTAGCAAAGAGATCCACGAAATACAGATGTAACTCTGTGAGATGAATTAAGAGAACACTAAGCAGTTTCTCAGAAAGCTTCTTTCCAGATTTCATCTGAGGATATTTCCTTTTTCACCATTGCCCTCTATGGGCTTCCAACTATCACTTTGCCAATTCCACAAGAACTGTCTTAGCGAAAGGCTTCTTGAGGGGAAAGCTGTAACTCTGTGAGATGATTTCACAGAACACAAAGAAGTTTCTCAGAAAGTTTCTTTCTCTTTGTTATCGGAGTTTATTTCCTTTGGCCCTGTAGTCTTTAAAGGGATCCGAAATATCTGTTCTCAGATTCCACAGAAATAAGGCTAGCAAAGAGATCCACGAAATACAGATGTAACTCTGTGAGATGAATTAACAGAACACTAAGCAGTTTCTCAGAAAGCTTCTTTCCAGATTTCATCTGAGGATATTTCCTTTTTCACCATTGCCCTCTATGGGCTTCCGAATATCACTTTGCCAATTCCACAGGAACTGTCTTAGCGAAAGGCTTCTTGAGGGGAAAGCTGTAACTCTGTGAGATGATTTCACAGAACACAAAGAAGTTTCTCAGAAAGCTTCTTTTTCGTTGTTATCGGAGTTTATATCCTTTGGCCCTATAGTGTTTAAAGGGATCCGAAATATCTGTTCTCAGATTCCACAGAAATAAGGCTAGCAAAGAGATCCACGAAATACAGATGTAACTCTGTGAGATGAATTAACAGAACACTAAGCAGTTTCTCAGAAAGCTTCTTTCCAGATTTCATCTGACGATATTTCCTTTTTCACCATTGCCCTCTATGGGCTTCAAAATATCACTTTGCCAATTCAACAAGAACTGTCTTAGCGAAAGGCTTCTTGAGGGGAAAGCTGGAACTCTGTGAGGTGATTTCACAGAACACAAAGAAGTTTCTCGGAAAGCTTCTTTCTCATTGTAATCGGAGTTTATTTCCTTTGGCCCTATAGTCTTCAAAGGGATCCGAAATATCTGTTCTCAGATTCCACAGAAATAAGGCTAGCAAAGAGATCCGCGAAATACAGATGTAACTCTGTGAGATGAATTAACAGAACACTAAGCAGTTTCTCAGAAAGCTTCTTTCCAGATTTCATCTGAGGATATTTCCTTTTTCACCATTGCCCTCTATGGGCTTCCAAATATCACTTTGCCAATTCCACAAGAACTGTCTTAGCGAAAGGCTTCTTGAGGGGAAAGCTGTAACTCTGTGAGATGATTTCACAGAACACAAAGAAGTTTCTCAGAAAGCTTCTTTCTCATTGTTATCGGAGTTTATATCCTTTGGCCCTATATTCATCAAAGGGATCCGAAATATCTCTTCTCAGATTCCACAGAAATAAGGCTAGCAAAGACATCCACGAAATACAGATGTAACTCTGTGAGATGAATTAACAGAACACTAAGCAGTTTCTCAGAAAGCTTCTTTCCAGATTTCATCTGAGAATTTTTCCTTTTTCACCATTGCCCTCTATGGGCTTCAAAATATCACTTTGCCAATTCCACAAGAACTGTCTTAGCGAAAGGCTTCTTGAGGGGAAAGCTGTAACTCTGTGAGTTGATTTCACAGAACACAAAGAAGTTTCTCAGAAAGTTTCTTTCTCTTTGTTATCGGAGTTTATTTCCTTTAGCCCTATAGTCTTTAAAGGGATCCGAAATATCTCTTCTCAGATTCCACAGAAATAAGGCTAGCAAAGAGATCCGCGAAATACAGATGTAACTCTATGAGATGAATTAACAGAACACTAAGCAGTTTCTCAGAAAGCTTCTTTCCAGATTTCATCTGAGGATATTTCCTTTTTCACCATAGCCCTCTATGCGCTTCCAAATATCACTTTGCCAATTCCACAATAAATGTCTTAGCGAAAGACTTCTTGTGGGGAAAGCTGTAACTCTGTGAGATGATTTCACAGAACACAAAGAAGTTTCTCAGAAAGTTTCTTTCTCTTTGTTATCGGAGTTTATTTCCTTTGACCCTATAGTCTTTAAAGGGATCCGAAATATCTGTTCTCAGTTTCCACAGAAATAAGGCTAGCAAAGAGATCCACGAAATACAGATGTAACTCTGTGAGATGAATTAACAGAACACTAAGCAGTTTCTCAGAAAGCTTCTTTCCAGATTTCATCTGAGGATATTTCCTTTTTCACCATTGCCCTCTATGGGCTTCCAAATATCACGTTGCCAATTCCACAAGAACTGTCTTAGCGAAAGGCTTCTTGAGGGGAAAGCTGTAACTCTGTGAGATGATTTCACAGAACACAAAGAAGTTTCTCAGAAAGTTTCTTTCTCTTTGTTATCGGAGTTTATTTCCTTTGGCCCTATAGTCTTTAAAGGGATCCGAAATATCTGTTCTCAGATTCCACAGAAATAAGGCTAGCAAAGAGATCCGCGAAATACAGATGTAACTCTGTGAGATGAATTAACGGAACACTAAGCAGTTTCTCAGAAAGCTTCTTTCCAGATTTCATCTGAGGATATTTCCTTTTTCACCATAGCCCTCTATGCGCTTCCAAATATCACTTTGCCAATTCCACAATAAATGTCTTAGCAAAAGGCTTCTTGAGGGGAAAGCTGTAACTCTGTGAGATGATTTCACAGAACACAAAGAAGTTTCTCAGAAAGCTTCTTTCTCATTGTTATCGGAGTTTATTTCCTTTGGCCCTATAGTCTTCAAAGGGATCCGAAATATCTGTTCTCAGATTCCACAGAAATAAGGCTAGCAAAGAGATCCGCGAAATACAGATGTAACTCTGTGAGATGAATTAACAGAACACTAAGCAGTTTCTCAGAAAGCTTCTTTCCAGATTTCATCTGAGGATATTTCCTTTTTCACCATTGTCCTCTATGGGCTTCCAAATATCACTTTGCCAATTACACAAGAACTGTCTTAGCGAAAGGCTTCTGTGGGGAAAGCTGTAACTCTGTGAGATGATTTCACAGAACACAAAGAAATTTCTCAGAAAGTTTCTTTCTCTTTGTTATCGGAGTTTATTTCCTTTGGCCCTATAGTCTTTAAAGGGATCCGAAATATCTGTTCTCAGATTCCACAGAAATAAGGCTAGCAAAGAGATCCACGAAATACAGATGTAACTCTGTGAGATGAATTAAGAGAACACTAAGCAGTTTCTCAGAAAGCTTCTTTCCAGATTTCATCTGAGGATATTTCCTTTTTCACCATTGCCCTCTAGGGGTTCCAAATATCACTTTGCCAATTCCACAAGAACTGTCTTAGCGAAAGGCTTCTTGAGGGGAAAGCTGTAACTCTGTGAGATGATTTCACAGAACACAAAGAAGTTTCTCAGAAAGGTTCTTTCTCGTTGTTATCGGAGTTTATATCCTTTGGCCCTATAGTCTTTAAAGGGATCCGAAATATCTGTTCTCAGATTCCACAGAAATAAGGCTAGCAAAGAGATCCACGAAATACAGATGTAACTCTGTGAGATGAATTAACAGAACACTAAGCAGTTTCTCAGAAAGCTTCTTTCCAGATTTCATCTGACGATATTTCCTTTTTCACCATTGCCCTCTATGGGCTTCCAAATATCACTTTGCCAATTCCACAAGACCTGTCTTAGCGAAAGGCTTCTTGAGGGGAAAGCTGGAACTCCGTGAGGTGATTTCACAGAACACAAAGAAGTTTCTCGGAAAGCTTCTTTCTCATTGTTATCGGAGTTTATATCCTTTGGCCCTATAGTCTTCAAAGGGATCCGAAATATCTGTTCTCAGATTCCACAGAAATAAGGCTAGCAAAGAGATCCGCGAAATACAGATGTAACTCTGTGAGATGAATTAACAGAACACTAAGCAGTTTCTCAGAAAGCTTCTTTCCAGATTTCATCTGAGGATATTTCCTTTTTCACCATAGCCCTCTATGCGCTTCCAAATATCACTTTGCCAATTCCACAATAAATGTCTTAGCGAAAGACTTCTTGTGGGGAAAGATGTAACTCTGTGAGATGATTTCACAGAACACAAAGAAGTTTCTCAGAAAGTTTCTTTCTCTTTGTTATCGGAGTTTATTTCCTTTGGCCCTATAGTCTTCAAAGGGATCCGAAATATCTGTTCTCAGATTCCACAGAAATAAGGCTAGCAAAGAGATCCGCGAAATACAGATGTAACTCTGTGAGATGAATTAACAGAACACTAAGCAGTTTCTCAGAAAGCTTCTTTCCAGATTTCATCTGAGGATATTTCCTTTTTCACCATAGCCCTCTATGCGCTTCCAAATATCACTTTGCCAATTCCACAATAAATGTCTTAGCGAAAGACTTCTTGTGGGGAAAGCTGTAACTCTGTGAGATGATTTCACAGAACACAAAGAAGTTTCTCAGAAAGTTTCTTTCTCTTTGTTATCGGAGTTTATTTCCTTTGGCCCTGTAGTCTTTAAAGGGATCCGAAATATCTGTTCTCAGATTCCACAGAAATAAGGCTAGCAAAGAGATCCACGAAATACAGATGTAACTCTGTGAGATGAATTAACAGAACACTAAGCAGTTTCTCAGAAAGCTTCTTTCCAGATTTCATCTGAGGATATTTCCTTTTTCACCATTGCCCTCTGTGGGCTTCCAAATATCACTTTGCCAATTCCACAAGAACTGTCTTAGCGAAAGGCTTCTTGAGGGGAAAGCTGTAACTCTGTGAGATGATTTCACAGAACACAAAGAAGTTTCTCAGAAAGCTTCTTTCTCCTTGTTATCGGAGTTTACATCCTTTGGCCCTATAGTCTTCAAAGGGATCCGGAATATCTGTTCTCAGATTCCACAGAAATAAGGCTAGCAAAGAGATCCACGAAATACATATGTAACTCTGTGAGATGAATTAACAGAACACTAAGCAGTTTCTCAGAAAGCTTCTTTCCAGATTTCATCTGAGGATATTTCCTTTTTCACCATAGCCCTCTAGGCGCTTCCAAATATCACTTTGCCAATTCCACAATAAATGTCATAGCGAAAGACTTCTTGTGGGGAAAGCTGTAACTCTGTGAGATGATTTCACAGAACACAAAGAAGTTTCTCAGAAAGCTTCTTTCTCGTTGTTATCGGAGTTTATATCCTTTGGCCCTATAGTCTTCAAAGGGATCCGAAATATCTCTTCTCAGATTCCACAGAAATAAGGCTAGCAAAGAGATCCACGAAATACAGATGTACCTCTGTGAGATGAATTAACAGAACACTAAGCAGTTTCTCAGAAAGCTTCTTTACAGATTTCATGTGAGGATATTTCCTTTTTCACCATAGCCCTCTATGCGCTTCCAAATATCACTTTGCCAATTCCACAATAAATGTCTTAGCGAAAGACTTCTTGTGGGGAAAGCTGTAACTCTGTGAGATGATTTCACAGAACACAAAGAAGTTTCTCAGAAAGTTTCTTTCTCTTTGTTATCGGAGTTTATTTCCTTTGGCCCTATAGTCTTTAAAGGGATCCGAAATATCTGTTCTCAGATTCCACAGAAATAAGGCTAGCAAAGAGATCGACGAAATACAGATGTAACTCTGTGAGGTGAATTAACAGAACACTAAGCAGTTTCTCAGAAAGCTTCTTTCCAGATTTCATCTGAGGATATTTCCTTTTTCACCATTGCCCTCTATGGGCTTCAAAATATCACTTTGCCAATTACACAAGAACTGTCTTAGCGAAAGGCTTCTTGAGGGGAAAGGTGTAACTCTGTGAGATGATTTCACAGAAGACAAAGAAGTTTCTCAGAAAGCTTCTTTCTCATTGTTATCGGAGTTTATATCCTTTGGCCCTATAGTCTTCAAAGGGATCCGAAATATCTGTTCTCAGATTCCACAGAAATAAGGCTAGCAAAGAGATCCGCGAAATACAGATGTAACTGTGTGAGATGAATTAACAGAACACTAAGGAGTTTCTCAGAAAGCTTCTTTCCACATTTCATCTGAGGATATTTCCTTTTTCACCATAGCCCTCTATGCGCTTCCAAATATCACTTTGCCAATTCCACAATAAATGTCTTAGCGAAAGACTTCTTGTTGGGAAAGATGTAACTCTGTGAGATAATTTCACAGAACACAAAGAAGTTTCTCAGAAAGTTTCTTTCTCTTTGTTATCGGAGTTTATTTCCTTTGGCCCTATAGTCTTTAAAGGGATCCGAAATATCTGTTCTCAGATTCCACAGAAATAAGGCTAGCAAAGAGATGCGCGAAATACAGATGTATCTCTGTGAGATGAATTTACAGAACACTAAGCAGTTTCTCAGAAAGCTTCTTTCCAGATTTCTTCTGAGGATATTTCCTTTTTCACCATTGCCCTCTATGGGCTTCCAAATATCACTTTGCCAATTCCACAAGAACTGTCTTAGCGAAAGGCTTCCTGAGGGGAAAGCTGTAACTCTGTGAGATGATTTCACAGAACACAAAGAAGTTTCTCAGAAAGCTTCTTTCTCCTTGTTATCGGAGTTTATATCCTTTGGCCCTATAGTTTTCAAAGGGATCCGAAATATCTGTTCTCAGATTCCACAGAAATAAGGCTAGCAAAGAGATCCACGAAATACAGATGTAACTCTGTGAGATGAATTAACAGAACACTAAGCAGTTTCTCAGAAAGCTTCTTTCCAGATTTCATCTGAGGATATTTCCTTTTTCACCATAGCCCTCTATGCGCTTCCAAATATCACTTTGCCAATTCCACAATAAATGTCTTAGCGAAAGACTTCTTGTGGGGAAAGCTGTAACTCTGTGAGATGATTTCACAGAACACAAAGAAGTTTCTCAGAAAGTTTCTTTCTCTTTGTTATCGGAGTTTATTTCCTTTGGCCCTATAGTCTTTAAAGGGATCCGAAATATCTGTTCTCAGATTCCACAGAAATAAGGCTAGCAAAGAGATCCACGAAATACAGATGTAACTCTGTGAGATGAATTAACAGAACACTAAGCAGTTTCTCAGAAAGCTTCTTTCTCGTTGTTATCGGAGTTTATATCCTTTGGCCCTATAGTCTTCAAAGGGATCCGAAATATCTCTTCTCAGATTCCACAGAAATAAGGGTAGCAAAGAGAGCCACGAAATACAGATGTAACTCTGTGAGATGAATTAACAGAACACTAAGCAGTTTCTCAGAAAGCTTCTTTCCAGATTTCATCTGAGGATATTTCCTTTTTCACCATAGCCCTCTATGCGCTTCCAAATATCACTTTGCCAATTCCACAATAAATGTCTTAGCGAAAGACTTCTTGTGGGGAAAGCTGTAACTCTGTGAGATGATTTCACAGAACACAAAGAAGTTTCTCAGAAAGTTTCTTTCTCTTTGTTATCGGAGTTTATTTCCTTTGGCCCTGTAGTCTTTAAAGGGATCCGAAATATCTGTTCTCAGATTCCACAGAAATAAGGCTAGCAAAGAGATCCACGAAATACAGATGTAACTCTGTGAGATGAATTAACAGAACACTAAGCAGTTTCTCAGAAAGCTTCTTTCCAGATTTCATCTGAGGATATTTCCTTTTTCACCATTGCCCTCTATGGGCTTCCAAATATCACTTTGCCAATTCCACAAGAACTGTCTTAGCGAAAGGCTTCTTGAGGGGAAAGCTGTAACTCTGTGAGATGATTTCACAGAACACAAAGACGTTTCTCAGAAAGCTTCTTTCTCCTTGTTATCGGAGTTTACATCCTTTGGCCCTATAGTCTTCAAAGGGATCCGGAATATCTGTTCTCAGATTCCACAGAAATAAGGCTAGCAAAGAGATCCACGAAATACATATGTAACTCTGTGAGATGAATTAACAGAACACTAAGCAGTTTCTCAGAAAGCTTCTTTCCAGATTTCATCTGAGGATATTTCCTTTTTCACCATAGCCCTCTAGGCGCTTCCAAATATCACTTTGCCAATTCCACAATAAATGTCATAGCGAAAGACTTCTTGTGGGGAAAGCTGTAACTCTGTGAGATGATTTCACAGAACACAAAGAAGTTTCTCAGAAAGCTTCTTTCTCGTTGTTATCGGAGTTTATATCCTTTGGCCCTATAGTCTTCAAAGGGATCCGAAATATCTCTTCTCAGATTCCACAGAAATAAGGCTAGCAAAGAGATCCACGAAATACAGATGTACCTCTGTGAGATGAATTAACAGAACACTAAGCAGTTTCTCAGAAAGCTTCTTTACAGATTTCATGTGAGGATATTTCCTTTTTCACCATAGCCCTCTATGCGCTTCCAAATATCACTTTGCCAATTCCACAATAAATGTCTTAGCGAAAGACTTCTTGTGGGGAAAGCTGTAACTCTGTGAGATGATTTCACAGAACACAAAGAAGTTTCTCAGAAAGTTTCTTTCTCTTTGTTATCGGAGTTTATTTCCTTTGGCCCTATAGTCTTTAAAGGGATCCGAAATATCTGTTCTCAGATTCCACAGAAATAAGGCTAGCAAAGAGATCGACGAAATACAGATGTAACTCTGTGAGGTGAATTAACAGAACACTAAGCAGTTTCTCAGAAAGCTTCTTTCCAGATTTCATCTGAGGATATTTCCTTTTTCACCATTGCCCTCTATGGGCTTCAAAATATCACTTTGCCAATTACACAAGAACTGTCTTAGCGAAAGGCTTCTTGAGGGGAAAGCTGTAACTCTGTGAGATGATTTCACAGAAGACAAAGAAGTTTCTCAGAAAGCTTCTTTCTCTTTGTTATCGGAGTTTATATCCTTTGGCCCTATAGTCTTCAAAGGGATCCGAAATATCTGTTCTCAGATTCCACAGAAATAAGGCTAGCAAAGAGATCCGCGAAATACAGATGTAACTCTGTGAGATGAATTAACAGAACACTAAGCAGTTTCTCAGAAAGCTTCTTTCCAGATTTCATCTGAGGATATTTCCTTTTTCACCATAGCCCTCTATGCGCTTCCAAATATCACTTTGCCAATTCCACAATAAATGTCTTAGCGAAAGACTTCTTGTGGGGAAAGCTGTAACTCTGTGAGATGATTTCACAGAACACAAAGAAGTTTCTCAGAAAGTTTCTTTCTCTTTGTTATCGGAGTTTATTTCCTTTGGCCCTGTAGTCTTTAAAGGGATCCGAAATATCTGTTCTCAGATTCCACAGAAATAAGGCTAGCAAAGAGATCCACGAAATACAGATGTAACTCTGTGAGATGAATTAACAGAACACTAAGCAGTTTCTCAGAAAGCTTCTTTCCAGATTTCATCTGAGGATATTTCCTTTTTCACCATTGCCCTCTATGGGCTTCCAAATATCACTTTGCCAATTCCACAAGAACTGTCTTAGCGAAAGGCTTCTTGAGGGGAAAGCTGTAACTCTGTGAGATGATTTCACAGAACACAAAGAAGTTTCTCAGAAAGCTTCTTTCTCCTTGTTATCGGAGTTTACATCCTTTGGCCCTATAGTCTTCAAAGGGATCCGGAATATCTGTTCTCAGATTCCACAGAAATAAGGCTAGCAAAGAGATCCACGAAATACATATGTAACTCTGTGAGATGAATTAACAGAACACTAAGCAGTTTCTCAGAAAGCTTCTTTCCAGATTTCATCTGAGGATATTTCCTTTTTCACCATAGCCCTCTAGGCGCTTCCAAATATCACTTTGCCAATTCCACAATAAATGTCATAGCGAAAGACTTCTTGTGGGGAAAGCTGTAACTCTGTGAGATGATTTCACAGAACACAAAGAAGTTTCTCAGAAAGCTTCTTTCTCGTTGTTATCGGAGTTTATATCCTTTGGCCCTATAGTCTTCAAAGGGATCCGAAATATCTCTTCTCAGATTCCACAGAAATAAGGCTAGCATAGAGATCCACGAAATACAGATGTACCTCTGTGAGATGAATTAACAGAACACTAAGCAGTTTCTCAGAAAGCTTCTTTACAGATTTCATGTGAGGATATTTCCTTTTTCACCGTAGCCCTCTATGCGCTTCCAAATATCACTTTGCCAATTCCACAATAAATGTCTTAGCGAAAGACTTCTTGTGGGGAAAGCTGTAACTCTGTGAGATGATTTCACAGAACACAAAGAAGTTTCTCAGAAAGTTTCTTTCTCTTTGTTATCGGAGTTTATTTCCTTTGGCCCTATAGTCTTTAAAGGGATCCGAAATATCTGTTCTCAGATTCCACAGAAATAAGGCTAGCAAAGAGATCGACGAAATACAGATGTAACTCTGTGAGGTGAATTAACAGAACACTAAGCAGTTTCTCAGAAAGCTTCTTTCCAGATTTCATCTGAGGATATTTCCTTTTTCACCATTGCCCTCTATGGGCTTCAAAATATCACTTTGCCAATTACACAAGAACTGTCTTAGAGAAAGGCTTCTTGAGGGGAAAGCTGTAACTCTGTGAGATGATTTCACAGAAGACAAAGAAGTTTCTCAGAAAGCTTCTTTCTCATTGTTATCGGAGTTTATATCCTTTGGCCCTATAGTCTTCAAAGGGATCCGAAATATCTGTTCTCAGATTCCACAGAAATAAGGCTAGGAAAGAGATCCGCGAAATACAGATGTAACTGTGTGCGATGAATTAACAGAACACTAATCAGTTTCTCAGAAAGCTTCTTTCCAGATTTCATCTGAGGATATTTCCTTTTTCACCATAGCCCTCTATGCGCTTCCAAATATCACTTTGCCAATTCCACAATAAATGTCTTAGCGAAAGACTTCTTGTTGGGAAAGATGTAACTCTGTGAGATAATTTCACAGAACACAAAGAAGTTTCTCAGAAAGTTTCTTTCTCTTTGTTATCGGAGTTTATTTCCTTTGGCCCTATAGTCTTTAAAGGGATCCGAAATATCTGTTCTCAGATTCCACAGAAATAAGGCTAGCAAAGAGATGCGCGAAATACAGATGTATCTCTGTGAGATGAATTTACAGAACACTAAGCAGTTTCTCAGAAAGCTTCTTTCCAGATTTCTTCTGAGGATATTTCCTTTTTCACCATTGCCCTCTATGGGCTTCCAAATATCACTTTGCCAATTCCACAAGAACTGTCTTAGCGAAAGGCTTCCTGAGGGGAAAGCTGTAACTCTGTGAGATGATTTCACAGAACACAAAGAAGTTTCTCAGAAAGCTTCTTTCTCCTTGTTATCGGAGTTTATATCCTTTGGCCCTATAGTTTTCAAAGGGATCCGAAATATCTGTTCTCAGATTCCACAGAAATAAGGCTAGCAAAGAGATCCACGAAATACAGATGTAACTCTGTTAGATGAATTAACAGAACACTAAGCAGTTTCTCAGAAAGCTTCTTTCCAGATTTCATCTGAGGATATTTCCTTTTTCACCATAGCCCTCTATGCGCTTCCAAATATCACTTTGCCAATTCCACAATAAATGTCTTAGCGAAAGACTTCTTGTGGGGAAAGCTGTAACTCTGTGAGATGATTTCACAGAACACAAAGAAGTTTCTCAGAAAGTTTCTTTCTCTTTGTTATCGGAGTTTATTTCCTTTGGCCCTATAGTCTTTAAAGGGATCCGAAATATCTGTTCTCAGATTCCACAGAAATAAGGCTAGCAAAGAGATCCAAGAAATACAGATGTAACTCTGTGAGATGAATTAACAGAACACTAAGCAGTTTCTCAGAAAGCTTCTTTCTCGTTGTTATCGGAGTTTATATCCTTTGGCCCTATAGTCTTCAAAGGGATCCGAAATATCTCTTCTCAGATTCCACAGAAATAAGGGTAGCAAAGAGAGCCACGAAATACAGATGTAACTCTGTGAGATGAATTAACAGAACACTAAGCAGTTTCTCAGAAAGCTTCTTTCCAGATTTCATCTGAGGATATTTCCTTTTTCACCATTGCCCTCTATGGGCTTCAAAATATCACTTTGCCAATTACACAAGAACTGTCTTAGCGAAAGGCTTCTTGAGGGGAAAGCTGTAACTCTGTGAGATGATTTCACAGAATACAAAGAAGTTTCTCAGAAAGTTTCTTTCTCGGTGTTATCGCAGTTTATTTCCTATGGCCCTATAGTCTTCAAAGGGATCCGAAATATCTGTTCTCAGATTCCACAGAAATAAGGCTAGCAAAGAGATCCACGAAATACAGATGTAACTCTGTGAGATGAATTAACAGAACACTAAGCAGTTTCTCAGAAAGCTTCTTTCCAGATTTCATCTGAGGGTATTTCCTTTTTCACCATAGCCCTCTATGCGCTTCCAAATATCACTTTGCCAATTCCACAATAAATGTCTTAGCGAAAGACTTCTTGTGGGGAAAGCTGTAACTCTGTGAGATGATTTCACAGAACACAAAGAAGTTTCTCAGAAAGTTTCTTTCTCTTTGTTATCGGAGTTTATTTCCTTTGGCCCTATAGTCTTTAAAGGGATCCGAAATATCTGTTCTCAGATTCCACAGAAATAAGGCTAGCAAAGAGATCGACGAAATACAGATGTAACTCTGTGAGGTGAATTAACAGAACACTAAGCAGTTTCTCAGAAAGCTTCTTTCCAGATTTCATCTGAGGATATTTCCTTTTTCACCATTGCCCTCTATGGGCTTCAAAATATCACTTTGCCAATTACACAAGAACTGTCTTAGAGAAAGGCTTCTTGAGGGGAAAGGTGTAACTCTGTGAGATGATTTCACAGAAGACAAAGAAGTTTCTCAGAAAGCTTCTTTCTCATTGTTATCGGAGTTTATATCCTTTGGCCCTATAGTCTTCAAAGGGATCCGAAATATCTGTTCTCAGATTCCACAGAAATAAGGCTAGGAAAGAGATCCGCGAAATACAGATGTAACTGTGTGAGATGAATTAACAGAACACTAATCAGTTTCTCAGAAAGCTTCTTTCCAGATTTCATCTGAGGATATTTCCTTTTTCACCATAGCCCTCTATGCGCTTCCAAATATCACTTTGCCAATTCCACAATAAATGTCTTAGCGAAAGACTTCTTGTTGGGAAAGATGTAACTCTGTGAGATAATTTCACAGAACACAAAGAAGTTTCTCAGAAAGTTTCTTTCTCTTTGTTATCGGAGTTTATTTCCTTTGGCCCTATAGTCTTTAAAGGGATCCGAAATATCTGTTCTCAGATTCCACAGAAATAAGGCTAGCAAAGAGATGCGCGAAATACAGATGTATCTCTGTGAGATGAATTTACAGAACACTAAGCAGTTTCTCAGAAAGCTTCTTTCCAGATTTCTTCTGAGGATATTTCCTTTTTCACCATTGCCCTCTATGGGCTTCCAAATATCACTTTGCCAATTCCACAAGAACTGTCTTAGCGAAAGGCTTCCTGAGGGGAAAGCTGTAACTCTGTGAGATGATTTCACAGAACACAAAGAAGTTTCTCAGAAAGCTTCATTCTCCTTGTTATCGGAGTTTATATCCTTTGGCCCTATAGTTTTCAAAGGGATCCGAAATATCTGTTCTCAGATTCCACAGAAAAAAGGCTAGCAAAGAGATCCACGAAATACAGATGTAACTCTGTTAGATGAATTAACAGAACACTAAGCAGTTTCTCAGAAAGCTTCTTTCCAGATTTCATCTGAGGATATTTCCTTTTTCACCATAGCCCTCTATGCGCTTCCAAATATCACTTTGCCAATTCCACAATAAATGTCTTAGCGAAAGACTTCTTGTGGGGAAAGCTGTAACTCTGTGAGATGATTTCACAGAACACAAAGAAGTTTCTCAGAAAGTTTCTTTCTCTTTGTTATCGGAGTTTATTTCCTTTGGCCCTATAGTCTTTAAAGGGATCCGAAATATCTGTTCTCAGATTCCACAGAAATAAGGCTAGCAAAGAGATCCACGAAATACAGATGTAACTCTGTGAGATGAATTAACAGAACACTAAGCAGTTTCTCAGAAAGCTTCTTTCTCGTTGTTATCGGAGTTTATATCCTTTGGCCCTATAGTCTTCAAAGGGATCCGAAATATCTCTTCTCAGATTCCACAGAAATAAGGGTAGCAAAGAGAGCCACGAAATACAGATGTAACTCTGTGAGATGAATTAACAGAACACTAAGCAGTTTCTCAGAAAGCTTCTTTCCAGATTTCATCTGAGGATATTTCCTTTTTCACCATTGCCCTCTAAGGGGTTCCAAATATCACTTTGCCAATTCCACAAGAACTGTCTTAGCGAAAGGCTTCTTGAGGGGAAAGCTGTAACTCTGTGAGATGATTTCACAGAATACAAAGAAGTTTCTCAGAAAGTTTCTTTCTCGGTGTTATCGCAGTTTATTTCCTTTGGCCCTATAGTCTTCAAAGGGATCCGAAATATCTGTTCTCAGATTCCACAGAAATAAGGCTAGCAAAGAGATCCACGAAATACAGATGTAACACTGTGAGATGAATTAACAGAACACTAAGCAGTTTCTCAGAAAGCTTCTTTCCAGATTTCATCTGAGGGTATTTCCTTTTTCACCATAGCCCTCTATGCGCTTCCAAATATCACTTTGCCAATTCCACAATAAATGTCTTAGCGAAAGACTTCTTGTGGGGAAAGATGTAACTCTGTGAGATGATTTCACAGAACACAAAGAAGTTTCTCAGAAAGTTTCTTTCTCTTTGTTATCGGAGTTTGTTTCCTTTGGCCCTATAGTCTTTAAAGGGATCCGAAATATCTGTTCTCAGATTCCACAGAAATAAGGCTAGCAAAGAGATCGACGAAATACAGATGTAACTCTGTGAGGTGAATTAACAGAACACTAAGCAGTTTCTCAGAAAGCTTCTTTCCAGATTTCATCTGAGGATATTTCCTTTTTCACCATTGCCCTCTAGGGGCTTCAAAATATCACTTTGCCAATTACACAAGAACTGTCTTAGCGAAAGGCTTCTTGAGGGGAAAGGTGTAACTCTGTGAGATGATTTCACAGAAGACAAAGAAGTTTCTCAGAAAGCTTCTTTCTCATTGTTATCGGAGTTTATATCCTTTGGCCCTATAGTCTTCAAAGGGATCCGAAATATCTGTTCTCAGATTCCACAGAAATAAGGCTAGCAAAGAGATCCGCGAAATACAGATGTAACTGTGTGAGATGAATTAACAGAACACTAAGCAGTTTCTCAGAAAGCTTCTTTCCAGATTTCCTCTGAGGATATTTCCTTTTTCACCATTGCCCTCTATGGGCTTCGAAATATCACTTTCCCAATTCCACAAGAACTGTCTTAGCGAAAGACTTCTTGAGGGGAAAGCTGTAACTCTGTGAGATGATTTCACAGAACACAAAGAAGTTTCTCAGAAAACTTCTTTCTCGTTGTTATCGGAGTTTATATCCTTTGGCCCTATATTCATCAAAGGGATCCGAAATATCACTTCTCAGATTCCACAGAAATAAGGCTAGCAAAGACATCCACGAAATACAGATGCAACTCTGTGAGATGAATTAACAGAACACTAGTCAATTTCTCAGAAAGCTTCTTTCCAGATTTCATCTGAGGATATTTCCTTTTTTACCATTGCCCTCTATGCGTTTCCAAATATCACTTTGCCAATTCCACAAGAACTGTCTTAGCGAAAGGCTTCTTGAGGGGAAAGCTGTAACTCTGTGAGATGATTTCACAGAACACAAAGAAGTTTCTCAGAAAGTTTCTTTCTCTTTGTTATCGGAGTTTATTTCCTTTGGCCCTATAGTCTTTAAAGGGATCCGAAATATCTGTTCTCAGATTCCACAGAAATAAGGCTAGCAAAGAGATCCGCGAAATACAGATGTAACTCTGTGAGATGAATTAACGGAACACTAAGCAGTTTCTCAGAAAGCTTCTTTCCAGATTTCATCTGAGGATATTTCCTTTTTCACCATAGCCCTCTATGCGCTTCCAAATATCACTTTGCCAATTCCACAATAAATGTCTTAGCAAAAGGCTTCTTGAGGGGAAAGCTGTAACTCTGTGAGATGATTTCACAGAACACAAAGAAGTTTCTCAGAAAGCTTCTTTCTCATTGTTATCGGAGTTTATTTCCTTTGGCCCTATAGTCTTCAAAGGGATCCGAAATATCTGTTCTCAGATTCCACAGAAATAAGGCTAGCAAAGAGATCCGCGAAATACAGATGTAACTCTGTGAGATGAATTAACAGAACACTAAGCAGTTTCTCAGAAAGCTTCTTTCCAGATTTCATCTGAGGATATTTCCTTCTTCACCATTGTCCTCTATGGGCTTCCAAATATCACTTTGCCAATTACACAAGAACTGTCTTAGCGAAAGGCTTCTGTGGGGAAAGCTGTAACTCTGTGAGATGATTTCACAGAACACAAAGAAATTTCTCAGAAAGTTTCTTTCTCTTTGTTATCGGAGTTTATTTCCTTTGGCCCTATAGTCTTTAAAGGGATCCGAAATATCTGTTCTCAGATTCCACAGAAATAAGGCTAGCAAAGAGATCCACGAAATACAGATGTAACTCTGTGAGATGAATTAAGAGAACACTAAGCAGTTTCTCAGAAAGCTTCTTTCCAGATTTCATCTGAGGATATTTCCTTTTTCACCATTGCCCTCTAGGGGTTCCAAATATCACTTTGCCAATTCCACAAGAACTGTCTTAGCGAAAGGCTTCTTGAGGGGAAAGCTGTAACTCTGTGAGATGATTTCACAGAACACAAAGAAGTTTCTCAGAAAGGTTCTTTCTCGTTGTTATCGGAGTTTATATCCTTTGGCCCTATAGTCTTTAAAGGGATCCGAAATATCTGTTCTCAGATTCCACAGAAATAAGGCTAGCAAAGAGATCCACGAAATACAGATGTAACTCTGTGAGATGAATTAACAGAACACTAAGCAGTTTCTCAGAAAGCTTCTTTCCAGATTTCATCTGACGATATTTCCTTTTTCACCATTGCCCTCTATGGGCTTCCAAATATCACTTTGCCAATTCCACAAGACCTGTCTTAGCGAAAGGCTTCTTGAGGGGAAAGCTGGAACTCCGTGAGGTGATTTCACAGAACACAAAGAAGTTTCTCGGAAAGCTTCTTTCTCATTGTTATCGGAGTTTATATCCTTTGGCCCTATAGTCTTCAAAGGGATCCGAAATATCTGTTCTCAGATTCCACAGAAATAAGGCTAGCAAAGAGATCCGCGAAATACAGATGTAACTCTGTGAGATGAATTAACAGAACACTAAGCAGTTTCTCAGAAAGCTTCTTTCCAGATTTCATCTGAGGATATTTCCTTTTTCACCATAGCCCTCTATGCGCTTCCAAATATCACTTTGCCAATTCCACAATAAATGTCTTAGCGAAAGACTTCTTGTGGGGAAAGATGTAACTCTGTGAGATGATTTCACAGAACACAAAGAAGTTTCTCAGAAAGTTTCTTTCTCTTTGTTATCGGAGTTTATTTCCTTTGGCCCTATAGTCTTCAAAGGGATCCGAAATATCTGTTCTCAGATTCCACAGAAATAAGGCTAGCAAAGAGATCCGCGAAATACAGATGTAACTCTGTGAGATGAATTAACAGAACACTAAGCAGTTTCTCAGAAAGCTTCTTTCCAGATTTCATCTGAGGATATTTCCTTTTTCACCATAGCCCTCTATGCGCTTCCAAATATCACTTTGCCAATTCCACAATAAATGTCTTAGCGAAAGACTTCTTGTGGGGAAAGCTGTAACTCTGTGAGATGATTTCACAGAACACAAAGAAGTTTCTCAGAAAGTTTCTTTCTCTTTGTTATCGGAGTTTATTTCCTTTGGCCCTGTAGTCTTTAAAGGGATCCGAAATATCTGTTCTCAGATTCCACAGAAATAAGGCTAGCAAAGAGAACCACGAAATACAGATGTAACTCTGTGAGATGAATTTACAGAACACTAAGCAGTTTCTCAGAAAGCTTCTTTCCAGATTTCATCTGAGGATATTTCCTTTTTCACCATTGCCCTCTATGGGCTTCCAAATATCACTTTGCCAATTCCACAAGAACTGTCTTAGCGAAAGGCTTCTTGAGGGGAAAGCTGTAACTCTGTGAGATGATTTCACAGAACACAAAGAAGTTTCTCAGAAAGCTTCTTTCTCCTTGTTATCGGAGTTTACATCCTTTGGCCCTATAGTCTTCAAAGGGATCCGGAATATCTGTTCTCAGATTCCACAGAAATAAGGCTAGCAAAGAGATCCACGAAATACATATGTAACTCTGTGAGATGAATTAACAGAACACTAAGCAGTTTCTCAGAAAGCTTCTTTCCAGATTTCATCTGAGGATATTTCCTTTTTCACCATAGCCCTCTAGGCGCTTCCAAATATCACTTTGCCAATTCCACAATAAATGTCATAGCGAAAGACTTCTTGTGGGGAAAGCTGTAACTCTGTGAGATGATTTCACAGAACACAAAGAAGTTTCTCAGAAAGCTTCTTTCTCGTTGTTATCGGAGTTTATATCCTTTGGCCCTATAGTCTTCAAAGGGATCCGAAATATCTCTTCTCAGATTCCACAGAAATAAGGCTAGCAAAGAGATCCACGAAATACAGATGTACCTCTGTGAGATGAATTAACAGAACACTAAACAGTTTCTCAGAAAGCTTCTTTACAGATTTCATGTGAGGATATTTCCTTTTTCACCGTAGCCCTCTATGCGCTTCCAAATATCACTTTGCCAATTCCACAATAAATGTCTTAGCGAAAGACTTCTTGTGGGGAAAGCTGTAACTCTGTGAGATGATTTCACAGAACACAAAGAAGTTTCTCAGAAAGTTTCTTTCTCTTTGTTATCGGAGTTTATTTCCTTTGGCCCTATAGTCTTTAAAGGGATCCGAAATATCTGTTCTCAGATTCCACAGAAATAAGGCTAGCAAAGAGATCGACGAAATACAGATGTAACTCTGTGAGGTGAATTAACAGAACACTAAGCAGTTTCTCAGAAAGCTTCTTTCCAGATTTCATCTGAGGATATTTCCTTTTTCACTATTGCCCTCTATGGGCTTCAAAATATCACTTTGCCAATTACACAAGAACTGTCTTAGAGAAAGGCTTCTTGAGGGGAAAGGTGTAACTCTGTGAGATGATTTCACAGAAGACAAAGAAGTTTCTCAGAAAGCTTCTTTCTCATTGTTATCGGAGTTTATATCCTTTGGCCCTATAGTCTTCAAAGGGATCCGAAATATCTGTTCTCAGATTCCACAGAAATAAGGCTAGGAAAGAGATCCGCGAAATACAGATGTAACTGTGTGAGATGAATTAACAGAACACTAATCAGTTTCTCAGAAAGCTTCTTTCCAGATTTCATCTGAGGATATTTCCTTTTTCACCATAGCCCTCTATGCGCTTCCAAATATCACTTTGCCAATTCCACAATAAATGTCTTAGCGAAAGACTTCTTGTTGGGAAAGATGTAACTCTGTGAGATAATTTCACAGAACACAAAGAAGTTTCTCAGAAAGTTTCTTTCTCTTTGTTATCGGAGTTTATTTCCTTTGGCCCTATAGTCTTTAAAGGGATCCGAAATATCTGTTCTCAGATTCCACAGAAATAAGGCTAGCAAAGAGATGCGCGAAATACAGATGTATCTCTGTGAGATGAATTTACAGAACACTAAGCAGTTTCTCAGAAAGCTTCTTTCCAGATTTCTTCTGAGGATATTTCCTTTTTCACCATTGCCCTCTATGGGCTTCCAAATATCACTTTGCCAATTCCACAAGAACTGTCTTAGCGAAAGGCTTCCTGAGGGGAAAGCTGTAACTCTGTGAGATGATTTCACAGAACACAAAGAAGTTTCTCAGAAAGCTTCTTTCTCCTTGTTATCGGAGTTTATATCCTTTGGCCCTATAGTTTTCAAAGGGATCCGAAATATCTGTTCTCAGATTCCACAGAAATAAGGCTAGCAAAGAGATCCACGAAATACAGATGTAACTCTGTGAGATGAATTAACAGAACACTAAGCAGTTTCTCAGAAAGCTTCTTTCCAGATTTCATCTGAGGATATTTCCTTTTTCACCATAGCCCTCTATGCGCTTCCAAATATCACTTTGCCAATTCCACAATAAATGTCTTAGCGAAAGACTTCTTGTGGGGAAAGCTGTAACTCTGTGAGATGATTTCACAGAACACAAAGAAGTTTCTCAGAAAGTTTCTTTCTCTTTGTTATCGGAGTTTATTTCCTTTGGCCCTATAGTCTTTAAAGGGATCCGAAATATCTGTTCTCAGATTCCACAGAAATAAGGCTAGCAAAGAGATCCACGAAATACAGATGTAACTCTGTGAGATGAATTAACAGAACACTAAGCAGTTTCTCAGAAAGCTTCTTTCTCGTTGTTATCGGAGTTTATATCCTTTGGCCCTATAGTCTTCAAAGGGATCCGAAATATCTCTTCTCAGATTCCACAGAAATAAGGGTAGCAAAGAGAGCCACGAAATACAGATGTAACTCTGTGAGATGAATTAACAGAACACTAAGCAGTTTCTCAGAAAGCTTCTTTCCAGATTTCATCTGAGGATATTTCCTTTTTCACCATTGCCCTCTATGGGCTTCAAAATATCACTTTGCCAATTACACAAGAACTGTCTTAGCGAAAGGCTTCTTGAGGGGAAAGCTGTAACTCTGTGAGATGATTTCACAGAATACAAAGAAGTTTCTCAGAAAGTTTCTTTCTCGGTGTTATCGCAGTTTATTTCCTTTGGCCCTATAGTCTTCAAAGGGATCCGAAATATCTGTTCTCAGATTCCACAGAAATAAGGCTAGCAAAGAGATCCACGAAATACAGATGTAACTCTGTGAGATGAATTAACAGAACACTAAGCAGTTTCTCAGAAAGCTTCTTTCCAGATTTCATCTGAGGGTATTTCCTTTTTCACCATAGCCCTCTATGCGCTTCCAAATATCACTTTGCCAATTCCGCAATAAATGTCTTAGCGAAAGACTTCTTGTGGGGAAAGATGTAACTCTGTGAGATGATTTCACAGAACACAAAGAAGTTTCTCAGAAAGTTTCTTTCTCTTTGTTATCGGAGTTTGTTTCCTTTGGCCCTATAGTCTTCAAAGGGATCCGAAATATCTCTTCTCAGATTCCACAGAAATAAGGCTAGCAAAGAGATCCACGAAATACAGATGTACCTCTGTGAGATGAATTAACAGAACACTAAGCAGTTTCTCAGAAAGCTTCTTTACAGATTTCATCTGAGGATATTTCCTTTTTCACCGTAGCCCTCTATGCGCTTCCAAATATCACTTTGCCAATTCCACAATAAATGTCTTAGCGAAAGACTTCTTGTGGGGAAAGCTGTAACTCTGTGAGATGATTTCACAGAACACAAAGAAGTTTCTCAGAAAGTTTCTTTCTCTTTGTTATCGGAGTTTATTTCCTTTGGCCCTATAGTCTTTAAAGGGATCCGAAATATCTGTTCTCAGATTCCACAGAAATAAGGCTAGCAAAGAGATCCACGAAATACAGATGTAACTCTGTGAGATGAATTAACAGAACACTAAGCAGTTTCTCAGAAAGCTTCTTTCCAGATTTCATCTGAGGATATTTCCTTTTTCACCATAGCCCTCTATGGGCTTCCAAATATCACTTTGCCAATTCCACAAGAACTGTCTTAGCGAAAGGCTTCTTGAGGGGAAAGCTGTAACTCTGTGAGATGATTTCACAGAACACAAAGAAGTTTCTCAGAAAGCTTCTTTCTCCTTGTTATCGGAGTTTACATCCTTTGGCCCTATAGTCTTCAAAGGGATCCGGAATATCTGTTCTCAGATTCCACAGAAATAAGGCTAGCAAAGAGATCCACGAAATACATATGTAACTCTGTGAGATGAATTAACAGAACACTAAGCAGTTTCTCAGAAAGCTTCTTTCCAGATTTCATCTGAGGATATTTCCTTTTTCACCATAGCCCTCTAAGCGCTTCCAAATATCACTTTGCCAATTCCACAATAAATGTCATAGCGAAAGACTTCTTGTGGGGAAAGCTGTAACTCTGTGAGATGATTTCACAGAACACAAAGAAGTTTCTCAGAAAGCTTCTTTCTCGTTGTTATCGGAGTTTATATCCTTTGGCCCTATAGTCTTCAAAGGGATCCGAAATATCTCTTCTCAGATTCCACAGAAATAAGGCTAGCAAAGAGATCCACGAAATACAGATGTACCTCTGTGAGATGAATTAACAGAACACTAAGCAGTTTCTCAGAAAGCTTCTTTACAGATTTCATCTGAGGATATTTCCTTTTTCACCGTAGCCCTCTATGCGCTTCCAAATATCACTTTGCCAATTCCACAATAAATGTCTTAGCGAAAGACTTCTTGTGGGGAAAGCTGTAACTCTGTGAGATGATTTCACAGAACACAAAGAAGTTTCTCAGAAAGTTTCTTTCTCTTTGTTATCGGAGTTTATTTCCTTTGGCCCTATAGTCTTTAAAGGGATCCGAAATATCTGTTCTCAGATTCCACAGAAATAAGGCTAGCAAAGAGATCGACGAAATACAGATGTAACTCTGTGAGGTGAATTAACAGAACACTAAGCAGTTTCTCAGAAAGCTTCTTTCCAGATTTCATCTGAGGATATTTCCTTTTTCACCATTGCCCTCTATGGGCTTCAAAATATCACTTTGCCAATTACACAAGAACTGTCTTAGAGAAAGGCTTCTTGAGGGGAAAGGTGTAACTCTGTGAGATGATTTCACAGAAGACAAAGAAGTTTCTCAGAAAGCTTCTTTCTCATTGTTATCGGAGTTTATATCCTTTGGCCCTATAGTCTTCAAAGGGATCCGAAATATCTGTTCTCAGATTCCACAGAAATAAGGCTAGGAAAGAGATCCGCGAAATACAGATGTAACTGTGTGAGATGAATTAACAGAACACTAATCAGTTTCTCAGAAAGCTTCTTTCCAGATTTCATCTGAGGATATTTCCTTTTTCACCATAGCCCTCTATGCGCTTCCAAATATCACTTTGCCAATTCCACAATAAATGTCTTAGCGAAAGACTTCTTGTTGGGAAAGATGTAACTCTGTGAGATAATTTCACAGAACACAAAGAAGTTTCTCAGAAAGTTTCTTTCTCTTTGTTATCGGAGTTTATTTCCTTTGGCCCTATAGTCTTTAAAGGGATCCGAAATATCTGTTCTCAGATTCCACAGAAATAAGGCTAGCAAAGAGATGCGCGAAATACAGATGTATCTCTGTGAGATGAATTTACAGAACACTAAGCAGTTTCTCAGAAAGCTTCTTTCCAGATTTCTTCTGAGGATATTTCCTTTTTCACCATTGCCCTCTATGGGCTTCCAAATATCACTTTGCCAATTCCACAAGAACTGTCTTAGCGAAAGGCTTCCTGAGGGGAAAGCTGTAACTCTGTGAGATGATTTCACAGAACACAAAGAAGTTTCTCAGAAAGCTTCTTTCTCCTTGTTATCGGAGTTTATATCCTTTGGCCCTATAGTTTTCAAAGGGATCCGAAATATCTGTTCTCAGATTCCACAGAAATAAGGCTAGCAAAGAGATCCACGAAATACAGATGTAACTCTGTGAGATGAATTAACAGAACACTAAGCAGTTTCTCAGAAAGCTTCTTTCCAGATTTCATCTGAGGATATTTCCTTTTTCACCATAGCCCTCTATGCGCTTCCAAATATCACTTTGCCAATTCCACAATAAATGTCTTAGCGAAAGACTTCTTGTGGGGAAAGCTGTAACTCTGTGAGATGATTTCACAGAACACAAAGAAGTTTCTCAGAAAGTTTCTTTCTCTTTGTTATCGGAGTTTATTTCCTTTGGCCCTATAGTCTTTAAAGGGATCCGAAATATCTGTTCTCAGATTCCACAGAAATAAGGCTAGCAAAGAGATCCACGAAATACAGATGTAACTCTGTGAGATGAATTAACAGAACACTAAGCAGTTTCTCAGAAAGCTTCTTTCTCGTTGTTATCGGAGTTTATATCCTTTGGCCCTATAGTCTTCAAAGGGATCCGAAATATCTCTTCTCAGATGCCACAGAAATAAGGGTAGCAAAGAGAGCCACGAAATACAGATGTAACTCTGTGAGATGAATTAACAGAACACTAAGCAGTTTCTCAGAAAGCTTCTTTCCAGATTTCATCTGAGGATATTTCCTTTTTCACCATTGCCCTCTATGGGCTTCAAAATATCACTTTGCCAATTACACAAGAACTGTCTTAGCGAAAGGCTTCTTGAGGGGAAAGCTGTAACTCTGTGAGATGATTTCCCAGAATACAAAGAAGTTTCTCAGAAAGTTTCTTTCTCGTTGTTATCGCAGTTTATTTCCTTTGGCCCTATAGTCTTCAAAGGGATCCGAAATATCTGTTCTCAGATTCCACAGAAATAAGGCTAGCAAAGAGATCCACGAAATACAGATGTAACTCTGTGAGATGAATTAACAGAACACTAAGCAGTTTCTCAGAAAGCTTCTTTCCAGATTTCATCTGAGGGTATTTCCTTTTTCACCATTGCCCTCTATGGGCTTCAAAATATCACTTTGCCAATTACACAAGAACTGTCTTAGAGAAAGGCTTCTTGAGGGGAAAGGTGTAACTCTGTGAGATGATTTCACAGAAGACAAAGAAGTTTCTCAGAAAGCTTCTTTCTCATTGTTATCGGAGTTTATATCCTTTGGCCCTATAGTCTTCAAAGGGATCCGAAATATCTGTTCTCAGATTCCACAGAAATAAGGCTAGGAAAGAGATCCGCGAAATACAGATGTAACTGTGTGAGATGAATTAACAGAACACTAATCAGTTTCTCAGAAAGCTTCTTTCCAGATTTCATCTGAGGATATTTCCTTTTTCACCATAGCCCTCTATGCGCTTCCAAATATCACTTTGCCAATTCCACAATAAATGTCTTAGCGAAAGACTTCTTGTTGGGAAAGATGTAACTCTGTGAGATAATTTCACAGAACACAAAGAAGTTTCTCAGAAAGTTTCTTTCTCTTTGTTATCGGAGTTTATTTCCTTTGGCCCTATAGTCTTTAAAGGGATCCGAAATATCTGTTCTCAGATTCCACAGAAATAAGGCTAGCAAAGAGATGCGCGAAATACAGATGTATCTCTGTGAGATGAATTTACAGAACACTAAGCAGTTTCTCAGAAAGCTTCTTTCCAGATTTCTTCTGAGGATATTTCCTTTTTCACCATTGCCCTCTATGGGCTTCCAAATATCACTTTGCCAATTCCACAAGAACTGTCTTAGCGAAAGGCTTCCTGAGGGGAAAGCTGTAACTCTGTGAGATGATTTCACAGAACACAAAGAAGTTTCTCAGAAAGCTTCTTTCTCCTTGTTATCGGAGTTTATATCCTTTGGCCCTATAGTTTTCAAAGGGATCCGAAATATCTGTTCTCAGATTCCACAGAAATAAGGCTAGCAAAGAGATCCACGAAATACAGATGTAACTCTGTGAGATGAATTAACAGAACACTAAGCAGTTTCTCAGAAAGCTTCTTTCCAGATTTCATCTGAGGATATTTCCTTTTTCACCATAGCCCTCTATGCGCTTCCAAATATCACTTTGCCAATTCCACAATAAATGTCTTAGCGAAAGACTTCTTGTGGGGAAAGCTGTAACTCTGTGAGATGATTTCACAGAACACAAAGAAGTTTCTCAGAAAGTTTCTTTCTCTTTGTTATCGGAGTTTATTTCCTTTGGCCCTATAGTCTTTAAAGGGATCCGAAATATCTGTTCTCAGATTCCACAGAAATAAGGCTAGCAAAGAGATCCACGAAATACAGATGTAACTCTGTGAGATGAATTAACAGAACACTAAGCAGTTTCTCAGAAAGCTTCTTTCTCGTTGTTATCGGAGTTTATATCCTTTGGCCCTATAGTCTTCAAAGGGATCCGAAATATCTCTTCTCAGATGCCACAGAAATAAGGGTAGCAAAGAGAGCCACGAAATACAGATGTAACTCTGTGAGATGAATTAACAGAACACTAAGCAGTTTCTCAGAAAGCTTCTTTCCAGATTTCATCTGAGGATATTTCCTTTTTCACCATTGCCCTCTATGGGCTTCAAAATATCACTTTGCCAATTACACAAGAACTGTCTTAGCGAAAGGCTTCTTGAGGGGAAAGCTGTAACTCTGTGAGATGATTTCACAGAATACAAAGAAGTTTCTCAGAAAGTTTCTTTCTCGTTGTTATCGCAGTTTATTTCCTTTGGCCCTATAGTCTTCAAAGGGATCCGAAATATCTGTTCTCAGATTCCACAGAAATAAGGCTAGCAAAGAGATCCACGAAATACAGATGTAACTCTGTGAGATGAATTAACAGAACACTAAGCAGTTTCTCAGAAAGCTTCTTTCCAGATTTCATCTGAGGGTATTTCCTTTTTCACCATTGCCCTCTATGGGCTTCAAAATATCACTTTGCCAATTACACAAGAACTGTCTTAGAGAAAGGCTTCTTGAGGGGAAAGGTGTAACTCTGTGAGATGATTTCACAGAAGACAAAGAAGTTTCTCAGAAAGCTTCTTTCTCATTGTTATCGGAGTTTATATCCTTTGGCCCTATAGTCTTCAAAGGGATCCGAAATATCTCTTCTCAGATTCCACAGAAATAAGGCTAGCAAAGAGATCCGCGAAATACAGATGTAACTGTGTGAGATGAATTAACAGAACACTAATCAGTTTCTCAGAAAGCTTCTTTCCAGATTTCATCTGAGGATATTTCCTTTTTCACCATAGCCCTCTATGCGCTTCCAAATATCACTTTGCCAATTCCACAATAAATGTCTTAGCGAAAGACTTCTTGTTGGGAAAGATGTAACTCTGTGAGATAATTTCACAGAACACAAAGAAGTTTCTCAGAAAGTTTCTTTCTCTTTGTTATCGGAGTTTATTTCCTTTGGCCCTATAGTCTTTAAAGGGATCCGAAATATCTGTTCTCAGATTCCACAGAAATAAGGCTAGCAAAGAGATGCGCGAAATACAGATGTATCTCTGTGAGATGAATTTACAGAACACTAAGCAGTTTCTCAGAAAGCTTCTTTCCAGATTTCTTCTGAGGATATTTCCTTTTTCACCATTGCCCTCTATGGGCTTCCAAATATCACTTTGCCAATTCCACAAGAACTGTCTTAGCGAAAGGCTTCCTGAGGGGAAAGCTGTAACTCTGTGAGATGATTTCACAGAACACAAAGAAGTTTCTCAGAAAGCTTCTTTCTCCTTGTTATCGGAGTTTATATCCTTTGGCCCTATAGTTTTCAAAGGGATCCGAAATATCTGTTCTCAGATTCCACAGAAATAAGGCTAGCAAAGAGATCCACGAAATACAGATGTAACTCTGTGAGATGAATTAACAGAACACTAAGCAGTTTCTCAGAAAGCTTCTTTCCAGATTTCATCTGAGGATATTTCCTTTTTCACCATAGCCCTCTATGCGCTTCCAAATATCACTTTGCCAATTCCACAATAAATGTCTTAGCGAAAGACTTCTTGTGGGGAAAGCTGTAACTCTGTGAGATGATTTCACAGAACACAAAGAAGTTTCTCAGAAAGTTTCTTTCTCTTTGTTATCGGAGTTTATTTCCTTTGGCCCTATAGTCTTTAAAGGGATCCGAAATATCTGTTCTCAGATTCCACAGAAATAAGGCTAGCAAAGAGATCCACGAAATACAGATGTAACTCTGTGAGATGAATTAACAGAACACTAAGCAGTTTCTCAGAAAGCTTCTTTCTCGTTGTTATCGGAGTTTATATCCTTTGGCCCTATAGTCTTCAAAGGGATCCGAAATATCTCTTCTCAGATTCCACAGAAATAAGGGTAGCAAAGAGAGCCACGAAATACAGATGTAACTCTGTGAGATGAATTAACAGAACACTAAGCAGTTTCTCAGAAAGCTTCTTTCCAGATTTCATCTGAGGATATTTCCTTTTTCACCATTGCCCTCTATGGGCTTCAAAATATCACTTTGCCAATTACACAAGAACTGTCTTAGCGAAAGGCTTCTTGAGGGGAAAGCTGTAACTCTGTGAGATGATTTCACAGAATACAAAGAAGTTTCTCAGAAAGTTTCTTTCTCGTTGTTATCGCAGTTTATTTCCTTTGGCCCTATAGTCTTCAAAGGGATCCGAAATATCTGTTCTCAGATTCCACAGAAATAAGGCTAGCAAAGAGATCCACGAAATACAGATGTAACTCTGTGAGATGAATTAACAGAACACTAAGCAGTTTCTCAGAAAGCTTCTTTCCAGATTTCATCTGAGGGTATTTCCTTTTTCACCATAGCCCTCTATGCGCTTCCAAATATCACTTTGCCAATTCCACAATAAATGTCTTAGCGAAAGACTTCTTGTGGGGAAAGATGTAACTCTGTGAGATGATTTCACAGAACACAAAGAAGTTTCTCAGAAAGTTTCTTTCTCTTTGTTATCGGAGTTTATTTCCTTTGGCCCTATAGTCTTTAAAGGGATCCGAAATATCTGTTCTCAGATTCCACAGAAATAAGGCTAGCAAAGAGATCGACGAAATACAGATGTAACTCTGTGAGGTGAATTAACAGAACACTAAGCAGTTTCTCAGAAAGCTTCTTTCCAGATTTCATCTGAGGATATTTCCTTTTTCACCATTGCCCTCTATGGGCTTCAAAATATCACTTTGCCAATTCCACAAGAACTGTCTTAGCGAAAGGCTTCTTGAGGGGAAAGCTGTAACTCTGTGAGATGATTTCACAGAAGACAAAGAAGTTTCTCAGAAAGCTTCTTTCTCATTGTTATCGGAGTTTATATCCTTTGGCCCTATAGTCTTCAAAGGGATCCGAAATATCTGTTCTCAGATTCCACAGAAATAAGGCTAGCAAAGAGATCCGCGAAATACAGATGTAACTGTGTGAGATGAATTAACAGAACACTAAGGAGTTTCTCAGAAAGCTTCTTTCCACATTTCATCTGAGGATATTTCCTTTTTCACCCTAGCCCTCTATGCGCTTCCAAATATCACTTTGCCAATTCCACAATAAATGTCTTAGCGAAAGAGTTCTTGTTGGGAAAGATGTAACTCTGTGAGATAATTTCACAGAACACAAAGACGTTTCTCAGAAAGCTTCTTTCTCCTTGTTATCGGAGTTTACATCCTTTGGCCCTATAGTCTTCAAAGGGATCCGGAATATCTGTTCTCAGATTCCACAGAAATAAGGCTAGCAAAGAGATCCACGAAATACATATGTAACTCTGTGAGATGAATTAACAGAACACTAAGCAGTTTCTCAGAAAGCTTCTTTCCAGATTTCATCTGAGGATATTTCCTTTTTCACCATAGCCCTCTAGGCGCTTCCAAATATCACTTTGCCAATTCCACAATAAATGTAATAGCGAAAGACTTCTTGTGGGGAAAGCTGTAACTCTGTGAGATGATTTCACAGAACACAAAGAAGTTTCTCAGAAAGCTTCTTTCTCGTTGTTATCGGAGTTTATATCCTTTGGCCCTATAGTCTTCAAAGGGATCCGAAATATCTCTTCTCAGATTCCACAGAAATAAGGCTAGCAAAGAGATCCACGAAATACAGATGTACCTCTGTGAGATGAATTAACAGAACACTAAGCAGTTTCTCAGAAAGCTTCTTTACAGATTTCATGTGAGGATATTTCCTTTTTCACCATAGCCCTCTATGGGCTTCCAAATATCACTTTGCCAATTCCACAATAAATGTCTTAGCGAAAGACTTCTTGTGGGGAAAGCTGTAACTCTGTGAGATGATTTCACAGAACACAAAGAAGTTTCTCAGAAAGTTTCTTTCTCTTTGTTATCGGAGTTTATTTCCTTTGGCCCTATAGTCTTTAAAGGGATCCGAAATATCTGTTCTCAGATTCCACAGAAATAAGGCTAGCAAAGAGATCGACGAAATACAGATGTAACTCTGTGAGGTGAATTAACAGAACACTAAGCAGTTTCTCAGAAAGCTTCTTTCCAGATTTCATCTGAGGATATTTCCTTTTTCACCATTGCCCTCTATGGGCTTCAAAATATCACTTTGCCAATTACACAAGAACTGTCTTAGCGAAAGGCTTCTTGAGGGGAAAGGTGTAACTCTGTGAGATGATTTCACAGAAGACAAAGAAGTTTCTCAGAAAGCTTCTTTCTCTTTGTTATCGGAGTTTATATCCTTTGGCCCTATAGTCTTCAAAGGGATCCGAAATATCTGTTCTCAGATTCCACAGAAATAAGGCTAGCAAAGAGATCCGCGAAATACAGATGTAACTCTGTGAGATGAATTAACAGAACACTAAGCAGTTTCTCAGAAAGCTTCTTTCCAGATTTCATCTGAGGATATTTCCTTTTTCACCATAGCCCTCTATGCGCTTCCAAATATCACTTTGCCAATTCCACAATAAATGTCTTAGCGAAAGGCTTCTTGAGGGGAAAGCTGTAACTCTGTGAGATGATTTCACAGAACACAAAGAAGTTTCTCAGAAAGTTTCTTTCTCTTTGTTATCGGAGTTTATTTCCTTTGGCCCTGTAGTCTTTAAAGGGATCCGAAATATCTGTTCTCAGATTCCACAGAAATAAGGCTAGCAAAGAGATCCACGAAATACAGATGTAACTCTGTGAGATGAATTAACAGAACACTAAGCAGTTTCTCAGAAAGCTTCTTTCCAGATTTCATCTGAGGATATTTCCTTTTTCACCATAGCCCTCTATGGGCTTCCAAATATCACTTTGCCAATTCCACAAGAACTGTCTCAGCGAAAGGCTTCTTGAGGGGAAAGCTGTAACTCTGTGAGATGATTTCACAGAACACAAAGAAGTTTCTCAGAAAGCTTCTTTCTCCTTGTTATCGGAGTTTACATCCTTTGGCCCTATAGTCTTCAAAGGGATCCGGAATATCTGTTCTCAGATTCCACAGAAATAAGGCTAGCAAAGAGATCCACGAAATACATATGTAACTCTGTGAGATGAATTAACAGAACACTAAGCAGTTTCTCAGAAAGCTTCTTTCCAGATTTCATCTGAGGATATTTCCTTTTTCACCATTGCCCTCTATGGGCTTCAAAATATCACTTTGCCAATTACACAAGAACTGTCTTAGAGAAAGGCTTCCTGAGGGGAAAGGTGTAACTCTGTGAGATGATTTCACAGAAGACAAAGAAGTTTCTCAGAAAGCTTCTTTCTCATTGTTATCGGAGTTTATATCCTTTGGCCCTATAGTCTTCAAAGGGATCCGAAATATCTGTTCTCAGATTCCACAGAAATAAGGCTAGGAAAGAGATCCGCGAAATACAGATGTAACTGTGTGAGATGAATCAACAGAACACTAATCAGTTTCTCAGAAAGCTTCTTTCCAGATTTCATCTGAGGATATTTCCTTTTTCACCATAGCCCTCTATGCGCTTCCAAACATCACTTTGCCAATTCCACAATAAATGTCTTAGCGAAAAACTTCTTGTTGGGAAAGATGTAACTCTGTGAGATAATTTCACAGAACACAAAGAAGTTTCTCAGAAAGTTTCTTTCTCTTTGTTATCGGAGTTTATTTCCTTTGGCCCTATAGTCTTTAAAGGGATCCGAAATATCTGTTCTCAGATTCCACAGAAATAAGGCTAGCAAAGAGATGCGCGAAATACAGATGTATCTCTGTGAGATGAATTTACAGAACACTAAGCAGTTTCTCAGAAAGCTTCTTTCCAGATTTCTTCTGAGGATATTTCCTTTTTCACCATTGCCCTCTATGGGCTTCCAAATATCACTTTGCCAATTCCACAAGAACTGTCTTAGCGAAAGGCTTCCTGAGGGGAAAGCTGTAACTCTGTGAGATGATTTCACAGAACACAAAGAAGTTTCTCAGAAAGCTTCTTTCTCCTTGTTATCGGAGTTTATATCCTTTGGCCCTATAGTTTTCAAAGGGATCCGAAATATCTGTTCTCAGATTCCACAGAAATAAGGCTAGCAAAGAGATCCACGAAATACAGATGTAACTCTGTGAGATGAATTAACAGAACACTAAGCAGTTTCTCAGAAAGCTTCTTTCCAGATTTCATCTGAGGATATTTCCTTTTTCACCATAGCCCTCTATGCGCTTCCAAATATCACTTTGCCAATTCCACAATAAATGTCTTAGCGAAAGACTTCTTGTGGGGAAAGCTGTAACTCTGTGAGATGATTTCACAGAACACAAAGAAGTTTCTCAGAAAGTTTCTTTCTCTTTGTTATCGGAGTTTATTTCCTTTGGCCCTATAGTCTTTAAAGGGATCCGAAATATCTGTTCTCAGATTCCACAGAAATAAGGCTAGCAAAGAGATCCACGAAATACAGATGTAACTCTGTGAGATGAATTAACAGAACACTAAGCAGTTTCTCAGAAAGCTTCTTTCTCGTTGTTATCGGAGTTTATATCCTTTGGCCCTATAGTCTTCAAAGGGATCCGAAATATCTCTTCTCAGATTCCACAGAAATAAGGGTAGCAAAGAGAGCCACGAAATACAGATGTAACTCTGTGAGATGAATTAACAGAACACTAAGCAGTTTCTCAGAAAGCTTCTTTCCAGATTTCATCTGAGGATATTTCCTTTTTCACCATTGCCCTCTATGGGCTTCAAAATATCACTTTGCCAATTACACAAGAACTGTCTTAGCGAAAGGCTTCTTGAGGGGAAAGCTGTAACTCTGTGAGATGATTTCACAGAATACAAAGAAGTTTCTCAGAAAGTTTCTTTCTCGTTGTTATCACAGTTTATTTCCTTTGGCCCTATAGTCTTCAAAGGGATCCGAAATATCTGTTCTCAGATTCCACAGAAATAAGGCTAGCAAAGAGATCCACGAAATACAGATGTAACTCTGTGAGATGAATTAACAGAACACTAAGCAGTTTCTCAGAAAGCTTCTTTCCAGATTTCATCTGAGGGTATTTCCTTTTTCACCATAGCCCTCTATGCGCTTCCAAATATCACTTTGCCAATTCCACAATAAATGTCTTAGCGAAAGACTTCTTGTGGGGAAAGATGTAACTCTGTGAGATGATTTCACAGAACACAAAGAAGTTTCTCAGAAAGTTTCTTTCTCTTTGTTATCGGAGTTTATTTCCTTTGGCCCTATAGTCTTTAAAGGGATCCGAAATATCTGTTCTCAGATTCCACAGAAATAAAGCTAGCAAAGAGATCCACGAAATACAGATGTAACTCTGTGAGATGAATTAACAGAACACTAAGCAGTTTCTCAGAAAGCTTCTTTCCAGATTTCATCTGAGGATATTTCCTTTTTCACCATAGCCTTCTATGCGCTTCCAAATATCACTTTGACAATTCCACAATAAATGTCTTAGCGAAAGACTTCTTGTGGGGAAAGCTGTAACTCTGTGAGATGATTTCACAGAACACAAAGAAGTTTCTCAGAAAGTTTCTTTCTCTTTGTTATCGGAGTTTATTTCCTTTGGCCCTACAGTCTTTAAAGGGATCCGAAATATCTGTTCTCAGATTCCACAGAAATAAGGCTAGCAAAGAGATCCACGAAATACAGATGTAACTCTGTGAGATGAATTAACAGAACACTAAGCAGTTTCTCAGAAAGCTTCTTTCCAGATTTCATCTGAGGATATTTCCTTTTTCACCATAGCCCTCTATGGGCTTCCAAATATCACTTTGCCAATTCCACAAGAACTGTCTTAGCGAAAGGCTTCTTGAGGGGAAAGCTGTAACTCTGTGAGATGATTTCACAGAACACAAAGAAGTTTCTCAGAAAGCTTCTTTCTCCTTGTTATCGGAGTTTACATCCTTTGGCCCTATAGTCTTCAAAGGGATCCGGAATATCTGTTCTCAGATTCCACAGAAATAAGGCTAGCAAAGAGATCCACGAAATACATATGTAACTCTGTGAGATGAATTAACAGAACACTAAGCAGTTTCTCAGAAAGCTTCTTTCCAGATTTCATCTGAGGATATTTCCTTTTTCACCATAGCCCTCTAGGCGCTTCCAAATATCACTTTGCCAATTCCACAATAAATGTCATAGCGAAAGACTTCTTGTGGGGAAAGCTGTAACTCTGTGAGATGATTTCACAGAACACAAAGAAGTTTCTCAGAAAGCTTCTTTCTCGTTGTTATCGGAGTTTATATCCTTTGGCCCTATAGTCTTCAAAGGGATCCGAAATATCTCTTCTCAGATTCCACAGAAATAAGGCTAGCAAAGAGATCCACGAAATACAGATGTACCTCTGTGAGATGAATTAACAGAACACTAAGCAGTTTCTCAGAAAGCTTCTTTACAGATTTCATGTGAGGATATTTCCTTTTTCACCGTAGCCCTCTATGCGCTTCCAAATATCACTTTGCCAATTCCACAATAAATGTCTTAGCGAAAGACTTCTTGTGGGGAAAGCTGTAACTCTGTGAGATGATTTCACAGAACACAAAGAAGTTTCTCAGAAAGTTTCTTTCTCTTTGTTATCGGAGTTTATTTCCTTTGGCCCTATAGTCTTTAAAGGGATCCGAAATATCTGTTCTCAGATTCCACAGAAATAAGGCTAGCAAAGAGATCGACGAAATACAGATGTAACTCTGTGAGGTGAATTAACAGAACACTAAGCAGTTTCTCAGAAAGCTTCTTTCCAGATTTCATCTGAGGATATTTCCTTTTTCACCATTGCCCTCTATGGGCTTCAAAATATCACTTTGCCAATTACACAAGAACTGTCTTAGAGAAAGGCTTCCTGAGGGGAAAGGTGTAACTCTGTGAGATGATTTCACAGAAGACAAAGAAGTTTCTCAGAAAGCTTCTTTCTCATTGTTATCGGAGTTTATATCCTTTGGCCCTATAGTCTTCAAAGGGATCCGAAATATCTGTTCTCAGATTCCACAGAAATAAGGCTAGGAAAGAGATCCGCGAAATACAGATGTAACTGTGTGAGATGAATCAACAGAACACTAATCAGTTTCTCAGAAAGCTTCTTTCCAGATTTCATCTGAGGATATTTCCTTTTTCACCATAGCCCTCTATGCGCTTCCAAACATCACTTTGCCAATTCCACAATAAATGTCTTAGCGAAAGACTTCTTGTTGGGAAAGATGTAACTCTGTGAGATAATTTCACAGAACACAAAGAAGTTTCTCAGAAAGTTTCTTTCTCTTTGTTATCGGAGTTTATTTCCTTTGGCCCTATAGTCTTTAAAGGGATCCGAAATATCTGTTCTCAGATTCCACAGAAATAAGGCTAGCAAAGAGATGCGCGAAATACAGATGTATCTCTGTGAGATGAATTTACAGAACACTAAGCAGTTTCTCAGAAAGCTTCTTTCCAGATTTCTTCTGAGGATATTTCCTTTTTCACCATTGCCCTCTATGGGCTTCCAAATATCACTTTGCCAATTCCACAAGAACTGTCTTAGCGAAAGGCTTCCTGAGCGGAAAGCTGTAACTCTGTGAGATGATTTCACAGAACACAAAGAAGTTTCTCAGAAAGCTTCTTTCTCCTTGTTATCGGAGTTTATATCCTTTGGCCCTATAGTTTTCAAAGGGATCCGAAATATCTGTTCTCAGATTCCATAGAAATAAGGCTAGCAAAGAGATCCACGAAATACAGATGTAACTCTGTGAGATGAATTAACAGAACACTAAGCAGTTTCTCAGAAAGCTTCTTTCCAGATTTCATCTGAGGATATTTCCTTTTTCACCATAGCCCTCTATGCGCTTCCAAATATCACTTTGCCAATTCCACAATAAATGTCTTAGCGAAAGACTTCTTGTGGGGAAAGCTGTAACTCTGTGAGATGATTTCACAGAACACAAAGAAGTTTCTCAGAAAGTTTCTTTCTCTTTGTTATCGGAGTTTATTTCCTTTGGCCCTATAGTCTTTAAAGGGATCCGAAATATCTGTTCTCAGATTCCACAGAAATAAGGCTAGCAAAGAGATCCACGAAATACAGATGTAACTCTGTGAGATGAATTAACAGAACACTAAGCAGTTTCTCAGAAAGCTTCTTTCTCGTTGTTATCGGAGTTTATATCCTTTGGCCCTATAGTCTTCAAAGGGATCCGAAATATCTCTTCTCAGATTCCACAGAAATAAGGGTAGCAAAGAGAGCCACGAAATACAGATGTAACTCTGTGAGATGAATTAACAGAACACTAAGCAGTTTCTCAGAAAGCTTCTTTCCAGATTTCATCTGAGGATATTTCCTTTTTCACCATTGCCCTCTATGGGCTTCAAAATATCACTTTGCCAATTACACAAGAACTGTCTTAGCGAAAGGCTTCTTGAGGGGAAAGCTGTAACTCTGTGAGATGATTTCACAGAATACAAAGAAGTTTCTCAGAAAGTTTCTTTCTCGTTGTTATCGCAGTTTATTTCCTTTGGCCCTATAGTCTTCAAAGGGATCCGAAATATCTGTTCTTAGATTCCACAGAAATAAGGCTAGCAAAGAGATCCACGAAATACAGATGTAACTCTGTGAGATGAATTAACAGAACACTAAGCAGTTTCTCAGAAAGCTTCTTTCCAGATTTCATCTGAGGGTATTTCCTTGTTCACCATAGCCCTCTATGCGCTTCCAAATATCACTTTGCCAATTCCACAATAAATGTCTTAGCGAAAGACTTCTTGTGGGGAAAGATGTAACTCTGTGAGATGATTTCACAGAACACAAAGAAGTTTCTCAGAAAGTTTCTTTCTCTTTGTTATCGGAGTTTATTTCCTTTGGCCCTATAGTCTTTAAAGGGATCCGAAATATCTGTTCTCAGATTCCACAGAAATAAAGCTAGCAAAGAGATCCACGAAATACAGATGTAACTCTGTGAGATGAATTAACAGAACACTAAGCAGTTTCTCAGAAAGCTTCTTTCCAGATTTCATCTGAGGATATTTCCTTTTTCACCATAGCCTTCTATGCGCTTCCAAATATCACTTTGACAATTCCACAATAAATGTCTTAGCGAAAGACTTCTTGTGGGGAAACCTGTAACTCTGTGAGATGATTTCACAGAACACAAAGAAGTTTCTCAGAAAGTTTCTTTCTCTTTGTTATCGGAGTTTATTTCCTTTGGCCCTACAGTCTTTAAAGGGATCCGAAATATCTGTTCTCAGATTCCACAGAAATAAGGCTAGCAAAGAGATCCACGAAATACAGATGTAACTCTGTGAGATGAATTAACAGAACACTAAGCAGTTTCTCAGAAAGCTTCTTTCCAGATTTCATCTGAGGATATTTCCTTTTTCACCATAGCCCTCTATGGGCTTCCAAATATCACTTTGCCAATTCCACAAGAACTGTCTTAGCGAAAGACTTCTTGAGGGGAAAGCTGTAACTCTGTGGGATGATTTCACAGAACACAACGAAGTTTCTCAGAAAGCTTCTTTCTCGTTGTTATCGGAGTTTATATCCTTTGGCCCTATAGTCTTCAAAGGGATCCGAAATATCTGTTCTCAGATTCCACAGAAATAAGGCTAGCAAAGAGATCCACGAAATACAGATGTAACTCTGTGAGATGAATTAACAGAACACTAAGCAGTTTCTCAGAGAGCTTCTTTCCAGATTTCATCTGAGGATATTTCCTTTTTCACCATTGCCCTCTAGGGGTTCAAAATATCACTTTGCCAATTCAACAAGAACTGTCTTAGCGAAAGGCTTCTTGAGGGGAAAGCTGTAACTCTGTGAGATGATTTCACAGAACACAAAGAAGTTTATCAGAAAGCTTCTTTCTCATTGTTATCGGAGTTTATATACTTTGGCCCTATAGTCTTCAAAGGGATCCGAAATATCTGTTCTCAGATTCCACAGAAATAAGGCTAGCAAAGAGATCCGCGAAATACAGATGTAACTCTGTGAGATGAATTAACAGAACACTAAGCAGTTTCTCAGAAAGCTTCTTTCCAGATTTCATCTGAGGATATTTCCTTTTTCACCATAGCCCTCTATGCGCTTCCAAATATCACTTTGCCAATTCCACAATAAATGTCTTAGCGAAAGACTTCTTGTGGGGAAAGCTGTAACTCTGTGAGATGATTTCACAGAACACAAAGAAGTTTCTCAAAAAGTTTCTTTCTCTTTGTTATCAGAGTTTATTTCCTTTGGTCCTATAGTCTTTAAAGGGATCCGAAATATCTGTTCTCAGATTCCACAGAAAAAAGGGTAGCAAAGAGATCCACGAAATACAGATGTAACTCTGTGAGATGAATTAACAGAACACTAAGCAGTTTCTCAGAAAGCTTCTTTCCAGATTTCATCTGAGGATATTTCCTTTTTCACCTTTGCCCTCTATGGGCTTCCAAATATCACTTTGCCAATTCCACAAGAACTGTCTTAGCGAAAGACTTCTTGAGGGGAAAGCTGTAACTCTGTGAGATGATTTCACAGAACACAAGGAAGTTTCTCAGAAAGCTTCTTTCTCCTTGTTATCGCAGTTTATATCCTTTGGCCCTAGAGTCTTCAAATGGATCCGAAATATCTGTTCTCAGATTCCACAGAAATAAGGCTAGCAAAGAGATCCACGAAATACAGATGTAACTCTGTGAGATGAATTAACAGAACACTAAGCAGTTTCTCAGAAACCTTCTTTCCAGATTTCATCTGAGGATATTTCCTTTTCACCGTAGCCCTCTATGCGCTTCCAAATATCACTTTGCCAATTCCACAATAAATGTCTTAGCGAAAGACTTCTTGTGGGGAAAGCTGTAACTCTGTGAGATGATTTCAAAGAACACAAAGAAGTTTCTCAGAAAGTTTCTTTCTCTTTGTTATCGGAGTTTATTTCCTTTGTCCCCATAGTCTTTAAAGGGATCCGAAATATCTGTTCTCAGATTCCACAGAAATAAGGCTAGCAAAGAGATCCACGAAATACAGATGTAACTCTGTGAGATGAATTAACAGAACACTAAGCAGTCTCTCAGAAAGCTTCTTTCCAGATTTCATCTGAGGATATTTCCTTTTTCACCTTTGCCCTCTATGGGCTTCCAAATATCACTTTGCCAATTCCACAAGAACTGTCTTAGCGAAAGGCTTCTTGAGGGGAAAGCTGAAACTCTGTGAGATGATTTCACAGAACACAAAGAAGTTCTCAGAAAGCTTCTTTCTCCTTGTTATCGGAGTTTATATCCTTTGGCCCTATAGTCTTCAAAGGGATCCGAAATATCTGTTCTCAGATTCCACAGAAATAAGGCCAGCAAAGAGATCCACGAAATACAGATGTAACTCTGTGAGATGAATTAACAGAACACTAAGCAGTTTCTCAGAAAGCTTCTTTCCAGATTTCATCTGAGGATATTTCCTTTTTCACCATTGCCCTCTATGGGCTTCCAAATATCACTTTGCCAATTCCACAAGAACTGTCTTAGCGAAAGGCTTCTAGAGGGGAAAGCTGTAACTCTGTGAGATGATTTCACAGAACACAAAGAAGTTTCTCAGAAAGCTTCTTTCTCGTTGTTATCGGAGTTTATATCCTTTGGCCCTATAGTCTTCAAAGGGATCCGAAATATCTGTTCTCAGATTCCACAGAAATAAGGCTAGCAAAGAGAGCCACGAAATACAGATGTAACTCTGTGAGATGAATTAACAGAACACTAAGCAGTTTCTCAGAAAGCTTCTTTCCAGATTTCATCTGAGGATATTTCCTTTTTCACCATAGCCCTCTATGCGCTTCCAAATATCACTTTGCCAATTCCACAATAAATGTCTTAGCGAAAGACTTCTTGTGGGGAAAGCTGTAACTCTGTGAGATGATTTCACAGAACACAAAGAAGTTTCTCAGAAAGTTTCTTTCTCTTTGTTATCGGAGTTTATTTCCTTTGGCCCTATAGTCTTTAAAGGGATCCGAAATATCTGTTCTCAGATTCCACAGAAATAAGGCTAGCAAAGAGATCCACGAAATACAGATGTAACTCTGTGAGATGAATTAACAGAACACTAAGCAGTTTCTCAGAAAGCTTCATTCCAGATTTCATCTGAGAATATTTCCTTTTTCACCATTGCCCTCTATGGGCTTCCAAATATCACTTGGCCAATTCCACAAGAACTGTCTTAGCGAAAGGCTTCTTGAGGGGAAAGCTGTAACTCTGTGAGATGATTTCACAGAACACAACGAAGTTTCTCAGAAAGCTTCTTTCTCGTTGTTATCGGAGTTTATATCCTTTGGCCCTATAGTCTTCAAAGGGATCCGAAATATCTGTTCTCAGATTCCACAGAAATAAGGCTAGCAAAGAGATACACGAAATACAGATGTAACTCTGTGAGATGAATTAACAGAACACTAAGCAGTTTCTCAGAGAGCTTCTTTCCAGATTTCATCTGAGGATATTTCCTTTTTCACCATTGCCCTCTAGGGGTTCAAAATATCACTTGGCCAATTCAACAAGAACTGTCTTAGCGAAAGGCTTCTTGAGGGGAAAGCTGTAACTCTGTGAGATGATTTCACAGAACACAAAGAAGTTTCTCAGAAAGCTTCTTTCTCATTGTTATCGGAGTTTATATCCTTTGGCCCTATAGTCTTCAAAGGGATCCGAAATATGTGTTCTCAGATTCCACAGAAACAAGGCTAGCAAAGAGATCCGCGAAATACAGATGTAACTCGGTGAGATGAATTAACAGAACACTAAGCAGTTTCTCAGAAAGCTTCTTTCCAGATTTCATCTGAGGATATTTCCTTTTTCACCATAGCCCTCTATGCGCTTCCAAATATCACTTTGCCAATTCCACAATAAATGTCTTAGCGAAAGACTTCTTGTGGGGAAAGCTGTAACTCTGTGAGATGATTTCACAGAACACAAAGAAGTTTCTCAGAAAGTTTCTTTCTCTTTGTTATCGGAGTTTATTTCCTTTGGCCCTATTGTCTTTAAAGGGATCCGAAATATCTGTTCTCAGATTCCACAGAAATAAGGCTAGCAAAGAGATCGACGAAATACAGATGTAACTCTGTGAGGTGAATTAACAGAACACTAAGCAGTTTCTCAGAAAGCTTCTTTCCAGATTTCATCTGAGGATATTTCCTTTTTCACCATTGCCCTCTATGGGCTTCCAAATATCACTTTGCCTATTCCACAAGAACTGTCTTAGCGAAAGGCTTCTTGAGGGGAAAGCTGTAACTCTGTGAGATGATTTCACAGAACACAAAGAAGTTTCTCAGAAAGCTTCTTTCTCGTTGTTATCGGAGTTTATATCCTTTGGCCCTATAGTCTTCAAAGGGATCCGAAATATCTGTTCTCAGATTCCACAGAAATAAGGCTAGCAAAGAGAGCCACGAAATACAGATGTAACTCTGTGAGATGAATTAACAGAACACTAAGCAGTTTCTCAGAAAGCTACTTTCCAGATTTCATCTGAGGATATTTCCTTTTTCACCATAGCCCTCTATGCGCTTCCAAATATCACTTTGCCAATTCCACAATAAATGTCTTAGCGAAAGACTTCTTGTGGGGAAAGCTGTAACTCTGTGAGATGATTTCACAGAACACAAGAAGTTTCTCAGAAAGTTTCTTTCTCTTTGTTATCGGAGTTTATTTCCTTTGGCCCTACAGTCTTTAAAGGGATCCGAAATATCTGTTCTCAGATTCCACAGAAATAAGGCTAGCAAAGAGATCCACGAAATACAGATGTAACTCTGTGAGATGAATTAACAGAACACTAAGCAGTTTCTCAGAAAGCTTCTTTCCAGATTTCATCTGAGGATATTTCCTTTTTCACCAATGCCCTCTATGGGCTTCCAAATATCACTTTGCCAATTCCACAAGAACTGTCTTAGCGAAAGGCTTCTTGAGGGGAAAGCTGTAACTCTGTGAGATGATTTCACAGAACACAAAGAAGTTTCTCAGAAAGCTTCTTTCTCGTTGTTGTCGGAGTTTATATCCTTTGGCCCTATAGTCTTCAAAGGGATCAGAAATATCTGTTCTCAGATTCCACAGAAATAAGGCTAGCAAAGAGAGCCACGAAATACAGATGTAACTCTGTGAGATGAATTAACAGAACACTAAGCAGTTTCTCAGAGAGCTTCTTTCCAGATTTCAACTGAGGATATTTCCTTTTTCACCATTGCCCTCTAGGGGTTCAAAATATCACTTTGCCAATTCAACAAGAACTGTCTTAGCGAAAGGCTTCTTGAGGGGAAAGCTGTAACTCTGTGAGATGATTTCACAGAACACAAAGAAGTTTCTCAGAAAGTTTCTTTCTCTTTGTTATCAGAGTTTATTTCCTTTGGCCCTATAGTCTTTAAAGGGATCCGAAATATCTGTTCTCAGATTCCACAGAAATAAGGGTAGCAAAGAGATCCACGAAATACAGATGTAACTCTGTGAGATGAATTAACAGAACACTAAGCAGTTTCTCAGAAAGCTTCTTTCCAGATTTCATCTGAGGATATTTCCTTTTTCACCATAGCCCTCTATGCGCTTCCAAATATCACTTTGCCAATTCCACAATAAATGTCTTAGCGAAAGACTTCTTGTGGGGAAAGCTGTAACTCTGTGAGATGATTTCACAGAACACAAAGAAGTTTCTCAGAAAGTTTCTTTCTCTTTGTTATCGGAGTTTATTTCCTTTGGCCCTATAGTCTTTAAAGGGATCCGAAATATCTGTTCTCAGATTCCACAGAAATAAGGCTAGCAAAGAGATCGACGAAATACAGATGTAACTCTGTGAGGTGAATTAACAGAACACTAAGCAGTTTCTCAGAAAGCTTCTTTCCAGATTTCATCTGAGGATATTTCCTTTTTCACCTTTGCCCTCTATGGGCTTCCAAATATCACTTTGCCAATTCCACAAGAACTGTCTTAGCGAAAGGCTTCTTGAGGGGAAAGCTGTAACTCTGTGAGATGATTTCACAGAACACAAAGAAGTTTCTCAGAAAGCTTCTTTCTCCTTGTTATCGGAGTTTATATCCTTTGGCCCTATAGTCTTCAAAGGGATCCGAAATATCTCTTCTCAGATTCCACAGAAATAAGGCTAGCAAAGAGAACCACGAAATACAGATGTAACTCTGTGAGATGAATTAACAGAACGCTAAGCAGTTTCTCAGAAAGCTTCTTTCCAGATTTCATCTGAGGATATTTCCTTTTTCACCATTGCCCTCTATGGGCTTCAAAATAGCACTTTGCCAATTCAACAAGAACTGTCTTAGCGAAAGGCTTCTTGTGGGGAGAGCTGTAACTCTGTGAGATGATTTCACAGAACACAAAGAAGTTTCTCAGAAAGTTTCTTTCTCTTTGTTATCGGAGTTTATTTCCTTTGGCCCTATAGTCTTTAAAGGGATCCGAAATATCTGTTCTCAGATTCCACAGAAATAAGGCTAGCAAAGAGATCCACGAAATACAGATGTAACTCTGTGAGATGAATTAACAGAACACTAAGCAGTTTCTCAGAAAGCTTCTTTCTCGTTGTTATCGGAGTTTATATCCTTTGGCCCTATAGTCTTCAAAGGGATCCGAAATATCTCTTCTCAGATTCCACAGAAATAAGGGTAGCAAAGAGAGCCACGAAATACAGATGTAACTCTGTGAGATGAATTAACAGAACACTAAGCAGTTTCTCAGAAAGCTTCTTTCCAGATTTCATCTGAGGATATTTCCTTTTTCACCATTGCCCTCTATGGGCTTCAAAATATCACTTTGCCAATTACACAAGAACTGTCTTAGCGAAAGGCTTCTTGAGGGGAAAGCTGTAACTCTGTGAGATGATTTCACAGAATACAAAGAAGTTTCTCATAAAGTTTCTTTCTCGTTGTTATCGCAGTTTATTTCCTTTGGCCCTACAGTCTTCAAAGGGATCCGAAATATCTCTTCTCAGATTCCACAGAAATAAGGCTAGCAAACAGATCCACGAAATACAGATGTAACTCTGTGAGATGAATTAACAGAACACTAAGCAGTTTCTCAGAAAGCTTCTTTCCAGATTTCATCTGAGGATATTTCCTTTTTCACCATAGCCCTCTATGCGCTTCCAAATATCACTTTGCCAATTCCACAATAAATGTCTTAGCGAAAGACTTCTTGTGGGGAAAGATGTAACTCTGTGAGATGATTTCACAGAACACAAAGAAGTTTCTCAGAAAGTTTCTTTCTCTTTGTTATCGGAGTTTATTTCCTTTGGCCCTATAGTCTTTAAAGGGATCCGAAATATCTGTTCTCAGATTCCACAGAAATAAGGCTAGCAAAGAGATCCACGAAATACAGATGTAACTCTGTGAGATGAATTAACAGAACACTAAGCAGTTTCTCAGAAAGCTTCTTTCCAGATTTCATCTGAGGATATTTCCTTTTTCACCATAGCCCTCTATGCGCTTCCAAATATCACTTTGACAATTCCACAATAAATGTGTTAGCGAAAGACTTCTTGTGGGGAAAGCTGTAACTCTGTGAGATGATTTCACAGAACACAAAGAAGTTTCTCAGAAAGTTTCTTTCTCTTTGTTATCGGAGTTTATTTCCTTTGGCCCTACAGTCTTTAAAGGGATCCGAAATATCTGTTCTCAGATTCCACAGAAATAAGGCTAGCAAAGAGATCCACGAAATACAGATGTAACTCTGTGAGATGAATTAACAGAACACTAAGCAGTTTCTCAGAAAGCTTCTTTCCAGATTTCATCTGAGGATATTTCCTTTTTCACCATTGCCCTCTATGGGCTTCCAAATATCACTTTGCCAATTCCACAAGAACTGTCTTAGCGAAAGGATTCTTGAGGGGAAAGCTGTAACTCTGTGGGATGATTTCACAGAACACAAAGAAGTTTCTCAGAAAGCTTCTTTCTCCTTGTTATCGGAGTTTATATCCTTTGGCCCTATAGTCTTCAAAGGGATCCGAAATATCTGTTCTCAGATTCCACAGAAATAAGGCTAGCAAAGAGATCCACGAAATACAGATGTAACTCTGTGAGATGAATTAACAGAACACTAAGCAGTTTCTCAGAGAGCTTCTTTCCCGATTTCATCTGAGGATATTTCCTTTTTCACCATTGCCCTCTAGGGGTTCAAAATATCACTTTGCCAATTCAACAAGAACTGTCTTAGCGAAAGGCTTCTTGAGGGGAAAGCTGTAACTCTGTGAGATGATTTCACAGAACACAAAGAAGTTTCTCAGAAAGCTTCTTTCTCATTGTTATCGGAGTTTATATCCTTTGGCCCTATAGTCTTCAAAGGGATCCGAAATATCTGTTTTCAGATTCCACAGAAATAAGGCTAGCAAAGAGATCCGCGAAATACAGATGTAACTCTGTGAGATGAATTAACAGAACACTAAGCAGTTTCTCAGAAAGCTTCTTTGCAGATTTCATCTGAGGATATTTCCTTTTTCACCATAGCCCTCTATGCGCTTCCAAATATTACTTTGCCAATTCCACAATAAATGTCTTAGCGAAAGACTTCTTGTGGGGAAAGCTGTAACTCTGTGAGATGATTTCACAGAACACAATGAAGTTTCTCAGAAAGTTTCTTTCTCTTTGTTATCAGAGTTTATTTCCTTTGGCCCTATAGTCTTTAAAGGGATCCGAAATATCTGTTCTCAGATTCCACAGAAATAAGGGTAGCAAAGAGATCCACGAAATACAGATGTAACTCTGTGAGATGAATTAACAGAACACTAAGCAGTTTCTCAGAAAGCTTCTTTCCAGATTTCATCTGAAGATATTTCCTTTTTCACCATTGCCCTCTATGGGCTTCCAAATATCACTTTGCCAATTCCACAAGAACTGTCTTAGCGAAAGGCTTCTTGAGGGGAAAGCTGTAACTCTGTGAGATGATTTCACAGAACACAAAGAAGTTTCTCGGAAAGCTTCTTTCTCCTTGTATCGGAGTTTATATCCTTTGGCCCTATAGTCTTCAAATGGATCCGAAATATCTGTTCTCAGATTCCACAGAAATAAGGCTAGCAAAGAGATCCACGAAATACAGATGTAACTCTGTGAGATGAATTAACAGAACACTAAGCAGTTTCTCAGAGAGCTTCTTTCCAGATTTCATCTGAGGATATTTCCTTTTTCACCATTGCCCTCTAGGGGTTCAAAATATCACTTTGCCAATTCAACAAGAACTGTCTTAGCGAAAGGGTTCTTGAGGGGAAAGCTGTAACTCTGTGAGATGATTTCACAGAACACAAAGAAGTTTCTCAGAAAGCTTCTTTCTCATTGTTATCGGAGTTTATATCCTTTGGCCCTATAGTCTTCAAAGGGATCCGAAATATCTGTTCTCAGATTCCACAGAAATAAGGCTAGCAAAGAGATCCACGAAATACAGATGTAACTCTGTGAGATGAATTAACAGAACACTAAGCAGTTTCTCAGAAAGCTTCTTTCCAGATTTCATCTGAGGATATTTCCTTTTTCACCATAGCCCTCTATGCGCTTCCAAATATCACTTTGCCAATTCCACAATAAATGTCTTAGCGAAAGACTTCTTGTGGGGAAAGCTGTAACTCTGTGAGATGATTTCACAGAACACAAAGAAGTTTCTCAGAAAGTTTCTTTCTCTTTGTTATCGGAGTTTATTTCCTTTGGCCCTATAGTCTTTAAAGGGATCCGAAATATCTGTTCTCAGATTCCACAGAAATAAGGCTAGCAAAGAGATCCACGAAATACAGATGTAACTCTGTGAGATGAATTAACAGAACACTAAGCAGTTTCTCAGAAAGCTTCTTTCCAGATTTCATCTGAGGATATTTCCTTTTTCACCATAGCCCTCTATGCGCTTCCAAATATCACTTTGACAATTCCACAATAAATGTGTTAGCGAAAGACTTCTTGTGGGGAAAGCTGTAACTCTGTGAGATGATTTCACAGAACACAAAGAAGTTTCTCAGAAAGTTTCTTTCTCTTTGTTATCGGAGTTTATTTCCTTTGGCCCTACAGTCTTTAAAGGGATCCGAAATATCTGTTCTCAGATTCCACAGAAATAAGGCTAGCAAAGAGATCCACGAAATACAGATGTAACTCTGTGAGATGAATTAACAGAACACTAAGCAGTTTCTCAGAAAGCTTCTTTCCAGATTTCATCTGAGGATATTTCCTTTTTCACCATTGCCCTCTATGGGCTTCCAAATATCACTTTGCCAATTCCACAAGAACTGTCTTAGCGAAAGGCTTCTTGAGGGGAAAGCTGTAACTCTGTGGGATGATTTCACAGAACACAAAGAAGTTTCTCAGAAAGCTTCTTTCTCGTTGTTATCGGAGTTTATATCCTTTGGCCCTATAGTCTTCAAAGGGATCCGAAATATCTGTTCTCAGATTCCACAGAAATAAGGCTAGCAAAGAGATGCACGAAATACAGATGTAACTCTGTGAGATGAATTAACAGAACACTAAGCAGTTTCTCAGAGAGCTTCTTTCCAGATTTCATCTGAGGATATTTCCTTTTTCACCATTGCCCTCTAGGGGTTCAAAATATCACTTTGCCAATTCAACAAGAACTGTCTTAGCGAAAGGCTTCTTGAGGGGAAAGCTGTAACTCTGTGAGATGATTTCACAGAACACAAAGAAGTTTCTCAGAAAGCTTCTTTCTCATTGTTATCGGAGTTTATATCCTTTGGCTCTATAGTCTTCAAAGGGATCCGAAATATCTGTTCTCAGATTCCACAGAAATAAGGCTAGCAAAGAGATCCGCGAAATACAGATGTAACTCTGTGAGATGAATTAACAGAACACTTAGCAGTTTCTCAGAAAGCTTCTTTGCAGATTTCATCTGAGGATATTTCCTTTTTCACCATAGCCCTCTATGCGCTTCCAAATATCACTTTGTCAATTCCACAATAAATGTCTTAGCGAAAGACTTCTTGTGGGGAAAGCTGTAACTCTGTGAGATGATTTCACAGAACACAAAGAAGTTTCTCAGAAAGTTTCTTTCTCTTTGTTATCAGAGTTTATTTCCTTTGGCCCTATAGTCTTTAAAGGGATCCGAAATATCTGTTCTCAGATTCCACAGAAATAAGGGTAGCAAAGAGATCCACGAAATACAGATGTAACTCTGTGAGATGAATTAACAGAACACTAAGCAGTTTCTCAGAAAGCTTCTTTCCAGATTTCATCTGAAGATATTTCCTTTTTCACCATTGCCCTCTATGGGCTTCCAAATATCACTTTGCCAATTCCACAAGAACTGTCTTAGCGAAAGGCTTCTTGAGGGGAAAGCTGTAACTCTGTGAGATGATTTCACAGAACACAAAGAAGTTTCTCGGAAAGCTTCTTTCTCCTTGTTATCGGAGTTTATATCCTTTTGCCCTATAGTCTTCAAATGTATCCGAAATATCTGTTCTCAGATTCCACAGAAATAAGGCTAGCAAAGAGATCCACGAAATACACATGTAACTCTGTGAGATGAATTAACAGAACACTAAGCAGTTTCTCAGAAAGCTTCTTTCCAGATTTCATCTGAGGATATTTCCTTTTTCACCGTAGCCCTCTATGCGCTTCCAAATATCACTTTGCCAATTCCACAATAAATGTCTTAGCGAAAGACTTCTTGTGGGGAAAGCTGTAACTCTGTGAGATGATTTCAAAGAACACAAAGAAGTTTCTCAGAAAGTTTCTTTCTCTTTGTTATCGGAGTTTATTTCCTTTGGCCCTATAGTCTTTAAAGGGATCCGAAATATCTGTTCTCAGATTCCACAGAAATAAGGCTAGCAAAGAGATCCACGAAATACAGATGTAACTCTGTGAGATGAATTAACAGAACACTAAGCAGTCTCTCAGAAAGCTTCTTTCCAGATTTCATCTGAGGATATTTCCTTTTTCACCATTGCCCTCTATGGGCTTCCAAATATCACTTTGCCAATTCCACAAGAACTGTCTTAGCGAAAGGCTTCTTGAGGGGAAAGCTGTAACTCTGTGAGATGATTTCACAGAACACAAAGAAGTTTCTCAGAAAGCTTCTTTCTCATTGTTATCGGAGTTTATATCCTTTGGCTCTATAGTCTTCAAAGGGATCCGAAATATCTGTTCTCAGATTCCACAGAAATAAGGCTAGCAAAGAGATCCGCGAAATACAGATGTAACTCTGTGAGATGAATTAACAGAACACTTAGCAGTTTCTCAGAAAGCTTCTTTGCAGATTTCATCTGAGGATATTTCCTTTTTCACCATAGCCCTCTATGCGCTTCCAAATATCACTTTGTCAATTCCACAATAAATGTCTTAGCGAAAGACTTCTTGTGGGGAAAGCTGTAACTCTGTGAGATGATTTCACAGAACACAAAGAAGTTTCTCAGAAAGTTTCTTTCTCTTTGTTATCAGAGTTTATTTCCTTTGGCCCTATAGTCTTTAAAGGGATCCGAAATATCTGTTCTCAGATTCCACAGAAATAAGGGTAGCAAAGAGATCCACGAAATACAGATGTAACTCTGTGAGATGAATTAACAGAACACTAAGCAGTTTCTCAGAAAGCTTCTTTCCAGATTTCATCTGAAGATATTTCCTTTTTCACCATTGCCCTCTATGGGCTTCCAAATATCACTTTGCCAATTCCACAAGAACTGTCTTAGCGAAAGGCTTCTTGAGGGGAAAGCTGTAACTCTGTGAGATGATTTCACAGAACACAAAGAAGTTTCTCGGAAAGCTTCTTTCTCCTTGTTATCGGAGTTTATATCCTTTTGCCCTATAGTCTTCAAATGTATCCGAAATATCTGTTCTCAGATTCCACAGAAATAAGGCTAGCAAAGAGATCCACGAAATACACATGTAACTCTGTGAGATGAATTAACAGAACACTAAGCAGTTTCTCAGAAAGCTTCTTTCCAGATTTCATCTGAGGATATTTCCTTTTTCACCGTAGCCCTCTATGCGCTTCCAAATATCACTTTGCCAATTCCACAATAAATGTCTTAGCGAAAGACTTCTTGTGGGGAAAGCTGTAACTCTGTGAGATGATTTCAAAGAACACAAAGAAGTTTCTCAGAAAGTTTCTTTCTCTTTGTTATCGGAGTTTATTTCCTTTGGCCCTATAGTCTTTAAAGGGATCCGAAATATCTGTTCTCAGATTCCACAGAAATAAGGCTAGCAAAGAGATCCACGAAATACAGATGTAACTCTGTGAGATGAATTAACAGAACACTAAGCAGTCTCTCAGAAAGCTTCTTTCCAGATTTCATCTGAGGATATTTCCTTTTTCACCATTGCCCTCTATGGGCTTCCAAATATCACTTTGCCAATTCCACAAGAACTGTCTTAGCGAAAGGCTTCTTGAGGGGAAAGCTGTAACTCTGTGAGATGATTTCACAGAACACAAAGAAGTTTCTCAGAAAGCTTCTTTCTCGTTGTTATCGGAGTTTATATCCTTTGGCCCTATAGTCTTCAAAGGGATCCGAAATATCTCTTCTCAGATTCCACAGAAAAAAGGCTAGCAAAGAGATCCACGAAATACAGATGTACCTCTGTGAGATGAATTAACAGAACACTAAGCAGTTTCTCAGAAAGCTTCTTTCCAGATTTCATCTGAGGATATTTCCTTTTTCACCATAGCCCTCTATGCGCTTCCAAATATCACTTTGCCAATTCCACAATAAATGTCTTTGCGAAAGACTTCTTGTGGGGAAAGCTGTAACTCTGTGAGATGATTTCACAGAACACAAAGAAGTTTCTCAGAAAGTTTCTTTCTCTTTGTTATCGGAGTTTATTTCCTTTGGCCCTATAGTCTTTAAAGGGATCCGAAATATCTGTTCTCAGATTCCACAGAAATAAGGCTAGCAAAGAGATCCACGAAATACAGATGTAACTCTGTGAGATGAATTAACAGAACACTAAGCAGTTTCTCAGAGAGCTTCTTTCCAGATTTCATCTGAGGATATTTCCTTTTTCACCATTGCCCTCTAGGGGTTCAAAATATCACTTTGCCAATTCAACAAGAACTGTCTTAGCGAAAGGGTTCTTGAGGGGAAAGCTGTAACTCTGTGAGATGATTTCACAGAACACAAAGAAGTTTCTCAGAAAGCTTCTTTCTCATTGTTATCGGAGTTTATATCCTTTGGCCCTATAGTCTTCAAAGGGATCCGAAATATCTGTTCTCAGATTCCACAGAAATAAGGCTAGCAAAGAGATCCGCGAAATACAGATGTAACTCTGTGAGATGAATTAACAGAACACTAAGCAGTTTCTCAGAAAGCTTCTTTCCAGATTTCATCTGAGGATATTTCCTTTTTCACCATAGCCCTCTATGCGCTTCCAAATATCACTTTGCCAATTCCACAATAAATGTCTTAGCGAAAGACTTCTTGTGGGGAAAGCTGTAACTCTGTGAGATGATTTCACAGAACACAAAGAAGTTTCTCAGAAAGTTTCTTTCTCTTTGTTATCGGAGTTTATTTCCTTTGGCCCTATAGTCTTTAAAGGGATCCGAAATATCTGTTCTCAGATTCCACAGAAATAAGGCTAGCAAAGAGATCGACGAAATACAGATGTAACTCTGTGAGGTGAATTAACAGAACACTAAGCAGTTTCTCAGAAAGCCTCTTTCCAGATTTCATCTGAGGATATTTCCTTTTTCACCATTGCCCTCTATGGGCTTCCAAATAGCACTTTGCCAATTCCACAAGAACTGTCTTAGCGAAAGGCTTCTTGAGGGGAAAGCTGTAACTCTGTGAGATGATTTCACAGAACACAAAGAAGTTTCTCAGAAAGCTTCTTTCTCGTTGTTATCGGAGTTTATATCCTTTGGCCCTAGAGTCTTCAAAGGGATCCGAAATATCTGTTCTCAGATTCCACAGAAATAAGGCTAGCAAAGAGAGCCACGAAATACAGATGTAACTCTGTGAGATGAATTAACAGAACACTAAGCAGTTTCTCAGAAAGCTTCTTTCCAGATTTCATCTGAGGATATTTCCTTTTTCACCAATGCCCTCTATGGGCTTCCAAATATCACTTTGCCAATTCCACAAGAACTGTCTTAGCGAAAGGCTTCTTGAGGGGAAAGCTGTAACTCTGTGAGATGATTTCACAGAACACAAAGAAGTTTCTCAGAAAGTTTCTTTCTCTTTGTTATCAGAGTTTATTTCCTTTGGCCCTATAGTCTTTAAAGGGATCCGAAATATCTGTTCTCAGATTCCACAGAAATAAGCGTAGCAAAGAGATCCACGAAATACAGATGTAACTCTGTGAGATGAATTAACAGAACACTAAGCAGTTTCTCAGAAAGCTTCTTTCCAGATTTCATCTGAGGATATTTCCTTTTTCACCATAGCCCTCTATGCGCTTCCAAATATCACTTTGCCAATTCCACAATAAATGTCTTAGCGAAGGACTTCTTGTGGGGAAAGCTGTAACTCTGTGAGATGATTTCACAGAACACAAAGAAGTTTCTCAGAAAGCTTCTTTCTCTTTGTATTCGGAGTTTATTTCCTTTGGCCCTATAGTCTTTAAAGGGATCCGAAATATCTGTTCTCAGATTCCACAGAAATAAGGCTAGCAAAGAGATCCGCGAAATACAGATGTAACTCTGTGAGATGAATTAACAGAACACTAAGCAGTTTCTCAGAAAGCTTCTTTCCAGATTTCATCTGAGGATATTTCCTTTTTCACCATTGCCCTCTATGCGCTTCCAAATATCACTTTGCCAATTCCACAAGAACTGTCTTAGCGAAAGGCTTCTTGAGGGGAAAGCTGTAACTCTGTGAGATGATTTCACAGAACACAAAGAAGTTTCTCAGAAAGTTTCTTTCTCTTTGTTATCGGAGTTTATTTCCTTTGGCCCTATAGTCTTTAAAGGGATCCGAAATATCTCTTCTCAGATTCCACAGAAATAAGGCTAGCAAAGAGATCCGCGAAATACACATGTAACTCTGTGAGATGAATTAACAGAACACTAAGCAGTTTCTCAGAAAGCTTCTTTCCAGATTTCATCTGAGGATATTTCCTTTTTCACCATTGCCCTCTATGGGCTTCCAAATATCACTTTGCCAATTCCACAAGAACTGTCTTAGCGAAAGGCTTCTTGAGGGGAAAGCTGTAACTCTGTGAGATGATTTCACAGAACACAAAGAAGTTTCTCAGAAAGCTTCTTTCTCTTTGTTATCGGAGTTTATTTCCTTTGGCCCTATAGTCTTTAAAGGGATCCGAAATATCTGTTCTCAGATTCCACAGAAATAAGGCTAGCAAAGAGATCCGAGAAATACAGATGTAACTCTGTGAGATGAATTAACAGAACACTAAGCAGTTTCTCAGAGAGCTTCTTTCCAGATTTCATCTGAGGATATTTCCTTTTTCACCATTGCCCTCTAGGGGTTCAAAATATCACTTTGCCAATTCAACAAGAACTGTCTTAGCGAAAGGCTTCTTGAGGGGAAAGCTGTAACTCTGTGAGATGATTTCACAGAACACAAAGAAGTTTCTCAGAAAGCTTCTTTCTCAATGTTATCGGAGTTTATATCCTTTGGCCCTATAGTCTTCAAAGGGATCTGAAATATCTGTTCTCAGATTCCACAGAAATAAGGCTAGCAAAGAGATCCGCGAAATACAGATGTAACTCTGTGAGATGAATTAACAGAACACTAAGCAGTTTCTCAGAAAGCTTCTTTCCAGATTTCATCTGAGGATATTTCCTTTTTCACCATAGCCCTCTATGCGCTTCCAAATATCACTTTGCCAATTCCACAATAAATGTCTTATCGAAAGACTTCTTGTGGGGAAAGCTGTAACTCTGTGAGATGATTTCACAGAACACAAAGAAGTTTCTCAGAAAGTTTCTTTCTCTTTGTTATCGGAGTTTATTTCCTTTGGCCCTATAGTCTTTAAAGGGATCCGAAATATCAGTTCTCAGATTCCACAGAAATAAGGCTAGCAAAGAGATCGACGAAATACAGATGTAACTCTGTGAGATGAATTAACAGAACACTAAGCAGTTTCTCAGAAAGCTTCTTTCCAGATTTCATCTGAGGATATTTCCTTTTTCACCAATGCCCTCTATGGGCTTAAATATATCACTTTGCCAATTCCACAAGAACTGTCTTAGCGAAAGGCTTCTTGAGGGGAAAGCTGTAACTCTGTGAGATGATTTCACAGAACACAAAGAAGTTTCTCAGAAAGCTTCTTTCTCGTTGTTTTCGGAGTTTATATCCTTTGGCCCTATAGTCTTCAAAGGGATCCGAAATATCTGTTCTCAGATTCCACAGAAATAAGGCTAGCAAAGAGAGCCACGAAATACAGATGTAACTCTGTGAGATGAATTAACAGAACACTAAGCAGTTTCTCAGAAAGCTTCTTTCCAGATTTCATCTGAGGATATTTCCTTTTTCACCATTGCCCTCTAGGGGTTCAAAATATCACTTTGCCAATTCAACAAGAACTGTCTTAGCGAAAGGCTTCTTGTGGGGAAAGCTGTAACTCTGTGAGATGATTTCACAGAACACAAAGAAGTTTCTCAGAAAGTTTCTTTCTCTTTGTTATCAGAGTTTATTTCCTTTGGCCCTATAGTCTTTAAAGGGATCCGAAATATCTGTTCTCAGTTTCCACAGAAATAAGGGTAGCAAAGAGATCCACGAAATACAGATGTAACTCTGTGAGATGAATTAACAGAACACTAAGCAGTTTCTCAGAAAGCTTCTTTCCAGATTTCATCTGAGGATATTTCCTTTTTCACCATAGCCCTCTATGCGCTTCCAAATATCACTTTGCCAATTCCACAATAAATGTCTTAGCGAAAGAATTCTTGTTGGGAAAGCTGTAACTCTGTGAGGTGATTTCACAGAACACAAAGAAGTTTCTCAGAAAGTTTCTTTCTCTTTGTTATCGGAGTTTATTTTCTTTGGCCCTATACTCTTTAAAGGGATCCGAAATATCTGTTCTCAGATTCCACAGAAATAAGGCTAGCAAAGAGATCGACGAAATACAGATGTAACTCTGTGAGGTGAATTAACAGAACACTAAGCAGTTTCTCAGAAAGCTTCTTTCCAGATTTCATCTGAGGATATTTCCTTTTTCACCTTTGCCCTCTATGGGCTTCCAAATATCACTTTGCCAATTCCACAAGAACTGTCTTAGCGAAAGGCTTCTTGAGGGGAAAGCTGTAACTCTGTGAGATGATTTCACAGAACACAAAGAAGTTTCTCAGAAAGCTTCTTTCTCGTTGTTATCGGAGTTTATATCCTTTGGCCCTATAGTCTTCAAAGGGATCCGAAATATCTGTTCTCAGATTCCACAGAAATAAGGCTAGCAAAGAGATCCGCGAAATACAGATGTAACTCTGTGAGATGAATTAACAGAACACTAAGCAGTTTCTCAGAGAGCTTCTTTCCAGATTTCATCTGAGGATATTTCCTTTTTCACCATTGCCCTCTAGGGGTTCAAAATATCACTTTGCCAATTCAACAAGAACTGTCTTAGCGAAAGGCTTCTTGAGGGGAAAGCTGTAACTCTGTGAGATGATTTCACAGAACACAAAGAAGTTTCTCAGAAAGCTTCTTTCTCATTGTTATCGGAGTTTATATCCTTTGGCCCTATAGTCTTCAAAGGGATCCGAAATATCTGTTCTCAGATTCCACAGAAATAAGGCTAGCAAAGAGATCCGCGAAATACAGATGTAACTCTGTGAGATAAATTAACAGAACACTAAGCAGTTTCTCAGAAAGCTTCTTTCCAGATTTCATGTGAGGATATTTCCTTTTTCACCATAGCCCTCTATGCGCTTCCAAATATCACTTTGCCAATTCCACAATAAATGTCTTAGCGAAAGACTTCTTGTGGGGAAAGCTGTAACTCTGTGAGATGATTTCACAGAACACAAAGAAGTTTCTCAGAAAGTTTCTTTTTCTTTGTTATCGGAGTTTATTTCCTTTGGCCCTATAGTCTTTAAAGGGATCCGAAATATCTGTTCTCAGATTCCACAGAAATAAGGCTAGCAAAGAGATCGACGAAATACAGATGTAACTCTGTGAGGTGAATTAACAGAACACTAAGCAGTTTCTCAGAAAGCTTCTTTCCAGATTTCATCTGAGGATATTTCCTTTTTCACCATTGCCCTCTATGGGCTTCCAAATATCACTTTGCCAATTCCACAAGAACTGTCTTAGCGAAAGGCTTCTTGAGGGGAAAGCTGTAACTCTGTGAGATGATTTCACAGAACACAAAGAAGTTTCTCAGAAAGCTTCTTTCTCGTTGTTATCGGAGTTTATATCCTTTGGCCCTATAGTCTTCAAAGGGATCCGAAATATCTGTTCTCAGATTCCACAGAAATAAGGCTAGCAAAGAGAGCCACGAAATACAGAAGTAACTCTGTGAGATGAATTAACAGAACACTAAGCAGTTTCTCAGAAAGCTTCTTTCCAGATTTCATCTGAGGATATTTCCTTTTTCACCATAGCCCTCTATGCGCTTCCACATATCACTTTGCCAATTCCACAATAAATGTCTTAGCGAAAGACTTCTTGTGGGGAAAGCTGTAACTCTGTGAGATGATTTCACAGAACACAAAGAAGTTTCTCAGAAAGTTTCTTTCTCTTTGTTATCGGAGTTTATTTCCTTTGGCCCTACAGTCTTTAAAGGGATCCGAAATATCTGTTCTCAGATTCCACAGAAATAAGGCTAGCAAAGAGATCCACGAAATACAGATGTAACTCTGTGAGATGAATTAACAGAACACTAAGCAGTTTCTCAGAAAGCTTCTTTCCAGATTTCATCTGAGGATATTTCCTTTTTCACCAATGCCCTCTATGGGCTTCCAAATATCACTTTGCCAATTCCACAAGAACTGTCTTAGCGAAAGGCTTCTTGAGGGGAAAGCTGTAACTCTGTGAGATGATTTCACAGAACACAAAGAAGTTTCTCAGAAAGCTTCTTTCTCGTTTTTATCGGAGTTTATATCCTTTGGCCCTTTAGTCTTCAAATTGATCCGAAATATCTGTTCTCAGATTCCACAGAAATAAGGCTAGCAAAGAGAGCCACGAAATACAGATGTTACTCTGTGAGATGAATTGACAGAACACTAAGCAGTTTCTCAGAGAGCTTCTTTCCAGATTTCAACTGAGGATATTTCCTTTTTCACCATTGCCCTCTAGGGGTTCAAAATATCACTTTGCCAATTCAACAAGAACTGTCTTAGAGAAAGGCTTCTTGAGGGGAAAGCTGTAACTCTGTGAGATGATTTCACAGAACACAAAGAAGTTTCTCAGAAAGCTTCTTTCTCGTTGTTATCGGAGTTTATATCCTTTGGCCCTATAGTCTTCAAAGGGATCCGAAATATCTCTTCTCAGATTCCACAGAAATAAGGCTAGCAAAGAGATCCACGAAATACAGATGTACCTCTGTGAGATGAATTAACAGAACACTAAGCAGTTTCTCAGAAAGCTTCTTTCCAGATTTCATCTGAGGATATTTCCTTTTTCACCATAGCCCTCTATGCGCTTCCAAATATCACTTTGCCAATTCCACAATAAATGTCTTAGCGAAAGACTTCTTGTGGGGAAAGCTGTAACTCTGTGAGATGATTTCACAGAACACAAAGAAGTTTCTCAGAAAGTTTCTTTCTCTTTGTTATCGGAGTTTATTTCCTTTGGCCCTATAGTCTTTAAAGGGATCCGAAATATCTGTTCTCAGATTCCACAGAAATAAGGCTAGCAAAGAGATCGACGAAATACAGATGTAACTCTGTGAGGTGAATTAACAGAACACTAAGCAGTTTCTCAGAAAGCTTCTTTCCAGATTTCATCTGAGGATATTTCCTTTTTCACCATTGCCCTCTATGGGCTTCCAAATATCACTTTGCCAATTCCACAAGAACTGTCTTAGCGAAAGGCTTCTTGAGGGGAAAGCTGTAACCCTGTGAGATGATTTCACAGAACACAAAGAAGTTTCTCAGAAAGCTTCTTTCTCTTTGTTATCGGAGTTTATTTCCTTTGGCCCTATAGTCTTTAAAGGGATCCGAAATATCTGTTCTCAGATTCCACAGAAATAAGGCTAGCAAAGAGATCCGCGAAATACAGATGTAACTCTGTGAGATGAATTAACAGAACACTAAGCAGTTTCTCAGAAAGCTTCTTTCCAGATTTCATCTGAGGATATTTCCTTTTTCACCATTGCCCTCTATGCGCTTCCAAATATCACTTTGCCAATTCCACAATAAATGTCTTAGCGAAAGACTTCTTGTGGGGAAAGCTGTAACTCTGTGAGATGATTTCACAGAACACAAAGAAGTTTCTCAGAAAGTTTCTTTCTCTTTGTTATCGGAGTTTATTTCCTTTGGCCCTATAGTCTTTGAAGGGATCCGAAATATCTGTTCTCAGATTCCACAGAAATAAGGCTAGCAAAGAGATCCACGAAATACAGATGTAACTCTGTGAGATGAATTAACAGAACACTAAGCAGTTTCTCAGAAAGCTTCTTTCCAGATTTCATCTGAGGATATTTCCTTTTTCACCATTGCCCTCTAAGGGCTTCCAAATATCACTTTGCCAATTCCACAAGAACTGTCTTAGCGAAAGGCTTCTTGAGGGGAAAGCTGTAACTCTGTGAGATGATTTCACAGAACACAAAGAAGTTTCTCAGAAAGTTTCTTTCTCTTTGTTATCGGAGTTTATTTCCTTTGGCCCTATAGTCTTTAAAGGGATCCGAAATATCTCTTCTCAGATTCCACAGAAATAAGGCTAGCAAAGAGATCCGCGAAATACAGATGTAACTCTGTGAGATGAATTAACAGAACACTAAGCAGTTTCTCAGAAAGCTTCTTTCCAGATTTCATCTGAGGATATTTCCTTTTTCACCATTGCCCTCTATGGGCTTCCAAATATCACTTTGCCAATTCCACAAGAACTGCCTTAGCGAAAGGCTTCTTGAGGGGAAAGCTGTAACTCTGTGAGATGATTTCACAGAACACAAAGAAATTTCTCAGAAAGCTTCTTTCTCTTTGTTATCGGAGTTTATTTCCTTTGGCCCTATAGTCTTTAAAGGGATCCGAATTATCTGTTCTCAGATTCCACAGAAATAAGGCTAGCAAAGAGATCCGCGAAATACAGATGTAACTCTGTGAGATGAATTAACAGAACACTAAGCAGTTTCTCAGAAAGCTTCTTTCCAGATTTCATCTGGGGATATTTCCTTTTTCACCGTTGCCCTCTATGCGCTTCCAAATATCACTTTGCCAATTCCACAATAAATGTCTTAGCGAAAGACTTCTTGTGGGGAAAGCTGTAACTCTGTGAGATGATTTCACAGAACACAAAGAAGTTTCTCAGAAAGCTTCTTTCTCGTTGTTATCGGAGTTTATATCCATTGGCCCTATAGCCTTCAAAGGGATCCGAAATATCTCTTCTCAGATTCCACAGAAATAAGGCTAGCAAAGAGATCCACGAAATACAGATGTACCTCTGTGAGATGAATTAACAGAACACTAAGCAGTTTCTCAGAAAGCTTCTTTCCAGATTTCATCTGAGGATATTTCCTTTTTCACCATAGCCCTCTATGCGCTTCCAAATATCACTTTGCCAATTCCACAATAAATGTCTTAGCGAAAGACTTCTTGTGGGGAAAGCTGTAACTCTGTGAGATGATTTCACAGAACACAAAGAAGTTTCTCAGAAAGTTTCTTTCTCTTTGTTATCGGAGTTTATTTCCTTTGGCCCTATAGTCTTTAAAGGGATCCGAAATATCTGTTCTCAGATTCCACAGAAATAAGGCTAGCAAAGAGATCGACGAAATACAGATGTAACTCTGTGAGGTGAATTAACAGAACACTAAGCAGTTTCTCAGAAAGCTTCTTTCCAGATTTCATCTGAGGATATTTCCTTTTTCACCATTGCCCTCTATGGGCTTCCAAATATCACTTTGCCAATTCCACAAGAACTGTCTTAGCGAAAGGCTTCTTGAGGGGAAAGCTGTAACTCTGTGAGATGATTTCACAGAACACAAAGAAGTTTCTCAGAAAGTTTCTTTCTCTTTGTTATCGGAGTTTATTTCCTTTGGCCCTACAGTCTTTAAAGGGATCCGAAATATCTGTTCTCAGATTCCACAGAAATAAGGCTAGCAAAGAGATCCACGAAATACAGATGTAACTCTGTGAGATGAATTAACAGAACACTAAGCAGTTTCTCAGAAAGCTTCTTTCCAGATTTCATCTGAGGATATTTCCTTTTTCACCAATGCCCTCTATGGGCTTCCAAATATCACTTTGCCAATTCCACAAGAACTGTCTTAGCGAAAGGCTTCTTGAGGGGAAAGCTGTAACTCTGTGAGATGATTCCACAGAACACAAAGAAGTTTCTCAGAAAGCTTCTTTCTCGTTGTTTTCGGAGTTTATATACTTTGGCCCTATAGTCTTCAAAGGGATCCGAAATATCTGTTCTCAGATTCCACAGAAATAAGGCTAGCAAAGAGAGCTACGAAATACAGATGTTACTCTGTGAGATGAATTAACAGAACACTAAGCAGTTTCTCAGAGAGCTTCTTTCCAGATTTCAACTGAGGATATTTCCTTTTTCACCATTGCCCTCTAGGGGTTCAAAATATCACTTTGCCAATTCAACAAGAACTGTCTTAGCGAAAGGCTTCTTGAGGGGAAAGCTGTAACTCTGTGAGATGATTTCACAGAACACAAAGAAGTTTCTCAGAAAGTTTCTTTCTCTTTGTTATCAGAGTTTATTTCCTTTGGCCCTATAGTCTTTAAAGGGATCCGAAATATCTGTTCTCAGATTCCACAGAAATAAGGGTAGCAAAGAGAGCCACGAAATACAGATGTAACTCTGTGAGATGAATTAACAGAACACTAAGCAGTTTCTCAGAAAGCTTCTTTCCAGATTTCATCTGAGGATATTTCCTTTTTCACCATAGCCCTCTATGCGCTTCCAAATATCACTTTTCCAATTCCTCAATAAATGTCTTAGCGAAAGACTTCTTGTGGGGAAAGCTGTAACTCTGTGAGATGATTTCACAGAACACAAAGAAGTTTCTCAGAAAGTTTCTTTCTCTTTGTTATCGGAGTTTATTTCCTTTGGCCCTATAGTCTTTAAAGGGATCCGAAATATCTGTTCTCAGATTCCACAGAAAAAAGGCTAGCAAAGAGATCGACGAAATACAGATGTAACTCTGTGAGGTGAATTAACAGAACACTAAGCAGTTTCTCAGAAAGCTTCTTTCCAGATTTCATCTGAGGATATTTCCTTTTTCACCATAGCCCTCTATGCGCTTCCAAATATCACTTTGCCAATTCCACAAGAACTGTCTTAGCGAAAGGCTTCTTGAGGGGAAAGCTGTAACTCTGTGAGATGATTTCACAGAACACAAAGAAGTTTCTCAGAAAGCTTCTTTCTCGTTGTTATCGGAGTTTATATCCTTTGGCCCTATAGTCTTCAAAGGGATCCGAAATATCTGTTCTCAGATTCCACAGAAATAAGGCTAGCAAAGAGAGCCACGAAATACAGATGTAACTCTGTGAGATGAATTAACAGAACGCTAAGCAGTTTCTCAGAAAGCTTCTTTCCAGATTTCATCTGAGGATATTTCCTTTTTCACCATTGCCCTCTATGGGCTTCCAAATATCACTTTGCCAATTCCACAAGAACTGTCTTAGCGAAAGGCTTCTTGAGGGGAAAGCTGTAACTCTGTGAGATGATTTCACAGAACACAAAGAAGTTTCTCAGAAAGCTTCTTTCTCATTGTTATCGGAGTTTATATCCTTTGGCCCTATAATCTTCAAAGGGATCCGAAATATCTGTTCTCAGATTCCACAGAAATAAGGCTAGCAAAGAGATCCGCGAAATACAGATGTAACTCTGTGAGATGAATTAACAGAACACTCAGCAGTTTCTCAGAAAGCTTCTTTCCAGATTTCATCTGAGGATATTTCCTTTTTCACCATAGCCCTCTATGCGCTTCCAAATATCACTTTGCCAATTCCACAATAAATGTCATAGCGAAAGACTTCTTGTGGGGAAAGCTGTAACTCTGTGAGATGATTTCACAGAACACAAAGAAGTTTCTCAGAAAGCTTCTTTCTCGTTGTTATAGGAGTTTATATCCTTTGGCCCTATAGTCTTCAAAGGGATCCGAAATATCTCTTCTCAGATTCCACAGAAATAAGGCTAGCAAAGAGATCCACGAAATACAGATGTAACTCTGTGAGATGAATTAACAGAACACTAAGCAGTTTCTCAGAAAGCTTCTTTCCAGATTTCATCTGAGGATATTTCCTTTTTCACCATAGCCCTCTATGCGCTTCCAAATATCACTTTGCCAATTCCACAATAAATGTCTTAGCGAAAGACTTCTTGTGGGGAAAGCTGTAACTCTGTGAGATGATTTCACAGAACGCAAAGAAGTTTCTCAGAAAGTTTCTTTCTCTTTGTTATCGGAGTTTATTTCCTTTGGCCCTATAGTCTTTAAAGGGATCCGAAATATCTGTTCTCAGATTCCACAGAAATAAGGCTAGCAAAGAGATCCGCGAAATACAGATGTAACTCTGTGAGATGAATTAACAGAACACTAAGCAGTTTCTCAGAAAGCTTCTTTCCAGATTTCATCTGAGGATATTTCCTTTTTCACCGTAGCCCTCTAGCGCTTCCAAATATCACTTTGCCAATTCCACAATAAATGTCTTAGCGAAAGACTTCTTGTGGGGAAAGCTGTAACTCTGTGAGATGATTTCACAGAACACAAAGAAGTTTCTCAGAAAGCTTCTTTCTCTTTGTTATCGGAGTTTATTTCCTTTGGCCCTATAGTCTTTAAAGGGATCCGAAATATCTGTTCTCAGATTCCACAGAAATAAGGCTAGCAAAGAGATCCGCGAAATACAGATGTAACTCTGTGAGATGAATTAACAGAACACTAAGCAGTTTCTCAGAAAGCTTCTTTCCAGATTTCATCTGAGGATATTTCCTTTTTCACCATTGCCCTCTATGCGCTTCCAAATATCACTTTGCCAATTCCACAATAAATGTCTTAGCGAAAGACTTCTTGTGGGGAAAGCTGTAACTCTGTGAGATGATTTCACAAAACACAAAGAAGTTTCTCAGAAAGCTTCTTTCTCGTTGTTATCGGAGTTTATGTCCTTTGGCCCTATAGTCTTCAAAGGGATCCGAAATATCTCTTCTCAGATTCCACAGAAATAAGGCTAGCAAAGAGAGCCACGAAATACAGATGTAACTCTGTGAGATGAATTAACAGAACACTAAGCAGTTTCTCAGAAAGCTTCTTTCCAGATTTCATCTGAGGATATTTCCTTTTTCACCATAGCCCTCTATGCGCTTCCAAATATCACTTTGCCAATTCCACAATAAATGTCTTAGCGAAAGACTTCTTGTGGGGAAAGCTGTAACTCTGTGAGATGATTTCACAGAACACAAAGAAGTTTCTCAGAAAGTTTCTTTCTCTTTGTTATCGGAGTTTATTTCCTTTGGCCCTACAGTCTTTAAAGGGATCCGAAATATCTGTTCTCAGATTCCACAGAAATAAGGCTAGCAAAGAGATCCACGAAATACAGATGTAACTCTGTGAGATGAATTAACAGAACACTAAGCAGTTTCTCAGAAAGCTTCTTTCCAGATTTCATCTGAGGATATTTCCTTTTTCACCAATGCCCTCTATGGGCTTCCAAATATCACTTTGCCAATTCCACAAGAACTGTCTTAGCGAAAGGCTTCTTGAGGGGAAAGCTGTAACTCTGTGAGATGATTCCACAGAACACAAAGAAGTTTCTCAGAAAGCTTCTTTCTCTTTGTTTTCGGAGTTTATATCCTTTGGCCCTATAGTCTTCAAAGGGATCCGAAATATCTGTTCTCAGATTCCACAGAAATAAGGCTAGCAAAGAGAGCCACGAAATACAGATATTACTCTGTGAGATGAATTAACAGAACACTAAGCAGTTTCTCAGAGAGCTTCTTTCCAGATTTCAACTGAGGATATTTCCTTTTTCACCATTGCCCTCTAGGGGTTCAAAATATCACTTTGCCAATTCAACAAGAACTGTCTTAGCGAAACGCTTCTTGAGGGGAAAGCTGTAACTCTGTGAGATGATTTCACAGAACACAAAGAAGTTTCTCAGAAAGTTTCTTTCTCTTTGTTATCAGAGTTTATTTCCTTTGGCCCTATAGTCTTTAAAGGGATCCGAAATATCTGTTCTCAGATTCCACAGAAATAAGGGTAGCAAAGAGATCCACGAAATACAGATGTAACTCTGTGAGATGAATTAACAGAACACTAAGCAGTTTCTCAGAAAGCTTCTTTCCAGATTTCATCTGAGGATATTTCCTTTTTCACCATAGCCCTCTATGCGCTTCCAAATATCACTTTGCCAATTCCACAATAAATGTCTTAGCGAAAGACTTCTTGTGGGGAAAGCTGTAACTCTGTGAGATGATTTCACAGAACACAAAGAAGTTTCTCAGAAAGTTTCTTTCTCTTTGTTATCGGAGTTTATTTCCTTTGGCCCTATAGTCTTTAAAGGGATCCGAAATATCTGTTCTCAGATTCCACAGAAATAAGGCTAGCAAAGAGATCGACGAAATACAGATGTAACTCTGTGAGGTGAATTAACAGAACACTAAGCAGTTTCTCAGAAAGCTTCTTTCCAGATTTCATCTGAGGATATTTCCTTTTTCACCATAGCCCTCTATGCGCTTCCAAATATCACTTTGCCAATTCCACAAGAACTGTCTTAGCGAAAGGCTTCTTGAGGGGAAAGCTCTAACTCTGTGAGATGATTTCACAGAACACAAAGAAGTTTCTCAGAAAGCTTCTTTCTCGTTGTTATCGGAGTTTATATCCTTTGGCCCTATAGTCTTCAAAGGGATCCGAAATATCTGTTCTCAGATTCCACAGAAATAAGGCTAGCAAAGAGAGCCACGAAATACAGATGTAACTCTGTGAGATGAATTAACAGAACGCTAAGCAGTTTCTCAGAAAGCTTCTTTCCAGATTTCATCTGAGGATATTTCCTTTTTCACCATTGCCCTCTATGGGCTTCCAAATATCACTTTGCCAATTCAACAAGAACTGTCTTAGCGAAAGGCTTCTTGAGGGGAAAGCTGTAACTCTGTGAGATGATTTCACAGAACACAAAGAAGTTTCTCAGAAAGCTTCTTTCTCATTGTTATCGGAGTTTATATCCTTTGGCCCTATAATCTTCAAAGGGATCCGAAATATCTGTTCTCAGATTCCACAGAAATAAGGCTAGCAAAGAGATCCACGAAATACAGATGTAACTCTGTGAGATGAATTAACAGAACACTCAGCAGTTTCTCAGAAAGCTTCTTTCCAGATTTCATCTGAGGATATTTCCTTTTTCACCATAGCCCTCTATGCGCTTCCAAATATCACTTTGCCAATTCCACAATAAATGTCATAGCGAAAGACTTCTTGTGGGGAAAGCTGTAACTCTGTGAGATGATTTCACAGAACACAAAGAAGTTTCTCAGAAAGCTTCTTTCTCGTTGTTATAGGAGTTTATATCCTTTGGCCCTATAGTCTTCAAAGGGATCCGAAATATCTCTTCTCAGATTCCACAGAAATAAGGCTAGCAAAGAGATCCACGAAATACAGATGTAACTCTGTGAGATGAATTAACAGAACACTAAGCAGTTTCTCAGAAAGCTTCTTTCCAGATTTCATCTGAGGATATTTCCTTTTTCACCATAGCCCTCTATGCGCTTCCAAATATCACTTTGCCAATTCCACAATAAATGTCTTAGCGAAAGACTTCTTGTGGGGAAAGCTGTAACTCTGTGAGATGATTTCACAGAACGCAAAGAAGTTTCTCAGAAAGTTTCTTTCTCTTTGTTATCGGAGTTTATTTCCTTTGGCCCTATAGTCTTTAAAGGGATCCGAAATATCTGTTCTCAGATTCCACAGAAATAAGGCTAGCAAAGAGATCCGCGAAATACAGATGTAACTCTGTGAGATGAATTAACAGAACACTAAGCAGTTTCTCAGAAAGCTTCTTTCCAGATTTCATCTGAGGATATTTCCTTTTTCACCATAGCCCTCTATGCGCTTCGAAATATCACTTTGCCAATTCCACAATAAATGTCTTAGCGAAAGACTTCTTGTGGGGAAAGCTGTAACTCTGTGAGATGATTTCACAGAACACAAAGAAGTTTCTCAGAAAGCTTCTTTCTCTTTGTTATCGGAGTTTATTTCCTTTGGCCCTATAGTCTTTAAAGGGATCCGAAATATCTGTTCTCAGATTCCACAGAAATAAGGCTAGCAAAGAGATCCGCGAAATACAGATGTAACTCTGTGAGATGAATTAACAGAACACTAAGCAGTTTCTCAGAAAGCTTCTTTCCAGATTTCATCTGAGGATATTTCCTTTTTCACCATTGCCCTCTATGCGCTTCCAAATATCACTTTGCCAATTCCACAATAAATGTCTTAGCGAAAGACTTCTTGTGGGGAAAGCTGTAACTCTGTGAGATGATTTCACAGAACACAAAGAAGTTTCTCAGAAAGCTTCTTTCTCGTTGTTATCGGAGTTTATATCCTTTGGCCCTATAGTCTTCAAAGGGATCCGAAATATCTCTTCTCAGATTCCACAGAAATAAGGCTAGCAAAGAGATCCACGAAATACAGATGTACCTCTGTGAGATGAATTAACAGAACACTAAGCAGTTTCTCAGAAAGCTTCTTTCCAGATTTCATCTGAGGATATTTCCTTTTTCACCATAGCCCTCTATGCGCTTCCAAATATCACTTTGCCAATTCCACAATAAATGCCTTAGCGAAAGACTTCTTGTGGGGAAAGCTGTAACTCTGTGAGATGATTTCACAGAACACAAAGAAGTTTCTCAGAAAGTTTCTTTCTCTTTGTTATCGGAGTTTATTTCCTTTGGCCCTATAGTCTTTAAAGGGATCCGAAATATCTGTTCTCAGATTCCACAGAAATAAGGCTAGCAAAGAGATCGACGAAATACAGATGTAACTCTGTGAGGTGAATTAACAGAACACTAAGCAGTTTCTCAGAAAGCTTCTTTCCAGATTTCATCTGAGGATATTTCCTTTTTCACCATTGCCCTCTATGGGCTTCCAAATATCACTTTGCCAATTCCACAAGAACTGTCTTAGCGAAAGGCTTCTTGAGGGGAAAGCTGTAACTCTGTGAGATGATTTCACAGAACACGAAGAAGTTTCTCAGAAAGCTTCTTTCTCGTTGTTATCGGAGTTTATATCCTTTGGCCCTATAGTCTTCAAAGGGATCCGAAATATCTGTTCTCAGATTCCACAGAAATAAGGCTAGCAAAGAGAGCCACGAAATACAGATGTAACTCTGTGAGATGAATTAACAGAACACTAAGCAGTTTCTCAGAAAGCTTCTTTCCAGATTTCATCTGAGGATATTTCCTTTTTCACCATAGCCCTCTATGCGCTTCCAAATATCACTTTGCCAATTCCACAATAAATGTCTTAGCGAAAGACTTCTTGTGGGGAAAGCTGTAACTCTGTGAGATGATTTCACAGAACACAAAGAAGTTTCTCAGAAAGTTTCTTTCTCTTTGTTATCGGAGTTTATTTCCTTTGGCCCTACGGTCTTTAAAGGGATCCGAAATATCTGTTCTCAGATTCCACAGAAATAAGGCTAGCAAAGAGATCCGCGAAATACAGATGTAACTCTGTGAGATGAATTAACAGAACACTAAGCAGTTTCTCAGAAAGCTTCTTTCCAGATTTCATCTGAGGATATTTCCTTTTTCACCATTGCCCTCTATGGGCTTCCAAATATCACTTTGCCAATTCCACAAGAACTGTCTTAGCGAAAGGCTTCTTGAGGGGAAAGCTGTAACTCTGTGAGATGATTTCACAGAACACAAAGAAATTTCTCAGAAAGCTTCTTTCTCTTTGTTATCGGAGTTTATTTCCTTTGGCCCTATAGTCTTTAAAGGGATCCGAAATATCTGTTCTCAGATTCCACAGAAATAAGGCTAGCAAAGAGATCCGCGAAATACAGATGTAACTCTGTGAGATGAATTAACAGAACACTAAGCAGTTTCTCAGAAAGCTTCTTTCCAGATTTCATCTGGGGATATTTCCTTTTTCACCATTGCCCTCTATGCGCTTCCAAATATCACTTTGCCAATTCCACAATAAATGTCTTAGCGAAAGACTTCTTGTGGGGAAAGCTGTAACTCTGTGAGATGATTTCACAGAACACAAAGAAGTTTCTCAGAAAGCTTCTTTCTCGTTGTTATCGGAGTTTATATCCTTTGGCCCTATAGTCTTCAAAGGGATCCGAAATATCTCTTCTCAGATTCCACAGAAATAAGGCTAGCAAAGAGATCCACGAAATACAGATGTACCTCGGTGAGTTGAATTAACAGAACACTAAGCAGTTTCTCAGAAAGCTTCTTTCCAGATTTCATCTGAGGATATTTCCTTTTTCACCATTGCCCTCTATGGGCTTCCAAATATCACTTTGCCAATTCCACAAGAACTGTCTTAGCGAAAGGCTTCTTGAGGGGAAAGCTGTAACTCTGTGAGATGATTTCACAGAACACAAAGAAGTTTCTCAGAAAGCTTCTTTCTCGTTGTAATCGGAGTTTATATCCTTTGGCCCTATAGTCTTCAAAGGGATCCGAAATATCTGTTCTCAGATTCCACAGAAATAAGGCTAGCAAAGAGAGCCACGAAATACAGATGTAACTCTGTGAGATGAATTAACAGAACGCTAAGCAGTTTCTCAGAAAGCTTCTTTCCAGATTTCATCTGAGGAGATTTCCTTTTTCACCATTGCCCTCTATGGGCTTCAAAATAGCACTTCGCCAATTCAACAAGAACTGTCTTAGCGAAAGGCTTCTTGAGGGGAAAGCTGTAACTCTGTGAGATGATTTCACAGAACACAAAGAAGTTTCTCAGAAAGCTTCTTTCTCATTGTTATCGGAGTTTATATCCTTTGGCCCTATAGTCTTCAAAGGGATCCGAAATATCTGTTCTCAGATTCCACAGAAATAAGGCTAGCAAAGAGATCCGCGAAATACAGATGTAACTCTGTGAGATGAATTAACAGAACACTAAGCAGTTTCTCAGAAAGCTTCTTTCCAGATTTCATCTGAGGATATTTCCTTTTTCACCATAGCCCTCTATGCGCTTCCAAATATCACTTTGCCAATTCCACAATAAATGTCATAGCGAAAGACTTCTTGTGGGGAAAGCTGTAACTCTGTGAGATGATTTCACAGAACACAAAGAAGTTTCTCAGAAAGCTTCTTTCTCGTTGTTATAGGAGTTTATATCCTTTGGCCCTATAGTCTTCAAAGGGATCCGAAATATCTCTTCTCAGATTCCACAGAAATAAGGCTAGCAAAGAGATCCGCGAAATACAGATGTAACTCTGTGAGATGAATTAACAGAACACTAAGCAGTTTCTCAGAAAGCTTCTTTCCAGACTTCATCTGAGGATATTTCCTTTTTCACCATAGCTCTCTATGCGCTTCCAAATATCACTTTGCCAATTCCACAATAAATGTCTTAGCGAAAGACTTCTTGTGGGGAAAGCTGTAACTCTGTGAGATTATTTCACAGAACGCAAAGAAGTTTCTCAGAAAGTTTCTTTCTCTTTGTTATCGGAGTTTATTTCCTTTGTCCCTATAGTCTTTAAAGGGATCCGAAATATCTGTTCTCAGATTCCACAGAAATAAGGCTAGCAAAGAGATCCGCGAAATACAGATGTAACTCTGTGAGATGAATTAACAGAACACTAAGCAGTTTCTCAGAAAGCTTCTTTCCAGATTTCATCTGAGGATATTTCCTTTTTCACCATAGCCCTCTATGCGCTTCCAAATATCACTTTGCCAATTCCACAATAAATGTCTTAGCGAAAGACTTCTTGTGTGGAAAGCTGTAACTCTGTGAGATGATTTCACAGAACACAAAGAAGTTTCTCAGAAAGCTTCTTTCTCTTTGTTATCGGAGTTTATTTCCTTTGGCCCTATAGTCTTTAAAGGGATCCGAAATATCTCTTCTCAGATTCCACAGAAATAAGGCTAGCAAAGAGATCCGCGAAATACAGATGTAACTCTGTGAGATGAATTAACAGAACACTAAGCAGTTTCTCAGAAAGCTTCTTTCCAGATTTCATCTGAGGATATTTCCTTTTTCACCATTGCCCTCTATGCGCTTCCAAATATCACTTTGCCAATTCCACAATAAATGTCTTAGCGAAAGACTTCTTGTGGGGAAAGCTGTAACTCTGTGAGATGATTTCACAGAACACAAAGAAGTTTCTCAGAAAGTTTCTTTCTCTTTGTTATCGGAGTTTATTTCCTTTGGCCCTATAGTCTTTGAAGGGATCCGAAATATCTGTTCTCAGATTCCACAGAAATAAGGCTAGCAAAGAGATCCACGAAATACAGATGTAACTCTGTGAGATGAATTAACAGAACACTAAGCAGTTTCTCAGAAAGCTTCTTTCCAGATTTCATCTGAGGATATTTCCTTTTTCACCATTGCCCTCTAAGGGCTTCCAAATATCACTTTGCCAATTCCACAAGAACTGTCTTAGCGAAAGGCTTCTTGAGGGGAAAGCTGTAACTCTGTGAGATGATTTCACAGAACACAAAGAAGTTTCTCAGAAAGTTTCTTTCTCTTTGTTATCGGAGTTTATTTCCTTTGGCCCTATAGTCTTTAAAGGGATCCGAAATATCTCTTCTCAGATTCCACAGAAATAAGGCTAGCAAAGAGATCCGCGAAATACAGATGTAACTCTGTGAGATGAATTAACAGAACACTAAGCAGTTTCTCAGAAAGCTTCTTTCCAGATTTCATCTGAGGATATTTCCTTTTTCACCATTGCCCTCTATGGGCTTCCAAATATCACTTTGCCAATTCCACAAGAACTGTCTTAGCGAAAGGCTTCTTGAGGGGAAAGCTGTAACTCTGTGAGATGATTTCACAGAACACAAAGAAATTTCTCAGAAAGCTTCTTTCTCTTTGTTATCGGAGTTTATTTCCTTTGGCCCTATAGTCTTTAAAGGGATCCGAAATATCTGTTCTCAGATTCCACAGAAATAAGGCTAGCAAAGAGATCCGCGAAATACAGATGTAACTCTGTGAGATGAATTAACAGAACACTAAGCAGTTTCTCAGAAAGCTTCTTTCCAGATTTCATCTGGGGATATTTCCTTTTTCACCATTGCCCTCTATGCGCTTCCAAATATCACTTTGCCAATTCCACAATAAATGTCTTAGCGAAAGAGTTCTTGTGGGGAAAGCTGTAACTCTGTGAGATGATTTCACAGAACACAAAGAAGTTTCTCAGAAAGCTTCTTTCTCGTTGTTATCGGAGTTTATATCCTTTGGCCGTGTAGTCTTCAAAGGGATCCGAAATATCTCTTCTCAGATTCCACAGAAATAAGGCTAGCAAAGAGATCCACGAAATACAGATGTACCTCTGTGAGATGAATTAACAGAACACTAAGCAGTTTCTCAGAAAGCTTCTTTCCAGATTTCATCTGAGGATATTTCCTTTTTCACCATAGCCCTCTATGCGCTTCCCAATATCACTTTGCCAATTCCACAATAAATGTCTTAGCGAAAGACTTCTTGTGGGGAAAGCTGTAACTCTGTGAGATGATTTCACAGAACACAAAGAAGTTTCTCAGAAAGTTTCTTTCTCTTTGTTATCGGAGTTTATTTCCTTTGGCCCTATAGTCTTTAAAGGGATCCGAAATATCTGTTCTCAGATTCCACAGAAATAAGGCTAGCAAAGAGATCGACGAAATACAGATGTAACTCTGTGAGGTGAATTAACAGAACACTAAGCAGTTTCTCAGAAAGCTTCTTTCCAGATTTCATCTGAGGATATTTCCTTTTTCACCATTGCCCTCTATGGGCTTCCAAATATCACTTTGCCAATTCCACAAGAACTGTCTTAGCGAAAGGCTTCTTGAGGGGAAAGCTGTAACCCTGTGAGATGATTTCACAGAACACAAAGAAGTTTCTCAGAAAGTTTCTTTCTCGTTGTTATCGGAGTTTATATCCTTTGGCCCTATAGTCTTCAAAGGGATCCGAAATATCTGTTCTCAGATTCCACAGAAATAAGGCTAGCAAAGGGAGCCACGAAATACAGATGTAACTCTGTGAGATGAATTAACAGAACACTAAGCAGTTTCTCAGAAAGCTTCTTTCCAGATTTCATCTGAGGATATTTCCTTTTTCACCATAGCCCTCTATGCGCTTCCAAATATCACTTTGCCAATTCCACAATAAATGTCTTAGCGAAAGACTTCTTGTGGGGAAAGCTGTAACTCTGTGAGATGATTTCACAGAACACAAAGAAGTTTCTCAGAAAGTTTCTTTCTCTTTGTTATCGGAGTTTATTTCCTTTGGCCCTACAGTCTTTAAAGGGATCCGAAATATCTGTTCTCAGATTCCACAGAAATAAGGCTAGCAAAGAGATCCACGAAATACAGATGTAACTCTGTGAGATGAATTAACAGAACACTAAGCAGTTTCTCAGAAAGCTTCTTTCCAGATTTCATCTGAGGATATTTCCTTTTTCACCAATGCCCTCTATGGGCTTCCAAATATCACTTTGCCAATTCCACAAGAACTGTCTTAGCGAAAGGCTTCTTGAGGGGAAAGCTGTAACTCTGTGAGATGATTCCACAGAACACAAAGAAGTTTCTCAGAAAGCTTCTTTCTCGTTGTTTTCGGAGTTTATATACTTTGGCCCTATAGTCTTCAAAGGGATCCGAAATATCTGTTCTCAGATTCCACAGAAATAAGGCTAGCAAAGAGAGCTACGAAATACAGATGTTACTCTGTGAGATGAATTAACAGAACACTAAGCAGTTTCTCAGAGAGCTTCTTTCCAGATTTCAACTGAGGATATTTCCTTTTTCACCATTGCCCTCTAGGGGTTCAAAATATCACTTTGCCAATTCAACAAGAACTGTCTTAGCGAAAGGCTTCTTGAGGGGAAAGCTGTAACTCTGTGAGATGATTTCACAGAACACAAAGAAGTTTCTCAGAAAGTTTCTTTCTCTTTGTTATCAGAGTTTATTTCCTTTGGCCCTATAGTCTTTAAAGGGATCCGAAATATCTGTTCTCAGATTCCACAGAAATAAGGGTAGCAAAGAGAGCCACGAAATACAGATGTAACTCTGTGAGATGAATTAACAGAACACTAAGCAGTTTCTCAGAAAGCTTCTTTCCAGATTTCATCTGAGGATATTTCCTTTTTCACCATAGCCCTCTATGCGCTTCCAAATATCACTTTTCCAATTCCTCAATAAATGTCTTAGCGAAAGACTTCTTGTGGGGAAAGCTGTAACTCTGTGAGATGATTTCACAGAACACAAAGAAGTTTCTCAGAAAGTTTCTTTCTCTTTGTTATCGGAGTTTATTTCCTTTGGCCCTATAGTCTTTAAAGGGATCCGAAATATCTGTTCTCAGATTCCACAGAAAAAAGGCTAGCAAAGAGATCGACGAAATACAGATGTAACTCTGTGAGGTGAATTAACAGAACACTAAGCAGTTTCTCAGAAAGCTTCTTTCCAGATTTCATCTGAGGATATTTCCTTTTTCACCATAGCCCTCTATGCGCTTCCAAATATCACTTTGCCAATTCCACAAGAACTGTCTTAGCGAAAGGCTTCTTGAGGGGAAAGCTGTAACTCTGGGAGATGATTTCACAGAACACAAAGAAGTTTCTCAGAAAGTTTCTTTCTCGTTGTTATCGGAGTTTATATCCTTTGGCCCTATAGTCTTCAAAGGGATCCGAAATATCTGTTCTCAGATTCCACAGAAATAAGGCTAGCAAAGAGAGCCACGAAATACAGATGTAACTCTGTGAGATGAATTAACAGAACGCTAAGCAGTTTCTCAGAAAGCTTCTTTCCAGATTTCATCTGAGGATATTTCCTTTTTCACCATTGCCCTCTATGGGCTTCCAAATATCACTTTGCCAATTCCACAAGAACTGTCTTAGCGAAAGGCTTCTTGAGGGGAAAGCTGTAACTCTGTGAGATGATTTCACAGAACACAAAGAAGTTTCTCAGAAAGCTTCTTTCTCATTGTTATCGGAGTTTATATCCTTTGGCCCTATAATCTTCAAAGGGATCCGAAATATCTGTTCTCAGATTCCACAGAAATAAGGCTAGCAAAGAGATCCGCGAAATACAGATGTAACTCTGTGAGATGAATTAACAGAACACTCAGCAGTTTCTCAGAAAGCTTCTTTCCAGATTTCATCTGAGGATATTTCCTTTTTCACCATAGCCCTCTATGCGCTTCCAAATATCACTTTGCCAATTCCACAATAAATGTCATAGCGAAAGACTTCTTGTGGGGAAAGCTGTAACTCTGTGAGATGATTTCACAGAACACAAAGAAGTTTCTCAGAAAGTTTCTTTCTCTTTGTTATCAGAGTTTATTTCCTTTGGCCCTATAGTCTTTAAAGGGATCCGAAATATCTGTTCTCAGATTCCACAGAAATAAGGGTAGCAAAGAGATCCACGAAATACAGATGTAACTCTGTGAGATGAATTAACAGAACACTAAGCAGTTTCTCAGAAAGCTTCTTTCCAGATTTCATCTGAGGATATTTCCTTTTTCACCATAGCCCTCTATGCGCTTCCAAATATCACTTTGCCAATTCCACAATAAATGTCTTAGCGAAAGACTTCTTGTGGGGAAAGCTGTAACTCTGTGAGATGATTTCACAGAACACAAAGAAGTTTCTCAGAAAGTTTCTTTCTCTTTGTTATCGGAGTTTATTTCCTTTGGCCCTATAGTCTTTAAAGGGATCCGAAATATCTGTTCTCAGATTCCACAGAAATAAGGCTAGCAAAGAGATCGACGAAATACAGATGTAACTCTGTGAGGTGAATTAACAGAACACTAAGCAGTTTCTCAGAAAGCTTCTTTCCAGATTTCATCTGAGGATATTTCCTTTTTCACCATAGCCCTCTATGCGCTTCCAAATATCACTTTGCCAATTCCACAAGAACTGTCTTAGCGAAAGGCTTCTTGAGGGGAAAGCTGTAACTCTGTGAGATGATTTCACAGAACACAAAGAAGTTTCTCAGAAAGCTTCTTTCTCGTTGTTATCGGAGTTTATATCCTTTGGCCCTATAGTCTTCAAAGGGATCCGAAATATCTGTTCTCAGATTCCACAGAAATAAGGCTAGCAAAGAGAGCCACGAAATACAGATGTAACTCTGTGAGATGAATTAACAGAACGCTAAGCAGTTTCTCAGAAAGCTTCTTTCCAGATTTCATCTGAGGATATTTCCTTTTTCACCATTGCCCTCTATGGGCTTCCAAATATCACTTTGCCAATTCAACAAGAACTGTCTTAGCGAAAGGCTTCTTGAGGGGAAAGCTGTAACTCTGTGAGATGATTTCACAGAACACAAAGAAGTTTCTCAGAAAGCTTCTTTCTCATTGTTATCGGAGTTTATATCCTTTGGCCCTATAATCTTCAAAGGGATCCGAAATATCTATTCTCAGATTCCACAGAAATAAGGCTAGCAAAGAGATCCACGAAATACAGATGTAACTCTGTGAGATGAATTAACAGAACACTCAGCAGTTTCTCAGAAAGCTTCTTTCCAGATTTCATCTGAGGATATTTCCTTTTTCACCATAGCCCTCTATGCGCTTCCAAATATCACTTTGCCAATTCCACAATAAATGTCATAGCGAAAGACTTCTTGTGGGGAAAGCTGTAACTCTGTGAGATGATTTCACAGAACACAAAGAAGTTTCTCAGAAAGCTTCTTTCTCGTTGTTATAGGAGTTTATATCCTTTGGCCCTATAGTCTTCAAAGGGATCCGAAATATCTCTTCTCAGATTCCACAGAAATAAGGCTAGCAAAGAGATCCACGAAATACAGATGTAACTCTGTGAGATGAATTAACAGAACACTAAGCAGTTTCTCAGAAAGCTTCTTTCCAGATTTCATCTGAGGATATTTCCTTTTTCACCATAGCCCTCTATGCGCTTCCAAATATCACTTTGCCAATTCCACAATAAATGTCTTAGCGAAAGACTTCTTGTGGGGAAAGCTGTAACTCTGTGAGATTATTTCACAGAACGCAAAGAAGTTTCTCAGAAAGTTTCTTTCTCTTTGTTATCGGAGTTTATTTCCTTTGGCCCTATAGTCTTTAAAGGGATCCGAAATATCTGTTCTCAGATTCCACAGAAATAAGGCTAGCAAAGAGATCCGCGAAATACAGATGTAACTCTGTGAGATGAATTAACAGAACACTAAGCAGTTTCTCAGAAAGCTTCTTTCCAGATTTCATCTGAGGATATTTCCTTTTTCACCATAGCCCTCTATGCGCTTCGAAATATCACTTTGCCAATTCCACAATAAATGTCTTAGCGAAAGACTTCTTGTGGGGAAAGCTGTAACTCTGTGAGATGATTTCACAGAACACAAAGAAGTTTCTCAGAAAGCTTCTTTCTCTTTGTTATCGGAGTTTATTTCCTTTGGCCCTATAGTCTTTAAAGGGATCCGAAATATCTGTTCTCAGATTCCACAGAAATAAGGCTAGCAAAGAGATCCGCGAAATACAGATGTAACTCTGTGAGATGAATTAACAGAACACTAAGCAGTTTCTCAGAAAGCTTCTTTCCAGATTTCATCTGAGGATATTTCCTTTTTCACCATTGCCCTCTATGCGCTTCCAAATATCACTTTGCCAATTCCACAATAAATGTCTTAGCGAAAGACTTCTTGTGGGGAAAGCTGTAACTCTGTGAGATGATTTCACAGAACACAAAGAAGTTTCTCAGAAAGCTTCTTTCTCGTTGTTATCGGAGTTTATATCCTTTGGCCCTATAGTCTTCAAAGGGATCCGAAATATCTCTTCTCAGATTCCACAGAAATAAGGCTAGCAAAGAGATCCACGAAATACAGATGTACCTCTGTGAGATGAATTAACAGAACACTAAGCAGTTTCTCAGAAAGCTTCTTTCCAGATTTCATCTGAGGATATTTCCTTTTTCACCATAGCCCTCTATGCGCTTCCAAATATCACTTTGCCAATTCCACAATAAATGTCTTAGCGAAAGACTTCTTGTGGGGAAAGCTGTAACTCTGTGAGATGATTTCACAGAACACAAAGAAGTTTCTCAGAAAGTTTCTTTCTCTTTGTTATCGGAGTTTATTTCCTTTGGCCCTATAGTCTTTAAAGGGATCCGAAATATCTGTTCTCAGATTCCACAGAAATAAGGCTAGCAAAGAGATCGACGAAATACAGATGTAACTCTGTGAGGTGAATTAACAGAACACTAAGCAGTTTCTCAGAAAGCTTCTTTCCAGATTTCATCTGAGGATATTTCCTTTTTCACCATTGCCCTCTATGGGCTTCCAAATATCACTTTGCCAATTCCAGAAGAACTGTCTTAGCGAAAGGCTTCTTGAGGGGAAAGCTGTAACTCTGTGAGATGATTTCACAGAACACAAAGAAGTTTCTCAGAAAGCTTCTTTCTCGTTGTTATCGGAGTTTATATCCTTTGGCCCTATAGTCTTCAAAGGGATCCGAAATATCTGTTCTCAGATTCCACAGAAATAAGGCTAGCAAAGAGAGCCACGAAATACAGATGTAACTCTGTGAGATGAATTAACAGAACACTAAGCAGTTTCTCAGAAAGCTTCTTTCCAGATTTCATCTGAGGATATTTCCTTTTTCACCATAGCCCTCTATGCGCTTCCAAATATCACTTTGCCAATTCCACAATAAATGTCTTAGCGAAAGACTTCTTGTGGGGAAAGCTGTAACTCTGTGAGATGATTTCACAGAACACAAAGAAGTTTCTCAGAAAGTTTCTTTCTCTTTGTTATCGGAGTTTATTTCCTTTGGCCCTACGGTCTTTAAAGGGATCCGAAATATCTGTTCTCAGATTCCACAGAAATAAGGCTAGCAAAGAGATCCGCGAAATACAGATGTAACTCTGTGAGATGAATTAACAGAACACTAAGCAGTTTCTCAGAAAGCTTCTTTCCAGATTTCATCTGAGGATATTTCCTTTTTCACCATTGCCCTCTATGCGCTTCCAAATATCACTTTGCCAATTCCACAATAAATGTCTTAGCGAAAGACTTCTTGTGGGGAAAGCTGTAACTCTGTGAGATGATTTCACAGAACACAAAGAAGTTTCTCAGAAAGTTTCTTTCTCTTTGTTATCGGAGTTTATTTCCTTTGGCCCTATAGTCTTTGAAGGGATCCGAAATATCTGTTCTCAGATTCCACAGAAATAAGGCTAGCAAAGAGATCCACGAAATACAGATGTAACTCTGTGAGATGAATTAACAGAACACTAAGCAGTTTCTCAGAAAGCTTCTTTCCAGATTTCATCTGAGGATATTTCCTTTTTCACCATTGCCCTCTATGGGCTTCCAAATATCACTTTGCCAATTCCACAAGAACTGTCTTAGCGAAAGGCTTCTTGAGGGGAAAGCTGTAACTCTGTGAGATGATTTCACAGAACACAAAGAAGTTTCTCAGAAAGTTTCTTTCTCTTTGTTATCGGAGTTTATTTCCTTTGGCCCTATAGTCTTTAAAGGGATCCGAAATATCTCTTCTCAGATTCCACAGAAATAAGGCTAGCAAAGAGATCCGCGAAATACAGATGTAACTCTGTGAGATGAATTAAAAGAACACTAAGCAGTTTCTCAGAAAGCTTCTTTCCAGATTTCATCTGAGGATATTTCCTTTTTCACCATTGCCCTCTATGGGCTTCAAAATAGCACTTTGCCAATTCCACAAGAACTGTCTTAGCGAAAGGCTTCTTGAGGGGAAAGCTGTAACTCTGTGAGATGATTTCACAGAACACAAAGAAATTTCTCAGAAAGCTTCTTTCTCTTTGTTATCGGAGTTTATTTCCTTTGGCCCTATAGTCTTTAAAGGGATCCGAAATATCTGTTCTCAGATTCCACAGAAATAAGGCTAGCAAAGAGATCCGCGAAATACAGATGTAACTCTGTGAGATGAATTAACAGAACACTAAGCAGTTTCTCAGAAAGCTTCTTTCCAGATTTCATCTGGGGATATTTCCTTTTTCACCATTGCCCTCTATGCGCTTCCAAATATCACTTTGCCAATTCCACAATAAATGTCTTAGCGAAAGACTTCTTGTGGGGAAAGCTGTAACTCTGTGAGATGATTTCACAGAACACAAAGAAGTTTCTCAGAAAGCTTCTTTCTCGTTGTTATAGGAGTTTATATCCTTTGGCCCTATAGTCTTCAAAGGGATCCGAAATATCTCTTCTCAGATTCCACAGAAATAAGGCTAGCAAAGAGATCCACGAAATACAGATGTACCTCTGTGAGATGAATTAACAGAACACTAAGCAGTTTCTCAGAAAGCTTCTTTCCAGATTTCATCTGAGGATATTTCCTTTTTCACCATAGCCCTCTTTGCGCTTCCAAATATCACTTTGCCAATTCCACAATAAATGTCGTAGCGAAAGACTTCTTGTGGGGAAAGCTGTAACTCTGTGAGATGATTTCACAGAACACAAAGAAGTTTCTCAGAAAGTTTCTTTCTCTTTGTTATCGGAGTTTATTTCCTTTGGCCCTATAGTCTTTAAAGGGATCCGAAATATCTGTTCTCAGATTCCACAGAAATAAGGCTAGCAAAGAGATCGACGAAATACAGATGTAACTCTGTGAGGTGAATTAACAGAACACTAAGCAGTTTCTCAGAAAGCTTCTTTCCAGATTTCATCTGAGGATATTTCCTTTTTCACCATTGCCCTCTATGGGCTTCCAAATATCACTTTGCCAATTCCACAAGAACTGTCTTAGCGAAAGGCTTCTTGAGGGGAAAGCTGTAACTCTGTGAGATGATTTCACAGAACACAAAGAAGTTTCTCAGAAAGCTTCTTTCTCGTTGTTATCGGAGTTTATATCCTTTGGCCCTATAGTCTTCAAAGGGATCCGAAATATCTGTTCTCAGATTCCACAGAAATAAGGCTAGCAAAGAGAGCCACGAAATACAGATGTAACTCTGTGAGATGAATTAACAGAACACTAAGCAGTTTCTCAGAAAGCTTCTTTCCAGATTTCATCTGAGGATATTTCCTTTTTCACCATAGCCCTCTATGCGCTTCCAAATATCACTTTGCCAATTCCACAATAAATGTCTTAGCGAAAGACTTCTTGTGGGGAAAGCTGTAACTCTGTGAGATGATTTCACAGAACACAAAGAAGTTTCTCAGAAAGTTTCTTTCTCTTTGTTATCGGAGTTTATTTCCTTTGGCCCTACAGTCTTTAAAGGGATCCGAAATATCTGTTCTCAGATTCCACAGAAATAAGGCTAGCAAAGAGATCCACGAAATACAGATGTAACTCTGTGAGATGAATTAACAGAACACTAAGCAGTTTCTCAGAGAGCTTCTTTCCAGATTTCATCTGAGGATATTTCCTTTTTCACCATTGCCCTCTAGGGGTTCAAAATATCACTTTGCCAATTCAACAAGAACTGTCTTAGCGAAAGGCTTCTTGAGGGGAAAGCTGTAACTCTGTGAGATGATTTCACAGAACACAAAGAAGTTTCTCAGAAAGTTTCTTTCTCTTTGTTATCAGAGTTTATTTCCTTTGGCCCTATAGTCTTTAAAGGGATCCGAAATATCTGTTCTCAGATTCCACAGAAATAAGGGTAGCAAAGAGATCCACGAAATACAGATGTAACTCTGTGAGATGAATTAACAGAACACTAAGCAGTTTCTCAGAAAGCTTCTTTCCAGATTTCATCTGAGGATATTTCCTTTTTCACCATAGCCCTCTATGCGCTTCCAAATATCACTTTGCCAATTCCACAATAAATGTCTTAGCGAAAGACTTCTTGTGGGGAAAGCTGTAACTCTGTGAGATGATTTCACAGAACACAAAGAAGTTTCTCAGAAAGTTTCTTTCTCTTTGTTATCGGAGTTTATTTCCTTTGGCCCTACAGTCTTTAAAGGGATCCGAAATATCTGTTCTCAGATTCCACAGAAATAAGGCTAGCAAAGAGATCCACGAAATACAGATGTAACTCTGTGAGATGAATTAACAGAACACTAAGCAGTTTCTCAGAAAGCTTCTTTCCAGATTTCATCTGAGGATATTTCCTTTTTCACCAATGCCCTCTATGGGCTTCCAAATATCACTTTGCCAATTCCACAAGAACTGTCTTAGCGAAAGGCTTCTTGAGGGGAAAGCTGTAACTCTGTGAGATGATTCCACAGAACACAAAGAAGTTTCTCAGAAAGCTTCTTTCTCGTTGTTTTCGGAGTTTATATCCTTTGGCCCTATAGTCTTCAAAGGGATCCGAAATATCTGTTCTCAGATTCCACAGAAATAAGGCTAGCAAAGAGAGCCACGAAATACAGATGTTACTCTGTGAGATGAATTAACAGAACACTAAGCAGTTTCTCAGAGAGCTTCTTTCCAGATTTCAACTGAGCATATTTCCTTTTTCACCATTGCCCTCTAGGGGTTCAAAATATCACTTTGCCAATTCAACAAGAACTGTCTTAGCGAAAGGCTTCTTGAGGGGAAAGCTGTAACTCTGTGAGATGATTTCACAGAACACAAAGAAGTTTCTCAGAAAGTTTCTTTCTCTTTGTTATCAGAGTTTATTTCCTTTGGCCCTATAGTCTTTAAAGGGATCCGAAATATCTGTTCTCAGATTCCACAGAAATAAGGGTAGCAAAGAGATCCACGAAATACAGATGTAACTCTGTGAGATGAATTAACAGAACACTAAGCAGTTTCTCAGAAAGCTTCTTTCCAGATTTCATCTGAGGATATTTCCTTTTTCACCATAGCCCTCTATGCGCTTCCAAATATCACTTTGCCAATTCCACAATAAATGTCTTAGCGAAAGACTTCTTGTGGGGAAAGCTGTAACTCTGTGAGATGATTTCACAGAACACAAAGAAGTTTCTCAGAAAGTTTCTTTCTCTTTGTTATCGGAGTTTATTTCCTTTGGCCCTATAGTCTTTAAAGGGATCCGAAATATCTGTTCTCAGATTCCACAGAAATAAGGCTAGCAAAGAGATCGACGAAATACAGATGTAACTCTGTGAGGTGAATTAACAGAACACTAAGCAGTTTCTCAGAAAGCTTCTTTCCAGATTTCATCTGAGGATATTTCCTTTTTCACCATAGCCCTCTATGCGCTTCCAAATATCACTTTGCCAATTCCACAAGAACTGTCTTAGCGAAAGGCTTCTTGAGGGGAAAGCTGTAACTCTGTGAGATGATTTCACAGAACACAAAGAAGTTTCTCAGAAAGCTTCTTTCTCGTTGTTATCGGAGTTTATATCCTTTGGCAATATAGTCTTCAAAGGGATCCGAAATATCTGTTCTCAGATTCCACAGAAATAAGGCTAGCAAAGAGAGCCACGAAATACAGATGTAACTCTGTGAGATGAATTAACAGAACGCTAAGCAGTTTCTCAGAAAGCTTCTTTCCAGATTTCATCTGAGGATATTTCCTTTTTCACCATAGCCCTCTATGCGCTTCCAAATATCACTTTGCCAATTCCACAATAAATGTCATAGCGAAAGACTTCTTGTGGGGAAAGCTGTAACTCTGTGAGATGATTTCACAGAACACAAAGAAGTTTCTCAGAAAGCTTCTTTCTCGTTGTTATAGGAGTTTATATCCTTTGGCCCTATAGTCTTCAAAGGGATCCGAAATATCTCTTCTCAGATTCCACAGAAATAAGGCTAGCAAAGAGATCCACGAAATACAGATGTAACTCTGTGAGATGAATTAACAGAACACTAAGCAGTTTCTCAGAAAGCTTCTTTCCAGATTTCATCTGAGGATATTTCCTTTTTCACCATAGCCCTCTATGCGCTTCCAAATATCACTTTGCCAATTCCACAATAAATGTCTTAGCGAAAGACTTCTTGTGGGGAAAGCTGTAACTCTGTGAGATTATTTCACAGAACGCAAAGAAGTTTCTCAGAAAGTTTCTTTCTCTTTGTTATCGGAGTTTATTTCCTTTGGCCCTATAGTCTTTAAAGGGATCCGAAATATCTGTTCTCAGATTCCACAGAAATAAGGCTAGCAAAGAGATCCGCGAAATACAGATGTAACTCTGTGAGATGAATTAACAGAACACTAAGCAGTTTCTCAGAAAGCTTCTTTCCAGATTTCATCTGAGGATATTTCCTTTTTCACCATAGCCCTCTATGCGCTTCCAAATATCACTTTGCAAATTCCACAATAAATGTCTTAGCGAAAGACTTCTTGTGGGGAAAGCTGTAACTCTGTGAGATGATTTCACAGAACACAAAGAAGTTTCTCAGAAAGCTTCTTTCTCTTTGTTATCGGAGTTTATTTCCTTTGGCCCTATAGTCTTTAAAGGGATCCGAAATATCTGTTCTCAGATTCCACAGAAATAAGGCTAGCAAAGAGATCCGCGAAATACAGATGTAACTCTGTGAGATGAATTAACAGAACACTAAGCAGTTTCTCAGAAAGCTTCTTTCCAGATTTCATCTGAGGATATTTCCTTTTTCACCATTGCCCTCTATGCGCTTCCAAATATCACTTTGCCAATTCCACAATAAATGTCTTAGCGAAAGACTTCTTGTGGGGAAAGCTGTAACTCTGTGAGATGATTTCACAGAACACAAAGAAGTTTCTCAGAAAGCTTCTTTCTCGTTGTTATCGGAGTTTATATCCTTTGGCCCTATAGTCTTCAAAGGGATCCGAAATATCTCTTCTCAGATTCCACAGAAATAAGGCTAGCAAAGAGATCCACGAAATACAGATGTACCTCTGTGAGATGAATTAACAGAACACTAAGCAGTTTCTCAGAAAGCTTCTTTCCAGATTTCATCTGAGGATATTTCCTTTTTCACCATAGCCCTCTATGCGCTTCCAAATATCACTTTGCCAATTCCACAATAAATGTCTTAGCGAAAGACTTCTTGTGGGGAAAGCTGTAACTCTGTGAGATGATTTCACAGAACACAAAGAAGTTTCTCAGAAAGTTTCTTTCTCTTTGTTATCGGAGTTTATTTCCTTTGGCCCTATAGTCTTTAAAGGGATCCGAAATATCTGTTCTCAGATTCCACAGAAATAAGGCTAGCAAAGAGATCGACGAAATACAGATGTAACTCTGTGAGGTGAATTAACAGAACACTAAGCAGTTTCTCAGAAAGCTTCTTTCCAGATTTCATCTGAGGATATTTCCTTTTTCACCATTGCCCTCTATGGGCTTCCAAATATCACTTTGCCAATTCCAGAAGAACTGTCTTAGCGAAAGGCTTCTTGAGGGGAAAGCTGTAACTCTGTGAGATGATTTCACAGAACACAAAGAAGTTTCTCAGAAAGCTTCTTTCTCGTTGTTATCGGAGTTTATATCCTTTGGCCCTATAGTCTTCAAAGGGATCCGAAATATCTGTTCTCAGATTCCACAGAAATAAGGCTAGCAAAGAGAGCCACGAAATACAGATGTAACTCTGTGAGATGAATTAACAGAACACTAAGCAGTTTCTCAGAAAGCTTCTTTCCAGATTTCATCTGAGGATATTTCCTTTTTCACCATAGCCCTCTATGCGCTTCCAAATATCACTTTGCCAATTCCACAATAAATGTCTTAGCGAAAGACTTCTTGTGGGGAAAGCTGTAACTCTGTGAGATGATTTCACAGAACACAAAGAAGTTTCTCAGAAAGTTTCTTTCTCTTTGTTATCGGAGTTTATTTCCTTTGGCCCTACGGTCTTTAAAGGGATCCGAAATATCTGTTCTCAGATTCCACAGAAATAAGGCTAGCAAAGAGATCCGCGAAATACAGATGTAACTCTGTGAGATGAATTAACAGAACACTAAGCAGTTTCTCAGAAAGCTTCTTTCCAGATTTCATCTGAGGATATTTCCTTTTTCACCATTGCCCTCTATGCGCTTCCAAATATCACTTTGCCAATTCCACAATAAATGTCTTAGCGAAAGACTTCTTGTGGGGAAAGCTGTAACTCTGTGAGATGATTTCACAGAACACAAAGAAGTTTCTCAGAAAGTTTCTTTCTCTTTGTTATCGGAGTTTATTTCCTTTGGCCCTATAGTCTTTGAAGGGATCCGAAATATCTGTTCTCAGATTCCACAGAAATAAGGCTAGCAAAGAGATCCACGAAATACAGATGTAACTCTGTGAGATGAATTAACAGAACACTAAGCAGTTTCTCAGAAAGCTTCTTTCCAGATTTCATCTGAGGATATTTCCTTTTTCACCATTGCCCTCTATGGGCTTCCAAATATCACTTTGCCAATTCCACAAGAACTGTCTTAGCGAAAGGCTTCTTGAGGGGAAAGCTGTAACTCTGTGAGATGATTTCACAGAACACAAAGAAGTTTCTCAGAAAGTTTCTTTCTCTTTGTTATCGGAGTTTATTTCCTTTGGCCCTATAGTCTTTAAAGGGATCCGAAATATCTCTTCTCAGATTCCACAGAAATAAGGCTAGCAAAGAGATCCGCGAAATACAGATGTAACTCTGTGAGATGAATTAACAGAACACTAAGCAGTTTCTCAGAAAGCTTCTTTCCAGATTTCATCTGAGGATATTTCCTTTTTCACCATTGCCCTCTATGGGCTTCCAAATATCACTTTGCCAATTCCACAAGAACTGTCTTAGCGAAAGGCTTCTTGAGGGGAAAGCTGTAACTCTGTGAGATGATTTCACAGAACACAAAGAAATTTCTCAGAAAGCTTCTTTCTCTTTGTTATCGGAGTTTATTTCCTTTGGCCCTATAGTCTTTAAAGGGATCCGAAATATCTGTTCTCAGATTCCACAGAAATAAGGCTAGCAAAGAGATCCGCGAAATACAGATGTAACTCTGTGAGATGAATTAACAGAACACTAAGCAGTTTCTCAGAAAGCTTCTTTCCAGATTTCATCTGGGGATATTTCCTTTTTCACCATTGCCCTCTATGCGCTTCCAAATATCACTTTGCCAATTCCACAATAAATGTCTTAGCGAAAGAGTTCTTGTGGGGAAAGCTGTAACTCTGTGAGATGATTTCACAGAACACAAAGAAGTTTCTCAGAAAGCTTCTTTCTCGTTGTTATAGGAGTTTATATCCTTTGGCCCTATAGTCTTCAAAGGGATCCGAAATATCTCTTCTCAGATTCCACAGAAATAAGGCTAGCAAAGAGATCCACGAAATACAGATGTACCTCTGTGAGATGAATTAACAGAACACTAAGCAGTTTCTCAGAAAGCTTCTTTCCAGATTTCATCTGAGGATATTTCCTTTTTCACCATAGCCCTCTTTGCGCTTCCAAATATCACTTTGCCAATTCCACAATAAATGTCGTAGCGAAAGACTTCTTGTGGGGAAAGCTGTAACTCTGTGAGATGATTTCACAGAACACAAAGAAGTTTCTCAGAAAGTTTCTTTCTCTTTGTTATCGGAGTTTATTTCCTTTGGCCCTATAGTCTTTAAAGGGATCCGAAATATCTGTTCTCAGATTCCACAGAAATAAGGCGAGCAAAGAGATCGACGAAATACAGATGTAACTCTGTGAGGTGAATTAACAGAACACTAAGCAGTTTCTCAGAAAGCTTCTTTCCAGATTTCATCTGAGGATATTTCCTTTTTCACCATTGCCCTCTATGGGCTTCCAAATATCACTTTGCCAATTCCACAAGAACTGTCTTAGCGAAAGGCTTCTTGAGGGGAAAGCTGTAACTCTGTGAGATGATTTCACAGAACACAAAGAAGTTTCTCAGAAAGCTTCTTTCTCGTTGTTATCGGAGTTTATATCCTTTGGCCCTATAGTCTTCAAAGGGATCCGAAATATCTGTTCTCAGATTCCACAGAAATAAGGCTAGCAAAGAGAGCCACGAAATACAGATGTAACTCTGTGAGATGAATTAACAGAACACTAAGCAGTTTCTCAGAAAGCTTCTTTCCAGATTTCATCTGAGGATATTTCCTTTTTCACCATAGCCCTCTATGCGCTTCCAAATATCACTTTGCCAATTCCACAATAAATGTCTTAGCGAAAGACTTCTTGTGGGGAAAGCTGTAACTCTGTGAGATGATTTCACAGAACACAAAGAAGTTTCTCAGAAAGTTTCTTTCTCTTTGTTATCGGAGTTTATTTCCTTTGGCCCTACAGTCTTTAAAGGGATCCGAAATATCTGTTCTCAGATTCCACAGAAATAAGGCTAGCAAAGAGATCCACGAAATACAGATGTAACTCTGTGAGATGAATTAACAGAACACTAAGCAGTTTCTCAGAAAGCTTCTTTCCAGATTTCATCTGAGGATATTTCCTTTTTCACCAATGCCCTCTATGGGCTTCCAAATATCACTTTGCCAATTCCACAAGAACTGTCTTAGCGAAAGGCTTCTTGAGGGGAAAGCTGTAACTCTGTGAGATGATTCCACAGAACACAAAGAAGTTTCTCAGAAAGCTTCTTTCTCGTTGTTTTCGGAGTTTATATCCTTTGACCCTATAGTCTTCAAAGGGATCCGAAATATCTGTTCTCAGATTCCACAGAAATAAGGCTAGCAAAGAGAGCCACGAAATACAGATGTTACTCTGTGAGATGAATTAACAGAACACTAAGCAGTTTCTCAGAGAGCTTCTTTCCAGATTTCAACTGAGGATATTTCCTTTTTCACCATTGCCCTCTAGGGGTTCAAAATATCACTTTGCCAATTCAACAAGAACTGTCTTAGCGAAAGGCTTCTTGAGGGGAAAGCTGTAACTCTGTGAGATGATTTCACAGAACACAAAGAAGTTTCTCAGAAAGTTTCTTTCTCTTTGTTATCAGAGTTTATTTCCTTTGGCCCTATAGTCTTTAAAGGGATCCGAAATATCTGTTCTCAGATTCCACAGAAATAAGGGTAGCAAAGAGATCCACGAAATACAGATGTAACTCTGTGAGATGAATTAACAGAACACTAAGCAGTTTCTCAGAAAGCTTCTTTCCAGATTTCATCTGAGGATATTTCCTTTTTCACCATAGCCCTCTATGCGCTTCCAAATATCACTTTGCCAATTCCACAATAAATGTCTTAGCGAAAGACTTCTTGTGGGGAAAGCTGTAACTCTGTGAGATGATTTCACAGAACACAAAGAAGTTTCTCAGAAAGTTTCTTTCTCTTTGTTATCGGAGTTTATTTCCTTTGGCCCTACAGTCTTTAAAGGGATCCGAAATATCTGTTCTCAGATTCCACAGAAATAAGGCTAGCAAAGAGATCCGCGAAATACAGATGTAACTCTGTGAGATGAATTAACAGAACACTAAGCAGTTTCTCAGAAAGCTTCTTTCCAGATTTCATCTGAGGATATTTCCTTTTTCACCAATGCCCTCTATGGGCTTCCAAATATCACTTTGCCAATTCCACAAGAACTGTCTTAGCGAAAGGCTTCTTGAGGGGAAAGCTGTAACTCTGTGAGATGATTCCACAGAACACAAAGAAGTTTCTCAGAAAGCTTCTTTCTCGTTGTTTTCGGAGTTTATATCCTTTGGCCCTATAGTCTTCAAAGGGATCCGAAATATCTGTTCTCAGATTCCACAGAAATAAGGCTAGCAAAGAGAGCCACGAAATACAGATGTTACTCTGTGAGATGAATTAACAGAACACTAAGCAGTTTCTCAGAGAGCTTCTTTCCAGATTTCAACTGAGGATATTTCCTTTTTCACCATTGCCCTCTAGGGGTTCAAAATATCACTTTGCCAATTCCACAAGAACTGTCTTAGCGAAAGGCTTCTTGAGGGGAAAGCTGTAACTCTGTGAGATGATTTCACAGAACACAAAGAAGTTTCTCAGAAAGCTTCTTTCTCGTTGTTATCGGAGTTTATATCCTTTGGCCCTATAGTCTTCAAAGGGATCCGAAATATCTGTTCTCAGATTCCACAGAAATAAGGCTAGCAAAGAGAGCCACGAAATACAGATGTAACTCTGTGAGATGAATTAACAGAACGCTAAGCAGTTTCACAGAAAGCTTCTTTCCAGATTTCATCTGAGGATATTTCCTTTTTCACCATTGCCCTCTATGCGCTTCCAAATATCACTTTGCCAATTCCCCAAGAAATGTCTTAGCGAAAGACTTCTTGTGGGGAAAGCTGTAACTCTGTGATATGATTTCACAGAACACAAAGAAGTTTCTCAGAAAGCTTCTTTCTCGTTGTTATAGGAGTTTATATCCTTTGGCCCTATAGTCTTCAAAGGGATCCGAAATATCTCTTCTCAGATTCCACAGAAATAAGGCTAGCAAAGAGATCCACGAAATACAGATGTAACTCTGTGAGATGAATTAACAGAACACTAAGCAGTTTCTCAGAAAGCTTCTTTCCAGATTTCATCTGAGGATATTTCCTTTTTCACCATAGCCCTCTATGCGCTTCCAAATATCACTTTGCCAATTCCACAATAAATGTCTTAGCGAAAGACTTCTTGTGGGGAAAGCTGTAACTCTGTGAGATTATTTCACAGAACGCAAAGAAGTTTCTCAGAAAGTTTCTTTCTCTTTGTTATCGGAGTTTATTTCCTTTGGCCCTATAGTCTTTAAAGGGATCCGAAATATCTGTTCTCAGATTCCACAGAAATAAGGCTAGCAAAGAGATCCGCGAAATACAGATGTAACTCTGTGAGATGAATTAACAGAACACTAAGCAGTTTCTCAGAAAGCTTCTTTCCAGATTTCATCTGAGGATATTTCCTTTTTCACCATAGCCCTCTATGCGCTTCCAAATATCACTTTGCCAATTCCACAATAAATGTCTTAGCGAAAGACTTCTTGTGGGGAAAGCTGTAACTCTGTGAGATGATTTCACAGAACACAAAGAAGTTTCTCAGAAAGCTTCTTTCTCTTTGTTATCGGAGTTTATTTCCTTTGGCCCTATAGTCTTTAAAGGGATCCGAAATATCTGTTCTCAGATTCCACAGAAATAAGGCTAGCAAAGAGATCCGCGAAATACAGATGTAACTCTGTGAGATGAATTAACAGAACACTAAGCAGTTTCTCAGAAAGCTTCTTTCCAGATTTCATCTGAGGATATTTCCTTTTTCACCATTGCCCTCTATGCGCTTCCAAATATCACTTTGCCAATTCCACAATAAATGTCTTAGCGAAAGACTTCTTGTGGGGAAAGCTGTAACTCTGTGAGATGATTTCACAGAACACAAAGAAGTTTCTCAGAAAGCTTCTTTCTCGTTGTTATCGGAGTTTATATCCTTTGGCCCTATAGTCTTCAAAGGGATCCGAAATATCTCTTCTCAGATTCCACAGAAATAAAGCTAGCAAAGAGATCCACGAAATACAGATGTACCTCTGTGAGATGAATTAACAGAACACTAAGCAGTTTCTCAGAAAGCTTCTTTCCAGATTTCATCTGAGGATATTTCCTTTTTCACCATAGCCCTCTATGCACTTCCAAATATCACTTTGCCAATTCCACAATAAATGTCTTAGCGAAAGACTTCTTGTGGGGAAAGCTGTAACTCTGTGAGATGATTTCACAGAACACAAAGAAGTTTCTCAGAAAGTTTCTTTCTCTTTGTTATCGGAGTTTATTTCCTTTGGCCCTATAGTCTTTAAAGGGATCCGAAATATCTGTTCTCAGATTCCACAGAAATAAGGCTAGCAAAGAGATCGACGAAATACAGATGTAACTCTGTGAGGTGAATTAACAGAACACTAAGCAGTTTCTCAGAAAGCTTCTTTCCAGATTTCATCTGAGGATATTTCCTTTTTCACCATTGCCCTCTATGGGCTTCCAAATATCACTTTGACAATTCCACAAGAACTGTCTTAGCGAAAGGCTTCTTGAGGGGAAAGCTGTAACTCTGTGAGATGATTTCACAGAACACAAAGAAGTTTCTCAGAAAGCTTCTTTCTCGTTGTTATCGGAGTTTATATCCTTTGGCCCTATAGTCTTCAAAGGGATCCGAAATATCTGTTCTCAGATTCCACAGAAATAAGGCTAGCAAAGAGAGCCACGAAATACAGATGTAACTCTGTGAGATGAATTAACAGAACACTAAGCAGTTTCTCAGAAAGCTTCTTTCCAGATTTCATCTGAGGATATTTCCTTTTTCACCATAGCCCTCTATGCGCTTCCAAATATCACTTTGCCAATTCCACAATGAATGTCTTAGCGAAAGACTTCTTGTGGGGAAAGCTGTAACTCTGTGAGATTATTTCACAGAACACAAAGAAGTTTCTCAGAAAGTTTCTTTCTCTTTGTTAAAGGAGTTTATTTCCTTTGGCCCTATAGTCTTTAAAGGGATCCGAAATATCTGTTCTCAGATTCCACAGAAATAAGGCTAGCAAAGAGAGCCACGAAATACAGATGTTACTCTGTGAGATGAATTGACAGAACACTAAGCAGTTTCTCAGAGAGCTTCTTTCCAGATTTCAACTGAGGATATTTCCTTTTTCACCATTGCCCTCTAGTGGTTCAAAATATCACTTTGCCAATTCAACAAGAACTGTCTTAGCGAAAGGCTTCTTGAGGGGAAAGCTGTAACTCTGTGAGATGATTTCACAGAACACAAAGAAGTTTCTCAGAAAGTTTCTTTCTCTTTGTTATCAGAGTTTATTTCCTTTGGCCCTATAGTCTTTAAAGGGATCCGAAATATCTGTTCTCAGATTCCACAGAAATAAGGGTAGCAAAGAGATCCACGAAATACAGATGTAACTCTGTGAGATGAATTAACAGAACACTAAGGAGTTTCTCAGAAAGCTTCTTTCCATATTTCATCTGAGGATATTTCCTTTTTCACCATAGCCCTCTATGCGCTTCCAAATATCACTTTGCCAATTCCACAATAAATGTCTTAGCGAAAGACTTCTTGTGGGGAAAGCTGTAACTCTGTGAGATGATTTCACAGAACACAAAGAAGTTTCTCAGAAAGTTTCTTTCTCTTTGTTATCGGAGTTTATTTCCTTTGGCCCTATAGTCTTTAAAGGGATCCGAAATATCTGTTCTCAGATTCCACAGAAATAAGGCTAGCAAATGGATCGACGAAATACAGATGTAACTCTGTGAGGTGAATTAACAGAACACTAAGCAGTTTCTCAGAAAGCTTCTTTCCAGATTTCATCTGAGGATATTTCCTTTTTCACCTTTGCCCTCTATGGGCTTCCAAATATCACTTTGCCAATTCCACAAGAACTGTCTTAGCGAAAGGCTTCTTGAGGGGAAAGCTGTAACTCTGTGAGATGATTTCACAGAACACAAAGAAGTTTCTCAGAAAGCTTCTTTCTCGTTGTTATCGGAGTTTATATCCTTTGGCCCTATAGTCTTCAAAGGGATCCGAAATATCTGTCCTCAGATTCCACAGAAATAAGGCTAGCAAAGAGAGCCACGAAATACAGATGTAACTCTGTGAGATGAATTAACAGAACGCTAAGCAGTTTCTCAGAAAGCTTCTTTCCAGATTTCATCTGAGGATATTTCCTTTTTCACCATTGCCCTCTATGGGCTTCAAAATAGCACTTCGCCAATTCAACAAGAACTGTCTTAGCGAAAGGCTTCTTGAGGGGAAAGCTGTAACTCTGTGAGATGATTTCACAGAACACAAAGAAGTTTCTCAGAAAGCTTCTTTCTCATTGTTATCGGAGTTTATATCCTTTGGCCCTATAGTCTTCAAAGGGATCCGAAATATCTGTTCTCAGATTCCACAGAAATAAGGCTAGCAAAGAGATCCGCGAAATACAGATGTAACTCTGTGAGATGAATTAACAGAACACTAAGCAGTTTCTCAGAAAGCTTCTTTCCAGATTTCATCTGAGGATATTTCCTTTTTCACCATAGCCCTCTATGCGCTTCCAAATATCACTTTGCCAATTCCACAATAAATGTCATAGCGAAAGACTTCTTGTGGGGAAAGCTGTAACTCTGTGAGATGATTTCACAGAACACAAAGAAGTTTCTCAGAAAGCTTCTTTCTCGTTGTTATCGGAGTTTATATCCTTTGGCCCTATAGTCTTCAAAGGGATCCGAAATATCTCTTCTCAGATTCCACAGAAATAAGGCTAGCAAAGAGATCCGCGAAATACAGATGTAACTCTGTGAGATGAATTAACAGAACACTAAGCAGTTTCTCAGAAAGCTTCTTTCCAGATTTCATCTGAGGATATTTCCTTTTTCACCATAGCCCTCTATGCGCTTCCAAATATCACTTTGCCAATTCCACAATAAATGTCTTAGCGAAAGACTTCTTGTGGGGAAAGCTGTAACTCTGTGAGATTATTTCACAGAACGCAAAGAAGTTTCTCAGAAAGTTTCTTTCTCTTTGTTATCGGAGTTTATTTCCTTTGGCCCTATAGTCTTTAAAGGGATCCGAAATATCTGTTCTCAGATTCCACAGAAAAAAGGCTAGCAAAGAGATCCGCGAAATACAGATGTAACTCTGTGAGGTGAATTAACAGAACACTAAGCAGTTTCTCAGAAAGCTTCTTTCCAGATTTCATCTGAGGATATTTCCTTTTTCACCATAGCCCTCTATGCGCTTCCAAATATCACTTTGCCAATTCCACAATAAATGTCTTAGCGAAAGACTTCTTGTGTGGAAAGCTGTAACTCTGTGAGATGATTTCACAGAACACAAAGAAGTTTCTCAGAAAGCTTCTTTCTCTTTGTTATCGGAGTTTATTTCCTTTGGCCCTATAGTCTTTAAAGGGATCCGAAATATCTGTTCTCAGATTCCACAGAAATAAGGCTAGCAAAGAGATCCGCGAAATACAGATGTAACTCTGTGAGATGAATTAACAGAACACTAAGCAGTTTCTCAGAAAGCTTCTTTCCAGATTTCATCTGAGGATATTTCCTTTTTCACCATTGCCCTCTATGCGCTTCCAAATATCACTTTGCCAATTCCACAATAAATGTCTTAGCGAAAGACTTCTTGTGGGGAAAGCTGTAACTCTGTGAGATGATTTCACAGAACACAAAGAAGTTTCTCAGAAAGTTTCTTTCTCTTTGTTATCGGAGTTTATTTCCTTTGGCCCTATAGTCTTTGAAGGGATCCGAAATATCTGTTCTCAGATTCCACAGAAATAAGGCTAGCAAAGAGATCCACGAAATACAGATGTAACTCTGTGAGATGAATTAACAGAACACTAAGCAGTTTCTCAGAAAGCTTCTTTCCAGATTTCATCTGAGGATATTTCCTTTTTCACCATTGCCCTCTATGGGCTTCCAAATATCACTTTGCCAATTCCACAAGAACTGTCTTAGCGAAAGGCTTCTTGAGGGGAAAGCTGTAACTCTGTGAGATGATTTCACAGAACACAAAGAAGTTTCTCAGAAAGTTTCTTTCTCTTTGTTATCGGAGTTTATTTCCTTTGGCCCTATAGTCTTTAAAGGGATCCGAAATATCTCTTCTCAGATTCCACAGAAATAAGGCTAGCAAAGAGATCCGCGAAATACAGATGTAACTCTGTGAGATGAATTAACAGAACACTAAGCAGTTTCTCAGAAAGCTTCTTTCCAGATTTCATCTGAGGATATTTCCTTTTTCACCAATGCCCTCTATGGGCTTCCAAATATCACTTTGCCAATTCCACAAGAACTGTCTTAGCGAAAGGCTTCTTGAGGGGAAAGCTGTAACTCTGTGAGATGATTCCACAGAACACAAAGAAGTTTCTCAGAAAGCTTCTTTCTCGTTGTTTTCGGAGTTTATATCCTTTGGCCCTATAGTCTTCAAAGGGATCCGAAATATCTGTTCTCAGATTCCACAGAAATAAGGCTAGCAAAGAGAGCCACGAAATACAGATGTTACTCTGTGAGATGAATTAACAGAACACTAAGCAGTTTCTCAGAGAGCTTCTTTCCAGATTTCAACTGAGGATATTTCCTTTTTCACCATTGCCCTCTAGGGGTTCAAAATATCACTTTGCCAATTCAACAAGAACTGTCTTAGCGAAAGGCTTCTTGAGGGGAAAGCTGTAACTCTGTGAGATGATTTCACAGAACACAAAGAAGTTTCTCAGAAAGTTTCTTTCTCTTTGTTATCAGAGTTTATTTCCTTTGGCCCTATAGTCTTTAAAGGGATCCGAAATATCTGTTCTCAGATTCCACAGAAATAAGGGTAGCAAAGAGAGCCACGAAATACAGATGTAACTCTGTGAGATGAATTAACAGAACACTAAGCAGTTTCTCAGAAAGCTTCTTTCCAGATTTCATCTGAGGATATTTCCTTTTTCACCATAGCCCTCTATGCGCTTCCAAATATCACTTTTCCAATTCCTCAATAAATGTCTTAGCGAAAGACTTCTTGTGGGGAAAGCTGTAACTCTGTGAGATGATTTCACAGAACACAAAGAAGTTTCTCAGAAAGTTTCTTTCTCTTTGTTATCGGAGTTTATTTCCTTTGGCCCTATAGTCTTTAAAGGGATCCGAAATATCTGTTCTCAGATTCCACAGAAATAAGGCTAGCAAAGAGATCGACGAAATACAGATGTAACTCTGTGAGGTGAATTAACAGAACACTAAGCAGTTTCTCAGAAAGCTTCTTTCCAGATTTCATCTGAGGATATTTCCTTTTTCACCATAGCCCTCTATGCGCTTCCAAATATCACTTTGCCAATTCCACAAGAACTGTCTTAGCGAAAGGCTTCTTGAGAGGAAAGCTGTAACTCTGTGAGATGATTTCACAGAACACAAAGAAGTTTCTCAGAAACCTTCTTTCTCGTTGTTATCGGAGTTTATATCCTTTGGCCCTATAGTCTTCAAAGGGATCCGAAATATCTGTTCTCAGATTCCACAGAAATAAGGCTAGCAAAGAGAGCCACGAAATACAGATGTAACTCTGTGAGATGAATTAACAGAACGCTAAGCAGTTTCTCAGAAAGCTTCTTTCCAGATTTCATCAGAGGATATTTCCTTTTTCACCATTGCCCTCTATGGGCTTCCAAATATCACTTTGCCAATTCCACAAGAACTGTCTTAGCGAAAGGCTTCTTGAGGGGAAAGCTGTAACTCTGTGAGATGATTTCACAGAACACAAAGAAGTTTCTCAGAAAGCTTCTTTCTCATTGTTATCGGAGTTTATATCCTTTGGCCCTATAATCTTCAAAGGGATCCGAAATATCTGTTCTCAGATTCCACAGAAATAAGGCTAGCAAAGAGATCCGCGATATACAGATGTAACTCTGTGAGATGAATTAACAGAACACTCAGCAGTTTCTCAGAAAGCTTCTTTCCAGATTTCATCTGAGGATATTTCCTTTTTCACCATAGCCCTCTATGCGCTTCCAAATATCACTTTGCCAATTCCACAATAAATGTCATAGCGAAAGACTTCTTGTGGGGAAAGCTGTAACTCTGTGAGATGATTTCACAGAACACAAAGAAGTTTCTCAGAAAGCTTCTTTCTCGTTGTTATAGGAGTTTATATCCTTTGGCCCTATAGTCTTCAAAGGGATCCGAAATATCTCTTCTCAGATTCCACAGAAATAAGGCTAGCAAAGAGATCCACGAAATACAGATGTAACTCTGTGAGATGAATTAACAGAACACTAAGCAGTTTCTCAGAAAGCTTCTTTCCAGATTTCATCTGAGGATATTTCCTTTTTCACCATAGCCCTCTATGCGCTTCCAAATATCACTTTGCCAATTCCACAATAAATGTCTTAGCGAAAGACTTCTTGTGGGGAAAGCTGTAACTCTGTGAGATTATTTCACAGAACGCAAAGAAGTTTCTCAGAAAGTTTCTTTCTCTTTGTTATCGGAGTTTATTTCCTTTGGCCCTATAGTCTTTAAAGGGATCCGAAATATCTGTTCTCAGATTCCACAGAAATAAGGCTAGCAAAGAGATCCGCGAAATACAGATGTAACTCTGTGAGATGAATTAACAGAACACTAAGCAGTTTCTCAGAAAGCTTCTTTCCAGATTTCATCTGAGGATATTTCCTTTTTCACCATAGCCCTCTATGCGCTTCCAAATATCACTTTTCCAATTCCACAATAAATGTCTTAGCGAAAGACTTCTTGTGGGGAAAGCTGTAACTCTGTGAGATGATTTCACAGAACACAAAGAAGTTTCTCAGAAAGCTTCTTTCTCGTTGTTATCGGAGTTTATATCCTTTGGCCCTATAGTCTTCAAAGGGATCCGAAATATCTCTTCTCAGATTCCACAGAAATAAGGCTAGCAAAGAGAGCCACGAAATACAGATGTAACTCTGTGAGATGAATTAACAGAACACTAAGCAGTTTCTCAGAAAGCTTCTTTCCAGATTTCATCTGAGGATATTTCCTTTTTCACCATAGCCCTCTATGCGCTTCCAAATATCACTTTGCCAATTCCACAATAAATGTCTTAGCGAAAGACTTCTTGTGGGGAAAGCTGTAACTCTGTGAGATGATTTCACAGAACACAAAGAAGTTTCTCAGAAAGTTTCTTTCTCTTTGTTATCGGGGTTTATTTCCTTTGGCCCTACAGTCTTTAAAGGGATCCGAAATATCTGTTCTCAGATTCCACAGAAATAAGGCTAGCAAAGAGATCCACGAAATAGAGATGTAACTCTGTGAGATGAATTAACAGAACACTAAGCAGTTTCTCAGAAAGCTTCTTTCCAGATTTCATCTGAGGATATTTCCTTTTTCACCAATGCCCTCTATGGGCTTCCAAATATCACTTTGCCAATTCCACAAGAACTGTCTTAGCGAAAGGCTTCTTGAGGGGAAAGCTGTAACTCTGTGAGATGATTCCACAGAACACAAAGAAGTTTCTCAGAAAGCTTCTTTCTCGTTGTTTTCGGAGTTTATATCCTTTGGCCCTATAGTCTTCAAAGGGATCCGAAATATCTGTTCTCAGATTCCACAGAAATAAGGCTAGCAAAGGGAGCCACGAAATACAGATGTTACTCTGTGAGATGAATTAACAGAACACTAAGCAGTTTCTCAGAGAGCTTCTTTCCAGATTTCAACTGAGGATATTTCCTTTTTCACCATTGCCCTCTAGGGGTTCAAAATATCACTTTGCCAATTCAACAAGAACTGTCTTAGCGAAACGCTTCTTGAGGGGAAAGCTGTAACTCTGTGAGATGATTTCACAGAACACAAAGAAGTTTCTCAGAAAGTTTCTTTCTCTTTGTTATCAGAGTTTATTTCCTTTGGCCCTATAGTCTTTAAAGGGATCCGAAATATCTGTTCTCAGATTCCACAGAAATAAGGGTAGCAAAGAGATCCACGAAATACAGATGTAACTCTGTGAGATGAATTAACAGAACACTAAGCAGTTTCTCAGAAAGCTTCTTTCCAGATTTCATCTGAGGATATTTCCTTTTTCACCATAGCCCTCTATGCGCTTCCAAATATCACTTTGCCAATTCCACAATAAATGTCTTAGCGAAAGACTTCTTGTGGGGAAAGCTGTAACTCTGTGAGATGATTTCACAGAACACAAAGAAGTTTCTCAGAAAGTTTCTTTCTCTTTGTTATCGGAGTTTATTTCCTTTGGCCCTATAGTCTTTAAAGGGATCCGAAATATCTGTTCTCAGATTCCACAGAAATAAGGCTAGCAAAGAGATCGACGAAATACAGATGTAACTCTGTGAGGTGAATTAACAGAACACTAAGCAGTTTCTCAGAAAGCTTCTTTCCAGATTTCATCAGAGGATATTTCCTTTTTCACCATAGCCCTCTATGCGCTTCCAAATATCACTTTGCCAATTCCACAAGAACTGTCTTAGCGAAAGGCTTCTTGAGGGGAAAGCTGTAACTCTGTGAGATGATTTCACAGAACACAAAGAAGTTTCTCAGAAAGCTTCTTTCTCGTTGTTATCGGAGTTTATATCCTTTGGCCCTATAGTCTTCAAAGGGATCCGAAATATCTGTTCTCAGATTCCACAGAAATAAGGCTAGCAAAGAGAGCCACGAAATACAGATGTAACTCTGTGAGATGAATTAACAGAACGCTAAGCAGTTTCTCAGAAAGCTTCTTTCCAGATTTCATCTGAGGATATTTCCTTTTTCACCATTGCCCTCTATGGGCTTCCAAATATCACTTTGCCAATTCCACAAGAACTGTCTTAGCGAAAGGCTTCTTGAGGGGAAAGCTGTAACTCTGTGAGATGATTTCACAGAACACAAAGAAGTTTCTCAGAAAGCTTCTTTCTCATTGTTATCGGAGTTTATATCCTTTGGCCCTATAATCTTCAAAGGGATCCGAAATATCTGTTCTCAGATTCCACAGAAATAAGGCTAGCAAAGAGATCCGCGAAATACAGATGTAACTCTGTGAGATGAATTAACAGAACACTCAGCAGTTTCTCAGAAAGCTTCTTTCCAGATTTCATCTGAGGATATTTCCTTTTTCACCATAGCCCTCTATGCGCTTCCAAATATCACTTTGCCAATTCCACAATAAATGTCATAGCGAAAGACTTCTTGTGGGGAAAGCTGTAACTCTGTGAGATGATTTCACAGAACACAAAGAAGTTTCTCAGAAAGCTTCTTTCTCGTTGTAATAGGAGTTTATATCCTTTGGCCCTATAGTCTTCAAAGGGATCCGAAATATCTCTTCTCAGATTCCACAGAAATAAGGCTAGCAAAGAGATCCACGAAATACAGATGTAACTCTGTGTGATGAATTAACAGAACACTAAGCAGTTTCTCAGAAAGCTTCTTTCCAGATTTCATCTGAGGATATTTCCTTTTTCACCATAGCCCTCTATGCGCTTCCAAATATCACTTTGCCAATTCCACAATAAATGTCTTAGCGAAAGACTTCTTGTGGGGAAAGCTGTAACTCTGTGAGATTATTTCACAGAACGCAAAGAAGTTTCTCAGAAAGTTTCTTTCTCTTTGTTATCGGAGTTTATTTCCTTTGGCCCTATAGTCTTTAAAGGGATCCGAAATATCTGTTCTCAGATTCCACAGAAATAAGGCTAGCAAAGAGATCCGCGAAATACAGATGTAACTCTGTGAGATGAATTAACAGAACACTAAGCAGTTTCTCAGAAAGCTTCTTTCCAGATTTCATCTGAGGATATTTCCTTTTTCACCATAGCCCTCTATGCGCTTCCAAATATCACTTTTCCAATTCCACAATAAATGTCTTAGCGAAAGACTTCTTGTGGGGAAAGCTGTAACTCTGTGAGATGATTTCACAGAACACAAAGAAGTTTCTCAGAAAGCTTCTTTCTCGTTGTTATCGGAGTTTATATCCTTTGGCCCTATAGTCTTCAAAGGGATCCGAAATATCTCTTCTCAGATTCCACAGAAATAAGGCTAGCAAAGAGAGCCACGAAATACAGATGTAACTCTGTGAGATGAATTAACAGAACACTAAGCAGTTTCTCAGAAAGCTTCTTTCCAGATTTCATCTGAGGATATTTCCTTTTTCACCATAGCCCTCTATGCGCTTCCAAATATCACTTTGCCAATTCCACAATAAATGTCTTAGCGAAAGACTTCTTGTGGGGAAAGCTGTAACTCTGTGAGATGATTTCACAGAACACAAAGAAGTTTCTCAGAAAGTTTCTTTCTCTTTGTTATCGGGGTTTATTTCCTTTGGCCCTACAGTCTTTAAAGGGATCCGAAATATCTGTTCTCAGATTCCACAGAAATAAGGCTAGCAAAGAGATCCACGAAATAGAGATGTAACTCTGTGAGATGAATTAACAGAACACTAAGCAGTTTCTCAGAAAGCTTCTTTCCAGATTTCATCTGAGGATATTTCCTTTTTCACCAATGCCCTCTATGGGCTTCCAAATATCACTTTGCCAATTCCACAAGAACTGTCTTAGCGAAAGGCTTCTTGAGGGGAAAGCTGTAACTCTGTGAGATGATTCCACAGAACACAAAGAAGTTTCTCAGAAAGCTTCTTTCTCGTTGTTTTCGGAGTTTATATCCTTTGGCCCTATAGTCTTCAAAGGGATCCGAAATATCTGTTCTCAGATTCCACAGAAATAAGGCTAGCAAAGGGAGCCACGAAATACAGATGTTACTCTGTGAGATGAATTAACAGAACACTAAGCAGTTTCTCAGAGAGCTTCTTTCCAGATTTCAACTGAGGATATTTCCTTTTTCACCATTGCCCTCTAGGGGTTCAAAATATCACTTTGCCAATTCAACAAGAACTGTCTTAGCGAAACGCTTCTTGAGGGGAAAGCTGTAACTCTGTGAGATGATTTCACAGAACACAAAGAAGTTTCTCAGAAAGTTTCTTTCTCTTTGTTATCAGAGTTTATTTCCTTTGGCCCTATAGTCTTTAAAGGGATCCGAAATATCTGTTCTCAGATTCCACAGAAATAAGGGTAGCAAAGAGATCCACGAAATACAGATGTAACTCTGTGAGATGAATTAACAGAACACTAAGCAGTTTCTCAGAAAGCTTCTTTCCAGATTTCATCTGAGGATATTTCCTTTTTCACCATAGCCCTCTATGCGCTTCCAAATATCACTTTGCCAATTCCACAATAAATGTCTTAGCGAAAGACTTCTTGTGGGGAAAGCTGTAACTCTGTGAGATGATTTCACAGAACACAAAGAAGTTTCTCAGAAAGTTTCTTTCTCTTTGTTATCGGAGTTTATTTCCTTTGGCCCTATAGTCTTTAAAGGGATCCGAAATATCTGTTCTCAGATTCCACAGAAATAAGGCTAGCAAAGAGATCGACGAAATACAGATGTAACTCTGTGAGGTGAATTAACAGAACACTAAGCAGTTTCTCAGAAAGCTTCTTTCCAGATTTCATCAGAGGATATTTCCTTTTTCACCATAGCCCTCTATGCGCTTCCAAATATCACTTTGCCAATTCCACAAGAACTGTCTTAGCGAAAGGCTTCTTGAGGGGAAAGCTGTAACTCTGTGAGATGATTTCACAGAACACAAAGAAGTTTCTCAGAAAGCTTCTTTCTCGTTGTTATCGGAGTTTATATCCTTTGGCCCTATAGTCTTCAAAGGGATCCGAAATATCTGTTCTCAGATTCCACAGAAATAAGGCTAGCAAAGAGAGCCACGAAATACAGATGTAACTCTGTGAGATGAATTAACAGAACGCTAAGCAGTTTCTCAGAAAGCTTCTTTCCAGATTTCATCTGAGGATATTTCCTTTTTCACCATTGCCCTCTATGGGCTTCCAAATATCACTTTGCCAATTCCACAAGAACTGTCTTAGCGAAAGGCTTCTTGAGGGGAAAGCTGTAACTCTGTGAGATGATTTCACAGAACACAAAGAAGTTTCTCAGAAAGCTTCTTTCTCATTGTTATCGGAGTTTATATCCTTTGGCCCTATAATCTTCAAAGGGATCCGAAATATCTGTTCTCAGATTCCACAGAAATAAGGCTAGCAAAGAGATCCGCGAAATACAGATGTAACTCTGTGAGATGAATTAACAGAACACTCAGCAGTTTCTCAGAAAGCTTCTTTCCAGATTTCATCTGAGGATATTTCCTTTTTCACCATAGCCCTCTATGCGCTTCCAAATATCACGTTGCCAATTCCACAATAAATGTCATAGCGAAAGACTTCTTGTGGGGAAAGCTGTAACTCTGTGAGATGATTTCACAGAACACAAAGAAGTTTCTCAGAAAGCTTCTTTCTCGTTGTAATAGGAGTTTATATCCTTTGGCCCTATAGTCTTCAAAGGGATCCGAAATATCTCTTCTCAGATTCCACAGAAATAAGGCTAGCAAAGAGATCCACGAAATACAGATGTAACTCTGTGTGATGAATTAACAGAACACTAAGCAGTTTCTCAGAAAGCTTCTTTCCAGATTTCATCTGAGGATATTTCCTTTTTCACCATAGCCCTCTATGCGCTTCCAAATATCACTTTGCCAATTCCACAATAAATGTCTTAGCGAAAGACTTCTTGTGGGGAAAGCTGTAACTCTGTGAGATTATTTCACAGAACGCAAAGAAGTTTCTCAGAAAGTTTCTTTCTCTTTGTTATCGGAGTTTATTTCCTTTGGCCCTATAGTCTTTAAAGGGATCCGAAATATCTGTTCTCAGATTCCACAGAAATAAGGCTAGCAAAGAGATCCGCGAAATACAGATGTAACTCTGTGAGATGAATTAACAGAACACTAAGCAGTTTCTCAGAAAGCTTCTTTCCAGATTTCATCTGAGGATATTTCCTTTTTCACCATAGCCCTCTATGCGCTTCCAAATATCACTTTGCCAATTCCACAATAAATGTCTTAGCGAAAGACTTCTTGTGGGGAAAGCTGTAACTCTGTGAGATGATTTCACAGAACACAAAGAAGTTTCTCAGAAAGTTTCTTTCTCTTTGTTATCGGAGTTTATTTCCTTTGGCCCTATAGTCTTTAAAGGGATCCGAAATATCTGTTCTCAGATTCCACAGAAATAAGGCTAGCAAAGAGATCGACGAAATACAGATGTAACTCTGTGAGGTGAATTAACAGAACACTAAGCAGTTTCTCAGAAAGCTTCTTTCCAGATTTCATCTGAGGATATTTCCTTTTTCACCATTGCCCTCTATGGGCTTCCAAATATCACTTTGCCAATTCCACAAGAACTGTCTTAGCGAAAGGCTTCTTGAGGGGAAAGCTGTAACTCTGTGAGATGATTTCACAGAACACAAAGAAGTTTCTCAGAAAGCTTCTTTCTCGTTGTTATCGGAGTTTATATCCTTTGGCCCTATAGTCTTCAAAGGGATCCGAAATATCTGTTCTCAGATTCCACAGAAATAAGGCTAGCAAAGAGAGCCACGAAATACAGATGTAACTCTGTGAGATGAATTAACAGAACACTAAGCAGTTTCTCAGAAAGCTTCTTTCCAGATTTCATCTGAGGATATTTCCTTTTTCACCATAGCCCTCTATGCGCTTCCAAATATCACTTTGCCAATTCCACAATAAATGTCTTAGCGAAAGACTTCTTGTGGGGAAAGCTGTAACTCTGTGAGATGATTTCACAGAACACAAAGAAGTTTCTCAGAAAGTTTCTTTCTCTTTGTTATCGGAGTTTATTTCCTTTGGCCCTACAGTCTTTAAAGGGATCCGAAATATCTGTTCTCAGATTCCACAGAAATAAGGCTAGCAAAGAGATCCGCGAAATACAGATGTAACTCTGTGAGATGAATTAACAGAACACTAAGCAGTTTCTCAGAAAGCTTCTTTCCAGATTTCATCTGAGGATATTTCCTTTTTCACCATTGCCCTCTATGCGCTTCCAAATATCACTTTGCCAATTCCACAATAAATGTCTTAGCGAAAGACTTCTTGTGGGGAAAGCTGTAACTCTGTGAGATGATTTCACAGAACACAAAGAAGTTTCTCAGAAAGTTTCTTTCTCTTTGTTATCGGAGTTTATTTCCTTTGGCCCTATAGTCTTTGAAGGGATCCGAAATATCTGTTCTCAGATTCCACAGAAATAAGGGTAGCAAAGAGATCCACGAAATACAGATGTAACTCTGTGAGATGAATTAACAGAACACTAAGCAGTTTCTCAGAAAGCTTCTTTCCAGATTTCATCTGAGGATATTTCCTTTTTCACCATTGCCCTCTATGCGCTTCCAAATATCACTTTGCCAATTCCACAATAAATGTCTTAGCGAAAGACTTCTTGTGGGGAAAGCTGTAACTCTGTGAGATGATTTCACAGAACACAAAGAAGTTTCTCAGAAAGTTTCTTTCTCTTTGTTATCGGAGTTTATTTCCTTTGGCCCTATAGTCTTTAAAGGGATCCGAAATATCTGTTCTCAGATTCCACAGAAATAAGGCTAGCAAAGAGATCGACGAAATACAGATGTAACTCTGTGAGGTGAATTAACAGAACACTAAGCAGTTTCTCAGAAAGCTTCTTTCCAGATTTCATCTGAGGATATTTCCTTTTTCACCATAGCCCTCTATGCGCTTCCAAATATCACTTTGCCAATTCCACAAGAACTGTCTTAGCGAAAGGCTTCTTGAGGGGAAAGCTGTAACTCTGTGAGATGATTTCACAGAACACAAAGAAGTTTCTCAGAAAGCTTCTTTCTCGTTGTTATCGGAGTTTATATCCTTTGGCCCTATAGTCTTCAAAGGGATCCGAAATATCTGTTCTCAGATTCCACAGAAATAAGGCTAGCAAAGAGAGCCACGAAATACAGATGTAACTCTGTGAGATGAATTAACAGAACGCTAAGCAGTTTCTCAGAAAGCTTCTTTCCAGATTTCATCTGAGGATATTTCCTTTTTCACCATTGCCCTCTATGGGCTTCCAAATATCACTTTGCCAATTCCACAAGAACTGTCTTAGCGAAAGGCTTCTTGAGGGGAAAGCTGTAACTCTGTGAGATGATTTCACAGAACACAAAGAAGTTTCTCAGAAAGCTTCTTTCTCATTGTTATCGGAGTTTATATCCTTTGGCCCTATAATCTTCAAAGGGATCCGAAATATCTGTTCTCAGATTCCACAGAAATAAGGCTAGCAAAGAGATCCGCGAAATACAGATGTAACTCTGTGAGATGAATTAACAGAACACTCAGCAGTTTCTCAGAAAGCTTCTTTCCAGATTTCATCTGAGGATATTTCCTTTTTCACCATAGCCCTCTATGCGCTTCCAAATATCACTTTGCCAATTCCACAATAAATGTCATAGCGAAAGACTTCTTGTGGGGAAAGCTGTAACTCTGTGAGATGATTTCACAGAACACAAAGAAGTTTCTCAGAAAGCTTCTTTCTCGTTGTTATAGGAGTTTATATCCTTTGGCCCTATAGTCTTCAAAGGGATCCGAAATATCTCTTCTCAGATTCCACAGAAATAAGGCTAGCAAAGAGATCCACGAAATACAGATGTAACTCTGTGAGATGAATTAACAGAACACTAAGCAGTTTCTCAGAAAGCTTCTTTCCAGATTTCATCTGAGGATATTTCCTTTTTCACCATAGCCCTCTATGCGCTTCCAAATATCACTTTGCCAATTCCACAATAAATGTCTTAGCGAAAGACTTCTTGTGGGGAAAGCTGTAACTCTGTGAGATTATTTCACAGAACGCAAAGAAGTTTCTCAGAAAGTTTCTTTCTCTTTGTTATCGGAGTTTATTTCCTTTGGCCCTATAGTCTTTAAAGGGATCCGAAATATCTGTTCTCAGATTCCACAGAAATAAGGCTAGCAAAGAGATCCGCGAAATACAGATGTAACTCTGTGAGATGAATTAACAGAACACTAAGCAGTTTCTCAGAAAGCTTCTTTCCAGATTTCATCTGAGGATATTTCCTTTTTCACCATAGCCCTCTATGCGCTTCCAAATATCACTTTGCCAGTTCCACAATAAATGTCTTAGCGAAAGACTTCTTGTGGGGAAAGCTGTAACTCTGTGAGATGATTTCACAGAACACAAAGAAGTTTCTCAGAAAGCTTCTTTCTCTTTGTTATCGGAGTTTATTTCCTTTGGCCCTATAGTCTTTAAAGGGATCCGAAATATCTGTTCTCAGATTCCACAGAAATAAGGCTAGCAAAGAGATCCGCGAAATACAGATGTAACTCTGTGAGATGAATTAACAGAACACTAAGCAGTTTCTCAGAAAGCTTCTTTCCAGATTTCATCTGTGGATATTTCCTTTTTCACCATTGCCCTCTATGCGCTTCCAAATATCACTTTGCCAATTCCACAATAAATGTCTTAGCGAAAGACTTCTTGTGGGGAAAGCTGTAACTCTGTGAGATGATTTCACAGAACACAAAGAAGTTTCTCAGAAAGCTTCTTTCTCGTTGTTATCGGAGTTTATATCCTTTGGCCCTATAGTCTTCAAAGGGATCCGAAATATCTCTTCTCAGATTCCACAGAAATAAGGCTAGCAAAGAGATCCACGAAATACAGATGTACCTCTGTGAGATGAATTAACAGAACACTAAGCAGTTTCTCAGAAAGCTTCTTTCCAGATTTCATCTGAGGATATTTCCTTTTTCACCATAGCCCTCTATGCGCTTCCAAATATCACTTTGCCAATTCCACAATAAATGTCTTAGCGAAAGACTTCTTGTGGGGAAAGCTGTAACTCTGTGAGATGATTTCACAGAACACAAAGAAGTTTCTCAGAAAGTTTCTTTCTCTTTGTTATCGGAGTTTATTTCCTTTGGCCCTATAGTCTTTAAAGGGATCCGAAATATCTGTTCTCAGATTCCACAGAAATAAGGCTAGCAAAGAGATCGACGAAATACAGATGTAACTCTGTGAGGTGAATTAACAGAACACTAAGCAGTTTCTCAGAAAGCTTCTTTCCAGATTTCATCTGAGGATATTTCCTTTTTCACCATTGCCCTCTATGGGCTTCCAAATATCACTTTGCCAATTCCACAAGAACTGTCTTAGCGAAAGGCTTCTTGAGGGGAAAGCTGTAACTCTGTGAGATGATTTCACAGAACACAAAGAAGTTTCTCAGAAAGCTTCTTTCTCGTTGTTATCGGAGTTTATATCCTTTGGCCCTATAGTCTTCAAAGGGATCCGAAATATCTGTTCTCAGATTCCACAGAAATAAGGCTAGCAAAGAGAGCCACGAAATACAGATGTAACTCTGTGAGATGAATTAACAGAACACTAAGCAGTTTCTCAGAAAGCTTCTTTCCAGATTTCATCTGAGGATATTTCCTTTTTCACCATAGCCCTCTATGCGCTTCCAAATATCACTTTGCCAATTCCACAATAAATGTCTTAGCGAAAGACTTCTTGTGGGGAAAGCTGTAACTCTGTGAGATGATTTCACAGAACACAAAGAAGTTTCTCAGAAAGTTTCTTTCTCTTTGTTATCGGAGTTTATTTCCTTTGGCCCTACAGTCTTTAAAGGGATCCGAAATATCTGTTCTCAGATTCCACAGAAATAAGGCTAGCAAAGAGATCCACGAAATACAGATGTAACTCTGTGAGATGAATTAACAGAACACTAAGCAGTTTCTCAGAAAGCTTCTTTCCAGATTTCATCTGAGGATATTTCCTTTTTCACCATTGCCCTCTATGGGCTTCCAAATATCACTTTGCCAATTCCACAAGAACTGTCTTAGCGAAAGGCTTCTTGAGGGGAAAGCAGTAACTCTGTGAGATGATTTCACAGAACACAAAGAAGTTTCTCAGAAAGCTTCTTTCTCGTTGTTATCGGAGTTTATATCCTTTGGCCCTATAGTCTTCAAAGGGATCCGAAATATCTGTTCTCAGATTCCACAGAAATAAGGCTAGCAAAGAGATCCACGAAATACAGATGTAACTCTGTGAGATGAATTAAAAGAACACTAAGCAGTTTCTCAGAGAGCTTCTTTCCAGATTTCATCTGAGGATATTTCCTTTTTCACCATTGCCCTCTAGGGGTTCAAAATATCACTTTGCCAATTCAACAAGAACTGTCTTAGCGAAAGGCTTCTTGAGGGGAAAGCTGTAACTCTGTGAGATGATTTCACAGAACACAAAGAAGTTTCTCAGAAAGCTTCTTTCTCATTGTTATCGGAGTTTATATCCTTTGGCCCTATAGTCTTCAAAGGGATCCGAAATATCTGTTCTCAGATTCCACAGAAATAAGGCTAGCAAAGAGATCCGCGAAATACAGATGTAACTCTGTGAGATGAATTAACAGAACACTAAGCAGTTTCTCAGAAAGCTTCTTTCCAGATTTCATCTGAGGATATTTCCTTTTTCACCGTAGCCCTCTATGCGCTTCCAAATATCACTTTGCCAATTCCACAATAAATGTCTTAGCGAAAGACTTCTTGTGGGGAAAGCTGTAACTCTGTGAGATGATTTCACAGAACACAAAGAAGTTTCTCAGAAAGTTTCTTTCTCTTTGTTATCGGAGTTTATTTCCTTTGGCCCTATAGTCTTTAAAGGGATCCGAAATATCTGTTCTCAGATTCCACAGAAATAAGGCTAGCAAAGAGATCGACGAAATACAGATGTAACTCTGTGAGGTGAATTAACAGAACACTAAGCAGTTTCTCAGAAAGCTTCTTTCCAGATTTCATCTGAGGATATTTCCTTTTTCACCATTGCCCTCTATGGGCTTCCAAATATCACTTTGCCAATTCCACAAGAACTGTCTTAGCGAAAGGCTTCTTGAGGGGAAAGCTGTAACTCTGTGAGATGATTTCACAGAACACAAAGAAGTTTCTCAGAAAGCTTCTTTCTCGTTGTTATCGGAGTTTATATCCTTTGGCCCTATAGTCTTCAAAGGGATCCGAAATATCTGTTCTCAGATTCCACAGAAATAAGGCTAGCAAAGAGAGCCACGAAATACAGATGTAACTCTGTGAGATGAATTAACAGAACACTAAGCAGTTTCTCAGAAAGCTTCTTTCCAGATTTCATCTGAGGATATTTCCTTTTTCACCATAGCCCTCTATGCGCTTCCAAATATCACTTTGCCAATTCCACAATAAATGTCTTAGCGAAAGACTTCTTGTGGGGAAAGCTGTAACTCTGTGAGATGATTTCACAGAACACAAAGAAGTTTCTCAGAAAATTTCTTTCTCTTTGTTATCGGAGTTTATTTCCTTTGGCCCTACAGTCTTTAAAGGGATCCGAAATATCTGTTCTCAGATTCCACAGAAATAAGGCTAGCAAAGAGATCCACGAAATACAGATGTAACTCTGTGAGATGAATTAACAGAACACTAAGCAGTTTCTCAGAAAGCTTCTTTCCAGATTTCATCTGAGGATATTTCCTTTTTCACCAATGCCCTCTATGGGCTTCCAAATATCACTTTGCCAATTCCACAAGAACTGTCTTAGCGAAAGGCTTCTTGAGGGGAAAGCTGTAACTCTGTGAGATGATTTCACAGAACACAAAGAAGTTTCTCAGAAAGCTTCTTTCTCGTTATTTTCGGAGTTTATATCCTTTGGCCCTATAGTCTTCAAAGGGATCCGAAATATCTGTTCTCAGATTCCACAGAAATAAGGCTAGCAAAGAGAGCCACGAAATACAGATGTAACTCTGTGAGATGAATTAACAGAACACTAAGCAGTTTCTCAGAGAGCTTCTTTCCAGATTTCAACTGAGGATATTTCCTTTTTCACCATTGCCCTCTAGGGGTTCAAAATATCACTTTGCCAATTCAACAAGAACTGTCTTAGCGAAAGGCTTCTTGAGGGGAAAGCTGTAACTCTGTGAGATGATTTCACAGAACACAAAGAAGTTTCTCAGAAAGTTTCTTTCTCTTTGTTATCAGAGTTTATTTCCTTTGGCCCTATAGTCTTTAAAGGGATCCGAAATATCTGTTCTCAGATTCCACAGAAATAAGGGTAGCAAAGAGATCCACGAAATACAGATGTAACTCTGTGAGATGAATTAACAGAACACTAAGCAGTTTCTCAGAAAGCTTCTTTCCAGATTTCATCTGAGGATATTTCCTTTTTCACCATAGCCCTCTATGCGCTTCCAAATATCACTTTGCCAATTCCACAATAAATGTCTTAGCGAAAGACTTCTTGTGTGGAAAGCTGCAACTCTGTGAGATGATTTCACAGAACACAAAGAAGTTTCTCAGAAAGTTTCTTTCTCTTTGTTATCGGAGTTTATTTCCTTTGGCCCTATAGTCTTTAAAGGGATCCGAAATATCTGTTCTCAGATTCCACAGAAATAAGGCTAACAAAGAGATCGACGAAATACAGATGTAACTCTGTGAGGTGAATTAACAGAACACTAAGCAGTTTCTCAGAAAGCTTCTTTCCAGATTTCATCTGAGGATATTTCCTTTTTCACCTTTGCCCTCTATGGGCTTCCAAATATCACTTTGCCAATTCCACAACAACTGTCTTAGCGAAAGGCTTCTTGAGGGGAAAGCTGTAACTCTGTGAGATGATTTCACAGAACACAAAGAAGTTTCTCAGAAAGCTTCTTTCTCGTTGTTATCGGAGTTTATATCCTTTGGCCCTATAGTCTTCAAAGGGATCCGAAATATCTGTTCTCAGATTCCACAGAAATAAGGCTAGCAAAGAGAGCCACGAAATACAGATGTAATTCTGTGAGATGAATTAACAGAACGCTAAGCAGTTTCTCAGAAAGCTTCTTTCCAGATTTCATCTGAGGATATTTCCTTTTTCACCATTGCTCTCTATGGGCTTCAAAATAGCACTTTGCCAATTCAACAAGAACTGTCTTAGCGAAAGGCTTCTTGAGGGGAAAGCTGTAACTCTGTGAGATGATTTCACAGAACACAAAGAAGTTTCTCAGAAGGCTTCTTTCTCGTTGTTATCGGAGTTTATATCCTTTGGCCCTATAGTCTTCAAAGGGATCCGAAATATCTCTTCTCAGATTCCACAGAAATAAGGCTAGCAAAGAGATCCACGAAATACAGATGTAACTCTGTGAGATGAATTAACAAAACACTAACCAGTTTCTCAGAAAGCTTCTTTCCAGATTTCATCTGAGGATATTTCCTTTTTCACCATAGCCCTCTATGCGCTTCCAAATATCACTTTGATAATTCCACAATAAATGTCTTAGCGAAAGACTTCTTGTGGGGAAAGCTGTAACTCTGTGAGATTATTTCACAGAACACAAAGAAGTTTCTCAGAAAGTTTCTTTCTCTTTGTTATCGGAGTTTATTTCCTTTGGCCCTATAGTCTTTAAAGGGATCCGAAATATCTCTTCTCAGATTCCACAGAAATAAGGCTAGCAAAGAGATCCGCGAAATACAGATGTAACTCTGTGAGATGAATTAACAGAACACTAAGCAGTTTCTCAGAAAGCTTCTTTCCAGATTTCATCTGAGGATATTTCCTTTTTCACCATAGCCCTCTATGCGCTTCCAAATATCACTTTGCCAATTCCACAATAAATGTCTTAGCGAAAGACTTCTTGTGGGGAAAGCTGTAACTCTGTGAGATGATTTCACAGAACACAAAGAAGTTTCTCAGAAAATTTCTTTCTCTTTGTTATCGGAGTTTATTTCCTTTGGCCCTACAGTCTTTAAAGGGATCCGAAATATCTGTTCTCAGATTCCACAGAAATAAGGCTAGCAAAGAGATCCACGAAATACAGATGTAACTCTGTGAGATGAATTAACAGAACACTAAGCAGTTTCTCAGAAAGCTTCTTTCCAGATTTCATCTGAGGATATTTCCTTTTTCACCAATGCCCTCTATGGGCTTCCAAATATCACTTTGCCAATTCCACAAGAACTGTCTTAGCGAAAGGCTTCTTGAGGGGAAAGCTGTAACTCTGTGAGATGATTTCACAGAACACAAAGAAGTTTCTCAGAAAGCTTCTTTCTCGTTGTTTTCGGAGTTTATATCCTTTGGCCCTATAGTCTTCAAAGGGATCCGAAATATCTGTTCTCAGATTCCACAGAAATAAGGCTAGCAAAGAGAGCCACGAAATACAGATGTAACTCTGTGAGATGAATTAACAGAACACTAAGCAGTTTCTCAGAGAGCTTCTTTCCAGATTTCAACTGAGGATATTTCCTTTTTCACCATTGCCCTCTAGGGGTTCAAAATATCACTTTGCCAATTCAACAAGAACTGTCTTAGCGAAAGGCTTCTTGAGGGGAAAGCTGTAACTCTGTGAGATGATTTCACAGAACACAAAGAAGTTTCTCAGAAAGTTTCTTTCTCTTTGTTATCAGAGTTTATTTCCTTTGGCCCTATAGTCTTTAAAGGGATCCGAAATATCTGTTCTCAGATTCCACAGAAATAAGGGTAGCAAAGAGATCCACGAAATACAGATGTAACTCTGTGAGATGAATTAACAGAACACTAAGCAGTTTCTCAGAAAGCTTCTTTCCAGATTTCATCTGAGGATATTTCCTTTTTCACCATAGCCCTCTATGCGCTTCCAAATATCACTTTGCCAATTCCACAATAAATGTCTTAGCGAAAGACTTCTTGTGGGGAAAGCTGCAACTCTGTGAGATGATTTCACAGAACACAAAGAAGTTTCTCAGAAAGTTTCTTTCTCTTTGTTATCGGAGTTTATTTCCTTTGGCCCTATAGTCTTTAAAGGGATCCGAAATATCTGTTCTCAGATTCCACAGAAATAAGGCTAGCAAAGAGATCGACGAAATACAGATGTAACTCTGTGAGGTGAATTAACAGAACACTAAGCAGTTTCTCAGAAAGCTTCTTTCCAGATTTCATCTGAGGATATTTCCCTTTTCACCTTTGCCCTCTATGGGCTTCCAAATATCACTTTGCCAATTCCACAACAACTGTCTTAGCGAAAGGCTTCTTGAGGGGAAAGCTGTAACTCTGTGAGATGATTTCACAGAACACAAAGAAGTTTCTCAGAAAGCTTCTTTCTCGTTGTTATCGGAGTTTATATCCTTTGGCCCTATAGTCTTCAAAGGGATCCGAAATATCTGTTCTCAGATTCCACAGAAATAAGGCTAGCAAAGAGAGCCACGAAATACAGATGTAATTCTGTGAGATGAATTAACAGAACGCTAAGCAGTTTCTCAGAAAGCTTCTTTCCAGATTTCATCTGAGGATATTTCCTTTTTCACCATTGCCCTCTATGGGCTTCAAAATAGCACTTTGCCAATTCAACAAGAACTGTCTTAGCGAAAGGCTTCTTGAGGGGAAAGCTGTAACTCTGTGAGATGATTTCACAGAACACAAAGAAGTTTCTCAGAAAGCTTCTTTCTCGTTGTTATCGGAGTTTATATCCTTTGGCCCTATAGTCTTCAAAGGGATCCGAAATATCTCTTCTCAGATTCCACAGAAATAAGGCTAGCAAAGAGATCCACGAAATACAGATGTAACTCTGTGAGATGAATTAACACAACACTAAGCAGTTTCTCAGAAAGCTTCTTTCCAGATTTCATCTGAGGATATTTCCTTTTTCACCATAGCCCTCTATGCGCTTCCAAATATCACTTTGATAATTCCACAATAAATGTCTTAGCGAAAGACTTCTTGTGGGGAAAGCTGTAACTCTGTGAGATTATTTCATAGAACACAAAGAAGTTTCTCAGAAAGTTTCTTTCTCTTTGTTATCGGAGTTTATTTCCTTTGGCCCTATAGTCTTTAAAGGGATCCGAAATATCTGTTCTCAGATTCCACAGAAATAAGGCTAGCAAAGAGATCCGCGAAATACAGATGTAACTCTGTGAGATGAATTAACAGAACACTAAGCAGTTTCTCAGAAAGCTTCTTTCCAGATTTCATCTGAGGATATTTCCTTTTTCACCATAGCCCTCTATGCGCTTCCAAATATCACTTTGCCAATTCCACAATAAATGTCTTAGCGAAAGACTTCTTGTGGGGAAAGCTGTAACTCTGTGAGATGATTTCACAGAACACAAAGAAGTTTCTCAGAAAGCTTCTTTCTCTTTGTTATCGGAGTTTATTTCCTTTGGCCCTATAGTCTTTAAAGGGATCCGAAATATCTCTTCTCAGATTCCACAGAAATAAGGCTAGCAAAGAGATCCGCGAAATACAGATGTAACTCTGTGAGATGAATTAACAGAACACTAAGCAGTTTCTCAGAAAGCTTCTTTCCAGATTTCATCTGAGGATATTTCCTTTTTCACCATTGCCCTCTATGCGCTTCCAAATATCACTTTGCCAATTCCACAATAAATGTCTTAGCGAAAGACTTCTTGTGGGGAAAGCTGTAACTCTGTGAGATGATTTCACAGAACACAAAGAAGTTTCTCAGAAAGTTTCTTTCTCTTTGTTATCGGAGTTTATTTCCTTTGGCCCTATAGTCTTTAAAGGGATCCGAAATATCTGTTCTCAGATTCCACAGAAATAAGGCTAGCAAAGAGATCCACTAAATACAGATGTAACTCTGTGAGATGAATTAACAGAACACTAAGCAGTTTCTCAGAAAGCTTCTTTCCAGATTTCATCTGAGGATATTTCCTTTTTCACCATTGCCCTCTATGGGCTTCCAAATATCACTTTGCCAATTCCACAAGAACTGTCTTAGCGAAAGGCTTCTTGAGGGGAAAGCTGTAACTCTGTGAGATGATTTCACAGAACACAAAGAAGTTTCTCAGAAAGTTTCTTTCTCTTTGTTATCGGAGTTTATTTCCTTTGGCCCTATAGTCTTTAAAGGGATCCGAAATATCTCTTCTCAGATTCCACAGAAATAAGGCTAGCAAAGAGATCCGCGAAATACAGATGTAACTCTGTGAGATGAATTAACAGAACACTAAGCAGTTTCTCAGAAAGCTTCTTTCCAGATTTCATCTGAGGATATTTCCTTTTTCACCATTGCCCTCTATGGGCTTCCAAATATCACTTTGCCAATTCCACAAGAACTGTCTTAGCGAAAGGCTTCTTGAGGGGACAGCTGTAACTCTGTGAGATGATTTCACAGAACACAAAGAAGTTTCTCAGAAAGCTTCTTTCTCTTTGTTATCGGAGTTTATTTCCTTTGGCCCTATAGTCTTTAAAGGGATCCGAAATATCTGTTCTCAGATTCCACAGAAATAAGGCTAGCAAAGAGATCCGCGAAATACAGATGTAACTCTGTGAGATGAATTAACAGAACACTAAGCAGTTTCTCAGAAAGCTTCTTTCCAGATTTCATCTGAGGATATTTCCTTTTTCACCATTGACCTCTATGCGCTTCCAAATATCACTTTGCCAATTCCACAATAAATGTCTTAGCGAAAGACTTCTTGTGGGGAAAGCTGTAACTCTGTGAGATGATTTCACAGAACACAAAGAAGTTTCTCAGAAAGCTTCTTTCTCGTTGTTATCGGAGTTTATATCCTTTGGCCCTATAGTCTTCAAAGGGATCCGAAATATCTGTTCTCAGATTCCACAGAAATAAGGCTAGCAAAGAGAGCCACGAAATACAGATGTAACTCTGTGAGATGAATTAACAGAACACTAAGCAGTTTCTCAGAAAGCTTCTTTCCAGATTTCATCTGAGGATATTTCCTTTTTCACCATAGCCCTCTATGCGCTTCCAAATATCACTTTGCCAATTCCACAATAAATGTCTTAGCGAAAGACTTCTTGTGGGGAAAGCTGTAACTCTGTGAGATGATTTCACAGAACACAAAGAAGTTTCTCAGAAAATTTCTTTCTCTTTGTTATCGGAGTTTATTTCCTTTGGCCCTACAGTCTTTAAAGGGATCCGAAATATCTGTTCTCAGATTCCACAGAAATAAGGCTAGCAAAGAGATCCACGAAATACAGATGTAACTCTGTGAGATGAATTAACAGAACACTAAGCAGTTTCTCAGAAAGCTTCTTTCCAGATTTCATCTGAGGATATTTCCTTTTTCACCAATGCCCTCTATGGGCTTCCAAATATCACTTTGCCAATTCCACAAGAACTGTCTTAGCGAAAGGCTTCTTGAGGGGAAAGCTGTAACTCTGTGAGATGATTTCACAGAACACAAAGAAGTTTCTCAGAAAGCTTCTTTCTCGTTGTTTTCGGAGTTTATATCCTTTGGCCCTATAGTCTTCAAAGGGATCCGAAATATCTGTTCTCAGATTCCACAGAAATAAGGCTAGCAAAGAGAGCCACGAAATACAGATGTAACTCTGTGAGATGAATTAACAGAACACTAAGCAGTTTCTCAGAGAGCTTCTTTCCAGATTTCAACTGAGGATATTTCCTTTTTCACCATTGCCCTCTAGGGGTTCAAAATATCACTTTGCCAATTCAACAAGAACTGTCTTAGCGAAAGGCTTCTTGAGGGGAAAGCTGTAACTCTGTGAGATGATTTCACAGAACACAAAGAAGTTTCTCAGAAAGTTTCTTTCTCTTTGTTATCAGAGTTTATTTCCTTTGGCCCTATAGTCTTTAAAGGGATCCGAAATATCTGTTCTCAGATTCCACAGAAATAAGGGTAGCAAAGAGATCCACGAAATACAGATGTAACTCTGTGAGATGAATTAACAGAACACTAAGCAGTTTCTCAGAAAGCTTCTTTCCAGATTTCATCTGAGGATATTTCCTTTTTCACCATAGCCCTCTATGCGCTTCCAAATATCACTTTGCCAATTCCACAATAAATGTCTTAGCGAAAGACTTCTTGTGTGGAAAGCTGCAACTCTGTGAGATGATTTCACAGAACACAAAGAAGTTTCTCAGAAAGTTTCTTTCTCTTTGTTATCGGAGTTTATTTCCTTTGGCCCTATAGTCTTTAAAGGGATCCGAAATATCTGTTCTCAGATTCCACAGAAATAAGGCTAACAAAGAGATCGACGAAATACAGATGTAACTCTGTGAGGTGAATTAACAGAACACTAAGCAGTTTCTCAGAAAGCTTCTTTCCAGATTTCATCTGAGGATATTTCCTTTTTCACCTTTGCCCTCTATGGGCTTCCAAATATCACTTTGCCAATTCCACAACAACTGTCTTAGCGAAAGGCTTCTTGAGGGGAAAGCTGTAACTCTGTGAGATGATTTCACAGAACACAAAGAAGTTTCTCAGAAAGCTTCTTTCTCGTTGTTATCGGAGTTTATATCCTTTGGCCCTATAGTCTTCAAAGGGATCCGAAATATCTGTTCTCAGATTCCACAGAAATAAGGCTAGCAAAGAGAGCCACGAAATACAGATGTAATTCTGTGAGATGAATTAACAGAACGCTAAGCAGTTTCTCAGAAAGCTTCTTTCCAGATTTCATCTGAGGATATTTCCTTTTTCACCATTGCCCTCTATGGGCTTCAAAATAGCACTTTGCCAATTCAACAAGAACTGTCTTAGCGAAAGGCTTCTTGAGGGGAAAGCTGTAACTCTGTGAGATGATTTCACAGAACACAAAGAAGTTTCTCAGAAGGCTTCTTTCTCGTTGTTATCGGAGTTTATATCCTTTGGCCCTATAGTCTTCAAAGGGATCCGAAATATCTCTTCTCAGATTCCACAGAAATAAGGCTAGCAAAGAGATCCACGAAATACAGATGTAACTCTGTGAGATGAATTAACAAAACACTAACCAGTTTCTCAGAAAGCTTCTTTCCAGATTTCATCTGAGGATATTTCCTTTTTCACCATAGCCCTCTATGCGCTTCCAAATATCACTTTGATAATTCCACAATAAATGTCTTAGCGAAAGACTTCTTGTGGGGAAAGCTGTAACTCTGTGAGATTATTTCACAGAACACAAAGAAGTTTCTCAGAAAGTTTCTTTCTCTTTGTTATCGGAGTTTATTTCCTTTGGCCCTATAGTCTTTAAAGGGATCCGAAATATCTCTTCTCAGATTCCACAGAAATAAGGCTAGCAAAGAGATCCGCGAAATACAGATGTAACTCTGTGAGATGAATTAACAGAACACTAAGCAGTTTCTCAGAAAGCTTCTTTCCAGATTTCATCTGAGGATATTTCCTTTTTCACCATAGCCCTCTATGCGCTTCCAAATATCACTTTGCCAATTCCACAATAAATGTCTTAGCGAAAGACTTGTTGTGGGGAAAGCTGTAACTCTGTGAGATGATTTCACAGAACACAAAGAAGTTTCTCAGAAAATTTCTTTCTCTTTGTTATCGGAGTTTATTTCCTTTGGCCCTACAGTCTTTAAAGGGATCCGAAATATCTGTTCTCAGATTCCACGGAAATAAGGCTAGCAAAGAGATCCACGAAATACAGATGTAACTCTGTGAGATGAATTAACAGAACACTAAGCAGTTTCTCAGAAAGCTTCTTTCCAGATTTCATCTGAGGATATTTCCTTTTTCACCTTTGCCCTCTATGGGCTTCCAAATATCACTTTGCCAATTCCACAACAACTGTCTTAGCGAAAGGCTTCTTGAGGGGAAAGCTGTAACTCTGTGAGATGATTTCACAGAACACAAAGAAGTTTCTCAGAAAGCTTCTTTCTCGTTGTTATCGGAGTTTATATCCTTTGGCCCTATAGTCTTCAAAGGGATCCGAAATATCTGTTCTCAGATTCCACAGAAATAAGGCTAGCAAAGAGAGCCACGAAATACAGATGTAATTCTGTGAGATGAATTAACAGAACGCTAAGCAGTTTCTCAGAAAGCTTCTTTCCAGATTTCATCTGAGGATATTTCCTTTTTCACCATTGCCCTCTATGGGCTTCAAAATAGCACTTTGCCAATTCAACAAGAACTGTCTTAGCGAAAGGCTTCTTGAGGGGAAAGCTGTAACTCTGTGAGATGATTTCACAGAACACAAAGAAGTTTCTCAGAAAGCTTCTTTCTCGTTGTTATCGGAGTTTATATCCTTTGGCCCTATAGTCTTCAAAGGGATCCGAAATATCTCTTCTCAGATTCCACAGAAATAAGGCTAGCAAAGAGATCCACGAAATACAGATGTAACTCTGTGAGATGAATTAACACAACACTAAGCAGTTTCTCAGAAAGCTTCTTTCCAGATTTCATCTGAGGATATTTCCTTTTTCACCATAGCCCTCTATGCGCTTCCAAATATCACTTTGATAATTCCACAATAAATGTCTTAGCGAAAGACTTCTTGTGGGGAAAGCTGTAACTCTGTGAGATTATTTCATAGAACACAAAGAAGTTTCTCAGAAAGTTTCTTTCTCTTTGTTATCGGAGTTTATTTCCTTTGGCCCTATAGTCTTTAAAGGGATCCGAAATATCTGTTCTCAGATTCCACAGAAATAAGGCTAGCAAAGAGATCCGCGAAATACAGATGTAACTCTGTGAGATGAATTAACAGAACACTAAGCAGTTTCTCAGAAAGCTTCTTTCCAGATTTCATCTGAGGATATTTCCTTTTTCACCATAGCCCTCTATGCGCTTCCAAATATCACTTTGCCAATTCCACAATAAATGTCTTAGCGAAAGACTTCTTGTGGGGAAAGCTGTAACTCTGTGAGATGATTTCACAGAACACAAAGAAGTTTCTCAGAAAGCTTCTTTCTCTTTGTTATCGGAGTTTATTTCCTTTGGCCCTATAGTCTTTAAAGGGATCCGAAATATCTCTTCTCAGATTCCACAGAAATAAGGCTAGCAAAGAGATCCGCGAAATACAGATGTAACTCTGTGAGATGAATTAACAGAACACTAAGCAGTTTCTCAGAAAGCTTCTTTCCAGATTTCATCTGAGGATATTTCCTTTTTCACCATTGCCCTCTATGCGCTTCCAAATATCACTTTGCCAATTCCACAATAAATGTCTTAGCGAAAGACTTCTTGTGGGGAAAGCTGTAACTCTGTGAGATGATTTCACAGAACACAAAGAAGTTTCTCAGAAAGTTTCTTTCTCTTTGTTATCGGAGTTTATTTCCTTTGGCCCTATAGTCTTTAAAGGGATCCGAAATATCTGTTCTCAGATTCCACAGAAATAAGGCTAGCAAAGAGATCCACTAAATACAGATGTAACTCTGTGAGATGAATTAACAGAACACTAAGCAGTTTCTCAGAAAGCTTCTTTCCAGATTTCATCTGAGGATATTTCCTTTTTCACCATTGCCCTCTATGGGCTTCCAAATATCACTTTGCCAATTCCACAAGAACTGTCTTAGCGAAAGGCTTCTTGAGGGGAAAGCTGTAACTCTGTGAGATGATTTCACAGAACACAAAGAAGTTTCTCAGAAAGTTTCTTTCTCTTTGTTATCGGAGTTTATTTCCTTTGGCCCTATAGTCTTTAAAGGGATCCGAAATATCTCTTCTCAGATTCCACAGAAATAAGGCTAGCAAAGAGATCCGCGAAATACAGATGTAACTCTGTGAGATGAATTAACAGAACACTAAGCAGTTTCTCAGAAAGCTTCTTTCCAGATTTCATCTGAGGATATTTCCTTTTTCACCATTGCCCTCTATGGGCTTCCAAATATCACTTTGCCAATTCCACAAGAACTGTCTTAGCGAAAGGCTTCTTGAGGGGAAAGCTGTAACTCTGTGAGATGATTTCACAGAACACAAAGAAGTTTCTCAGAAAGCTTCTTTCTCTTTGTTATCGGAGTTTATTTCCTTTGGCCCTATAGTCTTTAAAGGGATCCGAAATATCTGTTCTCAGATTCCACAGAAATAAGGCTAGCAAAGAGATCCGCGAAATACAGATGTAACTCTGTGAGATGAATTAACAGAACACTAAGCAGTTTCTCAGAAAGCTTCTTTCCAGATTTCATCTGAGGATATTTCCTTTTTCACCATTGACCTCTATGCGCTTCCAAATATCACTTTGCCAATTCCACAATAAATGTCTTAGCGAAAGACTTCTTGTGGGGAAAGCTGTAACTCTGTGAGATGATTTCACAGAACACAAAGAAGTTTCTCAGAAAGCTTCTTTCTCGTTGTTATCGGAGTTTATATCCTTTGGCCGTATAGTCTTCAAAGGGATCCGAAATATCTCTTCTCAGATTCCACGGAAATAAGGCTAGCAAAGAGATCCGCGAAATACAGATGTAACTCTGTGAGATGAATTAACAGAACACTAAGCAGTTTCTCAGAAAGCTTCTTTCCAGATTTCATCTGAGGATATTTCCCTTTTCACCATAGCCCTCTATGCGCTTCCAAATATCACTTTGCCAATTCCACAATAAATGTCTTAGCGAAAGACTTCTTGTGGGGAAAGCTGTAACTCAGTGAGATGATTTCACAGAACACAAAGAAGTTTCTCACAAAGCTTCTTTCTCTTTGTTATCGGAGTTTATTTCCTTTGGCCCTATAGTCTTTAAATGGATCCGAAATATCTGTTCTCAGATTCCACAGAAATAAGGCTAGCAAAGAGATCCGCGAAATACAGATGTAACTCTGTGAGATGAATTAACAGAACACTAAGCAGTTTCTCAGAAAGCTTCTTTCCAGATTTCATCTGAGGATATTTCCTTTTTCACCATTGCCCTCTATGCGCTTCCAAACATCACTTTGCCAATTCCACAATAAATGTCTTAGCGAAAGACTCCTTGTGGGGAAAGCTGTAACTCTGTGAGATGATTTCACAGAACACAAAGAAGTTTCTCAGAAAGTTTCTTTCTCTTTGTTATCGGAGTTTATTTCCTTTGGCCCTATAGTCTTTAAAGGGATCCGAAATATCTGTTCTCAGATTCCACAGAAATAAGGCTAGCAAAGAGATCCGCGAAATTCAGATGTAACTCTGTGAGATGAATTAACAGAACACTAAGCAGTTTCTCAGAAAGCTTCTTTCCAGATTTCATCTGAGGATATTTCCTTTTTCACCATTGCCCTCTATGGGCTTCCAAATATCACTTTGCCAATTCCACAAGAACTGTCTTAGCGAAAGGCTTCTTGAGGGGAAAGCTGTAACTCTGTGAGATGATTTCACAGAACACAAAGAAGTTTCTCAGAAAGTTTCTTTCTCTTTGTTATCGGAGTTTATTTCCTTTGGCCCTATAGTCTTTAAAGGGATCCGAAATATCTCTTCTCAGATTCCACAGAAATAAGGCTAGCAAAGAGATCCGCGAAATACAGATGTAACTCTGTGAGATGAATTAACAGAACACTAAGCAGTTTCACAGAAAGCTTCTTTCCAGATTTCATCTGAGGATATTTCCTTTTTCACCATAGCCCTCTATGCGCTTCCAAATATCACTTTGCCAATTCCACAATAAATGTCTTAGTGAAAGACTTCTTGTGGGGAAAGATGTAACTCTGTGAGATAATTTCACAGAACACAAGGAAGTTTCTCAGAAAGTTTCTTTCTCTTTGTTATCGGAGTTTATTTCCTTTGGCCCTATAGTCTTTAAAGGGATCCGAAATATCTGTTCTCAGATTCCACAGAAATAACGCTAGCAAAGAGATCCGCGAAATACAGATGTGTCTCTGTGAGATGAATTTACAGAACACTAAGCAGTTTCTCAGAAAGCTTCTTTCCAGATTTCATCTGAGGATATTTCCTTTTTCACCATTGCCCTCTATGGTCTTCCAAATATCACTTTGCCAATTCCACAAGAACTGTCTTAGCGAAAGGCTTCTTGAGGGGAAAGCTGTAACTCTGTGAGATGATTTCACAGAACACAAAGAGGTTTCTCACAAAGCTTCTTTCTCCTTGTTATCGGAGTTTATATCCTTTGGCCCTATAGTCTTCAAAGGGATCCGAAATATCTGTTCTCAGATTCCACAGAAATAAGGCTAGCAAAGAGATCCACGAAATACAGATGTAACTCTGTGAGATGAATTAACAGAACACTAAGCAATTTCTCAGAAAGCTTCTTTCCAGATTTCATCTGAGGATATTTCCTTTTTCACCATAGCCCTCTATGCGCTTCCAAATATCACTTTGCCAATTCCACAATAAATGTCTTAGCGAAAGACTTCTTGTGGGGAAAGCTGTAACTCTGTGAGATGATTTCACAGAACACAAAGAAGTTTCTCAGAAAGCTTCTTTCTCGTTGTTATCGGAGTTTATATCCTTTGGCCCTATAGTCTTCAAAGGGATCCGAAATATCTTTCTCAGATTCCACAGAAATAAGGCTAGCAAAGAGATCCACGAAATACAGATGTAACTCTGTGAGATGAATTAACAGAACACTAAGCAGTTTCTCAGAAAGCTTCTTTCCAGATTTCATCTGAGGATATTTCCTTTTTCACCATAGCCCTCTATGCGCTTCCAAATATCACTTTGCCAATTCCACAATAAATGTCTTAGCGAAAGACTTCTTGTGGGGAAAGCTGTAACTCTGTGAGATGATTTCACAGAACACAAAGAAGTTTCTCAGAAAGCTTCTTTCTCTTTGTTATCGGAGTTTATTTCCTTTGGCCCTATAGTCTTTAAAGGGATCCGAAATATCTGTTCTCAGATTCCACAGAAATAAGGCTAGCAAAGAGATCCGCGAAATACAGATGTAACTCTGTGAGATGAATTAACAGAACACTAAGCAGTTTCTCAGAAAGCTTCTTTCCAGATTTCATCTGAGGATATTTCCTTTTTCACCATTGCCCTCTATGCGCTTCCAAATATCACTTTGCCAATTCCACAATAAATGTCTTAGCGAAAGACTTCTTGTGGGGAAAGCTGTAACTCTGTGAGATGATTTCACAGAACACAAAGAAGTTTCTCAGAAAGTTTCTTTCTCTTTGTTATCGGAGTTTATTTCCTTTGGCCCTATAGTCTTTAAAGGGATCCGAAATATCTGTTCTCAGATTCCACAGAAATAAGGCTAGCAAAGAGATCCACTAAATACAGATGTAACTCTGTGAGATGAATTAACAGAACACTAAGCAGTTTCTCAGAAAGCTTCTTTCCAGATTTCATCTGAGGATATTTCCTTTTTCACCATTGCCCTCTATGGGCTTCCAAATATCACTTTGCCAATTCCACAAGAACTGTCTTAGCGAAAGGCTTCTTGAGGGGAAAGCTGTAACTCTGTGAGATGATTTCACAGAACACAAAGAAGTTTCTCAGAAAGTTTCTTTCTCTTTGTTATCGGAGTTTATTTCCTTTGGCCCTATAGTCTTTAAAGGGATCCGAAATATCTCTTCTCAGATTCCACAGAAATAAGGCTAGCAAAGAGATCCGCGAAATACAGATGTAACTCTGTGAGATGAATTAACAGAACACTAAGCAGTTTCTCAGAAAGCTTCTTTCCAGATTTCATCTGAGGATATTTCCTTTTTCACCATTGCCCTCTATGGGCTTCCAAATATCACTTTGCCAATTCCACAAGAACTGTCTTAGCGAAAGGCTTCTTGAGGGGAAAGCTGTAACTCTGTGAGATGATTTCACAGAACACAAAGAAGTTTCTCAGAAAGCTTCTTTCTCTTTGTTATCGGAGTTTATTTCCTTTGGCCCTATAGTCTTTAAAGGGATCCGAAATATCTGTTCTCAGATTCCACAGAAATAAGGCTAGCAAAGAGATCCGCGAAATACAGATGTAACTCTGTGAGATGAATTAACAGAACACTAAGCAGTTTCTCAGAAAGCTTCTTTCCAGATTTCATCTGAGGATATTTCCTTTTTCACCATTGACCTCTATGCGCTTCCAAATATCACTTTGCCAATTCCACAATAAATGTCTTAGCGAAAGACTTCTTGTGGGGAAAGCTGTAACTCTGTGAGATGATTTCACAGAACACAAAGAAGTTTCTCAGAAAGCTTCTTTCTCGTTGTTATCGGAGTTTATATCCTTTGGCCGTGTAGTCTTCAAAGGGATCCGAAATATCTCTTCTCAGATTCCACGGAAATAAGGCTAGCAAAGAGATCCGCGAAATACAGATGTAACTCTGTGAGATGAATTAACAGAACACTAAGCAGTTTCTCAGAAAGCTTCTTTCCAGATTTCATCTGAGGATATTTCCTTTTTCACCATAGCCCTCTATGCGCTTCCAAATATCACTTTGCCAATTCCACAATAAATGTCTTAGCGAAAGACTTCTTGTGGGGAAAGCTGTAACTCTGTGAGATGATTTCACAGAACACAAAGAAGTTTCTCACAAAGCTTCTTTCTCTTTGTTATCGGAGTTTATTTCCTTTGGCCCTATAGTCTTTAAAGGGATCCGAAATATCTGTTCTCAGATTCCACAGAAATAAGGCTAGCAAAGAGATCCGCGAAATACACATGTAACTCTGTGAGATGAATTAACAGAACACTAAGCAGTTTCTCAGAAAGCTTCTTTCCAGATTTCATCTGAGGATATTTCCTTTTTCACCATTGCCCTCTTTGCGCTTCCAAACATCACTTTGCCAATTCCACAATAAATGTCTTAGCGAAAGACTTCTTGTGGGGAAAGCTGTAACTCTGTGAGATGATTTCACAGAACACAAAGAAGTTTCTCAGAAAGTTTCTTTCTCTTTGTTATCGGAGTTTATTTCCTTTGGCCCTATAGTCTTTAAAGGGATCCGAAATATCTGTTCTCAGATTCCACAGAAATAAGGCTAGCAAAGAGATCCGCGAAATTCAGATGTAACTCTGTGAGATGAATTAACAGAACACTAAGCAGTTTCACAGAAAGCTTCTTTCCAGATTTCATCTGAGGATATTTCCTTTTTCACCATAGCCCTCTATGCGCTTCCAAATATCACTTTGCCAATTCCACAATAAATGTCTTAGCGAAAGACTTCTTGTGGGGAAAGATGTAACTCTGTGAGATAATTTCACAGAACACAAAGAAGTTTCTCAGAAAGTTTCTTTCTCTTTGTTATCGGAGTTTATTTCCTTTGGCCCTATAGTCTTTAAAGGGATCCGAAATATCTGTTCTCAGATTCCACAGAAATAACGCTAGCAAAGAGATCCGCGAAATACAGATGTGTCTCTGTGAGATGAATTTACAGAACACTAAGCAGTTTCTCAGAAAGCTTCTTTCCAGATTTCATCTGAGGATATTTCCTTTTTCACCATTGCCCTCTATGGTCTTCCAAATATCACTTTGCCAATTCCACAAGAACTGTCTTAGCGAAAGGCTTCTTGAGGGGAAAGCTGTAACTCTGTGAGATGATTTCACAGAACACAAAGAGGTTTCTCACAAAGCTTCTTTCTCCTTGTTATCGGAGTTTATATCCTTTGGCCCTATAGTCTTCAAAGGGATCCGAAATATCTGTTCTCAGATTCCACAGAAATAAGGCTAGCAAAGAGATCCACGAAATACAGATGTAACTCTGTGAGATGAATTAACAGAACACTAAGCAGTTTCTCAGAAAGCTTCTTTCCAGATTTCATCTGAGGATATTTCCTTTTTCACCATAGCCCTCTATGCGCTTCCAAATATCACTTTGCCAATTCCACAATAAATGTCTTAGCGAAAGACTTCTTGTGGGGAAAGCTGTAACTCTGTGAGATGATTTCACAGAACACAAAGAAGTTTCTCAGAAAGCTTCTTTCTCGTTGTTATCGGAGTTTATATCCTTTGGCCCTATAGTCTTCAAAGGGATCCGAAATATCTTTCTCAGATTCCACAGAAATAAGGCTAGCAAAGAGATCCACGAAATACAGATGTAACTCTGTGAGATGAAGTAACAGAACACTAAGCAGTTTCTCAGAAAGCTTCTTTCCAGATTTCATCTGAGGATATTTCATTTTTCACCATAGCCCTCTATGCGCTTCCAAATATCACTTTGCCAATTCCACAATAAATGTCTTAGCGAAAGACTTCTTGTGGGGAAAGCTGTAACTCTGTGAGATGATTTCACAGAACACAAAGAAGTTTCTCAGAAAGTTTCTTTCTCTTTGTTATCGGAGTTTATTTCCTTTGGCCCTATAGTCTTTAAAGGGATCGGAAATATCTGTTCTCAGATTCCACAGAAATAAGGCTAGCAAAGAGATCCGCGAAATACAGATGTAAATCTGTGAGATGAATTAACAGAACACTAAGCAGTTTCTCAGAAAGCTTCTTTCCTGATTTCATCTGAGGATATTTCCTTTTTCACCATAGCCCTCTATGCGCTTCCAAATATCACTTTGCCAATTCCACAATAAATGTCTTAGCGAAAGACTTCTTGTGGGGAAAGCTGTAACTCTGTGAGATGATTTCACAGAACACAAAGAAGTTTCTCAGAAAGTTTCTTTCTCTTTGTTATCGGAGTTTATTTCCTTTGGCCCTAGACCGAAATATCTGTTCTCAGATTCCACAGAAATAAGGCTAGCAAAGAGATCCACGAAATACAGATGTAACTCTGTGAGATGAATTAACAGAACACTAAGCAGTTTCTCAGAAAGCTTCTTTCCAGATTTCATCTGAGGATATTTCCTTTTTCACCATTGCCCTCTATGGGCTTCCAAATATCACTTTGCCAATTCCACAAGAACTGTCTTAGCGAAAGGCTTCTTGAGGGGAAAGCTGTAACTCTGTGAGATGATTTCACAGAACACAAAGAAGTTTCTCAGAAAGTTTCTTTCTCTTTGTTATCGGAGTTTATTTCCTTTGGCCCTATAGTCTTTAAAGGGATCCGAAATATCTCTTCTCAGATTCCACAGAAATAAGGCTAGCAAAGAGATCCGCGAAATACAGATGTAACTCTGTGAGATGAATTAACAGAACACTAAGCAGTTTCTCAGAAAGCTTCTTTCCAGATTTCATCTGAGGATATTTCCTTTTTCACCATAGCCCTCTATGCGCTTCCAAATTTCACTTTGCCAATTCCACAATAAATGTCTTAGCGAAAGACTTCTTGTGGGGAAAGATGTAACTCTGTGAGATAATTTCACAGAACACAAAGAAGTTTCTCAGAAAGTTTCTTTCTCTTTGTTATCGGAGTTTATTTCCTTTGGCCCTATAGTCTTTAAAGGGATCCGAAATATCTGTTCTCAGATTCCACAGAAATAACGCTAGCAAAGAGATCCGCGAAATACAGATGTGTCTCTGTGAGATGAATTTACAGAACACTAAGCAGTTTCTCAGAAAGCTTCTTTCCAGATTTCATCTGAGGATATTTCCTTTTTCACCATTGCCCTCTATGTGTTTCCAAATATCAGTTTGCCAATTCCACAAGAACTGTCTTAGCGAAAGGCTTCTTGAGGGGAAAGCTGTAACTCTGTGAGATGATTTCACAGAACACAAAGAAGTTTCTCACAAAGCTTCTTTCTCCTTGTTATCTGAGTTTATATCCTTTGGCCCTATAGTCTTCAAAGGGATCCGAAATATCTGTTCTCAGATTCCACAGAAATAAGGCTAGCAAAGAGATCCGCGAAATACAGATGTAAATCTGTGAGATGAATTAACAGAACACTAAGCAGTTTCTCAGAAAGCTTCTTTACAGATTTCATCTGAGGATATTTCCTTTTTCACCATAGCCCTCTATGGGCTTCCAAATATCACTTTGCCAATTCCACAATAAATGTCTTAGCGAAAGACTTCTTGTGGGGAAAGCTGTAACTCTGTGAGCTGATTTCACAGAATACAAAGAAGTTTCTCAGAAAGTTTCTTTCTCTTTGTTATCGGAGTTTATTTCCTTTGGCCCTAGACCGAAATATCGGTTCTCAGATTCCACAGAAATAAGGCTAGCAAAGAGATCCACGAAATACAGATGTAACTCTGTGAGATGAATTAAGAGAACACTAAGCAGTTTCTCAGAAAGCTTCTTTCCAGATTTCATCTGAGGATATTTCCTTTTTCACCTTTGCCCTCTATGGGCTTCCAAATATCACTTTGCCAATTCCACAAGAACTGTCTTAGCGAAAGGCTTCTTGAGGGGAAAGTTGTAACTCTGTTAGATGATTTCACAGAACACAAAGAAGTTTCTCAGAAAGTTTCTTTCTCTTTGTTATCGGAGTTTATTTCCTTTGGCCCTATAGTCTTTAAAGGGATCCGAAATATCTCTTCTCAGATTCCACAGAAATAAGGCTAGCAAAGAGATCCACGAAATACAGATGTAACTCTGTGAGATGAATTAACAGAACACTAAGCAGTTTCACAGAAAGCTTCTTTCCAGATTTCATCTGAGGATTTTCCTTTTTCACCATAGCCCTCTATGCGCTTCCAAATATCACTTTGCCAATTCCACAATAAATGTCTTAGCGAAAGACTTCTTGTGGGGAAAGCTGTAACTCTGTGAGATGATTTCACAGAACACAAAGAAGTTTCTCAGAAAGTTTCTTTCTCTTTGTTATCGGAGTTTATTTCCTTTGGGCCTATAGTCTTTAAAGGGATCCGAAATATCTCTTCTCAGATTCCACAGAAATAAGGCTAGCAAAGAGATCCACGAAATACAGATGTAACTCTGTGAGATGAATTAACAGAACACTAAGCAGTTTCTCAGAAAGCTTCTTTCCAGATTTCATCTGAGGATATTTCCTTTTTCACCATTGCCCTCTATGGGCTTCCAAATATCACTTTGCCAATTCCACAAGAACTGTCTTAGCGAAAGGCTTCTTGAGGGGAAAGCTGTAACTCTGTGAGATGATTTCACAGAACACAAAGAAGTTTCTCAGAAAGTTTCTTTCTCTTTGTTATCGGAGTTTATTTCCTTTGGCCCTATAGTCTTTAAAGGGATCCGAAATATCTCTTCTCAGATTCCACAGAAATAAGGCTAGCAAAGAGATCCGCGAAATACAGATGTAACTCTGTGAGATGAATTAACAGAACACTAAGCAGTTTCACAGAAAGCTTCTTTCCAGATTTCATCTGAGGATATTTCCTTTTTCACCATAGCCCTCTATGCGCTTCCAAATATCACTTTGCCAATTCCACAATAAATGTCTTAGCGAAAGACTTCTTGTGGGGAAAGATGTAACTCTGTGAGATAATTTCACAGAACACAAAGAAGTTTCTCAGAAAGTTTCTTTCTCTTTGTTATCGGAGTTTATTTCCTTTGGCCCTATAGTCTTTAAAGGGATCCGAAATATCTGTTCTCAGATTCCACAGAAATAACGCTAGCAAAGAGATCCGCGAAATACAGATGTGTCTCTGTGAGATGAATTTACAGAACACTAAGCAGTTTCTCAGAAAGCTTCTTTCCAGATTTCATCTGAGGATATTTCCTTTTTCACCATTGCCCTCTATGGTCTTCCAAATATCACTTTGCCAATTCCACAAGAACTGTCTTAGCGAAAGGCTTCTTGAGGGGAAAGCTGTAACTCTGTGAGATGATTTCACAGAACACAAAGAGGTTTCTCACAAAGCTTCTTTCTCCTTGTTATCGGAGTTTATATCCTTTGGCCCTATAGTCTTCAAAGGGATCCGAAATATCTGTTCTCAGATTCCACAGAAATAAGGCTAGCAAAGAGATCCACGAAATACAGATGTAACTCTGTGAGATGAATTAACAGAACACTAAGCAGTTTCTCAGAAAGCTTCTTTCCAGATTTCATCTGAGGATATTTCCTTTTTCACCATAGCCCTCTATGCGCTTCCAAATATCACTTTGCCAATTCCACAATAAATGTCTTAGCGAAAGACTTCTTGTGGGGAAAGCTGTAACTCTGTGAGATGATTTCACAGAACACAAAGAAGTTTCTCAGAAAGCTTCTTTCTCGTTGTTATCGGAGTTTATATCCTTTGGCCCTATAGTCTTCAAAGGGATCCGAAATATCTTTCTCAGATTCCACAGAAATAAGGCTAGCAAAGAGATCCACGAAATACAGATGTAACTCTGTGAGATGAATTAACAGAACACTAAGCAGTTTCTCAGAAAGCTTCTTTGCAGATTTCATCTGAGGATATTTCCTTTTTCACCATAGCCCTCTATGCGCTTCCAAATATCACTTTGCCAATTCCACAATAAATGTCTTAGCGAAAGACTTCTTGTGGGGAAAGCTGTAACTCTGTGAGATGATTTCACAGAACACAAAGAAGTTTCTCAGAAAGTTTCTTTCTCTTTGTTATCGGAGTTTATTTCCTCTGGCCCTATAGTCTTTAAAGGGATCCGAAATATCTGTTCTCAGATTCCACAGAAATAAGGCTAGCAAAGAGATCCGCGAAATACAGATGTAAATCTGTGAGATGAATTAACAGAACACTAAGCAGTTTCTCAGAAAGCTTCTTTCCTGATTTCATCTGAGGATATTTCTTTTTCACCATAGCCCTCTATGCGCTTCCAAATATCACTTTGCCAATTCCACAATAAATGTCTTAGCGAAAGACTTCTTGTGGGGAAAGCTGTAACTCTGTGAGATGATTTCACAGAACACAAAGAAGTTTCTCAGAAAGTTTCTTTCTCTTTGTTATCGGAGTTTATTTCCTTTGGCCCTAGACCGAAATATCTGTTCTCAGATTCCACAGAAATAAGGCTAGCAAAGAGATCCACGAAATACAGATGTAACTCTGTGAGATGAATTAACAGAACACTAAGCAGTTTCTCAGAAAGCTTCTTTCCAGATTTCATCTGAGGATATTTCCTTTTTCACCATTGCCCTCTATGGGCTTCCAAATATCACTTTGCCAATTCCACAAGAACTGTCTTAGCGAAAGGCTTCTTGAGGGGAAAGCTGTAACTCTGTGAGATGATTTCACAGAACACAAAGAAGTTTCTCAGAAAGTTTCTTTCTCTTTGTTATCGGAGTTTATTTCCTTTGGCCCTATAGTCTTTAAAGGGATCCGAAATATCTCTTCTCAGATTCCACAGAAATAAGGCTAGCAAAGAGATCCGCGAAATACAGATGTAACTCTGTGAGATGAATTAACAGAACACTAAGCAGTTTCTCAGAAAGCTTCTTTCCAGATTTCATCTGAGGATATTTCCTTTTTCACCATTGCCCTCTATGGGCTTCCAAATATCACTTTGCCAATTCCACAAGAACTGTCTTAGCGAAAGGCTTCTTGAGGGGAAAGCTGTAACTCTGTGAGATGATTTCACAGAACACAAAGAAGTTTCTCAGAAAGCTTCTTTCTCTTTGTTATCGGAGTTTATTTCCTTTGGCCCTATAGTCTTTAAAGGGATCCGAAATATCTGTTCTCAGATTCCACAGAAATAAGGCTAGCAAAGAGATCCGCGAAATACAGATGTAACTCTGTGAGATGAATTAACAGAACACTAAGCAGTTTCTCAGAAAGCTTCTTTCCAGATTTCATCTGAGGATATTTCCTTTTTCACCATTGACCTCTATGCGCTTCCAAATATCACTTTGCCAATTCCACAATAAATGTCTTAGCGAAAGACTTCTTGTGGGGAAAGCTGTAACTCTGTGAGATGATTTCACAGAACACAAAGAAGTTTCTCAGAAAGCTTCTTTCTCGTTGTTATCGGAGTTTATATCCTTTGGCCGTGTAGTCTTCAAAGGGATCCGAAATATCTCTTCTCAGATTCCACGGAAATAAGGCTAGCAAAGAGATCCGCGAAATACAGATGTAACTCTGTGAGATGAATTAACAGAACACTAAGCAGTTTCTCAGAAAGCTTCTTTCCAGATTTCATCTGAGGATATTTCCTTTTTCACCATAGCCCTCTATGCGCTTCCAAATATCACTTTGCCAATTCCACAATAAATGTCTTAGCGAAAGACTTCTTGTGGGGAAAGCTGTAACTCTGTGAGATGATTTCACAGAACACAAAGAAGTTTCTCACAAAGCTTCTTTCTCTTTGTTATCGGAGTTTATTTCCTTTGGCCCTATAGTCTTTAAAGGGATCCGAAATATCTGTTCTCAGATTCCACAGAAATAAGGCTAGCAAAGAGATAAGCGAAATTCAGATGTAACTCTGTGAGATGAATTAACAGAACACTAAGCAGTTTCTCAGAAAGCTTCTTTCCAGATTTCATCTGAGGATATTTCCTTTTTCACCATTGCCCTCTATGGGCTTCCAAATATCACTTTGCCAGTTCCACAAGAACTGTCTTAGCGAAAGGCTTCTTGAGGGGAAAGCTGTAACTCTGTGAGATGATTTCACAGAACACAAAGAAGTTTCTCAGAAAGTTTCTTTCTCTTTGTTATCGGAGTTTATTTCCTTTGGCCCTATAGTCTTTAAAGGGATCCGAAATATCTCTTCTCAGATTCCACAGAAATAAGGCTAGCAAAGAGATCCGCGAAATACAGATGTAACTCTGTGAGATGAATTAACAGAACACTAAGCAGTTTCACAGAAAGCTTCTTTCCAGATTTCATCTGAGGATATTTCCTTTTTCACCATAGCCCTCTATGCGCTTCCAAATATCACTTTGCCAATTCCACAATAAATGTCTTAGCGAAAGACTTCTTGTGGGGAAAGATGTAACTCTGTGAGATAATTTCACAGAACACAAAGAAGTTTCTCAGAAAGTTTCTTTCTCTTTGTTATCGGAGTTTATTTCCTTTGGCCCTATAGTCTTTAAAGGGATCCGAAATATCTGTTCTCAGATTCCACAGAAATAACGCTAGCAAAGAGATCCGCGAAATACAGATGTGTCTCTGTGAGATGAATTTACAGAACACTAAGCAGTTTCTCAGAAAGCTTCTTTCCAGATTTCATCTGAGGATATTTCCTTTTTCACCATTGCCCTCTATGGTCTTCCAAATATCACTTTGCCAATTCCACAAGAACTGTCTTAGCGAAAGGCTTCTTGAGGGGAAAGCTGTAACTCTGTGAGATGATTTCACAGAACACAAAGAGGTTTCTCACAAAGCTTCTTTCTCCTTGTTATCGGAGTTTATATCCTTTGGCCCTATAGTCTTCAAAGGGATCCGAAATATCTGTTCTCAGATTCCACAGAAATAAGGCTAGCAAAGAGATCCACGAAATACAGATGTAACTCTGTGAGATGAATTAACAGAACACTAAGCAGTTTCTCAGAAAGCTTCTTTCCAGATTTCATCTGAGGATATTTCCTTTTTCACCATAGCCCTCTATGCGCTTCCAAATATCCCTTTGCCAATTCCACAATAAATGTCTTAGCGAAAGACTTCTTGTGGGGAAAGCTGTAACTCTGTGAGATGATTTCACAGAACACAAAGAAGTTTCTCAGAAAGCTTCTTTCTCGTTGTTATCGGAGTTTATATCCTTTGGCCCTATAGTCTTCAAAGGGATCCGAAATATCTTTCTCAGATTCCACAGAAATAAGGCTAGCAAAGAGATCCACGAAATACAGATGTAACTCTGTGAGATGAATTAACAGAACACTAAGCAGTTTCTCAGAAAGCTTCTTTGCAGATTTCATCTGAGGATATTTCCTTTTTCACCATAGCCCTCTATGCGCTTCCAAATATCACTTTGCCAATTCCACAATAAATGTCTTAGCGAAAGACTTCTTGTGGGGAAAGCTGTAACTCTGTGAGATGATTTCACAGAACACAAAGAAGTTTCTCAGAAAGTTTCTTTCTCTTTGTTATCGGAGTTTATTTCCTCTGGCCCTATAGTCTTTAAAGGGATCCGAAATATCTGTTCTCAGATTCCACAGAAATAAGGCTAGCAAAGAGATCCGCGAAATACAGATGTAAATCTGTGAGATGAATTAACAGAACACTAAGCAGTTTCTCAGAAAGCTTCTTTCCTGATTTCATCTGAGGATATTTCTTTTTCACCATAGCCCTCTATGCGCTTCCAAATATCACTTTGCCAATTCCACAATAAATGTCTTAGCGAAAGACTTCTTGTGGGGAAAGCTGTAACTCTGTGAGATGATTTCACAGAACACAAAGAAGTTTCTCAGAAAGTTTCTTTCTCTTTGTTATCGGAGTTTATTTCCTTTGGCCCTAGACCGAAATATCTGTTCTCAGATTCCACAGAAATAAGGCTAGCAAAGAGATCCACGAAATACAGATGTAACTCTGTGAGATGAATTAACAGAACACTAAGCAGTTTCTCAGAAAGCTTCTTTCCAGATTTCATCTGAGGATATTTCCTTTTTCACCATTGCCCTCTATGGGCTTCCAAATATCACTTTGCCAATTCCACAAGAACTGTCTTAGCGAAAGGCTTCTTGAGGGGAAAGCTGTAACTCTGTGAGATGATTTCACAGAATACAAAGAAGTTTCTCAGAAAGTTTCTTTCTCTTTGTTATCGGAGTTTATTTCCTTTGGCCCTATAGTCTTTAAAGGGATCCGAAATATCTCTTCTCAGATTCCACAGAAATAAGGCTAGCAAAGAGATCCGCGAAATACAGATGTAACTCTGTGAGATGAATTAACAGAACACTAAGCAGTTTCTCAGAAAGCTTCTTTCCAGATTTCATCTGAGGATATTTCCTTTTTCACCATTGCCCTCTATGGGCTTCCAAATATCACTTTGCCAATTCCACAAGAACTGTCTTAGCGAAAGGCTTCTTGAGGGGAAAGCTGTAACTCTGTGAGATGATTTCACAGAACACAAAGAAGTTTCTCAGAAAGCTTCTTTCTCTTTGTTATCGGAGTTTATTTCCTTTGGCCCTATAGTCTTTAAAGGGATCCGAAATATCTGTTCTCAGATTCCACAGACATAAGGCTAGCAAAGAGATCCGCGAAATACAGATGTAACTCTGTGAGATGAATTAACAGAACACTAAGCAGTTTCTCAGAAAGCTTCTTTCCAGATTTCATCTGAGGATATTTCCTTTTTCACCATTGACCTCTATGCGCTTCCAAATATCACTTTGCCAATTCCACAATAAATGTCTTAGCGAAAGACTTCTTGTGGGGAAAGCTGTAACTCTGTGAGATGATTTCACAGAACACAAAGAAGTTTCTCAGAAAGCTTCTTTCTCGTTGTTATCGGAGTTTATATCCTATGGCCCTATAGTCTTCAAAGGGATCCGAAATATCTCTTCTCAGATTCCACGGAAATAAGGCTAGCAAAGAGATCCGCGAAATACAGATGTAACTCTGTGAGATGAATTAACAGAACACTAAGCAGTTTCTCAGAAAGCTTCTTTCCAGATTTCATCTGAGGATATTTCCTTTTTCACCATAGCCCTCTATGCGCTTCCAAATATCACTTTGCCAATTCCACAATAAATGTCTTAGCGAAAGACTTCTTGTGGGGAAAGCTGTAACTCTGTGAGATGATTTCACAGAACACAAAGAAGTTTCTCACAAAGCTTCTTTCTCTTTGTTATCGGAGTTTATTTCCTTTGGCCCTATAGTCTTTAAAGGGATCCGAAATATCTGTTCTCAGATTCCACAGAAATAAGGCTAGCAAAGAGATCCGCGAAATACACATGTAACTCTGTGAGATGAATTAACAGAACACTAAGCAGTTTCTCAGAAAGCTTCTTTCCAGATTTCATCTGAGGATATTTCCTTTTTCACCATTGCCCTCTTTGCGCTTCCAAACATCACTTTGCCAATTCCACAATAAATGTCTTAGCGAAAGACTTCTTGTGGGGAAAGCTGTAACTCTGTGAGATGATTTCACAGAACACAAAGAAGTTTCTCAGAAAGTTTCTTTCTCTTTGTTATCGGAGTTTATTTCCTTTGGCCCTATAGTCTTTAAAGGGATCCGAAATATCTGTTCTCAGATTCCACAGAAATAAGGCTAGCAAAGAGATCCGCGAAATTCAGATGTAACTCTGTGAGATGAATTAACAGAACACTAAGCAGTTTCTCAGAAAGCTTCTTTCCAGATTTCATCTGAGGATATTTCCTTTTTCACCATTGCCCTCTATGGGCTTCCAAATATCACTTTGCCAATTCCACAAGAACTGTCTTAGCGAAAGGCTTCTTGAGGGGAAAGCTGTAACTCTGTGAGATGATTTCACAGAACACAAAGAAGTTTCTCAGAAAGTTTCTTTCTCTTTGTTATCGGAGTTTATTTCCTTTGGCCCTATAGTCTTTAAAGGGATCCGAAATATCTCTTCTCAGATTCCACAGAAATAAGGCTAGCAAAGAGATCCGCGAAATACAGATGTAACTCTGTGAGATGAATTAACAGAACACTAAGCAGTTTCACAGAAAGCTTCTTTCCAGATTTCATCTGAGGATATTTCCTTTTTCACCATAGCCCTCTATGCGCTTCCAAATATCACTTTGCCAATTCCACAATAAATGTCTTAGCGAAAGACTTCTTGTGGGGAAAGATGTAACTCTGTGAGATAATTTCACAGAACACAAAGAAGTTTCTCAGAAAGTTTCTTTCTCTTTGTTATCGGAGTTTATTTCCTTTGGCCCTATAGTCTTTAAAGGGATCCGAAATATCTGTTCTCAGATTCCACAGAAATAACGCTAGCAAAGAGATCCGCGAAATACAGATGTGTCTCTGTGAGATGAATTTACAGAACACTAAGCAGTTTCTCAGAAAGCTTCTTTCCAGATTTCATCTGAGGATATTTCCTTTTTCACCATTGCCCTCTATGGTCTTCCAAATATCACTTTGCCAATTCCACAAGAACTGTCTTAGCGAAAGGCTTCTTGAGGGGAAAGCTGTAACTCTGTGAGATGATTTCACAGAACACAAAGAGGTTTCTCACAAAGCTTCTTTCTCCTTGTTATCGGAGTTTATATCCTTTGGCCCTATAGTCTTCAAAGGGATCCGAAATATCTGTTCTCAGATTCCACAGAAATAAGGCTAGCAAAGAGATCCACGAAATACAGATGTAACTCTGTGAGATGAATTAACAGAACACTAAGCAGTTTCTCAGAAAGCTTCTTTCCAGATTTCATCTGAGGATATTTCCTTTTTCACCATAGCCCTCTATGCGCTTCCAAATATCACTTTGCCAATTCCACAATAAATGTCTTAGCGAAAGACTTCTTGTGGGGAAAGCTGTAACTCTGTGAGATGATTTCACAGAACACAAAGAAGTTTCTCAGAAAGCTTCTTTCTCGTTGTTATCGGAGTTTATATCCTTTGGCCCTATAGTCTTCAAAGGGATCCGAAATATCTTTCTCAGATTCCACAGAAATAAGGCTAGCAAAGAGATCCACGAAATACAGATGTAACTCTGTGAGATGAATTAACAGAACACTAAGCAGTTTCTCAGAAAGCTTCTTTCCAGATTTCATCTGAGGATATTTCCTTTTTCACCATAGCCCTCTATGCGCTTCCAAATATCACTTTGCCAATTCCACAATAAATGTCTTAGCGAAAGACTTCTTGTGGGGAAAGCTGTAACTCTGTGAGATGATTTCACAGAACACAAAGAAGTTTCTCAGAAAGTTTCTTTCTCTTTGTTATCGGAGTTTATTTCCTTTGGCCCTATAGTCTTTAAAGGGATCCGAAATATCTGTTCTCAGATTCCACAGAAATAAGGCTAGCAAAGAGATCCGCGAAATACAGATGTAAATCTGTGAGATGAATTAACAGAACACTAAGCAGTTTCTCAGAAAGCTTCTTTCCTGATTTCATCTGAGGATATTTCCTTTTTCACCATAGCCCTCTATGCGCTTCCAAATATCACTTTGCCAATTCCACAATAAATGTCTTAGCGAAAGACTTCTTGTGGGGAAAGCTGTAACTCTGTGAGATGATTTCACAGAACACAAAGAAGTTTCTCAGAAAGTTTCTTTCTCTTTGTTATCGGAGTTTATTTCCTTTGGCCCTAGACCGAAATATTGTTCTCAGATTCCACAGAAATAAGGCTAGCAAAGAGATCCACGAAATACAGATGTAACTCTGTGAGATGAATTAACAGAACACTAAGCAGTTTCTCAGAAAGCTTCTTTCCAGATTTCATCTGAGGATATTTCCTTTTTCACCATTGCCCTCTATGGGCTTCCAAATATCACTTTGCCAATTCCACAAGAACTGTCTTAGCGAAAGGCTTCTTGAGGGGAAAGCTGTAACTCTGTGAGATGATTTCACAGAACACAAAGAAGTTTCTCAGAAAGTTTCTTTCTCTTTGTTATCGGAGTTTATTTCCTTTGGCCCTATAGTCTTTAAAGGGATCCGAAATAACTCTTCTCAGATTCCACAGAAATAAGGCTAGCAAAGAGATCCGCGAAATACAGATGTAACTCTGTGAGATGAATTAACAGAACACTAAGCAGTTTCTCAGAAAGCTTCTTTCCAGATTTCATCTGAGGATATTTCCTTTTTCACCATAGCCCTCTATGCGCTTCCAAATTTCACTTTGCCAATTCCACAATAAATGTCTTAGCGAAAGACTTCTTGTGGGGAAAGATGTAACTCTGTGAGATAATTTCACAGAACACAAAGAAGTTTCTCAGAAAGTTTCTTTCTCTTTGTTATCGGAGTTTATTTCCTTTGGCCCTATAGTCTTTAAAGGGATCCGAAATATCTGTTCTCAGATTCCACAGAAATAACGCTAGCAAAGAGATCCGCGAAATACAGATGTGTCTCTGTGAGATGAATTTACAGAACACTAAGCAGTTTCTCAGAAAGCTTCTTTCCAGATTTCATCTGAGGATATTTCCTTTTTCACCATTGCCCTCTATGTGCTTCCAAATATCACTTTGCCAATTCCACAAGAACTGTCTTAGCGAAAGGCTTCTTGGGAAAGCTGTAACTCTGTGAGATGATTTCACAGAACACAAAGAAGTTTCTCACAAAGCTTCTTTCTCCTTGTTATCTGAGTTTATATCCTTTGGCCCTATAGTCTTCAAAGGGATCCGAAATATCTGTTCTCAGATTCCACAGAAATAAGGCTAGCAAAGAGATCCACGAAATACAGATGTAACTCTGTGAGATGAATTAACAGAACACTAAGCAGTTTCTCAGAAAGCTTCTTTCCAGATTTCATCTGAGGATATTTCCTTTTTCACCATTGCCCTCTATGGGCTTCGAAATATCACTTTGCCAATTCCACAAGAACTGTCTTAGCGAAAGGCTTCTTGAGGGGAAAGTTGTAACTCTGTGAGATGATTTCACAGAACACAAAGAAGTTTCTCAGAAAGTTTCTTTCTCTTTGTTATCGGAGTTTATTTCCTTTGGCCCTATAGTCTTTAAAGGGATCCGAAATATCTCTTCTCAGATTCCACAGAAATAAGGCTAGCAAAGAGATCCGCGAAATACAGATGTAACTCTGTGAGATGAATTAACAGAACACTAAGCAGTTTCACAGAAAGCTTCTTTCCAGATTGCATCTGAGGATTTTCCTTTTTCACCATAGCCCTCTATGCGCTTCCAAATATCACTTTGCCAATTCCACAATAAATGTCTTAGCGAAAGACTTCTTGTGGGGAAAGCTGTAACTCTGTGAGATGATTTCACAGAACACAAAGAAGTTTCTCAGAAAGTTTCTTTCTCTTTGTTATCGGAGTTTATTTCCTTTGGCCCTATAGTCTTTAAAGGGATCCGAAATATCTGTTCTCAGATTCCACAGAAATAAGGCTAGCAAAGAGATCCACGAAATACAGATGTAACTCTGTGAGATGAATTAACAGAACACTAAGCAGTTTCTCAGAAAGCTTCTTTCCAGATTTCATCTGAGGATATTTCCTTTTTCACCATTGCCCTCTATGAGCTTCCAAATATCACTTTGCCAATTCCACAAGAACTGTCTTAGCGAAAGGCTTCTTGGGAAAGCTGTAACTCTGTGAGATGATTTCACAGAACACAAAGAAGTTTCTCACAAAGCTTCTTTCTCCTTGTTATCTGAGTTTATATCCTTTGGCCCTATAGTCTTCAAAGGGATCCGAAATATCTGTTCTCAGATTCCACAGAAATAAGGCTAGCAAAGAGATCCGCGAAATACAGATGTAAATCTGTGAGACGAATTAACAGAACACTAAGCAGTTTCTCAGAAAGCTTCTTTACAGATTTCATCTGAGGATATTTCCTTTTTCACCATAGCCCTCTATGGGCTTCCAAATATCACTTTGCCAATTCCACAATAAATGTCTTAGCGAAAGACTTCTTGTGGGGAAAGCTGTAACTCTGTGAGCTGATTTCACAGAACACAAAGAAGTTTCTCAGAAAGTTTCTTTCTCTTTGTTATCGGAGTTTATTTCCTTTGGCCCTAGACCGAAATATCTGTTCTCAGATTCCACAGAAATAAGGCTAGCAAAGAGATCCACGAAATACAGATGTAACTCTGTGAGATGAATTAACAGAACACTAAGCAGTTTCTCAGAAAGCTTCTTTCCAGATTTCATCTGAGGATATTTCCTTTTTCACCATTGCCCTCTATGGGCTTCCAAATATCACTTTGCCAATTCCACAAGAACTGTCTTAGCGAAAGGCTTCTTGAGGGGAAAGTTGTAACTCTGTGAGATGATTTCACAGAACACAAAGAAGTTTCTCAGAAAGTTTCTTTCTCTTTGTTATCGGAGTTTATTTCCTTTGGCCCTATAGTCTTTAAAGGGATCCGAAATATCTCTTCTCAGATTCCACAGAAATAAGGCTAGCAAAGAGATCCGCGAAATACAGATGTAACTCTGTGAGATGAATTAACAGAACACTAAGCAGTTTCACAGAAAGCTTCTTTCCAGATTTCATCTGAGGATTTTCCTTTTTCACCATAGCCCTCTATGCGCTTCCAAATATCACTTTGCCAATTCCACAATAAATGTCTTAGCGAAAGACTTCTTGTGGGGAAAGCTGTAACTCTGTGAGATGATTTCACAGAACACAAAGAAGTTTCTCAGAAAGTTTCTTTCTCTTTGTTATCGGAGTTTATTTCCTTTGGCCCTATAGTCTTTAAAGGGATCCGAAATATCTGTTCTCAGATTCCACAGAAATAAGGCTAGCAAAGAGATCCACGAAATACAGATGTAACTCTGTGAGATGAATTAACAGAACACTAAGCAGTTTCTCAGAAAGCTTCTTTCCAGATTTCATCTGAGGATATTTCCTTTTTCACCATTGCCCTCTATGGGCTTCCAAATATCACTTTGCCAATTCCACAAGAACTGTCTTAGCGAAAGGCTTCTTGAGGGGAAAGCTGTAACTCTGTGAGATGATTTCACAGAACACAAAGAAGTTTCTCAGAAAGTTTCTTTCTCTTTGTTATCGGAGTTTATTTCCTTTGGCCCTATAGTCTTTAAAGGGATCCGAAATATCTCTTCTCAGATTCCACAGAAATAAGGCTAGCAAAGAGATCCGCGAAATACAGATGTAACTCTGTGAGATGAATTAACAGAACACTAAGCAGTTTCACAGAAAGCTTCTTTCCAGATTTCATCTGAGGATATTTCCTTTTTCACCATAGCCCTCTATGCGCTTCCAAATATCACTTTGCCAATTCCACAATAAATGTCTTAGCGAAAGACTTCTTGTGGGGAAAGATGTAACTCTGTGAGATAATTTCACAGAACACAAAGAAGTTTCTCAGAAAGTTTCTTTCTCTTTGTTATCGGAGTTTATTTCCTTTGGCCCTATAGTCTTTAAAGGGATCCGAAATATCTGTTCTCAGATTCCACAGAAATAACGCTAGCAAAGAGATCCGCGAAATACAGATGTGTCTCTGTGAGATGAATTTACAGAACACTAAGCAGTTTCTCAGAAAGCTTCTTTCCAGATTTCATCTGAGGATATTTCCTTTTTCACCATTGCCCTCTATGGTCTTCCAAATATCACTTTGCCAATTCCACAAGAACTGTCTTAGCGAAAGGCTTCTTGAGGGGAAAGCTGTAACTCTGTGAGATGATTTCACAGAACACAAAGAGGTTTCTCACAAAGCTTCTTTCTCCTTGTTATCGGAGTTTATATCCTTTGGCCCTATAGTCTTCAAAGGGATCCGAAATATCTGTTCTCAGATTCCACAGAAATAAGGCTAGCAAAGAGATCCACGAAATACAGATGTAACTCTGTGAGATGAATTAACAGAACACTAAGCAGTTTCTCAGAAAGCTTCTTTCCAGATTTCATCTGAGGATATTTCCTTTTTCACCATAGCCCTCTATGCGCTTCCAAATATCACTTTGCCAATTCCACAATAAATGTCTTAGCGAAAGACTTCTTGTGGGGAAAGCTGTAACTCTGTGAGATGATTTCACAGAACACAAAGAAGTTTCTCAGAAAGCTTCTTTCTCGTTGTTATCGGAGTTTATATCCTTTGGCCCTATAGTCTTCAAAGGGATCCGAAATATCTTTCTCAGATTCCACAGAAATAAGGCTAGCAAAGAGATCCACGAAATACAGATGTAACTCTGTGAGATGAATTAACAGAACACTAAGCAGTTTCTCAGAAAGCTTCTTTCCAGATTTCATCTGAGGATATTTCCTTTTTCACCATAGCCCTCTATGCGCTTCCAAATATCACTTTGCCAATTCCACAATAAATGTCTTAGCGAAAGACTTCTTGTGGGGAAAGCTGTAACTCTGGAGATGATTTCACAGAACACAAAGAAGTTTCTCAGAAAGTTTCTTTCTCTTTGTTATCGGAGTTTATTTCCTTTGGCCCTATAGTCTTTAAAGGGATCCGAAATATCTGTTCTCAGATTCCACAGAAATAAGGCTAGCAAAGAGATCCGCGAAATACAGATGTAAATCTGTGAGATGAATTAACAGAACACTAAGCAGTTTCTCAGAAAGCTTCTTTCCTGATTTCATCTGAGGATATTTCTTTTTCACCATAGCCCTCTATGCGCTTCCAAATATCACTTTGCCAATTCCACAATAAATGTGTTAGCGAAAGACTTCTTGTGGGGAAAGCTGTAACTCTGTGAGATGATTTCACAGAACACAAAGAAGTTTCTCAGAAAGTTTCTTTCTCTTTGTTATCGGAGTTTATTTCCTTTGGCCCTAGACCGAAATATCTGTTCTCAGATTCCACAGAAATAAGGCTAGCAAAGAGACCCACGAAATACAGATGTAACTCTGTGAGATGAATTAACAGAACACTAAGCAGTTTCTCAGAAAGCTTCTTTCCAGATTTCATCTGAGGATATTTCCTTTTTCACCATTGCCCTCTATGGGCTTCCAAATATCACTTTGCCAATTCCACAAGAACTGTCTTAGCGAAAGGCTTCTTGAGGGGAAAGCTGTAACTCTGTGAGATGATTTCACAGAACACAAAGAAGTTTCTCAGAAAGTTTCTTTCTCTTTGTTATCGGAGTTTATTTCCTTTGGCCCTATAGTCTTTAAAGGGATCCGAAATATCTCTTCTCAGATTCCACAGAAATAAGGCTAGCAAAGAGATCCGCGAAATACAGATGTAACTCTGTGAGATGAATTAACAGAACACTAAGCAGTTTCTCAGAAAGCTTCTTTCCAGATTTCATCTGAGGATATTTCCTTTTTCACCATAGCCCTCTATGCGCTTCCAAATTTCACTTTGCCAATTCCACAATAAATGTCTTAGCGAAAGACTTCTTGTGGGGAAAGATGTAACTCTGTGAGATAATTTCACAGAACACAAAGAAGTTTCTCAGAAAGTTTCTTTCTCTTTGTTATCGGAGTTTATTTCCTTTGGCCCTATAGTCTTTAAAGGGATCCGAAATATCTGTTCTCAGATTCCACAGAAATAACGCTAGCAAAGATTTCCGCGAAATACAGATGTGTCTCTGTGAGATGAATTTACAGAACACTAAGCAGTTTCTCAGAAAGCTTCTTTCCAGATTTCATCTGAGGATATTTCCTTTTTCACCATTGCCCTCTATGTGCTTCCAAATATCACTTTGCCAATTCCACAAGAACTGTCTTAGCGAAAGGCTTCTTGAGGGGAAAGCTGTAACTCTGTGAGATGATTTCACAGAACACAAAGAAGTTTCTCACAAAGCTTCTTTCTCCTTGTTATCTGAGTTTATATCCTTTGGCCCTATAGTCTTCAAAGGGATCCGAAATATCTGTTCTCAGATTCCACAGAAATAAGGCTAGCAAAGAGATCCGCGAAATACAGATGTAAATCTGTGAGATGAATTAACAGAACACTAAGCAGTTTCTCAGAAAGCTTCTTTACAGATTTCATCTGAGGATATTTCCTTTTTCACCATAGCCGTCTATGGGCTTCCAAATATCACTTTGCCAATTCCACAATAAATGTCTTAGCGAAAGACTTCTTGTGGGGAAAGCTGTAACTCTGTGAGCTGATTTCACAGAACACAAAGAAGTTTCTCAGAAAGTTTCTTTCTCTTTGTTATCGGAGTTTATTTCCTTTGGCCCTAGACCGAAATATCTGTTCTCAGATTCCACAGAAATAAGGCTAGCAAAGAGATCCACGAAATACAGATGTAACTCTGTGAGATGAATTAACAGAACACTAAGCAGTTTCTCAGAAAGCTTCTTTCCAGATTTCATCTGAGGATATTTCCTTTTTCACCATTGCCCTCTATGGGCTTCCAAATATCACTTTGCCAATTCCACAAGAACTGTCTTAGCGAAAGGCTTCTTGAGGGGAAAGTTGTAACTCTGTGAGATGATTTCACAGAACACAAAGAAGTTTCTCAGAAAGTTTCTTTCTCTTTGTTATCGGAGTTTATTTCCTTTGGCCCTATAGTCTTTAAAGGGATCCGAAATATCTCTTCTCAGATTCCACAGAAATAAGGCTAGCAAAGAGATCCGCGAAATACAGATGTAACTCTGTGAGATGAATTAACAGAACACTAAGCAGTTTCACAGAAAGCTTCTTTCCAGATTTCATCTGAGGATTTTTCCTTTTTCACCATAGCCCTCTATGCGCTTCCAAATATCACTTTGCCAATTCCACAATAAATGTCTTAGCGAAAGACTTCTTGTGGGGAAAGATGTAACTCTGTGAGATAATTTCACAGAACACAAAGAAGTTTCTCAGAAAGTTTCTTTCTCTTTGTTATCGGAGTTTATTTCCTTTGGCCCTATAGTCTTTAAAGGGATCCGAAATATCTGTTCTCAGATTCCACAGAAATAACGCTAGCAAAGAGATCCGCGAAATACAGATGTGTCTCTGTGAGATGAATTTACAGAACACTAAGCAGTTTCTCAGAAAGCTTCTTTCCAGATTTCATCTGAGGATATTTCCTTTTTCACCATAGCCCTCTATGCGCTTCCAAATATCACTTTGCCAATTCCACAATAAATGTCTTAGCGAAAGACTTCTTGTGGGGAAAGCTGTAACTCTGTGAGATGATTTCACAGAACACAAAGAAGTTTCTCAGAAAGCTTCTTTCTCGTTGTTATCGGAGTTTATATCCTTTGGCCCTATAGTCTTCAAAGGGATCCGAAATATCTCTTCTCAGATTCCACAGAAATAAGGCTAGCAAAGAGATCCACGAAATACAGATGTAACTCTGTGAGATGAATTAACAGAACACTAAGCAGTTTCTCAGAAAGCTTCTTTCCAGATTTCATCTGAGGATATTTCCTTTTTCACCATAGCCCTCTATGCGCTTCCAAATATCACTTTGCCAATTCCACAATAAATGTCTTAGCGAAAGGCTTCTTGTGGGGAAAGCTGTAACTCTGTGAGATGATTTCACAGAACACAAAGAAGTTTCTCAGAAAGTTTCTTTCTCTTTGTTATCGGAGTTTATTTCCTTTGGCCCTATAGTCTTTAAAGGGATCCGAAATATCTGTTCTCAGATTCCACAGAAATAAGGCTAGCAAAGAGATCCGCGAAATACAGATGTAAATCTGTGAGATGAATTAACAGAACACTAAGCAGTTTCTCAGAAAGCTTCTTTACAGATTTCATCTGAGGATATTTCCTTTTTCACCATAGCCCTCTATGCGCTTCCAAATATCACTTTGCCAATTCCACAATAAATGTCTTAGCGAAAGACTTCTTGTGGGGAAAGCTGTAACTCTGTGAGATGATTTCACAGAACACAAAGAAGTTTCTCAGAAAGTTTCTTTCTCTTTGTTATCGAAGTTTATTTCCTTTGGCCCTAGACCGAAATATCTGTTCTCAGATTCCACAGAAATAAGGCTAGCAAAGAGATCCACGAAATACAGATGTAACTCTGTGAGATGAATTAACAGAACACTAAGCAGTTTCTCAGAAAGCTTCTTTCCAGATTTCATCTGAGGATATTTCCTTTTTCACCATTGCCCTCTATGGGCTTCCAAATATCACTTTGCCAATTCCACAAGAACTGTCTTAGCGAAAGGCTTCTTGAGGGTAAAGCTGTAACTCTGTGAGATGATTTCACAGAACACAAAGAAGTTTCTCAGAAAGCTTCTTTCTCTTTGTTATCGGAGTTTATTTCCTTTGGCCCTATAGTCTTTAAAGGGATCCGAAATATCTGTTCTCAGATTCCACAGAAATAAGGCTAGCAAAGAGATCCGCGAAATACAGATGTAACTCTGTGAGATGAATTAGCAGAACACTAAGCAGTTTCTCAGAAAGCTTCTTTCCAGATTTCATCTGAGGATATTTCCTTTTTCACCATAGCCCTCTATGCGCTTCCAAATATCACTTTGCCAATTCCACAATAAATGTCTTAGCGAAAGACTTCTTGTGGGGAAAGCTGTAACTCTGTGAGATGATTTCACAGAACACAAAGAAGTTTCTCAGAAAGTTTCTTTCTCTTTGTTATCGGAGTTTATTTCCTTTGGCCCTATAGTCTTTAAAGGGATCCGAAATATCTGTTCTCAGATTCCACAGAAATAAGGCTAGCAAAGAGATCCACGAAATACAGATGTAACTCTGTGAGATGAATTAACAGAACACTAAGCAGTTTCTCAGAAGGCTTCTTTCCAGATTTCATCTGAGGATATTTCCTTTTTCACCATTGCCCTCTATGGGCTTCCAAATATCACTTTCCCAATTCCACAAGAACTGTCTTAGCGAAAGACTTCTTGAGGGGAAAGCTGTAACTCTGTGAGATGATTTCACAGAACACAAAGAAGTTTCTCAGAAAGCTTCTTTCTCGTTGTTATCGGAGTTTATATCCTTTGGCCCTATATTCATCAAAGGGATCCGAAATATCTCTTCTCAGATTCCACAGAAATAAGGCTAACAAAGACATCCACGAAATACAGATGCAACTCTGTGAGATGAATTAACAGAACACTAAGCAGTTTCTCAGAAAGCTTCTTTCCAGATTTCATCTGAGGATATTTCCTTTTTCACCATTGCCCTCTATGGGCTTCCAAATATCACTTTGCCAATTCCACAAGAACTGTCTTAGCGAAAGGCTTCTTGAGGGGAAAGCTGTAACTCTGTGAGATGATTTCACAGAACACAAAGAAGTTTCTCAGAAAGTTTCTTTCTCTTTGTTATCGGAGTTTATTTCCTTTGGCCCTATAGTCTTTAAAGGGATCCGAAATATCTGTTCTCAGATTCCACAGAAATAAGGCTAGCAAAGAGATCCGAGAAATACAGACGTAACTCTGTGAGATGAATTAACAGAACACTAAGCAGTTCCTCAGAAAGCTTCTTTCCAGATTTCATCTGAGGATATTTCCTTTTTCACCATTGCCCTCTATGGGCCTCCAAATATCACTTTGCCAATTCCACAAGAACTGTCTTAGCGAAAGGCTTCTTGAGGGGAAAGCTGTAACTCTGTGAGATGATTTCACAGAACACAAAGAAGTTTCTCAGAAAGCTTCTTTCTCCTTGTTATCGGAGTTTATATCCTTTGGCCCTATAGTCTTAAAAGGGATCCGAAATATCTGTTCTCAGATTCCACAGAAATAAGGCTAGCAAAGAGATCCACGAAATACAGATGTAACTCTGTGAGATGAATTAACAGAACACTAAGCAGTTTCTCAGAAAGCTTCTTTCCAGATTTCATCTGAGGATATTTCCTTTTTCACCATAGCCCTCTAGGCGCTTCCAAATATCACTTTGCCAATTCCACAATAAGTGTCTTAGCGAAAGACTTCTTGTGGGGAAAGCTGTAACTCTGTGAGATGATTTCACAGAACACAAAGAAGTTTCTCAGAAAGTTTCTTTCTCTTTGTTATCGGAGTTTATTTCCTTTGGCCCTATAGTCTTTAAAGGGATCCGAAATATCTGTTCTCAGATTCCACAGAAATAAGGCTAGCAAAGAGATCCACGAAATACAGATGTAACTCTGTGAGATGAATTAACAGAACACTAAGCAGTTTCTCAGAAAGCTTCTTTCCAGATTTCATCTGAGGATATTTCCTTTTTCACCATTGCCCTCTATGGGCTTCCAAATATCACTTTCCCAATTCCACAAGAACTGTCTTAGCGAAAGACTTCTTGAGGGGAAAGCTGTAACTCTGTGAGATGATTTCACAGAACACAAAGAAGTTTCTCAGAAAGCTTCTTTCTCGTTGTTATCGGAGTTTATATCCTTTGGCCCTATATTCATCAAAGGGATCCGAAATATCTCTTCTCAGATTCCACAGAAATAAGGCTAGCAAAGACATCCACGAAATACAGATCCAACTCTGTGAGATGAATTAACAGAACACTAAGCAGTTTCTCAGAAAGCTTCTTTCCAGATTTCATCTGAGGATATTTCCTTTTTCACCATTGCCGTCTATGGGCTTCCAAATATCACTTTGCCAATTCCACAAGAACTGTCTTAGCGAAAGGCTTCTTGAGGGGAAAGCTGTAACTCTGTGAGATGATTTCACAGAACACAAAGAAGTTTCTCAGAAAGTTTCTTTCTCTTTGTTATCGGAGTTTATTTCCTTTGGCCCTATAGTCTTTAAAGGGATCCGAAATATCTGTTCTCAGATTCCACAGAAATAAGGCTAGCAAAGAGATCCGCGAAATACAGATGTAACTCTGTGAGATGAATTAACAGAACACTAAGCAGTTTCTCAGAAAGCTTCTTTCCAGATTTCATCTGAGGATATTTCCTTTTTCACCATTGCCCTCTATGGGCTTCCAAATATCACTTTGCCAATTCCACAAGAACTGTCTTAGCGAAAGTCTTCTTGAGGGGAAAGCTGTAACTCTGTGAGATGATTTCACAGAACACAAAGAAGTTTCTCAGAAGGCTTCTTTCTCCTTGTTATCGGAGTTTATATCCTTTGGCCCTATAGTCTTAAAAGGGATCCGAAATATCTGTTCTCAGATTCCACAGAAATAAGGCTAGCAAAGAGATCCACGAAATACAGATGTAACTCTGTGAGATGAATTAACAGAACACTAAGCAGTTTCTCAGAAAGCTTCTTTCCAGATTTCATCTGAGGATATTTCCTTTTTCAGCATAGCCCTCTATGCGCTTCCAAATATCACTTTGCCAATTCCACAATAAATGTCTTAGCGAAAGACTTCTGTGGGGAAAGCTGTAACTCTGTGAGATGATTTCACAGAACACAAAGAAGTTTCTCAGAAAGTTTCTTTCTCTTTGTTATCGGAGTTTATTTCCTTTGGCCCTATAGTCTTTAAAGGGATCCGAAATATTTGTTCTCAGATTCCACAGAAATAAGGCTAGCAAAGAGATCCACGAAACACAGATGTAACTCTGTGAGATGAATTAACAGAACACTAAGCAGTTTCTCAGAAAGCTTCTTTCCAGATTTCATCTGAGGATATTTCCTTTTTCACCATTGCCCTCTATGGGCTTCCAAATATCACTTTGCCAATTCCACAACAACTGTCTTAGCGAAAGGCTTCTTGAGGGGAAAGCTGTAACTCTGTGAGATGATTTCACAGAACACAAAGAAGTTTCTCAGAAAGCTTCTTTCTCGTTGTTATCGGAGTTTATATCCTTTGGCCCTATAGTCTTCAAAGGGATCCGAAATATCTGTTCTCAGATTCCACAGAAATAAGGCTAGCAAAGAGTTCCACGAAATACAGATGTAACTCTGTGAGATGAATTAACAGAACACTAAGCAGTTTCTCAGAAAGCTTCTTTCCAGATTTCATCTGACGATATTTCCTTTTTCACCATTGCCCTCTATGGGCTTCAAAATATCACTTTGCCAATTCAACAAGAACTGTCTTAGCGAAAGGCTTCTTGAGGGGAAAGCTGGAACTCTGTGAGGTGATTTCACAGAACACAAAGAAGTTTCTCGGAAAGCTTCTTTCTCATTGTTATCGGAGTTTATTTCCTTTGGCCCTATAGTCTTCAAAGGGATCCGAAATATCTGTTCTCAGATTCCACAGAAATAAGGCTAGCAAAGAGATCCGCGAAATACAGATGTAACTCTGTGAGATGAATTAACAGAACACTAAGCAGTTTCTCAGAAAGCTTCTTTCCAGATTTCATCTGAGGATATTTCCTTTTTCACCATAGCCCTCTATGCGCTTCCAAATATCACTTTGCCAATTCCACAATAAATGTCTTAGCGAAAGGCTTCTGTGGGGAAAGCTGTAACTCTGTGAGATGATTTCACAGAACACAAAGAAGTTTCTCAGAAAGTTTCTTTCTCTTTGTTATCGGAGTTTATTTCCTTTGGCCCTATAGTCTTTAAAGGGATCCGAAATATCTGTTCTCAGATTCCACAGAAATAAGGCTAGCAAAGAGATCCACGAAATACAGATGTAACTCTGTGAGATGAATTAACAGAACACTAAGCAGTTTCTCAGAAAGCTTCTTTCCAGATTTCATCTGAGGATATTTCCTTTTTCACCATTGCCCTCTATGGGCCTCCAAATATCACTTTGCCAATTCCACAAGAACTGTCTTAGCGAAAGGCTTCTTGAGGGGAAAGCTGTAACTCTGTGAGATGATTTCACAGAATACAAAGAAGTTTCTCAGAAAGCTTCTTTCTCGTTGGTATCGGAGTTTATATCCTTTGGTGCTATAGTCTTCAAAGGGATCCGAAATATCTGTTCTCAGATTCCACAGAAATAAGGCTAGCAAACAGAGCCACGAAATACAGATGTAACTCTGTGAGATGAATTAACAGAACACTAAGCAGTTTCTCAGAAAGCTTCTTTCCAGATTTCATCTGAGGATATTTCCTTTTTCACCATAGCCCTCTAGGCGCTTCCAAATATCACTTTGCCAATTCCACAATAAATGTCTTAGCGAAAGACTTCTTGTGGGGAAAGCTGTAACTCTGTGAGATGATTTCACAGAACACAAAGAAGTTTCTCAGAAAGTTTCTTTCTCTTTGTTATCGGAGTTTATTTCCTTTGGCCCTATAGTCTTCTAAGGGATCCGAAATATCTGTTCTCAGATTCCACAGAAATAAGGCTAGCAAAGAGATCCGCGAAATACAGATGTAACTCTGTGAGATGAATTAACAGAACACTAAGCAGTTTCTCAGAAAGCTTCTTTCCAGATTTCATCTGAGGATATTTCCTTTTTCACCATTGCCCTCTATGGGCTTCCAAATATCACTTTGCCAATTCCACAAGAACTGTCTTAGCGAAAGGCTTCTTGAGGGGAAAGCTGTAACTCTGTGAGATGATTTCAGAGAACACAAAGAAGTTTCTCAGAAAGTTTCTTTCTCTTTGTTATCGGTGTTTATTTCCTTTGACCCTATAGTCTTTAAAGGGATCCGAAATATCTGTTCTCAGATTCCACAGAAATAAGGCTAGCAAAGAGATCCACGAAATACAGATGTAACTCTGTGAGATGAATTAACAGAACACTAAGCAGTTTCTCAGAAAGCTTCTTTCCAGATTTCATCTGAGGATATTTCCTTTTTCACCATTGCCCTCTATGGGCTTCCAAATATCACTTTCCCAATTCCACAAGAACTGTCTTAGCGAAAGCCTTCTTGAGGGGAAAGCGGTAACTCTGTGAGATGATTTCACAGAACACAAAGAAGTTTCTCAGAAAGCTTCTTTCTCGTTGTTATCGGAGTTTATATCCTTTGGCCCTATATTCATCAAAGGAATCCGAAATATCTCTTCTCAGATTCCACAGAAATAAGGCTAGCAAAGACATCCACGAAATACAGATGCAACTCTGTGAGATGAATTAACAGAACACTAAGCAGTTTCTCAGAAAGCTTCTTTCCAGATTTCATCTGAGGATATTTCCTTTTTCACCATTGCCCTCTATGGGCTTCCAAATATCACTTTGCCAATTCAACAAGAACTGTCTTAGCGAAAGGCTTCTTGAGGGGAAAGCTGTAACTCTGTGAGATGATTTCACAGAACACAAAGAAGTTTCTCAGAAAGTTTCTTTCTCTTTGTTATCGGAGTTTATTTCCTTTGGCCCTATAGTCTTTAAAGGGATCCGAAATATCTGTTCTCAGATTCCACAGAAATAAGGCTAGCAAAGAGTTCCGCGAAATACAGATGTAACTCTGTGAGATGAATTAACAGAACATTAAGCAGTTTCTCAGAAAGCTTCTTTCCAGATTTCATCTGAGGATATTTCCTTTTTCACCATAGCCCTCTATGCGCTTCCAAATATCACTTTGCCAATTCCACAATAAATGTCTTAGCGAAAGGCTTTTTGTGGGGAAAGCTGTAACTCTGTGAGATGATTTCACAGCACACAAAGAAGTTTCTCAGAAAGTTTCTTTCTCTTTGTTATCGGAGTTTATTTCCTTTGGCCCTATAGTCTTTAAAGGGATCTGAAATATCTGTTCTCAGATTCCACAGAAATAAGGCTAGCAAAGAGATCCACGAAATACAGATGTAACTCTGTGAGATGAATTAACAGAACACTAAGCAGTTTCTCAGAAAGCTTCTTTCCAGATTTCATCTGAGGATATTTCCTTTTTCACCATTGCCCTCTATGGCTTTCCAAATATCACTTTGCCAATTCCACAAGAACTGTCTTAGCGAAAGGCTTCTTGAGGGGAAAGCTGTAACTCTGTGAGATGATTTCACAGAACACAAAGAAGTTTCTCAGAAAGCTTCTTTCTCGTTGTTATCGGAGTTTATATCCTTTGGCCCTATAGTCTTCAAAGGGATCCGAAATATCTGTTCTCAGATTCCACAGAAATAAGGCTAGCAAAGAGAGCCACGAAATAGAGATGTAACTCTGTGAGATGAATTAACAGAACACTAAGCAGTTTCTCAGAAAGCTTCTTTCCAGATTTCATCTGAGGATATTTCCTTTTTCACCATTGCCCTCTATGGGCTTCAAAATATCACTTTGCCAATTCAACAAGAACTGTCTTAGCGAAAGGCTTCTTGAGAGGAAAGCTGTAACTCTGTGAGATGATTTCACAGAACACAAAGAAGTTTCTCAGAAAGCTTCTTTCTCATTGTTATCGGAGTTTATATCCTTTGGCCCTATAGTCTTCAAAGGGATCCGAAATATCTGTTCTCAGATTCCACAGAAATAAGGCTAGCAAAGAGATCCGCGAAATAGAGATGTAACTCTGTGAGATGAATTAACAGAACACTAAGCAGTTTCTCAGAAAGCTTCTTTCCAGATTTCATCTGAGGATATTTCCTTTTTGACCATAGCCCTCTATGCGCTTCCAAATATCACTTTTCCAATTCCTCAATAAATGTCTTAGCGAAAGACTTCTTGTGGGGAAAGCTGTAACTCTGTGAGATGATTTCACAGAACACAAAGAAGTTTCTCAGAAAGTTTCTTTCTCTTTGTTATCGGAGTTTATATCCTTTGGCCCTATAGTCTTTAAAGGGATCCGAAATATCTGTTCCCAGATTCCACAGAAATAAGGCTAGCAAAGAGATCCGCGAAATACGGATGTAACTCTGTGAGATGAATTAACAGAACACTAAGCAGTTTCTCAGAAAGCTTCTTTCCAGATTTCATCTGAGGATATTTCCTTTTTCACCATTGCCCTGTATGCGCTTCCAAATATCACTTTGCCAATTCCACAATAAATGTCTTAGCGAAAGACTTCTTGTGGGGAAAGCTGTAACTCTGTGAGATGATTTCCAGAACACAAAGAAGTTTCTCAGAAAGTTTCTTTCTCTTTGATATCGGAGTTTATTTCCTTTGGCCCTATAGTCTTTAAAGGGATCCGAAATATCTGTTCTCAGATTCCACAGAAATAAGGCTAGCAAAGAGATCCACGAAATACAGATGTAACTCTGTGAGATAAATTAACAGAACACTAAGCAGTTTCTCAGAAAGCTTCTTTCCAGATTTCATCTGAGGATATTTCCTTTTTCACCATTGCCCTCTATGGGCTTCCAAATATCACTTTGCCAATTCCACAAGAACTGTGTTAGCGAAAGGCTTCCTGAGGGGAAAGCTGTAACTCTGTGAGATGATTTCACAGAACACAAAGAAGTTTCTCAGAAAGCTTCTTTCTCGTTGTTATCGGAGTTTATTTCCTTTGGCCCTATAGTCTTTAAAGGGATCCGAAATATCTGTTCTCAGATTCCACAGAAATAAGGCTAGCAAAGAGATCCACGAAATACAGATGTAACTCTGTGAGAGGAATTAACAGAACACTAAGCAGTTTCTCAGAAAGCTTCTTTCCAGATTTCATCTGAGGATATTTCCTTTTTCACCATAGCCCTCTATGCGCTTCCAAATATCACTTTGCCAATTCCACAATAAATGTCTTAGCGAAAGACTTCTTGTGGGGAAAGCTGTAACTCTGTGAGATGATTTCACAGAACACAAAGAAGTTTCTCAGAAAGTTTCTTTCTCTTTGTTATCGGAGTTTATTTCCTTTGGCCCAATAGTCTTTAAAGGGATCCGAAATATCTGTTCTCAGATTCCACAGAAATAAGGCTAGCAAAGAGATCCACGAAATACAGATGTAACTCTGTGAGATGAATTAACAGAACACTAAGCAGTTTCTCAGAAAGCTTCTTTCCAGATTTCATCTGAGGATATTTCCTTTTTCACCATTGCCCTCTAAGGGCTTCCAAATATCACTTTGCCAATTCCACAAGAACGGTCTTAGCGAAAGGCTTCTTGAGGGGAAAGCTGTAACTCTGTGAGATGATTTCAGAGAACACAAAGAAGTTTCTCAGAAAGCTTCTTTCTCGTTGTTATCGGAGTTTATATCCTTTGGCCCTATAGTCTTCAAAGGGATCCGAAATATCTGTTCTCAGATTCCACAGAAATAAGGCTAGCAAAGAGATCCACGAAATACAGATGTAACTCTGTGAGATGAATTAACAGAACACTAAGCAGTTTCTCAGAAAGCTTCTTTCCAGATTTCATCTGAGGATATTTCCTTTTTCACCATTGCCCTCTATGGGCTTCAAAATATCACTTTGCCAATTCCACAATAAATGTCTTAGCGAAAGGCTTCTTGTGGGGAAAGCTGTAACTCTGTGAGATGATTTCACAGCACACAAAGAAGTTTCTCAGAAAGCTTCTTTCTCATTGTTATCGGAGTTTATATCCTTTGGCCCTATAGTCTTCAAAGGGATTCGAAATATCTGTTCTCAGATTCCACAGAAATAAGGCCAGCAAAGAGATCCGCGAAATACAGATGTAACCCTGTGAGATGAAATAACAGAACACTAAGCAGTTTCTCAGAAAGCTTCTTTCCAGATTTCATCTGAGGATATTTCCTTTTTCCCCATAGCCCTCTATGCGCTTCCAAATATCACTTTGCCAATTCCACAATAAATGTCTTAGCGAAAGACTTCTTGTGGGGAAAGCTGTAACTCTGTGAGATGATTTCACAGAACACAAAGAAGTTTCTCAGAAAGTTTCTTTCTCTTTGTTATCGGAGTTTATTTCCTTTGGCCCTATAGTCTTTAAAGAGATCCGAAATATCTGTTCTCAGATTCCACAGAAATAAGGCTAGCAAAGAGATCCGCGAAATACAGATGTAACTCTGTGAGAGGAATTAACAGAACACTAAGCAGTTTCTCAGAAAGCTTCTTTCCAGATTTCATCTGAGGATATTTCCTTTTTCACCATAGCCCTCTATGCGCTTCCAAATATCACTTTGCCAATTCCACAATAAATGTCTTAGCGAAAGACTTCTTGTGGGGAAAGCTGTAACTCTGTGAGATGATTTCACAGAACACAAAGAAGTTTCTCAGAAAGTTTCTTTCTCTTTGTTATCGGAGTTTATTTCCTTTGGCCCTATAGTCTTTAAAGGGATCCGAAATATCTGTTCTCAGATTCCACAGAAATAAGGCTAGAAAAGAGATCCACGAAATACAGATGTAACGCTGTGAGATGAATTAACAGAACACTAAGCAGTTTCTCAGAAAGCTTCTTTCCAGATTTCATCTGAGGATATTTCCTTTTTCACCATAGCCCTCTATGCGCTTCCAAATATCACTTTTCCAATTCCACAAGAACTGTCTTAGCGAAAGGCTTCTTGAGGGGAAAGCTGTAACTCTGTGAGATGATTTCACAGAACACAAAGAAGTTTCTCAGAAAGCTTCTTTCTCGTTGTTATCGGAGTTTATATCCTTTGGCCCTATAGTCTTCAAAGGGATCCGAAATATCTGTTCTCAGATTCCACAGAAATAAGGCTAGCAAAGAGATCCACGAAATACAGATGTAACTCTGTGAGATAAATTAACAGAACACTAAGCAGTTTCTCAGAAAGCTTCTTTCCAGATTTCATCTGAGGATATTTCCTTTTTCACCATAGCCCTCTCTGGGCTTCCAAATATCACTTTGCCAGTTCCACAAGAACTGTCTTAGCGAAAGGCTTCTTGAGGGGAAAGCTGTAACTCTGTGAGATGATTTCACAGAACACAAAGAAGTTTCTCAGAAAGCTTCCTTCTCTTTCTTACCAGAGTTTATTTCCTTTGGCCCTATATTCATCAAAGGGATCCGAAATATCTGTTCTCAGATTCCACAGAAATAAGGCTAGCAAAGAGATCCACGAAATACAGATGTAACTCTGTGAGATGAATTAACAGAACACTAAGCAGTTTCTCAGAAAGCTTCTTTCCAGATTTCATCTGAGGATATTTCCTTTTTCACCATTGCCCTCTATGGGCTTCCAAATATCACTTTGCCAATTCCACAAGAACTGTCTTAGCGAAAGTCTTCTTGAGGGGAAAGCTGTAACTCTGTGAGATGATTTCACAGAACACAAAGAAGTTTCTCAGAAAGCTTCTTTCTCATTGTTATCGGAGTTTATATCCTTTGGCCCTATATTCATCAAAGGGATCCGAAATATCTCTTCTCAGATTCCACAGAAATAAGGCTAGCAAAGACATCCACGAAATATAGATGCAACTCTGTGAGATGAATTAACAGAACACTAAGGAGTTTCTCAGAAAGCTTCTTTCCAGATTTCATCTGAGGATATTTCCTTTTTCACCATTGCCCTCTATGGGCTTCCAAATATCACTTTGCCAATTCCACAAGAACTGTCTTAGCGAAAGGCTTCTTGAGGGGAAAGCTGGAACTCTGTGAGGTGATTTCACAGAACACAAAGAAGTTTCTCAGAAAGCTTCTTTCTCATTGTTATCGGAGTTTATTTCCTTTGGCCCTATAGTCTTCAAAGGGATCCGAAATATCTGTTCTCAGATTCCACAGAAATAAGCTAGCAAAGAGATCCGCGAAATACAGATGTAACTCTGTGAGATGAATTAACAGAACACTAAGCAGTTTCTCAGAAAGCTTCTTTCCAGATTTCATCTGAGGATATTTCCTTTTTCACCATAGCCCTCTATGCGCTTCCAAATATCACTTTGCCAATTCCACAATAAATGTCTTAGCGAAAGACTTCTTGTGGGGAAAGATATAACTCTGTGAGATGATTTCACAGAACACAAAGAAGTTTCTCAGAAAGTTTCTTTCTCTTTGTTATCGGAGTTTATTTCCTTTGGCCCTATAGTCTTTAAAGGGATCCGAAATATCTGTTCTCAGATTCCACAGAAATAAGGCTAGCAAAGAGATCCACGAAATACAGATGTAACTCTGTGAGATGAATTAACAGAACACTAAGCAGTTTCTCAGAAAGCTTCTTTCCAGATTTCATCTGAGGATATTTCCTTTTTCACCATTGCCCTCTATGGGCTTCCAAATATCACTTTGCCAATTCCACAAGAACTGTCTTAGCGAAAGGCTTCTTGAGGGGAAAGCTGTAACTCTGTGAGATGATTTCACAGAACACAAAGAAGTTTCTCAGAAAGCTTCTTTCTCCTTGTTATCGGAGTTTATATCCTTTGGCCCTATAGTCTTCAAAGGGATCCGAAATATCTGTTCTCAGATTCCACAGAAATAAGGCTAGCAAAGAGATCCACGAAATACACATGTAACTCTGTGAGATGAATTAACAGAACACTAAGCAGTTTCTCAGAAAGCTTCTTTCCAGATTTCATCTGAGGATATTTCCTTTTTCACCATAGCCCTCTATGCGCTTCCAAATATCACTTTGCCAATTCCACAATAAATGTCATAGCGAAAGACTTCTTGTGGGGAAAGCTGTAACTCTGTGAGATGATTTCACAGAACACAAAGAAGTTTCTCAGAAGGCTTCTTTCTCGTTGTTATCGGAGTTTATATCCTTTGGCCCTATAGTCTTCAATGGGATCCGAAATATCTCTTCTCAGATTCCACAGAAATAAGGCTAGCAAAGAGATCCACGAAATACAGATGTACCTCTGTGAGATGAATTAACAGAACACTAAGCAGTTTCTCAGAAAGCTTCTTTCCAGATTTCATCTGAGGATATTTCCTTTTTCACCATTGCCCTCTATGGGCTTCCAAATATCACTTTGCCAATTCCACAAGAACTTTCTTAGCGAAAGGCTTCTTGAGGGGAAAGCTGTAACTCTGTGAGATGATTTCACAGAACACAAAGAAGTTTCTCAGAAAGCTTCTTTCTCGTTGTTATCGGAGTTTATATCCTTTGGCCCTATAGTCTTCAAAGGGATCCGAAATATCTGTTCTCAGATTCCACAGAAATAAGGCTAGCAAAGAGATCCGCGAAATACAGATGTAACTCTGTGAGATAAATTAACAGAACACTAAGCAGTTTCTCAGAAAGCTTCTTTCCAGATTTCATCTGAAGATATTTCCTTTTTCACCATAGCCCTCTCTGGGCTTCCAAATATCACTTTGCCAGTTCCACAAGAACTGTCTTTGCGAAAGGCTTCTTGAGGGGAAAGTTGTAATTCTGTGAGATGATTTCACAGAACTCAAAGAAGTTTCTCAGAAAGCTTCCTTCTCTTTCTTATCGGAGTTTATTTCCTTTGGCCCTATATTCATCAAAGGGATCCGAAATATCTCTTCTCAGATTCCACAGAAATAAGGCTAGCAAAGAGATCCACGAAACACAGATGTAACTCTGTGAGATGAATTAACAGAACACTAAGCAGTTTCTCAGAAAGCTTCTTTCCAGATTTCATCTGAGGATATTTCCTTTTTCACCATAGCCCTCTATGGGCTTCCAAATATCACTTTGCCAATTCCACAAGAACTGTCTTAGCGAAAGGCTTCTTGAGGGGAAAGCTGTAACTCTGTGAGATGATTTCACAGAACACAAAGAAGTTTCTCAGAAAGCTTCCTTCTCTTTCTTACCAGAGTTTATTTCCTTTGGCCCTATATTCATCAAAGGGATCCGAAATATCTGTTCTCAGATTCCACAGAAATAAGGCTAGCAAGGAGATCCACGAAATACAGATGTAACTCTGTGAGATGAATTAACAGAACACTAAGCAGTTTCTCAGAAAGCTTCTTTCCAGATTTCATCTGAGGATATTTCCTTTTTAACCATAGCCCTCTATGCGCTTCCAAATATCACTTTGCCAATTCCTCAATAAATGTCTTAGCGAAAGACTTCTTGTGGGGAAAGATGTAACTCTGTGAGATGATTTCACAGAACACAAAGAAGTTTCTCAGAAAGTTTCTTTCTCTTTGTTATCGGAGTTTATATCCTTTGGCCCTATAGTCTTTAAAGGGATCCGAAATATCTGTTCTCAGATTCCACAGAAATAAGGCTAGCAAAGAGATCCGCGAAATACAGATGTAACTCTGTGAGATGAATTAACAGAACACTAAGCAGTTTCTCAGAAAGCTTCTTTGCAGATTTCATCTGAGGATATTTCCTTTTTCACCATTGCCCTCTATGCGCTTCCAAATATCACTTTGCCAATTCCACAATAATGTCTTAGCGAAAGACTTCTTGTGGGGAAAGCTGTAACTCTGTGAGATGATTTCACAGAACACAAAGAAGTTTCTCAGAAAGTTTCTTTCTCTTTGTTATCGGAGTTTATTTCCTTTGGCCCTATAGTCTTTAAAGGGATCCGAAATATCTGTTCTCAGATTCCACAGAAATAAGGCTAGCAAAGAGATCCACGAAATACAGATGTAACTCTGTGAGATGAATTAACAGAACACTAAGCAGTTTCTCAGAAAGCTTCTTTCCAGATTTCATCTGAGGATATTTCCTTTTTCACCATTGCCCTCTATGGGCTTCCAAATATCACTTTGCCAATTCCACAAGAACTGTCTTAGCGAAAGGCTTCTTGAGGGGAAAGCTGTAACTCTGTGAGATGATTTCACAGAACACAAAGAAGTTTCTCAGAAAGCTTCTTTCTCGTTGTTATCGGAGTTTATATCCTTTGGCCCTGTAGTCTTCAAAGGGATCCGAAATATCTGTTCTCAGATTCCACAGAAATAAGGTTAGCAAAGAGATCCACGAAATACAGATGTAACTCTGTGAGATGAATTAACAGAACACTAAGCAGTTTCTCAGAAAGCTTCTTTCCAGATTTCATCTGACGATAATTCCTTTTTCACCATTGCCCTCTATGGGCTTCCAAATATCACTTTGCCAATTCAACAAGAACTGTCTTAGCGAAAGGCTTCTTGAGGGGAAAGCTGTAACTCTGTGAGATGATTTCACAGAACACAAAGAAGTTTCTCATAAAGCTTCTTTCTCATTGTTATCGGAGTTTATATCCTTTGGCCCTATATTCATCAAAGGGATCCGAAATATCTCTTCTCAGATTCCACAGAAATAAGGCTAGCAAAGACATCCACGAAATACAGATGCAACTCTGTGAGATGAATTAACAGAACACTAAGCAGTTTCTCAGAAAGCTTCTTTCCAGATTTCATCTGAGGATATTTCCTTTTTCACCATTGCCCTCTATGGGCTTCCAAATATCACTTTGCCAATTCCACAAGAACTGTCTTAGCGAAAGGCTTCTTGAGGGGAAAGCTGGAACTCTGTGAGGTGATTTCACAGAACACAAAGAAGTTTCTCAGAAAGCTTCTTTCTCATTGTTATCGGAGTTTATTTCCTTTGGCCCTATAGTCTTCAAAGGGATCCGAAATATCTGTTCTCAGATTCCACAGAAATAAGGCTAGCAAAGAGATCCGCGAAATACAGATGTAACTCTGTGAGATGAATTAACAGAACACTAAGCAGTTTCTCAGAAAGCTTCTTTCCAGATTTCATCTGAGGATATTTCCTTTTTCACCATAGCCCTCTATGCGCTTCCAAATATCACTTTGCCAATTCCACAATAAATGTCTTAGCGAAAGACTTCTTGTGGGGAAAGATGTAACTCTGTGAGATGATTTCACAGAACACAAAGAAGTTTCTCAGAAAGTTTCTTTCTCTTTGTTATCGGAGTTTATTTCCTTTGGCCCTATAGTCTTTAAAGGGATCCGAAATATCTGTTCTCAGATTCCACAGAAATAAGGCTAGCAAAGAGATCCACGAAATACAGATGTAACTCTGTGAGATGAATTAACAGAACACTAAGCAGTTTCTCAGAAAGCTTCTTTCCAGATTTCATCTGAGGATATTTCCTTTTTCACCATTGCCCTCTATGGGCTTCCAAATATCACTTTGCCAATTCCACAAGAACTGTCTTAGCGAAAGGCTTCTTGAGGGGAAAGCTGTAACTCTGTGAGATGATTTCACAGAACACAAAGAAGTTTCTCAGAAAGCTTCTTTCTCCTTGTTATCGGAGTTTATATCCTTTGGCCCTATAGTCTTCAAAGGGATCCGAAATATCTGTTCTCAGATTCCACAGAAATAAGGCTAGCAAAGAGATCCACGAAATACAGATGTAACTCTGTGAGGTGAATTAACAGAACACTAAGCAGTTTCTCAGAAAGCTTCTTTCCAGATTTCATCTGAGGATATTTCCTTTTTCACCATAGCCCTCTATGCGCTTCCAAATATCACTTTGCCAATTCCACAATAAATGTCATAGCGAAAGACTTCTTGTGGGGAAAGCTGTAACTCTGTGAGATGATTTCACAGAACACAAAGAAGTTTCTCAGAAAGCTTCTTTCTCGTTGTTATCGGAGTTTATATCCTTTGGCCCTATAGTCTTCAAAGGGATCCGAAATATCTCTTCTCAGATTCCACAGAAATAAGGCTAGCAAAGAGATCCACGAAATACAGATGTACCTCTGTGAGATGAATTAACAGAACACTAAGCAGTTTCTCAGAAAGCTTCTTTCCAGATTTCACCTGAGGATATTTCCTTTTTCACCATAGCCCTCTATGGGCTTCAAAATATCACTTTGCCAATTCAACAAGAACTGTCTTAGCGAAAGGCTTCTTGAGGGGAAAGCTGTAACTCTGTGAGATGATTTCACAGAACACAAAGAAGTTTCTCAGAAAGCTTCTTTCTCATTGTTATCGGAGTTTATATCCTTTGGCCCTATATTCATCAAAGGGATCCGAAATATCTCTTCTCAGATTCCACAGAAATAAGGCTAGCAAAGACATCCACGAAATACAGATGCAACTCTGTGACATGAATTAACAGAACACTAAGGAGTTTCTCAGAAAGCTTCTTTCCAGATTTCATCTGAGGATATTTCCTTTTTCACCATTGCCCTCTATGGGCTTCCAAATATCACTTTGCCAATTCCACAAGAACTGTCTTAGCGAAAGGCTTCTTGAGGGGAAAGCTGGAACTCTGTGAGGTGATTTCACAGAACACAAAGAAGTTTCTCAGAAAGCTTCTTTCTCATTGTTATCGGAGTTTATTTCCTTTGGCCCTATAGTCTTCAAAGGGATCCGAAATATGTGTTCTCAGATTCCACAGAAATAAGGCTAGCAAAGAGATCCGCGAAATACAGATGTAACTCTGTGAGATGAATTAACAGAACACTAAGCAGTTTCTCAGAAAGCTTCTTTCCAGATTTCATCTGAGGATATTTCCTTTTTCACCATAGCCCTCTATGCGCTTCCAAATATCACTTTGCCAATTCCACAATAAATGTCTTAGCGAAAGACTTCTTGTGGGGAAAGATGTAACTCTGTGAGATGATTTCACAGAACACAAAGAAGTTTCTCAGAACGTTTCTTTCTCTTTGTTATCGGAGTTTATTTCCTTTGGCCCTATAGTCTTTAAAGGGATCCGAAATATCTGTTCTCAGATTCCACAGAAATAAGGCTAGCAAAGAGATCCACGAAATACAGATGTAACTCTGTGAGATGAATTAACAGAACACTAAGCAGTTTCTCAGAAAGCTTCTTTCCAGATTTAATCTGAGGATATTTCCTTTTTCACCATTGCCCTCTATGGGCTTCCAAATATCACTTTGCCAATTCCACAAGAACTGTCTTAGCGAAAGGCTTCTTGATGGGAAAGCTGTAACTCTGTGAGATGATTTCACAGAACACAAAGAAGTTTCTCAGAAAGCTTCTTTCTCATTGTTATCGGAGTTTATATCCTTTGGCCCTATATTCATCAAAGGGATCCGAAATATCTCTTCTCAGATTCCACAGAAATAAGGCTAGCAAAGACATCCACGAAATACAGATGCAACTCTGTGAGATGAATTAACAGAACACTAAGGAGTTTCTCAGAAAGCTTCTTTCCAGATTTCATCTGAGGATATTTCCTTTTTCACCATTGCCCTCTATGGGCTTCCAAATATCACTTTGCCAATTCCACAAGAACTGTCTTAGCGAAAGGCTTCTTGAGGGGAAAGCTGGAACTCTGTGAGATGATTTCACAGAACACAAAGAAGTTTCTCAGAAAGCTTCTTTCTCATTGTTATCGGAGTTTATTTCCTTTGACCCTATAGTCTTCAAAGGGATCCGAAATATCTGTTCTCAGATTCCACAGAAATAAGGCTAGCAAAGACATCCGCGAAATACAGATGTAACTCTGTGAGATGAATTAACAGAACACTAAGCAGTTTCTCAGAAAGCTTCTTTCCAGATTTCATCTGAGGATATTTCCTTTTTCACCATAGCCCTCTATGCGCTTCCAAATATCACTTTGCCAATTCCACAATAAATGTCTTAGCGAAAGACTTCTTGTGGGGAAAGATATAACTCTGTGAGATGATTTCACAGAACACAAAGAAGTTTCTCAGAAAGTTTCTTTCTCTTTGTTATCGGAGTTTATTTCCTTTGGCCCTATAGTCTTTAAAGGGATCCGAAATATCTGTTCTCAGATTCCACAGAAATAAGGCTAGCAAAGAGATCCACGAAATACAGATGTAACTCTGTGAGATGAATTAACAGAACACTAAGAAGTTTCTCAGAAAGCTTCTTTCCAGATTTCATCTGAGGATATTTCCTTTTTCACCATTGCCCTCTATGGGCTTCCAAATATCACTTTGCCAATTCCACAAGAACTGTCTTAGCGAAAGGCTTCTTGAGGGGAAAGCTGTAACTCTGTGAGATGATTTCACAGAACACAAAGAAGTTTCTCAGAAAGCTTCTTTCTCCTTGTTATCGGAGTTTATATCCTTTGGCCCTATAGTCTTCAAAGGGATCCGAAATATCTGTTCTCAGATTCCACAGAAATAAGGCTAGCAAAGAGATCCACGAAATACACATGTAACTCTGTGAGATGAATTAACAGAACACTAAGCAGTTTCTCAGAAAGCTTCTTTCCAGATTTCATCTGAGGATATTTCCTTTTTCCCCATAGCCCTCTATGCGCTTCCAAATATCACTTTGCCAATTCCACAATAAATGTCATAGCGAAAGACTTCTTGTGGGGAAAGCTGTACCTCTGTGAGATGATTTCACAGAACACAAAGAAGTTTCTCAGAAAGCTTCTTTCTCGTTGTTATCGGAGTTTATATCCTTTGGCCCTATAGTCTTCAAAGGGATCCGAAATATCTCTTCTCAGATTCCACAGAAATAAGGCTAGCAAAGAGATCCACGAAATACAGATGTACCTCTGTGAGATGAATTAACAGAACACTAAGCAGTTTCTCAGAAAGCTTCTTTCCCGATTTCATCTGAGGATATTTCGTTTTTCACCATAGCCCTCTATGGGCTTCCAAATATCAGTTTGCCAATTCCACAAGAACTGTCTTAGCGAAAGGCTTCTTGAGGGGAAAGCTGTAACTCTGTGAGATGATTTCACAGAAGACAAAGAACTTTCTCAGAAAGCTTCTTTCTCGTTGTTATCGGAGTTTATATCCTTTGGCCCTATAGTCTTCAAAGGGATCCGAAATATCTGTTCTCAGATTCCACAGAAATAAGGCTAGCAAAGAGAGCCACGAAATACAGATGTAACTCTGTGAGATGAATTAACAGAACACTAAGCAGTTTCTCAGAAAGCTTCTTTCCAGATTTCATCTGAGGATATTTCCTTTTTCACCATTGCCCTCTATGGGCTTCAAAATAGCACTTTGCCAATGCAACAAGAACTGTCTTAGCGAAAGGCTTCTTGAGGGGAAAGCTGTAACTCTGTGAGATGATTTCACAGAACACAAAGAAGTTTCTTAGAAAGCTTCTTTCTCATTGTTATCCGAGTTTATATCCTTTGGCCCTATAGTCTTCAAATGGATCCGAAATATCTCTTCTCAGATTCCACAGAAATAAGGCTAGCAAAGAGATCCGCGAAATACAGATGTAACTCTGTGAGATGAATTGACAGAACACTAAGCAGTTTCTCAGAAAGCTTCTTTCCAGATTTCATCTGAGGATATTTCCTTTTTCACCTTAGCCCTCTATGTGCTTCCAAATATCACTTTGCCAATTCCACAATAAATGTCATAGCGAAAGACTTCTTGTGGGGAAAGCTGTAACTCTGTTAGATGATTTCACAGAACACAAAGAAGTTTCTCAGAAAGCTTCTTTCTCGTTGTTATCGGAGTTTATATCCTTTGGCCCTATAGTCTTCAAAGGGATCCGAAATATCTCTTCTCAGATTCCACAGAAATAAGGCTAGCAAAGAGATCCACGAAATACAGATGTAGCTCTGTGAGATGAATTAAAAGAACACTAAGCAGTTTCTCAGAAAGCTTCTTTCCAGATTTCATCTGAGGATATTTCCTTTTTCACCATAGCCCTCTATGCGCTTCCAAATATCACTTTGCCAATTCCACAATAAATGTCTTAGCGAAAGACTTCTTGTGGGGAAAGCTGTAACTCTGTGAGATGATTTCACAGAACACAAAGAAGTTTCTCAGAAAGCTTCTTTCTCGTTGTTATCGGAGTTTATATCCTTTGGCCCTATAGTCTTCAAAGGGATCCGAAATATCTCTTCTCAGATTCCACAGAAATAAGGCTAGCAAAGAGATCCACGAAATAGAGATGTACCTCCGTGAGATGAATTAACAGAACACTAAGCAGTTTCTCAGAAAGCTTCTTTCCAGATTTCATCTGAGGATATTTCCTTTTTCACCATAGCCCTCTATGCGCTTCCAAATATCACTTTGCCAATTCCACAATAAATGTCTTAGCGAAAGACTTCTTGTGGGGAAAGCTGTAACTCTGTGAGATGATTTCACAGAACACAAAGAAGTTTCTCAGAAAGTTTTTTTCTCTTTGTTATCGGAGTTTATTTCCTTTGGCCCTATAGTCTTTAAAGGGATCCGAAATATCTGTTCTCAGATTCCACAGAAATAAGGCTAGCAAAGAGATCCGCGAAATACAGATGTAACTCTGTGAGAGGAATTAACAGAACACTAAGCAGTTTCTCAGAAAGCTTCTTTCCAGATTTCATCTGAGGATATTTCCTTTTTCACCATTGCCCTCTATGGGCTTCCAAATATCACTTTGCAAATTCCACAAGAACTGTCTTAGCGAAAGGCTTCTTGAGGGGAAAGCTGTAACTCTGTGAGATGATTTCACAGAACACAAAGAAGTTTCTCAGAAAGCTTCTTTCTCGTTGTTATCGGAGTTTATATCCTTTGGCCCTATAGTCTTCAAAGGGATCCGAAATATCTGTTCTCAGATTCCACAGAAATAAGGCTAGCAAAGAGAGCCACGAAATACAGATGTAACTCTGTGAGATGAATTAACAGAACACTAAGCAGTTTCTCAGAAAGCTTCTTTCCAGATTTCATCTGAGGATATTTCCTTTTTCACCATTGCCCTCTATGGGCTTCTAAATAGCACTTTGCCAATTCAACAAGAACTGTCTTAGCGAAAGGCTTCTAGAGAGGAAAGCTGTAACTCTGTGAGATGATTTCACAGAACACAAAGAAGTTTCTCAGAAAGCTTCTTTCTCATTGTTATCGGAGTTTATATCATTTGGCCCTATAGTCTTCAAAGGGATCCGCAATATCTGTTCTCAGATTCCACAGAAATAAGGCTAGCAAAGAGATCCGCGAAATACAGATGTAACTCTGTGCGATGAATTAACAGAACACTAAGCAGTTTCTCAGAAAGCTTCTTTCCAGATTTCATCTGAGGGTATTTCCTTTTTCACCATAGCCCTCTATGCGCTTCCAAATATCACTTTGCCAATTCCACAATAAATGTCTTAGCGAAAGACTTCTTGTGGGGAAAGCTGTAACTCTGTGAGATGATTTCACAGAACACAAAGAAGTTTCTCAGAAAGTTTCTTTCTCTTTGTTATCGGAGTTTATTTCCTTTGGCCCTATAGTCTTTAAAGGGATCCGAAATATCTGTTCTCAGATTCCACAGAAATAAGGCTAGCAAAGAGATCCGCGAAATACAGATGTAACTCTGTGAGAGGAATTAACAGAACACTAAGCAGTTTCTCAGAAAGCTTCTTTCCAGATTTCATCTGAGGATATTTCCTTTTTCACCATAGCCCTCTACGGGCTTCCAACTATCACTTTTCCAATTCCACAATAAATGTCTTAGCGAAAGATTTCTTGTGGGGAAAGCTGTAACTCTGTGAGATGATTTCACAGAACACAAAGAAGTTTCTCAGAAAGTTTCTTTCTCTTTGTTATCGGAGTTTATTTCCTTTGGCCCTATAGTCTTTAAAGGGATCCGAAATATCTGTTCTCAGATTCCACAGAAATAAGGCTAGCAAAGAGATCCACGAAATACAGATGCAACTCTGTGAGATGAATTAACAGAACACTAAGCAGTTTCTCAGAAAGCTTCTTTCCAGATTTCATCTGAGGATATTTCCTTTTTCACCATTGCCCTCTAGGCGCTTCCAAATATCACTTTGCCAATTCCACAAGAACTGTCTTAGCGAAAGGCTTCTTGAGGGAAAAGCTGTAACTCTGTGAGATGATTTCACAGAACACAAAGAAGTTTCTCAGAAAGCTTCTTTCTCCTTGTTATCGGAGTTTATATCCTTTGGCCCTATAGTCTTCAAAGGGATCCGAAATATCTGTTCTCAGATTCCACAGAAATAAGGCTAGCAAAGAGATCCACGAAATACAGATGTAACTCTGTGAGATGAATTAACAGAACACTAAGCAGTTTCTCAGAAAGCTTCTTTCCAGATTTCATCTGAGGATATTTCCTTTTTCACCATAGCCCTCTACGCGCTTCCAAATATCACTTTGCCAATTCCACAATAAATGTCATAGCGAAAGACTTCTTGTGGGGAAAGCTGTAACTCTGTGAGATGATTTCACAGAACACAAAGAAGTTTCTCAGAAAGTTTCTTTCTCTTTGTTATCGGAGTTTATTTCCTTTGGCCCTATAGTCTTTAAAGGGATCCGAAATATCTGTTCTCAGATTCCACAGAAATAAGGCTAGCAAAGAGATCCGCGAAATACAGATGTAACTCTGTGAGATGAATTAACAGAACACTAAGCAGTTTCTCAGAAAGCTTCTTTCCAGATTTCATCTGAGGATATTTCCTTTTTCACCATAGCCCTCTATGCGCTTCCAAATATCACTTTGCCAATTCCACAATAAATGTCTTAGCGAAAGACTTCTTGTGGGGAAAGCTGTAACTCTGTGAGATGATTTCACAGAACACAAAGAAGTTTCTCAGAAAGTTTCTTTCTCTTTGTTATCGGAGTTTATTTCCTTTGGCCCTATAGTCTTTAAAGGGATCCGAAATATCTGTTCTCAGATTCCACAGAAATAAGGCTAGCAAAGAGATCCACGAAATACAGATGTAACTCTGTGAGATGAATTAACAGAACACTAAGCAGTTTCTCAGAAAGCTTCTTTCCAGATTTCATCTGAGGATATTTCCTTTTTCACCATTGCCCTCTATGGGCTTCCAAATATCACTTTGCCAATTCCACAAGAACTGTCTTAGCGAAAGGCTTCTTGAGGGGAAAGCTGTAACTCTGTGAGATGATTTCACAGAACACAAAGAAGTTTCTCAGAAAGCTTCTTTCTCGTTGTTATCGGAGTTTATATCCTTTGGCCCTATAGTCTTCAAAGGGATCCGAAATATCTGTTCTCAGATTCCACAGAAATAAGGCTAGCAAAGAGAGCCACGAAATACAGATGTAACTCTGTGAGATGAATTAACAGAACACTAAGCAGTTTCTCAGAAAGCTTCTTTCCAGATTTCATCTGAGGATATTTCCTTTTTCACCATTGCCCTCTAAGGGCTTCAAAATATCACTTTGCCAATTCAACAAGAACTGTCTTAGCGAAAGGCTTCTAGAGGGGAAAGCTGTAACTCTGTGAGATGATTTCACAGAACACAAAGAAGTTTCCCAGAAAGCTTCTTTCTCATTGTTATCGGAGTTTATATCATTTGGCCCTATAGTCTTCAAAGGGATCCGCAATATCTGTTCTCAGATTCCACAGAAATAAGGCTAGCAAAGAGATCCACGAAATACAGATGTAATTCTGTGCGATGAATTAACAGAACACTAAGCAGTTTCTCAGAAAGCTTCTTTCCAGATTTCATCTGAGGATATTTCCTTTTTCACCATAGCCCTCTATGCGCTTCCAAATATCACTTTGCCAATTCCACAATAAATGTCTTAGCGAAAGACTTCTTGTGGGGAAAGCTGTAACTCTGTGAGATGATTTCACAGAACACAAAGAAGTTTCTCAGAAAGTTTCTTTCTCTTTGTTATCGGAGTTTATTTCCTTTGGCCCTATAGTCTTTAAAGGGATCCGAAATATCTGTTCTCAGATTCCACAGAAATAAGGCTAGCAAAGAGATCGACGAAATACAGATGTAACTCTGTGAGGTGAATTAACAGAACACTAAGCAGTTTCTCAGAAAGCTTCTTTCCAGATTTCATCTGAGGATATTTCCTTTTTCACCATTGCCCTCTATGGGCTTCCAAATATCACTTTGCCAATTCCACAAGAACTGTCTTAGCGAAAGGGTTCTTGAGGGGAAAGCTGTAACTCTGTGAGATGATTTCACAGAACACAAAGAAGTTTCTCAGAAAGCTTCTTTCTCGTTGTTATCGGAGTTTATATCCTTTGGCCCTATAGTCTTCAAAGGGATCCGAAATATCTGTTCTCAGATTCCACAGAAATAAGGCTAGCAAAGAGAGCCACGAAATACAGATGTAACTCTGTGAGATGAATTAACAGAACACTAAGCAGTTTCTCAGAAAGCTTCTTTCCAGATTTCATCTGAGGATATTTCCTTTTTCACCATTGCCCTCTATGGGCTTCAAAATAGCACTTTGCCAATTCAACAAGAACTGTCTTAGCAAAAGGCTTCTTGAGGGGAAAGCTGTAACTCTGTGAGATGATTTCACAGAACACAAAGAAGTTTCTCAGAAAGCTTCTTTCTCATTGTTATCCGAGTTTATATCCTTTGGCCCTATAGTCTTCAAAGGGATCCGAAATATCTGTTCTCAGATTCCACAGAAATAAGGCTAGCAAAGAGATCCGCGAAATACAGATGTAACTCTGTGAGATGAATTAACAGAAAACTAAGCAGTTTCTCAGAAAGCTTCTTTCCAGATTTCATCTGAGGATATTTCCTTTTTCACCATTGCCCTCTATGGGCTTCAAAATAGCACTTTGCCAATTCAACAAGAACTGTCTTAGCGAAAGGCTTCTTGAGGGGAAAGCTGTAACTCTGTGAGATGATTTCACAGAACACAAAGAAGTTTCTCAGAAAGATTCTTTCTCATTGTTATCGGAGTTTATTTCCTTTGGCCTTATAGTCTTCAAAGGGATTCGAAATATCTGATCTCAGATTCCACAGAAATAAGGCTAGCAAAGAGATCCGCGAAATACAGATGTAACTCTGTGAGATGAATTAACAGAACACTAAGCAGTTTCTCAGAAAGCTTCTTTCCAGATTTCATCTGAGGATATTTCCTTTTTCACCATAGCCCTCTATGCGCTTCCAAATATCATTTGCCAATTCCACAATAAATGTCTTAGCGAAAGACTTCTTGTGGGGAAAGCTGTAACTCTGTGAGATGATTTCACAGAACACAAAGAAGTTTCTCAGAAAGTTTCTTTCTCCTTGTTATCGGAGTTTATATCCTTGGCCCTATAGTCTTCAAAGGGATCCGAAATATCTGTTCTCAGATTCCACAGAAATAAGGCTAGCAAAGAGATCCACGAAATACAGATGTAACTCTGTGAGATGAATTAACAGAACACTAAGCAGTTTCTCAGAAAGCTTCTTTCCAGATTTCATCTGAGGATATTTCCTTTTTCACCATAGCCCTCTACGCTCTTCCAAATATCACTTTGCCAATTCCACAATAAATGTCATAGCGAAAGACTTCTTGTGGGGAAAGCTGTAACTCTGTGAGATGATTTCACAGAACACAAAGAAGTTTCTCAGAAAGCTTCTTTCTCGTTGTTATCGGAGTTTATATCCTTTGGCCCTATAGTCTTCAAAGGGATCCGAAATATCTCTTCTCAGATTCCACAGAAATAAGGCTAGCAAAGAGATCCACGAAATACAGATGTACCTCTGTGAGATGAATTAACAGAACGCTAAGCAGTTTCTCAGAAAGCTTCTTTCCAGATTTCATCTGAGGATATTTCCTTTTTCACCATAGCCCTCTATGCGCTTCCAAATATCACTTTGCCAATTCCACAATAAATGTCTTAGCGAAAGACTTCTTGTGGGGAAAGCTGTAACTCTGTGAGATGATTTCACAGAACACAAAGAAGTTTCTCAGAAAGTTTCTTTCTCTTTGTTATCGGAGTTTATTTCCTTTGGCCCTATAGTCTTTAAAGGGATCCGAAATATCTCTTCTCAGATTCCACAGAAATAAGGCTAGCAAAGAGATCGACGAAATACAGATGTAACTCTGTGAGGTGAATTAACAGAACACTAAGCAGTTTCTCAGAAAGCTTCTTTCCAGATTTCATCTGAGGATATTTCCTTTTTTACCATTGCCCTCTATGGGCTTCCAAATATCACTTTGCCAATTCCACAAGAACTGTCTTAGCGAAAGGCTTCTTGAGGGGAAAGCTGTAACTCTGTGAGATGATTTCACAGAAGACAAAGAAGTTTCTCAGAAAGCTTCTTTCTCGTTGTTATCGGAGTTTATATCCTTTGGCCCTATAGTCTTCAAAGGGATCCGAAATATCTGTTCTCAGATTCCACAGAAATAAGGCTAGCAAAGAGAGCCACGAAATACAGATGTAACTCTGTGAGATGAATTAACAGAACACTAAGCAGTTTCTCAGAAAGCTTCTTTCCAGATTTCATCTGAGGATATTTCCTTTTTCACCATTGCCCTCTATGGGCTTCCAAATATCACTTTGCCAATTCCACAAGAACTGTCTTAGCGAAAGGCTTCTTGAGGGGAAAGCTGTAACTCTGTGAGATGATTTCACAGAAGACAAAGAAGTTTCTCAGAAAGCTTCTTTCTCGTTGTTATCGGAGTTTATATCCTTTGGCCCTATAGTCTTCAAAGGGATCCGAAATATCTGTTCTCAGATTCCACAGAAATAAGGCTAGCAAAGAGAGCCACGAAATACAGATGTAACTCTGTGAGATGAATTAACAGAACACTAAGCAGTTTCTCAGAAAGCTTCTCTCCAGATTTCATCTGAGGATATTTCCTTTTTCACCATTGCCCTCTATAGGCTTCAAAATAGCACTTTGCCAATTCAACAAGAACTGTCTTAGCGAAAGGCTTCTTGAGGGGAAAGCTGTAACTCTGTGAGATGATTTCACAGAACACAAAGAAGTTTCTCAGAGAGATTCTTTCTCATTGTTATCGGAGTTTATTTCCTTTGGCCCTATAGTCTTCAAAGGGATCCGAAATATCTGTTCTCAGATTCCACAGAAATAAGGCTAGCAAAGACATCCGCGAAATACAGATGTAACTCTGTGAGATGAATTAACAGAACACTAAGCAGTTTCTCAGAAAGCTTCTTTCCAGATTTCATCTGAGGATATTTCCTTTTTCACCATAGCCCTCTATGCGCTTCCAAATATCACTTTGCCAATTCCACAATAAATGTCTTAGCGAAAGACTTCTTGTGGGGAAAGATATAACTCTGTGAGATGATTTCACAGAACACAAAGAAGTTTCTCAGAAAGTTTCTTTCTCTTTGTTATCGGAGTTTATTTCCTTTGGCCCTATAGTCTTTAAAGGGATCCGAAATATCTGTTCTCAGATTCCACAGAAATAAGGCTAGCAAAGAGATCCACGAAATACAGATGTAACTCTGTGAGATGAATTAACAGAACACTAAGCAGTTTCTCAGAAAGCTTCTTTCCACATTTCATCTGAGGATATTTCCTTTTTCACCATTGCCCTCTATGGGCTTCCAAATATCACTTTGCCAATTCCACAAGAACTGTCTTAGCGAAAGGCTTCTTGAGGGGAAAGCTGTAACTCTGTGAGATGATTTCACAGAACACAAAGAAGTTTCTCAGAAAGCTTCTTTCTCCTTGTTATCGGAGTTTATATCCTTTGGCCCTATAGTCTTCAAAGGGATCCGAAATATCTGTTCACAGATTCCACAGAAATAAGGCTAGCAAAGAGATCCACGAAATACACATGTAACTCTGTGAGATGAATTAACAGAACACTAAGCAGTTTCTCAGAAAGCTTCTTTCCAGATTTCATCTGAGGATATTTCCTTTTTCACCATAGCCCTCTATGCGCTTCCAAATATCACTTTGCCAATTCCACAATAAATGTCATAGCGAAAGACTTCTTGTGGGGAAAGCTGTAACTCTGTGAGATGATTTCACAGAACACAAAGAAGTTTCTCAGAAAGCTTCTTTCTCGTTGTTATCGGAGTTTATATCCTTTGGCCCTATAGTCTTCAAAGGGATCCGAAATATCTCTTCTCAGATTCCACAGAAATAAGGCTAGCAAAGAGATCCACGAAATACAGATGTACCTCTGTGAGATGAATTAACAGAACACTAAGCAGTTTCTCAGAAAGCTTCTTTCCAGATTTCATCTGAGGATATTTCCTTTTTCACCATTGCCCTCTATGGGCTTCCAAATATCACTTTGCCAATTCCACAAGAACTGTCTTAGCGAAAGGCTTCTTGAGGGGAAAGCTGTAACTCTGTGAGATGATTTCACAGAAGACAAAGAAGTTTCTCAGAAAGCTTCTTTCTCGTTGTTATCGGAGTTTATATCCTTTGGCCCTATAGTCTTCAAAGGGATCCGAAATATCTGTTCTCAGATTCCACAGAAATAAGGCTAGCAAAGAGAGCCACGAAATACAGATGTAACTCTGTGAGATGAATTAACAGAACACTAAGCAGTTTCTCAGAAAGCTTCTTTCCAGATTTCATCTGAGGATATTTCCTTTTTCACCATTGCCCTCTATGGGCTTCAAAATAGCACTTTGCCAATGCAACAAGAACTGTCTTAGCGAAAGGCTTCTTGAGGGGAAAGCTGTAACTCTGTGAGATGATTTCACAGAACACAAAGAAGTTTCTCAGAAAGCTTCTTTCTCATTGTTATCCGAGTTTATATCCTTTGGCCCTATAGTCTTCAAATGGATCCGAAATATCTCTTCTCAGATTCCACAGAAATAAGGCTAGCAAAGAGATCCGCGAAATACAGATGTAACTCTGTGAGATGAATTAACAGAACACTAAGCAGTTTCTCAGAAAGCTTCTTTCCAGATTTCATCTGAGGATATTTCCTTTTTCACCTTAGCCCTCTATGCGCTTCCAAATATCACTTTGCCAATTCCACAATAAATGTCATAGCGAAAGACTTCTTGTGGGGAAAGCTGTAACTCTGTTAGATGATTTCACAGAACACAAAGAAGTTTCTCAGAAAGCTTCTTTCTCGTTGTTATCGGAGTTTATATCCTTTGGCCCTATAGTCTTCAAAGGGATCCGAAATATCTCTTCTCAGATTCCACAGAAATAAGGCTAGCAAAGACATCCACGAAATACAGATGTAACTCTGTGAGATGAATTAACAGAACACTAAGCAGTTTCTCAGAAAGCTTCTTTCCAGATTTCATCTGAGGATATTTCCTTTTTCACCATAGCCCTCTATGCGCTTCAAAATATCACTTTGCCAATTCCACAATAAATGTCTTAGCGAAAGACTTCTTGTGGGGAAAGCTGTAACTCTGTGAGATGATTTCACAGAACACAAAGAAGTTTCTCAGAAAGCTTCTTTCTCGTTGTTATCGGAGTTTATATCCTTTGGCCCTATAGTCTTCAAAGGGATCCGAAATATCTCTTCTCAGATTCCACAGAAATAAGGCTAGCAAAGAGATCCACGAAATAGAGATGTACCTCTGTGAGATGAATTAACAGAACACTAAGCAGTTTCTCAGAAAGCTTCTTTCCAGATTTCATCTGAGGATATTTCCTTTTTCACCATTGCCCTCTAGGCGCTTCCAAATATCACTTTGCCAATTCCACAATAAATGTCTTAGCGAAAGACTTCTTGTGGGGAAAGCTGTAACTCTGTGAGATGATTTCACAGAACACAAAGAAGTTTCTCAGAAAGTTTCTTTCTCTTTGTTATCGGAGTTTATTTCCTTTGGCCCTATAGTCTTTAAAGGGATCCGAAATATCTGTTCTCAGATTCCACAGAAATAAGGCTAGCAAAGAGATCCGCGAAATACAGATGTAACTCTGTGAGAGGAATTAACAGAACACTAAGCAGTTTCTCAGAAAGCTTCTTTCCAGATTTCATCTGAGGATATTTCCTTTTTCACCATTGCCCTCTATGGGCTTCCAAATATCACTTTGCCAATTCCACAAGAACTGTCTTAGCGAAAGGCTTCTTGAGGGGAAAGCTGTAACTCTGTGAGATGATTTCACAGAACACAAAGAAGTTTCTCAGAAAGCTTCTTTCTCGTTGTTATCGGAGTTTATATCCTTTGGCCCTATAGTCTTCAAAGGGATCCGAAATATCTGTTCTCAGATTCCACAGAAATAAGGCTAGCAAAGAGAGCCACGAAATACAGATGTAACTCTGTGAGATGAATTAACAGAACACTAAGCAGTTTCTCAGAAAGCTTCTTTCCAGATTTCATCTGAGGATATTTCCTTTTTCACCATTGCCCTCTATGGGCTTCTAAATAGCACTTTGCCAATTCAACAAGAACTGTCTTAGCGAAAGGCTTCTAGAGAGGAAAGCTGTAACTCTGTGAGATGATTTCACAGAACACAAAGAAGTTTCTCAGAAAGCTTCTTTCTTATTGTTATCGGAGTTTATATCATTTGGCCCTATAGTCTTCAAAGGGATCCGCAATATCTGTTCTCAGATTCCACAGAAATAAGGCTAGCAAAGAGATCCGCGAAATACAGATGTAACTCTGTGCGATGAATTAACAGAACACTAATCAGTTTCTCAGAAAGCTTCTTTCCAGATTTCATCTGAGGGTATTTCCTTTTTCACCATAGCCCTCTATGCGCTTCCAAATATCACTTTGCCAATTCCACAATAAATGTCTTAGCGAAAGACTTCTTGTGGGGAAAGCTGTAACTCTGTGAGATGATTTCACAGAACACAAAGAAGTTTCTCAGAAAGTTTCTTTCTCTTTGTTATCGGAGTTTATTTCCTTTGGCCCTATAGTCTTTAAAGGGATCCGAAATATCTGTTCTCAGATTCCACAGAAATAAGGCTAGCAAAGAGATCCGCGAAATACAGATGTAACTCTGTGAGATGAATTAACAGAACACTAAGCAGTTTCTCAGAAAGCTTCTTTCCAGATTTCATCTGAGGATATTTCCTTTTTCACCATAGCCCTCTACGGGCTTCCAAATATCACTTTTCCAATTCCACAATAAATGTCTTAGCGAAAGATTTCTTGTGGGGAAAGCTGTAACTCTGTGAGATGATTTCACAGAACACAAAGAAGTTTCTCAGAAAGTTTCTTTCTCTTTGTTATCGGAGTTTATTTCCTTTGGCCCTATAGTCTTTAAAGGGATCCGAAATATCTGTTCTCAGATTCCACAGAAATAAGGCTAGCAAAGAGATCCACGAAATACAGATGTAACTCTGTGAGATGAATTAACAGAACTCTAAGCAGTTTCTCAGAAAGCTTCTTTCCAGATTTCATCTGAGGATATTTCCTTTTTCACCATTGCCCTCTAGGCGCTTCCAAATATCACTTTGCCAATTCCACAAGAACTGTCTTAGCGAAAGGCTTCTTGAGGGGAAAGCTGTAACTCTGTGAGATGATTTCACAGAACACAAAGAAGTTTCTCAGAAAGCTTCTTTCTCCTTGTTATCGGAGTTTATATCCTTTGGCCCTATAGTCTTCAAAGGGATCCGAAATATCTGTTCTCAGATTCCACAGAAATAAGGCTAGCAAAGAGATCCACGAAATACAGATGTAACTCTGTGAGATGAATTAACAGAACACTAAGCAGTTTCTCAGAAAGCTTCTTTCCAGATTTCATCTGAGGATATTTCCTTTTTCACCATAGCCCTCTACGCGCTTCCAAATATCAATTTGCCAATTCCACAATAAATGTCATAGCGAAAGACTTCTTGTGGGGAAAGCTGTAACTCTGTGAGATGATTTCACAGAACACAAAGAAGTTTCTCAGAAAGCTTCTTTCTCGTTGTTATCGGAGTTTATATCCTTTGGCCCTATAGTCTTCAAAAGGATCCGAAATATCTCTTCTCAGATTCCACAGAAATAAGGCTAGCAAAGAGATCCACGAAATAGAGATGTACCTCTGTGAGATGAATTAACAGAACACTAAGCAGTTTCTCAGAAAGCTTCTTTCCAGATTTCATCTGAGGATATTTCCTTTTTCACCATAGCCCTCTATGCGCTTCCAAATATCACTTTGCCAATTCCACAATAAATGTCTTAGCGAAAGGCTTCTTGAGGGGAAAGCTGTAACTCTGTGAGATGATTTCACAGAACACAAAGAAGTTTCTCAGAAAGTTTCTTTCTCTTTGTTATCGGAGTTTATTTCCTTTGGCCCTATAGTCTTTAAAGGGATCCGAAATATCTGTTCTCAGATTCCACAGAAATAAGGCTAGCAAAGAGATCCGCGAAATACAGATGTAACTCTGTGAGACGAATTAACAGAACACTAAGCAGTTTCTCAGAAAGCTTCTTTCCAGATTTCATCTGAGGATATTTCCTTTTTCACCATAGCCCTCTATGCGCTTCCAAATATCACTTTGCCAATTCCACAATAAATGTCTTAGCGAAAGACTTCTTGTGGGGAAAGCTGTAACTCTGTGAGATGATTTCACAGAACACAAAGAAGTTTCTCAGAAAGTTTCTTTCTCTTTGTTATCGGAGTTTATTTCCTTTGGCCCTATAGTCTTTAAAGGGATCCGAAATATCTGTTCTCAGATTCCACAGAAATAAGGCTAGCAAAGAGATCCACGAAATACAGATGTAACTCTGTGAGATGAATTAACAGAACACTAAGCAGTTTCTCAGAAAGCTTCTTTCCAGATTTCATCTGAGGATATTTCCTTTTTCACCATTGCCCTCTATGGGCTTCCAAATATCACTTTGCCAATTCCACAAGAACTGTCTTAGCGAAAGGCTTCTTGAAGGGAAAGCTGTAACTCTGTGAGATGATTTCACAGAACACAAAGAAGTTTCTCAGAAAGCTTCTTTCTCGTTGTTATCGGAGTTTATATCCTTTGGCCCTATAGTCTTCAAAGGGATCCGAAATATCTGTTCTCAGATTCCACAGAAATAAGGCTAGCAAAGAGAGCCACGAAATACAGATGTAACTCTGTGAGATGAATTAACAGAACACTAAGCAGTTTCTCAGAAAGCTTCTTTCCAGATTTCATCTGAGGATATTTCCTTTTTCACCATTGCCCTCTATGGGCTTCAAAATATCACTTTGCCAATTTAACAAGAACAGTCTTAGCGAAAGGCTTCTAGAGGGGAAAGCTGTAACTCTGTGAGATGATTTCACAGAACACAAAGAAGTTTCCCAGAAAGCTTCTTTCTCTTTGTTATCGGAGTTTATATCATTTGGCCCTATAGTCTTCAAAGGGATCCGCAATATCTGTTCTCAGATTCCACAGAAATAAGGCTAGCAAAGAGATCCACGAAATACAGATGTAACTCTGTGCGATGAATTAACAGAACACTAAGCAGTTTCTCAGAAAGCTTCTTTCCAGATTTCATCTGAGGATATTTCCTTTTTCACCATAGCCCTCTATGCGCTTCCAAATATCACTTTGCCAATTCCACAATAAATGTCTTAGCGAAAGACTTCTTGTGGGGAAAGCTGTAACTCTGTGAGATGATTTCACAGGACACAAAGAAGTTTCTCAGAAAGTTTCTTTCTCTTTGTTATCGGAGTTTATTTCCTTTGGCCCTATAGTCTTTAAAGGGATCCGAAATATCTGTTCTCAGATTCCACAGAAATAAGGCTAGCAAAGAGATCCGCGAAACACAGATGTAACTCTGTGAGAGGAATTAACAGAACACTAAGCAGTTTCTCAGAAAGCTTCTTTCCAGATTTCATCTGAGGATATTTCCTTTTTCACCATAGCCCTCTATGGGCTTCCAAATATCACTTTTCCAATTCCACAATAAATGTCTTAGCGAAAGATTTCTTGTGGGGAAAGCTGTAACTCTGTGAGATGATTTCACAGAACACAAAGAAGTTTCTCAGAAAGTTTCTTTCTCTTTGTTAACGGAGTTTATTTCCTTTGGCCCTATAGTCTTTAAAGGGATCCGAAATATCTGTTCTCAGATTCCACAGAAATAAGGCTAGCAAAGAGATCCACGAAATACAGATGTAACTCTGTGAGATGAATTAACAGAACACTAAGCAGTTTCTCAGAAAGCTTCTTTCCAGATTTCATCTGAGGATATTTCCTTTTTCACCATTGCCCTCTATGGGCTTCCAAATATCACTTTGCCAATTCCACAAGAACTGTCTTAGCGAAAGGCTTCTTGAGGGGAAAGCTGTAACTCTGTGAGATGATTTCACAGAACACAAAGAAGTTTCTCAGAAAGCTTCTTTCTCGTTGTTATCGGAGTTTATATCCTTTGGCCCTATAGTCTTCAAAGGGATCCGAAATATCTGTTCTCAGATTCCACAGAAATAAGGCTAGCAAAGAGATCCACGAAATACAGATGTAACTCTGTGAGATGAATTAACAGAACACTAAGCAGTTTCTCAGAAAGCTTCTTTCCAGATTTCATCTGAGGATATTTCCTTTTTCACCATAGCCCTCTACGCGCTTCCAAATATCACTTTGCCAATTCCACAATAAATGTCATAGCGAAAGACTTCTTGTGGGGAAAGCTGTAACTCTGTGAGATGATTTCACAGAACACAAAGAAGTTTCTCAGAAAGCTTCTTTCTCGTTGTTATCGGAGTTTATATCCTTTGGCCCTATAGTCTTCAAAGGGATCCGAAATATCTCTTCTCAGATTCCACAGAAATAAGGCTAGCAAAGAGATCCACGAAATACAGATGTACCTCTGTGAGATGAATTAACAGAACACTAAGCAGTTTCTCAGAAAGCTTCTTTCCAGATTTCATCTGAGGATATTTCCTTTTTCACCATAGCCCTCTATGCGCTTCCAAATATCATTTGCCAATTCCACAATAAATGTCTTAGCGAAAGACTTCTTGTGGGGAAAGCTGTAACTCTGTGAGATGATTTCACAGAACACAAAGAAGTTTCTCAGAAAGCTTCTTTCTCGTTGTTATCGGAGTTTATATCCTTTGGCCCTATAGTCTTCAAAGGGATCCGAAATATCTCTTCTCAGATTCCACAGAAATAAGGCTAGCAAAGAGATCCACGAAATACAGATGTACCTCTGTGAGATGAATTAACAGAACACTAAGCAGTTTCTCAGAAAGCTTCTTTCCAGATTTCATCTGAGGATATTTCCTTTTTCACCATAGCCCTCTATGGGCTTCCAAATATCACTTTGCCAATTCCACAAGAACTGTCTTAGCGAAAGGCTTCTTGAGGGGAAAGCTGTAACTCTGTGAGATGATTTCACAGAAGACAAAGAAGTTTCTCAGAAAGCTTCTTTCTCGTTGTTATCGGAGTTTATATCCTTTGGCCCTATAGTCTTCAAAGGGATCCGAAATATCTGTTCTCAGATTCCACAGAAATAAGGCTAGCAAAGAGAGCCACGAAATACAGATGTAACTCTGTGAGATGAATTAACAGAACACTAAGCAGTTTCTCAGAAAGCTTCTTTCCAGATTTCATCTGAGGATATTTCCTTTTTCACCATTGCCCTCTATGGGCTTCAAAATAGCACTTTGCCAGTTCAACAAGAACTGTCTTAGTGAAAGGCTTCTTGAGGGGAAAGCTGTAACTCTGTGAGATGATTTCACAGAACACAAAGAAGTTTCTCAGAGAGATTCTTTCTCATTGTTATCGGAGTTTATATCCTTTGGCCCTATAGTCTTCAAAGGGATTCGAAATATCTGTTCTCAGATTCCACAGAAATAAGGCTAGCAAAGAGATCCGCGAAATACAGATGTAACTCTTTGAGATGAATTAAGAGAACACTAAGCAGTTTCTCAGAAAGCTTCTTTCCAGATTTCATCTGAGGATATTTCCTTTTTCACCATAGCCCTCTATGCGCTTCCAAATATCACTTTGCCAATTCCACAATAAATGTCTTAGCGAAAGACTTCTTGTGGGGAAAGCTGTAACTCTGTGAGATGATTTCACAGAACACAAAGAAGTTTCTCAGAAAGTTTCTTTCTCTTTGTTATCGGAGTTTATTTCCTTTGGCCCTATAGTCTTTAAAGGGATCCGAAATATCTGTTCTCAGATTCCACAGAAATAAGGCTAGCAAAGAGATCCGCGAAATACAGATGTAACTCTGTGAGAGGAATTAACAGAACACTAAGCAGTTTCTCAGAAACCTTCTTTCCAGATTTCATCTGAGGATATTTCCTTTTTCACCATAGCCCTCTATGCGCTTCCAAATATCACTTTGCCAATTCCACAATAAATGTCTTAGCGAAAGACTTCTTGTGGGGAAAGCTGTAACTCTGTGAGATGATTTCACAGAACACAAAGAAGTTTCTCAGAAAGTTTCTTTCTCTTTGTTATCGGAGTTTATTTCCTTGGGCCCTATAGTTTTAAAGGGATCCGAAATATCTGTTCTCAGATTCCACAGAAATAAGGCTAGCAAAGAGATCCGCGAAATACAGATGTAACTCTGTGAGATGAATTAACAGAACACTAAGCAGTTTCTCAGAAACTTCTTTCCAGATTTCATCTGATTATATTTCCTTTTTCACCATTGCCCTCTATGGGCTTCAAAATATCACTTTGCCAATTCAACAAGAACTGTCTTAGCGAAAGGCTTCTAGAGGGGAAAGCTGTAACTCTGTGAGATGATTTCACAGAACACAAAGAAGTTTCTCAGAAAGCTTCTTTCTCATTGTTATCGGAGTTTATATCATTTGGCCCTATAGTCTTCAAAGGGATCCGCAATATCTGTTCTCAGATTCCACAGAAATAAGGCTAGCAAAGAGATCCGCGAAATACAGATGTAACTCTGTGCGATGAATTAACAGAACACTAAGCAGTTTCTCAGAAAGCTTCTTTCCAGATTTCATCTGAGGATATTTCCTTTTTCACCATAGCCCTCTATGCGCTTCCAAATATCACTTTGCCAATTCCACAATAAATGTCTTAGCGAAAGACTTCTTGTGGGGAAAGCTGTAACTCTGTGAGATGATTTCACAGAACACAAAGAAGTTTCTCAGAAAGTTTCTTTCTCTTTGTTATCGGAGTTTATTTCCTTTGGCCCTATAGTCTTTAAAGGGATCCGAAATATCTGTTCTCAGATTCCACAGAAATAAGGCTAGCAAAGAGATCCACGAAATACAGATGTAACTCTGTGAGATGAATTAACAGAACACTAAGCAGTTTCTCAGAAAGCTTCTTTCCAGATTTCATCTGAGGATATTTCCTTTTTCACCATTGCCCTCTATAGGCTTCCAAATATCACTTTGCCAATTCCACAAGAACTGTCTTAGCGAAAGGCTTCTTGAGGGGAAAGCTGTAACTCTGTGAGATGATTTCACAGAACACAAAGATTTCTCAGAAAGCTTCTTTCTCGTTGTTATCGGAGTTTATATCCTTTGGCCCTATAGTCTTCAAAGGGATCCGATATATCTGTTCTCAGATTCCACAGAAATAAGGGTAGCAAAGAGAGCCACGAAATACAGATGTAACTCTGTGAGATGAATTAACAGAACACTAAGCAGTTTCTCAGAAAGCTTCTTTCCAGATTTCATCTGAGGATATTTCCTTTTTCACCATTGCCCTCTATGGGCTTCAAAATATCACTTTGCCAATTCAACAAGAACTGTCTTAGCGAAAGGCTTCTAGAGGGGAAAGCTGTAACTCTGTGAGATGATTTCACAGAACACAAAGAAGTTTCTCAGAAAGCTTCTTTCTCATTGTTATCGGAGTTTATATCATTTGGCCCTATAGTCTTCAAAGGGATCCGCAATATCTGTTCTCAGATTCCACAGAAATAAGGCTAGCAAAGAGATCCGCGAAATACAGATGTAACTCTGTGCGATGAATTAACAGAACACTAAGCAGTTTCTCAGAAAGCTTCTTTCCAGATTTCATCTGAGGATATTTCCTTTTTCACCATAGCCCTCTATGCGCTTCCAAATATCACTTTTCCAATTCCACAATAAATGTCTTAGCGAAAGACTTCTTGTGGGGAAAGCTGTAACTCTGTGAGATGATTTCACAGAACACAAAGAAGTTTCTCAGAAAGTTTCTTTCTCTTTGTTATCGGAGTTTATTTCCTTTGGCCCTATAGTCTTTAAAGGGATCCGAAATATCTGTTCTCAGATTCCACAGAAATAAGGCTAGCAAAGAGATCCGCGAAATACAGATGTAACTCTGTGAGAGGAATTAACAGAACACTAAGCAGTTTCTCAGAAAGCTTCTTTCCAGATTTCATCTGAGGATATTTCCTTTTTCACCGTAGCCCTCTATGGGCTTCCAAATATCACTTTTCCAATTCCACAATAAATGTCTTAGCGAAAGATTTCTTGTGGGGAAAGCTGTAACTCCGTGAGATGATTTCACAGAACACAAAGAAGTTTCTCAGAAAGTTTCTTTCTCTTTGTTATCGGAGTTTATTTCCTTTGGCCCTATAGTCTTTAAAGGGATCCGAAATATCTGTTCTCAGATTCCACAGAAATAAGGCTAGCAAAGAGATCCACGAAATACAGATGTAACTCTGTGAGATGAATTAACAGAACACTAAGCAGTTTCTCAGAAAGCTTCTTTCCAGTTTTCATCTGAGGATATTTCCTTTTTCACCATTGCCCTCTATGGGCTTCCAAATATCACTTTGCCAATTCCACAAGAACTGTCTTAGCGAAAGGCTTCTTGAGGGGAAAGCTGTAACTCTGTGAGATGATTTCACAGAACACAAAGAAGTTTCTCAGAAAGCTTCTTTCTCGTTGTTATCGGAGTTTATATCCTTTGGCCCTATAGTCTTCAAAGGGATCCGAAATATCTGTTCTCAGATTCCACAGAAATAAGGCTAGCAAAGAGATCCACGAAATACAGATGTAACTCTGTGAGATGAATTAACAGAACACTAAGCAGTTTCTCAGAAAGCTTCTTTCCAGATTTCATCTGAGGATATTTCCTTTTTCACCATAGCCCTCTACGCACTTCCAAATATCACTTTGCCAATTCCACAATAAATGTCATAGCGAAAGACTTCTTGTGGGGGAAGCTGTAACTCTGTGAGATGATTTCACAGAACACAAAGAAGTTTCTCAGAAAGCTTCTTTCTCGTTGTTATCGGAGTTTATATCCTTTGGCCCTGTAGTCTTCAAAGGGATCCGAAATATCTGTTCTCAGATTCCACAGAAATAAGGCTAGCAAAGAGATCCGCGAAATACAGATGTAACTCTGTGAGATGAATTAACAGAACACTAAGCAGTTTCTCAGAAAGCTTCTTTCCAGATTTCATCTGAGGATATTTCCTTTTTCACCATAGCCCTCTATGCGCTTCCAAATATCACTTTGCCAATTCCACAATAAATGTCTTAGCGAAAGACTTCTTGTGGGGAAAGCTGTAACTCTGTGAGATGATTTCACAGAACACAAAGAAGTTTCTCAAAAGTTTCTTTCTCTTTGTTATCGGAGTTTATTTCCTTTGGCCCTATAGTCTTTAAAGGGATCCGAAATATCTGTTCTCAGATTCCACAGAAATAAGGCTAGCAAAGAGATCCACGAAATACAGATGTAACTCTGTGAGATGAATTAACAGAACACTAAGCAGTTTCTCAGAAAGCTTCTTTCCAGATTTCATCTGAGGATATTTCCTTTTTCACCATTGCCCTCTATGGGCTTCCAAATATCACTTTGCCATTTTCACGAGAACTGTCTTAGCGAAAGGCTTCTTGAGGGGAAAGCTGTAACTCTGTGAGATGATTTCACAGAACACAAAGAAGTTTCTCAGAAAGCTTCTTTCTCGTTGTTATCGGAGTTTATATCCTTTGGCCCTATAGTCTTCAAAGGGATCCGAAATATCTGTTCTCAGATTCCACAGAAATAAGGCTGGCAAAGAGAGCCACGAAATACAGATGTAACTCTGTGAGATGAATTAACAGAACACTAAGCAGTTTCTCAGAAAGCTTCTTTCCAGATTTCATCTGAGGATATTTCCTTTTTCACCATAGCCCTCTACGCGCTTCCAAATATCACTTTGCCAATTCCACAATAAATGTCATAGCGAAAGACTTCTTGTGGGGAAAGCTGTAACTCTGTGAGATGATTTCACAAAACACAAAGAAGTTTCTCAGAAAGCTTCTTTCTCGTTGTTATCGGAGTTTATATCCTTTGGCCCTATAGTCTTCAAAGGGATCCGAAATATCTCTTCTCAGATTCCACAGAAATAAGGCTAGCAAAGAGATCCACGAAATACAGATGTAACTCTGTGAGATGAATTAACAGAACACTAAGCAGTTTCTCAGAAAGCTTCTTTCCAGATTTCATCTGAGGATATTTCCTTTTTCACCATAGCCCTCTATGCGCTTCCAAATATCACTTTGCCAATTCCACAATAAATGTCTTAGCGAAAGACTTCTTGTGGGGAAAGCTGTAACTCTGTGAGATGATTTCACAGAACACAAAGAAGTTTCCCAGAAAGTTTCTTTCTCTTTGTTATCGGAGTTTATTTCCTTTGGCCCTATAGTCTTTAAAGGGATCCGAAATATCTGTTCTCAGATTCCACAGAAATAAGGCTAGCAAAGAGATCCACGAAATACAGATGTAACTCTGTGAGATGAATTAACAGAACACTAAGCAGTTTCTCAGAAAGCTTCTTTCCAGATTTCATCTGAGGATATTTCCTTTTTCACGATTGCCCTCTATGGGCTTCCAAATATCACTTTGCCAATTTCACAAGAACTGTCTTAGCGAAAGGCTTCTTGAGGGGAAAGCTGTAACTCTGTGAGATGATTTCACAGAACACAAAGAAGTTTCTCAGAAAGCTTCTTTCTCGTTGTTATCGGAGTTTATATCCTTTGGCCCTATAGTCTTCAAAGGGATCCGAAATATCTGTTCTCAGATTCCACAGAAATAAGGCTAGCAAAGAGAGCCACGAAATACAGATGTAACTCTGTGAGATGAATTAACAGAACACTAAGCAGTTTCTCAGAAAGCTTCTTTCCATATTTCATCTGAGGATATTTCCTTTTTCACCATTGCCCTCTATGGGCTTCAAAATATCACTTTGCCAATTCAACAAGAACTGTCTTAGCGAAAGGCTTCTTGAGGGGAAAGCTGTAACTCTGTGAGATGATTTCACAGAACACAAAGAAGTTTCTCAGAAAGCTTCTTTCTCATTGTTATCGGAGTTTATATCATTTGGCCCTATAGTCTTCAAAGGGATCCGCAATATCTGTTCTCAGATTCCACAGAAATAAGGCTAGCAAAGAGATCCGCGAAATACAGATGTAACTCTGTGCGATGAATTAACAGAACACTAAGCAGTTTCTCAGAAAGCTTCTTTCCAGATTTCATCTGAGGATATTTCCTTTTTCACCATAGCCCTCTATGGGCTTCCAAATATCACTTTTCCAATTCCACAATAAATGTCTTAGCGAAAGATTTCTTGTGAGGAAAGCTGTAACTCTGTGAGATGATTTCACAGAACACAAAGAAGTTTCTCAGAAAGTTTCTTTCTCTTTGTTATCGGAGTTTATTTCCTTTGGCCCTATAGTCTTTAAAGGGATCCGAAATATCTGTTCTCAGATTCCACAGAAATAAGGCTAGCAAAGAGATCCACGAAATACAGATGTAACTCTGTGAGATGAATTAACAGAACACTAAGCAGTTTCTCAGAAAGCTTCTTTCCAGATTTCATCTGAGGATATTTCCTTTTTCACCATTGCCCTCTATGGGCTTCCAAATATCACTTTGCCAATTCCACAAGAACTGTCTTAGCGAAAGGCTTCTTGAGGGGAAAGCTGTAACTCTGTGAGATGATTTCACAGAACACAAAGAAGTTTCTCAGAAAGCTTCTTTCTCGTTGTTATCGGAGTTTATATCCTTTGGCCCTATAGTCTTCAAAGGGATCCGAAATATCTCTTCTCAGATTCCACAGAAATAAGGCTAGCAAAGAGATCCACGAAATACAGATGTACCTCTGTGAGATGAATTAACAGAACACTAAGCAGTTTCTCAGAAAGCTTCTTTCCAGATTTCATCTGAGGATATTTCCTTTTTCACCATAGCCCTCTATGCGCTTCCAAATATCACTTTGCCAATTCAACAAGAACTGTCTTAGCGAAAGGCTTCTAGAGGGGAAAGCTGTAACTCTGTGAGATGATTTCACAGAACACAAAGAAGTTTCTCAGAAAGCTTCTTTCTCATTGTTATCGGAGTTTATATCATTTGGCCCTATAGTCTTCAAAGGGATCCGCAATATCTGTTCTCAGATTCCACAGAAATAAGGCTAGCAAAGAGATCCGCGAAATACAGATGTAACTCTGTGCGATGAATTAACAGAACACTAAGCAGTTTCTCAGAAGGCTTCTTTCCAGATTTCATCTGAGGATATTTCCTTTTTCACCATAGCCCTCTATGCGCTTCCAAATATCACTTTGCCAATTCCACAATAAATGTCTTAGCGAAAGACTTCTTGTGGGGAAAGCTGTAACTCTGTGAGATGATTTCACAGAACACAAAGAAGTTTCTCAGAAAGTTTCTTTCTCTTTGTTATCGGAGTTTATTTCCTTTGGCCCTATAGTCTTTAAAGGGATCCGAAATATCTGTTCTCAGATTCCACAGAAATAAGGCTAGCAAAGAGATCCGCGAAATACAGATGTAACTCTGTGAGAGGAATTAACAGAACACTAAGCAGTTTCTCAGAAAGCTTCTTTCCAGATTTCATCTGAGGATATTTCCTTTTTCACCATAGCTCTCTATGGGCTTCCAAATATCACTTTTCCAATTCCACAATAAATGTCTTAGCGAAAGATTTCTTGTGGGGAAAGCTGTAACTCTGTGAGATGATTTCACAGAACACAAAGAAGTTTCTCAGAAAGTTTCTTTCTCTTTGTTATCGGAGTTTATTTCCTTTGGCCCTATAGTCTTTAAAGGGATCCGAAATATCTGTTCTCAGATTCCACAGAAATAAGGCTAGCAAAGAGATCCACGAAATACAGATGTAACTCTGTGAGATGAATTAACAGAACACTAAGCAGTTTCTCAGAAAGCTTCTTTCCAGATTTCATCTGAGGATATTTCCTCTTTCACCATTGCCCTCTATGGGCTTCCAAATATCACTTTGCCAATTCCACAAGAACTGTCTTAGCGAAAGGCTTCTTGAGGGGAAAGCTGTAACTCTGTGAGATGATTTCACAGAACACAAAGAAGTTTCTCAGAAAGCTTCTTTCTCGTTGTTATCGGAGTTTATATCCTTTGGCCCTATAGTCTTCAAAGGGATCCGAAATATCTCTTCTCAGATTCCACAGAAATAAGGCTAGCAAAGAGATCCACGAAATACAGATATAACTCTGTGAGATGAATTAACAGAACACTAAGCAGTTTCTCAGAAAGCTTCTTTCCAGATTTCATCTGAGGATATTTCCTTTTTCACCATAGCCCTCTATGCGCTTCCAAATATCACTTTGCCAATTCCACAATAAACGTCTTAGCGAAAGACTTCTTGTGGGGAAAGCTCTAACTCTGTGAGATGATTTCACAGAACACAAAGAAGTTTCTCAGAAAGTTTCTTTCTCTTTGTTATCGGAGTTTATTTCCTTTGGCCCTATAGTCTTTAAAGGGATCCGAAATATCTGTTCTCAGATTCCACAGAAATAAGGCTAGGAAAGAGATCCACGAAATACAGATGTAACTCTGTGAAATGAATTAACAGAACACTAAGCAGTTTCTCAGAAAGCTTCTTTCCAGATTTCATCTGAGGATATTTCCTTTTTCACCATTGCCCTCTATGGGCTTCCAAATATCACTTTGCCAATTTCACAAGAACTGTCTTAGCGAAAGGCTTCTTGAGGGGAAAGCTGTAACTCTGTGAGATGATTTCACAGAACACAAAGAAGTTTCTCAGAAAGCTTCTTTCTCGTTGTTATCGGAGTTTATATCCTTTGGCCCTATAGTCTTCAAAGGGATCCGAAATATCTGTTCTCAGATTCCACAGAAATAAGGCTAGCAAAGAGAGCCACGAAATACAGATGTAACTCTGTGAGATGAATTAACAGAACACTAAGCAGTTTCTCAGAAAGCTTCTTTCCAGATTTCATCTGAGGATATTTCCTTTTTCACCATTGCCCTCTATGGGCTTCAAAATATCACTTTGCCAATTCAACAAGAACTGTCTTAGCGAAAGTCTTCTAGAGGGGAAAGCTGTAACTCTGTGAGATGATTTCACAGAACACAAAGAAGTTTCTCAGAAAGCTTCTTTCTCATTGTTATCGGACTTTATATCCTTTGGCCCTATAGTCTTCAAAGGGATCCGCAATATCAGTTCTCAGATTCCACAGAAATAAGGCTAGCAAAGAGATCCGCGAAATACAGATGTAACTCTGTGAGATGAATTAACAGAACACTAAGCAGTTTCTCAGAAAGCTTCTTTCCAGATTTCATCTGAGGATATTTCCTTTTTCACCATAGCCCTCTATGCGCTTCCAAATATCACTTTGCCAATTCCACAATAAATGTCTTAGCGAAAGACTTCTTGTGGGGAAAGCTGTAACTCTGTGAGATGATTTCACAGAACACAAAGAAGTTTCTCAGAAAGCTTCTTTCTCTTTGTTATCGGAGTTTATTTCCTTTGGCCCTATAGTCTTTAAAGGGATCCGAAATATCTGTTCTCAGATTCCACAGAAATAAGGCTAGCAAAGAGATCCGCGAAATACAGATGTAACTCTGTGAGAGGAATTAGCAGAACACTAAGCAGTTTCTCAGAAAGCTTCTTTCCAGATTTCATCTGAGGATATTTCCTTTTTCACCATAGCCCTCTATGGGCTTCCAAATATCACTTTTCCAATTCCACAATAAATGTCTTAGCGAAAGACTTCTTGTGGGGAAAGCTGTAACTCTGTGAGATGATTTCACAGAACACAAAGAAGTTTCTCAGAAAGCTTCTTTCTCGTTGTTATCGGAGTTTAAAACCTTTGGCCCTATAGTCTTCAAAGGGATCTGAAATATCTGTTCTCAGATTCCACAGAAATAAGGCTAGCAAAGAGAGCCACGAAATACAGATGTAACTCTGTGAGATGAATTAACAGAACACTAAGCAGTTTCTCAGAAAGCTTCTTTCCAGATTTCATCTGAGGATATGTCCTTTTTCACCATTGCCCTCTATGGGCTTCAAAATAGCACTTTGCCAATTCAACAAGAACTGTCTTAGCGAAAGGCTTCTTGAGGGGAAAGCTGTAACTCTGTGAGATGATTTCACAGAACACAAAGAAGTTTCTCAGAAAGCTTCTTTCTCATTGTTATCGGAGTTTATATCCTTTGGCCCTATAGTCTTCAAAGGGATCCGAAATATCTGTTCTCAGATTCCACAGAAATAAGGCTAGCAAAGAGATCCGCGAAATACAGATGTAACCCTGTGAGATGAATTAACAGAACACTAAGCAGTTTCTCAGAAAGCTTCTTTCCAGATTTCATCTGAGGATATTTCCTTTTTCACCATAGCCCTCTATGCGCTTCCAAATATCACTTTGCCAATTCCACAATAAACGTCTTAGCGAAAGACTTCTTGTGGGGAAAGCTCTAACTCTGTGAGATGATTTCACAGAACACAAAGAAGTTTCTCAGAAAGTTTCTTTCTCTTTGTTATCGGAGTTTATTTCCTTTGGCCCTATAGTCTTTAAAGGGATCCGAAATATCTGTTCTCAGATTCCACAGAAATAAGGCTAGGAAAGAGATCCACGAAATACAGATGTAACTCTGTGAGATGAATTAACAGAACACTAAGCAGTTTCTCAGAAAGCTTCTTTCCAGATTTCATCTGAGGATATTTCCTTTTTCACCATTGCCCTCTATGGGCTTCCAAATATCACTTTGCCAATTTCACAAGAACTGTCTTAGCGAAAGGCTTCTTGAGGGGAAAGCTGTAACTCTGTGAGATGATTTCACAGAACACAAAGAAGTTTCTCAGAAAGCTTCTTTCTCGTTGTTATCGGAGTTTATATCCTTTGGCCCTATAGTCTTCAAAGGGATCCGAAATATCTGTTCTCAGATTCCACAGAAATAAGGCTAGCAAAGAGAGCCACGAAATACAGATGTAACTCTGTGAGATGAATTAACAGAACACTAAGCAGTTTCTCAGAAAGCTTCTTTCCAGATTTCATCTGAGGATATTTCCTTTTTCACCATTGCCCTCTATGGGCTTCAAAATATCACTTTGCCAATTCAACAAGAACTGTCTTAGCGAAAGTCTTCTAGAGGGGAAAGCTGTAACTCTGTGAGATGATTTCACAGAACACAAAGAAGTTTCTCAGAAAGCTTCTTTCTCATTGTTATCGGACTTTATATCCTTTGGCCCTATAGTCTTCAAAGGGATCCGCAATATCAGTTCTCAGATTCCACAGAAATAAGGCTAGCAAAGAGATCCGCGAAATACAGATGTAACTCTGTGAGATGAATTAACAGAACACTAAGCAGTTTCTCAGAAAGCTTCTTTCCAGATTTCATCTGAGGATATTTCCTTTTTCACCATAGCCCTCTATGCGCTTCCAAATATCACTTTGCCAATTCCACAATAAATGTCTTAGCGAAAGACTTCTTGTGGGGAAAGCTGTAACTCTGTGAGATGATTTCACAGAACACAAAGAAGTTTCTCAGAAAGCTTCTTTCTCTTTGTTATCGGAGTTTATTTCCTTTGGCCCTATAGTCTTTAAAGGGATCCGAAATATCTGTTCTCAGATTCCACAGAAATAAGGCTAGCAAAGAGATCCGCGAAATACAGATGTAACTCTGTGAGAGGAATTAACAGAACACTAAGCAGTTTCTCAGAAAGCTTCTTTCCAGATTTCATCTGAGGATATTTCCTTTTTCACCATAGCCCTCTATGGGCTTCCAAATATCACTTTTCCAATTCCACAATAAATGTCTTAGCGAAAGATTTCTTGTGGGGAAAGCTGTAACTCTGTGAGATGATTTCACAGAACACAAAGAAGTTTCTCAGAAAGCTTCTTTCTCGTTGTTATCGGAGTTTAAAACCTTTGGCCCTATAGTCTTCAAAGGGATCCGAAATATCTGTTCTCAGATTCCATAGAAATAAGGCTAGCAAAGAGAGCCACGAAATACAGATGTAACTCTGTGAGATGAATTAACAGAACACTAAGCAGTTTCTCAGAAAGCTTCTTTCCAGATTTCATCTGAGGATATGTCCTTTTTCACCATTGCCCTCTACGGGCTTCAAAATAGCACTTTGCCAATTCAACAAGAACTGTCTTAGCGAAAGGCTTCTTGAGGGGAAAGCTGTAACTCTGTGAGATGATTTCACAGAACACAAAGAAGTTTCTCAGAAAGCTTCTTTCTCATTGTTATCGGAGTTTATATCCTTTGGCCCTATAGTCTTCAAAGGGATCCGAAATATCTGTTCTCAGATTCCACAGAAATAAGGCTAGCAAAGAGATCCGCGAAATACAGATGTAACCCTGTGAGATGAATTAACAGAACACTAAGCAGTTTCTCAGAAAGCTTCTTTCCAGATTTCATCTGAGGATATTTCCTTTTTCACCTTAGCCCTCTATGCGCTTCCAAATATCACTTTGCCAATTCCACAATAAATGTCATAGCGAAAGACTTCTTGTGGGGAAAGCTGTAACTCTGTGAGATGATTTCACAGAACACAAAGAAGTTTCTCAGAAAGCTTCTTTCTCTTTGTTATCGGAGTTTATTTCCTTTGGCCCTATAGTCTTAAAAGGGATCCGAAATATCTGTTCTCAGATTCCACAGAAATAAGGCTAGCAAAGAGATCCGCGAAATACAGATGTAACTCTGTGAGAGGAATTAACAGAACACTAAGCAGTTTCTCAGAAAGCTTCTTTCCAGATTTCATCTGAGGATATTTCCTTTTTCACCATAGCCCTCTATGGGCTTCCAAATATCACTTTTCCAATTCCGCAATAAATGTCTTAGCGAAAGATTTCTTGTGGGGAAAGCTGTAACTCTGTGAGATGATTTCACAGAACACAAAGAAGTTTCTCAGAAAGTTTCTTTCTCTTTGTTATCGGAGTTTATTTCCTTTGGCCCTATAGTCTTTAAAGGGATCCGAAATATCTGTTCTCAGATTCCACAGAAATAAGGCTAGCAAAGAGATCCACAAAATACAGATGTAACTCTGTGAGATGAATTAACAGAACACTAAGCAGTTTCTCAGAAAGCTTCTTTCCAGATTTCATCTGAGGATATTTCCTTTTTCACCATTGCCCTCTATGGGCTTCCAAATATCACTTTGCCAATTCCACAAGAACTGTCTTAGCGAAAGGCTTCTTGAGGGGAAAGCTGTAACTCTGTGAGATGATTTCACAGAACACAAAGAAGTTTCTCAGAAAGCTTCTTTCTCGTTGTTATCGGAGTTTATATCCTTTGGCCCTATAGTCTTCAAAGGGATCCGAAATATCTGTTCTCAGATTCCACAGAAATAAGGCTAGCAAAGAGATCCACGAAATACAGATGTAACTCTGTGAGATGAATTAACAGAACACTAAGCAGTTTCTCAGAAAGCTTCTTTCCAGATTTCATCTGAGGATATTTCCTTTTTCACCATAGCCCTCTATGGGCTTCCAAATATCACTTTGCCAATTCCACAAGAACTATCTTAGCGAAAGGCTTCTTGAGGGGAAAGCTGTAACTCTGTGAGATGATTTCACAGAACACAAAGAAGTTTCTCAGAAAGCTTCCGTCTCTTTCTTACCAGAGTTTATTTCCTTTGGCCCTATATTCATCAAAGGGATCCGAAATATCTCTTCTCAGATTCCACAGAAATAAGGCTAGCAAAGAGATCCACGAAATACAGATGTAACTCTGTGAGATGAATTAGCAGAACACTAAGCAGTTTCTCAGAAAGCTTCTTTCCAGATTTCATCTGAGGATATTTCCTTTTTCACCATTGCCCTCTATGGGCTTCCAAATATCACTTTGCCAATTCCACAAGAACTGTCTTAGCGAAAGACTTCTTGAGGGGAAAGCTGTAACTCTGTGAGATGATTTCACAGAACACCAAGAAGTTTCTCAGAAAGCTTCTTTCTCGTTGTTATCGGAGTTTAAAACCTTTGGCCCTATAGTCTTCAAAGGGATCCGAAATATCTCTTCTCAGATTCCATAGAAATAAGGCTAGCAAAGAGAGCCACGAAATACAGATGTAACTCTGTGAGATGAATTAACAGAACACTAAGCAGTTTCTCAGAAAGCTTCTTTCCAGATTTCATCTGAGGATATGTCCTTTTTCACCATTGCCCTCTATGGGCTTCAAAATAGCACTTTGCCAATTCAACAAGAACTGTCTTAGCGAAAGGCTTCTTGAGGGGAAAGCTGTAACTCTGTGAGATGATTTCACAGAACACAAAGAAGTTTCTCAGAAAGCTTCTTTCTCATTGTTATCGGAGTTTATATCCTTTGGCCCTATAGTCTTCAAAGGGATCCGAAATATCTGTTCTCAGATTCCACAGAAATAAGGCTAGCAAAGAGATCCGCGAAATACAGATGTAACCCTGTGAGATGAATTAACAGAACACTAAGCAGTTTCTCAGAAAGCTTCTTTCCAGATTTCATCTGACGATATTTCCTTTTTCACCTTAGCCCTCTATGCGCTTCCAAATATCACTTTGCCAATTCCACAATAAATGTCATAGCGAAAGACTTCTTGTTGGGAAAGCTGTAACTCTGTGAGATGATTTCACAGAACACAAAGAAGTTTCTCAGAAAGCTTCTTTCTCGTTGTTATCGGAGTTTATATCCTTTGGCCCTATAGTCTTCAAAGGGATCCGAAATATCTGTTCTCAGATTCCACAGAAATAAGGCTAGCAAAGAGATCCACGAAATACAGATATAACTCTGTGAGATGAATTAACAGAACACTAAGCAGTTTCTCAGAAAGCTTCTTTCCAGATTTCATCTGAGGATATTTCCTTTTTCACCATAGCCCTCTATGCGCTTCCAAATATCACTTTGTCAATTCCACAATAAAGGTCTTAGCGAAAGACTTCTTGTGGGGAAAGCTGTAACTCTGTGAGATGATTTCACAGAACACAAAGAAGTTTCTCAGAAAGTTTCTTTCTCTTTGTTATCGGAGTTTATTTCCTTTGGCCCTATAGTCTTTAAAGGGATCCGAAATATCTGTTCTCAGATTCCACAGAAATAAGGCTAGGAAAGAGATCCACGAAATACAGATGTAACTCTGTGAGATGAATTAACAGAACACTAAGCAGTTTCTCAGAAAGCTTCTTTCCAGATTTCATCTGAGGATATTTCCTTTTTCACCATTGCCCTCTACGGGCTTCCAAATATCACTTTGCCAATTTCACAAGAACTGTCTTAGCGAAAGGCTTCTTGAGGGGAAAGCTGTAACTCTGTGAGATGATTTCACAGAACACAAAGAAGTTTCTCAGAAAGCTTCTTTCTCGTTGTTATCGGAGTTTATATCCTTTGGCCCTATAGTCTTCAAAGGGATCCGAAATATCTGTTCTCAGATTCCACAGAAATAAGGCTAGCAAAGAGAGCCACGAAATACAGATGTAACTCTGTGAGATGAATTAACAGAACACTAAGCAGTTTCTCAGAAAGCTTCTTTCCAGATTTCATCTGAGGATATTTCCTTTTTCACCATTCCCCTCTATGGGCTTCAAAATATCACTTTGCCAATTCAACAAGAACTGTCTTAGCGAAAGTCTTCTAGAGGGGAAAGCTGTAACTCTGTGAGATGATTTCACAGAACACAAAGAAGTTTCTCAGAAAGCTTCTTTCTCATTGTTATCGGACTTTATATACTTTGGCCCTATAGTCTTCAAAGGGATCCGCAATATCTGTTCTCAGATTCCACAGAAATAAGGCTAGCAAAGAGATCCGCGAAATACAGATGTAACTCTGTGAGATGAATTAACAGAACACTAAGCAGTTTCTCAGAAAGCTTCTTTCCAGATTTCATCTGAGGATATTTCCTTTTTCACCATAGCCCTCTATGCGCTTCCAAATATCACTTTGCCAATTCCACAATAAATGTCTTAGCGAAAGACTTCTTGTGGGGAAAGCTGTAACTCTGTGAGATGATTTCACAGAACACAAAGAAGTTTCTCAGAAAGCTTCTTTCTCTTTGTTATCGGAGTTTATTTCCTTTGGCCCTATAGTCTTTAAAGGGATCCGAAATATCTGTTCTCAGATTCCACAGAAATAAGGCTAGCAAAGAGATCCGCGAAATACAGATGTAACTCTGTGAGAGGAATTAACAGAACACTAAGCAGTTTCTCAGAAAGCTTCTTTCCAGATTTCATCTGAGGATATTTCCTTTTTCACCATAGCCCTCTATGGGCTTCCAAATATCACTTTTCCAATTCCACAATAAATGTCTTAGCGAAAGATTTCTTGTGGGGAAAGCTGTAACTCTGTGAGATGATTTCACAGAACACAAAGAAGTTTCTCAGAAAGTTTCTTTCTCTTTGTTATCGGAGTTTATTTCCTTTGGCCCTATAGTCTTTAAAGGGATCCGAAATATCTGTTCTCAGATTCCACAGAAATAAGGCTAGCAAAGAGATCCACAAAATACAGATGTAACTCTGTGAGATGAATTAACAGAACACTAAGCAGTTTCTCAGAAAGCTTCTTTCCAGATTTCATCTGAGGATATTTCCTTTTTCACCATTGCCCTCTATGGGCTTCCAAATATCACTTTGCCAATTCCACAAGAACTGTCTTAGCGAAAGGCTTCTTGAGGGGAAAGCTGTAACTCTGTGAGATGATTTCACAGAACACAAAGAAGTTTCTCAGAAAGCTTCTTTCTCGTTGTTATCGGAGTTTATATCCTTTGGCCCTATAGTCTTCAAAGGGATCCGAAATATCTGTTCTCAGATTCCACAGAAATAAGGCTAGCAAAGAGATCCACGAAATACAGATGTAACTCTGTGAGATGAATTAACAGAACACTAAGCAGTTTCTCAGAAAGCTTCTTTCCAGATTTCATCTGAGGATATTTCCTTTTTCACCATAGCCCTCTATGGGCTTCCAAATATCACTTTGCCAATTCCACAAGAACTATCTTAGCGAAAGGCTTCTTGAGGGGAAAGCTGTAACTCTGTGAGATGATTTCACAGAACACAAAGAAGTTTCTCAGAAAGCTTCCGTCTCTTTCTTACCAGAGTTTATTTCCTTTGGCCCTATATTCATCAAAGGGATCCGAAATATCTCTTCTCAGATTCCACAGAAATAAGGCTAGCAAAGAGATCCACGAAATACAGATGTAACTCTGTGAGATGAATTAGCAGAACACTAAGCAGTTTCTCAGAAAGCTTCTTTCCAGATTTCATCTGAGGATATTTCCTTTTTCACCATTGCCCTCTATGGGCTTCCAAATATCACTTTGCCAATTCCACAAGAACTGTCTTAGCGAAAGACTTCTTGAGGGGAAAGCTGTAACTCTGTGAGATGATTTCACAGAACACAAAGAAGTTTCTCAGAAAGCTTCTTTCTCGTTGTTATCGGAGTTTATATCCTTTGGCCCTATATTCATCAAAGGGATCCGAAATATCTCTTCCCAGATTCCACAGAAATAAGGCTAGCAAAGACATCCACGAAATACAGAGGCAACTCTGTGAGATGAATTAACAGAACACTAAGCAGTTTCTCAGAAAGCTCCTTTCCAGATTTCATCTGAGGATATTTCCTTCTTCCCCATTGCCCTCTATGGGCTTCCAAATATCACTTTGCCAATTCCACAAGAACTGTCTTAGAGAAAGGCTTCTTGAGGGGAAAGCTGTAACTCTGTGAGATGATTTCACAGAACACAAAGAAGTTTCTCAGAAAGCTTCTTTCTCGTTGTTATCGGAGTTTATATCCTTTGGCCCTATAGTCTTCAAATGGATCTGAAATATCTGTTCTCAGATTCCACAGAAATAAGGCTAGCAAAGAGATCCACGAAATACAGATGTAACTCTGTGAGATGAATTAACAGAACACTAAGCAGTTTCTCAGAAAGCTTCTTTCCAGATTTCATCTGAGGATATTTCCTTTTTCACCATAGCCCTCTATGCGCTTCCAAATATCACTTTGCCAATTCCACAATAAATGTCTTAGCGAAAGACTTCTTGTGGGGAAAGCTGTAACTCTGTGAGATGATTTCACAGAACACAAAGAAGTTTCTCAGAAAGTTTCTTTCTTTTTGTTATCGGAGTTTATTTCCTTTGGCCCTGTAGTCTTTAAAGGGATCCGAAATATCTGTTCTCAGATTCCACAGAAATAAGGCTAGCAAAGAGATCCACGAAATACAGATGTAACTCTGTGAGATGAATTAACAGAACACTAAGCAGTTTCTCAGAAAGCTTCTTTCCAGATTTCATCTGAGGATATTTCCTTTTTCACCATTGCCCTCTATGGGCTTCCAAATATCACTTTGCCAATTCCACAAGAACTGTCTTAGCGAAAGGCTTCTTGAGGGGAAAGCTGTAACTCTGTGAGATGATTTCACAGAACACAAAGAAGTTTCTCAGAAAGCTTCTTTCTCCTTGTTATCGGAGTTTATATCCTTTGGTCCTATAGTCTTCAAAGGGATCCGAAATATCTGTTCTCAGATTCCACAGAAATAAGGCTAGCAAAGAGATCCGCGAAATACAGATGTAACTCTGTGAGATGAATTAACAGAACACTAAGCAGTTTCTCAGAAAGCTTCTTTCCAGATTTCTTCTGAGGATATTTCCTTTTTCACCATAGCCCTCTATGCGCTTCCAAATATCACTTTGCCAATTCCACAATAAATGTCATAGCGAAAGACTTCTTGAAGGGAAAGCTGTAACTCTGTGAGATGATTTCACAGAACACAAAGAAGTTTCTCAGAAAGCTTCTTTCTCGTTGTTATCGGAGTTTATATCCTTTGGCCCTATAGTCTTCAAAGGGATCCGAAATATCTCTTCTCAGATTCCACAGAAATAAGGCTAGCAAAGAGATCCACGAAATACAGATGTACCTCTGTGAGATGAATTAACAGAACACTAAGCAGTTTCTCAGAAAGCTTCTTTCCAGATTTCATCTGAGGATATTTCCTTTTTCACCATAGCCCTCTATGGGCTTCCAAATATCACTTTGCCAATTCCACAATAAATGTCTTAGCGAAAGACTTCTTGTGGGGAAAGCTGTAACTCTGTGAGATGATTTCACAGAACACAAAGAAGTTTCTCAGAAAGTTTCTTTCTCTTTGTTATCGGAGTTTATTTCCTTTGGCCCTATAGTCTTCAAAGGGATCCGAAATATCTGTTCTCAGATTCCACAGAAATAAGGCTAGCAAAGAGATCCGCGAAATACAGATGTAACTCTGTGAGAGGAATTAACAGAACACTAAGCAGTTTCTCGGAAAGCTGCTTTCCAGATTTCATCTGAGGATATTTCCTTTTTCACCATAGCCCTCTATGCGCTTCCAAATATCACTTTGCCAATTCCACAATAAATGTCTTAGCGAAAGACTTCTTGTGGGGAAAGCTGTAACTCTGTGAGATGATTTCACAGAACACAAAGAAGTTTCTCAGAAAGTTTCTTTCTCTTTGTTATCGGAGTTTATTTACTTTGGCCCTATAGTCTTTAAAGGGATCCGAAATATCTGTTCTCAGATTCCACAGAAATAAGGCTAGCAAAGAGATCCGCGAAATACAGATGTAACTCTGTGAGAGGAATTAACAGAACACTAAGCAGTTTCTCAGAAAGCTTCTTTCCAGATTTCATCTGAGGATATTTCCTTTTTCACCATAGCCCTCTATGGGCTTCCAAATATCACTTTGCCAATTCCACAATAAATGTCTTAGCGAAAGACTTCTTGTGGGGAAAGCTGTAACTCTGTGAGATGATTTCACAGAACACAAAGAAGTTTCTCAGAAAGTTTCTTTCTCTTTGTTATCGGAGTTTATTTTCTTTGGCCCTATAGTCTTTGAAGGGATCCGAAATATCTGTTCTCAGATTCCACAGAAATAAGGCTAGCAAAGAGATCCACGAAATACAGATGTAACTCTGCGAGATGAATTAACAGAACACTAAGCAGTTTCTCAGAAAGCTTCTTTCCAGATTTCATCTGAGGATATTTCCTTTTTCACCATTGCCCTCTATGGGCTTCCAAATATCACTTTGCCAATTCCACAAGAACTGTCTTAGCGAAAGGCTTCTTGAGGGGAAAGCTGTAACTCTGTGAGATGATTTCACAGAACACAAAGAAGTTTCTCAGAAAGCTTCTTTCTCGTTGTTATCGGAGTTTATATCCTTTGGCCCTATAGTCTTCAAAGGGATCCGAAATATCTGTTCTCAGATTCCACAGAAATAAGGCTAGCAAAGAGATCCACGAAATACAGATGTAACTCTGTGAGATGAATTAACAGAACACTAAGCAGTTTCTCAGAAAGCTTCTTTCCAGATTTCATCTGAGGATATTTCCTTTTTCACCATAGCCCTCTATGGGCTTCCCAATATCACATTGCCAATTCCACAAGAACTGTCTTAGCGAAAGGCTTCTTGAGGGGAAAGTTGTAATTCTGTGAGATGATTTCACAGAACACAAGTTTCTCAGAAATCTTCCTTCTCTTTCTTATCGGAGTTTATTTCCTTTGGCCCTATATTCATCAAAGGGATCCGAAATATGTGTTCTCAGATTCCACAGAAATAAGGCTAGCAAAGAGATCCACGAAATACAGATGTAACTCTGTGAGATGAATTAACAGAACACTAAGCAGTTTCTCAGAAAGCTTCTTTCCAGATTTCATCTGAGGATATTTCCTTTTCACCATAGCCCTCTATGGGCTTCCAAATATCACTTTGCCAATTCCACAAGAACTGTCTTAGCGAAAGGCTTCTTGAGGGGAAAGCTGTACTCTGTGAGATGATTTCACAGAACACAAAGAAGTTTCTCAGAAAGCTTCCTTCTCTTTCTTACCAGAGTTTATTTCCTTTGGCCCTATAGTCTTTAAAGGGATCCGAAATATCTGTTCTCAGATTCCACAGAAATAAGGCTAGCAAAGAGATCCGCGAAATACAGATGTAACTCTGTGAGATGAATTAACAGAACACTAAGCAGTTTCTCAGAAAGCTTCTTTCCAGATTTCATCTGAGGATATTTCCTTTTTCACCATTGCCCTCTATGGGCTTCCAAATATCACTTTGCCAATTCCACAAGAACTGTCTTAGCGAAAGGCTTCTTGAGGGGAAAGCTGTAACTCTGTGAGATGATTTCACAGAACACCAAGAAGTTTCTCAGAAAGCTTCTTTCTCGTTGTTATCGGAGTTTATATCCTTTGGCCCTATAGACTTCAAAGGGATCCGAAATATCTGTTCTCAGATTCCACACAAATAAGGCTAGCAAAGAGATCCGGGAAATACAGATGTAACTTTGTGAGATGAATTAACAGAACACTAAGCAGTTTCTCAGAAAGCTTCTTTCCAGATTTCATCTGAGGATATTTCCTTTTTCACCATAGCCCTCTATGCGCTTCCAAATATCACTTTGCCAATTCCACAATAAATGTCTTAGCGAAAGACTTCTTGTGGGGAAAGCTGTAACTCTGTGAGACGATTTCACAGAACACAAAGAAGTTTCTCAGAAAGTTTCTTTCTCTTTGTTATCGGAGTTTATTTCCTTTGGCCCTATAGTCTTTAAAGGGATCCAAAATATCTGTTCTCAGATTCCACAGAAATAAGGCTAGCAAAGAGATCCGCGAAATACAGATGTAACTCTGTGAGAGGAATTAACAGAACACTAAGCAGTTTCTCAGAAAGCTTCTTTCCAGATTTCATCTGAGGATATTTCCTTTTTCACCATAGCCCTCTATGCGCTTCCAAATATCACTTTGCCAATTCCACAATAAATGTCATAGCGAAAGACTTCTTGTGGGGAAAGCTGTAACTCTGTGAGATGATTTCACAGAACACAAAGAAGTTTCTCAGAAAGCTTCTTTCTCGTTGTTATCGGAGTTTATATCCTTTGGCCCCATAGTCTTCAAAGGGATCCGAAATATCTGTTCTCAGATTGCACAGAAATAAGGCTAGCAAAGAGATCCACGAAATACAGATGTAACTCTGTGAGATGAATTAACAGAACACTAAGCAGTTTCTCAGAAAGCTTCTTTCCAGATTTCATCTGAGGATATTTCCTTTTTCACCGTAGCCCTCTATGCGCTTCCAAATATCACTTTGCCAATTCCACAATAAATGTCTTAGCGAAAGACTTCTTGTGGGGAAAGCTGTAACTCTGTGAGATGATTTCACAGAACACAAAGAAGTTTCTCAGAATGTTTCTTTCTCTTTGTTATCGGAGTTTATTTCCTTTGGCCCTATAGTCTTTAAAGGGATCCGAAATATCTGTTCTCAGATTCCACAGAAATAAGGCTAGCAAAGAGATCCGCGAAATACAGATGTAACTCTGTGAGATGAATTAACAGAACACTAAGCAGTTTCTCAGAAAGCTTCTTTCCAGATTTCATCTGAGGATATTTCCTTTTTCACCATTGCCCTCTATGGGCTTCCAAATATCACTTTGCCAATTCCACAAGAACTGTCTTAGCGAAAGGCTTCTTGAGGGGAAAGCTGTAACTCTGTGAGATGATTTCACAGAACACAAAGAAGTTTCTCAGAAAGCTTCTTTCTCGTTTTTATCGGAGTTTATATCCTTTGGCCCTATAGTCTTCAAAGGGATCCGAAATATCTGTTCTCAGATTCCACAGAAATAAGGCTAGCAAAGAGAGCCACGAAATACAGATGTAACTCTGTGAGATGAATTAACAGAACACTAAGCAGTTTCTCAGAAAGCTTCTTTCCAGATTTCATCTGAGGATATTTCCTTTTTCACCATTGCCCTCTGTGGGCTTCAAAATATCACTTTGCCAATTCAACAAGAACTGTCTTAGCGAAAGTCTTCTAGAGGGGAAAGCTGTAACTCTGTGAGATGATTTCACAGAACACAAAGAAGTTTCTCAGAAAGCTTCTTTCTCATTGTTATCGGACTTTATATACTTTGGCCCTATAGTCTTCAAAGGGATCCGCAATATCTGTTCTCAGATTCCACAGAAATAAGGCTAGCAAAGAGATCCGCGAAATACAGATGTAACTCTGTGAGATGAATTAACAGAACACTAAGCAGTTTCTCAGAAAGCTTCTTTCCAGATTTCATCTGAGGATATTTCCTTTTTCACCATAGCCCTCTATGCGCTTCCAAATATCACTTTGCCAATTCCACAATAAATGTCTTAGCGAAAGACTTCTTGTGGGGAAAGCTGTAACTCTGTGAGATGATTTCACAGAACACAAAGAAGTTTCTCAGAAAGCTTCTTTCTCTTTGTTATCGGAGTTTATTTCCTTTGGCCCTATAGTCTTTAAAGGGATCCGAAATATCTGTTCTCAGATTCCACAGAAATAAGGCTAGCAAAGAGATCCGCGAAATACAGATGTAACTCTGTGAGAGGAATTAACAGAACACTAAGCAGTTTCTCAGAAAGCTTCTTTCCAGATTTCATCTGAGGATATTTCCTTTTTCACCATAGCCCTCTATGCGCTTCCAAATATCACTTTTCCAATTCCACAATAAATGTCTTAGCGAAAGATTTCTTGTGGGGAAAGCTGTAACTCTGTGAGATGATTTCACAGAACACAAAGAAGTTTCTCAGAAAGTTTCTTTCTCTTTGTTATCGGAGTTTATTTCCTTTGGCCCTATAGTCTTTAAAGGGATCCGAAATATCTGTTCTCAGATTCCACAGAAATAAGGCTAGCAAAGAGATCCACGAAATACAGATGTAACTCTGTGAGATGAATTAACAGAACACTAAGCAGTTTCTCAGAAAGCTTCTTTCCAGATTTCATCTGAGGATATTTCCTTTTTCACCATTGCCCTCTATGGGCTTCAAAATAGCACTTTGCCAATTCCACAAGAACTGTCTTAGCGAAAGGCTTCTTGAGGGGAAAGCTGTAACTCTGTGAGATGATTTCACAGAACACAAAGAAGTTTCTCAGAAAGCTTCTTTCTCGTTGTTATCGGAGTTTATATCCTTTGGCCCTATAGTCTTCAAAGGGATCCGAAATATCTGTTCTCAGATTCCACAGAAATAAGGCTAGCAAAGAGATCCACGAAATACAGATGTAACTCTGTGAGATGAATTAACAGAACACTAAGCAGTTTCTCAGAAAGCTTCTTTCCAGATTTCATCTGAGGATATTTCCTTTTTCACCATAGCCCTCTATGGGCTTCCAAATATCACTTTGCCAATTCCACAAGAACTGTCTTAGCGAAACGCTTCTTGAGGGGAAAGTTTTAATTCTGTGAGATGATTTCACAGAACACAAAGAAGTTTCTCAGAAAGCTTCCTTTTCTTTCTTATCGGAGTTTATTTCCTTTGGCCCTATATTCATCAAAGGGATCCGAAATATCTCTTCTCAGATTCCACAGAAATAAGGCTAGCAAAGAGATCCACGAAATACAGATGTAACTCTGTGAGATGAATTAACAGAACACTAAGCAGTTTCTCAGAAAGCTTCTTTCCAGATTTCATCTGAGGATATTTCCTTTTTCACCATAGCCCTCTATGGGCTTCCAAATATCACTTTGCCAATTCCACAAGAACTGTCTTAGCGAAAGGCTTCTTGAGGGGAAAGCTGTAACTCTGTGAGATGATTTCACAGAACACAAAGAAGTTTCTCAGAAAGCTTCCGTCTCTTTCTTACCAGAGTTTATTTCCTTTGGCCCTATATTCATCAAAGGGATCTGAAATATCTCTTCTCAGATTCCACAGAAATAAGGCTAGCAAAGAGATCCACGAAATACAGATGTAACTCTGTGAGATGAATTAACAGAACACTAAGCAGTTTCTCAGAAAGCTTCTTTCCAGATTTCATCTGAGGATATTTCCTTTTTCACCATTGCCCTCTATGGGCTTCCAAATATCACTTTGCCAATTCCACAAGAACTGTCTTAGCGAAAGACTTCTTGAGGGGAAAGCTGTAACTCTGTGAGATGATTTCACAGAACACAAAGAAGTTTCTCAGAAAGCTTCTTTCTCGTTGTTATCGGAGTTTATATCCTTTGGCCCTATATTCATCAAAGGGATCCGAAATATCTCTTCTCAGATTCCACAGAAATAAGGCTAGCAAAGACATCCACGAAATACAGAGGCAACTCTGTGAGATGAATTAACAGAACACTAAGCAGTTTCTCAGAAAGCTCCTTTCCAGATTTCATCTGAGGATATTTCCTTTTTCCCCATTGCCCTCTATGGGCTTCCAAATATCACTTTGTCAATTCCACAAGAACTGTCTTAGCGAAAGGCTTCTTGAGGGGAAAGCTGTTACTCTGTGAGATGATTTCACAGAACACAAAGAAGTTTCTCAGAAAGTTTCTTTCTCTTTGTTATCGGAGTTTATTTTCTTTGGCCCTATAGTCTTTAAAGGGATCCGAAATATCTGTTCTCAGATTCCACAGAAATAAGGCTAGCAAAGAGATCCACGAAATACAGATGTAACTCTGCGAGATGAATTAACAGAACACTAAGCAGTTTCTCAGAAAGCTTCTTTCCAGATTTCATCTGAGGATATTTCCTTTTTCACCATTGCCCTCTATGGGCTTCCAAATATCACTTTGCCAATTCCACAAGAACTGTCTTAGCGAAAGGCTTCTTGAGGGGAAAGCTGTAACTCTGTGAGATGATTTCACAGAACACAAAGAAGTTTCTCAGAAAGCTTCTTTCTCATTGTTATCGGAGTTTATATCCTTTGGCCCTATAGTCTTCAAAGGGATCCGAAATATCTGTTCTCAGATTCCACAGAAATAAGGCTAGCAAAGAGATCCACGAAATACAGATGTAACTCTGTGAGATGAATTAACAGAACACTAAGCAGTTTCTCAGAAAGCTTCTTTCCAGATTTCATCTGAGGATATTTCCTTTTTCACCATAGCCCTCTATGGGCTTCCCAATATCACATTGCCAATTCCACAAGAACTGTCTTAGCGAAAGGCTTCTTGAGGGGAAAGTTGTAATTCTGTGAGATGATTTCACAGAACACAAGTTTCTCAGAAATCTTCCTTCTCTTTCTTATCGGAGTTTATTTCCTTTGGCCCTATATTCATCAAAGGGATCCGAAATATATCTTCTCAGATTCCACAGAAATAAGGCTAGCAAAGAGATCCACGAAATACAGATGTAACTCTGTGAGATGAATTAACAGAACACTAAGCAGTTTCTCAGAAAGCTTCTTTCCAGATTTCATCTGAGGATATTTCCTTTTCACCATAGCCCTCTATGGGCTTCCAAATATCACTTTGCCAATTCCACAAGAACTGTCTTAGCGAAAGGCTTCTTGAGGGGAAAGCTGTACTCTGTGAGATGATTTCACAGAACACAAAGAAGTTTCTCAGAAAGCTTCCTTCTCTTTCTTACCAGAGTTTATTTCCTTTGGCCCTATAGTCTTTAAAGGGATCCGAAATATCTGTTCTCAGATTCCACAGAAATAAGGCTAGCAAAGAGATCCGCGAAATACAGATGTAACTCTGTGAGATGAATTAACAGAACACTAAGCAGTTTCTCAGAAAGCTTCTTTCCAGATTTCATCTGAGGATATTTCCTTTTTCACCATTGCCCTCTATGGGCTTCCAAATATCACTTTGCCAATTCCACAAGAACTGTCTTAGCGAAAGGCTTCTTGAGGGGAAAGCTGTAACTCTGTGAGATGATTTCACAGAACACCAAGAAGTTTCTCAGAAAGCTTCTTTCTCGTTGTTATCGGAGTTTATATCCTTTGGCCCTATAGACTTCAAAGGGATCCGAAATATCTGTTCTCAGATTCCACACAAATAAGGCTAGCAAAGAGATCCGCGAAATACAGATGTAACTCTGTGAGATGAATTAACAGAACACTAAGCAGTTTCTCAGAAAGCTTCTTTCCAGATTTCATCTGAGGATATTTCCTTTTTCACCATAGCCCTCTATGCGCTTCCAAATATCACTTTGCCAATTCCACAATAAATGTCTTAGCGAAAGACTTCTTGTGGGGAAAGCTGTAACTCTGTGAGACGATTTCACAGAACACAAAGAAGTTTCTCAGAAAGTTTCTTTCTCTTTGTTATCGGAGTTTATTTCCTTTGGCCCTATAGTCTTTAAAGGGATCCAAAATATCTGTTCTCATATTCCACAGAAATAAGGCTAGCAAAGAGATCCGCGAAATACAGATGTAACTCTGTGAGAGGAATTAACAGAACACTAAGCAGTTTCTCAGAAAGCTTCTTTCCAGATTTCATCTGAGGATATTTCCTTTTTCACCATAGCCCTCTATGCGCTTCCAAATATCACTTTGCCAATTCCACAATAAATATCATAGCGAAAGACTTCTTGTGGGGAAAGCTGTAACTCTGTGAGATGATTTCACAGAACACAAAGAAGTTTCTCAGAAAGCTTCTTTCTCGTTGTTATCGGAGTTTATATCCTTTGGCCCCATAGTCTTCAAAGGGATCCGAAATATCTGTTCTCAGATTGCACAGAAATAAGGCTAGCAAAGAGATCCACGAAATACAGATGTAACTCTGTGAGATGAATTAACAGAACACTAAGCAGTTTCTCAGAAAGCTTCTTTCCAGATTTCATCTGAGGATATTTCCTTTTTCACCGTAGCCCTCTATGCGCTTCCAAATATCACTTTGCCAATTCCACAATAAATGTCTTAGCGAAAGACTTCTTGTGGGGAAAGCTGTAACTCTGTGAGATGATTTCACAGAAGACAAAGAAGTTTCTCAGAAAGTTTCTTTCTCTTTGTTATCGGAGTTTATTTCCTTTGGCCCTATAGTCTTTAAAGGGATCCGAAATATCTGTTCTCAGATTCCACAGAAATAAGGCTAGCAAAGAGATCCGCGAAATACAGATGTAACTCTGTGAGATGAATTAACAGAACACTAAGCAGTTTCTCAGAAAGCTTCTTTCCAGATTTCATCTGAGGATATTTCCTTTTTCACCATTGCCCTCTATGGGCTTCAAAATAGCACTTTGCCAATTCCACAAGAACTGTCTTAGCGAAAGGCTTCTTGAGGGGAAAGCTGTAACTCTGTGAGATGATTTCACAGAACACAAAGAAGTTTCTCAGAAAGCTTCTTTCTCGTTGTTATCGGAGTTTATATCCTTTGGCCCTATAGTCTTCAAAGGGATCCGAAATATCTGTTCTCAGATTCCACAGAAATAAGGCTAGCAAAGAGAGCCACGAAATACAGATGTAACTCTGTGAGATGAATTAACAGAACACTAAGCAGTTTCTCAGAAAGCTTCTTTCCAGATTTCATCTGAGGATATTTCCTTTTTCACCATTGCCCTCTATGGGCTTCAAAATAGCACTTTGCCAATTCAACAAGAACTGTCTTAGCGAAAGGCTTCTTGAGGGGAAAGCTGTAACTCTGTGAGATGATTTCACAGAACACAAAGAAGTTTCTCAGAAAGCTTCTTTCTCATTGTTATCGGAGTTTATATCCTTTGGCCCTATAGTCTTCAAAGGGATTCGAAATATCTGTTCTCAGATTCCACACAAATAAGGCTAGCAAAGAGATCCGCGAAATACAGATGTAACTCTGTGAGATGAATTAACAGAACACTAAGCAGTTTCTCAGAAAGCTTCTTTCCAGATTTCATCTGAGGATATTTCCTTTTTCACCATAGCCCTCTATGCGCTTCCAAATATCACTTTGCCAATTCCACAATAAATGTCTTAGCGAAAGACTTCTTGTGGGGAAAGCTGTAACTCTGTGAGATGATTTCACAGAACACAAAGAAGTTTCTCAGAAAGTTTTTTTCTCTTTGTTATCGGAGTTTATTTCCTTTGGCCCTATAGTCTTTAAAGGGATCCGAAATATCTGTTCTCAGATTCCACAGAAATAAGGCTAGCAAAGAGATCCGCGAAATACAGATGTAACTCTGTGAGAGGAATTAACAGAACACTAAGCAGTTTCTCAGAAAGCTTCTTTCCAGATTTCATCTGAGGATATTTCCTTTTTCACCATAGCCCTCTATGCGCTTCCAAATATCACTTTGCCAATTCCACAATAAATGTCTTAGCGAAAGACTTCTTGTGGGGAAAGCTGTAACTCTGTGAGATGATTTCACAGAACACAAAGAAGTTTCTCAGAAAGTTTCTTTCTCTTTGTTATCGGAGTTTATTTCCTTTGGCCCTATAGTCTTTAAAGGGATCCGAAATATCTGTTCTCAGATTCCACAGAAATAAGGCTAGCAAAGAGATCCACGAAATACAGATGTAACTCTGTGAGATGAATTAACAGAACACTAAGCAGTTTCTCAGAAAGCTTCTTTCCAGATTTCATCTGAGGATATTTCCTTTTTCACCATTGCCCTCTATGGGCTTCAAAATAGCACTTTGCCAATTCAACAAGAACTGTCTTAGCGAAAGGCTTCTTGAGGGGAAGGCTGTAACTCTGTGAGATGATTTCACAGAACACAAAGAAGTTTCTCAGAAAGCTTCTTTCTCATTGTTATCGGAGTTTATATCCTTTGGCCCTATAGTCTTCAAAGGGATCCGAAATATCTGTTCTCAGATTCCACAGAAATAAGGCTAGCAAAGAGAACCGCGAAATACAGATGTAACTCTGTGAGATGAATTAACAGAACACTAAGCAGTTTCTCAGAAAGCTTCTTTCCAGATTTCATCTGAGGATATTTCCTTTTTCACCATAGCCCTCTATGCGCTTCCAAATATCACTTTGCCAATTCCACAATAAATGTCATAGCGAAAGACTTCTTGTGGGGAAAGCTTTAACTCTGTGAGATGATTTCACAGAACACAAAGAAGTTTCTCAGAAAGCTTCTTTCTCGTTGTTATCGGAGTTTATATCCTTTGGCCCTATAGTCTTCAAACGGATCCGAAATATCTCTTCTCAGATTCCACAGAAATAAGGCTAGCAAAGAGATCCACGAAATACAGATGTAACTCTGTAAGATGAATTAACAGAACACTAAGCAGTTTCTCAGAAAGCTTCTTTCCCGATTTCATCTGAGGATAATTCCTTTTTCACCATAGCCCTCTATGCGCTTCCAAATAATACTTTGCCAATTCCACCATAAATGTCTTAGCGAAAGACTTCTTGTGGGGAAAGCTGTAACTCTGTGAGATGATTTCACAGAACACAAAGAAGTTTCTCAGAAAGTTTCTTTCTCTTTGTTATCGGAGTTTATTTCCTTTGGCCCTATAGTCTTTAAAGGGATCCGAAATATCTGTTCTCAGATTCCACAGAAATAAGGCTAGCAAAGAGATCCACGAAATACAGATGTAACTCTGTGAGATGAATTAACAGAACACTAAGCAGTTTCTCAGAAAGCTTCTTTCCAGATTTCATCTGAGGATATTTCCTTTTTCACCGTAGCCCTCTATGCGCTTCCAAATATCACTTTGCCAATTCCACAATAAATGTCTTAGCGAAAGACTTCTTGTGGGGAAAGCTGTAACTCTGTGAGACGATTTCACAGAACACAAAGAAGTTTCTCAGAAAGTTTCTTTCTCTTTGTTATCGGAGTTTATTTCCTTTGGCCCTATATACATCAAAGGGATCCGAAATATCTGTTCTCAGATTCCACAGAAATAAGGCTAGCAAAGAGATCCGCGAAATACAGATGTAACTCTGTGAGATGAATTAACAGAACACTAAGCAGTTTCTCAGAAAGCTTCTTTCCAGATTTCATCTGAGGATATTTCCTTTTTCACCATTGCCCTCTATGGGCTTCCAAATATCACTTTGCCAATTCCACAAGAACTGTCTTAGGGAAAGGCTTCTTGAATGGGAAAGCTGTAACTCTGTGAGATGAATTCACAGAACACAAAGAAGTTTCTCAGAAAGCTTCTTTCTCGTTGTTATCGGAGTTTATATCCTTTGGCCCTATAGTCTTCAAAGGGATTCGAAATATCTGTTCTCAGATTCCACAGAAATAAGGGTAGCAAAGAGAGCCGCGAAATACAGATGTAACTCTGTGAGATGAATTAACAGAACACTAAGCAGTTTCTCAGAAAGCTTCTTTCCAGATTTCATCTGAGGATATTTCCTTTTTCACCATTGCCCTCTATGGGCTTCAAAATAGCACTTTGCCAATTCAACAAGAACTGTCTTAGCGAAAGGCTTCTTGAGGGGAAGGCTGTAACTCTGTGAGATGATTTCACAGAACACAAAGAAGTTTCTCAGAAAGCTTCTTTCTCATTGTTATCGGAGTTTATATCCTTTGGCCCTATAGTCTTCAAAGGGATCCGAAATATCTGTTCTCAGATTCCACAGAAATAAGGCTAGCAAAGAGAACCGCGAAATACAGATGTAACTCTGTGAGATGAATTAACAGAACACTAAGCAGTTTCTCAGAAAGCTTCTTTCCAGATTTCATCTGAGGATATTTCCTTTTTCACCATAGCCCTCTATGCGCTTCCAAATATCACTTTGCCAATTCCACAATAAATGTCATAGCGAAAGACTTCTTGTGGGGAAAGCTGTAACTCTGTGAGATGATTTCACAGAACACAAAGAAGTTTCTCAGAAAGCTTCTTTCTCGTTGTTATCGGAGTTTATATCCTTTGGCCCTATAGTCTTCAAAGGGATCCGAAATATCTCTTCTCAGATTCCACAGAAATAAGGCTAGCAAAGAGATCCACGAAATACAGATGTAACTCTGTGAGATGAATTAACAGAACACTAAGCAGTTTCTCAGAAAGCTTCTTTCCAGATTTCATCTGAGGATATTTCCTTTTTCACCATAGCCCTCTATGCGCTTCCAAATATCACTTTGCCAATTCCACCATAAATGTCTTAGCGAAAGACTTCTTGTGGGGAAAGCTGTAACTCTGTGAGATGATTTCACAGAACACAAAGAAGTTTCTCAGAAAGTTTCTTTCTCTTTGTTATCGGAGTTTATTTCCTTTGGCCCTATAGTCTTTAAAGGGATCCGAAATATCTGTTCTCAGATTCCACAGAAATAAGGATAGCAAAGAGATCCACGAAATACAGATGTAACGCTGTGAGATGAATTAACAGAACACTAAGCAGTTTCTCAGAAAGCTTCTTTCCAGATTTCATCTGAGGATATTTCCTTTTTCACCATTGCCCTCTATGCGCTTCCAAATATCACTTTGCCAATTCCACAATAAATGTCTTAGCGAAGGACTTCTTGTGGGGAAAGCTGTAACTCTGTGAGATGATTTCACAGAACACAAAGAAGTTTCTCAGAAAGTTTCTTTCTCTTTGTTATCGGAGTTTATTTCCTTTGGCCCTATAGTCTTTAAAGGGATCCGAAATATCTGTTCTCAGATTCCACAGAAATAAGGCTAGCAAAGAGAGCCACGAAATACAGATGTACCTCTGTGAGATGAATTAACAGAACACTAAGCAGTTTCTCAGAAAGCTTCTTTCCAGATTTCATCTGAGGATATTTCCTTTTTCATCATTGCCCTCTATGGGCTTCAAAATAGCACTTTGCCAATTCAACAAGAACTGTCTTAGCGAAAGGCTTCTTGAGGGGAAAGCTGTAACTCTGTGAGATGATTTCACAGAACACAAAGAAGTTTCTCAGAAAGCTTCTTTCTCATTGTTATCGGAGTTTATATCCTTTGGCCCTATAGTCTTCAAAGGGATCCGAAATATCTGTTCTCAGATTCCACACAAATAAGGCTAGCAAAGAGATCCGCGAAATACAGATGTAACTCTGTGAGATGAATTAACAGAACACTAAGCAGTTTCTCAGAAAGCTTCTTTCCAGATTTCATCTGAGGATATTTCCTTTTTCACCATAGACCTCTATGCGCTTCCAAATATCACTTTGCCAATTCCACAATAAATGTCATAGCGAAAGACTTCTTGTGGGGAAAGCTGTAACTCTGTGAGATGATTTCACAGAACACAAAGAAGTTTCTCAGAAAGCTTCTTTCTCGTTGTTATCGGAGTTTATATCCTTTGGCCCTATAGTCTTCAAAGGGATCCGAAATATCTCTTCTCAGATTCCACAGAAATAAGGCTAGCAAAGAGATCCACGAAATACAGATGTACCTCTGTGAGATGAATTAACAGAACACTAAGCAGTTTCTCAGAAAGCTTCTTTCCAGATTTCATCTGAGGATATTTCCTTTTTCACCATAGCCCTCTATGCGCTTCCAAATATCACTTTGCCAATTCCACAATAAATGTCTTAGCGAAAGACTTCTTGTGGGGAAAGCTGTAACTCTGTGAGATGATTTCACAGAACACAAAGAAGTTTCTCAGAATGTTTCTTTCTCTTTGTTATCGGAGTTTATTTCCTTTGGCCCTATAGTCTTTAAAGGGATCCGAAATATCTGTTCTCAGATTCCACAGAAATAAGGCTAGCAAAGAGATCCGCGAAATTCAGATGTAACTCTGTGAGATGAATTAACAGAACACTAAGCAGTTTCTCAGAAAGCTTCTTTCCAGATTTCATCTGAGGATATTTCCTTTTTCACCATTGCCCTCTATGGGCTTCCAAATATCACTTTGCCAATTCCACAAGAACTGTCTTAGCGAAAGGCTTCTTGAGGGGAAAGCTGTAACTCTGTGAGATGATTTCACAGAATACAAAGAAGTTTCTCAGAAAGCTTCTTTCTCGTTGTTATCGGAGTTTATATCCTTTGGCCCTATAGTCTTCAAAGGGATCCGAAATATCTGTTCTCAGATTCCACAGAAATAAGGCTAGCAAAGAGATCCACGAAATACAGATGTAACTCTGTGAGATGAATTAACAGAACACTAAGCAGTTTCTCAGAAAGCTTCTTTCCAGATTTCATCTGAGGATATTTCCTTTTTCACCATTGCCCTCTATGGGCTTCAAAATAGCACTTTGCCAATTCAACAAGAACTGTCTTAGCGAAAGGCGTCTTGAGGGGAAGGCTGTAACTCTGTGAGATGATTTCACAGAACACAAAGAAGTTTCTCAGAAAGCTTCTTTCTCATTGTTATCGGAGTTTATATCCTTTGGCCCTATAGTCTTCAAAGGGATCCGAAATATCTGTTCTCAGATTCCACACAAATAAGGCTAGCAAAGAGATCCGCGAAATACAAATGTAACTCTGTGAGATGAATTAACAGAACACTAAGCAGTTTCTCAGAACGCTTCTTTCCAGATTTCATCTGAGGATATTTCCTTTTTCACCATAGCCCTCTATGCGCTTCCAAATATCACTTTGCCAATTCCACAATAAATGTCATAGCGAAAGACTTCTTGTGGGGAAAGCTGTAACTCTGTGAGATGATTTCACAGAACACAAAGAAGTTTCTCAGAAAGCTTCTTTCTCGTTGTTATCGGAGTTTATATCCTTTGGCCCTATAGTCTTCAAAGGGATCTGAAATATCTCTTCTCAGATTCCACAGAAATAAGGCTAGGAAAGAGAGCCACGAAATACAGATGTAACTCTGTGAGATGAATTAACAGAACACTAAGCAGTTTCTCAGAAAGCTTCTTTCCAGATTTCATCTGAGGATATTTCCTTTTTCACCATTGCCCTCTATGGGCTTCAAAATAGCACTTTGCCAATTCAACAAGAACTGTCTTAGCGAAAGGCTTCTTGAGGGGAAGGCTGTAACTCTGTGAGATGATTTCACAGAACACAAAGAAGTTTCTCAGAAAGCTTCTTTCTCATTGTTATCGGAGTTTATATCCTTTGGCCCTATAGTCTTCAAAGGGATCCGAAATATCTGTTCTCAGATTCCACACAAATAAGGCTAGCAAAGAGATCCGCGAAATACAGATGTAACTCTGTGAGATGAATTAACAGAACACTAAGCAGTTTCTCAGAAAGCTTCTTTCCAGATTTCATCTGAGGATATTTCCTTTTTCACCATAGCCCTCTATGCGCTTCCAAATATCACTTTGTCAATTCCACAATAAATGTCATAGCGAAAGACTTCTTGTGGGGAAAGCTGTAACTCTGTGAGATGATTTCACAGAACACAAAGAAGTTTCTCAGAAAGCTTCTTTCTCGTTGTTATCGGAGTTTATTTCCTTTGGCCCTATAGTCTTTAAAGGGATCCGAAATATCTGTTCTCAGATTCCACAGAAATAAGGCTAGCAAAGAGATCCACGAAATACAGATGTAACTCTGTGAGATGAATTAACAGAACACTAAGCAGTTTCTCAGAAAGCTTCTTTCCAGATTTCATCTGAGGATATTTCCTTTTTCACCATTGCCCTCTATGGGCTTCCAAATATCACTTTGCCAATTCCACAAGAACTGTCTTAGCGAAAGGCTTCTTGAGGGGAAAGCTGTAACTCTGTGAGATGATTTCACAGAACACAAAGAAGTTTCTCAGAAAGCTTCTTTCTCGTTGTTTTCGGAGTTTATATCCTTTGGCCCTATAGTCTTCAAAGGGATCCGAAATATCTGTTCTCAGATTCCACAGAAATAAGGCTAGCAAAGAGAGCCACGAAATACAGATGTAACTCTGTGAGATGAATTAACAGAACACTAAGCAGTTTCTCAGAAAGCTTCTTTCCAGATTTCATCTGAGGATATTTCCTTTTTCACCATAGCCCTCTAGGCGCTTCCAAATATCACTTTGCCAATTCCACCATAAATGTCTTAGCGAAAGACTTCTTGTGGGGAAAGCTGTAACTCTGTGAGATGATTTCACAGAACACAAAGAAGTTTCTCAGAAAGTTTCTTTCTCTTTGTTATCGGAGTTTATTTCCTTTGGCCCTATAGTCTTCAAAGGGATCCGAAATATCTGTTCTCAGATTCCACAGAAATAAGGCTAGCAAAGAGATCCGCGAAATACAGATGTAACTCTGTGAGATGAATTAACAGAACACTAAGCAGTTTCTCAAAAAGCTTCTTTCCAGATTTCATCTGACGATATTTCCTTTTTCACCATTGCCCTCTATGGGCTTCCAAATATTACTTTGCCAATTCCACAAGAACTGTCTTAGCGAAAGGCTTCTTGAGGGGAAAGCTGTAACTCTGTGAGATGATTTCACAGAACACAAAGAAGTTTCTCAGAAAGCTTCTTTCTCGTTGTTATCGGAGTTTATATCCTTTGGCCCTATAGTCTTCAAAGGGATCCGAAATATCTGTTCTCAGATTCCACAGAAATAAGGCTAGCAAAGAGAGCCACGAAATACAGATGTAACTCTGCGAGATGAATTAACAGAACACTAAGCAGTTTCTCAGAAAGCTTCTTTCCAGATTTCATCTGAGGATATTTCCTTTTTCACCATAGCCCTCTATGCGCTTCCAAATATCACTTTGCCAATTCCACAATAAATGTCTTAGCGAAAGACTTCTTGTGGGGAAAGCTGTAACTCTGTGAGATGATTTCACAGAACACAAAGAAGTTTCTCAGAATGTTTCTTTCTCTTTGTTATCGGAGTTTATTTCCTTTGGCCCTATAGTCTTTAAAGGGATCCGAAATATCTGTTCTCAGATTCCACAGAAATAAGGCTAGCAAAGAGATCCACGAAATACAGATGTAACTCTGTGAGATGAATTAACAGAACACTAAGCAGTTTCTCAGAAAGCTTCTTTCCAGATTTCATCTGAGGATATTTCCTTTTTCACCATTGCCCTCTATGGGCTTCCAAATATCACTTTGCCAATTCCACAAGAACTGTCTTAGCGAAAGGCTTCTTGAGGGGAAAGCTGTAACTCTGTGAGATGATTTCACAGAACACAAAGAAGTTTCTCAGAAAGCTTCTTTCTCGTTGTTATCGGAGTTTATATCCTTTGGCCCTATAGTCTTCAAAGGGATCCGAAATATCTGTTCTCAGATTCCACAGAAATAAGGCTAGCAAAGAGAGCCACGAAATACAGATGTAACTCTGTGAGATGAATTAACAGAACACTAAGCAGTTTCTCAGAAAGCTTCTTTCCAGATTTCATCTGAGGATATTTCCTTTTTCACCATTGCCCTCTATGGGCTTCAAAATAGCACTTTTCCAATTCAACAAGAACTGTCTTAGCGAAAGGCTTCTTGAGGGGAAGGCTGTAACTCTGTGAGATGATTTCACAGAACACAAAGAAGTTTCTCAGAAAGCTTCTTTCTCATTGTTATCGGAGTTTATATCCTTTGGCCCTATAGTCTTCAAAGGGATCCGAAATATCTGTTCTCAGATTCCACACAAATAAGGCTAGCAAAGAGATCCGCGAAATACAGATGTAACTCTGTGAGATGAATTAACAGAACACTAAGCAGTTTCTCAGAAAGCTTCTTTCCAGATTTCAACTGAGGATATTTCCTTTTTCACCATAGCCCTCTATGCGCTTCCAAATATCACTTTGCCAATTCCACAATAAATGTCATAGCGAAAGACTTCTTGTGGGGAAGGCTGTAACTCTGTGAGATGATTTCACAGAACACAAAGAAGTTTCTCAAAAAGCTTCTTTCTCGTTGTTATCGGAGTTTATATCCTTTGGCCCTATAGTCTTCAAGGGATCCGAAATATCTCTTCTCAGATTCCACAGAAATAAGGCTAGCAAAGAGATCCACGAAATACAGATGTAACTCTGTGAGATGAATTAACAGAACACTAAGCAGTTTCTCAGAAAGCTTCTTTCCAGATTTCATCTGACGATATTTCCTTTTTCACCATAGCCCTCTATGCGCTTCCAAATATCACTTTGCCAATTCCACAATTAATGTCTTAGCGAAAGACTTCTTGTGGGGAAAGCTGTAACTCTGTGAGATGATTTCAGAGAACACAAAGAAGTTTCTCAGAAAGTTTCTTTCTCTTTGTTATCGGAGTTTATTTCCTTTGGCCCTATAGTCTTCAAAGGGATCCGAAAAATCTGTTCTCAGATTCCACAGAAATAAGGCTAGCAAAGAGATCCGCGAAATACAGATGTAACTCTGTGAGATGAATTAACAGAATACTAAGCAGTTTCTCAGAAAGCTTCTTTCCAGATTTCATCTGAGGATATTTCCTTTTTCACCATTGCCCTCTATGGGCTTCCGAATATCACTTTGCCAATTCCACAAGAACTGTCTTAGCGAAAGGCTTCTTGAGGGGAAAGCAGTAACTCTGTGAGATGATTTCACAGAACACAAAGAAGTTTCTCAGAAAGCTTCTTTCTCGTTGTTATCGGAGTTTATATCCTTTGGCCCTATAGTCTTCAAAGGGATCCGAAATATCTGTTCTCAGATTCCACAGAAATAAGGCTAGCAAAGAGATCCACGAAATACAGATGTAACTCTGTGAGATGAATTAACAGAACACTAAGCAGTTTCTCAGAAAGCTTCTTTCCAGATTTCATCTGAGGATATTTCCTTTTTCACCATTGCCCTCTATGGGCTTCCAAATATCACTTTGCCAATTCCACAAGAACTGTCTTAGCGAAAGGCTTCTTGAGGGGAAAGCTGTAACTCTGTGAGATGATTTCACAGAACACAAAGAAGTTTCTCAGAAAGCTTCTTTCTCGTTGTTATCGGAGTTTATATCCTTTGGCCCTATAGTCTTCAAAGGGATCCGAAATATCTGTTCTCAGATTCCACAGAAATAAGGCTAGCAAAGAGAGCCACGAAATACAGATGTAACTCTGTGAGATGAATTAACAGAACACTAAGCAGTTTCTCAGAAAGCTTCTTTCCAGATTTCATCTGAGGATATTTCCTTTTTCACCATTGCCCTCTATGGGCTTCCAAATATCACTTTGCCAATTCCACAAGAACTGTCTTAGCGAAAGGCTTCTTGAGGGGAAAGCTGTAACTCTGTGAGATGATTTCACAGAACACAAAGAAGTTTCTCAGAAAGCTTCTTTCTCGTTGTTATCGGAGTTTATATCCTTTGGCCCTATAGTCTTCAAAGGGATCCGAAATATCTGTTCTCAGATTCCACAGAAATAAGGCTAGCAAAGAGAGCCACGAAATACAGATGTAACTCTGTGAGATGAATTAGCAGAACACTAAGCAGTTTCTCAGAAAGCTTCTTTCCAGATTTCATCTGAGGATATTTCCTTTTTCACCATTGCCCTCTATGGGCTTCAAAATAGCACTTTGCCAATTCAACAAGAACTGTCTTAGCGAAAGGCTTCTTGAGGGGAAAGTTGTAACTCTGTGAGATGATTTCACAGAACACAAAGAAGTTTCTCAGAAAGCTTCTTTCTCATTGTTATCGGAGTTTATATCCTTTGGCCCTATAGTCTTCAAAGGGATTCGAAATATCTGTTCTCAGATTCCACACAAATAAGGCTAGCAAAGAGATCCGCGAAATACAGATGTAACTCTGTCAGAGGAATTAACAGAACACTAGGCAGTTTCTCAGAAAGCTTCTTTCCAGATTTCATCTGAGGATATTTCCTTTTTCACCATAGCCCTCTATGCGCTTCCAAATATCACTTTGCCAATTCCGCAATAAATATCTTAGCGAAAGACTTCTTGTGGGGAAAGCTGTAACTCTGTGAGATGATTTCACAGAACACAAAGAGGTTTCTCAGAAAGTTTCTTTCTCTTTGTTATCGGAGTTTATTTCCTTTGGCCCTATAGTCTTTAAAGGGATCCGAAATATCTGTTCTCAGATTCCACAGAAATAAGGCTAGCAAAGAGATCCGCGAAATACAGATGTAACTCTGTGAGATGAATTAACAGAACACTAAGCAGTTTCTCAGAAAGCTTCTTTCAAGATTTCATCTGAGGATATTTCCTTTTTCACCATTGCCCTCTATGGGCTTCCAAATATCACTTTGCCAATTCCTCAAGAACTGTCTTAGCGAAAGGCTTCTTGAGGGGAAAGCTGTAACTCTGTGAGATGATTTCACAGAACACAAAGAAGTTTCTCAGAAAGCTTCTTTCTCGTTGTTATCGGAGTTTATATCCTTTGGCCCTATAGTCTTCAAAGGGATCCGAAATATCTGTTCTCAGATTCCACAGAAATAAGGCTAGCAAAGAGAGCCACGAAATACAGATGTAACTCTGTGAGATGAATTAACAGAACACTAAGCAGTTTCTCAGAAAGCTTCTTTCCAGATTTCATCTGAGGGTATTTCCTTTTTCACCATTGCCCTCTATGGGCTTCAAATTAGCACTTTGCCAATTCAACAAGAACTGTCTTAGCGAAAGGCTTCTTGAGGGGAAGGCTGTAACTCTGTGAGATGATTTCACAGAACACAAAGAAGTTTCTCAGAAAGCTTCTTTCTCATTGTTATCGGAGTTTATATCCTTTGGCCCTATAGTCTTCAAAGGGATCCGAAATATCTGTTCTCAGATTCCACAGAATTAAGGCTAGCAAAGAGATCCGCGAAATACAGATGTAACTCTGTGAGATGAATTAAGAGAACACTAAGCAGTTTCTCAGAAAGCTTCTTTCCAGATTTCATCTGAGGATATTTCCTTTTTCACCATTGCCCTCTATGCGCTTCCAAATATCACTTTGTCAATTCCACAATAAATGTCATAGCGAAAGACTTCTTGTGGGGAAAGCTGTAACTCTGTGAGATGATTTCACAGAACACAAAGAAGTTTCTCAGAAAGCTTCTTTCTCGTTGTTATCGGAGTTTATATGCTTTGGCCCTACAGTCTTCAAAGGGATCCGAAATATCTCTTCTCAGATTCCACAGAAATAAGGCTAGCAAAGAGATTCACGAAATACAGATGTAACTCTGTGAGATGAATTAACAAAACACTAAGCAGTTTCTCAGAAAGCTTCTTTCCAGATTTCATCTGAGGATATTTCCTTTTTCACCATAGCCCTCTATGCGCTTCCAAATATCACTTTGCCAATTCCACAATAAATGTCTTAGCGAAAGACTTCTTGTGGGGAAAGCTGTAACTCTGTGAGATGATTTCACAGAACACAAAGAAGTTTCTCAGAAAGTTTCTTTCTCTTTGTTATCGGAGTTTATTTCCTTTGGCCCTATATTCTTCAAAGGGATCCGAAATATCTGTTCTCAGATTCCACAGAAATAAGGCTAGCAAAGAGATCCCCGAAATACAGATGTAACTCTGTGAGATGAATTAACAGAATACTAAGCAGTTTCTCAGAAAGCTTCTTTCCAGATTTCATCTGAGGATATTTCCTCTTTCACCATTGCCCTCTATGGGCTTCCGAATATCACTTTGCCAATTCCACAAGAACTGTCTTAGCGAAAGGCTTCTTGAGGGGAAAGCTGTAACTCTGTGAGATGATTTCACAGAACACAAAGAAGTTTCTCAGAAAGCTTCTTTCTCGTTGTTATCGGAGTTTATATCCTTTGGCCCTATAGTCTTCAAAGGGATCCGAAATATCTGTTCTCAGATTCCACAGAAATAAGGCTAGCAAAGAGATCCACGAAATACAGATGTAACTCTGTGAGATGAATTAACAGAACACTAAGCAGTTTCTCAGAAAGCTTCTTTCCAGATTTCATCTGAGGATATTTCCTTTTTCACCATTGCCCTCTATGGGCTTCCAAATATCACTTTGCCAATTCCACAAGAACTGTCTTAGCGAAAGGCTTCTTGAGGGGAAAGCTGTAACTCTGTGAGATGATTTCACAGAACACAAAGAAGTTTCTCAGAAAGCTTCTTTCTCGTTGTTATCGGAGTTTATATCCTTTGGCCCTATAGTCTTCAAAGGGATCCGAAATATCTGTTCTCAGATTCCACAGAAATAAGGCTAGCAAAGAGAGCCACGAAATACAGATGTAACTCTGTGAGATGAATTAACAGAACACTAAGTAGTTTCTCAGAAAGCTTCTTTCCAGATTTCATCTGAGGGTATTTCCTTTTTCACCATTGCCCTCTATGGGCTTCAAATTAGCACTTTGCCAATTCAACAAGAACTGTCTTAGCGAAAGGCTTCTTGAGGGGAAGGCTGTAACTCTGTGAGATGATTTCACAGAACACAAAGAAGTTTCTCAGAAAGCTTCTTTCTCATTGTTATCGGAGTTTATATCCTTTGGCCCTATAGTCTTCAAAGGGATCCGAAATATCTGTTCTCAGATTCCACAGAAATAAGGGTAGCAAAGAGATCCGCGAAATACAGATGTAACTCTGTGAGATGAATTAACAGAACACTAAGCAGTTTCTCAGAAAGCTTCTTTCCAGATTTCATCTGAGGATATTTCCTTTTTCAACATAGCCCTCTATGCGCTTCCAAATATCACTTTGTCAATTCCACAATAAATGTCATAGCGAAAGACTTCTTGTGGGGAAAGCTGTAACTCTGTGAGATGATTTCACAGAACACAAAGAAGTTTCTCAGAAAGCTTCTTTCTCGTTGTTATCGGAGTTTATATTCTTTGGCCCTATAGTCTTCAAAGGGATCCGAAATATCTCTTCTCAGATTCCACAGAAATAAGGCTAGCAAAGAGATTCACGAAATATAGATGTAACTCTGTGAGATGAATTAACAGAACACTAAGCAGTTTCTCAGAAAGCTTCTTTCCAGATTTCATCTGAGGATATTTCCTTTTTCACCATAGCCCTCTATGCGCTTCCAAATATCACTTTGCCAATTCCACAATAAATGTCTTAGCGAAAGACTTCTTGTGGGGAAAGCTGTAACTCTGTGAGATGATTTCACAGAACACAAAGAAGTTTCTCAGAAAGTTTCTTTCTCTTTGTTATCGGAGTTTATTTCCTTTGGCCCTATAGTCTTCAAAGGGATCCGAAATATCTGTTCTCAGATTCCACAGAAATAAGGCTAGCAAAGAGATCCGCGAAATACAGATGTAACTCTGTGAGATGAATTAACAGAACACTAAGCAGTTTCTCAGAAAGCTTCTTTCCAGATTTCATCTGAGGATATTTCCTTTTTCACCATAGCCCTCTATGGGCTTCCAAATATCACTTTGCCAATTCCACAATAAATGTCTTAGCGAAAGACTTCTTGTGGGGAAAGCTGTAACTCTGTGAGATGATTTCACAGAACACAAATAAGTTTCTCAGGAAGTTTCTTTCTCTTTGATATCGGAGTTTATTTCCTTTGGCCCTATAGTCTTTAAAGGGATCCGAAATATCTGTTCTCAGATTCCACAGAAATAAGGCTAGCAAAGAGATCCGCGAAATACAGATGTAACTCTGTGAGATGAATTAACAGAACACTAAGCAGTTTCTCAGAAAGCTTCTTTCCAGATTTCATCTGAGGATATTTCCTTTTTCACCATTGCCCTCTATGGGCTTCCAAATATCACTTTGCCAATTCCACAAGAACTGTCTTAGCGAAAGGCTTCTTGAGGGGAAAGCTGTAACTCTGTGAGATGATTTCACAGAACACAAAGAAGTTTCTCAGAAAGCTTCTTTCTCGTTGTTATCGGAGTTTATATCCTTTGGCCCTATAGTCTTCAAAGGGATCCGAAATATCTGTTCTCAGATTCCACAGAAATAAGGCTAGCAAAGAGAGCCACGAAATACAGATGTAACTCTGTGAGATGAATTAACAGAACAGTAAGCAGTTTCTCAGAAAGCTTCTTTCCAGTTTTCATCTGAGGATATTTCCTTTTTCACCGTTGCCCTCTATGGGCTTCAAAATAGCACTTTGCCAATTCAACAAGAACTGTCTTAGCGAAAGGCTTCTTGAGGGGAAAGCTGTAACTCTGTGAGATGATTTCACAGAACACAAAGAAGTTTCTCAGAAAGCTTCTTTCTCATTGTTATCGGAGTTTAAATCCTTTGGCCCTATAGTCTTCAAAGGGATTCGAAATATCTGTTCTCAGATTCCACACAAATAAGGCTAGCAAAGAGATCCGCGAAATACAGATGTAACTCTGTGAGATGAATTAACAGAACACTAAGCAGTTTCTCAGAAAGCTTCTCTCCAGATTTCATCTGAGGATATTTCCTTTTTCACCATAGTCCTCTAGGCGCTTCCAAATATCAGTTTGCCAATTCCACAATAAATGTCTTAGCGAAAGACTTCTTGTGGGGAAAGCTGTAACTCTGTGAGATGATTTCACAGAACACAAAGAAGTTTCTCAGAAAGTTTCTTTCTCTTTGTTATCGGAGTTTATTTCCTTTGGCCCTATAGTCTTTAAAGGGATCCGAAATATCTGTTCTCAGATTCCACAGAAATAAGGCTAGCAAAGAGATCCGCGAAATACAGATGTAACTCTGTGAGAGGAATTAACAGAACACTAAGCAGTTTCTCAGAAAGCTTCTTTCCAGATTTCATCTGAGGATATTTCCTTTTTCACCATAGCCCTCTATGCGCTTCCAAATATCACTTTGCCAATTCCACAATAAATGTCTTAGCGAAAGACTTCTTGTGGGGAAAGCTGTAACTCTGTGAGATGATTTCACAGAACACAAAGAAGTTTCTCAGAATGTTTCTTTCTCTTTGTTATCGGAGTTTATTTCCTTTGGCCCTATAGTCTTTAAAGGGATCCGAAATATCTGTTTTCAGATTCCACAGAAAAAAGGCTAGCAAAGAGATCCACGAAATACAGATGTAACTCTGTGAGATGAATTAACAGACACTAAGCAGTTTCTCAGAAAGCTTCTTTCCAGATTTCATCTGAGGCTATTTCCTTTTTCACCATTGCCCTCTATGGGCTTCCAAATATCACTTTGCCAATTCCACAAGAACTGTCTTAGCGAAAGGCTTCTTGAGGGGAAAGCTGTAACTCTGTGAGATGATTTCACAGAACACAAAGAAGTTTCTCAGAAAGCTTCTTTCTCGTTGTTATCGGGGTTTATATCCTTTGGCCCTATAGTCTTCAAAGGGATCCGAAATATCTGTTCTCAGATTCCACAGAAATAAGGCTAGCAAAGAGAGCCACGAAATACAGATGTAACTCTGTGAGATGAATTAACAGAACACTAAGCAGTTTCTCAGAAAGCTTCTTTCCAGATTTCATCTGAGGATATTTCCTTTTTCACCATTGCCCTCTATGGGCTTCAAAATATCACTTTGCCAATTCAACAAGAACTGTCTTAGCGAAAGGCTTCTATAGGGGAAAGCTGTAACTCTGTGAGATGATTTCACAGAACTCAAAGAAGTTTCTCAGAAAGCTTCTTTCTCATTGTTATCGGAGTTTATATCCTTTGGCCCTATAGTCTTCAAAGGGATCCGCAATCTGTTCTCAGATTCCACAGAAATAAGGCTAGCAAAGAGATCCGCGAAATACAGATGTAACTCTGTGAGATGAATTAACAGAACACTAAGCAGTTTCTCAGAAAGCTTCTTTCCAGATTTCATCTGAGGATATTTCCTTTTTCACCATAGCCCTCTATGCGCTTCCAAATATCACTTTGCCAATTCCACAATAAATGTCTTAGCGAAAGACTTCTTGTGGGGAAAGCTGTAACTCTGTGAGATGATTTCACAGAACACAAAGAAGTTTCTCAGAAAGTTTCTTTCTCTTTGTTATCGGAGTTTATTTCCTTTGGCCCTATAGTCTTTAAAGGGATCCGAAATATCTGTTCTCAGATTCCACAGAAATAAGGCTAGCAAAGAGATCCGCGATATACAGATGTAACTCTGTGAGAGGAATTAACAGAACACTAAGCAGTTTCTCAGAAAGCTTCTTTCCAGATTTCATCTGAGGATATTTCCTTTTTCACCATAGCCCTCTATGGGCTTCCAAATATCACTTTGCCAATTCCACAAGAACTGTCTTAGCGAAAGGCTTCTTGAGGGGAAAGCTGTAACTCTGTGAGATGATTTCACAGAACACAAAGAAGTTTCTCAGAAAGCTTCTTTCTCGTGGTTATCGGAGTTTATATCCTTTGGCCCTATAGTCTTCAAAGGGATCCGAAATATCTGTTCTCAGATTCCACAGAAATAAGGCTAGCAAAGAGAGCCACGAAATACCGATGTAACTCTGTGAGATGAATTAACAGAACAGTAAGCAGTTTCTCAGAAAGCTTCTTTCCAGATTTCATCTGAGGATATTTCCTTTTTCACCATTGCCCTCTATGGGCTTCAAAATAGCACTTTGCCAATTCAACAAGAACTGTCTTAGCGAAAGGCTTCTTGAGGGGAAAGCTGTAACTCTGTGAGATGATTTCACAGAACACAAAGAAGTTTCTCAGAAAGCTTCTTTCTCATTGTTATCGGAGTTTATATCCTTTGGCCCTATAGTCTTCAAAGGGATTCGAAATATCTGTTCTCAGATTCCACACAAATAAGGCTAGCAAAGAGATCCGCGAAATACAGATGTAACTCTTTGAGATGAATTAACAGAACACTAAGCATTTTCTCAGAAAGCTTCTTTCCAGATTTCATCTGAGGATATTTCCTTTTTCACCATAGCCCTCTATGCGCTTCCAAATATCACTTTGCCAATTCCACAATAAATGTCTTAGCGAAAGACTTGTTGTGGGGAAAGCTGTAACTCTGTGAGATGATTTCACAGAACACAAAGAAGTTTCTCAGAAAGTTTCTTTCTCTTTGTTATCGGAGTTTATTTCCTTTGGCCCTATAGTCTTTAAAGGGATCCGAAATATCTGTTCTCAGATTCCACAGAAATAAGGCTAGCAAAGAGATCCGCGAAATACAGATGTAACTCTGTGAGAGGAATTAACAGAACACTAAGCAGTTTCTCAGAAAGCTTCTTTCCAGATTTCATCTGAGGATATTTCCTTTTTCACCATAGCCCTCTATGGGCTTCCAAATATCACTTTGCCAATTCCACAATAAATGTCATAGCGAAAGACTTCTTGTGGGGAAATCTGTAACTCTGTGAGATGATTTCACAGAACACAAAGAAGTTTCTCAGAAAGCTTCTTTCTCGTTGTTATCGGAGTTTATATCCTTTGGCCCTATAGTCTTCAAAGGGATCCGAAATATCTCTTCTCAGATTCCACAGAAATAAGGCTAGCAAAGAGATCCACGAAATACAGATGTAACTCTGTGAGATGAATTAACAGAACACTAAGCAGTTTCTCAGAAAGCTTCTTTCCAGATTTCATCTGAGGATATTTCCTTTTTCACCATAGCCCTCTATGCGCTTCCATATATCACTTTGCCAATTCCACAATAAATGTCTTAGCGAAAGACTTCTTGTGGGGAAAGCTGTAACTCTGTGAGATGATTTCACAGAACACAAAGAAGTTTCTCAGATAGTTTCTTTCTCTTTGTTATCGGAGTTTATTTCCTTTGGCCCTATAGTCTTTAAAGGGATCCGAAATATCTGTTCTCAGATTCCACAGAAATAAGGCTAGCAAAGAGATACGCGAAATACAGATGTAACTCTGTGAGATGAATTAACAGAACACTAAGCAGTTTCTCAGAAAGCTTCTTTCCAGATTTCATCTGAGGATATTTCCTTTTTCACCATTGCCCTCTATGGGCTTCAAAATATCACTTTGCCAATTCAACAAGAACTGTCTTAGCGAAATTCTTCTAGAGGGGAAAGCTGTAACTCTGTGAGTTGATTTCACAGAACTCAAAGAAGTTTCTCAGAAAGCTTCTTCTCATTGTTATCGGAGTTTATATCCTTTGGCCCTATAGTCTTCAAAGGGATCCGCAATCTGTTCTCAGATTCCACAGAAATAAGGCTAGCAAAGAGATCCGCGAAATACAGATGTAACTCTGTGAGATGAATTAACAGAACACTAAGCAGTTTCTCAGAAAGCTTCTTTCCAGATTTCATCTGAGGATATTTCCTTTTTCACCATAGCCCTCTATGCGCTTCCAAATATCACTTTGCCAATTCCACAATAAATGTCTTAGCGAAAGACTTCTTGTGGGGAAAGCTGTAACTCTGTGAGATGATTTCACAGAACACAAAGAAGTTTCTCAGAAAGTTTCTTTCTCTTTGTTATCGGAGTTTATTTCCTTTGGCCCTATAGTCTTTAAAGGGATCCGAAATATCTGTTCTCAGATTCCACAGAAATAAGGCTAGCAAAGAGATCCGCGAAATACAGATGTAACTCTGTGAGATGAATTAACAGAACACTAAGCAGTTTCTCATAAAGCTTCTTTCCAGATTTCATCTGAGGATATTTCCTTTTTCACCATTGCCCTCTATGGGCTTCCAAATATCACTTTGCCAATTCCACAAGAACTGTCTTAGCGAAAGGCTTCTTGAGGGGAAAGCTGTAACTCTGTGAGATGATTTCACAGAACACAAAGAAGTTTCTCAGAAAGCTTCTTTCTCGTGGTTATCGGAGTTTATATCCTTTGGCCCTATAGTCTTCAAAGGGATCCGAAATATCTGTTCTCAGATTCCACAGAAATAAGGCTAGCAAAGAGAGCCACGAAATACCGATGTAACTCTATGAGATGAATTAACAGAACAGTAAGCAGTTTCTCAGAAAGCTTCTTTCCAGATTTAATCTGAGGATATTTCCTTTTTCACCATTGCCCTCTATGGGCTTCAAAATAGCACTTTGCCAATTCAACAAGAACTGTCTTAGCGAAAGGCTTCTTGAGGGGAAAGCTGTAACTCTGTGAGATGATTTCTCATAACACAAAGAAGTTTCTCAGAAAGCTTCTTTCTCATTGTTATCGGAGTTTATATTCTTTGGCCCTACAGTCTTCAAAGGGATTCGAAATATCTGTTCTCAGATTCCACACAAATAAGGCTAGCAAAGAGATCCGCGAAATACAGATGTAACTCTGTGAGAGGAATTAACAGAACACTAAGCAGTTTCTCAGAAAGCTTCTTTCCAGATTTCATCTGAGGATATTTCCTTTTTCACCATAGCCCTCTATGGGCTTCCAAATATCACTTTGCCAATTCCACAATAAATGTCATAGCGAAAGACTTCTTGTGGGGAAATCTGTAACTCTGTGAGATGATTTCACAGAACACAAAGAAGTTTCTCAGAAAGCTTCTTTCTCGTTGTTATCGGAGTTTATATCCTTTGGCCCTATAGTCTTCAAAGGGATCCGAAATATCTCTTCTCAGATTCCACAGAAATAAGGCTAGCAAAGAGATCCACGAAATACAGATGTAACTCTGTGAGATGAATTAACAGAACACTAAGCAGTTTCTCAGAAAGCTTCTTTCCAGATTTCATCAGAGGATATTTCCTTTTTCACCATAGCCCTCTATGTGCTTCCATAGATCACTTTGCCAATTCCACAATAAATGTCTTAGCGAAAGACTTCTTGTGGGGAAAGCTGTAACTCTGTGAGATGATTTCACAGAACACAAAGAAGTTTCTCAGATAGTTTCTTTCTCTTTGTTATCGGAGTTTAATTCCTTTGGCCCTATAGTCTTTAAAGGGATCCGAAATATCTGTTCTCAGATTCCACAGAAATAAGGCTAGCAAAGAGATCCGCGAAATACAGATGTAACTCTGTGAGATGAATTAACAGAACACTAAGCAGTTTCTCATAAAGCTTCTTTCCAGATTTCATCTGAGGATATTTCCTTTTTCACCATTGCCCTCTATGGGCTTCCAAATATCACTTTGCCAATTCCACAAGAACTGTCTTAGCGAAAGGCTTCTTGAGGGGAAAGCTGTAACTCTGTGAGATGATTTCACAGAACACAAAGACGTTTCTCAGAAAGCTTCTTTCTCGTTGTTATGGGAGTTTATTTCCTTTGGCCCTATAGTCTTTAAAGGGATCCGAAATATCTGTTCTCAGATTCCACAGAAATAAGGCTAGCAAAGAGATCCACGAAATACAGATGTAACTCTGTGAGATGAATTAACAGAACACTAAGCAGTTTCTCCGAAAGCTTCTTTCCAGATTTCATCTGAGGATATTTCCTTTTTCACCATTGCCCTCTATGGGCTTCCAAATATCACTTTGCCAATGCCACAAGAACTGTCTTAGCGAAAGGCTTCTTGAGGGGAAAGCTGTAACTCTGTGAGATGATTTCACAGAACACAAAGAAGTTTCTCAGAAAGCTTCTTTCTCGTTGTTATCGGAGTTTATATCCTTTGGCCCTATAGTCTTCAAAGGGATCCGAAATATCTGTTCTCAGATTCCACAGAAATAAGGCTAGCAAAGAGAGCCACGAAATACAGATGTAACTCTCTGAGATGAATTAACAGAACACTAAGCAGTTTCTCAGAAAGCTTCTTTCCAGATTTCATCTGAGGATATTTCCTTTTTCACCATTGCCCTCTATGGGCTTCAAAATATCACTTTGCCAATTCAACAAGAACTGTCTTAGAGAAAGGCTTCTAGAGGGGAAAGCTGTAACTCTGTGAGATGATTTCACAGAACACAAAGAAGTTTCTCAGAAAGCTTCTTTCTCATTGTTATCGGAGTTTATATCCTTTGGCCCTATAGTCTTCAAAGGGATCCGCAATATCTGTTCTCAGATTCCACAGAAATAAGGCTAGCAAAGAGATCCGCGAAATACAGATGTAACTCTGTGAGATGAATTAACAGAACACTAAGCAGTTTCTCAGAAAGCTTCTTTCCAGATTTCATCTGAGGATATTTCCTTTTTCACCATAGCCCTCTATGCGCTTCCAAATATCACTTTGCCAATTCCACAATAAATGTCTTAGCGAAAGACTTCCTGTGGGGAAAGCTGTAACTCTGCGAGATGATTTCACAGAACACAAAGAAGTTTCTAAGAAAGTTTCTTTCTCTTTGTTATCGGAGTTTATTTCCTTTGGCCCTATAGTCTTTAAAGGGATCCGAAATATCTGTTCTCAGATTCCACAGAAATAAGGCTAGCAAAGAGATCCGCGAAATACAGATGTAACTCTGTGAGAGGAATTAACAGAACACTATGCAGTTTCTCAGAAAGCTTCTTTCCAGATTTCATCTGAGGATATTTCCTTTTTCACCATAGCCCTCTATGGGCTTCCAAATATCACTTTGCCAATTCCACAATAAATGTCTTAGCGAAAGACTTTTTGTGGGGAAAGATGTAACTCTGTGAGATGATTTCACAGAACACAAAGAAGTTTCTCAGAAAGTTTCTCTCTCTTTGTTATCGGAGTTTATTTCCTTTGGCCCTATAGTCTTTAAAGGGATCCGAAATATCTGTTCTCAGATTCCACAGAAATAAGGCTAGCAAAGAGATCCACGAAATACAGATGTAACTCTGTGAGATGAATTAACAGAACACTAAGCAGTTTCTCAGAAAGCTTCTTTCCAGATTTCATCTGAGGATATTTCCTTTTTCACCATTGACCTCTATGGGCTTCCAAATATCACTTTGCCAATTCCACAAGAACTGTCTTAGCGAAAGGCTTCTTGAGGGGAAAGCTGTAACTCTGTGAGATGATTTCACAGAACACAAAGAAGTTTCTCAGAAAGCTTCCTTCTCTTTGTTATCGGAGTTTATTTCCTTTGGCCCTATATTCATCAAAGGGATCCGAAATATCTCTTCTCAGATTCCACAGAAATAAGGCTAGCAAAGAGATCCACGAAATACAGATGTAACTCTGTGAGATGAATTAACAGAACACTAAGCAGTTTCTCAGAAAGCTTCTTTCCAGATTTCATCTGAGGATATTTCCTTTTTCATCATAGCCCACTAGGGGCTTCCAAATATCACTTTGCCAATTCCACAAGAACTGTCTTAGCGAAAGGCTTCTTGAGGGGAAAGCTGTAACTCTGTGAGATGATTTCACAGAACACAAAGAAGTTTCTCAGAAAGCTTCTTTCTCGTTGTTATCGGAGTTTATATCCTTTGGCCCTATAGTCTTCAAATGGATCCGAAATATCTCTTCTCAGATTCCACAGAAATAAGGCTAGCAAAGAGATCCACGAAATACAGATGTAACTCTGTGAGATGAATTAACAGAACACTAAGCAGTTTCTCAAAAAGCTTCTTTCCAGATTTCATCTGAGGATATTTCCTTTTTCACCATTGCCCTCTATGGGCTTCCAAATATCACTTTGCCAATTCCACAAGAACTGTGTTAGCGAAAGGCTTCTTGAGGGGAAAGCTGTAACTCTGTGAGATGATTTCACAGAACACAAAGAAGTTTCTCAGAAAGCTTCTTTCTCATTGTTATCGGAGTTTATATCCTTTGGCCCTATAGTCTTCAAAGGGATCCGCAATATCTGTTCTCAGATTCCACAGAAATAAGGCTAGGAAAGAGATCCGCGAAACACAGATGTAACTCTGTGAGATGAATTAACAGAACACTAAGCAGTTTCTCAGAAAGCTTCATTCCAGATTTCATCTGAGGATATTTCCTTTTTCACCGTAGCCCTCTATGCGCTTCCAAATATCACTTTTCCAATTCCACAATAAATGTCTTAGCGAAAGACTTCTTGTGGGGAAAGCTGAAACTCTGTGAGATGATTTCACAGAACACAAAGAAGTTTCTCAGAAAGTTTCTTTCTCTTTGTTATCGGAGTTTATTTCCTTTGGCCCTATAGTCTTTAAAGGGATCCGAAATATCTGTTCTCAGATTCCACAGAAATAAGGCTAGCAAAGAGATCCGCGAAATACAGATGTAACTCTGTGAGATGAATTAACAGAACACTAAGCAGTTTCTCATAAAGCTTCTTTCCAGATTTCATCTGAGGATATTTCCTTTTTCACCATTGCCCTCTATGGGCTTCCAAATATCACTTTGCCAATTCCACAAGAACTGTCTTAGCGAAAGGCTTCTTGAGGGGAAAGCTGTAACTCTGTGAGATGATTTCACAGAACACAAAGAAGTTTCTCAGAAAGCTTCTTTCTCGTTGTTATGGGAGTTTATTTCCTTTGGCCCTATAGTCTTTAAAGGGATCCGAAATATCTGTTCTCAGATTCCACAGAAATAAGGCTAGCAAAGAGATCCACGAAATACAGATGTAACTCTGTGAGATGAATTAACAGAACACTAAGCAGTTTCTCAGAAAGCTTCTTTCCAGATTTCATCTGAGGATATTTCCTTTTTCACCATTGCCCTCTATGGGCTTCCAAATATCACTTTGCCAATTCCACAAGAACTGTCTTAGCGAAAGGCTTCTTGAGGGGAAAGCTGTAACTCTGTGAGATGATTTCACAGAACACAAAGAAGTTTCTCAGAAAGCTTCTTTCTCGTTGTTATCGGAGTTTATATCCTTTGGCCCTATAGTCTTCAAAGGGATCCGAAATATCTGTTCTCAGATTCCACAGAAATAAGGCTAGCAAAGAGAGCCACGAAATACAGATGTAACTCTGTGAGATGAATTAACAGAACACTAAGCAGTTTCTCAGAAAGCTTCTTTCCAGATTTCATCTGAGGATATTTCCTTTTTCACCATTGCCCTCTATGGGCTTCAAAATATCACTTTGCCAATTCAACAAGAACTGTCTTAGAGAAAGGCTTCTAGAGGGGAAAGCTGTAACTCTGTGAGATGATTTCACAGAACACAAAGAAGTTTCTCAGAAAGCTTCTTTCTCATTGTTATCGGAGTTTATATCCTTTGGCCCTATAGTCTTCAAAGGGATCCGCAATATCTGTTCTCAGATTCCACAGAAATAAGGCTAGCAAAGAGATCCGCGAAATACAGATGTAACTCTGTGAGATGAATTAACAGAACACTAAGCAGTTTCTCAGAAAGCTTCTTTCCAGATTTCATCTGAGGATATTTCCTTTTTCACCATAGCCCTCTATGCGCTTCCAAATATCACTTTGCCAATTCCACAATAAATGTCTTAGCGAAAGACTTCCTGTGGGGAAAGCTGTAACTCTGCGAGATGATTTCACAGAACACAAAGAAGTTTCTAAGAAAGTTTCTTTCTCTTTGTTATCGGAGTTTATTTCCTTTGGCCCTATAGTCTTTAAAGGGATCCGAAATATCTGTTCTCAGATTCCACAGAAATAAGGCTAGCAAAGAGATCCGCGAAATACAGATGTAACTCTGTGAGAGGAATTAACAGAACACTATGCAGTTTCTCAGAAAGCTTCTTTCCAGATTTCATCTGAGGATATTTCCTTTTTCACGATAGCCCTCTATGGGCTTCCAAATATCACTTTGCCAATTCCACAATAAATGTCTTAGCGAAAGACTTTTTGTGGGGAAAGATGTAACTCTGTGAGATGATTTCACAGAACACAAAGAAGTTTCTCAGAAAGTTTCTATCTCTTTGTTATCGGAGTTTATTTCCTTTGGCCCTATAGTCTTTAAAGGGATCCGAAATATCTGTTCTCAGATTCCACAGAAATAAGGCTAGCAAAGAGATCCACGAAATACAGATATAACTCTGTGAGATGAATTAACAGAACCCTAAGCAGTTTCTCAGAAAGCTTCTTTCCAGATTTCATCTGAGGATATTTCCTTTTTCACCATTGACCTCTATGGGCTTCCAAATATCACTTTGCCAATTCCACAAGAACTGTCTTAGCGAAAGGCTTCTTGAGGGGAAAGCTGTAACTCTGTGAGATGATTTCACAGAACACAAAGAAGTTTCTCAGAAAGCTTCCTTCTCGTTGTTATCGGAGTTTATTTCCTTTGGCCCTATATTCATCAAAGGGATCCGAAATATCTCTTCTCAGATTCCACAGAAATAAGGCTAGCAAAGAGATCCACGAAATACAGATGTAACTCTGTGAGATGAATTAACAGAACACTAAGCATTTTCTCAGAAAGCTTCTTTCCAGATTTCATCTGAGGATATTTCCTTTTTCACCATAGCCCTCTAGGGGCTTCCAAATATCACTTTGCCAATTCCACAAGAACTGTCTTAGCGAAAGGCTTCTTGAGGGGAAAGCTGTAACTCTGTGAGATGATTTCACAGAACACAAAGAATTTCTCAGAAAGCTTCTTTCTCGTTGTTATCGGAGTTTATATCCTTTGGCCCTATAGTCTTCAAATGGATCCGAAATATCTCTTCTCAGATTCCACAGAAATAAGGCTAGCAAAGAGATCCACGAAATACAGATGTAACTCTGTGAGATGAATTAACAGAACACTAAGCAGTTTCTCAAAAAGCTTCTTTCCAGATTTCATCTGAGGATATTTCCTTTTTCACCATTGCCCTCTATGGGCTTCCAAATATCACTTTGCCAATTCCACAAGAACTGTCTTAGCGAAAGGCTTCTTGAGGGGAAAGCTGTAACTCTGTGAGATGATTTCACAGAACACAAAGAAGTTTCTCAGAAAGCTTCTTTCTCATTGTTATCGGAGTTTATATCCTTTGGCCCTATAGTCTTCAAAGGGATCCGCAATATCTGTTCTCAGATTCCACAGAAATAAGGCTAGCAAAGAGATCCGCGAAATACAGATGTAACTCTGTGAGATGAATTAACAGAACACTAAGCAGTTTCTCAGAAAGCTTCATTCCAGATTTCATCTGAGGATATTTCCTTTTTCACCGTAGCCCTCTATGCGCTTCCAAATATCACTTTTCCAATTCCACAATAAATGTCTTAGCGAAAGACTTCTTGTGGGGAAAGCTGTAACTCTGTGAGATGATTTCACAGAACACAAAGAAGTTTCTCAGAAAGTTTCTTTCTCTTTGTTATCGGAGTTTATTTCCTTTGGCCCTATAGTCTTTAAAGGGATCCGAAATATCTGTTCTCAGATTCCACAGAAATAAGGCTAGCAAAGAGATCCACGAAATACAGATGTAACTCTGTGAGATGAATTAACAGAACACTAAGCAGTTTCTCAGAAAGCTTCTTTCCAGATTTCATCTGAGGATATTTCCTTTTTCACCATTGCCCTCTATGGGCTTCCAAATATCACTTTGCCAATTCCACAAGAACTGTGTTAGCGAAAGGCTTCTTGAGGGGAAAGCTGTAACTCTGTGAGATGATTTCACAGAACACAAATAAGTTTCTCAGAAAGCTTCTTTCTCGTTGTTATCGGAGTTTATATCCTTTGGCCCTATAGTCTTCAAAGGGATCCGAAATATCTGTTCTCAGATTCCACAGAAATAAGGGTAGCAAAGAGAGCCACGAAATACAGATGTAACTCTGTGAGATGAATTAACAGAACACTAAGCAGTTTCTCAGAAAGCTTCTTTCCATATTTCATCTGAGGATATTATCTTTTTCACCATTGCCCTCTATGGGTTTCAAAACAGCACTTTGCCAATTCCACAAGAACTGTCTTAGCGAAAGGCTTCTAGAGGGGAAAGCTGTAACTCTGTGAGATGATTTCACAGAACACAAAGAAGTTTCTCAGAAACCTTCCTTCTCATTGTTATCGGAGTTTATATCCTTTGGCCCTATAGTCTTCAAAGGGATCCGCAATATCTGTTCTCAGATTCCACAGAAATAAGACTAGCAAAGAGATCCGCGAAATACAGATGTAACTCTGTGAGATGAATTAACAGAACACTAAGCAGTTTCTCAGAAAGCTTCTTTCCAGATTTCATCTGAGGATATTTCCTTTTTCACCATAGCCCTCTATGCGCTTCCAAATATCACTTTGCCAATTCCACAATAAATGTCTTAGCGAAAGACTTCTTGTGGGGAAAGCTGTAACTCTGTGAGATGATTCCACAGAACACAAAGAAGTTTCTCAGAAAGTTTCTTTCTCTTTGTTATCGGAGTATATTTCCCTTGGCCCTATAGTCTTTAAAGGGATCCGAAATATCTGTTCTCAGATTCCACAGAAATAAGGCTAGCAAAGAGATCCGCGAAATACAGATGTAACTCTGTGAGAGGAATTAACAGAACACTAAGCAGTTTCTCAGAAAGCTTCCTTCCAGATTTCATCTGAGGATATTTCCTTTTTCACCATAGCCGTCTAAGGGTTTCCAAATATCACTTTGCCAATTCCACAATAAATGTCATAGCGAAAGACTTCTTGTGGGGAAAGCTGTAACTCTGTGAGATGATTTCACAGAACACAAAGAAGTTTCTCAGAAAGTTTCTTTCTCTTTGTTATCGGAGTTTATTTCCTTTGGCCCTATAGTCTTTAAAGGGATCCGAAATATCTGTTCTCAGATTCCACAGAAATAAGGCCAGCAAAGAGAGCCACGAAATACAGATGTTACTCTGTGAGATGAATTAACAGAACACTAAGCAGTTTCTCAGAAAGCTTTTTTCCAGATTTCATCTGAGGATATTTCCTTTTTCACCATTGCCCTCTATGGGCTTCCAAATATCACTTTGCCAATTCCACAAGAACTGTCTTAGCGAAAGGCTTCTTGAGGGGAAAGCTGTAATTCTGTGAGATGATTTCACAGAACACAAAGAAGTTTCTCAGAAAGCTTCCTTCTCTTTCTTATCGGAGTTTATTTCCTTTGGCCCTATATTCATCAAAGGGATCCGAAATATCTCTTCTCAGATTCCACAGAAATAAGGTTAGCAAAGAGATCCACGAAATACAGATGTAACTCTGTGAGATGAATTAACAGAACACTAAGCAGTTTCTCAGAAAGCTTCTTTCCAGATTTCATCTGAGGATATTTCCTTTTTCACCATAGCCCTCTATGGGCTTCCAAATATCACTTTGCCAATTCCACAAGAACTGTCTTAGCGAAAGGCTTCTTGAGGGGAAAGCTGTAACTCTGTGAGATGATTTCACAGAACACAAAGAAGTTTCTCAGAAAGCTTCTTTCTCGTTGTTATCGGAGTTTATATCCTTTGGCCCTATAGTCTTCAAATGGACCCGAAATATCTGTTATCAGATTCCACAGAAATAAGGCTAGCAAAGAGATCCACGAAATACAGATGTAACTCTGTGAGATGAATTTACAGAACACTAAGCAGTTTCTCAGAAAGCTTCTTTCCAGATTTCATCTGAGGATATTTCCTGTTTCACCATTGCCCTCTATGGGCTTCCAAATATCACTTTGCCAATTCCACAAGAACTGTCTTAGCGAAAGGCTTCTTGAGGGGAAAGCTGTTACTCTGTGAGATGATTTCACAGAACACAAAGAAGTTTCTCAGAAAGCTTCTTTCTCATTGTTATCGGAGTTTATATCCTTTGGCCCTATAGTCTTCAAATGGATCCGCAATATCTGTTCTCAGATTCCACAGAAATAAGGCTAGCAAAGAGATCCGCGAAATACAGATGTAACTCTGTGAGAGGAATTAACAGAACACTAAGCAGTTTCTCAGAAAGCTTCTTTCCAGATTTCTTCTGAGGATATTTCCTTTTTCACCATAGCCCTCTATGGGCTTCCAAATATCACTTTGCCAATTCCACAATAAGTCTTAGCGAAAGACTTCTTGTGGGGAAAGCTGTAACTCTGTGAGATGATTTCACAGAACACAAAGAAGTTTCTCAGAAAGTTTCTTTCTCGTTGTTATCGGAGTTTATTTCCTTTGGCCCTATAGTCTTTAAAGGGATCCGAAATATCTGTTCTCAGATTCCACAGAAATAAGGCTAGCAAAGAGATCCACGAAATACAGATGTAACTCTGTGAGATGAATTAACAGAACACTAAGCAGTTTCTCAGAAAGCTTCTTTCCAGATTTCATCTGAGGATATTTCCTTTTTCACCATTGCCCTCTATGGGCTTCCAAATATCACTTTGCCAATTCCACAAGAACTGTCTTAGCGAAAGGCTTCTTGAGGGGAAAGCTGTAACTCTGTGAGATGATTTCACAGAACACAAAGAAGTTTCTCAGAAAGCTTCTTTCTCATTGTTATCGGAGTTTATATCCTTTGGCCCTATAGTCTTCAAAGGGATCCGAAATATCTGTTCTCAGATTCCACAGAAATAAGGCTAGCAAAGAGAGCCACGAAATACAGATGTAACTCTGTGAGATGAATTAACAGAAAACTAAGCAGTTTCTCAGAAAGCTTCTTTCCAGATTTCATCTGAGGATATTTCCTTTTTCACCATTGCCCTCTATGGGCTTCAAAATAGCACTTTGCCAATTCAACAAGAACTGTCTAAGCGAAAGGCTTCTTGAGGGGAAAGCTGTAACTCTGTGAGATGATTTCACAGAGCACAAAGAAGTTTCTCAGAAAGCTTCTTTCTCATTGTTATCGGAGTTTATATCCTTTGGCCCTATAGTCTTCAAAGGGATCCGAAATATCTGTTCTCAGATTCCACAGAAATAAGGCTAGCAAAGAGATCCACGAAATACAGATGTAACTCTGTGAGATGAATTAACAGAACACTAAGCAGTTTCTCAGAAAGCTTCTTTCCAGATTTCATCTGAGGATATTTCCTTTTTCACCATAGCCCTCTATGCGCTTCCACATATCACTTTGCCAATTCCACAATAAATGTCATAGCGAAAGACTTCTTGTGGGGAAAGCTGTAACTCTGTGAGATGATTTCACAGAACACAAAGAAGTTTCTCAGAAAGTTTCTTTCTCTTTGATATCGGAGTTTATTTCCTTTGGCCCTATAGTCTTTAAAGGGATCCGAAATATCTGTTCTCAGATTCCACAGAAATAAGGCTAGCAAAGAGATCCACGAAATACAGATGTAACTCTGTGAGATGAATTAACAGAACACGAAGCAGTTTCTCAGAAAGCTTCTTTCCAGATTTCATCTGAGGATATTTCCTTTTTCACCATTGCCCTCTATGGGCTTCAAAATAGCACTTTGCCAATTCCACAAGAACTGTCTTAGCGAAAGGTTTCTTGAGGGGAAAGCTGTAATTCTGTGAGATGATTTCACAGAACACAAAGAAGTTTCTCAGAAAGCTTCCTTCTCTTTCTTATCGGAGTTTATTTCCTTTGGCCCTATATTCATCAAAGGGATCCGAAATATCTCTTCTCAGATTCCACAGAAATAAGGCTAGCAAAGAGATCCACGAAATACAGATGTAACTCTGTGAGATGAATTAACAGAACACTAAGCAGTTTCTCAGAAAGCTTCTTTCCAGATTTCATCTGAGGATATTTCCTTTCTCACCGTAGCCCTCTATGGGCTTCCAAATATCACTTTGCCAATTCCACAAGAACTCTCTTAGCGAAAGGCTTCTTGAGGGGAAAGCTGTAACTCTGTGAGATGATTTCACAGAACACAAAGAAGTTTCTCAGAAAGCTTCTTTCTCATTGTTATCGGAGTTTATATCCTTTGGCCCTATAGTCTTCAAAGGGATCCGCAATATCTGTTCTCAGATTCCATAGAAATAAGGCTAGCAAAGAGATCCGCGAAATACAGATGTAACTCTGTGAGAGGAATTAACAGAACACTAAGCAGTTTCTCAGAAAGCTTCTTTCCAGATTTCATCTGAGGATATTTCCTTTTTCACCATAGCCCTCTATGCGCTTCCAAATATCACTTTGCCAATTCCACAATACATGTCTTAGCGAAAGACTTCTTGTGGGGAAAGCTGTAACTCTGTGAGATGATTTCACAGAACACAAAGAAGTTTCTCAGAAAGTTTCTTTCTCTTTGTTATCGGAGTTTATTTCCTTTGGCCCTATAGTCTTTAAAGGGATCCGAAATATCTGTTCTCAGATTCCACAGAAATAAGGCTAGCAAAGAGATCCACGAAATACAGATGTAACTCTGTGAGATGAATTAACAGAACACTAAGCAGTTTCTCAGAAATCTTCTTTCCAGATTTCATCTGAGGATATTTCCTTTTTCACCATTGCCCTCTACGGGCTTCCAAATATCACTTTGCCAATACCACAAGAACTGTCTTAGCGAAAGGCTTCTTCAGGGGAAAGCTGTAACTCTGTGAGATGATTTCACAGAACACAAAGAAGTTTCTCAGAAAGCTTCTTTCTCGTTGTTATCGGAGTTTATATCCTTTGGCCCTATAGTCTTCAAAGGGATCCGAAATATCTGTTTTCAGATTCCACAGAAATAAGGCTAGCAAAGAGAGCCACGAAATACAGATGTAACTCTGTGAGATGAGTTAACAGAACACTAAGCAGTTTCTCAGAAAGCTTCTTTCCAGATTTCATCTGAGGATATTTCCTTTTTCACCATTGCCCTCTATGGGCTTCAAAATATCGCTTTGCCAATTCAACAAGAACTGTCTTAGCGAAAGGCTTCTTTAGGGGAAAGCTGTAACTCTGTGAGATGATTTCACAGAACACAAAGAAGTTTCTCAGAAAGCTTCTTTCTCATTGTTATCGGAGTTTATATCCTTTGGCCCTATAGTCTTCAAAGGGATCCGCAATATCTGTTCTCAGATTCCACAGAAATAAGGCTAGCAAAGAGATCCGCGAAATACAGATGTAACTCTGTGAGATGAATTAACAGAACACTAAGCAGTTTCTCAGAAAGCTTCTTTCCAGATTTCATCTGAGGATATTTCCTTTTTCACCATAGCCCTCTATGCGATTCCAAATATCACTTTGCCAATTCCACAATAAATGTCTTAGCGAAAGACTTCTTGTGGGGAAAGATGTAACTCTGTGAGATGATTTCACAGAACACAAAGAAGTTTCTCAGAAAGTTTCTTACTCTTTGTTATCGGAGTTTATTTCCTTTGGCCCTATAGTCTTTAAAGGGATCCGAAATATCTGTTCTCAGATTCCACAGAAATAAGGCTAGCAAAGAGATCCACGAAATACAGATGTAACTCTGTGAGATGAATTAACAGAACACTAAGCAGTTTCTCAGAAAGCTTCTTTCCAGATTTCATCTGAGGATATTTCCTTTTTCACCATTGCCCTCTATGGGCTTCCAAATATCACTTTGCCAATTCCACAAGAACTGTCTTAGCGAAAGGCTTCTTGAGGGGAAAGCTGTAACTCTGTGAGATGATTTCACAGAACACAAGTTTCTCAGAAAGCTTCTTTCTCGTTGTTATCGGAGTTTATATCCTTTGGCCCTATAGTCTTTAAAGGGATCCGAAATATCTGTTCTCAGATTCCACAGAAATAAGGCTAGCAAAGAGATCCACGAAATACAGATGTACCTCTGTGAGATGAATTAACAGAACACTAAGCAGGTTCTCAGAAAGCTTCTTTCCAGATTTCATCTGAGGATATTTCCTTTTTCACCATAGCCCTCTATGCGCTTCCAAATATCACTTTGCCAATTCCACAATAAATGTCTTAGCGAAAGACTTCTTGTGGGGAAAGCTGTAACTCTGTGAGATGATTTCACAGAACACAAAGAAGTTTCTCAGAAAGTTTCTTTCTCTTTGTTATCGGAGTTTATTTCCTTTGGCCCTATAGTCTTTAAAGGGATCCGAAATATCTGTTCTCAGATTCCACAGAAATAAGGCTAGCAAAGAGATCCACGAAATACAGATGTAACTCTGTGAGGTGAATTAACAGAACACTAAGCAGTTTCTCAGAAAGCTTCTTTCCAGATTTCATCTGAGGATATTTCCTTTTTCACCATTGCCCTCTATGGGCTTCCAAATACCACTTTGCCAATTCCACAAGAACTGTCTTAGCGAAAGGCTTCTTGAGGGGAAAGCTGTAACTCTGTGAGATGATTTCACAGAACACAAAGAAGTTTCTCAGAAAGCTTCTTTCTCCTTGTTATCGGAGTTTATATCCTTTGGCCCTATAGTCTTCAAAGGGATCCGAAATATCTGTTCTCAGATTCCACAGAAATAAGGCTAGCAAAGAGAGCCACGAAATACAGATGTACCTCTGTGAGATGAATTAACAGAACACTAAGCAGTTTCTCAGAAAGCTTCTTTCCAGATTTCATCTGAGGATATTTCCTTTTTCACCATTGCCCTCTATGGGCTTCCAAATATCACTTTGCCAATTCCACAAGAACTGTCTTAGCGAAAGGCTTCTTGAGGGGAAAGCTGTAACTCTGTGAGATGATTTCACATAACACAAAGAAGTTTCTCAGAAAGCTTCTTTCTCATTGTTATCGGAGTTTATATCCTTTGGCCCTATAGTCTTCAAAGGGATCTGAAATATCTGTTCTCAGATTCCACAGAAATAAGGCTAGCAAAGAGATCCGCGAAATACAGATGTAACTCTGTGAGATGAATTAACAGAACACTAAGCAGTTTCTCAGAAAGCTTCTTTCCAGATTTCATCTGAGGATATTTCCTTTTTCACCATAGCCCTCTATGCGCTTCCAAATATCACTTTGCCAATTCCACAATAAATGTCTTAGCGAAAGACTTCTTGTGGGGAAAGCTGTAACTCTGTTAGATGATTTCACAGAACACAAAGAAGTTTCTCAGAAAGTTTCTTTCTCTTTGTTATCGGAGTTTATTTCCTTTGGCCCTATAGTCTTTAAAGGGATCCGAAATATCTGTTCTCAGATTCCACAGAAATAAGGCTAGCAAAGAGATCCGCGAAATACAGATGTAACTCTGTGAGAGGAATTAACAGAACACTAAGCAGTTTCTCAGAAAACTTCTTTCCAGATTTCATCTGAGGATATTTCCTTTTTCACCATAGCCCTCTATGGGCTTCCAAATATCACTTTGCCAATTCCACAATAAATGTCTTAGCGAAAGACTTCTTGTGGGGAAAGCTGTAACTCTGTGAGATGATTTCACAGAACACAAAGAAGTTTCTCAGAAAGCTTCTTTCTCGTTGTTATCGGAGTTTATATCCTTTGGCCCTATAGTCTTCAAAGGGATCCGAAATATCTGTTCTCAGATTCCACAGAAATAAGGCTAGCAAAGAGATCCACGAAATACAGATGTAACTCTGGGAGATGAATTAACAGAACACTAAGCAGTTTCTCAGAAAGCTTCTTTCCAGATTTCATCTGAGGATATTTCCTTTTTCACCATAGCCCTCTATGGGCTTCCAAATATCACTTTGCCAATTCCACAAGAACTGTCTTAGCGAAAGGCTTCTTGAGGGGAAAGCTGTAACTCTGTGAGATGATTTCACAGAACACAAAGAAGTTTCTCAGAAAGCTTCTTTCTCATTGTTATCGGAGTTTATATCCTTTGGCCCTATAGTCTTCAAAGGGATCCGCAATATCTGTTCTCAAATTCCACAGAAATAAGGCTAGCAAAGAGATCCGCGAAATACAGATGTAACTCTGTGAGAGGAATTAACAGAACACTAAGCAGTTTCTCAGAAAGCTTCTTTCCAGATTTCATCTGAGGATATTTCCTTTTTCACCATAGCCCTCTATGGGCTTCCAAATATCACTTTGCCAATTCCACAATAAATGTCTTAGCGAAAGGCTTCTTGAGGGGAAAGCTGTAACTCTGTGAGATGATTTCACAGAACACAAAGAAGTTTCTCAGAAAGCTTCTTTCTCATTGTTATCGGAGTTTATATCCTTTGGCCCTACAGTCTTCAAAGGGATCCGAAATATCTGTTCTCAGATTCCACAGAAATAAGGCTAGCAAAGAGATCCGCGAAATACAGATGTAACTCTGTGAGAGGAATTAACAGAACACTAAGCAGTTTCTCAGAAAGCTTCTTTCCAGATTTCATCTGAGGATATTTCCTTTTTCACCATAGCCCTCTATGCGCTTCCAAATATCACTTTGCCAATTCCACAATAAATGTCTTAGCGAAAGATTTTTTGTGGGGAAAGCTGTAACTCTGTGAGATGATTTCACAGAACACAAAGAAGTTTCTCAGAAAGCTTCTTTCTCATTGTTATCGGAGTTTATATCCTTTGGCCCTATAGTCTTCAAAGGGATCCGCAATATCTGTTCTCAGATTCCACAGAAATAAGGCTAGCAAAGAGATCCTCGAAATACAGATGTAACTCTGTGAGATGAATTAACAGAACACTTAGCAGTTTCTCAGAAAGCTTCTTTCCAGATTTCATCTGAGGATATTTCCTTTTTCACCATAGCCCTCTATGGGCTTCCAAATATCACTTTGCCAATTCCACAAGAACTGTCTTAGCGAAAGGCTTCTTGAGGGGAAAGCTGTAACTCTGTGAGATGATTTCACAGAACACAAAGAAGTTTCTCAGAAAGCTTCTTTCTCGTTGTTATCGGAGTTTATATCCTTTTCCCTATAGTCTTCAAATGGATCCGAAATATCTCTTCTCAGATTCCACAGAAATAAGGCTAGCAAAGAGATCCACGAAATACAGATGTAACTCTGTGAGATGAATTTACAGAACACTAAGCAGTTTCTCAGAAAGCTTCTTTCCAGATTTCATCTCAGGATATTTCCTTTTTCACCATTGCCCTCTATGGGCTTCCAAATATCACTTTGCCAATTCCACAAGAACTGTCTTAGCGAAAGGCTTCTTGAGGGGAAAGCTGTAACTCTGTGAGATGATTTCACAGAACACAAAGAAGTTTCTCAGAAAGCTTCTTTCTCATTGTTATCGGAGTTTATATCCTTTGGCCCTATAGTCTTCAAAGGGATCCGCAATATCTGTTCTCAGATTCCACAGAAATAAGGCTAGCAAAGAGATCCGCGAAATACAGATGTAACTCTGTGAGAGGAATTAACAGAACACTAAGCAGTTTCTCAGAAACCTTCTTTCCAGATTTCATCTGAGGATATTTCCTTTTTCACCATAGCCCTCTATGGGCTTCCAAATATCAGTTGGCCAATTCCACAAGAACTGTCTTAGCGAAAGGCTTCCTGTGGGGAAAGCTGTAACTCTGTGAGATGATTTCACAGAACACAAAGAAGTTTCTCAGAAAGCTTCTTTCTCGTTGTTATCGGAGTTTATATCCTTTGGCCCTATAGTCTTCAAAGGGATCCGAAATATCTCTTCTCAGATTCCACAGAAATAAGGCTAGCAAAGAGATCCACGAAATACAGATGTAACTCTGTGAGATGAATTAACAGAACACTAAGCAGTTTCTCAGAAAGCTTCTTTCCAGATTTCATCTGAGGATATTTCCTTTTTCACCATAGCCCTCTATGGGCTTCCAAATATCACTTTGCCAATTCCACAAGAACTGTCTTAGCGAAAGGCTTCTTGAGGGGAAAGCTGTAACTCTGTGAGATGATTTCACAGAACACAAAGAAGTTTCTCAGAAAGCTTCCTTCTCTTTCTTATCGGAGTTTATTTCCTTTGGCCCTATATTCATCAAAGGGATCCGAAATATCTCTTCTCAGATTCCACAGAAATAAGGCTAGCAAAGAGATCCACGAAATACAGATGTAACTCTGTGAGATGAATTAATAGAACACTAAGCAGTTTCTCAGAAAGCTTCTTTCCAGATTTCATCTGAGGATATTTCCTTTTTCACCATTGCCCTCTATGGGCTTCCAAATATCACTTTGCCAATTCCACAAGAACTGTCTTAGCTAAGGCTTCTTGAGGGGAAAGCTGTAACTCTGTGAGATGATTTCACAGAACACAAAGAAGATTCTCAGAAAGCTTCTTTCTCGTCGTTATCGGAGTTTATATCCTTTGGCCCTTTAGTCTTCAAAGGGATCCGAAATATCTGTTCTCAGATTCCACAGAAATAAGGCTACTAAAGAGATCCACGAAATACAGATGTAACTCTGTGAGATGAATTAACAGAACACTAAGCAGTTTCTCAGAAAGCTTCTTTCCAGATTTCATCTGAGGATATTTCCTTTTTCACCATTGCCCTCTATGGGCTTCCAAATATCACTTTGCCAATTCAACAAGAACTGTCTTAGCGAAAGACTTCTTGAGGGGAAAGCTGTAACTCTGTGAGATGATTTCACAGAACTCAAAGAAGTTTCTCAGAAAGCTTCTTTCTCGTTGTTATCGGAGTTTATATCCTTTGGTCCTATAGTCTTCAAAGGGATCAGAAATATCTGTTCTCAGATTCCACAGAAATAAGGCTAGCAAAGAGATCCACGAAATACAGATGTAACTCTGTGAGATGAATTAACAGAACACTAAGCAGTTTCTCAGAAAGCTTCTTTCCAGATTTCATCTGAGGATATTTCCTTTTTCACCATAGCCCTCTATGGGCTTCCAAATATCACTTTGCCAATTCCACAAGAACTGTCTTAGCGAAAGGCTTCTTGAGGGGAAAGCTGTAATTCTGTGAGATGATTTCACGGAACACAAAGAGGTTTCTCAGAAAGCTTCTTTCTCGTTGTTATCGGAGTTTATATCCTTTGGCCCTATAGTCTTCAAAGGAATCCGAAATATCTGTTCTCAGATTCCAGGGAAATAAGGCTAGCAAAGAGATCCACGAAATACAGATGTAACTCTGTGAGATGAATTAACAGAACACTAAGCAGTTTCTCAGAGAGCTTCTTTCCAGATTTCATCTGAGGATATTTCCTTTTTCACCATTGCCCTCTATGGGCTTCCAAATATCACTTTGCCAATTCCACAAGAACTGTCTTATCGAAAGGCTTCTTGAGGGGAAAGCTGTAACTCTGTGAGATGATTTCACAGAACACAAAGAAGTTTCTCAGAAAGCTTCTTTCTCATTGTTATCGGAGTTTATATCCTTTGGCCCTATAATCTTCAAAGGGATCCGAAATATCTGTTCTCAGATTCCACAGAAATAAGGCTAGCAAAGAGATCCACGAAATACAGATGTAACTCTGTGAGATGAATTAACAGAACACTAAGCAGTTTCTCAGAAAGCTTCTTTCCAGATTTCATCTGTGGATATTTCCTTTTTCACCATAGCCCTCTATGGGCTTCCAAATATCACTTTGCCAATTCCACAATAAATGTCTTAGCGAAAGACTTCTTGTGGGGAAAGCTGTAACTCTGTGAGATGATTTCACAGAACACAAAGAAGTTTCTCAGAAATTTTCTTTCTCTTTGTTATCGGAGTTTATTTCCTTTGGCCCTATAGTCTTTAAAGGGATCCGAAATATCTGTTCTCAGATTCCACAGACATAAGGATAGCAAAGAGATCCACGAAATACAGATGTAACTCTGTGAGATGAATTAACAGAACACTAAGCAGTTTCTCAGAAAGCTTCTTTCCAGATGTCATCTGAGGATATTTCCTTTTTCACCATTGCCCTCTATGGGCTTCCAAATATCACTTTCCCTATTCCACAAGAACTGTCTTAGCGAAAGGCTTCTTTAGGGGAAAGCTGTAACTCTGTGAGATGATTTCACAGAACACAAAGAAGTTTCTCAGAAAGCTTCCTTCTCTTTGTTATTGGAGTTTATTTCCTTTGGCCCTATAGTCTTTAAAGGAATCCGAAATATCTGTTCTCAGATTCCACAGAAATAAGGCTAGCAAAGAGATCCACGAAATACAGATGTAACTCTGTGAGATGAATTAACAGAACACTAAGCAGTTTCTCAGAAAGCTTCTTTCCAGATTTCATCTGAGGATATTTCCTTTTCCACCATTGCCCTCTATAGGCTTCCAAATATCACTTTGCCAATTCAGCAAGAACTGTCTTAGCGAAAGTCTTCTTGAGGGGAAAGCTGTAACTCTCTGAGATGATTTCACAGAACACAAAGAAGTTTCTCAGAAAGCTTCTTTCTCCTTGTTATCGGAGTTTATATCCTTTGGCCCTATAGTCTTCAAAGGGATCCGAAATATCTGTTCTCAGATTCCACAGAAATACGGCTAGCAAAGAGATCCACGAAATACAGATGTAACTCTGTGAGATGAATTAACAGAACACTAAGCAGTTTCTCAGAAAGCTTCTTTCCAGATTTCATCTGAGGATATTTCCTTTTTCACCATAGCCCTCTATGGGCTTCCAAATATCACTTTGCCAATTCCACAAGAACTGTCTTAGCGAAAGGCTTCTTGAGGGGAAAGCTGTAACTCTGTGAGATGATTTCACAGAACACAAAGAAGTTTCTCAGAAAGCTTCCTTCTCTTTCTTATCGGAGTTTATTTCCTTTGGCCCTATAATCATCAAAGGGATCCGAAATATCTCTTCTCAGATTCCACAGAAATGAGGCTAGCATAGAGATCCACGAAATACAGATGTAACTTTGTGAGATGATTTCACAGAACACAAAGAAGTTTCTCAGAAAGCTTCTTTCTCATTGTTATCGGAGTTTATATCCTTTGGCCCTATAGTCTTCAAAGGGATCCGAAATATCTGTTCTCAGATTCCACAGAAATAAGGCTAGCAAAGAGATCCACGAAATACAGATGTAACTCTGTGAGATGAATTAACAGAACACTAAGCAGTTTCTCAGAAAGCTTCTTTCCAGATTTCATCTGAGGATATTTCCTTTTTCACCATTGCCCTCTATAGGCTTCAAAATATCACTTTGCCAATTCAACAAAAACAGTCTTAGCGAAAGGCTTCTTGAGGGGAAAGCTGTAACTCTGTGAGATGATTTCACAGAACACAAAGAATTTTCTCAGAGAGCTTCTTTCTCCTTGTTATCGGAGTTTATATCCTTTGGCCCTATAGTCTTCAAAGGGATCCGAAATATCTGTTCTCAGATTCCACAGAAATAAGGCTAGCAAAGAGTTCCACGAAATACAGATGTAACTCTGTGAGATGAATTAACAGAACACTAAGCAGTTTCTCAGAAAGCTTCTTTCCAGATTTCATCTGAGGATATTTCCTTTTTCACCATTGCCCTCTACGGGCTTCCAAATATCACTTTGCCAATTCCACAAGAACTGTCTTAGCGAAAGGCTTCTTGAGGGGAAGCTGTAACTCTGTGAGATGATTTCACAGAACCCAAGAAATTTCTCAGAAAGCTTCTTTCTCTTTGTTATCGGAGGATATTTCCTTTGGCCCAATAGTCTTCTGCGGGATCCGAAATATCTGTTCTCAGATTCCACAAAAATAAGGCTAGCAAAGAGATCCACGAAATACAGATGTAACTCTGTGGGATGAATTAAAAGAACACTAAGCAGTTTCTCAGAAAGCTTCTTTCCAGATTTCATCTGAGGATATTTCCTTTTTCACCATTGCCCTCTAAGGGCTTCCAAATATCACTTTGCCAATTCCACAAGAACTGTCTTAGCGAAAGGCTTCTTGAGGGGAAAGCTGTAACTCTGTGAGATGATTTCACAGAACACAAAGAAGTTTCTCAGAAAGCTTCCTTCTTTTTCTTATCGGAGTTTATTTCCTTTGGCCCTATATTCATCAAAGGGATCCGAAATATCTCTTCTCAGATTCCACAGAAATAAGGCTAGCAAAGAGATCCACGAAATACAGATGTAACTTTGTGAGATGATTTCACAGAACACAAAGAAGTTTCTCAGAAATCTTCCTTCTCGTTGTTATCGGAGTTTATATCCTTTGGCCTTAGAGTCTTCAAAGGGATCCGAAATAACTGTTCTCAGATTCCACAGAAATAAGGCTAGCAAAGAGATCCACGAAATACAGATGTAACTCTGTCAGATGAATTAACAGAACACTAAGCAGTTTCTCAGAAAGCTTCCTTCCAGATTTCATCTGAGGATATTTCCTTTTTCACCATTGCCCTCTATGGGCTTCCAAATATCACTTTGCCAATTCCACAAGAACTGTCTTAGCGAAAGGCTTCTTGAGGGGAAAGCTGTAACTCTGTGAGATGATTTCACAGAACACAAAGAAGTTTCTCAGAAAGGTTCCTTCTCTTTCTTATCGGAGTTTATTTCCTTTGGCCCTATATTCATCAAAGGGATCCGAAATATCTCTTCTCAGATTCCACAGAAATAAGGCTAGAAAAGAGATCCACGAAATACAGATGTAACTCTGTGAGATGAATTAATAGAACACTAAGCTGTTTCTCAGAAAGCTTCTTTCCAGATTTCATCTGAGGATATTTCCTTTTTCACCATTGCCCTCTATGGGCTTCCAAATATCACTTTGCGAATTCCACAAGAAGTGTCTTAGCGAAAGGCTTCTTGAGGGGAAAGCTGTAACTCTGTGAGATGATTTCACAGAACACAAAGAAGTTTCTCAGAAATCTTCTTTCTCGTCGTTATCGGAGTTTATATCCTTTGGCCCTTTAGTCTTCAAAGGGATCCGAAATATCTGTTCTCAGATTCCACAGAAATAAGGCTAGCAAAGAGATCCACGAAATACAGATGTAACTCTGTGAGATGAATTAACAGAACACTAAGCAGTTTCTCAGAAAGCTTCTTTTCCAGATTTCATCTGAGGATATTTCCTTTTTCACCATTGCCCTCTATGGGCTTCCAAATATCACTTTGCCAATTCAACAAGAACTGTCTTAGCGAAAGGCTTCTTGAGGGGAAAGCTGTAACTCTGTGAGATGATTTCACAGAACTCAAAGAAGTTTCTCAGAAAGCTTCTTTCTCGTTATTATCGGAGTTTATATCCTTTGGCCCTATAGTCTTCAAAGGGATCCGAAATATCTGTTCTCAGATTCCACAGAAATAAGGCTAGCAAAGAGATCCACGAAATACAGATGTAACTCTGTGAGATGAATTAAGAGAACACTAAGCAGTTTCTCAGAAAGCTTCTTTCCAGATTTCATCTGAGGATATTAACTTTTTCACCATTGCCCTCTATAGGCTTCCAAATATCACTTTGCCAATTCCACAAGAACTGTCTTAGCGAAAGGCTTCTTGAAGGGAAAGCTGTAACTCTGTGAGATGATTTCACAGAACCCAAAGAAGTTTCTCAGAAAGCTTCTTTCTCGTTGTTATCGGAGTTTATATCCTTTGGCCCTATAGTCTTCAAATGGATCCGAAATATCTGTTCTGAGATTCCACAGAAATAAGGCTAGCAAAGAGATCCACGAAATACAGATGTAACACTGTGAGATGAAATAACAGAACACTAAGCAGTTTCTCAGAAAGCTTCTTTCCAGATTTCATCTGAGGATATTTCCTTTTTCACCATTGCCCTCTATGGGCTTCCAAATATCACATTGGCAATTCCCGAAGAACTGTCTTAGCGAATGGCTTCTTGAGGGGAAAGCTGTAACTCTGTGAGATGATTTCACAGAACACAAAGAAGTTTCTCAGAAAGCTTCTTTCTCATTGTTATCGGAGTTTATATCCTTTGGCCCTATAGACTTCAAAGGGATCCGAAATATCTGTTCTCAGATTCCACAGAAATAAGGCTAGCAAAGAGATCCACGAAATACAGATGTAACTCTGTGAGATGAATTAACAGAACACTAAGCAGTTTCTCAGAAAGCTTCTTTCCAGATTTCATCTGCAGATATTTCCTTTTTCACCATAGCCCTCTCTGCACTTCCAAATATCACTTTGCCAATTCCACAATAAATGTCTTAGCGAAAGACTTCTTGTGGGGAAAGCTGTAACTCTGTGAGATGATTTCACAGAACACAAAGAAGTTTCTCAGAAAGCTTCCTTCTCTTTCTTATCGGAGTTTATTTCCTTTGGCCCTATAGTCTTTAAAGGGATCCGAAATATCTGTTCTCAGATTCCACAGAAATAAGGCTAGCAAAGAGATCCACGAAATACAGATGTAACTCTGTGAGATGAATTAACAGAACACTAAGCAGTTTCTCAGAAAGCTTCTTTCCAGATTTCATCTGAGGATATTTCCTTTTTCACCATTGCCCTCTATGGGCTTCCAAATATCACTTTCCCAATTCCACAAGAACTGTCTTAGCGAAAGGCTTCTTGAAGGGAAAGCTGTAACTCTGTGAGATGATTTCACAGAACACAAAGAAGTTTCTCAGAAAGCTTCTTTCTCGTTGTTATCGGAGTTTATATCCTTTGGCCCTATAGTCTTCAAAGGGATCCGAAATATCTGTTCTCAGATTCCACAGAAATAAGGCTAGCAAAGAGTTCCACGAAATACAGATGTAACTCTGTCAGATGAATTAACAGAACACTAGGCAGTTTCTCAGAAAGCTTCTTTCCAGATTTCATCTGAGGATATTTCCTTTTTCACCATAGCCCTCTATGGGCTTCCAAATATCACTTTGCCAATTCCACAAGAACTGTCTTAGCGAAAGGCTTCTTGAGGGGAAAGCTGGAACTCTGTGAGATGATTTCACAGAACACAAAGAAGTTTCTCAGAAAGCTTCCTTCTCTTTCTTATCGGAGTTTATTTCCTTTGGCCCTATATTCATTAAAGGGATCCGAAATATCTCTTCTCAGATTCCACAGAAATAAGGCTAGCAAAGAGATCCACGAAATACAGATGTAACTTTGTGAGATGATTTCACAGAACACAAAGAAGTTTCTCAGAAAGCTTCCTTCTCGTTGTTATCGGAGTTTATATCCTTTGGCCCTATAGTCTTCAAAGGGATCGGAAATATCTGTTCTCAGATTCCACAGAAATAAGGCTAGCAAAGAGGTCCACGAAATACAGATGTAACTCTGTGAGATGAATTAACAGAACACTAAGCAGTTTCTCAGAAAACTTCTTTCCAGATTTCATCTGAGGATATTTCCTTTTTCACCATTGCCCTCTATGGGCTTCAAAATATCACTTTGCCAATTCCACAAGAACTTTCTTAGCGAAAGGCTTCTTGAAGGGAAGCTGTAACTCTGTGAGATGATTTCACAGAACCCAAGAAGTTTCTCAGAAAGCTTTTTTCTCTTTGTTATTGGAGGATATTTCCTTTGGCCCAATAGTCTTCTGCGGGATCCGAAATATCTGTTCTCAGATTCCACAAAAATAAGGCTAGCAAAGAGATCCACGGATCCACGAAATACAGATGTAACTCTGTGGGATGAATTAACAGAACACTAAGCAGTTTCTCAGAAAGCTTCTTTCCAGATTTCATCTAGGGTATTTCCTTTTTCACCATTGTCCTCTAAGGGCTTCCAAATATCACTTTGCCAATTCCACAACTGTCTTAGCGAAAGGCTTCTTGAGGGGAAAGCTGTAACTCTGTGAGATGATTTCACAGAACACAAAGAAGTTTCTCAGAAAGCTTCCTTCTCTTTCTTATCGGAGTTTATTTCCTTTGGCCCTATATTCATCAAAGAGATCCGAAATATCTCTTCTCAGATTCCACAGAAATAAGGCTAGCAAAGAGATCCACAAAATACAGATGTAACTCTGTGAGGTGAATTAATAGAACACTAAGCAGTTTCTCAGAAAGCTTCTTTCCAGATTTCATCTGAGGATATTTCCTTTTTCACCATTGCCCTCTATGGGCTTCCAAATATCACTTTGCCAATTCAACAAGAACTGTCTTAGCGAAAGGCTTCTTGAGGGGAAAGCTGTAACTCTGTGAGATGATTTCACAGAACTCAAAGAAGTTTCTCAGAAAGCTTCTTTCTCGTTGTTATCGGAGTTTATATCCTTTGGCCCTATAGTCTTCAAAGGGATCCGAAATATCTGTTCTCAGATTCCACAGAAATAAGGCTAGCAAAGAGATCCACGAAATACAGATGTAACTCTGTGAGATGAATTAACAGAACACAAAGCAGTTTCTCAGAAAGCTTCTTTCCAGATTTCATCTGAGGATATTTCCTTTTTCACCATTGCCCTCTATGGGCTTCCAAATATCACTTTGCCAATTCCACAAGAATTGTCTTAGCGAAAGACTTCTTGAAGTGAAAGCTGTAACTCTGTGAGATGATTTCACAGAACACAAAGAAGTTTCTCAGAAAGGTTCTTTCTCATTGTTATCGGAGTTTATATCCTTTGGCCCTGTAGTCTTCAAATGGATCCGAAATATCTGTTCTCAGATTCCACAGAAATAAGGCTAGCAAAGACATCCACGAAATACAGATGTAACTCTGTGAGATGAATTAACAGAACACTAAGCAGTTTCTCAGAGAGCTTCTTTCCAGATTTCATCTGAGGATATTTCCTTTTTCACCATTGCCCTCTATGGGCTTCCAAATATCACTTTGCCAATTCCAGAAGAACTGTCTTAGCGAAAGGCTTCTTGAGGGGAAAGCTGTAACTCTGTGAGATGATTTCACAGAACACAAAGAAGTTTCTCAGAAAGCTTCTTTCTCATTGTTATCGGAGTTTATATCCTTTGGCCCTATAGTCTTCAAAGGGATCCGAAATATCTGTTCTCAGATTCCACAGAAATAAGGCTAGCAAAGAGATCCACGAAATACAGATGTAACTCTGTGAGATGAATTAACAGAACACTAAGCAGTTTCTCAGAAAGCTTCTTTCCAGATTTCATCTGAGGATATTTCCTTTTTCACCATAGCCCTCTATGGGCTTCCAGATATCACTTTGCCAATTCCAAAATAAATGTCTTAGCGAAAGACTTCTTGTGGGGAAACCTGTAACTCTGTGAGATGATTTCACAGAACACAAAGAAGTTTCTCAGAAAGCTTCCTTCTCTTTGTTATCGGAGTTTATTTCCTTTGGCCCTATAGTATTTAAAGGGATCCGAAATATCTGTTCTCAGATTCCACAGAAATAAGGCTAGCAAAGAGATCCACGAAATACAGATGTAACTCTGTGAGATGAATTAACAGAACACTAAGCAGTTTCTCAGAAAGCTTCTTTCCAGATTTCATCTGAGGATATTTCCTTTTCCACCATTGCCCTCTATAGGCTTCCAAATATCACTTTGCCAATTCCACAAGAACTGTCTTAGCGAAAGGCTTCTTGAGGGGAAAGCTGTAACTCTGTGAGATGATTTCACAGAACACGAAGAAGTTTCTCAGAAAGCTTCTTTCTCGTTGTTATCGGAGTTTATATCCTTTGGCCCTATAGTCTTCAAAGGGATCCGAAATATCTGTTCTCAGATTCCACAGAAATAAGGCTAGCAAAGAGATCCACGAAATACAGATGTAACTCTGTGAGATGAATTAACAGAACACTAAGCAGTTTCTCAGAAAGCTTCTTTCCAGATTTCATCTGAGGATATTTCCTTTTTCACCATAGCCCTCTATGGGCTTCCAAATATCACTTTGCCAATTCCACAAGACCTGTCTTAGCGAAAGGCTTCTTGAGGGGAAAGCTGTAACTCTGTGAGACGATTTCACAGAACACAAAGAAGTTTCTCAGAAAGCTTCCTTCTCTTTCTTATCGGAGTTTATTTCCTTTGGCCCTATATTCATCAAAGGGATCCGAAATATCTCTTCTCAGATTCCACAGAAATAAGGCTAGGAAAGAGATCCACGAAATACAGATGTAACTTTGTGAGATGATTTCACAGAACACAAAGAAGTTTCTGAGAAAGCTTCCTTCTCGTTCTTATCGGAGTTTATATCCTTTGGCCTTATAGTCTTCAAAGGGATCCGAAATATCTGTTCTCATATTCCACAGAAATAAGGCTAGCAGAGAGATCCACGAAATACAGATGTAACTCTGTGAGATGAATTAAAAGAACACTAAGCAGTTTCTCAGAAAGCTTCTTTCCAGATTTCATCTGAGGATGTTTCCTTTTTCAACATTGCCCTCTATGGGCTTCCAAATATCACTTTGCCAATTCCACAAGAATTGTCTTAGCGAAAGGCTTCTTGAAGTGAAAGCTGTAACTCTGTGAGATGATTTCACAGAACACAAAGAAGTTTCTCAGAAAGGTTCTTTCTCATTGTTATCGGAGTTTATATCCTTTGGCCCTATAGTCTTCAAATGGATCCGAAATATCTGTTCTCAGATTCCACAGAAATAAGGCTAGCAAAGAGATCCACGAAATACAGATGTAACTCTGTGAGATGAATTAACAGAACACTAAGCAGTTTCTCAGAGAGCTTCTTTCCAGATTTCATCTGAGGATATTTCCTTTTTCACCATTGCCCTCTATGGGCTTCCAAATATCACTTTGCCAATTCCAGAAGAACTGTCTTAGCGAAAGGCTTCTTGAGGGGAAAGCTGTAACTCTGTGAGATGATTTCACAGAACACAAAGAAGTTTCTCAGAAAGCTTCTTTCTCATTGTTATCGGAGTTTATATCCTTTGGCCCTATAGTCTTCAAAGGGATCCGAAATATCTGTTCTCAGATTCCACAGAAATAAGGCTAGCAAAGAGATCCACGAAATACAGATGTAACTCTGTGAGATGAATTAACAGAACACTAAGCAGTTTCTCAGAGAGCTTCTTTCCAGATTTCATCTGAGGATATTTCCTTTTTCACCATTGCCCTCTATGGGCTTCCAAATATCACTTTGCCAATTCCAGAAGAACTGTCTTAGCGAAAGGCTTCTTGAGGGGAAAGCTGTAACTCTGTGAGATGATTTCACAGAACACAAAGAAGTTTCTCAGAAAGCTTCTTTCTCATTGTTATCGGAGTTTATATCCTTTGGCCCTATAGTCTTCAAAGGGATCCGAAATATCTGTTCTCAGATTCCACAGAAATAAGGCTAGCAAAGAGATCCACGAAATACAGATGTAACTCTGTGAGATCAATTAACGGAACACTAAGCAGTTTCTCAGAAAGCTTCTTTCCAGATTTCATCTGAGGATATTTCCTTTTTCACCATAGCCCTCTACGGGCTTCCAGATATCACTTTGCCAATTCCAAAATAAATGTCTTAGCGAAAGACTTCTTGTGGGGAAAGCTGTAACTCTGTGAGATGATTTCACAGAACACAAAGAAGTTTCTCAGAAACCTTCCTTCTCTTTCTTATCGGAGTTTATTTCCTTTGGCCCTATATTCATCAAAGGGATCCGAAATATCTCTTCTCAGATTCCACAGAAGTAAGGCTAGCAAAGAGATCCACGAAATACAGATGTAACTCTGTGAGATGAATTAACAGAACACTAAGCAGTTTCTCAGAAAGCTTCTTTCCAGATTTCATCTGAGTATATTTCCTTTTTCACCATTGCCCTCTATAGGCTTCCAAATATCACTTTGCCAATTCAACAAGAACTGTCTTAGCGAAAGGCTTCTTGAGGGGAAAGCTGTAACTCTGTGAGATGATTTCACAGAACACAAAGAAGTTTCTCAGAAAGGTTCCTTCTCTTTCTTATCGGAGTTTATTTCCTTTGGCCCTATATTCATCAAAGGGATCCGAAATATCTCTTCTCAGATTCCACAGAAATAAGGCTAGCAAAGAGATCCACGAAATACAGATGTAACTTTGTGAGATGATTTCACAGAACAAAAAGATGTTTCTCAGAAAGCTTCCTTCTCGTTGTTATCGGAGTTTATATCCTTTGGCCTTATAGTCTTCAAAGGGATCCGAAATATCTGTTCTCAGATTCCACAGAAATAAGGCTAGCAAAGAGATCCGCGAAATACAGATGTAACTCTGTGAGATGAATTAACAGAACACTAAGCAGTTTCTCAGAAAGCTTCTTTCCAGATTTCATCTGAGGATATTTCCTTTTTCACCATTGCCCTCTATGGGCTTCCAAATATCAGTTTGCCAATTCCACAAGAACTGTCTTAGCGAAAGGCTTCTTGAGGGGAAAGCTGTAACTCTGTGAGATGATTTCACAGAACACAAAGAAGTTTCTCAGAAAGCTTCTTTTTCGTTGTTATCGGAGTTTATATCCTTTGGCCCTATAGTCTTCAAAGGGATCCGAAATATCTGTTCTCAGATTCCACAGAAATAAGGCTAGCAAAGAGATCCACGAAATACAGATGTAACTCTGTGAGATGAATTAACAGAACACTAGGCAGTTTCTCAGAAAGCTTCTTTCCAGATTTCATCTGAGGATATTTCCTTTTTCACCATAGCCCTCTATGCACTTCCAAATATCACTTTGCCAATTCCACAATAAATGTCTTAGCGAAAGACTTCTTGTGGGGAAAGCTGTAACTCTGTGAGATGATTTCACAGAACACAAAGAAGTTTCTCAGAAAGCTTCCTTCTCTTTGTTATCGGAGTTTATTTCCTTTGGCCCTATAGTCTTGAAAGGGATCCGAAATATCTGTTCTCAGATTCCACAGAAATAAGGCTAGCAAAGAGATCCACGAAATACAGATGTAACTCTGTGAGATGAATTAACAGAACACTAAGCAGTTTCTCAGAAAGCTTCTTTCCAGATTTCATCTGAGGATATTTCCTTTTTCACCATAGCCCTCTATGGGCTTCCAAATATCACTTTGCCCATTCCACAAGAACTGTCTTAGCGAAAGGCTTCTTGAGGGGAAAGCTGTAACTCTGTGAGATGATTTCACAGAACACAAAGAAGTTTCTCAGAAAGCTTCCTTCTCTTTCTTATCGGAGTTTATTTCCTTGGCCCTATATTCATCTAAGGGATCCGAAATATCTGTTCTCAGATTCCACAGAAATAAGGCTAGCAAAGAGATCCACGAAATACAGATGTAACTCTGTGAGATGAATTAATAGAACACTAAGCAGTTTCTCAGAAAGCTTCTTTCCAGATTTCATCTGAGGATATTTCCTTTTTCACCATTGCCCTCTATGGGCTTCCAAATATCACTTTGCGAATTCCACAAGAACTGTCTTAGAGAAAGGCTTCTTGAGGGGAAAGCTGTAACTCTGTGAGATGATTTCACAGAACACAAAGAAGTTTCTCAGAAATCTTCTTTCTCGTCGTTATCGGAGTTTATATCCTTTGGCCCTTTAGTCTTCAAAGGGATCCGAAATATCTGTTCTCAGATTCCACAGAAATAAGGCTAGCAAAGAGATCCACGAAATACAGATGTAACTCTGTGAGATGAATTAACAGAACACTAAGCAATTTCTCAGAAAGCTTCTTTCCAGATTTCATCTGAGGATATTTCCTTTTTCACCATTGCCCTCTATGGGCTTCCAAATATCACTTTGCCAATTCAACAAGAACTGTCTTAGCGAAAGGCTTCTTGAGGGGAAAGCTGTAACTCTGTGAGATGATTTCACAGAACTCAAAGAAGTTTCTCAGAAAGCTTCTTTCTCGTTGTTATCGGAGTTTATAACCTTTGGCCCTATAGTCTTCAAAGGGATCCGAAATATCTGTTCTCAGATTCCACAGAAATAAGGCTAGCAAAGAGATCCACGAAATACAGATGTAACTCTGTGAGATGAATTAACAGAACACTAAGCAGTTTCTCAGAAAACTTCTTTCCAGATTTCATCTGAGGATATTTCCTTTTTCACCATTGCCCTCTATGGGCTTCCAAATATCACTTTGTCAATTCCAGAAGAACTGTCTTAGCGAAAGGCTTCTTGAGGGGAAAGCTGTAACTCTGTGAGATGATTTCACAGAACACAAAGAAGTTTCTCAGAAAGCTTCTTTCTCCTTGTTATCGGAATTTATATCCTTTGGCCCTATAGTCTTCAAAGGGATCCGAAATATCTGTTCTCAGATTCCACAGAAATAAGGCTAGCAAAGAGATCCACGAAATACAGATGTAACTCTGTGAGATGAATTAAGAGAACACTAAGCAGTTTCTCAGAAAGCTTCTTTCCAGATTTCATCTGAGGATATTTCCTTTTTCACCATAGCCCTCTATGCACTTCCAAATATCACTTTGCCAATTCCACAATAAATGTCTTAGCGAAAGACTTCTTGAGGGGAAAGCTGTAACTCTGTGTGATGATTTCACAGAACCCAAAGAAGTTTCTCAGAAAGCTTCCTTCTCTTTCTTATCGGAGTTTATTTCCTTTGGCCCTATATTCATCAAAGGGATCCGAAATATCTCTTCTCAGATTCCACAGAAATAAGGCTAGCAAAGAGATCCACGAAATACAAATGTAACTTTGTGAGATGATTTCACAGAACACAAAGAAGTTTCTCAGAAAGCTTCCTTCTCGTTGTTATCGGAGTTTATATCCTTTGGCCCTATAGTCTTCAAAGGGATCCGAAATATCTGTTCTCAGATTCCACAGAAACAAGGCTAGCAAAGAGATCCACGAAATACAGATGTAACTCTGTGAGACGAATTAACAGAACACTAAGCAGTTTCTCAGAAAGCTTCCTTCCAGATTTCATCTGAGGATATTTCCTTTTTCACCATTGCCCTCTATGGGCTTCCAAATATCACTTTGCCAATTCCACAAGAACTGTCTTAGCGAAAGGCTTCTTGAGGGGAAGCTGTAACTCTGTGAGATGATTTCACAGAACCCAAGAAGTTTCTCAGAAAGCTTCTTTCTCTTTGTTATCGAAGGATATTTCCTTTGGCCCAATAGTCTTCTGCGGGATCCGAAATATCTGTTTTCAGATTCCACAAAAATAAGGCTAGCAAAGAGATCCACGAAATACAGATGTAACTCTGTGGGATGAATTAACAGAACACTAAGCAGTTTCTCAGAAAACTTCTTTCCAGATTTCATCTGAGGATATTTCCTTTTTCACCATTGCCCTCTAAGGGCTTCCAAATATCACTTTGCCAATTCCACAAGAACTGTCTTAGCGAAAGGCTTCTTGAGGGGAAAGCTGTAACTCTGTGAGATGATTTCACAGAACACAAAGAAATTTCTCAGAAAGCTTCCTTCTCTTTCTTATCGGAGTTTATTTCCTTTGGCCCTATATTCATCAAAGAGATCCGAAATATCTCTTCTCAGATTCCACAGAAATAAGGCTAGCAAAGAGATCCACGAAATACAGATATAACTCTGTGAGATGAATTAATAGAACACTAAGCAGTTTCTCAGAAAGCTTCTTTCCAGATTTCATCTGAGGATATTTCCTTTTTCAACATTGCCCTCTATGGGCTTCCAAATATCACTTTGCCAATTCCACAAGAACTGTCTTAGCGAAAGGGTTCTTGAGGGGAAAGCTGTAACTCTGTGAGGTGATTTCACAGAACACAAAGAAGATTCTCAGAAAGCTTCTTTCTCGTCGTTATCGGAGTTTATATCCTTTGGCCCTTTAGTCTTCAAAGGGATCCGAAATATCTGTTCTCAGATTCCACAGAAATAAGGCTAGCAAAGAGATCCACGAAATACAGATGTAACTCTGTGAGATGAATTAACAGAACACTAAGCAGTTTCTCAGAAAGCTTCTTTCCAGATTTCATCTGAGGATATTTCCTTTTTCACCATTGCCCTCTATGGGCTTCCAAATATCACTTTGCCAATTCCACAAGAACTGTCTTTGCGAAAGGCTTCTTGAGGGGAAAGCTGTAACTCTGTGAGATGATTTCACAGAACGCAAAGAAGTTTCTCAGAAAGCTTCTTTCTCGTTGTTATCGGAGTTTATATCCTTTGGCCCTATAGTCTTCAAAGGGATCCGAAATATCTGTTCTCAGATTCCACAGAAATAAGGCTAGCAAAGAGATCCACGAAATACAGATGTAACTCTGTGAGATGAATTAACAGAACACTAAGCAGTTTCTCAGAAAGCTTCTTTCCAGATTTCATCTGAGGATATTTCCTTTTTCACCATTGCCCTCTATGGGCTTCCAAATATCACTTTGCCAATTCCACAAGAACTGTCTTAGCGAAAGGCTTCTTGAAGGGAAAGCTGTAACTCTGTGAGATGATTTCACAGAACACAAAGAAGTTTCTCAGAAAGCTTCTTTCTCATTGTTATCGGAGTTTATATCCTTTGGCCCTATAGTCTTCAAATGGATCCGAAATATCTGTTCTCAGATTCCACAGAAATAAGGCTAGCAAAGAGATCCACGAAATACAGATGTAACTCTGTGAGAGGAATTAACAGAACACTAAGCAGTTTCTCAGAAAGCTTCTTTCCAGATTTCATCTGAGGATATTTCCTTTTTCACCATAGCCCTCTATGCACTTCCAAATATCACTTTGCCAATTCCACAATAAATGTCTTAGCGAAAGACTTCTTGTGGGGAAAGCTGTAACTCTGTGAGATGATTTCACAGAACACAAAGAAGTTTCTCAGAAAGCTTCCTTCTCTTTGTTATCGGAGTTTATTTCCTTTGGCCCTATAGTCTTTAAAGGGATCCGAAATATCTGTTCTCAGATTCCACAGAAATAAGGCTAGCAAAGAGATCCACGAAATACAGATGTAACTTTGTGAGATGATTTCAGAGAACACAAAGAAGTTTCTCAGAAAGCTTCCTTCTCGTTGTTATCGGAGTTTATATCCTTTGGCCCTATAGTCTTCAAAGGGATCCGAAATATCTGTTCTCAGATTCCACAGAAATAAGGCTAGCAAAGAGATCCACGAAATACAGATGTAACTCTGTGAGATGAATTAACAGAACACTAAGCAGTTTCTCAGAAAGCTTCTTTCCAGATTTCATCTGAGGATATTTCCTTTTTCACCATAGCCCTCTATGGGCTTCCAAATATCACTTTGCCAATTCCACAAGAACTGTCTTAGCGAAAGGCTTCTTGAGGGGAAAGCTGTAACTCTGTGAGATGATTTCACAGAACCCAAAGAAGTTTCTGAGAAAGCTTCCTTCTCTTTCTTATCGGAGTTTATTTCCTTTGGCCCTATATTCATCAAAGGGATCCGAAATATCTCTTCTCAGATTCCACAGAAATAAGGCTAGCAAAGAGATCCACGAAATACAGATGTAACTCTGTGAGTTGAATTAACAGAACACTAAGCAGTTTCTCAGAAAGCTTCTTTCCAGATTTCATCTGAGGATATTTCCTTTTTCACCATTGCCCTCTATGGGCTTCCAAATATCACTTTGCCAATTCCACAAGAACTGTCTTAGCGAAAGGCTTCTTGAGGGGAAGCTGTAACTCTGTGAGATGATTTCACAGAACCTAAGAAGTTTCTCAGAAAGCTTCTTTCTCTTTGTTATCGGAGTTTATATCCTTTGGCCCTATAGACTTCAAAGGGATCCGAAATATCTGTTCTCAGATTCCACAAAAATAAGGCTAGCAAAGAGATCCACGAAATACAGATGTAACTCTGTGGGATGAATTAACAGAACACTAAGCAGTTTCTCAGAAAGCTTCTTTCCAGATTTCATCTGAGGATATTTCCTTTTTCACCATTGCCCTCTAAGGGCTTCCAAATATCACTTTGCCAATTCCACAAGAACTGTCTTAGCGAAAGGCTTCTTGAGGGGAAAGCTGTAACTCTGTGAGATGATTTCACAGAACACAAAGAAATTTCTCAGAAAGCTTCTTTCTCTTTCTTATCGGAGTTTATTTCCTTTGGCCCTATATTCATCAAAGAGATCCGAAATATCTCTTCTCAGATTCCACAGAAATAAGGCTAGCAAAGAGATCCACGAAATACAGATATAACTCTGTGAGATGAATTAATAGAACACTAAGCAGTTTCTCAGAAAGCTTCTTTCCAGATTTCATCTGAGGATATTTCCTTTTTCACCATTGCCCTCTATGGGCTTCCAAATATCACTTTGCCAATTCCACAAGAACTGTCTTAGCGAAAGGCTTCTTGAGGGGAAAGCTGTAACTCTGTGAGATGATTTCACAGAACACAAAGAAGATTCTCAGAAAGCTTCTTTCTCGTCGTTATCGGAGTTTATATCCTTTGGCCCTTTAGTCTTCAAAGGGATCCGAAATATCTGTTCTCAGATTCCACAGAAATAAGGCTAGCAAAGAGATCCACGAAATACAGATGTAACTCTGTGAGATGAATTAACAGAACACTAAGCAGTTTCTCAGAAAGCTTCTTTCCAGATTTCATCTGAGGATATTTCCTTTTCACCATTGCCCTCTATGGGCTTCCAAATATCACTTTGCCAATTCCACAAGAACTGTCTTAGCGAAAGGCTTCTTGAAGGGAAAGCTGTAACTCTGTGAGATGATTTCACAAAACACAAAGAAGTTTCTCAGAAAGTTTCTTTCTCATTTTTATCGGAGTTTATATCCTTTGGCCCTATAGTCTTCAAATGGATCCGAAATATCTCTTCTCAGATTCCACAGAAATAAGGCTAGCAAAGAGATCCACGAAATACAGATGTAACTCTGTGAGATGAATTAACAGAACACTAAGCAGTTTCTCAGAAAGCTTCTTTCCAGATTTCATCTGAGGATATTTCCTTTTTCACCATTGCCCTATATGGGCTTCCAAATATCACTTTGCCAATTCCACAAGAACTGTCTTAGCGAAAGGCTTCTTGAGGGGAAAGCTGTAACTCTGTGAGATGATTTCACAGAACACAAAGAAGTTTCTCAGAAAGCTTCTTTCTCATTGTTATCGGAGTTTATATCCTTTGGCCCTATAGTCTTCAAAGGGATCCGAAATATATGTTCTCAGATTCCACAGAAATAAGGCTAGCAAAGAGATCCACGAAATAGAGATGTAACTCTGTGAGATGAATTAACAGACCACTAAGCAGTTTCTCAGAAAGCTTCTTTCCAGATTTCATCTGAGAATATTTCCTTTTTCACCATAGCCCTCTATGCGCTTCCAAATATCACTTTGCCAATTCCACAATAAATGTCTTAGCGAAAGACTTCTTGAGGGGAAAGCTGTAACTCTGTGAGATGATTTCACAGACACAAAGAAGTTCCTCAGAAAGTTTCTTTCTCTTTGTTATCGGAGTTTATTTCCTTTGGCCCTATAGTCTTTAAAGGGATCCGAAATATCTGTTCTCAGATTCCACAGAAATAAGGCTAGCAAAGAGATCCACGAAATACAGATGTAACTCTGTGAGATGAATTAACAGAACACTAAGCAGTTTCTCAGAAAGCTTCTTTCCAGATTTCATCTGAGGATATTTCCTTTTTCACCATAGCCCTCTATGGGCTAACAAATATCACTTTGCCAATTCCACAAGAACTGTCTTAGCGAAAGGCTTCTTGAGGGGAAAGCTGTAACTCTGTGAGATGATTTCACAGAACACAAAGAAGTTTCTCAGAAAGCTTCCTTCTCTTTCTTATCGGAGTTTATTTCCTTTGGCCCTATATTCATCAAAGGGATCCGAAATATCTCTTATCAGATTTCAGAGAAATAAGGCTAGCAAAGAGATCCACGAAATACAGATGTAACTTTGTGAGATGATTTCACAGAACACAAAGAAGTTTCTCAGAAAGCTTCCTTCTCGTTGTTATCGGAGTTTATATCCTTTGGCCCTATAGTATTCAAAGGGATCCGAAATATCTGTTCTCAGATTCCACAAAAATAAGGCTAGCAAAGAGATCCACGAAATACAGATGTAACTCTGTGGGATGAATTAACAGAACACTAAGCAGTTTCTCAGAAAGCTTCTTTCCAGATTTCATCTGAGGATATTTCCTTTTTCACCATTGCCCTCTAAGGGCTTCCAAATATCACTTTGCCAATTCCACAAGAACTGTCTTAGCGAAAGGCTTCTTGAGGGGAAAGCTGTAACTCTGTGAGATGATTTCACAGAACACAAAGAAATTTCTCAGAAAGCTTCCTTCTCTTTCTTATCAGAGTTTATTTCCTTTGGCCCTATATTCATCAAAGAGATCCGAAATATCTCTTCTCAGATTCCACAGAAATAAGGCTAGCAAAGAGATCCACGAAATACAGATATAACTCTGTGAGATGAATTAATAGAACACTAAGCAGTTTCTCAGAAAGCTTCTTTCCAGATTTCATCTGAGGATATTTCCTTTTTCACCATTGCCCTCTATGGGCTTCCAAATATCACTTTGCCAATTCCACAAGAACTGTCTTAGCGAAAGGCTTCTTGAGGGGAAAGCTGTAACTCTGTGAGATGATTTCACAGAACACAAAGAAGATTCTCAGAAAGCTTCTTTCTCGTCGTTATCGGAGTTTATATCCTTTGGCCCTTTAGTCTTCAAAGGGATCCGAAATATCTGTTCTCAGATTCCACAGAAATAAGGCTAGCAAAGAGATCCACGAAATACAGATGTAACTCTGTGAGATGAATTAACAGAACACTAAGCAGTTTCTCAGAAAGCTTCTTTCCAGATTTCATCTGAGGATATTTCCTTTTCACCATTGCCCTCTATGGGCTTCCAAATATCACTTTCCCAATTCCACAAGAACTGTCTTAGCGAAAGGCTTCTTGAAGGGAAATCTGTAACTCTGTGAGATGATTTGACAAAACACAAAGAAGTTTCTCAGAAAGTTTCTTTCTCATTGTTATCGGAGTTTATATCCTTTGGCCCTATAGTCTTCAAATGGATCCGAAATATCTCTTCTCAGATTCCACAGAAATAAGGCTAGCAAAGAGATCCACGAAATACAGATGTAACTCTGTGAGATGAATTAACAGAACACTAAGCAGTTTCTCAGAAAGCTTCTTTCCAGATTTCATCTGAGGATATTTCCTTTTTCACCATTGCCCTATATGGGCTTCCAAATATCACTTTGCCAATTCCACAAGAACTGTCTTAGCGAAAGGCTTCTTGAGGGGAAAGCTGTAACTCTGTGAGATGATTTCACAGAACACAAAGAAGTTTCTCAGAAAGCTTCTTTCTCATTGTTATCGGAGTTTATATCCTTTGGCCCTATAGTCTTCAAAGGGATCCGAAATATATGTTCTCAGATTCCACAGAAATAAGGCTAGCAAAGAGATCCACGAAATAGAGATGTAACTCTGTGAGATGAATTAACAGAACACTAAGCAGTTTCTCAGAAAGCTTCTTTCCAGATTTCATCTGAGGATATTTCCTTTTTCACCATAGCCCTCTATGCGCTTCCAAATATCACTTTGCCAATTCCACAATAAATGTCTTAGCGAAAGACTTCTTGAGGGGAAAGCTGTAACTCTGTGAGATGATTTCACAGACACAAAGAAGTTCCTCAGAAAGTTTCTTTCTCTTTGTTATCGGAGTTTATTTCCTTTGGCCCTATAGTCTTTAAAGGGATCCGAAATATCTGTTCTCAGATTCCACAGAAATAAGGCTAGCAAAGAGATCCACGAAATACAGATGTAACTCTGTGAGATGAATTAACAGAACACTAAGCAGTTTCTCAGAAAGCTTCTTTCCAGATTTCATCTGAGGATATTTCCTTTTTCACCATAGCCCTCTATGGGCTAACAAATATCACTTTGCCAATTCCACAAGAACTGTCTTAGCGAAAGGCTTCTTGAGGGGAAAGCTGTAACTCTGTGAGATGATTTCACAGAACACAAAGAAGTTTCTCAGAAAGCTTCCTTCTCTTTCTTATCGGAGTTTATTTCCTTTGGCCCTATATTCATCAAAGGGATCCGAAATATCTCTTATCAGATTTCAGAGAAATAAGGCTAGCAAAGAGATCCACGAAATACAGATGTAACTTTGTGAGATGATTTCACAGAACACAAAGAAGTTTCTCAGAAAGCTTCCTTCTCGTTGTTATCGGAGTTTATATCCTTTGGCCCTATAGTATTCAAAGGGATCCGAAATATCTGTTCTCAGATTCCACAGAAAGAAGGCTAGCAAAGAGATCCACGAAATACAGATGTAACTCTGTGAGATGAATTAACAGAACACTAAGCAGTTTCTCAGAAGGCTTCTTTCCAGATTTTATCTGAGGATATTTCCTTTTTCACCATTGCCCTCTATGGGCTTCCAAATATCACTTTGCCAATTCCACAAGAACTGTCTTAGCGAAAGGCTTCTTGAGGGGAAAGCTGTAACTCTGTGAGATGATTTCACAGAACACAAAGAAGTTTCCCAGAAAGCTTCTTTCTCGTCGTTATCGGAGTTTATATCCTTTGGCCCTTTAGTCTTCAAAGGGATCCGAAATATCTGTTCTCAGATTCCACAGAAATAAGGCTAGCAAAGAGATCCACGAAATACAAATGTAACTCTGTGAGATGAATTAACAGAACACTAAGCAGTTTCTCAGAAAGCTTCTTTCCAGATTTCATCTGAGGATATTTCCTTTTTCACCATAGCCCTCTAAGGGCTTCCAAATATCACTTTGCCAATTCAACAAGAACTGTCTTAGCGAAAGGCTTCTTGAGGGGAAAGCTGGAACTCTGTGAGATGATTTCACAGAACTCAAAAAAGTTTCTCAGAAAGCTTCTTTCTCGTTGTTATCGGAGTTTATATCCTTTGGCCCTATAGTCTTCAAAGGGATCCGAAATATCTGTTCTCAGATTCCACAGAAATAAGGCTAGCAAAGAGATCCACGAAATACAGATGTAACTCTGTGAGATGAATTAACAGAACACTAAGCAGTTTCTCAGAAAGCTTCTTTCCAGATTTCATCTGAGGATATTTCCTTTTTCACCATTGCCCTCTATGGGCTTCCAAATATCGCTTTGCCAATTCCACAAGAACTGTCTTAGCGAAAGGCTTCTTCAGGGGAAAGCTGTAACTCTGTGAGATGATTTCACAGAACACAAAGAAGTTTTTCAGAAAGCTTCTTTCTCGTTGTTATCGGAGTTTATATCCTTTGGCCCTATAGTCTTCAAATGGATCCGAAATATCTGTTCTCAGATTCCACAGAAATAAGGCTAGCAAAGAGATCCACGAAATACAGATTAACTCTGTGAAATGAATTAACAGAACACTAAGCAGTTTCTGAGAAAGCTTCATTCCAGATTTCATCTGAGGATATTTCCTTTTTCACCATAGCCCTCTATGCACTTCCAAATATCACTTTGCCAATTCCACAATAAATGTCTTAGCGAAAGACTTCTTGTGGGGAAAGCTGTAACTCTGTGAGATGATTTCACAGAACACAAAGAAGTTTCTCAGAAAGCTTCCTTCTCTTTGTTATCGGAGTTTATTTCCTTTGGCCCTATAGTCTTTAAAGGGATCCGAAATATCTGTTCTCAGATTCCACAGAAATAAGGCTAGCAAAGAGATCCACGAAATACAGATGTAACTTTGTGAGATGATTTCACAGAACACAAAGAAGTTTCTCAGAAAGCTTCCTTCTCGTTGTTATCGGAGTTTATATCCTTTGGCCCTATAGTCTTCAGGGGATCCGAAATGTCTGTTCTCAGATTCCACAGAAATAAGGCTATCAAAGAGATCCACGAAATACAGATGTAACTCTGTGAGATGAATTAACAGAACACTAAGCAGTTTCTCAGAAAGCTTCTTTCCAGATTTCATCTGAGGATATTTCCTTTTTCACCATTGCCCTCTATGGGCTTCCAAATATCACTTTGCCAATTCCACAAGAACTGTCTTAGCGAAAGGCTTCTTGAGGGGAAAGCTGTAACTCTGTGAGATGATTTCACAGAACACAAAGAAATTTCTCAGAAAGCTTCCTTCTCTTTCTTATCGGAGTTTATTTCCTTTGGCCCTATATTCATCAAAGAGATCCGAAATATCTCTTCTCAGATTCCACAGAAATAAGGCTAGCAAAGAGATCCACGAAATACAGATATAACTCTGTGAGATGAATTAATAGAACACTAAGCAGTTTCTCAGAAAGCTTCTTTCCAGATTTCATCTGAGGATATTTCCTTTTTCACCATTGCCCTCTATGGGCTTCCAAATATCACTTTGCCAATTCCACAAGAACTGTCTTAGCGAAAGGCTTCTTGAGGGGAAAGCTGTAACTCTGTGAGATGATTTCACAGAACACAAAGAAGATTCTCAGAAAGCTTCTTTCTCGTCGTTATCGGAGTTTATATCCTTTTGCCCTTTAGTCTTCAAAGGGATCCGAAATATCTGTTCTCAGATTCCACAGAAATAAGGCTAGCAAAGAGATCCACGAAATACAGATGTAACTCTGTGAGATGAATTAACAGAACACTAAGCAGTTTCTCAGAAAGCTTCTTTCCAGATTTCATCTGTGGATATTTCCTTTTTCACCATTGCCCTCTATGGGCTTCCAAATACCACTTTGACAATTTCACAAGAACTGTCTTAGCGAAAGGCTTCTTGAGGGGAAAGCTGTAACTCTGTGAGATGATTTCACAGAACACAAAGAAGTTTCTCAGAAAGCTTCTTTCTCATTGTTATCGGAGTTTATATCCTTTGGCCCTATAGTCTTCAAAGGGATCCGAAATATCTGTTCTCAGATTCCACAGAAATAAGGCTAGCAAAGAGATCCACGAAATACAGATGTAACTCTGTGAGATGAATTAACAGAACACTAAGCAGTTTCTCAGAAAGCTTCTTTCCAGATTTCATCTGAGGATATTTCCTTTTTCACCATAGCCCTCTATGCGCTTCCAAATATCACTTTGCCAATTCCACAATAAATGTCTTAGCGAAAGACTTCTTTTGTGGAAAGCTGTAACTCTGTGAGATGATTTCACAGAACACAAAGAAGTTCCTCAGAAAGTTTCTCTCTCTTTGTTATCGGAGTTTATTTCCTTTGGCCCTATAGTCTTTAAAGGGATCCGAAATATCTGTTCTCAGATTCCACAGAAATAAGGCTAGCAAAGAGATCCACGAAATACAGATGTAACTCTGTGAGATGAATTAACAGAACACTAAGCAGTTTCTCAGAAAGCTTCTTTCCAGATTTCATCTGAGGATATTTCCTTTTTCACCATAGCCCTCTATGGGCTAACAAATATCACTTTGCCAATTCCACAAGAACTGTCTTAGCGAAAGGCTTCTTGAGGGGAAAGCTGTAACTCTGTGAGATGATTTCACAGAACACAAAGAAGTTTCTCAGAAAGCTTCCTTCTCTTTCTTATCGGAGTTTATTTCCTTTGGCCCTATATTCATCAAAGGGATCCGAAATATCTCTTATCAGATTTCAGAGAAATAAGGCTAGCAAAGAGATCCACGAAATACAGATGTAACTTTGTGAGATGATTTCACAGAACACAAAGAAGTTTCTCAGAAAGCTTCCTTCTCGTTGTTATCGGAGTTTATATCCTTTGGCCCTATAGTATTCAAAGGGATCCGAAATATCTGTTCTCAGATTCCACAGAAAGAAGGCTAGCAAAGAGATCCACGAAATACAGATTTAACTCTGTGAGATGAATTAACAGAACACTAAGCAGTTTCTCAGAAAGCTTCTTTCCAGATTTCATCTGAGGATATTTCCTTTTTCACCATTGCCCTCTATGGGCTTCCAAATATCACTTTGCCAATTCCACAAGAACTGTCTTAGCGAAAGGCTTCTTGAGGGGAAAGCTGTAACTCTGTGAGATGATTTCACAGAACACAAAGAAGTTTCCCAGAAAGCTTCTTTCTCGTCGTTATCGGAGTTTATATCCTTTGGCCCTTTAGTCTTCAAAGGGATCCGAAATATCTGTTCTCAGATTCCACAGAAATAAGGCTAGCAAAGAGATCCACGAAATACAGATGTAACTCTGTGAGATGAATTAACAGAACACTAAGCAGTTTCTCAGAAAGCTTCTTTCCAGATTTCATCTGAGGATATTTCCTTTTTCACCATAGCCCTCTATGGGCTTCCAAATATCACTTTGCCAATTCAACAAGAACTGTCTTAGCGAAAGGCTTCTTGAGGGGAAAGCTGGAACTCTGTGAGATGATTTCACAGAACTCAAAAAAGTTTCTCAGAAAGCTTCTTTCTCGTTGTTATCGGAGTTTATATCTTTTGGCCCTGTAGTCTTCAAAGGGATCCGAAATATCTGTTCTCAGATTCCACAGAAATAAGGCTAGCAAAGAGATCCACGAAATACAGATGTAACTCTGTGAGATGAATTAACAGAACACTAAGCAGTTTCTCAGAAAGCTTCTTTCCAGATTTCATCTGAGGATATTTCCTTTTTCACCATTGCCCTCTATGGGCTTCCAAATATCACTTTGCCAATTCCACAAGAACTGTCTTAGCGAAAGGCTTCTTGAGGGGAAAGCTGTAACTCTGTGAGATGATTTCACAGAACACAAAGAAGTTTCTCAGAAAGCTTCTTTCTCGTTGTTATCGGAGTTTATATCCTTTGGCCCTATAGTCTTCAAATGGATCCGAAATATCTGTTCTCAGATTCCACAGAAATAAGGCTAGCAAAGAGATCCACGAAATACAGATTAACTCTGTGAGATGAATTAACAGAACACTAAGCAGTTTTTCAGAAAGCTTCTTTCCAGATTTCATCTGAGGATATTTCCTTTTTCACCATTGCCCTCTATGGGCTTCCAAATATCACTTTGCCAATTCCACAAGAACTGTCTTAGCGAAAGGCTTCTTGAGGGGAAAGCTGTAACTCTGTGAGATGATTTCACAGAACACAAAGAAGTTTCTCAGAAAGCTTCTTTCTCATTGTTATCGGTGTTTATATCCTTTGGCCCTATAGTCTTCAAAGGGATCCGAAATATCTGTTCTCAGATTCCACAGAAATAAGGCTTGCAAAGAGATCCACGAAATACAGATGTAACTCTGTGGGATGAATTAACAGAACACTAAGCAGTTTCTCAGAAAGCTTCTTTCCAGATTTCATCTGAGGATATTTCCTTTTTCACCATAGCCCTCTATGCGCTTCCAAATATCACTTTGCCAATTCCACAATAAATGTCTTAGCGAAAGACTTCTTTTGTGGAAAGCTGTAACTCTGTGAGATGATTTCACAGAACACAAAGAAGTTCCTCAGAAAGTTTCTCTCTCTTTGTTATCGGAGTTTATTTCCTTTGGCCCTATAGTCTTTAAAGGGATCCGAAATATCTGTTCTCAGATTCCACAGAAATAAGGCTAGCAAAGAGATCCACGAAATACAGATGTAACTCTGTGAGATGAATTAACAGAACACTAAGCAGTTTCTCAGAAAGCTTCTTTCCAGATTTCATCTGAGGATATTTCCTTTTTCACCATAGCCCTCTATGGGCTAACAAATATCACTTTGCCAATTCCACAAAAACTGTCTTAGCGAAAGGCTTCTTGAGGGGAAAGCTGTAACTCTGTGAGATGATTTCACAGAACACAAAGAAGTTTCTCAGAAAGCTTCCTTCTCTTTCTTATCGGAGTTTATTTCCTTTGGCCCTATATTCATCAAAGGGATCCGAAATATCTCTTATCAGATTTCAGAGAAATAAGGCTAGCAAAGAGATCCACGAAATACAGATGTAACTTTGTGAGATGATTTCACAGAACACAAAGAAGTTTCTCAGAAAGCTTCCTTCTCGTTGTTATCGGAGTTTATATCCTTTGGCCCTATACTATTCAAAGGGATCCGAAATATCTGTTCTCAGATTCCACAGAAAGAAGGCTAGCAAAGAGATCCACGAAATACAGATTTAACTCTGTGAGATGAATTAACAGAACACTAAGCAGTTTCTCAGAAAGCTTCTTTCCAGATTTCATCTGAGGATATTTCCTTTTTCACCATTGCCCTCTATGGGCTTCCAAATATCACTTTGCCAATTCCACAAGAACTGTCTTAGCGAAAGGCTTCTTGAGGGGAAAGCTGTAACTCTGTGAGATGATTTCACAGAACACAAAGAAGTTTCCCAGAAAGCTTCTTTCTCGTCGTTATCGGAGTTTATATCCTTTGGCCCTTTAGTCTTCAAAGGGATCCGAAATATCTGTTCTCAGATTCCACAGAAATAAGGCTAGCAAAGAGATCCACGAAATACAGATGTAACTCTGTGAGATGAATTAACAGAACACTAAGCAGTTTCTCAGAAAGCTTCTTTCCAGATTTCATCTGAGGATATTTCCTTTTTCACCATAGCCCTCTATGGGCTTCCAAATATCACTTTGCCAATTCAACAAGAACTGTCTTAGCGAAAGGCTTCTTGAGGGGAAAGCTGGAACTCTGTGAGATGATTTCACAGAACTCAAAAAAGTTTCTCAGAAAGCTTCTTTCTCGTTGTTATCGGAGTTTATATCTTTTGGCCCTATAGTCTTCAAAGGGATCCGAAATATCTGTTCTCAGATTCCACAGAAATAAGGCTAGCAAAGAGATCCACGAAATACAGATGTAACTCTGTGAGATGAATTAACAGAACACTAAGCAGTTTCTCAGAAAGCTTCTTTCCAGATTTCATCTGAGGATATTTCCTTTTTCACCATTGCCCTCTATGGGCTTCCAAATATCACTTTGCCAATTCCACAAGAACTGTCTTAGCGAAAGGCTTCTTGAGGGGAAAGCTGTAACTCTGTGAGATGATTTCACAGAACACAAAGAAGTTTCTCAGAAAGCTTCTTTCTCGTTGTTATCGGAGTTTATATCCTTTGGCCCTATAGTCTTCAAATGGTCCGAAATATCTGTTCTCAGATTCCACAGAAATAAGGCTAGCAAAGAGATCCACGAAATACAGATTAACTCTGTGAGATGAATTAACAGAACACTAAGCAGTTTTTCAGAAAGCTTCTTTCCAGATTTCATCTGAGGATATTTCCTTTTTCACCATTGCCCTCTATGGGCTTCCAAATATCACTTTGCCAATTCCACAAGAACTGTCTTAGCGAAAGGCTTCTTGAGGGGAAAGCTGTAACTCTGTGAGATGATTTCACAGAACACAAAGAAGTTTCTCAGAAAGCTTCTTTCTCATTGTTGTCGGTGTTTATATCCTTTGGCCCTATAGTCTTCAAAGGGATCCGAAATATCTGTTCTCAGATTCCACAGAAATAAGGCTTGCAAAGAGATCCACGAAATACAGATGTAACTCTGTGGGATGAATTAACAGAACACTAAGCAGTTTCTCAGAAAGCTTCTTTCCAGATTTCATCTGAGGATATTTCCTTTTTCACCATAGCCCTCTATGCGCTTCCAAATATCACTTTGCCAATTCCACAATAAATGTCTTAGCGAAAGACTTCTTGTGGGGAAAGCTGTAACTCTGTGAGATGATTTCACAGAACACAAAGAAGTTTCTCAGAAAGTTTCTTTCTCTTTGTTATCGGAGTTTATTTCCTTTGTCCCTATAGTGTTTAAAGGGATCCGAAATATCTGTTCTCAGATTCCACAGAAATAAGGCTAGCAAAGAGATCCACGAAATACAGATGTAACTCTGTGAGATGAATTAACAGAACACTAAGCAGTTTCTCAGAAAGCTTCTTTCAAGATTTCATCTGAGGATATTTCCTTTTTCACCATAGCCCTCTATGGGCTTCCAAATATCACTTTGCCAATTCCACAAGAACTGTCTTAGCGAAAGGCTTCTTGAGGAGAAAGCTGTAACTCTGTGAGATGATTTCACAGAACACAAAGAAGTTTCTCAGAAAGCTTCTCTCTCGTTGTTATCGGAGTTTATATCCTTTGGCCCTATAGTCTTCAAAGGGATCCGAAATATCTGTACTCAGATTCCACAGAAATAAGGCTAGCAAAGAGATCCACGAAATACAGATGTAACTCTGTGAGATGAATTAACAGAACACTAAGCAGTTTCTCAGAAAGCTTCTTTCCAGATTTCATCTGAGGATATTTCCTTTTTCACCATTGCCCTCTATAGGCTTCCAAATATCACTTTGCCAATTCCACAAGAACTGTCTTAGCGAAAGGCTTCTTGAGGGGAAAGCTGTAACTCTGTGAGATGATTTCACAGAACACAAAGAAGTTTCCCAGAAAGCTTCTTTCTCGTCGTTATCGGAGTTTATATCCTTTGGCCCTTTAGTCTTCAAAGGGATCCGAAATATCTGTTCTCAGATTCCACAGAAATAAGGCTAGCAAAGAGATCCACGAAATACAGATGTAACTCTGTGAGATGAATTAACAGAACACTAAGCAGTTTCTCAGAAAGCTTCTTTCCAGATTTCATCTGAGGATATTTCCTTTTTCACCATAGCCCTCTATGCGCTTCCAAATATCACTTTGCCAATTCCAGAAGAACTGTCGTAGCGAAAGGCTTCTTGAGAGGAAAGCTGTAACTCTGTGAGATGATTTCACAGAACACAAAGAAGTTTCTCAGAAAGCTTCTTTCTCGTTGTTATCGGAGTTTATATCCTTTGGCCCTATAGTCTTCAAAGGGATCCGAAATATCTCTTCTCAGATTCCACAGAAATAAGGCTAGCAAAGAGATCCACGAAATACAGATGTAACTCTGTGAGATGAATTAACAGAACACTAAGCAGTTTCTCAGAAAGCTTCTTTCCAGATTTCATCTGAGGATATTTCCTTTTTCACCATAGCCCTCTATGGGCTTCCAAATATCACTTTGCCAATTCAACAAGAACTGTCTTAGCGTAAGGCTTGTTTAGGGGAAAGCTGTAACTCTGTGAGATGATTTCACAGAACACAAAGAAGTTTCTCAGAAAGCTTCCTTCTCTTTGTTATCGGAGTTTATTTCCTTTGGCCCTATAGTCTTCAAAGGGATCCGAAATATCTGTTCTCAGATTCCACAGAAATAAGGCTAGCAAAGAGATCCACGAAATACAGATGTAACTCTGTGAGATGAATTAACAGAACACTAAGCAGTTTCTCAGAAAGCTTCTTTCCAGATTTCATCTGAGGATATTTCCTTTTCCACCATTGCCCTCTATAGGCTTCCAAATATCACTTTGCCAATTCAACAAGAACTGTCTTAGCGAAAGTCTTCTTGAGGGGAAAGCTGTAACTCTGTGAGATGATTTCACAGAACACAAAGAAGTTTCTCAGAAAGCTTCTTTCTCGTTGTTTTCGGAGTTTATATCCTTTGGCCCTATAGTCTTCAAAGGGATCCGAAATATCTGTTCTCAGATTCCACAGAAATAAGGCTAGCAAAGAGATCCACGAAATACAGATGTAACTCTGTGAGATGAATTAACAGAACACTAAGCAGTTTCTCAGAAAGCTTCTTTCCAGATTTCATCTGAGGATATTTCCTTTTTCACCATAGCCCTCTATGGGCTTCCAAATATCACTTTGCCAATTCAACAAGAACTGCCTTAGCGAAAGGCTTCTTGAGGGGAAAGCTGTAACTCTGTGAGATGATTTCACAGAACACAAAGAAGTTTCTCAGAAAGCTTCCTTCTCTTTCTTATCGGAGTTTATTTCCTTTGGCTCTATATTCATCAAAGGGATCCGAAATATCTCTTCTCAGATTCCACAGAAATAAGGCTAGCAAAGAGATCCACGAAATACAGATGTAACTTTGTGAGATGATTTCACAAAACACAAAGAAGTTTCTCAGAAAGCTTCCTTCTCGTTGTTATCGGAGTTTATATTTTTTGGCCTTATAGTCTTCAAAGGGATCCGAAATATCTGTTCTCATATTCCACAGAAATAAGGCTAGCAAAGAGATCCACGAAATACAGATGTAACTCTGTGAGATGAATTAACAGAACACTAAGCAGTTTCTCAGAAAGCTTCTTTCCAGATTTCATCTGAGGATATTTCCTTTTTCACCATTGCCCTCTATGGGCTTCCAAATATCACTTTGCCAATTCCACAAGAACTGTCTTAGCGAAAGGCTTCTTGAGGGGAAGCTGTAACTCTCTGAGATGATTTCACAGAACCCAAGAAGTTTCTCAGAAAGCTTCTTTCTCTTTGTTATCGGAGGATATTTCCTTTGGCCCAATAGTCTTCTGCGGGATCCGAAATATCTGTTCTCAGATTCCACAAAAATAAGGCTAGCAAAGAGATCCACGAAATACAGATGTAACTCTGTGAGATGAATTAACAGAACACTAAGCAGTTTCTCAGAAAGCTTCTTTCCAGATTTCATCTGAGGATATTTCCTTTTTCACCATTGCCCTCTAAGGGCTTCCAAATATCACTTTGCCAATTCCACAAGAACTGTCTTAGCGAAAGGCTTCTTGAGGGGAAAGCTGTAACTCTGTGAGATGATTTCACAGAACACAAAGAAGTTTCTCAGAAAGCTTCCTTCTCTTTCTTATCGGAGTTTATTTCCTTTGGCCCAATATTCATCAAAGGGATCCGAAATATCTCTTCTCAGATTCCACAGAAATAAGGCTAGCAAAGAGATCCACGAAATACAGATTAACTCTGTGAGATGAATTAACAGAACACTAAGCAGTTTTTCAGAAAGCTTCTTTCCAGATTTCATCTGAGGATATTTCCTTTTTCACCATTGCCCTCTATGGGCTTCCAAATATCACTTTGCCAATTCCACAAGAACTGTCTTAGCGAAAGGCTTCTTGAGGGGAAAGCTGTAACTCTGTGAGATGATTTCACAGAACACAAAGAAGTTTCTCAGAAAGCTTCTTTCTCATTGTTATCGGTGTTTATATCCTTTGGCCCTATAGTCTTCAAAGGGATCCGAAATATCTGTTCTCAGATTCCACAGAAATAAGGCTTGCAAAGAGATCCACGAAATACAGATGTAACTCTGTGGGATGAATTAACAGAACACTAAGCAGTTTCTCAGAAAGCTTCTTTCCAGATTTCATCTGAGGATATTTCCTTTTTCACCATAGCCCTCTATGCGCTTCCAAATATCACTTTGCCAATTCCACAATAAATGTCTTAGCGAAAGACTTCTTTTGTGGAAAGCTGTAACTCTGTGAGATGATTTCACAGAACACAAAGAAGTTCCTCAGAAAGTTTCTCTCTCTTTGTTATCGGAGTTTATTTCCTTTGGCCCTATAGTCTTTAAAGGGATCCGAAATATCTGTTCTCAGATTCCACAGAAATAAGGCTAGCAAAGAGATCCACGAAATACAGATGTAACTCTGTGAGATGAATTGACAGAAAACTAAGCAGTTTCTCAGAAAGCTTCTTTCCAGATTTCATCTGAGGATATTTCCTTTTTCACCATAGCCCTCTATGGGCTAACAAATATCACTTTGCCAATTCCACAAGAACTGTCTTAGCGAAAGGCTTCTTGAGGGGAAAGCTGTAACTCTGTGAGATGATTTCACAGAACACAAAGAAGTTTTTCAGAAAGCTTCCTTCTCTTTCTTATCGGAGATTATTTCCTTTGGCCCTATATTCATCAAAGGGATCCGAAATATCTCTTATCAGATTTCAGAGAAATAAGGCTAGCAAAGAGATCCACGAAATACAGATGTAACTTTGTGAGATGATCTCACAGAACACAAAGAAGTTTCTCAGAAAGCTTCCTTCTCGTTGTTATCGGAGTTTATATCCTTTGGCCCTATAGTATTCAAAGGGATCCGAAATATCTGTTCTCAGATTCCACAGAAAGAAGGCTAGCAAAGAGATCCACGAAATACAGATTTAACTCTGTGAGATGAATTAACAGAACACTAAGCAGTTTCTCAGAAAGCTTCTTTCCAGATTTCATCTGAGGATATTTCCTTTTTCACCATTGCCCTCTATGGGCTTCCAAATATCACTTTGCCAGTTCCACAAGAACTGTCTTAGCGAAAGGCTTCTTGAGGGGAAAGCTGTAACTCTGTGAGATGATTTCACAGAACACAAAGAAGTTTCCCAGAAAGCTTCTTTCTCGTCGTTATCGGAGTTTATATCCTTTGGCCCTTTAGTCTTCAAAGGGATCCGAAGTATCTGTTCTCAGATTCCACAGAAATAAGGCTAGCAAAGAGATCCACGAAATACAGATGTAACTCTGTGAGATGAATTAACAGAACACTAAGCAGTTTCTCAGAAAGCTTCTTTCCAGATTTCATCTGAGGATATTTCCTTTTTCACCATAGCCCTCTATGGGCTTCCAAATATCACTTTGCCAATTCAACAAGAACTGTCTTAGCGAAAGGCTTCTTGAGGGGAAAGCTGGAACTCTGTGAGATGATTTCACAGAACTCAAAAAAGTTTCTCAGAAAGCTTCTTTCTCGTTGTTATCGGAGTTTATATCTTTTGGCCCTATAGTCTTCAAAGGGATCCGAAATATCTGTTCTCAGATTCCACAGAAATAAGGCTAGCAAAGAGATCCACGAAATACAGATGTAACTCTGTGAGATGAATTAACAGAACACTAAGCAGTTTCTCAGAAAGCTTCTTTCCAGATTTCATCTGAGGATATTTCCTTTTTCACCTTTGCCCTCTATGGGCTTCCAAATATCACTTTGCCAATTCCACAAGAACTGTCTTAGCGAAAGGCTTCTTGAGGGGAAAGCTGTAACTCTGTGAGATGATTTCACAGAACACAAAGAAGTTTCTCAGAAAGCTTCTTTCTCGTTGTTATCGGAGTTTATATCCTTTGGCCCTATAGTCTTCAAATGGATCCGAAATATGTGTTCTCAGATTCCACAGAAATAAGGCTAGCAAAGAGATCCACGAAATACAGATTAACTCTGTGAGATGAATTAACAGAACACTAAGCAGTTTTTCAGAAAGCTTCTTTCCAGATTTCATCTGAGGATATTTCCTTTTTCACCATTGCCCTCTATGGGCTTCCAAATATCACTTTGCCAATTCCACAAGAACTGTCTTAGCGAAAGGCTTCTTGAGGGGAAAGCTGTAACTCTGTGAGATGATTTCACAGAACACAAAGAAGTTTCTCAGAAAGCTTCTTTCTCATTGTTATCGGTGTTTATATCCTTTGGCCCTATAGTCTTCAAAGGGATCCGAAATATCTGTTCTCAGATTCCACAGAAATAAGGCTTGCAAAGAGATCCACGAAATACAGATGTAACTCTGTGGGATGAATTAACAGAACACTAAGCAGTTTCTCAGAAAGCTTCTTTCCAGATTTCATCTGAGGATATTTCCTTTTTCACCATAGCCCTCTATGCGCTTCGAAATATCACTTTGCCAATTCCACAATAAATGTCTTAGCGAAAGACTTCTTGTGGGGAAAGCTGTAACTCTGTGAGATGATTTCACAGAACACAAAGAAGTTTCTCAGAAAGTTTCTTTCTCTTTGTTATCGGAGTTTATTTCCTTTGTCCCTATAGTGTTTAAAGGGATCCGAAATATCTGTTCTCAGATTCCACAGAAATAAGGCTAGCAAAGAGATCCACGAAATACAGATGTAACTCTGTGAGATGAATTAACAGAACACTAAGCAGTTTCTCAGAAAGCTTCTTTCCAGATTTCATCTGAGGATATTTCCTTTTTCACCATTGCCCTCTATGGGCTTCAAAATATCACTTTGCCAATTCCACAAGAACTGTCTTAGCGAAGGCTTCTTGAGGGGAAAGCTGTAACTCTGTGAGATGATTTCACAGAACACAAAGAAGTTTCCCAGAAAGCTTCTTTCTCGTCGTTATCGGAGTTTATATCCTTTGGCCCTTTAGTCTTCAAAGGGATCCGAAATATCTGTTCTCAGATTCCACAGAAATAAGGCTAGCAAAGAGATCCACGAAATACAGATGTAACTCTGTGAGATGAATTAACAGAACACTAAGCAGTTTCTCAGAAAGCTTCTTTCCAGATTTCATCTGAGGATATTTCCTTTTTCACCATAGCCCTCTATGCGCTTCCAAATATCACTTTGCCAATTCCAGAAGAACTGTCGTAGCGAAAGGCTTCTTGAGAGGAAAGCTGTAACTCTGTGAGATGATTTCACAGAACACAAAGAAGTTTCTCAGAAAGCTTCTTTCTCGTTGTTATCGGAGTTTATATCCTTTGGCCCTATAGTCTTCAAAGGGATCCGAAATATCTCTTCTCAGATTCCACAGAAATAAGGCTAGCAAAGAGATCCACGAAATACAGATGTAACTCTGTGAGATGAATTAACAGAACACTAAGCAGTTTCTCAGAAAGCTTCTTTCCAGATTTCATCTGAGGATATTTCTTTTTTCACCATAGCCCTCTATGGGCTTCCAAATATCACTTTGCCAATTCAACAAGAACTGTCTTAGCGTAAGGCTTCTTTAGGGGAAAGCTGTAACTCTGTGAGATGATTTCACAGAACACAAAGAAGTTTCTCAGAAAGCTTCCTTCTCTTTGTTATCGGAGTTTATTTCCTTTGGCCCTATAGTCTTCAAAGGGATCCGAAATATCTGTTCTCAGATTCCACAGAAATAAGGCTAGCAAAGAGATCCACGAAATACAGATGTAACTCTGTGAGATGAATTAACAGAACACTAAGCAGTTTCTCAGAAAGCTTCTTTCCAGATTTCATCTGAGGATATTTCCTTTTCCACCGTTGCCCTCTATAGGCTTCCAAATATCACTTTGCCAATTCAACAAGAACTGTCTTAGCGAAAGTCTTCTTGAGGGGAAAGCTGTAACTCTGTGAGATGATTTCACAGAACACAAAGAAGTTTCTCAGAAAGCTTCTTTCTCGTTGTTTTCGGAGTTTATATCCTTTGGCCCTATAGTCTTCAAAGGGATCCGAAATATCTGTTCTCAGATTCCACAGAAATAAGGCTAGCAAAGAGATCCACGAAATACAGATGTAACTCTGTGAGATGAATTAACAGAACACTAAGCAGTTTCTCAGAAAGCTTCTTTCCAGATTTCATCTGAGGATATTTCCTTTTTCACCATAGCCCTCTATGGGCTTCCAAATATCACTTTGCCAATTCAACAAGAACTGCCTTAGCGAAAGGCTTCTTGAGGGGAAAGCTGTAACTCTGTGAGATGATTTCACAGAACACAAAGAAGTTTCTCAGAAAGCTTCCTTCTCTTTCTTATCGGAGTTTATTTCCTTTGGCTCTATATTCATCAAAGGGATCCGAAATATCTCTTCTCAGATTCCACAGAAATAAGGCTAGCAAAGAGATCCACGAAATACAGATGTAACTTTGTGAGATGATTTCACAAAACACAAAGAAGTTTCTCAGAAAGCTTCCTTCTCGTTGTTATCGGAGTTTATATTTTTTGGCCTTATAGTCTTCAAAGGGATCCGAAATATCTGTTCTCATATTCCACAGAAATAAGGCTAGCAAAGAGATCCACGAAATACAGATGTAACTCTGTGATATGAATTAACAGAACACTAAGCAGTTTCTCAGAAAGCTTCTTTCCAGATTTCATCTGAGGATATTTCCTTTTTCACCATTGCCCTCTAAGGGCTTCCAAATATCACTTTGCCAATTCCACAAGAACTGTCTTAGCGAAAGGCTTCTTGAGGGGAAAGCTGTAACTCTGTGAGATGATTTCACAGAACACAAAGAAGTTTCTCAGAAAGCTTCCTTCTCTTTCTTATCGGAGTTTATTTCCTTTGGCCCAATATTCATCAAAGGGATCCGAAATATCTCTTCTCAGATTCCACAGAAATAAGGCTAGCAAAGAGATCCACGAAATACAGATGTAACTCTGTGAGATGAATTAATAGAACACTAAGCAGTTTCTCAGAAAGCTTCTTTCCAGATTTCAACTGAGTATATTTCCTTTTTTACCATTGTCCTCTATGGGCTTCCAAATATCACTTTGCGAATTCCACAAGAACTGTCTTAGCGAAAGGCTTCTTTAGGGGAAAGCTGTAACTCTGTGAGATGATTTCACAGAACACAAAGAAGTTTCTCAGAAATCTTCCTTCTCGTCGTTATCGGAGTTTATATCCTTTGGCCCTTTAGTCTTCAAAGGGATCCGAAATATCTGTTCTCAGATTCCACAGAAATAAGGCTAGCAAAGAGATCCACGAAATACAGATGTAACTCTGTGAGATGAATTAACAGAACACTAAGCAGTTTCTCAGAAAGCTTCTTTCCAGATTTCATTTGAGGATATTTCCTTTTTCACCATTGCCCTCTATGGGCTTCCAAATATCACTTTGCCAATTCAACAAGAACTGTCTTAGCGAAAGGCTTCTTGAGGGGAAAGCTGTAACTCTGTGAGATGATTTCACAGAACTCAAAGAAGTTTCTCAGAAAGCTTCTTTCTCGTTGTTATCGGAGTTTATATCCTTTGGCCCTATAGTCTTCAAAGGGATCCGAAATATCTGTTCTCAGATTCCACAGAAATAAGGCTAGCAAAGAGATCCACGAAATACAGATGTAACTCTGTGAGATGAATTAACAGAACACTAAGCATTTTCTCAGAAAGCTTCTTTCCAGATTTCATCTGAGGATATTTCCTTTTTCACCATGGCCCTCTATGGGCTTCCAAATATCACTTTGCCAATTCCACAAGAACTGTCTTAGCGAAAGGCTTCTTGAAGGGAAAGCTGTAACTCTGTGAGATGATTTCACAGAACACAAAGAAGTTTCTCAGAAAGCTTCTTTCTCGTTGTTATCGGAGTTTATATCCTTTGGCCCTATAGTCTTCAAATGGATCCGAAATATCTGTTCTCAGATTCCACAGAAATAAGGTTAGCAAAGAGATCCACGAAATACAGATGTAACTCTGTGAGATGAATTAACAGAACACTAAGCAGTTTCTCAGAAAGCTTCTTTCCAGATTTCATCTGAGGATATTTCCTTTTTCACCATTGCCCTCTATGGGCTTCCAAATATCACTTTGCCAATTCAACAAGAACTCTCTTAGCGAAAGGCTTCTTGAGGGGAAAGCTGTAACTCTGTGAGATGATTTCACAGAACACAAAGAAGTTTCTCAGAAAGCTTCTTTCTCATTGTTATCGGAGTTTATATCCTTTGGCCCTATAGTCTTCAAAGGGATCCGAAATATCTGTTCTCAGATTCCACAGAAATAAGGCTAGCAAAGAGATCCACGAAATACAGATGTAACTCTGTGAGATGAATTAACAGAACACTAAGCAGTTTCTCAGAAAGCTTCTTTCCAGATTTCATCTGAGGATATTTCCTTTTTCACCATTGCCCTCTATGGGCTTCCAAATATCACTTTGCCAATTCCACAAGAACTGTCTTAGCGAAAGGCTTCTTGAAGGGAAAGCTGTAACTCTGTGAGATGATTTCACAGAACACAAAGAAGTTTCTCAGAAAGCTTCTTTCTCCTTGTTATCGGAGTTTATATCCTTTGGCCCTATAGTCTTCAAAGGGATCCGAAATATCTGTTCTCAGATTCCACAGAAATAAGGCTAGCAAAGAGTTCCACGAAATACAGATGTAACTCTGTGAGATGAATTAACAGAACACTAAGCAGTTTCTCAGAAAGCTTCTTTCCAGATTTCATCTGAGGATATTTCCTTTTTCACCATAGCATTCTATGGGCTTCCAAATATCACTTTGCCTATTCCACAAGAACTGTCTTAGCGAAAGGCTTCTTGTGGGGAAAGCTGTAACTCTGTGAGATGATTTCACAGAACACAAAGAAGTTTCTCAGAAAGCTTCCTTCTCTTTCTTATCGGAGTTTATTTCCTTTGGCCCTATATTCATCAAAGGGATCCCAAATATCTCTTCTCAGATTCCACAGAAATAAAGCTAGCAAAGAGATCCACGAAATACAGATGTAACTTTGTGAGATGAATTAACAGAACACTAAGCAGTTTCTCAGAAAGCTTCTTTCCAGATTTCATCTGAGGATATTTCCTTTTTCACCATTGCCCTCTACGGGCTTCCAAATATCACTTTGCCAATTCCACAAGAACTGTCTTAGCGAAAGGCTTCTTGAAGGGAAAGCTGTAACTCTGTGAGATGATTTCACAGAACACAAAGAAGTTTCTCAGAAAGCTTCCTTCTCTTTCTTATCGGAGTTTATTTCCTTTGGCCCTATATTCATCAAAGGGATCCGAAATATCTCTTCTCAGATTCCACAGAAATCAGGCTAGCAAAGAGATCCACGAAATACAGATGTAAATCTGTGAGATGAATTAACAGAACACTAAGCAGTTTCTCAGAAAGCTTCTTTCCAGATTTCATCTGAGGATATTTCCTTTTTCACCATTGCCCTCTATAGGCTTCCAAATATCACTTTGCAAATTCAGCAAGAACTGTCTTAGCGAAAGGCTTCTTGAGGGGAAAGCTGTAACTCTGTGAGATGATTTCACGGAACACAAAGAAGTTTCTCAGAAAGCTTCTTTCTCGTTGTTATCGGAGTTTATATCCTTTGGCCCTATTGTCTTCAAAGGAATCCGAAATATCTGTTCTCAGATTCCACAGAAATAAGGCTAGCAAAGAGATCCACGAAATACAGATGTAACTCTGTGAGATGAATTAACAGAACACTAAGCAGTTTCTCAGAAAGCTTCTTTCCAGATTTCATCTGAGGATATTTCCTTTTTCACCATAGCCCTCTATGGGCTTCCAAATATCACTTTGCCAATTCCACAAGAACTGTCTTAGCGAAAGGCTTCTTGAGGGGAAAGCTGTAACTCTGTGAGATGATTTCACAGAACACAAAGAAGTTTCTCAGAAAGCTTCCTTCTCTTTCTTATCGGAGTTTATTTCCTTTGGCCCTATATTCATCAAAGGGATCCGAAATATCTCTTCTCAGATTCCACAGAAATAAGGCTAGCAAAGACATCCACGAAATACAGATGTAACTTTGTGAGATGATTTCACAGAACACAAAGAAGTTTCTCAGAAATCTTCCTTCTCGTTGTTATCGGAGTTTATATCCTTTGGCCTTAGAGTCTTCAAAGGGATCCGAAATATCTGTTCTCAGATTCCACAGAAATAAGGCTAGCAAAGAGATCCACGAAATACAGATGTAACTCTGTCAGATGAATTAACAGAACACTAAGCAGTTTCTCAGAAAGCTTCTTTCCAGATTTCATCTGAGGATATTTCCTTTTTCACCATTGCCCTCTATGGGCTTCCAAATATCACTTTGCCAATTCCACAAGAACTGTCTTAGCGAAAGGCTTCTTGAGGGGAAAGCTGTAACTCTGTGAGATGATTTCACAGAACACAAAGAAGTTTCTCAGAATGCTTCCTTCCCTTTCTTATCGGAGTTTATTTCCTTTGGCCCTATATTCATCAAAGGGATCCGAAATATCTCTTCTCAGATTCCACAGAAATAAGGCTAGCAAAGAGATCCACGAAATACAGATGTAACTCTGTGAGATGAATTAATAGAACACTAAGCAGTTTCTCAGAAAGCTTCTTTCCAGATTTCATCTGAGGATATTTCCTTTTTCACCATTGCCCTCTATGGGCTTCCAAATATCACTTTGCGAATTCCACAAGAACTGTCTTAGCGAAAGGCTTCTTGAGGGGAAAGCTGTAACTCTGTGAGATGATTTCACAGAACACAAAGAAGTTTCTCAGAAAGCTTCTTTCTCGTTGTTATCGGAGTTTATATCCTTTGGCCCTATAGTCTTCAAATGGATCCGAAATATCTGTTCTGAGATTCCACAGAAATAAGGCTAGCAAAGAGATCCACGAAATACAGATGTAACTCTGTGAGATGAATTAACGGAACACTAAGCAGTTTCTCAGAAAGCTTCTTTCCAGATTTCATCTCAGGATATTAACTTTTTCACCATTGCCCTCTATGGGCTTCCAAATATCACTTTGCCAATTCCACAAGAACTGTCTTAGCGAAAGGCTTCTTGAAGGGAAAGGTGTAACTCTGTGAGATGATTTCACAGAACACAAAGAAGTTTCTCAGAAAGCTTCTTTCTCGTTGTTATCGGAGTTTATATCCTTTGGCCCTATAGTCTTCAAATGGATCCGAAATATCTGTTCTGAGATTCCACAGAAATAAGGCTAGCAAAGAGATCCACGAAATACAGATGTAACTCTGTGAGATGAATTAACAGAACACTAAGCAGTTTCTCAGAAAGCTTCTTTCCAGATTTCATCTGAGGATATTTCCTTTTTCACCATTGCCCTCTATGGGCTTCCAAATATCACTTTGGCAATTCCAGAAGAACTGTCTTAGCGAAAGGCTTCTTGAGGGGAAAGCTGTAACTCTGTGAGATGATTTCACAGAACACAAAGAAGTTTCTCAGAAAGCTTCTTTCTCATTGTTATCGGAGTTTATATCCTTTGGCCCTATGGTCTTCAAAGGGAACCGAAATATCTGTTCTCAGATTCCACAGAAATAAGGCTAGCAAAGAGATCCACGAAATACAGATGTAACTCTGTGAGATGAATTAACAGAACACTAAGCAGTTTCTCAGAAAGCTTCTTTCCAGATTTCATCTGAGGATATTTCCTTTTTCACCATAGCCCTCTATGGGCTTCCAGATATCACTTTGCCAATTCCACAATAAATGTCTTAGCGAAAGACTTCTTGTGGGGAAAGCTGTAACTCTGTGAAATGATTTCACAGAACACAAAGAAGTTTCTCAGAAAGTTTCTTTCTCTTTGTTATCGGAGTTTATTTCCTTAGGCCCTATATTCATCAAAGGGATCCGAAATATCTCTTCTCAGATTCCACAGAAATAAGGCTAGCAAAGAGATCCACGAAATACAGATGTAACTCTGTGAGATGAATTAATAGAACACTAAGCAGTTTCTCAGAAAGCTTCTTTCCAGATTTCAACTGAGGATATTTCCTTTTTTACCATTGCCCTCTATGGGCTTCCAATATCACTTTGCGAAATCCACAAGAACTGTCTTAGCGAAAGGCTTCTTGAGGGGAAAGCTGTAACTCTGTGAGATGATTTCACAGAACACAAAGAAGTTTCTCAGAAATCTTCTTTCTCGTCGTTATCGGAGTTTATATCCTTTGGCCCTTTAGTCTTCAAAGGGATCCGAAATATCTGTTCTCAGATTCCACAGAAATAAGGCTAGCAAAGAGATCCACGAAATACAGATGTAACTCTGTGAGATGAATTAACAGAACACTAAGCAGTTTCTCAGAAAGCTTCTTTCCAGATTTCATCTGAGGATATTTCCTTTTTCACCATTGCCCTCTATGGGCTTCCAAATATCACTTTGCCAATTCAACAAGAACTGTCTTAGCGAAAGGCTTCTTTAGGGGAAAGCTGTAACTCTGTGAGATGATTTCACAGAACACAAAGAAGTTTCTCAGAAAGCTTCTTTCTCGTTGTTATCGGAGTTTATATCCTTTGGCCCTATAGTCTTCAAAGGGATCCGAAATATCTTTTCTCAGATTCCACAGAAATAAGGCTAGCAAAGAGATCCACGAAATACAGTTGTAACTCTGTGAGATGAATTAACAGAACACTAAGCAGTTTCTCAGAAAGCTTCTTTCCAGATTTCATCTGAGGATATTTCCTTTTTCACCATTGCCCTCTATGGGCTTCCAAATATCACTTTGCCAATTCCACAAGAACTGTCTTAGCGAAAGGCTTCTTGAAGGGAAAGCTGTAACTCTGTGAGATGATTTCACAGAACACAAAGAAGTTTCTCAGAAAGCTTCTTTCTCGTTGTTATCGGAGTTTATATCCTTTGGCCCTATAGTCTTCAAATGGATCCGAAATATCTGTTCTCAGATTCCACAGAAATAAGGCTAGCAAAGAGAGCCACGAAATACAGATGTAACTCTGTGAGATGAATTAACAGAACACTAAGCAGTTTCTCAGAAAGCTTCTTTCCAGATTTCATCTGAGGATATTTCCTTTTTCACCATTGCCCTCTATGGGCTTCCAAATATCACTTTGCCAATTCCAGTAGAACTGTCTTAGCGAAAGGCTTCTTGAGGGGAAAGCTGTAACTCTGTGAGATGATTTCACAGAACACAAAGAAGTTTCTCAGAAAGCTTCTTTCTCATTGTTATCGGAGTTTATATACTTTGGCCATATAGTCTTCAAAGGGATCCGAAATATCTGTTTTCAGATTCCACAGAAATAAGGCTAGCAAAGAGATCCACGAAATACAGATGTAACTCTGTGAGATGAATTAACAGAACACTAAGCAGTTTCTCAGAAAGCTTCTTTCCAGATTTCATCTGAGGATATTTCCTTTTTCACCATAGCCCTCTATGCACTTCCAAATATCACTTTGCCAATTCCACAATAAATGTCTTACCGAAAGACTTCTTGTGGGGAAAGCTGTAACTCTGTGAGATGATTTCACAGAACACAAAGAAGTTTCTCAGAAAGCTTCCTTCTCTTTCTTTTCGGAGTTTATTTCCTTTGGCCCTATAGTCTTCAAAGGGATCCGAAATATCTGTTCTCAGATTCCACAGAAATAAGGCTAGCAAAGAGATCCACGAAATACAGATGTAACTCTGTGAGATGAATTAACAGAACACTAAGCAGTTTCTCAGAAAGCTTCTTTCCAGATTTCATCTGAGGATATTTCCTTTTTCACCATTGCCCTCTATGGGCTTCCAAATATCACTTTGCCAATTCCACAAGAACTGTCTTAGCGAAAGGCTTCTTGAGGGGAAAGCTGTAACTCTGTGACATGATTTCACAGAACCCAAGAAGTTTCTCAGAAAGCTTCTTTCTCTTTGTTATCGGAGGATATTTCCTTTGGCCCAATAGTCTTCTGCGGGATCCGAAATATCTGTTCTCAGATTCCACAAAAATAAGGCTAGCAAAGAGATCCACGAAATACAGATGTAACTCTGTGAGATGAATTAATAGAACACTAAGCAGTTTCTCAGAAAGCTTCTTTCCAGATTTCAACTGAGGATATTTCCTTTTTTACCATTGCCCTCTATGGGCTTCCAATATCACTTTGCGAAATCCACAAGAACTGTCTTAGCGAAAGGCTTCTTGAGGGGAAAGCTGTAACTCTGTGAGATGATTTCACAGAACACAAAAAGTTTCTCAGAAATCTTCTTTCTCGTCGTTATCGGAGTTTATATCCTTTGGCCCTTTAGTCTTCAAAGGGATCCGAAATATCTGTTCTCAGATTCCACAGAAATAAGGCTAGCAAAGAGATCCACGAAATACAGATGTAACTCTGTGAGATGAATTAACAGAACACTAAGCAGTTTCTCAGAAAGCTTCTTTCCAGATTTCATCTGTGGATATTTCCTTTTTCACCATTGCCCTCTATGGGCTTCCAAATATCACTTTGCCAATTCAACAAGAACTGTCTTAGCGAAAGGCTTCTTGAGGGGAAAGCTGTAACTCTGTGACATGATTTCACAGAACTCAAAGAAGTTTCTCAGAAAGCTTGTTTCTCGTTGTTATCGGAGTTTATATCCTTTGGCCCTATAGTCTTTAAAGGGATCCGAAATATCTGTTCTCAGATTCCACAGAAATAAGGCTAGGAAAGAGATCCACGAAATACAGATGTAACTCTGTGAGATGAATTAACAGAACACTAAGCAGTTTCTCAGAAAGCTTCTTTCCAGATTTCATCTGAGGATATTTCCTTTTTCACCATTGCCCTCTAAGGGCTTCCAAATATCACTTTCCCAATTCCACAAGAACCGTCTTAGCGAAAGGCTTCTTGAGGGGAAAGATGTAACTCTGTGAGATGATTTCACAGAACACAAAGAAGTTTCTCAGAAAGCTTCCTTCTCTTTCTTTTCGGAGTTTATTTCCTTTGGCCCTATATTCATCAAAGGGATCCGAAATATCTCTTCTCAGATTCCACAGAAGTAAGGCTAGCAAAGAGATCCACGAAATACAGATGTAACTCTGTGAGATGAATTAACAGAACACTAAGCAGTTTCTCAGAAAGCTTCTTTCCAGATTTCATCTGAGGATATTTCCTTTTTCACCATTGCCCTCTATAGGCTTCCAAATATCACTTTGCCAATTCAACAAGAACTGTCTTAGCGAAAGGCTTCTTGAGGGGAAAGCTGTAACTCTGTGAGATGATTTCACAGAACACAAAGAAGTTTCTCAGAAAGGTTCCTTCTCTTTCTTATCGGAGTTTATTTCCTTTGGCCCTATATTCATCAAAGGGATCCGAAATATCTCTTCTCAGATTCCACAGAAATAAGGCTAGCAAAGAGATCCACGAAATACAGATGTAACTTTGTGAGATGATTTCACAGAACAAAAAGAAGTTTCTCAGAAAGCTTCCTTCTCGTTGTTATCGGAGTTTATATCCTTTGGCCTTATAGTCTTCAAAGGGATCCGAAATATCTGTTCTCAGATTCCACAGAAATAAGGCTAGTAAAGAGATCCACGAAATACAGATGTAACTCTGTGAGATGAATTAACAGAACACTAAGCAGTTTCTCAGAAAGCTTCTTTCCAGATTTCATCTGAGGATATTTCCTTTTTCACCATTGCCCTCTATGGGCTTCCAAATATCACTTTGCCAATTCCACAAGAACTGTCTTAGCCAAAGGCTTCTTGAGGTGAAGCTGTAACTGTGTGAGATGATTTCACAGAACCCAAGAAGTTTCTCAAAAAGCTTCTTTCTCTTTGTTATCAGAGGATATTTCCTTTGGCCCAATAGTCTTCTGCGGGATCCGAAATATCTGTTCTCAGATTCTACAAAAATAAGGCTAGCAAAGAGATCCACGAAATACACATGTAACTCTGTGAGATGAATTAACAGAACACTAAGCAGTTTCTCAGAAAGCTTCTTTCCAGATTTCATCCGAGGATATTTCCTTTTTCACCATTGCCCTCTATGGGCTTCCAAATATCACTTTGCCAATTCCAAAAGAACTGTCTTAGCGAAAGGCTTCTTGAAGGGAAAGCTGTAACTCTGTGAGATGATTTCACAGAACACAAAGAAGTTTCTCAGAAAGCTTCTTTCTCGTTGTTATCGGAGTTTATATCCTTTGGCCCTATTGTCTTCCAATGGATCCGAAATATCTGTTCTCAGATTCCACAGAAATAAGGCTAGCAAAGAGATCCACGAAATACAGATGTAACTCTGTGAGATGAATTAACAGAACACTAAGCAGTTTCTCAGAAAGCTTCTTTCCAGATTTCATCTGAGGATATTTCCTTTTTCACCATTGCCCTCTATGGGCTTCCAAATATCACTTTGCCAATTCCAGAAGAACTGTCTTAGCGAAAGGCTTCTTGAGGGGAAAGCTGTAACTCTGTGAGATGATTTCACAGAACACAAAGAAGTTTCTCAGAAAGCTTCTTTCTCGTTGTTATCGGGGTTTATATCCTTAGGACCTATAGTCTTCAAAGGGATCTGAAATATCTGTTCTCAGATTCCACAGAAATAAGGCTAGCAAAGAGATCCATGAAATACAGATGTAACTCTGTGAGATGAATTAACAGAACACTAAGCAGTTTCTCAGAAAGCTTCTTTCCAGATTTCATCTGAGGATATTTCCTTTTTCACCATAGCCCTCTATGCACTTCCAAATATCACTTTGCCAATTCCACAATAAATGTCTTAGCGAAAGACTTCTTGTGGGGAAAGCTGTAACTCTGTGAGATGATTTCACAGAACACAAAGAAGTTTCTCAGGAAGCTTCCTTCTCTTTGTTATCGGAGTTTATTTCCTTTGGCCCTATAGTCTTCAAAGGGATCCGAAATATCTGTTCTCAGATTCCACAGAAATAAGGCTAGCAAAGAGTTCCACGAAATACAGATGTAACTCTGTGAGATGAATTAACAGAACACTAAGCAGTTTCTCAGAAAGCTTCTTTCCAGATTTCATCTGAGGATATTTCCTTTTTCACCATTGCCCTCTATGGGCTTCCAAATATCACTTTGCCAATTCCACAAGAACTGTCTTAGCGAAAGGCTTCTTGAGGGGAAAGCTGTAACTCTGTGAGTTGATTTCACAGAACACAAAGAAGTTTCTCAGAAAGCTTCCTTCTCTTTCTTATCGGAGTTTATTTCCTTTGGCCCTATATTCATCAAAGGGATCCGAAATATCTCTTCTCAGATTCCACAGAAATAAGGCTAGCAAAGAGATCCACGAAATACAGATGTAACTCTGTGAGATGAATTAATAGAACACTAAGCAGTTTCTCAGAAAGCTTCTTTCCAGATTTCATCTGAGGATATTTCCTTTTTCACCATTGCCCTCTATGGGCTTCCAAATATCACTTTGCGAATTCCACAAGAACTGTCTTAGCGAAAGGCTTCTTGAGGGGAAAGCTGTAACTCTGTGAGATGATTTCACAGAACACAAAGAAGTTTCTCAGAAATCTTCTTTCTCGTCGTTATCGGAGTTTATATCCTTTGGCCCTTTAGTCTTCAAAGGGATCCGAAATATCTGTTCTCAGATTCCACAGAAATAAGGCTAGCAAAGAGATCCACGAAATACAGATGTAACTCTGTGAGATGAATTAACAGAACACTAAGCAGTTTCTCAGAAAGCTTCTTTCCAGATTTCATCTGAGGATATTTCCTTTTTCACCATTGCCCTCTATGGGCTTCCAAATATCACTTTGCCAATTCAACAAGAACCGTCTTAGCGAAAGGCTTCTTGAGGGGAAAGCTGTAACTCTGTGAGATGATTTCACAGAACTCAAAGAAGTTTCTCAGAAAGCTTCTTTCTCGTTGTTATCGGAGTTTATATCCTTTGGCCCTATAGTCTTCAAATGGATCCGAAATATCTGTTCTCAGATTCCACAGAAATAAGGCTAGCAAAGAGATCCACGAAATACAGATGTAACTCTGTGAGATGAATTAACAGAACACTAAGCAGTTTCTCAGAAAACTTCTTTCCAGATTTCATCTGAGGATATTTCCTTTTTCACCATTGCCCTCTATGGGCTTCCAAATATCACTTTGCCAATTCCAGAAGAACTGTCTTAGCGAAAGGCTTCTTGAGGGGAAAGCTGTAACTCTGTGAGATGATTTCACAGAACACAAAGAAGTTTCTCAGAAAGCTTCTTTCTCCTTGTTATCGGAGTTTATATCCTTTGGCCCTATAGTCTTCAAAGGGATCCGAAATATCTGTTCTCAGATTCCACAGAAATAAGGCTAGCAAAGAGATCCAAGAAATACAGATGTAACTCTGTGAGATGAATTAACAGAACACTAAGCAGTTTCTCAGAAAGCTTCTTTCCAGATTTCATCTGAGGATATTTCCTTTTTGACGATAGCCCTCTATGCACTTCCAAATATCACTTTGCCAATTCCACAATAAATGTCTTAGCGAAAGACTTCTTGTGGGGAAAGCTGTAACTCTGTGAGATGATTTCACAGAACACAAAGAAGTTTCTCAGAAAGCTTCCTTCTCTTTGTTATCGGAGTTTATTTCCTTTGGCCCTATAGTCTTTAAAGGGATCCGAAATATCTGTTCTCAGATTCCACAGAAATAAGGCTAGCAAAGAGATCCACGAAATACAGATGTAACTTTGTGAGATGATTTCACAGAACACAAAGAAGTTTCTCAGAAAGCTTCCTTCTCGTTGTTATCGGAGTTTATATCCTTTGGCCCTATAGTCTTCAAAGCGAACCGAAATATCTGTTCTCAGATTCCACAGAAATAAGGCTAGCAAAGAGATCCACGAAATACAGATGTAACTCTGTGAGATGAATTAACAGAACACTAAGCAATTTCTCAGAAAGCTTCTTTCCAGATTTCATCTGAGGATATTTCCTTTTTCACCATTGCCCTCTATAGGCTTCAAAATATCACTTTGCCAATTCAACAAGAACGGTCTTAGCGAAAGGCTTCTTGAGGGGAAAGCTGTAACTCTGTGAGATGATTTCACAGAACACAGAGAAGTTTCTCAGAAAGCTTCTTTCTCGTTGTTATCGGAGTTTATATCCTTTGGCCCTATAGTCTTCAAAGGGATCCGAAATATCTGTTCTCAGATTCCACAGAAATAAGGCGAGCAAAGAGTTCCACGAAATACAGATGTAACACTGTGAGATGAATTAACAGAACACTAAGCAGTTTCTCAGAAAGCTTCTTTCCAGATTTCATCTGAGTATATTTCCTTTTTCACCATAGCCCTCTATGGGCTTCCAAATATCACTTTGCCAATTCCACAAGAACGGTCTTAGCGAAAGGCTTCTTGAGGGGAAATCTGTAACTCTGTGAGATGATTTCACAGAACCCAAAGAAGTTTCTCAGAAAGCTTCCTTCTCTTTCTTATCGGAGTTTATTTCCTTTGGCCCTATATTCATCAAAGGGATCCGAAATATCTGTTCTCAGATTCCACAGAAATAAGGCTAGCAAAGATATCCACGAAAAACAGATGTAACTCTGTGAGATGAATTAACAGAACACTAAGCAGTTTCTCAGAAAGCTTCTTTCCAGATTTCATCTGAGGATATTTCCTTTTTCACCATAGCCCTCTATGCGCTTCCAAATATCACTTTGCCAATTCCACAATAAATGTCTTAGCGAAAGACTTCTTGTGGGGAAAGCTGTAACTCTGTGAGATGATTTCACAGAACACAAAGAAGTTTCTCAGAAAGTTTCTTTCTCTTTGTTATCGGAGTTTATTTCCTTTGGCCCTATAGTCTTTAAGGGATCCGAAATATCTTTTCTCAGATTTCACAGAAATAAGGCTAGCAAAGAGATCCACGAAATACAGATGTAACTCTGTGAGATGAATTAACAGAACACTAAGCAGTTTCTCAGAAAGCTTCTTTCCAGATTTCATCTGAGGATATTTCCTTTTTCACCATAGCCCTCTATGGGCTTCCAAATATCACTTTGCCAATTCCACAAGAACTGTCTTAGCAAAAGGCTTCTTGAGGGGAAAGCTGTAACTCTGTGAGATGATTTCACAGAACACAAAGAAGTTTCTCAGAAAGCTTCCTTCTCGTTGTTATCGGAGTTTATTTCCTTTGGCCCTATAGTCTTTAAAGGGATCCGAAATATCTGTTCTCAGATTCCACAGAAATAAGGCTAGGAAAGAGATCCACGAAATACAGATGTAACTCTGTGAGATGAATTAACAGAACACTAAGCAGTTTCTCAGAAAGCTTCTTTCCAGATTTCATCTGAGGATATTTCCTTTTTCACCATTGCCCTCTAAGGGCTTCCAAATATCACTTTCCCAATTCCACAAGAACCGTCTTAGCGAAAGGCTTCTTGAGGGGAAAGCTGTAACTCTGTGAGATGATTTCACAGAACACAAAGAAGTTTCTCAGAAAGCTTCCTTCTCTTTCTTTTCGGAGTTTATTTCCTTTGGCCCTATATTCATCAAAGGGATCCGAAATATCTCTTCTCAGATTCCACAGAAGTAAGGCTAGCAAAGAGATCCACGAAATACAGATGTAACTCTGTGAGATGAATTAACAGAACACTAAGCAGTTTCTCAGAAAGCTTCTTTCCAGATTTCATCTGAGGATATTTCCTTTTTCACCATTGCCCTCTATAGGCTTCCAAATATCACTTTGCCAATTCAACAAGAACTGTCTTAGCGAAACGCTTCTTGAGGGGAAAGCTGTAACTCTGTGAGATGATTTCACAGAACACAAAGAAGTTTCTCAGAAAGGTTCCTTCTCTTTCTTATCGGAGTTTATTTCCTTTGGCCCTATATTCATTAAAGGGATCCGAAATATCTCTTCTCAGATTCCACAGAAATAAGGCTAGCAAAGAGATCCACGAAATACAGATGTAACTTTGTGAGATGATTTCACAGAACAAAAAGAAGTTTCTCAGAAAGCTTCCTTCTCGTTGTTATCGGAGTTTATATCCTTTGGCCTTATAGTCTTCAAAGGGATCCGAAATATCTGTTCTCAGATTCCACAGAAATAAGGCTAGTAAAGAGATCCACGAAATACAGATGTAACTCTGTGAGATGAATTAACAGAACACTAAGCAGTTTCTCAGAAAGCTTCTTTCCAGATTTCATCTGAGGATATTTCCTTTTTCACCATTGCCCTCTATGGGCTTCCAAATATCACTTTGCCAATTCCACAAGAACTGTCTTAGCCAAAGGCTTCTTGAGGGGAAGCTGTAACTGTGTGAGATGATTTCACAGAACCCAAGAAGTTTCTCAAAAAGCTTCTTTCTCTTTGTTATCAGAGGATATTTCCTTTGGCCCAATAGTCTTCTGCGGGATCCGAAATATCTGTTCTCAGATTCTACAAAAATAAGGCTAGCAAAGAGATCCACGAAATACACATGTAACTCTGTGAGATGAATTAACAGAACACTAAGCAGTTTCTCAGAAAGCTTCTTTCCAGATTTCATCCGAGGATATTTCCTTTTTCACCATTGCCCTCTATGGGCTTCCAAATATCACTTTGCCAATTCCAAAAGAACTGTCTTAGCGAAAGGCTTCTTGAAGGGAAAGCTGTAACTCTGTGAGATGATTTCACAGAACACAAAGAAGTTTCTCAGAAAGCTTCTTTCTCGTTGTTATCGGAGTTTATATCCTTTGGCCCTATTGTCTTCCAATGGATCCGAAATATCTGTTCTCAGATTCCACAGAAATAAGGCTAGCAAAGAGATCCACGAAATACAGATGTAACTCTGTGAGATGAATTAACAGAACACTAAGCAGTTTCTCAGAAAGCTTCTTTCCAGATTTCATCTGAGGATATTTCCTTTTTCACCATTGCCCTCTATGGGCTTCCAAATATCACTTTGCCAATTCCAGAAGAACTGTCTTAGCGAAAGGCTTCTTGAGGGGAAAGCTGTAACTCTGTGAGATGATTTCACAGAACACAAAGAAGTTTCTCAGAAAGCTTCTTTCTCGTTGTTATCGGGGTTTATATCCTTAGGACCTATAGTCTTCAAAGGGATCTGAAATATCTGTTCTCAGATTCCACAGAAATAAGGCTAGCAAAGAGATCCACGAAATACAGATGTAACTCTGTGAGATGAATTAACAGAACACTAAGCAGTTTCTCAGAAAGCTTCTTTCCAGATTTCATCTGAGGATATTTCCTTTTTCACCATAGCCCTCTATGCACTTCCAAATATCACTTTGCCAATTCCACAATAAATGTCTTAGCGAAAGACTTCTTGTGGGGAAAGCTGTAACTCTGTGAGATGATTTCACAGAACACAAAGAAGTTTCTCAGAAAGCTTCCTTCTCTTTGTTATCGGAGTTTATTTCCTTTGGCCCTATAGTCTTCAAAGGGATCCGAAATATCTGTTCTCAGATTCCACAGAAATAAGGCTAGCAAAGAGTTCCACGAAATACAGATGTAACTCTGTGAGATGAATTAACAGAACACTAAGCAGTTTCTCAGAAAGCTTCTTTCCAGATTTCATCTGAGGATATTTCCTTTTTCACCATTGCCCTCTATGGGCTTCCAAATATCACTTTGCGAATTCCACAAGAACTGTCTTAGCGAAAGGCTTCTTGAGGGGAAAGCTGTAACTCTGTGAGTTGATTTCACAGAACACAAAGAAGTTTCTCAGAAAGCTTCCTTCTCTTTCTTATCGGAGTTTATTTCCTTTGGCCCTATATTCATCAAAGGGATCCGAAATATCTCTTCTCAGATTCCACAGAAATAAGGCTAGCAAAGAGATCCACGAAATACAGATGTAACTCTGTGAGATGAATTAATAGAACACTAAGCAGTTTCTCAGAAAGCTTCTTTCCAGATTTCATCTGAGGATATTTCCTTTTTCACCATTGCCCTCTATGGGCTTCCAAATATCACTTTGCCAATTCCAGAAGAACTGTCTTAGCGAAAGGCTTCTTGAGGGGAAAGCTGTAACTCTGTGAGATGATTTCACAGAACACAAAGAAGTTTCTCAGAAAGCTTCTTTCTCCTTGTTATCGGAGTTTATATCCTTTGGCCCTATAGTCTTCAAAGGGATCCGAAATATCTGTTCTCAGATTCCACAGAAATAAGGCTAGCAAAGAGATCCAAGAAATACAGATGTAACTCTGTGAGATGAATTAACAGAACACTAAGCAGTTTCTCAGAAAGCTTCTTTCCAGATTTCATCTGATGATATTTCCTTTTTGACAATAGCCCTCTATGCACTTCCAAATATCACTTTGCCAATTCCACAATAAATGTCTTAGCGAAAGACTTCTTGTGGGGAAAGCTGTAACTCTGTGAGATGATTTCACAGAACACAAAGAAGTTTCTCAGAAAGCTTCCTTCTCTTTGTTATCGGAGTTTATTTCCTTTGGCCCTATAGTCTTTAAAGGGATCCGAAATATCTGTTCTCAGATTCCACAGAAATAAGGCTAGCAAAGAGATCCACGAAATACAGATGTAACTTTGTGAGATGATTTCACAGAACACAAAGAAGTTTCTCAGAAAGCTTCCTTCTCGTTGTTATCGGAGTTTATATCCTTTGGCCCTATAGTCTTCAAAGCGAACCGAAATATCTGTTCTCAGATTCCACAGAAATAAGGCTAGCAAAGAGATCCACGAAATACAGATGTAACTCTGTGAGATGAATTAACAGAACACTAAGCAGTTTCTCAGAAAGCTTCTTTCCAGATTTCATCTGAGGATATTTCCTTTTTCACCATTGCCCTCTATAGGCTTCAAAATATCACTTTGCCAATTCAACAAGAACTGTCTTAGCGAAAGGCTTCTTGAGGGGAAAGCTGTAACTCTGTGAGATGATTTCACAGAACACAAAGAAGTTTCTCAGAAAGCTTCTTTCTCGTTGTTATCGGAGTTTATATCCTTTGGCCCTATAGTCTTCAAAGGGATCCGAAATATCTGTTCTCAGATTCCACAGAAATAAGGCGAGCAAAGAGTTCCACGAAATACAGATGTAACACTGTGAGATGAATTAACAGAACACTAAGCTGTTTCTCAGAAAGCTTCTTTCCAGATTTCATCTGAGGATATTTCCTTTTTCACCATAGCCCTCTATGGGCTTCCAAATATCACTTTGCCAATTCCACAAGAACTGTCTTAGCGAAAGGCTTCTTGAGGGGAAATCTGTAACTCTGTGAGATGATTTCACAGAACCCAAAGAAGTTTCTCAGAAAGCTTCCTTCTCTTTCTTATCGGAGTTTATTTCCTTTGGCCCTATATTCATCAAAGGGATCCGAAATATCTGTTCTCAGATTCCACAGAAATAAGGCTAGCAAAGAGATCCACGAAATACAGATGTAACTCTGTGAGATGAATTAACAGAACACTAAGCAGTTTCTCAGAAAGCTTCTTTCCAGATTTCATCTGAGGATATTTCCTTTTTCACCATAGCCCTCTATGGGCTTCCAAATATCACTTTGCCAATTCCACAAGAACTGTCTTAGCAAAAGGCTTCTTGAGGGGAAGCTGTAACTCTGTGAGATGATTTCACAGAACACAAAGAAGTTTCTCAGAAAGCTTCCTTCTCGTTGTTATCGGAGTTTATTTCCTTTGGCCCTATAGTCTTTAAAGGGATCCGAAATATCTGTTCTCAGATTCCACAGAAATAAGGCTAGGAAAGAGATCCACGAAATACAGATGTAACTCTGTGAGATGAATTAACAGAACACTAAGCAGTTTCTCAGAAAGCTTCTTTCCAGATTTCATCTGAGGATATTTCCTTTTTCACCATTGCCCTCTAAGGGCTTCCAAATATCACTTTCCCAATTCCACAAGAACCGTCTTAGCGAAAGGCTTCTTGAGGGGAAAGCTGTAACTCTGTGAGATGATTTCACAGAACACAAAGAAGTTTCTCAGAAAGCTTCCTTCTCTTTCTTTTCGGAGTTTATTTCCTTTGGCCCTATATTCATCAAAGGGATCCGAAATATCTCTTCTCAGATTCCACAGAAGTAAGGCTAGCAAAGAGATCCACGAAATACAGATGTAACTCTGTGAGATGAATTAACAGAACACTAAGCAGTTTCTCAGAAAGCTTCTTTCCAGATTTCATCTGAGGATATTTCCTTATTCACCATTGCCCTCTATAGGCTTCCAAATATCACTTTGCCAATTCAACAAGAACTGTCTTAGCGAAAGGCTTCTTGAGGGGAAAGCTGTAACTCTGTGAGATGATTTCACAGAACACAAAGAAGTTTCTCACAAAGGTTCCTTCTCTTTCTTATCGGAGTTTATTTCCTTTGGCCCTATATTCATCAAAGGGATCCGAAATATCTCTTCTCAGATTCCACAGAAATAAGGCTAGCAAAGAGATCCACGAAATACAGATGTAACTTTGTGAGATGATTTCACAGAACAAAAAGAAGTTTCTCAGAAAGCTTCCTTCTCGTTGTTATCGGAGTTTATATCCTTTGGCCTTATAGTCTTCAAAGGGATCCGAAATATCTGTTCTCAGATTCCACAGAAATAAGGCTAGTAAAGAGATCCACGAAATACAGATGTAACTCTGTGAGATGAATTAACAGAACACTAAGCAGTTTCTCAGAAAGCTTCTTTCCAGATTTCATCTGAGGATATTTCCTTTTTCACCATTGCCCTCTATGGGCTTCCAAATATCACTTTGCCAATTCCACAAGAACTGTCTTAGTCAAAGGCTTCTTGAGGGGAAGCTGTAACTGTGTGAGATGATTTCACAGAACCCAAGAAGTTTCTCAAAAAGCTTCTTTCTCTTAGTTATCAGAGGATATTTCCTTTGGCCCAATAGTCTTCTGCGGGATCCGAAATATCTGTTCTCAGATTCTACAAAAATAAGGCTAGCAAAGAGATCCACGAAATACACATGTAACTCTGTGAGATGAATTAACAGAACACTAAGCAGTTTCTCAGAAAGCTTCTTTCCAGATTTCATCCGAGGATATTTCCTTTTTCACCATTGCCCTCTATGGGCTTCCAAATATCACTTTGCCAATTCCAAAAGAACTGTCTTAGCGAAAGGCTGCTTGAAGGGAAAGCTGTAACTCTGTGAGATGATTTCACAGAACACAAAGAAGTTTCTCAGAAAGCTTCTTTCTCGTTGTTATCGGAGTTTATATCCTTTGGCCCTATTGTCTTCCAATGGATCCGAAATATCTGTTCTCAGATTCCACAGAAATAAGGCTAGCAAAGAGATCCACGAAATACAGATGTAACTCTGTGAGATGAATTAACAGAACACTAAGCAGTTTCTCAGAAAGCTTCTTTCCAGATTTCATCTGAGGATATTTCCTTTTTCACCATTGCCCTCTATGGGCTTCCAAATATCACTTTGCCAATTCCAGAAGAACTGTCTTAGCGAAAGGCTTCTTGAGGGGAAAGCTGTAACTCTGTGAGATGATTTCACAGAACACAAAGAAGTTTCTCAGAAAGCTTCTTTCTCGTTGTTATCGGGGTTTATATCCTTAGGACCTATAGTCTTCAAAGGGATCTGAAATATCTGTTCTCAGATTCCACAGAAATAAGGCTAGCAAAGAGATCCACGAAATACAGATGTAACTCTGTGAGATGAATTAACAGAACACTAAGCAGTTTCTCAGAAAGCTTCTTTCCAGATTTCATCTGAGGATATTTCCTTTTTCACCATAGCCCTCTATGCACTTCCAAATATCACTTTGCCAATTCCACAATAAATGTCTTAGCGAAAGACTTCTTGTGGGGAAAGCTGTAACTCTGTGAGATGATTTCACAGAACACAAAGAAGTTTCTCAGGAAGCTTCCTTCTCTTTGTTATCGGAGTTTATTTCCTTTGGCCCTATAGTCTTCAAAGGGATCCGAAATATCTGTTCTCAGATTCCACAGAAATAAGGCTAGCAAAGAGTTCCACGAAATACAGATGTAACTCTGTGAGATGAATTAACAGAACACTAAGCAGTTTCTCAGAAAGCTTCTTTCCAGATTTCATCTGAGGATATTTCCTTTTTCACCATTGCCCTCTATGGGCTTCCAAATATCACTTTGCGAATTCCACAAGAACTGTCTTAGCGAAAGGCTTCTTGAGGGGAAAGCTGTAACTCTGTGAGATGATTTCACAGAACACAAAGAAGTTTCTCAGAAATCTTCTTTCTCGTCGTTATCGGAGTTTATATCCTTTGGCCCTTTAGTCTTCAAAGGGATCCGAAATATCTGTTCTCAGATTCCACAGAAATAAGGCTAGCAAAGAGGTCCACGAAATACAGATGTAACTCTGTGAGATGAATTAACAGAACACTAAGCAGTTTCTCAGAAAGCTTCTTTCCAGATTTCATCTGAGGATATTTCCTTTTTCACCATTGCCCTCTATGGGCTTCCAAATATCACTTTGCCAATTCAACAAGAACCGTCTTAGCGAAAGGCTACTTGAGGGGAAAGCTGTAACTCTGTGAGATGATTTCACAGAACTCAAAGAAGTTTCTCAGAAAGCTTCTTTCTCGTTGTTATCGGAGTTTATATCCTTTGGCCCTATAGTCTTCAAATGGATCCGAAATATCTGTTCTCAGATTCCACAGAAATAAGGCTAGCAAAGAGATCCACGAAATACAGATGTAACTCTGTGAGATGAATTAACAGAACACTAAGCAGTTTCTCAGAAAACTTCTTTCCAGATTTCATCTGAGGATATTTCCTTTTTCACCATTGCCCTCTATGGGCTTCCAAATATCACTTTGCCAATTCCAGAAGAACTGTCTTAGCGAAAGGCTTCTTGAGGGGAAAGCTGTAACTCTGTGAGATGATTTCACAGAACACTAAGAAGTTTCTCAGAAAGCTTCTTTCTCCTTGTTATCGGAGTTTATATCCTTTGGCCCTATAGTCTTCAAAGGGATCCGAAATATCTGTTCTCAGATTCCACAGAAATAAGGCTAGCAAAGAGATCCACGAAATACAGATGTAACTCTGTGAGATGAATTAACAGAACACTAAGCAGTTTCTCAGAAAGCTTCTTTCCAGATTTCATCTGAGGATATTTCCTTTTTCACCATAGCCCTCTATGCACTTCCAAATATCACTTTCCCAATTCCACAATAAATGTCTTAGCGAAAGACTTCTTGTGGGGAAAGCTGTAACTCTGTGAGATGATTTCACAGAACACAAAGAAGTTTCTCAGAAAGCTTCCTTCTCTTTGTTATCGGAGTTTATTTCCTTTGGCCCTATAGTCTTTAAAGGGATCCGAAATATCTCTTCTCAGATTCCACAGAAATAAGGCTAGCAAAGAGATCCACGAAATACAGATGTAACTTTGTGAGATGATTTCACAGAACACAAAGAAGTTTCTCAGAAAGCTTCCTTCTCGTTGTTATCGGAGTTTATATCCTTTGGCCCTATAGTCTTCAAAGCGATCCGAAATATCTGTTCTCAGATTCCACAGAAATAAGGCTAGCAAAGAGATCCACGAAATACAGATGTAACTCTGTGAGATGAATTAACAGAACACTAAGCAGTTTCTCAGAAAGCTTCTTTCCAGATTTCATCTGAGGATATTTCCTTTTTCACCATTGCCCTCTATGCGCTTCCAAATATCACTTTGCCAATTCCACAATAAATGTCTTAGCGAAAGACTTCTTGTGGGGAAAGCTGTAACTCTGTGAGATGATTTCACAGAACACAAAGAAGTTTCTCAGAAAGTTTCCTTCTCTTTGTTATCGGAGTTTATTTCCTTTGGCCCTATAGTCTTTAAGGGATCCGAAATATCTGTTCTCAGATTTCACAGAAATAAGGCTAGCAAAGAGATCCACGAAATACAGATGTAACTCTGTGAGATGAATTAACAGAACACTAAGCAGTTTCTCAGAAAGCTTCTTTCCAGATTTCATCTGAGGATATTTCCTTTTTCACCATAGCCCTCTATGGGCTTCCAAATATCACTTTGCCAATTCCACAAGAACTGTCTTAGCAAAAGGCTTCTTGAGGGGAAAGCTGTAACTCTGTGAGATGATTTCACAGAACACAAAGAAGTTTCTCAGAAAGCTTCCTTCTCGTTGTTATCGGAGTTTATTTCCTTTGGCCCTATAGTCTTTAAAGGGATCCGAAATATCTGTTCTCAGATTCCACAGAAATAAGGCTAGGAAAGAGATCCACGAAATACAGATGTAACTCTGTGAGATGAATTAACAGAACACTAAGCAGTTTCTCAGAAAGCTTCTTTCCAGATTTCATCTGAGGATATTTCCTTTTTCACCATTGCCCTCTAAGGGCTTCCAAATATCACTTTCCCAATTCCACAAGAACCGTCTTAGCGAAAGGCTTCTTGAGGGGAAAGCTGTAACTCTGTGAGATGATTTCACAGAACACAAAGAAGTTTCTCAGAAAGCTTCCTTCTCTTTCTTTTCGGAGTTTATTTCCTTTGGCCCTATATTCATCAAAGGGATCCGAAATATCTCTTCTCAGATTCCACAGAAGTAAGGCTAGCAAAGAGATCCACGAAATACAGATGTAACTCTGTGAGATGAATTAACAGAACACTAAGCAGTTTCTCAGAAAGCTTCTTTCCAAATTTCATCTGAGGATATTTCCTTTTTCACCATTGCCCTCTATAGGCTTCCAAATATCACTTTGCCAATTCAACAAGAACTGTCTTAGCGAAAGGCTTCTTGAGGGGAAAGCTGTAACTCTGTGAGATGATTTCACAGAACACAAAGAAGTTTCTCAGAAAGGTTCCTTCTCTTTCTTATCGGAGTTTATTTCCTTTGGCCCTATATTCATCAAAGGGATCCGAAATATCTCTTCTCAGATTCCACAGAAATAAGGCTAGCAAAGAGATCCACGAAATACAGATGTAACTTTGTGAGATGATTTCACAGAACAAAAAGAAGTTTCTCAGAAAGCTTCCTTCTCGTTGTTATCGGAGTTTATATCCTTTGGCCTTATAGTCTTCAAAGGGATCCGAAATATCTGTTCTCAGATTCCACAGAAATAAGGCTAGTAAAGAGATCCACGAAATACAGATGTAACTCTGTGAGATGAATTAACAGAACACTAAGCAGTTTCTCAGAAAGCTTCTTTCCAGATTTCATCTGAGGATATTTCCTTTTTCACCATTGCCCTCTATGGGCTTCCAAATATCACTTTGCCAATTCCACAAGAACTGTCTTAGCCAAAGGCTTCTTGAGGGGAAGCTGTAACTGTGTGAGATGATTTCACAGAACCCAAGAAGTTTCTCAAAAAGCTTCTTTCTCTTTGTTATCAGAGGATATTTCCTTTGGCCCAATAGTCTTCTGCGGGATCCGAAATATCTGTTCTCAGATTCCACAAAAATAAGGCTAGCAAAGAGATCCACGAAATACACATGTAACTCTGTGAGATGAATTAACAGAACACTAAGCAGTTTCTCAGAAAGCTTCTTTCCAGATTTCATCCGAGGATATTTCCTTTTTCACCATTGCCCTCTATGGGCTTCCAAATATCACTTTGCCAATTCCAAAAGAACTGTCTTAGCGAAAGGCTTCTTGAAGGGAAAGCTGTAACTCTGTGAGATGATTTCACAGAACACAAAGAAGTTTCTCAGAAAGCTTCTTTCTCGTTGTTATCGGAGTTTATATCCTTTGGCCCTATTGTCTTCCAATGGATCCGAAATATCTGTTCTCAGATTCCACAGAAATAAGGCTAGCAAAGAGATCCACGAAATACAGATGTAACTCTGTGAGATGAATTAACAGAACACTAAGCAGTTTCTCAGAAAGCTTCTTTCCAGATTTCATCTGAGGATATTTCCTTTTTCACCATTGCCCTCTATGGGCTTCCAAATATCACTTTGCCAATTCCAGAAGAACTGTCTTAGCGAAAGGCTTCTTGAGGGGAAAGCTGTAACTCTGTGAGATGATTTCACAGAACACAAAGAAGTTTCTCAGAAAGCTTCTTTTTCGTTGTTATCGGGGTTTATATCCTTAGGACCTATAGTCTTCAAAGGGATCTGAAATATCTGTTCTCAGATTCCACAGAAATAAGGCTAGCAAAGAGATCCACGAAATACAGATGTAACTCTGTGAGATGAATTAACAGAACACTAAGCAGTTTCTCAGAAAGCTTCTTTCCAGATTTCATCTGAGGATATTTCCTTTTTCACCATAGCCCTCTATGCACTTCCAAATATCACTTTGCCAATTCCACAATAAATGTCTTAGCCAAAGACTTCTTGTGGGGAAAGCTGTAACTCTGTGAGATGATTTCACAGAACACAAAGAAGTTTCTCAGGAAGCTTCCTTCTCTTTGTTATCGGAGTTTATTTCCTTTGGCCCTATAGTCTTCAAAGGGATCCGAAATATCTGTTCTCAGATTCCACAGAAATAAGGCTAGCAAAGAGTTCCACGAAATACAGATGTAACTCTGTGAGATGAATTAACAGAACACTAAGCAGTTTCTCAGAAAGCTTCTTTCCAGATTTCATCTGAGGATATTTCCTTTTTCACCATTGCCCTCTATGGGCTTCCAAATATCACTTTGCCAATTCCACAAGAACTGTCTTAGCGAAAGGCTTCTTGAGGGGAAAGCTGTAACTCTGTGAGATGATTTCACAGAACACAAAGAAGTTTCTCAGAAAGCTTCCTTCTCTTTCTTATCGGAGTTTATTTCCTTTGGCCCTATATTCATCAAAGGGATCCGAAATATCTCTTCTCAGATTCCACAGAAATAAGGCTAGCAAAGAGATCCACGAAATACAGATGTAACTCTGTGAGATGAATTAATAGAACACTAAGCAGTTTCTCAGAAAGCTTCTTTCCAGATTTCATCTGAGGATATTTCCTTTTTCACCATTGCCCTCTATGGGCTTCCAAATATCACTTTGCGAATTCCACAAGAACTGTCTTAGCGAAAGGCTTCTTGAGGGGAAAGCTGTAACTCTGTGAGATGATTTCACAGAACACAAAGAAGTTTCTCAGAAATCTTCTTTCTCGTCGTTATCGGAGTTTATATCCTTTGGCCCTTTAGTCTTCAAAGGGATCCGAAATATCTGTTCTCAGATTCCACAGAAATAAGGCTAGCAAAGAGATCCACGAAATACAGATGTAACTCTGTGAGATGAATTAACAGAACACTAAGCAGTTTCTCAGAAAGCTTCTTTCCAGATTTCATCTGAGGATATTTCCTTTTTCACCATTGCCCTCTATGGGCTTCCAAATATCACTTTGCCAATTCAACAAGAACCGTCTTAGCGAAAGGCTTCTTGAGGGGAAAGCTGTAACTCTGTGAGATGATTTCACAGAACTCAAAGAAGTTTCTCAGAAAGCTTCTTTCTCGTTGTTATCGGAGTTTATATCCTTTGGCCCTATAGTCTTCAAATGGATCCGAAATATCTGTTCTCAGATTCCACAGAAATAAGGCTAGCAAAGAGATCCACGAAATACAGATGTAACTCTGTGAGATGAATTAACAGAACACTAAGCAGTTTCTCAGAAAACTTCTTTCCAGATTTCATCTGAGGATATTTCCTTTTTCAACATTGCCCTCTATGGGCTTCCAAATATCACTTTGCCAATTCCAGAAGAACTGTCTTAGCGAAAGGCTTCTTGAGGGGAAAGCTGTAACTCTGTGAGATGATTTCACAGAACACAAAGAAGTTTCTCAGAAAGCTTCTTTCTCCTTGTTATCGGAGTTTATATCCTTTGGCCCTATAGTCTTCAAAGGGATCCGAAATATCTGTTCTCAGATTCCACAGAAATAAGGCTAGCAAAGAGATCCACGAAATACAGATGTAACTCTGTGAGATGAATTAACAGAACACTAAGCAGTTTCTCAGAAAGCTTCTTTCCAGATTTCATCTGAGGATATTTCCTTTTTCACCATAGCCCTCTATGCACTTCCAAATATCACTTTGCCAATTCCACAATAAATGTCTTAGCGAAAGACTTCTTGTGGGGAAAGCTGTAACTCTGTGAGATGATTTCACAGAACCCAAAGAAGTTTCTCAGAAAGCTTCCTTCTCTTTGTTATCGGAGTTTATTTCCTTTGGCCCTATAGTCTTTAAAGGGATCCGAAATATCTGTTCTCAGATTCCACAGAAATAAGGCTAGCAAAGAGATCCACGAAATACAGATGTAACTTTGTGAGATGATTTCACAGAACACAAAGAAGTTTCTCAGAAAGCTTCCTTCTCGTTGTTATCGGAGTTTATATCCTTTGGCCCTATAGTCTTCAAAGCGATCCGAAATATCTGGTCTCAGATTCCACAGAAATAAGGCTAGCAAAGAGATCCACGAAATACAGATGTAACTCTGTGAGATGAATTAACAGAACACTAAGCAGTTTCTCAGAGAGCTTCTTTCCAGATTTCATCTGAGGATATTTCCTTTTTCACCATTGCCCTCTATAGGCTTCAAAATATCACTTTGCCAATTCAACAAGAACTGTCTTAGCGAAAGGCTTCTTGAGGGGAAAGCTGTAACTCTGTGAGATGATTTCACAGAACACAAAGAAGTTTCTCAGAAAGCTTCTTTCTCGTTGTTATCGGAGTTTATATCCTTTGGCCCTATACTCTTCAAAGGGATCCGAAATATCTGTTCTCAGATTCCACAGAAATAAGGCGAGCAAAGAGTTCCACGAAATACAGATGTAACACTGTGAGATGAATTAACAGAACACTAAGCAGTTTCTCAGAAAGCTTCTTTCCAGATTTCATCTGAGGATATTTCCTTTTTCACCATAGCCCTCTATGGGCTTCCAAATATCACTTTGCCAATTCCACAAGAACTGTCTTAGCGAAAGGCTTCTTGAGGGGAAATCTGTAACTCTGTGAGATGATTTCACAGAACCCAAAGAAGTTTCTCAGAAAGCTTCCTTCTCTTTCTTATCGGAGTTTATTTCCTTTGGCCCTATATTCATCAAAGGGATCCGAAATATCTCTTCTCAGATTCCACAGAAATAAGGCTAGCAAAGAGATCCACGAAATACAGATGTAACTTTGTGAGATGATTTCACAGAACACAAAGAAGTTTCTCAGAAAGCTTCCTTCTCGTTGTTATCGGAGTTTATATCCTTTGGCCCTATAGTCTTCAAAGGGATCCGAAATATCTGTTCTCAGATTCCACAGAAATAAGGCTAGCAAAGAGATCCACGAAATACAGATGTAACTCTGTGAGATGAATTAACAGAACACTAAGCAGTTTCTCAGAAAGCTTCTTTCCAGATTTCATCTGAGGATATTTCCTTTTTCACCATTGCCCCTTATGGGCTTCCAAATATCACTTTGCCAATTCCACAAGAACTGTCTTAGCGAAAGGCTTCTTGAGGGGAAGCTGTAACTCTGTGAGATGATTTCACAGAACCCAAGAAGTTTCTCAGAAAGCTTCTTTCTCTTTGTTATCGAAGGATATTTCCTTTGGCCCAATAGTCTTCTGCGGGATCCGAAATATCTGTTCTCAGATTCCACAAAAATAAGGCTAGCAAAGAGATCCACGAAATAAAGATGTAACTCTGTGGGATGAATTAACAGAACACTAAGCAGTTTCTCAGAAAGCTTCTTTCCAGATTTCATCTGAGGATATTTCCTTTTTCACCATTGCCCTCTAAGGGCTTCCAAATATCACTTTGCCAATTCCACAAGAACTGTCTTAGCGAAAGGCTTCTTGAGGGGAAAGCTGTAACTCTGTGAGATGATTTCACAGAACACAAAGAAATTTCTCAGAAAGCTTCCTTCTCTTTCTTATCGGAGTTTATTTCCTTTGGCCCTATATTCATCAAAGAGATCCGAAATATCTCTTCTCAGATTCCACAGAAATAAGGCTAGCAAAGAGATCCACGAAATACAGATATAACTCTGTGAGATGAATTAATAGAACACTAAGCAGTTTCTCAGAAAGCTTCTTTACAGATTTCATCTGAGGATATTTCCTTTTTCACCATTGCCCTCTATGGGCTTCCAAATATCACTTTGCCAATTCCACAAGAACTGTCTTAGCGAAAGGCTTCTTGAGGGGAAAGCTGTAACTCTGTGAGATGATTTCACAGAACACAAAGAAGATTCTCAGAAAGCTTCTTTCTCGTCGTTATCGGAGTTTATATCCTTTGGCCCTTTAGTCTTCCAAGGGATCCCAAATATCTGTTCTCAGATTCCACAGAAATAAGGCTAGCAAAGAGATCCACGAAATACAGATGTAACTCTGTGAGATGAATTAACAGAACACTAAGCAGTTTCTCAGAAAGCTTCTTTCCAGATTTCATCTGAGGATATTTCCTTTTTCACCATTGCCCTCTATGGGCTTCCAAATATCACTTTGCCAATTCCACAAGAACTGTCTTAGCGAAAGGCTTCTTGAGGGGAAAGCTGTAACTCTGTGAGATGATTTCACAGAAGTCAAAGAAGTTTCTCAGAAAGCTTCTTTCTCGTTGTTATCGGAGTTTATATCCTTTGGCCCTATAGTCTTCAAAGGGATCCGAAATATCTGTTCTCAGATTCCACAGAAATAAGGCTACCAAAGAGATCCACGAAATACAGATGTAACTCTGTGAGATGAATTAACAGAACACTAAGCAGTTTCTCAGAAAGCTTCTTTCCAGATTTCATCTGAGGATATTTCCTTTTTCACCATTGCCCTCTATGGGCTTCCAAATATCACTTTGCCAATTCCACAAGAACTGTCTTAGCGAAAGGCTTCTTGAAGGGAAAGCTGTAACTCTGTGAGATGATTTCACAGAACACAAAGAAGTTTCTCAGAAAGCTTCTTTCTCATTGTTATCGGAGTTTATATCCTTTGGCCCTATAGTCTTCAAAAGGATCCGAAATATCTGTTCTCAGATTCCACAGAAATAAGGCTAGCAAAGAGATCCACGAAATACAGATGTAACTCTGTGAGATGAATTAACAGAACACTAAGCAGTTTCTCAGAAAGCTTCTTTCCAGATTTCATCTGAGGATATTTCCTTTTTCACCATTGCCCTCTATGGGCTTCCAAATATCACTTTGCCAATTCCACAAGAACTGTCTTAGCGAAAGGCTTCTTGAGGGGAAAGCTGTAACTCTGTGAGATGATTTCACAGAACACAAAGAAGTTTCTCAGAAAGCTTCTTTCTCATTGTTATCGGAGTTTATATCCTTTGGCCCTATAGTCTTCAAAGGGATCCGAAATATCTGTTCTCAGATTCCACAGAAATAAGGCTAGCAAAGAGATCCACGAAATACAGATGTAACTCTGTGAGATGAATTAACAGAACACTAAGCAGTTTCTCAGAAAGCTTCTTTCCAGATTTCATCTGAGGATATTTCCTTTTTCACCATAGCCCTCTATGCGCTTCCAAATATCACTTTGCCAATTCCACAATAAATGTCTTAGCGAAAGACTTCTTGTGGGGAAAGCTGTAACTCTGTGAGATGATTTCACAGAACACAAAGAAGTTTCTCAGAAAGTTTCTTTCTCTTTGTTATCGGAGTTTATTTCCTTTGGCCCTATAGTCTTTAAAGGGATCCGAAATATCTGTTCTCAGATTCCACAGAAATAAGGCTAGCAAAGAGATCCACGAAATACAGATGTAACTCTGTGAGATGAATTAACAGAACACTAAGCAGTTTCTCAGAAAGTTTCTTTCCAGATTTCATCTGAGGATATTTCCTTTTTCACCATAGCCCTCTATGTGCTAACAAATATCACTTTGCCAATTCCACAAGAACTGACTTAGCGAAAGGCTTCTTGAGGGGAAAGCTGTAACTCTGTGAGATGATTTCACAGAACACAAAGAAGATTCTCAGAAAGCTTCCTTCTCTTTCTTATCGGAGTTTATTTCCTTTGGCCCTATATTCATCAAAGGGATCCGAAATATCTCTTATCAGATTTCACAGAAATAAGGCTAGCAAAGAGATCCACGAAATACAGATGTAACTTTGTGAGATGATTTCACAGAACACAAAGAAGTTTCTCAGAAAGCTTCCTTCTCGTTGTTATCGGAGTTTATATCCTTTGGCCCTATAGTATTCAAAGGGATCCGAAATATCTGTTCTCAGATTCCACAGAAAGAAGGCTAGCAAAGAGATCCACGAAATACAGATGTAACTCTGTGAGATGAATTAACAGAACACTAAGCGGTTTCTCAGAAAGCTTCTTTCCAGATTTCATCTGAGGATATTTCCTTTTTCACCATTGCCCTCTATGGGCTTCCAAATATCACTTTGCCAATTCCACAAGAACTGTCTTAGCGAAAGGCTTCTTGAGGGGAAAGCTGTAACTCTGTGAGATGATTTCACAGAACACAAAGAAGATTCCCAGAAAGCTTCTTTCTCGTCGTTATCGGAGGTTATATCCTTTGGCCCTTTAGTCTTCAAAGGGATCCGAAATATCTGTTCTCAGATTCCACAGAAATAAGGCTAGGAAAGAGAGCCACGAAATGCAGATGTAACTCTGTGAGATGAATTAACAGAACACTAAGCAGTTTCTCAGAAAGCTTCTTTCCAGATTTCATCTGAGTATATTTCCTTTTTCACCATTGCCCTCTATGGGCTTCCAAATATCACTTTGCCAATTCAACAAGAACTGTCTTAGCGAAAGGCTTCTTGAGGGGAAAGCTGTAACTCTGTGAGATGATTTCACAGAACTCAAAAAAGTTTCTCAGAAACCTTCTTTCTCGTTGTTATCGGAGTTTATATCCTTTGGCCCTATAGTTTTCAAAGGATCCGAAATCTCTGTTCTCAGATTTCACAGAAATAAGGCTAGCAAAGAGATCCACGAAATACAGATGTAACTCTGTGAGATGAATTAACAGAACACTAAGCAGTTTCTCAGAAAGCTTCTTTCCAGATTTCATCTGAGTATATTTCCTTTTTCACCATTGCCCTCTATGGGCTTCCAAATATCACTTTGCCAATTCCACAAGAACTGTCTTAGCGAAAGGCTTCTTGAGGGGAAAGCTGTAACTCTGTGAGATGATTTCACAGAACACAAAGAAGTTTCTCAGAAAGCTTCTTTCTCGTTGTTATCGGAGTTTATATCCTTTGGCCCTATAGTCTTCAAATGGATCCGAAATATCTGTTCTCAGATTCCACAGAAATAAGGCTAGCAAAGAGATCCACGAAATACAGATTAACTCTGTGAGATGAATTAACAGAACACTAAGCAGTTTCTCAGAAAGCTTCTTTCCAGATTTCATCTGAGGATATTTCCTTTTTCACCATTGCCCTCTATGCGCTTCCAAATATCACTTTGCCAATTCCACAAGAACTGTCTTAGCGAAAGGCTTCTTGAGGGGAAAGCTGTAACTCTGTGAGATGATTTCACAGAACACAAAGAAGTTTCTCAGAAAGCTTCTTTCTCATTGTTATCGGAGTTTATATCCTTTGGCCCTATAGTCTTCAAAGGGATCCGAAATATCTGTTCTCAGATTCCACAGAAATAAGGCTAGCAAAGAGATCCACGAAATACAGATGTAACTCTGTGGGATGAATTAACAGAACACTAAGCACTTTCTCAGAAAGCTTCTTTCCAGATTTCATCTGAGGATATTTCCTTTTTCACCATAGCCTTCTATGGGCTTCCAAATATCACTTTGCCAATTCCACAATAAATGTCTTAGCGAAAGACTTCTTGTGGGGAAAGCTGTAACTCTGTGAGATGATTTCACAGAACACAAAGAAGTTTCTCAGAAAGTTTCTTTCTCTTTGTTATCGGAGTTTATTTCCTTTGTCCCTATAGTCTTTAAAGGGATCCGAAATATCTGTTCTCAGATTCCACAGAAATAAGGCTAGCAAAGAGATCCACGAAATACAGATGTAACTCTGTGAGATGAATTAACAGAACACTAAGCAGTTTCTCAGAAAGCTTCTTTCCAGATTTCATCTGAGGATATTTCCTTTTTCACCATAGCCCTCTATGCGCTTCCAAATATCACTTTGCCAATTCCACAGGAACTGTCTTAGCGAAAGGCTTCTTGAGGGGAAAGCTGTAACTCTGTGAGATGATTTCACAGAACACAAAGAAGTTTCCTAGAAAGCTTCTTTCTCGTTGTTATCGGAGTTTATATCCTTTGGCCCTATAGTCTTCAATGGGATCCGAAATATGTGTTCTCAGATTCCACAGAAATAAGGCTAGCAAAGAGATCCACGAAAAACTGATGTAACTCTGTGAGATGAATTAACAGAACACTAAGCAGTTTCTCAGAAAGCTTCTTTCCAGATTTCATCTGAGGATATTTCCTTTTTCACCATTGCCCTCTATGGGCTTCCAAATATCACTTTGCCAATTCAACAAAAACTGTCTTAGCAAAAGTCTTCTTGAGGGGAAAGCTGTAACTCTGTGAGATGATTTCACAGAACACAAAGAAGTTTCTCAGAAAGCTTCCTTCTCTTTCTTATCGGAGTTTATTTCCTTTGGCCCTATATTCATCAAAAGGATCCGAAATATCTCTTCTCAGATTCCACAGAAATAAGGCTAGCAAAGAGATCCACGAAATACAGATGTAACTCTGTGAGATGAATTAACAGAACACTAAGCAGTTTCTCAGAGAGCTTCTTTCCAGATTTCATCTGAGGATATTTCCTTTTTCACCATTACCCTCTAAGGGCTTCCAAATATCACTTTGCCAATTCAACAAGAACTGTCTTAGCGAAAGGCTTCTTGAGGGGAAAGCTGTAACTCTGTGAGATGATTTCACAGAACACAAAGAAGTTTCTCAGAAAGCTTCTTTCTCCTTGTTATCGGAGGTTATATCCTTTGGCCCTATAGTCTTCAAAGGGATTCGAAATATCTGTTCTCAGATTCCACAGAAATAAGGCTAGCAAAGAGATCCACGAAATACAGATGTAACGCTGTGAGATGAATTAACAGAACACTAAGCAGTTTCTCAGAAAGCTTCTTTCCAGATTTCATCTGAGGATATTTCCTTTTTCTCCATAGCCCTCTATGGGCTTCCAAATATCACTTTGCCAATTCCACAATAAATGTCTTAGCGAAAGACTTCTTGTGGGGAAAGCTGTAACTCTGTGAGATGATTTCACAGAACACAAAGAAGTTTCTCAGAAAGTTTCTTTCTCTTTGTTATCGGAGTTTATTTCCTTTGGCCCTATAGTCTTTAAAGGGATCCGAAATATCTGTTCTCAGATTCCACAGAAAAAAGGCTAGTAAAGAGATCCACGAAATACAGATGTATCTCTGTGAGATGAATTAACAGAACACTAAGCAGTTTCTCAGAGAGCTTCTTTCCAGATTTCATCTGAGGATATTTCCTTTTTCACCATTACCCTCTAAGGGCTTCCAAATATCACTTTGCCAATTCAACAAGAACTGTCTTAGCGAAAGGCTTCTTGAGGGGAAAGCTGTAACTCTGTGAGATGATTTCACAGAACACAAAGAAGTTTCTCAGAAAGCTTCTTTCTCCTTGTTATCGGAGGTTATATCCTTTGGCCCTATAGTCTTCAAAGGGATCCGAAATATCTGTTCTCAGATTCCACAGAAATAAGGCTAGCAAAGAGATCCACGAAATACAGATGTAACGCTGTGAGATGAATTAACAGAACACTAAGCAGTTTCTCAGAAAGCTTCTTTCCAGATTTCATCTGAGGATATTTCCTTTTTCTCCATAGCCCTCTATGGGCTTCCAAATATCACTTTGCCAATTCCACAATAAATGTCTTAGCGAAAGACTTCTTGTGGGGAAAGCTGTAACTCTGTGAGATGATTTCACAGAACACAAAGAAGTTTCTCAGAAAGTTTCTTTCTCTTTGTTATCGGAGTTTATTTCCTTTGGCCCTATAGACTTTAAAGGGATCCGAAATATCTGTTCTCAGATTCCACAGAAAAAAGGCTAGTAAAGAGATCCACGAAATACAGATGTAACTCTGTGAGATGAATTAACAGAACACTAAGCAGTTTCTCAGAAAGCTTCTTTCCAGATTTCATCTGAGGATATTTCCTTTTTCACCATAGCCCTCTATGGGCTTCCAAATATCACTTTCCCTATTCCACAAGAACTGTCTTAGCGAAAGGCTTCTTGAGGGGAAAGCTGTAACTCTGTGAGATGATTTCACAGAACACAAAGAAGTTTCTCAGAAAGCTTCCTTCTCGTTGTTATCGGAGTTTATATCCTTTGGCCCTATAGTCTTCAAAGGGATCCGAAATATCTGTTCTCAGATTCCACAGAAATAAGGCTAGCAAAGAGATCCACGAAATACAGATGTAACTCTGTGAGATGAATTAACAGAACACTAAGCAGTTTCTCAGAAAACTTCCTTCCAGATTTCATCTGAGGATATTTCATTTTTCATCATTGCCCTCTATGGGCTTCCAAATATCACTTTGCCAATTCCAGAAGAACTGTCTTACCGAAAGGCTTCTTGAGGGGAAAGCTGTAACTCTGTGAGATGATTTCACAGAACACAAAGAAGTTTCTCAGAAAGCTTCTTTCTCCTTGTTATCGGAGTTTATATCCTTTGGCCCTATAGTCTACAAAGGGATCCGAAATATCTGTTCTCAGATTCCACAGAAATAAGGCTAGCAAAGAGATCCACGAAATACAGATGTAACTCTGTGAGATGAATTGACAGAACACTAAGCAGTTTCTCAGAAAGCTTCTTTCCAGATTTCATCTGAGGATATTTCCTTTTTCACCATTGCCCTCTATGGGCTTCCAAATATCACTTTGCCAATTCCACAATAAATGTCTTAGCGAAAGACTTCTTGTGGGGAAAGCAGTAACTCTGTGAGATGATTTCACAGAACACAAAGAAGTTTCTCAGAAAGCTTCCTTCTCTTTGTTATCGGAGTTTATTTCCTTTGGCCCTATAGTCTTTAAAGGGATCCGAAATATCTGTTCTCAGATTCCACAGAAATAAGGCTAGCAAAGAGATCCACGAAATACAGATGTAACTTTGTGAGATGATTTCACAGAACACAAAGAAGTTTCTCAGAAAGCTTCCTTCTCGTTGTTATCGGAGTTTATATCCTTTGGCCCTATAGTCTTCAAAGGGATCCGAAATATCTGTTCTCAGATTCCACAGAAATAAGGCTAGCAAAGAGATCCACGAAATACAGATGTAACTCTGTGAGATGAAATAACAGAACACTAAGCAGTTTCTCAGAAAGCTTCTTTCCAGATTTCATCTGAGGATATTTCCTTTTTCACCATTGCCCTCTATAGGCTTCAAAATATCACTTTGCCAATTCAACAAGAACTGTCTTAGCGAAAGGCTCCTTGAGGGGAAAGCTGTAACTCTGTGAGATGATTTCACAGAACACAAAGAAGTTTCTCAGAAAGCTTCTTTCTCGTTGTTATCGGAGTTTATATCCTTTGGCCCTATAGTCTTCAAAGGGATCCGAAATATCTGTTCTCAGATTCCACAGAAATAAGGCGAACAAAGAGTTCCACGAAATACAGATGTAACACTGTGAGATGAATTAACAGAACACTAAGCAGTTTCTCAGAAAGCTTCTTTCCAGATTTCTTCTGAGGATATTTCCTTTTTCACCATAGCCCTCTATGGGCTTCCAAATATCACTTTGCCAATTCCACAAGAACTGTCTTAGCGAAAGGCTTCTTGAGGGGAAAGCTGTAACTCTGTGAGATGATTTCACAGAACCCAAAGAAGTTTCTCAGAAAGCTTCCTTCTCTTTCTTATCGGAGTTTATTTCCTTTGGCACTGTATTCATCAAAGGGATTCGAAATATCTCTTCTCAGATTCCACAGAAATAAGGCTAGCAAAGAGATCCACGAAATACAGATGTAACTTTGTGAGATGATTTCACAGAACACAAAGAAGTTTCTCAGAAAGCTTCCTTCTCGTTGTTATCGGAGTTTATATCCTTTGGCCCTATAGTCTTCAAAGGGATCCGAAATATCTGTTCTCAGATTCCACAGAAATAAGGCTAGCAAAGAGATCCACGAAATACAGATGTAACTCTGTGAGATGAATTAACAGAACACTAAGCACTTTCTCAGAAAGCTTCTTTCCAGATTTCATCTGAGGATATTTCCTTTTTCACCATTGCCCTCTATGGGCTTCCAAATATCACTTTGCCAATTCCACAAGAACTGTCTTAGCGAAAGGCTTCTTGAGGGGAAGCTGTAACTCTGTGAGATGATTTCACAGAACCCAAGAAGTTTCTCAGAAAGCTTCTTTCTCTTTGTTATCGAAGGATATTTCCTTTGGCCCAATAGTCTTCAAAGGGATCCGAAATATCTGTTCTCACATTCCACAAAAATAAGGCTAGCAAAGAGATCCACGAAATACAGATGTAACTCTGTGGGATGAATTAACAGAACACTAAGCAGTTTCTCAGAAAGCTTCTTTCCAGATTTCATCTGAGGATATTTCCTTTTTCACCATTGCCCTCTAAGGGCTTCCAAATATCACTTTGCCAATTCCACAAGAACTGTCTTAGCGAAAGGCTTCTTGAGGGGAAAGCTGTAACTCTGGAGATGATTTCACAGAACACAAAGAAATTTCTGAGAAAGCTTCCTTCTCTTTCTTATCGGAGTTTATTTCCTTTGGCCCTGTATTCATCAAAGAGATCCGAAATATCTCTTCTCAGATTCCACAGAAATAAGGCTAGCAAAGAGATCCACGAAATACAGATGTAACTCTGTGAGATGAATTAACAGAACACTAAGCAGTTTCTCAGAAAGCTTCTTTCCAGATTTCATCTGAGGATATTTCCTTTTTCACCATTGCCCTCTATGGGCTTCCAAATATCACTTTGCCAATTCCACAAGAACTGTCTTAGCGAAAGGCTTCTTGAGGGGAAAGCTGTAACTCTGTGAGATGATTTCACAGAACTCCAAGAAGTTTCTCAGAAAGCTTCTTTCTCGTTGTTATCGGAGTTTATATCCTTTGGACCTATAGTCTTCAAAGGGATCCGAAATATCTGTTCTCAGATTCCACAGAAATAAGGCTAGGAAAGAGATCCACGAAATACAGATGTAACTCTGTGAGATGAATTAACAGAACACTAAGCAGTTTCTCAGAAAGCTTCTTTCCAGATTTCATCTGAGGATATTTCCTTTTTCACCATAGCCCTCTATGCGCTTCCAAATATCACTTTGCCAATTCCACAATAAATGTCTTAGCGAAAGACTTCTTGTGGGGAAAGCTGTAACTCTGTGAAATGATTTCACAGAACACAAAGAAGTTTCTCAGAAAGTTTCTTTCTCTTTGTTATCGGAGTTTATTTCCTTTGGCCCTATAGTCTTTAAAGGGATCCGAAATGTCTGTTGTCAGATTCCACAGAAATAAGGCTAGCAAAGAGATCCACGAAATACAGATGTAACTCTGTGAGATGAATTAACAGAACACTAAGCAGTTTCTCAGAAAGCTTCTTTCCAGATTTCATCTGAGGATATTTCCTTTTTCACCATAGCCCTCTATGGGCTAACAAATATCACTTTGCCAATTCCACAAGAACTGTCTTAGCGAAAGGCTTCTTGAGGGGAAAGCTGTAACTCTGTGAGATGATTTCACAGAACACAAAGAAGTTTCTCAGAAAGCTTCCTTCTCTTTCTTATCGGAGTTTATTTCCTTTGGCCCTATATTCATCAAAGGGATCCGAAATATCTCTTATCAGATTTCACAGAAATAAGGCTAGCAAAGAGATCCACGAAATACAGATGTAAGTTTGTGAGATGATTTCACAGAACACAAAGAAGTTTCTCAGAAAGCGTCCTTCTCGTTGTTATCGGAGTTTATATCCTTTGGCCCTATAGTATTCAAAGGGATCCGAAATATCTCTTCTCAGATTCCACAGAAAGAAGGCTAGCAAAGAGATCCACGAAATACAGATGTAACTCTGTGAGATGAATTAACAGAACACTAAGCAGTTTCTCAGAAAGCTTCTTTCCAGATTTCATCTGAGGATATTTCCTTTTTCACCATTGCCCTCTATGGGCTTCCAAATATCACTTTGCCAATTCCACAAGAACTGTCTTAGCGAAAGGCTTCTTGAGGGGAAAGCTGTAACTCTGTGAGATGATTTCACAGAAGTCAAAGAAGTTTCTCAGAAAGCTTCTTTCTCGTTGTTATCAGAGTTTATATCCTTTGGCCCTATAGTCTTCAAAGGGATCCGAAATATCTGTTCTCAGATTCCACAGAAATAAGGCTATCAAAGAGATCCACGAAATACAGATGTAACTCTGTGAGATGAATTAACAGAACACTAAGCAGTTTCTCAGAAAGCTTCTTTCCAGATTTCATCTGAGGATATTTCCTTTTTCACCATAGCACTCTATGGGCTTCCAAATATCACTTTGCCAATTCAACAAGAACTGTCTTAGCGAAAGGCTTCTTGAGGGGAAAGCTGTAACTCTGTGAGATGATTTCACAGAACTCAAAAAAGTTTCTCAGAAAGCTTCTTTCTCGTTGTTATCGGAGTTTATATCCTTTGGCCCTATAGTCTTCAAAGGGATCCGAAATATCTGTTCTCAGATTCCACAGAAATAAGGCTAGCAAAGAGATCCACGAAATACAGATGTAACTCTGTGAGATGAATTAACAGAACACTAAGCAGTTTCTCAGAAAGCTTCTTTCCAGATTTCATCTGAGGATATTTCCTTTTTCAGCATTGCCCTCTATGGGCTTCCAAATATCACTTTGCCAATTCCACAAGAACTGTCTTAGCGAAAGGCTTCTTGAGGGGAAAGCTGTAACTCTGTGAGATGATTTCACAGAACACAAAGAAGTTTCTCAGAAAGCTTCTTTCTCGTTGTTATCGGAGTTTATATCCTTTGGCCCTATAGTCTTCAAATGGATCCGAAATATCTGTTCTCAGATTCCACAGAAATAAGGCTAGCAAAGAGATCCACGAAATACAGATTAACTCTGTGAGATGAATTAACAGAACACTAAGCAGTTTTTCAGAAAGCTTCTTTCCAGATTTCATCTGAGGATATTTCCTTTTTCACCATTGCCCTCTATTGGCTTCCAAATATCACTTTGCCAATTCCACAAGAACTGTCTTAGCGAAAGGCTTCTTGAGGGGAAAGCTGTAACTCTGTGAGATGATTTCACAGAACACAAAGAAGATTCTCAGAAAGCTTCTTTCTCATTGTTATCGGAGTTTATATCCTTTGGCCCTATAGTCTTCAAAGGGATCCGAAATATCTGTTCTCAGATTCCACAGAAATAAGGCTAGCAAAGAGATCCACGAAATACAGATGTAACTCTGTGGGATGAATTAACAGAACACTAAGCAGTTTCTCAGAAAGCTTCTTTCCAGATTTCATCTGAGGATATTTCCTTTTTCACCATAGCCCTCTATGCGCTTCCAAATATCACTTTGCCAATTCCACAATAAATGTCTTAGCGAAAGACTTCTTGTGGGGAAAGCTGTAACTCTGTGAGATGATTTCACAGAACACAAGGAAGTTTCTCAGAAAGTTTCTTTCTCTTTGTTATCGGAGTTTATTTCCTTTGTCCCTATAGTCTTTAAAGGGATCCGAAATATCTGTTCTCAGATTCCACAGAAATAAGGCTAGCAAAGAGATCCACGAAATACAGATGTAACTCTGTGAGATGAATTAACAGAACACTAAGCAGTTTCTCAGAAAGCTTCTTTCAAGATTTCATCTGAGGATATTTCCTTTTTCACCATAGGCCTCTATGGGCTTCCAAATATCACTTTGCCAATTCCACAAGAACTGTCTTAGCGAAAGGCTTCTTGAGGGGAAAGCTGTAACTCTGTGAGATGATTTCACAGAACACAAAGAAGTTTCTCAGAAAGCTTCTTTCTCGTTGTTATCGGAGTTTATATCCTTTGGCCCTATAGTCTTCAAAGGGATCCGAAATATCTGTACTCAGATTCCACAGAAATAAGGCTAGCAAAGAGATCCACGAAATACAGATGTAACTCTGTGAGATGAATTAACAGAACACTAAGCAGTTTCTCAGAAAGCTTCTTTCCAGATTTCATCTGAGGATATTTCCTTTTTCACCATTGCCCTCTATGGGCTTCCAAATATCACTTTGCCAATTCCACAAGAACTGTCTTAGCGAAAGGCTTCTTGAGGGGAAAGCTGTAACTCTGTGAGATGATTTCACAGAACACAAAGAAGTTTCCCAGAAAGCTTCTTTCTCGTCGTTATCGGAGTTTATATCCTTTGGCCCTTTAGTCTTCAAAGGGATCCGAAATATCTGTACTCAGATTCCACAGAAATAAGGCTATCAAAGAGATCCACGAAATACAGATGTAACTCTGTGAGATGAATTAACAGAACACTAAGCAGTTTCTCAGAAAGCTTCTTTCCAGATTTCATCTGAGGATATTTCCTTTTTCACCATAGCCCTCTATGCGCTTCCAAGTATCACTTTGCCAATTCCACAAGAACTGTCTTAGCGAAAGGCTTCTTGAGGGGAAAGCTGTAACTCTGTGAGATGATTTCACAGAACACAAAGAAGTTTCTCAGAAAGCTTCTTTCTCGTTGTTATCGGAGTTTATATCCTTTGGCCCTATAGTCTTCAAATGGATCCGAAATATCTGTTCTCAGATTCCACAGAAATAAGGCTAGCAAAGAGATCCACGAAATACAGATTAACTCTGTGAGATGAATTAACAGAACACTAAGCAGTTTTTCAGAAAGCTTCTTTCCAGATTTCATCTGAGGATATTTCCTTTTTCACCATTGCCCTCTATTGGCTTCCAAGTATCACTTTGCCAATTCCACAATAAATGTCTTAGCGAAAGACTTCTTGTGGGGAAAGCTGTAACTCTGTGAGATGATTTCACAGAACACAAAGAAGTTTCTCAGAAAGTTTCTTTCTCTTTGTTATCGGAGTTTATTTCCTTTGGCCCTATAGTCTTTAAAGGGATCCGAAATATCTGTTCTCAGATTCCACAGAAATAAGCCTAGCAAAGAGATCCACGAAATACAGATGTAACTCTGTGAGATGAATTAACAGAACACTAAGCAGTTTCTCAGAAAGCTTCTTTCCAGATTTCATCTGAGGATATTTCCTTTTTCACCATAGCCCCCTATGGGCTTCCAAATATCACTTTGCCAATTCCACAAGAACTGTCTTAGCGAAAGGCTTCTTGAGGGGAAAGCTGTAACTCTGTGAGATGATTTCACAGAACACAAAGAAGTTTCTCAGAAAGCTTCCTTCTCTTTGTTATCGGAGTTTATTTCCTTTGGCCCTATATTCATCAAACGGATCCGAAATATCTCTTCTCAGATTCCACAGAAATAAGGCTAGCAAAGAGATCCACGAAATACAGATGTAACTTTGTGAGATGATTTCACAGAACACAAAGAAGTTTCTCAGAAAGCTTCCTTCTCTTTGTTATCGGAGTTTATATCCTTTGGCCCTATAGTCTTCAAAGGGATCCGAAATATCTGTTCTCAGATTCCACAGAAATAAGGCTAGCAAAGAGATCCACGAAATACAGATGTAACTCTGTGAGATGAATTAACAGAACACTAAGCAGTTTCTCAGAAAGCTTCTTTCCAGATTTCATCTGAGGATATTTCCTTTTTCACCATTGCCCTCTATGGGCTTCCAAATATCACTTTGCCAATACCACAAGAACTGTCTTAGCGAAAGGCTTCTTGAGGGGAAAGCTGTAACTCTGTGAGATGATTTCACAGAACACAAAGAAGTTTCTCAGAAAGCTTCTTTCTCGTTGTTATCGGAGTTTATATCCTTTGGCCCTACAGTCTTCAAATGGATCCGAAATATCTGTTCTCAGATTCCACAGAAATAAGGCTAGCAACGAGATCCACGAAATACAGATTAACTCTGTGAGATGAATTAACAGAACACTAAGCAGTTTCTCAGAAAGCTTCTTTCCAGATTTCATCTGAGGATATTTCCTTTTTCACCATTGCCCTCTATGGGCTTCCAAATATCACTTTGCCAATTCCACAAGAACTGTCTTAGCGAAAGGCTTCTTGAGGGGAAAGCTGTAACTCTGTGAGATGATTTCACAGAACACAAAGAAGTTTCTCAGAAAGCTTCTTTCTCATTGTTATCGGAGTTTATATCCTTTGGCCCTATAGTCTTCAAAGGGATCCGAAATATCTGTTCTCAGATTCCACAGAAATAAGGCTAGCAAAGAGATCCACGAAATACAGATGTAACTCTGTGGGATGAATTAACAGAACACTAAGCAGTTTCTCAGAAAGCTTCTTTCCAGATTTCATCTGAGGATATTTCCTTTTTCACCATAGCCCTCTATGCGCTTCCAAATATCACTTTGCCAATTCCACAATAAATGTCTTAGCGAAAGACTTCTTGTGGGGAAAGCTGTAACTCTGTGAGATGATTTCAGAGAACACAAGGAAGTTTCTCAGAAAGTTTCTTTCTCTTTGTTATCGGAGTTTATTTCCTTTGTCCCTATAGTCTTTAAAGGGATCCGAAATATCTGTTCTCAGATTCCACAGAAATAAGGCTAGCAAAGAGATCCACGAAATACAGATGTAACTCTGTGAGATGAATTAACAGAACACTAAGCAGTTTCTCAGAAAGCTTCTTTCCAGATTTCATCTGAGGATATTTCCTTTTTCACCATTGCCCTCTATGGGCTTCCAAATATCACTTTGCCAATACCACAAGAACTGTCTTAGCGAAAGGCTTCTTGAGGGGAAAGCTGTAACTCTGTGAGATGATTTCACAGAACACAAAGAAGTTTCTCAGAAAGCTTCTTTCTCGTTGTTATCGGAGTTTATATCCTTTGGCCCTACAGTCTTCAAATGGATCCGAAATATCTGTTCTCAGATTCCACAGAAATAAGGCTAGCAACGAGATCCACGAAATACAGATTAACTCTGTGAGATGAATTAACAGAACACTAAGCAGTTTCTCAGAAAGCTTCTTTCCAGATTTCATCTGAGGATATTTCCTTTTTCACCATTGCCCTCTATGGGCTTCCAAATATCACTTTGCCAATTCCACAAGAACTGTCTTAGCGAAAGGCTTCTTGAGGGGAAAGCTGTAACTCTGTGAGATGATTTCACAGAACACAAAGAAGTTTCTCAGAAAGCTTCTTTCTCATTGTTATCGGAGTTTATATCCTTTGGCCCTATAGTCTTCAAAGGGATCCGAAATATCTGTTCTCAGATTCCACAGAAATAAGGCTAGCAAAGAGATCCACGAAATACAGATGTAACTCTGTGGGATGAATTAACAGAACACTAAGCAGTTTCTCAGAAAGCTTCTTTCCAGATTTCATCTGAGGATATTTCCTTTTTCACCATAGCCCTCTATGCGCTTCCAAATATCACTTTGCCAATTCCACAATAAATGTCTTAGCGAAAGACTTCTTGTGGGGAAAGCTGTAACTCTGTGAGATGATTTCAGAGAACACAAGGAAGTTTCTCAGAAAGTTTCTTTCTCTTTGTTATCGGAGTTTATTTCCTTTGTCCCTATAGTCTTTAAAGGGATCCGAAATATCTGTTCTCAGATTCCACAGAAATAAGGCTAGCAAAGAGATCCACGAAATACAGATGTAACTCTGTGAGATGAATTAACAGAACACTAAGCAGTTTCTCAGAAAGCTTCTTTCAAGATTTCATCTGAGGATATTTCCTTTTTCACCATAGGCCTCTATGGGCTTCCAAATATCACTTTGCCAATTCCACAAGAACTGTCTTAGCGAAAGGCTTCTTGAGGGGGAAGCTGTAACTCTGTGAGATGATTTCACAGAACACAAAGAAGTTTCTCAGAAAGCTTCTTTCTCCTTGTTATCGGAGTTTATATCCTTTGGCCCTATAGTCTTCAAAGGGATCCGAAATATCTGTTCTCAGATTCCACAGAAATAAGGCTAGCAAATAGTTCCACGAAATACAGTTGTAACTCTGTGAGATGAATTAACAGAACACTAAGCAGTTTCTCAGAAAGCTTCTTTCCAGATTTCATCTGAGGATATTTCCTTTTTCACCATAGCCCCCTATGGGCTTCCAAATATCACTTTGCCAATTACACAAGAACTGTCTTAGCGAAAGGCTTCTTGAGGGGAAAGCTGTAACTCTGTGAGATGATTTCACAGAACACAAAGAAGTTTCTCAGAAAGCTTCCTTCTCTTTGTTATCGGAGTTTATTTCCTTTGGCCCTATATTCATCAAACGGATCCGAAATATCTCTTCTCAGATTCCACAGAAATAAGGCTAGCAAAGAGATCCACGAAATACAGATGTAACTTTGTGAGATGATTTCACAGAACACAAAGAAGTTTCTCAGAAAGCTTCCTTCTCGTTGTTATCGGAGTTTATATCCTTTGGCCCTATAGTCTTCAAAGGGATCCGAAACATCTGTTCTCAGATTCCACAGAAATAAGGCTAGCAAAGAGATCCACGAAATACAGATGTAACTCTGTGAGATGAATTAACAGAACACTAAGCAGTTTCTCAGAAAGCTTCTTTCCAGATTTCATCTGAGGATATTTCCTTTTTCACCATTGCCCTCTATGGGCTTCCAAATTTCACTTTCCCAATTCCACAAGAACTGTCTTAGCGAAAGGCTTCTTGAGGGGAAAGCTGTAACTCTGTGAGATGATTTCACAGAACACAAAGAAGTTTCTCAGAAAGCTTCCTTCTCTTTCTTATCGGAGTTTATTTCCTTTGGCCCTATATTCATCAAAGGGATCCGAAATATCTGTTCTCAGATTCCACAGAAATAAGGCTAGCAAAGAGATCCACGAAATACAGATGTAACTCTGTGAGATGAATTAACAGAACACTAAGCAGTTTCTCAGAAAGCTTCTTTCCAGATTTCATCTGAGGATATTTCCTTTTTCACCATTGCCCTCTAGAGGCTTCAAAATATCACTTTGCCAATTCAACAAGAACTGTCTTAGCGAAAGGCTTCTTGAGGGGAAAGCTGTAACTCTGTGAGATGATTTCACAGAACACAAAGAAGTTTCTCAGAAAGCTTCTTTCTCCTTGTTATCGGAGTTTATATCCTTTGGCCCTATAGTCTTCAAAGGGATCCGAAATATCTGTTCTCAGATTCCACAGAAATAAGGCTAGCAAAGAGTTCCACGAAATACAGATGTAACTCTGTGAGATGAATTAACAGAACACTAAGCAGTTTCTCAGAAAGCTTCTTTCCAGATTTCATCTGAGGATATTTCCTTTTTCACCATAGCCCCCTAAGGGCTTCCAAATATCACTTTGCCAATTCCACAAGAACTGTCTTAGCGAAAGGCTTCTTGAGGGGAAAGCTGTAACTCTGTGAGATGATTTCACAGAACCCAAAGAAGTTTCTCAGAAAGCTTCCTTCTCTTTCTTATCGGAGTTTATTTCCTTTGGCACTGTATTCATCAAAGGGATCCGAAATATCTCTTCTCAGATTCCACAGAAATAAGGCTAGCAAAGAGATCCACGAAATACAGATGTAACTTTGTGAGATGATTTCACAGAACACAAAGAAGTTTCTCAGAAAGCTTCCTTCTCGTTGTTATCGGAGTTTATATCCTTTGGCCCTATAGTCTTCAAAGGGATCCGAAATATCTGTTCTCAGATTCCACAGAAATAAGGCTAGCAAAGAGATCCACGAAATACAGATGTAACTCTGTGAGATGAATTAACAGAACACTAAGCACTTTCTCAGAAAGCTTCTTTCCAGATTTCATCTGAGGATATTTCCTTTTTCACCATTGCCCTCTATGGGCTTCCAAATATCACTTTGCCAATTCCACAAGAACTGTCTTAGCGAAAGGCTTCTTGAGGGGAAGCTGTAACTCTGTGAGATGATTTCACAGAACCCAAGAAGTTTCTCAGAAAGCTTCTTTCTCTTTGTTATCGAAGGATATTTCCTTTGGCCCAATAGTCTTCTGCGGGATCCGAAATATCTGTTCTCACATTCCACAAAAATAAGGCTAGCAAAGAGATCCACGAAATACAGATGTAACTCTGTGGGATGAATTAACAGAACACTAAGCAGTTTCTCAGAAAGCTTCTTTCCAGATTTCATCTGAGGATATTTCCTTTTTCACCATTGCCCTCTAAGGGCTTCCAAATATCACTTTGCCAATTCCACAAGAACTGTCTTAGCGAAAGGCTTCTTGAGGGGAAAGCTGTAACTCTGGAGATGATTTCACAGAACACAAAGAAATTTCTGAGAAAGCTTCCTTCTCTTTCTTATCGGAGTTTATTTCCTTTGGCCCTATATTCATCAAAAGGATCCGAAATATCTCTTCTCAGATTCCACAGAAATAAGGCTAGCAAAGAGATCCACGAAATACAGATGTAACTCTGTGAGATGAATTAACAGAACACTAAGCAGTTTCTCAGAAAGCTTCTTTCCAGATTTCATCTGAGGATATTTCCTTTTTCACCATTGCCCTCTATGGGCTTCCAAATATCACTTTGCCAATTCCACAAGAACTGTCTTAGCAAAAGGCTTCTTGAGGGGAAAGCTGTAACTCTGTGAGATGATTTCACAGAACTCCAAGAAGTTTCTCAGAAAGCTTCTTTCTCGTTGTTATCGGAGTTTATATCCTTTGGCCCTATAGTCTTCAAAGGGATCCGAAATATCTGTTCTCAGATTCCACAGAAATAAGGCTAGGAAAGAGATCCACGAAATACAGATGTAACTCTGTGAGATGAATTAACAGAACACTAAGCAGTTTCTCAGAAAGCTTCTTTCCAGATTTCATCTGAGGATATTTCCTTTTTCACCATAGCCCTCTATGCGCTTCCAAATATCACTTTGCCAATTCCACAATAAATGTCTTAGCGAAAGACTTCTTGTGGGGAAAGCTGTAACTCTGTGAAATGATTTCACAGAACACAAAGAAGTTTCTCAGAAAGTTTCTTTCTCTTTGTTATCGGAGTTTATTTCCTTTGGCCCTATAGTCTTTAAAGGGATCCGAAATGTCTGTTGTCAGATTCCACAGAAATAAGGCTAGCAAAGAGATCCACGAAATACAGATGTAACTCTGTGAGATGAATTAACAGAACACTAAGCAGTTTCTCAGAAAGCTTCTTTCCAGATTTCATCTGAGGATATTTCCTTTTTCACCATAGCCCTCTATGGGCTAACAAATATCACTTTGCCAATTCCACAAGAACTGTCTTAGCGAAAGGCTTCTTGAGGGGAAAGCTGTAACTCTGTGAGATGATTTCACAGAACACAAAGAAGTTTCTCAGAAAGCTTCCTTCTCTTTCTTATCGGAGTTTATTTCCTTTGGCCCTATATTCATCAAAGGGATCCGAAATATCTCTTATCAGATTTCACAGAAATAAGGCTAGCAAAGAGATCCACGAAATACAGATGTAAGTTTGTGAGATGATTTCACAGAACACAAAGAAGTTTCTCAGAAAGCTTCCTTCTCGTTGTTATCGGAGTTTATATCCTTTGGCCCTATAGTATTCAAAGGGATCCGAAATATCTCTTCTCAGATTCCACAGAAAGAAGGCTAGCAAAGAGATCCACGAAATACAGATGTAACTCTGTGAGATGAATTAACAGAACACTAAGCAGTTTCTCAGAAAGCTTCTTTCCAGATTTCATCTGAGGATATTTCCTTTTTCACCATAGCACTCTATGGGCTTCCAAATATCACTTTGCCAATTCAACAAGAACTGTCTTAGCGAAAGGCTTCTTGAGGGGAAAGCTGTAACTCTGTGAGATGATTTCACAGAACTCAAAAAAGTTTCTCAGAAAGCTTCTTTCTCGTTGTTATCGGAGTTTATATCCTTTGGCCCTATAGTCTTCAAAGGGATCCGAAATATCTGTTCTCAGATTCCACAGAAATAAGGCTAGCAAAGAGATCCACGAAATACAGATGTAACTCTGTGAGATGAATTAACAGAACACTAAGCAGTTTCTCAGAAAGCTTCTTTCCAGATTTCATCTGAGGATATTTCCTTTTTCAGCATTGCCCTCTATGGGCTTCCAAATATCACTTTGCCAATTCCACAAGAACTGTCTTAGCGAAAGGCTTCTTGAGGGGAAAGCTGTAACTCTGTGAGATGATTTCACAGAACACAAAGAAGTTTCTCAGAAAGCTTCTTTCTCGTTGTTATCGGAGTTTATATCCTTTGGCCCTATAGTCTTCAAATGGATCCGAAATATCTGTTCTCAGATTCCACAGAAATAAGGCTAGCAAAGAGATCCACGAAATACAGATTAACTCTGTGAGATGAATTAACAGAACACTAAGCAGTTTCTCAGAAAGCTTCTTTCCAGATTTCATCTGAGGATATTTCCTTTTTCACCATTGCCCTCTATTGGCTTCCAAATATCACTTTGCCAATTCCACAAGAACTGTCTTAGCGAAAGGCTTCTTGAGGGGAAAGCTGTAACTCTGTGAGATGATTTCACAGAACACAAAGAAGACTCTCAGAAAGCTTCTTTCTCATTGTTATCGGAGTTTATATCCTTTGGCCCTATAGTCTTCAAAGGGATCCGAAATATCTGTTCTCAGATTCCACAGAAATAAGGCTAGCAAAGAGATCCACGAAATACAGATGTAACTCTGTGGGATGAATTAACAGAACACTAAGCAGTTTCTCAGAAAGCTTCTTTCCAGATTTCATCTGAGGATATTTCCTTTTTCACCATAGCCCTCTATGCGCTTCCAAATATCACTTTGCCAATTCCACAATAAATGTCTTAGCGAAAGACTTCTTGTGGGGAAAGCTGTAACTCTGTGAGATGATTTCACAGAACACAAGGAAGTTTCTCAGAAAGTTTCTTTCTCTTTGTTATCGGAGTTTATTTCCTTTGTCCCTATAGTCTTTAAAGGGATCCGAAATATCTGTTCTCAGATTCCACAGAAATAAGGCTAGCAAAGAGATCCACGAAATACAGATGTAACTCTGTGAGATGAATTAACAGAACACTAAGCAGTTTCTCAGAAAGCTTCTTTCAAGATTTCATTTGAGGATATTTCCTTTTTCACCATAGGCCTCTATGGGCTTCCAAATATCACTTTGCCAATTCCACAAGAACTGTCTTAGCGAAAGGCTTCTTGAGGGGAAAGCTGTAACTCTGTGAGATGATTTCACAGAACTCAAAGAAGTTTCTCAGAAAGCTTCTTTCTCGTTGTTATCGGAGTTTATATCCTTTGGCCCTATAGTCTTCAAATGGATCCGAAATATCTGTTCTCAGATTCCACAGAAATAAGGCTAGCAAAGAGATCCACGAAATACAGATTAACTCTGTGAGATGAATTAACAGAACACTAAGCAGTTTCTTAGAAAGCTTCTTTCCAGATTTCATCTGAGGATATTTCCTTTTTCACCATTGCCCTCTATTGGCTTCCAAATATCACTTTGCCAATTCCACAAGAACTGTCTTAGCGAAAGGCTTCTTGAGGGGAAAGCTGTAACTCTGTGAGATGATTTCACAGAACACAAAGAAGATTCTCAGAAAGCTTCTTTCTCATTGTTATCGGAGTTTATATCCTTTGGCCCTATAGTCTTCAAAGGGATCCGAAATATCTGTTCTCAGATTCCACAGAAATAAGGCTAGCAAAGAGATCCACGAAATACAGATGTAACTCTGTGGGATGAATTAACAGAACACTAAGCAGTTTCTCAGAAAGCTTCTTTCCAGATTTCATCTGAGGATATTTCCTTTTTCACCATAGCCCTCCATGCGCTTCCAAATATCACTTTGCCAATTCCACAATAAATGTCTTAGCGAAAGACTTCTTGAGGGGAAAGCTGTAACTCTGTGAGATGATTTCACAGAACACAAAGAAGTTTCCCAGAAAGCTTCTTTCTCGTCGTTATCGGAGTTTATATCCTTTGGCCCTTTAGTCTTCAAAGGGATCCGAAATATCTGTACTCAGATTCCACAGAAATAAGGCTATCAAAGAGATCCACGAAATACAGATGTAACTCTGTGAGATGAATTAACAGAACACTAAGCAGTTTCTCAGAAAGCTTCTTTCCAGATTTCATCTGAGGATATTTCCTTTTTCACCATAGCCCTCTATGCGCTTCCAAGTATCACTTTGCCAATTCCACAATAAATGTCTTAGCGAAAGACTTCTTGTGGGGAAAGCTGTAACTCTGTTAGATGATTTCACAGAACAAAGAAGTTTCTCAGAAAGTTTCTTTCTCTTTGTTATCGGAGTTTATTTCCTTTGGCCCTATAGTCTTTAAAGGGATCCGAAATATCTGTTCTCAGATTCCACAGAAATAAGCCTAGCAAAGAGATCCACGAAATACAGATGTAACTCTGTGAGATGAATTAACAGAACACTAAGCAGTTTCTCAGAAAGCTTCTTTCCAGATTTCATCTGAGGATATTTCCTTTTTCACCATAGCCCTCTATGGGCTTCCAAATATCACTTTGCCAATTCCACAAGAACTGTCTTAGCGAAAGGCTTCTTGAGGGGAAAGCTGTAACTCTGTGAGATGATTTCACAGAACACAAAGAAGTTTCTCAGAAAGCTTCCTTCTCTTTGTTATCGGAGTTTATTTCCTTTGGCCCTATATTCATCAAAGGGATCCGAAATATCTGTTCTCAGATTCCACAGAAATAAGGCTAGCAAAGAGATCCACGAAATACAGATGTAACTCTGTGAGATGAATTAACAGAACACTAAGCAGTTTCTCAGAAAGCTTCTTTCCAGATTTCATCTGAGGATATTTCCTTTTTCACCATTGCCCTCTATGGGCTTCCAAATATCACTTTGCCAATTCCACAAGAACTGTCTTAGCGAAAGGCTTCTTGAGGGGAAAGCTGTAACTCTGTGAGATGATTTCACAGAACACAAAGAAGTTTCTCAGAAAGCTTCTTTCTCGTTGTTATCGGAGTTTATATCCTTTGGCCCTATAGTCTTCAAATGGATCCGAAATATCTGTTCTCAGATTCCACAGAAATAAGGGTAGCAAAGAGATCCACGAAATACAGATTAACTCTGTGAGATGAATTAACAGAACACTAAGCAGTTTCTCAGAAAGCTTCTTTCCAGATTTCATCTGAGGATATTTCCTTTTTCTCCATAGCCCTCTATGGGCTTCCAAATATCACTTTGCCAATTCCACAATAAATGTCTTAGCGAAAGACTTCTTGTGGGGAAAGCTGTAACTCTGTGAGATGATTTCACAGAACACAAAGAAGTTTCTCAGAAAGTTTCTTTCTCTTTGTTATCGGAGTTTATTTCCTTTGGCCCTATAGTCTTTAAAGGGATCCGAAATATCTGTTCTCAGATTCCACAGAAATAAGGCTAGCAAAGAGATCCACGAAATACAGATGTAACTCTGTGAGACGAATTAACAGAACACTAAGCAGTTTCTCAGAAAGCTTCTTTCCAGATTTCATCTGAGGATATTTCCTTTTTCACCATAGCCCTCTATGGGCTTCCAAATATCACTTTCCCTATTCCACAAGAACTGTCTTAGCGAAAGGCTTCTTTAGGGGAAAGCTGTAACTCTGTGAGATGATTTCACAGAACACAAAGAAGTTTCTCAGAAAGCTTCCTTCTCGTTGTTATCGGAGTTTATATCCTTTGGCCCTATAGTCTTCAAAGGGATCCGAAATATCTGTTCTCAGATTCCACAGAAATAAGGCTAGCAAAGAGATCCACGAAATACAGATGTAACTCTGTGAGATGAATTAACAGAACACTAAGCAGTTTCTCAGAAAGCTTCTTTCCAGATTTCATCTGAGGATATTTCCTTTTTCACCATTGCCCTCTATGGGCTTCCAAATATCACTTTGCCAATTCCACAAGCACTCTCTTATCGAAAGGCTTCTTGAAGGGAAAGCTGTAACTCTGTGAGATGATTTCACAGAACACAAAGAAGTTTCTCAGAAAGCTTCTTTCTCGTTGTTATCGGAGTTTATATCCTTTGGCCCTATAGTCTTTAAAGGGATGCGAAATATCTGTTCTCAGATTCCACAGAAATAAGGCTAGCAAAGAGATCCACGAAATATAGATGTAACTCTGTGAGATGAATTAACAGAACACTAAGCAGTTTCTCAGAAAGCTTCTTTCCAGATTTCATCTGAGGATATTTCCTTTTTCACCATTGCCCTCTATGGGCTTCCAAATATCACTTTGCCAATTCCACAAGAACTGTCTTAGCGAAAGGCTTCTTGAGGGGAAAGCTGTAACTCTGTGAGATGATTTCACAGAACACAAAGAAGTTTCTCAGAAAGTTTCTTTCTCTTTGTTATCGGAGTTTATTTCCTTTGGCCCTATAGTCTTTAAAGGGATCCGAAATATATGTTCTCAGATTCCACAGAAATAAGGCTAGCAAAGAGATCCACGAAATACAGATGTAACTCTGTGAGATGAATTAACAGAACACTAAGCAGTTTCTCAGAAAGCTTCTTTCCAGATTTCGTCTGAGGATATTTCCTTTTTCACCATAGCCCTCTATGGGCTTCCAAATATCACTTTGCCAATTCCACAAGAACTGTCTTAGCGAAAGACTTCTTGTGGGGAAAGCTGTAACTCTGTGAGATGATTTCACAGAACACAAATAAGTTTCTCAGAAAGTTTCTTTCTCTTTGTTATCGGAGTTTATTTCCTTTGGCCCTATAGTCTTTAAAGGGATCCGAAATATCTCTTCTCAGATTCCACAGACATAAGGCTAGCAAAGAGATCCACGAAATACAGGTGTAACTCTGTGAGATGAATTAACAGAACACTAAGCAGTTTCTCAGAAAGCTTCTTTCCAGATTTCATCTGAGGATATTTCCTTTTTCACCATTGCCCTCTATGGGCTTCCAAATATCACTTTGCCAATTCCACAAGAACTGTCTTAGCGAAAGGCTTCTTTAGGGGAAAGCTGTAACTCTGTGAGATGATTTTACAGAACACAAAGAAGTTTCTCAGAAAGCTTCCTTCTCTTTCTTATCGGAGTTTATTTCCTTTGGCCCTATATTCATCAAAGGGATCCGAAATATCTGTTCTCAGATTCCACAGAAATAAGGCTAGTAAAGAGATCCACGAAATACAGATGTAACTCTTTGAGATGAATTAACAGAACACTAAGCAGTTTCTCAGAAAGCTTCTTTCCAGATTTCATCTGAGGATATTTCCTTTTTCACCATTGCCCTCTAGAGGCTTCAAAATATCACTTTGCCAATTCAACAAGAACTGTCTTAGCGAAAGGCTTCTTGAGGGGAAAGCTGTAACTCTGTGAGATGATTTCACAGAACACAAAGAAGTTTCTCAGAAAGCTTCTTTCTCCTTGTTATCGGAGTTTATATCCTTTGGCCCTATAGTCTTCAAAGGGATCCGAAATATCTGTTCTCAGATTCCACAGAAAGAAGGCTAGCAAATAGTTCCACGAAATACAGATGTAACTCTGTGAGATGAATTAACAGAACACTAAGCAGTTTCTCAGAAAGCTTCTTTCCAGATTTCATCTGAGGATATTTCCTTTTTCACCATAGCCCCCTATGGGCTTCCAAATATCACTTTGCCAATTACACAAGAACTGTCTTAGCGAAAGGCTTCTTGAGGGGAAAGCTGTAACTCTGTGAGATGATTTCACAGAACACAAAGAAGTTTCTCAGAAAGCTTCCTTCTCTTTGTTATCGGAGTTTATTTCCTTTGGCCCTATATTCATCAAACGGATCCGAAATATCTCTTCTCAGATTCCACAGAAATAAGGCTAGCAAAGAGATCCACGAAATACAGATGTAACTTTGTGAGATGATTTCACAGAACACAAAGAAGTTTCTCAGAAAGCTTCCTTCTCGTTGTTATCGGAGTTTATATCCTTTGGCCCTATAGTCTTCAAAGGGATCCGAAATATCTGTTCTCAGATTCCACAGAAATAAGGCTAGCAAAGAGATCCACGAAATACAGATGTAACTCTGTGAGATGAATTAACAGAACACTAAGCAGTTTCTCAGAAAGCTTCTTTCCAGATTTCATCTGAGGATATTTCCTTTTTCACCATTGCCCTCTATGGGCTTCCAAATTTCACTTTCCCAATTCCACAAGAACTGTCTTAGCGAAAGGCTTCTTGAGGGGAAAGCTGTAACTCTGTGAGATGATTTCACAGAAGACAAAGAAGTTTCTCAGAAAGCTTCCTTCTCTTTCTTATCGGAGTTTATTTCCTTTGGCCCTATATTCATCAAAGGGATCCGAAATATCTGTTCTCAGATTCCACAGAAATAAGGCTAGCAAAGAGATCCACGAAATACAGATGTAACTCTGTGAGATGAATTAACAGAACACTAAGCAGTTTCTCAGAAAGCTTCTTTCCAGATTTCATCTGAGGATATTTCCTTTTTCACCATTGCCCTCTAGAGGCTTCAAAATATCACTTTGCCAATTCAACAAGAACTGTCTTAGCGAAAGGCTTCTTGAGGGGAAAGCTGTAACTCTGTGAGATGATTTCACAGAACACAAAGAAGTTTCTCAGAAAGCTTCTTTCTCCTTGTTATCGGAGTTTATATCCTTTGGCCCTATAGTCTTCAAAGGGATCCGAAATATCTGTTCTCAGATTCCACAGAAATAAGGCTAGCAAAGAGTTCCACGAAATACAGATGTAACTCTGTGAGATGAATTAACAGAACACTAAGCAGTTTCTCAGAAAGCTTCTTTCCAGATTTCATCTGAGGATATTTCCTTTTTCACCATCGCCCTCTATGGGCTTCCAAATATCACTTTGCCAATTCCACAAGAACTGTCTTAGCGAAAGGCTTCTTGAGGGGAAAGCTGTAACTCTGTGAGATGATTTCACAGAACACAAAGAAGTTTCTCAGAAAGCTTCCTTCTCTTTGTTATCGGAATTTATTTCCTTTGGCCCTATATTCATCAAACGGATCCGAAATATCTCTTCTCAGATTCCACAGAAATAAGGCTAGCAAAGAGATCCACGAAATACAGATGTAACTTTGTGAGATGATTTCACAGAACACAAAGAAGTTTCTCAGAAAGCTTCCTTCTCGTTGTTATCGGAGTTTATATCCTTTGGCCCTATAGTCTTCAAATGGATCCGAAATATCTCTTCTCAGATTCCACAGAAATAAGGCTAGCAAAGAGATCCACGAAATACAGATGTAACTCTGTGAGATGAATTAACAGAACACTAAGCAGTTTCTCAGAAAGCTTCTTTCCAGATTTCATCTGAGGATATTTCCTTTTTCACCATAGCCCTCTATGGGCTTCCAAATATCACTTTGCCAATTCAACAAGAACTGTCTTAGCGAAAGGCTTCTTGAGGGGAAAGCTGTAACTCTGTGAGATGATTTCACAGAACTCAAAAAAGTTTCTCAGAAAGCTTCTTTCTCGTTGTTATCGGAGTTTATATCCTTTGGCCCTATAATCTTCAAAGGGATCCGAAATATCTGTTCTCAGATTCCACAGAAATAAGGCTAGCAAAGAGATCCACGAAATACAGATGTAACTCTGTGAGATGAATTAACAGAACACTAAGCAGTTTCTCAGAAAGCTTCTTTCCAGATTTCATCTGAGGATATTTCCTTTTTCACCATTGCCCTCTATGGGCTTCCAAATATCACTTTGCCAATTCCACAAGAACTGTCTTAGCGAAAGGCTTCTTGAGGGGAAAGCTGTAACTCTGTGAGATGATTTCACAGAACACAAAGAAGTTTCTCAGAAAGCTTCTTTCTCGTTGTTATCGGATGTTTATATCCTTTGGCCCTATAGTCTTCAAATGGATCCGAAATATCTGTTCTCAGATTCCACAGAAAGAAGGCTAGCAAAGAGATCCACGAAATACAGATTAACTCTGTGAGATGAATTAACAGAACACTAAGCAGTTTCTCAGAAAGCTTCTTTCCAGATTTCATCTGAGGATATTTCCTTTTTCACCATTGCCCTCTATGGGCTTCCAAATATCACTTTGCCAATTCCACAAGAACTGTCTTAGCGAAAGGCTTCTTGAGGGGAAAGCTGTAACTCTGTGAGATGATTTCACAAAACACAAAGAAGTTTCTCAGAAAGCTTCTTTCTCATTGTTATCGGAGTTTATATCCTTTGGCCCTATAGTCTCCAAAGGGATCCGAAATATCTGTTCTCAGATTCCACAGAAATAAGGCTAGCAAAGAGATCCACGAAATACAGATGTAACTCTGTGAGATGAATTAACAGAACACTAAGCAGTTTCTCAGAAAGCTTCTTTCCAGATTTCATCTGAGGATATTTCCTTTTTCACCATAGCCCTCTATGGGCTTCCAAATATCACTTTGCCAATTCCACAAGAACTGTCTTAGCGAAAGGCTTCTTGAGGGGAAAGCTGTAACTCTGTGAGATGATTTCACAGAACACAAAGAAGTTTCTCAGAAAGCTTCTTTCTCGTTGTTATCGGAGTTTATATCCTTTGGCCCTATAGTCTTCAAAGGGATCCGAAATATCTGTACTCAGATTCCACAGAAATAAGGCTAGCAAAGAGATCCACGAAATACAGATGTAACTCTATGAGATGAATTAACAGTACACTAAGCAGTTTCTCAGAAAGCTTCTTTCCAGATTTCATCTGAGGATATTTCCTTTTTCACCATTGCCCTCTAAGGGCTTCCAAATATCACTTTGCCAATTCCACAAGAACTGTCTTAGCGAAAGGCTTCTTGAGGGGAAAGCTGTAACTCTGTGAGATGAGTTCACAGAACACAAAGAAGTTTCCCAGAAAGCTTCTTTCTCGTCGTTATCGGAGTTTATATCCTTTGGCCCTTTAGTCTTCAAAGGGATCCGAAATATCTGTTCTCAGATTCCACAGAAATAAGGCTAGCAAAGAGATCCACGAAATACAGATGTAACTCTGTGAGATGAATTAACAGAACACTAAGCAGTTTGTCAGAAAGCTTCTTTCCAGATTTCATCTGAGGATATTTCCTTTTTCACCATAGCCCTCTATGGGCTTCCAAATATGACTTTGCCAATTCAACAAGAACTCTCTTAGCGAAAGGCTTCTTGAGGGGAAAGCTGTAACTCTGTGAGATGATTTCACAGAACTCAAAAAAGTTTCTCAGAAAGCTTCTTTCTCGTTGTTATCGGAGTTTATATCCTTTGGCCCTATAGTCTTCAAAGGGATCCGAAATATCTGTTCTCAGATTCCACAGAAATAAGGCTAGCAAAGAGATCCACGAAATACAGATGTAACTCTGTGAGATGAATTAACAGAACACGAAGCAGTTTCTCAGAAAGCTTCTTTCCAGATTTCATCTGAGGATATTTCCTTTTTCACCATTGCACTCTATGGGCTTCCAAATATCACTTTGCCAATTCCACAAGAACTGTCTTAGCGAAAGGCTTCTTGAGGGGAAAGCTGTAACTCTGTGAGATGATTTCACAGAACACAAAGAAGTTTCTCAGAAAGCTTCTTTCTCGTTGTTATCGGAGTTTATATCCTTTGGCCCTATAGTCTTCAAATGGATCCGAAATATCTGTTCTCAGATTCCACAGAAATAAGGCTAGCAAAGAGATGCACGAAATACAGATGTAACTCTGTGAGATGAATTAACAGAACACTAAGCAGTTTCTCAGAAAGCTTCTTTCCAGATTTCATCTGAGGATATTTCCTTTTTCACCATAGCCCTCTACGGGCTTCCAAATATCACTTTGCCAATTCCACAAGAACTGTCTTAGCGAAAGGCTTCTTGAGGGGAAAGCTGTAACTCTGTGAGATGATTTCACAGAACACAAAGAAGTTTCTCAAAAAGCTTCTTTCTCATTGTTATCGGAGTTTATATCCTTTGGCCCTATAGTCTTCAAAGGGATCCGAAATATCTGTTCTCAGATTCCACAGAAATAAGGCTAGCAAAGAGATCCACGAAATACAGATGTAACTCTGTGGGATGAATTAACAGAACACTAAGCAGTTTCTCAGAAAGCTTCTTTCCAGATTTCATCTGAGGATATTTCCTTTTTCACCATAGCCCTCTATGCGCTTCCAAATATCACTTTGCCAATTCCACAATAAATGTCTTAGCGAAAGACTTCTTGTGCGGAAAGCTGTAACTCTGTGAGATGATTTCACAGAACACAAAGAAGTTTCTCAGAAAGTTTCTTTCTCTTTGTTATCGGAGTTTATTTCCTTTGGCCCTATAGTCTTTAAAGGGATCCGAAATATCTGTTCTCAGATTCCACAGAAATAAGTCTAGCAAAGAGATCCACGAAATACAGATGTAACTCTGTGAGATGAATTAACAGAACACTAAGCAGTTTCTCAGAAAGCTTCTTTCCAGATTTCATCTGAGGATATTTCCTTTTTCACCATAGCCCTCTATGCGCTTCCAAATATCACTTTGCCAATTCAACAAGAACTGTCTTAGCGAAAGGCTTCTTGAGGGGAAAGCTGTAACTCTGTGAGATGATTTCACAGAACACAAAGAAGTTTCTCAGAAAGCTTCTTTCTCGTTGTTATCGGAGTTTATATCCTTTGGCCCTATAGTCTTCAAAGGGATCCGAAATATCTCTTCTCAGATTCCACAGAAATAAGGCTAGCAAAGAGATCCACGAAATACAGATGTAACTCTGTGAGATGAATTAACAGAACACTAAGAAGTTTCTCAGAAAGCTTCTTTCCAGATTTCATCTGAGGATATTCCCTTTTTCACCATAGCCCTCTATGGGCTTCCAAATATGACTTTGCCAATTCAACAAGAACTCTCTTAGCGAAAGGCTTCTTGAGGGGAAAGCTGTAACTCTGTGAGATGATTTCACAGAACTCAAAAAAGTTTCTCAGAAAGCTTCTTTCTCCTTGTTATCGGAGTTTATATCCTTTGGCCCTATAGTCTTCAAAGGGATCCGAAATATCTGTTCTCAGATTCCACAGAAATAAGGCTAGCAAAGAGATCCACGAAATACAGATGTAACTCTGTGAGATGAATTAACAGAACACTAAGCAGTTTCTCAGAAAGCTTCTTTCCAGATTTCATCTGAGGATATTTCCTTTTTCACCATTCCCCTCTATGGGCTTCCTAATATCACTTTGCCAATTCCACAAGAACTGTCTTAGCGAAAGGCTTCTTGAGGGGAAAGCTGTAACTCTGTGAGATGATTTCACAGAACACAAAGAAGTTTCTCAGAAAGCTTCTTTCTCGTTGTTATCGGAGTTTATATCCTTTGGCCCTATAGTCTTCAAATGGATCCGAAATATCTGTTCTCAGATTCCACAGAAATAAGGCTAGCAAAGAGATCCACGAAATACAGATGTAACTCTGTGAGATGAATTAACAGAACACTAAGCAGTTTCTCAGAAAGCTTCTTTCCAGATTTCATCTGAGGATATTTCCTTTTTCACCATAGCCCTCTACGGGCTTCCAAATATCACTTTGCCAATTCCACAAGAACTGTCTTAGCGAAAGGCTTCTTGAGGGGAAAGCTGTAACTCTGTGAGATGATTTCACAGAACACAAAGAAGTTTCTCAAAAAGCTTCTTTCTCATTGTTATCGGAGTTTATATCCTTTGGCCCTATAGTCTTCAAAGGGATCCGAAATATGTGTTCTCAGATTCCACAGAAATAAGGCTAGCAAAGAGATCCACGAAATACGGATGTAACGCTGTGAGATGAATTAACAGAACACTAAGCAGTTTCTCAGAAAGCTTCTTTCCAGATTTCATCTGAGGATATTTCCTTTTTCTCCATAGCCCTCTAAGGGCTTCAAAATATCACTTTGCCAATTCCACAATAAATGTCTTAGCGAAAGACTTCTTGTGGGGAAAGCTGTAACTCTGTGAGATGATTTCACAGAACACAAAGAAGTTTCTCAGAAAGTTTCTTTCTCTTTGTTATCGGAGTTTATTTCCTTTGGCCCTATAGTCTTTAAAGGGATCCGAAATATCTGTTCTCAGATTCCACAGAAATAAGGCTAGCAAAGAGATCCACGAAATACAGATGTAACTCTGTGAGATGAATTAACAGAACACTAAGCAGTTTCTCAGAAAGCTTCTTTCCAGATTTCATCTGAGGATATTTCCTTTTTCACCATAGCCCTCTATGGGCTTCCAAATATCACTTTCCCTATTCCACAAGAACTGTCTTAGCGAAAGGCTTCTTTAGGGGAAAGCTGTAACTCTGTGAGATGATTTCACAGAACACAAAGAAGTTTCTCAGAAAGCTTCCTTCTCGTTGTTATCGGAGTTTATATCCTTTGGCCCTATAGTCTTCAAAGGGATCCGAAATATCTGTTCTCAGATTCCACAGAAATAAGGCTAGCAAAGAGATCCACGAAATACAGATGTAACTCTGTGAGATGAATTAACAGAACACTAAGCAGTTTCTCAGAAAGCTTCTTTCCAGATTTCATCTGAGGATATTTCCTTTTTCACCATTGCCCTCTATGGGCTTCCAAATATCACTTTGCCAATTCCACAAGAACTCTCTTAGCGAAAGACTTCTTGTGGGGAAAGCTGTAACTCTGTGAGATGATTTCACAGAACACAAAGAAGTTTCTCAGAAAGTTTCCTTCTCTTTGTTATCGGAGTTTATTTCCTTTGGCCCTATAGTCATTAAAGGGATCCGAAATATCTCTTCTCAGATTCCACAGACATAAGGCTAGCAAAGAGATCCACGAAATACAGGTGTAACTCTGTGAGATGAATTAACAGAACACTAAGCAGTTTCTCAGAAAGCTTCTTTCCAGATTTCATCTGAGGATATTTCCTTTTTCACCATTGCCCTCTATGGGCTTCCAAATATCACTTTCCCTATTCCACAAGAACTGTCTTAGCGAAAGGCTTCTTTAGGGGAAAGCTGTAACTCTGTGAGATGATTTTACGGAACACAAAGAAGTTTCTCAGAAAGCTTCCTTCTCTTTGTTATCGGAGTTTATTTCCTTTGGCCCTATAGTCTTTAAAGGGATCCGAAATATCTGTTCTCAGATTCCACAGAAATAAGGCTAGCAAAGAGATCCACGAAATACAGATGTAACTCTGTGAGATGAATTAACAGAACACTAAGCAGTTTCTCAGAAAGCTTCTTTCCAGATTTCCTCTGAGGATATTTCCTTTTTCACCATAGCCCTCTATGCGCTTCCAAATATCACTTTGCCAATTCCACAATAAATGTCTTAGCGAAAGACTTCTTGTGGGGAAAGCTCTAACTCTGTGAGATGATTTCACAGAACACAAAGAAGTTTCTCAGAAAGCTTCCTTCTCTTTGATATCGGAGTTTATTTCCTTTGGCCCTATAGTCTTTAAAGGGATCCGAAATATCTGTTCTCAGATTCCACAGAAATAAGGCTAGCAAAGAGATCCACGAAATACAGATGTAACTCTGTGAGATGAATTAACAGAACACTAAGCAGTTTCTCAGAAAGCTTCTTTCCAGATTTCATCTGAGGATATTTCCTTTTTCACCATTGCCCTCTAAGGGCTTCCAAATTTCACTTTCCCAATTCCACAAGAATTGTCTTAGCGAAAGGCTTCTTGAGGGGAAAGCTGTAACTCTGTGAGATGATTTCACAGAACACAAAGAAGTTTCTCAGAAAGCTTCCTTCTCTTTCTTATCGGAGTTTATTTCCTTTGGCCCTATATTCATCAAAGGGATCCGAAATATCTGTTCTCAGATTCCACAGAAATAAGGCTAGCAAAGAGATCCACGAAATACAGATGTAACTCTGTGAGATGAATTAACAGAACACTAAGCAGTTTCTCAGAAAGCTTCTGTCCAGATTTCATCTGAGGATATTTCCTTTTTCACCTTTGCCCTCTAGAGGCTTCAAAATATCACTTTGCCAATTCAACAAGAACTGTCTTAGCGAAAGGCTTCTTGAGGGGAAAGCTGTAACTCTGTGAGATGATTTCACAGAACACAAAGAAGTTTCTCAGAAAGCTTCTTTCTCCTTGTTATCGGAGTTTATATCCTTTGGCCCTATAGTCTTCAAAAGGATCCGAAATATCTGTTCTCAGATTCCACAGAAATAAGGCTAGCAAAGAGTTCCACGAAATACAGATGTAACTCTGTGAGATGAATTAACAGAACACTAAGCAGTTTCTCAGAAAGCTTCCTTCCAGATTTCATCTGAGGATATTTCCTTTTTCACCATAGCCCCCTATGGGCTTCCAAATATCACTTTGCCAATTCCACAAGAACTGTCTTAGCGAAAGGCTTCTTGAGGGGAAAGCTGTAACTCTGTGAGATGATTTCACAGAACACAAAGAAGTTTCTCAGAAAGCTTCCTTCTCTTTGTTATCGGAGTTTATTTCCTTTGGCCCTATATTCATCAAACGGATCCGAAATATCTCTTCTCAGATTCCACAGAAATAAGGCTAGCAAAGAGATCCACGAAATACAGATGTAACTTTGTGAGATGATTTCACAGAACACAAAGAAGTTTCTCAGAAAGCTTCCTTCTCGTTGTTATCGGAGTTTATATCCTTTGGCCCTATAGTCTTCAAAGGGATCCGAAATATCTGTTCTCAGATTCCACAGAAATAAGGCTAGCAAAGAGATCCACGAAATACAGATGTAACTCTGTGAGATGAATTAACAGAACACTAAGCAGTTTCTCAGAAAGCTTCTTTCCAGATTTCATCTGAGGATATTTCCTTTTTCACCATTGCCCTCTATGGGCTTCCAAATATCACTTTGCCAATTCCACAAGAACTGTCTTAGCGAAAGGCTTCTTGAGGGGAAACTGTAACTCTGTGAGATGATTTCACAGAACCCAAGAAGTTTCTCAGAAAGCTTCTTTCTCTTTGTTATCGGAGGATATTTCCTTTGGCCCAATAGTCTTCTGCGGGATCCGAAGTATCTGTTCTCAGATTCCACAGAAATAAGGCTAGCAAAGAGATCCACGAAATACAGATGTAACTCTGTGAGATGAATTAACAGAACACTAAGCAGTTTCTCAGAAAGCTTCTTTCCAGATTTCATCTGAGGATATTTCCTTTTTCACCATTGCCCTCTATGGGCTTCCAAATATCACTTTGCCAATTCCACAAGAACTGTCTTAGCGAAAGGCTTCTTGAGGGGAAAGCTGTAACTCTGTGAGATGATTTCACAGAACACAAAGAAGTTTCTCAGAAAGCTTCTTTATCGTTGTTATCGGAGTTTATATCCTTTGGCCCTGTAGTCTTCAAAGGGATCCGAAATATCTGTTCTCAGATTCCACAGAAATAAGGCTAGCAAAGAGATCCACGAAAAACAGATGTAACTCTGTGAGATGAATTAACAGAACACTAAGCAGTTTCTCAGAAAGCTTCTTTCCAGATTTCATCTGAGGATATTTCCTTTTTCACCATAGCCCTCTATGCGCTTCCAAATATCACTTTGCCAATTCCACAATAAATGTCTTAGCGAAAGACTTCTTGTGGGGAATGCTGTAACTCTGTGAGATGATTTCACAGAACACAAAGAAGTTTCTCAGAAAGTTTCTTTCTCTTTGTTATCGGAGATTATTTCCTTTGGCCCTATAGTCTTTAAGGGATCCGAAATATCTGTTCTCAGATTCCACAGAAATAAGGCTAGCAAAGAGATCCACGAAATACAGATGTAACTCTGTGAGATGAATGAACAGAACACTAAGCAGTTTCTCCGAAAGCTTCTTTCCAGATTTCATCTGAGGATATTTCCTTTTTCACCATTGCCCTCTATGGGCTTCCAAATATCACTTTGCCAATTCCACAAGAACTGTCTTAGCGAAAGGTTTCTTGAGGGGAAAGCTGTAACTCTGTGAGATGATTTCACAGAACACAAAGAAGTTTCTCAGAAAGCTTCTTTCTCGTTGTTATCGGAGTTTATATCCTTTGGCCCTATAGTCTTCAAAGGGATCCGAAATATCTGTTCTCAGATTCCACAGAAATAAGGCTAGGAAAGAGATCCACGAAATACAGATGTAGCTCTGTGAGATGAATTAACAGAACACTAAGCAGTTTCTCAGAAAGCTTCTTTCCAGATTTCATCTCAGGATATTTCCTTTTTCACCATTGCCCTCTATGGGCTTCCAAATATCACTTTCCCTATTCCACAAGAACTGTCTTAGCGAAAGGCTTCTTGAGGGGAAAGCTGTAACTCTGTGAGATGATTTCACAGAACACAAAGAAGTTTCTCAGAAAGCTTCCTTCTCTTTGTTATCGGAGTTTATTTCCTTTGGCCCTATAGTCTTTAAAGGGATCCGAAATATCTGTTCTCAGAATCCACAGAAATAAGGCTAGCAAAGAGATCCACGAAATACAGATGTAACTCTGTGAGATGAATTAACAGAACACTAAGCAGTTTCTCCGAAAGCTTCTTTCCAGATATCATCTGAGGATATTTCCTTTTTCACCATTGCCCTCTATGGGCTTCCAAATATCACTTTCCCAATTCCACAAGAACTGTCTTAGAGAAAGGCTTCTTGAGGGGAAAGCTGTAACTCTGTGAGATGATTTCACAGAACACAAAGAAGGTTCTCAGAAAGCTTCTTTCTCGTTGTTATCGGAGTTTATATCCTTTGGCCCTATAGTCTTCAAAGGGATCCGAAATATCTGTTCTCAGATTCCACAGAAATAAGGCTAGCAAAGAGATCCACGAAATACAGATGTAACTCTGTGAGATGAATTAACAGAACACTAAGCAGTTTCTCAGAAAGCTTCTTTCCAGATTTCATCTGAGGATATTTCCTTTTTCACCATAGCCCTCTATGGGCTTCCAAATATCACTTTGCCAATTCCACAAGAACTGTCTTAGCGAAAGGCTTCTTGAGGGGAAAGCTGTAACTTTGTGAGATGATTTCACAGAACACAAAGAAGTTTCTCAGAAAGCTTCTTTCTCGTTGTTATCGGAGTTTATATCCTTTGGCCCTTTAGTCTTCAAAGGGATCCGAAATATCTGTTCTCAGATTCCACAGAAATAAGGCTAGCAAAGAGATCCACGAAATACAGATGTAACTCTGTGAGATGAATTAACAGAACACTAAGCAGTTTCTCAGAAAGCTTCTTTCCAGATTTCATCTGAGGATATTTCCTTTTTCACCATTGCCCTCTATGGGCTTCCAAATATCACTTTGCCAATTCCACAAGAACTGTCTTAGCGAAAGGCTTCTTGAGGGGAAAGCTGTAACTCTGTGAGATGATTTCACAGAACACAAAGAAGTTTCTCAGAAAGCTTCTTTATCGTTGTTATCGGAGTTTATATCCTTTGGCCCTGTAGTCTTCAAAGGGATCCGAAATATCTGTTCTCAGATTCCACAGAAATAAGGCTAGCAAAGAGATCCACGAAAAACAGATGTAACTCTGTGAGATGAATTAACAGAACACTAAGCAGTTTCTCAGAAAGCTTCTTTCCAGATTTCATCTGAGGATATTTCCTTTTTCACCATAGCCCTCTATGCGCTTCCAAATATCACTTTGCCAATTCCACAATAAATGTCTTAGCGAAAGACTTCTTGTGGGGAAAGCTGTAACTCTGTGAGATGATTTCACAGAACACAAAGAAGTTTCTCAGAAAGTTTCTTTCTCTTTGTTATCGGAGTTTATTTCCTTTGGCCCTATAGTCTTTAAGGGATCCGAAATATCTGTTCTCAGATTCCACAGAAATAAGGCTAGCAAAGAGATCCACGAAATACAGATGTAACTCTGTGAGATGAATTAACAGAACACTAAGCAGTTTCTCCGAAAGCTTCTTTCCAGATTTCATCTGAGGATATTTCCTTTTTCACCATTGCCCTCTATGGGCTTCCAAATATCACTTTGCCAATTCCACAAGAACTGTCTTAGCGAAAGGTTCCTTGAGGGGAAAGCTGTAACTCTGTGAGATGATTTCACAGAACACAAAGTAGTTTCTCAGAAAGCTTCTTTCTCGTTGTTATCGGAGTTTATATCCTTTGGCCCTATAGTCTTCAAAGGGATCCGAAATATCTGTTCTCAGATTCCACAGAAATAAGGCTAGGAAAGAGATCCACGAAATAGAGATGTAGCTCTGTGAGATGAAGTAACAGAACACTAAGCAGTTTCTCAGAAAGCTTCTTTCCAGATTTCATCTCAGGATATTTCCTTTTTCACCATTGCCCTCTATGGGCTTCCAAATATCACTTTCCCTATTCCACAAGAACTGTCTTAGCGAAAGGCTTCTTGAGGGGAAAGCTGTAACTCTGTGAGATGATTTCACAGAACACAAAGAAGTTTCTCAGAAAGCTTCCTTCTCTTTGTTATCGGAGTTTATTTCCTTTGGCCCTATAGTCTTTAAAGGGATCCGAAATATCTGTTCTCAGAATCCACAGAAATAAGGCTAGCAAAGAGATCCACGAAATACAGATGTAACTCTGTGAGATGAATTAACAGAACACTAAGCAGTTTCTCCGAAAGCTTCTTTCCAGATATCATCTGAGGATATTTCCTTTTTCACCATTGCCCTCTATGGGCTTCCAAATATCACTTTCCCAATTCCACAAGAACTGTCTTAGAGAAAGGCTTCTTGAGGGGAAAGCTGTAACTCTGTGAGATGATTTCACAGAACACAAAGAAGTTTCTCAGAAAGCTTCTTTCTCGTTGTTATCGGAGTTTATATCCTTTGGCCCTTTAGTCTTCAAAGGGATCCGAAATATCTGTTCTCAGATTCCACAGAAATAAGGCTAGCAAAGAGATCCACGAAATACAGATGTAACTCTGTGAGATGAATTAACAGAACACTAAGCAGTTTCTCAGAAAGCTTCTTTCCAGATTTCATCTGAGGATATTTCCTTTTTCACCATAGCCCTCTATGGGCTTCCAAATATCACTTTGATAATTCCACAAGAACTGTCTTAGCGAAAGGCTTCTTGAGGGGAAAGCTGTAACTCTGTGAGATGATTTCACAGAACACAAAGAAGTTTCTCAGAAAGCTTCTTTCTCGTTGTTATCGGAGTTTATATCCTTTGGCCCTTTAGACTTCAAAGGGATCCGAAATATCTGTTCTCAGATTCCACAGAAATAAGGCTAGCAAAGAGATCCACGAAATACAGATGTAACTCTGTGAGATGAATTAACAGAACACTAAGCAGTTTCTCAGAAAGCTTCTTTCCAGATTTCATCTGAGAATATTTCCTTTTTCACCATTGCCCTCTATGGGCTTCCAAATATCACTTTGCCAATTCCACAAGAACTGTCTTAGCGAAAGGCTTCTTGAGGGGAAAGCTGTAACTCTGTGAGATGATTTCACAGAACACAAAGAAGTTTCTCAGAAAGCTTCTTTCTCGTTGTTATCGGAGTTTATATCCTTTGGCCCTGTAGTCTTCAAAGGGATCCGAAATATCTGTTCTCAGATTCCACAGAAATAAGGCTAGCAAAGAGATCCACGAAAAACAGATGTAACTCTGTAAGATGAATTAACAGAACACTAAGCAGTTTCTCAGAAAGCTTCTTTCCAGATTTCATCTGAGGATATTTCCTTTTTCACCATAGCCCTCTATGCGCTTCCTAATATCACTTTGCCAATTCCACAATAAATGTCTTAGCGAAAGACTTCTTGTGGGGAAAGCTGTAACTCTGTGAGATGATTTCACAGAACACAAAGAAGTTTCTCAGAAAGTTTCTTTCTCTTTGTTATCGGAGTTTATTTCCTTTGGCCCTATAGTCTTTAAGGGATCCGAAATATCTGTTCTCAGATTCCACAGAAATAAGGCTAGCAAAGAGATCCACGAAATACAGATGTAACTCTGTGAGATGAATTAACAGAACACTAAGCAGTTTCTCCGAAAGCTTCTTTCCAGATTTCATCTGAGGATATTTCCTTTTTCACCATTGCCCTCTATGGGCTTCCAAATATCACTTTGCCAATTCCACAAGAACTGTCTTAGCGAAAGGTTTCTTGAGGGGAAAGCTGTAACTCTGTGAGATGATTTCACAGAACACAAAGAAGTTTCTCAGAAAGCTTCTTTCTCGTTGTTATCGGAGTTTATATCCTTTGGCCCTATAGTCTTCAAAGGGATCCGAAATATCTGTTCTCAGATTCCACAGAAATAAGGCTAGGAAAGAGATCCACGAAATACAGATGTAGCTCTGTGAGATGAATTAACAGAACACTAAGCAGTTTCTCAGAAAGCTTCTTTCCAGATTTCATCTCAGGATATTTCCTTTTTCACCATTGCCCTCTATGGGCTTCCAAATATCACTTTCCCTATTCCACAAGAACTGTCTTAGCGAAAGGCTTCTTGAGGGGAAAGCTGTAACTCTGTGAGATGATTTCACAGAACACAAAGAAGTTTCTCAGAAAGCTTCCTTCTCTTTGTTATCGGAGTTTATTTCCTTTGGCCCTATAGTCTTTAAAGGGATCCGAAATATCTGTTCTCAGAATCCACAGAAATAAGGCTAGCAAAGAGATCCACGAAATACAGATGTAACTCTGTGAGATGAATTAACAGAACACTAAGCAGTTTCTCCGAAAGCTTCTTTCCAGATATCATCTGAGGATATTTCCTTTTTCACCATTGCCCTCTATGGGCTTCCAAATATCACTTTCCCAATTCCACAAGAACTGTCTTAGAGAAAGGCTTCTTGAGGGGAAAGCTGTAACTCTGTGAGATGATTTCACAGAACACAAAGAAGTTTCTCAGAAAGCTTCTTTCTCGTTGTTATCGGAGTTTATATCCTTTGGCCCTATAGTCTTCAAAGGGATCCGAAATATCTGTTCTCAGATTCCACAGAAATAAGGCTAGCAAAGAGATCCACGAAATACAGATGTAACTCTGTGAGATGAATTAACAGAACACTAAGCAGTTTCTCAGAAAGCTTCTTTCCAGATTTCATCTGAGGATATTTCCTTTTTCACCATAGCCCTCTATGGGCTTCCAAATATCACTTTGCCAATTCCACAAGAACTGTCTTAGCGAAAGGCTTCTTGAGGGGAAAGCTGTAACTCTGTGAGATGATTTCACAGAACACAAAGAAGTTTCTCAGAAAGCTTCTTTCTCGTTGTTATCGGAGTTTATATCCTTTGGCCCTTTAGTCTTCAAAGGGATCCGAAATATCTGTTCTCAGATTCCACAGAAATAAGGCTAGCAAAGAGATCCACGAAATACAGATGTAACTCTGTGAGATGAATTAACAGAACACTAAGCAGTTTCTCAGAAAGCTTCTTTCCAGATTTCATCTGAGGATATTTCCTTTTTCACCATTGCCCTCTATGGGCTTCCAAATATCACTTTGCCAATTCCACAAGAACTGTCTTAGCGAAAGGCTTCTTGAGGGGAAAGCTGTAACTCTGTGAGATGTTTTCACAGAACACAAAGAAGTTTCTCAGAAAGCTTCTTTCTCGTTGTTATCGGAGATTATATCCTTTGGCCCTATAGTCTTTAAAGGGATCCGAAATATCTGTTCTCAGATTCCACAGAAATAAGGCTAGCAAAGAGATCCACGAAATACAGATGTAACTCTGTGAGATGAATTAACAGAACACTAAGCAGTTTCTCAGAAAGCTTCTTTCCAGATTTCATCTGAGGATATTTCCTTTTTCACCATTGCCCTCTATGGGCTTCCAAATATCACTTTGCCAATTCCACAAGAACTGTCTTAGCGAAAGGCTTCTTCAGGGGAAAGCTGTAACTCTGTGAGATGATTTCACAGAACACAAAGAAGTTTCTCAGAAAGCTTCTTTCTCATTGTTATCGGAGTTTATATCCTTTGGCCCTATAGTCTTCAAAGGGATCCGAAATATCTGTTCTCAGATTCCACAGAAATAAGGCTAGCAAAGAGATCCACGAAATACAGATGTAACTCTGTGAGATGAATTAACAGAACACTAAGCAGTTTCTCAGAAAGCTTCTTTCCAGATTTCATCTGAGGATATTTCCTTTTTCACCATAGCCCTCTATGTGCTTCCAAATATCACTTTGCCAATTCCACAATAAATGTCTTAGCGAAAGACTTCTTGTGGGGAAAGCTGTAACTCTGTGAGATGATTTCACAGAACACAAAGAAGTTTCTCAGAAAGTTTCTTTCTCTTTGTTATCGGAGTTTATTTCCTTTGGCCCTATAGTCTTTAAAGGGATCCGAAATATCTGTTCTCAGATTCCACAGAAATAAGGCTAGCAAAGAGATCCACGAAATACAGATGTACCTCTGTGAGATGAATTAACAGAACACTAAGCAGTTTCTCCGAAAGCTTCTTTCCAGATTTCATCTGAGGATATTTCCTTTTTCACCATAGCCCTCTATGCGCTTCCAAATATCACTTTGCCAATTCCACAATAAATGTCTTAGCGAAAGACTTCTTGTGGGGAAAGCTGTAACTCTGTGAGATGATTTCACAGAACACAAAGAAGTTTCTCAGAAAGTTTCTTTCTCTTTGTTATCGGAGTTTATTTCCTTTGGCCCTATAGTCTTTAAGGGATCCGAAATATCTGTTCTCAGATTCCACAGAAATAAGGCTAGCAAAGAGATCCACGAAATACAGATGTAACTCTGTGAGATGAATTAACAGAACACTAAGCAGTTTCTCAGAAAGCTTCTTTCCAGAGTTCATCTGTGGATATTTCCTTTTTCACCATTGCCCTCTATGGGCTTCCAAATATCACTTTCCCAATTCCACAAGAACTGTCTTAGCGAAAGGCTTCTTGAGGGGAAAGCTGTAACTCTGTGAGATGATTTCACAGAACACAAAGAAGTTTCTCAGATAGCTTCTTTCTCGTTGTTATCGGAGTTTATATCCTTTGGCCCTATAGTCTTCAAAGGGATCCGAAATATCTGTTCTCAGATTCCACAGAAATAAGGCTAGCAAAGAGATCCACGAAATACAGATGTAACTCTGTGAGATGAATTAACAGAACACTAAGCAGTTTCTCAGAAAGCTTCTTTCCAGATTTCATCTGAGGATATTTCCTTTTTCACCATAGCCCTCTATGGGCTTCCAAATATCACTTTGCCAATTCCACAAGAACTGTCTTAGCGAAAGGCTTCTTGAGGGGAAAGCTGTAACTCTGTGAGATGATTTCACAGAACACAAAGAAGTTTCTCAGAAAGCTTCTTTCTCGTTGTTATCGGAGTTTATATCCTTTGGCCCTATAGTCTTCAAAGGGATCCGAAATATCTGTTCTCAGATTCCACAGAAATAAGGCTAGCAAAGAGATCCACGAAATACCGACGTAACTCTGTGAGATGAATTAACAGAACAGTAAGCAGTTTCTCAGAAAGCTTCTTTCCAGATTTCATCTGAGGATATTTCCTTTTTCACCATAGCCCTCTATGCGCTTCCAAATATCACTTTGCCAATTCCACAATAAATGTCTTAGCGAAAGACTTCTTGTGGGGAAAGCTGTAACTCTGTGAGATGATTTCACAGAACACAAAGAAGTTTCTCAGAAAGTTTCTTTCTCTTTGTTATCAGAGTTTATTTCCTTTGGCCCTATAGTCTTTAAAGGGATCCGAAATATCTGTTCTCAGATTCCACAGAAATAAGGCTAGCAAAGAGATCCACGAAATACAGATGTAACTCTGTGAGATGAATTAACAGAACACTAAGCAGTTTCTCAGAAAGCTTCTTTCCAGATTTCATCTGAGGATATTTCCTTTTTCACCATAGCCCTCTATGGGCTTCCAAATATCACTTTGCCAATTCCACAAGAACTGTCTTAGCGAAAGGCTTCTTGAGGGGAAAGCTGTAACTCTCTGAGATGATTTCACAGAACACAAAGAAGTTTCTCAGAAAGCTTCTTTCTCGTTGTTATCGGAGTTTATATCCTTTGGCCCTATAGTCTTCAAAGGGATCCGAAATATCTGTTCTCAGATTCCACAGAAATAAGGCTAGCAAAGAGATCCACGAAATACAGATGCAACTCTGTGAGATGAATTAACAGAACACTAAGCAGTTTCTCAGAAAGCTTCTTTCCAGATTTCATCTGAGGATATTTCCTTTTTCACCATTGCCCTCTATGGGCTTCCAAATATCACTTTGCCAATTCCACAAGAACTGTCTTAGCGAAAGGCTTCTTGAGGGGAAAGCTGCAACTCTGTGAGATGATTTCACAGAACACAAAGAAGTTTCTCAGAAAGCTTCTTTCTCGTTGTTATCAGAGTTTATTACCTTTGGCCCTATAGTCTTCAAAGGGATCCGAAATATCTGTTCTCAGATTCCATAGAAATACGGCTAGCAAAGAGATCCACGAAATACAGATGTAACTCTGTGAGATGAATTAACAGAACACTAAGCAGTTTCTCAGAAAGCTTCTTTCCAGATTTCATCTGAGGATATTTCCTTTTTCACCATAGCCCTCAATGGGCTTCCAAATATCACTTTGCCAATTCCACAAGAACTGTCTTAGCAAAAGGCTTCTTGAGGGGAAAGCTGTAACTCTGTGAGATGATTTCACAGAACACAAAGAAGTTTCTCAGAAAGCTTCCTTCTCTTTCTTATCGGAGTTTATTTCCTTTGGCCCTATATTCATCAAAGGGATCCGAAATATCTCTTCTCAGATTCCACAGAAATAAGGCTAGCAAAGACATCCACGAAATACAGATGCAACTCTGTGAGATGAATTAACAGAACACTAAGCAGTTTCTCAGAAAGCTTCTTTCCAGATTTCATCTGAGGATATTTCCTTTTTCACCATTGCCCTCTATGGGCTTCCAAATATCACTTTGCCAATTCCACAAGAACTGTCTTAGCGAAAGGCTTCTTCAGGGGAAAGCTGTAACTCTGTGAGATGATTTCACAGAACACAAAGAAGTTTCTCAGAAAGCTTCTTTCTCATTGTTATCGGAGTTTATATCCTTTGGCCCTATAGTCTTCAAAGGGATCCGAAATATCTGTTCTCAGATTCCACAGAAATAAGGCTAGCAAAGAGATCCACGAAATACAGATGTAACTCTGTGAGATGAATTAACAGAACACTAAGCAGTTTCTCAGAAAGCTTCTTTCCAGATTTCATCTGAGGATATTTCCTTTTCCACCATAGCCCTCTATGCGCTTCCAAATATCACTTTGCCAATTCCACAATAAATGTCTTAGCGAAAGACTTCTTGTGGGGAAAGCTGTAACTCTGTGAGATGATTTCACAGAACACAAAGAAGTTTCTCAGAAAGTTTCTTTCTCTTTGTTATCGGAGTTTATTTCCTTTGACCCTATAGTCTTTAAAGGGATCCGAAATATCTGTTCTCAGATTCCACAGAAATAAGGCTAGCAAAGAGATCCACGAAATACAGATGTAACTCTGTGAGATGAATTAACAGAACACTAAGCAGTTTCTCAGAAAGCTTCTTTCCAGATTTCATCTGAGGATATTTCCTTTTTCACCTTTGCCCTCTATGGGCTTCCAAATATCACTTTGCCAATTCCACAAGAACTGTCTTAGCGAAAGGCTTCTTGAGGGGAAAGCTGTAACTCTGTGAGATGATTTCACAGAACACAAAGAAGTTTCTCAGAAAGCTTCTTTATCGTTGTTATCGGAGTTTATATCCTTTGGCCCTGTAGTCTTCAAAGGGATCCGAAATATCTGTTCTCAGATTCCACAGAAATAAGGCTAGCAAAGAGATCCACGAAAAACAGATGTAACTCTGGGAGATGAATTAACAGAACACTAAGCAGTTTCTCAGAAAGCTTCTTTCCAGATTTCATCTGAGGATATTTCCTTTTTCACCATAGCCCTCTATGCGCTTCCAAATATCACTTTGCCAATTCCACAATAAATGTCTTAGCGAAAGACTTCTTGTGGGGAAAGCTGTAACTCTGTGAGATGATTTCACAGAACACAAAGAAGTTTCTCAGAAAGTTTCTTTCTCTTTGTTATCGGAGTTTATTTCCTTTGGCCCTATAGTCTTTAAGGGATCCGAAATATCTGTTCTCAGATTCCACAGAAATAAGGCTAGCAAAGAGATCCACGAAAAACAGATGTAACTCTGTGAGATGAATTAACAGAACACTAAGCAGTTTCTCAGAAAGCTTCTTTCCAGATTTCATCTGTGGATATTTCCTTTTTCACCATTGCCCTCTATGGGCTTCCAAATATCACTTTCCCAATTCCACAAGAACTGTCTTAGCGAAAGGCTTCTTGAGGGGAAAGCTGTAACTCTGTGAGATGATTTCACAGAACACAAAGAAGTTTCTCAGATAGCTTCTTTCTCGTTGTTATCGGAGTTTATATCCTTTGGCCCTATAGTCTTCAAAGGGATCCGAAATATCTGTTCTCAGATTCCACAGAAATAAGGCTAGCAAAGAGATCCACGAAATACAGATGTAACTCTGTGAGATGAATTAACAGAACACTAAGCAGTTTCTCAGAAAGCTTCTTTCCAGATTTCATCTGAGGATATTTCCTTTTTCACCATAGCCCTCTATGGGCTTCCAAATATCACTTTGCCAATTCCACAAGAACTGTCTTAGCGAAAGGCTTCTTGAGGGGAAAGCTGTAACTCTGTGAGATGATTTCACAGAACACAAAGAAGTTTCTCAGAAAGCTTCTTTCTCGTTGTTATCGGAGTTTATATCCTTTGGCCCTATAGTCTTCAAAGGGATCCGAAATATCTGTTCTCAGATTCCACAGAAATAAGGCTAGCAAAGAGATCCACGAAATACCGACGTAACTCTGTGAGATGAATTAACAGAACAGTAAGCAGTTTCTCAGAAAGCTTCTTTCCAGATTTCATCTGAGGATATTTCCTTTTTCACCATAGCCCTCTATGCGCTTCCAAATATCACTTTGCCAATTCCACAATAAATGTCTTAGCGAAAGACTTCTTGTGGGGAAAGCTGTAACTCTGTGAGATGATTTCACAGAACACAAAGAAGTTTCTCAGAAAGTTTCTTTCTCTTTGTTATCAGAGTTTATTTCCTTTGGCCCTATAGTCTTTAAAGGGATCCGAAATATCTGTTCTCAGATTCCACAGAAATAAGGCTAGCAAAGAGATCCACGAAATACAGATGTAACTCTGTGAGATGAATTAACAGAACACTAAGCAGTTTCTCAGAAAGCTTCTTTCCAGATTTCATCTGAGGATATTTCCTTTTTCACCATAGCCCTCTATGCGCTTCCAAATATCACTTTGCCAATTCCACAATAAATGTCTTAGCGAAAGACTTCTTGTGGGGAAAGCTGTAACTCTGTGAGATGATTTCACAGAACACAAAGAAGTTTCTCAGAAAGTTTCTTTCTCTTTGTTATCGGAGTTTATTTCCTTTGGCCCTATAGTCTTTAAAGGGATCCGAAATATCTGTTCTCAGATTCCACAGAAATAAGGCTAGCAAAGAGATCCACGAAATACAGATGTAACTCTGTGAGATGAATTAACGGAACACTAAGCAGTTTCTCAGAAAGCTTCTTTCCAGATTTCATCTGAGGATATTTCCTTTTTCACCTTTGCCCTCTATGGGCTTCCAAATATCACTTTGCCAATTCCACAAGAACTGTCTTAGCGAAAGGCTTCTTGAGGGGAAAGCTGTAACTCTGTGAGATGATTTCACAGAACACAAAGAAGTTTCTCAGAAAGCTTCTTTATCGTTGTTATCGGAGTTTATATCCTTTGGCCCTGTAGTCTTCAAAGGGATCCGAAATATCTGTTCTCAGATTCCACAGAAATAAGGCTAGCAAAGAGATCCACGAAAAACAGATGTAACTCTGGGAGATGAATTAACAGAACACTAAGCAGTTTCTCAGAAAGCTTCTTTCCAGATTTCATCTGAGGATATTTCCTTTTTCACCATAGCCCTCTATGCGCTTCCAAATATCACTTTGCCAATTCCACAATAAATGTCTTAGCGAAAGACTTCTTGTGGGGAAAGCTGTAACTCTGTGAGATGATTTCACAGAACACAAAGAAGTTTCTCAGAAAGTTTCTTTCTCTTTGTTATCGGAGTTTATTTCCTTTGGCCCTGTAGTCTTTAAGGGATCCGAAATATCTGTTCTCAGATTCCACAGAAATAAGGCTAGCAAAGAGATCCACGAAATACAGATGTAACTCTGTGAGATGAATTAACAGAACACTAAGCAGTTTCTCAGAAAGCTTCTTTCCAGAGTTCATCTGTGGATATTTCCTTTTTCACCATTGCCCTCTATGGGCTTCCAAATATCACTTTCCCAATTCCACAAGAACTGCCTTAGCGAAAGGCTTCTTGAGGGGAAAGCTGTAACTCTGTGAGATGATTTCACAGAACACAAAGAAGTTTCTCAGATAGCTTCTTTCTCGTTGTTATCGGAGTTTATATCCTTTGGCCCTATAGTCTTCAAAGGGATCCGAAATATCTGTTCTCAGATTCCACAGAAATAAGGCTAGCAAAGAGATCCACGAAATACAGATGTAACTCTGTGAGATGAATTAACAGAACACTAAGCAGTTTCTCAGAAAGCTTCTTTCCAGATTTCATCTGAGGATATTTCCTTTTTCACCATAGCCCTCTATGGGCTTCCAAATATCACTTTGCCAATTCCACAAGAACTGTCTTAGCGAAAGGCTTCTTGAGGGGAAAGCTGTAACTCTGTGAGATGATTTCACAGAACACAAAGAAGTTTCTCAGAAAGCTTCTTTCTCGTTGTTATCGGAGTTTATATCCTTTGGCCCTATAGTCTTCAAAGGGATCCGAAATATCTGTTCTCAGATTCCACAGAAATAAGGCTAGCATAGAGATCCACGAAATACCGACGTAACTCTGTGAGATGAATTAACAGAACAGTAAGCAGTTTCTCAGAAAGCTTCTTTCCAGATTTCATCTGAGGATATTTCCTTTTTCACCATAGCCCTCTATGCGCTTCCAAATATCACTTTGCCAATTCCACAATAAATGTCTTAGCGAAAGACTTCTTGTGGGGAAAGCTGTAACTCTGTGAGATGATTTCACAGAACACAAAGAAGTTTCTCAGAAAGTTTCTTTCTCTTTGTTATCAGAGTTTATTTCCTTTGGCCCTATAGTCTTTAAAGGGATCCGAAATATCTGTTCTCAGATTCCACAGAAACAAGGCTAGCAAAGAGATCCACGAAATACAGATGTAACTCTGTGAGATGAATTAACAGAACACTAAGCAGTTTCTCAGAAAGCTTCTTTCCAGATTTCATCTGAGGATATTTCCTTTTTCACCATAGCCCTCTATGGGCTTCCAAATATCACTTTGCCAATTCCACAAGAACTGTCTTAGCGAAAGGCTTCTTGAGGGGAAAGCTGTAACTCTCTGAGATGATTTCACAGAACACAAAGAAGTTTCTCAGAAAGCTTCTTTCTCTTTGTTATCGGAGTTTATATCCTTTGGCCCTATAGTCTTCAAAGGGATCCGAAATATCTGTTCTCAGATTCCACAGAAATAAGGCTAGCAAAGAGATCCACGAAATACAGATGCAACTCTGTGAGATGAATTAACAGAACACTAAGCAGTTTCTCAGAAAGCTTCTTTCCAGATTTCATCTGAGGATATTTCCTTTTTCACCATTGCCCTCTATGGGCTTCCAAATATCACTTTGCCAATTCCACAAGAACTGTCTTAGCGAAAGGCTTCTTGAGGGGAAAGCTGCAACTCTGTGAGATGATTTCACAGAACACAAAGAAGTTTCTCAGAAAGCTTCTTTCTCGTTGTTATCAGAGTTTATTACCTTTGGCCCTATAGTCTTCAAAGGGATCCGAAATATCTGTTCTCAGATTCCATAGAAATACGGCTAGCAAAGAGATCCACGAAATACAGATGTAACTCTGTGAGATGAATTAACAGAACACTAAGCAGTTTCTCAGAAAGCTTCTTTCCAGATTTCATCTGAGGATATTTCCTTTTTCACCATAGCCCTCAATGGGCTTCCAAATATCACTTTGCCAATTCCACAAGAACTGTCTTAGCAAAAGGCTTCTTGAGGGGAAAGCTGTAACTCTGTGAGATGATTTCACAGAACACAAAGAAGTTTCTCAGAAAGCTTCCTTCTCTTTCTTATCGGAGTTTATTTCCTTTGGCCCTATATTCATCAGAGGGATCCGAAATATCTCTTCTCAGATTCCACAGAAATAAGGCTAGCAAAGACATCCACGAAATACAGATGCAACTCTGTGAGATGAATTAACAGAACACTAAGCAGTTTCTCAGAAAGCTTCTTTCCAGATTTCATCTGAGGATATTTCCTTTTTCACCATTGCCCTCTATGGGCTTCCAAATATCACTTTGCCAATTCCACAAGAACTGTCTTAGCGAAAGGCTTCTTCAGGGGAAAGCTGTAACTCTGTGAGATGATTTCACAGAACACAAAGAAGTTTCTCAGAAAGCTTCTTTCTCGTTGTTATCGGAGTTTATATCCTTTGGCCCTATAGTCTTCAAAGGGATCCGAAATATCTGTTCTCAGATTCCACAGAAATAAGGCTAGCAAAGAGATCCACGAAATACAGATGTAACTCTGTGAGATGAATTAACAGAACACTAAGCAGTTTCTCAGAAAGCTTCTTTCCAGATTTCATCTGAGGATATTTCCTTTTTCACCATAGCCCTCTATGCGCTTCCAAATATCACTTTGCCAATTCCACAATAAATGTCTTAGCGAAAGACTTCTTGTGGGGAAAGCTGTAACTCTGTGAGATGATTTCACAGAACACAAAGAAGTTTCTCAGAAAGTTTCTTTCTCTTTGTTATCGGAGTTTATTTCCTTTGACCCTATAGTCTTTAAAGGGATCCGAAATATCTGTTCTCAGATTCCACAGAAATAAGGCTAGCAAAGAGATCCACGAAATACAGATGTAACTCTGTGAGATGAATTAACAGAACACTAAGCAGTTTCTCAGAAAGCTTCTTTCCAGATTTCATCTGAGGATATTTCCTTTTTCACCTTTGCCCTCTATGGGCTTCCAAATATCACTTTGCCAATTCCACAAGAACTGTCTTAGCGAAAGGCTTCTTGAGGGGAAAGCTGTAACTCTGTGAGATGATTTCACAGAACACAAAGAAGTTTCTCAGAAAGCTTCTTTCTCTTTGTTATCGGAGTTTATTTCCTTTGGCCCTATAGTCTTTAAGGGATCCGAAATATCTGTTCTCAGATTCCACAGAAATAAGGCTAGCAAAGAGATCCACGAAATACAGATGTAACTCTGTGAGATGAATTAACAGAACACTAAGCAGTTTCTCAGAAAGCTTCTTTCCAGATTTCATCTGAGGATATTTCCTTTTTCACCATAGCCCTCTATGGGCTTCCAAATATCACTTTGCCAATTCCACAAGAACTGTCTTAGCGAAAGGCTTCTTGAGGGGAAAGCTGTAACTCTGTGAGATGATTTCACAGAACACAAAGAAGTTTCTCAGAAAGCTTCTTTCTCGTTGTTATCGGAGTTTATATCCTTTGGCCCTATAGTCTTCAAAGGGATCCGAAATATCTGTTCTCAGATTCCACAGAAATAAGGCTAGCAAAGAGATCCACGAAATACCGACGTAACTCTGTGAGATGAATTAACAGAACAGTAAGCAGTTTCTCAGAAAGCTTCTTTCCAGATTTCATCTGAGGATATTTCCTTTTTCACCATAGCCCTCTATGCGCTTCCAAATATCACTTTGCCAATTCCACAATAAATGTCTTAGCGAAAGACTTCTTGTGGGGAAAGCTGTAACTCTGTGAGATGATTTCACAGAACACAAAGAAGTTTCTCAGAAAGTTTCTTTCTCTTTGTTATCAGAGTTTATTTCCTTTGGCCCTATAGTCTTTAAAGGGATCCGAAATATCTGTTCTCAGATTCCACAGAAATAAGGCTAGCAAAGAGATCCACGAAATACAGATGTAACTCTGTGAGATGAATTAACAGAACACTAAGCAGTTTCTCAGAAAGCTTCTTTCCAGATTTCATCTGAGGATATTTCCTTTTTCACCATAGCCCTCTATGGGCTTCCAAATATCACTTTGCCAATTCCACAAGAACTGTCATAGCGAAAGGCTTCTTGAGGGGAAAGCTGTAACTCTGTGAGATGATTTCACAGAACACAAAGAAGTTTCTCAGAAAGCTTCTTTCTCGTTGTTATCGGAGTTTATATCCTTTGGCCCTATAGTCTTCAAAGGGATCCGAAATATCTGTTCTCAGATTCCACAGAAATAAGGCTAGCAAAGAGATCCACGAAATACAGATGCAACTCTGTGAGATGAATTAACAGAACACTAAGCAGTTTCTCAGAAAGCTTCTTTCCAGATTTCATCTGAGGATATTTCCTTTTTCACCATTGCCCTCTATGGGCTTCCAAATATCACTTTGCCAATTCCACAAGAACTGTCTTAGCGAAAGGCTTCTTGAGGGGAAAGCTGTAACTCTGTGAGATGATTTCACAGAACACAAAGAAGTTTCTCAGAAAGCTTCTTTCTCGTTGTTATCAGAGTTTATTACCTTTGGCCCTATAGTCTTCAAAGGGATCCGAAATATCTGTTCTCAGATTCCATAGAAATACGGCTAGCAAAGAGATCCACGAAATACAGATGTAACTCTGTGAAATGAATTAACAGAACACTAAGCAGTTTCTCAGAAAGCTTCTTTCCAGATTTCATCTGAGGATATTTCCTTTTTCACCATAGCCCTCAATGGGCTTCCAAATATCACTTTGCCAATTCCACAAGAACTGTCTTAGCAAAAGGCTTCTTGAGGGGAAAGCTGTAACTCTGTGAGATGATTTCACAGAACACAAAGAAGTTTCTCAGAAAGCTTCCTTCTCTTTCTTATCGGAGTTTATTTCCTTTGGCCCTATATTCATCAAAGGGATCCGAAATATCTCTTCTCAGATTCCACAGAAATAAGGCTAGCAAAGACATCCACGAAATACAGATGCAACTCTGTGAGATGAATTAACAGAACACTAAGCAGTTTCTCAGAAAGCTTCTTTCCAGATTTCATCTGAGGATATTTCCTTTTTCACCATTGCCCTCTATGGGCTTCCAAATATCACTTTGCCAATTCCACAAGAACTGTCTTAGCGAAAGGCTTCTTCAGGGGAAAGCTGTAACTCTGTGAGATGATTTCACAGAACACAAAGAAGTTTCTCAGAAAGCTTCTTTCTCGTTGTTATCGGAGTTTATATCCTTTGGCCCTATAGTCTTCAAAGGGATCCGAAATATCTGTTCTCAGATTCCACAGAAATAAGGCTAGCAAAGAGATCCACGAAATACAGATGTAACTCTGTGAGATGAATTAACAGAACACTAAGCAGTTTCTCAGAAAGCTTCTTTCCAGATTTCATCTGAGGATATTTCCTTTTTCACCATAGCCCTCTATGCGCTTCCAAATATCACTTTGCCAATTCCACAATAAATGTCTTAGCGAAAGACTTCTTGTGGGGAAAGCTGTAACTCTGTGAGATGATTTCACAGAACACAAAGAAGTTTCTCAGAAAGTTTCTTTCTCTTTGTTATCGGAGTTTATTTCCTTTGACCCTATAGTCTTTAAAGGGATCCGAAATATCTGTTCTCAGATTCCACAGAAATAAGGCTAGCAAAGAGATCCACGAAATACAGATGTAACTCTGTGAGATGAATTAACAGAACACTAAGCAGTTTCTCAGAAAGCTTCCTTCCAGATTTCATCTGAGGATATTTCCTTTTTCACCTTTGCCCTCTATGGGCTTCCAAATATCACTTTGCCAATTCCACAAGAACTGTCTTAGCGAAAGGCTTCTTGAGGGGAAAGCTGTAACTCTGTGAGATGATTTCACAGAACACAAAGAAGTTTCTCAGAAAGCTTCTTTATCGTTGTTATCGGAGTTTATATCCTTTGGCCCTGTAGTCTTCAAAGGGATCCGAAATATCTGTTCTCAGATTCCACAGAAATAAGGCTAGCAAAGAGATCCACGAAAAACAGATGTAACTCTGGGAGATGAATTAACAGAACAGTAAGCAGTTTCTCAGAAAGCTTCTTTCCAGATTTCATCTGAGGATATTTCCTTTTTCACCATAGCCCTCTATGCGCTTCCAAATATCACTTTGCCAATTCCACAATAAATGTCTTAGCGAAAGACTTCTTGTGGGGAAAGCTGTAACTCTGTGAGATGATTTCACAGAACACAAAGAAGTTTCTCAGAAAGTTTCTTTCTCTTTGTTATCGAAGTTTATTTCCTTTGGCCCTATAGTCTTTAAGGGATCCGAAATATCTGTTCTCAGATTCCACAGAAATAAGGCTAGCAAAGAGATCCACGAAATACAGATGTAACTCTGTGAGATGAATTAACAGAACACTAAGCAGTTTCTCAGAAAGCTTCTTTCCAGATTTCATCTGTGGATATTTCCTTTTTCACCATTGCCCTCTATGGGCTTCCAAATATCACTTTCCCAATTCCACAAGAACTGTCTTAGCGAAAGGCTTCTTGAGGGGAAAGCTGTAACTCTGTGAGATGATTTCACAGAACACAAAGAAGTTTCTCAGATAGCTTCTTTCTCGTTGTTATCGGAGTTTATATCCTTTGGCCCTATAGTCTTCAAAGGGATCCGAAATATCTGTTCTCAGATTCCACAGAAATAAGGCTAGCAAAGAGATCCACGAAATACAGATGTAACTCTGTGAGATGAATTAACAGAACACTAAGCAGTTTCTCAGAAAGCTTCTTTCCAGATTTCATCTGAGGATATTTCCTTTTTCACCATAGCCCTCTATGGGCTTCCAAATATCACTTTGCCAATTCCACAAGAACTGTCTTAGCGAAAGGCTTCTTGAGGGGAAAGCTGTAACTCTGTGAGATGATTTCACAGAACACAAAGAAGTTTCTCAGAAAGCTTCTTTCTCGTTGTTATCGGAGTTTATATCCTTTGGCCCTATAGTCTTCAAAGGGATCCGAAATATCTGTTCTCAGATTCCACAGAAATAAGGCTAGCAAAGAGATCCACGAAATACCGACGTAACTCTGTGAGATGAATTAACAGAACAGTAAGCAGTTTCTCAGAAAGCTTCTTTCCAGATTTCATCTGAGGATATTTCCTTTTTCACCATAGCCCTCTATGCGCTTCCAAATATCACTTTGCCAATTCCACAATAAATGTCTTAGCGAAAGACTTCTTGTGGGGAAAGCTGTAACTCTGTGAGATGATTTCACAGAACACAAAGAAGTTTCTCAGAAAGTTTCTTTCTCTTTGTTATCAGAGTTTATTTCCTTTGGCCCTATAGTCTTTAAAGGGATCCGAAATATCTGTTCTCAGATTCCACAGAAATAAGGCTAGCAAAGAGATCCACGAAATACAGATGTAACTCTGTGAGATGAATTAACAGAACACTAAGCAGTTTCTCAGAAAGCTTCTTTCCAGATTTCATCTGAGGATATTTCCTTTTTCACCATAGCCCTCTATGGGCTTCCAAATATCACTTTGCCAATTCCACAAGAACTGTCTTAGCGAAAGGCTTCTTGAGGGGAAAGCTGTAACTCTGTGAGATGATTTCACAGAACACAAAGAAGTTTCTCAGAAAGCTTCTTTCTCGTTGTTATCGGAGTTTATATCCTTTGGCCCTATAGTCTTCAAAGGGATCCGAAATATCTGTTCTCAGATTCCACAGAAATAAGGCTAGCAAAGAGATCCACGAAATACAGATGCAACTCTGTGAGATGAATTAACAGAACACTAAGCAGTTTCTCAGAAAGCTTCTTTCCAGATTTCATCTGAGGATATTTCCTTTTTCACCATTGCCCTCTATGGGCTTCCAAATATCACTTTGCCAATTCCACAAGAACTGTCTTAGCGAAAGGCTTCTTGAGGGGAAAGCTGTAACTCTGTGAGATGATTTCACAGAACACAAAGAAGTTTCTCAGAAAGCTTCTTTCTCGTTGTTATCAGAGTTTATTACCTTTGGCCCTATAGTCTTCAAAGGGATCCGAAATATCTGTTCTCAGATTCCATAGAAATACGGCTAGCAAAGAGATCCACGAAATACAGATGTAACTCTGTGAGATGAATTAACAGAACACTAAGCAGTTTCTCAGAAAGCTTCTTTCCAGATTTCATCTGAGGATATTTCCTTTTTCACCATAGCCCTCAATGGGCTTCCAAATATCACTTTGCCAATTCCACAAGAACTGTCTTAGCAAAAGGCTTCTTGAGGGGAAAGCTGTAACTCTGTGAGATGATTTCACAGAACACAAAGAAGTTTCTCAGAAAGCTTCCTTCTCTTTCTTATCGGAGTTTATTTCCTTTGGCCCTATATTCATCAAAGGGATCCGAAATATCTCTTCTCAGATTCCACAGAAATAAGGCTAGCAAAGACATCCACGAAATACAGATGCAACTCTGTGAGATGAATTAACAGAACACTAAGCAGTTTCTCAGAAAGATTCTTTCCAGATTTCATCTGAGGATATTTCTTTTCACACCATTGCCCTCTATGCGCTTCCAAATATCACTTTGCCAATTCCACAATAAATGTCTTAGCGAAAGACTTCTTGTGGGGAAAGCTATAACTCTGTGAGATAATTTCACAGAACAGAAAGAAGTTTCTCAGAAAGTTTCTTTCTCTTTGTTATCGGAGTTTATTTCCTTTAGCCCTATAGTCTTTAAAGGGATCGGAAATATCTGTTCTCAGATTCCACAGAAATAAGGCTAGCAAAGAGATCCACGAAATACAGATGTAACTCTGTGAGATGAATTAACAGAACACTAAGCAGTTTCTCAGAAAGCTTCTTTCCAGATTTCATCTGAGGATATTTCCTTTTTCACCATAGCCCTCTATGCGCTTCCAAATATCACTTTGCCAATTCCACAATAAATGTCTTAGCGAAAGACTTCTTGTGGGGAAAGCTGTAACTCTGTGAGATGATTTCACAGAACACAAAGAAGTTTCTCAGAAAGTTTCTTTCTCTTTGTTATTCGAGTTTATTTCCTTTGGCCCTATAGTCTTTAAGGGATCCGAAATATCTGTTCTCAGATTCCACAGAAATAAGGCTAGCAAAGAGATCCACGAAATACAGATGTAACTCTGTGAGATGAATTAACAGAACACTAAGCAGTTTCTCAGAAAGCTTCTTTCCAGATTTCATCTGTGGATATTTCCTTTTTCACCATTGCCCTCTATGGGCTTCCAAATATCACTTTCCCAATTCCACAAGAACTGTCTTAGCGAAAGGCTTCTTGAGGGGAAAGCTGTAACTCTGTGAGATGATTTCACAGAACACAAAGAAGTTTCTCAGATAGCTTCTTTCTCGTTGTTATCGGAGTTTATATCCTTTGGCCCTATAGTCTTCAAAGGGATCCGAAATATCTGTTCTCAGATTCCACAGAAATAAGGCTAGCAAAGAGATCCACGAAATACAGATGTAACTCTGTGAGATGAATTAACAGAACACTAAGCAGTTTCTCAGAAAGCTTCTTTCCAGATTTCATCTGAGGATATTTCCTTTTTCACCATAGCCCTCTATGGGCTTCCAAATATCACTTTGCAATTCCACAAGAACTGTCTTAGCGAAAGGCTTCTTGAGGGGAAAGCTGTAACTCTGTGAGATGATTTCACAGAACACAAAGAAGTTTCTCAGAAAGCTTCTTTCTCGTTGTTATCGGAGTTTATATCCTTTGGCCCTATAGTCTTCAAAGGGATCCGAAATATCTGTTCTCAGATTCCACAGAAATAAGGCTAGCAAAGAGATCCACGAAATACAGATGTAACTCTGTGAGATGAATTAACAGAACACTAAGCAGTTTCTCAGAAAGCTTCTTTCCAGATTTCATCTGAGGATATTTCCTTTTTCACCATAGCCCTCTATGGGCCTCCAAATATCACTTTGCCAATTCCACAAGAACTGTCTTAGCGAAAGGCTTCTTGAGGGGAAAGCTGTAACTCTGTGAGATGATTTCACAGAACACAAAGAAGTTTCTCAGAAAGCTTCTTTCTCGTTGTTATCGGAGTTTATATCCTTTGGCCCTATAGTCTTCAAAGGGATCCGAAATATCTGTTCTCAGATTCCACAGAAATAAGGCTAGCAAAGAGATCCACGAAATACAGATTAACTCTGTGAGATGAATTAACAGAACACTAAGCAGTTTCTCAGAAAGCTTCTTTCCAGATTTCATCTGAGGATATTTCCTTTTTCACCATTGCCCTCTATGGGCTTCCAAATATCACTTTCCCAATTCCACAAGAACTGTCTTAGCGAAAGGCTTCTTGAGGGGAAAGCTGTAACTCTGTGAGATGATTTCACAGAACACAAAGAAGTTTCTCAGAAAGCTTCTTTCTCGTTGTTAACGGAGTTTATATCCTTTGGCCCTATAGTCTTCAAAGGGATCCGAAATATCTGTTCTCAGATTCCATAGAAATACGGCTAGCAAAGAGATCCACGAAATACAGATGTAACTCTGTGAGATGAATTAACAGAACACTAAGCAGTTTCTCAGAAAGCTTCTTTCCAGATTTCATCTGAGGATATTTCCTTTTTCACCGTAGCCCTCAATGGGCTTCCAAATATCACTTTGCCAATTCCACAAGAACTGTCTTAGCAAAAGGCTTCTTGAGGGGAAAGCTGTAACTCTGTGAGATGATTTCACAGAACACAAAGAAGTTTCTCAGAAAGCTTCCTTCTCTTTCTTATCGGAGTTTATTTCCTTTGGCCCTATATTCATCAAAGGGACCCGAAATATCTCTTCTCAGATTCCACAGAAATAAGGCTAGCAAAGACATCCACGAAATACAGATGCAACTCTGTGAGATGAATTAACAGAACACTAAGCAGTTTCTCAGAAAGCTTCTTTCCAGATTTCATCTGAGGATATTTCCTTTTTCACCATTGCCCTCTAAGGGCTTCCAAATATCACTTTGCCAATTCCACAATAAATGTCTTAGCGAAAGACTTCTTGTGGGGAAAGCTTTAACTCTGTGAGATGATTTCACAGAACAGAAAGAAGTTTCTCAGAAAGTTTCTTTCTCTTTGTTATCGGAGTTTATTTCCTTTAGCCCTATAGTCTTTAAAGGGATCCGAAATATCTGTTCTCAGATTCCACAGAAATAAGGCTATCAAAGAGATCCACGAAATACAGATGTAACTCTGTGAGATGAATTAACAGAACACTAAGTAGTTTCTCAGAAAGCTTCTTTCCAGATTTCATCTGAGGATATTTCCTTTTTCACCATTGCGCTCTATGGGCTTCCAAATATCACTTTGCCAATTCAACAAGAACTGTCTTAGCGAAAGGCTTCTTGAGGGGAAAGCTGTAACTCTGTGAGATGATTTCACAGAACACAAAGAAGTTTCTCAGAAAGCTTCTTTCTCGTTGTTATCGGAGTTTATATCCTTTGGCCCTATAGTCTTCAAAGGGATCCGAAATATCTGTTCTCAGATTACACAGAAATAAGGCTAGCAAAGAGATCCACGAAATACAGATGTAACTCTGTGAGATGAATTAACAGAACACTAAGTAGTTTCTCAGAAAGCTTCCTTCCAGATTTCATCTGAGGATATTTCCTTTTTCACCATTGCCCTCTATGGGCTTCCAAATATCACTTTGCCAATTCCACAAGAACTGTCTTAGCGAAAGGCTTCTTGAGGGGAAAGCTGTAACTCTGTGTGATGATTTCACAGAACACAAAGAAGTTTCTCAGAAAGCTTCTTTCTCGTTGTTATCGGAGTTTATATCCTTTGGCCCTATAGTCTTCAAAGGGATCCGAAATATCTGTTCTCAGATTCCACAGAAATAAGGCTAGCAAAGAGATCCACGAAATACAGATGTAACTCTGTGAGATGAATTAACAGAACACTAAGCAGTTTCTCAGAAAGCTTCTTTCCAGATTTCATCTGAGGATATTTCCTTTTTCACCATAGGCCTCTATGGGCTTCCAAATATCACTTTGCCAATTACACAAGAACTGTCTTAGGGAAAGGCTTCTTGAGGGGAAAGCTGTAACTCTGTGAGATGATTTCACAGAACACAAAGAAGTTTCTCAGAAAGCTTTTTTCTCTTTCTTATCGGAGTTTATTTCCTTTGGCCCTATATTCTTCAAAGGGATCCGAAATATCTCTTCTCAGATTCCACAGAAATAGGGCTAGCAAAGAGATCCACGAAATACAGATGTAACTCTGTGAGATGATTTCACAGAACACAAAGAAGTTTCTCAGAAAGCTTCTTTCTCGTTGTTATCGGAGTTTATATCCTTTGGCCCTATAGTCTTCAAAGGGATCCGAAATATCTGTTCTCAGATTCCACAGAAATAAGGCTAGCAAAGAGATCCACGAAAAACAGATGTAACTCTGTGAGATGAATTAACAGAACACTAAGCAGTTTCTCAGAAAGCTTCTTTCCAGATTTCATCTGAGGATATTTCCTTTTTCACCATAGCCCTCTATGTGCTTCCAAATATCACTTTTCCAATTCCACAATAAATGTCTTAGCGAAAGACTTCTTGTGGGGAAAGCTGTAACTCTGTGAGATGATTTCACAGAACACAAAGAAGTTTCTCAGAAAGTTTCTTTCTCTTTGTTATCGGAGTTTATTTCCTTTGGCCCTATAGTCTTTAAGGGATCCGAAATATCTGTTCTCAGATTCCACAGAAATAAGGCTAGCAAAGAGATCCACGAAATACAGATGTAACTCTGTGAGATGAATTAACAGAACACTAAGCAGTTTCTCAGAAAGCTTCTTTCCAGATTTCATCTGAGGATATTTCCTTTTTCACCATTGAACTCTATGGGCTTCCAAATATCACTTTCCCAATTCCACAAGAACTGTCTTAGCGAAAGGCTTCTTGAGGGGAAAGCTGTAACTCTGTGAGATGATTTCACAGAACACAAAGGAGTTTCTCAGATAGCTTCTTTCTCGTTGTTATCGGAGTTTATATCCTTTGGCCCTATAGTCTTTAAAGGGATCCGAAATATCTGTTCTCAGATTCCACAGAAATAAGGCTAGCAAAGAGATCCACGAAATACAGATGTAACTCTGTGAGATGAATTAACAGAACACTAAGCAGTTTCTCAGAAAGCTTCTTTCCAGATTTCATCTGAGGATATTTCCTTTTTCACCATAGCCCTCTATGGGCCTCCAAATATCACTTTGCCAATTCCACAAGAACTGTCTTAGCGAAAGGCTTCTTGAGGGGAAAGCTGTAACTCTGTGAGATGATTTCACAGAACACAAAGAAGTTTCTAAGAAAGCTTCTTTCTCGTTGTTATCGGAGTTTATATCCTTTGGCCCTATAGTCTTCAAAGGGATCCGAAATATCTGTTCTCAGATTCCACAGAAATAAGGCTAGCAAAGAGATCCACGAAATACAGATGCAACTCTGTGAGATGAATTAACAGAACACTAAGCAGTTTCTCAGAAAGCTTCTTTCCAGATTTCATCTGAGGATATTTCCTTTTTCACCATTGCCCTCTATGGGCTTCCAAATATCACTTTGCCAATTCCACAAGAACTGTCTTAGCGAAAGGCTTCTTGAGGGGAAAGCTGTAACTCTGTGAGATGATTTCACAGAACACAAAGAAGTTTCTCAGAAAGCTTCTTTCTCGTTGTTATCGGAGTTTATATCCTTTGGCCCTATAGTCTTCAAAGGGATCCGAAATATCTGTTCTCAGATTCCATAGAAACACGGCTAGCAAAGAGATCCACGAAATACAGATGTAACTCTGTGAGATGAATTAACAGAACACTAAGCAGTTTCTCAGAAAGCTTCTTTCCAGATTTCATCTGAGGATATTTCCTTTTTCACCATAGCCCTCAATGGGCTTCCAAATATCACTTTGCCAATTCCACAAGAACTGTCTTAGCAAAAGGCTTCTTGAGGGGAAAGCTGTAACTCTGTGAGATGATTTCACAGAACACAAAGAAGTTTCTCAGAAAGCTTCCTTCTCTTTCTTATCGGAGTTTATTTCCTTTGGCCCTATATTCATCAAAGGGATCCGAAATATCTCTTCTCAGATTCCACAGAAATAAGGCTAGCAAAGACATCCACGAAATACAGATGCAACTTTGTGAGATGAATTAACAGAACACTAAGCAGTTTCTCAGAAAGCTTCTTTACAGATTTCATCTGAGGATATTTCCTTTTACACCATTGCCCTCTATGCGCTTCCAAATATAACCTTGCCAATTCCACAATAAATGTCTTAGCGAAAGACGTCTTGTGGGGAAAGCTATAACTCTGTGAGATGATTTCACAGAACAGAAAGAAGTTTCTCAGAAAGTTTCTTTCTCTTTGTTATCGGAGTTTATTTCCTTTAGCCCTATAGTCTTTAAAGGGATCCGAAATATCTGTTCTCACATTCCACAGAAATAAGGCTATCAAAGAGATCCACGAAATACAGATGTAACTCTGTGAGATGAATTAACAGAACACTAAGCAGTTTCTCAGAAAGCTTCTTTCCAGATTTCATCTGAGGATATTTCCTTTTTCACCATTGCGCTCTATGGGCTTCCAAATATCACTTTGCCAATTCAACAAGAACTGTCTTAGCGAAAGGCTTCTTGATGGGAAAGCTGTAACTCTGTGAGATGATTTCACAGAACACAAAGAAGTTTCTCAGAAAGCTTCTTTCTCGTTGTTATCGGAGTTTATATCCTTTGGCCCTATAGTCTTCAAAGGAATCCGAAATATCTGTTCTCAGATTACACAGAAATAAGGCTAGCAAAGAGATCCACGAAATACAGATGTAACTCTGTGAGATGAATTAACAGAACACTAAGTAGTTTCTCAGAAAGCTTCCTTCCAGATTTCATCTGAGGATATTTCCTTTTTCACCATTGCCCTCTATGGGCTTCCAAATATCACTTTGCCAATTCCACAAGAACTGTCTTAGCGAAAGGCTTCTTGAGGGGAAAGCTGTAACTCTGTGTGATGATTTCACAGAACACAAAGAAGTTTCTCAGAAAGCTTCTTTCTCGTTGTTATCGGAGTTTATATCCTTTGGCCCTATAGTCTTCAAAGGGATCCGAAATATCTGTTCTCAGATTCCACAGAAATAAGGCTAGCAAAGAGATCCACGAAATACAGATGTAACTCTGTGAGATGAATTAACAGAACACTAAGCAGTTTCTCAGAAAGCTTCTTTCCAGATTTCATCTGAGGATATTTCCTTTTTCACCATAGGCCTCTATGGGCTTCCAAATATCACTTTGCCAATTACACAAGAACTGTCTTAGCGAAAGGCTTCTTGAGGGGAAAGCTGTAACTCTGTGAGATGATTTCACAGAACACAAAGAAGTTTCTCAGAAAGCTTTTTTCTCTTTCTTATCGGAGTTTATTTCCTTTGGCCCTATATTCTTCAAAGGGATCCGAAATATCTCTTCTCAGATTCCACAGAAATAGGGCTAGCAAAGAGATCCACGAAATACAGATGTAACTCTGTGAGATGATTTCACAGAACACAAAGAAGTTTCTCAGAAAGCTTCTTTCTCGTTGTTATCGGAGTTTATATCCTTTGGCCCTATAGTCTTCAAAGGGATCCGAAATATCTGTTCTCAGATTCCACAGAAATAAGGCTAGCAAAGAGATCCACGAAAAACAGATGTAACTCTGTGAGATGAATTAACAGAACACTAAGCAGTTTCTCAGAAAGCTTCTTTCCAGATTTCATCTGAGGATATTTCCTTTTTCACCATAGCCCTCTATGTGCTTCCAAATATCACTTTTCCAATTCCACAATAAATGTCTTAGCGAAAGACTTCTTGTGGGGAAAGCTGTAACTCTGTGAGATGATTTCACAGAACACAAAGAAGTTTCTCAGAAAGTTTCTTTCTCTTTGTTATCGGAGTTTATTTCCTTTGGCCCTATAGTCTTTAAGGGATCCGAAATATCTGTTCTCAGATTCCACAGAAATAAGGCTAGCAAAGAGATCCACGAAATACAGATGTAACTCTGTGAGATGAATTAACAGAACACTAAGCAGTTTCTCAGAAAGCTTCTTTCCAGATTCATCTGAGGATATTTCCTTTTTCACCATTGAACTCTATGGGCTTCCAAATATCACTTTCCCAATTCCACAAGAACTGTCTTAGCGAAAGGCTTCTTGAGGGGAAAGCTGTAACTCTGTGAGATGATTTCACAGAACACAAAGGAGTTTCTCAGATAGCTTCTTTCTCGTTGTTATCGGAGTTTATATCCTTTGGCCCTATAGTCTTCAAAGGGATCCGAAATATCTGTTCTCAGATTCCACAGAAATAAGGCTAGCAAAGAGATCCACGAAATACAGATGTAACTCTGTGAGATGAATTAACAGAACACTAAGCAGTTTCTCAGAAAGCTTCTTTCCAGATTTCATCTGAGGATATTTCCTTTTTCACCGTAGCCCTCTATGGGCTTCCAAATATCACTTTGCCAATTCCACAAGAACTGTCTTAGCAAAAGGCTTCTTGAGGGGAAAGCTGTAACTCTGTGAGATGATTTCACAGAACACAAAGAAGTTTCTCAGAAAGCTTCCTTCTCTTTCTTATCGGAGTTTATTTCCTTTGGCCCTATATTCATCAAAGGGATCCGAAATATCTGTTCTCAGTTTCCACAGAAATAAGGCTAGCAAAGAGATCCAAGAAATACAGATGTAACTCTGTGAGATGAATTAACAGAACACTAAGCAGTTTCTCAGAAAGCTTCTTTCCAGATTTCATCTGAGGATATTTCCTTTTTCACCATTTCCCTCTATGGGCTTCCAAATATCACTTTGCCGATTCCACAAGAACTGTCTCAGCGAAAGGCTTCTTGAGGGGAAAGCTGTAACTCTGTGAGATGATTTCACAGAACACAAAGAAGTTTCTCAGAAAGCTTCTTTCTCGTTGTTATCGGAGTTTATATCCTTTGGCCCTATAGTCTTCAAAGGGATCCGAAATATCTGTTCTCAGATTCCACAGAAATAAGGCTAGCAAAGAGATCCACGAAATACAGATGTAACTCTGTGAGATGAATTAACAGAACACTAAGCAGTTTCTCAGAAAGCTTCTTTCCAGATTTCATCTGTGGATATTTCCTTTTTCACCATTGCCCTCTACGGGCTTCCAAATATCACTTTGCCAATTCCACAAGAACTGTCTTAGCGAAAGGCTTCTTGAGGGGAAAGCTGTAACTCTGTGAGATGATTTCACAGAACACAAAGAAGTTTCTCAGAAAGCTTCTTTCTCATTGTTACCGGAGTTTATATCCTTTGGCCCTAGAGTCTTCAAAGGGATCCGAAATATCTGTTCTCAGATTCCACAGAAATAAGGCTAGCAAAGAGATCCACGAAACACAGACGTAACTCTGTGAGATGAATTAACAGAACAGTAAGCAGTTTCTCAGAAAGCTTCTTTCCAGATTTCATCTGAGGATATTTCCTTTTTCACCATAGCCCTCTATGCGCTTCCAAATATCACTTTGCCAATTCCACAATAAATGTCTTAGCGAAAGACTTCTTGTGGGGAAAGCTGTAACTCTGTGAGATGATTTCACAGAACACAAAGAAGTTTCTCAGAAAGTTTCTTTCTCTTTGTTATCAGAGTTTATTTCCTTTGGCCCTATAGTCTTTAAAGGGATCCGAAATATCTGTTCTCACATTCCACAGAAATAAGGCTAGCAAAGAGATCCACGAAATACAGATGTAACTCTGTGAGATGAATTAAGACAACACTAAGCAGTTTCTCAGAAAGCTTCTTTCCAGATTTCATCTGAGGATATTTCCTTTTTCACCATAGCCCTCTATGGGCTTCCAAATATCACTTTGCCAATTCCACAACAACTGTCTTAGCAAAAGGCTTCTTGAGGGGAAAGCTGTAACTCTGTGAGATGATTTCACAGAACACAAAGAAGTTTCTCAGAAAGCTTCCTTCTCTTTCTTATCGGAGTTTATTTCCTTTGGCCCTATATTCATCAAAGGGATCCGAAATATCTCTTCTCAGATTCCACAGAAATAAGGCTAGCAAAGACATCCAGGAAATACAGATGCAACTCTGTGAGATGAATTAACAGAACACTAAGCAGTTTCTCAGAAAGCTTCTTTCCAGATTTCATCTGAGGATATTTCCTTTTTCACCATTGCCCTCTATGGGCTTCCAAATATCACTTTGCCAATTCAACAAGAACTGTCTTAGCGAAAGGCTTCTTGAGGGGACAGCTGTAACTCTGTGAGATGATTTCACAGAACACAAAGAAGTTTCTCAGAAAGCTTCTTTCTCGTTGTTATCGGAGATTATATACTTTGGCCCTATAGTCTTCAAAGGGATCCGAAATATCTGTTCTCAGATTCCACAGAAATAAGGCTAGCAAAGAGATCCACGAAATACAGATTTAACTCTGTGAGATGCATTAACAGAACACTAAGTAGTTTCTCAGAAAGCTTCTTTCCAGATTTCATCTGAGGATATATCCTTTTTCACCATTGCCCTCTATGGGCTTCCAAATATCACTTTGCCAATTCCACAAGAACTGTCTTAGCGAAAGGCTTCTTGAGGGGAAAGCTGTAACTCTGTGAGATGATTTCACAGAACACAAAGAAGTTTCTCAGAAAGCTTCTTTCTCTTTGTTATCGGAGTTTATTTCCTTTGGCCCTATAGTCTTTAAGGGATCCGAAATATCTGTTCTCAGATTCCACAGAAATAAGGCTAGCAAAGAGATCCACGAAATACAGATGTAACTCTGTGAGATGAATTAACAGAACACTAAGCAGTTTCTCAGAAAGCTTCTTTCCAGATTCATCTGAGGATATTTCCTTTTTCACCATTGAACTCTATGGGCTTCCAAATATCACTTTCCCAATTCCACAAGAACTGTCTTAGCGAAAGGCTTCTTGAGGGGAAAGCTGTAACTCTGTGAGATGATTTCACAGAACACAAAGGAGTTTCTCAGATAGCTTCTTTCTCGTTGTTATCGGAGTTTATATCCTTTGGCCCTATAGTCTTCAAAGGGATCCGAAATATCTGTTCTCAGATTCCACAGAAATAAGGCTAGCAAAGAGATCCACGAAATACAGATGTAACTCTGTGAGATGAATTAACAGAACACTAAGCAGTTTCTCAGAAAGCTTCTTTCCAGATTTCATCTGAGGATATTTCCTTTTTCACCATAGCCCTCTATGGGCTTCCAAATATCACTTTGCCAATTCCACAAGAACTGTCTTAGCAAAAGGCTTCTTGAGGGGAAAGCTGTAACTCTGTGAGATGATTTCACAGAACACAAAGAAGTTTCTCAGAAAGCTTCCTTCTCTTTCTTATCGGAGTTTATTTCCTTTGGCCCTATATTCATCAAAGGGATCCGAAATATCTGTTCTCAGTTTCCACAGAAATAAGGCTAGCGAAGAGATCCAAGAAATACAGATGTAACTCTGTGAGATGAATTAACAGAACACTAAGCAGTTTCTCAGAAAGCTTCTTTCCAGATTTCATCTGAGGATATTTCCTTTTTCACCATTTCCCTCTATGGGCTTCCAAATATCACTTTGCCGATTCCACAAGAACTGTCTCAGCGAAAGGCTTCTTGAGGGGAAAGCTGTAACTCTGTGAGATGATTTCACAGAACACAAAGAAGTTTCTCAGAAAGCTTCTTTCTCGTTGTTATCGGAGTTTATATCCTTTGGCCCTATAATCTTCAAAGGGATCCGAAATATCTGTTCTCAGATTCCACAGAAATAAGGCTAGCAAAGAGATCCACGAAATACAGATGTAACTCTGTGAGATGAATTAACAGAACACTAAGCAGTTTCTCAGAAAGCTTCTTTCCAGATTTCATCTGTGGATATTTCCTTTTTCACCATTGCCCTCTACGGGCTTCCAAATATCACTTTGCCAATTCCACAAGAACTGTCTTAGCGAAAGGCTTCTTGAGGGGAAAGCTGTAACTCTGTGAGATGATTTCACAGAACACAAAGAAGTTTCTCAGAAAGCTTCTTTCTCATTGTTACCGGAGTTTATATCCTTTGGCCCTAGAGTCTTCAAAGGAATCCGAAATATCTGTTCTCAGATTCCACAGAAATAAGGCTAGCAAAGAGATCCACGAAACACAGACGTAACTCTGTGAGATGAATTAACAGAACAGTAAGCAGTTTCTCAGAAAGCTTCTTTGCAGATTTCATCTGAGGATATTTCCTTTTTCACCATAGCCCTCTATGCGCTTCCAAATATCACTTTGCCAATTCCACAATAAATGTCTTAGCGAAAGACTTCTTGTGGGGAAAGCTGTAACTCTGTGAGATGATTTCACAGAACACAAAGAAGTTTCTCAGAAAGTTTCTTTCTCTTTGTTATCGGAGTTTATTTCCTTTGGCCCTATAGTCTTTAAAGGGATCCGAAATATCTGTTCTCACATTCCACAGAAATAAGGCTAGCAAAGAGATCCACGAAATACAGATGTAACTCTGTGAGATGAATTAAGACAACACTAAGCAGTTTCTCAGAAAGCTTCTTTCCAGATTTCATCTGAGGATATTTCCTTTTTCACCATAGCCCTCTATGGGCTTCCAAATATCACTTTGCCAATTCCACAACAACTGTCTTAGCAAAAGGCTTCTTGAGGGGAAAGCTGTAACTCTGTGAGATGATTTCACAGAACACAAAGAAGTTTCTCAGAAAGCTTCCTTCTCTTTCTTATCGGAGTTTATTTCCTTTGGCCCTATATTCATCAAAGGGATCCGAAATATCTCTTCTCAGATTCCACAGAAATAAGGCTAGCAAAGACATCCAGGAAATACAGATGCAACTCTGTGAGATGAATTAACAGAACACTAAGCAGTTTCTCAGAAAGCTTCTTTCCAGATTTCATCTGAGGATATTTCCTTTTTCACCATTGCCCTCTATGGGCTTCCAAATATCACTTTGCCAATTCAACAAGAACTGTCTTAGCGAAAGGCTTCTTGAGGGGACAGCTGTAACTCTGTGAGATGATTTCACAGAACACAAAGAAGTTTCTCAGAAAGCTTCTTTCTCGTTGTTATCGGAGATTATATACTTTGGCCCTATAGTCTTCAAAGGGATCCGAAATATCTGTTCTCAGATTCCACAGAAATAAGGCTAGCAAAGAGATCCACGAAATACAGATTTAACTCTGTGAGATGCATTAACAGAACACTAAGTAGTTTCTCAGAAAGCTTCTTTCCAGATTTCATCTGAGGATATATCCTTTTTCACCATTGCCCTCTATGGGCTTCCAAATATCACTTTGCCAATTCCACAAGAACTGTCTTAGCGAAAGGCTTCTTGAGGGGAAAGCTGTAACTCTGTGAGATGATTTCACAGAACACAAAGAAGTTTCTCAGAAAGCTTCTTTCTCTTTGTTATCGGAATTTATATTTTTTGGCCCTATAGTCTTCAAAGGGATCCGAAATATCTGTTCTCAGATTCCACAGAAATAAGGCTAGCAAAGAGATCCACGAAATACAGATGTAACTCTGTGAGATGAATTAACAGAACACTAAGCAGTTTCTCAGAAAGCTTCTTTCCAGATTTCATCTGAGGATATTTCCTTTTTCACCATAGCCCTCTAAGGGCTTCCAAATATCACTTTGCCAATTCCACAAAAACTGTCTTAGCGAAAGGCTTCTTGAGGGGAAAGCTGTAACTCTGTGAGATGATTTCACAGAACACAAAGAAGTTTCTCAGAAAGCTTCCTTCTCTTTCTTATCGGAGTTTATTTCCTTTGGCCCTATATTCTTCAAAGGGATCCGAAATATCTCTTGTCAGATTCCACTGAAATAAGGCTAGCAAAGAGATCCACGAAACAGATGTAACTCTGTGAGATGATTTCACAGAACACAAAGAAGTTTCTCAGAAAGCTTCCTTCTCGTTGTTATCGGAGTTTATATCCTTTGGCCCTATAGTCTTCAAAGGGATCCGAAATATCTGTTCTCAGATTCCACAGAAATAAGGCTAGCAAAGAGATCCACGAAATACAGATGTAACTCTGTGAGATGAATTAACAGAACACTAAGCAGTTTGTCAGAAATCTTCTTTCCAGATTTCATCTGAGGATATTTCCTTTTTCACCATTGCCCTCTATGGGCTTCCAAATATCACTTTGCCAAATCCACAAGAACTGTCTTAGCAAAAGGCTTCTTGAGGGGAAGCTGTAACTCTGTGAGATGATTTCACAGTACCCAAGAAGTTTCTCAGAAAGCTTCTTTCTCTTTGTTATCGGAGGATATTTCCTTTGGCCCAATAGTCTTCTGCGGGATCCGAAATATCTGTTCTCAGATTCCACAAAAATAAGGCTAGCAAAGAGATCCACGAAATACAGATGTAACTCTGTGAGATGAATTAACAGAACACTAAGCAGTTTCTCAGAAAGCTTCTTTCCAGATTTCATCTGAGGATATTTCCTTTTTCACCATTGCCCTCTATGGGCTACCAAATATCACTTTGCCAATTCCACAAGAACTGTCTTAGCGAAAGGCTTCTTTAGGGGAAAGCTGTAACTCTGTGAGATGATTTCACAGAACACAAAGAAGTTTCTCAGAAAGCTTCTTTCTCGTTGTTATCGGAGTTTATATCCTTTGACCCTATAGTCTTCAAAGGGATCCGAAATATCTGTTCTCAGATTCCACAGAAATAAGGCTAGCAAAGAGATCCACGAAATACAGATGTAACTCTGTGAGATGAATTAACAGAACACTAAGCAGTTTCTCAGAAAGCTTCTTTCCAGATTTCATCTGAGGATATTTCCTTTTTCACCATAGCCCTCTATGGGCTTCCAAATATCACTTTGCCAATTCCACAAGAACTGTCTTAGCAAAAGGCTTCTTGAGGGGAAAACTGTAACTCTGTGAGATGATTTCACAGAACACATAGAAGTTTCTCAGAAAGCTTCCTTCTCTTTCTTATCGGAGTTTATTTCCTTTGGCCCTATATTCATCAAAGGGATCCGAAATATCTCTTCTCAGATTCCACAGAAATAAGGCTAGCAAAGACATCCACGAAATACAGATGCAACTCTGTGAGATGAATTAACAGAACACTAAGCAGTTTCTCAGAAAGCTTCTTTCCAGATTTCGTCTGAGGATATTTCCTTTTTCACCATTGCCCTCTATGGGCTTCCAAATATCACTTTGCCAATTCCACAAGAACTGTCTTAGCGAAAGGCTTCTTGAGGGGAAAGCTGTAACTCTGTGAGATGATTTCACAGAACACAAAGAAGTTTCTCAGAAAGCTTCTTTCTCGTTGTTATCGGAGTTTATATCCTTTGGCCCTATAGTCTTCAAAGGGATCCGAAATATCTGTTCTCAGATTCCACAGAAATAAGGCTAGCAAAGAGATCCACGAAATACAGATGTAACTCTGTGAGATGAATTAACAGAACACTAAGCAGTTTCTCAGAAAGCTTCTTTCCAGATTTCATCTGAGGATATTTCCTTTTTCACCATTGCCCTCTACGGGCTTCCAAATATCACTTTGCCAATTCAACAAGAACTGTCTAAGGAAAGGCTTCTTGAGGGGAAAGCTGTAACTCTGTGAGATGATTTCACAGAACACAAAGAAGTTTCTCAGAAAGCTTCTTTCTCCTTGTTATCGGAGTTTATATCCTTTGGCCCTATAGTCTTCAAAGGGATCCGAAATATCTGTTCTCAGATTCCACAGAAATAAGGCTAGCAAAGAGATCCACGAAACACAGACGTAACTCTGTGAGATGAATTAACAGAACAGTAAGCAGTTTCTCAGAAAGCTTCTTTCCAGATTTCATCTGAGGATATTTCCTTTTTCACCATAGCCCTCTATGCGCTTCCAAATATCACTTTGCCAATTCCACAATAAATGTCTTAGCGGAAGACTTCTTGTGGGGAAAGCTGTAACTCTGTGAGATGATTTCACAGAACACAAAGAAGTTTCTCAGAAAGTTTCTTTCTCTTTGTTATCAGAGTTTATTTCCTTTGGCCCTATAGTCTTTAAAGGGATCCGAAATATCTGTTCTCACATTCCACAGAAATAAGGCTAGCAAAGAGATCCACGAAATACAGATGTAACTCTGTGAGATGAATTAAGACAACACTAAGCAGTTTCTCAGAAAGCTTCTTTCCAGATTTCATCTGAGGATATTTCCTTTTTCACCATAGCCCTCTATGGGCTTCCAAATATCACTTTGCCAATTCCACAACAACTGTCTTAGCAAAAGGCTTCTTGAGGGGAAAGCTGTAACTCTGTGAGATGATTTCACAGAACACAAAGAAGTTTCTCAGAAAGCTTCCTTCTCTTTCTTATCGGAGTTTATTTCCTTTGGCCCTATATTCATCAAAGGGATCCGAAATATCTCTTCTCAGATTCCACAGAAATAAGGCTAGCAAAGACATCCAGGAAATACAGATGCAACTCTGTGAGATGAATTAACAGAACACTAAGCAGTTTCTCAGAAAGCTTCTTTCCAGATTTCATCTGAGGATATTTCCTTTTACACCATAGCCCTGTATGCGCTTCCAAATATCACTTTGCCAATTCAACAATAAATGTCTTAGCGAAAGACTTCTTGTGGGGAAAGCTGTAACTCTGTGAGATGATTTCACAGAACACAAAGAAGTTTCTCAGAAAGTTTCTTTCTCTTTGTTATCGGAGTTTATTTCCTTTGGCCCTATAGTCTTTAAAGGGATCCGAAATATCTCTTCTCAGATTCCACAGAAATAAGGCTATCAAAGAGATCCACGAAATACGGATGTAACTCTGTGAGATGAATTAACAGAACACTAAGCAGTTTCTCAGAAAGCTTCTTTCCAGATTTCATCTGAGGATATTTCCTTTTTCACCATTGCCCTCTACGGGCTTCCAAATATCACTTTGCCAATTCAACAAGAACTGTCTTACCGAAAGGCTTCTTGAGGGGAAAGCTGTAACTCTGTGAGATGATTTCACAGAACACAAAGAAGTTTCTCAGAAAGCTTCTTTCTCGTTGTTATCGGAGATTATATCCTTTGGCCCTATAGTCTTCAAAGGGATCCGAAATATCTGTTCTCAGATTCCACAGAAATAAGGCTAGCAAAGAGATCCACGAAATACAGATGTAACTCTGTGAGATGCATTAACAGAACACTAAGTAGTTTCTCAGAAAGCTTCTTTCCAGATTTCATCTGAGGATATATCCTTTTTCACCATTGCCCTCTATGGGCTTCCAAATATCACTTTGCCAATTCCACAAGAACTGTCTTAGCGAAAGGCTTCTTGAGGGGAAAGCTGTAACTCTGTGAGATGATTTCACAGAACACAAAGAAGTTTCTCAGAAAGCTTCTTTCTCTTTTTTATCGGAATTTATATTTTTTGGCCCTATAGTCTTCAAAGGGATCCGAAATATCTGTTCTCAGATTCCACAGAAATAAGGCTAGCAAAGAGATCCACGAAATACAGATGTAACTCTGTGAGATGAATTAACAGAACACTAAGCAGTTTCTCAGAAAGCTTCTTTCCAGATTTCATCTGAGGATATTTCCTTTTTCACCATAGCCCTCTATGGGCTTCCAAATATCACTTTGCCAATTCCACAAGAACTGTCTTAGCGAAAGGCTTCTTGAGGGCAAAGCTGTAACTCTGTGAGATGATTTCACAGAACACAAAGAAGTTTCTCAGAAAGCTTCCTTCACTTTCTTATCGGAGTTTATTTCCTTTGGCCCTATATTCTTCAAAGGGATCCGAAATATCTTGTCAGATTCCACTGAAATAAGGCTAGCAAAGAGATCCACGAAATACAGATGTAACTCTGTGAGATGATTTCACAGAACACAAAGAAGTTTCTCAGAAAGCTTCCTTCTCGTTGTTATCGGAGTTTATATCCTTTGGCCCTATAGTCTTCAAAGGGATCCGAAATATCTGTTCTCAGATTCCACAGAAATAAGGCTAGCAAAGAGATCCACGAAATACAGATGTAACTCTGTGAGATGAATTAAAAGAACACTAAGCAGTTTGTCAGAAATCTTCTTTCCAGATTTCATCTGAGGATATTTCCTTTTTCACCATTGCCCTCTATGGGGTTCCAAATATCACTTTGCCAAATCCACAAGAACTGTCTTAGCAAAAGGCTTCTTGAGGGGAAGCTGTAACTCTGTGAGATGATTTCACAGTACCCAAGAAGTTTCTCAGAAAGCTTCTTTCTCTTTGTTATCGGAGGATATTTCCTTTGGCCCAATAGTCTTCTGCGGGATCCGAAATATCTGTTCTCAGATTCCACAAAAATAAGGCTAGCAAAGAGATCCACGAAATACAGATGTAACTCTGTGAGATGAATTAACAGAACACTAAGCAGTTTCTCAGAAAGCTTCTTTCCAGATTTCATCTGAGGATATTTCCTTTTTCACCATTGCCCTCTATGGGCTTCCAAATATCACTTTGCCAATTCCACAAGAACTGTCTTAGCGAAAGGCTTCTTTAGGGGAAAGCTGTAACTCTGTGAGATGATTTCACAGAACTCAAAGAAGTTTCTCAGAAAGCTTCTTTCTCGTTTTTATCGGAGTTTATATCCTTTGACCCTATAGTCTTCAAAGGGATCCGAAATATCTGTTCTCAGATTCCACAGAAATAAGGCTAGCAAAGAGATCCACGAAATACAGATGTAACTCTGTGAGATGAATTAACAGAACACTAAGCAGTTTCTCAGAAAGCTTCTTTCCAGATTTCATCTGAGGATATTTCCTTTTTCACCATAGCCCTCTATGGGCTTCCAAATATCACTTTGCCAATTCCACAAGAACTGTCTTAGCAAAAGGCTTCTTGAGGGGAAAACTGTAACTCTGTGAGATGATTTCACAGAACACAAAGAAGTTTCTCAGAAAGCTTCCTTCTCTTTCTTATCGGAGTTTATTTCCTTTGGCCCTATATTCATCAAAGGGATCCGAAATATCTCTTCTCAGATTCCACAGAAATAAGGCTAGCAAAGACATCCACGAAATACAGATGCAACTCTGTGAGATGAATTAACAGAACACTAAGCAGTTTCTCAGAAAGCTTCTTTCCAGATTTCGTCTGAGGATATTTCCTTTTTCACCATTGCCCTCTATGGGCTTCCAAATATCACTTTGCCATTTCCACAAGAACTGTCTTAGCGAAAGGCTTCTTGAGGGGAAAGCTGTAACTCTGTGAGATGATTTCACAGAACACAAAGAAGTTTCTCAGAAAGCTTCTTTCTCGTTTTTATCGGAGTTTATGTCCTTTGGCCCTATAGTCTTCAAAGGGATCCGAAATATCTGTTCTCAGATTCCACAGAAATAAGGCTAGCAAAGAGATCCACGAAATACAGATGTAACTCTGTGAGATGAATTAACAGAACACTAAGCAGTTTCTCAGAAAGCTTCTTTCCAGATTTCATCTGAGGATATTTCCTTTTTCACCATTGCCCTCTACGGGCTTCCAAATATCACTTTGCCAATTCAACAAGAACTGTCTTAGCGAAAGGCTTCTTGAGGGGAAAGCTGTAACTCTGTGAGATGATTTCACAGAACACAAAGAAGTTTCTCAGAAAGCTTCTTTCTCCTTGTTATCGGAGTTTATATCCTTTGGCCCTATAGTCTTCAAAGGGATCCGAAATATCTGTTCTCAGATTCCACAGAAATAAGGCTAGCAAAGAGATCCACGAAATACAGATGTAACTCTGTGAAATGAATTAACAGAACACTAGCAGTTTCTCAGAAAGCTTCTTTCCAGATTTCATCTGAGGATATTTCCTTTTACACCATAGCCCTCTATGCGCTACCAAATATCACTTTGCCAATTCCACAATAAATGTCTTAGCGAAAGACTTCTTGTGGGGAAAGCTGTAACTCTGTGAGACGATTTCACAGAACACAAAGAAGTTTCTCAGAAAGTTTCTTTCTCTTTGTTATCGGAGTTTATTTCCTTTGGCCCTATAGTCTTTAAAGGGATCCGAAATATCTGTTCTCAGATTCCACAGAAATAAGGCTAGCAAAGAGATCCACGAAATACAGATGTAACTCTGTGAGATGAATTAACAGAACACTAAGCAGTTTCTCAGAAAGCTTCTTTCCAGATTTCATCTGAGGATATTTCCTTTTTCACCATAGCCCTCTATGCCCTTCCAAATATCACTTTGCCAATTCCATAATAAATGTCTTAGCGAAAGACTTCTTGTGGGGAAAGCTGTAACTCTGTGAGATGATTTCACAGAACACAAAGAAGTTTCTCAGAAAGTTTCTTTCTCTTTGTTATCGGAGTTTATTTCCTTTGGCCCTATATTCATCAAAGGGATCCGAAATATCTCTTCTCAGATTCCACAGAAATAAGGCTAGCAAAGAGATCCACGAAATACAGATGTAACTCTGTGAGATGATTTCACAGAACACAAAGAAGTTTCTCAGAAAGCTTCCTTCTCGTTGTTATCGGAGTTTATATCCTTTGGCCCTATAGTCTTCTGCGGGATCCGAAATATCTGTTCTCAGATTCCACAAAAACAAGGCTAGCAAAGAGATCCACGAAATACAGATGTAACTCTGTGAGATGAATTAACAGAACACTAGGCAGTTTCTCAGAAAGCTTCTTTCCAGATTTCATCTGAGGATATTTCCTTTTTCACCTTAGACCTCTTAGGGCTTCCAAATATCACTTTGCCAATTCCACAAGAACTGTCTTAGCGAAATGCTTCTTGAGGGGAAAGCTGTAACTCTGTGAGATGATTTCACAGAACACAAAGAAGTTTCTCAGAAAGCTTCTTTCTCTTTGTTATCGGAGGATATTTCCTTTGGCCCAATAGTCTTCAAAGGGATCCGAAATATCTGTTCTCAGATTCCACAGAAATAAGGCTAGCAAAGAGATCCACGAAATACAGATGTAACTCTGTGAGATGAATTAACAGAACACTAAGCAGTTTCTCAGAAAGCTTCTTTCCAGATTTCATCTGAGGATATTTCCTTTTTCACCATTGCCTTCTATGGGCTTCCAAATATCACTTTGCCAATTCCACAAGAACTGTCTTAGCGAAAGGCTTCTTGAGGGGAAGCTGTAACTCTGTGAGATGATTTCACAGAACACAAAGAAGTTTCTCAGAAAGCTTCTTTCTCTTTGTTATCGGAGGATATTTCCTTTGGCCCAATAGTCTTCTGCGGGATCCGAAATATCTTTTCTCAGATTCCACAAAAATAAGGCTAGCAAGGAGATCCAGGAATTACCGATGTAACTCTGTGAGATGAATTAACAGAACACTAAGCAGTTTCTCAGAAAGCTTCTTTCCAGATTTCATCTGAGGATATTTCCTTTTTCACCATTGCCTTCTAAGGGCTTCCAAATATCACTTTGCCAATTCCACAAGAACTGTCTTAGCGAAAGGCTTCTTGAGGGGAAAGCTGTAACTCTGTGAGATGATTTCACAGAACACAAAGAAGTTTCTCAGAAAGCTTCCTTCTCTTTCTTATCGGAGTTTATATCCTTTGGCCCTATATTCATCAAAGGGATCCGAAATATCTCTTCTCAGATTCCACAGAAATAAGGCTAGCAAAGAGATCCACGAAATACAGATGTAACTCTGTGAGATGAATTAACAGAACACTAAGCAGTTTCTCAGAAAGCTTCTTTCCAGATTTCATCTGAGGATATTTCCTTTTTCACCATTGCGCTCTATAGGCTTCCAAATATCACTTTGCCAATTCAACAAGAACTGTCTTAGCGAAAGGCTTCTTGAGGGGAAAGCTGTAACTCTGTGAGATGATTTCACGGAACACAAAGAGGTTTCTCAGAAAGCTTCTTTCTCGTTGTTATCGGAGTTTATATCCTTTGGCCCTATAGTCTTCAAAGGAATCCGAAATATCTGTTCTCAGATTCCACAGAAATAAGGCTAGCAAAGAGATCCACGAAATACAGATGTAACTCTGTGAGATGAATTAACAGAACACTAAGCAGTTTCTCAGAAAGCTTCTTTCCAGATTTCATCTGAGGATATTTCCTTTTTCACCATAGCCCTCTATGGGCTTCCAAATATCACTTTGCCAATTCCACAAGAACTGTCTTAGCGAAAGGCTTCTTGAGGGGAAAGCTGTAACTCTGTGAGATGATTTCACAGAACACAAAGAAGTTTCTCAGAAAGCTTCCTTGTCTTTCTTATCGGAGTTTATTTTCTTTGGCCCTATAGTCTACAAAGGGATCCGAAATATCTGTTCTGAGATTCCACAGAAATAAGGCTAGCAAAGAGATCCACGAAATACAGATGTAATTCTGTGAGATGAATTAACAGAACACTAAGCAGTTTCTCAGAAAGCTTCTTTCCAGATTTCATCTGAGGATATTTCCTTTTTCACCATTGCCCTCTACGGGCTTCCAAATATCACTTTGCCAATTCAACAAGAACTGCCTTAGCGAAAGGCTTCTTGAGGGGAAAGCTGTAACTCTGTGAGATGATTTCACAGAACACAAAGAAGTTTCTCAGAAAGCTTCTTTCTCGTTGTTATCGGAGTTTATATCCTTTGGCCCTATAGTCTACAAAGGGATCCGAAATATCTCTTCTCAGATTCCACAGAAATAAGGCTAGCAAAGAGATCCACGAAATACAGATGTAACTCTGTGAGATGAATTAACAGAACACTAAGCAGTTTCTCAGAAAGCTTCTTTCCAGATTTCATCTGAGGATATTTCCTTTTTCACCATAGCCCTCTATGGGCTTCCAAATATCACTTTGCCAATTCCACAAGAACTGTCTTAGCGAAAGGCTTCTTGAGGGGAAAGCTGTAACTCTGTGAGATGATTTCACAGAACACAAAGAAGTTTCTCAGAAAGCTTCTTTCTCGTTGTTATCGGAGTTTATATCCTTTGGCCCTATAGTCTTCAAAGGGATACGAAATATTTGTTCTCAGATTCCACAGAAATAAGGCTAGCAAAGAGATCCACGAAATACAGATGTAACTCTGTGAGATGAATTAACAGAACACTAAGCAGTTTCTCAGAAAGCTTCTTTCCAGATTTCATCTGAGGATATTTCCTTTTTCACCATAGCCCTCTATGGGCTTCCAAATATCACTTTGCCAATTCCACAAGAACTGTCTTAGCGAAAGGCTTCTTGAGGGGAAAGCTGTAACTCTGTGAGATGATTTCACAGAACACAAAGAAGTTTCTCAGAAAGCTTCCTTCTCTTTCTTATCGGAGTTTATTTCCTTTGGCCCTATATTCATCAAAGGGATCCGAAATATCTCTTCTCAGATTCCACAGAAATAAGGCTAGCAAAGAGATCCACGAAATACAGATGTAACTCTGTGAGATGATTTCACAGAACACAAAGAAGTTTCTCAGAAAGCTTCTTTCTCGTTGTTATCGGAGTTTATATACTTTGGCCCTATAGTCTTCAAAGGGATCCGAAATATCTGTTCTCAGATTCCACAGAAATAAGGCTAGCAAAGAGATCCACGAAATACAGATGTAACTCTGTGAGATGAATTAACAGAACACTAAGCAGTTTCTCAGAAAGCTTCTTTCCAGATTTCATTTAAGGATAATTCCTTTTTCACCTTTGCCCTCTATGGGCTTCCAAATATCACTTTGCCAATTCCACAAGAACTATCTTAGCGAAAGGCTTCTTGAGGGGAAGCTGTAACTCTGTGAGATGATTTCACAGAACCCAAGAAGTTTCTCAGAAAGCTTCTTTCTCTTTGTTATCGGAGGATATTTCCTTTGTCCCAATAGTCTTCTGCGGGATCCGAAATATCTGTTCTCAGATTCCACAAAAACAAGGCTAGCAAAGAGATCCACGAAATACAGATGTAACTCTGTGAGATGAATTAACAGAACACTAGGCAGTTTCTCAGAAAGCTTCTTTCCAGATTTCATCTGAGGATATTTCCTTTTTCACCTTAGACCTCTTAGGGCTTCCAAATATCACTTTGCCAATTCCACAAGAACTGTCTTAGCGAAATGCTTCTTGAGGGGAAAGCTGTAACTCTGTGAGATGATTTCACAGAACACAAAGAAGTTTCTCAGAAAGCTTCTTTCTCTTTGTTATCGGAGGATATTTCCTTTGGCCCAATAGTCTTCAAAGGGATCCGAAATATCTGTTCTCAGATTCCACAGAAATAAGGCTAGCAAAGAGATCCACGAAATACAGATGTAACTCTGTGAGATGAATTAACAGAACACTAAGCAGTTTCTCAGAAAGCTTCTTTCCAGATTTCATCTGAGGATATTTCCTTTTTCACCATTGCCTTCTATGGGCTTCCAAATATCACTTTGCCAATTCCACAAGAACTGTCTTAGCGAAAGGCTTCTTGAGGGGAAGCTGTAACTCTGTGAGATGATTTCACAGTACCCAAGAAGTTTCTCAGAAAGCTTCTTTCTCTTTGTTATCGGAGGATATTTCCTTTGGCCCAATAGTCTTCTGCGGGATCCGAAATATCTGTTCTCAGATTCCACAAAAATAAGGCTAGCAAAGAGATCCACGAAATACAGATGTAACTCTGTGAGATGAATTAACAGAACACTAAGCAGTTTCTCAGAAAGCTTCTTTCCAGATTTCATCTGAGGATATTTCCTTTTTCACCATTGCCCTCTATGGGCTTCCAAATATCACTTTGCCAATTCCACAAGAACTGTCTTAGCGAAAGGCTTCTTTAGGGGAAAGCTGTAACTCTGTGAGATGATTTCACAGAACACAAAGAAGTTTCTCAGAAAGCTTCTTTCTCGTTTTTATCGGAGTTTATATCCTTTGACCCTATAGTCTTCAAAGGGATCCGAAATATCTGTTCTCAGATTCCACAGAAATAAGGCTAGCAAAGAGATCCACGAAATACAGATGTAACTCTGTGAGATGAATTAACAGAACACTAAGCAGTTTCTCAGAAAGCTTCTTTCCAGATTTCATCTGAGGATATTTCCTTTTTCACCATTGCCCTCTATGGGCTTCCAAATATCACTTTGCCAATTCCACAAGAACTGTCTTAGCAAAAGGCTTCTTGAGGGGAAAACTGTAACTCTGTGAGATGATTTCACAGAACACAAAGAAGTTTCTCAGAAAGCTTCCTTCTCTTTCTTATCGGAGTTTATTTCCTTTGGCCCTATATTCATCAAAGGGATCCGAAATATCTCTTCTCAGATTCCACAGAAATAAGGCTAGCAAAGACATCCACGAAATACAGATGCAACTCTGTGAGATGAATTAACAGAACACTAAGCAGTTTCTCAGAAAGCTTCTTTCCAGATTTCGTCTGAGGATATTTCCTTTTTCACCATTGCCCTCTAAGGGCTTCCAAATATCACTTTGCCATTTCCACAAGAACTGTCTTAGCGAAAGGCTTCTTGAGGGGAAAGCTGTAACTCTGTGAGATGATTTCACAGAACACAAAGAAGTTTCTCAGAAAGCTTCTTTCTCGTTGTTATCGGAGTTTATATCCTTTGGCCCTATAGTCTTCAAAGGGATCCGAAATATCTGTTCTCAGATTCCACAGAAATAAGGCTAGCAAAGAGATCCACGAAATACAGATGTAACTCTGTGAGATGAATTAACAGAACACTAAGCAGTTTCTCAGAAAGCTTCTTTCCAGATTTTATCTGAGGATATTTCCTTTTTCACCATTGCCCTCTACGGGCTTCCAAATATCACTTTGCCAATTCAACAAGAACTGTCTTAGCGAACGGCTTCTTGAGGGGAAAGCTGTAACTCTGTGAGATGATTTCACAGAACACAAATAAGTTTCTCAGAAAGCTTCTTTCTCCTTGTTATCGGAGTTTATATCCTTTGGCCCTATAGTCTTCAAAGGGATCCGAAATATCTGTTCTCAGATTCCACAGAAATAAGGCTAGCAAAGAGATCCACGAAATACAGATGTAACTCTGTGAGATGAATTAACAGAACACTAGCAGTTTCTCAGAAAGCTTCTTTCCAGATTTCATCTGAGGATATTTCCTTTTACACCATAGCCCTCTATGCGCTACCAAATATCACTTTGCCAATTCCACAATAAATGTCTTAGCGAAAGACTTCTTGTGGGGAAAGCTGTAACTCTGTGAGACGATTTCACAGAACACAAAGAAGTTTCTCAGAAAGTTTCTTTCTCTTTGTTATCGGAGTTTATTTCCTTTGGCCCTATAGTCTTTAAAGGGAACCGAAATATCTGTTCTCAGATTCCACAGAAATAAGGCTAGCAAAGAGATCCACGAAATACAGATGTAACTCTGTGAGATGAATTAACAGAACACTAAGCAGTTTCTCAGAAAGCTTCTTTCCAGATTTCATCTGAGGATATTTCCTTTTTCACCATAGCCCTCTATGCCCTTCCAAATATCACTTTGCCAATTCCATAATAAATGTCTTAGCGAAAGACTTCTTGTGGGGAAAGCTGTAACTCTGTGAGATAATTTCACAGAACACAAAGAAGTTTCTCAGAAAGTTTCTTTCTCTTTGTTATCGGAGTTTATTTCCTTTGGCCCTATATTCATCAAAGGGATCCGAAATATCTCTTCTCAGATTCCACAGAAATAAGGCTAGCAAAGAGATCCACGAAATACAGATGTAACTCTGTGAGATGATTTCACAGAACACAAAGAAGTTTCTCAGAAAGCTTCCTTCTCGTTGTTATCGGAGTTTATATCCTTTGGCCCTATAGTCTTCTGCGGGATCCGAAATATCTGTTCTCAGATTCCACAAAAACAAGGCTAGCAAAGAGATCCACGAAATACAGATGTAACTCTGTGAGATGAATTAACAGAACACTAGGCAGTTTCTCAGAAAGCTTCTTTCCAGATTTCATCTGAGGATATTTCCTTTTTCACCTTAGACCTCTTAGGGCTTCCAAATATCACTTTGCCAATTCCATAAGAACTGTCTTAGCGAAATGCTTCTTGAGGGGAAAGCTGTAACTCTGTGAGATGATTTCACAGAACACAAAGAAGTTTCTCAGAAAGCTTCTTTCTCTTTGTTATCGGAGGATATTTCCTTTGGCCCAATAGTCTTCAAAGGGATCCGAAATATCTGTTCTCAGATTCCACAGAAATAAGGCTAGCAAAGAGATCCACGAAATACAGATGTAACTCTGTGAGATGAATTAACAGAACACTAAGCAGTTTCTCAGAAAGCTTCTTTCCAGATTTCATCTGAGGATATTTCCTTTTTCACCATTGCCTTCTATGGGCTTCCAAATATCACTTTGCCAATTCCACAAGAACTGTCTTAGCGAAAGGCTTCTTGAGGGGAAGCTGTAACTCTGTGAGATGATTTCACAGAACACAAAGAAGTTTCTCAGAAAGCTTCTTTCTCTTTGTTATCGGAGGATATTTCCTTTGGCCCAATAGTCTTCTGCGGGATCCGAAATATCTTTTCTCAGATTCCACAAAAATAAGGCTAGCAAGGAGATCCAGGAATTACCGATGTAACTCTGTGAGATGAATTAACAGAACACTAAGCAGTTTCTCAGAAAGCTTCTTTCCAGATTTCATCTGAGGATATTTCCTTTTTCACCATAGCCGTCTATGGGCTTCCAAATATCACTTTGCCAATTCCACAAGAACTGTCTTAGCGAAAGGCTTCTTTAGGGGAAAGCTGTAACACTGTGAGATGATTTCACAGAACACAAAGAAGTTTCTCAGAAAGCTTCCTTCTCTTTCTTATCAGAGTTTATTTCCTTTGGCCCTATACTCATCAAAGGGATCCGAAATATCTCTTCTCAGATTCCACAGTAATAAGGCTAGCAAAGACATCTACGAAATACAGATGTAACTCTGTGAGATGAATTAACAGAACACTAAGCAGTTTCTCAGAAAGCTTCTTTCCAGATTTCATCTGAGGATATTTCCTTTTTCACCATTGCCTTCTAAGGGCTTCCAAATATCACTTTGCCAATTCCACAAGAACTGTCTTAGCGAAAGGCTTCTTTAGGGGAAAGCTGTAACTCTGTGAGATGATTTCACAGAACACAAAGAAGTTTCTCAGAAAGCTTCTTTCTCGTTGTTATCGGAGGATATTTCCTTTGGCCCAATAGTCTTCAAAGGGATCCGAAATATCTGTTCTCAGATTCCACAGAAATAAGGCTAGCAAAGAGATCCACGAAATACAGATGTAACTCTGTGAGATGAATGAACAGAACACTAAGCAGTTTCTCAGAAAGCTTCTTTCAGATTTCATCTGAGGATATTTCCTTTTTCACCATTGCCCTCTATGGGCTTCCAAATATCACTTTGCCAATTGCACAAGAACTGTCTTAGCGAAAGGCTTCTTGAGGGGAAAGCTGTAACTCTGTGAGATGATTTCACAGAACACAAAGAAGTTTCTCAGAAAGCTTCTTTCTCGTTGTTATGGAGTTTATATCCTTTGGCCCTATAGTCTTCAAAGGGATACGAAATATTTGTTCTCAGATTCCACAGAAATAAGGCTAGCAAAGAGATCCACGAAATACAGATGTAACTCTGTGAGATGAATTAACAGAACACTAAGCAGTTTCTCAGAAAGCTTCTTTCCAGATTTCATCTGAGGATATTTCCTTTTTCACCATAGCCCTCTATGGGCTTCCAAATATCACTTTGCCAATTCCACAAGAACTGTCTTAGCGAAAGGCTTCTTGAGGGGAAAGCTGTAACTCTGTGAGATGATTTCACAGAACACAAAGAAGTTTCTCAGAAAGCTTCCTTCTCTTTCTTATCGGAGTTTATTTCCTTTGGCCCTATATTCATCAAAGGGATCCGAAATATCTCTTCTCAGATTCCACAGAAATAAGGCTAGCAAAGAGATCCACGAAATACAGATGTAACTCTGTGAGATGATTTCACAGAACCCAAGAAGTTTCTCAGAAAGCTTCTTTCTCTTTGTTATCGGAGGATATTTCCTTTGTCCCAATAGTCTTCTGCGGGATCCGAAATATCTGTTCTCAGATTCCACAAAAACAAGGCTAGCAAAGAGATCCACGAAATACAGATGTAACTCTGTGAGATGAATTAACAGAACACTAGGCAGTTTCTCAGAAAGCTTCTTTCCAGATTTCATCTGAGGATATTTCCTTTTTCACCTTAGACCTCTTAGGGCTTCCAAATATCACTTTGCCAATTCCACAAGAACTGTCTTAGCGAAATGCTTCTTGAGGGGAAAGCTGTAACTCTGTGAGATGATTTCACAGAACACAAAGAAGTTTCTCAGAAAGCTTCTTTCTCTTTGTTATCGGAGGATATTTCCTTTGGCCCAATAGTCTTCAAAGGGATCCGAAATATCTGTTCTCAGATTCCACAGAAATAAGGCTAGCAAAGAGATCCACGAAATACAGATGTAACTCTGTGAGATGAATTAACAGAACACTAAGCAGTTTCTCAGAAAGCTTCTTTCCAGATTTCATCTGAGGATATTTCCTTTTTCACCATTGCCTTCTATGGGCTTCCAAATATCACTTTGCCAATTCCACAAGAACTGTCTTAGCGAAAGGCTTCTTGAGGGGAAGCTGTAACTCTGTGAGATGATTTCACAGTACCCAAGAAGTTTCTCAGAAAGCTTCTTTCTCTTTGTTATCGGAGGATATTTCCTTTGGCCCAATAGTCTTCTGCGGGATCCGAAATATCTGTTCTCAGATTCCACAAAAATAAGGCTAGCAAAGAGATCCACGAAATACAGATGTAACTCTGTGAGATGAATTAACAGAACACTAAGCAGTTTCTCAGAAAGCTTCTTTCCAGATTTCATCTGAGGATATTTCCTTTTTCACCATTGCCCTCTATGGGCTTCCAAATATCACTTTGCCAATTCCACAAGAACTGTCTTAGCGAAAGGCTTCTTTAGGGGAAAGCTGTAACTCTGTGAGATGATTTCACAGAACACAAAGAAGTTTCTCAGAAAGCTTCTTTCTCGTTTTTATCGGAGTTTATATCCTTTGACCCTATAGTCTTCAAAGGGATCCGAAATATCTGTTCTCAGATTCCACAGAAATAAGGCTAGCAAAGAGATCCACGAAATACAGATGTAACTCTGTGAGATGAATTAACAGAACACTAAGCAGTTTCTCAGAAAGCTTCTTTCCAGATTTCATCTGAGGATATTTCCTTTTTCACCATTGCCCTCTATGGGCTTCCAAATATCACTTTGCCAATTCCACAAGAACTGTCTTAGCAAAAGGCTTCTTGAGGGGAAAACTGTAACTCTGTGAGATGATTTCACAGAACACAAAGAAGTTTCTCAGAAAGCTTCCTTCTCTTTCTTATCGGAGTTTATTTCCTTTGGCCCTATATTCATCAAAGGGATCCGAAATATCTCTTCTCAGATTCCACAGAAATAAGGCTAGCAAAGACATCCACGAAATACAGATGCAACTCTGTGAGATGAATTAACAGAACACTAAGCAGTTTCTCAGAAAGCTTCTTTCCAGATTTCGTCTGAGGATATTTCCTTTTTCACCATTGCCCTCTAAGGGCTTCCAAATATCACTTTGCCATTTCCACAAGAACTGTCTTAGCGAAAGGCTTCTTGAGGGGAAAGCTGTAACTCTGTGAGATGATTTCACAGAACACAAAGAAGTTTCTCAGAAAGCTTCTTTCTCGTTGTTATCGGAGTTTATATCCTTTGGCCCTATAGTCTTCAAAGGGATCCGAAATATCTGTTCTCAGATTCCACAGAAATAAGGCTAGCAAAGAGATCCACGAAATACAGATGTAACTCTGTGAGATGAATTAACAGAACACTAAGCAGTTTCTCAGAAAGCTTCTTTCCAGATTTTATCTGAGGATATTTCCTTTTTCACCATTGCCCTCTACGGGCTTCCAAATATCACTTTGCCAATTCAACAAGAACTGTCTTAGCGAACGGCTTCTTGAGGGGAAAGCTGTAACTCTGTGAGATGATTTCACAGAACACAAAGAAGTTTCTCAGAAAGCTTCTTTCTCCTTGTTATCGGAGTTTATATCCTTTGGCCCTATAGTCTTCAAAGGGATCCGAAATATCTGTTCTCAGATTCCACAGAAATAAGGCTAGCAAAGAGATCCACGAAATACAGATGTAACTCTGTGAGATGAATTAACAGAACACTAGCAGTTTCTCAGAAAGCTTCTTTCCAGATTTCATCTGAGGATATTTCCTTTTACACCATAGCCCTCTATGCGCTACCAAATATCACTTTGCCAATTCCACAATAAATGTCTTAGCGAAAGACTTCTTGTGGGGAAAGCTGTAACTCTGTGAGACGATTTCACAGAACACAAAGAAGTTTCTCAGAAAGTTTCTTTCTCTTTGTTATCGGAGTTTATTTCCTTTGGCCCTATAGTCTTTAAAGGGAACCGAAATATCTGTTCTCAGATTCCACAGAAATAAGGCTAGCAAAGAGATCCACGAAATACAGATGTAACTCTGTGAGATGAATTAACAGAACACTAAGCAGTTTCTCAGAAAGCTTCTTTCCAGATTTCATCTGAGGATATTTCCTTTTTCACCATAGCCCTCTATGCCCTTCCAAATATCACTTTGCCAATTCCATAATAAATGTCTTAGCGAAAGACTTCTTGTGGGGAAAGCTGTAACTCTGTGAGATGATTTCACAGAACACAAAGAAGTTTCTCAGAAAGTTTCTTTCTCTTTGTTATCGGAGTTTATTTCCTTTGGCCCTATATTCATCAAAGGGATCCGAAATATCTCTTCTCAGATTCCACAGAAATAAGGCTAGCAAAGAGATCCACGAAATACAGATGTAACTCTGTGAGATGATTTCACAGAACACAAAGAAGTTTCTCAGAAAGCTTCCTTCTCGTTGTTATCGGAGTTTATATCCTTTGGCCCTATAGTCTTCTGCGGGATCCGAAATATCTGTTCTCAGATTCCACAAAAACAAGGCTAGCAAAGAGATCCACGAAATACAGATGTAACTCTGTGAGGTGAATTAACAGAACACTAGGCAGTTTCTCAGAAAGCTTCTTTCCAGATTTCATCTGAGGATATTTCCTTTTTCACCTTAGACCTCTTAGGGCTTCCAAATATCACTTTGCCAATTCCATAAGAACTGTCTTAGCGAAATGCTTCTTGAGGGGAAAGCTGTAACTCTGTGAGATGATTTCACAGAACACAAAGAAGTTTCTCAGAAAGCTTCTTTCTCTTTGTTATCGGAGGATATTTCCTTTGGCCCAATAGTCTTCAAAGGGATCCGAAATATCTGTTCTCAGATTCCACAGAAATAAGGCTAGCAAAGAGATCCACGAAATACAGATGTAACTCTGTGAGATGAATTAACAGAACACTAAGCAGTTTCTCAGAAAGCTTCTTTCCAGATTTCATCTGAGGATATTTCCTTTTTCACCATTGCCTTCTATGGGCTTCCAAATATCACTTTGCCAATTCCACAAGAACTGTCTTAGCGAAAGGCTTCTTGAGGGGAAGCTGTAACTCTGTGAGATGATTTCACAGAACACAAAGAAGTTTCTCAGAAAGCTTCTTTCTCTTTGTTATCGGAGGATATTTCCTTTGGCCCAATAGTCTTCTGCGGGATCCGAAATATCTTTTCTCAGATTCCACAAAAATAAGGCTAGCAAGGAGATCCAGGAATTACCGATGTAACTCTGTGAGATGAATTAACAGAACACTAAGCAGTTTCTCAGAAAGCTTCTTTCCAGATTTCATCTGAGGATATTTCCTTTTTCACCATAGCCGTCTATGGGCTTCCAAATATCACTTTGCCAATTCCACAAGAACTGTCTTAGCGAAAGGCTTCTTTAGGGGAAAGCTGTAACACTGTGAGATGATTTCACAGAACACAAAGAAGTTTCTCAGAAAGCTTCCTTCTCTTTCTTATCAGAGTTTATTTCCTTTGGCCCTATACTCATCAAAGGGATCCGAAATATCTCTTCTCAGATTCCACAGTAATAAGGCTAGCAAAGACATCTACGAAATACAGATGTAACTCTGTGAGATGAATTAACAGAACACTAAGCAGTTTCTCAGAAAGCTTCTTTCCAGATTTCATCTGAGGATATTTCCTTTTTCACCATTGCCTTCTAAGGGCTTCCAAATATCACTTTGCCAATTCCACAAGAACTGTCTTAGCGAAAGGCTTCTTTAGGGGAAAGCTGTAACTCTGTGAGATGATTTCACAGAACACAAAGAAGTTTCTCAGAAAGCTTCCTTCTCTTTCTTATCGGAGTTTATATCCTTTGGCCCTATATTCATCAAAGGGATCCGAAATATCTCTTCTCAGATTCCACAGAAATAAGGCTAGCAAAGAGATCCACGAAATACAGATGTAACTCTGTGAGATGAATTAACAGAACACTAAGCAGTTTCTCAGAAAGCTTCTTTCCAGATTTCATCTGAGGATATTTCCTTTTTCACCATTGCGCTCTATAGGCTTCCAAATATCACTTTGCCAATTCAACAAGAACTGTCTTAGCGAAAGTCTTCTTGAGGGGAAAGCTGTAACTCTGTGAGATGATTTCACGGAACACAAAGAGGTTTCTCAGAAAGCTTCTTTCTCGTTGTTATCGGAGTTTATATCCTTTGGCCCTATAGTCTTCAAAGGAATCCGAAATATCTGTTCTCAGATTCCACAGAAATAAGGCTAGCAAAGAGATCCACGAAATACAGATGTAACTCTGTGAGATGAATTAACAGAACACTAAGCAGTTTCTCAGAAAGCTTCTTTCCAGATTTCATCTGAGGATATTTCCTTTTTCACCATAGCCCTCTATGGGCTTCCAAATATCACTTTGCCAATTCCACAAGAACTGTCTTAGCGAAAGGCTTCTTGAGGGGAAAGCTGTAACTCTGTGAGATGATTTCACAGAACACAAAGAAGTTTCTCAGAAAGCTTCCTTGTCTTTCTTATCGGAGTTTATTTCCTCTGGCCCTATAGTCTACAAAGGGATCCGAAATATCTGTTCTGAGATTCCACAGAAATAAGGCTAGCAAAGAGATCCACGAAATACAGATGTAACTCTGTGAGATGAATTAACAGAACACTAAGCAGTTTCTCAGAAAGCTTCTTTCCAGATTTCATCTGAGGATATTTCCTTTTTCACCATTGCCCTCTATGGGCTTCCAAATATCACTTTGCCAATTCCACAAGAACTGTCTTAGCGAAAGGCTTCTTGAGGGGAAAACTGTAACTCTGTGAGATGATTTCACAGAACAAAAAGAAGTTTCTCAGAAAGCTTCCTTCTCTTTCTTATCGGAGTTTATTTCCTTTGGCCCTATATTCATCAAAGGGATCCGAAATATCTCTTCTCAGATTCCACAGAAATAAGGCTAGCAAAGACATCCACGAAATACAGATGCAACTCTGTGAGATGAATTAACAGAACACTAAGCAGTTTCTCAGAAAGCTTCTTTCCAGATTTCGTCTGAGGATATTTCCTTTTTCACCATTGCCCTCTAAGGGCTTCCAAATATCACTTTGCCATTTCCACAAGAACTGTCTTAGCGAAAGGCTTCTTGAGGGGAAAGCTGTAACTCTGTGAGATGATTTCACAGAACACAAAGAAGTTTCTCAGAAAGCTTCTTTCTCGTTGTTATCGGAGTTTATATCCTTTGGCCCTATAGTCTTCAAAGGGATCCGAAATATCTCTTCTCAGATTCCACAGAAATAAGGCTAGCAAAGAGATCCACGAAATACAGATGTAACTCTGTGAGATGAATTAACAGAACACTAAGCAGTTTCTCAGAAAGCTTCTTTCCAGATTTTATCTGAGGATATTTCCTTTTTCACCATTGCCCTCTACGGGCTTCCAAATATCACTTTGCCAATTCAACAAGAAGTGTCTTAGCGAACGGCTTCTTGAGGGGAAAGCTGTAACTCTGTGAGATGATTTCACAGAACACAAAGAAGTTTCTCAGAAAGCTTCTTTCTCCTTGTTATCGGAGTTTATATCCTTTGGCCCTATAGTCTTCAAAGGGATCCGAAATATCTGTTCTCAGATTCCACAGAAATAAGGCTAGCAAAGAGATCCACGAAATACAGATGTAACTCTGTGAGATGAATTAACAGAACACTAGCAGTTTCTCAGAAAGCTTCTTTCCAGATTTCATGTGAGGATATTTCCTTTTACACCATAGCCCTCTATGCGCTACCAAATATCACTTTGCCAATTCCACAATAAATGTCTTAGCGAAAGACTTCTTGTGGGGAAAGCTGTAACTCTGTGAGACGATTTCACAGAACACAAAGAAGTTTCTCAGAAAGTTTCTTTCTCTTTGTTATCGGAGTTTATTTCCTTTGGCCCTATAGTCTTTAAAGGGAACCGAAATATCTGTTCTCAGATTCCACAGAAATAAGGCTAGCAAAGAGATCCACGAAATACAGATGTAACTCTGTGAGATGAATTAACAGAACACTAAGCAGTTTCTCAGAAAGCTTCTTTCCAGATTTCATCTGAGGATATTTCCTTTTTCACCATAGCCCTCTATGCCCTTCCAAATATCACTTTGCCAATTCCATAATAAATGTCTTAGCGAAAGACTTCTTGTGGGGAAAGCTGTAACTCTGTGAGATGATTTCACAGAACACAAAGAAGTTTCTCAGAAAGTTTCTTTCTCTTTGTTATCGGAGTTTATTTCCTTTGGCCCTATATTCATCAAAGGGATCCGAAATATCTCTTCTCAGATTCCACAGAAATAAGGCTAGCAAAGAGATCCACGAAATACAGATGTAACTCTGTGAGATGATTTCACAGAACACAAAGAAGTTTCTCAGAAAGCTTCCTTCTCGTTGTTATCGGAGTTTATATCCTTTGGCCCTATAGTCTTCTGCGGGATCCGAAATATCTGTTCTCAGATTCCACAAAAACAAGGCTAGCAAAGAGATCCACGAAATACAGATGTAACTCTGTGAGGTGAATTAACAGAACACTAGGCAGTTTCTCAGAAAGCTTCTTTCCAGATTTCATCTGAGGATATTTCCTTTTTCACCTTAGACCTCTTAGGGCTTCCAAATATCACTTTGCCAATTCCATAAGAACTGTCTTAGCGAAATGCTTCTTGAGGGGAAAGCTGTAACTCTGTGAGATGATTTCACAGAACACAAAGAAGTTTCTCAGAAAGCTTCTTTCTCGTTGTTATCGGAGGATATTTCCTTTGGCCCAATAGTCTTCAAAGGGATCCGAAATATCTGTTCTCAGATTCCACAGAAATAAGGCTAGCAAAGAGATCCACGAAATACAGATGTAACTCTGTGAGATGAATTAACAGAACACTAAGCAGTTTCTCAGAAAGCTTCTTTCCAGATTTCATCTGAGGATATTTCCTTTTTCACCATTGCCTTCTATGGGCTTCCAAATATCACTTTGCCAATTCCACAAGAACTGTCTTAGCGAAAGGCTTCTTGAGGGGAAGCTGTAACTCTGTGAGATGATTTCACAGAACACAAAGAAGTTTCTCAGAAAGCTTCTTTCTCTTTGTTATCGGAGGATATTTCCTTTGGCCCAATAGTCTTCTGCGGGATCCGAAATATCTTTTCTCAGATTCCACAAAAATAAGGCTAGCAAGGAGATCCAGGAATTACCGATGTAACTCTGTGAGATGAATTAACAGAACACTAAGCAGTTTCTCAGAAAGCTTCTTTCCAGATTTCATCTGAGGATATTTCCTTTTTCACCATAGCCGTCTATGGGCTTCCAAATATCACTTTGCCAATTCCACAAGAACTGTCTTAGCGAAAGGCTTCTTTAGGGGAAAGCTGTAACACTGTGAGATGATTTCACAGAACACAAAGAAGTTTCTCAGAAAGCTTCCTTCTCTTTCTTATCAGAGTTTATTTCCTTTGGCCCTATACTCATCAAAGGGATCCGAAATATCTCTTCTCAGATTCCACAGTAATAAGGCTAGCAAAGACATCTACGAAATACAGATGTAACTCTGTGAGATGAATTAACAGAACACTAAGCAGTTTCTCAGAAAGCTTCTTTCCAGATTTCATCTGAGGATATTTCCTTTTTCACCATTGCCTTCTAAGGGCTTCCAAATATCACTTTGCCAATTCCACAAGAACTGTCTTAGCGAAAGGCTTCTTTAGGGGAAAGCTGTAACTCTGTGAGATGATTTCACAGAACACAAAGAAGTTTCTCAGAAAGCTTCCTTCTCTTTCTTATCGGAGTTTATATCCTTTGGCCCTATATTCATCAAAGGGATCCGAAATATCTCTTCTCAGATTCCACAGAAATAAGGCTAGCAAAGAGATCCACGAAATACAGATGTAACTCTGTGAGATGAATTAACAGAACACTAAGCAGTTTCTCAGAAAGCTTCTTTCCAGATTTCATCTGAGGATATTTCCTTTTTCACCATTGCGCTCTATAGGCTTCCAAATATCACTTTGCCAATTCAACAAGAACTGTCTTAGCGAAAGTCTTCTTGAGGGGAAAGCTGTAACTCTGTGAGATGATTTCACGGAACACAAAGAGGTTTCTCAGAAAGCTTCTTTCTCGTTGTTATCGGAGTTTATATCCTTTGGCCCTATAGTCTTCAAAGGAATCCGAAATATCTGTTCTCAGATTCCACAGAAATAAGGCTAGCAAAGAGATCCACGAAATACAGATGTAACTCTGTGAGATGAATTAACAGAACACTAAGCAGTTTCTCAGAAAGCTTCTTTCCAGATTTCATTTGAGGATATTTCCTTTTTCACCATAGCCCTCTATGGGCTTCCAAATATCACTTTGCCAATTCCACAAGAACTGTCTTAGCGAAAGGCTTCTTGAGGGGAAAGCTGTAACTCTGTGAGATGATTTCACAGAACACAAAGAAGTTTCTCAGAAAGCTTCCTTGTCTTTCTTATCGGAGTTTATTTCCTCTGGCCCTATAGTCTACAAAGGGATCCGAAATATCTGTTCTGAGATTCCACAGAAATAAGGCTAGCAAAGAGATCCACGAAATACAGATGTAATTCTGTGAGATGAATTAACAGAACACTAAGCAGTTTCTCAGAAAGCTTCTTTCCAGATTTCATCTGAGGATATTTCCTTTTTCACCATTGCCCTCTACGGGCTTCCAAATATCACTTTGCCAATTCAACAAGAACTGCCTTAGCGAAAGGCTTCTTGAGGGGAAAGCTGTAACTCTGTGAGATGATTTCACAGAACACAAAGAAGTTTCTCAGAAAGCTTCTTTCTCGTTGTTATCGGAGTTTATATCCTTTGGCCCTATAGTCTTCAAAGGGATACGAAATATTTGTTCTCAGATTCCACAGAAATAAGGCTAGCAAAGAGATCCACGAAATACAGATGTAACTCTGTGAGATGAATTAACAGAACACTAAGCAGTTTCTCAGAAAGCTTCTTTCCAGATTTCATCTGAGGATATTTCCTTTTTCACCATAGCCCTCTATGGGCTTCCAAATATCACTTTGCCAATTCCACAAGAACTGTCTTAGCGAAAGGCTTCTTGAGGGGAAAGCTGTAACTCTGTGAGATGATTTCACAGAACACAAAGAAGTTTCTCAGAAAGCTTCCTTCTCTTTCTTATCGGAGTTTATTTCCTTTGGCCCTATATTCATCAAAGGGATCCGAAATATCTCTTCTCAGATTCCACAGAAATAAGGCTAGCAAAGAGATCCACGAAATACAGATGTAACTCTGTGAGATGATTTCACAGAACACAAAGAAGTTTCTCAGAAAGCTTCCTTCTCGTTGTTATCGGAGTTTATATCCTTTGGCCCTATAGTCTTCTGCGGGATCCGAAATATCTGTTCTCAGATTCCACAAAAACAAGGCTAGCAAAGAGATCCACGAAATACAGATGTAACTCTGTGAGATGAATTAACAGAACACTAGGCAGTTTCTCAGAAAGCTTCTTTCCAGATTTCATCTGAGGATATTTCCTTTTTCACCTTAGACCTCTTAGGGCTTCCAAATATCACTTTGCCAATTCCATAAGAACTGTCTTAGCGAAATGCTTCTTGAGGGGAAAGCTGTAACTCTGTGAGATGATTTCACAGAACACAAAGAAGTTTCTCAGAAAGCTTCTTTCTCTTTGTTATCGGAGGATATTTCCTTTGGCCCAATAGTCTTCAAAGGGATCCGAAATATCTGTTCTCAGATTCCACAGAAATAAGGCTAGCAAAGAGATCCACGAAATACAGATGTAACACTGTGAGATGAATTAACAGAACACTAAGCAGTTTCTCAGAAAGCTTCTTTCCAGATTTCATCTGAGGATATTTCCTTTTTCACCATTGCCTTCTATGGGCTTCCAAATATCACTTTGCCAATTCCACAAGAACTGTCTTAGCGAAAGGCTTCTTGAGGGGAAGCTGTAACTCTGTGAGATGATTTCACAGAACACAAAGAAGTTTCTCAGAAAGCTTCTTTCTCTTTGTTATCGGAGGATATTTCCTTTGGCCCAATAGTCTTCTGCGGGATCCGAAATATCTTTTCTCAGATTCCACAAAAATAAGGCTAGCAAGGAGATCCAGGAATTACCGATGTAACTCTGTGAGATGAATTAACAGAACACTAAGCAGTTTCTCAGAAAGCTTCTTTCCAGATTTCATCTGAGGATATTTCCTTTTTCACCATAGCCGTCTATGGGCTTCCAAATATCACTTTGCCAATTCCACAAGAACTGTCTTAGCGAAAGGCTTCTTTAGGGGAAAGCTGTAACACTGTGAGATGATTTCACAGAACACAAAGAAGTTTCTCAGAAAGCTTCCTTCTCTTTCTTATCAGAGTTTATTTCCTTTGGCCCTATACTCATCAAAGGGATCCGAAATATCTCTTCTCAGATTCCACAGTAATAAGGCTAGCAAAGACATCTACGAAATACAGATGTAACTCTGTGAGATGAATTAACAGAACACTAAGCCGTTTCTCAGAAAGCTTCTTTCCAGATTTCATCTGAGGATATTTCCTTTTTCACCATTGCCTTCTAAGGGCTTCCAAATATCACTTTGCCAATTCCACAAGAACTGTCTTAGCGAAAGGCTTCTTTAGGGGAAAGCTGTAACTCTGTGAGATGATTTCACAGAACACAAAGAAGTTTCTCAGAAAGCTTCCTTCTCTTTCTTATCGGAGTTTATATCCTTTGGCCCTACATTCATCAAAGGGATCCGAAATATCTCTTCTCAGATTCCACAGAAATAAGGCTAGCAAAGAGATCCACGAAATACAGATGTAACTCTGTGAGATGAATTAACAGAACACTAAGCAGTTTCTCAGAAAGCTTCTTTCCAGATTTCATCTGAGGATATTTCCTTTTTCACCATTGCGCTCTATAGGCTTCCAAATATCACTTTGCCAATTCAACAAGAACTGTCTTAGCGAAAGTCTTCTTGAGGGGAAAGCTGTAACTCTGTGAGATGATTTCACGGAACACAAAGAGGTTTCTCAGAAAGCTTCTTTCTCGTTGTTATCGGAGTTTATATCCTTTGGCCCTATAGTCTTCAAAGGAATCCGAAATATCTGTTCTCAGATTCCACAGAAATAAGGCTAGCAAAGAGATCCACGAAATACAGATGTAACTCTGTGAGATGAATTAACAGAACACTAAGCAGTTTCTCAGAAAGCTTCTTTCCAGATTTCATCTGAGGATATTTCCTTTTTCACCATAGCCCTCTATGGGCTTCCAAATATCACTTTGCCAATTCCACAAGAACTGTCTTAGCGAAAGGCTTCTTGAGGGGAAAGCTGTAACTCTGTGAGATGATTTCACAGAACACAAAGAAGTTTCTCAGAAAGCTTCCTTGTCTTTCTTATCGGAGTTTATTTCCTCTGGCCCTATAGTCTACAAAGGGATCCGAAATATCTGTTCTGAGATTCCACAGAAATAAGGCTAGCAAAGAGATCCACGAAATACAGATGTAATTCTGTGATATGAATTAACAGAACACTAAGCAGTTTCTCAGAAAGCTTCTTTCCAGATTTCATCTGAGGATATTTCCTTTTTCACCATTGCCCTCTACGGGCTTCCAAATATCACTTTGCCAATTCAACAAGAACTGCCTTAGCGAAAGGCTTCTTGAGGGGAAAGCTGTAACTCTGTGAGATGATTTCACAGAACACAAAGAAGTTTCTCAGAAAGCTTCTTTCTCGTTGTTATCGGAGTTTATATCCTTTGGCCCTATAGTCTACAAAGGGATCCGAAATATCTCTTCTCAGATTCCACAGAAATAAGGCTAGCAAAGAGATCCACGAAATACAGATGTAACTCTGTGAGATGAATGAACAGAACACTAAGCAGTTTCTCAGAAAGCTTCTTTCCAGATTTCATCTGAGGATATTTCCTTTTTCACCATTGCCCTCTATGGGCTTCCAAATATCACTTTGCCAATTCCACAAGAACTGTCTTAGCGAAAGGCTTCTTGAGGGGAAAGCTGTAACTCTGTGAGATGATTTCACAGAACACAAAGAAGTTTCTCAGAAAGCTTCTTTCTCGTTGTTATCGGAGTTTATATCCTTTGGCCCTATAGTCTTCAAAGGGATACGAAATATTTGTTCTCAGATTCCACAGAAATAAGGCTAGCAAAGAGATCCACGAAATACAGATGTAACTCTGTGAGATGAATTAACAGAACACTAAGCAGTTTCTCAGAAAGCTTCTTTCCAGATTTCATCTGAGGATATTTCCTTTTTCACCATAGCCCTCTATGGGCTTCCAAATATCACTTTGCCAATTCCACAAGAACTGTCTTAGCGAAAGGCTTCTTGAGGGGAAAGCTGTAACTCTGTGAGATGATTTCACAGAACACAAAGAAGTTTCTCAGAAAGCTTCCTTCTCTTTCTTATCGGAGTTTATTTCCTTTGGCCCTATATTCATCAAAGGGATCCGAAATATCTCTTCTCAGATTCCACAGAAATAAGGCTAGCAAAGAGATCCACGAAATACAGATGTAACTCTGTGAGATGATTTCACAGAACACAAAGAAGTTTCTCAGAAAGCTTCTTTCTCGTTGTTATCGGAGTTTATATACTTTGGCCCTATAGTCTTCAAAGGGATCCGAAATATCTGTTCTCAGATTCCACAGAAATAAGGCTAGCAAAGAGATCCACGAAATACAGATGTAACTCTGTGAGATGAATTAACAGAACACTAAGCAGTTTCTCAGAAAGCTTCTTTCCAGATTTCATCTAAGGATAATTCCTTTTTCACCTTTGCCCTCTATGGGCTTCCAAATATCACTTTGCCAATTCCACAAGAACTATCTTAGCGAAAGGCTTCTTGAGGGGAAGCTGTAACTCTGTGAGATGATTTCACAGAACCCAAGAAGTTTCTCAGAAAGCTTCTTTCTCTTTGTTATCGGAGGATATTTCCTTTGTCCCAATAGTCTTCTGCGGGATCCGAAATATCTGTTCTCAGATTCCACAAAAACAAGGCTAGCAAAGAGATCCACGAAATACAGATGTAACTCTGTGAGATGAATTAACAGAACACTAGGCAGTTTCTCAGAAAGCTTCTTTCCAGATTTCATCTGAGGATATTTCCTTTTTCACCTTAGACCTCTTAGGGCTTCCAAATATCACTTTGCCAATTCCACAAGAACTGTCTTAGCGAAATGCTTCTTGAGGGGAAAGCTGAAACTCTGTGAGATGATTTCACAGAACACAAAGAAGTTTCTCAGAAAGCTTCTTTCTCTTTGTTATCGGAGGATATTTCCTTTGGCCCAATAGTCTTCAAAGGGATCCGAAATATCTGTTCTCAGATTCCACAGAAATAAGGCTAGCAAAGAGATCCACGAAATACAGATGTAACTCTGTGAGATGAATTAACAGAACACTAAGCAGTTTCTCAGAAAGCTTCTTTCCAGATTTCATCTGAGGATATTTCGTTTTTCACCATTGCCTTCTATGGGCTTCCAAATATCACTTTGCCAATTCCACAAGAACTGTCTTAGCGAAAGGCTTCTTGAGGGGAAGCTGTAACTCTGTGAGATGATTTCACAGAACACAAAGAAGTTTCTCAGAAAGCTTCTTTCTCTTTGTTATCGGAGGATATTTCCTTTGGCCCAATAGTCTTCTGCGGGATCCGAAATATCTTTTCTCAGATTCCACAAAAATAAGGCTAGCAAGGAGATCCAGGAATTACCGATGTAACTCTGTGAGATGAATTAACAGAACACTAAGCAGTTTCTCAGAAAGCTTCTTTCCAGATTTCATCTGAGGATATTTCCTTTTTCACCATAGCCCTCTATGGGCTTCCAAATATCACTTTGCCAATTCCACAAGAACTGTCTTAGCGAAAGGCTTCTTGAGGGGAAAGCTGTAACACTGTGAGATGATTTCACAGAACACAAAGAAGTTTCTCAGAAAGCTTCCTTCTCTTTCTTATCGGAGTTTATTTCCTTTGGCCCTATATTCATCAAAGGGATCCGAAATATCTCTTCTCAGATTCCACAGTAATAAGGCTAGGAAAGACATCTACGAAATACAGATGTAACTCTGTGAGATGAATTAACAGAACACTAAGCAGTTTCTCAGAAAGCTTCTTTCCAGATTTCATCTGAGGATATTTCCTTTTTCACCATTGCCCTCTATGGGCTTCCAAATATCACTTTGCCAATTCCACAAGAACTGTCTTAGCGAAAGGCTTCTTGAGGGGAAAGCTGTAACTCTGTGAGATGATTTTACAGAACACAAAGAAGTTTCTCAGAAAGCTTCCTTCTCCTTCTTATCGGAGTTTATTTCCTTTTGCCCTATATTCATCAAAGGGATCTGAAAGATCTCTTCTCAGATTCCACAGAAATAAGGCTAGCAAAGAGATCCACGAAATACAGATTTAACTCTGTGAGATGAATTAACAGACACTAAGCAGTTTCTCAGAAAGCTTCTTTCGAGATTTCATCTGAGGTTATTTCCTTTTTCACCATTGCCCTCAATCGGCTTCCAAATATCACTTTGCCAATTCCACAAGAACTGTCTTAGCGAAAGGCTTCTTGAGGGGAAAGCTGTAACTCTGTGAGATGATTTCACAGAACACAAAGAAGTTTCTCAGAAAGCTTCTTTCTCATTGTTATCGGAGTTTATATCCTTGGCCCTGTATTCTTCAAAGGAATCCGAAATATCTCTTCACAGATTCCACAGAAATAAGGGTAGCAAAGAGATCCACGAAATACAGATGTAACTCTGTGAGATGAATTAACAGAACACTAAGCAGTTTCTCAGAAAGGTTCTTTCTAGATTTCATCTGAGGATATTTCCTTTTTCACCATAGCCCTCTATGGGCTTCCAAATATCACTTTGCCAATTCCACAAGAACTGTCTTAGCGAAAGGCTTCTTGAGGGGAAAGCTGTAACTCTGTGAGATGATTTCACGGAACCCAAGAAGTTTCTCAGAAAGCTTCTTTCTCTTTGTTATCGGAGGATATTTCCTTTGGCCCAATAGTCTTCTGCGGGATCCGAAATATCTGTTCTCAGGTTCCACAAAAATAAGGCTAGCAAAGAGATCCACGAAATACAGATGTAACTCTGTGAGATGAATTAAGAGAACACTAAGCAGTTTCTCAGAAAGCTTCTTTCCAGATTTCATCTGAGGATATTTCCTTTTTCACCATTGCCCTCTATGGGCTTCCAAATATCACTTTGCCAATTCCACAAGAACTGTCTTAGCGAAAGGCTTTTGAGGGGAAAGCTGTAACTCTGTGAGATGATTTCACAGAACACAAAGAAGTTTCTCAGAAAGCTTCTTTCTCGTTGTTATCGGAGTTTATATCCTTTGGCCCTATAGTCTTCAAAGGGATCCGAAATATCTGTACTCAGATTCCACAGAAATAAGGCTAGCAAAGAGATCCACGAAATACAGATGTAACTCTGTGAGATGAATTAACAGAACACTAAGCATTTTCTCAGAAAGTTTCTTTCCAGATTTCATCTGAGGATATTTCCTTTTTCACCATTGCCCTCTATCGGCTTCCAAATATCACTTTGCCAATTCAACAAGAACTGTCTTAGCGAAAGGCTTCTTGAGGGGAAAGCTGTGACTCTGTGAGATGATTTCACAGAACACAAAGGAGTTTCTCAGAAAGCTTCTTTCTAATTGTTATCGGAGTTTATATCCTTTGGCCCTATAGTCTTCAAAGGGATCCGAAATATCTGTTCTCATATTCCACAGAAATAAGGCTAGCAAAGAGATCCACGAAATACAGATGTAACTCTGTGAGATGAATTAACAGAACACTAAGCAGTTTCTCAGAAAGCTTCTTTCCAGATTTCATCTGAGGATATTTCCTTTTTCACCATAGCCCTCTATGCTCTTCCAAATATCACTTTGCCAATTCTACAATAAATGTCTTAGCGAAAGGCTTCTTGAGGGGAAAGCTGTAACTCTGTGAGATGATTTCACAGAACACAAAGAAGTTTCTCAGAAAGCTTCCTTCTCTTTCTTATCGGAGTTTATTTCCTTTGGCCCTATATTCATCAAAGGGATCCGAAATATCTCTTCTCAGATTCCACAGAAATAAGGCTAGCAAAGAGATCCACGAAATACAGATGTAACTCTGTGAGATGAATTAACAGAACACTAAGCAGTTTCTCAGAAAGCTTCTTTCCAGATTTCATCTGAGGATATTTCCTTTTTCACCATAGCCCTCTATGGGCTTCCAAATATCACTTTGCCAATTCCACAAGAACTGTCTTAGCGAAAGGCTTCTTGAGGGGAAAGCTGTAACTCTGTGAGATGATTTCACGGAACCCAAGAAGTTTCTCAGAAAGCTTCTTTCTCTTTGTTATCGGAGGATATTTCCTTTGGCCCAATAGTCTTCTGCGGGATACGAAATATCTGTTCTCAGATTCCACAAAAATAAGGCTAGCAAAGAGATCCACGAAATACAGATGTAACTCTGTGAGATGAATTAAGAGAACACTAAGCAGTTTCTCAGAAAGCTTCTTTCCAGATTTCATCTGAGGATATTTCCTTTTTCACCATTGCCCTCTATGGGCTTCCAAATATCACTTTGCCAATTCCACAAGAACTGTCTCAGCGAAAGGCTTCTTGAGGGGAAAGCTGTAACTCTGTGAGATGATTTCACAGAACACAAAGAAGTTTCTCAGAAAGCTTCTTTCTCGTTGTTATCGGAGTTTATATCCTTTGGCCCTATAGTCTTCAAAGGGATCCGAAATATCTGTACTCAGATTCCACAGAAATAAGGCTAGCAAAGAGATCCACGAAATACAGATGTACCTCTGTGAGATGAATTAACAGAACACTAAGCATTTTCTCAGAAAGTTTCTTTCCAGATTTCATCTGAGGATATTTCCTTTTTCACCATTGCCCTCTATCGGCTTCCAAATATCACTTTGCCAATTCAACAAGAACTGTCTTAGCGAAAGGCTTCTTGAGGGGAAAGCTGTGACTCTGTGAGATAATTTCACAGAACACAAAGAAGTTTCTCAGAAAGCTTCTTTCTCATTGTTATCGGAGTTTATATCCTTTGGCCCTATAGTCTTCAAAGGGATCCGAAATATCTGTTCTCATATTCCACAGAAATAAGGCTAGCAAAGAGATCCACGAAATACGGATGTAACTCTGTGAGATGAATTAACAGAACACTAAGCAGTTTCTCAGAAAGCTTCTTTCCAGATTTCATCTGAGGATATTTCCTTTTTCACCATAGCCCTCTATGCTCTTCCAAATATCACTTTGCCAATTCTACAATAAATGTCTTAGCGAAAGGCTTCTTGAGGGGAAAGCTGTAACTCTGTGAGATGATTTCACAGAACACAAAGAAGTTTCTCAGAAAGCTTCCTTCTCTTTCTTATCGGAGTTTATTTCCTTTGGCCCTATATTCATCAAAGGGATCCGAAATATCTCTTCTCAGATTCCACAGAAATAAGGCTAGCAAAGAGATCCACGAAATACAGATGTAACTCTGTGAGATGAATTAACAGAACACTAAGCAGTTTCTCAGAAAGCTTCTTTCCAGATTTCATCTGAGGATATTTCCTTTTTCACCACTGCCCTCTATGGGCTTTCAAATATCACTTTGCCAATTCCACAAGAACTGTCTCAGCGAAAGGCTTCTTGAGGGGAAAGCTGTAACTCTGTGAGATGATTTCACAGAACACAAAGAAGTTTCTCAGACAGCTTCTTTCTCGTTGTTATCGGAGTTTATATCCTTTGGCCCTATAGTCTTCAAAGGGATCCGAAATATCTGTTCTCAGATTCCACAGAAATAAGGCTAGCAAAGAGATCCACGAAATACAGATGTAACTCTGTGAGATGAATTAACAGAACACTAAGCACTTTCTCAGAAAGCTTCTTTCCAGATTTCATCTGAGGATATTTCCTTTTTCACCATTGCCCTCTATGGGCTTCCAAATTTCACTTTCCCAATTCCACAAGAACTGTCTTAGCGAAAGGCTTCTTGAGGGGAAAGCTGTAACTCTGTGAGATGATTTCACAGAACACAAAGAAGTTTCTCAGAAAGCTTCCTTCTCTTTCTTACCGGAGTTTATTTCCTTTGGCCCTATATTCATCAAAGGGATCCCAAATATCTCTTCTCAGATTCCACAGAAATAAGGCTAGCAAAGAGATCCACGAAATACAGATGTAACTTTGTGAGATGATTTTACAGAACAAAAAGAAGTTTCTCAGAAAGCTTCCTTCTCGTTGTTATCGGAGTTTATATCCTTTGGCCCTATAGTCTTCAAAGGGATCCGAAATATCTGTTCTCAGATTCCACAGAAATAAGGCTAGCAAAGAGATCCACGAAATACAGATGTAACTCTGTGAGATGAATTAACAGAACACTAAGCAGTTTCTCAGAAAGCTTCTTTCCAGATTTCATCTGAGGATATTTCCTTTTTCACCATTGCCCTCTACGGGCTTCCAAATATCACTTTGCCAATTCCACAAGAACTGTCTTAGCGAAAGGCTTCTTGAGGGGAAGCTGTAACTCTGTGAGATGATTTCACAGAACCCAAGAAGTTTCTCAGAAAGCTTCTTCCTCTTTGTTATCGGAGGATATTTCCTTTGGCCCAATAGTCTTCTGCGGGATCCCAAATATCTGTTCTCAGATTCCACAGAAATAAGGGTAGCAAAGAGATCCACGAAATACAGATGTAACTCTGTGGGATGAATTAACAGAACACTAAGCAGTTTCTCAGAAAGCTTCTTTCCAGATTTCATCTGAGGATATTTCCTTTTTCACCATTGCCCTCTAAGGACTTCCAAATATCACTTTGCCAATTCCACAAGAACTGTCTTAGCGAAAGGCTTCTTGAGGGGAAAGCTGTAACTCTGTGAGATGATTTCACAGAACACAAAGAAGTTTCTCAGAAAGCTTCCTTCTCTTTCTTATCGGAGTTTATTTCCTTTGGCCCTATATTCATCAAAGAGATCCGAAATATCTCTTCTCAGATTCCACAGAAATAAGGCTATCAAAGAGATCCACGAAATACAGATGTAACTCTGTGAGATGAATTAATAGAACACTAAGCAGTTTCTCAGAAAGCTTCTTTCCAGATTTCATCTGAGGATATTTCATTTCACCATTGCCCTCTATGGGCTTCCAAATATCACTTTGCCAATTCCACAAGAACTGTCTTAGCGAAAGGCTTCTTGAGGGGAAAGCTGTAACTCTGTGAGATGATTTCACAGAACACAAAGAAGATTCTCAGAAAGCTTCTTTCTCGTCGTTATCGGAGTTTATATCCTTTGGCCCTTTAGTCTTCAAAGGGATCCGAAATATCTGTTCTCAGATTCCACAGAAATAAGGCTAGCAAAGAGATCCACGAAATACAGATGTAACTCTGTGAGATGAATTAACAGAACACTAAGCAGTTTCTCAGAAAGCTTCTTTCCAGATTTCATCTGAGGATATTTCCTTTTTCACCATTGCCCTCTATGGGCTTCCAAATATCACTTTGCCAATTCAACAAGAACTGTCTTAGCGAAAGGCTTCTTGAGGGGAAAGCTGTAACTCTGTGAGATGATTTCACAGAACTCAAAGAAGTTTCTCAGAAAGCTTCTTTCTCATTGTTATCGGAGTTTATATCCTTTGGCCCTATAGTCTTCAACGGGATCCGAAATATCTGTTCTCAGTTTCCACAGAAATAAGGCTAGCAAAGAGATCCACGAAATACAGATGTAACTCTGTGAGATGAATTAACAGAACACTAAGCAGTTTCTCAGAAAGCTTCTTTCCAGATTTCATCTGAGGATATTTCCTTTTTCACCATTGCCCTCTATGGGCTTCCAAATTTCACTTTCCCAATTCCACAAGAACTGTCTTAGCGAAAGGCTTCTTGAGGGGAAAGCTGTAACTCTGTGAGATGATTTCACAGAACACAAAGAAGTTTCTCAGAAAGCTTCCTTCTCTTTCTTACCGGAGTTTATTTCCTTTGGCCCTATATTCATCAAAGGGATCCCAAATATCTCTTCTCAGATTCCACAGAAATAAGGCTAGCAAAGAGATCCACGAAATACAGATGTAACTTTGTGAGATGATTTTACAGAACAAAAAGAAGTTTCTCAGAAAGCTTCCTTCTCGTTGTTATCGGAGTTTATATCCTTTGGCCCTATAGTCTTCAAAGGGATCCGAAATATCTGTTCTCAGATTCCACAGAAATAAGGCTAGCAAAGAGATCCACGAAATACAGATGTAACTCTGTGAGATGAATTAACAGAACACTAAGCAGTTTCTCAGAAAGCTTCTTTCCAGATTTCATCTGAGGATATTTCCTTTTTCACCATTGCCCTCTACGGGCTTCCAAATATCACTTTGCCAATTCCACAAGAACTGTCTTAGCGAAAGGCTTCTTGAGGGGAAGCTGTAACTCTGTGAGATGATTTCACAGAACCCAAGAAGTTTCTCAGAAAGCTTCTTTCTCTTTGTTATCGGAGGATATTTCCTTTGGCCCAATAGTCTTCTGCGGGATCCCAAATATCTGTTCTCAGATTCCACAGAAATAAGGGTAGCAAAGAGATCCACGAAATACAGATGTAACTCTGTGGGATGAATTAACAGAACACTAAGCAGTTTCTCAGAAAGCTTCTTTCCAGATTTCATCTGAGGATATTTCCTTTTTCACCATTGCCCTCTAAGGACTTCCAAATATCACTTTGCCAATTCCACAAGAACTGTCTTAGCGAAAGGCTTCTTGAGGGGAAAGCTGTAACTCTGTGAGATGATTTCACAGAACACAAAGAAGTTTCTCAGAAAGCTTCCTTCTCTTTCTTATCGGAGTTTATTTCCTTTGGCCCTATATTCATCAAAGAGATCCGAAATATCTCTTCTCAGATTCCACAGAAATAAGGCTAGCAAAGAGATCCACGAAATACAGATGTAACTCTGTGAGATGAATTAATAGAACACTAAGCAGTTTCTCAGAAAGCTTCTTTCCAGATTTCATCTGAGGATATTTCATTTCACCATTGCCCTCTATGGGCTTCCAAATATCACTTTGCCAATTCCACAAGAACTGTCTTAGCGAAAGGCTTCTTGAGGGGAAAGCTGTAACTCTGTGAGATGATTTCACAGAACACAAAGAAGATTCTCAGAAAGCTTCTTTCTCGTCGTTATCGGAGTTTATATCCTTTGGCCCTTTAGTCTTCAAAGGGATCCGAAATATCTGTTCTCAGATTCCACAGAAATAAGGCTAGCAAAGAGATCCACGAAATACAGATGTAACTCTGTGAGATGAATTAACAGAACACTAAGCAGTTTCTCAGAAAGCTTCTTTCCAGATTTCATCTGAGGATATTTCCTTTTTCACCATTGCCCTCTATGGGCTTCCAAATATCACTTTGCCAATTCAACAAGAACTGTCTTAGCGAAAGGCTTCTTGAGGGGAAAGCTGTAACTCTGTGAGATGATTTCACAGAACTCAAAGAAGTTTCTCAGAAAGCTTCTTTCTCATTGTTATCGGAGTTTATATCCTTTGGCCCTATAGTCTTCAAAGGGATCCGAAATATCTGTTCTCAGATTCCACAGAAATAAGGCTAGCAAAGAGATCCACGAAATACAGATGTAACTCTGTGAGATGAATTAACAGAACACTAAGCAGTTTCTCAGAAAGCTTCTTTCCAGATTTCATCTGAGGATATTTCCTTTTTCACCATTGCCCTCTATGGGCTTCCAAATATCACTTTGCCAATTCCACAAGAACTGTCTTAGCGAAAGGCTTCTTGAAGTGAAAGCTGTAACTCTGTGAGATGATTTCACAGAACACAAAGAAGTTTCTCAGAAAGGTTCTTTCTCATTGTTATCGGAGTTTATATCCTTTGGCCCTATAGTGTTCAAATGAATCCGAAATATCTGTTCTCAGATTCCATAGAAATAAGGCTATCAAAGAGATCCACGAAATACAGATGTAATTCTGTGAGATGAATTAACAGAACACTAAGCAGTTTCTCAGAGAGCTTCTTTCCAGATTTCATCTGAGGATATTTCCTTTTTCACCATTGCCCTCTATGCTCTTCCAAATATCACTTTGCCAATTCCACAAGAACTGTCTTAGCAAAAGGCTTCTTGAGGGGAAAGCTGTAACTCTGTGAGATGATTTCACAGAACACAAAGAAGTTTCTCAGAAATCTTCCTTCTCTTTCTTATCGGAGTTTATTTCCTTTGGCCCTATATTCATCAAAGGGATCCGAAATATCTCTTCTCAGATTCCACAGAAATAAGGCTAGCAAAGAGATCCACGAAATACAGGTGTAACTCTGTGAGATGAATTAACAGAACACTAAGCAGTTTCTCAGAAACTTCTTTCCAGATTTCATCTGAGGATATTTCCTTTTTCACCATAGCCCTCTATGGGCTTCCAAATATCACTTTGCCAATTCCACAATAAATGTCTTAGCGAAAGACTTCTTGTGGGGAAAGCTGTAACTCTGTGAGATGATTTCACAGAACACAAAGAAGTTTCTCAGAAAGTTTCTTTCTCTTTGTTATCGGAGTTTATTTCCTTTGGCCCTATAGTCTTTAATGGGATCCGAAATATCTGTTCTCAGATTCCACAGACATAAGGCTAGCAAAGAGATCCACGAAATACAGATGTAACTCTGTGAGATGAATTAACAGAACACTAAGCAGTTTCTCAGAAAGCTTCTTTCCAGATTTCATCTGAGGATATTTCCTTTTTCACCATTGCCCTCTATGGGCTTCCAAATATCACTTTCCCTATTCCACAAGAACTGTCTTAGCGAAAGGCTTCTTTAGGGGAAAGCTGTAACTCTGTGAGATGATTTCACAGAACACAAAGAAGTTTCTCAGAAAGCTTCCTTCTCTTTGTTATCGGAGTTTATTTCCTTTGGCCCTATAGTCTTTAAAGGGATCCGAAATATCTGTTCTCAGATTCCACAGAAATAAGGCTAGCAAAGAGATTCACGAAATACAGATGTAACTCTGTGAGATGAATTAACAGAACACTAAGCAGTTTCTCAGAAAGCTTCTTTCCAGATTTCATCTGAGGATATTTCCTTTTCCACCATTGCCCTGTATAGGCTTCCAAATATCACTTTGCCAATTCAACAAGAACTGTCTTAGCGAAAGTCTTCTTGAGGGGAAAGCTGTAACTCTGTGAGATGATTTCACAGAACACGAAGAAGTTTCTCAGAAAGCTTCTTTCTCGTTGTTATCGGAGTTTATATCCTTTGGCCCTATAGTCTTCAAAGGGATCCGAAATATCTGTTCTCAGATTCCACAGAAATAAGGCTAGCAAAGAGATCCACGAAATACAGATGTAACTCTGTGAGATGAAATAACAGAACACTAAGCAGTTTCTCAGAAAGCTTCTTTCCAGATTTCATCTGAGGATATTTCCTTTTACACCATAGCCCTCTATGGGCTTCCAAATATCACTTTGCCAATTCCACAAGAACTGTCTTAGCGAAAGGCTTCTTGAGGGGAAAGCTGTAACTCTGTGAGATGATTTCACAGAACACAAAGAAGTTTCTCAGAAAGCTTCTTTCTCGTTGTTATCGGATTTTATATCCTTTGGCCCTAGAGTCTTCAAAGGGATCCGAAATATCAGTTCTCAGATTCCACAGAAATAAGGCTAGCAAAGAGATCCACGAAATACAGATGTAACTCTGTGAGATGAATTAACAGAACACTAAGCAGTTTCTCAGAAAGCTTCTTTCCAGATTTCATCTGAGGATATTTCCTTTTTCACCATTGCCCTCTATGGGCTTCCAAATATCACTTTGCCAATTCAACAAGAACTGTCTTAGCGAAAGGCTTCTTGAGGGGAAAGCTGTAACTCTGTGAGATGATTTCACAGAACACAAAGAAGTTTCTCAGAAAGCTTCTTTCTCCTTGTTATCGGAGTTTATATCCTTTGGCCCTATAGTCTTCAAATGGATCCGAAATATCTGTTCTGAGATTCCACAGAAATAAGGCTAGCAAAGAGATCCAAGAAATACAGATGTAACTCTGTGAGATGAATTAACAGAACACTAAGCAGTTTCTCAGAACGCTTCTTTCCAGATTTCATCTGAGGATATTTCCTTTTTCACCATTGCCCTCTATGGGCTTCCAAATATCACTTTGGCAATTCCAGAAGAACTGTCTTAGCGAAAGGCTTCTTGAGGGGAAAGCTGTAACTCTGTGAGATGATTTCACAGAACACAAAGAAGTTTCTCAGAAAGCTTCTTTCTCGTTGTTATCGGAGTTTATATCCTTTGGCCCTATAGTCTTCAAAGGGATCCGAAATATCTGTTCTCAGATTCCACAGAAATAAAGCTAGCAAAGAGTTCCACGAAATACAGATGTAACTCTGTGAGATGAATTAACAGAACACTAAGCAGTTTCTCAGAAAGCTTCTTTCCAGATTTCATCTGAGGATATTTCCTTTTTCACCATAGCCCTCTATGGGCTTCCAAATATCACTTTGCCAATTCCACAAGAACTGTCTTAGCGAAAGGCTTCTTGAGGGGAAAGCTGTAACTCTGTGAGATGATTTCACAGAACACAAAGAAGTTTCTCAGAAAGCTTCCTTCTCTTTCTTATCGGAGTTTATTTCCTTTGGCCCTATATTCATGAAAGGGATCCGAAATATCTCTTCTCAGAATCCACAGAAATAAGGCTAGCAAAGAGATACACGAAATACAGATGTAACTTTGTGAGATGATTTCACAGAACACAAAGTAGTTTCTCAGAAAGCTTCCTTCTCGTTGTTATCGGAGTTTATATCCTTTGGCCCTATAGTCTTCAAAGGGATCCGAAATATCTGTTCTCAGATTCCACAGAAATAAGGCTAGCAAAGAGATCCACGAAATACAGATGTAACTCTGTGAGATGAATTAACAGAACACTAAGCAGTTTCTCAGAAAACTTCTTTCCAGATTTCATCTGAGGATATTTCCTTTTTCAACATTGCCCTCTATGGGCTTCAAAATATCACCTTGCCAATTCCACAAGAACTTTCTTAGCGAAAGGCTTCTTGAGGGGAAGCTGTAACTCTGTGAGATGATTTTACAGAACCCAAGAAGTTTCTCAGAAAGCTTCTTTCCCTTTGTTATCGGAGGATATTTCCTTTGGCCCAATAGTCTTCTGCGGGATCCGAAATATCTGTTCTCAGATTCCACAAAAATAAGGCTAGCAAAGAGTTCCACGAAATACAGATGTAACTCTGTGGGATGAATTAACAGAACACTAAGCAGTTTCTCAGAAAGCTTCTTTCCAGATTTCATCTGAGGATATTTCCTTTTTCACCTTTGTCCTCTTTGGGCTTCCAAATATCACTTTGCCAATTCCACAAGAACTGTCTTAGCGAAAGGCTTCTTGAGGGGAAAGCTGTAACTCTGTGAGATGATTTCACAGAACACAAAGAAGTTTCTCAGAAAGCTTCCTTCTCTTTCTTATCGGAGTTTATTTCCTTTGGCCCTATATTCATCATAGAGATCCGAAATATCTCTTCTCAAATTCCACAGAAATAGGGCTAGCAAAGAGATCCACGAAATACAGATGTAACTCTGTGAGATGAATTAATAGAACACTAAGCAGTTTCTCAGAAAGCTTCTTTCCAGATTTCATCTGAGGATATTTCCTTTTTCACCATTGCCCTCTATGGGCTTCCAAATATTTCTTTTCCAATTCAACAAGAACTGTCCTAGCGAAAGGCTTCTTGAGGGGAAAGCTGTAACTCTGTGAGATGATTTCACAGAACTCAAAGAAGTTTCTCAGAAAGCTTCTTTCTCGTTGTTATCGGAGTTTATATCCTTTGGCCCTATAATCTTCAAAGGGATCCGAAATATCTGTTCTCAGATTCCACAGAAATAAGGCTAGCAAAGAGATCCACGAAATACAGATGTAACTCTGTGAGATGAATTAACAGAACACTAAGCAGTTTCTCAGAAAGCTTCTTTCCAGATTTCATCTGAGGATATTTCCTTTTTCACCATTGCCCTCTTTGGGCTTCCAAATATCACTTTGCCAATTCCACAAGAACTGTCTTAGCGAAAGGCTTCTTGAAGTGAAAGCTGTAACTCTGTGAGATGATTTCACAGAACACAAAGAAGTTTCTCAGAAAGGTTCTTTCTCATTGTTATCGGAGTTTATATCCTTTGGCCCTATAGTCTTCAAATGGATCCGAAATATCTGTTCTCAGATTCCATAGAAATAAGGCTAGCAAAGAGATCCACGAAATACAGATGTAACTCTGTGAGATGAATTAACAGAACACTAAGCAGTTTCTCAGAAAGCTTCTTTCCAGATTTCATCTGAGGATATTTCCTTTTTCACCACTGCCCTCTATGGGCTTCCAAATATCACTTTTCCAATTCCAGAAGAACTGTCTTAGCGAAAGGCTTCTTGAGGGGAAAGCTGTAACTCTGTGAGATGATTTCACAGAACACATAGAAGTTTTCAGAAAGCTTCTTTCTCGTTGTTATCGGAGTTTATATCCTTTGGCCCTATAGTCTTCAAAGGGATCCGAAATATCTGTTCTCAGATTCCACAGAAATAAGGCTAGCAAAGAGATCCACGAAATACAGATGTAACTCTGTGAGATGAATTAACAGAACACTAAGCAGTTTCTCAGAAAGCTTCTTTCCAGATTTCATCTGAGGATATTTCCTTTTTCACCATAGCCCTCTATGGGCTTCCAAATATCACTTTGCCAATTCCACAAGAATTGTCTTAGCAAAAGGCTTCTTGAGGGGAAAGCTGTAACTCTGTGAGATGATTTCACAGAACACAAAGAAGTTTCTCAGAAAGCTTCTTTCTCTTTCTTATCGGAGTTTATTTCCTTTGGCCCTATATTCATCAAAGGGATCCGAAATATCTCTTCTCAGATTCCACAGAAATAAGGCTAGCAAAGAGATCCACGAAATACAGATGTAACTCTGTGAGATGAATTAACAGAACACTAAGCAGTTTCTCAGAAAGCTTCTTTCCAGATTTCATCTGAGGATATTTTCTTTTTCACCTTAGCCCTCTATAGGCTTCCAAATATCACTTTGCCAATTCCACAATAAATGTCTTAGAGAAAGACTTCTTGTGGGGAAAGCTGTAACTCTGTGAGATGATTTCACAGAACACAAAGAAGTTTCTCAGAAAGTTTCTTTCTCTTTGTTATCGGAGTTTATTTCCTTTGGCCCTATAGTCTTTAAAGGGATCCGAAATATCTGTTCTCAGATTCCACAGAAATAAGGCTAGCAAAGAGATCCACGAAATACAGATGTAACTCTGTGAGATGAATTAACAGAACACTAAGCAGTTTCTCAGAAAGCTTCTTTCCAGATTTCATCTGAGGATATTTCCTTTTTCACCATTGCCCTCTATGGGCTTCCAAATATCACTTTCCCAATTCCACAAGAACTGTCTTAGCGAAAGGCTTCTTGAGGGGAAAGCTGAAACTCTGTGAGATGATTTCACAGAACACAAAGAAGTTTCTCAGAAAGCTTCCTTCTCTTTCTTATCGGAGTTTATTTCCTTTGGCCCTATATTGATCAAAGGGATCCGAAATATCTGTTCTCAGATTCCACAGAAATAAGGCTAGCAAAGAGATCCACGAAATACAGATGTAACTCTGTGAGATGAATTAACAGAACACTAAGCAGTTTCTCAGAAAGCTTCTTTCCAGATTTCATCTGAGGATATTTCCTTTTTCACCATTGCCCTCTATGGGCTTCCAAATATCACTTTCCCTATTCCACAAGAACTGTCTTAGCGAAAGGCTTCTTGAGGGGAAAGATGTACCTCTGTGAGATGATTTCACAGAACACAAAGAAGTTTCTCAGAAAGCTTCTTTCTCCTTGTTATCGGAGTTTATTTCCTTTGGCCCAATAGTCTTCTGCGGGATCCGAAATATCTGTTCTCAGATTCCACAAAAATAAGGCTAGCAAAGAGATCCACGAAATACAGATGTAACTCTGTGAGATGAATTAACAGAACACTAAGCAGTTTCTCAGAAAGCTTCTTTCCAGATTTCATCTGAGGATATTTCCTTTTTCACCATTGCCCTCTATGGGCTTCCAAATATCACTTTGCCAATTCCACAAGAACTGTCTTAGCGAAAGGCTTCTTGAGGGGAAAGCTGTAACTCTGTGAGATGATTTCACAGAACACAAAGAAGTTTCTCAGAAAGCTTCTTTCTCGTTGTTATCGGAGTTTATATCCTTTGGCCCTATAGTCTTCAAAGGGATCCGAAATATCTGTTCTCAGATTCCACAGAAATAAGGCTAGCAAAGATATCCACGAAAAACAGATGTAACTCTGTGAGATGAATTAACAGAACACTAAGCAGTTTCTCAGAAAGCTTCTTTCCAGATTTCATCTGAGGATATTTCCTTTTTCACCATAGCCCTCTATGCGCTTCCAAATATCACTTTGCCAATTCCACAATAAATGTCTTAGCGAAAGACTTCTTGTGGGGAAAGCAGTAACTCTGTGAGATGACTTCACAGAACACAAAGAAGTTTCTCAGAAAGTTTCTTTCTCTTTGTTATCGGAGTTTATTTCCTTTGGCCCTATAGTCTTTAAGGGATCCGAAATATCTGTACTCAGATTTCACAGAAATAAGGCTAGCAAAGAGATCCACGAAATACAGATGTAACTCTGTGAGATGAATTAACAGAACACTAAGCAGTTTCTCAGAAAGCTTCTTTCCAGATTTCATCTGAGGATATTTCCTTTTTCACCATAGCCCTCTATGGGCTTCCAAATATCACTTTGCCAATTCCACAAGAACTGTCTTAGCAAAAGGCTTCTTGAGGGGAAAGCTGTAACTCTGTGAGATGATTTCACAGAACACAAAGAAGTTTCTCAGAAAGCTTCCTTCTCTTTCTTATCGGAGTTTATTTCCTTTGGCCCTATATTCATCAAAGGGATCCGAAATATCTGTTCTCAGATTCCACAGAAATAAGGCTAGCAAAGAGATCCACGAAATACAGATGTAACTCTGTGAGATGAATTAACAGAACACTAAGCAGTTTCTCAGAAAGCTTCTTTCCAGATTTCATCTGAGGATATTTCCTTTTTCACCATTTCCCTCTATGGGCTTCCAAATATCACTTTGCCAATTCCACAAGAACTGTCTCAGCGAAAGGCTTCTTGAGGGGAAAGCTGTAACTCTGTGAGATGATTTCACAGAACACAAAGAAGTTTCTCAGAAAGCTTCTTTCTCGTTGTTATCGGAGTTTATATCCTTTGGCCCTATAGTCTTCAAAGGGATCCGAAATATCTGTTCTCAGATTCCACAGAAATAAGGCTAGCAAAGAGATCCATGAAATACAGATGTAACTCTGTGAGATGAATTAACAGAACACTAAGCAGTTTCTCAGAAAGCTTCTTTCCAGATTTCATCTGTGGATATTTCCTTTTTCACCATTGCCCTCTACGGGCTTCCAAATATCACTTTGCCAATTCCACAAGAACTGTCTTAGCGAAAGTCTTCTTGAGGGGAAAGCTGTAACTCTGTGAGATGATTTCACAGAACACAAAGAAGTTTCTCAGAAAGCTTCCTTCTCTTTCTTATCGGAGTTTATTTCCTTTGGCCCTATATTCTTCAAAGGGATCCGAAATATCTCTTCTCAGATTCCACAGAAATAAGGCTAGCAAAGAGATCCACGAAATACAGATGTAACTCTGTGAGATGATTTCACAGAACACAAAGAAGTTTCTCAGAAAGCTTCCTTCTCGTTGTTATCGGAGTTTATATCCTTTGGCCCTATAGTCTTCAAAGGGATCCGAAATATCTGTTCTCAGATTCCACAGAAATAAGGCTAGCAAAGAGATCCACGAAATACAGATGTAACTCTGTGAGATGAATTAACAGAACACTAAGCAGTTTCTCAGAAAGCTTCTTTCCAGATTTCATCTGAGGATATTTCCTTTTTCACCATTGCCCTCTATGGGCTTCCAAATATCACTTTGCCAATTCCACAAGATCTGTCTTAGCGAAAGGCTTCTTGAGGGGAAAGCTGTAACTCTGTGAGATGATTTCACAGAACACAAAGAAGTTTCTCAGAAAGCTTCTTTCTCGTTGTTATCGGAGTTTATATCCTTTGGCCCTATAGTCTTCAAAGGGATCCGAAATATCTGTTCTCAGATTCCACAGAAATAAGGCTAGCAAAGAGATCCACGAAATACAGATGTAATTCGGTGAGACGATTAACAGAACACTAAGCAGTTTCTCAGAAAGCTTCTTTCCAGATTTCATCTGAGGGTATTTCCTTTTTCACCATTGCCCTCTATGGGCTTCCAAATATCACTTTGCCAATTCCACAAGAACTGTCTTAGCGAAAGGCTTCTTGAGGGGAAAGCTGTAACTCTGTGAGATGATTTCACAGAACACAAAGAAGTTTCTCAGAAAGTTTCTTTCTCGTTGTTCTCGGAGTTTATATCCTTTGGCCCTATAGTCTTCAAAGGGATCCGAAATATCTGTTCTCAGATTCCACAGAAATAAGGCTAGCAAAGAGATCCACGAAATACAAATGTAACTCTGTGAGATGAATTAACAGAACACTAAGTAGTTTCTCAGAAAGCTTCTTTCCAGATTTCATCTGAGGATATTTCCTTTTTCACCATTGCCCTCTATGGGCTTCCAAATATCACTTTTCCAATTCCAGAAGAACTGTCTTAGCGAAAGGCTACTTGAGGGGAAAGCTGTAACTCTGTGAGATGATTTCACAGAACACAAAGAAGTTTCTCAGAAAGCTTCCTTCTCTTTGTTATCGGAGTTTATTTCCTTTGGCCCTATAGTCTTCTGAGGGATCCGAAATATCTGTTCTCAGATTCCACAGAAATAAGGCTAGCAAAGAGATCCACGAAATACAGATGTAACTCTGTGAGATGAATTAACAGAACACTAAGCAGTTTCTCCGAAAGCTTCTTTCCAGATTTCATCTGAGGATATTTCCTTTTTCACCATTGCCCTCTATGGGCTTCCAAATATCACTTTCCCAATTCCACAAGAACTGTCTTAGCGAAAGGCTTCTTGAGGGGAAAGCTGTAACTCTGTGAGATGATTTCACAGAACACAAAGAAGTTTCTCAGAAAGCTTCTTTCTCGTTGTTATCGGAGTTTATATCCTTTGGCCCTATAGTCTTCAAAGGGATCCGAAATATCTGTTCTCAGATTCCACAGAAATAAGGCTAGCAAAGAGATCCACGAAATACAGATGTAACTCTGTGAGATGAATTAACAGAACACTAAGAAGTTTCTCAGAAAGCTTCTTTCCAGATTTCATCTGAGGATATTTCCTTTTTCACCATTGCCCACTATGGGCTTCCAAATATCACTTTGCCAATTCCACAAGATCTGTCTTAGCGAAAGGCTTCTTGAGGGGAACGCTGTAACTCTGTGAGATGATTTTACAGAACACAAAGAAGTTTCTCAGAAAGCTTCTTTCTCGTTGTTATCGTAGTTTATATCTTTGGCCCTATAGTCTTCAAAGGGATCCGAAATATCTGTTCTCAGATTCCACAGAAATAAGGCTTGCATAGAGATCCACGAAATACAGATGTAATTCTGTGAGATGAATTAACAGAACACTAAGCAGTTTCTCAGAAAGCTTCTTTCCAGATTTCATCTGAGGATATTTCCTTTTTCACCATTGCCCTCTATGGGCTTCCAAATATCACTTTGCCAATTCATCAAGAACTGTCTTAGCGAAAGGCTTCTTGAGGTGAAAGCTGTAACTCTGTGAGATGATTTCACAGAACACAAAGAAGTTTCTCAGAAAGCTTCTTTTTCGTTGTTATCGGAGTTTATATCCTTTGGCCCTATACTCTTCAAAGGGATCCGAAATATCTGTTCTCAGATTCCACAGAAATAAGGCTAGCAAAGAGATCCACGAAATAGAGATGTAACTCTGTGAGATGAATTAACAGAACACTAAGTAGTTTCTCAGAAAGCTTCTTTCCAGATTTCATCTGTGGATATTTTCTTTTTCACCATTGCCCTCTATGGGCTTCCAAATATCACTTGGCAAATTCAACAAGAACTGCCTTAGCGAAAGGCTTCTTGAGGGGAAAGCTGTAACTCTGTGAGATGATTTCACAGAACACAAAGAAGTTTCTCAGAAAGCTTCTTTCTCGTTGTTATCAGAGTTTATATCCTTTGGCCCTATAGTCTTCAAAGGGATCCGAAATATCTCTTCTCAGATTCCACAGAAATAAGGCTAGCAAAGAGATCCACGAAATACAGATGTAACTCTGTGAGATGAATTAACAGAACACTAAGCAGTTTCTCAGAAAGCTTCTTTCCAGATTTCATCTGAGGATATTTCCTTTTTCACCATTGCCCTCTATAAGCTTCCAAATATCACTTTCCCTATTCCACAAGAACTGTCTTAGCGAAAGGCTTCTTGAGGGGAAAGCTGTAACTCTGTGAGATGATTTCACAGAACACAAAGAAGTTTCTCAGAAAGCTTCCTTCTCTTTGTTATCGGAATTTATTTCCTTTGGCCCTATAGTCTTCTGAGGGATCCGAAATATCTGTTCTCAGATTCCACAGAAATAAGGCTAGCAAAGAGATCCACGAAATACAGATGTAACTCTGTGAGATGAATTAACAGAACACTAAGCAGTTTCTCAGAAAGCTTCTTTCCTGATTTCATCTGAGGATATTTCCTTTTTCACCATTGCCCTCTATGGGCTTCCAAATATCACTTTGCCAATTCCACAAGAACTGTCTTAGCGAAAGGCTTCTTGAGGGGAAAGCTGTAACTCTGTGAGATGATTTCACAGAACACAAAGAAGTTTCTCAGAAAGCTTCTTTCTCGTTTTTATCGGAGTTTATATCCTTTGGCCCTATAGTCTTCAAAGGGATCCGAAATATCTGTTCTCAGATTCCACAGAAATAAGGCTAGCAGGGAGATCCACGAAATACAGATGTAACTCTGTGAGATGAATTAACAGAACACTAAGCAGTTTCTCACAAAGCTTCTTTCCAGATTTCATCTGAGGATATTTCCTTTTTCACCATAGCCCTCTATGGGCTTCCAAATATCACTTTGCCAATTCCACAAGAACTGTCTTAGCGAAAGGCTTCTTGAGGGGAAAGCTGTAACTCTGTGAGATGATTTCACAGAACACAAAGAAGTTTCTAAGAAAGCTTCTTTCTCGTTGTTATCGGAGTTTATATCATTTGGCCCTTTAGTCTTCAAAGGGATCCGAAATATCTGTTCTCAGATTCCACAGAAATAAGGCTAGCAAAGAGATCCACGAAATACAGATGTAACTCTGTGAGATGAATTAACAGAACACTAAGCAGTTTCTCAGAAAGCTTCTTTCCAGATTTCATCTGAGGATATTTCCTTTTTCACCATTGCCCTCTATGGGCTTCCAAATATCACTTTGCCAATTCAACAAGAACAGTCTTAGCGAAAGGCTTCTTGAGGGGAAAGCTGTAACTCTGTGAGATGATTTCACAGAACACAAAGAAGTTTCTCAGAAAGCTTCTTTCTCGTTGTTATCGGAGTTCATATACTTTTGCCCTATAGTCTTCAAAGGGATCCGAAATATCTGTTCTCAGATTCCACAGAAATAAGGCTAGCAAAGAGATCCACGAAATACAGATGTAACTCTGTGAGATGAATTAACAGAACACTAAGCAGTTTCTCAGAAAGCTTCTTTCCAGATTTCATCTGAGGATATTTCCTTTTTCACCATTGCCCTCTATGGGCTTCCAAATATCACTTTGCCAATTCCACAAGAACTGTCTTAGCGAAAGGTTTCTTGAGGGGAAAGCTGTAACTCTGTGAGATGATTTCACAGAACACAAAGAAGTTTCTCAGAAAGCTTCTTTCTCGTTGTTATCGGAGATTATATCCTTTGGCCCTATAGTCTTCAAAGGGATCTGAAATATCTGTTCTCAGATTCCACAGAAATAAGGCTAGCAAAGAGATCCACGAAATACAGATGTAACTCTGTGAGATGAATTAACAGAACACTAAGCAGTTTCTCAGAAAGCTTCTTTCCAGATTTCATCTGAGGATATTTCCTTTTTCACCATTGCCCTCTATGGGCTTCCAAATATCACTTTGCCAATTCCACAAGAACAGTCTTAGCGAAAGGCTTCTTTAGGGGAAAGCTGTAACTCTGTGAGATGATTTCACAGAACACAAAGAAGTTTCTCAGAAAGCTTCTTTCTCATTGTTATCGGAGTTTATATCCTTTGGCCCTATAGTCTTCAAAGGGATCCGAAACATCTGTTCTCAGATTCCACAGAAATAAGGCTAGCAAAGAGATCCACGAAATACAGATGTAACTCTGTGAGATGAATTAACAGAACACTAAGCAGTTTCTCAGAAAGCTTCTTTCCAGATTTCATCTGAGGATATTTCCTTTTTCACCATTGCCCTCTACGGGCTTCCAAATATCACTTTGCCAATTCCACAAGAACTGTCTTAGCGAAAGGCTTCTTGAGGGGAAGCTGTAACTCTGTGAGATGATTTCACAGAACCCAAGAAGTTTCTCAGAAAGCTTCTTTCTCTTTGTTATCGGAGGATATTTCCTTTGTCCCAATAGTCTTCTGCGGGATCCGAAATATCTGTTCTCAGATTCCACAAAAACAAGGCTAGCAAAGAGATCCACGAAATACAGATGTAACTCTGTGAGATGCATTAACAGAACACTAGGCAGTTTCTCAGAAAGCTTCTTTCCAGATTTCATCTGAGGATATTTCCTTTTTCACCGTAGACCTCTTAGGGCTTCCAAATATCACTTTGCCAATTCCACAAGAACTGTCTTAGCGAAATGCTTCTTGAGGGGAAAGCTGTAACTCTGTGAGATGATTTCACAGAACACAAAGAAGTTTCTCAGAAAGCTTCTTTCTCTTTGTTATCGGAGGATATTTCCTTTGGCCCAATAGTCTTCAAAGGGATCCGAAATATCTGTTCTCAGATTCCACAGAAATAAGGCTAGCAAAGAGATCCACGAAATACAGATGTAACTCTGTGAGATAAATTAACAGAACACTAAGCAGTTTCTCAGAAAGCTTCTTTCCAGATTTCATCTGAGGATATTTCCTTTTTCACCATTGCCTTCTATGGGCTTCCAAATATCACTTTGCCAATTCCACAAGAACTGTCTTAGCGAAAGGCTTCTTGAGGGGAAGCTGTAACTCTGTGAGATGATTTCACAGAACACAAAGAAGTTTCTCAGAAAGCTTCTTTCTCTTTGTTATCGGAGGATATTTCCTTTGGCCCAATAGTCTTCAAAGGGATCCGAAATATCTTTTCTCAGATTCCACAAAAATAAGGCTAGGAAGGAGATCCACGAATTACCGATGTAACTCTATGAGATGAATTAACAGAACACTAAGCAGTTTCTCAGAAAGCTTCTTTCCAGATTTCATCTGAGGATATTTCCTTTTTCACCATAGCCCTCTATGTGCTTCCAAATATCACTTTGCCAATTCCACAAGAACTGTCTTAGCGAAAGGCTTCTTGAGGGGAAAGCTGTAACACTGTGAGATGATTTCACAGAACACAAAGTAGTTTCTCAGAAAGCTTCCTTCTCTTTCTTATCGGAGTTTATTTCCTTTGGCCCTATATTCATCAAAGGGATCCGAAATATCTCTTCTCAGATTCCACAGTAATAAGGCTAGCAAAGACATCTACGAAATACAGATGTAACTCTGTGAGATGAATTAACAGAACACTAAGCAGTTTCTCAGAAAGCTTCTTTCCAGATTTCATCTGAGGATATTTCCTTTTTCACCATTGCCCTCTATGGGCTTCCAAATATCATTTTGCCAATTCCACAAGAACTGTCTTAGCGAAAGGCTTCTTGAGGGGAAAGCTGTAACTCTGTGAGATGATTTTACAGAACACAAAGAAGTTTCTCAGAAAGCTTCCTTCTCTTTCTTATCGGAGTTTATTTCCTTTTGCTCTATATTCATCAAAGGGATCCGAAAGATCTCTTCTCAGATTCCACAGAAATAAGGCTAGCAAAGAGATCCACGAAATACAGATGTAACTCTGTGAGATGAATTAACAGACACTAAGCAGTTTCTCAGAAAGCTTCTTTCCAGATTTCATCTGAGGTTATTTCCTTTTTCACCATTGCCCTCTATGGGCTTCCAAATATCACTTTGCCAATTCCACAAGAACTGTCTTAGCGAAAGGCTTCTTGAGGGGAAAGCTGTAACTCTGTGAGATGATTTCACAGAACATAAAGAATTTTCTCAGAAAGCTTCTTTCTCGTTGTTATCGGAGTTTATATCCTTTGGCCCTATAGTCTTCAAAGGGATCCGAAATATCTGTTCTCAGATTCCACAGAAATAAGGCTAGCAAAGAGATCCACGAAATACAGATGTAACTCGGTGAGATGAATTAACAGAACACTAAGCAGTTTCCCAGAAAGCTTCTTTCCAGATTTCATCTGAGGATATTTCCTTTTTCACCATTGCCCTCTTTGGGCTTCCAAATATCACTTTCCCAATTCCACAAGAACTGTCTTAGCGAAAGGCTTCTTCAGGGGAAAGCTGTAACTCTGTGAGATGATTTCACAGAACACAAAGAAGTTTCTCAGAAAGCTTCTTTCTCATTGTTTTCGGAGTTTATATCCTTGGCCCTGTATTCTTCAAAGGAATCCGAAATATCTCTTCTCAGATTCCACAGAAATAAGGCTAGCAAAGAGATCCACGAAATACAGATGTAACTCTGTGAGATGAATTAACAGAACACTAAGCAGTTTCTCAGAAAGCTTCTTTCCAGATTTCATCTGAGGATATTTCCTTTTTCACCATAGCCCTCTATGGGCTTCCAAATATCACTTTGCCAATTCCACAAGAACTGTCTTAGCGAAAGGCTTCTTGAGGGGAAAGCTGTAACTCTGTGAGATGATTTCACGGAACCCAAGAAGTTTCTCAGAAAGCTTCTTTCTCTTTGTTATCGGAGGATATTTCCTTTGGCCCAATAGTCTTCTGCGGGATCCGAAATATCTGTTCTCAGATTCCACAGAAATAAGGCTAGCAAAGAGATCCACGAAATACAGATGTAACTCTGTGAGATGAATTAACAGAACACTAAGCAGTTTCTCAGAAAGCTTCTTTCCAGATTTCATCTGAGGATATTTCCTTTTTCACCATAGCCCTCTATGCGCTTCCAAATATCACTTTGCCAATTCCACAATAAAAGTCTTAGCGAAAGACTTCTTGTGGGGAAAGCTGTAACTCTGTGAGATGATTTCACAGAACACAAAGAAGTTTCTCAGAAAGTTTCTTTCTCTTTGTTATCGGAGTTTATTTCCTTTGGCCCTATAGTCTTTAAAGGGATCCGAAATATCTGTTCTCAGATTCCACAGAAATAAGGCTTGCAAAGAGATCCACGAAATACAGATGTAACTCTGTGAGATTAATTAACAGAACACTAAGCAGTTTCTCAGAAAGCTTCTTTCCAGATTTCATCTGAGGATATTTCCTTTTTCACCATTGCCCTCTATGGGCTTCCAAATATCACTTTGCCAATTCCACAAGAACTGTCTTAGCGAAAGGTTTCTTGAGGGGAAAGCTGTAACTCTGTGAGATGATTTCACAGAACACAAAGAAGTTTCTCAGAAAGCTTCTTTCTCGTTGTTATCGGAGTTTATATCCTTTTCCCTATAGTCTTCAAAGGGATCTGAAATATCTGTTCTCAGATTCCACAGAAATAAGGCTAGCAAAGAGATCCACGAAATACAGATGTAACTCTGTGAGATGAATTAACAGAACACTAAGCAGTTTCTCAGAAAGCTTCTTTCCAGATTTTATCTGAGGATATTTCCTTTTTCACCGCTGCCCTCTATGGGCTTCCAAATATCACTTTGCCAATTCCACAAGAACTGTCTTAGAGAAAGGCTTCTGGAGGGGAAAGCTGTAACTCTGTGAGATGATTTCACAGAACACCAAGAAGTTTCTCAGAAAGCTTCTTTCTCGTTGTTATCGGAGTTTATATCCTTTGGCCCTATAGTCTTCAAAGGGATCCGAAATATCTGTTCTCAGATTCCACAGAAATAAGGCTAGCAAAGAGATCCACGAAATACAGATGTAACTCTGTGAGATGAATTAACAGATCACTAAGCAGTTTCTCAGAAAGCTTCTTTCCAGATTTCATCTGAGGATATTTCCTTTTTCACCATAGCCCTCTATGCGCTTCCAAATATCACTTTGCCAATTCCACAATAAATGTCTTAGCGAAAGACTTCTTGTGGGGAAAGCTGTAACTCTGTGAGATGATTTCACAGAACACAAAGAAGTTTCTCAGAAAGTTTCTCTTTGTTATCGGAGTTTATTTCCTTTGGTCCTATAGTCTTTAAGGGGATCCGAAATATCTGTTCTCAGATTCCACAGAAATAAGGCCAGCAAAGAGATCCACGAAATACAGATGTAACTCTGTGAGATGAATTAACAGAACACTAAGCAGTTGCTCAGAAAGCTTCTTTCCAGATTTCATCTGAGGATATTTCCTTTTTCACCATTGCCCTCTATGGGCTTCCAAATATCACTTTGCCAATTCCACAAGAACTGTCTTAGCGAAAGGCTTCTTGAGGGGAAAGCTGTAACTCTGTGAGATGATTTCACAGAACACAAAGAAGTTTCTCAGAAAGCTTCTTTCTCGTTGTTATCGGAGTTTATATCCTTTGGCCCTATAGTCTTCAAAGGGATCCGAAATATCTGTTCTCAGATTCCACAGAAATAAGGCTAGCAAAGAGATCCACGAAATACAGATGTAACTCTGTGAGATGAATTAACAGAACACTAAGCAGTTTCTCAGAAAGCTTCTTTCCAGATTTCATCTGAGGATATTTCCTTTTTCACCATAGCCCTCTATGGGCTTCCAAATATCACTTTGCCAATTCCACAATAAATGTCTTAGCGAAAGACTTCTTGTGGGGAAAGCTGTAACTCTGTGAGATGATTTCACAAACACAGAGATGTTTCTCAGAAAGTTTCTTTCTCTTTGTTATCGGAGTTTATTTCCTTTGGCCCTATAGTCTTTAAAGGGATCCGAAATATCTGTTCTCAGATTCCACAGAAATAAGGCTAGCAAAGAGATCCACGAAATACAGATGTAACTCTGTGAGATGAATTAACAGAACACTAAGCAGTTTCTCAGAAAGCTTCTTTCCAGATTTCATCTGAGGATATTTCCTTTTTCACCATTGCCCTCTATGGGCTTCCAAATATCACTTTGCCAATTCCACAAGAACTGTCTTAGCGAAAGGCTTCTTGAGGGGAAAGCTGTAACTCTGTGAGATGATTTCATAGAACACAAAGAAGTTTCTCAGAAAGCTTCCTTCTCTTTGTTATCGGAGTTTATTTCCTTTGGCCCTATAGTCTTTAAAGGGATCCGAAATATCTGTTCTCAGATTCCACAGAAATAAGGCTAGCAAAGAGATCCACGAAATACAGATGTAACTCTGTGAGATGAATTAACAGAACACTAAGCAGTTTCTCAGAAAGCTTCTTTCCAGATTTCATCTGAGGATATTTCCTTTTTCACCATTGCCCTCTATGGGCTTCCAAATATCACTTTCCCAATTCCACAAGAACTGTCTTAGCGAAAGGCTTCTTGAGGGGAAAGCTGTAACTCTGTGAGATGATTTCACAGAACACAAAGAAGTTTCTCAGAAAGCTTCTTTCTCGTTGTTATCGGAGTTTATATCCTTTGGCCCTATAGTCTTCAAAGGGATCCGAAATATCTGTTCTCAGATTCCACAGAAATAAGGCTAGCAAAGAGATCCACGAAATACAGATGTAACTCTGTGAGATGAATTAACAGAACACTAAGCAGTTTCTCAGAAAGCTTCTTTCCAGATTTCATCTGGGGATATTTCCTTTTTCATCATTGCCTTCTATGGGCTTCCAAATATCACTTTGCCAATTCCACAAGAACTGTCTTAGCGAAAGGCTTCTTGAGTGGAAAGCTGTAACTCTGTGAGATGATTTCACAGAACACAAAGAAGTTTCTCAGAAAGCTTCTTTCTCGTTGTTATCGGAGTTTATATCCTTTGGCCCTATAGTCTTCAAAGGGATCCGAAATATCTGTTCTCAGATTCCACAGAAATAAGGCTAGCAAAGAGATCCACGAAATACAGATGTAACTCTGTGAGATGAATTTACAGAACACTAAGCATTTTCTCAGAAAGCTTCTTTCCAGATTTCATCTGAGGATATTTCCTTTTTCACCATTGCCCTCTATGGGCTTCCAAATATCACTTTGCCAATTCCACAAGAACTGTCTTAGCGAAAGGCTTCTTCAGGGGAAAGCTGTAACTCTGTGAGATGATTTCACAGAACACAAAGAAGTTTCTCAGAAAGCTTCTTTCTAATTGTTTTCGGGGTTTATATCCTTTGGCCCTATAGTCTTCAAAGGGATCCGAAATATCTGTTCTCAGATTCCACAGAAATAAGGCTAGCAAAGAGATCCACGAAATACAGATGTAACTCTGTGAGATGAATTAACAGAACACTAAGCAGTTTCTCAGAAAGCTTCTTTCCAGATTTCATCTGAGGATATTTCCTTTTTCACCATAGCCCTCTATGGGCTTCCAAATATCACTTTGCCAATTCCACAAGAACTGTCTTAGCAAAAGGCTTATTGAGGGGAAAGCTGTAACTCTGTGAGATGATTTCACAGAACACAAAGAAGTTTCTCAGAAAGCTTCCTTCTCTTTCTTATCGGAGTTTATTTCCTTTGGCCCTATATTCATCAAAGGGATCCGAAATATCTCTTCTCAGATTCCACAGAAATAAGGCTAAAAAGAGATCCACGAAATATAGATGTAACTCTGTGAGATGAATTAACAGAACACTAAGCAGTTTCTCAGAAAGCTTCTTTCCAGATTTCATCTGAGGATATTTCCTTTTTCACCATTGTCCTCTATGAGCTTCCAAATATCACTTTGCCAATTCCACAAGAACTGTCTCAGCGAAAGGCTTCTTGAGGGGAAAGCTGTAACTCTGTGAGATGATTTCACAGAACACAAGGAAGTTTCTCAGAAAGCTTCTTTCTCGTTGTTATCGGAGTTTATATCCTTTTTCCCTATAGTCTTCAAAGGGATCTGAAATATCTGTTCTCAGATTCCACAGAAATAAGGCTAGCAAAGAGATCCACGAAATACAGATGTAACTCTGTGAGATGAATTAACAGAACACTAAGCAGTTTCTCAGAAAGCTTCTTTCCAGATTTCATCTGAGGATATTTCCTTTTTCACCATTGCCCTCTATGGGCTTCCAAATATCACTTTGCCAATTCCACAAGAACTGTCTTAGAGAAAGGCTTCTTGAGGGGAAAGCTGTAACTCTGTGAGATGATTTCACAGAACACAAAGAAGTTTCTCAGAAAGCTTCTTTCTCGTTGTTATCGGAGTTTATATCCTTTGGCCCTATAGTCTTCAAAGGGATCCGAAATATCTGTTCTCAGATTCCACAGAAATAAGGCTAGCAAAGAGATCCACGAAATACAGATGTAACTCTGTGAGATGAATTAACAGAACACTAAGCAGTTTCTCAGAAGGCTTCTTTCCAGATTTCATCTGAGAATATTTCCTTTTTCACCATAGCCCTCTAGGCGCTTCAAAATATCACTTTGCCAATTCCACAATAAATGTCTTAGCGAAAGACTTCTTGTGGGGAAAGCTGTAACTCTGTGAGATGATTTCACAGAACACAAAGAAGTTTCTCAGAAAGTTTCTTTCTCTTTGTTATCGGAGTTTATTTCCTTTGGCCCTATAGTCTTTAAAGGGATCCGAAATATCTGTTCTCAGATTCCACAGAAATAAGGGTAGCAAAGAGATCCACGAAATACCGATGTAACTCTGTGAGATGAATTAACAGAACACTAAGCAGTTTCTCAGAAAGCTTCTTTCCAGATTTCATCTGAGGATATTTCCTTTTTCACCATTGCCCTCTATGGGCTTCCAAATATCACTTTGCCAATTCAACAAGAACTGTCTTAGCGAAAGGCTTCTTGAGGGGAAAGCTGTAACTCTGTGAGATGATTTCACAGAACACAAAGAAGTTTCTCAGAAAGCTTCTTTCTCGTTGTTATCGGAGTTTATATCCTTTGGCCCTATAGTCTTCAAAGGGATCCGAAATATCTGTTCTCAGATTCCACAGAAATAAGGCTAGCAAAGAGATCCACGAAATACAGATGTAACTCTGTGAGATGAATTAACAGAACACTAAGCAGTTTCTCAGAAAGCTTCTTTCCAGATTTCATCTGAGGATATTTACTTTTTCATCATTGCCCTCTATTGGCTTCCAAATATCACTTTGCCAATTCCACAAGAACTGTCTCAGCGAAAGGCTTCTTGAGGAGAAAGCTGTAACTCTGTGAGATGATTTCACAGAACACAAAGAAGTTTCTAAGAAAGCTTCTTTCTCGTTGTTATCGGAGTTTATATCCTTTGGCCCTATAGTCTTCAAAGGGATCCGAAATATCTGTTCTCAGATTCCACAGAAATAAGGCTAGCAAAGAGATCCACGAAATACAGATGTAACTCTGTGAGATGAATTAACAGAACACTAAGCAGTTTCTCAGAAAGCTTCTTTCCAGATTTCATCTGAGGATATTTCCTTTTTCTCCATAGCCCTCTATGCGCTTCCAAATATCACTTTGCCAATTCCACAATAAATGCCTTAGCGAAAGACTTCTTGTGGGGAAAGCTGTAACTCTGTGAGATGATTTCACAGAACACAAAGAAGTTTCTCAGAAAGTTTCTTTCTCTTTGTTATCGGAGTTTATTTCCTTTGGCCCTATAGTCTTTAAAGGGATCCGAAATATCTGCTCTCAGATTCCACAGAAATAAGGCTATAAAGAGATCCACGAAATACAGATGTAACTCTGTGAGATGAATTAACAGAACACTAAGCAGTTTCTCAGAAAGCTTCTTTCCAGATTTCATCTGAGGATATTTCCTTTTTCACCATTGCCCTCTATGGGCTTCCAAATATCACTTTCCCAATTCCACAAGAACTGTCTTAGCGAAAGGCTTCTTGAGGGGAAAGCTGTAACTCTGTGAGATGATTTCACAGAACACAAAGAAGTTTCTAAGAAAGCTTCTTTCTCGTTGTTATCGGAGTTTATATCCTTTGGCCCTATAGTCTTCAAAGGGATCCGAAATATCTGTTCTCAGATTCCACAGAAATAAGGCTAGCAAAGAGATCCACGAAATACAGATGTAACTCTGTGAGATGAATTAACAGAACACTAAGCAGTTTCTCAGAAAGCTTCTTTCCAGATTTCATCTGAGGATATTTCCTTTTTCACCCTTGCCCTCTATGGGCTTCCAAATATCACTTTGCCAATTCCACAAGAACTGTCTTAGCGAAAGGCTTCTTGAGGGGAAAGCTGTAACTCTGTGAGATGATTTCACAGAACACAAAGAAGTTTCTCAGAAAGCTTCCTTCTCTTTCTTATCGGAGTTTATTTCCTTCGGCCATATATTCATTAAAGGGATCCGAAATATCTCTTCTCAGATTCCACAGAAATAAGGCTAGCAAAGAGATAAACGAAATACAGATGTAACTCTGTGAGATGAATTAACAGAACACTAAGCAGTTTCTCAGAAAGCTTCTTTCCAGATTTCATCTGAGGATATTTCCTTTTTCACCATTGCCCTCTATGGGCTTCCAAATATCACTTTGCCAATTCCACAAGAACTGTCTCAGCGAAAGGCTTCTTGAGGGGAAAGCTGTAACTCTGTGAGATGATTTCACAGAACACAAAGAAGTTTCTCAGAAAGCTTCTTTCTCGTTGTTATCGGAGTTTATATCCTTTTTCCCTATAGTCTTCAAAGGGATCTGAAATATCTGTTCTCAGATTCCACAGAAATAAGGCTAGCAAAGAGATCCACGAAATACAGATGTAACTCTGTGAGATGAATTAACAGAACACTAAGCAGTTTCTCAGAAAGCTTCTTTCCAGATTTCATCTGAGGATATTTCCTTTTTCACCATTGCCCTCTATGGGCTTCCAAATATCACTTTGCCAATTCCACAAGAACTGTCTTAGAGAAAGGCTTCTGGAGGGGAAAGCTGTAACTCTGTGAGATGATTTCACAGAACACAAAGAAGTTTCTCAGAAAGCTTCTTTCTCGTTGTTATCGGAGTTTATATCCTTTGGCCCTATAGTCTTCAAAGGGATCCGAAATATCTGTTCTCAGATTCCAAAGAAATAAGGCTAGCAAAGAGATCCACGAAATACAGATGTAACTCTGTGAGATGAATTAACAGATCACTAAGCAGTTTCTCAGAAAGCTTCTTTCCAGATTTCATCTGAGGATATTTCCTTTTTCACCATAGCCCTCTATGCGCTTCCAAATATCACTTTGCCAATTCCACAATAAATGTCTTAGCGAAAGACTTCTTGTGGGGAAAGCTGTAACTCTGTCAGATGATTTCACAGAACACAAAGAAGTTTCTCAGAAAGTTTCTCTTTGTTATCGGAGTTTATTTCCTTTGGTCCTATAGTCTTTAAAGGGATCCGAAATATCTGTTCTCAGATTCCACAGAAATAAGGCTAGCAAAGAGATCCACGAAATACAGATGTAACTCTGTGAGATGAATTAACAGAACACTAAGCAGTTTCTCAGAAAGTTTCTTTCCAGATTTCATCTGAGGATATTTCCTTTTTCACCATTGCCCTCTATGGGCTTCCAAATATCACTTTGCCAATTCCACAAGAACTGTCTTAGCGAAAGGCTTCTTGAGGGGAAAGCTGTAACTCTGTGAGATGATTTCACAGAACACAAAGAAGTTTCTCAGAAAGCTTCTTTCTCGTTGTTATCGGAGTTTATATCCTTTGGCCCTATAGTATTCAAAGGGATCCGAAATATCTGTTCTCAGATTCCACAGAAATAAGGCTAGCAAAGAGATCCACGAAATACAGATGTAACTCTGTGAGATGAATTAACAGAACACTAAGCAGTTTCTCAGAAAGCTTCTTTCCAGATTTCATCTGAGGATATTTCCTTTTTCACCATAGCCCTCTATGCGCTTCCAAATATCACTTTGCCAATTCCACAATAAATGTCTTAGCGAAAGACTTCTTGTGGGGAAAGCTGTAACTCTGTGAGATGATTTCACAGAACACAAAGATGTTTCTCAGAAAGTTTCTTTCTCTTTGTTATCGGAGTTTATTTCCTTTGGCCCTATAGTCTTTAAAGGGATCCGAAATATCTGTTCTCAGATTCCACAGAAATAAGGCTACCAAAGAGATCCACGAAATACAGATGTAACTCTGTGAGATGAATTAACAGAACACTAAGCAGTTTCTCATAAAGCTTCTTTCCAGATTTCATCTGAGGATATTTCCTTTTTCACCATTGCCCTCTATGGGCTTCCAAATATCACTTTCCCTATTCCACAAGAACTGTCTTAGCGAAAGGCTTCTTGAGGGGAAAGCTGTAACTCTGTGAGATGATTTCATAGAACACAAAGAAGTTTCTCAGAAAGCTTCCTTCTCTTTGTTATCGGAGTTTATTTCCTTTGGCCCTATCGTCTTTAAAGGGATCCGAAATATATGTTCTCAGATTCCACAGAAATAAGGCTAGCAAAGAGATCCACGAAATACAGATGTAACTCTGTGAGATGAATTAACAGAACACTAAGCAGTTTCTCAGAAAGCTTCTTTCCAGATTTCATCTGAGGATATTTCCTTTTTCACCATTGCCCTCTATGGGCTTCCAAATATCACTTTCCCAATTCCACAAGAACTGTCTTAACGAAAGGCTTCTTGAGGGGAAAGCTGTAACTCTGTGAGATGATTTCACGGAACACAAAAAAGGTTCTCAGAAAGCTTCTTTCTCGTTGTTTTCGGAGTTTATATCCTTTGGCCCTATAGTCTTCAAAGGGATCCGAAATATCTGTTCTCAGATTCCACAGAAATAAGGCTAGCAAAGAGATCCACGAAATACAGATGTAACTCTGTGAGATGAATTAACAGAACACTAAGCAGTTTCTCAGAAAGCTTCTTTCCAGATTTCATCTGAGGATATTTCCTTTTTCACCATTGCCCTCTATGGGCTTCCAAATATCACTTTGCCAATTCCACAAGAACTGTCTTAGCGAAAGGCTTCTTGAGGGGAAAGCTGTAACTCTGTGAGATGATTTCACAGAACACAAAGCAGTTTCTCAGAAAGCTTCTTTCTCGTTGTTATCGGAGTTTATATCCTTTGGCCCTATAGTCTTCAAATGGATCCGAAATATCTGTTCTCAGATTCCACAGAAATAAGGCTAGCAAAGAGATCCACGAAATGCAGATGTAACTCTGTGAGATGAATTAACAGAACACTAAGCATTTCCTCAGAAAGCTTCTTTCCAGATTTCATCTGAGGATATTTCCTTTTTCACCATTGCCCTCTATGGGCTTCCAAATATCACTTTGCCAATTCAACAAGAACTGTCTTAGCGAAAGGCTTCTTTAGGGGAAAGCTGTAACTCTGTGAGATGATTTCACAGAACACAAAGAAGTTTCTCAGAAAGCTTCTTTCTCATTGTTTTCGGAGTTTATATCCTTTGGCCCTATAGTCTTCAAAGGGATCCGAAATATCTGTTCTCAGATTCCACAGAAATAAGGCTAGCAAAGAGATCCATGAAATACAGATGAAACTATGTGAGATGAATTAACAGAACACTAAGCAGTTTCTCAGAAAGCTTCTTTCCAGATTTCATCTCAGGATATTTCCTTTTTCACCATAGCCCTCTATGGGCTTCCAAATATCACTTTGCCAATTCCACAAGAACTGTCTTAGCAAAAGGCTTCTTGAGGGGAAAGCTGTAACTCTGTGAGATGATTTCACAGAACACAAAGAAGTTTCTCAGAAAGCTTCCTTCTCTTTCTTATCGGAGTTTATTTCCTTTGGCCCTATATTCATCAAAGGGATCTGAAATATCTCTTCTCAGATTCCACAGAAATAAGGCTAAAAAGAGATCCACGAAATACAGATGTAACTCTGTGAGATGAATTAACAGAACACTAAGCAGTTTCTCAGAAAGCTTCTTTCCAGATTTCATCTGAGGATATTTCCTTTTTCACCATAGCCCTCTATGCGCTTCCAAATATCACTTTGCCAATTCCACAATAAATGTCTTAGCGAAAGACTTCTTGTGGGGAAAGCTGTAACTCTGTGAGATGATTTCACAGAACACAAAGAAGTTTCTCAGAAAGTTTCTTTCTCTTTGTTATCGGAGTTTATTTCCTTTGGCCCTATAGTCTTTAAAGGGATCCGAAATATCTGTTCTCAGATTCCACAGAAATAAGGCTAGCAAAGAGATCCACGAAATACAGATGTAACTCTGTGAGATGAATTAACAGAACACTAAGCAGTTTCTCAGAAAGCTTCTTTCCAGATTTCATCTGAGGATATTTCCTTTTTCACCATTGCCCTCTATGGGCTTCCAAATATCACTTTGCCAATTCCACAAGAACTGTCTTAGCGAAAGGCTTCTTGAGGGGAAAGCTGTAACTCTGTGAGATGATTTCACAGAACACAAAGAAGTTTCTCAGAAAGCTTCTTTCTCGTTGTTATCGGAGTTTATATCCTTTGGCCCTATAGTCTTCAAAGGGATCCGAAATATCTGTTCTCAGATTCCACAGAAATAAGGCTAGCAAAGAGATCCACGAAATACAGATGTAACTCTGTGAGATGAATTAACAGAACACTAAGCAGTTTCTCAGAAAGCTTCTTTCCAGATTTCATCTGAGGATATTTCCTTTTTCACCATAGCCCTCTATGCGCTTCCAAATATCACTTTGCCAATTCCACAATAAATGCCTTAGCGAAAGACTTCTTGTGGGGAAAGCTGTAACTCTGTGAGCTGATTTCACAGAACACAAAGAAGTTTCTCAGAAAGTTTCTTTCTCTTTGTTATTGGAGTTTATTTCCTTTGGCCCTATAGTCTTTAAAGGGATCCGAAATATCTGCTCTCAGATTCCACAGAAATAAGGCTAGCAAAGAGATCCACGAAATACAGATGTAACTCTGTGAGATGAATTAACAGAACACTAAGCAGTTTCTCAGAAAGCTTCTTTCCAGATTTCATCTGAGGATATTTCCTTTTTCACCATTGCCCTCTATGGGCTTCCAAATATCACTTTGCCAATTCCACAAGAACTGTCTTAGGGAAAGGCTTCTTGAGGGGAAAGCTGTAACTCTGTGAGATGATTTCACAGAACACAAAGAAGTTTCTCAGAAAGCTTCTTTTTCGTTGTTATCGGAGTTTATATCCTTTGGCCCTATAGTCTTCAAAAGGATCCGAAATATCTGTTCTCAGATTCCACAGAAATAAGGCTAGCAAAGAGATCCACGAAATACAGATGTAACTCTGTGAGATGAATTAACGGATCACTAAGCAGTTTCTCAGAAAGCTTCTTTCCAGATTTCATCTGAGGATATTTCCTTTTTCACCATAGCCCTCTATGCGCTTCCAAATATCACTTTGCCAATTCCAAAATAAATGTCTTAGCGAAAGACTTCTTGTGGGGAAAGCTGTAACTCTATCAGATGATTTCACAGAACACAAAGAAGTTTCTCAGAAAGTTTCTCTTTGTTATCGGAGTTTATTTCCTTTGGTCCTATAGTCTTTAAAGGGATCCGAAATATCTGTTCTCAGATTCCACAGAAATAAGGCTAGCAAAGAGATCCACGAAATACAGATGTAACTCTGTGAGATGAATTAACAGAACACTAAGCAGTTTCTCAGAAAGTTTCTTTCCAGATTTCATCTGAGGATATTTCCTTTTTCACCATTGCCCTCTATGGGCTTCCAAATATCACTTTGCCAATTCCACAAGAACTGTCTTAGCGAAAGGCTTCTTGAGGCGAAAGCTGTAACTCTGTGAGATGATTTCACAGAACACAAAGAAGTTTCTCAGAAAGCTTCTTTCTCGTTGTTATCGGAGTTTATATCCTTTGGCCCTATAGTCTTCAAAGGGATCCGAAATATCTGTTCTCAGATTCCACAGAAATAAGGCTAGCAAAGAGATCCACGAAATACAGATGTAACTCTGTGAGATGAATTAACAGAACACTAAGCAGTTTCTCAGAAAGCTTCTTTCCAGATTTCATCTGAGGATATTTCCTTTTTCACCATAGCCCTCTATGCGCTTCCAAATATCACTTTGCCAATTCCACAATAAATGTCTTAGCGAAAGACTTCTTGTGGGGAAAGCTGTAACTCTGTGAGATGATTTCACAGAACACAAAGAAGTTTCTCAGAAAGTTTCTCTTTGTTATCGGAGTTTATTTCCTTTGGTCCTATAGTCTTTAAAGGGATCCGAAATATCTGTTCTCAGATTCCACAGAAATAAGGCTAGCAAAGAGATCCACGAAATACAGATGTAACTCTGTGAGATGAATTAACAGAACACTAAGCAGTTTCTCAGAAAGTTTCTTTCCAGATTTCATCTGAGGATATTTCCTTTTTCACCATTGCCCTCTATGGGCTTCCAAATATCACTTTGCCAATTCCACAAGAACTGTCTTAGCGAAAGGCTTCTTGAGGCGAAAGCTGTAACTCTGTGAGATGATTTCACAGAACACAAAGAAGTTTCTCAGAAAGCTTCTTTCTCGTTGTTATCGGAGTTTATATCCTTTGGCCCTATAGTCTTCAAAGGGATCCGAAATATCTGTTCTCAGATTCCACAGAAATAAGGCTAGCAAAGAGATCCACGAAATACAGATGTAACTCTGTGAGATGAATTAACAGAACACTAAGCAGTTTCTCAGAAAGCTTCTTTCCAGATTTCATCTGAGGATATTTCCTTTTTCACCATAGCCCTCTATGCGCTTCCAAATATCACTTTGCCAATTCCACAATAAATGTCTTAGCGAAAGACTTCTTGTGGGGAAAGCTGTAACTCTGTGAGATGATTTCACAGAACACAAAGAATTTTCTCAGAAAGTTTCTTTCTCTTTGTTATCGGAGTTTATTTCCTCTGGCCCTATAGTCTTTAAAGGGATCCGAAATATCTGTTCTCAGATTCCACAGAAATAAGGCTAGCAAAGAGATCCACGAAATACAGATGTAACTCTGTGAGATGAATTAACAGAACACTAAGCAGTTTCTCAGAAAGCTTCTTTCCTGATTTCATCTGAGGATATTTCCTTTTTCACCATTGCCCTCTATGGGCTTCCAAATATCACTTTCCCTATTCCACAAGAACTGTCTTAGCGAAAGGCTTCTTGAGGGGAAAGCTGTAACTCTGTGAGATGATTTCATAGAACACAAAGAAGTTTCTCAGAAAGCTTCCTTCTCTTTGTTATCGGAGTTTATATCCTTTGGCCCTATAGTCTTCAAATGGATCCGAAATATCTCTTCTCAGATTCCACAGAAATAAGGCTAGCAAAGAGATCCACGAAATACAGATGTAACTCTGTGAGATGAATTAACAGAACACTAAGCTTTTCCTCAGAAAGCTTCTTTCCAGATTTCATCTGAGGATATTTCCTTTTTCACCATTGCCCTCTATGGGCTTCCAAATATCACTTTGCCAATTCAACAAGAACTGTCTTAGCGAAAGGCTTCTTGAGGGGAAAGCTGTAACTCTGTGAGATGATTTCACAGAACACAAAGAAGTTTCTCAGAAAGCTTCTTTCTCATTGTTTTCGGAGTTTATATCCTTTGGCCCTATAGTCTTCAAAGGGATCCGAAATATCTGTTCTCAGATTCCACAGAAATAAGGCTAGCAAAGAGATCCACGAAATACAGATGTAACTCTGTGAGATGAATTAACAGAACACTAAGCAGTTTCTCAGAAAGCTTCTTTCCAGATTTCATCTGAGGATATTTCCTTTTTCACCATAGCCCTCTATGGGCTTCCAAATATCACTTTGCCAATTCCACAAGAACTGTCTTAACAAAAGGCTTCTTGAGGGGAAAGGTGTAACTCTGTGAGATGATTTCACAGAACACAAAGAAGTTTCTCAGAAAGCTTCCTTCTCTTTCTTATCGGAGTTTATTTCCTCTGGCCCTATATTCATCAAAGGGATCTGAAATATCTCTTCTCAGATTCCACAGAAATAAGGCTAAAAAGAGATCCACGAAATACAGATGTAACTCTGTGAGATGAATTAACAGAACACTAAGCAGTTTCTCAGAAAGCTTCTTTCCAGATTTCATCTGAGGATATTTCCTTTTTAACCATTGCCCTCTATGGGCTTCCAAATATCACTTTGCCAGTTCCACAAGAACTGTCTCAGCGAAAGGCTTCTTGAGGGGAAAGCTGTAACTCTGTGAGATGATTTCACAGAACACAAAGAAGTTTCTCAGAAAGCTTCTTTCTCGTTGTTATCGGAGTTTATATCCTTTTTCCCTATAGTCTTCAAAGGGATCTGAAATATCTGTTCTCAGATTCCACAGAAATAAGGCTAGCAAAGAGATCCACGAAATACAGATATAACTCTGTGAGATGAATTAACAGAACACTAAGCAGTTTCTCAGAAAGCTTCTTTCCAGATTTCATCTGAGGATATTTCCTTTTTCACCATTGCCCTCTATGGGCTTCCAAATATCACTTTGCCAATTCCACAAGAACTGTCTAAGAGAAAGGCTTCTTGAGTGGAAAGCTGTAACTCTGTGAGATGATTTCACAGAACACAAAGAAGTTTCTCAGAAAGCTTCTTTCTCATTGTTATCGGAGTTTATATCCTTTGGCCCTATAGTCTTCAAAGGGATCCGAAATATCTGTTCTCAGATTCCACAGAAATAAGGCTAGCAAAGAGATCCACGAAATACAGATGTAACTCTGTGAGATGAATTAACAGAACACTAAGCAGTTTCTCAGAAAGCTTCTTTCCAGATTTCATCTGAGGATATTTCCTTTTTCACCATAGCCCTCTATGCGCTTCCAAATATCACTTTGCCAATTCCACAATAAATGTCTTAGCGAAAGACTTCTTGTGGGGAAAGCTGTAACTCTGTGAGATGATTTCACAGAACACAAAGCAGTTTCTCAGAAAGTTTCTTTCTCTTTGTTATCGGAGTTTATTTCCTTTGGCCCTATAGTCTTTAAAGGGATCCGAAATATCTGTTCTCAGATTCCACAGAAATAAGGCTAGCAAAGAGATCCGCGAAATACAGATGTAACTCTGTGAGATGAATTAACAGAACACTAAGCAGTTTCTCAGAAAGCTTCTTTCCAGATTTCATCTGAGGATATTTCCTTTTTCACCATAGCCCTCTATGCGCTTCCAAATATCACTTTGCCAATTCCACAATAAATGCCTTAGCAAAAGACTTCTTGTGGGGAAAGCTGTAACTCTGTGAGATGATTTCACAGAACACAAAGAAGTTTCTCAGAAAGTTTCTTTCTCTTTGTTATCGGAGTTTATTTCCTTTGGCCCTATAGTCTTTAAAGGGATCCGAAATATCTCTTCTCAGATTCCACAGAAATAAGGCTAGCAAAGACATCCACGAAATACAGATGCAACTCTGTGAGATGAATTAGCAGAACACTAAGCAGTTTCTCAGAAAGCTTCTTTCCAGATTTCATCTGAGGATATTTCCTTTTTCACCATTGCCCCTATGGGCTTCCAAATATCACTTTGCCAATTCCACAAGAACTGTCTTAGCGAAAGGCTTCTTGAGGGGAAAGCTGTAACTCTGTGAGATGATTTCACACAACACAAAGAAGTTTCTCAGAAAGCTTCTTTCTCGTTATTATCGGAGTTTATATCCTTTGGCCCTATAGACTTCAAAGGGATCCGAAATATCTGTTCTCAGATTCCACAGAAATAAGGCTAGCAAAGAGATCCACAAAATACAGATGTAACTCTTTGAGATGAATTAACAGAACACTAAGCAGTTTCTCAGAAAGCTTCTTTCCAGATTTCATCTGAGGATATTTCCTTTTTCACCATAGCCCTCTATGCGCTTCCAAATATCACTTTGCCAATTCCACAATAAATGCCTTAGCGAAAGACTTCTTGTGGGGAAAGCTGTAACTCTGTGAGATGATTTCACAGAACACAAAGAAGTTTCTCAGAAAGTTTCTTTCTCTTTGTTATCGGAGTTTATTTCCTTTGGCCCTATAGTCTTTAAAGGGATCCGAAATATGTGCTCTCAGATTCCACAGAAATAAGGCTATCAAAGAGATCCACGAAATACAGATGTAACTCTGTGAGATGAATTAACAGAACACTAAGCAGTTTCTCAGAAAGCTTCTTTCCAGATTTCATCTGAGGATATTTCCTTTTTCACCATAGCCCTCTATGCGCTTCCAAATATCACTTTGCCAATTCCACAATAAATGTCTTAGCGAAAGACTTCTTGTATGGAAAGCTGTAACTCTGTGAGATGATTTCACAGAACCCAAAGAAGTTTCTCAGAAAGTTTCTTTCTCTTTGTTATCGGAGTTTATTTCCTTTGGCCCTATAGTCTTTAAAGGGATCCGAAATATCTGTTCTCAGATTCCACAGAAATAAGGCTAGCAAAGAGATCCACGAAATACAGATGTAACTCTGTGAGATGAATTAACAGAACACTAAGCAGTTTCTCAAAAAGCTTCCTTCCAGATTTCATCTGAGGATATTTCCTTTTTCACCATTGCCCTCTATGGGCTTCCAAATATCACTTTCCCAATTCCACAAGAACTGTCTTAGCGAAAGGCTTCTTGAGGGGAAAGCTGTAACTCTGTGAGATGATTTCACAGAACACAAAGAAGTTTCTCAGAAAGCTTCCTTCTCTTTCTTATCGGAGTTTATATCCTTTGGCCCTATATTCATCAAAGGGATCCGAAATATCTCTTCTCAGATTCCACAGAAATAAGGCTAAAAAGAGATCCACGAAATACAGATGTAACTCTGTGAGATGAATTAACAGAACACTAAGCAGTTTCTCAGAAAGCTTCTTTCCAGATTTCATCTGAGGATATTTCCTTTTTCACCATAGCCCTCTATGGGCTTCCAAATATCACTTTGCCAATTCCACAATAAATGTCTTAGCGAAAGACTTTTTGTGGGGAAAGCTGTAACTCTGTGAGATGATTTCACAGAACACAAAGAAGTTTCTCAGAAAGCTTCCTTCTCTTTCTTATCGGAGTTTTTTTCCTTTGGCCCTATATTCATCAAAGGGATCCGAAATATCTCTTCTCAGATTCCACAGAAATAAGGCTAGTAAAGAGATCCACGAAATACAGATGTAACTCTGTGAGATGAATTAACAGAACACTAAGCAGTTTCTCAGAAAGCTTCTTTCCAGATTTCATCTGAGGATATTTCCTTTTTCACCATTGCCCTCTATGGGCTTCCAAATATCACTTTCCCAATTCCACAAGAACTGTCTTAGCGAAAGGCTTCTTGAGGGGAAAGCTGTAACTCTGTGAGATGATTACACAGAACACAAAGAAGTTTCTCAGAAAGCTTCTTTCTCGTTGTTATCGGAGTTTATATCCTTTGGCCCTATAGTCTTCAAAGGGATCCGAAATATCTGTTCTCAGATTCCACAGAAATAAGGCTAGCAAAGAGATCCACGAAATACAGATGTAACTCTGTGAGATGAATTAACAGAACACTAAGCAGTTTCTCAGAAAGCTTCTTTCCAGATTTCATCTCAGGATATTTCCTTTTTCACCATTGCCCTCTATGGGCTTCCAAATATCACTTTGCCAATTCAACAAGAACTGTCTTAGCGAAAGGCTTCTTGAGGGGTAAGCTGTAACTCTGTGAGTTGATTTCACAGAACACAAAGAAGTTTCTCAGAAAGCTTCTTTCTCGTTGTTATCGGAGTTTATATCCTTTGGCCCTATAGTCTTCAAAGGGTTCCGAAATATCTGTTCTCAGATTCCACAGAAATAAGGCTAGCAAAGAGATCCACGAAATACAGATGTAACTCTGTGAGATGAATTAACAGAACACTAAGCAGTTTCTCAGAAAGCTTCTTTCCAGATTTCATCTGAGGATATTTCCTTTTTCACCATAGCCCTCTATGGGCTTCCAAATATCACTTTGCCAATTCCACAAGAACTGTCTTAGCAAAAGGCTTCTTGAGGGGAAAGCTGTAACTCTGTGAGATGATTTCACAGAACACAAAGAAGTTTCTCAGAAATCTTCCTTCTCTTTCTTATCGGAGTTTATTTCCTTTGGCCCTATATTCATCAAAGGGATCTGAAATATCTCTTCTCAGATTCCACAGAAATAAGGCTAAAAAGAGATCCACGAAATACAGATGTAACTCTGTGAGATGAATTAACAGAACACTAAGCAGTTTCTCAGAAAGCTTCTTTCCAGATTTCATCTGAGGATATTTCCTTTTTAACCATTGCCCTCTATGGGCTTCCAAATATCACTTTGCCAGTTCCACAAGAACTGTCTCAGCGAAAGGCTTCTTGAGGGGAAAGCTGTAACTCTGTGAGATGATTTCACAGAACACAAAGAAGTTTCTCAGAAAGCTTCTTTCTCGTTGTTATCGGAGTTTATATCCTTTTTCCCTATAGTCTTCAAAGGGATCTGAAATATCTGTTCTCAGATTCCACAGAAATAAGGCTAGCAAAGAGATCCACGAAATACAGATATAACTCTGTGAGATGAATTAACAGAACACTAAGCAGTTTCTCAGAAAGCTTCTTTCCAGATTTCATCTGAGGATATTTCCTTTTTCACCATTGCCCTCTATGGGCTTCCAAATATCACTTTGCCAATTCCACAAGAACTGTCTAAGAGAAAGGCTTCTTGAGTGGAAAGCTGTAACTCTGTGAGATGATTTCACAGAACACAAAGAAGTTTCTCAGAAAGCTTCTTTCTCATTGTTATCGGAGTTTATATCCTTTGGCCCTATAGTCTTCAAAGGGATCCGAAATATCTGTTCTCAGATTCCACAGAAATAAGGCTAGCAAAGAGATCCACGAAATACAGATGTAACTCTGTGAGATGAATTAACAGAACACTAAGCAGTTTCTCAGAAAGCTTCTTTCCAGATTTCATCTGAGGATATTTCCTTTTTCACCATAGCCCTCTATGCGCTTCCAAATATCACTTTGCCAATTCCACAATAAATGTCTTAGCGAAAGACTTCTTGTGGGGAAAGCTGTAACTCTGTGAGATGATTTCACAGAACACAAAGCAGTTTCTCAGAAAGTTTCTTTCTCTTTGTTATCGGAGTTTATTTCCTTTGGCCCTATAGTCTTTAAAGGGATCCGAAATATCTGTTCTCAGATTCCACAGAAATAAGGCTAGCAAAGAGATCCGCGAAATACAGATGTAACTCTGTGAGATGAATTAACAGAACACTAAGCAGTTTCTCAGAAAGCTTCTTTCCAGATTTCATCTGAGGATATTTCCTTTTTCACCATAGCCCTCTATGCGCTTCCAAATATCACTTTGCCAATTCCACAATAAATGCCTTAGCAAAAGACTTCTTGTGGGGAAAGCTGTAACTCTGTGAGATGATTTCACAGAACACAAAGAAGTTTCTCAGAAAGTTTCTTTCTCTTTGTTATCGGAGTTTATTTCCTTTGGCCCTATAGTCTTTAAAGGGATCCGAAATATCTCTTCTCAGATTCCACAGAAATAAGGCTAGCAAAGACATCCACGAAATACAGATGCAACTCTGTGAGATGAATTAGCAGAACACTAAGCAGTTTCTCAGAAAGCTTCTTTCCAGATTTCATCTGAGGATATTTCCTTTTTCACCATTGCCCCTATGGGCTTCCAAATATCACTTTGCCAATTCCACAAGAACTGTCTTAGCGAAAGGCTTCTTGAGGGGAAAGCTGTAACTCTGTGAGATGATTTCACACAACACAAAGAAGTTTCTCAGAAAGCTTCTTTCTCGTTATTATCGGAGTTTATATCCTTTGGCCCTATAGACTTCAAAGGGATCCGAAATATCTGTTCTCAGATTCCACAGAAATAAGGCTAGCAAAGAGATCCACAAAATACAGATGTAACTCTTTGAGATGAATTAACAGAACACTAAGCAGTTTCTCAGAAAGCTTCTTTCCAGATTTCATCTGAGGATATTTCCTTTTTCACCATAGCCCTCTATGCGCTTCCAAATATCACTTTGCCAATTCCACAATAAATGCCTTAGCGAAAGACTTCTTGTGGGGAAAGCTGTAACTCTGTGAGATGATTTCACAGAACACAAAGAAGTTTCTCAGAAAGTTTCTTTCTCTTTGTTATCGGAGTTTATTTCCTTTGGCCCTATAGTCTTTAAAGGGATCCGAAATATGTGCTCTCAGATTCCACAGAAATAAGGCTATCAAAGAGATCCACGAAATACAGATGTAACTCTGTGAGATGAATTAACAGAACACTAAGCAGTTTCTCAGAAAGCTTCTTTCCAGATTTCATCTGAGGATATTTCCTTTTTCACCATAGCCCTCTATGCGCTTCCAAATATCACTTTGCCAATTCCACAATAAATGTCTTAGCGAAAGACTTCTTGTATGGAAAGCTGTAACTCTGTGAGATGATTTCACAGAACCCAAAGAAGTTTCTCAGAAAGTTTCTTTCTCTTTGTTATCGGAGTTTATTTCCTTTGGCCCTATAGTCTTTAAAGGGATCCGAAATATCTGTTCTCAGATTCCACAGAAATAAGGCTAGCAAAGAGATCCACGAAATACAGATGTAACTCTGTGAGATGAATTAACAGAACACTAAGCAGTTTCTCAAAAAGCTTCCTTCCAGATTTCATCTGAGGATATTTCCTTTTTCACCATTGCCCTCTATGGGCTTCCAAATATCACTTTCCCAATTCCACAAGAACTGTCTTAGCGAAAGGCTTCTTGAGGGGAAAGCTGTAACTCTGTGAGATGATTTCACAGAACACAAAGAAGTTTCTCAGAAAGCTTCCTTCTCTTTCTTATCGGAGTTTATATCCTTTGGCCCTATATTCATCAAAGGGATCCGAAATATCTCTTCTCAGATTCCACAGAAATAAGGCTAAAAAGAGATCCACGAAATACAGATGTAACTCTGTGAGATGAATTAACAGAACACTAAGCAGTTTCTCAGAAAGCTTCTTTCCAGATTTCATCTGAGGATATTTCCTTTTTCACCATAGCCCTCTATGGGCTTCCAAATATCACTTTGCCAATTCCACAATAAATGTCTTAGCGAAAGACTTTTTGTGGGGAAAGCTGTAACTCTGTGAGATGATTTCACAGAACACAAAGAAGTTTCTCAGAAAGCTTCCTTCTCTTTCTTATCGGAGTTTTTTTCCTTTGGCCCTATATTCATCAAAGGGATCCGAAATATCTCTTCTCAGATTCCACAGAAATAAGGCTAGTAAAGAGATCCACGAAATACAGATGTAACTCTGTGAGATGAATTAACAGAACACTAAGCAGTTTCTCAGAAAGCTTCTTTCCAGATTTCATCTGAGGATATTTCCTTTTTCACCATTGCCCTCTATGGGCTTCCAAATATCACTTTCCCAATTCCACAAGAACTGTCTTAGCGAAAGGCTTCTTGAGGGGAAAGCTGTAACTCTGTGAGATGATTACACAGAACACAAAGAAGTTTCTCAGAAAGCTTCTTTCTCGTTGTTATCGGAGTTTATATCCTTTGGCCCTATAGTCTTCAAAGGGATCCGAAATATCTGTTCTCAGATTCCACAGAAATAAGGCTAGCAAAGAGATCCACGAAATACAGATGTAACTCTGTGAGATGAATTAACAGAACACTAAGCAGTTTCTCAGAAAGCTTCTTTCCAGATTTCATCTCAGGATATTTCCTTTTTCACCATTGCCCTCTATGGGCTTCCAAATATCACTTTGCCAATTCAACAAGAACTGTCTTAGCGAAAGGCTTCTTGAGGGGTAAGCTGTAACTCTGTGAGTTGATTTCACAGAACACAAAGAAGTTTCTCAGAAAGCTTCTTTCTCGTTGTTATCGGAGTTTATATCCTTTGGCCCTATAGTCTTCAAAGGGTTCCGAAATATCTGTTCTCAGATTCCACAGAAATAAGGCTAGCAAAGAGATCCACGAAATACAGATGTAACTCTGTGAGATGAATTAACAGAACACTAAGCAGTTTCTCAGAAAGCTTCTTTCCAGATTTCATCTGAGGATATTTCCTTTTTCACCATAGCCCTCTATGGGCTTCCAAATATCACTTTGCCAATTCCACAAGAACTGTCTTAGCAAAAGGCTTCTTGAGGGGAAAGCTGTAACTCTGTGAGATGATTTCACAGAACACAAAGAAGTTTCTCAGAAATCTTCCTTCTCTTTCTTATCGGAGTTTATTTCCTTTGGCCCTATATTCATCAAAGGGATCCGAAATATCTCTTCTCAGATTCCACAGAAATAAGGCTAGCAAAGAGATCCACGAAATACAGATGTAACTCTGTGAGATGAATTAACAGAACACTAAGCAGTTTCTCAGAAAGCTTCTTTCCAGATTTCATCTGAGGATATTTCCTTTTTCACCATTGCCCTCTATGGGCTTCCAAATATCACTTTGCCAAGTCCACAAGAACTGTCTCAGCGAAAGGCTTCTTGAGGGGAAAGATGTAACTCTGTGAGATGATTTCACAGAACACAAAGAAGTTTCTCAGAAAGCTTCTCTCGCGTTGTTATCGGAGTTATATCCTTTTTCCCTATAGTCTTCAAAGGGATCTGAAATATCTGTTCTCAGATTCCACAGAAATAAGGCTAGCAAAGAGATCCACAAATACAGATGTAACTCTGTGAGATGAATTAACAGAACACTAAGCAGTTTCTCAGAAAGCTTCTTTCCAGATTTCATCTGAGGATATTTCCTTTTTCACCATTGCCCTCTATGGGCTTCCAAATATCACTTTGCCAATTCCACAAGAACTGTCTTAGAGAAAGGCTTCTTAAGGGGAAAGCTGTAACTCTGTGAGAAGATTTCACAGAACACAAAGAAGTTTCTCAGAAAGCTTCTTTCTCGTTGTTATCGGAGTTTATATCCTTTGGCCCTATAGTCTTCAAAGGGATCCGAAATATCTGTTCTCAGATTCCACAGAAATAAGGCTAGCAAAGAGATCCACGAAATACAGATGTAACTCTGTGAGATGAATTAACAGAACACTAAGCAGTTTCTCAGAAAGCTTCTTTCCAGATTTCATCTGAGGATATTTCCTTTTTCACCATAGCCCTCTATGCGCTTCCAAATATCACTTTGCCAATTCCACAATAAATGTCTTAGCGAAAGACTTCTTGTGGGGAAAGCTGTAACTCTGTGAGATGATTTCACAGAACACAAAGCAGTTTCTCAGAAAGTTTCTTTCTCTTTGTTATCGGAGTTTATTTCCTTTGGCCCTATAGTCTTTAAAGGGATCCGAAATATCTGTTCTCAGATTCCACAGAAATAAGGCTAGCAAAGAGATCCGCGAAATACAGATGTAACTCTGTGAGATGAATTAACAGAACACTAAGCAGTTTCTCAGAAAGCTTCTTTCCAGATTTCATCTGAGGATATTTCCTTTTTCACCATAGCCCTCTATGCGCTTCCAAATATCACTTTGCCAATTCCACAATAAATGCCTTAGCAAAAGACTTCTTGTGGGGAAAGCTGTAACTCTGTGAGATGATTTCACAGAACACAAAGAAGTTTCTCAGAAAGTTTCTTTCTCTTTGTTATCGGAGTTTATTTCCTTTGGCCCTATAGTCTTTAAAGGGATCCGAAATATCTCTTCTCAGATTCCACAGAAATAAGGCTAGCAAAGACATCCACGAAATACAGATGCAACTCTGTGAGATGAATTAGCAGAACACTAAGCAGTTTCTCAGAAAGCTTCTTTCCAGATTTCATCTGAGGATATTTCCTTTTTCACCATTGCCCCTATGGGCTTCCAAATATCACTTTGCCAATTCCACAAGAACTGTCTTAGCGAAAGGCTTCTTGAGGGGAAAGCTGTAACTCTGTGAGATGATTTCACACAACACAAAGAAGTTTCTCAGAAAGCTTCTTTCTCGTTATTATCGGAGTTTATATCCTTTGGCCCTATAGACTTCAAAGGGATCCGAAATATCTGTTCTCAGATTCCACAGAAATAAGGCTAGCAAAGAGATCCACAAAATACAGATGTAACTCTTTGAGATGAATTAACAGAACACTAAGCAGTTTCTCAGAAAGCTTCTTTCCAGATTTCATCTGAGGATATTTCCTTTTTCACCATAGCCCTCTATGCGCTTCCAAATATCACTTTGCCAATTCCACAATAAATGCCTTAGCGAAAGACTTCTTGTGGGGAAAGCTGTAACTCTGTGAGATGATTTCACAGAACACAAAGAAGTTTCTCAGAAAGTTTCTTTCTCTTTGTTATCGGAGTTTATTTCCTTTGGCCCTATAGTCTTTAAAGGGATCCGAAATATCTGCTCTCAGATTCCACAGAAATAAGGCTATCAAAGAGATCCACGAAATACAGATGTAACTCTGTGAGATGAATTAACAGAACACTAAGCAGTTTCTCAGAAAGCTTCTTTCCAGATTTCATCTGAGGATATTTCCTTTTTCACCATAGCCCTCTATGCGCTTCCAAATATCACTTTGCCAATTCCACAATAAATGTCTTAGCGAAAGACTTCTTGTATGGAAAGCTGTAACTCTGTGAGATGATTTCACAGAACACAAAGAAGTTTCTCAGAAAGTTTCTTTCTCTTTGTTATCGGAGTTTATTTCCTTTGGCCCTATAGTCTTTAAAGGGATCCGAAATATCTGTTCTCATATTCCACAGAAATAAGGCTAGCAAAGAGATCCACGAAATACAGATGTAACTCTGTGAGATGAATTAACAGAACACTAAGCAGTTTCTCAAAAAGCTTCCTTCCAGATTTCATCTGAGGATATTTCCTTTTTCACCATTGCCCTCTATGGGCTTCCAAATATCACTTTCCCAATTCCACAAGAACTGTCTTAGCGAAAGGCTTCTTGAGGGGAAAGCTGTAACTCTGTGAGATGATTTCACAGAACACAAAGAAGTTTCTCAGAAAGCTTCCTTCTCTTTCTTATCGGAGTTTATTTCCTTTGGCCCTATATTCATCAAAGGGATCCGAAATATCTCTTCTCAGATTCCACAGAAATAAGGCTAAAAAGAGATCCACGAAATACAGATGTAACTCTGTGAGATGAATTAACAGAACACTAAGCAGTTTCTCAGAAAGCTTCTTTCCAGATTTCATCTGAGGATATTTCCTTTTTCACCATAGCCCTCTATGGGCTTCCAAATATCACTTTGCCAATTCCACAATAAATGTCTTAGCGAAAGACTTCTTGTGGGGAAAGCTGTGACTCTGTGAGATGATTTCACAGAACACAAAGAAGTTTCTCAGAAAGCTTCCTTCTCTTTCTTATCGGAGTTTTTTTCCTTTGGCCCTATATTCATCAAAGGGATCCGAAATATCTCTTCTCAGATTCCACAGAAATAAGGCTAGTAAAGAGATCCACGAAATACAGATGTAACTCTGTGAGATGAATTAACAGAACACTAAGCAGTTTCTCAGAAAGCTTCTTTCCAGATTTCATCTGAGGATATTTCCTTTTTCACCATTGCCCTCTATGGGCTTCCAAATATCACTTTCCCAATTCCACAAGAACTGTCTTAGCGAAAGGCTTCTTGAGGGGAAAGCTGTAACTCTGTGAGATGATTACACAGAACACAAAGAAGTTTCTCAGAAAGCTTCTTTCTCGTTGTTATCGGAGTTTATATCCTTTGGCCCTATAGTCTTCAAAGGGATCCGAAATATCTGTTCTCAGATTCCACAGAAATAAGGCTAGCAAAGAGATCCACGAAATACAGATGTAACTCTGTGAGATGAATTAACAGAACACTAAGCAGTTTCTCAGAAAGCTTCTTTCCAGATTTCATCTCAGGATATTTCCTTTTTCACCATTGCCCTCTATGGGCTTCCAAATATCACTTTGCCAATTCAACAAGAACTGTCTTAGCGAAAGGCTTCTTGAGGGGTAAGCTGTAACTCTGTGAGTTGATTTCACAGAACACAAAGAAGTTTCTCAGAAAGCTTCTTTCTCGTTGTTATCGGAGTTTATATCCTTTGGCCCTATAGTCTTCAAAGGGTTCCGAAATATCTGTTCTCAGATTCCACAGAAATAAGGCTAGCAAAGAGATCCACGAAATACAGATGTAACTCTGTGAGATGAATTAACAGAACACTAAGCAGTTTCTCAGAAAGCTTCTTTCCAGATTTCATCTGAGGATATTTCCTTTTTCACCATAGCCCTCTATGGGCTTCCAAATATCCCTTTGCCAATTCCACAAGAACTGTCTTAGCGAAAGGCTTCTTGAGGGGAAAGCTGTAACTCTGTGAGATGATTTCACAGAACACAAAGAAGTTTCTCAGAAATCTTCCTTCTCTTTCTTATCGGAGTTTATTTCCTTTGGCCCTATATTCATCAAAGGGATCCGAAATATCTCTTCTCAGATTCCACAGAAATAAGGCTAGCAAAGAGATCCACGAAATACACATGTAACTCTGTGAGATGAATTAACAGAACACTAAGCAGTTTCTCAGAAAGCTTCTTTCCAGATTTCATCTGAGGATATTTCCTTTTTCACCATTGCCCTCTATGGGCTTCCAAATATCACTTTGCCAAGTCCACAAGAACTGTCTCAGCGAAAGGCTTCTTGAGGGGAAAGATGTAACTCTGTGAGATGATTTCACAGAACACAAAGAAGTTTCTCAGAAAGCTTCTCTCGCGTTGTTATCGGAGTTATATCCTTTTTCCCTATAGTCTTCAAAGGGATCTGAAATATCTGTTCTCAGATTCCACAGAAATAAGGCTAGCAAAGAGATCCACAAATACAGATGTAACTCTGTGAGATGAATTAACAGAACACTAAGCAGTTTCTCAGAAAGCTTCTTTCCAGATTTCATCTGAGGATATTTCCTTTTTCACCATTGCCCTCTATGGGCTTCCAAATATCACTTTGCCAATTCCACAAGAACTGTCTTAGAGAAAGGCTTCTTAAGGGGAAAGCTGTAACTCTGTGAGAAGATTTCACAGAACACAAAGAAGTTTCTCAGAAAGCTTCTTTCTCGTTGTTATCGGAGTTTATATCCTTTGGCCCTATAGTCTTCAAAGGGATCCGAAATATCTGTTCTCAGATTCCACAGAAATAAGGCTAGCAAAGAGATCCACGAAATACAGATGTAACTCTGTGAGATGAATTAACAGAACACTAAGCAGTTTCTCAGAAAGCTTCTTTCCAGATTTCATCTGAGGATATTTCCTTTTTCACCATAGCCCTCTATGCGCTTCCAAATATCACTTTGCCAATTCCACAATAAATGCCTTAGCAAAAGACTTCTTGTGGGGAAAGCTGTAACTCTGTGAGATGATTTCACAGAACACAAAGAAGTTTCTCAGAAAGTTTCTTTCTCTTTGTTATCGGAGTTTATTTCCTTTGGCCCTATAGTCTTTAAAGGGATCTGAAATATCTCTTCTCAGATTCCACAGAAATAAGGCTAGCAAAGACATCCACGAAATACAGATGCAACTCTGTGAGATGAATTAGCAGAACACTAAGCAGTTTCTCAGAAAGCTTCTTTCCAGATTTCATCTGAGGATATTTCCTTTTTCACCATTGCCCCTATGGGCTTCCAAATATCACTTTGCCAATTCCACAAGAACTGTCTTAGCGAAAGGCTTCTTGAGGGGAAAGCTGTAACTCTGTGAGATGATTTCACACAACACAAAGAAGTTTCTCAGAAAGCTTCTTTCTCGTTATTATCGGAGTTTATATCCTTTGGCCCTATAGACTTCAAAGGGATCCGAAATATCTGTTCTCAGATTCCACAGAAATAAGGCTAGCAAAGAGATCCACAAAATACAGATGTAACTCTTTGAGATGAATTAACAGAACACTAAGCAGTTTCTCAGAAAGCTTCTTTCCAGATTTCATCTGAGGATATTTCCTTTTTCACCATAGCCCTCTATGCGCTTCCAAATATCACTTTGCCAATTCCACAATAAATGCCTTAGCGAAAGACTTCTTGTGGGGAAAGCTGTAACTCTGTGAGATGATTTCACAGAACACAAAGAAGTTTCTCAGAAAGTTTCTTTCTCTTTGTTATCGGAGTTTATTTCCTTTGGCCCTATAGTCTTTAAAGGGATCCGAAATATCTGCTCTCAGATTCCACAGAAATAAGGCTATCAAAGAGATCCACGAAATACAGATGTAACTCTGTGAGATGAATTAACAGAACACTAAGCAGTTTCTCAGAAAGCTTCTTTCCAGATTTCATCTGAGGATATTTCCTTTTTCACCATAGCCCTCTATGCGCTTCCAAATATCACTTTGCCAATTCCACAATAAATGTCTTAGCGAAAGACTTCTTGTATGGAAAGCTGTAACTCTGTGAGATGATTTCACAGAACACAAAGAAGTTTCTCAGAAAGTTTCTTTCTCTTTGTTATCGGAGTTTATTTCCTTTGGCCCTATAGTCTTTAAAGGGATCCGAAATATCTGTTCTCATATTCCACAGAAATAAGGCTAGCAAAGAGATCCACGAAATACAGATGTAACTCTGTGAGATGAATTAACAGAACACTAAGCAGTTTCTCAAAAAGCTTCCTTCCAGATTTCATCTGAGGATATTTCCTTTTTCACCATTGCCCTCTATGGGCTTCCAAATATCACTTTCCCAATTCCACAAGAACTGTCTTAGCGAAAGGCTTCTTGAGGGGAAAGCTGTAACTCTGTGAGATGATTTCACAGAACACAAAGAAGTTTCTCAGAAAGCTTCCTTCTCTTTCTTATCGGAGTTTATTTCCTTTGGCCCTATATTCATCAAAGGGATCCGAAATATCTCTTCTCAGATTCCACAGAAATAAGGCTAAAAAGAGATCCACGAAATACAGATGTAACTCTGTGAGATGAATTAACAGAACACTAAGCAGTTTCTCAGAAAGCTTCTTTCCAGATTTCATCTGAGGATATTTCCTTTTTCACCATAGCCCTCTATGGGCTTCCAAATATCACTTTGCCAATTCCACAATAAATGTCTTAGCGAAAGACTTCTTGTGGGGAAAGCTGTAACTCTGTGAGATGATTTCACAGAACACAAAGAAGTTTCTCAGAAAGCTTCCTTCTCTTTCTTATCGGAGTTTTTTTCCTTTGGCCCTATATTCATCAAAGGGATCCGAAATATCTCTTCTCAGATTCCACAGAAATAAGGCTAGTAAAGAGATCCACGAAATACAGATGTAACTCTGTGAGATGAATTAACAGAACACTAAGCAGTTTCTCAGAAAGCTTCTTTCCAGATTTCATCTGAGGATATTTCCTTTTTCACCATTGCCCTCTATGGGCTTCCAAATATCACTTTCCCAATTCCACAAGAACTGTCTTAGCGAAAGGCTTCTTGAGGGGAAAGCTGTAACTCTGTGAGATGATTACACAGAACACAAAGAAGTTTCTCAGAAAGCTTCTTTCTCGTTGTTATCGGAGTTTATATCCTTTGGCCCTATAGTCTTCAAAGGGATCCGAAATATCTGTTCTCAGATTCCACAGAAATAAGGCTAGCAAAGAGATCCACGAAATACAGATGTAACTCTGTGAGATGAATTAACAGAACACTAAGCAGTTTCTCAGAAAGCTTCTTTCCAGATTTCATCTCAGGATATTTCCTTTTTCACCATTGCCCTCTATGGGCTTCCAAATATCACTTTGCCAATTCAACAAGAACTGTCTTAGCGAAAGGCTTCTTGAGGGGTAAGCTGTAACTCTGTGAGTTGATTTCACAGAACACAAAGAAGTTTCTCAGAAAGCTTCTTTCTCGTTGTTATTGGAGTTTATATCCTTTGGCCCTATAGTCTTCAAAGGGTTCCGAAATATCTGTTCTCAGATTCCACAGAAATAAGGCTAGCAAAGAGATCCACGAAATACAGATGTAACTCTGTGAGATGAATTAACAGAACACTAAGCAGTTTCTCAGAAAGCTTCTTTCCAGATTTCATCTGAGGATATTTCCTTTTTCACCATAGCCCTCTATGGGCTTCCAAATATCACTTTGCCAATTCCACAAGAACTGTCTTAGCGAAAGGCTTCTTGAGGGGAAAGCTGTAACTCTGTGAGATGATTTCACAGAACACAAAGAAGTTTCTCAGAAATCTTCCTTCTCTTTCTTATCGGAGTTTTTTTCCTTTGGCCCTATATTCATCAAAGGGATCCGAAATATCTCTTCTCAGATTCCACAGAAATAAGGCTAGCAAAGAGATCCACGAAATACACATGTAACTCTGTGAGATGAATTAACAGAACACTAAGCAGTTTCTCAGAAAGCTTCTTTCCAGATTTCATCTGAGGATATTTCCTTTTTCACCATTGCCCTCTATGGGCTTCCAAATATCACTTTGCCAAGTCCACAAGAACTGTCTCAGCGAAAGGCTTCTTGAGGGGAAAGATGTAACTCTGTGAGATGATTTCACAGAACACAAAGAAGTTTCTCAGAAAGCTTCTCTCGCGTTGTTATCGGAGTTTATATCCTTTTTCCCTATAGTCTTCAAAGGGATCTGAAATATCTGTTCTCAGATTCCACAGAAATAAGGCTAGCAAAGAGATCCACAAATACAGATGTAACTCTGTGAGATGAATTAACAGAACACTAAGCAGTTTCTCAGAAAGCTTCTTTCCAGATTTCATCTGAGGATATTTCCTTTTTCACCATTGCCCTCTATGGGCTTCCAAATATCACTTTGCCAATTCCACAAGAACTGTCTTAGAGAAAGGCTTCTTAAGGGGAAAGCTGTAACTCTGTGAGAAGATTTCACAGAACACAAAGAAGTTTCTCAGAAAGCTTCTTTCTCATTGTTATCGGAGTTTATATCCTTTGGCCCTATAGTCTTCAAAGGGATCCGAAATATCTGTTCTCAGATTCCACAGAAATAAGGCTAGCAAAGAGATCCACGAAATACAGATGTAACTCTGTGAGATGAATTAACAGAACACTAAGCAGTTTCTCAGAAAGCTTCTTTCCAGATTTCATCTGAGGATATTTCCTTTTTCACCATAGCCCTCTATGCGCTTCCAAATATCACTTTGCCAATTCCACAATAAATGTCTTAGCGAAAGACTTCTTGTGGGGAAAGCTGTAACTCTGTGAGATGATTTCACAGAACACAAAAAGTTTCTCAGAAAGATTCTTTCTCTTTGTTATCGGAGTTTATTTCCTTTGGCCCTATAGTCTTTAAAGGGATCCGAAATATCTGTTCTCAGATTCCACAGAAATAAGGCTAGCAAAGAGATCCACGAAATACAGATGTAACTCTGTGAGATGAATTAACAGAACACTAAGCAGTTTCTCAGAAAGCTTCTTTCCAGATTTCATCTGAGGATATTTCCTTTTTCACCATTGCCCTCTATGGGCTTCCAAATATCACTTTGCCAATTCCACAAGAACTGTCTTAGAGAAAGGCTTCTTTGGGGAAAGCTGTAACTCTGTGAGAAGATTTCACAGAACACAAAGAAGTTTCTCAGAAAGCTTCTTTCTCATTGTTATCGGAGTTTATATCCTTTGGCCCTATAGTCTTCAAAGGGATCCGAAATATCTGTTCTCAGATTCCACAGAAATAAGGCTAGCAAAGAGATCCACGAAATACAGATGTAACTCTGTGAGATGAATTAACAGAACACTAAGCAGTTTCTCAGAAAGCTTCTTTCCAGATTTCATCTGAGGATATTTCCTTTTTCACCATAGCCCTCTATGCGCTTCCAAATATCACTTTGCCAATTCCACAATAAATGTCTTAGCGAAAGACTTCTTGTGGGGAAAGCTGTAACTCTGTGAGATGATTTCACAGAACACAAAAAGTTTCTCAGAAAGATTCTTTCTCTTTGTTATCGGAGTTTATTTCCTTTGGCCCTATAGTCTTTAAAGGGATCCGAAATATCTGTTCTCAGATTCCACAGAAATAAGGCTAGCAAAGAGATCCACGAAATACAGATGTAACTCTGTGAGATGAATTAACAGAACACTAAGCAGTTTCTCAGAAAGCTTCTTTCCAGATTTCATCTGAGGATATTTCCTTTTTCACCATTGCCCTCTATGGGCTTCCAAATATCACTTTGCCAATTCCACAAGAACTGTCTTAGCGAAAGGCTTCTTGAGGGGAAAGCTGTAACTCTGTGAGATGATTTCACAGAACACAAAGAAGTTTCTCAGAAAGCTTCTTTCTCGTTGTTATCGGAGTTTATATCCTTTGGTCCTGTAGTCTTCAAAGGGATCCGAAATATCTGTTCTCAGATTCCACAGAAATAAGGCTAGCAAAGAGATCCACGAAATACACATGTAACTCTGTGAGATGAATAAACAGAACACTAAGCAGTTTCTCAGAAAGCTTCTTTCCAGATTTCATCTGAGGATATTTCCTTTTTCACCATTGCCCTCTATGGGCTTCCAAATATCACTTTGCCAAGTCCACAAGAACTGTCTCAGCGAAAGGCTTCTTGAGGGGAAAGATGTAACTCTGTGAGATGATTTCACAGAACACAAAGAAGTTTCTCAGAAATCTTCCTTCTCTTTCTTATCGGAGTTTATTTCCTTTGGCCCTATATTCATCAAAGGGATCCGAAATATCTCTTCTCAGATTCCACAGAAATAAGGCTAGCAAAGAGATCCACGAAATACAGATGTAACTCTGTGAGATGAATTAACAGAACACTAAGCAGTTTCTCAGAAAGCTTCTTTCCAGATTTCATCTGAGGATATTTCGTTTTTCACCATTGCCCTCTATGGGCTTCCAAATATCACTTTGCCAATTCAACAATAAATGTCTTAGCGAAAGACTTCTTGTGGGGAAAGCTGTAACTCTGTGAGATGATTTCACAGAACACAAAAAGTTTCTCAGAAAGTTTCTTTCTCTTTGTTATCGGAGTTTATTTCCTTTGGCCCTACATTCTTTAAAGGGATCCGAAATATCTGTTCTCAGATTCCACAGAAATAAGGCTTGCAAAGAGATCCACGAAATACAGATGTAACTCTTTGAGATGAATTAACAGAACACTAAGCAGTTTCTCAGAAAGCTTCTTTCCAGATTTCATCTGAGGATATTTCCTTTTTCACCATTGCCCTCTATGGGCTTCCAAATATCACTTTCCCAATTCCACAAGAACTGTCTTAGCGAAAGGCTTCTTGAGGGGAAAGCTGTAACTCTGTGAGATGATTTCACAGAACACAAAGAAGTTTCTCAGAAAGCTTCCTTCTCTTTCTTATCGGAGTTTATTTCCTTTGGCCCTATATTCATCAAAGGGATCCGAAATATCTGTTCTCAGATTCCACAGAATTAAGGCTAGCAAAGAGATCCACGAAATACAGATGTAACTCTGTGAGATGAATTAACAGAACACTAAGCATTTTCTCAGAAAGCTTCTTTCCAGATTTCATCTGAGGTTATTTCCTTTTTCACCATTGCCCTCTATGGGCTTCCAAATATCACTTTGCCAATTCCACAAGAACTGTCTTAGAGAATGGCTTCTTGAAGGGAAAGATGTAACTCTGTGAGATGATTTCACAGAACACAAAGAAGTTTCTCAGAAAGCTTCTTTCTCATTGTTATCGGAGTTTATATCCTTTGGCCCTATACTCTTCAAAGGGATCCGAAATATCTTTTCTCAGATTCCACAGAAATAAGGCTAGCAAAGAGATCCACGAAATACAGATGTAACTCTGTGAGATGAATTAACAGAACACTAAGCATTTTCTCAGAAAGCTTCTTTCCAGATTTCATCTGAGGATATTTCCTTTTTCACCATTGCCCTCTATGGGCTTACAAATATCACTTTGCCAATTCCACAAGAACTGTCTTAGCGAAAGGCTTCTTGAGGGGAAAGCTGTAACTCTGTGAGACGATTTCACAGAACACAAAGAAGTTTCTCAGAAAGCTTCTTTCTCGTTGTTATCGGAGTTTATATCCTTTCGCCCTATAGTCTTCAAAGGGATCCGAAATATCAGTTCTCAGATTCCACAGAAATAAGGCTAGCAGAGAGATCCACGAAATACAGATGTAACTCTGTGAGATGAATTAACAGAACACTAAGCAGTTTCTCAGAAAGCTTCTTTCCAGATTTCATCTGAGGATATTTCCTTTTTCACCATAGCCCTCTATGCGCTTCCAAATATCACTTTGCCAATTCCACAATAAATGTCTTAGCGAAAGACTTCTTGTGGGGAATGCTGTAACTCTGTGAGATGATTTCACAGAACACAAAGAAGGTTCTCAGAAAGTTTCTTTCTCTTTGTTATCGGAGTTTATTTCCTTTGACCCTATAGTCTTTAAAGGGATCCGAAATATCTGTTCTCAGATTCCACAGAAATAAGGCTAGCAAAGAGATCCACGAAATACAGATGTAACTCTGTGAGATGAATTAACAGAACACTAAGCAGTTTCTCAGAATGCTTTTTTCCAGATTTCATCTGAGGATGTTTCCTTTTTCACCATTGCCCTCTATGGGCTTCCAAATATCACTTTCCCAATTCCACAAGAACTGTCTTAGCGAAAGGCTTCTTGAGGGGAAAGCTGTAACTCTGTGAGATGATTTCACAGAACACAAAGAAGTTTCTCAGAAAGCTTCCTTCTCTTTCTTATCGGAGTTTATTTCCTTTGGCCCTATAGTCTTCAAAGGGATCCGAAATATCTGTTCTGAGATTCCACAGAAATAAGGCTAGCAAAGAGATCCACGAAATACAGATATAATTCTGTGAGATGAATTAACAGAACACTAAGCAGTTTCTCAGAAAGCTTCTTTCCAGATTTCATCTGAGGATATTTCCTTTTTCACCATTGCCCTCTATGGGCTTCCAAATATCACTTTGCCAATTCAACAAGAACTGCCTTAGCGAAAGGCTTCTTGAGGGGAAAGCTGTAACTCTGTGAGATGATTTCACAGAACACAAAGAAGTTTCTCAGAAAGCTTCTTTCTCTTTCTTATCAGAGTTTATATCCTTTGGCCCTGTAGTCTACAAAGGGATCCGAAATATCTCTTATCAGATTCCACAGAAATAAGGCTAGCAAAGAGATCCACGAAATACAGATGTAACTCTGTGAGATGAATTATCAGAACACTAAGCAGTTTCTCAGAAAGCTTCTTTCCAGATTTCATCTGAGGATATTTCCTTTTTCACCATTGCCCTCTATGGGCTTCCAAATATCACTTTGCCAATTCAACAAGAACTGTCTTAGCGAAAGGCTTCTTGAGGGGAAAGCTGTAACTCTGTGAGATGATTTCACAGAACACAAAGAAGTTTCTCAGAAAGCTTCCTTCTCTTTCTTATCGGAGTTTATTTCCTTTGGCCGTATATTCATCAAAGGGATCCGAAATATCTGTTCTCAGATTCCACAGAAATAAGGCTAGCAAAGAGATCCACGAAATACAGATGCAACTCTGTGAGATGAATTAACAGAACACTAAGCAGTTTCTCAGAAAGCTTCTTTCCAGATTCATCTGAGGATATTTCCTTTTTCACCATTGCCCTCTACGGGCTTCCAAATATCACTTTGCCAATTCCACAAGAACTGTCTTAGCGAAAGGCTTCTTGAGGGGAAAGCTGTAACTCTGTGAGATGATTTCACAGAACACAAAGAAGTTTCTCAGAAAGCTTCTTTCTCGTTGTTATCGGAGTTTATATCCTTTGGCCCTATAGTCTTCAAAGGGATCCGAAATATCTGTTCTCAGATTCCACAGAATAAGGCTAGCAAAGAGATCCACGAAATACAGATGTAACTCTGTGAGATGAATTAACAGAACACTAAGCAGTTTCTCAGAAAGCTTCTTTCCAGATTTAATCTGAGGATATTTCCTTTTTCACCATAGCGCTCTATGGGCTTCCAAATATCACTTTGCCAATTCCACAAGAACTGTCTTAGCAAAAGGCTTCTTGAGGGGAAAGCTGTAACTCTGTGAGATGATTTCACAGAACATAAAGAAGTTTCTCAGAAAGCTTCCTTCTCTTTCTTATCGGAGGTTATTTCCTTCGGCCCGATATTCATCAAAGGGATGCGAAATATCTCTTCTCAGATTCCACAGAAATAAGGCTAGCAAAGAGATTCACGAAATACAGATGTAACTCTGTGAGATGAATTAACAGAACACTAAGCAGTTTCTCAGAAAGCTTCTTTGCAGATTTCATCTGAATATATTTCCTTTTTCACCATAGCCCTCTATGGGCTTCCAAATATCACTTTGCCAATTCCACAATATATATCTTAGAGAAAGACTTGTTGTGGGGAAAGCTGTAACTCTGTGAGATGATTTCACAGAACACAAAGAAGTTTCTCAGAAAGCTTCTTTCTCGTTGTTATCGGAGTTTATATCCTTTGCCCTATAGTCTACAAAGGGATCCGAAATATCTCTTCTCAGATTCCACAGAAATAAGGCTAGCAAAGAGATCCACGAAATACAGATGTAACTCTGTGAGATGAATTAACAGAACACTAAGCAGTTTCTCAGAAAGCTTCTTTCCAGATTTCATCTGAGGATATTTCCTTTTTCACCATTGCCCTCTACGGGCTTCCAAATATCACTTTGCCAATTCCACAAGAACTGTCTTAGCGAAAGGCTTCTTGAGGGGAAAGTTGTAACTCTGTGAGATGATTTCACAGAACACAAAGAAGTTTCTCAGAAAGCTTCTTTCTCGTTGTTATCGGAGTTTATATCCTTTGCCCTATAGTCTACAAAGGGATCCGAAATATCTCTTCTCAGATTCCACAGAAATAAGGCTAGCAAAGAGATCCACGAAATACAGATGTAACACTGTGAGATGAATTAACAGAACACTAAGCAGTTTCTCAGAAAGCTTCTTTCCAGATTTCATCTGAGGATATTTCCTTTTTCACCATAGCCCTCTATGGGCTTCTAAGTATCACTTTGCCAATTCCACAAGAACTGTCTTAGCGAAAGGGTTCTTGAGGGGAAAGCTCTAACTCTGTGAGATGATTTCACAGAACACAAAGAAGTTTCTCAGAAAGCTTCCTTCTCTTTCTTATCGGAGTTTATTTCCTTTGGCCCTATATTCATCAAAGGGATCCGAAATATCTCTTCTCAGATTCCACAGAAATAAGGCTAGCAAAGAGATCCACGAAATACAGATGTAACTCTGTGAGATGATTTCACAGAACACAAAGAAGTTTCTCAGATACATTCTTTCTCGTTGTTATCGGAGTTTATATCCTTTGGCCCTATAGTCTTCAAAGGGTTCCGAAATATCTGTTCTCAGATTCCACTGAAATAAGGCTAGCAAAGAGATCCAAGAAATACAGATGTAACTCTGTGAGATGAATTAACAGAACACTAAGCAGTTTCTCAGAAAGCTTCTTTCCAGATTTCATCTGAGGATATTTCCTTTTTCACCATTGCCCTCTATGGGCTTCCAAATATCACTTTGCCAATTCCACAAGAACTGTCTTAGCGAAAGGCTTCTTGAGGAGAAGCTGTAACTCTGTGAGATGATTTCACAGAACCCAAGAAGTTTCTCAGAAAGCTTCTTTCTCTTTGTTATCGGAGGATATTTCCTTTGTCCCAATAGTCTTCTGTGGGATCCGAAATATCTGTTCTCAGATTCCACAAAAACAAGGCTAGCAAAGAGATCCACGAAATACAGATGTAACTCTGTGAGATGAATTAACAGAACACTAAGCAGTTTCTCAGAAAGCTTCTTTCCACATTTCATCTGAGGATATTTACTTTTTCACCTTAGCCCTCTTAGGGCTTCCAAATATCACTTTGCCAATTCCACAAGAACTGTCTTAGCGAAAGGCTTCTTGAGGGGTAAGCTGTAACTCTGTGAGATGATTTCACAGAACACAAAGAAGTTTCTCAGAAAGCTTCCTTCTCTTTCTTATCGGAGTTTATTTCCTTTGGCCCTATATTCATCAAAGGGATCCAAAATATCTGTTCTCAGATTCCACAGAAATAAGGCTAGCAAAGACATCCACGAAATACAGATGTAATTCTGTGAGATGAATTAACAGAACACTAAGCAGTTTCTCAGAAAGCTTCTTTCCAGATTTCATCTGAGGATATTTCCTTTTTCACCATAGCCCTCTATGCGCTTCCAAATATCACTTTGCTAATTCCACAATAAATGTCTTAGCGAAAGACTTCTTGTGGGGAAAGCTGTAACTCTGTGAGATGATGTCACAGAACACAAAGAAGTTTCTCAGAAAGTTTCTTTCTCTTTGTTATCGGAGTTTATTTCCTTTGGCCCTATAGTCTTCAAAGGGATCCGCAATATCTGTTCTCAGATTCCACAGAAATAAGGCTAGCAAAGAGATCCACGAAATACAGATGTAACTCTGTGAGATGAATTAACAGAACACTAAGCAGTTTCTCAGAAAGCTTCTTTCCAGATTTCATCCGAGGATATTTCCTTTTTCACCATTGCCCTCTATGGGCTTCCAAATATCACTTTGCCATTTCCACAAGAACTTTCTTAGCGAAATGCTTCTTGAGGGGAAAGCTGTAACTCTGTGAGATGATTTCACAGAACACAAAGAAGTTTCTCAGAAAGCTTCTTTCTCTTTGTTATCGGAGGATATTTCCTTTGGCCCAATAGTCTTCAAAGGGATCCGAAATATCTGTTCTCAGATTCCACAGAAATAAGGCTAACAAAGAGATCCACGAAATACAGATGTAACTCTGTGAGATGAATTAACAGAACACTAAGCAGTTTCTCAGAAAGCTTCTTTCCAGATTTCATCTGAGGATATTTCCTTTTTCACCATAGCCCTCTATGGGCTTCCAAATATCACTTTGCCAATTCCACAAGAACTGTCTTAGCGAAAGGCTTCTTGAGGGGAAAGATGTAACACTGTGAGATGATTTCACAGAACACAAAGAAGTTTCTCACAAAGCTTCCTTCTCTTTCTTATCGGAGTTTATTTCCTTTGGCCCTATATACATCAAAGGGATCCGTAATATCTCTTCTCAGATTCCACAGTAATAAGGCTAGCAAAGACATCTACGAAATACAGATGTAACTCTGTGAGATGAATTAACAGAACACTAAGCAGTTTCTCAGAAAGCTTCTTTCCAGATTTCATCTGAGGATATTTCCTTTTTCACCATTGCCCTCTATGGGCTTCCAAATATCACTTTGCCAATTCCACAAAAACTGTCTTAGGGAAAGGCTTCTTGAGGGGAAAGCTGTAACTCTGTGAGATGATTTCACAGAACACAAAGAAGTTTCTCAGAAAGCTTCTTTCTCGTTGTTATCGGAGTTTATATCCTTTGGCCCTGTATTCTTCAAAGGAATCCGAAATATCTCTTCTCAGATTCCACATAAATAAGGCTAGCAAAGAGATCCACGAAATACAGATGTAACTCTGTGAGATGAATTAACAGAACACTAAGCAGTTTCTCAGAAAGCTTCTTTCCAGATTTCATTTGAGGATATTTCCTTTTTCACCATAGCCCTCTATGGGCTTCCAAATATCACTTTGCCAATTCCACAAGAACTGTCTTAGCGAAAGGCTTCTTGAGGGGAAAGCTGTAACTCTGTGAGATGATTTCACAGAACACAAAGAAGTTTCTCAGAAAGCTTCCTTCTCTTTCTTATCGGAGTTTATTTCCTTTGGCCCTATATTCATCAAAAGGATCCGAAATATCTCTTCTCAGATTCCACAGAAATAAGGCTAGCAAAGAGATCCCCGAAATACAGATGTAACTCTGTGAGATGAATTAACAGAACACTAAGCAGTTTCTCAGAAAGCTTCTTTCCAGATTTCATCTGAGGATATTTCCTTTTTCACCATTGCCCTCTATGGGCTTCCAAATATCACTTTCCCAATTCCACAAGAACTGTCTTAGCGAAAGGCTTCTTGAGGGGAAAGCTGTAACTCTGTGAGATGATTTCACAGAACACAAAGAAGTTTCTCAGAAAGCTTCTTTCTCGTTGTTATCGGAGTTTATATCCTTTGGCCCTATAGTCTTCAAAGGGATCCGAAATATCTTCTCTCAGATTCCACAGAAATAAGGCTAGCAAAGAGATCCACGAAATACAGATGTAACTCTGTGAGATGAATTAACAGAATACTAAGCAGTTTCTCAGAAAGCTTCTTTCCAGATTTCATCTGAGGATATTTCCTTTTTCACCACAGCCCTATATGGGCTTCCAAATATCACTTTGCCAATTCCACAAGAACTGTCTTAGCGAAAGGCTTCTTGAGGGGAAAGCTGTAACTCTGTGAGATGATTTCACAGAACACAAAGAAGTTTCTCAGAAAGCTTCCTTCTCTTTCTTATCGGAGTTTATTTCCTGTGGCCCTATCTTCATCAAAGGGATCCGAAATATCTCTTCTCAGATTCCACAGAAATAAGGCTAGCAAAGAGATCCGCGAAATACAGATGTAACTCTGTGAGATGATTTCACAGAACACAAAGAAGTTTCTCAGAAAGCTTCCTTCTCGTTGTTATCGGAGTTTATATCCTTTGGCCCTATAGTCTTCAAAGGGATCCGAAATATCTGTTCTCAGATTCCACAGAAATAAGGCTAGCAAAGAGATCCACGAAATACAGATGTAACTCTGTGAGATGAATTAACAGAACACTAAGCAGTTTCTCAGAAAGCTTCTTTCCAGATTTCATCTGAGGATATTTCCTTTTTCACCATTGCCCTCTATGGGCTTCCAAATATCACTTTGCCAATTCCACAAGAACTGTCTTAGCGAAAGGCTTCTTGAGGGGAAAGCTGTAACTCTGTGAGATGATTTCACAGAACACAAAGAAGTTTCTCAGAAAGCTTCTTTCTCGTTGTTATCGGAGTTTATATCCTTTGGCCCTATAGTCTTCAAAGGGATCCGAAATATCTGTTCTCAGATTCCACAGAAATAAGGCTAGCAAAGAGATCCACGAAATACAGATGTAACTCTGTGAGATGAATTAACAGAACACTAAGCAGTTTCTCAGAAAGCTTCTTTCCAGATTTCATCTGAGGATATTTCCTTTTTCACCGTTGCCCTCTATGGGCTTCCAAATATCACTTTGCCAATTCCACAAGAACTGTCTTAGCGAAAGGCTTCTTGAGGGGAAAGCTGCAACTCTGTGAGATGATTTCACAGAACACAACGAAGTTTCTCAGAAAGCTTCTTTCTCGTTGTTATCGGAGTTTATATCCTTTGGGCCTATTGTCTTCAAAGTGATCCGAAATATCTGTTCTCAGATTCCACAGAAATTAGGCTAGCAAAGAGATCCACGAAATACAGATGTAACTCTGTGAGATGAATTAACAGAACACTAAGCAGTTTCTCAGAAAGCTTCTTTCCAGATTTCATCTGAGGATATTTCCTTTTTCACCATAGCCCTCTATGCGCTTCCAAATATCACTTTGCCAATTCCACAATAAATGCCTTAGCGAAAGACTTCTTGTGGGGTAAGCTGTAACTCTGTGAGATGATTTCACAGAACACAAAGAGGTTTCTCAGAAAGTTTCTTTCTCTTTGTTATCGGAGTTTATTTCCTTTGGCCCTATAGTCTTTAAAGGGATCCGAAATATCTGTTCTCAGATTCCACAGAAATAAGGCTAGCAAAGAGATCCACCAAATACAGATGTAACTCTGTGAGATGAATTAACAGAACACTAAGCAGTTTCTCAAAAAGCTTCTTTCCAGATTTCATCTGAGGATATTTCCTTTTTCACCATTGCCCTCTATGGGCTTCCAAATATCACTTTCCCAATTCCACAAGAACTGTCTTAGCGAAAGGCTTCTTGAGGGGAAAGCTGTAACTCTGTGGGATGATTTCAGAGAACACAAAGAAGTTTCTCAGAAAGCTTCCTTCTCTTTCTTATCGGAGTTTATTTCCTTTGGCCCTATATTCATCAAAGGGATCCGAAATATCTGTTCTGAGATTCCACAGAAATAAGGCTAGCAAAGAGATCCACGAAATACAGATGTAACTCTGTGAGATGAATTAACAGAACACTAAGCAGCTTCTCAGAAAGCTTCTTTCCAGATTTCATCTGAGGATATTTCCTTTTTCACCATTGCCCTCTATGGGCTTCCAAATATCACTTTGCCAATTCCACAAGAACTGTCTTAGCGAAAGGCTTCTTGAGGGGAAAGCTGTAACTCTGTGAGATGATTTCACAGAACACAAAGAAGTTTCTCAGAAAGCTTCTTTCCCGTTGTTATCGGAGTTTGTATCCTTTGGCCCTATAGTCTTCAAAAGGATCCGAAATATCTGTTCTCAGATTCCACAGAAATAAGGCTTGCAAAGAGATCCACGAAATACAGAAGTAACTCTGTGAGATGAATTAACAGAACACTAAGCAGTTTCTCAGAAAGCTTCTTTCCAGATTTCATCTGAGGATATTTCCTTTTTCACCATAGCCCTCTATGCGCTTCCAAATAACACTTTGCCAATTCCACAATAAATGTCTTAGCGAAAGACTTCTTGTGGGGAAAGCTGTAACTCTGTGAGATGATTTCACAGAACACAAAAAGTTTCTCAGAAAGTTTCTTTCTCTTTGTTATCGGAGTTTATTTCCTTTGGCCCTATAGTCTTTAAAGGGATCCGAAATATCTGTTCTCAGATTCCACAGAAATAAGGCTAGCAAAGAGATCCACGAAATACAGATGTAACTCTGTGAGATGAATTAACAGAACACTAAGCAGTTTCTCAGAAAGTTTCTTTCCAGATTTCATCTGAGGATATTTCCTTTTTCACCATTGCCCTCTATGGGCTTCCAAATATCACTTTCCCTATTCCACAAGAACTGTCTTAGCGAAAGGCTTCTTGAGGGGAAAGCTGTAACTCTGTGAGATGATTTCACAGAACACAAAGAAGTTTCTCAGAAAGCTTCTTTCTCGTTGTTATCGGAGTGTATATCCTTTGGCCCTATAGTCTTCAAAGGGATCCGAAATATCTGTTCTCAGATTCCACAGAAATAAGGCTATCAAAGAGATCCACGAAATACAGATGTAACTCTGTGAGATGAATTAACAGAACACTAAGCAGTTTCTCAGAAAGCTTCTTTCCAGATTTCATCTGAGGATATTTCCTTTTTCACCATTGCCCTCTATGGGCTTCCAAATATCACTTTGCCAATTACACAAGAACTGTCTTAGCGAAAGGCTTCTTGAGGGGAAAGCTGTAACTCTGTGAGATGATTTCACAGAACACAAAGAAGATTCTCAGAAAGCTTCCTTCTCTTTCTTATCGGAGTTTATTTCCTTTGGCCCTATATTCATCAAAGGGATCCGAAATATCTCTTCTCAGATTCCACAGAAATAAGGCTAGCAAAGAGATCCACGAAATACAGATGTAACTCTGTGAGATGAATTAACAGAACCCTAAGCAGTTTCTCAGAAAGCTTCTTTCCAGATTTCATCTGAGGATATTTCCTTTTTCAGCATTGCCCTCTATTGGCTTCCAAATATCACTTTGCCAATTCCACAAGACTGTCTTAGCGAAAGGCTTCTTGAGGGGAAAGCTGTAACTCTGTGAGATGATTTCACAGAACACAAAGAAGTTTCTCAGAAAGCTTCTTTCTCGTTGTTATCGGAGTTTATATCCTTTGGCCCTATAGTCTTCAAAAGGATCCGAAATATCTGTTCTCAGATTCCACAGAAATAAGGCTAGCAAAGAGATCCACGAAATACAGATGTAACTCTGTGAAATGAATTAATAGAACACTAAGCAGTTTCTCAGAAAGCTTCTTTCCAGATTTCATCTGAGGATATTTCCTTTTTCACCATTGCCCTCTATGGGCTTCCAAATATCACTTTGCCAATTCAACAAGAACTGTCTTAGCGAAAGGCTTCTTGAGGGGAAAGATGTAACTCTGTGAGATGATTTCACAGAACACAAAGAAGTTTCTCAGAAAGCTTCTTTCTCGTTGTTATCGGAGTTTATATCCTTTGGCCCTATAGTCTTCAAAGGGATCCGAAATATCTGTTCTCAGATTCCACAGAAATAAGGCTAGCAAAGAGATCCACGAAATACAGATGTAACTCTGTGAGATGAATAAACAGAACACTAAGCAGTTTCTCAGAAAGCTTCTTTCCAGATTTCATCTGAGGATATTTCCTTTTTCACCATAGCCCTCTATGGGCTTCCAAATATCACTTTGCCAATTCCACAATAAATGTCTTAGCGAAAGACTTCTTGTGGGGAAAGCTGTAACTCTGTGAGATGATTTCACAGAACACAAAGAAGTTTCTCAGAAAGCTTCCTTCTCTTTCTTATCGGAGTTTATTTCCTTTGGCCCTATATTCATCAAAGGGATCCGAAATATCTCTTCTCAGATTCCACAGAAATAAGGCTAGCAAAGAGATCCACGAAATACAGATGTAACTCGGTGAGATGAATTAACAGAACACTAAGCAGTTTCTCAGAAAGCTTCTTTCCAGATTTCATCTGAGGATATTTCCTTTTTCACCATTGCCCTCTATGGGCTTCCAAATATCACTTTGCCAATTCCACAAGAACTGTCTTAGCGAAAGGCTTCTTGAGGGGAAAGCTGTAACTCTGTGAGATGATTTCACAGAACACAAAGAAGTTTCTCAGAAAGCTTCCTTCTCTTTCTTATCGGAGTTTATTTCCTTTGGCCCTATATTCATCAAAGGGATCCGAAATATCTCTTCTCAGATTCCACAGAAATAAGGCTAAAAAGAGATCCACGAAATACAGATGTAACTCTGTGAGATGAATTAACAGAACACTAAGCAGTTTCTCAGAAAGCTTCTTTCCAGATTTCATCTGAGGATATTTCCTTTTTCACCATTGCCCTCTATGGGCTTCCAAATATCACTTTGCCAATTCCACAAGAACTGTCTCAGCGAAAGGCTTCTTGAGGGGAAAGCTGTAACTCTGTGAGATGATTTCACAGAACACAAAGAAGTTTCTCAGAAAGCTTCTTTCTCGTTGTTATCGGAGTTTATATCCTTTTTCCCTACAGTCTTCAAAGGGATCTGAAATATCTGTTCTCAGATTCCACAGAAATAAGGCTAGCAAAGAGATCCACGAAATACAGATGTAACTCTGTGAGATGAATTAACAGAACACTAAGCAGTTTCTCAGAAAGCTTCTTTCCAGATTTAATCTGAGGATATTTCCTTTTTCACCATTGCCCTCTATGGGCTTCCAAATATCACTTTGCCAATTCCACAAGAACTGTCTTAGCAAAAGGCTTCTTGAGGGGAAAGCTGTAACTCTATGAGATGATTTCACATAACACAAAGAAGTTTCTCAGAAAGCTTCCTTCTCTTTCTTATCGGAGTTTATTTCCTTTGGCCCTATATTCATCAAAGGGATCCGAAATATCTCTTCTCAGATTCCACAGAAATAAGGCTAGCAAAGACATCCACGAAATACAGATGCAACTCTGTGAGATGAATTAACAGAACACTAAGCAGTTTCTCAGAAAGCTTCTTTCCAGATTTCATCTGAGGATATTTCCTTTTTCACCATTGCCCTCTATGGGCTTCCAAATATCACTTTGCCAATTCCACAAGAACTGTCTAAGCGAAAGGCTTCTTGAGGGGAAAGCTGTAACTCTGTGAGATGATTTCACAGAACACAAAGAAGTTTCTCAGAAAGCTTCTTTCTCGTTGTTATCGGAGTTTATATCCTTTGGCCCTATAGTCTTCAAAGGGATCCGAAATATCTGTTCTCAGATTCCACAGAAATAAGGCTAGCAAAGAGATCCACGAAATACAGATGTAACTCTGTGAGATGAATTAACAGAACACTAAGTAGTTTCTCAGAAAGCTTCTTTCCAGATTTCATCTGAGGATATTTCCTTTTTCACCATAGCCCTCTATGCGCTTCCAAATATCACTTTGCCAATTCCACAATAAATGTCTTAGCGAAAGACTTCTTGTGGGGAAAGCTGTAACTCTGTGAGATGATTTCACACAACACAAAGAAGTTTCTCAGAAAGTTTCTTTCTCTTTGTTATCGGAGTTTATTTCCTTTGGCCCTATAGTATTTAAAGGGATCCGAAATATCTGTTCTCAGATTCCACAGAAATAAGGCTAGCAAAGAGATCCACGAAATACAGATGTAACTCTGTGAGATGAATTAACAGAACACTAAGCAGTTTCTCAGAAAGCTTCTTTCCAGATTTCATCTGAGGATATTTCCTTTTTCACCATTGCCCTCTATGGGCTTCCAAATATCACTTTGCCAATTCCACAAGAACTGTCTTAGCAAAAGGCTTCTTGAGGGGAAAGCTGTAACTCTGTGAGATGATTTCACAGAACACAAAGAAGTTTCTCAGAAAGCTTCCTTCTCTTTCTTATCGGAGTTTATTTCCTTTGGCCCTATATTCATCAAAGGGATCCGAAATATCTCTTCTCAGATTCCACAGAAATAAGGCTAGCAAAGACATCCACGAAATACAGATGCAACTCTGTGAGATGAATTAACAGAACACTAAGCAGTTTCTCAGAAAGCTTCTTTCCAGATTTCATCTGAGGATATTTCCTTTTTCACCATTGCCCTCTATGGGCTTCCAAATATCACTTTGCCAATTCCACAAGAACTGTCTAAGCGAAAGGCTTCTTGAGGGGAAAGCTGTAACTCTGTGAGATGATTTCACAGAACACAAAGAAGTTTCTCAGAAAGCTTCTTTCTCGTTGTTATCGGAGTTTATATCCTTTGGCCCTATAGTCTTCAAAGGGATCCGAAATATCTGTTCTCAGATTCCACAGAAATAAGGCTAGCAAAGAGATCCACGAAATACAGATGTAACTCTGTGAGATGAATTAACAGAACACTAAGCAGTTTCTCAGAAAGCTTCTTTCCAGATTTCATCTGAGGATATTTCCTTTTTCACCATAGCCCTCTATGCGCTTCCAAATATCACTTTGCCAATTCCACAATAAATGACTTAGCGAAAGACTTCTTGTGGGGAAAGCTGTAACTCTGTGAGTTGATTTCACAGAACACAAAGAAGTTTCTCAGAAAGTTTCTTTCTCTTTGTTATCGGAGTTTATTTCCTTTGGCCCTATAGTCTTTAAAGGGATCCGAAATATCTGTTCTCAGATTCCACAGAAATAAGGCTAGCAAAGAGATCCACGAAATACAGATGTAACTCTGTGAGATGAATTAACAGAACCCTAAGCAGTTTCTCAGAAAGCTTCTTTCCAGATTTCATCTGAGGATATTTCCTTTTTCAGCATTGCCCTCTATTGGCTTCCAAATATCACTTTGCCAATTCCACAAGACTGTCTTAGCGAAAGGCTTCTTGAGGGGAAAGCTGTAACTCTGTGAGATGATTTCACAGAACACAAAGAAGTTTCTCAGAAAGCTTCTTTCTCGTTGTTATCGGAGTTTATATCCTTTGGCCCTATAGTCTTCAAAGGGATCCGAAATATCTGTTCTCAGATTCCACAGAAATAAGGCTAGCAAAGAGATCCACGAAATACAGATGTAACTCTGTGAGATGAATTAACAGAACACTAAGCAGTTTCTCAGAAAGCTTCTTTCCAGATTTCATCTGAGGATATTTCCTTTTTCACCATAGCCCTCTATGGGCTTCCAAATATCACTTTGCCAATTCCACAATAAATGTCTTAGCGAAAGACTTCTTGTGGGGAAAGCTGTAACTCTGTGAGATGATTTCACAGAACACAAAGAAGTTTCTCAGAAAGCTTCCTTCTCTTTCTTATCGGAGTTTATTTCCTTTGGCCCTATATTCATCAAAGGGATCCGAAATATCTCTTCTCAGATTCCACAGAAATAAGGCTAGCAAAGAGATCCACGAAATACAGATGTAACTCGGTGAGATGAATTAACAGAACACTAAGCAGTTTCTCAGAAAGCTTCTTTCCAGATTTCATCTGAGGATATTTCCTTTTTCACCATTGCCCTCTATGGGCTTCCAAATATCACTTTGCCAATTCCACAAGAACTGTCTTAGCGAAAGGCTTCTTGAGGGGAAAGCTGTAACTCTGTGAGATGATTTCACAGAACACAAAGAAGTTTCTCAGAAAGCTTCCTTCTCTTTCTTATCGGAGTTTATTTCCTTTGGCCCTATATTCATCAAAGGGATCCGAAATATCTCTTCTCAGATTCCACAGAAATAAGGCTAAAAAGAGATCCACGAAATACAGATGTAACTCTGTGAGATGAATTAACAGAACACTAAGCAGTTTCTCAGAAAGCTTCTTTCCAGATTTCATCTGAGGATATTTCCTTTTTCACCATTGCCCTCTATGGGCTCCCAAATATCACTTTGCCAATTCCACAAGAACTGTCTCAGCGAAAGGCTTCTTGAGGGGAAAGCTGTAACTCTGTGAGATGATTTCACAGAACACAAAGAAGTTTCTCAGAAAGCTTCTTTCTCGTTGTTATCGGAGTTTATATCCTTTTTCCCTACAGTCTTCAAAGGGATCTGAAATATCTGTTCTCAGATTCCACAGAAATAAGGCTAGCAAAGAGATCCACGAAATACAGATGTAACTCTGTGAGATGAATTAACAGAACACTAAGCAGTTTCTCAGAAAGCTTCTTTCCAGATTTCATCTGAGGATATTTCCTTTTTCACCATTGCCCTCTATGGGCTTCCAAATATCACTTTGCCAATTCCACAAGAACTGTCTTAGCGAAAGGCTTCTTGAGGGGAAAGCTGTAACTCTGTGAGATGATTTCACAGAACACAAAGAAGTTTCTCAGAAAGCTTCTTTCTCATTGTTATCGGAGTTTATATCCTTTGGCCCTATAGTCTTCAAAGGGATCCGTAATATCTGTTCTCAGATTCCACAGAAATAAGGCTAGCAAAGAGATCCACGAAATACAGATGTAACTCTGTGAGATGAATTAACAGAACACTAAGTAGTTTCTCAGAAAGCTTCTTTCCAGATTTCATCTGAGGATATTTCCTTTTTCACCATAGCCCTCTATGCGCTTCCAAATATCACTTTGCCAATTCCACAATAAATGTCTTAGCGAAAGACTTCTTGTGGGGAAAGCTGTAACTCTGTGAGATGATTTCACACAACACAAAGAAGTTTCTCAGAAAGTTTCTTTCTCTTTGTTATCGGAGTTTATTTCCTTTGGCCCTATAGTATTTAAAGGGATCCGAAATATCTGTTCTCAGATTCCACAGAAATAAGGCTAGCAAAGAGATCCACGAAATACAGATGTAACTCTGTGAGATGAATTAACAGAACACTAAGCAGTTTCTCAGAAAGCTTCTTTCCAGATTTCATCTGAGGATATTTCCTTTTTCACCATTGCCCTCTATGGGCTTCCAAATATCACTTTGCCAATTCCACAAGAACTGTCTTAGCAAAAGGCTTCTTGAGGGGAAAGCTGTAACTCTGTGAGATGATTTCACAGAACACAAAGAAGTTTCTCAGAAAGCTTCCTTCTCTTTCTTATCGGAGTTTATTTCCTTTGGCCCTATATTCATCAAAGGGATCCGAAATATCTCTTCTCAGATTCCACAGAAATAAGGCTAGCAAAGACATCCACGAAATACAGATGCAACTCTGTGAGATGAATTAACAGAACACTAAGCAGTTTCTCAGAAAGCTTCTTTCCAGATTTCATCTGAGGATATTTCCTTTTTCACCATTGCCCTCTATGGGCTTCCAAATATCACTTTGCCAATTCCACAAGAACTGTCTTAGCGAAAGGCTTCTTGAGGGGAAAGCTGTAACTCTGTGAGATGATTTCACAGAACACAAAGAAGTTTCTCAGAAAGCTTCTTTCTCGTTGTTATCGGAGTTTATATCCTTTGGCCCTATAGTCTTCAAAGGGTTCCGAAATATCTGTTCTCAGATTCCACAGAAATAAGGCTAGCAAAGAGATCCACGAAATACAGATGTAACTCTGTGAGATGAATTAACAGAACACTAAGCAGTTTCTCAGAAAGCTTCTTTCCAGATTTCATCTGAGGATATTTCCTTTTTCACCATTGCCCTCTATGGGCTTCCAAATATCACTTTGCCAATTCCACAAGACTGTCTTAGCGAAAGGCTTCTTGAGGGGAAAGCTGTAACTCTGCGAGATGATTTCACAGAACACAAAGAAGTTTCTCAGAAAGCTTCTTTCTCGTTGTTATCGGAGTTTACATCCTTTGGCCCTATAGTCTTCAAAAGGATCCGAAATATCTGTTCTCAGATTCCACAGAAATAAGGCTAGCAAAGAGATCCACGAAATACAGATGTAACTCTGTGAGATGAATACATAGAACACTAAGCAGTTTCTCAGAAAGCTTCTTTCCAGATTTCATCTGAGGATATTTCCTTTTTCACCATTGCCGTCTATGGGCTTCTAAATATCACTTTGCCAATTCAACAAGAACTGTCTTAGCGAAAGGCTTCTTGAGGGGAAAGATGTAACTCTGTGAGATGAGTTCACAGAACACAAAGAAGTTTCTCAGAAAGCTTCTTTCTCGTTGTTATCGGAGTTTATATCCTTTGGCCCTATAGTCTTCAAAGTGATCCGAAATATCTGTTCTCAGATTCCACAGAAATAAGGCTAGCAAAGAGATCCACGAAATACAGATGTAACTCTGTGAGATGAATTAACAGAACACTAAGCAGTTTCTCAGAAAGCTTCTTTCCAGATTTCATCTGAGGATATTTCCTTTTTCACCATAGCCCTCTAAGGGCTTCCAAATATCACTTTGCCAATTCCACAATAAATGTCTTAGCGAAAGACTTCTTGTGGGGAAAGCTGTAACTCTGTGAGATGATTTCACGGAACACAAAAAGTTTCTCAGAAAGTTTCTTTCTCTTTGTTATCGGAGTTTATTTCCTTTGGCCCTATAGTCTTTAAAGGGATCCGAAATATCTGTTCTCAGATTCCACAGAAATAAGGCTAGCAAAGAGATCCACGAAATACAGATGTAACTCTGTGAGATGAATTAACAGAACACTAAGCAGTTTCTCAGAAAGCTTCTTTCCAGATTTCATCTGAGGATATTTCCTTTTTCACCATTGCCCTCTATGGGCTTCCAAATATCACTTTGCCAATTCCACAAGAACTGTCTTATCGAAAGGCTTCTTGAGGGGAAAGCTGTAACTCTGTGAGATGATTTCACAGAACACAAAGAAGTTTCTCAGAAAGCTTCTTTCTCCTTGTTATCGGAGTTTATATCCTTTGGCCCTATAGTCTTCAAAGGGATCCGAAATATCTGTACTCAGATTCCACAGAAATAAGGCTAGCAAAGAGATCCACGAAATACAGATGTAACTCTGTGAGATGAATTAACAGAACACTAAGCAGTTTCTCAGAAAGCTTCTTTCCAGATTTCATCTGAGGATATTTCCTTTTTCACCATAGCCCTCTATGCTCTTCCAAATATCACTTTGCCAACTCCACAATAAATGTCTTAGCGAAAGACTTCTTGTGGGGAAAGCTGTAACTCTGTGAGATGATTTCACAGAACACAATGAAGTTTCTCAGAAAGCTTCCTTCTCTTTCTTATCGGAGTATATTTCCTTTGGCCCTATATTCATCAAAGGGATCCGAAATATCTCTTCTCAGATTCCACAGAAATAAGGCTAGCAAAGAGATCCACGAAATACAGATGTAACTCTGTGAGATGAATTAACAGAACACTAAGCAGTTTCTCAGAAAGCTTCTTTCCAGATTTCATCTGAGGATATTTCCTTTTTCACCATTGCCCTCTATGGGCTTCCAAATATCACTTTGCCAATTCCACAAGAACTGTCTTAGCGAAAGGCTTCTTCAGTAGAAAGCTGTAACTCTGTGAGATGATTTCACAGAACACAAAGAAGTTTCTCAGAAAGCTTCCTTCTCTTTCTTATCGGAGTTTATTTCCTTTGGCCCTATATTCATCAATGGGATGAGAAATATCTCTTCTCAGATTCCAAAGAAATAAGGCTAGCAAAGACATCCACGAAATACAGATGCAACTCTGTGAGATGAATTAACAGAACACTAAGCAGTTTCTCAGAAAGCTTCTTTCCAGATTTCATCTGAGGATATTTCCTTTTTCACCATTGCCCTCTATGGGCTTCCAAATATCACTTTCCCAATTCCACAAGAACTGTCTTAGCGAAAGGCTTATTGAGGGGAAAGCTGTAACTCTGTGAGATGATTTCACAGAACACAAAGAAGTTTCTCAGAAAGCTTCTTTCTCGTTGTTATCGGAGTTTATATCCTTTGGCCCTATAGTCTTCAAAGGGATCCGAAATATCTGTTCTCAGATTCCACAGAAATAAGGCTAGCAAAGAGATCCACGAAATACAGATGTAACTCTGTGAGATGAATTAACAGAACACTAAGCAGTTTCTCAGAAAGCTTCTTTCCAGATTTCATGTGAGGATATTTCCTTTTTCACCCTTGCCCTCTATGGGCTTCCAAATATCACTTTGCCAATTCCACAAGAACTGTCTTAGAGAAAGGCTTCTTAAGGGGAAAGCTGTAACTCTGTGAGATGATTTCACAGAACACAAAGAAGTTTCTCAGAAAGCTTCTTTCTCATTGTTATCGGAGTTTATATCCTTTGGCCCTATAGTCTTCAAAGGGATCTGAAATATCTGTTCTCAGATTGCACAGAAATAAGGCTAGCAAAGAGATCCACGAAATACAGATGTAACTCTGTGAGATGAATTAACAGAACACTAAGCAGTTTCTCAGAAACTTCTTTCCAGATTTCATCTGAGGATATTTCCTTTTTCACCATAGCCCTCTATGCGCTTCCAAATATCACTTTGCCAATTCCACAATAAATGTCTTAGCGAAAGACTTCTTGTGGGGAAAGCTGTAACTCTGTGAGATGATTTCACAGAACACAAAAAGTTTCTCAGAAAGTTTCTTTCTCTTTGTTATCGGAGTTTATTTCCTTTGGCCCTATAGTCTTTAAAGGGATCCGAAATATCTGTTCTCAGATTCCACAGAAATAAGGCTAGCAAAGAGATCCACAAAATACAGATGTAACTCTGTGAGATGAATTAACAGAACACTAAGCAGTTTCTCAGAAAGCTTCTTTCCAGATTTCATCTGAGGATATTTCCTTTTTCACCATTGCCCTCTATGGGCTTCCAAATATCACTTTGCCAATTCCACAAGAACTGTCTTAGCGAAAGGCTTCTTGAGGAGAAAGCTGTAACTCTGTGAGATGATTTCACAGAACACAAAGAAGTTTCTCAGAAAGCTTCTTTCTCGTTGTTATCGGAGTTTATATCCTTTGGCCCTATAGTCTTCAAAGGGATCCGAAATATCTGTTCTCAGATTCCACAGAAATAAGGCTAGCAAAGAGATACACCAAATACAGATGTAACTCTGTGAGATGAATTAACAGAACACTAAGCAGTTTCTCAGAAAGCTTCTTTCCAGATCTCATCTGAGGATATTTCCTTTTTCACCATAGCCCTCTATGGGCTTCCAAATATCACTTTGCCAATTCCACAAGAACTGTCTTAGCAAAAGGCTTCTTGAGGGGAAAGCTGTAACTCTGTGAGATGATTTCACAGAACACAAAGAAGTTTCTCAGAAAGCTTCCTTCTCTTTCTTATCGGAGTTAATTTCCTTTGGCCCTATATTCATCAAAGTGATCCGAAATATCTCTTCTCAGATTCCACAGAAATAAGGCAAGCAAAGACATCCACGAAATACAGATGCAACTCTGTGAGATGAATTAACAGAACACTAAGCAGTTTCTCAGAAAGCTTCTTTCCAGATTTCATCTGAGGATATTTCCTTTTTCACCATTGCCCTCTATGGGCTTCCAAATATCACTTTGCCAATTCCACAAGAACTGTCTTAGCGAAAGGCTTCTTGAGGGGAAAGCTGTAACTCTGTGAGTTGATTTCACAGAACACAAAGAAGTTTCTCAGAAAGCTTCTTTCTCGTTGTTATCGGAGTTTATATCCTTTGGCCCTATAGTCTTCAAAGGGATCCGAAATATCTGTTCTCAGATTCCACAGAAATAAGGCTAGCAAAGAGATCCACGAAATACAGATGTAACTCTGTGAGATGAATTAATAGAACACTAAGCAGTTTCTCAGAAAGCTTCTTTCCAGATTTCATCTGAGGATATTTCCTTTTTCACCATTGCCGTCTATGGGCTTCCAAATATCACTTTGCCAATTCAACAAGAACTGTCTTAGCGAAAGGCTTCTTGAGGGGAAAGATGTAACTCTGTGAGATGAGTTCACAGAACACAAAGAAGTTTCTCAGAAAGCTTCTTTCTCGTTGTTATCGGAGTTTATATCCTTTGGCCCTATAGTCTTCAAAGTGATCCGAAATATCTGTTCTCAGATTCCACAGAAATAAGGCTAGCAAAGAGATCCACGAAATACAGATGTAACTCTGTGAGATGAATTAACAGAACACTAAGCAGTTTCTCAGAAAGCTTCTTTCCAGATTTCATCTGAGGATATTTCCTTTTTCACCATAGCCCTCTATGCGCTTCCAAATATCACTTTGCCAATTCCACAATAAATGTCTTAGCGAAAGACTTCTTGTGGGGAAAGCTGTAACTCTGTGAGATGATTTCACGGAACACAAAAAGTTTCTCAGAAAGTTTCTTTCTCTTTGTTATCGGAGTTTATTTCCTTTGGCCCTATAGTCTTTAAAGGGATCCGAAATATCTGTTCTCAGATTCCACAGAAATAAGGCTAGCAAAGAGATCCACGAAATACAGATGTAACTCTGTGAGATGAATTAACAGAACACTAAGCAGTTTCTCAGAAAGCTTCTTTCCAGATTTCATCTGAGGATATTTCCTTTTTCACCATTGCCCTCTATGGGCTTCCAAATATCACTTTGCCAATTCCACAAGAACTGTCTTATCGAACGGCTTCTTGAGGGGAAAGCTGTAACTCTGTGAGATGATTTCACAGAACACAAAGAAGTTTCTCAGAAAGCTTCTTTCTCCTTGTTATCGGAGTTTATATCCTTTGGCCCTATAGTCTTCAAAGGGATCCGAAATATCTGTACTCAGATTCCACAGAAATAAGGCTAGCAAAGAGATCCACGAAATACAGATGTAACTCTGTGAGATGAATTAACAGAACACTAAGCAGTTTCTCAGAAAGCTTCTTTCCAGATTTCATCTGAGGATATTTCCTTTTTCACCATAGCCCTCTATGCTCTTCCAAATATCACTTTGCCAATTCCACAATAAATGTCTTAGCGAAAGACTTCTTGTGGGGAAAGATGTAACTCTGTGAGATGATTTCACAGAACACAATGAAGTTTCTCAGAAAGCTTCCTTCTCTTTCTTATCGCAGTATATTTCCTTTGGCCCTATATTCATCAAAGGGATCCGAAATATCTCTTCTCAGATTCCACAGAAATAAGGCTAGCAAAGAGATCCACGAAATACAGATGTAACTCTGTGAGATGAATTAACAGAACACTAAGCAGTTTCTCAGAAAGCTTCTTTCCAGATTTCATCTGAGGATATTTCCTTTTTCACCATTGCCCTCTATGGGCTTCCAAATATCACTTTGCCAATTCCACAAGAACTGTCTTAGCGAAAGGCTTCTTGAGGGGAAAGCTGTAACTCTGTGAGATGATTTCACAGAACACAAAGAAGTTTCTCAGAAAGCTTCCTTCTCTTTCTTATCGGAGTTTATTTCCTTTGGCCCTATATTCATCAAAGGGATGAGAAATATCTCTTCTCAGATTCCAAAGAAATAAGGCTAGCAAAGACATCCACGAAATACAGATGCAACTCTGTGAGATGAATTAACAGAACACTAAGCAGTTTCTCAGAAAGCTTCTTTCCAGATTTCATCTGAGGATATTTCCTTTTTCACCATTGCCCTCTATGGGCTTCCAAATATCACTTTCCCAATTCCACAAGAACTGTCTTAGCGAAAGGCTTATTGAGGGGAAAGCTGTAACTCTGTGAGATGATTTCACAGAACACAAAGAAGTTTCTCAGAAAGCTTCTTTCTCGTTGTTATCGGAGTTTATATCCTTTGGCCCTATAGTCTTCAAAGGGATCCGAAATATCTGTTCTCAGATTCCACAGAAATAAGGCTAGCAAAGAGATCCACGAAATACAGATGTAACTCTGTGAGATGAATTAACAGAACACTAATCAGTTTCTCAGAAAGCTTCTTTCCAGATTTCATGTGAGGATATTTCCTTTTTCACACTTGCCCTCTATGGGCTTCCAAATATCACTTTGCCAATTCCACAAGAACTGTCTTAGAGAAAGGCTTCTTAAGGGGAAAGCTGTAACTCTGTGAGATGATTTCACAGAACACAAAGAAGTTTCTCAGAAAGCTTCTTTCTCATTGTTATCGGAGTTTATATCCTTTGGCCCTATAGTCTTCAAAGGGATCTGAAATATCTGTTCTCAGATTGCACAGAAATAAGGCTAGCAAAGAGATCCACGAAATACAGATGTAACTCTGTGAGATGAATTAACAGAACACTAAGCAGTTTCTCAGAAACTTCTTTCCAGATTTCATCTGAGGATATTTCCTTTTTCACCATAGCCCTCTATGCGCTTCCAAATATCACTTTGCCAATTCCACAATAAATGTCTTAGCGAAAGACTTCTTGTGGGGAAAGCTGTAACTCTGTGAGATGATTTCACAGAACACAAAGAAGTTTCTCAGAAAGCTTCTTTCTCGTTGTTATCGGAGTTTATATCCTTTGGCCCTATAGTCTTCAAAAGGATCCGAAATATCTGTTCTCAGATTCCACAGAAATAAGGCTAGCAAAGAGATCCACGAAATACAGATGTAACTCTGTGAGATGAATTAATAGAACACTAAGCAGTTTCTCAGAAAGCTTCTTTCCAGATTTCATCTGAGGATATTTCCTTTTTCACCATTGCCGTCTATGGGCTTCCAAATATCACTTTGCCAATTCAACAAGAACTGTCTTAGCGAAAGGCTTCTTTAGGGGAAAGATGTAACTCTGTGAGATGATTTCACAGAACACAAAGAAGTTTCTCAGAAAGCTTCTTTCTCGTTGTTATCGGAGTTTATATCCTTTGGCCCTATAGTCTTCAAAGGGATCCGAAATATCTGTTCTCAGATTCCACAGAAATAAGGCTAGCAAAGAGATCCACGAAATACAGATGTAACTCTGTGGGATGAATTAACAGAACACTAAGCAGTTTCTCAGAAAGCTTCTTTCCAGATTTCATCTGAGGATATTTCCTTTTTCACCATTGCCCTCTATGGGCTTCTAAATATCACTTTGCCAATTCAACAAGAACTGTCTTAGCGAAAGGCTTCTTGAGGGGTAAGCTGTAACTCTGTGAGTTGATTTCACAGAACACAAAGAAGTTTCTCAGAAAGCTTCTTTCTCGTTGTTATCGGAGTTTATATCCTTTGGCCCTAAAGTCTTCAAAGGGATCCGAAATATCTGTTCTCAGATTCCACAGAAATAAGGCTAGCAAAGAGATCCACGAAATACAGATGTAACTCTGTGAGATGAATTAACAGAACACTAAGCAGTTTCTCAGAAAGCTTCTTTCCAGATTTCATGTGAGGATATTTCCTTTTTCACCATTGCCCTCTATGGGCTTCCAAATATCACTTTGCCAATTCCACAAGAACTGTCTTAGAGAAAGGCTTCTTAAGGGGAAAGCTGTAACTCTGTGAGATGATTTCACAGAACACAAAGAAGTTTCTCAGAAAGTTTCTTTCTCATTGTTATCGGAGTTTATATCCTTTGGCCCTATAGTCTTCAAAGGGATCCGAAATATCTGTTCTCAGATTCCACAGAAATAAGGCTAGCAAAGAGATACACCAAATACAGATGTAACTCTGTGAGATGAATTAACAGAACACTAAGCAGTTTCTCAGAAACTTCCTTCCAGATTTCATCTGAGGATACTTCCTTTTTCACCATAGCCCTCTATGCGCTTCCAAATATCACTTTGCCAATTCCACAATAAATGTCTTAGCGAAAGACTTCTTGTGGGGAAAGCTGTAACTCTGTGAGATGATTTCACAGAACACAAAAAGTTTCTCAGAAAGTTTCTTTCTCTTTGTTATCGGAGTTTATTTCCTTTGGCCCTATAGTCTTTAAAGGGATCCGAAATATCTGTTCTCAGATTCCACAGAAATAAGGCTAGCAAAGAGATCCATGAAATACAGATGTAACTCTGTGAGATGAATTAACAGAACACTAAGCAGTTTCTCAGAAAGCTTCTTTCCAGATTTCATCTGAGGATATTTCCTTTTTCACCATTGCCCTCTATGGGCTTCCAAATATCACTTTGCCAATTCCACAAGAACTGTCTTAGCGAAAGGCTTCTTGAGGAGAAAGCTGTAACTCTGTGAGATGATTTCACAGAACACAAAGAAGTTTCTCAGAAAGCTTCTTTCTCGTTGTTATCGGAGTTTATATCCTTTGGCCCTATAGTCTTCAAAGGGATCCGAAATATCTGTTCTCAGATTCCACAGAAATAAGGCTAGCAAAGAGATACACCAAATACAGATGTAACTCTGTGAGATGAATTAACAGAACACTAAGCAGTTTCTCAGAAAGCTTCTTTCCAGATTTCATCTGAGGATATTTCCTTTTTCACCATAGCCCTCTATGGGCTTCCAAATATCACTTTGCCAATTCCACAAGAACTGTCTTAGCAAAAGGCTTCTTGAGGGGAAAGCTGTAACTCTGTGAGATGATTTCACAGAACACAAAGAAGTTTCTCAGAAAGCTTCCTTCTCTTTCTTATCGGAGTTTATTTCCTTTGGCCCTATATTCATCAAAGTGATCCGAAATATCTCTTCTCAGATTCCACAGAAATAAGGCTAGCAAAGACATCCACGAAATACAGATGCAACTCTGTGAGATGAATTAACAGAACACTAAGCAGTTTCTCAGAAAGCTTCTTTCCAGATTTCATCTGAGGATATTTCCTTTTTCACCATTGCCCTCTATGGGCTTCCAAATATCACTTTGCCAATTCCACAAGAACTGTCTTAGCGAAAGGCTTCTTGAGGGGAAAGCTGTAACTCTGTGAGTTGATTTCACAGAACACAAAGAAGTTTCTCAGAAAGCTTCTTTCTCGTTGTTATCGGAGTTTATATCCTTTGGCCCTATAGTCTTCAAAGGGATCCGAAATATCTGTTCTCAGATTAAACAGAAATAAGGCTAGCAAAGAGATCCACGAAATACAGATGTAACTCTGTGAGATGAATTAAAAGAACACTAAGCAGTTTCTCAGAAAGCTTCTTTCCAGATTTCATCTGAGGATATTTCCTTTTTCACCATAGCCCTCTATGCGCTTTCAAATATCACTTTGCCAATTCCACAATAAATGCCTTAGCGAAAGACTTCTTGTGGGGAAAGCTGTAACTCTGTGAGATGATTTCACAGAACACAAAGAAGTTTCTCAGAAAGTTTCTTTCTCTTTGTTATCGGAGTTTATTTCCTTTGGCCCTATAGTCTTTAAAAGGATCCGAAATATCTGTTCTCAGATTCCACAGAAATAAGGCTAGCAAAGAGATCCACGAAATACAGATGTAACTCTGTGAGATGAATTAACAGAACACTAAGCAGTTTCTCAGAAAGCTTCTTTCCAGATTTCATCTGAGGATATTTCCTTTTTCACCATAGCCCTCTATGCGCTTCCAAATATCACTTTGCCAATTCCACAATAAATGTCTTAGCGAAAAACTTCTTGTGGTGAAAGCTGTAACTCTGTGAGATGATTTCACAGAACACAAAGAAGTTTCTCAGAAAGTTTCTTTCTCTTTGTTATCGGAGTTTATTTCCTTTGGCCCTATAGTCTTTAAAGAGATCCGAAATATCTGTTCTCAGATTCCACAGAAATAAGGCTAGCAAAGAGATCCACGAAATACAGATGTAACTCTGTGAGATGAATTAACAGAACACTAAGCAGTTTCTCAAAAAGCTTCCTTCCAGATTTCATCTGAGGATATTTCCTTTTTCACCATTGCCCTCTATGAGCTTCCAAATATCACTTTGCCAATTCCACAAGAACTGTCTTAGCGAAAGGCTTCTTGAGGGGAAAGCTGTAACTCTGTGAGATGATTTCACAGAACACAAAGAAGTTTCTCAGAAAGCTTCTTTCTCATTGTTATCGGAGTTTATATCCTTTGGCCCTATAGTCTTCAAAGGGATCCGAAATATCTGTTCTCAGATTCCACAGAAATAAGGCTAGCAAAGAGATCCACGAAATACAGATGTAACTCTGTGAGATGAATTAACAGAACACTAAGCAGTTTCTCAGAAAGCTTCTTTCCAGATTTCATCTGAGGATATTTCCTTTTTCACCATTGCCCTCTATGGGCTTCCAAATATCACTTTGCCAATTCCACAAGACTGTCTTAGCGAAAGGCTTCTTGAGGGGAAAGCTGTAACTCTCTGAGATGATTTCACAGAACACAAAGAAGTTTCTCAGAAAGCTTCTTTCTCGTTGTTATCGGAGTTTATATCCTTTGGCCCTATAGTCTTCAAAAGGATCCGAAATATCTGTTCTCAGATTCCACAGAAATAAGGCTAGCAAAGAGATCGACGAAATACAGATGTAACTCTGTGAGATGAATTAATAGAACACTAAGCAGTTTCTCAGAAAGCTTCTTTCCAGATTTCATCTGAGGATATTTCCTTTTTCACCATTGCCGTCTATGGGCTTCCAAATATCACTTTGCCAATTCAACAAGAACTGTCTTAGCGAAAGGCTTCTTGAGGGGAAAGATGTAACTCTGAGAGATGATTTCACAGAACACAAAGAAGTTTCTCAGAAAGCTTCTTTCTCGTTGTTATCGGAGTTTATATCCTTTGGCCCTATAGTCTTCAAAGGGATCCGAAATATCTGTTCTCAGATTCCACAGAAATAAGGGTAGCAAAGAGATCCACGAAATGCAGATGTAACTCTGTGAGATGAATTAACAGAACACTAAGCAGTTTCTCAGAAAGCTTCTTTCCAGATTTCATCTGAGGATATTTCCTTTTTCACCATAGCCCTCTATGGGCTTCCAAATATCACTTTGCCAATTCAACAAGAACTGTCTTAGCGAAATGCTTCTTGAGGGGAAAGCTGTAACTCTGTGAGATGATTTCACAGAACACAAAGAAGTTTCTCAGAAAGCTTCTTTCTCGTTGTTATCGGAGTTTATATCCTTTGGCCCTATAGTCTTCAAAGGGATCCGAAATATCTGTACTCAGATTCCACAGAAATAAGGCTAGCAAAGAGATCCACGAAATACAGATGTAACTCTGTGAGATGAATTAACAGAACACTAAGCAGTTTCTCAGAAATCTTCTTTCCAGATTTCATCTGAGGATATTTCCTTTTTCACCATTGCCCTCTACGGGCTTCCAAATATCACTTTGCCAATTCCACAAGAACTGTCTTAGCGAAAGGCTTCTTGAGGGGAAAGCTGTAACTCTGTGAGATGATTTCACAGAACACAAAGAAGTTTCTCAGAAAGCTTGTTTCTCATTGTTATCGGAGTTTATATCCTTTGGCCCTATAGTCTTCAAAGGGATCCGAAATATCTGTTCTCAGATTCCACAGAAATAAGGCTAGCAAAGAGATCCACGAAATACAGATGTAACTCTGTGAGATGAATTAACAGAACACTAAGCAGTTTCTCAGAAACTTCTTTCCAGATTTCATCTGAGGATATTTCCTTTTTCACCATAGCCCTCTATGCGCTTCCAAATATCACTTTGCCAATTCCACAATAAATGTCTTAGCGAAAGACTTCTTGTGGGGAAAGCTGTAAGTCTGTGAGATGATTTCACAGAACACAAAAAGTTTCTCAGAAAGTTTCTTTCTCTTTGTTATCGGAGTTTATTTCCTTTGGCCCTATAGTCTTTAAAGGGATCCGAAATATCTGTTCTCAGATTCCACAGAAATAAGGCTAGCAAAGAGATCCACGAAATACAGATGTAACTCTGTGAGATGAATTAACAGAACACTAAGCAGTTTCTCAGAAAGCTTCTTTCCAGATTTCATCTGAGGATATTTCCTTTTTCACCATTGCCCTCTATGGGCTTCCAAATATCACTTTGCCAATTCCACAAGAACTGTCTTAGCGAAAGGCTTCTTGAGGGGAAAGCTGTAACTCTGTGAGATGATTTCACAGAACACAAAGAAGTTTCTCAGAAAGCTTCTTTCTCGTTGTTATCGGAGTTTATTTCCTTTGGCCCTATAGTCTTTAAAGGGATCCGAAATATCTGTTCTCAGATTCCACAGAAATAAGGCTAGCAAAGAGATCCACGAAATACAGATGTAACCCTGTGAGATGAATTAACAGAACACTAAGCAGTTTCTCAAAAAGCTTCTTTCCAGATTTCATCTGAGGATATATCCTTTTTCACCATTGCCCTCTATGGGCTTCCAAATATCACTTTCCCAATTCCACAAGAACTGTCTTAGCGAAAGGCTTCTTGAGGGGAAAGCTGTAACTCTGTGAGATGATTTCCCAGAACACAAAGAAGTTTCTCAGAAAGCTTCCTTCTCTTTCTAATCGGAGTTTATTTCCTTTGGCCCTATATTCATCAAAGGGATCCGAAATATCTGTTCTCAGATTCCACAGAAATAAGGCTAGCAAAGAGATCCACGAAATACAGATGTAACTCTGTGAGATGAATTAACAGAACACTAAACAGTTTCTCAGAAAGCTTCTTTCCAGATTTCATCTGAGGATATTTCCTTTTTCACCATTGCCCTCTATGGGCTTCCAAATATCACTTTGCCAATTCCACAAGAACTGTCTTAGCGAAAGGCTTCTTGAGGTGAAAGCTGTAACTCTGTGAGATGATTTCCCAGAACACAAAGAAGTTTCTCAGAAAGCTTCTTTCTCGTTGTTATCGGAGTTTATATCCTTTGGCCCTATAGTCTTCAAAAGGATCCGAAATATCTGTTCTCAGATTCCACAAAAATAAGGCTAGCGAAGAGATCCACGAAATACAGATGTAACTCTGTGAGATGAATTAACAGAACACTAAGCAGTTTCTCAGAAAGCTTCTTTCCAGATTTCATCTGAGGATATTTCCTTTTTCACCATTGCCCTCTATGGGCTTCCAAATATCACTTTGCCAATTCAACAAGAACTGTCTTAGCGAAAGGCTTCTTGAGGGGAAAGATGTAACTCTGTGAGATGATTTCACAGAACACAAAGACGTTTCTCAGAAAGCTTCTTTCACGTTGTTATCGGTGTTTATATCTTTTGGCCCTATAGTCTTCAAAGGGATCCGAAATATCTGTTCTCAGATTCCACAGAAATAAGGCTAGCAAAGAGATCCACGAAATACAGATGTAACTCTGTGAGATGAATTAAAAGAACACTAAGCAGTTTCTCAGAAAGCTTCTTTCCAGATTTCATCTGAGGATATTTCCTTTTTCACCATAGCCCTCTATGGGCTTCCAAATATCACTTTGCCAATTCCACAAGAACTGTCTTAGCAAAAGGCTTCTTGAGGGGAAAGCTGTAACTCTGTGAGATGATTTCACAGAACACAAAGAAGTTTCTCAGAAAGCTTCCTTCTCTTTCTTATCGGAGTTTATTTCCTTCGGCCCTATATTCATCAAAGGGATCCGAAATATCTCTTCTCAGATTCCACAGAAATAAGGCTAGCAAAGAGATCCACGAAATACAGATGTAACTCTGTGAGATGAATTAACAGAACACTAAGCAGTTTCTCAGAAAGCTTCTTTGCAGATTTCATCTGAGGATATTTCCTTTTTCACCATAGCCCTCTATGGGCTTCCAAATATCACTTTGCCAATTCCACAATAAATATCTTAGAGAAAGACTTGTTGTGGGGAAAGCTGTAACTCTGTGAGATGATTTCACAGAACACAAAGAAGTTTCTCAGAAAGCTTCTTTCTCGTTGTTATCGGAGTTTATATCCTTTGGCCCTATAGTCTTCAAAAGGATCCGAAATATCTGTTCTCAGATTCCACAGAAATAAGGCTAGCAAAGAGATCCACGAAATACAGATGTAACTCTGTGAGATGAATTAATAGAACACTAAGCAGTTTCTCAGAAAGCTTCTTTCCAGATTTCATCTGAGGATATTTCCTTTTTCACCATTGCCGTCTATGGGCTTCCAAATATCACTTTGCCAATTCAACAAGAACTGTCTTAGCGAAAGGCTTCTTTAGGGGAAAGATGTAACTCTGTGAGATGATTTCACAGAACACAAAGAAGTTTCTCAGAAAGCTTCTTTCTCGTTGTTATCGGAGTTTATATCCTTTGGCCCTATAGTCTTCAAAGGGATCCGAAATATCTGTTCTCAGATTCCACAGAAATAAGGCTAGCAAAGAGATCCACGAAATACAGATGTAACTCTGTGGGATGAATTAACAGAACACTAAGCAGTTTCTCAGAAAGCTTCTTTCCAGATTTCATCTGAGGATATTTCCTTTTTCACCATTGCCCTCTATGGGCTTCTAAATATCACTTTGCCAATTCAACAAGAACTGTCTTAGCGAAAGGCTTCTTGAGGGGTAAGCTGTAACTCTGTGAGTTGATTTCACAGAACACAAAGAAGTTTCTCAGAAAGCTTCTTTCTCGTTGTTATCGGAGTTTATATCCTTTGGCCCTATAGTCTTCAAAGGGATCCGAAATATCTGTTCTCAGATTCCACAGAAATAAGGCTAGCAAAGAGATCCACGAAATACAGATGTAACTCTGTGAGATGAATTAACAGAACACTAAGCAGTTTCTCAGAAAGCTTCTTTCCAGATTTCATGTGAGGATATTTCCTTTTTCACCATTGCCCTCTACGGGCTTCCAAATATCACTTTGCCAATTCCACAAGAACTGTCTTAGAGAAAGGCTTCTTAAGGGGAAAGCTGTAACTCTGTGAGATGATTTCACAGAACACAAAGAAGTTTCTCAGAAAGTTTCTTTCTCATTGTTATCGGAGTTTATATCCTTTGGCCCTATAGTCTTCAAAGGGATCCGAAATATCTGTTCTCAGATTCCACAGAAATAAGGCTAGCAAAGAGATACACCAAATACAGATGTAACTCTGTGAGATGAATTAACAGAACACTAAGCAGTTTCTCAGAAACTTCCTTCCAGATTTCATCTGAGGATACTTCCTTTTTCACCATAGCCCTCTATGCGCTTCCAAATATCACTTTGCCAATTCCACAATAAATGTCTTAGCGAAAGACTTCTTGTGGGGAAAGCTGTAACTCTGTGAGATGATTTCACAGAACACAAAAAGTTTCTCAGAAAGTTTCTTTCTCTTTGTTATCGGAGTTTATTTCCTTTGGCCCTATAGTCTTTAAAGGGATCCGAAATATCTGTTCTCAGATTCCACAGAAATAAGGCTAGCAAAGAGATCCATGAAATACAGATGTAACTCTGTGAGATGAATTAACAGAACACTAAGCAGTTTCTCAGAAAGCTTCTTTCCAGATTTCATCTGAGGATATTTCCTTTTTCACCATTGCCCTCTATGGGCTTCCAAATATCACTTTGCCAATTCCACAAGAACTGTCTTAGCGAAAGGCTTCTTGAGGAGAAAGCTGTAACTCTGTGAGATGATTTCACAGAACACAAAGAAGTTTCTCAGAAAGCTTCTTTCTCGTTGTTATCGGAGTTTATATCCTTTGGCCCTATAGTCTTCAAAGGGATCCGAAATATCTGTTCTCAGATTCCACAGAAATAAGGCTAGCAAAGAGATACACCAAATACAGATGTAACTCTGTGAGATGAATTAACAGAACACTAAGCAGTTTCTCAGAAAGCTTCTTTCCAGATTTCATCTGAGGATATTTCCTTTTTCACCATAGCCCTCTATGGGCTTCCAAATATCACTTTGCCAATTCCACAAGAACTGTCTTAGCAAAAGGCTTCTTGAGGGGAAAGCTGTAACTCTGTGAGATGATTTCACAGAACACAAAGAAGTTTCTCAGAAAGCTTCCTTCTCTTTCTTATCGGAGTTTATTTCCTTTGGCCCTATATTCATCAAAGTGATCCGAAATATCTCTTCTCAGATTCCACAGAAATAAGGCTAGCAAAGACATCCACGAAATACAGATGCAACTCTGTGAGATGAATTAACAGAACACTAAGCAGTTTCTCAGAAAGCTTCTTTCCAGATTTCATCTGAGGATATTTCCTTTTTCACCATTGCCCTCTATGGGCTTCCAAATATCACTTTGCCAATTCCACAAGAACTGTCTTAGCGAAAGGCTTCTTGAGGGGAAAGCTGTAACTCTGTGAGTTGATTTCACAGAACACAAAGAAGTTTCTCAGAAAGCTTCTTTCTCGTTGTTATCGGAGTTTATATCCTTTGGCCCTATAGTCTTCAAAGGGATCCGAAATATCTGTTCTCAGATTAAACAGAAATAAGGCTAGCAAAGAGATCCACGAAATACAGATGTAACTCTGTGAGATGAATTAAAAGAACACTAAGCAGTTTCTCAGAAAGCTTCTTTCCAGATTTCATCTGAGGATATTTCCTTTTTCACCATAGCCCTCTATGCGCTTTCAAATATCACTTTGCCAATTCCACAATAAATGCCTTAGCGAAAGACTTCTTGTGGGGAAAGCTGTAACTCTGTGAGATGATTTCACAGAACACAAAGAAGTTTCTCAGAAAGTTTCTTTCTCTTTGTTATCGGAGTTTATTTCCTTTGGCCCTATAGTCTTTAAAAGGATCCGAAATATCTGTTCTCAGATTCCACAGAAATAAGGCTAGCAAAGAGATCCACGAAATACAGATGTAACTCTGTGAGATGAATTAACAGAACACTAAGCAGTTTCTCAGAAAGCTTCTTTCCAGATTTCATCTGAGGATATTTCCTTTTTCACCATAGCCCTCTATGCGCTTCCAAATATCACTTTGCCAATTCCACAATAAATGTCTTAGCGAAAAACTTCTTGTGGTGAAAGCTGTAACTCTGTGAGATGATTTCACAGAACACAAAGAAGTTTCTCAGAAAGTTTCTTTCTCTTTGTTATCGGAGTTTATTTCCTTTGGCCCTATAGTCTTTAAAGAGATCCGAAATATCTGTTCTCAGATTCCACAGAAATAAGGCTAGCAAAGAGATCCACGAAATACAGATGTAACTCTGTGAGATGAATTAACAGAACACTAAGCAGTTTCTCAAAAAGCTTCCTTCCAGATTTCATCTGAGGATATTTCCTTTTTCACCATTGCCCTCTATGGGCTTCCAAATATCACTTTGCCAATTCCACAAGAACTGTCTTAGCGAAAGGCTTCTTGAGGGGAAAGCTGTAACTCTGTGAGATGATTTCACAGAACACAAAGAAGTTTCTCAGAAAGCTTCTTTCTCATTGTTATCGGAGTTTATATCCTTTGGCCCTATAGTCTTCAAAGGGATCCGAAATATCTGTTCTCAGATTCCACAGAAATAAGGCTAGCAAAGAGATCCACGAAATACAGATGTAACTCTGTGAGATGAATTAACAGAACACTAAGCAGTTTCTCAGAAAGCTTCTTTCCAGATTTCATCTGAGGATATTTCCTTTTTCACCATTGCCCTCTATGGGCTTCCAAATATCACTTTGCCAATTCCACAAGACTGTCTTAGCGAAAGGCTTCTTGAGGGGAAAGCTGTAACTCTGTGAGATGATTTCACAGAACACAAAGAAGTTTCTCAGAAAGCTTCTTTCTCGTTGTTATCGGAGTTTATATCCTTTGGCCCTATAGTCTTCAAAAGGATCCGAAATATCTGTTCTCAGATTCCACAGAAATAAGGCTAGCAAAGAGATCGACGAAATACAGATGTAACTCTGTGAGATGAATTAATAGAACACTAAGCAGTTTCTCAGAAAGCTTCTTTCCAGATTTCATCTGAGGATATTTCCTTTTTCACCATTGCCGTCTATGGGCTTCCAAATATCACTTTGCCAATTCAACAAGAACTGTCTTAGCGAAAGGCTTCTTGAGGGGAAAGATGTAACTCTGTGAGATGATTTCACAGAACACAAAGAAGTTTCTCAGAAAGCTTCTTTCTCGTTGTTATCGGAGTTTATATCCTTTGGCCCTATAGTCTTCAAAGGGATCCGAAATATCTGTTCTCAGATTCCACAGAAATAAGGGTAGCAAAGAGATCCACGAAATGCAGATGTAACTCTGTGAGATGAATTAACAGAACACTAAGCAGTTTCTCAGAAAGCTTCTTTCCAGATTTCATCTGAGGATATTTCCTTTTTCACCATAGCCCTCTATGGGCTTCCAAATATCACTTTGCCAATTCCACAATAAATGTCTTAGCGAAAGACTTCTTGTGGGGAAAGCTGTAACTCTGTGAGATGGTTTCACAGAACACAAAAAGTTTCTCAGAAAGTTTCTTTCTCTTTGTTATCGGAGTTTATTTCCTTTGGCCCTATAGTCTTTAAAGGGATCCGAAATATCTGTTCTCAGATTCCACAGAAATAAGGCTAGCAAAGAGATCCACGAAATACAGATGTAACTCTGTGAGATGAATTAACAGAACACTAAGCAGTTTCTCAGAAAGCTTCTTTCCAGATTTCATCTGAGGATATTTCCTTTTTCACCATTGCCCTCTATGGGCTTCCAAATATCACTTTGCCAATTCCACAAGAACTGTCTTATCGAAAGGCTTCTTGAAGGGAAAGCTGTAACTCTGTGAGATGATTTCACAGAACACAAAGAAGTTTCTCAGAAAGCTTCTTTCTCGTTGTTATCGGAGTTTATATCCTTTGGCCCTATAGTCTTCAAAGGGATCCGAAATATCTGTACTCAGATTCCACAGAAATAAGGCTAGCAAAGAGATCCACGAAATACAGATGTAACTCTGTGAGATGAATTAACAGAACACTAAGCAGTTTCTCAGAAATCTTCTTTCCAGATTTCATCTGAGGATATTTCCTTTTTCACCATTGCCCTCTACGGGCTTCCAAATATCACTTTGCCAATTCCACAAGAACTGTCTTAGCGAAAGGCTTCTTGAGGGGAAAGCTGTAACTCTGTGAGATGATTTCACAGAACACAAAGAAGTTTCTCAGAAAGCTTGTTTCTCATTGTTATCGGAGTTTATATCCTTTGGCCCTATAGTCTTCAAAGGGATCCGAAATATCTGTTCTCAGATTCCACAGAAATAAGGCTAGCAAAGAGATCCACGAAATACAGATGTAACTCTGTGAGATGAATTAACAGAACACTAAGCAGTTTCTCAGAAACTTCTTTCCAGATTTCATCTGAGGATATTTCCTTTTTCACCATAGCCCTCTATGCGCTTCCAAATATCACTTTGCCAATTCCACAATAAATGTCTTAGCGAAAGACTTCTTGTGGGGAAAGCTGTAAGTCTGTGAGATGATTTCACAGAACACAAAAAGTTTCTCAGAAAGTTTCTTTCTCTTTGTTATCGGAGTTTATTTCCTTTGGCCCTATAGTCTTTAAAGGGATCCGAAATATCTGTTCTCAGATTCCACAGAAATAAGGCTAGCAAAGAGATCCACGAAATACAGATGTAACTCTGTGAGATGAATTAACAGAACACTAAGCAGTTTCTCAGAAAGCTTCTTTCCAGATTTCATCTGAGGATATTTCCTTTTTCACCATTGCCCTCTATGGGCTTCCAAATATCACTTTGCCAATTCCACAAGAACTGTCTTAGCGAAAGGCTTCTTGAGGGGAAAGCTGTAACTCTGTGAGATGATTTCACAGAACACAAAGAAGTTTCTCAGAAAGCTTCTTTCTCGTTGTTATCGGAGTTTATTTCCTTTGGCCCTATAGTCTTTAAAGGGATCCGAAATATCTGTTCTCAGATTCCACAGAAATAAGGCTAGCAAAGAGATCCACGAAATACAGATGTAACCCTGTGAGATGAATTAACAGAACACTAAGCAGTTTCTCAAAAAGCTTCTTTCCAGATTTCATCTGAGGATATATCCTTTTTCACCATTGCCCTCTATGGGCTTCCAAATATCACTTTCCCAATTCCACAAGAACTGTCTTAGCGAAAGGCTTCTTGAGGGGAAAGCTGTAACTCTGTGAGATGATTTCCCAGAACACAAAGAAGTTTCTCAGAAAGCTTCCTTCTCTTTCTAATCGGAGTTTATTTCCTTTGGCCCTATATTCATCAAAGGGATCCGAAATATCTGTTCTCAGATTCCACAGAAATAAGGCTAGCAAAGAGATCCACGAAATACAGATGTAACTCTGTGAGATGAATTAACAGAACACTAAACAGTTTCTCAGAAAGCTTCTTTCCAGATTTCATCTGAGGATATTTCCTTTTTCACCATTGCCCTCTATGGGCTTCCAAATATCACTTTGCCAATTCCACAAGAACTGTCTTAGCGAAAGGCTTCTTGAGGTGAAAGCTGTAACTCTGTGAGATGATTTCCCAGAACACAAAGAAGTTTCTCAGAAAGCTTCTTTCTCGTTGTTATCGGAGTTTATATCCTTTGGCCCTATAGTCTTCAAAAGGATCCGAAATATCTGTTCTCAGATTCCACAAAAATAAGGCTAGCGAAGAGATCCACGAAATACAGATGTAACTCTGTGAGATGAATTAACAGAACACTAAGCAGTTTCTCAGAAAGCTTCTTTCCAGATTTCATCTGAGGATATTTCCTTTTTCACCATTGCCCTCTATGGGCTTCCAAATATCACTTTGCCAATTCAACAAGAACTGTCTTAGCGAAAGGCTTCTTGAGGGGAAAGATGTAACTCTGTGAGATGATTTCACAGAACACAAAGAAGTTTCTCAGAAAGCTTCTTTCACGTTGTTATCGGTGTTTATATCTTTTGGCCCTATAGTCTTCAAAGGGATCCGAAATATCTGTTCTCAGATTCCACAGAAATAAGGCTAGCAAAGAGATCCACGAAATACAGATGTAACTCTGTGAGATGAATTAAAAGAACACTAAGCAGTTTCTCAGAAAGCTTCTTTCCAGATTTCATCTGAGGATATTTCCTTTTTCACCATAGCCCTCTATGGGCTTCCAAATATCACTTTGCCAATTCCACAAGAACTGTCTTAGCAAAAGGCTTCTTGAGGGGAAAGCTGTAACTCTGTGAGATGATTTCACAGAACACAAAGAAGTTTCTCAGAAAGCTTCCTTCTCTTTCTTATCGGAGTTTATTTCCTTCGGCCCTATATTCATCAAAGGGATCCGAAATATCTCTTCTCAGATTCCACAGAAATAAGGCTAGCAAAGAGATCCACGAAATACAGATGTAACTCTGTGAGATGAATTAACAGAACACTAAGCAGTTTCTCAGAAAGCTTCTTTGCAGATTTCATCTGAGGATATTTCCTTTTTCACCATAGCCCTCTATGGGCTTCCAAATATCACTTTGCCAATTCCACAATAAATATCTTAGAGAAAGACTTGTTGTGGGGAAAGCTGTAACTCTGTGAGATGATTTCACAGAACACAAAGAAGTTTCTCAGAAAGTTTCTTTCTCTTTGTTATCGGAGTTTATTTCCTTTGGCCCTATAGTCTTTAAAGGGATCCGAAATATCTGTTCTCAGATTCAACAAAAATAAGGCTAGCAAAGAGATCCACGAAATACAGATGTAACTCTGTGAGATGAATTAACAGAACACTAAGCAGTTTCTCAAAAAGCTTCTTTCCAGATTTCATCTGAGGATATTTCCTTTTTCACCATTGCCCTCTATGGGCTTCCAAATATCACATTCCCAATTCCACAAGAACTGTCTTAGCGAAAGGCTTCTTGAGGGGAAAGCTGTAACTCTGTGAGATGATTTCACAGAACACAAAGAAGTTTCTCAGAAAGCTTCCTTCTCTTTCTTATCGGAGTTTATTTCCTTTGGCCCTATATTCATCAAAGGGATCCGAAATATCTGTTCTCAGATTCCACAGAAATAAGGCTAGCAAAGAGATCCACGAAATACAGATGTAACTCTGTGAGATGAATTAACAGAACACTAAGCAGTTTCTCAGAAAGCTTGTTTCCAGATTTCATCTGAGGATATTTCCTTTTTCACCATTGCCCTCTATGGGCTTCCAAATATCACTTTGCCAATTCCACAAGAACTGTCTTAGCGAAAGGCTTCTTGAGGGGAAAGCTGTAACTCTGTGAGATGATTTCACAGAACACAAAGAAGTTTCTCAGAAAGCTTCTTTCTCGTTGTTATCGGAGTTTATATCCTTTGGACCTATGGTCTTCAAAAGGATCCGAAATATCTGTTCTCATATTCCACAGAAATAAGGCTAGCAAAGAGATCCACGAAATACAGATGTAACTCTGTGAGATGAATTAACAGAACACTAAGCAGTTTCTCAGAAAGCTTCTTTCCAGATTTCATCTGAGGATATTTCCTTTTTCACCATTGCCCTCTATGGGCTTCCAAATATCACTTTCCCAATTCCACAAGAACTGTCTTAGCGAAAGGCTTCTTGAGGGGAAAGCTGTAACTCTGTGAGATGATTTCCCAGAACACAAAGAAGTTTCTCAGAAAGCTTCCTTCTCTTTCTAATCGGAGTTTATTTCCTTTGGCCCTATATTCATCAAAGGGATCCGAAATATCTGTTCTCAGATTCCACAGAAATAAGGCTAGCAAAGAGATCCACGAAATACAGATGTAACTCTGTGAGATGAATTAACAGAACACTAAGCAGTTTCTCAGAAAGCTTCTTTCCAGATTTCATCTGAGGATATTTCCTTTTTCACCATTGCCCTCTATGGGCTTCCAAATATCACTTTGCCAATTCCACAAGAACTGTCTTAGCGAAAGGCTTCTTGAGGGGAAAGCTGTAACTCTGTGAGATGATTTCACAGAACACAAAGAAGTTTCTCAGAAAGCTTCTTTCTCGTTGTTATCGGAGTTTATATCCTTTGGCCCTATAGTCTTCAAAAGGATCCGAAATATCTGTTCTCAGATTCCACAAAAATAAGGCTAGCAAAGAGATCCACGAAATACAGATGTAACTCTGTGAGATGAATTAACAGAACATTAAGCAGTTTCTCAGAAAGCTTCTTTCCAGATTTCATCTGAGGATATTTCCTTTTTCACCATTGCCCTCTATGGGCTTCCAAATATCACTTGCCAATTCCACAAGAACTGTCTTAGCGAAAGGCTTCTTGAGGGGAAAGATGTAACTCTGTGAGATGATTTCACAGAACACAAAGAAGTTTCTCAGAAAGCTTCTTTCACGTTGTTATCGGTGTTTATATCTTTTGGCCCTATAGTCTTCAAAGGGATCCGAAATATCTATTCTCAGATTCCACAGAAATAAGGCTAGCAAAGAGATCCACGAAATACAGATGTAACTCTGTGAGATGAATTAATAGAACACTAAGCAGTTTCTCAGAAAGCTTCTTTCCAGATTTCATCTGAGGATATTTCCTTTTTCACCATAGCCCTCTATGGGCTTCCAAATATCACTTTGCCAATTCCACAGGAACTGTCTTAGCAAAAGGCTTCTTGAGGGGAAAGCTGTAACTCTGTGAGATGATTGCACAGAACACAAAGAAGTTTCTCAGAAAGCTTCCTTCTCTTTCTTATCGGAGTTTATTTCCTTCGGCCCTATATTCATCAAAGGGATCCGAAATATCTCTTCTCAGATTCCACAGAAATAAGGCTAGCAAAGAGATCCACGAAATACAGATGTAACTCTGTGAGATGAATTAACAGAACACTAAGCAGTTTCTCAGAAAGCTTCTTTGCAGATTTCATCTGAGGATATTTCCTTTTTCACCATAGCCCTCTATGGGCTTCCAAATATCACTTTGCCAATTCCACAGTAAATATCTTAGAGAAAGACTTGTTGTGGGGAAAGCTGTAACTCTGTGAGATGATTTCACAGAACACAAAGAAGTTTCTCAGAAAGTTTCTTTCTCTTTGTTATCGGAGTTTATTTCCGTTGGCCCTATAGTCTTTAAAGGGATCCGAAATATCTGTTCTCAGATTCAACAAAAATAAGGCTAGCAAAGAGATCCACGAAATACAGATGTAACTCTGTGAGATGAATTAACAGAACACTAAGCAGTTTCTCAAAAAGCTTCTTTCCAGATTTCATCTGAGGATATTTCCTTTTTCACCATTGCCCTCTATGGGCTTCCAAATATCACATTCCCAATTCCACAAGAACTGTCTTAGCGAAAGGCTTCTTGAGGGGAAAGCTGTAACTCTGTGAGATGATTTCACAGAACACAAAGAAGTTTCTCAGAAAGCTTCCTTCTCTTTCTTATCGGAGTTTATTTCCTTTGGCCCTATATTCATCAAAGGGATCCGAAATATCTGTTCTCAGATTCCACAGAAATAAGGCTAGCAAAGAGATCCACGAAATACAGATGTAACTCTGTGAGATGAATTAACAGAACACTAAGCAGTTTCTCAGAAAGCTTGTTTCCAGATTTCATCTGAGGATATTTCCTTTTTCACCATTGCCCTCTATGGGCTTCCAAATATCACTTTGCCAATTCCACAAGAACTGTCTTAGCGAAAGGCTTCTTGAGGGGAAAGCTGTAACTCTGTGAGATGATTTCACAGAACACAAAGAAGTTTCTCAGAAAGCTTCTTTCTCGTTGTTATCGGAGTTTATATCCTTTGGCCCTATGGTCTTCAAAAGGATCCGAAATATCTGTTCTCATATTCCACAGAAATAAGGCTAGCAAAGAGATCCACGAAATACAGATGTAACTCTGTGAGATGAATTAACAGAACACTAAGCAGTTTCTCAGAAAGCTTCTTTGCAGATTTCATCTGAGGATATTTCCTTTTTCACCATTGCCCTCTATGGGCTTCCAAATATCACTTTGCCAATTCAAGAAGAACTGTCTTAGCGAAAGGCTTCTTGAGGGGAAAGATGTAACTCTGTGAGATGATTTCACAGAACACAAAGAAGTTTCTCAGAAAGCTTCTTTCACGTTGTTATCGGAGTTTATATCCTTTGGCCCTATAGTCTTCAAAGGGATCCGAAATATCTGTTCTCAGATTCCACAGAAATAAGGCTAGCAAAGAGATCCACGAAATACAGATGTAACTCTGTGAGATGAATTAACAGAACACTAAGCAGTTTCTCAGAAAGCTTCTTTCCAGATTTCATCTGAGGATATTTCCTTTTTCACCATAGCCCTCTATGGGCTTCCAAATATCACTTTGCCAATTCCACAAGAACTGTCTTAGCAAAAGGCTTCTTGAGGGGAAAGCTGTAACTCTGTGAGATGATTTCACAGAACACAAAGAAGTTTCTCAGAAAGCTTCCTTCTCTTTCTTATCGGAGTTTATTTCCTTCGGCCCTATATTCATCAAAGGGATCCGAAATATCTCTTCTCAGATTCCACAGAAATAAGGCTAGCAAAGAGATCCACGAAATACAGATGTAACTCTGTGAGATGAATTAACAGAACACTAAGCAGTTTCTCAGAAAGCTTCTTTCCAGATTTCATCTGAGGATATTTCCTTTTTCACCATTGCCCTCTATGGGCTTCCAAATATCACTTTGCCAATTCCACAAGAACTGTCTTAGCGAAAGGCTTCTTGAGGGGAAAGCTGTAACTCTGTGAGATGATTTCACAGAACACAAAGAAGTTTCTCAGAAAGCTTCTTTCTCGTTGTTATCGGAGTTTATATCCTTTGGCCCTATAGTCTTCAAAGGGATCCGAAATATCTGTTCTCAGATTCCACAGAAATAAGGCTAGCAAAGAGATCCACGAAATACAGATGTAACTCTGTGAGATGAATTAACAGAACACTAAGCAGCTTCTCAGAAAGCTTCTTTCCAGATTTCATCTGAGGATATTTCCTTTTTCACCATTGCCCTCTAAGGGCTTCCAAATATCACTTTGCCAATTCCACAAGAAATGTCTTAGCGAAAGGCTTCTTTAGGGGAAAGCTGTAACTCTGTGAGATGATTTCACAGAACACAAAGAAGTTTCTCAGAAAGCTTCTTTCTCGTTGTTATCGGAGTTTATATCCTTTGGCCCTATAGTCTTCAAAGGGATCCGAAATATCTGTTCTCAGATTCCACAGAAATAAGGCTAGCAAAGAGATCCAAGAAATACAGATGTAACTCTGTGAGATGAATTAACAGAACACTAAGCAGTTTCTCAGAAAACTTCTTTCCAGATTTCATCTGAGGATATTTCCTTTTTCACCATTGCCCTCTAAGGGCTTCCAAATATCACTTTGCAAATTCCACAAGAACTGTCTTAGCGAAAGGCTTCTTGAGGGGAAAGCTGTAACTCTGTGAGATGATTTCACAGAACACAAAGAAGTTTCTCAGAAAGCTTCTTTCTCGTTGTTATCGGAGTTTATATCCTTTGGCCCTATAGTCTTCAAAGGGATCCAAAATATCTGTTCTCAGATTCCACAGAAATAAGGCTAGCAAAGAGATCCACGAAATACAGATGTAACTCTGTGAGATGAATTAACAGAACACTAAGCAGTTTCTCAGAAAGCTTCTTTCCAGATTTCATCTGAGGATATTTCCCTTTTCACCATAGCCCTCTATGGGCTTCCAAATATCACTTTGCCAATTCCACAAGAACTGTCTTAGCAAAAGGCTTCTTGAGGGGAAAGCTGTAACTCTGTGAGATGATTTCACAGAACACAAAGAAGTTTCTCAGAAAGCTTCCTTCTCTTTCTTATCGGAGTTTATTTCCTTTGGCCCTATAGTCTTTAAAGGGATCCGAAATATCTGTTCTCAGATTCCACAGAAATAAGGCTAGCAAAGAGATCCACGAAATACAGATGTAACTCTGTGAGATGAATTAACAGAACACTAAGCAGTTTCTCAGAAAGCTTCTTTCCAGATTTCATCTGAGGATATTTCCTTTTTCACCATAGCCCTCTATGCGCTTCCAAATATCACTTTGCCAATTCCACAATAAATGTCTTAGCGAAAGACTTCTTGTGGGGAAAGCTGTAACTCTGTGAGATGATTTCACAGAACACAAAGAAGTTTCTCAGAAAGTTTCTTTCTCTTTGTTATCGGAGTTTATTTCCTTTGGCCCTATAGTCTTTAAAGGGATCCGAAATATCTGTTCTCAGATTCCACAGAAATAAGGCTAGCAAAGAGATCCACGAAATACAGATGTAACTCTGTGAGATGAATTAACAGAACACTAAGCAGTTTCTCAGAAAGCTTCTTTCCAGATTTCATCTGAGGATATTTCCTTTTTCACCATAGCCCTCTATGGGCTTCCAAATATCACTTTGCCAATTCCACAAGAACTGTCTTAGCGAAAGCCTTCTTGAGGGGAAAGCTGTAACTCTGTGAGATGATTTCACAGAACACAAAGAAGTTTCTCAGAAAGCTTCTTTCTCGTTGTTATCGGAGTTTATATCCTTTGGCCCTATCGTCTTCAAAGGGATCCGAAATATCTGTTCTCAGATTCCACAGAAATAAGGCTAGCAAAGAGATCCACGAAATACAGATGTAACTCTGTGAGATGAATTAACAGAACACTAAGCAGCTTCTCAGAAAGCTTCTTTCCAGATTTCATCTGAGGATATTTCCTTTTTCACCATTGCCCTCTAAGGGCTTCCAAATATCACTTTGCCAATTCCACAAGAAATGTCTTAGCGAAAGGCTTCTTGAGGGGAAAGCTGTAACTCTGTGAGATGATTTCACAGAACACAAAGAAGTTTCTCAGAAAGCTTCTTTCTCGTTGTTATCGGAGTTTATATCCTTTGGCCCTATAGTCTTCAAAGGGATCCGAAATATCTGTTCTCAGATTCCACAGAAATAAGGCTAGCAAAGAGATCCAAGAAATACAGATGTAACTCTGTGAGATGAATTAACAGAACACTAAGCAGTTTCTCAGAAAACTTCTTTCCAGATTTCATCTGAGGATATTTCCTTTTTCACCATTGCCCTCTAAGGGCTTCCAAATATCACTTTGCAAATTCCACAAGAACTGTCTTAGCGAAAGGCTTCTTGAGGGGAAAGCTGTAACTCTGTGAGATGATTTCACAGAACACAAAGAAGTTTCTCAGAAAGCTTCTTTCTCGTTGTTATCGGAGTTTATATCCTTTGGCCCTATAGTCTTCAAAGGGATCCAAAATATCTGTTCTCAGATTCCACAGAAATAAGGCTAGCAAAGAGATCCACGAAATACAGATGTAACTCTGTGAGATGAATTAACAGAACACTAAGCAGTTTCTCAGAAAGCTTCTTTCCAGATTTCATCTGAGGATATTTCCTTTTTCACCATAGCCCTCTATGGGCTTCCAAATATCACTTTGCCAATTCCACAAGAACTGTCTTAGCAAAAGGCTTCTTGAGGGGAAAGCTGTAACTCTGTGAGATGATTTCACAGAACACAAAGAAGTTTCTCAGAAAGCTTCCTTCTCTTTCTTATCGGAGTTTATTTCCTTTGGCCCTATAGTCTTTAAAGGGATCCGAAATATCTGTTCTCAGATTCCACAGAAATAAGGCTAGCAAAGAGATCCACGAAATACAGATGTAATTCTGTGAGATGAATTAACAGAACACTAAGCAGTTTCTCAGAAAGCTTCTTTCCAGATTTCATCTGAGGATATTTCCTTTTTCACCATAGCCCTCTATGCGCTTCCAAATATCACTTTGCCAATTCCACAATAAATGTCTTAGCGAAAGACTTCTTGTGGGGAAAGCTGTAACTCTGTGAGATGATTTCACAGAACACAAAGAAGTTTCTCAGAAAGTTTCTTTCTCTTTGTTATCGGAGTTTATTTCCTTTGGCCCTATAGTCTTTAAAGGGATCCGAAATATCTGTTCTCAGATTCCACAGAAATAAGGCTAGCAAAGAGATCCACGAAATACAGATGTAACTCTGTGAGATGAATTAACAGAACACGAAGCAGTTTCTCAGAAAGCTTCTTTCCAGATTTCATCTGAGGATATTTCCTTTTTCACCATTGCCCTCTATGGGCTTCCAAATATCACTTTGCCAATTCCACAAGAACTGTCTTAGCGAAAGTCTTCTTGAGGGGAAAGCTGTAACTCTGTGAGATGATTTCACAGAACACAAAGAAGTTTCTCAGAAAGCTTCTTTCTCGTTGTTATCGGAGTTTATATCCTTTGGCCCCTTAGTCTTCAAAGGGATCCGAAATATCTGTTCTCAGATTCCACAGAAATAAGGCTAGCAAAGATATCCACGAAATACAGATGTAACTCTGTGAGATGAATTAACAGAACACTAAGCAGTTTCTCAGAAAGCTTCTTTCCAGATTTCATCTGAGGATATTTCCTTTTTCACCATTGCCCTCTATGGGCTTCCAAATATCACTTTGCCAATTCCACAAGAACTGTCTTAGCGAAAGGCTTCTTGAGGGGAAAGCTGTAACTCTGTGAGATGATTTCACAGAAAACAAAGAAGTTTCTCAGAAAGCTTCTTTCTCGTTGTTATCGGAGTTTATATCCTTTGGCCCTATAGTCTTCAAAGGGATCCGAAATATCTGTTCTCAGATTCCACAGAAATAAGGCTAGCAAAGAGATCCATGAAATACAGATGTAACTCTGTGAGATGAATTAACAGAACACTAAGCAGTTTCTCAGAAAGCTTCTTTCCAGATTTCATCTGAGGATATTTCCTTTTTCACCATAGCCCTCTATGGGCTTCCAAATATCACTTTGCCAATTCTACAAGAACTGTCTTAGCAAAAGGCTTCTTGAGGGGAAAGCTATAACTCTGTGAGATGATTTCACGGAACACAAAGAAGTTTCTCAGAAAGCTTCCTTCTCTTTCTTATCGGAGTTTATTTCCTTTGGCCCTATATTCATCAAAGGGATCCGAAATATCTCTTCTCAGATTCCACAGAAATAAGGCTAGCAAAGACATCCACGAAATACAGATGCAACTCTGTGAGATGAATTAACAGAACACTAAGCAGTTTCTCAGAAAGCTTCTTTCCAGATTTCATCTGAGGATATTTCCTTTTTCACCATTGCCCTCTATGGGCTTCCAAATATCACTTTGCCAATTCCACAAGAACTGTCTTAGCGAAAGGCTTCTTGAGGGGAAAGCTGTAACTCTGTGAGATGATTTCACAGAACACAAAGAAGTTTCTCAGAAAGCTTCTTTCTCGTTGTTATCGGAGTTTATATCCTTTGGCCCTATAGTCTTTAAAGGGATCCGAAATATCTGTTCTCAGATTAAACAGAAATAAGGCTAGCAAAGAGATCCACGAAATACAGATGTAACTCTGTGAGATGAATTAACAGAACACTAAGCAGTTTCTCAGAAAGCTTCTTTCCAGATTTCATCTGAGGATATTTCCTTTTTCACCATAGCCCTCTATGGGCTTCCAAATATCACTTTGCCAATTCCACAATAAATATCTTAGAGAAAGACTTCTTGTGGGGAAAGCTGTAACTCTGTGAGATGATTTCACAGAACACAAAGAAGTTTCTCAGAAAGTTTCTTTCTCTTTGTTATCGGAGTTTATTTCCTTTGGCCCTATAGTCTTTAAAGGGATCCGAAATATCTGTTCTCTGATTCCACAGAAATAAGGCTAGCAAAGAGATCCACGAAATACAGATGTAACTCTGTGAGATGAATTAACAGAACACTAAGCAGTTTCTCAGAAAGCTTCTTTCCAGATTTCATCTGAGGATATTTCCTTTTTCACCATAGCCCTCTATGCGCTTCCAAATATCACTTTCCCAAGTCCACAAGAACTGTCTTAGCGAAAGGCTTCTAGAGGGGAAAGCTGTAACTCTGTGAGATGATTTCACAGAACACAAAGAAGTTTCTCAGAAAGCTTCCTTCTCTTTCTTATCGGAGTTTATTTCCTTTGGCCCTATATTCATCAAAGGGATCCGAAATATCTGTTCTCAGATTCCACAGAAATAAGGCTAGCAAAGAGATCCACGAAATACACATGTAACTCTGTGAGATGAATTAACAGAACACTAAGCAGTTTCTCAGAAAGCTTCTTTCCAGATTTCATCTGAGGATATTTCCTTTTTCACCATTGCCCTCTATGGGCTTCCAAATATCACTTTGCCAATTCCACAAGAACTGTCTTAGCGAAAGGCTTCTTGAGGGGAAAGCTGTAACTCTGTGAGATGATTTCACAGAACACAAAGAAGTTTCTCAGAAAGCTTCTTTCTCGTTGTTATCGGAGTTTATATCCTTTGGCCCTATGGTCTTCAAAAGGATCCGAAATATCTGTTCTCAGATTCCACAGAAATAAGGCTAGCAAAGAGATCCACGAAATACAGATGTAACTCTGTGAGATGAATTAACAGAACACTAAGCAGTTTCTCAGAAAGCTTCTTTGCAGATTTCATCTGAGGATATTTCCTTTTTCACCATTGCCCTCTATGGGCTTCCAAATATCACTTTGCCAATTCAAGAAGAACTGTCTTAGCGAAAGGCTTCTTGAGGGGAAAGATGTAACTCTGTGAGATGATTTCACAGAACACAAAGAAGTTTCTCAGAAAGCTTCTTTCACGTTGTTATCGGAGTTTATTTCCTTTGGCCCTATAGTCTTTAAAGGGATCCGAAATATCTGTTCTCAGATTCCACAGAAATAAGGCTAGCAAAGAGATCCACGAAATACAGATGTAACTCTGTGAGATGAATTAACAGAACACTAAGCAGTTTCTCAGAAAGCTTCTTTCCAGATTTCATCTGAGGATATTTCCTTTTTCACCATAGCCCTCTATGCGCTTCCAAATATCACTTTGCCAATTCCACAATAAATGTCTTAGCGAAAGACTTCTTGTGGGGAAAGCTGTAACTCTGTGAGATGATTTCACAGAACACAAAGAAGTTTCTCAGAAAGTTTCTTTCTCTTTGTTATCGGAGTTTATTTCCTTTGGCCCTATAGTCTTTAAAGGGATCCGAAATATCTGTTCTCAGATTCCACAGAAATAAGGCTAGCAAAGAGATCCACGAAATACAGATGTAACTCTGTGAGATGAATTAACAGAACACTAAGCAGTTTCTCAGAAAGCTTCTTTCCAGATTTCATCTGAGGATATTTCCTTTTTCACCATAGCCCTCTATGGGCTTCCAAATATCACTTTGCCAATTCCACAAGAACTGTCTTAGCGAAAGGCTTCTTGAGGGGAAAGCTGTAACTCTGTGAGATGATTTCACAGAACACAAAGAAGTTTCTCAGAAAGCTTCTTTCTCGTTGTTATCGGAGTTTATATCCTTTGGCCCTATCGTCTTCAAAGGGATCCGAAATATCTGTTCTCAGATTCCACAGAAATAAGGCTAGCAAAGAGATCCACGAAATACAGATGTAACTCTGTGAGATGAATTAACAGAACACTAAGCAGCTTCTCAGAAAGCTTCTTTCCAGATTTCATCTGAGGATATTTCCTTTTTCACCATTGCCCTCTAAGGGCTTCCAAATATCACTTTGCCAATTCCACAAGAAATGTCTTAGCGAAAGGCTTCTTGAGGGGAAAGCTGTAACTCTGTGAGATGATTTCACAGAACACAAAGAAGTTTCTCAGAAAGCTTCTTTCTCGTTGTTATCGGAGTTTATATCCTTTGGCCCTATAGTCTTCAAAGGGATCCGAAATATCTGTTCTCAGATTCCACAGAAATAAGGCTAGCAAAGAGATCCAAGAAATACAGATGTAACTCTGTGAGATGAATTAACAGAACACTAAGCAGTTTCTCAGAAAACTTCTTTCCAGATTTCATCTGAGGATATTTCCTTTTTCACCATTGCCCTCTAAGGGCTTCCAAATATCACTTTGCAAATTCCACAAGAACTGTCTTAGCGAAAGGCTTCTTGAGGGGAAAGCTGTAACTCTGTGAGATGATTTCACAGAACACAAAGAAGTTTCTCAGAAAGCTTCTTTCTCGTTGTTATCGGAGTTTATATCCTTTGGCCCTATAGTCTTCAAAGGGATCCAAAATATCTGTTCTCAGATTCCACAGAAATAAGGCTAGCAAAGAGATCCACGAAATACAGATGTAACTCTGTGAGATGAATTAACAGAACACTAAGCAGTTTCTCAGAAAGCTTCTTTCCAGATTTCATCTGAGGATATTTCCTTTTTCACCATAGCCCTCTATGGGCTTCCAAATATCACTTTGCCAATTCCACAAGAACTGTCTTAGCAAAAGGCTTCTTGAGGGGAAAGCTGTAACTCTGTGAGATGATTTCACAGAACACAAAGAAGTTTCTCAGAAAGCTTCCTTCTCTTTCTTATCGGAGTTTATTTCCTTTGGCCCTATAGTCTTTAAAGGGATCCGAAATATCTGTTCTCAGATTCCACAGAAATAAGGCTAGCAAAGAGATCCACGAAATACAGATGTAATTCTGTGAGATGAATTAACAGAACACTAAGCAGTTTCTCAGAAAGCTTCTTTCCAGATTTCATCTGAGGATATTTCCTTTTTCACCATAGCCCTCTATGCGCTTCCAAATATCACTTTGCCAATTCCACAATAAATGTCTTAGCGAAAGACTTCTTGTGGGGAAAGCTGTAACTCTGTGAGATGATTTCACAGAACACAAAGAAGTTTCTCAGAAAGTTTCTTTCTCTTTGTTATCGGAGTTTATTTCCTTTGGCCCTATAGTCTTTAAAGGGATCCGAAATATCTGTTCTCAGATTCCACAGAAATAAGGCTAGCAAAGAGATCCACGAAATACAGATGTAACTCTGTGAGATGAATTAACAGAACACTAAGCAGTTTCTCAGAAAGCTTCTTTCCAGATTTCATCTGAGGATATTTCCTTTTTCACCATTGCCCTCTATGGGCTTCCAAATATCACTTTGCCAATTCCACAAGAACTGTCTTAGCGAAAGTCTTCTTGAGGGGAAAGCTGTAACTCTGTGAGATGATTTCACAGAACACAAAGAAGTTTCTCAGAAAGCTTCTTTCTCGTTGTTATCGGAGTTTATATCCTTTGGCCCCATAGTCTTCAAAGGGATCCGAAATATCTGTTCTCAGATTCCACAGAAATAAGGCTAGCAAAGAGATCCACGAAATACAGATGTAACTCTGTGAGATGAATTAACAGAACACTAAGCAGTTTCTCAGAAAGCTTCTTTCCAGATTTCATCTGAGGATATTTCCTTTTTCACCATTGCCCTCTATGGGCTTCCAAATATCACTTTGCCAATTCCACAAGAACTGTCTTAGCGAAAGGCTTCTTGAGGGGAAAGCTGTAACTCTGTGAGATGATTTCACAGAACACAAAGAAGTTTCTCAGAAAGCTTCTTTCTCGTTGTTATCGGAGTTTATATCCTTTGGCCCTATAGTCTTCAAAGGGATCCGAAATATCTGTTCTCAGATTCCACAGAAATAAGGCTAGCAAAGAGATCCATGAAATACAGATGTAACTCTGTGAGATGAATTAACAGAACACTAAGCAGTTTCTCAGAAAGCTTCTTTCCAGATTTCATCTGAGGATATTTCCTTTTTCACCATAGCCCTCTATGGGCTTCCAAATATCACTTTGCCAATTCTACAAGAACTGTCTTAGCAAAAGGCTTCTTGAGGGGAAAGCTATAACTCTGTGAGATGATTTCACGGAACACAAAGAAGTTTCTCAGAAAGCTTCCTTCTCTTTCTTATCGGAGTTTATTTCCTTTGGCCCTATATTCATCAAAGGGATCCGAAATATCTCTTCTCAGATTCCACAGAAATAAGGCTAGCAAAGACATCCACGAAATACAGATGCAACTCTGTGAGATGAATTAACAGAACACTAAGCAGTTTCTCAGAAAGCTTCTTTCCAGATTTCATCTGAGGATATTTCCTTTTTCACCATTGCCCTCTATGGGCTTCCAAATATCACTTTGCCAATTCCACAAGAACTGTCTTAGCGAAAGGCTTCTTGAGGGGAAAGCTGTAACTCTGTGAGATGATTTCACAGAACACAAAGAAGTTTCTCAGAAAGCTTCTTTCTCGTTGTTATCGGAGTTTATATCCTTCGGCCCTATAGTCTTCAAAGGGATCCGAAATATCTGTTCTCAGATTCCACAGAAATAAGGCTAGCAAAGAGATCCACGAAATACAGATGTAACTCTGTGAGATGAATTAACCGAACACTAAGCAGTTTCTCAGAAAGCTTCTTTCCAGATTTCATCTGAGGATATTTCCTTTTCCACCATAGCCCTCTATTCGCTTCCAAATATCACTTTGCCAATTCCACAATAAATGCCTTAGCGAAAGACTTCTTGTGGGGAAAGCTGTAACTCTGTGAGATGATTTCACAGAACACAAAGAAGTTTCTCAGAAAGCTTCTTTCCAGATTTCGTCTGAGGATATTTCCTTTTTCACCATAGCCCTCTATGGGCTTCCAAATATCACTTTGCCAATTCCACAAGAACTGTCTTAGCAAAAGGCTTCTTGAGGGGAAAGCTGTAACTCTGTGAGATGATTTCACAGAACACAAAGAAGTTTCTCAGAAAGCTTCCTTCTCTTTCTTATCGGAGTTTATTTCCTTTGGCTCTATAGTCTTTAAAGGGATCCGAAATAACTGTTCTCAGATTCCACAGAAATAAGGCAAGCAAAGAGATCCACGAAATACAGATGTAACTCTGTGAGATGAATTAACAGAACACTAAGCAGTTTCTCAGAAAACTTCTTTCCAGAGTTCATCTGAGGATATTTCCTTTTTCACCATAGCCCTCTATGCGCTTCCAAATATCACTTTGCCAATTCCACAATAAATGTCTTAGCGAAAGACTTCTTGTGGGGAAAGCTGTAACTCTGTGAGATGATTTCACAGAACACAAAGAAGTTTCTCAGAAAGCTTCTTTCTCTTTGTTATCGGAGGATATTTCCTTTGGCCCTATAGTCTTTAAAGGGATCCGAAATATCTGTTCTCAGATTCCACAGAAATAAGGCTAGCAAAGAGATCCACGAAATACAGATGTAACTCTGTGAGATGAATTAACAGAACACTAAGCAGTTTCTCAAAAAGCTTCTTTCCAGATTTCATGTGAGGATATTTCCTTTTTCACCATTGCCCTCTATGGGCTTCCAAATATCACTTTCCGAATACCACAAGAACTGTCTTAGCGAAAGGCTTCTTGAGGGGAAAGCTGTAACTCTGTGAGATGATTTCACAGAACACAAAGAAGTTTCTCAGAAAGCTTCTTTCTCGTTGTTATCGGAGTTTATATCCTTTGGCCCTATAGTCTTCAAAAGGATCCGAAATATCTGTTCTCAGATTCCACAGAAATAAGGCTAGCAAAGAGATCCACGAAATACAGATGTAACTCTGTGAGATGAATTAACAGAACACTAAGCAGTTTCTCAGAAAACTTTTTTCCAGATTTCATCTGAGGATATTTCCTATTTCACCATTGCCCTCTATGGGCTTCCAAATATCACTTTGCCAATTCAACAAGAACTGACTTAGCGAAAGGCTTCTTGAGGGGAAAGATGTAACTCTGTGAGATGATTTCACAGAACACAAAGAAGTTCCTCAGAAATCTTATTTCCGGTTGTTATCGGAGTTTATATCCTTTGGCCCTATAGTCTTCAAAGGGATCCGAAATATCTGTTCTCAGATTCCACAGAAATAAGGCTAGCAAAGAGATCCACGAAATACAGATGTAACTCTGTGAGATGAATTAACAGAACACTAAGCAGTTTCTCAGAAAGCTTCTTTCCAGATTTCATCTGAGGATATTTCCTTTTTCACCATTGCCCTCTATGGGCTTCCAAATATCACTTTGCCAATTCCATAAGAACTGTCTTAGCAAAAGGCTTCTTGAGGGGAAAGCTGTAACTCTGTGAGATGATTTCACAGAACACAAAGAAGTTTCTCAGAAAGCTTCCTTCTCTTTCTTATCGTAGTTTATTTCCTTCGGCCCTATATTCATCAAAGGGATCCGAAATATCTCTTCTCAGATTCCACAGAAATAAGGCTAGCAAAGAGATCCACGAAATACAGATGTAACTCTGTGAGATGAATTAACAGAACACTAAGCAGTTTCTCAGAAAGCTTCTTTCCAGATTTCATCTGAGGATATTTCCTTTTTCACCATAGCCCTCTATGGGCTTCCAAATATCACTTTGCCAATTCCACAATAAATATCTTAGAGAAAGACTTCTTGTGGGTAAAGCTGTAACTCTGTGAGATGATTTCACAGAACACAAAGAAGTTTCTCAGAAAGTTTCTTTCTCTTTGTTATCGGAGTTTATTTCCTTTGGCCCTATAGTCTTTAAAGGGATCCGAAATATCTGTTCTCTGATTCCACAGAAATAAGGCTAGCAAAGAGATCCACGAAATACAGATGTAACTCTGTGAGATGAATTAACAGAACACTAAGCAGTTTCTCAGAAAGCTTCTTTCCAGATTTCATCTGAGGATATTTCCTTTTTCACCATAGCCCTCTATGCGCTTCCAAATATCACTTTCCCAAGTCCACAAGAACTGTCTTAGCGAAAGACTTCTAGAGGGGAAAGCTGTAACTCTGTGAGATGATTTCACAGAACACAAAGAAGTTTCTCAGAAAGCTTCCTTCTCTTTCTTATCGGAGTTTATTTCCTTTGGCCCTATATTCATCAAAGGGATCCGAAATATCTGTTCTCAGATTCCACAGAAATAAGGCTAGCAAAGAGATCCACGAAATACAGATGTAACTCTGTGAGATGAACTAACAGAACACTGAGCAGTTTCTCAGGAAGCTTCTTTCCAGATTTCATCTGAGGATATTTCTTTTTTCAGCATTGCCCTCTATGGGCTTCCAAATATCACTTTGCCAATTCCACAAGAACTGTCTTAGCGAAAGGCTTCTTGAGGGGAAAGCTGTAACTCTGTGAGATGATTTCACAGAACACAAAGAAGTTTCTCAGAAAGCTTCTTTCTCGTTGTTATCGGAGTTTATATCCTTTGGCCCTATAGTCTTCAAAATGATCCGAAATATCTGTTCTCAGATTCCACAGAAATAAGGCTAGCAAAGAGATCCACGAAATACAGATGTAACTCTGTGAGATGAATTAACAGAACACTAAGCAGTTTCTCAGAAAACTTTTTTCCAGATTTCATCTGAGGATATTTCCTTTTTCACCATTGCCCTCTATGGGCTTCCAAATATCACTTTGCCAATTCAACAAGAACTGACTTAGCGCAAGGCTTCTTGAGGGGAAAGATGTAACTCTGTGAGATGATTTCACAGAACACAAAGAAGTTCCTCAGAAATCTTATTTCCGGTTGTTATCGGAGTTTATATCCTTTGGCCCTATAGTCTTCAAAGGGATCCGAAATATCTGTTCTCAGATTCCACAGAAATAAGGCTAGCAAAGAGATCCACGAAATACAGATGTAACTCTGTGAGACGAATTAACAGAACACTAAGCAGTTTCTCAGAAAGCTTCTTTCCAGATTTCATCTGAGGATATTTCCTTTTTCACCATTGCCCTCTATGGGCTTCCAAATATCACTTGCCAATTCCACAAGAACTGTCTTAGCAAAAGGCTTCTTGAGGGGAAAGCTGTAACTCTGTGAGATGATTTCACAGAACACAAAGAAGTTTCTCAGAAAGCTTCCTTCTCTTTCTTATCGTAGTTTATTTCCTTTGGCCCTATATTTATCAAAGGGATCCGAAATATCTCTTCTCAGATTCCACAGAAATAAGGCTAGCAAAGAGATCCACGAAATACAGATGTAACTCTGTGAGATGAATTAACAGAACACTAAGCAGTTTCTCAGAAAGCTTCTTTCCAGATTTCATCTGAGGATATTTCCTTTTTCACCATAGCCCTCTATGGGCTTCCAAATATCACTTTGCCAATTCCACAATAAATATCTTAGAGAAAGACTTCTTGTGGGGAAAGCTGTAACTCTGTGAGATGATTTCACAGAACACAAAGAAGTTTCTCAGAAAGTTTCTTTCTCTTTGTTATCGGAGTTTATTTCCTTTGGCCCTATAGTCTTTAAAGGGATCCGAAATATCTGTTCTCAGATTCCACAGAAATAAGGCTAGCAAAGAGATCCACGAAATACAGATGTAACTCTGTGAGATGAATTAACAGAACACTAAGCAGTTTCTCAGAAAGCTTCTTTCCAGATTTCATCTGAGGATATTTCCTTTTTCACCATAGCCCTCTATGCGCTTCCAAATATCACTTTGCCAATTCCACAATAAATGCCTTAGCGAAAGACTTCTTGTGGGGAAAGCTGTAACTCTGTGAGATGATTTCACAGAACACAAAGAAGTTTCTCAGAAAGTTTCTTTCTCTTTGTTATCGGAGTTTATTTCCTTTGGCCCTATAGTCTTTAAAGGGATCCGAAATATCTGTTCTCAGATTCCACAGAAATAAGGCTAGCAAAGAGATCCACGAAATACAGATGTAACTCTGTGAGATGAATTAACAGAACACTAAGCAGTTTCTCAGAAAGCTTCTTTGCAGATTTCATCTGAGGATATTTCCTTTTTCACCATAGCCCTCTATGCGCTTCCAAATATCACTTTGCCAATTCCACAATAAATGTCTTAGCGAAAGACTTATTGTGGGGAAAGCTGTAACTCTGTGAGATGATTTCACAGAACACAAAGAAGTTTCTCAGAAAGTTTCTTTCTCTTTGTTATCGGAGTTTATTTCCTTTGGCCCTATAGTCTTTAAAGGGATCCGAAATATCTGTTCTCAGATTCCACAGAAATAAGGCTAGCAAAGAGATCCACGAAATACAGATGTAACTCTGTGAGATGAATTAACAGAACACTAAGCAGTTTCTCAGAAAGCTTCTTTCCAGATTTCATCTGAGGATATTTCCTTTTTCACCATTGCCCTCTATGGGCTTCCAAATATCACTTTCCCAATTCCACAAGAACTGTCTTAGCGAAAGGCTTCTAGAGGGGAAAGCTGTAACTCTGTGAGATGATTTCACAGAACACAAAGAAGTTTCTCAGAAAGCTTCCTTCTCTTTCTTATCGGAGTTTATTTCCTTTGGCCCTATTGTCTTTAAAGGGATCCGAAATATCTGTTCTCAGATTCCACAGAAATAAGGCTAGCAAAGAGATCCACGAAATACAGATGTAACTCTGTGAGATGAATTAACAGAACACTAAGCAGTTTCTCAGAAAGCTTCTTTCCAGATTTCATCTGAGGATATTTCCTTTTTCACCATTGCCCTCTATGGGCTTCCAAATATCACTTTCCCAATTCCACAAGAACTGTCTTAGCGAAAGGCTTGTTGAGGGGAAAGCTGTAACTCTGTGAGATGATTTCACAGAACACAAAGAAGTTTCTCAGAATGTTTCTTTCTCTTTGTTATCGGAGTTTATTTCCTTTGGCCTTATAGTCTTTAAAGGGATCCGAAATATCTGTTCTCAGATTCCACAGAAATAAGGCTAGCAAAGAGATCCACGAAATACAGATGTAACTCTGTGAGATGAATTAACAGAACACTAAGCAGTTTCTCAGAAAGCTTCTTTCCAGATTCCATCTGAGGATATTTCCTTTTACACCATTGCCCTCTATGGGCTTCCAAATATCACTTTCCCAATTCCACAAGAACTGTCTTAGCGAAAGGCTTCTTGAGGGGAAAGCTGTAACTCTGTGAGATGATTTCACAGAACACAAAGAAGTTTCTCAGAAAGCTTCCTTCTCTTTCTTTTCGGAGTTTATTTCCTTTGGCCCTATATTCATCAAAGGGATCCGAAATATCTGTTCTCAGATTCCACAGAAATAAGGCTAGCAAAGAGATCCACGAAATACAGATGTAACTCTGTGAGATGAATTAACAGAACACTAAGCAGTTTCTCAGAAAGCTTCTTTCCAGATTTCATCTGAGGATATTTCCTTTTTCACCATTGCCATCTATGGGCTTCCAAATATCACTTTGCCAATTCCACAAGAACTGTCTTAGCGAAAGGCTTCTTGAGGGGAAAGATGTAACTCTGTGAGATGATTTCACAGAACACAAAGAAGTTTCTCAGAAAGCTTCTTTCTCCTTGTTATCGGAGTTTATATCCTTTGGCCCTATAGTCTTCAAAGGGATCCGAAATATCTGTTCTCAGATTCCACAGAAATAAGGCTAGCAAAGAGATCCACGAAATACAGATGTAACTCTGTGAGATGAATTAACAGAACACTAAGCAGTTTCTCAGAAAGCTTCTTTCCAGATTTCATCTGAGGATATTTCCTTTTTCACCATTGCCCTCTATGGGCTTCCAAATATCACTTTCCCAATTCCACAAGAACTGTCTTAGCGAAAGGCTTCTTGAGGGGAAAGCTGTAACTCAGTGAGATGATTTCACAGAACACAAAGAAGTTTCTCAGAATGTTTCTTTCTCTTTGTTATCGGAGTTTATTTCCTTTGGCCTTATAGTCTTTAAAGGGATCCGAAATATCTGTTCTCAGATTCCACAGAAATAAGGCTAGCAAAGAGATCCACGAAATACAGATGTAACTCTGTGAGATGAATTAACAGAACACTAAGCAGTTTCTCAGAAAGCTTCTTTCCAGATTCCATCTGAGGATATTTCCTTTTTCACCATTGCCCTCTATGGGCTTCCAAATATCACTTTCCCTATTCCACAAGAACTGTCTTAGCGAAAGGCTTCTTGAGGGGAAAGCTGTAACTCTGTGAGATGATTTCACAGAACACAAAGAAGTTTCTCAGAAAGCTTCCTTCTCTTTCTTATCGGAGTTTATTTCCTTTGGCCTTATATTCTCAAAGGGATCCAAAATATCTGTTCTCAGATTCCACAGAAATAAGGCTAGCAAAGACATCCACGAAATACAGATGTAACTCTGTGAGATGAATTAACAGAACACTAAGCAGTTTCTCAGAAAGCTTCTTTCCTGATTTCATCTAAGGATATTTCCTTTTTCACCGTTGCCCTCTCTGGGCTTCCAAATATCACTTTGCCAATTCCACAAGAACTGTCTTAGCGAAAGGCTTCTTGAGGGGAAAGCTGTAACTCTGTGAGATGATTTCACAGAACACAAAGAAGTTTCTCAGAAAGCTTCTTTCTCATTGTTATCGGAGTTTATATCCTTTGGCCCTATAGTCTTCAAAGGGATCCGAAATATCTGTTCTCAGATTCCACAGAAATAAGGCTAGCAAAGAGATCCACGAAATACAGATGTAACTCTGTGAGATGAATTAACAGAACACTAAGCAGTTTCTCAGAAAGCTTCTTTCCAGATTTCATCTGAGGATATTTCCTTTTTCACCATAGCCCTCTATGGGCTTCCAAATATCACTTTCCGTATTCCACAAGAACTGTCTTAGCGACAGGGTTCTTGAGGGGAAAGCTGTAACTCTCTGAGATGATTTCACAGAACACAAAGAAGTTTCTCAGAAAGCTTCCTTCTCTTTGTTATCGGAGTTTATTTCTTTTGGCCCTATAGTCTTTAGAGGATCCAAAATATCTGTTCTCAGATTCCACAGAAATAAGGCTAACAAAGAGATCCACGAAATACAGATGTAACTCTGTGAGATGAATTAACAGAACACTAAGCAGTTTCTCAGAAAGCTTCTTTCCAGATTTCATCTGAGGATATTTCCTTTTTCACCGTTGCCCTCTCTGGGCTTCCAAATATCACTTTGCCAATTCCACAAGAACTGTCTTAGCGAAAGGCTTCTTGAGGGGAAAGCTGTAACTCTGTGAGATGATTTCACAGAACACAAAGAAGTTTCTCAGAAAGCTTCTTTCTCATTGTTATCGGAGTTTATATCCTTTGGCCCTATAGTCTTCAAAGGGATCCGAAATATCTGTTCTCAGATTCCACAGAAATAAGGCTAGCAAAGAGATCCACGAAATACAGATGTAACTCTGTGAGATGAATTAACAGAACACTAAGCAGTTTCTCAGAAAGCTTCTTTCCAGATTTCATCTGAGGATATTTCCTTTTTCACCATAGCCCTCTATGGGCTTCCAAATATCACTTTCCGTATTCCACAAGAACTGTCTTAGCGACAGGGTTCTTGAGGGGAAAGCTGTAACTCTCTGAGATGATTTCACAGAACACAAAGAAGTTTCTCAGAAAGCTTCCTTCTCTTTGTTATCGGAGTTTATTTCTTTTGGCCCTATAGTCTTTAGAGGATCCAAAATATCTGTTCTCAGATTCCACAGAAATAAGGCTAACAAAGAGATCCACGAAATACAGATGTAACTCTGTGAGATGAATTAACAGAACACTAAGCAGTTTCTCAGAAAGCTTCTTTCCAGATTTCATCTGAGGATATTTCCTTTTTCACCATTGCCCTCTATGGGCTTCCAAATATCACTTTCCCAATTCCACAAGAACTGTCTTAGCGAAAGGCTTCTTGAGGGGAAAGCTGTAACTCTGTGAGATGATTTCACAGAACACAAAGAAGTTTCTCAGAATGTTTCTTTCTCTTTGTTATCGGAGTTTATTTCCTTTGGCCTTATAGTCTTTAAAGGGATGCGAAATATCTGTTCTCAGATTCCACAGAAATAAGGCTAGCAAAGAGATCCACGAAATACAGATGTAACTCTGTGAGATGAATTAACAGAACACTAAGCAGTTTCTCAGAAAGCTTCTTTCCAGATTCCATCTGAGGATATTTCCTTTTACACCATTGCCCTCTATGGGCTTCCAAATATCACTTTCCCAATTCCACAAGAACTGTCTTAGCGAAAGGCTTCTTGAGGGGAAAGCTGTAACTCTGTGAGATGATTTCACAGAACACAAAGAAGTTTCTCAGAAAGCTTCCTTCTCTTTCTTATCGGAGTTTATTTCCTTTGGCCCTATATTCATCAAAGGGATCCGAAATATCTGTTCTCAGATTCCACAGAAATAAGGCTAGCAAAGAGATCCACGAAATACAGATGTAACTCTGTGAGATGAATTAACAGAACACTAAGCAGTTTCTCAGAAAGCTTCTTTCCAGATTTCATCTGAGGATATTTCCTTTTTCACCATTGCCCTCTATGGGCTTCCAAATATCACTTTGCCAATTCCACAAGAACTGTCTTAGCGAAAGGCTTCTTGAGGGGAAAGCTGTAACTCTGTGAGATGATTTCACAGAACACAAAGAAGTTTCTCAGAAAGCTTCTTTCTCGTTGTTATCGGAGTTTATATCCTTTGGCCCTATAGTCTTCAAAGGGATCCGAAATATCTGTTCTCAGATTCCACAGAAATAAGGCTAGCAAAGAGATCCACGAAATACAGATGTATCTCTGTGAGATGAATTAACAGAACACTAAGCAGTTTCTCAAAAAGCTTCTTTCCAGATTTCATCTGAGGATATTTCCTTTTTCACCATTGCCCTCTATGGGCTTCCAAATATCACTTTCCCTATTCCACAAGAACTGTCTTAGCGAAAGGCTTCTTGAGGGGAAAGCTGTAACTCTGTGAGATGATTTCACAGAACACAAAGAAGTTTCTCAGAAAGCTTCCTTCTCTTTCTTATCGGAGTTTATTTCCTTTGGCCTTATATTCTCAAAGGGATCCAAAATATCTGTTCTCAGATTCCACAGAAATAAGGCTAGCAAAGACATCCACGAAATACAGATGTAACTCTGTGAGATGAATTAACAGAACACTAAGCAGTTTCTCAGAAAGCTTCTTTCCTGATTTCATCTAAGGATATTTCCTTTTTCACCGTTGCCCTCTCTGGGCTTCCAAATATCACTTTGCCAATTCCACAAGAACTGTCTTAGCGAAAGGCTTCTTGAGGGGAAAGCTGTAACTCTGTGAGATGATTTCACAGAACACAAAGAAGTTTCTCAGAAAGCTTCTTTCTCATTGTTATCGGAGTTTATATCCTTTGGCCCTATAGTCTTCAAAGGGATCCGAAATATCTGTTCTCAGATTCCACAGAAATAAGGCTAGCAAAGAGATCCACGAAATACAGATGTAACTCTGTGAGATGAATTAACAGAACACTAAGCAGTTTCTCAGAAAGCTTCTTTCCAGATTTCATCTGAGGATATTTCCTTTTTCACCATAGCCCTCTATGCGCTTCCAAATATCACTTTGCCAATTCCACAATAAATGTCTAAGCGAAAGACTTCTTGTGGGGAGAGCTGTAACTTTGTGAGATGATTTCACAGAACACAAAGAAGTTTCTCAGAAAGCTTCTTTCTCGTTGTTATCGGGGTTTATATCCTTTGGCCCTATAGTCTTCAAAGGGATCCGAAATATCTGTTCTCAGATTCCACAGAAATAAGGCTAGCAAAGAGATCCACGAAATACTGATGTAACTCTGTGAGATGAATTAACAGAACAGTAAGCAGTTTCTCAGAAAGCTTCTTTCCAGATTTCATCTGAGGATATTTCCTTTTTCACCATTGCCCTCTATGGGCTTCCAAATATCACTTTGCCAATTCAACAAGAACTGTCTTAGCGAAAGGCTTCTTGAGGGGAAAGCTGTAACTCTGTGAGATGATTTCACAGAACACAAAGAAGTTTCTCAGAAAGCTTCCTTCTCTTTCTTATCGGAGTTTATTTCCTTTGGCCCTATATTCATCAAAGGGATCTGAAATATCTCTTCTCAGATTCCACAGAAATAAGGCTAGCAAAGAGATCGACGAAATACAGATGTAACTCTGTGAGATGAATTAACAGAACACTAAGCACTTTCTCAGAAAGCTTCTTTCCAGATTTCATCTGAGGATATTTCCTTTTTCACCATAGCCCTCTATGCGCTTCCAAATATCACTTTGCCAATTCCACAAGAACTGTCTTAGCGAAAGACTTCTTGTGGGGAAAGCTGTAACTCTGTGAGATGATTTCACAGAACACAAAGAAGGTTCTCAGAAAGTTTCTTTCTCTTTGTTATCGGAGTTTATTTCCTTTGGCCCTATAGTCTTCAAAGGGATCCGAAATATCTGTTCTCAGATTCCACAGAAATAAGGCTAGCAAAGAGATCCACGAAATACAGATGTAACTCTGTGAGATGAATTAACAGAACACTAAGCAGTTTCTCAGAAAGCTTCTTTCCAGATTTCATCTGAGGATATTTCCTTTTTCACCATTGCCCTCTATGGGCTTCCAAATATCACTTTGCCAATTCCACAAGAACTGTCTTAGCGAAAGGCTTCTTGAGGGGAAAGCTGTAACTCTGTGAGATGATTTCACAGAACACAAAGAAGTTTCTCAGAAAGCTTCTTTCTCGTTGTTATCGGAGTTTATATACTTTGGCCCTATAGTCTTCAAAGGGATCCGAAATATCTGTTCTCAGATTCCACAGAAATAAGGCTAGCAAAGAGATCCACGAAATACAGATGTAACTCTGTGAGATGAATTAACAGAACACTAAGCAGTTTCTCAGAAAGCTTCTTTCCAGATTTCATCTGAGGATATTTCCTTTTTCACCATAGCCCTCTATGGGCTTCCAAATATCACTTTGCCAATTCCACAAGAACTGTCTTAGCAAAAGGCTTCTTGAGGGGAAAGCTGTAACTCTGTGAGGTGATTTCACAGAACACAAAGAAGTTTCTCAGAATGCTTCCTTCTCTTTCTTATCGGAGTTTATTTCCTTTGGCCTTATATTCTCAAAGGGATCCAAAATATCTGTTCTCAGATTCCACAGAAATAAGGCTAGCAAAGACATCCACGAAATACAGATGTAACTCTGTGAGATGAATTAACAGAACACTAAGCAGTTTCTCAGAAAGCTTCTTTCCTGATTTCATCTAAGGATATTTCCTTTTTCACCGTTGCCCTCTCTGGGCTTCCAAATATCACTTTGCCAATTCCACAAGAACTGTCTTAGCGAAAGGCTTCTTGAGGGGAAAGCTGTAACTCTGTGAGATGATTTCACAGAACACAAAGAAGTTTCTCAGAAAGCTTCTTTCTCATTGTTATCAGAGTTTATATCCTTTGGCCCTATAGTCTTCAAAGGGATCCGAAATATCTGTTCTCAGATTCCACAGAAATAAGGCTAGCAAAGAGATCCACGAAATACAGATGTAACTCTGTGAGATGAATTAACAGAACACTAAGCAGTTTCTCAGAAAGCTTCTTTCCAGATTTCATCTGAGGATATTTCCTTTTTCACCATAGCCCTCTATGCGCTTCCAAATATCACTTTGCCAATTCCACAATAAATGTCTAAGCGAAAGACTTCTTGTGGGGAGAGCTGTAACTTTGTGAGATGATTTCACAGAACACAAAGAAGTTTCTCAGAAAGCTTCTTTCTCGTTGTTATCGGGGTTTATATCCTTTGACCCTATAGTCTTCAAAGGGATCCGAAATATCTGTTCTCAGATTCCACAGAAATAAGGCTAGCAAAGAGATCAACGAAATACTGATGTAACTCTGTGAGATGAATTAACAGAACACTAAGCAGTTTCTCAGAAAGCTTCTTTCCAGATTTCATCTGAGGATATTTCCTTTTTCACCTTTGCCCTCTATGGGCTTCCAAATATCACTTTGCCAATTCAACAAGAAATGTCTTAGCGAAAGGCTTCTTGAGGGGAAAGCTGTAACTCTGTGAGATGATTTCACAGAACACAAACAAGTTTCTCAGAAAGCTTCCTTCTCTTTCTTATCGGAGTTTATTTCCTTTGGCCCTATATACATCAAAGGGATCTGAAATATCTCTTCTCAGATTCCACAGAAATAAGGCTAGCAAAGAGATCGACGAAATACAGATGTAACTCTGTGAGATGAATTAACAGAACACTAAGCAGTTTCTCAGAAAGCTTCTTTCCAGATTTCATCTGAGGATATTTCCTTTTTCACCATAGCCCTCTATGCGCTTCCAAATATCACTTTGCCAATTCCAGAAGAACTGTCTTAGCGAAAGACTTCTTGTGGGGAAAGCTGTAACTCTGTGAGATGATTTCACAGAACACAAAGAAGGTTCTCAGAAAGTTTCTTTCTCTTTGTTATCGGAGTTTATTTCCTTTGGCCCTATAGTCTTCAAAGGGATCCGAAATATCTGTTCTCAGATTCCACAGAAATAAGGCTAGCAAAGAGATCCACGAAATACAGATGTAACTCTGTGAGATGAATTAACAGAACACTATGCAGTTTCTCAGAAAGCTTCTTTCCAGATTTCATCTGAGGATATTTCCTTTTTCACCATTGCCCTCTATGGGCTTCCAAATATCACTTTGCCAATTCCACAAGAACTGTCTTAGCGAAAGGCTTCTTGAGGGGAAAGCTGTAACTCTGTGAGATGATTTCACAGAACACAAAGAAGTTTCTCAGAAAGCTTCTTTCTCGTTGTTATCGGAGTTTATATACTTTGGCCCTATAGTCTTCAAAGGGATCCGAAATATCTGTTCTCAGATTCCACAGAAATAAGGCTAGCAAAGAGATCCACGAAATACAGATGTAACTCTGTGAGATGAATTAACAGAACACTGAGCAGTTTCTCAGAAAGCTTCTTTCCAGATTTCATCTGAGGATATTTCCTTTTTCACCATAGCCCTCTATGGGCTTCCAAATATCACTTTGCCAATTCCACAAGAACTGTCTTAGCAAAAGGCTTCTTGAGGGGAAAGCTGTAACTCTGTGAGGTGATTTCACAGAACACAAAGAAGTTTCTCAGAAAGCTTCCTTCTCTTTCTTATCGGAGTTTATTTCCTTTGGCCCTATATTCATCAAAGGGATCCGAAATATCTCTTCTCAGATTCCACAGAAATAAGGCTAGCAAAGAGATCCACGAAATACAGATGTAACTCTGTGAGATGAATTAACAGAACACTAAGCAGTTTCTCAGAAAGCTTCTTTCCAGATTTCATCTGAGGATATTTCCTTTTTCACCTTTGCCCTCTATGGGCTTCCAAATATCACTTTGCCAATTCCACAAGAACTGTCTCAGCGAAAGGCTTCTTGAGGGGAAAGCTGTAACTCTGTGAGATGATTTCACAGAACACAAAGAAGTTTCTCAGAAAGCTTCTTTCTCGTTGTTATAGGAGTTTATATCTTTTGGCCCTATAGTCTTCAAAGGGATCCGAAATATCTGTTCTCAGATTCCATAGAAATAAGGCTAGCAAAGAGATCCACGAAATACAGATGTAACTCTGTGAGATGAATTAACAGAACACTAAGCAGTTTCTCAGAAAGCTTCTTTCCAGATTTAATCTGAAGACATTTCCTTTTTCACCATTGCCCTCTATGGGGTTCCAAATATCACTTTGCCAATTCCACAAGAACTGTCTTAGCGAAATGCTTCTTGAGGGGAAAGCTGTAACTCTGTGAGATGATTTCACAGAACACAAAGAAGTTTCTCAGAAAGCTTCTTTCCGTTGTTATCGGGGTTTATATCCTTTGGCCCTATAGTCTTCAAAGGGATCCGAAATATCTGTTCTCAGATTCCACAGAAATAAGGCTAGCAAAGAGATCCACGAAATACTGATGTAACTCTGTGAGATGAATTAACAGAACACTAAGCAGTTTCTCAGAAAGCTTCTTTCCAGATTTCATCTGAGGATATTTCCTTTTTCACCATTGCCCTCTATGGGCTTCCAAATATCACTTTGCCAATTCAACAAGAACTGTCTTAGCGAAAGGCTTCTTGAGGGGAAAGCTGTAACTCTGTGAGATGATTTCACAGAACACAAAGAAGTTTCTCAGAAAGCTTCCTTCTCTTTCTTATCGGAGTTTATTTCCTTTGGCCCTATATTCATCAAAGGGATCTGAAATATATCTTCTCAGATTCCACAGAAATAAGGCTAGCAAAGAGATCGACGAAATACAGATGTAACTCTGTGAGATGAATTAACAGAACACTAAGCAGTTTCTCAGAAAGCTTCTTTCCAGATTTCATCTGAGGATATTTCCTTTTTCACCATAGCCCTCTATGCGCTTCCAAATATCACTTTGCCAATTCCACAAGAACTGTCTTAGCGAAAGACTTCTTGTGGGGAAAGCTGTAACTCTGTGAGATGATTTCACAGAACACAAAGAAGGTTCTCAGAAAGTTTCTTTCTCTTTGTTATCGGAGTTTATTTCCTTTGGCCCTATAGTCTTCAAAGGGATCCGAAATATCTGTTCTCAGATTCCACAGAAATAAGGCTAGCAAAGAGATCCACGAAATACAGATGTAACTCTGTGAGATGAATTAACAGAACACTATGCAGTTTCTCAGAAAGCTTCTTTCCAGATTTCATCTGAGGATATTTCCTTTTTCACCATTGCCCTCTATGGGCTTCCAAATATCACTTTGCCAATTCCACAAGAACTGTCTTAGCGAAAGGCTTCTTGAGGGGAAAGCTGTAACTCTGTGAGATGATTTCACAGAACACAAAGAAGTTTCTCAGAAAGCTTCTTTCTCGTTGTTATCGGAGTTTATATACTTTGGCCCTATAGTCTTCAAAGGGATCCGAAATATCTGTTCTCAGATTCCACAGAAATAAGGCTAGCAAAGAGATCCACGAAATACAGATGTAACTCTGTGAGATGAATTAACAGAACACTAAGCAGTTTCTCAGAAAGCTTCTTTCCAGATTTCATCTGAGGATATTTCCTTTTTCACCATAGCCCTCTATGGGCTTCCAAATATCACTTTGCCAATTCCACAAGAACTGTCTTAGCAAAAGGCTTCTTGAGGGGAAAGCTGTAACTCTGTGAGGTGATTTCACAGAACACAAAGAAGTTTCTCAGAAAGCTTCCTTCTCTTTCTTATCGGAGTTTATTTCCTTTGGCCGTATATTCATCAAAGGGATCCGAAATATCTCTTCTCAGATTCCACAGAAATAAGGCTAGCAAAGAGATCCACGAAATACAGATGTAACTCTGTGAGATGAATTAACAGAACACTAAGCAGTTTCTCAGAAAGCTTCTTTCCAGATTTCATCTGAGGATATTTCCTTTTTCACCTTTGCCCTCTATGGGCTTCCAAATATCACTTTGCCAATTCCACAAGAACTGTCTTAGCGAAAGGCTTCTTGAGGGGAAAGCTGTAACTCTGTGAGATGATTTCACAGAACACAAAGAAGTTTCGCAGAAAGCTTCTTTCTCGTTGTTATCGGAGTTTATATCTTTTGGCCCTATAGTCTTCAAAGGGATCCGAAATATCTGTTCTCAGATTCCACAGAAATAAGGCTAGCAAAGAGATCCACGAAATACAGATGTAACTCTGTGAGATGAATTAACAGAACACTAAGCAGTTTCTCAGAAAGCTTCTTTCCAGATTTCATCTGAAGATATTTCCTTTTTCACCATTGCCCTCTATGGGCTTCCAAATATCACTTTGCCAATTCCACAAGAACTGTCTTAGCGAAATGCTTCTTGAGGGGAAAGCTGTAACTCTGTGAGATGATTTTAGAGAACACAAAGAAGTTTCTCAGAAAGCTTCTTTCTCATTGTTATCGGAGTTTATATCCTTTGGCCCTATAGTCTTCAAAGGGATCCGAAATATCTGTTCTCAGATTCCACAGAAATAAGGCTAGCAAAGAGATCCACGAAATACAGATGTAACTCTGTGAGATGAATTAACAGAACACTAAGCAGTTTCTCAGAAAGCTTCTTTCCAGATTTCATCTGAGGATATTTCCTTTTTCACCATAGCCCTCCATGCGCTTCCAAATATCACTTTGCCAATTCCACAATAAATGTCTAAGCGAAAGACTTCTTGTGGGGAGAGCTGTAACTTTGTGAGATGATTTCACAGAACACAAAGAAGTTTCTCAGAAAGCTTCTTTCTCGTTGTTATCGGGGTTTATATCCTTTGGCCCTATAGTCTTCAAAGGGATCCGAAATATCTGTTCTCAGATTCCACAGAAATAAGGCTAGCAAAGAGATCCACGAAATACTGATGTAACTCTGTGAGATGAATTAACAGAACACTAAGCAGTTTCTCAGAAAGCTTCTTTCCAGATTTCATCTGAGGATATTTCCTTTTTCACCATTGCCCTCTATGGGCTTCCAAATATCACTTTGCCAATTCAACAAGAACTGTCTTAGCGAAAGGCTTCTTGAGGGGAAAGCTGTAACTCTGTGAGATGATTTCACAGAACACAAAGAAGTTTCTCAGAAAGCTTCCTTCTCTTTCTTATCGGAGTTTATTTCCTTTGGCCCTATATTCATCAAAGGGATCTGAAATATCTCTTCTCAGATTCCACAGAAATAAGGCTAGCAAAGAGATCGACGAAATACAGATGTAACTCTGTGAGATGAATTAACAGAACACTAAGCAGTTTCTCAGAAAGCTTCTTTCCAGATTTCATCTGAGGATATTTCCTTTTTCACCATAGACCTCTATGCGCTTCCAAATATCACTTTGCCAATTCCACAAGAACTGTCTTAGCGAAAGACTTCTTGTGGGGAAAGCTGTAACTCTGTGAGATGATTTCACAGAACACAAAGAAGGTTTTCAGAAAGTTTCTTTCTCTTTGTTATCGGAGTTTATTTCCTTTGGCCCTGTAGTCTTCAAAGGGATCCGAAATATCTGTTCTCAGATTCCACAGAAATAAGGCTAGCAAAGAGATCCACGAAATACAGATGTAACTCTGTGAGATGAATTAACAGAACACTATGCAGTTTCTCAGAAAGCTTCTTTCCAGATTTCATCTGAGGATATTTCCTTTTTCACCATTGCCCTCTATGGGCTTCCAAATATCACTTTGCCAATTCCACAAGAACTGTCTTAGCGAAAGGCTTCTTGAGGGGAAAGCTGTAACTCTGTGAGATGATTTCACAGAACACAAAGAAGTTTCTCAGAAAGCTTCTTTCTCGTTGTTATCGGAGTTTATATACTTTGGCCCTATAGTCTTCAAAGGGATCCAAAATATCTGTTCTCAGATTCCACAGAAATAAGGCTAGCAAAGAGATCCACGAAATACAGATGTAACTCTGTGAGATGAATTAACAGAACACTAAGCAGTTTCTCAGAAAGCTTCTTTCCAGATTTCATCTGAGGATATTTCCTTTTTCACCATAGACCTCTATGCGCTTCCAAATATCACTTTGCCAATTCCACAAGAACTGTCTTAGCGAAAGACTTCTTGTGGGGAAAGCTGTAACTCTGTGAGATGATTTCACAGAACACAAAGAAGGTTTTCAGAAAGTTTCTTTCTCTTTGTTATCGGAGTTTATTTCCTTTGGCCCTGTAGTCTTCAAAGGGATCCGAAATATCTGTTCTCAGATTCCACAGAAATAAGGCTAGCAAAGAGATCCACGAAATACAGATGTAACTCTGTGAGATGAATTAACAGAACACTATGCAGTTTCTCAGAAAGCTTCTTTCCAGATTTCATCTGAGGATATTTCCTTTTTCACCATTGCCCTCTATGGGCTTCCAAATATCACTTTGCCAATTCCACAAGAACTGTCTTAGCGAAAGGCTTCTTGAGGGGAAAGCTGTAACTCTGTGAGATGATTTCACAGAACACAAAGAAGTTTCTCAGAAAGCTTCTTTCTCGTTGTTATCGGAGTTTATATACTTTGGCCCTATAGTCTTCAAAGGGATCCAAAATATCTGTTCTCAGATTCCACAGAAATAAGGCTAGCAAAGAGATCCACGAAATACAGATGTAACTCTGTGAGATGAATTAACAGAACACTAAGCAGTTTCTCAGAAAGCTTCTTTCCAGATTTCATCTGAGGATATTTCCTTTTTCACCATAGCCCTCTATGGGCTTCCAAATATCACTTTGCCAATTCCACAAGAACTGTCTTAGCAAAAGGCTTCTTGAGGGGAAAGCTGTAACTCTGTGAGGTGATTTCACAGAACACCAAGAAGTTTCTCAGAAAGCTTCCTTCTCTTTCTTATCGGAGTTTATTTCCTTTGGCCCTATATTCATCAAAGGGATCCGAAATATCTCTTCTCAGATTCCACAGAAATAAGGCTAGAAAAGAGATCCACGAAATACAGATGTAACTCTGTGAGATGAATTAACAGAACACTAAGCAGTTTCTCAGAAAGCTTCTTTCCAGATTTCATCTGAGGATATTTCCTTTTTCACCTTTGCCCTCTATGGGCTTCCAAATATCACTTTGCCAATTCCACAAGAACTGTCTCAGCGAAAGGCTTCTTGAGGGGAAAGCTGTAACTCTGTGAGATGATTTCACAGAACACAAAGAAGTTTCTCAGAAAGCTTCTTTCTCGTTGTTATCGGAGTTTATATCTTTTGGCCCTATAGTCTTCAAAGGGATCCGAAATATCTGTTCTCAGATTCCACAGAAATAAGGCTAGCAAAGAGATCCACGAAATACAGATGTAACTCTGTGAGATGAATTAACAGAACACTAAGCAGTTTCTCAGAAAGCTTCTTTCCAGATTTCATCTGAAGATATTTCCATTTTCACCATTGCCCTCTATGGGCTTCCAAATATCACTTTGCCAATTCCACAAGAACTGTCTTAGCGAAATGCTTCTTGAGGGGAAAGCTGTAACTCTGTGAGATGATTTCACAGAACACAAAGAAGTTTCTCAGAAAGCTTCTTTCTCATTGTTATCGGAGTTTATATCCTTTGGCCCTATAGTCTTCAAAGGGATCCGAAATATCTGTTCTCAGATTCCACAGAAATAAGGCTAGCAAAGAGATCCACGAAATACAGATGTAACTCTGTGAGATGAATTAACAGAACACTAAGCAGTTTCTCAGAAAGCTTCTTTCCAGATTTCATCTGAGGATATTTCCTTTTTCACCATAGCCCTCTATACGCTTCCAAATATCACTTTGCCAATTCCACAATAAATGTCTTAGCGAAAGACTTCTTGTGGGGAAAGCTGTAACTCTGTGAGATGATTTTACAGAACACAAAGAAGTTTCTCAGAAAGTTTCTTTCTCTTTGTTATCGGAGTTTATTTCCTTTGGCCCTATAGTCTTTAAAGGGATCCGAAATATCTGTTCTCAGATTCCACAGAAATAAGGCTAGCAAAGAGATCCACGAAATACAGATGTAACTCTGTGAGATGAATTAACAGAACACTAAGCAGTTTCTCAGAAAGCTTCTTTCCAGATTTCATCTGAGGATATTTCCTTTTTCACCATAGCCCTCTATAGGCTTCCAAATATCACTTTGCCAATTCCACAAGAACTGTCTTATCGAAAGGCTTCTTGAGGGGAAAGCTGTAACTCTGTGAGATGATTTCACAGAACACAAAGAAGTTTCTCAGAAAGCTTCTTTCTCCTTCTTATCGGAGTTTATATCCTTTGGCCCTATAGTCTTCAAAGGGATCCGAAATATCTGTTCTCAGATTCCACAGAAATAAGGCTAGCAAAGAGATCCACGAAATACAGATGTAACTCTGTGAGATGAATTAACAGAACACTAAGCAGTTTCTCAGAAAGCTTCTTTCCAGATTTCATCTGAGGATATTTCCTTTTTCACCATCGCCCTCTATGGGCTTCCAAATATCACTTTGCCAATTCCACAAGAACTGTCTTAGCGAAAGGCTTCTTGAGGGGAAAGCTGTAACTCTGTGAGATGATTTCACAGAACACAAAGAAGTTTCTCAGAAAGCTTCTTTCTCGTTGTTATCGGAGTTTATTTCCTTTGGCCCTGTAGTCTTTAAAGGGATCCGAAATATCTGTTCTCAGATTCCACAGAAATAAGGCTAGCAAAGAGATCCACGAAATACAGATGTAACTCTGTGAGATGAATTAACAGAACACTAAGCAGTTTCTCAGAAAGCTTCTTTCCAGATTTCATCTGAGGATATTTCCTTTTTCACCATTGCCCTCTATGGGCTTCCAAATATCACTTTGCCAATTCCACAATAAATGTCTTAGCGAAAGACTTCTAGTGGGGAAATCTGTAGCTCTGTGAGATGATTTCACAGAACACAAAGAAGTTTCTCAGAAAGTTTCTTTCTCTTCGTTATCGGAGTTTATTTCCTTTGGCCCTATAGTCTTTAAAGGGATCCGAAATATCTGTTCTCAGATTCCACAGAAATAAGGCTAGCAAAGAGATCCACGAAATACAGATGTAATTCTGTGAGATGCATTAACAGAACACTAAGCAGTTTCTCAGAAAGCTTCTTTCCAGATTTCATCTGAGGATATTTCCTTTTTCACCATTGCCCTCTATGGGCTTCCAAATATCACTTTACCAATTCCACAACAACTATCTTAGCGAAAGGCTTCTTGAGGGGAAGCTGTAACTCTGTGAGATGATTTCACAGAACCCAAGAAGTTTCTCAGAAAGCTTCTTTCTCTTTGTTATAGGAGCATATTTCCTTTGGCCCAATAGTCTTCTGTGGGATCCGAAATATCTGTTCTCAGATTCCACAAAAATAAGGCTAGCAAAGAGATCCACGAAATACAGATGTAACTCTGTGAGATGAATTAACAGAACACTAAGCAGTTTCTCAGAAAGCTTCTTTCCAGATTTAATCTGAGGATATTTCCTTTTTCACCTTAGCCCTCTTAGGGCTTCCAAATATCACTTTGCCAATTCAACAAGAACTGTCTTAGCGAAAGGCTTCTTGAGGGGAAAGCTGTAACTCTGTGAGATGATTTCACAGAACACAAAGAAGTTTCTCAGAAAGCTTCCTTCTCTTTCTTATCGGAGTTTATTTCCTTTGGCCCTATATTCATCAAAGGGATCCAAAATATCTCTTCTCAGATTCCACAGAAATAAGGCTAGCAAAGACATCCACGAAATACAGATGAAACTCTGTGAGATAAATAACAGAACACTAAGCAGTTTCTCAGAAAGCTTCTTTCCAGATTTCATCTGAGGATATTTCCTTTTTCACCATTGCCCTCTCTGGGCTTCCAAATATCACTTTGCCAATTCAACAAGAACTGTCTTAGCGAAAGGCTTCTTGAGGGGAAAGCTGTAACTCTGTGAGATGATTTCACAGAACACAAAGAAGTTTCTCAGAAAGCTTCTTTCTCATTGTTATCGGAGTTTATATCCTTTGGCCCTATAGTCTTCAAAGGGATCCGAAATATCTGTTCTCAGATTCCACAGAAATAAGGCTAGCAAAGAGATCCACGAAATACAGATGTAACTCTGTGAGATGAATTAACAGAACACTAAGCAGTTTCTCAGAAAGCTTCTTTCCAGATTTCATCTGAGGATATTTCCTTTTTCACCATAGCCCTCTATGCGCTTCCAAATATCACTTTGCCAATTCCACAATAAATGTCTAAGCGAAAGACTTCTTGTGGGGAAAGCTGTAGCTCTGTGAGATGATTTCACAGAACACAAAGAAGTTTCTCAGAAAGTTTCTTTCTCTTTGTTATCGGAGTTTATTTCCTTTGGCCCTGTAGTCTTTAAAGGGATCCGAAATATCTGTTCTCAGATTCCACAGAAATAAGGCTAGCAAAGAGATCCACGAAATACAGATGTAACTCTGTGAGATGAATTAACAGAACACTAAGCAGTTTCTCAGAAAGCTTCTTTCCAGATTTCATCTGAGGATATTTCCTTTTTCACCATAGACCTCTATGGGCTTCCAAATATCACTTTCCCAATTCCCCAAGAACTGTCTTAGCGCAAGGCTTCTTGAGGGGAAAGCTGTAACTCTGTGAGATGATTTCACAGAACACAAAGAAGTTTCTCAGACAGCTTCCTTCTCTTTCTTATCGGAGTTTATTTCCTTTGGCCCTATATTCATCAGAGGGATCCGAAATATCTCTTCTCAGATTCCACAGAAATAAGGCTAGCAAAGAGATCCACGAAATACAGATGTAACTCTGTGAGATGAATTAACAGAACACTAAGCAGTTTCTCAGAAAGCTTCTTTCCAGATTTCATCTGAGGATATTTCCTTTTTCACCATTGCCCTCTATGGGCTTCCAAATATCACTTTGCCAATTCCACAAGAACTGTCTTAGCGAAAGGCTTCTTGAGGGGAAAGCTGTAACTCTGTGAGATGATTTCACAGAACACAAAGAAGTTTCTCAGAAAGCTTCTTTCTCGTTCTTATCGGAGTTTATATCCTTTGGCCCTATAGTCTTCAAAGGGATCCGAAATATCTGTTCTCAGATTCCACAGAAATAAGGCTAGCAAAGAGATCCACGAAATACAGATGTAATTCTGTGAGATGAATTAACAGAACACTAAGCAGTTTCTCAGAAAGCTTCTTTCCAGATTTCATCTGAGGATATTTCCTTTTTCACCATTGCCCTCTATGGGCTTCCAAATATCACTTTGCCAATTCCACAAGAACTGTCTTAGCGAAAGGCTTCTTGAGGGGAAAGCTGTAACTCTGTGAGATGATTTCACAGAACACCAAGAAGTTTCTCAGAAAGCTTCTTTCTCTTTGTTATCGGAGTTTATTTCCTTTGGCCCTATAGTCTTTAAAGGGATCCGAAATATCTGTTCTCAGATTCCACAGAAATAAGGCTAGCAAAGAGATCCACGAAATACAGATGTAACTCTGTGAGATGAATTAACAGAACACTAAGCAGTTTCTCAGAAAGCTTCTTTCCAGATTTCATCTGAGGATATTTCCTTTTTCACCATAGCCCTCTATGCGCTTCCAAATATCACTTTGCCAATTCCACAATAAATGTCTTAGCGAAAGACTTCTTGTGGGGAAAGCTGTAGCTCTGTGAGATGATTTCACAGAACACAAAGAAGTTTCTCAGAAAGTTTCTTTCTCTTTGTTATCGGAGTTTATTTCCTTTGGCCCTATTGTCTTTAAAGGGATCCGAAATATCTCTTCTCAGATTCCACAGAAATAAGGCTAGCAAAGAGATCCACGAAATACAGATGTAACTCTGTGAGATGAATTAACAGAACACTAAGCAGTTTCTCAGAAAGCTTCTTTCCAGATTTCATCTGAGGATATTTCCTTTTTCACCATAGCCCTCTATGCGCTTCCAAATATCACTTTGCCAATTCCACAATAAATGTCTTAGCGAAAGACTTCTTGAGGGGAAAGCTGTAACTCTGTGAGATGATTTCACAGAACACAAAGAAGTTTCTCAGAAAGTTTCTTTCTCTTTGTTATCGGAGTTTATTTCCTTTGGCCCTATAGTCTTTAAAGGGATCCGAAATATCTGTTCTCAGATTCCACAGAAATAAGGCTAGCAAAGAGATCCACGAAATACAGATGTAACTCTGTGAGATGAATTAACAGAACACTAAGCAGTTTCTCAGAAAGCTTCTTTCCAGATTTCATCTGAGGATATTTCCTTTTTCACCATTGCCCTCTATGGGCTTCCAAATATCACTTTCCCTATTCCACAAGAACTGTCTTAGCGAAAGGCTTCTTGAGGGGAAAGCTGTAACTCTGTGAGATGATATCACAGAACACAAAGAAGTTTCTCAGAAAGCTTCCTTCTCTTTCTTATCGGAGTTTATTTCCTTTGGCCCTATATTCATCAAAGGGATCCGAAAAATCTCTTCTCAGATTCCACAGAAATAAGGCTAGCAAAGAGATCCACGAAATACAGATGTAACTCTTTGAGATGATTTCACAGAACACAAAGAAGTTTCTCAGAAAGCTTCCTTCTCGTTGTTATCGGAGTTTATATCCTTTGGCCCTATCGTCTTCAAAGGGATCCGAAATATCTGTTCTCAGATTCCACAGAAATAAGGCTAGCAAAGAGATCCACGAAATACAGATGTAACTCTGTGAGATGAATTAACAGAACACTAAGCAGTTTCTCAAAAAGCTTCTTTCCAGATTTCATCTGAGGATATTTCCTTTTTCACCATTGCCCTCTATGGGCTTCCAAATATCACTTTCCGAATACCACAAGAACTGTCTTAGCGAAAGGCTTCTTGAGGGGAAAGCTGTAACTCTGTGAGATGATTTCACAGAACACAAAGAAGTTTCTCAGAAAGCTTCCTTGTCTTTCTTATCGGAGTTTATTTCCTTTGGCCCTATATTCATCAAAGGGATCCGAAATATCTGTTCTCAGATTCCCCAGAAATAAGGCTAGCAAAGAGATCCCCGAAATACAGATGTAACTCTGTGAGATGAATTAACAGAACACTAAGCAGTTTCTCAGAAAGCTTCTTTCCAGATTTCATCTGAGGATATTTCCTTTTTCACCATTGCCCTCTATGGGCTTCCAAGTATCACTTTGCCAATTCCACAATAAATATCTTAGAGAAAGACTTCCTGTGGGGAAAGCTGTAGCTCTGTGAGATGATTTCACAGAACACAAAGAAGTTTCTCAGAAAGTTTCTTTCTCTTTGTTATCGGAGTTTATTTCCTTTGGCCCTATAGTCTTTAAAGGGATCCGAAATATCTGTTCTCAGATTCCACAGAAATAAGGCTAGCAAAGAGATCCACGAAATACAGATGTAACTCTGTGAGATGAATTAACAGAACACTAAGCAGTTTCTCAGAAAGCTTCTTTCCAGATTTCATCTGAGGATATTTCCTTTTTCACCATAGACCTCTATGGGCTTCCAAATATCACTTTCCCAATTCCCCAAGAACTGTCTTAGCGCAAGGCTTCTTGAGGGGAAAGCTGTAACTCTGTGAGATGATTTCACAGAACACAAAGAAGTTTCTCAGAAAGCTTCCTTCTCTTTCTTATCGGAGTTTATTTCCTTTGGCCCTATATTCATCAGAGGGATCCGAAATATCTCTTCTCAGATTCCACAGAAATAAGGCTAGCAAAGAGATCCACGAAATACAGATGTAACTCTGTGAGATGAATTAACAGAACACTAAGCAGTTTCTCAGAAAGCTTCTTTCCAGATTTCATCTGAGGATATTTCCTTTTTCACCATTGCCCTCTATGGGCTTCCAAATATCACTTTGCCAATTCCACAAGAACTGTCTTAGCGAAAGGCTTCTTGAGGGGAAAGCTGTAACTCTGTGAGATGATTTCACAGAACACAAAGAAGTTTCTCAGAAAGCTTCTTTCTCGTTCTTATCGGAGTTTATATCCTTTGGCCCTATAGTCTTCAAAGGGATCCGAAATATCTGTTCTCAGATTCCACAGAAATAAGGCTAGCAAAGAGATCCACGAAATACAGATGTAATTCTGTGAGATGAATTAACAGAACACTAAGCAGTTTCTCAGAAAGCTTCTTTCCAGATTTCATCTGAGGATATTTCCTTTTTCACCATTGCCCTCTATGGGCTTCCAAATATCACTTTGCCAATTCCACAAGAACTGTCTTAGCGAAAGGCTTCTTGAGGGGAAAGCTGTAACTCTGTGAGATGATTTCACAGAACACCAAGAAGTTTCTCAGAAAGCTTCTTTCTCGTTTTTATCGGAGTTTATATCCTTTGGCCCTATAGTCTTCAAAGGGATCCGAAATATCTGTTCTCAGATTCCACAGAAATAAGGCTAGCAAAGAGATCCACGAAATACAGATGTAACTCTGTGAGATGAATTAACAGAACACTAAGTAGTTTCTCAGAAAGCTTCTTTCCAGATTTCATCTGAGGATATTTCCTTTTTCACCATTGCCCTCTATGGGCTTCCAAATATCACTTTGCCAATTCCACAAGAACTGTCTTAGCGAAAAGCTTCTTGAGGGGAAAGCTGTAACTCTGTGAGATGATTTCACAGAACACAAAGAAGTTTCTCAGAAAGCTTCTTTCTCGTTGTTATCGGAGTTTATATCCTTTGGCCCTATAGTCTTCAAAAGGATCCGAAATATCTGTTCTCAGATTCCACAGAGATAAGGCTAGCAAAGAGATCCACGAAATACAGATGTAACTCTGTGAGATGAATTAACAGAACACTAAGCAGTTTCTCAGAAAGCTTCTTTCCAGATTTCATCTGAGGATATTTCCTTTTTCACCATTGCCCTCTATGGGCTTCCAAATATCACTTTGCCAATTCAACAAGAACTGTCTTAGCGAAAGGCTTCTTGAGGGGAAAGCTGTAACTCTGTGAGATGATTTCACAGAACACAAAGAAGTTTCTCAGAAAGCTTCCTTCTCTTTCTTATCGGAGTTTATTTCCTTTGGTCCTATATTCATCAAAGGGATCTGAAATATCTCTTCTCAGATTCCACAGAAATAAGGCTAGCAAAGAGATCCACGAAATACAGATGTAACTCTGTGAGATGAATTAACAGAACACTAAGCAGTTTCTCAGAAAGCTTCTTTCCAGATTTCATCTGAGGATATTTCCTTTTTCACCATCGCCCTCTATGGGCTTCCAAATATCACTTTGCCAATTCCACAAGAACTGTCTTAGCGAAAGGCTTCTTGAGGGGAAAGCTGTAACTCTGTGAGATGATTTCACAGAACACAAAGAAGTTTCTCAGAAAGCTTCTTTCTCGTTGTTATCGGAGTTTATTTCCTTTGGCCCTATAGTCTTTAAAGGGATCCGAAATATCTGTTCTCAGATTCCACAGAAATAAGGCTAGCAAAGAGATCCACGAAATACAGATGTAACTCTGTGAGATGAATTAACAGAACACTAAGCAGTTTCTCAGAAAGCTTCTTTCCAGATTTCATCTGAGGATATTTCCTTTTTCACCATAGCCCTCTATGGGCTTCCAAATATCACTTTGCCAATTCCACAAGAACTGTCTTAGCGAAAGGCTTCTTGAGGGGAAAGCTGTAACTCTGTGAGATGATTTCACAGAACATAAAGAAGTTTCTCAGAAAGCTTCTTTCTCGTTGTTATCGGAGTTTATATCCTTTGGCCCTATAGTCTTCAAAGGGATCCGAAATATCTGTTCTCAGATTCCACAGAAATAAGGCTAGCAAAGAGATCCACGAAATACAGATGTAACTCTGTGAGATGAATTAACAGAACACTAAGCAGTTTCTCAGAAAGCTTCTTTCCAGATTTCATCTGAGGATATTTCCTTTTTCACCGTAGACCTGTATGGGCTTCCAAATATCACTTTGCCAATTCCACAAGAACTGTCTTAGCGAAAGGCTTCTTGAGGGGAAAGCTGTAACTCTGTGAGATGATTTCACAGAACACAAAGAAGTTTCTCAGAAAGCTTCCTTCTCTTTCTTATCGGAGTTTATTTCCTTTGGCCCTATATTCATCAAAGGGATCCGAAATATCTCTTCTCAGATTCCACAGAAATAAGGCTAGCAAAGAGATCCACGAAATACAGATGTAACTCTGTGAGATGATTTCACAGAACACAAATAAGTTTCTCAGAAAGCTTCCTTCTCGTTGTTATCGGAGTTTATATCCTTTGGCCCTATCGTCTTCAAAGGGATCCGAAATATCTGTTCTCAGATTCCACAGAAATAAGGCTAGCAAAGAGATCCACGAAATACAGATGTAACTCTTTGAGATGAATTAACAGAACACTAAGCAGTTTCTCAGAAAGCTTCTTTCCAGATTTCATCTGAGGATATTTCCTTTTTCACCATTGCCCTCTATGGGCTTCCAAATATCACTTTCCCAATTCCACAAGAACTATCTTAGCGAAAGGCTTCTTGAGGGGAAAGCTGTAACTCTGTGAGATGATTTCACAGAACACAAAGAAGTTTCTCAGAAAGCTTCCTTCTCTTTCTTATCGGAGTTTATTTCCTTTGGCCTTATATTCTCAAAGGGATCCAAAATATCTGTTCTCAGATTCCACAGAAATAAGGCTAGCAAAGACATCCACGAAATACAGATGTAACTCTGTGAGATGAATTAACAGAACACTAAGCAGTTTCTCAGAAAGCTTCTTTCCTGATTTCATCTAAGGATATTTCCTTTTTCACCGTTGCCCTCTCTGGGCTTCCAAATATCACTTTGCCAATTCAACAATAAATGTCTAAGCGAAAGACTTCTTGTGGGGAGAGCTGTAACTTTGTGAGATGATTTCACAGAACACAAAGAAGTTTCTCAGAAAGCTTCTTTCTCCTTGTTATCGGAGTTTATATCTTTGGCCCTATAGTCTTCAAAGGGTCCGAAATATCTGTTCTCAGATTCCACAGAAATAAGGCTAGCAAAGAGATCCACGAAATACAGATGTAACTCTGTGAGATGAATTAACAGAACACTAAGCAGTTTCTCAGAAAGCTTCTTTCCAGATTTCATCTGAGGATATTTCCTTTTTCACCATTGCCCTCTATGGGCTTCCAAATATCACTTTGCCAATTCAACAAGAACTGTCTTAGCGAAAGGCTTCTTGAGGGGAAAGCTGTAACTCTGTGAGATGATTTCACAGAACACAAAGAAGTTTCTCAGAAACCTTCCTTCTCTTTCTTATCGGAGTTTATTTCCTTTGGCCCTATATTCATCAAAGGGATCTGAAATATCTCTTCTCAGATTCCACAGAAATAAGGCTAGCAAAGAGATCCACGAAATACAGATGTAACTCTGTGAGATGAATTAACAGAACACTAAGCAGTTTCTCAGAAAGCTTCTTTCCAGATTTCATCTGAGGATATTTCCTTTTTCACCATAGCCCTCTATGCGCTTCCAAATATCACTTTGCCAATTCCACAAGAACTGTCTTAGCGAAAGACTGCTTGTGGGGAAAGCTGTAACTCTGTGAGATGATTTCACAGAACACAAAGAAGTTCCTCAGAAAGTTTCTTTCTCTTTGTTATCGGAGTTTATTTCCTTTGGCCCTATAGTCTTTAAAGGGATCCGAAATATCTGTTCTCAGATTCCACAGAAATAAGGCTAGCAAAGAGATCCACGAAATACAGATGTAACTCTGTGAGATGAATTAACAGAACACTAAGCAGTTTCTCAGAAAGCTTCTTTCCAGATTTCATCTGAGGATATTTCCTTTTTCACCATAGCCCTCTATGCGCTTCCAAATATCACTTTGCCAATTCCACAATAAATGTCTTAGCGAAAGACTTCTTTGGGGAAAGCTGTAGCTCTGTGAGATGATTTCACAGAACACAAAGAAGTTTCTCAGAAAGTTTCTTTCTCTTTGTTATCAGAGTTTATTTCCTTTGGCCCTATAGTCTTTAAAGGGATCCGAAATATCTGTTCTCAGATTCCACAGAAATAAGGCTAGCAAAGAGATCCACGAAATACAGATGTAACTCTGTGAGATGAATTAACAGAACACTAAGCAGTTTCTCAGAAAGCTTCTTTCCAGATTTCATCTGAGGATATTTCCTTTTTCACCATAGACCTCTATGGGCTTCCAAATATCACTTTCCCAATTCCCCAAGAACTGTCTTAGCGCAAGGCTTCTTGAGGGGAAAGCTGTAACTCTGTGAGATGATTTCACAGAACACAAAGAAGTTTCTCAGAAAGCTTCCTTCTCTTTCTTATCGGAGTTTATTTCCTTTGGCCCTATATTCATCAGAGGGATCCGAAATATCTCATCTCAGATTCCACAGAAATAAGGCTAGCAAAGAGATCCACGAAATACAGATGTAACTCTGTGAGATGAATTAACAGAACACTAAGCAGTTTCTCAGAAAGCTTCTTTCCAGATTTCATCTGAGGATATTTCCTTTTTCACCATTGCCCTCTATGGGCTTCCAAATATCACTTTGCCAATTCCACAAGAACTGTCTTAGCGAAAGGCTTCTTGAGGGGAAAGCTGTAACTCTCTGAGATGATTTCACAGAACACAAAGAAGTTTCTCAGAAAGCTTCTTTCTCGTTCTTATCGGAGTTTATATCCTTTGGCCCTATAGTCTTCAAAGGGATCCGAAATATCTGTTCTCAGATTCCACAGAAATAAGGCTAGCAAAGAGATCCACGAAATACAGATGTAATTCTGTGAGATGAATTAACAGAACACTAAGCAGTTTCTCAGAAAGCTTCTTTCCAGATTTCATCTGAGGATATTTCCTTTTTCACCATTGCCCTCTATGGGCTTCCAAATATCACTTTGCCAATTCCACAAGAACTGTCTTAGCGAAAGGCTTCTTGAGGGGAAAGCTGTAACTCTGTGAGATGATTTCACAGAACACCAAGAAGTTTCTCAGAAAGCTTCTTTCTCGTTGTTATCGGAGTTTATATCCTTTGGCCCTATAGTCTTCAAAGGGATCCGAAATATCTGTTCTCAGATTCCACAGAAATAAGGCTAGCAAAGAGATCCACGAAATACAGATGTAACTCTGTGAGATGAATTAACAGAACACTAAGTAGTTTCTCAGAAAGCTTCTTTCCAGATTTCATCTGAGGATATTTCCTTTTTCACCATTGCCCTCTATGGGCTTCCAAATATCACTTTGCCAATTCCACAAGAACTGTCTTAGCGAAAAGCTTCTTGAGGGGAAAGCTGTAACTCTGTGAAATGATTTCACAGAACACAAAGAAGTTTCTCAGAAAGCTTCTTTCTCGTTGTTATCGGAGTTTATATCCTTTGGCCCTATAGTCTTCAAAAGGATCCGAAATATCTGTTCTCAGATTCCACAGAAATAAGGCTAGCAAAGAGATCCACGAAATACAGATGTAACTCTGTGAGATGAATTAACAGAACACTAAGCAGTTTCTCAGAAAGCTTCTTTCCAGATTTCATCTGAGGATATTTCCTTTTTCACCATAGACCTCTATGGGCTTCCAAATATCACATTGCCAATTCCAAAAGAACTGTCTTAGCGAAAGGATTCTTGAGGGGAAAGCTGTAACTCTGTGAGATGATATCACAGAACACAAAGAAGTTTCTCAGAAAGCTTCCTTCTCTTTCTTATCGGAGTTTATTTCCTTTGGCCCTATATTCATCAAAGGGATCCGAAAAATCTCTTCTCAGATTCCACAGAAATAAGGCTAGCAAAGAGATCCACGAAATACAGATGTAACTCTTTGAGATGATTTCACAGAACACAAAGAAGTTTCTCAGAAAGCTTCCTTCTCGTTGTTATCGGAGTTTATATCCTTTGGCCCTATCGTCTTCAAAGGGATCCGAAATATCTGTTCTCAGATTCCACAGAAATAAGGCTAGCAAAGAGATCCACGAAATACAGATGTAACTCTGTGAGATGAATTAACAGAACACTAAGCAGTTTCTCAAAAAGCTTCTTTCCAGATTTCATCTGAGGATATTTCCTTTTTCACCATTGCCCTCTATGGGCTTCCAAATATCACTTTCCGAATACCACAAGAACTGTCTTAGCGAAAGGCTTCTTGAGGGGAAAGCTGTAACTCTGTGAGATGATTTCACAGAACACAAAGAAGTTTCTCAGAAAGCTTCCTTGTCTTTCTTATCGGAGTTTATTTCCTTTGGCCCTATATTCATCAAAGGGATCCGAAATATCTGTTCTCAGATTCCCCAGAAATAAGGCTAGCAAAGAGATCCCCGAAATACAGATGTAACTCTGTGAGATGAATTAACAGAACACTAAGCAGTTTCTCAGAAAGCTTCTTTCCAGATTTCATCTGAGGATATTTCCTTTTTCACCATTGCCCTCTATGGGCTTCCAAGTATCACTTTGCCAATTCCACAATAAATATCTTAGAGAAAGACTTCCTGTGGGGAAAGCTGTAGCTCTGTGAGATGATTTCACAGAACACAAAGAAGTTTCTCAGAAAGTTTCTTTCTCTTTGTTATCGGAGTTTATTTCCTTTGGCCCTATAGTCTTTAAAGGGATCCGAAATATCTGTTCTCAGATTCCACAGAAATAAGGCTAGCAAAGAGATCCACGAAATACAGATGTAACTCTGTGAGATGAATTAACAGAACACTAAGCAGTTTCTCAGAAAGCTTCTTTCCAGATTTCATCTGAGGATATTTCCTTTTTCACCATAGACCTCTATGGGCTTCCAAATATCACTTTCCCAATTCCCCAAGAACTGTCTTAGCGCAAGGCTTCTTGAGGGGAAAGCTGTAACTCTGTGAGATGATTTCACAGAACACAAAGAAGTTTCTCAGAAAGCTTCCTTCTCTTTCTTATCGGAGTTTATTTCCTTTGGCCCTATATTCATCAGAGGGATCCGAAATATCTCTTCTCAGATTCCACAGAAATAAGGCTAGCAAAGAGATCCACGAAATACAGATGTAACTCTGTGAGATGAATTAACAGAACACTAAGCAGTTTCTCAGAAAGCTTCTTTCCAGATTTCATCTGAGGATATTTCCTTTTTCACCATTGCCCTCTATGGGCTTCCAAATATCACTTTGCCAATTCCACAAGAACTGTCTTAGCGAAAGGCTTCTTGAGGGGAAAGCTGTAACTCTGTGAGATGATTTCACAGAACACAAAGAAGTTTCTCAGAAAGCTTCTTTCTCGTTCTTATCGGAGTTTATATCCTTTGGCCCTATAGTCTTCAAAGGGATCCGAAATATCTGTTCTCAGATTCCACAGAAATAAGGCTAGCAAAGAGATCCACGAAATACAGATGTAATTCTGTGAGATGAATTAACAGAACACTAAGCAGTTTCTCAGAAAGCTTCTTTCCAGATTTCATCTGAGGATATTTCCTTTTTCACCATTGCCCTCTATGGGCTTCCAAATATCACTTTGCCAATTCCACAAGAACTGTCTTAGCGAAAGGCTTCTTGAGGGGAAAGCTGTAACTCTGTGAGATGATTTCACAGAACACCAAGAAGTTTCTCAGAAAGCTTCTTTCTCGTTTTTATCGGAGTTTATATCCTTTGGCCCTATAGTCTTCAAAGGGATCCGAAATATCTGTTCTCAGATTCCACAGAAATAAGGCTAGCAAAGAGATCCACGAAATACAGATGTAACTCTGTGAGATGAATTAACAGAACACTAAGTAGTTTCTCAGAAAGCTTCTTTCCAGATTTCATCTGAGGATATTTCCTTTTTCACCATTGCCCTCTATGGGCTTCCAAATATCACTTTGCCAATTCCACAAGAACTGTCTTAGCGAAAAGCTTCTTGAGGGGAAAGCTGTAACTCTGTGAGATGATTTCACAGAACACAAAGAAGTTTCTCAGAAAGCTTCTTTCTCGTTGTTATCGGAGTTTATATCCTTTGGCCCTATAGTCTTCAAAAGGATCCGAAATATCTGTTCTCAGATTCCACAGAGATAAGGCTAGCAAAGAGATCCACGAAATACAGATGTAACTCTGTGAGATGAATTAACAGAACACTAAGCAGTTTCTCAGAAAGCTTCTTTCCAGATTTCATCTGAGGATATTTCCTTTTTCACCATTGCCCACTATGGGCTTCCAAATATCACTTTGCCAATTCAACAAGAACTGTCTTAGCGAAAGGCTTCTTGAGGGGAAAGCTGTAACTCTGTGAGATGATTTCACAGAACACAAAGAAGTTTCTCAGAAAGCTTCCTTCTCTTTCTTATCGGAGTTTATTTCCTTTGGCCCTATATTCATCAAAGGGATCTGAAATATCTCTTCTCAGATTCCACAGAAATAAGGCTAGCAAAGAGATCCACGAAATACAGATGTAACTCTGTGAGATGAATTAACAGAACACTAAGCAGTTTCTCAGAAAGCTTCTTTCCAGATTTCATCTGAGGATATTTCCTTTTTCACCATCGCCCTCTATGGGCTTCCAAATATCACTTTGCCAATTCCACAAGAACTGTCTTAGCGAAAGGCTTCTTGAGGGGAAAGCTGTAACTCTGTGAGATGATTTCACAGAACACAAAGAAGTTTCTCAGAAAGCTTCTTTCTCGTTGTTATCGGAGTTTATTTCCTTTGGCCCTATAGTCTTTAAAGGGATCCGAAATATCTGTTCTCAGATTCCACAGAAATAAGGCTAGCAAAGAGATCCACGAAATACAGATGTAACTCTGTGAGATGAATTAACAGAACACTAAGCAGTTTCTCAGAAAGCTTCTTTCCAGATTTCATCTGAGGATATTTCCTTTTTCACCATAGCCCTCTATGGGCTTCCAAATATCACTTTGCCAATTCCACAAGAACTGTCTTAGCGAAAGGCTTCTTGAGGGGAAAGCTGTAACTCTGTGAGATGATTTCACAGAACATAAAGAAGTTTCTCAGAAAGCTTCTTTCTCGTTGTTATCGGAGTTTATATCCTTTGGCCCTATAGTCTTCAAAGGGATCCGAAATATCTGTTCTCAGATTCCACAGAAATAAGGCTAGCAAAGAGATCCACGAAATACAGATGTAACTCTGTGAGATGAATTAACAGAACACTAAGCAGTTTCTCAGAAAGCTTCTTTCCAGATTTCATCTGAGGATATTTCCTTTTTCACCGTAGACCTGTATGGGCTTCCAAATATCACTTTGCCAATTCCACAAGAACTGTCTTAGCGAAAGGCTTCTTGAGGGGAAAGCTGTAACTCTGTGAGATGATTTCACAGAACACAAAGAAGTTTCTCAGAAAGCTTCCTTCTCTTTCTTATCGGAGTTTATTTCCTTTGGCCCTATATTCATCAAAGGGATCCGAAATATCTCTTCTCAGATTCCACAGAAATAAGGCTAGCAAAGAGATCCACGAAATACAGATGTAACTCTGTGAGATGATTTCACAGAACACAAATAAGTTTCTCAGAAAGCTTCCTTCTCGTTGTTATCGGAGTTTATATCCTTTGGCCCTATCGTCTTCAAAGGGATCCGAAATATCTGTTCTCAGATTCCACAGAAATAAGGCTAGCAAAGAGATCCACGAAATACAGATGTAACTCTGTGAGATGAATTAACAGAACACTAAGCAATTTCTCAGAAAGCTTCTTTCCAGATTTCATCTGAGGATATTTCCTTTTTCACCATTGCCCTCTATGGGCTTCCAAATATCACTTTCCCAACTCCACAAGAACTGTCTTAGCGAAAGGCTTCTTGAGGGGAAGCTGTAACTCTGTGAGATGATTTCACAGAACCCAAGAAGTTTCTCAGAAAGCTTCTTTCTCTTTGTTATCGGAGGATATTTCCTTTGGCCCAATAGTCTTCTGCGGGATCCGAAATATCTGTTCTCAGATTCCACAGAAATAAGGCTAGCAAAGAGATCCACGAAATACAGATGTAACTCTGTGAGACGAATTAACAGAACACTAAGCAGTTTCTCAGAAAGCTTCTTTCCAGATTTAATCTGAGGATATTTCCTTTTTCACCTTAGCCCTCTTAGGTCTTCCAAATATCACTTTGCCAATTCAACAAGAACTGTCTTAGCGAAAGGCTTCTCGAGGGGAAAGCTGTACCTCTGTGAGATGATTTCACAGAACACAAAGAAGTTTCTCAGAAAGCTTCCTTCTCTCTCTTATCGGAGTTTATTTCCTTTGGCCCTATATTCATCAAAGGGATCCAAAATATCTCTTCTCAGATTCCACAGAAATAAGGCTAGCAAAGACATCCACGAAATACAGATGTAACTCTGTGAGATGAATTAACAGAACACTAAGCAGTTTCTCAGAAAGCTTCTTTCCAGATTTCATCTGAGGATATTTCCTTTTTCACCATTTCCCTCTCTGGGCTTCCAAATATCACTTTGCCAATTCAACAAGAACTGTCTTAGCGAAAGGCTTCTTGAGGGGAAAGCTGTAACTCTGTGAGATGATTTCACAGAACACAAAGAAGTTTCTCAGAAAGCTTCTTTCTCATTGTTATCGGAGTTTATATCCTTTGGCCCTATAGTCTTCAAAGGGATCCGAAATATCTGTTCTCAGATTCCACAGAAATAAGGCTAGCAAAGAGATCCACGAAATACAGATGTAACTCTGTGAGATGAATTAACAGAACACTAAGCAGTTTCTCAGAAAGCTTCTTTCCAGATTTCATCTGAGGATATTTCCTTTTTCACCATAGCCCTCTATGCGCTTCCAAATATCACTTTGCCAATTCCACAATAAATGTCTTAGCGAAAGACTTCTTGTGGGGAAAGCTGTAGCTCTGTGAGATGATTTCACAGAACACAAAAAAGTTTCTCAGAAAGTTTCTTTCTCTTTGTTATCGGAGTTTATTTCCATTGGCCCTGTAGTCTTTAAAGGGATCCGAAATATCTGTTCTCAGATTCCACAGAAATAAGGCTAGCAAAGAGATCCACGAAATACAGATGTAACTCTGTGAGATGAATTAACAGAACACTAAGCAGTTTCTCAGAAAGCTTCTTTCCAGATTTCATCTGAGGATATTTCCTTTTTCACCGTTGCCCTCAATGGGCTTCCAAATATCACTTTCCCAATTCCCCAAGAACTGTCTTAGCGCAAGGCTTCTTGAGGGGAAAGCTGTAACTCTGTGAGATGATTTCACAGAACACAAAGAAGTTTCTCAGAAAGCTTCCTTCTCTTTCTTATCGGAGTTTATTTCCTTTGGCCCTATATTCATCAGAGGGATCCGAAATATCTCTTCTCAGATTCCACAGAAATAAGGCTAGCAAAGAGATCCACGAAATACAGATGTAACTCTGTGAGATGATTTCACAGAACACAAATAAGTTTCTCAGAAAGCTTCCTTCTCGTTGTTATCGGAGTTTATATCCTTTGGCCCTATCGTCTTCAAAGGGATCCGAAATATCTGTTCTCAGATTCCACAGAAATAAGGCTAGCAAAGAGATCCACGAAATACAGATGTAACTCTGTGAGATGAATTAACAGAACACTAAGCAGTTTCTCAGAAAGCTTCTTTCCAGATTTCATCTGAGGATATTTCCTTTTTCACCATTGCCCTCTATGGGCTTCCAAATATCACTTTCCCAATTCCACAAGAACTGTCTTAGCGAAAGGCTTCTTGAGGGGAAGCTGTAACTCTGTGAGATGATTTCACAGAACCCAAGAAGTTTCTCAGAAAGCTTCTTTCTCTTTGTTATCGGAGCATATTTCCTTTGGCCCAATAGTCTTCTGTGGGATCCGAAATATCTGTTCTCAGATTCCACAAAAATAAGGCTAGCAAAGAGATCCACGAAATACAGATGTAACTCTGTGAGATGAATTAACAGAACACTAAGCAGTTTCTCAGAAATCTTCTTTCCAGATTTAATCTGAGGATATTTCCTTTTTCACCTTAGCCCTCTTAGGGCTTCCAAATATCACTTTGCCAATTCAACAAGAACTGTCTTAGCGAAAGGCTTCTCGAGGGGAAAGCTGTACCTCTGTGAGATGATTTCACAGAACACAAAGAAGTTTCTCAGAAAGCTTCCTTCTCTTTCTTATCGGAGTTTATTTCCTTTGGCCCTATATTCATCAAAGGGATCCTAAATATCTCTTCTCAGATTCCACAGAAATAAGGCTAGCAAAGACATCCACGAAATACAGATGTAACTCTGTGAGATGAATTAACAGAACACTAAGCAGTTTCTCAGAAAGCTTCTTTGCAGATTTCATCTGAGGATATTTCCTTTTTCACCATTTCCCTCTATGGGCTTCCAAATATCGCTTTGCCAATTCAACAAGAACTGTCTTAGCGAAAGGCTTCTTGAGGGGAAAGCTGTAACTCTGTGAGATGATTTCACAGAACACAAAGAAGTTTCTCAGAAAGCTTCTTTCTCATTGTTATCGGAGTTTATATCCTTTGGCCCTATAGTCTTCAAAGGGATCCGAAATATCTGTTCTCATATTCCACAGAAATAAGGCTAGCAAAGAGATCCACGAAATACAGATGTAACTCTGTGAGATGAATTAACAGAACACTAAGCAGTTTCTCAGAAAGCTTCTTTCCAGATTTCATCTGAGGATATTTCCTTTTTCACCATAGCCCTCTAGCGCTTCCAAATATCACTTTGCCAATTCCACAATAAATGTCTTAGCGAAAGACTTCTTGTGGGGAAAGCTGTAGCTCTGTGAGATGATTTCACAGAACACAAAGAAGTTTCTCAGAAAGTTTCTTTCTCTTTGTTATCGGAGTTTATTTCCTTTGGCCCTGTAGTCTTTAAAGGGATCCGAAATATCTGTTCTCAGATTCCACAGAAATAAGGCTAGCAAAGAGATCCACGAAATACAGATGTAACTCTGTGAGATGAATTAACAGAACACTAAGCAGTTTCACAGAAAGCTTCTTTCCAGATTTCATCTGAGGATATTTCCTTTTTCACCGTTGCCCTCAATGGGCTTCCAAATATCACTTTCCCAATTCCCCAAGAACTGTCTTAGCGAAAGGCTTCTTGAGGGGAAAGCTGTAACTCTGTGAGATGATTTCACAGAACACAGAGAAGTTTCTCAGAAAGCTTCTTTCTCGTTGTTATCGGAGTTTATATCCTTTTTCCCTATAGTCTACAAAGGGATCCGAAATATCTCTTCTCAGATTCCACAGAAATAAGGCTAGCAAAGAGATCCACGAAATACAGATGTAACTCTGTGAGATGAATTAACAGAACACTAAGCAGTTTCTCAGAAAGCTTCTTTCCAGATTTCATCTGAGGATATTTCCTTTTTCACCATTGTCCTCTATGGGCTTCCAAATATCACTTTGCCAATTCAACAAGAACTGTCTTAGCGAAAGGCTTCTTGAGGGAAAAGCTGTAACTCTGTGAGATGATTTCACAGAACACAAAGAAGTTTCTCAGAAAGCTTCTTTCTCGTTGTTATCGGAGTTTATATCCTATGGCCCTATCGTCTTCAAAGGGATCCGAAATATCTGTTCTCAGATTCCACAGAAATAAGGCTAGCAAAGAGATCCACGAAATACAGATATAACTCTGTGAGATGAATTAACAGAACACTAAGCAGTTTCTCAGAAAGCTTCTTTCCAGATTTCATCTGAGGATATTTCCTTTTTCACCATAGCCCTCTATGGGCTTCCAAATATCACTTTGCCAATTCCACAAGAACTGTCTTAGCGAAAGGCCTCTTGAGGGTAAAGCTGTAACTCTGTGAGATGATTTCACAGAACACAAACAAGTTTCTCAGAAAGCTTCTTTCTCGTTGTTATCGGAGTTTATATCCTTTGGCCGTATAGTCTTCAAAGGGATCCGAAATATCTCTTCTCAGATTCCACAGAAATAAGGCTAGCAAAGAGATCCACGAAATACAGATGGAACTCTGTGAGATGATTTCACAGAACACAAAGAAGTTTCTCAGAAAGCTTCCTTCTCTTTCTTATCGGAGTTTATTTCCTTTGGCCCTATATTCATCAAAGGGATCCAAAATATCTCTTCTCAGATTCCACAGAAATAAGGCTAGCAAAGAGATCCACGAAATACAGATGTAACTCTGTGAGATGAATTAACAGAACACTAAGCAGTTTCTCAGAAAGCTTCTTTCCAGATTTCATCTGAGGATATTTCCTTTTTCACCATAGCCCTCTATGCGCTTCCAAATATCACTTTGCAAATTCCACAATAAATGTCTTAGCGAAAGACTTCTTGCGGGGAGAGCTGTAACTCTGTGAGATGATTTCACAGAACACAAAGAAGTTTCTCAGAAAGTTTCTTTCTCTTTGTTATCGGAGTTTATTTCCTTTGGCCCAATAGTCTTCAAAGGGATCCGCAATATCTGTTCTCAGATTCCACAGAAATAAGGCTAGCAAAGAGATCCACGAAATACAGATGTAACTCTGTGAGATGAATTAACAGAACACTAAGCAGTTTCTCAGAAAGCTTCTTTCCAGATTTCATACGAGGATATTTCCTTTTTCACCATTGCCCTCTATGGGCTTCCAAATATCACTTTGCCAATTCCACAAGAACTGTCTTAGCGAAATGCTTCTTGAGGGGAAAGCTGTAACTCTGTGAGATGATTTCACGGAACACAAAGAAGTTTCTCAGAAAGCTTCTTTCTCTTTGTTATCGGAGGATATTTCCTTTGGCCCAATAGTCTTCAAAGGGATCCGAAATATCTGTTCTCAGATTCCACAGAAATAAGGCTAGCAAAGAGATCCACGAAATACAGATGTAACTCTGTGAGATGAATTAACAGAACACTAAGCAGTTTCTCAGAAAGCTTCTTTCCAGATTTCATCTGAGGATATTTCCTTTTTCACCATAGCCCTCTATGGGCTTCCAAATATCACTTTGCCAATTCCACAAGAACTGTCTTAGCGAAAGGCTTCTTGAGGGGAAAGCTGTAACTCTGTGAGATGATTTCACAGAACACAAAGAAGTTTCTCAGAAAGCTTCCTTCTCTTTCTTATCGGAGTTTATTTCCTTTGGCCCTATATTCATCAAAAGGATCCGAAATATCTCTTCTCAGATTCCACAGAAATAAGGCTAGCAAAGAGATCCACGAAATACAGATGTAACTCTGTGAGATGATTTCACAGAACACTAAGCAGTTTCTCAGAAAGCTTCTTTCCAGATTTCATCTGAGGATATTTCCTTTTTCACCATTGCCCTCTATGGGCTTCCAAATATCACTTTGCCAATTCCACAAGAACTGTCTTAGTGAAAGGCTTCTTGAGGGGAAGCTGTAACTCTGTGAGATGATTTCACAGAACCCAAGAAGTTTCTCAGAAAGCTTCTTTCTCTTTGTTATCGGAGGATATTTCCTTTGGCCCAATAGTCTTCTGCGGGATCCGAAATATCTGTTCTCTGATTCCACAAAAATAAGGCTAGCAAAGAGATCCTCGGAATACAGATGTAACTCTGTGAGATGAATTAACAGAACACTAAGCAGTTTCTCAGAAAGCTTCTTTCCAGATTTCATCTGAGGATATTTCCTTTTTCACCATAGCCCTCTATGCTCTACCAAATATCACTTTGCCAATTCCACAATAAATGTCTTAGCGAAAGACTTCTTGTGGGGAAAGCTGTAACTCTGTGAGATGATTTCACAGAACACAAAGAAGTTTCTCAGAAAGTTTCTTTCTCTTTGTTATCGGAGTTTATTTCCTTTGGCCCTATAGTCTTTAAAGGGATCCGAAATATCTGTTCCCCAGTTACACAGAAATAAGGCTAACAAAGAGATCCACGAAATACAGATGTAACTCTGTGAAATGAATTAACAGAACACTAAGCAGTTTCTCAGAAAGCTTTTTTCCAGATTTCATCTGAGGATATTTCCTTTTTCACCATTGCCCTCTATGGGCTTCCAAATATCACTTTGCCAATTCAACAAGAACTGTCTTAGCGAAAGGCTTCTTGAGGGGAAAGCTGTAACTCTGTGAGATGATTTCACAGAACACAAAGAAGTTTCTCAGAAAGCTTCTTTCTCTTTCTTATCGGAGTTTATTTCCTTTGGCTCTATATTCATCAAAGGGATACGAAATATGTCTTCTCAGATGCCACAGAAATAAGGCTAGGAAAGATATCCACGAAATACAGATGTAACTCTGTGAGATGAATTAACAGAACACTAAGCAGTTTCTCAGAAAGCTTCTTTCCATATTTCATCTGAGGATATTTCCTTTTTCACCATTGCCCTCTATGGGCTTCCAAATATCACTTTGCCAATTCAACAAGAACTGTCTTAGCGAAAGGCTTCTTGAGGGGAAAGCTGTAACTCTGTGAGATGATTTCACAGAACACAAAGAAGTTTTTCAGAAAGCTTCTTTCTCGTTGTTATCGGAGTTTATATCCTTTGGCCCTATAGTCTTCAAAGGGATCCGAAATATCTGTTCTCAGATTCCACAGAAATAAGGCTAGCAAAGAGATCCACGAAATACAGATGTAACTCTGTGAGATGAATTAACAGAACACTAAGCAGTTTCTCAGAAGGCTTCTTTCCAGATTTCATCTGAGGATATTTCCTTTTTCACCATCGCCCTCTATGGGCTTCCAAATATCACTTTCCCAATTCCACAAGAACTGTCTTAGCGAAAGGCTTCTTGAGGGGAAAGCTGTAACTCTGTGAGATGATTTCACAGAACACAAAGAAGTTTCTCAGAAAGCTTCCTTCTCTTTCTTATCGGAGATTATTTCCTTTGGCCTTATATTCTCAAAGGGATCCAAAATATCTGTTCTCAGATTCCACAGAAATAAGGCTAGCAAAGACATCCAAGAAATACAGATGTAACTCTGTGAGATGAATTAACAGAACACTAAGCAGTTTCTCAGAAAGCTTCTTTCCTGATTTCATCTAAGGATATTTCCTTTTCACCGTTGCCCTCTCTGGGCTTCCAAATATCACTTTGCCAATTCCACAAGAACTGTCTTAGCGAAAGGCTTCTTGAGGGGAAAGCTGTAACTCTGTGAGATGATTTCACAGAACACAAAGAAGTTTCTCAGAAAGCCTCTTTCTCATTGTTATCGGAGTTTATATCCTTTGGCCCTATAGTCTTCAAAGGGATCCGAAATATCTGTTCTCAGATTCCACAGAAATAAGGCTAGCAAAGAGAACCACGAAATACAGATGTAACTCTGTGAGATGAATTAACAGAACACTAAGCAGTTTCTCAGAAAGCTTCTTTCCAGATTTCATCTGAGGATATTTCCTTTTTCACCATTGCCCTCTAAGGGCTTCCAAATATCACTTTGCCAATTCCACAAGAACTGTCTTAGCGAAAGGCTTCTTGAGGGGAAAGCTGTAACTCTGTGAGATGATTTCACAGAACACAAAGAAGTTTCTCAGAAAGCTTCTTTCTCGTTGTTATCGTAGTTTACATCCTTTGGCCCTATAGTCTTCAAAGGGATCCGAAATATCTGTTCTCAGATTCCACAGAAATAAGGCTAGCAAAGAGATCCACGAAATACAGATGTAACTCTGTGAGATGAATTAACAGAACACTAAGCAGTTTCTCAGAAAGCTTCTTTCCAGATTTCATCTGAGGATATTTCCTTTTTCACCATTGCCCTCTATGGGCTTCCAAATATCACTTTGCCAATTCAACAAGAACTGTCTTAGCGAAAGGCTTCTTGAGGGGAAAGCTGTAACTCTGTGAGATGATTTCACAGAACACAAAGAAGTTTCTCAGAAAGCTTCTTTCTCGTTGTTATCGGAGTTTATATCCTTTGGCCCTATAGTCTTCAAAGGGATCCGAAATATCTGTTCTCAGAATCCACAGAAATAAGGCTAGCAAAGAGATCCACGAAATACAGATGTAACTCTGTGAGATGAATTAACAGAACACTAAGTAGGTTCTCAGAAAGCTCCTTTCCAGATTTCATCTGAGGATATTTCCTTTTTCACCATTGCCCTCTATGGGCTTCCAAATATCACTTTGCCAATTCAACAAGAACTGTCTTAGCGAAAGGCTTCTTGAGGGGAAAGCTGTAACTCTGTGAGATGATTTCACAGAACACAAAGAAGTTTCTCAGAAAGCTTCTTTCTCGTTGTTATCGGAGTTTATATCCTTTGGCCCTATAGTCTTCAAAGGGATCCGAAATATCTGTTCTCAGATTCCACAGAAATAAGGCTAGCAAAGAGATCCACGAAATACAGATGTAACTCTGTGAGATGAATTAACAGAACACTAAGCAGTTTCTCAGAAAGCTTCTTTCCAGATTTCATCTGAGGATATTTCCTTTTTCACCATAGCCCTCTAGGGGCTTCCAAATATCACTTTGCCAATTCCACAAGAACTGTCGTAGCGAAAGGCTTCTTGAGGGGAAAGCTGTAACTCTGTGAGATGATTTCACAGAACACAAAGAAGTTTCTCAGAAAGCTTCCTTCTCTTTCTTATCGGAGTTTATTTCCTTTGGCCCTATATTCAACAAAGGGATCCGAAATATCTCTTCTCAGATTCCACAGAAATAAGGCTAGCAAAGAGATCCACGAAATACAGATGTAACTCTGTGAGATGATTTCACAGAACACAAAGAAGTTTCTCAGAAAGCTTCCTTCTCGTTGTTATCGGAGTTTATATACTTTGGCCCTATAGTCTTCAAAGGGATCCGAAATATCTGTTCTCAGATTCCACAGAAATAAGGCTAGCAAAGAGATCCACGAAATACAGATGTAACTCTGTGAGATGAATTAACAGAACACTAAGCAGTTTCTCAGAAAGCTTCTTTCCAGATTTCATCTGAGGATATTTCCTTTTTCACCATTGCCCTCTATGGGCTTCCAAATATCACTTTCCCAATTCCACAAGAACTGTCTTAGCGAAAGGCTTCTTGAGGGGAAGCTGTAACTCTGTGAGATGATTTCACAGAACCCAAGAAGTTTCTCAGAAAGCTTCTTTCTCTTTGTTATCGGAGGATATTTCCTTTGGCCCAATAGTCTTCTGCGGGATCCGAAATATCTGTTCTCAGATTCCACAGAAATAAGGCTAGCAAAGAGATCCACGAAATACAGATGTAACTCTGTGAGATGAATTAACAGAACACTAAGCAATTTCCCAGAAAGCTTCGTTCCAGATTTCATCTGAGCATATTTCCTTTTTCACCATAGCCCTCTATGCTCTTCCAAATATCACTTTGCCAATTCCACAATAAATGTCTTAGCGAAAGACTTCTTGTGGGGAAAGCTGTAACTCTGTGAGATGATTTCACAGAACACAAAGAAGTTTCTCAGAAAGTTTCTTTCTCTTTGTTATCGGAGTTTATTTCCTTTGGCCCTATAGTCTTTAAAGGGATCCGAAATATCTGTTCCCCAGATACACAGAAATAAGGCTAACAAAGAGATCCACGAAATACAGATGTAACTCTGTGAAATGAATTAACAGAACACTAAGCAGTTTCTCAGAAAGCTTCTTTCCAGATTTCATCTGAGGATATTTCCTTTTTCACCATTGTCCTCTATGGGCTTCCAAATATCACTTTGCCAATTCAAGAAGAACTGTCTTAGCGAAAGGCTTCTTGAGGGGAAAGCTGTAACTCTGTGAGATGATTTCACAGAACACAAAGTAGTGTCTCAGAAAGCTTCTTTCTCGTTGTTATCGGAGTTTATATCCTTTGGCCCTATAGTCTTCAAAGAGATCCGAAATATCTGTTCTCAGATTCCACAGAAATAAGGCTAGCAAAGTGATGCACGAAATACAGATGTAACTCTGTGAGATGAATTAACAGAACACTAAGCAGTTTCTCAGAAAGCTTCTTTCCAGATTTCATCTGAGGATATTTCCTTTTTCACCATAGCCCTCTATGCGCATCCAAATATCACTTTGCCAATTCCACAAGAAATGTCTTAGTGAAAGGCTTCTTGAGGGGAAAGCTGTAACTCTGTGAGATGATTTCACAGAACGCAAAGAAGTCTCTCAGAAAGTTTCTTTCTCTTTGATAACGGAGTTTATTTCCTTTGGCCCTATAGTCTTTAAAGTGTTACGAAATATCTGTTCTCAGATTCCACAGAAATAAGGCTAGCAAAGAGATCCACGAAATACAGATGTAATTCTGTGAGATGAATTAACATAACACTAAGCAGTTTCTCAGAAAGCTTCTTTCCAGATTTCATCTGAGGATATTTCCTTTTTCACCATAGCCCTATATGGGCTTCCAAATATCACTTTGCCTATTCCACAAGAACTGTCTTAGCGAAAGGCTTCTTGAGGGGAAAGCTGTAACTCTGTGAGATGATTTCACAGAACACAAAGAAGTTTCTCAGAAAGCTTCTTTCTCTTTCTTATCGGAGTTTATTTCCTTTGGCTCTATATTCATCAAAGGGATACGAAATATGTCTTCTCAGATTCCACAGAAATAAGGCTAGGAAAGACATCCACGAAATACAGATGTAACTCTGTGAGATGAATTAACAGAACACTAAGCAGTTTCTCAGAAAGCTTCTTTCCATATTTCATCTGAGGATATTTTCTTTTTCACCATAGCCCACTATGGGCTTCCAAATATCACTTTCCCAATCCCACAAGAACTGTCTTAGCGAAAGGCTTCTTGAGGGGAAAGCTGTAACTCTGTGAGATGATTTCACAGAACACAAAGAAGTTTCTCAGAAAGCTTCCTTCTCTTTCTTATCGGAGTTTATATCCTTTGGCCCTATAGTCTTCAAAGGAATCCGAAATATCTCTTCTCAGATTCCACAGAAATAAGGCTAGCAAAGAGATCCACGAAATACGGATGTAACTCTGTGAGATGAATTAACAGAACACTAAGCAGTTTCTCAGAAAGCTTCTTTCCAGATTTCATCTTAGGATATTTCCTTTTTCACCATAGCCCTCTATGGGCTTCCAAATATCACTTTGCCAATTCCACAAGAACTGTCTTAGCGAAAGGCTTTTTGAGGGGAAAGCTGTAACTCTGTGAGATGATTTCACAGAACACAAAGAAGTTTCTCGGAAAGCTTCCTTCTCCTTGTTATCGGAGTTTATATCCTTTGGCCCTATATTCATCAAAGGGATCCAAAATATCTCTTCTCAGATTCAACAGAAATAAGGCTAGCAAAGAGATCCAAGAAATACAGATGTAACTCTGTGAGATGAATTAACAGAACACTAAGCAGTTTCTCAGAAAGCTTCTTTCCAGATTTCATCTGAGGATATTTCCCTTTTCACCATAGCCTTCTATGGGCTTCCAAATATCACTTTGCCAATTCCACAAGAACTGTCTTAGCAAAAGGCTTCTTGAGGGGAATGCTGTAACTCTGTGAGATGATTTCACAGAACACAAAGAAGTTTCTCAGAAAGCTTCTTTCTCTTTGTTATCGGAGGAGATTTCCTTTGGCCCTATAGTCTTAAAAGGCATCCGAAATATCTGTTCTCAGATTCCACAGAAATAAGGCTCGCAAAGAGATCCAGGATATACAGATGTAACTCTGTGAGATGAATTAACAGAACACTAAGCAGTTTCTCAGAAAGCTTCTTTCCAGATTTCATCTGAGGATATTTCCTTTTTCACCGTAGCCCTCTATGGGCTTCCAAATATCACTTTGCCAATTCCACAAGAACTGTCTTAGCGAAAGGCTTCTTGAAGGGAGAGCTGTAACTCTGTGAGATGATTTCACAGAACAGAAAGAAGTTTCTCAGAAAGCTTCCTTCTCTTTCTTATCGGAGTTTATTTCCTTTGGCCCTATATTCATCCAATGGATCCAAAGTATCTCTTCTCAGATTCCACAGAAATAAGGCTAGCAAAGACATCCACGAAATACAGATGTAACTCTGTGAGATGAATTAACAGAACACTAAGCAGTTTCTCAGAAAGCTTCTTTCCAGATTTCATCTGAGGATATTTCCTTTTTCACCATAGCCCTCTATGGGCTTCCAAATATCACTTTGCCAATTCCACAAGAACTGTCTTAGCGAAAGGCTTCTTGAGGGGAAAGCTGTAACTCTGTGAGATGATTTCACAGAACACAAAGAAGTTTCTCAGAAAGCTTCCTTCTCTTTCTTATCGGAGTTTATTTCCTTTTGCCCTATATTCATCAAAGGGATCCGAAATATCTGTTCTCAGATTCCACAGAAATAAGTCTAGCAAAGAGATCCACGAAATACAGATGTAACTCTGTGAGATGAATTAACAGAACACTAAGCAGTTTCTCAGAAAGCTTCTTTCCAGATTTCATCTGAGGATATTTCCTTTTTCACCATAGCCCTCTATGGGCTTCCAAATATCAGTTTGCCAATTCCACAAGAACTGTCTTATCGAAAGGCTTCTTGAGGGGAAAGCTGTAACTCTGTGAGATGATTTCACAGAACATAAAGAAGTTTCTCAGAAAGCTTCTTTCTCGTTGTTATCGGAGTTTATATCCTTTGGCCCTATAGTCTTCAAAGGAATCCGAAATATCTGTTCTCAGATTGCACAGAAATAAGGCTAGCAAAGAGATCCACGAAATACAGATGTAACTCTGTGAGATGAATTAACAGAACACTAAGCAGTTTCTCAGAAAGCTTCTTTCCAGATTTCATCTGAGGATATTTCCTTTTTCACCATTGCCCTCTATGAGCTTCCAAATATCACTTTGCCAATTCAGTAAGAACTGTCTTAGCGAAAGGCTTCTTGAGCGGAAAGCTGTAACTCTGTGAGATGATTTCACAGAACACAAAGAAGTTTCTCAGAAAGCTTCTTTCTCGTTGTTATCGGAGTTTATAACCTTTGGCCCTATAGTCTTCAAAGGGATCCGAAATATCTCTTCTCAGATTCCACAGAAATAAGGCTAGCAAAGAGATCCACGAAATACAGATGTAACTCTGTGAGATGAATTAACAGAACACTAAGCAGTTTCTCAGAAAGCTTCTTTCCAGATTTCATCTGAGGATATTTCCTTTTTCACCATTGCCCTCTATGGGCATCCAAATATCACTTTGCCAATTCCACAAGAACTGTCTTAGCGAAAGGCTTCTTGATGGGAAAGCTGTAACTCTGTGAGATGATTTCACAGAACACAAAGAAGTTTCTCAGAAAGCTTCCTTCTCTTTCTTATCGGAGTTTATTTCCTTTGGCCCTATATTCATCAAAGGGATCCGAAAGATCTCTTCTCAGATTCCACAGAAATAAGGCTAGCAAAGAGATCCACGAAATACAGATGTAACTCTGTGAGATGAATTAACAGACACTAAGCAGTTTCTCAGAAAGCTTCTTTGCAGATTTCATCTGAGGATATTTCCTTTTTCACCATTGCCCTCTATGGGCTTCCAAATATCACTTTGCCAATTCCACAAGAACTGTCTTAGCGAAAGGCTTCTTGAGGGGAAAGCTGTAACTCTGTGAGATGATTTCACAGAACATAAAGAAGTTTCTCAGAAATCTTCTTTCTCGTTGTTATCGGAGTTTATATCCTTTGGCCCTATAGTCTTCAAAGGGATCCGAAATATCTGTCCTCAGATTTCACAGAAATAAGGCTAGCAAAGAGATCCACGAAATACAGATGTAACTCTGTGAGTTGAATTAACAGAACACTAAGCAGTTTCTCAGAAAGCTTCTTTCCAGATTTCATCTGAGGATATTTCCTTTTTCACCAGAGCCCTCTATGGGCTTCCAAATATCACTTTGCCAATTCCACAAGAACTGTCTTAGCGAAAGGCTTCTTGAGGGGAAAGCTGTAACTCTGTGAGATGATTTCACAGAACACAAAGAAGTTTCTCAGAAAGCTTCCTTCTCTTTCTTATCGGAGTTTATTTCCTTTTGCCCTATATTATCAAAGGGATCCGAAATATCTGTTCTCAGATTCCACAGAAACAAGGCTAGCAAAGAGATCCACGAAATACAGATGTAACTCTGTGAGATGAATTAACAGAACACTAAGCAGTTTCTCAGAAAGCTTCTTTCCAGATTTCATCTGAGGATATTTCCCTTTTCACCGTAGCCCTCTATGGGCTTCCAAATACCACTTTGACAATTCCACAAGAACTGTCTTAGCGAAAGACTTCTTGAGGGGAATGCTGTAACTCTGTGAGATGATTTCACAGAACACAAAGAAGCTTCTCAGATGGCTTCTTTCTCTTTGTTATCGGAGGAGATTTCCTTTGGCCCTATAGTCTTAAAAGGCATCCGAAATATCTGTTCTCAGATTCCACAGAAATAAGGCTAGCAAAGAGATCCACGAAATACAGATGTAACTCTGTGAGATGAATTAACAGAACACTAAGCAGTTTCTCAGAAAGCTTCTTTCCAGATTTCATCTGAGGATATTTCCTTTTTCACCATAGCCCTCTATGGGCTTCCAAATATCAGTTTGCCAATTCCACAAGAACTGTCTTAGCGAAAGGCTTCTTGAGGGGAAAGCTGTAACTCTGTGAGATGATTTCACAGAACATAAAGAAGTTTCTCAGAAAGCTTCTTTCTCGTTGTTATCGGAGTTTATATCCTTTGGCCCTATAGTCTTCAAAGGGATCCGAAATATCTGTTCTCAGATTGCACAGAAATAAGGCTAGCAAAGAGATCCACGAAATACAGATGTAACTCTGTGAGATGAATTAACAGAACACTAAGCAGTTTCTCAGAAAGCTTCTTTCCAGATTTCATCTGAGGATATTTCCTTTTTCACCATTGCCCTCTATGAGCTTCCAAATATCACTTTGCCAATTCCACAAGAACTGTCTTAGCGAAAGGCTTCTTGAGGGGAAAGCTGTAACTCTGTGAGATGATTTCACAGAACACAAAGAAGTTTCTCAGAAAGCTTCTTTCTCGTTGTTATCGGAGTTTATATCCTTTGGCCCTATAGTCTTCAAAGGGATCCGAAATATCTGTTCTCAGATTCCACAGAAATAAGGCTAGCAAAGAGATCCACGAAATACAAATGTAACTCTGTGAGATGAATTAACAGAACACTAAGCAGTTTCTCAGAAAGCTTCTTTCCAGATTTCATCTGAGGATATTTCCTTTTTCACCATAGCCCTCTATGGGCTTCCAAATATCACTTTGCCAATTCCACAAGAACTGTCTTAGCGAAAGGCTTCTTGAGGGGAAAGCTGTAACTCTGTGAGATGATTTCACAGAACACAAAGAAGTTTCTCCGAAAGCTTCCTTCTCTTTCTTATCGGAGTTTATTTCCTTTGGCCCTATATTCATCAAAAGGATCCGAAATATCTCTTCTCAGATTCCACAGAAATAAGGCTAGCAAAGAGATCCACGAAATACAGATGTAACTCTGTGAGATGAATTAACAGACACTAAGCAGTTTCTCAGAAAGCTTCTTTCCAGATTTCATCTGAGGATATTTCCTTTTTCACCATTGCCCTCTATGGGCTTCCAAATATCACTTTGCCAATTCCACAAGAACTGTCTTAGCGAAAGGTTTCTTGAGGGGAAAGCTGTAACTCTGTGAGATGATTTCACAGAACACAAAGAAGTTTCTCAGAAAGCTTCTTTCTCGTTGTTATCGGAGTTTATATCCTTTGGCCCTATAGTCTTCAAAGGAATCCGAAATATCTCTTCTCAGATTCCACAGAAATAAGGCTAGCAAAGAGATCCACGAAATACAGATGTAACTCTGTGAGATGAATTAACAGAACACTAAGCAGTTTCTCAGAAAGCTTCTTTCCAGATTTCATCTGAGGATATTTCCTTTTTCACCATAGCCCTCCATGGGCTTCCAAATATCACTTTGCCAATTCCACAAGAACTGTCTTACCGAAAGGCTTCTTGAGGGGAAAGCTGTAACTCTGTGAGATGATTTCACAGAACACAAAGAAGTTTCTCAGAAAGCTTCCTTCTCTTTCTTATCGGAGTTTATTTCCTTTGGCCCTATATTCATCAAAGGGATCCAAAATATCTCTTCTCAGATTCCACAGAAATAAGGCTTGCAAAGACATCCATGAAATACAGATGTAACTCTGTGAGATGAATTAACAGAACACTAAGCAGTTTCTCAGAAAGCTTCTTTCCAGATTTCATCTGAGGATATTTCCCTTTTCACCATAGCCCTCTATGGGCTTCCAAATATCACTTTGCCAATTCCACAAGAACTGTCTTAGCGAAAGACTTCTTGAGGGGAATGCTGTAACTCTGTGAGATGATTTCACAGAACACAAAGAAGTTTCTCAGAAAGCTTCTTTCTCTTTGTTATCGGAGGAGATTTCCTTTGGCCCTATAGTCTTAAAAGGCATCCGAAATATCTGTTCTCAGATTCCACAGAAATAAGGCTAGCAAAGAGATCCACGAAATACAGATGTAACTCTGTGAGATGAATTAACAGAACACTAAGCAGTTTCTCAGAGAGCTTCTTTCCAGATTTAATTTGAGGATATTTCCTTTTTCACCATAGCCCTCTATGCGCTTCCAAATATCACTTTGCCAATTCCACAATAAATGTCTTAGCGAAAGACTTCTTGTGGGGAAAGCTGTAACTCTGTGAGATGATTTCACAGAACACAAAGAAGTTTCTCAGAAAGTTTCTTTCTCTTTGTTATCGGAGTTTATTTCCTTTGGCCCTCTAGTCTTTAAAGGGATCCGAAATATCTGTTCTCAGATTCCACCGAAATAATGCTAGCAAAGAGATCCACGAAATACAGATGTAACTCTGTGAGATGAATTAACAGAACACTAAGCAGTTTCTCAGAATACTTCTTTCCAGATTTCATCTGAGGATATTTCCTTTTTCACCATAGCCCTCTATGGGTTTCCAAATATCACTTTGCCAATTCCACAAGAATTGTCTTAGCGAAAGGCTTCTTGAGGGGAAAGCTGTAACTCTGTGAGATGATTTCACAGAACACAAAGAACTTTCTCAGAAAGCTTCTTTCTCGTTGTTATCGGAGTTTATATCCTTTGGCCCTATAGTCTTCAAAGGAATCCGAAATATCTCTTCTCAGATACCACAGAAATAAGGCTAGCAAAGAGATCCACGAAATACAGATGTAACTCTGTGAGATGAATTAACAGAACACTAAGCAGTTTCTCAGAAAGCTTCTTTCCAGATTTCATCTGAGGATATTTCCTTTTTCACCATTGCCCTCTATGGGCTTCCAAATATCACTTTGCCAATTCCACAAGAACTGTCTTAGCGAAAGGCTTCTTGAGGGGAAGTTGTAACTCTGTGAGATGATTTCACAGAACACAAAGAAGTTTCTCAGAAAGCTTCTTTCTCTTTGTTATCGGAGGATATTTCCTTTGGCCCAATAGTCTTCTGCGGGATCCGAAATATCTGTTCTCAGATACCACAAAAATAAGGCTAGCAAAGAGATCCACGAAATACAGATGTAACTCTGTGAGATGAATTAACAGAACACTAAGCAGTTTCTCAGAAAGCTTCTTTCCAGATTTCATCTGAGGATATTTCCTTTTTCACCAGAGCCCTCTATGGGCTTCCAAATATCACTTTGCCAATTCCACAAGAACTGTCTTAGCGAAAGGCTTCTTGAGGGGAAAGCTGTAACTCTGTGAGATGATTTCACAGAACACAAAGAAGTTTCTCAGAAAGCTTCCTTCTCTTTCTTATCGGAGTTTATTTCCTTTTGCCCTATATTATCAAAGGGATCCGAAATATCTGTTCTCAGATTCCACAGGAACAAGGCTAGCAAAGAGATCCACGAAATACAGATGTAACTTTGTGAGATGAATTAACAGAACACTAAGCAGTTTCTCAGAAAGCTTCTTTCCAGATTTCATCTGAGGATATTTCCCTTTTCACCATAGCCCTCTATGGGCTTCCAAATATCACTTTGCCAATTCCACAAGAACTGTCTTAGCGAAAGACTTCTTGAGGGGAATGCTGTAACTCTGTGAGATGATTTCACAGAACACAAAGAAGTTTCTCAGAAAGCTTCTTTCTCTTTGTTATCGGAGGAGATTTCCTTTGGCCCTATAGTCTTAAAAGGCATCCGAAATATCTGTTCTCAGATTCCACAGAAATAAGGATAGCAAAGAGATCCACGAAATACAGATGTAACTCTGTGAGATGAATTAACAGAACACTAAGCAGTTTCTCAGAGAGCTTCTTTCCAGATTTAATTTGAGGATATTTCCTTTTTCACCATAGCCCTCTATGCGCTTCCAAATATCACTTTGCCAATTCCACAATAAATGTCTTAGCGAAAGACTTCTTGTGGGGAAAGCTGTAACTCTGTGAGATGATTTCACAGAACACAAAGAAGTTTCTCAGAAAGTTTCTTTCTCTTTGTTATCGGAGTTTATTTCCTTTGGCCCTCTAGTCTTTAAAGGGATCCGAAATATCTGTTCTCAGATTCCACCGAAATAATGCTAGCAAAGAGATCCACGAAATACAGATGTAACTCTGTGAGATGAATTAACAGAACACTAAGCAGTTTCTCAGAATACTTCTTTCCAGATTTCATCTGAGGATATTTCCTTTTTCACCATAGCCCTCTATGGGCTTCCAAATATCACTTTGCCAATTCCACAAGAATTGTCTTAGCGAAAGGCTTCTTGAGGGGAAAGCTGTAACTCTGTGAGATGATTTCACAGAACACAAAGAACTTTCTCAGAAAGCTTCTTTCTCGTTGTTATCGGAGTTTATATCCTTTGGCCCTATAGTCTTCAAAGGAATCCGAAATATCTCTTCTCAGATACCACAGAAATAAGGCTAGCAAAGAGATACACGAAATACAGATGTAACTCTGTGAGATGAATTAACAGAACACTAAGCAGTTTCTCAGAAAGCTTCTTTCCAGATTTCATCTGAGGATATTTCCTTTTTCACCATTGCCCTCTATGGGCTTCCAAATATCACTTTGCCAATTCCACAAGAACTGTCTTAGCGAAAGGCTTCTTGAGGGGAAGTTGTAACTCTGTGAGATGATTTCACAGAACACAAAGAAGTTTCTCAGAAAGCTTCTTTCTCTTTGTTATCGGAGGATATTTCCTTTGGCCCAATAGTCTTCTGCGGGATCCGAAATATCTGTTCTCAGATTCCACAAAAATAAGGCTAGCAAAGAGATCCACGAAATACAGATGTAACTCTGTGAGATGAATTAACAGAACACTAAGCAGTTTCTCAGAAAGCTTCTTTCCAGATTTCATCTGAGGATATTTCCTTTTTCACCAGAGCCCTCTATGGGCTTCCAAATATCACTTTGCCAATTCCACAAGAACTGTCTTAGCGAAAGGCTTCTTGAGGGGAAAGCTGTAACTCTGTGAGATGATTTCACAGAACACAAAGAAGTTTCTCAGAAAGCTTCCTTCTCTTTCTTATCGGAGTTTATTTCCTTTTGCCCTATATTATCAAAGGGATCCGAAATATCTGTTCTCAGATTCCACAGGAACAAGGCTAGCAAAGAGATCCACGAAATACAGATGTAACTTTGTGAGATGAATTAACAGAACACTAAGCAGTTTCTCAGAAAGCTTCTTTCCAGATTTCATCTGAGGATATTTCCCTTTTCACCGTAGCCCTCTATGGGCTTCCAAATACCACTTTGCCAATTCCACAAGAACTGTCTTAGCGAAAGACTTCTTGAGGGGAATGCTGTAACTCTGTGAGATGATTTCACAGAACACAAAGAAGTTTCTCAGATGGCTTCTTTCTCTTTGTTATCGGAGGAGATTTCCTTTGGCCCTATAGTCTTAAAAGGCATCCGAAATATCTGTTCTCAGATTCCACAGAAATAAGGCTAGCAAAGAGATCCACGAAATACAGATGTAACTCTGTGAGATGAATTAACAGAACACCAAGCAGTTTCTCAGAAAGCTTCTTTCCAGATTTCATCTGAGGATATTTCCTTTTTCACCATAGCCCTCTATGGGCTTCCAAATATCAGTTTGCCAATTCCACAAGAACTGTCTTAGCGGAAGGCTTCTTGAGGGGAAAGCTGTAACTCTGTGAGATGATTTCACAGAACATAAAGAAGTTTCTCAAAAAGCTTCTTTCTCGATGTTATCGGAGTTTATATCCTTTGGCCCTATAGTCTTCAAAGGAATCCGAAATATCTCTTCTCAGATACCACAGAAATAAGGCTAGCAAAGAGATCCACGAAATACAGATGTAACTCTGTGAGATGAATTAACAGAACACTAAGCAGTTTCTCAGAAAGCTTCTTTCCAGATTTCATCTGAGGATATTTCCTTTTTCACCATTGCCCTCTATGGGCTTCCAAATATCACTTTCCCAATTCCACAAGAACTGCCTTAGCGAAAGGCTTCTTGAGGGGAAAGCTGTAACTCTGTGAGATGATTTCACAGAACACAAAGAAGTTTCTCAGAAAGCTTCTTTCTCGTTGTTATCGGAGTTTATATCCTTTGGCCCTATAGTCTTCAAAGGAATCCGAAATATCTCTTCTCAGATTCCACAGAAATAAGGCTAGCAAAGAGATCCACGAAATACAGATGTAACTCTGTGAGATGAATTAACAGAACACTAAGCAGTTTCTCAGAAAGCTTCTTTCCAGATTTCATCTGAGGATATTTCCTTTTTCACCATAGCCCTCTATGGGCTTCAAAATATCACTTTCCCAATTCCACAAGAATTGTCTTAGCGAAAGGCTTCTTGAGGGGAAAGCTGTAACTCTGTGAGATGATTTCACAGAACACAAAGAAGTTTCTCAGAAAGCTTCCTTCTCTTTCTTATCGGAGTTTATTTCCTTTTGCCCTATATTAATCAAAGGGATCCGAAATATCTGTTCTCCGATTCCACAGAAACAAGGCTAGCAAAGAGATCCACGAAATACAGATGTAACTCTGTGAGATGAATTAACAGAACACTAAGCAGTTTCTCAGAAAGCTTCTTTCCAGATTTCATCTGAGGATATTTCCCTTTTCATCGTAGCCCTCTATGGGCTTCCAAATACCACTTTGCCAATTCCACAAGAACTGTCTTAGCGAAAGGCTTCTTGAGGGGAATGCTGTAACTCTGTGAGATGATTTCACAGAACACAAAGAAGTTTCTCAGAAAGCTTCTTTCTCTTTGTTATCGGAGGATATATCCTTTGGCCCTATAGTCTTCAAAGGGATCAGAAATATCTGTTCTCAGATTGCACAGAAATAAGGCTAGCAAAGAGATCCACGAAATACAGATGTAACTCTGTGAGATGAATTAACAGAACACTAAGCAGTTTCTCAGAAAGCTTCTTTCCAGATTTCATCTGAGGATATTTCCTTTTTCACCATTGCCCTCTATGAGCTTTCAAATATCACTTTGCCAATTCAACAAGAACTGTCTTAGCGAAAGGCTTCTTGAGGGGAAAGCTGTAACTCTGTGAGATGATTTCACAGAACACAAAGAAGTTTCTCAGAAAGCTTCTTTCTCATTGTTATCGGAGTTTATATCCTTTGGCCCTATAGTCTTCAAAGGGATCCGAAATATCTGTTCTCAGATTCCACAGAAATAAGGCTAGCAAAGAGATCCACGAAATACAGATGTAACTCTGTGAGATGAATTAACAGAACACTAAGCAGTTTCTCAGAAAGCTTCTTTCCAGATTTCATCTGAGGATATTTCCTTTTTCACCATAGCCCTCTATGGGCTTCCAAATATCACATTGCCAATTCCACAAGAACTGTCTTAGCGAAAGGCTTCTTGATGGGAAAGCTGTAACTCTGTGAGATGATTTCACAGAACACAAAGAAGTGTCTCAGAAAGCTTCTTTCTCTTTGTTATCGGAGTTTATATCCTTTGGCCCTACAATCTTCAAAGGGATCCGAAATATCTGTTCTCAGATTGCACAGAAATAAGGCTAGCAAAGTGATCCACGAAATACAGATGTAACTCTGTGAGATGAATTAACAGAACACTAAGCAGTTTCTCAGAAAGCTTCTTTCCAGATTTCATCTGAGGATATTTCCTTTTTCACCATAGCCCTCTATGGGCTTCCAAATATCACTTTGCCAATTCCAAAAGAAATGTCTCAGTGAAAGGCTCTTTGAGGGGAAAGCTGTAACTCTGTGAGATGATTTCACAGAACACAAAGAAGTCTCTCAGAAAGTTTCTTTCTCTTTGATAACGGAGTTTATTTCCTTTGGCCCTATAGTCTTTAAAGTGTTACGAAATATCTGTTCTCAGATTCCACAGAAATAAGGCTAGCAAAGAGATCGACGAAATACAGATGTAATTCTGTGAGATGAATTAACATAACACTAAGCAGTTTCTCAGAAAGCTTCTTTCCAGATTTCATCTGAGGATATTTCCTTTTTCACCATAGCCCTCTATGGGCTTCCAAATATCACTTTGCCTATTCAACAAGAACTGTCTTAGCGAAAGGCTTCTTGAGGGGAAAGCTGTAACTCTGTGAGATGATTTCACAGAACACAAAGAAGTTTCTCAGAAAGCTTCTTTCTCTTTCTTATCGGAGTTTATTTCCTTTGGCTCTATATTCATCAAAGGGATACGAAATATGTCTTCTCAGATTCCACAGAAATAAGGCTAGCAAAGACATCCACGAAATACAGATGTAACTCTGTGTGATGAATTAACAGAACACTAAGCAGTTTCTCAGAAAGCTTCTTTCCAGATTTCATCTGAGGATATTTCCTTTTTCACCATAGCCCACTATGGGCTTCCAAATATCACTTTGCCAATCCCACAAGAACTGTCTTAGCGAAAGGCTTCTTGAGGGGAAAGCTGTAACTCTGTGAGATGATTTCACAGAACACAAAGAAGTTTCTCAGAAAGCTTCCTTCTCTTTCTTATCGGAGTTTATTTCCTTTTGCCATATATTCATCAAAGGGATCCGAAAGATCTCTTCTCAGATTCCACAGAAATCAGGCTAGCAAAGAGATCCACGAAATACAGATGTAACTCTGTGAGATGAATTAACAGACACTAAGCAGTTTCTCAGAAAGCTTCTTTCCAGATTTCATCTGAGGATATTTCCTTTTTCACCATTGACCTCTATGGGCTTCCAAATATCACTTTGCCAATTCCACAAGAACTGTCTTAGCAAAAGGCTTCTTGAGGGGAAAGCTGTAACTCTGTGAGATGATTTCACAGAACATAAAGAAGTTTCTCAGAAAGCTTCTTTCTCGTTGTTATCGGAGTTTATATCCTTTGGCCCTATAGTCTTCAAAGGGATCCGAAATATCTGTTCTCAGATTCCACAGAAATAAGGCTAGCAAAGAGATCCACGAAATACAGATGTAACTCTGTGAGATGAATTAACAGAACACTAAGCAGTTTCTCAGAAAGCTTCTTGCCAGATTTCATCTGTGGATATTTCCTTTTTCACCATTGCCCTCTATGGGCTTCCAAATATCACTTTCCCAATTCCACAAAAACTGTCTCAGCGAAAGGCTTCTTGAGGGGAATGCTGTAACTCTGTGAGATGATTTCACAGAACACAAAGAAGTTTCTCAGAAAGCTTCTTTCTCGTTGTTATCGGAGTTTATATCCTTTGGCCCTATAGTCTTCAAAGGGATCCGAAATATCTGTTCTCAGATTCCAGGAAATAAGGCTAGCAAAGAGATCCACGAAATACAGATGTAACTCTGTGAGATGAATTAACAGAACACTAAGCAGTTTCTCAGAAAGCTTCTTTCCAGATTTCATCTGAGGATATTTCCTTTTTCACCGTAACCCTCTATGGGCTTCCAAGTATCACTTTGCCAATTCCACAAGAACTGTCTTAGCGAAAGGCTTCTTGAGGGGAAAGCTGTAACTCTGTGAGATGATTTCACAGAACACAAAGAAGTTTCTCCGAAAGCTTCCTTCTCTTTCTTATCGGAGTTTATTTCCTTTGGCCCTATATTCATCAAAAGGATCCAAAATATCTCTTCTCAGATTCCACAGAAATAAGGCTAGCAAAGAGATCCACGAAATACAGATGTAACTCTGTGAGATGAATTAACAGAACACTAAGCAGTTTCTCAGAAAGCTTCTTTCCAGATTTCATCCGAGGATATTTCCTTTTTCACCATTGCCCTCTATGGGCTTCCAAATATCACTTTGCCAATTCCACAAGAACTGTCTTAGCGAAAGGCTTCTTGAGGGGAAAGCTGTAACTCTGTGAGATGATTTCACAGAACATAAAGAAGTTACTCACAAAGCTTCTTTCTCGTTGTTATCGGAGTTTATATCCTTTGGCCCTATAGTCTTCAAAGGGATCCGAAATATCTGTCCTCAGATTCCACAGAAATAAGGCTAGCAAAGAGATCCACGAAATACAGATGTAACTCTGTGAGATGAATTAACAGAACACTAAGCAGTTTCTCAGAAAGCTTCTTTCCAGATTTCATCTGAGGATATTTCCTTTTTCACCATTGCCCTCTATGGGCTTCCAAATATCACTTTCCCAATTCCACAAGAACTGCCTTAGCGAAAGGCTTCTTGAGGGGAAAGCTGTAAATCTGTGAGATGATTTCACAGAACACAAAGAAGTTTCTCAGAAAGCTTCTTTCTCGTTGTTATCGGAGTTTATATCCTTTGGCCCTATAGTCTTCAAAGGAATCCGAAATATCTCTTCTCAGATTCCACAGAAATAAGGCTAGCAAAGAGATCCACGAAATACAGATGTAACTCTGTGAGATGAATTAACAGAACACTAAGCAGTTTCTCAGAAAGCTTCTTTCCAGATTTCATCTGAGGATATTTCCTTTTTCACCATAGCCCTCTATGGGCTTCCAAATATCACTTTGCCAATTCCACAAGAACTGTCTTAGCGAAAGGCTTCTTGAGGGGAAAGCTGTAACTCTGTGAGATGATTTCACAGAACACAAAGAAGTTTCTCAGAAAGCTTCCTTCTCTTTCTTATCGGAGTTTATTTCCTTTGGCCCTATATTCATCAAAGGGATCCAAAATATCTCTTCTCAGATTCCACAGAAATAAGGCTAGCAAAGACATCCAAGAAATACAGATGTAACTCTGTGAGATGAATTAACAGAACACTAAGCAGTTTCTCAGAAAACTTCTTTCCAGATTTCATCTGAGGATATTTCCTTTTTCACCATAGCCCTCTAAGGGCTTCAAAATATCACTTTGCCAATTCCACAAGAATTGTCTTAGCGAAAGGCTTCTTGAGGGGAAAGCTGTAACTCTGTGAGATGATTTCACAGAACACAAAGAAGTTTCTCAGAAAGCTTCCTTCTCTTTCTTATCGGAGTTTATTTCCTTTTGCCCTATATTAATCAAAGTGATCCGAAATATCTGTTCTCCGATTCCACAGAAACAAGGCTAGCAAAGAGATCCACGAAATACAGATGTAACTCTGTGAGATGAATTAACAGAACACTAAGCAGTTTCTCAGAAAGCTTCTTTCCAGATTTCATCTGAGGATATTTCCTTTTTCACCATTGCCCTCTATGAGCTTCCAAATATCACTTTGCCAATTCAACAAGAACTGTCTTAGCGAAAGGCTTCTTGAGGGGAAAGCTGTAACTCTGTGAGATGATTTCACAGAACACAAAGTAGTTTCTCAGAAAGCTTCTTTCTCGTTGTTATCGGAGTTTATATCCTTTGGCCCTATAGTCTTCAAAGGGATTCGAAATATCTCTTCTCGGATTCCACAGAAATAAGGCTAGCAAAGAGATCCACGAAATACAGATGTAACTCTGTGAGATGAATTAACAGAACACTAAGCAGTTTCTCAGAAAGCTTCTTTCCAGATTTCATCTGAGGATATTTCCTTTTTCACCATAGCCCTCTATGGGCTTCCAAATATCACTTTGCCAATTCCACAAGAACTGTCTTAGCGAAAGGCTTCTTGATGGGAAAGGTGTAACTCTGTGAGATGATTTCACAGAACACAAAGAAGTTTCTCAGAAAGCTTCCTTCTCTTTCTTATCGGAGTCTATTTCCTTTGGCCCTATATTCATCAAAGGGATCCGAAATATCTCTTCTCAGATTCCACAGAAATAAGGCTAGCAAAGAGATCCACGAAATACAGATGTAACTCTGTGAGATGAATTAACAGAACACTAAGCAGTTTCTCAGAAAGCTTCTTTCCAGATTTCATCTGAGGATATTTCCTTTTTCACCATAGCCCTCTATGGGCTTCCAAATATCACTTTGCCAATTCCACAATAAATGTCTTAGGGAAAGACTTCTTGTGGGGAAAGCTGTAACTCTGTGAGATGATTTCACAAAACATAAAGAAGTTTCTCCGAAAGTTTCTTTCTCTTTGTTATCGGAGTTTATTTCCTTTGGCCCTATAGTCTTTAAAGGGATCCGAAATATCTGTTCTCAGATTCCACAGAAATAAGGCTAGCAAAGAGATCCACGAAATACAGATGTAACTCTGTGAGATGAATTAACAGAACACTAAGCAGTTTCTCAGAAAGCTTCTTTCCAGATTTCATCTGAGGATATTTCCTTTTTCACCATTGCCCTCTAGGGGCTTCCAAATATCACTTTGCCAATTCCACAAGAACTGTCTTAGCGAAAGGCTTCTTGAGGGGAAAGCTGTAACTCTGTGAGATGATTTCACAGAACACAAAGAAGTGTCTCAGAAAGCTTCTTTCTCGTTGTTATCAGAGTTTATATCCTTTGGCCCTACAATCTTCAAAGGGATCCGAAATATCTATTCTCAGATTGCACAGAAATAAGACTAGCAAAGTGATCCACGAAATACAGATGTAACTCTGTGAGATGAATTAACAGAACACTAAGCAGTTTCTCAGAAAGCTTCTTTCCAGATTTCATCTGAGGATATTTCCTTTTTCACCATAGCCCTCTATGGGCTTCCAAATATCACTTTGCCAATTCCAAAAGAAATGTCTCAGTGAAAGGCTTCTTGAGGGGAAAGCTGTAACTCTGTGAGATGATTTCACAGAACACAAAGAAGTCTCTCAGAAAGTTTCTTTCTCTTTGATAACGGAGTTTATTTCCTTTGGCCCTATAGTCTTTAAAGTGTTACGAAATATCTGTTCTCAGATTCCACAGAAATAAGGCTAGCAAAGAGATCGACGAAATACAGATGTAATTCTGTGAGATGAATTAACATAACACTAAGCAGTTTCTCAGAAAGCTTCTTTCCAGATTTCATCTGAGGATATTTCCTTTTTCACCATAGCCCTCTATGGGCTTCCAAATATCACTTTGCCTATTCCACAAGAACTGTCTTAGCGAAAGGCATCTTGAGGGGAAAGCTGTAACTCTGTGAGATGATTTCACAGAACACAAAGAAGTTTCTCAGAAAGCTTCTTTCTCTTTCTTATCGGAGTTTATTTCCTTTGGCTCTATATTCATCAAAGGGATACGAAATATGTGTTCTCAGATTCCACAGAAATAAGGCTAGCAAAGACATCCACGAAATACAGATGTAACTCTGTGAGATGAATTAACAGAACACTAAGCAGTTTCTCAGAAAGCTTCTTTCCAGATTTCATCTGAGGATATTTCCTTTTTCACCATACCCCACTATGGGCTTCCAAATATCACTTTGCCAATCCCACAAGAACTGTCTTAGCGAAAGGCTTCTTGAGGGGAAAGCTGTAACTCTGTGAGATGATTTCACAGAACACAAAGAAGTTTCTCAGAAAGCTTCCTTCTCTTTCTTATCGGAGTTTATTTCCTTTTGCCCTATATTCATCAAAGGGATCCGAAAGATCTCTTCTCAGATTCCACAGAAATAAGGCTAGCAAAGAGATCCACGAAATACAGATGTAACTCTGTGAGATGAATTAACAGACACTAAGCAGTTTCTCAGAAAGCTTCTTTCCAGATTTCATCTGAGGATATTTCCTTTTTCACCATTGCCCTCTATGGGCTTCCAAATATCACTTTGCCAATTCCACAAGAACTGTCTTAGCAAAAGGCTTCTTGAGGGGAAAGCTGTAACTCTGTGAGATGATTTCACAGAACATAAAGAAGTTTCTCAGAAAGCTTCTTTCTCGTTGTTATCGGAGTTTATATCCTTTGGCCCTATAGTCTTCAAAGGGATCCGAAATATCTGTTCTCAGATTCCACAGAAATAAGGCTAGCAAAGAGATCCACGAAATACAGATGTAACTCTGTGAGATGAATTAACAGAACACTAAGCAGTTTCTCAGAAAGCTTCTTGCCAGATTTCATCTGTGGATATTTCCTTTTTCACCATTGCCCTCTATGGGCTTCCAAATATCACTTTCCCAATTCCACAAGAACTGTCTCAGCGAAAGGCTTCTTGAGGGGAAAGCTGTAACTCTGTGAGATGATTTCACAGAACACAAAGAAGTTTCTCAGAAAGCTTCTTTCTCGTTGTTATCGGAGTTTATATCCTTTGGCCCTATAGTCTTCAAAGGGATCCGAAATATCTGTTCTCAGATTCCAGGAAATAAGGCTAGCAAAGAGATCCATGAAACACAGATGTAACTCTGTGAGATGAATTAACAGAACACTAAGCAGTTTCTCAGAAAGCTTCTTTCCAGATTTCATCTGAGGATATTCCCTTTTTCACCGTAACCCTCTATGGGCTTCCAAGTATCACTTTGCCAATTCCACAAGAACTGTCTTAGCGAAAGGCTTCTTGAGGGGAAAGCTGTAACTCTGTGAGATGATTTCACAGAACACAAAGAAGTTTCTCCGAAAGTTTCCTTCTCTTTCTTATCGGAGTTTATTTCCTTTGGCCCTATATTCATCAAAAGGATCCAAAATATCTCTTCTCAGATTCCACAGAAATAAGGCTAGCAAAGAGATCCACGAAATACAGATGTAACTCTGTGAGATGAATTAACAGAACACTAAGCAGTTTCTCAGAAAGCTTCTTTCCAGATTTCATCTGAGGATATTTCCTTTTTCACCATTGCCCTCTATGGGCTTCCAAATATCACTTTGCCAATCCACAAGAACTGTCTTAGCGAAAGGCTTCTTGAGGGGAAAGCTGTAACTCTGTGAGATGATTTCACAGAACATAAAGAAGTTACTCACAAAGCTTCTTTCTCGTTGTTATCGGAGTTTATATCCTTTGGCCCTATAGTCTTCAAAGGGATCCGAAATATCTGTCCTCAGATTCCACAGAAATAAGGCTAGCAAAGAGATCCACGAAATACAGATGTAACTCTGTGAGATGAATTAACAGAACACTAAGCAGTTTCTCAGAAAGCTTCTTTCCAGATTTCATCTGAGGATATTTCCTTTTTCACCATTGCCCTCTATGGGCTTCCAAATATCACTTTCCCAATTCCACAAGAACTGCCTTAGCGAAAGGCTTCTTGAGGGGAAAGCTGTAACTCTGTGAGATGATTTCACAGAACACAAAGAAGTTTCTCAGAAAGCTTCCTTCTCTTTCTTATCGGAGTTTATTTCCTTTGGCCCTATATTCATCAAAGGGATCCAAAATATCTCTTCTCAGATTCCACAGAAATAAGGCTAGCAAAGACATCCACGAAATACAGATGTAACTCTGTGATATGAATTAACAGAACACTAAGCAGTTTCTCAGAAAACTTCTTTCCAGATTTCATCTGAGGATATTTCCTTTTTCACCATAGCCCTCTATGGGCTTCAAAATATCACTTTGCCAATTCCACAAGAATTGTCTTAGCGAAAGGCTTCTTGAGGGGAAAGCTGTAACTCTGTGAGATGATTTCACAGAACACAAAGAAGTTTCTCAGAAAGCTTCCTTCTCTTTCTTATCGGAGTTTATTTCCTTTTGCCCTATATTAATCAAAGGGATCCGAAATATCTGTTCTCCGATTCCACAGAAACAAGGCTAGCAAAGAGATCCACGAAATACAGATGTAACTCTGTGAGATGAATTAACAGAACACTAAGCAGTTTCTCAGAAAGCTTCTTTCCAGATTTCATCTGAGGACATTTCCCTTTTCACCGTAGCCCTCTATGGGCTTCCAAATACCACTTTGCCAATTCCACAAGAACTGTCTTAGCGAAAGACTTCTTGAGGGGAATGCTGTAACTCTGTGAGATGATTTCACAGAACACAAAGAAGTTTCTCAGAAAGCTTCTTTCTCTTTGTTATCGGAGGATATTTCCTTTGGCCCAATAGTCTTTAAAGGGATCCGAAATATCTGTTCTCAGATTCCACAAAAATAAGGCTAGCAAAGAGATCCACGATATACAGATGTAACTCTGTGAGATGAATTAACAGAACACTAAGCAGTTTCTCAGAAAGCTTCTTTCCAGATTTCATCTGAGGATATTTCCTTTTTCACCATAGCCCTCTATGGGGTTCCAAATATCACTTTGCCAATTCCACAAGAACTGTCTTAGCGAAAGGCTTTTTGAGAGGAAAGCTGTAACTCTGTGAGATGATTTCACAGAACACAAAGAAGTTTCTCAGAAAGCTTCCTTCTCTTTCTTATCGGAGTTTATTTCCTTTGGCCCTATATTCATCAAAGGGATCCAAAATATCTCTTCTCAGATTCCACAGAAATAAGGCTAGCAAAGAGATCCACGAAATACAGATGTAACTCTGTGAGATGAATTAACAGAACACTAAGCAGTTTCTCAGAAAGCTTCTTTCCAGATTTCATCTGAGGATATTTCCCTTTTCACCATAGCCCTCTATGGGCTTCCAAATATCACTTTGCCAATTCCACAAGAACTGTCTTAGCGAATGACTTCTTGAGGGGAATGCTGTAACTCTGTGAGATGATTTCACAGAACGCAAAGAAGTTTCTCAGAAAACTTCTTTCTCTTTGTTATCGGAGGAGATTTCCTTTGGCCCTATAGTCTTAAAAGGCATCCGAAATATCTGCTCTCAGATTCCACAGAAATAAGGCTAGCAAAGAGATCCACGAAATACAGATGTAACTCTGTGAGATGAATTAACAGAACACTAAGCAGTTTCTCAGAAAGCTTCTTTCCAGATTTCATCTGAGGATATTTCCTTTTTCACCATAGACCTCTATGGGCTTCCAAATATCAGTTTGCCAATCCCAGAAGAACTGTCTTAGCGAAAGGCTTCTTGAGGGGAAAGCTGTAACTCTGTGAGATGATTTCACAGAACACAAAGAAGTTTCTCAGAAAGCTTCCTTCTCTTTCTTATCGGAGTTTATTTCCTTTTGCCCTATATTCATCAAAGGGATCCGAAAGATCTCTTCTCAGATTCCACAGAAATAAGGCTAGCAAAGAGATCCACGAAATACAGATGTAACTCTGTGAGATGAATTAACAGACACTAAGCAGTTTCTCAGAAAGCTTCTTTCCAGATTTCATCTGAGGATATTTCCTTTTTCACCATTGCCCTCTATGGGCTTCCAAATATCACTTTGCCAATTCCACAAGAACTGTCTTAGCAAAAGGCTTCTTGAGGGGAAAGCTGTAACTCTGTGAGATGATTTCACAGAACATAAAGAAGTTTCTCAGAAAGCTTCTTTCTCGTTGTTATCGGAGTTTATATCCTTTGGCCCTATAGTCTTCAAAGGGATCCGAAATATCTGTTCTCAGATTCCACAGAAATAAGGCTAGCAAAGAGATCCACGAAATACAGATGTAACTCTGTGAGATGAATTAACAGAACACTAAGCAGTTTCTCAGAAAGCTTCTTGCCAGATTTCATCTGTGGATATTTCCTTTTTCACCATTGCCCTCTATGGGCTTCCAAATATCACTTTCCCAATTCCACAAGAACTGTCTCAGCGAAAGGCTTCTTGAGGGGAAAGCTGTAACTCTGTGAGATGATTTCACAGAACACAAAGAAGTTTCTCAGAAAGCTTCTTTCTCGTTGTTATCGGAGTTTATATCCTTTGGCCCTATAGTCTTCAAAGGGATCCGAAATATCTGTTCTCAGATTCCAGGAAATAAGGCTAGCAAAGAGATCCACGAAATACAGATGTAACTCTGTGAGATGAATTAACAGAACACTAAGCAGTTTCTCAGAAAGCTTCTTTCCAGATTTCATCTCAGGATATTTCCTTTTTCACCGTAACCCTCTATGGGCTTCCAAGTATCACTTTGCCAATTCCACAAGAACTGTCTTAGCGAAAGGCTTCTTGAGGGGAAAGCTGTAACTCTGTGAGATGATTTCACAGAACACAAAGAAGTTTCTCCGAAAGCTTCCTTCTCTTTCTTATCGGAGTTTATTTCCTTTGGTCCTATATTCATCAAAAGGATCCAAAATATCTCTTCTCAGATTCCACAGAAATAAGGCTAGCAAAGAGATCCACGAAATACAGATGTAACTCTGTGAGATGAATTAACAGAACACTAAGCAGTTTCTCAGAAAGCTTCTTTCCAGATTTCATCTGAGGATATTTCCTTTTTCACCATTGCCCTCTATGGGCTTCCAAATATCACTTTGCCAATTCCACAAGAACTGTCTTAGCGAAAGGCTTCTTGAGGGGAAAGCTGTAACTCTGTGAGATGATTTCACAGAACATAAAGAAGTTACTCACAAAGCTTCTTTCTCGTTGTTATCGGAGTTTATATCCTTTGGCCCTATAGTCTTCAAAGGGATCCGAAATATCTGTCCTCAGATTCCACAGAAATAAGGCTAGCAAAGAGATCCACGAAATACAGATGTAACTCTGTGAGATGAATTAACAGAACACTAAGCAGTTTCTCAGAAAGCTTCTTTCCAGATTTCATCTGAGGATATTTCCTTTTTCACCATTGCCCTCTATGGGCTTCCAAATATCACTTTCCCAATTCCACAAGAACTGTCTTAGCGAAAGGCTTCTTGAGGGGAAAGCTGTAAATCTGTGAGACGATTTCACAGAACACAAAGAAGTTTCTCAGAAAGCTTCTTTCTCGTTGTTATCGGAGTTTATATCCTTTGGCCCTATAGTCTTCAAAGGAATCCGAAATATCTCTTCTCAGATTCCACAGAAATAAGGCTAGCAAAGAGATCCACGAAATACAGATGTAACTCTGTGAGATGAATTAACAGAACACTAAGCAGTTTCTCAGAAAGCTTCTTTCCAGATTTCATCTGAGGATATTTCCTTTTTCACCATAGCCCTCTATGGGCTTCCAAATATCACTTTGCCAATTCCACAAGAACTGTCTTAGCGAAAGGCTTCTTGAGGGGAAAGCTGTAACTCTGTGAGATGATTTCACAGAACACAAAGAAGTTTCTCAGAAAGCTTCCTTCTCTTTCTTATCGGAGTTTATTTCCTTTGGCCCTATATTCATCAAAGGGATCCAAAATATCTCTTCTCAGATTCCACAGAAATAAGGCTAGCAAAGACATCCACGAAATACAGATGTAACTCTGTGAGATGAATTAACAGAACACTAAGCAGTTTCTCAGAAAACTTCTTTCCAGATTTCATCTGAGGATATTTCCTTTTTCACCATAGCCCTCTAAGGGCTTCAAAATATCACTTTGCCAATTCCACAAGAATTGTCTTAGCGAAAGGCTTCTTGAGGGGAAAGCTGTAACTCTGTGAGATGATTTCACAGAACACAAAGAAGTTTCTCAGAAAGCTTCCTTCTCTTTCTTATCGGAGTTTATTTCCTTTTGCCCTATATTAATCAAAGTGATCCGAAATATCTGTTCTCCGATTCCACAGAAACAAGGCTAGCAAAGATATCCACGAAATACAGATGTAACTCTGTGAGATGAATTAACAGAACACTAAGCAGTTTCTCAGAAAGCTTCTTTCCAGATTTCATCTGAGGATATTTCCTTTTTCACCATTGCCCTCTATGAGCTTCCAAATATCACTTTGCCAATTCAACAAGAACTGTCTTAGCGAAAGGCTTCTTGAGGGGAAAGCTGTAACTCTGTGAGATGATTTCACAGAACACAAAGAAGTTTCTCAGAAAGCTTCTTTCTCGTTGTTATCGGAGTTTATATCCTTTGGCCCTATAGTCTTCAAAGGGATTCGAAATATCTCTTCTCGGATTCCACAGAAATAAGGCTAGCAAAGAGATCCACGAAATACAGATGTAACTCTGTGAGATGAATTAACAGAACACTAAGCAGTTTCTCAGAAAGCTTCTTTCCAGATTTCATCTGAGGATATTTCCTTTTTCACCATAGCCCTCTATGGGCTTCCAAATATCACTTTGCCAATTCCACAAGAACTGTCTTAGCGAAAGGCTTCTTGATGGGAAAGCTGTAACTCTGTGAGATGATTTCACAGAACACAAAGAAGTTTCTCAGAAAGCTTCCTTCTCTTTCTTATCGGAGTCTATTTCCTTTGGCCCTATATTCATCAAAGGGATCCGAAATATCTCTTCTCAGATTCCACAGAAATAAGGCTAGCAAAGAGATCCACGAAATACAGATGTAACTCTGTGAGATGAATTAACAGAACACTAAGCAGTTTCTCAGAAAGCTTCTTTCCAGATTTCATCTGAGGATATTTCCTTTTTCACCATAGCCCTCTATGGGCTTCCAAATATCACTTTGCCAATTCCACAATAAATGTCTTAGGGAAAGACTTCTTGTGGGGAAAGCTGTAACTCTGTGAGATGATTTCACAAAACATAAAGAAGTTTCTCCGAAAGTTTCTTTCTCTTTGTTATCGGAGTTTATTTCCTTTGGCCCTATAGTCTTTAAAGGGATCCGAAATATCTGTTCTCAGATTCCACAGAAATAAGGCTAGCAAAGAGATCCACGAAATACAGATGTAACTCTGTGAGATGAATTAACAGAACACTAAGCAGTTTCTCAGAAAGCTTCTTTCCAGATTTCATCTGAGGATATTTCCTTTTTCACCATTGCCCTCTATGGGCTTCCAAATATCACTTTGCCAATTCCACAAGAACTGTCTTAGCGAAAGGCTTCTTGAGGGGAAAGCTGTAACTCTGTGAGATGATTTCACAGAACACAAAGAAGTGTCTCAGAAAGCTTCTACTCGTTGTTATCAGAGTTTATATCCTTTGGCCCTACAATCTTCAAAGGGATCCGAAATATCTATTCTCAGATTGCACAGAAATAAGGCTAGCAAAGTGATCCACGAAATACAGATGTAACTCTGTGAGATGAATTAACAGAACACTATGCAGTTTCTCAGAAAGCTTCTTTCCAGATTTCATCTGAGGATATTTCCTTTTTCACCATAGCCCTCTATGGGCTTCCAAATATCACTTTGCCAATTCCAAAAGAAATGTCTCAGTGAAAGGCTTATTGAGGGGAAAGCTGTAACTCTGTGAGATGATTTCACAGAACACAAAGAAGTCTCTCAGAAAGTTTCTTTCTCTTTGATAACGGAGTTTATTTCCTTTGGCCCTATAGTCTTTAAAGTGTTACGAAATATCTGTTCTCAGATTCCACAGAAATAAGGCTAGCAAAGAGATCGACGAAATACAGATGTAATTCTGTGAGATGAATTAATATAACACTAAGCAGTTTCTCAGAAAGCTTCTTTCCAGATTTCATCTGAGGATATTTCCTTTTTCACCATAGCCCTCTATGGGCTTCCAAATATCACTTTGCCTATTCCACAAGAACTGTCTTAGCGAAAGGCTTCTTGAGGGGAAAGCTGTAACTCTGTGAGATGATTTCACAGAACACAAAGAAGTTTCTCAGAAAGCTTCTTTCTCTTTCTTATCGGAGTTTATTTCCTATGGCTCTATATTCATCAAAGGGATACGAAATATGTCTTCTCAGATTCCACAGAAATAAGGCTAGCAAAGACATCCACGAAATACAGATGTAACTCTGTGAGATGAATTAACAGAACACTAAGCAGTTTCTCAGAAAGCTTCTTTCCAGATTTCATCTGAGGATATTTCCTTTTTCACCATACCCCACTATGGGCTTCCAAATATCACTTTGCCAATCCCACAAGAACTGTCTTAGCGAAAGGCTTCTTGAGGGGAAAGCTGTAACTCTGTGAGATGATTTCACAGAACACAAAGAAGTTTCTCAGAAAGCTTCCTTCTCTTTCTTATCGGAGTTTATTTCCTTTTGCCCTATATTCATCAAAGGGATCCGAAAGATCTCTTCTCAGATTCCACAGAAATAAGGCTAGCAAAGAGATCCACGAAATACAGATGTAACTCTGTGAGATGAATTAACAGACACTAAGCAGTTTCTCAGAAAGCTTCTTTCCAGATTTCATCTGAGGATATTTCCTTTTTCACCATTGCCCTCTATGGGCTTCCAAATATCACTTTGCCAATTCCACAAGAACTGTCTTAGCAAAAGGCTTCTTGAGGGGAAAGCTGTAACTCTGTGAGATGATTTCACAGAACATAAAGAAGTTTCTCAGAAAGCTTCTTTCTCGTTGTTATCGGAGTTTATATCCTTTGGCCCTATAGTCTTCAAAGGGATCCGAAATATCTGTTCTCAGATTCCACAGAAATAAGGCTAGCAAAGAGATCCACGAAATACAGATGTAACTCTGTGAGATGAATTAACAGAACACTAAGCAGTTTCTCAGAAAGCTTCTTGCCAGATTTCATCTGTGGATATTTCCTTTTTCACCATTGCCCTCTATGGGCTTCCAAATATCACTTTCCCAATTCCACAAGAACTGTCTCAGCGAAAGGCTTCTTGAGGGGAAAGCTGTAACTCTGTGAGATGATTTCACAGAACACAAAGAAGTTTCTCAGAAAGCTTCTTTCTCGTTGTTATCGGAGTTTATATCCTTTGGCCCTATAGTCTTCAAAGGGATCCGAAATATCTGTTCTCAGATTCCAGGAAATAAGGATAGCAAAGAGATCCATGAAATACAGATGTAACTCTGTGAGATGAATTAACAGAACACTAAGCAGTTTCTCAGAAAGCTTCTTTCCAGATTTCATCTGAGGATATTTCCTTTTTCACCGTAACCCTCTATGGGCTTCCAAGTATCACTTTGCCAATTCCACAAGAACTGTCTTAGCGAAAGGCTTCTTGAGGGGAAAGCTGTAACTCTGTGAGATGATTTCACAGAACACAAAGAAGTTTCTCCGAAAGTTTCCTTCTCTTTCTTATCGGAGTTTATTTCCTTTGGCCCTATATTCATCAAAAGGATCCAAAATATCTCTTCTCAGATTCCACAGAAATAAGGCTAGCAAAGAGATCCACGAAATACAGATGTAACTCTGTGAGATGAATTAACAGAACACTAAGCAGTTTCTCAGAAAGCTTCTTTCCAGATTTCATCTGAGGATATTTCCTTTTTCACCATTGCCCTCTATGGGCTTCCAAATATCACTTTGCCAATCCACAAGAACTGTCTTAGCGAAAGGCTTCTTGAGGGGAAAGCTGTAACTCTGTGAGATGATTTCACAGAACATAAAGAAGTTACTCACAAAGCTTCTTTCTCGTTGTTATCGGAGTTTATATCCTTTGGCCCTATAGTCTTCAAAGGGATCCGAAATATCTGTCCTCAGATTCCACAGAAATAAGGCTAGCAAAGAGATCCACGAAATACAGATGTAACTCTGTGAGATGAATTAACAGAACACTAAGCAGTTTCTCAGAAAGCTTCTTTCCAGATTTCATCTGAGGATATTTCCTTTTTCACCATTGCCCTCTATGGGCTTCCAAATATCACTTTCCCAATTCCACAAGAACTGCCTTAGCGAAAGGCTTCTTGAGGGGAAAGCTGTAACTCTGTGAGATGATTTCACAGAACACAAAGAAGTTTCTCAGAAAGCTTCTTTCTCGTTGTTATCGGAGTTTATATCCTTTGGCCCTATAGTCTTCAAAGGAATCCGAAATATCTCTTCTCAGATTCCACAGAAATAAGGCTAGCAAAGAGATCCACGAAATACAGATGTAACTCTGTGAGATGAATTAACAGAACACTAAGCAGTTTCTCAGAAAGCTTCTTTCCAGATTTCATCTGAGGATATTTCCTTTTTCACCATAGACCTCTATGGGCTTCCAAATATCACTTTGCCAATTCCACAAGAACTGTCTTAGCGAAAGGCTTCTTGAGGGGAAAGCTGTAACTCTGTGAGATGATTTCACAGAACACAAAGAAGTTTCTCAGAAAGCTTCCTTCTCTTTCTTATCGGAGTTTATTTCCTTTGGCCCTATATTCATCAAAGGGATCCAAAATATCTCTTCTCAGATTCCACAGAAATAAGGCTAGCAAAGACATCCACGAAATACAGATGTAACTCTGTGATATGAATTAACAGAACACTAAGCAGTTTCTCAGAAAACTTCTTTCCAGATTTCATCTGAGGATATTTCCTTTTTCACCATAGCCCTCTATGGGCTTCAAAATATCACTTTGCCAATTCCACAAGAATTGTCTTAGCGAAAGGCTTCTTGAGGGGAAAGCTGTAACTCTGTGAGATGATTTCACAGAACACAAAGAAGTTTCTCAGAAAGCTTCCTTCTCTTTCTTATCGGAGTTTATTTCCTTTTGCCCTATATTAATCAAAGGGATCCGAAATATCTGTTCTCCGATTCCACAGAAACAAGGCTAGCAAAGAGATCCACGAAATACAGATGTAACTCTGTGAGATGAATTAACAGAACACTAAGCAGTTTCTCAGAAAGCTTCTTTCCAGATTTCATCTGAGGACATTTCCCTTTTCACCGTAGCCCTCTATGGGCTTCCAAATACCACTTTGCCAATTCCACAAGAACTGTCTTAGCGAAAGACTTCTTGAGGGGAATGCTGTAACTCTGTGAGATGATTTCACAGAACACAAAGAAGTTTCTCAGAAAGCTTCTTTCTCTTTGTTATCGGAGGATATTTCCTTTGGCCCAATAGTCTTTAAAGGGATCCGAAATATCTGTTCTCAGATTCCACAAAAATAAGGCTAGCAAAGAGATCCACGATATACAGATGTAACTCTGTGAGATGAATTAACAGAACACTAAGCAGTTTCTCAGAAAGCTTCTTTCCAGATTTCATCTGAGGATATTTCCTTTTTCACCATAGCCCTCTATGGGGTTCCAAATATCACTTTGCCAATTCCACAAGAACTGTCTTAGCGAAAGGCTTCTTGAGAGGAAAGCTGTAACTCTGTGAGATGATTTCACAGAACACAAAGAAGTTTCTCAGAAAGCTTCCTTCTCTTTCTTATCGGAGTTTATTTCCTTTGGCCCTATATTCATCAAAGGGATCCAAAATATCTCTTCTCAGATTCCACAGAAATAAGGCTAGCAAAGAGATCCACGAAATACAGATGTAACTCTGTGAGATGAATTAACAGAACACTAAGCAGTTTCTCAGAAAGCTTCTTTCCAGATTTCATCTGAGGATATTTCCCTTTTCACCATAGCCCTCTATGGGCTTCCAAATATCACTTTGCCAATTCCACAAGAACTGTCTTAGCGAAAGACTTCTTGAGGGGAATGCTGTAACTCTGTGAGATGATTTCACAGAACGCAAAGAAGTTTCTCAGAAAACTTCTTTCTCTTTGTTATCGGAGGAGATTTCCTTTGGCCCTATAGTCTTAAAAGGCATCCGAAATATCTGCTCTCAGATTCCACAGAAATAAGGCTAGCAAAGAGATCCACGAAATACAGATGTAACTCTGTGAGATGAATTAACAGAACACTAAGCAGTTTCTCAGAAAGCTTCTTTCCAGATTTCATCTGAGGATATTTCCTTTTTCACCATAGACCTCTATGGGCTTCCAAATATCAGTTAGCCAATCCCAGAAGAACTGTCTTAGCGAAAGGCTTCTTGAGGGGAAAGCTGTAACTCTGTGAGATGATTTCACAGAACACAAAGAAGTTTCTCAGAAAGCTTCCTTCTCTTTCTTATCGGAGTTTATTTCCTTTTGCCCTATATTCATCAAAGGGATCCGAAAGATCTCTTCTCAGATTCCACAGAAATAAGGCTAGCAAAGAGATCCACGAAATACAGATGTAACTCTGTGAGATGAATTAACAGACACTAAGCAGTTTCTCAGAAAGCTTCTTTCCAGATTTCATCTGAGGATATTTCCTTTTTCACCATTGCCCTCTATGGGCTTCCAAATATCACTTTGCCAATTCCACAAGAACTGTCTTAGCAAAAGGCTTCTTGAGGGGAAAGCTGTAACTCTGTGAGATGATTTCACAGAACATAAAGAAGTTTCTCAGAAAGCTTCTTTCTCGTTGTTATCGGAGTTTATATCCTTTGGCCCTATAGTCTTCAAAGGGATCCGAAATATCTGTTCTCAGATTCCACAGAAATAAGGCTAGCAAAGAGATCCACGAAATACAGATGTAACTCTGTGAGATGAATTAACAGAACACTAAGCAGTTTCTCAGAAAGCTTCTTGCCAGATTTCATCTGTGGATATTTCCTTTTTCACCATTGCCCTCTATGGGCTTCCAAATATCACTTTCCCAATTCCACAAGAACTGTCTCAGCGAAAGGCTTCTTGAGGGGAAAGCTGTAACTCTGTGAGATGATTTCACAGAACACAAAGAAGTTTCTCAGAAAGCTTCTTTCTCGTTGTTATCGGAGTTTATATCCTTTGGCCCTATAGTCTTCAAAGGGATCCGAAATATCTGTTCTCAGATTCCAGGAAATAAGGCTAGCAAAGAGATCCACGAAATACAGATGTAACTCTGTGAGATGAATTAACAGAACACTAAGCAGTTTCTCAGAAAGCTTCTTTCCAGATTTCATCTCAGGATATTTCCTTTTTCACCGTAACCCTCTATGGGCTTCCAAGTATCACTTTGCCAATTCCACAAGAACTGTCTTAGCGAAAGGCTTCTTGAGGGGAAAGCTCTAACTCTGTGAGATGATTTCACAGAACACAAAGAAGTTTCTCCGAAAGCTTCCTTCTCTTTCTTATCGGAGTTTATTTCCTTTGGCCCTATATTCATCAAAAGGATCCAAAATATCTCTTCTCAGATTCCACAGAAATACGGCTAGCAAAGAGATCCACGAAATACAGATGTAACTCTGTGAGATGAATTAACAGAACACTAAGCAGTTTCTCAGAAAGCTTCTTTCCAGATTTCATCTGAGGATATTTCCTTTTTCACCATTGCCCTCTATGGGCTTCCAAATATCACTTTGCCAATTCCACAAGAACTGTCTTAGCGAAAGGCTTCTTGAGGGGAAAGCTGTAACTCTGTGAGATGATTTCACAGAACATAAAGAAGTTACTCACAAAGCTTCTTTCTCGTTGTTATCGGAGTTTATATCCTTTGGCCCTATAGTCTTCAAAGGGATCCGAAATATCTGTCCTCAGATTCCACAGAAATAAGGCTAGCAAAGAGATCCACGAAATACAGATGTAACTCTGTGAGATGAATTAACAGAACACTAAGCAGTTTCTCAGAAAGCTTCTTTCCAGATTTCATCTGAGGATATTTCCTTTTTCACCATTGCCCTCTATGGGCTTCCAAATATCACTTTCCCAGTTCCACAAGAACTGCCGTAGCGAAAGGCTTCTTGAGGGGAAAGCTGTAACTCTGTGAGATGATTTCACAGAACACAAAGAAGTTTCTCAGAAAGCTTCTTTCTCGTTGTTATCGGAGTTTATATCCTTTGGCCCTATAGTCTTCAAAGGAATCCGAAATATCTCTTCTCAGATTCCACAGAAATAAGGCTAGCAAAGAGATCCACGAAATACAGATGTAACTCTGTGAGATGAATTAACAGAACACTAAGCAGTTTCTCAGAAAGCTTCTTTCCAGATTTCATCTGAGGATATTTCCTTTTTCACCATAGCCCTCTATGGGCTTCCAAATATCACTTTGCCAATTCCACAAGAACTGTCTTAGCGAAAGGCTTCTTGAGGGGAAAGCTGTAACTCTGTGAGATGATTTCACAGAACACAAAGAAGTTTCTCAGAAAGCTTCCTTCTCTTTCTTATCGGAGTTTATTTCCTTTGGCCCTATATTCATCAAAGGGATCCGAAATATCTCTTCTCAGATTCCACAGAAATAAGGCTAGCAAAGACATCCACGAAATACAGATGTAACTCTGTGAGATGAATTAACAGAACACTAAGCAGTTTCTCAGAAAACTTCTTTCCAGATTTCATCTGAGGATATTTCCTTTTTCACCATAGCCCTCTATGGGCTTCAAAATATCACTTTGCCAATTCCACAAGAATTGTCTTAGCGAAAGGCTTCTTGAGGGGAAAGCTGTAACTCTGTGAGATGATTTCACAGAACACAAAGAAGTTTCTCAGAAAGCTTCCTTCTCTTTCTTATCGGAGTTTATTTCCTTTTGCCCTATATTAATCAAAGGGATCCGAAATATCTGTTCTCCGATTCCACAGAAACAAGGCTAGCAAAGAGATCCACGAAATACAGATGTAACTCTGTGAGATGAATTAACAGAACACTAAGCAGTTTCTCAGAAACTTCTTTCCAGATTTCATCTGAGGATATTTCCCTTTTCACCGTAGCCCTCTATGGGCTTCCAAATACCACTTTGCCAATTCCACAAGAACTGTCTTAGCGAAAGACTTCTTGAGGGGAATGCTGTAACTCTGTGAGATGATTTCACAGAACACAAAGAAGTTTCTCAGAAAGCTTCTTTCTCTTTGTTATCGGAGGATATTTCCTTTGGCCCAATAGTCTTTAAAGGGATCCGAAATATCTGTTCTCAGATTCCACAAAAATAAGGCTAGCAAAGAGATCCACGATATACAGATGTAACTCTGTGAGATGAATTAACAGAACACTAAGCAGTTTCTCAGAAAGCTTCTTTCCAGATTTCATCTGAGGATATTTCCTTTTTCACCATAGCCCTCTATGGGGTTCCAAATATCACTTTGCCAATTCCACAAGAACTGTCTTAGCGAAAGGCTTCTTGAGAGGAAAGCTGTAACTCTGTGAGATGATTTCACAGAACACAAAGACGTTTCTCAGAAAGCTTCCTTCTCTTTCTTATCGGAGTTTATTTCCTTTGGCCCTATATTCATCAAAGGGATCCAAAATATCTCTTCTCAGATTCCACAGAAATAAGGCTAGCAAAGAGATCCACGAAATACAGATGTAACTCTGTGAGATGAATTAACAGAACACTAAGCAGTTTCTCAGAAAGCTTCTTTCCAGATTTCATCTGAGGATATTTCCCTTTTCACCATAGCCCTCTATGGGCTTCCAAATATCACTTTGCCAATTCCACAAGAACTGTCTTAGCGAAAGACTTCTTGAGGGGAATGCTGTAACTCTGTGAGATGATTTCACAGAACGCAAAGAAGTTTCTCAGAAAACTTCTTTCTCTTTGTTATCGGAGGAGATTTCCTTTGGCCCTATAGTCTTAAAAGGCATCCGAAATATCTGCTCTCAGATTCCACAGAAATAAGGCTAGCAAAGAGATCCACGAAATACAGATGTAACTCTGTGAGATGAATTAACAGAACACTAAGCAGTTTCTCAGAAACCTTCTTTCCAGATTTCATCTGAGGATATTTCCTTTTTCACCATAGCCCTCTATGGGCTTCCAAATATCAGTTTGCCAATTCCACAAGAACTGTCTTAGCGAAAGGCTTCTTGAGGGGAAAGCTGTAACTCTGTGAGATGATTTCACAGAACATAAAGAAGTTTCTCAGAAAGCTTCTTTCACGTTGTTATCGGAGTTTATATCCTTTGGCCCTATAGTCTTCAAAGGGATCCGAAATATCTGTTCTCAGATTGCACAGAAATAAGGCTAGCAAAGAGATCCACGAAATACAGATGTAACTCTGTGAGATGAATTAACAGAACACTAAGCAGTTTCTCAGAAAGCTTCTTTCCAGATTTCATCTGAGGATATTTCCTTTTTCACCGTTGCCCTCTATGGGCTTCCAAATATCACTTTGCCAATTCAACAAGAACTGTCTTAGCGAAAGGATTCTTGAGGGGAAAGCTGTAACTCTGTGAGATGATTTCACAGAGCACAAAGAAGTTTCTCAGAAAGCTTCTTTCTCGTTGTTATCGGAGTTTATATCCTTTGGCCCTATAGTCTTCAAAGGGATCCGAAATATCTCTTCTCAGATTCCACAGAAATAAGGCTAGCAAAGAAATCCAGGAAATACAGATGTAACTCTGTGAGATGAATTAACAGAACACTAAGCAGTTTCTCAGAAAGCTTCTTTCCAGATTTCATCTGAGGATATTTCCTTTTTCACCATAGCCCTCTATGGGCTTCCAAATATCACTTTGCCAATTCCACAAGAACTGTCTTAGCGAAAGGCTTCTTGAGGGGAAAGCTGTAACTCTGTGAGATGATTTCACAGAACACAAAGAAGTTTCTCAGAAAGATTCCTTCTCTTTCTTATCGGAGTTTATTTCCTTTGGCCCTATATTCATCAAAGGGATCCGAAATATCTCTTCTCAGATTCCACAGAAATAAGGCTAGCAAAGAGATCCACGAAATACAGATGTAACTCTGTGAGATGAATTAACAGAACACTAAGCAGTTTCTCAGAAAGCTTCTTTCCAGATTTCATCTGAGGATATTTCCTTTTTCACCATAGCCCTCTATGGGCTTCCAAATATCACTTTGCCAATTCCACAAGAACTGTCTTAGCGAAAGGCTTCTTGAGGGGAAAGCTGTAACTCTGTGAGATGATTTCACAGAACATAAAGAAGTTTCTCAGAAAGCTTCTTTCTCGTTGTTATCGGAGTTTATATCCTTTGGCCCTATAGTCTTCAAAGGGATCAGAAATATCTGTTCTCAGATTCCACAGAAATAAGGCTAGCAAAGAGATCCACGAAACACAGATGTAACTCTGTGAGATGAATTAACAGAACACTAAGCAGTTTCTCAGAAAGCTTCTTTCCAGATTTCATCTGAGGATATTTCCCTTTTCACCATAGCCCTCTATGGGCTTCCAAATATCACTTTACCAATTCCACAAGAACTGTCTTAGCGAAAGACTTCTTGAGGGGAATGCTGTAACTCTGTGAGATGATTTCACAGAACTCAAAGAAGTTTCTCAGAAAACTTCTTTCTCTTTGTTATCGGAGGAGATTTCCTTTGGCCCTATAGTCTTAAAAGGCATCCGAAATATCTGCTCTCAGATTCCACAGAAATAAGGCTAGCAAAGAGATCCACGAAATACAGATGTAACTCTGTGAGATGAATTAACAGAACACTAAGCAGTTTCTCAGAAAACTTCTTTCCAGATTTCATCTGAGGATATTTCCTTTTTCACCATAGCCCTCTATGGGCTTCCAAATATCACTTTGCCAATTCCACAAGAATTGTCTTAGCGAAAGGCTTCTTGAGGGGAAAGCTGTAACTCTGTGAGATGATTTCACAGAACACAAAGAAGTTTCTCAGAAAGCTTCCTTCTCTTTCTTATCGGAGTTTATTTCCTTTTGCCCTATATTAATCAAAGGGATCCGAAATATCTGTTCTCCGATTCCACAGAAACAAGGCTAGCAAAGAGATCCACGAAATACAGATGTAACTCTGTGAGATGAATTAACAGAACACTAAGCAGTTTCTCAGAAAGCTTCTTTCCAGATTTCATCTGAGGATATTTCCCTTTTCACCGTAGCCCTCTATGGGCTTCCAAATACCACTTTGCCAATTCCACAAGAACTGTCTTAGCGAAAGACTTCTTGAGGGGAATGCTGTAACTCTGTGAGATGATTTCACAGAACACAAAGAAGTTTCTCAGAAACCTTCTTTCTCTTTGTTATCGGAGGATATTTCCTTTGGCCCAATAGTCTTTAAAGGGATCCGAAATATCTGTTCTCAGATTCCACAAAAATAAGGCTAGCAAAGAGATCCACGATATACAGATGTAACTCTGTGAGATGAATTAACAGAACACTAAGCAGTTTCTCAGAAAGCTTCTTTCCAGATTTCATCTGAGGATATTTCCTTTTTCACCATAGCCCTCTATGGGCTTCCAAATATCACTTTGCCAATTCCACAAGAACTGTCTTAGCGAAAGGCTTCTTGAGAGGAAAGCTGTAACTCTGTGAGATGATTTCACAGAACACAAAGAAGTTTCTCAGAAAGCTTCCTTCTCTTTCTTATCGGAGTTTATTTTCTTTGGCCCTATATTCATCAAAGGGATCCGAAATATCTCTTCTCAGATTCCACAGAAATAAGGCTAGCAAAGAGATCCACGAAATACAGATGTAACTCTGTGAGATGAATTAACAGAACACTAAGCAGTTTCTCAGAAAGCTTCTTTCCAGATTTCATCTGAGGATATTTCCTTTTTCACCATAGCCCTCTATGGGCTTCCAAATATCACTTTGCCAATTCCACAAGAACTGTCTTAGCGAAAGGCTTCTTGAGGCGAAAGCTGTAACTCTGTGAGATGATTTCACAGAACATAAAGAAGTTTCTCAGAAAGCTTCTTTCTCGTTGTTATCGGAGTTTATATCCTTTGGCCCTATAGTCTTCAAAGGGATCCGAAATATCTGTTCTCAGATTCCACAGAAATAAGGCTAGCAAAGAGATCCACGAAACACAGATGTAACTCTGTGAGATGAATTAACAGAACACTAAGCAGTTTCTCAGAAAGCTTCTTTCCAGATTTCATCTGAGGATATTTCCCTTTTCACCATAGCCCTCTATGGGCTTCCAAATATCACTTTACCAATTCCACAAGAACTGTCTTAGCGAAAGACTTCTTGAGGGGAATGCTGTAACTCTGTGAGATGATTTCACAGAACTCAAAGAAGTTTCTCAGAAAACTTCTTTCTCTTTGTTATCGGAGGAGATTTCCTTTGGCCCTATAGTCTTAAAAGGCATCCGAAATATCTGCTCTCAGATTCCACAGAAATAAGGCTAGCAAAGAGATCCACGAAATACAGATGTAACTCTGTGAGATGAATTAACAGAACACTAAGCAGTTTCTCAGAAAGCTTCTTTCCAGATTTCATCTGAGGATATTTCCTTTTTCACCATAGCCCTCTATGGGCTTCCAAATATCACTTTGCCAATTCCACAAGAACTGTCTTAGCGAAAGGCTTCTTGAGGGGAAAGCTGTAACTCTGTGAGATGATTTCACAGAACACAATGAAGTTTCTCAGAAAGCTTCCTTCTCTTTCTTATCGGAGTTTATTTCCTTTGGCCCTATATTCATCAAAGGGATCCAAAATATCTCTTCTCAGATTCCACAGAAATAAGGCTAGCAAAGACATCCACGAAATACAGATGTAACTCTGTGAGATGAATTAACAGAACACTAAGCAGTTTCTCAGAAAACTTCTTTCCAGATTTCATCTGAGGATATTTCCTTTTTCACCATAGCCCTCTATGGGCTTCCAAATATCACTTTGCCAATTCCACAAGAATTGTCTTAGCGAAAGGCTTCTTGAGGGGAAAGCTGTAACTCTGTGAGATGATTTCACAGAACACAAAGAAGTTTCTCAGAAAGCTTCCTTCTCTTTCTTATCGGAGTTTATTTCCTTTTGCCCTATATTAATCAAAGGGATCCGAAATATCTGTTCTCCGATTCCACAGAAACAAGGCTAGCAAAGAGATCCACGAAATACAGATGTAACTCTGTGAGATGAATTAACAGAACACTAAGCAGTTTCTCAGAAAGCTTCTTTCCATATTTCATCTGAGGATATTTCCCTTTTCACCGTAGCCCTCTATGGGCTTCCAAATACCACTTTGCCAATTCCACAAGAACTGTCTTAGCGAAAGACTTCTTGAGGGGAATGCTGTAACTCTGTGAGATGATTTCACAGAACACAAAGAAGTTTCTCAGAAAGCTTCTTTCTCTTTGTTATCGGAGGATATTTCCTTTGGCCCAATAGTCTTTAAAGGGATCCGAAATATCTGTTCTCAGATTCCACAAAAATAAGGCTAGAAAAGAGATCCACGATATACAGATGTAACTCTGTGAGATGAATTAACAGAACACTAAGCAGTTTCTCAGAAAGCTTCTTTCCAGATTTCATCTGAGGATATTTCCTTTTTCACCATAGCCCTCTATGGGCTTCCAAATATCACTTTGCCAATTCCACAAGAACTGTCTTAGCGAAAGGCTTCTTGAGAGGAAAGCTGTAACTCTGTGAGATGATTTCACTGAACACAAAGAAGTTTCTCAGAAAGCTTCCTTCTCTTTCTTATCGGAGTTTATTTCCTTTGACCTATATTCATCAAAGGGATCCAAAATATCTCTTCTCAGATTCCACAGAAATAAGGCTAGCAAAGAGATCCACGAAATACAGATGTAACTCTGTGAGATGAATTAACAGAACACTAAGCAGTTTCTCAGAAAGCTTCTTTCCAGATTTCATCTGAGGATATTTCCCTTTTCACCATAGCCCTCTATGGGCTTCCAAATATCACTTTGCCAATTCCACAAGAACTGTCTTAGCGAAAGACTTCTTGAGGGGAATGCTGTAACGCTGTGAGATGATTTCACAGAAGGCAAAGAAGTTTCTCAGAAAACTTCTTTCTCTTTGTTATCGGAGGAGATTTCCTTTGGCCCTATAGTCTTAAAAGGCATCCGAAATATCTGCTCTCAGATTCCACAGAAATAAGGCTAGCAAAGAGATCCACGAAATACAGATGTAACTCTGTGAGATGAATTAACAGAACACTAAGCAGTTTCTCAGAAAGCTTCTTTCCAGATTTCATCTGAGGATATTTCCTTTTTCACCATAGCCCTCTATGGGCTTCCAAATATCACTTTGCCAATTCCACAAGAACTGTCTTAGCGAAAGGCTTCTTTAGGGGAAAGCTGTAACTCTGTGAGATGATTTCAGAGAACACAAAGAAGTTTCTCAGAAAGCTTCCTTCTCTTTCTTATCGGAGTTTATTTCCTTTGGCCGTATATTCATCAAAGGGATCCAAAATATCTCTTCTCAGATTCCACAGAAATAAGGCTAGCAAAGAGATCCACGAAATACAGATGTAACTCTGTGAGATGAATTAACAGAACACTAAGCAGTTTCTCAGAAAGCTTCTTTCCAGATTTCATCTGAGGATATTTCCCTTTTCACCATAGCCCTCTATGGGCTTCCAAATATCACTTTGCCAATTCCACAAGAACTGTCTTAGCGAAAGACTTCTTGAGGGGAATGCTGTAACTCTGTGAGATGATTTCACAGAACGCAAAGAAGTTTCTCAGAAAACTTCTTTCTCTTTGTTATCGGAGAAGATTTCCTTTGGCCCTATAGTCTTAAAAGGCATCCGAAATATCTGCTCTCAGATTCCACAGAAATAAGGCTAGCAAAGAGATCCACGAAATACAGATGTAACTCTGTGAGATGAATTAACAGAACACTAAGCAGTTTCTCAGAAAGCTTCTTTCCAGATTTAATTTGGGGATATTTCCTTTTTCACCATAGCCCTCTATGCGCTTCCAAATATCACTTTGCCAATTCCACAATAAATGTCTTAGCGAAAGACTTCTTGTGGGGAAAGCTGTAACTATGTGAGATGATTTCACAGAACACAAAGAAGTTTCTCAGAAAGTTTCTTTCTCTTTGTTATCGGAGTTTATTTCCTTTGGCCCTATAGTCTTTAAAGGGATCCGAAATATCTGTTCTGAGATTCCACAGAAATAAGGCTAGCAAAGAGATCCACGAAATACAGATGTAACTCTGTGAGATGAATTAACAGAACACCAAGCAGTTTCTCAGAAAGCTTCTTTCCAGATTTCATCTGAGGATATTTCCTTTTTCACCATAGCCCTCTATGGGCTTCCAAATATCAGTTTGCCAATTCCACAAGAACTGTCTTAGCGAAAGGCTTCTTGAGGGGAAAGCTGTAACTCTGTGAGATGATTTCACAGAACATAAAGAAGTTTCTCAGAAAGCTTCTTTCTCGTTGTTATCGGAGTTTATATCCTTTGGCCTATAGTCTTCAAAGGGATCCGAAATATCTGTTCTGAGATTCCACAGAAATAAGGCTAGCAAAGAGATCCACGAAATACAGATGTAACTCTGTGAGATGAATTAACAGAACACCAAGCAGTTTCTCAGAAAGCTTCTTTCCAGATTTCATCTGAGGATATTTCTCTCTTCACCATAGCCCTCTATGGGCTTCCAAATATCACTTTGCCAATTCCACAAGAACTGTCTTAGCGAAAGACTTCTTGAGGGGAATGCTGTAACTCTGTGAGATGATTTCACAGAACGCAAAGAAGTTTCTCAGAAAACTTCTTTCTCTTTGTTATCGGAGGAGATTTCCTTTGGCCCTATCGTCTTAAAAGGCATCCGAAATATCTGCTCTCAGATTCCACAGAAATAAGGCTAGCAAAGAGATCCACGAAATACAGATGTAACTCTGTGAGATGAATTAACAGAACACTAAGCAGTTTCTCATAAAGCTTCTTTCCAGATTTAATTTGGGGATATATTCCTTTTTCACCATAGCCCTCTATGCGCTTCCAAATATCACTTTGCCAATTCCACAATAAATGTCTTAGCGAAAGACTTCTTGTGGGGAAAGCTGTAACTATGTGAGATGATTTCACAGAACACAAAGAAGTTTCTCAGAAAGTTTCTTTCTCTTTCTTATCGGAGTTTATTTCCTTTGGCCCTATAGTCTTTAAAGGGATCCGAAATATCTGTTCTGAGATTCCACAGAAATAAGGCTAGCAAAGAGATCCACGAAATACAGATGTAACTCTGTGAGATGAATTAACAGAACACCAAGCAGTTTCTCAGAAAGCTTCTTTCCAGATTTCATCTGAGGATATTTCCTTTTTCACCATAGCCCTCTATGGGCTTCCAAATATCAGTTTGCCAATTCCACAAGAACTGTCTTAGCGAAAGGCTTCTTGAGGGGAAAGCTGTAACTCTGTGAGATGATTTCACAGAACATAAAGAAGTTTCTCAGAAAGCTTCTTTCTCGTTGTTATCGGAGTTTATATCCTTTGGCCCTATAGTCTTCAAAGGGATCCGAAATATCTGTTCTCAGATTGCACAGAAATAAGGCTAGCAAAGAGATCCACGAAATACAGATGTAACTCTGTGAGATGAATTAACAGAACACTAAGCAGTTTCTCAGAAAGCTTCTTTCCAGATTTCATCTGAGGATATTTCCTTTTTCACCGTTGCCCTCTATGGTCTTCCAAATATCACTTTGCCAATTCAACAAGAACTGTCCTAGCGAAAGGATTCTTGAGGGGAAAGCTGTAACTCTGTGAGATGATTTCACAGAACACAAAGAAGTTTCTCAGAAAGCTTCTTTCTCGTTGTTATCGGAGTTTATATGCTTTGGCCCTATAGTCTTCAAAGGGATCCGAAATATCTCTTCTCAGATTCCACAGAAATAAGGCTAGCAAAGAGATCCACGAAATACAGATGTAACTCTGTGAGATGAATTAACAGAACACTAAGCAGTTTCTCAGAAAGCTTCTTTCCAGATTTCATCTGAGGATATTTCCTTTTTCACCATAGCCCTCTATGGGCTTCCAAATATCACTTTGCCAATTCCACAAGAACTGTCTTAGCGAAAGGCTTCTTGAGGGGAAAGCTGTAACTCTGTGAGATGATTTCACAGAACACAAAGAAGTTTCTCAGAAAGCTTCCTTCTCTTTCTTTCGGAGTTTATTTCCTTTGGCCCTATATTCATCAAAGGGATCCGAAATATCTGTTCTCAGATTCCACAGAAATAAGTCTAGCAAAGAGATCCACGAAATACAGATGTAACTCTGTGAGATGAATTAACAGAACACTAAGCAGTTTCTCAGAAAGCTTCTTTCCAGATTTCATCTGAGGATATTTCCCTTTTCACCATAGCCCTCTATGGGCTTCCAAATATCACTTTGCCAATTCCACAAGAACTGTCTTAGCGAAAGACTTCTTGAGGGGAATGCTGTAACTCTGTGAGATGATTTCACAGAACGCAAAGAAGTTTCTCTGAAAACTTCTTTCTCTTTGTTATCGGAGGAGATTTCCTTTGGCCCTATAGTCTTAAAAGGCATCCGAAATATCTGCTCTCAGATTCCACAGAAATAAGGCTAGCAAAGAGATCCACGAAATACAGATGTAACTCTGTGAGATGAATTAACAGAACACTAAGCAGTTTCTCAGAAAGCTTCTTTCCAGATTTAATTTGAGGATATTTCCTTTTTCACCATAGCCCTCTATGCGCTTCCAAATATCACTTTGCCAATTCCACAATAAATGTCTTAGCGAAAGACTTCTTGTGGGGAAAGCTGTAACTATGTGAGATGATTTCACAGAACTCAAAGAAGTTTCTCAGAAAGTTTCTTTCTCTTTCTTATCGGAGTTTATTTCCTTTGGCCCTATAGTCTTTAAAGGGATCCGAAATATCTGTTCTGAGATTCCACAGAAATAAGGCTAGCAAAGAGATCCACGAAATACAGATGTAACTCTGTGAGATGAATTAACAGAACACCAAGCAGTTTCTCAGAAAGCTTCTTTCCAGATTTCATCTGAGGATATTTCCTTTTTCACCATAGCCCTCTATGGGCTTCCAAATATCAGTATGCCAATTCCACAAGAACTGTCTTAGCGAAAGGCTTCTTGAGGGGAAAGCTGTAACTCTGTGAGATGATTTCACAGAACATAAAGAAGTTTCTCAGAAAGCTTCTTTCTCGTTGTTATCGGAGTTTATATCCTTTGGCCCTATAGTCTTCAAAGGGATCCGAAATATCTGTTCTCAGATTGCACAGAAATAAGGCTAGCAAAGAGATCCACGAAATACAGATGTAACTCTGTGAGATGAATTAACAGAACACTAAGCAGTTTCTCAGAAAGCTTCTTTCCAGATTTCATCTGAGGATATTTCCTTTTTCCCTGTTGCCCTCTATGGGCTTCCAAATATCACTTTGCCAATTCAACAAGAACTGTCTTAGCGAAAGGATTCTTGAGGGGAAAGCTGTAACTCTGTGAGATGATTTCACAGAACACAAAGAAGTTTCTCAGAAAGCTTCTTTCTCGTTGTTATCGGAGTTTATATCCTTTGGCCATATAGTCTTCAAAGGGATCCGAAATATCTCTTCTCAGATTCCACAGAAATAAGGCTAGCAAAGAGATCCACGAAATACAGATGTAACTCTGTGAGATGAATTAACAGAACACTAAGCAGTTTCTCAGAAAGCTTCTTTCCAGATTTCATCTGAGGATATTTCCTTTTTCACCATAGCCCTCTAAGGGCTTCCAAATATCACTTTGCCAATTCCACAAGAACTGTCTTAGCGAAAGGCTTCTTGAGGGGAAAGCTGTAACTCTGTGAGATGATTTCACAGAACACAAAGAAGTTTCTCAGAAAGCTTCCTTCTCTTTCTTATCGGAGTTTATTTACTTTGGCCCTATATTCATCAAAGGGATCCGAAATATCTCTTCTCAGATTCCACAGAAATAAGGCTAGCAAAGAGATCCACGAAATACAGATGTAACTCTGTGAGATGAATTAACAGAACACTAAGCGGTTTCTCAGAAAGCTTCTTTCCAGATTTCATCTGAGGATATTTCCTTTTTCACCATAGCCCTCTATGGGCTTCCAAATATCACTTTGCCAATTCCACAAGAACTGTCTTAGCGAAAGGCTTCTTGAGGGGAAAGCTGTAACTCTGTGAGATGATTTCACAGAACATAAAGAAGTTTCTCAGAAAGCTTCTTTCTCGTTGTTATCGGAGTTTATATCCTTTGGCCCTATAGTCTTCAAAGGGATCCGAAATATCTGTTCTCAGATTCCACAGAAATAAGGCTAGCAAAGAGATCCACGAAATACAGATGTAACTCTGTGAGATGAATTAACAGAACACTAAGCAGTTTCTCAGAAAGCTTCTTTCCAGATTTCATCTGAGGATATTTCCTTTTTCACCATTGCCCTCTATGGGCTTTCAAATATCACTTTGCCAATTCAACAAGAACTGTCTTAGCGAAAGGCTTCTTGAGGGGAAAGCTGTAACTCTGTGAGATGATTTCACAGAACACAAAGAAGTTTCTCAGAAACTTCTTTCTCGTTGTTATCGGAGTTTATATCCTTTGGCCCTATAGTCTTCAAAGGGATCCGAAATATCTCTTCTCATATTCCACAGAAATAAGGCTAGCAAAGAGATCCACGAAATACAGATGTAACTCTGTGAGATGAATTAACACAACACTAAGCAGTTTCTCAGAAAGCTTCTTTCCAGATTTCATCTGAGGATATTTCCTTTTTCACCATAGACCTCTATGGGCTTCCAAATATCACTTTGCCAATTCCACAAGAACTGTCTTAGCGAAAGGCTTCTTGAGGGGAAAGCTGTAACTCTGTGAGATGATTTCACAGAACACAAAGAAGTTTCTCAGAAAGCTTCCTTCTCTTTCTTATCGGAGTTTATTTCCTTTGGCCCTATATTCATCAAAGGGATCGGAAATATCTCTTCTCAGATTCCACAGAAATAAGGCTAGCAAAGAGATCCACGAAATACAGATGTAACTCTGTGAGATGAATTAACAGAACACTAAGCAGTTTCTCAGAAAGCTTCTTTCCAGATTTCATCTGAGGATATTTCCTTTTTCACCATAGTCCTCTATGGGCTTCCAAATATCAGTTTGCCAATTCCACAAGAACTGTCTTAGCGAAAGGCTTCTTGAGGGGAAAGCTGTAACTCTGTGAGATGATTTCACAGAACACAAAGAAGTTTCTCAGAAAGCTTCTTTCTCGTTGTTATCGGAGTTTATATCCTTTGGCCCTATAGTCTCAAAGGGAACCGAAATATCTCTTCTCAGATTCCACAGAAATAAGGCTAGCAAAGAGATCCACGAAATACAGATGTAACACTGTGAGATGAATTAACAGAACACTAAGCAGTTTCTCAGAAAGCTTCTTTCCAGATTTCATCTGAAGATATTTCCTTTTTCACCATTGCCCTCTATGGGCTTCCAAATATCACTTTGCCAATTCCACAAGAACTGTCTTAGCGAAAGGCTTCTTGTGGGGAAAGCTGTAACTCCGTGAGATGATTTCACAGAACACAAAGAAGTTTCTCAGAAAGCTTCCTTCTCTTTCTTATCGGAGTTTATTTCCTTTGGCCCTATATTCATCAAAGGGATCCGAAATATCTCTTCTCAGATTTCACAGAAATAAGGCTAGCAAAGAGATCCACGAAATACAGATGTAACTCTGTGAGATGAATTAACAGAACACTAAGCAGTTTCTCAGAAAGCTTCTTTCCAGATTTCGTCTGAGGATATTTCCTTTTTCAACATAGCCCACCATTGGCTTCCAAATATCACTTTGCCAGTCCCACAAGAACTGTCTTAGCGAAAGGCTTCTTGAGGGGAAAGCTGTAACTCTGTGAGATGATTTCACAGAACACAAAGAAGTTTCTCAGAAAGCTTCCTTCTCTTTCTTATCGGAGTTTATTTCCTTTTGCCCTATATTCATCAAAGGGATCCGAAAGATCTCTTCTCAGATTCCACAGAAATCAGGCTAGCAAAGAGATCCACGAAATACAGATGTAACTCTGTGAGATGAATTAACACACACTAAGCAGTTTCTCAGAAAGCTTCTTTCCAGATTTCATCTGAGGATATTTCCTTTTTCACCATTGCCCTCTATGGGCTTCCCAATATCACTTTGCCAATTCCACAAGAACTGTCTTAGCGAAAGGCTTCTTGAGGGGAAAGCTGTAACTCTGTGAGATGATTTCACAGAACATAAAGAAGTTTCCCAGAAACCCTCTTTCTCGTTGTTATCGGAGTTTATATCCTTTGGCCCTATAGTCTTCAAAGGGATCCGAAATATCTGTTCTCAGATTCCACAGAAATAAGGCTAGCAAAGAGATCCACGAAATACAGATGTAACTCTGTGAGATGAATTAACAGAACACTAAGCAGTTTCTCAGAAAGCTTCTTTCCAGATTTCATCTGAGGATATTTCCTTTTTCACCATTGCCCTCTATGGGCTTCCAAATATCACTTTCCCAATTCCACAAGAACTGCCTTAGCGAAAGGCTTCTTGAGGGGAAAGCTGTAACTCTGTGAGATGATTTCACAGAACACAAAGAAGTTTCTCAGAAAGCTTCTTTCTCGTTGTTATCGGAGTTTATATCCTTTGGCCCTATAGTCTTGAAAGGGATCCGAAATATCTGTTCTCAGATTCCACAGAAATAAGGCTAGCAAAGAGATCCACGAAATACAGATGTAACTCTGTGAGATGAATTAACAGAACACTAAGCAGTTTCTCAGAAAGCTTCTTTCCAGATTTCATCTGAGGATATTTCCTTTTTCACCATTGCCCTCTATGGGCTTTCAAATATCACTTTGCCAATTCAAAAAGAACTGTCTTAGCGAAAGGCTTCTTGAGGGGAAAGCTGTAACTCTGTGAGATGATTTCACAGAACACCAAGAAGTTTCTCAGAAAGCTTCTTTCTCGTTGTTATCGGAGTTTATATCCTTTGGCCCTATAGTCTTCAAAGGGATCCGAAATATCTCTTCTCATATTCCACAGAAATAAGGCTAAAAAGAGATCCACGAAATACAGATGTAAGTCTGTGAGATGAATTAACACAACACTAAGCAGTTTCTCAGAAAGCTTCTTTCCAGATTTCATCTGAGGATATTTCCTTTTTCACCATAGACCTCTAAGGGCTTCCAAATATCACTTTGCCAATTCCACAAGAACTGTCTTAGCGAAAGGCGTCTTGAGGGGAAAGCTGTAACTCTGTGAGATGATTTCACAGAACACAAAGAAGTTTCTCAGAAAGCTTCCTTCTCTTTCTTATCGGAGTTTATTTCCTTTTGCCCTATATTCATCAAAGGGATCCGAAAGATCTCTTCTCAGATTCCACAGAAATCAGGCTAGCAAAGAGATCCACGAAATACAGATGTAACTCTGTGAGATGAATTAACAGAACACTAAGCAGTTTCTCAGAAAGCTTCTTTCCAGATTTCATCTGAGGATATTTCCTTTTTCACCATAGCACTCTAGGGGCTTCCAAATATCACTTTGCCAATTCCACAAGAACTGTCTTAGCGAAAGGCTTCTTGAGGGGAAAGCTGTAACTCTGTGAGATGATTTCACAGAACACAAAGAAGTTTCTCAGAAAGCTTCTTTCTCGTTGTTATCGGAGTTTATATCCTTTGGCCCTATAGTCTTCAAAGGAATCCGAAATATCTCTTCTCAGTTTCCACAGAAATAAGGCTAGGAAAGAGATCCACGAAATACAGATGTAACTCTGTGAGATGAATTAACAGAACACTAAGCAGTTTCTCAGAAAGCTTCTTTCCAGATTTCATCTGAAGATAATTCCTTTTTCACCATAGCCCTCTATGGGCTTCCAAATATCACTTTGCCAATTCCACAAGAACTGTCTTAGCGAAAGGCTTCTTGTGGGGAAAGCTGTAACTCCGTGAGATGATTTCACAGAACACAAAGAAGTTTCTCAGAAAGCTTCCTTCTCTTTCTTATCGGAGTTTATTTCCTTTGGCCCTATATTCATCAAAGGGATCCGAAATATCTCTTCTCAGATTCCACAGAAATAAGCCTAGCAAAGAGATCCACGAAATACAGATGTAACTCTGTGAGATGAATTAACAGAACACTAAGCAGTTTCTCAGAAAGCTTCTTTCCAGATTTCATCTGAGGATATTTCCTTTTTCACCATTGCCCTCTATGGGCTTCCAAATATCACTTTGCCAATTCCACGAGAACTGTCTTAGCGAAAGGCTTCTTGAGGGGAAAGCTGTAACTCTGTGAGATGATTTCACAGAACACAAAGAAGTTTCTCAGAAAGTTTCTTTCTCGATGTTATCGGAGTTTATATCCTTCGACCCTATAGTCTTCAAAGGGATCCGAAATATCTGTTCTCAGTTTCCACAGAAATAAGGCTAGCAAAGAGATCCACGAAATACAGATGTAACTCTGTGAGATGAATTAACAGAACACTAAGCAGTTTCTCAGAAAGCTTCTTTCCAGATTTCATCTGAGGATATTTCCTTTTTCACCATTGCCCTCTAAGGGCTTCCAAATATCACTTTGCCAATTACACAAGAACTGTCTTAGCGAAAGGCTTCTTGAGGGGAAAGCTGTAACTCTGTGAGATGATTTCACAGAACACAAAGAAGTTTCTCAGAAAGCTTCTTTCTCGTTGTTATCGGAGTTTACATCGTTTGGCCCTATAGTCTTCAAAGGGATCCGAAATATCTCTTCTCAGATTCCACAGAAATAAGGCTAGCAAAGAGATCCACGAAATACAGATGTAACTCTGTGAGATGAATTAACAGAACCCTAAGCAGTTTCTCAGAAAGCTTCTTTCCAGATTTCATCTGAGGATATTTCCTTTTTCACCATAGCCCTCTATGGGCTTCCAAATATCACTTTGCCAATTCCACAAGAACTGTCTTAGCGAAAGGCTTCTTGAGGGGAAAGCTGTAACTCTGTGAGATGATTTCACAGAACACAAAGAAGTTTCTCAGAAAGTTTCTTTCTCTTTGTTATCGGAGTTTATTTCCTTTGGCCCTATAGTCTTCTGAGGGTTCCGAAATATCTGTTCTCAGATTCCACAGAAATAAGGCTAGCAAAGAGATCCACGAAATACAGATGTAACTCTGTGAGATGAATTAACAGAACACTAAGCAGTTTCTCAGAAAGCTTCTTTCCAGATTTCATCTGAGGATATTTCCTTTTTCACCATTGCCCTTATGGGTTTCCAAATATCACTTTGCCAATTCCACAAGAACTGTCTTAGCGAAAGGCTTCTTGAGGGGAAAGCTGTAACTCTGTGAGATGATTTCACAGAACACAAAGAAGTTTCTCAGAAAGCTTCTTTCTCGTTGTTATCGGAGTTTATATCCTTTGGCCCTATAGTCTTCAAAGGGATCCGAAATATCTCTTCTCAGATTCCACAGAAATAAGGCTAGCAAAGAGATCCACGAAATACAGATGTAACTCTGTGAGATGAATTAACAGAACACTAAGCAGTTTCTCAGAAAGCTTCTTTCCAGATTTCATCTGAGGATATTTCCTTTTTCACCATTGCCCTCTATGGGCTTCCAAATATCACTTTGCCAATTCCACCAGAACTGTCTTAGCGAAAGGCTTCTTCAGGGGAAAGCTGTAACTCTGTGAGATGATTTCACAGAACACAAAGAAGTTTCTCAGAAAGCTTCTTTCTCGTTGTTATCGGAGTTTATGTCCTTTGGCCCTATAGTCTTCAAAGGGATCCGAAATATCTGTTCTCAGATTCCACAGAAATAAGGCTAGCAAAGAGATCCACGAAATACAGATGTAACTCTGTGAGATGAATTAACAGAACAGTAAGCAGTTTCTCAGAAAGCTTCTTTCCAGATTTCATCTGAGGATATTTCCTTTTTCACCATAGCCCTCTATGCGTTTCCAAATATCACTTTGGCAATTCCACAATAAATGTCTTAGCGAAAGACTTCTTGTGGGGATAGCTGTAACTCTGTGAGATGATTTCACAGAACACAAAGAAGTTTCTCAGAAAGTTTCTTTCTCTTTGTTATCGGAGTTTATTTCCTTTGGCCCTATAGTCTTCAAAGGGATCCGAAATATCTGTTCTCAGATTCCACAGAAATAAGGCTAGCAAAGAGATCCACGAAATACAGATGTAACTCTGTGAGATGAATTAACAGAACACTAAGCAGTTTCTCAGAAAGCTTCTTTCCAGATTTCATCAGAGGATATTTCCTTTTTCACCATTGATCTCTATGGGCTTCCGAATATCACTTTCCCAATTCCACAAGAACTGCCTTAGCGAAAGGCTTCTTGAGGGGAAAGCTGTAACTCTGTGAGATGATTTCACAGAACACAAAGAAGTTTCTCAGAAAGCTTCTTTCTCGTTGTTATCGGAGTTTATATCCTTTGGCCCTATAGTCTTCAAAGGAATCCGAAATATCTCTTCTCAGACTCCACAGAAATAAGGCTAGCAAAGAGATCCACGAAATACAGATGTAACTCTGTGAGATGAATTAACAGAACACTAAGCAGTTTCTCAGAAAGCTTCTTTCCAGTTTTCATCTGAGGATATTTCCTTTTTCACCATAGCCATCTATGGGCTTCCTAATATCACTTTGCCAATTCCACAAGAACTGTCTTAGCGAAAGGCTTCTTGAGGGGAAAGCTGTAACTCTGTGAGATGATTTCACAGAACACAAAGAAGTTTCTCAGAAAGCTTCCTTCTCTTTCTTGTCGGACTTTATTTCCTTTGGCCCTATATTCATCAAAGGCATCCGAAATATCTCTTCTCAGATTCCACAGAAATAAGGCTAGCAAAGAGATCCACGAATTACAGATGTAACTCTGTGAGATGATTTCACAGAACACAAAGAAGTTTCTCAGAAAGCTTCTTTCTCTTTGTTATCGGAGGATATTTCCTTTGGCCCAATAGTCTTCTGCGGGATCCGAAATATCTGTTCTCAGATTCCACAAAAATAAGGCTAGCAAAGAGATCCACGAAATACAAATGTACCTCTGTGAGATGAATTAACAGAACACTAAGCAGTTTCTCAGAAAGCTTCTTTCCAGATTTCATCTGAGGATATTTCCTTATTCACCATAGCCCTCTATGGGCTTCCAAATATCACTTTGCCAATTCCAAAAGAACTGTCTTAGCGAAAGGCTTCTTGAGGGGAAAGCTGTAACTCTGGGAGATGATTTCACAGAACACAAAGAAGTTTCTCAGAAAGCTTCCTTCTCTTTCTTATCGGAGTTTATTTCCTTTGGCCCTATATTCATCAAAGGGATCCAAATTATCTCTTCTCAGATTCCACAGAAATAAGGCTAGCAAAGACATCCACGAAATACAGATGTAACTCTGTGAGATGAATTAACAGAACACTAAGCAGTTTCTCAGAAAGCTTCTTTCCAGATTTCATCTGAGGATATTTCCTTTTTCACCTTTGCCCTCTATGGGCTTCCAAATATCACTTTGCCAATTCCACAAGAACTGTCTTAGCGAAAGGCTTCTTGAGGGGAAAGCTGTAACTCTGTGAGATGATTTCACAGAACACAAAGAAGTTTCTCAGAAAGCTTCCTTCTCTTTCTTATCGGAGTTTATTTCCCTTTGCCCTATATTCATCAAAGGGATCCGAAATATCTGTTCTCAGATTCCACAGAAATAAGGCTAGCAAAGAGATCCACGAAATACAGATGTAACTCTGTGAGATGAATTAACAGAACACTATGCAGTTTCTCAGAAAGCTTCTTTCCAGATTTCATCTGAGGATATTTCCTTTTTCACCATTGCCCTTATGGGATTCCAAATATCACTTTGCCAATTCCACAAGAACTGTCTTAGCGAAAGGCTTCTTGAGGGGAAAGCTGTAACTCTGTGAGATGATTTCACAGAACACAAAGAAGTTTCTCAGAAAGCTTCTTTCTCGTTGTTATCGGAGTTTATATCCTTTGGCCCTGTAGTCTTCAAAGGGATCCGAAATATCTCTTCTCAGATTCCACAGAAATAAGGCTAGCAAAGAGATCCACGAAATACAGATGTAACTCTGTGAGATGAATTAACAGAACACTAAGCAGTTTCTCAGAAAGCTTCTTTCCAGATTTCATCTGAGGATATTTCCTTTTTCACCATTGCCCTCTATGGGCTTCCAAATATCACTTTGCCAATTCCACAAGAACTGTCTTAGCGAAAGGCTTCTTCAGGGGAAAGCTGTAACTCTGTGAGATGATTTCACAGAACACAAAGAAGTTTCTCAGAAAGCTTCTTTCTCGTTGTTATCGGAGTTTATGTCCTTTGGCCCTATAGTCTTCAAAGGGATCCGAAATATCTGTTCTCAGATTCCACAGAAATAAGGCTAGCAAAGAGATCCACGAAATACAGATGTAACTCTGTGAGATGAATTAACAGAACACTAAGCAGTTTCTCAGAAAGCTTCTTTCCAGATTTCATCAGAGAATATTTCCTTTTTCACCATTGATCTCTATGGGCTTCCGAATATCACTTTCCCAATTCCACAAGAACTGCCTTAGCGAAAGGCTTCTTGAGGGGAAAGCTGTAACTCTGTGAGATGATTTCACAGAACACAAAGAAGTTTCTCAGAAAGCTTCTTTCTCGTTGTTATCGGAGTTTATATCCTTTGGCCCTATAGTCTTCAAAGGAATCCGAAATATCTCTTCTCAGACTCCACAGAAATAAGGCTAGCAAAGAGATCCACGAAATACAGATGTAACTCTGTGAGATGAATTAACAGAACACTAAGCAGTTTCTCAGAAAGCTTCTTTCCAGTTTTCATCTGAGGATATTTCCTTTTTCACCATAGCCCTCTATGGGCTTCCTAATATCACTTTGCCAATTCCACAAGAACTGTCTTAGCGAAAGGCTTCTTGAGGGGAAAGCTGTAACTCTGTGAGATGATTTCACAGAACACAAAGAAGTTTCTCAGAAAGCTTCTTTCTCTTTCTTGTCGGACTTTATTTCCTTTGGCCCTATATTCATCAAAGGCATCCGAAATATCTCTTCTCAGATTCCACAGAAATAAGGCTAGCAAAGAGATCCACGAAATACAGATGTAACTCTGTGAGATGAATTAACAGAACACTAAGCAGTTTCTCAGAAAGCTTCTTTCCAGTTTTCATCTGAGGATATTTCCTTTTTCACCATAGCCCTCTATGGGCTTCCTAATATCACTTTGCCAATTCCACAAGAACTGTCTTAGCGAAAGGCTTCTTGAGGGGAAAGCTGTAACTCTGTGAGATGATTTCACAGAACACAAAGAAGTTTCTCAGAAAGCTTGTTTCTCGTTGTTATCGGAGTTTATGTCCTTTGGCCCTATAGTCTTCAAAGGGATCCGAAATATCTGTTCTCAGATTCCACAGAAATAAGGCTAGCAAAGAGATCCACGAAATACAGATGTAACTCTGTGAGATGATTTCACAGAACACAAAGAAGTTTCTCAGAAAGCTTCTTTCTCTTTGTTATCGGAGGATATTTCCTTTGGCCCAATAGTCTTCTGCGGGATCCGAAATATCTGTTCTCAGATTCCACAAAAATAAGGCTAGCAAAGAGATCCACGAAATACAAATGTACCTCTGTGAGATGAATTAACATAACACTAAGCAGTTTCTCAGAAAGCTTCTTTCCAGATTTCATCTGAGGATATTTCCTTTTTCACCATAGCCCTCTATGGGCTTTCGAATATCACTTTCCCAATTCCACAAGAACTGTCTTAGCGAAAGGCTTCTTGAGGGGAAAGCTGTAACTCTGGGAGATGATTTCACAGAACACAAAGAAGTTTCTCAGAAAGCTTCCTTCTCTTTCTTATCGGAGTTTATTTCCTTTGGCCCTATATTCATCAAAGGGATCCAAATTATCTCTTCTCAGATTCCACAGAAATAAGGCTAGCAAAGACATCCACGAAATACAGATGTAACTCTGTGAGATGAATTAACAGAACACTAAGCAGTTTCTCAGAAAGCTTCTTTCCAGATTTCATCTGAGGATATTTCCTTTTTCACCTTTGCCCTCTATGGGCTTCCAAATATCACTTTGCCAATTCCACAAGAACTGTCTTAGCGAAAGGCTTCTTGAGGGGAAAGCTGTAACTCTGTGAGATGATTTCACAGAACACAAAGAAGTTTCTCAGAAAGCTTCCTTCTCTTTCTTATCGGAGTTTATTTCCCTTTGCCCTATATTCATCAAAGGGATCCGAAATATCTGTTCTCAGATTCCACAGAAATAAGGCTAGCAAAGAGATCCACGAAATACAGATGTAACTCTGTGAGATGAATTAACAGAACACTAAGCAGTTTCTCAGAAAGCTTCTTTCCAGATTTCATCTGAGGATATTTCCTTTTTCACCATTGCCCTTATGGGATTCCAAATATCACTTTGCCAATTCCACAAGAACTGTCTTAGCGAAAGGCTTCTTGAGGGGAAAGCTGTAACTCTGTGAGATGATTTCACAGAACACAAAGAAGTTTCTCAGAAAGCTTCTTTCTCGTTGTTATCGGAGTTTATATCCTTTGGCCCTATAGTCTTCAAAGGGATCCGAAATATCTCTTCTCAGATTCCACAGAAATAAGGCTAGCAAAGAGATCCACGAAATACAGATGTAACTCTGTGAGATGAATTAACAGAACACTAAGCAGTTTCTCAGAAAGCTTCTTTCCAGATTTCATCTGAGGATATTTCCTTTTTCACCATTGCCCTCTATGGGCTTCCAAATATCACTTTGCCAATTCCACAAGAACTGTCTTAGCGAAAGGCTTCTTCAGGGGAAAGCTGTAACTCTGCGAGATGATTTCACAGAACACAAAGAAGTTTCTCAGAAAGCTTCTTTCTCGTTGTTATCGGAGTTTATGTCCTTTGGCCCTATAGTCTTCAAAGGGATCCGAAATATCTGTTCTCAGATTCCACAGAAATAAGGCTAGCAAAGAGATCCACGAAATACAGATGTAACTCTGTGAGATGAATTAACAGAACACTAAGCAGTTTCTCAGAAAGCTTCTTTCCAGATTTCATCTGAGGATATTTCCTTTTTCACCATAGCCCTCTATGCGTTTCCAAATATCACTTTGGCAATTCCACAATAAATGTCTTAGCGAAAGACTTCTTGTGGGGATAGCTGTAACTCTGTGAGATGATTTCACAGAACACAAAGAAGTTTCTCAGAAAGTTTCTTTCTCTTTGTTATCGGAGTTTATTTCCTTTGGCCCTATAGTCTTCAAAGGGATCCGAAATATCTGTTCTCAGATTCCACAGAAATAAGGCTAGCAAAGAGATCCACGAAATACAGATGTAACTCTGTGAGATGAATTAACAGAACACTAAGCAGTTTCTCAGAAAGCTTCTTTCCAGATTTCATCAGAGGATATTTCCTTTTTCACCATTGATCTCTATGGGCTTCCAAATATCACTTTCCCAATTCCACAAGAACTGCCTTAGCGAAAGGCTTCTTGAGGGGAAAGCTGTAACTCTGTGAGATGATTTCACAGAACACAAAGAAGTTTCTCAGAAAGCTTCTTTCTCGTTGTTATCGGAGTTTATATCCTTTGGCCCTATAGTCTTCAAAGGAATCCGAAATATCTCTTCTCAGATTCCACAGAAATAAGGCTAGCAAAGAGATCCACGAAATACAGATGTAACTCTGTGAGATGAATTAACAGAACACTAAGCAGTTTCTCAGAAAGCTTCTTTCCAGTTTTCATCTGAGGATATTTCCTTTTTCACCATAGCCCTCTATGGGCTTCCTAATATCACTTTTCCAATTCCACAAGAACTGTCTTAGCGAAAGGCTTCTTGAGGGGAAAGCTGTAACTCTGTGAGATGATTTCACAGAACACAAAGAAGTTTCTCAGAAAGCTTCCTTCTCTTTCTTGTCGGACTTTATTTCCTTTGGCCCTATATTCATCAAAGGCATCCGAAATATCTCTTCTCAGATTCCACAGAAATAAGGCTAGCAAAGAGATCCACGAAATACAGATGTAACTCTGTGAGATGATTTCACAGAACACAAAGAAGTTTCTCAGAAAGCTTCTTTCTCTTTGTTATCGGAGGATATTTCCTTTGGCCCAATAGTCTTCTGCGGGATCCGAAATATCTGTTCTCAGATTCCACAAAAATAAGGCTAGCAAAGAGATCCACGAAATACAAATGTACCTCTGTGAGATGAATTAACAGAACACTAAGCAGTTTCTCAGAAAGCTTCTTTCCAGATTTCATCTGAGGATATTTCCTTTTTCACCATAGCCCTCTATGGGCTTCCAAATATCACTTTGCCAATTCCACAAGAACTGTCTTAGCGAAAGGCTTCTTGAGGGGAAAGCTGTAACTCTGGGAGATGATTTCACAGAACACAAAGAAGTTTCTCAGAAAGCTTCCTTCTCTTTCTTATCGGAGTTTATTTCCTTTGGCCCTATATTCATCAAAGGGATCCAAATTATCTCTTCTCAGATTCCACAGAAATAAGGCTAGCAAAGACATCCACGAAATACAGATGTAACTCTGTGAGATGAATTAACAGAACACTAAGCAGTTTCTCAGAAAGCTTCTTTCCAGATTTCATCTGAGGATATTTCCTTTTTCACCTTTGCCCTCTATGGGCTTCCAAATATCACTTTGCCAATTCCACAAGAACTGTCTTAGCGAAAGGCTTCTTGAGGGGAAAGCTGTAACTCTGTGAGATGATTTCACAGAACACAAAGAAGTTTCTCAGAAAGCTTCCTTCTCTTTCTTATCGGAGTTTATTTCCCTTTGCCCTATATTCATCAAAGGGATCCGAAATATCTCTTCTCAGATTCCACAGAAATAAGGCTAGCAAAGAGATCCACGAAATACAGATGTAACTCTGTGAGATGAATTAACAGAACACTAAGCAGTTTCTCAGAAAGCTTCTTTCCAGATTTCATCTGAGGATATTTCCCTTTTCACCATAGCCCTCTATGGGCTTCCAAATATCACCTTGCCAATTCCACAAGAACTGTCTTAGCGAAAGACTTCTTGAGGGGAATGCTGTAACTCTGTGAGATGATTTCACAGAACACAAAGAAGTTTCTCAGAAAGCTTCTTTCTCTTTGTTATCGGAGGAGATTTCCTTTGGCCCTATAGTCTTAAAAGGCATCCGAAATATCTGTTCTCAGATTCCACAGAAATAAGGCTAGCAAAGAGATCCACGAAATACAGATGTAACTCTGTGAGTTGAATTAACAGAACACTAAGCAGTTTCACAGAAAGCTTCTTTCCAGATTTAATTTGAGGATATTTCCTTTTTCACCATAGCCCTCTATGCGCTTCCAAATATCACTTTGCCAATCCCACAATAAATGTCTTAGCGAAAGACTTCTTGTGGGGAAAGCTGTAACTCTGTGAGATGATTTCACAGAACACAAAGAAGTTTCTCAGAAAGCTTCCTTCTCTTTCTTATCGGAGTTTATTTCCTTTGGCCCTATATTCATCAAAGGGATCCGAAATATCTCTTGTCAGATTCCACAGAAATAAGGCTAGCAAAGAGATCCACGAAATACAGATGTAACTCTGTGAGACGAATTAACAGACACTAAGCAGTTTCTCAGAAAGCTTCTTTCCAGATTTCATCTGAGGATATTTCCTTTTTCACCATTGCCCTCTAGGGGCTTCCAAATATCACTTTGCCAATTCCACAAGAACTGTCTTAGCGAAAGGCTTCTTGAGGGGAAAGCTGTAACTCTGTGAGATGATTTCACAGAACATAAAGAAGTTTCTCAGAAAGCTTCTTTCTCGTTGTTATCGGAGTTTATATCCTTTGGCCCTATAGTCTTCAAAGGGATCCGAAATATCTGTTCTCAGATTCCACAGAAATAAGGCTAGCAAAGAGATCCAGGAAATACAGATGTAACTCTGTGAGATGAATTAACAGAACACTAAGCAGTTTCTCAGAAAGCTTCTTTCCAGAATTCATCTGAGGATATTTCCTTTTTCACCATTGCCCTCTATGGGCTCCCAAATATCACTTTGCCAATTCAACAAGAACTGTCTTAGCGAAACGCTTCTTGAGGGGAAAGCTGTAACTCTGGGAGATGATTTCACAGAACACAAAGAAGTTTCTCAGAAAGCTTGTTTCTCGTTGTTATCGGAGTTTATGTCCTTTGGCCCTATAGTCTTCAAAGGGATCCGAAATATCTGTTCTCAGATTCCACAGAAATAAGGCTAGCAAAGAGATCCACGAAATACAGATGTAACTCTGTGAGATGAATTAACAGAACACTAAGCAGTTTCTCAGAAAGCTTCTTTCCAGATTTCATCTGAGGATATTTCCTTTTTCACCATAGCCCTCTATGCGTTTCCAAATATCACTTTGGCAATTCCACAATAAATGTCTTAGCGAAAGACTTCTTGTGGGGATAGCTGTAACTCTGTGAGATGATTTCACAGAACACAAAGAAGTTTCTCAGAAAGTTTCTCTTTGTTATCGGAGTTTATTTCTTTTGGCCCTATAGTCTTCAAAGGGATCCGAAATATCTGTTCTCAGATTCCACAGAAATAAGGCTAGCAAAGAGATCCACGAAATACAGATGTAACTCTGTGAGATGAATTAACAGAACACTAAGCAGTTTCTCAGAAAGCTTCTTTCCAGATTTCATCAGAGGATATTTCCTTTTTCACCATTGATCTCTATGGGCTTCCAAATATCACTTTCCCAATTCCACAAGAACTGCCTTAGCGAAAGGCTTCTTGAGGGGAAAGCTGTAACTCTGTGAGATGATTTCACAGAACACAAAGAAGTTTCTCAGAAAGCTTCTTTCTCGTTGTTATCGGAGTTTATATCCTTTGGCCCTATAGTCTTCAAAGGAATCCGAAATATCTCTTCTCAGATTCCACAGAAATAAGGCTAGCAAAGAGATCCACGAAATACAGATGTAACTCTGTGAGATGAATTAACAGAACACTAAGCAGTTTCTCAGAAAGCTTCTTTCCAGTTTTCATCTGAGGATATTTCCTTTTTCACCATAGCCCTCTATGGGCTTCCTAATATCACTTTGCCAATTCCACAAGAACTGTCTTAGCGAAAGGCTTCTTGAGGGGAAAGCTGTAACTCTGTGAGATGATTTCACAGAACACAAAGAAGTTTCTCAGAAAGCTTCCTTCTCTTTCTTGTCGGACTTTATTTCCTTTGGCCCTATATTCATCAAAGGCATCCGAAATATCTCTTCTCAGATTCCACAGAAATAAGGCTAGCAAAGAGATCCACGAAATACAGATGTAACTCTGTGAGATGATTTCACAGAACACAAAGAAGTTTCTCAGAAAGCTTCTTTCTCTTTGTTATCGGAGGATATTTCCCTTGGCCCAATAGTCTTCTGCGGGATCCGAAATATCTGTTCTCAGATTCCACAAAAATAAGGCTAGCAAAGAGATCCACGAAATACAAATGTACCTCTGTGAGATGAATTAACAGAACACTAAGCAGTTTCTCAGAAAGCTTCTTTCCAGATTTCATCTGAGGATATTTCCTTTTTCACCATAGCCCTCTATGCGCTTCCAAATATCACTTTGCCAATTCCACAAGAACTGTCTTAGCGAAAGGCTTCTTGAGGGGAAAGCTGTAACTCTGGGAGATGATTTCACAGAACACAAAGAAGTTTCTCAGAAAGCTTCCTTCTCTTTCTTATCGGAGTTTATTTCCTTTGGCCCTATATTCATCAAAGGGATCTAAATTATCTCTTCTCAGATTCCACAGAAATAAGGCTAGCAAAGACATCCACGAAATACAGATGTAACTCTGTGAGATGAATTAACAGAACACTAAGCAGTTTCTCAGAAAGCTTCTTTCCAGATTTCATCTGAGGATATTTCCTTTTTCACCTTTGCCCTCTATGGGCTTCCAAATATCACTTTGCCAATTCCACAAGAACTGTCTTAGCGAAAGGCTTCTTGAGGGGAAAGCTGTAACTCTGTGAGATGATTTCACAGAACACAAAGAAGTTTCTCAGAAAGCTTCCTTCTCTTTCTTATCGGAGTTTATTTCCCTTTGCCCTATATTCATCAAAGGGATCCGAAATATCTCTTCTCAGATTCCACAGAAATAAGGCTAGCAAAGAGATCCACGAAATACAGATGTAACTCTGTGAGATGAATTAACAGAACACTAAGCAGTTTCTCAGAAAGCTTCTTTCCAGATTTCATCTGAGGATATTTCCCTTTTCACCATAGCCCTCTATGGGCTTCCAAATATCACCTTGCCAATTCCACAAGAACTGTCTTAGCGAAAGACTTCTTGAGGGGAATGCTGTAACTCTGTGACATGATTTCACAGAACACAAAGAAGTTTCTCAGAAAGCTTCTTTCTCTTTGTTATCGGAGGAGATTTCCTTTGGCCCTATAGTCTTAAAAGGCATCCGAAATATCTGTTCTCAGATTCCACAGAAATAAGGCTAGCAAAGAGATCCACGAAATACAGATGTAACTCTGTGAGTTGAATTAACAGAACACTAAGCAGTTTCACAGAAAGCTTCTTTCCAGATTTAATTTGAGGATATTTCCTTTTTCACCATAGCCCTCTATTCGCTTACAAATATCACTTTGCCAATCCCACAATAAATGTCTTAGCGAAAGACTTCTTGTGGGGAAAGCTGTAACTCTGTGAGATGATTTCACAGAACACAAAGAAGTTTCTCAGAAAGCTTCCTTCTCTTTCTTATCGGAGTTTATTTCCTTTGGCCCTATATTCATCAAAGGGATCCGAAATATCTCTTGTCAGATTCCACAGAAATAAGGCTAGCAAAGAGATCCACGAAATACAGATGTAACTCTGTGAGACGAATTAACAGACACTAAGCAGTTTCTCAGAAAGCTTCTTTCCAGATTTCATCTGAGGATATTTCCTTTTTCACCATTGCCCTCTAGGGGCTTCCAAATATCACTTTGCCAATTCCACAAGAACTGTCTTAGCGAAAGGCTTCTTGAGGGGAAAGCTGTAACTCTGTGAGATGATTTCACAGAACATAAAGAAGTTTCTCAGAAAGCTTCTTTCTCGTTGTTATCGGAGTTTATATCCTTTGGCCCTATAGTCTTCAAAGGGATCCGAAATATCTGTTCTCAGATTCCACAGAAATAAGGCTAGCAAAGAGATCCAGGAAATACAGATGTAACTCTGTGAGATGAATTAACAGAACACTAAGCAGTTTCTCAGAAAGCTTCTTTCCAGAATTCATCTGAGGATATTTCCTTTTTCACCTTTGCCCTCTATGGGCTCCCAAATATCACTTTGCCAATTCAACAAGAACTGTCTTAGCGAAAGGCTTCTTGAGGGGAAAGCTGTAACTCTGTGAGATGATTTCACAGAACACAAAGAAGTTTCTCAGAAAGCTTGTTTCTCGTTGTTATCGGAGTTTATGTCCTTTGGCCCTATAGTCTTCAAAGGGATCCGAAATATCTGTTCTCAGATTCCACAGAAATAAGGCTAGCAAAGAGATCCACGAAATACAGATGTAACTCTGTGAGATGAATTAACAGAACACTAAGCAGTTTCTCAGAAAGCTTCTTTCCAGATTTCATCTGAGGATATTTCCTTTTTCACCATAGCCCTCTATGCGTTTCCAAATATCACTTTGGCAATTCCACAATAAATGTCTTAGCGAAAGACTTCTTGTGGGGATAGCTGTAACTCTGTGAGATGATTTCACAGAACACAAAGAAGTTTCTCAGAAAGTTTCTCTTTGTTATCGGAGTTTATTTCTTTTGGCCCTATAGTCTTCAAAGGGATCCGAAATATCTGTTCTCAGATTCCACAGAAATAAGGCTAGCAAAGAGATCCACGAAATACAGATGTAACTCTGTGAGATGAATTAACAGAACACTAAGCAGTTTCTCAGAAAGCTTCTTTCCAGATTTCATCAGAGGATATTTCCTTTTTCACCATTGATCTCTATGGGCTTCCAAATATCACTTTCCCAATTCCACAAGAACTGCCTTAGCGAAAGGCTTCTTGAGGGGAAAGCTGTAACTCTGTGAGATGATTTCACAGAACACAAAGAAGTTTCTCAGAAAGCTTCTTTCTCGTTGTTATCGGAGTTTATATCCTTTGGCCCTATAGTCTTCAAAGGAATCCGAAATATCTCTTCTCAGATTCCACAGAAATAAGGCTAGCAAAGAGATCCACGAAATACAGATGTAACTCTGTGAGATGAATTAACAGAACACTAAGCAGTTTCTCAGAAAGCTTCTTTCCAGTTTTCATCTGAGGATATTTCCTTTTTCACCATAGCCCTCTATGGGCTTCCTAATATCACTTTGCCAATTCCACAAGAACTGTCTTAGCGAAAGGCTTCTTGAGGGGAAAGCTGTAACTCTGTGAGATGATTTCACAGAACACAAAGAAGTTTCTCAGAAAGCTTCCTTCTCTTTCTTGTCGGACTTTATTTCCTTTGGCCCTATATTCATCAAAGGCATCCGAAATATCTCTTCTCAGATTCCACAGAAATAAGGCTAGCAAAGAGATCCACGAAATACAGATGTAACTCTGTGAGATGATTTCACAGAACACAAAGAAGTTTCTCAGAAAGCTTCTTTCTCTTTGTTATCGGAGGATATTTCCTTTGGCCCAATAGTCTTCTGCGGGATCCGAAATATCTGTTCTCAGATTCCACAAAAATAAGGCTAGCAAAGAGATCCACGAAATACAAATGTACCTCTGTGAGATGAATTAACAGAACACTAAGCAGTTTCTCAGAAAGCTTCTTTCCAGATTTCATCTGAGGATATTTCCTTTTTCACCATAGCCCTCTATGCGCTTCCAAATATCACTTTGCCAATTCCACAAGAACTGTCTTAGCGAAAGGCTTCTTGAGGGGAAAGCTGTAACTCTGGGAGATGATTTCACAGAACACAAAGAAGTTTCTCAGAAAGCTTCCTTCTCTTTCTTATCGGAGTTTATTTCCTTTGGCCCTATATTCATCAAAGGGATCCAAATTATCTCTTCTCAGATTCCACAGAAATAAGGCTAGCAAAGACATCCACGAAATACAGATGTAACTCTGTGAGATGAATTAACAGAACACTAAGCAGTTTCTCAGAAAGCTTCTTTCCAGATTTCATCTGAGGATATTTCCTTTTTCACCTTTGCCCTCTATGGGCTTCCAAATATCACTTTGCCAATTCCACAAGAACTGTCTTAGCGAAAGGCTTCTTGAGGGGAAAGCTGTAACTCTGTGAGATGATTTCACAGAACACAAAGAAGTTTCTCTGAAAGCTTCCTTCTCTTTCTTATCGGAGTTTATTTCCCTTTGCCCTATATTCATCAAAGGGATCCGAAATATCTCTTCTCAGATTCCACAGAAATAAGGCTAGCAAAGAGATCCACGAAATACAGATGTAACTCTGTGAGATGAATTAACAGAACACTAAGCAGTTTCTCAGAAAGCTTCTTTCCAGATTTCATCTGAGGATATTTCCCTTTTCACCATAGCCCTCTATGGGCTTCCAAATATCACCTTGCCAATTCCACAAGAACTGTCTTAGCGAAAGACTTCTTGAGGGGAATGCTGTAACTCTTTGACATGATTTCACAGAACACAAAGAAGTTTCTCAGAAAGATTCTTTCTCTTTGTTATCGGAGGAGATTTCCTTTGGCCCTATAGTCTTAAAAGGCATCCGAAATATCTGTTCTCAGATTCCACAGAAATAAGGCTAGCAAAGAGATCCACGAAATACAGATGTAACTCTGTGAGTTGAATTAACAGAACACTAAGCAGTTTCACAGAAAGCTTCTTTCCAGATTTAATTTGAGGATATTTCCTTTTTCACCATAGCCCTCTATGCGCTTCCAAATATCACTTTGCCAATCCCACAATAAATGTCTTAGCGAAAGACTTCTTGTGGGGAAAGCTGTAACTCTGTGAGATGATTTCACAGAACACAAAGAAGTTTCTCAGAAAGCTTCCTTCTCTTTCTTATCGGAGTTTATTTCCTTTGGCCCTATATTCATCAAAGGGATCCGAAATATCTCTTGTCAGATTCCACAGAAATAAGGCTAGCAAAGAGATCCACGAAATACAGATGTAACTCTGTGAGACGAATTAACAGACACTAAGCAGTTTCTCAGAAAGCTTCTTTCCAGATTTCATCTGAGGATATTTCCTTTTTCACCATTGCCCTCTAGGGGCTTCCAAATATCACTTTGCCAATTCCACAAGAACTGTCTTAGCGAAAGGCTTCTTGAGGGGAAAGCTGTAACTCTGTGAGATGATTTCACAGAACATAAAGAAGTTTCTCAGAAAGCTTCTTTCTCGTTGTTATCGGAGTTTATATCCTTTGGCCCTATAGTCTTCAAAAGGATCCGAAATATCTGTTCTCAGATTTCACAGAAATAAGGCTAGCAAAGAGATCCAGGAAATACAGATGTAACTCTGTGAGATGAATTAACAGAACACTAAGCAGTTTCTCAGAAAGCTTCTTTCCAGAATTCATCTGAGGATATTTCCTTTTTCACCATTGCCCTCTATGGGCTCCCAAATATCACTTTGCCAATTCAACAAGAACTGTCTTAGCGAAAGGCTTCTTGAGGGGAAAGCTGTAACTCTGTGAGATGATTTCACAGAACACAAAGAAGTTTCTCAGAAAGCTTCTTTCTCGTTGTTATCGGAGTTTATATCCTTTGGCCCTATAGTCTTCAAAGGGATCCGAAATATCTGTTCTCAGATTCCACAGAAATAAGGCTAGCAAAGAGATCCACGAAATACAGATGTAACTCTGTGAGATGAATTAACAGAACACTAAGCAGTTTCTCAGAAAGCTTCTTTCCAGTTTTCATCTGAGGATATTTCCTTTTTCACCATAGCCCTCTATGGGCTTCCTAATATCACTTTGCCAATTCCACAAGAACTGTCTTAGCGAAAAGCTTCTTGAGGGGAAAGCTGTAACTCTGTGAGATGATTTCACAGAACACAAAGAAGTTTCTCAGAAAGCTTCCTTCTCTTTCTTGTCGGACTTTATTTCCTTTGGCCCTATATTCATCAAAGGCATCCGAAATATCTCTTCTCAGATTCCACAGAAATAAGGCTAGCAAAGAGATCCACGAAATACAGATGTAACTCTGTGAGATGATTTCACAGAACACAAAGAAGTTTCTCAGAAAGCTTCTTTCTCTTTGTTATCGGAGGATATTTCCTTTGGCCCAATAGTCTTCTGCGGGATCCGAAATATCTGTTCTCAGATTCCACAAAAATAAGGCTAGCAAAGAGATCCACGAAATACAAATGTACCTCTGTGAGATGAATTAACAGAACACTAAGCAGTTTCTCAGATACCTTCTTTCAGATTTCATCTGAGGATATTTCCCTTTTCACCATAGCCCTCTATGGGCTTCCAAATATCACTTTGCCAATTCCACAAGAACTGTCTTAGCGAAAGACTTCTTGAGGGGAATGCTGTAACTCTGTGAGATGATTTCACAGAACACAAAGAACTTTCTCAGAAAGCTTCTTTCTCTTTGTTATCGGAGGAGATTTCCTTTGGCCCAATAGTCTTAAAAGGCATCCGAAATATCTGTTCTCAGATTCCTCAGAAATAAGGCTAGCAAAGAGATCCACGAAATACAGATGTAACTCTGTGAGATGAATTAACAGAACACTAAGCAGTTTCTCAGAAAGCTTCTTTCCAGATTTCATCTGAGGATATTTCCTTTTTCACCATTGCCCTCTATGGGCTTCCAAATATCACTTTGCCAATTCAACAAGAACTGTCTTAGCGAAAGGCTTATTGAGGGGAAAGCTGTAACTCTGTGAGATGATTTCACAGAACACAAAGAAGTTTCTCAGAAAGCTTCTTTCTCGTTGTTATCGGAGTTTATATCCTTTGGTCCTGTGGTCTTCAATGGGATCCGAAATATCTCTTCTCAGATTCCACAGAAATAAGGCTAGCAAAGAGATCCACGAAATACAGATGTAACTCTGTGAGATGAATTAACAGAACACTAAGCAGTTTCTCAGAAAGCTTCTTTCCAGATTTCATCTGAGGATATTTCCTTTTTCACCATAGCCCTCTATGGGCTTCCAAATATCACTTTGCCAATTCCACAAGAACTGTCTTAGCGAAAGGCTTCTTGAGGGGAAAGCTGTAACTCTGTGAGATGATTTCACAGAACACAAAGAAGTTTCTCAGAAAGCTTCCTTCTCTTTCTTATCGGAGTGTATTTCCTTTGGCCCTATATTCATCAAAGGGTTCCGAAATATCTCTTCTCAGATTCCACAGAAATAAGGCTAGCAAAGAGATCCACGAAATACAGATGTAACTCTGTGAGATGAATTAACAGAACACTAAGCAGTTTCTCAGAAAGCTTGTTTCCAGATTTCATCTGAGGATATTTCCTTTTTCACCATAGCCCTCTATGGGCTTCAAAATATCACTTTGCCAATTCCACAAGAACTGTCTTAGCGAAAGGCTTCTTGAGAGGAAAGCTGTAACTCTGTGAGATGATTTCACAGAACACAAAGAAGTTTCTCAGAAAGCTTCCTTCTCTTTCTTATCGGAGTTTATTTCCTTTGGCCCTATAGTCTTTAAAGTGTTACGAAATATCTGTTCTCAGATTCCACAGAAATAAGGCTAGCAAAGAGATCCACGAAATACAGATGTAACTCTGTGAGATGAATTAACAGAACACTAAGCAGTTTCTCAGAAAGCTTCTTTCCAGATTTCATCTGAGGATATTTCCTTTTTCACCATTGCCCTTATGGGATTCCAAATATCACTTTCCCAATTCCACAAGAACTGTCTTAGCGAAAGGCTTCTTGAGGGGAAAGCTGTAACTCTGTGAGATGATTTCACAGAACACAAAGAAGTTTCTCAGAAAGCTTCTTTCTCGTTGTTATCGGAGTTTATATCCTTTGGCCCTATAGTCTTCAAAGGGATCCGAAATATCTCTTCTCAGATTCCACAGAAATAAGGCTAGCAAAGAGATCCACGAAATACAGATGTAACTCTGTGAGATGAATTAACAGAACACTAAGCAGTTTCTCAGAAAGCTTCTCTCCAGATTTCATCTGAGGATATTTCCTTTTTCACCATTGCCCTCTATGGGCTTCCAAATATCACTTTGCCAATTCCACAAGAACTGTCTTAGCGAAAGGCTTCTTCAGGGGAAAGCTGTAACTCTGTGAGATGATTTCACAGAACACAAAGAAGTTTCTCAGAAAGATTCTTTCTCGTTTTTATCGGAGTTTATGTCCTTTGGCCCTATAGTCTTCAAAGGGATCCGAAATATCTGTTCTCAGATTCCACAGAAATAAGGCTAGCAAAGAGATCCACGAAATACAGATGTAACTCTGTGAGATGAATTAACAGAACACTAAGCAGTTTCTCAGAAAGCTTCTTTCCAGATTTCATCTGAGGATATTTCCTTTTTCACCATAGCCCTCTATGCGTTTCCAAATATCACTTTGGCAATTCCACAATAAATGTCTTAGCGAAAGACTTCTTGTGGGGATAGCTGTAACTCTGTGAGATGATTTCACAGAACACAAAGAAGTTTCTCAGAAAGTTTCTTTCTCTTTGTTATCGGAGTTTATTTCCTTTGGCCCTATAGTCTTCAAAGGGATCCGAAATATCTGTTCTCAGATTCCACAGAAATAAGGCTAGCAAAGAGATCCACGAAATACAGATGTAACTCTGTGAGATGAATTAACAGAACACTAAGCAGTTTCTCAGAAAGCTTCTTTCCAGATTTCATCAGAGGATATTTCCTTTTTCACCATTGATCTCTATGGGCTTCCAAATATCACTTTCCCAATTCCACAAGAACTGCCTTAGCGAAAGGCTTCTTGAGGGGAAAGCTGTAACTCTGTGAGATGATTTCACAGAACACAAAGAAGTTTCTCAGAAAGCTTCTTTCTCGTTGTTATCGGAGTTTATATCCTTTGGCCCTATATTCATCAGAGGGATCCGAAATATCTCTTCTCAGATTCCACAGAAATAAGGCTAGCAAAGAGATCCACGAAATACAGATGTAACTCTGTGAGATGAATTAACAGAACACTAAGCAGTTTCTCAGAAAGCTTCTTTCCAGTTTTCATCTGAGGATATTTCCTTTTTCACCATAGCCCTCTATGGGCTTCCTAATATCACTTTGCCAATTCCACAAGAACTGTCTTAGCGAAAGGCTTCTTGAGGGGAAAGCTGTAACTCTGTGAGATGATTTCACAGAACACAAAGAAGTTTCTCAGAAAGCTTCCTTCTCTTTCTTGTCGGACTTTATTTCCTTTGGCCCTATATTCATCAAAGGGATCCGAAATATCTCTTGTCAGATTCCACAGAAATAAGGCTAGCAAAGAGATCCACGAAATACAGATGTAACTCTGTGAGACGAATTAACAGACACTAAGCAGTTTCTCAGAAAGCTTCTTTCCAGATTTCATCTGAGGATATTTCCTTTTTCACCATTGCCCTCTAGGGGCTTCCAAATATCACTTTGCCAATTCCACAAGAACTGTCTTAGCGAAAGGCTTCTTGAGGGGAATGCTGTAACTCTGTGAGATGATTTTACAGAACATAAAGAAGTTTCTCAGAAAGCTTCTTTCTCGTTGTTATCGGAGTTTATATCCTTTGGCCCTATAGTCTTCAAAGGGATCCGAAATATCTGTTCTCAGATTCCACAGAAATAAGGCTAGCAAAGACATCCAGGAAATACAGATGTAACTCTGTGAGATGAATTAACAGAACACTAAGCAGTTTCTCAGAAAGCTTCTTTCCAGAATTCATCTGAGGATATTTCCTTTTTCACCATTGCCCTCTAAGGGCTCCCAAATATCACTTTGACAATTCCACAAGAAATGTCTTAGCGAAAGGCTTCTTGAGGGGAAAGCTGTAACTCTGTGAGATGATTTCACAGAACATAAAGAAGTTTCTCAGAAAGCTTCTTTCTCGTTGTTATCGGAGTTTATATCCTTTGGCCCTATAGTCTTCAAAGGGATCCGAAATATCTGTTCTCAGATTCCACAGAAATAAGGCTAGCAAAGAGATCCACGAAATACAGATGTAACTCTGTGCGATGAATTAACAGAACACTAAGCAGTTTCTCAGAAAGCTTCTTTCCAGATTTCATCTGAGGATATTTCCTTTTTCACCATTGCCCTCAATGGGCTTCCAAATATCACTTTCCCAATTCCACAAGAACTGCCTTAGCGAAAGGCTTCTTGAGGGGAAAGCTGTAACTCTGTGAGATGATTTCACAGAACACAAAGAAGTTTCTCAGAAAGCTTCTTTCTCGTTGTTATCGGAGTTTATATCCTTTGGCCCTATAGTCTTCAAAGGGATCAGAAATATCTGTTCTCAGATTGCACAGAAATAAGGCTAGCAAAGAGATCCACGAAATACAGATGTAACTCTGTGAGATGAATTAACAGAACACTAAGCAGTTTCTCAGAAAGTTTCTTTCCAGATTTCATCTGATGATATTTCCTTTTTCACCATTGCCCTCTATGGGCTTCCAAATATCACTTTGCCAATTCAACAAGATCTGTCTTAGCGAAAGGCTTCTTGAGAGAAAGCTGTAACTCTGTGAGATGATTTCACAGAACACAAAGAAGTTTCTCAGAAAGCTTCTTTCTCGTTGTTATCGGAGTTTATATCCTTTGGCCCTATAGTCTTCAAAGGGATCCGAAATAACTCTTCTCAGATTCCACAGAAATAAGGCTAGCAAAGAGATCCACGAAATACAGATGTAACTCTGTGAGATGAATTAACAGAACACTAAGCAGTTTCTCAGAAAGCTTCTTTCCAGATTTCATCTGAGGATATTTCCTTTTTCACCATAGCCCTCTATGGGCTTCCAAATATCACTTTGCCAATTCCACAAGAACTGTCTTAGCGAAAGGCTTCTGGAGGGGAAACCTGTAACTCTGTGAGATGATTTCACAGAACACAAAGAAGTTTCTCAGAAAGCTTCCTTCTCTTTCTTATCGGAGTTTATTTCCTTTGGCCCTATATTCATCAAAGGCATCCGAAATATCTCTTCTCAGATTCCACAGAAATAAGGCTAGCAAAGAGATCCACGAAATACAGATGTAACTCTGTGAGATGATTTCACAGAACACAAAGAAGTTTCTCAGAAAGCTTCTTTCTCTTTGTTATCGGAGGAGATTTCCTTTGGCCCTATAGTCTTCTGCGGGATCCGAAATATCTGTTCTCAGATTCCACAAAAATAAGGCTAGCAAAGAGATCCACGAAATACAAATGTAACTCTGTGAGATGAATTAACAGAACACTAAGCAGTTTCTCAGAAAGCTTCTTTCCAGATTTCATCTGAGGATATTTCCTTTTTCACCATAGCCCTCTATGGGCTTCCAAATATCACTTTGCCAATTCCACAAGAACTGTCTTAGCGAAAGGCTTCTTGAGGGGAAAGCTGTAACTCTGTGAGATGATTTCACAGAACACAAAGAAGTTTCTCAGAAAGCTTCCTTCTCTTTCTTATCGGAGTTTATTTCCTTTGGCCCTATATTCATCAAAGGGATCCAAAATATCTCTTCTCAGATTCCACAGAAATAAGGCTAGCAAAGAGATCCACGAAATACAGATGTAACTCTGTGAGATGAATTAACGGAACACTAAGCAGTTTCTCAGAAAGCTTCTTTCCAGATTTCATCTGAGGATATTTCCTTTTTCACCATTGCCCTCTATGGGCTTCCAAATATCACTTTGCCAATTCCACAAGAACTGTCTTAGCGAAAGGCTTCTTGAGGGGAATGCTGTAACTCTGTGAGATGATTTCACAGAACATAAAGAAGTTTCTCAGAAAGCTTCTTTCTCGTTGTTATCGGAGTTTATATCCTTTGGCCCTATAGTCTTCAAAGGGATCCGAAATATCTGTTCTCAGATTCCACAGAAATAAGGCTAGCAAAGAGATCCACGAAATACAGATGTAACTCTGTGAGATGAATTAACAGAACACTAAGCAGTTTCTCAGAAAGCTTCTTTCCAGATTTCATCTGAGGATATTTCCCTTTTCACCATAGCCCTCTATGGGCTTCCAAATATCACCTTGCCAATTCCACAAGAACTGTCTTAGCGAAAGACTTCTTGAGGGGAATGCTGTAACTCTGTGAGATGATTTCACAGAACACAAAGAAGTTTCTCAGAAAGATTCTTTCTCTTTGTTATCGGAGGAGATTTCCTTTGGCCCTATATCTTAAAAGGCATCCGAAATATCTGTTCTCAGATTCCACAGAAATAAGGCTAGCAAAGAGATCCACGAAATACAGATGTAACTCTGTGAGTTGAATTAACAGAACACTAAGCAGTTTCACAGAAAGCTTCTTTCCAGATTTAATTTGAGGATATTTCCTTTTTCACCATAGCCCTCTATGCGCTTCCAAATATCACTTTGCCAATCCCACAATAAATGTCTTAGCGAAAGACTTCTTGTGGGGAAAGCTGTAACTCTGTGAGATGATTTCACAGAACACAAAGAAGTTTCTCAGAAACCTTCCTTCTCTTTCTTATCGGAGTTTATTTCCTTTGGCCCTATATTCATCAAAGGGATCCGAAATATCTCTTGTCAGATTTCACAGAAATAAGGCTAGCAAAGAGATCCACGAAATACAGATGTAACTCTGTGAGACGAATTAACAGACACTAAGCAGTTTCTCAGAAAGCTTCTTTCCAGATTTCATCTGAGGATATTTCCTTTTTCACCATTGCCCTCTAGGGGCTTCCAAATATCACTTTGCCAATTCCACAAGAACTGTCTTAGCGAAAGGCTTCTTGAGGGGAAAGCTGTAACTCTGTGAGATGATTTCACAGAACATAAAGAAGTTTCTCAGAAAGCTTCTTTCTCGTTGTTATCGGAGTTTATATCCTTTGGCCCTATAGTCTTCAAAGGGATCCGAAATATCTGTTCTCAGATTCCACAGAAATAAGGCTAGCAAAGAGATCCACGAAATACAGATGTAACTCTGTGCGATGAATTAACAGAACACTAAGCAGTTTCTCAGAAAGCTTCTTTCCAGATTTCATCTGAGGATATTTCCTTTTTCACCATTGCCCTCTATGGGCTTCCAAATATCACTTTCCCAATTCCACAAGAACTGCCTTAGCGAAAGGCTTCTTGAGGGGAAAGCTGTAACTCTGTGAGATGATTTCACAGAACACAAAGAAGTTTCTCAGAAAGCTTCTTTCTCGTTGTTATCGGAGTTTATATCCTTTGGCCCTATAGACTTCAAAGGGATCAGTAATATCTGTTCTCAGATTGCACAGAAATAAGGCTAGCAAAGAGATCCACGAAATACAGATGTAACTCTGTGAGATGAATTAACAGAACACTAAGCAGTTTCTCAGAAAGTTTCTTTCCAGATTTCATCTGATGATATTTCCTTTTTCACCATTGCCCTCTATGGGCTTCCAAATATCACTTTGCCAATTCAATAAGATCTGTCTTAGCGAAAGGCTTCTTGAGAGAAAGCTGTAACTCTGTGAGATGATTTCACAGAACACAAAGAAGTTTCTCAGAAAGCTTCTTTCTCGTTGTTATCGGAGTTTATATCCTTTGGCCCTATAGTCTTCAAAGGGATCCGAAATAACTCTTCTCAGATTCCACAGAAATAAGGCTAGCAAAGAGATCCACGAAATACAGATGTAACTCTGTGAGATGAATTAACAGAGCACTAAGCAGTTTCTCAGAAAGCTTCTTTCCAGATTTCATCTGAGGATATTTCCTTTTTCACCATAGCCCTCTATGGGCTTCCAAATATCACTTTGCCAATTCCACAAGAACTGTCTTAGCGAAAGGCTTCTTGAGGGGAAAGCTGTAACTCTGTGAGATGATTTCACAGAACACAAAGAAGTTTCTCAGAAAGCTTCCTTCTCTTTCTTATCGGAGTTTATTTCCTTTGGCCCTATATTCATCAAAGGCATCCGAAATATCTCTTCTCAGATTCCACAGAAATAAGGCTAGCAAAGAGATCCACGAAATACAGATGTAACTCTGTGAGATGATTTCACAGAACACAAAGAAGTTTCTCAGAAAGCTTCTTTCTCTTTGTTATCGGAGGAGATTTCCTTTGGCCCTATAGTCTTCTGCGGGATCCGAAATATCTGTTCTCAGATTCCACAAAAATAAGGCTAGCAAAGAGATCCACGAAATACAAATGTAACTCTGTGAGATGAATTAACAGAACACTAAGCAGTTTCTCAGAAAGCTTCTTTCCAGATTTCATCTGAGGATATTTCCTTTTTCACCATAGCCCTCTATGGGCTTCCAAATATCACTTTGCCAATTCCACAAGAACTGTCTTAGCGAAAGGCTTCTTGAGGGGAAAGCTGTAACTCTGTGAGATGATTTCACAGAACACAAAGAAGTTTCTCAGAAAGCTTCCTTCTCTTTCTTATCGGAGTTTATTTCCTTTGGCCCTATATTCATCAAAGGGATCCAAAATATCTCTTCTCAGATTCCACAGAAATAAGGCTAGCAAAGAGATCCACGAAATACAGATGTAACTCTGTGAGATGAATTAACGGAACACTAAGCAGTTTCTCAGAAAGCTTCTTTCCAGATTTCATCTGAGGATATTTCCTTTTTCACCATTGCCCTCTATGGGCTTCCAAATATCACTTTGCCAATTCCACAAGAACTGTCTTAGCGAAAGGCTTCTTGAGGGGAAAGCTGTAACTCTGTGAGATGATTTCACAGAACACAAAGAAGTTTCTCAGAAAGCTTCCTTCTCTTTCTTATCGGAGTTTATTTCATTTTGCCCTATATTCATCAAAGGGATCCGAAATATCTCTTCTCAGATTCCTCAGAAATAAGTCTAGCAAAGAGATCCACGAAATACAGATGTAACTCTGTGAGATGAATTAACAGAACACTAAGCAGTTTCTCAGAAAGCTTCTTTCCAGATTTCATCTGAGGATATTTCCCTTTTCACCATAGCCCTCTATGGGCTTCCAAATATCACCGTGCCAATTCCACAAGAACTGTCTTAGCGAAAGACTTCTTGAGGGGAATGCTGTAACTCTGTGAGATGATTTCACAGAACACAAAGAAGTTTCTCAGAAAGCTTCTTTCTCTTTGTTATCGGAGGAGATTTCCTTTGGCCGTATAGTCTTAAAAGGCATCCGAAATATCTGTTCTCAGATTCCACAGAAATAAGGCTAGCAAAGAGATCCACGAAATACAGATGTAACTCTGTGAGATGAATTAACAGAACACTAAGCAGTTTCTCAGAAAGCTTCTTTCCAGATTTAATTTGAGGATATTTCCTTTTTCACCGTAGCCCTCTATGCGCTTCCAAATATCAATTTTCCAATTCCACAATAAATGTCTTAGCGAAAGACTTCTTGTGGGGAAAGCTGTAACTCTGTGAGATGATTTCACAGAACACAAAGAAGTTTCTCAGAAAGTTTCTTTCTCTTTGTTATCGGAGTTTATTTCCTTTGGCCCTATAGTCTTTAAAGGGATCCGAAATATCTGTTCTCAGATTCCACAGAAATAAGGCTAGCAAAGAGATCCACGAAATACAGATGTAACTCTGTGAGATGAATTAACAGAACACTAAGCAGTTTCTCAGAAAGCTTCTTTCCAGATTTCATCTGAGGATATTTCCTTTTTCACCATTGCCCTCTATGGGCTTCCAAATATCACTTTGCCAATTCCACAAGAACTGTCTTAACGAAAGGCTTCTTGAGGGGAAAGCTGTAACTCTGTGAGATGATTTCACAGAACACAAAGAAGTTTCTCAGAAAGCTTCCTTCTCTTTCTTATCGGAGTTTATTTCCTTTGGCCCTATATTCATCAAAGGGATCCGAAATATCTCTTCTCAGATTCCACAGAAATAACGCTAGCAAAGAGATCCACGAAATACAGATGTAACTCTGAGAGATGAATTAACAGACACTAAGCAGTTTCTCAGAAAGCTTCTTTCCAGATTTCATCTGAGGATATTTCCTTTTTCACCATAGCCCTCTATGGGCTTCCAAATATCACTTTGCCAATTCCACAAGAACTGTCTTAGCGAAAGGCTTCTTGAGGGGAATGCTGTAACTCTGTGAGATGATTTCACAGAACATAAAGAAGTTTCTCAGAAAGCTTCTTTCTCGTTGTTATCGGAGTTTATATCCTTTGGCCCTATAGTCTTCAAAGGGATCCGAAATATCTGTTCTCAGATTCCACAGAAATAAGGCTAGCAAAGAGATCCACGAAATACAGATGCAACTCTGTGAGATGAATTAACAGAACACTAAGCAGTTTCTCAGAAAGTTTCTTTCCAGATTTCATCTGAGGATATTTCCTTTTTCACCATTGCCCTCTATGGGCTTCCAAATATCACTTTGCCAATTCAACAAGAACTGTCTTAGCGAAAGGCTTCTTGAGGGGAAAGCTGTAACTCTGTGAGATGATTTCACAGAACACAAAGAAGTTTCTCAGAAAGCTTCTTTCTCGTTGTTATCGGAGTTTATATCCTTTGGCCCTATAGTCTTCAAAGGGATCCTAAATATGTGTTCTCAGATTCTACAGAAATAAGGCTAGCAAAGAGATCCACGAAATACAGATGTAACTCTGTGAGATGAATTAACAGAACACTAAGCAGTTTCTCAGAAAGCTTCTTTCCAGATTTCATCTGAGGATATTTCCTTTTTCACCATTGCCCTCTATGGGCTTCCAAATATCACCTTGCCAATTCAACAAGAACTGTCTTAGCGAAAGGCTTCTTGAGGGGAAAGCTGTAACTCTGTGAGATGATTTCACAGAACACAAAGAAGTTTCTCAGAAAGCTTCTTTCTCGTTGTTATCGGAGTTTATATCCTTTGGCCCTATATTCATCAAAGGGATCTGAAATATCTCTTCTCAGATTCCACAGAAAAAAGGCTAGCAAAGAGATCCACGAAATACAGATGTAACTCTGTGAGATGAATTAACAGACACTAAGCAGTTTCTCAGAAAGCTTCTTTCCAGATTTCATCTGAGGATATTTCCTTTTTCACCATTGCCCTCTATGGGCTTCCAAATATCACTTTGCCAATTCCACAAGAACTGTCTTAGCGAAAGGCTTCTTGAGGGGAAAGCTGTAACTCTGTGAGATGATTTCACAGAACATAAAGAAGTTTCTCAGAAAGCTTCTTCCTCGTTGTTATCGGAGTTTATATCCTTTGGCCCTATAGTCTACAAAGGGATCCGAAATATCTGTTCTCAGATTCCACAGAAATAAGGCTAGCAAAGAGATGCACGAAATACAGATGTAACTCTGTGAGATGAATTAACAGAACACTAAGCAGTTTCTCAGAAAGCTTCTTTCCAGATTTCATCTGAGGATATTTCCTTTTCCACCATTGCCCTCTATGGGCCTCCAAATATCACGTTCCCAATTCCACAAGAACTGTCTTAGCGAAAGGCTTCTTGAGGGGAAAGCTGTAACTCTGTGAGATGATTTCACAGAACACAAAGAAGTTTCTCAGAAAGCTTCTTTCTCATTGTTATCGGAGTTTATATCCTTTGGCCCTATAGTCTTCAAAGGAATCCGAAATATCTCTTCTCAGATTCCACAGAAATAAGGCTAGCAAAGAGATCCACGAAATACAGATGTAACTCTGTGAGATGAATTAACAGAACACTAAGCAGTTTCTCAGAAAGCTTCTTTCCAGATTTCATCTGAGGATATTTCCCTTTTCACCATAGCCCTCTATGGGCTTCCAAATATCACCGTGCCAATTCCACAAGAACTGTCTTAGCGAAAGACTTCTTGAGGGGAATGCTGTAACTCTGTGAGATGATTTCACAGAACACAAAGAAGTTTCTCAGAAAGCTTCTTTCTCTTTGTTATCGGAGGAGATTTCCTTTGGCCGTATAGTCTTAAAAGGCATCCGAAATATCTGTTCTCAGATTCCACAGAAATAAGGCTAGCAAAGAGATCCACGAAATACAGATGTAACTCTGTGAGATGAATTAACAGAACACTAAGCAGTTTCTCAGAAAGCTTCTTTCCAGATTTAATTTGAGGATATTTCCTTTTTCACCATAGCCCTCTATGCGCTTCCAAATATCAATTTTCCAATTCCACAATAAATGTCTTAGCGAAAGACTTCTTGTGGGGAAAGCTGTAACTCTGTGAGATGATTTCACAGAACACAAAGAAGTTTCTCAGAAAGTTTCTTTCTCTTTGTTATCGGAGTTTATTTCCTTTGGCCCTATAGTCTTTAAAAGGATCCGAAATATCTGTTCTCAGATTCCACAGAAATAAGGCTAGCAAAGAGATCCACGAAATACAGATGTAACTCTGTGAGATGAATTAACAGAACACTAAGCAGTTTCTCAGAAAGCTTCTTTCCAGATTTCATCTGAGGATATTTCCTTTTTCACCATTGCCCTCTATGGGCTTCCAAATATCACTTTGCCAATTCCACAAGAACTGTCTTAACGAAAGGCTTCTTGAGGGGAAAGCTGTAACTCTGTGAGATGATTTCACAGAACACAAAGAAGTTTCTCAGAAAGCTTCCTTCTCTTTCTTATCGGAGTTTATTTCCTTTGGCCCTATATTCATCAAAGGGATCCGAAATATCTCTTCTCAGATTCCACAGAAATAACGCTAGCAAAGAGATCCACGAAATACAGATGTAACTCTGAGAGATGAATTAACAGACACTAAGCAGTTTCTCAGAAAGCTTCTTTCCAGATTTCATCTGAGGATATTTCCTTTTTCACCATAGCCCTCTATGGGCTTCCAAATATCACTTTGCCAATTCCACAAGAACTGTCTTAGCGAAAGGCTTCTTGAGGGGAATGCTGTAACTCTGTGAGATGATTTCACAGAACATAAAGAAGTTTCTCAGAAAGCTTCTTTCTCGTTGTTATCGGAGTTTATATCCTTTGGCCCTATAGTCTTCAAAGGGATCCGAAATATCTGTTCTCAGATTCCACAGAAATAAGGCTAGCAAAGAGATCCACGAAATACAGATGTAACTCTGTGAGATGAATTAACAGAACACTAAGCAGTTTCTCAGAAAGTTTCTTTCCAGATTTCATCTGAGGATATTTCCTTTTTCACCATTGCCCTCTATGGGCTTCCAAATATCACTTTGCCAATTCAACAAGAACTGTCTTAGCGAAAGGCTTCTTGAGGGGAAAGCTGTAACTCTGTGAGATGATTTCACAGAACACAAAGAAGTTTCTCAGAAAGCTTCTTTCTCGTTGTTATCGGAGTTTATATCCTTTGGCCCTATAGTCTTCAAAGGGATCCTAAATATCTGTTCTCAGATTCTACAGAAATAAGGCTAGCAAAGAGATCCACGAAATACAGATGTAACTCTGTGAGATGAATTAACAGAACACTAAGCAGTTTCTCAGAAAGCTTCTTTCCAGATTTCATCTGAGGATATTTCCTTTTTCACCATTTCCCTCTATGGGCTTCCAAATATCACCTTGCCAATTCAACAAGAACTGTCTTAGCGAAAGGCTTCTTGAGGGGAAAGCTGTAACTCTGTGAGATGATTTCACAGAACACAAAGAAGTTTCTCAGAAAGCTTCTTTCTCATTGTTATCGGAGTTTATATCCTTTGGCCCTATAGTCTTCAAAGGAATCCGAAATATCTCTTCTCAGATTCCACAGAAATAAGGCTAGCAAAGAGATCCACGAAATACAGATGTAACTCTGTGAGATGAATTAACAGAACACTAAGCAGTTTCTCAGAAAGCTTCTTTTCAGATTTCATCTTAAGATATTTCCTTTTTCACCATAGCCCTCTATGGGCTTCCAAATATCACTTTGCCAATTCCACAAGAACTGTCTTAGCGAAAGGCTTCTTGAGGGGAAAGCTGTAACTCTGTGAGATGATTTCACAGAACACAAAGAAGTTTCTCAGAAAGCTTCCTTCTCTTTCTTAACGGGGTTTATTTCCTTTGGCCCTATAGTCATCAAAGGGATCCGAAATATCTCTTTTCAGATTCCACAGAAATAAGGCTAGCAAAGAGATCTACGAAATACAGATGTAACTCTGTGAGATGAATTAACAGAACACTAAGCAGTTTCTCAGAAAGCTTCTTTCCAGATTTCATCTGAGGATATTTCCTTTTCCACCATTGCCCTCTATGGGCCTCCAAATATCACTTTCCCAATTCCACAAGAACTGTCTTAGCGAAAGGCTTCTTGAGGGGAAAGCTGTAACTCTGTGAGATGATTTCACAGAACACAAAGAAGTTTCTCAGAAAGCTTCTTTCTCGTTGTTATCGGAGTTTATATCCTTTGGCCCTATAGTCTTCAAAGGAATCCGAAATATCTCTTCTCAGATTCCACAGAAAAAAGGCTAGCAAAGAGATCCACGAAATACAGATGTAACTCTGTGAGATGAATTAACAGAACACTAAGCAGTTTCTCAGAAAGCTTCTTTTCAGATTTCATCTTAAGATATTTCCTTTTTCACCATAGCCCTCTATGGGCTTCCAAATATCACTTTGCCAATTCCACAAGAACTGTCTTAGCGAAAGGCTTCTTGAGGGGAAAGCTGTAACTCTGTGAGATGATTTCACAGAACACAAAGAAGTTTCTCAGAAAGCTTCCTTCTCTTTCTTATCGGAGTTTATTTCCTTTGGCCCTATATTCATCAAAGTGATCCGAAATATCTCTTCTCAGATTCCACAGAAATAAGGCTAGCAAACAGATCCACGAAATACAGATGTAACTCTGTGAGATGAATTAACAGAACACTAAGCAGTTTCTCAGAAAGCTTCTTTCCAGATTTCATCTGAGGATATTTCCTTTTTCACCATTGCCCTCTGTGGGCTTCCAAATATCACTTTGCCAATTCCACAAGAACTGTCTTAGCAAAAGGCTTCTTGAGGGGAAGCTGTAACTCTGTGAGATGATTTCACAGAACACAAAGAAGTTTCTCAGAAAGCTTCTTTCTCTTTGTTATCGGAGGATATTTCCTTTGGCACAATAGTGTTCTGCGGGATCCGAAATATCTGTTCTCAGATTCCACAAAAATAAGGCTAGCAAAGAGATCCACGAAATGCAGATGTAACTCTGTGAGATGAATTAACAGAACACTAAGCAGTTTCTCAGAAAGCTTCTTTCCAGATTTCATCTGAGGATATTTCCTTTTTCACCATAGCCCTCTATGGGCTTCCAAATATCACTTTGCCAATTCCACAAGAACTGTCTTAGCGAAAGGCTTCTTGAGGCGGAAGCTGTAACTCTGTGAGATGATTTCACAGAACACAAAGAAGTTTCTCAGAAAGCTTCCTTCTCTTTCTTATCGGAGTTTATTTCCTTTTGCCCTATATTCATCAAAGGGATCCAAAATATCTCTTCTCAGATTCCACAGAAATAAGGCTAGCAAAGACATCCACGAAATACAGATGTAACTCTGTGAGATGAATTAACAGAACACTAAGCAGTTTCTCAGAAAGCTTCTTTCCAGATTTCATCTGAGGATATTTACTTTTTGACCTTTGCACTCTATGGGCTTCCAAATATCAATTTGCCAATTCCACAAGAATTGTCTTAGCGAAAGGCTTCTTGAGGGGAAAGCTGTAACTCTGTGAGATGATTTCACAGAACACAAAGAAGTTTCTCAGAAAGCTTCCTTCTCTTTCTTATCGGAGTTTATTTCCTTTGGCCCTATATTCATCAAAGGGATCCGAAATATCTGTTCTCAGATTCCACAGAAATAAGGCTAGCAAAGAGATCCACGAAATACAGATGTAACTCTGTGAGATGAATTAACAGAACACTAAGCAGTTTCTCAGAAAGCTTCTTTCCAGATTTCATGTGAGGATATTTCCTTTTTCACCATTGCCCTCTATGGGCTTCCAAATATCACCTTGCCAATTCAACAAGAACTGTCTTAGCGAAAGGCTTCTTGAGGGGAAAACTGTAACTCTGTGAGATGATTTCACAGAACACAAAGAAGTTTCTCAGAAAGCTTCTTTCTCGTTGTTATCGGAGTTTATATCCTTTGGCCCTATAGTCTTCAAAGGGATCCGAAATATCTGTTCTCAGATTCCACAGAAATAAGGCTGGCAAAGAGATCCACGAAATACAGATGTAACACTGTGAGATGAATTAACAGAACACTAAGCAGTTTCTCAGAAAGATTCTTTCCAGATTTCATCTGAGGATATTTCCTTTTTCACCATAGCCCTCTATGGGCTTCCAAATATCACTTTGCCAATTCCACAAGAAATGTCTTAGCGAAAGGCTTCTTTCAGAAATAAAGCTAGCAAAGAGATCCACGAAATACAGATGTAACTCTGTGAGATGAATTAACAGAACACTAAGCAGTTTCTCAGAAAGCTTCTTTCCAGATATCATCTGCGGATATTTCCTTTTTCACCATAGCCCTCTATGGGCTTCCAAATATCACTTTGCCAATTCCACAAGAACTGTCTTAGCGAAAGGCTTCTTGAGGGGAAAGCTGTAACTCTGTGACATGATTTCACAGAACATAAAGAAGTTTCTCAGAAAGCTTCTTTCTCGTTGTTATCGGAGTTTGTATCCTTTGGCCCTATAGTCTTCAAAGGGATCCGAAATATCTGTTCTCAGATTGCACAGAAATAAGGCTAGCATAGAGATCCGCGAAATACAGATGTAACTCTTTGAGATGAATTAACAGAACACTAAGCAGTTTCTCAGAAAGCTTCTTTCCAGATTTCATCTGAGGATATTTCCTTTTTCACCATTGCCCTCTATGGGCTTCCAAATATCACTTTGCCAATTCAACAAGAACTGTCTTAGCGAAATGCTTCTTAAGGGGAAAGCTGTAACTCTGTGAGATGATTTCACAGAACACAAAGAAGTTTCTCAGAAAGCTTCTTTCTCGCTGTTATCGGAGTTTATATCCTTTGGCCCTATAGTCTTCAAAGGGATCCGAAATATCTCTTCTCAGATTCCACAGAAATAAGGCTAGCAAAGAGATCCACGAAATACAGATGTAACTCTGTGAGATGAATTAACAGAACACTAAGCAGTTTCTGAGAAAGCTTCTTTCCAGATTTCATCTGAGGATATTTCCTTTTTCACCATAGCCCTCTATGGGCTTCCAAATATCACTTTGCCAATTCCACAAGAACTGTCTTAGCGAAAGGCTTCTTGAGGGGAAAGCTGTAACTCTGTGAGATGATTTCACAGAACACAAAGAAGTTTCTCAGAAAGCTTCCTTCTCTTTCTTATCGGAGTTTATTTCCTTTGGCCCTATATTCATCAAAGGGATCCGAAATATCTCTTCTCAGATTCCACAGAAATAAGGCTAGCAAAGAGATCCACGAAATACAGATGTAACTCTGTGAGATGAATTAACAGAACACTAAGCAGTTTCTCAGAAAGCTTCTTTCCTGATTTCATCTGAGGATATTTCCTTTTTCACCATAGCCCTCTATGGGCTTCCAAATATCACTTTGCCAATTCCACATGAACTGTCTTAGCGAAAGGCTTCTTGAGGGGAAAGCTGTAACTCTGTGAGATGATTTCACAGAACACAAAGAAGTTTCTCAGAAAGCTTCCTTCTCTTTCTTATCGGAGTTTATTTCCTTTGGCCCTATATTCATCAAAGGGATCCGAAATATCTCTTCTCAGATTCCACAGAAATAAGGCTAGCAAAGAGATCCACGAAATACAGATGTAACTCTGTGAGATGAATTAACAGAACACTAAGCAGTTTCTCAGAAAGCTTCTTTCCAGATTTCATCTGAGGATATTTCCTTTTTCACCATAGCCCTCTATGGGCTTCCAAATATCACTTTGCCAATTCCACAAGAACTGTCTTAGCGAAAGGCTTCTTGAGGGGAAAGCTGTAACTCTGTGAGATGATTTCACAGAACACAAAGAAGTTTCTCAGAAAGCTTCTTTCTCGTTGTTATCGGAGTTTATGTCCTTTGGCCCTATAGTCTTCAAAGGGATCCGAAATATCTCTTCTCAGATTCCACAGAAAAAAGGCTAGCAAAGAGATCCACGAAATACAGATGTAACTCTGTGAGATGAATTAACAGAACACTAAGCAGTTTCTCAGAAAGCTTCTTTCCAGATTTCATCTGAAGATATTTCCTTTTTCACCATAGCCCTCTATGGGCTTCCAAATATCACTTTGCCAATTCCACAAGAACTGTCTTAGCGAAAGGCTTCTTGAGGGGAAAGCTGTAACTCTGTGAGATGATTTCACAGAACACAAAGAAGTTTCTCAGAATGCTTCCTTCTCTTTCTTATCGGAGTTTATTTCCTTTTGCCCTATATTCATCAAAGGGATCCGAAAGATCTCTTCTCAGATTCCACAGAAATAAGGCTAGCAAAGAGATCCACGAAATACAGATGTAACTCTGTGAGATGAATTAACAGACACTAAGCAGTTTCTCAGAAAGCTTCTTTCCAGATTTCATCTGAGGATATTTCCTTTTTCACCATTGCCCTCTGTGGGTTTCCAAATATAACTTTGCCAATTCCACAAGAACTGTCTTAGCGAAAGGCTTCTTGAGGGGAAAGCTGTAACTCTGTGAGATGATTTCACAGAACATAAAGAAGTTTCTCAGAAAGCTTCTTTCTCGTTTTTATCGGAGTTTATATACTTTGGCCCTATAGTCTTCAAAGGGATCCGAAATATCTCTTCTCAGATTCCACAGAAATAAGGCTAGCAAAGAGATCCACGAAATACAGATGTAACTCTGTGAGATGAATTAACAGAACACTAAGCAGTTTCTCAGAAAGCTTCTTTCCAGATTTCATCTGAGGATATTTCCTTTTTCACCATTGCCCTCTATGGGCTTCCAAATATCACTTTCCCAATTCCACAAGAACTGCCTGAGCGAAAGGCTTCTTGAGGGGAAAGCTGTAACTCTGTGAGATTATTTCCCAGAACACAAAGAAGTTTCTCAGAAAGCTTCTTTCTCGTTGTTATCGGAGTTTATATCCTTTGGCCCTATAGTCTTCTAAGGGATCCGATATATCTCTTCTCAGATTCCACAGAAATAAGGCTAGCAAAGAGATCCACGAAATACAGATGTAACTCTGTGAGATGAATTAACAGAACACTAAGCAGTTTCTCAGAAAGCTTCTTTCCAGATTTCATCTGAGGATATTTCCTTTTTCACCATAGCCCTCTATGGGCTTCCAAATATCACTTTGCCAATTCCACAAGAACTGTCTTAGCGAAAGGCTTCTTGAGGGGAAAGCTGTAACTCTGTGAGATGATTTCACAGAACACAAAGAAGTTTCTCAGAAAGTTTCCTTCTCTTTCTTATCGGAGTTTATTTCCTTTGGCCCTATATTCATCAAAGGGATCCGAAAGATCTCTTCTCAGATTCCACAGAAATAAGGCTAGCAAAGAGATCCACGAAATACAGATGTAACTCTGTGAGATGAATTAACAGACTCTAAGCAGTTTCTCAGAAAGCTTCTTTCCAGATTTCATCTGAGGATATTTCCTTTTTCACCATTGCCCTCTAGGGGCTTCCAAATATCACTTTGCCAATTCAACAAGAACTGTCTTAGCGAAAGGCTTCTTGAGGGGAAAGCTGTAACTCTGTGAGATGATTTTACAGAACATAAAGAAGTTTCTCACAAAGCTTCTTTCTCGTTGTTATCGGAGTTTATATCCTTTGGCCCTATAGTCTTCAAAGGGATCCGATATATCTCTTCTCAGATTCCACAGAAATAAGGCTAGCAAAGAGATCCACGAAATACAGATGTAACTCTGTGAGATGAATTAACAGAACACTAAGCAGTTTCTCAGGAAGCTTCTTTCCAGATTTCATCTGAGGATATTTCCTTTTTCACCATTGCCCTCTAAGGGCTTCCAAATATCACTTTCCAAATTCCACAAGAACTGTCTTAGCGAAAGGCTTCTTGAGGGGAAAGCTGTAACTCTGTGAGATGATTTCACAGAACACAAAGAAGTTTCTCAGAAAGCTTCTTTCTCGTTGTTATCGGAGTTTATATCCTTTGGCCCTATATTCATCAAAGGGATCCAAAATATCTCTTCTCAGATTCCACAGAAATAAGGCTAGCAAAGACATCCACGAAATACAGATGTAACTCTGTGAGATGAATTAACAGAACACTAAGCAGTTTTTCAGAAAGATTCTTTCCAGATTTCATCTGAGGATATTTCCTTTTTCACCTTTGCCCTCTATGGGCTTCCAAATATCACTTTGCCAATTCCACAAGAACTGTCTTAGCGAAAGGTTTCTTGAGGGGAAAGCTGTAACTCTGTGAGATGATTTCACAGAACATAAAGAAGTTTCTCAGAAACCTTCTTTCTCGTTGTTATCGGAGTTTATATCCTTTGGCCCTATAGTCTTCAAAGGGATCCGAAATATCTGTTCTCAGATTCCACAGAAATAAGGCTAGCAAAGAGATCCACGAAATACAGATGTAACTCTGTGAGTTGAATTAACAGAACACTAAGCAGTTTCTCAGAAAGCTTCTTTCCAGATTTCATCTGAGGATATTTCCTTTTTCACCATTGCCCTCTATGGGCTTCCAAATATCACTTTGCCAATTCAACAAGAACTGTCTTAGCGAAAGGCTTCTTGAGGGGAAAGCTGTAACTCTGTGAGATGATTTCAAAGAACACAAAGAAGTTTCTCAGAAAGCTTCCTTCTCTTTCTTATCGGAGTTTATTTCCTTTGGCCCTATATTCATCAAAGGGATCCGAAATATCTCTTCTCAGATTCCACAGAAATAAGGCTAGCAAAGAGATCCACGAAATACAGATGTAACTCTGTGAGATGAATTAACAGAACACTAAGCAGTTTCTCAGAAATCTTCTTTCCAGATTTCATCTGAGGATATTTCCTTTTTCACCATAGCCCTCTATGGGCTTCCAAATATCACTTTGCCAATTCCACAAGAACTGTCTTAGCGAAAGGCTTCTTGAGGGGAAAGCTGTAACTCTGTGAGATGATTTCACAGAACACAAAGAAGTTTCTCAGAAAGCTTCTTTCTCGTAGTTATCGGAGTTTATATCCTTTGGCCCTATAGTCTTCAAAGGGATCCGAAATATCTCTTCTCAGATTCCACAGAAATAAGGCTAGCAAAGAGATCCACGAAATACAGATGTAACTCTGTGAGATGAATTAACAGAACACTAAGCAGTTTCTCAGAAAGCTTCTTTCCAGATTTCATCTGAGGATATTTCCTTTTTCACCATAGCCCTCTAAGGGCTTCCAAATATCACTTTGCCAATTCCACAAGAACTGTCTTAGCGAAAGGCTTCTTGTGGGGAAAGCTGTAACTCTGTGAGATGATTTCACAGAACACAAAGAAGTTTCTCAGAAAGCTTCCTTCTCTTTCTTATCGGAGTTTATTTCCTTTGGCCCTATATTCATCAAAGGGATCCGAAATATCTCTTCTCAGATTCCTCAGAAATAAGGCTAGCAAAGAGATCCACGAAATACAGATGTAACTCTGTGAGATGAATTAACAGAACACTAAGCAGTTTCTGAGAAAGCTTCTTTCCAGATTTCATCTGAGGATATTTCCTTTTTCACCATAGCCCTGTATGGGCTTCCAAATATCACTTTGCCAATTCCACAAGAACTGTCTTAGCGAAAGGCTTCTTGAGGGGAAAGCTGTAACTCTGTGAGATGATTTCACAGAACACAAAGAAGTTTCTCAGAAAGCTTCCTTCTCTTTCTTATCGGAGTTTATTTCCTTTGGCCCTATATTCATCAAAGGGATCCGAAATATCTCTTCTCAGATTCCACAGAAATAAGGCTAGCAAAGAGATCCACGAAATACAGATGTAACTCTGTGAGATGAATTAACAGAACACTAAGCAGTTTCTCAGAAAGCTTCTTTCCTGATTTCATCTGAGGATATTTCCTTTTTCACCATAGCCCTCTATGGGCTTCCAAATATCACTTTGCCAATTCCACATGAACTGTCTTAGCGAAAGGCTTCTTGAGGGGAAAGCTGTAACTCTGTGAGATGATTTCACAGAACACAAAGAAGTTTCTCAGAAAGCTTCCTTCTCTTTCTTATCGGAGTTTATTTCCTTTGGCCCTATATTCATCAAAGGGATCCGAAATATCTCTTCTCAGATTCCACAGAAATAAGGCTAGCAAAGAGATCCACGAAATACAGATGTAACTCTGTGAGATGAATTAACAGAACACTAAGCAGTTTCTCAGAAAGCTTCTTTCCAGATTTCATCTGAGGATATTTCCTTTTTCACCATAGCCCTCTATGGGCTTCCAAATATCACTTTGCCAATTCCACAAGAACTGTCTTAGCGAAAGGCTTATTGAGGGGAAAGCTGTAACTCTGTGAGATGATTTCACAGAACACAAAGAAGTTTCTCAGAAAGCTTCTTTCTCGTTGTTATCGGAGTTTATGTCCTTTGGCCCTATAGTCTTCAAAGGGATCCGAAATATCTCTTCTCAGATTCCACAGAAAAAAGGCTAGCAAAGAGATCCACGAAATACAGATGTAACTCTGTGAGATGAATTAACAGAACACTAAGCAGTTTCTCAGAAAGCTTCTTTCCAGATTTCATCTGAAGATATTTCCTTTTTCACCATAGCCCTCTATGGGCTTCCAAATATCACTTTGCCAATTCCACAAGAACTGTCTTAGCGAAAGGCTTCTTGAGGGGAAAGCTGTAACTCTGTGAGATGATTTCACAGAACACAAAGAAGTTTCTCAGAATGCTTCCTTCTCTTTCTTATCGGAGTTTATTTCCTTTTGCCCTATATTCATCAAAGGGATCCGAAAGATCTCTTCTCAGATTCCACAGAAATAAGGCTAGCAAAGAGATCCACGAAATACAGATGTAACTCTGTGAGATGAATTAACAGACACTAAGCAGTTTCTCAGAAAGCTTCTTTCCAGATTTCATCTGAGGATATTTCCTTTTTCACCATTGCCCTCTATGGGTTTCCAAATATAACTTTGCCAATTCCACAAGAACTGTCTTAGCGAAAGGCTTCTTGAGGGGAAAGCTGTAACTCTGTGAGATGATTTCACAGAACATAAAGAAGTTTCTCAGAAAGCTTCTTTCTCGTTTTTATCGGAGTTTATATACTTTGGCCCTATAGTCTTCAAAGGGATCCGAAATATCTCTTCTCAGATTCCACAGAAATAAGGCTAGCAAAGAGATCCACGAAATACAGATGTAACTCTGTGAGATGAATTAACAGAACACTAAGCAGTTTCTCAGAAAGCTTCTTTCCAGATTTCATCTGAGGATATTTCCTTTTTCACCATTGCCCTCTATGGGCTTCCAAATATCACTTTCCCAATTCCACAAGAACTGCCTGAGCGAAAGGCTTCTTGAGGGGAAAGCTGTAACTCTGTGAGATTATTTCCCAGAACACAAAGAAGTTTCTCAGAAAGCTTCTTTCTCGTTGTTATCGGAGTTTATATCCTTTGGCCCTATAGTCTTCAAAGGGATCCGATATATCTCTTCTCAGATTCCACAGAAATAAGGCTAGCAAAGAGATCCACGAAATACAGATGTAACTCTGTGAGATGAATTAACAGAACACTAAGCAGTTTCTCAGAAAGCTTCTTTCCAGATTTCATCTGAGGATATTTCCTTTTTCACCATAGCCCTCTATGGGCTTCCAAATATCACTTTGCCAATTCCACAAGAACTGTCTTAGCGAAAGGCTTCTTGAGGGGAAAGCTGTAACTCTGTGAGATGATTTCACAGAACACAAAGAAGTTTCTCAGAAAGTTTCCTTCTCTTTCTTATCGGAGTTTATTTCCTTTGGCCCTATATTCATCAAAGGGATCCGAAAGATCTCTTCTCAGATTCCACAGAAATAAGGCTAGCAAAGAGATCCACGAAATACAGATGTAACTCTGTGAGATGAATTAACAGACTCTAAGCAGTTTCTCAGAAAGCTTCTTTCCAGATTTCATCTGAGGATATTTCCTTTTTCACCATTGCCCTCTAGGGGCTTCCAAATATCACTTTGCCAATTCAACAAGAACTGTCTTAGCGAAAGGCTTCTTGAGGGGAAAGCTGTAACTCTGTGAGATGATTTTACAGAACATAAAGAAGTTTCTCACAAAGCTTCTTTCTCGTTGTTATCGGAGTTTATATCCTTTGGCCCTATAGTCTTCAAAGGGATCCGAAATATCTCTTCTCAGATTCCACAGAAATAAGGCTAGCAAAGAGATCCACGAAATACAGATGTAACTCTGTGAGATGAATTAACAGAACACTAAGCAGTTTCTCAGGAAGCTTCTTTCCAGATTTCATCTGAGGATATTTCCTTTTTCACCATTGCCCTCTAAGGGCTTCCAAATATCACTTTCCAAATTCCACAAGAACTGTCTTAGCGAAAGGCTTCTTGAGGGGAAAGCTGTAACTCTGTGAGCTGATTTCACAGAACACAAAGAAGTTTCTCAGAAAGCTTCTTTCTCGTTGTTATCGGAGTTTATATCCTTTGGCCCTATATTCATCAAAGGGATCCAAAATATCTCTTCTCAGATTCCACAGAAATAAGGCTAGCAAAGACATCCACGAAATACAGATGTAACTCTGTGAGATGAATTAACAGAACACTAAGCAGTTTCTCAGAAAGATTCTTTCCAGATTTCATCTGAGGATATTTCCTTTTTCACCTTTGCCCTCTATGGGCTTCCAAATATCACTTTGCCAATTCGACAAGAACTGTCTTAGCGAAAGGTTTCTTGAGGGGAAAGCTGTAACTCTGTGAGATGATTTCACAGAACATAAAGAAGTTTCTCAGAAACCTTCTTTCTCGTTGTTATCTGAGTTTATATCCTTTGGCCCTATAGTCTTCAAAGGGATCCGAAATATCTGTTCTCAGATTCCACAGAAATAAGGCTAGCAAAGAGATCCACGAAATACAGATGTAACTCTGTGAGTTGAATGAACAGAACACTAAGCAGTTTCTCAGAAAGCTTCTTTCCAGATTTCATCTGAGGATATTTCCTTTTTCACCATTGCCCTCTATGGGCTTCCAAATATCACTTTGCCAATTCAACAAGAACTGTCTTAGCGAAAGGCTTCTTGAGGGGAAAGCTGTAACTCTGTGAGATGATTTCAAAGAACACAAAGAAGTTTCTCAGAAAGCTTCCTTCTCTTTCTTATCGGAGTTTATTTCCTTTGGCCCTATATTCATCAAAGGGATCCGAAATATCTCTTCTCAGATTCCTCAGAAATAAGGCTAGCAAAGAGATCCACGAAATACAGATGTAACTCTGTGAGATGAATTAACAGAACACTAAGCAGTTTCTCAGAAAGCTTCTTTCCAGATTTCATCTGAGGATATTTCCTTTTTCACCATAGCCCACTATGGGCTTCCAAATATCACTTTGCTAATCCCACAAGAACTGTCTTAGCGAAAGGCTTCTTGAGGGGAAAGCTGTAACTCTGTGAGATGATTTCACAGAACACAAAGAAGTTTCTCAGAAAGCTTCCTTCCCTTTCTTATCGGAGTTTATTTCCTTTTGCCCTATATTCATCAAAGGGATCCGAAAGATCTCTCTCAGATTCCACAGAAATAAGGCTAGGAAAGAGATCCACGAAATACAATTGTAACTCTGTGAGATGAATTAACAGACACTAAGCAGTTTCTCAGAAAGCTTCTTACCAGATTTCATCTGAGGATATTTCCTTTTTCACCGTAGACCTCTATGGGCTTCCAAATATCACTTTGCCAATTCCACAAGAACTGTCTTAGCGAAAGGCTTCTTGAGAGGAAAGCTGTAACTCTGTGAGATGATTTCACAGAACACAAAGAAGTTTCTCAGAGAGCTTCTTTCTCGTTGTTATCGGAGTTTATATCCTTTGGCCCTATAGTCTTCAAAGGGATCCGAAATATCTATTCTCAGATTCCACAGAAATAAGGCTAGCAAAGAGATCCACGAAATACAGACGTAACTCTGTGAGATGAATTAACAGAACACTAAGCAGTTTCTCAGAAAGCATCTTTCCAGATTTCATCCGAGGATATTTCCTTTTTCACCATAGCCCTCTATGGGCTTCCAAATATCACTTTGCCAATTCCACAAGAACTGTCTTAGCGAAAGGCTTCTTGAGGGGAAAGCTGTAAGTCTGTGTGATGATTTCACAGAACACAAAGAAGTTTCTCAGAAAGCTTCCTTCTCTTTCTTATCGGAGTTTATTTCCTTTGGCCCTATATTCATCAAAGGGATCCGAAATATCTCTTCTCAGATTCCACAGAAATAAGGCTAGCAAAGAGATCCACGAAATACAGATATAACTCTGTGAGATGAATTAACAGAACACTAAGCAGTTTCTCAGAAAGCTTCTTTCCAGATTTCATCTGAGGATATTTCCTTTTTCACCATAGCCCTCTATGGGCTTCCAAATATCACTTTCCCAATTCCACAAGAACTGCCTTAGCGAAAGGCTTCTTGAGGGGAAAGCTGTAACTCTGTGAGATGATTTCACAGAACACAAAGAAGTTTCTCAGAAAGCTTCTTTCTCGTTGTTATCGGAGTTTGTATCCTTTGGCCCTATAGTCTTCAAAGGAATCCGAAATATCGCTTCTCAGATTCCACAGAAATAAGGCTAGCAAAGAGATCCACGAAATACAGATGTAACTCTGTGAGATGAATTAACAGAACACTAAGCAGTTTCTCAGAAAGCTTCTTTCCATATTTCATCTGAGGATATTTCCTTTTTCACCATAGCCCTCTATGGGCTTCCAAATATCACTTTGCCAATCCCACAAGAACTGTCTTAGCGAAAGGCTTCTTGAGGGGAAAGCTGTAACTCTGTGAGATGATTTCACAGAACACAAAGAAGTTTCTCAGAGAGCTTCTTTCTCGTTGTTATCGGAGTTTATATCCTTTGGCCCTATAGTCTTCAAAGGGATCCGAAATATCTATTCTCAGATTCCACAGAAATAAGGCTAGCAAAGAGATCCACGAAATACAGACGTAACTCTGTGAGATGAATTAACAGAACACTAAGCAGTTTCTCAGAAAGCATCTTTCCAGATTTCATCCGAGGATATTTCCTTTTTCACCATAGCCCTCTATGGGCTTCCAAATATCACTTTGCCAATTCCACAAGAACTGTCTTAGCGAAAGGCTTCTTGAGGGGAAAGCTGTAAGTCTGTGTGATGATTTCACAGAACACAAAGAAGTTTCTCAGAAAGCTTCCTTCTCTTTCTTATCGGAGTTTATTTCCTTTGGCCCTATATTCATCAAAGGGATCCGAAATATCTCTTCTCAGATTCCACAGAAATAAGGCTAGCAAAGAGATCCACGAAATACAGATATAACTCTGTGAGATGAATTAACAGAACACTAAGCAGTTTCTCAGAAAGCTTCTTTCCAGATTTCATCTGAGGATATTTCCTTTTTCACCATTGCCCTCTATGGGCTTCCAAATATCACTTTCCCAATTCCACAAGAACTGCCTTAGCGAAAGGCTTCTTGAGGGGAAAGCTGTAACTCTGTGAGATGATTTCACAGAACACAAAGAAGTTTCTCAGAAAGCTTCTTTCTCGTTGTTATCGGAGTTTGTATCCTTTGGCCCTATAGTCTTCAAAGGAATCCGAAATATCGCTTCTCAGATTCCACAGAAATAAGGCTAGCAAAGAGATCCACGAAATACAGATGTAACTCTGTGAGATGAATTAACAGAACACTAAGCAGTTTCTCAGAAAGCTTCTTTCCATATTTCATCTGAGGATATTTCCTTTTTCACCATAGCCCTCTATGGGCTTCCAAATATCACTTTGCCAATCCCACAAGAACTGTCTTAGCGAAAGGCTTCTTGAGGGGAAAGCTGTAACTCTGTGAGATGATTTTACAGAACACAAAGAAGTTTCTCAGAAAGCTTCCTTCTCTTTCTTATCGGAGTTTATTTCCTTTTGCCCTATATTCATCAAAGGGATCCGAAATATCTCTTCTCAGATTCCACAGAAATAAGGCTAGCAAAGAGATCCACGAAGTACAGATGTAACTCTGTGAGATGAATTAACAGAACACTAAGCAGTTTCTCAGAAAGCTTCTTTCCAGATCTCATCTGAGGATATTTCCTTTTTCACCATAGCCCTCTATGGGCTTCCAAATATCACTTTGCCAATTCCATAAGAACTGTCTTAGCGAAAGGCTTCTTGAGGGTAAAGCTGTAACTCTGTGAGATGATTTCACAGAACACAAAGAAGTTTCTCAGAAAGCTTCCTTCTCTTTCTTATCGGAGTTTATTTCCTTTTGCCCTATATTCATCAAAGGGATCCGAAATATCTCTTCTCAGATTCCACAGAAATAAGGCTAGCAAAGAGATCCACGAAATACAGATGTAACTCTGTGAGATGAATTAACAGACACTAAGCAGTTTCTCAGAAAGCTTCTTTCCAGATTTCATCTGAGGATATTTCCTTTTTCACCATTGCCCTCTATGGGCTTCCAAATATCACTTTGCCAATTCCACAAGAACTGTCTTAGCGAAAGGTTTCTTGAGGGGAAAGCTGTAACTCTGTGAGATGATTTCACAGAACATAAAGAAGTTTCTCAGAAAGCTTCTTTCTCGTTGTTATCTGAGTTTATATCCTTTGGCCCTGTAGTCTTCAAAGGGATCCGAAATATCTGTTCTCAGATTCCTCAGAAATAAGGCTAGCAAAGAGATCCACGAAATACAGATGTAACTCAGTGAGTTGAATTAACAGAACACTAAGCAGTTTCTCAGAAAGCTTCTTTCCAGATTTCATCTGAGGATATTTCCTTTTTCACCATTGCCCTCTATGGGCTTCCAAATATCACTTTCCCAATTCAACAAAAACTGTCTTAGCGAAAGGCTTCTTGAGGGGAAAGCTGTAACTCTGTGAGATGATTTCACAGAACACAAAGAAGTTTCTCAGAAAGCTTCTTTCTCGTTGTTATCGGAGTTTATATCCTTTGGCCCTATAGTCTTCAAAGGGATCCGAAATATCTCTTCTCAGATTCCACAGAAATAAGGCTAGCAAAGAGATCCACGAAATACAGATGTAACTCTGTGAGATGAATTAACAGAACACTAAGCAGTTTCTCAGAAATCTTCTTTCCAGATTTCATCTGAGGATATTTCCTTTTTCACCATAGCCCTCTATGGGCTTCCAAATATCACTTTGCCAATTCCACGAGAACTGTCTTAGCGAAAGGCTTCTTGAGGGGAAAGCTGTAACTCTGTGAGATGATTTCACAGAACACAAAGAAGTTTCTCAGAAAGCTTCTTTCTCGTTGTTATCGGAGTTTATATCCTTTGGCCCTATAGTCTTCAAAGGGATCCGAAATATCTCTTCTCAGATTCCACAGAAATAAGGCTAGCAAAGAGATCCACGAAATACAGATGTAACTCTGTGAGATGAATTAACAGAACACTAAGCAGTTTCTCAGAAAGCTTCTTTCCAGATTTCATCTGAGGATATTTCCTTTTCACCATAGCCCTCTATGGGCTTCCAAATATCACTTTGCCAATTCCACAAGAACTGTCTTAGCGAAAGGCTTCTTGAGGGGAAAGCTGTAACTCTGTGAGATGATTTCACAGAACACAAAGAAGTTTGTCAGAAAGCTTCCTTCTCTTTCTTATCGGAGTTTATTTCCTTTGGCCCTATATTCATCAAAGGGATCCGAAATATCTCTTCTCAGATTCCTCAGAAATAAGGCTAGCAAAGAGATCCACGAAATACAGATGTAACTCTGTGAGATGAATTAACAGAACACTAAGCAGTTTCTCAGCAAGCTTCTTTCCAGATTTCATCTGAGGATATTTCCTTTTTCACCATAGCCCTCTATGGGCTTCCAAATATCACTTTCCCAATTCCACAAGAACTGCCTTAGCGAAAGGCTTCTTGAGGGGAAAGCTGTAACTCTGTGAGATGATTTCACAGAACACAAAAAAGTTTCTCAGAAAGCTTCTTTCTCGTTGTTATCGGAGTTTGTATCCTTTGGCCCTATAGTCTTCAAAGGAATCCGAAATATCGCTTCTCAGATTCCACAGAAATAAGGCTAGCAAAGAGATCCACGAAATACAGATGTAACTCTGTGAGATGAATTAACAGAACACTAAGCAGTTTCTCAGAAAGCTTCTTTCCATATTTCATCTGAGGATATTTCCTTTTTCACCATAGCCCTCTATGGGCTTCCAAATATCACTTTGCCAATCCCAGAAGAACTGTCTTAGCGAAAGGCTTCTTGAGGGGAAAGCTGTAACTCTGTGAGATGATTTCACAGAACACAAAGAAGTTTCTCAGAAAGCTTCCTTCTCTTTCTTATCGGAGTTTATTTCCTTTGGCCCTATATTCATCAAAGGGATCCGAAATATCTCTTCTCAGATTCCACAGAAATAAGGCTAGCAAAGAGATCCACGAAGTACAGATGTAACTCTGTGAGATGAATTAACAGAACACTAAGCAGTTTCTCAGAAAGCTTCTTTCCAGATTTCATCTGAGGATATTTCCTTTTTCACCATAGCCCTCTATGGGCTTCCAAATATCACTTTGCCAATTCCATAAGAACAGTCTTAGCGAAAGGCTTCTTGAGGGGAAAGCTGTAACTCTGTGAGATGATTTCACAGAACACAGAGAAGTTTCTCAGAAAGCTTCCTTCTCTTTCTTATCGGAGTTTATTTCCTTTGGCCCTATATTCATCAAAGGGATCCGAAATATCTCTTCTCAGATTCCACAGAAATAAGGCTAGCAAAGAGATCCACGAAATACAGATGTAACTCTGTGAGATGAATTAACAGACACTAAGCAGTTTCTCAGAAAGCTTCTTTCCAGATTTCATCTGAGGATATTTCCTTTTTCACCATTGCCCTCTATGGGCTTCCAAATATCACTTTGCCAATTCCACAAGAACTGTCTTAGCGAAAGGTTTCTTGAGGGGAAAGCTGTAACTCTGTGAGATGATTTCACAGAACATAAAGAAGTTTCTCAGAAAGCTTCTTTCTCGTTGTTATCTGAGTTTATATCCTTTGGCCCTATAGTCTTCAAAGGGATCCGAAATATCTGTTCTCAGATTCCACAGAAATAAGGCTAGCAAAGAGATCCACGAAATACAGTTGTAACTCTGTGAGTTGAATTAACAGAACACTAAGCAGTTTCTCAGAAAGCTTCTTTCCAGATTTCATCTGAGGATATTTCCTTTTTCACCATTGCCCTCTATGGGCTTCCAAATATCACTTTGCCAATTCCACAAGAACTGTCTTAGCGAAAGGCTTCTTGAGGGGAAAGCTGTAACTCTGTGAGATGATTTCACAGAACACAAAGAAGTTTCTCAGAAAGCTTCTTTCTCGTTGTTATCGGAGTTTATATCCTTTGGCCCTATAGTCTTCAAAGGGATCCGAAATATCTCTTCTCAGATTCCACAGAAATAAGGCTAGCAAAGAGATCCACGAAATACAGATGTAACTCTGTGAGATGAATTAACAGAACACTAAGCAGTTTCTCAGAAAGCTTCTTTCCAGATTTCATCTGAGGATATTTCCTTTTTCACCATAGCCCTCTATGGGCTTCCAAATATCACTTTGCCAATTCCACAAGAACTGTCTTAGCGAAAGGCTTCTTGAGGGGAAAGCTGTAACTCTGTGAGATGATTTCACAGAACACAAAGAAGTTTCTCAGAAAGCTTCCTTCTCTTTCTTATCGGAGTTTATTTCCTTTAGCCCTATATTCATCAAAGGGATCCGAAATATCTCTTCTCAGATTCCACAGAAATAAGGCTAGCAAAGAGATCCACGAAATACAGATGTAACTCTGTGAGATGAATTAACAGAACACTAAGCAGTTTCTCAGAAATCTTCTTTCCAGATTTCATCTGAGGATATTTCCTTTTTCACCATAGCCCTCTATGGGCTTCCAAATATCACTTTGCCAATTCCACAAGAACTGTCTTAGCGAAAGGCTTCTTGAGGGGAAAGCTGTAACTCTGTGAGATGATTTCACAGAACACAAAGAAGTTTCTCAGAAAGCTTCTTTCTCGTTGTTATCGGAGTTTATATCCTTTGGCCCTATAGTCTTCAAAGGGATCCGAAATATCTCTTCTCAGATTCCACAGAAATAAGGCTAGCAAAGAGATCCACGAAATACAGATGTAACTCTGTGAGATGAATTAACAGAACACTAAGCAGTTTCTCAGAAAGCTTCTTTCCAGATTTCATCTGAGGATATTTCCTTTTCACCATAGCCCTCTATGGGCTTCCAAATATCACTTTGCCAATTCCACAAGAAATGTCTTAGCGAAAGGCTTCTTGAGGGGAAAGCTGTAACTCTGTGAGATGATTTCACAGAACACAAAGAAGTTTCTCAGATAGCTTCCTTCTCTTTCTTATCGGAGTTTATTTCCTTTGGCCCTATATTCATCAAAGGGATCCGAAATATCTCTTCTCAGATTCCTCAGAAATAAGGCTAGCAAAGAGATCCACGAAATACAGATGTAACTCTGTGAGATGAATTAACAGAACACTAAGCAGTTTCTCAGCAAGCTTCTTTCCAGATTTCATCTGAGGATATTTCCTTTTTCACCATAGCCCACTATGGGCTTCCAAATATCACTTTGCCAATCCCACAAGAACTGTCTTAGCGAAAGGCTTCTTGAGGGGAAAGCTGTAACTCTGTGAGATGATTTCACAGAACACAAAGAAGTTTCTCAGAAAGCTTCCTTCTCTTTCTTATCGGAGTTTATTTCCTTTTGCCCTATATTCATCAAAGGGATCCGAAAGATCACTTCTCAGATTCCACAGAAATAAGGCTAGCAAAGAGATCCACGAAATACAGATGTAACTCTGTGAGATGAATTAACAGACACTAAGCAGTTTCTCAGAAAGCTTCTTACCAGATTTCATCTGAGGATATTTCCTTTTTCACCGTAGCCCTCTATGGGCTTCCAAATATCACTTTGCCAATTCCACAAGAACTGTCTTAGCGAAAGTCTTCTTGAGGGGAAAGCTGTAACTCTGTGAGATGATTTCACAGAACACAAAGAAGTTTCTCAGAAAGCTTCGTTCTCTTTCTTATCGGAGTTTATTTCCTTTGGCCCTATATTCATCAAAGGGATCCAAAATATCTCTTCTCAGATTCCACAGAAATAAGGCTAGCAAAGACATCCACGAAATACAGTTGTAACTCTGTGAGATGAATTACCAGAACACTAAGCAGTTTCTCAGAAAGCTTCTTTCCAGATTTCATCTGAGGATATTTCCTTTTTCACCATTGCCCTCTATGGGCTTCCAAATATCACCTTGCCAATTCCTCGAGAACTGTCTTAGCGAAAGGCTTCTTGAGGGGAAAGCTGTAACTCTGTGAGATGATTTCACAGAACACAAAGAAGTTTCTCAGAAAGCTTCTTTCTCGTTGTTATCGGAGTTTATATCCTTTGGCCCTATAGTCTTCAAAGGGATCCGAAATATCTGTTCTCAGATTGCACAGAAATAAGGCTAGCAAAGAGATCCTCGAAATACAGATGTAACTCTGTGAGATGAATTAACAGAACACTAAGCAGTTTCTCAGAAAGCTTCTTTCCAGATTTCATCTGAGGATATTTCCTTTTTCACCATTGCCCTCTATGGGCTTCCAAATATCACTTTGCCAATTCCACAAGAACTGTCTTAGCGAAAGGCTTCTTGAGGGGAAAGCTGCAACTCTGTGAGATGATTTCACAGAACACAAAGAAGTTTCTCAGAAAGCTTCTTTCTCGTTGTTATCGGAGTTTATATCCTTTGGCCCTATAGTCTTCAAAGGTTCCGAAATATCTCTTCTCAGATTCCACAGAAATAAGGCTAGCAAAGAGATCCACGAAATACAGACGTAACTCTGTGAGATGAATTAACAGAACACTAAGCAGTTTCTCAGAAAGCATCTTTCCAGATTTCATCTGAGGATATTTCCTTTTTCACCATAGCCCTCTATGGGCTTCCAAATATCACTTTGCCAATTCCACAAGAACTGTCTTAGCGAAAGGCTTCTTGAGGGGAAAGCTGTAACTCTGTGAGATGATTTCACAGAACACAAAGAAGTTTCTCAGAAAGCTTCCTTCTCTTTCTTATCGGAGTTTATTTCCTTTGGCCCTATATTCATCAAAGGGATCCGAAATATCTCTTCTCAGATTGCACAGAAATAAGGCTAGCAAAGAGATCCACGAAATACAGATGTAACTCTGTGAGATGAATTAACAGAACACTAAGCAGTTTCTCAGAAAGCTTCTTTCCAGATTTCATCTGAGGATATTTCCTTTTTCACCATTGCCCTCTATGGGCTTCCAAATATCACTTTGCCAATTCCACGGGAACTGTCTTAGCGAAAGGCTTCTTGAGGGGAAAGCTGTAACTCTGTGAGATGATTTCACAGAACACAAAGAAGTTTCTCAGAAAGCTTCTTTCTCGTTGTTATCGGAGTTTATATCCTTTGGCCCTATAGTCTTCAAAGGGATCCGAAATATCTCTTCTCAGATTCCACAGAAATAAGGCTAGCAAAGAGATCCACGAAATACAGATGTAACTCTGTGAGATGAATTAACAGAACACTAAGCAGTTTCTCAGAAAGCTTCTTTCCAGATTTCATCTGAGGATATTTCCTTTTTCACCATTGCCCTCTATGGGCTTCCAAATATCACTTTTCCAATTCCACAAGAACTGTCTTAGCGAAAGGCTTCTTGAGGGGAAAGCTGTAACTCTGTGAGATGATTTCACAGAACACAAAGAAGTTTCTCAGAAAGCTTCTTTCTCGTTGTTATCGGAGTTTATATCCTTTGGCCCTATAGTCTTCAAAGGGATCTGAAATATCTCTTCTCAGATTCCACAGAAATAAGGCTAGCAAAGAGATCCACGAAATACAGACGTAACTCTGTGAGATGAATTAACAGATCACTAAGCAGTTTCTCAGAAAGCTTCTTTCCAGATTTCATCTGAGGATATTTCCTTTTTCACCATAGCCCTCTATGGGCTTCCAAATATCACTTTGCCAATTCCACAAGAACTGTCTTAGCGAAAGGCTTCTAGAGGGGAAAGCTGTAACTCTGTGAGATGATTTCACAGAACACAAAGAAGTTTCTCAGAAAGCTTCCTTCTCTTTATTATCGGAGTTTATTTCCTTTGGCCCTATATTCATCAAAGGGATCCGAAATATCTCTTCTCAGATTCCACAGAAATAAGGCTAGCAAAGAGATCCACGAAATACAGATGTAACTCTGTGAGATGAATTAACAGAACACTAAGCAGTTTCTCAGAAAGCTTCTTTCCAGATTTCATCTGAGGATATTTCCTTTTTCACCATAGCCCTCTATGGGCTTCCAAATATCACTTTGCCAATTCCACAAGAACTGTCTTAGCGAAAGGCTTCTTGAGGGGAAAGCTGTAACTCTGTGAGATTATTTCACAGAACACAAAGAAGTTTCTCAGAATGCTTCTTTCTCGTTGTTATCGGAGTTTGTATCCTTTGGCCCAATAGTCTTCAAAGGAATCCGAAATATCTCTTCTCAGATTCCACAGAAATAAGGATAGCAAAGTGATCCACGAAATACAGATGTAACTCTGTGAGATGAATTAACAGAACACTAAGCAGTTTCTCAGAAAGCTTCTTTCCATATTTCATCTGAGGATATTTCCTTTTTCACCATAGCCCTCTATGGGCTTCCAAATATCACTTTGCCAATCCCACAAGAACTGTCTTAGCGAAAGGCTTCTTGAGGGGAAAGCTGTAACTCTGTGAGATGATTTCACAGAACACAAAGAAGTTTCTCAGAAAGTTTCCTTCTCTTTCTTATCAGAGTTTATTTACTTTGGCCCTATATTCATCAAAGGGATCCGAAATATCTCTTCTCAGATTCCACAGAAATAAGGCTAGCAAAGAGATCCACGAAGTACAGATGTAACTCTGTGAGATGAATTAACAGAACACTAAGCAGTTTCTCAGAAAGCTTCTTTCCAGATTTCATCTGAGGATATTTCCTTTTTCACCATAGCCCTCTAAGGGCTTTCAAATATCACTTTGCCAATTCCACAAGAACTGTCTTAGCGAAAGGCTTCTTGAGGGGAAAGATGTAACTCTGTGAGATGATTTCACAGAACACAAAGAAGTTTCTCAGAAAGCTTCCTTCTCTTTCTTATCGGAGTTTATTTCCTTTGGCCCTATATTCATCAAAGGGATCCGAAATATCTCTTCTCAGATTCCACAGAAATAAGGCTAGCAAAGAGATCCACGAAATACAGATGTAACTCTGTGAGATGAATTAACAGACACTAAGCAGTTTCTCAGAAAGCTTCTTTCCAGATTTCATCTGAGGATATTTCCTTTTTCACCATTGCCCTCTATAGGCTTCCAAATATCACTTTGCCAATTCCACAAGAACTGTCTTAGCGAAAGATTTCTTGAGGGGAAAGCTGTAACTCTGTGAGATGATTTCACAGAACATAAAGAAGTTTCTCAGAAAGCTTCTTTCTCGTTGTTATCTGAGTTTATATCCTTTGGCCCTATCGTCTTCAAAGGAATCCGAAATATCTGTTCTCAGATTCCACAGAAATAAGGCTAGCAAAGAGATCCACGAAATACAGATGTAACTCTGTGAGATGAATTAACAGAACACTAAGCAGTTTCTCAGAAAGCATCTTTCCAGATTTCATCTGAGGATATTTCCTTTTTCACCATTGCCCTCTATGGGCTTCCAAATATCACTTTTCCAATTCAACAAGAACTGTCTTAGCGAAAGGCTTCTTGAGGGGAAAGCTGTAACTCTGTGAGATGATTTCACAGAACACAAAGAAGTTTCTCAGAAAGCTTCTTTCTCGTTGTTATCGGAGTTTATATCCTTTGGCCCTATAGTCTTCAAAGGGATCCGAAATATCTCTTCTCAGATTCCACAGAAATAAGGCTAGCAAAGAGATCCACGAAATACAGACGTAACTCTGTGAGATGAATTAACAGAACACTAAGCAGTTTCTCAGAAAGCTTCTTTCCAGATTTCATCTGAGGATATTTCCTTTTTCACCATAGCCCTCTATGGGCTTCCAAATATCACTTTGCCAATTCCACAAGAACTGTCTTAGCGAAAGGCTTCTTGAGGGGAAAGCTGTAACTCTGTGAGATGATTTTACAGAACACAAAGAAGTTTCTCAGAAAGCTTCCTTCTCTTTCTTATCGGAGTTTATTTCCTTTGGCCCTATATTCATCAAAGGGATCCGAAATATCTCTTCTCAGAGTCCACAGAAATAAGGCTAGCAAAGAGATCCACGAAATACAGATGTAACTCTGTGAGATGAATTAACAGAACACTAAGCAGTTTCTCAGAAATCTTCTTTCCAGATTTCATCTGAGGATATTTCCTTTTTCACCATAGCCCTCTATGGGCTTCCAAATATCACTTTGCCAATTCCACAAGAACTGTCTTAGCGAAAGGCTTCTTGTGGGGAAAGCTGTAACTCTGTGAGATGATTTCACAGAACACAAAGAAGTTTCTCAGAAAGCTTCCTTCTCTTTCTTATCGGAGTTTATTTCCTTTGGCCCTATATTCATCAAAGAGATACGAAATATCTCTTCTCAGATTCCTCAGAAATAAGGCTAGCAAAGAGATCCACGAAATACAGATGTAACTCTGTGAGATGAATTAACAGAACACTAAGCAGTTTCTCAGAAAGCTTCTTTCCAGATTTCATCTGAGGATATTTCCTTTTTCACCATTGCCCTCTATGGGCTTCCAAATATCACTTTTCCAATTCCACAAGAACTGTCTTAGCGAAAGGCTTCTTGAGGGGAAAGCTGTAACTCTGTGAGATGATTTCACAGAACACAAAGAAGTTTCTCAGAAAGCTTCTTTCTCGTTGTTATCGGAGTTTATATCCTTTGGCCCTATAGTCTTCAAAGGGATCTGAAATATCTCTTCTCAGATTCCACAGAAATAAGGCTAGCAAAGAGATCCACGAAATACAGACGTAACTCTGTGAGATGAATTAACAGATCACTAAGCAGTTTCTCAGAAAGCTTCTTTCCAGATTTCATCTGAGGATATTTCCTTTTTCACCATAGCCCTCTATGGGCTTCCAAATATCACTTTGCCAATTCCACAAGAACTGTCTTAGCGAAAGGCTTCTAGAGGGGAAAGCTGTAACTCTGTGAGATGATTTCACAGAACACAAAGAAGTTTCTCAGAAAGCTTCCTTCTCTTTATTATCGGAGTTTATTTCCTTTGGCCCTATATTCATCAAAGGGATCCGAAATATCTCTTCTCAGAGTCCACAGAAATAAGGCTAGCAAAGAGATCCACGAAATACAGATGTAACTCTGTGAGATGAATTAACAGAACACTAAGCAGTTTCTCAGAAATCTTCTTTCCAGATTTCATCTGAGGATATTTCCTTTTTCACCATAGCCCTCTATGGGCTTCCAAATATCACTTTGCCAATTCCACAAGAACTGTCTTAGCGAAAGGCTTCTTGTGGGGAAAGCTGTAACTCTGTGAGATGATTTCACAGAACACAAAGAAGTTTCTCAGAAAGCTTCCTTCTCTTTCTTATCGGAGTTTATTTCCTTTGGCCCTATATTCATCAAAGAGATACGAAATATCTCTTCTCAGATTCCTCAGAAATAAGGCTAGCAAAGAGATCCACGAAATACAGATGTAACTCTGTGAGATGAATTAACAGAACACTAAGCAGTTTCTCAGAAAGCTTCTTTCCAGATTTCATCTGAGGATATTTCCTTTTTCACCATTGCCCTCTATGGGCTTCCAAATATCACTTTTCCAATTCCACAAGAACTGTCTTAGCGAAAGGCTTCTTGAGGGGAAAGCTGTAACTCTGTGAGATGATTTCACAGAACACAAAGAAGTTTCTCAGAAAGCTTCTTTCTCGTTGTTATCGGAGTTTATATCCTTTGGCCCTATAGTCTTCAAAGGGATCTGAAATATCTCTTCTCAGATTCCACAGAAATAAGGCTAGCAAAGAGATCCACGAAATACAGACGTAACTCTGTGAGATGAATTAACAGATCACTAAGCAGTTTCTCAGAAAGCTTCTTTCCAGATTTCATCTGAGGATATTTCCTTTTTCACCATAGCCCTCTATGGGCTTCCAAATATCACTTTGCCAATTCCACAAGAACTGTCTTAGCGAAAGGCTTCTAGAGGGGAAAGCTGTAACTCTGTGAGATGATTTCACAGAACACAAAGAAGTTTCTCAGAAAGCTTCCTTCTCTTTATTATCGGAGTTTATTTCCTTTGGCCCTATATTCATCAAAGGGATCCGAAATATCTCTTCTCAGATTCCACAGAAATAAGGCTAGCAAAGAGATCCACGAAATACAGATGTAACTCTGTGAGATGAATTAACAGAACACTAAGCAGTTTCTCAGAAAGCTTCTTTCCAGATTTCATCTGAGGATATTTCCTTTTTCACCATAGCCCTCTATGGGCTTCCAAATATCACTTTGCCAATTCCACAAGAACTGTCTTAGCGAAAGGCTTCTTGAGGGGAAAGCTGTAACTCTGTGAGATTATTTCACAGAACACAAAGAAGTTTCTCAGAATGCTTCTTTCTCGTTGTTATCGGAGTTTGTATCCTTTGGCCCAATAGTCTTCAAAGGAATCCGAAATATCTCTTCTCAGATTCCACAGAAATAAGGATAGCAAAGTGATCCACGAAATACAGATGTAACTCTGTGAGATGAATTAACAGAACACTAAGCAGTTTCTCAGAAAGCTTCTTTCCATATTTCATCTGAGGATATTTCCTTTTTCACCATAGCCCTCTATGGGCTTCCAAATATCACTTTGCCAATCCCACAAGAACTGTCTTAGCGAAAGGCTTCTTGAGGGGAAAGCTGTAACTCTGTGAGATGATTTCACAGAACACAAAGAAGTTTCTCAGAAAGTTTCCTTCTCTTTCTTATCAGAGTTTATTTACTTTGGCCCTATATTCATCAAAGGGATCCGAAATATCTCTTCTCAGATTCCACAGAAATAAGGCTAGCAAAGAGATCCACGAAGTACAGATGTAACTCTGTGAGATGAATTAACAGAACACTAAGCAGTTTCTCAGAAAGCTTCTTTCCAGATTTCATCTGAGGATATTTCCTTTTTCACCATAGCCCTCTAAGGGCTTTCAAATATCACTTTGCCAATTCCACAAGAACTGTCTTAGCGAAAGGCTTCTTGAGGGGAAAGATGTAACTCTGTGAGATGATTTCACAGAACACAAAGAAGTTTCTCAGAAAGCTTCCTTCTCTTTCTTATCGGAGTTTATTTCCTTTGGCCCTATATTCATCAAAGGGATCCGAAATATCTCTTCTCAGATTCCACAGAAATAAGGCTAGCAAAGAGATCCACGAAATACAGATGTAACTCTGTGAGATGAATTAACAGACACTAAGCAGTTTCTCAGAAAGCTTCTTTCCAGATTTCATCTGAGGATATTTCCTTTTTCACCATTGCCCTCTATAGGCTTCCAAATATCACTTTGCCAATTCCACAAGAACTGTCTTAGCGAAAGATTTCTTGAGGGGAAAGCTGTAACTCTGTGAGATGATTTCACAGAACATAAAGAAGTTTCTCAGAAAGCTTCTTTCTCGTTGTTATCTGAGTTTATATCCTTTGGCCCTATCGTCTTCAAAGGAATCCGAAATATCTGTTCTCAGATTCCACAGAAATAAGGCTAGCAAAGAGATCCACGAAATACAGATGTAACTCTGTGAGATGAATTAACAGAACACTAAGCAGTTTCTCAGAAAGCATCTTTCCAGATTTCATCTGAGGATATTTCCTTTTTCACCATTGCCCTCTATGGGCTTCCAAATATCACTTTTCCAATTCAACAAGAACTGTCTTAGCGAAAGGCTTCTTGAGGGGAAAGCTGTAACTCTGTGAGATGATTTCACAGAACACAAAGAAGTTTCTCAGAAAGCTTCTTTCTCGTTGTTATCGGAGTTTATATCCTTTGGCCCTATAGTCTTCAAAGGGATCCGAAATATCTCTTCTCAGATTCCACAGAAATAAGGCTAGCAAAGAGATCCACGAAATACAGACGTAACTCTGTGAGATGAATTAACAGAACACTAAGCAGTTTCTCAGAAAGCTTCTTTCCAGATTTCATCTGAGGATATTTCCTTTTTCACCATAGCCCTCTATGGGCTTCCAAATATCACTTTGCCAATTCCACAAGAACTGTCTTAGCGAAAGGCTTCTTGAGGGGAAAGCTGTAACTCTGTGAGATGATTTTACAGAACACAAAGAAGTTTCTCAGAAAGCTTCCTTCTCTTTCTTATCGGAGTTTATTTCCTTTGGCCCTATATTCATCAAAGGGATCCGAAATATCTCTTCTCAGAGTCCACAGAAATAAGGCTAGCAAAGAGATCCACGAAATACAGATGTAACTCTGTGAGATGAATTAACAGAACACTAAGCAGTTTCTCAGAAATCTTCTTTCCAGATTTCATCTGAGGATATTTCCTTTTTCACCATAGCCCTCTATGGGCTTCCAAATATCACTTTGCCAATTCCACAAGAACTGTCTTAGCGAAAGGCTTCTTGTGGGGAAAGCTGTAACTCTGTGAGATGATTTCACAGAACACAAAGAAGTTTCTCAGAAAGCTTCCTTCTCTTTCTTATCGGAGTTTATTTCCTTTGGCCCTATATTCATCAAAGAGATACGAAATATCTCTTCTCAGATTCCTCAGAAATAAGGCTAGCAAAGAGATCCACGAAATACAGATGTAACTCTGTGAGATGAATTAACAGAACACTAAGCAGTTTCTCAGAAAGCTTCTTCCCAGATTTCATCTGAGGATATTTCCTTTTTCACCATAGCCCACTATGGGCTTCCAAATATCACTTTGCCAATCCCACAAGAACTGTCTTAGCGAAAGGCTTCTTGAGGGGAAAGCTGTAACTCTGTGAGATGATTTCACAGAACACAAAGAAGTTTCTCAGAAAGCTTCCTTCTCTTTCTTATCGGAGTTTATTTCCTTTTGCCCTATATTCATCAAAGGGATCCGAAAGATCTGTTCTCATACTCCACAGACATAAGGCTAGCAAAGAGATCCACGAAATACAGATGTAACTCTGTGAGATGAATTAAGAGACACTGAGCAGTTTCTCAGAAAGCTTCTTACCAGATTTCATATGAGGATAATTCCTTTTTCACCGTAGCCCTCTATGGGCTTCCAAGTATCACTTTCCCAATTCCACAAGAACTGTCTTAGCGAAAGTCTTCTGAGGGGAAAGCTGTAACTCTGTGAGATGATTTCACAGAACACAAAGAAGTTTCTCGGAAAGCTTCCTACTCTTTCTTATCGGAGTTTATTTCCTTTGGGCCTATATTCATCAAAGGGATCCAAAATATCTCTTCTCAGATTCCACAGAAATAAGGCTAGCAAAGACATCCACGAAATACAGTTGTAACTCTGTGAGATGAATTAACAGAACACTAAGCAGTTTCTCAGAAAGCTTCTTTCCAGATTTCATCTGAGGATATTTCCTTTTTCACCATTGCCCTCTATGGGCTTCCAAATATCACTTTGCCAATTCCTCGAGAACTGTCTTAGCGAAAGGCTTCTTGAGGGGAAAGCTGTAACTCTGTGAGATGATTTCACAGAACACAAAGAAGTTTCTCAGAAAGCTTCCTTCTCTTTCTTATCGGACTTTATTTCCTTTGGCCCTATATTCATCAAAGGGATCCGAAATATCTATTCTCAGATTCCACAGAAATAAGGCTAGCAAAGAGATCCACGAAATACAGATGTAACTCTGTGAGATGAATTAACAGACTCTAAGCAGTTTCTCAGAAAGCTTCTTTCCAGATTTCATCTGAGGATATTTCCTTTTTCACCATTGCCCTCTATGGGCTTCCAAATATCACTTTGCCAATTCCACAAGAACTGTCTTAGCGAAAGGCTTCTTGAGGGGAAAGCTGTAACTCTGTGAGATGATTTCACAGAACATAAAGAAGTTTCTCACAAAGCTTCTTTCTCGTTGTTAACGGAGTTTATATCCTTTGGCCCTATAGTCTTCAAAGGGATCCGAAATATCTGTTCTCAGATTCCACAGAAATAAGGCTAGCAAAGAGATCCACGAAATACAGATGTAACTCTGTGAGATGAATTAACAGAACACTAAGCAGTTTCTCAGAAAGCTTCTTGCCACATTTCATCTGAGGATATTTCCTTTTTCACCATTGCCCTCTATGGGCTTCCAAATATCACTTTCCCAATTCCACAAGAACTGTCTTAGCGTAAGGCTTCTTGAGGGGAAAGCTGTAACTCTGTGAGATGATTTCACAGAACACAAAGAAGTTTCTCAGAAAGCTTCTTTCTCGTTGTTATCGGAGTTTATATCCTTTGGCCCTATAGTCTTCAAAGGAATCCGAAATATCTGTTCTCAGATTCCACAGAAATAAGGCTAGCAAAGAGATCCACGAAATACAGACGTAACTCTGTGAGATGAATTAACAGAACACTAAGCAGTTTCTCAGAAAGCTTCTTTCCAGATTTCATCTGAGGATATTTCCTTTTTCACCATAGGCCTCTATGGGCTTCCAAATATCACTTTGCCAATCCCACAAGAACTGTCTTAGCGAAAGGCTTCTTGAGGGGAAAGCTGTAACTCTGTGAGATGATTTCACAGAACACAAAGAAGTTTCTCAGAAAGCTTCCTTCTCTTTCTTATCGGAGTTTATTTCCTTTGGCCCTATATTCATCAAAGGGATCCGAAATATCTCTTCTCAGATTGCACAGAAATAAGGCTAGCAAAGAGATCCACGAAATACAGATGTAACTCTGTGAGATGAATTAACAGAACACTAAGCAGTTTCTCAGAAAGCTTCTTTCCAGATTTCATCTGAGGATATTTCCTTTTTCACCATAGCCCTCTATGGGCTTCCAAATATCACTTTCCCAATTCCACAAGAACTGCCTTAGCGAAAGGCTTCTTGAGGGGAAAGCTGTAACTCTGTGAGATGATTTCACAGAACACAAAGAAGTTTCTCAGAAAGCTTCTTTCTCGTTGTTATCGGAGTTTATATCCTTTGGCCCTATAGTCTTCAAAGGAATCCGAAATATCTCTTCTCAGATTCCACAGAAATAAGGCTAGCAAAGAGATCCACGAAATACAGATGTAACTCTGTGAGAAGAATTAACAGAACACTAAGCAGTTTCTCAGAAAGCTTCTTTCCATATTTCATCTGAGGATATTTCCTTTTTCACCATTGCCCTCTATGGGCTTCCAAATATCACTTTGCCAATTCCACGAGAACTGTCTTAGCGAAAGGCTTCTTGAGGGGAAAGCTGTAACTCTGTGAGATGATTTCACAGAACACAAAGAAGTTTCTCAGAAAGCTTCTTTCTCGTTGTTATCGGAGTTTATATCCTTTGGCCCTATAGTCTTCAAAGGGATCCGAAATATCTCTTCTCAGATACCACAGAAATAAGGCTAGCAAAGAGATCCAACAAATACAGATGTAACTCTGTGAGATGAATTAACAGAACACTAAGCAGTTTCTCAGAAAGCTTCTTTCCAGATTTCATCTGAGGATATTTCCTTTTTCACCATTGCCCTCTATGGGCTTCCACATATCACTTTTCCAATTCCACAAGAACTGTCTTAGCGAAAGGCTTCTTGAGGGGAAAGCTGTAACTCTGTGAGATGATTTCACAGAACACAAAGAAGTTTCTCAAAAAGCTTCTTTCTCGTTGTTATCGGAGTTTATATCCTTTGGCCCTATAGTCTTCAAAGGGATCTGAAATATCTCTTCTCAGATTCCACAGAAATAAGGCTAGCAAAGAGATCCACGAAATACAGACGTAACTCTGTGAGATGAATTAACAGAACACCAAGCAGTTTCTCAGAAAGCTTCTTTCCAGATTTCATCTGAGGATATTTCCTTTTTCACCATAGCCCTCTATGGGCTTCCAAATATCACTTTGCCAATTCCACAAGAACTGTCTTAGCGAAAGGCTTCTGGAGGGGAAAGCTGTAACTCTGTGAGATGATTTCACAGAACACAAAGAAGTTTCTCAGAAAGCTCCCTTCTCTTTCTTATCGGAGTTTATTTCCTTTGGCCCTATATTCATCAAAGGGATCCGAAATATCTCTTCTCAGATTCCACAGAAATAAGGCTAGCAAAGAGATCCACGAAATACAGATGTAACTCTGTGAGATGAATTAACAGAACACTAAGCAGTTTCTCAGAAAGCTTCTTTCCAGATTTCATCTGAGGATATTTCCTTTTTCACCATAGCCCTCTATGGGCTTCCAAATATCACTTTCCCAATTCCACAAGAACTGTCTTAGCGAAAGGCTTCTTGAGGGGAAAGCTGTAACTCTGTGAGATTATTTCACAGAACACAAAGAAGTTTCTCAGAATGCTTCTTTCTCGTTGTTATCGGAGTTTGTATCCTTTGGCCCTATAGTCTTCAAAGGAATCCGAAATATCTCTTCTCAGATTCCACAGAAATAAGGGTAGCAAAGTGATCCACGAAATACAGATGTAACTCTGTGAGATGAATTAACAGAACACTAAGCAGTTTCTCAGAAAGCTTCTTTCCATATTTCATCTGAGGATATTTCCTTTTTCACCATAGCCCTCTATGGGCTTCCAAATATCACTTTGCCAATCCCACAAGAACTGTCTTAGCGAAAGGCTTCTTGAGGGGAAAGCTGTAACTCTGTGAGATGATTTCACAGAACACAAAGAAGTTTCTCAGAAAGTTTCCTTCTCTTTCTTATCAGAGTTTATTTACTTTGGCCCTATATTCATCAAAGGGATCCGAAATATCTCTTCTCAGATTCCACAGAAATAAGGCTAGCAAAGAGATCCACGAAGTACAGATGTAACTCTGTGAGATGAATTAACAGAACACTAAGCAGTTTCTCAGAAAGCTTCTTTCCAGATTTCATCTGAGGATATTTCCTTTTTCACCATTGCCCTCTATGGGCTTCCAAATATCACTTTTCCAATTCAACAAGAACTGTCTTAGCGAAAGGCTTCTTGAGGGGAAAGCTGTAACTCTGTGAGATGATTTCACAGAACACAAAGAAGTTTCTCAGAAAGCTTCTTTCTCGTTGTTATCGGAGTTTATATCCTTTGGCCCTATAGTCTTCAAAGGGATCCGAAATATCTCTTCTCAGATTCCACAGAAATAAGGCTAGCAAAGAGATCCACGAAATACAGATGTAACTCTGTGAGATGAATTAACAGAACACTAAGCAGTTTCACGGAAAGCTTCTTTCCAGATTTCATCTGAGGATATTTCCTTTTTCACCATAGCCCTCTATGGGCTTCCAAATATCACTTTGCCAATTCCACAAGAACTGTCTTAGCGAAAGGCTTCTTGAGGGGAAAGCTGTAACTCTGTGAGATGATTTTACAGAACACAAAGAAGTTTCTCAGAAAGCTTCCTTCTCTTTCTTATCGGAGTTTATTTCCTTTGGCCCTATATTCATCAAAGGGATCCGAAATATCTCTTCTCAGATTCCACAGAAATAAGGCTAGCAAAGAGATCCACGAAATACAGATGTAACTCTGTGAGATGAATTAACAGAACACTAAGCAGTTTCTCAGAAATCTTCTTTCCAGATTTCATCTGAGGATATTTCCTTTTTCACCATAGCCCTCTATGGGCTTCCAAATATCACTTTGCCAATTCCACAAGAACTGTCTTATCGAAAGGCTTCTTGTGGGGAAAGCTGTAACTCTGTGAGATGATTTCACAGAACACAAAGAAGTTTCTCAGAAAGCTTCCTTCTCTTTCTTATCGGAGTTTATTTCCTTTGGCCCTATATTCATCAAAGAGATCCGAAATATCTCTTCTCAGATTCCTCAGAAATAAGGCTAGCAAAGAGATCCACGAAATACAGATGTAACTCTGTGAGATGAATTAACAGAACACTAAGCAGTTTCTCAGAAAGCTTCTTCCCAGATTTCATCTGAGGATATTTCCTTTTTCACCATAGCCCACTATGGGCTTCCAAATATCACTTTGCCAATCCCACAAGAACTGTCTTAGCGAAAGGCTTCTTGAGGGGAAAGCTGTAACTCTGTGAGATGATTTCACAGAACACAAAGAAGTTTCTCAGAAAGCTTCCTTCTCTTTCTTATCGGAGTTTATTTCCTTTTGCCCTATATTCATCAAAGGGATCCGAAAGATCTGTTCTCATACTCCACAGACATAAGGCTAGCAAAGAGATCCACGAAATACAGATGTATCTCTGTGAGATGAATTAAGAGACACTGAGCAGTTTCTCAGAAAGCTTCTTACCAGATTTCATCTGAGGATAATTCCTTTTTCACCGTAGCCCTCTATGGGCTTCCAAGTATCACTTTCCCAATTCCACAAGAACTGTCTTAGCGAAAGTCTTCTTGAGGGGAAAGCTGTAACTCTGTGAGATGATTTCACAGAACACAAAGAAGTTTCTCAGAAAGCTTCCTTCTCTTTCTTATCGGAGTTTATTTCCTTTGGGCCTATATTCATCAAAGGGATCCAAAATATCTCTTCTCAGATTCCACAGAAATAAGGCTAGCAAAGACATCCACGAAATACAGTTGTAACTCTGTGAGATGAATTAACAGAACACTAAGCAGTTTCTCAGAAAGCTTCTTTCCAGATTTCATCTGAGGATAATTCCTTTTTCACCATTGCCCTCTATGGGCTTCCAAATATCACTTTGCCAATTCCTCGAGAACTGTCTTAGCGAAAGGCTTCTTGAGGGGAAAGCTGTAACTCTGTGAGATGATTTCACAGAACACAAAGAAGTTTCTCAGAAAGCTTCCTTCTCTTTCTTATCGGAGTTTATTTCCTTTGGCCCTATATTCATCAAAGGGATCCGAAATATCTCTTCTCAGATTCCACAGAAATAAGGCTAGCAAAGAGATCCAACAAATACAGATGTAACTCTGTGAGATGAATTAACAGACTCTAAGCAGTTTCTCAGAAAGCTTCTTTCCAGATTTCATCTGAGGATATTTCCTTTTTCACCATTGCCCTCTATGGGCTTCCAAATATCACTTTGCCAATTCCACAAGAACTGTCTTAGCGAAAGGCTTCTTGAGGGGAAAGCTGTAACTCTGTGAGATGATTTCACAGAACATAAAGAAGTTTCTCACAAAGCTTCTTTCTCGTTGTTAACGGAGTTTATATCCTTTGGCCCTATAGTCTTCAAAGGGATCCGAAATATCTGTTCTCAGATTCCACAGAAATAAGGCTAGCAAAGAGATCCACGAAATACAGATGTAACTCTGTGAGATGAATTAACAGAACACTAAGCAGTTTCTCAGAAAGCTTCTTGCCAGATTTCATCTGAGGATATTTCCTTTTTCACCATTGCCCTCTATGGGCTTCCAAATATCACTTTCCCAATTCCACAAGAACTGTCTTAGCGAAAGGCTTCTTGAGGGGAAAGCTGTAACTCTGTGAGATGATTTCACAGAACACAAAGAAGTTTCTCAGAAAGCTTCTTTCTCGTTGTTATCGGAGTTTATATCCTTTGGCCCTATAGTCTTCAAAGGGATCCGAAATACCTCTTCTCAGATTCCACAGAAATAAGGCTAGCAAAGAGATCCACGAAATACAGACGTAAGTCTGTGAGATGAATTAACAGAACACTAAGCAGTTTCTCAGAAAGCTTCTTTCCAGATTTCATCTGAGGATATTTTCTTTTTCACCATAGGCCTCTATGGGCTTCCAAATATCACTTTGCCAATCCCACAAGAACTGTCTTAGCGAACGGCTTCTTGAGGGGAAAGCTGTAACTCTGTGAGATGATTTCACAGAACACAAAGAAGTTTCTCAGAAAGCTTCCTTCTCTTTCTTATCGGACTTTATTTCCTTTGGCCCTATATTCATCGAAGGGATTCGAAATATCTCTTCTCAGATTCCACAGAAATAAGGCTAGCAAAGAGATCCACGAAATACAGATGTAATTCTGTGAGATGAATTAACAGAACACTAAGCAGTTTCTCAGAAAGCTTCTTTCCAGATTTCATCTGAGGATATTTCCTTTTTCACCATAGCCCTCTATGGGCTTCCAAATATCACTTTGCCAATTCCACAAGAACTGTCTTAGCGAAAGGCTTCTTGAGGGGAAAGCTGTAACTCTGTGAGATGATTTCACAGAACACAAAGAAGTTTCTCAGAAAGCTTCCTTCTCTTTCTTATCGGAGTTTATTTCCTTTGGCCCTATATTCATCAAAGGGATACGAAATATGTCTTCTCAGATTCCACAGAAATAAGGCTAGCAAAGACATCCACGAAATACAGATGTAACGCTGTGAGATGAATTAACAGAACACTAAGCAGTTTCTCAGAAAGCTTCTTTCCAGATTTCATCTGAGGATATTTCCTTTTTCACCATAGCCCACTATGGGCTTCCAAATATCACTTTGCCAATCCCACAAGAACTGTCTTAGCGAAAGGCTTTTTGAAGGGAAAACTGTAAGTCTGTGAGATGATTTCACAGAACACAAAGAAGTTTCTCAGAAAGCTTCCTTGTCTTTCTTATCGGAGTTTATTTCCTTTGGCCCTATATATATCAAAGGGATCCGAAAGATCTCTTCTCAGATTCCACAGAAATAAGGCTAGCAAAGAGATCCACGAAATACAGATGTAACACTGTGAGATGAATTAACAGACTCTAAGCAGTTTCTCAGAAAGCTTCTTTCCAGATTTCATCTGAGGATGTTTCCTTTTTCACCATTGCCCACTATGGGCTTCCAAATATCACTTTGCCAATTCCACAAGAACTGTCTTAGCGAAAGGCTTCTTGAGGGGAAAGCTGTAACTCTGTGAGATGATTTCACAGAACATAAAGAAGTTTCTCACAAAGCTTCTTTCTCGTTGTTAACGGAGTTTATATCCTTTGGCCCTATAGTCTTCAAAGGGATCCGAAATATCTGTTCTCAGATTCCACAGAAATAAGGCTAGCAAAGAGATCCACGAAATACAGATGTAACTCTGTGAGATGAATTAACAGAACACTAAGCAGTTTCTCAGAAAGCTTCTTGCCAGATTTCATCTGAGGATATTTCCTTTTTCACCATTGCCCTCTATGGGCTTCCAAATATCACTTTCCCAATTCCACAAGAACTGTCTTAGCGAAAGGCTTTTTGAGGGGAAAGCTGTAACTCTGTGAGATGATTTCACAGAACACAAAGAAGTTTCTCAGAAAGCTTCTTTCTCGTTGTTATCGGAGTTTATATCCTTTGGCCCTATATTCATCAAAGGGATCCAAAATATCTCTTCTCAGATTCCACAGAAATAAGGCTAGCAAAGACATCCACGAAATACAGATGTAACTCTGTGAGATGAATTAACAGAACACTAAGCAGTTTCTCAGAAAGCTTCTTTCCAGATTTCATCTGAGGATACTTCCTTTTTCACCTTTGCCCTCTATGGGCTTCCAAATATCACTTTGCCAATTCCACAAGAACTGTCTTAGGGAATGGCTTCTTGAGGGGAAAGCTGTAACTCTGTGAGATGATTTCACAGAACACAAAGAAGTTTCTCAGAAAGCTTCCTTCTCTTTCTTATCGGAGTTTATTTCCTTTTGCCCTATATTCATCAAAGGGATCCGAAATATCTCTTCTCAGATTCCACAGAAATAAGTCTAGCAAAGAGATCCACGAAATACAGATGTAACTCTGTGAGATGAATTAACAGAACACTAAGCAGTTTCTCAGAAAGCTTCTTTGCAGATTTCATCTGAGGATATTTCCCTTTTCACCATAGCCCTCTATGGGCTTCCAAATATCACTTTGCCAATTCCACAAGAACTGTCTTAGCGAAAGACTTCTTGAGGGGAATGCTGTAACTCTGTGAGATGATTTCACAAAACACAAAGAACTTTCACAGAAAGCTTCTTTCTCTTTGTTATCGGAGGAGATTTCCTTTGGCCCTATAGTCTTAAAAGGCATCCGAAATATCTGTTCTCAGATTCCTCAGAAATAAGGCTAGCAAAGAGATCCACGAAATACAGATGTATCCCTGTGAGATGAATTAACAGAACACTAAGCAGTCTCTCAGAAAGCTTCTTTCCAGATTTCATCTGAGGATATTTCCTTTTTCACCATTGCCCTCTGTGGGCTTCCAAATATCACTTTGCCAATTCCACAAGAACTGTCTTAGCGAAAGGCTTCTTGAGGGGAAAGCTGTAACTCTGTGAGATGATTTCACAGAACACAAAGAAGATTCTCAGAAACCTTCCTTCTCTTTCTTATCGGACTTTATTTCCTTTGGCCCTATATTCATCAAAGGGATCCGAAATATCTCTTCTCAGATTCCACAGAAATAAGGCTAGCAAAGAGATCCACGAAATACAGATGTAACTCTGTGAGATGAATTAACAGACTCTAAGCAGTTTCTCAGAAAGCTTCTTTCTCTTTGTTATCGGAGGATATTTCCTTTGGCCCAGTAGTCTTCTGCGGGATCCGAAATATCTGTTCTCAGATTCCACAAAAAGAAGGCTAGCAAAGAGATCCACGAAATACAGATGTAACTCTGTGAGATGAATTAACAGAACACTAAGCAGTTTCTCAGAAAGCTTCTTTCCAGATTTCATCTGAGGATATTTCCTTTTTCACCATAGCCCTCTATGGGCTTCCAAATATCACTTTGCCAATTCCACAAGAACTGTCTTAGCGAAAGGCTTCTTGAGGGGAAAGCTGTAACTCTGTGAGATGATTTCACAGAACACAAAGAAGTTTCTCAGAAAGCTTCCTTCTCTTTCTTATCGGAGTTTATTTCGTTTGGCCCTATATTCATCAAAGGGATCCGAAATATCTCTTCTCAGATTCCACAGAAATAAGGCTAGCAAGTAGATCCACGAAACACAGATGTAACTCTGTGAGATGAATTAACAGAACACTAAGCAGTTTCTCAGAAAGCTTCTTTCCAGATTTCATCTGAGGATATTTCCTTTTTCACCATTGCCCTCTATGGGCTTCCAAATATCACTTTGCCAATTCAACAAGAACTGTCTTAGCGAAAGGCTTCTTGAGGGGAAAGCTGTAACTCTGTGAGATGATTTCACAGAACACAAAGAAGTTTCTCAGAAAGCTTCTTTCTCGTTGTTATCGGAGTTTATATCCTTTGGCCCTATAGTCTTCAAAGGGATCCGAAATATCTGTTCTCAGATTCCACAGAAATAAGGCTAGCAAAGAGATCCACGAAATACAGATGTAACTCTGTGAGATGAATTAACAGAACACTAAGCAGTTTCTCAGAAAGCTTCTTTCAGGATTTCATCTGAGGATAATTCCTTTTTCACCGTAGCCCTCTATGCGCTTCCAAATATCACTTTGCCAAGTCCAGAATAAATGTCTTAGCGAAAGACTTCTTGTGGGGAAAGCTGTAACTCTGTGAGATGATTTCACAGAACACAAAGAAGTTTCTCAGAAAGTTTCTTTCTCTTTGTTATCAGAGTTTATTTCCTTTGGCCCTATAGTCTTTAAAGGGATCCGAAATATCTGTTCTCAGATTCCACAGAAATAAGGCTAGCAAAGAGATCCACGAAATACAGATGTAACTCTGTGAGGTGAATTAACAGAACACTAAGCAGTTTCTCAGAAAGCTTCTTTCCAGATTTCATCTGAGGATATTTCCTTTTTCACCATAGCCCTGTATGGGCTTCCAAATATCACTTTGCCAATTCCACAATAAATGTCTTAGCGAAAGACTTCTTGTGGGGAAAGCTGTAACTCTGTGAGATGATTTCACAGAACACAAAGAAGTTTCTCAGAAAGTTTCTTTCTCTTTGTTATCGGAGTTTATTTCCTTTGGCCCTATAGTCTTTAAAGGGATCCGAAATATCTGTTCTCAGATTCCACAGAAATAAGGCTAGCAAAGAGATCCACGAAATACAGATGTAACTCTGTGAGATGAATTAACAGACACTAAGCAGTTTCTCAGAAAGCTTCTTTCCATATTTCATCTGAGGATATTTCCTTTTTCACCATTGCCCTCTATGGGCTTCAAAATATCACTTTGACAATTCCACAAGAACTGTCTTAGCGAAAGGCTTCTTGAGGGGAAAGCTGTAACTCTGTGAGATGATTTCACAGAACACAAAGAAGTTTCTCAGAAAGCTTCTTTCTCGTTGTTATCGGAGTTTATATCCTTTGGCCCTATAGTCTTCAAAGGGATCCGAAATATCTGTTCTCAGATTCCACAGAAATAAGGCTAGCAAAGAGATCCACGAAATACAGATGTAACTCTGTGAGATGAATTAACAGAACACTAAGCAGTTTCTCAGAAAGCTTCTTTCCAGATTTCATCTGAGGATATTTCCTTTTTCACCATTGCCCTCTATGGGCTTCCAAATATCACTTTGCCAATTCCACAAGAACTATCTTAGCGAAAGGCTTCTTGAGGGGAAAGCTGTAACTCTGTGAGATGATTTCACAGAACACAAAGAAGTTTCTCAGAAAGCTTCTTTCTCATTGTTATCGGAGTTTATATCCTTTGGCCCTATAGACTTCAAAGGGATCCGAAATATCTCTTCTCAGATTCCACTGAAATAAGGCTAGCAAAGAGATCCACGAAATACAGATGTAACTCTGTGAGATGAATTAACAGAACACTAAGCTGTTTCTCAGAAAGCTTCTTTCCAGAATTCATCTGAGGATATTTCCTTTTTCACCATAGCCGTCTATGGGCTTCCAAATATCACTTTGCCAATTCCACAAGAACTGTCTTAGCGAAAGGCTTCTTGAGGGGAAAGCTGTAACTCTGTGAGATGATTTCACAGAACACAAAGAAGTTTCTCAGAAAGCTTCTTTCTCTTTGTTATCGGAGGATATTTCGTTTGGCCCAATAGTCTTCTGCGTGATCCGAAATATCTTTTCTCAGATTCCACAAAAATAAGGCTAGCAAAGAGATCCACGAAATACAGATGTAACTCTGTGAGATGAATTAACAGAACACTAAGCAGTTTCTCAGAAAGCTTCTTTCCAGATTTCATCTGAGGATATTTCCTTTTTCACCATTGCCCTCTATGGGCTTCCAAATATCACTTTGCCAATTCCAAAAGAACTGTCTTAGCGAAAGGCTTCTTGAGGGGAAAGCTGTAACTCTGTGAGATGATTTCACAGAACACAAAGAAGTTTCTCAGAAAGCTTCTTTCTCATTGTTATCGGAGTTTATATCCTTTGTCCCTATAGTCTTCAAAGGGATCCGAAATATCTGTTCTCAGATTCCGCAGAAATAAGGCTAGCAAAGAGATCCTCGAAATACAGATGTAACTCTGTGAGATGAATTAACAGAACACTAAGCAGTTTCTCAGAAAGCTTCTTTCCAAATTTCATCTGAGGATATTTCCTTTTTCACCATAGCCCTCTATGCGCTTCCAAGTATCACTTTGCCAATTCCACAATAAATGTCTTAGCGAAAGACTTCTTGTGGGGAAAGCTGTAACTCTGTGAGATGATTTCACAGAACACAAAGAAGTTTCTCAGAAACCTTCTTTCTCTTTGTTATCGGAGTTTATTTCCTTAGGCCCTATAGTCTTTAAAGGGATCCGAAATATCTGTTCCCCAGTTCCACAGAAATAAGGCTAGCAAAGAGATCCAGGAAATACAGATGTAACTCTGTGAGATGAATTAACAGAACACTAAGCAGTTTCTCAGAAAGCTTCTTTCCAGATTTCATCTGAGGATATTTCCTTTTTCACCATTGCCCTCTATGGGCTTCCAAATATCACTTTGCCAATTCAACAAGAACTGTCCTAGAGAAAGGCTTCTTGTGGGGAAAGCTGTAACTCTGTGAGATGATTTCACAGAACACAAAAAGTTTCTCAGAAAGTTTCTTTCTCTTTGTTATCGGAGTATATTTCCTTTGGCCCTATGGTCTTTAAAGGGATCCGAAATATCTGTTCTCAGATTCCACAGAAATAAGGCTAGCAAAGAGATCCACGAAATACAGATGTAACTCTGTGAGATGAATTAACAGAACACTAAGCAGTTTCTCAGAAAGCTTCTTTCCAGATTTCATCTGAGGATATTTCCTTTTTCACCATTGCCCTCTATGGGCTTCCAAATATCACTTTGCCAATTCCACAAGAGCTGTCTTAGCGAAAGGCTTCTTGAGGGGAAAGCTGTAACTCTGTGAGATGATTTCACAGAACACAAAGAAGTTTCTCAGAAAGCTTCTTTCTCTTTGTTATCGGAGGATATTTCCTTTGGCCCAATAGTCTTCTGAGGGATCCGAAATATCTGTTCTCAGATTCCACAGAAATAAGGCTAGCAAAGAGATCCACGAAATACAGATGTAACTCTGTGAGATGAATTAACAGAACACTAAGCAGTTTCTCAGAAAGCTTCTTTCCAGATTTCATCTGAGGATATTTCCCTTTTCACCATAGCCCTCTATGGGCTTCCAAATATCACTTTGCCAATTCCACAAGAACTGTCTTAGCGAAAGACTTCTTGAGGGGAATGCTGTAACTCTGTGAGATGATTTCACAAAACACAAAGAACTTTCACAGAAAGCTTCTTTCTCTTTGTTATCGGAGGAGATTTCCTTTGGCCCTATAGTCTTAAAAGGCATCCGAAATATCTGTTCTCAGATTCCTCAGAAATAAGGCTAGCAAAGAGATCCACGAAATACAGATGTATCCCTGTGAGATGAATTAACAGAACACTAAGCAGTCTCTCAGAAAGCTTCTTTCCAGATTTCATCTGAGGATATTTCCTTTTTCACCATTGCCCTCTATGGGCTTCCAAATATCACTTTGCCAATTCCACAAGAACTGTCTTAGCGAAAGGCTTCTTGAGGGGAAAGCTGTAACTCTGTGAGATGATTTCACAGAACACAAAGAAGATTCTCAGAAACCTTCCTTCTCTTTCTTATCGGAGTTTATTTCCTTTGGCCCTATATTCATCAAATGGATCCGAAATATCTCTTCTCAAATTCCACAGAAATAAGGCTAGCAAAGAGATCCACGAAATACAGATGTAACTCTGTGAGATGAATTAACAGAACACTAAGCAGTTTCTCAGAAAGCTTCTTTCCAGATTTCATCTGAGGATATTTCCTTTTTCACCATTGCCCTCTATGGGCTTCCACATATCACTTTGCCAATTCAACAAGAACTGTCTTAGCGAAAGGTTTCTTGAGGGGAAAGCTGTAACTCTGTGAGATGATTTCACAGAACACAAAGAAGTTTCTCAGAAAGCTTCTTTCTCATTGTTATCGGAGTTTATATCCTTTGGCCCTATAGTCTTCAAAGGGATCCGAAATATCTGTTCTCAGATTCCACAGAAATAAGGCTAGCAAAGAGATCCACGAAATACAGATGTAACTCTGTGAGATGAATTGAGAGAACACTAAGCAGTTTCTCAGAAAGCTTCTTTCCAGATTTCATCTGAGGATATTTCCTTTTTCACCATAGCCCTCTATGGGCTTCCAAATATCACTTTGCCAATTCCACAAGAACTGTGTTAGCGAAAGGCTTCTTGAGGGGAAAGCTGTAACTCTGTGAGATGATTTCACAGAACACAAAGAAGTTTCTCAGAAAGTTTCTTTCTCTTTGTTATCGGAGTTTATTTCCTTTGGCCCTATAGTCTTTAAAGGCATCCGAAATATCTCTTCTCAGATTCCACAGAAATAAGGCTAGCAAAGAGATCCACGAAACACAGATGTAACTCTGTGAGATGAAATAACAGAACACTAAGCAGTTTCTCAGAAAGCATCTTTCCAGATTTCATCTGAGGATATTTCCTTTTTCACCATTGCCCTCTATGGGCTTCCAAATATCACTTTGCCTATTCCAGAAGAACTATCTTAGCGAAAGGCTTCTTGAGGGGAAGCTGTAACTCTGTGAGATGATTTCACAGAACACAAAGAAGTTTCTCAGAAAGCTTCTTTCTCATTGTTATCGGAGGATATTTCCTTTGGCCCAGTAGTCTTCTGCGGGATCCGAAATATCTGTTCTCAGATTCCACAAAAAGAAGGCTAGCAAAGAGATCCACGAAATACAGATGTAACTCTGTGAGATGAATTAACAGAACACTAAGCAGTTTCTCAGAAAGCTTCTTTCCAGATTTCATCTGAGGATATTTCCTTTTTCACCATAGCCCTCTATGGGCTTCCAAATATCACTTTGCCAATTCCACAAGAACTGTCTTAGCGAAAGGCTTCTTGAGGGGAAAGCTGTAACTCTGTGAGATGATTTCACAGAACACAAAGAAGTTTCTCAGAAAGCTTCCTTCTCTTTCTTATCGGAGTTTATTTCGTTTGGCCCTATATTCATCAAAGGGATCCGAAATATCTCTTCTCAGATTCCACAGAAATAAGGCTAGCAAGTAGATCCACGAAACACAGATGTAACTCTGTGAGATGAATTAACAGAACACTAAGCAGTTTCTCAGAAAGCTTCTTTCCAGATTTCATCTGAGGATATTTCCTTTTTCACCATTGCCCTCTATGGGCTTCCAAATATCACTTTGCCAATTCAACAAGAACTGTCTTAGCGAAAGGCTTCTTGAGGGGAAAGCTGTAACTCTGTGAGATGATTTCACAGAACACAAAGAAGTTTCTCAGAAAGCTTCTTTCTCGTTGTTATCGGAGTTTATATCCTTTGGCCCTATAGTCTTCAAAGGGATCCGAAATATCTGTTCTCAGATTCCACAGAAATAAGGCTAGCAAAGAGATCCACGAAATACAGATGTAACTCTGTGAGATGAATTAACAGAACACTAAGCAGTTTCTCAGAAAGCTTCTTTCAGGATTTCATCTGAGGATAATTCCTTTTTCACCATAGCCCTCTATGCGCTTCCAAATATCACTTTGCCAAGTCCAGAATAAATGTCTTAGCGAAAGACTTCTTGTGGGGAAAGCTGTAACTCTGTGAGATGATTTCACAGAACACAAAGAAGTTTCTCAGAAAGTTTCTTTCTCTTTGTTATCAGAGTTTATTTCCTTTGGCCCTATAGTCTTTAAAGGGATCCGAAATATCTGTTCTCAGATTCCACAGAAATAAGGCTAGCAAAGAGATCCACGAAATACAGATGTAACTCTGTGAGGTGAATTAACAGAACACTAAGCAGTTTCTCAGAAAGCTTCTTTCCAGATTTCATCTGAGGATATTTCGTTTTTCACCATAGCCCTCTATGCGCTTCCAAATATCACTTTGCCAATTCCACAATAAATGTCTTAGCGAAAGACTTCTTGTGGGGAAAGCTGTAACTCTGTGAGATGATTTCACAGAACACAAAGAAGTTTCTCAGAAAGTTTCTTTCTCTTTGTTATCGGAGTTTATTTCCTTTGGCCCTATAGTCTTTAAAGGGATCCGAAATATCTGTTCTCAGATTCCACAGAAATAAGGCTAGCAAAGAGATCCACGAAATACAGATGTAACTCTGTGAGATGAATTAACAGACACTAAGCAGTTTCTCAGAAAGCTTCTTTCCATATTTCATCTGAGGATATTTCCTTTTTCACCATTGCCCTCTATGGGCTTCAAAATATCACTTTGACAATTCCACAAGAACTGTCTTAGCGAAAGGCTTCTTGAGGGGAAAGCTGTAACTCTGTGAGATGATTTCACAGAACACAAAGAAGTTTCTCAGAAAGCTTCTTTCTCGTTGTTATCGGAGTTTATATCCTTTGGCCCTATAGTCTTCAAAGGGATCCGAAATATCTGTTCTCAGATTCCACAGAAATAAGGCTAGCAAAGAGATCCACGAAATACAGATGTAACTCTGTGAGATGAATTAACAGAACACTAAGCAGTTTCTCAGAAAGCTTCTTTCCAGATTTCATCTGAGGATATTTCCTTTTTCACCATTGCCCTCTATGGGCTTCCAAATATCACTTTGCCAATTCCACAAGAACTATCTTAGCGAAAGGCTTCTTGAGGGGAAAGCTGTAACTCTGTGAGATGATTTCACAGAACACAAAGAAGTTTCTCAGAAAGCTTCTTTCTCATTGTTATCGGAGTTTATATCCTTTGGCCCTATAGACTTCAAAGGGATCCGAAATATCTCTTCTCAGATTCCACTGAAATAAGGCTAGCAAAGAGATCCACGAAATACACATGTAACTCTGTGAGATGAATTGACAGAACACTAAGCAGTTTCTCAGAAAGCTTCTTTCCAGAATTCATCTGAGGATATTTCCTTTTTCACCATAGCCGTCTATGGGCTTCCAAATATCACTTTGCCAATTCCACAAGAACTGTCTTAGCGAAAGGCTTCTTGAGGGGAAAGCTGTAACTCTGTGAGATGATTTCACAGAACACAAAGAAGTTTCTCAGAAAGCTTCTTTCTCGTTGTTATCGGAGTTTATATCCTTTGGCCCTATAGTCTTCAAAGGGATCCGAAATATCTGTTCTCAGATTCCACAAAATAAGGCTAGCAAAGAGATCAACGAAATACAGATGTAACTCGGTGAGATGAATTAACAGAACACTAAGCAGTTTCTCAGAAAGCTTCTTTCCAGATTTCATCTGAGGATATTTCCTTTTTCACCATAGCCCACTATGGGCTTCCAAACATCACTTTGCCAATTCCACAAGAACTGTTTTAGCGAAAGGCTTCTTGAGGGGAAAGCTGTAACTCTGTGAGATGATTTCACAGAACACAAAGAAGTTTCTCAGAAAGCTTCCTTCTCTTTCTTATCGGAGTTTATTTCCTTTTGCCCTATATTCATCAAAGGGATACGAAATATCTCTTCTCAGATTCCACAGAAATAAGGCTAGCAAAGAGATCCACGAAATACAGATGTAACCCTGTGAGATGAATTAACAGAACACTAAGCAGTTTCTCAGAAAGCTTCTTTCCAGATTTCATCTGAGGATATTTCCCTTTTCACCATAGCCCTCTATGGGCTTCCAAATAGCACTTTGCCAATTCCACAAGAACTGTCTTAGCGAAAGGCTTCTTGAGGGGAAGCTGTAACTCTGTGAGATGATTTCACAGAACACAAAGAAGTTTCTCAGAAAGCTTCTTTCTCTTTGTTATCGGAGGATATTTCGTTTGGCCCAATAGTCTTCTGCGTGATCCGAAATATCTTTTCTCAGATTCCACAAAAATAAGGCTAGCAAAGAGATCCACGAAATACAGATGTAACTCTGTGAGATGAATTAACAGAACACTAAGCAGTTTCTCAGAAAGCTTCTTTCCAGATTTCATCTGAGGATATTTCCTTTTTCACCATTGCCCTCTATGGGCTTCCAAATATCACTTTGCCAATTCCAAAAGAACTGTCTTAGCGAAAGGCTTCTTGAGGGGAAAGCTGTAACTCTGTGAGATGATTTCACAGAACACAAAGAAGTTTCTCAGAAAGCTTCTTTCTCATTGTTATCGGAGTTTATATCCTTTGTCCCTATAGTCTTCAAAGGGATCCGAAATATCTGTTCTCAGATTCCGCAGAAATAAGGCTAGCAAAGAGATCCTCGAAATACAGATGTAACTCTGTGAGATGAATTAACAGAACACTAAGCAGTTTCTCAGAAAGCTTCTTTCCAAATTTCATCTGAGGATATTTCCTTTTTCACCATAGCCCTCTATGCGCTTCCAAGTATCACTTTGCCAATTCCACAATAAATGTCTTAGCGAAAGACTTCTTGTGGGGAAAGCTGTAACTCTGTGAGATGATTTCACAGAACACAAAGAAGTTTCTCAGAAACCTTCTTTCTCTTTGTTATCGGAGTTTATTTCCTTAGGCCCTATAGTCTTTAAAGGGATCCGAAATATCTGTTCCCCAGTTCCACAGAAATAAGGCTAGCAAAGAGATCCAGGAAATACAGATGTAACTCTGTGAGATGAATTAACAGAACACTAAGCAGTTTCTCAGAAAGCTTCTTTCCAGATTTCATCTGAGGATATTTCCTTTTTCACCATTGCCCTCTATGGGCTTCCAAATATCACTTTGCCAATTCAACAAGAACTGTCTTAGAGAAAGGCTTCTTGTGGGGAAAGCTGTAACTCTGTGAGATGATTTCACAGAACACAAAAAGTTTCTCAGAAAGTTTCTTTCTCTTTGTTATCGGAGTATATTTCCTTTGGCCCTATGTTCTTTAAAGGGATCCGAAATATCTGTTCTCAGATTCCACAGAAATAAGGCTAGCAAAGAGATCCACGAAATACAGATGTAACTCTGTGAGATGAATTAACAGAACACTAAGCAGTTTCTCAGAAAGCTTCTTTCCAGATTTCATCTGAGGATATTTCCTTTTTCACCATTGCCCTCTATGGGCTTCCAAATATCACTTTGCCAATTCCACAAGAGCTGTCTTAGCGAAAGGCTTCTTGAGGGGAAAGCAGTAACTCTGTGAGATGATTTCACAGAACACAAAGAAGTTTCTCAGAAAGCTTCTTTCTCTTTGTTATCGGAGGATATTTCCTTTGGCCCAATAGTCTTCTGAGGGATCCGAAATATCTGTTCTCAGATTCCACAGAAATAAGGCTAGCAAAGAGATCCACGAAATACAGATGTAACTCTTTGAGATGAATTAACAGAACACTAAGCAGTTTCTCAGAAAGCTTCTTTCCAGAATTCATCTGAGGATATTTCCTTTTTCACCATAGCCGTCTATGGGCTTCCAAATATCACTTTGCGAATTCCACAAGAACTGTCTTAGCGAAAGGCTTCTTGAGGCGAAAGCTGTAAGTCTGTGAGATGATTTCACAGAACACAAAGAAGTTTCTCAGAAAGCTTCTTTCTCGTTTTTATCGGAGTTTATATCCTTTGGCCCTATAGTCTTCAAAGGGATCCGAAATATCTGTTCTCAGATTCCACAGAAATAAGGCTAGCAAAGAGATCCACGAAATACAGATGTAACTCTGTGAGATGAATTAACAGAACACTAAGCAGTTTCTCAGAAAGCTTTTTTCCAGATTTCATCTGAGGATATTTCCTTTTTCACCATAGCCCACTATGGGCTTCCAAACATCACTTTGCCAATTCCACAAGAACTGTCTTAGCGAAAGGCTTCTTGAGGGGAAAGCTGTAACTCTGTGAGATGATTTCACAGAACACAAAGAAGTTTCTCAGAAAGCTTCCTTCTCTTTCTTATCGGAGTTTATTTCCTTTTGCCCTATATTCATCAAAGGGATACGAAATATCTCTTCTCAGATTCCACAGAAATAAGGCTAGCAAAGAGATCCACGAAATACAGATGTAAATCTGTGAGATGAATTAACAGAACACTAAGCAGTTTCTCAGAAAGCTTCTTTCCAGATTTCATCTGAGGATATTTCCCTTTTCACCATAGCCCTCTATGGGCTTCCAAATAGCACTTTGCCAATTCCACAAGAACTGTCTTAGCGAAAGACTTCTTGAGGGGAATGCTGTAACTCTGTGAGATGATTTCACAGAACACAAAGAAGTTTCTCAGAAAGCTTCTTTCTCTTTGTTATCGGAGGAGATTTCCTTTGGCCCTATAGTCTTCAAAGGCATCCGAAATATCTGTTCTCAGATTCCACAGAAATAAGGCTAGCAAAGAGATCCACGAAATACAGATGTAACTCTGTGAGATGAATTAACAGAACACTAAGCAGTTTCTCAGAAAGCTTCTTTCCAGATTTCATCTGAGGATATTTCCTTTTTCACCATAGCCCTCTATGGGCTTCCAAATATCACTTTCCCAATTCCACAAGAACTGTCTTAGCGAAAGGCTTCTTGAGGGGAAAGCTGTAACTCTGTGAGATGATTTCACAGAATACAAAGAAGTTTCTCAGAAAGCTTCTTTCTCGTTGTTATCGGAGTTTATATCCTTTGGCCCTATAGTCTTCAAAGGGATCCGAAATATCTGTTCTCAGATTCCACAGAAATAAGGCTAGGAAAGAGATCCACGAAATACGGATGTAACTCTGTGAGATGAATTAACAGAACACTAAGCAGTTTCTCAGAAAGCTTCTTTCCAGATTTCATCTGAGGATATTTCCTTTTTAACCATAGCCCTCTATGGGCTTCCAAATATCACTTTGCCAATTCCACAAGAAATGTCTTAGTGAAAGGCTTCTTGAGGGGAAAGCTGTAACTCTGTGAGATGATTTCACAGAACACAAAGAAGTTTCTCAGAAAGCTTCTTTCTCGTTGTTATCGGAGTTTATATCCTTTGGCCCTATAGTCTTCAAAGGGATCCGAAATATCTGTTCTCAGATTCCACAGAAATAAGGCTAGCAAAGAGATCAACGAAATACAGATGTAACTCGGTGAGATGAATTAACAGAACACTAAGCAGTTTCTCAGAAAGCTTCTTTCCAGATTTCATCTGAGGATATTTCCTTTTTCACCATAGCCCACTATGGGCTTCCAAACATCACTTTGCCAATTCCACAAGAACTGTTTTAGCGAAAGGCTTCTTGAGGGGAAAGCTGTAACTCTGTGAGATGATTTCACAGAACACAAAGAAGTTTCTCAGAAAGCTTCCTTCTCTTTCTTATCGGAGTTTATTTCCTTTTGCCCTATATTCATCAAAGGGATACGAAATATCTCTTCTCAGATTCCACAGAAATAAGGCTAGCAAAGAGATCCACGAAATACAGATGTAACCCTGTGAGATGAATTAACAGAACACTAAGCAGTTTCTCAGAAAGCTTCTTTCCAGATTTCATCTGAGGATATTTCCCTTTTCACCATAGCCCTCTATGGGCTTCCAAATAGCACTTTGCCAATTCCACAAGAACTGTCTTAGCGAAAGGCTTCTTGAGGGGAAGCTGTAACTCTGTGAGATGATTTCACAGAACACAAAGAAGTTTCTCAGAAAGCTTCTTTCTCTTTGTTATCGGAGGATATTTCGTTTGGCCCAATAGTCTTCTGCGTGATCCGAAATATCTTTTCTCAGATTCCACAAAAATAAGGCTAGCAAAGAGATCCACGAAATACAGATGTAACTCTGTGAGATGAATTAACAGAACACTAAGCAGTTTCTCAGAAAGCTTCTTTCCAGATTTCATCTGAGGATATTTCCTTTTTCACCATTGCCCTCTATGGGCTTCCAAATATCACTTTGCCAATTCCAAAAGAACTGTCTTAGCGAAAGGCTTCTTGAGGGGAAAGCTGTAACTCTGTGAGATGATTTCACAGAACACAAAGAAGTTTCTCAGAAAGCTTCTTTCTCATTGTTATCGGAGTTTATATCCTTTGTCCCTATAGTCTTCAAAGGGATCCGAAATATCTGTTCTCAGATTCCGCAGAAATAAGGCTAGCAAAGAGATCCTCGAAATACAGATGTAACTCTGTGAGATGAATTAACAGAACACTAAGCAGTTTCTCAGAAAGCTTCTTTCCAAATTTCATCTGAGGATATTTCCTTTTTCACCATAGCCCTCTATGCGCTTCCAAGTATCACTTTGCCAATTCCACAATAAATGTCTTAGCGAAAGACTTCTTGTGGGGAAAGCTGTAACTCTGTGAGATGATTTCACAGAACACAAAGAAGTTTCTCAGAAACCTTCTTTCTCTTTGTTATCGGAGTTTATTTCCTTAGGCCCTATAGTCTTTAATGGGATCCGAAATATCTGTTCCCCAGTTCCACAGAAATAAGGCTAGCAAAGAGATCCAGGAAATACAGATGTAACTCTGTGAGATGAATTAACAGAACACTAAGCAGTTTCTCAGAAAGCTTCTTTCCAGATTTCATCTGAGGATATTTCCTTTTTCACCATTGCCCTCTATGGGCTTCCAAATATCACTTTGCCAATTCAACAAGAACTGTCTTAGAGAAAGGCTTCTTGTGGGGAAAGCTGTAACTCTGTGAGATGATTTCACAGAACACAAAAAGTTTCTCAGAAAGTTTCTTTCTCTTTGTTATCGGAGTATATTTCCTTTGGCCCTATGGTCTTTAAAGGGATCCGAAATATCTGTTCTCAGATTCCACAGAAATAAGGCTAGCAAAGAGATCCACGAAATACAGATGTAACTCTGTGAGATGAATTAACAGAACACTAAGCAGTTTCTCAGAAAGCTTCTTTCCAGATTTCATCTGAGGATATTTCCTTTTTCACCATTGCCCTCTATGGGCTTCCAAATATCACTTTGCCAATTCCACAAGAGCTGTCTTAGCGAAAGGCTTCTTGAGGGGAAAGCTGTAACTCTGTGAGATGATTTCACAGAACACAAAGAAGTTTCTCAGAAAGCTTCTTTCTCTTTGTTATCGGAGGATATTTCCTTTGGCCCAATAGTCTTCTGAGGGATCCGAAATATCTGTTCTCAGATTCCACAGAAATAAGGCTAGCAAAGAGATCCACGAAATACAGATGTAACTCTTTGAGATGAATTAACAGAACACTAAGCAGTTTCTCAGAAAGCTTCTTTCCAGAATTCATCTGAGGATATTTCCTTTTTCACCATAGCCGTCTATGGGCTTCCAAATATCACTTTGCGAATTCCACAAGAACTGTCTTAGCGAAAGGCTTCTTGAGGCGAAAGCTGTAAGTCTGTGAGATGATTTCACAGAACACAAAGAAGTTTCTCAGAAAGCTTCTTTCTCGTTTTTATCGGAGTTTATATCCTTTGGCCCTATAGTCTTCAAAGGGATCCGAAATATCTGTTCTCAGATTCCACAGAAATAAGGCTAGCAAAGAGATCCACGAAATACAGATGTAACTCTGTGAGATGAATTAACAGAACACTAAGCAGTTTCTCAGAAAGCTTTTTTCCAGATTTCATCTGAGGATATTTCCTTTTTCACCATAGCCCACTATGGGCTTCCAAACATCACTTTGCCAATTCCACAAGAACTGTCTTAGCGAAAGGCTTCTTGAGGGGAAAGCTGTAACTCTGTGAGATGATTTCACAGAACACAAAGAAGTTTCTCAGAAAGCTTCCTTCTCTTTCTTATCGGAGTTTATTTCCTTTTGCCCTATATTCATCAAAGGGATACGAAATATCTCTTCTCAGATTCCACAGAAATAAGGCTAGCAAAGAGATCCACGAAATACAGATGTAAATCTGTGAGATGAATTAACAGAACACTAAGCAGTTTCTCAGAAAGCTTCTTTCCAGATTTCATCTGAGGATATTTCCCTTTTCACCATAGCCCTCTATGGGCTTCCAAATAGCACTTTGCCAATTCCACAAGAACTGTCTTAGCGAAAGACTTCTTGAGGGGAATGCTGTAACTCTGTGAGATGATTTCACAGAACACAAAGAAGTTTCTCAGAAAGCTTCTTTCTCTTTGTTATCGGAGGAGATTTCCTTTGGCCCTATAGTCTTCAAAGGCATCCGAAATATCTGTTCTCAGATTCCACAGAAATAAGGCTAGCAAAGAGATCCACGAAATACAGATGTAACTCTGTGAGATGAATTAACAGAACACTAAGCAGTTTCTCAGAAAGCTTCTTTCCAGATTTCATCTGAGGATATTTCCTTTTTCACCATAGCCCTCTATGGGCTTCCAAATATCACTTTCCCAATTCCACAAGAACTGTCTTAGCGAAAGGCTTCTTGAGGGGAAAGCTGTAACTCTGTGAGATGATTTCACAGAACACAAAGAAGTTTCTCAGAAAGCTTCTTTCTCGTTGTTATCGGAGTTTATATCCTTTGGCCCTATAGTCTTCAAAGGGATCCGAAATATCTGTTCTCAGATTCCACAGAAATAAGGCTAGGAAAGAGATCCACGAAATACGGATGTAACTCTGTGAGATGAATTAACAGAACACTAAGCAGTTTCTCAGAAAGCTTCTTTCCAGATTTCATCTGAGGATATTTCCTTTTTAACCATAGCCCTCTATGGGCTTCCAAATATCACTTTGCCAATTCCACAAGAAATGTCTTAGTGAAAGGCTTCTTGAGGGGAAAGCTGTAACTCTGTGAGATGATTTCACAGAACACAAAGAAGTTTCTCAGAAAATTTCTTTCTCTTTGTTAACGGAGTTTATTTCCTTTGGCCCTATAGTCTTTAAAGTGTTATGAAATATCTGTTCTCAGATTCCACAGAAATAAGGCTAGCAAAGAGATCCACGAAATACAGATGTAACTCTGTGAGGTGAATTAACAGAACACTAAGCAGTTTCTCAGAAAGCTTCTTTCCAGATTTCATCTGAGGATATTTCCTTTTTCACCATAGCCCTCTATGCGCTTCCAAATATCACTTTGCCAATTCCACAATAAATGTCTTAGCGAAAGACTTCTTGTGGGGAAAGCTGTAACTCTGTGAGATGATTTCACAAAACACAAAGAAGTTTCTCAGAAAGTTTCTTTCTCTTTGTTATCGGAGTTTATATCCTTTGGCCCTATAGTCTTCAAAGGGATCCGAAATATCTGTTCTCAGATTCCACAGAAATAAGGCTAGCAAAGAGATCCACGAAATACAGATGTAACTCTGTGAGATGAATTAACAGAACACTAAGCAGTTTCTCAGAAAGCTTCTTTCCAGATTTCATCTGAGGATATTTCCTTTTTCACCATTGCCCTCTATGGGCTTCCAAATATCACTTTGCCAATTCCACAAGAACTATCTTAGCGAAAGGCTTCTTGAGGGGAAAGCTGTAACTCTGTGAGATGATTTCACAGAACACAAAGAAGTTCCTCAGAAAGCTTCTTTCTCTTTGTTATCGGAGGATATTTCGTTTGGCCCAATAGTCTTCTGCGTGATCCGAAATATCTTTTCTCAGATTCCACAAAAATAAGGCTAGCAAAGAGATCCACGAAATACAGATGTAACTCTGTGAGATGAATTAACAGAACACTAAGCAGTTTCTCAGAAAGCTTCTTTCCAGATTTCATCTGAGGATATTTCCTTTTTCACCATTGCCCTCTATGGGCTTCCAAATATCACTTTGCCAATTCCAAAAGAACTGTCTTAGCGAAAGGCTTCTTGAGGGGAAAGCTGTAACTCTGTGAGATGATTTCACAGAACACAAAGAAGTTTCTCAGAAAGCTTCTTTCTCATTGTTATCGGAGTTTATATCCTTTGTCCCTATAGTCTTCAAAGGGATCCGAAATATCTGTTCTCAGATTCCGCAGAAATAAGGCTAGCAAAGAGATCCTCGAAATACAGATGTAACTCTGTGAGATGAATTAACAGAACACTAAGCAGTTTCTCAGAAAGCTTCTTTCCAAATTTCATCTGAGGATATTTCCTTTTTCACCATAGCCCTCTATGCGCTTCCAAGTATCACTTTGCCAATTCCACAATAAATGTCTTAGCGAAAGACTTCTTGTGGGGAAAGCTGTAACTCTGTGAGATGATTTCACAGAACACAAAGAAGTTTCTCAGAAACCTTCTTTCTCTTTGTTATCGGAGTTTATTTCCTTAGGCCCTATAGTCTTTAAAGGGATCCGAAATATCTGTTCCCCAGTTCCACAGAAATAAGGCTAGCAAAGAGATCCAGGAAATACAGATGTAACTCTGTGAGATGAATTAACAGAACACTAAGCAGTTTCTCAGAAAGCTTCTTTCCAGATTTCATCTGAGGATATTTCCTTTTTCACCATTGCCCTCTATGGGCTTCCAAATATCACTTTGCCAATTCAACAAGAACTGTCTTAGAGAAAGGCTTCTTGTGGGGAAAGCTGTAACTCTGTGAGATGATTTCACAGAACACAAAAAGTTTCTCAGAAAGTTTCTTTCTCTTTGTTATCGGAGTATATTTCCTTTGGCCCTATGGTCTTTAAAGGGATCCGAAATATCTGTTCTCAGATTCCACAGAAATAAGGCTAGCAAAGAGATCCACGAAATACAGATGTAACTCTGTGAGATGAATTAACAGAACACTAAGCAGTTTCTCAGAAAGCTTCTTTCCAGATTTCATCTGAGGATATTTCCTTTTTCACCATTGCCCTCTATGGGCTTCCAAATATCACTTTGCCAATTCCACAAGAGCTGTCTTAGCGAAAGGCTTCTTGAGGGGAAAGCTGTAACTCTGTGAGATGATTTCACAGAACACAAAGAAGTTTCTCAGAAAGCTTCTTTCTCTTTGTTATCGGAGGATATTTCCTTTGGCCCAATAGTCTTCTGAGGGATCCGAAATATCTGTTCTCAGATTCCACAGAAATAAGGCTAGCAAAGAGATCCACGAAATACAGATGTAACTCTTTGAGATGAATTAACAGAACACTAAGCAGTTTCTCAGAAAGCTTCTTTCCAGAATTCATCTGAGGATATTTCCTTTTTCACCATAGCCGTCTATGGGCTTCCAAATATCACTTTGCGAATTCCACAAGAACTGTCTTAGCGAAAGGCTTCTTGAGGCGAAAGCTGTAAGTCTGTGAGATGATTTCACAGAACACAAAGAAGTTTCTCAGAAAGCTTCTTTCTCGTTTTTATCGGAGTTTATATCCTTTGGCCCTATAGTCTTCAAAGGGATCCGAAATATCTGTTCTCAGATTCCACAGAAATAAGGCTAGCAAAGAGATCCACGAAATACAGATGTAACTCTGTGAGATGAATTAACAGAACACTAAGCAGTTTCTCAGAAAGCTTTTTTCCAGATTTCATCTGAGGATATTTCCTTTTTCACCATAGCCCACTATGGGCTTCCAAACATCACTTTGCCAATTCCACAAGAACTGTCTTAGCGAAAGGCTTCTTGAGGGGAAAGCTGTAACTCTGTGAGATGATTTCACAGAACACAAAGAAGTTTCTCAGAAAGCTTCCTTCTCTTTCTTATCGGAGTTTATTTCCTTTTGCCCTATATTCATCAAAGGGATACGAAATATCTCTTCTCAGATTCCACAGAAATAAGGCTAGCAAAGAGATCCACGAAATACAGATGTAAATCTGTGAGATGAATTAACAGAACACTAAGCAGTTTCTCAGAAAGCTTCTTTCCAGATTTCATCTGAGGATATTTCCCTTTTCACCATAGCCCTCTATGGGCTTCCAAATAGCACTTTGCCAATTCCACAAGAACTGTCTTAGCGAAAGACTTCTTGAGGGGAATGCTGTAACTCTGTGAGATGATTTCACAGAACACAAAGAAGTTTCTCAGAAAGCTTCTTTCTCTTTGTTATCGGAGGAGATTTCCTTTGGCCCTATAGTCTTCAAAGGCATCCGAAATATCTGTTCTCAGATTCCACAGAAATAAGGCTAGCAAAGAGATCCACGAAATACAGATGTAACTCTGTGAGATGAATTAACAGAACACTAAGCAGTTTCTCAGAAAGCTTCTTTCCAGATTTCATCTGAGGATATTTCCTTTTTCACCATAGCCCTCTATGGGCTTCCAAATATCACTTTCCCAATTCCACAAGAACTGTCTTAGCGAAAGGCTTCTTGAGGGGAAAGCTGTAACTCTGTGAGATGATTTCACAGAACACAAAGAAGTTTCTCAGAAAGCTTCTTTCTCGTTGTTATCGGAGTTTATATCCTTTGGCCCTATAGTCTTCAAAGGGATCCGAAATATCTGTTCTCAGATTCCACAGAAATAAGGCTAGGAAAGAGATCCACGAAATACGGATGTAACTCTGTGAGATGAATTAACAGAACACTAAGCAGTTTCTCAGAAAGCTTCTTTCCAGATTTCATCTGAGGATATTTCCTTTTTAACCATAGCCCTCTATGGGGTTCCAAATATCACTTTGCCAATTCCACAAGAAATGTCTTAGTGAAAGGCTTCTTGAGGGGAAAGCTGTAACTCTGTGAGATGATTTCACAGAACACAAAGAAGTTTCTCAGAAAATTTCTTTCTCTTTGTTAACGGAGTTTATTTCCTTTGGCCCTATAGTCTTTAAAGTGTTATGAAATATCTGTTCTCAGATTCCACAGAAATAAGGCTAGCAAAGAGATCCACGAAATACAGATGTAACTCTGTGAGGTGAATTAACAGAACACTAAGCAGTTTCTCAGAAAGCTTCTTTCCAGATTTCATCTGAGGATATTTCCCTTTTCACCATAGCCCTCTATGGGCTTCCAAATAGCACTTTGCCAATTCCACAAGAACTGTCTTAGCGAAAGGCTTCTTGAGGGGAAGCTGTAACTCTGTGAGATGATTTCACAGAACACAAAGAAGTTTCTCAGAAAGCTTCTTTCTCTTTGTTATCGGAGGATATTTCGTTTGGCCCAATAGTCTTCTGCGTGATCCGAAATATCTTTTCTCAGATTCCACAAAAATAAGGCTAGCAAAGAGATCCACGAAATACAGATGTAACTCTGTGAGATGAATTAACAGAACACTAAGCAGTTTCTCAGAAAGCTTCTTTCCAGATTTCATCTGAGGATATTTCCTTTTTCACCATTGCCCTCTATGGGCTTCCAAATATCACTTTGCCAATTCCAAAAGAACTGTCTTAGCGAAAGGCTTCTTGAGGGGAAAGCTGTAACTCTGTGAGATGATTTCACAGAACACAAAGAAGTTTCTCAGAAAGCTTCTTTCTCATTGTTATCGGAGTTTATATCCTTTGTCCCTATAGTCTTCAAAGGGATCCGAAATATCTGTTCTCAGATTCCGCAGAAATAAGGCTAGCAAAGAGATCCTCGAAATACAGATGTAACTCTGTGAGATGAATTAACAGAACACTAAGCAGTTTCTCAGAAAGCTTCTTTCCAAATTTCATCTGAGGATATTTCCTTTTTCACCATAGCCCTCTATGCGCTTCCAAGTATCACTTTGCCAATTCCACAATAAATGTCTTAGCGAAAGACTTCTTGTGGGGAAAGCTGTAACTCTGTGAGATGATTTCACAGAACACAAAGAAGTTTCTCAGAAACCTTCTTTCTCTTTGTTATCGGAGTTTATTTCCTTAGGCCCTATAGTCTTTAAAGGGATCCGAAATATCTGTTCCCCAGTTCCACAGAAATAAGGCTAGCAAAGAGATCCAGGAAATACAGATGTAACTCTGTGAGATGAATTAACAGAACACTAAGCAGTTTCTCAGAAAGCTTCTTTCCAGATTTCATCTGAGGATATTTCCTTTTTCACCATTGCCCTCTATGGGCTTCCAAATATCACTTTGCCAATTCAACAAGAACTGTCTTAGAGAAAGGCTTCTTGTGGGGAAAGCTGTAACTCTGTGAGATGATTTCACAGAACACAAAAAGTTTCTCAGAAAGTTTCTTTCTCTTTGTTATCGGAGTATATTTCCTTTGGCCCTATGGTCTTTAAAGGGATCCGAAATATCTGTTCTCAGATTCCACAGAAATAAGGCTAGCAAAGAGATCCACGAAATACAGATGTAACTCTGTGAGATGAATTAACAGAACACTAAGCAGTTTCTCAGAAAGCTTCTTTCCAGATTTCATCTGAGGATATTTCCTTTTTCACCATTGCCCTCTATGGGCTTCCAAATATCACTTTGCCAATTCCACAAGAGCTGTCTTAGCGAAAGGCTTCTTGAGGGGAAAGCTGTAACTCTGTGAGATGATTTCACAGAACACAAAGAAGTTTCTCAGAAAGCTTCTTTCTCTTTGTTATCGGAGGATATTTCCTTTGGCCCAATAGTCTTCTGAGGGATCCGAAATATCTGTTCTCAGATTCCACAGAAATAAGGCTAGCAAAGAGATCCACGAAATACAGATGTAACTCTTTGAGATGAATTAACAGAACACTAAGCAGTTTCTCAGAAAGCTTCTTTCCAGAATTCATCTGAGGATATTTCCTTTTTCACCATAGCCGTCTATGGGCTTCCAAATATCACTTTGCGAATTCCACAAGAACTGTCTTAGCGAAAGGCTTCTTGAGGCGAAAGCTGTAAGTCTGTGAGATGATTTCACAGAACACAAAGAAGTTTCTCAGAAAGCTTCTTTCTCGTTTTTATCGGAGTTTATATCCTTTGGCCCTATAGTCTTCAAAGGGATCCGAAATATCTGTTCTCAGATTCCACAGAAATAAGGCTAGCAAAGAGATCCACGAAATACAGATGTAACTCTGTGAGATGAATTAACAGAACACTAAGCAGTTTCTCAGAAAGCTTTTTTCCAGATTTCATCTGAGGATATTTCCTTTTTCACCATAGCCCACTATGGGCTTCCAAACATCACTTTGCCAATTCCACAAGAACTGTCTTAGCGAAAGGCTTCTTGAGGGGAAAGCTGTAACTCTGTGAGATGATTTCACAGAACACAAAGAAGTTTCTCAGAAAGCTTCCTTCTCTTTCTTATCGGAGTTTATTTCCTTTTGCCCTATATTCATCAAAGGGATACGAAATATCTCTTCTCAGATTCCACAGAAATAAGGCTAGCAAAGAGATCCACGAAATACAGATGTAAATCTGTGAGATGAATTAACAGAACACTAAGCAGTTTCTCAGAAAGCTTCTTTCCAGATTTCATCTGAGGATATTTCCCTTTTCACCATAGCCCTCTATGGGCTTCCAAATAGCACTTTGCCAATTCCACAAGAACTGTCTTAGCGAAAGACTTCTTGAGGGGAATGCTGTAACTCTGTGAGATGATTTCACAGAACACAAAGAAGTTTCTCAGAAAGCTTCTTTCTCTTTGTTATCGGAGGAGATTTCCTTTGGCCCTATAGTCTTCAAAGGCATCCGAAATATCTGTTCTCAGATTCCACAGAAATAAGGCTAGCAAAGAGATCCACGAAATACAGATGTAACTCTGTGAGATGAATTAACAGAACACTAAGCAGTTTCTCAGAAAGCTTCTTTCCAGATTTCATCTGAGGATATTTCCTTTTTCACCATAGCCCTCTATGGGCTTCCAAATATCACTTTCCCAATTCCACAAGAACTGTCTTAGCGAAAGGCTTCTTGAGGGGAAAGCTGTAACTCTGTGAGATGATTTCACAGAACACAAAGAAGTTTCTCAGAAAGCTTCTTTCTCGTTGTTATCGGAGTTTATATCCTTTGGCCCTATAGTCTTCAAAGGGATCCGAAATATCTGTTCTCAGATTCCACAGAAATAAGGCTAGGAAAGAGATCCACGAAATACGGATGTAACTCTGTGAGATGAATTAACAGAACACTAAGCAGTTTCTCAGAAAGCTTCTTTCCAGATTTCATCTGAGGATATTTCCTTTTTAACCATAGCCCTCTATGGGCTTCCAAATATCACTTTGCCAATTCCACAAGAAATGTCTTAGTGAAAGGCTTCTTGAGGGGAAAGCTGTAACTCTGTGAGATGATTTCACAGAACACAAAGAAGTTTCTCAGAAAATTTCTTTCTCTTTGTTAACGGAGTTTATTTCCTTTGGCCCTATAGTCTTTAAAGTGTTATGAAATATCTGTTCTCAGATTCCACAGAAATAAGGCTAGCAAAGAGATCCACGAAATACAGATGTAACTCTGTGAGGTGAATTAACAGAACACTAAGCAGTTTCTCAGAAAGCTTCTTTCCAGATTTCATCTGAGGATATTTCCTTTTTCACCATAGCCCTCTATGCGCTTCCAAATATCACTTTGCCAATTCCACAATAAATGTCTTAGCGAAAGACTTCTTGTGGGGAAAGCTGTAACTCTGTGAGATGATTTCACAAAACTCAAAGAAGTTTCTCAGAAAGTTTCTTTCTCTTTGTTATCGGAGTTTATATCCTTTGGCCCTATAGTCTTCAAAGGGATCCGAAATATCTGTTCTCAGATTCCACAGAAATAAGGCTAGCAAAGAGATCCACGAAATACAGATGTAACTCTGTGAGATGAATTAACAGAACACTAAGCAGTTTCTCAGAAAGCTTCTTTCCAGATTTCATCTGAGGATATTTCCTTTTTCACCATTGCCCTCTATGGGCTTCCAAATATCACTTTGCCAATTCCACAAGAACTATCTTAGCGAAAGGCTTCTTGAGGGGAAAGCTGTAACTCTGTGAGATGATTTCACAGAACACAAAGAAGTTTCTCAGAAAGCTTCTTTCTCATTGTTATCGGAGTTTATATCCTTTGGCCCTATAGACTTCAAAGGGATCCGAAATATCTCTTCTCAGATTCCACTGAAATAAGGCTAGCAAAGAGATCCACGAAATACAGATGTAACTCTGTGAGATGAATTAACAGAACACTAAGCAGTTTCTCAGAAAGCTTCTTTCCAGAATTCATCTGAGGATATTTCCTTTTTCACCATAGCCGTCTATGGGCTTCCAAATATCACTTTGCCAATTCCACAAGAACTGTCTTAGCGAAAGGCTTCTTGAGGGGAAAGCTGTAACTCTGTGAGATGATTTCACAGAACACAAAGAAGTTTCTCAGAAAGCTTCTTTCTCGTTGTTATCGGAGTTTATATCCATTGGCCCTATAGTCTTCAAAGGGATCCGAAATATCTGTTCTCAGATTCCACAGAAATAAGGCTAGCAAAGAGATCCACGAAATACAGATGTAACTCTGTGAGATGAATTAACAGAACACTAAGCAGTTTCTCAGAAAGCTTCTTTCCAGATTTCATCTGAGGATATTTCCTTTTTCACCATAGCCCACTATGGGCTTCCAACATCACTTTGCCAATTCCACAAGAACTGTTTTAGCGAAAGGCTTCTTGAGGGGAAAGCTGTAACTCTGTGAGATGATTTCACAGAACACAAAGAAGTTTCTCAGAAAGCTTCCTTCTCTTTCTTATCGGAGTTTATTTCCTTTTGCCCTATATTCATCAAAGGGATACGAAATATCTCTTCTCAGATTCCACAGAAATAAGGCTAGCAAAGAGATCCACGAAATACAGATGTAACTCTGTGAGATGAATTAACAGAACACTAAGCAGTTTCTCAGAAAGCTTCTTTCCAGATTTCATCTGAGGATATTTCCCTTTTCACCATAGCCCTCTATGGGCTTCCAAATAGCACTTTGCCAATTCCACAAGAACTGTCTTAGCGAAAGGCTTCTTGAGGGGAAGCTGTAACTCTGTGAGATGATTTCACAGAACACAAAGAAGTTTCTCAGAAAGCTTCTTTCTCTTTGTTATCGGAGGATATTTCGTTTGGCCCAATAGTCTTCTGCGTGATCCGAAATATCTTTTCTCAGATTCCACAAAAATAAGGCTAGCAAAGAGATCCACGAAATACAGATGTAACTCTGTGAGATGAATTAACAGAACACTAAGCAGTTTCTCAGAAAGCTTCTTTCCAGATTTCATCTGAGGATATTTCCTTTTTCACCATTGCCCTCTAAGGGCTTCCAAATATCACTTTGCCAATTCCAAAAGAACTGTCTTAGCGAAAGGCTTCTTGAGGGGAAAGCTGTAACTCTGTGACATGATTTCACAGAACACAAAGAAGTTTCTCAGAAAGCTTCTTTCTCATTGTTATCGGAGTTTATATCCTTTGTCCCTATAGTCTTCAAAGGTATCCGAAATATCTGTTCTCAGATTCCACAGAAATAAGGCTAGCAAAGAGATCCTCGAAATACAGATGTAACTCTGTGAGATGAATTAACAGAACACTAAGCAGTTTCTCAGAAAGCTTCTTTCCAGATTTCATCTGAGGATATTTCCTTTTTCACCATAGCCCTCTATGCGCTTCCAAGTATCACTTTGCCAATTCCACAATAAATGTCTTAGCGAAAGACTTCTTGTGGGGAAAGCTGTAACTCTGTGAGATGATTTCACAGAACACAAAGAAGTTTCTCAGAAACCTTCTTTCTCTTTGTTATCGGAGTTTATTTCCTTAGGCCCTATAGTCTTTAAAGGGATCCGAAATATCTGTTCCCCAGTTCCACAGAAATAAGGCTAGCAAAGAGATCCAGGAAATACAGATGTAACTCTGTGAGATGAATTAACAGAACACTAAGCAGTTTCTCAGAAAGCTTCTTTCCAGATTTCATCTGAGGATATTTCCTTTTTCACCATTGCCCTCTATGGGCTTCCAAATATCACTTTGCCAATTCAACAAGAACTGTCTTAGAGAAAGGCTTCTTGTGGGGAAAGCTGTAACTCTGTGAGATGATTTCACAGAACACAAAAAGTTTCTCAGAAAGTTTCTTTCTCTTTGTTATCGGAGTATATTTCCTTTGGCCCTATAGTCTTTAAAGGGATCCGAAATATCTGTTCTCAGATTCCACAGAAATAAGGCTAGCAAAGAGATCCACGAAATACAGATGTAACTCTGTGAGATGAATTAACAGAACACTAAGCAGTTTCTCAGAAAGCTTCTTTCCAGATTTCATCTGAGGATATTTCCTTTTTCACCATTGCCCTCTATGGGCTTCCAAATATCACTTTGCCAATTCCACAAGAGCTGTCTTAGCGAAAGGCTTCTTGAGGGGAAAGCTGTAACTCTGTGAGATGATTTCACAGAACACAAAGAAGTTTCTCAGAAAGCTTCTTTCTCTTTGTTATCGGAGGATATTTCCTTTGGCCCAATAGTCTTCTGAGGGATCCGAAATATCTGTTCTCAGATTCCACAGAAATAAGGCTAGCAAAGAGATCCACGAAATACAGATGTAACTCTTTGAGATGAATTAACAGAACACTAAGCAGTTTCTCAGAAAGCTTCTTTCCAGAATTCATCTGAGGATATTTCCTTTTTCACCATAGCCGTCTAAGGGCTTCCAAATATCACTTTGCCAATTCCACAAGAACTGTCTTAGCGAAAGGCTTCTTGAGGCGAAAGCTGTAAGTCTGTGAGATGATTTCACAGAACACAAAGAAGTTTCTCAGAAAGCTTCTTTCTCGTTGTTATCGGAGTTTATATCCTTTGGCCCTATAGTCTTCAAAGGGATCCGAAATATCTGTTCTCAGATTCCACAGAAATAAGGCTAGCAAAGAGATCCACGAAATACAGATGTAACTCTGTGAGATGAATTAACAGAACACTAAGCAGTTTCTCAGAAAGCTTTTTACCAGATTTCATCTGAGGATATTTCCTTTTTCACCATAGCCCACTATGGGCTTCCAAACATCACTTTGCCAATTCCACAAGAACTGTCTTAGCGAAAGGCTTCTTGAGGGGAAAGCTGTAACTCTGTGAGATGATTTCACAGAACAGAAAGAAGTTTCTCAGAAAGCTTCCTTCTCTTTCTTATCGGAGTTTATTTCCTTTTGCCCTATATTCATCAAAGGGATACGAAATATCTCTTCTCGGATTCCACAGAAATAAGGCTAGCAAAGAGATCCACGAAATACAGATGTAAATCTGTGAGATGAATTAACAGAACACTAAGCAGTTTCTCAGAAAGCTTCTTTCCAGATTTCATCTGAGGATATTTCCCTTTTCACCATAGCCCTCTATGGGCTTCCAAATAGCACTTTGCCAATTCCACAAGAACTGTCTTAGCGAAAGACTTCTTGAGGGGAATGCTGTAACTCTGTGAGATGATTTCACAGAACACAAAGAAGTTTCTCAGAAAGCTTCTTTCTCTTTGTTATCGGAGGAGATTTCCTTTGGCCCTATAGTCTTCAAAGGCATCCGAAATATCTGTTCTCAGATTCCACAGAAATAAGGCTAGCAAAGAGATCCACGAAATACAGATGTAACTCTGTGAGATGAATTAACAGAACACTAAGCAGTTTCTCAGAAAGCTTCTTTCCAGATTTCATCTGAGGATATTTCCTTTTTCACCATAGCCCTCTATGGGCTTCCAAATATCACTTTCCCAATTCCACAAGAACTGTCTTAGCGAAAGGCTTCTTGAGGGGAAAGCTGTAACTCTGTGAGATGATTTCACAGAACACAAAGAAGTTTCTCAGAAAGCTTCTTTCTCGTTGTTATCGGAGTTTATATCCTTTGGCCCTATAGTCTTCAAAGGGATCCGAAATATCTGTTCTCAGATTCCACAGAAATAAGCCTAGGAAAGAGATCCACGAAATACGGATGTAACTCTGTGAGATGAATTAACAGAACACTAAGCAGTTTCTCAGAAAGCTTCTTTCCAGATTTCATCTGAGGATATTTCCTTTTTAACCATAGCCCTCTATGGGCTTCCAAATATCACTTTGCCAATTCCACAAGAAATGTCTTAGTGAAAGGCTTCTTGAGGGGAAAGCTGTAACTCTGTGAGATGATTTCACAGAACACAAAGAAGTTTCTCAGAAAATTTCTTTCTCTTTGTTAACGGAGTTTATTTCCTTTGGCCCTATAGTCTTTAAAGTGTTATGAAATATCTGTTCTCAGATTCCACAGAAATAAGGCTAGCAAAGAGATCCACGAAATACAGATGTAACTCTGTGAGATGAATTAACAGAACACTAAGCAGTTTCTCAGAAAGCTTCTTTCCAGATTTCATCTGAGGATATTTCCTTTTTCACGATAGCCCACTAATGGCTTCCAAATATCACTTTGCCAATCCCACAAGAACTGTCTTAGCGAAAGGCTTCTTGAGGGGAAAGCTGTAACTCTGTGAGATGATTTCACAGAACACAAAGAAGTTTCTCAGAAAGCTTTCTTCTCTTTCTTATCGGAGTTTATTTCCTTTGGCCCTATATTCATCAAAGGGATCCGAAATATCTCTTCTCAGATTCCACAGAAATAAGGCTAGCAAAGAGATCCACGAAATACAGATGTAACTCTGTGAGATGAATTAACAGAACACTAAGCAGTTTCTCAGAAAGCTTCTTTCCAGATTTCATCTGAGGATATTTCCCTTTTCACCATAGCCCTCTATGCGCTTCCAAATATCACTTTGCCAATTCCACAAGAACTGTCTTAGCGAAAGACTTCTTGAGGGGAATGCTGTAACTCTGTGAGATGATTTCACAGAACACAAAGAAGTTTCTCAGAAAGCTTCTTTCTCTTTGTTATCGGAGGAGATTTCCTTTGGCCCTATAGTCTTCAAAGGCATCCGAAATATCTGTTCTCAGATTCCACAGAAATAAGGCTAGCAAAGAGATCCACGAAATACAGATGCAACTCTGTGAGATGAATTAACAGAACACTAAGCAGTTTCTCAGAAAGCTTCTTTCCAGATTTCATCTGAGGATATTTCCTTTTTCACCATAGCCCTCTATGGGCTTCCAAATATCACTTTGCCAATTCCACAAGAACTGTCTTAGCGAAAGGCTTCTTGAGGGGAAAGCTGTAACTCTGTGAGATGATTTCACAGAACACAAAGAAGTTTCTCAGAAAGCTTCCTTCTCTTTCTTATCGGAGTTTATTTCCTTTGGCCCTATATTCATCAAAGGGATCCGAAATATCTCTTCTCAGATTCCACAGAAATAAGGCTAGCAAAGAGATCCACGAAATACAGATGTAACTCTGTGAGATGAATTAACAGAACACTAAGCAGTTTCTCAGAAAGCTTCTTTCCAGATTTCATCTGAGGATATTTCCTTTTTCACCATTGCCCTCTATGGGCTTCCAAATATCACTTTGCCAATTCCACAAGAACTGTCTTAGCGAAAGGCTTCTTGAGGGGAAAGCTGTAACTCTGTGAGATGATTTCACAGAACACAAAGAAGTTTCTCAGAAAGCTTCCTTCTCTTTCTTATCGGAGTTTATTTCCTTTTGCCCTATATTCATCAAAGGGATCCGAAATATCGCTACTCAGATTCCACAGAAATAAGGCTAGCAAAGAGATCCACGAAATACAGATGTAACTCTGTGAGATGAATTAACAGAACACTAAGAAGTTTCTCAGAAAGCTTCTTTCCAGATTTCATCTGAGGATATTTCCTTTTTCACCATAGCCCTCTATGCGCTTCCAAATATCACTTTGCCAATTCCACAATAAATGTCTTAGTGAAAGACTTCTTTTGGGGAAAGCTGTAACTCTGTGAGATCATTTCACAGAACACAAAGAAGTTTCTCAGAAAGTTTCTTTCTCTTTGTTATCGGAGTTTATTTCCTTTGGCCCTATAGTCTTTAAAGGGATCCGAAATATCTGTTCTCAGATTCCACAGAAATAAGGCTAGCAAAGAGATCCACGAAATACAGATGTAACTCTATGAGGTGAATTAACAGAACACTAAGCAGTTTCTCAGAAAGCTTCTTTCCAGATTTCATCTGATGATATTTCCTTTTTCACCATTGCCCTCTATGGGCTTCAAATATCACGTTGCCAATTCCACAAGAACTGTCTTAGCGAAAGACTTCTTGAGGGGAAAGCTGTAACTCTGTGAGATGATTTCACAGAACACAAAGAAGTTTCTCAGAAAGCTTCTTTCTCGTTGTTATCGGAGTTTATATCCTTTGGCCCTATAGTCTTCAAAGGGATCCGAAATATCTGTTCTCAGATTCCACAGAAATAAGGCTAGCAAAGAGATCCACGAAATACCGATGTAACTCTGTGAGATGAATTAACAGAACACTAAGCAGTTTCTCAGAAAGCTTCTTTCCAGATTTCATCTGAGGATATTTCCTTTTACACCATTGCCCTCTATGGGCTTCCAAATATCACTTTGCCAATTCCACAAGAACTGTCTTAGCGAAAGGCTTCTTGAGGGGAAAGCTGTAACTCTGTGAGATGATTTCACAGAACACAAAGAAGTTTCTCAGAAAGCTTCTTTCTCGTTGTTATCGGAGTTTATATCCTTTGGCCCTATAGTCTTCAAAGGGATCCGAAATATCTGTTCTCAGATTCCACAGAAATAAGGCTAGCAAAGAGATCCACGAAATACAGATGTAACTCTGTGAGATGAATTAACAGAACACTAAGCAGTTTCTCAGAAAGCTTCATTCCAGATTTCATCTGAGGATATTTCCTTTTTCACCATTGCCCTCTATGGGCTTCCAAATATCACTTTGCCAATTCCACAAGAAGTGTCTTAGCGAAAGGCTTCTTGAGGGGAAAGCTGTAACTCTGTGAGATGATTTCACAGAACACAAAGAAGTTTCTCAGAAAGCTTCTTTCTCCTTGTTATCCGAGTTTATATCCTTTGGCCCTATAGTCTTCAAAGGGATCCGAAATATCTGTTCTCAGATTCCACAGAAATAAGGCTAGCAAAGAGATCCACGAAATACAGATGTAACTCTGTGAGTTGAATTAACAGAACACTAAGCAGTTTCTCAGAAAGCTTCTTTCAGGATTTCATCTGAGGATAATTCCTTTTTCACCATAGCCCTCTATGCGCTTCCAAATATCACTTTGCCAAGTCCAGAATAAATTTCTTAGCGAAAGACTTATGTGGGGAAAGCTGTAACTCTGTGAGATGATTTCACAGAACACAAAGAAGTTTCTCAGAAAGTTTCTTTCTCTTTGTTATCGGAGTTTATTTCCTTTAGCCCTATAGTCTTTAAAGGGATCCGAAATATCTGTTCTCAGATTCCACAGAAATAAGGCTAGCAAAGAGATCCACGAAATACAGATGTAACTCTGTGAGATGAATTAACAGAACACTAAGCAGTTTCTCAGAAAGCTTCTTTCCAGATTTCATCTGAGGATATTTCCTTTTTCACCATAGCCCTCTATGCGCTTCCAAATATCACTTTGCCAATTCCACAATAAATGTCTTAGCGAAAGACTTCTTGTGGGGAAAGCTGTAACTCTGTGAGATGATTTCACAGAACACAAAGAAGTTTCTCAGAAAGTTTCTTTCTCTTTGTTATCGGAGTTTATTTCCTTTGGCCCTATAGTCTTTAAAGGGATCCGAAATATCTGTTCTCAGATTCCACAGAAATAAGGCTAGCAAAGAGATCCACGAAATACAGATGTAACTCTGTGAGATGAATTAACAGACACTAAGCAGTTTCTCAGAAAGCTTCTTTCCAGATTTCATCTGAGGATATTTCCTTTTTCACCATTGCCCTCTATGGGCTTCAAAATATCACTTTGCCAATTCCACAAGAACTGTCTTAGCGAAAGGCTTCTTGAGGGGAAAGCTGTAACTCTGTGAGATGATTTCACAGAACACAAAGAAGTTTCTCAGAAAGCTTCTTTCTCGTTGTTATCGGAGTTTATATCCTTTGGCCCTATAGTCTTCAAAGGGATCCGAAATATCTGTTCTCAGATTCCACAGAAATAAGGCTAGCAAAGAGATCCACGAAATACAGATGTAACTCTGTGAGATGAATTAACAGAACACTAAGCAGTTTCTCAGAAAGCTTCTTTCCAGATTTCATCTGAGGATATTTCCTTTTTCACCATTGCCCTCTATGGGCTTCCAAATATCACTTTGCCAATTCCACAAGAACTATCTTAGCGAAAGGCTTCTTGAGGGGAAAGCTGTAACTCTGTGAGATGATTTCACAGAACACAAAGAAGTTTCTCAGAAAGCTTCTTTCTCGTTGTTATCGGAGTTTATATCCTTTGGCCCTATAGACTTCAAAGGGATCCGAAATATCTCTTCTCAGATTCCACTGAAATAAGTCTAGCAAAGAGATCCACGAAATACAGATGTAACTCTGTGAGATGAATTAACAGAACACTAAGCAGTTTCTCAAAAAGCTTCTTTCCAGATTTCATCTGAGGATATTTCCTTTTTCACCATAGCCCTCTATGGGCTTCCAAATATCACTTTGCCAATTCCACAAGAACTGTCTCAGCGAAAGGCTTCTTGAGGGGAAAGCTGTAACTCTGTGAGATGATTTCACAGAACACAAAGAAGTTTCTCAGAAAGCTTCCTTCTCTTTCTTATCGGAGTTTATTTCCTTTGGCCCTATATTCATCAAAGGGATCTGAAATACCTCTTCTCAGATTCCACAGAAATAAGGCTAGCAAAGAGATCCACGAAATACAGATGTAACTCTGTGAGATGAATTAACAGAACACTAAGCAGTTTCTCAGAAAGCTTCTTTCCAGATTTCATCTGAGGATATTTCCTTTTTCACCATAGCCCTCTATGGGATTCCAAATATCACTTTGCCAATTACACAAGAACTGTCTTAGCGAAAGGCTTCTTGAGAGGAAAGCTGTAACTCTGTGAGATGATTTCACAGAACACAAAGAAGTTTCTCAGAAAGCTTCCTTCTCTTTCTTATCGGAGTTTATTTCCTTTTCCCCTATATTCATTAAAGGGATCAGAAATATCTCTTCTCAGATTCCACAGAAATAAGGCTAGCAAAGAGATCCACGAAATGCAGATGTAACTCTGTGAGATGATTTCACAGAACACAAAGAAGTTTCTCAGAAAGCTTCTTTCTCGTTGTTTTCTGAGTTTATATCCTTTGGCCCTATAGTCTTCAAAGGGATCCGAAATATCTGTTCTCAGATTCCACGGAAGTAAGGCTAGCAAAGAGATCCACGAAATACAGATGTAACTCTGTGAGATGAATTAACAGAACACTAAGAAGTTTCTCAGAAAGCTTCTTTCCAGATTTCATCTGAGGATATTTCCTTTTTCACCATAGCCCTCTATGCGCTTCCAAATATCACTTTCCCAATTCGACAATAAATGTCTTAGCGAAAGACTTCTTTTGAGGAAAGCTGTAACTCTGTGAGATCATTTCACAGAACACAAAGACGTTTCTCAGAAAGTTTCTTTCTCTTTGTTATCCGAGTTTATTTCCTTTGGCCCTATAGTCTTTAAAGGGATCCGAAATATCTGTTCTCAGATTCCACAGAAATAAGGCTAGCAAAGAGATCCACGAAATACAGATGTAACTCTATGAGGTGAATTAACAGAACACTAAGCAGTTTCTCAGAAAGCTTCTTTCCAGATTTCATCTGATGATATTTCCTTTTTCACCATTGCCCTCTATGGGCTTCAAATATCACGTTGCCAATTCCACAAGAACTGTCTTAGCGAAAGACTTCTTGAGGGGAAAGCTGTAACTCTGTGAGATGATTTCACAGAACACAAATAAGTTTCTCAGAAAGCTTCTTTCTCGTTGTTATCGGAGTTTATATCCTTTGGCCCTATAGTCTTCAAAGGGATCCGAAATATCTGTTCTCAGATTCCACAGAAATAAGGCTAGCAAAGAGATCCACGAAATACAGATGTAACTCTGTGAGATGAATTAACAGAACACTAAGCAGTTTCTCAGAAAGCTTCTTTCCAGAATTCATCTGAGGATATTTCCTTTTTCACCATAGCCCTCTATGGGCTTCCAAATATCACTTTGCCAATTCCACAAGAACTGTCTTAGCGAAAGGCTTCTTGAGGGGAAAGCTGTAACTCTGTGAGATGATTTCACAGAACACAAAGAAGTTTCTCAGAAAGCTTCCTTCTCTTTCTTTTAGGAGTTTATTTCCGTTGGCCCTATATTCATCAAAGGGATCCGAAATATCTGTTCTCAGATTCCACAGAAATAAGGCTAGCAAAGAGATCCACGAAATACAGATGTAACTCTGTGAGATGAATTAACAGAACACTAAGCAGTTTCTCAGAAAGCTTCTTTCCAGATTTCATCTGAGGATATTTCCTTTTACACCATTGCCCTCTATGGGCTTCCAAATATCACTTTGCCAATTCCACAAGAACTGTCTTAGCGAAAGGCTTCTTGAGGGGAAAGCTGTAACTCTGTGAGATGATTTCACAGAACACAAAGAAGTTTCTCAGAAAGCTTCTTTGTCGTTGTTATCGGAGTTTATATCCTTTGGCCCTATAGTCTTCAAAGGGATCCGAAATATCTGTTCTCAGATTCCACAGAAATAAGGCTAGCAAAGAGATCCACGAAATACAGATGTAACTCTGTGAGATGAATTAACAGAACACTAAGCAGTTTCTCAGAAAGCTTCTTTCCAGATTTCATCTGAGGATATTTCCTTTTTCACCATTGCCCTCTATGGGCTTCCAAATATCACTTTGCCAATTCCACAAGAAGTGTCTTAGCGAAAGGCTTCTTGAGGGGAAAGCTGTAACTCTGTGAGATGATTTCACAGAACACAAAGAAGTTTCTCAGAAAGCTTCTTTCTCCTTGTTATCGGAGTTTATATCCTTTGGCCCTATAGTCTTCAAAGGGATCCGAAATATCTGTTCTCAGATTCCACAGAAATAAGGCTAGCAAAGAGATCCACGAAATACAGATGTAACTCTGTGAGTTGAATTAACAGAACACTAAGCAGTTTCTCAGAAAGCTTCTTTCAGGATTTCATCTGAGGATAATTCCTTTTTCACCATAGCCCTCTATGCGCTTCCAAATATCACTTTGCCAAGTCCAGAATAAATGTCTTAGCGAAAGACTTCTTGTGGGGAAAGCTGTAACTCTGTGAGATGATTTCACAGAACACAAAGAAGTTTCTCAGAAAGTTTCTTTCTCTTTGTTATCAGAGTTTATTTCCTTTAGCCCTATAGTCTTTAAAGGGATCCGAAATATCTGTTCTCAGATTCCACAGAAATAAGGCTAGCAAAGAGATCCACGAAATACAGATGTAACTCTGTGAGATGAATTAACAGAACACTAAGCAGTTTCTCAGAAAGCTTCTTTCCAGATTTCATCTGAGGATATTTCCTTTTTCACCATAGCCCTCTATGCGCTTCCAAATATCACTTTGCCAATTCCACAATAAATGTCTTAGCGAAAGACTTCTTGTGGGGAAAGCTGTAACTCTGTGAGATGATTTCACAGAACACAAAGAAGTTTCTCAGAAAGTTTCTTTCTCTTTGTTATCGGAGTTTATTTCCTTTGGCCCTATAGTCTTTAAAGGGATCCGAAATATCTGTTCTCAGATTCCACAGAAATAAGGCTAGCAAAGAGATCCACGAAATACAGATGTAACTCTGTGAGATGAATTAACAGACACTAAGCAGTTTCTCAGAAAGCTTCTTTCCAGATTTCTTCTGAGGATATTTCCTTTTTCACCATTGCCCTCTATGGGCTTCAAAATATCACTTTGCCAATTCCACAAAAACTGTCTTAGCGAAAGGCTTCTTGAGGGGAAAGCTGTAACTCTGTGAGATGATTTCACAGAACACAAAGAAGTTTCTCAGAAAGCTTCTTTCTCCTTGTTATCGGAGTTTATATCCTTTGGCCCTATAGTATTCAAAGGGATCCGAAATATCTGTTCTCAGATTCCACAGAAATAAGGCTAGCAAAGAGATCCACGAAATACAGATGTAACTCTGTGAGATGAATTAACAGAACACTAAGCAGTTTCTCAGAAAGCTTCTTTCCAGATTTCATCTGAGGATATTTCCTTTTTCACCATTGCCCTCTATGGGCTTCCAAATATCACTTTGCCAATTCCACAAGAACTATCTTAGCGAAAGGCTTCTTGAGGGGAAAGCTGTAACTCTGTGAGATGATTTCACAGAACACAAAGAAGTTTCTCAGAAAGCTTCTTTCTCGTTGTTATCGGAGTTTATATCCTTTGGCCCTATAGACTTCAAAGGGATCCGAAATATCTCTTCTCAGATTCCACTGAAATAAGTCTAGCAAAGAGATCCACGAAATACAGATGTAACTCTGTGAGATGAATTAACAGAACACTAAGCAGTTTCTCAAAAAGCTTCTTTCCAGATTTCATCTGAGGATATTTCCTTTTTCACCATAGCCCTCTATGGGCTTCCAAATATCACTTTGCCAATTCCACAAGAACTGTCTCAGCGAAAGGCTTCTTGAGGGGAAAGCTGTAACTCTGTGAGATGATTTCACAGAACACAAAGAAGTTTCTCAGAAAGCTTCCTTCTCTTTCTTATCGGAGTTTATTTCCTTTGGCCCTATATTCATCAAAGGGATCTGAAATATCTCTTCTCAGATTCCACAGAAATAAGGCTAGCAAAGAGATCCACGAAATACAGATGTAACTCTGTGAGATGAATTAACAGAACACTAAGCAGTTTCTCAGAAAGCTTCTTTCCAGATTTCATCTGAGGATATTTCCTTTTTCACCATAGCCCTCTAAGGGATTCCAAATATCACTTTGCCAATTACACAAGAACTGTCTTAGCGAAAGGCTTCTTGAGAGGAAAGCTGTAACTCTGTGAGATGATTTCACAGAACACAAAGAAGTTTCTCAGAAAGCTTCCTTCTCTTTCTTATCGGAGTTTATTTCCTTTTCCCCTATATTCATTAAAGGGATCAGAAATATCTCTTCTCAGATTCCACAGAAATAAGGCTAGCAAAGAGATCCACGAAATGCAGATGTAACTCTGTGAGATGATTTCACAGAACACAAAGAAGTTTCTCAGAAAGCTTCTTTCTCGTTGTTTTTTGAGTTTATATCCTTTGGCCCTATAGTCTTCAAAGGGATCCGAAATATCTGCTCTCAGATTCCACGGAAGTAAGGCTAGCAAAGAGATCCACGAAATACAGATGTAACTCTGTGAGATGAATTAACAGAACACTAAGCAGTTTCTCAGAAAGCTTCTTTCCAGATTTCATCTGAGGATATTTCCTTTTTCACCATTGCCCTCTATGGGCTTCCAAATATCACTTCGCCAATTCAACAAGAACTGTCTTAGAGAAAGTCTTCTTGTGGGGAAAGCTGTAACTCTGTGAGATGATTTCACAGAACACAAAAAGTTTCTCAGAAAGTTTCTTCCTCTTTGTTATCGGAGTATATTTCCTTTGGCCCTATAGTCTTTAAAGGGATCCGAAATATCTGTTCTCAGATTCCACAGAAATAAGGCTAGCAAAGAGATCCACGAAATACAGATGTAACTCTGTGAGATGAATGAACAGAACACTAAGCAGTTTCCCAGAAAGCTTCTTTCCAGATTTCATCTGAGGGTATTTCGTTTTTCACCATAGCCCTCTATGGGCTTCCAAATATCACTTTGCCTATTCCACAAGAACTGTCTTAGTGAAAGGCTTCTTGAGGGGAAAGCTGTAACTCTGTGAGATGATTTCACAGAACACAAAGAAGTTTCTCAGAAAGCTTCTTTCTCTTTGTTATCGGAGTTTATATCCTTTGGCCCTATAGTCTTCAAAGGGATCCGAAATATCTGTTTTGGGATTCCTCAGAAATAAGACTAACAAAGAGATTCACGAAATACAGATATAACTCTGTGAGATGAATTAACAGAACACTAAGGAGTTTCTCAGAAAGCTTCTTTCCAAATTTCATCTGAGGATATTTCCTTTTTCACCATAGCCCTCTATGGGCTTCCAAATATCAGTTTGCCAATTCCACAAGAAATGTCTTAGCGAAAGGCTACTTGAGGGGAAAGCTGTAACTCTGTGAGATGATTTCACAGAACACAAAGAAGTTTCTCAGAAAGCTTCTTTCTCGTTGTTATAGGGGTTTATATCCTATGGCCCTATAGTCTTCAAAGGCATCCGAAATATCTGTTCTCAGATTCCACAGAAATAAGGCTAGCAAAGAGATCCACGAAATACAGATGTAACTCTGTGAGATGAATTAACAGAACACTAAGCAGTTTCTCAGGAAGCTTCTTTCCAGATTTCATCTGAGGATATTTCCTTTTTGACTATAGCCCTCTATGCGCTTCCAAATATCACTTTGCCAATTCCACAAGAAATGTCTTAGCGAAAGACTTCTTGTGGGGAAAGCTTTAACTCTGTGAGATGATTTCACAGAACACAAAGAAGTTTCTCAGAAAGTTTCTATCTCTTTGTTATCGGAGTTTATTTCCTTTTGCCCTATAGTTTTTAAAGGGATCCGAAATATCTGTTCTCAGATTCCACAGAAATAAGGCTAGCAAAGAGATCCACGAAATACAGATGTAACTCTGTGAGATGAATTAACAGAACACTAAGCAGTTTCTCAGAAAGCTTCTTTCCAGATTTCATCTGAGGATATTTCCTTTTTCACCATTGCCCTCTATGGGCTTCCAAATATCACTTTGCCAATTCCACAAGAACTGTCTTAGCGAAAGGCTTCTTGAGGGGAAAGCTGTAACTCTGTGAGATGATTTCACAGAACACAGAGAAGTTTCTCAGAAAGCTTCTTTCTCGTTGTTATCGGAGTTTATATCCTTTGGCCCTATTGTCTTCAAAGGGCTCCGAAATATCTGTTCTCAGATTCCACAGAAATAAGGCCAGCAAAGAGATCCACGAAATACAAATGTAACTCTGTGAGATGAATTAACAGAACACTAAGCAGTTTCTCAGAAAGCTTCTTTCCAGATTTCATCTGAGGATATTTCCTTTTTCACTATAGCCCTCTATGCGCTTCCAAATATCACTTTGCCAATTCCACAAGAACTGTCTTAGCGAAAGACTTCTTGAGGGGAGAGCTGTAACTCTGTGAGATGATTTCACAGAACACAAAGAAGTTTCTCAGAAAGCTTCCTTCTCTTTCTTATCGGAGTTTATTTCCTTTGGCCCTATATTCATCAAAGGGATCCGAAATATCTGTTCTCAGATTCCACAGAAATAAGGCTAGCAAAGAGATCCAAGAAATACAGATGTAACTCTGTGAGATGAATTAAGAGAACACTAAGCAGTTTCTCAGAAAGCTTCTTTCCAGATTTCATCTGAGGATATTTCCTTTTTCACCATTGCCCTCTATGGGCTTCCAAATATCACTTTGCCAATTGCACAAGAACTGTCTTAGCGAAAGGCTTCTTGAGGGGAAAGCTGTAACTCTGTGAGATGTTTTCACAGAACACAAAGAAGTTTCTCAGAAAGCTTCTTTCTCGTTGTTATCGGAGTTTATATCCTTTGGCCCTATGGTCTTCAAAGGGATCCGAAATATCTGTTCTCAGATTCCACAGAAATAAGGCTAGCAAAGAGATCCACGAAATACAGATGTAACTCTGTGAGATGAATTAACAGAACACTAAGCAGTTTCTCAGAAAGCTTCTTTCCAGATTTCATCTGAGGATATTTCCTTTTTCACCATAGCCCTCTATAGGCTTCCAAATATCACTTTGCCAATTCCACAAGAAATGTCTTAGCGAAAGGCTTCTTGAGGGGAAAGCTGTAACTCTGAGAGATGATTTCACAGAACACAAAGAAGTTTCTCAGAAAGCTTCCTTCTCTTTCTTATCGGAGTTTATTTCCTTTGGCCCCATATTCATCAAAGGAATCCGAAATATCTGTTCTCAGATTCCACAGAAATAAGGCTAGCAAAGAGATCCACGAAATACAGATGTAACTCTGTGAGATGAATTAACAGAACACTAAGCAGTTTCTCAGAAAGCTTCTTTCCAGATTTCATCTGAGGATATTTCCTTTTTCACTATAGCCCTCTATGCGCTTCCAAATATCGCTTTGCCAATTCCACAAGAACTGTCTTAGCGAAAGACTTCTTGAGGGGAAAGCTCTAACTCTGTGAGATGATTTCACAGAACACAAAGAAGTTTCTCAGAAAGCTTCCTTCTCTTTCTCATCGGAGTTTATTTCCTTTGGCCCTATATTCATCAAAGGGATCCGAAATATCTGTTCTCAGATTCCACAGAAATAAGGCTAGCAAAGAGATCCACGAAATACAGCTGTAACTCTGTGAGATGAATTAACAGAACACTAAGCAGTTTCTCAGAAAGCTTCTTTCCAGATTTCATCTGAGGATATTTCCTTTTTCACCATAGCCCTCTATGGGCTTCCAAATATCACTTTGCCAATTCCACAAGAAATGTCTTAATGAAAGTCTTCTTGAGGGGAAAGCTGTAACTCTGTGAGATGATTTCACAGAACACAAAGAAGTTTCTCAGAAAGTTTCTTTCTCTTTGTTATCGGAGTTTATTTCCTTTAGCCCTATAGTCTTTAAAGGGATCCGAAATATCTGTTCTCAGATTCCACAGAAATAAGGCTAGCAAAGAGATCCACGAAATACAGATGTAACTCTGTGAGATGAATTAACAGAACACTAAGCAGTTTCTCAGAAAGCTTCTTTCCAGATTTCATCTGAGGATATTTCCTTTTTCACCATAGCCCTCTATGCGCTTCCAAATATCACTTTGCCAATTCCACAATAAATGTCTTAGCGAAAGACTTCTTGTGGGGAAAGCTGTAACTCTGTGAGATGATTTCACAGAACACAAAGAAGTTTCTCAGAAAGTTTCTTTCTCTTTGTTATCGGAGTTTATTTCCTTTGGCCCTATAGTCTTTAAAGGGATCCGAAATATCTGTTCTCAGATTCCACAGAAATAAGGCTAGCAAAGAGATCCACGAAATACAGATGTAACTCTGTGAGATGAATTAACAGACACTAAGCAGTTTCTCAGAAAGCTTCTTTCCAGATTTCATCTGAGGATATTTCCTTTTTCACCATTGCCCTCTATGGGCTTCAAAATATCACTTTGCCAATTCCACAAGAACTGTCTTAGCGAAAGGCTTCTTGAGGGGAAAGCTGTAACTCTGTGAGATGATTTCACAGAACACAAAGAAGTTTCTCAGAAAGCTTCTTTCTCGTTGTTATCGGAGTTTATATCCTTTGGCCCTATAGTCTTCAAAGGGATCCGAAATATCTGTTCTCAGATTCCACAGAAATAAGGCTAGCAAAGAGATCCACGAAATACAGCTGTAACTCTGTGAGATGAATTAACAGAACACTAAGCAGTTTCTCAGAAAGCTTCTTTCCAGATTTCATCTGAGGATATTTCCTTTTTCACCATAGCCCTCTATGGGCTTCCAAATATCACTTTGCCAATTCCACAAGAAATGTCTTAATGAAAGTCTTCTTGAGGGGAAAGCTGTAACTCTGTGAGATGATTTCACAGAACACAAAGAAGTTTCTCAGAAAGTTTCTTTCTCTTTGTTATCGGAGTTTATTTCCTTTAGCCCTATAGTCTTTAAAGGGATCCGAAATATCTGTTCTCAGATTCCACAGAAATAAGGCTAGCAAAGAGATCCACGAAATACAGATGTAACTCTGTGAGATGAATTAACAGAACACTAAGCAGTTTCTCAGAAAGCTTCTTTCCAGATTTCATCTGAGGATATTTCCTTTTTCACCATAGCCCTCTATGCGCTTCCAAATATCACTTTGCCAATTCCACAATAAATGTCTTAGCGAAAGACTTCTTGTGGGGAAAGCTGTAACTCTGTGAGATGATTTCACAGAACACAAAGAAGTTTCTCAGAAAGTTTCTTTCTCTTTGTTATCGGAGTTTATTTCCTTTGGCCCTATAGTCTTTAAAGGGATCCGAAATATCTGTTCTCAGATTCCACAGAAATAAGGCTAGCAAAGAGATCCACGAAATACAGATGTAACTCTGTGAGATGAATTAACAGAACACTAAGCAGTTTCTCAAAAAGCTTCTTTCCAGATTTCATCTGAGGATATTTCCTTTTTCACCATAGCCCTCTATGGGCTTCCAAATATCACTTTTCCAATTCCACAAGAACTGTCTCAGCGAAAGGCTTCTTGAGGGGAAAGCTGTAACTCTGTGAGATGATTTCACAGAACACAAAGAAGTTTCTCAGAAAGCTTCCTTCTCTTTCTTATCGGAGTTTATTTCCTTTGGCCCTATATTCATCAAAGGGATCTGAAATATCTCCTCTCAGATTCCACAGAAATAAGGCTAGCAAAGAGATCCACGAAATACAGATGTAACTCTGTGAGATGAATTAACAGAACACTAAGCAGTTTCTCAGAAAGCTTCTTTCCAGATTTCATCTGAGGATATTTCCTTTTTCACCATAGCCCTCTATGGGATTCCAAATATCACTTTGCCAATTACACAAGAACTGTCTTAGCGAAAGGCTTCTTGAGAGGAAAGCTGTAACTCTGTGAGATGATTTCACAGAACACAAAGAAGTTTCTCAGAAAGCTTCCTTCTCTTTCTTATCGGAGTTTATTTCCTTTTCCCCTATATTCATTAAAGGGATCAGAAATATCTCTTCTCAGATTCCACAGAAATAAGGCTAGCAAAGAGATCCACGAAATGCAGATGTAACTCTGTGAGATGATTTCACAGAACACAAAGAAGTTTCTCAGAAAGCTTCTTTCTCGTTGTTTTTTGAGTTTATATCCTTTGGCCCTATAGTCTTCAAAGGGATCCGAAATATCTGTTCTCAGATTCCACGGAAGTAAGGCTAGCAAAGAGATCCACGAAATACAGATGTAACTCTGTGAGATGAATTAACAGAACACTAAGCAGTTTCTCAGAAAGCTTCTTTCCAGATTTCATCTGAGGATATTTCCTTTTTCACCATTGCCCTCTATGGGCTTCCAAATATCACTTCGCCAATTCAACAAGAACTGTCTTAGAGAAAGTCTTCTTGTGGGGAAAGCTGTAACTCTGTGAGATGATTTCACAGAACACAAAAAGTTTCTCAGAAAGTTTCTTTCTCTTTGTTATCGGAGTATATTTCCTTTGGCCCTATAGTCTTTAAAGGGATCCGAAATATCTGTTCTCAGATTCCACAGAAATAAGGCTAGCAAAGAGATCCACGAAATACAGATGAAACTCTGTGAGATGAATTAACAGAACACTAAGCAGTTTCCCAGAAAGCTTCTTTCCAGATTTCATCTGAGGATATTTCGTTTTTCACCATAGCCCTCTATGGGCTTCCAAATATCACTTTGCCTATTCCACAAGAACTGTCTTAGTGAAAGGCTTCTTGAGGGGAAAGCTGTAACTCTGTGAGATGATTTCACAGAACACAAAGAAGTTTCTCAGAAAGCTTCTGTCTCGTTGTTATCGGAGTATATATCCTTTGGCCCTATAGTCTTCAAAGGGATCCGAAATATCTGTTTTGAGATTCCACAGAAATAAGACTAACAAAGAGATCCACGAAATACAGATATAACTCTGTGAGATGAATTAACAGAACACTAAGGAGTTTCTCAGAAAGCTTCTTTCCAAATTTCATCTGAGGATATTTCCTTTTTCACCATAGCCCTCTATGGGCTTCCAAATATCAGTTTGCCAATTCCACAAGAAATGTCTTAGCGAAAGGCTTCTTGAGGGGAAAGCTGTAACTCTGTGAGATGATTTCACAGAACACAAAGAAGTTTCTCAGAAAGCTTCTTTCTCGTTGTTATCGGGGTTTATATCCTATGGCCCTATAGTCTTCAAAGGCATCCGAAATATCTGTTCTCAGATTCCACAGAAATAAGGCTAGCAAAGAGATCCACGAAATACAGATGTAACTCTGTGAGATGAATTAACAGAACACTAAGCAGTTTCTCAGGAAGCTTCTTTCCAGATTTCATCTGAGGATATTTCCTTTTTGACTATAGCCCTCTATGCGCTTCCAAATATCACTTTGCCAATTCCACAAGAAATGTCTTAGCGAAAGACTTCTTGTGGGGAAAGCTGTAACTCTGTGAGATGATTTCACAGAACACAAAGAAGTTTCTCAGAAAGTTTCTATCTCTTTGTTATCGGAGTTTATTTCCTTTTGCCCTATAGTTTTTAAAGGGATCCGAAATATCTGTTCTCAGATTCCACTGAAATAAGGCTAGCAAAGAGATCCACGAAATACAGATGTAACTCTGTGAGATGAATTAACAGAACACTAAGCAGTTTCTCAGAAAGCTTCTTTCCAGATTTCATCTGAGGATATTTCCTTTTTCACCATTGCCCTCTATGGGCTTCCAAATATCACTTTGCCAATTCCACAAGAACTGTCTTAGCGAAAGGCTTCTTGAGGGGAAAGCTGTAACTCTGTGAGATGATTTCACAGAACACAGAGAAGTTTCTCAGAAAGCTTCTTTCTCGTTGTTATCGGAGTTTATATCCTTTGGCCCTATAGTCTTCAAAGGGCTCCGAAATATCTGTTCTCAGATTCCACAGAAATAAGGCCAGCAAAGAGATCCACGAAATACAAATGTAACTCTGTGAGATGAATTAACAGAACACTAAGCAGTTTCTCAGAAAGCTTCTTTCCAGATTTCATCTGAGGATATTTCCTTTTTCACTATAGCCCTCTATGCGCTTCCAAATATCACTTTGCCAATTCCACAAGAACTGTCTTAGCGAAAGACTTCTTGAGGGGAGAGCTGTAACTCTGTGAGATGATTTCACAGAACACAAAGAAGTTTCTCAGAAAGCTTCCTTCTCTTTCTTATCGGAGTTTATTTCCTTTGGCCCTATATTCATCAAAGGGATCCGAAATATCTGTTCTCAGATTCCACAGAAATAAGGCTAGCAAAGAGATCCAAGAAATACAGATGTAACTCTGTGAGATGAATTAAGAGAACACTAAGCAGTTTCTCAGAAAGCTTCTTTCCAGATTTCATCTGAGGATATTTCCTTTTTCACCATTGCCCTCTATGGGCTTCCAAATATCACTTTGCCAATTGCACAAGAACTGTCTTAGCGAAAGGCTTCTTGAGGGGAAAGCTGTAACTCTGTGAGATGTTTTCACAGAACACAAAGAAGTTTCTCAGAAAGCTTCTTTCTCGTTGTTATCGGAGTTTATATCCTTTGGCCCTATGGTCTTCAAAGGGATCCGAAATATCTGTTTTGAGATTCCACAGAAATAAGACTAACAAAGAGATCCACGAAATACAGATATAACTCTGTGAGATGAATTAACAGAACACTAAGGAGTTTCTCAGAAAGCTTCTTTCCAAATTTCATCTGAGGATATTTCCTTTTTCACCATAGCCCTCTATGGGCTTCCAAATATCAGTTTGCCAGTTCCACAAGAAATGTCTTAGCGAAAGGCTTCTTGAGGGGAAAGCTGTAACTCTGTGAGATGATTTCACAGAACACAAAGAAGTTTCTCAGAAAGCTTCTTTCTCGTTGTTATCGGGGTTTATATCCTATGGCCCTATAGTCTTCAAAGGCATCCGAAATATCTGTTCTCAGATTCCACAGAAATAAGGCTAGCAAAGAGATCCACGAAATACAGATGTAACTCTGTGAGATGAATTAACAGAACACTAAGCAGTTTCTCAGGAAGCTTCTTTCCAGATTTCATCTGAGGATATTTCCTTTTTGACTATAGCCCTCTATGCGCTTCCAAATATCACTCTGCCAATTCCACAAGAAATGTCTTAGCGAAAGACTTCTTGTGGGGAAAGCTGTAACTCTGTGAGATGATTTCACAGAACACAAAGAAGTTTCTCAGAAAGTTTCTATCTCTTTGTTATCGGAGTTTATTTCCTTTTGCCCTATAGTTTTTAAAGGGATCCGAAATATCTGTTCTCAGATTCCACAGAAATAAGGCTAGCAAAGAGATCCACGAAATACAGATGTAACTCTGTGAGATGAATTAACAGAACACTAAGCAGTTTCTCAGAAAGCTTCTTTCCAGATTTCATCTGAGGATATTTCCTTTTTCACCATTGCCCTCTATGGGCTTCCAAATATCACTTTGCCAATTCCACAAGAACTGTCTTAGCGAAAGGCTTCTTGAGGGGAAAGCTGTAACTCTGTGAGATGATTTCACAGAACACAGAGAAGTTTCTCAGAAAGCTTCTTTCTCGTTGTTATCGGAGTTTATATCCTTTGGCCCTATAGTCTTCAAAGGGCTCCGAAATATCTGTTCTCAGATTCCACAGAAATAAGGCCAGCAAAGAGATCCACGAAATACAAATGTAACTCTGTGAGATGAATTAACAGAACACTAAGCAGTTTCTCAGAAAGCTTCTTTCCAGATTTCATCTGAGGATATTTCCTTTTTCACTATAGCCCTCTATGCGCTTCTAAATATCACTTTGCCAATTCCACAAGAACTGTCTTAGCGAAAGACTTCTTGAGGGGAGAGCTGTAACTCTGTGAGATGATTTCACAGAACACAAAGAAGTTTCTCAGAAAGCTTCCTTCTCTTTCTTATCGGAGTTTATTTCCTTTGGCCCTATATTCATCAAAGGGATCCGAAATATCTGTTCTCAGATTCCACAGAAATAAGGCTAGCAAAGAGATCCAAGAAATACAGATGTAACTCTGTGAGATGAATTAAGAGAACACTAAGCAGTTTCTCAGAAAGCTTCTTTCCAGATTTCATCTGAGGATATTTCCTTTTTAACCATTGCCCTCTATGGGCTTCCAAATATCACTTTGCCAATTCCACAAGAAATGTCTTAGCGAAAGGCTTCTTGAGGGGAAAGCTGTAACTCTGAGAGATGATTTCACAGAACACAAAGAAGTTTCTCAGAAAGCTTCCTTCTCTTTCTTATCGGAGTTTATTTCCTTTGGCCCTATATTCTCAAAGGAATCCGAAATATCTGTTCTCAGATTCCACAGAAATAAGGCTAGCAAAGAGATCCACGAAATACAGATGTAACTCTGTGAGATGAATTAACAGAACACTAAGCAGTTTCTCAGAAAGCTTCTTTCCAGATTTCATCTGAGGATATTTCCTTTTTCACTATAGCCCTCTATGCGCTTCCAAATATCGCTTTGCCAATTCCACAAGAACTGTCTTAGCGAAAGACTTCTTGAGGGGAAAGCTCTAACTCTGTGAGATGATTTCACAGAACACAAAGAAGTTTCTCAGAAAGCTTCCTTCTCTTTCTCATCGGAGTTTATTTCCTTTGGCCCTATATTCATCAAAGGGATCCGAAATATCTGTTCTCAGATTCCACAGAAATAAGGCTAGCAAAGAGATCCACGAAATACAGCTGTAACTCTGTGAGATGAATTAACAGAACACTAAGCAGTTTCTCAGAAAGCTTCTTTCCAGATTTCATCTGAGGATATTTCCTTTTTCACCATAGCCCTCTATGGGCTTCCAAATATCACTTTGCCAATTCCACAAGAAATGTCTTAATGAAAGTCTTCTTGAGGGGAAAGCTGTAACTCTGTGAGATGATTTCACAGAACACAAAGAAGTTTCTCAGAAAGTTTCTTTCTCTTTGTTATCGGAATTTATTTCCTTTGGCCCTATAGACTTTAAAGTGTTATGAAATATCTGTTCTCAGATTCCACAGAAATAAGGCTAGCAAAGACATCCACGAAATACAGATGTAACTCTGTGAGATGAATTAACAGAACACTAAGCAGTTTCTCAGAAAGCTTCTTTCCAGATTTCATCTGAGGATAATTCCTTTTTCACCATAGCCCTCTATGCGCTTCCAAATATCACTTTGCCAATTCGACAATAAATGTCTTAGCGAAAGACTTCTTGTGGGGAAGCTGTAACTCTGTGAGATGATTTCACAGAACACAAAGAAGTTTCTCAGAAAGTTTCTTTCTCTTTGTTATCGGAGTTTATTTCCTTTGGCCCTATAGTCTTTAAAGGGATCCGAAATATCTGTTCTCAGATTCCACAGAAATAAGGCTAGCAAAGAGATCCACGAAATACAGATGTAACTCTGTGAGATGAATTAACAGACACTAAGCAGTTTCTCAGAAAGCTTCTTTCCAGATTTCATCTGAGGATATTTCCTTTTTCACCATTGCCCTCTATGGGCTTCAAAATATCACTTTGCCAATTCCACAAGAACTGTCTTAGCGAAAGGCTTCTTGAGGGGAAAGCTGTAACTCTGTGAGATGATTTCACAGAACACAAGAAGTTTCTCAGAAAGCTTCTTTCTCGTTGTTATCGGAGTTTATATCCTTTGGCCCTATAGTCTTCAAAGGGATCCGAAATATCTGTTCTCAGATTCCACAGAAATAAGGCTAGCAAAGAGATCCACGAAATACAGATGTAACTCTGTGAGATGAATTAACAGAACACTAAGCAGTTTCTCAGAAAGCTTCTTTCCAGATTTCATCTGAGGATATTTCCTTTTTCACCATTGCCCTCTATGGGCTTCCAAATATCACTTTGCCAATTCCACAAGAACTATCTTAGCGAAAGGCTTCTTGAGGGGAAAGCTGTAACTCTGTGAGATGATTTCACAGAACACAAAGAAGTTTCTCAGAAAGCTTCTTTCTCGTTGTTATCGGAGTTTATATCCTTTGGCCCTATAGACTTCAAAGGGATCCGAAATATCTCTTCTCAGATTCCACTGAAATAAGGCTAGCAAAGAGATCCACGAAATACAGATGTAACTCTGTGAGATGAATTAACAGAACACTAAGCAGTTTCTCAAAAAGCTTCTTTCCAGATTTCATCTGAGGATATTTCCTTTTTCACCATAGCCCTCTATGGGCTTCCAAATATCACTTTGCCAATTCCACAAGAACTGTCTCAGCGAAAGGCTTCTTGAGGGGAAAGCTGTAACTCTGTGAGATGATTTCACAGAACACAAAGAAGTTTCTCAGAAAGCTTCCTTCTCTTTCTTATCGGAGTTTATTTCCTTTGGCCCTATATTCATCAAAGGGATCTGAAATATCTCTTCTCAGATTCCACAGAAATAAGGCTAGCAAAGAGATCCACGAAATACAGATGTAACTCTGTGAGATGAATTAACAGAACACTAAGCAGTTTCTCAGAAAGCTTCTTTCCAGATTTCATCTGAGGATATTTCCTTTTTCACCATAGCCCTCTATGGGATTCCAAATATCACTTTGCCAATTACACAAGAACTGTCTTAGCGAAAGGCTTCTTGAGAGGAAAGCTGTAACTCTGTGAGATGATTTCACAGAACACAAAGAAGTTTCTCAGAAAGCTTCCTTCTCTTTCTTATCGGAGTTTATTTCCTTTTCCCCTATATTCATTAAAGGGATCAGAAATATCTCTTCTCAGATTCCACAGAAATAAGGCTAGCAAAGAGATCCACGAAATACAGGTGTAACTCTGTGAGATGATTTCACAGAACACAAAGAAGTTTCTCAGAAAGCTTCTTTCTCGTTGTTATTTGAGTTTATATCCTTTGGCCCTATAGTCTTCAAAGGGATCCGAAATATCTGTTCTCAGATTCCACGGAAGTAAGGCTAGCAAAGAGATCCACGAAATACAGATGTAACTCTGTGAGATGAATTAACAGAACACTAAGCAGTTTCTCAGAAAGCTTCTTTCCAGATTTCATCTGAGGATATTTCCTTTTTCACCATTGCCCTCTATGGGCTTCCAAATATCACTTCGCCAATTCAACAAGAACTGTCTTAGAGAAAGGCTTCTTGTGGGGAAAGCTGTAACTCTGTGAGATGATTTCACAGAACACAAAAAGTTTCTCAGAAAGTTTCTTTCTCTTTGTTATCGGAGTATATTTCCTTTGGCCCTATAGTCTTTAAAGGGATCCGAAATATCTGTTCTCAGATTCCACAGAAATAAGGCTAGTAAAGAGATCCACGAAATACAGATGTAACTCTGTGAGATGAATTAACAGAACACTAAGCAGTTTCTCAGAAAGCTTCTTTCCAGATTTCATCTGAGGATATTTCCTTTTTCACCATTGCCCTCTATGGGCTTCCAAATATCACTTTGCCAATTCCACAAGAGCTGTCTTAGCGAAAGGCTTCTTGAGTGGAAAGCTGTAACTCTGTGAGATGATTTCACAGAACACAAAGAAGTTTCTCAGAAAGCTTCTTTCTCTTTGTTATCGGAGGATATTTCCTTTGGCCCAATAGTCTTCTGAGGGATCCGAAATATCTGTTCTCAGATTCCACAGAAAGAAGGCTAGCAAAGAGATCCACGAAATACAGATGTAACTCTTTGAGATGAATTAACAGAACACTAAGCAGTTTCTCAGAAAGCTTCTTTCCAGAATTCATCTGAGGATATTTCCTTTTTCACCATAGCCGTCTATGGGCTTCCAAATATCACTTTGCCAATTCCACAAGAACTGTCTTAGCGAAAGGCTTCTTGAGGGGAAAGCTGTAAGTCTGTGAGATGATTTCACAGAACACAAAGAAGTTTCTCAGAAAGCTTCTTTCTCGTTGTTATCGGAGTTTATATCCTTTGGCCCTATAGTCTTCAAAGGGATCCGAAATATCTGTTCTCAGATTCCACAGAAATAAGGCTAGCAAAGAGATCCACGAAATACAGATGTAACTCTGTGAGATGAATTAACAGAACACTAAGCATTTTCTCAGAAAGCTTCTTTCCAGATTTCATCTGAGGATATTTCCTTTTTCACCATAGCCCACTATGGGCTTCCAAACATCACTTTGCCAATTCCACAAGAACTGTCTTAGCGAAAGGCTTCTTGAGGGGAAAGCTGTAACTCTGTGAGATGATTTCACAGAACACAAAGAAGTTTCTCAGAAAGCTTCCTTCTCTTTCTTATCGGAGTTTATTTCCTTTTGCCCTATATTCATCAAAGGGATACGAAATATCTCTTCTCAGATTCCACAGAAATAAGGCTAGCAAAGAGATCCACGAAATACAGATGTAACTCTGTGAGATGAATTAACAGAACACTAAGCAGTTTCTCAGAAAGCTTCTTTCCAGATTTCATCTGAGGATATTTCCCTTTTCACCATAGCCCACTATGGGCTTCCAAATATCACTTTGCCAATTCCACAAGAACTGTCTTAGCGAAAGACTTCTTGAGGGGAATGCTGTAACTCTGTGAGATGATTTCACAGAACACAAAGAAGTTTCTCAGAAAGCTTCTTTCTCTTTGTTATCGGAGGAGATTTCCTTTGGCCCTATAGTCTTCAAAGGCATCCGAAATATCTGTTCTCAGATTCCACAGAAATAAGGCTAGCAAAGAGATCCACGAAATACAGATGTAACTCTGTGAGATGAATTAACAGAACACTAAGCAGTTTCTCAGAAAGCTTCTTTCCAGATTTCATCTGAGGATATTTCCTTTTTCACCATAGCCCTCTATGCGCTTCCAAATATCACTTTGCCAATTCCACAATAAATGTCTTAGCGAAAGACTTCTTGAGGGGAAAGCTGTAACTCTGTGAGATGATTTCACAGAACACAAAGAAGTTTCTCAGAAAGTTTCTTTCTCTTTGTTATCGGAGTTTATTTCCTTTGGCCCTATAGTCTTTAAAGGGATCCGAAATATCTGTTCTCAGATTCCACAGAAATAAGGCTAGCAAAGAAATCCACGAAATACAGATGTAACTCTGTGAGGTGAATTAACAGAACACTAAGCAGTTTCTCAGAAAGCTTCTTTCCAGATTTCATCTGAGGATATTTCCTTTTTCACCATTGCCCTCTATGGGCTTCAAATATCACGTTGCCAATTCCACAAGAACTGTCTTAGCGAAAGACTTCTTGAGGGGAAAGCTGTAACTCTGTGAGATGATTTCACAGAACACAAAGAAGTTTCTCAGAAAGCTTCTTTCTCGTTGTTATCGGAGTTTATATCCTTTGGCCCTATAGTCTTCAAAGGGATCCGAAATATCTGTTCTCAGATTCCACAGAAATAAGGCTAGCAAAGAGATCCACGAAATACAGATGTAACTCTGTGAGATGAATTAACAGAACACTAAGCAGTTTCTCAGAAAGCTTCTTTCCAGATTTCATCTGAGGATATTTCCTTTTTCACCATAGCCCTCTATGGTCTTCCAAATATCACTTTGCCAATTCCACAAGAACTGTCTTAGCGAAAGGCTTCTTGAGGGGAAAGCTGTAACTCTGTGAGATGATTTCACAGAACACAAAGAAGTTTCTCAGAAATCTTCTTTCTCGTTGTTATCGGAGTTTATATCCTTTGGCCCTATAGTCTTCAAAGGGCTCCGAAATATGTGTTCTTAGATTCCACAGAAATAAGGCTAGCAAAGAGATCCACGAAATGCAGATGTAACTCTGTGAGATGAATTAACAGAACACTAAGCAGTTTCTCAGAAAGCTTCTTTCCAGATTTCATCTGAGGATATTTCCTTTTTCACCATTGCCCTCTATGGGCTTCCAAATATCACTTTGCCAATTCCACAAGAACTGTCTTAGCGAAAGGCTTCTTGAGGGGAATGCTGTAACTCTGTGAGATGATTTCACAGAACACAAAGAAGTTTCTCAGAAAGCTTCTTTCTCTTTGTTATCGGAGGAGATTTCCTTTGGCCCTATAGTCTTCAAAGGCATCCGAAATATCTGTTCTCAGATTCCACAGAAATAAGGCTAGCAAAGAGATCCACGAAATACAGATGTAACTCTGTGAGATGAATTAACAGAACACTAAGCAGTTTCTTAGAAAGCTTCTTTCCAGATTTCATCTGAGGATATTTCCTTTTTCACCATAGCCCTCTATGCGCTTCCAAATATCACTTTGCCAATTCCACAATAAATGTCTTAGCGAAAGACTTCTTGTGGGGAAAGCTGTAACTCTGTGAGATGATTTCACAGAACACAAAGAAGTTTCTCAGAAAGTTTCTTTCTCTTTGTTATCGGAGTTTATTTCCTTTGGCCCTATAGTCTTTAAAGGGATCCGAAATATCTGTTCTCAGATTCCACAGAAATAAGGCTAGCAAAGAGATCCACGAAATACAGATGTAACTCTGTGAGGTGAATTAACAGAACACTAAGCAGTTTCTCAGAAAGCTTCTTTCCAGATTTCATCTGAGGATATTTCCTTTTTCACCATTGCCCTCTATGGGCTTCAAATATCACGTTGCCAATTCCACAAGAACTGTCTTAGCGAAAGACTTCTTGAGGGGAAAGCTGTAACTCTGTGAGATGATTTCACAGAACACAAAGAAGTTTCTCAGAAAGCTTCTTTCTCGTTGTTATCGGAGTTTATATCCTTTGGCCCTATAGTCTTCAAAGGGATCCGAAATATCTGTTCTCAGATTCCACAGAAATAAGGCTAGCAAAGAGATCCACGAAATACAGATGTAACTCTGTGAGATGAATTAACAGAACACTAAGCAGTTTCTCAGAAAGCTTCTTTCCAGATTTCATCTGAGGATATTTCCTTTTTCACCATAGCCCTCTATGGTCTTCCAAATATCACTTTGCCAATTCCACAAGAACTGTCTTAGCGAAAGGCTTCTTGAGGGGAAAGCTGTAACTCTGTGAGATGATTTCACAGAACACAAAGAAGTTTCTCAGAAATCTTCTTTCTCGTTGTTATCGGAGTTTATATCCTTTGGCCCTATAGTCTTCAAAGGGCTCCGAAATATGTGTTCTTAGATTCCACAGAAATAAGGCTAGCAAAGAGATCCACGAAATGCAGATGTAACTCTGTGAGATGAATTAACAGAACACTAAGCAGTTTCTCAGAAAGCTTCTTTCCAGATTTCATCTGAGGATATTTCCTTTTTCACCATTGCCCTCTATGGGCTTCCAAATATCACTTTGCCAATTCCACAAGAACTGTCTCAGCGAAAGGCTTCTTTAGGGGAAGCTGTAACTCTGTGAGATGATTTCACAGAACACAGAGAAGTTTCTCAGAAAGCTTCTTTCTCTTTGTTATCGGAGGATATTTCCTTTGGCCCAATAGTCTTCTGCGGGATCCGAAATATCTGTTCTCAGATTCCACAAAAATAAGGCTAGCAAAGAGATCCACGAAATACAGATGTAACTCTGTGAGATGAATTAACAGAACACTAAGCAGTTTCTCAGAAAGCTTCTCTCCAGATTTCATCTGAGGATATTTCCTTTTTCACCATAGCCCTCTATGGGCTTCCAAATATCACTTTGCGAATTCCACAAGAACTGTCTTAGCGAAAGGCTTCTTGAGGGGAAAGCTGTAACTCTGTGAGATGATTTCACAGAACACAAAGAAGTTTCTCAGAAAGCTTCCTTCTCTTTCTTATCGGAGTTTATTTCCTTTGGCCCTATATTCATCAAAGGGATCCGAAATATCTCTCTCAGATTCCACAGAAATAAGGCTAGCAAAGACATCTACGAAATACAGATGTAACTCTGTGAGATGAATTAACAGAACACTAAGCAGTTTCTCAGAAAGCTTCTTTCCAGATTTCATCTGAGGATATTTCCTTTTTCACCATTGCCCTCTAAGGGCTTCCAAATATCACTTTGCCAATTCCACAAGAACTGTCTTAGCGAAAGGCTTCTTGAGGGGAAAGCTGTATCTCTGTGAGATGATTTCACAGAACACAAAGAAGTTTCTCAGAAAGCTTCTTTCTCGTTGTTATCGGAGTTTATATCCTTTGGCCCTATAGTCTTCAAATGGATCCGAAATATCTGTTCTCAGATTCCACAGAAATAAGGCTAGCAAACAGATCCACGAAATACAGATGTAACTCTGTGAGATGAATTAACAGAACACTAAGCAGTTTCTCAGAAAGCTTCTTTCCAGATTTCATCTGAGGATATTTCCTTTTTCAGCATTGCCCTCTATGGGCTTCCAAATATCACTTTGCCAGTTCCAAAAGAACTGTCTTAGCGAAAGGCTTCTTGAGGGGAAAGCTGTAACTCTGTGAGATGATTTCACAGAACACAAAGAGGTTTCTCAGAAAGCTTCTTTCTCATTTTTATCGGAGTTTATATACTTTGGCCCTATAGTCTTCAAATGGATCCGAAATATCTGTTCTCAGATTCCTCAGAAATAAGGCTACCAAAGAGATCCACGAAATACAGATGTAACTCTGTGAGATGAATAAACAGAACACTAAGCAGTTTCTCAGAAAGCATCTTTCCAGATTTCATCTGAGGATATTTCCTTTTTCACCATAGCCCTCTATGCGCTTCCAAATATCACTTTGCCAATTCCACAATAAATGTCTTAGCGAAAGACTTCTTGTGGGGAAAGCTGTAACTCTGTGAGATGATTTCACAGAACACAAAGAAGTTTCTCAGAAAGTTTCTTTCTCTTTGTTATCGGAGTTTATCTCCTTTGGCCCTATAGTCTTTAAAGGGATCCGAAATATCTGTTCTCAGATTCCACAGAAATAAGGCTAGCAAAGAGATCCACGAAATGCAGATGTAACTCTGTGAGATGAATTAACAGAACACTAAGCAGTTTCTCAGAAAGCTTCTTTCCAGATTTCATCTGAGGATATTTCCTTTTTCACCATTGCCCGCTACGGGCTTCCAAATATCACTTTGCCAATTCCACAAGAACTGTCTTAGCGAAAGGCTTCTTGAGGGGAAAGCTGTAACTCTGTGAGATGATTTCACAGAACACAAAGAAGTTTCTCAGAAAGCTTCTTTCTCTTTGTTATCGGAGTTTATATACTTTGGCCCAATAGTCTTCTGCGGGATCCGAAATATCTGTTCTCAGATTCCACAGAAATAAGGCTACCAAAGAGATCCACGAAATACAGATGTAACTCTGTGAGATGAATTAACAGAACACTAAGCAGTTTCTCAGAAAGCTTCTTTCCAGATTTCATCTGAGGATACTTCCTTTTTCACCATTGCCCTCTATGGGCTTCCAAATATCACTTTGCCAATTCCACAAGAGCTGTCTTAGCGAAAGGCTTCTTGAGGGGAAAGCTGTAACTCTCTGAGATGATTTCACAGAACACAAAGAAGTTTCTCAGAAAGCTTCTTTCTCTTTGTTATCGGAGGATATTTCCTTTGGCCCAATAGTCTTCTGAGGGATCCGAAATATCTGTTCTCAGATTCCACAGAAAGAAGGCTAGCAAAGAGATCCACGAAATACAGATGTAACTCTTTGAGATGAATTAACAGAACACTAAGCAGTTTCTCAGAAAGCTTCTTTCCAGAATTCATCTGAGGATATTTCCTTTTTCACCATAGCCGTCTGTGGGCTTCCAAATATCACTTTCCCAATTCCACAAGAACTGTCTTAGCGAAAGGCTTCTTGAGGGGAAAGCTGTAAGTCTGTGAGATGATTTCACAGAACACAAAGAAGTTTCTCAGAAATCTTCTTTCTCGTTGTTATCGGAGTTTGTATCCTTTGGCCCTATAGTCTTCAAAGGGATCCGAAATATCTGTTCTCAGATTCCACAGAAATAAGGCTAGCAAAGAGATCCACGAAATACAGATGTAACTCTGTGAGATGAATTAACAGAACACTAAGCAGTTTCTCAGAAAGCTTCTTTCCAGATTTTATCTGAGGATATTTCCTTTTTCACCATAGCCCACTATGGGCTTCCAAACATCACTTTGCCAATTCCACAAGAACTGTCTTAGCGAAAGGCTTCTTGAGGGGAAAGCTGTAACTCTGTGAGATGATTTCACAGAACACAAAGAAGTTTCTCAGAAAGCTTCCTTCTCTTTCTTATCGGAGTTTATTTCCTTTGGCCCTATATTCATCAAAGGGATCCGAAATATCTCTTCTCAGATTCCACAGAAATAAGGCTAGCAAAGAGATCCACGAAATACAGATGTAACTCTGTGAGATGAATTAACAGAACACTAAGCAGTTTCTCAGAAAGCTTCTTTCCAGATTTCATCTGAGGATATTTCCCTTTTCACCATAGCCCTCTATGCGCTTCCAAATATCACTTTGCCAATTCCACAAGAACTGTCTTAGCGAAAGACTTTTTGAGGGGAATGCTGTAACTCTGTGAGATGATTTCACAGAACACAAAGAAGTTTCTCAGAAAGCTTCTTTCTCTTTGTTATCGGAGGAGATTTCCTTTGGCCCTATAGTCTTCAAAGGCATCCGAAATATCTGTTCTCAGATTCCACAGAAATAAGGCTAGCAAAGAGATCCACGAAATACAGATGTAACTCTGTGAGATGAATTAACAGAACACTAAGCAGTTTCTCAGAAAGCTTCTTTCCAGATTTCATCTGAGGATATTTCCTTTTTCAGCATAGCCCTCTATGGGCCTCCAAATATCACTTTCCCAATTCCACAATAACTGTCTAGCGAAAGGCTTCTTGAGGGGAAAGCTGTAACTCTGTGAGATGATTTCACAGAACACAAAGAAGTTTCTCAGAAAGCTTCCTTCTCGTTGTTATCGGAGTTTATATCCTTTGGCCCTATAGTCTTCAAAGGGATCCGAAATATCTGTTCTCAAATTCCACAGAAATAAGGCTAGCAAAGAGATCCACGAAATACGGATGTAACTCTGTGAGATGAATTAACAGAACACTAAGCAGTTTCTCAGAAAGCTTCTTTCCAGATTTCATCTGAGGATATTTCCTTTTTAACCATAGCCCTCTATGGGCTTCCAAATATCACTTTGCCAATTCCACAAGAAATGTCTTAGGGAAAGGCTTCTTGAGGGGAAAGCTGTAACTCTGTGAGATGATTTCACAGAACACAAAGAAGTTTCTCAGAAAATTTCTTTCTCTTTGTTAACGGAGTTTATTTCCTTTGGCCCTATAGCCTTTAAAGTGTTATGAAATATCTGTTCTCAGATTCCACAGAAATAAGGCTAGCAAAGAGATCCACGAAATACAGATGTAACTCTGTGAGATGAATTAACAGAACACTAAGCAGTTTCTCAGAAAGCTTCTTTCCAGATTTCATCTGAGGATATTTCCTTTTTCACCATAGCCCACTAAGGGCTTCCAAATATCACTTTGCCAATCCCACAAGAACTCTCTTAGCGAAAGGCTTCTTGAGGGGAAAGCTGTAACTCTGTGAGATGATTTCACAGAACACAAAGAAGTTTCTCAGAAACCTTCTTTCCAGATTTCATCTGAGGATATTTCCCTTTTCACCATAGCCCTCTATGCGCTTCCAAATATCACTTTGCCAATTCCACAAGAACTGTCTTAGCGAAAGACTTCTTGAAGGGAATGCTGTAACTCTGTGAGATGATTTCACAGAACACAAAGAAGTTTCTCAGAAAGCTTCTTTCTCTTTGTTATCGGAGGAGATTTCCTTTGGCCCTATAGTCTTCAAAGGCATCCGAAATATCTGTTCTCAGATTCCACAGAAATAAGGCTAGCAAAGAGATCCACGAAATACAGATGTAACTCTGTGAGATGAATTAACAGAACACTAAGCAGTTTCTCAGAAAGCTTCTTTCCAGATTTCATCTGAGGATATTTCCTTTTTCACCATAGCCCTCTATGGGCTTCCAAATATCACTTTGCCAATTCCACAAGAACTGTCTTAGCGAAAGGCTTCTTGAGGGGAAAGCTGTAACTCTGTGAGATGATTTCACAGAACACAAAGAAGTTTCTCAGAAAGCTTCCTTCTCTTTCTTATCGGAGTTTATTTCCTTTGGCCCTATATTCATCAAAGGGATCCGAAATATCTCTTCTCAGATTCCACAGAAATAAGGCTGGCAAAGAGATCCACGAAATACAGATGTAACTCTGTGAGATGAATTAACAGAACACTAAGCAGTTTCTCAGAAAGCTTCTTTCCAGATTTCATCTGAGTATATTTCCTTTTTCAGCATTGCCCTCTATGGCCTTCCAAATATCACTTTGCCAGTTCCAAAAGAACTGTCTTAGCGAAAGGCTTCTTGAGGGGAAAGCTGTAACTCTGTGAGATGATTTCACAGAACACAGAGAGGTTTCTCAGAAAGCTTCTACTCATTTTTATCGGAGTTTATATACTTTGGCCCTATAGTCTTCAAAGGGATCCGAAATATCTTTTTTCAGATTCCACAGAAATAAGGCTAGCAAAGAGATCCACGAAATACAGATGTAACTCTGTGAGATGAATTAACAGAACACTAAGCAGTTTCTCAGAAAGCTTCTTTCCAGATTTCATCTGAGGATATTTCCTTTTTCACCATAGCCCTCTATGCGCTTCCAAATATCACTTTGCCAATTCCACAATAAATGTCTTAGCGAAAGACTTCTTGTGGGGAAAGCTGTAACTCTGTGAGATGATTTCACAGAACACAAAGAAGTTTCTCAGAAAGTTTCTTTCTCTTTGTTATCGGAGTTTATTTCCTTTGGCCCTATAGTCTTTAAAGGGATCCGAAATATCTGTTCTCAGATTCCACAGAAATAAGGCTAGCAAAGAGATCCACGAAATGCAGATGTAACTCTGTGAGATGAATTAACAGAACACTAAGCAGTTTCTCAGAAAGCTTCTTTCCAGATTTCATCTGAGGATATTTCCTTTTTCACCATTGCCCTCTATGGGCTTCCAAATATCACTTTGCCAATTACACAAGAACTCTCTTAGCGAAAGGCTTCTTGAGGGGAAAGCTGTAACTCTGTGAGATGATTTCACAGAACACAAAGAAGTTTCTCAGAAAGCTTCTTTCTCTTTGTTATCGGAGGATATTTCCTTTGGCCCAATTGTCTTCTGCGGGATCCGAAATATCTGTTCTCAGATTCCACAGAAATAAGGCTAGCAAAGAGATCCACGAAATACAGATGTAACTCTGTGAGATGAATTAACAGAACACTAAGCAGTTTCTCAGAAAGCTTCTTTCCACATTTCATCTGAGGATATTTCCTTTTTCACCATAGCCCTCTATGGGCTTCCAAATATCACTTTGCCAATTCCACAAGAACTGCCTTAGCAAAAGGCTTCTTGAGGGAAAAGCTGTAACTCTGTGATATGATTTCACAGAACACAAAGAAGTTTCTCAGAAAGCTTCCTTCTCTTTCTTATCGGAGTTTATTTCCTTTGGCCCTATATTCATCAAAGGGATCTGAAATATCTCTTCTCAGATTCCACACAAATAAGGCTAGCAAAGACATCTACGACATACAGATGTAACAATGTGAGATGAATTAACAGAACACTAAGCAGTTTCTCAGAAAGCTTCTTTCCAGATTTCATCTGAGGATATTTCCTTTTTCACCATTGCCCTCTACGGGCTTCCAAATATCACTTTGCCAATTCCACAAGAACTGTCTTAGGGAAAGGCTTCTTGAGGGGAAAGCTGTAACTCTGTGAGATGATTTCACAGAACACAAAGAAGTTTCTCAGAAAGCTTCTTTCTCGTTGTTATCGGAGTTTATATCCTTTGGCCCTATAGTCTTCAAAGGGATCCGAAATATCTGTTCTCAGATTCCACAGAAATAAGGCTAGCAAAGAGATCCACGAAATACAGATGTAACTCTGTGAGATGAATTAACAGAACACTAAGCAGTTTCTCAGAAAGCTTCTTTCCAGATTTCATCTGAGGATATTTCCTTTTTTACCATTGCCCTCTATGGGCTTCCAAATATCACTTTGCCAATTCCAAAAGAACTGTCTTAGCGAAAGGCTTCTTGAGGGGAAAGATGTAACTCTGTGAGATGATTTCACAGAACACAAAGAAGTTTCTCAGAAAGCTTCTTTCTCATTGTTATCGGAGTTTATATCCTTTGTCCCTATAGTCTTCAAAGGGATCCGAATTATCTGTTCTCAGATTCCACAGAAATAAGGCTAGCAAAGAGATCCACGAAATACAGATGTAACTCTGTGAGATGAATTAACAGAACACTAAGCAGTTTCTCAGAAAGCTTCTTTCCAGATTTCATCTGAGGATATTTCCTTTTTCACCATAGACCTATATGCGCTTCCAAGTATCACTTTGCCAATTCCACAATAAATGTCTTAGCGAAAGACTTCTTGTGGGGAAAGCTGTAACTCTGTGAGATGATTTCACAGAACACAAACAAGTTTCTCAGAAACCTTCTTTCTCTTTGTTATCGGAGTTTATTTCCTTAGGCCCTATAGTCTTTAAAGGGATCCGAAATATCTGTTCTCAGATTCCACAGAAATAAGGCTAGCAAAGAGATCCACGAAATGCAGATGTAACTCTGTGAGATGAATTAACAGAACACTAAGCAGTTTCTCAGAAAGCTTCTTTCCAGATTTCATCTGAGGATATTTCCTTTTTCACCATTGCCCTCTATGGGCTTCCAAATATCACTTTGCCAATTACACAAGAACTCTCTTAGCGAAAGGCTTCTTGAGGGGAAAGCTGTAACTGTGTGAGATGATTTCACAGAACACAAAGAAGTTTCTCAGAAAGCTTCTTTCTCTTTGTTATCGGAGGATATTTCCTTTGGCCCAATAGTCTTCTGCGGGATCCGAAATATCTGTTCTCAGATTCCACAGAAATAAGGCTAGCAAAGAGATCCACGAAATACAGATGTAACTCTGTGAGATGAATTAACAGAACACTAAGCAGTTTCTCAGAAAGCTTCTTTCCACATTTCATCTGAGGATATTTCCTTTTTCACCATAGCCCTCTATGGGCTTCCAAATATCACTTTGCCAATTCCACAAGAACTGCCTTAGCAAAAGGCTTCTTGAGGGGAAAGCTGTAACTCTGTGATATGATTTCACAGAACACAAAGAAGTTTCTCAGAAAGCTTCCTTCTCTTTCTTATCGGAGTTTATTTCCTTTGGCCCTATATTCATCAAAGGGATCCGAAATATCTCTTCTCAGATTCCACACAAATAAGGCTAGCAAAGACATCTACGACATACAGATGTAACAATGTGAGATGAATTAACAGAACACTAAGCAGTTTCTCAGAAAGCTTCTTTCCAGATTTCATCTGAGGATATTTCCTTTTTCACCATTGCCCTCTACGGGCTTCCAAATATCACTTTGCCAATTCCACAAGAACTGTCTTAGGGAAAGGCTTCTTGAGGGGAAAGCTGTAACTCTGTGAGATGATTTCACAGAACACAAAGAAGTTTCTCAGAAAGCTTCTTTCTCGTTGTTATCGGAGTTTATATCCTTTGGCCCTATAGTCTTCAAAGGGATCCGAAATATCTGTTCTCAGATTCCACAGAAATAAGGCTAGCAAAGAGATCCACGAAATACAGATGTCACTCTGTGAGATGAATTAACAGAACACTAAGCAGTTTCTCAGAAAGCTTCTTTCCAGATTTCATCTGAGGATATTTCCTTTTTTACCATTGCCCTCTATGGGCTTCCAAATATCACTTTGCCAATTCCTAAAGAACTGTCTTAGCGAAAGGCTTCTTGAGGGGAAAGCTGTAACTCTGTGAGATGATTTCACAGAACACAAAGAAGTTTCTCAGAAAGCTTCTTTCTCATTGTTATCGGAGTTTATATCCTTTGTCCCTATAGTCTTCAAAGGGATCCGAATTATCTGTTCTCAGATTCCACAGAAATAAGGCTAGCAAAGAGATCCACGAAATACAGATGTAACTCTGTGAGATGAATTAACAGAACACTAAGCAGTTTCTCAGAAAGCTTCTTTCCAGATTTCATCTGAGGATATTTCCTTTTTCACCATAGCCCTAAATGCGCTTCCAAATATCACTTTGCCAATTCCACAATAAATGTCTTAGCGAAAGACTTCTTGTGGGGAAAGCTGTAACTCTGTGAGATGATTTCACAGAACACAAACAAGTTTCTCAGAAACCTTCTTTCTCTTTGTTATCGGAGTTTATTTCCTTAGGCCCTATAGTCTTTAAAGGGATCCGAAATATCTGTTCCCCAGTTCCACAGAAATAAGGCTAGCAAAGAGATCCAGGAAATACAGATGTAACTCTGTGAGATGAATTAACAGAACACTAAGCAGTTTCTCAGAAAGCTTCTTTCCAGATTTCATCTGAGGATATTTCCTTTTTCACCATTGCCCTCCATGGGCTTCCAAATATCACTTTTCCAATTCAACAAGAACTGTCTTAGCGAAAGGCTTCTTGTGGGGAAAGCTGTAACTCTGTGAGATGATTTCACAGAACACAAAAAGTTTCTCAGAAAGTTTCTTTCTCTTTGTTATCGGAGTTTATTTCCTTTGGCCCTATAGTCTTTAAAGGGATCCGAAATATCTGTTCTCAGATTCCACAGAAATATGGCTAGCAAAGAGATCCACGAAATACAGATGTAACTCTGTGAGATGAGTTAACAGAACACTAAGCAGTTTCTCAGAAAGCTTCTTTCCAGATTTCATCTGTGGATATTTCCTTTTTCACCATTGCCCTCTATGGGCTTCCAAATATCACTTTGCCAATTCCACAAGAACTGTCTTAGCGAAAGGCTTCTTGAGGGGAAAGCTGTAACTCTGTGAGATGATTTCACAGAACACAAAGAAGTTTCTCAGAAAGTTTCTTTCTCTTTGTTATCGGGGTTTATTTCCTTTGGCCCTATAGTCTTTAAAGTGTTATGAAATATCTGTTCTCAGATTCCACAGAAATAAGGCTAGCAAAGACATCCACGAAATACAGATGTAACTCTGTGAGATGAATTAACAGAACACTAAGCAGTTTCTCAGAAAGCTTCTTTCCAGATTTCATCTGAGGATAATTCCTTTTTCACCATAGCCCTCCATGGGCTTCCAAATATCACTTTGCCAATTCCACAAGAACTGTCTTAGCGAAAGGCTTCTTGAGGGGAAAGCTGTAACTCTGTGAGATGATTTCACAGAACACAAAGAAGTTTCTCAGAAAGCTTCCTTCTCTTTCTTATCGGAGTTTATTTCCTTTGGCCGTATATTCATCAAAGGGATACGAAATATCTCTTCTCAGATTCCACAGAAATAAGGCTAGCAAAGAGATCCACGAAATACAGATGTAACTCTGTGAGATGAATTAAGAGAACACTAAGCAGTTTCTCAGAAAGCTTCTTTCCAGATTTCATCTGAGGATATTTCCTTTTTCACCATTGCCCTCTATGGGCTTCCAAATATCACTTTGCCAATTCCACAAGAACTGTCTTAGCGAAAGGCTTCTTGAGGGGAAAGCTGTAACTCTGTGAGATGATTTCACAGAACACAAAGAAGTTTCTCAGAAAGCTTCTTTCTCGTTGTTATCGGAGTTTATATCCTTTGGCCCTATAGTCTTCAAAGGGATCCGAAATATCTGTTCTCAGATTCCACAGAAATAAGGCTAGCAAAGAGATCCACGAAATACAGATGTAACTCTGTGAGATGAATTAACAGAACACTAAGCAGTTTCTCAGAAAGCTTCTTTCCAGATTTCATCTGACGATATTTCCTTTTTCACCATTGCCCTCTATGGGCTTCCAAATATCACTTTGCCAATTCCACAAGAACTCTCTTAGCGAAAGGCTTCTTTATGGGAAAGCTGTAACTCTGTGAGATGATTTCACAGAACACAAAGAAGTTTCTCAGAAAGCTTGTTTCTCGTTGTTATCGGAGTTTATATCCTTTGGCCCTATAGTCTTCAAAGGCATCCGAAATATCTGTTCTCAGATTCCACAGAAAGAAGGCTAGCAAAGAGATCCACGAAATACAGATGTAACTCTGTGAGATGAATTAACAGAACACTAAGCAGTTTCTCAGAAAGCTTCCTTCCAGATTTCATCTGAGGATATTTAATTTTTCACTGTAGCCCTCTATGCGCTTCCAAATATCACTTTGCCAATTCCACAAGAAATGTCTTAGCGAAAGACTTCTTGTGGGGAAAGCTGTAACTCTGTGAGATGATTTCACAGAAAACAAAGAAGTTTCTCAGAAAGTTTCTATCTCTTTGTTATCGGAGTTTATTTCCTTTGGCCCTATAGTCTTTAAAGGGATCCGAAATATCTGTTCTCAGATTCCACAGAAATAAGGCTAGCAAAGAGATCCACGAAATACAGATGTAACTCTGTGAGATGAATTAACAGAACACTAAGCAGTTTCTCAGAAAGCTTCTTTCCAGATTTCATCTGAGGATATTTCCTTTTTCACTATAGCCCTCTATGCGCTTCCAAATATCACTTTGCCAATTCCACAATAAATGTCTTAGCGAAAGACTTCTTGTGGCGAAAGCTGTAACTCTGTGAGATGATTTCACAGAAAACAAAGAAGTTTCTCAGAAAGTTTTTATCTCTTTGTTATCGGAGTTTATTTCCTTTGGCCCTATAGTCTTTAAAGGGATCCGAAATATCTGTTCTCAGATTCCACAGAAATATGGCTAGCAAAGAGATCCACGAAATACAGATGTAACTCTGTGAGATGAGTTAACAGAACACTAAGCAGTTTCTCAGAAAGCTTCTTTCCAGATTTCATCTGTGGATATTTCCTTTTTCACCATTGCCCTCTATGGGCTTCCAAATATCACTTTGCCAATTCAACAAGAACTGTCTTAGCGAAAGGCTTCTTGAGGGGAAAGCTGTAACTCTGTGAGATGATTTCACAGAACACAAAGAAGTTTCTCAGAAAGTTTCTTTCTCTTTGTTATCGGAGTTTATTTCCTTTGGCCCTATAGTCTTTAAAGTGTTATGAAATATCTGTTCTCAGATTCCACAGAAATAAGGCTAGCAAAGACATCCACGAAATACAGATGTAACTCTGTGAGATGAATTAACAGAACACTAAGCAGTTTCTCAGAAAGCTTCTTTCCAGATTTCATCTGAGGATAATTCCTTTTTCACCATAGCCCTCCATGGGCTTCCAAATATCACTTTGCCAATTCCACAAGAACTGTCTTAGCGAAAGGCTTCTTGAGGGGAAAGCTGTAACTCTGTGAGATGATTTCACAGAACACAAAGAAGTTTCTCAGAAAGCTTCCTTCTCTTTCTTATCGGAGTTTATTTCCTTTGGCCCTATATTCATCAAAGGGATACGAAATATCTCTTCTCAGATTCCACAGAAATAAGGCTAGCAGAGAGATCCACGAAATACAGATGTAACTCTGTGAGATGAATTAACAGAACACTAAGCAGTTTCTCAGAAAGCTTCTTTCCAGATTTCATCTGAGGATATTTCCTTTTTCACCATTGCCCTCTATGGGCTTCCAAATATCACTTTGCCAATTCCACAAGAACTGTCTTAGCGAAAGGCTTCTTGAGGGGAAAGCTGTAACTCTGTGAGATGATTTCACAGAACACAAAGAAGTTTCTCAGAAAGCTTCTTTCTCGTTGTTATCGGAGTTTATATCCTTTGGCCCTATAGTCTTCAAAGGGATCCGAAATATCTGTTGTCAGATTCCACAGAAATAAGGCTAGCAAAGAGATCCACGAAATACAGATGTAACTCTGTGAGATGAATTAACAGAACACTAAGCAGTTTCTCAGAAAGCTTCTTTACAGATTTCATCTGAGGATATTTCCTTTTTCACCATTGCCCTCTATGGGCTTCCAAATATCACTTTGCCAATTCAACAAGAACTGTCTTAGCGAAAGGCTTCTTGAGGGGAAAGCTGTAACTCTGTGAGATGATTTCACAGAACACAAAGAAGTTTCTCAGAAAGTTTCTATCTCTTTGTTATCGGAGTTTATTTCCTTTGGCCCTATAGTCTTTAAAGGGATCCGAAATATCTGTTCTCAGATTCCACAGAAATAAGGCTAGCAAAGAGATCCACGAAATATAGATGTAACTCTGTGAGATGAATTAACAGAACACTAAGCAGTTTCTCAGAAAGCTTCTTTCCAGATTTCATCTGAGGATATTTCGTTTTTCACCATAGCCCTCTATGGGCTTCCAAATATCACTTTGCCAATTCCACAAGAAATGTCTTAGCGAAAGGCTTCTTTAGGGGAAAGCTGTAACTCTGTGAGATGATTTCACAGAACACAAAGAAGTTTCTCAGAAAGCTTCCTTCTCTTTCTTATCGGAGTTTATTTCCTTTGGCCCTATATTCATCAAAGGGATCAGAAATATCTGTTCTGAGATTCCACAGAAATAAGGCTAGCAAAGAGATCCACGAAATACAGATGTAACTCTGTGAGATGAATTAACAGAACACTAAGCAGTTTCTCAGGGAGCTTCTTTCCAGATTTCATCTGAGGATATTTCCTTTTTCACTATAGCCCTCTATGCGCTTCCAAATATCACTTTGCCAATTCCACAAGAACTGTCTTAGCGAAAGACTTCTTGAGGGGAGAGCTGTAACTCTGTGAGATGATTTCACAGAACACAAAGAAGTTTCTCAGAAAGCTTCCTTCTCTTTCTTATCGGAGTTTATTTCCTTTGGCCCTATATTCATCAAAGGGATCCGAAATATCTGTTCTCAGATTCCACAGAAATAAGGCTAGCAAAGAGATCCAAGAAATACAGATGTAACTCTGTGAGATGAATTAACAGAACACTAAGCAGTTTCTCAGAAAGCTTCTTTCCAGATTTCATCTGAGGATATTTCCTTTTTCACCATTGCCCTCTATGGGCTTCCAAATATCACTTTGCCAATTCCACAAGAAATGTCTTAGCGAAAGGCTTCTTGAGGGGAAAGCTGTAACTCTGTGATATGATTTCACAGAACACAAAGAAGTTTCTCAGAAAGCTTCCTTCTCTTTCTTATCGGAGTTTATTTCCTTTGGCCCTATATTCATCAAGGGATCCGAAATATCTGTTCTCAGATTCCACAGAAATAAGGCTAGCAAAGAGATCCACGAAATACAGATGTAACTCTGTGAGATGAATTAACAGAACACTAAGCAGTTTCTCAGGAAGCTTCTTTCCAGATTTCATCTGAGGATATTTCCTTTTTCTCTATAGCCCTCTATGCGCTTCCAAATATCGCTTTGCCAATTCCACAAGAACTGTCTTAGCGAAAGACTTCTTGAGGGGAAAGCTCTAACTCTGTGAGATGACTTCACAGAACACAAAGAAGTTTCTCAGAAAGCTTCCTTCTCTTTCTTATCGGAGTTTATTTCCTTTGGCCCTATATTCATCAAAGGGATCCGAAATATCTGTTCTCAGATTCCACAGAAATAAGGCTAGCAAAGAGATACACGAAATACAGCTGTAACTCTGTGAGATGAATTAACAGAACACTAAGCAGTTTCTCAGAAAGCTTCTTTGCAGATTTCATCTGAGGATATTTCCTTTTTCACCATAGCCCTCTATGGGCTTCCAAATATCACTTTGCCAATTCCACAAGAAATGTCTTAGTGAAAGTCTTCTTGAGGGGAAAGCTGTAACTCTGTGAGATGATTTCACAGAACACAAAGAAGTTTCTCAGAAAGTTTCTTTCTCTTTGTTATCGGAGTTTATTTCCTTTGGCCCTATAGTCTTTAAAGTGTTATGAAATATCTGTTCTCAGATTCCACAGAAATAAGGCTAGCAAAGACATCCACGAAATACAGATGTAACTCTGTGAGATGAATTAACAGAACACTAAGCAGTTTCTCAGAAAGCTTCTTTCCAGATTTCATCTGAGGATATTTCCTTTTTCACCATAGCCCTCTATGGGCTTCCAAATATCACTTTGCCAATTCCACAAGAACTGTCTTAGCGAAAGGCTTCTTGAGGGGAAAGCTGTAACTCTGTGAGATGATTTCACAGAACACAAAGAAGTTTCTCAGAAAGCTTCTTTCTCGTTGTTATCGGAGTTTATATCCTTTGGCCCTATAGTCTTCAAAGGGATCCGAAATACCTGTTCTCAGATTCCACAGAAATAAGGCTAGCAAAGAGATCCACGAAATACAGATGTAACTCTGTGAGATGAATTAACAGAACACTAAGCAGTTTCTCAGAAAGCTTCTTTCCAGATTTCATCTGAGGATATTTCCTTTTTCACCATAGCCCTCCATGGGCTTCCAAATATCACTTTGCCAATTCCACAAGAACTGTCTTAGCGAAAGGCTTCTTGAGGGGAAAGCTGTAACTCTGTGAGATGATTTCACAGAACACAAAGAAGTTTCTCAGAAAGCTTCCTTCTCTTTCTTATCGGAGTTTATTTCCTTTGGCCCTATATTCATCAAAAGGATATGAAATATCTCTTCTCAGATTCCACGGAAATAAGGCTAGCAAAGAAATCCACGAAATACAGATGAAACTCTGTGAGATGAATTAACAGAACACTAAGCAGTTTCTCAGAAAGCTTCTTTCCAGATTTCATCTGAGGATATTTCCTTTTTCACCATTGCCCTCTATGGGCTTCCAAATATCACTTTGCCAATTCCACAAGAACTCTCTTAGCGAAAGGCTTCTTTATGGGAAAGCTGTAACTCTGTGAGATGATTTCACAGAACACAAAGAAGTTTCTCAGAAAGCTTGTTTCTCGTTGTTATCGGAGTTTATATCCTTTGGCCCTATAGTCTTCAAAGGCATCCGAAATATCTGTTCTCAGATTCCACAGAAAGAAGGCTAGCAAAGAGATCCACGAAATAGAGATGTAACTCTGTGAGATGAATTAACAGAACACTAAGCAGTTTCTCAGAAAGCTTCCTTCCAGATTTCATCTGAGGATATTTCCTTTTTCACTATAGCCCTCTATGCGCTTCCAAATATCACTTTGCCAATTCCAGAAGAAATGTCTTAGCGAAAGACTTCTTGTGGGGAAAGCTGTAACTCTGTGAGATGATTTCACAGAAAACAAAGAAGTTTCTCAGAAAGTTTCTATCTCTTTGTTATCGGAGTTTATTTCCTTTGGCCCTATAGTCTTTAAAGGGATCCGAAATATCTGTTCTCAGATTCCACAGAAATAAGGCTAGCAAAGAGATCCACGAAATACAGATGTAACTCTGTGAGATGAATTAACAGAACACTAAGCAGTTTCTCAGAAAGCTTCTTTCCAGATTTCATCTGTGGATATTTCCTTTTTCACCATTGCCCTCTATGGGCTTCCAAATATCACTTTGCCAATTCCACAAGAACTGTCTTAGCGAAAGGCTTCTTGATGGGAAAGCTGTAACTCTGTGAGATGATTTCACAGAACACAAAGCAGTTTCTCAGAAAGCTTTTTTCTATTTGTTATCGGAGGATATTTCCTTTGGCCCAATAGTCTTCTGAGGGATCCTAAATATCTGTTCTCAGATTCCACAGAAATAAGGCTAGCAAAGAGATCCACGAAATACAGATGTAACTCTGTGAGATGAATTAACAGAACACTAAGCAGTTTCCCAGAAAGCTTTTTTCCAGATTTCATCTGAGGATATTTCCTTTTTCACCATAGCCCTCTATGGGCTTCCAAATATCACTTTGCCAATTCCACAAGAAATGTCTTAGTGAAAGGCTTCTTGAGGGGAAAGCTGTAACTCTGTGAGATGATTTCACAGAACACAAAGAAGTTTCTCAGAAAGCTTCTTTCTCGTTGTTATCGGAGTTTATATCCTTTTACCCTATAGTCTTCAAAGGGATCCGAAATACCTGTTCTCAGATTCCACAGAAATAAGGATAACAAAGAGATCCACGAAATACAGATGTAACTCTGTGAGATGAATTAACAGAACACTAAGCAGTTTCTCAGAAAGCTTCTTTCCAGATTTCATCTGAGGATATTTCCTTTTTCACCATAGCCCTCCATGGGCTCCCAAATATCACTTTGCCAATTCCAAAAGAACTGTCTTAGCGAAAGGCTTCTTGAGGGGAAAGCTGTAACTCTGTGAGATGATTTCACAGAACACAAAGAAGTTTCTCAGAAAGCTTCCTTCTCTTTCTTATCGGAGTTTATTTCCTGTGGCCCTATATTCATCAAAGGGATCCGAAATATCTCTTCTCAGATTCCACAGAAATAAGGCTAGCAAAGAGATCCACGAAATACAGATGTAACTCTGTGAGATGAATTAACAGAACACTAAGCAGTTTCTCAGAAAGCTTCTTTCCAGATTTCATCTGAGGATATTTCCTTTTTCACCTTTGCCCTCTATGGGCTTCCAAATATCACTTTGCCAATTCCACAAGAACTGTCTTAGCGAAAGGCTTCTTGAGGGGAAAGCTGTAACTCTGTGAGATGATTTCACAGAACACAAAGAAGTTTCTCAGAAAGCTTCTTTCTCGTTGTTATCGGAGTTTATATCCTTTGGCCCTATAGTCTTCAAAGGCATCCGAAATATCTGTTCTCAGATTCCACAGAAATAAGGCTAGCAAAGAGATCCACGAAATACAGATGTAACTCTGTGAGATGAATTAACAGAACACTAAGCAGTTTCTCAGAAAGCTTCTTTCCAGATTTCATCTGAGGATATTTCCTTTTTCACTATAGCCCTCTATGCGCTTCCAAATATCACTTTGCCAATTCCACAAGAAATGTCTTAGCGAAAGACTTCTTGTGGGGAAAGCTGTAACTCTGTGAGATGATTTCACAGAAAACAAAGAAGTTTCTCAGAAAGTTTTTATCTCTTTGTTATCGGAGTTTATTTCCTTTGGCCCTATAGTCTTTAAAGGGATCCGAAATATCTGTTCTCAGATTCCACAGAAATATGGCTAGCAAAGAGATCCACGAAATACAGATGTAACTCTGTGAGATGAGTTAACAGAACACTGAGCAGTTTCTCAGAAAGCTTCTTTCCAGATTTCATCTGTGGATATTTCCTTTTTCACCATTGCCCTCTATGGGCTTCCAAATATCACTTTGCCAATTCCACAAGAACTGTCTTAGCGAAAGGCTTCTTGATGGGAAAGCTGTAACTCTGTGAGATGATTTCACAGAACACAAAGAAGTTTCTCAGAAAGTTTCTTTCTCTTTGTTATCGGAGTTTATTTCCTTTGGCCCTATAGTCTTTAAAGTGTTATGAAATATCTGTTCTCAGATTCCACAGAAATAAGGCTACCAAAAACATCCACGAAATACAGATGTAACTCTGTGAGATGAATTAACAGAACACTAAGCAGTTTCTCAGAAAGCTTCTTTCCAGATTTCATCTGAGGATAATTCCTTTTTCACCATAGCCCTCCATGGGCTTCCAAATATCACTTTGCCAATTCCACAAGAACTGTCTTAGCGAAAGGCTTCTTGATGGGAAAGCTGTAACTCTGTGAGATGATTTCACAGAACACAAAGAAGTTTCTCAGAAAGCTTCCTTCTCTTTCTTATCGGAGTTTATTTCCTTTGGCCCTATATTCATCAAAGGGATACGAAATATCTCTTCTCAGATTCCACAGAAATAAGGCTAGCAGAGAGATCCACGAAATACAGATGTAACTCTGTGAGATGAATTAACAGAACACTAAGCAGTTTCTCAGAAAGCTTCTTTCCAGATTTCATCTGAGGATATTTCCTTTTTCACCATTGCCCTCTATGGGCTTCCAAATATCACTTTGCCAATTCCACAAGAACTGTCTTAGCGAAAGGCTTCTTGAGGGGAAAGCTGTAACTCTGTGAGATGATTTCACAGAACACAAAGAAGTTTCTCAGAAAGCTTCTTTCTCGTTGTTATCGGAGTTTATATTTTGGCCCTATAGTCTTCAAAGGGATCCGAAATATCTGTTCTCAGATTCCACAGAAATAAGGCTAGCAAAGAGATCCACGAAATACAGATGTAACTCTGTGAGATGAATTAACAGAACACTAAGCAGTTTCTCAGAAAGATTCTTTCCAGATTTCATCTGAGGATATTTCCTTTTTCACCATTGCCCTCTATGGGCTTCCAAATATCACTTTGCCAATTCCACAAGAACTCTCTTAGCGAAAGACTTCTTGTGGGGAAAGCTGTAACTCTGTGAGATGATTTCACAGAACACAAAGAAGTTTCTCAGAAAGCTTCTTTCTCGTTGTTATCGGAGTTTATATCCTTTGGCCCTATAGTCTTCAAAGGGATCCGAAATATCTGTTCTCAGATTCCACAGAAATAAGGCTAGCAAAGAGATCCACGAAATACAGATGTAACTCTGTGAGATGAATTAACAGAACACTAAGCAGTTTCTCAGAAAGCTTCTTTCCAGATTTCATCTGAGGATATTTCCTTTTTCACCATAGCCCTCTATGGGCTTCCATATATCACTTTGCCAATTCCACAAGAAATGTCTTAGCGAAAGACTTCTTGTGGGGAAAGCTGTAACTCTGTGAGATGATTTCACAGAAAACAAAGAAGTTTCTCAGAAAGTTTTTATCTCTTTGTTATCGGAGTTTATTTCCTTTGGCCCTATAGTCTTTAAAGGGATCCGAAATATCTGTTCTCAGATTCCACAGAAATATGGCTAGCAAAGAGATCCACGAAATACAGATGTAACTCTGTGAGATGAGTTAACAGAACACTAAGCAGTTTCTCAGAAAGCTTCTTTCCAGATTTCATCTGTGGATATTTCCTTTTTCACCATTGCCCTCTATGGGCTTCCAAATATCACTTTGCCAATTCCACAAGAACTGTCTTAGCGAAAGGCTTCTTGATGGGAAAGCTGTAACTCTGTGAGATGATTTCACAGAACACAAAGAAGGTTCTCAGAAAGTTTCTTTCTCTTTGTTATCGGAGTTTATTTCCTTTGGCCCTATAGTCTTTAAAGTGTTATGAAATATCTGTTCTCAGATTCCACAGAAATAAGGCTAGCAAAGACATCCACGAAATACAGATGTAACTCTGTGAGATGAATTAACAGAACACTAAGCAGTTTCTCAGAAAGCTTCTTTCCAGATTTCATCTGAGGATAATTCCTTTTTCACCTTAGCCCTCCATGGGCTTCCAAATATCACTTTGCCAATTCCACAATAACTGTCTTAGCGAAAGGCTTCTTGAGGGGAAAGCTGTAACTCTGTGAGATGATTTCACAGAACACAAAGAAGTTTCTCAGAAAGCTTCCTTCTCTTTCTTATCGGAGTTTATTTCCTTTGGCCCTATATTCATCAAAGGGATATGAAATATCTCTTCTCAGATTCCACAGAAATAAGGCTAGCAAAGAGATCCACGAAATACAGATGAACTCTGTGAGATGAATTAACAGAACACTAAGCAGTTTCTCAGAAAGCTTCTTTCCAGATTTCATCTGAGGATATTTCCTTTTTCACCATTGCCCTCTATGGGCTTCCAAATATCACTTTGCCAATTCCACAAGAACTGTCTTAGCGAAAGGCTTCATGAGGGGAAAGCTGTAACTCTGAGAGATGATTTCACAGAACACAAAGAAGTTTCTCAGAAAGCTTCTTTCTCGTTGTTATCGGAGTTTGTATCCTTTGGCCCTATAGTCTTCAAAGGGATCCGAAATATCTGTTGTCAGATTCCACAGAAATAAGGCTAGCAAAGAGATCCACGAAATACAGATGTAACTCTGTGAGATGAATTAACAGAACACTAAGCAGTTTCTCAGAAAGCTTCTTTCCAGATTTCATCTGAGGATATTTCCTTTTTCACCATTGCCCTCTATGGGCTTCCAAATATCACTTTGCCAATTCCACAAGAACTGTCTTAGCAAAAGGCTTCTTGAGGGGAAAGCTGTAACTCTGTGAGATGATTTCACAGAACACAAAGAAGTTTCTCAGAAAATTTCTATCTCTTTGTTATCGGAGTTTATTTCCTTTGGCCCTATAGTCTTTAAAGGGATCCGAAATATCTGTTGTCAGATTCCACAGAAATAAGGCTAGCAAAGAGATCCACGAAATACAGATGTAACTCTGTGAGATGAATTAACAGAACACTAAGCAGTTTCTCAGAAAGCTTCTTTCCAGATTTCATCTGAGGATATTTCGTTTTTCACCATAGCCCTCTAGGGTTCCAAATATCACTTTGCCTATTCCACAAGAACTGTCTTAGTGAAAGGCTTCTTGAGGGGAAAGCTGTAACTCTGTGAGATGATTTCACAGAACACAAAGAAATTTCTCAGAAAGCTTCTTTCTCATTGTTATCGGAGTTTATATCCTTTGGCCCTATAGTCTTCAAAGGGATCCGAAATATCTCTTTTGAGATTCCACAGAAATAAGGCTAGCAAAGAGATCCACGAAATACAGATATAACTCTGTGAGATGAATTAACAGAACACTAAGCAGTTTCTCAGAAAGCTTCTTTCCAGATTTCATCTGAGGATATTTCCTTTTTCACCATAGCCCTCTATGGGCTTCCAAATATCACTTTGCCAATTCCACAAGAAATGTCTTAGCGAAAGGCTTCTTGAGGGGAAAGCTGTAACTCTGTGAGATGATTTCACAGAACACAAAGAAGTTTCTCAGAAAGCTTCCTTCTCTTTCTTATCGGAGTTTATTTCCTTTGGCCCTATATTCATCAAAGGGATCCGAAATATCTGTTCTCAGATTCCATAGAAATAAGACTAGCAAAGAGATCCACGAAATACAGATGTAACTCTGTGAGATGAATTAACAGAACACTAAGCAGTTTCTCAGGGAGCTTCTTTCCAGATTTCATCTGAGGATATTTCCATTTCCCCTATAGCCCTCTATGCGCTTCCAAATATCACTTTGCCAATTCCACAAGAACTGTCTTAGCGAAAGACTTCTTGAGGGGAGAGCTGTAACTCTGTGAGATGATTTCACAGAACACAAAGAAGTTTCTCAGAAAGCTTCCTTCTCTTTCTTATCGGAGTTTATTTCCTTTGGCCCTATATTCATCAAAGGGATCCGAAATATCTGTTCTCAGATTCCACAGAAATAAGGCTAGCAAAGAGATCCACGAAATACAGATGTAACTCTGTGAGATGAATTAACAGAACACTAAGCAGTTTCTCAGAAAGCTTCTTTCCAGATTTCATCTGAGGATATTTCCTTTTTCACCATAGCCCTCTATGGGCTTCCAAATATCACTTTGCCAATTCCACAAGAAATGTCTTAGTGAAAGTCTTCTTGACTGGAAAGCTGTAACTCTGTGAGATGATTTCACAGAACACAAAGAAGTTTCTCAGAAAGTTTCTTTCTCTTTGTTATCGGAGTTTATTTCCTTTGGCCCTATAGTCTTTAAAGTGTTATGAAATATCTGTTCTCAGATTCCACAGAAATAAGGCTAGCAAAGACATCCACGAAATACAGATGTAACTCTGTGAGATGAATTAACAAAACACTAAGCAGTTTCTCAGAAAGCTTCTTTCCAGATTTCATCTGAGGATAATTCCTTTTTCACCATAGCCCTCCATGGGCTTCCAAATATCACTTTGCCAATTCCACAAGAACTGTCTTAGCGAAAGGCTTCTTGAGGGGAAAGCTGTAACTCTGTGAGATGATTTCACAGAACACAAAGAAGTTTCTCAGAAAGCTTCCTTCTCTTTCTTATCGGAGTTTATTTCCTTTGGCCCTATATTCATCAAAGGGATACGAAATATCTCTTCTCAGATTCCACAGAAATAAGGCTAGCAAGGAGATCCACGAAATACAGATGTAACTCTGTGAGATGAATTAACAGAACACTAAGCAGTTTCTCAGAAAGCTTCTTTCCAGATTTCATCTGAGGATATTTCCTTTTTCACCATTGCCCTCTATGGGCTTCCAAATATCACTTTGCCAATTCCACAAGAACTGTCTTAGCGAAAGGCTTCTTGAGGGGAAAGCTGTAACTCTGTGAGATGATTTCACAGAACACAAAGAAGTTTCTCAGAAAGCTTCTTTCTCGTTATCGGAGTTTATATCCTTTGGCCCTATAGTCTTCAAAGGGATCCGAAATATCTGTTTTGAGATTCCACAGAAATAAGGCTAGCAAAGAGATCCACGAAATACAGATGTAACTCTGTGAGATGAATTAACAGAACACTAAGCAGTTTCTCAGAAAGATTCTTTCCAGATTTCATCTGAGGATATTTCCTTTTTCACCATTGCCCTCTATGGGCTTCCAAATATCACTTTGCCAATTCCACAAGAACTCTCTTAGCGAAAGACTTCTTGTGGGGAAAGCTGTAACTCTGTGAGATGATTTCACAGAACACAAAGAAGTTTCTCAGAAAGCTTCTTTCTCGTTGTTATCGGAGTTTATATCCTTTGGCCCTATAGTCTTCAAAGGGATCCGAAATATCTGTTCTCAGATTCCACAGAAATAAGGCTAGCAAAGAGATCCACGAAATACAGATGTAACTCTGTGAGATGAATTAACAGAACACTAAGCAGTTTCTCAGAAAGCTTCTTTCCAGATTTCATCTGAGGATATTTCCTTTTTCACCATAGCCCTCTATGGGCTTCCATATATCACTTTGCCAATTCCACAAGAAATGTCTTAGCGAAAGACTTCTTGTGGGGAAAGCTGTAACTCTGTGAGATGATTTCACAGAAAACAAAGAAGTTTCTCAGAAAGTTTTTATCTCTTTGTTATCGGAGTTTATTTCCTTTGGCCCTATAGTCTTTAAAGGGATCCGAAATATCTGTTCTCAGATTCCACAGAAATATGGCTAGCAAAGAGATCCACGAAATACAGATGTAACTCTGTGAGATGAGTTAACAGAACACTAAGCAGTTTCTCAGAAAGCTTCTTTCCAGATTTCATCTGTGGATATTTCCTTTTTCACCATTGCCCTCTATGGGCTTCCAAATATCACTTTGCCAATTCCACAAGAACTGTCTTAGCGAAAGGCTTCTTGATGGGAAAGCTGTAACTCTGTGAGATGATTTCACAGAACACAAAGAAGGTTCTCAGAAAGTTTCTTTCTCTTTGTTATCGGAGTTTATTTCCTTTGGCCCTATAGTCTTTAAAGTGTTATGAAATATCTGTTCTCAGATTCCACAGAAATAAGGCTAGCAAAGACATCCACGAAATACAGATGTAACTCTGTGAGATGAATTAACAGAACACTAAGCAGTTTCTCAGAAAGCTTCTTTCCAGATTTCATCTGAGGATAATTCCTTTTTCACCATAGCCCTCCATGGGCTTCCAAATATCACTTTGCCAATTCCACAATAACTGTCTTAGCGAAAGGCTTCTTGAGGGGAAAGCTGTAACTCTGTGAGATGATTTCACAGAACACAAAGAAGTTTCTCAGAAAGCTTCCTTCTCTTTCTTATCGGAGTTTATTTCCTTTGGCCCTATATTCATCAAAGGGATATGAAATATCTCTTCTCAGATTCCACAGAAATAAGGCTAGCAAAGAGATCCACGAAATACAGATGAACTCTGTGAGATGAATTAACAGAACACTAAGCAGTTTCTCAGAAAGCTTCTTTCCAGATTTCATCTGAGGATATTTCCTTTTTCACCATTGCCCTCTATGGGCTTCCAAATATCACTTTGCCAATTCCACAAGAACTGTCTTAGCGAAAGGCTTCATGAGGGGAAAGCTGTAACTCTGAGAGATGATTTCACAGAACACAAAGAAGTTTCTCAGAAAGCTTCTTTCTCGTTGTTATCGGAGTTTGCATCCTTTGGCCCTATAGTCTTCAAAGGGATCCGAAATATCTGTTGTCAGATTCCACAGAAATAAGGCTAGCAAAGAGATCCACGAAATACAGATGTAACTCTGTGAGATGAATTAACAGAACACTAAGCAGTTTCTCAGAAAGCTTCTTTCCAGATTTCATCTGAGGATATTTCCTTTTTCACCATTGCCCTCTATGGGCTTCCAAATATCACTTTGCCAATTCCACAAGAACTGTCTTAGCAAAAGGCTTCTTGAGGGGAAAGCTGTAACTCTGTGAGATGATTTCACAGAACACAAAGAAGTTTCTCAGAAAATTTCTATCTCTTTGTTATCGGAGTTTATTTCCTTTGGCCCTATAGTCTTTAAAGGGATCCGAAATATCTGTTGTCAGATTCCACAGAAATAAGGCTAGCAAAGAGATCCACGAAATACAGATGTAACTCTGTGAGATGAATTAACAGAACACTAAGCAGTTTCTCAGAAAGCTTCTTTCCAGATTTCATCTGAGGATATTTCGTTTTTCACCATAGCCCTCTAGGGTTCCAAATATCACTTTGCCTATTCCACAAGAACTGTCTTAGTGAAAGGCTTCTTGAGGGGAAAGCTGTAACTCTGTGAGATGATTTCACAGAACACAAAGAAATTTCTCAGAAAGCTTCTTTCTCATTGTTATCGGAGTTTATATCCTTTGGCCCTATAGTCTTCAAAGGGATCCGAAATATCTCTTTTGAGATTCCACAGAAATAAGGCTAGCAAAGAGATCCACGAAATACAGATATAACTCTGTGAGATGAATTAACAGAACACTAAGCAGTTTCTCAGAAAGCTTCTTTCCAGATTTCATCTGAGGATATTTCCTTTTTCACCATAGCCCTCTATGGGCTTCCAAATATCACTTTGCCAATTCCACAAGAAATGTCTTAGCGAAAGGCTTCTTGAGGGGAAAGCTGTAACTCTGTGAGATGATTTCACAGAACACAAAGAAGTTTCTCAGAAAGCTTCCTTCTCTTTCTTATCGGAGTTTATTTCCTTTGGCCCTATATTCATCAAAGGGATCCGAAATATCTGTTCTCAGATTCCATAGAAATAAGACTAGCAAAGAGATCCACGAAATACAGATGTAACTCTGTGAGATGAATTAACAGAACACTAAGCAGTTTCTCAGGGAGCTTCTTTCCAGATTTCATCTGAGGATATTTCCATTTCCCCTATAGCCCTCTATGCGCTTCCAAATATCACTTTGCCAATTCCACAAGAACTGTCTTAGCGAAAGACTTGTTGAGGGGAGAGCTGTAACTCTGTGAGATGATTTCACAGAACACAAAGAAGTTTCTCAGAAAGCTTCCTTCTCTTTCTTATCGGAGTTTATTTCCTTTGGCCCTATATTCATCAAAGGGATCCGAAATATCTGTTCTCAGATTCCACAGAAATAAGGCTAGCAAAGAGATCCACGAAATACAGATGTAACTCTGTGAGATGAATTAACAGAACACTAAGCAGTTTCTCAGAAAGCTTCTTTCCAGATTTCATCTGAGGATATTTCCTTTTTCACCATAGCCCTCTATGGGCTTCCAAATATCACTTTGCCAATTCCACAAGAAATGTCTTAGTGAAAGTCTTCTTGACTGGAAAGCTGTAACTCTGTGAGATGATTTCACAGAACACAAAGAAGTTTCTCAGAAAGTTTCTTTCTCTTTGTTATCGGAGTTTATTTCCTTTGGCCCTATAGTCTTTAAAGTGTTATGAAATATCTGTTCTCAGATTCCACAGAAATAAGGCTAGCAAAGACATCCACGAAATACAGATGTAACTCTGTGAGATGAATTAACAAAACACTAAGCAGTTTCTCAGAAAGCTTCTTTCCAGATTTCATCTGAGGATAATTCCTTTTTCACCATAGCCCTCCATGGGCTTCCAAATATCACTTTGCCAATTCCACAAGAACTGTCTTAGCGAAAGGCTTCTTGAGGGGAAAGCTGTAACTCTGTGAGATGATTTCACAGAACACAAAGAAGTTTCTCAGAAAGCTTCCTTCTCTTTCTTATCGGAGTTTATTTCCTTTGGCCCTATATTCATCAAAGGGATACGAAATATCTCTTCTCAGATTCCACAGAAATAAGGCTAGCAAGGAGATCCACGAAATACAGATGTAACTCTGTGAGATGAATTAACAGAACACTAAGCAGTTTCTCAGAAAGCTTCTTTCCAGATTTCATCTGAGGATATTTCCTTTTTCACCATTGCCCTCTATGGGCTTCCAAATATCACTTTGCCAATTCCACAAGAACTGTCTTAGCGAAAGGCTTCTTGAGGGGAAAGCTGTAACTCTGTGAGATGATTTCACAGAACACAAAGAAGTTTCTCAGAAAGCTTCTTTCTCGTTATCGGAGTTTATATCCTTTGGCCCTATAGTCTTCAAAGGGATCCGAAATATCTGTTTTGAGATTCCACAGAAATAAGGCTAGCAAAGAGATCCACGAAATACAGATATAACTCTGTGAGATGAATTAACAGAACACTAAGCAGTTTCTCAGAAAGCTTCTTTCCAGATTTCATCTGAGGATATTTCCTTTTTCACCATAGCCCTCTATGGGCTTCCAAATATCACTTTGCCAATTCCACAAGAACTGTCTTAGCGAAAGGCTTCTTGAGGGGAAAGCTGTAACTCTGTGAGATGATTTCACAGAACACAAAGAAGTTTCTCAGAAAGCTTCTTTCTCGTTGTTATCGGAGTTTATATCCTTTGGCCCTATAGTCTTCAAAGGCATCCGAAATATCTGTTCTCAGATTCCACAGAAATAAGGCTAGCAAAGAGATCCACGAAATACAGATGTAACTCTGTGAGATGAATTAACAGAACACTAAGCAGTTTCTCAGAAAGCTTCTTTCCAGATTTCATCTGAGGATATTTCCTTTTTCACTATAGCCCTCTATGCGCTTCCAAATATCACTTTGCCAATTCCACAAGAACTGTCTTAGCGAAAGACTTCTTGAGGGGAGAGCTGTAACTCTGTGAGATGATTTCACAGAACACAAAGAAGTTTCTCAGAAAGCTTCCTTCTCTTTCTTATCGGAGTTTATTTCCTTTGGCCCTATATTCATCAAAGGGATCCGAAATATCTCTTCTCAGATTCCACAGAAATAAGGCTAGCAAAGAGATCCACGAAATACAGATGTAACTCTGTGAGATGAATTAACAGAACACTAAGCAGTTTCTCAGAAAGCTTCTTTCCAGATTTCATCTGAGGATATTTCCTTTTTCACCATAGCCCTCTATGGGCTTCCAAATATCACTTTGCCAATTCCACAAGAAATGTCTTAGCGAAAGGCTTCTTGAGGGGAAAGCTGTAACTCTGTGAGATGATTTCACAGAACACAAAGAAGTTTCTCAGAAAGCTTCCTTCTCTTTCTTATCGGAGTTTATTTCCTTTGGCCCTATACTCATCAAAGGGATCCGAAATATCTGTTCTCAGATTCCACAGAAATAAGGCTAGCAAAGAGATCCACGAAATACAGATGTAACTCTGTGAGATGAATTAACAGAACACTAAGCAGTTTCTCAGAAAGCTTCTTTCCAGATTTCATCTGAGGATATTTCCTTTTTCACCATAGTCCTCTATGGGCTTCCAAATATCACTTTGCCAATTCCACAAGAAATGTCTTAGCGAAAGACTTCTTGAGTGGAAAGCTGTAACTCTGTGAGATAATTTCACAGAACACAAAGAAGTTTCTCAGAAAGTTTCTATCTCTTTGTTATCGGAGTTTATTTTTTTTGGCCCTATAGTCTTTAAAGGGATCCGAAATATCTGTTCTCAGATTCCACAGAATGAAGGCTAGCAAAGAGATCCACGAAATACAGATGTAACTCTGTGAGATGAATTAACAGAACACTAAGCAGTTTCTCAGGAAGCTTCTTTCCAGATTTCATCTGAGGATATTTCCTTTTTCACTATAGCCCTCTATGTGCTTCCAAATATCACTTTGCCAATTCCACAAGAACTGTCTTAGCGAAAGGCTTCTTGAGGGGAAAGCTGTAACTCTGTGAGATGATTTCACAGAAAACAAAGAAGTTTCTCAGAAAGCTTCCTTCTCTTTCTTATCAGAGTTTTTTTCCTTTGGCCCTATATTCATCAAAGGGATCCGAAATATATCTTCTTAGATTCCACAGAAATAAGGCTAGCAAAGAGATCCACGAAATACAGATGTAACTCTGTGAGATGAATTAACAGAACACTAAGCAGTTTCTAAGAAAGCTTCTTTCCAGATTTCATCTGAGGATATTTCCTTTTTCACCATTGCCCTCTATGGGCTTCCAAATATCACTTTGCCAATTCCACAAGAACTCTCTTAGCGAAAGGCTTCTTGAGGGGAAAGCTGTAACTCTGTGAGATGATTTCACAGAACACAAAGAAGTTTCTCAGAAAGCTTCTTTCTCGTTGTTATCGGAGTTTATATCCTTTGGCCCTATAGTCTTCAAAGGCATCCGAAATATCTGTTCTCAGATTCCACAGAAATAAGGCTAGCAAAGAGATCCACGAAATACAGATGTAACTCTGTGAGATGAATTAACAGAACACTAAGCAGTTTCTCAGAAAGCTTCTTTCCAGATTCCATCTGAGGATATTTCCTTTTTCACTATAGCCCTCCATGCGCTTCCAAATATCACTTTGCCAATACCACAAGAAATGTCTTAGCGAAAGACTTCTTGTGGGGAAAGCTGTAACTCTGTGAGATGATTTCACAGAAAACAAGAAGTTTCTCAGAAAGTTTCTATCTCTTTGTTATCGGAGTTTATTTCCTTTGGCCCTATAGTCTTTAAAGGGATCCGAAATATCTGTTCTCAGATTCCACAGAAATAAGGCTAGCAAAGAGATCCACGAAATACAGATGTAAGTCTGTGAGATGAATTAACAGAACACTAAGCAGTTTCTCAGAAAGCTTCTTTCCAGATTTCATCTGTGGGTATTTCCTTTTTCACCATTGCCCTCTATGGGCTTCCAAATATCACTTTGCCAATTCCACAAGAACTGTCTTAGCGAAAGGCTTCTTGATGGGAAAGCTGTAACTCTGTGAGATGATTTCACAGAACACAAAGCAGTTTATCAGAAAGCTTCTTTCTCTTTGTTATCGGAGGATATTTCCTTTGGCCCAATAGTCTTCTGAGGGATCCGAAATATCTGTTCTCAGATTCCACAAAAATAAGGCTAGCAAAGACATCCACGAAATACAGATGTAACTCTGTGAGATGAATTAACAGAACACTAAGCAGTTTCTCAGAAAGCTTCTTTCCAGATTTCATCTGAGGATATTTCCTTTTTCACCATAGCCCTCTATGGGCTTCCAAATATAACTTTGCCAATTCCACATGAACTGTCTTAGCGAAAGGCTTCTTGAGGGGAAAGCTGTAACTCTGTGAGATGATTTCACAGAACACAAAGAAGTTTCTCAGAAAGCTTCTTTCTCGTTGTTATCGGAGTTTATATCCTTTGGCCCTATAGTCTTCAAAGGGATCCGAAATACCAGTTCTCAGATTCCACAGAAATAAGGCTAGCAAAGAGATCCACGAAATACAGATGTAACTCTGTGAGATGAATTAACAGAACACTAAGCAGTTTCTCAGAAAGCTTCTTTCCAGATTTCATCTGAGGATATTTCCTTTTTCACCATAGCCCTCCATGGGCTTCCAAATATCACTTTGCCAATTCCACAAAAACTGTCTTAGCGAAAGGCTTCTTGAGGGGAAAGCTGTAACTCTGTGAGATGATTTCACAGAACACAAAGAAGTTTCTCAGAAAGTTTCTATCTCTTTGTTATCGGAGTTTATTTCCTTTGGCCCTATAGTCTTTAAAGGGATCCGAAATATCTGTTCTCAGATTCCACAGAAATAAGGCTAGCAAAGAGATCCACGAAATACAGATGTAACTCTGTGAGATGAATTAACAGAACACTAAGCAGTTTCTCAGAAAGCTTCTTTCCAGATTTCATCTGAGGATATTTCCTTTCTCACCATTGCCCTCTATGGGCTTCCAAATATCACTTTGCCAATTCAACAAGAACTGTCTTAGCGAAAGGCTTCTTGAGGGGAAAGCTGTAACTCTGTGAGATGATTTCACAGAACACAAAGAAGTTTCTCAGAAAGTTTCTATCTCTTTGTTATCGGAGTTTATTTCCTTTGGCCCTATAGTCTTTAAAGGGATCCGAAATATCTGTTCTCAGATTCCACAGAAATAAGGCTAGCAAAGAGATCCACGAAATACAGATGTAACTCTGTGAGATGAATTAACAGAACACTAAACAGTTTCCCAGAAAGCTTCTTTCCAGATTTCATCTGAGGATATTTCGTTTTTCACCATAGCCCTCTATGGGCTTCCAAATATCACTTTGCCTATTCCACAAGAACTGTCTTAGTGAAAGGCTTCTTGAGGGGAAAGCTGTAACTCTGTGAGATGATTTCACAGAACACAAAGAAGTTTCTCAGAAAGCTTCTTTCTCGTTGTTATCGGAGTTTATATCCTTTGGCCGTATAGTCTTCAAAGGGATCCGAAATATCTGTTTTGAGATTCCACAGAAATAAGGCTAGCAAAGAGATCCACGAAATACAGATATAACTCTGTGAGATGAATTAACAGAACACTAAGCAGTTTCTCAGAAAGCTTCTTTCCAGATTTCATCTGAGGATATTTCCTTTTTCACCATAGCCCTCTATGGGCTTCCAAATATCACTTTGCCAATTCCACAAGAACTGTCTTAGCGAAAGGCTTGTTGATGGGAAAGCTGTACCTCTGTGAGATGATTTCACAGAACACAAAGAAGTTTCTCAGAAAGCTTCTTTCTCGTTGTTATCGGAGTTTATATCCTTTGGCCCTATAGTCTTCAAAGGCATCCGAAATATCTGTTCTCAGATTCCACAGAAAAAAGGCTAGCAAAGAGATCCACGAAATACAGATGTAACTCTGTGAGATGAATTAACAGAACACTAAGCAGTTTCTCAGAAAGCTTCTTTCCAGATTTCATCTGAGGATATTTCCTTTTTCACTATAGCCCTCCAAGCGCTTCCAAATATCACTTTGCCAATTCCACAAGAAATGTCTTAGCGAAAGACTTCTTGTGGGGAAAGCTGTAACTCTGTGAGATGATTTCACAGAACACAAAGAAGTTTCTCAGAAAGTTTCTATCTCTTTGTTATCGGAGTTTATTTCCTTTGGCCCTATAGTCTTTAAAGGGATCCGAAATATCTGTTCTCACATTCCACAGAAATAAGGCTAGCAAAGAGATCCACGAAATACAGATGTAACTCTGTGAGTTGAATTAACAGAACACTAAGCAGTTTCTCAGAAAGCTTCTTTCCAGATTTCATCTGAGGATATTTCCTTTTTCACCATTGCCCTCTATGGGCTTCCAAATATCACTTTGCCAATTCCACAAGAAATGTCTTAGCGAAAGGCTTCTTGAGGGGAAAGCTGTAACTCTGTGAGATGATTTCACAGAACACAAAGAAGTTTCTCAGAAAGCTTCCTTCTCTTTCTTATCGGAGTTTATTTCCTTTGGCCCTATATTCATCAAAGGGATCCGAAATATCTCTTCTCAGATTCCACAGAAATAAGGCTAGCAAAGAGATCCACGAAATACAGATGCAACTCTGTGAGATGAATTAACAGAACACTAAGCAGTTTCTCAGGGAGCTTCTTTCCAGATTTCATCTGAGGATATTTCCTTTTTCACTATAGCCCTCTATGCGCTTCCAAATATCACTTTGCCAATTCCACAAGAACTGTCTTAGCGAAAGACTTCTTGAGGGGAGAGCTGTAACTCTGTGAGATGATTTCACAGAACACAAAGAAGTTTCTCAGAAAGCTTCCTTCTCTTTCTTATCGGAGTTTATTTCCTTTGGCCCTATATTCATCAAAGGGATCCGAAATATCTGTTCTCAGATTCCACAGAAATAAGGCTAGCAAAGAGATCCACGAAATACAGATGTAACTCTGTGAGATGAATTAACAGAACACTAAGCAGTTTCTCAGAAAGCTTCTTTCCAGATTTCATCTGAGGATATTTCCTTTTTCACCATAGCCCTCTATGGGCTTCCAAATATCACTTTGCCAATTCCACAAGAAATGTCTTAGCGAAAGGCTTCTTGAGGGGAAAGCTGTAACTCTGAGATGATTTCACAGAACACAAAGAAGTTTCTCAGAAAGCTTCCTTCTCTTTCTTATCGGAGTTTATTTCCTTTGGCCCTATATTCATCAAAGGGATCCGAAATATCTGTTCTCAGATTCCACAGAAATAAGGCTAGCAAAGAGATCCACGAAATACAGATGTAACTCTGTGAGATGAATTAACAGAACACTAAGCAGTTTCTCAGGAAGCTTCTTTCCAGATTTCATCTGAGGATATTTCCTTTTTCACTATAGCCCTCTATGCGCTTCCAAATATCACTTTGCCAATTCCACAAGAACTGATTTAGCGAAAGACTTCTTGAGGGGAAAGCTCTAACTCTGTGAGATGATTTCACAGAACACAAAGAAGTATCTCAGAAAGCTTCCTTCTCTTTCTTATCGGAGTTTATTTCCTTTGGCCCTATATTCATCAAAGGGATCCGAAATATCTGTTCTCAGATTCCACAGAAATAAGGCTAGCAAAGAGATCCACGAAATACAGATGTAACTCTGTGAGATGAATTAATAGAACACTAAGCAGTTTCTCAGAAAGCTTCTTTCCAGATTTCATCTGAGGATATTTCCTTTTTCACCATAGTCCTCTATGGGCTTCCAAATATCACTTTAGCAATTCCACAAGAAATGTCTTAGTGAAAGGCTTCTTGAGGGGAAAGCTGTAACTCTGTGAGATGATTTCACAGAACACAAAGAAGTTTCTCAGAAAGCTTATTTCTCGTTGTTATCGGAGTTTATATCCTTTGGCCCTATAGTCTTCAAAGGGATCGGAAATATCTGTTCTCAGATTCCACAGAAATAAGGCTAGCAAAGAGATCCACGAAATACAGATGTAACTCTGTGAGATGAATTTACAGAACACTAAGCAGTTTCTCAGAAAGCTTCTTTCCAGATTTCATCTGAGGATATTTCCTTTTTCACTATAGCCCTCTATGCGCTTCCAAATATCACTTTGCCAATTCCACAAGAAATGTCTTAGCGAAAGACTTCTTGTGGGGAAAGCTGTAACTCTGTGAGATGATTTCACAGAAAACAAAGAAGTTTCTCAGAAAGTTTCTATCTCTTTGTTATCGGAGTGTATTTCCTTTGGCCCTATAGTCTTTAAATGGATCCGAAATATCTGTTCTCAGATTCCACAGAAATAAGGCTAGCAAAGAGATCCACGAAATACAGATGTAACTCTGTGAGATGAATTAACAGAACACTAAGCAGTTTCTCAGAAAGCTTCTTTCCAGATTTCATCTATGGATATTTTTCTTTTTCACCATTGCCCTCTATGGGCTTCCAAATATCACTTTGCCAATTCCACAAGAACTGTCTTAGCGAAAGGCTTCTTGAGGGGAAAGCTGTAACTCTGTGAGATGATTTCACAGAACACAAAGAAGTTTCTCAGAAAGTTTCTATCTCTTTGTTATCGGAGTTTATTTCCTTTGGCCCTATAGTCTTTAAAGGGATCCGAAATATCTGTTCTCAGATTCCACAGAAATAAGGCTAGCAAACAGATCCACGAAATACAGATGTAACTCTGTGAGATGAATTAAGAGAACACTAAGCAGTTTCTCAGAAAGCTTCCTTCCAGATTTCATCTGAGGATATTTCGTTTTTCACCATAGCCCTCTATGGGCTTCCAAATATCACTTTGCCAATTCCACAAGAACTGTCTTAGTGAAAGGCTTCTTGAGGGGAAAGCTGTAACTCTGTGAGATGATTTCACAGAACACAAAGAAGTTTCTCAGAAAGCTTCTTTCTCGTTGTTATCGGAGTTTATATCCTTTGGCCCTATAGTCTTCAAAGGCATCCGAAATATCTGTTCTCAGATTCCACAGAAATAAGGCTAGCAAAGAGATCCACGAAATACAGATGTAACTCTGTGAGATGAATTAACAGAACACTAAGCAGTTTCTCAGAAAGCTTCTTTCCAGATTTCATCTGAGGATATTTCCTTTTTCACTATAGCCCTCTATGCGCTTCCAAATATCACTTTGCCAATTCCACAAGAAATGTCTTAGCGAAAGACTTCTTGTGGGGTAAGCTGTAACTCTGTGAGATGATTTCACAGAACACAAAGAAGTTTCTCAGAAAGTTTCTATCTCTTTGTTATCGGAGTTTATTTCCTTTGGCCCTATAGTCTTTAAAGGGATCCGAAATATCTGTTCTCAGATTCCACAGAAATAAGGCTAGCAAAGAGATCCACGAAATACAGATGTAACTCTGTGAGTTGAATTAACAGAACACTAAGCAGTTTCTCAGAAAGCTTCTTTCCAGATTTCATCTGAGGATATTTCCTTTTTCACCATTGCCCTCTATGGGCTTCCAAATATCACTTTGTCAATTCCACAAGAACTGTCTTAGCGAAAGGCTTCTTGAAGGGAAAGCTGTAACTCTGTGAGATGATTTCACAGAACACAGAGAAGTTTCTCAGAAGGCTTCTTTCTCGTTGTTATCGGAGTTTATATCCTTTGGCCCTATAGTCTTCAAAGGGCTCCGAAATATCTGTTCTCAGATTCCACAGAAATAAGGCTAGCAAAGAGATCCACGAAATACAGATGTAACTCTGTGAGATGAATTAACAGAACACTAAGCAGTTTCTCAGAAAGCTTCTTTCCAGATTTCATCTGAGGATATTTCCTTTTTCACCATAGCCCTCTATGGGCTTCCAAATATCACTTTGCCAATTCCACAAGAAATGTCTTAGCGAAAGGCTTCTTGAGGGGAAAGCTGTAACTCTGAGATGATATCACAGAACACAAAGAAGTTTCTCAGAAAGCTTCCTTCTCTTTCTTATCGGAGTTTATTTCCTTTGGCCCTATATTCATCAAAGGGATTCGAAATATCTGTTCTCAGATTCCACAGAAATAAGGCTAGCAAAGAGATCCACGAAATTCAGATGTAACTCTGTGAGATGAATTAACAGAACACTAAGCAGTTTCTCAGGAAGCTTCTTTCCAGATTTCATCTGAGGATATTTCCTTTTTCACTATAGCCCTCTATGCGCTTCCAAATATCACTTTGCCAATTCCACAAGAACTGTCTTAGCGAAAGACTTCTTGAGGGGAAAGCTCTAACTCTGTGAGATGATTTCACAGAACACAAAGAAGTTTCTCAGAAAGCTTCCTTCTCTTTCTTATCGGAGTTTATTTCCTTTGGCCCTATATTCATCAAAGGGATCCGAAATATCTGTTCTCAGATTCCACAGAAATAAGGCTAGCAAAGAGATCCACGAAATACAGATGTAACTCTGTGAGATGAATTAATAGAACACTAAGCAGTTTCTCAGAAAGCTTCTTTCCAGATTTCATCTGAGGATATTTCCTTTTTCACCATAGTCCTCTATGGGCTTCCAAATATCACTTTGCCAATTCCACAAGAAATGTCTTAGTGAAAGGCTTCTTGAGGGGAAAGCTGTAACTCTGTGAGATGATTTCACAGAACACAAAGAAGTTTCTCAGAAAGCTTATTTCTTGTTGTTATCGGAGTTTATATCCTTTGGCCCTATAGTCTTCAAAGGGATCGGAAATATCTGTTCTCAGATTCCACAGAAATAAGGCTAGCAAAGAGATCCACGAAATACAGATGTAACTCTGTGGGATGAATTAACAGAACACTAAGCAGTTTCTCAGAAAGCTTCTTTCCAGATTTCATCTGAGGATATTTCCTTTTTCACTATAGCCCTCTATGCGCTTCCAAATATCACTTTGCCAATTCCACAAGAAATGTCTTAGCGAAAGACTTCTTGTGGGGAAAGCTGTAACTCTGTGAGATGATTTCACAGAAAACAAAGAAGTTTCTCAGAAAGTTTCTATCTCTTTGTTATCGGAGTTTATTTCCTTTGGCCCTATAGTCTTTAAAGGGATCCGAAATATCTGTTCTCAGATTCCACAGAAATAAGGCTAGCAAAGAGATCCACGAAATACAGATGTAACTCTGTGAGATGAATTATCAGAACACTAAGCAGTTTCTCAGAAAGCTTCTTTCCATATTTCATCTATGGATATTTCCTTTTTCACCATTGCCCTCTATGGGCTTCCAAATATCACTTTGCCAATTCCACAAGAACTGTCTTAGCGAAAGGCTTCTTGAGGGGAAAGCTGTAACTCTGTGAGATGATTTCACAGAACACAAAGAAGTTTCTCAGAAAGTTTCTATCTCTTTGTTATCGGAGTTTATTTCCTTTGGCCCTATAGTCTTTAAAGGGATCCGAAATATCTCTTCTCAGATTCCACAGAAATAAGGCTAGCAAAGAGATCCACGAAATACAGATGTAACTCTGTGAGATGAATTAACAGAACACTAAGCAGTTTCTCAGAAAGCTTCCTTCCAGATTTCATCTGAGGATATTTCGTTTTTCACCATAGCCCTCTATGGGCTTCCAAATATCACTTTGCCAATTCCACAAGAACTGTCTTAGTGAAAGGCTTCTTGAGGGGAAAGCTGTAACTCTGGGAGATGATTTCACAGAACACAAAGAAGTTTCTCAGAAAGCTTCTTTCTCGTTGTTATCGGAGTTTATATCCTTTGGCCCTATAGTCTTCAAAGGGATCCGAAATATCTATTCTCAGATTCCACAGAAATAAGGCTAGCAAAGAGATCCACGAAATACAGATGTAACTCTGTGAGATGAATTAACAGAACACTAAGCAGTTTCTCAGAAAGCTTCTTTCCAGATTTCATCTGAGGATATTTCCTTTTTCACTATAGCCCTCCATGCGCTTCCAAATATCACTTTGCCAATTCCACAAGAAATGTCTTAGCGAAAGACTTCTTGTGGGGAAAGCTGTAACTCTGTGAGATGATTTCACAGAAAACAAAGAAGTTTCTCAGAAAGTTTGTATCTCTTTGTTATCGGAGTTTATTACCTTTGGCCCTATAGTCTTTAAAGGGATCCGAAATATCTGTTCTCAGATTCCACAGAAATAAGGCTAGCAAAGAGATCCACGAAATACAGATGTAACTCTGTGAGATGAATTAACAGAACACTAAGCAGTTTCTCAGAAAGCTTCTTTCCAGATTTCATCTGAGGATATTTCCTTTTTCACCATTGCCCTCTATGGGCTTCCAAATATCACTTTGCCAATTCCACAAGAACTGTCTTAGCGAAAGGCTTCTTGATGGGAAAGCTGTACCTCTGTGAGATGATTTCACAGAACACAAAGCAGTTTCTCAGAAAGCTTCTTTTTCTTTGTTATCGGAGGATATTTCCTTTGGCCCAATAGTCTTCTGAGGGATCCGAAATATCTGTTCTCAGATTCCACAGAAATAAGGCTAGCAAAGAGATCCACGAAATACAGATGTAACTCTGTGAGATGAATTAACAGAACACTAAGCAGTTTCTCAGAAAGCTTCCTTCCAGATTTCATCTGAGGATATTTCGTTTTTCACCATAGCCCTCTATGGGCTTCCAAATATCACTTTGCCAATTCCACAAGAACTGTCTTAGTGAAAGGCTTCTTGAGAGGAAAGCTGTAACTCTGTGAGATGATTTCACAGAACACAAAGAAGTTTCTCATAGAGCTTCTTTCCCTTTGTTATCGGAGGATATTTCCTTTGGCCCTATACTCTTCTAAGGGATCCGAAATATCTGTCCTTAGATTCCAGAGAAATAAGGCTAGCAAAGAGATACACGAAATACTGACGTAACTCTGTCAGATGAATTCACAGAACACTAAGCAGTTTCTCAGAAAGTTTCGTTCCAGAATTCATCTGAGGATATTTCCTTTTTCACCGTAGCCCTCTATGGGCTTCCAAATATCACTTTGCCTATTCCACAAGAACTGTCTTAGCGAAAGGCTTCTTGAGGGGAAAGCTGTAATTCTGTGAGATGATTTCACAGAACACAAAGAAGTTTCTCAGAAAGCTTCTTTCTCTTTGTTATCGGAGGATATTTCCTTTGGCCCTATAGTCTTCAAAGGTATCCGAAATATCTGTTCTCAAATTCCACAGAAATAAGGCTAGCAAAGAGATCCACGAAATACAGATGTAACTCTGTGACATGAATTAACCGAACACTAAGCAGTTTCTCAGAAAGCTTCTTCCAGACTTCATCTGAGGATATTTCCTTTTTCCACATAGCCCTCATTGCGCTTCCAAATATCACTTTGCCAATTCCACAAGAACTGTCTTAGCGAAAGGCTTCTTGAGGGGAAAGATGAAACTCTGTGAGATGATTTCACAGAACACAAAGAAGTTTCTCAGAAAGCTTCTTTCTCTTTGTTATCGGAGAATATTTCCTTTGGCCCTAGAGTCTTCTAAGGGATCCGAAATATCTGTTCTCAGATTCCACAGAAATAAGGCTAGGAAAGAGATCCACGAAATACAGATGTAACTCTGTGAGATGAATTAACAGAACACTAAGCAGTTTCTCAGAAAGCTACTTTCCAGATTTCATCTGAGGATATTTCCTTTTTAACCATAGCCCTCTATGGGCTTCCAAATATCACTTTGCCAATTCCACAAGAACTGTCTTAGCGAAAGGCTTCTTGAGGGGAAAGCTGTAACTCTGTGAGATGACTTCACAGAACACAAAGAAGTTTCTCCGAAAGCTTCTTTCTCTTTCTTATCGGAGGATATTTCCTTTGGCCCAATAGTCTTCTGAGGGATCCTAAATATCTGTTCTCAGATTCCACAGAAATAAGGCTAGCAAAGAGATCCACGAAATACAGATGTAACTCTGTGAGATGAATTAACAGAACACTAAGCAGTTTCTCAGAAAGCTTCCTTCCAGATTTCATCTGAGGATATTTCGTTTTTCACCATAGCCCTCTATGGGCTTCCAAATATCACTTTGCCAATTCCACAAGAACTGTCTTAGTGAAAGGCTTCTTGAGAGGAAAGCTGTAACTCTGTGAGATGATTTCACAGAACACAAAGAAGTTTCTCATAGAGCTTCTTTCCCTTTGTTATCGGAGGATATTTCCTTTGGCCCTATACTCTTCTAAGGGATCCGAAATATCTGTCCTTAGATTCCAGAGAAATAAGGCTAGCAAAGAGATACACGAAATACTGACGTAACTCTGTCAGATGAATTCACAGAACACTAAGCAGTTTCTCAGAAAGTTTCGTTCCAGATTTCATCTGAGGATATTTCCTTTTTCACCGTAGCCCTCTATGGGCTTCCAAATATCACTTTGCCTATTCCACAAGAACTGTCTTAGCGAAAGGCTTCTTGAGGGGAAAGCTGTAATTCTGTGAGATGATTTCACAGAACACAAAGAAGTTTCTCAGAAAGCTTCTTTCTCTTTGTTATCGGAGGATATTTCCTTTGGCCCTATAGTCTTCAAAGGTATCCGAAATATCTGTTCTCAAATTCCACAGAAATAAGGCTAGCAAAGAGATCCACGAAATACAGATGTAACTCTGTGACATGAATTAAGCGAACACTAAGCAGTTTCTCAGAAAGCTTCTTCCAGACTTCATCTGAGGATATTTCCTTTTTCCACATAGCCCTCATTGCGCTTCCAAATATCACTTTGCCAAATCCACAACAACTGTCTTAGCGAAAGGCTTCTGGAGGGGAAAGCTGTAACTCTGTGAGATGATTTCACAGAACACAAAGAAGTTTCTCAGAAAGCTTCTTTCTCTTTGTTATCGGAGGATATTTCCTTTGGCCCTATAGTCTTCAAAGGGATCCGAAATATCTGTTCTCAGATTCCACAGAAATAAGGCTAGCAAAGAGATCCACGAAATACAGATGTAACTCTGTGAGATGAATTAACAGAACACTAAGCAGTTTCTCAGAAAGCTTCTATCCAGATTTCATCTAAGGATAATTCCTTTTTCACCATAGCCATCTAGGGGCTTCCAAATATCACTTTGCCAATTCCACAAGAACTGTCTTAGCGAAAGGCTTCTTGAGGGGAAAGATGAAACTCTGTGAGATGATTTCACAGAACACAAAGAAGTTTCTCAGAAAGCTTCTTTCTCTTTGTTATCGGAGAATATTTCCTTTGGCCCTAGAGTCTTCTAAGGGATCCGAAATATCTGTTCTCAGATTCCACAGAAATAAGGCTAGGAAAGAGATCCACGAAATACAGATGTAACTCTGTGAGATGAATTAACAGAACACTAAGCAGTTTCTCAGAAAGCTACTTTCCAGATTTCATCTGAGGATATTTCCTTTTTAACCATAGCCCTCTATGGGCTTCCAAATATCACTTTGCCAATTCCACAAGAACTGTCTTAGCGAAAGGCTTCTTGAGGGGAAAGCTGTAACTCTGTGAGATGACTTCACAGAACACAAAGAAGTTTCTCCGAAAGCTTCTTTCTCTTTGATATCTGAGTTTATTTCCTTTGGACTTATAGTCTTCAAAGGGATGAAATATCTGTTCTCAGATTCCACAGAAATAAGGCTAGCAAAGAGATCCACGAAATACAGATGTAACTCTGTGAGATGAATTAACAGAACACTAAGCAGTTTCTCAGAAGGCTTCTTTCCAGTTTTCATCTGAGGATATTTCCTTTTTCACCATAGCCCTCTATGGGCTTCCAAATATCACTTTGCCAATTCCACAAGAACTGTCTTAGCGAAAGGCTTGTAGAAAGGGAAGCCGTAACTCTGTGAGATGATTTCACAGAACACAAAGAAGTTTCTCAGAAAGCTTCTTTCTCTTTGTTATCGGAGGATAATTCCTTTGGCCCTATAGACTTCTAAGGGATCCGAAATATCTGTTCTCAGATTCCACAGAAATAAGGCTAGCAAAGAGATCCACGAAATACAGATGTAACTCTGTGAGATGAATTAACAGAACACTAAGCAGTTTCTCAGAAAGCTTCTTTCCAGATTTCATCTGAGGATATTTCATTTTTCACCATAGCCCTCTATGCGCTTCCAAATATCACTTTGCCAATTCCAAAAGAACTGACTTAGCGAAAGGCTTCTTGAGGGGCAAGCTGTAATTCTGTGACATGATTTCACAGAACACAAAGATGTTTCTCAGAAAGCTTCTTTCTCTTTGTTATCGGAGGATATTTCCTTTGGCCCTATAGTCTTCAATGGGATCCGAAATATCTGTTCTCAGATTCCAAAGAAATAAGGCTAGCAAAGAGATCCACGAAATACAGATGTAACTCTGTGAGATGAATTAACAGAACACTAAGCACTTTCTCAGAAAGCTTCTTTACAGACTTCATCTGAGGATATTTCCTTTTTCCACATAGCCCTCTATGCGCTTCCAAATATCACTTTGCCAATTCCACAACAATTGTCTTAGCGAAAGGCTTCTTGAGGGGAAAGCTGTAACTCTGTGAGATGATTTCACAGAACACAAAAAAGTTTCTCAGATAGCTTCTTTCTTTTTGTTATCGGAGGATATTTCCTTTGGACCTATAGTCTTCTAAGGGATCCGAAATATCTGTTCTTAGATTCCACAGAAATAAGACTAGCAAAGAGATCCACGAAATACAGATGTAACTCCGTGAGATGAATTAACAGAACACTTAGCAGTTTCTCAGAAAGCTTCTTTCCAGATTTTATCTGAGGATATTTCCTTTTTCACCATAGCCCTCTATGGGCTTCCAAATATCACTGACAATTCCACCAGAACTGTCTTACAGAAAGTCTTCTGGTGGGGAAAGCTGTAACTCTGTGAGATGATTTCACAGAAACCAAAGAAGTTTCTCAGAAAGCTTATTTCTCTTTGATATCGGAGTTTATTTCCTTTGGCCCTATAGTCTTCAAAGGGATCCGAAATATCTGTTCTCAGATTCCACAGAAATAAGGCTAGCAAAGAGATCCACGAAATACAGATGTAACTCTGTGAGATGAATTAATAGAACACTAAGCATTTTCTCAGAAGCCTTTTTTCCAGATTTCATCTGAGGATATTTCCTTTTTCACCATAGCCCTCTTTGGGCTTCCAAATATCACTTTGCCAATTCCACAAGAACTGTCCTAGCGAAAGGCTTCTTCAGAGGAAAGCCGTAACTCTGTGAGATGATTTCACAGAACACAAAGAAGTTTCTCAGAAAGCTTCTTTCTCTTTGTTATCGGAGGATATTTCCTTTGGCCCTATAGTGTTTATACGGATCCGAAATATCTGTTCTCAGATTCCACAGAAATAAGGCTAGCAAAGAGATCCACGAATTACAGATGTAACTCTGTGAGATGAATTAACAGAACACTAAGCAGTTTCTCAGAAAGCTTCTTTCCAGATTTCAACTGAGGATATTTCCTTTTTCACCATAGCCCTCTATGGGCTTCCAAATATCACTTTGCCAATTCCACAAGAACTGTCCTAGCGAAAGGCTTCTTGAGGGGAAAGCTGTAACTCTGTGAGATGATTTAATAGAACACAAAGAAGTTTCTCACACAGCTTCTTTCTCTTTGTTATCGGAGGATATTTCCTCTGGCCCTATAGTCTTCAAAGGTATCCGAAATATGTGTTCTCAAATTCCACAGAAATAAGGCTAGCAAAGAGATCCACGAAATACAGATGTAACTCTGTGACATGAATTAACCGAACAATAAGCAGTTTCTCAGAAAGCTTCTTCCAGACTTCATCTGAGGATATTTCCTTTTTCCACATAGCCCTCTATGCGCTTCCAAATATCACTTTGCCAATTCCACAACAACTGTCTTAGCGAAAGGCTTCTTGAGTGGAAAGCTGTAACTCTGTGAGGTGATTTCACAGAACACAAAGATGTTTCTCATATAGCTTCTTTCTCTTTGTTATCGGAGGATATTTCCTTTGGCCCTATAGTCTTCTAAGGGATCCGAAATATCTGTCCTTAGATTCCACAGAAATAAGGCTAGCAAAGAGATTCACGAAATACACATGTAACGCTGTGAGATGAATTAACAGAACACTAAGCAGTTTCTCAGAAAGCTTCTTTCCAGATTTCATCTGAGGATATTTCCTTTTTCACCATAGCCCTCTATGCGCTTCCAAATATCACTTTGCCAATTCCAGAAGAACTGTCTTAGCGAAAGGCTTCCTGAGGGGAAAGCTGTAACTCTGTGAGATGATTACACAGAACACAAGAAGTTTCTCAGAAAGCTTCTCTCTCGTTGTTATCGGAGGATATTTCCTTTGGCCCTAGAGCCTTCTAAGGGATCCGAAATATCTGTTCTCAGATTCCACAGAAATAAGGCTAGCAAAGAGATCCAGTAAATACAGATGTAACTCTGTGAGATGAATTAACAGAACACTAAGCAGTTTCTCCGAAAGCTTCTTTCCAGTTTTCATCTAAGGATATTTCCTTTTTCACCATAGCCCTCTGTGGGCTTCCAAATATCACTTTGCCAATTCCACAAGAACTGTCTTAGCGAAAGGCTTCTTGAGGGGAAAGCTGTAACTCTGTGACATGATTTCACAGAACACAAAGGAGTTTCTCAGAAAGCTTCTTTCCCTTTGTTATCGGAGGATATTTCCTTTGGCCCTATAGTCTTCAAAGGGATCCGAAATACGTGTTCTCAAATTCCACAGAAATAAGGCTAGCAAAGAGATCCACGAAATACAGATGTAACTCTGTGAGATGAATTAACCGAACACTAAGCAGTTTCTTAGAAAGCTTCTTTCCAGATTTCATCTCAGGATATTTCCTTTTTCACCATAGCCCTCCCGGGGCTTGCAGATATCACTTTGCCAATTCCACAAGAACTGTCTTAGCCAAAGGCTTCTTGAGGGGAACCTGTAACTCTGTGAGATGATTTCACAGAACACAAAGAAGTTTCTCAGAAAGATTCTTTCTCTTTGTTATCGGAGGATATTTCCTTTGGTCCTATAGTCTTCTAAGGGATCCGAAATACCTGTTCTCAGATTCCACAGAAATAAGGCTAGCAAAGAGATCCTCGAAATACAGATGTACCTCTGTGAGATGAATTAAAGAACACTATGCAGTTTCTCAGAAAGTTTCTTTCCAGATTTCATCTGAAGATATTTCATTTTTCACCATAGCCTTCTATGCGCTTCCAAACATCACTTTGCCTTTTCCAACAGAACTGTCTTAGTGAAAGGCTTCTTGAGGGAAAAGCTGTAACTCTGTGAGATGATTTCACAGAACACAAAGAAGTTTCTCAGAAAGATTCTTTCTCTTTGTTATCGGAGGATATTTCCTTTGGCCCTATAGTCTTCTAAGGGATCCGAAATATCTGTTCTCAGATTCCACAGAAATAAGGCTACCAAAGAGATCCACGAAATACAGATATAACTCTGTGACATGAATTAACCGAGCACTAAGCAGTTTCTCAGAAAGCTTCTTTCCAGACTTCATCTGAGGATATTTCCTTTTTCCACATAGCCCTGTATGTGCTTCCAAATATCACTTTGCCAATTCCACAACAACTGTCTTAGCGAAAGGCTTCTTGAGGGGAAAGCTGTAACTCTGTGAGATGATTTCACAGAACACAAAGAAGTTTCTCATACAGCTTCTTTCTCTTTGTTATCGGAGGATATTACCTTTGGCCCTATATTCTTCTAAGGGATCCGAAATATCTGTTCTCAGATTCCTCAGAAATAAGGCTAGCAAAGAGATCCACGAAATACAGATGTAACTCTGTGAGATGAATTAACAGAACACTAAGCAGTTTCTCAGAAAGTTTCTTTACAGATTTCACCTGAGGATATTATCTTTTCCCCATTGCCCTCTAAGGGCTTCCAAATATCACTTTGCCAATTACACAAAAACTGTCCTAGCGAAAGGCTTCTTGAGGGGAAAGCTGAAAATCTGTGAGATGATTTCACAGAACACAAAGAAGTTTCTCAGAATGCTTCTTTCTCTTTGTTATCAGAGTTTACTTCCTTTGGCCCTATAGTCTTCAAAGTGATCCGAAATATCTGTTCTTAGATTCCACAGAAATAAGGCTAGCCAAGAGATCCACGAAATACAGATGTAACTCTGTGAGATGATTAACAGAACACTAAGCAGTTTCTCAGAAAGCTTCTTTCCAGATTTCATCTGGGGATATTTTCTTTTTCACCATAGCCCTCTATGGGCTTCCAAATATCACTTTGCCAATTCCACAAGAACTGTTTTAGCGAAAGGCTTCTTGAGGGGAATGCTGTAACTCTGTGACATGATTTCACAGAACACAAAGCAGTTTCTCAGAAAGCTTCTTTCTCTTTGTTATCGGAGGATATTTCCTTTGGCCCTATATTCTTCTTAGGGATCCGAATTATCTGTTCTCAGATTCCACAGAAATGAGGCTCGCAAGAGATCCACGAAATACAGATGTAACTCTGTGAGATGAATTAACAGAACACTAAGCAGTTTCTTAGAAAGCTTCTTTCCAGAATTCTTCTGAGGATATTTCCTTTTTCACCATAGCCCTCTGTGGGCTTCCCAATATCACTTTTCCAATTCCACAACAACTGTCTTAGCGAAAGGCTTCTTGAGGGGATAGCTGTAACTCTGTGACATGATTTCACAGAACACAAAGAAGTTTCTCAGAAAACTTCTTTCTCTTTGTTATCGGAGGATATTTCCTTTGGCCCTATAGTCTTCCAAGGGATCCGAAATATCTTTTCTCAAATTCCACAGAAATAAAGCTATCAAAGAGATCCATGAAATACAGATGTAACTCTGTGATATGAATTAACCGAACACTAAGCAGTTTCTCAGGAAGCTTCTTTCCAGATTTCATCTGAGGATATTTCCTTTTTCACCATAGCCCTCTAGTGGCTTCCAAATATCACTTTGCCAATTCCACAAGAACTGTCTTAGCGAAAGGCTTCTTGAGGGGAAAGCTGTAACTCTGTGAGATGATTTCACAGAACACAAAGAAGTTTCTCAGAAAGCTTCTTTCTCTTTGTTTTCGGAGGATATTTCCTTTGGCCCTATAGTCTTCTAAGGGATCCGAAATATCTGTTCTCAGATTCCACAGAAATAAGTCTAGCAAAGAGATCCATGAAATACAGATGTAACTCTGTGAGATGAATTAACAGAACACTATGCAGTTTCTCAGAAAGCTTCTTTCCAGATTTCATCTGAGGATATTTCATTTTTCACCCCAGCCCTCTATGCGCTTCCAAATATCACTTTACCTGTTCCAAAAGAACTGTCTTAGCGAAAGGCTTCTTGAGGGGAAAGCTGTAACTCTGTGAGATGATTTCACAGAACACAAAGAAGTTTCTCAGAAAGCTTCTTTCTCTTTGTTATCGGAGGATATTTCCTTTGGCCCTATAGTCTTCAATGGGATCCGAAATATCTGTTCTTAGATTCCACAGAAATAAGGCTAGCAAAGAGATCCACGAAATACAGATGTAACTCTGTGAGATGAATTAACAGAACACTAAGCAGTTTCTCAGAAAGCTTCTTTCCAGACTTCCTCTGAGGATATTTCCTTTTTCCACATAGCCCTCTATGCGCTTCCAAATATCACTTTTCCAATTCCACAACAACTGTCTTAGCGAAAGGCTTCTTGAGGGAAAAGCTGTAACTCTGTGAGATGATTTCACAGAACACTAAGAAGTTTCTCAGAAAGCTTCTTTCTCTTTGTTATCGGAGGATATTTCCTTTGGCCCTGTATTCTTCTTAGGGATCCGAAATATCTGTTCTCAGATTCCACAGAAATAAGGCTAGCAAGAGATCCACGAAATACAGATGTAACTCTGTGAGATGAATTAACAGAACACTAAGCAGTTTCTCAGAAAGCTTCTTTCCAGATTTCATCTAAGGATATTTCCTTTTTCACCATAGCCCTCTGTGGGCTTCCAAATATCACATTGCCAATTCCACAATAACTGTCTTAGCGAAAGGCTTCTTGAGGGGATAGCTGTAACTCTGTGAGATGATTTCACAGAACACAAATATGTTTCTCAGAAAGCTTCTTTCTCTTTGTTATCGGAGGATATTTCCTTTGGCCCTATAGTCTTCAAAGGGATCCGAAATATCTTTTCTGAAATTCCACAGAAATAAGGCTAGCATAGAGATCCACGAAATACAGATGTAACTCTGTGATATGAATTAACCGACACTAAGCAGTTTCTCAGGAAGCTTCTTTCCAGATTTCATCTGAGGATATTTCATTTTTCACCATAGCCCTCTAGGCGCTTCCAAATATCACTTTGCCTATTCCAAAAGAACTGTCTTAGTGAAAGGCTTCTTGAGGGGAAAGCTGTAACTCTGTGAGATGATTTCACAGAACACAAAGAAGTTTCTCAGAATGCTTCTTTCTCTTTGTAATCGGAGGATATTTCCTTTGGCCCTATAGTCTTCAATGGGATCCGAAATATCTGTTCTTAGATTCCACAGAAATAAGGCAGATATTGACAAAGAGATCCACGAAATACAGATGTAACTCTGTGAGATGAATTAACAGAACACTAAGCAGTTTCTCAGAAAGCTTCTTTCCAGACTTCATCTGAGGATGTTTCCTTTTTCCACATAGCCCTCTATGCGCTTCCAAATATCACTTTGCCAATTCCACAAGAACTGTCTTAGCGAAAGGCTTCTTGAGGGGAATGCTGTAACTCTGTGAGATGATTTCACAGAACACAAAGAAGTTTCTCTTATAGCTTCTTTCCCTTTGTTATCGGAGGATATTTCCTTTGGCCCTATACTCTTCTAAGGGATCCGAAATATCTGTTCTCAGATTCCACAGAAATAAGGCTAGCAAAGAAATCCACGAAATACAGATGTAACTCTGTCAGATGAATTAACAGAACACTAAGCAGTTTCTCAGAAGGCTTCTTTACAGTTTTCATCTGAGGATATTTCCTTTTTCACCATAGCCATCTATGTGCTTCCAAGTATCACTTTGCCAATTCCACAAGAACTGTCTTAGAGAAAGGCTTCTTGAGGAGAAAGCTGTAACTCTGTGAGATGATTTCACAGAACACAAAGAAGTTTCTCAGAAAGCTTCTTTCTCTTTGTTATCGGAGGACTTTTCCTTGGGCCCTATATTCTTCTAAGAGATCCGAAATATCTGTTCTCAGATTCCACAGAAATAAGGCTAGCAAGAGATCCATGAAATACAGATGTAACTCTGTGAGATGAATTAACAGAACACTAAGCAGTTTCTCAGAAAGCTTCTTTCCAGAGTTCATCTAAGGATATTTCCTTTTTCACCATAGCCCTCTGTGGGCTTCCAAATATCACTTTGCCAATTCCACAAGAACTGTCTAAGCGAAAGGCTTCTTGAGGGGAAAGCTGTAACTCTGTGACATGATTTCACAGAACACAAAGGAGTTTCTCAGAAAGCTTCTTTCTCGTTGTTATCGGAGGATATTTCCTTTGGCCATAGAGTCTTCAAAGGGATCCGAAATATCTGTTCTCAGATTCCACAGAAGTAAGGCTAGCAAAGAGACCCACGAAACACAGATGTAAATCTGTGACATGAATTAACCGAGCACTAAGAAGTTTCTCAGAAATCTTCTTTCCAGACTTCATCTTAGGATATTTCCTTTTTCACCATAGCTCTCTACGCGCTTCCAAATACCACTCTGCCAATTCCACAACAACTGTCTTAGCGAAAGGCTTCTTGAGGGGAAAGCTGTAACTCTGTGAGATGATTTCAAGGAACACAAAGAAGTTTCTCAGAAAGCTACTTTCTCTTTGTTATCGGAGGGTATTTCCTTTGGCCCTATAGTCTTCAAAGGGATTCGAAATATCTGTTCTCAGATTGCACAGAAATAAGGCTAGCAAAGAGATCCACGAAATGCAGATGTAACTCTGTGAAATGAATTAACAGAACACTAAGCAGTTTCTCAGAAAGCTTCTTTCCAGATTTCATCTGAGGATATTTCCTTTTTCACCATAGCCCTCTATGGGCTTCCAAATATCACTTAGCCAATTCCACAAGAACTGTCCTAACGAAAGGCTTCTTGAGAGGAAAGCTGTAACTCTGTGAGATGATTTCCCAGAACACAAAGAAGTTTCTCAGAAAGCTTCTTTCTCGTTTTTATCGGAGTATATTTCCTTTGGCGCTAGGGTCTTCAAAGGGATCCGAAATATCTGTTCTCAGATTCCACAGAAATAAGGCTAGCAAAGAGATCCACGAATTACAGATGTAACTCTGTGAGATGAATTAACAGAACACTTAGCAGTTTCTCAGAATGTTTCTTTCCAGATTTCATCTGAGGATATTTCCTTTTTCACCATACCCCTCTATGCGCTTCCAAATATCACTTTGCCAATTCCACCAGAGCTGTCTTAGCGAAAGGCTTCTTGAGGAGAAAGCTGTAACTCTGTGAGTAGATTTCATAGAACACAAAGAAGTTTCTCAGAAAGCTTCTTTCTCTTTGTTATCGGAGGATATTTCCTTTGGCCCTGTAGTCTTCCAAGGTATCCGAAATACCTGTTCTCAGATTCCACAGAAAGAAGGCTAGCAAAGAGATCCACGAAATACAGATGTACCTCTGTGAGATGAATTAACAGAACACTAAGCAGATTCTCAGAAAGCTTCTTTCCAGATTTCATCTGAGGATATTTCCTTTTTCACCATAGCTCTCTTAGGGCTTCCAAATATCACTTTGCCAATTCCACAACAACTGTCTTAGCGAAAGGCTTCTTGAGGGGAAAGCTGTAACTCTGTGACATGATTTCACAGAACAAAAAGAAGTTTCTCAGAAAGCTTCTTTCTCTTTGTTATCGGAGGATATTTCCTTTGGCCCTATAGTCTTCTAAGGGATCCGAAATATCTGTTCTCAGATTCCACAGAAATGAGGCTAGCAAAGAGATCCACGAAATACAGATGTAACTCTGTGAGATGAATTAACAGAACACTAAGCAGTTTCTCAAAAAGCTTCTTTCCAGATTTCATCTGAGGATATTTCCTTTTTCACCATAGCCCTCTATGCGCTTCCACATATCGCTTTGCCAATTCCACAAGAACCGTCTTAACGAAAGGCCTCTTGAGGGGAAAGCTGTAACTCTGTGAGATGATTTCACAGAACACAAAGAAGTTTCTCAGAAAGCTACTTTCTCTTTGTTATCGGAGGATATTTCCTTTGGCCCTATAGTCTTCAAAGGGATTCGAAATATCTGTTAACAGATTCCACAGAAATAAGGCTAGCAAAGAGATCCACGAAATGCAGATGTAACTCTGTGAGATGAATTAACAGAACACTAAGCAGTTTCTCAGAAAGCTTCTTTCCAGATTTCATCTCAGGATATTTCCTTTTTCACCATAGCCCTCTATGGGCTTCCAAATATCACTTAGCCAATTCCACAGGAACTGTCCTAGCGAAAGGCTTCTTGGGAGGAAAGCTGTAACTCTGTGAGATGATTTCACAGAACACAAAGAAGTTTCTAAGAAAGCTTCTTTCTCGTTTTTATCGGAGTATATTTCCTTTGGCGCTAGGGTCTTCAAGGGGATCCGAAATATCTGTTCTCAGATTCCACAGAAATAAGGCTAGCAAACAGATCCACGAATTACAGATGTAACTCTGTGAGATGAATTAACAGAACACTTAGCAGTTTCTCAGAATGTTTCTTTCCAGATTTCATCTGAGGATATTTCCTTTTTCACCATACCCCTCTATGCGCTTCCAAATATCACTTTGCCAATTCCACCAGAGCTGTCTTAGCGAAAGGCTTCTTGAGGGGAAAGCTGTAACTCTGTGAGTAGATTTCACAGAACACAAAGAAGTTTCTCAGAAAGCTTCTTTCTCTTTGTTATCGGAGGATATTTCCTTTGGCCCTATAGTCTTCCACGGGATCTGAAGTACCTGTTCTCAGATTCCACAGAAATAAGGCTAGCAAAGAGATCCACGAAATACAGATGTAACTCTGTGAGATGAATTAACAGAACACTAAGCAGTTTCTCAGAAAGCTTCTTTCCGGATTTCATCTGAGGATATTTCCTTTTTCACCATAGCCCTCTATGAGCTTCCAAATATCGCTTTGCAAATTCCACAAGAACCGTCTTAGTGAAAGGCCTCTTGAGGGGAAAGCTGTAACTCGGTGAGATGATTTCACAGAACACAAAGAAGTTTCTCAGAAAGCTTCTTTCTCTTTGTTATCGGAGGATATTTCCTTTGGCCCTATAGTCTTCAAAGGGATTCGAAATATCTGTTCACAGATTCCACAGAAATAAGCCTGGCAAAGAGATCCACGAAATACAAATGTAACTCTGTGAGATGAATTAACAGAACACTAAGCAGTTTCTCAGAAAGCTTCTTTCCAGATTTCATCTGAGGATATTTCCTTTTTCACCATAGCACTCTATGGGCTTCCAAATATCACTTTGCCAATTCCACAAGAACTGTCCTACCGAAAGGCTACTTGACGGGAAACTGTAACTCTGTGAGATGATTTCACAGAACCCAAAGAAGTTTCTCAGAAAGCTTCTTTCTCTTTGTTATCGGAGGATATTTCCTTTGGTTCTATTGTCTTCTAAGGGAGCCGAAATATCTCTTCTCAGATTTCACAGAAATAAGGCTAGCAAAGAGACCCAAGAAATACAGATGTAACTCTGTGAGATGAATTAACAGAACACTAAGCAGTTTCTCAGAAAACTTCTTTCCAGATTTCATGTAAGGATACTTCCTTTTTCACCATAGCCCTCTATGGGCTTCCAAATATCACTTTGCCAATTCCACAAGAACTGTCCTAGCGAAAGGCTTCTTGAGGGGAAAGCTGTAACTCTGTGAGATGATTTCACAGAACACAAAGAAGTTTCTCAGATAGCTTCTTTCTCTTTGTTATCGGAGGATATTTCCTTTGGCCCTATAGTCTTCTAAGGGATCCGAAATATCTGTTCTCAGATTCCACAGAAATAAGGCTAGCAAAGAGATCCACGAAATAAAGATGTAACTCTGTGAGATGAATTAACAGAACATTAAGCAGTTTCTCAGAAAGCTTCTTTCCAGATTTCATCCGAGGATATTTCCTTTTTCACCGTAGCACTCTATGGGCTTCCAAATATCACTTTGCCCATTCCACAAGAACTGTCTTAGCGAAAGGCTTCTTGAGGGGAAAGCTGTAACTCTGTGAGATGATTTCACAGAACACAAAGAAGTTTCTCAAAAAGCTTCTTTCTCTTTGTTATCAGAGGATATTTCCTTTGGCCTTAGGGTCTTCAATGGGATCCGAAATATCAGTTCTCAGATTCCACAGAAATAAGGCTAGCAAAGAGATCCACGAAATACAGATGTAACTCTGTGAGATGAATTAACAGATCACTAAGCAGTTTCTCAGAAAGCTTCTTTCCAGACTTCTTCTGAGGATATTTCCTTTTTCAACAGAGCCCTTTATGCGCTTCCAAATATCACTTTGCCAATTCCACAACAACAGTCTTAGCGAAAGGTTTCTTGAGGGGAAAGCTGTAACTCTGTGAGATGATTTCACAGAACACAAAGAAGTTTCTCAGAAAGCTTCTTTCTATTTGTTATCGGAGGATATTTCATTTGGCCCTGTAGTCTTCCAAGGGATCCGTAATATCTGTTCTTAGATTCCAAAGAAATAAGGCTAGCAAAGAGATCCACGAAATAAAGATGTAACTCTGTGAGATGAATTAAAAGAACACTAAGCAGTTTCTCAGAAAGCTTCTTTCCAGATTTCATCCGAGGATATTTCCTTTTTCACCGTAGCACTCTATGGGCTTCCAAATATCACTTTGCCAATTCCACAAGAACTGTCTTAGCGAAAGGCTTCTTGAGGGGAAAGCTGTAACTCTGTGAGATGATTTCACAGAACACAAAGAAGTTGCTCAGAAAGCTTCTTTCTCTTTGTTATCGGAGGATATTTCCTTTGGCCCAAGAGTCTTCAAAGGGATCCGAAATATCTGTTCTCAGATTCCACAGAAATAAGGCTAGCAAAGAGATCCACGAAATACAGATGTAACTCTGTGAGATGAATTAACAGAACACTAAGCAGTTTCTCACAAAGCTTCTTTCCAGATTTCATCTGAGGATATTTCCTTTTTCACCATAGCCTTCTATGATCTTCCAAATATCACTTTGCCCATTCCACAAGAACTGTCTTAGCGAAAGGCTTCTTGAGGGGAAAGCTGTAACTCTGTGAGACGATTTCACAGAACACAAAGAAGTTTCTCAGAAAGCTTCTTTCTCTTTGTTATCGGAGGATATTTCCTTTGGCCGTATATTCTTCTAAGGGATACGAAATATCTGTTCTCAGATTCCACAGAAATAAGGCTAGCAAAGAGATCCACGAAATACAGATGTAACTCTGTGAAATGAATTAACAGAACACTAAGCAGTTTCTCAGAAAGCTTCTTTCCAGATTTCATCTGAGGATATTTCCTTTTTCACCATAGCCCTCTAAGGGCTTCCAAATATCACTTTGCCAATTCCATAACAACTGTCTTAGCGAAAGGCTTCTTGAGGGGAAAGCTGTAACTCTGTGAGATGATTTCACCGAACACAAAGAAGTTTCTCAGAAAGCTTCTTTCTCTTTGTTATCGGAGGATATTTCCTTTGACCCTATAGTCTTCTAAGGGATCCGAAATATCTGTTCTCAGATTCCACAGAAATAAGGCTAGCAAAGAGATACACGAAATACAGATGTAACTCTGTGAGATGAATTAACAGAACACTAAGAAATTTCTCAGAAAGCTTCTTTCCAGATTTCATCTGAGGATATTTCCTTTTTCACCATAGCCCTCTATGGCCTTCCAAATATCACTTTGCCAATTCCACAAGAACTGTCCTAGCGAAAGGTTTCTTGAGGGGAAAGCTGTAACTCTGTGAGATGTTTTCACAGAACACAAAGAAGTTTCTCAGAAAGCTTCTTTCTCTTTGTTATCGGAGGATATTTCCTTTGGCTCTATAGTCTTCAAAGGGATCCAAATATCTGTTTCAGATGCCACAGAAATAAGGCTAGCAAAGAGATCCACGAAATACAGATGTAACTCTGTGAGATGAACTAACAGAACACTAAGCAGTTTCTCAGAAAACTTCTTTCCAGATTTCATCTGAGGATATTTCCTTTTTCACCATAGCCCTCTTTGAGCTTCCAAATATCGCTTTGCCAATTCCACAAGAACCGTCTTAGCGAAAGGCCTCTTGAGGGAAAGCTGTAATTCTGTGAGATGATTTCACAGAACACAAAGAAGTTTCTCAGAAAGCTTCTTTCTCTTTTTTATCGGAGGATATTTCCTTTGGCCCTATAGTCTTCAAAGGGATTCGAAATATCTGTTCACAGATTCCACAGAAATAAGCCTAGCAAAGAGATCCACGAAATACAGATGTAACTCTGTGAGATGAATTAACAGAACACTAAGCAGTATCTCAGAAAGCTTCTTTCCAGATTTCATCTGAGGATATTTCCTTTTTCACCATAGCCCTCTATGCGCTTCGAAATATCACTTTGTCAATTCCACAAGAACTGTCCTATCTAAAGGCTTCTTGAGGGGAAAGCTGTAACTCTGTGAGATGATTTAACAGAACACAAAGAAGTTTCTCAGAAAGCTTCTTTCTCTTTGTTATCGGAGGATATTTCCTTTGGCCCTAGAGTCTTCAAAGGGATCCGAAATATCTGTTCTCAGATTCCACAGAAATAAGGCCTGCAAAGAGATCCACGAATTACAGATGTAACTCTGTGAGATGAATTAACAGAACACTTAGCAGTTTCTCAGAATGTTTCTTTCCAGATTTCATCTGAGGATATTTCCTTTTTCACCATACCACTCTATGCGCTTCCAAATATCACTTTGCCAATTCCACCAGAGCTGTCTTAGCGAAAGGCTTCTTGAGGAGAAAGCTGTAACTCTGTGAGTAGATTTCACAGAACACAAAGAAGTTTCTCAGAAAGCTTCTTTCTCTTTGTTATCGGAGGATATTTCCTTTGGCCCTGTAGTCTTCCAAGGGATCCGAAATATCTGTTCTCAGATTCCACAGAAATAAGGCTAGCAAAGAGATCCACGAAATACAGATGTAACTCTGTGAGATGAATTAACAGAACACTAAGCAGTTTCTCAGAAAGCTTCTTTCCAGATTTCATCTGAGGATATTTCCTTTTTCACCGTAGCCCTCTTAGGGCTTCCAAATATCACTTTGCCAATTCTAAAACAACTGTCTTAGCGAAAGGCTTCTTGAGGGGAATGATGTAACTCTGTGACATGATTTCACAGAACCCAAAGAAGTTTCTCAGAAAGCTTCTTTCTCTTTGTTATCGGAGGATATTTCCTTTGGCCCTATAGTCTTCTAAGGGATCCGAAATATCTGTTCTCAGATTCCACAGAAATAAGGCTAGCAAAGAGATCCACGAAATACAGATGTAACTCTGTCAGATGAATTAACAGAACACTAAGCAGTTTCTCAAAAAGCTTCTTTCCAGATTTCATCTGAGGATATTTCCTTTTTCACCATAGCCCTCTATGGGCTTCCAAATATCGCTTTGCCAATTCCAAAAGAACCGTCTTAGCGAAAGGCCTCTTGAGGGGAAAGCTGTAACTCTGTGAGATGATTTCACAGAACACAAAGAAGTTTCTCAGAAAGCTACTTTCTCTTTGTTATCGGAGGATATTTCCTTTGGCCCTATAGTCTTCAAAGGGATTCGAAATATCTGTTAACAGATTCTACAGAAATAAGGCTAGCAAAGAGATCCACGAAATGCAGATGTAACTCTGTGAGATGAATTAACAGAACACTAAGCAGTTTCTCAGAAAGCTTCTTTCCAGATTTCATCTGAGGATATTTCCTTTTTCACCATAGCCCTCTATGGGCTTCCAAATATCACTTAGCCAATTCCACAAGAACTGTCCTAGGAAAGGCTTCTTGAGAGGAAAGCTGTAACTCTGTGAGATGATTTCACAGAACACAAAGAAGTTTCTCAGAAAGCTTCTTTCTCGTTTTTATCGGAGTATATTTCCTTTGGCGCTAGAGTCTTCAAAGGGATCCGAAATATCTGTCCTCAGATTCCACAGAAATAAGGCTAGCAAAGAGATCCACGAATTACAGATGTAACTCTGTTAGATGAATTAACAGAACACTTAGCAGTTTCTCAGAATGTTTCTTTCCAGATTTCATCTGAGGATATTTCCTTTTTCACCATACCCCTCTATGCGCTTCCAAATATCACTTTTCCAATTCCACCAGAGCTGTCTTAGCGAAAGGCTTCTTGAGGGGAAAGCTGTAACTCTGTGAGTAGATTTCACAGAACACAAAGAAGTTTCTCAGAAAGCTTCTTTCTCTTTGTTATCGGAGGATATTTCCTTTGGCCCTATAGTCTTCCAAGGGATCTGAAGTATCTGTTCTCAGATTCCACAGAAATAAGGCTAGCAAAGAGATCCACGAAATACAGATGTAACTCTGTGAGATGAATTAACGGAACACTAAGCAGTTTCTCAGAAAGCTTCTTTCCGGATTTCATCTGAGGATATTTCCTTTTTCACCATAGCCCTCTATGAGCTTCCAAATATCGCTTTGCAAATTCCACAAGAACCGTCTTAGCGAAAGGCCTCTTGAGGGGAAAGCGGTAACTCTGAGAGATGATTTCACAGAACACAAAGAAGTTTCTCAGAAAGCTTCTTTCTCTTTGTTATCAGAGGATATTTCCTTTGGCCCTATAGTCTTCAAAGGGATTCGAAATATCTGTTCACAGATTCCACAGAAATAAGCCTAGCAAAGAGATCCACGAAATACAGATGTAACTCTGTGAGATGAATTAACAGAACACTAAGCAGTTTCTCAGAAAGCTTCTTTCCAGATTTCATCTGAGGATATTTCCTTCTTCACCATGGCCCTCTATGGGCTTCCAAATATCACTTTGCCAATTCCACAAGAACTGTCCTACCGAAAGGCTTCTTGACGGGAAACTGTAACTCTGTGAGATGATTTCACAGAACCCAAAGAAGTTTCTCAGAAAGCTTCTTTCTCTTTGTTATCGGAGGATATTTCCCTTGGTTCTATTGTCTTCTAAGGGAGCCGAAATATCTCTTCTCAGTTTTCACAGAAATAAGGCTAGCAAAGAGACCCAAGAAATACAGACGTAACTCTGTGAGATGAATAAACAGAACACTAAGCAGTTTCTCCGAAAGCTTCTTTCCAGATTTCATCTGAGGATATTTCCTTTTTCACCATAGCCCTCTATGCGCTTCCAAATATCACTTTGCCAATTCCACCAGAGCTGTCTTAGCGAAAGGCTTCTTGAGGGGAAAGCTGTATCTCTGTGAGTAGATTTCACAGAACACAAAGAAGTTTCTCAGAAAGCTTCTTTCTCTTTGTTATCGGAGGATATTTCCTTTGGCCCTATAGTCTTCCAAGGGATCTGAAGTATCTGTTCTCAGATTCCACAGAAATAGGGCTAGCAAAGAGATCCACGAAATACACATGTAACACTGTGAGATGAATTAACAGAACACTAAGCAGTTTCTCAGAAAGCTTCTTTCCAGATTTCATCTGAGGATATTTCCTTTTTCACCATAGCCCTCTTTGCGCTTCCAAATATCACTTTTCCAATTCCACAAGAACCGTCTTACCAAAAGTCTTCTTGAGGGGAAACCTGTAACTCTGTGAGATGATTTCACAGAACACAAAGAAGTTTTTCAGAAAGCTTCTTTCTCTTTGTTATCGGAGGATATTTCCTTTGGCCTAAGAGTCTTCAATGGGATCCGAAATATCTTTTCTCATATTCCACAGAAATAAGGCTAGCAAAGAGATCCACGAAATACAGATGTAATTCTGTGACATGAATTAACCGAGCACTAAGAAGTTTCTCAGAAAGCTTCTTTCCAGACTTCATCTTAGGATATTTCCTTTTGCACCATAGCCCTCTATGCGCTTCCAAATATCACTTTGCCAATTCCACAACAACTGTCTTAGCGAAAGGCTTCTTGAGGGGAAAGCTGTAACTTTGTGAGATGATTTCACAGAACACAAAGAAGTTTCTCAGAAAGCTTCTTTCTCGTTGTTATCGGAGGATTTTCCTTTGGCCCTAGAGTCTTCAAAGGGATCCGAAATATCTGTTCTCAGATTCCACAGAAATAAGGCTTGCAAAGAGATCCACGAATTACACATGTAACTCTGTGAGATGAATTAACAGAACACTAAGCAGTTTCTCAGAATGTTTCTTTCCAGATTTCATCTGAGGATATTTCCTTTTTCAACACAGCCCTCTATGCGCTTCCAAATATCACCTTGCAAATTCCACAAGAAGTGTCTTAGCGAAAGGCTTCTCCAGGGGAAAGCTGTAACTCTGTGAGATGATTTCGCAGAACACAAAGAAGTTGCTCAGAAAGCTTCTTTCTCGTTGTTATCGGAGGATATTTCCTTTGACCCTATAGTCTTCTAAGGGATCCGAAATATCTGTTCTCAGATTCCACAGAAATAAGGCTAGCAAAGAGATCCACGAAATACAGATGTAACTCTGTGAGATGAATTAACAGAACACTTAGAACTTTGTCAGAAAGCTTCTTTCCAGATTTCATCTGAGGATATTTCCTTTTTCACCATAGCCCTCTATGGGCTTCCAAATATCACTTTGCCAATTCCACAAGAACTGTCTTAGCGAAAGGCTTCTTGAGGGGAAAGCTGTAACTCTGTGAGATGATTTCACAGATCACAAAGAAGTTTCTCAGAAAGCTTCTTTCTCTTTGTTATCGGAGGATATTTCCTTTGGCCCTATAGTCTTCTAAGGGATCCGAAATATCTTTTCTCAGATTCCACAGAAATAAGGCTAGCAAAGAGATCCACGAAACACAGATGTAACTCTGTGAGATGAATTAACAGAACACTAAGCAGTTTCTCAGAAAGCTTCTTTCCAGATTTCATCTCAGGATATTTACTTTTTCACCATAGCCCTCTATGCGCTTCCAAATATCACCTTGCCAATTCCACAAGAACTGTCTTAGCGAAAGGCTTCTTGAGGGGAAAGCTGTAACTCTGTGAGATGATTTCACAGAACACAAAGAAGTTTCTCAGAAAGCTTCTTTCTCTTTGTTATCGGAGGATATTTCCTTTGGCCCTATAGTCTTCGAATTGATCCGAAATATCTGTTCTCAGATTCCACAGAAATAAGGCTATCAAAGAGATCCACGAAATACAGATGTAACTCTGTGAGATGAATTAACAGAACACTAAGCAGTTTCTCAAAAAGCTTCTTTCCAGATTTCATCTGAGGATATTTCCTTTTTCACCATAGCCCTCTATGGGCTTCCAAATATCGCTTCGCCAATTCCACAAGAACCGTCTTAGCGAAAGGCCTCTTGAGGGGAAAGCTGTAACTCTGTGAGATGATTTCACAGATCACAAAGACGTTTCTCAGAAAGCTACTTTCTCTTTGTTAGCGGAGGATATTTCCTTTGGCCCTATAGTCTTCAAAGGGATTCGAAATATCTGTTAACAGATTCCACAGAAATAAGGCTAGCAAAGAGATCCACGAAATACAGATGTAACTCTGTGAGATGAATTAACAGAACACTAAGCAGATTCTCAGAAAGCTTCTTCCCAGATTTCATCTGAGGATATTACCTTTTTCAACATAGCCCTCTATGGGCTTCCAAATATCACTTAGCCAATTCCACAGGAACTGTCCTAGCGAAAGGCTTCTTGAGGGGAAAGCTGTAACTCTGTGAGATGATTTCACAGAACACAAAGAAGTTTCTCAGAAAGCTTCTTTCTCGTTGTTATCGGAGGATATTTCTTTTGGCGCTAGGGTCTTCAAAGGGATCTGAAATATCTGTTCTCAGATTCCACAGAAATAAGGCTAGCAAAGAGATCCACGAATTACACATGTAACTCTGTGAGATGAATTAACAGAACACTTAGCAGTTTCTCAGAATGTTTCTTTCCAGATTTCATCTGAGGATATTTCCTTTTTCACCATAGCCCTCTAGCGCTTACAAATATCACGTTGCCAATTCCACAAGAACTGTCTTAGCGAAAGGCTTCTTGAGGGGAAAGCTGTAACTCTGTGAGATGATTTCACAGAACACAAAGAAGTTTCTCAGAAAGCTTATTTCTCTTTGTTATCGTAGGATATTTCCTTTGGCCCTATAGTCTTCCAAGGGATCTGAAGTATCTGTTCTCAGATTCCACAGAAATAAGGCTAGCAAAGAGATCCATGAAATAAAGATGTAACTCTGTGAGACGAATTAACAGAACACTAAGCAGTTTCTCAGAAAGCTTCTTTCCAGATTTCATCTGAGGATATTTCCTTTTTCACCATAGCCCTCTTTGCGCTTCCAAATATCACTTAGCCAATTCCACACAACCGTCTTACCGAAAGGCTTCTTGGGGGAAAGCTGTAACTCTGTGAGATGATTTCACAGAACACAAAGAAGTTTCTCAGAAAGCTTCTTTCTCTTTGTTATCGGAGGATATTTCCTTTGGTTCTATTGTCTTCTAAGGGAACCGAAATATCTGTTCTCAGATTCCACAGAAATAAGTCTAGCAAAGAGATCCACGAAATACAGATGTAACTCTGTGAGATGAATTAACAGAACACTAAGCAGTTTCTCAGAAAACATCTTTCCAGATTTCAACTGAGGATATTTCCTTTTTCACCATAGCCCTCTATGGGCTTCCAAATATCACTTTGCCAATTCCACAAGAACTGTCCTAGCGAAAGGCTTCTTGAGAGGAAAGCTGTAACTCTGTGAGATGATTTAACAGAACACAAAGAAGTTTCTCAGAAAGCTTCTTTCTCGTTGTTATCGGAGGATATTTCCTTTGGCCCTAGAGTCTTCAAGGGGATCCGAAATATCTGCTCTCATATTCCACAGAAATAAGGCTAGCAAAGAGATCCACGAATTACAGATGTAACTCTGTGAGATGTATTAACAGAACACTAAGCAGTTTCTCAGAATGTTTCTTTCCAGATTTCATCTGAGGATATTTCCTTTTTCACCATAGCCCTCTAGGCGCTTCCAAATATCACTTTGCAAATTCCACAAGAACTGTCTTATCGAAAGACTTCTTGAGGGGAAAGCTGTAACTCTGTGAGATGATTTCACAGAACACAAAGAAGTTTCTCAGAAAGCTTCTTTCTCTTTGTTATCGGAGGATATTTCTTTTGGCCCTATAGTCTTCCAAGGGATCTGAAATATCTGTTCTCACATTCCACAGAAATAAGGCTAGCAAAGAGATCCACGATATACAGATGTAACTCTGTGAGATGAATTGACAGAACACTAAGCAGTTTCTCAGAAAACTTCTTTCCAGATTTCATCTGAGAATATTTCCTTTTTCACCATAGCCCTCTTCGAAATATCACTTTGCCAATTCCACAACAACTGTCTTAGCGAAAGACTTCTTGAGGGAAAAGCTGTAACTCTGTGAGATGATTTCACAGAACACAAAGAAGTTTCTCAGAAAGCTTCTTTCTCGTTGTTATCGGAGGATATTTCCTTTGGCGCTAGGGTCTTCAAAGATATCCGAAATATCTGTTCTCAGATTCCACAGAAATAAGGCTAGCAAAGAGATCCACGAATTACAGATGTAACTCTGTGAGATGAATTAACCGAACACTTAGCAGTTTCTCAGAATGTTTCTTTCCAGATTTCATCTGAAGATATTTCCTTTTTCAGCATAGCCCTCTAGCGCTTCCAAATATCACTTTGCCAATTCCACAAGAACTGTCTTAGCGAAAGGCTTCTTGAGGGGAAAGCTGTAACTCTGTGAGATGATTTCACAGAACAAAAGAAGTTTCTCAGAAAGCTTATTTCTCTTTGTTATCGTAGGATATTTCCTTTGGCCCTATAGTCTTCCAAGGGATCTGAAGTATCTGTTCTCAGATTCCACAGAAATAAGGCTAGCAAAGAGATCCAAGAAATACAGATATAACTCTGTGAGATGAATTAACAGAACACAAAGCAGTTTCTCAGAAAGCTTATTTCCAGATTTCATCTGAGGATATTTCCTTTTTCACCATAGCCCTCTTTGCGCTTCCAAATATCACTTAGCCAATTCCACAAGAACCGTCTTACCGAAAGGCTTCTTGAGGGGAAAGCTGTAACTCTGTGAGATGATTTCACAGAACACAAAGAAGTTTCTCAGAAAGCTTATTTGTCTTTGTTATCAGAGGATATTTCCTTTGGCCCTATAGTCTTCAAAGGGATCCGAAATATCTGTTCTCAGATTCCACAGAAATAAGGCTAGCAAAGAGATTCACGAAATACAGATGTAACTCTGTGAGATGAATTAACAGAACACTTAGCAGTTTCTCAGAATGTTTTTTTCCAGATTTCATCTGAGGATATTTCCTTTTTCACCATAGCCCTCTATGCGCTTCCAAATAACACTTTGCCTATTCCACCAGAGCTGTCTTAGCGAAAGGCTTCTTGAGGGGAAAGCTGTAACTCTGTGAGATGATTTCACAGAACACAGGAAGTTTCTCAGAAAGCTTCTTTCTCTTTGTTATCGGAGGATATTTCCTTTGGCCCTATAGTCTTCAAAGGGATCCGAAATATCTGTTCTCAGATTCCACAGAAATAAGGCTAGCAAAGAGATCCACGACATACAGATGTAACTCTGTGAGATGAATTAACAGAACACTAAGCAGTTTCTCAGAAAGCTTCTTTCCAGATTTCATCTCAGGATATTTCCTTTTTCACCATAGCCCTCTAGGGGTTCCAAATATCACTTTGCATATTCCACAAGAACTGTCCTAGCGAAAGGCTTCTTGAGGGGAAAGCTGTAACTCTGTGAGATGATTTCACAGAACACAAAGAAGTTTCTCAGAAAGCTTCTTTCTCTTTGTTATCGGAGGATATTTCCTTTGGCCCTATAGTCTTCAAAGGGATCAGAATATGTGTTCTCAGATTCCACAGAAATAAGGCTAGCAAAGAGATCCACGAAATACAGATGTAACTCTGTGAGATGAATTAACAGAACACTAAGCAGTTTCTCAGAAAGCTTCTTTCAGGATTTCATCTGAGGATATTTCCTTTTTCACCATAGCCCTCTAAGGGCTTCAAAATATCACTTTGCAAATTCCACAAGAACTGTCTTAGCGAAAGGCTTCTTCAGGGGAAAGCCGTAACTCTGTGACATGATTTCACAGAACACAAAGAAGTTTCTCAGAAAGCTTCTTTCTCTTTGTTATCGGAGGATATTTCCTTTGGCCCTATAGTCTTCTTAGGGATCCGAAATATCTTTTCTCAGATTCCACAGAAATAAGGCTAGCAAAGAGATCCACGAAATACAGATGTAACTCTGTGAGATGAATTAACAGAACACTAAGCAGTTTCTCAGAAAGCTTCTTTCCAGATTTCATCTCAGGATATTTACTTTTTCACCAAAGCCCTCTATGCGCTTCTAAATATCACCTTGCCAATTCCACAAGAACTGTCTTAGCGAAAGGCTGCTTGAGGGGAAAGCTGTAACTCTGTGAGATGATTTCACAGAACACAAAGAAGTTTCTCAGAAATCTTCTTTCTCTTTGTTATCGGAGGATATTTCCTTTGGCCCTATAGACTTCTAATTGATCCGAAATATCTGTTCTCAGATTCCACAGGAATAAGGCTAGCAAAGAGATCCACGAAATACAGATGTAACTCTGTGAGATGAAGTAACAGAACACTAAGCAGTTTCTCAAAAAGCTTCTTTCCAGATTTCATCTGAGGACATTTCCTTTTTCACCATAGCCCTCTATGCGCTTCCAAATATCGCTTTGACAATTCCACAAGAACCGTCTTAGCGAAAGGCCTCTTGAGGGGAAAGCTGTAACTCTGTGAGATGATTTCACAGAACACAAAGAAGTTTCTCAGAAAGCTACTTTCTCTTTGTTATCGGAGGATATTTCCTTTGGCCCTATAGTCTTCAAAGGGATTCGAAATATCTGTTAACAGATTCCACAGAAATAAGGCTAGCAAAGAGATCCACGAAATGCAGATGTAACTCTGTGAGATAAATTAACAGAACACTAAGCAGTTTCTCAGAAAGCTTCCTTCCAGATTTCATCTGAGGATATTTCCTTTTTCACCATAGCCCTCTATGGGCTTCCAAATATCACTTAGCCAATTCCACAAGAACTCTCCTAGCGAAAGGCTTCTTGAGAGGAAAGCTGCAACTCTGTGAGATGATTTCACAGAACACAAAGAAGTTTCTCAGAAAGCTTCTTTCTCTTTGTTATCGTAGGATATTTCCTTTGGCGCTAGGGTCTTCAAAGGGATCCAGAATATCTGTTCTCAGATTCCACAGAAATGAGGCTAGCAAAGAGATCCACGAATTACAGATGTAACTCTGTGAGATGAATTAACAGAACACTTAGCAGTTTCTCAGAATGTTTCTTTCCAGATTTCATCTGAGGATATTTCCTTTTTCACCATAGCCCTCTATACGCTTCCAAATATCACTTTGCCAATTCCACCAGAGCTGTCTTAGCGAAAAGCTTCTTGAGGGGAAAGCTTTAACTCTGTGAGATGATTTCACAGAACACAAAGAAGTTTCTCAGAAAGCTTCTTTCTCTTTGTTATCGGAGGATATTTCCTTTGGCCATAGAGTCTTCTAAGGGATCCGAAATATCTGTTCTCAGATTCCACAGAAATAAGGCTAGCAAAGAGATCCACGAAATACAGATGTAACTGTGTGAGATGAATTAACAGAACACTAAGCAGTTTCTCAAAAAGCTTCTTTCCAGATTTCATCTGAGGACATTTCCTTTTTCACCATAGCCCTCTATGCGCTTCCAAATATCGCTTTGCCAATTCCACAAGAACCGTCTTAGCGAAAGGCCTCTTGAGGGGAAAGCTGTAACTCTGTGAGATGATTTCACAGAACACAAAGAAGTTTCTCAGAAAGCTACTTTCTCTTTGTTATCAGAGGATATTTCCTTTGGCCCTATAGTCTTCAAAGGGATTCGAAATATCTGTTAACAGATTCCACAGAAATAAGGCTAGCAAAGAGATCCACGAAATACAGATGTAACTCTGTGAGATGAATTAACAGAACACTAAGCAGTTTCTCAGAAAGCTTCTTTCAGGATTTCATCTGAGGATATTTCCTTTTTCACCATAGCCCTCTAAGGGCTTCAAAATATCACTTTGCCAATTCCACAAGAACTGTCTTAGCGAAAGGCTTCTTCAGGAGAAACCGTAACTCTGTGACATGATTTCACAGAACACAAAGAAGTTTCTCAGAAAGCTTCTTTCTCTTTGTTATCGGAGGATATTTCCTTTGGCCCTATAGTCTTCTTAGGGATCCGAAATATCTGTTCTCAGATTCCACAGAAATAAGGCTAGCAAAGAGATCCACGAATTACAGATGTAACTCTGTGAGATGAATTAACAGAACACTTAGCAGTTTCTCAGAATGTTTCTTTCGAGATTTCATCTGAGGATATTTCCTTTTTCACCATAGCCCTCTAGGCGCTTCCAAATATCACTTTGCCAATTCCACCAGAGCTGTCTTAGCGAAAGGCTTCTCGAGGGGAAAGCTGTAACTCTTTGAGATGATTTCACAGAACACAAAGTAGTTTCTCAGAAAGCTTCTTTCTCTTTGTTATCGGAGGATATTTCCTTTGTCCCTATAGTCATCCAAGGGATCTGAAGTATCTGTTCTCAGATTCCACAGAAATAAGGCTAGCAAAGAGATCCACGAAATACAGATGTAACTCTGTGAGATGAATTAACAGAACACTAAGCAGTTTCTCAGAAAGCTTCTTTCCAGATTTCATCTGAGGATATTTCCTTTTTCACCATAGCCCTCTATGGGCTTCCAAATATCACTTAGCCAATTCCACAAGAACTATTTTAGCGAAAGGCTTCTTGACGGGAAACTGTAACTCGGTGAGATGATTTCACAGAACCCAAAGAAGTTTCTCAGAAAGCTACTTTCTCTTTGTTATCGGAGGATATTTCCTTTGGTTCTATTGTCTTCTAAGGGAGCCGAAATATCTCTTCTCAGATTCCACAGAAATAAGGCTAGCAAAGAGTTCCACGAAATACAGATGTAACTCTGTGAGATGAATTAACAGAACACTAAGCAGTTTCTCAGAAAGCTTCTTTGCAGATTTCATCTGAGGATATTTCCTTTTTCACCATAGCCCTCTTTGAGCTTCCAAATATCACTTAGCCAATTCCACAAGAACCGTCTTACCGAAAGGCTTCCTGAGGGGAAAGCTGTAACTCTGTGAGATGATTTCACAGAACACAAAGAAGTTTCTCAGAAAGCTTCTTTCTCTTTGTTATCGGAGGATATTTCCTTTGGCCCTATACTCTTCAAAGGAATCCGAAATATCTGTTCTCAGATTCCACAGAAATAAGGCTAGCAAAGAGATCCTCGAAATACAGATGTAACTTTGTGAGATGAATTAACAGAACACTTAGCAGTTTCTCAGAATGTTTCTTTCCAGATTTCATCTGAGGATATTTCCTTTTTCACCATAGCCCTCTATGTGCTTCCAAATATCACTTTGCCAATTCCACCAGAGCTGTCTTAGCGAAAGGCTTCTTGAGGGGAAAGCTGTAACTCTGTGAGATGATTTCACAGAACACAGAGAAGTTTCTCAGAAAGCTTCTTTCTCTTTGTTATCGTAGGATATTTCCTTTGGCCCTATAGTCTTCCAAGGGATCTGAAGTATCTGTTCTCAGATACTACAAAAATAAGGCTAGCAAAGTGATCCACGAAATACAGATGTAACTCTGTGAGATGAATTAACAGAACACTAAGCAGTTTCTCAGAAAGCTTCTTTCCAGATTTCATCTGAGGATATTTGCTTCTTCACCATAGCACTCTATGGGCTTCCAAATATCACTTTGCCAATTCCACAAGAACTGTCTTAGCGAAAGGCTTCTTGTCGGGAAACTGTAACTCTGTGAGATGATTTCACAGAACCCAAAGAATTTTCTCAGAAAGCTTCTTTCTCTTTGTTATCGGAGGATATTTCCTTAGGTTCTATTGTCTTCTAAGGGAGCCGAAATATCTGTTCTCAGATTCCACAGAAATAAGGATAGCAAAGAGATCCACGAAATACAGATGTAACTCTGTGAGATGAATTAACAGACCACTAAGCAGTTTCTCAGAAAGCTTCTTTCCAGATTTCATCTGAGGATATTTCCTTTTTCACCATAGCCCTCTATGGGCTTCCAAATATCACTTAGCCAATTCCACAAGAACTGTCCTCGCTAAAGGCTTCTTGAGGGTAAAGCTGTAACTCTGTGAGATTATTTAACAGAACACAAAGAAGTTTCTCAGAAACCTTCTTTCTCGTTGTTATCGGTGGATATTTCCTTTGGCCCTAGAGTCTTCAAAGGGATCCGAAATATCTGTTCTCAGATTGCACAGAAATAAGGCTAGCAAAGAGATCCACGAATTACAGATGTAACTCTGTGAGATGAATTAACAGAACACTAAGGAGTTTCTCAGAATGTTTCTTTCCAGATTTCATGTGAGGATATTTCCTTTTTTACCATAGCCCTCTATGCGCTTCCATATATCACTTTTCCAATTCCACAAGAACTGTCTTAGCGAAAGGATTCTTGAGGGGAAAGCTGTAACTCTGTGAGATGATTTCACAGAACACAAAGAAGTTTCTCAGAAAGCTTCTTTCTCTTTGTTATCGGAGGATATTTCCTTAGGCCCTATAGTCTTCCAAGGGATCTGAAGTATCTGTTCTCAGATTCCACAGAAATAAGGCTAGCTAAGAGATCCACGAAATACAGATGTAACTCTGTGAGATGAATTAATAGAACACTAAGCATTTTCTCAGAAAGCTTCTTTCCAGATTTCATCTGAGGATATTTGCCTCTTCACCATAGCCCTCTATGCGTTTCCAAATATCACTTTGCCAATTCCACAAGACCTGTCTTAGCGAAAGGCTTCTTGAGGGGAAAGCTGTAACTCTGTGAGATGATTTCACAGAACCCAAAGAAGTTTCTCAGAAAGCTTCTTTCTCTTTGTTATCGGAGGATATTTCCTTTATCCCTATAGTCTTCAAAGGGATACGAAATATGTTTTCTCAAATTCCACAGAAATAAGGCTAGCAAAGAGATCCACGAAATACAGATGTAACTCTGTGAGATGAATTAACAGAACACTAAGCAGTTTCTCAGAAAGCTTCATTCCAGATTTCATCTGAGGATATTTCCTTTTTCACCATAGCACTCAATGCGCTTCCAAATATCACTTTGCCCATCCCACAAGAACTGTCTTAGCGAAAGACTTCTTGACGGGAAACTGTAACTCTGTAAGATGATTTCACAGAACACAAAGAAGTTTCTCACAAACCTTCTTTCTCTTTGTTATCGGAGGATATTTCCTTTGGCCCTATAGTCTTCAAAGGGATCCGAAATATCTGCTCTCAGATTCCACAGAAATAAGGCTAGCAAAGAGATCCACGAAATACAGATTTAACTCTGTGAGATTAATTAACAGAACACTAAGCAGTTTCTCATAAAGCTTCTTTCCAGATTTCATCTGAGGATATTACCTTTTTCACCAAAGCCCTCTATTCGCTCCCAAATATCACTTTGACAATTCCACAAGAACTGTCTTAGCGAAAGGCTTCTTGAGGGGAAAGCTGTAACTCTGTGAGATGATTTCACAGAACACAAAGAAGTTTCTCAGAAAGCTTCTTTCTCTTTGTTATCGGAGGATATTTCCTTTGGCCCAATAGTCTTCTAAGGGATCCGAAATATCTGTTCTCGGATTCCACAGAAATAAGGCGAGCAAAGAGATCCAAGAAATACAGAAGTAACTCTGTGAGATGAATTAACAGAACACTAAGCAGTTTCTCAGAAAGCTTCTTTCCAGATTTCATCTGAGGATATTTCCTTATTCTGCATAGCCCTCTATGAGCTTCCAAATATCGCTTTGGAAATTCCACAAGAACTGTCTTAGCAAAAGGCTTCTTGAGTGGAAAGCTGTAACTCTGTGAGGTGATTTCACAGAACACAAAGAAGTTTCTCAGAAAGCTTCTTTCTCTTTGTTATCGGAGGATATTTCCTTTGGCCCTATAGTCTTCAAAGGGATCCGAAATATCTGTTCTCAGATTCCACAGAAATAAGGCTAGCAAAGAGATCCACGAAATACAGATGTAACTCTGTGAGATGAATTAACAGAACACTAAGCCGTTTCTCAGAAAGCTTCTTTCCAGATTTCATCTCAGGATATTTCCTGTTTCACCATAGCCCTCTATGGGCTTCCAAATATAACTTTGCCTATTCCACAAGAACTGTCCTAGCGAAAGGCTTCTTGAGGGGAAAGCTGTAACTCTGTGAGATGATTTCACAGAACACAAAGAAGTTTCTCAGAAAGCTTCTTTCTCGTTTTTATCGGAGTATATTTCCTTTGGCGCTAGTGTCTTCAAAGGGATCCAAAATATCTGTTCTCAGATTCCACAGAAATAAGGCTAGCAAAGAGATCCACGAATTACAGATGTAACTCTGTGAGATGAATTAACAGAACACTTAGCAGTTTCTCAGAATGTTTCTTTCCAGATTTCATCTGAGGATATTTCCTTTTTCACCATAGCCCTCTATGCGCTCCAAATATCACTTTGCCAATTCCACCAGAGCTGTCTTAGCGAAAGGCTTCTTGAGGGGAAAGCTGTAACTCTGTGACATGATTTCACAGAACACAAAGAAGTTTCTCAGAAAGCTTCTTCCCAGATTTCATCTGAGGATATTACCTTTTTCACCATAGCCCTCTATGGGCTTCCAAATATCACTTAGCCAATTCCACAAGAACTGTCCTAGCGAAAGTCTTCTTGATAGGAAAGCTGTAACTCTGTGAGATGATTTCACAGAACACAAAGAAGTTTCTCAGAAAGCTTCTTTCTCGTTGTTATCGGAGGATATTTCCTTTGGCGCTAGGGTCTTCAAAGGGATCCGAAATATCTGTTCTCAGATTCCACAGAAATAAGGCTAGCAAAAAGATCCACGAATTACACATGTAACTCTGTGAGATGAATTAACAGAACACTTAGCAGTTTCTCAGAATGTTTCTTTCCAGATTTCATCTGAGGATATTTCCTTTTTCACCATAGCCCTCCTGCGCTTCCAAATATCACTTTGCCAATTCCACAAGAACTGTCTTAGCGAAAGGCTTCTTGAGGGGAAAGCTGTAACTCTGTGAGATGATTTCACAGAACACAAAGAAGTTTCTCAGAAAGCTTCTTCCCAGATTTCATCTGAGGATATTACCTTTTTCACCATAGCCCTCTATGGGCTTCCAAATATCACTTAGCCAATTCCACAAGAACTGTCCTAGCGAAAGTCTTCTTGATAGGAAAGCTGTAACTCTGTGAGATGATTTCACAGAACACAAAGAAGTTTCTCAGAAAGCTTCTTTCTCGTTGTTATCGGAGGATATTTCCTTTGGCGCTAGGGTCTTCAAAGGGATCCGAAATATCTGTTCTCAGATTCCACAGAAATAAGGCTAGCAAAAAGATCCACGAATTACACATGTAACTCTGTGAGATGAATTAACAGAACACTTAGCAGTTTCTCAGAATGTTTCTTTCCAGATTTCATCTGAGGATATTTCCTTTTTCACCATAGCCCTCCTGCGCTTCCAAATATCACTTTGCCAATTCCACAAGAACTGTCTTAGCGAAAGGCTTCTTGAGGGGAAAGCTGTAACTCTGTGAGATGATTTCACAGAACACAAAGAAGTTTCTCAGAAAGCTTATTTCTCTTTGTTATCGTAGGATATTTCCTTTGGCCCTATAGTCTTCCAAGGGATCTGAAGTATCTGTTCTCAGATTCCACAGAAATAAGGCTAGCAAAGAGATCCATGAAATACAGATGTAACTCTGTGAGACGAATTAACAGAACACTAAGCAGTTTCTCAGAAAGCTTCTTTCCAGATTTCATCTGAGGATATTTCCTTTTTCACCATAGCCCTCTTTGCGCTTCCAAATATCACTTAGCCAATTCCACAAGAACCGTCTTACCCGAAAGGCTTCTTGGGGGAAAGCTGTAACTCTGTGAGATGATTTCACAGAACACAAAGAAGTTTCTCAGAAAGCTTCTTTCTCTTTGTTATCGGAGGATATTTCCTTTGGCCCTATAGTCTTCAAAGGGATCCGAAATATCTGTTCTCAGATTCCACAGAAATAAGGCTAGCAAAGACATCCACGAAATACAGATGTAACTCTGTGAGATGAATTAACAGAACACTTAGCAGTTTCTCAGAATGTTTCTTTCCAGATTTCATCTGAGGATATTTCCTTTTTCACCATAGCCCTCTTTGAGCTTCCAAATATTGCTTTGCCAATTCCACAAGAACCGTCTTAGCGTAAGGCCTCTTGAGGGGAAAGATGTAACTCTGGGAGATGATTTCACAGAACACAAAGAAGTTTCTCAGAAAGCTTCTTTCTCTTTTGTTATCGGAGGATATTTACTTTGGCCCTATAGTCTACGAAGGGATTCGAAATATCTGTTCACAGATTCCAGAGAAATAAGCTTAGCAAAGAGATCCACGAAATACAGATGTAACTCTGTGAGATGAATTAAGAGAACCCAAAGCAGTTTCTCAGAATGTTTCTTTCCAGATTTCATCTGAGGATATTTCCTTTTTCACCATAGCCCTCTATGGGCTTCCAAATATCACTTTGCCAATTCCACAAGAACTGTCTTAGCGAAAGGCTTCTTGACGGGAAACTGAAACTCTGTGAGATGATTTCACAGAACCCAAAGAAGTTTCTCAGAAAGCTTCTTTCTCTTTGTTATCGGAGGATATTTCCTTTGGTTCTATTGTCTTCTAAGGGAGCCGAAATATCTGTTCTCAGATTCCACAGAAATAAGGCTAGCAAAGAGATCCACGAAATACAGATGTAACTCTGTGAGATGAATTAACAGAACACTAAGCAGTTTCTCAGAAAACATCTTTCCAGATTTCAACTGAGGATATTTCCTTTTTCACCATAGCCCTCTATGGGCTTCCAAATATCACTTTGCCAATTCCACAAGAACTGTCCTAGCGAAAGGCCTCTTGAGAGGAAAGCTGTAACTCTGTGAGATGATTTAACAGAACACAAAGAAGTTTCTCAGAAAGCTTCTTTCTCGTTGTTATCGGAGGATATTTCCTTTGGCCCTAGAGTCTTCAAAGGGATCCGAAATATCTGCTCTCATATTCCACAGAAATAATGCTAGCAAAGAGATCCACGAATTACAGATGTAACTCTGTGAGATGAATTAACAGAACACTAAGCAGTTTCTCAGAATGTTTCTTTCCAGATTTCATCTGAGGATATTTCCTTTTTCACCATAGCCCTCTATGGGCTTCCAAATATCACTTTGCAAATTCCACAAGAACTGTCTTATCGAAAGACTTCTTGAGGGGAAAGCTGTAACTCTGTGAGATGATTTCACAGAACACAAAGAAGTTTCTCAGAAAGCTTCTTTCTCTTTGTTATCGGAGGATATTTCTTTTGGCCCTATAGTCTTCCAAGGGATCTGAAATATCTGTTCTCAGATTCCACAGAAATAAGGCTAGCAAAGAGATCCACGATATACAGATGTAACTCTGTGAGATGAATTAACAGAACACTAAGCAGTTTCTCAGAAAACTTCTTTCCAGATTTCATCTGAGAATATTTCCTTTTTCACCATAGCCCTCTTCCAAATATCACTTTGCCAATTCCACAACAACTGTCTTAGCGAAAGACTTCTTGAGGGGAAAGCTGTAACTCTGTGAGATGATTTCACAGAACACAAAGAAGTTTCTCAGAAAGCTTCTTTCTCGTTGTTATCGGAGGATATTTCCTTTGGCCCTAGGGTCTTCAAAGATATCCGAAATATCTGTTCTCAGATTCCACAGAAATAAGGCTAGCAAAGAGATCCACGAATTACAGATGTAACTCTGTGAGATGAATTAACCGAACACTTAGCAGTTTCTCAGAATGTTTCTTTCCAGATTTCATCTGAAGATATTTCCTTTTTCACCATAGCCCTCTAGCGCTTCCAAATATCACTTTGCCAATTCCACAAGAACTGTCTTAGCGAAAGGCTTCTTGAGGGGAAAGCTGTAACTCTGTGAGATGATTTCACAGAACAAAAGAAGTTTCTCAGAAAGCTTATTTCTCTTTGTTATCGTAGGATATTTCCTTTGGCCCTATAGTCTTCCAAGGGATCTGAAGTATCTGTTCTCAGATTCCACAGAAATAAGGCTAGCAAAGAGATCCATGAAATACAAATATAACTCTGTGAGATGAATTAAGAGAACACAAAGCAGTTTCTCAGAAAGATTCTTTCCAGATTTCATCTGAGGGTATTTCCTTCTTCACCTTAGCCCTCTTTGCGCTTCCAAATATCACTTAGCCAATTCCACAAGAACCGTCTTACCGAAAGGCTTCTTGAGGGGAAAGCTGTAACTCTGTGAGGTGATTTCACAGAACACAAAGAAGTTTCTCAGAAAGCTTCTTTCTCTTTGTTATCAGAGGATATTTCCTTTGGCCCTATAGTCTTCAAAGGGATCCGAAATATCTGTTCTCAGATTCCACAGAAATAAGGCTAGCAAAGAGATCCACGAAATACAGATGTAACTCTGTGAGATGAATTAACAGAACACTTAGCAGTTTCTCAATGTTTTTTTCCAGATTTCATCTGAGGATATTTCCTTTTTCACCATAGCCCTCTATGCGCTTCCAAATATCACTTTGCCAATTCCACCAGAGCTGTCTTAGCGAAAGGCTTCTTGCGGGGAAAGCTGTAACTCTGTGAGATGATTTCACAGAACACAGGAAGTTTCTCAGAAAGCTTCTTTCTCGTTGTTATCGGAGGATATTTCCTTTGGCCATAGAGTCTTCAAAGGGATCCGAAATATCTGTTCTCATATTCCACAGAAATAAGGCTAGCAAAGAGATCCACGAATTACAGATGTAACACTGTGAGATGAATTAAGAGAACACTAAGCAGTTTCTCAGAAAGCTTCTTTCCAGATTTCATCTCAGGATATTTACTTTTTCACCATAGCCCTCTATGCGCTTCCAAATATCACTCTGCCAATTCTACAAGAACTGTCTTAGCGAAAGGCTTCTTGAGGGGAAAGCTGTAACTCTGTGAGATGATTTCACAGAACACAAAGAAGTTTCTCAGGAAGCTTCTTTCTCTTTGTTATCGGAGGATATTTCCTTTGGCCCTATAGTCTTCTAAGGGATCCGAAATATCGTTTCTCAGATTCCACAGAAAAAAGGCTAGCAAAGAGATCCACGAAATACAGATGTAACTCTGTGAGATGAATTAACAGAACACTAAGCAGTTTCTCAAAAACTTTCTTTCCAGATTTCATCTGAGGATATTTCCTTTTTCACCATAGCCCTCTTCCAAATATAACTTTGCCAATTCCACAACAACTGTCTTAGCGAAAGGCTTCTTGAGGGGAAAGCTGTAACTCTTTGAGACGATTTCACAGAACACAAAGAAGTTTCTCAGAAAGCTTCTTTCTCTTTGTTATCGGAGGATATTTCCTTTGGCCTTAGAGTCTTCAATGGGATCCGAAATATCTGTTCTCAGATTCCACAGAAATAAGGCTAGCAAAGAGATCCACGAATTACAGATGTAACTCTGTGAGATGAATTAACAGAACACTAAGCAGTTTCTCAGAAAGCTTCTTTCCAGATTTCATCTGAGGATATTTCCTTTTTCACCATAGCCCTCTTTGCGCTTCCAAATATCACTTTTCCAATTCCACAAGAACCGTCTTACCGAAAGGCTTCTTGAGGGGAAAGCTGTAACTCTGTGAGATGATTTCACAGAACACAAAGAAGTTTCTCAGAAAGCTTCTTTCTCTTTGTTATCGGAGGATATTTCCTTAGGCCCTATACTCTTCCAAGGGATCTGAAGTATCTGTTCTCAGATTCCACAGAAATAAGGCTAGCAAAGAGATCCACGAAATACAGATGTAACTCTGTGAGATGAATTAACAGAACACTAAGCAGTTTCTCAGAAAGCTTCTTTCCAGATTTCATCTGAGGATATTTGCCTCTTCACCATAGCCCTCTATGCGCTTCCAAATATCACTTTGCCAATTCCACAAGAACTGTCTTAGCGAAAGGCTTCTTGAGGGGAAAGCTGTAACTCTGTAGATGATTTCACAGAACCCAAAGAAGTTTCTCAGAAAGCTTCTTTCTCTTTGTTATCGGAGGATATTTCCTTTACCCCTATAGTCTTCAAAGGGATCCGAAATATGTTTTCTCAGATTCCACAGAAATAAGGCTAGCAAAGAGATCCACGAAATACAGATCTAACTCTGTGAGATGAATTAACAGAACACTAAGCAGTTTCTCAGAAAGCTTCTTTCCAGATTTCATCTCAGGATATTTACTTTTTCACCATAGCCCTCTATGCGCTTCCAAATATCACTCTGCCAATTTTACAAGAACTGTCTTAGCGAAAGGCTTCTTGAGGGGAAAGCTGTAACTCTGTGAGATGATTTCACAGAACACAAAGAAGTTTCTCAGGAAGCTTCTTTCTCTTTGTTATCGGAGGATATTTCCTTTGGCCCTATAGTCTTCTAAGGGATCCGAAATATCGTTTCTCAGATTCCACAGAAAAAAGGCTAGCAAAGAGATCCACGAAATACAGATGTAACTCTGTGAGATGAATTAACAGAACACTAAGCAGTTTCTCAAAAACTTTCTTTCCAGATTTCATCTGAGGATATTTCCTTTTTCACCATAGCCCTCTTCCAAATATAACTTTGCCCATTCCACAACAACTGTCTTAGCGAAAGGCTTCTTGAGGGGAAAGCTGTAACTCTTTGAGACGATTTCACAGAACACAAAGAAGTTTCTCAGAAAGCTTCTTTCTCTTTGTTATCGGAGGATATTTCCTTTGGCCTTAGAGTCTTCAATGGGATCCGAAATATCTGTTCTCAGATTCCACAGAAATAAGGCTAGCAAAGAGATCCACGAATTACAGATGTAACTCTGTGAGATGAATTAACAGAACACTAAGCAGTTTCTCAGAAAGCTTCTTTCCAGATTTCATCTGAGGATATTTCCTTTTTCACCATAGCCCTCTTTGCGCTTCCAAATATCACTTTTCCAATTCCACAAGAACCGTCTTACCGAAAGGCTTCTTGAGGGGAAAGCTGTAACTCTGTGAGATGATTTCACAGAACACAAAGAAGTTTCTCAGAAAGCTTCTTTCTCTTTGTTATCGGAGGATATTTCCTTAGGCCCTATACTCTTCCAAGGGATCTGAAGTATCTGTTCTCAGATTCCACAGAAATAAGGCTAGCAAAGAGATCCACGAAATACAGATGTAACTCTGTGAGATGAATTAACAGAACACTAAGCAGTTTCTCAGAAAGCTTCTTTCCAGATTTCATCTGAGGATATTTGCCTCTTCACCATAGCCCTCTATGCGCTTCCAAATATCACTTTGCCAATTCCACAAGAACTGTCTTAGCGAAAGGCTTCTTGAGGGGAAAGCTGTAACTCTGTAGATGATTTCACAGAACCCAAAGAAGTTTCTCAGAAAGCTTCTTTCTCTTTGTTATCGGAGGATATTTCCTTTACCCCTATAGTCTTCAAAGGGATCCGAAATATGTTTTCTCAGATTCCACAGAAATAAGGCTAGCAAAGAGATCCACGAAATACAGATCTAACTCTGTGAGATGAATTAACAGAACACTAAGCAGTTTCTCAGAAAGCTTCATTCCAGATTTCATCTGAGGATATTTCCTTTTTCACCATAGCACTCTATGCGCTTCCAAATATCACTTTGCCCATTCCACAAGAACTGTCTTAGCGAAAGACTTCTTGACGGGAAACTGTAACTCTGTAAGATGATTTCACAGAACACAAAGAAGTTTCTCAGAAACCTTCTTTCTCTTTGTTATCGGAGGATATTTCCTTTGGCCCTATAGTCTTCAAAGGGATCCGAAATATCTGCTCTCAGATTCCACAGAAATAAGGCTAGCAAAGAGATCCACGAAATACAGATTTAACTCTGTGAGATTAATTAACAGAACACTAAGCAGTTTCTCATAAAGCTTCTTTCCAGATTTCATCTGAGGATATTACCTTTTTCACCAAAGCCCTATATTCGCTCCCAAATATCACTTTGCCAATTACACAAGAACTGTCTTAGCGAAAGGCTTCTTGAGGGGAAAGCTGTAACTCTGTGAGATGATTTCACAGAACACAAAGAAGTTTCTCAGAAAGCTTCTTTCTCTTTGTTATCGGAGGATATTTCCTTTGGCCCAATAGTCCTCTAAGGGATCCGAAATATCTGTTCTCGGATTCCACAGAAATAAGGCTAGCAAAGAGATCCACGAAATACAGATGTAACTCTGCTAGATGAATTAACAGAACACTAAGCAGTTTCTCAGAAAGCTTCTTTCCAGATTTCATCTGAGGATATTTCCTTATTCAGCATAGCCCTCTAAGAGCTTCCAAATATCGCTTTGGAAATTCCACAAGAACTGTCTTAGCAAAAGGCTTCTTGAGTGGAAAGCTGTAACTCTGTGAGGTGATTTCACAGAACACAAAGAAGTTTCTCAGAAAGCATCTTTCTCTTTGTTATCGGAGGATATTTCCTTTGGCCCTATAGTCCTCAAAGGGATCCGAAATATCTGTTCTCAGATTCCACAGAAATAAGGCTAGCAAAGAGATCCACGAAATACAGATGTAACTCTATGAGATGAATTAACAGAACACTAAGCAGTTTCTCAGAAAGCTTCTTTCCAGATTTCATCTGAGGATATTTCCTGTTTCACCATAGCCCTCTATGGGCTTCCAAATATCACTTTGCCTATTCCACAAGAACTGTCCTAGCGAAAGGCTTCTTGAGGGGAAAGCTGTAACTCTGTGAGATGATTTCACAGAACCCAAAGAAGTTTCTCAGAAAGCTTCTTTCTCTTTGTTATCGGAGGATTTTTCCTTTGGTTCTATTGTCTTCTAAGGGAGCCGAAATATCTCTTCTCAGATTCCACAGAAATAAGGCTAGCAAAGAGATCCACGAAATACAGATGTAACTCTGTGAGATGAATTAACAGAACACTAAGCAGTTTCTCAGAAAGCTTCTTTCCAGATTTCATCTGAGGATATTTCCTTTTTCACCATAGCCCTCTTTGCGCTTCCAAATATCACTTAGCCAATTCCAACAGAGCTTTCTTAGCGAAAGGCTTCTTCAGTGGGAAGCTGTAACTCTGTGAGATGATTTCACAGAACACAAAGAAGTTTTTCAGAAAGCTTCTTTCTCTTTGTTATCGGAGGATACTTCCTTTGGCCCTATAGTCTTCCAAGGCATCTGAAGTATCTGTTCTCAGATACTACAGAAATAAGGCTAGCAAAGTGATCCAAGAAATACAGATGTAACTCTGTGAGATGAATTAACAGAACACTAAGCAGTTTCTCAGAAAGCTTCTTTCCAGATTTCATCTGAGGATATTTTCTTTTTCACCATAGCCCTCTTTGCGCTTCCAAATATCACTTCGCCAATTCCACAAGAACCGTCTTACCGAAAGGCTTCTTGAGGGGAAAGCTGTAACTCTGTGAGATGATTTCACAGAACACAAAGAAGTTTCTCAGAAAGCTTCTTTCTCTTTGTTATCGGAGGATATTTCCTTTCGCCTAAGAGTCTTCAATGGGAACCGAAATATCTGTTCTCAGATTCCACAGAAATAAGGCTAGCAAAGAGATCCACGAAATACAGATGTAACTCTGTGAGATGAATTAACAGATCACTAAGCAGTTTCTCAGAAAGCTTCTTTCCAGACTTCATCTGAGGATATTTCCTTTTTCCACATAGCCCTCTATGCGCTTCCAAATATCACTTTGCCAATTCCACAACAACAGTCTTAGCGAAAAGCTTCTTGAGGGGAAAGCTGTAACTCTGTGAGTTGATTTCACAGAACACAAAGAAGTTTCTCAGATAGCTTCTTTCTCTTTGTTATCGGAGGATATTTCCTTTGGACCTATAGTCTTCTAAGGGATCCGAAATATCTGTTCTTAGATTCCAAAGAAATAAGGCTAGCAAAGAGATCGAAGAAACACAGATGTAACTCTGTGAGATGAATTAACAGAACACTAAGCAGTTTCTCAGAAAGCTTCTTTCCAGATTTCATCTAAGGATATTTCCTTTTTCACCGTAGCACTCTATGGGCTTCCAAATATCACTTTGCCAATTCCACAAGAACTGTCTTAGCGAAAGGCTTCTTGAGGGGAAAGCTGTAACTCTGTGAGATGATTTCACAGAACACAAAGAAGTTTCTCAGAAAGCTTCTTTCTCGTTGTTATCGGAGGATATTTCCTTTGGCCATAGAGTCTTCAAAGGGATCCGAAATATCTGTTCTCAGATTCCACAGAAGTAAGGCTAGGAAAGAGATCCACGAAATACAAATGTAACTCTGTGAGATGAATTAACAGAACACTAAGCAGATTCTCAGAAAGCTTCTTTCAAGATTTCATCTGAGGATATTTCCTTTTTCACCATAGCCCTCTATGCGCCTCCAATATCACTTTTCCAATTCCACAAGAAATGTCTTAGCGAAAGGCTTCTTGAGGGGAAAGCTGTAACACTGTGAGATGATTTCAGAGAACACAAAGAAGTTTGTCAGAAAACTTCTTTCTCTTTGTTATCGGCGGATATTTCCTTTGGCCCTATAGTCTTCAAAGGGATCCGAAATATCTGTTCTCATATTCCACAGAAATAAGGCTAGCAAAGAGATCCACGAAATACAGATGTAACTCTGTGACATGAATTAACCGAGCACTAAGAAGTTTCTCAGAAAGCTTCTTTCAAGACTTCATCTTAGGATATTTCCTTTTGCACCATAGCCCTCTATGCGCTTCCAAATATCACTTTGCCAATTCCACAACAACTATCGTAGCGAAAGGCTTCTTGAGGAGAAAGCTGTAACTCTGTGAGATGATTTCAAAGAACAAAAAGAGGTTTCTCAGAAAGCTTCTTTCTCGTTGTTATCGGAGGATATTTCCTTTGGCCCTAGAGTCTTCAAAGGGATCCGAAATATCTGTTCTCAGATTCCACAGAAATAAGGCTAGGAAAGAGATCCATGAAATACAGATGTAACTCTGTGAGATGAATTAACAGAACACTAAGCAGTTTCTCAGAAAGCTTCCTTCCAGATTTCATCTCAGGATATTTCCTTTTTCACCATAGCCCTCTATGGGCTTCCAAATATCACTTTGCCCATTCCACAAAAACTGTACTAGCGAAAGGCTTCTTGAGGGGAAAGCTGTAACTCTGTGAGATGATTTCACAGAACACAAAGAAGTTTCTCAGAAAGCTTCTTTCTCTTTGTTATCGGAGGATATTTCCTTTGGCTCAGTAGTCTTCTAAGGGATCCGAAATATCTGTTCTCGGATTCCACAGAAATAAGGCTAGCAAAGAGATCCACGAAATACAGATGTATCTCTGTGAGATGAATTAACAGAACACTAAGCAGTTTCTCACAAAGCTTCTTTCCAGATTTCATCTGAGGATCTTTCCTTTTTCACCATAGCCCTCTATGGGCTTCCAAATATCACTTTTCCTATTCCACAAGAACTGTCCTAGCGAAAGGCTTCTTGAGGAGAAAGCTGTAACTCTGTGAGATGATTTCACAGAACACTAAGAAGTTTCTCAGAAAGCTTCTTTCTCTTTGTTTTCGGAGGATATTTCTTTTGGCCCTATAGTGTTCTAATTGATCCGAAATATCTGTTCTCAGATTCCACAGAAGTAAGGCTAGCAAAGAGATCCACGAAATACAGATGTAACTCTGTGAGATGAATTAACAGAACGCTAAGCAGTTTCTCAAAAAGCTTCTTTCCTGATTTCATCTGAGGATATTTCCTTTTTCACCATAGCCCTCTATGCGCTTCCAAATATCGCTTTGCCAATTCCACAAGAACCGTCTTATCGAAAGGCCCCTTGAGGGGAAAGCTGTACCTCTGTGAAATGATTTCACCGAACACAAAGAAGTTTCTCAGAAAGCTTCTTTCTCTTTGTTATCGGAGGATATTTCCTTTGGCCCTATAGCCTTCTAAGGGATCCGAAATATCTCTTCTCAGATTCCACAGAAATAAGGCTAGCAAAGAGATCCACGAAATTAAGATTTAACTGTGTGATATGAATTAACAGAACACTAAGTTTCTCAAAAAGCTTCTTTCCAGATTTCATCTGAGGATATTTCCTTTTTCACCTTAGCCCTCTATGCACTTCCAAATATCACTTTGCCAATTCCACAAGAACTGTCTTAGCGAAAGGCTTCTTGAGGGGAAAGCTGTAACTCTGTGAGATTATTTCACAGAACACAAAGAAGTTTCTCAGAAACCTTCTTTCTCGTTGTTATCGGAGGATATTTCCTTTGGCCCTATAGTCTTCAAAGGGATCCGAAATATCTGTTCTCAGACAACACAGAAATAAGATTAGCAAAGAAATCCACGAAATACAGATGTAACTCTGTGGGATGAATTAACAGAACACTAAGCAGTTTCTCAGAAAGCTTCTTTCAAGATTTCATCTTAGGATATTTCCTTTTTCACCACAGCCCTCTATGGGCTTCCAAATATCACTTTGCCAATTCAACAAGAACAGTCTTAGCGAAAGGCTTCTTGTGGTTAAAGCTGTAACTCTGTGAGATGATTTCAGAGAACACAAAGAAGTTTCTCAGAAAGCTTCTTTCTCTTTGTTATCGGAGAATATTTCCTTTGGCCCTATAGTCTTCAAAGGGATCCGAAATATCTGTTCTCAGATTCCACAGAAATAAGGCTAGCAAAGAGATCCTCGAAATACAGATGTAACTCTGTGAGATGAATTAACAGAACACTAAGCAGTTTCTCAGAAAGCTTCTTTCCAGATTTCATCTGAGGATATTTCCTTTTTCACCATAGCCCTCTATGCGCTTCCAAATATCACTTTGCCAATTCCACAAGAACTGTCTTAGCGAAAGGCTTCTTGAGGGGAATGCTGTAACTCTGTGAGATGATTTCACAGAACACAGAGAAGTTTCTCAGAAAGCTTCTTTCTCTTTGTTATCGGAGGATATTTCCTTTGGCCCTATAGTCTTCAAAGAGATCCCAAATATCAGATCTTAGATTCCACAGAAATAAGGGTAGCAAAGAGATCCACGAAATACAGATGTAACTCTGTGAGATGAATTAACAGAACACTAAGCAGTTTCTCAGTAAACTTCTTTCCAGATTTCATCTGAGGATATTTCCTTTTTCACCATAGCCCTCAATGGGCTTCCAAATATCACTTTGCCAGTTCCAAAGAACTGTCTTAGCGAAAGGCTTCTTGAGGGGAAAGCTGTAACTCTGTGAGATGATTTCATAGAACACAAAGAAGTTTCTCAGAAAGCTTCTTTCTCTTTGATATCGGAGTTTATTTCCTTTGGCCCTATAGCCTTCAAAGGGATCCGAAATATCTGTGCTCAGATTCCACAGAAATAAGGCTAGAAAAGAGATCCATGAAATACAGATGTAACTCTGTGAGATAAATTAACAGAACACTAACCAGTTTCTAAAAAAGCTTCTTTCCAGATTTCATCTGAGGATATTTCCTTTTTCACCATAGCGCTCTATGCGCTTCCAAATATCACTTTGCCAATCCACATGAACTGTCTTAGCGAAAGGCTTCTTGAGGGGAAAGCTGTAACTCTGTGAGATGATTTCAAAGAACACAAAGAAGTTTCTCAGAAAGCTTCTTTCTCTTTGTTATCGGAGGATATTTCCTTTGGCCAAATAGTCTTCAAAGGGAAACGAAATATCTGTTCTCAGTTACCACAATAATAAGACTAGCAAAGACATCCACGAAATACAGATGTAACTCTGTGGGATGAAATAACAGAACACTAAGCAGTTTCTCACAAAGCTTCTTTCCAGATTTCATCTGAGGATATTTCCTTTTTCACCAAAGCCCTCCATGGGCTTCCAAATATCACTTTGCCAATTCCACAGGAACTGTCTTAGCGAAAGGCTACTTGAGCGGAAAGCTGTAACTCTGTGAGATGATTTAACAGAACACAGAGAAGTTTCTCAGAAAGCTTCTTTCTCTTTGTTATCGGAGGATATTTCCTTTGGCCCTATAGTCTTCAAAGGGATCCGAAATATCTGTTCTCAGATTCCACAGAAAAAAGGCTAGCAAAGAGATCCACGAAATACAGATGTAACAATGTGAGATGAATTAACAGAACACTAAGCAGTTTCTCAGAAATCTTCTTTCCAGATTTCATCTGAGGATATTTCCATTTTCACCCTAGCCCTCTGTGGGCTTCCAAATATCACTTTGCCAATACCACAAGTACTGTTTTAGCGAAAGGCTTCTTGAAGGGAAAGCTGTAACTCTGTGAGATGATTTCACAGAACACAAAGAAGTTTCTCAGAAAGTTTCTTACTCTCTGTTATCGGAGGATATTTCCTTTGGTTCTATTGTCTTCAAAGGGATCCGAAATATCTGTTCTCAGATTCCACAGAAATAAGGTAGCAAAGAGATCCACGAAATACAGATGGAACTCTGTGAGATGAATTAACAGAACACTAAGCAGTTTCTCAGAAAGCTTCTTTCCAGACTTCATCTGAGGATATTTCCTTTTTCACCATAGCCCTCTATGGGCTTCCAAATATCACTTTGAGAATTCCACAAGAACTGTCTTAGCGAAAGGCTTCTTGAGGGGAAAGCTGTAACTCTGAGAGATGATTTCACTGTACACAATGAAGTTTCTCAGAAAGCTTCTTTCTCTTTGTTATCGGAGGATATTTCCTTCGGCCCTATAGTCTTCAAAGGGATCCGAAATATCTGTTCTCAGATTCCACAGAAATAAGGCTAGCAAAGAGATCCACGAAATACAGATGTAACTCTGCTAGATGAATTAACAGAACACTAAGCAGTTTCTCAGAAAGCTTCTTTCCAGATTTCCTCTGAGGATATTTCCTTTTTCACCATAGCCCTCTATGCGCATCCAAATATCACTTTGCCAATTCCACAAGAACTGTCTTAGCGAAAGGCTTCTTGAGGGGAATGCTGTAACTCTGTGAGATGATTTCACAGAACACAGAGAAGTTTCTCAGAAAGCTTCTTTCTCTTTGTTATCGGAGGGTGTTTCCTTTGGCCCTATAGTATTTAAAGAGATCCCAAATATCAGATCTCAGATTCCACAGAAATAAGGGTAGCAAAGAGATCCACGAAATACAGATGTAACTCTGTGAGATGAATTAACAGAACACTAAGCAGTTTCTCAGAAAGTTTCTTCCTAGATTTCATCTGAGGATATTTCCTTTTTCACCATAGCCCTCTATGCGCTTCCAAATATCACTTTGCCAATTCCACAAGAACTGTCTTAGCGAAAGGCTTCTTGAGGGGAAAGCTGTAACTCTGAGAGATGATTTCACTGTACACAATGAAGTTTCTCAGAAAGCTTCTTTCTCTTTGTTATCGGAGGATATTTCCTTCGGCCCTATAGTCTTCAAAGGATCCGAAATATCTGTTCTCAGATTCCACAGAAATAAGGCTAGCAAAGAGATCCACGAAATACAGATGTAACTCTGCTAGATGAATTAACAGAACACTAAGCAGTTTCTCAGAAAGCTTCTTTCCAGATTTCCTCTGAGGATATTTCCTTTTTCACCATAGCCCTCTATGCGCATCCAAATATCACTTTGCCAATTCCACAAGAACTGTCTTAGCGAAAGGCTTCTTGAGGGGAATGCTGTAACTCTGTGAGATGATTTCACAGAACACAGAGAAGTTTCTCAGAAAGCTTCTTTCTCTTTGTTATCGGAGGGTGTTTCCTTTGGCCCTATAGTATTTAAAGAGATCCCAAATATCAGATCTCAGATTCCACAGAAATAAGGGTAGCAAAGAGATCCACGAAATACAGATGTAACTCTGTGAGATGAATTAACAGAACACTAAGCAGTTTCTCAGAAAGCTTCTTCCTAGATTTCATCTGAGGATATTTCCTTTTTCACCATAGCCCTCTATGCGCTTCCAAATATCACTTTGCCAATTCCACAAGAACTGTCTTAGCGAAAGGCTTCTTTAGGGGAAAGCTGTAACTCTGAGAGATGATTTCACGGTACACAATGAAGTTTCTCAGAAAGCTTCTTTCTCTTTGTTATCGGAGGATATTTCTTTCGGCCCTATAGTCTTCAAAGGGATCCGAAATATCTGTTCTCAGATTCCACAGAAATAAGGCTAGCAAAGAGATCCACGAAATACAGATGTAACTCTGCTAGATGAATTAACAGAACACTAAGCAGTTTCTCAGAAAGCTTCTTTCCAGATTTCCTCTGAGGATATTTCCTTTTTCACCATAGCCCTCTATGCGCATCCAAATATCACTTTGCCAATTCCACAAGAACTGTCTTAGCGAAAGGCTTCTTGAGGGGAATGCTGTAACTCTGTGAGATGATTTCACAGAACACAGAGAAGTTTCTCAGAAAGCTTCTTTCTCTTTGTTATCGGAGGGTGTTTCCTTTGGCCCTATAGTATTTAAAGAGATCCCAAATATCAGATCTCAGATTCCACAGAAATAAGGGTAGCAAAGAGATCCAAGAAATACAGATGTAACTCTGTGAGATGAATTAACAGAACACTAAGCAGTTTCTCAGAAAGCTTCTTCCTAGATTTCATCTGAGGATATTTCCTTTTTCACCATAGCCCTCTAGGCGCTTCCAAATATCACTTTGCCAATTCCACAAGAACTGTCTTAGCGAAAGGCTTCTTGAGGGGAATGCTGTAACTCTGTGAGATGATTTCACAGAACACAGAGAAGTTTCTCAGAAAGCTTCTTTCTCTTTGTTATCGGAGGATATTTCCTTTGGCCCTATAGTCTTCAAAGAGATCCCAAATATCAGATCTCAGATTCCACAGAAATAAGGGTAGCAAAGAGATCCACGAAATACAGATGTAACTCTGTGAGATGAATTAACAGAACACTAAGCAGTTTCTCAGAAAACTTCTTTCCAGATTTCATCTGAGGATATTTCCTTTTTCACCATAGCCCTCTATGCGCTTCCAAATATCACTTTGCAAATTCCACAAGAACTGTCTTAGCGAAAGGCTTCTTGAGGGGAAAGCTGTAACTCTGTGAGATGATTTCAGAGAACACAAAGAAGTTTCTCAGAAAGCTTCTTTCTCTTTGTTATCGGAGGATATTTCCTTTGGCCCTATAGTCTTCAAAGGGAAACGAAATATCTGTTCTCAGTTACCACAATAATAAGACTCGCAAAGAGATCCACGAAATACAGATGTAACTCTGTGGGATGAATTAACAGAACACTAAGCAGTTTCTCACAAAGCTTCTTTCCAGATTTCATCTGAGGATATTTCCTTTTCACCAAAGCCCTCCATGGGCTTCCAAATATCACTTTGCAAATTCCACAAGAACTGTCTTATCGAAAGGCTTCTTGAGCGGAAAGCTGTAACTCTGTGAGATGATTTCACAGAACACAAAGAAGTTTCTCAGAAAGTTTCTTTCTCTTTGTTATCGGAGTATATTTCCTTTGGCCCTATAGTCTTCTAAGGGATCCGAAATATCTGTTCTCAGATTCCACAGAAATAAGGCTAGCAAAGAGATCCACGAAATAGAGATGTAACTCTGTGAGATGAATTAACAGAACACTAGGCAGTTTTTCAGAAAGCTTCTTTCCAGATTTCATCTGAGGACATTTCCTTTTTCACCATAGCCCTCTATGGGCTTCCAAATATCACTTTGCCAATTCCACAAAAACTGTCTTAGCGAAAGGCTTATAGAGGGGAAAGCTTAACTCTGTGAGATGATTTCACAGAAGACAAAGGAGTTTCTCAGAAAGCTTCTTTCTCTTTGTTATCGGAGGATATTTCCTTTGGCCCTATAGTCTTCAAAGGGAACCGAAATATCTGTTCTCAGATTCCACAGAAATAAGGCTAGCAAAGAGATCCACGACATACAGATGTAACTCTGCTAGAAGAATTAACAGAACACTAAGCAGTTTCTCAGAAAGATTCTTTCCAGATTTCATCTGAGGATATTTCCTTTTTCACCATAGCCCTCTATGGGCTTCCAAATATCACTTTGCCAATTACACAAGAACTATCTTGTCGAAAGGCTTCTTGTGGGTAGAGCTGTAACTCTGTGAGATGATTTCACAGAACACAAAGGAGTTTCTCAGAAAGCTTCTTTCTCTTTGTTATCGGAGGATATTTCCTTTGGCCCTACAGTCTTCAAAGAGATCCCAAATATCAGATCTCAGATTCCACAGAAATAAGGGTAGCAAAGAGATCCACGAAATACAGATGTAACTCTGTGAGATGAATTAACAGAACACTAAGCAGTTTTTCAGAAAACTTCTTTCCAGATTTCATCTGAGGATATTTCCTTTTTCACCATAGCCCTCTATGGGCTTCCAAATATCACTTTGCCAGTTCCACAAGAACTGTCTTAGCGAAAGGCTTCTTGAGGGGAAAGCTGTAACTCTGTGAGATGATTTCACAGAACACAAAGAAGTTTCTCAGAAAGCTTCTTTCTCTTTGATATCGGAGTTTATTTCCTTTGGCCCTATAGCCTTCAAAGGGATCCGAAATATCTGTGCTCAGATTAAACACAAATAAGGCTAGAAAAGAGATCCACGAAATACAGATGTAACTCTATGTGATAAATTAACAGAACACTAACCAGTTTCTAAGAAAGCTTCTTTCCAGATTTCATCTGAGGATATTTCCTTTTTCACCATAGCCCTCTATGCGCTTCCAAATATCACTTTGCCTGTTCCACAAGAACTGTCTTAGCGAAAGGCTTCTTGAGGGGAAAGCTGTAACTCAGTGAGATGATTTCACAAAACACAAAGAATTTCTCAGAAAGCTTCTTTCTCTTTGTTATCGGAGGATATTTCCTTTGGCCCTATAGTCTTCTAAGGGATCCGAAATATCTGTTCTCAGATTCCACAATAATAAGACTAGCAAAGAGATCCACGAAATACAGATAAAACTCTGTGAGATGAATTAACAGAACACTAGGCAGTATCTCAGAAAGCTTCTTTCCAGATTTCATCTGAGGATATTTCCTTTTTCTCATATCACTCTAGGGGCTTCCAAATATCACTTTGCCGATTCTACAAGAACTGTCTTAGCGAAAGGCTTCTTGAGGGGAATGCTGTAACTCTGTGAGATGATTTCACAGAACACAAAGAAGTTTCTCAGAAAGCTTCTTTCTATTTTTTATCGGAGGATATTTCCTTTGGCCCTAAAGTCTTCAAAGGGATCCGAAATATCTGTTCTCAGATTCCACAGAAATAAGGCTAGCAAAGAGATCCACGAAATACAGATGTAACTCTGTGAGATGAATTAACAGAACACTAAGCAGTTTCTCAGAAACCTTCTTTCCAGATTTCATCTGGGTATATTTCCTTTTTCACCATATCCCTCTATGGGCTTCCAATTATCACTTTGCCAATTCCACAAGAACTGTCTTAGCGAAAGGCTTCTTGAGGGGAAAGCTGTAACTCTGTGAGATGATTTCACAGAACACAAAGAAGTTTCTCAGAAAGCTTCTTTCTCTTTGTTATGGGAGGGTATTTCCTTTGGCCCAATAGTCTTCAAAGGGAAACGAAATATCTGTTCTCAGATTACACAATAATAAGACTAGAAAAGAGATCCCCAAATACAGATAAAACTCTGTGAGATGAATTAACAGGACACTAGGCAGTTTCTCAGAAAGCTTCTTTCCAGATTTCATCTGAGGATATTTCCTTTTTCACCACAGCCCTCTATGGGCTTCCAAATATCATGTTCCCAATTCCACAAGAACTGTCCTAGAGAAAGGCTTCTTGAGGGGAAAGCTGTAACTCTGTGAGATGATTTCACAGAACACAGAGAAGTTTCTCAGAAAGCATCTTTCTCTTTGTTATCGGAGGATATTTCCTTTGGCCCTAAAATCATCAAAGGGATCCGAAATATCTGTTCTCAGATTCCACAGAAATAACGCTAGCAAAGAGATCCACGAAATACAGATGTAACTCTGTTAGATGAATTAACAGAACACTAAGTTTCTCAAAAAGCTTCTTTCCAGATTTCATCTGAGGACATTTCCTTTTTCACCATAGCCCACTATGCGCTTCCAAATATCGCTTTGCCAATTCCACAAGAACCGTCTTAGCGAAAGGCCTCTTGAGGGGAAAGCTGTAACTCTGTGAGATGATTTCACAGAACACAAAGAAGTTTCTCACAAAGCTACTTTCTCTTTGTTATCGGAGGATATTTCCGTTGGCCGTAGAGTCTTCAAACGGAACCGAAATATCTGCTCTCAGATTCCACAGAAATAAGGCTAGCAAAGAGATCCACGAAATAGAGATGTAACTCTGTGAGATGAATTAACAGAACACTAAGCAGTTTCTCAGAACGCTTCTTTCCATATTTCATCTGAGGATATTTCCTTTTTCACCATAGCCCTCTATGGGCTTCCAAATATCACTTTGCCAGTTCCACAAGAACTGTCTTAGCGAAAGGCTTCTTGAGGGGAAAGCTGTAACTCTGTGAGATGATTTCACAGAACACAAAGAAGTTTCTCAGAAAGCTTCTTTCTCTTTGATATCGGAGTTTATTTCCTTTGGCCCTATAGCCTTCAAAGGGATCCGAAATATCTGTGCTCAGATTAAACACAAATAAGGCTAGAAAAGAGATCCACGAAATACAGATGTAACTCTATGTGATAAATTAACAGAACACTAACCAGTTTCTAAGAAAGCTTCTTTCCAGATTTCATCTGAGGATATTTCCTTTTTCACCATAGCCCTCTATGCGCTTCCAAATATCACTTTGCCTGTTCCACAAGAACTGTCTTAGCGAAAGGCTTCTTGAGGGGAAAGCTGTAACTCTGTGAGATGATTTCACAAAACACAAAGAATTTCTCAGAAACCTTCTTTCTCTTTGTTATCGGAGGATATTTCCTTTGGCCCTATAGTCTTCTAAGGGATCCGAAATATCTGTTCTCAGATTCCACAATAATAAGACTAGCAAAGAGATCCACGAAATACAGATAAAACTCTGTGAGATGAATTAACAGAACACTAGGCAGTATCTCAGAAAGCTTCTTTCCAGATTTCATCTGAGGATATTTCCTTTTTCTCATAGCACTCTAGGGGCTTCCAAATATCACTTTGCCGATTCTACAAGAACTGTCTTAGCGAAAGGCTTCTTGAGGGGAATGCTGTAACTCTGTGAGATGATTTCACAGAACACAAAGAAGTTTCTCAGAAAGCTTCTTTCTATTTTTTATCGGAGGATATTTCCTTTGGCCCTAAAGTCTTCAAAGGGATCCGAAATATCTGTTCTCAGATTCCACAGAAATAAGGCTAGCAAACAGATCCACGAAATACAGATGTAACTCTGTGAGATGAATTAACAGAACACTAAGCAGTTTCTCAGAAACCTTCTTTCCAGATTTCATCTGGGTATATTTCCTTTTTCACCATATCCCTCTATGGGCTTCCTATTATCACTTTGCCAATTCCACAAGAACTGTCTTAGCGAAAGGCTTCTTGAGGGGAAAGCTGTAACTCTGTGAGATGATTTCACAGAACACAAAGAAGTTTCTCAGAAAGCTTCTTTCTCTTTGTTATGGGAGGGTATTTCCTTTGGCCCAATAGTCTTCAAAGGGAAACGAAATATCTGTTCTCAGATTACACAATAATAAGACTAGAAAAGAGATCCCCAAATACAGATAAAACTCTGTGAGATGAATTAACAGGACACTAGGCAGTTTCTCAGAAAGCTTCTTTCCAGATTTCATCTGAGGATATTTCCTTTTTCACCACAGCCCTCTATGGGCTTCCAAATATCACTTTCCCAATTCCACAAGAACTGTCCTAGAGAAAGGCTTCTTGAGGGGAAAGCTGTAACTCTGTGAGATGATTTCACAGAACACAAAGAAGTTTCTCAGAAAGCATCTTTCTCTTTGTTATCGGAGGATATTTCCTTTGGCCCTAAAATCATCAAAGGGATCCGAAATATCTGTTCTCAGATTCCACAGAAATAACGCTAGCAAAGAGATCCACGAAATACAGATGTAACTCTGTTAGATGAATTAACAGAACACTAAGTTTCTCAAAAAGCTTCTTTCCAGATTTCATCAGAGGACATTTCCTTTTTCACCATAGCCGTCTATGCGCTTCCAAATATCGCTTTGCCAATTCCACAAGAACCGTCTTAGCGAAAGGCCTCTTGAGGGGAAAGCTGTAACTCTGTGAGATGATTTCACAGAACACAAAGAAGTTTCTCACAAAGCTACTTTCTCTTTGTTATAGGAGGATATTTCCTTTGGCCGTAGAGTCTTCAAACGGAACCGAAATATCTGCTCTCAGATTCCACAGAAATAAGGCTAGCAAAGAGATCCACGAAATACAGATGTAACTCTGTGAGATGAATTAACAGAACACTAAGCAGTTTCTCAGAACGCTTCTTTCCATATTTCATCTGAGGATATTTCCTTTTTCACCATAGCACTCTATGCGCTTCCAAATATCACTTTGCCAATTCCACAAGAACTGTCTTGGCGAACGGCTTCTTGAGGGGAAAGCTGTAACTCTGTGAGATGACTTCACAGAACAAAAAGAAGTTTCTCAGAAAGCTTCTTTCTCTTTGTTATTGGAGGATATTTCCTTTGGCCCTGTATTCTTCTTAGGGATCCGAAATATCTGTTCTCAGATTCCACAGAAATAAGGCTAGCAAGAGATCCACGAAATACAGATGTAACTCTGTGAGATGAATTAAGAGAACACTAAGCAGTTTCTCAGAAAGCTTCTTTCCAGATTTCATCTGAGGATATTTCCTTTTTCACCATAGCCCTCTGTGGGCTTCCAAATATCACATTGCCAATTCCACAATAACTGTCTTAGTGAAAGGCTTCTTGAGGGGATAGCTGTAACTCTGTGAGATGATTTCACAGAACACAAAGAAGTTTCTCAGAAAGCTTCTTTCTCTTTGTTATCGGAGGATATTTCCTTTGGCCCTATAGTCTTCAAAGGGATCCGAAATATCTTTTCTCAAATTCCACAGAAATAAGGCTAGCAAAGAGATCCACGAAATACAGATGTAACTCTGTGATATGAATTAACCGAACACTAAGCAGTTTCTCAGGAAGCTTCTTTCCAGATTTCATCTGAGGATATTTCATTTTTCACCGTAGCCCTCTAGGCGCTTCCAAATATCACTTTGCCTATTCCAAAAGAACTGTCTTAGTGAAAGGCTTCTTGAGGGGAAAGCTGAAACTCTGTGAGATGATTTCACAGAACACAAAGGAGTTTCTCAGAATGCTTCTTTCTCTTTGTAATCGGAGGATATTTCCTTTGGCCCTATAGTCTTCAATGGGATCCGAAATATCTGTTCTTAGATTCCACAGAAATAAGGCAGATATTGACAAAGAGATCCACGAAATACAGATGTAACTCTGTGAGATGAATTAACAGAACACTAAGCAGTTTCTCAGAAAGCTTCTTTCCAGACTTCATCTGTGGATGATTCCTTTTTCCACACAGCCCTCTATGCGCTTCCAAATATCACTTTGCCAATTCCACAAAAACTGTATTAGCGAAAGGCTTCTTGAGGGGAAAGCTGTAACTCTGTGAGATGATTTCACAGAACACAAAGAAGTTTCTCATATAGCTTCTTTCCCTTTGTTATAGGAGGATATTTCCTTTGGCCCTATACTCTTCTAAGGGATCCGAAATATCTGTTCTCAGATTCCACAGAAATAAGGCTAGCAAAGAAATCCACGAAATACAGATGTAACTCTGTGAGATGAATTAACAGAACACTAAGCAGTTTCTCAGAAGGCTTCTTTACAGTTTTCATCTGAGGATATTTCCTTTTTCACCATAGCCCTCTATGGGCTTCCAAATATCACTTTGCCAATTCCACAAGAACTGTCTTAGCGAAAGGCTTCTGGAGAGGAAAGCCGTAACTCTGTGAGATGATTTCAAAGAACACAAAGAAGTTTCTGTGAAAGCTTCTTTCTCTTTGTTATGTGAGGATATTTCCTTTGGCCCTATAGTCTTTAAACGGATCCGAAATATCTGTTCTCAGATTCCACAGAAATAAGGCTAGCAAAGAGATCCACGAAATACAGATGTAACTCTGTGAGATGAATTAACAGAACACTAAGCAGTTTCTCAGAAAGCTTCTTTCCAGATTTCATCTGAGGATATTTCCTTTTTCACCATAGCCCTCTATGCGCTTCCAAATATCACTTTGCCAATTCCACAAGAACTGTATTAGCGAAAGGCTACCTGAGGGGAAAGGTGTAACTCTGTGAGATGATTTCACAGAACACAAAGTAGTTTCTCAGAAAACTTCTTTCTCTTTGTTGTCGGAGGATATTTCCTTAGGCCCTATAGTCTTCAAGGGTATCCGAAATATCTGTTCTCAAATTCCAGAGAAATAAGGCTAGCAAAGAGATCCACGAAATACAGATGTAACTCTGTGACATGAATTAACCGAACACTAAGCAGTTTCTCAGAAAGCTTCTTCAAGACTTCATCTGACGATATTTCCTTTTTCCACATAGCCCTCATTGCGCTTCCAAATATCACTTTGCCAAATCCACAACAACTGTCTTAGCGAAAGGCTTCTTGAGGGGAAAGCTGTAACTCTGTGAGATGATTTCACAGAACACAAAGAAGTTTCTCATATAGCTTCTTTCTCTTTGTTATCGGAGGATATTTCCTTTGGCCCTATAGTCTTCTAAGGGATCCGAAATATCTGTCCTTAGATTCCACAGAAATAAGGCTAGCAAAGAGATCCACGAAATACTGATGTAACGCTGTGAGATGAATTAACAGAACACTAAGGAGTTTCTCAGAAAGCTTCTTTCCAGATTTCATCTGAGGATATTTCCTTTTTCACCATAGCCCTCTATGCGCTTCCAAATATCACTTTGCCAATTCCACAAGAACTGTCTTAGCGAAAGGCATCTTGAGGGGAAAGCTGTAACTCTGTGAGATGATTTCACAGAACACAAAGAAGTTTCTCAGAAAGCTTCTTTATCCTTGTTATCGGAGGATATTTCCTTTGGCCCTATAGTCTTCAAAGGGATCCGAAATATCTGTTCTCAGACTCCACAGAAATAAGGCTAGCAAAGAGACCAAGAAATACAGATGTAACTCTGTGAGATGAATTAAGAGAACACTAAGCAGTTTCTCAGAAAGCTTCTTCCCAGATTTCATCTGAGGATATTTCCTTTTTCACCGTAGCCCTCTATGCGCTTCCAAGTATCACTTTGCCAATTCCACAAGAACTGTCTAGCGAAAGGTTTCTTGAAGAGAAAGTTGTAACTCTGTGAGATGATTTCACAGAACACAAAGAAGTTTCTCAGAAAGCTTCTTTCTCTTTGTTATCGGAGGACATTTCCTTGGGCCCTATATTCTTCTAAGAGATCAGAAATATCTGTTCTCTGATTCCACAGAAATAAGGCTAGCAAGAGATCCACGAAATACAGATGTAACTCTCTGAGATGAATTAACAGAACACTAAGCAGTTTCTCAGAAAGCTTCTTTCCAGATTTCATCTAAGGATATTTCCTTTTTCACCATAGCCCTCTGTGGGCTTCCAAATATCACCTTGCCAATTCCACAAGAACTGTCTTAGCGAAAGGCTTCTTGAGGGGAAAGCTGTAACTCTGTGACATGATTTCACAGAACACAAAGAAGTTTCTCAGAAAGCTTCTTTCTCTTTGTTATCGGAGGATATTTCCTTTGGCCCTATAGTCTTCAAAGGGATCCGAAATATCTGTTCTCAAATTCCACAGAAATAAGTCTAGCAAAGAGATCCACGAAATACAGATATAACTCTGTGAGATGAATTAACAGAAGAGTAAGCAGTTTCTCAGAAAGTTTCTTTCCAGATTTCACCTGAGGATATTACCTTTTCCCCATTGCCCTCTAAGGGCTTCCAAATATCACTTTGCCAATTCCACAAAAACTGTCCTAGCGAAAGGCTTCTTGAGGGGAAAGCTGAAATTCTGTGAGATGGTTTCACAGAACACAAAGAAGTTTCTCAGAAAGCTTCTTTCTCTTTGTTATCAGAGTTTATTTCCTTTGGCCCTATAGTTTTCTAAGGGATCCGAAATATCTGTCCTTAGATTCCACAGAAATAAGGCTAGCAAAGAGATCCACGAAATACTGATGTAACGCTGTGAGATGAATTAACAGAACACTAAGCAGTTTCTCAGAAAGCTTCTTTCCAGATTTCATCTGAGGATATTTCCTTTTTCACCATAGCCCTCTATGCGCTTCCAAATATCACTTTGCCAATTCCACAAGAACTCTCTTAGCGAAAGGCATCTTGAGGATAAAGCTGAAACTCTGTGAGATGATTTCACACAACACAAAGAAGTTTCTCACAAAGCTTCTTTCTCCTTGTTATCGGAGGATATTTCCTTTGGCCCTATAGTCTTCAAAGGGATCTGAAATATCTGTTCTCAGATTCCACAGAAATAAGGCTAGCAAAGAGATCCACGAAATACAGATGTAACTCTGTGAGATGAATTAACAGAACACTAAGCATTTTCTAAAAAGCTTCTTTCCAGATTTCATCTAAGGATAATTCCTTTTTCACCATAGCCATCTAGGGGCTTCCAAATATCACTTTGCCAATTCCACAAGAACTGTCTTAGCGAAAGGCTTCTTGAGGGGAAAGCTGTAACTCTGTGAGATGATTTCACAGATCACAAAGAAGTTTCTCAGAAATCTTCTTTTTCTTTGTTATCGGAGGATATTTCCTTTGGCCCTATAGTCTTCTAAGGGATCCGAAATATCTGTTCTCAGATTCCACAGAAATAAGGCTAGCAAAGAGATCCACGAAATAAAGATGTAACTCTGTGAGATGAGTTAACAGAACACTAATCAGTTTCTCAGAAAGCTTCTCTCCAGATTTCATCTGATGATATTTCATTTTTCACCATAGCCCTCTATGCGCTTCCAAATATCACTATGCCAATTCCAAAAGAACTGTCTTAGCGAAAGGCTTCTTGAGGGGAAAGCTGTAACTCTGTGAGATGATTTCACAGGACACAGAGATGTTTCTCAGAAAGCTTCTTTCTCTTTGTTATCGGAGGATATTTCCTTTGGTCCTATAGTCTTCAATGGGATCCGAAATATCTGTTCTCAGATTCCAAAGAAATAAGGCTAGCAAAGAGATCCACGAAATACAGATGTATCTCTGTGAGATGAATTAAGAGAACACTAAACAGTTTCTCAGAAAGCTTCTTTACAGACTTCATCTGAGGATATTTCCTTTTTCCACAGAGCCCTCTATGAGCTTCCAAATATCACTTTGCCAATTCCAGAACAACTGTGTTAGCGAAAGGCTTCTTGAGGGGAAAGCTGTAACTCTGTGAGATGATTTCACAGAACACAAAAAAGTTTCTCAGATAGCTTCTTTCTCTTTGTTATCGGAGGATATTTCCTTTGGCCCTATAGTCTTCTAAGGGATCCGAAATATCTGTTCTTAGAATCCACAGAAATAAGGCTAGCAAAGAGATCCACGAAATACAGATGTAAGTCTCTGAGATGAAATAACAGAACACTAAGCAGTTTCTCAGAAAGCTTCTTTCCAGATTTCATCTGAGGATATTTCCCTTTTCACCATAGACCACTATGGGTCTCCAAATATCACTTTGCCAATTCCACAAGAACTGTCTTAGCGAAAGGCTTCTTGAGGGGAAAGCTCTACCTCTGTGAGATGATTTCACAGAACACAAAGAAGTTTCTCAGAAAGCTTCTTTCTCTTTGTTATCAGAGGATATTTCCTTTGGCCCTATAGTCTTCAGTGGGATCCGAAATATCTGTTCTTAGATTCCACAGAAATAAGGCAGATATTGACAAAGAGATCCACGAAATACAGATGTAACTCTGTGAGATGAATTAACAGAACACTAAGAGGTTTCTCAGAAAGCTTCTTTCCAGACTTCATCTGAGGATATTTCCTATTTCCACATAGCCCTATATGCGCTTCCAAATATCACTTTGCCAATTCCACAAAAACTGTCTTAGCGAAAGGCTTCTTGAGAGGAAAGCTGTAACTCTGTGAGATGATTTCACAGAACACAAAGAAGTTTCTCAGATAGCTTCTTTCCCTTTGTTATCGGAGGATATTTCCTGTGGCCGTATAGTCTTCTAAGGGATCCGAAATATCTGTTCTTAGAATCCACAGAAATAAGGCTAGCAAAGAAATCCACGAAATACAGATGTAACTCTGTGAGATGAATTAACAGAACACTAAGCAGTTTCTCAGAAGGCTTCTTTACAATTTCATCTGAGGATATTTCCTTTTTCACCATAGCCCTCTATGCGCTTCCAAATATCACTTTGCCAATTCCACAAGAACTCTCTTAGCGAAAGGCATCTTGAGGATAAAGCTGAAACTCTGTGAGATGATTTCACACAACACAAAGAAGTTTCTCACAAAGCTTCTTTCTCCTTGTTATCGGAGGATATTTCCTTTGGCCCTATAGTCTTCAAAGGGATCCGAAATATCTGTTCTCAGATTCCACAGAAATAAGGCTAGCAAAGAGATCCACGAAATACAGATGTAACTCTGTGAGATGAATTAACAGAACACTAAGCATTTTCTCAGAAAGCTTCTTTCCAGATTTCATCTAAGGATAATTCCTTTTTCACCATAGCCATCTAGGGGCTTCCAAATATCACTTTGCCAATTCCAGAACAACTGTGTTAGCGAAAGGCTTCTTGAGGGGAAAGCTGTAACTCTGTGAGATGATTTCACAGAACACAAAAAAGTTTCTCAGATAGCTTCTTTCTCTTTGTTATCGGAGGATATTTCCTTTGGCCCTATAGTCTTCTAAGGGATCCGAAATATCTGTTCTCAGATTCCACAGAAATAAGGCTAGCAAAGAGATCCACGAAATAAAGATGTAAGTCTCTGAGATGAAATAACAGAACACTAATCAGTTTCTCAGAAAGCTTCTCTCCAGATTTCATCTGATGATATTTCATTTTTCACCATAGACCACTATGGGTCTCCAAATATCACTTTGCCAATTCCACAAGAACTGTCTTAGCGAAAGGCTTCTTGAGGGGAAAGCTCTACCTCTGTGAGATGATTTCACAGAACACAAAGAAGTTTCTCAGAAAGCTTCTTTCTCTTTGTTATCAGAGGATATTTCCTTTGGCCCTATAGTCTTCAGTGGGATCCGAAATATCTGTTCTTAGATTCCACAGAAATAAGGCAGATATTGACAAAGAGATCCACGAAATACAGATGTAACTCTGTGAGATGAATTAACAGAACACTAAGAGGTTTCTCAGAAAGCTTCTTTCCAGACTTCATCTGAGGATATTTCCTATTTCCACATAGCCCTATATGCGCTTCCAAATATCACTTTGCCAATTCCACAAAAACTGTCTTAGCGAAAGGCTTCTTGAGAGGAAAGCTGTAACTCTGTGAGATGATTTCACAGAACACAAAGAAGTTTCTCAGATAGCTTCTTTCCCTTTGTTATCGGAGGATATTTCCTGTGGCCGTATAGTCTTCTAAGGGATCCGAAATATCTGTTCTTAGAATCCACAGAAATAAGGCTAGCAAAGAAATCCACGAAATACAGATGTAACTCTGTGAGATGAATTAACAGAACACTAAGCAGTTTCTCAGAAGGCTTCTTTACAATTTCATCTGAGGATATTTCCTTTTTCACCATAGCCCTCTAAGGGTTTCCAAATATCAGTTTGCCAAATCCACAAGAACTATCTTAGCGAAAGGCTTCTTGAGAGGAAAGCCGTAACTCTGTGAGATGATTTCAGAGAACACAAAGAATTTTCTCAGAAAGCTTCTTTCTCTTTGTCATCGGAGGATATTTCCTTTGGCCCTATAGTCTTCAAAGGGATCCGAAATATCTGTTCTCAGATTCCACAGAAATAAGGCTAGCAAAGAGATCCACGAAATACAGATGTAACTCTGTGAGGGGAATTAAGACAACACTAAGCAGTATCTCAGAAATCTTGTTCCCAGATTTCATCTGAGGATATTTCCTTTTTCACCATAGCCCTCTTAGGGCTTCCAAATATCACTTTGCCAATTCCACAAGAACCGTCTTAACGAAAGGCCTCTTGAGGGGAAAGCTGTAACTCTGTGAGATGATTTCACAGAACACAAAGAAGTTTCTCAGAAAGCTACTTTCTCTTTGTTATCGGAGGATATTTCCTTTGGCCCTATAGTCTTCAAAGGGATTCGAAATATCTGTTCTCAGATTCCACAGAAATAAGGCCAGCAAAGAGATCCACGAAATACAGATGTAACTCTGTGAGATGAATTAACAGAACACTAAGCAGATTCTCAGAAAGCTTCTTTCCAGATTTCATCTGAGGATATTTCCTTTTTCACCATAGCCCTCTTAGGGCTTCCAAATATCACTTTGCCAATTCCACAACAACTGTCTAAGCGAAAGGCTTCTTGAGGGGAAAGCTGTAACTCTGTGACATGATTTCACAGAACAAAAAGAAGTTTCTCAGAAAGCTTCTTTCTCTTTGTTATCGGAGGATATTTCCTTTGGCCCTATAGTCTTCTAAGGGATCCGAAATATCTGTTCTCAGATTCCACAGAAATAAGGCTAGCAAAGAGATCCACGAAATACAGATGTAACTCTGTGAGATGAATTAACAGAACACTAAGCAGTTTCTCAAAAAGCTTCTTTCCAGATTTCATCTGAGGATATTTCCTTTTTCACCATAGCCCTCTATGGGCTTCCAAATATCGCTTTGCCAATTCCACAAGAACCGTCTTAACGAAAGGCCTCTTGAGGGGAAAGCTGTAACTCTGTGAGATGATTTCACAGAACACAAAGAAGTTTCTCAGAAAGCTACTTTCTCTTTGTTATCGGAGGATATTTCCTTTGGCCCTATAGTCTTCAAAGGGATTCGAAATATCTGTTAACAGATTCCACAGAAATAAGGCTAGCAAAGAGATCCACGAAATGCAGATGTAACTCTGTGAGATGAATTAACAGAACACTAAGCAGTTTCTCAGAAAGCTTCTTTCCAGATTTCATCTGAGGATATTTCCTTTTTCACCATAGCCCTCTATGGGCTTCCAAATATCACTTAGCCAATTCCACAAGAACTGTCCTAGCGAAAGGCTTCTTGAGAGGAAAGCTGTAACTCTGTGAGATGATTTCACAGAACACAAAGAAGTTTCTCAGAAAGCTTCTTTCTCGTTTTTATCGGAGTATATTTCCTTTGGCGCTAGGGTCTTCAAAGGGATCCGAAATATCTGTTCTCAGATTCCACAGAAATAAGGCTAGCAAAGAGATCCACGAATTACAGATGTAACTCTGTGAGATGAATTAACAGAACACTTAGCAGTTTCTCATAATGTTTCTTTCCAGATTTCATCTGAGGATATTTCCTTTTTCACCATACCCCTCTAGGCGCTTCCAAATATCACTTTGCCAATTCCACCAGAGCTGTCTTAGCGAAAGGCTTCTTGAGGGGAAAGCTGTAACTCTGTGAGTAGATTTCAAAGAACAGAAAGAAGTTTCTCAGAAAGCTTCTTTCTCTTTGTTATCGGAGGATATTTCCTTTGGCCCTATAGTCTTCCACGGGATCTGAAGTATCTGTTCTCAGATTCCACAGAAATAAGGCTAGCAAAGAGATCCACGAAATACAGATGTAACTCTGTGAGATGAATTAACAGAACACTAAGCAGTTTCTCAGAAAGCTTCTTTCCGTATTTCATCTGAGGATATTTCCTTTTTCACCACAGCCCTCTATGAGCTTCCAAATATCGCTTTGCAAATTCCACAAGAACCGTCTTAGTGAAAGGCCTCTTGAGGGGAAAGCTGTAACTCGGTGAGATGATTTCACAGAACACAAAGAAGTTTCTCAGAAAGCTTCTTTCTCTTTGTTATCGGAGGATATTTCCTTTGGCCCTATAGTCTTCAAAATGATTCGAAATATCTGTTCACAGATTCCACAGAAGTAAGCCTGGCAAAGAGATCCACGAAATACAAATGTAACTCTGTGAGATGAATTAACAGAACACTAAGCAGTTTCTCAGAAAGCTTCTTTCCAGATTTCATCTGAGGATATTTCCTGTTTCACCATAGCCCTCTATGGGCTTCCAAATATCACTTTGCCAATTCCACAAGAACTGTCCTACCGAAAGGCTTCTTGACGGGAAACTGTAACTCTGTGAGATGATTTCACAGAACCCAAAGAAGTTTCTCAGAAAGCTTCTTTCTCTTTGTTATCGGAGGATATTTCCTTTGGTTCTATTGTCTTCTAAGGGAGCTGAAATATCTCTTCTCAGATTTCACAGAAATAAGGCTACCAAAGAGACCCAAGAAATACAGATGTAAATCTGTGAGATGAATTAACAGAACACTAAGCAGTTTCTCAGAAAACTTCTTTCCAGATTTCATCTAAGGATACTTCCTTTTTCACCATAGCCCTCTATGGGCTTCCAAATATCACTTTGCCAATTCCACAAGAACTGTCCTAGCGAAAGGCTTCTTGAGGGGAAAGCTGTAACTCTGTGAGATGATTTCACAGAACACAAAGAAGTTTCTCAGAAACCTTCTTTCTCGTTGTTATCGGAGGATATTTCCTTTGGCCTTAGAGTCTTCAATGGGATCCGAAATATCTGTTCTCAGATTCCACAGAAATAAGGCTAGCAAAGAGATCCACGAAATACAGATGTAACTCTGTGAGATGAATTAACAGATCACTAAGCAGTTTCTCAGAAAGCTTCTTTCCAGATTTCATCTGAGGATATTTCCTTTTTCCACAGAGCCCTTTATGCGCTTCCAAATATCACTTTGCCAATTCCACAACAACAGTCTTAGCGAAAGGCTTCTTGAGGGGAAAGCTGTAACTCTGTGAGATGATTTCACAGAACACAAAGAAGTTTCTCAGAAAGCTTCTTTCTCTTTGTTATCGGAGGATATTTCCTTTGGCCCTATAGTCTTCTAAGGGATCCGAAATATCTGTTCTCAGATATCACAGAAATAAGGCTAGCAAAGAGATCCACGAAATACAGATGTAACTCTGTGAGATGAATTAACAGAACACTAAGCAGTTTCTCAGAAAGCTTCTTTCCAGATTTCATCTGAGGATATTTCCTTTTTCACCATAGCCCTATTAGGGCTTCCAAATATCACTTTGCCAATTCCACAACAACTGTCTTAGCGAAAGGCTTCTTGAGGGGAAAGCTGTAACTCTGTGAGATGATTTCACAGAACACAAAGAAGTTTCTCAGAAAGCTTCTTTCTCTTTGTTATCGGAGGATATTTCCTTTGGCCCTGTAGTCTTCCAAGGGATCCGAAATATCTGTTCTCAGATTCCACAGAAATAAGGCTAGCAAAGAGATCCACGAAATACAGATGTAACTCTGTGAGATGAATTAACAGAACACTAAGCAGTTTCTCAGAAAGCTTCTTTCCAGATTTCATCTGAGGATATTTCCTTTTTCACCATAGCCCTCTTAGGGCTTCCAAATATCACTTTGCCAATTCCACAACAACTGTCTTAGCGAAAGGCTTCTTGAGGGGAATGATGTAACTCTGTGACATGATTTCACAGAACACAAAGAAGTTTCTCAGAAAGCTTCTTTCTCTTTGTTATCGGAGGATATTTCCTTTGGCCCTGTAGTCTTCCAAGGGATCCGAAATATCTGTTCTCAGATTCCACAGAAATAAGGCTAGCAAAGAGATCCACGAAATACAGATGTAACTCTGTGAGATGAATTAACAGAACACTAAGCAGTTTCTCAGAAAGCTTCTTTCCGGATTTCATCTGTGGATATTTCCGTTTTCACCATAGCCCTCTATGAGCTTCCAAATATCGCTTTGCAAATTCCACAAGAACCGTCTTAGCGAAAGGCCTCTTGAGGGGAAAGCGGTAACTCTGTGAGATGATTTCACAGAACACAAAGAAGTTTCTCAGAAAACTTCTTTCTCTTTGTTATCGGAGGATATTTCCTTTGGCCCTATAGTCTTCAAAGGGATCCGAAATATCTGTTCTCATATTCCACAGAAATAAGGCTAGCAAAGAGATCCATGAAACACAGATGTAACTCTGTGACATGAATTAACCGAGCACTAAGAAGTTTCTCAGAAAGCTTCTTTCCAGACTTCATCTTAGGATATTTCCTTTTTCACCATAGCCCTCTACGCGCTTCCAAATACCACTTTGCCAATTCCACAACAACTGTCTTAGCGAAAGGCTTCTTGAGGAGAAAGCTGTAACTCTGTGAGATGATTTCACAGAACACAAAGAAGTTGCTCAGAAACCTTCTTTCTCTTTGTTATCGGAGGATATTTCCTTTGGCACTAGAGTCTTCAAAGTGATCCGAAATATCTGTTCTCAGATTCCACAGAAATAAGGCCAGCAAAGAGATGCACGAAATACAGACGTAACTCTGTGAGATGAATTAAGAGAACACTAAGCAGTTTCTCAGAAAGCTTCTTTCCAGATTTCATCTGAGGATATTTCCTATTTCACCATAGCCTTCTATGATCTTCCAAATATCACTTTGCCCATTCCACAAGAACTGTCTTAGCGAAAGGCTTCTTGAGGGGAAAGCTGTAACTCTGTGAGATGATTTCACAGAACACAAAGAAGTGTCTCAGAAAGCTTCTTTCTCTTTGTTATCGGAGGATATTTCCTTTGGCCGTATATTCTTCTAAGGGATACGAAATATCTGTTCTCAGATTCCACAGAAATAAGGCTAGCAAAGAGATCCACGAAATACAGATGTAACTCTGTGAAATGAATTAACAGAACACTAAGCAGTTTCTCAGAAAGCTTCTTTCCAGATTTCACCTGAGGATATTTCCTTTTTCACCATAGCCCTCTAAGGGCTTCCAAATATCACTTTGCCAATTCCACAACAACTGTCTTAGCGAAAGGCTTCTTGAGGGGAAAGCTGTAACTCTGTGAGATGATTTCACCGAACACAAAGAAGTTTCTCAGAAAGCTTCTTTCTCTTTGTTATCAGAGGATATTTCCTTTGACCCTATAGTCTTCTAAGGGATCCGAAATATCTGTTCTCAGATTCCACAGAAATAAGGCTAGCAAAGAGATCCACGAAATACAGATGTAACTCTGTGAGATGAATTAACAGAACACTAAGAAATTTCTCAGAAAGCTTCTTTCCAGATTTCATCTGAGGATATTTCCTTTTTCACCATAGCCCTCTATGGGCTTCCAAATATCACTTTGCCAATTCCACAAGAACTGTCCTAGCGAAAGGCTTCTTGAGGGGAAAGCTGTAACTCTGTTAGATGATTTAACAGAACACAAAGAAGTTTCTCAGAAAGCTTCTTTCTCTTTGTTATCGGAGGATATTTCCTTTAGCCCAAGAGTCTTCAAAGGGATCCGAAATATCTGTTCTCAGATTCCACAGAAATAAGGCTACCAAAGAGATCCACGAATTACAGATGTAACTCTGTGAGATGAATTAACAGAACACTAAGCAGTTTCTCAGAAAACTTTTTTCAGATTTCATCTGAGGATATTTCCTTTTTCACCGTAGCCCTCTAAGCGCTTCCAAATATCACTTTGCCAATTCCACAACAGCTGTCTTAGCGAAAGGCTTCTTGAGGGGAAAACTGTAACTCTGTGAGATGATTTCACAGAACACAAAGAAGTTTCTCAGAAAGCTTCTTTCTCTTTGTTAACGGAGGATATTTCCTTTGGCCGTAGAGTCTTCAATGGGATCCGAAATATCTGTTCTCAGATTCCACAGAAATAAGGCTAGCAAAGAGATCCACGAAATACAGATGTAACTCTGTGAGATGAATTAACAGATCACTAAGCAGTTTCTCAGAAAGCTTCTTTCCAGACTTCATCTGAGGATATTTCCTTTTTCCACAGAGCCCTTTATGCGCTTCCAAATATCACTTTGCCAATTCCACAAGAACTGTCTTAGCGAAAGGCTTCTTGAGGGGAAAGCTGTAACTCTGTGAGATGATTTCACAGAACACAAAGAAGTTGCTCAGAAAGCTTCTTTCTCGTTGTTATCGGAGGATATTTCCTTTGGCCATGGAGTCTTCATAGGGATCCGAAATATCTGTTCTCAGATTCCACAGAAGTAAGGCTAGCAAAGAGATCCACGAAATACAGATGTAACTCTGTGAGATAAATTAACAGAACACTAAGCAGATTCTCAGAAAGCTTCTTTCAAGATTTCATCTGAGGATATTTCCTTTTTCACCATAGCCTTCTAAGGGCTTCCAAATATCACTTTGCCAATTCCACAAGAACTGTCTTAGCGAAAGGCTTCTTGAGGGGAAAGCTGTAACTCAGTGAGATGATTTCACAGAACACAAAGAAGTTTCTCAGAAAACTTCTTTCTCTTTGTTATCGGAGGATATTTCCTTTGGCCCTATAGTCTTCAAAGGGATCCGAAATATCTGTTCTCATATTCCACAGAAATAAGGCTAGCAAAGAGACCCACGAAACACAGATGTAACTCTGTGACATGAATTAACCGAGCACTAAGAAGTTTCTCAGAAAGCTTCTTTCCAGACTTCATCTTAGGATATTTCCTTTTTCACCGTAGCCCTCTACGCGCTTCCAAATACCACTTTGCCAATTCCACAACAACTGTCTTAGCGAAAGGCTTCTTGAGGGGAAAGCTGTAACTCTGTGAGATGATTTCACAGAACAAAAAGAAGTTTTTCAGAAAGCTTCTTTCTGGTTGTTATCGGAGGATATTTCCTTTGGCCCTAGAGTATTCAAAGGGATCCGAAATATCTGTTCTCAGATTCCACAGAAATAAGGCTAGCAAAGAGATCCACGAAATACAGATGTAACTCTGTGAGATGAATTAACAGAACACTAAGCAGTTTCTCAGAAAGCTTCTTTCCAGATTTCATCTGAGGATATTTCCTTTTTCACCATAGCCCTCTATGGGCTTCCAAATATCACTTTGCCCATTCCACAAGAACTGTCTTAGCGAAAGGCTTCTTGAGGGGAAAGCTGTAACTCTGTGAGATGATTTCACAGAACATAAAGAAGTTTCTCAGAAAGCTTCTTTCTCTTTGTTATCGGAGGATATTTCCTTTGGCCCTGTAGTCTTCCAAGGGATCCGAAATATCTGTTCTCAGATTCCACAGAAATAAGGCTAGCAAAGAGATCCACGAAATACAGATGTAACTCTGTGAGATGAATTAACAGAACACTAAGCAGTTTCTCAGAAAGCTTCTTTCCAGATTTCATCTGAGGATATTTCCTTTTTCACCATAGCCCTCTTAGGGCTTCCAAATATCACTTTGCCAATTCCACAACAACTGTCTTAGCGAAAGGCTTCTTGAGGGGAAAGCTGTAACTCTGTGAGATGATTTCACAGAACACAAAGAAGTTTCTCAGAAAGCTTCTTTCTCGTTTTTATCGGAGTATATTTCCTTTGGCGCTAGGGTCTTCAAAGGGATCCGAAATATCTGTTCTCAGATTCAACAGAAATAAGGCTAGCAAAGAGATCCACGAATTACAGATGTAACTCGGTGAGATGAATTAACAAAACACTTAGCAGTTTCTCAGAATGTTTCTTTCCAGATTTCATCTGAGGATATTTCCTTTTTCACCATACCCCTCTAGGCGCTTCCAAATATCACTTTGCCAATTCCACCAGAGCTGTCTTAGTGAAAGGCTTCTTGAGGGGAAAGCTGTAACTCTGTGAGTAGATTTCACAGAACACAAAGAAGTTTCTCAGAAAGCTTCTTTCTCTTTGTTATCGGAGGATATTTCCTTTGGCCCTATAGTCTTCCAAGGGATCTGAAGTATCTGTTCTAAGATTCCACAGAAATAAGGCTAGCAAAGAGATCCACGAAATACAGATGTAACTCTGTGAGATGAATTAAAAGAACACTAAGCAGTTTCTCAGAAAGCTTCTTTCCGGATTTCATCTGAGGATATTTCCTTTTTCACCATAGCCCTCTTGGCGCTTCCAAATATCACTTTTCCAATTCCACAAGAACCGTTAACCAAAAGGCTTCTTGAGAGGAAAGCTGTAACTCTGTGAGATGATTTCACAGAACACAAAGAAGTTTCTCAGAAAGCTTATTTCTCTTTGTTATCGGAGGATATTTCCTTTGGCCAAAGAGTCTTCAATGGGATCCGATATATCTGTTCTCATATTCCACAGAAATAAGGCTAGCAAAGAGATCCACGAAATACAGATGTAACTCTGTGACATGAATTAACCGAGCACTAAGAAGTTTCTCAGAAAGCTTCTTTCCAGACTTCATCTTAGGATATTTCCTTTTGCACCATAGCCCTCTATGCGCTTTCAAATATCACTTTGTCAATTCCACAACAACTGTCTTAGCGAAAGGCTTCTTGAGGGGAAAGCTGTAACTCTGTGAGATGATTTCACAGAACACAAAGAAGTTTCTCAGAAAGCTTCTTTCTCTTTTTTATCGGAGGATATTTCCTTTGGCCCTATAGTCTTCTAATTGATCCGAAATATCTGTTCTCATATTCCACAGAAATAAGCCTAGCAAAGAGATCCACGAAATACAGATGTAACTCTGTGAGATGAATTAACAGAACACTAAGCAGTTTCTCAGAAAGCTTCTTTCCAGATTTCATCTGAGGATATTTCCTTTTTCACCATAGCACTCTATGCGCTTCCAAATATCACTTTGCCAATTCCACCAGAGCTGTCTTAGTGAAAGGCTTCTTGAGGGGAAAGCTGTAACTCTGTGAGTAGATTTCACAGAACACAAAGAAGTTTCTCAGAAAGCTTCTTTCTCTTTGTTATCGCAGGATATTTCCTTTGGCCCTATAGTCTTCCAAGGGATCTGAAGTATCTGTTCTAAGATTCCACAGAAATAAGGATAGCAAAGAGATCCACGAAATACAGATGTAACTCTGTGAGATGAATTAACAGAACACTAAGCAGTTTCTCAGAAAGCTTCTTTTCAGATTTCATCTCAGGATATTTACTTTTTCACCATAGCCCTCTATGGGCTTCCAAATATCACCTTTCCAATTCCACAAGAACTGTCTTAGCGAAAGGCTTCTTGAGGGGAAAGCTGTAACTCTGTGAGATGATTTCACAGAACACAAAGAAGTTTCTCAGAAAGCTTCTTTCTCTTTGATATCGGAGGATATTTCCTTTGGCCTAAGAGTCTTCAATGGTATCCGAAATATCTGTTCTCATATTCCACAGAAATAAGGCTAGCAAAGAGATCCACGAAATATAGATGTAACACTGTGACATGAATTAACCGAGCACTAAGAAGTTTCTCAGAAAGCTTCTTTCCAGACTTCAACTTAGGATATTTCCTTTTGCACCATAGCCCTCTATGCGCTTCCAAATATCACTTTGCCAATTCCACAACAACTGTCTTAGCGAAAGGCTTCTTGAGGGGAAAGCTGTAACTCTGTGAGATGATTTCACAGAACACAAAGAAGTTTCTCAGAAAGCTTCTTTCTCGTTGTTATCGGAGGATTTTCCTTTGGTCCTATAGTCTTCAAAGGGATCCGAAATAACTGTTCTCAGATTCCACAGAAATAAGGCTAGCAAAGAGATCCACGAATTACAGATGTAACTCTGTGAGATGATTTAACAGAACACTAAGCAGTTTCTCAAAAAGCTTCTTTTCAGATTTCATCTGAGGATATTTCCCTTTTCACCATAGCCCTCTATGCGCTTCCAAATATCACTTTGCAAATTCCACAAGAACTGTCTTAGCGAAAGGCTTCTTGAGGGGAAAGCTGTAACTCTGTGACATGATTTCACAGAACACAAAGAAGTTTCTCAGAAAGCTTCTTTCTCTTTGTTATCGGAGGATATTTCCTTTGGCCCTATAGTCTTCTAAGGGATCCGAAATATCTTTTCTCAGATTCCACAGAAATAAGGCTAGCAAAGAGATCCACGAAATACAGATATAAGTCGGTGAGATGAATTAACAGAACACTAAGCAGTTTCTCAGAAAGATTCTTTCCAGATTTAATCTCAGGATCCTTACTTTTTCACCATAGCCCTCTATGCGCTTCCAAATATCACCTTGCCAATTCCACAAAAACTGTCTTAGCGAAAGGCTTCTTGAGGGGAAAGCTGTAACTCTGTGAGATGATTTCACAGAACACAAAGAAGTTTCTCAGAAAGCTTCTTTCTCTTTGTTATCGGAGGATATTTCCTTTGGCCCTATAGTCTTCTAATTGATCCGAAATATCTGTTCTCAGATTCCACAGAAATAAGGCTAGCAAAGAGATCCACGAAATACAGATGTAACTCTGTGAGATGAATTAACAGAACACTAAGCAGTTTCTCAAAAAGCTTCTTTCCAGATTTCATCTGAGGATATTTCCTTTTTCAACATAGCCCTTTATGCGTTTCCAAATATCGCTTTGCCAATTCCACAAGAACCGTCTTAGCGAAAGGCCTCTTGAGGGGAAACCTGTAACTCTGTGAGATGATTTCACAGAACACAAAGAAGTTTCTCAGAAAGCTTCTTTCTCGTTGTTATCGGAGGATTTTCCTTTGGCCCTAGAGTCTTCAAAGGGATCCGAAATATCTGTTCTCAGATTCCACAGAAATAAGGCTAGCAAAGAGATCCACGAATTACAGATGTAACTCTGTGAGATGAATTAACAGAACACTAAGCAGTTTCTCAGAATGTTTCTTTCCAGATTTCATCTGAGGATATTTCCTTTTTCACGTTAGCCCTCTATGCGCTTCCAAATATCACTTTGCAAATTCCACAAGAACTGTCTTAGCGAAAGGCTTCTTCAGGGGAAAGCTGTAACTCTGTGAGATGATTTCTCAGAACACAAAGAAGTTTCTCAGAAAGCTTCTTTCTCCTTGTTATCGGAGGATATTTCCTTTGGCCCTATAGTCTTCTAATTGATCCGAAATATCTGTTCTCAGATTCCACAGAAATAAGGCTAGCAAAGAGATCCACGAAATACAGATGTAACTATGTGAGATGAATTAACAGAACACTAAGCAGTTTCTCAAAAAGCTTCTTTCCAGATTTCATCTGAGGATATTTCCTTTTTCACCATAGCCCTCTATGCGCTTCCAAATATCTTTTTGCCAATTCCACAAGAACCGTCTTAGCGAAAGGCCTCTTGAGGGGAAACCTGTAACTCTGTGACATGATTTCACAGAACACAAAGTAGTTTCTCAGAAAGCTACTTTCTCTTTGTTATCGGAGGATATTTCCTTTGGCCCTATAGTCTTCAAAGGGATTCGAAATATCTGTTAACAGATTCCACAGAAATAAGGCTAGCAAAGAGATCCACGAAATGCAGATGTAACTGTGTGAGATGAATTAACAGAACACTAAGAATTTTCTGAGAAAGCTTCTTTCCAGATTTCATCTGAGGATATTTCCTTTTTCACCGTAGCCCTCTATGGGCTTCCAAATATCACTTAGCCAATTCCACAAAAACTGTCCTAGCGAAAGGCTTCTTGAGAGGAAAGCTGTACCTCTGTGAGATGATTTCACAGAACACAAAGAAGTTTCTCAGAAACCTTCTTTCTCGTTTTTATCGGAGAATATTTTCTTTGGCGCTAGGGTCTTCAAAGGGATCCGAAATATCTGTTCTCAGATTCCACAGAAATAAGGCTAGCAAAGAGATCCACGAATTACAGATGTAACACTGTGAGATGAATTAACAGAACACTTAGCAGTTTCTCAGAATGTTTCTTTCCAGATTTCATCTGAGGATATTTCCTTTTTCAACATAGCCCTCTATGCGCTTCCAAATATCACTTTGCCAATTCCACCAGAGCTGTCTTAGCGAAAGGCTTCTTGAGGGGAAAGCTGTATCTCTGTGAGTAGATTTCACAGAACACAAAGAAGTTTCTCACAAAGCTTCTTTCTCTTTGTTATCGGAGGATATTTCCTTTGGCCCTATAGTCTTCCAAGGGATCTGAAGTATCTGTTCTCAGATTCCACAGAAATAAGGCTAGCAAAGAGATCCACGAAATGCAGATGTAACACTGTGAGATGAATTAACAGAACACTAAGCAGTTTCTCAGAAAGCTTCTTTCCCGATTTCATCTGAGGATATTTCCTTTTTCACCATAGCCGTTTTTGCGCTTCCAAATATCACTTTTCCAATTCCACAAGAACCGTCTTACCAAAAGTCTTCTTGAGGGGAAAGCTGTAACTCTGTGAGATGATTTCACAGAACACAAAGAAGTTTTTCAGAAAGCTTCTTTCTCTTTGTTATCGGAGGATATTTCCTTTGGCCTAAGAGTCTTCAATGGGATCCGAAATATCTGTTCTCATATTCCACAGAAATAAGGCTAGCAAAGAGATCCACGAAATACAGATGTAATTCTGTGACATGAATTAACCGAGCACTAAGAAGTTTCTCAGAAAGCTTCTTTCCAGACTTCATCTTAGGATATTTCCTTTTGCACCATAGACCTCTATGCGCTTCCAAATATCACTTTGCAAATTCCACAAGAAGTGTCTTAGCGAAAGGCTTCTTCAGGGGAAAGCTGTAACTCTGTGAGATGATTTCACAGAACACAAAGAAGTTTCTCAGAAAGCTTCTTTCTCTTTGTTATCGGAGGATATTTCCTTTGGCCCTGTAGTCTTCCAAGGGATTCGAAATATCTGTTCTCAGATTCCACAGAAATAAGGCAAGCAAAGAGATCCACGAAATACAGATGTAACTCTGTGAGATGAATTAACAGAACACTAAGCAGTTTCTCAGAAAGCTTCTTTCCAGATTTCATCTCAGGACATTTACTTTTTCACCATAGCCCTCTATGCGCTTCCAAATATCACCTTGCCAATTCCACAAGAACTGTCTTAGCGAAAGGCTTCTTGAGGGGAAAGCTGTAACTCTGTGAGATGATTTCACAGAACACAAAGAAGTTTCTCAGAAAGCTTCTTTCTCTTTGTTATCGGAGGATATTTCCTTTGGCCCTATAGTCTTCTAATTGATCCGAAATATCTGTTCTCAGATTCCACAGAAATAAGGCTAGCAAAGAGATCCACGAAATTCAGATGTAGCTCTGTGAGATGAATTAACAGAACACTAAGCAGTTTCTCAAAAAGCTTCTTTCCAGATTTCATCTGAGGATATTTCCTTTTTCAACATAGCCCTCTATGCGTTTCCAAATATCGCTTTGCCAATTCCACAAGAACCGTCTTAGCGAAAGGCCTCTTGAGGGGAAACCTGTAACTCTGTGAGATGATTTCACAGAACACAAAGAAGTTTCTCAGAAAGCTTCTTTCTCGTTGTTATCGGAGGATTTTCCTTTGGCCGTAGAGTCTTCTAAGGGATCCGAAATACCTGTTCTCAGATTCCACAGAAATAAGGCTAGCAAAGAGATCCACGAAATGCAGATGTAACTCTGTGAGATGAATTAACAGAACACTAAGCAGTTTCTCAGAAAGCTTCTTTCCAGATTTCATCTGAGGATATTTCCTTTTTCACCATAGCCCTCTATGGGCTTCCAAATATCACTTGGCCAATTCCACAAGTACTGTCCTATCGAAAGGCTTCTTGAGAGGAAAGCTGTAACTCTGTGAGATGACTTCACAGAACACAAAGAAGTTTCTCAGAAAGCTTCTTTCTCGTTTTTATCGGAGTATATTTTCTTTGGCGCTAGGGTCTTCAAAGGGATCCGAAATATCTGTTCTCAGATTCCACAGAAATAAGGCTAGCAAAGAGATCCACGAATTACAGATGTAACTCTTTGAGAAGAATTAACAGAACACTAAGCAGTTTCTCAGAATGTTTCTTTCCAGATTTCATCTGAGGATATTTCCTTTTTCACCTTAGCCCTCTATGGGCTTCCAAATATCACTTTGCCAATTCCACAAGAACTGTCTTAGCGAAAGGCTTCTTGACGGGAAACTGTAACTCTGTGAGATGATTTCACAAAACCCAAAGAAGTTTCTCAGAAAGCATCTTTCTCGTTGTTATTGGAGGATATTTCCTTTGGCCCTAGAGTCTTCAAAGGGATCTGAAATATCTGTTCTCCGATTCCACAGAAACAAGGCTAGCCAAGAGAGCCATGAATTACAGATGTAACTCTGTGAGATAAATTAACAGAACACTAAGCAGTTTCTCAGAAAACTTCTTTCAAGATTTCATCGGAGGATATTTCCTTTTTCACCGTAGCCCTCCAAGCGCTTCCAAATATCACTTTGCCAATTCCGCAACAACTGTCTTAGCGAAAGGCTTCTTGAGGGGAAAGCTGTAACTCTTTGAGATGATTTCACAGAACACAAAGAAGTTTCTCAGAAAGCTTCTTTCTCTTTGTTATCGGAGGATATTTCCTTTGGCCTTAGAGTCTTCAATGGGATCCGAAATATCTGTTCTCAGATTCCACAGAAATAAGGCTAGTAAAGAGATCCACGAAATACAGATGTAACTCTGTGAGATGAATTAACAGATCACTAAGCAGTTTCTCAGAAAGCTTCTTTCCAGACTTCATCTGAGGATATTTCCTTTTTCCTCAGAGCCCTTTATGCGCTTCCAAATATCACTTTGCCAATTCCACAACAACAGTCTTAGCGAAAAGCTTCTTGAGGGGAAAGCTGTAACTCTGTGAGATGATTTCACAGAACACAAAGAAGTTTCTCAGATACCTTCTTTCTCTTTGTTATCGGAGGATATTTCCTTTGGCCCTATAGTCTTCTAAGGGATCCGAATTATCTGTTCTTAGTTTACAAAGAAATAAGGCTAGCAAAGAGATTCACGAAATAAAGATGTAACTCTGTGAGATGAATTAACAGAGCACTAAGCAGTTTCTCAGAAAGCTTCTTTCCAGATTTCATCCGAGGATAGTTCCTTTTTCACCGTAGCACTCTTTGGGCTTCCAAATATCACTTTGCCAATTCCACAACAACTGTCTTAGCGAAAGGCTTCCTGAGGGGAAAGCTGTAACTCTGTGAGATGATTTCGCAGAACACAAAGAAGTTGCTCAGAAAGCTTCTTTCTCGTTGTTATCGGAGGATATTTCCTTTGGCCATAGAGTCTTCAAAGGGATCCGAAATATCTGTTCTCAGATTCCAAAAATAAGGCTAGCAAAGAGATCCACGAAATACAGATGTAACTCTGTGAGATGAATTAACAGAACACTTAGAACTTTGTCAGAAAGCTTCTTTCCAGATTTCATCTGAGGATATTTCCTTTTTCATCATAGCCCTCTATGGGTTTCCAAATATCACTTTGCCAATTCCACAAGAACTGTCCTAGCGAAAGGTTTCCTGAGGGGAAAGCTCTAACTCTGTGAGATGATTTCACAGAACACAAAGAAGTTTCTCAGAAAGCTTCTTTCTCTTTGTTATCGGAGGATATTTCCTTTGGCCCTATAGTCTTCAAAGGGATCCAAATATCTGTTCTCAGATTCCACAGAAATAAGGCTAGCAAAGAGATCCACGAAATACAGATGTAACTCTGTGAGATGAACTAACAGAACACTAAGCAGTTTCTCAGAAAACTTCTTTCCAGATTTCATCTGAGGATATTTGCTTCTTCACCATAGCCCTCTATGCGCTTCCAAATATCACTTTGCCAATTCCACAAGAACTGCCTTATCGAAAGGCTTCTTGAGGGGAAAGCTGTAACTCCGTGAGATGATTTCACAGAACACAAAGAAGTTTCTCAGAAAGCTTCTTTCTCTTTGTTATCGGAGGATATTTCCTTTGGCCCTATACTCATCTAAGGGATCCGAAATATCTGTTCTCAGATTCCACAGAAATAAGGCTAACAAAGAGATCCACGAAATACAGATGTAACTCTGTGAGATGAATTAACAGAACACTAAGCAGTTTCTCAGAAAGCTTCTTTCCAGATTTCATCTGAGGATATTTCCTTTTTCACCATAGCCCTCTATGCGCTTCCAAATATCACTTTGCAAATTCCACAAGAACTGTCTTAGCGAAAGGTTTCTTGAGGGGAAAGCTGTAACTCTGTGAGATGATTTCACAGAACACAAAGAAGTTTCTCAGAAAGCTTCCTTCTCTTTGTTATCGGAGGATATTTCTTTCGGCCCTATAGTCTTCCAAGGGATCCGAAATATCTGCTCTCAGATTCCACAGAAATAAGGCTAGCAAAGAGATCCACGAAATACAGATGTAACTCTGTGAGATGAATTAACAGAACACTAAGCAGTTTCTCAGAAAGCTTCTTTCCAGATTTCATCTGAGGATATTTCCTTTTTCACCATAGCCCTCTTCCAAATATCACTTTCCCAATTCCACAACAACTGACTTAGCGAAAGGCTTCTTGAGGGGAAAGCTGTAACTCTGTGAGATGATTTCACAGATCACAAAGAAGTTTCTCAGAAAGCTTCTTTCTATTTGTTATCGGAGGATATTTCCTTTGGCCCTATAGTCTTCTAAGGGATCCGAAATATCTTTTCTCAGATTCCACAGAAATAAGGCTAGCAAAGAGATCCACGAAACACAGATGTAACTCTGTGAGATGAATTAACAGAACACTAAGCAGTTTCTCAGAAAGCTTCTTTCCAGATTTCATCTCAGGATATTTACTTTTTCACCATAGCCCTCTATGCGCTTCCAAATATCACCTTGCCAATTCCACAAGAACTGTCTTAGCGAAAGGCTTCTTGAGGGGAAAGCTGTAACTCTCTGAGATGATTTCACAGAACACAAAGAAGTTTCTCAGAAAGCTTCTTTCTCTTTGTTATCGGAGGATATTTCCTTTGGCCCTATAGTCTTCAAAGGGATCCGAAATATCTGTTCTCAGATTCCACTGAAATAAGGCTAGCAAAGAGATCCACGGAATACAGATGTAACTCTGTGAGATGAATTAACAGAACACTTAGCAGTTTCTCAGAATGTTTCTTTCCAGATTTCATCTGAGGATATTTCCTTTTTCACCATAGCCCTCTTTGAGCTTCCAAATATTGCTTTGCCAATTCCACAAGAACCGTCTTAGCGTAAGGCCTCTTGAGGGGAAAGATGTAACTCTGGGAGATGATTTCACAGAACACAAAGAAGTTTCTCAGAAAGCTTCTTTCTCTTTGTTATCGGAGGATATTTACTTTGGCCCTATAGTCTACGAAGAGATTCGAAATATCTGTTCTCAGATTCCACAGAAATAAGGCTAGCAAAGAGATCCACGATATACAGATGTAACTCTGTGAGATGAATTAACAGAACACTAAGCAGTTTCTCAGAAAACTTCTTTCCAGTTTTCATCTGAGAATATTTCCTTTTTCACCATAGCCCTCTTCCAAATATCACTTTGCCAATTCCACAACAACTGTCTTAGCGAAAGACTTCTTGAGGGGAAAGCTGTAACTCTGTGAGATGATTTCACAGAACACAAAGAAGTTTCTCAGAAAGCTTCTTTCTCGTTGTTATCGGAGGATATTTCCTTTGGCGCTAGGGTCTTCAAAGATATCCGAAATATCTGTTCTCAGATTCCACAAAAATAAGGCTAGCAAAGAGATCCACGAATTACAGATGTAACTCTGTGAGATGAATTAACCGAGCACTTAGCAGTTTCTCAGAATGTTTCTTTCCAGATTTCATCTGAAGATATTTCCTTTTTCACCATAGCCCTCTAGCGCTTCCAAATATCACTTTGCCAATTCCACAAGAACTGTCTTAGCGAAAGGCTTCTTGAGGGGAAAGCTGTAACTCTGTGAGATGATTTCACAGAACAAAAGAAGTTTCTCAGAAAGCTTATTTCTCTTTGTTATCGTAGGATATTTCCTTTGGCCCTATAGTCTTCCAAGGGATCTGAAGTATCTGTTCTCAGATTCCACAGAAATAAGGCTAGCAAAGAGATCCAAGAAATACAGATATAACTCTGTGAGATGAATTAACAGAACACAAAGCAGTTTCTCAGAAAGCTTCTTTCCAGATTTCATCTGAGGATATTTCCTTTTTCACCATAGCCCTCTTTGCGCTGCCAAATATCACTTAGCCAATTCCACAAGAACCGTCTTATCGAAAGGCTTCTTGAGGGGAAAGCTGTAACTCTGTGAGATGATTTCACAGAACACAAAGAAGTTTCTCAGAAAGCTTCTTTCTCGTTGTTATCGGAGTTTATATCCTTTGGCCCTATAGACTTCAAAGGGATCCGAAATATCTCTTCTCAGATTCCACTGAAATAAGTCTAGCAAAGAGATCCACGAAATACAGATGTAACTCTGTGAGATGAATTAACAGAACACTTAGCAGTTTCTCAGAATGTTTCTTTCCAGATTTCATCTGAGGATATTTCCTTTTTCACCATAGCCCTCTATGCGCTTCCAAATATCACTTTGCCAATTCCACCAGAGCTGTCTTAGCGAAAGGCTTCTTGAGGAGAAAGCTGTAGCTCTGTGAGATGATTTCACAGAACACAGGAAGTTTCTCAGAAAGCTTCTTTCTCGTTGTTATCGGAGGATATTTCCTTTGGCCCTAGAGTCTTCAAAGGGATCCGTAATATCTGTTCTCATATTCCACAGAAATAAGGCTAGCAAAGAGATCCACGAAATACAGATGTAACTCTGTGAGATGAATTAACAGAACACTAAGCAGTTTCTCAGAAAACTTCTTTCCAGATTTCATCTGAGAATATTTCCTTTTTCACCATAGCCCGCTTCCAAATAGCACTTTGCCAATTCCACAACAACTGTCTTAGCGAAAGGCTTCTTGAGGGGAAAGCTGTAACTCTGTGAGATGATTTCGCAGAACACAAAGAAGTTTCTCAGAAAGCTTCTTTCTATTTGTTTTCGGAGGATATTTCCTTTGGCCCTATAATCTTCTAAGGGATCCGAAATATCTTTTCTCAGATTCCACAGAAATAAGGCTAGCAAAGAGATCCACGAAACACAGATGTAACTCTGTGAGATGAATTAACAGAACACTAAGCAGTTTCTCAGAAAGCTTCTTTCCAGATTTCATCTCAGGATATTTACTTTTTCACCATAGCCCTCTATGCCCTTCCAAATATCACCTTGCCAATTCCACAAGAACTGTCTTAGCGAAAGGCTTCTTGAGGGCAAAGCTGTAACTCTGTGAGATGATTTCAGAGAACACAAAGAAGTTTCTCAGGAAGCTTCTTTCTCTTTGTTATCGGAGGATATTTCCTTTTTCCCTATAGTCTTCGAATTGATCGGAAATATATGTTCTCAGATTCCACAGAAATAAGGCTAGCAAAGAGATCCAGGAAATACAGATGTAACTCGGTGAGATGAATTAACAGAACACTAAGCAGTTTCTCAAAAAGCTTCTCTCCAGATTTCATCTGAGGATATTTCCTTTTTCACCATAGCCCTCTATGGGCTTCCAAATATCACTTTGCCAATTCCACAAGAACCGTCTTGGCGAAAGGCCTCTTGAGGGGAAAGCTGTAACTCTGTGAGATGATTTCACAGAACACAAAGAAGTTTCTCAGAAAGCTACTTTCTCTTTGTTATCGGAGGATATTTCCTTTGGCCCTATGGTCTTCAAAAGGATTCGAAATATCTGTTAACAGATTCCACAGAAATAAGGCTAATAAAGAGATCCACGAAATACAGATGTAACTCTGTTAGATGAATTAACAGAACACTAAGCAGTTTCTCAGAAAGCTTCTTTCCAGATTTCATCTGAGGATATTTCCTTTTTCACCATAGCCCTCTAAGGGCTTGCAAATATCACTTAGCCAATTCCACAAGAACTGTCCTAGCGAAAGGCTTCTTGAGAGGAAAGCTGTAACTCTGTGAGATGCTTTAACAGAACACAAAGAAGTTTCTCAGAAAGCTTCTTTCTCGTTGTTATCGGAGGATATTTCCTTTGGCGCTAGGGTCTTCAAAGGGATCCGAAATATCTCTTCTCAAATTCCACAGAAATAAGGCTAGCAAAGAGATCCACGAATTACAGATGTAACTCTGTTAGATGAATTAACAGAACACTTAGCAGTTTCTCAGAATGTTTCTTTCCAGATTTCATCTGAGGATATTTCCTTTTTCACCATAGCCCTCTATGCGCTTCCAAATATCACTTTGCCAATTCCACAAGAACTGTCTTACCGAAAGGCTTCTTGAGGGGAAAGATGTAACTCTGTGAGATGCTTTCACAGAACACAGAGAAGTTTCTCAGAATGCTTCTTTCTCGTTGTTATCGTAGGATATTTCCTTTGGCCCTATAGTCTTCCAAGGGATCTGAAGTATCTGTTCTCAGATACTACAGAAATAAGGCTAGCAAAGTGATCCACGAAATACAGATGTAACTCTGTGAGATGAATTAACAGAACACTAAGCAGTTTCTCAGAAAGCTTCTTTCCAGATTTCATCTGAGGATATTTCCTTTTTCACCATAGCCCTCTTTGCGCTTCCAAATATCACTTTGCCAATTCCACAAGAACCGTCTTAACGAAAGGCTTCCTGAGGGGAAAGCTGTAACTCTGTGAGATGATTTCACAGAACACAAAGAAGTTTCTCAGAAAGCTTCTTTCTCTTTGTTATCGGAGGATATTTCCTTTGGCCCTAGAGTCTTCAAAGGGATCCGAAATATCTGTTCTCAGATTCCAAAGAAATAAGGCTAGCAAAGAGATCCACGATATACAGATGTAACTCTGTGAGATGAACTAACAGAACACTAAGCAGTTTCTCAGAAAGCTTCTTTCCAGATTTCATCTGAGGATATTTTCTTCTTCACCATAGCACTCTATGCGCTTCCAAATATCACCTTGCCAATTCCACAAGAACTGTCTTAGCGAAAGGCTTCTTGTCGGGAAACTGTAACTCTGTGAGATGATTTCACAGAACCCAAAGAAGTTTCTCAGAAAGCTTCTTTCTCTTTGTTATCGGAGGATATTTCCTTAGGTTCTATTGTCTTCTAAGGGAGCCGAAATATCTCTTCTCAGATTCCACAGAAATAAGGCTAGCAAAGACATCCACGAAATACAGATGTAACTCTGTGAGATGAATTAACAGAACACTAAGCAGTTTCTCAGAAAGCTTCTTTCCAGATTTCATCTGAGGATATTTCCTTTTTCACCATAGCCCTCTATGCGCTTCCAAATATCACTTTGCCAATTCCACAACAACTGTCCTCGCTAAAGGCTTCTTGAGGGGAAAGCTGTTACTCTGTGAGATGGTTTCAAAGAACACAAAGAAGTTTCTCAGAAAGCTTCTTTCTAGTTGTTATCGGAGGATATTTCCTTTTCCCCTAGAGTCTTCAAAGGATCCGAAATATCTGTTCTCAGATTAAACAGAATTATGGCTAGCAAAGAGATCCACGAATTACAGATGTAATTCTGTGAGATGAATTAACAGAACACTAAGCAGTTTCTCAGAATGTTTCTTTCCAGATTTCATCTGAGGATATTTCCTTTTTCACCATAGCCCTCTATGCGCTTCCAAATATCACTTTGCCAATTCCACAAGAACTGTCTTAGCGAAAGGATTCTTGAGGGGAAAGCTGTAACTCTGTGAGATGATTTCACAGAACACAAAGAAGTTTCTCAGAAAGCTTCTTTCTCTTTGTTATCGGAGGATATTTCCTTAGGCCCTATAGTCTTCCAAGGGATCTGAAGTATCTATTCTCAGATTCCACAGAAATAAGGCTAGCAAAGAGATCCACGAAATACAGATGTAACTCTGTGAGATGAATTAATAGAACACTAAGCAGTTTCTCAGAAAGCTTCTTTCCAGATTTCATCTGAGGATATTTGCTTCTTCACCATAGCCCTCTATGCGCTTCCAAATATCACTTTGCCAATTCCACAAGAACTGTCTTAGCGAAAGGCTTCTTGAGGGGAAAGCTGTAACTCTGTGAGATGATTTCACAGAACACAAAGAAGTTTCTCAGAAAGCTTCCTTCTCTTCGTTATCGGAGGATATTTCCTTTATCCCTATAGTCTTCAAAGGGATCCGAAATATGTTTTCTCAGATTCCACAGAAATAAGGCTAGCAAAGAGATCCACGAAATACAGATGTAACTCGGTGAGATGAATTAACAGAACACTAAGCAGTTTCTCATAAAGCTTCTTTCCAGATTTCATCTGAGGATATTTCCTTTTTCACCATAGCACTCTATGTGCTTCCAAATATCACTTTACCCATTCCACAAGAACTGTCTTAGCGAAAGGCTTCTTGACGGGAAACTGTAACTCTGTAAGATGATTTCACAGATCACAAAGAAGTTTCTCAGAAACCTTCTTTCTCTTTGTTATCGGAGGATATTTCCTTTGGCCCTATAGTCTTCAAAGGGATCCGAAATATCTGCTCTCAGATTCCACAGAAATAAGGCTAGCAAAGAGATCCACGAAATACAGATGTAACTCTGTGAGATGAATTAACAGAACACTAAGCAGTTTCTCATAAAGCTTCTTTCCAGATTTCATCTGAGGATATTACCTTTTTCACCAAAGCCCTCTATTCGCTCCCAAATATCACTTTGACAATTCCACAAGAACTGTCTTAGCGAAAGTCTTCTTGAGGCGAAAGCTGTAACTCTGTGAGATGATTTCACAGAACACAAAGAAGTTTCTCAGAAAGCTTCTTACTCTTTGTTATCGGAGGATATTTTCTTTGGCCCAATAGTCTTCTAAGGGATCCGAAATATCTGTTCTCGGATTCCACAGAAATAAGTCTAGCAAAGAGATCCACGAAATACAGATGTAACGCTGTGAGATGAATTAACAGAACACTAAGCAGTTTCTCAGAAAGCTTCTTTCCAGATTTCATCTGAGGATATTTCCTTATTCAGCATAGCCCTCTATGAGCTTCCAAATATCGCTTTGGAAATTCCACAAGAACTGTCTTAGCGAAAGGCTTCTTGAGTGGAAAGCTGTAACTCTCTGAGATGATTTCACAGAACACAAAGAAGTTTCTCAGAAAGCTTCTTTCTCTTTGTTATCGGAGGATATTTCCTTTGGCCCTATAGTCTTCAAAGGGATCCGAAATATCTGTTCTCAGATTCCACAGAAATAAGGCTAGCAAAGAGATCCACGACATACAGATGTAACTCTGTGAGATGAATTAACGGAACACTAAGCAGTTTCTCAGAAAGCTTCTTTCCAGATTTCATCTGAGGATATTTTCTTCTTCACCATAGCCCTCTATGAGCTTCCAAATATCGCTTTGGAAATTCCACAAGAACTGTCTTAGCCAAAGGCTTCTTGAGTGGAAAGCTGTAACTCTGTGAGATGATTTCACAGAACACAAAGAAGTTTCTCAGAAAGCTTCTTTCTCTTTGTTATCGGAGGATATTTCCTTTAGCCCTATAGTCTTCAAAGGGATCCGAAATATCTGTTCTCAGATTCCACAGAAATAAGGCTAGCAAAGAGATCCACGACATACAGATGTAACTCTGTGAGATGAATTAACAGAACACTAAGCAGTTTCTCAGAAAGCTTCTTTCCAGATTTCATCTCAGGATATTTCCTTTTTCACCATAGCCCTCTATGCGCTTCCAAATATCACTTTGCCTATTCCACAACAACTGTCCTCGCTAAAGGCTTCTTGAGGGGAAAGCTGTTACTCTGTGAGATGATTTCAAAGAACACAAAGAAGTTTCTCAGAAAGCTTCTTTCTAGTTGTTATCGGAGGATATTTCCTTTGGCCCTAGAGTCTTCAAAGGATCCGAAATATCTGTTCTCAGATTAAACAGAATTATGGCTAGCAAAGAGATCCAAGAATTACAGATGTAACTCTGTGAGATGAATTAACAGAACACTAAGCAGTTTCTCAGAATGTTTCTTTGCAGATTTCATCTGAGGATATTTCCTTTTTCACCATAGCCCTCTATGCGCTTCCAAATATCACTTTGCCAATTCCACAAGAACTGTCTTAGCGAAAGGATTCTTGAGGGGAAAGCTGTAACTCTGTGAGATGATTTCACAGAACACAAAGAAGTTTCTCAGAAAGCTTCTTTCTCTTTGTTATCGGAGGATATTTCCTTAGGCCCTATAGTCTTCCAAGGAATCTGAAGTATCTGTTCTCAGATTCCACAGAAATAAGGCTAGCAAAGAGATCCACGAAATACAGATGTAACTCTGTGAGATGAATTAACAGAACACTAAGCAGTTTCTCAGAAAGCTTCTTTCCAGATTTCATCTGAGGATATTTGCTTCTTCACCATAGCCCTCTATGCGCTTCCCAATATCACTTTGCCAATTCCACAAGAACTGTCTTAGCGAAAGGCTTCTTGAGGGGAAAGCTGTAACTCTGTGAGATGATTTCACAGAACACAAAGAAGTTTCTCAGAAAGCTTCCTTCTCTTCGTTATCGGAGGATATTTCCTTTATCCCTATAGTCTTCAAAAGGATCCGAAATATGTTTTCTCAGATTCCACAGAAATAAGGCTAGCAAAGAGATCCACGAAATTCAGATGTAACTCGGTGAGATGAACTAACGGAACACTAAGCAGTTTCTCATAAAGCTTCTTTCCAGATTTCATCTGAGGATATTTCCTTTTTCACCATAGCACTCTATGTGCTTCCAAATATCACTTTGCCCATTCCACAAGAACTGTCTTAGCGAAAGGCTTCTTGACGGGAAACTGTAACTCTGTAAGATGATTTCACAGATCACAAAGAAGTTTCTCAGAAACCTTCTTTCTCTTTGTTATCGGAGGATATTTCCTTTGGCCCTATAGTCTTCAAAGGGATCCGAAATATCTGTTCTCGGATTCCACAGAAATAAGTCTAGCAAAGAGATCCACGAAATACAGATGTAACGCTGTGAGATGAATTAACAGAACACTAAGCAGTTTCTCAGAAAGCTTCTTTCCAGATTTCATCTGAGGATATTTCCTTATTCAGCATAGCCCTCTATGAGCTTCCAAATATCGCTTTGGAAATTCCACAAGAACTGTCTTAGCGAAAGGCTTCTTGAGTGGAAAGCTGTAACTCTGTGAGATGATTTCACAGAACACAAAGAAGTTTCTCAGAAAGCTTCTTTCTCTTTGTTATCGGAGGATATTTCCTTTAGCCCTATAGTCTTCAAAGGGATCCGAAATATCTGTTCTCAGATTCCACAGAAATAAGGCTAGCAAAGAGATCCACGACATACAGATGTTACTCTGTGAGATGAATTAACAGAACACTAAGCAGTTTCTCAGAAAGCTTCTTTCCAGATTTCATCTCAGGATATTACCTTTTTCACCATAGCCCTCTAGGGGTTCCAAATATCACTTTGCCTATTCCACAAGAACTGTCCTAGCGAAAGGCTTCTTGAGGGGAAAGCTGTAACTCTGTGAGATGATTTCACAGAACACAAAGAAGTTTCTCAGAAAGCTTCCTTCTCTTTGTTATCGGAGGATATTTCCTTTGGCCCTATAGACTTCTAATTGATCCGAAATATCTGTTCTCAGATTCCACAGGAATAAGGCTAGCAAAGAGATCCACGAAATACAGATGTAACTCTGTGAGATGAAGTAACAGAACACTAAGCAGTTTCTCAAAAAGCTTCTTTCCAGATTTCATCTGAGGACATTTCCTTTTTCACCAGAGCCCTCTATGCGCTTCCAAATATCGCTTTGCCAATTCCACAAGAACCGTCTTAGCGAAAGGCCTCTTGAGGGGAAAGCTGTAACTCTGTGAGATGATTTCACAGAACACAAAGAAGTTTCTCAGAAAGCTACTTTCTCTTTGTTATCGGAGGATATTTCCTTTGGCCCTATAGTCTTCAAAGGGATTCGAAATATCTGTTAACAGATTCCACAGAAATAAGGCTAGCAAAGAGATCCACGAAATGCAGATGTTACTCTGTGAGATGAATTAACAGAACACTAAGCAGTTTCTCAGAAAGCTTCCTTCCAGATTTCATCTGAGGATATTTCCTTTTTCACCATAGCCCTCTATGGGCTTCCAAATATCACTTAGCCAATTCCACAAGAACTGTCCTAGCGAAAGGCTTCTTGAGAGGAAAGCTGCAACTCTGTGAGATGATTTCACAGAACACAAAGAAGTTTCTCAGAAAGCTTCTTTCTCTTTGTTATCGTAGGATATTTCCTTTGGCGCTAGGGTCTTCAAAGGGATCCAAAATATCTCTTCTCAGATTCCACAAAAATGAGGCTAGCAAAGAGATCCACGAATTACAGATGTAACTCTGTGAGATGAATTAACAGAACACTTAGCAGTTTCTCAGAATGTTTCTTTCCAGATTTCATCTGAGGATATTTCCTTTTTCACCATAGCCCTCTATACGCTTCCAAATATCACTTTGCCAATTCCACCAGAGCTGTCTTAGCGAAAAGCTTCTTGAGGGGAAAGCTGTAACTCTGTGAGATGATTTCACAGAACACAAAGAAGTTTCTCAGAAAGCTTCTTTCTCTTTGTTATCGGAGGATATTTCCTTTGGCCATAGAGTCTTCAAAGGGATCCGAAATATCTGTTCTCAGATTCCACAGAAATAAGGCTAGCAAAGAGATCCACGAAATACAGATGTAACTCTGTGAGATGAATTAACAGAACACTAAGCAGTTTCTCAAAAAGCTTCTTTCCAGATTTCATCTGAGGACATTTCCTTTTTCACCATAGCCCTCTATGCGCTTCCAAATATCGCTTTGCCAATTCCACAAGAACCGTCTTAGCGAAAGGCCTCTTGAGGGGAAAGCTGTAACTCTGTGAGATGATTTCACAGAACACAAAGAAGCTTCTCAGAAAGCTACTTTCTCTTTGTTATCGGAGGATATTTCCTTTGGCCCTATAGTCTTCAAAGGGATTCGAAATATCTGTTAACAGATTCCACAGAAATAAGGCTAGCAAAGAGATCCACGAAATACAGATGTAACTCTGTGAGATGAATTAACAGAACACTAAGCAGTTTCTCAGAAAGCTTCTTTCAGGATTTCATCTGAGGATATTTCCTTTTTCACCATAGCCCTCTAAGGGCTTCAAAATATCACTTTGCCAATTCCACAAGAACTGTCTTAGCGAAAGGCTTCTTCAGGGGAAAGCCGTAACTCTGTGACATGATTTCACAGAACACAAAGAAGTTTCTCAGAAAGCTTCTTTCTGTTTGTTATCGGAGGATATTTCCTTTGGCCCTATAGTCTTCTTAGGGATCCGAAATATCTTTTCTCAGATTCCACAGAAATAAGGCTAGCAAAGAGATCCACGAAGTACAGATGTAACTCTGTGAGATGAATTAACAGAACACTAAACAGTTTCTCAGAAAGCTTCTTTCCAGATTTCATTTCAGGATATTTACTTTTTCACCATAGCCCTCTATGCGCTTCCAAATATCACCTTGCCAATTCCACAAGAACTGTCTTTGCGAAAGGCTGCTTGAGGGGAAAGCTGTAACTCTGTGAGATGATTTCACAGAACACAAGGAAGTTTCTCAGAAAGCTTCTTTCTCTTTGTTATCGGAGGATATTTCCTTTGGCCCTATAGACTTCTAATTGATCCGAAATATCTGTTCTCAGATTCCACAGGAATAAGGCTAGCAAAGAGAACCACGAAATACAGATGTAACTCTGTGAGATGAAGTAACAGAACACTAAGCAGTTTCTCAAAAAGCTTCTTTCCAGATTTCATCTGAGGACATTTCCTTTTTCACCTTAGCCCTCTATGCGCTTCCAAATATCGCTTTGCCAATTCCACAAGAACCGTATCAGCGAAAGGCCTCTTGAGGGGCAAGCTGTAACTCTGTGAGATGATTTCACAGAACACAAAGAAGTTTCTCAGAAAGTTACTTTCTCTTTGTTATCGGAGGATATTTCCTTTGGCCCTATAGTCTCAAAGGGATTCGAAATATCTGTTAACAGATTCCACAGAAATAAGGCTAGCAAAGAGATCCACGAAATGCAGATGTAACTCTGTGAGATGAAATAACAGAACACTAAGCAGTTTCTCAGAAAACTTCTTTCCAGATTTCATCTGAGGATATTTCCTTTTTCACCATAGCCCTCTATGGGCTTCCAAATATCACTTAGCCAATTCCACAAGAACTGTCCTAGCGAAAGGCTTCTTGAGAGGAAAGCTGCAACTCTGTGAGATGATTTCACAGAACACAAAGAAGTTTCTCAGAAAGCTTCTTTCTCGTTTTTATCGGAGTATAGTTCCTTTGGCACTAGGGTCTTCAAAGGGATCCGAAATATCTGTTCTCAGATTCCACAGAAATAAGGCTAGCAAAGAGATCCACGAATTACAGATGTAACTCTGTGAGATGAATTAACAGAGCACTTAGCAGTTTCTCAGAATGTTTCTTTCCAGATTTCATCTGAGGATATTTCCTTTTTCACCATAGCCCTCTAGGCGCTTCCAAATATCACTTTGCCAGTTCCACCAGAGCTGTCTTAGCGAAAGGCTTCTTGAGGGGAAAGCTGTAACTCTTTGAGATGATTTCACAGAACACAAAGAAGTTTCTCAGAAAGCTTCTTTCTCTTTGTTATCGGAGGATATTTCCTTTGGCCCTATAGTCATCCAAGGGATCTGAAGTATCTGTTCTCAGATTACACAGAAATAAGGCTAGCAAAGAGATCCACGAAATACAGATGTAACTCTGTGAGATGAATTAACAGAACACTAAGCAGTTTCTCAGAAAGCTTCTTTCCAGATTTCATCTGTGGATATTTCCTTTTTCACCATAGCCCTCTATGGGCTTCCAAATATCACTTAGCCAATTCCACAATAACTGTCCTACCGAAAGGCTTCTTGAGAGGAAAGCTGTAACTCTGTGAGATGATTTCACAGAAAACAAAGAAATTTCTCAGAAAGCTTCTTTCTCGTTGTTATCGGAGGATATTTCCTTTGGCGCTAGGGTCTTCAAAGATATCCGAAATATCTGTTCTCAGATTCCACAGAAATAAGGCTAGCAAAGAGATCCACGAATTACAGATGTAACTCTGTGAGATGAATTAACAGAACACTTAGCAGTTTCTCAGAATGTTTCTTTCCAGATTTCATCTGAAGATATTTCCTTTTTCACCATAGCCCTCTAGCGCTTCCAAATATCACTTTGCCAATTCCACCAGAGCTGTCTTAGCGAAAGGCTTCTTGAGTGGAAAGCTGTAACTCTTTGAGATGATTTCACAGAACACAAAGAAGTTTCTCAGAAAGCTTCTTTCTCTTTGTTATCGGAGGATATTTCCTTTGGCCCTATAGTCTTCAAAGGGATCCGAAATATCTGTTCTCAGATTCCACAGAAATAAGGCTAGCAAAGAGATCCACGAAATACAGATGTAACTCTGTGAGATGAACTAACAGAACACTAAGCAGTTTCTCAGAAAGCTTCTTTCCAGATTTCATCTGAGGATATTTGCTTCTTCACCATAGCCCTCTATGCGCTTCCAAATATCACTTTGCCAATTCCACAAGAACTATTTTAGCGAAAGGCTTCTTGACGGGAAACTGTAACTCTGTGAGATGATTTCACAGAACCCAAAGAAGTTTCTCAGAAAGATTCTTTCTCTTTGTTATCGGAGGATATTTCCTTTGGTTCTATTGTCTTCTAAGGGAGCCGAAATATCTCTTCTCAGATTCCACAGAAATAAGGCTAGCAAAGAGATCCACGAAATACAGATGTAACTCTGTGAGATGAATTAACAGAACACTAAGCAGTTTCTCACAAAGCTTCTTTCCAGATTTCATCTGAGGATATTTCCTTTTTCACCATAGCCCTCTTTGCGCTTCCAAATATCACTTAGCCAATTCCACAAGAACCGTCTTTCCGAAAGGCTTCCTGAGGGGAAAGCTGTAACTCTGTGAGATGATTTCACAGAACACAAAGAAGTTTCTCAGAAAGCTTCTTTCTCTTTGTTATCGGAGGATATTTCCTTTGGCCCTATAGTCTTCAAAGGAATCCGAAATATCTGTTCTCAGATTTTACAGAAATAAGGCTAGCAAAGAGATCCTCGAAATACAGATGTAACTCTGTGAGATGAATTAACAGAACACTTAGCAGTTTCTCAGAATGTTTCTTTCCAGATTTCATCTGAGGATATTTCCTTTTTCACCATAGCCCTCTATGCGCTTCCAAATATCACTTTGCCAATTCCACCAGAGCTGTCTTAGCGAAAGGCTTCTTGAGGGGAAAGCTGTAACTCTGTGAGATGATTTCACAGAACACAGAGAAGTTTCTGAGAATGCTTCTTTCTCTTTGTTATCGTAGGATATTTCCTTTGGCCCTATAGTCTTCCAAGGGATCTGAAGTATCTGTTCTCAGATACTACAAAAATAAGGCTAGCAAAGTGATCCACGAAATACAGATGTAACTCTGTGAGGTGAATTAACAGAACACTAAGGAGTTTCTCAGAAAGCTTCTTTCCAGATTTCATCTGAGGATATTTGCTTCTACACCATAGCACTCTATGCGCTTCCAAATATCACTTTGCCAATTCCACAAGAACTGTCTTAGCGAAAGGCTTCTTGTCGGGAAACTGTAACTCTGTGAGATGATTTCACAGAACCCAAAGAAGTTTCTCAGAAAGCTTCTTTCTCTTTGTTATCGGAGGATATTTCCTTAGGTTCTATTGTCTTCTAAGGGAGCCGAAATATCTGTTCTCAGATTCCACAGAAATAAGGCTAGCAAAGAGATCCACGAAATACAGATGTAACTCTGTGAGATGAATTAACAGACCACTAAGCAGTTTCTCAGAAAGCTTCTTTCCAGATTTCATCTGAGGATATTTCCTTTTTCAACATAGCCCTCTATGGGCTTCCAAATATCACCTTGCCAATTCCACAAGAACTGTCCTCGCTAAAGGCTTCTTGAGGGTAAAGCTGTAACTCTGTGAGATTATTTAACAGAACACAAAGAAGTTTCTCAGAAAGCTTCTTTCTCATTGTTATCGGAGGATATTTCCTTTGGCCCTAGAGTCTTCAAAGGGATCAGAAATATCTGTTCTCAGATTTCACAGAAATAAGGCTAGCAAAGAGATCCACGAATTACAGATGTAACTCTGTGAGATGAATTAACAGAACTCAAAGCAGTTTCTCAGAATGTTTCTTTCCAGATTTCAACTGAGGATATTTCCTTTTTTACCATAGCCCTCTATGCGCTTCCATATATCACTTTTCCAATTCCACAAGAACTGTCTTAGCGAAAGGATTCTTGAGGGGAAAGCTGTAACTCTGTGAGATGATTTCACAGAACACAAAGAAGTTTCTCAGAAAGCTTCTTTCTCTTTGTTATCGGAGGATATTTCCTTGGGCCCTATAGTCTTCCAAGGGATCTGAAGTATCTGTTCTCAGATTCCACAGAAATAAGGCTAGCAAAGAGATCCACGAAATACAGATGTAACTCTGTGAGATGAATTAACAGAACACTAAGCAGTTTCTCAGAAAGCTTCTTTCTAGATTTCATCTGAGGATATTTGCCTATTCACCATAGCCCTCTATGCGCTTCCAAATATCACTTTGCCAATTCCACAAGACCTGTCTTAGCGAAAGGCTTCTTGAGGGGAAAGCTGTAACTCTGTGAGATGATTTCACAGAACCCAAAGAAGTTTCTCAGAAAGCTTCTTTCTCTTTGTTATCGGAGGATATTTCCTTTATCCCTATAGTCTTCAAAGGGATACGAAATATGTTTTCTAAGATTCCACAGAAATAAGGCTAGCAAAGAGATCCACGAAATACAGATGTAACTCTGTGAGATGAATTAACAGAACACTAAGCAGTTTCTCAGAAAGCTTCATTCCAGATTTCATCTGAGGATATTTCCTTTTTCACCATAGCACTCAATGCGCTTCCACATATCACTTTGCCCATCCCACAAGAACTGTCTTAGCGAAAGACTTCTTGACGGGAAACTGTAACTCTGTAAGATGATTTCACAGAACACAAAGAAGTTTCTCACAAACCTTCTTTCTCTTTGTTATCGGAGGATATTTCCTTTGGCCCTATAGTCTTCAAACGGATCCGAAATATCTGCTCTCAGATTCCACAGAAATAAGGCTAGCAAAGAGATCCACGAAATACAGATTTAACTCTGTGAGATTAATTAACAGAACACTAAGCAGTTTCTCATAAAGCTTCTTTCCAGATTTCATCTGAGGATATTACCTTTTTCACCAAAGCCCTCTATTCGCTCCCAAATATCACTTTGACAATTCCACAAGAACTGTCTTAGCGAAAGGCTTCTTGAGGGGAAAGCTGTAACTCTGTGAGATGATTTCACAGAACACAAAGAAGTTTCTCAGAAAGCTTCTTTCTCTTTGTTATCGGAGGAGATTTCCTTAGGCCCTATACTCTTCCAAGGGATCTGAAGTATCTGTTCTCAGATTCCACAGAAATAAGGCTAGCAAAGAGATCCACGAAATACAGATGTAACTCTGTGAGATGAATAAACAGAACACTAAGCAGTTTCTCAGAAAGCTTCTTTCCAGATTTCATCTGAGGATATTTGCCTCTTCACCATAGCCCTCTATGCGCTTCCAAATATCACTTAGCCAATTCCACAAGAACTGTCTTAGCGAAAGGCTTCTTGAGGGGAAAGCTGTAACTCTGTGAGATGATTTCACAGAAACAAAAGAAGTTTCTCAGAAAGCTTCTTTCTCTTTGTTATCGGAGGATATTTCCTTTATACCTATAGACTTCAAAGGGATACGAAATATGTTTTCTCAGATTCCACAGAAATAAGGCTAGCAAAGAGATCCACGAAATACAGATGTAACTCTGTGAGATGAATTAACAGAACACTAAGCAGTTTCTCAGAAAGCTTCATTCCAGATTTCATCTGAGGATATTTCCTTTTTCACCATAGCACTCTATGCGCTTCCGAATATCACTTTGCCCATTCCAGAAGAACTGTCTTAGCGAAAGGCTTCTTGACGGGAAACTGTAACTCTGTAAGAAGATTTCACAGAACACAAAGAAGTTTCTCAGAAACCTTCTTTCTCTTTGTTATCGGAGGATATTTCCTTTGGCCCTATAGTCTTCAAAGGGATCCGAAATATCTGCTCTCAGATTCCACAGAAATAAGGCTAGCAAAGAGATCCACGAAATACAGATGTAAATCTGTGAGATTAATTAACAGAACACTAAGCAGTTTCTCATAAAGCTTCTTTCGAGATTTCATCTGAGGATATTACCTTTTTCACCAAAGCCCTCTATTCGCTCCCAAATATCACTTTGACAATTCCACAAGAACTGTCTTAGCGAAAGGTTTCTTGAGGGGAAAGCTGTAACTCTGTGAGATGATTTCACAGAACACAAAGAAGTTTCTCAGAAAGCTTCTTTCTCTTTGTTATCGGAGGATATTTCCTTTCGCCCAATAGTCTTCTAAGGGATCCGAAATATCTGTTCTCGGATTCCACAGAAATAAGGCTAGCAAAGAGATCCACGAATTACAGATGTAACTCTGTGAGATGAATTAACAGAACACTAGGCAGTTTCTCAGAATGTTTCTTTCCAGATTTCATCTGAGGATATTTCCTTTTTCACCATAGCCCTCTATGGGCTTCCAAATATCACTTTGCCAATTCCACCAGAGCTGTCTTAGCGAAAGGCTTCTTGAGGGGAAAGCTGTAACTCTGTGAGTAGATTTCACAGAACACAAAGAAGTTTCTCAGAAAGCTTCTTTCTCTTTGTTCTCGGAGGATATTTCCTTTGGCCCAATAGTCTTCTAAGGGATCCGAAATATCTGTTCTCGGATTCCACAGAAATAAGGCTAGCAAAGAGATCCACGAATTACAGATGTAACTCTGTGAGATGAATTAACAGAACACTAGGCAGTTTCTCAGAATGTTTCTTTCCAGATTTCATCTGAGGATATTTCCTTTTTCACCATAGCCCTCTTTGCGCTTCCAAATATCACTTTTCCAATTCCACAAGAACCGTCTTACCAAAAGGCTTCTTGAGGGGAAAGCTGTAACTCTGTGAGATGATTTCACAGAACACAAAGAAGTTTCTCAGAAAGCTTCTTTCTCTTTGTTATCGGAGGATATTTCCTTTGGTCTAAGAGTCTTCAATCGGATCCGAAATATCTGTTCTCAAATTCCACAGAAATAAGGCTAGCAAAGAGATCCACGAAATACAGATGTAACTCTGTGAGATGAATTAACAGAACACTAAGCAGTTTCTCAGAAAGTTTCTTTCCAGACTTCATCTTAGGATATTTCCTTTTGCACCATAGCCCTCTATGCGCTTCCAAATATCACTTTGCCAATTCCACAACAACTGTCTTAGCGAAAGGCTTCTTGAGGGGAAAGCTGTAAGTCTGTGAGATGATTTCACAGAACACAAAGAAGTTTCTCAGAAAGCTTATTTCTCGTTGTTATCGGAGGATTTTCCCTTGGCCCTAGAGTTTTCAAAGGGATCCGAAATATCTGTTCTCAGATTCCACAGAAATAAGGCTAGCAAAGAGATCCACGAATTACAGATATAACTCTGTGAGATGAATTAACAGAACACTAAGCAGTTTCTCAGAATGTTTCTTTCCAGATTTCATCTGAGGATATTTCCTTTTTCACCATAGCCCTCTATGCGCTTCCAAATATCACTTTGCAAATTCCACAAGAACTGTCTTAGCGAAAGGCTTCTTCAGGGGAAAGCTGTAACTCTGTGAGATGATTTCACAGAACACAAAGAAGTTTCTCAGAAAGCTTCTTTCTCTTTGTTATCGGAGGATATTTCCTTTGGCCCTGTAGTCTTCCAAGGGATCCGAAATATCTGTTCTCAGATTCCACAGAAATAAGGCTAGCAAAGAGATCCACGAAATACAGATGTAACTCTGTGAGATGAATTAACAGAACACTAAGCAGTTTCTCAGAAAGCTTCTTTCCAGATTTCATCTGAGGATATTTCCTTTTTCACCATAGCCCACTTAGGGCTTCCAAATATCACTTTGCCAATTCCACAACAACTGTCATAGCGAAAGGCTTCTTGAGGGGAAAGCTGTAACTCTGTGAGATGATTTCACAGAACACAAAGAAGTTTCTCAGAAATCTTCTTTCTCTTCGTTATCGGAGGATATTTCCTTTGGCCATATAGACTTCTAAGGGATCCGAAATATCTGTTCTCAGATACCACATAAATAAGGCTAGCAAAGACATCCACGAAATACAGATGTAACTCTGTGAGATGAATTAACAGAACACTGAGAAGTTTCTCAGAAAGCTTCATTCCAGATTTCATCTGATGATATTTCCTATTTCACCGTAGCCCTTTTTGGGCTTCGAAATATCACTTTGCCAAATCCACAAGAACTGTCTTAGCGAAAGGCTTCTTGAGGGGAAAGCTGTAACTCTGTGAGATGATTTCACAGAACAGAAAGAAGTTTCTCGGAAAGCTTCTTTCTCTTTGTTATCGGAGGATATTTCCTTTGGCCCTATAGTCTTCTAAGGGATCCGAAATATCTGTTCTCAGACTCCACAGAAATAAGGCTAGCAAGGAGATCCACGAAATAGAGATGTAACTCTGTGAGATGAATTAACAGAACACTAAGCAGTTTCTCAGAAAGGTTCTTTCCAGATTTCATCTGAGGATATTTCCTTTTTCACCATAGCCCTCTAAGGGCTTCCAAATATCACTTTGCCAATTCCACAAGAACCGTCTTACCGAAAGGCTTCCTGAGGGGAAAGCTGTAACTCTGTGAGATGATTTCACAGAACACAAAGAAGTTTCTCAGAAAGCTTCTTTCTCTTTGTTATCGGAGGATATTTCCTTTGGCCCTAGAGTCTTCAAAGGGATCCGAAATATCTGTTCTCAGATTCCAAAGAAATAAGGCTAGCAAAGAGATCCACGATATACAGATGTAACTCTGTGAGATGAATTAACAGAACACTAAGCAGTTTCTCAGAAAGCTTCTTTCTGGATTTCATCTGAGGATATTTCCTTTTTCACCATAGCACTCTATGCGCTTCCAAATATCACTTTGCCAATTCCACAAGAACTGTCTTAGCGAAAGGCTTCTTGAGGGGAAAGCCGTAACTCTGTGACATGATTTCACAGAACACAAAGAAGTTTCTCAGAAAGCTTCTTTCTCTTTGTTATCGGACGATATTTCCTTTGGCCCTATAGTCTTCTTAGGGATCCGATATATCTTTTCTCAGATTCCACAGAAATAAGGCTAGCAAAGAGATCCACGAAACACAGATGTAACTCTGTGAGATGAATTAACAGAACACTAAGCAGTTTCTCAGAAAGCTTCTTTCCAGATTTCATCTCAGGATATTTACTTTTTCACCATTGACCTCTATGCGCTTCCAAATATCACCTTGCCAATTCCACAAGAACTGTCTTAGCGAAAGGCTGCTTGAGGGGAAAGCTGTAACTCTGTGAGATGATTTCACAGAACACAAAGAAGTTTCTCAGAAAGCTTCTTTCTCTTTGTTATCGGAGGATATTTCCTTTGGCCCTATAGACTTCTAATTGATCCGAAATATCTGTTCTCAGATTCCACAGAAATAAGGCTAGCAAAGAGATCCACGAAATACAGATGTAACTCTGTGAGATGAATTAACAGAACACTTAGCAGTTTCTCAGAATGTTTCTTTCCAGATTTCATCTGAGGATATTTCCTTTTTCACCACAGCCCTCTATGCGCTTCCAAATATCACTTTGCCAATTCCACCAGAGCTGTCTTAGCGAAAAGCTTCTTGAGGGGAAAGCTGTAACTCTGTGAGATGATTTCACAGAACACAAAGAAGTTTCTCAGAAAGCTTCTTTCTCTTTGTTATCGGAGGATATTTCCTTTGGCCATAGAGTCTTCAAAGGGATCCGAAATATCTGTTCTCAGATTCCACAGAAATAAGGCTAGCAAAGAGATCCACGAAATACAGATGTAACTCTGTGAGATGAATTAACAGAACACTAAGCAGTTTCTCAAAAAGCTTCTTTCCAGATTTCATCTGAGGACATTTCCTTTTTCACCATAGCCCTCTATGCGCTTCCAAATATCGCTTTGCCAATTCCACAAGAACCGTCTTAGCGAAAGGCCTCTTGAGGGGAAAGCTGTAACTCTGTGAGATGATTTCACAGAACACAAAGAAGTTTCTCAGAAAGCTACTTTCTCTTTGTTATCGGAGGATATTTCCTTTGGCCCTATAGTCTTCAAAGGGATTCGAAATATCTGTTAACAGATTCCACAGAAATAAGGCTAGCAAAGAGATACACGAAATGCAGATGTAACTCTGTGAGATGAAATAACAGAACACTAAGCAGTTTCTCAGAAAACTTCTTTCCAGATTTCATCTGAGGATATTTCCTTTTTCACCATAGCCCTCTATGGGCTTCCAAATATCACTTAGCCAATTCCACAAGAACTGTCCTAGCGAAAGGCTAATGGAGAGGAAAGCTGCAACTCTGTGAGATGATTTCTCAGAACACAAAGAAGTTTCTCAGAAAGCTGCTTTCTCGTTTTTATCGGAGTATACTTCCTTTGGCACTAGGGTCTTCAAAGGGATCCAAAATATCTGTTCTCAGATTCCACAGAAATAAGGCTAGCAGAGAGATCCACGAATTACAGATGTAACTCTGTGAGATGAATTAACAGAACACTAAGCAGTTTCTCAAAAAGCTTCTTTCCAGAATTCATCTGAGGATATTTCCTTTTTCACCATAGCCCTCTATGCGCTTCCAAATATCACTTTGCCAATTCCACCAGAGCTGTCTTAGCGAAAGGCTTCTTGAGGGGAAAGCTGTAACTCTTTGAGATGATTTCACAGAACACAAAGAAGTTTCTCAGAAAGCTTCTTTCTCTTTGTTATCAGAGGATATTTCCTTTGGCCCTATAGTCATCCAAGGGATCTGAAGTATCTGTTCTCAGATTACACAGAAATAAGGCTAGCAAAGAGATCCACGAAATACAGATGTAACTCTGTGAGATGAATTAACAGAACCCAAAGAAGTTTCTCAGAAAGCTTCTTTCTCTTTGTTATCGGAGGATATTTCCTTTATCCCTATAGTCTTCAAAGGGAACCGAAATATGTTTTCTCAGATTCCACAGAAATAAGGCTAGCAAAGAGATCCACGAAATACAGATCTAACTCTGTGAGATGAATTAAGAGAACACTAAGCAGTTTCTCAGAAAGCTTCATTCCAGATTTCATCTGAGGATATTTCCTTTTTCACCATAGCACTCTATGCGCTTCCAAATATCACTTTGCCCATTCCACAAGAACTGTCTTAGCGAAAGACTTCTTGACGGGAAACTGTAACTCTGTAAGATGATTTCACAGAACACAAAGAAGTTTCTCAGAAACCTTCTTTCTCTTTGTTATCGGAGGATATTTCCTTTGGCCCTATAGTCTTCAAAGGGATCCGAAATATCTGCTCTCAGATTCCACAGAAATAAGGCTAGCAAAGAGATCCACGAAATACAGATGTAACTCTGTGAGATGAATTAACAGAACACTAAGCAGTTTCTCATAAAGCTTCTTTCCAGATTTCATCTGAGGATATTACCTTTTTCAACAAAGCCCTCTATTCGCTCCCAAATATCACTTTGACAATTCCACAAGAACTGTCTTAGCGAAAGGCTTCTTGAGGGGAAAGCTGTAACTCTGTGAGATGATTTCACAGAACACAAAGAAGTTTCTCAGAAAGCTTCTTTCTCTTTGTTATCGGAGGATATTTCCTTTGGCCCAATAGTCTTCTAAGGGATCCGAAATATCTGTTCTCGTATTCCACAGAAATAAGGCTAGCAAAGAGATCCACGAAATACAGCTGTAACTCTGTGAGATGAATTAACAGAACACTAAGCAGATTCTCAGAAAGCTTCTTTCCAGATTTCATCTGAGGATATTTCCTTATTCAGCATAGCCCTCTATGAGCTTCCAAATATCGCTTTGGAAATTCCACAAGAACTGTCTTAGCAAAAGGCTTCTTGAGTGGAAAGCTGTAACTCTGTGAGGTGATTTCCCAGAACACAAAGAAGTTTCTCAGAAAGCTTCTTTCTCTTTGTTATCGGAGGATATTTCCTTTGGCCCTATAGTCCTCAAAGGGATCCGAAATATCTGTTCTCAGATTCCACAGAAATAAGGCTAGCAAAGAGATCCACGAAATACAGATGTAACTCTGTGAGATGAATTAACAGAACACTAAGCAGTTTCTCAGAAAGCTTCTTTCCAGATTTCATCTCAGGATATTTCCTGTTTCACCATAGCCCTCTATGGGCTTCCAAATATCACTCTGCCTATTCCACAAGAACTGTCCTAGCGAAAGGCTTCTTGAGGGGAAAGCTGTAACTCTGTGAGATGATTTCACAGAACACAAAGAAGTTTCTCAGAAAGCTTCTTTCTCGTTTTTATCGGAGTATATTTCCTTTGGCGCTAGTGTCTTCAAAGGGATCCAAAATATCTGTTCTCAGATTCCACAGAAATAAGGCTAGCAAAGACATCCACGAATTACAGATGTAACTCTGTGAGATGAATTAACAGAACACTTAGCAGTTTCTCAGAAAGCTTCTTTCCAGATTTCATCTGAGGATATTTCCTTATTCAGCATAGCCCTCTATGAGCTTCCAAATATCGTTTTGGAAATTCCACAAGAACTGTCTTAGCGAAAGGCTTCTTGAGTGGAAAGCTGAAACTCTGTGAGGTGATTTCACAGAACACAAAGAAGTTTCTCAGAAAGCTTCTTTCTCTTTGTTATCGGAGGATATTTCCTTTGGCCCTATAGTCTTCAAAGGGATCAGAATATGTGTTCTCAGATTCCACAGAAATAAGGCTAGCAAAGAGATCCACGAAATACAGATGTAACTCTGTGAGATGAATTAACAGAACACTAAGCAGTTTCTCAGAAAGCTTCTTTCTGGATTTCATCTGAGGATATTTCCTTTTTCACCATAGCCCTCTAAGGGCTTCAAAATATCACTTTGCCAATTCCACAAGAACTGTCTTAGCGAAAGGCTTCTTGAGGGGAAAGCCGTAACTCTGTGACATGATTTCACAGAACACAAAGAAGTTTCTCAGAAAGCTTCTTTCTCTTTGTTATCGGAGGATATTTCCTTTGGCCCTATAGTCTTCTTAGGGATCCGAAATATCTTTTCTCAGATTCCACAGAAATAAGGCTAGCAAAGAGATCCACGAAATACAGATGTAACTCTGTGAGATGAATTAACAGAACACTAAGCAGTTTCTCAGAAAGCTTCTTTCCAGATTTCATCTGAGGATATTTCCTTTTTCACCGTAGCACTCTATGGGCTTCCAAATATCACTTTGCCAATTCCACAAGAACTGTCTTAGCGAAAGGTTTCTTGAGGGGAAAGCTGTAACTCTGTGAGATGATTTCACAGAACACAAAGAAGTTTCTCAGAAAGCTTCTTTCTCGTTGTTATCGGAGGATATTTCCTTTGGCCATAGAGTCTTCAAAGGGATCCGAAATATCTGTTCTCAGATTCCACAGAAGTAAGGCTAGCAAGCAGATCCACGAAATACAAATGTAACTCTGTGAGATGAATTAACAGAACACTAAGCAGTTTCTCAGAAAGCTTCTTTCCAGATTTCATCTGAGGATATTTCCTTTTTCACCATAGCCCTCTATGGGCTTCCAAATATCACTTAGCCAATTCCACAAGAACTGTCCTAGCGAAAGGCTTCTTGAGAGGAAAGCTGTAACTCTGTGAGATGATTTCACAGAACACAAAGAAGTTTCTCAGAAAGCTTCTTTCTCGTTTTTATCGGAGTATATTTTCTTTGGCGCTAGGGTCTTCAAAGGGATCCGAAATATCTGTTCTCAGATTCCACAGAAATAAGGCTAGCAAAGAGATCCACGAATTACAGATGTAACTCTGTGAGATGAATTAACAGAACACTTAGCAGTTTCTCAGAATGTTTCTTTCCAGATTTCATCTGAGGATATTTCCTTTTTCACCATAGCCCTCTATGCGCTTCCAAATATCACTTTGCCAATTCCACCAGAGCTGTCTTAGCGAAAGGCTTCTTGAGGGGAAAGCTGTAACTCTGTGAGTAGATTTCACAGAACACAAAGAAGTTTCTCAGAAAGCTTCTTTCTCTTTGTTATCGGAGGATATTTCCTTTTGCCCTATACTCTTCCAAGGGATCTGAAGTATCTGTTCTCAGATTCCACAGAAATAAGGCTAGCAAAGAGATCCAGGAAATACAGATGTAACTCTGTGAGATGAATTAACAGAACACTAAGCAGTTTCTCAGAAAGCGTCTTTCCGGATTTCATCTGAGGATATTTCCTTTTTCACCATAGCCCTCTTTGCGCTTCCAAATATCACTTTTCCAATTCCACAAGAACCGTCTTACCAAAAGTCTTCTTGAGGGGAAAGCTGTAACTCTGTGAGATGATTTCACAGAACACAAAGAAGTTTTTCAGAAAGCTTCTTTCTCTTTGTTATCGGAGTATATTTCCTTTGGCCTAAGAGTCTTCAATGGGATCCGAAATATCTGTTCTCAAATTCCACAGAAATAAGGCTAGCAAAGAGATCCACGAAATACAGATGTAACTCTGTGAGATGAATTAACAGAACACTAAGCAGTTTCTCAGAAAGTTTCTTTCCAGACTTCATCTCAGGATATTTCCTTTTGCACCATAGCCCTCTATGCGCTTCCAAATATCACTTTGCCAATTCCACAACAACTGTCTTAGCGAAAGGCTTCTTGAGGGGAAAGCTGTAAGTCTGTGAGATGATTTCACAGAACACAAAGAAGTTTCTCAGAAAGCTTATTTCTCGTTGTTATCGGAGGATTTTCCCTTGGCCCTAGAGTCTTCAAAGGGATCCGAAATATCTGTTCTCAGATTCCACAGAAATAAGGCTAGCAAAGAGATCCACGACATACAGATGTAAATCTGTGAGATGAATTAACAGAACACTAAGCAGTTTCTCAGAAAGCTTCTTTCCAGATTTCATCTCAGGATATTTCCTTTTTCACCATAGCCCTCTATGGGATTCCAAATATCACTTTGCCTATTCCACAAGAACTGTCCTAGCGAAAGGCTTCTTGAGGGGAAAGCTGTAACTCTGTGAGATGATTTCACAGAACACAAAGAAGTTTCTCAGAAAGCTTCTTTCTCTTTGTTATCGGAGGATATTTCCTTTGGCCCTATAGTCTTCAAAGGGATCAGAATATGTGTTCTCAGATTCCACAGAAATAAGGCTAGCAAAGAGATCCACGAAATACAGATGTAACTCTGTGAGATGAATTAACAGAACACTAAGCAGTTTCTCAGAAAGCTTCTTTCTGGATTTCATCTGAGGATATTTCCTTTTTCACCATAGCCCTCTAAGGGCTTCAAAATATCACTTTGCCAATTCCACAAGAACTGTCTTAGCGAAAGGCTTCTTGAGGGGAAAGCCGTAACTCTGTAACATGATTTCACAGAACACAAAGAAGTTTCTCAGAAAGCTTCTTTCTCTTTGTTATCGGAGGATATTTCCTTTGGCCCTATAGTCTTCTTAGGGATCCGATATATCTTTTCTCAGATTCCACAGAAATAAGGCTAGCAAAGAGATCCACGAAACACAGATGTAACTCTGTGAGATGAATTAACAGAACACTAAGCAGTTTCTCAGAAAGCTTCTTTCCAGATTTCATCTCAGGATATTTACTTTTTCACCATAGCCCTCTATGCGCTTCCAAATATCACCTTGCCAATTCCACAAGAACTGTCTTAGCGAAAGGCTGCTTGAGGGGAAAGCTGTAACTCTGTGAGATGATTTCACAGAACACAAAGAAGTTTCTCAGAAAGCTTCTTTCTCTTTGTTATCGGAGGATATTTCCTTTGGCCCTATAGACTTCTAATTGATCCGAAATATCTGTTCTCAGATTCCACAGAAATAAGGCTAGCAAAGAGATCCACGAAATACAGATGTAACTCTGTGAGATGAAGTAACAGAACACTAAGCAGTTTCTCAAAAAGCTTCTTTCCAGATTTCATCTGAGGACATTTCCTTTTTCACCATAGCCCTCTATGCGCTTCCAAATATCGCTTTGCCAATTCCACAAGAACCGTCTTAGCGAAAGGCCTCTTGAGGGGAAAGCTGTAACTCTGTGAGATGATTTCACAGAACACAAAGAGGTTTCTCAGAAAGCTACTTTCTCTTTGTTATCGGAGGATATTTCCTTTGGCCCTATAGTCTTCCAATTGATTCGAAATATCTGTTAACAGATTCCACAGAAATAAGGCTAGCAAAGAGATCCACGAAATACAGATGTAACTCTGTGAGATGAATTAACAGAACACTAAGCAGTTTCTCAAAAAGCTTCTTTCCATATTTCATCTGAGGACATTTCCTTTTTCACCATAGCCCTCTATGCGCTTCCAAATATCGCTTTGCCAATTCCACAAGAACCGTCTTAGCGAAAGGCCTCTTGAGGGGAAAGCTGTAACTCTGTGAGATGATTTCACAGAACACAAAGAAGTTTCTCAGAAAGCTACTTTCTCAGGCCGGGCGCGGTGGCTCAAGCCTGTAATCCCAGCACTTTGGGAGGCCGAGATGGGCGGATCACGAGGTCAGGAGATCGAGACCATCCTGGCTAACACGGTGAAACCCCGTCTCTACTAAAAAATACAAAAAACTAGCCGGGCGCGGTGGCGGGCGCCTGTAGTCCCAACTACTCGGGAGGCTGAGGCAGGAGAATGGCGTGAACCCGGGAGGCGGAGCTTGCAGTGAGCTGAGATCCGGCCAATGCACTCCAGCCTGGGCGGCAGAGCGAGACTCCGTCTCAAAAAAAAAAAAAAAAAAAAAAAAAAAAAAAAAAAAAAAAAAAAGAAAGCTACTTTCTCTTTGTTATCGGAGGATATTTCCTTTGGCCCTATAGTCTTCAAAGGGATTCGAAATATCTGTTAACAGATTCCACAGAAATAAGGCTAGCAAAGAGATCCACGAAATGCAGATGTAACTCTGTGAGATGAAATAACAGAACACTAAGCAGTTTCTCAGAAAACTTCTTTCCAGATTTCATCTGAGGATATTTCCTTTTTCACCATAGCCCTCTATGGGCTTCCAAATATCACTTAGCCAATTCCACAAGAACTGTCCTAGCGAAAGGCTTCTTGAGAGGAAAGCTGCAACTCTGTGAGATGATTTCACAGAACACAAAGAAGTTTCTCAGAAATCTGCTTTCTCGTTTTTATCGGAGTATACTTCCTTTGGCACTAGGGTCTTCAAAGGGATCCAAAATATCTGTTCTCAGATTCCACAGAAATAAGGCTAGCAAAGAGATCCACGAAATACAGATGTAACTCTGTGAGATGAATTAACAGAACACTAAGCAGTTTCTCAAAAAGCTTCTTTCCAGATTTCATCTGAGGACATTTCCTTTTTCACCATAGCCCTCTATGCGCTTCCAAATATCGCTTTGCCAATTCCACAAGAACCGTCTTAGCGAAAGGCCTCTTGAGGGGAAAGCTGTAACTCTGTGAGATGATTTCACAGAACACAAAGAAGTTTCTCAGAAAGCTACTTTCTCTTTGTTATCGGAGGATATTTCCTTTGGCCCTATAGTCTTCAAAGGGATTCGAAATATCTGTTAACAGATTCCACAGAAATAAGGCTAGCAAAGAGATCCACGAAATGCAGATGTAACTCTGTGAGATGAAATAACAGAACACTAAGCAGTTTCTCAGAAAACTTCTTTCCAGATTTCATCTGAGGATATTTCCTTTTTCACCATAGCCCTCTATGGGCTTCCAAATATCACTTAGCCAATTCCACAAGAACTGTCCTAGCGAAAGGCTTCTTGAGAGGAAAGCTGCAACTCTGTGAGATGATTTCACAGAACACAAAGAAGTTTCTCAGAAATCTGCTTTCTCGTTTTTATCGGAGTATACTTCCTTTGGCACTAGGGTCTTCAAAGGGATCCAAAATATCTGTTCTCAGATTCCACAGAAATAAGGCTAGCAAAGAGATCCACGAAATACAGATGTAACTCTGTGAGATGAATTAACAGAACACTAAGCAGTTTCTCAAAAAGCTTCTTTCCAGATTTCATCTGAGGACATTTCCTTTTTCACCATAGCCCTCTATGCGCTTCCAAATATCGCTTTGCCAATTCCACAAGAACCGTCTTAGCGAAAGGCCTCTTGAGGGGAAAGCTGTAACTCTGTGAGATGATTTCACAGAACACAAAGAAGTTTCTCAGAAAGCTACTTTCTCTTTGTTATCGGAGGATATTTCCTTTGGCCCTATAGTCTTCAAAGGGATTCGAAATATCTGTTAACAGATTCCACAGAAATAAGGCTAGCAAAGAGATCCACGAAATGCAGATGTAACTCTGTGAGATGAAATAACAGAACACTAAGCAGTTTCTCAGAAAACTTCTTTCCAGATTTCATCTGAGGATATTTCCTTTTTCACCATAGCCCTCTATGGGCTTCCAAATATCACTTAGCCAATTCCACAAGAACTGTCCTACCGAAAGGCTTCTTGAGAGGAAAGCTGCAACTCTTTGAGATGATTTCACAGAACACAAAGAAGTTTCTCAGAAAGCTGCTTTCTCGTTTTTATCGGAGTATACTTCCTTTGGCACTAGGGTCTTCAAAGGGATCCAAAATATCTGTTCTCAGATTCCACAGAAATAAGGCTAGCAAAGAGATCCACGAATTACAGATGTAACTCTGTGAGATGAATTAACAGAACACTTAGCAGTTTCTCAGAATGTTTCTTTCCAGATTTCATCTGAGGATATTTCCTTTTTCACCATAGGCCTCTATGCGCTTCCAAATATCACTTTGCCAATTCCACCAGAGCTGTCTTAGCGAAAGGCTTCTTGAGGGGAAAGCTGTAACTCTTTGAGATGATTTCACAGAACACAAAGAAGTTTCTCAGAAAGCTTCTTTCTCTTTGTTATCGGAGGATATTTCCTTTGGCCCTATAGTCATCCAAGGGATCTGAAGTATCTGTTCTCAGATTACACAGAAATAAGGCTAGCAAAGAGATCCACTAAATACAGATGTAACACTGTGAGATGAATTAACAGAACACTAAGCAGTTTCTCAGAAAGCTTCTTTCCAGATTTCATCTGAGGATATTTCCTTTTTCACCATAGCCCTCTATGGGCTTCCAAATATCACTTAGCCAATTCCACAAGAACTGTCCTACCGAAAGGCTTCTTGAGAGGAAAGCTGTAACTCTGTGAGATGATTTCACAGAAAACTAAGAAGTTTCTCAGAAAGCTTCTTTCTCGTTGTTATCGGAGGATATTTCCTTTGGCGCTAGGGTCTTCAAAGATATCCGAAATATCTGTTCTCAGATTCCACAGAAATAAGGCTAGCAAAGAGATCCACGAATTACAGATGTAACTCTGTGAGATGAATTAACAGATCACTTAGCAGTTTCTCAGAATGTGTCTTTCCAGATTTCATCTGAAGTTATTTCCTTTTTCACCATAGCCCTCTAGCGCTTCCAAATATCACTTTGCAAATTCCACAAGAACTGTCTTAGCGAAAGGCTTCTTGAGGGGAAAGCTGTAACTCTGTGAGATGATTTCACAGAACACAAAGAAGTTTCTCAGAAAGCTTCTCTCTCTTTGTTATCGGAGGATATTTCCTTTGGCCCTATAGTCTTCAAAGGGATCCGAAATATCTGTTCTCAGATTCCACAGAAATAAGGCTAGCAAAGAGATCCACGAAATACAGATGTAACTCTGCGAGATGAACTAACAGAACACTAAGCAGTTTCTCAGAAAGCTTCTTTCCAGATTTCATCTGAGGATATTTGCTTCTTCACCATAGCCCTCTATGCGCTTCCAAATATCACTTTGCCAATTCCACAAGAACTATTTTAGCGAAAGGCTTCTTGACGGGAAACTGTAACTCTGTGAGATGATTTCACAAAACCCAAAGAAGTTTCTCAGAAAGCTTCTTTCTCTTTGTTATCGGAGGATATTTCCTTTGGTTCTATTGTCTTCTAAGGGAGCCGAAATATCTCTTCTCAGATTCCACAGAAATAAGGCTAGCAAAGAGATCCACGAAATACAGATGTAACTCTGTGAGATGAATTAACAGAACACTAAGCAGTTTCTCAGAAAGCTTCTTTGCAGATTTCATCTGAGGATATTTCCTTTTTCACCATAGCCCTCTTTGCGCTTCCAAATATCACTTAGCCAATTCCACAAGAACCGTCTTACCGAAAGGCTTCCTGAGGGGAAAGCTGTAACTCTGTGAGATGATTTCACAGAACACAAAGAAGTTTCTCAGAAAGCTTCTTTCTCTTTGTTATCGGAGGATATTTCCTTTGGCCCTAGAGTCTTCAAAGGGATCCGAAATATCTGTTCTCAGATTCCAAAGAAATAAGGCTAGCAAAGAGATCCACGATATACAGATGTAACTCTGTGAGATGAACTAACAGAACACTAAGCAGTTTCTCAGAAAGCTTCTTTCCAGATTTCATCTGAGGATATTTGCTTCTTCACCATAGCACTCTATGCGCTTCCAAATATCACTTTGCCAATTCCACAAGAACTGTCTTAGCGAAAGGCTTCTTCAGGGGAAAGCTGTAACTCTGTGAGATGATTTCACAGAACACAAAGAAGTTTCTCAGACAGCTTCTTTCTCTTTGTTATCGGAGGATATTTCCTTAGGCCCTATAGTCTTCAAAGGGATCTGAAGTATCTGTTCTCAGATTCCACAGAAATAAGGCTAGCAAAGAGATCCACGAAATACAGATGTAACTCTGTGAGATGAATTAACAGAACACTAAGCAGTTTCTCAGAAAGCTTCTTTCCAGATTTCATCTGAGGATAATTGCTTCTTCACCATAGCCCTCTATGCGCTTCCAAATATCACTTTGCCAATTCCACAAGAACTGTCTTAGCGAAAGGCTTCTTGAGGGGAAAGCTGTAACTCTGTGAGATGATTTCACAGAACACAAAAAAGTTTCTCAGAAAGCTTCTTTCTCTTTGTTATCGGAGGATATTTCCTTTGGCCCTATAGTCTTCAAAGGGATCCGAAATAACTGTTCTCAGATTCCACAGAAATAAGGCTAGCAAAGAGATCCACGACATACAGATGTAAATCTGTGAGATGAATTAACAGAACACTAAGCAGTTTCTCAGAAAGCTTCTTTCCAGATTTCATCTCAGGATATTTCCTTTTTCACCATAGCCCTCTATGGGCTTCCAAATATCACTTTGCCTATTCCACAAGAACTGTCCTAGCGAAAGGCTTCTTGAGGGGAAAGCTGTAACTCTGTGAGATGATTTCACAGAACACAAAGACGTTTCTCAGAAAGCTTCTTTCTCTTTGTTATCGGAGGATATTTCCTTTGGCCCTATAGTCTTCAAAGGGATCAGAATATGTGTTCTCAGATTCCACAGAAATAAGGCTAGCAAAGAGATCCACGAAATACAGATGTAACTCTGTGAGATGAATTAACAGAACACTAAGCAGTTTCTCAGAAAGCTTCTTTCTGGATTTCATCTGAGGATATTTCCTTTTTCACCATAGCCCTCTAAGGGCTTCAAAATATCACTTTGCCAATTCCACAAGAACTGTCCTCGCTAAAGGCTTCTTGAGGGGAAAGCTGTAACTCTGTGAGATGATTTCACAGAACACAAAGAAGTTTCTCAGAAAGCTTCTTTCTCGTTGTTATCGGAGGGTATTTCCTTTGGCCCTATAGTCTTCAAAGAGATCCGAAATATCTGTTCTCAGATTGCACAGAAATAAGGCTAGCAAAGAGATCCACGAATTACAGATGTAACTCTGTGAGATGAATTAACAGAACACTAAGCAGTTTCTCAGAAAGCTTCTTTCCAGATTTCATCTGAGGATATTTCCTTTTTCACCATAGCCCTCTATGTGCTTCCAAATATCACTTTTCCAATTCCACAAGAACTGTCTTAGCGAAAGGATTTTTGAGGGGAAAGCTGTAACTCTGTGAGATGATTTCACAGAACACAAAGACGTTTCTCAGAAGGCTTCTTTCTCTTTGTTATCGGAGGATATTTCCTTAGGCCCTATACTCTTCCAAGGGATCTGAAGTATCTGTTCTCAGATTCCACAGAAATAAGGCTAGCAAAGAGATCCACGAAATACAGATGTAACTCTGTGAGATGAATTAACAGAACACTAAGCAGTTTCTCATAAAGCTTCTTTCCAGATTTCATCTGAGGATATTTGCCTCTTCACCATAGCCCTCTATGCGCTTCCAAATATCACTTTGCCAATTCCACAAGAACTGTCTTAGCGAAAGGCTTCTTGAGGGGAAAGCTGTAACTCTGTGAGATGATTTCACAGAACCCAAAGAAGTTTCTCAGAAAGCTTCTTTCTCTTTGTTATCGGAGGATATTTCCTTTATACCTATAGTCTTCAAAGGGATCCGAAATATGTTTTCTCATATTCCACAGAAATAAGGCTAGCAAAGAGATCCACGAAATACAGATGTAACTCTGTGAGATGAATTAACAGAACACTAAGCAGTTTCTCAGAAAGCTTCATTCCAGATTTCATATGAGGATATTTCCTTTTTCACCATAGCACTCTATGCGCTTCCAAATATCACTTTGCCCATTCCACAAGAACTGTCTTAGCGAAAGGCTTCTTGACGGGAAACTGTAACTCTGTAAGATGATTTCACAGAACACAAAGAAGTTTCTCAGAAACCTTCTTTCTCTTTGTTATCGCAGGATATTTCCTTTGGCCCTATAGTCTTCAAAGGGATCCGAAATATCTGCTCTCAGATTCCACAGAAATAAGGCTAGCAAAGAGATCCACGAAATACAGATGTAACTCTGTGAGATGAATTAACAGAACACTAAGCAGTTTCTCATAAAGCTTCTTTCCAGATTTCATCTGAGGATATTACCTTTTTCAACAAAGCCCTCTATTCGCTCCCAAATATCACTTTGACAATTCCACAAGAACTGTCTTAGCGAAAGGTTTCTTGAGGGGAAAGCTGTAACTCTGTGAGATGATTTCACAGAACACAAAGAAGTTTCTCAGAAAGCTTCTTTCTCTTTGTTATCGGAGGATATTTCCTTTGGCCCAATAGTCTTCTAAGGGATCCGAAATATCTGTTCTCGTATTCCACAGAAATAAGGCTAGCAAAGAGATCCACGAAATACAGATGTAACTCTGTGAGATGAATTAACAGAACACTAAGCAGTTTCTCAGAAAGCTTCTTTCCAGATTTCATCTGAGGATATTTCCTTGTTCAGCATAGCCCTCTATGAGCTTCCAAATATCGCTTTGGAAATTCCACAAGAACTGTCTTAGCAAAAGGCTTCTTGAGTGGAAAGCTGTAACTCTGTGAGGTGATTTCCCAGAACACAAAGAAGTTTCTCAGAAAGCTTCTTTCTCTTTGTTATCGGAGGATATTTCCTTTGGCCCTATAGTCCTCAAAGGGATCCGAAATATCTGTTCTCAGATTCCACAGAAATAAGGCTAGCAAAGAGATCCACGAAATACAGATGTAACTCTGTGAGATGAATTAACAGAACACTAAGCAGTTTCTCAGAAAGCTTCTTTCCAGATTTCATCTCAGGATATTTCCTGTTTCACCATAGCCCTCTATGGGCTTCCAAATATCACTCTGCCTATTCCACAAGAACTGTCCTAGCGAAAGGCTTCTTGAGGGGAAAGCTGTAACTCTGTGAGATGATTTCACAGAACCCAAAGAAGTTTCTCAGAAAGCTTCTTTCTCGTTTATATCGGAGTATATTTCCTTTGGCGCTAGTGTCTTCAAAGGGATCCAAAATATCTGTTCTCAGATTCCACAGAAATAAGGCTAGCAAAGACATCCACGAATTACAGATGTAACTCTGTGAGATGAATTAACAGAACACTTAGCAGTTTCTCAGAATGTTTCTTTCCAGATTTCATCTGAGGATATTTCCTTTTTCACCATAGCCCTCTATGCGCTTCCAAATATCACTTTGCCAATTCCACCAGAGCTGTCTTAGCGAAAGGCTTCTTGAGGGGAAAGCTGTAACTCTGTGACATGATTCCACAGAACACAGAGAAGTTTCTCAGAAAGCTTCTTTCTCTTTGTTATCGGAGGATATTTCCTTAGGCCCTATACTCTTCCAAGGGATCTGAAGTATCTGTTCTCAGATTCCACAGAAATAAGGCTAGCAAAGAGATCCACGATATACAGATGTAACTCTGTGAGATGAATTAACAGAACACTAAGCAGTTTCTCAGAAAGCTTCTTTCCAGATTTCATCTGAGGATATTACCTTTTTCACCAAAGCCCTCTATTCGCTCCCAAATATCACTTTGACAATTCCACAAGAACTGTCTTAGCGAAAGGCTTCTTGAGGGGAAAGCTGTAACTCTGTGAGATGATTTCACAGAACACAAAGAAGTTTCTCAGAAAGCTTCTTTCTCTTTGTTATCGGAGGATATTTCCTTTGGCCCAATAGTCTTCTAAGGGATCCGAAATATCTGTTCTCGGATTCCACAGAAATAAGGCTAGCAAAGAGATCCACGAAATACAGCTGTAACTCTGTGAGATGAATTAACAGAACACTAAGCAGTTTCTCAGAAAGCTTCTTTCCAGATTTCATCTGAGGATATTTCCTTATTCAGCATAGCCCTCTATGAGCTTCCAAATATCGTTTTGGAAATTCCACAAGAACTGTCTTAGCGAAAGGCTTCTTGAGTGGAAAGCTGAAACTCTGTGAGGTGATTTCACAGAACACAAAGAAGTTTCTCAGAAAGCTTCTTTCTCTTTGTTATCGGAGGATATTTCCTTTGGCCCTATAGTCCTCAAAGGGATCCGAAATATCTCTTCTCAGATTCCACAGAAATAAGGCTAGCAAAGAGATCCACGAAATACAGATGTAACTCTGTGAGATGAATTAACAGAACACTAAGCAGTTTCTCAGAAAGCTTCTTTCTAGATTTCATCTGAGGATATTTCCTGTTTCACCATAGCCCTCTATGGGCTTCCAAATATCACTTTGCCTATTCCACAAGAACTGTCCTAGCGAAAGGCTTCTTGAGGGGAAAGCTGTAACTCTGTGAGATGATTTCACAGAACCCAAAGAAGTTTCTCAGAAAGCTTCTTTCTCTTTGTTATCGGAGGATTTTTCCTTTGGTTCTATTGTCTTCTAAGGGAGCCGAAATATCTCTTCTCAGATTCCACAGAAATAAGGCTAGCAAAGAGATCCACGAAACACAGATGTAACTCTGTGAGATGAATTAACAGAACACTAAGCAGTTTCTCAGAAAGCTTCTTTCCAGATTTCATCTGAGGATATTTCCTTTTTCACCGTAGCACTCTATGGGCTTCCAAATATCACTTTGCCAATTCCACAAGAACTGTCTTAGCGAAAGGCTTCTTGAGGGGAAAGCTGTAACTCTGTGAGATGATTTCACAGAACACAAAGAAGTTTCTCAGAAAGCTTCTTTCTCGTTGTTATCGGAGGATATTTCCGTTGGCCATAGAGTCTTCAAAGGGATCCGAAATATCTGTTCTCAGTTTCCACAGAAGTAAGGCTAGCAAAGAGATCCACGAAATACAAATGTAACTCTGTGAGATGAATTAACAGAACACTAAGCAGATTCTCAGAAAGCTTCTTTCAAGATTTCATCTGAGGATATTTCCTTTTTCACCATAGCCCTCTATGCGCCTCCAATATCACTTTTCCAATTCCACAAGAAATGTCTTAGCGAAAGGCTTCTTGAGGGGAAAGCTGTAACTCTGTGAGATGATTTCACAGAACACAAAGAAGTTTGTCAGAAAACTTCTTTCTCTTTGTTATCGGCGGATATTTCCTTTGGCCCTATAGTCTTCAAAGGGATCCGAAATATCTGTTCTCATATTCCACAGAAATAAGGCTAGCAAAGAGATCCAGGAAATACAGATGTAACTCTCTGACATGAATTAACCGAGCACTAAGAAGTTTCTCAGAAAGCTTCTTTCAAGACTTCATCTTAGGATATTTCCTTTTGCACCATAGCCCTCTATGCGCTTCCAAATATCACTTTGCCAATTCCACAACAACTGTCTTAGCGAAAGGCTTCTTGAGGGGAAAGCTGTAACTCTGTGATATGATATCACAGAACACAAAGAAGTTTCTCAGAAAGCTTCTTTCTCTTTGTTATCGGAGGATATTTCCTTTGGCCCTATAGTCTTCAACGGGATCCGAAATATGTTTTCTCAGATTCCACAGTAATAAGGCTAGCAAAGAGATCCACGAAATACAGATGTAACTCTGTGAGATGAATTAAGAGAACACTAAGCAGTTTCTCAGAAAACTTCTTCAAGATTTCATCTTAGGATATTTCCTTTTTCACCACAGCCCTCTATGGGCTTCCAAATATCACTTTGCCAATTCAACAGGAACTGTCTTAGCGAAAGGCTTCTTGTGGTTAAAGCTGTAACTCTGTGAGATGATTTCAGAGAACACAAAGAAGTTTCTCAGAAAGCTTCTTTCTCTTTGTTATCGGAGGATATTTCCTTTGGCCCTATAGTCTTCAAAGGGATCCGAAATATGTTTTCTCAGATTCCACAGTAATAAGGCTAGCAAAGAGATCCACGAAATACAGATGTAACTCTGTGAGATGAATTAACAGAACACTAAGCAGTTTCTCAGAAAGCTTCTTTCCAGATTTCATCTGAGGATATTTCCTTTTTCACCGTAGCCCTCTATGCGCTTCCAAATATCACTTTGCCAATTCCACAAGAACTGTCTTAGCGAAAGGCTTCTTGAGGGTCAAGCTGTAACTCTGAGAGATGATTTCACAGTACACAATGAAGTTTCTCAGAAAGCTTCTTTCTCTTTGTTATTGGAGGATATTTCCTTTGGCCCTATAGTCTTCAAAGGGATCCGAAATATCTGTTCTCAGATTCCACAGAAATAAGGCTAGCAAAGAGATCCACGAAATACAGATGTAACTCTGCTAGATGAATTAACAGAACACTAAGCAGTTTCTCAGAAAGCTTCTTTCCAGATTTCCTCTGAGGATATTTCCTTTTTCACCATAGCCCTCTATGCGCTTCCAAATATCACTTTGCCAATTCCACAAGAACTGTCTTAGCGAAAGGCTTCTTGAGGGGAATGCTGTAACTCTGTGAGATGATTTCACAGAACACAGAGAAGTTTCTCAGAAAGTTTCTTACTCTTTGTTATCGGAGGATATTTCCTTTGGTTCTATTGTCTTCAAAGGGATCCGAAATATCTGTTCTCAGATTCCACAGAAATAAGGTAGCAAAGAGATCCACGAAATACAGATGTAACTCTGTGAGATGAATTAACAGAACACTAAGCAGTTTCTCAGAAAGCTTCTTTCCAAACTTCATCTGAGGATATTTCCTTTTTCACCATAGCCCTCTATGGGCTTCCAAATATCACTTTGCCAATTCCACAAGAACTGTCTTAGCGAAAGGCTTCTTGAGGGGAAAGCTGTAACTCTGTGAGATGATTTCACAGTACACAAAGAAGTGTCTCAGAAAGCTTCTTTCTCTTTGTTATCGGAGGATATTTCCTTTGGCCCTATAGTCTTCAAAGGGATCCGAAATATATGTTCTCAGATTCCACAGAAATAAGGCTAGCAAAGAGATCCACGAAATACAGATGTAACTCTGTGAGTTGAATTCACAGACACTAAGCAATTTCTCAGAAAGCTTCTTTCCAGATTTCATCTGAGGATATTTCGTTTTTCACCATTGCCCTCTATGGGCTTCTAAATATCACTTTGCCAATTCCACAAGAACTGTCTTAGCGAAAGGCTTCTTGACGGGAAAGCTGTAACTCTGTGAGATGATTTCAAAAAACACAAAGGAGTTTCTCAGAAAGCTTCTTTCTCTTTGTTATTGGAGGATATTTCCTTTGGCCCTATAGTCTTCTAAGGGATCCGAAATATCTGTTCTCAGATTCCACAGAAATAAGGCTAGCAAAGAGATCCACAAAATGCAGATGTAACTCTGTGAGATGAATTAACAGAACACTAAGCAGTTTCTCAGAAAGCTTCTCTCCACATTTCACATGAGTATATTTCCTTTTTCACCGTAGCCCTCTATGCGCTTCCAAATATCACTTTGAGGATTCCACAAGAACTGTCTTAGCGAAAGGCTTCTTGAGGGGAAAGCTGTAACTGTGAGAGATGATTTCACAGTACACAATGAAGTTTCTCAGAAAGCTTCTTTCTCTTTGTTATCGGAGGATATTTCCTTTGGCCCTATAGTCTTCAAAGGGTTCCGAAATATCTGTTCTCAGGTTCCACAGAAATAAGGCTAGCAAAGAGATCCACGAAATACAGATGTAACTCTGCTAGATGAATTAACAGAACACTAAGCAGTTTCTCAGAAAGCTTCTTTCAGATTTCCTCTGAGGATATTTCCTTTTTCACCATAGCCCTCTATGCGCTTCCAAACATCACTTTGCCAATTCCACAAGAACTGTCTTAGCGAAAGGCTTCTTGAGGGGAATGCTGTAACTCTGTGAGATGATTTCACAGAACACAGAGAAGTTTCTCAGAAAGCTTCTTTCTCTTTTTATCGGAGGATGTTTCCTTTGGCCCTATAGTCTTCAAAGAGATCCCAAATATCAGATCTCAGATTCCACAGAAATAAGGGTAGCAAAGAGATCCACGAAATACAGATGTAACTCTGTGAGATGAATTAACAGAACACTAAGCAGTTTCTCAGAAAGCTTCTTTCTAGATTTCATCTGAGGATATTTCCTTTTTCACCATAGCCCTCTATGCGCTTCCAAATATCACTTTGCCAATTCCACAAGAACTGTCTTAGCGAAAGGCTTCTTGAGGGGAATGCTGTAACTCGGTGAGATGATTTCACAGAACACAGAGAAGTTTCTCAGAAAGCTTCTTTCTCTTTGTTATCGGAGGATATTTCCTTTGGCCCTATAGTCTTCAAAGAGATCCCAAATATCAGATCTCAGATTCCACAGAAATAAGGGTAGCAAAGACATCCTCGAAATACAGATGTAACTCTGTGAGATGAATTAACAGAACACTAAGCAGTTTCTCAGAAAACTTCTTTCCAGATTTCATCTGAGGATATTTCCTTTTTCACCATAGCCCTCTATGGGCTTCCAAATATCACTTTGCCAGTTCCACAAGAACTGTCTTAGCGAAAGGCTTCTTGAGGGGTAAGCTGTAACTCTGTGAGATGATTTCACAGAACACAAAGAAGTTTCTCAGAAAGCTTCTTTCTCTTTGATATCGGAGTTTATTTCCTTTGGCCCTATAGCCTTCAAAGGGATCCGAAATATCTGTGCTCAGATTCCACAGAAATAAGGCTAGCAAACAGATCCACGAAATACAGATATAACTCTGTGAGATGAATTAACAGAACACTAAGAAGTTGCTCAGAAAGCTTCTTTCCAGATTTCATCTGGGTATATTTCCTTTTTCACCATATCCCTCTATGGGCTTCCAATTATCACTTTGCCAATTCCACAAGAACTGTCTTAGCGAAAGGCTTCTTGAGGGGAAAGCTGTAACTCTGTGAGATGATTTCACAGAACACAAAGAAGTTTCTCAGAAAGCTTCTTTCTCTTTGTTATGGTAGGGTATTTCCTTTGGCCCAATAGTCTTCAAAGGGAAACGAAATATCTGTTCTCAGATTACACAATAATAAGACTAGAAAAGAGATCCCCAAATACAGATAAAACTCTGTGAGATGAATTAACAGAACACTAGGCAGTTTCTCAGAAAGCTTCTTTCTAGATTTCATCTGAGGATATTTCCTTTTTCACCATAGCCCTCTATGGGCTTCCAAATATCACTTTCCCAATTCCACAAGAACTGTCCTAGAGAAAGGCTTCTTGAGGGGAAAGCTGTAACTCTGTGAGATGATTTCACAGAACACAAAGAAGTTTCTCAGAAAGCATCTTTCTCTTTGTTATCGGAGAATATTTCCTTTGGCCCTAAAATCATCAAAGGGATCCGAAATATCTGTTCTCAGATTCCACAGAAATAACGCTAGCAAAGAGATCCACGAAATACAGATGTAACTCTGTTAGATGAATTAACAGAACACTAAGTTTCTCAAAAAGCTTCTTTCCAGATTTCATCTGAGGATATTTCCTTTTTCACCTTAGCCCTCTATGCACTTCCAAATATCACTTTGCCAATTCCACAAGAACTGTCTTAGCGAAAGGCTTATAGAGGGGAAAGCTGTAACTCTGTGAGATGATTTCACAGAACACAAAGTAGTTTCTCAGAAAGCTTCTTTCTCTTTGTTATCGGAGGATATTTCCTTTGGCCCTATAGTCTTCAAAGGGATCCGAAATATCTGTTCTCAGATTCCACAGAAATAAGGCTAGCAAAGAGATCCACGAAATACAGATGTAACTCTGCTAGATGAATTAACAGAACACTAATCAGTTTCTCAGAAAGATTCTTTCCATATTTCATCTGAGGATATTTCCTTTTTCACCATAGCCCTCTATGGGCTTCCTAATATCACTTTGCCAATTCCACAAGAAGTGTCTTAGCGAAAGGCTTCTTGAGGGGAATGCTGTAACTCTGTGAGATGATTTCACAGAACACAGAGAAGTTTCTCAGAATGCTTCTTTCTCTTTGTTATCGGAGGATATTTCCTTTGGCCCTATAGTCTTCAAAGAGATCCGAAATATCAGTTCTCAGATTCCACAGAATTAAGGGTAGCAAAGAGATCCACGAAATACAGATGTAACTCTGTGAGATGAATTAACAGAACACTAAGCAGTTTCTCAGAAAGCTTCTTTCCAGATTTCATCTGAGGATATTTCCTTTTTCACCATAGCCCTCTATGGGCTTCCAAATATCACTTTGCCAATTCCACAAGAACTGTCTTAGCGAAAGGCTTCTTGACGGGAAAGCTGTAACTCTGTGAGATGTTTTCAAAAAACACAAAGGAGTTTCTCAGAAAGCTTCTTTCTCTTTGTTATTGGAGGATATTTCCTTTGGCCCTATAGTCTTCAAAGGGATCCGAAATATCTGTTCTCAGATTCCACAGAAATAAGGCTAGCAAAGAGATCCACGAAATACAGATGTAACTCTGTGAGATGAATTAACAGAACACTAAGCAGTTTCTCAGAAAGCTTCTTTCCACATTTCACCTGAGTATATTTACTTTTTCACCGTAGCCCTCTATGCGCTTCCAAATATCACTTTGCCAATTCCACAAGAACTGTCTTAGCGAAAGGCTTCTTGAGGGGAAAGTTGTAACTCTGAGAGATGATTTCACAGAACACAATGAAGTTTCTCAGAAAGCTTCTTTCTCTTTGATATCGGAGTTTATTTCCTTTGGCCCTATAGCCTTCAAAGGGATCCGAAATATCTGTGCTCAGATTCCACAGAAATAAGGCTAGAAAAGAGATCCACGAAATACAGATGTAACTCTGTGTGATAAATTAACAGAACACTAACCAGTTTCTAAGAAAGCTTCTTTCCAGCTTTCATCTGAGGATATTTCCTTTTTCACCTTAGCGCTCTATACGCTTCCAAATATCACTTTGCCAGTTCCACAAGAACTGTCTTAGCGAAAGGCTTCTTGAGGGGAAAGCTGTAACTCTGTGAGATGATTTCACAAAACACAAAGAATTTCTCAGAAAGCTTCTTTCTCTTTGTTATCGGAGGATATTTCCTTTGGCCCTATAGTCTTCTAAGGGATCCGAAATATCTGTTCTCAGATTCCACAATAATAAGACTAGCAATGAGATCCACGAAATACAGATAAAACTCTGTGAGATGAATTAACAGAACACTAGGCAGTATCTCAGAAAGATTCTTTCCAGATTTCATCTGAGGATATTTCCTTTTTCTCATAGCACTCTAGGGGCTTCCAAATATCACTTTGCCGATTCTACAAGAACTGTCTTAGCGAAAGGCTTCTTGAGGGGAAAGCTGTAACTCTGTGAGTTGATTTCACAGAACACAAAAAAGTATCTCAGAAAACTTCTTTCTCTTTGTTATCGGAGGATATTTCCTTTGGCCCTGTAGTCTTCAAAGGGATCCGAAATATCTGTTCTCAGATTCCACGGAAATAAGGCTAGCAAAGAGATCCACGAAATACAGATGTAACTCTGTGAGATGAATTAACAGAACACTAAGCAGTTTCTCAGAAAGCTTCTTTCCAGATTTCATCTGAGGATATTTCCTTTTTCACCCTGGCCCTCTATGGGCTTCCAAATATCACTTTGCCAATTCCACAAGGACTGTCTTAGCGAAAGGCTCCTTGAGGGGAAAGCTGTAATTCTGTGAGAAGATTTCACAGAACAGAAAGGAGTTTCTCAGAAAGCTTCTTTCTCTTTGATATCGGAGTTTATTTCCTTTGGCAGTGTAGTCTTCAAAGGGATCCGAAATATCCGTTCTCAGATTCCACAGAAATAAGGCTAGCAAAGAGATCCACGAAATACAGATGTAACTCTGTGAGATGAATTAACAGAACACTAAGCAGTTTCTCAGAAAGCTTCTTTCCACATTTCATCTGAGGATATTTCCTTTTTCACCATAGCCCTCTATGGGCTTCCACATATCACTTTGCCAATTCCACAAGAACTGTCTTAGCGAAAGGCTTCTTGGGGGGAAAGCTGGAACTCCGTGAGATGATTTCACAGAACACAAAGAAGTTTCTCAGAAAGCTTCTTTCTCTTTGTTATCGGAGGATATTTCCTTTGGCCCTATAGTCTTCAAAGGGAAACGAAATATCTGTATTCAGATTCCACAATAATAAGACTAGCAAAGAGATCCACGAAATACAGATGTAACTCTGTGAGATGAATTAACAGAACTCTAAGCAGTTTCTCAGAAAGCTTCTTTCCAGATTTCATCTGAGGATATTTCCTTTTTCACCTTAGCCCTCTTAGGGCTTCCAAATATCACTTTTCCAATTCCACAGGAACTGTCCTAGAGAAATGCTTCTTGAGGGGAAAACTGTAACTCTGTGAGATGATTTCACAGAACACAGCGAAGTTTCTCAGAAAGCTTCTTTCTCTTTGTTATCGGAGGATATTTCCTTTGGCCATATAGTATTCAAAGGGATCCGAAATATCTGTTCTCAGATTCCTCTGAAATAAGGCTAGCAAAGAGATACACGAAATACAGATGTAACTCTGTGTGATGAATTAACAGAACACTAAGCAGTTTCTCAGAAAGCTTCTTTGCAGATTTCATCTGAGGATACTTCCTTTTTCACCATAGCCCTCTATGGGCTTCCAAATATCACTTTGCCAATTCCACAAGAACTGTCTTAGCGACAGGCCTCTTCTGGGTAAAGCTGTAACTCGGTGAAATGATTTCACAGAACACAAAGGAGTTTCTCAGAAAGCTTCTTTCTCTTTGTTATCGGAGGATATTTCCTTTGGCCCTATAGTCTTCAAAGGGATCCGAAATATCTGTTCTCAGATTCCACAGAAATAAGGCTAGCAAAGAGATCCACGAAATACAGATGTAACTCTGCTAGATAAATTAACAGAACACTAAGCAGTTTCTCAGAAAGCTTCTTTCCAGATTTCATCTGAGGATATTTCCTTTTTCACTATAGCCCTCTATGCGCATCCAAATATCACTTTGCCAATTCCACAAGAACTGACTTAGGGAAAGGCTTCTTGAGGGGAATGCTGTAACTCTGTGAGATGATTTCACAGAACACAGAGAAGTTTCTCAGAAAGCTTCTTTCTCTTTGTTATCGGAGGATATTTCCTTTGGCCCTATAGTCTTCAAAGAGATCCCAAATATCAGATCTCAGATTCCACAGAAATAAGGGTAGCAAAGAGATCCACGAAATACAGATGTAACTCTGTGAGATGAATTAACAGAACACTAAGCAGTTTCTCAGAAAGCTTCTTTTCAGATTTCATCTGAGGATATTTCCTTTTTCACCAAAGCCCTCCATGGGCTTCCAACTATCACTTTGCCAATTCCACAAGAACTGTCTTAGCGAAAGGCTTCTTGAGCGGAAAGCTGTAACTCTGTGAGATGATTTCACAGAACACAGAGAAGTTTCTCAGAAAGCTTCTTTCTCTTTGTTATCGGAGGATATTTCCTTTGGAACTATAGTCTTCAAAGGGATCCGAAATATCTGTTCTCAGATTCCACAGAAATAAGGCTAGCAAAGAGATCCACGAAATACAGATGTAACTCTGTGTGATGAATTAACAGAACACTAAGCCGTTCCTCAGAAACCTTCTTTCCAGATTTCATCTGAGGATATTTCCTTTTTCACCGTAGCCCTCTATGGGCTTCCAAATATCACTTTGCCAATTCCACAAGAACTGTCTTAGCGAAAGGCTCCTTGAGGGGAAAGCTGTAACTCTGTGAGATGATTTCACAGAACAGAAAGGTGTTTCTCAGAAAGCTTCTTTCTCTTTGATATCGGAGTTTATTTCCTTTGGCAGTGTAGTCTTCAAAGGGATCCGAAATATCTGTTCTCAGATTCCACAGAAATAAGGCTAGCAAAGAGATCCACGAAATACAGATGTAACTCTGTGAGATGAATTAACAGAACACTAAGCAGTTTCTCAGAAAGCTTCTTTCCAGATTTCATCTGAGGATATTTCCTTTTTCACCATAGCCCTCTATGGGCTTCCAAATATCACTTTGCCAATTCCACAAGAAATGTCTTAGCGAAAGGCTTCTTGAGGGGATAGCTGTAACTCTGTGAGATGATTTCACAGAACACAAAGAAGTTTCTCAGAAAGCTTCTTTCTCTTTGTTATCGGAGAATATTTCCTTTGGCCCTATAGTCTTCAAAGGAATACGAAATATCTGTTCTCAGATTCCACAGAAATAAGTCTTGCAAAGAGATCCACGAAATACAGATGTAACTCTGTGAGATGAATTAACAGAACACTGAGCAGTTTCTCAGAAAGCTTCTTTCCAGATTTCATCTGAGGATATTTCCTTTTTCACCATAGTCCTCTATGGGCTTCCAAATATCACTTTGTCAAGACCACAAGAACTGTCTTGCCGAAAGGCTTCTTGTGGGTAAAGCTGTAACTCTGTGAGATGATTTCACAGAACACAAAGGAGTTTCTCAGAAAGCTTCTTTCTCTTTGTTATCGGAGGATATTTCCTTTGGCCCTATAGTCTTCAAAGGGATCCGAAATATCTCTTCTCAGATTCCACAGAAATAAGGCTAGCATAGAGATCCAGGAAACACAGAGGTAACTCTGTGAGATGAATTAACAGAACACTAAGCAGTTTCTCAGAAAGCTTCTTTCCAGATTTATCTGAGGATACTTCCTTTTTCACCATAGCCCTCTATGGGTTTCCAAATATCACTTTGCCAATTCCACAAGAACTGTCTTGGTGAAAGGCTTCTTGAGGGGAAAGCTGTAACTCTGTGAGATGATTTCACAGAACACAAAGAAGTTTCTCAGAAAGCATCTTTATCTTTGTTATCGGAGGATATTTCCTTGGCCCTATGTTCTTCTAAGGGATCCGAAATATCTGTTCTCAGATACCACAGAAATAAGGCTAGCTAAGTGATCCACGAAATACAGATGTAACTCTGTGAGATGAATTAACAGAACACTAAGCAGTTTCTCAGAAAGCTTCTTTCCAGATTTCATCTGAGGATATTTCCTTTTTCACCATAGCCCTCCATGGGTTTCCAAATATCACTTTGCCAATTCCACAAGACTGTCTTAGCGAAAGGCTTCTTGAGTGGAAAGCTGTAACTCTGTGAGATGATTTCACAGAACACAAAGAAGTTTCTCAGAAAGCTTCTTTCTCTTTGTTATCGGAGGATATTTCCTTTGGTTCTTTTGTCTTCTAAGGGATCCGAAATATCTGTTATCAGATTCCACAGAAATAAGGCTAGCAAAGAGATCCACAAAATACAGATGTAACTCTGTGAGATGAATTAACAGAACACTAAACAGTTTCTCAGAAAGCTTCTTTCCAGATTTCATCTGAGGATATTTCCTTTTTCACCTTAGCGCTCAATGGGCTTCCAAATATCACTTTGCCAATTCCAAAGAACTCTCCTAGAGAAAGGCTTCTTGAGGGGAAAGCTGTAACTCTGTGAGATGATTTCACAGAACACAAAGGAGTTTCTGAGAAAGCCTCTTTCTCTTTGATATCGGAGTTTATTTCCTTTGGCAGTGTAGTCTTCAAAGGGATCCGAAATATCTGTTCTCAGATTCCACAGAAATAAGGCTAGGAAACAGATCCACGAAATAGAGATGTAACTCTGTGAGATGAATTAACAGAACACTAAGCAGTTTCTCAGAAAGGTTCTTTCCAGATTTCATCTGAGGATATTTCCTTTTTCACCATAGCCCTCTAAGGGCTTCCAAATATCACTTTGCCAATTCCACAAGAACCGTCTTACCGAAAGGCTTCCTGAGGGGAAAGCTGTAACTCTGTGAGATGATTTCACAGAACACAAAGAAGTTTCTCAGAAAGCTTCTTTCTCTTTGTTATCGGAGGATATTTCCTTTGGCCCTAGAGTCTTCAAAGGGATCCGAAATATCTGTTCTCAGATTCCAAAGAAATAAGGCTAGCAAAGAGATCCACGATATACAGATGTAACTCTGTGAGATGAATTAACAGAACACTAAGCAGTTTCTCAGAAAGCTTCTTTCTGGATTTCATCTGAGGATATTTCCTTTTTCACCATAGCCCTCTAAGGGCTTCAAAATATCACTTTGTCAATTCCACAAGAACTGTCTTAGCGAAAGGCTTCTTGAGGGGAAAGCCGTAACTCTGTGACATGATTTCACAGAACACAAAGAAGTTTCTCAGAAAGCTTCTTTCTCTTTGTTATCGGACGATATTTCCTTTGGCCCTATAGTCTTCTTAGGGATCCGATATATCTTTTCTCAGATTCCACAGAAATAAGGCTAGCAAAGAGATCCACGAAACACAGATGTAACTCTGTGAGATGAATTAACAGAACACTAAGCAGTTTCTCAGAAAGCTTCTTTCCAGATTTCATCTCAGGATATTTACTTTTTCACCATAGGCCTCTATGCGCTTCCAAATATCACCTTGCCAATTCCACAAGAACTGTCTTAGCGAAAGGCTGCTTGAGGGGAAAGCTGTAACTCTGTGAGATGATTTCACAGAACACAAAGAAGTTTCTCAGAAAGCTTCTTTCTCTTTGTTATCGGAGGATATTTCCTTTGGCCCTATAGACTTCTAATTGATCCGAAATATCTGTTCTCAGATTCCACAGAAATAAGGCTAGCAAAGAGATCCACGAAATACAGATGTAACTCTGTGAGATGAAGTAACAGAACACTAAGCAGTTTCTCAAAAAGCTTCTTTCCAGATTTCATCTGAGGACATTTCCTTTTTCACCATAGCCCTCTATGCGCTTCCAAATATCGCTTTGCCAATTCCACAAGAACCGTCTTAGCGAAAGGCCTCTTGAGGGGAAAGCTGTAACTCTGTGAGATGATTTCACAGAACACAAAGAAGTTTCTCAGAAAGCTACTTTCTCTTTGTTATCGGAGGATATTTCCTTTGGCCCTATAGTCTTCCAATTGATTCGAAATATCTGTTAACAGATTCCAGAGAAATAAGGCTAGCAAAGAGATCCACGAAATACAGATGTAACTCTGTGAGATGAATTAACAGAACACTAAGCAGTTTCTCAAAAAGCTTCTTTCCAGATTTCATCTGAGGACATTTCCTTTTTCACCATAGCCCTCTATGCGCTTCCAAATATCGCTTTGCCAATTCCACAAGAACCGTCTTAGCGAAAGGCCTCTTGAGGGGAAAGCTGTAACTCTGTGAGATGATTTCACAGAACACAAAGAAGTTTCTCAGAAAGCTACTTTCTCTTTGTTATCAGAGGATATTTCCTTTGGCCCTATAGTCTTCAAAGGGATTCAAAATATCTGTTAACAGATTCCACAGAAATAAGGCTAGCAAAGAGATCCACGAAATGCAGATGTAACTCTGTGAGATGAAATAACAGAACACTAAGCAGTTTCTCAGAAAACTTCTTTCCAGATTTCATCTGAGGATATTTCCTTTTTCACCATAGCCCTCTATGGGCTTCCAAATATAACTTAGCCAATTCCACAAGAACTGTCCTAGCGAAAGGCTTCTTGAGAGGAAAGCTGCAACTCTGTGAGATGATTTCACAGAACACAAAGAAGTTTCTCAGATAGCTGCTTTCTCGTTTTTATCGGAGTATACTTCCTTTGGCACTAGGGTCTTCAAAGGGATCCAAAATATCTGTTCTCAGATTCCACAGAAATAAGGCTAGCAAAGAGATCCACGAAATACAGATGTAACTCTGTGAGATGAATTAACAGAACACTAAGCAGTTTCTCAAAAAGCTTCTTTCCAGATTTCATCTGAGGACATTTCCTTTTTCACCATAGCCCTCTATGCGCTTCCAAATATCGCTTTGCCAATTCCACAAGAACCGTCTTAGCGAAAGGCCTCTTGAGGGGAAAGCTGTAACTCTGTGAGATGATTTCACAGAACACAAAGAAGTTTCTCAGAAAGCTACTTTCTCTTTGTTATCGGAGGATATTTCCTTTGGCCCTATAGTCTTCAAAGGGATTCGAAATATCTGTTAACAGATTCCACAGAAATAAGGCTAGCAAAGAGATCCACGAAATGCAGATGTAACTCTGTGAGATGAAATAACAGAACACTAAGCAGTTTCTCAGAAAACTTCTTTCCAGATTTCATCTGAGGATATTTCCTTTTTCACCATAGCCCTCTATGGGCTTCCAAATATCACTTAGCCAATTCCACAAGAACTGTCCTAGCGAAAGGCTTCTTGAGAGGAAAGCTGCAACTCTGTGAGATGATTTCACAGAACACAAAGAAGTTTCTCAGAAAGCTGCTTTCTCGTTTTTATCGGAGTATACTTCCTTTGGCACTAGGGTCTTCAAAGGGATCCAAAATATCTGTTCTCAGATTCCACAGAAATAAGGCTAGCAAAGAGATCCACGAAATACAGATGTAACTCTGTGAGATGAATTAACAGAACGCTAAGCAGTTTCTCAAAAAGCTTCTTTCCAGATTTCATCTGAGGACATTTCCTTTTTCACCATAGCCCTCTATGCGCTTCCAAATATCGCTTTGCCAATTCCACAAGAACCGTCTTAGCGAGAGGCCTCTTGAGGGGAAAGCTGTAACTCTGTGAGATGATTTCACAGAACACAAAGAAGTTTCTCAGAAAGCTACTTTCTCTTTGTTATCGGAGGATATTTCCTTTGGCCCTATAGTCTTCAAAGGGATTCGAAATATCTGTTAACAGATTCCACAGAAATAAGGCTAGCAAAGAGATCCACGAAATGCAGATGTAACTCTGTGAGATGAAATAACAGAACACTAAGCAGTTTCTCAGAAAACTTCTTTCCAGATTTCATCTGAGGATATTTCCTTTTTCACCATAGCCCTCTATGGGCTTCCAAATATCACTTAGCCAATTCCACAAGAACTGTCCTACCGAAAGGCTTCTTGAGAGGAAAGCTGCAACTCTGTGAGATGATTTCACAGAACACAAAGAAGTTTCTCAGAAAGCTGCTTTCTCGTTTTTATCGGAGTATACTTCCTTTTGCACTAGGGTCTTCAAAGGGATCCAAAATATCTCTTCTCAGATTCCACAGAAATAAGGCTAGCAAAGAGATCCACGAATTACAGATGTAACTCTGTGAGATGAATTAACAGAACACTTAGCAGTTTCTCAGAATGTTTCTTTCCAGATTTCATCTGAGGATATTTCCTTTTTCACCATAGGCCTCTATGCGCTTCCAAATATCACTTTGCCAATTCCACCAGAGCTGTCTTAGCGAAAGGCTTCTTGAGGGGAAAGCTGTAACTCTTTGAGATGATTTCACAGAACACAAAGAAGTTTCTCAGAAAGCTTCTTTCTCTTTGTTATCGGAGGATATTTCCTTTGGCCCTATAGTCATCCAAGGGATCTGAAGTATCTGTTCTCAGATTACACAGAAATAAGGCTAGCAAAGAGATCCACGAAATACAGATGTAACACTGTGAGATGAATTAACAGAACACTAAGCAGTTTCTCAGAAAGCTTCTTTCCAGATTTCATCTGAGGATATTTCCTTTTTCACCATAGCCCTCTAAGGGCTTCCAAATATCACTTAGCCAATTCCACAAGAACTGTCCTACCGAAAGGCTTCTTGAGAGGAAAGCTGTAACTCTGTGAGATGATTTCACAGAAAACAAAGAAGTTTCTCAGAAAGCTTCTTTCTCGTTGTTATCGGAGGATATTTCCTTTGGCGCTAGGGTCTTCAAAGATATCCGAAATATCTGTTCTCAGATTCCACAGAAATAAGGCTAGCAAAGAGATCCACGAATTACAGATGTAACTCTGTGAGATGAATTAACAGAACACTTAGCAGTTTCTCAGAATGTTTCTTTCCAGATTTCATCTGAAGTTATTTCCTTTTTCACCATAGCCCTCTAGCGCTTCCAAATATCACTTTGCCAATTCCACAAGAACTGTCTTAGCGAAAGGCTTCTTGAGGGGAAAGCTGTAACTCTGTGAGATGATTTCACAGAACACAAAGAAGTTTCCCAGAAATCTTCTTTCTCTTTGTTATCGTAGGATATTTCCTTTGGCACTATAGTCTTCCAAGGGATCTGAAGTATCTGTTCTCAGATTCCACAGAAATAAGGCTAGCAAAGAGATCCATGAAATACAGATATAACTCTGTGAGATGAATTAACAGAACACTAAGCAGTTTCTCAGAAAGCTTCTTTCCAGATTTCATCTGAGGATATTTCCTTTTTCACCATAGCCCTCTTTGCGCTTCCAAATATCACTTTGCCAATTCCACAAGAACCGTCTTACCGAAAGGCTTTTTGAGGGGAAAGCTGTAACTCTGTGAGATGATTTCACAGAACACAAAGAAGTTTCTCAGAAAGCTTCTCTCTCTTTGTTATCGGAGGATATTTCCTTTGGCCCTATAGTCTTCAAAGGGATCCGAAATATCTGTTCTCAGATTCCACAGAAATAAGGCTAGCAAAGAGATCCACGAAATACAGATGTAACTCTGTGAGATGAACTAACAGAACACTAAGCAGTTTCTCAGAAAGCTTCTTTCCAGATTTCATCTGAGGATATTTGCTTCTTCACCATAGCCCTCTATGCGCTTCCAAATATCACTTTGCCAATTCCACAAGAACTATTTTAGCGAAAGGCTTCTTGACGGGAAACTGTAACTCTGTGAGATGATTTCACAAAACCCAAAGAAGTTTCTCAGAAAGCTTCTTTCTCTTTGTTATCGGAGGATATTTCCTTTGGTTCTATTGTCTTCTAAGGGAGCCGAAATATCTCTTCTCAGATTCCACAGAAATAAGGCTAGCAAAGAGATCCACGAAATACAGATGTAACTCTGTGAGATGAATTAACGGAACACTAAGCAGTTTCTCAGAAAGTTTCTTTGCAGATTTCATCTGAGGATATTTCCTTTTTCACCATAGCCCTCTTTGCGCTTCCAAATATCACTTAGCCAATTCCACAAGAACCGTCTTACCGAAAGGCTTCCTGAGGGGAAAGCTGTAACTCTGTGAGATGATTTCACAGAACACAAAGAAGTTTCTCAGAAAGCTTCTTTCTCTTTGTTATCGGAGGATATTTCCTTTGGCCCTAGAGTCTTCAAAGGGATCCGAAATATCTGTTCTCAGATTCTAAAGAAATAACGCTAGCAAAGAGATCCACGATATACAGATGTAACTCTGTGAGATGAACTAACAGAACACTAAGCAGTTTCTCAGAAAGCTTCTTTCCAGATTTCATCTGAGGATATTTGCTTCTTCACCATAGCACTCTAGGCGCTTCCAAATATCACTTTGCCAATTCCACAAGAACTGTCTTAGCGAAAGGCTTCTTCAGGGGAAAGCTGTAACTCTGTGAGATGATTTCACAGAACACAAAGAAGTTTCTCAGACAGCTTCTTTCTCTTTGTTATCGGAGGATATTTCCTTAGGCCCTATAGTCTTCCAAGGGATCTGAAGTATCTGTTCTCAGATTCCACAGAAATAAGGCTAGCAAAGAGATCCACGAAATACAGATGTAACTCTGTGAGATGAATTAACAGAACACTAAGCAGTTTCTCAGAAAGCTTCTTTCCAGATTTCATCTGAGGATATTTGCTTCTTCACCATAGCCCTCTATGCGCTTCCAAATATCACTTTGCCAATTCCACAAGAACTGTCTTAGCGAAAGGCTTCTTGAGGGGAAAGCTGTAACTCTGTGAGATGATTTCACAGAACACAAAGAAGTTTCTCAGAAAGCTTCTTTCTCTTTGTTATCGGAGGATATTTCCTTTGGTCCTATAGTCTTCAAAGGGATCCGAAATATCTGTTCTCAGATTCCACAGAAATAAGGCTAGCAAAGAGATCCACGACATACAGATGTAAATCTGTGAGATGAATTAACAGAACACTAAGCAGTTTCTCAGAAAGCTTCTTTCCAGATTTCATCTCAGGATATTTCCTTTTTCACCATTGCCCTCTATGGGCTTCCAAATATCACTTTGCCTATTCCACAAGAACTGTCCTAGCGAAAGGCTTCTTGAGGGGAAAGCTGTAACTCTGTGAGATGATTTCACAGAACACAAAGACGTTTCTCAGAAAGCTTCTTTCTCTTTGTTATCGGAGGATATTTCCTTTGGCCCTAGAGTCTTCAAAGGGATCAGAATATGTGTTCTCAGATTCCACAGAAATAAGGCTAGCAAAGAGATCCACGAAATACAGATGTAACTCTGTGAGATGAATTAACAGAACACTAAGCAGTTTCTCAGAAAGCTTCTTTCCAGATTTCATCTGAGGATATTTCCTTTTTCACCATAGCCCTCTAAGGGCTTCCAAATATCACTTAGCCAATTCCACAAGAACTGTCCTACCGAAAGGCTTCTTGAGAGGAAAGCTGTAACTCTGTGAGATGATTTCACAGAAAACAAAGAAGTTTCTCAGAAAGCTTCTTTCTCGTTGTTATCGGAGGATATTTCCTTTGGCGCTAGGGTCTTCAAAGATATCCGAAATATCTGTTCTCAGATTCCACAGAAATAAGGCTAGCAAAGAGATCCACGAATTACAGATGTAACTCTGTGAGATGAATTAACAGAACACTTAGCAGTTTCTCAGAATGTTTCTTTCCAGATTTCATCTGAAGTTATTTCCTTTTTCACCATAGCCCTCTAGCGCTTCCAAATATCACTTTGCCAATTCCACAAGAACTGTCTTAGCGAAAGGCTTCTTGAGGGGAAAGCTGTAACTCTGTGAGATGATTTCACAGAACACAAAGAAGTTTCCCAGAAATCTTCTTTCTCTTTGTTATCGTAGGATATTTCCTTTGGCCCTATAGTCTTCCAAGGGATCTGAAGTATCTGTTCTCAGATTCCACAGAAATAAGGCTAGCAAAGAGATCCATGAAATACAGATATAACTCTGTGAGATGAATTAACAGAACACTAAGCAGTTTCTCAGAAAGCTTCTTTCCAGATTTCATCTGAGGATATTTCCTTTTTCACCATAGCCCTCTTTGCGCTTCCAAATATCACTTTGCCAATTCCACAAGAACCGTCTTACCGAAAGGCTTTTTGAGGGGAAAGCTGTAACTCTGTGAGATGATTTCACAGAACACAAAGAAGTTTCTCAGAAAGCTTCTCTCTCTTTGTTATCGGAGGATATTTCCTTTGGCCCTATAGTCTTCAAAGGGATCCGAAATATCTGTTCTCAGATTCCACAGAAATAAGGCTAGCAAAGAGATCCACGAAATACAGATGTAACTCTGTGAGATGAACTAACAGAACACTAAGCAGTTTCTCAGAAAGCTTCTTTCCAGATTTCATCTGAGGATATTTGCTTCTTCACCATAGCCCTCTATGCGCTTCCAAATATCACTTTGCCAATTCCACAAGAACTATTTTAGCCAAAGGCTTCTTGACGGGAAACTGTAACTCTGTGAGATGATTTCACAAAACCCAAAGAAGTTTCTCAGAAAGCTTCTTTCTCTTTGTTATCGGAGGATATTTCCTTTGGTTCTATTGTCTTCTAAGGGAGCCGAAATATCTCTTCTCAGATTCCACAGAAATAAGGCTAGCAAAGAGATCCACGAAATACAGATGTAACTCTGTGAGATGAATTAACGGAACACTAAGCAGTTTCTCAGAAAGTTTCTTTGCAGATTTCATCTGAGGATATTTCCTTTTTCACCATAGCCCTCTTTGCGCTTCCAAATATCACTTAGCCAATTCCACAAGAACCGTCTTACCGAAAGGCTTCCTGAGGGGAAAGCTGTAACTCTGTGAGATGATTTCACAGAACACAAAGAAGTTTCTCAGAAAGCTTCTTTCTCTTTGTTATCGGAGGATATTTCCTTTGGCCCTAGAGTCTTCAAAGGGATCCGAAATATCTGTTCTCAGATTCTAAAGAAATAACGCTAGCAAAGAGATCCACGATATACAGATGTAACTCTGTGAGATGAACTAACAGAACACTAAGCAGTTTCTCAGAAAACTTCTTTCCAGATTTCATCTGAGGATATTTGCTTCTTCACCATAGCACTCTATGCGCTTCCAAATATCACTTTGCCAATTCCACAAGAACTGTCTTAGCGAAAGGCTTCTTCAGGGGAAAGCTGTAACTCTGTGAGATGATTTCACAGAACACAAAGAAGTTTCTCAGACAGCTTCTTTCTCTTTGTTATCGGAGGATATTTCCTTAGGCCCTATAGTCTTCCAAGGGATCTGAAGTATCTGTTCTCAGATTCCACAGAAATAAGGCTAGCAAAGAGATCCACGAAATACAGATGTAACTCTGTGAGATGAATTAACAGAACACTAAGCAGTTTCTCAGAAAGCTTCTTTCCAGATTTCATCTGAGGATATTTGCTTCTTCACCATAGCCCTCTATGCGCTTCCAAATATCACTTTGCCAATTCCACAAGAACTGTCTTAGCGAAAGGCTTCTTGAGGGGAAAGCTGTAACTCTGTGAGATGATTTCACAGAACACAAAGAAGTTTCTCAGAAAGCTTCTTTCTCTTTGTTATCGGAGGATATTTCCTTTGGTCCTATAGTCTTCAAAGGGATCCGAAATATCTGTTCTCAGATTCCACAGAAATAAGGCTAGCAAAGAGATCCACGACATACAGATGTAAATCTGTGAGATGAATTAACAGAACACTAAGCAGTTTCTCAGAAAGCTTCTTTCCAGATTTCATCTCAGGATATTTCCTTTTTCACCATAGCCCTCTATGGGCTTCCAAATATCACTTTGCCTATTCCACAAGAACTGTCCTAGCGAAAGGCTTCTTGAGGGGAAAGCTGTAACTCTGTGAGATGATTTCACAGAACACAAAGACGTTTCTCAGAAAGCTTCTTTCTCTTTGTTATCGGAGGATATTTCCTTTGGCCCTATAGTCTTCAAAGGGATCAGAATATGTGTTCTCAGATTCCACAGAAATAAGGCTAGCAAAGAGATCCACGAAATACAGATGTAACTCTGTGAGATGAATTAACAGAACACTAAGCAGTTTCTCAGAAAGCTTCTTTCTGGATTTCATCTGAGGATATTTCCTTTTTCACCATAGCCCTCTAAGGGCTTCAAAATATCACTTTGCCAATTCCACAAGAACTGTCTTAGCGAAAGGCTTCTTGAGGGGAAAGCCGTAATTCTGTGACATGATTTCACAGAACACAAAGAAGTTTCTCAGAAAGCTTCTTTCTCTTTGTTATCGGAGGATATTTCCTTTGGCCCTATAGTCTTCTTAGGGATCCGAAATATCTTTTCTCAGATTCCACAGAAATAAGGCTAGCAAAGAGATCCACGAAACACAGATGTAACTCTGTGAGATGAATTAACAGAACACTAAGCAGTTTCTCAGAAAGCTTCTTTCCAGATTTCATCTGAGGATATTTGCTTCTTCACCATAGCCCTCTATGCGCTTCCAAATATCACTTTGCCAATTCCACAAGAACTGTCTTAGCGAAAGGCTTCTTGAGGGGAAAGCTGTAACTCTGTGAGATGATTTCACAGAACACAAAGAAGTTACTCAGAAAGCTTCTTTCTCTTTGTTATCGGAGGATATTTCCTTTGGCCCTATAGTCTTCAAAGGGATCCGAAATATCTGTTCTCAGATTCCACAGAAATAAGGCTAGCAAAGAGATCCACGACATACAGATGTAAATCTGTGAGATGAATTAACAGAACAATAAGCAGTTTCTCAGAAAGCTTCTTTCCAGATTTCATCTGAGGATATTTCCTTTTTCACCATAGCCCTCTTTGCGCTTCCAAATATCACTTTGCCAATTCCACAAGAACCGTCATACCGAAAGGCTTTTTGAGGGGAAAGCTGTAACTCTGTGAGATGATTTCACAGAACACAAAGAAGTTTCTCAGAAAGCTTCTCTCTCTTTGTTATCGGAGGATATTTCCTTTGGCCCTATAGTCTTCAAAGGGATCCGAAATATCTGTTCTCAGATTCCACAGAAATAAGGCTAGCAAAGAGATCCACGAAATACAGATGTAACTCTGTGAGATGAACTAACAGAACACTAAGCAGTTTCTCAGAAAGCTTCTTTCCAGATTTCATCTGAGGATATTTGCTTCTTCACCATAGCCCTCTATGCGCTTCCAAATATCACTTTGCCAATTCCACAAGAACTATTTTAGCGAAAGGCTTCTTGACGGGAAACTGTAACTCTGTGAGATGATTTCACAAAACCCAAAGAAGTTTCTCAGAAAGCTTCTTTCTCTTTGTTATCGGAGGATATTTCCTTTGGTTCTATTGTCTTCTAAGGGAGCCGAAATATCTCTTCTCAGATTCCACAGAAATAAGGCTAGCAAAGAGATCCACGAAACACAGATGTAACTCTGTGAGATGAATTAACGGAACACTAAGCAGTTTCTCAGAAAGTTTCTTTGCAGATTTCATCTGAGGATATTTCCTTTTTCACCATAGCCCTCTTTGCGCTTCCAAATATCACTTAGCCAATTCCACAAGAACCGTCTTACCGAAAGGCTTCCTGAGGGGAAAGCTGTAACTCTGTGAGATGATTTCACAGAACACAAAGAAGTTTCTCAGAAAGCTTCTTTCTCTTTGTTATCGGAGGATATTTCCTTTGGCCCTAGAGTCTTCAAAGGGATCCGAAATATCTGTTCTCAGATTCTAAAGAAATAACGCTAGCAAAGAGATCCACGATATACAGATGTAACTCTGTGAGATGAACTAACAGAACACTAAGCAGTTTCTCAGAAAACTTCTTTCCAGATTTCATCTGAGGATATTTGCTTCTTCACCATAGCACTCTATGCGCTTCCAAATATCACTTTGCCAATTCCACAAGAACTGTCTTAGCGAAAGGCTTCTTCAGGGGAAAGCTGTAACTCTGTGAGATGATTTCACAGAACACAAAGAAGTTTCTCAGAAAGCTTCTTTCTCTTTGTTATCGGAGGATATTTCCTTAGGCCCTATAGTCTTCCAAGGGATCTGAAGTATCTGTTCTCAGATTCCACAGAAATAAGGCTAGCAAAGAGATCCACGAAATACAGATGTAACTCTGTGAGATGAATTAACAGAACACTAAGCAGTTTCTCAGAAAGCTTCTTTCCAGATTTCATCTGAGGATATTTGCTTCTTCACCATAGCCCTCTATGCGCTTCCAAATATCACTTTGCCAATTCCACAAGAACTGTCTTAGCGAAAGGCTTCTTGAGGGGAAAGCTGTAACTCTGTGAGATGATTTCACAGAACACAAAGAAGTTTCTCAGAAAGCTTCTTTCTCTTTGTTATCGGAGGATATTTCCTTTGGTCCTATAGTCTTCAAAGGGATCCGAAATATCTGTTCTCAGATTCCACAGAAATAAGGCTAGCAAAGAGATCCACGACATACAGATGTAAATCTGTGAGATGAATTAACAGAACACTAAGCAGTTTCTCAGAAAGCTTCTTTCCAGATTTCATCTCAGGATATTTCCTTTTTCACCATAGCCCTCTATGGGCTTCCAAATATCACTTTGCCTATTCCACAAGAACTGTCCTAGCGAAAGGCTTCTTGAGGGGAAAGCTGTAACTCTGTGAGATGATTTCACAGAACACAAAGACGTTTCTCAGAAAGCTTCTTTCTCTTTGTTATCGGAGGATATTTCCTTTGGCCCTATAGTCTTCAAAGGGATCAGAATATGTGTTCTCAGATTCCACAGAAATAAGGCTAGCAAAGAGATCCACGAAATACAGATGTAACTCTGTGAGATGAATTAACAGAACACTAAGCAGTTTCTCAGAAAGCTTCTTTCTGGATTTCATCTGAGGATATTTCCTTTTTCACCATAGCCCTCTAAGGGCTTCAAAATATCACTTTGCCAATTCCACAAGAACTGTCTTAGCGAAAGGCTTCTTGAGGGGAAAGCCGTAACTCTGTGACATGATTTCACAGAACACAAAGAAGTTTCTCAGAAAGCTTCTTTCTCTTTGTTATCGGAGGATATTTCCTTTGGCCCTATAGTCTTCTTAGGGATCCGAAATATCTTTTCTCAGATTCCACAGAAATAAGGCTAGCAAATTGATCCACGAAACACAGATGTAACTCTGTGAGATGAATTAACAGAACACTAAGCAGTTTCTCAGAAAGCTTCTTTCCAGATTTCATCTGAGGATATTTGCTTCTTCACCATAGCCCTCTATGCGCTTCCAAATATCACTTTGCCAATTCCACAAGAACTGTCTTAGCGAAAGGCTTCTTGAGGGGAAAGCTGTAACTCTGTGAGATGATTTCACAGAACACAAAGAAGTTACTCAGAAAGCTTCTTTCTCTTTGTTATCGGAGGATATTTCCTTTGGCCCTATAGTCTTCAAAGGGATCCGAAATATCTGTTCTCAGATTCCACAGAAATAAGGCTAGCAAAGAGATCCACGACATACAGATGTAAATCTGTGAGATGAATTAACAGAACACTAAGCAGTTTCTCAGAAAGCTTCTTTCCAGATTTCATCTGAGGATATTTCCTTTTTCACCATAGCCCTCTTTGCGCTTCCAAATATCACTTTGCCAATTCCACAAGAACCGTCTTACCGAAAGGCTTTTTGAGGGGAAAGCTGTAACTCTGTGAGATGATTTCACAGAACACAAAGAAGTTTCTCAGAAAGCTTCTCTCTCTTTGTTATCGGAGGATATTTCCTTTGGCCCTATAGTCTTCAAAGGGATCCGAAATATCTGTTCTCAGATTCCACAGAAATAAGGCTAGCAAAGAGATCCACGAAATACAGATGTAACTCTGTGAGATGAACTAACAGAACACTAAGCAGTTTCTCAGAAAGCTTCTTTCCAGATTTCATCTGAGGATATTTGCTTCTTCACCATAGCCCTCTATGCGCTTCCAAATATCACTTTGCCAATTCCACAAGAACTATTTTAGCGAAAGGCTTCTTGACGGGAAACTGTAACTCTGTGAGATGATTTCACAAAACCCAAAGAAGTTTCTCAGAAAGCTTCTTTCTCTTTGTTATCGGAGGATATTTCCTTTGGTTCTATTGTCTTCTAAGGGAGCCCAAATATCTCTTCTCAGATTCCACAGAAATAAGGCTAGCAAAGAGATCCACGAAATACAGATGTAACTCTGTGAGATGAATTAACGGAACACTAAGCAGTTTCTCAGAAAGTTTCTTTGCAGATTTCATCTGAGGATATTTCCTTTTTCACCATAGCCCTCTTTGCGCTTCCAAATATCACTTAGCCAATTCCACAAGAACCGTCTTACCGAAAGGCTTCCTGAGGGGAAAGCTGTAACTCTGTGAGATGATTTCACAGAACACAAAGAAGTTTCTCAGAAAGCTTCTTTCTCTTTGTTATCGGAGGATATTTCCTTTGGCCCTAGAGTCTTCAAAGGGATCCGAAATATCTGTTCTCAGATTCTAAAGAAATAACGCTAGCAAAGAGATCCACGATATACAGATGTAACTCTGTGAGATGAACTAACAGAACACTAAGCAGTTTCTCAGAAAACTTCTTTCCAGATTTCATCTGAGGATATTTGCTTCTTCACCATAGCACTCTATGCGCTTCCAAATATCACTTTGCCAATTCCACAAGAACTGTCTTAGCGAAAGGCTTCTTCAGGGGAAAGCTGTAACTCTGTGAGATGATTTCACAGAACACAAAGAAGTTTCTCAGACAGCTTCTTTCTCTTTGTTATCGGAGGATATTTCCTTAGGCCCTATAGTCTTCCAAGGGATCTGAAGTATCTGTTCTCAGATTCCACAGAAATAAGGCTAGCAAAGAGATCCACGAAATACAGATGTAACTCTGTGAGATGAATTAACAGAACACTAAGCAGTTTCTCAGAAAGCTTCTTTCCAGATTTCATCTGAGGATATTTGCTTCTTCACCATAGCCCTCTATGCGCTTCCAAATATCACTTTGCCAATTCCACAAGAACTGTCTTAGCGAAAGGCTTCTTGAGGGGAAAGCTGTAACTCTGTGAGATGATTTCACAGAACACAAAGAAGTTTCTCAGAAAGCTTCTTTCTCTTTGTTATCGGAGGATATTTCCTTTGGTCCTATAGTCTTCAAATGGATCCGAAATATCTGTTCTCAGATTCCACAGAAATAAGGCTAGCAAAGAGATCCACGACATACAGATGTAAATCTGTGAGATGAATTAACAGAACACTAAGCAGTTTCTCAGAAAGCTTCTTTCCAGATTTCATCTCAGGATATTTCCTTTTTCACCATAGCCCTCTATGGGCTTCCAAATATCACTTTGCCTATTCCACAAGAACTGTCCTAGCGAAAGGCTTCTTGAGGGGAAAGCTGTAACTCTGTGAGATGATTTCACAGAACACAAAGACGTTTCTCAGAAAGCTTCTTTCTCTTTGTTATCGGAGGATATTTCCTTTGGCCCTATAGTCTTCAAAGGGATCAGAATATGTGTTCTCAGATTCCACAGAAATAAGGCTAGCAAAGAGATCCACGAAATACAGATGTAACTCTGTGAGATGAATTAACAGAACACTAAGCAGTTTCTCAGAAAGCTTCTTTCTGGATTTCATCTGAGGATATTTCCTTTTTCACCATAGCTCTCTAAGGGCTTCAAAATATCACTTTGCCAATTCCACAAGAACTGTCTTAGCGAAAGGCTTCTTGAGGGGAAAGCCGTAACTCTGTGACATGATTTCACAGAACACAAAGAAGTTTCTCAGAAAGCTTCTTTCTCTTTGTTATCGGAGGATATTTCCTTTGGCCCTATAGTCTTATTAGGGATCCGAAATATCTTTTCTCAGATTCCACAGAAATAAGGCTAGCAAAGAGATCCACGAAACACAGATGTAACTCTGTGAGATGAATTAACAGAACACTAAGCAGTTTCTCAGAAAGCTTCTTTCCAGATTTCATCTGAGGATATTTGCTTCTTCACCATAGCCCTCTATGCGCTTCCAAATATCACTTTGCCAATTCCACAAGAACTGTCTTAGCGAAAGGCTTCTTGAGGGGAAAGCTGTAACTCTGTGAGATGATTTCACAGAACACAAAGAAGTTACTCAGAAAGCTTCTTTCTCTTTGTTATCGGAGGATATTTCCTTTGGCCCTATAGTCTTCAAAGGGATCCGAAATATCTGTTCTCAGATTCCACAGAAATAAGGCTAGCAAAGAGATCCACGACATACAGATGTAAATCTGTGAGATGAATTAACAGAACACTAAGCAGTTTCTCAGAAACCTTCTTTCCAGATTTCATCTCAGGATATTTCCTTTTTGACCATAGCCCTCTATGGGCTTCCAAATATCACTTTGCCTATTCCACAAGAACTGTCCTAGCGAAAGGCTTCTTGAGGGGAAAGCTGTAACTCTGTGAGATGATTTCACAGAACACAAAGAAGTTTCTCAGAAAGCTTCTTTCTCTTTGTTATCGGAGGATATTTCCTTTGGCCCTATAGTCTTCAAAGGGATCAGAATATGTGTTCTCAGATTCCACAGAAATAAGGCTAGCAAAGAGATCCACGAAATACAGATGTAACTCTGTGAGATGAATTAACAGAACACTAAGCAGTTTCTCAGAAAGCTTCTTTCTGGATTTCATCTGAGGATATTTCCTTTTTCACCATAGCCCTCTAAGGGCTTCAAAATATCACTTTGCCAATTCCACAAGAACTGTCTTAGCGAAAGGCTTCTTGAGGGGAAAGCCGTAACTCTGTGACATGATTTCACAGAACACAAAGAAGTTTCTCAGAAAGCTTCTTTCTCTTTGTTATGGGAGGATATTTCCTTTGGCCCTATAGTCTTCTTAGGGATCCGAAATATCTTTTCTCAGATTCCACAGAAATAAGGCTAGCAAATTGATCCACGAAACACAGATGTAACTCTGTGAGATGAATTAACAGAACACTAAGCAGTTTCTCAGAAAGCTTCTTTCCAGATTTCATCTCAGGATATTTACTTTTTCACCATAGCCCTCTATGCGCTTCCAAATATCACCTTGCCAATTCCACAATAACTGTCTTAGCGAAAGGCTGCTTGAGGGGAAAGCTGTAACTCTGTGAGATGATTTCACAGAACACAAAGAAGTTTCTCAGAAAGCTTCTTTCTCTTTGTTATCGTAGGATATTTCCTTTGGCGCTAGGGTCTTCAAAGGGATCCAAAATATCTGTTCTCAGATTCCACAGAAATAAGGCTAGCAAAGAGATCCACGAATTACAGATGTAACTCTGTGAGATGAATTAACAGAACACTTAGCAGTTTCTCAGAATGTTTCTTTCCAGATTTCATCTGAGGATATTTCCTTTTTCACCACAGCCCTCTGTGCGCTTCCAAATATCACTTTGCCAATTCCACCAGAGCTGTCTTAGCGAAAAGCTTCTTGAGGGGAAAGCTGTAACTCTGTGAGATGATTTCACAGAACACAAAGAAGTTTCTCAGAAAGCTTCTTTCTCTTTGTTATCGGAGGATATTTCCTTTGGCCATAGAGTCTTCAAAGGGATCCGAAATATCTGTTCTCAGATTCCACAGAAATAAGGCTAGCAAAGAGATCCACGAAATACAGATGTAACTCTGTGAGATGAATTAACAGAACACTAAGCAGTTTCTCAAAAAGCTTCTTTCCAGATTTCATCTGAGGACATTTCCTTTTTCACCATAGCCCTCTATGCGCTTCCAAATATCGCTTTGCCAATTCCACAAGAACCGTCTTAGCGAAAGGCCTCTTGAGGGGAAAGCTGTAACTCTGTGAGATGATTTCACAGAACACAAAGAAGTTTCTCAGAAAGCTACTTTCTCTTTGTTATCGGAGGATATTTCCTTTGGCCCTATAGTCTTCAAAGGGATTCGAAATATCTGTTAACAGATTCCACAGAAATAAGGCTAGCAAAGAGATACACGAAATGCAGATGTAACTCTGTGAGATGAAATAACAGAACACTAAGCAGTTTCTCAGAAAACTTCTTTCCAGATTTCATCTGAGGATATTTCCTTTTTCACCATAGACCTCTATGGGCTTCCAAATATCACTTAGCCAATTCCACAAGAACTGTCCTAGCGAAAGGCTAATGGAGAGGAAAGCTGCAACTCTGTGAGATGATTTCTCAGAACACAAAGAAGTTTCTCAGAAAGCTGCTTTCTCGTTTTTATCGGAGTATACTTCCTTTGGCACTAGGGTCTTCAAAGGGATCCAAAATATCTGTTCTCAGATTCCACAGAAATAAGGCTAGCAGAGAGATCCACGAATTACAGATGTAACTCTGTGAGATGAATTAACAGAACACTTAGCAGTTTCTCAGAATGTTTCTTTCCAGATTTCATCTGAGGATATTTCCTTTTTCACCATAGCCCTCTATGCGCTTCCAAATATCACTTTGCCAATTCCACCAGAGCTGTCTTAGCGAAAGGCTTCTTGAGGGGAAAGCTGTAACTGTTTGAGATGATTTCACAGAACACAAAGAAGTTTCTCAGAAAGCTTCTTTCTCTTTGTTATCAGAGGATATTTCCTTTGGCCCTATAGTCATCCAAGGGATCTGAAGTATCTGTTCTCAGATTACACAGAAATAAGGCTAGCAAAGAGATCCACGAAATACAGATGTAACTCTGTGAGATGAATTAACAGAACCCAAAGAAGTTTCTCAGAAAGCTTCTTTCTCTTTGTTATCGGAGGATATTTCCTTTATCCCTATAGTCTTCAAAGGGAACCGAAATATGTTTTCTCAGATTCCACAGAAATAAGGCTAGCAAAGAGATCCACGAAATACAGATCTAACTCTGTGAGATGAATTAAGAGAACACTTAGCAGTTTCTCAGAATGTTTCTTTCCAGATTTCATCTGAGGATATTTCCTTTTTCACCATAGCACTCTATGCGCTTCCAAATATCACTTTGCCCATTCCACAAGAAATGTCTTAGCGAAAGGCTTCTTGACGGGAAACTGTAACTCTGTAAGATGATTTCACAGAACACAAAGAAGTTTCTCAGAAACCTTCTTTCTCTTTGTTATCAGAGGATATTTCCTTTGGCCCTAGAGTCTTCAAAGGGATCCGAAATATCTGCTCTCAGATTCCACAGAAATAAGGCTAGCAAAGAGATCCACGAAATACAGATGTAACACTATGAGATTAATTAACAGAACACTAAGCAGTTTCTCATAAAGCTTCTTTCCAGATTTCATCTGCGGATATTACCTTTTTCACCAAAGCCCTCTATTCGCTCCCAAATATCACTTTGACAATTCCACAAGAACTGTCTTAGCGAAAGGCTTCTTGAGGGGAAAGCTGTAATTCTGTGAGATGATTTCACAGAACACAAAGAAGTTTCTCAGAAAGCTTCTTTCTCTTTGTTATCGGAGGATATTTCCTTTGGCCTAATAGTCTTCTAAGGGATCCGAAATATCTGTTCTCGGATTCCACAGAAATAAGGCTAGCAAAGAGATCCACGAAATACAGCTGTAACTCTGTGAGATGAATTAACAGAACACTAAGCAGTTTCTCAGAAAGCTTCTTTCCAGATTTCATCTGAGGATATTTCCTTATTCAGCATAGCCCTCTATGAGCTTCCAAATATCGTTTTGGAAATTCCACAAGAACTGTCTTAGCGAAAGGCTTCTTGAGTGGAAAGCTGAAACTCTGTGAGGTGATTTCACAGAACACAAAGAAGTTTCTCAGAAAGCTTCTTTCTCTTTGTTATCGGAGGATATTTCCTTTGGCCCTATAGTCCTCAAAGGGATCCGAAATATCTCTTCTCAGATTCCACAGAAATAAGGCTAGCAAAGAGATCCACGAAATACAGATGTAACTCTGTGAGATGAATTAACAGAACACTAAGCAGTTTCTCAGAAAGCTTCTTTCCAGATTTCATCTGAGGATATTTCCTGTTTCACCATAGCCCTCTATGGGCTTCCAAATATCACTTTGCCTATTCCACAAGAACTGTCCTAGCGAAAGGCTTCTTGAGGGGAAAGCTGTAACTCTGTGAGATGATTTCACAGAACCCAAAGAAGTTTCTCAGAAAGCTTCTTTCTCTTTGTTATCGGAGGATTTTTCCTTTGGTTCTATTGTCTTCTAAGGGAGCCGAAATATCTCTTCTCAGATTCCACAGAAATAAGGCTAGCAAAGAGATCCACGAAACACAGATGTAACTCTGTGAGATGAATTAACAGAACACTAAGCAGTTTCTCAGAAAGCTTCTTTCCAGATTTCATCTGAGGATATTTCCTTTTTCACCGTAGCACTCTATGGGCTTCCAAATATCACTTTGCCAATTCCACAAGAACTGTCTTAGCGAAAGGTTTCTTGAGGGGAAAGCTGTAACTCTGTGAGATGATTTCACAGAACACAAAGAAGTTTCTCAGAAAGCTTCTTTCTCGTTGTTATCGGAGGATATTTCCTTTGGCCATAGAGTATTCAAAGGGATCCGAAATATCTGTTCTCAGATTCCACAGAAGTAAGGCTAGCAAAGAGATCCACGAAATACAAATGTAACTCTGTGAGATGAATTAACAGAACACTAAGCAGTTTCTCAGAAAGCTTCTTTACAGATTTCATCTGAGGATATTTCCTTTTTCACCATAGCCCTCTATGGGCTTCCAAATATCACTTAGCCAATTCCACAAGAACTGTCCTAGCGAAAGGCTTCTTGAGAGGAAAGCTGTAACTCTGTGAGATGATTTCACAGAACACAAAGAAGTTTCTCAGAAAGCTTCTTTCTCGTTTTTATCGGAGTATATTTTCTTTGGCGCTAGGGTCTTCAAAGGGATCCGAAATATCTGTTCTCAGATTCCACAGAAATAAGGCTAGCAAAGAGATCCACGAATTACAGATGTAACTCTGTGAGATGAATTAACAGAACACTTAGCAGTTTCTCAGAATGTTTCTTTCCAGATTTCATCTGAGGATATTTCCTTTTTCACCATAGCCCTCTATGCGCTTCCAAATATCACTTTGCCAATTCCACAACAACTGTCTTAGCGAAAGGCTTCTTGAGGGGAAAGCTGTAAGTCTGTGAGATGATTTCACAGAACACAAAGAAGTTTCTCAGAAAGCTTATTTCTCGTTGTTATCGGAGGATTTTCCCTTGGCCCTAGAGTCTTCAAAGGGATCCGAAATATCTGTTCTCAGATTCCACAGAAATAAGGCTAGCAAAGAGATCCACGACATACAGATGTAAATCTGTGAGATGAATTAACAGAACACTAAGCAGTTTCTCAGAAAGCTTCTTTCCAGATTTCATCTCAGGATATTTCCTTTTTCACCATAGCCCTCTATGGGATTCCAAATATCACTTTGCCTATTCCACAAGAACTGTCCTAGCGAAAGGCTTCTTGAGGGGAAAGCTGTAACTCTGTGAGATGATTTCACAGAACACAAAGAAGTTTCTCAGAAAGCTTCTTTCTCTTTGTTATCGGAGGATATTTCCTTTGGCCCTATAGTCTTCAAAGGGATCAGAATATGTGTTCTCAGATTCCACAGAAATAAGGCTAGCAAAGAGATCCACGAAATACAGATGTAACTCTGTGAGATGAATTAACAGAACACTAAGCAGTTTCTCAGAAAGCTTCTTTCTGGATTTCATCTGAGGATATTTCCTTTTTCACCATAGCCCTCTAAGGGCTTCAAAATATCACTTTGCCAATTCCACAAGAACTGTCTTAGCGAAAGGCTTCTTGAGGGGAAAGCCGTAACTCTGTAACATGATTTCACAGAACACAAAGAAGTTTCTCAGAAAGCTTCTTTCTCTTTGTTATCCGAGGATATTTCCTTTGGCCCTATAGTCTTCTTAGGGATCCGATATATCTTTTCTCAGATTCCACAGAAATAAGGCTAGCAAAGAGATCCACGAAACACAGATGTAACTCTGTGAGATGAATTAACAGAACACTAAGCAGTTTCTCAGAAAGCTTCTTTCCAGATTTCATCTCAGGATATTTACTTTTTCACCATAGCCCTCTATGCGCTTCCAAATATCACCTTGCCAATTCCACAAGAACTGTCTTAGCGAAAGGCTGCTTGAGGGGAAAGCTGTAACTCTGTGAGATGATTTCACAGAACACAAAGAAGTTTCTCAGAAAGCTTCTTTCTCTTTGTTATCGGAGGATATTTCCTTTGGCCCTATAGACTTCTAATTGATCCGAAATATCTGTTCTCAGATTCCACAGAAATAAGGCTAGCAAAGAGATCCACGAAATACAGATGTAACTCTGTGAGATGAAGTAACAGAACACTAAGCAGTTTCTCAAAAAGCTTCTTTCCAGATTTCATCTGAGGACATTTCCTTTTTCACCATAGCCCTCTATGCGCTTCCAAATATCGCTTTGCCAATTCCACAAGAACCGTCTTAGCGAAAGGCCTCTTGAGGGGAAAGCTGTAACTCTGTGAGATGATTTCACAGAACACAAAGAAGTTTCTCAGAAAGCTACTTTCTCTTTGTTATCGGAGGATATTTCCTTTGGCCCTATAGTCTTCCAATTGATTCGAAATATCTGTTAACAGATTCCACAGAAATAAGGCTAGCAAAGAGATCCACGAAATACAGATGTAACTCTGTGAGATGAATTAACAGAACACTAAGCAGTTTCTCAAAAAGCTTCTTTCCATATTTCATCTGAGGACATTTCCTTTTTCACCATAGCCCTCTATGCGCTTCCAAATATCGCTTTGCCAATTCCACAAGAACCGTCTTAGCGAAAGGCCTCTTGAGGGGAAAGCTGTAACTCTGTGAGATGATTTCACAGAACACAAAGAAGTTTCTCAGAAAGCTACTTTCTCTTTGTTATCGGAGGATATTTCCTTTGGCCCTATAGTCTTCAAAGGGATTCGAAATATCTGTTAACAGATTCCACAGAAATAAGGCTAGCAAAGAGATCCACGAAATGCAGATGTAACTCTGTGAGATGAAATAACAGAACACTAAGCAGTTTCTCAGAAAACTTCTTTCCAGATTTCATCTCAGGATATTTCCTTTTTCACCATAGCCCTCTATGGGCTTCCAAATATCACTTAGCCAATTCCACAAGAACTGTCCTAGCGAAAGGCTTCTTGAGAGGAAAGCTGCAACTCTGTGAGATGATTTCACAGAACACAAAGAAGTTTCTCAGAAATCTGCTTTCTCGTTTTTATCGGAGTATACTTCCTTTGGCACTAGGGTCTTCAAAGGGATCCAAAATATCTGTTCTCAGATTCCACAGAAATAAGGCTAGCAAAGAGATCCACGAAATACAGATGTAACTCTGTGAGATGAATTAACAGAACACTAAGCAGTTTCTCAAAAAGCTTCTTTCCAGATTTCATCTGAGGACATTTCCTTTTTCACCATAGCCCTCTATGCGCTTCCAAATATCGCTTTGCCAATTCCACAAGAACCGTCTTAGCGAAAGGCCTCTTGAGGGGAAAGCTGTAACTCTGTGAGATGATTTCACAGAACACAAAGAAGTTTCTCAGAAAGCTACTTTCTCTTTGTTATCGGAGGATATTTCCTTTGGCCCTATAGTCTTCAAAGGGATTCGAAATATCTGTTAACAGATTCCACAGAAATAAGGCTAGCAAAGAGATCCACGAAATGCAGATGTAACTCTGTGAGATGAAATAACAGAACACTAAGCAGTTTCTCAGAAAACTTCTTTCCAGATTTCATCTGAGGATATTTCCTTTTTCACCATAGCCCTCTATGGGCTTCCAAATATCACTTAGCCAATTCCACAAGAACTGTCCTAGCGAAAGGCTTCTTGAGAGGAAAGCTGCAACTCTGTGAGATGATTTCACAGAACACAAAGAAGTTTCTCAGAAATCTGCTTTCTCGTTTTTATCGGAGTATACTTCCTTTGGCACTAGGGTCTTCAAAGGGATCCAAAATATCTGTTCTCAGATTCCACAGAAATAAGGCTAGCAAAGAGATCCACGAAATACAGATGTAACTCTGTGAGATGAATTAACAGAACACTTAGCAGTTTCTCAGAATGTTTCTTTCCAGATTTCATCTGAGGATATTTCCTTTTTCACCATAGGCCTCTATGCGCTTCCAAATATCACTTTGCCAATTCCACCAGAGCTGTCTTAGCGAAAGGCTTCTTGAGGGGAAAGCTGTAACTCTTTGAGATGATTTCACAGAACACAAAGAAGTTTCTCAGAAAGCTTCTTTCTCTTTGTTATCGGAGGATATTTCCTTTGGCCCTATAGTCATCCAAGGGATCTGAAGTATCTGTTCTCAGATTACACAGAAATAAGGCTAGCAAAGAGATCCACGAAATACAGATGTAACACTGTGAGATGAATTAACAGAACACTAAGCAGTTTCTCAGAAAGCTTCTTTCCAGATTTCATCTGAGGATATTTCCTTTTTCACCATAGCCCTCTATGGGCTTCCAAATATCACTTAGCCAATTCCACAAGAACTGTCCTACCGAAAGGCTTCTTGAGAGGAAAGCTGTAACTCTGTGAGATGATTTCACAGAAAACTAAGAAGTTTCTCAGAAAGCTTCTTTCTCGTTGTTATCGGAGGATATTTCCTTTGGCGCTAGGGTCTTCAAAGATATCCGAAATATCTGTTCTCAGATTCCACAGAAATAAGGCTAGCAAAGAGATCCACGAATTACAGATGTAACTCTGTGAGATGAATTAACAGAACACTTAGCAGTTTCTCAGAATGTGTCTTTCCAGATTTCATCTGAAGTTATTTCCTTTTTCACCATAGCCCTCTAGCGCTTCCAAATATCACTTTGCAAATTCCACAAGAACTGTCTTAGCGAAAGGCTTCTTGAGGGGAAAGCTGTAACTCTGTGAGATGATTTCACAGAACACAAAGAAGTTTCTCAGAAAGCTTCTTTCTCTTTGTTATCGTAGGATATTTCCTTTGGCCCTATAGTCTTCCAAGGGATCTGAAGTATCTGTTCTCAGATTCCACAGAAATAAGGCTAGCAAAGAGATCCATGAAATACAGATATAACTCTGTGAGATGAATTAACAGAACACTAAGCAGTTTCTCAGAAAGCTTCTTTCCAGATTTCATCTGAGGATATTTCCTTTTTCACCATAGCCCTCTTTGCGCTTCCAAATATCACTTTGCCAATTCCAAAAGAACCGTCTTACCGAAAGGCTTTTTGAGGGGAAAGCTGTAACTCTGTGAGATGATTTCACAGAACACAAAGAAGTTTCTCAGAAAGCTTCTCTCTCTTTGTTATCGGAGGATATTTCCTTTGGCCCTATAGTCTTCAAAGGGATCCGAAATATCTGTTCTCAGATTCCACAGAAATAAGGCTAGCAAAGAGATCCACGAAATACAGATGTAACTCTGCGAGATGAACTAACAGAACACTAAGCAGTTTCTCAGAAAGCTTCTTTCCAGATTTCATCTGAGGATATTTGCTTCTTCACCATAGCCCTCTATGCGCTTCCAAATATCACTTTGCCAATTCCACAAGAACTATTTTAGCGAAAGGCTTCTTGACGGGAAACTGTAACTCTGTGAGATGATTTCACAAAACCCAAAGAAGTTTCTCAGAAAGCTTCTTTCTCTTTGTTATCGGAGGATATTTCCTTTGGTTCTATTGTCTTCTAAGGGAGCCGAAATATCTCTTCTCAGATTCCACAGAAATAAGGCTAGCAAAGAGATCCACGAAATACAGATGTAACTCTGTGAGATGAATTAACAGAACACTAAGCAGTTTCTCAGAAAGCTTCTTTGCAGATTTCATCTGAGGATATTTCCTTTTTCACCATAGCCCTCTTTGCGCTTCCAAATATCACTTAGCCAATTCCACAAGAACCGTCTTACCGAAAGGCTTCCTGAGGGGAAAGCTGTAACTCTGTGAGATGATTTCACAGAACACAAAGAAGTTTCTCAGAAAGCTTCTTTCTCTTTGTTATCGGAGGATATTTCCATTGGCCCTAGAGTCTTCAAAGGGATCCGAAATATCTGTTCTCAGATTCCAAAGAAATAAGGCTAGCAAAGAGATCCACGATATACAGATGTAACTCTGTGAGATGAACTAACAGAACACTAAGCAGTTTCTCAGAAAGCTTCTTTCCAGATTTCATCTGAGGATATTTGCTTCTTCACCATAGCACTCTATGCGCTTCCAAATATCACTTTGCCAATTCCACAAGAACTGTCTTAGCGAAAGGCTTCTTCAGGGGAAAGCTGTAACTCTGTGAGATGATTTCACAGAACACAAAGAAGTTTCTCAGACAGCTTCTTTCTCTTTGTTATCGGAGGATATTTCCTTAGGCCCTATAGTCTTCAAAGGGATCTGAAGTATCTGTTCTCAGATTCCACAGAAATAAGGCTAGCAAAGAGATCCACGAAATACAGATGTAACTCTGTGAGATGAATTAACAGAACACTAAGCAGTTTCTCAGAAAGCTTCTTTCCAGATTTCATCTGAGGATAATTGCTTCTTCACCATAGCCCTCTATGCGCTTCCAAATATCACTTTGCCAATTCCACAAGAACTGTCTTAGCGAAAGGCTTCTTGAGGGGAAAGCTGTAACTCTGTGAGATGATTTCACAGAACACAAAAAAGTTTCTCAGAAAGCTTCTTTCTCTTTGTTATCGGAGGATATTTCCTTTGGCCCTATAGTCTTCAAAGGGATCCGAAATATCTGTTCTCAGATTCCACAGAAATAAGGCTAGCAAAGAGATCCACGACATACAGATGTAAATCTGTGAGATGAATTAACAGAACACTAAGCAGTTTCTCAGAAAGCTTCTTTCCAGATTTCATCTCAGGATATTTCCTTTTTCACCATAGCCCTCTATGGGCTTCCAAATATCACTTTGCCTATTCCACAAGAACTGTCCTAGCGAAAGGCTTCTTGAGGGGAAAGCTGTAACTCTGTGAGATGATTTCACAGAACACAAAGACGTTTCTCAGAAAGCTTCTTTCTCTTTGTTATCGGAGGATATTTCCTTTGGCCCTATAGTCTTCAAAGGGATCAGAATATGTGTTCTCAGATTCCACAGAAATAAGGCTAGCAAAGAGATCCACGAAATACAGATGTAACTCTGTGAGATGAATTAACAGAACACTAAGCAATTTCTCAGAAAGCTTCTTTCTGGATTTCATCTGAGGATATTTCCTTTTTCACCATAGCCCTCTAAGGGCTTCAAAATATCACTTTGCCAATTCCACAAGAACTGTCTTAGCGAAAGGCTTCTTGAGGGGAAAGCCGTAACTCTGTGACATGATTTCACAGAACACAAAGAAGTTTCTCAGAAAGCTTCTTTCTCTTTGTTATGGGAGGATATTTCCTTTGGCCCTATAGTCTTCTTAGGGATCCGAAATATCTTTTCTCAGATTCCACAGAAATAAGGCTAGCAAATTGATCCACGAAACACAGATGTAACTCTGTGAGATGAATTAACAGAACACTAAGCAGTTTCTCAGAAAGCTTCTTTCCAGATTTCATCTCAGGATATTTACTTTTTCACCATAGCCCTCTATGCGCTTCCAAATATCACCTTGCCAATTCCACAATAACTGTCTTAGCGAAAGGCTGCTTGAGGGGAAAGCTGTAACTCTGTGAGATGATTTCACGGAACACAAAGAAGTTTCTCAGAAAGCTTCTTTCTCTTTGTTATCGTAGGATATTTCCTTTGGCGCTAGGGTCTTCAAAGGGATCCAAAATATCTGTTCTCAGATTCCACAGAAATAAGGCTAGCAAAGAGATCCACGAATTACAGATGTAACTCTGTGAGATGAATTAACAGAACACTTAGCAGTTTCTCAGAATGTTTCTTTCCAGATTTCATCTGAGGATATTTCCTTTTTCACCATAGCCCTCTATGCGCTTCCAAATATCACTTTGCCAATTCCACCAGAGCTGTCTTAGCGAAAAGCTTCTTGAGGGGAAAGCAGTAACTCTGTGAGATGATTTCACAGAACACAAAGAAGTTTCTCAGAAAGCTTCTTTCTCTTTGTTATCGGAGGATATTTCCTTTGGCCATAGAGTCTTCAAAGGGATCCGAAATATCTGTTCTCAGATTCCACAGAAATAAGGCTAGCAAAGAGATCCACGAAATACAGATGTAACTCTGTGAGATGAATTAACAGAACACTAAGCAGTTTCTCAAAAAGCTTCTTTCCAGATTTCATCTGAGGACATTTCCTTTTTCACCATAGCCCTCTATGCGCTTCCAAATATCGCTTTGCCAATTCCACAAGAACCGTCTTAGCGAAAGGCCTCTTGAGGGGAAAGCTGTAACTCTGTGAGATGATTTCACAGAACACAAAGAAGTTTCTCAGAAAGCTACTTTCTCTTTGTTATCGGAGGATATTTCCTTTGGCCCTATAGTCTTCAAAGGGATTCGATATATCTGTTAACAGATTCCACAGAAATAAGGCTAGCAAAGAGATCCACGAAATGCAGATGTAACTCTGTGAGATGAAATAACAGAACACTAAGCAGTTTCTCAGAAAACTTCTTTCCAGATTTCATCTGAGGATATTTCCTTTTTCACCATAGCCCTCTATGGGCTTCCAAATATCACTTAGCCAATTCCACAAGAACTGTCCTAGCGAAAGGCTTCTTGAGAGGAAAGCTGCAACTCTGTGAGATGATTTCACAGAACACAAAGAAGTTTCTCAGAAAGCTGCTTTCTCGTTTTTATCGGAGTATACTTCCTTTGGCACTAGGGTCTTCAAAGGGATCCAAAATATCTGTTCTCAGATTCCACAGAAATAAGGCTAGCAAAGAGATCCACGAATTACAGATGTAACTCTGTGAGATGAATTAACAGAACACTTAGCAGTTTCTCAGAATGTTTCTTTCCAGATTTCATCTGAGGATATTTCCTTTTTCACCATAGCCCTCTATGCGCTTCCAAATATCACTTTGCCAATTCCACCAGAGCTGTCTTAGCGAAAGGCTTCTTGAGGGGAAAGCTGTAACTCTTTGAGATGATTTCACAGAACACAAAGAAGTTTCTCAGAAAGCTTCTTTCTCTTTGTTATCGGAGGATATTTCCTTTGGCCCTATAGTCATCCAAGGGATCTGAAGTATCTGTTCTCAGATTACACAGAAATAAGGCTAGCAAAGAGATCCACGAAATACAGATGTAACTCTGTGAGATGAATTAACAGAACACTAAGCAGTTTCTCAGAAAGCTTCTTTCCAGATTTCATCTGAGGATAGTTCCTTTTTCACCATAGCCCTCTATGGGCTTCCAAATATCACTTAGCCAATTCCACAAGAACTGTCCTACCGAAAGGCTTCTTGAGAGGAAAGCTGTAACTCTGTGAGATGATTTCACAGAAAACAAAGAAGTTTCTCAGAAAGCTTCTTTCTCGTTGTTATCGGAGGATATTTCCTTTGGCGCTAGGGTCTTCAAAGATATCCGAAATATCTGTTCTCAGATTCCACAGAAATAAGGCTAGCAAAGAGATCCACGAATTACAGATGTAACTCTGTGAGATGAATTAACAGAACACTTAGCAGTTTCTCAGAATGTTTCTTTCCAGATTTCATCTGAAGTTATTTCCTTTTTCACCATAGCCCTCTAGCGCTTCCAAATATCACTTTGCCAATTCCACAAGAACTGTCTTAGCGAAAGGCTTCTTGAGGGGAAAGCTGTAACTCTGTGAGATGATTTCACAGAACACAAAGAAGTTTCTCAGAAAGCTTCTTTCTCTTTGTTATCGTAGGATATTTCCTTTGGCCCTATAGTCTTCCAAGGGATCTGAAGTATCTGTTCTCAGATTCCACAGAAATAAGGCTAGCAAAGAGATCCATGAAATACAGATATAACTCTGTGAGATGAATTAACAGAACACTAAGCAGTTTCTCAGAAAGCTTCTTTCCAGATTTCATCTGAGGATATTTCCTTTTTCACCATAGCCCTCTTTGCGCTTCCAAATATGACTTTGCCAATTCCACAAGAACCGTCTTACCGAAAGGCTTTTTGAGGGGAAAGCTGTAACTCTGTGAGATGATTTCACAGAACACAAAGAAGTTTCTCAGAAAGCTTCTCTCTCTTTGTTATCGGAGGATATTTCCTTTGGCCCTATAGTCTTCAAAGGGATCCGAAATATCTGTTCTCAGATTCCACAGAAATAAGGCTAGCAAAGAGATCCACGAAATACAGATGTAACTCTGTGAGATGAACTAACAGAACACTAAGCAGTTTCTCAGAAAGCTTCTTTCCAGATTTCATCTGAGGATATTTGCTTCTTCACCATAGCCCTCTATGCGCTTCCAAATATCACTTTGCCAATTCCACAAGAACTATTTTAGCGAAAGGCTTCTTGACGGGAAACTGTAACTCTGTGAGATGATTTCACAAAACCCAAAGAAGTTTCTCAGAAAGCTTCTTTCTCTTTGTTATCAGAGGATATTTCCTTTGGTTCTATTGTCTTCTAAGGGAGCCGAAATATCTCTTCTCAGATTCCACAGAAATAAGGCTAGCAAAGAGATCCACGAAATACAGATGTAACTCTGTGAGATGAATTAACAGAACACTAAGCAGTTTCTCAGAAAGCTTCTTTCCAGATTTCATCTGAGGATATTTCCTTTTGCATCATAGCCCTCTATGGGCTTCCAAATATCACTTTGCCAATTCCACAAGAACTGTCCTCGCTAAAGGCTTCTTGAGGGTAAAGCTGTAACTCTGTGAGATGATTTAACAGAACACAAAGAAGTTTCTCAGAAAGCTTCTTTCTCGTTGTTATCGGAGGATATTTCCTTTGGCCCTATAGTCTTCAAAGAGATCCAAAATATCTGTTCTCAGATTGCACAGAAATAAGGCTAGCAAAGAGATCCACGAAATACAGATGTAACTCTGTGAGATGAATTAACAGAACACAGAGCAGTTTCTCAGAAAGCTTCATTCCAGATTTCATATGAGGATATTTCCTTTTTCACCATAGCACTCTATGCGCTTCCAAATATCACTTTGCCCATTCCACAAGAACTGTCTTAGCGAAAGGCTTCTTGACGGGAAACTGTAACTCTGTAAGATGATTTCACAGAACACAAAGAAGTTTCTCAGAAACCTTCTTTCTCTTTGTTATCGGAGGATATTTCCTTTGGCCCTATAGTCTTCAAAGGGATCCGAAATATCTGCTCTCAGATTCCACAGAAATAAGGCTAGCAAAGAGATCCACGAAATACAGATATAACTCTGTGAGATGAACTAACAGAACACTAAGCAGTTTCTCAGAAAGCTTCTTTCCAGATTTCATCTGAGGATATTTGCTTCTTCACCATAGCCCTCTATGCGCTTCCAAATATCACTTTGCTAATTCCACAAGAACTATTTTAGCGAAAGGCTTCTTGACGGGAAACTGTAACTCTGTGAGATGATTTCACAAAACCCAAAGAAGTTTCTCAGAAAGCTTCTTTCTCTTTGTTATCGGAGGATATTTCCTTTGGTTCTATTGTCTTCTAAGGGAGCCGAAATATCTCTTCTCAGATTCCACAGAAATAAGGCTAGCAAAGAGATCCACGAAATACAGATGTAACTCTGTGAGATGAATTAACAGAACACTAAGCAGTTTCTCAGAAAGCTTCTTTCCAGATTTCATCTGAGGATATTTCCTTTTTCATCATAGCCCTCTATGGGCTTCCAAATATCACTTTGCCAATTCCACAAGAACTGTCCTCGCTAAAGGCTTCTTGAGGGTAAAGCTGTAACTCTGTGAGATGATTTAACAGAACACAAAGAAGTTTCTCAGAAACCTTCTTTCTCGTTGTTATCGGAGTATATTTCCTTTGGCCCTATAGTCTTCAAAGAGATCCGAAATATCTGTTCTCAGATTGCACAGAAATAAGGCTAGCAAAGAGATCCACGAATTACAGATGTAACTCTGTGAGATGAATTAACAGAACACTAAGCAGTTTCTCAGAAAGCTTCTTTCCAGATTTCATCTGAGGATATTTCCTTTTTCACCATAGCCCTCTATGTGCTTCCAAATATCACTTTGCCAATTCCACAAGAACTGTCTTAGCGAAAGGATTCTTGAGGGGAAAGCTGTAACTCTGTGAGATGATTTCACAGAACACAAAGAAGTTTCTCAGAAGGCTTCTTTCTCTTTGTTATCGGAGGATATTTCCTTAGGCCCTATAGTCTTCAAAGGGATCCGAAATATCTGTTCTCACATTCCACAGAAATAAGGCTAGCAAAGAGATCCACGACATACAGATGTAAATCTGTGAGATGAATTAACAGAACACTAAGCAGTTTCTCATAAAGCTTCTTTCCAGATTTCATCTCAGGATATTTCCTTTTTCACCATAGCCCTCTATGGGCTTCCAAATATCACTTTGCCTATTCCACAAGAACTGTCCTAGCGAAAGGCTTCTTTAGGGGAAAGCTGTAACTCTGTGAGATGATTTCACAGAACACAAAGACGTTTCTCAGAAAGCTTCTTTCTATTTGTTATCGGAGGATATTTCCTTTGGCCCTATAGTCTTCAAAGGGATCAGAATATGTGTTCTCAGATTCCACAGAAATAAGGCTAGCAAAGAGATCCACGAAATACAGATGTAACTCTGTGAGATGAATTAACAGAACACTAAGCAGTTTCTCAGAAAGCTTCTTTCTGGATTTCATCTGAGGATATTTCCTTTTTCACCATAGCCCTCTAAGGGCTTCAAAATATCACTTTGCCAATTCCACAAGAACTGTCTTAGCGAAAGGCTTCTTGAGGGGAAAGCCGTAACTCTGTGACATGATTTCACAGAACACAAAGAAGTTTCTCAGAAAGCTTCTTTCTCTTTGTTATCGGAGGATATTTCCTCTGGCCCTATAGTCTTCTTAGGGATCCGAAATATCTTTTCTCAGATTCCACAGAAATAAGGCTAGCAAAGAGATCCACGAAATACAGATGTAACTCTGTGAGATGAATTAACAGAACACTAAGCAGTTTCTCAGAAAGCTTCTTTCCAGATTTCATCTGAGGATATTTCCTTTTTCATCATAGCCCTCTATGGGCTTCCAAATATCACTTTGCCAATTCCACAAGAACTGTCCTCGCTAAAGGCTTCTTGAGGGGAAAGCTGTAACTCTGTGAGATGATTTCACAGAACACAAAGAAGTTTCTCAGAAAGCTTCTTTCTCGTTGTTATCGGAGGGTATTTCCTTTGGCCCCATAGTCTTCAAAGAGATCCGAAATATCTGTTCTCAGATTGCACAGAAATAAGGCTAGCAAAGAGATCCACGAATTACAGATGTAACTCTGTGAGATGAATTAACAGAACACTAAGCAGTTTCTCAGAAAGCTTCTTTCCAGATTTCATCTGAGGATATTTCCTTTTTCACCATAGCCCTCTATGTGCTTCCAAATATCACTTTTCCAATTCCACAAGAACTGTCTTAGCGAAAGGATTTTTGAGGGGAAAGCTGTAACTCTGTGAGATGATTTCACAGAACACAAAGAAGTTTCTCAGAAGGCTTCTTTCTCTTTGTTATCGGAGGATATTTCCTTAGGCCCTATACTCTTCCAAGGGATCTGAAGTATCTGTTCTCAGATTCCACAGAAATAAGGCTAGCAAAGAGATCCACGAAATACAGATATAACTCTGTGAGATGAATTAACAGAACACTAAGCAGTTTCTCATAAAGCTTCTTTCCAGATTTCATCTGAGGATATTTGCCTCTTCACCATAGCCCTCTATGCGCTTCCAAATATCACTTTGCCAATTCCACAAGAACTGTCTTAGCGAAAGGCTTCTTGAGGGGAAAGCTGTAACTCTGTGAGATGATTTCACAGAACCCAAAGAAGTTTCTCAGAAAGCTTCTTTCTCTTTGTTATCGGAGGATATTTCCTTTATACCTATAGTCTTCAAAGGGATCCGAAATATGTTTTCTCATATTCCACAGAAATAAGGCTAGCAAAGAGATCCACGAAATACAGATGTAACTCTGTGAGATGAATTAACAGAACACTAAGCAGTTTCTCAGAAAGCTTCATTCCAGATTTCATATGAGGATATTTCCTTTTTCACCATAGCACTCTATGCGCTTCCAAATATCACTTTGCCCATTCCACAAGAACTGTCTTAGCGAAAGGCTTCTTGACGGGAAACTGTAACGCTGTAAGATGATTTCACAGAACACAAAGAAGTTTCTCAGAAACCTTCTTTCTCTTTGTTATCGGAGGATATTTCCTTTGGCCCTATAGTCTTCAAAGGGATCCGAAATATCTGCTCTCAGATTCCACAGAAATAAGGCTAGCAAAGAGATCCACGAAATACAGATGTAACTCTGTGAGATGAATTAACAGAACACTAAGCAGTTTCTCATAAAGCTTCTTTCCAGATTTCATCTGAGGATATTACCTTTTTCAACAAAGCCCTCTATTCGCTCCCAAATATCACTTTGACAATTCCACAAGAACTGTCTTAGCGAAAGGTTTCTTGAGGGGAAAGCTGTAACTCTGTGAGATGATTTCACAGAACACAAAGAAGTTTCTCAGAAAGCTTCTTTCTCTTTGTTATCGGAGGATATTTCCTTTGGCCCAATAGTCTTCTAAGGGATCCGAAATATCTGTTCTCGTATTCCACAGAAATAAGGCTAGCAAAGAGATCCACGAAATACAGATGTAACTCTGTGAGATGAATTAACAGAACACTAAGCAGTTTCTCAGAAAGCTTCTTTCCAGATTTCATCTGAGGATATTTCCTTATTCAGCATAGCCCTCTATGAGCTTCCAAATATCGCTTTGGAAATTCCACAAGAACTGTCTTAGCAAAAGGCTTCTTGAGTGGAAAGCTGTAACTCTGTGAGGTGATTTCCCAGAACACAAAGAAGTTTCTCAGAAAGCTTCTTTCTCTTTGTTATCGGAGGATATTTCCTTTGGCCCTATAGTCCTCAAAGGGATCCGAAATATCTGTTCTCAGATTCCACAGAAATAAGGCTAGCAAAGAGATCCACGAAATACAGATGTAACTCTGTGAGATGAATTAACAGAACACTAAGCAGTTTCTCAGAAAGCTTCTTTCCAGATTTCATCTCAGGATATTTCCTGTTTCACCATAGCCCTCTATGGGCTTCCAAATATCACTCTGCCTATTCCACAAGAACTGTCCTAGCGAAAGGCTTCTTGAGGGGAAAGCTGTAACTCTGTGAGAGGATTTCACAGAACCCAAAGAAGTTTCTCAGAAAGCTTCTTTCTCGTTTATATCGGAGTATATTTCCTTTGGCGCTAGTGTCTTCAAAGGGATCCAAAATATCTGTTCTCAGATTCCACAGAAATAAGGCTAGCAAAGACATCCACGAATTACAGATGTAACTCTGTGAGATGAATTAACAGAACACTTAGCAGTTTCTCAGAATGTTTCTTTCCAGATTTCATCTGAGGATATTTCCTTTTTCACCATAGCCCTCTATGCGCTTCCAAATATCACTTTGCCAATTCCACCAGAGCTGTCTTAGCGAAAGGCTTCTTGAGGGGAAAGCTGTAACTCTGTGACATGATTCCACAGAACACAGAGAAGTTTCTCAGAAAGCTTCTTTCTCTTTGTTATTGGAGGATATTTCCTTTGGCCCTATAGTCTTCAAAGGGATCCGAAATATCTGTTCTCAGATTCCACAGAAATAAGGCTAGCAAAGAGATCCACGAAATACAGATGTAACTCTGCTAGATGAATTAACAGAACACTAAGCAGTTTCTCAGAAAGCTTCTTTCCAGATTTCCTCTGAGGATATTTCCTTTTTCACCATAGCCCTCTATGCGCTTCCAAATATCACTTTGCCAATTCCACAAGAACTGTCTTAGCGAAAGGCTTCTTGAGGGGAATGCTGTAACTCTGTGAGATGATTTCACAGAACACAGAGAAGTTTCTCAGAAAGTTTCTTACTCTTTGTTATCGGAGGATATTTCCTTTGGTTCTATTGTCTTCAAAGGGATCCGAAATATCTGTTCTCAGATTCCACAGAAATAAGGTAGCAAAGAGATCCACGAAATACAGATGTAACTCTGTGAGATGAATTAACAGAACACTAAGCAGTTTCTCAGAAAGCTTCTTTCCAAACTTCATCTGAGGATATTTCCTTTTTCACCATAGCCCTCTATGGGCTTCCAAATATCACTTTGCCAATTCCACAAGAACTGTCTTAGCGAAAGGCTTCTTGAGGGGAAAGCTGTAACTCTGTGAGATGATTTCACAGTACACAAAGAAGTGTCTCAGAAAGCTTCTTTCTCTTTGTTATCGGAGGATATTTCCTTTGGCCCTATAGTCTTCAAAGGGATCCGAAATATATGTTCTCAGATTCCACAGAAATAAGGCTAGCAAAGAGATCCACGAAATACAGATGTAACTCTGTGAGATGAATTCACAGACACTAAGCAGTTTCTCAGAAAGCTTCTTTCCAGATTTCATCTGAGGATATTTCGTTTTTCACCATTGCCCTCTATGGGCTTCTAAATATCACTTTGCCAATTCCACAAGAACTGTCTTAGCGAAAGGCTTCTTGACGGGAAAGCTGTAACTCTGTGAGATGATTTCAAAAAACACAAAGGAGTTTCTCAGAAAGCTTCTTTCTCTTTGTTATTGGAGGATATTTCCTTTAGCCCTATAGTCTTCTAAGGGATCCGAAATATCTGTTCTCAGATTCCACAGAAATAAGGCTAGCAAAGAGATCCACAAAATGCAGATGTAACTCTGTGAGATGAATTAACAGAACACTAAGCAGTTTCTCAGAAAGCTTCTCTCCACATTTCACATGAGTATATTTCCTTTTTCACCGTAGCCCTCTATGCGCTTCCAAATATCACTTTGAGGATTCCACAAGAACTGTCTTAGCGAAAGGCTTCTTGAGGGGAAAGCTGTAACTGTGAGAGATGATTTCACAGTACACAATGAAGTTTCTCAGAAAGCTTCTTTCTCTTTGTTATCGGAGGATATTTCCTTTGGCCCTATAGTCTTCAAAGGGTTCCGAAATATCTGTTCTCAGGTTCCACAGAAATAAGGCTAGCAAAGAGATCCACGAAATACAGATGTAACTCTGCTAGATGAATTAACAGAACACTAAGCAGTTTCTCAGAAAGCTTCTTTCCAGATTTCCTCTGAGGATATTTCCTTTTTCACCATAGCCCTCTATGCGCTTACAAACATCACTTTGCCAATTCCACAAGAACTGTCTTAGCGAAAGGCTTCTTGAGGGGAATGCTGTAACTCTGTGAGATGATTTCACAGAACACAGAGAAGTTTCTCAGAAAGCTTCTTTCTCTTTTTATCGGAGGATGTTTCCTTTGGCCCTATAGTCTTCAAAGAGATCCCAAATATCAGATCTCAGATTCCACAGAAATAAGGGTAGCAAAGAGATCCACGAAATACAGATGTAACTCTGTGAGATGAATTAACAGAACACTAAGCAGTTTCTCAGAAAGCTTCTTTCTAGATTTCATCTGAGGATATTTCCTTTTTCACCATAGCCCTCTATGCGCTTCCAAATATCACTTTGCCAATTCCACAAGAACTGTCTTAGCGAAAGGCTTCTTGAGGGGAATGCTGTAACTCGGTGAGATGATTTCACAGAACACAGAGAAGTTTCTCAGAAAGCTTCTTTCTCTTTGTTATCGGAGGATATTTCCTTTGGCCCTATAGTCTTTAAAGAGATCCCAAATATCAGATCTCAGATTCCACAGAAATAAGGGTAGCAAAGACATCCTCGAAATACAGATGTAACTCTGTGAGATGAATTAACAGAACACTAAGCAGTTTCTCAGAAAACTTCTTTCCAGATTTCATCTGAGGATATTTCCTTTTTCACCATAGCCCTCTATGGGCTTCCAAATATCACTTTGCCAGTTCCACAAGAACTGTCTTAGCGAAAGGCTTCTTGAGGGGTAAGCTGTAACTCTGTGAGATGATTTCACAGAACACAAAGAAGTTTCTCAGAAAGCTTCTTTCTCTTTGATATCGGAGTTTATTTCCTTTGGCCCTATAGCCTTCAAAGGGATCCGAAATATCTGTGCTCAGATTCCACAGAAATAAGGCTAGCAAACAGATCCACGAAATACAGATATAACTCTGTGAGATGAATTAACAGAACACTAAGAAGTTGCTCAGAAAGCTTCTTTCCAGATTTCATCTGGGTATATTTCCTTTTTCACCATATCCCTCTATGGGCTTCCAATTATCACTTTGCCAATTCCACAAGAACTGTCTTAGCGAAAGGCTTCTTGAGGGGAAAGCTGTAACTCTGTGAGATGATTTCACAGAACACAAAGAAGTTTCTCAGAAAGCTTCTTTCTCTTTGTTATGGTAGGGTATTTCCTTTGGCCCAATAGTCTTCAAAGGGAAACGAAATATCTGTTCTCAGATTACACAATAATAAGACTAGAAAAGAGATCCCCAAATACAGATAAAACTCTGTGAGATGAATTAACAGAACACTAGGCAGTTTCTCAGAAAGCTTCTTTCCAGATTTCATCTGAGGATATTTCCTTTTTCACCTTAGCCCTCTATGGGCTTCCAAATATCACTTTCCCAATTCCACAAGAACTGTCCTAGAGAAAGGCTTCTTGAGGGGAAAGCTGTAACTCTGTGAGATGATTTCACAGAACACAAAGAAGTTTCTCAGAAAGCATCTTTCTCTTTGTTATCGGAGAATATTTCCTTTGGCCCTAAAATCATCAAAGGGATCCGAAATATCTGTTCTCAGATTCCACAGAAATAACGCTAGCAAAGAGATCCACGAAATACAGATGTAACTCTGTTAGATGAATTAACAGAACACTAAGTTTCTCAAAAAGCTTCTTTCCAGATTTCATCTGAGGATATTTCCTTTTTCACCTTAGCCCTCTATGCACTTCCAAATATCACTTTGCCAATTCCACAAGAACTGTCTTAGCGAAAGGCTTCTTGAGGGGAAAGCTGTAACTCTGTGAGATTATTTCACAGAACACAAAGAAGTTTCTCAGAAACCTTCTTTCTCGTTGTTATCGGAGGATATTTCCTTTGGCCCTATAGTCTTCAAAGCGATCCGAAATATCTGTTCTCAGACTCCACAGAAATAGATTAGCAAAGAAATCCAAGAAATACAGATGTAACTCTGTGGGATGAATTAACAGAACACTAAGCAGTTTCTCAGAAAGCTTCTTTCAAGATTTCATCTTAGGATATTTCCTTTTTCACCACAGCCCTCTATGGGCTTCCAAATATCACTTTGCCAATTCCACAAGAACTGTCTTAGCGAAAGGCTTCTTTTGGTTAAAGCTGTAACTCTGTGAGATGTTTTAACAGAAAACAAAGGAGTTTCTCAGAAAGCTTCTTGCTCTTTGTTATCGGAGGATATTTCCTTTGGCCCTATAGTCTTCAAAGTGATCCGAAATATCTGTTCTCAGATTCCACAGAAATAAGGCTAGCAAAGAGATCCACGAAATACAAATGTAACTCTGTGAGATGAATTAACAGAACACTTAGCAGTTTCTGTGAAAGCTTCTTTCCAGATTTCATCTGAGGATATTTCCTTTTTCACCATAGCCCTCTATGGGCTTCCAAATATCACTTTGCCAATTGCACAAGAACTGTCTTACCGAAAGGCTTCTTTTGGTTAAAGCTGTAGCTCTGTGTGATGATTTCACAGAAAACAAAGGAGTTTCTCAGAAAGCTTCTTGCTCTTTGTTATCGGAGGATATTTCCTTTGGCCCTATAGTCTTCAAAGTGATCCGAAATATCTGTTCTCAGATTCCACAGAAATAAGGCTAGCAAAGAGATCCACGAAATACAAATGTAACTCTGTGAGATGAATTAACAGAACACTAGGCAGTTTCTCAGAAAGCTTCTTTCCAGATTTCATCTGAGGATATTTCCTTTTTCACCATAGCCCTCTATGGCCGTCCAAATATCACTTTGCCAATTCCACAAGAACTGTCTTAGCGAAAGGCTTCTTGAGGGGAAAGCTGTAACTCTGTGAGATGATTTCAGAGAACACAAAGAAGTTTCTCAGAAAGCTTCTTTCTCTTTGTTATCGGAGGATATTTCCTTTGGCCCTATAGTCTTCAAAGGGATCCGAAATATCTGTTCTCAGATTACACAGAAGTAAGGCTAGCAAATAGATCCACGAAATACAGATGAAACTCTGTGAGATGAATTAACAGAACACTAAGCAGTTTCTCAGGAAGCTTCTTTCCATATTTCATCTGAGGATATTTCCTTTTTCACCATAGCCCTCTATGTGCTTCCAAATATCACTTTTCCAATTCCACAAGAACTGTCTTAGCAAAAGGCTTCTTGAGGGGAAAGCTGTAACTCTGTGAGATGATTTCACAGAACACAAAGAAGTTTCTCAGAAAGCTTCTTTCTCTTTGTTATTGGAGGATATTTCCTTTGGCCCTACAGTCTTCTAAGGGATCCGAAATATCTGCTCTCAGATTCCACAGAAATAAGGCTACCAAAGAGATCCACGAAATACAGATGTAACTCTGTGAGATGAATTAACAGAACACTAGGCAGTTTTTCAGAAAGCTTCTTTCCAGATTTCATCTGAGGACATTTCCTTTTTCACCATAGCCCTCTATGGGCTTCCAAATATCACTTTGCCAATTCCACAAGAACTGTCTTAGCGAAAGGCTTATAGAGGGGAAAGCTGTAACTCTGTGAGATGATTTCACAGAACACAAAGGAGTTTCTCAGAAAGCTTCTTTCTCTTTGTTATCGGAGGATATTTCCTTTGGCCCTATAGTCTTCAAAGGGATCCGAAATATCTGTTCTCAGATTCCACAGAAATAAGGCTAGCAAAGAGATCCACGAAATACAGATGTAACTCTGCTAGATGAATTAACAGAACACTAATCAGTTTCTCAGAAAGATTCTTTCCAGATTTCATCTGAGGATATTTCCTTTTTCACCATAGCCCTCTATGGGCTTCCTAATATCACTTTGCCAATTCCACAAGAAGTGTCTTAGCGAAAGGCTTCTTGAGGGGAATGCTGTAACTCTGTGAGATGATTTCACAGAACACAGAGAAGTTTCTCAGAATGCTTCTTTCTCTTTGTTATCGGAGGATATTTCCTTTGGCCCTATAGTCTTCAAAGAGATCCGAAATATCAGTTCTCAGATTCCACAGAATTAAGGGTAGCAAAGAGATCCACGAAATACAGATGTAACTCTGTGAGATGAATTAACAGAACACTAAGCAGTTTCTCAGAAAGCTTCTTTCCAGATTTCATCTGAGGATATTTCCTTTTTCACCATAGCCCTCTATGGGCTTCCAAATATCACTTTGCCAATTCCACAAGAACTGTCTTAGCGAAAGGCTTCTTGACGGGAAAGCTGTAACTCTGTGAGATGTTTTCAAAAAACACAAAGGAGTTTCTCAGAAAGCTTCTTTCTCTTTGTTATTGGAGGATATTTCCTTTGGCCCTATAGTCTTCAAAGGGATCCGAAATATCTGTTCTCAGATTCCACAGAAATAAGGCTAGCAAAGAGATCCACGAAATACAGATGTAACTCTGTGAGATGAATTAACAGAACACTAAGCAGTTTCTCAGAAAGCTTCTTTCCACATTTCACCTGAGTATATTTCCTTTTTCACCGTAGCCCTCTATGCGCTTCCAAATATCACTTTGCCAATTCCACAAGAACTGTCTTAGCGAAAGGCTTCTTGAGGGGAAAGCTGTAACTCTGAGAGATGATTTCACAGAACACAATGAAGTTTCTCAGAAAGCTTCTTTCTCTTTGATATCGGAGTTTATTTCCTTTGGCCCTATAGCCTTCAAAGGGATCCGAAATATCTGTGCTCAGATTCCACAGAAATAAGGCTAGAAAAGAGATCCACGAAATACAGATGTAACTCTGTGTGATAAATTAACAGAACACTAACCAGTTTCTAAGAAAGCTTCTTTCCAGATTTCATCTGAGGATATTTCCTTTTTCACCTTAGCGCTCTATACGCTTCCAAATATCACTTTGCCAGTTCCACAAGAACTGTCTTAGCGAAAGGCTTCTTGAGGGGAAAGCTGTAACTCTGTGAGATGATTTCACAAAACACAAAGAATTTCTCAGAAAGCTTCTTTCTCTTTGTTATCGGAGGATATTTCCTTTGGCCCTATAGTCTTCTAAGGGATCCGAAATATCTGTTCTCAGATTCCACAATAATAAGACTAGCAATGAGATCCACGAAATACAGATAAAACTCTGTGAGATGAATTAACAGAACACTAGGCAGTATCTCAGAAAGATTCTTTCCAGATTTCATCTGAGGATATTTCCTTTTTCTCATAGCACTCTAGGGGCTTCCAAATATCACTTTGCCGATTCTACAAGAACTGTCTTAGCGAAAGGCTTCTTGAGGGGAAAGCTGTAACTCTGTGAGTTGATCTCACAGAACACAAAAATATATCTCAGAAAACTTCTTTCTCTTTGTTATCGGAGGATATTTCCTTTGGCCCTGTAGTCTTCAAAGGGATCCGAAATATCTGTTCTCAGATTCCACGGAAATAAGGCTAGCAAAGAGATCCACGAAATACAGATGTAACTCTGTGAGATGAATTAACAGAACACTAAGCAGTTTCTCAGAAAGCTTCTTTCCAGATTTCATCTGAGGATATTTCCTTTTTCACCCTGGCCCTCTATGGGCTTCCAAATATCACTTTGCCAATTCCACAAGGACTGTCTTAGCGAAAGGCTCCTTGAGGGGAAAGCTGTAATTCTGTGAGAAGATTTCACAGAACAGAAAGGAGTTTCTCAGAAAGCTTCTTTCTCTTTGATATCGGAGTTTATTTCCTTTGGCAGTGTAGTCTTCAAAGGGATCCGAAATATCCGTTCTCAGATTCCACAGAAATAAGGCTAGCAAAGAGATCCACGAAATACAGATGTAACTCTGTGAGATGAATTAACAGAACACTAAGCAGTTTCTCAGAAAGCTTCTTTCCACATTTCATCTGAGGATATTTCCTTTTTCACCATAGCCCTCTATGGGCTTCCACATATCACTTTGCCAATTCCACAAGAACTGTCTTAGCGAAAGGCTTCTTGGGGGGAAAGCTGGAACTCCGTGAGATGATTTCACAGAACACAAAGAAGTTTCTCAGAAAGCTTCTTTCTCTTTGTTATCGGAGGATATTTCCTTTGGCCCTATAGTCTTCAAAGGGAAACGAAATATCTGTATTCAGATTCCACAATAATAAGACTAGCAAAGAGATCCACGAAATACAGATGTAACTCTGTGAGATGAATTAACAGAACTCTAAGCAGTTTCTCAGAAAGCTTCTTTCCAGATTTCATCTGAGGATATTTCCTTTTTCACCTTAGCGCTCTATGGGCTTCCAAATATCACTTTGCCAATTCCACAAGAACTGTCTCAGAGAAAGGCTTCTTGAGGGGAAAGCTGTAACTCTGTGAGATGATTTCACAGAACACAAAGGAGTTTCTCAGAAAGCTTCTTTCTCTTTGTTATCGGAGGATATTTCCTTTGGCCCTATAGTCTTCAAAGGGATCCGAAATATCTCTTCTCAGATTCCACAGAAATAAGGCTAGCATAGAGATCCAGGAAACACAGAGGTAACTCTGTGAGATGAATTAACAGAACACTAAGCAGTTTCTCAGAAAGCTTCTTTCCAGATTTATCTGAGGATACTTCCTTTTTCACCATAGCCCTCTATGGGTTTCCAAATATCACTTTGCCAATTCCACAAGAACTGTCTTGGTGAAAGGCTTCTTGAGGGGAAAGCTGTAACTCTGTGAGATGATTTCACAGAACACAAAGAAGTTTCTCAGAAAGCATCTTTATCTTTGTTATCGGAGGATATTTCCTTGGCCCTATGTTCTTCTAAGGGATCCGAAATATCTGTTCTCAGATACCACAGAAATAAGGCTAGCTAAGTGATCCACGAAATACAGATGTAACTCTGTGAGATGAATTAACAGAACACTAAGCAGTTTCTCAGAAAGCTTCTTTCCAGATTTCATCTGAGGATATTTCCTTTTTCACCATAGCCCTCCATGGGTTTCCAAATATCACTTTGCCTATTCCACAAGACTGTCTTAGCGAAAGGCTTCTTGAGTGGAAAGCTGTAACTCTGTGAGATGATTTCACAGAACACAAAGAAGTTTCTCAGAAAGCTTCTTTCTCTTTGTTATCGGAGGATATTTCCTTTGGTTCTTTTGTCTTCTAAGGGATCCGAAATATCTGTTATCAGATTCCACAGAAATAAGGCAAGCAAAGAGATCCACAAAATACAGATGTAACTCTGTGAGATGAATTAACAGAACACTAAACAGTTTCTCAGAAAGCTTCTTTCCAGATTTCATCTGAGGATATTTCCTTTTTCACCTTAGCGCTCTATGGGCTTCCAAATATCACTTTGCCAATTCCAAAGAACTCTCCTAGAGAAAGGCTTCTTGAGGGGAAAGCTGTAACTCTGTGAGATGATTTCACAGAACACAAAGGAGTTTCTGAGAAAGCCTCTTTCTCTTTGATATCGGAGTTTATTTCCTTTGGCAGTGTAGTCTTCAAAGGGATCCGAAATATCTGTTCTCAGATTCCACAGAAATAAGGCTAGGAAACAGATCCATGAAATACAGATGTAACTCTGTGTGATGAACTAACAGAACACTAAGCAGTTTCTCAGAAAGCTTCTTTCCAGATTTCATCTGAGGATATTTCCTTTTTCACCATAGCCCTCTATGGGCTTCCAAATATCACTTTGCCAATTCCACAAGAACTGTCTTGGTGAAAGGCTTCTTGAGGGGAAAGCTGTAACTCTGTGAGATGATTTCACAGAACACAAAGAAGTCTCTCAGAAAGCTTCTTTCTCTTTGTTATCGGAGGATATTTCCTTTGGCCCTATAGTCTTCAAAGGGATCCGAAATATCTGTTCTCAGATTCCACAGAAATAAGGCTAGCTAAGAGATCCACGAAATACAGATGTAACTCTGTGAGATGAATTAACAGAACACTAAGAAGTTTCTCAGAAAGCTTCTTTCCAGATTTCATCTGAGGATATTTCCTTTTTCACCGCAGCCCTCTATGGGCTTCCAAATATCACTTTGCCAATTCCACAAGAACTGTCTTAGCGAAAGGCTTCTTGACCGGAAAGATGTAATTCTGTGAGATGACTGCACAGAACACAAAGAAGTTTCTGAGAAAGCTTCTTTCTCTTTGTTATCGGAGGATATTTCCTTTGGCCCTATAGTCTTCAAAGGGAAACGAAATATCTGTTCTCAGATTCCACAATAATAAGACTAGCAAAGAGATCCAGGAAATACAGATGTAACTCTGTGAGATGAATTAGCAGAACACTAAGCAGTTTCTCAGAAAGCTTCTTTCCAGATTTCATCTGAGGATATTTCCTTTTCCACCTTAGCCCTCTGTGAGATGAATTAACAGATCACTAAGCAGTTTCTCAGAAAGCTTCTTTACAGATTTCATCTGAGGATATTTCCTTTTTCACCATAGCCCTCTATGGGCTTCCAAATATCACTTTGCCAAGTCCACAAGAACTGTCTTAGCGAAAGGATTCTTGAGGGGAAAGCTGTAACTCTGTGAGATGATTTCACAGAACACAAAGAAGTTTATCAGAAAGCTTCTTTCTCTTTGTTATCGGAGGATATTTCCTTTGGTTCTTTTGTCTTCTAAGGGATCCGAAATATCTGTTTTCAGATTCCACAGAAATAAGGCTAGCAAAGAGATCCACAAAATACAGATGTAACTCTGTGAGATGAATTAACAGAACACTAAGCATTTTCTCAGAAAGCTTCTTTCCAGATTTCATCGGAGGATATTTCCTTTTTCACCATAGCCCTCTATGGGCTTCCAAATATCACTTTGCCAATTCCACAGGAACTGTCTTAGAGAAAGGCTTCTTGAGGGGAAAGCTGTAACTCTGTGAGATGATTTCACAGAACACAAAGAAGTTTCTCAGAAAGCTTCTTTCTCTTTGTTATCGGAGGATATTTCCTTTGGCCCTATAGTCTTCAAAGGGATCCGAAATATCTCTTCTCAGATTCCACAGAAATAAAGCTAGCAAAGAAATCCACGAAATACAGATGTAACTCTGTGAGATGAATTAGCAGAACACTAAGCAGTTCTCAGAAAGCTTCTTTCCAGATTTCATCTGAGGATATTTCTTTTTTCACCATTGCCCTCTATGGGCTTCCAAATATCACTTTGCCAATTCCACAACAACTGTCTTAGCGAAAGGCTTCTTGACGAGAAAGCTGTAACTCTGTGAGATGACTGCACAGAACACAAAGAAGTTTCTCAGAAAGCTTCTTTCTCCTTGTTATCGGAGGATATTTCCTTTGGTTCTATTGTCTTCTTAGGGATCCGGAATATCTCTTCTCAGATTCCACAGAAATAAGGCTAGCAAAGAGATCCTCGAAATAGAGATGTAACTCTGTGAGATGAATTAACAGAGCACTAAGCAGTTTCTCAGAAAGCTTCTTTGCAGATTTCATCTGAGGATATTTCCTTTTTCACCATAGCCCTCTATGGGCTTCCAAACATCTCTTTGCCAAGTCCACAAGAACTGTCTTAGCGAAAGGCTTCTTGAGGGGAAAGCTGTAACTCAGTGAGATGATTTCACAGAACACAAAGAAGTTTCTCAGAAAGCTTCTTTCTCTTTGTTATGGGAGGATATTTCCTTTGTCCCTATAGTCTTCAAAGGGATCCGAAATATCTGTTCTCAGATTCCACAGAAATAAGGCTAGCAAAGAGATCCAGGAAATACAGATGTAACTCTGTGAGATGAATTATCAGAATACTAAGCAGTTTCTCAGAAAGCTTCTTTCCAGATTTCATCTGAGGATATTTCCTTTTTCACCATAGCCCTCTATGGGCTTCCAAATATCACTTTGCCAAGTCCACAAGAACTATCTTGTCGAAAGTCTTCTTGTGGGTACAGCTGTAACTCTGTGAGATGATTTCACAGAACAGAAAGGAGTTTCTCAGAAAGCTTCTTTCTCTTTGATATCGGAGTTTATTTCCTTTGGCAGTGTAGTCTTCAAACGGATCCGAAATATCTGTTCTCAGATGGCACAGAAATAAGGCTAGCAAAGAGATCCACGAAATACAGATGTAACTCTGTGAGATGAATTAACAGAACACTAAGCAGTTTCTCACAAAGCTTCTTTCCACATTTCATCTGAGGATATTTCCTTTTTCACCATAGCCCTCTATGGGCTTCCAAATATCACTTTACCAATTCCAGAAGAACTGTCTTAGCGAAAGGCTTCTTGAGGGGAAAGCTGTAACTCTGTGAGATGATTTCACAGAACACAAAGAAGTTTCTCAGAAAACTTCTTTCTCTTTGTTATCGGAGGATATTTCCTTTGGCAGTGTAGTCTTCAAAGGGATCCGAAATATCTGCTATCAGATTCCACAGAAATAAGGCTAGGAAAGAGATCCATGAAATACAGATGTAACTCTGTGTGATGAATTAACAGAACACTAAGCAGTTTCTCAGAAAGCTTCTTTCCAGATTTCATCTGAGGATATTTCCTTTTTCACCATAGCCCTCTATGGGCTTCCAAATATCACTTTGCCAATTCAACAAGAACTGTCTTGGTGAAAGGCTTCTTGTGGGTACAGCTGTAACTCTGTTAGATGATTTCACAAAACACAAAGAAGTTTCTCAGAAAGCTTCTTTCTCTTTGTTATCGGAGGATATTTCCTTTGGCCCTAAAGTCTTCAAAGGGATCCGAAATATCTGTTCTCAGATTCCACAGAAATAAGGCTAGAAAAGAGATCCACGAAATACATATGTAACTCTGTGAGATGAATTAACAGAACACTAAGCAGTTTCTCAGAAAGCTTCTTTCCAGATTTCATCTGAGGATATTTCCTTTTTCACCACAGCCCTCTATGGGCTTCCAAATATCACTTTGCCAATTCCACAACAACTGTCTTAGCGAAAGGCTTCTTGACCGGAAACCTGTAATTCTGTGAGATGACTGTACAGAACACAAAGAAGTTTCTGAGAAAGCTTCTTTCTCTTTGTTATCGGAGGACATTTCCCTTGGTTCTGTTGTCTTCTAAGGGATCCGGAATATCTCTTCTCAGATTCCATAGAAATAAGACTAGAAAAGAAATCCACGAAATACAGATGTAACTCTGTGAGATGAATTAACAGAACACTAAGCAGTTTCTCAGAAAGCTTCTTTCCAGATTTCATCTCAGGATATTTCCTTTTTCACCATAACCCTCTATGGGCTTCCAAATATCACTTTGCCAAGTCCACAAGAACTTTCTTAGCGAAAGGCTTCTTGAGGGGAAAGCTGTAACTCTGTGAGAGGATTTCACAAAACACAAAGAAGTTTCTCAGAAAGCTTCTTTCTCTTTGTTATCGGAGGATATTTCCTTTGGCCCTATAGTCTTCAAAGGGAAACGAAATATCTGTTCTCAGATTCCACAATAATAAGACTATCAAAGAGATCCAGGAAATACAGATGTAACTCTGTGAGATGAATTAGCAGAACACTAAGCAGTTTCTCAATAAGCTTCCTTCCAGATTTCATCTGAGGATATTTCCTTTTCCACCATAGCCCTCTGTGAGATGAAATAACAGAACACTAAGCAGTTTCTCAGAAAGCTTCTTTCCAGATTTCATCTGAGGATATTTCCTTTTTCACCATAGCCATCTATGGGCTTCCAAATATCACTTTGCCAAGTCCACAAGAACTGTCTTAGCGAAAGGCTTCTTGAGGGGAAAGCTGTAACTCTGTGAGATGATTTCACAGAACACAAAGAAGTTTCTCAGAAAGCTTCTTTCTCATTGTTATCGGATGATATTTCATTTGGCCCTATAGTCTTCAAAGGAATACGAAATATCTGTTCTCAGATTCCACAGAAATAAGGCTAGCAAGGATATCCACGAAATAGAGATGTATCTCTGTGAGATGAATTAACAGAACACTAAGCAGTTTCTCAGAAAGCTTCTTTCCAGATTTCATCTGAGTATATTTCCTTTTTCACCATAGTCCTCTATGGGCTTCCAAATATCACTTTGCCAAGACCACAAGAACTGTCTTGGCGAAAGGCTTCTTGTGGGTAAAGCTGTAACTCTGTGAGATGATTTCACAGAACACAAAGGAGTTTCTCAGAAAGCTTCTTTCTCTTTGTTATCGGTGGATATTTCCTTTGGCCCTATAGTCTTCCAAGGGATCCGAAATATCTGTTCTCAGATTCCACAGAAATAAGGCAAGCAAAGAGATCCAGGAAACACAGATGTAACTCTGTGAGATGAATTAACAGAATACTAAGCAGTTTCTCAGAAAGCTTCTTTCCAGATTTCATCTGAGGATATTTCCTTTTTCACCATAGCCCTCTATGGGCTTCCAAATATCACTTTGCCAATTCCACAAGAACTGTCTTAGCGAAAGGCTTCTTGACGGGAAAGCTGTAACTCTGTGAGATGATTTCACAGAACACAAAGAAGTTTCTCAGAAAGCTTCTTTCTCATTGTTCTCGGAGGATATTTCCTTTGGCCCTATAGTCTTCAAAGGGATCCGAAATATCTGTTCTCAGATTCCACGGAAATAAGGCTAGCAAAGAGATCCACGAAATACAGATGTAACTCTGTGAGGTGAATTAACAGAACACTAAGCAGTTTCTCAGAAAGCTTCTTTCCAGATTTCATCTGAGGATATTTCCTTTTTCACCCTGGCCCTCTATGGGCTTCCAAATATCACTTTGCCAATTCCACAAGAACTGTCTTAGCGAAAGGCTCCTTGAGGGGAAAGCTGTAATTCTGTGAGATGATTTCACAGAACACAAAGGAGTTTCTTAGAAAGCTTCTTTCTCTTTGATATCGGAGTTTATTTCCTTTGGCAGTGTAGTCTTCAAAGGGATCCGAAATATCTGTTATCAGATTCCACAGAAATAAGGCTAGGAAAAGGATCCATGAAATACAGATGTAACTCTGTGTGATGAATTAACAGAACACTAAGCAGTTTCTCAGAAAGCTTCTTTCCAGATTTCATCTGAGGATATTTCCTTTTTCACCATAGCCCTCTAAGGGCTTCCAAATATCACTTTGCCAATTCCACAACAACTGTCTTAGTGAAAGTCTACTTGAGGGGAAGCTGTAACTCTGTGAGATGATTTCACAGAACACAAAGGAGTTTCTCAGAAAGCTTCTTTCTCTTTGTTATCGGAGGATATTTCCTTTGGCCCTATAGTCTTCAAAGGGATACGAAATATCTGTTCTGAGATTCCACAGAAATAAGGCTAACAAAGAGATCCAAGAAATACGGATGTAACTCTGTTAGATGAATTATCAGAATACTAAGCAGTTTCTCAGAAAGCTTCTTTCCAGATTTCATCTGAGGATATTTCCTTTTTCACCATAGCCCTCTATGGGCTTCCAAATATCACTTTGCCAATTCCACAAGAACTATCTTGTCGAAAGGCTTCTTGTGGGTAGAGCTGTAACTCTGTGAGATGATTTCACAGAACACAAAGGAGTTTCTCAGAAAGCTTCTTTCTCTTTGTTATCGGAGGATATTTCCTTTGGCCCTACAGTCTTCCAAGGGATCCGAAATATCTGTTCTCAAATTCCACAGAAATAAGGCTGGCAAAGAGATCCACGAAATACAGATGTAACTCTGTGAGATGAATTAACAGAACACTAAGCAGTTTCTCAGAAAGCTTCTTTCCAGATTTCATCTGAGGATATTTCCTTTTTCACCATAGCCCTCTATGGGCTTCCAAATTTCACTTTGCCAATTCCACAACAACTGTCTTAGGGAAAGGCCTCTTGAGGGGAAAGCTGAAACTCTGCGAGATGATTTCACAGAACAGAAAGGAGTTTCTCAGAAAGCTTCTTTCTCTTTGATATCGGAGTTTATTTCCTTTGGCAGTGTAGTCTTTAAAGGGATCCGAAATATCTGTTCTCAGATTCCACAGAAATAAGGCTAGCAAAGAGATCCACGAAATACAGATGTAACTCTGTGAGATGAATTAACAGAACACTAAGCAGTTTCTCAGAAAGCTTCTTTCCAGATTTCATCTGAGGAGATTTCCTTTTTCACCATAGCCCTCTATGCGCTTGCAAATATCACTTTGCCAATTCCACAAGAAATGTCTTAGCGAAAGGCTTCTTGAGGGGAAAGCTGTAACTCTGTGAGATGATTTCACAGAACACAAAGAAGTTTCTCAGAAAGCTTCTTTCTCTTTGTTATCTGAGAATATTTCCTATGGCCCTATAGTCTTCAAAGGGAAAAGAAATATCTGTTCTCAGAATCCACAATAATAAGACTAGCAAAGAGATCCACGAAATACAGATGTAACCCTGTGAGATGAATTAACAGAACACTAAGCAGTTTCTCAGAAAGCTTCTTTCCAGATTTCATCTCAGGATATTTCCTTTTTCACCATAGCCCTCTATGGGCTTCCAAATATCACTTTGCCAATTCCACAAGAAGTGTCTTAGCGAAAGGCTTCTTGAGGGGAAAGCTGTAACTCTGTGAGATGATTTCACAGAACACAAAGAAGTTTCTCAGAAAGCTTCTTTCTCTTTGTTATCGGAGGATATTTCCTTTGGCCCTATCATCTTCAAAGGGATCCGAAATATCTGTTCTCAGATTCCACGGAAATAAGGCTAGCAAAGAGATCCACGAAATACAGATGTAACTCTGTGAGGTGAATTAACAGAACACTAAGCAGTTTCTCAGAAAGCTTCTTTCCAGATTTCATCTGAGGATATTTCCTTTTTCACCCTGGCCCTCTATGGGCTTCCAAATATCACTTTGCCAATTCCACAAGAACTGTCTTAGCGAAAGGCTCCTTGAGGGGAAAGCTGTAATTCTGTGAGATGATTTCACAGAACACAAAGGAGTTTCTTAGAAAGCTTCTTTCTCTTTGATATCGGAGTTTATTTCCTTTGGCAGTGTAGTCTTCAAAGGGATCCGAAATATCTGTTATCAGATTCCACAGAAATAAGGCTAGGAAAAGGATCCATGAAATACAGATGTAACTCTGTGTGATGAATTAACAGAACACTAAGCAGTTTCTCAGAAAGCTTCTTTCCAGATTTCATCTGAGGATATTTCCTTTTTCACCACAGCCCTCTATGGGCTTCCAAATATCACTTTGCCAATTCCACAACAACTGTCTTAGCGAAAGGCTTCTTGACCGGAAACCTGTAATTCTGTGAGATGACTGTACAGAACACAAAGAAGTTTCTGAGAAAGCTTCTTTCTCTTTGTTATCGGAGGACATTTCCCTTGGTTCTGTTGTCTTCTAAGGGATCCGGAATATCTCTTCTCAGATTCCATATAAATAAGACTAGAAAAGAAATCCACGAAATACAGATGTAACTCTGTGAGATGAATTAACAGAACACTAAGCAGTTTCTCAGAAAGCTTCTTTCCAGATTTCATCTCAGGATATTTCCTTTTTCACCATAACCCTCTATGGGCTTCCAAATATCACTTTGCCAAGTCCACAAGAACTTTCTTAGCGAAAGGCTTCTTGAGGGGAAAGCTGTAACTCTGTGAGAGGATTTCACAAAACACAAAGAAGTTTCTCAGAAAGCTTCTTTCTCTTTGTTATCGGAGGATATTTCCTTTGGCCCTATAGTCTTCAAAGGGAAACGAAATATCTGTTCTCAGATTCCACAATAATAAGACTATCAAAGAGATCCAGGAAATACAGATGTAACTCTGTGAGATGAATTAGCAGAACACTAAGCAGTTTCTCAATAAGCTTCCTTCCAGATTTCATCTGAGGATATTTCCTTTTCCACCATAGCCCTCTGTGAGATGAAATAACAGAACACTAAGCAGTTTCTCAGAAAGCTTCTTTCCAGATTTCATCTGAGGATATTTCCTTTTTCACCATAGCCATCTATGGGCTTCCAAATATCACTTTGCCAAGTCCACAAGAACTGTCTTAGCGAAAGGCTTCTTGAGGGGAAAGCTGTAACTCTGTGAGATGATTTCACAGAACACAAAGAAGTTTCTCAGAAAGCTTCTTTCTCATTGTTATCGGATGATATTTCATTTGGCCCTATAGTCTTCAAAGGAATACGAAATATCTGTTCTCAGATTCCACAGAAATAAGGCTAGCAAGGATATCCACGAAATAGAGATGTATCTCTGTGAGATGAATTAACAGAACACTAAGCAGTTTCTCAGAAAGCTTCTTTCCAGATTTCATCTGAGGATATTTCCTTTTTCACCATAGTCCTCTATGGGCTTCCAAATATCACTTTGCCAAGACCACAAGAACTGTCTTGGCGAAAGGCTTCTTGTGGGTAAAGCTGTAACTCTGTGAGATGATTTCACAGAACACAAAGGAGTTTCTCAGAAAGCTTCTTTCTCTTTGTTATCGGTGGATATTTCCTTTGGCCCTATAGTCTTCCAAGGGATCCGAAATATCTGTTCTCAGATTCCACAGAAATAAGGCAAGCAAAGAGATCCAGGAAACACAGATGTAACTCTGTGAGATGAATTAACAGAATACTAAGCAGTTTCTCAGAAAGCTTCTTTCCAGATTTCATCTGAGGATATTTCCTTTTTCACCATAGCCCTCTATGGGCTTCCAAATATCACTTTGCCAATTCCACAAGAACTGTCTTAGCGAAAGGCTTCTTGACGGGAAAGCTGTAACTCTGTGAGATGATTTCACAGAACACAAAGAAGTTTCTCAGAAAGCTTCTTTCTCATTGTTCTCGGAGGATATTTCCTTTGGCCCTATAGTCTTCAAAGGGATCCGAAATATCTGTTCTCAGATTCCACGGAAATAAGGCTAGCAAAGAGATCCACGAAATACAGATGTAACTCTGTGAGGTGAATTAACAGAACACTAAGCAGTTTCTCAGAAAGCTTCTTTCCAGATTTCATCTGAGGATATTTCCTTTTTCACCCTGGCCCTCTATGGGCTTCCAAATATCACTTTGCCAATTCCACAAGAACTGTCTTAGCGAAAGGCTCCTTGAGGGGAAAGCTGTAATTCTGTGAGATGATTTCACAGAACACAAAGGAGTTTCTTAGAAAGCTTCTTTCTCTTTGATATCGGAGTTTATTTCCTTTGGCAGTGTAGTCTTCAAAGGGATCCGAAATATCTGTTATCAGATTCCACAGAAATAAGGCTAGGAAAAGGATCCATGAAATACAGATGTAACTCTGTGTGATGAATTAACAGAACACTAAGCAGTTTCTCAGAAAGCTTCTTTCCAGATTTCATCTGAGGATATTTCCTTTTTCACCATAGCCCTCTAAGGGCTTCCAAATATCACTTTGCCAATTCCACAACAACTGTCTTAGTGAAAGTCTTCTTGAGGGGAAGCTGTAACTCTGTGAGATGATTTCACAGAACACAAAGGAGTTTCTCAGAAAGCTTCTTTCTCTTTGTTATCGGAGGATATTTCCTTTGGCCCTATAGTCTTCAAAGGGATACGAAATATCTGTTCTGAGATTCCACAGAAATAAGGCTAACAAAGAGATCCAAGAAATACGGATGTAACTCTGTTAGATGAATTATCAGAATACTAAGCAGTTTCTCAGAAAGCTTCTTTCCAGATTTCATCTGAGGATATTTCCTTTTTCACCATAGCCCTCTATGGGCTTCCAAATATCACTTTGCCAATTCCACAAGAACTATCTTGTCGAAAGGCTTCTTGTGGGTAGAGCTGTAACTCTGTGAGATGATTTCACAGAACACAAAGGAGTTTCTCAGAAAGCTTCTTTCTCTTTGTTATCGGAGGATATTTCCTTTGGCCCTATAGTCTTAAATGGGATGCGAAATATCTGTTCTCAGATTTCACAGAAATAAGGCTAACAAAGAGATCTACGAAATACAGATGTATCTCTGTGAGATGAATTAACAGAACACTAAGCAGTTTCTCAGAAAGCTTCTTTCCAGATTTCATCTGAGGATATTTCCTTTTTCACCCTGGCCCTCTATGGGCTTCCAAATATCACTTTGCCAATTCCACAAGAACTGTCTTAGCGAAAGGCTCCTTGAGGGGAAAGCTGTAACTCTGTGAGATGATTTCACAGAACACAAAGTAGTTTCTTAGAAAGCTTCTTTCTCTTTGATATCGGAGTTTATTTCCTTTGGCAGTGTAGTCTACAAAGGGATCCGAAATATCTGTTCTCAGATCCCACAGAAATAAGGCTAACAAAGAGATCCACGAAATACAGATGTAAATCTGTGAGATGAATTAACAGAACACTAAGCAGTTCCTCAGACAGCTTCTTTCCACGTTTCATCTGAGGATATTTCCTTTTTCACCATAGCCCTCTTTGCGCTTCCAAATATCACTTTGGCAATTCCACAAGAACTGTCTTAGCGAAAGGCTTCTTGAGGGGATAGCTGTAACTCTGTGAGATGATTTCACAGAACACAAAGAAGTTTCTCAGAAAGCTTCTTTCTCTTTCTTATCGGGGGATATTTCCTTTGGCCCTATAGTCTTCAAAGGGAAACGAAATATCTGTTCTCAGATTCCACAATAATAAGACTAGCAAAGAGATCCACGAAATACAGATGTAACTCTGTGAGATGAATTAACAGAACACTAAGCAGTTTCTCAGAAAGCTTCTTTCCAGATTTCATCTGCGGATATTTCCTTTTTCACCATAGCCCTCCATGGGCTTCCAAATATCACTTTGCCAATTCCACAAGAACTGTCTTAGCGAAAGGCTTCTTGAGGGGCAAACTGTAACTCTGTGAGATGATTTCACAGAACACAGAGAAGTTTCTCAGAAAGCTTCTTTCTCTTTGTTATCGCAGGATATTTCCTTTGGTTTTGTTGTCTTCTAAGGGATCCGAAATATCTGTTTTCAGATTCCACAGAAATAAGCCTAGCAAAGAGATCCACGAAATACAGATGTAACTCTGTCAGATGAATTAACAGAACACTAAGCAGTTTCTCAGAAAGCTTCTTTCCAGATTTCATCTGAGGATATTTCCTTTTTCACCATAGCCCTCTATGGGCTTCGAAATATCACTTTGCCAATTCCACAAGGACTGTTTTAGCGAAAGGCTTCTTGAGGGGAAAGATGTAACTCTGTGACATGATTTCACAGAACACAAAGAAGTTTCTCAGAAAGCTTCTTTCTCTTTGTTATCGGAGGATATTTCCTTTGGTCCTATAGTCTTCAAAGGGATCCGAAATATCTGTTCTCAGATTCCACTGAAATAAGACTAGCAAAGAGATCCATGAAATACAGATGTAACTCTGTCAGATGAATTAACAGAACACTAAGCAGTTTCTCAGAAAGCTTCTTTCCAGATTTCATCTGAGGATATTTCCTTTTTCACCGCAGCCTTCTAAGGGCTTCCAAATATCACTTTGCCAATACCACAAGAACAGTCTTAGCGAAAGGCTTCTTCAATGTAAAGCTGTAACTCTGTGAGGTGATTTCACAGAACACAAAGAAGTTTCTCAGAAAGCTTCTTTCTTTTTGTTATCGAAGGATATTTCCTTTGGCCCTAGTGTCTTCTAAGGGATCCGAAATATCTGTTTTCTGATTCCACAAAAATAAGTCTAGCAAAGAGATCCACGAAATACAGATGTAACTCTGTGAGATGAATTAACAGAACACTAAGCAGTTTCTCAGAAAGCTTCTTCTGGATTTCATCGGAGGATATTTCCTTTTTCACCATAGCCCTCTATGGGCTTCTAAATATCACTTTGCCTATTCCACAACAACTGTCTCAGCGAAAGGATTCTTGAGGGGAAACTTGTAATTCTGTGAGATGACTTCACAGAACACAAAGAAGTTTCTCAGATAGCATCTTTCTCTTTATTATCGGAGGATATTTCCTTTGGCCCTATAGTCTTCAAAGGGATCCGAAATATCTGTTCTCAGATTCCACAGAAATAAGGCTAGCAAAGAGATCCACGAAATACAGATGTAACTCTGTCAGATGAATTAACAGAACACTAAGCATTTACTGAGAAAGCTTCTTTCCAGATATCATCTGAGGATATTTCATTTTTCAACATAGCCCTCTAATGGCTTCCAAATATCACTTTGCCAATTCCACAAGAACTGTCTTAGCGAAAGGCTTCTTGAGGAGAAAGGTGTAACTCGGTGAGATGATTTCCCAGAACACAAAGAAGTTTCTCAGAAAGCATCTTTCTCTTTGTTATCGGAGGATATTTCCTTTGGCCCTATAGTCTTCAAAGGGATCCGAAATATCTGTTCTTAGATTCCACAGAAATAAGGCTAGCAAAGAGATCCACGAAATACAGATGTAACTCTGTGAGATGAATTAACAGAACACTAAGCAGTTTTTCAGAAAGCTTCTTTCCAGATTTCATCTGAGGATATATCCTTTTTCAACATAGTCCTCTATGGGCTTCCAAATATCACTTTGCCAATTCCACAAGAACTGTCTTAGCAAAAGGCTTCTTGAGGGGAAAGCTGTAACTCTGTGAGATGATTTCACAGAACACAAAGAAGTTTCTCATAAAGCTTCTTTCTCTTTGTTATCAGAGGATATTTCCTTTGGCCCTATAGACTTCAAAGGGATCCGAAATATCTGTTCTCAGATTAAACAGAAATAAGGCTAGCAAAGAGATCCATGAAATACAGATGTAACTCTGTGAGGTGAGTTAACAGAACACTAAGCAGTTTCTCAGAGAGATTCTTTCCACATTTCATCTGAGGATATTTCCTTTTTCACCATAGCCCTCCATGGGATTCCAAATATCACTTTGCCAATTCCACAAGAACTGTCTTAGCGAAAGGCTTCTTGAGGGGAAAGCTGTAACTCTGTGAGATGATTTCAAAAAACACAAAGAAGTTGCTCAGAAAGCTTCTTTCCCTTTGTTATCGGAGGATATTTCCTTTGGCCCTATAGTCTTCTAAGGGATCCGAAATATCTGTTCTCAGATTCCACAGAAATAACGCTAGCAAAGACATCCACGAAATACAGATGTAACCCTGTGAGATGAATTAACAGAACACTAAGCAGTTTCTCAGAAAGCTTCTTTCCAGATTTCATCTGAGGATATTTCCTTTTTCACCATAGCCCTCTATGGGCTTCCAAATATCACTTTGCCAGTTCCACAAGAACTGTCTTAGCGAAAGGCTTCATGAGGGGAAAGCTGTAACTCTGTGAGGTGATTTCACAGAACACAAAGAAATTTCTCAGAAAGCTTCTTTCTCTTTGTTATCGGAGGATATTTCCTTTGGCCCTACAGTCTTAAATGGGATCCGAAATATCTGTTCTCAGATTCCACAGAAATAAGGCTTGCAAAGAGATCTACGAAATACAGATGTAATTCTGTGAGATGAATTAACAGAACACTAAGCAGTTTCTCAGAAAGCTTCTTTCCAGATTTCATCTGAGGATATTTCCTTTTTCACCCTGGCCCTCTATGGGCTTCCAAATATCACTTTGCCAATTCCACAAGAACTGTCTTAGCGAAAGGCTCCTTGAGGGGAAAGCTGTAACTCTGTGAGATGATTTCACAGAACACAAAGTAGTTTCTTAGAAAGCTTCTTTCTCTTTGATATCGGAGTTTATTTCCTTTGGCAGTGTAGTCTACAAAGGGATCCGAAATATCTGTTCTCAGATTCCACAGAAATAAGGCTAGCAAAGAGATCCACGAAATACAGATGTAACTCTGTGAGATGAATTAACAGAACACTAAGCAGTTCCTCAGACAGCTTCTTTCCACGTTTCATCTGAGGATATTTCCTTTTTCACCATAGCCCTCTATGCGCTTCCAAATATCACTTTGGCAATTCCACAAGAACTGTCTTAGCGAAAGGCTTCTTGAGGGGAAAGCTGTAACTCTGTGAGATGATTTCACAGAACACAAAGAAGTTTCTCAGAAAGCTTCTTTCTCTTTTTTATCGGGGGATATTTCCTTTGGCCCTGTAGTCTTCAAAGGGAAACGAAATATCTGTTCTCAGATTCCACAATAATAAGACTAGCAAAGAGATCCACGAAATACAGATGTAACTCTGTGAGATGAATTAACAGAACACTAAGCAGTTTTTCAGAAAGCTTCTTTCCAGATTTCATCTGAGGATATATCCTTTTTCAACGTAGTCCTCTATGGGCTTCCAAATATCACTTTGCCAATTCCACAAGAACTGTCTTAGCAAAAGGCTTCTTGAGGGGAAAGCTGTAACTCTGTGAGATGATTTCACAGAACACAAAGAAGTTTCTCATAAAGCTTCTTTCTCTTTTTTATCGGAGGATATTTCCTTTGGCCCTATAGTCTTCAAAGGGATCCGAAATACCTGTTCTCAGATTCCACAGAAATAAGGCTAGCAAAGAGATCCATGAAATACAGATGTAACTCTGTGAGGTGAGTTAACAGAACACTAAGCAGTTTCTCAGAGAGATTCTTTCCACATTTCATCTGAGGATATTTCCTTTTTCACCGCAGCCCTCTATGGGCTTCCAAATATCACTTTGCCAATTCCACAAGAATAGTCTTAGCGAAAGGCTTCTTGAGGGTAAAGCTGTAACTCTGTGAGGTGATTTCACAGAACACAAAGAAGTTTCTCAGAAAGCTTCTTTCTTTTTGTTATCGGAGGATATTTCCTTTGGCCCTAGTGTCTTCTAAGGGATCCGAAATATCTGTTTTCTGATTCCACAAAAATAAGTCTAGCAAAGAGATCCACGAAATACAGATGTAACTCTGTGAGATGAATTAACAGAACACTAAGCAGTTTCTCAGAAAGCTTCTTCTGGATTTCATCGGAGGATATTTCCTTTTTCACCATAGCCCTCTATGGGCTTCTAAATATCACTTTGCCAATTCCACAACAACTGTCTCACCGAAAGGATTCTTGAGGGGAAACTTGTAACTCTGTGAGATGACTTCTCAGAACACAAAGAAGTTTCTCAGATAGCATCTTTCTCTTTATTATCGGAGGATATTTCCTTTGGCCCTATAGTCTTCAAAGGGATCCGAAATATCTGTTCTCAGATTCCACAGAAATAAGGCTAGCAAAGAGATCCACGAAATACAGATGTAACTCTGTCAGATGAATTAACAGAACACTAAGCATTTTCTGAGAAAGCTTCTTTCCAGATATCATCTGAGGATATTTCCTTTTTCAACATAGCCCTCTATTGGCTTCCAAATATCACTTTGCCAATTCCACAAGAACTGTCTTAGCGAAAGGCTTCGTGAGGAGAAAGGTGTAACTCGGTGAGATGATTTCACGGAACACAAAGAAGTTTCTCAGAAAGCAACTTTCTCTTTGTTATCGGAGGATATTTCCTTTGGCCCTATAGTCTTCAAAGGGATCCGAAATATCTATTCTCAGATTCCACAGAAATAACGCCAGCAAAGAGATCCACGAAATACAGATGTAACCCTGTGAGATGAATTAACAGAACACTAAGCAGTTTCTCAGAAAGCTTCTTTCCAGATTTCATCTGAGGATATTTCCTTTTTCACCCTGGCCCTCTAAGGGCTTCCAAATATCACTTTGCCAATTCCACAAGAACTGTCTTAGCGAAAGGCTCCTTGAGGGGAAAGCTGTAACTCTGTGAGATGATTTCACAGAACACAAAGTAGTTTCTTAGAAAGCTTCTTTCTCTTTGATATCGGAGTTTATTTCCTTTGGCAGTGTAGTCTACAAAGGGATCCGAAATATCTGTTCTCAGATTCCACAGAAATAAGGCTAGCAAAGAGATCCACGAAATACAGATGTAACTCTGTGAGATGAATTAACAGAACACTAAGCAGTTCCTCAGACAGCTTCTTTCCACGTTTCATCTGAGGATATTTCCTTTTTCACCATAGCCCTCTATGCGCTTCCAAATATCACTTTGGCAATTCCACAAGAACTGTCTTAGCGAAAGGCTTCTTGAGGGGAAAGCTGTAACTCTGTGAGATGATTTCACAGAACACAAAGAAGTTTCTCAGAAAGCTTCTTTCTCTTTTTTATCGGGGGATATTTCCTTTGGCCCTGTAGTCTTCAAAGGGAAACGAAATATCTGTTCTCAGATTCCACAATAATAAGACTAGCAAAGAGATCCACGAAATACAGATGTAACTCTGTGAGATGAATTAACAGAACACTAAGCAGTTTCTCAGAAAGCTTCTTTCCAGATTTCATCTGAGGATATATCCTTTTTCAACATAGTCCTCTATGGGCTTCCAAATATCACTTTTCCAATTCCACAAGAACTGTCTTAGCAAAAGGCTTCTTGAGGGGAAAGCTGTAACTCTGTGAGATGATTTCACAGAACACAAAGAAGTTTCTCATAAAGCTTCTTTCTCTTTTTTATCGGAGGATATTTCCTTTGGCCCTAGAGTCTTCAAAGGGATCCGAAATACCTGTTCTCAGATTCCACAGAAGTAAGGCTAGCAAGGAGATCCATGAAACACAGATGTAACTCTGTGAGGTGAGTTAACAGAACACTAAGCAGTTTCTCAGAGAGATTCTTTCCACATTTCATCTGAGGATATTTCCTTTTTCACCATAGCCCTCCATGGGATTCCAAATATCACTTTGCCAATTCCACAAGAACTGTCTTAGCGAAAGGCTTCTTGACGGGAAAGCTGTAACTCTGTGAGATGATTTCAAAAAACACAAAGAAGTTTCTCAGAAAGCTTCTTTCCCTTTGTTATCGGAGGATATTTCCTTTGGCCCTATAGTCTTCTAAGGGATCCGAAATATCTGTTCTCAGATTCCACAGAAATAACGCTAGCAAAGAGATCCACGAAATACAGATGTAACCCTGTGAAATGAATTAACAGAACACTAAGCAGTTTCTCAGAAAGCTTCTTTCCAGATTTCATCTGAGGATATTTCCTTTTTCACCATAGCCCTCTATGGGCTTCCAAATATCACTTTGCCAATTCCACAAGACCTGTCTTAGCGAAAGGCTTCTTGAGGGGAAAGCTGTAACTCTGTGAGGTGATTTCACAGAACACAAAGAAGTTTCTCAGAAAGCTTCTTTCTCTTTGTTATCGGAGGATATTTCCTTTGGCACTAGGGTCTTCAAAGGGATCCAAAATATCTGTTCTCAGATTCCACAGAAATAAGGCTAGCAAAGAGATCTACGAAATACAGATGTAACTCTGTGAGATGAATTAACAGAACACTAAGCAGTTTCTCAGAAAGCTTCTTTCCAGATTTCATCTGAGGATATTTCCTATTTCACCCTGACCCTCTATGGGCTTCCAAATATCACTTTGCCAATTCCACAAGAACTGTCTTAGCGAAAGGCTCCTTGAGGGGAAAGCTGTAACTCTGTGAGATGATTTCACAGAACACAAAGTAGTTTCTTTGAAAGCTTCCTTCTCTTTGATATCGGAGTTTATTTCCTTTGGCAGTGTAGTCTACAAAGGGATCCGAAATATCTGTTCTCAGATTCCACAGAAATAAGGCTAGCAAAGAGATCCACGAAATACAGATGTAACTCTGTAAGATGAATTAACAGAACACTAAGCAGTTTCTCAGAAAGCTTCTTTCCAGATTTCATCTGAGGATATTTCCTTTTTCACCGCAGCCCTGTATGGGCTTCCAAATATCACTTTGCCAATTCCACAAGAACAGTCTTAGCGAAAGGCTTCTTGAGGGGAAAGCTGTAACTCTGTGAGATGATTTCACAGAACACAAAGAAGTTTCTCAGAAAGCTTCTTTCTCTTTTTTATCGGGGGATATTTCCTTTGGCCCTATAGTCTTCAAAGGGAAACGAAATATCTGTTCTCAGATTCCACAATAATAAGACTACCAAAGAGATGCACGAAATACAGATGTAACTCTGTGAGATGAATTAACAGAACACTAAGCAGTTTGTCAGAAAGCTTCTTTCCAGATTTCATCTGAGGATATTTCCTTTTTCACCATAGCCCTCCATGGGCTTCCAACTATCACTTTGCCAATTCCACAAGAGCTGTCTTAGCGAAAGGCTTCTTGAGGGGAAAACTGTGACTCTGTGAGATGATTTCACAGAACACAGAGAAGTTTCTCAGAAAGCTTCTTTCTCTTTGTTATCGCAGGATATTTCCTTTGGCCCTATAGTCTTCTAAGGGATCCGAAATATCTGTTCTCAGATTCCACAGAAATAACGCTAGCAAAGAGATCCACGAAATACAGATGTAACCCTGTGAGATGAATTAACAGAACACTAAGCAGTTTCTCAGAAAGCTTCTTTCCAGATTTCATCTGAGGATATTTCCTTTTTCACCATAGCCCTCTATGGGCTTCCAAATATCACTTTGCCAGTTCCACAAGACCTGTCTTAGCGAAAGACTTCTTGAGGGGAAAGCTGTAACTCTGTGAGGTGATTTCACAGAACACAAAGAAGTTTCTCAGAAAGCTTCTTTCTCTTTGTTATCGGAGGATATTTCCTTTGGCCCTACAGTCTTAAATGGGATCCGAAATATCTGTTCTCAGATTCCACAGAAATAAGGCTAGCAAAGAGATCTACGAAATACAGATGTAACTCTGTGAGATGAATTAACAGAACACTAAGCAGTTTCTCAGAAAGCTTCTTTACAGATTTCATCTGAGGATATTTCCTTTTTCACCCTGGCCCTCTATGGGCTTCCAAATATCACTTTGCAAATTCCACAAGAACTGTCTTAGCGAAAGGCTCCTTGAGGGGAAAGCTGTAACTCTGTGAGATGATTTCACAGAACACAAAGTAGTTTCTTTGAAAGCTTCCTTCTCTTTGATATCGGAGTTTATTTCCTTTGGCAGTGTAGTCTACAAAGGGATCCGAAATATCTGTTCTCAGATTCCACAGAAATAAGGCTAGCAAAGAGATCCACGAAATACAGATGTAACTCTGTGAGATGAATTAACGGAACACTAAGCAGTTCCTCAGACAGCTTCTTTCCACGTTTCATCTGAGGATATTTCCTTTTTCACCATAGCCCTCTATTCGATTCCAAATATCACTTTGGCAATTCCACAAGAACTGTCTTAGCGAAAGGCTTCTTGAGGGGAAAGCTGTAACTCTGTGAGATGATTTCACAGAACACAAAGAAGTTTCTCAGAAAGCTTCTTTCTCTTTTTTATCGGGGGATATTTCCTTTGGCCCTATAGTCTTCAAAGGGAAACGAAATATCTGTTCTCAGATTCCACAATAATAAGACTAGCAAAGAGATCCACGAAATACAGATGTAACTCTGTGAGATGAATTAACAGAACACTAAGCAGTTTGTCAGAAAGCTTCTTTCCAGATTTCATCTGAGGATATTTCCTTTTTCACCATAGCCCTCCATGGGCTTCCAACTATCACTTTGCCAATTCCACAAGAACTGTGTTAGCGAAAGGCTTCTTGAGGGGAAAACTGTAACTCTGTGGGATGATTTCACAGAACACAGAGAAGTTTCTCAGAAAGCTTCTTTCTCTTTGTTATCGCAGGATATTTCCTTTGGTTTTGTTGTCTTCTAAGGGATCCGAAATATCTGTTTTCAGATTCCACAGAAAAAAGGCTAGCAAAGAGATCCACGAAATACAGATGTAACTCTGTGAGATGAATTAACAGAACACTAAGCAGTTTGTCAGAAAGCTTCTTTCCAGATTTCATCTGAGGATATTTCCTTTTTCACCATAGCCCTCCATGGGCTTCCAACTATCACTTTGCCAATTCCACAAGAACTGTCTTAGCGAAAGCCTCCTTGACGGGAAAGCTGTAACTCTGTGAGATGATTTCACAGAACACAAAGTAGTTTCTTAGAAAGCTTCTTTCTCTTTGATATCGGAGTTTATTTCCTTTGGCAGTGTAGTCTACAAAGGGATCCGAAATATCTGTTCTCAGATTCCACAGAAATAAGGCTAGCAAAGAGATCCACGAAATACAGATGTAACTCTGTGAGATGAATTAACAGAACACTAAGCAGTTCCTCAGACATCTTCTTTCCACGTTTGATGTGAGGATATTTCCTTTTTCACCATAGCCCTCTATGCGCTTCCAAATATCACTTTGGCAATTCCACAAGAACTGTCTTAGCGAAAGGCTTCTTGAGGGGAAAGCTGTAACTCTGTGAGATGATTTCACAGAACACAAAGAAGTTTCTCAGAAAGCATCTTTCTCTTTGTTATCGGAGGATATTTCCTTTGGCCCTATAGTCTTCAAAGGGATCCGAAATATCTGTTCTTAGATTCCACAGAAATAAGGCTAGCAAAGAGATCCACGAAATACAGATGTAACTCTGTGAGATGAATTAACAGAACACTAAGCAGTTTTTCAGAAAGCTTCTTTCCAGATTTCATCTGAGGATATATCCTTTTTCAACATAGTCCTCTATGGGCTTCCAAATATCACTTTGCCAATTCCACAAGAACTGTCTTAGCAAAAGGCTTCTTGAGGGGAAAGCTGTAACTCTGTGAGATGATTTCACAGAACACAAAGAAGTTTCTCATAAAGCTTCTTTCTCTTTTTTATCGGAGGATATTTCCTTTGGCCCTATAGTCTTCAAAGGGATCCGAAATACCTGTTCTCAGATTCCACAGAAATAAGGCTAGCAAAGAGATCCATGAAATACAGATGTAACTCTGTGAGGTGACTTAACAGAACACTAAGCAGTTTCTCAGAGAGATTCTTTCCACATTTCTTCTGAGGATATTTCCTTTTTCACCGCAGCCCTCTATGGGCTTCCAAATATCACTTTGCCAATTCCACAAGAACAGTGTTAGCGAAAGTCTTCTTGAGGGTAAAGCTGTAACTCTGTGAGGTGATTTCACAGAACACAAAGAAGTTTCTCAGAAGGCTTCTTTCTTTTTGTTATCGGAGGATATTTCCTTTGGCCCTAGTGTCTTCTAAGGGATCCGAAATATCTGTTTTCTGATTCCACAAAAATAAGTCTAGCAAAGAGATCCACGAAATACCGATGTAACTCTGTGAGATGGATTAACAGAACACTAAGCAGTTTCTCAGAAAGCTTCTTCTGGATTTCATCGGAGGATATTTCCTTTTTCACCATAGCCCTCTATGGGCTTCTAAATATCACTTTGCCAATTCCACAACAACTGTCTCACCGAAAGGATTCTTGAGGGGAAACTTGTAACTCTGTGAGATGACTTCACAGAACACAAAGAAGTTTCTCAGATAGCGTCTTTCTCTTTATTATCGGAGGATATTTCCTTTGGCCCTATAGTCTTCAAAGGGATCCGAAATATCTGTTCTCAGATTCCACAGAAATAAGGCTAGCAAAGAGATCCACGAAATACAGATGTAACTCTGTCAGATGAATTAACAGAACACTAAGCATTTTCTGAGAAAGCTTCTTTCCAGATATCATCTGAGGATATTTCCTTTTTCAACATAGCCCTCTATTGGCTTCCAAATATCACTTTGCCAATTCCACAAGAACTGTCTTAGCGAAAGGCTTCGTGAGGAGAAAGGTGTAACTCGGTGAGATGATTTCACAGAACACAAAGAAGTTTCTCAGAAAGCATCTTTCTCTTTGTTATCGGAGGATATTTCCTTTGGCCCTATAGTCTTCAAAGGGATCCGAAATATCTGTTCTTAGATTCCACAGAAATAAGGCTAGCAAAGAGATCCACGAAATACAGATGTAACTCTGTGAGATGAATTAACAGAACACTAAGCAGTTTTTCAGAAAGCTTCTTTCCAGATTTCATCTGAGGATATATCCTTTTTCAACATAGTCCTCTATGGGCTTCCAAATATCACTTTGCCAATTCCACAAGAACTGTCTTAGCAAAAGGCTTCTTGAGGGGAAAGCTGTAACTCTGTGAGATGATTTCACAGAACACAAAGAAGTTTCTCATAAAGCTTCTTTCTCTTTGTTATCGGAGGATATTTCCTTTGGCCCTAGAGTCTTCAAAGGGATCCGAAATACCTGTTCTCAGATTCCACAGAAATAAGGCTAGCAAAGAGATCCATGAAATACAGATGTAACTCTGTGAGGTGAGTTAACAGAACACTAAGCAGTTCCTCAGACATCTTCTTTCCACGTTTGATGTGAGGATATTTCCTTTTTCACCATAGCCCTCTATGCGCTTCCAAATATCACTTTGGCAATTCCACAAGAACTGTCTTAGCGAAAGGCTTCTTGAGGGGAAAGCTGTAACTCTGTGAGATGATTTCACAGAACACAAAGAAGTTTCTCAGAAAGCTTCTTTCTCTTTTTTATCGGGGGATATTTCCTTTGGCCCTGTAGTCTTCAAAGGGAAACGAAATATCTGTTCTCAGATTCCACAATAATAAGACTAGCAAAGAGATCCACGAAATACAGATTAACTCTGTGACATGAATTAACAGAACACTAAGCAGTTTCTCAGAAAGCTTCTTTCCAGATTTCATCTGAGGATATATCCTTTTTCAACATAGTCCTCTATGGGCTTCCAAATATCACTTTGCCAATTCCACAAGAACTGTCTTAGCAAAAGGCTTCTTGAGGGGAAAGCTGTAACTCTGTGAGATGATTTCACAGAACACAAAGAAGTTTCTCATAAAGCTTCTTTCTCTTTTTTATCGGAGGATATTTCCTTTGGCCCTATAGTCTTCAAAGGGATCCGAAATACCTGTTCTCAGATTCCACAGAAATAAGGCTAGCCAAGAGATCCATGAAATACAGATGTAACTCTGTGAGGTGACTTAACAGAACACTAAGCAGTTTCTCAGAGAGATTCTTTCCACATTTCTTCTGAGGATATTTCCTTTTTCACCGCAGCCCTCTATGGGCTTCCAAATATCACTTTGCCAATTCCACAAGAACAGTGTTAGCGAAAGTCTTCTTGAGGGTAAAGCTGTAACTCTGTGAGGTGATTTCACAGAACACAAAGAAGTTTCTCAGAAGGCTTCTTTCTTTTTGTTATCGGAGGATATTTCCTTTGGCCCTAGTGTCTTCTAAGGGATCCGAAATATCTGTTTTCTGATTCCACAAAAATAAGTCTAGCAAAGAGATCCACGAAATACCGATGTAACTCTGTGAGATGGATTAACAGAACACTAAGCAGTTTCTCAGAAAGCTTCTTCTGGATTTCATCGGAGGATATTTCCTTTTTCACCATAGCCCTCTATGGGCTTCTAAATATCACTTTGCCAATTCCACAACAACTGTCTCACCGAAAGGATTCTTGAGGGGAAACTTGTAACTCTGTGAGATGACTTCACAGAACACAAAGAAGTTTCTCAGATAGCGTCTTTCTCTTTATTATCGGAGGATATTTCCTTTGGCCCTATAGTCTTCAAAGGGATCCGAAATATCTGTTCTCAGATTCCACAGAAATAAGGCTAGCAAAGAGATCCACGAAATACAGATGTAACTCTGTCAGATGAATTAACAGAACACTAAGCATTTTCTGAGAAAGCTTCTTTCCAGATATCATCTGAGGATATTTCCTTTTTCAACATAGCCCTCTATTGGCTTCCAAATATCACTTTGCCAATTCCACAAGAACTGTGTTAGCGAAAGGCTTCGTGAGGAGAAAGGTGTAACTCGGTGAGATGATTTCACAGAACACAAAGAAGTTTCTCAGAAAGCATCTTTCTCTTTGTTATCGGAGGATATTTCCTTTGGCCCTATAGTCTTCAAAGGGATCCGAAATATCTGTTCTTAGATTCCACAGAAATAAGGCTAGCAAAGAGATCCACGAAATACAGATGTAACTCTGTGAGATGAATTAACAGAACACTAAGCAGTTTTTCAGAAAGCTTCTTTCCAGATTTCATCTGAGGATATATCCTTTTTCAACATAGTCCTCTATGGGCTTCCAAATATCACTTTGCCAATTCCACAAGAACTGTCTTAGCAAAAGGCTTCTTGAGGGGAAAGCTGTAACTCTGTGAGATGATTTCACAGAACACAAAGAAGTTTCTCATAAAGCTTCTTTCTCTTTGTTATCGGAGGATATTTCCTTTGGCCCTAGAGTCTTCAAAGGGATCCGAAATACCTGTTCTCAGATTCCACAGAAATAAGGCTAGCAAAGAGATCCATGAAATACAGATGTAACTCTGTGAGGTGAGTTAACAGAACACTAAGCAGTTTCTCAGAGAGATTCTTTCCACATTTCATCTGAGGATATTTCCTTTTTCACCATAGCCCTCCATGGGATTCCAAATATCACTTTGCCAATTCCACAAGAACTGTCTTAGCGAAAGGCTTCTTGACGGGAAAGCTGTAACTCTGTGAGATGATTTCAAAAAACACAAAGAAGTTTCTCAGAAAGCTTCTTTCCCTTTGTTATCGGAGGATATTTCCTTTGGCCCTATAGTCTTCTAAGGGATCCGAAATATCTGTTCTCAGATTCCACAGAAATAACGCCAGCAAAGAGATCCACGAAATACAGATGTAACCCTGTGAGATGAATTAACAGAACACTAAGCAGTTTCTCAGAAAGCTTCTTTCCAGATTTCATCTGAGGATATTTCCTTTTTCACCATAGCCCTCTATGGGCTTCCAAATATCACTTTGCCAGTTCCACAAGAACTGTCTTAGCGAAAGGCTTCTTGAGGGGAAAGCTGTAACTCTGTGAGGTGATTTCACAGAACACAAAGAAGTTTCTCAGAAAGCTTCTTTCTCTTTGTTATCGGAGGATATTTCCTTTGGCCCTACAGTCTTAAATGGGATCCGAAATATCTGTTCTCAGATTCCACAGAAATAAGGCTAGCAAAGAGATCTACGAAATACAGCTGTAATTCTGTGAGATGAATTAACAGAACACTAAGCAGTTTCTCAGAAAGCTTCTTTCCAGATTTCATCTGAGGATATTTCCTTTTTCACCCTGGCCCTCTAAGGGCTTCCAAATATCACTTTGCCAATTCCACAAGAACTGTCTTAGCGAAAGGCTCCTTGAGGGGAAAGCTGTAACTCTGTGAGATGATTTCACAGAACACAAAGTAGTTTCTTAGAAAGCTTCTTTCTCTTTGATATCGGAGTTTATTTCCTTTGGCAGTGTAGTCTACAAAGGGATCCGAAATATCTGTTCTCAGATTCCACAGAAATAAGGCTAGCAATGAGATCCACGAAATACAGATGTAACTCTGTGAGATGAATTAACAGAACACTAAGCAGTTCCTCAGACAGCTTCTTTCCACGTTTCATCTGAGGATATTTCCTTTTTCACCATAGCCCTCTATGCGCTTCCAAATATCACTTTGGCAATTCCACAAGAACTGTCTTAGCGAAAGGCTTCTTGAGGGGAAAGCTGTAACTCTGTGAGATGATTTCACAGAACACAAAGAAGTTTCTCAGAAAGCTTCTTTCTCTTTTTTATCGGGGGATATTTCCTTTGGCCCTGTAGTCTTCAAAGGGAAACGAAATATCTGTACTCAGATTCCACAATAATAAGACTAGCAAAGAGATCCACGAAATACAGATGTAACTCTGTGAGATGAATTAACAGAACACTAAGCAGTTTCTCAGAAAGCTTCTTTCCAGATTTCATCTGCGGATATTTCCTTTTTCACCATAGCCCTCTATGGGCTTCCAAATATCACTTTGCCAATTCCACAAGACCTGTCTTAGCGAAAGGCTTCTTGAGGGGAAAGCTGTAACTCTGTGAGGTGATTTCACAGAACACAAAGAAGTTTCTCAGAAAGCTTCTTTCTCTTTGTTATCGGAGGATATTTCCTTTGGCCCTAGGGTCTTCAAAGGGATCCGAAATACCTGTTCTCAGATTCCACAGAAATAAGGCTAGCAAGGAGATCCATGAAACACAGATGTAACTCTGTGAGGTGAGTTAACAGAACACTAAGCAGTTTCTCAGAGAGATTCTTTCCACATTTCATCTGAGGATATTTCCTTTTTCACCATAGCCCTCCATGGGATTCCAAATATCACTTTGGCAATTCCACAAGAACTGTCTTAGCGAAAGGCTCCTTGAGGGGAAAGCTGTAACTCTGTGAGATGATTTCACAGAACACAGAGAAGTTTCTCAGAAAGCTTCTTTCTCTTTGTTATCGCAGGATATTTCCTTTGGTTTTGTTGTCTTCTAAGGGATCCGAAATATCTGTTATCAGATTCCACAATAATAAGACTACCAAAGAGATGCACGAAATACAGATGTAACTCTGTGAGATGAATTAACAGAACACTAAGCAGTTTGTCAGAAAGCTTCTTTCCAGATTTCATCTGAGGATATTTCCTTTTTCACCATAGCCCTCCATGGGCTTCCAACTATCACTTTGCCAATTCCACAAGAACTGTCTTAGCGAAAGGCTTTTTGAGGGGAAAACTGTAACTCTGTGAGATGATTTCACAGAACACAGAGAAGTTTCTCAGAAAGCTTCTTTCTCTTTGTTATCGCAGGATATTTCCTTTGGCCCTATAGTCTTCTAAGGGATCCGAAATATCTGTTCTCAGATTCCACAGAAATAACGCTAGCAAAGAGATCCACGAAATACAGATGTAACCCCGTGAGATGAATTAACAGAACACTAAGCAGTTTCTCAGAAAGCTTCTTTCCAGATTTCATCTGAGGATATTTCCTTTTTCACCATAGCCCTCTATGGGCTTCCAAATATCACTTTGCCAGTTCCACAAGACCTGTCTTAGCGAAAGACTTCTTGAGGGGAAAGCTGTAACTCTGTGAGGTGGTTTCACAGAACACAAAGAAGTTTCTCAGAAAGCTTCTTTCTCTTTGTTATCGGAGGATATTTCCTTTGGCCCTACAGTCTTAAATGGGATCCGAAATATCTGTTCTCAGATTCCACAGAAATAAGGCTAGCAAAGAGATCTACGAAATACAGATGTAACTCTGTGAGATGAATTAACAGAACACTAAGCAGTTTCTCAGAAAGCTTCTTTACAGATTTCATCTGAGGATATTTCCTTTTTCACCCTGGCCCTCTATGGGCTTCCAAATATCACTTTGCAAATTCCACAAGAACTGTCTTAGCGAAAGGCTCCTTGAGGGGAAAGCTGTAACTCTGTGAGATGATTTCACAGAACACAGAGAAGTTTCTCAGAAAGCTTCTTTCTCTTTGTTATCGCAGGATATTTCCTTTGGTTTTGTTGTCTTCTAAGGGATCCGAAATATCTGTTTTCAGATTCCGCAGAAAAAAGGCTAGCAAAGAGATCCACGAAATACAGATGTAACTCTGTCAGATGAATTAACAGAACACTAAGCAGTTTCTCAGAAAGCTTCTTTCCAGATTTCATCTGAGGATATTTCCTTTTTCACCATAGCCCTCTATGGGCTTCCAAATATCACTTTGCCAATTCCACAAGAACTGTCTTAGCGAAAGGCTCCTTGAGGGGAAAGCTGTAACTCTGTGAGATGATTTCACAGAACACAAAGTAGTTTCTTAGAAAGCTTCTTTCTCTTTGATATCGGAGTTTATTTCCTTTGGCAGTGTAGTCTACAAAGGGATCCGAAATATCTGTTCTCAGATTCCACAGAAATAAGGCTAGCAAAGAGATCCACGAAATACAGATGTAACTCTGTGAGATGAATTAACAGAACACTAAGCAGTTCCTCAGACAGCTTCTTTCCACGTTTGATGTGAGGATATTTCCTTTTTCACCATAGCCCTCTATGCGCTTCCAAATATCACTTTGGCAATTCCACAAGAACTGTCTTAGCGAAAGGCTTCTTGAGGGGAAAGCTGTAACTCTGTGAGATGATTTCACAGAACACAAAGAAGTTTCTCAGAAAGCTTCTTTCTCTTTTTTATCGGGGGATATTTCCTTTGGCCCTGTAGTCTTCAAAGGGAAACGAAATATCTGTTCTCAGATTCCACAATAATAAGACTAGCAAAGAGATCCACGAAATACAGATGTAACTCTGTGAGATGAATTAACAGAACACTAAGCAGTTTCTCAGAAAGCTTCTTTCCAGATTTCATCTGAGGATATATCCTTTTTCAACATAGTCCTCTATGGGCTTCCAAATATCTCTTTGCCAATTCCACAAGAACTGTCTTAGCAAAAGGCTTCTTGAGGGGAAAGCTGTAACTCTGTGAGATGATTTCACAGAACACAAAGAAGTTTCTCATAAAGCTTCTTTCTCTTTTTTATCGGAGGATATTTCCTTTGGCCCTATAGTCTTCAAAGGGATCCGAAATACCTGTTCTCAGATTCCACAGAAATAAGGCTAGCAAAGAGATCCATGAAATACAGATGTAACTCTGTGAGGTGAGTTAACAGAACACTAAGCAGTTTCTCAGAGAGATTCTTTCCACATTTCATCTGAGGATATTTCCTTTTTCACCGCAGCCCTCTATGGGCTTCCAAATATCACTTTGCCAATTCCACAAGAACAGTCTTAGCGAAAGGCTTCTTGAGGGTAAAGCTGTAACTCTGTGAGGTGATTTCACAGAACACAAAGAAGTTTCTCAGAAAGCTTCTTTCTTTTTGTTATCGGAGGATATTTCCTTTGGCCCTAGTGTCTTCTAAGGGATCCGAAATATCTGTTTTCTAATTCCACAAAAATAAGTATAGCAAAGAGATCCACGAAATACAGATGTAACTCTGTGAGATGAATTAACAGAACACTAAGCAGTTTCTCAGAAAGCTTCTTCTGGATTTCATCGGAGGATATTTCCTTTTTCACCATAGCCCTCTATGGGCTTCTAAATATCACTTTGCCAATTCCACAACAACTGTCTCACCGAAAGGATTCCTGAGGGGAAACTTGTAACTCTGTGAGATGACTTCACAGAACACAAAGAAGTTTCTCAGATAGTGTCTTTCTCTTTATTATCGGAGGATATTTCCTTTGGCCCTATAGTCTTCAAAGGGATCCGAAATATCTGTTCTCAGATTCCACAGAAATAAGGCTAGCAAAGAGATCCACGAAATACAGATGTAACTCTGTCAGATGAATTAACAGAACACTAAGCATTTTCTGAGAAAGCTTCTTTCCAGATATCATCTGAGGATATTTCCTTTTTCAACATAGCCCTCTATTGGCTTCCAAATATCACTTTGCCAATTCCACAAGAACTGTCTTAGCGAAAGGCTTCGTGAGGAGAAAGGTGTAACTCGGTGAGATGATTTCACAGAACACAAAGAAGTTTCTCAGAAAGCATCTTTCTCTTTGTTATCGGAGGATATTTCCTTTGGCCCTATAGTCTTCAATGGGATCCGAAATATCTGTTCTTAGATTCCACAGAAATAAGGCTAGCAAAGAGATCCACGAAATACAGATGTAACTCTGTGAGATGAATTAACAGAACACTAAGCAGTTTTTCAGAAAGCTTCTTTCTAGATTTCATCTGAGGATATATCCTTTTTCAACATAGTCCTCTATGGGCTTCCAAATATCACTTTGCCAATTCCACAAGAACTGTCTTAGCAAAAGGCTTCTTGAGGGGAAAGCTGTAACTCTGTGAGATGATTTCACAGAACACAAAGAAGTTTCTCATAAAGCTTCTTTCTCTTTGTTATCGGAGGATATTTCCTTTGGCCCTAGAGTCTTCAAAGGGATCCGAAATACCTGTTCTCAGATTCCACAGAAATAAGGCTAGCAAAGAGATCCATGAAATACAGATGTAACTCTGTGAGGTGAGTTAACAGAACACTAAGCAGTTTCTCAGAGAGATTCTTTCCACATTTCATCTGAGGATATTTCCTTTTTCACCATAGCCCTCCATGGCATTACAAATATCACTTTGCCAATTCCACAAGAACTGTCTTAGCGAAAGGCTTCTTGACGGGAAAGCTGTAACTCTGTGAGATGATTTCAAAAAACACAAAGAAGTTTCTCAGAAAGCTTCTTTCCCTTTGTTATCGGAGGATATTTCCTTTGGCCCTATAGTCTTCTAAGGGATCCGATATATCTGTTCTCAGATTCCACAGAAATAACGCTAGCAAAGAGATCCACGAAATACAGATGTAACCCTGTGAGATGAATTAACAGAACACTAAGCAGTTTCTCAGAAAGCTTCTTTCCAGATTTCATCTGAGGATATTTCCTTTTTCACCATAGCCCTCTATGGGCTTCCAAATATCACTTTGCCTGTTCCACAAGAACTGTCTTAGCGAAAGGCTTCTTGAGGGGAAAGCTGTAACTCTGTGAGGTGATTTCACAGAACACAAAGAAGTTTCTCAGAAAGCTTCTTTCTCTTTGTTATCGGAGGATATTTCCTTTGGCCCTACAGTCTTAAATGGGATCCGAAATATCTGTTCTCAGATTCCACAGAAATAAGGCTAGCAAAGAGATCTACGAAATACAGATGTAATTCTGTGAGATGAATTAACAGAACACTAAGCAGTTTCTCAGAAAGCTTCTTTCCAGATTTCATCTGAGGATATTTCCTTTTTCACCCTGGCCCTCTAAGGGCTTCCAAATATCACTTTGCCAATTCCACAAGAACTGTCTTAGCGAAAGGCTCCTTGAGGGGAAAGCTGTAACTCTGTGAGATGATTTCACAGAACACAAAGTAGTTTCTTAGAAAGCTTCTTTCTCTTTGATATCGGAGTTTATTTCCTTTGGCAGTGTAGTCTACATAGGGATCCGAAATATCTGTTCTCAGATTCCACAGAAATAAGGCTAGCAAAGAGATCCACGAAATACAGATGTAACTCTGTGAGATGAATTAACAGAACACTAAGCAGTTCCTCAGACAGCTTCTTTCCACGTTTCATCTGAGGATATTTCCTTTTTCACCATAGCCCTCTATGCGCTTCCAAATATCACTTTGGCAATTCCACAAGAACTGTCTTAGCGAAAGGCTTCTTGAGGGGAAAGCTGTAACTCTGTGAGATGATTTCACAGAACACAAAGAAGTTTCTCAGAAAGCTTCTTTCCCTTTTTTATCGGGGGATATTTCCTTTGGCCCTGTAGTCTTCAAAGGGAAACGAAATATCTGTACTCAGATTCCACAATAATAAGACTAGCAAAGAGATCCACGAAATACAGATGTAACTCTGTGAGATGAATTAACAGAACACTAAGCAGTTTCTCAGAAAGCTTCTTTCCAGATTTCATCTGAGGATATATCCTTTTTCAACATGGTCCTCTATGGGCTTCCAAATATCACTTTGCCAATTCCACAAGAACTGTCTTAGCAAAAGGCTTCTTGAGGGGAAAGCTGTAACTCAGTGAGATGATTTCACAGAACACAAAGAAGTTTCTCATAAAGCTTCTTTCTCTTTTTTATCGGAGGATATTTCCTTTGGCCCTAGAGTCTTCAAAGGGATCCGAAATACCTGTTCTCAGATTCCACAGAAATAAGGCTAGCAAGGAGATCCATGAAATACAGATGTAACTCTGTGAGGTGAGTTAACAGAACACTAAGCAGTTTCTCAGAGAGATTCTTTCCACATTTCATCTGAGGATATTTCCTTTTTCACCATAGCCCTCCATGGGATTCCAAATATCACTTTGCCAATTCCACAAGAACTGTCTTAGCGAAAGGCTTCTTGACGGGAAAGCTGTAACTCTGTGAGATGATTTCAAAAAACACAAAGAAGTTTCTCAGAAAGCTTCTTTCCCTTTGTTATCGGAGGATATTTCCTTTGGCCCTATAGTCTTCTAAGGGATCCGAAATATCTGTTCTCAGATTCCACAGAAATAACGCTAGCAAAGAGATCCACGAAATACAGATGTAACCCTGTGAAATGAATTAACAGAACACTAACCAGTTTCTCAGAAAGCTTCTTTCCAGATTTCATCTGAGGATATTTCCTTTTTCACCATAGCCCTCTATGGGCTTCCAAATATCACTTTGCCAATTCCACAAGACCTGTCTTAGCGAAAGGCTTCTTGAGGGGAAAGCTGTAACTCTGTGAGGTGATTTCACAGAACACAAAGAAGTTTCTCAGAAAGCTTCTTTCTCTTTGTTATCGGAGGATATTTCCTTTGGCCCTACAGTCTTAAATGGGATCCGAAATATCTGTTCTCAGATTCCACAGAAATAAGGCTAGCAAAAAGATCTACGAAATACAGATGTAACTCTGTGAGATGAATTAACAGAACACTAAGCAGTTTCTCAGAAAGCTTCTTTCCAGATTTCATCTGAGGATATTTCATTTTTCACCCTGACCCTCTATGGGCTTCCAAATATCACTTTGCCAATTCCACAAGAACTGTCTTAGCGAAAGGCTCCTTGAGGGGAAAGCTGTAACTCTGTGAGATGATTTCACAGAACACAAAGTAGTTTCTTTGAAAGCTTCCTTCTCTTTGATATCGGAGTTTATTTCCTTTGGCAGTGTAGTCTACAAAGGGATCCGAAATATCTGTTCTCAGATTCCACAGAAATAAGGCTAGCAAAGAGATCCACGAAATACAGATGTAACTCTGTGAGATGAATTAACAGAACACTAAGCAGTTCCTCAGACAGCTTCTTTCCACGTTTCATCTGAGGATATTTCCTTTTTCACCATAGCCCTCTATGCGCTTCCAAATATCACTTTGGCAATTCCACAAGAACTGTCTTAGCGAAAGGCTTCTTGAGGGGAAAGCTGTAACTCTGTGAGATGATTTCACAGAACACAAAGAAGTTTCTCAGAAAGCTTCTTTCTCTTTTTTATCGGGGGATATTTCCTTTGGCCCTGTAGTCTTCAATGGGAAACGAAATATCTGTTCTCAGATTCCACAATAATAAGACTAGCAAAGAGATCCACGAAATACAGATGTAACTCTGTGAGATGAATTAACAGAACACTAAGCAGTTTCTCAGAAAGCTTCTTTCCAGATTTCATCTGAGGATATATCCTTTTTCAACATAGTCCTCTATGGGCTTCCAAATATCACTTTTCCAATTCCACAAGAACTGTCTTAGCAAAAGGCTTCTTGAGGGGAAAGCTGTTACTCTGTGAGATGATTTCACAGAACACAAAGAAGTTTCTCATAAAGCTTCTTTCTCTTTTTTATCGGAGGATATTTCCTTTGGCCCTAGAGACTTCAAAGGGATCCGAAATACCTGTTCTCAGATTCCACAGAAATAAGGCTAGCAAGGAGATCCATGAAACACAGATGTAACTCTGTGAGGTGAGTTAACAGAACACTAAGCAGTTTCTCAGAGAGATTCTTTCCACATTTCATCTGAGGATATTTCCTTTTTCACCATAGCCCTCCATGGGATTCCAAATATCACTTTGCCAATTCCACAAGAACTGTCTTAGCGAAAGGCTTCTTGACGGGAAAGCTGTAACTCTGTGAGATGATTTCAAAAAACACAAAGAAGTTTCTCAGAAAGCTTCTTTCCCTTTGTTATCGGAGTATATTTCCTTTGGCCCTATAGTCTTCTAAGGGATCCGAAATATCTGTTCTCAGATTCCACAGAAATAACGCTAGCAAAGAGATCCACGAAATACAGATGTAACCCTGTGAAATGAATTAAGAGAACACTAAGCAGTTTCTCAGAAAGCTTCTTTCCAGATTTCATCTGAGGATATTTCCTTTTTCACCCTAGCCCTCTATGGGCTTCCAAATATCACTTTGCCAATTCCACAAGACCTGTCTTAGCGAAAGGCTTCTTGAGCGGAAAGCTGTAACTCTGTGAGGTGATTTCACAGAACACAAAGAAGTTTCTCAGAAAGCTTCTTTCTCTTTGTTATCGGAGGATATTTCCTTTGGCCCTACAGTCTTAAATGGGATCCGAAATATCTGTTCTCAGATTCCACAGAAATAAGGCTAGCAAAGAGATCTACGAAATACAGATGTAACTCTGTGAGATGAATTAACAGATCACTAAGCAGTTTCTCAGAAAGCTTCTTTCCAGATTTCATCTGAGGATATTTCCTATTTCACCCTGACCCTCTATGGGCTCCCAAATATCACTTTGGCAATTCCACAAGAACTGTCTTAGCGAAAGCCTCCTTGAGGGGAAAGCTGTAACTCTGTGAGATGATTTCACAGAACACAAAGTAGTTTCTTTGAAAGCTTCCTTCTCTTTGATATCGGAGTTTATTTCCTTTGGCAGTGTAGTCTACAAAGGGATCCGAAATATCTGTTCTCAGATTCCACAGAAATAAGGCAAGCAAAGAGATCCACGAAATACAGATGTAACTCTGTGAGATGAATTAACAGAACACTAAGCAGTTTCTCAGAAAGCTTCTTTCCAGATTTCATCTGAGGATATTTCCTTTTTCACCGCAGCCCTCTATGGGCTTCCAAATATCACTTTGCCAATTCCACAAGAACAGTCTTAGCGAAAGGCTTCTTGAGGGGAAAGCTGTAACTCTGTGAGATGATTTCACAGAACACAAAGAAGTTTCTCAGAAAGCTTCTTTCTCTTTTTTATCGGGGGATATTTCCTTTGGCCCTATAGTCTTCAAAGGGAAACGAAATATCTGTTCTCAGATTCCACAATAATAAGACTAGCAAAGAGATGCACGAAATACAGATGTAACTCTGTGAGATGAATTAACAGAACACTAAGCAGTTTGTCAGAAAGCTTCTTTCCAGATTTCATCTGAGGATATTTCCTTTTTCACCATAGCCCTCCATGGGCTTCCAACTATCACTTTGCCAATTCCACAAGAACTGTCTTAGCGAAAGGCTTCTTGAGGGGAAAACTGTAACTCTGTGAGATGATTTCACAGAACACAGAGAAGTTTCTCAGAAAGCTTCTTTCTCTTTGTTATCGCAGGATATTTCCTTTTGTTTTGTTGTCTTCTAAGGGATCCGAAATATCTGTTTTCAGATTCCACAGAAAAAAGGCTAGCAAAGAGATCCACGAAATACAGATGTAACTCTGTCAGATGAATTAACAGAACACTAAGCAGTTTCTCAGAAAGCTTCTTTCCAGATTTCATCTGAGGATATTTCCTTTTTCACCATAGCCCTCTATGGGCTTCCAAATATCACTTTGCCAATTCCACAAGAACTGTCTTAGCGAAAGGCTCCTTGAGGGGAAAGCTGTAACTCTGTGAGATGATTTCACAGAACACAAAGTAGTTTCTTAGAAAGCTTCTTTCTCTTTGATATCGGAGTTTATTTCCTTTGGCAGTGTAGTCTACAAAGGGATCCGAAATATCTGTTCTCAGATTCCACAGAAATAAGGCTAGCAAAGAGATCCACGAAATACAGATGTAACTCTGTGAGATGAATTAACAGAACACTAAGCAGTTCCTCAGACAGCTTCTTTCCACGTTTCATCTGAGGATATTTCCTTTTTCACCATAGCCCTCTATGCGCTTCCAAATATCACTTTGGCAATTCCACAAGAACTGTCTTAGCGAAAGGCTTCTTGAGGGGAAAGCTGTAACTCTGTGAGATGATTTCACAGAACACAAAGAAGTTTCTCAGAAAGCTTCTTTCTCTTTTTTATCGGGGGATATTTCCTTTGGCCCTGTAGTCTTCAAAGGGAAACGAAATATCTGTTCTCAGATTCCACAATAATAAGACTAGCAAAGAGATCCACGAAATACAGATGTAACTCTGTGAGATGAATTAACAGAACACTAAGCAGTTTCTCAGAAAGCTTCTTTCCAGATTTCATCTGAGGATATTTCCTTTTTCACCATAGCCCTCTATGGGCTTCTAAATATCACTTTGCCAATTCCACAACAACTGTCTCACCGAAAGGATTCTTGAGGGGAAACTTGTAACTCTGTGAGATGACTTCACAGAACACAAAGAAGTTTCTCAGATAGCGTCTTTCTCTTTATTATCGGAGGATATTTCCTTTGGCCCTATAGTCTTCAAAGGGATCCGAAATATCTGTTCTCAGATTCCACAGAAATAAGGCTAGCAAAGAGATCCACGAAATACAGATGTAACTCTGTCAGATGAATTAACAGAACACTAAGCATTTTCTGAGAAAGCTTCTTTCCAGATATCATCTGAGGATATTTCCTTTTTCAACATAGCCCTCTATTGGCTTCCAAATATCACTTTGCCAATTCCACAAGAACTGTCTTAGCGAAAGGCTTCGTGAGGAGAAAGGTGTAACTCGGTGAGATGATTTCACAGAACACAAAGAAGTTTCTCAGAAAGCATCTTTCTCTTTGTTATCGGAGGATATTTCCTTTGGCCCTATAGTCTTCAAAGGGATCCGAAATATCTGTTCTTAGATTCCACAGAAATAAGGCTAGCAAAGAGATCCACGAAATACAGATGTAACTCTGTGAGATGAATTAACAGAACACTAAGCAGTTTTTCAGAAAGCTTCTTTCCAGATTTCATCTGAGGATATATCCTTTTTCAACATAGTCCTCTATGGGCTTCCAAATATCACTTTGCCAATTCCACAAGAACTGTCTTAGCAAAAGGCTTCTTGAGGGGAAAGCTGTAACTCTGTGAGATGATTTCACAGAACACAAAGAAGTTTCTCATAAAGCTTCTTTCTCTTTGTTATCGGAGGATATTTCCTTTGGCCCTAGAGTCTTCAAAGGGATCCGAAATACCTGTTCTCAGATTCCACAGAAATAAGGCTAGCAAAGAGATCCATGAAATACAGATGTAACTCTGTGAGGTGAGTTAACAGAACACTAAGCAGTTTCTCAGAGAGATTCTTTCCACATTTCATCTGAGGATATTTCCTTTTTCACCATAGCCCTCCATGGGATTCCAAATATCACTTTGCCAATTCCACAAGAACTGTCTTAGCGAAAGGCTTCTTGACGGGAAAGCTGTAACTCTGTGAGATGATTTCAAAAAACACAAAGAAGTTTCTCAGAAAGCTTCTTTCCCTTTGTTATCGGAGGATATTTCCTTTGGCCCTATAGTCTTCTAAGGGATCCGAAATATCTGTTCTCAGATTCCACAGAAATAACGCCAGCAAAGAGATCCACGAAATACAGATGTAACCCTGTGAGATGAATTAACAGAACACTAAGCAGTTTCTCAGAAAGCTTCTTTCCAGATTTCATCTGAGGATATTTCCTTTTTCACCATAGCCCTCTATGGGCTTCCAAATATCACTTTGCCAATTCCACAACACCTGTCTTAGCGAAAGGCTTCTTGAGGGGAAAGCTGTAACTCTGTGAGGAGATTTCACAGAACACAAAGAAGTTTCTCAGAAAGCTTCTTTCTCTTTGTTATCGGAGGATATTTCCTTTGGCCCTACAGTCTTAAATGGGATCCGAAATATCTGTTCTCAGATTCCACAGAAATAAGGCTAGCAAAGAGATCTACGAAATACAGATGTAACTCTGTGAGATGAATTAACAGATCACTAAGCAGTTTCTCAGAAAGCTTCTTTCCAGATTTCATCTGAGGATATTTCCTATTTCACCCTGACCCTCTATGGGCTTCCAAATATCACTTTGGCAATTCCACAAGAACTGTCTTAGCGAAAGCCTCCTTGAGGGGAAAGCTGTAACTCTGTGAGATGATTTCACAGAACACAAAGTAGTTTCTTTGAAAGCTTCCTTCTCTTTGATATCGGAGTTTATTTCCTTTGGCAGTGTAGTCTACAAAGGGATCCGAAATATCTGTTCTCAGATTCCACAGAAATAAGGCTAGCAAAGAGATCCACGAAATACAGATGTAACTCTGTGAGATGAATTAACAGAACACTAAGCAGTTTCTCAGAAAGCTTCTTTCCAGATTTCATCTGAGGATATTTCCTTTTTCACCGCAGCCCTCTATGGGCTTCCAAATATCACTTTGCCAATTCCACAAGAACAGTCTTAGCGAAAGGCTTCTTGAGCGGAAAGCTGTAACTCTGTGAGATGATTTCACAGAACACAAAGAAGTTTCTCAGAAAGCTTCTTTCTCTTTTTTATCGGGGAATATTTCCTTTGGCCCTATAGTCTTCAAAGGGAAACGAAATATCTGTTCTCAGATTCCACAATAATAAGACTAGCAAAGAGATGCACGAAATACAGATGTAACTCTGTGAGATGAATTAACAGAACACTAAGCAGTTTGTCAGAAAGCTTCTTTCCAGATTTCATCTGAGGATATTTCCTTTTTCACCATAGCCCTCCATGGGCTTCCAACTATCACTTTGCCAATTCCACAAGAACTGTCTTAGCGAAAGGCTTCTTGAGGGGAAAACTGTAACTCTGTGAGATGATTTCACAGAACACAGAGAAGTTTCTCAGAAAGCTTCTTTCTCTTTGTTATCGCAGGATATTTCCTTTTGTTTTGTTGTCTTCTAAGGGATCCGAAATATCTGTTTTCAGATTCCACAGAAAAAAGGCTAGCAAAGAGATCCACGAAATACAGATGTAACTCTGTCAGATGAATTAACAGAACACTAAGCAGTTTCTCAGAAAGCTTCTTTCCAGATTTCATCTGAGGATATTTCCTTTTTCACCATAGCCCTCTATGGGCTTCCAAATATCACTTTGCCAATTCCACAAGAACTGTCTTAGCGAAAGGCTCCTTGAGGGAAAAGCTGTAACTCTGTGAGATGATTTCACAGAACACAAAGTAGTTTCTTAGAAAGCTTCTTTCTCTTTGATATCGGAGTTTATTTCCTTTGGCAGTGTAGTCTACAAAGGGATCCGAAATATCTGTTCTCAGATTCCACAGAAATAAGGCTAGCAAAGAGATCCACGAAATACAGATGTAACTCTGTGAGATGAATTAACAGAACACTAAGCAGTTCCTCAGACAGCTTCTTTCCACGTTTCATCTGAGGATATTTCCTTTTTCACCATAGCCCTCTATGCGCTTCCAAATATCACTTTGGCAATTCCACAAGAACTGTCTTAGCGAAAGGCTCCTTGAGGGGAAAGCTGTAACTCTGTGAGATGATTTCACAGAACACAAAGAAGTTTCTCAGAAAGCTTCTTTCTCTTTTTTATCGGGGGATATTTCCTTTGGCCCTGTAGTCTTCAAAGGGAAACGAAATATCTGTTCTCAGATTCCACAATAATAACACTAGCAAAGAGATCCACGAAATACAGATGTAACTCTGTGAGATGAATTAACAGAACACTAAGCAGTTTCTCAGAAAGCTTCTTTCCAGATTTCATCTGAGGATATATCCTTTTTCAACATAGTCCTCTATGGGCTTCCAAATATCACTTTGCCAATTCCACAAGAACTGTCTTAGCAAAAGGCTTCTTGAGGGGAAAGCTGTAACTCTGTGAGATGATTTCACAGAACACAAAGAAGGTTCTCATAAAGCTTCTTTCTCTTTTTTATCGGAGGATATTTCCTTTGGCCCTATAGTCTTCTAAGGGATCCGAAATACCTGTTCTCAGATTCCACAGAAATAAGGCTAGCAAAGAGATCCATGAAATACAGATGTAACTCTGTGAGGTGAGTTAACAGAACACTAAGCAGTTTCTCAGAGAGATTCTTTCCACATTTCATCTGAGGATATTTCCTTTTTCACCGCAGCCCTCTGTGGGCTTCCAAATATCACTTTGCCAATTCCACAAGAACAGTCTTAGCGAAAGGCTTCTTGAGGGTAAAGCTGTAACTCTGTGAGGTGATTTCACAGAACACAAAGAAGTTTCTCAGAAAGCTTCTTTCTTTTTGTTATCGGAGGATATTTCCTTTGGCCCTAGTGTCTTCTAAGGGATCCGAAATATCTGTTTTCTGATTCCACAAAAATAAGTCTAGCAAAGAGATCCACGAAATACAGATGTAATTCTGTGAGATGAATTAACAGAACACTAAGCAGTTTCTCAGAAAGCTTCTTCTGGATTTCATCGGAGGATATTTCCTTTTTCACCATAGCCCTCTATGGGCTTCTAAATATCACTTTGCCAATTCCACAACAACTGTCTCACCGAAAGGATTCTTGAGGGGAAACTTGTAACTCTGTGAGATGACTTCACAGAACACAAAGAAGTTTCTCAGATAGCGTCTTTCTCTTTATTATCGGAGGATATTTCCTTTGGCCCTATAGTCTTCAAAGGGATCCGAAATATCTGTTCTCAGATTCCACAGAAATAAGGCTAGCAAAGAGATCCACGAAATACAGATGTAACTCTGTCAGATGAATTAACAGAACACTAAGCATTTTCTGAGAAAGCTTCTTTCCAGATATCATCTGAGGATATTTCCTTTTTCCAACATAGCCCTCTATTGGCTTCCAAATATCACTTTGCCAATTCCACAAGAACTGTCTTAGCGAAAGGCTTCGTGAGGAGAAAGGTGTAACTCGGTGAGATGATTTCACAGAACACAAAGAAGTTTCTCAGAAAGCATCTTTCTCTTTGTTATCGGAGGATATTTCCTTTGGCCCTACAGTCTTAAATGGGATCCGAAATATCTGTTCTCAGATTCCACAGAAATAAGGCTAGCAAAGAGATCTACGAAATACAGATTTAATTCTGTGAGATGAATTAACAGAACACTAAGCAGTTTCTCAGAAAGCTTCTTTCCAGATTTCATCTGAGGATATTTCCTTTTTCACCCTGGCCCTCTAAGGGCTTCCAAATATCACTTTGCCAATTCCACAACAACTGTCTTAGCGAAAGGCTCCTTGAGGGGAAAGCTGTAACTCTGTGAGATGATTTCACAGAACACAAAGTAGTTTCTTAGAAAGCTTCTTTCTCTTTGATATCGGAGTTTATTTCCTTTGGCAGTGTAGTCTACAAAGGGATCCGAAATATGTGTTCTCAGATTCCACAGAAATAAGGCTAGCAAAGAGATCCACGAAATACAGATGTAACTCTGTGAGATGAATTAACAGAACACTAAGCAGTTCCTCAGACAGCTTCTTTCCACGTTTCATCTGAGGATATTTCCTTTTTCACCATAGCCCTCTATGCGCTTCCAAATATCACTTTGGCAATTCCACAAGAACTGTCTTAGCGAAAGGCTTCTTGAGGGGAAAGCTGTAACTCTGTGAGATGATTTCACAGAACACAAAGAAGTTTCTCATAAAGCTTCTTTCTCTTTTTTATCGGAGGATATTTCCTTTGGCCCTAGAGTCTTCAAAGGGATCCGAAATACCTGTTCTCAGATTCCACAGAAATAAGGCTAGCAAGGAGATCCATGAAATACAGATGTAACTCTGTGAGGTGAGTTAACAGAACACTAAGCAGTTTCTCAGAGAGATTCTTTCCACATTTCATCTGAGGATATTTCCTTTTTCACCATAGCCCTCCATGGGATTCCAAATATCACTTTGCCAATTCCACAAGAACTGTCTTAGCGAAAGGCTTCTTGACGGGAAAGCTGTAACTCTGTGAGATGATTTCAAAAAACACAAAGAAGTTTCTCAGAAAGCTTCTTTCCCTTTGTTATCGGAGGATATTTCCTTTGGCCCTATAGTCTTCTAAGGGATCCGAAATATCTGTTCTCAGATTCCACAGAAATAACGCTAGCAAAGAGATCCACGAAATACAGATGTAACCCTGTGAAATGAATTAACAGAACACTAAGCAGTTTCTCAGAAAGCTTCTTTCCAGATTTCATCTGAGGATATTTCCTTTTTCACCATAGCCCTCTAAGGGCTTCCAAATATCACTTTGCCAATTCCACAACACCTGTCTTAGCGAAAGGCTTCTTGAGGGGAAAGCTGTAACTCTGTGAGGAGATTTCACAGAACACAAAGAAGTTTCTCAGAAAGCTTCTTTCTCTTTGTTATCGGAGGATATTTCCTTTGGCCCTACAGTCTTAAATGGGATCCGAAATATCTGTTCTCAGATTCCACAGAAATAAGGCTAGCAAAGAGATCTACGAAATACAGATGTAACTCTGTGAGATGAATTAACAGAACACTAAGCAGTTTCTCAGAAAGCTTCTTTCCAGATTTCATCTGAGGATATTTCCTTTTTCACCCTGACCCTCTATGGGCTTCCAAATATCACTTTGCCAATTCCACAAGAACTGTCTTAGCGAAAGGCTCCTTGAGGGGAAAGCTGTAACTCTGTGAGATGATTTCACAGAACACAAAGTACTTTCTTTGAAAGCTGCCTTCTCTTTGATATCGGAGTTTATTTCCTTTGGCAGTGTAGTCTACAAAGGGATCCGAAATATCTGTTCTCAGATTCCACAGAAATAAGGCTAGCAAAGAGATCCAGGAAATACAGATGTAACTCTGTGAGATGAATTAACAGAACACTAAGCAGTTCCTCAGACAGCTTCTTTCCACGTTTCATCTGAGGATATTTCCTTTTTCACCATAGCCCTCTATGCGCTTCCAAATATCACTTTGGGAATTCCACAAGAACTGTCTTAGCGAAAGGCTTCTTGAGGGGAAAGCTGTAACTCTGTGAGATGATTTCACAGAATACAAAGAAGTTTCTCAGAAAGCTTCTTTCTCTTTTTTATCGGGGGATATTTCCTTTGGCCCTGTAGTCTTCAAAGGGAAACGAAATATCTGTTCTCAGATTCCACAATAATAAGACTAGCAAAGAGATCCACGAAATACAGATGTAACTCTGTGAGATGAATTAACAGAACACTAAGCAGTTTCTCAGAAAGCTTCTTTCCAGATTTCATCTGAGGATATATCCTTTTTCAACATAGTCCTCTATGGGCTTCCAAATATCACTTTTCCAATTCCACAAGAACTGTCTTAGCAAAAGGCTTCTTGAGGGGAAAGCTGTAACTCTGTGAGGTGATTTCACAGAACACAAAGAAGTTTCTCATAAAGCTTCTTTCTCTTTTTTATCGGAGGATATTTCCTTTGGCCCTAGAGTCTTCAAAGGGATCCGAAATACCTGTTCTCAGATTCCACAGAAATAAGGCTAGCAAGGAGATCCATGAAACACAGATGTAACTCTGTGAGGTGAGTTAACAGAACACTAAGCAGTTTCTCAGAGAGATTCTTTCCACATTTCATCTGAGGATATTTCCTTTTTCACCATAGCCTTCTATGGGCTTCCCAATATCACTTTGCCAATTCCACAAGAACTGTCTTAGAGAAAGGCTTCTTGAAGGGAAAGCTGTAACTCTGTGAGATGATTTCACAGAACACAAAGAAGTTTCTCAGAAAGCTTCTTTCTCTTTGTTATCGGAGGATATTTCCTTTGGCCCTATAGTCTTCAAAAGGATCCGAAATATCTGTTCTCAGATTCCACAGAAATAAGGCTAGCAAAGAGATCCACGAAATACAGATGTAACTCTGTGAGATGAATTAACAGAACACTAAGCAGTTTCTCAGAAAGCTTCTTCTGGATTTCATCGGAGGATATTTCCTTTTTCACCATAGCCCTCTATGGGCTTCTAAATATCACTTTGCCAATTCCACAACAGCTGTCTCAGCGAAAGGATTCTTGAGGGGAAACTTGTAACTCTGTGAGATGACTTCAGAGAACGCAAAGAAGTTTCTCAGATAGCATCTTTCTCTTTATTATCAGAGGATATTTCCTTTGGCCCTATAGTCTTCAAAGGGATCCGAAATATCTGTTCTCAGATTCCACAGAAATAAGGCTATCAAAGAGATCCACGAAATACAGATGTACTCTGTCAGATGAATTAACAGAACACTAAGCATTTTCTGAGAAAGCTTCTTTCCAGATATCATCTGAGGATATTTCCTTTTTCAACATAGCCCTCTATTGGCTTCCAAATATCACTTTGCCAATTCCACAAGAACTGTCTTAGCGAAAGGCTTCTTGAGGAGAAAGGTGTAACTCGGTGAGATGATTTCACAGAACACAAAGAAGTTTCTCAGAAAGCATCTTTCTCTTTGTTATCGGAGGATATTTCCTTTGGCCCTATAGTCTTCAAAGGGATCCGAAATATCTGTTCTTAGATTCCACAGAAATAAGGCTAGCAAAGAGATCCACGAAATACAGATGTAACTCTGTGAGATGAATTAACAGAACACTAAGCAGTTTCTCAGAAAGCTTCTTTCCAGATTTCATCTGAGGATATATCCTTTTTCAACATAGTCCTCTATGGGCTTCCAAATATCACTTTGCCAATTCCACAAGAACTGTCTTAGCAAAAGGCTTCTTGAGGGGAAAGCTGTAACTCAGTGAGATGATTTCACAGAACACAAAGAAGTTTCTCATAAAGCTTCTTTCTCTTTGTTATCGGAGGATATTTCCTTTGGCCCTATAGTCTTCAAAGGGATCCGAAGTACCTGTTCTCAGATTCCACAGAAATGAGGCTAGCAAAGAGATCCATGACATACAGATGTAACTGTGTGAGGTGAGTTAACAGAACACTAAGCAGTTTCTCAGAGAGATTCTTTCCACATTTCATCTGAGGATATTTCCTTTTTCACCATAGCCCTCCATGGGATTCCAAATATCACTTTGCCAATTCCACAAGAACTGTCTTAGCGAAAGGCTTCTTGACGGGAAAGCTGTAACTCTGTGAGATGATTTCAAAAAACACAAAGAAGTTTCTCAGAAAGCTTCTTTCCCTTTGTTATCGGAGGATACTTCCTTTGGCCCTATAGTCTTCTAAGGGATCCGAAATATCTGTTCTCAGATTCCACAGAAATAACGCTAGCAAAGAGATACACGAAATACAGATGTAACTCTGTGAGATGAATTAACAGAACACTAAGCAATTTCTCAGAAAGCTTCTTTCCAGATTTCATCTGATTATATTTCCTTTTTCACCATAGCCTTCTAGGGGCTTCCAAATATCACTTTGCCAATTCCACAAGAACTGTCTTAGAGAAAGGCTTCTTGAAGGGAAAGCTGTAACTCTGTGAGATGATTTCACAGAACACAAAGAAGTTTCTCAGAAAGCTTCTTTCTCTTTGTTATCGGAGGATATTTCCTTTGGCCCTATAGTCTTCTAAGGGATCCGAAATATCTGTTCTCAGATTCCACAGAAATAAGGCTAGCAAAGAGATCCACGAAATACAGATGTAACTCTGTGAGATGAATTAACAGAACACTAAGAAGTTTCTCAGAAAGCTTCTTTCCAGATTTCATCTGAGGATATTTCCTTTTTCACCATAGCCCTCTATGGGCTTCCAAATATCACTTTGCCAATTCCACAAGAACTGTCCTAGAAAAAGGCTTCTTGAGGGGAAAGCTGTAACTCTGTGAGATCATTTCACAGAACACAAAGAAGTTTCTCATAAAGCTTCTTTCTCTTTGTTATCGGAGGATATTTCCTTTGGCCCTATAGTCTTCAAAGGGATCCGAAATATCTGTTCTCAGATTCCACAAAAATAAGGCTACCAAAGCGATCCACGAAATACAGATGTAACTCTGTGAGATGAATTAACAGACACTAGGCAGTTTCTCAGAAAGCATCTTTCCAGATTTCATCTGAGGATATTTCCTTTTTCACCATAGCCCTCTAAGGGCTTCCAAATATTACTTTGCCTATTCCACAAGAACTGTCTTAGCGAAAGGCTTTTTGAGGCGAAAGCTCTAACTCTGTGAGATGATTTCACAGAACACAAAGAAGTTTCTCAGAAAGCTTCTTTCTCTTTGTTATCGGAGGATATTTCCTTTGGCCCTATAGTCTTCAAAGGGATCCGAAATATCTGTTCTCAGATTCCACAGAAATAAGGCTAGCAAAGAGATCCACGAAATACAGAGGTAACTCTGTGAGATGAATTAACAGAACACTAAGCAGTTTCTCAGAAAGCTTCTTTCCAGATTTCATCTGAGGATATTTCCTTTTTCACCCTGGCCCTCCATGGGCTTCCAAATATCACTTTGCCAATTCCACAAGAACTGTCTTAGCGAAAGGCTCCTTGAGGGGAAAGCTGTAACTCTGTGAGATGATTTCACAGAACACAAAGAAGTTTCTCAGAAAGCCTCTTTCTCTTTGATATCTGCGTTTATTTCCTTCGGCAGTGTAGTCTTCAAAGGGATCCGAAATATCTGTTCTCAGATTCCACAGAAATAAGGCTAGCAAAGAGATCCACGAAATACAGATGTAACTGTGTCAGATGAATTAACAGAACACTAAGCAATTTCTCAGAAAGCATCTTTCCAGATTTCATCTGAGGATATTTCCTTTTTCACCATAGCCCTCTATGCGCTTCCAAATATCACTTTGCCAATTCCACAAGAACTGTCTTAGCGAAAGGCTTCTTGAGGGGAAAGCTGTAACTCTGTGAGATGATTTCACAGAACACAAATAAGTTTCTCAGAAAGCCTCTTTCTCTTTCTTATCGGAGAATATTTCCTTTGGCCCTATAGTCTTCAAAGGGATCCGAAATATCTGTTTTCAGATTCCACAGAAATAAGGCTAGCAAAGAGATCCACGAAATACAGATGTAACTCTGTGAGATGAATTAGCAGAACACTAAGCAGTTTCTCACAAAGCTTCTTTTGAGATTTCATCTGAGGATATTTCCTTTTTCACCATAGCCCTCCATGGGATTCCAAATATCACTTTGCCAATTCCACAAGAACTGTCTTAGCGAAAGGCTTCTTGACGGGAAAGCTGTAACTCTGTGAGATGATTTCAAAAAACACAAAGAAGTTTCTCAGAAAGCTTCTTTCACTTTGTTATCGGAGGATATTTCCTATGGCCCTATAGTCTTCTAAGGGATCCGAAATATCTGTTCTCAGATTCCACAGAAATAACGCCAGCAAAGAGATCCACGAAATACAGATGTAACCCTGTGAGATGAATTAACAGAACACTAAGTAGTTTCTCAGAAAGCTTCTTTCCAGATTTCATCTGAGGATATTTCCTTTTTCACCATAGCCCTCTATGGGCTTCCAAATATCACTTTGCCAGTTCCACAAGAACTGTCTTAGCGAAAGGCTTCTTGAGGGGAAAGCTGTAACTCTGTGAGGTGATTTCACAGAACACAAAGAAGTTTCTCAGAAAGCTTCTTTCTCTTTGTTATCGGAGGATATTTCCTTTGGCCCTATAGTCTTCAAAGGGATCCGAAATATCTGTTCTCAGATTCCACAGAAATAAGGCTAGCAAAGAGATCCACGAAATACAGAGGTAACTCTGTGAGATGAATTAACAGAACACTAAGCAGTTTGTCAGAAAGCTTCTTTCCAGATTTCATCTGAGGATATTTCCTTTTTCACCCTGGCCCTCCATGGGCTTCCAAATATCACTTTGCCAATTCCACAAGAACTGTCTTAGCGAAAGGCTCCTTGAGGGGAAAGCTGTAACTCTGTGAGATGATTTCACAGAACACAAAGAAGTTTCTCAGAAAGCCTCTTTCTCTTTGATATCTGCGTTTATTTCCTTCGGCAGTGTAGTCTTCAAAGGGATCCGAAATATCTGTTCTCAGATTCCACAGAAATAAGGCTAGCAAAGAGATCCACGAAATACAGATGTAACTCTGTCAGATGAATTAACAGAACACTAAGCAATTTCTCAGAAAGCATCTTTCCAGATTTCATCTGAGGATATTTCCTTTTTCACCATAGCCCTCTATGCGCTTCCAAATATCACTTTGCCAATTCCACAAGAACTGTCTTAGCGAAAGGCTTCTTGAGGGGAAAGCTGTAACTCTGTGAGATGATTTCACAGAACACAAATAAGTTTCTCAGAAAGCCTCTTTCTCTTTCTTATCGGAGAATATTTCCTTTGGCCCTATAGTCTTCAAAGGGATCCGAAATATCTGTTTTCAGATTCCACAGAAATAAGGCTAGCAAAGAGATCCACGAAATACAGATGTAACTCTGTGAGATGAATTAGCAGAACACTAAGCAGTTTCTCACAAAGCTTCTTTTGAGATTTCATCTGAGGATATTTCCTTTTTCACCATAGCCCTCCATGGGATTCCAAATATCACTTTGCCAATTCCACAAGAACTGTCTTAGCGAAAGGCTTCTTGACGGGAAAGCTGTAACTCTGTGAGATGATTTCAAAAAACACAAAGAAGTTTCTCAGAAAGCTTCTTTCACTTTGTTATCGGAGGATATTTCCTATGGCCCTATAGTCTTCTAAGGGATCCGAAATATCTGTTCTCAGATTCCACAGAAATAACGCCAGCAAAGAGATCCACGAAATACAGATGTAACCCTGTGAGATGAATTAACAGAACACTAAGCAGTTTCTCAGAAAGCTTCTTTCCAGATTTCATCTGAGGATATTTCCTTTTTCACCATAGCCCTCTATGGGCTTCCAAATATCACTTTGCCAGTTCCACAAGAACTGTCTTAGCGAAAGGCTTCTTGAGGGGAAAGCTGTAACTCTGTGAGGTGATTTCACAGAACACAAAGAAGTTTCTCAGAAAGCTTCTTTCTCTTTGTTATCGGAGGATATTTCCTTTGGCCCTACAGTCTTAAATGGGATCCGAAATATCTGTTCTCAGATTCCACAGAAATAAGGCTAGCAAAGAGATCTACGAAATACAGATGTAATTCTGTGAGATGAATTAACAGAACACTAAGCAGTTTCTCAGAAAGCTTCTTTCCAGATTTCATCTGAGGATATTTCCTTTTTCACCCTGGCCCTCTAAGGGCTTCCAAATATCACTTTGCCAATTCCACAACAACTGACTTAGCGAAAGGCTCCTTGAGGAGAAAGCTGTAACTCTGTGAGATGATTTCACAGAACACAAAGTAGTTTCTTAGAAAGCTTCTTTCTCTTTGATATCGGAGTTTATTTCCTTTGGCAGTGTAGTCTATAAAGGGATCCGAAATATCTGTTCTCAGATTCCACAGAAATAAGGCTAGCAAAGAGATCCACGAAATACAGATGTAACTCTGTGAGATGAATTAACAGAACACTAAGCAGTTCCTCAGACAGCTTCTTTCCACGTTTCATCTGAGGATATTTCCTTTTTCACCATAGCCCTCTATGCGCTTCCAAATATCACTTTGGCAATTCCACAAGAACTGTCTTAGCGAAAGGCTTCTTGAGGGGAAAGCTGTAACTCTGTGAGATGATTTCACAGAACACAAAGAAGTTTCTCATAAAGCTTCTTTCTCTTTTTTATCGGGGGATATTTCCTTTGGCCCTGTAGTCTTCAAAGGGAAACGAAATATCTGTTCTCAGATTCCACAATAATAAGACTAGCAAAGAGATCCACGAAATACAGATGTAACTCTGTGAGATGAATTAACAGAACACTAAGCAGTTTCTCAGAAAGCTTCTTTCCAGATTTCATCTGAGGATATATCCTTTTTCAACATAGTCCTATATGGGCTTCCAAATATCACTTTTCCAATTCCACAAGAACTGTCTTAGCAAAAGGCTTCTTGAGGGGAAAGCTGTAACTCTGTGAGATGATTTCACAGAACACAAAGAAGTTTCTCATAAAGCTTCTTTCTCTTTTTTATCGGAGGATATTTCCTTTGGCCCTAGAGTCTTCAAAGGGATCCGAAATACCTGTTCTCAGATTCCACAGAAATAAGGCTAGCAAGGAGATCCATGAAACACAGATGTAACTCTGTGAGGTGAGTTAACAGAACACTAAGCAGTTTCTCAGAGAGATTCTTTCCACATTTCATCTGAGGATATTTCCTTTTTCACCATAGCCCTCCATTGGATTCCAAATATCACTTTGCCAATTCCACAAGAACCGTCTTAGCGAAAGGCTTCTTGACGGGAAAGCTGTAACTCTGTGAGATGATTTCAAAAAACACAAAGAAGTTTCTCAGAAAGCTTCTTTCCCTTTGTTATCGGAGGATATTTCCTTTGGCCCTATAGTCTTCTAAGGGATCCGAAATATCTGTTCTCAGATTCCACAGAAATAACGCTAGCAAAGAGATCCACGAAATACAGATGTAACCCTGTGAAATGAATTAACAGAACACTAAGCAGTTTCTCAGAAAGCTTCTTTCCAGATTTCATCTGAGGATATTTCCTTTTTCACCATAGCCCTCTATGGGCTTCCAAATATCACTTTGCCAATTCCACAAGACCTGTCTTAGCGAAAGGCTTCTTGAGGGGAAAGCTGTAACTCTGTGAGGTGATTTCACAGAACACAAAGAAGTTTCTCAGAAAGCTTCTTTCTCTTTGTTATCGGAGGATATTTCCTTTGGCCCTACAGTCTTAAATGGGATCCGAAATATCTGTTCTCAGATTCCACAGAAATAAGGCTAGCAAAGAGATCTACGAAATACAGATGTAACTCTGGAGATGAATTAACAGAACACTAAGCAGTTTCTCAGAAAGCTTCTTTCCAGATTTCATCTGAGGATATTTCCTATTTCACCCTGACCCTCTATGGGCTTCCAAATATCACTTTGCCAATTCCACAAGAACTGTCTTAGCGAAAGGCTCCTTGAGGGGAAAGCTGTAACTCTGTGAGATGATTTCACAGAACACAAAGTAGTTTCTTTGAAAGCTTCCTTCTCTTTGATATCGGAGTTTATTTCCTTTGGCCGTGTAGTCTACAAAGGGATCCGAAATATCTGTTCTCAGATTCCACAGAAATAAGGCTAGCAAAGAGATCCACGAAATACAGATGTAACTCTGTGAGATGAATTAACAGAACACTAAGCAGTTTCTCAGAAAGCTTCTTTCCAGATTTCATCTGAGGATATTTCCTTTTTCACCGCAGCCCTGTATGGGCTTCCAAATATCACTTTGCCAATTCCACAAGAACAGTCTTAGCGAAAGGCTTCTTGAGGGGAAAGCTGTAACTCTGTGAGATGATTTCACAGAACACAAAGAAGTTTCTCAGAAAGCTTCTTTCTCTTTTTTATCGGGGGATATTTCCTTTGGCCCTATAGTCTTCAAAGGGAAACGAAATATCTGTTCTCAGATTCCACAATAATAAGACTACCAAAGAGATGCACGAAATACAGATGTAACTCTGTGAGATGAATTAACAGAACACTAAGCAGTTTGTCAGAAAGCTTCTTTCCAGATTTCATCTGAGGATATTTCCTTTTTCACCATAGCCCTCCATGGGCTTCCAACTATCACTTTGCCAATTCCACAAGAGCTGTCTTAGCGAAAGGCTTCTTGAGGGGAAAACTGTGACTCTGTGAGATGATTTCACAGAACACAGAGAAGTTTCTCAGAAAGCTTCTTTCTCTTTGTTATCGCAGGATATTTCCTTTGGCCCTATAGTCTTCTAAGGGATCCGAAATATCTGTTCTCAGATTCCAGAGAAATAACGCTAGCAAAGAGATCCACGAAATGCAGATGTAACCCTGTGAGATGAATTAACAGAACACTAAGCAGTTTCTCAGAAAGCTTCTTTCCAGATTTCATCTGAGGATATTTCCTTTTTCACCATAGCCCTCTATGGGCTTCCAAATATCACTTTGCCAGTTCCACAAGACCTGTATTAGCAAAAGACTTCTTGAGGGGAAAGCTGTAACTCTGTGAGGTGATTTCACAGAACACAAAGAAGTTTCTCAGAAAGCTTCTTTCTCTTTGTTATCGGAGGATATTTCCTTTGGCCCTACAGTCTTAAATGGGATCCGAAATATCTGTTCTCAGATTCCACAGAAATAAGGCTAGCAAAGAGATCTACGAAATACAGATGTAACTCTGTGAGATGAATTAACAGAACACTAAGCAGTTTCTCAGAAAGCTTCTTTACAGATTTCATCTGAGGATATTTCCTTTTTCACCCTGGCCCTCTATGGGCTTCCAAATATCACTTTGCAAATTCCACAAGAACTGTCTTAGCGAAAGGCTCCTTGAGGGGAAAGCTGTAACTCTGTGAGATGATTTCACAGAACACAAAGTAGTTTCTTTGAAAGCTTCCTTCTCTTTGATATCGGAGTTTATTTCCTTTGGCAGTGTAGTCTACAAAGGGATCCGAAATATCTGTTCTCAGATTCCACAGAAATAAGGCTAGCAAAGAGATCCACGAAATACAGATGTAACTCTGTGAGATGAATTAACAGAACACTAAGCAGTTCCTCAGACAGCTTCTTTCCACGTTTCATCTGAGGATATTTCCTTTTTCACCATAGCCCTCTATTCGATTCCAAATATCACTTTGGCAATTCCACAAGAACTGTCTTAGCGAAAGGCTTCTTGAGGGGAAAGCTGTAACTCTGTGAGATGATTTCACAGAACACAAAGAAGTTTCTCAGAAAGCTTCTTTCTCTTTTTTATCGGGGGATACTTCCTTTGGCCCTATAGTCTTCAAAGGGAAACGAAATATCTGTTCTCAGATTCCACAATAATAAGACTAGCAAAGAGATCCACGAAATACAGATGTAACTCTGTGAGATGAATTAACAGAACACTAAGCAGTTTGTCAGAAAGCTTCTTTCCAGATTTCATCTGAGGATATTTCCTTTTTCACCATAGCCCTCCATGGGCTTCCAACTATCACTTTGCCAATTCCACAAGAACTGTGTTAGCGAAAGGCTTCTTGAGGGGAAAACTGTAACTCTGTGGGATGATTTCACAGAACACAGAGAAGTTTCTCAGAAAGCTTCTTTCTCTTTGTTATCGCAGGATATTTCCTTTGGTTTTGTTGTCTTCTAAGGGATCCGAAATATCTGTTTTCAGATTCCACAGAAAAAAGGCTAGCAAAGAGATCCACGAAATACAGATGTAACTCTGTCAGATGAATTAACAGAACACTAAGCAGTTTCTCAGAAAGCTTCTTTCCAGATTTCATCTGAGGATATTTCCTTTTTCACCATAGCCCTCTATGGGCTTCCAAATATCACTTTGCCAATTCCACAAGAACTGTCTTAGCGAAAGGCTCCTTGAGGGGAAAGCTGTAACTCTGTGAGATGATTTCACAGAACACAAAGTAGTTTCTTAGAAAGCTTCTTTCTCTTTGATATCGGAGTTTATTTCCTTTGGCCCTATAGTCTTCAAAGGGATCCGAAATATCTGTTCTTAGATTCCACAGAAATAAGGCTAGCAAAGAGATCCACGAAATACAGATGTAACTCTGTGAGATGAATTAACAGAACACTAAGCAGTTTCTCAGAAAGCTTCTTTCCAGATTTCATCTGAGGATATATCCTTTTTCAACATAGTCCTCTATGGGCTTCCAAATATCACTTTGCCAATTCCACAAGAACTGTCTTAGCAAAAGGCTTCTTGAGGGGAAAGCTGTAACTCAGTGAGATGATTTCACAGAACACAAAGAAGTTTCTCATAAAGCTTCTTTCTCTTTGTTATCGGAGGATATTTCCTTTGGCCCTATAGTCTTCAAAGGGATCCGAAGTACCTGTTCTCAGATTCCACAGAAATAAGGCTAGCAAAGAGATCCATGACATACAGATGTAACTGTGTGAGGTGAGTTAAAAGAACACTAAGCAGTTTCTCAGAGAGATTCTTTCCACATTTCATCTGAGGATATTTCCTTTTTCACCATAGCCCTCCATGGGATTCCAAATATCACTTTGCCAATTCCACAAGAACTGTCTTAGCGAAAGGCTTCTTGACGGGAAAGCTGTAACTCTGTGAGATGATTTCAAAAAACACAAAGAAGTTTCTCAGAAAGCTTCTTTCCCTTTGTTATCGGAGGATACTTCCTTTGGCCCTATAGTCTTCTAAGGGATCCGAAATATCTGTTCTCAGATTCCACAGAAATAACGCTAGCAAAGAGATACACGAAATACAGATGTAACTCTGTGAGATGAATTAACAGAACACTAAGCAATTTCTCAGAAAGCTTCTTTCCAGATTTCATCTGATTATATTTCCTTTTTCACCATAGCCTTCTATGGGCTTCCAAATATCACTTTGCCAATTCCACAAGAACTGTCTTAGAGAAAGGCTTCTTGAAGGGAAAGCTGTAACTCTGTGAGATGATTTCACAGAACACAAAGAAGTTTCTCAGAAAGCTTCTTTCTCTTTGTTATCGGAGGATATTTCCTTTGGCCCTAGAGTCTTCAAAGGGATCCGAAATATCTGTTCTCAGATTCCACAGAAATAAGGCTAGCAAAGAGATCCACGAAATACAGAGGTAACTCTGTGAGATGAATTAACAGAACACTAAGCAGTTTCTCAGAAAGCTTCTTTCCAGATTTCATCTGAGGATATATCCTTTTTCAACATAGTCCTATATGGGCTTCCAAATATCACTTTTCCAATTCCACAAGAACTGTCTTAGCAAAAGGCTTCTTGAGGGGAAAGCTGTAACTCTGTGAGATGATTTCACAGAACACAAAGAAGTTTCTCATAAAGCTTCTTTCTCTTTTTTATCGGAGGATATTTCCTTTGGCCCTAGAGTCTTCAAAGGGATCCGAAATACCTGTTCTCAGATTCCACAGAAATAAGGCTAGCAAGGAGATCCATGAAACACAGATGTAACTCTGTGAGGTGAGTTAACAGAACACTAAGCAGTTTCTCAGAGAGATTCTTTCCACATTTCATCTGAGGATATTTCCTTTTTCACCATAGCCCTCCATTGGATTCCAAATATCACTTTGCCAATTCCACAAGAACCGTCTTAGCGAAAGGCTTCTTGACGGGAAAGCTGTAACTCTGTGAGATGATTTCAAAAAACACAAAGAAGTTTCTCAGAAAGCTTCTTTCCCTTTGTTATCGGAGGATATTTCCTTTGGCCCTATAGTCTTCTAAGGGATCCGAAATATCTGTTCTCAGATTCCACAGAAATAACGCTAGCAAAGAGATCCACGAAATACAGATGTAACCCTGTGAAATGAATTAACAGAACACTAAGCAGTTTCTCAGAAAGCTTCTTTCCAGATTTCATCTGAGGATATTTCCTTTTTCACCATAGCCCTCTATGGGCTTCCAAATATCACTTTGCCAATTCCACAAGACCTGTCTTAGCGAAAGGCTTCTTGAGGGGAAAGCTGTAACTCTGTGAGGTGATTTCACAGAACACAAAGAAGTTTCTCAGAAAGCTTCTTTCTCTTTGTTATCGGAGGATATTTCCTTTGGCCCTACAGTCTTAAATGGGATCCGAAATATCTGTTCTCAGATTCCACAGAAATAAGGCTAGCAAAGAGATCTACGAAATACAGATGTAACTCTGGAGATGAATTAACAGAACACTAAGCAGTTTCTCAGAAAGCTTCTTTCCAGATTTCATCTGAGGATATTTCCTATTTCACCCTGACCCTCTATGGGCTTCCAAATATCACTTTGCCAATTCCACAAGAACTGTCTTAGCGAAAGGCTCCTTGAGGGGAAAGCTGTAACTCTGTGAGATGATTTCACAGAACACAAAGTAGTTTCTTTGAAAGCTTCCTTCTCTTTGATATCGGAGTTTATTTCCTTTGGCCGTGTAGTCTACAAAGGGATCCGAAATATCTGTTCTCAGATTCCACAGAAATAAGGCTAGCAAAGAGATCCACGAAATACAGATGTAACTCTGTGAGATGAATTAACAGAACACTAAGCAGTTTCTCAGAAAGCTTCTTTCCAGATTTCATCTGAGGATATTTCCTTTTTCACCGCAGCCCTGTATGGGCTTCCAAATATCACTTTGCCAATTCCACAAGAACAGTCTTAGCGAAAGGCTTCTTGAGGGGAAAGCTGTAACTCTGTGAGATGATTTCACAGAACACAAAGAAGTTTCTCAGAAAGCTTCTTTCTCTTTTTTATCGGGGGATATTTCCTTTGGCCCTATAGTCTTCAAAGGGAAACGAAATATCTGTTCTCAGATTCCACAATAATAAGACTACCAAAGAGATGCACGAAATACAGATGTAACTCTGTGAGATGAATTAACAGAACACTAAGCAGTTTGTCAGAAAGCTTCTTTCCAGATTTCATCTGAGGATATTTCCTTTTTCACCATAGCCCTCCATGGGCTTCCAACTATCACTTTGCCAATTCCACAAGAGCTGTCTTAGCGAAAGGCTTCTTGAGGGGAAAACTGTGACTCTGTGAGATGATTTCACAGAACACAGAGAAGTTTCTCAGAAAGCTTCTTTCTCTTTGTTATCGCAGGATATTTCCTTTGGCCCTATAGTCTTCTAAGGGATCCGAAATATCTGTTCTCAGATTCCACAGAAATAACGCTAGCAAAGAGATCCACGAAATGCAGATGTAACCCTGTGAGATGAATTAACAGAACACTAAGCAGTTTCTCAGAAAGCTTCTTTCCAGATTTCATCTGAGGATATTTCCTTTTTCACCATAGCCCTCTATGGGCTTCCAAATATCACTTTGCCAGTTCCACAAGACCTGTATTAGCAAAAGACTTCTTGAGGGGAAAGCTGTAACTCTGTGAGGTGATTTCACAGAACACAAAGAAGTTTCTCAGAAAGCTTCTTTCTCTTTGTTATCGGAGGATATTTCCTTTGGCCCTACAGTCTTAAATGGGATCCGAAATATCTGTTCTCAGATTCCACAGAAATAAGGCTAGCAAAGAGATCTACGAAATACAGATGTAACTCTGTGAGATGAATTAACAGAACACTAAGCAGTTTCTCAGAAAGCTTCTTTACAGATTTCATCTGAGGATATTTCCTTTTTCACCCTGGCCCTCTATGGGCTTCCAAATATCACTTTGCAAATTCCACAAGAACTGTCTTAGCGAAAGGCTCCTTGAGGGGAAAGCTGTAACTCTGTGAGATGATTTCACAGAACACAAAGTAGTTTCTTTGAAAGCTTCCTTCTCTTTGATATCGGAGTTTATTTCCTTTGGCAGTGTAGTCTACAAAGGGATCCGAAATATCTGTTCTCAGATTCCACAGAAATAAGGCTAGCAAAGAGATCCACGAAATACAGATGTAACTCTGTGAGATGAATTAACAGAACACTAAGCAGTTCCTCAGACAGCTTCTTTCCACGTTTCATCTGAGGATATTTCCTTTTTCACCATAGCCCTCTATTCGATTCCAAATATCACTTTGGCAATTCCACAAGAACTGTCTTAGCGAAAGGCTTCTTGAGGGGAAAGCTGTAACTCTGTGAGATGATTTCACAGAACACAAAGAAGTTTCTCAGAAAGCTTCTTTCTCTTTTTTATCGGGGGATACTTCCTTTGGCCCTATAGTCTTCAAAGGGAAACGAAATATCTGTTCTCAGATTCCACAATAATAAGACTAGCAAAGAGATCCACGAAATACAGATGTAACTCTGTGAGATGAATTAACAGAACACTAAGCAGTTTGTCAGAAAGCTTCTTTCCAGATTTCATCTGAGGATATTTCCTTTTTCACCATAGCCCTCCATGGGCTTCCAACTATCACTTTGCCAATTCCACAAGAACTGTGTTAGCGAAAGGCTTCTTGAGGGGAAAACTGTAACTCTGTGGGATGATTTCACAGAACACAGAGAAGTTTCTCAGAAAGCTTCTTTCTCTTTGTTATCGCAGGATATTTCCTTTGGTTTTGTTGTCTTCTAAGGGATCCGAAATATCTGTTTTCAGATTCCACAGAAAAAAGGCTAGCAAAGAGATCCACGAAATACAGATGTAACTCTGTCAGATGAATTAACAGAACACTAAGCAGTTTCTCAGAAAGCTTCTTTCCAGATTTCATCTGAGGATATTTCCTTTTTCACCATAGCCCTCTATGGGCTTCCAAATATCACTTTGCCAATTCCACAAGAACTGTCTTAGCGAAAGGCTCCTTGAGGGGAAAGCTGTAACTCTGTGAGATGATTTCACAGAACACAAAGTAGTTTCTTAGAAAGCTTCTTTCTCTTTGATATCGGAGTTTATTTCCTTTGGCCCTATAGTCTTCAAAGGGATCCGAAATATCTGTTCTTAGATTCCACAGAAATAAGGCTAGCAAAGAGATCCACGAAATACAGATGTAACTCTGTGAGATGAATTAACAGAACACTAAGCAGTTTCTCAGAAAGCTTCTTTCCAGATTTCATCTGAGGATATATCCTTTTTCAACATAGTCCTCTATGGGCTTCCAAATATCACTTTGCCAATTCCACAAGAACTGTCTTAGCAAAAGGCTTCTTGAGGGGAAAGCTGTAACTCAGTGAGATGATTTCACAGAACACAAAGAAGTTTCTCATAAAGCTTCTTTCTCTTTGTTATCGGAGGATATTTCCTTTGGCCCTATAGTCTTCAAAGGGATCCGAAGTACCTGTTCTCAGATTCCACAGAAATAAGGCTAGCAAAGAGATCCATGACATACAGATGTAACTGTGTGAGGTGAGTTAAAAGAACACTAAGCAGTTTCTCAGAGAGATTCTTTCCACATTTCATCTGAGGATATTTCCTTTTTCACCATAGCCCTCCATGGGATTCCAAATATCACTTTGCCAATTCCACAAGAACTGTCTTAGCGAAAGGCTTCTTGACGGGAAAGCTGTAACTCTGTGAGATGATTTCAAAAAACACAAAGAAGTTTCTCAGAAAGCTTCTTTCCCTTTGTTATCGGAGGATACTTCCTTTGGCCCTATAGTCTTCTAAGGGATCCGAAATATCTGTTCTCAGATTCCACAGAAATAACGCTAGCAAAGAGATACACGAAATACAGATGTAACTCTGTGAGATGAATTAACAGAACACTAAGCAATTTCTCAGAAAGCTTCTTTCCAGATTTCATCTGATTATATTTCCTTTTTCACCATAGCCTTCTATGGGCTTCCAAATATCACTTTGCCAATTCCACAAGAACTGTCTTAGAGAAAGGCTTCTTGAAGGGAAAGCTGTAACTCTGTGAGATGATTTCACAGAACACAAAGAAGTTTCTCAGAAAGCTTCTTTCTCTTTGTTATCGGAGGATATTTCCTTTGGCCCTAGAGTCTTCAAAGGGATCCGAAATATCTGTTCTCAGATTCCACAGAAATAAGGCTAGCAAAGAGATCCACGAAATACAGAGGTAACTCTGTGAGATGAATTAACAGAACACTAAGCAGTTTCTCAGAAAGCTTCTTTCCAGATTTCATCTGAGGATATTTCCTTTTTCACCCTGGCCCTCCATGGGCTTCCAAATATCACTTTGCCAATTCCACAAGAACTGTCTTAGCGAAAGGCTCCTTGAGGGGAAAGCTGTAACTCTGTGAGATGATTTCACAGAACACAAAGAAGTTTCTCAGAAAGCCTCTTTCTCTTTGATATCTGCGTTTATTTCCTTCGGCAGTGTAGTCTTCAAAGGGATCCGAAATATCTGTTCTCAGATTCCACAGAAATAAGGCTAGCAAAGAGATCCACGAAATACAGATGTAACTCTGTCAGATGAATTAACAGAACACTAAGCAATTTCTCAGAAAGCATCTTTCCAGATTTCATCTGAGGATATTTCCTTTTTCACCATAGCCCTCTATGCGCTTCCAAATATCACTTTGCCAATTCCACAAGAACTGTCTTAGCGAAAGGCTTCTTGAGGGGAAAGCTGTAACTCTGTGAGATGATTTCACAGAACACAAATAAGTTTCTCAGAAAGCCTCTTTCTCTTTCTTATCGGAGAATATTTCCTTTGGCCCTATAGTCTTCAAAGGGATCCGAAATATCTGTTTTCAGATTCCACAGAAATAAGGCTAGCAAAGAGATCCACGAAATACAGATGTAACTCTGTGAGATGAATTAGCAGAACACTAAGCAGTTTCTCACAAAGCTTCTTTTGAGATTTCATCTGAGGATATTTCCTTTTTCACCATAGCCCTCCATGGGATTCCAAATATCACTTTGCCAATTCCACAAGAACTGTCTTAGCGAAAGGCTTCTTGACGGGAAAGCTGTAACTCTGTGAGATGATTTCAAAAAACACAAAGAAGTTTCTCAGAAAGCTTCTTTCACTTTGTTATCGGAGGATATTTCCTGTGGCCCTATAGTCTTCTAAGGGATCCGAAATATCTGTTCTCAGATTCCACAGAAATAACGCCAGCAAAGAGATCCACGAAATACAGATGTAACCCTGTGAGATGAATTAACAGAACACTAAGCAGTTTCTCAGAAAGCTTCTTTCCAGATTTCATCTGAGGATATTTCCTTTTTCACCATAGCCCTCTATGGGCTTCCAAATATCACTTTGCCAGTTCCACAAGAACTGTCTTAGCGAAAGGCTTCTTGAGGGGAAAGCTGTAACTCTGTGAGGTGATTTCACAGAACACAAAGAAGTTTCTCAGAAAGCTTCTTTCTCTTTGTTATCGGAGGATATATCCTTTGGCCCTACAGTGTTAAATGGGATCCGAAATATCTGTTCTCAGATTCCACAGAAATAAAGCTAGCAAAGAGATCTACGAAATACAGATGTAATTCTGTGAGATGAATTAACAGAACACTAAGCAGTTTCTCAGAAAGCTTCTTTCCAGATTTCATCTGAGGATATTTCCTTTTTCACCCTGGCCCTCTAAGGGCTTCCAAATATCACTTTGCCAATTCCACAAGAACTGTCTTAGCGAAAGGCTCCTTGAGGGGAAAGCTGTAACTCTGTGAGATGATTTCACAGAACACAAAGTAGTTTCTTAGAAAGCTTCTTTCTCTTTGATATCGGAGTTTATTTCCTTTGGCAGTGTAGTCTACAAAGGGATCCGAAATATCTGTTCTCAGATTCCACAGAAATAAGGCTAGCAAAGAGATCCACGAAATACAGATGTAACTCTGTGAGATGAATTAACAGAACACTAAGCAGTTCCTCAGACAGCTTCTTTCCACGTTTCATCTGAGGATATTTCCTTTTTCACCATAGCCCTCTATGCGCTTCCAAATATCACTTTGGCAATTGCACAAGAACTGTCTTAGCGAAAGGCTTCTTGAGGGGAAAGCTGTAACTCTGTGAGATGATTTCACAGAACACAAAGAAGTTTCTCAGAAAGCTTCTTTCTCTTTTTTATCGGGGGATATTTCCTTTGGCCCTGTAGTCTTCAAAGGGAAACGAAATATCTGTTCTCAGATTCCACAATAATAAGACTAGCAAAGAGATCCACGAAATACAGATGTAACTCTGTGAGATGAATTAACAGAACACTAAGCAGTTTCTCAGAAAGCTTCTTTCCAGATTTCATCTGAGGATATATCCTTTTTCAACATAGTCCTCTATGGGCTTCCAAATATCACTTTTCCAATTCCACAAGAACTGTCTTAGCAAAAGGCTTCTTGAGGGGAAAGCTGTAACTCTGTGAGATGATTTCACAGAACACAAAGAAGTTTCTCATAAAGCTTCTTTCTCTTTTTTATCGGAGGATATTTCCTTTGGCCCTAGAGTCTTCAAAGGGATCCGAAATACCTGTTCTCAGATTCCACAGAAATAAGGCTAGCAAGGAGATCCATGAAACACAGATGTAACTCTGTGAGGTGAGTTAACAGAACACTAAGCAGTTTCTCAGAGAGATTCTTTCCACATTTCATCTGAGGATATTTCCTTTTTCACCATAGCCCTCCATGGGATTCCAAATATCACTTTGCCAATTCCACAAGAACTGTCTTAGCGAAAGGCTTCTTGACGGGAAAGCTGTAACTCTGTGAGATGATTTCAAAAAACACAAAGAAGTTTCTCAGAAAGCTTCTTTCCCTTTGTTATCGGAGGATATTTCCTTTGGCCCTATAGTCTTCTAAGGGATCCGAAATATCTGTTCTCAGATTCCACAGAAATAACGCTAGCAAAGAGATCCACGAAATACAGATGTAACCCTGTGAAATGAATTAACAGAACACTAAGCAGTTTCTCAGAAAGCTTCTTTCCAGATTTCATCTGAGTATATTTCCTTTTTCACCATAGCCCTCTATGGGCTTCCAAATATCACTTTGCCAATTCCACAAGACCTGTCTTAGCGAAAGGCTTCTTGAGGGGAAAGCTGTAACTCTGTGAGGTGATTTCACAGAACACAAAGAAGTTTCTCAGAAAGCTTCTTTCTCTTTGTTATCGGAGGATATTTCCTTTGGCCCTACAGTCTTAAATGGGATCCGAAATATCTGTTCTCAGATTCCACAGAAATAAGGCTAGCAAAGAGATCTACGAAATACAGATGTAACTCTGTGAGATGAATTAACAGAACACTAAGCAGTTTCTCAGAAAGCTTCTTTACAGATTTCATCTGAGGATATTTCCTTTTTCACCCTGGCCCTCTATGGGCTTCCAAATATCACTTTGCAAATTCCACAAGAACTGTCTTAGCGAAAGGCTCCTTGAGGGGAAAGCTGTAACTCTGTGAGATGATTTCACAGAACACAAAGTAGTTTCTTTGAAAGCTTCCTTCTCTTTGATATCGGAGTTTATTTCCTTTGGCAGTGTAGTCTACAAAGGGATCCGAAATATCTGTTCTCAGATTCCACAGAAATAAGGCTAGCAAAGAGATCCACGAAATACAGATGTAACTCTGTGAGATGAATTAACAGAACACTAAGCAGTTCCTCAGACAGCTTCTTTCCACGTTTCATCTGAGGATATTTCCTTTTTCACCATAGCCCTCTATTCGATTCCAAATATCACTTTGGCAATTCCACAAGAACTGTCTTAGCGAAAGGCTTCTTGAGGGGAAAGCTGTAACTCTGTGAGATGATTTCACAGAACACAAAGAAGTTTCTCAGAAAGCTTCTTTCTCTTTTTTATCGGGGGATACTTCCTTTGGCCCTATAGTCTTCAAAGGGAAACGAAATATCTGTTCTCAGATTCCACAATAATAAGACTAGCAAAGAGATCCACGAAATACAGATGTAACTCTGTGAGATGAATTAACAGAACACTAAGCAGTTTGTCAGAAAGCTTCTTTCCAGATTTCATCTGAGGATATTTCCTTTTTCACCATAGCCCTCCATGGGCTTCCAACTATCACTTTGCCAATTCCACAAGAACTGTGTTAGCGAAAGGCTTCTTGAGGGGAAAACTGTAACTCTGTGGGATGATTTCACAGAACACAGAGAAGTTTCTCAGAAAGCTTCTTTCTCTTTGTTATCGCAGGATATTTCCTTTGGTTTTGTTGTCTTCTAAGGGATCCGAAATATCTGTTTTCAGATTCCACAGAAAAAAGGCTAGCAAAGAGATCCACGAAATACAGATGTAACTCTGTCAGATGAATTAACAGAACACTAAGCAGTTTCTCAGAAAGCTTCTTTCCAGATTTCATCTGAGGATATTTCCTTTTTCACCATAGCCCTCTATGGGCTTCCAAATATCACTTTGCCAATTCCACAAGAACTGTCTTAGCGAAAGGCTCCTTGAGGGGAAAGCTGTAACTCTGTGAGATGATTTCACAGAACACAAAGTAGTTTCTTAGAAAGCTTCTTTCTCTTTGATATCGGAGTTTATTTCCTTTGGCCCTATAGTCTTCAAAGGGATCCGAAATATCTGTTCTTAGATTCCACAGAAATAAGGCTAGCAAAGAGATCCACGAAATACAGATGTAACTCTGTGAGATGAATTAACAGAACACTAAGCAGTTTCTCAGAAAGCTTCTTTCCAGATTTCATCTGAGGATATATCCTTTTTCAACATAGTCCTCTATGGGCTTCCAAATATCACTTTGCCAATTCCACAAGAACTGTCTTAGCAAAAGGCTTCTTGAGGGGAAAGCTGTAACTCAGTGAGATGATTTCACAGAACACAAAGAAGTTTCTCATAAAGCTTCTTTCTCTTTGTTATCGGAGGATATTTCCTTTGGCCCTATAGTCTTCAAAGGGATCCGAAGTACCTGTTCTCAGATTCCACAGAAATAAGGCTAGCAAAGAGATCCATGACATACAGATGTAACTGTGTGAGGTGAGTTAAAAGAACACTAAGCAGTTTCTCAGAGAGATTCTTTCCACATTTCATCTGAGGATATTTCCTTTTTCACCATAGCCCTCCATGGGATTCCAAATATCACTTTGCCAATTCCACAAGAACTGTCTTAGCGAAAGGCTTCTTGACGGGAAAGCTGTAACTCTGTGAGATGATTTCAAAAAACACAAAGAAGTTTCTCAGAAAGCTTCTTTCCCTTTGTTATCGGAGGATACTTCCTTTGGCCCTATAGTCTTCTAAGGGATCCGAAATATCTGTTCTCAGATTCCACAGAAATAACGCTAGCAAAGAGATACACGAAATACAGATGTAACTCTGTGAGATGAATTAACAGAACACTAAGCAATTTCTCAGAAAGCTTCTTTCCAGATTTCATCTGATTATATTTCCTTTTTCACCATAGCCTTCTATGGGCTTCCAAATATCACTTTGCCAATTCCACAAGAACTGTCTTAGAGAAAGGCTTCTTGAAGGGAAAGCTGTAACTCTGTGAGATGATTTCACAGAACACAAAGAAGTTTCTCAGAAAGCTTCTTTCTCTTTGTTATCGGAGGATATTTCCTTTGGCCCTAGAGTCTTCAAAGGGATCCGAAATATCTGTTCTCAGATTCCACAGAAATAAGGCTAGCAAAGAGATCCACGAAATACAGAGGTAACTCTGTGAGATGAATTAACAGAACACTAAGCAGTTTCTCAGAAAGCTTCTTTCCAGATTTCATCTGAGGATATATCCTTTTTCAACATAGTCCTATATGGGCTTCCAAATATCACTTTTCCAATTCCACAAGAACTGTCTTAGCAAAAGGCTTCTTGAGGGGAAAGCTGTAACTCTGTGAGATGATTTCACAGAACACAAAGAAGTTTCTCATAAAGCTTCTTTCTCTTTTTTATCGGAGGATATTTCCTTTGGCCCTAGAGTCTTCAAAGGGATCCGAAATACCTGTTCTCAGATTCCACAGAAATAAGGCTAGCAAGGAGATCCATGAAACACAGATGTAACTCTGTGAGGTGAGTTAACAGAACACTAAGCAGTTTCTCAGAGAGATTCTTTCCACATTTCATCTGAGGATATTTCCTTTTTCACCATAGCCCTCCATTGGATTCCAAATATCACTTTGCCAATTCCACAAGAACCGTCTTAGCGAAAGGCTTCTTGACGGGAAAGCTGTAACTCTGTGAGATGATTTCAAAAAACACAAAGAAGTTTCTCAGAAAGCTTCTTTCCCTTTGTTATCGGAGGATATTTCCTTTGGCCCTATAGTCTTCTAAGGGATCCGAAATATCTGTTCTCAGATTCCACAGAAATAACGCTAGCAAAGAGATCCACGAAATACAGATGTAACCCTGTGAAATGAATTAACAGAACACTAAGCAGTTTCTCAGAAAGCTTCTTTCCAGATTTCATCTGAGGATATTTCCTTTTTCACCATAGCCCTCTATGGGCTTCCAAATATCACTTTGCCAATTCCACAAGACCTGTCTTAGCGAAAGGCTTCTTGAGGGGAAAGCTGTAACTCTGTGAGGTGATTTCACAGAACACAAAGAAGTTTCTCAGAAAGCTTCTTTCTCTTTGTTATCGGAGGATATTTCCTTTGGCCCTACAGTCTTAAATGGGATCCGAAATATCTGTTCTCAGATTCCACAGAAATAAGGCTAGCAAAGAGATCTACGAAATACAGATGTAACTCTGGAGATGAATTAACAGAACACTAAGCAGTTTCTCAGAAAGCTTCTTTCCAGATTTCATCTGAGGATATTTCCTATTTCACCCTGACCCTCTATGGGCTTCCAAATATCACTTTGCCAATTCCACAAGAACTGTCTTAGCGAAAGGCTCCTTGAGGGGAAAGCTGTAACTCTGTGAGATGATTTCACAGAACACAAAGTAGTTTCTTTGAAAGCTTCCTTCTCTTTGATATCGGAGTTTATTTCCTTTGGCCGTGTAGTCTACAAAGGGATCCGAAATATCTGTTCTCAGATTCCACAGAAATAAGGCTAGCAAAGAGATCCACGAAATACAGATGTAACTCTGTGAGATGAATTAACAGAACACTAAGCAGTTTCTCAGAAAGCTTCTTTCCAGATTTCATCTGAGGATATTTCCTTTTTCACCGCAGCCCTGTATGGGCTTCCAAATATCACTTTGCCAATTCCACAAGAACAGTCTTAGCGAAAGGCTTCTTGAGGGGAAAGCTGTAACTCTGTGAGATGATTTCACAGAACACAAAGAAGTTTCTCAGAAAGCTTCTTTCTCTTTTTTATCGGGGGATATTTCCTTTGGCCCTATAGTCTTCAAAGGGAAACGAAATATCTGTTCTCAGATTCCACAATAATAAGACTACCAAAGAGATGCACGAAATACAGATGTAACTCTGTGAGATGAATTAACAGAACACTAAGCAGTTTGTCAGAAAGCTTCTTTCCAGATTTCATCTGAGGATATTTCCTTTTTCACCATAGCCCTCCATGGGCTTCCAACTATCACTTTGCCAATTCCACAAGAGCTGTCTTAGCGAAAGGCTTCTTGAGGGGAAAACTGTGACTCTGTGAGATGATTTCACAGAACACAGAGAAGTTTCTCAGAAAGCTTCTTTCTCTTTGTTATCGCAGGATATTTCCTTTGGCCCTATAGTCTTCTAAGGGATCCGAAATATCTGTTCTCAGATTCCACAGAAATAACGCTAGCAAAGAGATCCACGAAATGCAGATGTAACCCTGTGAGATGAATTAACAGAACACTAAGCAGTTTCTCAGAAAGCTTCTTTCCAGATTTCATCTGAGGATATTTCCTTTTTCACCATAGCCCTCTATGGGCTTCCAAATATCACTTTGCCAGTTCCACAAGACCTGTATTAGCAAAAGACTTCTTGAGGGGAAAGCTGTAACTCTGTGAGGTGATTTCACAGAACACAAAGAAGTTTCTCAGAAAGCTTCTTTCTCTTTGTTATCGGAGGATATTTCCTTTGGCCCTACAGTCTTAAATGGGATCCGAAATATCTGTTCTCAGATTCCACAGAAATAAGGCTAGCAAAGAGATCTACGAAATACAGATGTAACTCTGTGAGATGAATTAACAGAACACTAAGCAGTTTCTCAGAAAGCTTCTTTACAGATTTCATCTGAGGATATTTCCTTTTTCACCCTGGCCCTCTATGGGCTTCCAAATATCACTTTGCAAATTCCACAAGAACTGTCTTAGCGAAAGGCTCCTTGAGGGGAAAGCTGTAACTCTGTGAGATGATTTCACAGAACACAAAGTAGTTTCTTTGAAAGCTTCCTTCTCTTTGATATCGGAGTTTATTTCCTTTGGCAGTGTAGTCTACAAAGGGATCCGAAATATCTGTTCTCAGATTCCACAGAAATAAGGCTAGCAAAGAGATCCACGAAATACAGATGTAACTCTGTGAGATGAATTAACAGAACACTAAGCAGTTCCTCAGACAGCTTCTTTCCACGTTTCATCTGAGGATATTTCCTTTTTCACCATAGCCCTCTATTCGATTCCAAATATCACTTTGGCAATTCCACAAGAACTGTCTTAGCGAAAGGCTTCTTGAGGGGAAAGCTGTAACTCTGTGAGATGATTTCACAGAACACAAAGAAGTTTCTCAGAAAGCTTCTTTCTCTTTTTTATCGGGGGATACTTCCTTTGGCCCTATAGTCTTCAAAGGGAAACGAAATATCTGTTCTCAGATTCCACAATAATAAGACTAGCAAAGAGATCCACGAAATACAGATGTAACTCTGTGAGATGAATTAACAGAACACTAAGCAGTTTGTCAGAAAGCTTCTTTCCAGATTTCATCTGAGGATATTTCCTTTTTCACCATAGCCCTCCATGGGCTTCCAACTATCACTTTGCCAATTCCACAAGAACTGTGTTAGCGAAAGGCTTCTTGAGGGGAAAACTGTAACTCTGTGGGATGATTTCACAGAACACAGAGAAGTTTCTCAGAAAGCTTCTTTCTCTTTGTTATCGCAGGATATTTCCTTTGGTTTTGTTGTCTTCTAAGGGATCCGAAATATCTGTTTTCAGATTCCACAGAAAAAAGGCTAGCAAAGAGATCCACGAAATACAGATGTAACTCTGTCAGATGAATTAACAGAACACTAAGCAGTTTCTCAGAAAGCTTCTTTCCAGATTTCATCTGAGGATATTTCCTTTTTCACCATAGCCCTCTATGGGCTTCCAAATATCACTTTGCCAATTCCACAAGAACTGTCTTAGCGAAAGGCTCCTTGAGGGGAAAGCTGTAACTCTGTGAGATGATTTCACAGAACACAAAGTAGTTTCTTAGAAAGCTTCTTTCTCTTTGATATCGGAGTTTATTTCCTTTGGCCCTATAGTCTTCAAAGGGATCCGAAATATCTGTTCTTAGATTCCACAGAAATAAGGCTAGCAAAGAGATCCACGAAATACAGATGTAACTCTGTGAGATGAATTAACAGAACACTAAGCAGTTTCTCAGAAAGCTTCTTTCCAGATTTCATCTGAGGATATATCCTTTTTCAACATAGTCCTCTATGGGCTTCCAAATATCACTTTGCCAATTCCACAAGAACTGTCTTAGCAAAAGGCTTCTTGAGGGGAAAGCTGTAACTCAGTGAGATGATTTCACAGAACACAAAGAAGTTTCTCATAAAGCTTCTTTCTCTTTGTTATCGGAGGATATTTCCTTTGGCCCTATAGTCTTCAAAGGGATCCGAAGTACCTGTTCTCAGATTCCACAGAAATAAGGCTAGCAAAGAGATCCATGACATACAGATGTAACTGTGTGAGGTGAGTTAAAAGAACACTAAGCAGTTTCTCAGAGAGATTCTTTCCACATTTCATCTGAGGATATTTCCTTTTTCACCATAGCCCTCCATGGGATTCCAAATATCACTTTGCCAATTCCACAAGAACTGTCTTAGCGAAAGGCTTCTTGACGGGAAAGCTGTAACTCTGTGAGATGATTTCAAAAAACACAAAGAAGTTTCTCAGAAAGCTTCTTTCCCTTTGTTATCGGAGGATACTTCCTTTGGCCCTATAGTCTTCTAAGGGATCCGAAATATCTGTTCTCAGATTCCACAGAAATAACGCTAGCAAAGAGATACACGAAATACAGATGTAACTCTGTGAGATGAATTAACAGAACACTAAGCAATTTCTCAGAAAGCTTCTTTCCAGATTTCATCTGATTATATTTCCTTTTTCACCATAGCCTTCTATGGGCTTCCAAATATCACTTTGCCAATTCCACAAGAACTGTCTTAGAGAAAGGCTTCTTGAAGGGAAAGCTGTAACTCTGTGAGATGATTTCACAGAACACAAAGAAGTTTCTCAGAAAGCTTCTTTCTCTTTGTTATCGGAGGATATTTCCTTTGGCCCTAGAGTCTTCAAAGGGATCCGAAATATCTGTTCTCAGATTCCACAGAAATAAGGCTAGCAAAGAGATCCACGAAATACAGAGGTAACTCTGTGAGATGAATTAACAGAACACTAAGCAGTTTCTCAGAAAGCTTCTTTCCAGATTTCATCTGAGGATATTTCCTTTTTCACCCTGGCCCTCCATGGGCTTCCAAATATCACTTTGCCAATTCCACAAGAACTGTCTTAGCGAAAGGCTCCTTGAGGGGAAAGCTGTAACTCTGTGAGATGATTTCACAGAACACAAAGAAGTTTCTCAGAAAGCCTCTTTCTCTTTGATATCTGCGTTTATTTCCTTCGGCAGTGTAGTCTTCAAAGGGATCCGAAATATCTGTTCTCAGATTCCACAGAAATAAGGCTAGCAAAGAGATCCACGAAATACAGATGTAACTCTGTCAGATGAATTAACAGAACACTAAGCAATTTCTCAGAAAGCATCTTTCCAGATTTCATCTGAGGATATTTCCTTTTTCACCATAGCCCTCTATGCGCTTCCAAATATCACTTTGCCAATTCCACAAGAACTGTCTTAGCGAAAGGCTTCTTGAGGGGAAAGCTGTAACTCTGTGAGATGATTTCACAGAACACAAATAAGTTTCTCAGAAAGCCTCTTTCTCTTTCTTATCGGAGAATATTTCCTTTGGCCCTATAGTCTTCAAAGGGATCCGAAATATCTGTTTTCAGATTCCACAGAAATAAGGCTAGCAAAGAGATCCACGAAATACAGATGTAACTCTGTGAGATGAATTAGCAGAACACTAAGCAGTTTCTCACAAAGCTTCTTTTGAGATTTCATCTGAGGATATTTCCTTTTTCACCATAGCCCTCCATGGGATTCCAAATATCACTTTGCCAATTCCACAAGAACTGTCTTAGCGAAAGGCTTCTTGACGGGAAAGCTGTAACTCTGTGAGATGATTTCAAAAAACACAAAGAAGTTTCTCAGAAAGCTTCTTTCACTTTGTTATCGGAGGATATTTCCTGTGGCCCTATAGTCTTCTAAGGGATCCGAAATATCTGTTCTCAGATTCCACAGAAATAACGCCAGCAAAGAGATCCACGAAATACAGATGTAACCCTGTGAGATGAATTAACAGAACACTAAGCAGTTTCTCAGAAAGCTTCTTTCCAGATTTCATCTGAGGATATTTCCTTTTTCACCATAGCCCTCTATGGGCTTCCAAATATCACTTTGCCAGTTCCACAAGAACTGTCTTAGCGAAAGGCTTCTTGAGGGGAAAGCTGTAACTCTGTGAGGTGATTTCACAGAACACAAAGAAGTTTCTCAGAAAGCTTCTTTCTCTTTGTTATCGGAGGATATATCCTTTGGCCCTACAGTGTTAAATGGGATCCGAAATATCTGTTCTCAGATTCCACAGAAATAAAGCTAGCAAAGAGATCTACGAAATACAGATGTAATTCTGTGAGATGAATTAACAGAACACTAAGCAGTTTCTCAGAAAGCTTCTTTCCAGATTTCATCTGAGGATATTTCCTTTTTCACCCTGGCCCTCTAAGGGCTTCCAAATATCACTTTGCCAATTCCACAAGAACTGTCTTAGCGAAAGGCTCCTTGAGGGGAAAGCTGTAACTCTGTGAGATGATTTCACAGAACACAAAGTAGTTTCTTAGAAAGCTTCTTTCTCTTTGATATCGGAGTTTATTTCCTTTGGCAGTGTAGTCTACAAAGGGATCCGAAATATCTGTTCTCAGATTCCACAGAAATAAGGCTAGCAAAGAGATCCACGAAATACAGATGTAACTCTGTGAGATGAATTAACAGAACACTAAGCAGTTCCTCAGACAGCTTCTTTCCACGTTTCATCTGAGGATATTTCCTTTTTCACCATAGCCCTCTATGCGCTTCCAAATATCACTTTGGCAATTGCACAAGAACTGTCTTAGCGAAAGGCTTCTTGAGGGGAAAGCTGTAACTCTGTGAGATGATTTCACAGAACACAAAGAAGTTTCTCAGAAAGCTTCTTTCTCTTTTTTATCGGGGGATATTTCCTTTGGCCCTGTAGTCTTCAAAGGGAAACGAAATATCTGTTCTCAGATTCCACAATAATAAGACTAGCAAAGAGATCCACGAAATACAGATGTAACTCTGTGAGATGAATTAACAGAACACTAAGCAGTTTCTCAGAAAGCTTCTTTCCAGATTTCATCTGAGGATATATCCTTTTTCAACATAGTCCTCTATGGGCTTCCAAATATCACTTTTCCAATTCCACAAGAACTGTCTTAGCAAAAGGCTTCTTGAGGGGAAAGCTGTAACTCTGTGAGATGATTTCACAGAACACAAAGAAGTTTCTCATAAAGCTTCTTTCTCTTTTTTATCGGAGGATATTTCCTTTGGCCCTAGAGTCTTCAAAGGGATCCGAAATACCTGTTCTCAGATTCCACAGAAATAAGGCTAGCAAGGAGATCCATGAAACACAGATGTAACTCTGTGAGGTGAGTTAACAGAACACTAAGCAGTTTCTCAGAGAGATTCTTTCCACATTTCATCTGAGGATATTTCCTTTTTCACCATAGCCCTCCATGGGATTCCAAATATCACTTTGCCAATTCCACAAGAACTGTCTTAGCGAAAGGCTTCTTGACGGGAAAGCTGTAACTCTGTGAGATGATTTCAAAAAACACAAAGAAGTTTCTCAGAAAGCTTCTTTCCCTTTGTTATCGGAGGATATTTCCTTTGGCCCTATAGTCTTCTAAGGGATCCGAAATATCTGTTCTCAGATTCCACAGAAATAACGCTAGCAAAGAGATCCACGAAATACAGATGTAACCCTGTGAAATGAATTAACAGAACACTAAGCAGTTTCTCAGAAAGCTTCTTTCCAGATTTCATCTGAGTATATTTCCTTTTTCACCATAGCCCTCTATGGGCTTCCAAATATCACTTTGCCAATTCCACAAGACCTGTCTTAGCGAAAGGCTTCTTGAGGGGAAAGCTGTAACTCTGTGAGGTGATTTCACAGAACACAAAGAAGTTTCTCAGAAAGCTTCTTTCTCTTTGTTATCGGAGGATATTTCCTTTGGCCCTACAGTCTTAAATGGGATCCGAAATATCTGTTCTCAGATTCCACAGAAATAAGGCTAGCAAAGAGATCTACGAAATACAGATGTAACTCTGTGAGATGAATTAACAGAACACTAAGCAGTTTCTCAGAAAGCTTCTTTCCAGATTTCATCTGAGGATATTTCCTATTTCACCCTGACCCTCTATGGGCTTCCAAATATCACTTTGCCAATTCCACAAGAACTGTCTTAGCGAAAGGCTCCTTGAGGGGAAAGCTGTAACTCTGTGAGATGATTTCACAGAACACAAAGTAGTTTCTTTGAAAGCTTCCTTCTCTTTGATATCGGAGTTTATTTCCTTTGGCAGTGTAGTCTACAAAGGGATCCGAAATATCTGTTCTCAGATTCCACAGAAATAAGGCTAGCAAAGAGATCCACGAAATACAGATGTAACTCTGTGAGATGAATTAACAGAACACTAAGCAGTTTCTCAGAAAGCTTCTTTCCAGATTTCATCTGAGGATATTTCCTTTTTCACCGCAGCCCTGTTTGGGCTTCCAAATATCACTTTGCCAATTCCACAAGAACAGTCTTAGCGAAAGGCTTCTTGAGGGGAAAGCTGTAACTCTGTGAGATGATTTCACAGAACACAAAGAAGTTTCTCAGAAAGCTTCTTTCTCTTTTTTATCGGGGGATATTTCCTTTGGCCCTATAGTCTTCAAAGGGAAACGAAATATCTGTTCTCAGATTCCACAATAATAAGTCTACCAAAGAGATGCACGAAATACAGATGTAACTCTGTGAGATGAATTAACAGAACACTAAGCAGTTTGTCAGAAAGCTTCTTTCCAGATTTCATCTGAGGATATTTCCTTTTTCACCATAGCCCTCCATGGGCTTCCAACTATCACTTTGCCAATTCCACAAGAGCTGTCTTAGCGAAAGGCTTCTTGAGGGGAAAACTGTGACCCTGTGAGATGATTTCACAGAACACAGAGAAGTTTCTCAGAAAGCTTCTTTCTCTTTGTTATCGCAGGATATTTCCTTTGGCCCTATAGTCTTCTAAGGGATCCGAAATATCTGTTCTCAGATTCCACAGAAATAACGCTAGCAAAGAGATCCACGAAATACAGATGTAACCCTGTGAGATGAATTAACAGAACACTAAGCAGTTTCTCAGAAAGCTTCTTTCCAGATTTCATCTGAGGATATTTCCTTTTTCACCATAGCCCTCTATGGGCTTCCAAATATCACTTTTCCAGTTCCACAAGACCTGTCTTAGCGAAAGACTTCTTGAGGGGAAAGCTGTAACTCTGTGAGGTGATTTCACAGAACACAAAGAAGTTTCTCAGAAAGCTTCTTTCTCTTCGTTATCGGAGGATATTTCCTTTGGCCCTACAGTCTTAAATGGGATCCGAAATATCTGTTCTCAGATTCCACAGAAATAAGGCTAGCAAAGAGATCTACGAAATACAGATGTAACTCTGTGAGATGAATTAACAGAACACTAAGCAGTTTCTCAGAAAGCTTCTTTACAGATTTCATCTGAGGATATTTCCTTTTTCACCCTGGCCCTCTATGGGCTTCCAAATATCACTTTGCAAATTCCACAAGAACTGTCTTAGCAAAAGGCTCCTTGAGGGGAAAGCTGTAACTCTGTGATATGATTTCACAGAACACAAAGTAGTTTCTTTGAAAGCTTCCTTCTCTTTGATATCGGAGTTTATTTCCTTTGGCAGTGTAGTCTACAAAGGGATCCGAAATATCTTTTCTCAGATTCCACAGAAATAAGGCTAGCAAAGAGATCCACGAAATACAGATGTAACTCTGTGAGATGAATTAACAGAACACTAAGCAGTTCCTCAGACAGCTTCTTTCCACGTTTCATCTGAGGATATTTCCTTTTTCACCATAGCCCTCTATTCGATTCCAAATATCACTTTGGCAATTCCACAAGAACTGTCTTAGCGAAAGGCTTCTTGAGGGGAAAGCTGTAACTCTGTGAGATGATTTCACAGAACACAAAGAAGTTTCTCAGAAAGCTTCTTTCTCTTTTTTATCGGGGGATATTTCCTTTGGCCCTATAGTCTTCAAAGGGAAACGAAATATCTGTTCTCAGATTCCACAATAATAAGACTAGCAAAGAGATCCACGAAGTACAGATGTAACTCTGTGAGATGAATTAACAGAACACTAAGCAGTTTGTCAGAAAGCTTCTTTCCAGATTTCATCTGAGGATACTTCCTTTTTCACCATAGCCCTCCATGGGCTTCCAACTATCACTTTGCCAATTCCACAAGAACTGTGTTAGCGAAAGGCTTCTTGAGGGGAAAACTGTAACTCTGTGGGATGATTTCACAGAACACAGAGAAGTTTCTCAGAAAGCTTCTTTCTCTTTGTTATCGCAGGATATTTCCTTTGGTTTTGTTGTCTTCTAAGGGATCCGAAATATCTGTTTTCAGATTCCACAGAAAAAAGGCTAGCAAAGAGATCCACGAAATACAGATGTAACTCTGTCAGATGAATTAACAGAACACTAAGCAGTTTCTCAGAAAGCTTCTTTCCAGATTTCATCTGAGGATATTTCCTTTTTCACCATAGCCCTCTATGGGCTTCCAAATATCACTTTGCCAATTCCACAAGAACTGTCTTAGCGAAAGGCTCCTTGAGGGGAAAGCTGTAACTCTGTGAGATGATTTCACAGAACACAAAGTAGTTTCTTAGAAAGCTTCTTTCTCTTTGATATCGGAGTTTATTTCCTTTGGCAGTTTAGTCTACAAAGGGATCCTAAATATCTGTTCTCAGATTCCACAGAAATAAGGCTAGCAAAGAGATCCACGAAATACAGATGTAACTCTGTGAGATGAATTAACAGAACACTAAGCAGTTCCTCAGACAGCTTCTTTCCACGTTTGATGTGAGGATATTTCCTTTTTCACCTTAGCCCTCTATGCGCTTCCAAATATCACTTTGGCAATTCCACAAGAACTGTCTTAGCGAAAGGCTTCTTGAGGGGAAAGCTGTAACTCTGTGAGATGATTTCACAGAACACAAAGAAGTTTCTCAGAAAGCTTCTTTCTCTTTTTTATCGGGGGATATTTCCTTTGGCCCTGTAGTCTTCAAAGGGAAACGAAATATCTGTTCTCAGATTCCACAATAATAAGACTAGCAAAGAGATCCACGAAATACAGATGTAACTCTGTGAGATGAATTAACAGAACACTAAGCAGTTTCTCAGAAAGCTTCTTTCCAGATTTCATCTGAGGATATATCCTTTTTCAACATAGTCCTCTATGGGCTTCCAAATATCACTTTGCCAATTCCACAAGAACTGTCTTAGCAAAAGGCTTCTTGAGGGGAAAGCTGTAACTCTGTGAGATGATCTCACAGAACACAAAGAAGTTTCTCATAAAGCTTCTTTCTCTTTTTTATCGGAGGATATTTCCTTTGGCCCTATAGTCTTCAAAGGGATCCGAAATACCTGTTCTCAGATTCCACAGAAATAAGGCTAGCAAAGAGATCCATGAAATACAGATGTAACTCTGTGAGGTGAGTTAACAGAACACTAAGCAGTTTCTCAGAGAGATTCTTTCCACATTTCATCTGAGGATATTTCCTTTTTCACCGCAGCCCTCTATGGGCTTCCAAATATCACTTTGCCAATTCCACAAGAACAGTCTTAGCGAAAGGCTTCTTGAGGGTAAAGCTGTAACTCTGTGAGGTGATTTCACAGAACACAAAGAAGTTTCTCAGAAAGCTTCTTTCTTTTTGTTATCGGAGGATATTTCCTTTGGCCCTAGTGTCTTCTAAGGGATCCGAAATATCTGTTTTCTGATTCCACAAAAATAAGTCTAGCAAAGAGATCCACGAAATACAGATGTAACTCTGTGAGATGGATTAACAGAACACTAAGCAGTTTCTCAGAAAGCTTCTTCTGGATTTCATCGGAGGATATTTCCTTTTTCACCATAGCCCTCTATGGGCTTCTAAATATCACTTTGCCAATTCCACAACAACTGTCTCACCGAAAGGATTCTTGAGGGGAAACTTGTAACTCTGTGAGATGACTTCACAGAACACAAAGAAGTTTCTCAGATAGCGTCTTTCTCTTTATTATCGGAGGATATTTCCTTTGGCCCTAGAGTCTTCAAAGGGATCCGAAATATCTGTTCTCAGATACCACAGAAATAAGGCTAGCAAAGAGATCCATGAAATACAGATGTAACTCTGTGAGGTGAGTTAACAGAACACTAAGCAGTTTCTCAGAGAGATTCTTTCCACATTTCATCTGAGGATATTTCCTTTTTCACCATAGCCCTCCATGGGATTCCAAATATCACTTTGCCAATTCCACAAGAACTGTCTTAGCGAAAGGCTTCTTGACGGGAAAGCTGTAACTCTGTGAGATGATTTCAAAAAACACAAAGAAGTTTCTCAGAAAGCTTCTTTCCCTTTGTTATCGGAGGATATTTCCTTTGGCCCTATAGTCTTCTAAGGGATCCGAAATATCTGTTCTCAGATTCCACAGAAATAACGCCAGCAAAGAGATCCACGAAATACAGATGTAACCCTGTGAGATGAATTAACAGAACACTAAGCAGTTTCTCAGAAAGCTTCTTTCCAGATTTCATCTGAGGATATTTCCTTTTTCACCATAGCCCTCTATGGGCTTCCAAATATCACTTTGCCAGTTCCACAAGAACTGTCTTAGCGAAAGGCTTCTTGAGGGGAAAGCTGTAACTCTGTGAGGTGATTTCACAGAACACAAAGAAGTTTCTCAGAAAGCTTCTTTCTCTTTGTTATCGGAGGATATTTCCTTTGGCCCTACAGTCTTAAATGGGATCCGAAATATCTGTTCTCAGATTCCACAGAAATAAGGCTAGCAAAGAGATCTACGAAATACAGATGTAATTCTGTGAGATGAATTAACAGAACACTAAGCAGTTTCTCAGAAAGCTTCTTTCCAGATTTCATCTGAGGATATTTCCTTTTTCACCCTGGCCCTCTAAGGGCTTCCAAATATCACTTTGCCAATTCCACAAGAACTGTCTTAGCGAAAGGCTCCTTGAGGGGAAAGCTGTAACTCTGTGAGATGATTTCACAGAACACAAAGTAGTTTCTTAGAAAGCTTCTTTCTCTTTAATATCGGAGTTTATTTCCTTTGGCAGTGTAGTCTACAAAGGGATCCGAAATATCTGTTCTCAGATTCCACAGAAATAAGGCTAGCAAAGAGATCCACGAAATACAGATGTAACTCTGTGAGATGAATTAACAGAACACTAAGCAGTTCCTCAGACAGCTTCTTTCCACGTTTCATCTGAGGATATTTCCTTTTTCACCATAGCCCTCTATGCGCTTCCAAATATCACTTTGGTAATTCCACAAGAACTGTCTTAGCGAAAGGCTTCTTGAGGGGAAAGCTGTAACTCTGTGAGATGATTTCACAGAACACAAAGAAGTTTCTCAGAAAGCTTCTTTCTCTTTTTTATCGGGGGATATTTCCTTTGCCCCTGTAGTCTTCAAAGGGAAACGAAATATCTGTACTCAGATTCTACAATAATAAGACTAGCAAAGAGATCCACGAAATACAGATGTAACTCTGTGAGATGAATTAACAGAACACTAAGCAGTTTCTCAGAAAGCTTCTTTCCAGATTTCATCTGAGGATATATCCTTTTTCAACATAGTCCTCTATGGGCTTCCAAATATCACTTTGCCAATTCCACAAGAACTGTCTTAGCAAAAGGCTTCTTGAGGGGAAAGCTGTAACTCTGTGAGATGATTTCACAGAACACAAAGAAGTTTCTCATAAAGCTTCTTTCTCTTTGTTATCGGAGGATATTTCCTTTGGCCCTAGAGTCTTCAAAGGGATCCGAAATACCTGTTCTCAGATTCCACAGAAATAAGGCTAGCAAGGAGATCCATGAAATACAGATGTAACTCTGTGAGGTGAGTTAACAGAACACTAAGCAGTTTCTCAGAGAGATTCTTTCCACATTTCATCTGAGGATATGTCCTTTTTCACCATAGCCCTCCATGGGATTCCAAATATCACTTTGCCAATTCCACAAGAACTGTCTTAGCGAAAGGCTTCTTGACGGGAAAGCTGTAACTCTGTGAGATGATTTCAAAAAACACAAAGAAGTTTCTCAGAAAGATTCTTTCCCTTTGTTATCGGAGGATATTTCCTTTGGCCCTATAGGCTTCTAAGGGATCCGAAATATCTGTTCTCAGATTCCACAGAAATAACGCTAGCAAAGAGATCCACGAAATACAGATGTAACCCTGTGAAATGAATTAACAGAACACTAAGCAGTTTCTCAGAAAGCTTCTTTCCAGATTTCATATGAGGATATTTCCTTTTTCACCATAGCCCTCTATGGGCTTCCAAATATCACTTTGCCAGTTCCACAAGAACTGTCTTAGCGAAAGGCTTCTTGAGGGGAAAGCTGTAACTCTGTGAGGTGATTTCACAGAACACAAAGAAGTTTCTCAGAAAGCTTCTTTCTCTTTGTTATCGGAGGATATTTCCTTTGGCCCTACAGTCTTAAATGGGATCCGAAATATCTGTTCTCAGATTCCACAGAAATAAGGCTAGCAAAGAGATCTACGAAATACAGATGTAATTCTGTGAGATGAATTAACAGAACACTAAGCAGTTTCTCAGAAAGCTTCTTTCCAGATTTCATCTGAGGATATTTCCTTTTTCACCCTGGCCCTCTAAGGGCTTCCAAATATCACTTTGCCAATTCCACAAGAACTGTCTTAGCGAAAGGCTCCTTGAGGGGAAAGCTGTAACTCTGTGAGATGATTTCACAGAACACAAAGTAGTTTCTTAGAAAGCTTCTTTCTCTTTAATATCGGAGTTTATTTCCTTTGGCAGTGTAGTCTACAAAGGGATCCGAAATATCTGTTCTCAGATTCCACAGAAATAAGGCTAGCAAAGAGATCCACGAAATACAGATGTAACTCTGTGAGATGAATTAACAGAACACTAAGCAGTTCCTCAGACAGCTTCTTTCCACGTTTCATCTGAGGATATTTCCTTTTTCACCATAGCCCTCTATGCGCTTCCAAATATCACTTTGGTAATTCCACAAGAACTGTCTTAGCGAAAGGCTTCTTGAGGGGAAAGCTGTAACTCTGTGAGATGATTTCACAGAACACAAAGAAGTTTCTCAGAAAGCTTCTTTCTCTTTTTTATCGGGGGATATTTCCTTTGCCCCTGTAGTCTTCAAAGGGAAACGAAATATCTGTACTCAGATTCTACAATAATAAGACTAGCAAAGAGATCCACGAAATACAGATGTAACTCTGTGAGATGAATTAACAGAACACTAAGCAGTTTCTCAGAAAGCTTCTTTCCAGATTTCATCTGAGGATATATCCTTTTTCAACATAGTCCTCTATGGGCTTCCAAATATCACTTTGCCAATTCCACAAGAACTGTCTTAGCAAAAGGCTTCTTGAGGGGAAAGCTGTAACTCTGTGAGATGATTTCACAGAACACAAAGAAGTTTCTCATAAAGCTTCTTTCTCTTTGTTATCGGAGGATATTTCCTTTGGCCCTAGAGTCTTCAAAGGGATCCGAAATACCTGTTCTCAGATTCCACAGAAATAAGGCTAGCAAGGAGATCCATGAAATACAGATGTAACTCTGTGAGGTGAGTTAACAGAACACTAAGCAGTTTCTCAGAGAGATTCTTTCCACATTTCATCTGAGGATATGTCCTTTTTCACCATAGCCCTCCATGGGATTCCAAATATCACTTTGCCAATTCCACAAGAACTGTCTTAGCGAAAGGCTTCTTGACGGGAAAGCTGTAACTCTGTGAGATGATTTCAAAAAACACAAAGAAGTTTCTCAGAAAGATTCTTTCCCTTTGTTATCGGAGGATATTTCCTTTGGCCCTATAGGCTTCTAAGGGATCCGAAATATCTGTTCTCAGATTCCACAGAAATAACGCTAGCAAAGAGATCCACGAAATACAGATGTAACCCTGTGAAATGAATTAACAGAACACTAAGCAGTTTCTCAGAAAGCTTCTTTCCAGATTTCATATGAGGATATTTCCTTTTTCACCATAGCCCTCTATGGGCTTCCAAATATCACTTTGCCAATTCCACAAGACCTGTCTTAGCGAAAGGCTTCTTGAGGGGAAAGCTGTAACTCTGTGAGGTGATTTCACAGAACACAAAGAAGTTTCTCAGAAAGCTTCTTTCTCTTTGTTATCGGAGGATATTTCCTTTGGCCCTATAGTCTTAAATGGGATCCGAAATATCTGTTCTCAGATTCCACAGAAATAAGGCTAGCAAAGACATCTACGAAATAGAGATGTAACTCTGTGAGATGAATTAACAGAACACTAAGCAGTTTCTCAGAAAGCTTCTTTCCAGATTTCATCTGAGGATATTTCCTTTTTCACCCTGACCCTCTATGGGCTTCCAAATATCACTTTGCCAATTCCACAAGAACTGTCTTAGCGAAAGGCTCCTTGAGGGAAAAGCTGTAACTCTGTGAGATGATTTCACAGAACACAAAGTAGTTTCTTTGAAAGCTTCCTTCTCTTTGATATCGGAGTTTATTTCCTTTGGCAGTGTAGTCTACAAAGGGATCCGAAATATCTGTTCTCAGATTCCACAGAAATAAGGCTAGCAAAGAGATCCACGAAATACAGATGTAACTCTGTGAGATGAATTAACAGAACACTAAGCAGTTCCTCAGACAGCTTCTTTCCACGTTTCATCTGAGGATATTTCCTTTTTCACCAAAGCCCTCTATGCGCTTCCAAATATCACTTTGGCAATTCCACAAGAACTGTCTTAGCGAAAGGCTTCTTGAGGGGAAAGCTGTAACTCTGTGAGATGATTTCACAGAACACAAAGAAGTTTCTCAGAAAGCTTCTTTCTCTTTTTTATCGGGGGATATTTCCTTTGGCCCTATAGTCTTCAAAGGGAAACGAAATATCTGTTCTCAGATTCCACAATAATAAGACTAGCAAAGAGATCCACGAAATACAGATGTAACTCTGTGAGATTAATTAACAGAACACTAAGCAGTTTCTCAGAAAGCTTCTTTCCAGATTTCATCTGAGGATATATCCTTTTTCAACATAGTCCTCTATGGGCTTCCAAATATCACTTTTCCAATTCCACAAGAACTGTCTTAGCAAAAGGCTTCTTGAGGGGAAAGCTGTAACTCTGTGAGATGATTTCACAGAACACAAAGAAGTTTCTCATAAAGCTTCTTTCTCTTTTTTATCGGAGGATATTTCCTTTGGCCCTAGAGTCTTCAAAGGGATCCGAAATACCTGTTCTCAGATTCCACAGAAATAAGGCTAGCAAGGAGATCCATGAAACACAGATGTAACTCTGTGAGGTGAGTTAACAGAACACTAAGCAGTTTCTCAGAGAGATTCTTTCCACATTTCATCTGAGGATATTTCCTTTTTCACCATAGCCCTCCATGGGATTCCAAATATCACTTTGCCAATTCCACAAGAACTGTCTTAGCGAAAGGCTTCTTGACGGGAAAGCTGTAACTCTGTGAGATGATTTCAAAAAACACAAAGAAGTTTCTCAGAAAGCTTCTTTCCCTTTGTTATCGGAGGATATTTCCTTTGGCCCTATAGTCTTCTAAGGGATCCGAAATATCTGTTCTCAGATTCCACAGAAATAACGCTAGCAAAGAGATCCACGAAATACAGATGTAACCCTGTGAAATGAATTAACAGAACACTAAGCAGTTTCTCAGAAAGCTTCTTTCCAGATTTCATCTGAGGATATTTCCTTTTTCACCATAGCCCTCTATGGGCTTCCAAATATCACTTTGCCAGTTCCACAAGAACTGTCTTAGCGAAAGGCTTCTTGAGGGGAAAGCTGTAACTCTGTGAGGTGATTTCACAGAACACAAAGAAGTTTCTCAGAAAGCTTCTTTCTCTTTGTTATCGGAGGATATTTCCTTTGGCCCTACAGTCTTAAATGGGATCCGAAATATCTGTTCTCAGATTCCACAGAAATAAGGCTAGCAAAGAGATCTACGAAATACAGATGTAACTCTGTGAGATGAATTAACAGAACACTAAGCAGTTTCTCAGAAAGCTTCTTTCCAGATTTCATCTGAGGATATTTACTTTTTCACCCTGGCCCTCTATGGGCTTCCAAATATCACTTTGCCAATTCCACAAGAACTGTCTTAGCGAAAGGCTCCTTGAGGGGAAAGCTGTAACTCTGTGAGATGATTTCACAGAACACAAAGTAGTTTCTTAGAAAGCTTCTTTCTCTTTGATATCGGAGTTTATTTCCTTTGGCAGTGTAGTCTACAAAGGGATCCGAAATATCTGTTCTCAGATTCCACAGAAATAAGGCTAACAAAGAGATCCACGAAATACAGATGTAAATCTGTGAGATGAATTAACAGAACACTAAGCAGTTCCTCAGACAGCTTCTTTCCAGATTTCATCTGCGGATATTTCCTTTTTCACCATAGCCCTCCATGGGCTTCCAAATATCACTTTGCCAATTCCACAAGAACTGTCCTAGCGAAAGGCTTCTTGAGGGGCAAACTGTAACTCTGTGAGATGATTTCACAGAACACAGAGAAGTTTCTCAGAAAGCTTCTTTCTCTTTGTTATCGCAGGATATTTCCTTTGGTTTTGTTGTCTTCTAAGGGATCCGAAATATCTGTTTTCAGATTCCACAGAAATAAGGCTAGCAAAGAGATCCACGAAATACAGATGTAACTCTGTCAGATGAATTAACAGAACACAAAGCAGTTTCTCAGAAAGCTTCTTTCCAGATTACATCTGAGGATATTTCCTTTTTCACCATAGCCCTCTATGGGCTTCTAAATATCACTTTGCCAATTCCACAAGAACTGTCTTAGCGAAAGGCTTCTTGAGGGGAAAGCTGTAACTCTGTGACATGATTTCACAGAACACAAAGAAGTTTCTCAGAAAGCTTCTTTCTCTTTGTTATCGGAGCATATTTCCTTTGGTCCTATAGTCTTCAAAGGGATCCGAAATATCTGTTCTCAGATTCCACTGAAATCAGACTAGCAAAGAGATCCATGAAATACAGATGTAACTCTGTCAGATGAATTAACAGAACACTAAGCAGTTTCTCAGAAAGCTTCTTTCCAGATTTCATCTGAGGATATTTCCTTTTTCACCGCAGCCTTCTATGGGCTTCCAAATATCACTTTGCCAATACCACAAGAACAGTCTTAGCGAAAGGCTTCTTCAATGTAAAGCTGTAACTCTGTGAGGTGATTTCACAGAACACAAAGAAGTTTCTCAGAAAGCTTCTTTCTTTTTGTTATCGAAGGATATTTCCTTTGGCCCTAGTGTCTTCTAAGGGATCCGAAATATCTGTTTTCTGATTCCACAAAAATAAGTCTAGCAAAGAGATCCACGAAATACAGATGTAACTCTGTGAGATGAATTAACAGAACACTAAGCAGTTTCTCAGAAAGCTTCTTCTGGATTTCATCAGAGGATATTTCCTTTTTCACCATAGCCCTCTATGGGCTTCTAAATATAACTTTGCCTATTCCACAACAACTGTCTCAGCGAAAGGCTTCTTGAGGGGATAGCTGTAACTCTGTGAGATGATTTCACAGAACACAAAGAAGTTTCTCAGAAAGCTTCTTTCTCTTTCTTATCGGGGGATATTTCATTTGGCCCTATAGTCTTCAAAGGGAAACGAAATATCTGTTCTCAGATTCCACAATAATAAGACTAGCAAAGAGATCCACGAAATACAGATGTAACTCTGTGAGATGAATTAACAGAACACTAAGCAGTTTTTCAGAAAGCTTCTTTCCAGATTTCATCTGAGGATATATCCTTTTTCAACATAGTCCTCTATGGGCTTCCAAATATCACTTTGCCAATTCCACAAGAACTGTCTTAGCAAAAGGCTTCTTGAGGGGAAAGCTGTAACTCTGTGAGATGATTTCACAGAACACAAAGAAGTTTCTCATAAAGCTTCTTTCTCTTTTTTATCGGAGGATATTTCCTTTGGCCCTATAGTCTTCAAAGGGATCCGAAATACCTGTTCTCAGATTCCACAGAAATAAGGCTAGCAAAGAGATCCATGAAATACAGATGTAACTCTGTGAGGTGAGTTAACAGAACACTAAGCAGTTTCTCAGAGAGATTCTTTCCACATTTCATCTGAGGATATTTCCTTTTTCACCGCAGCCCTCTATGGGCTTCCAAATATCACTTTGCCAATTCCACAAGAACAGTCTTAGCGAAAGGCTTCTTGAGGGTAAAGCTGTAACTCTGTGAGGTGATTTCACAGAACACAAAGAAGTTTCTCAGAGAGCTTCTTTCTTTTTGTTATCGGAGGATATTTCCTTTGGCCCTAGTGCCTTCTAAGGGATCCGAAATATCTGTTTTCTGTTTCCACAAAAATAAGTCTAGCAAAGAGATCCACGAAATACAGATGTAACTCTGTGAGATGAATTAACAGAACACTAAGCAGTTTCTCAGAAAGCTTCTTCTGGATTTCATCGGAGGATATTTCCTTTTTCACCATAGCCCTCTATGGGCTTCTAAATATCACTTTGCCAATTCCACAACAACTGTCTCACCGAAAGGATTCTTGAGGGGAAACTTGTAACTCTGTGAGATGACTTCTCAGAACACAAAGAAGTTTCTCAGATAGCATCTTTCTCTTTATTATCGGAGGATATTTCCTTTGGCCCTATAGTCTTCAAAGGGATCCGAAATATCTGTTCTCAGATTCCACAGAAATAAGGCTAGCAAAGAGATCCACGAAATACAGATGTAACTCTGTCAGATGAATTAACAGAACACTAAGCATTTTCTGAGAAAGCTTCTTTCCAGATATCATCTGAGGATATTTCCTTTTTCAACATAGCCCTCTATTGGCTTCCAAATATCACTTTGCCAATTCCACAAGAACTGTCTTAGCGAAAGGCTTCGTGAGGAGAAAGGTGTAACTCGGTGAGATGATTTCACGGAACACAAAGAAGTTTCTCAGAAAGCATCTTTCTCTTTGTTATCGGAGGATATTTCCTTTGGCCCTATAGTCTTCAAAGGGATCCGAAATATCTGTTCTTAGATTCCACAGAAATAAGGCTAGCAAAGAGATCCACGAAATACAGATGTAACTCTGTGAGATGAATTAACAGAACACTAAGCAGTTTTTCAGAAAGCTTCTTTCCAGATTTCATCTGAGGATATATCCTTTTTCAACATAGTCCTCTATGGGCTTCCAAATATCACTTTGCCAATTCCACAAGAACTGTCTTAGCAAAAGGCTTCTTGAGGGGAAAGCTGTAACTCTGTGAGATGATTTCACAGAACACAAAGAAGTTTCTCATAAAGCTTCTTTCTCTTTGTTATCGGAGGATATTTCCTTTGGCCCTAGAGTCTTCAAAGGGATCCGAAATACCTGTTCTCAGATTCCACAGAAATAAGGCTAGCAAAGAGATCCATGAAATACAGATGTAACTCTGTGAGGTGAGTTAACAGAACACTAAGCAGTTTCTCAGAGAGATTCTTTCCACATTTCATCTGAGGATATTTCCTTTTTCACCATAGCCCTCCATGGGATTCCAAATATCACTTTGCCAATTCCACAAGAACTGTCTTAGCGAAAGGCTTCTTGACGGGAAAGCTGTAACTCTGTGAGATGATTTCAAAAAACACAAAGAAGTTTCTCAGAAAGCTTCTTTCCCTTTGTTATCGGAGGATATTTCCTTTGGCCCTATAGTCTTCTAAGGGATCCGAAATATCTGTTCTCAGATTCCACAGAAATAACGCCAGCAAAGAGATCCACGAAATACAGATGTAACCCTGTGAGATGAATTAACAGAACACTAAGCAGTTTCTCAGAAAGCTTCTTTCCAGATTTCATCTGAGGATATTTCCTTTTTCACCATAGCCCTCTATGGGCTTCCAAATATCACTTTGCCAGTTCCACAAGAACTGTCTTAGCGAAAGGCTTCTTGAGGGGAAAGCTGTAACTCTGTGAGGTGATTTCACAGAACACAAAGAAGTTTCTCAGAAAGCTTCTTTCTCTTTGTTATCGGAGGATATTTCCTTTGGCCCTACAGTCTTAAATGGGATCCGAAATATCTGTTCTCAGATTCCACAGAAATAAGGCTAGCAAAGAGATCTACGAAATACAGATGTAATTCTGTGAGATGAATTAACAGAACACTAAGCAGTTTCTCAGAAAGCTTCTTTCCAGATTTCATCTGAGGATATTTCCTTTTTCACCCTGGCCCTCTAAGGGCTTCCAAATATCACTTTGCCAATTCCACAAGAACTGTCTTAGCGAAAGGCTCCTTGAGGGGAAAGCTGTAACTCTGTGAGATGATTTCACAGAACACAAAGTAGTTTCTTAGAAAGCTTCTTTCTCTTTGATATCGGAGTTTATTTCCTTTGGCAGTGTAGTCTACAAAGGGATCCGAAATATCTGTTCTCAGATTCCACAGAAATAAGGCTAGCAAAGAGATCCACGAAATACAGATGTAACTCTGTGAGATGAATTAACAGAACACTAAGCAGTTCCTCAGACAGCTTCTTTCCACGTTTCATCTGAGGATATTTCCTTTTTCACCATAGCCCTCTATGTGCTTCCAAATATCACTTTGGCAATTCCACAAGAACTGTCTTAGCGAAAGGCTTCTTGAGGGGAAAGCTGTAACTCAGTGAGATGATTTCACAGAACACAAAGAAGTTTCTCAGAAAGCTTCTTTCTCTTTTTTATCGGGGGATATTTCCTTTGGCCCTGTAGTCTTCAAAGGGAAACGAAATATCTGTACTCAGATTCCACAATAATAAGACTAGCAAAGAGATCCACGAAATACAGATGTAACTCTGTGAGATGAATTAACAGAACACTAAGCAGTTTCTCAGAAAGCTTCTTTCCAGATTTCATCTGAGGATATATCCTTTTTCAACATAGTCCTCTATGGGCTTCCAAATATCACTTTGCCAATTCCACAAGAACTGTCTTAGCAAAAGGCTTCTTGAGGGGAAAGCTGTAACTCTGTGAGATGATTTCACAGAACACAAAGAAGTTTCTCATAAAGCTTCTTTCTCTTTGTTATCGGAGGATATTTCCTTTGGCCCTAGAGTCTTCAAAGGGATCGGAAATACCTGTTCTCAGATTCCACAGAAATAAGGCTAGCAAGGAGATCCATGAAATACAGATGTAACTCTGTGAGGTGAGTTAACAGAACACTAAGCAGTTTCTCAGAGAGATTCTTTCCACATTTCATCTGAGGATATTTCCTTTTTCACCATAGCCCTCCATGGGATTCCAAATATCACTTTGCCAATTCCACAAGAACTGTCTTAGCGAAAGGCTTCTTGACGGGAAAGCTGTAACTCTGTGAGATGATTTCAAAAAACACAAAGAAGTTTCTCAGAAAGCTTCTTTCCCTTTGTTATCGGAGGATATTTCCTTTGGCCCTATAGTCTTCTAAGGGATCCGAAATATCTGTTCTCAGATTCCACAGAAATAACGCTAGCAAAGAGATCCACGAAATACAGATGTAACCCTGTGAAATGAATTAACAGAACACTAAGCAGTTTCTCAGAAAGCTTCTTTCCAGATTTCATCTGAGGATATTTCCTTTTTCACCATAGCCCTCTATGGGCTTCCAAATATCACTTTGCCAATTCCACAAGACCTGTCTTAGCGAAAGGCTTCTTGAGGGGAAAGCTGTAACTCTGTGAGGTGATTTCACAGAACACAAAGAAGTTTCTCAGAAAGCTTCTTTCTCTTTGTTATCGGAGGATATTTCCTTTGGCCCTACAGTCTTAAATGGGATCCGAAATATCTGTTCTCAGATTCCACAGAAATAAGGCTAGCAAAGAGATCTACGAAATACAGATGTAACTCTGTGAGATGAATTAACAGAACACTAAGCAGTTTCTCAGAAAGCTTCTTTCCAGATTTCATCTGAGGATATTTCCTTTTTCACCCTGACCCTCTATGGGCTTCCAAATATCACTTTGCCAATTCCACAAGAACTGTCTTAGCGAAAGGCTCCTTGAGGGGAAAGCTGTAACTCTGTGAGATGATTTCACAGAACACAAAGTAGTTTCTTTGAAAGCTTCCTTCTCTTTGATATCGGAGTTTATTTCCTTTGGCAGTGTAGTCTACAAAGGGATCCGAAATATCTGTTCTCAGATTCCACAGAAATAAGGCTAGCAAAGAGATCCACGAAATACAGATGTAACTCTGTGAGATGAATTAAGAGAACACTAAGCAGTTCCTCAGACAGCTTCTTTCCACGTTTCATCTGAGGATATTTCCTTTTTCACCGCAGCCCTCTATGCGCTTCCAAATATCACTTTGGCAATTCCACAAGAACTGTCTTAGCGAAAGGCTTCTTGAGGGGAAAGCTGTAACTCTGTGAGATGATTTCACAGAACACAAAGAAGTTTCTCAGAAAGCTTCTTTCTCTTTTTTATCGGGGGATATTTCCTTTGGCCCTGTAGTCTTCAAAGGGAAACGAAATATCTGTTCTCAGATTCCACAATAATAAGACTAGCAAAGAGATCCACGAAATACAGATGTAACTCTGTGAGATGAATTAACAGAACACTAAGCAGTTTCTCAGAAAGCTTCTTTCCAGATTTCATCTGAGGATATATCCTTTTTCAACATAGTCCTCTATGGGCTTCCAAATATCACTTTTCCAATTCCACAAGAACTGTCTTAGCAAAAGGCTTCTTGAGGGGAAAGCTGTAACTCTGTGAGATGATTTCACAGAACACAAAGAAGTTTCTCATAAAGCTTCTTTCTCTTTTTTATCGGAGGATATTTCCTTTGGCCCTAGAGTCTTCAAAGGGATCCGAAATACCTGTTCTCAGATTCCACAGAAATAAGGCTAGCACGGAGATCCATGAAACACAGATGTAACTCTGTGAGGTGAGTTAACAGAACACTAAGCAGTTTCTCAGAGAGATTCTTTCCACATTTCATTTGAGGATATTTCCTTTTTCACCATAGCCCTCCATGGGATTCCAAATATCACTTTGCCAATTCCACAAGAACTGTCTTAGCGAAAGGCTTCTTGACGGGAAAGCTGTAACTCTGTGAGATGATTTCAAAAAACACAAAGAAGTTTCTCAGAAAGCTTCTTTCCCTTTGTTATCGGAGGATATTTCCTTTGGCCCTATAGTCTTCTAAGGGATCCGAAATATCTGTTCTCAGATTCCACAGAAATAACGCTAGCAAAGAGATCCACGAAATACAGATGTAACCCTGTGAAATGAATTAACAGAACACTAAGCAGTTTCTCAGAAAGCTTCTTTCCAGATTTCATCTGAGGATATTTCCTTTTTCACCATAGCCCTCTATGGGCTTCCAAATATCACTTTGCCAATTCCACAAGACCTGTCTTAGCGAAAGGCTTCTTGAGGGGAAAGCTGTAACTCTGTGAGGTGATTTCACAGAACACAAAGAAGTTTCTCAGAAAGCTTCTTTCTCTTTGTTATCGGAGGATATTTCCTTTGGCCCTACAGTCTTAAATGGGATCCGAAATATCTGTTCTCAGATTCCACAGAAATAAGGCTAGCAAAGAGATCTACGAAATACAGATGTAACTCTGTGAGATGAATTAACAGAACACTAAGCAGTTTCTCAGAAAGCTTCTTTCCAGATTTCATCTGAGGATATTTCCTATTTCACCCTGACCCTCTATGGGCTTCCAAATATCACTTTGCCAATTCCACAAGAACTGTCTTAGCGAAAGCCTCCTTGAGGGGAAAGCTGTAACTCTGTGAGATGATTTCACAGAACACAAAGTAGTTTCTTTGAAAGCTTCCTTCTCTTTGATATCGGAGTTTATTTCCTTTGGCAGTGTAGTCTACAAAGGGATCCGAAATATCTGTTCTCAGATTCCACAGAAATAAGGCTAGCAAAGAGATCCACGAAATACAGATGTAACTCTGTGAGATGAATTAACAGAACACTAAGCAGTTTCTCAGAAAGCTTCTTTCCAGATTTCATCTGAGGATATTTCCTTTTTCACCGCAGCCCTCTATGGGCTTCCAAATATCACTTTGCCAATTCCACAAGAACAGTCTTAGCGAAAGGCTTCTTGAGGGGAAAGCTGTAACTCTGTGAGATGATTTCACAGAACACAAAGAAGTTTCTCAGAAAGCTTCTTTCTCTTTTTTATCGGGGGATATTTCCTTTGGCCCTATAGTCTTCAAAGGGAAACGAAATATCTGTTCTCAGATTCCACAATAATAAGACTAGCAAAGAGATGCACGAAATACAGATGTAACTCTGTGAGATGAATTAACAGAACACTAAGCAGTTTGTCAGAAAGCTTCTTTCCAGATTTCATCTGAGGATATTTCCTTTTTCACCATAGCCCTCCATGGGCTTCCAACTATCACTTTGCCAATTCCACAAGAACTGTCTTAGCGAAAGGCTTCTTGAGGGGAAAACTGTAACTCTGTGAGATGATTTCACAGAACACAGAGAAGTTTCTCAGAAAGCTTCTTTCTCTTTGTTATCGCAGGATATTTCCTTTTGTTTTGTTGTCTTCTAAGGGATCCGAAATATCTGTTTTCAGATTCCACAGAAAAAAGGCTAGCAAAGAGATCCACGAAATACAGATGTAACTCTGTCAGATGAATTAACAGAACACTAAGCAGTTTCTCAGAAAGCTTCTTTCCAGATTTCATCTGAGGATATTTCCTTTTTCACCATAGCCCTCTATGGGCTTCCAAATATCACTTTGCCAATTCCACAAGAACTGTCTTAGCGAAAGGCTCCTTGAGGGGAAAGCTGTAACTCTGTCAGATGATTTCACAGAACACAAAGTAGTTTCTTAGAAAGCTTCTTTCTCTTTGATATCGGAGTTTATTTCCTTTGGCAGTGTAGTCTACAAAGGGATCCGAAATATCTGTTCTCAGATTCCACAGAAATAAGGCTAGCAAAGAGATCCACGAAATACAGATGTAACTCTGTGAGATGAATTAACAGAACACTAAGCAGTTCCTCAGACAGCTTCTTTCCACGTTTCATCTGAGGATATTTCCTTTTTCACCATAGCCCTCTATGCGCTTCCAAATATCACTTTGGCAATTCCACAAGAACTGTCTTAGCGAAAGGCTTCTTGAGGGGAAAGCTGTAACTCTGTGAGATGATTTCACAGAACACAAAGAAGTTTCTCAGAAAGCTTCTTTCTCTTTTTTATCGGGGGATATTTCCTTTGGCCCTGTAGTCTTCAAAGGGAAACGAAATATCTGTTCTCCGATTCCACAATAATAAGACTAGCAAAGAGATCCACGAAATACAGATGTAACTCTGTGAGATGAATTAACAGAACACTAAGCAGTTTCTCAGAAAGCTTCTTTCCAGATTTCATCTGAGGATATATCCTTTTTCAACATAGTCCTCTATGGGCTTCCAAATATCACTTTGCCAATTCCACAAGAACTGTCTTAGCAAAAGGCTTCTTGAGGGGAAAGCTGTAACTCTCTGAGATGATTTCACAGAACACAAAGAAGGTTCTCATAAAGCTTCTTTCTCTTTTTTATCGGAGGATATTTCCTTTGGCCCTATAGTCTTCAAAGGGATCCGAAATACCTGTTCTCAGATTCCACAGAAATAAGGCTAGCAAAGAGATCCATGAAATACAGATGTAACTCTGTGAGGTGAGTTAACAGAACACTAAGCAGTTTCTCAGAGAGATTCTTTCCACATTTCATCTGAGGATATTTCCTTTTTCACCGCAGCCCTCTGTGGGCTTCCAAATATCACTTTGCCAATTCCACAAGAACAGTCTTAGCGATAGGCTTCTTGAGGGTAAAGCTGTAACTCTGTGAGGTGATTTCACAGAACACAAAGAAGTTTCTCAGAAAGCTTCTTTCTTTTTGTTATCGGAGGATATTTCCTTTGGCCCTAGTGTCTTCTAAGGGATCCGAAATATCTGTTTTCTGATTCCACAAAAATAAGTCTAGCAAAGAGATCCACGAAATACAGATGTAACTCTGTGAGATGAATTAACAGAACACTAAGCAGTTTCTCAGAAAGCTTCTTCTGGATTTCATCGGAGGATATTTCCTTTTTCACCATAGCCCTCTATGGGCTTCTAAATATCACTTTGCCAATTCCACAACAACTGTCTCACCGAAAGGATTCTTGAGGGGAAACTTGTAACTCTGTGAGATGACTTCACAGAACACAAAGAAGTTTCTCAGATAGCGTCTTTCTCTTTATTATCGGAGGATATTTCCTTTGGCCCTATAGTCTTCAAAGGGATCCGAAATATCTGTTCTCAGATTCCACAGAAATAAGGCTAGCAAAGAGATCCACGAAATACAGATGTAACTCTGTCAGATGAATTAACAGAACACTAAGCATTTTCTGAGAAAGCTTCTTTCCAGATATCATCTGAGGATATTTCCTTTTTCAACATAGCCCTCTATTGGCTTCCAAATATCACTTTGCCAATTCCACAAGAACTGTCTTAGCGAAAGGCTTCGTGAGGAGAAAGGTGTAACTCGGTGAGATGATTTCACAGAACACAAAGAAGTTTCTCAGAAAGCATCTTTCTCTTTGTTATCGGAGGATATTTCCTTTGGCCCTATAGTCTTCAAAGGGATCCGAAATATCTGTTCTTAGATTCCACAGAAATAAGGCTAGCAAAGAGATCCACGAAATACAGATGTAACTCTGTGAGATGAATTAACAGAACACTAAGCAGTTTTTCAGAAAGTTTCTTTCCAGATTTCATCTGAGGATATATCCTTTTTCAACATAGTCCTCTATGGGCTTCCAAATATCACTTTGCCAATTCCACAAGAACTGTCTTAGCAAAAGGCTTCTTGAGGGAAAAGCTGTAACTCTGTGAGATGATTTCACAGAACACAAAGAAGTTTCTCATAAAGCTTCTTTCTCTTTGTTATCGGAGGATATTTCCTGTGGCCCTAGAGTCTTCAAAGGGATCCGAAATACCTGTTCTCAGATTCCACAGAAATAAGGCTAGCAAAGAGATCCATGAAATACAGATGTAACTCTGTGAGGTGAGTTAACAGAACACTAAGCAGTTTCTCAGAGAGATTCTTTCCACATTTCATCTGAGGATATTTCCTTTTTCACCATAGCCCTCCATGGGATTCCAAATATCACTTTGCCAATTCCACAAGAACTGTCTTAGCGAAAGGCTTCTTGACGGGAAAGCTGTAACTCTGTGAGATGATTTCAAAAAACACAAAGAAGTTTCTCAGAAAGCTTCTTTCCCTTTGTTATCGGAGGATATTTCCTTTGGCCCTATAGTCTTCTAAGGGATCCGAAATATCTGTTCTCAGATTCCACAGAAATAACGCCAGCAAAGAGATCCACGAAATACAGATGTAACCCTGTGAGATGAATTAACAGAACACTAAGCAGTTTCTCAGAAAGCTTCTTTACAGATTTCATCTGAGGATATTTCCTTTTTCACCATAGCCCTCTATGGGCTTCCAAATATCACTTTGCCAGTTCCACAAGAACTGTCTTAGCGAAAGGCTTCTTGAGGGGAAAGCTGTAACTCTGTGAGGTGATTTCACAGAACACAAAGAAGTTTCTCAGAAAGCTTCTTTCTCTTTGTTATCGGAGGATATTTCCTTTGGCCCTACAGTCTTAAATGGGATCCGAAATATCTGTTCTCAGATTCCACAGAAATAAGGCTAGCAAAGAGATCTACGAAATTCAGATGTAATTCTGTGAGATGAATTAACAGAACACTAAGCAGTTTCTCAGAAAGCTTCTTTCCAGATTTCATCTGAGGATATTTCCTTTTTCACCCTGGCCCTCTAAGGGCTTCCAAATATCACTTTGCCAATTCCACAAGAACTGTCTTAGCGAAAGGCTCCTTGAGGGGAAAGCTGTAACTCTGTGAGATGATTTCACAGAACACAAAGTAGTTTCTTAGAAAGCTTCTTTCTCTTTGATATCGGAGTTTATTTCCTTTGGCAGTGTAGTCTACAAAGGGATCCGAAATATCTGTTCTCAGATTCCACAGAAATAAGGCTAGCAAAGAGATCCACGAAATACAGATGTAACTCTGTGAGATGAATTAACAGAACACTAAGCAGTTCCTCAGACAGCTTCTTTCCACGTTTCATCTGAGGATATTTCCTTTTTCACGATAGCCCTCTATGCGCTTCCAAATATCACTTTGGCAATTCCACAAGAACTGTCTTAGCGAAAGGCTTCTTGAGGGGAAAGCTGTAACTCTGTGAGATGATTTCACAGAACACAAAGAAGTTTCTCAGAAAGCTTCTTTCTCTTTTTTATCGGGGGATATTTCCTTTGGCCCTGTAGTCTTCAAAGGGAAACGAAATATCTGTACTCAGATTCCACAATAATAAGACTAGCAAAGAGATCCACGAAATACAGATGTAACTCTGTGAGATGAATTAACAGAACACTAAGCAGTTTCTCAGAAAGCTTCTTTCCAGATTTCATCTGAGGATATATCCTTTTTCAACATAGTCCTCTATGGGCTTCCAAATATCACTTTGCCAATTCCACAAGAACTGTCTTAGCAAAAGGCTTCTTGAGGGGAAAGCTGTAACTCTGTGAGATGATTTCACAGAACACAAAGAAGTTTCTCATAAAGCTTCTTTCTCTTTGTTATCGGAGGATATTTCCTTTGGCCCTAGAGTCTTCAAAGGGATCGGAAATACCTGTTCTCAGATTCCACAGAAATAAGGCTAGCAAGGAGATCCATGAAATACAGATGTAACTCTGTGAGGTGAGTTAACAGAACACTAAGCAGTTTCTCAGAGAGATTCTTTCCACATTTCATCTGAGGATATTTCCTTTTTCACCATAGCCCTCCATGGGATTCCAAATATCACTTTGCCAATTCCACAAGAACTGTCTTAGCGAAAGGCTTCTTGACGGGAAAGCTGTAACTCTGTGAGATGATTTCAAAAAACACAAAGAAGTTTCTCAGAAAGCTTCTTTCCCTTTGTTATCGGAGGATATTTCCTTTGGCCCTATAGTCTTCTAAGGGATCCGAAATATCTGTTCTCAGATTCCACAGAAATAATGCTAGCAAAGAGATCCACGAAATACAGATGTAACCCTGTGAAATGAATTAACAGAACACTAAGCAGTTTCTCAGAAAGCTTCTTTCCAGATTTCATCTGAGGATATTTCCTTTTTCACCATAGCCCTCTATGGGCTTCCAAATATCACTTTGCCAATTCCACAAGACCTGTCTTAGCGAAAGGCTTCTTGAGGGGAAAGCTGTAACTCTGTGAGGAGATTTCACAGAACACAAAGAAGTTTCTCAGAAAGCTTCTTTCTCTTTGTTATCGGAGGATATTTCCTTTGGCCCTACAGTCTTAAATGGGATCCGAAATATCTGTTCTCAGATTCCACAGAAATAAGGCTAGCAAAGAGATCTACGAAATACAGATGTAACTCTGTGAGATGAATTAACAGAACACTAAGCAGTTTCTCAGAAAGCTTCTTTCCAGATTTCATCTGAGGATATTTCCTTTTTCACCCTGACCCTCTATGGGCTTCCAAATATCACTTTGCCAATTCCACAAGAACTGTCTTAGCGAAAGGCTCCTTGAGGGGAAAGCTGTAACTCTGTGAGATGATTTCACAGAACACAAAGTAGTTTCTTTGAAAGCTTCCTTCTCTTTGATATCGGAGTTTATTTCCTTTGGCAGTGTAGTCTACAAAGGGATCCGAAATATCTGTTCTCAGATTCCACAGAAATAAGGCTAGCAAAGAGATCCACGAAATACAGATGTAACTCTGTGAGATGAATTAACAGAACACTAAGCAGTTCCTCAGACAGCTTCTTTCCACGTTTCATCTGAGGATATTTCCTTTTTCACCATAGCCCTCTATGCGCTTCCAAATATCACTTTGGCAATTCCACAAGAACTGTCTTAGCGAAAGGCTTCTTGAGGGGAAAGCTGTAACTCTGTGAGATGATTTCACAGAATACAAAGAAGTTTCTCAGAAAGCTTCTTTCTCTTTTTTATCGGGGGATATTTCCTTTGGCCCTGTAGTCTTCAAAGGGAAACGAAATATCTGTTCTCAGATTCCACAATAATAAGACTAGCAAAGAGATCCACGAAATACAGATGTAACTCTGTGAGATGAATTAACAGAACACTAAGCAGTTTCTCAGAAAGCTTCTTTCCAGATTTCATCTGAGGATATATCCTTTTTCAACATAGTCCTCTATGGGCTTCCAAATATCACTTTTCCAATTCCACAAGAACTGTCTTAGCAAAAGGCTTCTTGAGGGGAAAGCTGTAACTCTGTGAGATGATTTCACAGAACACAAAGAAGTTTCTCATAAAGCTTCTTTCTCTTTTTTATCGGAGGATATTTCCTTTGGCCCTAGAGTCTTCAAAGGGATCCGAAATACCTGTTCTCAGATTCCACAGAAATAAGGCTAGCAAGGAGATCCATGAAACACAGATGTAACTCTGTGAGGTGAGTTAACAGAACACTAACCAGTTTCTCAGAGAGATTCTTTCCACATTTCATCTGAGGATATTTCCTTTTTCACCGTAGCCCTCCATGGGATTCCAAATATCACTTTGCCAATTCCACAAGAACTGTCTTAGCGAAAGGCTTCTTGACGGGAAAGCTGTAACTCTGTGAGATGATTTCAAAAAACACAAAGAAGTTTCTCAGAAAGCTTCTTTCCCTTTGTTATCGGAGGATATTTCCTTTGGCCCTATAGTCTTCTAAGGGATCCGAAATATCTGTTCTCAGATTCCACAGAAATAACGCTAGCAAAGAGATCCACGAAATACAGATGTAACCCTTTGAAATGAATTAACAGAACACTAAGCAGTTTCTCAGAAAGCTTCTTTCCAGATTTCATCTGAGGATATTTCCTTTTTCACCATAGCCCTCTATGGGCTTCCAAATATCACTTTGCCAATTCCACAAGACCTGTCTTAGCGAAAGGCTTCTTGAGGGGAAAGCTGTAACTCTGTGAGGTGATTTCACAGAACACAAAGAAGTTTCTCAGAAAGCTTCTTTCTCTTTGTTATCGGAGGATATTTCCTTTGGCCCTACAGTCTTAAATGGGATCCGAAATATCTGTTCTCAGATTCCACAGAAATAAGGCTAGCAAAGAGATCTACGAAATACAGATGTAACTCTGTGAGATGAATTAACAGAACACTAAGCAGTTTCTCAGAAAGCTTCTTTCCAGATTTCATCTGAGGATATTTCCTATTTCACCCTGACCCTCTATGGGCTTCCAAATATCACTTTGCCAATTCCACAAGAACTGTCTTAGCGAAAGGCTCCTTGAGGGGAAAGCTGTAACTCAGTGAGATGATTTCACAGAACACAAAGTAGTTTCTTTGAAAGCTTCCTTCTCTTTGATATCGGAGTTTATTTCCTTTGGCAGTGTAGTCTACAAAGGGATCCGAAATATCTGTTCTCAGATTCCACAGAAATAAGGCTAGCAAAGAGATCCACGAAATACAGATGTAACTCTGTGAGATGAATTAACAGAACACTAAGCAGTTTCTCAGAAAGCTTCTTTCCAGATTTCATCTGAGGATATTTCCTTTTTCACCGCAGCCCTCTATGGGCTTCCAAATATCACTTTGCCAATTCCACAAGAACAGTCTTAGCGAAAGGCTTCTTGAGGGGAAAGCTGTAACTCTGTGAGATGATTTCACAGAACACAAAGAAGTTTCTCAGAAAGCATCTTTCTCTTTGTTATCGAAGGATATTTCCTTTGGCCCTATAGTCTTCAAAGGGATCCGAAATATCTGTTCTTAGATTCCACAGAAATAAGGCTAGCAAAGAGATCCACGAAATACAGATGTAACTCTGTGAGATGAATTAACAGAACACTAAGCAGTTTCTCAGAAAGCTTCTTTCCAGATTTCATCTGAGGATATATCCTTTTTCATCATAGTCCTCTATTGGCTTCCAAATATCACTTTGCCAATTCCACAAGAACTGTCTTAGAGAAAGGCTTCTTGAAGGGAAAGCTGTAACTCTGTGAGATGATTTCACAGAACACAAAGAAGTTTCTCAGAAAGCTTCTTTCTCTTTGTTATCGGAGGATATTTCCTTTGGCCCTATAGTCTTCAAAGGGATCCGAAATATCTGTTCTCAGATTCCACAAAAATAAGACTACCAAAGCGATCCACGAAATACAGATGTAACTCTGTGAGATGAATTAACAGACACTAGGCAGTTTCTCAGAAAGCATCTTTCCAGATTTCATCTGAGGATATTTCCTTTTTCACCATAGCCCTCTAAGGGCTTCCAAATATTACTTTGCCTATTCCACAAGAACTGTCTTAGCGAAAGGCTTTTTGAGGCGAAAGCTCTAACTCTGTGAGATGATTTCACAGAACACAAAGAAGTTTCTCAGAAAGCTTCTTTCTCTTTGTTATCGGAGGATATTTCCTTTGGCCCTAGAGTCTTCAAAGAGATCCGAAATATCTGTTCTCAGATTCCACAGAAATAAGGCTAGCAAAGAGATCCACGAAATATAGAGGTAACTCTGTGAGATGAATTAACAGAACACTAAGCAGTTTCTCAGAAAGCTTCTTTCCAGATTTCATCTGAGGATATTTCCTTTTTCACCCTGGCCCTCCATGGGCTTCCAAATATCACTTTGCCAATTCCACAAGAACTGTCTTAGCGAAAGGCTCCTTGAGGGGAAAGCTGTAACTCTGTGAGATGATTTCACAGAACACAAAGAAGTTTCTCAGAAAGCCTCTTTCTCTTTGATATCTGCGTTTATTTCCTTCGGCAGTGTAGTCTTCAAAGGGATCCGAAATATCTGTTCTCAGATTCCACAGAAATAAGGCTAGCAAAGAGATCCAGGAAATACAGATGTAACTCTGTGAGATGAATTAACAGAACACTAAGCAGTTTCTCAGAAAGCTTCTTTCCAGATTTCATCTGAGGATATTTCCTTTTTCAGCATAGTCCTCTATGGGCTTCCAAATATCACTTTGCCAAGTCCACAAGAACTGTCTAAGCGAAAGGCTTCTTGTGGGGAAAGCTGTAACTCTGTGAGATGATTTCACAGAACACAAAGAAGTTTCTCAGAAAGCTTCTTTCTCTTTGTTATCGGAGGATATTTCCTTTTACCCTATAGTCTTCAAAGGGATCCGAAATATCTGTTCTCAGATTCCACAGAAATAAGGCTAGCAAAGAGATCCAGGAAATACAGATGTAACTCTGTGAGATGAATTAACAGAACACTAAGCAGTTTCTCAGAAATCTTCTTTCCAGATTTTATCTGAGGATATTTCCTTTTTCACCATAGTCTTCTATGGGCTTCCAAATATCACTTTGCCAAGTCCACAAGAACTGTCTTGGCGAAAGGCTTCTTGTGGGTAAAGCTGTAACTCTGTGAGATGATTTCACAGAACACAAAGGAGTTTCTCAGAAAGCTTCTTTCTCTTTGTTATCGGAGGATATTTCCTTTGGCCCTATAGTCTTCAAAGGGATCCGAAATATCTGTTTTCAGATTCCACAGAAATAAGGCTAGCAAAGAGATCCACGAAACACAGATGTAACTCTGTGAGATGAATTAACAGAACACTAAGCAGTTTCTCAGAATGCTTCTTTCCAGATTTCATCTAAGGATAATTCCTTTTTCACCATAGCCCTTTATGGGCTTCCAAATATCACTTTCCCAATTCCACAAGAACTGTCTTAGCGAAAGGCTTCTTAAGTGTAAGCTGTAACTCTGTGAGATGATTTCACAGAACACAAAGAATTTTCTCAGAAAGCTTCTTTCTCTTTGTTATCGGAGGATATTTCATTTGGCCCTATAATCTTCAAAGGGAAACGAAATATCTGTTCTCAGATTCCACAGAAATAAGGCTAGCAAAGAGACCCACGAAATACTGATGTAACTCTGTGAGATGAATTAACAGAACACTAAGCAGTTTCTCAGAAAGTTTCTTTCCAGATTTCATCTGAGGATATTTCCTTTTTCACCATAGCCCTCTATGGGCTTCCAAATATCACTTTGCCAATTCCACAAGAACTGTCTTAGCGAAAGGCTTCTTGAGGGGAAAGCTGTAACTCTGTGAGATGATTTCACAGAACACAAAGAAGTTTCTCAGAAAGCTTCTTTCTTTTTGTTATCGGAGGATATTTCCTTTGGCCCTAGTGTCTTCTAAGGGATCCGAAATATCTGTTTTCAGATTCCACAAAAATAAGTCTAGCAAAGAGATCCACGAAATACAGATGTAACTCTGTGAGATGAATTAACAGAACACTAAGCAGTTTCTCAGAAAGCTTCTTCTGGATTTCATCGGAGGATATTTCCTTTTTCACCATAGCCCTCTATGGGCTTCTAAATATAACTTTGCCAATTCCACAACAACTGTCTCAGCGAAAGGATTCTTGAGGGGAAACTTGTAACTCTGTGAGATGACTTCACAGAACACAAAGAAGTTTCTCAGATAACATCTTTCTCTTTATTATCGGAGGATATTTCCTTTGGCCCTATAGTCTTCAAAGGGATCCGATATATCTGTTCTCAGATTCCACAGAAATAAGGCTAGCAAAGGGATCCACGAAATACAGATGTAACTCTGTGAGATGAATTAACAGAACACTAAGCAGTTTCTCAGAAAGCTTCTTTGCAGATTTCATCTGATGATATATCCTTTTTCAACATAGTCCTCTATGGGCTTCCAAATATCACTTTGACAATTCCACAAGAACTGTCTTAGCAAAAGGCTTCTTGAGGGATAAGCTGTAACTCTGTGAGATGATTTCACAGAACACAAAGAAGTTTCTCATAAAGCTTCTTTCTCTTTGTTATCGGAGGATATTTCCTTTGGCCCTATAGTCTTCAAAGGGATCCGAAATACCTGTTCTCAGATTCCACAGAAATAAGGCTAGCAAAGAGATCCATGAAATACAGATGTAACTCTGTGAGGTGAGTTAACAGAACACTAAGCAATTTCTCAGAGAGCTTCTTTCCACATTTCATCTGAGGATATTTCCTTTTTCACCATAGCCCTCTATGGGCTTCCAAATATCACTTTGCCAATTCCACAAGAACTGTCTTAGCGAAAGACTTCTTGAGGGGAAAGCTGTAACTATGTGAGATGATTTCAAAAAACACAAAGTAGTTTCTCAGAAAGCTTCTTTCTCTTTGTTATCGGAGGATATTTCCTTTGGCCCTATGGTCTTCAAAGGGATCCGAAATATCTGTTCTCAGATTCCACAGAAATAATGCTAGCAAAGAGATCCACGAAATACAGATGTAACTCTGTGAGATGAATTAACAGAACACTAAGCACTTTCTCAGAAAGCTTCTTTCCAGATTTCATCTGAGGATATTTCCTTTTTCACCATAGCCCTGTATGGGCTTCCAAATATCACTTTGACAATTCCACAAGAACTGTCTTAGTGAAAGGCTTCTAGAGGGGAAAGCTGTAACTCTGTGAGATGATTTCACACAACACAAAGAAGTTTCTCAGAAAGCTTCTTTCTCTTTGTTATCGGAGGATATTTCCTTTGGCCCTATAGTCTTCTAAGGGATCCGAAATATCTGTTCTCAGATTCCACAGAAATAAGGCTAGCAAAGAGATCCGCGAAATACAGACGTAACTCTGTCAGATGAATTAACAGAACACTAAGCAGTTTCTCAGAAAGCTTCTTTCCAGATTTCATCTGATTATATTTCCTTTTTCACCATAGCCTTCTATGGGCTTCTAAATATCACTTTGCCAATTCCACAAGAACTGTCTTAGCGAAAGGCTTCTTGAAAGGAAAGCTGTAACTCTGTGAGATGATTTCACAGAACACAAAGAAGTTTCTCATATAGCTTCTTTCTCTTTGTTTTCGGAGGATATTTCCTTTGGCCCTATAGTCTTCAAAGGGATCCGAAATATCTGTTCTCAGATGCCAAAGAAATAAGGCTAGAAAAGAGATCCACGAAATACAGATGTAACTCTGTGAGATGAATTAACAGAACACTAAGCATTTTCTGAAAAGCTTCTTTCGAGATTTCATCTGAGGATAATTCCTTTTTCACCATAGCCCTCTATGGGCTTCCAAATATCACTTTGCCAATTCCACAACAACTGTCTTAGCGAAAGGCTTCTTGAGGGGAAAGCTGTAACTCTGTGAGATGATTTCAAAAAACAAAAAGAAGTTTCCCAGAAAGCTTCTTTCTCTTTGTTATGGGAGGATATTTCCTTTGGCCCTATAGTCTTCAAAGGGATCCGAAATATCTGTTCTCAGATTCCACAGAAATAAGGCTAGGAAAGAGATCCAGGAAATACAGATGTAACTCTGTGAGATGAATTAAAGAACACTAAGAAGTTTCTCAGAAAGCTTCTTTCCAGATTTCATCTGAGGATATTTCCTTTTTCACCGTAGCCCTCCATGGGCTTCCAAATATCACTTTGCCAATTCCACAAGAACTGTCTTAGCGAAAGGCTTCTAGAGGGGAAAGCTGTAACTCTGTGAGATGATTTCACAGAACACAAAGAAGTTTCTCAGAAAGCTTCTTTCTCTTTGTTATCGGAGGATATTTCCTTTGGCCCTATAGTGTTCAATGTGATCCGAAATATCTGTTCTCAGATTCCACAGAAGTAAGGCTAGCAAAGAGATCCACGAAATACAGATGTAACTCTGTGAGATGAATTAACAGAACACTAAGCAGTTTCTCAAAAAGCTTCTTTCCAGATTTCATCTGAGGATATTTCCTTTATCACCATAGCCCTCTATGGGCTTCCAAATATCACTTTGCCAATTCCACAAGAACTGTCTTAGCGAAAGGCTTCTTGAGGGGAAAGCTGTAACTCTGTGAGATGATTTCAAAAAACACAAAGAAGTTTCTCAGAAAGCTTCTTTCTCTTTGTTATCGGAGGATATTTCCTTTGGCCCTATAGTCTTCAAAGGGATCCGAAATATCTGTTCTCAGATTCCACAGAAATAAGGCTAGCAAAGAGATCCACGAAATACAGACGTAACTCTGTCAGATGAATTAACAGAACACTACACATTTTCTCAGAAAGCTTCTTTCCAGATTTCATCTGAGGATATTTCCTTTTTTACCATAGCCCTCTAAGGGCTTCCAAATATCACTTTGCCAATTCCACAAGAACCGTCTTAGCGAAAGGCTTCTTGAGGGGAAAGCTGTAACTCTGTGAGATGATTTCACAGAACACAAAGAAGTTTCTCAGAAAGCTTCTTTCTCTTTGTTAACGGAGGATATTTCCTTTGGCCCTATAGTCTTCTAAGGGATCCGAAATATCTGTTCTCAGATTCTACAGAAATAAGGCTAGCAAAGAGATTCACGAAATACAGATGTAACTTTGTGAGATGAAGTAAAGAACACTACGAAGTTTCTCAGAAAGCTTCTTTCCAGATTTCATCTGAGGATATTTCCTTTTTCACCATTGCCCTCTATGCGCTTCCAAATATCACCTTGCCAATTCCACAAGAGCTGTCTTAGAGAAAGGCTTCTTGAGTGGAAAGCTGTAACTCTGTGAGATGATTTCACAGAACACAAAGAAGTTTCTCAGAAAGCTTCTTTCTCTTTGTTATCGGAGGATATTTCCTTTGGCCCTATAGTCTTCTAAGGGATCCGAAATATCTGTTCTCAGATTCCACAGAAATTAGGCTAGCAAAGAGGTCCACGAAATACAGATGTAACTCTGTGAGATGAATTAACAGAACACTTAGCAGTTTTTCAGAAAGCTTCTTTCCAGATTTCATCTGGGGATAATTCCTTTTTCACCATAGCCCTCTATGGGCTCCCAAATATCACTTTGCCAATTCCACAAGAACTATCTTAGCGAAAGGCTTCTTGAGGGGAAAGCTGTAACTCTGTGAGATGATTTCACAGAACACAAAGAAGTTTCTCAAAAAGCATCTTTCTCTTTGTTATCGGAGGATATTTCCCGTGGCCCTATAGTCATCTAAGGGATCCGAAATATCTGTTCTCAGATTCCACAGAAATAAGGTTAGCAAAGAGATCCACGAAATACAGATGTAACACTGCGAGATGAATTAACAGAACTCAAAGCAATTTCTCAGAAAGCTTCTTTCCAGATTTCATCTGTGGATAATTCCTTTTTTACCATAGCCCTCTATGGACTTCCAAATATCACTTTGCCAATTCCACAAGAACCGTCTTAGCGAAAGGCTTCTTGAGTGGAAAGCTGTAACTCTGTGAGATGATTTCACAGAACACAAAGAAGTTTCTCATAAAGCTTCTTTCTCTTTGTTATCGGAGGATATTTCCTTTGGCCCTATAGTCTTCAAAGGGATCCGAAATACCTGTTCTCAGATTCCACAGAAATAAGGCTAGCAAAGAGATCCATGAAATACAGATGTAACTCTGTGAGGTGAGTTAACAGAACACTAAGCAGTTTCTCAGAGAGCTTCTTTCCACATTTCATCTGAGGATATTTCCTTTTTCACCATAGCCCTCCATGGGATTCCAAATATCACTTTGCCAATTCCACAAGAACTGTCTTAGCGAAAGGCTTCTTGAGGGCAAAGCTGTAACTCTGTGAGATGATTTCAAAAAACACAAAGAAGTTTCTCAGAAAGCTTCTTTCTCTTTGTTATCGGAGGATATTTCCTTTGGCCCTATAGTCTTCAAAGGGATCCGAAATATCTGTTCTCAGATTCCACAGAAATAAGGCTAGGAAAGAGATCCACGAAATACAGATGTAACTCTGTGAGATGAATTAAAGAACACTAAGAAGTTTCTCCGAAAGCTTCTTTCCAGATTTCATCTGAGGATATTTCCTTTTTCACCATAGCCCTCTATGGGCTTCCAAATATCACTTTGCCAATTCCACAAGAACTGTCTTAGCGAAAGGCTTCTTGAGGGGAAAGCTGTAACTCTGTGAGGTGATTTCACAGAACACAAAGAAGTTTCTCAGAAAGCTTCTTTCTCTTTGTTATCGGAGGATATTTCCTTTGGCCCTATAGTCTTCAATGTGATCCGAAATATCTGTTCTCAGATTCCACAGAAGTAAGGCTAGCAAAGAGATCCACGAAATACAGATGTAACTCTGTGAGATGAATTAACAGAACACTAAGCAGTTTCTCAAAAAGCTTCTTTCCAGATTTCATCTGAGGATATTTCCTTTTTCACCATAGCCCTCTATGGGCTTCCAAATATCACTTTGCCAATTCCACAAGAACTTTCTTAGCGAAAGGCTTCTTGAGGGGAAAGCTGTAACTCTGTGAGATGATTTCAAAAAACACAAAGAAGTTTCTCAGAAAGCTTCTTTCTCTTTGTTATCGGAGGATATTTCCTTTGGCCCTATAGTCTTCAAAGGGATCCGAAATATCTGTTCTCAGATTCCACAGAAATAAGGCTAGCAAAGAGGTCCACGAAATACAGATGTAACTCTGTGAGATGAATTAACAGAACACTTAGCAGTTTTTCAGAAAGCTTCTTTCCAGATTTCATCTGGGGATATTTCCTTTTTCACCATAGCCCTCTATGGGCTCCCAAATATCACTTTGCCAATTCCACAAGAACTGTCTTAGCGAAAGGCTTCTTGAGGGGAAAGCTGTAACTCTGTGAGATGATTTCACAGAACACAAAGAAGTTTCTCAGAAAGCTTCTTTCTCTTTGTTATCGGAGGATATTTCCTTTGGCCCTATAGTCTTCTAAGGGATCCGAAATATCTGTTCTCAGATTCCACAGAAATAAGGCTAGCAAAGAGATCCACGAAATACAGACGTAACTCAGTCAGGTGAATTAAGAGAACACTAAGCAGTTTCTCAAAAATTTTCTTTCCAGATTTCATCTGAGGATATTTCCTTTTTCACCATAGCCCTCTATGCGCTTCCAAATATCACCTTGCCAATTCCACAAGAACTGTCTTAGAGAAAGGATTCTTGAGGGGAAAGCTGTAACTCTGTGAGATGATTTCACAGAAAACAAAGAAGTTTCTCAGAAAGCTTCTTTCTCTTTGTTATCGGAGGATATTTCCTTTACCCCTATAGTCTGCAAAGGGATCCGAAATATCTGTTCTCAGATTCCACAGAAATAAGGCTAGCAAAGAGGTCCACGAAATACAGATGTAACTCTGTGAGATGAATTAACAGAACACTAAGCATTTTCTGAGAAAGCTTCTTTCCAGATTTCATCTGAGGATATTTCCTTTTTCACTACAGCCCTCTAAGGGCTTCTAAATATGACGTTGCCAATTCCACAAGAACTGTCTTAGCGAAAGGCTTTTTGAGGCGAAAGCTGTAACTCTGTGAGATGATTTCACAGAACACAAAGAAGTTTCTCAGAAAGCATCCTTCTCTTTGTTATCGGAGGATATTTCCCGTGGACCTATAGTCTTCAAAGGGATCCGAAATATCTGTTCTCAGATGCCAAAGAAATAAGGGTAGCAAAAAGATCCACGAAATACAGATGTAAATCTGTGAGATGAATTAACAGAACACTAAGCATTTTCTGAGAAAGCTTCTTTCCAGATTTCATCTGAGGATATTTCCTTTTTCACCATAGCCCTCTATGGGCTTCCAAATATCTCTTTGCCAATTCCAGAACAACTGTCTTAGCGAAAGGCTTCTTGAGGCGAAAGCTGTAACTCTGTGAGATGACTTCACAGAACACAAAGAAGTTTCTCAGAAAGCTTCTTTCTCTTTGTTATTGGAGGATATTTCCTTTGGCCCTATAGTCTTCAAAGGGATCCGAAATATCTGCTCTCAGATTCCACAGAAATAAGGCTAGCAAAGAGATCCACGAAATACAGATGTAACTCTGTAAGATGAATTAACAGAACACTTAGCAGTTTCTCTGAAAGCTTCTTTCCAGATTTCATCTGAGGATATTTCCTTTTTGACCATAGCCCTCAATGGGCTTCCAAATATCACTTTGCCAATTCCACAAGAACTGTCTTAGAGAAAGGCTTCTTGAGGGGAAAGCTGTAACTCTGTGAGATGATTTCACGGATCACAAAGGAGTTTCTCAGAAAGCTTCTTTCTCTTTGTTAATGGAGGATATTACCTTTGGCCATATATTCTTCTGAGGGTTCCGAAATATCTTTTCTCAGATTCCACAGAAATAAGACTAGCAAAGAGATCCACCAAGTACATATGTAACTCTGTGAGATGAATTAGGAGAACATTAAGCAGTTTCTCAGAAAGCTTCTTTCCAGATTTCATCTGAGGATATTTCCTTTTTCACCATAGCCCTCTATGGGCTTCCAAATATCACTTTGCCAATTCCAAAAAAACTGTCTTAGCGAAAGGCTTCTTGAGGGGAAAGCTGTAACTCTGTGAGATGATTTAACAGAACACAAAGAAGTTTCTAAGAAAGCTTCTTTCTCTTTGTTATTGGAGGATATTTATTTGGCCCTATAATCTTCTAAGGGATCCGAAATATCTGTTCTCAGATTCCACAGAAATAAGGCTAGCAAAGAGATCCACGAAATACAGATGTAACTCTGTGAGATGAATTAACAGAACACTTAGCAGTTTCTCAGAAAGCTTCTTTCCAGATATCTTCTGAGGATATTTCCTTTTTCACCATAGCCCTCTATGGGCTTCCAAATATCACTTTGCCAATTCCACAACCACTCTCTCAGCGAAAGGCTTCTTGAGGGGAAAGCTCTAACTCTGTGAGATGATTTCACAGAACACAAAGAAGTTTCTCAGAAAGCTTCTTTCTCTTTGTTATCAGAGGATATTTCCTTTGGCCCTATAGTCTTCTAAGGGATCCGAAATATCTGTTCTCAGATTCCACAGAAATAAGGCTAGCAAAGAGATCCAGGAAATACAGATGTAACTCTGTGTGATGAATTAACAGAACACTAAGCGATTTCTCAGAAAGCTTCTTTCCAGATTTCATCGGAGGATATTTCCTTTTTCACCCTAGCCCTCTATGGGCTTCCAAATATTACTTTGCCAATTCCACAAGAACTGTCTTAGCGAAAGGCTTCTTGAGGGGAAAGCTGTAACTCTGTGAGATGATTTCAAAAAACACAAAGAAGTTTCCCAGAAAGCTTCTTTCTCTTTGTTATTGGAGGATATTTATTTGGCCCTATAGTCTTCTAAGCGATCCGAAATATCTGTTCTCAGATTCCACAGAAATAAGGCTAGCAAAGAGATCCACGAAATACAGATGTAACTCTGTGAGATGAATTAACAGAACACTTAGCAGTTTCTCAGAAAGCTTCTTTCCAGATATCTTCTGAGGATATTTCATTTTTCACCATAGCCCTCTATGGGCTTCCAAATATCACTTGCCAATTCCACAACCACTCTCTCAGCGAAAGGCTTCTTGAGGGGAAAGCTCTAACTCTGTGAGATGATTTCACAGAACACAAAGAAGTTTCTCAGAAAGCTTCTTTCTCTTTGTTATCGGAGGATATTTCCTTTGGCCCTATAGTCTTCTAAGGGATCCGAAATATCTGTTCTCAGATTCCACAGAAATAAGGCTAGCGAAGAGATCCACGAAATACAGATGTAACTCTGTGAGATGAATTAACAGAACACTAAGCAGTTTCTCAGAAAGCTTCTTTCCAGATTTCATCTGAGGATATTTCCTTTTTCACCATAGCCCTCTACGGGCTTCCAAATATCACTTTGCCAATTCCACAAGAACTGTCTTAGCGAAAGGCTTTTTGAGGCGAAAGCTGTAACTCTGTGAGATGATTTAACAGAACACAAAGAAGTTTCTCAGAAAGCTTCTTTCTCTTTGTTATCGGAGGATATTTCCTTTGGCCCTATAGTCTTCAAAGTGATCCGAAATATCTGTTCTCAGATTACACAGAAGTAAGGCTAGCAAAGAGATCCACGAAAGACAGATGTAACTCTGTGAGATGAATTAACAGAACACTAAGCAGTTTCTCAAAAAGCTTCTTTCCAGATTTCATCTGAGGATATTTCCTTTTTCTCCATAGCCCACTATGGGCTTCCAAATATCACTTTTCCAATTCCACAAGAACTGTCTTAGCGAAACGCTTCTTGAGGGGAAAGCTGTAACTCTGTGAGATGATTTCAAAAAACACAAAGAAGTTTCTCAGAAAGCTTCTTTCTCTTTGTTATCGGAGGATATTTCCTTTGGCCCTATAGTCTTCAAAGGGATCTGAAATATCTGTTTTCAGATTCCAAAGAAATAAGGCTGGCAAGGAGATTCACGAAATACAGATGTAACTCTGTTGAGATGAATTAACAGAACACTAAGCATTTTCTGAGAAAGTTTCTTTCCAGATTTCATCTGAGGATATTTCCTTTTTCACCATAGCGCTCTATGGGCTTCCAAATATCACTTTGCCAATTCCACAAGAACTGTCTTAGCGAAAGGCTTCTTGAGGGGAAAGCTGTAACTCTGTGAGATGATTTCACAGAACACAAAGAAGTTTCTCATAAAGCTTCTTTCTCTTTGTTATCGGAGGATATTTCCTTTGGCCCTATAGTCTTCAAAGGGATCCGAAATATCTGTTCTCAGATGCCAAAGAAATAAGGCTAGCAAAGAGATCCACGAAATACAGATGTAACTCTTTGAGATGAATTAACAGAACACTTAGCAGTTTCTCAGAAAGCTTCTTTCCAGATTTCATCTGAGGATATTTCCTTTTTCACCATAGCCCTCTATGGGCTTCCAAATATCACTTTGCCAATTCCATAACCACTCTCTCAGCGAAAGGCTTCTTGAGGGGAAAGCTCTAACTCTGTGAGATGATTTCACAGAACACAAAGAAGTTTCTCAGAAAGCTTCTTTCTCTTTGTTATCGGAGGATATTTCCTTTGGCCCTATAGTCTTCTAAGGGATCCGAAATATCTGTTCTCAGATTCCACAGAAATAAGGCTAGCAAAGAGATCCAGGAAATACAGATGTAACTCTGTGAGATGAATTAACAGAACACTAAGCGATTTCTCAGAAAGCTTCTTTCCAGATTTCATCTGAGGATATTTCCTTTTTCACCATAGCCCTCTATGGGCTTCCAAATATTACTTTGCCAATTCCACAAGAACTGTCTTAGCGAAAGTCTTCTTGAGGGGAAAGCTGTAACTCTGTGAGATGATTTCAAAAAACACAAAGAAGTTTCTCAGAAAGCTTCTTTCTCTTTGTTATCGGAGGATATTTCCTTTGGCCCTATAGTCTTCAAAGGAATCCGAAATATCTGTTCTCAGATTCCACAGAAATAACGCCAGCAAAGAGATCCACGAAATACAGATGTAACTCTGTGAGATGAATTAACAGAACACTAAGCAGTTTCTCAGAAAGCTTCTTTCCAGATTTCATCTGAGGATATTTCCTTTTTCACCATAGCCCTCTATGGGCTTCCATATATCACTTTGCCAATTCCACAACAACTGTCTTATCGAAAGGCTTCTTGAGGGGAAAGCTCTAACTCTGTGAGATGATTTCACAGAACACAAAGAAGTTTCTCAGAAAGCTTCTTTCTCTTTGTTATCGGAGGATATTTCCTTTGGCCCTATACTCTTCAAAGTGATCCGAAATATCTGTTTTCAGATTCCACAGAAATAAGGCTAGCAAAGAGATCCACGAAATACAGATGTAACTCTGTGAGATGAATTAACAGAACACTAAGCAGTTTCTCAGAAAGCTTCTTTCCAGATTTCATCTGAGGATATTTCCTTTTTCACCATAGCCCTCTACGGGCTTCCAAATATCACTTTGCCAATTCCACAAGAACTGTCTTAGCGAAAGGCTTCTTGAGGCGAAAGCTGTAACTCTGTGAGATGATTTCACAGAACACAAAGAAGTTTCTCAGAAAGCTTCTTTCTCTTTGTTATTGGAGGATATTTCCTTTGGCCCTATAGTCTTCAAAGTGATCCGAAATATCTGTTCTCAGATTCCACAGAAATAAGGCTAGCAAAGAGATCCACGAAATACAGATGTAACTCTGTGAGATGAATTAACAGAACACTAAGCAGTTTCTCAAAAAGCTTCTTTCCAGATTTCATCTACGGATATTTCCTTTTTCACCATAGCCCACTATGGGCTTCCAAATATCACTTTTCCAATTCCACAAGAACTGTCTTAGCGAAAGGCTTCTTGAGGGGAAAGCTGTAACTCTGTGAGATGATATCAAAAAACACAAAGAAGTTTCTCAGAAAGCTTCTTTCTCTTTGTTATCGGAGGATATTTCCTTTGGCCCTATAGTCTTCAAAGGGATCCGAAATATCTGTTCTCAGATGCCAAAGAAATAAGGCTAGCAAAGAGATCCACGAAATACAGATGTACCTCGTGAGATGAATTAACAGAACACTAAGCATTTTCTGAGAAAGCTTCTTTCCAGATTTCATCTGAGGATATTTCCTTTTTCAAAATAGCCCTCTATGGGCTTCCAAATATCACTTTGCCAATTCCACAAGAACTGTCTTAGCGAAAGGCTTCTTGAGGCGAAAGATGTAACTCTGTGAGATGATTTCACAGAACACAAAGAAGTTTCTCAGAAAGCTTCTTTCTCTTTGTTATTGGAGGATATTTCCTTTGGCCCTATAGTCTTCTAAGGGATGCGAAATATCTGCTCTCAGATTCCACAGAAATAAGGCTAGCAAAGAGATCCACGAAGTACATATGTAACTCTGTGAGATGAATTAGGAGAACATTAAGCAGTTTCTCAGAAAGCTTCTTTCCAGATTTCATCTGAGGATATTTCCTTTTTCACCATAGCCCTCTATGGGCTTCCAAATATCACTTTGCCAATTCCACAAAAACTGTCTTAGCGAAAGGCTTCTTGAGGGGAAAGCTGTAACTCTGTGAGATGATTTCACAGAACACAAAGAAGTTTCTAAGAAAGCTTCTTTCTCTTTGTTATTGGAGGATATTTATTTGGCCCTATAATCTTCTAAGGGATCCGAAATATCTGTTCTCAGATTCCACAGAAATAAGGCTAGCAAAGAGATCCACGAAATACAGATGTAACTCTGTGAGATGAATTAACAGAACACTTAGTAGTTTCTCAGAAAGCTTCTTTGCAGATATCATCTGAGGATATTTCCTTTTTCACCATAGCCCTCTATGGGCTTCCAAATGTCACTTTGCCAATTCCACAACCACTCTCTCAGCGAAAGGCTTCTTGAGGGGAAAGCTCTAACTCTGTGAGATGATTTCACAGAACACAAAGAAGTTTCTCAGAAAGCTTCTTTCTCTTTGTTATCGGAGGATATTTCCTTTGGCCCTATAATCTTCTAAGGGATCCGAAATATCTGTTCTCAGAATCCACAGAAATAAGGCTAGCAAAGAGATCCAGGAAACACAGATGTAACTCTGTGAGATGAATTAACAGAACACTAAGCAGTGTCTCAGAAAGCTTCTTTCCAGATTTCATCTGAGGATATTTCCTTTTTCACCCTAGCCCACTATGGGCTTCCAAATATCACTTTTCCAATTCCACAAGAACTGTCTTAGCGAAAGGCTTCTTGAGGGGAAAGCTGTAACTCTGTGAGATGATTTCAAAAAACACAAAGAAGTTTCTCAGAAAGCTTCTTTCTCTTTGTTATCGGAGGATATTTCCTTTGGCCCTATAGTCTTCAAAGGGATCCGAAATATCTGTTTTCAGATTCCAAAGAAATAAGGCTAGCAAGGAGATTCACGAAATACAGATGTAACTCTGTTGAGATGAATTAACAGAACACTAAGCATTTTCTGAGAAAGTTTCTTTCCAGATTTCATCTGAGGATATTATCTTTTTCACCATAGCGCTCTGTGGGCTTCCAAATATCACTTTGCCAATTCCACAAGAACTGTCTTAGCGAAAGGCTTCTTGAGGGGAAAGCTGTAACTCTGTGAGATGATTTCACAGAACACAAAGAAGTTTCTCAGAAAGCTTCTTTCTCTTTGTTATCGGAGGATATTTCCTTTGGCCCTATAGTCTTCAAAGGGATCCGAAATATCTGTTCTCAGATGCCAAAGAAATAAGGCTAGCAAAGAGATCCACGAAATACAGATGTACCTCGTGAGATGAATTAACAGAACACTAAGCATTTTCTGAGAAAGCTTCTTTCCAGATTTCATCTGAGGATATTTCCTTTTTCACCATAGCCCTCTATGGGCTTCCAAATATCACTTTGCCAATTCCACAAGAACTGTCTTAGCGAAAGGCTTCTTGAGGCGAAAGATGTAACTCTGTGAGATGATTTCACAGAACACAAAGAAGTTTCTCAGAAAGCTTCTTTCTCTTTGTTATTGGAGGATATTTCCTTTGGCCCTATAGTCTTCTAAGGGATCCGAAATATCTGCTCTCAGATTCCACAGAAATAAGGCTAGCAAAGAGATCCACGAAGTACATATGTAACTCTGTGAGATGAATTAGGAGAACATTAAGCAGTATCTCAGAAAGCTTCTTTCCAGATTTCATCTGAGGATATTTCCTTTTTCACCATAGCCCTCTATGGGCTTCCAAATATCACTTTGCCAATTCCACAAAAACTGTCTTAGCGAAAGGCTTCTTGAGGGGAAAGCTGTAACTCTGTGAGATGATTTCACAGAACACAAAGAAGTTTCTAAGAAAGATTCTTTCTCTTTGTAATTGGAGGATATTTATTTGGCCCTATAATCTTCTGAGGGATCCGAAATATCTGTTCTCAGATTCCACAGAAATAAGGCTAGCAAAGAGATCCACGAAATACAGATGTAACTCTTTGAGATGAATTAACAGAACACTTAGCAGTTTCTCAGAAAGCTTCTTTCCAGATATCATCTGAGGATATTTCCTTTTTCACCATAGCCCTCTATGGGCTTCCAAATATCACTTTGCCAATTCCATAACCACTCTCTCAGCGAAAGGCTTCTTGAGGGGAAAGCTCTAACTCTGTGAGATGATTTCACAGAACACAAAGAAGTTTCTCAGAAAGCTTCTTTCTCTTTGTTATCGGAGGATATTTCCTTTGGCCCTATAGTCTTCTAAGGGATCCGAAATATCTGTTCTCAGATTCCACAGAAATAAGGCTAGCAAAGAGATCCAGGAAATACAGATGTAACTCTGTGAGATGAATTAACAGAACACTAAGCGATTTCTCAGAAAGCTTCTTTCCAGATTTCATCTGAGGATATTTCCTTTTTCACCATAGCCCTCTATGGGCTTCCAAATATTACTTTGCCAATTCCACAAGAACTGTCTTAGCGAAAGTCTTCTTGAGGGGAAAGCTGTAACTCTGTGAGATGATTTCAAAAAACACAAAGAAGTTTCTCAGAAAGCTTCTTTCTCTTTGTTATCGGAGGATATTTCCTTTGGCCCTATAGTCTTCAAAGGAATCCGAAATATCTGTTCTCAGATTCCACAGAAATAACGCCAGCAAAGAGATCCACGAAATACAGATGTAACTCTGTGAGATGAATTAACAGAACACTAAGCAGTTTCTCAGAAAGCTTCTTTCCAGATTTCATCTGAGGATATTTCCTTTTTCACCATAGCCCTCTATGGGCTTCCATATATCACTTTGCCAATTCCACAACAACTGTCTTATCGGAAGGCTTCTTGAGGGGAAAGCTCTAACTCTGTGAGATGATTTCACAGAACACAAAGAAGTTTCTCAGAAAGCTTCTTTCTCTTTGTTATCGGAGGATATTTCCTTTGGCCCTATACTCTTCAAAGTGATCCGAAATATCTGTTTTCCGATTCCACAGAAATAAGGCTAGCAAAGAGATCCACGAAATACAGATGTAACTCTGTGAGATGAATTAACAGAACACTAAGCAGTTTCTCAGAAAGCTTCTTTCCAGATTTCATCTGAGGATATTTCCTTTTTCACCATAGCCCTCTACGGGCTTCCAAATATCACTTTGCCAATTTCACAAGAACTGTCTTAGCGAAAGGCTTCTTGAGGCGAAAGCTGTAACTCTGTGAGATGATTTCACAGAACACAAAGAAGTTTCTCAGAAAGCTTCTTTCTCTTTGTTATTGGAGGATATTTCCTTTGGCCCTATAGTCTTCAAAGGGATCCGAAATATCTGTTCTCATATTCCACAGAAACAACGCTAGCAAAGAAATCCAAGAAATACAGATGTTACTCTGTGAGATGAATTAACAGAACACTAACCAGTTTCTCAGAAAGCTTCCTTCTAGATTTCATCTGAGGATATTTCCTTTTTCACCATAGCCCTATATGGGCTTCCAAATATCACTTTGCCAATTCCACAAGAACTGTCTTAGCGAAAGGCTTCTTGAAGCGAAAGCTGTAACTCTATGAGATGATTTCACAGAACACAAAGAAGTTTCTCAGAAAGCTTCTTTCTCTTTGTTATCGGAGGATATTTCCTTTGGCCCTATAGTCTTCTAAGGGATCCGAAATATCTGCTCTCAGATTCCACAGAAATAAGGCTAGGAAAGAGATCCACGAAATACAGATGAAACCCTGTGAGATGAATTAACAGAACACTTAGCAGTTTCTCAGAAAGCTTCTTTCCAGATTTCATCTGAGGAAATTTCCTTTTTCACCATAGGCCTCTTTGGGCTTCCAAATATCACTTTGCCAATTCCACAAGAACTGTCTCAGAGAAAGGCTTCTTGAGGGGAAAGCTGTAACTCTGTGAGATGATTTCACAGAACACAAAGGAGTTTCTCAGAAAACTTCTTTCTCTTTGTTATCGTAGGATATTTCCTTTGGCCCTATAGTCTTCTAAGGGATTCGAAATATCTGTTCTCAGATTCCACAGAAATAAAGCTAGCAAAGATATCCAGGAAATACAGATGTAACTCCGTCCGATGAATTAACAGAACACTAAGCCGTTTCTCAGAATGCTTCTTTCCAGATTTCATTTGAGGATATTTCCTTTTTTACCATAGCCCTCTATGGTGTTCCAAATATCACTTTGCCAATTCCACAAGAACCGTCTTAGCGAAAGGCTTCTTGAGGGGAAAGCTGTAACTCTGTGAGATGATTTCACAGAACACAAAGAAGTTTCTCAGAAAGCTTCTTTCTCTTTGTTATCGGAGGATATTTCCTTTGGCCCTATAGTCTTCAAAGTGATCCGAAATATCTGTTCTCAGATTACACAGAAGTAAGGCTAGCAAAGAGATCCACGAAATACAGATGAAACTCTGTGAGATGAATTAACAGAACACTAAGCAGTTTCTCAGAAAGCTTCTTTCCATATTTCATCTGAGGATATTTCCTTTTTCACCATAGCCCTCTATGCGCTTCCAAATATCACTTTGCCAATTCCACAAGAACTGTCTTATCAAAAGGCTTCTTGAGGGGAAAGCTGTAACTCTGTGAGATGATTTCACAGAAGACAAAGAAGTTTCTCAGAAAGCTTCTTTCTCTTTGTTATTGGAGGATATTTCCTTTGGCCCTATAGTCTTCTAAGGGATCCGAAATACCTGCTCTCAGATTCCACAGAAATAAGGCTAGCAAAGAGATCCACGAAATACAGATGTAACTCTGTGAGATGAATTAACAGAACACTTAGCAGTTTCTCAGAAAGCTTCTTTCCAGATTTCATCTGAGGATATTTCCTTTTTCACCATAGCCCTCTATGGGCTTCCAAATATCACTTTGCCAATTCCACAAGAACTGTCTCAGAGAAAGGCTTCTTGAGGGGAAAGCTGTAACTCTGTGAGATGATTTCACAGAACACAAAGGAGTTTCTCAGAAACTTCTTTCTCTTTGTTATCGTAGGATATTTCCTTTGGCCCTATAGTCTTCAAAGGGATCCGAAATATCTGTTCTCAGATTCCACAAAAATAAGGCTAGCAAAGAGATCCACGAAATACAGATGTAACTCTGTGAGATGAATTAACAGAACACTAAGCAGTTTCTCAGAAAGTTTCTTTCCAGATTTCATCTGAGGATATTTCCTTTTTCACCATAGCCCTCTATGGGCTTCCAAATATCACTTTGCCAATTCCACAAAAACTGTCTTAGCGAAAGGCTTCTTGAGGGGAAAGCTGTAACTCTGTGAGATGATTTAACAGAACACAAAGAAGTTTCTAAGAAAGCTTCTTTCTCTTTGTTATTGGAGGATATTTATTTGGCCCTATAATCTTCTAAGGGATCCGAAATATCTGTTCTCAGATTCCACAGAAATAAGGCTAGCAAAGAGATCCACGAAATACAGATGTAACTCTGTGAGATGAATTATCAGAACACTTAGCAGTTTCTCAGAAAGCTTCTTTCCAGATATCTTCTGAGGATATTTCCTTTTTCACCATAGCCCTCTATGGGCTTCCAAATATCACTTTGCCAATTCCACAACCACTCTCTCAGCGAAAGGCTTCTTGAGGGGAAAGCTCTAACTCTGCGAGATGATTTCACAGAACACAAAGAAGTTTCTCAGAAAGCTTCTTTCTATTTGTTATCAGAGGATATTTCCTTTGGCCCTATAGTCTTCTAAGGGATCCGAAATATCTGTTCTCAGATTCCACAGAAATAAGGCTAGCAAAGAGATCCAGGAAATACAGATGTAACTCTGTGAGATGAATTAACAGAACACTAAGCGATTTCTCAGAAAGCTTCTTTCCAGATTTCATCGGAGGATATTTCCTTTTTCACCCTAGCCCTCTATGGGCTTCCAAATATTACTTTGCCAATTCCACAAGAACTGTCTTAGCGAAAGGCTTCTTGAGGGGAAAGCTGTAACTCTGTGAGATGATTTCAGAAAACACAAAGAAGTTTACCAGAAAGCTTCTTTCTCTTTGTTATTGGAGGATATTTATTTGGCCCTATAGTCTTCTAAGGGATCCGAAATATCTGTTCTCAGATTCCACAGAAATAAGGCTAGCAAAGAGATCCACGAAATACAGATGTAACTCTGTGAGATGAATTAACAGAACACTTAGCAGTTTCTCAGAAAGCTTCTTTCCAGATATCTTCTGAGGATATTTCCTTTTTCACCATAGCCCTCTATGGGCTTCCAAATATCACTTGCCAATTCCACAACCACTCTCTCAGCGAAAGGCTTCTTGAGGGGAAAGCTCTAACTCTGTGAGATGATTTCACAGAACACAAAGAAGTTTCTCAGAAAGCTTCTTTCTTTTTGTTATCGGAGAATATTTCCTTTGGCCCTATAGTCTTCTAAGGGATCCGAAATATCTGTTCTCAGATTCCACAGAAATAAGGCTAGCAAAGAGATCCACGAAATACAGATGTAACTCTGTGAGATGAATTAACAGAACACTAAGCAGTTTCTCAGAAAGCTTCTTTCCAGATTTCATCTGAGGATATTTCCTTTTTCACCATAGCCCTCTATGGGCTTCCATATATCACTTTGCCAATTCCACAACAACTGTCTTATCGAAAGGCTTCTTGAGGGGAAAGCTCTAACTCTGTGAGATGATTTCACAGAACACAAAGAAGTTTCTCAGAAAGCTTCTTTCTCTTTGTTATCGGAGGATATTTCCTTTGGCCCTATAGTCTTCAAAGGAATCTGAAATATCGGTTCTCAGATTCCACAGAAATAACGCCAGCAAAGAGATCCACGAAATACAGATGTAACTCTGTGAAATGAAGTAACAGGCCACTAAGCAGTTTCTCAGAAAGCTTCTTTCCAGATTTCATCTGAGGATATTTCCTTTTTCACCATAGCCCTCTATGGGCTTCCATATATCACTTTTCCAATTCCACAACAACTGTCTTATCGAAAGGCTTCTTGAGGGGAAAGCTCTAACTCTGTGAGATGATTTCACAGAACACAAAGAAGTTTCTCAGAAAGCTTCTTTCTCTTTGTTATCGGAGGATATTTCCTTTGGCCCTATAGTCTTCAAAGTGATCCGAAATATCTGTTTTCAGATTCCACAGAAATAAGGCTAGCGAAGAGATCCACGAAATACAGATGTAACTCTGTGAGATGAATTAACAGAACACTAAGCAGTTTCTCAGAAAGCTTCTTTCCAGATTTCATCTGAGGATATTTCCTTTTTCACCATAGCCCTCTATGGGCTTCCAAATATTACTTTGCCAATTCCACAAGAACTGTCTTAGCGAAAGGCTTCTTGAGGGGAAAGCTGTAACTCTGTGAGATGATTTCAAAAAACACAAAGAAGTTTCTCAGAAAGCTTCTTTCTCTTTGTTATCGGAGGATATTTCCTTTGGCCCTATAGTCTTCAAAGGAATCTGAAATATCGGTTCTCAGATTCCACAGAAATAACGCCAGCAAAGAGATCCACGAAATACAGATGTAACTCTGTGAAATATATTAACAGAACACTAAGCAGTTTCTCAGAAAGCTTCTTTCCAGATTTCATCTGAGGATATTTCCTTTTTCACCATAGCCCTCTATGGGCTTCCATATATCACTTTGCCAATTCCACAACAACTGTCTTATCGAAAGGCTTCTTGAGGGGAAAGCTCTAACTCTGTGAGATGATTTCACAGAACACAAAGAAGTTTCTCAGAAAGCTTCTTTCTCTTTGTTATCGGAGGATATTTCCTTTGGCCCTATAGTCTTCAAAGTGATCCGAAATATCTGTTTTCAGATTCCACAGAAATAAGGCTAGCGAAGAGATCCACGAAATACAGATGTAACTCTGTGAGATGAATTAACAGAACACTAAGCAGTTTCTCAGAAAGCTTCTTTCCAGATATCTTCTGAGGATATTTCCTTTTTCACCATAGCCCTCTATGGGCTTCCAAATATAACTTTGCCAATTCCACAACCACTCTCTCAGCGAAAGGCTTCTTGAGGGGAAAGCTCTACCTCTGTGAGATGATTTCACAGAACACAAAGAAGTTTCTCAGAAAGCTTCTTTCTCTTTGTTATCAGAGGATATTTCCTTTGGCCCTATAGTCTTCTAAGGGATCCGAAATATCTGTTCTCAGATACCACAGAAATAAGGCTAGCAAAGAGATCCAGGAAATACAGATGTAACTCTGTGTGATGAATTAACAGAACACTAAGCGATTTCTCAGAAAGCTTCTTTCCAGATTTCATCGGAGGATATTTCCTTTTTCACCCTAGCCCTCTATGGGCTTCCAAATATTACTTTGCCAATTCCACAAGAACTGTCTTAGCGAAAGGCTTCTTGAGGGGAAAGCTGTAACTCTGTGAGATGATTTCAAAAAACACAAAGAAGTTTCCCAGAAAGCTTCTTTCTCTTTGTTATTGGAGGATATTTATTTGGCCCTATAGTCTTCTAAGCGATCCGAAATATCTGTTCTCAGATTCCACAGAAATAAGGCTAGCAAAGAGATCCACGAAATACAGATGTAACTCTGTGAGATGAATTAACAGAACACTAAGCAGTTTCTCAGAAAGCTTCTTTCCAGATTTCATCTGAGGATATTTCCTTTTTCACCATAGCCCTCTACGGGCTTCCAAATATCACTTTGCCAATTCCACAAGAACTGTCTTAGCGAAAGGCTTTTTGAGGCGAAAGCTGTAACTCTGTGAGATGATTTCACAGAACACAAAGAAGTTTCTCAGAAAGCTTCTTTCTCTTTGTTATCGGAGGATATTTCCTTTGGCCCTATAGTCTTCAAAGTGATCCGAAATATCTGTTCTCAGATTACACAGAAGTAAGGCTAGCAAAGAGATCCACGAAATACAGATGTAACTCTGTGAGATGAATTAACAGAACACTAAGCAGTTTCTCAAAAAGCTTCTTTCCAGATTTCATCTGAGGATATTTCCTTTTTCTCCATAGCCCACTATGGGCTTCCAAATATCACTTTTCCAATTCCACAAGAACTGTCTTAGCGAAAGGCTTCTTGAGGGGAAAGCTGTAACTCTGTGAGATGATTTCAAAAAACACAAAGAAGTTTCTCAGAAAGCTTCTTTCTCTTTGTTATCGGAGGATATTTCCTTTGGCCCTGTAGTCTTCAAAGGGATCTGAAATATCTGTTTTCAGATTCCAAAGAAATAAGGCTGGCAAGGAGATTCACGAAATACAGATGTAACTCTGTTGAGATGAATTAACAGAACACTAAGCATTTTCTGAGAAAGTTTCTTTCCAGATTTCATCTGAGGATATTTCCTTTTTCACCATAGCGCTCTATGGGCTTCCAAATATCACTTTGCCAATTCCACAAGAACTGTCTTAGCGAAAGGCTTCTTGAGGGGAAAGCTGTAACTCTGTGAGATGATTTCACAGAACACAAAGAAGTTTCTCATAAAGCTTCTTTCTCTTTGTTATCGGAGGATATTTCCTTTGGCCCTATAGTCTTCAAAGGGATCCGAAATATCTGTTCTCAGATGCCAAAGAAATAAGGCTAGCAAAGAGATCCACGAAATACAGATGTAACTCTTTGAGATGAATTAACAGAACACTTAGCAGTTTCTCAGAAAGCTTCTTTCCAGATTTCATCTGAGGATATTTCCTTTTTCACCATAGCCCTCTATGGGCTTCCAAATATCACTTTGCCAATTCCATAACCACTCTCTCAGCGAAAGGCTTCTTGAGGGGAAAGCTCTAACTCTGTGAGATGATTTCACAGAACACAAAGAAGTTTCTCAGAAAGCTTCTTTCTCTTTGTTATCGGAGGATATTTCCTTTGGCCCTATAGTCTTCTAAGGGATCCGAAATATCTGTTCTCAGATTCCACAGAAATAAGGCTAGCAAAGAGATCCAGGAAATACAGATGTAACTCTGTGAGATGAATTAACAGAACACTAAGCGATTTCTCAGAAAGCTTCTTTCCAGATTTCATCTGAGGATATTTCCTTTTTCACCATAGCCCTCTATGGGCTTCCAAATATTACTTTGCCAATTCCACAAGAACTGTCTTAGCGAAAGTCTTCTTGAGGGGAAAGCTGTAACTCTGTGAGATGATTTCAAAAAACACAAAGAAGTTTCTCAGAAAGCTTCTTTCTCTTTGTTATCGGAGGATACTTCCTTTGGCCCTATAGTCTTCAAAGGAATCCGAAATATCTGTTCTCAGATTCCACAGAAATAACGCCAGCAAAGAGATCCACGAAATACAGATGTAACTCTGTGAGATGAATTAACAGAACACTAAGCAGTTTCTCAGAAAGCTTCTTTCCAGATTTCATCTGAGGATATTTCCTTTTTCACCATAGCCCTCTATGGGCTTCCATATATCACTTTGCCAATTCCACAACAACTGTCTTATCGAAAGGCTTCTTGAGGTGAAAGCTCTAACTCTGTGAGATGATTTCACAGAACACAAAGAAGTTTCTCAGAAAGCTTCTTTCTCTTTGTTATCGGAGGATATTTCCTTTGGCCCTATACTCTTCAAAGTGATCCGAAATATCTGTTTTCAGATTCCACAGAAATAAGGCTAGCAAAGAGATCCACGAAATACAGATGTAACTCTGTGAGATGAATTAACAGAACACTAAGCAGTTTCTCAGAAAGCTTCTTTCCAGATTTCATCTGAGGATATTTCCTTTTTCACCATAGCCCTCTACGGGCTTCCAAATATCACTTTGCCAATTCCACAAGAACTGTCTTAGCGAAAGGCTTCTTGAGGCGAAAGCTGTAACTCTGTGAGATGATTTCACAGAACACAAAGAAGTTTCTCAGAAAGCTTCTTTCTCTTTGTTATTGGAGGATATTTCCTTTGGCCCTATAGTCTTCAAAGTGATCCGAAATATCTGTTCTCAGATTCCACAGAAGTAAGGCTAGCAAAGAGATCCACGAAATACAGATGTAACTCTGTGAGATGAATTAACAGAACACTAAGCAGTTTCTCAAAAAGCTTCTTTCCAGATTTCATCTGAGGATATTTCCTTTTTCACCATAGCCCACTATGGGCTTCCAAATATCACTTTTCCAATTCCACAAGAACTGTCTTAGCGAAAGGCTTCTTGAGGGGAAAGCTGTAACTCTGTGAGATGATATCAAAAAACACAAAGAAGTTTCTCAGAAAGCTTCTTTCTCTTTGTTATCGGAGGATATTTCCTTTGGCCCTATAGTCTTCAAAGGGATCCGAAATATCTGTTCTCAGATGCCAAAGAAATAAGGCTAGCAAAGAGATCCACGAAATACAGATGTACCTCGTGAGATGAATTAACAGAACACTAAGCATTTTCTGAGAAAGCTTCTTTCCAGATTTCATCTGAGGATATTTCCTTTTTCAAAATAGCCCTCTATGGGCTTCCAAATATCACTTTGCCAATTCCACAAGAACTGTCTTAGCGAAAGGCTTCTTGAGGCGAAAGATGTAACTCTGTGAGATGATTTCACAGAACACAAAGAAGTTTCTCAGAAAGCTTCTTTCTCTTTGTTATTGGAGGATATTTCCTTTGGCCCTATAGTCTTCTAAGGGATCCGAAATATCTGCTCTCAGATTCCACAGAAATAAGGCTAGCAAAGAGATCCAGGAAGTACATATGTAACTCTGTGAGATGAATTAGGAGAACATTAAGCAGTTTCTCAGAAATCTTCTTTCCAGATTTCATCTGAGGATATTTCCTTTTTCACCATAGCCCTCTATGGGCTTCCAAATATCACTTTGCCAATTCCACAAAAACTGTCTTAGCGAAAGGCTTCTTGAGGGGAAAGCTGTAACTCTGTGAGATGATTTCACAGAACACAAAGAAGTTTCTAAGAAAGCTTCTTTCTCTTTGTTATTGGAGGATATTTATTTGGCCCTATAATCTTCTAAGGGATCCGAAATATCTGTTCTCAGATTCCACAGAAATAAGGCTAGCAAAGAGATCCACGAAATACAGATGTAACTCTGTGAGATGAATTAACAGAACACTTAGCAGTTTCTCAGAAAGCTTCTTTGCAGATATCATCTGAGGATATTTCCTTTTTCACCATAGCCCTCTATGGGCTTCCAAATGTCACTTTGCCAATTCCACAACCACTCTCTCAGCGAAAGGCTTCTTGAGGGGAAAGCTCTAACTCTGTGAGATGATTTCACAGAACACAAAGAAGTTTCTCAGAAAGCTTCTTTCTCTTTGTTATCGGAGGATATTTCCTTTGGCCCTATAATCTTCTAAGGGATCCGAAATATCTGTTCTCAGAATCCACAGAAATAAGGCTAGCAAAGAGATCCAGGAAACACAGATGTAACTCTGTGAGATGAATTAACAGAACACTAAGCAGTGTCTCAGAAAGCTTCTTTCCAGATTTCATATGAGGATATTTCCTTTTTCACCCTAGCCCACTATGGGCTTCCAAATATCACTTTTCCAATTCCACAAGAACTGTCTTAGCGAAAGGCTTCTTGAGGGGAAAGCTGTAACTCTGTGAGATGATTTCAAAAAACACAAAGAAGTTTCTCAGAAAGCTTCTTTCTCTTTGTTATCGGAGGATATTTCCTTTGGCCCTATAGTCTTCAAAGGGATCCGAAATATCTGTTTTCAGATTCCAAAGAAATAAGGCTAGCAAGGAGATTCACGAAATACAGATGTAACTCTGTTGAGATGAATTAACAGAACACTAAGCATTTTCTGAGAAAGTTTCTTTCCAGATTTCATCTGAGGATATTTCCTTTTTCACCATAGCGCTCTATGGGCTTCCAAATATCACTTTGCCAATTCCACAAGAACTGTCTTAGCGAAAGGCTTCTTGAGGGGAAAGCTGTAACTCTGTGAGATGATTTCACAGAACACAAAGAAGTTTCTCAGAAAGCTTCTTTCTCTTTGTTATCGGAGGATATTTCCTTTGGCCCTATAGTCTTCTAAGGGATCCGAAATATCTGTTCTCAGATTCCACAGAAATAAGGCTAGCAAAGAGATCCAGGAAATACAGATGTAACTCTGTGAGATGAATTAACAGAACACTAAGCGATTTCTCAGAAAGCTTCTTTCCAGATTTCATCTGAGGATATTTCCTTTTTCACCATAGCCCTCTATGGGCTTCCAAATATTACTTTGCCAATTCCACAAGAACTGTCTTAGCGAAAGTCTTCTTGAGGGGAAAGCTGTAACTCTGTGAGATGATTTCAAAAAACACAAAGAAGTTTCTCAGAAAGCTTCTTTCTCTTTGTTATCGGAGGATATTTCCTTTGGCCCTATAGTCTTCAAAGGAATCCGAAATATCTGTTCTCAGATTCCACAGAAATAACGCCAGCAAAGAGATCCACGAAATACAGATGTAACTCTGTGAGATGAATTAACAGAACACTAAGCAGTTTCTCAGAAAGCTTCTTTCCAGATTTCATCTGAGGATATTTCCTTTTTCACCATAGCCCTCTATGGGCTTCCATATATCACTTTGCCAATTCCACAACAACTGTCTTATCGGAAGGCTTCTTGAGGGGAAAGCTCTAACTCTGTGAGATGATTTCACAGAACACAAAGAAGTTTCTCAGAAAGCTTCTTTCTCTTTGTTATCGGAGGATATTTCCTTTGGCCCTATACTCTTCAAAGTGATCCGAAATATCTGTTTTCCGATTCCACAGAAATAAGGCTAGCAAAGAGATCCACGAAATACAGATGTAACTCTGTGAGATGAATTAACAGAACACTAAGCAGTTTCTCAGAAAGCTTCTTTCCAGATTTCATCTGAGGATATTTCCTTTTTCACCATAGCCCTCTACGGGCTTCCAAATATCACTTTGCCAATTTCACAAGAACTGTCTTAGCGAAAGGCTTCTTGAGGCGAAAGCTGTAACTCTGTGAGATGATTTCACAGAACACAAAGAAGTTTCTCAGAAAGCTTCTTTCTCTTTGTTATTGGAGGATATTTCCTTTGGCCCTATAGTCTTCAAAGGGATCCGAAATATCTGTTCTCATATTCCACAGAAACAACGCTAGCAAAGAAATCCAAGAAATACAGATGTTACTCTGTGAGATGAATTAACAGAACACTAACCAGTTTCTCAGAAAGCTTCCTTCTAGATTTCATCTGAGGATATTTCCTTTTTCACCATAGCCCTATATGGGCTTCCAAATATCACTTTGCCAATTCCACAAGAACTGTCTTAGCGAAAGGCTTCTTGAAGCGAAAGCTGTAACTCTATGAGATGATTTCACAGAACACAAAGAAGTTTCTCAGAAAGCTTCTTTCTCTTTGTTATCGGAGGATATTTCCTTTGGCCCTATAGTCTTCTAAGGGATCCGAAATATCTGCTCTCAGATTCCACAGAAATAAGGCTAGGAAAGAGATCCACGAAATACAGACGAAACTCTGTGAGATGAATTAACAGAACACTTAGCAGTTTCTCAGAAAGCTTCTTTCCAGATTTCATCTGAGGAAATTTCCTTTTTCACCATAGGCCTCTTTGGGCTTCCAAATATCACTTTGCCAATTCCACAAGAACTGTCTCAGAGAAAGGCTTCTTGAGGGGAAAGCTGTAACTCTGTGAGATGATTTCACAGAACACAAAGGAGTTTCTCAGAAAACTTCTTTCTCTTTGTTATCGTAGGATATTTCCTTTGGCCCTATAGTCTTCTAAGGGATTCGAAATATCTGTTCTCAGATTCCACAGAAATAAAGCTAGCAAAGATATCCAGGAAATACAGATGTAACTCCGTCCGATGAATTAACAGAACACTAAGCCGTTTCTCAGAATGCTTCTTTCCAGATTTCATTTGAGGATATTTCCTTTTTTACCATAGCCCTCTATGGTGTTCCAAATATCACTTTGCCAATTCCACAAGAACCGTCTTAGCGAAAGGCTTCTTGAAGGGAAAGCTGTAACTCTGTGAGATGATTTCACAGAACACAAAGAAGTTTCTCAGAAAGCTTCTTTCTCTTTGTTATCGGAGGATATTTCCTTTGGCCCTATAGTCTTCAAAGTGATCCGAAATATCTGTTCTCAGATTACACAGAAGTAAGGCTAGCAAAGAGATCCACGAAATACAGATGAAACTCTGTGAGATGAATTAACAGAACACTAAGCAGTTTCTCAGAAAGCTTCTTTCCATATTTCATCTGAGGATATTTCCTTTTTCACCATAGCCCTCTATGCGCTTCCAAATATCACTTTGCCAATTCCACAAGAACTGTCTTATCAAAAGGCTTCTTGAGGGGAAAGCTGTAACTCTGTGAGATGATTTCACAGAACACAAAGAAGTTTCTCAGAAAGCTTCTTTCTCTTTGTTATTGGAGGATATTTCCTTTGGCCCTATAGTCTTCTAAGGGATCCGAAATACCTGCTCTCAGATTCCACAGAAATAAGGCTAGCAAAGAGATCCACGAAATACAGATGTAACTCTGTGAGATGAATTAACAGAACACTTAGCAGTTTCTCAGAAAGCTTCTTTCCAGATTTCATCTGAGGATATTTCCTTTTTCACCATAGCCCTCTATGGGCTTCCAAATATCACTTTGCCAATTCCACAAGAACTGTCTCAGAGAAAGGCTTCTTGAGGGGAAAGCTGTAACTCTGTGAGATGATTTCACAGAACACAAAGGAGTTTCTCAGAAACTTCTTTCTCTTTGTTATCGTAGGATATTTCCTTTGGCCCTATAGTCTTCAAAGGGATCCGAAATATCTGTTGTCAGATTCCACAGAAATAAGGCTAGCAAAGAGATCCACGAAATACAGATGTAACTCTGTGAGATGAATTAACAGAAGACTAAGCAGTTTCTCAGAAAGCTTCTTTCCAGATTTCATCTGAGGATATTTCCTTTTTCACCATAGCCCTCTATGGGCTTCCAAATATCACTTGGCCAATTCCACAAAAACTGTCTTAGCGAAAGGCTTCTTGAGGGGAAAGCTGTAACTCTGTGAGATGATTTAACAGAACACAAAGAAGTTTCTAAGAAAGCTTCTTTCTCTTTGTTATTGGAGGATATTTATTTGGCCCTATAATCTTCTAAGGGATCCGAAATATCTGTTCTCAGATTCCACAGAAATAAGGCTAGCAAAGAGATCCACGAAATACAGATGTAACTCTGTGAGATGAATTATCAGAACACTTAGCAGTTTCTCAGAAAGCTTCTTTCCAGATATCTTCTGAGGATATTTCCTTTTTCACCATAGCCCTCTATGGGCTTCCAAATATCACTTTGCCAATTCCACAACCACTCTCTCAGCGAAAGGCTTCTTGAGGGGAAAGCTCTAACTCTGCGAGATGATTTCACAGAACACAAAGAAGTTTCTCAGAAAGCTTCTTTCTATTTGTTATCAGAGGATATTTCCTTTGGCCCTATAGTCTTCTAAGGGATCCGAAATATCTGTTCTCAGATTCCACAGAAATAAGGCTAGCAAAGAGATCCAGGAAATACAGATGTAACTCTGTGAGATGAATTAACAGAACACTAAGCGATTTCTCAGAAAGCTTCTTTCCAGATTTCATCGGAGGATATTTCCTTTTTCACCCTAGCCCTCTATGGGCTTCCAAATATTACTTTGCCAATTCCACAAGAACTGTCTTAGCGAAAGGCTTCTTGAGGGGAAAGCTGTAACTCTGTGAGATGATTTCAGAAAACACAAAGAAGTTTACCAGAAAGCTTCTTTCTCTTTGTTATTGGAGGATATTTATTTGGCCCTATAGTCTTCTAAGGGATCCGAAATATCTGTTCTCAGATTCCACAGAAATAAGGCTAGCAAAGAGATCCACGAAATACAGATGTAACTCTGTGAGATGAATTAACAGAACACTTAGCAGTTTCTCAGAAAGCTTCTTTCCAGATATCTTCTGAGGATATTTCCTTTTTCACCATAGCCCTCTATGGGCTTCCAAATATCACTTGCCAATTCCACAACCACCCTCTCAGCGAAAGGCTTCTTGAGGGGAAAGCTCTAACTCTGTGAGATGATTTCACAGAACACAAAGAAGTTTCTCAGAAAGCTTCTTTCTTTTTGTTATCGGAGAATATTTCCTTTGGCCCTATAGTCTTCTAAGGGATCCGAAATATCTGTTCTCAGATTCCACAGAAATAAGGCTAGCAAAGAGATCCACGAAATACAGATGTAACTCTGTGAGATGAATTAACAGAACACTAAGCAGTTTCTCAGAAAGTTTCTTTCCAGATTTCATCTGAGGATATTTCCTTTTTCACCATAGCCCTCTATGGGCTTCCATATATCACTTTGCCAATTCCACAACAACTGTCTTATCGAAAGGCTTCTTGAGGGGAAAGCTCTAACTCTGTGAGATGATTTCACAGAACACAAAGAAGTTTCTCAGAAAGCTTCTTTCTCTTTGTTATCGGAGGATATTTCCTTTGGCCCTATAGTCTTCAAAGGAATCTGAAATATCGGTTCTCAGATTCCACAGAAATAACGCCAGCAAAGAGATCCACGAAATACAGATGTAACTCTGTGAAATGAAGTAACAGGCCACTAAGCAGTTTCTCAGAAAGCTTCTTTCCAGATTTCATCTGAGGATATTTCCTTTTTCACCATAGCCCTCTATGGGCTTCCATATATCACTTTTCCAATTCCACAACAACTGTCTTATCGAAAGGCTTCTTGAGGGGAAAGCTCTAACTCTGTGAGATGATTTCACAGAACACAAAGAAGTTTCTCAGAAAGCTTCTTTCTCTTTGTTATCGGAGGATATTTCCTTTGGCCCTATAATCTTCAAAGTGATCCGAAATATCTGTTTTCAGATTCCACAGAAATAAGGCTAGCGAAGAGATCCACGAAATACAGATGTAACTCTGTGAGATGAATTAACAGAACACTAAGCAGTTTCTCAGAAAGCTTCTTTCCAGATTTCATCTGAGGATATTTCCTTTTTCACCATAGCCCTCTATGGGCTTCCAAATATTACTTTGCCAATTCCACAAGAACTGTCTTAGCGAAAGGCTTCTTGAGGGGAAAGCTGTAATTCTGTGAGATGATTTCAAAAAACACAAAGAAGTTTCTCAGAAAGCTTCTTTCTCTTTGTTATCGGAGGATATTTCCTTTGGCCCTATAGTCTTCAAAGGAATCTGAAATATCGGTTCTCAGATTCCACAGAAATAACGCCAGCAAAGAGATCCACGAAATACAGATGTAACTCTGTGAAATATATTAACAGAACACTAAGCAGTTTCTCAGAAAGCTTCTTTCCAGATTTCATCTGAGGATATTTCCTTTTTCACCATAGCCCTCTACGGGCTTCCAAATATCACTTTGCCAATTCCACAAGAACTGTCTTAGCGAAAGGCTTCTTGAGGCGAAAGCTGTAACTCTGTGAGATGATTTCAAAAAACACAAAGAAGTTTCTCAGAAAGCTTCTTTCTCTTTGTTATCGGAGGATATTTCCTTTGGCCCTATAGTCTTCAAAGGAATCTGAAATATCGGTTCTCAGATTCCACAGAAATAACGCCAGCAAAGAGATCCACGAAATACAGATGTAACTCTGTGAAATATATTAACAGAACACTAAGCAGTTTCTCAGAAAGCTTCTTTCCAGATTTCATCTGAGGATATTTCCTTTTTCACCATAGCCCTCTATGGGCTTCCATATATCACTTTGCCAATTCCACAACAACTGTCTTATCGAAAGGCTTCTTGAGGGGAAAGCTCTAACTCTGTGAGATGATTTCACAGAACACAAAGAAGTTTCTCAGAAAGCTTCTTTCTCTTTGTTATCGGAGGATATTTCCTTTGGCCCTATAGTCTTCAAAGTGATCCGAAATATCTGTTTTCAGATTCCACAGAAATAAGGCTAGCGAAGAGATCCACGAAATACAGATGTAACTCTGTGAGATGAATTAACAGAACACTAAGCAGTTTCTCAGAAAGCTTCTTTCCAGATATCTTCTGAGGATATTTCCTTTTTCACCATAGCCCTCTATGGGCTTCCAAATATAACTTTGCCAATTCCACAACCACTCTCTCAGCGAAAGGCTTCTTGAGGGGAAAGCTCTACCTCTGTGAGATGATTTTACAGAACACAAAGAAGTTTCTCAGAAAGCTTCTTTCTCTTTGTTATCAGAGGATATTTCCTTTGGCCCTATAGTCTTCTAAGGGATCCGAAATATCTGTTCTCAGATACCACAGAAATAAGGCTAGCAAAGAGATCCAGGAAATACAGATGTAACTCTGTGTGATGAATTAACAGAACACTAAGCGATTTCTCAGAAAGCTTCTTTCCAGATTTCATCGGAGGATATTTCCTTTTTCACCCTAGCCCTCTATGGGCTTCCAAATATTACTTTGCCAATTCCACAAGAACTGTCTTAGCGAAAGGCTTCTTGAGGGGAAAGCTGTAACTCTGTGAGATGATTTCAAAAAACACAAAGAAGTTTCCCAGAAAGCTTCTTTCTCTTTGTTATTGGAGGATATTTATTTGGCCCTATAGTCTTCTAAGCGATCCGAAATATCTGTTCTCAGATTCCACAGAAATAAGGCTAGCAAAGAGATCCACGAAATACAGATGTAACTCTGTGAGATGAATTAACAGAACACTAAGCAGTTTCTCAGAAAGCTTCTTTCCAGATTTCATCTGAGGATATTTCCTTTTTCACCATAGCCCTCTACGGGCTTCCAAATATCACTTTGCCAATTCCACAAGAACTGTCTTAGCGAAAGGCTTTTTGAGGCGAAAGCTGTAACTCTGTGAGATGATTTCACAGAACACAAAGAAGTTTCTCAGAAAGCTTCTTTCTCTTTGTTATCGGAGGATATTTCCTTTGGCCCTATAGTCTTCAAAGTGATCCGAAATATCTGTTCTCAGATTACACAGAAGTAAGGCTAGCAAAGAGATCCACGAAATACAGATGTAACTCTGTGAGATGAATTAACAGAACACTAAGCAGTTTCTCAAAAAGCTTCTTTCCAGATTTCATCTGAGGATATTTCCTTTTTCTCCATAGCCCACTATGGGCTTCCAAATATCACTTTTCCAATTCCACAAGAACTGTCTTAGCGAAAGGCTTCTTGAGGGGAAAGCTGTAACTCTGTGAGATGATTTCAAAAAACACAAAGAAGTTTCTCAGAAAGCTTCTTTCTCTTTGTTATCGGAGGATATTTCCTTTGGCCCTGTAGTCTTCAAAGGGATCTGAAATATCTGTTTTCAGATTCCAAAGAAATAAGGCTGGCAAGGAGATTCACGAAATACAGATGTAACTCTGTTGAGATGAATTAACAGAACACTAAGCATTTTCTGAGAAAGTTTCTTTCCAGATTTCATCTGAGGATATTTCCTTTTTCACCATAGCGCTCTATGGGCTTCCAAATATCACTTTGCCAATTCCACAAGAACTGTCTTAGCGAAAGGCTTCTTGAGGGGAAAGCTGTAACTCTGTGAGATGATTTCACAGAACACAAAGAAGTTTCTCATAAAGCTTCTTTCTCTTTGTTATCGGAGGATATTTCCTTTGGCCCTATAGTCTTCAAAGGGATCCGAAATATCTGTTCTCAGATGCCAAAGAAATAAGGCTAGCAAAGAGATCCACGAAATACAGATGTAACTCTTTGAGATGAATTAACAGAACACTTAGCAGTTTCTCAGAAAGCTTCTTTCCAGATTTCATCTGAGGATATTTCCTTTTTCACCATAGCCCTCTATGGGCTTCCAAATATCACTTTGCCAATTCCATAACCACTCTCTCAGCGAAAGGCTTCTTGAGGGGAAAGCTCTAACTCTGTGAGATGATTTCACAGAACACAAAGAAGTTTCTCAGAAAGCTTCTTTCTCTTTGTTATCGGAGGATATTTCCTTTGGCCCTATAGTCTTCTAAGGGATCCGAAATATCTGTTCTCAGATTCCACAGAAATAAGGCTAGCAAAGAGATCCAGGAAATACAGATGTAACTCTGTGAGATGAATTAACAGAACACTAAGCGATTTCTCAGAAAGCTTCTTTCCAGATTTCATCTGAGGATATTTCCTTTTTCACCATAGCCCTCTATGGGCTTCCAAATATTACTTTGCCAATTCCACAAGAACTGTCTTAGCGAAAGTCTTCTTGAGGGGAAAGCTGTAACTCTGTGAGATGATTTCAAAAAACACAAAGAAGTTTCTCAGAAAGCTTCTTTCTCTTTGTTATCGGAGGATACTTCCTTTGGCCCTATAGTCTTCAAAGGAATCCGAAATATCTGTTCTCAGATTCCACAGAAATAACGCCAGCAAAGAGATCCACGAAATACAGATGTAACTCTGTGAGATGAATTAACAGAACACTAAGCAGTTTCTCAGAAAGCTTCTTTCCAGATTTCATCTGAGGATATTTCCTTTTTCACCATAGCCCTCTATGGGCTTCCATATATCACTTTGCCAATTCCACAACAACTGTCTTATCGAAAGGCTTCTTGAGGTGAAAGCTCTAACTCTGTGAGATGATTTCACAGAACACAAAGAAGTTTCTCAGAAAGCTTCTTTCTCTTTGTTATCGGAGGATATTTCCTTTGGCCCTATACTCTTCAAAGTGATCCGAAATATCTGTTTTCAGATTCCACAGAAATAAGGCTAGCAAAGAGATCCACGAAATACAGATGTAACTCTGTGAGATGAATTAACAGAACACTAAGCAGTTTCTCAGAAAGCTTCTTTCCAGATTTCATCTGAGGATATTTCCTTTTTCACCATAGCCCTCTACGGGCTTCCAAATATCACTTTGCCAATTCCACAAGAACTGTCTTAGCGAAAGGCTTCTTGAGGCGAAAGCTGTAACTCTGTGAGATGATTTCACAGAACACAAAGAAGTTTCTCAGAAAGCTTCTTTCTCTTTGTTATTGGAGGATATTTCCTTTGGCCCTATAGTCTTCAAAGTGATCCGAAATATCTGTTCTCAGATTCCACAGAAGTAAGGCTAGCAAAGAGATCCACGAAATACAGATGTAACTCTGTGAGATGAATTAACAGAACACTAAGCAGTTTCTCAAAAAGCTTCTTTCCAGATTTCATCTGAGGATATTTCCTTTTTCACCATAGCCCACTATGGGCTTCCAAATATCACTTTTCCAATTCCACAAGAACTGTCTTAGCGAAAGGCTTCTTGAGGGGAAAGCTGTAACTCTGTGAGATGATATCAAAAAACACAAAGAAGTTTCTCAGAAAGCTTCTTTCTCTTTGTTATCGGAGGATATTTCCTTTGGCCCTATAGTCTTCAAAGGGATCCGAAATATCTGTTCTCAGATGCCAAAGAAATAAGGCTAGCAAAGAGATCCACGAAATACAGATGTACCTCGTGAGATGAATTAACAGAACACTAAGCATTTTCTGAGAAAGCTTCTTTCCAGATTTCATCTGAGGATATTTCCTTTTTCAAAATAGCCCTCTATGGGCTTCCAAATATCACTTTGCCAATTCCACAAGAACTGTCTTAGCGAAAGGCTTCTTGAGGCGAAAGATGTAACTCTGTGAGATGATTTCACAGAACACAAAGAAGTTTCTCAGAAAGCTTCTTTCTCTTTGTTATTGGAGGATATTTCCTTTGGCCCTATAGTCTTCTAAGGGATCCGAAATATCTGCTCTCAGATTCCACAGAAATAAGGCTAGCAAAGAGATCCAGGAAGTACATATGTAACTCTGTGAGATGAATTAGGAGAACATTAAGCAGTTTCTCAGAAATCTTCTTTCCAGATTTCATCTGAGGATATTTCCTTTTTCACCATAGCCCTCTATGGGCTTCCAAATATCACTTTGCCAATTCCACAAAAACTGTCTTAGCGAAAGGCTTCTTGAGGGGAAAGCTGTAACTCTGTGAGATGATTTCACAGAACACAAAGAAGTTTCTAAGAAAGCTTCTTTCTCTTTGTTATTGGAGGATATTTATTTGGCCCTATAATCTTCTAAGGGATCCGAAATATCTGTTCTCAGATTCCACAGAAATAAGGCTAGCAAAGAGATCCACGAAATACAGATGTAACTCTGTGAGATGAATTAACAGAACACTTAGCAGTTTCTCAGAAAGCTTCTTTGCAGATATCATCTGAGGATATTTCCTTTTTCACCATAGCCCTCTATGGGCTTCCAAATGTCACTTTGCCAATTCCACAACCACTCTCTCAGCGAAAGGCTTCTTGAGGGGAAAGCTCTAACTCTGTGAGATGATTTCACAGAACACAAAGAAGTTTCTCAGAAAGCTTCTTTCTCTTTGTTATCGGAGGATATTTCCTTTGGCCCTATAATCTTCTAAGGGATCCGAAATATCTGTTCTCAGAATCCACAGAAATAAGGCTAGCAAAGAGATCCAGGAAACACAGATGTAACTCTGTGAGATGAATTAACAGAACACTAAGCAGTGTCTCAGAAAGCTTCTTTCCAGATTTCATATGAGGATATTTCCTTTTTCACCCTAGCCCACTATGGGCTTCCAAATATCACTTTTCCAATTCCACAAGAACTGTCTTAGCGAAAGGCTTCTTGAGGGGAAAGCTGTAACTCTGTGAGATGATTTCAAAAAACACAAAGAAGTTTCTCAGAAAGCTTCTTTCTCTTTGTTATCGGAGGATATTTCCTTTGGCCCTATAGTCTTCAAAGGGATCCGAAATATCTGTTTTCAGATTCCAAAGAAATAAGGCTAGCAAGGAGATTCACGAAATACAGATGTAACTCTGTTGAGATGAATTAACAGAACACTAAGCATTTTCTGAGAAAGTTTCTTTCCAGATTTCATCTGAGGATATTTCCTTTTTCACCATAGCGCTCTATGGGCTTCCAAATATCACTTTGCCAATTCCACAAGAACTGTCTTAGCGAAAGGCTTCTTGAGGGGAAAGCTGTAACTCTGTGAGATGATTTCACAGAACACAAAGAAGTTTCTCATAAAGCTTCTTTCTCTTTGTTATCGGAGGATATTTCCTTTGGCCCTATAGTCTTCAAAGGGATCCGAAATATCTGTTCTCAGATTACACAGAAGTAAGGCTAGCAAAGAGATCCACGAAATACAGATGAAACTCTGTGAGATGAATTAACAGAACACTAAGCATTTTCTGAGAAAGCTTCTTTCCAGATTTCATCTGAGGATATTTCCTTTTTCACCATAGCCCTCTATGGGCTTCCAAATATCACTTTGCCAATTCCACAAGAACTGTCTTAGCGAAAGGCTTCTTGAGGCGAAAGATGTAACTCTGTGAGATGATTTCACAGAACACAAAGAAGTTTCTCAGAAAGCTTCTTTCTCTTTGTTATCGGAGGATATTTCCTTTGGCCCTATAGTCTTCTAAGGGATCCGAAATATCTGTTCTCAGATTCCACAGAAATAAGGCTAGCAAAGAGATCCAGGAAATACAGATGTAACTCTGTGAGATGAATTAACAGAACACTAAGCGATTTCTCAGAAAGCTTCTTTCCAGATTTCATCTGAGGATATTTCCTTTTTCACCATAGCCCTCTATGGGCTTCCAAATATTACTTTGCCAATTCCACAAGAACTGTCTTAGCGAAAGTCTTCTTGAGGGGAAAGCTGTAACTCTGTGAGATGATTTCAAAAAACACAAAGAAGTTTCTCAGAAAGCTTCTTTCTCTTTGTTATCGGAGGATATTTCCTTTGGCCCTATAGTCTTCAAAGGAATCCGAAATATCTGTTCTCAGATTCCACAGAAATAACGCCAGCAAAGAGATCCACGAAATACAGATGTAACTCTGTGAGATGAATTAACAGAACACTAAGCAGTTTCTCAGAAAGCTTCTTTCCAGATTTCATCTGAGGATATTTCCTTTTTCACCATAGCCCTCTATGGGCTTCCATATATCACTTTGCCAATTCCACAACAACTGTCTTATCGGAAGGCTTCTTGAGGGGAAAGCTCTAACTCTGTGAGATGATTTCACAGAACACAAAGAAGTTTCTCAGAAAGCTTCTTTCTCTTTGTTATCGGAGGATATTTCCTTTGGCCCTATACTCTTCAAAGTGATCCGAAATATCTGTTTTCCGATTCCACAGAAATAAGGCTAGCAAAGAGATCCACGAAATACAGATGTAACTCTGTGAGATGAATTAACAGAACACTAAGCAGTTTCTCAGAAAGCTTCTTTCCAGATTTCATCTGAGGATATTTCCTTTTTCACCATAGCCCTCTACGGGCTTCCAAATATCACTTTGCCAATTTCACAAGAACTGTCTTAGCGAAAGGCTTCTTGAGGCGAAAGCTGTAACTCTGTGAGATGATTTCACAGAACACAAAGAAGTTTCTCAGAAAGCTTCTTTCTCTTTGTTATTGGAGGATATTTCCTTTGGCCCTATAGTCTTCAAAGGGATCCGAAATATCTGTTCTCATATTCCACAGAAACAACGCTAGCAAAGAAATCCAAGAAATACAGATGTTACTCTGTGAGATGAATTAACAGAACACTAACCAGTTTCTCAGAAAGCTTCCTTCTAGATTTCATCTGAGGATATTTCCTTTTTCACCATAGCCCTATATGGGCTTCCAAATATCACTTTGCCAATTCCACAAGAACTGTCTTAGCGAAAGGCTTCTTGAAGCGAAAGCTGTAACTCTATGAGATGATTTCACAGAACACAAAGAAGTTTCTCAGAAAGCTTCTTTCTCTTTGTTATCGGAGGATATTTCCTTTGGCCCTATAGTCTTCTAAGGGATCCGAAATATCTGCTCTCAGATTCCACAGAAATAAGGCTAGGAAAGAGATCCACGAAATACAGACGAAACTCTGTGAGATGAATTAACAGAACACTTAGCAGTTTCTCAGAAAGCTTCTTTCCAGATTTCATCTGAGGAAATTTCCTTTTTCACCATAGGCCTCTTTGGGCTTCCAAATATCACTTTGCCAATTCCACAAGAACTGTCTCAGAGAAAGGCTTCTTGAGGGGAAAGCTGTAACTCTGTGAGATGATTTCACAGAACACAAAGGAGTTTCTCAGAAAACTTCTTTCTCTTTGTTATCGTAGGATATTTCCTTTGGCCCTATAGTCTTCTAAGGGATTCGAAATATCTGTTCTCAGATTCCACAGAAATAAAGCTAGCAAAGATATCCAGGAAATACAGATGTAACTCCGTCCGATGAATTAACAGAACACTAAGCCGTTTCTCAGAATGCTTCTTTCCAGTTTTCATTTGAGGATATTTCCTTTTTTACCATAGCCCTCTATGGTGTTCCAAATATCACTTTGCCAATTCCACAAGAACCGTCTTAGCGAAAGGCTTCTTGAAGGGAAAGCTGTAACTCTGTGAGATGATTTCACAGAACACAAAGAAGTTTCTCAGAAAGCTTCTTTCTCTTTGTTATCGGAGGATATTTCCTTTGGCCCTATAGTCTTCAAAGTGATCCGAAATATCTGTTCTCAGATTACACAGAAGTAAGGCTAGCAAAGAGATCCACGAAATACAGATGAAACTCTGTGAGATGAATTAACAGAACACTAAGCAGTTTCTCAGAAAGCTTCTTTCCATATTTCATCTGAGGATATTTCCTTTTTCACCATAGCCCTCTATGCGCTTCCAAATATCACTTTGCCAATTCCACAAGAACTGTCTTATCAAAAGGCTTCTTGAGGGGAAAGCTGTAACTCTGTGAGATGATTTCACAGAACACAAAGAAGTTTCTCAGAAAGCTTCTTTCTCTTTGTTATTGGAGGATATTTCCTTTGGCCCTATAGTCTTCTAAGGGATCCGAAATACCTGCTCTCAGATTCCACAGAAATAAGGCTAGCAAAGAGATCCACGAAATACAGATGTAACTCTGTGAGATGAATTAACAGAACACTTAGCAGTTTCTCAGAAAGCTTCTTTCCAGATTTCATCTGAGGATATTTCCTTTTTCACCATAGCCCTCTATGGGCTTCCAAATATCACTTTGCCAATTCCACAAGAACTGTCTCAGAGAAAGGCTTCTTGAGGGGAAAGCTGTAACTCTGTGAGATGATTTCACAGAACACAAAGGAGTTTCTCAGAAACTTCTTTCTCTTTGTTATCGTAGGATATTTCCTTTGGCCCTATAGTCTTCAAAGGGATCCGAAATATCTGTTGTCAGATTCCACAGAAATAAGGCTAGCAAAGAGATCCACGAAATACAGATGTAACTCTGTGAGATGAATTAACAGAACACTAAGCAGTTTCTCAGAAAGTTTCTTTCCAGATTTCATCTGAGGATATTTCCTTTTTCACCATAGCCCTCTATGGGCTTCCAAATATCACTTGGCCAATTCCACAAAAACTGTCTTAGCGAAAGGCTTCTTGAGGGGAAAGCTGTAACTCTGTGAGATGATTTAACAGAACACAAAGAAGTTTCTAAGAAAGCTTCTTTCTCTTTGTTATTGGAGGATATTTATTTGGCCCTATAATCTTCTAAGGGATCCGAAATATCTGTTCTCAGATTCCACAGAAATAAGGCTAGCAAAGAGATCCACGAAATACAGATGTAACTCTGTGAGATGAATTATCAGAACACTTAGCAGTTTCTCAGAAAGCTTCTTTCCAGATATCTTCTGAGGATATTTCCTTTTTCACCATAGCCCTCTATGGGCTTCCAAATATCACTTTGCCAATTCCACAACCACTCTCTCAGCGAAAGGCTTCTTGAGGGGAAAGCTCTAACTCTGCGAGATGATTTCACAGAACACAAAGAAGTTTCTCAGAAAGCTTCTTTCTATTTGTTATCAGAGGATATTTCCTTTGGCCCTATAGTCTTCTAAGGGATCCGAAATATCTGTTCTCAGATTCCACAGAAATAAGGCTAGCAAAGAGATCCAGGAAATACAGATGTAACTCTGTGAGATGAATTAACAGAACACTAAGCGATTTCTCAGAAAGCTTCTTTCCAGATTTCATCGGAGGATATTTCCTTTTTCACCCTAGCCCTCTATGGGCTTCCAAATATTACTTTGCCAATTCCACAAGAACTGTCTTAGCGAAAGGCTTCTTGAGGGGAAAGCTGTAACTCTGTGAGATGATTTCAGAAAACACAAAGAAGTTTACCAGAAAGCTTCTTTCTCTTTGTTATTGGAGGATATTTATTTGGCCCTATAGTCTTCTAAGGGATCCGTAATATCTGTTCTCAGATTCCACAGAAATAAGGCTAGCAAAGAGATCCACGAAATACAGATGTAACTCTGTGAGATGAATTAACAGAACACTTAGCAGTTTCTCAGAAAGCTTCTTTCCAGATATCTTCTGAGGATATTTCCTTTTTCACCATAGCCCTCTATGGGCTTCCAAATATCACTTGCCAATTCCACAACCACCCTCTCAGCGAAAGGCTTCTTGAGGGGAAAGCTCTAACTCTGTGAGATGATTTCACAGAACACAAAGAAGTTTCTCAGAAAGCTTCTTTCTTTTTGTTATCGGAGAATATTTCCTTTGGCCCTATAGTCTTCTAAGGGATCCGAAATATCTGTTCTCAGATTCCACAGAAATAAGGCTAGCAAAGAGATCCACGAAATACAGATGTAACTCTGTGAGATGAATTAACAGAACACTAAGCAGTTTCTCAGAAAGTTTCTTTCCAGATTTCATCTGAGGATATTTCCTTTTTCACCATAGCCCTCTATGGGCTTCCATATATCACTTTGCCAATTCCACAACAACTGTCTTATCGAAAGGCTTCTTGAGGGGAAAGCTCTAACTCTGTGAGATGATTTCACAGAACACAAAGAAGTTTCTCAGAAAGCTTCTTTCTCTTTGTTATCGGAGGATATTTCCTTTGGCCCTATAGTCTTCAAAGGAATCTGAAATATCGGTTCTCAGATTCCACAGAAATAACGCCAGCAAAGAGATCCACGAAATACAGATGTAACTCTGTGAAATGAAGTAACAGGCCACTAAGCAGTTTCTCAGAAAGCTTCTTTCCAGATTTCATCTGAGGATATTTCCTTTTTCACCATAGCCCTCTATGGGCTTCCATATATCACTTTTCCAATTCCACAACAACTGTCTTATCGAAAGGCTTCTTGAGGGGAAAGCTCTAACTCTGTGAGATGATTTCACAGAACACAAAGAAGTTTCTCAGAAAGCTTCTTTCTCTTTGTTATCGGAGGATATTTCCTTTGGCCCTATAGTCTTCAAAGTGATCCGAAATATCTGTTTTCAGATTCCACAGAAATAAGGCTAGCGAAGAGATCCACGAAATACAGATGTAACTCTGTGAGATGAATTAACAGAACACTAAGCAGTTTCTCAGAAAGCTTCTTTCCAGATTTCATCTGAGGATATTTCCTTTTTCACCATAGCCCTCTATGGGCTTCCAAATATTACTTTGCCAATTCCACAAGAACTGTCTTAGCGAAAGGCTTCTTGAGGGGAAAGCTGTAACTCTGTGAGATGATTTCAAAAAACACAAAGAAGTTTCTCCGAAAGCTTCTTTCTCTTTGTTATCGGAGGATATTTCCTTTGGCCCTATAGTCTTCAAAGGAATCTGAAATATCGGTTCTCAGATTCCACAGAAATAACGCCAGCAAAGAGATCCACGAAATACAGATGTAACTCTGTGAAATATATTAACAGAACACTAAGCAGTTTCTCAGAAAGCTTCTTTCCAGATTTCATCTGAGGATATTTCCTTTTTCACCATAGCCCTCTACGGGCTTCCAAATATCACTTTGCCAATTCCACAAGAACTGTCTTAGCGAAAGGCTTCTTGAGGCGAAAGCTGTAACTCTGTGAGATGATTTCACAGAACACAAAGAAGTTTCTCAGAAAGCTTCTTTCTCTTTGTTATTGGAGGATATTTCCTTTGGCCCTATAGTCTCCAAAGTGATCCGAAATATCTGTTTTCAGATTCCACAGAAGTAAGGCTAGCAAAGAGATCCACGAAATACAGATGTAACTCTGTGAGATGAATTAACAGAACACTAAGCAGTTTCTCAAAAAGCTTCTTTCCAGATTTCATCTGAGGATATTTCCTTTTTCTCCATAGCCCACTATGGGCTTCCAAATATCACTTTTCCAATTCCACAAGAACTGTCTTAGCGAAAGGCTTCTTGAGGGGAAAGCTGTAACTCTGTGAGATGATTTCAAGAAACACAAAGAAGTTTCTCAGAAAGCTTCTTTCTCTTTGTTATCGGAGGATATTTCCTTTGGCCCTATAGTCTTCAAAGGGATCCGAAATATCTGTTTTCAGATTCCAAAGAAATAAGGCTAGCAAGGAGATTCACGAAATACAGATGTAACTCTGTTGAGATGAATTAACAGAACACTAAGCATTTTCTGAGAAAGTTTCTTTCCAGATTTCATCTGAGGATATTTCCTTTTTCACCATAGCGCTCTATGGGCTTCCAAATATGACTTTGCCAATTCCACAAGAACCGTCTTAGCGAAAGGCTTCTTGAGGGGAAAGCTGTAACTCTGTGAGATGATTTCACAGAACACAGAGAAGTTTCTCAGAAAGCTCCTTTCTCTTTGTTATCGGAGGATATTTCCTTTGGCCCTATAGTCTTCTAAGGGATTCGAAATATCTGTTCTCAGATTCCACAGAAATAAAGCTAGCAAAGATATCCAGGAAATACAGATGTAACTCCGTCCGATGAATTAACAGAACACTAAGCCGTTTCTCAGAATGCTTCTTTGGAGATTTCATTTGAGGATATTTCCTTTTTTACCATAGCCCTCTATGGTGTTCCAAATATCACTTTGCCAATTCCACAAGAACCGTCTTAGCGAAAGGCTACTTGAGGGTAAAGCTGTAACTCTGTGAGATGATTTCACAGAACACAAAGAAGTTTCACAGAAAGCTTCTTTCTCTTTGTTATCGGAGGATATTTCCTTTGGCCCTATAGTCTTCAAAGTGATCCGAAATATCTGTTCTCAGATTACACAGAAGTAAGGCTAGCAAAGAGATCCACGAAATACAGATGAGACTCTGTGAGATGAATTAACAGAACACTAAGCAGTTTCTCAGAAAGCTTCTTTCCATATTTCATCTGAGGATATTTCCTTTTTCACCATAGCCCTCTATGCGCTTCCAAATATCACTTTTCCAATTCCACAAGAACTGTCTTAGCAAAAGGCTTCTTGAGGGGAAAGCTGTAACTCTGTGAGATGATTTCACAGAAGACAAAGAAGTTTCTGAGAAAGCTTCTTTCTCTTTGTTATTGGAGGATATTTCCTTTGGCCCTATAGTCTTCTAAGGGATCCGAAATACCTGCTCTCAGATTCCACAGAAATAAGGCTAGCAAAGAGATCCACGAAATACAGATGTAACTCTGTGAGATGAATTAACAGAACACTTAGCAGTTTCTCACAAAGCTTCTTTCCAGATTTCATCTGAGGATATTTCCTTTTTCACCATAGCCCTCTATGGGCTTCCAAATATCACTTTGCCAATTCCACAAGAACTGTCTCAGAGAAAGGCTTCTTGAGGGGAAAGCTGTAACTCTGTGAGATGATTTCACAGAACACAAAGGAGTTTCTCAGAAACTTCTTTCTCTTTGTTATCGTAGGATATTTCCTTTGGCCCTATAGTCTTCAAAGGGATCCGAAATATCTGTTGTCAGATTCCACAGAAATAAGGCTAGCAAAGAGATCCATGAAATACAGATGTAACTCTGTGAGATGAATTAACAGAAAACTAAGCAGTTTCTCAGAAAGCTTCTTTCCAGATTTCATCTGAGGATATTTCCTTTTTCACCATAGCCCTCTACGGGCTTCCAAATATCACTTTGCCAATTCCACAACCACTCTCTCAGCGAAAGGCTTCTTGAGGGGAAAGCTCTAACTCTGTGAGATGATTTCACAGAACACAAAGAAGTTTCTCAGAAAGCTTCTTTCTCTTTGTTATCGTAGGATATTTCCTTGGGCCCTATAGTCTTCAAAGTGATCCGAAATATCTGTTTTCAGATTACACAGAAATAAGGCTAGCAAAGAGATCCATGAAATACAGATGTAACTCTGTGAGATGAATTAACAGAACACCAAGCAGTTTCTCAGAAAGCCTCTTTCCAGATTTCATCTGAGGATATTTCCTTTTTCACCATAGACCTCTACGCGCTTCCAAATATCACTTTGCCAATTCCACAGGAACTCTCTTAGTGAAAGGCTTCTTGAGGGGAAAGCTGTAACTCTGTGAGATGATTTCAAAGAACACAAAGAAGTTTCTCAGAAACCTTCTTCCTCTTTTTTATCGGAGGATATTTCCTTTGGTCCTATAGTCTTCTAAGGGATCCGAAATATCTGTTCTCAGATTCCACAGAAATAAGGCTAGCAAAGAGATCCAGGAAATACAGATGTAACTCTGTGAGATGAATTAACAGAACACTTAGCAGTTTCTCAGAAAGCTTCTTTGCAGATTTCATCTTAGGATATTTCCTTTTTTCCCATAAACCTCTAATGGTTTCCAAATATCACTTTTCCAATTCCACAAGAACCGTCTTAGCGAAAGGCTTCTTGAGGCAAAAGCTGTAACTCTGTGAGTTGATTTCACAGAACACAAATAAGTTTCTAAGAAAGATTCTTTCTCTTCGTTATTGAAGGATTTTCCTTTGGCCCTATAGTCTTCTAAGGGATCCGAAATATCTGCTCTCAGATTCCACAGAAATAAGGCTAGCAAAGAGATCCACGAAATACAGATGTAACTCTGTGAGATGAAATAACAGAACACTTAGCAGTTTCTCAGAAAGCTTCCTTCCAGATTTCTTCTGAGGATATTTCCTTTTTCACCATAGCCCTCTATGGGCTTCCAAATATCACTTTGCCAAATCCACAAGAACTGTCTCAGAGAAAGGCTTCTTGAGGGGAAAGCTGTAACTCTGTGAGATGATTTCACAGAACACAAAGGAGTTTCTCAGAAAACTTCTTTCTCTTTGTTATCGTAGGATATTTCCTTTGGCCCTATAGTATTCAAAGGGATCCGAAATATCTGTTCTCAGATTCCACAGAAATAAGGCTAGCAAAGGGATCCACGAAATACAGATGTAACTCTGTGAGATGAATTAGGAGAACACTAAGCAGCTTCTCAGAAAGCTTCTTTCCAGATTTCATCTGTGGATATTTCCTTTTTTACCATAGCCCTCTATGGGCTTCCAAATATGACTTTGCCAATTCCACAAGAACCGTCTTAGCGAAAGGCTTCTAGAGGGGAAAGCTGTAACTCCGTGAGATGATTTCACAGAACACAGAGAAGTTTCTTAGAAAGCTCCTTTCTCTTTGTTATCGGAGGATATTTCCTTTGGCCCTATAGTCTTCTAAGGGATTCGAAATATCTGTTCTCAGATTCCACAGAAATAAGGCTAGCAAATATATCCATGAAATACAGATGTAACTCCGTCCGATGAATTAAGAGAACACTAAGCAGTTTCTCAGAATGCTTCTTTCCAGATTTCATTTGAGGATATTTCCTTTTTTACCATAGCCCTCTATGGTCTTCCAAATATTACTTTGCCAATTCCACAAGAACCGTCTTAGCGAAAGGCTTCTTGAGGGGAAAGCTGTAACTCTGTGAGATGATTTCACAGAACACAAAGAAGTTTCTCAGAAAGCTTCTTTCTCTTTTTTATCGGGGATATTTCCTTTGGCCCTATAGTCTTCAAAGTGATCCGAAATATCTGTTCTCAGATTCCACAGATACAAGGCTAGCAAAGAGATCCACGAAATACAGATGTAACTCTGTGAGATGAATTAACAGAACACTAAGCAGTTTCTCAGAAAGCTTCTTTCCAGATTTCCTCTGAGGATATTTCCTTTTTCACCATAGCCCTCTATGGGCTTCCAAATATCTCGTTGCCAATTTCACAAGAACTGTCTTAGCGAAAGGCTTCTTGAGGGGAAAGCTGTAATTCTGTGAGATGATTTCACAGAACACAAAGAAGTTACTCAGAAAGCTTCTTTCTCTTTGTTATCGGAGGATATTTCCTTTGGCCCTGTATTCTTCTAAGGGATCCGAAATATCTGTTCTCAGATTCTACAGAAATAAGGCTAGCAAAGAGATCCACGAAATACAGATGTAACTCTGTGAGATGAATTAACAGAACACTAAGCAGTTTCTCAGAAAGCTTCTTTCCGGAATTCATCGGAGGATATTTCCTTTATCACCATAGCTCTCTATTGGCTTCCAAATATCACTTTGCCAATTCCACAAGAACTGTCTTGGCGAAAGGCTTCTTGAGGGGAAAGCTGTAACTCTGTGAGATGATTTCAGAGAACACAAAGAAGTTTCTCAGAAAGCTTCTTTCTCTTTGTTATCGGAGGATATTTCCTTTGGCCCTATAGTCTTCAAAGTGATCCGAAATATCTGTTCTCAGATTACACAGAAGTAAGGCTAGCAAAGAGATCCACGAAATACAGATGAAACTCTGTGAGATGAATTAACAGAACACTAAGCAGTTTCTCAGGAAGCTTCTTTCCATATTTCATCTGAGGATATTTCCTTTTTCACCATAGCCCTCTATGCGCTTCCAAATATCACTTTTCCAATTCCACAAGAACTGTCTTAGCAAAAGGCTTCTTGAGGGGAAAGCTGTAACTCTGTGAGATGATTTCACAGAACACAAAGAAGTTTCACAGAAAGCTTCTTTCTCTTTGTTATTGGAGGATATTTCCTTTGGCCCTACAGTCTTCTAAGGTATCCGAAATATCTGCTCTCAGATTCCACAGAAATAAGGCTAGCAAAGAGATCCACGAAATACAGATGTAACTCTGTGAGATGAATTAACAGAACACTAAGCAGTTTCTCAGAAAGCTTCTATCCAGATTTCATCTGAGGATATTTCCTTTTTCACCATAGCCCTCTATGGGTTTCCAAATATCACTTTGCCAATTCCACAAGAACTGTCTCAGAGAAAGGCTTCTTGAGGGGAAAGCTGTAAATCTGTGAGATGATTTCACAGAACACAAAGGAGTTTCTCAGAAAACTTCTTTCTCTTTGTTATCGTAGGATATTTCCTTTGGCCCTATGGTCTTCAAAGGGATCCGAAATATCTGTTCTCAGATTCCACAGAAATAAGGCTAGCAAAGAGATCCACGAAATACAGATGTAACTCTGTGAGATGAATTAACAGAACACTAAGCAGTTTCTCAGAAAGCTTCTTTCCAGATTTCATCTGTGGATATTTCCTTTTTTTACCATAGCCCTCTATGGGCTTCCAAATATGACTTTGCCAATTCCACAAGAACCGTCTTAGCGAAAGGCTTCTTGAGGGGAAAGCTGTAACTCTGTGAGATGATTTCACAGAACACAGAGAAGTTTCTCAGAAAGCTCCTTTCTCTTTGTTATCAGAGGATATTTCCTTTGGCCCTATAGTCTTCTAAGGGATTCGAAATATCTGTTCTCAGATTCCACAGAAATAAGGCTAGCAAAGATATCCAGGAAATACAGATGTAACTCCGTCCGATGAATTAAGAGAACACTAAGCCGTTTCTCAGAATGCTTCTTACCTGATTTCATTTGAGGATATTTCCTTTTTACCATAGCCCTCTATGGTGTTCCTAATATCACTTTGCCAATTCCACAAGAACCGTCTTAGCGAAAGGCTTCTTGAGGGGAAAGCTGTAACTCTGTGAGATGATTTCACAGAACACAAAGAAGTTTCTCAGAAAGCTTCTTTCTCTTTGTTATCGGAGGATATTTACTTTGGCCCTATAGTCTTCAAAGTGATCCGAAATATCTGTTCTCAGATTACACAGAAGTAAGGCTAGCAAAGAGATCCCCGAAATACAGATGAAACTCTGTGAGATGAATTAACAGAACACTAAGCAGTTTCTCAGAATGCTTCTTTCCAGATTTCATTTGAGGATATTTCCTTTTTTAACATAGCCCTCTATGGTCTTCCAAATATCACTTTGCCAATTCCACAAGAACCGTCTTAGCGAAAGGCTTCTTGAGGGGAAAGCTGTAACTCTGTGATATGATTTCACAGAACACAAAGAAGTTTCTCAGAAAGCTTCTTTCTCTTTGTTATCGGAGGATATTTCCTTTGGCCCTATAGTCTTCAAAGGGATCCGAAATATCTGCTCTCAGATTCCAGAGAAATAAAGCTAGCAAAGAGATCCAAGCAATACAGATGTAACTCTGTGAGATGAATTAACAGAACACTTAGCAGTTTCTAGGAAAGCTTCTTTCCAGATTTCATCTGAGGATATTTCCTTTTTCACCATAGCCCTCTATGGGCTTCCAAATATCACTTTGCCAATTCCACAAGAACTGTCTCAGAGAAAGGCTTCTTGAGGGGAAAGCTGTAACTCTGTGAGATGATTTCACAGAACACAAAGGAGTTTCTCAGAAAACTTCTTTCTCTTTGTTATCGTAGGATATTTCCTTTGGCCCTATAGTCTTCAATGGGATGCGAAATATCTGTTCTCAGATTCCACAGAAATAAGGCAAGCAAAGAGATCCACGAAATACAGATGTAACTCTGTGAGATGAATTAACAGAACACTAAGCAGTTTCTCAGAAAGCTTCTTTCCAGATTTCATCTGAGGATATTTTCTTTTTCACCTTAGCCATCTACGCGGTTCCAAATATCACTTTTCCAATTCCACAGGAACTCTCTTAGCGAAAGGCTTCTTGAGGGGAAAGCTCTAACTCTGTGAGATGATTTCACAGAACACAAAGAAGTTTCTCAGAAAGCTTCTTTCTCTTTGTTATCGGAGGATATTTCCTTTGGCCCTATAGTCTTCAAAGGGAAACGAAATATCTGTTCTCAGATTCCACAATAATAAGAGTAGCAAAGAGATCCACGAAACACAGATGTAACTCTGTGAGATGATTTAACAGAACACTAAGCAGTTTCTCAGAAAGCTTCTTTCCAGATTTCATCTGAGGATATTTCGTTTTTCACCATAGCCCTCTATCGGCTTCCAAATATGACTTTGTCAATTCCACAAGAAGTGTCTTAGGGAAAGGCTTCTTGAGGGGACAGCTGTAACTCTGTGAGATGATTTTACAGAACACAAAGAAGTTTCTCAGAAAGCTTCTTTCTCTTTGATATCGGAGGATATTACTTTGGCCCTATAGTCTTCTAAGGGATCCGAAATATCTGTTCTCAGATTCCACAGAAATAAGGCTAGCAAAGAGATCCAGGAAATACAGATGTAACTCTGTCAGATGAATTAACAGAACACTTAGCAGTTTCTCAGAAAGCTTCTTTCCAGATTTCATCTGAGGATATTTCCTTTTTTCCCATAGGCCTCTAAGGGTTTTCAAATATCACTTTGCCAATTCCACAAGAACCGTCTTAGCGAAAGGCTTCTTGAGGGGAAAGCTGGAACTCTGTGAGATGATTTCAAAGAACACAAAGAAGTTTCTCAGAAAGTTTCTTTCTCTTTGTTATCGGAGGATATTTCCTTTGGCCCTATAGTCTTCTAAGGGATCCGAAATATCTTTTCTCAGATTCCACAGAAATAAGGCTAGCAAAGAGATCCACGAAATACAGATGTAACTCTGTGAGATGAATTAACAGAACATGAAGCAGTTATTCAGAAAGCTTCTTTCCAGATTTCATCTAAGGATATTTCCTTTCTCACCGTTGCCCTCTAAGGGCTACCAAATATCACTTTTCCAATTCAACAAGAACTGTCTTATCGGAAGGATTCTTGAGGGGAAAGCTGTAACTCGGTGAGATGATTTCACCGAACACAAAGAAGTTTCTCAGAAAGTTTCTTTCTCTTTGTTATCGGAGGATATTTCCTTTAGTCCTATATTCTTCTAAGGGATCCGAAAAATCATTTCTCAGATTCCACAGAAATAAGACTAGCAAAGAGATCCACGATATAAAGATGTAACTCTGAGAAATGAATTAACAGAACACTAAGCAGTTTCTCAGAAAGCTTCTTTCCAGATTTCATCGGAGGAAATTTCCATTATCACCATAGCTCTCTATGGGCTTCGAAATATCACTTTGCCAATTCCACAACAACTGTCTTAGCGAAAGGCTTCTTGAGGGAAAGCTGTAACTCTGTGAGATGATTTCAAAGAACACAAAGAAGTTTCTCAGAAAGCTTCTTTCTCTTTGTTATCGGAGGATATTTCCTATGGCCCTATAGTCTTCATAGGGATCCGAAATATCTCTTCTCAGATTCCACAGAAATAACGCTAGTAAAGAGATCCACGAAATACAGATGTAACTCTGTGAGATCAATTAACAGAACACTAAGCAGTTTCTCAGAAAGTTTCTTTCCAGATTTCATCTGAGGATATTTCCTTTTTCACCATAGCCCTCTATGGGCTTCCAAATATCACTTTGCCAATTCCACAAGAACTGTCTTAGCGAAAGGCTTCTTGAGGGGAAAGCTGTAACTCTGTGAGATGATTTCACAGAACACAGAGAAGTTTCTCAGAAAGCTCCTTTCTCTTTGTTATCGGAGGATATTTCCTTTGGCCCTATAGTCTTCTAAGGGATTCGAAATATCTGTTCTCAGATTCCACAGAAATAAGGCTAGCCACGATATCCACGAAATACAGATGTAACTCCGTCCGATGAATTAACAGAACACTAAGCAGTTTCTCAGAATGCTTCTTTCCAGATTTCATTTGAGGATATTTCCTTTTTTACCATAGCCCTCTATGGTCTTCCAAATATCACTTTGCCAATTCCACAAGAACCGTCTTAGCGAAAGGCTTCTTGAGGGGAAAGCTGTAACTCTGTGAGATGATTTCACAGAACACAAAGATGTTTCTCAGAAAGCTTCTTTCTCTTTGTTATTGGAGGATATTTCCTTTGGCCCTATAGTCTTCAAAGGGATCCGAAATATCTGTTCTCAGATTCCACAGAAATAAGGCTAGCAAAGAGATCCACGAAATACAGATGTAACTCTGTGAGATGAATTAACAGAACACTAAGCAGTTTCTCAGAAAGTTTCTTTCCAGATTTCATCTGAGGATATTTCCTTTTTCACCATAGCCCTCTATGGGCTTCCAAATATCACCTTGCCAAATCCACAATAACTGTCTAGGCGAAAGGCTTCTTGAGGGGAAAGCTGTAACTCTGTGAGATGATTTCACAGAACACAAAGAAGTTTCTCATAAAGTTTCTTTCTCTTTGCTATCGGAGGATATTTACTTTTGCCCTATATTATTCAAAGGGATACGAAATATCTGTTCTCAGATTCCACAGAAATAAGGCTAGCAAAGAGATCCACGAAATACAGATGTAACTCTGTAGGATGAATTAACAGAACACTAAGCAGTTTCTCAGAAAGCTTCTTTCCAGATTTCACCTTAGGATATTTCCTTTTTCACCATAGCCCTCTATGGGCTTCCAAATATCACTTTGACAATTCCACAAGAACTGTCTTAGCGAAAGTCTTCTTGAGGTGAAAGCTGTAACTCTGTGAGATGATTTCACAGAACACAAAGAAGTTTATCATAAAGATTCTTTTGTTTGTTATCGGAGGATATTTCCTTTGGCCCTATAGTCTTCAAAGTGATCCGAAATATCTGTTCTCAGATTCCTCAGAAATAAGGCTAGCAAAGAGATCCACGAAATACAGATGTAACTCTGTGAGATGAATTAACAGAACACTAAGCAGTTTCTCAGAAAGCTTCTTTCCAGATTTCATCTGAGGATATTTCCTTTTTCACCTTAGCCCTCTATGGGATTCCAAATATCACTTTGTCAATTCCACAAGAACTGTCTTAGCGAAAGGATTTTTGAGGGGAAAACTGTAACTCTGTGAGATGATTTCACAGAACACAAAGAAGTTTCTCAGAAAGCTTCTTTCTCTTTGTTATCGGAGGATATTTCCTTTGGCCTTACATACGTCTAAGGGATCCGAAATATCTTTTCTCAGATTCCACAGAAAGAAGGCTAGCAAAGACATCCAAGAAATACAGATGTAACTCTGTGAGATGAATTAAAAGAACACTAAGCAGTTTCTCAGAAATCTTCTTTCCAGATTTCATCTGAGTTTATTTCCTTTTTCACAATAGCCCTCTATGGGCTACCAAATATCACTTTGCCAATTCCACAACAACTGTCTTAGCGAAAGGCTTCTTGAGGGGAAAGCTGTATATCTGTGAGATGATTTCACAGAATACAAAGAATTTCTCAGAAAGCATCTTTCTCTTTGTTATCGGAGGATATTTTCTTTGGCCCTATAGTCTTCAAAGGGATCCGAAGAAACTGTTCTCAGATTCCACGGAAATAAGGCTAGCAAAGACATCCACGAAACACAGATGTAACTCTGTGAGATGAATTAACAGAACACTAAGCAGATTCTCAGAAAGCTTCTTTCCAGATTTCATCTGAGGATATTTCCTTTTTCACCATAGCCCTCTGTGGGCTTCCAAATGTCACTTTCCCAATTCCACAAGAACTGTCTTAGCGAAAGGCTTCTTGAGGGGAAAGCTGTAACTCTGTGAGATGATTTCACAGAACACAAAGAAGTTTCTCAGAAAGCTTCTTTCTCTTTGTTATCGGAGGATATTTCCTTTGGCCCTATAGTCTTCAAAGGGATCCGAAATATCTGTTCTCAGATTCCACAGAAATAATGCTAGCAAAGAGATCCACGAAATACAGATGTAACTCTGTGAGATGAATTAATAGAACACTAATCAGTTTCTCAAAAAGCTTCTTTCCAGATTTCATCTGAGGATATATCCTTTTTCACCATAGCACTCGAAGGGCTTCCAAATATCACTTTGCCAATTCCACAAGAACTGTCTTAGCGAAAGGCTTCTTGAGGGGAAAGCTGTAACTCTGTGAGATGATTTCACAGAACACAAAGAAGTTTCTCAGAAACCTTCTTTCTCTTTTTTATCGCAGGATATTTCCTTTGACCCTATATTCTTCTAAGGGATCTGAATTATCTGTTCTCAGATTCCAAGAAATAAGGCTAGCAAAGAGATCAACGAAATACAGATGTAACTCGGTGAGATGAATTAACAGAACACTAAGCAGTTTCTCAGAAGCTTCTTTCCAGATTTCATCTGAGGATATTTCCTTTTTCACCATAGCCCTCTATGGGCTTCCAAATATCACTTTGCCAATTCCACAACAACAGTCTTAGCGAAAGGCTTCTTGAGGGGAAAGTTGTAACTCTGCGAGATGATTTCACAGAACACAAAGAAGTTTCTCCGAAAGCGTCTTTCTCTTTGTTATCGGAGGATATTTCCTTTGGCCCTATAGCCTTCAAAGGGATCCGAAATATCTGTTCTCAGATTCCACAGAAATAAGGCTAGCAAAGAGATCCACGAAATAGAGATGTAACTCTGTGAGTTGAATTAACAGAACACTAGGCAGTTTCTCAGAAAGCATGTTTCCAGATTTCATCTGAGGATATTTCCTTTTTCACCATAGCCCTCTATGGGCTTCCAAATATTAGTTTGCCAATTCCACAAGAACTGTCTTAGAGAAAGGCTTCTTGAGGGGAAAGCTGTAACTCTGTGAGATGATTTCAAAGAACACAAAGAAGTTTCTCAGAAGGCTTCTTTCTCTTTGTTATAGGAGGATATTTCCTTTGGCCCTATAGTCTTCTAAGGGATCCGAAATATCTGTTCTCAGATTCCAGAGTAATAAGGCTAGCAAAGAGATCCACGAAATACAGATGTAACTCTGTGAGATGAATTAACAGAACACTACGCAGTTTCTCAGAAAGCTTCTTTCCAGATTTCATCGGAGGATATTTCCTTTATCACCATAGCTCTCTATGGGATTCCATATATCACTTTGCCAATTCCACAACAACTGTTTTAGCGAAAGGCTTCTTGAGGGGAAAGCTGTAACTCTGTGAGATGATTTCAAAGAACACAACGAAGTTTCTCTGAAAGCTTCTTTCTGTTTGTTATCGGAGGATATTTCCTTTGGCCCTATAGTCTTCAAAGGGATCCGAAATATCTGTTCTCAGATTCCACAGAAATAAGGCTAGCAAAGAGATCCACGAAATACAGATGTAACTCTGTGAGATGAATTAACAGAACACTAAGCAGTTTCTCAAAAAGCTTCTTTCCAGATTTCATCTGAGGATATTTCCTTTTTCACCATAGCCCTCTATGGGCTTCCAAATATCAGTTTGCCAATTCCACAAGAACTGTCTTTGCGAAATGCTTCTTGAGGGGAAAGCTGTAACTCTGTGAGATGATTTCACAGAACACAAAGAAGTTTCTCAGAGCGCTTCTTTCTCTTTGTTATCGGAGGATATTTCCTTTGGCCCTATATTCTTCTAAGGGATCCGAAATATCTGTTCTCAGATTCCACAGAAATAAGGCTAGCAAAGAGACCCACGAAATACAGATGTAACTCTGTGAGATGAATTAACAGAACACTAAGCAGTTTCTCAGACAGCTTCTTTCCAGATTTCATCGGAGGATATTTCCTTTATCACCATAGCTCTCTATGGGCTTCCAAATATCACTTTGCCAATTCCAGAAGAACTGTCTTAGCGAAAGGCTTCTTGAGGGGAAAGCTGTAACTCTGTGCGATGATTTCACAGAACTCAAAGAAGTTTCTCCGAATGCCTCTTTCTCTTTGTTATCGGAGAATATTTCCTTTGGCCCTATAGACTTCAAAGGGATCCGAAATATCTGTTGTCAGATTCCACTGAAATAACGCTAGCAAAGAGATCCACGAAATACACATGAAACTCTGTGAGATGAATTAACAGAACACTAAGCAGTTTCTCAGAAAGTTTCTTTCCAGATTTCATCTGAGGATATTTCCTTTTTCACCGTGGCCCTCTAGGGGTCCAAATATCACTTTGCCAATTCCACTAGAACTGTCTTAGCGAAAGGCTTCTTGAGGGGAAAGCTGTAACTCTGTGAGATGATTTCACAGAACACAAAGAAGTTTCTCATAAAGCTTCTTTCGCTTTGTTATCGGAGGATATTTCCTTTGTCCCTATAGTCTTCTAAGGGATCCGAAATATCTGTTCTCAGATTTCACAGAAATAAGGCTAGCAAGGAGATCCAGGAAATACAGATGTAACTCTGTCAGATGAATTAACAGAATACTAAGCAGTTTCTCAGAAAGCTTCTTTTCAGATTTCATCTGAGGATATTTCATTTTTTACCATAGCCCTCTAAGGGCTTCCAAATATCACTTTGCCAATTCCACAAGAACGGTCTGAGCGAAAGGCTTCTTGAGGGGAAAGCTGTAACTCTATGAGATGATTTCACAGAACACAAAGAAATTTCTCATAAAGCTTCTTTCTGTTTGTTATCGGAGGATATTTCCTTTCGCCCTGTAGTCTTTAAAGGGATCCGAAATATCTGTTCTCAGATTCCACAGAAATAATGCTAGCAAAGAGATCCACGAAATACAGATGTAACTCTGTGAGATGAATTAACAGAACACTAAGCAGTTTCTCAGAAAGCTTCTTTCCAGATTTCATCTGAGGATATTTCCTTTTTCACCATAGCCCTGTATGGGCTTCCAAATATCACTTTGTAAATTCCACAAGAACTGTCTTAGCGGAAGGCTTCTAGAGGGGAAAGGTGTAACTCTGTGAGATGATTTCACAGAACACAAAGAAGTTTCTCATAAAGCTTCTTTCTCTTTGTTATCGGTGGATATTTCCTTTGGCCCTATAGACTTTAAAGGGATCCGATATATCTGTTCTCAGATTCCAAAGAAATAGGCTAGCAAAGAGATCCACGAAATACAGATGTAACTCTGTGAGATGAATTAACAGAACACAAAGAAGTTTCTCAGAAAGCTTCTTTCCAGATTTCATTTGAGGATATTTCCTTTTTCACCATAGCCCTCTAGGGGTTCCAAATATCACTCTGCCATTTCCACAAGAACTGTCTTAGCGAAAGACTTCTTGAGAGGAAAGCTGTAACTCTGTGAGATGATTTCTCAGAACACAAAGAAAATTCTCAGAAAGCTTCTTTCTCTTTGTTATCTGAGGATATTTCCTTTGGCCCTATAGTCTTCTAAGGGATCCGAAATATCTGTTCTCAGATTCCACAGAAATAAGGCTAGCAAAGAGATCCACGAAATACAGATGTAACTCTGTGAGATGAATTAACAGAACACTGAGCAGTTTCTCAGAAAGCTTCTTTCCACATTTCATCTGAGGAAATTTCTTTTTCACCATAGCCATCTATGCGGTTCCAAATATCACTTTGCCAATTCCACAAGATCTGTCTTAGCGAAAGGCTTATTGAGGGGCAAGCTGTAACTATGTGAGATGATTTCACAGAACACAAAGAAGTTTCTCAGAAAGCTTCTTTCTCTTTGTTATCGGAGGATATTACCTTTGGCCCTATAGTCTTCATAGGGAAACGAAATATCTGTTCTCAGATTCCACAATAATAAGACTAGCAAAGAGATCCACGAAATACAGATGTAACTCTGTGAGATGAATTAACAGAACACTAAGTAGTTTCTCAGAAATCTTCTTTCCAGATTTCATCTGAGGATATTTCCTTTTTCTCCATAGCCCTCTATGCGCTTCCAAATATCACTTTGCCAATTCCACAAGAACTGTCTTAGCGAAAGGCTTCTTGAAGGGAAAGCTGTAACTCTGTGAAATGATTTCATAGAAAACAAAGAAGTTTCTCAGAAAGCTTCTTTCTCTTTGTTATCGGAGGATATTTCCTTTAGCCCTATAGTCTTCTAAGGGATCCAAAATATCTGTTCTCTGATTTCACAGAAATAAGGCAAGCAAAGAGATCCACGAAATACAGATGTAACACGGTCAGATGAATTAACAAAACACTAAGCAGTTTCTCAGAAAGCTTCTTTCCAGGTTTCATCTGTGGATATTTCCTTTTTCACCTTAGCCTTCTATGGGCTTCCAAATATCACTTTGCAATTCCACATGAACCGTCTTAGCGACAGGCTTCTTGAGGGGAAAGCTGTAACTCTGTGAGATGATTTCACAGAAAACAATGAAGTTTCTCAGAAAGCTTCTTTCTCTTTGTTATCGGAGGATATTTCCTTTTTCCCTATAGTCTTCTAAGGGATCCGAAATATCTGTTCCTAGACTTCACAGAAATAACGTTAGCAAAGAGATCCACGAAATACAGATGTAACTCTGTGAGGTGAATTAACAGAACACTAAGGAGCTTCTCAGAAAGCTTCTTTCCAGATTTCATCTGAGGATATTTCATTTTTCACCATAGCCCTCTAAGGGCTTCCAAATATACCTTTGCCAATTCCACAAAAACTGTCATAGCGAAAGGCTTCTTGAGGGGAAAGCTGTAACTCTGTGAGATGATTTCACAGAACACAAAGAAGTTTCTCAGAAAGCTTCTTTTTCTTTGTTATTGGAGGATATTTCCTTTGGAACTATAGTGCTCTGAGGGATCCGAAATATCTGTTCTCAGATTTCACAGAAATAAGGCTAGCAAAGAAATCCACGAAATACAGATGCAACTATGTGAGATGAATTAACAGAACACTAAGCAGTTTCTCAGAAAGCTTCTTTCCAGATTTCATCTGAGGACATTTCCTTTTTCACCATAGCCCTCTATGGGCTTCCAAATAACACTTTGCAAATTCCACAAGAACTGTCTTAGCGAAAGGATTCTTGAGGGAAAAGCTGTAACTCTGTGAGATGATTTCAGAGAACACAAAGAAGTTTTGCAGAAAGCATCTTTCTCTTTGTTATCGCAGAATATTTCCTTTGGCCCTATAGTCTTCAAAGGAATCTGAAATATCTGTTCTCAGATTCCACAGAAATAAGGCTAGCAAAGAAATCCACGAAATACAGATGTAACTATGTGAGATGAATTAACAGAACACTAAGCAGTTTCTCAGAAAGCTTCTTTCCAGATTTCATCTTAGGATATTTCCTTTTTCACCATAGCCCTCTATGGGCTTCCAATATCACTTTGCCAATTCCACAAGAACTGTCTTAGCGAAAGGCTTCTTGTGGTTAAAGCTGTAACTGTGTGAGGTGATTTCACAGAACACAAAGGAGTTTCTCAGAAAGCTTCTTTCTCTTTTTTATCGGAGGATATTTCCTTTGGCCCTATATTCTTCTAAGGGATCCGAAATATCTTTTCTCAGAGTCCACAGAAATAAGGCTAGAAAAGAGACCCAGGAAATACAGATGTAACTCGGTGAGATGAATTATCAGAACACTAAGCAGTTTCTCAGAAAGTTTCTTTCCAGATTTCATCTGAGGATATTTCCTATTTCACCATAGCCCTCTATGGGCTTCCAAATATCACTTTGCCAATTCCACAAGAACTGTCTTAGCGAAAGGTTTCTTGAAGGGAAAGCTGTAACTCTGTGAGATGATTTCAAAGAACACAAAGAAGTTTCTCAGAAAGCTTCTTTCTCTTTGTTATCGGAGGATATTTCCTTTGGCCCTATATTCTTCTAAGGGATCAGAAATATATGTTATCAGATTCCAAGAAATAAGGCTAGCAAAGAGATCCACGAAATACAGATGTAAATCGGTGAGATGAATTAACAGAACACTAAACAGTTTCTGAGAAACCTTCTTTCCAGATTTCATCTGAGGATATTTCCTTTTTCACCATAGCCCTCTATGGGCTTCCAAATATCACTTTGCCATTTCCACAACAACTGTCTTAGCGAAAGCCTTCTTGAGGGGAAAGCTGTAACTCTGTGAGATGATTTCACAGAACACAAAGAAGTTTCTCCGAAAGCATATTTCTCTTTGTTATCGGAGGATATTTCCTTTGGCCCTATAGTCTTCAAAGGGATCCGAAATATCTGTTCTCAGATTCCACAGAATTAAGGCTAGCAAAGAGTTCCACGAAATACAGATGTAACTCTGTGAGATGAATTAACAGAACACTAGGCAGTTTCTCAGAAAGCATCTTTCCAGATTTCATCTGAGGATATTTCCTTTTTTACCAAAGCCCTCTAAGGTCTTCCAAATATCACTTTGCAAATTCCACAAGAACTGTCTTAGCGAAAGGCTTCTTGAGGGGAAAGCTGAAACTCTGTGAGATGATTTCACAGAACACAAAGAAGTTTCTCATAAAGCTTCTTTCTCTTTGTTATCGGAGGATATTTCCTTTGGCCCTATATTCTTCTAAGGAATCCGAAATATCTTTTCTCAGAGTCCACAGAAATAAGGCTAGAAAAGAGACCCACGAAATACAGATGTAACTCGGTGAGATGAATTAACCGAACACTAAGCAGTTTCTCAGAAAGCTTCTTTCCAGATTTCATCTGAGGATATTTCCTTTTTCACCATAGCCCTCTATGGGCTTCCAAATATCACTTTGCCAATTCCACAAGAACTGTCTTAGCGAAAGGCTTCTTGTGGTTAAAGCTGTAACTCTGTGAGATGATTTCACAGAACACAAAGGAGTTTCTCAGAAAGCTTTTTTCTCTTTGTTATCGGAGGATATTTCCTATGGCCCTATATTCTTCTAAGGGATCCGAAATATCTGTTCTCAGATTCCACAGAAATAAGGCTAGCAAAGACATCCACGAAAGACAGATGTAACTCTGTGAGATGAATTAACAGAACACTAAGAAGTTTCTCATAAAGCTTCTTTCCAGATTTCATCTGAGGATATTTCCTTTTTCACCATAGCCCTCTATGGGCTTCCAAATATCACTTTGCCAATTCCACAAGAACTGTCTTAGCAAAAGGTTTCTTGAAGGGAAAGCTGTAACTCTGTGAGGTGATTTCAAAGAACACAAAGAAGTTTCTCAGAAAGCTTCTTTCTCTTTCTTATCGGAGGATATTTCCTTTGGCCCTATAGTCTTCTAAGGGATCCGAAATATCTGTTCTCAGATTCCAAGAAATAAGGCTAGCAAAGAGATCCACGAAATACAGATGTAACTCGGTGAGATGAATTAACAGAACACTAAGCAGTTTCTGAGAAAGCTTCTTTCCAGATTTCATCTGAGGATATTTCCTTTTTCATCATAGCCCTCTATGGGCTTCCAAATATCGCTTTGCCATTTCCACAGCAACTGTCTTAGCGAAAGGCTTCTTGAGGGGAAAGCTGTAACTCTGTGAGATGATTTCAAAGAACACAAATTAGTTTCTCCAAAAGCATCTTTCTCTTTGTTATCGGAGGATATTTCCTTTGGCCCTATATTCTTCAAAGGGATCCGAAATATCTGTTCTCAGATTCCACAGAATAAAGGCTAGCAAAGAGATCCACGAAATACAGATGTAACTCTGTGAGATGAATTAACAGAACACTGAGCAGTTTCTCAGAGAGCTTCTTTCCAGATTTCATCTGAGGATATTTCCTTTTTCACCGAAGCCCTCTATGGGCTTCCAAATATCACTCTGCCAATTCCACAAGAACTGTCTTAGCGAAAGGCTTCTTGAGGGGAAAGCTGAAACTCTGTGAGATGATTTCACAGAACACAAATAAGTTTCTCATAAAGCTTCTTTCTCTTTGATATCGGAGTTTATTTCCTTTGGCCCTATAGTCTTCAAAGGGATCCGAAATATCTGTTCTCAGATTCCACAGAAATAAGGCTAGCAAAGAGATCCACGAAATACCGATGTAACTCTGTGAGATGAATTAACAGAACACTAAGCAGTTTCTCAGAAAGCTTCTTTCCAGATTTCATCTGAGGATAATTCCTTTTTCAACATGGCCCTCTATGGGCTTCCAAATATCTCTTTGCCAATTCCACAAGAACTGTCTTAGCGAAAGGCTTCTTGAGGGGAAAGCTGTAACTCTGTGAGATGATTTCAAAGAACACAAAGAAGTTTCTCTGAAAGCTTCTTTCTCTTTGTTATCGGAGGATATTTCCTTTGTCCCTATAGTCTTCAAAGGGATCCGAAATATCTGTTCTCAGATTCCACAGAAATAAGGCTAGCAAAGAGATCCACGAAATACAGATGTAACTCTGTGAGATGAATTAACAGAACACTAAGCATTTTCTGAGAAAACTTCTTTCTAGATTTCATCAGAGGATATTTCCTTTTTCACCATAGCCCTCTATGGGCTACCAAATATCACTTTGCCAATTACACAAGAACTGTCTTAGCGAAAGGCTTCTTGAGGGGAAAGCTGTAACTCTGTGAGATGATTTCACAGTACACAAAGAAGTTTCTCAGAAAGCTTCTTTCTCTTTGTTATCGGAGGATATTTCCTTTGGCCCTATAGTCTTCTAAGAGCTCCGAAATATCTGTTCTCAGATTCCACAGAAATAAGGCTAGCAAAGAATTCCACGAAATACAGATGTAACTCTGTGAGATGAATTAACAGAACACTAAGCAGTTTATCAGAAAGCTTCTTTCCAGATTTCATCTGAGGATATTTCCATTTTCACCACAGCCCTCTATGGGATTCCAAATATCACTTTGCCAATTCCACAAGAACTGTCTTAGCGAAAGGCTCCTTGAGGGGAAAGCTGTAACTCTGTGAGATGATTTCACAGAACACAAAGAAGTTTCTCTGAAAGCTTCTTTCTCTATGTTATCGGAGGATATTTCCTTTGGCCCTATAGTCTTCAAAGGGATCCGAAATATCTGCTCTCGGATTCCACAGAAATAAGGCTAGCAAAGAGATCCACGAAATACAGATGTAACTCTGTGAGATGAATTAACAGAACACTAAGCAGTTTCTCAGAAAGCTTCTTTCCAGATTTCATCTGAGGATATTTCCTTTTTCACCATAGCCCTCTATGGGCTTCCAAATATCACTTTGCCAATGACACAAGAACTGTCTTAGCGAAAGGCTTCTTGAGGGGAAAGCTGTAACTCTGTGAGATGATATCACAGAAAACAAAGAAGTTTCTCAGAAAGCTTCATTCTCTTTGTTATTGGAGGATATTTCCTTTGGCCCTATAGTCTTCTAAGGGATCCGAAATATCTATTCTCAGATTCCACAGAAATAAGGCTAGCAAAGAATTCCACGAAATACAGACGTATCTCTGTGAGATGAATTAACAGAACACTAAGCAGTTTCTCAGAAAGCTTCTTTCCAGATTACATCTGAGGAAATTTCCTTTTTCACCACAGCCCTCTATGGGCTTCCAAATATCACTTTGCCAATTCCACAAGAACTGTCTTAGCGAAAGGCTTCTTGAGGGGAAAGCTGTAACTCTGTGAGATGATTTCACAGAACACAAAAAAGTTTCTCAGAGAGCATCTTTCTCTTTTAAATCGGAGGACATTTCCTTTGGCCCTGTAGTCTTCAAAGGGATCCGAAACATCTGTTCTCAGATTCCACAGAAATAAGGCTAGCAAAGAGATCCACGAAATACAGATGTAACTGTGTGAGATGAATAACAGAACACTAAGCATTTTCTTAGAAAGCTTCTTTCCAGATTTCATCTGAGGATATTTCCTTTTTCACCATAGCCCTCTATGCGCTTCCAAATATCACTTTGCCTATTCCACAAGAACTGTCTTAGCGAAAGGCTTCTTGAAGGGAAAGCTGAAACTCTGTGAGATAATTTCACAGAACACAAAGAAGTTTCTCATAAAGCTTCTTTCTCTTTGTTATCGGAGGATATTTCCTTTGGCCCTATAGTCTTCAAAGGGATCCGAAATATCTGTTCTCAGATTCCACAGAAATAAGACTAGCAAACAGATCCACGAAATACATATGTAACTCTGTGAGATGAATTAACAGAACACTAAGCAGTTTCTCAGAAAGCTTCTTTCCAGATTTCATCTGAGGATATTTCCTTTTTCATCATAGCCCTCTATGGGCTTCCCAATACCACTTTGCGAATTCCACAAAAACTGTCTAATTGAAAGGCTTCTTGGATGGAAAGCTGTAACTCTGTGAGATGATTTCACAGAACACAAAGGAGCTTCTCAAAAAGCTTCTTTCTCTTTGTTATCGGAGGATATGTCCTTTGGCCCTATAGTCTTCTAAGGGATCCGAAATATCTGTTCTCAGATTCCACAGAAATAAGGCTAGCAAAGAGATCCACGAAATACAGATGTAACTCTGTGAGATGAATTAACAGAACACTAAGCAGTTTCTCAGAGAGCTTCTTTCCAGATTTCATCTGAGGATATTTCCTTTTTCACCATAGCCCTCTATGGGCTTCCAAATATCACTCTGCCAATTCCACAAGAACTGTCTTAGCGAAAGGCTTCTTGAGGGGAAAGCTGAAACTCTGTGAGATGATTTCACAGAACACAAAAAGTTTCTCATAAAGCTTCTTTTTCTTTCTTATCGGAAGATATTTCCTTTGGCCCTATATTCTTCTAAGGGATCCGAAATATCTGTTCTCAGATTCCACAGAAATAAGGCTAACAAAGAGATCCACGAAATACAGATGTAGCTCTGTGGGATGAATTAACAGGACACAAAGCATTTTCTGAGAAAGCTTCTTTCCAGATTTCATCAGAGGATATTTCCTTTTTCACCATAGCCCTCTATGGGCTACCAAATATCACTTTGCCAATTCCACAAGAACTGTCTTAGCGAAAGGCTTCTTGAGGGGAAAGCTGTAACTCTGTGAGATGATTTCACAGAACACAAAGAAGTTTCTCAGAAAGCTTCTTTCTCTTTGTTATGGGAGGATATTTCCTTTGGCCCTATAGTCTTCAAAGGGATCCGAAATATCTGTTCTCAGATTCCACAGAAATAAGGCTAGCAAAGAGATCCACGAAATACAGAAGTAACTCTGTGAGATGAATTAACAGAACACTAAGCAGTTTCTCAGAAAGCTTCTTTCCAGATTTCATCTGAGGATAATTCCTTTTTCAACATGGCCCTCTATGGGCTTCCAAATATCACTTTGCCAATTCCACAAGAACTGTCTTAGCGAAAGGCTTCTTGACGGGAAAGCTGTAACTCTGTGAGATGATTTCACAGAACACAAAGAGGTTTCTCTGAAAGCTTCTTTCTCTTTGTTATCGGAGGATATTTCCTTTGGCCCTATAGTCTTCAATGGGATCCGAAATATCTGTTCTCAGATTCCACAGAAATAAGGCTAGCAAAGAGATCCACGAAATACAGATGTAACTCTGTGAGATGAATTAACAGAACACTAAGAAGTTTCTCAGAAAGCTTCTTTCCAGATTTCATCTGAGGGTATTTCCTTTTTCACCATAGCCCTCCATGGGCTTCCAAATATCACTTTGCCAATTCCACAAGAACTGTCTTAGCGAAAGGCTTCTTGAGGGGAAAGCTGTAACTCTGTGAGATGATTTCACAGAACACAAAGAAGTTTCTCAGAAAGCTTCCTTCTCTTTGTTATCGGAGGATATTTCCTTTGACCCTATAGTCTTCAAAGGGATCCGCAATATCTGTTCTCAGATTCCGCAGAAATAAGACTAGCAAAGAGATCCACGAAATTCATATGTAACTCTGTGAGATGAATAAACAGAACACTAAGCAGTTTCTCAGAAAGCTTCTTTCCAGATTTCATCTGAGGATATTTCCTTTTTCACCATAGCCCTCTATGGGCTTCCAAATATCACTTTGCGAATTCCACAAGAACTGTCTTAGCGAAAGGCTTCTTGAGGGGAAAGCTGTAACTCTGTGAGATGATTTCACAGAACACAAAGAAGTTTCTAAGAAAGCTTCTTTCTCTTTGTAATCGGAGGATATTTCCTTTGGCCCTATAGTCTTCAAAGGGATCCGAAATATCTGTTCTCAGATTCCACAGAAATAAGGCTAGCAAAGAGATACACGAAATACAGATGTAACTCAATGAGATGAGATAACAGAACACTAAGCAGTTTCTCAGAAAGCTTCTTTCCAGATTTCATCTGAGGATATTTCCTTTTTCACCATAGCCCTCTATGGGCTTCGAAATATCACTTTGCCAATTCCACAAGAACAGTCTTAGCGAAAGGCTCCTTGAGAGGAAAGCTGTAACTCCGTGAGATGATTTCACAGAACACAACGAAGTTTCTCAGAAAGCTTCTACTCTTTGTTATCGGAGGATATTTCCGTTGGCCCTATAGTCTTCAAAGGGATCCGAAATATCTGTTCTCAGATTCCACAGAAATAAGGCTAGCAAAGAGATCCACGAAATACAGATGTAACTCTGAGAGATGAATTAACAGAACACTAAGCAGTTTCTCAGAAAGCTTCTTTCCAGATTTCATCTGAGGATATTTCCTTTTTCACCATAGCCCTCTATGGGCTTCCAAATATCACTTTGCCAATTCCACATGAACTGTCTTAGCGAAAGGCTCCTTGAGAGGAAAGCTGTAACTCTGTGAGATGATTTCAGGGAACACAAAGAAGTTTCTCAGAAAGCTACTTTCTCTTTGTTATCGGAGGATATTTACTTTGGCCCTATAGTCTTCAAAGGGATCCGAAATATCTGTTTTCAGATTCCACAGAAATAAGGCTAGCAAAGAGATCCACGAAATACAGATGTAACTCTGTGAGATGAATTAACAGAACACTAAGCAGTTTCCCAGAAAGCTTCTTTCCAGATATCATCTGAGGATATTTTCTTTTTCACCATAGCCCTCTATGGGCTTCCAAATATCACTTTGCCAATTCCACAAGAACTGTCTTAGCGAAAGGCTCCTTGAGGGGAAAGCTGTCACTCTGTGAGATGATTTCACAGAACACAACGAAGTTTCTCAGAAAGCTTCTTTCTCTTTGATATCTTAGGATATTTCCTTTGGCCCTGTAGTCTTCAAAGGGATCCGAAATATCTGTTCTCAGATTCCACAGAAAAAAGGCTAGCAAGGAGATCCACGAACTACAGATGTAACTTTGTGAGATGAATTAACAGAACACTAAGCAGTTTCTCAGAAAGCTTCTTTCCAGATTTCATCTGAGAACATTTCCTTTTTCACCATAGCCCTCTATGGGCTTCCAAATATCACTTTGCCAATTCCACAACAACTGTCTTAGCGAAAGGCTTCTTGAGAGGAGAGCTGTAACTCTGTGAGATGATTTCACAGAACACAAAGAAGTTTCTCAGAAAGCTTCTTTCTCTCTGATATCGGAGTTTATTTCTTTTGGCCCTATAGTCTTCAAAGGGATCGGAAATATCTGTTCTCAGATTCCACAGAAATAAGGCTAGCAAAGAGATCCACGAAATACAGATGTAACTCTGTGAGATGAATTAACAGAACACTAAGCAGTTTCTCAGAAAGCTTCTTTCCGGATTTCATCTGAGGATAATTCCTTTTTCAACATGGCGCTCTATGCCCTTCCAAATATCACTTTGCCAATTCCAAAAGAACTGTCTTAGCGAAAGGCTTCTTGAGGGGAAAGCTGTAACTCTGTGAGATGATTTCACAGAACACAAAGGAGTTTCTCAGAAAGCTTCTTTCTCTTTGTTATCGGAGGATATTTCCTTTGCCCTTATAGTCTTCAAAAGGATCCTAAATATCTGTTCTCAGATTCCACAGAAATAAGGCTAGCAAAGAGATCCAAGAAATACAGATGTAACTCTGTTAGATGATTTCACAGAACCCAAAGAAGATTCTCAGAAAGCTTAATTCTCTTTGTTATCGGAGGATATTTCCTTTGGCTCTATAGTCTTCTAAGGGATCCGAAATATCTATTCTCAGATTCCACAGAAAAAAGGCTAGCAAAGAATTCCACGAAATACAGATGCAACTCTGTGAGATGAATTAACAGAACACTAAGAGTTTCTCAGAAAGCTTCTTTCCAGATATCATCTGAGGATATTTCCTATTTCACCACAGCCATCTATGGGCTTCCAAATATCAATTTGCCAATTCCACAAGAACTGTCTTAGCGAAAGGCTTCTTGTGGGGAAAGCTGTAACTCTGTGAGATGATTTCACAGAACACAAAGAAGTTTCTCAGAAAGCTTCTTTCTCTTTGTTATCGGAGGATATTTCCTTTGGCCCTATAGTCTACTATGGGATCCGAAATATCTATTCTCAGATTCCACAGAAATAAGCCTAACAATGCATTCCACGAAATACAGATGCAACTCTGTGAGATGAATTAACAGAACACTAAGAGTTTCTCAGAAAGCTTCTTTCCAGATATCATCTGAGGATATCTCCTTTTTGACCACAGCCCTCTATGGGCTTCCAAATATCACTTTGCCTATTCCACAGGAACTGTCTTAGCGAAAGGCTTCTTGTGGGTAAAGCTGTAACTCTGTGAGATGATTTCACAGACAACAAAGAAGTTTCTCAGAAAGCTTCTTTCTCTTTGTTATTGGAGGATATTTCCTTTGGCCCTATAGTCTTCTAAGGGATCCGAAATATCTGTTCTCAGATTCCACAGAAATAAGGCTAGCAAAGAGATCCACGAAATACAGATGTAACTCTGTGAGATGAATTAACAGAACACTTAGCAGTTTCTCAGAAAGCTTCTTTCCAGATTTCATCTGAGGATATTTCCTTTTTCACCACAGCCCTCTACGGGCTTCCAAATATCACTTTGCCAATTCCACAAGAACTGTCTTAGCGACGGGCTTCTTGTGGGTAAAGCTGTAACTCTGTGAGATGATTTCAAGGAACACAAAGGAGTTTCTCAGAAAAATTCTTTCTCTTTGTTATCGGAGGATATTTCCTGGCCCTATAGTCTTCTAAGGGAAAAGAAATATCTGTTCTCAGATTCCACAATAATATGACTAGCAATGAGATACACGAAATACAGATGTAACTCTGTGAGATGAATTAACACAACACTAAGCAGTTTCTCATAAAGCTTCTTTCCAGATTTCATCTGAGGGTATTAACTTTTTCACCATAGTCCTCTATGGGCTTCCAAATATCACTTTGCCAATTCCACAAGAACTGTCTTAGCGAAAGGCTTCTTGAGGGGAAAGCTGTAACTCTGTGAGATGATTTCACAGAACACAAAGAAGTTTCTCAGAAAGCTTCCTTGTCTTTGATATCGGAGTTTATTTCCTTTGGCCCTATAGTCTTCAAAGGGATCCGAAATATCTGTTCTCAGATTCCGCAGAAAAAAGCCTGGCAAAGAGATCCACGAAATTCATATGTAACTCTGCGAGATGAATTAACAGAACACTAAGCAGTTTCTCAGAAAGCTTCTTTCCAGATTTCATCGGAGGATATTTCCTTTTTCATCATAGCCCTCTATGCGCTTCCAAATATCACTTTGCCAATTCCACAAGAACTGTCTTAGCGAAAGGCTTCTTGAGGGGAAAGCTGTAACTCTGTGAGATGATTTCACAGAACACAAAGAAGTTTCTCAGAAAGCTTCTTTCTCTTTGTTATCGGAGGATATTTCCTTTGGCCCTATAGTCTTCTAAGGGTTCCGAAATATCTGTTCTCAGATTCCAGAGAAATAAGGCTAGCAAAGAGATCCACGAAATACACATGTAACTCTGTGAGATGAATTAACACAACACTAAGCAATTTCTCAGAAAGCTTCTTTCCAGATTTCATTTGCGGACATTTCCTTTTTCACCACAGCCCTCTATGGGCTTCCAAATATCACTTTGCCAATTCCACAACAACTGTCTTAGCGAAAGGCTTCTTGAGGGGAAAGCTGCAACTCTGTGAGATGATTTCACAGAACACAAATAAGTTTCTCAGAAAGCTTCTTTCTCTTTGTTATCGGAGGATATTTCCTTTGGCCCTGTAGTCTTCAAAGGGATCCGAAATATCTGTTCTCAGATTCCACAGAAATAAGGCTAGCAAAGAGATCCACGAAATACAGATGTAACTCTGAGAGATGAATTAACAAAACTCTAAGCAGTTTCTCAGAAAGCTTCTTTCCAGATTTCATCTGAGGATATTTCCTTTTTCACCATAGCCCTCTATGGGCTTCCAAATATCACTTTGAAAATTCCACAAGAACTGTCTTAGCGAAAGGCTCCTTGAGGGGAAAGCTGTAACTCTGTGAGATGATTTCAGAGAACACAACGAAGTATCTCAGAAAGCTTCTTTCTCTTTGTTATCGGAGGATATTTGCTTTGGCCCTATAGTCTTCAAAGGGATCCGAAATATCTGTTTTCAGATTCCACAGAAATAAGGCTAGCAAAGACATCCATGAAATACAGATGTAACTCTGTGAGATGAATTAAGAGAACACTAAGCAGTTTCCCAGAAAGCTTCTTTCCAGATTTCATCTGAGGATATTTTCTTTTTCACCATAGCCCTCTATGGGCTTCCAAATATCACTTTGCCTATTCCACAAGAACTGTCTTAGCGAAAGGCTCCTTGAGGGGAAAGCTGTCACTCTGTGAGATGATTTCACAGAACACAACGAAGTTTCTCAGAAAGCTTCTTTCTCTTTGTTATCGGAGGATATTTCCTTTGGCCCTATAGTCTTCAAAGGGATCCGAATATCTGTTCTCATTCCACAGAATTAAGGCTAGCAAGGAGATCCACGAAATACAGATGTAACTCTGTGAGATCAATTAACAGAACACTAAGCAGTTTCTCAGAAAGCTTCTTTCCAGATTTCATCTGAGGATATTTCCTTTTCCAACATGGCCCTCTATGCCCTTCCAAATATCACTTTGACAATTCCAAAAGAACTGTCTTAGCGAAAGGCTTCTTGAGGGGAAAGCTGTAACTCTGTGAGATGATTTCACAGAACACAAAGGAGTTTCTCAGAAAGCTTCTTTCTCTTTGTTATCGGAGGATATTTCCTTTGCCCTTGTAGTCTTCAATGGGATCCGAAATATCTGTTCTCAGATTCCACAGAAATAAGGCTAGCAAAGAGATCCACGAAATACAGATGTAACTCTGTGAGATGATTTCACAGAACCCAAAGAAGTTTCTCAGAAAGCTTAATTCTCTTTGTTATCGGAGGATATTTCCTTTGGCTCTATAGTCTTCTAAGGGATCCGAAATATCTATTCTCAGATTCCACAGAAATAAGGCTAGCAAAGAATTCCACGAAATACAGATGCAACTCTGTGAGATGAATAAACAGAACACTAAGAGTTTCTCAGAAAGCTTCTTTCCAGATATCATCTGAGGATATTTCCTATTTCACCACAGCCATCTATGGGCTTCCAAATATCACTTTGCCAATTCCACAACAACTGTCTTAGCGAAAGGCTTCTTGAGGGGAAAGCTGTAACTCTGTGAGATGATTTCACAGAACACAAAGAAGTTTCTCAGAAAGCTTCTTTCTCTTTGTTATCGGAGGATATTTCATTTGGCCCTATAGTCTTCTAAGGGATCCGAAATATCTATTCTCAGATTCCACAGAAATAAGCCTAACAAAGCATTCCACGAAATACAGATGCAACTCTTTGAGATGAATTAACAGAACACTAAGAGTTTCTCAGAAATCTTCTTTCCAGATTTCATCTGAGGATATTTCCTTTTTGACCACAGCCCTCTATGGGCTTCCAAATATCACTTTGCCTATTCCACAAGAACTGTCTTAGCGAAAGGCTTCTTGTGGGTAAAGTTGTAACTCTGTGAGATGATTTCACAGACAACAAAGAAGTTTCTCAGAAAGCTTCTTTCTCTTTGTTATTGGAGGATATTTCCTTTGGCCCTATAGTCTTCTAAGGGATCCGAAATATCTGTTCTCAGATTCCAAGAAATAAGGCTAGCAAAGAGATCCACGAAATACAGATGTAACTCGGTGAGATGAATTAACAGAACACTAAGCAGTTTCTGAGAAAGCTTCTTTCCAGATTTCATCTGAGGATATTTCCTTTTTCATCATAGCCCTCTATGGGCTTCCAAATATCGCTTTGCCATTTCCACAGCAACTGTCTTAGCGAAAGGCTTCTTGAGGGGAAAGCTGTAACTCTGTGAGATGATTTCAAAGAACACAAATTAGTTTCTCCAAAAGCATCTTTCTCTTTGTTATCGGAGGATATTTCCTTTGGCCCTATATTCTTCAAAGGGATCCGAAATATCTGTTCTCAGATTCCACAGAATAAAGGCTAGCAAAGAGATCCACGAAATACAGATGTAACTCTGTGAGATGAATTAACAGAACACTGAGCAGTTTCTCAGAGAGCTTCTTTCCAGATTTCATCTGAGGATATTTCCTTTTTCACCGAAGCCCTCTATGGGCTTCCAAATATCACTCTGCCAATTCCACAAGAACTGTCTTAGCGAAAGGCTTCTTGAGGGGAAAGCTGAAACTCTGTGAGATGATTTCACAGAACACAAATAAGTTTCTCATAAAGCTTCTTTCTCTTTGATATCGGAGTTTATTTCCTTTGGCCCTATAGTCTTCAAAGGGATCCGAAATATCTGTTCTCAGATTCCACAGAAATAAGGCTAGCAAAGAGATCCACGAAATACCGATGTAACTCTGTGAGATGAATTAACAGAACACTAAGCAGTTTCTCAGAAAGCTTCTTTCCAGATTTCATCTGAGGATAATTCCTTTTTCAACATGGCCCTCTATGGGCTTCCAAATATCTCTTTGCCAATTCCACAAGAACTGTCTTAGCGAAAGGCTTCTTGAGGGGAAAGCTGTAACTCTGTGAGATGATTTCAAAGAACACAAAGAAGTTTCTCTGAAAGCTTCTTTCTCTTTGTTATCGGAGGATATTTCCTTTGTCCCTATAGTCTTCAAAGGGATCCGAAATATCTGTTCTCAGATTCCACAGAAATAAGGCTAGCAAAGAGATCCACGAAATACAGATGTAACTCTGTGAGATGAATTAACAGAACACTAAGCATTTTCTGAGAAAACTTCTTTCTAGATTTCATCAGAGGATATTTCCTTTTTCACCATAGCCCTCTATGGGCTACCAAATATCACTTTGCCAATTACACAAGAACTGTCTTAGCGAAAGGCTTCTTGAGGGGAAAGCTGTAACTCTGTGAGATGATTTCACAGTACACAAAGAAGTTTCTCAGAAAGCTTCTTTCTCTTTGTTATCGGAGGATATTTCCTTTGGCCCTATAGTCTTCTAAGAGCTCCGAAATATCTGTTCTCAGATTCCACAGAAATAAGGCTAGCAAAGAATTCCACGAAATACAGATGTAACTCTGTGAGATGAATTAACAGAACACTAAGCAGTTTATCAGAAAGCTTCTTTCCAGATTTCATCTGAGGATATTTCCATTTTCACCACAGCCCTCTATGGGATTCCAAATATCACTTTGCCAATTCCACAAGAACTGTCTTAGCGAAAGGCTCCTTGAGGGGAAAGCTGTAACTCTGTGAGATGATTTCACAGAACACAAAGAAGTTTCTCTGAAAGCTTCTTTCTCTATGTTATCGGAGGATATTTCCTTTGGCCCTATAGTCTTCAAAGGGATCCGAAATATCTGCTCTCGGATTCCACAGAAATAAGGCTAGCAAAGAGATCCACGAAATACAGATGTAACTCTGTGAGATGAATTAACAGAACACTAAGCAGTTTCTCAGAAAGCTTCTTTCCAGATTTCATCTGAGGATATTTCCTTTTTCACCATAGCCCTCTATGGGCTTCCAAATATCACTTTGCCAATGACACAAGAACTGTCTTAGCGAAAGGCTTCTTGAGGGGAAAGCTGTAACTCTGTGAGATGATATCACAGAAAACAAAGAAGTTTCTCAGAAAGCTTCATTCTCTTTGTTATTGGAGGATATTTCCTTTGGCCCTATAGTCTTCTAAGGGATCCGAAATATCTATTCTCAGATTCCACAGAAATAAGGCTAGCAAAGAATTCCACGAAATACAGACGTATCTCTGTGAGATGAATTAACAGAACACTAAGCAGTTTCTCAGAAAGCTTCTTTCCAGATTACATCTGAGGAAATTTCCTTTTTCACCACAGCCCTCTATGGGCTTCCAAATATCACTTTGCCAATTCCACAAGAACTGTCTTAGCGAAAGGCTTCTTGAGGGGAAAGCTGTAACTCTGTGAGATGATTTCACAGAACACAAAAAAGTTTCTCAGAGAGCATCTTTCTCTTTTAAATCGGAGGACATTTCCTTTGGCCCTGTAGTCTTCAAAGGGATCCGAAACATCTGTTCTCAGATTCCACAGAAATAAGGCTAGCAAAGAGATCCACGAAATACAGATGTAACTGTGTGAGATGAATAACAGAACACTAAGCATTTTCTTAGAAAGCTTCTTTCCAGATTTCATCTGAGGATATTTCCTTTTTCACCATAGCCCTCTATGCGCTTCCAAATATCACTTTGCCTATTCCACAAGAACTGTCTTAGCGAAAGGCTTCTTGAAGGGAAAGCTGAAACTCTGTGAGATAATTTCACAGAACACAAAGAAGTTTCTCATAAAGCTTCTTTCTCTTTGTTATCGGAGGATATTTCCTTTGGCCCTATAGTCTTCAAAGGGATCCGAAATATCTGTTCTCAGATTCCACAGAAATAAGACTAGCAAACAGATCCACGAAATACATATGTAACTCTGTGAGATGAATTAACAGAACACTAAGCAGTTTCTCAGAAAGCTTCTTTCCAGATTTCATCTGAGGATATTTCCTTTTTCATCATAGCCCTCTATGGGCTTCCAAATACCACTTTGCGAATTCCACAAAAACTGTCTAATTGAAAGGCTTCTTGGATGGAAAGCTGTAACTCTGTGAGATGATTTCACAGAACACAAAGGAGCTTCTCAAAAAGCTTCTTTCTCTTTGTTATCGGAGGATATGTCCTTTGGCCCTATAGTCTTCTAAGGGATCCGAAATATCTGTTCTCAGATTCCACAGAAATAAGGCTAGCAAAGAGATCCACGAAATACAGATGTAACTCTGTGAGATGAATTAACAGAACACTAAGCAGTTTCTCAGAGAGCTTCTTTCCAGATTTCATCTGAGGATATTTCCTTTTTCACCATAGCCCTCTATGGGCTTCCAAATATCACTCTGCCAATTCCACAAGAACTGTCTTAGCGAAAGGCTTCTTGAGGGGAAAGCTGAAACTCTGTGAGATGATTTCACAGAACACAAAAAGTTTCTCATAAAGCTTCTTTTTCTTTCTTATCGGAAGATATTTCCTTTGGCCCTATATTCTTCTAAGGGATCCGAAATATCTGTTCTCAGATTCCACAGAAATAAGGCTAACAAAGAGATCCACGAAATACAGATGTAGCTCTGTGGGATGAATTAACAGGACACAAAGCATTTTCTGAGAAAGCTTCTTTCCAGATTTCATCAGAGGATATTTCCTTTTTCACCATAGCCCTCTATGGGCTACCAAATATCACTTTGCCAATTCCACAAGAACTGTCTTAGCGAAAGGCTTCTTGAGGGGAAAGCTGTAACTCTGTGAGATGATTTCACAGAACACAAAGAAGTTTCTCAGAAAGCTTCTTTCTCTTTGTTATGGGAGGATATTTCCTTTGGCCCTATAGTCTTCAAAGGGATCCGAAATATCTGTTCTCAGATTCCACAGAAATAAGGCTAGCAAAGAGATCCACGAAATACAGAAGTAACTCTGTGAGATGAATTAACAGAACACTAAGCAGTTTCTCAGAAAGCTTCTTTCCAGATTTCATCTGAGGATAATTCCTTTTTCAACATGGCCCTCTATGGGCTTCCAAATATCACTTTGCCAATTCCACAAGAACTGTCTTAGCGAAAGGCTTCTTGACGGGAAAGCTGTAACTCTGTGAGATGATTTCACAGAACACAAAGAGGTTTCTCTGAAAGCTTCTTTCTCTTTGTTATCGGAGGATATTTCCTTTGGCCCTATAGTCTTCAATGGGATCCGAAATATCTGTTCTCAGATTCCACAGAAATAAGGCTAGCAAAGAGATCCACGAAATACAGATGTAACTCTGTGAGATGAATTAACAGAACACTAAGAAGTTTCTCAGAAAGCTTCTTTCCAGATTTCATCTGAGGGTATTTCCTTTTTCACCATAGCCCTCCATGGGCTTCCAAATATCACTTTGCCAATTCCACAAGAACTGTCTTAGCGAAAGGCTTCTTGAGGGGAAAGCTGTAACTCTGTGAGATGATTTCACAGAACACAAAGAAGTTTCTCAGAAAGCTTCCTTCTCTTTGTTATCGGAGGATATTTCCTTTGACCCTATAGTCTTCAAAGGGATCCGCAATATCTGTTCTCAGATTCCGCAGAAATAAGACTAGCAAAGAGATCCACGAAATTCATATGTAACTCTGTGAGATGAATAAACAGAACACTAAGCAGTTTCTCAGAAAGCTTCTTTCCAGATTTCATCTGAGGATATTTCCTTTTTCACCATAGCCCTCTATGGGCTTCCAAATATCACTTTGCGAATTCCACAAGAACTGTCTTAGCGAAAGGCTTCTTGAGGGGAAAGCTGTAACTCTGTGAGATGATTTCACAGAACACAAAGAAGTTTCTAAGAAAGCTTCTTTCTCTTTGTAATCGGAGGATATTTCCTTTGGCCCTATAGTCTTCAAAGGGATCCGAAATATCTGTTCTCAGATTCCACAGAAATAAGGCTAGCAAAGAGATACACGAAATACAGATGTAACTCAATGAGATGAGATAACAGAACACTAAGCAGTTTCTCAGAAAGCTTCTTTCCAGATTTCATCTGAGGATATTTCCTTTTTCACCATAGCCCTCTATGGGCTTCGAAATATCACTTTGCCAATTCCACAAGAACAGTCTTAGCGAAAGGCTCCTTGAGAGGAAAGCTGTAACTCCGTGAGATGATTTCACAGAACACAACGAAGTTTCTCAGAAAGCTTCTACTCTTTGTTATCGGAGGATATTTCCGTTGGCCCTATAGTCTTCAAAGGGATCCGAAATATCTGTTCTCAGATTCCACAGAAATAAGGCTAGCAAAGAGATCCACGAAATACAGATGTAACTCTGAGAGATGAATTAACAGAACACTAAGCAGTTTCTCAGAAAGCTTCTTTCCAGATTTCATCTGAGGATATTTCCTTTTTCACCATAGCCCTCTATGGGCTTCCAAATATCACTTTGCCAATTCCACATGAACTGTCTTAGCGAAAGGCTCCTTGAGAGGAAAGCTGTAACTCTGTGAGATGATTTCAGGGAACACAAAGAAGTTTCTCAGAAAGCTACTTTCTCTTTGTTATCGGAGGATATTTACTTTGGCCCTATAGTCTTCAAAGGGATCCGAAATATCTGTTTTCAGATTCCACAGAAATAAGGCTAGCAAAGAGATCCACGAAATACAGATGTAACTCTGTGAGATGAATTAACAGAACACTAAGCAGTTTCCCAGAAAGCTTCTTTCCAGATATCATCTGAGGATATTTTCTTTTTCACCATAGCCCTCTATGGGCTTCCAAATATCACTTTGCCAATTCCACAAGAACTGTCTTAGCGAAAGGCTCCTTGAGGGGAAAGCTGTCACTCTGTGAGATGATTTCACAGAACACAACGAAGTTTCTCAGAAAGCTTCTTTCTCTTTGATATCTTAGGATATTTCCTTTGGCCCTGTAGTCTTCAAAGGGATCCGAAATATCTGTTCTCAGATTCCACAGAAAAAAGGCTAGCAAGGAGATCCACGAACTACAGATGTAACTTTGTGAGATGAATTAACAGAACACTAAGCAGTTTCTCAGAAAGCTTCTTTCCAGATTTCATCTGAGAACATTTCCTTTTTCACCATAGCCCTCTATGGGCTTCCAAATATCACTTTGCCAATTCCACAACAACTGTCTTAGCGAAAGGCTTCTTGAGAGGAGAGCTGTAACTCTGTGAGATGATTTCACAGAACACAAAGAAGTTTCTCAGAAAGCTTCTTTCTCTCTGATATCGGAGTTTATTTCTTTTGGCCCTATAGTCTTCAAAGGGATCGGAAATATCTGTTCTCAGATTCCACAGAAATAAGGCTAGCAAAGAGATCCACGAAATACAGATGTAACTCTGTGAGATGAATTAACAGAACACTAAGCAGTTTCTCAGAAAGCTTCTTTCCGGATTTCATCTGAGGATAATTCCTTTTTCAACATGGCGCTCTATGCCCTTCCAAATATCACTTTGCCAATTCCAAAAGAACTGTCTTAGCGAAAGGCTTCTTGAGGGGAAAGCTGTAACTCTGTGAGATGATTTCACAGAACACAAAGGAGTTTCTCAGAAAGCTTCTTTCTCTTTGTTATCGGAGGATATTTCCTTTGCCCTTATAGTCTTCAAAAGGATCCTAAATATCTGTTCTCAGATTCCACAGAAATAAGGCTAGCAAAGAGATCCAAGAAATACAGATGTAACTCTGTTAGATGATTTCACAGAACCCAAAGAAGATTCTCAGAAAGCTTAATTCTCTTTGTTATCGGAGGATATTTCCTTTGGCTCTATAGTCTTCTAAGGGATCCGAAATATCTATTCTCAGATTCCACAGAAAAAAGGCTAGCAAAGAATTCCACGAAATACAGATGCAACTCTGTGAGATGAATTAACAGAACACTAAGAGTTTCTCAGAAAGCTTCTTTCCAGATATCATCTGAGGATATTTCCTATTTCACCACAGCCATCTATGGGCTTCCAAATATCAATTTGCCAATTCCACAAGAACTGTCTTAGCGAAAGGCTTCTTGTGGGGAAAGCTGTAACTCTGTGAGATGATTTCACAGAACACAAAGAAGTTTCTCAGAAAGCTTCTTTCTCTTTGTTATCGGAGGATATTTCCTTTGGCCCTATAGTCTACTATGGGATCCGAAATATCTATTCTCAGATTCCACAGAAATAAGCCTAACAATGCATTCCACGAAATACAGATGCAACTCTGTGAGATGAATTAACAGAACACTAAGAGTTTCTCAGAAAGCTTCTTTCCAGATATCATCTGAGGATATCTCCTTTTTGACCACAGCCCTCTATGGGCTTCCAAATATCACTTTGCCTATTCCACAGGAACTGTCTTAGCGAAAGGCTTCTTGTGGGTAAAGCTGTAACTCTGTGAGATGATTTCACAGACAACAAAGAAGTTTCTCAGAAAGCTTCTTTCTCTTTGTTATTGGAGGATATTTCCTTTGGCCCTATAGTCTTCTAAGGGATCCGAAATATCTGTTCTCAGATTCCACAGAAATAAGGCTAGCAAAGAGATCCACGAAATACAGATGTAACTCTGTGAGATGAATTAACAGAACACTTAGCAGTTTCTCAGAAAGCTTCTTTCCAGATTTCATCTGAGGATATTTCCTTTTTCACCACAGCCCTCTACGGGCTTCCAAATATCACTTTGCCAATTCCACAAGAACTGTCTTAGCGACGGGCTTCTTGTGGGTAAAGCTGTAACTCTGTGAGATGATTTCAAGGAACACAAAGGAGTTTCTCAGAAAAATTCTTTCTCTTTGTTATCGGAGGATATTTCCTGGCCCTATAGTCTTCTAAGGGAAAAGAAATATCTGTTCTCAGATTCCACAATAATATGACTAGCAATGAGATACACGAAATACAGATGTAACTCTGTGAGATGAATTAACACAACACTAAGCAGTTTCTCATAAAGCTTCTTTCCAGATTTCATCTGAGGGTATTAACTTTTTCACCATAGTCCTCTATGGGCTTCCAAATATCACTTTGCCAATTCCACAAGAACTGTCTTAGCGAAAGGCTTCTTGAGGGGAAAGCTGTAACTCTGTGAGATGATTTCACAGAACACAAAGAAGTTTCTCAGAAAGCTTCCTTGTCTTTGATATCGGAGTTTATTTCCTTTGGCCCTATAGTCTTCAAAGGGATCCGAAATATCTGTTCTCAGATTCCGCAGAAAAAAGCCTGGCAAAGAGATCCACGAAATTCATATGTAACTCTGCGAGATGAATTAACAGAACACTAAGCAGTTTCTCAGAAAGCTTCTTTCCAGATTTCATCGGAGGATATTTCCTTTTTCATCATAGCCCTCTATGCGCTTCCAAATATCACTTTGCCAATTCCACAAGAACTGTCTTAGCGAAAGGCTTCTTGAGGGGAAAGCTGTAACTCTGTGAGATGATTTCACAGAACACAAAGAAGTTTCTCAGAAAGCTTCTTTCTCTTTGTTATCGGAGGATATTTCCTTTGGCCCTATAGTCTTCTAAGGGTTCCGAAATATCTGTTCTCAGATTCCAGAGAAATAAGGCTAGCAAAGAGATCCACGAAATACACATGTAACTCTGTGAGATGAATTAACACAACACTAAGCAATTTCTCAGAAAGCTTCTTTCCAGATTTCATTTGCGGACATTTCCTTTTTCACCACAGCCCTCTATGGGCTTCCAAATATCACTTTGCCAATTCCACAACAACTGTCTTAGCGAAAGGCTTCTTGAGGGGAAAGCTGCAACTCTGTGAGATGATTTCACAGAACACAAATAAGTTTCTCAGAAAGCTTCTTTCTCTTTGTTATCGGAGGATATTTCCTTTGGCCCTGTAGTCTTCAAAGGGATCCGAAATATCTGTTCTCAGATTCCACAGAAATAAGGCTAGCAAAGAGATCCACGAAATACAGATGTAACTCTGAGAGATGAATTAACAAAACTCTAAGCAGTTTCTCAGAAAGCTTCTTTCCAGATTTCATCTGAGGATATTTCCTTTTTCACCATAGCCCTCTATGGGCTTCCAAATATCACTTTGAAAATTCCACAAGAACTGTCTTAGCGAAAGGCTCCTTGAGGGGAAAGCTGTAACTCTGTGAGATGATTTCAGAGAACACAACGAAGTATCTCAGAAAGCTTCTTTCTCTTTGTTATCGGAGGATATTTGCTTTGGCCCTATAGTCTTCAAAGGGATCCGAAATATCTGTTTTCAGATTCCACAGAAATAAGGCTAGCAAAGACATCCATGAAATACAGATGTAACTCTGTGAGATGAATTAAGAGAACACTAAGCAGTTTCCCAGAAAGCTTCTTTCCAGATTTCATCTGAGGATATTTTCTTTTTCACCATAGCCCTCTATGGGCTTCCAAATATCACTTTGCCTATTCCACAAGAACTGTCTTAGCGAAAGGCTCCTTGAGGGGAAAGCTGTCACTCTGTGAGATGATTTCACAGAACACAACGAAGTTTCTCAGAAAGCTTCTTTCTCTTTGTTATCGGAGGATATTTCCTTTGGCCCTATAGTCTTCAAAGGGATCCGAATATCTGTTCTCATTCCACAGAATTAAGGCTAGCAAGGAGATCCACGAAATACAGATGTAACTCTGTGAGATCAATTAACAGAACACTAAGCAGTTTCTCAGAAAGCTTCTTTCCAGATTTCATCTGAGGATATTTCCTTTTCCAACATGGCCCTCTATGCCCTTCCAAATATCACTTTGACAATTCCAAAAGAACTGTCTTAGCGAAAGGCTTCTTGAGGGGAAAGCTGTAACTCTGTGAGATGATTTCACAGAACACAAAGGAGTTTCTCAGAAAGCTTCTTTCTCTTTGTTATCGGAGGATATTTCCTTTGCCCTTGTAGTCTTCAATGGGATCCGAAATATCTGTTCTCAGATTCCACAGAAATAAGGCTAGCAAAGAGATCCACGAAATACAGATGTAACTCTGTGAGATGATTTCACAGAACCCAAAGAAGTTTCTCAGAAAGCTTAATTCTCTTTGTTATCGGAGGATATTTCCTTTGGCTCTATAGTCTTCTAAGGGATCCGAAATATCTATTCTCAGATTCCACAGAAATAAGGCTAGCAAAGAATTCCACGAAATACAGATGCAACTCTGTGAGATGAATAAACAGAACACTAAGAGTTTCTCAGAAAGCTTCTTTCCAGATATCATCTGAGGATATTTCCTATTTCACCACAGCCATCTATGGGCTTCCAAATATCACTTTGCCAATTCCACAACAACTGTCTTAGCGAAAGGCTTCTTGAGGGGAAAGCTGTAACTCTGTGAGATGATTTCACAGAACACAAAGAAGTTTCTCAGAAAGCTTCTTTCTCTTTGTTATCGGAGGATATTTCATTTGGCCCTATAGTCTTCTAAGGGATCCGAAATATCTATTCTCAGATTCCACAGAAATAAGCCTAACAAAGCATTCCACGAAATACAGATGCAACTCTTTGAGATGAATTAACAGAACACTAAGAGTTTCTCAGAAATCTTCTTTCCAGATTTCATCTGAGGATATTTCCTTTTTGACCACAGCCCTCTATGGGCTTCCAAATATCACTTTGCCTATTCCACAAGAACTGTCTTAGCGAAAGGCTTCTTGTGGGTAAAGTTGTAACTCTGTGAGATGATTTCACAGACAACAAAGAAGTTTCTCAGAAAGCTTCTTTCTCTTTGTTATTGGAGGATATTTCCTTTGGCCCTATAGTCTTCTAAGGGATCCGAAATATCTGTTCTCAGATTCCACAGAAATAAGGCTAGAAAAGAGATCCACGAAATACAGATGTAACTCTGTGAGATGAATTAACAGAACACTTAGCATTTTCTGAGAAAGCTTCTTTCCAGATTTCATCTGAGGATAGTTCCTTTTTCACCACAGCCCTCTACGGGTTCCAAATATCACTTTGCCAATTCCACAAGAACTGTCTTAGCGACAGGCTTCTTGTGGGTAAACCTGTAACTCTGTGAGATGATTTCAAGGAACACAAAGGAGTTTCTCAGAAAAATTCTTTCTCTTTGTTATCGGAGGATATTTCCTTTGGCCCTATAGTCTTCTAAGGGAAAAGAAATATCTGTTCTCAGATTCCACAATAATATGACTAGCAATGAGATACACGAAATACAGATGTAACTCTGTGAGATGAATTAACACAACACTAAGCAGTTTCTCATAAAGCTTCTTTCCAGATTTCATCTGAGAGTATTAACTTTTTCACCATATTCCTCTATGTGCTTCCAAATATCACTTTGCTAATTCCACAAGAACTGTCTTAGCGAAAGGCTTCTTGAGGGGAAAGCTGTAACTCTGTGAGATGATTTCACAGAACACAAAGAAGTTTCTCAGAAAGCTTCCTTCTCTTATATATCGGAGTTTTTTTCCTTTGGCCCTATAGTCTTCAAAGGAATCGAAATATCTGTTCTCAGATTCCGCAGAAAAAAGCCTAGCAAAGAGATCCACGAAATTCATATGTAACTCTGGGAGATGAATTAACAGAACACTAAGCAGTTTCTCAGAAAGCTTCTTTCCAGATTTCATCTGAGGATATTTCCTTTTTCATCATAGCCCTCTATGCGCTTCCAAATATCACTTTGCCAATTCCACAAGAACTGTCTTAGCGAAAGGCTTCTTGAGGGGAAAGCTGTAACTCTGTGAGATGATTTCACAGAACACAAAGAAGTTTCTGAGAAAGCTTCTTTCTCTTTGTTATCGGAGGATATTTCCTTTGGCCCTATACCCTTCAAAGGGATACGAAATATCTGTTCTCAGATACCACGGAAATAAGGCTAGCAAAGAATTCCATGAAATACAGATGTAACTCTGTCAGATGAATTAACAGAAGACTAAGCAGTTTCTCAGCATGCTTCTTTCCAGATATCATCTGAGGATATTTCCTTTTTCACCACAGCCCTCTATGGGCTTCCTAATATCACTTTGCCAATTCCACAAGAACTGTCTTAGCCAAAGGCTTCTTGTGGATAAAGCTGTAACTCTGTGAGATGATTTCACAGAACACAAAGGAGTTTCTCAAAAAGCTTCTTTCTCTTTGTTATCGGAGGATATTTGCTTTGGCCCTATAGTCTTCAAAGGGATACGAAATATCTGTTCTCAGATTCCACAGAAATAAGGCTATCAAAGAGATTCATGATATACAGATGTAACTCTGTGAGATGAATTAACAGAACACTAAGCAGTTTCTCAGAAAGCTTCTTTCCAGATTTCATCTGAGGATATTTCCTTTTCCACCATAGCCCTCTATGCGATTCCAAATATCACTTTGCCAATTCCACAAGAACTGTCTTAGCGAAAGGCTTCTTGAGGGGAAAGCTGTAACTCTGTGAGATGATTTCAAAGAACACAAAGAAGTTTCTCAGAAAGCTTCTTTCTCTTTGTTATCGGAGGATATTTCCTTTGGCCCTATAGTCTTCTAAGGGTTCCGAACTATCTGTTCTCAGATTCCACAGAAATAAGGAGAGCAAAGAGATCCACGAAATACACATGTAACTCTGTGAGATGAATTAACACAACACTAAGCAATTTCTCAGAAAGCTTCTTTCCAGATTTCATCTGCGGACATTTCCTTTTTCACCACAGCCCTCTATGGGCTTCCAAATATCACTTTGCGAATTCCACAACAACTATCTTAGCCAAAGGCTTCTTGAGGGGAAAGCTGTAACTCTGTGAGATGATTTCACAGAACACAAATAAGTTTCTCAGAAAGCTTCTTTCTCTTTGTTATCGGAGGATATTTCCTTTGGCCCTATAGTCTTCAAGGGGATCCGAATATCTGTTCTCATTCCACAGAAATAAGGCTAGCAAGGAGATCCACGAAATACAGATGTAACTCTGTGAGATCAATTAACAGAAAACTAAGCAGTTTCTCAGAAAGCTTCTTTCCAGATTTCATCTGAGGATATTTCCTTTTTCACCGTAGCCCTCTATGGGCTTCCAAATATCACTTTGCCAATTCCACAAGAACTGTCTTAGCGAAAGGCTCCTTGAGTGGAAAGCTGTAACTCTGTGAGATGATTTCACAGAACACAACGAAGTTTCTCAGAAAGCTTCTTTCTCTTTGTTATCGGAGGATATTTCCTTTGGCCCTATAGTCTTCAAAGGGATCCGAAATATTGGTTCTCAAATTCCACAGAAATAAGGCTAGCAAAGAGATCCACGAAATACAGATGTAACTCTGTGAGATGATTTCACAGAACCCAAAGAAGTTTCTCAGAAAGCTTATTTCTCTTTGTTATCGGAGGATATTTCCTTTGGCTCTATAGTCTTCTAAGGGATCCGAAATATCTATTCTCAGATTCCACAGAAATAAGGCTAGCAAAGAATTCCACGAAATACAGATGCAACTCTGTGAGATGAATTAACAGAACACTAAGAGTTTCTCAGAAAGCTTCTTTCCAGATATCATCTGAGGATATTTCCTCTTTCACCACAGCCATCTATGGGCTTCCAAATATCACTTTGTCAATTCCACAAGAACTGTCTTAGCGAAAGACTTCTTGTGGGTAAAGCTGTAACTCTGTGAGATGATTTCACAGACAACAAAGAAGTTTCTCAGAAAGCTTCTTTCTCTTTGTTATCGGAGGATATTTCCTTTGGCCCTATAGTCTTCTAAGGGAAAAGAAATATCTGTTCTCAGATTCCACAATAATATGACTAGCAATGAGATACACGAAATACAGATGTAACTCTGTGAGATGAATTAACACAACACTAAGCAGTTTCTCATAAAGCTTCTTTCCACATTTCATCTGAGGGTATTAACTTTTTCACCATAGTCCTCTATGGGCTTCAAATATCACTTTGCCAATTCCACAAGAACTGTCTTAGCGAAAGGCTTCTTGAGGGGAAAGCTGTAACTCTGTGAGATGATTTCACAGAACACAAAGAAGTTTCTCAGAAAGCTTCCTTCTCTTTGATATCGGAGTTTATTTCCTTTGGCCCTATAGTCTTCAAAGGGATCCGAAATATCTGTTCTCAGATTCCGCAGAAAAAAGCCTAGCAAAGAGATCCACGAAATTCATATGTAACTCTGGGAGATGAATTAACAGAACACTAAGCAGTTTCTCAGAAAGCTTCTTTCCAGATTTCATCTGAGGATATTTCCTTTTTCACCATAACCCTCTATGGGCTTCCAAATATCACTTTGAAAATTCCACAAGAACTGTCTTAGCGAAAGGCTCCTTGAGGGGAAAGCTGTAACTCTGTGAGATGATTTCACAGAACACAACGAAGTATCTCAGAAAGCTTCTTTCTCTTTGTTATCGGAGGATATTTGCTTTGGCCCTATAGTCTTCAAAGGGATCCGAAATATCTGTTTTCAGATTCCACAGAAATAAGGCTAGCAAAGACATCCATGAAATACAGATGTAACTCAGTGAGATGAATTAACAGAACACTAAGCAGTTTCTCAGAAATCTTCTTTCCAGATTTCATCTGAGGTTATTTCCTTTTTCACCATAGCCCTCTATGGGCTTCCAAATATCACTTTGCCATTTCCACAAGAACTCTCTTAGCGAAAGGCTTCTTGAGGGGAAAGCTGTAACTCTGTGAGATGATTTCACAGAACACAAAGGAGTTTCTCAGAAAGCTTCTTTCTCTTTGTTATCGGAGGATATTTCCTTTGGCCCTGTAGTCTTCAAAGGGATCCGAAATATCTGTTCTCAGATTCCACAGAAAAAAGTCTAGCAAAGAGATCCACGAAATACAGATGTAACTCTGTGAGATGAATTAACAGAACACAAAGCAGTTTCTCAGAAAGCTTCTTTCCAGATTTCATCTGAGAACATTTCCTTTTTCACCATAGCCCTCTATGGGCTTCCAAATATCACTTTGCCATTTCCACAACAACTGTCTTAGCGAAAGGCTTCTAGAGGGGAGAGCTGTAACTCTGTGAGATGATTTCACAGAACACAAAGAAGTTTCTCAGAAAGCTTGTTTCTCTTTGATATCGGAGTTTATTTCTTTTGGCCCTATAGTCTTCAAAGGGATCCGAAATATCTGTTCTCACATTCCACAGAAATAAGGATAGCAAAGAGATCCACGAAATACAGATGTAACTCTGTGAGATGATTTCACAGAACCCAAAGAAGTTTCTCAGAAAGCTTATTTCTCTTTGTTATCGGAGGATATTTCCTTTGGCTCTATAGTCTTCTAAGGGATCCGAAATATCTATTCTCAGATTCCACAGAAATAAGGCTAGCAAAGAATTCCACGAAATACAGATGCAACTCTGTGAGATGAATTAACAGAACACTAAGCAGTTTCTCAGAAAGCTTCTTTCCAGATATCATCTGAGGATATTTCCTCTTTCACCACAGCCATCTATGGGCTTCCAAATATCACTTTGTCAATTCCACAAGAACTGTCTTAGCGAAAGGCTTCTTGAGGGGAAAGCTGTAACTCTGTGAGATGATTTCACAGAACACAAAGAAGTTTCTCAGAAAGCTTCTTTCTCTTTGTTATCCGAGGATATTTCCTTTGGCCCTATAGTCTTCTAAGGGATCCGAAATATCTATTCTCAGATTCCACAGAAGTAAGCCTAACAAAGCATTCCACGAAATACAGATGCAACTCTGTGAGATGAATTAAGAGAACACTAAGAGTTTCTCAGAAAGCTTCTTTCCAGATATCATCTGAGGATATTTCCTTTTTGACCACAGCCCTCTATGGGCTTCCAAATATCACTTTGCCTATTCCACAAGAACTGTCTTAGCGAAAGACTTCTTGCGGGTAAAGCTGTAACTCTGTGAGATGATTTCACAGACAACAAAGAAGTTTCTCAGAAAGCTTCTTTCTCTTTGTTATTTGAGGATATTTCCTTTGGCCCTATAGTCTTCTAAGGGATCCGAAATATCTGTTCTCAGATTCCACAGAAATAAGGCTAGCAAAGAGATCCACGAAATACAGATGTAACTCTGTGAGATGAATTAACAGAACACTTAGCAGTTTCTCAGAAATCTTCTTTCCAGATTTCATCTGAGGATATTTCCTTTTTCACCACAGCCCTCTACGGGCTTCCAAATATCACTTTGCCAATTCCACAAGAACTGTCTTAGCGACAGGCTTCTTGTGGGTAAAGCTGTAACTCTGTGAGATGATTTCAAGGAACACAAAGGAGTTTCTCAGAAAAATTCTTTCTCTTTGTTATCGGAGGATATTTCCTTTGGCCCTATAGTCTTCTAAGGGAAAAGAAATATCTGTTCTCAGATTCCACAATAATATGACTAGCAATGAGATACATGAAATACAGATGTAAGTCTGTGAGATGAATTAACACAACACTAAGCAGTTTCTCATAAAGCTTCTTTCCAGATTTCATCTGAGGGTATTAACTTTTTCACCATAGTCGTCTATGGGCTTCCAAATATCACTTTGCCAATTCCACAAGAACTGTCTTAGCGAAAGCCTTCTTGAGGGGAAAGCTGTAACTCTGTGAGATGATTTCACAGAACACAAAGAAGTTTCTCAGAAAGCTTCCTTCTCTTTGATATCGGAGTTTATTTCCTTTGGCCCTATATTCTTCAATGGGATCCGAAATATCTGTTCTCAGATTCCGCAGAAAAAAGCCTAGCAAAGAGATCCACGAAATTCATATGTAACTCGGGGAGATGAATTAACAGAACACTAAGCAGTTTCTCAGAAAGCTTCTTTCCAGATTTCATCTGAGGATATTTCCTTTTTCATCATAGCCCTCTATGCGCTTCCAAATATCACTTTGCCAATTCCACAACAACTGTCTTAGCGAAAGGCTTCTTGAGGGGAAAGCTGTATCTCTGTGAGATGATTTCACAGAACACAAAGAAGTTTCTCAGAAAGCTTCTTTCTCTTTGTTATCGGAGGATATTTCCTTTGACCCTATAGTCTTCTAAGGGATCCGAAATATCTATTCTCAGATACCACGGAAATAAGGCTAGCAAAGAATTCCATGAAATACAGATATAACACTGTTAGATGATTAACAGAAGACTAAGCAGTTTCTCAGAATGCTTCTTTCCAGATATCATCTGAGGATATTTCCTTTTTCACCACAGCCCTCGATGGGCTTCCAAATATCACTTTGCCAATTCCACAAGAACTGTCTTAGCCGAAGGCTTCTTGTGGGTAAAGCTGTAACTCAGTGAGATGATTTCACAGAACACAAAGGAGTTTCTCAAAAAGCTTCTTTCTCTTTGTTATTGGAGGATATTTGCTTTGGCCCTATAGTCTTCAAAGGGATCCGAAATATCTCTTCTCAGATTCCACAGAAATAAGGCTATCAAAGAGATTCATGATATACAGATGTAACTCCGTGAGATGAATTAACAGAACACTAACCAGTTTCTCAGAAAGCTTCTTTCCAGATTTCATCTGAGGATATTTCCTTTTTCACCATAGCCCTCTATGCGATTCCAAATATCACTTTGCCAATTCCACAAGAACTGTCTTAGCGAAAGGCTTCTTGAGGGGAAAGCTGTAACTCTGTGAGATGATTTCACAGAACACAAAGAAGTTTCTCAGAAACCTGCGTTCTCTTTGTTATCAGAGGATATTTCCTTTGGCCCTATAGTCTTCTAAGGGTTCTGAAATATCTGTTCTCAGATTCCACAGAAATAAGGCTAGCAAAGAGATCCACGAAATACACATGTAACTCTGTGAGATGAATTAACAGAACACTAAGCAGTTTCCCAGAAATCTTCTTTCCATATTTCATCTGAGGATATTTTCTTTTTCACCATAGCCCTCTATGGGCTTCCAAACATCACTTTGCCAATTCCACAAGAACTGTCCTAGCGAAAGGCTCCTTGAGGGCAAAGCTGTCACTCTGTGAGATGATTTTACAGAACACAACGAAGTTTCTCAGAAAGCATCTTCTCTTTGTTATCGGAGGATATTTCCTTTGGCCCTATAGTCTTCAAAGGGATCCGAATATCTGTTCTCATTCCACAGAAATAAGGCTAGCAAGGAGATCCACGAAATACAGATGTAACTCTGTGAGATCAATTAACAGAACACTAAGCAGTTTCTCAGAAAGCTTCTTTCCAGATTTCATCTGAGGATATTTCCTTTTTCACCGTAGCCCTCTATGGGCTTCCAAATATCACTTTGCCAATTCCACAAGAACTGTCTTAGCGAAAGGCTCCTCGAGTGGAAAGCTGTAAATCTCTGAGATGATTTCACAGAACACAACGAAGTTTCTCAGAAAGCTTATTTATCTTTGTTATCGGAGGATGTTTACTTTGGCCCTATAGTCTTCAAAGGGATCCGAAATATCTGTTTTCAGATTCCACAGAAATAAGGCTAGCAAGGAGATCCACGAAATGCAGATGTAACTCTGTGAGATGAATTAACAGAACACTAAGCAGTTTCTCAGAAAGCTTCTTTCCAGATTTCATCTGAGGATATTTCCTTTTTCACCATAACCCTCTATGGGCTTCCAAATATCACTTTGAAAATTCCACAAGAACTGTCTTAGCGAAAGGCTCCTTGAGGGGAAAGCTGTAACTCTGTGAGATGATTTCACAGAACACAACGAAGTATCTCAGAAAGCTTCTTTCTCTTTGTTATCGGAGGATATTTGCTTTGGCCCTATAGTCTTCAAAGGGATCCGAAATATCTGTTTTCAGATTCCACAGAAATAAGGCTAGCAAAGACATCCATGAAATACAGATGTAACTCAGTGAAATGAATTAACAGAACACTAAGCAGTTTCTCAGAAATCTTCTTTCCAGATTTCATCTGAGGTTATTTCCTTTTTCACCATAGCCCTCTATGGGCTTCCAAATATCACTTTTCCATTTCCACAAGAACTGTCTTAGCGAAAGGCTTCTTGAGGGGAAAGCTGTAACTCTGTGAGATGATTTCACAGAACACAAAGGAGTTTCTCAGAAAGCTTCTTTCTCTATGTTATCGGAGGATATTTCCTTTGGCCCTGTAGTCTTCAAAGGGATCCGAAATATCTGTTCTCAGATTCCACAGAAAAAAGGCTAGCAAAGAGATCCACGAAATACAGATGTAACTCTGTGAGATGAATTAACAGAACACTAAGCAGTTTCTCAGAAAGCTTCTTTCCAGATTTCATCTGAGAACATTTCCTTTTTCACCGTAGCCCTCTATGGGCTTCCAAATATCCCTTTGCCAATTCCACAACAACTGTCTTAGCGAAAGGCTTCTTGAGAAGAGAGCTGTAACTCTGTGAGATGATTTCACAGAACACAAAGAAGTTTCTCAGAAAGCTTGTTTATCTTTGATATCGGAGTTTATTTCTTTTGGCCCTATAGTCTTCAAAGGGATCCGAAATATCTGTTCTCAGATTCCACAGAAATAAGGCTAGCAAAGAGATCCACGAAATAGAGATGTAACTCTGTGAGATGAATTAACAGAACACTAAGCAGTTTCTCAGAAAGCTTCTTTCCAGATTTCATCTGAGGATAATTCCTTTTTCACCATGGCGCTCTATGCCTTTCCAAATATCACTATGCCAATTCCAAAAGAATTGTCTTAACGAAAGGCTTCTTGAGGGGAAAGCTGTAACTCTGTGAGATGATTTCACAGAACACAAAGGAGTTTCTCAGAAAGCTTCTTTCTCTTTGTTATCGGAGTTTATTTCTTTTGGCCCTATAGTCTTCAAAGGGATCCGAAATATCTGTTCTCAGATTCCACAGAAATAAGGCTAGCAAAGAGATCCACGAAATACAGATGTAACTCTGTGAGATGAATTAACAGAACACTAAGCAGTTTCTCAGAAAGCTTCTTTGAAGATTTCATCTGAGAATAATTCCTTTTTCACCATGGCGCTCTATGCCCTTCCAAATATCACTTTGCCAATTCCAAAAGAATTGTCTTAACGAAAGGCTTCTTGAGGGGAAAGCTGTAACTCTGTGAGATGATTTCACAGAACACAAAGGAGTTTCTCAGAAAGCTTCTTTCTCTTTGTTATCGGAGGATATTTCCTTTGGCCCTATAGTCTTCAAAGGGATCCGAAATATCTGTTCTCACATTCCACAGAAATAAGGCTAGCAAAGAGATACACGAAATACAGATGTAACTCATAGAGATGAAATAACAGAACACTAAGCAGTTTCTCAGAAAGCTTCTTTCCAGATTTCATCTCAGGATATTTCCTTTTTCACCATAGCCCTCTATGGGCTTCGAAATATCACTTTGCCAATTCCACAAGAACTGTCTTAGCGAAAGGCTCCTTGAGAGGAAAGCTGTAACTCCGTGAGATGATTTCACAGAACACAACGAAGTTTCTCAGAAAGCTTCTTTCTCTTTGTTATCGGAGGATATTTCCTTTGGCCCTATAGTCTTCAAAGGGATCCGAAATATCTGTTCTCAGATTCCACAGAAATAAGGCTAGCAAAGAGATCCACGAAATACAGATGTAACTCTGTGAGATGAATTAACAGAACACTAAGCAGTTTCTCAGAAAGCTTCTTTCCAGATTTCATCTGAGGATATTTCCTTTTTCACCATAGCCCTCTATGGGCTTCCAAATATCACTTTGCCAATTCCACATGAACTGTCTTAGCGAAAGGCTCCTTGAGAGGAAAGCTGTAACTCTGTGAGATGATTTCACAGACACAAAGAAGTTTCTCAGAAAGCTTCTTTCTCTTTGTTATCGGAGGATATTTCCTTTGGCCCTATAGTCTTCAAAGGGATCCGAAATATCTGTTCTCAGATTCCACAGAAATAAGGCTAGCAAGGAGATCCACGAAATACAGATGTAACTCTGTGAGATGAATTAACAGAACACTAAGCAGTTTCTCAGAAAGCTTCTTTCCAGATTTCATCTGAGGATATTTCCTTTTTCACCATAGCCCTCTGTGGGCTTCCAAATATCACTTTGAAAATTCCACAAGAACTGTCTTAGCGAAAGGCTCCTTGAGGGGAAAGCTGTAACTCTGTGAGATGATTTCACAGAACACAACGAAGTATCTCAGAAAGCTTCTTTCTCTTTGTTATCGGAGGATATTTCCTTTGGCCCTATAGTCTTCAAAGGGATCCGAAATATCTGTTTTCCGATTCCACAGAAATAAGGCTAGCAAAGACTTCCATGAAATACAGATGTAACTCTGTGAGATGAATTAACAGAACACTAAGCAGTTTCTCAGAAATCTTCTTTCCAGATTTCATCTGAGAACATTTCCTTTTTCACCATAGCCCTCTATGGGCTTCCAAATATCACTTTGCCAATTCCACAACAACTGTCTTAGCGAAAGGCTTCTTGAGGGGAGAGCTGTAACTGTGTGAGATGATTTCACAGAACACAAAGAAGTTTCTCAGAAAGCTTCTTTCTCTCTGATATCGGAGTTTATTTCTTTTGGCCCTATAGTCTTCAAAGGGATCCGAAATATCTGTTCTCAGATTCCACAGAAAAAAGGCTAGCAACGAGATCCATGAAATACAGATGTAACTATGTGAGATGAATTAACAGAACACTAAGCAGTTTTTCAGAAAGCTTCTTTCCAGATTTCATCTGAGGATAATTCCTTTTTCACCATGGTGCTCTATGCCCTTCCAAATATCACTTTGCCAATTCCAAAAGAACTGTCTTAGCGAAAGGCTTCTTGAGGGGAAAGCTGTAACTCTGTGAGATGATTTCACAGAACACAAAGGAGTTTCTCAGAAAGCTTCTTTCTCTATGTTATCGGAGGATATTTCCTTTGGCCCTGTAGTCTTCAAAGGGATCCGAAATATCTGTTCTCAGATTCCACAGAAAAAAGGCTAGCAAAGAGATCCACGAAATACAGATGTAACTCTGTGAGATGAATTAACAGAACACTAAGCAGTTTCTCAGAAAGCTTCTTTCCAGATTTCATCTGAGAACATTTCCTTTTTCACCGTAGCCCTCTATGGGCTTCCAAATATCCCTTTGCCAATTCCACAACAACTGTCTTAGCGAAAGGCTTCTTGAGAAGAGAGCTGTAACTCTGTGAGATGATTTCACAGAACACAAAGAAGTTTCTCAGAAAGCTTGTTTATCTTTGATATCGGAGTTTATTTCTTTTGGCCCTATAGTCTTCAAAGGGATCCGAAATATCTGTTCTCAGATTCCACAGAAATAAGGCTAGCAAAGAGATCCACGAAATAGAGATGTAACTCTGTGAGATGAATTAACAGAACACTAAGCAGTTTCTCAGAAAGCTTCTTTCCAGATTTCATCTGAGGATAATTCCTTTTTCACCATGGCGCTCTATGCCTTTCCAAATATCACTATGCCAATTCCAAAAGAATTGTCTTAACGAAAGGCTTCTTGAGGGGAAAGCTGTAACTCTGTGAGATGATTTCACAGAACACAAAGGAGTTTCTCAGAAAGCTTCTTTCTCTTTGTTATCGGAGTTTATTTCTTTTGGCCCTATAGTCTTCAAAGGGATCCGAAATATCTGTTCTCAGATTCCACAGAAATAAGGCTAGCAAAGAGATCCACGAAATACAGATGTAACTCTGTGAGATGAATTAACAGAACACTAAGCAGTTTCTCAGAAAGCTTCTTTGAAGATTTCATCTGAGAATAATTCCTTTTTCACCATGGCGCTCTATGCCCTTCCAAATATCACTTTGCCAATTCCAAAAGAATTGTCTTAACGAAAGGCTTCTTGAGGGGAAAGCTGTAACTCTGTGAGATGATTTCACAGAACACAAAGGAGTTTCTCAGAAAGCTTCTTTCTCTTTGTTATCGGAGGATATTTCCTTTGGCCCTATAGTCTTCAAAGGGATCCGAAATATCTGTTCTCACATTCCACAGAAATAAGGCTAGCAAAGAGATACACGAAATACAGATGTAACTCATAGAGATGAAATAACAGAACACTAAGCAGTTTCTCAGAAAGCTTCTTTCCAGATTTCATCTCAGGATATTTCCTTTTTCACCATAGCCCTCTATGGGCTTCGAAATATCACTTTGCCAATTCCACAAGAACTGTCTTAGCGAAAGGCTCCTTGAGAGGAAAGCTGTAACTCCGTGAGATGATTTCACAGAACACAACGAAGTTTCTCAGAAAGCTTCTTTCTCTTTGTTATCGGAGGATATTTCCTTTGGCCCTATAGTCTTCAAAGGGATCCGAAATATCTGTTCTCAGATTCCACAGAAATAAGGCTAGCAAAGAGATCCACGAAATACAGATGTAACTCTGTGAGATGAATTAACAGAACACTAAGCAGTTTCTCAGAAAGCTTCTTTCCAGATTTCATCTGAGGATATTTCCTTTTTCACCATAGCCCTCTATGGGCTTCCAAATATCACTTTGCCAATTCCACATGAACTGTCTTAGCGAAAGGCTCCTTGAGAGGAAAGCTGTAACTCTGTGAGATGATTTCACAGACACAAAGAAGTTTCTCAGAAAGCTTCTTTCTCTTTGTTATCGGAGGATATTTCCTTTGGCCCTATAGTCTTCAAAGGGATCCGAAATATCTGTTCTCAGATTCCACAGAAATAAGGCTAGCAAGGAGATCCACGAAATACAGATGTAACTCTGTGAGATGAATTAACAGAACACTAAGCAGTTTCTCAGAAAGCTTCTTTCCAGATTTCATCTGAGGATATTTCCTTTTTCACCATAGCCCTCTGTGGGCTTCCAAATATCACTTTGAAAATTCCACAAGAACTGTCTTAGCGAAAGGCTCCTTGAGGGGAAAGCTGTAACTCTGTGAGATGATTTCACAGAACACAACGAAGTATCTCAGAAAGCTTCTTTCTCTTTGTTATCGGAGGATATTTCCTTTGGCCCTATAGTCTTCAAAGGGATCCGAAATATCTGTTTTCCGATTCCACAGAAATAAGGCTAGCAAAGACTTCCATGAAATACAGATGTAACTCTGTGAGATGAATTAACAGAACACTAAGCAGTTTCTCAGAAATCTTCTTTCCAGATTTCATCTGAGAACATTTCCTTTTTCACCATAGCCCTCTATGGGCTTCCAAATATCACTTTGCCAATTCCACAACAACTGTCTTAGCGAAAGGCTTCTTGAGGGGAGAGCTGTAACTGTGTGAGATGATTTCACAGAACACAAAGAAGTTTCTCAGAAAGCTTCTTTCTCTCTGATATCGGAGTTTATTTCTTTTGGCCCTATAGTCTTCAAAGGGATCCGAAATATCTGTTCTCAGATTCCACAGAAAAAAGGCTAGCAACGAGATCCATGAAATACAGATGTAACTATGTGAGATGAATTAACAGAACACTAAGCAGTTTTTCAGAAAGCTTCTTTCCAGATTTCATCTGAGGATAATTCCTTTTTCACCATGGTGCTCTATGCCCTTCCAAATATCACTTTGCCAATTCCAAAAGAACTGTCTTAGCGAAAGGCTTCTTGAGGGGAAAGCTGTAACTCTGTGAGATGATTTCACAGAACACAAAGGAGTTTCTCAGAAAGCTTCTTTCTCTTTGTTATCGGAGGATATTTCCTTTGGCCCTATAGTCTTCAAACGGATCCGAAATATTTGTTCTCAGATTCCACAGAAATAAGGCTAGCAAAGAGATCCACGAAATACAGATGTAACTCTGTGAGATGAATTAACAGAACACTAAGAAGTATCTCAGAAAGCTTCTTTCCAGATTTCATCTGAGGATAATTCCTTTTTCACCATAGCCCTCTATGGGCTTCCAAATATCACTTTGCCAATTCCACAAGAACTGTCTTAGCGAAAGGCTTCTTGAGGGGAAAGCTGTAACTCTGTGAGATGATTTCACAGAACACAAAGAAGTTTCTCAGAAAGCTTCTTTCTCTTTGTTATCGGAGGATATTTCCTTTGGTCCTATAGTCTTCAAAGGGATCCGAAATATCTCTTCTCATATTCCACAGAAATAAGGCTAGCAAAGAGATCCACGAAATACAGATGTATCACTGTGAGATGAATTAAGAGAACACTAAGCAGTTTCTCAGAAAGTTTCTTTCCAGATTTCATCTGAGGATATTTCCTTTTTCACCATAGCCCTCTATGGGCTTCCAAATATCACTTTGCCAATTCCACAACAACTGTCTTAGCGAAAGGCTTCATGAAGGGAAAGCTGTAACTCTGTGAGATGATTTCATAGAACACAAAGAAGTTTCTCAGAAATCTTCTTTCTCTTTGATATCGGAATTTATTTCCTTTGGCCCTATAGTCTTCAAAGGGATCCGAAATATCTGTTCTCAGATTCCACAGAAATAAGGCTAGCAAAGTGATCCACGAAATACAGATGTAACTCTGTGAGTTGAACTAACAGAACACTAAGCAGTTTCTCAGAAAGCTTCTTTCCCGATTTCATCTGAGGATAATTCCTTTTTCAACATGGCCCTCTATGCCCTTCCAAATATCACTTTGCCAATCCAACAGGAACTGTCTTAGCGAAAGGCTTCTTGAGTGGAAAGCTGTAACTCTGTGAGATGATTTCACAGAACACAAAGGAGTTTCTCAGAAAGCTTCTTTCTCTTTGTTATCGGAGGATATTTCCTTTGGCCCTATAGTCTTCAAAGGGATCCGAAATATCTCTCCTCAGATTCCACAGAAATAAGGCTAGCAAAGAGATCCACGAAATACAGATGTAACTCTGTGAGATGAATTAACAGAACACTAAGCAGTTTCACAGAGAGCTTCTTTCCAGATTTCATCTGAGGATATTTCCTTTTTCACCATAGCCCTCTATGGGCTTCCAAATATCACTCTGCCAATTCCACAAGAACTGTCTTAGCGAAAGTCTTCTTGAGGGGAAAGCTGTAACTCTGTGAGGTGATTTAACAGAACACAAAGAAGTTTCTCTGAAAGCTTCTCTTTCTTACTTATCGGAAGATATTTCCTTTGGCCCTATATTCTTCTAAGGGATCCGAAATATCTGTTCTCAGATTCCAAAGAAATGAGGCTAGCAAAGAGATCCACGAAATACACATGTAACTCTGTGAGATGAATTAACAGAACACTAAGCAGTTTCTCAGAAAGCTTCTTTCCAGATTTCATCTGAGGGTAATTCCTTTTTCAACATGGCCCTCTATGACCTTCCAAATATCACTTTGCGAATACCACAAGAACTGTCTTAGCGAAAGGCTTCTTGAGGGGAAAGATGTAACTCTGTGAGATGATTTCACAGAACACAAAGGAGTTTCTCAGAAAGCTTCTTTCTCTTTGCTATCGGAGGATATTTCCTTCGGCCCTATAGTCTTCAAAGGGATCCGAAATATCTGTTCTCAGATTCCACAGAAATAAGGCTAGCAAAGAGATCCACGAAATACAGATGTAACTCTGTGAGATGAATTAACAGAACACTAAGCAGTTTCTCAGAGAGCTTCTTTCCAGATTTCATCTGAGGATATTTCCTTTTTCACTATAGCCCTCTATGGGCTTCCAAATATCACTCTGCAAATTCCACAAGAACTGTCTTAGCGAAAGTCTTTTTGGGGGGAAAGCTGTAACTCTGTGAGATGATTTAACAGAACACAAGGAAGTTCCTCAGAAAGCTTCTTTCTCTTTGATATCGGACTTTCTTTCCTTTGGCCCTACACTCTTCAAAGGGATCCGAAATATCTCTTTTCAGATTCCACAGAAATAAGGCTAGCAAAGAGATCCACAAAATACAGATTTAACTCTGTGAGATGAATTAAGAGAACACTAAGCAGTTACTCAGAAAGTTTCTTTCCAGATTTCATCTGGGGATATTTCCTTTATCACCATAGCCCTCTAAGGGCTTCCAAATATCACTTTGCCAATTCGACAAGAACTGTCTTAGCGACAGGCTTCTTGAAGGGAAAGCTGTAACTCTGTGAAATGATTTCATAGAACACAAAGAATTTTCTCAGAAAGCTTCTTTCTCTTTGATATCGGAGTTTATTTCCTTTGGCCCTATACTCTTCAAAGGGATCCGAAATATCTGTTCTCAAATTCCACAGAAATAAGGCTAGCAAAGAGATCCACGAAATACAGATGTAACTCTGTGAGATGAATTAACAGAACACTAAGCAGTTTCTCAGAAAGCTTCTTTCCAGATTTCATCTGAGGATAATTCCTTTTTCAACATGGCCCTCTATGCCCTTCCAAATATCACTTTGCCAATCCAACAGGAACTGTCTTAGCGAAAGGCTTCTTGAGGGGAAAGCTGTAACTCTGTGAGATGATTTCACAGAACACAAAGGAGTTTCTCAGAAAGCTTCTTTCTCTTTGTTATCGGAGGATATTTCCTTTGGCCCTATAGTCTTCAAAGGGATCCGAAATATTTGTTCTCAGATTCCACAGAAATAAGGCTAGCAAAGAGATCCACGAAATACACATGTAACACTGTGAGATGAATTAACAGAACACTAAGCAGTTTCTCAGAAAGCTTCTTTCCAGATTTCATCTGAGGATATTTCCTTTTTCACCATAGCCCACTATGAGCTTCCAAATATCACTCTGCCAATTCCACAAGAACTGTCTTAGCGAAAGTCTTCTTGAAGGGAAAGCTGTAACTCTGTGAGATGATTTCATAGAACACAAAGAAGTTTCTCAGAAATCTTCTTTCTCTTTGATATCAGAGTATATTTCCTTTGGCCCTATAGTCTTTAAAGGGATCCGAAATATCTGTTCTCAGATTCCACAGAAATAAGGCTAGCAAAGAGATCCACGAAATACAGATGTAACTATGTGAGATGAATTAACAGAACACTAAGCAGTTTCTCAGAAAGCTTCTTTCCAGATTTCATCTGAGAACATTTCCTTTTTCACCATAGCCCTCTAAGGGCTTCCAAATATCACTTTGCCAATACCACAACAACTGTCTTAGCGAAAGGCTTCTGGAGGGGAAAGCTGTAACTCTGAGAGGTGATTTCATAGAACACAAAGAAGTTTCGCAGAAAGCCTCTTTCTCTTTGATATCGGAGTTTATTTCCTTTGGCCCTATAGTCTTCAAAGGGATCCGAAATATCTGTTCTTAGATTCCACAGAAATAAGGCTAGCAAATAGATCCACGAAATACAGATGTAACTCTGTGAGATGAATTAACAGAACACTAAGCAGTTTCACAGAAAGCTTCTTTCCAGATTTCATCTGAGGATGATTCCTTTTTCAACCTGGCCCTCTATGACCTTCCAAATATCACTTTGCCAATACCACAAGAACTGTCTTAGCGAAAGGCTTCTTGAGGGGAAAGCTGTAACTCTGTGAGATGATTTCACAGAACACAAAGGAGTTTCTCAGAAAGCTTCTTTCTCTTTGTTATCGGAGGATATTTCCTTTGGCCCTATAGTCTTCAAAGGGATCCGAAATATCTGTTTTCCGATTCCACAGAAATAAGGCTAGCAAAGTCATCCATGAAATACAGATGTAACTCTGTGAGATGAATTAACAGAACACTAAGCAGTTTCTCAGAAATCTTCTTTCCAGATTTCATCTGAGAACATTTCCTTTTTCACCATAGCCCTCTATGGGCTTCCAAATATCACTTTGCCAATTCCACAACAACTGTCTTTGCGAAAGTCTTCTTGAGGGGAGGGCTGTAACTGTGTGAGATGATTTCACAGAACACAAAGAAGTTTCTCAGAAAGCTTCTTTCTCTCTGATATCGGAGTTTATTTCTTTTGGCCCTATAGTCTTCAAAGGGATCCCAAATATCTGTTCTCAGATTCCACAGAAATAAGGCTAGCAAAGAGATCCATGAAATACAGATGTAACTATGTGAGATGAATTAACAGAACACTAAGCAGTTTTTCAGAAAGCTTCTTTCCAGATTTCATCTGAGGATAATTCCTTTTTCACCATGGCGCTCTATGCCCTTCCAAATATCACTTTGCCAATTCCAAAAGAACTGTCTTAGCGAAAGGCTTCTTGAGGGGAAAGCTGTAACTCTGTGAGATGATTTCACAGAACGCAAAGGAGTTTCTCAGAAAGCTTCTTTCTCTTTGATATCGGAGGATATTTCCTTTGGCCCTATAGTCTTCAAAGGGATCCGAAATATTTGTTCTCATATTCCACAGAAATAAGGCTAGCAAAGAGATCCACGAAATACAGATGTAACTCTGTGAGATGAATTAACAGAACACTAAGAAGTATCTCAGAAAGCTTCTTTCCAGATTTCATCTGAGGATAATTCCTTTTTCACCATAGCCCTCTATGGGCTTCCAAATATCACTCTGCGAATTCCAGAAGAACTGTCTTAGAGAAAGTCTTCTTGAGGGGAAAGCTGTAACTCTTTGAGATGATTTAACAGAACACAAACAAGTTTCTCAGAAAGCTTCTCTTTCTTTGTTATCGGAAGATATTTCCTTTGGCCCTATATTCTTCTAAGGGATCCGAAATATCTGTTCTCAGATTCCAACGAAATGAGGCTAGCAAAGAGATCCACGAAATACACATGTAACTCTGTGAGATGAATTAACAGAACACTAAGCATTTTCTGAGAAAGCTTCTTTCCAGATTTCATCTGAGGATATTTCCTATTTCACCATAGCCGTCTATGAGCTTCCAAATATCACTTTGCCAATTCCACAACAACTGTCTTAGCGAAAGGCTTCTTGAGGGGAAAGCTGTAACTCTGTGAGATGATTTCACAGAACACAAAGAAGTTTCTCAGAAAGCTTCTTTCTGTTTGTTATCGGAGCATATTTCCTTTGGCCCTATATTCTTCTAAGGGATCCGAAATATCTGTTCTCAGATTCCACAGAAATAAGGCTAGCAAAGAGATCCACGAAATACAGATGTAACTCTGTGAGATAAATTTACAGAACACTAAGCAGTTTCTCAGAAAGCTTCTTTCCAGATTTCATCTGAGAACATTTCCTTTTTCACCATAGCCCTCTATGGGCTTCCAAATATCACTTTGCCAATTCCACAAGAACTGTCTTAGCGAAAGGCTTCTTGAGGGGAAAGCTGTAACTCTGTGAGATGATTTCACAGAACACAAAGAAGTTTCTCAGAAAGCTTCTTTCTGTTTGTTATCGGAGGATATTTCCTTTGGCCCTATAGTCTTCTAAGGGATCCGAAATATCTGTTCTCAGATTCCACAGAAATAAGGCTAGCAAAGAGATCCACGAAATACAGATGTAACTATGTGAGATAAATTAACAGAACACTAAGCAGTTTCTCAGAAAGCTTCTTTCCAGATTTCATCTGAGAACATTTCCTTTTTCACCATAGCCCTCTATGGGCTTCCAAATATCACTTTGCCAATTCCACAAGAACTGTCTTAGCGAAAGGCTTCTTGAGGGGAAAGCTGTAACTCTGTGAGATGATTTCACAGAACACAAAGGAGTTTCTCAGAAAGCTTCTTTCTCTTTGTTATCGGAGTTTATTTCTTTTGGCCCTATAGTCTTCAAAGGGATCCGAAATATCTGTTCTCAGATTCCACAGAAATAAGGCTAGCAAAGAGATCCACGAAATACAGATGTAACTCTGTGAGATGAATTAACAGAACACTAAGCAGTTTCTCAGAAAGCTTCTTTGAAGATTTCATCTGAGGATAATTCCTTTTTCACCATGGCGCTCTATGCCCTTCCAAATATCACTTTGCCAATTCCAAAAGAATTGTCTTAACGAAAGGCTTCTTGAGGGGAAAGCTGTAACTCTGTGAGATGATTTCACAGAACACAAAGGAGTTTCTCAGAAAGCTTCTTTCTCTTTGTTATCGGAGGATATTTCCTTTGGCCCTATAGTCTTCAAAGGGATCCGAAATATCTGTTCTCACATTCCACAGAAATAAGGCTAGCAAAGAGATACACGAAATACAGATGTAACTCATAGAGATGAAATAACAGAACACTAAGCAGTTTCTCAGAAAGCTTCTTTCCAGATTTCATCTCAGGATATTTCCTTTTTCACCATAGCCCTCTATGGGCTTCGAAATATCACTTTGCCAATTCCACAAGAACTGTCTTAGCGAAAGGCTCCTTGAGAGGAAAGCTGTAACTCCGTGAGATGATTTCACAGAACACAACGAAGTTTCTCAGAAAGCTTCTTTCTCTTTGTTATCGGAGGATATTTCCTTTGGCCCTATAGTCTTCAAAGGGATCCGAAATATCTGTTCTCAGATTCCACAGAAATAAGGCTAGCAAAGAGATCCACGAAATACAGATGTAACTCTGTGAGATGAATTAACAGAACACTAAGCAGTTTCTCAGAAAGCTTCTTTCCAGATTTCATCTGAGCATATTTCCTTTTTCACCATAGCCCTCTAAGGGCTTCCAAATATCACTTTGCCAATTCCACATGAACTGTCTTAGCGAAAGGCTCCTTGAGAGGAAAGCTGTAACTCTGTGAGATGATTTCACAGACACAAAGAAGTTTCTCAGAAAGCTTCTTTCTCTTTGTTATCGGAGGATATTTCCTTTGGCCCTATAGTCTTCAAAGGGATCCGAAATATCTGTTCTCAGATTCCACAGAAATAAGGCTAGCAAGGAGATCCACGAAATACAGATGTAACTCTGTGAGATGAATTAACAGAACACTAAGCAGTTTCTCAGAAAGCTTCTTTCCAGATTTCATCTGAGGATATTTCCTTTTTCACCATAGCCCTCTGTGGGCTTCCAAATATCACTTTGAAAATTCCACAAGAACTGTCTTAGCGAAAGGCTCCTTGAGGGGAAAGCTGTAACTCTGTGAGATGATTTCACAGAACACAACGAAGTATCTCAGAAAGCTTCTTTCTCTTTGTTATCGGAGGATATTTCCTTTGGCCCTATAGTCTTCAAAGGGATCCGAAATATCTGTTTTCCGATTCCACAGAAATAAGGCTAGCAAAGACTTCCATGAAATACAGATGTAACTCTGTGAGATGAATTAACAGAACACTAAGCAGTTTCTCAGAAATCTTCTTTCCAGATTTCATCTGAGAACATTTCCTTTTTCACCATAGCCCTCTATGGGCTTCCAAATATCACTTTGCCAATTCCACAACAACTGTCTTAGCGAAAGGCTTCTTGAGGGGAGAGCTGTAACTGTGTGAGATGATTTCACAGAACACAAAGAAGTTTCTCAGAAAGCTTCTTTCTCTCTGATATCGGAGTTTATTTCTTTTGGCCCTATAGTCTTCAAAGGGATCCGAAATATCTGTTCTCAGATTCCACAGAAAAAAGGCTAGCAACGAGATCCATGAAATACAGATGTAACTATGTGAGATGAATTAACAGAACACTAAGCAGTTTTTCAGAAAGCTTCTTTCCAGATTTCATCTGAGGATAATTCCTTTTTCACCATGGTGCTCTATGCCCTTCCAAATATCACTTTGCCAATTCCAAAAGAACTGTCTTAGCGAAAGGCTTCTTGAGGGGAAAGCTGTAACTCTGTGAGATGATTTCACAGAACACAAAGGAGTTTCTCAGAAAGCTTCTTTCTCTTTGTTATCGGAGGATATTTCCTTTGGCCCTATAGTCTTCAAACTGATCCGAAATATTTGTTCTCAGATTCCACAGAAATAAGGCTAGCAAAGAGATCCACGAAATACAGATGTAACTCTGTGAGATGAATTAACAGAACACTAAGAAGTATCTCAGAAAGCTTCTTTCCAGATTTCATCTGAGGATAATTCCTTTTTCACCATAGCCCTCTATGGGCTTCCAAATATCACTTTGCCAATTCCACAAGAACTGTCTTAGCGAAAGGCTTCTTGAGGGGAAAGCTGTAACTCTGTGAGATGATTTCACAGAACACAAAGAAGTTTCTCAGAAAGCTTCTTTCTCTTTGTTATCGGAGGATATTTCCTTTGGTCCTATAGTCTTCAAAGGGATCCGAAATATCTCTTCTCATATTCCACAGAAATAAGGCTAGCAAAGAGATCCACGAAATACAGATGTATCTCTGTGAGATGAATTAAGAGAACACTAAGCAGTTTCTCAGAAAGTTTCTTTCCAGATTTCATCTGAGGATATTTCCTTTTTCACCATAGCCCTCTATGGGCTTCCAAATATCACTTTGCCAATTCCACAACAACTGTCTTAGCGAAAGGCTTCATGAAGGGAAAGCTGTAACTCTGTGAGATGATTTCATAGAACACAAAGAAGTTTCTCAGAAATCTTCTTTCTCTTTGATATCGGAATTTATTTCCTTTGGCCCTATAGTCTTCAAAGGGATCCGAAATATCTGTTCTCAGATTCCACAGAAATAAGGCTAGCAAAGTGATCCACGAAATACAGATGTAACTCTGTGAGTTGAACTAACAGAACACTAAGCAGTTTCTCAGAAAGCTTCTTTCCCGATTTCATCTGAGGATAATTCCTTTTTCAACATGGCCCTCTATGCCCTTCCAAATATCACTTTGCCAATCCAACAGGAACTGTCTTAGCGAAAGGCTTCTTGAGTGGAAAGCTGTAACTCTGTGAGATGATTTCACAGAACACAAAGGAGTTTCTCAGAAAGCTTCTTTCTCTTTGTTATCGGAGGATATTTCCTTTGGCCCTATAGTCTTCAAAGGGATCCGAAATATCTCTCCTCAGATTCCACAGAAATAAGGCTAGCAAAGAGATCCACGAAATACAGATGTAACTCTGTGAGATGAATTAACAGAACACTAAGCAGTTTCACAGAGAGCTTCTTTCCAGATTTCATCTGAGGATATTTCCTTTTTCACCATAGCCCTCTATGGGCTTCCAAATATCACTCTGCCAATTCCACAAGAACTGTCTTAGCGAAAGTCTTCTTGAGGGGAAAGCTGTAACTCTGTGAGGTGATTTAACAGAACACAAAGAAGTTTCTCTGAAAGCTTCTCTTTCTTACTTATCGGAAGATATTTCCTTTGGCCCTATATTCTTCTAAGGGATCCGAAATATCTGTTCTCAGATTCCAAAGAAATGAGGCTAGCAAAGAGATCCACGAAATACACATGTAACTCTGTGAGATGAATTAACAGAACACTAAGCAGTTTCTCAGAAAGCTTCTTTCCAGATTTCATCTGAGGGTAATTCCTTTTTCAACATGGCCCTCTATGACCTTCCAAATATCACTTTGCGAATACCACAAGAACTGTCTTAGCGAAAGGCTTCTTGAGGGGAAAGATGTAACTCTGTGAGATGATTTCACAGAACACAAAGGAGTTTCTCAGAAAGCTTCTTTCTCTTTGCTATCGGAGGATATTTCCTTCGGCCCTATAGTCTTCAAAGGGATCCGAAATATCTGTTCTCAGATTCCACAGAAATAAGGCTAGCAAAGAGATCCACGAAATACAGATGTAACTCTGTGAGATGAATTAACAGAACACTAAGCAGTTTCTCAGAGAGCTTCTTTCCAGATTTCATCTGAGGATATTTCCTTTTTCACTATAGCCCTCTATGGGCTTCCAAATATCACTCTGCAAATTCCACAAGAACTGTCTTAGCGAAAGTCTTTTTGGGGGGAAAGCTGTAACTCTGTGAGATGATTTAACAGAACACAAGGAAGTTCCTCAGAAAGCTTCTTTCTCTTTGATATCGGACTTTCTTTCCTTTGGCCCTACACTCTTCAAAGGGATCCGAAATATCTCTTTTCAGATTCCACAGAAATAAGGCTAGCAAAGAGATCCACAAAATACAGAAGTAACTCTGTGAGATGAATTAAGAGAACACTAAGCAGTTACTCAGAAAGTTTCTTTCCAGATTTCATCTGGGGATATTTCCTTTATCACCATAGCCCTCTAAGGGCTTCCAAATATCACTTTGCCAATTCGACAAGAACTGTCTTAGCGACAGGCTTCTTGAAGGGAAAGCTGTAACTCTGTGAAATGATTTCATAGAACACAAAGAATTTTCTCAGAAAGCTTCTTTCTCTTTGATATCGGAGTTTATTTCCTTTGGCCCTATACTCTTCAAAGGGATCCGAAATATCTGTTCTCAAATTCCACAGAAATAAGGCTAGCAAAGAGATCCACGAAATACAGATGTAACTCTGTGAGATGAATTAACAGAACACTAAGCAGTTTCTCAGAAAGCTTCTTTCCAGATTTCATCTGAGGATAATTCCTTTTTCAACATGGCCCTCTATGCCCTTCCAAATATCACTTTGCCAATCCAACAGGAACTGTCTTAGCGAAAGGCTTCTTGAGGGGAAAGCTGTAACTCTGTGAGATGATTTCACAGAACACAAAGGAGTTTCTCAGAAAGCTTCTTTCTCTTTGTTATCGGAGGATATTTCCTTTGGCCCTATAGTCTTCAAAGGGATCCGAAATATTTGTTCTCAGATTCCACAGAAATAAGGCTAGCAAAGAGATCCACGAAATACACATGTAACACTGTGAGATGAATTAACAGAACACTAAGCAGTTTCTCAGAAAGCTTCTTTCCAGATTTCATCTGAGGATATTTCCTTTTTCACCATAGCCCACTATGAGCTTCCAAATATCACTCTGCCAATTCCACAAGAACTGTCTTAGCGAAAGTCTTCTTGAAGGGAAAGCTGTAACTCTGTGAGATGATTTCATAGAACACAAAGAAGTTTCTCAGAAATCTTCTTTCTCTTTGATATCAGAGTATATTTCCTTTGGCCCTATAGTCTTTAAAGGGATCCGAAATATCTGTTCTCAGATTCCACAGAAATAAGGCTAGCAAAGAGATCCACGAAATACAGATGTAACTATGTGAGATGAATTAACAGAACACTAAGCAGTTTCTCAGAAAGCTTCTTTCCAGATTTCATCTGAGAACATTTCCTTTTTCACCATAGCCCTCTAAGGGCTTCCAAATATCACTTTGCCAATACCACAACAACTGTCTTAGCGAAAGGCTTCTTGAGGGGAAAGCTGTAACTCTGAGAGGTGATTTCATAGAACACAAAGAAGTTTCGCAGAAAGCCTCTTTCTCTTTGATATCGGAGTTTATTTCCTTTGGCCCTATAGTCTTCAAAGGGATCCGAAATATCTGTTCTTAGATTCCACAGAAATAAGGCTAGCAAATAGATCCACGAAATACAGATGTAACTCTGTGAGATGAATTAACAGAACACTAAGCAGTTTCACAGAAAGCTTCTTTCCAGATTTCATCTGAGGATGATTCCTTTTTCAACCTGGCCCTCTATGACCTTCCAAATATCACTTTGCCAATACCACAAGAACTGTCTTAGCGAAAGGCTTCTTGAGGGGAAAGCTGTAACTCTGTGAGATGATTTCACAGAACACAAAGGAGTTTCTCAGAAAGCTTCTTTCTCTTTGTTATCGGAGGATATTTCCTTTGGCCCTATAGTCTTCAAAGGGATCCGAAATATCTGTTTTCCGATTCCACAGAAATAAGGCTAGCAAAATCATCCATGAAATACAGATGTAACTCTGTGAGATGAATTAACAGAACACTAAGCAGTTTCTCAGAAATCTTCTTTCCAGATTTCATCTGAGAACATTTCCTTTTTCACCATAGCCCTCTATGGGCTTCCAAATATCACTTTGCCAATTCCACAACAACTGTCTTTGCGAAAGGCTTCTTGAGGGGAGGGCTGTAACTGTGTGAGATGATTTCACAGAACACAAAGAAGTTTCTCAGAAAGCTTCTTTCTCTCTGATATCGGAGTTTATTTCTTTTGGCCCTATAGTCTTCAAAGGGATCCCAAATATCTGTTCTCAGATTCCACAGAAATAAGGCTAGCAAAGAGATCCATGAAATACAGATGTAACTATGTGAGATGAATTAACAGAACACTAAGCAGTTTTTCAGAAAGCTTCTTTCCAGATTTCATCTGAGGATAATTCCTTTTTCACCATGGTGCTCTATGCCCTTCCAAATATCACTTTGCCAATTCCAAAAGAACTGTCTTAGCGAAAGGCTTCTTGAGGGGAAAGCTGTAACTCTGTGAGATGATTTCACAGAACGCAAAGTAGTTTCTCAGAAAGCTTCTTTCTCTTTGATATCGGAGGATATTTCCTTTGGCCCTATAGTCTTCAAAGGGATCCGAAATATTTGTTCTCAGATTCCACAGAAATAAGGCTAGCAAAGAGATCCACGAAATACAGATGTAACTCTGTGAGATGAATTAACAGAACACTAAGAAGTATCTCAGAAAGCTTCTTTCCAGATTTCATCTGAGGATAATTCCTTTTTCACCATAGCCCTCTATGGGCTTCCAAATATCACTCTGCGAATTCCAGAAGAACTGTCTTAGAGAAAGTCTTCTTGAGGGGAAAGCTGTAACTCTTTGAGATGATTTAACAGAACACAAACAAGTTTCTCAGAAAGCTTCTCTTTCTTTGTTATCGGAAGATATTTCCTTTGGCCCTATATTGTTCTAAGGGATCCGAAATATCTGTTCTCAGATTCCAACGAAATGAGGCTAGCAAAGAGATCCACGAAATACACATGTAACTCTGTGAGATGAATTAACAGAACACTAAGCATTTTCTGAGAAAGCTTCTTTCCAGATTTCATCTGAGGATATTTCCTATTTCACCATAGCCGTCTATGAGCTTCCAAATATCACTTTGCCAATTCCACAAGAACTGTCTTAGCGAAAGGCTTCTTGAGGGGAAAGCTGTAACTCTGTGAGATGATTTCACAGAACACAAAGAAGTTTCTCAGAAAGCTTCTTTCTGTTTGTTATCGGAGGATATTTCCTTTGGCCCTATAGTCTTCTAAGGGATCCGAAATATCTGTTCTCAGATTCCACAGAAATAAGGCTAGCAAAGAGATCCACGAAATACAGATGTAACTATGTGAGATAAATTAACAGAACACTAAGCAGTTTCTCAGAAAGCTTCTTTCCAGATTTCATCTGAGAACATTTCCTTTTTCACCATAGCCCTCTATGGGCTTCCAAATATCACTTTGCCAATTCCACAAGAACTGTCTTAGCGAAAGGCTTCTTGAGGGGAAAGCTGTAACTCTGTGAGATGATTTCACAGAACACAAAGAAGTTTCTCAGAAAGCTTCTTTCTCTTTGTTATCGGAGGATATTTCCTTTGGTCCTATAGTCTTCAAAGGGATCCGAAATATCTCTTCTCATATTCCACAGAAATAAGGCTAGCAAAGAGATCCACGAAATACAGATGTAACTCTGTTAGGTGAATTAAGAGAACACTAAGCAGTTTCTCAGAAAGTTTCTTTCCAGATTTCATCTGAGGATATTTCCTTTTTCACCATAGCCCGCTATGAGCTTAAATATCTCTCTGCCAATTCCACAAGAAATGTCTTAGCGAAAGTCTTCTTGAAGGGAAAGCTGTAACTCTGTGAGATGATTTCATAGAACACAAAGAAGTTTCTCAGAAATCTTCTTTCTCTTTGATATCAGAGTATATTTCCTTTGGCCCTATAGTCTTTAAAGGGATCCGAAATATCTGTTCTCAGATTCCACAGAAATAAGGCTAGCAAAGAGATCCACGAAATACACATGTAACTATGTGAGATGAATTAACAGAACACTAAGCAGTTTCTCAGAAAGCTTCTTTCCAGATTTCATCTGAGAACATTTCCTTTTTCACCATAGCCCTCTAAGGGCTTAAATATCACTTTGCCAATACCACAACAACTGTCTTAGCGAAAGGCTTCTTGAGGGGAAAGCTGTAACTCTGAGAGGTGATTTCATAGAACACAAAGAAGTTTCGCAGAAAGCCTCTTTCTCTTTGATATCGGAGTTTATTTCCTTTGGCCCTATAGTCTTCAAAGGGATCCGAAATATCTGTTCTTAGATTCCACAGAAATAAGGCTAGCAAATAGATCCACGAAATACAGATGTAACACTGTGAGATGAATTAACAGAACACTAAGCAGTTTCACAGAAAGCTTCTTTCCAGATTTCATCTGAGGATGATTCCTTTTTCAACCTGGCCCTCTATGACCTTCCAAATATCACTTTGCCAATACCACAAGAACTGTCTTAGCGAAAGGCTTCTTGAGGGGAAAGCTGTAACTCTGTGAGATGATTTCACAGAACACAAAGGAGTTTCTCAGAAAGCTTCTTTCTCTTTGTTATCGGAGGATATTTCCTTTGGCCCTATAGTCTTCAAAGGGATCCGAAATATCTGTTTTCCGATTCCACAGAAATAAGGCTAGCAAAGTCATCCATGAAATACAGATGTAACTCTGTGAGATGAATTAACAGAACACTAAGCAGTTTCTCAGAAATCTTCTTTCCAGATTTCATCTGAGAACATTTCCTTTTTCACCATAGCCCTCTATGGGCTTCCAAATATCACTTTGCCAATTCCACAACAACTGTCTTTGCGAAAGGCTTCTTGAGGGGAGAGCTGTAACTGTGTGAGATGATTTCACAGAACACAAAGAAGTTTCTCAGAAAGCTTCTTTCTCTCTGATATCGGAGTTTATTTCTTTTGGCCCTATAGTCTTCAAAGGGATCCCAAATATCTGTTCTCAGATTACACAGAAATAAGGCTAGCAAAGAGATCCATGAAATACAGATGTAACTATGTGAGATGAATTAACAGAACACTAAGCAGTTTTTCAGAAAGCTTCTTTCCAGATTTCATCTGAGGATAATTCCTTTTTCACCATGGCGCTCTATGCCCTTCCAAATATCACTTTGCCAATTCCAAAAGAACTGTCTTAGCGAAAGGCTTCTTGAGGGGAAAGCTGTAACTCTGTGAGATGATTTCACAGAACACAAAGGAGTTTCTCAGAAAGCTTCTTTCTCTTTGTTATCGGAGGATATTTCCTTTGGCCCTATAGTCTTCAAAGGGATCCGAAATATTTGTTCTCAGATTCCACAGAAATAAGGCTAGCAAAGAGATCCACAAAATACAGAAGTAACTCTGTGAGATGAATTAACAGAACACTAAGCATTTTCTGAGAAAGCTTCTTTCCAGATTTCATCTGAGGATATTTCCTTTTTCACCATAGCCCTCTATGCGCTTCCAAATATCACTTTGCCAATTCCACAAGAACTGTCTTAGCGAAAGGCTTCTTGAGGGGAAAGCTCTAACTCTGTGAGACGATTTCAAAGAACACAAAGAAGTTTCTCAGAAAGCTTCTTTCTCTTTGTTATCGGAGGATATTTCCTTTGGCCCTATAGTCTTCAAAGGAATCCGAAATATCTGTTCTCAGATTCCACAGAAATAAGGCTAGAAAAGAGATCCACGAAATACAGATGTAACTCTGTGAGATGAATTAACAGAACACTAAGCAGTTTCTCAGAAAGCTTCTTTCCAGATTTCATCTGAGGATAATTCCTTTTTCAACATGGCCCTCTATGCCCTTCCAAATATCACTTTGCCAATCCAACAGGAACTGTCTTAGCGAAAGGCTTCTTGAGGGGAAAGCTGTAACTCTGTGAGATGATTTCACAGAACACAAAGGAGTTTCTCAGAAAGCTTCTTTCTCCTTTTATCGGAGGATATTTCCTTTGGCCCTATAGTCTTCAAAGGGATCCGAAATATTTGTTCTCAGATTCCACAGAAATAAGGCTAGCAAAGAGATCCACGAAATACACATGTAACACTGTGAGATGAATTAAAAGAACACTAAGCAGTTTCTCAGAAAGCTTCTTTCCAGATTTCATCTGAAGATATTTCCTTTTTCACCATAGCCGTCTATGAGCTTCCAAATATCACTTTGCCAATTCCACAACAACTGTCTTAGCGAAAGGCTTCTTGAGGGGAAAGCTGTAACTCTGTGAGGTGATTTCATAGAACACAAAGAAGTTTCGCAGAAAGCTTCTTTCTCTTTGATATCGGAGTTTATTTCCTTTGGCCCTATAGTCTTCAAAGGGATCCGAAATATCTGTTCTTAGATTCCACAGAAATAAGGCTAGCAAATAGATCCACGAAATACAGATGTAACTCTGTGAGATGAATTAACAGAACACTAAGCAGATTCACAGAAAGCTTCTTTCCAGATTTCATCTGAGGATAATTCCTTTTTCAACATGGCCCTCTATGACCTTCCAAATATCACTTTGCCAATACCACAAGAACTGTCTTAGCGAAAGGCTTCTTGAGGGGAAAGCTGTAACTCTGTGAGATGATTTCACAGAACACAAAGGAGTTTCTCAGAAAGCTTCTTTCTCTTTGTTATCGGAGGTTATTTCCTTTGGCCCTATAGTCTTCAAAGGGATCCGAAATATTTGTTCTCAGATTCCACAGAAATAAGGCTAGCAAAGAGATCCACGAAATACACATGTAACACTGTGAGATGAATTAACAGAACACTAAGCAGTTTCTCAGAAAGCTTCTTTCCAGTTTTCATCTGAGGATATTTCCTTTTTCACCATAGCCCTCTATGTAATTCCAAATATCACTCTGCAAATTCCACAAGAACTGTCTTAGCGAAAGTCTTCTTGAAGGGAAAGCTGTAACTCTGTGAGATGATTTCATAGAACACAAAGAAGTTTCTCAGAAATCTTCTTTCTCTTTGATATCGGAGTTTATTTCCTTTGGCCCTATAGTCTTCAAAGGGATCCGAAATATCTGTTCTCAGAATCCACAGAAATAAGGCTAGCAAAGAGATCACGAAATACAGATGTAACTCTGTGAGATGAACTAACAGAACACTAGGCAGTTTCTCAGAAAGCTTCTTTCCAGATTTCATCTGAAGATAATTCCTTTTTCAACATGGCCCTCTATGCCCTTCCAAATATCACTTTGCCAATCCAACAGGAACTGTCTTAGCGAAAGGCTTCTTGAGGGGAAAGCTGTAACTCTGTGAGATGATTTCACAGAACACAAAGGAGTTTCTCAGAAAGCTTCTTTCTCTTTGTTATCGGAGGATATTTCCTTTGGCCCTATACTCTTCAAAGGGATCCGAAATATTTGTTCTCAGATTCCACACAAATAAGGCTAGCAAAGAGATCCACGAAATACACATGTAACACTGTGAGATGAATTAACAGAACACTAAGCAGTTTCTCAGAAAGCTTCTTTTCAGATTTCATCTGAGGATATTTCCTTTTTCACCATAGCCCTCTATGGGCTTCCAAATATCACTCTGCCAATTCCACAAGAACTGTCTTAGCGAAAGTCTTCTTGAGGGGAAAGCTGTAACTCTGTGAGATGATTTAACAGAACACAGAGAAGTTTCTCAGAAAGCTTCTCTTTCTTTGTTATCGGAAGATATTTCCTTTGGCCCTATATTCTTCTAAGGGATCCGAAATATCTGTTCTCAGATTCCAAAGAAATGAGGATAGCAAAGAGATCCACGAAATACACATGTAACTCTGTGAGATGAATTAACAGAACACTAAGCATTTTCTGAGAAAGCTTCTTTGCAGATTTCATCTGAGGATATTTCCTTTTTCACCATAGCCCTCTATGCGCTTCGAAATATCACTTTGCCAATTCCACAAGAACTGTCTTAGCGAAAGGCTTCTTGAGGGGAAAGCAGTAACTCTGTGAGATGATTTCACAGAACACAAAGAAGTTTCTCAGAAAGCTTCTTTCTCTTTGTTATCGGAGGATATTTCCTTTGGCCCTATAGTCTTCTAAGGGATCCGAAATATCTGTTCTCAGATTCCACAGAAATAAGGCTAGCAAAGAGATCCACGAAATACAGATGTAACTATGTGAGATAAATTAACAGAACACTAAGCAGTTTCTCAGAAAGTTTCTTTCCAGATTTCATCTGAGAACATTTCCTTTTTCACCATAGCCCTCTAAGGGCTTCCAAATATCACTTTGCCAATTCCACAACAACTGTCTTAGCGAAAGGCTTCTTGAGGGGAAAGCTGTAACTCTGTGAGATGATTTCACAGAACACAAAGAAGTTTCTCAGAAAGCTTCTTTCTCTTTGTTATGGAGGATATTTCCTTTGGCCCTATAGTCTTCAAAGGGATCCGAAATATTTGTTCTCAGATTCCACAGAAATAAGGCTAGCAAAGAGATCCACGAAATACACATGTAACACTGTGAGATGAATTAACAGAACACTAAGCAGTTTCTCAGAAAGCTTCTTTCCAGATTTCATCTGAGGATATTTCCTTTTTCACCATAGCCCTCTATGAGCTTCCAAATATCACTCTGCCAATTCCACAAGAACTGTCTTAGCGAAAGTCTTCTTGAAGGGAAAGCTGTAACTCTGTGAGATGATTTCATAGAACACAAAGAAGTTTCTCAGAAATCTTCTTTCTCTTTGATATCAGAGTTTATTTCCTTTGGCCCTATAGTCTTCAAAGGGATCCGAAATATCTGTTTTCAGATTCCACAGAAATAAGGCGAGCAAAGAGATCCACGGAATACAGATGTAACTCTGTGAGATGAACTAACAGAACACTAAGCAGTTTCTCAGAAAGCTTCTTTCCAGATTTCATCTGAGGATAATTCCTTTTTCAACATGGCCCTCTATGCCCTTCCAAATATCACTTTGCCAATTCAACCGGAACTGTCTTAGCGAAAGGCTTCTAGAGGGGAAAGCTGTAACTCTGTGAGATGATTTCACAGAACACAAAGGAGTTTCTCAGAAAGCTTCCTTCTCTTAGTTATCGGAGGATATTTCCTTTGGACCTATAGTCTTCAAAGGGATCCGAAATATCTGTTCTCAGATTCCACAGAAATAAGGCTAGCAAAGAGATCCACGAAATACAGATGTAACTCTGTGAGATGAATTAACAGAACACCAAGCAGTTTCTCAGAGAGCTTCTTTCCAGATTTCATCGGAGGATATTTCCTTTTTCACCATAGCCCTCTATGGGCTTCCAAATATCACTCTGCAAATTCCACAAGAACTGTCTTAGCGAAAGTCTTTTTGGGGGGAAAGCTGTAACTCTGTGAGATGATTTAACAGAACACAAAGAAGTTCCTCAGAAAGCTTCTTTCTCTTTGATATCGGACTTTCTTTCCTTTGGCCCTACACTCTTCAAAGGGATCCGAAATATCTCTTTTCAGATTCCACAGAAATAAGGCTAGCAAAGAGATCCACAAAATACAGAAGTAACTCTGTGAGATGAATTAAGAGAACACTAAGCAGTTTCTCAGAAAGTTTCTTTCCAGATTTCATCTGAGGATATTTCCTTTTTCACCATAGCCCTCTAAGGGCTTCCAAATATCACTTTGCCAATTCGACAAGAACTGTCTTAGCGAAAGGCTTCTTGAAGGGAAAGCTGTAACTCTGTGAAATGATTTCATAGAACACAAAGAATTTTCTCAGAAAGCTTCTTTCTCTTTGATATCGGAGTTTATTTCCTTTGGCCCTATACTCTTCAAAGGGATCCGAAATATCTGTTCTCAGATTCCACAGAAATAAGGCTAGCAAAGAGATCCACGAAATACATATGTAACTCTGTGAGATGAATTAACAGAACACTAAGCAGTTTCTCAGAAAGCTTCTTTCCAGATTTCATCTGAGGATAATTCCTTTTTCAACATGACCCTCTATGCCCTTCCAAATATCACTTTGCCAATCCAACAGGAACTGTCTTAGCGAAAGGCTTCTTGAGGGGAAAGCTGTAACTCTGTGAGATGATTTCACAGAACACAAAGGAGTTTCTCAGAAAGCTTCTTTCTCTTTGTTATCGGAGGATATTTCCTTTGGCCCTATAGTCTTCAAAGGGATCCGAAATATTTGTTCTCAGATTCCACAGAAATAAGGCTAGCAAAGAGATCCACGAAATACACATGTAACACTGTGAGATGAATTAACAGAACACTAAGCAGTTTCTCAGAAAGCTTCTTTCCAGATTTCATCTGAGGATATTTCCTTTTTCACCATAGCCCGCTTTGAGCTTCCAAATATCACTCTGCCAATTCCACAAGAACTGTCTTAGCGAAAGTCTTCTTGAAGGGAAAGCTGTAACTCTGTGAGATGATTTCATAGAACACAAAGAAGTTTCTCAGAAATCTTCCTTCTCTTTGATATCAGAGTTTATTTCCTTTGGCCCTATAGTCTTTAAAGGGATCCGAAATATCTGTTCTCAGATTCCACAGAAATAAGGCTAGCAAAGAGATCCACGAAATACAGATGTAACTATGTGAGATGAATTAACAGAACACTAAGCAGTTTCTCAGAAAGCTTCTTTCCAGATTTCATCTGAGAACATTTCCTTTTTCACCATAGCCCTCTAAGGGCTTCCAAATATCACTTTGCCAATTCCACAACAACTGTCTTAGCGAAAGGCTTCTTGAGGGGAAAGCTGTAACTCTGAGAGGTGATTTCATAGAACACAAAGAAGTTTCGCAGAAAGCTTCTTTCTCTTTGATATCGGAGTTTATTTCCTTTGGCCCTATAGTCTTCAAAAGGATCCGAAATATCTGTTCTTAGATTCCACAGAAATAAGGCTAGCAAATAGATCCACGAAATACAGATGTAACTCTGTGAGATGAATTAACAGAACACTAAGCAGTTTCACAGAAAGCTTCTTTCCAGATTTCATCTGAGGATGATTCCTTTTTCAACCTGGCCCTCTATGACCTTCCAAATATCACTTTGCCAATACCACAAGAACTGTCTTAGCGAAAGGCTTCTTGAGGGGAAAGCTGTAACTCTGTGAGATGATTTCACAGAACCCAAAGGAGTTTCTCAGAAAGCTTCTTTCTCTTTGTTATCGGAGGATATTTCCTTTGGCCCTATAGTCTTCAAAGGGATCCGAAATATTTGTTCTCAGATTCCACAGAAATAAGGCTAGCAAAGAGATCCACGAAATACACATGTAACACTGTGAGACGAATTAACAGAACACTAAGCAGTTTCTCAGAAAGCTCCTTTCCAGATTTCATCTGAGGATATTTCCTTTTTCACCATAGCCCTCTATGGGCTTCCAAATATCACTCTGCAAATTCCACAAGAACTGTCTTAGCGAAAGTCTTCTTGAAGGGAAAGCTGTAACTCTGTGAGATGATTTCATAGAACACAAAGAAGTTTCTCAGAAATCTTGTTTCTCTTTGATATCGGAGTTTATTTCCTTTGGCCCTATAGTCTTCAAAGGGATCCGAAATATCTGTTCTCAGATTCCACAGAAATAAGGCTAGCAAAGAGATCCACGAAATACAGATGTAACTCTGTGAGATGAACTAACAGAACACTAAGCAGTTTCTCAGAAAGCTTCTTTCCAGATTTCATCTGAAGATAATTCCTTTTTCAACATGGCCCTCTATGCCCTTCCAAATATCACTTTGCCAATCCAACAGGAACTGTCTTAGCGAAAGGCATCTTGAGGGGAAAGCTGTAACTCTGTGAGATGATTTCACAGAACACAAAGGAGTTTCTCAGAAAGCTTCCTTCTCTTAGTTATCGGAGGATATTTCCTTTGGCCCTATAGTCTTCAAAGGGATCCGAAATATCTGTTCTCAGATTCCACAGAAATAAGGCTAGCAAAGAGATCCACGAAATGCAGATGTAACTCTGTGAGATGAATTAACAGAACACTAAGCAGTTTCTCAGAGAGCTTCTTTCCAGATTTCATCTGAGGATATTTCCTTTTTCACCATAGCCCTCTATGGGATTCCAAATATCACTCTGCCAATTCCACAAGAACTGTCTTAGCGAAAGTCTTCTTGAGGGGAAAGCTGTAACTCTGTGAGATGATTTAACAGAACACAAAGAAGTTTCTCAGAAAGCTTCTCTTACTTTGTTATCGGAAGATATTTCCTTTGGCCCTATATTCTTCTAAGGGATCCGAAATATCTGTTCTCAAATTCCAAAGAAATGAGGATAGCAAAGAGATCCACGAAATACACATGTAACTCTGTGAGATGAATTAACAGAACACTAAGCATTTTCTGAGAAAGCTTCTTTCCAGATTTCATCAGAGGATATTTCCTTTTTCACCATAGCCCTCTATGCGCTTCCAAATATCACTTTGCCAATTCCACAAGAACTGTCTTAGCGAAAGGCTTCTTGAGGGGAAAGCTCTAACTCTGTGAGACGATTTCAAAGAACACAAAGAAGTTTCTCAGAAAGCTTCTTTCTCTTTGTTATCGGAGGATATTTCCTTTGGCCCCATAGTCTTCAAAGGGATCCGAAATATCTGTTCTCAGATTCCACAGAAATAAGGCTAGAAAAGAGATCCAGGAAATACAGATGTAACTCTGTGAGATGAATTAACAGAACACTAAGCAGTTTCTCAGAAAGCTTCTTTCCAGATTTCATCTGAGGATAATTCCTTTTTCAACATGGCCCTCTATGCCCTTCCAAATATCACTTTGCCAATCCAACAGGAACTGTCTTAGCGAAAGGCTTCTTGAGGGGAAAGCTGTAACTCTGTGAGATGATTTCACAGAACACAAAGGAGTTTCTCAGAAAGCTTCTTTCTCTTTTTATCGGAGGATATTTCCTTTGGCCCTATAGTCTTCAAAGGGATCCGAAATATTTGTTCTCAGATTCCACAGAAATAAGGCTAGCAAAGAGATCCACGAAATGCACATGTAACACTGTGAGATGAATTAAAAGAACACTAAGCAGTTTCTCAGAAAGCTTCTTTCCAGATTTCATCTGAGGATATTTCCTTTTTCACCATAGCCGTCTATGAGCTTCCAAATATCACTTTGCCAATTCCACAACAACTGTCTTAGCGAAAGGCTTCTTGAGGGGAAAGCTGTAACTCTGTGAGGTGATTTCATAGAACACAAAGAAGTTTCGCAGAAAGCTTCTTTCTCTTTGATATCGGAGTTTATTTCCTTTGGCCCTATAGTCTTCAAAGGGATCCGAAATATCTGTTCTTAGATTCCACAGAAATAAGGCTAGCAAAGAGATCCACGAAATACAGATGTAACTCTGTGAGATGAATTAACAGAACACTAAGCAGATTCACAGAAAGCTTCTTTCCAGATTTCATCTGAGGATAATTCCTTTTTCAACATGGCCCTCTATGACCTTCCAAATATCACTTTGCCAATACCACAAGAACTGTCTTAGCGAAACGCTTCTTGAGGGGAAAGCTGTAACTCTGTGAGATGATTTCACAGAACACAAAGGAGTTTCTCAGAAAGCTTCTTTCTCTTTGATATCGGAGGATATTTCCTTTGGCCCTATAGTCTTCAAAGGGATCCGAAATATTTGTTCTCAGATTCCACAGAAATAAGGCTAGCAAAGAGATCCACGAAATACACATGTTACACTGTGAGATGAATTAACAGAACACTAAGCAGTTTCTCAGAAAGCTTCTTTCCAGTTTTCATCTGAGGATATTTCCTTTTTCACCGTAGCCCTCTATGGGCTTCCAAATATCACTCTGCAAATTCCACAAGAACTGTCTTAGCGAAAGTCTTCTTGAAGGGAAAGCTGTAACTCTGTGAGATGATTTCATAGAACACAAAGAAGTTTCTCAGAAATCTTCTTTCTCTTTGATATCGGAGTTTATTTCCTTTGGCCCTATAGTCTTCAAAGGGATCCGAAATATCTGTTCTCAGATTCCACAGAAATAAGGCTAGCAAAGAGATCCACGAAATACAGATGTAACTCTGTGAGATGAACTAACAGAACACTAGGCAGTTTCTCAGAAAGCTTCTTTCCAGATTTCATCTGAAGATAATTCCTTTTTCAACATGGCCCTCTATGCCCTTCCAAATATCACTTTGCCAATCCAACAGGAACTGTCTTAGCGAAAGGCTTCTTGAGGGGAAAGCTGTAACTCTGTGAGATGATTTCACAGAACACAAAGGAGTTTCTCAGAAAGCTTCTTTCTCTTTGTTATCGGAGGATATTTCCTTTGGCCCTATACTCTTCAAAGGGATCCGAAATATTTGTTCTCAGATTCCACACAAATAAGGCTAGCAAAGAGATCCACGAAATGCACATGTAACACTGTGAGATGAATTAACAGAACACTAAGCAGTTTCTCAGAAAGCTTCTTTTCAGATTTCATCTGAGGATATTTCCTTTTTCACCATAGCCCTCTATGGGCTTCCAAATATCACTCTGCCAATTCCACAAGAACTGTCTTAGCGAAAGTCTTCTTGAGGGGAAAGCTGTAACTCTGTGAGATGATTTAACAGAACACAGAGAAGTTTCTCAGAAAGCTTCTCTTTCTTAGTTATCGGAAGATATTTCCTTTGCCCTATATTCTTCTAAGGGATCCGAAATATCTGTTCTCAGATTCCAAAGAAATGAGGATAGCAAAGAGATCCACGAAATACACATGTAACTCTGTGAGATGAATTAACAGAACACTAAGCATTTTCTGAGAAAGCTTCCTTCCAGATTTCATCTGAGGATATTTCCTTTTTCACCATAGCCCTCTATGCGCTTCCAAATATCACTTTGCCAATTCCACAAGAACTGTCTTAGCGAAAGGCTTCTAGAGGGGAAAGCTGTAACTCTGTGAGATGATTTCACAGAACACAAAGAAGTTTCTCAGAAAGCTTCTTTCTCTTTGTTATCGGCGGATATTTCCTTTGGCCCTATAGTCTTCTAAGGGATCCGAAATATCTGTTCTCAGATTCCACAGAAATAAGGCTAGCAAAGAGATCCACGAAATACAGATGTAACTATGTGAGATAAATTAACAGAACACTAAGCAGTTTCTCAGAAAGTTTCTTTCCAGATTTCATCTGAGAACATTTCCTTTTTCACCATAGCCCTCTAAGGGCTTCCAAATATCACTTTGCCAATTCCACAACAACTGTCTTAGCGAAAGGCTTCTTGAGGGGAAAGCTGTAACTCTGTGAGATGATTTCACAGAACACAAAGAAGTTTCTCAGAAAGCTTCTTTCTCTTTGTTATGGAGGATATTTCCTTTGGCCCTATAGTCTTCAAAGGGATCCGAAATATTTGTTCTCAGATTCCACAGAAATAAGGCTAGCAAAGAGATCCACGAAATACACATGTAACACTGTGAGATGAATTAACAGAACACTAAGCAGTTTCTCAGAAAGCTTCTTTCCAGATTTCATCTGAGGATATTTCCTTTTTCACCATAGCCCTCTATGAGCTTCCAAATATCACTCTGCCAATTCCACAAGAACTGTCTTAGCGAAAGTCTTCTTGAAGGGAAAGCTGTAACTCTGTGAGATGATTTCATAGAACACAAAGAAGTTTCTCAGAAATATTCTTTCTCTTTGATATCAGAGTTTATTTCCTTTGGCCCTATAGTCTTCAAAGGGATCCGAAATATCTGTTCTCAGATTCCACAGAAATAAGGCGAGCAAAGAGATCCACGGAATACAGATGTAACTCTGTGAGATGAACTAACAGAACACTAAGCAGTTTCTCACAAAGCTTCTTTCCAGATTTCATCTGAGGATAATTCCTTTTTCAACATGGCCCTCTATGCCCTTCCAAATATCACTTTGCCAATTCAACAGGAACTGTCTTAGCGAAAGGCTTCTAGAGGGGAAAGCTGTAACTCTGTGAGATGATTTCACAGAACACAAAGGAGTTTCTCAGAAAGCTTCCTTCTCTTAGTTATCGGAGGATATTTCCTTTGGCCCTATAGTCTTCAAAGGGATCCGAAATATCTGTTCTCAGATTCCACAGAAATAAGGCTAGCAAAGAGATCCACGAAATACAGATGTAACTCTGTGAGATGAATTAACAGAACACTAAGCAGTTTCTCAGAGAGCTTCTTTCCAGATTTCATCTGAGGATATTTCCTTTTTCACCATAGCCCTCTATGGGCTTCCAAATATCACTCTGCCAATTCCACAAGAACTGTCTTAGCGAAAGTCTTGTTGAGGGGAAAGCTGTAACTCTGTGAGATGATTTAACAGAACACAAAGAAGTTTCTCAGAAAGCTTCTCTTACTTTGTTATCGGAAGATATTTCCTTTGGCCCTATATTCTTCTAAGGGATCTGAAATATCTGTTCTCAAATTCCAAAGAAATGAGGATAGCAAAGAGATCCACGAAATACACATGTAACTCTGTGAGATGAATTAACAGAACACTAAGCATTTTCTGAGAAAGCTTCTTTCCAGATTTCATCTGAGGATATTTCCTTTTTCACCATAGCCCTCTATGCGCTTCCAAATATCACTTTGCCAATTCCACAAGAACTGTCTTAGCGAAAGGCTTCTTGAGGGGAAAGCTGTAACTCTGTGAGATGATTTCACAGAACACAAAGAAGTTTCTCAGAAAGCTTCTTTCTCTTTGTTTTCGGAGGATATTTCCTTTGGCCCTATAGTCTTCAAAGGGATCCGAAATATCTGTTCTCAGATACCACGAAATAACGCTAGCAAAGAGATCCACGAAATACAGATGTAACTCTGTGAGATGAATTAACAGTACACTAAGCAGTTTCTTAAAGTTTCTTTCCAGATTTCATCTGAGGATATTTCCTTTTTCACCATAGCCCTCTAAGGGCTTCCAAACATCACATTGCCAATTCGACAAGAAATGTCTTAGCGAAAGGCTTCTTGAAGGGAAAGCTGTAACTCTGTGAGATGATTTCATAGAACATAAAGAAGTTTCGCAGAAAGCTTCTTTCTCTTTGATATCGGAGTTTATTTCCTTTGGCCCTATAGTCTTCAAAGGGATCCGAAATATCTGTTCTTAGATTCCACAGAAATAAGGCTAGCAAAGAGATCCACGAAATACAGATGTAACTCTGTGAGATGAATTAACAGAACACTAAGCAGTTTCTCAGAAAGCTTCTTTCCAGATTTCATCTGAGGATAATTCCTTTTTCAACATGGCCCTCTATGACCTTCCAAATATCACTTTGCCAATACCACAAGAACTGTCTTAGCGAAAGGCTTCTTGAGGGGAAAGCTGTAACTCTGTGAGATGATTTCACAGAACACAAAGGAGTTTCTCAGAAAGCTTCTTTCTCTTTTTTATCGGAGGATATTTCCTTTGGCCCTATACTCTTCAAAGGGATCCGAAATATTTGTTCTCAGATTCCACACAAATAAGGCTAGCAAAGAGATCCACGAAATACACATGTAACACTGTGAGATGAATTAACAGAACACTAAGCAGTTTCTCAGAAAGCTTCTTTCCAGATTTCATCTGAGGATATTTCCTTTTTCACCATAGCCCTCTATGGGCTTCCAAATATCACTCTGCCAATTCCACAAGAACTGTCTTAGCGAAAGTCTTCTTGAAGGGAAAGCTGTAACTCTGTGAGATGATTTCATAGAACACAAAGAAGTTTCTCAGAAATCTTCTTTCTCTTTGATATCGGAGTTTATTTCCTTTGGCCCTATAGTCTTCAAAGGGATTCGAAATATGTGTTCTCAGATTCCACAGAAATAAGGCTAGCAAAGAGATCCACGAAATACAGATGTAACTCTGTGAGAGGAACTAACAGAACACTAAGCATTTTCTGAGAAAGCTTCTTTCCAGATTTCATCTGAAGATAATTCCTTTTTCAACATGGCCCTCTATGCCCTTCCAAATATCACTTTGCCAATCCAACAGGAACTGTCTTAGCGAAAGGCTTCTTGAGGGGAAAGTTGTAACTCTGTGAGATGATTTCACAGAACACAAAGGAGTTTCTCAGAAAGCTTCTTTCTCTTTGTTATCGGAGGATATTTCCTTTGGCCCTATAGTCCTCTAAGGTATCCGAAATATCTGTTCTCAGATTCCACAGAAATAAGGCTAGCAAAGAGATCCACGAAATACAGATGTAACTATGTGAGATAAATTAACAGAACACTAAGCAGTTTCTCAGAAAGCTTCTTTCCGGATTTCATCTGAGAACATTTCCTTTTTCACCATAGCCCTCTAAGGGCTTCCAAATATCACTTTGCCAATTCCACAACAACTGTCTTGGCGAAAGGCTTCTTGAGGGGAAAGCTGTAACTCTGTGAGATGATTTCACAGAACACAAAGGAGTTTCTCAGAAAGCTTCTTTCTCTTTGTTATCGGAGGATATTTCCTTTGGCCCCATATTCTTCTAAGGGATCCGAAATATTTGTTCTCAGATTCCACAGAAATAAGGCTAGCAAAGAGATCCACGAAATACACATGTAACACTGTGAGTTGAATTAACAGAACACTAAGCAGTTTCTCAGAAAGCTTCTTTCCAGATTTCATCTGAGGATATTTCCTTTTTCACCATAGCCCTCTATGAGCTTCCAAATATCACTCTGCCAATTCCAAAAGAACTGTCTTAGCGAAAGTCTTCTTGAAGGGAAAGCTGTAACTCTGTGAGATGATTTCATAGAACACAAAGAAGTTTCTCAGAAATCTTCTTTCTCTTTGATATCAGAGTTTATTTCCTTTGGCCCTATAGTCTTCAAAGGGATCCGAAATATCTGTTCTCAGATTCCACAGAAATAAGGCGAGCAAAGAGATCCACGGAATACAGATGTAACTCTGTGAGATGAACTAACAGAACACTAAGCAGTTTCTCACAAAGCTTCTTTCCAGATTTCATCTGAGGATAATTCCTTTTTCAACATGGCCCTCTATGCCCTTCCAAATATCACTTTGCCAATTCAACAGGAACTGTCTTAGCGAAAGGCTTCTAGAGGGGAAAGCTGTAACTCTGTGAGATGATTTCACAGAACACAAAGGAGTTTCTCAGAAAGCTTCCTTCTCTTAGTTATCGGAGGATATTTCCTTTGGCCCTATAGTCTTCAAAGGGATCCGAAATATCTGTTCTCAGATTCCACAGAAATAAGGCTAGCAAAGAGATCCACGAAATACAGATGTAACTCTGTGAGATGAATTAACAGAACACTAAGCAGTTTCTCAGAGAGCTTCTTTCCAGATTTCATCTGAGGATATTTCCTTTTTCACCATAGCCCTCTATGGGCTTCCAAATATCACTCTGCCAATTCCACAAGAACTGTCTTAGCGAAAGTCTTGTTGAGGGGAAAGCTGTAACTCTGTGAGATGATTTAACAGAACACAAAGAAGTTTCTCAGAAAGCTTCTCTTACTTTGTTATCGGAAGATATTTCCTTTGGCCCTATATTCTTCTAAGGGATCTGAAATATCTGTTCTCAAATTCCAAAGAAATGAGGATAGCAAAGAGATCCACGAAATACACATGTAACTCTGTGAGATGAATTAACAGAACACTAAGCATTTTCTGAGAAAGCTTCTTTCCAGATTTCATCTGAGGATATTTCCTTTTTCACCATAGCCCTCTATGCGCTTCCAAATATCACTTTGCCAATTCCACAAGAACTGTCTTAGCGAAAGGCTTCTTGAGGGGAAAGCTGTAACTCTGTGAGATGATTTCACAGAACACAAAGAAGTTTCTCAGAAAGCTTCTTTCTCTTTGTTTTCGGAGGATATTTCCTTTGGCCCTATAGTCTTCAAAGGGATCCGAAATATCTGTTCTCAGATACCACGAAATAACGCTAGCAAAGAGATCCACGAAATACAGATGTAACTCTGTGAGATGAATTAACAGTACACTAAGCAGTTTCTTAAAGTTTCTTTCCAGATTTCATCTGAGGATATTTCCTTTTTCACCATAGCCCTCTAAGGGCTTCCAAACATCACATTGCCAATTCGACAAGAAATGTCTTAGCGAAAGGCTTCTTGAAGGGAAAGCTGTAACTCTGTGAGATGATTTCATAGAACATAAAGAAGTTTCGCAGAAAGCTTCTTTCTCTTTGATATCGGAGTTTATTTCCTTTGGCCCTATAGTCTTCAAAGGGATCCGAAATATCTGTTCTCAGATTCCACAGAAATAAGGCTAGCAAAGAGATCCACGAAATACAGATGTAACTCTGTGAGATGAATTAACAGAACACTAAGCAGTTTCTCAGAAAGCTTCTTTCCAGATTTCATCTGAGGATAATTCCTTTTTCAACATGGCCCTCTATGACCTTCCAAATATCACTTTGCCAATACCACAAGAACTGTCTTAGCGAAAGGCTTCTTGAGGGGAAAGCTGTAACTCTGTGAGATGATTTCACAGAACACAAAGGAGTTTCTCAGAAAGCTTCTTTCTCTTTTTTATCGGAGGATATTTCCTTTGGCCCTATACTCTTCAAAGGGATCCGAAATATTTGTTCTCAGATTCCACACAAATAAGGCTAGCAAAGAGATCCACGAAATACACATGTAACACTGTGAGATGAATTAACAGAACACTAAGCAGTTTCTCAGAAAGCTTCTTTCCAGATTTCATCTGAGGATATTTCCTTTTTCACCATAGCCCTCTATGGGCTTCCAAATATCACTCTGCCAATTCCACAAGAACTGTCTTAGCGAAAGTCTTCTTGAAGGGAAAGCTGTAACTCTGTGAGATGATTTCATAGAACACAAAGAAGTTTCTCAGAAATCTTCTTTCTCTTTGATATCGGAGTTTATTTCCTTTGGCCCTATAGTCTTCAAAGGGATTCGAAATATGTGTTCTCAGATTCCACAGAAATAAGGCTAGCAAAGAGATCCACGAAATACAGATGTAACTCTGTGAGAGGAACTAACAGAACACTAAGCAGTTTCTCAGAAAGCTTCTTTCCAGATTTCATCTGAAGATAATTCCTTTTTCAACATGGCCCTCTATGCCCTTCCAAATATCACTTTGCCAATCCAACAGGAACTGTCTTAGCGAAAGGCTTCTTGAGGGGAAAGTTGTAACTCTGTGAGATGATTTCACAGAACACAAAGGAGTTTCTCAGAAAGCTTCTTTCTCTTTGTTATCGGAGGATATTTCCTTTGGCCCTATAGTCCTCTAAGGTATCCGAAATATCTGTTCTCAGATTCCACAGAAATAAGGCTAGAAAAGAGATCCACGAAATACAGATGTAACTATGTGAGATAAATTAACAGAACACTAAGCAGTTTCTCAGAAAGCTTCTTTCCGGATTTCATCTGAGAACATTTCCTTTTTCACCATAGCCCTCTAAGGGCTTCCAAATATCACTTTGCCAATTCCACAACAACTGTCTTGGCGAAAGGCTTCTTGAGGGGAAAGCTGTAACTCTGTGAGATGATTTCACAGAACACAAAGGAGTTTCTCAGAAAGCTTCTTTCTCTTTGTTATCGGAGGATATTTCCTTTGGCCCTATATTCTTCTAAGGGATCCGAAATATTTGTTCTCAGATTCCACAGAAATAAGGCTAGCAAAGAGATCCACGAAATACACATGTAACACTGTGAGTTGAATTAACAGAACACTAAGCAGTTTCTCAGAAAGCTTCTTTCCAGATTTCATCTGAGGATATTTCCTTTTTCACCATAGCCCTCTATGAGCTTCCAAATATCACTCTGCCAATTCCAAAAGAACTGTCTTAGCGAAAGTCTTCTTGAAGGGAAAGCTGTAACTCTGTGAGATGATTTCATAGAACACAAAGAAGTTTCTCAGAAATCTTCTTTCTCTTTGATATCAGAGTTTATTTCCTTTGGCCCTATAGTCTTCAAAGGGATCCGAAATATCTGTTCTCAGATTCCACAGAAATAAGGCGAGCAAAGAGATCCACGGAATACAGATGTAACTCTGTGAGATGAACTAACAGAACACTAAGCAGTTTCTCACAAAGCTTCTTTCCAGATTTCATCTGAGGATAATTCCTTTTTCAACATGGCCCTCTATGCCCTTCCAAATATCACTTTGCCAATTCAACAGGAACTGTCTTAGCGAAAGGCTTCTAGAGGGGAAAGCTGTAACTCTGTGAGATGATTTCACAGAACACAAAGGAGTTTCTCAGAAAGCTTCCTTCTCTTAGTTATCGGAGGATATTTCCTTTGGCCCTATAGTCTTCAAAGGGATCCGAAATATCTGTTCTCAGATTCCACAGAAATAAGGCTAGCAAAGAGATCCACGAAATACAGATGTAACTCTGTGAGATGAATTAACAGAACACTAAGCAGTTTCTCAGAGAGCTTCTTTCCAGATTTCATCTGAGGATATTTCCTTTTTCACCATAGCCCTCTATGGGCTTCCAAATATCACTCTGCCAATTCCACAAGAACTGTCTTAGCGAAAGTCTTGTTGAGGGGAAAGCTGTAACTCTGTGAGATGATTTAACAGAACACAAAGAAGTTTCTCAGAAAGCTTCTCTTACTTTGTTATCGGAAGATATTTCCTTTGGCCCTATATTCTTCTAAGGGATCTGAAATATCTGTTCTCAAATTCCAAAGAAATGAGGATAGCAAAGAGATCCACGAAATACACATGTAACTCTGTGAGATGAATTAACAGAACACTAAGCATTTTCTGAGAAAGCTTCTTTCCAGATTTCATCTGAGGATATTTCCTTTTTCACCATAGCCCTCTATGCGCTTCCAAATATCACTTTGCCAATTCCACAAGAACTGTCTTAGCGAAAGGCTTCTTGAGGGGAAAGCTGTAACTCTGTGAGATGATTTCACAGAACACAAAGAAGTTTCTCAGAAAGCTTCTTTCTCTTTGTTTTCGGAGGATATTTCCTTTGGCCCTATAGTCTTCAAAGGGATCCGAAATATCTGTTCTCAGATACCACGAAATAACGCTAGCAAAGAGATCCACGAAATACAGATGTAACTCTGTGAGATGAATTAACAGTACACTAAGCAGTTTCTTAAAGTTTCTTTCCAGATTTCATCTGAGGATATTTCCTTTTTCACCATAGCCCTCTAAGGGCTTCCAAACATCACATTGCCAATTCGACAAGAAATGTCTTAGCGAAAGGCTTCTTGAAGGGAAAGCTGTAACTCTGTGAGATGATTTCATAGAACATAAAGAAGTTTCGCAGAAAGCTTCTTTCTCTTTGATATCGGAGTTTATTTCCTTTGGCCCTATAGTCTTCAAAGGGATCCGAAATATCTGTTCTTAGATTCCACAGAAATAAGGCTAGCAAAGAGATCCACGAAATACAGATGTAACTCTGTGAGATGAATTAACAGAACACTAAGCAGTTTCTCAGAAAGCTTCTTTCCAGATTTCATCTGAGGATAATTCCTTTTTCAACATGGCCCTCTATGACCTTCCAAATATCACTTTGCCAATACCACAAGAACTGTCTTAGCGAAAGGCTTCTTGAGGGGAAAGCTGTAACTCTGTGAGATGATTTCACAGAACACAAAGGAGTTTCTCAGAAAGCTTCTTTCTCTTTTTTATCGGAGGATATTTCCTTTGGCCCTATACTCTTCAAAGGGATCCGAAATATTTGTTCTCAGATTCCACACAAATAAGGCTAGCAAAGAGATCCACGAAATACACATGTAACACTGTGAGATGAATTAACAGAACACTAAGCAGTTTCTCAGAAAGCTTCTTTCCAGATTTCATCTGAGGATATTTCCTTTTTCACCATAGCCCTCTATGGGCTTCCAAATATCACTCTGCCAATTCCACAAGAACTGTCTTAGCGAAAGTCTTCTTGAAGGGAAAGCTGTAACTCTGTGAGATGATTTCATAGAACACAAAGAAGTTTCTCAGAAATCTTCTTTCTCTTTGATATCGGAGTTTATTTCCTTTGGCCCTATAGTCTTCAAAGGGATTCGAAATATGTGTTCTCAGATTCCACAGAAATAAGACTAGCAAAGAGATCCACGAAATACAGATGTAACTCTGTGAGAGGAACTAACAGAACACTAAGCAGTTTCTCAGAAAGCTTCTTTCCAGATTTCATCTGAAGATAATTCCTTTTTCAACATGGCCCTCTATGCCCTTCCAAATATCACTTTGCCAATCCAACAGGAACTGTCTTAGCGAAAGGCTTCTTGAGGGGAAAGTTGTAACTCTGTGAGATGATTTCACAGAACACAAAGGAGTTTCTCAGAAAGCTTCTTTCTCTTTGTTATCGGAGGATATTTCCTTTGGCCCTATAGTCCTCTAAGGTATCCGAAATATCTGTTCTCAGATTCCACAGAAATAAGGCTAGCAAAGAGATCCACGAAATACAGATGTAACTATGTGAGATAAATTAACAGAACACTAAGCAGTTTCTCAGAAAGCTTCTTTCCGGATTTCATCTGAGAACATTTCCTTTTTCACCATAGCCCTCTAAGGGCTTCCAAATATCACTTTGCCAATTCCACAACAACTGTCTTGGCGAAAGGCTTCTTGAGGGGAAAGCTGTAACTCTGTGAGATGATTTCACAGAACACAAAGGAGTTTCTCAGAAAGCTTCTTTCTCTTTGTTATCGGAGGATATTTCCTTTGGCCCTATATTCTTCTAAGGGATCCGAAATATTTGTTCTCAGATTCCACAGAAATAAGGCTAGCAAAGAGATCCACGAAATACACATGTAACACTGTGAGTTGAATTAACAGAACACTAAGCAGTTTCTCAGAAAGCTTCTTTCCAGATTTCATCTGAGGATATTTCCTTTTTCACCATAGCCCTCTATGAGCTTCCAAATATCACTCTGCCAATTCCAAAAGAACTGTCTTAGCGAAAGTCTTCTTGAAGGGAAAGCTGTAACTCTGTGAGATGATTTCATAGAACACAAAGAAGTTTCTCAGAAATCTTCTTTCTGTTTGATATCGGAGTTTATTTCCTTTGGCCCTATAGTCTTCAAAGGGATCCGAAATATCTGCTCTCAGATTCCACAGAAATAAGGCTAGCAAAGAGATCCACGAAATACAGATTTAACTCTGTGAGATGAACTAACAGAACACTAAGCAGTTTCTCAGAAAGCTTCTTTCCAGATTTCATCTGAGGATAATTCCTTTTTCAACATGGTCCCCTATGGCCTTCCAATATCACTTTGCCAATCCAACAGGAACTGTCTTAGCGAAAGGCTTCTTGAGGGGAAAGCTGTAACTCTGTGAGATGATTTCACAGAACACAAAGGAGTTTCTCAGAAAGCTTCCTTCTCTTTGTTATCGCAGGATATTTCCTTTGGCCCTATAGTCTTCAAAGGGATCCGAAATATCTGTTCTCAGATTCCACAGAAATAAGGCTAGCAAAGAGATCCACGAAATACAGATGTAACTCTGTGAGATGAATTAACAGAACACTAAGCAGTTTCTCAGAAAGCTTCTTTCCAGATTTCATCTGAGGATATTTCCTTTTTCACCATAGCCCTCTAAGGGCTTCCAAATATCACTCTGCCAATTCCACAAGAACTGTCTTAGCGAAAGGCTTCTTGAGGGGAAAGCTGTAACTCTGTGAGATGATTTAACAGAACACAAAGAAGTTTCCCAGAAAGCTTCTCTTTCTTTGTTATCGGAAGATATTTCCTTTGGCCCTATATTCTTCTAAGGGATCTGAAATATCTGTTCTCAGATTCCAAAGAAATGAGGATAGCAAAGAGATCCACGAAATACACATGTAACTCTGTGAGATGAATTAACAGAACACTAAGCATTTTCTGAGAAAGCTTCTTTCCAGATTTCATCTTAGGATATTTCCTTTTTCACCATAGCCCTCTATGCGCTTCCAAATATCACTTTGCCAATTCCACAAGAACTGTCTTAGCGAAAGGCTTCTTGAGGGGAAAGCTGTAACTCTGTGAGATGATTTCACAGAACACAAAGAAGTTTCTCAGAAAGCTTCTTTCTCTTTGTTATCGGAGGATATTTCCTTTGGCCCTATAGTCTTCTAAGAGATCCGAAATATCTGTTCTCAGATTCCACAGAAATAAGGCTAGCAAAGAGATCCACGAAATACAGATGTAACTATGTGAGATAAATTAACAGAACACTAAGCAGTTTCTCAGAAAGCTTCTTTCCAGATTTCATCTGAGAACATTTCCTTTTTCACCATAGCCCTCTAAGGCCTTCCAAATATCACTTTGCCAATTCCACAACAACTGTCTTAGCGAAAGGCTTCTTGAGGGGAAAGCTCTAACTCTGTGAGATGATTTCCTAGAACACAAAGAAGTTTCTCAGAAAGCTTCTTTCTCTTTGTTATCGGAGGATATTTCCTTTGGCCTTATAGTCTTCAAAGGGATCCGAAATATCTGTTCTCAGATTCCACAGAAATAAGGCTAGCAAAGAGATCCACGAAATACAGATGTAACTCTGTGAGATGAATTAACAGAACACTAAGCAGTTTCTCAGAAAGTTTCTTTCCAGATTTCCTCTGAGGATATTTCCTTTTTCACCATAGCCCTCTAAGGGCTTCCAAATATCACTTTGCCAATTCGACAAGAAATGTCTTAGCGAAAGGCTTCTTGAAGGGAAAGCTGTAACTCCGTGAGATGATTTCACAGAACACAAAGAAGTTTCGCAGAAAGCTTCTTTCTCTTTGATATCGGAGTTTATTTCCTTTGGCCCTATAGTCTTCAAAGGGATCCGAAATATCTGTTCTTAGATTCCACAGAAATAAGGCTAGCAAAGAGATCCACGAAATACAGATGTAACTCTGTGAGATGAATTAACAGAACACTAAGCAGTTTCTCAGAAAGCTTCTTTCCAGATTTCATCTGAGGATAATTCCTTTTTCAACATGGCCCTCTATGACCTTCCAAATATCACTTTGCCAATACCACAAGAACTGTCTTAGCGAAAGGCTTCTGAAGGGGAAAGCTGTAACTCTGTGAGATGATTTCACAGAACACAAAGAATTTTCTCAGAAAGCTTCTTTCTCTTTGTTATCGGAGGATATTTCCTTTGGCCCTATAGTCTTCAAAGGGATCCGAAATATTTGTTCTCAGATTCCACAGAAATAAGGCTAGCAAAGAGATCCACGAAATACAGATGTAACTCTGTGAGATGAATTAACAGAACACTAAGCAGTTTCTCAGAGAGCTTCTTTCCAGATTTCATCTGAGGATATTTCCTTTTTCACCATAGACCTGTATGGGCTTCCAAATATCACTCTGCCAATTCTACAAGAACTGTCTTAGCGAAAGTCTTCTTGAGGGGAAAGCTGTAACTCTGTGAGATGATTTAACAGAACACAGAGAAGTTTCTCAGAAAGCTTCTCTTTCTTTGTTATCGGAAGATATTTCCTTTGGCCCTATATTCTTCTAAGGGATCCGAAATATCTGTTCTCAGAATCCAAAGAAATGAGGATAGCAAAGAGATCCACGAAATACACATGTAACTCTGTGAGATGAATTAACAGAACACTAAGCATTTTCTGAGAAAGCTTCTTTCCAGATTTCATCTGAGGATATTTCCTTTTTCACCATAGCCCTCTATGCGCTTCCAAATATCACTTTGCCAATTCCACAAGAACTGTCTTAGCGAAAGGCTTCTTGAGGGGAAAGCTGTAACTCTGTGAGATGATTTCACAGAACACAAAGGAGTTTCTCAGAAAGCTTCCTTCTCTTTGTTATCGGAGGATATTTCCTTTGGCCCTATAGTCTTCAAAGGGATCCGAAATATCTGTTCTCAGATTTCACAGAAATAAGGCTAGCAAAGCGATCCACGAAATACAGATGTAACTCTGTGAGATGAATTAACAGAACACTAAGCAGTTTCTCAGAAAGCTTCTTTCCAGATTTCATCTGAGGATATTTCCTTTTTCACCATAGCCCTCTATGGGCTTCCAAATATCACTCTGCCAATTCCACAAGAACTGTCTTAGCGAAAGTCTTCTTGAGGGGAAAGCTGTAACTCTGTGAGATGATTTAACAGAACACAAAGAAGTTTCTCAGAAAGCTTCTCTTTCTTTGTTATCGGAAGATATTTCCTTTGGCCCTATATTCTTCTAAGGGATCCGAAATATCTGTTCTCAGATTCCAAAGAAATGAGGATAGCAAAGAGATCCACGAAATACACATGTAACTCTGTGAGATGAATTAACAGAACACTAAGCATTTTCTGAGAAAGCTTCTTTCCAGATTTCATCTTAGGATATTTCCTTTTTCACCATAGCCCTCTATGCGCTTCCAAATATCACTTTGCCAATTCCACAAGAACTGTCTTAGCGAAAGGCTTCTTGAGGGGAAAGCTGTAACTCTGTGAGATGATTTCACAGAACACAAAGAAGTTTCTCAGAAAGCTTCTTTCTGTTTGTTATCGGAGGATATTTCCTTTGGCCCTCTAGTCTTCTAAGGGATCCGAAATATCTGTTCTCAGATTCCACAGAAATAAGGCTAGCAAAGAGATCCACGAAATACAGATGTAAATATGTGAGATAAATTAACAGAACACTAAGCAGTTTCTCAGAAAGCTTCTTTCCAGATTTCATCTGAGAACATTTCCTTTTTCACCATAGCCCTCTAAGGGCTTCCAAATATCACTTTGCCAATTCCACAACAACTGTCTTAGCGAAAGGCTTCTTGAGGGTAAAGCTCTAACTCTGTGAGATGATTTCCTAGAACACAAAGAAGTTTCTCAGAAAGCTTCTTTCTCTTTGTTATCGGAGGATATTTCCTTTGGCCCTATAGTCCTCTAAGGGATCCGAAATATCTGTTCTCAGATTCCACAGAAATAAGGCTAGCAAAGAGATCCACGAAATACAGATTTAACTCTGTGAGATGAACTAACAGAACACTAAGCAGTTTCTCAGAAAGCTTCTTTCCAGATTTCATCTGAGGATAATTCCTTTTTCAACATGGTCCTCTATGGCCTTCCAAATATCACTTTGCCAATCCAACAGGAACTGTCTTAGCGAAAGGCTTCTTGAGGGGAAAGCTGTAACTCTGTGAGATGATTTCACAGAACACATAGGAGTTTCTCAGAAAGCTTCCTTCTCTTTGTTATCGGAGGATATTTCCTTTGGCCCTATAGTCTTCAAAGGGATCCGAAATATCTGTTCTCAGATTCCACAGAAATAAGGCTAGCAAAGAGATCCACGAAATACAGATGTAACTCTGTGAGATGAATTAACAGAACACTAAGCAGTTTCTCAGAAAGCTTCTTTCCAGATTTCATATGAGGATATTTCCTTTTTCACCATAGCCCTCTATGGGCTTCCAAATATCACTCTGCCAATTCCACAAGAACTGTCTTAGCGAAAGTCTTCTTGAGGGGAAAGCTGTAACTCTGTGAGATGATTTAACAGAACACAAAGAAGTTTCTCAGAAAGCTTCTCTTTCTTTGTTATCGGAAGATATTTCCTTTGGCCCTATATTCTTCTAAGGGATCCGAAATATCTGTTCTCAGATTCCAAAGAAATGAGGATAGCAAAGAGATCCACGAAATACACATGTAACTCTGTGAGATGAATTAACAGAACACTAAGCATTTTCTGAGAAAGCTTCTTTCCAGATTTCATCTTAGGATATTTCCTTTTTCACCATAGCCCTCTATGCGCTTCCAAATATCACTTTGCCAATTCCACAAGAACTGTCTTAGCGAAAGGCTTCTTGAGGGGAAAGCTGTAACTCTGTGAGATGATTTCACAGAACACAAAGAAGTTTCTCAGAAAGCTTCTTTCTCTTTGTTATCGGAGGATATTTCCTTTGGCCCTATAGTCTTCAAAGGGATCCGAAATATTTGTTCTCAGATTCCACAGAAATAAGGCTAGCAAAGAGATCCACGAAATACAGATGTAACTCTGTGAGATGAATTAACAGAACACTAAGCAGTTTCTCAGAGAGCTTCTTTCCAGATTTCATCTGAGGATATTTCCTTTTTCACCATAGCCCTCTATGAGCTTCCAAATATCACTCTGCCAATTCTACAAGAACTGTCTTAGCGAAAGTCTTCTTGAGGGGAAAGCTGTAACTCTGTGAGATGATTTAACAGAACACAGAGAAGTTTCTCAGAAAGCTTCTCTTTCTTTGTTATCGGAAGATATTTCCTTTGGCCCTATATTCTTCTAAGGGATCCGAAATATCTGTTCTCAGAATCCAAAGACATGAGGATAGCAAAGAGATCCACGAAATACAGATGTAACTCTGTGAGATGAATTAACAGAACACTAAGCAGTTTCTCAGAAAGCTTCTTTCCAGATTTCATCTGAGGATATTTCCTTTTTCACCATAGCCCTCTATGGGCTTCCAAATATCACTCTGCCAATTCCACAAGAACTGTCTTAGCGAAAGTCTTCTTGAGGGGAAAGCTGTAACTCTGTGAGATGATTTAACAGAACACAAAGAAGTTTCTCAGAAAGCTTCTCTTTCTTTGTTATCGGAAGATATTTCCTTTGGCCCTATATTCTTCTAAGGGATCCGAAATATCTGTTCTCAGATTCCAAAGAAATGAGGATAGCAAAGAGATCCACGAAATACACATGTAACTCTGTGAGATGAATTAACAGAACACTAAGCATTTTCTGAGAAAGCTTCTTTCCAGATTTCATCTTAGGATATTTCCTTTTTCACCATAGCCCTCTATGCGCTTCCAAATATCACTTTGCCAATTCCACAAGAACTGTCTTAGCGAAAGGCTTCTTGAGGGGAAAGCTGTAACTCTGTGAGATGATTTCACAGAACACAAAGAAGTTTCTCAGAAAGCTTCTTTCCCTTTGTTATCGGAGGATATTTCCTTTGGCCCTCTAGTCTTCTAAGGGATCCGAAATATCTGTTCTCAGATTCCACAGAAATAAGGCTAGCAAAGAGATCCACGAAATACAGATGTAAATATGTGAGATAAATTAACAGAACACTAAGCAGTTTCTCAGAAAGCTTCTTTCCAGATTTCATCTGAGAACATTTCCTTTTTCACCATAGCCCTCTAAGGGCTTCCAAATATCACTTTGCCAATTCCACAACAACTGTCTTAGCGAAAGGCTTCTTGAGGGGAAAGCTCTAACTCTGTGAGATGATTTCCTAGAACACAAAGAAGTTTCTCAGAAAGCTTCTTTCTCTTTGTTATCGGAGGATATTTCCTTTGGCCTTATAGTCTTCAAAGGGATCCGAAATATCTGTTCTCAGATTCCACAGAAATAAGGCTAGCAAAGAGATCCACGAAATACAGATGTAACTCTGTGAGATGAATTAACAGAACACTAAGCAGTTTCTCAGAAAGTTTCTTTCCAGATTTTCTCTGAGGATATTTCCTTTTTCACCATAGCCCTCTAAGGGCTTCCAAATATCACTTTGCCAATTCGACAAGAAATGTCTTAGCGAAAGGCTTCTTGAAGGGAAAGCTGTAACTCTGTGAGATGATTTCACAGAACACAAAGAAGTTTCGCAGAAAGCTTCTTTCTCTTTGATATCGGAGTTTATTTCCTTTGGCCCTATAGTCTTCAAAGGGATCCGAAATATCTGTTCTTAGATTCCACAGAAATAAGGCTAGCAAAGAGATCCACGAAATACAGATGTAACTCTGTGAGATGAATTAACAGAACACTAAGCAGTTTCTCAGAAAGCTTCTTTCCAGATTTCATCTGAGGATAATTCCTTTTTCAACATGGCCCTCTATGACCTTCCAAATATCACTTTGCCAATACCACAAGAACTGTCTTAGCGAAAGGCTTCTGAAGGGGAAAGCTGTAACTCTGTGAGATGATTTCACAGAACACAAAGAATTTTCTCAGAAAGCTTCTTTCTCTTTGTTATCGGAGGATATTTCCTTTGGCCCTATAGTCTTCAAAGGGATCCGAAATATTTGTTCTCAGATTCCACAGAAATAAGGCTAGCAAAGAGATCCACGAAATACAGATGTAACTCTGTGAGATGAATTAACAGAACACTAAGCAGTTTCTCAGAGAGCTTCTTTCCAGATTTCATCTGAGGATATTTCCTTTTTCACCATAGCCCTCTTATGGGCTTCCAAATATCACTCTGCCAATTCTACAAGAACTGTCTTAGCGAAAGTCTTCTTGAGGGGAAAGCTGTAACTCTGTGAGATGATTTAACAGAACACAGAGAAGTTTCTCAGAAAGCTTCTCTTTCTTTGTTATCGGAAGATATTTCCTTTGGCCCTATATTCTTCTAAGGGATCCGAAATATCTGTTCTCAGAATCCAAAGAAATGAGGATAGCAAAGAGATCCACGAAATACACATGTAACTCTGTGAGATGAATTAACAGAACACTAAGCATTTTCTGAGAAAGCTTCTTTCCAGATTTCATCTGAGGATATTTCCTTTTTCACCATAGCCCTCTATGCGCTTCCAAATATCACTTTGCCAATTCCACAAGAACTGTCTTAGCGAAAGGCTTCTTGAGGGGAAAGCTGTAACTCTGTGAGATGATTTCACAGAACACAAAGGAGTTTCTCAGAAAGCTTCCTTCTCTTTGTTATCGGAGGATATTTCCTTTGGCCCTATAGTCTTCAAAGGGATCCGAAATATCTGTTCTCAGATTTCACAGAAATAAGGCTAGCAAAGCGATCCACGAAATACAGATGTAACTCTGTGAGATGAATTAACAGAACACTAAGCAGTTTCTCAGAAAGCTTCTTTCCAGATTTCATCTGAGGATATTTCCTTTTTCACCATAGCCCTCTATGGGCTTCCAAATATCACTCTGCCAATTCCACAAGAACTGTCTTAGCGAAAGTCTTCTTGAGGGGAAAGCTGTAACTCTGTGAGATGATTTAACAGAACACAAAGAAGTTTCTCAGAAAGCTTCTCTTTCTTTGTTATCGGAAGATATTTCCTTTGGCCCTATATTCTTCTAAGGGATCCGAAATATCTGTTCTCAGATTCCAAAGAAATGAGGATAGCAAAGAGATCCACGAAATACACATGTAACTCTGTGAGATGAATTAACAGAACACTAAGCATTTTCTGAGAAAGCTTCTTTCCAGATTTCATCTTAGGATATTTCCTTTTTCACCATAGCCCTCTATGCGCTTCCAAATATCACTTTGCCAATTCCACAAGAACTGTCTTAGCGAAAGGCTTCTTGAGGGGAAAGCTGTAACTCTGTGAGATGATTTCACAGAACACAAAGAAGTTTTTCAGAAAGCTTCTTTCTCTTTGTTATCGGAGGATATTTCCTTTGGCCCTCTAGTCTTCTAAGGGATCCGAAATATCTGTTCTCAGATTCCACAGAAATAAGGCTAGCAAAGAGATCCACGAAATACAGATGTAACTATGTGAGATAAATTAACAGAACACTAAGCAGTTTCTCAGAAAGCTTCTTTCCAGATTTCATCTGAGAACATTTCCTTTTTCACCATAGCCCTCTAAGGGCTTCCAAATATCACTTTGCCAATTCCACAAGAACTGTCTTAGCGAAAGGCTTCTTGAGGGTAAAGCTCTAACTCTGTGAGATGATTTCCTAGAACACAAAGAAGTTTCTCAGAAAGCTTCTTTCTCTTTGTTATCGGAGGATATTTCCTTTGGCCCTATAGTCCTCTAAGGGATCCGAAATATCTGTTCTCAGATTCCACAGAAATAAGGCTAGCAAAGAGATCCACGAAATTCATATGTAACTCTGTGAGATGAACTAACAGAACACTAAGCAGTTTCTCAGAAAGCTTCTTTCCAGATTTCATCTGAGGATAATTCCTTTTTCAACATGGTCCTCTATGGCCTTCCAAATATCACTTTGCCAATCCAACAGGAACTGTCTTAGCGAAAGGCTTCTTGAGGGGAAAGCTGTAACTCTGTGAGATGATTTCACAGAACACAAAGGAGTTTCTCAGAAAGCTTCCTTCTCTTTGTTATCGGAGGATATTTCCTTTGGCCCTATAGTCTTCAAAGGGATCCGAAATATCTGTTCTCAGATTCCACAGAAATAAGGCTAGCAAAGAGATCCACGAAATACAGATGTAACTCTGTGAGATGAATTAACAGAACACTAAGCAGTTTCTCAGAAAGCTTCTTTCCAGATTTCATCTGAGGATATTTCCTTTTTCACCATAGCCCTCTATGGGCTTCCAAATATCACTCTGCCAATTCCACAAGAACTGTCTTAGCGAAAGTCTTCTTGAGGGGAAAGCTGTAACTCTGTGAGATGATTTAACAGAACACAAAGAAGTTTCTCAGAAAGCTTCTCTTTCTTTGTTATCGGAAGATATTTCCTTTGGCCCTATATTCTTCTAAGGGATCCGAAATATCTGTTCTCAGATTCCAAAGAAATGAGGATAGCAAAGAGATCCACGAAATACACATGTAACTCTGTGAGATGAATTAACAGAACACTAAGCATTTTCTGAGAAAGCTTCTTTCCAGATTTCATCTTAGGATATTTCCTTTTTCACCATAGCCCTCTATGCGCTTCCAAATATCACTTTGCCAATTCCACAAGAACTGTCTTAGCGAAAGGCTTCTTGAGGGGAAAGCTGTAACTCTGTGAGATGATTTCACAGAACACAAAGAAGTTTCTCAGAAAGATTCTTTCTCTTTGTTATCGGAGGATATTTCCTTTGGCCCTATAGTCTTCAAAGGGATCCGAAATATTTGTTCTCAGATTCCACAGAAATAAGGCTAGCAAAGAGATCCACGAAATACAGATGTAACTCTGTGAGATGAATTAACAGAACACTAAGCAGTTTCTCAGAGAGCTTCTTTCCAGATTTCATCTGAGGATATTTCCTTTTTCACCATAGCCCTCTATGAGCTTCCAAATATCACTCTGCCAATTCTACAAGAACTGTCTTAGCGAAAGTCTTCTTGAGGGGAAAGCTGTAACTCTGTGAGATGATTTAACAGAACACAGAGAAGTTTCTCAGAAAGCTTCTCTTTCTTTGTTATCGGAAGATATTTCCTTTGGCCCTATATTCTTCTAAGGGATCCGAAATATCTGTTCTCAGAATCCAAAGAAATGAGGATAGCAAAGAGATCCACGAAATACACATGTAACTCTGTGAGATGAATTAACAGAACACTAAGCATTTTCTGAGAAAGCTTCTTTCCAGATTTCATCTGAGGATATTTCCTTTTTCACCATAGCCCTCTATGCGCTTCCAAATATCACTTTGCCAATTCCACAAGAACTGTCTTAGCGAAAGGCTTCTTGAGGGGAAAGCTGTAACTCTGTGAGATGATTTCACAGAGCACAAAGGAGTTTCTCAGAAAGCTTCCTTCTCTTTGTTATCGGAGGATATTTCCTTTGGCCCTATAGTCTTCAAAGGGATCCGAAATATCTGTTCTCAGATTTCACAGAAATAAGGCTAGCAAAGCGATCCACGAAATACAGATGTAACTCTGTGAGATGAATTAACAGAACACTAAGCAGTTTCTCAGAAAGCTTCTTTCCAGATTTCATCTGAGGATATTTCCTTTTTCACCATAGCCCTCTATGGGCTTCCAAATATCACTCTGCCAATTCCACAAGAACTGTCTTAGCGAAAGTCTTCTTGAGGGGAAAGCTGTAACTCTGTGAGATGATTTAACAGAACACAAAGAAGTTTCTCAGAAAGCTTCTCTTTCTTTGTTATCGGAAGATATTTCCTTTGGCCCTATATTCTTCTAAGGGATCCGAAATATCTGTTCTCAGATTCCAAAGAAATGAGGATAGCAAAGAGATCCACGAAATACACATGTAACTCTGTGAGATGAATTAACAGAACACTAAGCATTTTCTGAGAAAGCTTCTTTCCAGATTTCATCTTAGGATATTTCCTTTTTCACCATAGCCCTCTATGCGCTTCCAAATATCACTTTGCCAATTCCACAAGAACTGTCTTAGCGAAAGGCTTCTTGAGGGGAAAGCTGTAACTCTGTGAGATGATTTCACAGAACACAAAGAAGTTTCTCAGAAAGCTTCTTTCTCTTTGTTATCGGAGGATATTTCCTTTGGCCCTCTAGTCTTCTAAGGGATCCGAAATATCTGTTCTCAGATTCCACAGAAATAAGGCTAGCAAAGAGATCCACGAAATACAGATGTAACTATGTGAGATAAATTAAGAGAACACTAAGCAGTTTCTCAGAAAGCTTCTTTCCAGATTTCATCTGAGAACATTTCCTTTTTCACCATAGCCCTCTAAGGGCTTCCAAATATCACTTTGCCAATTCCACAACAACTGTCTTAGCGAAAGGCTTCTTGAGGGTAAAGCTCTAACTCTGTGAGATGATTTCCTAGAACACAAAGAAGTTTCTCAGAAAGCTTCTTTCTCTTTGTTATCGGAGGATATTTCCTTTGGCCCTATAGTCCTCTAAGGGATCCGAAATATCTGTTCTCAGATTCCACAGAAATAAGGCTAGCAAAGAGATCCACGAAATTCATATGTAACTCTGTGAGATGAACTAACAGAACACTAAGCAGTTTCTCAGAAAGCTTCTTTCCAGATTTCATCTGAGGATAATTCCTTTTTCAACATGGTCCTCTATGGCCTTCCAAATATCACTTTGCCAATCCAACAGGAACTGTCTTAGCGAAAGGCTTCTTGAGGGGAAAGCTGTAACTCTGTGAGATGATTTCACAGAACACAAAGGAGTTTCTCAGAAAGCTTCCTTCTCTTTGTTATCGGAGGATATTTCCTTTGGCCCTATAGTCTTCAAAGGGATCCGAAATATCTGTTCTCAGATTCCACAGAAATAAGGCTAGCAAAGAGATCCACGAAATACAGATGTAACTCTGTGAGATGAATTAACAGAACACTAAGCAGTTTCTCAGAAAGCTTCTTTCCAGATTTCATCTGAGGATATTTCCTTTTTCACCATAGCCCTCTATGGGCTTCCAAATATCACTCTGCCAATTCCACAAGAACTGTCTTAGCGAAAGTCTTCTTGAGGGGAAAGCTGTAACTCTGTGAGATGATTTAACAGAACACAAAGAAGTTTCTCAGAAAGCTTCTCTTTCTTTGTTATCGGAAGGTATTTCCTTTGGCCCTATATTCTTCTAAGGGATCCGAAATATCTGTTCTCAGATTCCAAAGAAATGAGGATAGCAAAGAGATCCACGAAATACACATGTAACTCTGTGAGATGAATTAACAGAACACTAAGCATTTTCTGAGAAAGCTTCTTTCCAGATTTCATCTTAGGATATTTCCTTTTTCACCATAGCCCTCTATGCGCTTCCAAATATCACTTTGCCAATTCCACAAGAACTGTCTTAGCGAAAGGCTTCTTGAGGGGAAAGCTGTAACTCTGTGAGATGATTTCACAGAACACAAAGAAGTTTCTCAGAAAGATTCTTTCTCTTTGTTATCGGAGGATATTTCCTTTGGCCCTATAGTCCTCTAAGGGATCCGAAATATCTGTTCTCAGATTCCACAGAAATAAGGCTAGCAAAGAGATCCACGAAATACAGATTTAACTCTGTGAGATGAACTAACAGAACACTAAGCAGTTTCTCAGAAAGCTTCTTTCCAGATTTCATCTGAGGATAATTCCTTTTTCAACATGGTCCTCTATGGCCTTCCAAATATCACTTTGCCAATCCAACAGGAACTGTCTTAGCGAAAGGCTTCTTGAGGGGAAAGCTGTAACTCTGTGAGATGATTTCACAGAACACAAAGGAGTTTCTCAGAAAGCTTCCTTCTCTTTGTAATCGGAGGATATTTCCTTTGGCCCTATAGTCTTCAAAGGGATCCGAAATATCTGTTCTCAGATTCCACAGAAATAAGGCTAGCAAAGAGATCCACGAAATACAGATGTAACTCTGTGAGATGAATTAACAGAACACTAAGCAGTTTCTCAGAAAGCTTCTTTCCAGATTTCATCTGAGGATATTTCCTTTTTCACCATAGCCCTCTATGGGCTTCCAAATATCACTCTGCCAATTCCACAAGAACTGTCTTAGCGAAAGTCTTCTTGAGGGGAAAGCTGTAACTCTGTGAGATGATTTAACAGAACACAAAGAAGTTTCTCAGAAAGCTTCTCTTTCTTTGTTATCGGAAGATATTTCCTTTGGCCCTATATTCTTCTAAGGGATCCGAAATATCTGTTCTCAGATTCCAAAGAAATGAGGATAGCAAAGAGATCCACGAAATACACATGTAACTCTGTGAGATGAATTAACAGAACACTAAGCATTTTCTGAGAAAGCTTCTTTCCAGATTTCATCTTAGGATATTTCCTTTTTCACCATAGCCCTCTATGCGCTTCCAAATATCACTTTGCCAATTCCACAAGAACTGTCTTAGCGAAAGACTTCTTGAAGGGAAAGCTGTAACTCTGTGAGATGATTTCACAGAACACAAAGAAGTTTCTCAGAAAGCTTCTTTCTCTTTGTTATCGGAGGATATTTCCTTTGGCCCTCTAGTCTTCTAAGGGATCCGAAATATCTGTTCTCAGATTCCACAGAAATAAGGCTAGCAAAGAGATCCACGAAATACAGATGTAACTATGTGAGATAAATTAACAGAACACTAAGCAGTTTCTCAGAAAGCTTCTTTCCAGATTTCATCTGAGAACATTTCCTTTTTCACCATAGCCCTGTAAGGGCTTCCAAATATCACTTTGCCAATTCCACAACAACTGTCTTAGCGAAAGGCTTCTTGAGGGTAAAGCTCTAACTCTGTGAGATGATTTCCTAGAACACAAAGAAGTTTCTCAGAAAGCTTCTTTCTCTTTGTTATCGGAGGATATTTCCTTTGGCCCTATAGTCCTCTAAGGGATCCGAAATATCTGTTCTCAGATTCCACAGAAATAAGGCTAGCAAAGAGATCCACGAAATACAGATTTAACTCTGTGAGATGAACTAACAGAACACTAAGCAGTTTCTCAGAAAGCTTCTTTCCAGATTTCATCTGAGGATAATTCCTTTTTCACCATGGTCCTCTAGGGCCTTCCAAATATCACTTTGCCAATCCAACAGGAACTGTCTTAGCGAAAGGCTTCTTGAGGGGAAAGCTGTAACTCTGTGAGATGATTTCACAGAACACAAAGGAGTTTCTCAGAAAGCTTCCTTCTCTTTGTTATCGGAGGATATTTCCTTTGGCCCTATAGTCTTCAAAGGGATCCGAAATATCTGTTCTCAGATTCCACAGAAATAAGGCTAGCAAAGAGATCCACGAAATACAGATGTAACTCTGTGAGATGAATTAACAGAACACTAAGCAGTTTCTCAGAAAGCTTCTTTCCAGATTTCATCTGAGGATATTTCCTTTTTCACCATAGCCCTCTATGGGCTTCCAAACATCACTCTGCCAATTCCACAAGAACTGTCTTAGCGAAAGTCTTCTTGAGGGGAAAGCTGTAACTCTGTGAGATGATTTAACAGAACACAAAGAAGTTTCTCAGAAAGCTTCTCTTTCTTTGTTATCGGAAGATATTTCCTTTGGCCCTATATTCTTCTAAGGGATCCGAAATATCTGTTCTCAGATTCCAAAGAAATGAGGATAGCAAAGAGATCCACGAAATACACATGTAACTCTGTGAGATGAACTAAGAGAACACTAAGCAGTTTCTCAGAAAGCTTCTTTCCAGATTTCATCTGAGGATAATTCCTTTTTCAACATGGTCCTCTATGGCCTTCCAAATATCACTTTGCCAATCCAACAGGAACTGTCTTAGCGAAAGGCTTCTTGAGGGGAAAGCTGTAACTCTGTGAGATGATTTCACAGAACACAAAGGAGTTTCTCAGAAAGCTTCCTTCTCATTGTTATCGGAGGATATTCCTTTGGCCCTATTGTCTTCAAAGGGATCCGAAATATCTGTTCTCAGATTCCACAGAAATAAGGCTAGCAAAGAGATCCACGAAATACAGATGTAACTCTGTGAGATGAATTAACAGAACACTAAGCAGTTTCTCAGAAAGCTTCTTTCCAGATTTCATCTGAGGATATTTCCTTTTTCACCATAGCCCTCTATGGGCTTCCAAATATCACTTTGCCAATTCCACAAGAACTGTCTTAGCGAAAGGCTTCTTGAGGGGAAAGCTGTAACTCTGTGAGATGATTTCACAGAACACAAAGAAGTTTCTCAGAAAGCTTCTTTCTCTTTGTTATCGGAGGATATTTCCTTTGGCCCTCTAGTCTTCTAAGGGATCCGAAATATCTGTTCTCAGATTCCACAGAAATAAGGCTAGCAAAGAGATCCACGAAATACAGATGTAACTATGTGAGATAAATTAACAGAACACTAAGCAGTTTCTCAGAAAGCTTCTTTCCAGATTTCATCTGAGAACATTTCCTTTTTCACCATAGCCCTCTAAGGGCTTCCAAATATCACTTTGCCAATTCCACAACAACTGTCTTAGCGAAAGGCTTCTTGAGGGTAAAGCTCTAACTCTGTGAGATGATTTCCTAGAACACAAAGAAGTTTCTCAGAAAGCTTCTTTCTCTTTGTTATCGGAGGATATTTCCTTTGGCCCTATAGTCTTCTAAGGGATCCGAAATATCTGTTCTCAGATTCCACAGAAATAAGGCTAGCAAAGAGATCCAGGAAATACAGATGTAACTCTGTGAGATGAATTAACAGAACACTAAGCAGTTTCTCAGAAAGTTTCTTTCCAGATTTCATCTGAGGATATTTCCTTTTTCACCATAGCCCTCTAAGGGCTTCCAAATATCACTTTGCCAATTCGACAAGAAATGTCTTAGCGAAAGGCTTCTTGAAGGGAAAGCTGTAACTCTGTGAGATGATTTCATAGAACACAAAGAAGTTTCGCAGAAAGCTCCTGTCTCTTTGATATCGGAGTTTATTTCCTTTGGCCCTATAGTCTTCAAAGGGATCCGAAATATCTGTTCTTAGATTCCACAGAAATAAGGCTAGCAAAGAGATCCACGAAATACAGATGTAACTCTGTGAGATGAATTAACAGAACACTAAGCAGTTTCTCAGAAAGCTTCTTTCCAGATTTCATCTGAGGATAATTCCTTTTTCAACATGGCCCTCTATGACCTTCCAAATATCACTTTGCCAATACCGCAAGAACTGTCTTAGCGAAAGGCTTCTTGAGGGGAAAGCTGTAACTCTGTGAGATGATTTCACAGAACACAAAGGAGTTTCTCAGAAAGCTTCTTTCTCTTTGTTACCGGAGGATATTTCCTTTGGCCCTATAGTCTTCAAAGGGATCCGAAATATTTGTTCTCAGATTCAACAGAAATAAGGCTAGCAAAGAGATCCACGAAATACAGATGTAACTCTGTGAGATGAATTAACAGAAAACTAAGCAGTTTCTCAGAGAGCTTCTTTCCAGATTTCATCTGAGGATATTTCCTTTTTCACCATAGCCCTCTATGGGCTTCCAAATATCACTCTGCCAATTCCACAAGACCTGTCTTAGCGAAAGTCTTCTTGAGGGGAAAGCTGTAACTCTGTGAGATGATTTAACAGAACACAGAGAAGTTTCTCAGAAAGCTTCTCTTTCTTTGTTATCGGAAGATATTTCCTTTGGCCCTATATTCTTCTAAGGGATCCGAAATATCTGTTCTCAGAATCCAAAGAAATGAGGATAGCAAAGAGATCCACGAAATACACATGTAACTCTGTGAGATGAATTAACAGAACACTAAGCATTTTCTGAGAAAGCTTCTTTCCAGATTTCATCTTAGGATATTTCCTTTTTCACCATAGCCCTCTATGCGCTTCCAAATATCACTTTGCCAATTCCACAAGAACTGTCTTAGCGAAAGGCTTCTTGAGGGGAAAGCTGTAACTCTGTGAGATGATTTCACAGAACACAAAGAAGTTTCTCAGAAAGCTTCTTTCTGTTTGTTATCGGAGGATATTTCCTTTGGCCCTATAGTCTTCTAAGGGATCCGAAATATCTGTTCTCAGATTCCACAGAAATAAGGCTAGCAAAGAGATCCACGAAATACAGATGTAACTATGTGAGATAAATTAACAGAACACTAAGCAGTTTCTCAGAAAGCTTCTTTCCAGATTTCATCTGAGAACATTTCCTTTTTCACCATAGCCCTCTAAGGGCTTCCAAATATCACTTTGCCAATTCCACAACAACTGTCTTAGCGAAAGGCTTCTTGAGGGGAAAGCTCTAACTCTGTGAGATGATTTCCTAGAACACAAAGAAGTTTCTCAGAAAGCTTCTTTCTCTTTGTTATCGGAGGATATTTCCTTTGGCCTTATAGTCTTCAAAGGGATCCGAAATATCTGTTCTCAGATTCCACAGAAATAAGGCTAGCAAAGAGATCCACGAAATACAGATGTAACTCTGTGAGATGAATTAACAGAACACTAAGCAGTTTCTCAGAAAGTTTCTTTCCAGATTTCATCTGAGGATATTTCCTTTTTCACCATAGCCCTCTAAGGGCTTCCAAATATCACTTTGCCAATTCGACAAGAAATGTCTTAGCGAAAGGCTTCTTGAAGGGAAAGCTGTAAATCTGTGAGATGATTTCATAGAACACAAAGAAGTTTCGCAGAAAGCTTCTTTCTCTTTGATATCGGAGTTTATTTCCTTTGGCCCTATAGTCTTCAAAGGGATCCGAAATATCTGTTCTTAGATTCCACAGAAATAAGGCTAGCAAAGAGATCCAGGAAATACAGATGTAACTCTGTGAGATGAATTAACAGAACACTAAGCAGTTTCTCAGGAAGCTTCTTTCCAGATTTCATCTGAGGATAATTCCTTTTTCAACATGGCCCTCTATGACCTTCCAAATATCACTTTGCCAATACCACAAGAACTGTCTTAGCGAAAGGCTTCTTGAGGGGAAAGCTGTAACTCTGTGAGATGATTTCACAGAACACAAAGGAGTTTCTCAGAAAGCTTCTTTCTCTTTGTTATCGGAGGATATTTCCTTTGGCCCTATAGTCTTCAAAGGGATCCGAAATATTTCTTCTCAGATTCCACAGAAATAAGGCTAGCAAAGAGATCCACGAAATACAGATGTAACTCTGTGAGATGAATTAACAGAACACTAAGCAGTTTCTCAGAGAGCTTCTTTCCAGATTTCATCTGAGAATATTTCCTTTTTCACCATAGCCCTCTATGGGCTTCCAAATATCACTCTGCCAATTCCACAAGAACTGTCTTAGTGAAAGTCTTCTTGAGGCGAAAGCTGTAACTCTGTGAGATGATTTAACAGAACACAAAGAAGTTTCTCAGAAAGCTTCTTTTTATTTGTTATCGGAAGATATTACCTTTGGCCCTATATTCTTCTATGGGATCCGAAATATCTGTTCTCAGATTAAACAGAAATGAGGCTAGCAAAGAGATCCACGAAATGCACATGTAACTCTGTGAGATGAATTAACAGAACACTAAGCAGTTTCTCAGAAAGCTTCTTTCCAGATTTCATCTGAGGATAATTCCTTTTTCAACATGGCCCTCTATGCCCTTCCAAATATCACATTGCCAATTCCACCAGAACTGTCTTAGCGAAAGGCCTCTTGAGAGGAAAGCTGTAACTCTGTGAGATGATTTCACAGAACACAAAGGAGCTTCTCAGGAAGCTTCTTTCTCTTTGTTATCGGAGGATATTTCCTTTGTCCCTATAGTCTTCAAAGGGATCCGAAATATCTGTTCTCAGATTCCACAGAAATAAGGCTAGCAAAGAGATCCACGAAATACAGATGTAACTCTGTGAGATGAATTAACAGAACACTAAGCAGTTTCTCAGAAAGCTTCTTTCCAGATTTCATCTGAGGATATTTCCTTTTTCACCATAGCCCTCTATGCGCTTCCAAATATCACTTTGCCAATTCCACAAGAACTGTCTTAGCGAAAGGCTTCTTGAGGGTAAAGCTGTAACTCAGTGAGATGATTTCACAGAACACAACGGAGTTTCTCAAAAAGCTTCTTTCTCTTTGTTATCGGAGGATATTTCCTTTGGCCCTATAGTCTTCTAAGGTATCCGAAATATCTGTTCTCAGACTCCTCAGAAATAAGGCTAGCAAAGAGATCCAAGAAATACAGATGTAACTCTGTGAGATGAATTAACAGAATACTAAGCAGTTTCTCAGAAAGCTTCTTTCCAGATTTCATCTGAGGATATTTCCTTTTTCACCATAGCACTCCATGGGCTTCCAAATATCACTTTGCCAATTCCACAAGAACTGTCTTAGCGAAAGGCTTCTTGTGGGTAAAGCTGTAACTCTGTGCGATGATTTCACAGAATACAAAGGAGTTTCTCAAAAAGCTTCTTTCTCTTTGTTATCGGAGGATATTTTCTTTGGCCCTATAGTCTTCTAAGGGATCCGAAATATCTGTTCTCAGATTCCACAGAAATAAGGCTAGCAAAGACATCCACGATATACAGATGTAACTCGGTGAGATGAATTAACAGAACACTAAGCAGTTTCTCAGAAAGCTTCTTTCCAGATTTCATCTGAGGATATTTCCTTTTTCACCATAGGCCTCTATGGGCTTCCAAATATCACTCTGCCAATTCCACAAGAACTGTCTTAGCGAAAGTCTTCTTGAGGGGAAAGCTGTAACTCTGTGAGATGATTTAACAGAACACAAAGAAGTTTCTCAGAAAGCTTCTCTTTCTTTGTTATCGGAAGATATTTCCTTTGGCCCTATATTCTTCTAAGGGATCCGAAATATCTGTTCTCAGATTCCAAAGAAATGAGGATAGCAAAGAGATCCACGAAATACACATGTAACTCTGTGAGATGAATTAACAGAACACTAAGCATTTTCTGAGAAAGCTTCTTTCCAGATTTCATCTTAGGATATTTCCTTTTTCACCATAGCCCTCTATGCGCTCCCAAATATCACTTTGCCAATTCCACAAGAACTGTCTTAGCGAAAGGCTTCTTGAGGGGAAAGCTGTAACTCTGTGAGATGATTTCACAGAACACAAAGAAGTTTCTCAGAAAGCTTCTTTCTCTTTGTTATCGGAGGATATTTCCTTTGGCCCTATAGTCTTCAAAGGGATCCGAAATATTTGTTCTCAGATTCCACAGAAATAAGGCTAGCAAAGAGATCCACGAAATACAGATGTAACTCTGTGAGATGAATTAACAGAACACTAAGCAGTTTCTCAGAGAGCTTCTTTCCAGATTTCATCTGAGGATATTTCCTTTTTCACCATAGCCCTCTATGAGCTTCCAAATATCACTCTGCCAATTCTACAAGAACTGTCTTAGCGAAAGTCTTCTTGAGGGGAAAGCTGTAACTCTGTGAGATGATTTAACAGAACACAGAGAAGTTTCTCAGAAAGCTTCTCTTTCTTTGTTATCGGAAGATATTTCCTTTGGCCCTATATTCTTCTAAGGGATCCGAAATATCTGTTCTCAGAATCCAAAGAAATGAGGATAGCAAAGAGATCCACGAAATACACATGTAACTCTGTGAGATGAATTAACAGAACACTAAGCATTTTCTGAGAAAGCTTCTTTCCAGATTTCATCTGAGGATATTTCCTTTTTCACCATAGCCCTCTATGCGCTTCCAAATATCACTTTGCCAATTCCACAAGAACTGTCTTAGCGAAAGGCTTCTTGAGGGGAAAGCTGTAACTCTGTGAGATGATTTCACAGAACACAAAGGAGTTTCTCAGAAAGCTTCCTTCTCTTTGTTATCGGAGGATATTTCCTTTGGCCCTATAGTCTTCAAAGGGATCCGAAATATCTGTTCTCAGATTCCACAGAAATAAGGCTAGCAAAGAGATCCACGAAATACAGATGTAACTCTGTGAGATGAATTAACAGAACACTAAGCAGTTTCTCAGAAAGCTTCTTTCCAGATTTCATCTGAGGATATTTCCTTTTTCACCATAGCCCTCTATGGGCTTCCAAATATCACTCTGCCAATTCCACAAGAACTGTCTTAGCGAAAGTCTTCTTGAGGGGAAAGCTGTAACTCTGTGAGATGATTTAACAGAACACAAAGAAGTTTCTCAGAAAGCTTCTCTTTCTTTGTTATCGGAAGATATTTCCTTTGGCCCTATATTCTTCTAAGGGATCCGAAATATCTGTTCTCAGATTCCAAAGAAATGAGGATAGCAAAGAGATCCACGAAATACACATGTAACTCTGTGAGATGAATTAACAGAACACTAAGCATTTTCTGAGAAAGCTTCTTTCCAGATTTCATCTTAGGATATTTCCTTTTTCACCATAGCCCTCTATGCGCTTCCAAATATCACTTTGCCAATTCCACAAGAACTGTCTTAGCGAAAGGCTTCTTGAGGGGAAAGCTGTAACTCTGTGAGATGATTTCACAGAACACAAAGAAGTTTCTCAGAAAGCTTCTTTCTCTTTGTTATCGGAGGATATTTCCTTTGGCCCTCTAGTCTTCTAAGGGATCCGAAATATCTGTTCTCAGATTCCACAGAAATAAGGCTAGCAAAGAGATCCACGAAATACAGATGTAACTATGTGAGATAAATTAACAGAACACTAAGCAGTTTCTCAGAAAGCTTCTTTCCAGATTTCATCTGAGAACATTTCCTTTTTCACCATAGCCCTGTAAGGGCTTCCAAATATCACTTTGCCAATTCCACAACAACTGTCTTAGCGAAAGGCTTCTTGAGGGTAAAGCTCTAACTCTGTGAGATGATTTCCTAGAACACAAAGAAGTTTCTCAGAAAGCTTCTTTCTCTTTGTTATCGGAGGATATTTCCTTTGGCCCTATAGTCCTCTAAGGGATCCGAAATATCTGTTCTCAGATTCCACAGAAATAAGGCTAGCAAAGAGATCCACGAAATACAGATTTAACTCTGTGAGATGAACTAACAGAACACTAAACAGTTTCTCAGAAAGCTTCTTTCCAGATTTCATCTGAGGATAATTCCTTTTTCAACATGGTCCTCTATGGCCTTCCAAATATCACTTTGCCAATCCAACAGGAACTGTCTTAGCGAAAGGCTTCTTGAGGGGAAAGCTGTAACTCTGTGAGATGATTTCACAGAACACAAAGGAGTTTCTCAGAAAGCTTCCTTCTCTTTGTTATCGGAGGATATTTCCTTTGGCCCTATAGTCTTCAAAGGGATCCGAAATATCTGTTCTCAGATTCCACAGAAATAAGGCTAGCAAAGAGATCCACGAAATACAGATGTAACTCTGTGAGATGAATTAACAGAACACTAAGCAGTTTCTCAGAAAGCTTCTTTCCAGATTTCATCTGAGGATATTTCCTTTTTCACCATAGCCCTCTATGGGCTTCCAAATATCACTCTGCCAATTCCACAAGAACTGTCTTAGCGAAAGTCTTCTTGAGGAGAAAGCTGTAACTCTGTGAGATGATTTAACAGAACACAAAGAAGTTTCTCAGAAAGCTTCTCTTTCTTTGTTATCGGAAGATATTTCCTTTGGCCCTATATTCTTCTAAGGGATCCGAAATATCTGTTCTCAGATTCCAAAGAAATGAGGATAGCAAAGAGATCCACGAAATACACATGTAACTCTGTGAGATGAACTAACAGAACACTAAGCAGTTTCTCAGAAAGCTTCTTTCCAGATTTCATCTGAGGATAATTCCTTTTTCAACATGGTCCTCTATGGCCTTCCAAATATCACTTTGCCAATCCAACAGGAACTGTCTTAGCGAAAGGCTTCTTGAGGGGAAAGCTGTAACTCTGTGAGATGATTTCACAGATCACAAAGGAGTTTCTCAGAAAGCTTCCTTCTCATTGTTATCGGAGGATATTTCCTTTGGCCCTATAGTCTTCAAAGGGATCCGAAATATCTGTTCTCAGATTCCCCAGAAATAAGGCTAGCAAAGAGATCCACGAAATACAGATGTAACTCTGTGAGATGAATTAACAGAACACTAAGCAGTTTCTCAGAAAGCTTCTTTCCAGATTTCATCTGAGGATATTTCCTTTTTCACCATAGCCCTCTATGGGCTTCCAAATATCACTCTGCCAATTCCACGAGAACTGTCTTAGCGAAAGTCTTCTTGAGGGGAAAGCTGTAACTCTGTGAGATGATTTAACAGAACACAAAGAAGTTTCTCAGAAACCTTCTCTTTCTTTGTTATCGGAAGATATTTCCTTTGGCCCTATATTCTTCTAAGGGATCCGAAATATCTGTTCTCAGATTCCAAAGAAATGAGGATAGCAAAGAGATCCACGAAATACACATGTAACTCTGTGAGATGAATTAACAGAACACTAAGCATTTTCTGAGAAAGCTTCTTTCCAGATTTCATCTTAGGATATTTCCTTTTTCACCATAGCCCTCTATGCGCTTCCAAATATCACTTTGCCAATTCCACAAGAACTGTCTTAGCGAAAGGCTTCTTGAGGGGAAAGCTGTAACTCTGTGAGATGATTTCACAGAACACAAAGAAGTTTCTCAGAAAGCTTCTTTCTCTTTGTTATCGGAGGATATTTCCTTTGGCCCTCTAGTCTTCTATGGGATCCGAAATATCTGTTCTCAGATTCCACAGAAATAAGGCTAGCAAAGAGATCCACGAAATACAGATGTAACTATGTGAGATAAATTAACAGAACACTAAGCAGTTTCTCAGAAAGCTTCTTTCCAGATTTCATCTGAGAACATTTCCTTTTTCACCATAGCCCTCTAAGGGCTTCCAAATATCACTTTGCCAATTCCACAACAACTGTCTTAGCGAAAGGCTTCTTGAGGGTAAAGCTCTAACTCTGTGAGATGATTTCCTAGAACACAAAGAAGTTTCTCAGAAAGCTTCTTTCTCTTTGTTATCGGAGGATATTTCCTTTGGCCTTATAGTCTTCAAAGGGATCCGAAATATCTGTTCTCAGATTCCACAGAAATAAGGCTAGCAAAGAGATCCACGAAATACAGATGTAACTCTGTGAGATGAATTAACAGAACACTAAGCAGTTTCTCAGAAAGTTTCTTTCCAGATTTCATCTGAGGATATTTCCTTTTTCACCATAGCCCTCTAAGGGCTTCCAAATATCACTTTGCCAATTCGACAAGAAATGTCTTAGCGAAAGGCTTCTTGAAGGGAAAGCTGTAACTCTGTGAGATGATTTCATAGAACACAAAGAAGTTTCGCAGAAAGCTCCTTTCTCTTTGATATCGGAGTTTATTTCCTTTGGCCCTATAGTCTTCAAAGGGATCCGAAATATCTGTTCTTAGATTCCACAGAAATAAGGCTAGCAAAGAGATCCACGAAATACAGATGTAACTCTGTGAGATGAATTAACAGAACACTAAGCAGTTTCTCAGAAAGCTTCTTTCCAGATTTCATCTGAGGATAATTCCTTTTTCAACATGGCCCTCTATGACCTTCCAAATATCACTTTGCCAATACCACAAGAACTGTCTTAGCGAAAGGCTTCTTGAGGGGAAAGCTGTAACTCTGTGAGATGATTTCACAGAACACAAAGGAGTTTCTCAGAAAGCTTCTTTCTCTTTGTTATCGGAGGATATTTCCTTTGGCCCTATAGTCTTCAAAGGGATCCGAAATATTTGTTCTCAGATTCCACAGAAATAAGGCTAGCAAAGAGATCCACGAAATACAGATGTAACTCTGTGAGATGAATTAACAGAACACTAAGCAGTTTCTCAGAGAACTTCTTTCCAGATTTCATCTGAGGATATTTCCTTTTTCACCATAGCCCTCTATGGGCTTCCAAATATCACTCTGCCAATTCCACAAGAACTGTCTTAGCGAAAGTCTTCTTGAGGGGAAAGCTGTAACTCTGTGAGATGATTTAACAGAACACAGAGAAGTTTCTCAGAAAGCTTCTCTTTCTTTGTTATCGGAAGATATTTCCTTTGGCCCTATGTTCTTCTAAGGGATCCGAAATATCTGTTCTCAGAATCCAAAGAAATGAGGATAGCAAAGAGATCCACGAAATACACATGTAACTCTGTGAGATGAATTAACAGAACACTAAGCATTTTCTGAGAAAGCTTCTTTCCAGATTTCATCTTAGGATATTTCCTTTTTCACCATAGCCCTCTATGCGCTTCCAAATATCACTTTGCCAATTCCACAAGAACTGTCTTAGCGAAAGGCTTCTTGAGGGGAAAGCTGTAACTCTGTGAGATGATTTCACAGAACACAAAGAAGTTTCTCAGAAAGCTTCTTTCTGTTTGTTATCGGAGGATATTTCCTTTGGCCCTATAGTCTTCTAAGGGATCCGAAATATCTGTTCTCAGATTCCACAGAAATAAGGCTAGCAAAGAGATCCACGAAATACAGATGTAACTCTGTGAGATGAATTAACAGAACACTAAGCAGTTTCTCAGAGAGCTTCTTTCCAGATTTCATCTGAGGATATTTCCTTTTTCACCACAGCCCTCTATGGGCTTCCAAATATCACTCTGCCAATTCCACAAGAACTGTCTTAGTGAAAGTCTTCTTGAGGCGAAAGCTGTAACTCTTTGAGATGATTTAACAGAACACAAAGAAGTTTCTCAGAAAGCTTCTTTCTCTTTGTTATCGGAGGATATTTCCTTTGGCCCTATAGTCTTCTAAGGGATCCGAAATATCTGTTCTCAGATTCCACAGAAATAAGGCTAGCAAAGAGATCCACGAAATACAGATGTAACTATGTGAGATAAATTAACAGAACACTAAGCAGTTTCTCAGAAAGCTTCTTTCCAGATTTCATCTGAGAACATTTCCTTTTTCACCATAGCCTTCTAAGGGCTTCCAAATATCACTTTGCCAATTCCACCACAACTCTCTTAGCGAAAGGCTTCTTGAGGGGAAAGCTGTAACTCAGTGAGATGATTTCACAGAACACAAAGGAGTTTCTCAGAAAGCTTCCTTCTCTTTGTTATCGGAGGATATTTCTTTTGGCCCTATAGTCTTCAAAGGGATCCGAAATATCTGATCTCAGATTCCACAGAAATAAGGCTAGCAAAGAAATCCACGAAATACAGATGTAACTCTGTGAGATGAATTAACAGAACACTAAGAGTTTCTCAGAAAGCTTCTTTCAGGATTTCATCTGAAGATATTTCCTTTTTCACCATAGCCCTCTAAGGGCTTCCAAATATCACTTTGCCAATTCCACAAAAACTGTCTTAGCGAAAGGCTTCTTGAGGGGAAAGCTGCAACTCTGTGAGATGATTTCACAGAGCACAAAGAAGTTTCTCAGAAAGCTTCTTTCTCTTTGTTATCGGAGGAAATTTCCTTTGGCGCTATAGTCTTCAAAGGGATCTGAAATATCTGTTCTCAGATTCCACAGAAATAAGGCTAGCAAAGAGATCCACGAAATACAGAAGTAACTCGGTGAGATGAATTAACAGAACACTAAGCAGTTTCTCAGAAAGCTTCCTTCCAGATTTCATCTGAGGATATTTCCTTTTTCACCATAGTCCTCTATGCGCTTCCAAATATCACTTTGCCAATTCCACAAGAACTGTCTTAGCGAAAGGCTTCTTGAAGGGAAAGTTGTAACTCTGTAAGATGATTTCACAGAACACAAAGAAGTTTCCCAGAAAGCTTCTTTCTCTTTGTTATCGGAGGATATTTCTTTTGGCCCTATAGTCTTCAAAGGGATCCGAAATATCTGTTCTCAGATTCCACAGAAATAAGACTACCAAACAGATCCACGAAATACAGATGTAACTCTGTGAGATGAATTAACAGAACACTAAGAGTTTCTCAGAAAGCTTCTTTCCAGATTTCATCTGAGGATAATTCCTTTTTCAACATGGCTCTCTATGCCCTTCCAAATATCACATTGCCAATTCCACCAGAACTGTCTTAGCGAAAGGCCTCTTGAGAGGAAAGCTGTAACTCTGTGAGATGATTTCACAGAACACAAAGGAGCTTCTCAGGAAGCTTCTTTCTCTTTGTTATCGGAGGATATTTCCTTTGTCCCTCTAGTCTTCAAAGGGATCCGAAATATCTGTTCTCAGATTCCACAGAAATAAGGCTAGCAAAGAGATCCACGAAATACAGATGTAACTCTGTGAGATGAATTAACAGAACTCTAAGCAGTTTCTCAGAAAGCTTCTTTCCAGATTTCATCTGAGGATATTTCCTTTTTCACCGTAGCCCTCTATGCCCTTCCAAATATCACTTTGCCAATTCCACAAGAACTGTCTTAGCGAAAGGCTTCTTGAGGGTAAAGCTGTAACTCTGTGAGATGATTTCACAGAACACAACGGAGTTTCTCAAAAAGCTTCTTTCTCTTTGTTATCGGAGGATATTTCCTTTGGCCCTATAGTCTTCTAAGGGATCCGAAATATCTGTTCTCAGATTCCTCAGAAATAAGGCTAGCAAAGAGATCCAAGAAATACAGATGTAACTCTGTGAGATGAATTAACAGAATACTAAGCAGTTTCTCAGAAAGCTTCTTTCCAGATTTCATCTGAGGATATTTCCTTTTTCACCATAGCACTCCATGGGCTTCCAAATATCACTTTGCCAATTCCACAAGAACTGTCTTAGCGAAAGGCTTCTTGTGGGTAAAGCTGTAACTCTGTGCGATGATTTCACAGAATACAAAGGAGTTTCTCAAAAAGCTTCTTTCTCTTTGTTATCGGAGGATATTTCCTTTGGCCCTACAGTCTTCTAAGGGATCCGAAATATCTGTTCTCAGATTCCACAGAAATAAGGCTAGCAAAGACATCCACGATATACAGATGTAACTCGGTGAGATGAATTAACAGAACACTAAGCAGTTTCTCAGAAAGCTTCTTTCCAGATTTCATCTGAGGATATTTCCTTTTTCACCATAGCCCTCTATGCGCTTCCAAATATCACTTTGCCAATTCCACAAGAACTGTCTTAGCGAAAGTCTTCTTGAGGGGAAAGCTGTAACTCTGTGAGATGATTTCAAAGAACAGAAAGAAGTTTCTCAGAAAGCTTCTTTCTCTTTGTTATCGGAGGATATTTCCTTTGGCCCTATAGTCTTCAAAGGGATCCGAAATATCTGTTCTCAGATTCCACAGAAATAAGGCTAGCAAAGAGATCCAGGAAATACAGATGTAACTCTGTGAGATGAATTAACAGACACTAAGCAGTTTCTCATAAAGCTTCTATCCAGATTTCATCTGATATATTTCCTTTTTCACCATAGCCCTCTATGCGCTTCCAAATATCACTTTGCCAATTCCACAAGAACTGTCTTAGCGAAAGGCTTCTTGAGGGGAAAGCTGTAACTCTGTGAGATGATTTCACAGAACACAAATAAGTTTTTCAGAAAGCATCTCTCTCTTTGTTATCGGAGGATATTTCCTTTGGCACTGTAGTCTTCAAAGGGATCCGAAGTATCTGTTCTCAGATTCCAGAGAAATAAGGCTAGCAAAGAGATCCAGGAAATACAGATGTAACTCTGTGAGATGAATTAACAGAACACTACGCAGTTTCTCATAAAGCTTCTATCCATATTTCATCTGAGGATCTTTCCTTTTTCACCATAGCCCTCTATGGGCTTCCAAATATCACTTTGCCAATTCCACAAAAACTGTCTTAGGGAAAGGCTTATTGCGGGGAAAGCTGCAAATCTGTGAGATGAATTCACAGACGACAAAGAAGTTTCTCAGAAAGCTTATTTCTCTTTGTTATCGGAGGATATTTCCTTTGGCCCTATAGTCTTCTAAGGGATTCGAAATATCTGTTCTCAGATTCCACAGAAATAAGGCTAGCAAAGAGATCCACGAAATACAGATGTAACTGTTTGAGATGAATTAACAGAACACTTAGCAGTTTCTCAGAAAGCTTCTTTCCAGATTTCATCTGTGGATATTTTCTTTTTTACCATTGACCTCTATGGGCTTCCAAATATCACTTTGCCAATTCCACAAGAACCGTCTTAGCGAAAGGCTTCTTGAGGGGAAAGCTATAACTCTGTGAGATGATTTCACAGAACACAAGAAGTTTCTCAGAAAGCTTCTTTCTCTTTGTTATCGGAGGATATTTCCTTTGGCCCTATAGTCTTCAAAGGGATCCGAAATATATGTTCTCAGATTCCACAGAAATAAGGCTAGCAAAGAGATCCACGAAATACCGATATAACTCCGTCAGATGAATTAACAGAACACTAAGCAGTTTCTCAGAAAGCTTCTTTCCAGATTTCATCTGAGGATAATTCCTTTTTCAACTTGGCCCTCTATGCCCTTCCAAATATCACTTTGCCAATTCCACCAGAACTGTCTTAGCGAAAGGCTTCTTGAGAGGAAAGCTGTAACTCTGTGAGATGATTTCACAGAACACAAAGGAGCTTCTCAGGAAGCTTCTTTCTCTTTGTTATCGGAGGATATTTCCTTTGTCCCTATAGTCTTCAAAGAGATCCGAAATATCTGTTCTCATATTCCACAGAAATAAGGCTAACAAAGAGATGCAGGAAATACATATGTAACACTGTGAGATGAATTAACAGAACACTAAGACGTTTCTCAGACAGCTTCTTTCCAGATTTCATCTGAGGATATTTTCTTTTTCACCATAGCCCTCTATGGGCTTCCAAATATCACTTTGCCAGTTCCACAAGAACTGTCTTAGCGAAAGGCTTCTTGAGGGGAAAGCTGTAACTCTGTGAGATGATTTCACAGAACACAAAGAAGTTTCTCAGAAAGCTTCTTTCTCTTTCTTATCGGAGTATATTTCCTTTGGCCCTATAGTCTTCAAAGTGATCCGAAATATCTGTACTCAGATTCCACAGAAGTAAGGCTAGCAAAGAGATCCACGAAATACAGATGTAACTCTGTGAGATGAATTAACGGAACACTAAGCAGTTTCTCAGAAAGCTTCTTTCCAGATTTCATCTGAGGATATTTCCTTTTTCACCATAGCCCTCTACGCGCTTCCAAATATCACTTTGCCAATTCCACAAGAACTCTCTTAGCGAAAGACTTCTTGAGGGGAAAGCTGTAACTCTGTGAGATGATTTCACAGAACACAACGGAGTTTCTCAAAAAGCTTCTTTCTCTTTGTTATCGAAGGATATTTCCTTTGGCCCTATAGTCTTCAAAGGGATCCGAAATATCTGTTCTCAGATTCCACAAAAATAAGGCTAGCAAAGAGATCCACGAAATACAGATGTAACTCTGTGAGATGAATTAACAGAACACTAAGCAGTTTCTCATAAACTTCTTTCCAGATTTCATCTGAGCATATTTCCTTTTTCACCATAGCCCTCTAAGGGCTTCCAAATATCACTTTGCCAATTCCACAAGAACTGTCTTAGCGAAAGGCTTCTTGAGGGGAAATCTGTAACTCTGTGAGCAGATTTCAAAGAACACAAAGAAGTTTCTCAGAAAGCTTCTTTCTCTTTTTTATCGGAGGATATTTCCTTTGGCCCTATAGTCTTCAAAGGGATCCGAAATATCTGTTCTCAGATTCCACAGAAATAAGACTAACAAAGAGATCCATGAAAAAGAGATGTAACTCTGTGAGATGAATTATCAGAACACTAAGCAGTTTCTCAGAAAGTTTCTTTCCAGATTTCATCTGAGGATATTTCCTTTTTCACCATAGCCCTCTATGGGCTTCCAAATATCACTTTGCCAATTCCACAAGAACTGTCTTAGCGAAAGGCTTCTTGAAGGGAAAGCTGTAACTCTGTGAGATGATTTCAAAGAACACAAAGAAGTTTCTCAGAAAGCTTCTTTCTCTTTGTTATCGGAGGATATTTCCTTTGGCCCTATAGTCTTCAAAGGGATCCGAAATATCTGTTCTCAGATTCCACAGAAATAAGGCTAGCAAAGAGATCCACGAAATACAGATGTAACTCTGTGAGATGAATTATCAGAACACTAAGCAGTTTCTCAGAAATTTCTTTCCAGATTTCATCTGAGGATATTTCCTTTTTCACCATAGCCCTCTGTGCGCTTCCAAATATCACTTTGCCAATTCCACAAGAACTGTCTTAGCGAAAGGCTTCTTGAGGGGAAAGCTGTAACTCTGTGAGATGATTTCACAGAACACAAAGAAGTTTCTCAGAAAGCTTCTTTCTCTTTGTTATCGGAGGATATTTCCTTTGGCCCTATAGTCTTCAAAGGGATCCGAAATATCTGTTCTCAGATTCCACAGAAATAACGCTAGCAAAGAGATCCACGAAATACAGATGTAACTCTGTGAGATGAATTAACAGAACACTAAGCAGTTTCTCAGAAAACTTCTTTCCAGATTTCATCTTAGGATATTTCCTTTTTCACAACAGCCCTCTATGGGCTTCAAAATATCACTTTGCCAATTCCACAAGTACTGTCTTAGCGACAGGCTTCTTGTGGGTAAAGCTGTAACTCTGTGAGATGATTTCACAGTACACAAAGGGGTTTCTCAGAAAACTTCTTTCTCTTTGTTATCGGAGGATATTTCCTTTGGCCATATAGTCTTCAAAGGGATACGAAATATCTGTTGTCAGATTCCACAGAAATAACGCTAGCAAAGAGATCCGCGAAATACACATGTAACTCTGTGAGATGAATTAACAGAACACTAAGCAGTTTCTCAGAAAGTTTCTTTCTAGATTTCATCTGAGGATATTTCCTTTTGCACCATAGCCCTCTATGGGTTTCCAAATATCACTTTGCCAATTCCACCAGAACCGTCTTAGCGAAAGGCTTCTTGAGGGGAAAGCTGTAACTCTGTGAGATGATTTCACAGAACACAAAGAAGTTTCTCAGAAAGCTTCTTTCTCTTTGTTATTTGAGGATATTTCCTTTGACCCTATAGTCTTCTAAGGGGTCCGAAATATCTGTTCTCAGATTCCACAGAAATAAGGCTAGCTAAGAGATCCAGGAAATACAGATGTAACTCTGTGAGATGAATTAACAGAACACTAAGCAGTTTCTCAGAAAGTTTCTTTACAGATTTCCTCTGCGGAGATTTCCTTTTTCACCACAGCCCTCTATGGGCTTCCAAATATCACTTTGCCAATTCCACAACAACTGTCTTAGCGAAAGGCTTCCTGAGGGGAAAGCTGTAACTCTGTGAGACGATTTCACAGAACACAAATAAGTTTCTCAGAAAGCATCTTTCTCTTTGTTATCGGAGGATATTTCCTTTGGCAATGTAGTCTTCAAAGGGATCCGAAATATCTGTTCTCAGATTCCACAGAAATAAGGCTAGCAAAGAGATCCAGGAAATACAGATGTAACTCTGTGAGATGAATTAGCAGAACACTAAGCAGTTTCTCATAAAGCTTCTATCCATATTTCATCTGAGGATATTTCCTTTTTCACCATAGCCCTCTATGGGCTTCCAAATATCACTTTGCCAATTCCACAAGAACTGTCTTAGCGAAAGAGTTCTTGAGGGGAAAGCTGTAACTCTGTGAGATTATTTCACAGAACACAAAGAAGTTTCTCATAAAGCTTCTTTCTCTTTTATCGGAGGATATTTCCTTTGGCTCTATAGTCTTCAAAGGGATCCGAAATATCTGCTCTCAGATTCCACAGAAATGAGACTAGCAAAGATATCTACGAAATACAGATGTAACTCTGTGAGATGAATTAACAGAACACTAAGCAGTTTCTCAGAAAGCTTCTTTCCAGATTTCATCTGAGGATATTTCCTTTTTCACAATAGCCCTCTATGGGCTTCCAAGTATCACTTTGCCAATTCCACAAAAACTGTCTTGGGGAAAGGCTTATTGAGGGGAAAGCTGTAACTCTGTGAGATGATCTCACAGACAACAAAGAAATTTCTCAGAAATCTTCTTACTCTTTGTTATTGGAGGATATTTCCTTTGGCCCTATAGTCTTCTAAGGGATTCGAAATATCTGTTCTCAGATTCCACAGAAATAAGGCTAGCAAAGAGATCCACGAAATACAGATATAACTGTGTGAGATGAATTAACAGAACACTAGACAGTTTCTCAGAAAGCATCTTTCCAGATTTCATCTGAGGATATTTCCTTTTTCACCGTAGCCGTCTATGGGCTTCCAAATATTACTTTGCGAATTCCACAAGAACTGTCTTACGAAATTCTTCTTGAGGCGAAAGCTGTAACTCTGTGAGATGATTTCACAGAACACAAAGAAGTTTCTCAGAAAGCTTCTTTCTCTTTATTATTTTAGGATATTTCCTTTGGCCCTATAGTCTTCTAAGGGATCCGAAATATCTGTTCTCAGATTCCACATTAATAAGGCTTGCAAAGAGATCCACGAAATACAGATGTAACTCTGTGAGATGAATTAGGAGAACACTTAGCAGTTTCTCAGAAAGCTTCTTTCCAGATTTCATCTGAGGATATGTCCTTTTTCACCGTAGCCCTCTAAGGGCTTCCAAATATCACTTTGCCAATTCCACAAAAACTGTCTTAGCGAAAGGCTTCTTGAGGGGAAAGCTGCAACTCTGTGAGATGATTTCACAGAGCACAAAGAAGTTTCTCAGAAAGCTTCTTTCTCTTTGTTATCGGAGGATATTTCCTTTGGCGCTATAGTCTTCTAAGGGATCTGAAATATCTGTTCTCAGATTCCACAGAAATTAGGCTAGCAAAGAGATCCACGAAATACAGAAGTAACTCGGTGAGATGAATTAACAGAACACTAAGCAGTTTCTCAGAAAGCTTCCTTCCAGATTTCATCTGAGGATATTTCCTTTTTCACCATAGTCCTCTATGCGCTTCCAAATATCACTTTGCCAATTCCACAAGAACTGTCTTAGCGAAAGGCTTCTTGAAGGGAAAGTTGTAACTCTGTAAGATGATTTCACAGAACACAAAGAAGTTTCTCAGAAAGCTTCTTTCTCTTTGTTATCGGAGGATATTTCTTTTGGCCCTATAGTCTTCAAAGGGATCCGAAATATCTGTTCTCAGATTCCACAGAAATAAGACTAGCAAAGAGATCCACGAAGTACATATGTAACTCTGTGAGATGAATTAACAGAACACTAAGCAGTTTCTCAGAAAGCTTCTTTCCAGATTTCATCTGAGGATATTTCCTTTTTCACCATAGCCCTCTGTGGGCTTCCAAACATCACTTTGCCAATTCCACAAAAACTGTCTTAGGGAAAGGCTTCTTGAGAGGAAAGCTGTAACTCTGTGAGAAGATTTCACAGAACACAAATAAGTTTCTCATAAAGCTTCTTTCTCTTTGTTATCGGAGGATATTTCTTTTGGCCCTATAGTCTTCAAAGGGATCCGAAATATCTGTTCTCAGATTCCACAGTAATAAGGCTAGCAAAGAGATCCACGAAATACAGATGTAACTCTGTGAGATGAATTAACAGAACACTAAGAGTTTCTCAGAAAGCTTCTTTCCAGATTTCATCTGAAGATATTTCCTTTTTCACCATAGCCCTCTAATGGCTTCCAAATATCACTTTGCCAATTCCACAAAAACTGTCTTAGCGAAAGGCTTCCTGAGGGGAAAGCTGTAAATCTGTGAGACGATTTCACAGAACACGAAGAAGTTTCTCAGAAAGCTTCCTTTTCTTTGTTATCGGAAGATATTTCCTTTGGCCCTGTATTCTTCTAAGGGATCTGAAATATCTGTTCTCAGATTCCACAGAAATGAGGCTAGCAAAGAGATCCACGAAATACACATGTAACTCTGTGAGATGAATTAACAGAACACTAAGCAGTTTCTCAGAAAGCTTCTTTCCAGATTTCATCTGAGGATAATTCCTTTTTCAACTTGGCCCTCTATGCCCTTCCAAATATCACTTTGCCAATTCCACCAGAACTGTCTTAGCGAAAGGCTTCTTGAGAGGAAAGCTGTAACTCTGTGAGATGATTTCACAGAACACAAAGGAGCTTCTCAGGAAGCTTCTTTCTCTTTGTTATCGGAGGATATTTCCTTTGTCCCTATAGTCTTCAAAGAGATCCGAAATATCTGTTCTCATATTCCACAGAAATAAGGCTAACAAAGAGATGCAGGAAATACATATGTAACACTGTGAGATGAATTAACAGAACACTAAGACGTTTCTCAGACAGCTTCTTTCCAGATTTCATCTGAGGATATTTCCTTTTTCACCATAGCCCTCTATGGGCTTCCAAATATCACTTTGCCAGTTCCACAAGAACTGTCTTAGCGAAAGGCTTCTTGAGGGGAAAGCTGTAACTCTGTGAGATGATTTCACAGAACACAAAGAAGTTTCTCAGAAAGCTTCTTTCTCTTTCTTATCGGAGTATATTTCCTTTGGCCCTATAGTCTTCAAAGTGATCCGAAATATCTGTACTCAGATTCCACAGAAGTAAGGCTAGCAAAGAGATCCACGAAATACAGATGTAACTCTGTGAGATGAATTAACGGAACACTAAGCAGTTTCTCAGAAAGCTTCTTTCCAGATTTCATCTGAGGATATTTCCTTTTTCACCATAGCCCTCTACGCGCTTCTAAATATCACTTTGCCAATTCCACAAGAACTCTCTTACCGAAAGGCTCCTTGAGGGGAAAGCTGTAACTCTGTGAGATGATTTCACAGAACACAACGGAGTTTCTCAAAAAGCTTCTTTCTCTTTGTTATCGAAGGATATTTCCTTTGGCCCTGTAGTCTTCAAAGGGATCCGAAATATCTGTTCTCAGATTCCACAGAAAAAAGGCTAGCAAAGAGATCCACGAAATACAGATGTAACTCTGTGAGATGAATTAACAGAACACTAAGCAGTTTCTCATAAACTTCTTTCCAGATTTCATCTGAGCATATTTCCTTTTTCACCATAGCCCTCTAAGGGCTTCCAAATATCACTTTGCCAATTCCACAAGAACTGTCTTAGCGAAAGGCTTCTTGAGGGGAAATCTGTAACTCTGTGAGCAGATTTCCAAGAACACAAAGAAGTTTCTCAGAAATCTTCTTTCTCTTTTTTATCGGAGGATATTTCCTTTGGCCCTATAGTCTTCAAAGGGATCCGAAATATCTGTTCTCAGATTCCACAGAAATAAGACTAACAAAGAGATCCAGGAAATACAGATGTAACTCTGTGAGATGAATTATCAGAACACTAAGCAGTTTCTCAGAAAGTTTCTTTCCAGATTTCATCTGAGGATATTTCCTTTTTCACCATAGCCCTCTATGGGCTTCCAAATATCACTTTGCCAATTCCACAAGAACTGTCTTAGCGAAAGGCTTCTTGAAGGGAAAGCTGTAACTCTGTGAGATGATTTCAAAGAACACAAAGAAGTTTCTCAGAAAGCTTCTTTCTCTTTGTTATAGGAGGATATTTCCTTTGGCCCTGTAGTCTTCAAAGGGATCCGAAATATCTGTTCTCAGATTCCACAGAAATAAGGCTAGCAAAGAGATCCACGAAATACAGATGTAACTCTGTGAGATGAATTATCAGAACACTAAGCAGTTTCTCAGAAATTTCTTTCCAGATTTCATCTGAGGATATTTCCTTTTTCACCATAGCCCTCTGTGCGCTTCCAAATATCACTTTGCCAATTCCACAAGAACTGTCTTAGCGAAAGGCTTCTTGAGGCGAAAACTGTAACTCTGTGAGATGATTTCACAGAACACAAAGAAGTTTCTCAGAAAGCTTCTTTCTCTTTGTTATCGGAGGATATTTCCTTTGGCCCTATAGTCTTCAAAGGGATCCGAAATATCTGTTCTCAGATTCCACAGAAATAACGCTAGCAAAGAGATCCACGAAATACAGATGTAACTCTGTGAGATGAATTAACAGAACACTAAGCAGTTTCTCAAAAGCTTCTTTCCAGATTTCATCTGAGGATATTTCCTTTTTCACCATAGCCCTCTATGGGCTTCCAAATATCACTTTGCCAATTACACAAGCACTGTCTTAGCGAAAGGCTTCTTGAGGGGAAAGCTGTAACTCTGTGAGATGATTTCACAGAACACAAAGAAGTTTCTCATAAAGCTTCTTTCTCTTTGTTATCGGAGGATATTTCCTTTGGCCCTATAGCCTTCAAAGGGATCCGAAATATCTGTTCTCCGATTCCACAGAAATAAGGCTAGCAAAGAGATCCACGAAATACAGATGTAACTCTCTGAGATGAATTAACAGAACACTAGGCAGTTTCTCAGAAAGCATCTTTCCAGATTTCATCTGAAGATATTTCCTTTTTCACCTTAGCCCTCTATGGGCTTCCAAATATTAGCTTGCCAATTCCACAAGAACTGTCTTAGAGAAAGGCTTCTTGAGGGGAAAGCTGTAACTCTGTGAGATGATTTCAAAGAACACAAAGAAGTTTCTCAGAAGGCTTCTTTCTCTTTGTTATAGGAGGATATTTCCTTTGGCCCTATAGTCTTATAAGGGATCCGAAATATCTGTTCTCAGATTCCACAGAAATAAGGCTAGCAAAGAGATCCACGAAATACAGATGTAACTCTGTGAGGTGAATTAACAGAACACTACGCAGTTTCTCAGAAAGCTTCTTTCCAGATTTCATCGGAGGATATTTCCTTTATCACCATACCTCTCTATGGGATTCCAAATATCACTTTGCCAATTCCACAACGACTGTCGTAGCGAAAGGCTTCTTGAGGGGAAAGTTGTAACTCTGTGAGATGATTTCAAAGCACACAACGAAGTTTCTCAGAAAGCTTCTTTCTCTTTGTTATCTGTGGATACTTCCTTTGGCCCTATAGTCTTCTAAGGGATCCGAAATATCTGTTCTCAATTTCCACAGAAATAAGGCTAGCAAAAAAATCCACGACATACAGATGTAACTCTGTGAGATGAATTAACAAAACACTAAGCAGTTTCTCAGAAAGCTTCTTTCCAGGTTTCATCTGTGGATATTTCCTTTTTCACCTTAGGTTCTATGGGCTTCCAAATATCACTTTGCCAATTCCACATGAACCATCTTAGCGACAGGCTTCTTGAGGGGAAAGCTGTAACTCTGTGAGATGATTTCACAGAACACAAAGGAGTTTCTCAGAAAGCTTCTTTCTCTTTGTTATCTGACGATATTTCCTTTGGCCCTATATTCTTCTAAGGGATCCGAAATATCTTTTCTCAGAGTCCACAGAAATAAGGCTAGAAAGGAGACCCACGAAATACAGTTGTAACTCGGTGAGATGAATTAACTGAACACTAAGCAGTTTCTCAGAAAGCTTCTTTCCAGATTTCATCTGAGGATATTTCCTTTTTCACCATAGCCCTCTATGGGCTTCCAAATATCACTTTGCCAATTCCACAAGAACGGTCTTAGCGAAAGGCTTCTTGAGGGGAAAGCTGAAACTCTGTGAGATGATTTCACAGAACACAAAGAAGTTTCTCAGAAAGCTTCTTTCTCTTTGTTATCGGAGGATATTACCTTTGGCCCTATAGTTTTCAAAGGGAAACGAAATATCTGTTCTCAGATTCCACAATAATAAGACTAGCAAAGAGATCCACGAAATACAGATGTAACTCTGTGAGATGAACTAACAGAACACTAAATAGTTTCCCCGAAATCTTCTTTCCAGATTTCATCTGAGGATATTTCCTTTTTCTCCATAGCCCTCTATGCGCTTCCAAATATCACTTTGCCAATTCCACAAGAACTGTCTTAGCGAAAGGCTTCCTGAGGGGAAAGCTGTAACTCTGTGAGATGATTTCACAGAAAACAAAGAAGTTTCTCAGAAAGCATCTTTCTCTTTGTTATCGGAGGATATTTCCTTTAGCCCTATAGTCTTCTAAGGTATCCAAAATATCTGTTCTCAGATTCCACAGAAATAAGGCAAGCAAAGAGATCCACGAAATACAGATGTAACACGGTCAGATGAATTAACAAAACACTAAGCAGTTTCTCAGAAAGCTTCTTTCCAGGTTTCATCTGTGGATATTTCCTTTTTCACCTTAGCCCTCTAAGGGCATCCAAATATCACTTTGCCAATTGAACATGAACCGTCTTAGCGACAGGCTTCTTGAAGGGAAAGCCGTAACTCTGTGAGATGATTTCACAGAAAACAAAGAAGTTTCTCAGAAAGCTTCTTTCTCTTTGTTATCGGAGGATATTTCCTTTGGCCCTATAGTCTTCTAAGGGATCCGAAATATCTGTTCTCAGATTCCACAGAAATAAGGTTAGCAAAGACATCCACGAAATACAGATGTAACTCTGTGAGATGAATTAACAGAACGCTAAGAAGTTTCTCAGAAAGCTTCTTTCCAGATTTCATCTGAGGATATTTCCTTTTTCACCATAGCCCTCTATGGGCTTCCAAATATCACTTTGCCAATTCCACAAGAACGGTCTTAGCGAAAGGCTTCATGAGGGGAAAGCTGTAATTCTGTGAGATGATTTCACAGAACACAAAGAAGTTTCTCCGAAAGCTTCTTTCTTTTTGTTATCGGAGGATATTTCCTTTGGCCCTATAGTTTTCAAAGTGATCCGAAATATCTGTTCTCAGATTCCACAGAAGTAAGGCTAGCAAAGAGATCCACGAAATACAGATGTAACTCAGTGAGATGAATTAACAGAACACTAAGCAGTTTCCCATAAAGCTTCTTTCCAGATTTCATCTGAGCATATTTCCCTTTTCACCATAGCCCTCTAAGGGCTTCCAAATATCACTTTGCCAATTCCACAAGAACTGTCTTAGCGAAAGGCTTCTTGAGGGGAAAGCTGTAACTCTGTGAGATGATTTCACAGAACACAAAGAAGTTTCTCAGAAAGCTTCTTTCTCTTTGTTATCGGAGGATATTTCCTTTGGCCCTATAGTCTCCAAAGGGATCCGAAATATCTGTTCTCAGATTCCACAGAAATAACGCTAGCAAAGAGATCCACGAAATACAGATGTAACTCTGTGAGATGAATGAACAGAACACTAAGCAGTTTCTCAAAAGCTTCTTTCCAGATTTCATCTGAGGATATTTCCTTTTTCACCATAGCCCTCTATGGGCTTCCAAATATCACTTTGCCAATTACACAAGCACTGTCTTAGCGAAAGGCTTCTTGAGGGGAAAGCTGTAACTCTGTGAGATGATTTCACAGAACACAAAGAAGTTTCTCATAAAGCTTCTTTCTCTTTGTTATCGGAGGATATTTCCTTTGGCCCTATAGCCTTCAAAGGGATCCGAAATATCTGTTCTCAGATTCCACAGAAATAAGGCTAGCAAAGAGATCCACGAAATACAGATGTAACTCTCTGAGATGAATTAACAGAACACTAGGCAGTTTCTCAGAAAGCATCTTTCCAGATTTCATCTGAGGATATTTCCTTTTTCACCATAGCCCTCTATGGGCTTTCAAATATTAGCTTGCCAATTCCACAAGAACTGTCTTAGCGAAAGGCTTCTTGAGGGGAAAGCTGTAACTCTGTGAGATGATTTCAAAGAACACAAAGAAGTTTCTCAGAAGGCTTCTTTCTCTTTATTATAGGAGGATATTTCCTTTGGCCCTATAGTCTTCTAAGGGATCCGAAATATCTGTTCTCAGATTCCACAGAAATAAGGCTAGCAAAGAGATCCACGAAATACAGATGTAACTCTGTGAGATGAATTAACAGAACACTACGCAGTTTCTCAGAAAGCTTCTTTCCAGATTTCATCGGAGGATATTTCCTTTATCACCATAGCTCTCTATGGGATTTCAAATATCACTTTGCCAATTCCACAACGACTGTCGTAGCGAAAGGCTTCTTGAGGGGAAAGCTGTAACTCTGTGAGTTGATTTCAAAGAACACAACGAAGTTTCTCAGAAAGCTTCTTTCTCTTTGTTATCTGAGGATATTTCCTTTGGCCCTATAGTCTTCTAAGGGATCCGAAATATCTGTTCTCAGATTCCACAGAAATAAGGCTAGCAAAAAAATCCACGACATACAGATGTAACTCTGTGAGATGAATTAACAAAACACTAAGCAGTTTCTCAGAAAGCTTCTTTCCAGGTTTCATCTGTGGATATTTCCTTTTTCACCTTAGGTTCTATGGGCTTCCAAATATCACTTTGCCAATTCCACATGAACCGTCTTAGCGACAGGCTTCTTGAGGGGAAAGCTGTAACTCTGTGAGATGATTTCACAGAACACAAAGGAGTTTCTCAGAAAGCTTCTTTCTCTTTGTTATCTGACGACATTTCCTTTGGCCCTATATTCTTCTAAGGGATCCGAAATATCTTTTCTCAGAGTCCACAGAAATAAGGCTTGCAAGGAGACCCACGAAATACAGTTGTAACTCGGTGAGATGAATTAACTGAACACTAAGCAGTTTCTCAGAAAGCTTCTTTCCAGATTTCATCTGAGGATATTTCCTTTTTCACCATAGCCCTCTATGGGCTTCCAAATATCACTTTGCCAATTCCACAAGAACTGTCTTAGCGAAAGGCTTCTTGTGGTTAAAGCTGTAACTCAGTGAGATGATTTCACACAACACAAAGGAGTATCTCAGAAAGCTTCTTTCTCTTTGTTATCGGAGGATATTTCCTTTGGCCCTATATTCTTCTAAGGGATCCGGAATATCTCTTCTCAGATTCCACAGAAATAAGGCTAGCAAAGACATCCACGAAATACAGATGTAACTCTGTGAGATGAATTAACAGAACACTAAGCAGTTTCTCAGAAAGTTTCTTTCCAGATTTCATCTGAGGATATTTCCTTTTTCACCGTAGCCGTCTATGGGCTTCCAAATATTACTTTGCGAATTCCACAAGAACTGTCTTACGAAATTCTTCTTGAGGCGAAAGCTGTAACTCTGTGAGATGATTTCACAGAACACAAAGAAGTTTCTCAGAAAGCTTCTTTCTCTTTATTATTTTAGGATATTTCCTTTGGCCCTATAGTCTTCTAAGGGATCCGAAATATCTGTTCTCAGATTCCACATTAATAAGGCTTGCAAAGAGATCCACGAAATACAGATGTAACTCTGTGACATGAATTAGGAGAACACTTAGCAGTTTCTCAGAAAGCTTCTTTCCAGATTTCATCTGAGGATATGTCCTTTTTCACCGTAGCCCTCTAAGGGCTTCCAAATATCACTTTGCCAATTCCACAAAAACTGTCTTAGCGAAAGGCTTCTTGAGGGGAAAGCTGCAACTCTGTGAGATGATTTCACAGAGCACAAAGAAGTTTCTCAGAAAGCTTCTTTCTCTTTGTTATCGGAGGATATTTCCTTTGGCGCTATAGTCTTCTAAGGGATCTGAAATATCTGTTCTCAGATTCCACAGAAATTAGGCTAGCAAAGAGATCCACGAAATACAGAAGTAACTCGGTGAGATGAATTAACAGAACACTAAGCAGTTTCTCAGAAAGCTTCCTTCCAGATTTCATCTGAGGATATTTCCTTTTTCACCATAGTCCTCTATGCGCTTCCAAATATCACTTTGCCAATTCCACAAGAACTGTCTTAGCGAAAGGCTTCTTGAAGGGAAAGTTGTAACTCTGTAAGATGATTTCACAGAACACAAAGAAGTTTCTCAGAAAGCTTCTTTCTCTTTGTTATCGGAGGATATTTCTTTTGGCCCTATAGTCTTCAAAGGGATCCGAAATATCTGTTCTCAGATTCCACAGAAATAAGACTAGCAAAGAGATCCACGAAGTACATATGTAACTCTGTGAGATGAATTAACAGAACACTAAGCAGTTTCTCAGAAAGCTTCTTTCCAGATTTCATCTGAGGATATTTCCTTTTTCACCATAGCCCTCTGTGGGCTTCCAAACATCACTTTGCCAATTCCACAAAAACTGTCTTAGGGAAAGGCTTCTTGAGAGGAAAGCTGTAACTCTGTGAGATGATTTCACAGAACACAAATAAGTTTCTCATAAAGCTTCTTTCTCTTTGTTATCGGAGGATATTTCTTTTGGCCCTATAGTCTTCAAAGGGATCCGAAATATCTGTTCTCAGATTCCACAGTAATAAGGCTAGCAAAGAGATCCACGAAATACAGATGTAAATCTGTGAGATGAATTAACAGAACACTAAGAGTTTCTCAGAAAGCTTCTTTCCAGATTTCATCTGAAGATATTTCCTTTTTCACCATAGCCCTCTAATGGCTTCCAAATATCACTTTGCCAATTCCACAAAAACTGTCTTAGCGAAAGGCTTCCTGAGGGGAAAGCTGTAAATCTGTGAGACGATTTCACAGAACACGAAGAAGTTTCTCAGAAAGCTTCCTTTTCTTTGTTATCGGAAGATATTTCCTTTGGCCCTGTATTCTTCTAAGGGATCCGATATATCTGTTCTCAGATTCCACAGAAATGAGGCTAGCAAAGAGATCCACGAAATACACATGTAACTCTGTGAGATGAATTAACAGAACACTAAGCAGTTTCTCAGAAAGCTTCTTTCCAGATTTCATCTGAGGATAATTCCTTTTTCAACTTGGCCCTCTATGCCCTTCCAAATATCACTTTGCCAATTCCACCAGAACTGTCTTAGCGAAAGGCTTCTTGAGAGGAAAGCTGTAACTCTGTGAGATGATTTCACAGAACACAAAGGAGCTTCTCAGGAAGCTTCTTTCTCTTTGTTATCGGAGGATATTTCCTTTGTCCCTATAGTCTTCAAAGAGATCCGAAATATCTGTTCTCATATTCCACAGAAATAAGGCTAACAAAGAGATGCAGGAAATACATATGTAACACTGTGAGATGAATTAACAGAACACTAAGACGTTTCTCAGACAGCTTCTTTCCAGATTTCATCTGAGGATATTTCCTTTTTCACCATAGCCCTCTATGGGCTTCCAAATATCACTTTGCCAGTTCCACAAGAACTGTCTTAGCGAAAGGCTTCTTGAGGGGAAAGCTGTAACTCTGTGAGATGATTTCACAGAACACAAAGAAGTTTCTCAGAAAGCTTCTTTCTCTTTCTTATCGGAGTATATTTCCTTTGGCCCTATAGTCTTCAAAGTGATCCGAAATATCTGTACTCAGATTCCACAGAAGTAAGGCTAGCAAAGAGATCCACGAAATACAGATGTAACTCTGTGAGATGAATTAACGGAACACTAAGCAGTTTCTCAGAAAGCTTCTTTCCAGATTTCATCTGAGGATATTTCCTTTTTCACCATAGCCCTCTACGCGCTTCTAAATATCACTTTGCCAATTCCACAAGAACTCTCTTACCGAAAGGCTCCTTGAGGGGAAAGCTGTAACTCTGTGAGATGATTTCACAGAACACAACGGAGTTTCTCAAAAAGCTTCTTTCTCTTTGTTATCGAAGGATATTTCCTTTGGCCCTGTAGTCTTCAAAGGGATCCGAAATATCTGTTCTCAGATTCCACAGAAAAAAGGCTAGCAAAGAGATCCACGAAATACAGATGTAACTCTGTGAGATGAATTAACAGAACACTAAGCAGTTTCTCATAAACTTCTTTCCAGATTTCATCTGAGCATATTTCCTTTTTCACCATAGCCCTCTAAGGGCTTCCAAATATCACTTTGCCAATTCCACAAGAACTGTCTTAGCGAAAGGCTTCTTGAGGGGAAATCTGTAACTCTGTGAGCAGATTTCCAAGAACACAAAGAAGTTTCTCAGAAATCTTCTTTCTCTTTTTTATCGGAGGATATTTCCTTTGGCCCTATAGTCTTCAAAGGGATCCGAAATATCTGTTCTCAGATTCCACAGAAATAAGACTAACAAAGAGATCCAGGAAATACAGATGTAACTCTGTGAGATGAATTATCAGAACACTAAGCAGTTTCTCAGAAAGTTTCTTTCCAGATTTCATCTGAGGATATTTCCTTTTTCACCATAGCCCTCTATGGGCTTCCAAATATCACTTTGCCAATTCCACAAGAACTGTCTTAGCGAAAGGCTTCTTGAAGGGAAAGCTGTAACTCTGTGAGATGATTTCAAAGAACACAAAGAAGTTTCTCAGAAAGCTTCTTTCTCTTTGTTATAGGAGGATATTTCCTTTGGCCCTGTAGTCTTCAAAGGGATCCGAAATATCTGTTCTCAGATTCCACAGAAATAAGGCTAGCAAAGAGATCCACGAAATACAGATGTAACTCTGTGAGATGAATTATCAGAACACTAAGCAGTTTCTCAGAAATTTCTTTCCAGATTTCATCTGAGGATATTTCCTTTTTCACCATAGCCCTCTGTGCGCTTCCAAATATCACTTTGCCAATTCCACAAGAACTGTCTTAGCGAAAGGCTTCTTGAGGCGAAAACTGTAACTCTGTGAGATGATTTCACAGAACACAAAGAAGTTTCTCAGAAAGCTTCTTTCTCTTTGTTATCGGAGGATATTTCCTTTGGCCCTATAGTCTTCAAAGGGATCCGAAATATCTGTTCTCAGATTCCACAGAAATAACGCTAGCAAAGAGATCCACGAAATACAGATGTAACTCTGTGAGATGAATGAACAGAACACTAAGCAGTTTCTCAAAAGCTTCTTTCCAGATTTCATCTGAGGATATTTCCTTTTTCACCATAGCCCTCTATGGGCTTCCAAATATCACTTTGCCAATTACACAAGCACTGTCTTAGCGAAAGGCTTCTTGAGGGGAAAGCTGTAACTCTGTGAGATGATTTCACAGAACACAAAGAAGTTTCTCATAAAGCTTCTTTCTCTTTGTTATCGGAGGATATTTCCTTTGGCCCTATAGCCTTCAAAGGGATCCGAAATATCTGTTCTCCGATTCCACAGAAATAAGGCTAGCAAAGAGATCCACGAAATACAGATGTAACTCTCTGAGATGAATTAACAGAACACTAGGCAGTTTCTCAGAAAGCATCTTTCCAGATTTCATCTGAAGATATTTCCTTTTTCACCATAGCCCTCTATGGGCTTCCAAATATTAGCTTGCCAATTCCACAAGAACTGTCTTAGAGAAAGGCTTCTTGAGGGGAAAGCTGTAACTCTGTGAGATGATTTCAAAGAACACAAAGAAGTTTCTCAGAAGGCTTCTTTCTCTTTGTTATAGGAGGATATTTCCTTTGGCCCTATAGTCTTATAAGGGATCCGAAATATCTGTTCTCAGATTCCACAGAAATAAGGCTAGCAAAGAGATCCACGAAATACAGATGTAACTCTGTGAGATGAATTAACAGAACACTACGCAGTTTCTCAGAAAGCTTCTTTCCAGATTTCATCGGAGGATATTTCCTTTATCACCATACCTCTCTATGGGATTCCAAATATCACTTTGCCAATTCCACAACGACTGTCGTAGCGAAAGGCTTCTTGAGGGGAAAGTTGTAACTCTGTGAGATGATTTCAAAGCACACAACGAAGTTTCTCAGAAAGCTTCTTTCTCTTTGTTATCTGTGGATACTTCCTTTGGCCCTATAGTCTTCTAAGGGATCCGAAATATCTGTTCTCAATTTCCACAGAAATAAGGCTAGCAAAAAAATCCACGACATACAGATGTAACTCTGTGAGATGAATTAACAAAACACTAAGCAGTTTCTCAGAAAGCTTCTTTCCAGGTTTCATCTGTGGATATTTCCTTTTTCACCTTAGGTTCTATGGGCTTCCAAATATCACTTTGCCAATTCCACATGAACCGTCTTAGCGACAGGCTTCTTGAGGGGAAAGCTGTAACTCTGTGAGATGATTTCACAGAACACAAAGGAGTTTCTCAGAAAGCTTCTTTCTCTTTGTTATCTGACGATATTTCCTTTGGCCCTATATTCTTCTAAGGGACCCGAAATATCTTTTCTCTGAGTCCACAGAAATAAGGCTAGAAAGGAGACCCACGAAATACAGTTGTAACTCGGTGAGATGAATTAACTGAACACTAAGCAGTTTCTCAGAAAGCTTCTTTCCAGATTTCATCTGAGGATATTTCCTTTTTCACCATAGCCCTCTATGGGCTTCCAAATATCACTTTGCCAATTCCACAAGAACGGTCTTAGCGAAAGGCTTCTTGAGGGGAAAGCTGAAACTCTGTGAGATGATTTCACAGAACACAAAGAAGTTTCTCAGAAAGCTTCTTTCTCTTTGTTATCGGAGGATATTACCTTTGGCCCTATAGTTTTCAAAGGGAAACGAAATATCTGTTCTCAGATTCCACAATAATAAGACTAGCAAAGAGATCCACGAAATACAGATGTAACTCTGTGAGATGAACTAACAGAACACTAAATAGTTTCCCCGAAATCTTCTTTCCAGATTTCATCTGAGGATATTTCCTTTTTCTCCATAGCCCTCTATGCGCTTCCAAATATCACTTTGCCAATTCCACAAGAACTGTCTTAGCGAAAGGCTTCCTGAGGGGAAAGCTGTAACTCTGTGAGATGATTTCACAGAAAACAAAGAAGTTTCTCAGAAAGCATCTTTCTCTTTGTTATCGGAGGATATTTCCTTTAGCCCTATAGTCTTCTAAGGTATCCAAAATATCTGTTCTCAGATTCCACAGAAATAAGGCAAGCAAAGAGATCCACGAAATACAGATGTAACACGGTCAGATGAATTAACAAAACACTAAGCAGTTTCTCAGAAAGCTTCTTTCCAGGTTTCATCTGTGGATATTTCCTTTTTCACCTTAGCCCTCTAAGGGCATCCAAATATCACTTTGCCAATTGAACATGAACCGTCTTAGCGACAGGCTTCTTGAAGGGAAAGCCGTAACTCTGTGAGATGATTTCACAGAAAACAAAGAAGTTTCTCAGAAAGCTTCTTTCTCTTTGTTATCGGAGGATATTTCCTTTGGCCCTATAGTCTTCTAAGGGATCCGAAATATCTGTTCTCAGATTCCACAGAAATAAGGTTAGCAAAGACATCCACGAAATACAGATGTAACTCTGTGAGATGAATTAACAGAACGCTAAGAAGTTTCTCAGAAAGCTTCTTTCCAGATTTCATCTGAGGATATTTCCTTTTTCACCATAGCCCTCTATGGGCTTCCAAATATCACTTTGCCAATTCCACAAGAACGGTCTTAGCGAAAGGCTTCATGAGGGGAAAGCTGTAATTCTGTGAGATGATTTCACAGAACACAAAGAAGTTTCTCCGAAAGCTTCTTTCTTCTTGTTATCGGAGGATATTTCCTTTGGCCCTATAGTTTTCAAAGTGATCCGAAATATCTGTTCTCAGATTCCACAGAAGTAAGGCTAGCAAAGAGATCCACGAAATACAGATGTAACTCAGTGAGATGAATTAACAGAACACTAAGCAGTTTCTCATAAAGCTTCTTTCCAGATTTCATCTGAGCATATTTCCCTTTTCACCATAGCCCTCTAAGGGCTTCCAAATATCACTTTGCCAATTTTACAAGAACTGTCTTAGCGAAAGGCTTCTTGAGGGGAAAGCTGTAACTCTGTGAGATGATTTCACAGAACACAAAGAAGTTTCTCAGAAAGCTTCTTTCTCTTTGTTATCGGAGGATATTTCCTTTGGCCCTATAGTCTCCAAAGGGATCCGAAATATCTGTTCTCAGATTCCACAGAAATAACGCTTGCAAAGAGATCCACGAAATACAGATGTAACTCTGTGAGATGAATGAACAGAACACTAAGCAGTTTCTCAAAAGCTTCTTTCCAGATTTCATCTGAGGATACTTCCTTTTTCACCATAGCCCTCTATGGGCTTCCAAATATCACTTTGCCAATTACACAAGCACTGTCTTAGCGAAAGGCTTCTTGAGGGGAAAGCTGTAACTCTGTGAGATGATTTCACAGAACACAAAGAATTTTCTCATAAAGCTTCTTTCTCTTTGTTATCGGAGGATATTTCCTTTGGCCCTATAGCCTTCAAAGGGATCCGAAATATCTGTTCTCAGATTCCACAGAAATAAGGCTAGCAAAGAGATCCACGAAATACAGATGTAACTCTCTGAGATGAATTAACAGAACACTAGGCAGTTTCTCAGAAAGCATCTTTCCAGATTTCATCTGAGGATATTTCCTTTTTCACCATAGCCCTCTATGGGCTTTCAAATATTAGCTTGCCAATTCCACAAGAACTGTCTTAGCGAAAGGCTTCTTGAGGGGAAAGCTGTAACTCTGTGAGATGATTTCAAAGAACACAAAGAAGTTTCTCAGAAGGCTTCTTTCTCTTTATTATAGGAGGATATTTCCTTTGGCCCTATAGTCTTCTAAGGGATCCGAAATATCTGTTCTCAGATTCCACAGAAATAAGGCTAGCAAAGAGATCCACGAAATACAGATGTAACTCTGTGAGATGAATTAACAGAACACTACGCAGTTTCTCAGAAAGCTTCTTTCCAGATTTCATCGGAGGATATTTCCTTTATCACCATAGCTCTCTATGGGATTTCAAATATCACTTTGCCAATTCCACAACGACTGTCGTAGCGAAAGGCTTCTTGAGGGGAAAGCTGTAACTCTGTGAGATGATTTCAAAGAACACAACGAAGTTTCTCAGAAAGCTTCTTTCTCTTTGTTATCTGAGGATATTTCCTTTGGCCCTATAGTCTTCTAAGGGATCCGAAATATCTGTTCTCAGATTCCACAGAAATAAGGCTAGCAAAAAAATCCACGACATACAGATGTAACTCTGTGAGATGAATTAACAAAACACTAAGCAGTTTCTCAGAAAGCTTCTTTCCAGGTTTCATCTGTGGATATTTCCTTTTTCACCTTAGGTTCTATGGGCTTCCAAATATCACTTTGCCAATTCCACATGAACCGTCTTAGCGACAGGCTTCTTGAGGGGAAAGCTGTAACTCTGTGAGATGATTTCACAGAACACAAAGGAGTTTCTCAGAAAGCTTCTTTCTCTTTGTTATCTGACGACATTTCCTTTGGCCCTATATTCTTCTAAGGGATCCGAAATATCTTTTCTCAGAGTCCACAGAAATAAGGCTTGCAAGGAGACCCACGAAATACAGTTGTAACTCGGTGAGATGAATTAACTGAACACTAAGCAGTTTCTCAGAAAGCTTCTTTCCAGATTTCATCTGAGGATATTTCCTTTTTCACCATAGCCCTCTATGGGCTTCCAAATATCACTTTGCCAATTCCACAAGAACTGTCTTAGCGAAAGGCTTCTTGTGGTTAAAGCTGTAACTCTGTGAGATGATTTCACACAACACAAAGGAGTCTCTCAGAAAGCTTCTTTCTCTTTGTTATCGGAGGATATTTCCTTTGGCCCTATATTCTTCTAAGGGATCCGGAATATCTCTTCTCAGATTCCACAGAAATAAGGCTAGCAAAGACATCCACGAAATACAGATGTAACTCTGTGAGATGAATTAACAGAACACTAAGAAGTTTCTCATAAAGCTTCTTTCCAGATTTCATCTGACGATATTTCCTTTTTCACCATAGCCCTCTATGGGCTTCCAAATATCACTTAGCCAATTCCACAAGAACGGTCTTAGCGAAAGGCTTCTTGAGGGGAAAGCTGAAACTCTGAGAGATGATTTCACAGAACACAAAGAAGTTTCTCAGAAAGCTTCTTTCTTTTTGTTATCGGAGGATATTTCCTTTGGCCCTGTAGTTTTCAGTGTGATCCGAAATATCTGTTCTCAGATTCCACAGAAGTAAGGCTAGCAAGGAGATTCACGAAATACAGATGTAACTCTGTGAGATCAATTAACAGAACACTAGGCAGTTTCTCAGAAAGCTTCTTTCCAGATTTCATCTGAGTATATTTCCTTTTTCACCATAGCCCTCTATGGGCTTCCAAATATCACTTTGCCAATTCCACAAGAACTGTCTTAGCGAAAGGCTTCTTGAGGGGAAAGCTGTAACTCTGTGAGATGATTTCAAAGAACACAAGGAAGTTTCTAAGAAAGCTTCTTTCCTTTTGTTTTCGGAGAATATTTCCTTTGGCCCTATAGTCTTCAAAGAGATCCGAAATATCTGTTCTCAGATACCACAGAAATAACGCTAGCAAAGAGATCCACGAAACACAGATGTAACTCTGTGAGATGAATTAAAAGAACACTAAGCAGTCTCTCAGAAAGCCTCTTTCCAGATTTCATCTGAGAATATTTCCATTTTCACCATAGCCCTCTATGGGCTTCCAAATATCACTTTGCCAATTCCACAAGAACTGTCTTAGCGAAAGGTTTCTTGAGGGGAAAGCTGTAACTCTGTTAGATGATTTCACAGAACACAAAGAAGTTTCTCAGAAAGCTTCTTTCTCTTTGTTATCCTAGGATATTTCCTTTGGCCCTATAGTCTTCTAAGGGATCCGAAATATCTGTTCTCAGATTCCACAGAAATAACGATAGCAAAGAGATCCACGAAATACAGATGCAAATCTGTGAGATGAATTAACAGAACACTAAGCAGTTTCTCAGAAAGCTTCTTTCCAGATTTTATCGGAGGATATTTCCTTTTTCACCATAGCCCTCTATGGGTTTCCAAATAACACTTTGCAAATTCCACAAGAACTGTCTTAGCGAAAGGCTTCTTGAGGGAAAAGCTGTAACTCTCTGAGATGATTTCAGAGAACACAAAGAAGTTTTTCAGAAAGCATCTTTCTCTTTGTTATCGCAGAATATTTCCTTTGGCCCTATAGTCTTCAAAGGAATCTGAAATATCTGTTCTCAGATTCCACAGAGATAAGGCTAGCAAAGAATCCACGAAATACAGATGTAACTATGTGAGATGAATTAACAGAACACTAAGCAGTTTCTCAGAAAGCTTCTTTCCAGATTTCATCTTAGGATATTTCCTTTTTCACCATAGCCCTCTATGGGCTTCCAAATATCACTTTGTCAATTCCACAAGAACTGTCTTAGCGAAAGGCTTCTTGTGGTTAAAGCTGTAACTCTGTGAGGTGATTTCACAGAACCCAAAGGAGTTTCTCAGAAAGCTTCTTTCTCTTTGTTATCGGAGGATATTTCCTTTGGTCCTATATTCTTCTAAGGGATCCGAAATATCTTTTCTCAGAGTCCACAGAAATAAGGCTAGAAAAGAGACCCACGAAATACAGATGTAACTCGGTGAGATGAATTAACAGAACACTAAGCAGTTTCTCAGAAAGCTTCTTTCCAGATTTCATCAGAGGATATTTCCTTTTTCACCATAGCCCTCTATGGGCTTCCAAATATCACTTTGCCAATTCCACAAGAACTGTCTTAGCGAAAGGCTTCTTGTGGTTAAAGCTATAACTCTGTGAGATGATTTCTCAGAACACAAAGGAGTTTCTCAGAAAGCTTCTTTCTCTTTGTTATCGGAGGATATTACCTTTGGCCCTATAGTTTTCAAAGGGAAACGAAATACCTGTTCTCAGATTCCACAATAATAAGACTAGCAAAGAGATCCACGAAATACAGATGTAACTCTGTGAGATGAATTAACAGAACACTAAATAGTTTCTCAGAAATCTTCTTTCCAGATTTCATCTGAGGATATTTCCTTTTTCTCCATAGCCCTCTATGCGCTTCCAAATATCACTTTGCCAATTCCACAAGAACTGTCTTAGCGAAAGGCTTCTTGAGGGGAAAGCTGTAACTCTGTGAGATGATTTCACCGAAAACAAAGAAGTTTCTCAGAAAGCTTCTCTCTCTTTGTTATCGGAGGATATTTCCTTTAGCCCTATAGTCTTCTAAGGTATCCAAAATATCTGTTCTCAGATTCCACAGAAATAAGGCAAGCAAAGAGATCCACGAAATACAGATGTAACACGGTCCGATGAATTAACAAAACACTAAGCAGTTTCTCAGAAATCTTCTTTCCAGGTTTCATCTGTGGATATTTCCTTTTTCACCTTAGCCCTCTATGGGCTTCCAAATATCACTTTGCCAATTCAACATGAACCGTCTTAGCGACAGGCTTCTTGAGGGGAAAGCTGTAACTCTGTGAGATGATTTCACAGAAAACAAAGAAGTTTCTCAGAAAGCTTCTTTCTCTTTGTTATCGGAGGATATTTCCTTTGGCCCTATAGTCTTCTAAGGGATCCGAAATATCTGTTCTCAGATTCCACAGAAATAAGGTTAGCAAAGACATCCACGAAATACAGATGTAACTCTGTGAGATGAATTAACAGAACGCTAAGAAGTTTCTCAGAAAGCTTCCTTCCAGATTTCATCTGAGGATATTTCCTTTTTCACCATAGCCCTCTATGGGCTTCCAAATATCACTTTGCCAATTCCACAAGAACGGTCTTAGCGAAAGGCTTCTTTAGGGGAAAGCTTTAATTCTGTGAGATGATTTCACAGAACACAAAGAAGTTTCTCCGAAAGCTTCTTTCTTTTTGTTATCGGAGGATATTTCCTTTGGCCCTATAGTTTTCAAAGTGATCCGAAATATCTGTTCTCAGATTCCACAGAAGTAAGGCTAGCAAAGAGATCCACGAAATACAGATGTAACTCAGTGAGATGAATTAACAGAACACTAAGCAGTTTCTCAGAAAGCTTCTTTCCAGATTTCATCTGAGGATATTTCCTTTTTCACCGTAGCCCTCTATGGGCTTCCAAATATCACTTTGCAAATTCCACAAGAACTGTCTTAGCGAAAGGCTTCTTGAGAGGAAAGCTGTAACTCTGTGAGATGATTTCAAAGAACACAAAGAAGTTTCTAAGAAAGCTTCTTTCTCTTTGTTATCGGAGGATATTTCCTTTGGCCCTATAGTCTTCAAAGGGATCCGAAATATCTGTTCTCAGATACCACAGAAATAACGCTAGCAAAGAGATCCACGAAATACAGATTTAACTCTGTGAGATGAATTAAAAGAACACTAAGCAGTCTCTCAGAAAGCTTCTTTCCAGAATTCATCTGAGGATATTTCCATTTTCATCATAGCCCTCTATGGGCTTCAAAATATCACTTTGCAAATTCCACAAGAACTGTCTTAGCGAAAGGTTTCTTGAGGGGAAAGCTGTAACTCTGTGAGATGATTTCAGAGAACACAAAGAAGTTTTTCAGAAAGCTTCTTTCTCTTTGTTATCGGAGGATATTTCCTTTGGCCCTATAGTCTTCTAAGGGATCCGAAATATCTGTTCTCAGACTTCACAGAAATAACGTTAGCAAAGAGATCCACGAAATACAGATGTAACTCTGTGAGGTGAATTAACAGAACACTAAGTAGTTTCTCAGAAAGCTTCTTTCCAGATTTCATCTGAGGATATTTCCTTTTTCTCCATAGCCCTCTAAGGGCTTCCAAATATCCCTTTGCCAATTCCACAAAAACTGTCTTAGCGAAAGGCCTCTTGAGGGGAAAGCTGTAACTCTGTGAGATGATTTCACAGAACACAAAGAAGTTTCTCGGAATGCTTCTTTCTCTTTGTTATTGCAGGATATTTCCATTCGAACTATAGTCCTCTGAGGGATCCGAATTATCTGTTCTCAGATTTCACAGAAATAAGTCGACCAAAGAAATCCACGAAATACAGATGTAACTCTGTGAGATGAATTAACAGAACACTTAGCAGTTTCTCAGAAAGCTTCTTTCCAGATTTCATCTGAGGATATTTCCTTTTTCAACATAGCCCTCTATGGGCTTCCAAATATCACTTTGCCAATTCCACAACAACTATCTTAGCGAAAGGCTTCTTGAGGGGAAAGCTGTAACTCTGTGAGATGTTTTCAAAGAACACAAAGAAGTTTCTCAGAAAGCTTCTTTCTCTTTCTTATCGGAGGATATTTCCTTTGGCCCTATATTCTTCTAAGGGATCCGAAATATCTGTTCTCAGATTCCACAGAAATAAGGCTAGCAAAGAGATCCACGAAATACAGATGTAACTCTGTGAGATGAATTAACAGAACACTAAGCAGTTTCTCAGAAAGCTTCTTTCCAGATTTCATCTGAGGATATTTCCTTTTTCACCATAGCCCTCTATGGGCTTCCAAATAACACTTTGCCAATTCCACAAGAACTGTCTTAGCGAAAGGCTTCTTGTGGTTAAAGCTGTAACTCTGTGAGATGATTTCACAAAACACAAAGGAGTTTCTCAGAAAGCTTCTTTCTCTTTGTTATCGGAGGATATTTCCTTTGGCCCTATATTCTTCTAAGGGATCCGAAATATCTTTTCTCAGAGTCCGCAGAAATAAGGCTAGAAAAGAGACCCACGAAATACAGTTGTAACTCGGTGAGATGAATTAACTGAACACTAAGCAGTTTCTCAGAAAACTTCTTTCCAGATTTCATCTAAGGATATTTCCTTTTTCACCATAGCCCTCTAAGGGCTTCCAAATATCACCTTGCAAATTCCACAAGAACTGTCTTAGCGAAAGGCTTCATGTGGTTAAAGCTGTAATTCTGTGAGATGATTTCACAGAACACAAAGGAGTTTCTCAGAAACTTTCTTTCTCTTTGTTATCGGAGGATATTTCCTTTGGCCCTATATTCTTCTAAGGGAACCGAAATATATGTTCTCAGATTCCACAGAAATAAGACTAGCAAAGACATCCACGAAATACAGATGTAAATCTGTGAGATGAATTAACAGAACACTAAGTTGTTTCTCATAAAGCTTCTTTCCAGATTTCATCTGAGGATATTTCCTTTTTCACCATAGCCCTCTATGGGCTTCCAAATATCACTTTGCCAATTCCACAAGAACGGTCTTAGCGAAAGGCTTCTTGAGGGGAAAGCTGAAACTCTGTGAGATGATTTCACAGAACACAAAGAAGTTTCTCAGAAAGCTTCTTTCTTTTTGTTATCGGAGGATATTTCCTTTGGCCCTTTAGTTTTCAGTGTGATCCGAAATATCTGATCTCAGATTCCACAGAAGTAAGGCTAGCAAGGAGATCCACGAAATACAGATGTAACTCAGTGAGATGAATTAACAGAACACTAAGCAGTTCCTCAGAAAGCTTCTTTCCAGATTTCATCTGAGGATATTTTCTTTTTCACAATAGCCCTCTATGCGCTTCCAAATATCACTTTGCCAATTCCACAACAACTGTCTTAGGGAAAGGCTTCTTGAGGGGAAAGCTGTAACTCTGTGAGATGATTTCAAAGAACACAAAGAAGTTTCTATGAAAGCTTCTTTCTCTTTGTTTTCGGAGGATATTTCCTTTGGCCCTATAGTCTTCAAAGGGATCCGAAATGTCTGTTCTCAGATACCACAGAAATAACGTTAGCAAAGAGATCCACGAAACACAGATGTAACTCTGTGAGATGAATTGAAAGATCACTAAGCAGTCTCTCAGAAAGCTTCTTTCCAGATTTCATCTGAGGATATTTCCATTTTCACCATAGCCCTCTATGGGCTTCCAAATATCACTTTGCCAATTCCACAAGAACGGTCTTAGCGAAAGGCTTCTTGAGGGCAAAGCTGAAACTCTGTGAGGTGATTTCACAGAACACAAAGAAGTTTCTCAGAAAGCTTCTTTCTCTTTGTTATCGGAGGATATTACCTTTGGCCCTATAGTTTTCAAAGGGAAACGAAATACCTGTTCTCAGATTCCACAATAATAAGACTAGCAAAGAGATCCACGAAATACAGATGTAACTCTGTGAGATGAATTAACAGAACACTAAATAGTTTCTCAGAAATCTTCTTTCCAGATTTCATCTGAGGATATTTCCTTTTTCTCCATAGCCCTCTATGCGCTTCCAAATATCACTTTGCCAATTCCACAAGAACTGTCTTAGCGAAAGGCTTCTTGAGGGGAAAGCTGTAACTCTGTGAGATGATTTCACAGAAAACAAAGAAGTTTCTCAGAAAGCTTCTTTCTCTTTGTTATCGGAGGATATTTCCTTTAGCCCTATAGTCTTCTAAGGTATCCAAAATATCTGTTCTCAGATTCCACAGAAATAAGGCAAGCAAAGAGATCCACGAAATACAGATGTAACACGGTCCGATGAATTAACAAAACACTAAGCAGTTTCTCAGAAAGCTTCTTTCCAGGTTTCATCTGTGGATATTTCCTTTTTCACCTTAGCCCTCTATGGGCTTCCAAATATCACTTTGCCAATTCAACATGAACCGTCTTAGCGACAGGCTACTTGAGGGGAAATCTGTAACTCTGTGAGATGATTTCACAGAAAACAAAGAAGTTTCTCAGAAAGCTTCTTTCTCTTTGTTATCGGAGGATATTTCCTTTGGCCCTATAGTCTTCTAAGGGATCCGAAATATCTGTTCTCAGATTCCACTGAAATAAGGTTAGCAAAGACATCCACGAAATACAGATGTAACTCTGTGAGATGAATTAACAGAACGCTAAGAAGTTTCTCAGAAAGCTTCCTTCCAGATTTCATCTGAGGATATTTCCTTTTTCACCATAGCCCTCTATGGGCTTCCAAATATCAGTTTGCCATTTCCACAAGAACGGTCTTAGCGAAAGGCTTCTTGAGGGGAAAGCTTTAATTCTGTGAGATGATTTCACAGAACACAAAGAAGTTTCTCCGAAAGCTTCTTTCTTTTTGTTATCGGAGGATATTTCCTTTGGCCCTATAGTTTTCAAAGTGATCCGAAATATCTGTTCTCAGATTCCACAGAAGTAAGGCTAGCAAAGAGATCCACGAAATACAGATGTAACTCAGTGAGATGAATTAACAGAACACTAAGCAGTTTCTCAGAAAGCTTCTTTCCAGATTTCATCTGAGGATATTTCCTTTTTCACCGTAGCCCTCTATGGGCTTCCAAATATCACTTTGCCAATTCCACAAGAACTGTCTTAGCGAAAGGCTTCTTGAGAGGAAAGCTGTAACTCTGTGAGATGATTTCAAAGAACACAAAGAAGTTTCTAAGAAGGCTTCTTTCTCTTTGTTATCGGAGGATATTTCCTTTGGCCCTATAGTCTTCAAAGGGATCCGAAATATCTGTTCTCAGATACCACAGAAATAACGCTAGCAAAGAGATCCACGAAATACAGATTTAACTCTGTGAGATGAATTAAAAGAACACTAAGCAGTCTCTCAGAAAGCTTCTTTCCAGAATTCATCTGAGGATATTTCCATTTTCATCATAGCCCTCTATGGGCTTCAAAATATCACTTTGCAAATTCCACAAGAACTGTCTTAGCGAAAGGTTTCTTGAGGGGAAAGCTGTAACTCTGTGAGATGATTTCAGAGAACACAAAGAAGTTTTTCAGAAAGCTTCTTTCTCTTTGTTATCGGAGGATATTTCCTTTGGCCCTATAGTCTTCTAAGGGATCCGAAATATCTGTTCTCAGACTTCACAGAAATAACGTTAGCAAAGAGATCCACGAAATACAGATGTAACTCTGTGAGGTGAATTAACAGAACACTAAGTAGTTTCTCAGAAAGCTTCTTTCCAGATTTCATCTGAGGATATTTCCTTTTTCTCCATAGCCCTCTAAGGGCTTCCAAATATCCCTTTGCCAATTCCACAAAAACTGTCTTAGCGAAAGGCCTCTTGAGGGGAAAGCTGTAACTCTGTGAGATGATTTCACAGAACACAAAGAAGTTTCTCGGAATGCTTCTTTCTCTTTGTTATTGCAGGATATTTCCATTCGAACTATAGTCCTCTGAGGGATCCGAATTATCTGTTCTCAGATTTCACAGAAATAAGTCGACCAAAGAAATCCACGAAATACAGATGTAACTCTGTGAGATGAATTAACAGAACACTTAGCAGTTTCTCAGAAAGCTTCTTTCCAGATTTCATCTGAGGATATTTCCTTTTTCAACATAGCCCTCTATGGGCTTCCAAATATCACTTTGCCAATTCCACAACAACTGTCTTAGCGAAAGGCTTCTTGAGGGGAAAGCTGTAACTCTGTGAGATGTTTTCAAAGAACACAAAGAAGTTTCTCAGAAAGCTTCTTTCTCTTTCTTATCGGAGGATATTTCCTTTGGCCCTATATTCTTCTAAGGGATCCGAAATATCTGTTCTCAGATTCCACAGAAATAAGGCTAGCAAAGAGATCCACGAAATACAGATGTAACTCTGTGAGATGAATTAACAGAACACTAAGCAGTTTCTCAGAAAGCTTCTTTCCAGATTTCATCTGAGGATATTTCCTTTTTCACCATAGCCCTCTATGGGCTTCCAAATAACACTTTGCCAATTCCACAAGAACTGTCTTAGCGAAAGGCTTCTTGTGGTTAAAGCTGTAACTCTGTGAGATGATTTCACAAAACACAAAGGAGTTTCTCAGAAAGCTTCTTTCTCTTTGTTATCGGAGGATATTTCCTTTGGCCCTATATTCTTCTAAGGGATCCGAAATATCTTTTCTCAGAGTCCGCAGAAATAAGGCTAGAAAAGAGACCCACGAAATACAGTTGTAACTCGGTGAGATGAATTAACTGAACACTAAGCAGTTTCTCAGAAAACTTCTTTCCAGATTTCATCTAAGGATATTTCCTTTTTCACCATAGCCCTCTAAGGGCTTCCAAATATCACCTTGCAAATTCCACAAGAGCTGTCTTAGCGAAAGGCTTCTTGTGGTTAAAGCTGTAATTCTGTGAGATGATTTCACAGAACACAAAGGAGTTTCTCAGAAACTTTCTTTCTCTTTGTTATCGGAGGATATTTCCTTTGGCCCTATATTCTTCTAAGGGAACCGAAATATATGTTCTCAGATTCCACAGAAATAAGACTAGCAAAGACATCCACGAAATACAGATGTAAATCTGTGAGATGAATTAACAGAACACTAAGTTGTTTCTCATAAAGCTTCTTTCCAGATTTCATCTGAGGATATTTCCTTTTTCACCATAGCCCTCTATGGGCTTCCAAATATCACTTTGCCAATTCCACAAGAACGGTCTTAGTGAAAGGCTTCTTGAGGGGAAAGCTGAAACTCTGTGAGATGATTTCACAGAACACAAAGAAGTTTCTCAGAAAGCTTCTTTCTTTTTGTTATCGGAGGATATTTCCTTTGGCCCTATAGTTTTCAGTGTGATCCGAAATATCTGTTCTCAGATTCCACAGAAGTAAGGCTAGCAAGGAGATCCACGAAATACAGATGTAACTCAGTGAGATGAATTAACAGAACACTAAGCAGTTTCTCAGAAAGCTTCTTTCCAGATTTCATCTGAGGATATTTTCTTTTTCACAATAGCCCTCTATGCGCTTCCAAATATCACTTTGCCAATTCCACAACAACTGTCTTGGCGAAAGGCTTCTTGAGGGGAAAGCTGTAACTCTGTGAGATGATTTCAAAGAACACAAAGAAGTTTCTATGAAAGCTTCTTTCTCTTTGTTTTCGGAGGATATTTCCTTTGGCCCTATAGTCTTCAAAGGGATCCGAAATGTCTGTTCTCAGATACCACAGAAATAACGCTAGCAAAGAGATCCACGAAACACAGATGTAACTCTGTGAGATGAATTGAAAGATCACTAAGCAGTCTCTCAGAAAGCTTCTTTCCAGATTTCATCTGAGGATATTTCCATTTTCACCATAGCCCTGTATGGGCTTCCAAATATCACTTTGCCAATTCCACAAGAACTGTCTTAGCGAAAGGTTTCTTGAGGGGAAAGCTGTAACTCTGTGAGATGATTTCAGAGAACACAAAGAAGTTTCTCAGAAAGCTTCTTTCTCTTTGTTATCGGAGGATATTTCCTTTGTCCCTATAGTCTTCTAAGGGATCCGAAATATCTGTTCTCAGACTTCACAGAAATAACGTTAGCAAAGAGATCCACGAAATACAGATGTAACTCTGTGAGGTGAATTAACAGAACACTAAGCAGTTTCTCAGAAAGCTTCTTTCCAGATTTCATCTGAGGATATTTCCTTTTTCACCATAGCCCTCTAAGGGCTTCCAAATATCCCTTTGCCAATTCCACAAAAACTGTCTTAGCGAAAGGCTTCTTGAAGGGAAAGCTGTAACTCTGTTAGATGATTTCACAGAACACAAAGAAGTTTCTCGGAAATCTTCTTTCTCTTTGTTATCGCAGAATATTTGCTTTGGCCCTATCGTCTTCAAAGGAATCTGAAATATCTGTTCTCAGATTCCACAGAAATAAGGCTAGCAAAGAAATCCACGAAATACAGATGTAACTCTGTGAGATGAATTAACAGAACACTAAGCAGTTTCTCAGAAAGCTTCTTTCCACATTTCATCTGAGGATATTTCCTTTTTCACCATAGCCCTCTATGGGCTTCCAAATATCACTTTGCCAATGCCACAACAACTGTCTTAGCGAAAGGCTTCTTGTGGTTAAAGCTGTAACTCTGTGAGATGATTTCACAGAACACAAAGGAGTTTCTCAGAAAGCTTCTTTCTCTTTGTTATCGGAGGATATTTCCTTTGGCCCTATATTCTTCTAAGGGATCCGAAATATCTGTTCTCAGATTCCACGGAAATAAGGCTAGCAAAGACATCCACGAAATACAGATGTAACTCTGTGAGATGAATTAACAGAACACTAAGCAGTTTCTCAGAAAGCTTCTTTCCAGATTTCATCTGAGGATATTTCCTTTTTCACCATAGCCCTCTATGGGCTTCCAAATATCACTTTGCCAATTCCACAAGAACGGTCTTAGCGAAAGGCTTCTTGCGGGGAAAGCTGAAACTCTGTGAGATGATTTCACAGAACACAAAGAAGTTTCTCAGAAAGCTTCTTTCTTTTTGTTTTCGGAGGATATTTCCTTTGGCCCTATAGTTTTCAGCGTGATCCGAAATATCTGTTCTCAGATTCCACAGAAGTAAGGCTAGCAAGGAGATCCACGAAATACAGATGTAACACAGTGAGATGAATTAACAGAACACTAAGCAGTTTCTCAAAAAGCTTCTTTCCACATTTCATCTGAGGATATTTCATTTTTCACCATAGCCCTCTATGCGCTTCCAACTATCACTTTGCCAATTCCACAAGAACTGTCTTAGCAAAAGGCTTCTTGAGGGGAAAGCTGTAACTCTGTGAGATGATTTCAAAGAACACAAAGAAGTTTCTAAGAAAGCTTCTTTCTCTTTGTTATCGGAGGATATTTCCTTTGGCCCTATAGTCTTCAAAGGGATCCGAAATATCTGTTCTCAGATACCACAGAAATAACGCTAGCAAAGAGATCCACGAAAATACAGATGTAACTCTGTGAGATGAATTAAAAGAACACTAAGCAGTCTCTCAGAAAGCTTCTTTCCAGATTTCATCTGAGGATATTTCCTTTTTCACCATAGCCCTCTATGGGATTCCAAATATCACTTTGCCAATTCCACTAGAACTGTCTTAGCGAAAGGCTTCTTGAGGGGAAAGCTGTAACTCTGTGAGATGATTTCACAGAACACAAAGAAGTTTCTCATAAAGCTTCTTTCTCTTTGTTATCGAAGGATATTTCCTTTGGCCCTATAGCCTTCAAAGGGATCCGAAATATCTGTTCTCAGATTCCACAGAAATAAGGCTAGCAAAGAGATCCACGAAATACAGATGTAACTCTGTGAGATGAATTAACAGAACACTAGGCATTTTCTCAGAAAGCATCTTTCCAGATTTCATCTGAGGATATTTCCTTTTTCATATAGCCCTCTATGGGCTTCCAAATATTACTTTGCCAATTCCACAAGAACTGTCTTAGCGAAAGGCTTCTTGAGGGGAAAGCTGTAACTCTGTGAGATGATTTCACAGAACACAAAGAAGTTTCTCCGAAAGCATCTTTCTCTTTGTTATCGGAGGATATTTCCTTTGGCCCTATAGTCCTCAAAGGGATCCGAAATATCTGTTCTCAGATTCCACAGAATTAAGGCTAGCAAAGAGTTCCACGAAATACAGATGTAACTCTGTGAGATGAATTAACAGAACACTAAGCAGTTTCTCAAAAAGCTTCTTTCCATATTTCATCTGAGGATATTTCCTTTATCACCATAGCTCTCTATGCGCTTCCAAATATCACTTTGCCAATTCCACAACAACTGTCTTAGCGAAAGGCTTCTTGAGGGGAAAGCTGTAACTCTCTGAGATGATTTCAAAGAACACAAAGAAGTTTCTCTGAAAGCTTCTTTCTCTTTGTTATCGAAGGATATTTCCAATGGCCCTATAGTCATCAAAGGGAAACGAAATATCTGTTCTCAGATTCCACAGAAGTAAGGCTAGCAAGGAGATCCACGAAATACAGATGTAACTCAGTGAGATGAATTAACAGAACACTAAGCAGTTTCTCAGGAAGCTTCTTTCCACATTTCATCTGAGGATATTTCATTTTTCACCATAGCCCTCTAGCGCTTCCAAATATCACTTTGCCAATTCCACAAGAACTGTCTTAGCGAAAGGCTTCTTGAGGGGAAAGATGTAACTCTGTGAGATGATTTCAAAGAACACAAAGAAGTTTCTAAGAAAGCTTCTTTCTCTTTGTTTTCGGAGGATATTTCCTTTGGCCCTATAGTCTTCAAAGGGATCCGAAATATCTATTCTCAGATACCACAGAAATAACGCTAGCAAAGAGATCCACGAAATAGAGATGTAACTCTGTGAGATGAATTCAAAGAACACTAAGCAGTCTCTCAGAAAGTTTCTTTCCAAATTTCATCAGAGGATATTTCCTTTTTCACCATAGCCCTCTATGGGCTTCCAAATATCACTTTGCCAATTCCACAAGAACTGTCTTAGCGAAAGGCTTCTTGAGGGGAAAGCTGTAACTCTGTGAGATGATTTCAAAGAACACAAAGAAGTTTCTCAAAAAGCTTCTTTCTCTTTGTTATCGGAGGATATTTCCTTTGGCCCTATAGTCTTCAAAGGGATCCGAAATATCTGTTCTCAGATTCCACCGAAATAAGGCTAGCAAAGAGATCCACGAAATACAGATGTAACTCTGTGAGATGAATTAACAGAACACTAAGCAGTTTCTCAAAAAGCTTCTTTCCAGATTTCATCTGAGGATATTTCCTTTTTCACCATAGCCCTCTAAGGGCTTCCAAATATCACTTTGCCAATTCCACAAGAACTGTCTTTGCGAAAGGCTTCTTGAGGGGAAAGCTGTAACTCTGTGAGATGATTTCACAGAACACAAAGAAGATTCTCAGAAAGCTTCTTTCTCTTTGTTATCGGAGGATATTTCCTTTGGCCCTATTTTCTTCTAAGGGATCCGAAATATCTGTTCTCAGATTCCACAGAAATAAGGCTAGCAAAGAGATCCACGAAATACAGATGTAACTCTGTGAGATGAATTAACAGAACACTAAGAAGTTTCTCAGAAAGCTTCTTTCCAGAGTTCATCGGAGGATACTTCCTTTATCACCATAGCTCTCTATGGGCTTCCAAATATCACTTTGCCAATTCCACAAGAACTGTCTTAGCGAAAGGCTTCTTGAGGGGAAAGCTGTAACTCTGTGCGATGATTTCACAGAACACAAAGAAGTTTCTCCGAAAGCATCGTTCTCTTTGTTTCGGAAGATATTTCCTTTGGCCCTATAGTCTTCAAAGGGATCCGAAATATCTGTTGTCAGATTCCACTGAAATAACGCTAGCAAAGAGATCCACGAAATACACATGAAACTCTGTGAGATGAATTAACAGAACTCTTAGCAGTTTCTCAGAAAGTTTCTTTCCAGATTTCATCTGAGGATATTTCCTTTTTCACCATGACCCTCTAGGGGTACCAAATATCACTTTGCCAATTCCACAAGAACTGTCTTAGCGAAAGGCTTCTTGAGGGGAAAGCTGTAACTCTGTGAGATGATTTCACAGAACACAAAGAAGTTTCTCATAAAGCTTCTTTCGCTTTGTTATCGGAGGATATTTCCTTTGGCCCTATAGTCTTCTAAGGGATCCGAAATATCTGTTCTCAGATTCCACAGAAATAAGGCTAGCAAAGAGATCCAGGAAATACAGATGTAACTCTGTCAGATGAATTAACAGAATACTAAGCAGTTTCTCAGAAAGCTTCTTTCCAGATTTCATCTGAGGATATTTCATTTTTTACCATATCCCTCTAAGGGCTTCCAAATATCACTTTGCAAATTCCACAAGAACTGTCTTAGAGAAAGGCTTCTTGAGGGGAAAGCTGTAACTCTGTGAGATGATTTCACAGAACACAAAGAAATTTCTCATAAAGCTTTTTTCTGTTTGTTATCGGAGGATATTTCCTTTGGCCCTATAGTCCTCAAAGGGATCCGAAATATCTGTTCTCAGATTCCACAGAAATAATGCTAGCAAAGAGATCCACGAAATACAGATGAAACTCTGTGAGATGAATTAACAGAACACTAAGCAGTTTCTCAGAAAGCTTCTTTCCAGATTTCATCTGAGGATATTTCCTTTTTCACCTTAGCCCTCTATGGGCTTCCAAATATCACTTTGTAAATTCCACAAGAACTGTCTTAGCGGAAGGCTTCTAGAGGTGAAAGGTGTAACTCTGTGAGATGATTTCACAGAACACAAAGAAGTTTCTCAGAAAGCTTCTTTCTCTTTGTAATCGGAGGATATTTCCTTTGGCCCTATAGACTTCTAAGGGATCCGATATATCTGTTCTCAGATTCCAAAGAAATAAGGCTAGCAAAGAGATCCACGAAATACAGATGTAACTCTGTGAGATGAATTAACAGAACACAAAGAAGTTTCTCAGAAAGCTTCTTTCCAGATTTCATCTGAGGATATCTCCTTTTTCACCATACCCCTCTAAGGGTTCCAAATATCACTCTGCCAATTCCACAAGAACTGTCTTAGCGAAAGGCTTCTTGAGAGGAAAGCTGTAACTCTGTGAGATGATTTCACAGAACACAAAGAAGATTCTCAGAAAGCTTCTTTCTCTTTGTTATCTGAGGATATTTCCTTTGGCCCTATAGTCTTCTAAGGGATCCGAAATATCTGTTCTCAGATTCCACAGAAATAAGGCTAGCAAAAACATCCACGAAATACAGATGTAACTCTGTGAGATGAATTAACAGAACACTAAGCAGTTTCTCAGAAAGCTTCTTTCCACATTTCATCTGAGGATATTTCCTTTTTCACCATAGCCATCTATGCGGTTCCAAATATCACTTTGCCAATTCCACAAGATCTGTCTTAGAGAAAGGCTTCTTGAGGGGAAAGCTGTAACTCTGTGACATGATTTCACAGAACACAAAGAAGTTTCTCAGAAAGCTTCTTTCTCTTTGTTATCGGAGGATATTACCTTTGGCCCTATAGTTTTCAAAGGGAAACGAAATATCTGTTCTCAGATTCCACAATAATAAGACTAGCAAAGAGATCCACGAAATACAGATGTAACTCTGTGAGATGAATTAACAGAACACTAAGTAGTTTCTCAGAAATCTTCTTTCCAGATTTCATCTGAGGATATTTCCTTTTTCTCCATAGCCCTCTATGCGCTTCCAAATATCACTTTGCCAATTCCACAAGAACTGTCTTAGCGAAAGGCTTCTTGAGGGGAAAGCTGTAACTCTGTGAGATGATTTCACAGAAAACAAAGAAGTTTCTCAGAAAGCTTCTTTCTCTTTGCTATCGGAGGATATTTCCTTTAGCCCTATAGTCTTCTAAGGTTTCCAAAATATCTGTTCTCAGATTCCACAGAAATAAGGCAAGCAAAGAGATCCACGAAATACAGATGTAACTCTGTGAGATGAATTAAGAAAACACTAAGCAGTTTCTCAGAAAGCTTGTTTCCAGGTTTCATCTGTGGATATTTCCTTTTTCACCTTAGCCCTCTATGGGCTTCCAAATATCACTTTGCCAATTCAACATGAACCGTCTTAGAGACAGGCTTCTTGAGGGGAAAGCTGTAACTCTGTGAGATGATTTCACAGAAAACAAAGAAGTTTCTCAGAAAGCTTCTTTCTCTTTGTTATCGGAGGATATTTCCTTTCGCCCTATAGTCTTCTAAGGGATCCGAAATATCTGTTCTCAGTTTCCACAGAAATAAGGTTAGCAAAGACATTCACGAAATACAGATGTAACTCTGTTAGATGAATTAACAGAACGCTAAGAAGTTTCTCAGAAAGCTTCTTTCCAGATTTCTTCTGAGGATATTTCCTTTTTCACCATAGCCCTCTATGGGCTTCCAAATATCACTTTGCCAATTCCACAAGAACGGTCTTAGCGAAAGGCTTCTTGAGGGGAAAGCTGCAATTCTGTGAGATGATTTCACAGAACACAAAGAAGTTTCTCCGAAAGCTTCTTTCTTTTTCTTATCGGAGGATATTTCCTTTGGCCCTATAGTTTTCAAAGTGATCCGAAATATCTGTTCTCAGATACCACAGAAGTAAGGCTAGCAAAGAGATCCACGAAATACAGATGTAACTCAGTGAGATGAATTAACAGAACACTAAGCAGTTTCTCAGAAAGCTTCTTTCCAGATTTCATCTGAGGATATTTCCTTTTTCACCGTAGCCCTCTATGGGCTTCCAAATATCACTTTGCCAATTCCACAACAACTGTCTTAGCGAAAGGCTTCTTGAGAGGAAAGCTGTAACTCTGTGAGATGATTTCAAAGAACACAAAGAAGTTTCTAAGAAAGCTTCTTTCTCTTTGTTATCGGAGGATATTTCCTTTGGCCCTATATTCTTCTAAGGGATCCGAAATATCTGTTCTCAGACTTCACAGAAATAACGTTAGCAAAGAGATCCACGAAATACAGATGTAACTCTGTTAGGTGAATTAACAGAACACTAAGCAGTTTCTCAGAAAGCTTCTTTCCAGATTTCATCTGAGCATATTTCCTTTTTCTCCATAGCCCTCTAAGGGCTTCCAAATATCCCTTTGCCAATTCCACAAAAACTGTCTTAGCGAAAGGCCTCTTGAGGGGAAAGCTGTAACTCTGTGAGATGATTTCACAGAACACAAAGAAGTTTCTCGGAATGCTTCTTTCTCTTTGTTATTGGAGGATATTTCCATTCGAACTATAGTCCTCTGAGGGATCCGAAATATCTGTTCTCAGATTTCACAGAAATAAGTCGAGCAAAGAAATCCACGAAATACAGATGTAACTCTGTGAGATGAATTAACAGAACACTTAGCAGTTTCTCAGAAAGCTTCTTTCCAGATTTCATCTGAGGATATTTCCTTTTTCAACATAGCCCTCTATGGGCTTCCAAATATCACTTTGCCAATTCCACAACAACTGTCTTAGCGAAAGGCTTCTTGAGGGGAAAGCTGTAACTCTGTGAGATGTTTACAAAGAACACAAAGAAGTTTCTCAGAAAGCTTCTTTCTCTTTCTTATCGGAGGATATTTCCTTTGGCCCTATATTCTTCTAAGGGATCCGAAATATCTTTTCTCAGAGTCCACAGAAATAAGGCTAGAAAAGAGACCCACGAAATACAGATGTAACTCGGTGAGATGAATTAACTGAACACTAAGCAGTTTCTCAGAAAGCTTCTTTCCAGATTTCATCTAAGGATATTTCCTTTTTCACCATAGCCCTCTATGGGCTTCAAAATATCACCTTGCAAATTCCAGAAGAACTGTCTTAGCGAAAGGCTTCTTGTGGTTAAAGCTGTAATTCTGTGAGATGATTTCACAGAACACAAAGGAGTTTCTCAGAAACTTTCTTTCTCTTTGTTATCGGAGGATATTTCCTTTGAACCTATATTCTTCTAAGGGAACCGAAATATATGTTCTCAGATTCCACAGAAATAAGGCTAGCAAAGACATCCACGAAATACAGATGTAAATCTGTGAGATGAATTAACAGAACACTAAGAAGTTTCTCATAAAGCTTCTTTCCAGATTTCATCTGAGGATATTTCCTTTTTCACCATAGCCCTCTATGGGCTTCCAAATATCACTTTGCCAATTCCACAAGAACGGTCTTAGCGAAAGGCTTCTTGAGGGGAAAGCTGAAACTCTGTGAGATGATTTCACAGAACGCAAAGAAGTTTCTCAGAAAGCTTCTTTCTTTTTGTTATCGGAGGATATTTCCTTTGGCCCTATAGTTTTCAGTGTGATCCGAAATATCTGTTCTCAGATTCCACAGAAGTAAGGCTAGCAAGGAGATCCACGAAATACAGATGTAACTCAGTGAGATGAATTAACAGAACACTAAGCAGTTTCTCAGAAAGCTTCTTTCCAGATTTCATCTGAGGATATTTCCTTTTTCACAATAGCCCTCTATGGGCTTCCAAATATCACTTTGCCAATTCCACAACAACTGTCTTAGCGAAAGGCTTCTTGAGGGGAAAGCTGTAACTCTGTGAGATGATTTCAAAGAACACAAAGAAGTTTCTATGAAAGCTTCTTTCTTTTTGTTTTTGGAGGATATTTCCTTTGGCTCTATAGTCTTCAAAGGGATCCGAAATATCTGTTCTCAGATACCACAGAAATAACGCTAGCAAAGAGATCCACGAAACACAGATGTAACTCTGTGAGATGAATTAAAAGATCACTAAGCAGTCTCTCAGAAAGCTTCTTTCCAGATTTCATCTGAGGATATTTCCATTTTCACCATAGTCCTGTATGGGCTTCCAAATATCACTTTGTCAATTCCACAAGAACTGTCTTAGCGAAAGGTTTCTTGAGGGGAAAGCTGTAACTCTGTGAGATGATTTCAGAGAACACAAAGAAGTTTCTCAGAAAGCTTCTTTCTCTTTGTTATCGGAGGATATTTCCTTTAGCCCTATAGTCTTCTAAGGTATCCAAAATATCTGTTCTCAGATTCCACAGAAATAAGGCAAGCAAAGAGATCCACGAAATACAGATGTAACTCTGTGAGATGAATTAACAAAACACTAAGCAGTTTCTCAGAAAGCTTCTTTCCAGGTTTCATCTGTGGATATTTCCTTTTTCACCTTAGCCCTCTATGGGCTTCCAAATATCACTTTGCCAATTCAACATGAACCGTCTTAGAGACAGGCTTCTTGAGGGGAAAGCTGTAACTCTGTGAGATGATTTCACAGAAAACAAAGAAGTTTCTCAGAAAGCTTCTTTCTCTTTGTTATCGGAGGATATTTCCTTTCGCCCTATAGTCTTCTAAGGGATCCGAAATATCTGTTCTCAGATTCCACAGAAATAAGGTTAGCAAAGACATCCACGAAATACAGATGTAACTCTGTTAGATGAATTAACAGAACGCTAAGAAGTTTCTCAGAAAGCTTCTTTCCAGATTTCTTCTGAGGATATTTCCTTTTTCACCATAGCCCTCTATGGGCTTCCAAATATCACTTTGCCAATTCCACAAGAACGGTCTTAGCGAAAGGCTTCTTGAGGGGAAAGCTGTAATTCTGCGAGATGATTTCACAGAACACAAAGAAGTTTCTCCGAAAGCTTCTTTCTTTTTGTTATCGGAGGATATTTCCTTTGGCCCTATAGTTTTCAAAGTGATCCGAAATATCTGTTCTCAGATACCACAGAAGTAAGGCTAGGAAAGAGATCCACGAAATGCAGATGTAACTCAGTGAGATGAATTAACAGAACACTAAGCAGTTTCTCAGAAAGCTTCTTTCCAGATTTCATCTGAGGATATTTCCTTTTTCACCGTAGCCCTCTATGGGCTTCCAAATATCACTTTGCCAATTCCACAACAACTGTCTTAGCGAAAGGCTTCTTGAGAGGAAAGCTGTAACTCTGTGAGATGATTTCAAAGAACACAAAGAAGTTTCTAAGAAAGCTTCTTTCTCTTTGTTATCGGAGGATATTTCCTTTGGCCCTATAGTCTTCAAAGGGATCCGAAATATCTGTTCTCAGATACCACAGAAATAACGCTAGCAAAGAGATCCACGAAATACAGATGTAACTCTGTGACATGAATTAAAAGAACACTAAGCAGTCTCTCAGAAAGCTCCTCTCCAGATTTCATCTGAGGATATTTCCATTTTTATCATAGCCCTCTATGGGCTTCCAAATATCACTTTGCAAATTCCACAAGAACTGTCTTAGCGAAAGGTTTCTTGAGGGGAAAGCTGTAACTCTGTGATATGATTTCAGAGAACACAAAGATGTTTCTCAGAAAGCTTCTTTCTCTTTGTTATCGGAGGATATTTCCTTTGGCCCTATATTCTTCTAAGGGATCCGAAATATCTGTTCTCAGACTTCACAGAAATAACGTTAGCAAAGAGATCCACGAAATACAGATGTAACTCTGTGAGGTGAATTAACAGAACACTAAGCAGTTTCTCAGAAAGCTTCTTTCCAGATTTCATCTGAGCATATTTCCTTTTTCTCCATAGCCCTCTAAGGGCTTCCAAATATCCCTTTGCCAATTCCACAAAAACTGTCTTAGCGAAAGGCCTCTTGAGGGGAAAGCTGTAACTCTGTGAGATGATTTCACGGAACACAAAGAAGTTTCTCGGAATGCTTCTTTCTCTTTGTTATTGGAGGATATTTCCATTCGAACTATAGTCCTCTGAGGGATCCGAAATATCTGTTCTCAGATTTCACAGAAATAAGTCGAGCAAAGAAATCCACGAAATACAGATGTAACTCTGTGAGATGAATTAACAGAACACTTAGCAGTTTCTCAGAAAGCTTCTTTCCAGATTTCATCTGAGGATATTTCCTTTTTCAACATAGCCCTCTATGGGCTTCCAAATATCACTTTGCCAATTCCACAACAACTGTCTTAGCGAAAGGCTTCTTGAGGGGAAAGCTGTAACTCTGTGAGATGTTTTCAAAGAACACAAAGAAGTTTCTCAGAAAGCTTCTTTCTCTTTCTTATCGGAGGATATTTCCTTTGGCCCTATATTCTTCTAAGGGATCCGAAATATCTTTTCTCAGAGTCCACAGAAATAAGGCTAGAAAAGAGACCCACGAAATACAGATGTAACTCGGTGAGATGAATTAACTGAACACTAAGCAGTTTCTCAGAAAGCTTCTTTCCAGGTTTCATCTAAGGATATTTCCTTTTTCACCATAGCCCTCTATGGGCTTCCAAATATCACCTTGCAAATTCCACAAGAACTGTCTTAGCGAAAGGCTTCTTGTGGTTAAAGCTGTAATTCTGTGAGATGATTTCACAGAACACAAAGGAGTTTCTCAGAAACTTTCTTTCTCTTTGTTATCGGAGGATATTTCCTTTGACCCTACATTCTTCTAAGGGAACCGAAATATATGTTCTCAGATTCCACAGAAATAAGGCTAGCAAAGAGATCCACGAAATACAGATGTAACTCTGTGAGATGAATTAACAGAACACTAAGCAGTTTCTCCGAAAGCTTCTTTCCAGATTTCATCTGAGGATATTTCCTTTTTCACCATAGCCCTCTAAGGGCTTCGAAATATCCCTTTGCCAATTCCACAAGAACTGTCTGAGCGAAAGGCTTCTTGCGGGGAAAGCTGTAACTCTGTGAGATGATTTCACAGAACACAAAGAATTTTCTCGGAAAGCTTCTTTCTCTTTGTTATTGGAGGATATTTCCTTTGGAACTATAGTCCTCTGAGGGATCCGAAATATCTGTTCTCAGATTCCACAGAAGTAAGGCTAGCAAGGAGATCCACGAAATACAGATGTAACTCTGTGAGATGAATTAACAGAACACTAAGCAGTTTCTCAGGAAGCTTCTTTCCAGATTTCATCTGAGGATATTTCGTTTTTCACCATAGCCCTCTATGGGCTTCCAAGTATCACTTTGCCAATTCCACAACAACTGTCTTAGCGAAAGGCTTCTTGAGGGGAAAGCTGTAACTCTGTGAGATGATTTCACAGAACACAAAGAAGTTTCTCAGAAAGCTTCTTTCTCTATGTTATCGAAGGATATTTCCTATGTCCCTATGGTCTTCTAAGGGATCCGAAATATCTGTTCTCACATTCCACAGAAATAACGCTAGCAAAGAGATCCACGAAATACAGATGTAACTCTGTGAGATGAATGAACAGAACACTAAGCAGTTTCTCAGAAAGCTTCTTTCCAGATTTCATCTGAGGATATTTCCTTTTTCATCATAGCCCTCCTTGGGCTTCCAAATATCACTTTGCCAATTACACAAGAACTGTCTTAGCGAAAGGCTTCTTGAGGGGAAAGCTGTAACTCTGTGAGATGATTTCACAGAACACAAAGAAGTTTCTCATAAAGCTTCTTTCTCTTTGTTATCGGAGGATATTTCCTTTGGCCCTATAGCCTTCAAAGGGATCCGAAATATCTGTTCTCAGATTCCACAGAAATAAGGCTAGCAAAGAGATCCACGAAATACAGATGTAACTCTGTGAGATGAATTAACAGAACACTAGGCATTTTCTCAGAAAGCTTCTTTCCAGATTTCATCTGAGGATATTTCCATTTTCACCATAGCCCTCTAAGGGCTTCCAAATATCACTTTGCCAACTCCACAAGAACTGTCTTAGCGAAAGGTTTCTTGAGGGGAAAGCTGTAACTCGGTGAGATGATTTCAGCGAACACAATGAAGTTTCTCAGAAAGCTTCTTTCTCTTTGTTATCGGAGGATATTTCCTTTGGCCCTATAGTCTTCTAAGGGATCCGAAATATCTGTTCTCAGACTTCAAAGAAATAACGCTAGCAAAGAGATCCACGAAATACAGATGTAACTCTGTGAGATGAATTAACAGAACACTAAGCAGTTTCTCAGAAAGCTTCTTTCCAGATTTCATCTGAGGATATTTCCTTTTTCACCACAGCCCTCTAAGGGCTTCCAAATATCCCTTTGCCAATTCCACTAAAACTGTCTTAGCGAAAGGCTTCTTGAGGTGAAAGCTGTAACTCTGTGAGATGATTTCACAGAACACAAAGAAGTTTCTCAGAAAGCTTCTTTCTCTTTGTTATCGGAGGATATTTCCTTTGGCCCTATAGTCTTCTAAGGGATCCGAAATATCTGTTCTCAGACTTCACAGAAATAACGCTAGCAAAGAGATCCACGAAATACAGATGTAACTCTGTGAGATGAATTAACAGAACACTAAGCAGTTTCTCAGAAAGCTTCTTTCCAGATTTCATCTGAGGATATTTCCTTTTTCACCATAGCCCTCTAAGGGCTTCGAAATATCCCTTTGCCAATTCCACAAGAACTGTCTGAGCAAAAGGCTTCTTGCGGGGAAAGCTGTAACTCTGTGAGATGATTTCACAGAACACAAAGAAGTTTCTCGGAAAGCTTCTTTCTCTTTGTTATTGGAGGATATTTCCTTTGGAACTATAGTCCTCTGAGGGATCCGAAATATCTGTTCTCAGATTTCACAGAAATAAGGCGAGCAAAGAAATCCACGAAATACAGATGTAACTCTGTTAGATGGATTAACAGAACACTTAGCAGTTTCTCAGAAAGCTTCTTTCCAGATTTCATCTGAGGATATTTCCTTTTTCAACATAGCCCTCTATGGGCTTCCAAATATCACTTTGCCAATTCCACAAGAACTGTTTTAGCGAAAGGCTTCTTGAGGGGAAAGCTGTAACTCTGTGAGATCATTTCAAAGAACACAAAGAAGTTTCTCAGAAAGCTTCTTTCTCTTTCTTATCGGAGGATATTTCCTTTGGCCCTATATTCTTCAAAGGGATCCGAAATATCTGCTCTCAGATTCCACAGAAATAAGGCTAGCAAAGAGATCCACGAAATAGAGATGTAACTCTGTGAGATGAATTAACAGAACACTAAGCAGTTTCTCAGAAAGCTTCTTTCCAGATTTCATCGGAGGATATTTCCTTTTTCACCACAGCCCTCTAAGGGCTTCCAAATATCACTTTGCCAATTCCACAAGAACAGTCTTAGCGAAAGGCTTCTTGAGGTGAAAGCTGTAACTCTGTGAGATGATTTCACAGAACACAAAGAAGTTTCTCAGAAAGCTTCTTTCTCTTTGTTATCGGAGGATATTTCCTTTGGCCCTATAGTCTTCTAAGGGATCCGAAATATCTGTTCTCAGACTTCACAGAAATAACGCTAGCAAAGAGATCCACGAAATACAGATGTAACTCTGTGAGATGAATTAACAGAACACTAAGCAGTTTCTCAGAAACCTTCTTTCCAGATTTCATCTTAGGATATTTCCTTTTTCACCATAGCCCTCTGTGCGCTTCCAAATATCACTTTGCCAATTCCACAAGAACTGTCTTAGCGAAAGGCTTCTTGAGGGGAAAGCTGTAACTCTGTGAGATGATTTCACAGAACACAAAGGAGTTTCTCAGAAAGCTTCTTTCTCTTTGTTATCGGAGGATATTTCCTTTGGCCCTATATTCTTCTAAGGGATCCGAAATATCTGTTTTTCATATTCCACAGAAATAAGGCTAGCAAAGAAATCCACGAAATACAGATGTAACTATGTGAGATGAATTAACAGAACACTAAGCAGTTTCTCAGAAAGCTTCTTTCCAGATTTCATCTTAGGATATTTCCTTTTTCACCATAGCCCTCTATGGGCTTCCAAATATCACTTTGCCAATTCCACAAGAACTGTCTTAGCGAAAGGCTTCTTGTGGTTAAAGCTGTAACTCTGTGAGATGATTTCACAGAACACAAAGGAGTTTCTCAGAAAGCTTCTTTCTCTTTGTTATCGGAGGATATTTCCTTTGGCCCTATATTCTTCTAAGGGATCCGAAATATCTTTTATCAGATTCCACAGAAATAAGGCTAGCAAAGAGACCCACGAAATACAGATGTAACTCTCTGAGATGATTGCACAGAACACAAAGAAGTTTCTCGGAAAGCTTCTTTCTCTTTGTTATTGGAGGATATTTCCTTTGGAACTATAGTCCTCTGAGGGATCCGAAATATCTGTTCTCAGATTCCACAGAAATAAGGCGAGCAAAGAAATCCACGAAACACAGATGGAACTCTGTGAGATGAATTAACAGAACACTTAGCAGTTTCTCAGAAAGCTTCTTTCCAGATTTCATCTGAGGATATTTCCTTTTTCACCATAGACCTCCAAGCGCTTCCAAATATCACTTTGCCAATTCCACAAGAACGGTCTTAGCGAAAGGCTTCTTGAGGGGAAAGCTGTAACTCTGTGAGATGATTTCATAGAACACAAAGAAGTTTCTCAGAAAGCTTCTTTCTTTTTCTTATCGGAGGATATTTCCTTTGGCCCTATAGTTTTCAAAGTGATCCGAAATATCTCTTCTCAGATTCCACAGAAGTAAGGCTAGCAATGAGATCCACGAAATACAGATGTAACTCAGTGAGATGAATTAACAGAACACTAAGCAGTTTCTCAGTAAGCTTCGTTCCAGATTTCATCTGAGGATATTTCCTTTTTCACCATAGCCCTCTATGCGCTTCCAAATATCACTTTGCCAATTCCACAACAACTGTCTTAGCGAAAGGCTTCTTGAGGGGAAAGCTGTAACTCTGTGAGATGATTTCAAAGAACACAAAGAAGTTTCTAAGAAAGCTTCTTTCTCTTTGTTTTCGGAGGATATTTCCTTTGGCCCTAGAGTCTTCAAAGGGATCCGAAATATCTGTTCTCAGATTCCACAGAAATAACGCTAGCAAAGAGATCCACGAAACACAGATGTAACTCTGTGAGATGAATTAAAAGAAAACTAAGCAGTCTCTCCGAAAGCTTCTTTCCAGATTTCATCTGAGGATATTTCCATTTTCACCATAGCCCTCTAAGGGCTTCCATTTATCACTTTGCCAATTCCACAAGAACTGTCTTAGCGAAAGGTTTCTTGAGGGGAAAGCTGTAACTCCGTGAGATGATTTCAGCGAACACAATGAAGTTTCTCAGAAAGCTTCTTTCTCTTTGTTATCGGAGGATATTTCCTTTGGCCCTATAGTCTTGTAAGGGATCCGAAATATCTGTTCTCAGACTTCAAAGAAATAACGCTAGCAAAGAGATCCACGAAATACAGATGTAACTCTGTGAGATGAATTAACAGAACACTAAGCAGTTTCTCAGAAAGCTTCTTTCCAGATTTCATCTGAGGATATTTTCTCTTTCACCACAGCCCTCTAAGGGCTTCCAAATATCCCTTTGCCAATTCCAGAAAAGCTGTCGTAGCGAAAGGCTTCTTGAGGTGAAAGCTGTAACTCTGTGAGATGATTTCAGAGAACAAAAAGAAGTTTCTCAGAAAGCTTCTTTCTCTTTGTTATCGGAGGATATTTCCTTTGGCCCTATAGTCTTCTAAGGGATCCGAAATATCTGTTCTCAGACTTCACAGAAATAACGCTAGCAAAGAGATCCACGAAATACAGATGTAACTCTGTGAGATGAATGAACAGAACACTAAGCAGTTTCTCAGAAAGCTTCTTTCCAGATTTCATCTGAGGATATTTCCTTTTTCACCATAGCCCTCTAAGGGCTTCGAAATATCCCTTTGCCAATTCCACAAGAACTGTCTGAGCGAAAGGCTTCTTGCGGGGAAAGCTGTAACTCTGTGAGATGATTTCACAGAACACAAAGAATATTGTCAGAAAGCTTCTTTCTCTTTGTTATCTGAGGATATTTCCTTTGGCCCTATAGTCTTCTAAGGGATCCGAAATATCTGTTCTCAGATTCCACGGAAATAAGGCTAGCAAAAAAATCCACGAAATACAGATGTAACACTGTGAGATGAATTAACAGAACACTAAGCATTTTCTCAGAAAGCTTCTTTCCATATTTCATCTGAGGATATTTCCTTTTTCACCATAGCCATCTATGCGGTTCCAAATATCACTTTGCCAATTCCACAAGATGTGTCTTAGCGAAAGGCTTCTTGAGGGGAAAACTGTAACTCTGTGACATGATTTCACAGAACACAAAGAAGATTCTCAGAAAGCTTCTTTCTCTTTGTTATCGGAGGATATTACCTTTGGCCGTATAGTCTTCAAAGGGAAACGAAATATCTGTTCTCAGATTCCACAATAATAAGACTAGCAAAGAGATTCACGAAATACAGATGTAACTCTGTGAGATGAATTAACAGAACACTAAGTAGTTTCTCCGAAATCTTCTTTCCAGATTTCATCTGAGGATATTTCCTTTTTCTGCATAGCCCTCTATGCGCTTCAAAATATCACTTTGCCAATTCCGCAAGAACTGTCTTAGCGAAAGGCTTCTTGAGGGGAAAGCTGTAACTCTGTGAGATGATTTCACAGAAAACAAAGAAGTTTGTCAGAAAGCTTCTTTCTCTTTGTTATCGGAGGATATTTCCTTTAGCCCTATAGTCTTCTAAGGGATCCAAAATATCTGTTCTCAGATTCCACAGAAGTAAGGCAAGCAAAGAGATCCACGACATACAGATGTAACACGGTCAGATAAATTAACAAAACACTAAGCAGTTTCTCAGAAAGCTTCTTTCCAGGTTTCATCTGTGGATATTTCCTTTTTCACATTAGCCCTCTATGGGCTTCCAAATATCACTTTGCCAATTCCACATGAACCGTCTTAGCGACAGGCTTCTTGAGGGGAAAGCTGTAACTCTGTGAGATGATTTCACAGAAAACAAAGAAGTTTCTCAGAAAGCTTCTTTCTCTTTGTTATCGGAGGATATTTCCTTTGGAACTATAGTCCTCTGAGAGTTTCGAAATATCTGTTCTCAGATTTAACAGATATAAGTCGAGCAAAGAAATCCACGAAATACAGATGTAACTCTGTGAGATGAATTAACAGAACACTTCGCAGTTTCTCAGAAAGCTTCTTTCCAGATTTCATCTGAGGATATTTCCTTTTTCAATATAGCCCTCTATGGGCTTCCAAATATCACTTTGCCAATTCCACAAGAACTGTCTTAGCGAAAGGCTTCTTGAGGGGAAAGCTGTAACTCTGTGAGATGTTTTCAAAGAACACAAAGAAGTTTCTCAGAAAGCTTCTTTCTCTTTGTTATCGGAGGATATTTCCTTTGGCCCTATATTCTTCTAAGGGATCCGAAATATCTTTTCTCAGAGTCCACAGAAATAAGGCTAGAAAAGAGACCCACGAAATACAGATGTAACTCGGTGAGAAGAATTAACTGAACAATAAGCAGTTTCTCAGAAAGCTTCTTTCCAGATTTCATCTGAGGATATTTCCTTTTTCACCATAGCCCTCAATGGGCTTCCAAATATCACTTTGCCAATTCCACAAGAACTGTCTTAGCGAAAGGCTTCTTGTGGTTTAAGCTGTAACTCTGTGAGATGATTTCACAGAACACAAAGGAGTTTCTCAGAAAGCTTCTTTCTCTTTGTTATCGGAGGATATTTCCTTTGGCCCTATATTCTTCTAAGGGATCCGAAATATCTGTTCTCAGATTCCACAGAAATAAGGCTAGCAAAGACATCCACGAAATACAGATGTAACTCTGTGAGATGAATTAACAGAACACTAAGAAGTTTCTCATAAAGCTTCTTTCCAGATTTCATCTGAGGATATTTCCTTTTTCACCATAGCCCTCTATTGGCTTCCAAATATCACTTTGCCAATTCCACAAGAACGGTCTTAGCGAAAGGCTTCTTGAGGGGAAAGCAGAAACTCTGTGAGATGATTTCACAGAACACAAAGAAGTTTCTCAGAAAGCTTCTTTCTTTTGTTATCGGACGATATTTCCTTTGGCCCTATAGTTTTCAGTGTGATCCGAAATATCTGTTTTCAGATTCCACAGAAGTAAGGCTAGCAAGGAGATCCACGAAATACACATGTAACTCAGTGAGATGAATTAACAGAACACTAAGCAGTTTCTCAGAAAGCTTCTTTCCAGATTTCATCTGAGGATATTTCCTTTTTCACCATAGCCCTCTATGTGCTTCTAAATATCACTTTGCCAATTCCACAACAACTGTCTTAGCGAAAGGCTTCTTGAGGGGAAAGCTGTAACTCTGTGAGATGATTTCAAAGAACACAAAGAAGTTTCTAAGACAGCTTCTTTCTCTTTGTTTTCGGAGGATATTTCCTTTGGCCCTATAGTCTTCAAAGGGATCCGAAATATCTGTTCTCAGATACCACAGAAATAACGCTAGCAAAGAGATCCACGAAATACAGATGTAACTCTTTGAGATGAATTAAAAGAACACTAAGCAGTCTCTCAGAAAGCTTCTTTCCAGATTTCATCTGAGGATATTTCCATTTTCACCATAGCCCTCTATGGGCTTCCAAATATCACTTTGCCAATTCCACAAGAACTGTCTTAGCGAAAGGTTTCTTGAGGGGAAAGCTGTAACTCCGTGAGATGATTTCAGAGAACACAAAGAAGTTTCTCAGAAAGCTTCTTTCTCTTTGTTATCGGAGGATGTTTCCTTTGGCCCTATAGTCTTCAAAGGGATCCGAAATATCTGTTCTCAAATTCCACAGAATTAAGGCTAGCAAAGAGATCCACGAAATACAGATGTAACTCTGTGAGATGAATTAAGAGAACACTAGGCAGTTTCTCAGAAAGCATCTTTCCAGATTTCATCTGAGGATATTTCCTTTTTCACCATAGCGCTCTATGGGCTTCCAAATATTACTTTGTCAATTCCACAAGAACTGTCTTACAGAAAGGCTTCTTGAGGGGAAAGCTGTAACTCTGTGAGATGATTTCACAGAACACAAAGGGGTTTCTCAGAAAGCTTCTTTCTCTTTGTTATCGGAGGATATTTCCTTTGGCCCTATAGTCTTCTAAGGGATCCGAAATATCTGTTCTCAGATTCCACAGAAATAAGGTTAGCAAAGACATCCACGAAATACAGATGTAACTCTGTGAGATGAATTAACAGAACACTAAGGAGTTTCTCAGAAAGCTTCTTTCCAGATTTCATCTGAGGATATTTCCTTTTTCACCATAGCCCTCTATGGGCTTCCAAATATCACTTTGCCAATTCCACAAGAACGGTCTTAGCGAAAGCCTTCTTGAGGGGAAAGCTGTAACTCTGTGAGATGATTTCACAGAACACAAAGAAGTTTCTCAGAAAGCTTCTTTCTTTTTGTTATTGGAGGATATTTCCCTTGGAACTATAGTCCTCTGAGAGATCCGAAATATCTGTTCTCAGATTTAACAGATATAAGTCGAGCAAAGAAATCCACGAAATACAGATGTAACTCTGTGAGATGAATTAACAGAACACTTAGCAGTTTCTCAGAAAGCTTCTTTCCAGATTTCATCTGAGGATATTTCCTTTTTCAATATAGCCCTCTATGGGCTTCCAAATATCACTTTGCCAATTCCACAAGAACTGTCTTAGCGAAAGGCTTCTTGAGGGGAAAGCTGTAACTCTGTGAGATGTTTTCAAAGAACACAAAGAAGTTTCTCAGAAAGCTTCTTTCTCTTTCTTATCGGAGGATATTTCCTTTGGCCCTATATTCTTCTAAGGGATCCGAAATATCTGTTCTCAGATTCCACAGAAATAAGGCTAGCAAAGAGATCCACGAAATACAGATGTAACTCTGTGAGATGAATTAACAGAACACTAAGCAGTTTCTCAGAAAGCTTCTTTCCAGATTTCATCGGAGGATATTTCCTTTTTCACCATAGCCCTCTAAGGGCTTCCAAATAACACTTTGCCAATTCCACAAGAACTGTCATAGCGAAAGGCTTCTTGAGGGGAAAGCTGTAACTCTGTGAGATGATTTCAGAGAACACAAAGAAGTTTTTCAGAAAGCATCTTTCTCTTTGTTATCGCAGAATATTTCCTTTGGCCCTATAATCTTCAAAGGAATCTGAAATATCTGTTCTCAGATTCCTCAGAAATAAGGTTAGCAAAGAAATCCACGAAATACAGATGTAACTATGTGAGATGAATTAACAGAACACTAAGCAGTTTCTCAGAAAGCTTCTTTCCAGATTTCATCTGAGGATATTTCCTTTTTCACCATAGCCCTCTATGGGCTTCCAAATATCACTTTGCCAATTCCACAAGAACTGTCTTAGCGAAAGGCTTCTTGAGGGGAAAGCTGTAACTCTGTGAGATGATTTCACAGAACACAAAGTAGTTTCTCAGAAAGCTTCTTTCTCTTTTTTATCGGAGGATATTTCCTCTGGCCCTATATTCTTCTAAGGGATCCGAAATATCTGTTCTCAGATCCCACAGAAATAAGGCTAGCAAAGAGATCCACGAAATACAGATGTAACTCTGTGAGATGAATTAACAGAACACTAAGCAGTTTCTGAGAAAGCTTCTTTCCAGATTTCTTCTGAGGATATTTCATTTTTAACCATAGCCCTCTATGGGCTTCCAAATATCACTTTGCCAATTCCACAACAACTGTCTTAGCGAACGGCTTCTTGAGGGGAAAGCTGTAACTCTGTGAGATGATTTCACAGGTCACAAAGAAGTTTCTCCGAAAGCATCTTTCTCTTTGTTATCGGAGGATATTTCCTTTGGCCCTATAGTCTTCAAAGGGATGCGAAATATCTGTTCTCAGATTCCACAGAAATAAGGCTAGCAAAGAGATCCACGAAATACAGATGTAACTCTGTGAGATGAATTAACAGAACACTAAGCAGTTTCTCAGAAAGCTTCTTTCCAGATTTCATCGGAGGATATTTCCTTTATCACCATAGCTCTCTATGGGCTTCCAAATATCACTTTGCCAATTCCTCAACAACTGTCTTAGCGAAAGGCTTCTTGAGGGGAAAGCTGTAACTCTGTGAGATGATTTCAAAGAACACAAAGAAGTTTCTCAGAAAGCTTCTTTCGCTTTGTTATCGAAGGATATTTCCTATGGCCCTATAGTCTTCAAAGGGATCCGAAATATCTGTTCTCAGATTCCACAGAAATAACGCTAGCAAAGAGATCCACGAAATACAGATGTAACTCTGTGAGATGAATTAACAGAACACCAAGTAGTTTCTCAAAAGCTTCTTTCCAGATTTCATCTGAGGATATTTCCTTTTTCACCATAGCCCTCTATGGGCTTCCAAAAATACTTTGCCAATTACACAAGAACTGTCTTAGCGAAAGGCTTCTTGAAGGGAAAGCTGTAACTCTGTGAGATGATTTCACAGAACACAAAGAAGTTTCTCATAAAGCTTCTTTCTCTTTGTTATCGGAGGATATTTCCTTTGGCCCTATAGCCTTCAAAAGGATCCGAAATATCTGTTCTCAGATTCCACAGAAATAAGGCTAGCAAAGAGATCCACGAAATACAGATGTAACTCTGTGAGATGAATTAACAGAACACTAGGTAGTTTCTCAGAAAGCATCTTTCCAGATTTCATCTGAGGATATTTCCTTTTTCACCATAGCCCTCTATGGGCTTCCAAATATTTCTTTGCCAATTCCACAAGAACTGTCTTAGTGAAAGGCTTCTTGAGGGGAAAGCTGTAACTCTGTGAGATGATTTCAAAGAACAAAAAGAAGTTTATCAGAAAGTTCTTTCTCTTTGTTATCGGAGGATATTTCCTTTGGCCCTATAGTCTTCTAAGGGATCCGAAATATCTGTTCTCAGATTCCACAGAAATAAGGCAAGCAAAGAGATCCACGAAACACAGATGTAACTCGGTCAGATGAATTAACATAACAGTAAGCAGTTTCTCAGAAAGCTTCTTTCCAGGTTTCATCTGTGGATATTTCCTTTTTCACCTTAGCCCTCTATGGCCTTCCAAATATCACTTTGCCAATTCCACAAGAGCTGTCTTAGAGAAAGTCTTCTTGAGGGGAAAGCTGTAACTCTGTGAGATGATTTCACAGAACACAAAGGAGTTTCTCAGAAAGCTTCTTTCTCTTTGTTATCGGAGGATATTTCCTTTGGCCCTATATTCTTCTAAGGGATCCGAAATATCTGTTCTCAGATTCCACAGAAATAAGGCTAGAAAGAGACCCACGAAATGCAGATGTATCTCGGTGAGATGAATTAACTGAACACTAAGCAGTTTCTCAGAAAGCTTCTTTCCAGATTTCATCTGAGGATATTTCCTTTTTCACCATAGCCCTCTATGGGCTTCCAAATATCACTTTGCCAATTCCACAAAAACTGTCTGAGCGAAAGGCTTCTTGAGGGGAAAGCTGTAACTCTGTGAGATGATTTCACAGAACACAAAGAATTTCTCAGAAAGCATCTTTCTCTTTGTTATCGGAGGATATTTCCTTTGGCCCTATAGTCTTGAAAGGGATCCGAAATATCTGTTCTCAGATTCCAGAGAAATAAGGCTAGCAAAAAGATCCACGAAATACAGATGTAACTCTGTGAGATGAATTAATAGAAAACTAAGAAGTTTCTCAGAAAGCTTCTTTCCAGATTTCATCGGAGGATATTTCCTTTATCACCAAAGCCCTCTATGGGCTTCCAAATATCACTTTGCCAATTCCACAAGAACTGTCATTGCGAAAGGCTTCTTGAGGGGAAAGCTGTAACTCTGTGACATGATTTCACAGAACACAAAGAAGTTTCTCATAAAGCTTCTTTCTCCTTGTTATCGGAGGATATTTCCTTTAGCCCTATAGCCATCAAAGGGATCCGAAATATCTGTTCTCAGATTCCACAGAAAGAAGGCTAGCAAAGAGATCCACGAAATACAGATGTAACTCTGTGAGATGAATTAACAGAACACTAGGCAGTTTCTCAGAAAGCATCTTTCAAGATTTCATCTGAGGATATTTCCTTTTTCACCATAGCCCTCTATGGGCTTCCAAATAACACTTTGCCAATTCCACAAGAACTGTCTTAGCGAAATTCTTCTTGAGGCGAAAGCTGTAACTCTGTGAGATGATTTCACAGAAAACAGAGAAGTTTCTCAGAAAGCTTCTTTCTCTTTGTTATCGGAGGATATTTCCTTTAGCCCTATAGTCTTCTAAGGGATCGGAAATATCTGTTCTCAGATTCCACAGAAATAAGGTAAGCAAAGAGATCCACGAAATACAGATGTAACTCGGTCAGATGAATTAACAAAACACTAAGCAGTTTCTCAGAAAGATTCTTTCCAGGTTTCATCTGTGGATATTTCCTTTTTCACCTTAGCCCTCTATGGGCTTCCAAATATCACTTTGCCAATTCCACAAGAACCGTCTTAGCGAAAGGCTTCTTGAGGGGAAAGCTGTAACTCTGTGAGATGATTTCACAGAACACAAAGAAGTTTCTCAGAAAGCTTCTTTCTCTTTGTTATCGGAGGATATTTCCTTTGGCCCTATATTCTTCTAAGGGATCAGAAATATCTTTTCTCAGATTCCACAGAAATAAGGGTAGAAAAGAGACCCACGAAATACAGATGTAACTCGGTGAGATGAATTAACTGAACACTAAGCAGTTTCTAAGAAAGCTTCTTTCCAGATTTCATCTGAGGATGTTTCCTATTTTACCACAGCCCTCTATGGGCTTCCAACTATCACTTTGCCAGTTACACAACAACTGTCTTAGCGAAAGGCTTCTTGAGGGGAAAACTGTAACTCTGTCAGATGATTTCAAAGAACACAAAGAAGTTTCTCAGAAAGCTTCTTTCTCTTTTTTTTCGGAGGATATTTCCTTTGGCCCTATAGTCTTCAAAGGGATCAAATATATCTGTTCTCAGATTCCACAGAAATAACGCTAGCACCGAGATCCACGAAATACAGATGTAACTCTGTGAGATGAATTAAAAGAACGCCAAGCAGTCTCTCAGAAAGCTTCCTTCCAGATTTCATCTGAGGATATTTCCATATTCACCATAGCCCTCTATGGGCTTCCAAATATCACTTTGCCAATTCCACAAGAACTGTCTTAGCGAAAGGTTTCTTGAGGGAAAAGCAGTAACTCTGTGAGATGATTTCACAGAACACAAAGAAGTTTCTCGGAAAGCTTCTTTCACTTTGTTATTGGTGGATATCTCCTTTGGAACTATAGTCCTCTGAGGGATCCGAAATATCTTTTCTCAGATTCCACAGAAATAAGGCGAGCAAAGAAATCCACGAAATACAGATGTAACTCTGTGAGATGAATTAACAGAACACTTAGCACTTTCTCAGAAAGCTTCGTTCCAGTTTTCATCTGAGGATATTTCCTTTTTCGACATAGCCCTCTATGGGCTTCCAAATATCACTTTACCAATTCCACAAGAACTGTCTTAGCGAAAGGTTTCTTGAGGGGAAAGCTGTAACTCCGTGAGATGATTTCAGAGAACACAAAGAAGTTTCTCAGAAAGCTTCTTTCTCTTTGTTATCGGAGAATAATTCCTTTGGCCCTATAGTCTTCTAAGGGATCCGAAATATCTGTTCTCAGACTTCACAGAAATAACGTTAGCAAAGAGATCCACGAAATACAGATGTAACTCTGTGAGGTGAATTAACAGAACACTAAGCAGTTTCTCAGAAAGCTTCTTTCCAGATTTCATCTGAGGATATTTCCTTTTTCACCATAGCTCTCTAAGGGCTTCCAAATATCCCTTTGCGAATTCCACAAAAACTGTCTTAGCGAAAGGCTTCTTGAGGGGAAAGCTGTAACTCTGTGAGATGATTTCACAGAACACAAAGAAGTTTCTCCGAAAGCATCTTTCTCTTTGTTATCGGAGGTTATTTCCTTTGGCCCTATAGTCTTCAAAGGGATCCGAAATATCTGTTCTCAAATTCCACAGAATTAAGGCTAGCAAAGAGATCCACGAAATACAGATGTAACTCTGTGAGATGAATTAAGAGAACACTAGGCAGTTTCTCAGAAAGCATCTTTCCAGATTTCATCTGAGGATATTTCCTTTTTCACCATAGCCCTCTATGGGCTTCCAAATATTACTTTGACAAATCCACAAGAACTGTCTTACAGAAAGGCTTCTTGAGGGGAAAGCTGTAACTCTGTGAGATGATTTCACAGAACACAAAGGGGTTTCTCAGAAAGCTTCTTTCTCTTTGTTATCGGAGGATATTTCCTTTGGCCCTGTAGTCTTCTAAGGGATCCGAAATATCTGTTCTCAGATTCCACAGAAATAAGGTTAGCAAAGACATCCACGAAATACAGATGTAACTCTGTGAGATGAATTAACAGAACACTAAGGAGTTTCTCAGAAAGCTTCTTTCCAGATTTCATCTGAGGATATTTCCTTTTTCACCATAACCCTCTATGGGCTTCCAAATATCACTTTGCCAATTCCACAAGAACGGTCTTAGCGAAAGCCTTCTTGAGGGGAAAGCTGTAACTCTGTGAGATGATTTCACAGAACACAAAGAATTTCTCAGAAAGCTTCTTTCTTTTTGTTATTGGAGGATATTTCCCTTGGAACTATAGTCCTCTGAGAGATCCGAAATATCTGTTCTCAGATTTAACAGATATAAGTCGAGCAAAGAAATCCACGAAATGCAGATGTAACTGTGGGAGATGAATTAACAGAACACTTAGCAGTTTCTCAGAAAGCTTCTTTCCAGATTTCATCTGAGGATATTTCCTTTTTCAATATAGCCCTCTATGGGCTTCCAAATATCACTTTGCCAATTCCACAAGAACTGTCTTAGCGAAAGGCTTCTTGAGGGGAAAGCTGTAACTCTGTGAGATGATTTCACAGAAAACAGAGAAGTTTCTCAGAAAGCTTCTTTCTCTTTGTTATCGGAGGATATTTCCTTTAGCCCTATAGTCTTCTAAGGGATCGGAAATATCTGTTCTCAGATTCCACAGAAATAAGGTAAGCAAAGAGATCCACGAAATACAGATGTAACTCGGTCAGATGAATTAACAAAACACTAAGCAGTTTCTCAGAAAGATTCTTTCCAGGTTTCATCTGTGGATATTTCCTTTTTCACCTTAGCCCTCTATGGGCTTCCAAATATCACTTTGCCAATTCCACAAGAACCGTCTTAGCGAAAGGCTTCTTGAGGGGAAAGCTGTAACTCTGTGAGATGATTTCACAGAACACAAAGAAGTTTCTCAGAAAGCTTCTTTCTCTTTGTTATCGGAGGATATTTCCTTTGGCCCTATATTCTTCTAAGGGATCAGAAATATCTTTTCTCAGATTCCACAGAAATAAGGGTAGAAAAGAGACCCACGAAATACAGATGTAACTCGGTGAGATGAATTAACTGAACACTAAGCAGTTTCTAAGAAAGCTTCTTTCCAGATTTCATCTGAGGATGTTTCCTATTTTACCACAGCCCTCTATGGGCTTCCAACTATCACTTTGCCAGTTACACAACAACTGTCTTAGCGAAAGGCTTCTTGAGGGGAAAACTGTAACTCTGTCAGATGATTTCAAAGAACACAAAGAAGTTTCTCAGAAAGCTTCTTTCTCTTTTTTTTCGGAGGATATTTCCTTTGGCCCTATAGTCTTCAAAGGGATCAAATATATCTGTTCTCAGATTCCACAGAAATAACGCTAGCACCGAGATCCACGAAATACAGATGTAACTCTGTGAGATGAATTAAAAGAACGCCAAGCAGTCTCTCAGAAAGCTTCCTTCCAGATTTCATCTGAGGATATTTCCATATTCACCATAGCCCTCTATGGGCTTCCAAATATCACTTTGCCAATTCCACAAGAACTGTCTTAGCGAAAGGTTTCTTGAGGGAAAAGCAGTAACTCTGTGAGATGATTTCACAGAACACAAAGAAGTTTCTCGGAAAGCTTCTTTCACTTTGTTATTGGTGGATATCTCCTTTGGAACTATAGTCCTCTGAGGGATCCGAAATATCTGTTCTCAGATTCCACAGAAATAAGGCGAGCAAAGAAATCCACGAAATACAGATGTAACTCTGTGAGATGAATTAACAGAACACTTAGCACTTTCTCAGAAAGCTTCGTTCCAGTTTTCATCTGAGGATATTTCCTTTTTCGACATAGCCCTCTATGGGCTTCCAAATATCACTTTACCAATTCCACAAGAACTGTCTTAGCGAAAGGTTTCTTGAGGGGAAAGCTGTAACTCCGTGAGATGATTTCAGAGAACACAAAGAAGTTTCTCAGAAAGCTTCTTTCTCTTTGTTATCGGAGAATAATTCCTTTGGCCCTATAGTCTTCTAAGGGATCCGAAATATCTGTTCTCAGACTTCACAGAAATAACGTTAGCAAAGAGATCCACGAAATACAGATGTAACTCTGTGAGGTGAATTAACAGAACACTAAGCAGTTTCTCAGAAAGCTTCTTTCCAGATTTCATCTGAGGATATTTCCTTTTTCACCATAGCTCTCTAAGGGCTTCCAAATATCCCTTTGCGAATTCCACAAAAACTGTCTTAGCGAAAGGCTTCTTGAGGGGAAAGCTGTAACTCTGTGAGATGATTTCACAGAACACAAAGAAGTTTCTCCGAAAGCATCTTTCTCTTTGTTATCGGAGGTTATTTCCTTTGGCCCTATAGTCTTCAAAGGGATCCGAAATATCTGTTCTCAAATTCCACAGAATTAAGGCTAGCAAAGAGATCCACGAAATACAGATGTAACTCTGTGAGATGAATTAAGAGAACACTAGGCAGTTTCTCAGAAAGCATCTTTCCAGATTTCATCTGAGGATATTTCCTTTTTCACCATAGCCCTCTATGGGCTTCCAAATATTACTTTGACAAATCCACAAGAACTGTCTTACAGAAAGGCTTCTTGAGGGGAAAGCTGTAACTCTGTGAGATGATTTCACAGAACACAAAGGGGTTTCTCAGAAAGCTTCTTTCTCTTTGTTATCGGAGGATATTTCCTTTGGCCCTGTAGTCTTCTAAGGGATCCGAAATATCTGTTCTCAGATTCCACAGAAATAAGGTTAGCAAAGACATCCACGAAATACAGATGTAACTCTGTGAGATGAATTAACAGAACACTAAGGAGTTTCTCAGAAAGCTTCTTTCCAGATTTCATCTGAGGATATTTCCTTTTTCACCATAACCCTCTATGGGCTTCCAAATATCACTTTGCCAATTCCACAAGAACGGTCTTAGCGAAAGCCTTCTTGAGGGGAAAGCTGTAACTCTGTGAGATGATTTCACAGAACACAAAGAATTTCTCAGAAAGCTTCTTTCTTTTTGTTATTGGAGGATATTTCCCTTGGAACTATAGTCCTCTGAGAGATCCGAAATATCTGTTCTCAGATTTAACAGATATAAGTCGAGCAAAGAAATCCACGAAATACAGATGTAACTCTGTGAGATGAATTAACAGAACACTTAGCAGTTTCTCAGAAAGCTTCTTTCCAGATTTCATCTGAGGATATTTCCTTTTTCAATATAGCCCTCTATGGGCTTCCAAATATCACTTTGCCAATTCCACAAGAACTGTCTTAGCGAAAGGCTTCTTGAGGGGAAAGCTGTAACTCTGTGAGATGATTTCACAGAAAACAGAGAAGTTTCTCAGAAAGCTTCTTTCTCTTTGTTATCGGAGGATATTTCCTTTAGCCCTATAGTCTTCTAAGGGATCGGAAATATCTGTTCTCAGATTCCACAGAAATAAGGTAAGCAAAGAGATCCACGAAATACAGATGTAACTCGGTCAGATGAATTAACAAAACACTAAGCAGTTTCTCAGAAAGATTCTTTCCAGGTTTCATCTGTGGATATTTCCTTTTTCACCTTAGCCCTCTATGGGCTTCCAAATATCACTTTGCCAATTCCACAAGAACCGTCTTAGCGAAAGGCTTCTTGAGGGGAAAGCTGTAACTCTGTGAGATGATTTCACAGAACACAAAGAAGTTTCTCAGAAAGCTTCTTTCTCTTTGTTATCGGAGGATATTTCCTTTGGCCCTATATTCTTCTAAGGGATCAGAAATATCTTTTCTCAGATTCCACAGAAATAAGGGTAGAAAAGAGACCCACGAAATACAGATGTAACTCGGTGAGATGAATTAACTGAACACTAAGCAGTTTCTAAGAAAGCTTCTTTCCAGATTTCATCTGAGGATGTTTCCTATTTTACCACAGCCCTCTATGGGCTTCCAACTATCACTTTGCCAGTTACACAACAACTGTCTTAGCGAAAGGCTTCTTGAGGGGAAAACTGTAACTCTGTCAGATGATTTCAAAGAACACAAAGAAGTTTCTCAGAAAGCTTCTTTCTCTTTTTTTTCGGAGGATATTTCCTTTGGCCCTATAGTCTTCAAAGGGATCAAATATATCTGTTCTCAGATTCCACAGAAATAACGCTAGCACCGAGATCCACGAAATACAGATGTAACTCTGTGAGATGAATTAAAAGAACGCCAAGCAGTCTCTCAGAAAGCTTCCTTCCAGATTTCATCTGAGGATATTTCCATATTCACCATAGCCCTCTATGGGCTTCCAAATATCACTTTGCCAATTCCACAAGAACTGTCTTAGCGAAAGGTTTCTTGAGGGAAAAGCAGTAACTCTGTGAGATGATTTCACAGAACACAAAGAAGTTTCTCGGAAAGCTTCTTTCACTTTGTTATTGGTGGATATCTCCTTTGGAACTATAGTCCTCTGAGGGATCCGAAATATCTGTTCTCAGATTCCACAGAAATAAGGCGAGCAAAGAAATCCACGAAATACAGATGTAACTCTGTGAGATGAATTAACAGAACACTTAGCACTTTCTCAGAAAGCTTCGTTCCAGTTTTCATCTGAGGATATTTCCTTTTTCGACATAGCCCTCTATGGGCTTCCAAATATCACTTTACCAATTCCACAAGAACTGTCTTAGCGAAAGGTTTCTTGAGGGGAAAGCTGTAACTCCGTGAGATGATTTCAGAGAACACAAAGAAGTTTCTCAGAAAGCTTCTTTCTCTTTGTTATCGGAGAATAATTCCTTTGGCCCTATAGTCTTCTAAGGGATCCGAAATATCTGTTCTCAGACTTCACAGAAATAACGTTAGCAAAGAGATCCACGAAATACAGATGTAACTCTGTGAGGTGAATTAACAGAACACTAAGCAGTTTCTCAGAAAGCTTCTTTCCAGATTTCATCTGAGGATATTTCCTTTTTCACCATAGCTCTCTAAGGGCTTCCAAATATCCCTTTGCCAATTCCACAAAAACTGTCTTAGCGAAAGGCTTCTTGAGGGGAAAGCTGTAACTCTGTGAGATGATTTCACAGAACACAAAGAAGTTTCTCCGAAAGCATCTTTCTCTTTGTTATCGGAGGTTATTTCCTTTGGCCCTATAGTCTTCAAAGGGATCCGAAATATCTGTTCTCAAATTCCACAGAATTAAGGCTAGCAAAGAGATCCACGAAATACAGATGTAACTCTGTGAGATGAATTAAGAGAACACTAGGCAGTTTCTCAGAAAGCATCTTTCCAGATTTCATCTGAGGATATTTCCTTTTTCACCATAGCCCTCTATGGGCTTCCAAATATTACTTTGACAAATCCACAAGAACTGTCTTACAGAAAGGCTTCTTGAGGGGAAAGCTGTAACTCTGTGAGATGATTTCACAGAACACAAAGGGGTTTCTCAGAAAGCTTCTTTCTCTTTGTTATCGGAGGATATTTCCTTTGGCCCTGTAGTCTTCTAAGGGATCCGAAATATCTGTTCTCAGATTCCACAGAAATAAGGTTAGCAAAGACATCCACGAAATACAGATGTAACTCTGTGAGATGAATTAACAGAACACTAAGGAGTTTCTCAGAAAGCTTCTTTCCAGATTTCATCTGAGGATATTTCCTTTTTCACCATAACCCTCTATGGGCTTCCAAATATCACTTTGCCAATTCCACAAGAACGGTCTTAGCGAAAGCCTTCTTGAGGGGAAAGCTGTAACTCTGTGAGATGATTTCACAGAACACAAAGAATTTCTCAGAAAGCTTCTTTCTTTTTGTTATTGGAGGATATTTCCCTTGGAACTATAGTCCTCTGAGAGATCCGAAATATCTGTTCTCAGATTTAACAGATATAAGTCGAGCAAAGAAATCCACGAAATGCAGATGTAACTGTGGGAGATGAATTAACAGAACACTTAGCAGTTTCTCAGAAAGCTTCTTTCCAGATTTCATCTGAGGATATTTCCTTTTTCAATATAGCCCTCTATGGGCTTCCAAATATCACTTTGCCAATTCCACAAGAACTGTCTTAGCGAAAGGCTTCTTGAGGGGAAAGCTGTAACTCTGTGAGATGTTTTCAAAGAATACAAAGAAGTTTCTCAGAAAGCTTCTTTCTCTTTCTTATCGGAGGATATTTCCTTTGGCCCTATATTCTTCTAAGGGATCCGAAATATCTGTTCTCAGATTCCACAGAAATAAGGCTAGCAAAGAGATCCACGAAATACAGATGTAACTCTGTGAGATGAATTAACAGAACACTAAGCAGTTTCTCAGAAAGCTTCTTTCCAGATTTCCTCGGAGTATATTTCCTTTTTCACCATAGCCCTCTAAGGGCTTCCAAATAACACTTTGCCAATTCCACAAGAACTGTCATAGCGAAAGGCTTCTTGAGGGGAAAGCTGTAACTCTGTGAGATGATTTCAGAGAACACAAAGAAGTTTTTCAGAAAGCATCTTTCTCTTTGTTATCGCAGAATATTTCCTTTGGCCCTATAATCTTCAAAGGAATCTGAAATATCTGTTCTCAGATTCCACAGAAATAAGGTTAGCAAAGAAATCCACGAAATACAGATGTAACTATGTGAGATGAATTAACAGAACACTAAGCAGTTTCTCAGAAAGCTTCTTTCCAGATTTCATCTTAGGATATTTCCTTTTTCACCATAGCCCTCTATGGGCTTCCAAATATCACTTTGCCAATTCCACAAGAACTGTCTTAGTGAAAGGCTTCTTTTGGTTAAAGCTGTAACTCTGTGAGATGATTTCACAGAACACAAAGGAGTTTCTCAGAAAGCTTCTTTCTCTTTGTTATCGGAGGATATTTCCTTTGGCCCTATATTCTTCTAAGGGATCCGAAATATCTTTTCTCAGAGTCCACAGAAATAAGGCTAGAAAAGAGACCCACGAAATACAGATGTAACTCGGTGAGATGAATTAACTGAACACTAAGCAGTTTCTCAGAAAGCTTCTTTCCAGATTTCATCTGAGGGTATTTCCTTTTTCACCATAGCCCTCTATTGGCTTCCAAATATCACTTTGCCAATTCCACAAGAACGGTCTTAGCGAAAGGTTTCTTGAGGGGAAAGCTGTAACTCCGTGAGATGATTTCACAGAACACAAAGAAGTTTCTCAGAAAGCTTCTTTCTCTTTGTTATCGGAGGATATTTCCTTTGGCCCTATAGTCTTCTAAGGGATCCGAAATATCTATTCTCAGATTCAACAGAAATAAGGCTAGCTAAGAATTCCACGAAATACAGACGTAACTCTGTGAGGTGAATTAACAGAAGACTAAGCAGTTTCTCAGAAAGCTTCTTTCCAGATTTCATCTGAGGATGCTTCCTTTTTCACCACAGCCCTCTATGGGCTTTCAAATATCACTATACCAATTCCACAAGAACTGTCTTAGCGAAAGGCTTCTTGTGGGTAAAGCTGTAACTCTGTGAGATGATTTCACAGAACACAAAGGAGTTTCTCAAAAAGCTTCTTTCTCTTTGTTATCGGAGGATATTTCCTTTGGCCCTATAGTCTTCAAAGTGATCCGAAATATCTGTTCTCAGATTCCACAGAAATAAGGCTAGCAAAGAGATCCACGAAATAGAGATGTAACTCTGTGAGATGAATTAACAGAACACTAAGCAGTTTCTCAGAAAGCTTCTTTCCAGATTTCATCTGAGGATATTTCCTTTTTCACCATAGCCCTCTATGGGCTTCCAAATATCACTTTGCCAATTCCACAAGAACTGTCTTAGCGAAAGGCTTCTTGAGGGGAAAGCTGTAACTCTGTGAGATGATTTCACAGAACACAAAGAAGTTTCTCAGAAAGCTTCTTTCTCTTTGTTATCGGAGGATATTTCCTTTGGCCCTATATTCTTCTAAGGGATCCGAAATATCTTTTCTCAGAGTCCACAGAAATAAGGCTAGAAAAGAGACCCACGAAATACAGATGTAACTCGGTGAGATGAATTAACTGAACACTAAGCAGTTTCTCAGAAAGCTTCTTTCCAGATTTCATCTGAGGGTATTTCCTTTTTCACCATAGCCCTCTATTGGCTTCCAAATATCACTTTGCCAATTCCACAAGAACGGTCTTAGCGAAAGGTTTCTTGAGGGGAAAGCTGTAACTCCGTGAGATGATTTCACAGAACACAAAGAAGTTTCTCAGAAAGCTTCTTTCTCTTTGTTATCGGAGGATATTTCCTTTGGCCCTATAGTCTTCTAAGGGATCCGAAATATCTATTCTCAGATTCAACAGAAATAAGGCTAGCTAAGAATTCCACGAAATACAGACGTAACTCTGTGAGGTGAATTAACAGAAGACTAAGCAGTTTCTCAGAAAGCTTCTTTCCAGATTTCATCTGAGGATACTTCCTTTTTCACCACAGCCCTCTATGGGCTTTCAAATATCACTATACCAATTCCACAAGAACTGTCTTAGCGAAAGGCTTCTTGTGGGTAAAGCTGTAACTCTGTGAGATGATTTCACAGAACACAAAGGAGTTTCTCAAAAAGCTTCTTTCTCTTTGTTATCGGAGGATATTTCCTTTGGCCCTATAGTCTTCAAAGTGATCCGAAATATCTGTTCTCAGATTCCACAGAAATAAGGCTAGCAAAGAGATCCACGAAATAGAGATGTAACTCTGTGAGATGAATTAACAGAACACTAAGCAGTTTCTCAGAAAGCTTCTTTCCAGATTTCATCTGAGGATATTTCCTTTTTCACCATAGCCCTCTATGGGCTTCCAAATATCACTTTGCCAATTCCACAAGAACTGTCTTAGCGAAAGGCTTCTTGAGGGGAAAGCTGTAACTCTGTGAGATGATTTCACAGAACACAAAGAAGTTTCTCAGAAAGCTTCTTTCTCTTTGTTATCGGAGGATATTTCCTCTGGCCCTATATTCTTCTAAGGGATCCGAAATATCTGTTCTCAGATCCCACAGAAATAAGGCTAGCAAAGAGATCCACGAAATCCAGATGTAACTCTGTGAGATGAATTAACAGAACACTAAGCAGTTTCTCAGAAAGCTTCTTTCCAGATTTCATCGGAGGATATTTCCTTTATCACCATAGCTCTCTATGGGCTTCCAAATATCACTTTGCCAATTCCACAACAACTGTCTTAGCGAAAGGCTTCTTGAGGGGAAAGCTGTAACTCTGTGAGATGATTTCACAGAACACAAAGAAGTTTCTCAGAAAGCTTCTTTCTCTTTGATATCGGAGGATATTTCCTTTGGCCCTATAGTCTTCAAAGGGATCCGAAATATCTGTTCTCAGATTCCACAGAAATAAGGCTAGCAAAGAGATCCACGAAATACAGATGTAACTCTGTGAGATGAATTAACAGAACACTAAGCAGTTTCTGAGAAAGCTTCTTTCCAGATTTCTTCTGAGGATATTTCATTTTTAACCATAGCCCTCTATGGGCTTCCAAATATCACTTTGCCAATTCCACAACAACTGTTTAGCGAACGGCTTCTTGAGGGGAAAGCTGTAACTCTGTGAGATGATTTCACAGGTCACAAAGAAGTTTCTCCGAAAGCATCTTTCTCTTTGTTATCAGAGGATATTTCCTTTGGCCCTATAGTCTTCAAAGGGATGCGAAATATCTGTTCTCAGATTCCACAGAAATAAGGCTAGCAAAGAGATCCACGAAATACAGATGTAACTCTGTGAGATGAATTAACAGAACACTAAGCAGTTTCTCAGAAAGCTTCTTTCCAGATTTCATCGGAGGATATTTCCTTTATCACCATAGCTCTCTATGGGCTTCCAAAATTCACTTTGCCAATTCCTCAACAACTGTCTTAGCGAAAGGCTTCTTGAGGGGAAAGCTGTAACTCTGTGAGATGATTTCAAAGAACACAAAGAAGTTTCTCAGAAAGCTTCTTTCGCTTTGTTATCGAAGGATATTTCCTATGGCCCTATAGTCTTCAAAGGGATCCGAAATATCTGTTCTCAGATTCCACAGAAATAACGCTAGCAAAGAGATCCACGAAATACAGATGTAACTCTGTGAGATGAATTAACAGAACACCAAGTAGTTTCTCAAAAGCTTCTTTCCAGATTTCATCTGAGGATATTTCCTTTTTCACCATAGCCCTCTATGGGCTTCCAAAAAACACTTTGCCAATTACACAAGAACTGTCTTAGCGAAAGGCTTCTTGAAGGGAAAGCTGTAACTCTGTGAGATGATTTCACAGAACACAAAGAAGTTTCTCATAAAGCTTCTTTCTCTTTGTTATCGGAGGATATTTCCTTTGGCCCTATAGCCTTCAAAAGGATCCGAAATATCTGTTCTCAGATTCCACAGAAATAAGGCTAGCAAAGAGATCCACGAAATACAGATGTAACTCTGTGAGATGAATTAACAGAACACTAGGCAGTTTCTCAGAAAGCATCTTTCCAGATTTCATCTGAGGATATTTCCTTTTTCACCATAGCCCTCTATGGGCTTCCAAATATTTCTTTGCCAATTCCACAAGAACTGTCTTAGTGAAAGGCTTCTTGAGGGGAAAGCTGTAACTCTGTGAGATGATTTCAAAGAACAAAAAGAAGTTTCTCAGAAAGCTTCTTTCTCTTTGTTATCGGAGGATATTTCCTTTGGCCCTATAGTCTTCTAAGGGATCCGAAATATCTGTTCTCAGATTCCACAGAAATAAGGCAAGCAAAGAGATCCACGAAACACAGATGTAACTCGGTCAGATGAATTAACATAACAGTAAGCAGTTTCTCAGAAAGCTTCTTTCCAGGTTTCATCTGTGGATATTTCCTTTTTCACCTTAGCCCTCTATGGGCTTCCAAATATCACTTTGCCAATTCCACAAGAGCTGTCTTAGCGAAAGTCTTCTTGAGGGGAAAGCTGTAACTCTGTGAGATGATTTCACAGAACACAAAGAAGTTTCTCAGAAAGCTTCTTTCTCTTTGTTATCGGAGGATATTTCCTTTGGCCCTATATTCTTCTAAGGGATCCGAAATATCTGTTCTCAGATTCCACAGAAATAAGGCTAGAAAGAGACCCACGAAATGCAGATGTATCTCGGTGAGATGAATTAACTGAACACTAAGCAGTTTCTCAGAAAGCTTCTTTCCAGATTTCATCTGAGGATATTTCCTTTTTCACCATAGCCCTCTATGGGCTTCCAAATATCACTTTGCCAATTCCACAAAAACTGTCTGAGCGAAAGGCTTCTTGAGGGGAAAGCTGTAACTCTGTGAGATGATTTCACAGAAAACAGAGAAGTTTCTCAGAAAGCTTCTTTCTCTTTGTTATCGGAGGATATTTCCTTTAGCCCTATAGTCTTCTAAGGGATCGGAAATATCTGTTCTCAGATTCCACAGAAATAAGGTAAGCAAAGAGATCCACGAAATACAGATGTAACTCGGTCAGATGAATTAACAAAACACTAAGCAGTTTCTCAGAAAGATTCTTTCCAGGTTTCATCTGTGGATATTTCCTTTTTCACCTTAGCCCTCTATGGGCTTCCAAATATCACTTTGCCAATTCCACAAGAACCGTCTTAGCGAAAGGATTCTTGAGGGGAAAGCTGTAACTCTGTGAGATGATTTCACAGAACACAAAGAAGTTTCTCAGAAAGCTTCTTTCTCTTTGTTATCGGAGGATATTTCCTTTGGCCCTATATTCTTCTAAGGGATCAGAAATATCTTTTCTCAGATTCCACAGAAATCAGGGTAGAAAAGAGACCCACGAAATACAGATGTAACTCGGTGAGATGAATTAACTGAACACTAAGCAGTTTCTAAGAAAGCTTCTTTCCAGATTTCATCTGAGGATGTTTCCTATTTTACCACAGCCCTCTATGGGCTTCCAACTATCACTTTGCCAGTTACACAACAACTGTCTTAGCGAAAGGCTTCTTGAGGGGAAAACTGTAACTCTGTCAGATGATTTCAAAGAACACAAAGAATTTCTCAGAAAGCTTCTTTCTCTTTTTTTTCGGAGGATATTTCCTTTGGCCCTATAGTCTTCAAAGGGATCAGATATATCTGTTCTCAGATTCCACAGAAATAACGCTAGCACCGAGATCCACGAAATACAGATGTAACTCTGTGAGATGAATTAAAAGAACGCCAAGCAGTCTCTCAGAAAGCTTCCTTCCAGATTTCATCTGAGGATATTTCCATATTCACCATAGCCCTCTATGGGCTTCCAAATATCACTTTGCCAATTCCACAAGAACTGTCTTAGCGAAAGGTTTCTTGAGGGAAAAGCAGTAACTCTGTGAGATGATTTCAGAGAACACAAAGAAGTTTCTCGGAAAGCTTCTTTCACTTTGTTATTGGTGGATATCTCCTTTGGAACTATAGTCCTCTGAGGGATCCGAAATATCTGTTCTCAGATACCACAGAAATAAGGCGAGCAAAGAAATCCACGAAATACAGATGTAACTCTGTGAGATGAATTAACAGAACACTTAGCAGTTTCTCAGAAAGCTTCGTTCCAGATTTCATCTGAGGATATTTCCTTTTTCAACATAGCCCTCTATGGGCTTCCAAATATCACTTTACCAATTCCACAAGAACTGTTTTAGCGAAAGGCTTCTTGAGGGGAAAGCTGTAACTCTGTGAGATCATTTCAAAGAACACAAAGAAGTTTCTCAGAAAGCTTCTTTCTCTTTCTTATCGGAGGAAAATACCTTTGGCCCTATATTCTTCTAAGGGATCCGAAATATCTGTTCTCAGATTCCACAGAAATAAGGCTATCAAAGAGATGCACGAAATACAGAAGTAACTCTGTGAGATGAATTAACAGAACACTAAGGAGTTTCTCAGAAAGCTTCTTTCCAGATTTCATCGGAGGATATTTCCTTTTTCACCGTAGCCCTCTATGGGCTTCCAAATATCACTTTGCCAATTCCACAAGAACTGTCTTAGCGAAAGGCTTCTTGAGGGGAAAGCTGTAACTCTGTGAGATGATTTCAAAGAACACAAAGAAGTTTCTAAGAAAGCTTCTTTCTCTTTGTTTTCGGAGGATATTTCCTTTGGCCCTATAGACTTCAAAGGGATCCAAAATATCTGTTCTCAGATTCCACAGAAATAACGCTAGCAAAGAGATCCACGAAATACAGATGTAACTCTGTGAGATGAATAAAAAGAACACTAAGCAGTCTCTGAGAAAGCTCCTTTCCAGATTTCATCTGAGGATATTTCCATTTTCACCATAGCCCTCTATGGGCTTCCAAATATCACTTTGCCAATTCCACAAGAACTGTCTTAGCGAAACGTTTCTTGAGGGGAAAGCTGTAACTCTGTGAGATGATTTCACAGAACACAAAGGAGTTTCTCAGAAAGCTTCTTTCTTTTTGTTATCGGAGGATATTTCCTTTGGCCCTATAGTTTTCCAAGTGATCCGAAATATCTGTTCTCAGATTCCACAGAAGTAAGGCTAGTAAAGAGATCCACGAAATACAGATGTAATTCGGTGAGATGAATTAACAGAACACTAAGCAGTTTCTCAGAAAGCTTCTTTCCAGATTTCATTGGAGGATATTTCCTTTTTCACCATAGCCCTCTAAGGGCTTCCAAATATCACTTTGCCAATTCCACAACAACTGTCTAAGCGAAAGGCTTCTTGAGGGGAAAGCTGTAACTCTGTGAGATGATTTCAAAGAACACAAAGAAGTTTCTAAGAAAGCTTCTTTCTCTTTGTTTTCGGAGGATATTTCCCTTGGCCCTATAGTCTTCAAAGGGATCCGAAATATCTGTTCTCAGATTCCACAAAAATAACGCTAGCAAAGAGATCCACGAAATACAGATGTAACTCTGTGAGATGAATTAAAAGAACACTAAGCAGTTTCTCAGAAAGCTTCTTTCCAGATTTCATCTGAGGATATTTCCATTTTCACCATAGCCCTCTATGGGCTTCCAAATATCACTTTGCCAATTCAACAAGAACTGTCTTAGCGAAAGGTTTCTTGAGGGGAAAGCTGTAACTCTGTGAGATAATTTCAGAGAACACAAAGAAGTTTCTCAGAAAGCTTCTTTCTCTTTGTTATCGGAGGATATTTCCTTTGGCCCTATAGTCTTCTAAGGCATGCGAAATATCTGTTCTCAGACTTCACAGAAATAACGCTGGCAAAGAGATCCACGAAATACAGATGTAACTCTGTGAGATGAATTAACAGAACACTAAGCAGTTTCTCAGAAAGCTTCTTTCCAGATTTCATCTGAGGATATTTCCTTTTTCACCATAGCCCTCTAAGGGCTTGCAAATATCCCTTTGCCAATTCCACAAAAACTTCTGAGCGAAAGGCTTCTTGAGAGGAAAGCTGTAACTCTGTGAGATGATTGCACAGAACACAAAGAAGTTTCTCGGAAAGCTTCTTTCTCTTTGTTATTGGAGCATATTTCCTTTGGAACTATAGTCCTCTGAGGGATCCGAAATATCTGTTCTCAGATTCCACAGAAATAAGGCGAGCAAAGAAATCCACGAAACACAGGTGTAAATCTGTGTGATGAATTAACAGAACACTTAGCAGTTTCTCAGAAAGCTTCTTTCCAGATTTCATCTGAGGATATTTCCTTTTTCAACATAGCCCTCTATGGGCTTCCAAATATCACTTTGCCAATTCCACAAGAACTGCCTTAGCGAAAAGCTTCTTGAGGGGAAAGCTGTAACTCTGTGAGATGATTTCATAGAACACAAAGAAGTTTCTCAGAAAGCTTCTTTCTCTTTGTTATCGGAGGATATTTCCTTTGGCCCTATATTCTTCTAAGGGATCCGAAATATCTGTTCTCAGATTCCACAGAAATAAGGCTAGCAAAGAGATCCACGAAATACAGATGTAACTCTGTGAGATGAATTAACAGAACACTAAGCAGTTTCTCAGAAAGCTTCTTTCCAGATTTCATCGGAGGATATTTCCTTTTTCACCATAGCCCTCTATGGGCTTCCAAATATCACTTTGCCAATACCACAAGAACTGTCTTAGCGAAAGGCTTCTTGAGGGAAAAGCTGAAACTCTGTGAGATGATTTCACAGAACACAAAGGAGTTTTTCAGAAAGCATCTTTCTCTTTGTTATCGCAGAATATTTCCTTTGGCCCTATAGTCTTCAAAGGGATCCGAAATATCTGTTCTCAGGTTCCACAGAAATAAGGCTAGCAAAGAGATCCACGAAATACAGATGTAACACTGTGAGATGAATTAAAAGAACACTAAGCAGTTTCTCAGAAAGCTTCTTTCCAGATTTCATCTGAGGATATTTCCTTTTTCACCATAGCTCTCTATGGTCTTCCAAATATCACTTTGCCAATTCCACAACAACTGCCTTAGCGAAAGGCTTCTTGAGGGGAAAGCTGTAACTCTGTGAGATGATTTCACAGAACACAAAGAAGTTTCTCAGAAAGCTTCTTTCTCTTTGTTATCGGAGGATATTTCCTTTGGCCCTATATTCTTCTAAGGGATCCGAAATATCTCTTCTCAGATTCCACAGAAATAAGGCTAGCAAAGAGATCCAGGAAATACAGAGGTAACTCTGTGAGATGAATTAACAGAACACTAAGCATTTTCTGAAAGCTTCTTTCCAGATTTCATCTGAGGATATTTCCTTTTTCACCATAGCCCTCTATGGGCTTCCAAATATCACTTTGCCAATTCCACAACAACTGTTTTAGCGAAAGGCTTCTTGAGGGGAAAGCTGTAACTCTGTGAGATGATTTCACAGAACACAAAGAAGTTTCTCAGAAAGCTTCTTTCTCTTTGTATCTTAGGATATTTCCTATGGCCCTATAGTCTTCAAAGGGATCCGAAATATCTGTTCTCAGATTCCACAGAAATAACGATACCAAAGAGATCCACGAAATACAGATGTAACTCTGTGAGATGAATTAACAGAACACTAAGCAGTTTCTCAGAAAGCTTTTTTCCAGATTTCATCTGAGGATATTTCCTTTTTCAACATAGCCCTCTAAGGGCTTCCAAATATCAATTGGCCAATTCCACAAGAACTGTCTTAGCGAAAGGGTTCTTGAGGGGAAAGCTGTAACTCTGTGAGATGATTTCACAGAACACAAAGAAGTTTCTCATAAAGCTTCTTTCTCTTTGTTATCCGAGGATATTTCCTTTGGCCATATAGTTTTCTAAGGGATCCGATATATCTGTTCTCAGATTCCAAAGAAATAAAGCTAGCAAAGAGATCCACGAAATACAGATGTAACTCTGTGAGATGAGTTAACAGAACACAAAGAAGTTTCTCAGAAAGCTTCTTTCCAGATTTAATCTGAGGATATTTTCTTTTTTCACCATAGCCCTCTAGGGGTTCCAAATATCACTCTGCCAATTCCACAAGAACAGTCTTAGCGACAGGCTTCTTGAGAGGAAAGCTGTAACTCTGTGAGATGATTTCACAGAACACAAAGAAGATTCTCAGAAAGCTTCTTTCTCTTTGTTATCGGAGGATATTTCCTTTGGCCCTATAGACTTATAAGGGATCCGAAATATCTGTTCTCAGATTCCACAGAAATAAGGCTAGCAAAAAAATCGACGAAATACAGATGTAACTCTGTGAGATGAATTAACAGAACCCTAAGCATTTTCTCAGAAAGCTTCTTTCCAGATTTCATCTTAGGATATTTCCTTTTTCACCACAGCCCCCTATGGTCTTCCAAATATCACTTTACCAATTCCACAAGAACTGTCATAGCGAAAGGCTTCTTGTGGGTAAAGCTGTAACTCTGTGAGATGATTTCACAGAAAACAAAGGAGTTTCTCAGAAAACTTCTTTCTCTTTGTTATCGGAGGATATTTCCTTTGGCCCTATAGTCTTCAAAGGGATCCGAAATATCTGTTCTCAGATTCCACAGAAATAAGGCTAACAAAGAGATCCATTAAAAACAGATGTAACTCTGTGAGATGAATTAACAGAACACTTAGTAGTTTCTCAGAAAGCTTCTTTCCAGATTTCATGTGAGGATTTTTCCTTTTTCACCATAGCCCTCTAAGGGCCTCCAAATATCCCTTTGCCAATTCCACAAAAACTTCTGAGCGAAAGGCTTCTTGAGGAGAAAGCTGTAACCCTGTGAGATGATTTCAAAGAACACAAAGAAATTTCTCAGAAAGCTTCTTTCTCTTTGTTAGCAGAGGATATTTCCTTTGGCCCTATAGTCTTCAACGGGATCCGAAATAGCTGTTCTCAGATTCCACAGAAATAAGGCTAGCAAAGAGATCAACTAAATACAGATGTAACTCTGTGAGATGAATAAACAGAACACTAAGCAGTTTCTCAGAAAGCTTCTTTCCAGATTTCATCTGAGGATATTTCCTTTTCACCATAGCCCTCTATGGGCTTCCAAATATCACCTTGCTAATTTAACAAGAACTGTCTTAGCGAAAGGCTTCTTGAGGGGAAAGCTGCAACTCTGTGAGATGATTTCACAGACAACAAAGAAGTTTCTCAGAAAGCTTCTTTCTCTTTGTTATCCGAGGATATTTCCTTTGGCCCTATAGTCTTCAAAGGGATCCGAAATATCTCTTCTCAGATTCCACAGAAATAAGGCTAGAAAAGAGATCCACGAAATACAGATGTAACTCTGTGAGATGAATTAACAGAACACTAAGCATTTTCTCAGAAAGCTTTTTTCCAGATTTCATCTGAGGATATTTCCTTTTTCACCATAGCCCTCTATGCGCTTCCAAATATCACTTTGCAAATTCAATAAGAACTGTCTTAGCGAAAGGCTTCTTGAGGGGAAAGCTGTAACTCTGTGAGATGATTTCACAATACACAAAGAAGTTTCTCAGAAAGCTTCTTTCTCTTTGATATCGGAGGATATTTCCTTTGGCCCTATGGTCTTCTAAGGGATCCGAAATATCTGTTCTCAGATTCCACAGAAATAAGGCTAGCAAAGAGATCCACGAAATACAGATGTAAGTATGTGAGATGAATTAACAGAACACTAAGAATTTTCTCAGAAAGCTTCTTTCCACATTTCATCTGAGAACATTTCCTTTTTCACCATAGCCCTCTAAGGGCTTCCAAATATCACTTTTCCAATTCCACAACAACTGTCTTAGCGAAAGGCTTCTTGAGTGGAAAGCTGTAACTCTGTGAGATGATTTCACAGAACACAAAGAAGTTTTTCAGAAAGCATCTTTCTCTTTGTTATCGCAGAATATTTCCTTTGGCCCTATAGTCTTCAAAGGGATCTGAAATATCTGTTCTCAGATTCCACAGAAATAAGGATAGCAAAGAAATCCACGAAATACAGATGTAACTATGTGAGATGAATTAACAGAACACTAAGCAGTTTCTCAGAAAGCTTCTTTCCAGATTTCATTTGAGGATATTTCCTTTATCACCATAGCCCTCTATGCGCTTCCAGATATCACTTTGCCAATTCCACAACAACTGTCTTAGCGAAAGGCTTCTAGAGGGGAAAGCTGTAACTCTTTGAGATGATTTCACAGAACACAAAGAAGTTTCTCAGAAAGCTTCTTTCTCTTTGTTATCGGAGGATATTTCCTTTGGCCCTATAGTCTTCAAAGGGATCCGAAATATCTATTCTCAGATTCAACAGAAATAAGGCTAGCTAAGAATTCCACGAAATACAGACGTAACTCTGTGAGATGAATTAACAGAAGACTAAGCAGTTTCTCAGAAAGCTTCTTTCCAGATTTCATCTGAGGATACTTCCTTTTTCACCACAGGCCTCTATGGGCTTTCAAATATCACTTTACCAATTCCACAAGAACTGTCTTAGCGAAAGGCTTCTTGTGGGTAAAGCTGTAACTCTGTGAGATGATTTCACAGAACACAAAGAAGTTTCTCAAAAAGCTTCTTTCTCTTTGTTATCGGAGGATATTTCCTTTGGCCCTATAGTCTTCTAAGGTATCCGAAATATCTGTTCTCAGATTCCACAGAAATAAGGCTAGCAAAGAGATCCACGAAATAGAGATGTAACTCTGTGAGATGAATTAACAGAACACTAAGCAGTTTCTCAGAAAGCTTCTTTCCAGATTTCATCTGAGGATATTTCCTTTTTCACCATAGCCCTCTATGGGCTTCCAAATATCACTTTGCCAATTCCACAAGAACTGTCTTAGCGAAAGGCTTCTTGAGGGGAAAGCTGTAACTCTGTGAGATGATTTCACAGAACACAAAGAAGTTTCTCAGAAAGCTTCTTTCTCTTTGTTATCGGAGGATATTTCCTCTGGCCCTATATACTTCTAAGGGATCCGAAATATCTGTTCTCAGATCCCACAGAAATAAGGCTAGCAAAGAGATCCACGAAATCCAGATGTAACTCTGTGAGATGAATTAACGGAACACTAAGCAGTTTCTCAGAAAGCTTCTTTCCAGATTTCATCGGAGGATATTTCCTTTATCACCATAGCTCTCTATGGGCTTCCAAATATCACTTTGCCAATTCCACAACAACTGTCTTAGCGAAAGGGTTCTTGAGGGGAAAGCTGTAACTCTGTGAGATGATTTCACAGAACACAAAGAAGTTTCTCAGAAAGCTTCTTTCTCTTTGATATCGGAGGATATTTCCTTTGGCCCTATAGTCTTCAAAGGGATCCGAAAAATCTGTTCTCAGATTCCACAGAAATAAGGCTAGCAAAGAGATCCACGAAATACAGATGTAACTCTGTGAGATGAATTAACAGAACACTAAGCAGTTTCTGAGAAAGCTTCTTTCCAGATTTCTTCTGAGGATATTTCATTTTTAACCATAGCCCTCTAAGGGCTTCCAAATATCACTTTGCCAATTCCACAACAACTGTCTTAGCGAACGGCTTCTTGAGGGGAAAGCTGTAACTCTGTGAGATGATTTCACAGGTCACAAAGAAGTTTCTCCGAAAGCATCTTTCTCTTTGTTATCGGAGGATATTTCCTTTGGCCCTATAGTCTTCAAAGGGATCCGAAATATCTGTTCTCAGATTCCACAGAAATAAGGCTAGCAAAGAGATCCACGAAATACAGATGTAACTCTGTGAGATGAATTAACAGAACACTAAGCAGTTTCTCAAAAGCTTCTTTCCAGATTTCATCTGAGGATATTTCCTTTTTCACCATAGCCCTCTATGGGCTTCCAAATAACACTTTGCCAATTACACAAGAACTGTCTTAGCGAAAGGCTTCTTGAAGGGAAAGCTGTAACTCTGTGAGATGATTTCACAGAACACAAAGAAGTTTCTCATAAAGCTTCTTTCTCTTTGTTATCGGAGGATATTTCCTTTGGCCCTATAATCTTCAAAAGGATCCGAAATATCTGTTCTCAGATTCCACAGAAATAAGGCTAGCAAAGACATCCACGAAATAAAGATGTAACTCTGTGAGATGAATTAACAGAACACTAGGCAGTTTCTCAGAAAGCATCTTTCCAGATTTCATCTGTGGATATTTCCTTTTTCACCTTAGCCCTCTATGGGCTTCCAAATATCACTTTGCCAATTCCACAAGAACTGTCTTAGCGAAAGGCTTCTTGAGGGGAAAGCTGTAACTCTGTGAGATGATTTCACAGAACACAAAGAAGTTTCTCAGAAAGCTTCTTTCTCTTTGTTATCGGAGGATATTTCCTTTGGCCCTATATTCTTCTAAGGGATCCGAAATATCTGTTCTCAGATTCCACAGAAATAAGGCTAGAAAGAGACCCACGAAATGCAGATGTAACTCGGTGAGATGAATTAACTGAACACTAAGCAGTTTCTCAGAACGTTTCTTTCCAGATTTCATCTGTGGATATTTCCTTTTTCACCATAGCCCTCTATGGGCTTCCAAATATCACTTTGCCAATTCCACAAAAACTGTCTGAGCGAAAGGCTTCTTGAGGGGAAAGCTGTAACTCTGTGAGATGATTTCACAGAACACAAAGAATTTCTCAGAAAGCATCTTTCTCTTTGTTATCGGAGGATATTTCCTTTGGCCCTATAGTCTTGAAAGGGATCCGAAATATCTGTTCTCAGATTCCAGAGAAATAAGGCTAGCAAAAAGATCCACGAAATACAGATGTAACTCTGTGAGATGAATTAACAGAACACTAAGCAGTTTCTCAGAAAGCTTCTTTCCAGATTTCATCGGAGGATATTTCCTTTATCACCAAAGCCCTCTATGGGCTTCCAAATATCACTTTGCCAATTCCACAAGAACTGTCATTGCGAAAGGCTTCTTGAGGGGAAAGCTGTAACTCTGTGAGATGATTTCACAGAACACAAAGAAGATTCTCAGAAAGCTTCTTTCTCTTTGTTATCGGAGGATATTTCCTTTGGCCCTATAGTCTTCTAAGGGATCCGAAATATCTGTTCTCAGATTCCACAGAAATAAGGCTAGCAAAAAAATCGACGAAATACAGATGTAACTCTGTGAGATGAATTAACAGAACCCTAAGCATTTTCTCAGAAAGCTTCTTTCCAGATTTCATCTTAGGATATTTCCTTTTTCACCACAGCCCCCTATGGTCTTCCAAATATCACTTTGCCAATTCCACAAGAACTGTCATAGCGAAAGGCTTCTTGTGGGTAAAGCTGTAACTCTGTGAGATGATTTCACAGAACACAAAGGAGTTTCTCAGAAAACTTCTTTCTCTTTGTTATCGGAGGATATTTCCTTTGGCCCTATAGTCTTCAAAGGGATCCGAAATATCTGTTCTCAGATTCCACAGAAATAAGGCTAACAAAGAGATCCATTAAAAACAGATGTAACTCTGTGAGATGAATTAACAGAACACTTAGTAGTTTCTCAGAAAGCTTCTTTCCAGATTTCATCTGAGGATATTTCCTTTTTCACCATAGCCCTCTAAGGGCCTCCAAATATCCCTTTGCCAATTCCACAAAAAGTTCTGAGCGAAAGGCTTCTTGAGGAGAAAGCTGTAACCCTGTGAGATGATTTCAAAGAACACAAAGAAATTTCTCAGAAAGCTTCTTTCTCTGTGTTAGCAGAGGATATTTCCTTTGGCCCTATAGTCTTCAACGGGATCCGAAATAGCTGTTCTCAGATTCCACAGAAATAAGGCTAGCAAAGAGATCAACTAAATACAGATGTAAGTCTGTGAGATGAATTAACAGAACACCAAGCAGTTTCTCAGAAAGCTTCTTTCCAGATTTCATCTGAGGATATTTCCTTTTTCACCATAGCCCTCTATGGGCTTCCAAATATCACCTTGCTAATTTAACAAGAACTGTCTTAGCGAAAGGCTTCTTGAGGGGAAAGCTGCAACTCTGTGAGATGATTTCACAGACAACAAAGAAGTTTCTCAGAAAGCTTCTTTCTCTTTGTTATCCGAGGATATTTCCTTTGGCCCTATAGTCTTCAAAGGGATCCGAAATATCTCTTCTCAGATTCCACAGAAATAAGGCTAGCAAAGAGATCCACGAAATACAGATGTAACTCTGTGAGATGAATTAACAGAACACTAAGCATTTTCTCAGAAAGCTTTTTTCCAGATTTCATCTGAGGATATTTCCTTTTTCACCGTAGCCCTCTATGCGCTTCCAAATATCACTTTGCAAATTCAACAAGAACTGTCTTAGCGAAAGGCTTCTTGAGGGGAAAGCTGTAACTCTGTGAGATGATTTCACAGTACACAAAGAAGTTTCTCAGAAAGCTTCTTTCTCTTTGATATCGGAGGATATTTCCTTTGGCCCTATGGTCTTCTAAGGGATCCGAAATATCTGTTCTCAGATTCCACAGAAATAAGGCTAGCAAAGAGATCCACGAAATACAGATGTAAGTATGTGAGATGAATTAACAGAACACTAAGAATTTTCTCAGAAAGCTTCTTTCCACATTTCATCTGAGAACATTTCCTTTTTCACCATAGCCCTCTAAGGGCTTCCAAATATCACTTTTCCAATTCCACAACAACTGTCTTAGCGAAAGGCTTCTTGAGGGGAAAGCTGCAACTCTGTGAGATGATTTCACAGAACACAAAGAAGTTTCTCAGAAAGCTTCTTTTTCTTTGTTATCGGAGGATAATTCCTTTGGCCCTATAGTCTTCTAAGGGATCCGAAATATCTGTTCTCAGATTCCACAGAAATAAGGCTAGCAAAGAGATCCACGATATTCATATATAACTCTGTGAGATGAATTAACAGAACATCAAGCAGTTTCTCAGAAAGCTTCTTTCCAGATTTCATCTGATGATATTTCCTTTTTCACCACAGCCCTCTATGAGCTTCCAAATATCACTTTGCCAATTCCACAACAACTGTCTTAGCAAAAGGCTTCTTGAGGGGAAAGCTGTAACTCTGAGAGATGATTTCACAGAACACAAAGGAGTTTCTCAAAAAGCATCTTTCTCTTTGTTATCGGAGGATATTTCCTTTGGCCCTATAGTCTTCTAAGGGATTCGAAATATCTCTTCTCAGATTCCACAAAAATAAGGCTAGCAAAGAGATCCACGAAATACAGATGTAAATCTGTGAGATGAATTAACAGAACACTAAGCAGTTTCTCAGAAAGCTTTTTTCCAGATTTCATCTAAGGATATTTCCTTTTTCACCATAGCCCTCTAGGCGCTTCCAAATATCACTTTGCAAATTCGACAAGAACTGTCTTAGCGAAAGGCTTCTTGAGGGGAATGCTGTAACTCTGTGAGATGATTTCACAGTACACAAAGAAGTTTCTCAGAAAGCTTCTTTCTCTTTGATATCGGAGGATATTTCCTTTGGCCCTATGGTCTTCTAAGGGATCCGAAATATCTGTTCTCAGATTCCACAGAAATAAGGCTAGCAAAGAGATCCACGAAATACAGATGTAAGTATGTGAGATGAATTAACAGAACACTAAGAATTTTCTCAGAAAGCTTCTTTCCAGATTTCATCTGAGAACATTTCCTTTTTCACCCTAGCCCTCTAAGGGCTTCCAAATATCACTTTGCCAATTCCACAACAATTGTCTTAGCGAAAGGCTTCTTGAGGGGAAAGCTGTAACTCTGTGAGATGATTTCACAGAACACAAAGTAGTTTCTCAGAATGCTTCTTTCTCTTTGATATCGGAGTTTATTTCCTTTGGCCCAACTGTCTTCAAAGGGATCCGAAATATCTGTTCTCAGATTCCACAGAAATAAGGCTAGCAAACAGATACACGAAATACAGATGTAACTCTGTGAGATGAATTAACAGAACACTAAGCAGTTTCTCAGAAAGCTTCTTTCCAGATTTCATCTGAGGATATTTCCTTTTTCATCATAGCCCTCTATGCGCTTCCAAATATCACATTGCCAATTCCACAAGAACTGTCATTGCGAAAGGCTTCTTGAGGGGAAAGCTGTAACTCTGTGAGATGATTTCACAGAACACAAAATAGTTTCTCAGAAAGCTTCTTTCTCTTTGTTATCAGAGGATATTTCCTTTGGCCCTATGGTCTTCTAAGGGATCCGAAATATCTGTTCTCAGATTCCACAGAAATAAGGCTAGCAAAGAGATCCACGAAATACAGATGTAAGTATGTGAGATGAATTAACAGAACACTAAGAAGTTTCTCAGAAATCTTCTTTCCAGATTTCATCTGAGAACATTTCCTTTTTCACCATAGCCCTCTATGGGCTTCCAAATATCACTTTGCCAATTCCACAACAACTGTCTTAGCGAAAGGCTTCTTGAGGGGAAAGCTGTAACTCTGTGAGATGATTTCACAGAACACAAAGAAGTTTCTCAGAAAGCTTCATTCTCTTTGTTATCGGAGGATATTTCCTTTGACCGTATAGTCTTCAAAGGGATCCGAAATATCTGTTCTCAGATTCCACAGAAATAAGGCTAGCAAAGAGATCCACGAAATACAGATGTATCTCCGTGAGATGAGTTAACAGAACACTAAGCAGTTTCTCAGAAAGCTTCTTTCCAGATTTCATCTGAGGATATTTCCTTTTTCACCCTAGCCCTCTAAGGGCTACCAAATATCACTTTGCCAATTCCACAAGAACTGTCTTAGCGAAAGGCTTCTGAGGGGAAAGCTGTAACTCTGTGAGATGATTTCACAGAACACAAAGAAGTTTCTCAGAAAGCTTCTTTCTCTTTGATATCCGAGTTTATTTCCTTTGGCCCTACAGTCTTCAAAGGGATCCGAAATATCTGTTCTCAGATTCCACAGAAATAAGGCTAGCAAACACATCCACGAAATACAGACGTAACTCTGTGAGATGAATTAACAGAACACTAAGCAGTTTCTCAGAAAGCTTCTTTCCAGATTTCATCTGAGGATATATCCTTTTTCATCATAGCCCTCTATGCGCTTCCAAATATCACCTTGCCAATTCCACAAGAACTGTCTTAGCGAAAGGCTTCTTGAGGGGAAAGCTGTAACTCTGTGAGATGATTTCACAGAACACAAAGAAGTTTCTCAGAAAGCTTCCTTCTCTTTGTTATCGGAGGATATTTCCTTTGACCCTATAGTCTTCAAACGGATCCGAAATATCTGTTCTCAGATACCACAGAAATAAGGCTAGCAAAGAGATCAACTAAATACAGATGTAACTCTGTGAGATGAATTAACAGAACACTAAGCAGTTTCTCGGAAAGCTTATTTCCAGATTTCATCTGAGGGTATTTCCTTTTTCAGCATAGCCCTCCATGGGATTTCAAATATCAATTTACAAATTCCACAAGAACTGTCTAAGTGAAAGGCTTCTTGAGGAGAAAGCTGTAACTCTGTGAAATGATTTCACAGAACACAAAGAAATTTCTCAGAAAGCTTCTTTCTTTTTGTTATCGGAGGATATTTCCTTTGGCCCTATAGTCTTCAACGGGATCCGAAATAGCTGTTCTCAGATTCCACAGAAATAAGGCTAGCAAAGTGATCAACTAAATACAGATGTAACTCTGTGAGATGAATTAACAGAACACTAAGCAGTTTCTCAGAAAGCTTATTTCCAGATTTCATCTGAGGATATTTCCTTTTTCATCATAGCCCTCTATGCGCTTCCAAATATCACCTTGCCAATTCCACAAGAACTGTGTTAGCGAAAGGCTTCTTGAGGGGAAAGCTGTAACTCTGTGAGATGATTTCACAGAACACAAAGAAGTTTCTCAGAAAGCTTCTTTCTCTGTGTTATCGGAGGATATTTCCTTTGGCCCTATAGTCTTCTAAGGGATCCGAAATATCTGTTCCCAGATTCCACAGAAATAAGGCTATCAAAGAAATCCACGAAATACAGATGTAACTCTGTGAGATGAATTAACAGAACACTAAAAAGTTTCTCAGAAAGCTTCTTTACAGATTTCATCTGAGGATATTTCCTTTTTCACCGTAGCCCACAATGGTCTTCCAAATATCACTTTGCCAATTCCACAAGAACTGTCTTAGCGAAAGGCTTCTTGAGGGGAAAGCTGTAACTCTGTGAGATGATTTCACAGAACACAAAGAAGTTTCTCAGAAAGCTTCTTTCTCTTTGTTATCGGAGGATATTTCCTTTGGCCCTATAGTCTTCTAAGGGATCCGAAATATCTGTTCTCAGATTCCGCAGAAATAAGGCTAGGAAAGAGATCCACGAAATTCATATGTAACTCTGTGAGATGAATTAACAGAACACTAAGCAGTTTCTCAGAAAGCTTCTTTCCAGATTTCAACTGAGGATATTTCCTTTTTCATCATAGCCCTCTATGCGCTTCCAAATATCACTTTGCCAATACCACAAGAAATGTCTTAGCGAAAGGCTTCTTGAGGGGAAAGTTGTGACTCTGTGAGATGATTTCCCAGAAGACAAAGAAGTTTCTCAGAAAGCTTCTTTCTCTTTGATATCGGAGGATATTTCCTTTGGCCCTATAGTCTTCAAAGGGATCCGAAATATCTGTTCTCAGATTCCACAGAAATAAGGCTAGCAAACAGATCCACGAAATACAGATGTAACTCTGTGAGATGAATTAACAGAACACTAAGAAGTTTCTCAGAAAGCTTCTTTCCAGATTTCATCTGAGGATATATCCTTTTTCACCGTAGCCCACTATGTTCTTCCAAATATCACTTTGCCAATTCCACAAGAACTGTCTTAGCGAAAGGCTTCTTGAGGGGAAAGCTGTAACTCTGTGAGATGATTTCACAGAACACAAAGAAGTTTCTCAGAAAGCTTCTTTCTCTTTGTTTTCGGAGGATATTTCCTTTGGCCCTATAGTCTTCTAAGGGATCCGAAATATCTGTTCTCAGATTCCGCAGAAATAAGGCTAGGAAAGAGATCCACGAAATTCATATGTAACTCTGTGAGATGAATTAACAGAACACTAAGCAGTTTCTCAGAAATCTTCTTTCCAGATTTCATCTGAGGATATTTCCTTTTTCATCATAGCCCTCTATGCGCTTCCAAATATCACTTTGCCAATACCACAAGAAATGTCTTAGCGAAAGGCTTCTTGAGGGGAAAGCTGTAACTCTGTGAGATGATTTCACAGAAGACAAAGAAGTTTCTCAGAAAGCTTCTTTCTCTTTGTTATCGGAGGATATTTCCTTTGACCCTACAGTCTTCAAAGGGATCCGAAATATCTGTTCTCAGATTCCACTGAAATAACGCTAGCAAAGAGATCCACGAAATACAGATGTAACTCTGTGAGATGAATTAACAGAACACTAAGCAGTTTCTCAGAAAGCTTCTTTCCAGATTTCATCTGAGAACATTTCCTTTTTCACCACAGCCCCCTATGGGCTTCCAAATATCACTTTGCCAATTCCACAAGAACTGTCTTAGCGAAAGGCTTCTTGAGGGAAAAGCTGTAACTCTGAGAGATGATTTCACAGAACACAAAGGAGTTTCTGAAAAAGCTTCTTTCTCTTTGTTATCGGAGGATATATCCTTTGGCCCTATTGTCTTCTAAGGGATCCGAAATATCTCTTCTCAGATTCCACAGAAATAAGGCTAGCAAAGAGATCCACGAAATACAGATGTAAATCTGTGATATGAATCCACAGAACACTAAGCAGTTTCTCAGAAAGCTTTTTTCCAGATTTCATCTGAGGATATTTCCTTTTTCACCATAGCCCTCTATGCGCTTCCAAATATCACTTTGCAAATTCGGCAAGAACTGTCTTAGCGAAAGGCTTCTTGAAGGGAAAGCTGTAACTCTGTGAGATGATTTCACAGTACACAAAGAAGTTTCTCAGAAAGCTTCTTTCTCTTTGATATCGGAGGATATTTCCTTTGGCCCTATGGTCTTCTAAGGGATCCGAAATATCTGTTCTCAGATTCCACAGAAATAAGGCTAGCAAAGAGATCCACGAAATACAGATGTAACTCTGTGGGATGAATTAACAGAACACTAAGCAGTTTCTCAGAAAGCTTCTTTCCAGATTTCATCTGAGAACGTTTCCTTTTTCACCCTAGCCCTCTAAGGGCTTCCAAATATCACTTTGCCAATTCCACAACAACTGTCTTAGCGAAAGGCTTCTTGAGGGGAAAGCTGTAACTCTGTGAGATGATTTCACAGAACACAAAGAAGTTTCTCAGAAAGCTTCTTTCTCTTTGTTATCGGAGGATATTTCCTTTGGCCCTACAGTCTTCTAAGGGATCAGAAATATCTGTTCTCAGATTCCACAGAAATAAGGCTAGCAAAGAGATCCACGAAATACAGATGTAACTCTGTGAGATGAATTAACAGAACACTAAGCAGTTTCTCAGAAAGCTTCTTTCCAGATTTCATCTGAGGATATTTCCTTTTTCATCATAGCCCTCTATGCGCTTCCAAATATCACATTGCCAATTCCACAAGAAGTGTCTTAGCGAAAGGCTTCTTGAGGGGAAAGCTGTGACTCTGTGAGATGATTTCACAGAACACAAAGAAGTTTCTCAGAAAGCTTCTTTCTCTTTGTTATCGGAGGATATTTCCTTTGGACCTATGGTCTTCTAAGGGATCCGAAATATCTGTTCTCAGATTCCACAGAAATAAGGCTAGCAAAGAGATCCACGAAATACAGATGTAAGTATTTGAGATGAATTAACAGAACACTAAGAATTTTCTCAGAACTCTTCTTTCCAGATTTCATCTGAGAACATTTCCTTTTTCACCATTGCCCTCTATGGGCTTCCAAATATCACTTTGCCAATTCTACAAGAACTGTCTTAGCGAAAGGCTTCTTGAGGGGAAAGCTGTAACTCTGTGAGATGATTTCACAGACACAAAGAAGTTTCTCAGAAAACTTCCTTCTATTTGTTATCGGAGGATATTTCCTTTGACCCTATAGTCTTCAAAGGGATCCGAAATATCTCTTCTCAGATTCCACAGAAATAATGCTAGCTAAGAGATCCACGAAATACAGATGTAACTCTGTGAGATGAGTTAACAGAACACTAAGGAGTTTCTCAGAAAGCTTCTTTACAGATTTCATCTGAGGATATTTCCTTTTTCACCATAGCCCTCCAAGGGATTTCAAATATCAATTTGCCAATTCCACAAGAACTGTCTAAGCGAAAGGCTTCTTGAGGAGAAAGCTGTAACTCTGTGAGATGATTTCACAGAACACAAAGAAGTTTCTCAGAAAGCTTCTTTCTCTTTGTTATCGGAGGATATTTCCTTTGGCCCTACAGTCTTCTAAAGGATCAGAAATATCTGTTCTCAGATTCCACAGAAATAAGGCTAGCAAAGAGATCCACGAAATACAGATGTAACTCTGTGAGATGAATTAACAGAACACTAAGCAGTTTCTCAGAAAGCTTCTTTCCAGATTTCATCTGAGGATATTTCCTTTTTCATCATAGCCCTCTATGCGCTTCCAAATATCACATTGCCAATTCCACAAGAAGTGTCTTAGCGAAAGGCTTCTTGAGGGGAAAGCTGTGACTCTGTGAGATGATTTCACAGAACACAAAGAAGTTTCTCAGAAAGCTTCTTTCTCTTTGTTATCGGAGGATATTTCCTTTGGACCTATGGTCTTCTAAGGGATCCGAAATATCTGTTCTCAGATTCCACAGAAATAAGGCTAGCAAAGAGATCCACGAAATACAGATGTAAGTATTTGAGATGAATTAACAGAACACTAAGAATTTTCTCAGAACTCTTCTTTCCAGATTTCATCTGAGAACATTTCCTTTTTCACCATTGCCCTCTATGGGCTTCCAAATATCACTTTGCCAATTCTACAAGAACTGTCTTAGCGAAAGGCTTCTTGAGGGGAAAGCTGTAACTCTGTGAGATGATTTCACAGACACAAAGAAGTTTCTCAGAAAACTTCCTTCTATTTGTTATCGGAGGATATTTCCTTTGACCCTATAGTCTTCAAAGGGATCCGAAATATCTCTTCTCAGATTCCACAGAAATAATGCTAGCAAAGAGATCCACGAAATACAGATGTAACTCTGTGAGATGAGTTAACAGAACACTAAGGAGTTTCTCAGAAAGCTTCTTTACAGATTTCATCTGAGGATATTTCCTTTTTCACCATAGCCCTCCAAGGGATTTCAAATATCAATTTGCCAATTCCACAAGAACTGTCTAAGCGAAAGGCTTCTTGAGGAGAAAGCTGTAACTCTGTGAGATGATTTCACAGAACACAAAGAAATTTTTCAGAAAGCTTCTTTCTCTTTGTTATCAGAGGATATTTCCTTTGGCCCTATAGTCTTCAACGGGATCCGAAATAGCTGTTCTCAGATTCCACAGAAATAAGGCTAGCAAAGAGATCAACTAAATACAGATGTAACTCTGTGAGATGAAATAACAGAACACTAAGCAGTTTCTCAGAAAGCCTCTTTCCAGATTTCATCTGAGGATATTTCCTTTTTCACCATAGCCCTCTATGGGCTTGCAAATATCACCTTGCCAATTCCACAAGAACTGTCTTAGCGACAGGCTTCTTGAGGGGAAAGCTGTAACTCTGTGAGATGATTTCACAGAACAGAAAGAAGTTTCTCAGAAAGCTTCTTTCTCTTTGATATCGGAGTTTATTTCCTTTGGCCCTACAGTCTTCAAATGGATCCGAAATATCTGTTCTCAGATTCCACAGAAATAAGGCTAGCAAACAGATCCACGAAATACAGATGTAACTCTGTGAGATGAATTAACAGAACACTAAGCAGTTTCTCAGAAAGCTTCTTTCCAGATTTCATCTGAGGATATTTCCTTTTTCATCATAGCCCTCTATGCACTTCCAAATTTCACCTTGCCTATTCCACAAGAACTGTCTTAGCGAAAGGCTTCTTGAGGGGAAAGCTGTAACTCTGTGAGATGATTTCACAGAACACAAAGAAGTTTCTCAGAAAGCTTCCTTCTCTTTGTTATCGGGGGATATTTCCTTTGACCCTATAGTCTTCAAACGGATCCGAAATATCTGTTCTCAGATTCCACAGAAATAAGGCTAGCAAAGAGATCAACTAAATACAGATGTAACTCTGTGAGATGAATTAGCAGAACACTAAGCAGTTTCTCGGAAAGCTTATTTCCAGATTTCATCTGAGGATATTTCCTTTTTCACCATAGCCCTCCATGGGATATCAAATATCAATTTGCAAATTCCACAAGAACTGTCTAAGCGAAAGGCTTCTTGAGGAGAAAGCTGTAACTCTGTAAAATGATTTCACAGAACACAAAGAAATTTCTCAGAAAGCTTCTTTCTCTTTGTTATCGGAGGATATTTCCTTTGGCCCTATAGTCTTCAACGGGATCCGAAATAGCTGTTCACAGATTCCACAGAAATAAGGCTAGCAAAGAGATCAACTAAATACAGATGTAACTCTGTGAGATGAATTAACAGAACACTAAGCAGTTTCTCAGAAAGCTTCTTTCCAGATTTCATCTGAGGATATTTCCTTTTTCATCATAGCCCTCTATGCGCTTCCAAATATCACCTTGCCAATTCCACAAGAACTGTCTTAGCGAAAGGCTTCTTGAGGGGAAAGGTGTAACTCTGTGAGATGATTTCACAGAACACAAAGAAGTTTCTCAGAAAACTTCTTTCTCTTTGTTATCGGAGGATATTTCCTTTGGCCCTATAGTCTTCTAAGGGATCCGAAATATCTGTTCCCAGATTCCACAGAAATAAGGCTAGCAAAGAAATCCACGAAATACAGATGTAACTCTGTGAGATGAATTAACAGAACACTACGAAGTTTCTCAGAAAGCTTCTTTCCAGATTTCATCTGAGGATATTTCCTTTTTCATCATAGCCCTCTATGCGCTTCCAAATATCACTTTGCCAATACCACAAGAAATGTCTTAGCGAAAGGCTTCTTGAGGGGAAAGCTGTAACTCTGTGAGATGATTTCACAGAACACAAAGAAGTTTCTCAGAAAGCTTCTTTCTCTTTGTTATCGGAGGATATTTCCTTTGACTCTATAGTCTTCTAAGGGATCCGAAATATCTATTCTCAGATTCCACGGAAATAAGGCTAGCAAAGAATTCCAAGAAATACAGATGTAACTCTGTGAGATGAATTAACAGAACACTAAGCAGTTTCTCAGAAATCTTCTTTCCAGATATCATCTGAGGATATTTCCTTTTTAACCCCAGTCCTCTATGGGCTTCCAAATATCACTTTGCCAATTCCACAAGAACTGTCTTAGCGAAAGGCTTCTTGTGGGTAAAGCTGCAACTCTGTGAGATGATTTCACAAAACACAAAGGAGTTTCTCAAGAAGCTTCTTTCTCTTTGTTATCGGAGGATATTTCCTTTGGCCCTATAGTCTTCAACGGGATCCGAAATAGCTGTTCACAGATTCCACAGAAATAAGGCTAGCAAAGAGATCAACTAAATACAGATATAACTCTGTGAGATGAATTAACAGAACACTAAGCAGTTTCTCAGAAAGCTTCTTTCCAGATTTCATCAAAGAATATTTCCTTTTTCACCATAGCCCTCTATGGGCTCCCAAACATCACTTTGCCAATTCCACAAGAACTGTCTTAGCAAAGGCTTCTTGAGGGGAAAGCTGTAACTCTGTGAGATGATTTCACAGAACACAAAGAAGTTTCTCAGAAAGCTTCTTTCTCTTTGTTATCAGAGTATATTTTCTTTGGCCCTAGAGTCTTCAAAGGGATCCAAAATATCTCTTCTCAGATTCCACAGAAATAACGCTAGCAAAGAGATCCACAAAATACAAATGTAACTCTGTGAGATGAATTAACAGAACACTAAGCAGTTTCTCAGAAAGTTTCTTTCCTGATTTCATCTGAGAACATTTCCTTTTTCAGCATAGCCCTCTATGGGCTTCCTAATATCACTTTGCCAGTTCCACAACAACTGTCTTAGCGAAAGGCTTCTTGAGAGGAAAGCTGTAACTCTGTGAGATGATTTCACAGAACACAAAGAAGTTTCTTAGAAAGCTGCTTTCTCTTTGTATCGGAGGATATTTCCTTTGGCCCTATAGTCTTCTAAGGGATCCGAAATATCTGTTCTCAGATTCCACAGAAATAACGCTGGCAAAGAGATCAACGAAATACAGATATAACTCTGTGAGATGAATTAACAGAACACTAAGCAGTTTCTCAGAAAGCTTCTTTCCAGATTTCATCTGAGAACAATTCCTTTTTCACCATAGCCCTCTATGCACTTCCAAATATCACTTTGCCAACTCCACAAGAACTGTCTTAGCCAAAGGCTTCTTTAGGGGAAAGCTGTAACTCTGTGAGATGATTTAACAGAACACAAAGAAGATTCTTAGAAAGCTTCTTTCTCTTTGTTATCGGAGGATATTTCCTTTGGCCCTATAGTCTTCTCAGGGATCTGAAATATCTGTTCTCAGATTCCACAGAAATAACGCTAGCAAAGAGATCCACGAAATACAGATGTAACTCTGTGAGATGAATTAACAGAACACTAAGCAGTTTCTCAGAAAGCTTCTTTCCAGATTTCACCTGAGGATATTTCCGTTTTCACCGTAGCCCTATATGGGCTTCCAAATATCACTTTGCCAATTCCACAAGAACTGTCTTAGCGAAAGGCTTCTTGAGGGGAAAGCTGTAACTCTGTGAGATGATTTCACAGAACACAAAGAAGTTTCTCAGAAAGCTTCTTTCTCTTTGTTATCGGAGGATATTTCCTTTGGCCCTATAGTCTTCTAAGGGATTCGAAATATCTGTTCTCAGATTCCGCAGAAAAAAGGCTAGCAAAGAGATCCACGAAATTCATATGTAAATCTGTGAGATGAATTAAGAGAACACTAAGCAGTTTCTCAGAAAGCTTGTTTCCAGATTTCATCTGAGAATATTTCCTTTTTCATCATAGCCCTCTATGCGCTTCCAAATATCACTTTGCCAATACCACAAGAACTGTCTTAGCGAAAGGCTTCTTGAGGGGAAAGCTGTAACTCTGTGAGATGATTTCACAGAAGACAAAGAAGTTTCTCAGAAAGCTACTTTCTCTTTGTTATCGGAGGATATTTCCTTGACCCTATAGTCTTCTAAGGGATCCAAAATATCTGTTCTCAGATTACACAGAAATAAGGCTAGCAAAGAGATCCACAAAATACAGATGTAACTCTGTGAGATGAATTAAAAGAACACTAAGTAGTTTCTCAGAAAGCTTCTTTCCAGATTTCATCTGAGGACAATTCCATTTTCACCGTAGCCCTCTATGCCCTTCCAAATATCACTTTGCCAATTCCACAAGAACTGTCTTAGCGAAAGGCCTCTTGAGGGGAAAGCTGTAACTCTGTGAGATGATTTCACAGAACACAAAGAAGTTTCTCAGAAAGCTTCTTTCTCTTTGTTATCGGAGGATATTTCCTTTGGCCCTATAGTCTTCTAAGGGATTCGAAATATCTGTTCTCAGATTCCGCAGAAAAAAGGCTAGCAAAGAGATCCACGAAATTCATATGTAAATCTGTGAGATGAATTAAGAGAACACTAAGCAGTTTCTCAGAAAGCTTGTTTCCAGATTTCATCTGAGAATATTTCCTTTTTCATCATAGCCCTCTATGCGCTTCCAAATATCACTTTGCCAATACCACAAGAACTGTCTTAGCGAAAGGCTTCTTGAGGGGAAAGCTGTAACTCTGTGAGATGATTTCACAGAAGACAAAGAAGTTTCTCAGAAAGCTACTTTCTCTTTGTTATCGGAGGATATTTCCTTGACCCTATAGTCTTCTAAGGGATCCAAAATATCTGTTCTCAGATTACACAGAAATAAGGCTAGCAAAGAGATCCACAAAATACAGATGTAACTCTGTGAGATGAATTAAAAGAACACTAAGTAGTTTCTCAGAAAGCTTCTTTCCAGATTTCATCTGAGGACAATTCCATTTTCACCGTAGCCCTCTATGCCCTTCCAAATATCACTTTGCCAATTCCACAAGAACTGTCTTAGCGAAAGGCGTCTTGAGGGGAAAGCTGTAACTCTGTGAGATTATTTCACAGAACACAAAGGAGTTTCTCAGAAAGCTTCTTTCTCTTTTTTATCTTAGGATATTTCCTTTGGCCCTATAGTCTTCAAAGGGATCCGAAATATCTGTTCTCAGGTTCCACAGAAATAAGGCTAGCAAAGAGATCCACGAAATACAGATGTAACTCTGTGAGATCAATTAACAGAACACTAAGAAGTTTCTCAGAAAGCTTCTTTCTCTTTGTTATCGGAGGATATTTCCTTTGGCCCTATATTCCTCAAAGGGATCCGAAATATCTGTTCACAGATTCCACAGAAATAAGGCTAGCAAAAAGATCCACGGAATATAGATGTAACTCTGTGAGATGAATTAACAGAACACTAAGCAGTTTCTCAGAAAGCTTCTTTCCAGATTTCATCTGAGGATATTTCCTTTTTCACCATAGCCCTCTATGTGCTTCCAAATATCACTTTTCCAATTCCACAAGAACTGTCTTAGCGAAAGGCTTCTTGAGGGTAAAGCTGTAACTCTGTTAGATGATTTCACAGAACATAAAGAAGTTTCTCAGAAACCTTCTTTCTCTTTTTTATCGGAGGATATTTCCTTTGGCCCTATATTCTTCTAAGGGATCCGAAATATCTGTTCACAGATTCCACAGAAATAAGGCTAGCAAAGAGATTTTCGAAATACAGATGTAACTCTGTGAGATGAATTAGCAGAACACTAAGTAGTTTCTCAGAAAGCTTCTTTTCAGATTTCATCTGAGGATATTTCCTTTTTCACCATAGCCCTCTCTGTGCTTCCAAATATCACTTTGCCAATTCCACAACAACTGTCTTACCGAAAGGCTTCTTGAGGGGAAAGGCGTAACTCTGTGAGATGATTTCACAGAACACAAAGAAGTTTCTCAGAAAGCTTCTTTCTCTTTGTTATCGGAGGATATTTCCTTTGGCCCTACAGTCTTCAAAGGGATCCGAAATATCTGTTCTCAGAATCCACAGAAATGAGGCTAGCAAAGAGATCCTCGAAATACAGATGTAACTCTGTGAGATGAATTAACAGAACACTAAGCAGTTTCTCAGAAAGCTTCTTTCCAGATTTCATCTGAGAACATTTCCTTTTTCACCATAGCCCTCTATGCACTTCCACATATCACTTTGCCAATTCCACAAGAACTGTCTTAGCGAAAGGCTTCTTGAGGGGAAAGCTGTAACTCTGTGAGATGATTTCACAGAACACAAAGAAGTTTCTTAGAAAGCTTCTTTCTCTTTGTTGTCGGAGGATATTTCCTTTGGCCCTATAGTCTTCTAAGGGATCCGAAATATTTGTTCTCAGATTCCACAGAAATAACGCTAGCAAAGAGATCCACGAAATACAGATGTAACTCTGTGAGGTGAATTAACAGAACACTAAGCAGTTTCTCAGAAAGCTTCTTTCCAGATTTCATCTGAGAACATTTCCTTCTTCAGCATAGCCCTCTATGGGCTTCCAAATATCACTTTGTCAATTCCACAACAACTGTCGCAGCGAAAGGCTTCTTGAGGGGAAAGCTGTAACTCTGTGAGATGATTTCACAGAACACAAAGGAGTTTCTCAGAAAGCTTCTTTCTCTTTTTTATCGGAGGATATTTCCTTTGGCCCTATAGTCTTCAAAGGGATCCGAAATATCTGTTCTCAGGTTCCACAGAAATAAGGCTAGCAAAGAGATCCACGAAATACAGATGTAACTCTGTGAGATGAATTAACAGAACACTAAGCAGTTTCTCAGAAAGCTTCTTTACAGATTTCATCTGAGGATATTTCCTTTTTCACCATAGCCCTCTATGTGCTTCCAAATATCACTTTGCCAATTCCACAAGAACTGTCTTAGCGAAAGGCTTCTTGAGGGGAAAGCTGTAACTCTGTGAGATGATTTCACAGAACACAAAGAAGTTTCTCAGAAAGCTTCTTTCTCTTTGTTATCGGAGGATATTTCCTTTGGCCCTATATTCTTCTAAGGGATCCGAAATATCTGTTCACAGATTCCACAGAAATAAGGCTAGCAAAGAGATCCAAGAAATACAGATGTAACTCTGTGAGATGAATTTACAGAACACTAAGTAGTTTCTCAGAAAGCTTCTTTTCGGATTTCATCTGAGGATACTTCCTTTTTCACCATAGCCCTCTCTGTGCTTCCAAATATCACTTTGCCAATTCCACAAGAACTGTCTTACCGAAAGGCTTCTTGAGGGGAAAGGCGTAACTCTGTGAGATGATTTCACAGAACACAAAGAAGTTTCTCAGAAAGCTTCTTTCTCTTTGTTATCAGAGGATATTTCCTTTGGCCCTATAGTCTTCAACGGGATCCGAAATAGGTGTTCTCAGATTCCACAGAAATAAGTCTAGCAAAGAGATCAACTAAATACAGATGTAACTCTGTGAGATGAATTAACAGAACACTAAGCAGTTTCTCAGAAAGCCTCTTTCCAGATTTCATCTGAGGATATTTCCTTTTTCACCATAGCCCTCTATGGGCTTCCAAATATCACCTTGCCAATTCCACAAGAACTGTCTTAGCGACAGGCTTCTTGAGGGGAAAGCTGTAACTCTGTGAGATGATTTCACAGAACACAAAGAAGTTTCTCAGAAAGCTTCTTTCTCTTTGTTATCGGAGTTTATTTCCTTTGGCCCTACAGTCTTCAAATGGATCCGAAATATCTGTTCTCAGATTCCACAGAAATAAGGCTAGCAAACAGATCCACGAAATACAGATGTAACTCTGTGAGATGAATTAACAGAACACTAAGCAGTTTCTCAGAAAGCTTCTTTCCAGATTTCATCTGAGGATATTTCCTTTTTCATCATAGCCCTCTATGCACTTCCAAATATCACCTTGCCAATTCCACAAGAACTGTCTTAGCGAAAGGCTTCTTGAGGGGAAAGCTGTAACTCTGTGAGATGATTTCACAGTACACAAAGAAGTTTCTAAGAAAGCTTCTTTCTCTTTGATATCGAAGGATATTTCCTTTGGCCCTACGGTCTTCTAAGGGATCCGAAATATCTGTTCTCAGATTCCACAGAAATAAGGCTAGCAAAGAGATCCACGAAATACAGATGTAAGTATTTGCGATGAATTAACAGAACACTAAGAATTTTCTCAGAAAGCTTCTTTCCAGATTTCATCTGAGAACATTTCCTTTTTCACCCTAGCCCTCTAAGGGCTACCAAATATCACTTTGCCAATTCCACAAGAACTGTCTTAGCGAAAGGCTTCTGAGGGGAAAGCTGTAACTCTGTGAGATGATTTCACAGAACACAAAGAAGTTTCTCAGAAAGCTTCTTTCTCTTTGATATCCGAGTTTATTTCCTTTGGCCCTACAGTCTTCAAAGGGATCCGAAATATCTGTTCTCAGATTCCACAGAAATAAGGCTAGCAAACAGATCCACGAAATACAGACGTAACTCTGTTAGATGAATTAACAGAACACTAAGCAGTTTCTCAGAAAGCTTCTTTCCAGATTTCATGTGAGGATATATCCTTTTTCATCATAGCCCTCTAAGCGCTTCCAAATATCACCTTGCCAATTCCACAAGAACTGTCTTAGCGAAAGGCTTCTTGAGGGGAAAGCTGTAACTCTGTGAGATGATTTCACAGAACCCAAAGAAGTTTCTCAGAAAGCTTCCTTCTCTTTGTTATCGGAGGATATTTCCTTTGACCCTATAGTCTTCAAACGGATCCGAAATACCTGTTCTCAGATACCACAGAAATAAGGCTAGCAAAGAGATCAACTAAATACAGATGTAACTCTGTGAGATAAATTAACAGAACACTAAGCAGTTTCTCGGAATGCTTTTTTCCAGATTTCATCTGAGGGTATTTCCTTTTTCACCATAGCCCTCCATGGGATTTCAAATATCAATTTGCAAATTCCACAAGAACTGTCTAAGTGAAAGGCTTCTTGAGGAGAAAGCTGTAACTCTGTGAAATGATTTCACAGAACACAAAGAAATTTCTCAGAAAGCTTCTTTCTCTTTGTTATCGGAGGATATTTCCTTTGGCCCTATAGTCTTCAACGGGATCCGAAATAGCTGTTCTCAGATTCCACAGAAATAAGGCTAGCAAAGTGATCAACTAAATACAGATGTAACTCTGTGAGATGAATTAACAGAACACTAAGCAGTTTCTCAGAAAGCTTCTTTCCAGATTTCATCTGAGGATATTTCCTTTTTCATCATAGCCCTCTATGCGCTTCCAAATATCACCTTGCCAATTCCACAAGAACTGTGTTAGCGAAAGGCTTCTTGAGGGGAAAGCTGTAACTCTGTGAGATGATTTCACAGAACACAAAGAAGTTTCTCAGAAAGCTTCTTTCTCTTTGTTATCGGAGGATATTTCCTTTGGCCCTATAGTCTTCTAAGGGATCCGAAATATCTGTTCCCAGATTCCACAGAAATAAGGCTATCAAAGAAATCCACGAAATACAGATGTAACTCTGTGAGATGAATTAACAGAACACTAAAAAGTTTCTCAGAAAGCTTCTTTACAGATTTCATCTGAGGATATTTCCTTTTTCACCGTAGCCCACAATGGTCTTCCAAATATCACTTTGCCAATTCCACAAGAACTGTCTTAGCGAAAGGCTTCTTGAAGGGAAAGCTGTAACTCTGTGAGATGATTTCACAGAATACAAAGAAGTTTCTCAGAAAGCTTCTTTCTCTTTGGTATCGGAGGATATTTCCTTTGACCCTATAGTCTTCTAAGGGATCCAAAATATCTATTCTCAGATTCCACGGAAATAAGGCTAGCAAAGAATTCCAAGAAATACAGATGTAACTCTGTGAGATGAATTAACAGAACACTAAGCAGTTTCTCAGAAATCTTCTTTCCAGATATCATCTGAGGATATTTCCTTTTTCACCCCAGCCGTCTATGGGCTTCCAAATATCACTTTGCCAATTCCACAAGAACTGTCTTAGCGAAAGGCTTCTTGTGGGTAAAGCTGTAACTCTGTGAGATGATTTCACAAAACACAAAGGAGTTTCTCAAGAAGCTTCTTTCTCTTTGTTATCGGAGGATATTTCCTTTGGCCCTATAGTCTTCAAAGGGAACCGAAATATCTGTTCTTAGATTCCACAGAAATAAGGCTATAAAGAGATCCACGATATACAGATGTAATTCGGAGAGATGAATTAACAGAACCCTAAGCAGTTTCTCAGAAAGCTTCTTTCCAGATTTCATCTGAGGATATTTCCTTTTTCATCATAGCCCTCTATGCGCTTCCAAATATCACTTTGCCAATACCACAAGAAATGTCTTAGCGAAAGGCTTCTTGAGGGGAAAGTTGTGACTCTGTGAGATGATTTCACAGAAGACAAAGCAGTTTCTCAGAAAGCTTCTTTCTCTTTGATATCGGAGGATATTTCCTTTGGCCCTATAGTCTTCAAAGGGATCCGAAATATCTGTTCTCAGATTCCACAGAAATAAGGCTAGCAAACAGATCCACGAAATACAGATGTAACTCTGTGAGATGAATTAACAGAACACTAAGCAGTTTCTCAGAAAGCTTCTTTCCAGATTTCATCTGAGAACATTTCCTTTTTCACCACAGCCCCCTATGGGCTTCCAAATATCACTTTGCCAATTCCACAAGAACTGTCTTAGCGAAAGGCTTCTTGAGGGAAAAGCTGTAACTCTGAGAGATGATTTCACAGAACACAAAGGAGTTTCTGAAAAAGCTTCTTTCTCTTTGTTATCGGAGGATATTTCCTTTGGCCCTATTGTCTTCTAAGGGATCTGAAATATCTCTTCTCAGATTCCACAGAAATAAGGCTAGCAAAGAGATCCACGAAATACAGATGTAAATCTGTGATATGAATCAACAGAACACTAAGCAGTTTCTCAGAAAGCTTTTTTCCAGATTTCATCTGAGGATATTTCCTTTTTCACCATAGCCCTCTATGCGCTTCCAAATATCACTTTGCAAATTCGGCAAGAACTGTCTTAGCGAAAGGCTTCTTGAGGGGAAAGCTGTAACTCTGTGAGATGATTTCACAGTACACAAAGAAGTTTCTCAGAAAGCTTCTTTCTCTTTGATATCGGATGATATTTCCTTTGGCCCTATGGTCTTCTAAGGGATCCGAAATATCTGTTCTTAGATTCCACAGAAATAAGGCTAGCAAAGAGATCCACGAAATACAGATGTAACTCTGTGGGATGAATTAACAGAACACTAAGCAGTTTCTCAGAAAGCTTCTTTCCAGATTTCATCTGAGAACGTTTCCTTTTTCACCCTAGCCCTCTAAGGGCTTCCAAATATCACTTTGCCAATTCCACAACAACTGTCTTAGCGAAAGGCTTCTTGAGGGGAAAGCTGTAACTCTGTGAGATGATTTCACAGAACACAAAGAAGTTTCTCAGAAAGCTTCTTTCTCTTTGTTATCGGAGGATATTTCCTTTGGCCCTACAGTCTTCTAAGGGATCAGAAATATCTGTTCTCAGATACCACAGAAATAAGGCTAGCAAAGAGATCCACGAAATACAGATGTAACTCTGTGAGATGAATTAACAGAACACTAAGCAGTTTCTCAGAAAGCTTCTTTCCAGATTTCATCTGAGGATATTTCCTTTTTCATCATAGCCCTCTATGCGCTTCCAAATATCACATTGCCAATTCCACAAGAAGTGTCTTAGCGAAAGGCTTCTTGAGGGGAAAGCTGTGACTCTGTGAGATGATTTCACAGAACACAAAGAAGTTTCTCAGAAAGCTTCTTTCTCTTTGTTATCGGAGGATATTTCCTTTGGACCTATGGTCTTCTAAGGGATCCGAAATATCTGTTCTCAGATTCCACAGAAATAAGGCTAGCAAAGAGATCCACGAAATACAGATGTAAGTATTTGAGATGAATTAACAGAACACTAAGAATTTTCTCAGAACTCTTCTTTCCAGATTTCATCTGAGAACATTTCCTTTTTCACCATTGCCCTCTATGGGCTTCCAAATATCACTTTGCCAATTCCACAAGAACTGTCTTAGCGAAAGGCTTCTTGAGGGGAAAGCTGTAACTCTGTGAGATGATTTCACAGACACAAAGAAGTTTTTCAGAAAACTTCCTTCTATTTGTTATCGGAGGATATTTCCTTTGACCCTATAGTCTTCAAAGGGAACCGAAATATATGTTCTCAGATTCCACAGAAATAATGCTAGCAAAGAGATCCACGAAATACAGATGTAACTCTGTGAGATGAGTTAACAGAACACTAAGGAGTTTCTCAGAAAGCTTCTTTACAGATTTCATCTGAGGATATTTCCTTTTTTAACCATAGCCCTCCAAGGGATTTCAAATATCAATTTGCCAATTCCACAAGAACTGTCTAAGCGAAAGGCTTCTTGAGGAGAAAGCTGTAACTCTGTGAGATGATTTCACAGAACACAAAGAAATTTTTCAGAAAGCTTCTTTCTCTTTGTTATCAGAGGATATTTCCTTTGGCCCTATAGTCTTCAACGGGATCCGAAATAGCTGTTCTCAGATTCCACAGAAATAAGGCTAGCAAAGAGATCAACTAAATACAGATGTAACTCTGTGAGATGAAATAACAGAACACTAAGCAGTTTCTCAGAAAGCCTCTTTCCAGATTTCAACTGAGGATATTTCCTTTTTCACCATAGCCCTCTAAGGGCTTCCAAATATCACCTTGCCAATTCCACAAGAACTGTCTTAGAGACAGGCTTCTTGAGGGGAAAGCTGTAACTCTGTGAGATGATTTCACAGAACACAAAGAAATTTCTCAGAAAGCTTCTTTCTCTTTGATATCGGAGTTTATTTCCTTTGGCCCTACAGTCTTCAAATGGATCCGAAATATCTGTTCTCAGATTCCACAGAAATAAGGCTAGCAAACAGATCCACGAAATACAGATGTAACTCTGTGAGATGAATTAACAGAACACTAAGCAGTTTCTCAGAAAGCTTCTTTCCAGATTTCATCTGAGGATATTTCCTTTTTCATCATAGCCCTCTATGCACTTCCAAATATCACCTTGCCAATTCCACAAGAACTGTCTTAGCGAAAGGCTTCTTGAGGGGAAAGCTGTAACTCTGTGAGATGATTTCACAGTACACAAAGAAGTTTCTCAGAAAGCTTCTTTCTCTTTGATATCGGAGGATATTTCCTTTGGCCCTATGGTCTTCTAAGGGATCCGAAATATCTGTTCTCAGATTCCACAGAAATAAGGCTAGCAAAGAGATCCACGAAATACAGATGTAAGTATTTGAGATGAATTAACAGAACACTAAGTATTTTCTCAGAAAGCTTCTTTCCAGATTTCATCTGAGAACATTTCCTTTTTCACCCTAGCCCTCTAAGGGCTACCAAATATCACTTTGCCAATTCCAAAACAACTGTCTTAGCGAAAGGCTTCTGAGGGGAAAGCTGTAACTCTGTGAGATGATTTCACAGAACACAAAGAAGTTTCTCAGAAAGCTTCTTTCTCTTTGATATCCGAGTTTATTTCCTTTGGCCCTACAGTCTTCAAAGGGATCCGAAATATCTGTTCTCAGATTCCACAGAAATAAGGCTAGCAAACAGATCCACGAAATACAGATGTAACTCTGTGAGATGAATTAACAGAACACTAAGCAGTTTCTCAGAAAGCTTCTTTCCAGATTTCATCTGAGGATATTTCCTTTTTCATCATAGCCCTCTATGCACTTCCAAATTTCACCTTGCCAATTCCACAAGAACTGTCTTAGCGAAAGGCTTCTTGAGGGGAAAGCTGTAACTCTGTGAGATGATTTCACAGAACACAAAGAAGTTTCTCAGAAAGCTTCCTTCTCTTTGTTATCGGGGGATATTTCCTTTGACCCTATATTCTTCAAACGGATCCGAAATATCTGTTCTCAGATTCCACAGAAATAAGGCTAGCAAAGAGATCAACTAAATACAGATGTAACTCTGTGAGATGAATTAGCAGAACACTAAGCAGTTTCTCGGAAAGCTTATTTCCAGATTTCATCTGAGGATATTTCCTTTTTCACCATAGCCCTCCATGGGATTTCAAATATCAATTTGCAAATTCCACAAGAACTGTCTAAGCGAAAGGCTTCTTGAGGAGAAAGCTGTAACTCTGTAAAATGATTTCACAGAACACAAAGAAATTTCTCAGAAAGCTTCTTTCTCTTTGTTATCGGAGGATATTTCCTTTGGCCCTATTGTCTTCAACGGGATCCGAAATAGCTGTTCACAGATTCCACAGAAATAAGGCTAGCAAAGAGATCAACTAAATACAGATGTAACTCTGTGAGATGAATTAACAGAACACTAAGCAGTTTCTCAGAAAGCTTCTTTCCAGATTTCATCTGAGGATATTTCCTTTTTCATCATAGCCCTCTATGCGCTTCCAAATATCACCTTGCCAATTCCACAAGAACTGTCTTAGCGAAAGGCTTCTTGAGGGGAAAGGTGTAACTCTGTGAGATGATTTCACAGAACACAAAGAAGTTTCTCAGAAAGCTTCTTTCTCTTTGTTATCGGAGGATATTTCCTTTGGCCCTATAGTCTTCTAAGGGATCCGAAATATCTGTTCCCAGATTCCACAGAAATAAGGTTAGCAAAGAAATCCACGAAATACAGATGTAACTCTGTGAGATGAATTAACAGAACACTAAGAAGTTTCTCAGAAAGCTTCTTTCCAGATTTCATCTGAGGATATTTCCTTTTTCACCGTAGCCCACAATGGTCTTCCAAATATCACTTTGCCAATTCCACAAGAACTGTCTTAGCGAAAGGCTTCTTGAGGGGAAAGCTGTAACTCTGTGAGATGATTTCACAGAACACAAAGAAGTTTCTCAGAAAGCTTCTTTCTCTTTCTTATCGGAGGATATTTCCTTTGGCCCTATAGTCTTCTAAGGGATCCGAAATATCTGTTCTCAGATTCCGCAGAAATAAGGCTAGGAAAGAGATCCACGAAATTCATATGTAACTCTGTGAGATGAATTAACAGAACACTAAGCAGTTTCTCAGAAAGCTTCTTTCCAGATTTCATCTGAGGATATTTCCTTTTTCATCATAGCCCTCTATGCGCTTCCAAATATCACTTTGCCAATACCACAAGAAATGTCTTAGCGAAAGGCTTCTTGAGGGGAAAGCTTAACTCTGTGAGATGATTTCACAGAACACAAAGAAGTTTCTCAGAAAGCTTCTTTCTCTTTGTTATCGGAGGATATTTCGTTTGACTCTATAGTCTTCTAAGGGATCCGAAATATCTATTCTCAGATTCCACGGAAATAAGGCTAGCAAAGAATTCCAAGAAATACAGATGTAACTCTGTGAGATGAATTAACAGAACACTAAGCAGTTTCTCAGAAATCTTCTTTCCAGATATCATCTGAGGATATTTCCTTTTTAACCCCAGTCCTCTACGGGCTTCCAAATATCACTTTGCCAATTCCACAAGAACTGTCTTAGCGAAAGGCTTCTTGTGGGTAAAGCTGCAACTCTGTGAGATGATTTCACAAAACACAAAGGAGTTTCTCAAGAAGCTTCTTTCTCTTTGTTATCGGAGGATATTTCCTTTGGCCCTATAGTCTTCAAAGAGATCCGAAATATCTGTTCTCATATGCCACAGAAATAACGCTAGCAAAGAGATCCACGAAATACAGATGTAACTCTGTGAGATGAATTAACAGAACCCTAAGCAGTTTCTCAGAAAGCTTCTTTCCAGATTTCATCTGAAAACATTTCCTTTTTCAGCATAGCCCTCTATGGGCTTCCAAATATCACTTTGCCAATTCCACAACAACTGTCTTCGCGAAAGGCTTCTTGAGGGGTAAGCTGTAACTCTGTGAGATGATTTCACAGAACACAAAGAAGTTTCTTAGAAAGCTTCTTTCTCCTTTTATCGGAGGATATTTCCTTTGGCCCTATAGTCTTCTAAGGGATCCGAAATATCTGTTCTCAGATTCCACAGAAATAACGCTAGCAAAGAGATGCACGAAATACAGATATAACTCTGTGAGATGAATTAACAGAACACTAAGCAGTTTCTCAGAAAGCTTCTTTCCAGATTTCAGCTGAGGATATTTCCTTTTTCACCAAAGCCCTCTATGCACTTCCAAATATCACTTTGCCAATTCCACAAGAACTGTCTTAGCGAAAGGCTTCTTGAGGGGAAAGTTGTAACTCTGTGAGATGATTTCACAGAACACAAAGAAGTTTCTTAGAAAGCTTCTTTCTCTTTGTTATCGGAGGATATTTCCTTTGGCCCTATAGTCTTCTAAGGGATCCGAAATATCTGTTCTCAAATTCCACAGAAATAAGGCTAGTAAAGAGATCCACGAAATACAGATGTTACTCTGTGAGATGAATTAACAGAACACTAAGCAGTTTCTCAGAAAGCTTCTTTCCAGATTTCATGAGAGAATATTTCCTTTTTCACCATAGCCCTCTATGGGCTTCCAAACATCACTTTGCCAATTCCACAAGAACTGTCTTAGCAAAGGCTTCTTGAGGGGAAAGCTGTAACTCTGTGAGATGATTTCACAGAACACAAAGAAGTTTCTCAGAAAGCTTCTTTCTCTTTGTTATCAGAGTATATGTTCTTTGGCCCTAGAGTCTTCAAAGGGATCCAACATATCTGTTCTCAGATTCCACAGAAATAAGGCTAGCAAAGAGATCCACAAAATACAGATGTAACTCTGTGAGATGAATTAAAAGAAAACTAAGCAGTTTCTCAGAAAGCTTCTTTCCAGATTTCATCTGAGGATATTGCCTTTTTCACCGTAGCCCTCTATGCCCTTCCAAATATCACTTTGCCAATTCCACAAGAACTGTCTTAGCGAAAGGCGTCTTGAGGGGAAAGCTGTAACTCTGTGAGATTATTTCACAGAACACAAAGGAGTTTCTCATAAAGCTTCTTTCTCTTTTTTATCGGAGGATATTTCCTTTGGCCCTATAGTCTTCAAAGGGATCCGAAATATCTGTTCTCAGGTTCCACAGAAATAAGGCTAGCAAAGAGATCCACGAAATACAGATGTAACTCTTTGAGATGAATTAACAGAACACTAAGAAATTTCTCAGAAAGCTTCTTTCCAGATTTCATCTGAGGATATTTCCTTTTTCACCGTAGCCCTCTATGCGCTCCCAAATATCACTTTGCCAATTCCACAAGAACTGTCTTAGCGAAAGGCTTCTTGTGGGTAAAGCTGTAACTCTGTGAGATGATTTCACAAAACACAAAGGAGTTTCTCAAGAAGCTTCTTTCTCTTTGTTATCGGAGGTTATTTCCTTTGGCCCTATAGCCTTCAAAGGGATCCGAAATATCTGTTCTCAGATTCCACAGAAATAACGCTAGCAAAGAGATCCACAAAATACAAATGTAACTCTGTGAGGTGAATTAACAGAACACTAAGCAGTTTCTCAGAAAGCTTCTTTCCAGATTTCATCTGAGAACATTTCCTTTTTCAGCATAGCCCTCTATGGGCTTCCAAATATCACTTTGTCAATTCCACAACAACTGTCGCAGCGAAAGGCTTCTTGAGGGGAAAGCTGTAACTCTGTGAGATGATTTCACAGAACACAAAGGAGTTTCTCAGAAAGCTTCTTTCTCTTTTTTATCGGAGGATATTTCCTTTGGCCCTATAGTCTTCTAAGGGATCCGAAATATCTGTTCTCAGATTCCACAGAAATAAGGCTAGCAAAGAGATCCACGAAATACAGATGTAAGTATTTGAGATGAATTAACAGAACACTAAGAATTTTCTCAGAACTCTTCTTTCCAGATTTCATCTGAGAACATTTCCTTTTTCACCATTGCCCTCTATGGGCTTCCAAATATCACTTTGCCAATTCCACAAGAACTGTCTTAGCGAAAGGCTTCTTGAGGGGAAAGCTGTAACTCTGTGAGATGATTTCACAGACACAAAGAAGTTTTTCAGAAAACTTCCTTCTATTTGTTATCGGAGGATATTTCCTTTGACCCTATAGTCTTCAAAGGGAACCGAAATATATGTTCTCAGATTCCACAGAAATAATGCTAGCAAAGAGATCCACGAAATACAGATGTAACTCTGTGAGATGAGTTAACAGAACACTAAGGAGTTTCTCAGAAAGCTTCTTTACAGATTTCATCTGAGGATATTTCCTTTTTTAACCATAGCCCTCCAAGGGATTTCAAATATCAATTTGCCAATTCCACAAGAACTGTCTAAGCGAAAGGCTTCTTGAGGAGAAAGCTGTAACTCTGTGAGATGATTTCACAGAACACAAAGAAATTTTTCAGAAAGCTTCTTTCTCTTTGTTATCAGAGGATATTTCCTTTGGCCCTATAGTCTTCAACGGGATCCGAAATAGCTGTTCTCAGATTCCACAGAAATAAGGCTAGCAAAGAGATCAACTAAATACAGATGTAACTCTGTGAGATGAAATAACAGAACACTAAGCAGTTTCTCAGAAAGCCTCTTTCCAGATTTCAACTGAGGATATTTCCTTTTTCACCATAGCCCTCTAAGGGCTTCCAAATATCACCTTGCCAATTCCACAAGAACTGTCTTAGAGACAGGCTTCTTGAGGGGAAAGCTGTAACTCTGTGAGATGATTTCACAGAACACAAAGAAATTTCTCAGAAAGCTTCTTTCTCTTTGATATCGGAGTTTATTTCCTTTGGCCCTACAGTCTTCAAATGGATCCGAAATATCTGTTCTCAGATTCCACAGAAATAAGGCTAGCAAACAGATCCACGAAATACAGATGTAACTCTGTGAGATGAATTAACAGAACACTAAGCAGTTTCTCAGAAAGCTTCTTTCCAGATTTCATCTGAGGATATTTCCTTTTTCATCATAGCCCTCTATGCACTTCCAAATATCACCTTGCCAATTCCACAAGAACTGTCTTAGCGAAAGGCTTCTTGAGGGGAAAGCTGTAACTCTGTGAGATGATTTCACAGTACACAAAGAAGTTTCTCAGAAAGCTTCTTTCTCTTTGATATCGGAGGATATTTCCTTTGGCCCTATGGTCTTCTAAGGGATCCGAAATATCTGTTCTCAGATTCCACAGAAATAAGGCTAGCAAAGAGATCCACGAAATACAGATGTAAGTATTTGAGATGAATTAACAGAACACTAAGTATTTTCTCAGAAAGCTTCTTTCCAGATTTCATCTGAGAACATTTCCTTTTTCACCCTAGCCCTCTAAGGGCTACCAAATATCACTTTGCCAATTCCAAAACAACTGTCTTAGCGAAAGGCTTCTGAGGGGAAAGCTGTAACTCTGTGAGATGATTTCACAGAACACAAAGAAGTTTCTCAGAAAGCTTCTTTCTCTTTGATATCCGAGTTTATTTCCTTTGGCCCTACAGTCTTCAAAGGGATCCGAAATATCTGTTCTCAGATTCCACAGAAATAAGGCTAGCAAACATATCCACGAAATACAGATGTAACTCTGTGAGATGAATTAACAGAACACTAAGCAGTTTCTCAGAAAGCTTCTTTCCAGATTTCATCTGAGGATATTTCCTTTTTCATCATAGCCCTCTATGCACTTCCAAATTTCACCTTGCCAATTCCACAAGAACTGTCTTAGCGAAAGGCTTCTTGAGGGGAAAGCTGTAACTCTGTGAGATGATTTCACAGAACACAAAGAAGTTTCTCAGAAAGCTTCCTTCTCTTTGTTATCGGGGGATATTTCCTTTGACCCTATATTCTTCAAACGGATCCGAAATATCTGTTCTCAGATTCCACAGAAATAAGGCTAGCAAAGAGATCAACTAAATACAGATGTAACTCTGTGAGATGAATTAGCAGAACACTAAGCAGTTTCTCGGAAAGCTTATTTCCAGATTTCATCTGAGGATATTTCCTTTTTCACCATAGCCCTCCATGGGATTTCAAATATCAATTTGCAAATTCCACAAGAACTGTCTAAGCGAAAGGCTTCTTGAGGAGAAAGCTGTAACTCTGTAAAATGATTTCACAGAACACAAAGAAATTTCTCAGAAAGCTTCTTTCTCTTTGTTATCGGAGGATATTTCCTTTGGCCCTATTGTCTTCAACGGGATCCGAAATAGCTGTTCACAGATTCCACAGAAATAAGGCTAGCAAAGAGATCAACTAAATACAGATGTAACTCTGTGAGATGAATTAACAGAACACTAAGCAGTTTCTCAGAAAGCTTCTTTCCAGATTTCATCTGAGGATATTTCCTTTTTCATCATAGCCCTCTATGCGCTTCCAAATATCACCTTGCCAATTCCACAAGAACTGTCTTAGCGAAAGGCTTCTTGAGGGGAAAGGTGTAACTCTGTGAGATGATTTCACAGAACACAAAGAAGTTTCTCAGAAAGCTTCTTTCTCTTTGTTATCGGAGGATATTTCCTTTGGCCCTATAGTCTTCTAAGGGATCCGAAATATCTGTTCCCAGATTCCACAGAAATAAGGTTAGCAAAGAAATCCACGAAATACAGATGTAACTCTGTGAGATGAATTAACAGAACACTAAGAAGTTTCTCAGAAAGCTTCTTTCCAGATTTCATCTGAGGATATTTCCTTTTTCACCGTAGCCCACAATGGTCTTCCAAATATCACTTTGCCAATTCCACAAGAACTGTCTTAGCGAAAGGCTTCTTGAGGGGAAAGCTGTAACTCTGTGAGATGATTTCACAGAACACAAAGAAGTTTCTCAGAAAGCTTCTTTCTCTTTCTTATCGGAGGATATTTCCTTTGGCCCTATAGTCTTCTAAGGGATCCGAAATATCTGTTCTCAGATTCCGCAGAAATAAGGCTAGGAAAGAGATCCACGAAATTCATATGTAACTCTGTGAGATGAATTAACAGAACACTAAGCAGTTTCTCAGAAAGCTTCTTTCCAGATTTCATCTGAGGATATTTCCTTTTTCATCATAGCCCTCTATGCGCTTCCAAATATCACTTTGCCAATACCACAAGAAATGTCTTAGCGAAAGGCTTCTTGAGGGGAAAGCTTAACTCTGTGAGATGATTTCACAGAACACAAAGAAGTTTCTCAGAAAGCTTCTTTCTCTTTGTTATCGGAGGATATTTCGTTTGACTCTATAGTCTTCTAAGGGATCCGAAATATCTATTCTCAGATTCCACGGAAATAAGGCTAGCAAAGAATTCCAAGAAATACAGATGTAACTCTGTGAGATGAATTAACAGAACACTAAGCAGTTTCTCAGAAATCTTCTTTCCAGATATCATCTGAGGATATTTCCTTTTTAACCCCAGTCCTCTACGGGCTTCCAAATATCACTTTGCCAATTCCACAAGAACTGTCTTAGCGAAAGGCTTTTTGTGGGTAAAGCTGCAACTCTGTGAGATGATTTCACAAAACACAAAGGAGTTTCTCAAGAAGCTTCTTTCTCTTTGTTATCGGAGGATATTTCCTTTGGCCCTATAGTCTTCAAAGAGATCCGAAATATCTGTTCTCATATGCCACAGAAATAACGCTAGCAAAGAGATCCACGAAATACAGATGTAACTCTGTGAGATGAATTAACAGAACCCTAAGCAGTTTCTCAGAAAGCTTCTTTCCAGATTTCATCTGAAAACATTTCCTTTTTCAGCATAGCCCTCTATGGGCTTCCAAATATCACTTTGCCAATTCCACAACAACTGTCTTCGCGAAAGGCTTCTTGAGGGGTAAGCTGTAACTCTGTGAGATGATTTCACAGAACACAAAGAAGTTTCTTAGAAAGCTTCTTTCTCCTTTTATCGGAGGATATTTCCTTTGGCCCTATAGTCTTCTAAGGGATCCGAAATATCTGTTCTCAGATTCCACAGAAATAACGCTAGCAAAGAGATGCACGAAATACAGATATAACTCTGTGAGATGAATTAACAGAACACTAAGCAGTTTCTCAGAAAGCTTCTTTCCAGATTTCAGCTGAGGATATTTCCTTTTTCACCAAAGCCCTCTATGCACTTCCAAATATCACTTTGCCAATTCCACAAGAACTGTCTTAGCGAAAGGCTTCTTGAGGGGAAAGTTGTAACTCTGTGAGATGATTTCACAGAACACAAAGAAGTTTCTTAGAAAGCTTCTTTCTCTTTGTTATCGGAGGATATTTCCTTTGGCCCTATAGTCTTCTAAGGGATCCGAAATATCTGTTCTCAAATTCCACAGAAATAAGGCTAGTAAAGAGATCCACGAAATACAGATGTTACTCTGTGAGATGAATTAACAGAACACTAAGCAGTTTCTCAGAAAGCTTCTTTCCAGATTTCATGAGAGAATATTTCCTTTTTCACCATAGCCCTCTATGGGCTTCCAAACATCACTTTGCCAATTCCACAAGAACTGTCTTAGCAAAGGCTTCTTGAGGGGAAAGCTGTAACTCTGTGAGATGATTTCACAGAACACAAAGAAGTTTCTCAGAAAGCTTCTTTCTCTTTGTTATCAGAGTATATGTTCTTTGGCCCTAGAGTCTTCAAAGGGATCCAACATATCTGTTCTCAGATTCCACAGAAATAAGGCTAGCAAAGAGATCCACAAAATACAGATGTAACTCTGTGAGATGAATTAAAAGAAAACTAAGCAGTTTCTCAGAAAGCTTCTTTCCAGATTTCATCTGAGGATATTGCCTTTTTCACCGTAGCCCTCTATGCCCTTCCAAATATCACTTTGCGAATTCCACAAGAACTGTCTTAGCGAAAGGCGTCTTGAGGGGAAAGCTGTAACTCTGTGAGATTATTTCACAGAACACAAAGGAGTTTCTCATAAAGCTTCTTTCTCTTTTTTATCGGAGGATATTTCCTTTGGCCCTATAGTCTTCAAAGGGATCCGAAATATCTGTTCTCAGGTTCCACAGAAATAAGGCTAGCAAAGAGATCCACGAAATACAGATGTAACTCTTTGAGATGAATTAACAGAACACTAAGAAATTTCTCAGAAAGCTACTTTCCAGATTTCATCTGAGGATATTTCCTTTTTCACCATAGCCCTCTATGCGCTCCCAAATATCACTTTGCCAATTCCACAAGAACTGTCTTAGCGAAAGGCTTCTTGTGGGTAAAGCTGTAACTCTGTGAGATGATTTCACAAAACACAAAGGAGTTTCTCAAGAAGCTTCTTTCTCTTTGTTATCGGAGGTTATTTCCTTTGGCCCTATAGCCTTCAAAGGGATCCGAAATATCTCTTCTCAGATTCCACAGAAATAACGCTAGCAAAGAGATCCACAAAATACAAATGTAACTCTGTGAGGTGAATTAACAGAACACTAAGCAGTTTCTCAGAAAGCTTCTTTCCAGATTTCATCTGAGAACATTTCCTTTTTCAGCATAGCCCTCTATGGGCTTCCAAATATCACTTTGTCAATTCCACAACAACTGTCGCAGCGAAAGGCTTCTTGAGGGGAAAGCTGTAACTCTGTGAGATGATTTCACAGAACACAAAGGAGTTTCTCAGAAAGCTTCTTTCTCTTTTTTATCGGAGGATATTTCCTTTGGCCCTATAGTCTTCAAAGGGATCCGAAATATCTGTTCTCAGGTTCCACAGAAATAAGGCTAGCAAAGAGATCCACGAAATACAGATGTAACTCTGTGAGATGAATTAACAGAACACTAAGCAGTTTCTCAGAAAGCTTCTTTACAGATTTCATCTGAGGATATTTCCTTTTTCACCATAGCCCTCTATGTGCTTCCAAATATCACTTTGCCAATTCCACAAGAACTGTCTTAGCGAAAGGCTTCTTGAGGGGAAAGCTGTAACTCTGTGAGATGATTTCACAGAACACAAAGAAGTTTCTCAGAAAGCTTCTTTCTCTTTGTTATCGGAGGATATTTCCTTTGGCCCTATATTCTTCTAAGGGATCCGAAATATCTGTTCACAGATTCCACAGAAATAAGGCTAGCAAAGAGATCCAAGAAATACAGATGTAACTCTGTGAGATGAATTAACAGAACACTAAGTAGTTTCTCAGAAAGCTTCTTTTCGGATTTCATCTGAGGATACTTCCTTTTTCACCATAGCCCTCTCTGTGCTTCCAAATATCACTTTGCCAATTCCACAAGAACTGTCTTACCGAAAGGCTTCTTGAGGGGAAAGGCGTAACTCTGTGAGATGATTTCACAGAACACAAAGAAGTTTCTCAGAAAGCTTCTTTCTCTTTGTTATCGGAGGATATTTCCTTTGGCCTATTATCTTCTAAGGGATCCGAAATATCTGTTCTCAGATTCCACAGAAATGAGGCTAGCAAAGAGATCCTCGAAATACAGATGTAACTCTGTGAGATGAATTAACAGAACACTAAGCAGTTTCTCAGAAAGCTTCTTTCCAGATTTCATCTGAGAACATTTCCTTTTTCACCATAGCCCTCTATGCACTTCCAAATATCACTTTGCCAATTCCACAAGAACTGTCTTAGCGAAAGACTTCTTGAGGGGAAAGCTGTAACTCTGTTAGATTATTTCAGAGAACACAAAGAAGTTTCTTAGAAAGCTTCTTTCTTTTTTTATCGGAGGATATTTCCTTTGGCCCTACAGTCTTCTAAGGGATCCGAAATATCTGTTCTCAGATTCCACAGAAATAATGCTAGCAAAGAGATCCACGAAATACAGATGTAACTCTGTGAGGTGAATTAACAGAACACTAAGCAGTTTCTCAGAAAGCTTCTTTCCAGATTTCATCTGAGAACATTTCCTTTTTCAGCATAGCCCTCTATGGGCTTCCAAATATCACTTTGCCAATTCCACAACAACTGTCTTAGCGAAAGGCTTCTTGAGGGGATAGCTATAATTCTGTGAGATGATTTCACAGAACACAAAGAAGTTTCTAAGAAAGCTTCTTTCCCTTTGTTATCGGAGTATATTTCCTTTGGCCCTAGAGTCTTCAAAGGGATCCAAAATATCTGTTCTCAGATTCCACAGAAATAAGGCTAGCAAAGAGATCCACGAAATACAGATGTAACACTGTGAGATGAATTAACGGAACACTAAGCAGTTTCTCAGAACGCTTCTTCCAGATTTCATCTGAGGATATTTCCTTTTTCAACATAGCCCTCTATGCGCTTCCAAATATCACTTTGCCAATTCCACAAGAACTGTCTTAGCGAAAGGCTTCTGGAGTGGAAAGCTGTAACTCTGTGTGATGATTTCACAGAACACCAAGAAGTTTCTCAGAAAGCTTCTTTCTCTTTGTTATCAGAGGATATTTCCTTTGGTTCTATTGTCTTCTAAGGGATACGAAATATCTCTTCAGAGATTCCAAAGAAATAAGGCTAGCAAAGAGATCCACGAAATACAGATGTAACTCTGTGAGATGAATTTACAGAACACTAAGCAGTTTATCAGAAAGCTTCTTTCCAGATTTCAACTGAGGATATTTCCTTTTTCACCATAGCCCTCTATGGGCTTCCAAATATCACTTTGCCAATTCCACAAGAACTGTCTTACCGAAAGGCTTCTTGAGGGGAAAGCTGTAACTCTGTGAGATGATGTCACAGAACACAAAGAAGTTTCTCAGAAAGCTTCTTTCTCCTTGTTATCGGAGTATATTTCCTTTGGCCCTAGAGTCTTCAAGGGGATCCAAAATATCTGTTCTCAGATTCCACAGAAATAAGGCTAGCAAAGAGATCCACAAAATACAGATGTAACTCTGTGAGATGAATTAAAAGAACACTAAGCAGTTTCTCAGAAACCTTCTTTCCAGATTTCATCTGAGGATAATTCCTTTTTCACCGTAGCCCTCTATGCCCTTCCAAATATCACTTTGCCAATTCCACAAGAACTGTCTTAGCGAAAGGCGTCTTGAGGGGAAAGCTGTAACTCTGTGAGATTATTTCACAGAACACAAAGGAGTATCTCAGAAAGCTTCTTTCCCTTTTTTATCGGAGGATATTTCAATTGGTCCTATAGTCTTCAAAGGCATCCGAAATATCTGTTCTCAGGTTCCACAGAAATAAGGCTAGCAAAGAGATCCACGAAATACAGATGTAACTCTGTGAGATGAATTAACAGAACACTAAGCAGTTTCTCAGAAAGCTTCTTTACAGATTTCATCTTAGGATATTTCCTTTTTCACCACAGCCCTCTATGGGCTTCCAAACATCACTTTGCCAATTCCACAACAACTGTCTTAGCGACAGGCTTCTTGAGGGGAAAGCTGTAACTCTGTGAGATGATTTCACAGAACACAAAGGAGTTTCTCAGAAAGCTTCTTTCTCTTTGTTATCGGAGGATATTTCTTTGGCCCTATAGTCTTCAAAGGGATCCGAAATATCTGTTCTCAGATTCCACAGAAATAAGGCTAGCAAAGAGATCCACGAAATACAGATGTAACTCTGTGAGATGAATTAACAGAACACTAAGCAGTTTCTCAGAAAGCTTCATTCCAGATTTCATCTGAGGATATTTCCTTTTTCACCATAGCCCTCTATGCGCTTCCAAATATCACTTTGCCAATTCCACAAGAACTCTCTTAGCGAAAGGCTTCTTGAGGGGAAAGCTGTAACTCTGTGAGATGATTTCACAGAACACAAAGAAGTTTCGCAGAAAGCTTCTTTCTCTTTGTCATCGGAGGATATTTCCTTTGGCCCTAGAGTCTTCAAAGGATCCGAAATATCTGTTCTCAGATTCCACAGAAATAACGCTAGCAAAGAGATCCACAAAATAGAGATGTAACTCTGTGAGATGAATTAACAGAACACTAAGCAGTTTCTCAGAAAGCTTCTTTCAAGATTTCATCTGAGGATATTTCCTTTTTCACCATAGCCCTCTCTGGGCTTCCAAATATCACTTTGCCAATTCCACAAGAAGTGTTGTAGCGAAAAGCTTCTTGAGGGGAAAGCTGTAACTCTGTGAGATGATTTCACAGAAAACAAAGAAGTTTTTCAGAAAGTTTCTTTCTCTTTGATATCGGAGTTTATTTGCTTTGGCACTATAGTCTTCAAAGGGATCCGAAATATCTCTTCTCAGATTAAACAGAAATAAGGCTAGCAAAGAGATCCACGAAATACAGATGTAACTCTGTGAGATGAATTAACAGAACACTAAGCAGTTTCTCAGAAAGTTTCTTTCCAGATTTCATCTGAGAACATTTCCTTTTTCACCATAGCCCTCCATGGGCTTCCAAATATCACTTTGCCAATTCCACTAGAACTGTCTTAGCGACACGCCTCTTGAGGGGAAAGCTGTAACTCTGTGAGATGATTTCACAGAACACAAAGGAGTTTCTCAGAAAGCTTCTCTCTCTTTGTTATCGGAGGATATTTCCTTTGGCCCTATAGTCTTCAAAGGGATCCGAAATATCTGTTCTCAGATTCCACAGAAAAAAGGCTAGCAAAGAGATCCACGAAATACAGATGTAACTCTGTGAGATGAATTAACAGAACACTAAGCAGTTTCTCAGAAAGCTTCTTTCCAGATTTCATCTGAGGATATTTCCTTTTTCACCGTAGCCCTCTATGCGCTTCCAAATATCACTTTGCCAATTCCACAAGAACTCTCTTAGCGAAAGTCTTCTTGAGGGGAAAGCTGTAACTCTGTGAGATGATTTCAAAGAACACAAAGAAGTTTCTCAGAAAGCTTCTTTCTATTTGTTATCGGAGGATATTTCCTTTCCCCTATAGTCTTCAAAGGGATCCGAAATATCTGTTCTCAGATTCCACAGAAATAACGCTATCAAAGAGATCCACGAAATACAGATGTAACTCTGTGAGATGAATTAACAGAACACTAAGCAGTTTCTCAGAAAGCTTCTTTCCAGATTTCATCTGAGGATATTTCCTTTTTCACCACAGCCCTCTGTGGGCTTCCAAATATCACTTTGAAATTTCCACAAGAACTGTCTTAGCGAAAGGCTTCTTGAGGGGAAAGCTGTAACTCTGTGAGATGATTTCACAGAACACAAAGAATTTTCTCAGAAAGCTTCTTTCTCTTTGTTATCGGAGGATATTTCCTTTGACCCTATATACTTCTAAGGGATTCGAAATGTCTGTTCTCAGATTCCACAGAAATAAGGGTAGCAAAGAGATCCACGAAATAGAGATATAACTCTGTGAGATGAATTAACAGAACACTAAGCAATTTCTCAGAAAGATTCCTTCCAGATTTCATCTGAGAATATTTCCTTTTTCACCATAGCCCTCTATGCACTTCCAAATATCACTTTGCCAATTCCACAAGAACTGTCTTAGCGAAAGTCTTCTTGAGGGGGAAGCTGTAACTGTGGGAGACGATTTCACAGAACACAAAGAAGTTTCTTAGAAAGCTTCTTTCTCTTTGTTATCGGAGGATATTTCCTTTGGCCCTATAGTCTTCAAAGGGATCCGAAATATCTATTCTCAGATTCCACAGAAATAAGGCTAGCAATGAGATCCAAGAAATACAGATGTAACTCTTTGAGATGAATTAACAGAACACTAAGCAGTTTCTCAGAAAGCTTCTTTCCAGATTTCATCTGAGAACATTTCCTTTTTCACCATAGCCCTGTATGGGCTTCCAAATATCACTTTGCCAATTCCACAACAACTGTCTTAGCGAAAGGCTTCTTGAGGGGAAAGCTGTAACTCTGTGAGATGATTTCACAGAACACAAAGAAGTTTCTCAGAAATCTTCTTTCTCTTTGTCATCGGACGATATTTCCTTTGGCCCTAGAGTCTTCAAAGGATCCAAAATATCTGTTCTCAGATTCCACAGAAATAACGCTAGCAAAGACATCCACAAAATAGAGATGTAACTCTGAGAGATGAATTAACAGAACATTAAGCAGTTTCTCAGAAAGCTTCTCTCCAGATTTCATCTGAGGATATTTCCTTTTTCACCATAGCCCTCTATGGGCTTCCAAATATCACTTTGCCAATTCCACAAGAACTGTCTTAGCGAAAGGCTTCTTGAGGGGAAAGCTGTAACTCTGTGAGATGATTTCACAGAACACAAAGAAGTTTCTCAGAAAGTTTCTTTCTCTTTGATATCGGAGTTTATTTTCTTTGGCCCTATAGTCTTCAAAGGGATCGGAAATATCAGTTCTCAGATTCCACAGAAATAAGGCTAGCAAAGAGATCCACGAAATACAGATGTAACTCTGTGAGATGAATTAACAGAACACTAAGCAGTTTCTCAGAAAGCTTCTTTCCAGATTTCATCTGAGAACATTTCCTTTTTCACCATAGCCCTCTATGGGCTTCCAAATATCACTTTGCCAATTCCACAACAACTGTCTTAGCGAAAGGATTCTAGAGGGGAAAGCTGTAACTCTGTGAGATGATTTCACAGAACACAAAGAAGTTTCTCAGAAAGCTTCTTTCTCTTTGTTATCGGAGGATATTTCCTTTGGCCCTATAGTCTTCAAAGGAATCCAAAATATCTGTTCCCAGATTCCACAGAAATAACGCTAGCAAAGAGATCCACAAAATACAGATGTAAGTCTGTGAGATGAATTAACAGAACACTAAGCAGTTTTTCAGGAAGCTTCTTTCCAGATTTCATCTGAGGATATTTCCTTTTTCACCATAGCCCTCTATGGGCTTCCAAATATCACTTTGCCAATTCCACAACAACTGTCTTAGCGAAAGGCTTCTTGAGAGGAAAGCTGTAACTCTGTGAGATGATTTCACAGAACACAAAGAAGTTTCTCAGAAAGCTTCTTTCTCTTTGTTATCGGAGGATATTTCCTTTGGCCCTATAGTCTTCAAAGGGATCCGAAATATCAGTTCTCAGATTCCACAGAAATAAGGCTAGCAAAGAGATCCACGAAATTCATATGTAACTCTGTGAGATGAATTAACAGAACACTAAGCAGTTTCTCAGAAAGCTTCTTTCCAGATTTCTTCTGAGGATATTTCCTTTTTCCCCATGGCCCTCTATGGTCTTCCAAATATCACTTTGCCAATACCACAACAATTGTCTTAGCGAAAGGCTTCCTGAGGGGAAAGCTGTAACTCTGTGAGATGATTTCACAGAACGCAAAGAAGTTTCTCAGAAAGCTTCTTTCTCTTTCGTATCGGAGGATATTTCCTTTGGCCCTATATTCTTCTAAGGGATCCGAAATATCTGTTCTCAGATTCCACAGAAATAAGGCTAGCAAAGAGATCCACGAAATACAGATGTAACTCTGTGAGATTAATTAACAGAACACTAACAAGTTTCTCAGAAAGCTTCTTTCCAGATTTCATCGTGGGATATTTCCTTTTTCACCATAGCCCACTATGGGCTTCCAAATATCACTTTGCCAATTCCACAACAACTGTCTTAGCGAAAGGCTTCTTGAGGGGAAAGCTGTAACTCTTTGAGATGATTTCACAGAACACAAAGAAGTTTCTAAGAAAGCTTCTTTCTCTTTGTTATCGGACGATAATTCCTTTGGCACTATATTCTTCTAAGGGATCCGAAATATCTGTTCAGAGATTCCACAGAAATAAGGCTAGCAAAGAGATCCACGAAATACAGATGTAACTCTGTGAGATGAATTAACGGAACACTAAGCAGTTTCTCAGAAAGCTTCTTTCCAGACTTCATCTGAGGATATTTCCTTTTTCACCATAGCCCTCTATGCGCTTCCAAATATCACTTTGCCAATTCCACAAGAACTGTCTTAGCGAAAGGCTTCTTGAGAGGATAGCTGTAAATCTGTGAGATGATTTCACAGAACACAAAGAAGTTTCTCAGAAAGCTTTTTTCTCTTTGTTATCGGAGGATATTTCCTTTGGCCCTATATTCTTCTAAGGGATCCGAAATATCTGTTCTCAGATTCCACAGAAATAAGGCTAGCAAAGAGATCCACGAAATACTTATGCAACTCTGTGAGGTGAATTAACAGAACACTAAGCAGTTTCTCAGAAAGCTTATTTCCAGATTTCATCTGTGGATATTTCCTTTTTCACCATAGCCCTTTATGGGCTTCCAAATATCACTTTCTCAATTCCACAACAGCTGTCTTAGCGAAAGGCTTCTTGAGGGGAAAGCTGTAAATCTGTGAGATGATTTCACAGAACACAAAGGAGTTTCTCAGAAAGCTTCTTTCTCTTTGTTATCGGAGGATATTTCCTTTGGCCCTATAGTCTTCAAAGGGATCCGAAATATCTGTTCTCAGATTCCAGAGAAATAAGTCTTGCAAAGAGATCCACGAAACTCATATGTAACTCTGTGAGATGAATTAAGAGAACACTAAGCAGTTCCTCAGAAAGCTTCTTTCCAGATTTCATCTGAGGATATTTCCTTTTTCACCATAGCCCTCTATGCTCTTCTAAATATCACTTTGCCAATCCCACAAGAACTGTCTTAGCGAAAGGCTTCTTGAGGGGAAAGCTGTAACTCTGTGAGATGATTTCACAGAACACAAAGAAGTTTCTCAGAAAGTTTCTTTCTCTTTGTCATCGGAGGATATTTCCTTTGGCCCTATAGTCTTCTAAGGGATCCGAAATATCAGTTCTCAGATTACACAGAAATAAGGCTAGCAAAGAAATCCAAGAAATACAGAGGTAACACTGTGAGATAAATTAACAGAACACTAAGCAGTTTCTCAGAAAGCTTCTTTGAAGATTTCATCTTAGGATATTTCCTTTTTCACCATAGCCCTCTATGGGCTTCCAAATATCACTTTGCCAATTCCACAACAACTGTCTTAGCGAAAGGGTTCTTGAGGGGAAAGCTGTAACTCTGTGAGATGATTTCACAGAACACAAGGAAGTTTCTCAGAAAGCTTCTTTCTCTTTGTTATCGGAGGATATTTCCTTTGGCCCTAGAGTCTTCAAAGGGATCCAAAATATCTGTTCTCAGATTCCACAGAAATAAGGCTAGCAAAGAGATCCTCGAAATTCATATGTAACTCTGTGAGATGAATTAACAGAACACTAACCAGTTTCTCAGAAAGCTTTTTTGCAGATTTCATCTGAGGATATTTCCTTTTTAACCATAGCCCTCTATGCGCTTCCAAATATCACTTTGCCAATTCCACAAGAACTGTCTTAGCGAAAGGCTTCTTGAGGGGAAAGCTGTAACTCTGTGAGATGATTTAACAGAACACAAAGAAGTTTCTCAGAAAGTTTCTTTCTCTTTGTCATCGGAGGATATTTCCTTTGGCCCTATAGTCTTCAAAGGGATCCGAAATATCAGTTCTCAGATTCCACAGAAATAAGGCTAGCAAAGAGATCCACGAAATACAGATGTAACTCTGTGAGATGAATTAACAGAACACTAAGCAGTTTCTCAGAAAGCTTCTTTCCAGATTTCATCTGAGGATATTTCCTTTTTCAACATAGCCCTCTATGCGCTTCCAAATATCACTTTGCCAATTCCACAAGAACTCACTAAGGGAAAGGTTTCTTGAGGGGAAAGCTGTAACTCTGTGAGATGATTTCACAGAACACAAAGAAGTTTCTCAGAAAGCTTCTTTCTCTTTGTTATCGGAGGATATTTCCTTTGGCCCTAGAGTCTTCAAAGGATCCAAAATATCTGTTCTCAGATTCCACAGAAATAACGCTAGCAAAGAGATCCACAAAATACAGATGTAACTCTGTGAGATGAATTAACAGAACACTAAGCAGTTTCTCAGAAAGCTTCTTTCCAGATTTCATCTGAGGATACTTCCTTTTTCAAAATAGCCCTCTATGGGCTTCCAAATATCACTTTGCCAATTCCACAAGAACTGTCTTAGCGAAAGGCTTCTTGAGGGGAAAGCTGTAACTCTGTGAGATGATTTCACAGAACACAAAGAAGTTTCTCAGAAAGCTTCTTTCTCTTTATTATCAGAGGATATTTCCTTTGGCCCTATAGTCTTCTAAGGGATCCGAAATATCTGTTCTCAGATTCCACAGAAATAAGGCTAGCAATGAGATCCACGAAATACAGATGTAACTCTGTGAGATGAATTAACAGAAAACAAAGAAGTTTCTAAGAAAGCTTCTTTCCAGATTTCATCTTAGAATATTTCCTTTTCCACCACAGCCCACTATGGGCTTCCAAATATCACTTTGCCAATTCCACAACAACTGTCTTAGCGACATCCTTCTTGAGGGGAAAGCTGTAACTCTGTGAGATGATTTCACAGAACACAAAGGAGTTTCTCAGAAAGCTTCTTTCTCTTTGTTATCGCAGGATATTTCCTTTGGCCCTATAGTATTCTAAGGGAACCGAAATATCAGTTCTCAGATTCCACAGAAATAAGGCTAGCAAAGAGATCCACGAAATTCATATGTAACCCTGTGAGATGAATTAACAGAACACTAAGCAGTTTCTCAGAAAGCTTCTTTCCAGATTTCTTCTGAGGATATTTCCTTTTTCACCATGGCCCTCTATGGTCTTCCAAATATCACTTTGCCAATTCCGCAACAACTGTCTTAGCGAAAGGCTTCTTCAGGGGAAAGCTGTAACTCTGTGAGATGATTTCACAGAACACAAAGAAGTTTCTCAGAAAGCTTCTTTCTCTTTCTTATCGGAGGATATTTCCTTTGGCCCTATATTCTTCTAAGGCATCCGAAATATCTGTTCTCAGATTCCACAGAAATAAGGCTAGCCAAGAGATCCACGAAATACAGATGTAACTCTGTGAGATTAATTAACAGAACACTAACCAGTTTCTCTGAAAGCTTCTTTCCAGATTTCATCGTGGAATATTTCCTTTTTCACCATAGCCCACTATGGGCTTCCAAATATCACTTTGCCAATTCCACAACAACTGTCTTAGCGAAAGGCTTCTTGATGGGAAAGCTGTAACTCTTTGAGATGATTTCACAGAACACAAAGAAGTTTCTAAGAAAGCTTCTTTCTCTTTGTTATCGGAGGATATTTCCTTTGGCACTATATTCTTCTAAGGGATCCGAAATATCTGTTCACAGATTCCACAGAAATAAGGCTAGCAAAGAGATCCACGAAATACAGATGTAACTCTGTGAGATGAATTAACGGAACACTAAGCAGTTTCTCAGAAAGCTTCTTTCCAGACTTCATCTGAGGATATTTCCTTTTTCACCATAGCCCTCTATGCGCTTCCAAATATCACTTTGCCAATTCCACAAGAACTGTCTTAGCGAAACGCTTCTTGAGAGGATAGCTGTAAATCTGTGAGATGATTTCACAGAACACAAAGAAGTTTCTCAGAAAGCTTTTTTCTCTTTGTTATTGGAGGATATTTCCTTTGGCCCTATATTCTTCTAAGGGATCCGAAATATATGTTCTCAGATTCCACAGAAATAAGGCTAGCAAAGAGATCCACGGAATACTTATGTAACTCTGTGAGGTGAATTAACAGAACACTAAGCAGTTTCTCAGAAAGCTTCTTTCCAGATTTCATCTGAGGATATTTCCTTTTTCACCATAGCCCTCTATGCGCTTCCAAATATCACTTTGCCAATCCCACAAGAACTGTCTTAGCGAAAGGCTTCTTGAGGGGAAAGCTGTAACTCTGTGAGATGATTTCACAGAACACAAAGAAGTTTCTCAGAAAGTTTCTTTCTCTTTGTCATCGGAGGATATTTCCTTTGGCCCTATAGTCTTCTAAGGGATCCGAATTATCAGTTCTCAGATTACACAGAAATAAGGCTAGCAAAGAAATCCAAGAAATACAGATGTAACACTGTGAAATAAATTAACAGAACACTAAGCAGTTTCTCAGAAAGCTTCTTTCCAGATTTCATCTCAGGATATTTCCTTTTTCACCACAGCCCTCTATGGGCTGCCAAATATCACTTTGCCAATTCCACAACAACTGTCTTAGCGACAGCCTTCTTGAGGGGAACGCTGTAACTCTGTGAGATGATTTCACAGAACACAAAGGAGTTTCTTAGGAAGCTCCTTTCTCTTTGTTATCGGAGGATATTTCCTTTGGCCCTATAGTCTTCAAAGGGATCCGAAATATCTGTTCTCAGATTCCACAGAAATAAGGCTAGCAAAGAGATCCACGAAATACCGATGTAACTCTGTGAGATGAATTAACAGAACACTAAGCAGTTTCTCAGAAAGCTTCTTTCTAGATTTCATCTGAGAATATTTCCTTTTTCACTATAGCCCTCTATGCGCTTCCAAATATCACTTTTCCAATTCCACAAGAACTGTCTTAGCGAAAGGCTTCTTGAGGGGAAAGCTGTAACTCTGTGAGATGATTTCAAAGAACACAAAGAAGTTTCTCAGAAAGCTTCTTTCTCTTTGTTATCGGAGGATATTTCCTTTCGCCCTATAGTCTTCAAAGGGATCTGAAATATCTGTTCTCAGATTCCACAGAAATAAGGCTAGCAAAGAGATCCTCGAAATTCATATGTAACTCTGTGAGATGAATTAACAGAACACTAACCAGTTTCTCAGAAAGCTTCTTTGCAGATTTCATCTGAGGATATTTCCTTTTTAACCATAGCCCTCTATGCGCTTCCAAATATCATTTTGCCAATTCCACAAGAACTGTCTTAGCGAAAGGTTTCTTGAGGGGGAAGCTGTAACTCTGTGAGATGATTTCACAGAACACAAAGAAGTTTCTCAGAAAGTTTCTTTCTCTTTGTCATCGGAGGATATTTCCTTTGGCCCTATAGTCTTCTAAGGGATCCGAAATATCAGTTCTCAGATTCCACAGAAATAAGGCTAATCAGGAAATCCACGAAATACAGATGTAACACTGTGAGATAAATTAACAGAACACTAAGCAGTTTCTCAGAAAGCTTCTTTCCAGATTTCATCTTAGGATATTTCCTTTTTCATCATAGCCCTCTATGCGCTTCCAAATATCACTTTGCCAATTCCACAACAACTGTCTTAGCGAAAGGCTTCTTGAGGGGAAAGCTGTAACTCTGTGAGATGATTTCACAGAACACAAAGAAGTTTCTCAGAAAGCTTCTTTCTCTTTGTTATCGGAGGATATTTCCTTTGGCCCTAGAGTCTTCAAAGGGATCCAAAATATCTGTTCTCAGATTCCACAGAAATAACGCTAGCAAAGAGATCCACAAAATACAGATGTAATTCTGTGAGATGAATTAACAGAACACTAAGCAGTTTCTCAGAAAGCTTCTTTCCAGATTTCATATGAGGATATTACCTTTTTCACCATAGCCCTCTATGGGCTTCCAAATATCACTTTGCCAATTCTACAAGAACTGTCTTAGCGAAAGGCTTCTTGAGAGGAAAGCTGTAACTCTGTGAGATGATTTCACAGAACACAAAGAAGTTTCTCAGAAAGCTTCTTTCTCTTTGTTATCGGAGGATATTTCCTTTGGCCTCATATTCTTCTAAGGGAACCGAAATATCTGTTCTCAGATTCCACAGAAATAAGGCTAGCAAAGAGATCCACGAAATACAGATGTAACTCTGTGAGATGAATTAACAGAACACTAAGCAGTTTCTAAGAAAGCTTCTTTACAGATTTTATCTGATGATATTTCCTTTTTCACCGCAGCCCTCTATGGGCTTCCAAATATCACTTTTCCAATTCCACAAGAACTGTCTTAGCGAAAGGCTTCATGAGGGGAAAGCTGCAAGTCTGTGAGATGATTTCACAGAACACAAATGAGTTTCTCAGAAAGCTTCTTTCTCTTTGTTATCGGAGGATATTTCCTTTGGCCCTATAGTTTTCAAAGGGATCCGAAATATCTGTTCTCAGATTCCACAGAAATAAGGCTAGCAAAGAGATCCACGAAATACAGATGTAACTCTGTGAGATGAATTAACAGAACACTAAGCAGTTTCTCATAAAGCTTCTTTCCAGATTTCAACTGAGGATATTTCCTTTTTCACCATAGCCCTCTATGCGCTTCCAAATATCACTTTGCCAATTCCACAACAACTGTCTTAGCGAAAGGCTTCTTGAGGGGAAAGCTGTAACTCTGTGAGATGATTTCACAGAACACAAAGAGGTTTCTCAGAAAGCTTCTTTCTCTTTGTCATCGGAGGATATTTCCTTTGGCCCTATAGTTTTCAAAGGATCCAAAATATCTGTTCTCAGATTCCACAGAAATAACGCTAGCAAAGAGATCCACAAAATACAGATGTAACTCTGTGAGATGAATTAACAGAACACTAAGCAGTTTCTCAGAAAGCTTCTTTCCAGATTTCATCTGAGGATACTTCCTTTTTCAAAATAGCCCTCTATGGGCTTCCAAATATCACTTTGCCAATTCCACAAGAACTGTTTTAGCGAAAGGCTTCTTGAGGGGCAAGCTGTATCTCTGTGAGATGATTTCACAGAACAAAAAGAAGTTTCTCAGAAAGTTTCTTTCTCATTGTTATCGGAGTTTATTTTCTTTGGCCCTATAGTGTTCAAAGGGATCCGAAATATCTGTTCTCAGATTCCACAGAAATAAGGCTAGCAAAGAGATCCACGAAATACAGATGCAACTCTGTTAGAAGAATTAACAGAACACTAAGCAGTTTCTCAGAAAGCTTCTCTCCAGATTTCATCTGAAAACATTTCCTTTTTCACCGTAGCCCTCTATGGGCTTCCAAATATCACTTTGCCAATTCCACAAGAACTGTCTCAGGGAAAGGCTTCTTGAGGGGAAAGCTGTAACTCTGTGAGATGATTTCACAGAACACAAAGAAGTTTCTCAGAAAGCTTCTATCTCTTTGTTATCGGAGGATATTTCCTTTGGCCCTAGAATCTTAAAAGGGATCCGAAATATCTGTTCTCAGATTCCACAGAAATAACGCTAGCAAAGAGATCCACAAAATACAGATGTAACTCTGTGAGATGAATTAACAGAACACTAAGCAGTTTCTCAGGAAGCTTCTTTCCAGATTTCATCTGAGGATATTTCCTTTTTCACCATAGCCCTCTATGGGCTTCCAAATATCACTTTGCCAATTCCACAAGAACTGACTTAGCGACAGGCTTCTTGAGGGGAAAGCTGTAACTCTGTGAGACGATTTCACAGAACACAAAGGAGTTTCTCAGAAAGCTTCTTTCTCTTTGTTATCGGAGGATATTTCCTTTGGCCCTATAGTCTTCAAAGGGATCCGAATATCTGTTCTCAGATTCCACAGAAATAAGGCTAGCAAAGAGATCCAGGGAATACAGATGTAACTCTTTGAGATGAATTAACAGAACACTAAGCAGTTTCTCAGAAAGCTTCTTTCCAGATTTCATCTGAGGATATTTCCTTTTTCAACATAGCCCTCTTTTCGCTTCCAAATATCACTTTGCCAATTCCACAAGAACTTACTTAGGGAAAGGCTTCTTGAGGGGAAAGCTGTAACTCTGTGAGATGATTTCGCAGAACACAAAGAAGTTTCTCAGAAAGCTTCTTTCTCTTTGTTATCGGAGGATATTTCCTTTGGCCCTATAATCTTCTAAGGGATCCGAAATATCTGTTCTCAGATTCCACAGAAATAAGGCTAGCATAGAGATCCACGAAATACAGATGTAACTCTGTGAGATGAATTAACAGATCACTAAGTATTTTCACAGAAAGCTTCTTTCCAGACTTCATGTGAGAACATTTCCTTTTTCACCATAGCCCTCTATGGGCTTCCAAATATCACTTTGCCAATTCCACAACAACTGTCTTAGCGAAAGGCTTCTTGAGGGGAAAGCTGTAACTCTTTGAGATGATTTCACAGAACACAAAGAATTTTCTCAGAAAGCTTCTTTCTCTTTGTTATCGGAGGATATTTCCTTTGGCCCTAGAGACTTCAAAGGGATCCAAAATATCTGTTCTCAGATTCCACAGAAATAACGCTAGCAAAGAGATCCACAGAATACAGATGTAACTCTGTGAGATGAATTAACAGAACACTAAGCAGTTTCTCAGAAAGCTTCTTTCCAGATTTCATCTGAGGATATTTCCTTTTTCACCATAGCCCTCTATGGGATTCGAAATATCACTTTGCCAATTCCACAAGAACAGTCTTAGGGAAAGGCTTCTGGAGAGGAAAGCTGTAACTCTGTGAGATGATTTCACAGAACACAAAGTAGTTTCTCAGAAAGCTTCTTTCTCTTTGTTATCAGAGGATATTTCCTTTGTCCCTATATTCTTCTAAGGGATCCGAAATATCTGTTCTCAGATTCCACAGAAATAAGGCTAGCAAAGACATCCACGAAATACAGATGTAACTCTGTGAGATGAATTAACAGAACACTAAGCAGTTTCTCAGAAAGCTTCTTTCCAGATTTCATCTGAGGATATTTCCTTTTTCAACATAGCCCTCTTTTCGCTTCCAAATATCACTTTGCCAATTCCACAAGAACTCACCTAGGGAAAGGCTTCTTGAGAGGAAAGCTGTAACTCTGTGAGATGATTTCACAGAACACAAAGAAGTTTCTCAGAAAGCTTCTTTCTCTTTGTTATCGGAGGATATTTCCTTTGGCCTCATATTCTTCTAAGGGATCCGAAATATCTGTTCTCAGATTCCACAGAAATAAGGCTAGCAAAGAGATCCACGAAATACAGATGTAACTCTGTGAGATGAATTAACAGAACACTAAGCAGTTTCTCAGAAAGCTTCTTTCCAGATTTCATCTGAGGATACTTCCTTTTTCAAAATAGCCCTCTATGGGCTTCCAAATATCACTTTGCCAATTCCACAAGAACTGTTTTAGCGAAAGGCTTCTTGAGGGGCAAGCTGTATCTCTGTGAGATGATTTCACAGAACAAAAAGAAGTTTCTCAGAAAGTTTCTTTCTCATTGTTATCGGAGTTTATTTTCTTTGGCCCTATAGTGTTCAAAGGGATCCGAAATATCTGTTCTCAGATTCCACAGAAATAAGGCTAGCAAAGAGATCCACGAAATACAGATGCAACTCTGTTAGATGAATTAACAGAACACTAAGCAGTTTCTCAGAAAGCTTCTCTCCAGATTTCATCTGAAAACATTTCCTTTTTCACCGTAGCCCTCTATGGGCTTCCAAATATCACTTTGCCAATTCCACAAGAACTGTCTCAGGGAAAGGCTTCTTGAGGGGAAAGCTGTAACTCTGTGAGATGATTTCGCAGAACACAAAGAAGTTTCTCAGAAAGCTTCTTTCTCTTTGTTATCGGAGGATATTTCCTTTGGCCCTATAATCTTCTAAGGGATCCGAAATATCTGTTCTCAGATTCCACAGAAATAAGGCTAGCATAGAGATCCACGAAATACAGATGTAACTCTGTGAGATGAATTAACAGATCACTAAGTATTTTCACAGAAAGCTTCTTTCCAGACTTCATGTGAGAACATTTCCTTTTTCACCATAGCCCTCTATGGGCTTCCAAATATCACTTTGCCAATTCCACAACAACTGTCTTAGCGAAAGGCTTCTTGAGGGGAAAGCTGTAACTCTTTGAGATGATTTCACAGAACACAAAGAATTTTCTCAGAAAGCTTCTTTCTCTTTGTTATCGGAGGATATTTCCTTTGGCCCTAGAGACTTCAAAGGGATCCAAAATATCTGTTCTCAGATTCCACAGAAATAACGCTAGCAAAGAGATCCACAGAATACAGATGTAACTCTGTGAGATGAATTAACAGAACACTAAGCAGTTTCTCAGAAAGCTTCTTTCCAGATTTCATCTGAGGATATTTCCTTTTTCACCATAGCCCTCTATGGGATTCGAAATATCACTTTGCCAATTCCACAAGAACAGTCTTAGGGAAAGGCTTCTGGAGAGGAAAGCTGTAACTCTGTGAGATGATTTCACAGAACACAAAGTAGTTTCTCAGAAAGCTTCTTTCTCTTTGTTATCAGAGGATATTTCCTTTGTCCCTATATTCTTCTAAGGGATCCGAAATATCTGTTCTCAGATTCCACAGAAATAAGGCTAGCAGAGACATCCACGAAATACAGATGTAACTCTGTGAGATGAATTAACAGAACACTAAGCAGTTTCTCAGAAAGCTTCTTTCCAGATTTCATCTGAGGATATTTCCTTTTTCAACATAGCCCTCTTTTCGCTTCCAAATATCACTTTGCCAATTCCACAAGAACTCACCTAGGGAAAGGCTTCTTGAGAGGAAAGCTGTAACTCTGTGAGATGATTTCACAGAACACAAAGAAGTTTCTCAGAAAGCTTCTTTCTCTTTGTTATCGGAGGATATTTCCTTTGGCCTCATATTCTTCTAAGGGATCCGAAATATCTGTTCTCAGATTCCACAGAAATAAGGCTAGCAAAGAGATCCACGAAATACAGATGTAACTCTGTGAGTTGAATTAACAGAACACTAAGCAGTTTCTAAGAAAGCTTCTTTACAGATTTCATCTGATGATATTTCCTTTTTCACCGCAGCCCTCTATGGGCTTCCAAATATCACTTTTCCAATTCCACAAGAACTGTCTTAGCGAAAGGCTTCATGAGGGGAAAGCTGCAAGTCTGTGAGATGATTTCACAGAACACAAATGAGTTTCTCAGAAAGCTTCTTTCTCTTTGTTATCGGAGGATATTTCCTTTGGCCCTATAGTCTTCAAAGGGATCCGAAATATCTGTTCTCAGATTCCACAGAAATAAGGCTAGCAAAGAGATCCACGAAATACAGATGTAACTCTGTGAGATGAATTAACAGAACACTAAGCAGTTTCTCAGAAAGCTTCTTTCCAGATTTCAACTGAGGATATTTCCTTTTTCACCATAGCCCTCTATGCGCTTCCAAATATCACTTTGCCAATTCCACAACAACTGTCTTAGCGAAAGGCTTCTTGAGGGGAAAGCTGTAACTCTGTGAGATGATTTCACAGAACACAAAGAGGTTTCTCAGAAAGCTTCTTTCTCTTTGTCATCGGAGGATATTTCCTTTGGCCCTATAGTCTTCAAAGGATCCAAAATATCTGTTCTCAGATTCCACAGAAATAACGCTAGGAAAGAGATCCACAAAATACAGATGTAACTCTGTGAGATGAATTAACAGAACACTAAGCAGTTTCTCAGAAAGCTTCTTTCCATATTTCTTCTGAGGATATTTCCTTTTTCACCATAGCCCTCTATGGGCTTCCAAATATCACTTTGCCAATTCCACAAGAACTGTTTTAGCGAAAGGCTTCTTGAGGGGCAAGCTGTATCTCTGTGAGATGATTTCACAGAACAAAAAGAAGTTTCTCAGAAAGTTTCTTTCTCATTGTTATCGGAGTTTATTTTCTTTGGCCCTATAGTGTTCAAAGGGATCCGAAATATCTGTTCTCAGATTCCACAGAAATAACGCTAGCAAAGAGATCCACAAAATACAGATGTAACTCTGTGAGATGAATTAACAGAACACTAAGCAGTTTCTCAGGAAGCTTCTTTCCAGATTTCATCTGAGGATATTTCCTTTTTCACCATAGCCCTCTATGGGCTTCCAAATATCACTTTGCCAATTCCACAAGAACTGACTTAGCGACAGGCTTCTTGAGGGGAAAGCTGTAACTCTGTGAGACGATTTCACAGAACACAAAGGAGTTTCTCAGAAAGCTTCTTTCTCTTTGTTATCTGAGGATATTTCCTTTGGCCCTATATTCTTCAAAGGGATCCGAATATCTGTTCTCAGATTCCACAGAAATAAGGCTAGCAAAGAGATCCAGGGAATACAGATGTAACTCTTTGAGATGAATTAACAGAACACTAAGCAGTTTCTCAGAAAGCTTCTTTCCAGATTTCATCTGAGGATATTTCCTTTTTCAACATAGCCCTCTTTTCGCTTCCAAATATCACTTTGCCAATTCCACAAGAACTCACTTAGGGAAAGGCTTCTTGAGGGGAAAGCTGTAACTCTGTGAGATGATTTCGCAGAACACAAAGAAGTTTCTCAGAAAGCTTCTTTCTCTTTGTTATCGGAGGATATTTCCTTTGGCCCTATAATCTTCTAAGGGATCCGAAATATCTGTTCTCAGATTCCACAGAAATAAGGCTAGCATAGAGATCCACGAAATACAGATGTAACTCTGTGAGATGAATTAACAGATCACTAAGTATTTTCACAGAAAGCTTCTTTCCAGACTTCATGTGAGAACATTTCCTTTTTCACCATAGCCCTCTATGGGCTTCCAAATATCACTTTGCCAATTCCACAACAACTGTCTTAGCGAAAGGCTTCTTGAGGGGAAAGCTGTAACTCTTTGAGGTGATTTCACAGAACACAAAGAATTTTCTCAGAAAGCTTCTTTCTCTTTGTTATCGGAGGATATTTCCTTTGGCCCTAGAGACTTCAAAGGGATCCAAAATATCTGTTCTCAGATTCCACAGAAATAACGCTAGCAAAGAGATCCACAGAATACAGATGTAACTCTGTGAGATGAATTAACAGAACACTAAGCAGTTTCTCAGAAAGCTTCTTTCCAGATTTCATCTGAGGATATTTCCTTTTTCACCATAGCCCTCTATGGGATTCCAAATATCACTTTGCCAATTCCACAAGAACAGTCTTAGCGAAAGGCTTCTGGAGAGGAAAGCTGTAACTCTGTGAGATGATTTCACAGAACACAAAGTAGTTTCTCAGAAAGCTTCTTTCTCTTTGTTATCAGAGGATATTTCCTTTGTCCCAATATTCTTCTAAGGGATCCGAAATATCTGTTCTCAGATTCCACAGAAATAAGGCTAGCAAAGACATCCACGAAATACAGATGTAACTCTGTGAGATGAATTAACAGAACACTAAGCAGTTTCTCAGAAAGCTTCTTTCCAGATTTCATCTGAGGATATTTCCTTTTTCAACATAGCCCTCTTTTCGCTTCCAAATATCACTTTGCCAATTCCACAAGAACTCACTTAGGGAAAGGCTTCTTGAGGGGAAAGCTGTAACTCTGTGAGATGATTTCGCAGAACACAAAGAAGTTTCTCAGAAAGCTTCTTTCTCTTTGTTATCGGAGGATATTTCCTTTGGCCCTATAATCTTCTAAGGGATCCGAAATATCTGTTCTCAGATTCCACAGAAATAAGGCTAGCAAAGAGATCCACGAAATACAGATGTAACTCTGTGAGATGAATTAACAGAACACTAAGCAGTTTCTCAGAAAGCTTCTTTCGAGATTTAAACAGGGGATATTTCCTTTTTCACGGTAGCCCTCTATGGGCTTCTAAATATCACTTTTCCAATTCCACAACAACTGTCTTAGCGAAAGGCTTCATGAGGGGAAAGCTGCAAGTCTGTGAGATGATTTCACAGAACACAAAGAAGTTTCTCAGAAAGCTTCTTTCTCTTTGTTATCGGAGGATATTTCCTTTGGCCCTAGAGTCTTCAAAGGATCCAAAATATCTGTTCTCAGATTCCACAGAAATAAGGCTAGCAAAGAGATCCACAAAATACAGATGTAACTCTGTGAGATGAATTAACAGAACACTAAGCAGTTTCTCAGAAAGCTTCTTTCGAGATTTCATCTGAGAACATTTCCTTTTTCTCCATAGCCCTCTAAGGGCTTCCAAATATCACTTTGCCAATTCGACAACAACTGTCTTAGCGAAAGGCTTCTTGAGGGGAAAGCTGTAACTCTGTGAGATGATTTCACAGAACACAAAGAAGTTTCTCAGAAAGCTTCTTTCTCTTTGTTATCGGAGGATATTTCCTTTGGCCCTAGAGTCTTCAAAGGGATCCAAAATATCTGTTCTCAGATTCCACAGAAATAACGCTAGCAAAGAGATCCACAAAATACAGATGTAACTCTGTGAGATGAATTAACAGAACACTAAGCAGTTTCTCAGAAAGCTTCTTTCCAGATTTCATCTGAGGATATTTCCTTTTTCACCATAGCCCTCTATGGGATTCCAAATATCACTTTGCCAATTCCACAAGAACTGTCTTAGCGAAAGGCTTCTTGAGAGGAAAGCTGTAACTCTGTGAGATGATTTCACAGAACACAAAGAAGTTTCTCAGAAAGTTTCTTTCTCTTTGTTATCGGAGGATATTTCCTTTGGCCCCATATTCTTCTAAGGGATCCGAAATATCTGTTCTCAGATTCCACAGAAATAAGGCTAGCAAAGAGATCCACGAAATACAGATGTAACTCTGTGAGATGAATTAACAGAACACTAAGCAGTTTCTCAGAAAGCTTCTTTACAGATTGCATCTTAGGATATTTCCTTTTTCACCACAGCCCTCTATGGGCTTCCAAATATCACTTTGCCAATTCCACAACAACTGTCTTAGCGACAGGCTTCTTGAGGGGAAAGCTGTAACTCTGTGAGATGATCTCACAGAACACAAAGGAGTTTCTCAGAAAACTTCTTTCTCTTTGTTATCGGAGGATATTTCCTTTGGCCCTATAATCTTCTAAGGGATCCGAAATATCTGTTCTCAGATTCCACAGAAATAAGGCTAGCAAAGAGATCCACGAAATACATATGTAACTCTGTGAGATGAATTAACAGAACACTAAGTAATTTCACAGAAAGCTTCTTTCCAGACTTCATCTGAGAACATTTCCTTTTTCACCATAGCCCTCTATGGGCTTCCAAATATCACTTTGCCAATTCCACAACAAGTGTCTTAGCGAAAGGCTTCTTGAGGGGAAAGCTGTAACTCTGTGAGATGATTTCACAGAACACAAAGAATTTTCTCAGAAAGCTTCTTTCTCTTTGTTATCGGAGGATATTTCCTTTGGCCCTAGAGACTTCAAAGGGATCCAAAATATCTGTTCTCAGATTCCACAGAAATAACGCTAGCAAAGAGATCCACAAAATACAGATGTAACTCTGTGAGATGAATTAACAGAACACTAAGCAGTTTCTCAGAAAGCTTCTTTCCAGATTTCATCTGAGGATATTTCCTTTTTCACCATAGCCCTCTATGGGCTTCCAAATATCACTTTGCCAATTCCACAAGAACTGTCTTAGCGAAAGGCTTCTTGAGAGGAAAGCTGTAACTCTGTGAGATGATTTCACAGAACACAAAGAAGTTTCTCAGAAAGCTTCTTTCTCTTTGTTATCGGAGGATATTACCTTTGGCCCTATATTCTTCTAAGGGATCCGAAATATCTGTTCTCAGATTCCACAGAAATAAGGCTAGCAAAGAGATCCACGAAATACAGATGTAACTCTGTGAGATGAATTAACAGAACACTAAGCAGTTTCTCAGAAAGCTTCTTTCGAGATTTCAACAGGGGATATTTCCTTTTTCACCGTAGCCCTCTATGGGCTTCTAAATATCACTTTGCCATTTCCACAACAACTGTCTTAGCGAAAGGCTTCTAGAGGGGAATGCTGTAACTCTGTGAGATGATTTCACAGAACACAAAGAAGTTTCTCAGAAAGCTTCTTTCTCTTTGTTATCGGAGGATATTTCCTTTGGCCCTAGAGTCTGCAAAGGGAAACGAAATATCTATTCTCAGACTCCACAATAATAAGACTAGCAAAGAGATCCACGAAATACAGATGTAACTCTGTGAGATGAAGTAACAGAACACTAAGCAGTTTCTCAGAAAGCTTCTTTACAGATTTCATCTGAGAACATTTCCTTTTTCTCCATAGCCCTCTAAGGGCTTCCAAATATCACTTTGCCAATTCCACAACAACTGTCTTAGCGAAAGGCTTCTTGAAGGGAAAGCTGTAACTCTGTGAGATGATTTCACAGAACACAAAGAAGTTTCTCAGAAAGCTTCTTTCTCTTTGTTATCGGAGGATATTTCCTTTGGCCCTATAGTCTTCAAAGGGATCCGAAATATCTGTTCTCAGATTCCACAGAAATAAGGCTAGCAAAGAGATCCACGAAATACAGATGTAACTCTGTGAGATGAATTAACAGAACACTAAGCAGTTTCTCAGAAAGCTTCTTTCCAGATTTCATCAGAGGATATTTCCTTTTTCACCATAGCCCTCTATGCGCTTCCAAATATCACTTTGCCAATTCCACAAGAATTCTCTTAGTGAAAGGCTTCTTGAGGGGAAAGCTGTAACTCTGTGAGATGATTTCACAGAACACAAAGAAGTTTCTCAGAAAGCTTCTTTCTCTTTGATATCGGAGGATATTTTCTTTGGCCCTGGAGACTTCAAAGGGATCCAAAATATCTGTTCTCAGATTCCACAGAAATAACGCTAGCAAAGAGATCCACAAAATACAGATGTAACTCTGTGAGATGAATTAACAGAGCACAAAGCAGTTTCTCAGAAAGCTTCTATCCAGATTTCATCGGAGGATACTTCCTTTTTCACCATAGCCCTCTAGGGGCTTCCAAATATCACTTTGCCAATTCCACAAGAACTATCTTAGCGAAAGGCTTCTTGAGGGGAAAGCTGTAACTCTGTGAGATGATTTCACAGAACACAAAGTAGTTTCTCAGAAAGCTTCTTTCTCTTTGTTATCGGAGGATATTTCCTTTGGCCCTAGAGTCTTCAAAGGATGCAAAATATCTGTTCTCAGATTCCACAGAAATAACGCTAGCAAAGAGATCCACAAAATACAGATGTAACTCTGTGAGATGAATTAACAGAACACTAAGCAGTTTCTCAGAAAGCTTCTTTCCAGATTTCATCTGAGGATATTTCCTTTTTCACCATAGCCCTCTATGGGCTTCCAAATATCACTTTGCCAATTCCACAAGAACTGTCTTAGCGAAAGGCTTCTTGAGAGGAAAGCTGTAACTCTGTGAGATGATTTCACAGAACACAAAGAAGTTTCTCAGAAAGCTTCTTTCTCTTTGTTATCGGAGGATATTTCCTTTGGCCCCATATTCTTCTAAGGGATCGGAAATATCTGTTCTCAGATTCCACAGAAATAAGGCTAGCAAAGAGATCGACGAAATACAGATGTAACTCTGTGAGATGAATTAACAGAACACTAAGCAGTTTCTCAGAACGCTTCTTTACAGATTTCATCTGAGGATATTTCCTTTTTCACCAGAGCCCTGTAGGGGCTTCCAAATATCACTTTGCCAATTTCACAAGAACTTTCTTAGCGAAAGGCTTCTTGAAGGGAAAGCTGTAACTCTGTGACATGATTTCACAGAACACAAAGAAGTTCCTCAGAAAGCTTCTTTCTCTTTGATATCGGAGGATATTTTCTTTGGCCCTGGAGACTTCAAAGGGATCCAAAATATCTGTTCTCAGATTCCACAGAAATAACGCTAGCAAAGAGATCCACAAAATACAGATGTAACTCTGTGAGATGAATTAACAGAGCACAAAGCAGTTTCTCAGAAAGCTTCTTTCCAGATTTCATCGGAGGATATTTCCTTTTTCACCATAGCCCTGTAGGGGCTTCCAAATATCACTTTGCCAATTCCACAAGAACTATCTTAGCGAAAGGCTTCTTGAGGGAAAAGCTGTAACTCTGTGAGAAGATTTCACAGAACACAAAGTAGTTTCTCAGAAAACTTCTTTCTCTTTGTTATCAGAGGATATTTCCTTTGGCCCTAGAGTCTTCAAAGGATGCAAAATATCTGTTCTCAGATTCCACAGAAATAACGCTAGCAAAGAGATCCACAAAATACAGATGTAACTCTGTGAGATGAATTAACAGAACACTAAGCAGTTTCTCAGAAAGCTTCTTTCCAGATTTCATCTGAGGATATTTCCTTTTTCACCATAGCCCTCTATGGGCTTCCAAATATCACTTTGCCAATTCCACAAGAACTGTCTTAGCGAAAGGCTTCTTCAGAGGAAAGCTGTAACTCTGTGAGATGATTTCACAGAACACAAAGAAGTTTCTCAGAAAGTTTCTTTCTCTTTGTTATCGGAGGATATTTCCTTTGGCCCCATATTCTTCTAAGGGATCCGAAATATCTGTTCTCAGATTCCACAGAAATAAGGCTAGCAAAGAGATCCACGAAATACAGATGTAACTCTGTGAGATGAATTAACAGAACACTAAGCAGTTTCTCAGAAAGCTTCTTTACAGATTGCATCTTAGGATATTTCCTTTTTCACCACAGCCCTCTATGGGCTTCCAAATATCACTTTGCCAATTCCACAACAACTGACTTAGCGACAGGCTTCTTGAGGGGAAAGCTGTAACTCTGTGAGATGATCTCATAGAACACAAAGGAGTTTCTCAGAAAACTTCTTTCTCTTTGTTATCGGAGGATATTTCCTTTGGCCCTAGAGTCTTCAAAGGATCCAAAATATCTGTTCTCAGATTCCACAGAAATAACGCTAGCAAAGAGATCCACAAAATACAGATGTAACTCTGTGAGATGAATTAACAGAACACTAAGCAGTTTCTCAGAAAGCTTCTTTCCAGATTTCATCTGAGGATATTTCCTTTTTCACCATAGACCTCTATGGGCTTCCAAATATCACTTTGCCAATTCCACAAGAACTGTCTTAGCGAAAGGCTTCTTGAGAGGAAAGCTGTAACTCTGTGAGATGATTTCACAGAACACAAAGAAGTTTCTCAGAAAGCTTCTTTCTCTTTGTTATCGGAGGATATTTCCTTTGGCCCCATATTCTTCTAAGGGATCGGAAATATCTGTTCTCAGATTCCACAGAAATAAGGCTAGCAAAGAGATCGACGAAATACAGATGTAACTCTGTGAGATGAATTAACAGAACACTAAGCAGATTCTCAGAACGCTTCTTTCCAGATTTCATCTGAGGATATTTCCTTTTTCACCATAGCCCTGTAGGGGCTTCCAAATATCACTTTGCCAATTTCACAAGAACTTTCTTAGCGAAAGGCTTCTTGAAGGGAAAGCTGTAACTCTGTGAGATGATTTCACAGAACACAAAGAAGTTTCTCAGAAAGCTTCTTTCTCTTTGATATCGGAGGATATTTTCTTTGGCCCTGGAGACTTCAAAGGGATCCAAAATATCTGTTCTCAGATTCCACAGAAATAACGCTAGCAAAGAGATCCACAAAATACAGATGTAACTCTGTGAGATGAATTAACAGAGCACAAAGCAGTTTCTCAGAAAGCTTCTTTCCAGATTTCATCGGAGGATATTTCCTTTTTCACCATAGCCCTCTAGGGGCTTCCAAATATCACTTTGCCAATTCCACAAGAACTATCTTAGCGAAAGGCTTCTTGACGGAAAAGCTGTAACTCTGTGAGATGATTTCACAGAACACAAAGTAGTTTCTCAGAAAGCTTCTTTCTCTTTGTTATCGGAGGATATTTCCTTTGGCCCTAGAGTCTTCAAAGGATGCAAAATATCTGTTCTCAGATTCCACAGAAATAACGCTAGCAAAGAGATCCACAAAATACAGATGTAACTCTGTGAGATGAATTAACAGAACACTAAGCAGTTTCTCAGAAAGCTTCTTTCCAGATTTCATCTGAGGATATTTCCTTTTTCACCATAGCCCTCTATGGGCTTCCAAATATCACTTTGCCAATTCCACAAGAACTGTCTTAGCGAAAGGCTTCTTGAGAGGAAAGCTGTAACTCTGTGAGATGATTTCACAGAACACAAAGAAGTTTCTCAGAAAGTTTCTTTCTCTTTGTTATCGGAGGATATTTCCTTTGGCCCCATATTCTTCTAAGGGATCCGAAATATCTGTTCTCAGATTCCACAGAAATAAGGCTAGCAAAGAGATCCACGAAATACAGATGTAACTCTGTGAGATGAATTAACAGAACACTAAGCAGTTTCTCAGAAAGCTTCTTTACAGATTGCATCTTAGGATATTTCCTTTTTCACCACAGCCCTCTATGGGCTTCCAAATATCACTTTGCCAATTCCACAACAACTGACTTAGCGACAGGCTTCTTGAGGGGAAAGCTGTAACTCTGTGAGATGATCTCATAGAACACAAAGGAGTTTCTCAGAAAACTTCTTTCTCTTTGTTATCGGAGGATATTTCCTTTGGCCCTAGAGTCTTCAAAGGATCCAAAATATCTGTTCTCAGATTCCACAGAAATAACGCTAGCAAAGAGATCCACAAAATACAGATGTAACTCTGTGAGATGAATTAACAGAACACTAAGCAGTTTCTCAGAAAGCTTCTTTCCAGATTTCATCTGAGGATATTTCCTTTTTCACCATAGACCTCTATGGGCTTCCAAATATCACTTTGCCAATTCCACAAGAACTGTCTTAGCGAAAGGCTTCTTGAAGTGAAAGATGTAACTCCGTGAGATGATTTCACAGAACACAAAGAAGTTTCTCAGAAAGCTTCTTTCTCTTTGTTATAGGAGGATATTTCCTTTGGCCCTATAGTCTTCAAAGGGATCCAAAATATCTGTTCTCAGATTCCACGGAAATAACGCTAGAAAAGAGATCCACAAAATACAGATATAACTCTGTGAGATGAATTAACAGAACACTAAGCAGTTTCTCCGAAAGCTTCTTTCCAGATTTCATCTGAGGATATTTCCTTTTTCACCATAGCCCTCTATGGGCTTTCAAATATCACTCTGCCAATTCCATAAGAACTGTCTTAGCGAAAGGCTTCTTGAGAGGAAAGCTGTAACTCTGTGAGATGATTTCACAGAACACAAAGAAGTTTCTCAGAAAGCTTCTTTCTCTTTGTTATCGGAGCATATTTCCTTTGGCCCCATATTCTTCTAAGGGATCGGAAATATCTTTTCTCAGATTCCACAGAAATAAGGCTAGCAAAGAGATCCACGAAATACAGATGTAACTCTGTGAGATGAATTAACAGAACACTAAGCAGTTTCTCAGAACGCTTCTTTCCAGATTTCATCTGAGGATATTTCCTTTTTCACCATAGCCCTCTAGGGGCTTCCAAAGATCACTTTGCCAATTCCACAAGAACTTTCTTAGCGAAAGGCTTCTTGAAGGGAAAGCTGTAACTCTGTGAGATGATTTCACAGAACACAAAGAAGTTTCTCAGAAAGCTTCTTTCTCTTTGATATCGGAGGATATTTTCTTTGGCCCTGGAGACTTCAAAGGGATCCAAAATATCTGTTCTCAGATTCCACAGAAATAACGCTAGCAAAGAGATCCACAAAATACAGATGTAACTCTGTGAGATGAATTAACAGAGCACAAAGCAGTTTCTCAGAAAGCTTCTTTCCAGATTTCATCGGAGGATATTTCCTTTTTCACCATAGCCCTCTATGGGCTTCCAAATATCACTTTGCCAATTCCACAAGAACTGTCTTAGCGAAAGGCTTCTTGAGGGGAAAGCTGTAACTCTGTGAGATGATTTCACAGAACACAAAGAAGTTTCTCAGATAGCATCTTTCTCTTTGTTATCGGAGGATATTTCCTTTGGCCCTGTAGTCTTCAAAGGGATCCGAAATATCTGTTCTCAGATTCCACAGAAATAAGGCTAGCAGAGAGATCCACGAAATACAGATGTAACTCTCTGAGTTGAATTAACAGAACACTAAGCAGTTTCTCAGAAATCTTCTTTCCACCTTTCATCTGAGGATATTTCCTTTTTCACCATAGCCCTCTATGGGCTTCCAAATATCACTTTGCCAATTCCACAAGAACTGTCTTAGCGAAAGGCTTCTTGAAGGGAAAGCTTTAAATCTGTGAGGTGATTTCACAGAACACAAAGAAGTTTCTCATAAAGTTTCTTTTCCTTGTTATCGGAGGATATTTCCTTTGGCTCTATAGTCTTCAAAGGGATCCGAAATATCTGTTATCAGATTCCACAGAAATAAGACTAGCAAAGAGATCCACGAAATACAGATGTAACTCTGTGAGATGAATTAACAGAACACTAAGCAGTTTCTCAGAAAGCTTCTTTCCAGATTTCTTCTGAGGATATTTCCTTTTTCACCATAGCCCTCTATGTGCTTTCAAATATCACTTTGCCAATTCCACAAGAACTCTCTTAGCGAAAGGCTGCTTGAGGGTAAAGCTGTAACTCTGTGAGATGATTTCACAGAACACAAAGAAGTTTCTCAGATAGCATCTTTCTCTTTGTTATCGGAGGATATTTCCTTTGGCCCTGTAGTCTTCAAAGGGATCCGAAATATCTGTTCTCAGATTCCACAGAAATAAGGCTAGCAAAGAGATCCACGAAATACAGATGTAACTCTCTGAGTTGAATTAACAGAACACTAAGCAGTTTCTCAGAAATCTTCTTTCCACCTTTCATCTGAGGATATTTCCTTTTTCACCATAGCCCTCTAAGGGCTTCCAAATATCACTTTGCCAATTCCACAAGAACTGTCTTAGAGAAAGGCTTCTTGAGGGGAAAGCTGTAACTCTGTGAGATGATTTCACAGAACACAATGAACTTTCTTAGAAAGCTTCTTTCTCTTTGTTATAGGAGGATATTTCCTTTGGCCCTATAGTCTTCTAAGGGATCCGAAATATCTGTTCTCAGATTCGACAGATATAAGGCTAGCAATGAGATCCACGAAATACAGATGTAACACTGTGAGATGAATTAACAGAACACTAAGCAGTTTCTCAGAAAGCTTCTTTCCAGATTTCATCTTAGGATATTTCCTTTTTCACCACAGGCCACTATGGGCTTCCAAATATCACTTTGCCAATTCCACAACAACTGTCTTAGCGAAAGGCTTCTTGAGGGGAAAGCTGTAACTCTGTGAGATGATTTCACAGAACACAAAGAAGTTTCTCAGAAAGCTTCTTTCTCTTTGTTATCGGAGGATATTTCCTTTGGCCCTAGAGTCTTCAAAGGATCCAAAATATCTGTTCTCAGATTCCACAGAAATAACGGTAGCAAAGAGATGCACAAAATACAGATGTAACTCTGTGAGATGAATTAACAGAACACTAAGCAGTTTCTCAGAAAGCTTCTTTCCAGATTTCATCTGAGGATATTTCCTTTTTCACCATAGCCCTCTAAGGGCTTCCAAATATCACTTTGCCAATTCCACAAGAACTGTCTTAGAGAAAGGCTTCTTGAGGGGAAAGCTGTAACTCTGTGAGATGATTTCACAGAACACAATGAACTTTCTTAGAAAGCTTCTTTCTCTTTGTTATAGGAGGATATTTCCTTTGGCCCTATAGTCTTCTAAAGGATCCGAAATATCTGTTCTCAGATTCGACAGATATAAGGCTAGCAATGAGATCCAAAAATACAGATGTAACACTGTGAGATGAATTAACAGAACACTAAGCAGTTTCTCAGAAATCTTCTTTCCAGATTTCATCTGAGAACATTTCCTTTTTCTCAATAGCCCTCTATGGGCTTCCAAATATCACTTTGCCAATTCCACAACAACTGTCTTAGCGAAAGGCTTCTTGAGGGGAAAGCTGTAACTCTGTGAGATGATTTCACAGAACACAAAGAAGTTTCTCAGAAAGCTTCTTTCTCTTTGTTATCGGAGGATATTTCCTTTGGCCCTAGAGTCTTCAAAGGGATCCAAAATATCTGTTCTCAGATTCCACAGAAATAACGCTAGCAAAGAGATCCACAAAATACAGATGTAACTCTGTGAGATGAATTAACAGAACACTAAGCAGTTTCTCAGAAAGCTTCTTTCCAGATTTCATCTGAGGATATTTCCTTTTTCACCACAGCCCTCTATGGGCTTCCAAATATCACTTTGCCAATTCCACAACAACTGTCTTAGCGACAGGCTTCTTGAGTGGAAAGCTGTAACTCTGTGAGATGATTTCACAGAACACAAAGGAGTTTCTCAGAAAGCTTCTTTCTCTTTGTTATCGGAGGATATTTCCTTTGGCCCTATAGTCTTCAAAGGGATCCGAAATATCTGTTCTCAGATTCCACAGAAATAAGGCTAGCAAAGAGATCCACGAAATACAGATGTAACTCTGTGAGATGAATTAACAGAACACTAAGCAGTTTCTCAGAACGCTTCTTTCCAGATTTCATCAGAGGATATTTCCTTTTTCACCATAGCCCTCTATGCGCTTCCAAATATCACTTTGCCAATTCCACAAGAATTCTCTTAGTGAAAGGCTTCTTGAGGGGAAAGCTGTAACTCTGTGAGATGATTTCACAGAACACAAAGAAGTTTCTCAGAAAGCTTCTTTCTCTTTGTCATCGGAGGATATTTCCTTTGGCCCTAGAGTCTTCAAAGGATCCAAAATATCTGTTCTCAGATTCCACAGAAATAACGCTAGCAAAGAGATCCACAAAATACAGATGTAACTCTGTGAGATGAATTAACAGAACACTAAGCAGTTTCTCAGAAAGCTTCTTTCCAGATTTCATCTGAGGATATTTCCTTTTTCACCATAGCCCTCTATGGGCTTCCAAATATCACTTTGTCAATTCCACAAGAACTGTCTTAGCGAAGGTCTTCTTGAGAGGAAAGCTGTAACTCTGTGAGATGATTTCACAGAACACAAAGAAGTTTCTCAGAAAGCTTCTTTCTCTTTGTTATCGGAGGATATTTCCTTTGGCCCCATATTCTTCTAAGGGATCCGAAATATCTGTTCTCAGATTCCACAGAAATAAGGCTAGCAAAGAGATCCACGAAATACAGATGTAACTCTGTGAGATGAATTAACAGAACACTAAGCAGTTTCTCAGAAAGCTTCTTTACAGATTGCATCTTAGGATATTTCCTTTTTCACCACAGCCCTCTATGGACTTCCAAATATCACTTTGCCAATTCCACAACAACTGTCTTAGCGACAGGCTTCTTGAGGGGAAAGCTGTAACTCTGTGAGATGATTTCACAGAACACAAAGGAGTTTCTCAGAAAACTTCTTTCTCTTTGTTATCGGAGGATATTTCCTTTGGCCCTATAGTCTTCAAAGGGATCCGAAATATCTGTTCTCAGATTCCACAGAAATAAGGCTAGCAAAGAGATCCACGAAATACAGATGTAACTCTGTGAGATGAATTAACAGAACACTAAGCAGTTTCTCAGAAAGCTTCTTTCCAGATTTCATCTGAGGATATTTCCTTTTTCACCATAGCCCTCTATGCGCTTCCAAATATCACTTTGCCAATTCCAAAAGAACTCTCTTAGCGAAAGGCTTCTTGAGAGGAAAGCTGTAACTCTGTGAGATGATTTCACAGAACGCAAAGAATTTTCTCAGAAAGGTTCTTTCTCTTTGTTATCGGAGGATATTTCCTTTGGCCCTAGAGACTTCAAAGGGATCCAAAATATCTGTTCTCAGATTCCACAGAAATAAGGCTAGCAAAGAGATCACGAAATACAGATGTAACTCTGTGAGATGAATTAACAGAACACTAAGCAGTTTCTCAGAAAGCTTCTTTCGAGATTTCAACAGGGGATATTTCCTTTTTCACCGTAGCCCTCTATGGGCTTCTAAATATCACTTTGCCAATTCCACAACAACTGTCTTAGCGAAAGGCTTCTAGAGGGGAATGCTGTAACTCTGTGAGATGATTTCACAGAACACAAAGAAGTTTCTCAGAAAGCTTCTTTCTCTTTGTTATCGGAGGATATTTCCTTTGGCCCTAGAGTCTTCAAAGGATCCAAAATATCTGTTCTCAGATTCCACAGAAATAACGCTAGCAAAGAGATCCACAAAATACAGATGTAACTCTGTGAGATGAAGTAACAGAACACTAAGCAGTTTCTCAGAAAGCTTCTTTCCAGATTTCATCTGAGAACATTTCCTTTTTCTCCATAGCCCTCTAAGGGCTTCCAAATATCACTTTGCCAATTCCACAACAACTGTCGTAGCGAAAGGCTTCTTGAGGGGAAAGCTGTAACTCTGTGAGATGATTTCACAGAACACAAAGAAGTTTCTCAGAAATCTTCTTTCTCTTTGTTATCGGAGGATATTTCCTTTGGCCCTAGAGTCTTCAAAGGGATCCAAAATATCTGTTCTCAGATTCCACAGAAATAACGCTAGCAAAGAGATCCACAAAATACAGATGTAACTCTGTGAGATGAATTAACAGAACACTAAGCAGTTTCTCAGGAAGCTTCTTTCCAGATTTCATCTGAGGATATTTCCTTTTTCACCATAGCCCTCTATGGGCTTCCAAATATCACTTTGCCAATTCCACAAGAACTGTCTTAGCGAAAGGCTTCTTGAGAGGAAAGCTGTAACTCTGTGAGATGATTTCACAGAACACAAAGAAGTTTCTCAGAAAGCTTCTTTCTCTTTGTTATCGGAGGATATTTCCTTTGGCCCCATATTCTTCTAAGGGATCCGAAATATCTGTTCTCAGATTCCTCAGAAATAAGGCTAGCAAAGAGATCCACGAAATACAGATGTAACTCTGTGAGATGAATTAACAGAACACTAAGCGGTTTCTCAGAAAGCTTCTTTCCTGATTTCATCTGAGGATATTTCCTTTTTCACCATAGCCCTCTATGCGCTTCTAAATATCACTTTGCCAATTCCAAAAGAACTCTCTTAGCGAAAGGCTTCTTGAGGGGAAAGCTGTAACTCTGTGAGATGATTTCACAGAACACAAAGAAGTTTCTCAGAAAGCTTCTTTCTCTTTGTTATCGGAGGATATTTCCTTTGGCCCTAGAGTCTTGAAAGGATCCAAAATATCTGTTCTCAGATTCCACAGAAATAACGCTAGCAAAGAGATCCACAAAATACAGATGTAACTCTGTGAGATGAATTAACAGAACACTAAGCTGTTTCTCAGAAAGCTTCTTTCCAGATTTCATCTGAGGATATTTCCTTTTTCACCATAGACCTCTATGGGCTTCCAAATATCACTTTGCCAATTCCACAAGAACTGTCTTAGCGAAAGGCTTCTTGAGGTGAAAGCTGTAACTCCTTGAGATGATTTCAAAGAACACAAAGAAGTTTCTTAGAAAGCTTCTTTCTCTTTGTTATAGGAGGATATTTCCTTTGGCCCTATAGTCTTCAAAGGGATCCAAAATATCTGTTCTCAGATTCCACAGAAATAACGCTAGAAAAGAGATCCACAAAATACAGATGTAACTCTGTGAGATGAATTAACAGAACACTAAGCAGTTTCTCCGAAAGCTTCTTTCCAGATTTCATCTGAGGATATTTCCTTTTTCACCATAGCCCTCTATGGGCTTCCAAATATCACTTTGCCAATTCCATAAGAACTGTCTTAGCGAAAGGCTTCTTGAGAGGAAAGCTGTAACTCTGTGAGATGATTTCACAGAACACAAAGAAGTTTCTCAGAAAGCTTCTTTCTCTTTGTTATCGGAGGATATTTCCTTTGGCCCCATATTCTTCTAAGGGATCGGAAATATCTTTTCTCAGATTCCACAGAAATAAGGCTAGCAAAGAGATCCACGAAATACAGATGTAACTCTGTGAGATGAATTAAGAGAACACTAAGCAGTTTCTCAGAACGCTTCTTTCCAGATTTCATCTGAGGATATTTCCTTTTTCACCATAGCCCTCTAGGGGCTTCCAAATATCACTTTGCCAATTCCACAAGAACTTTCTTAGCGAAAGGCTTATTGAAGGGAAAGCTGTAACTCTGTGAGATGATTTCACAGAACACAAAGAAGTTTCTCAGAAAGCTTCTTTCTCTTTGATATCGGAGGATATTTTCTTTGGCCCTGGAGACTTCAAAGGGTTCCAAAATATCTGTTCTCAGATTCCACAGAAATAACGCTAGCAAAAAGATCCACAAAATACAGATGTAACTCTGTGAGATGAATTAACAGAGCACAAAGCAGTTTCTCAGAAAGCTTCTTTCCAGATTTCATCGGAGGATATTTCCTTTTTCACCATAGCCCTCTATGGGCTTCCAAATATCACTTTGCCAATTCCACAAGAACTGTCTTAGCGAAAGGCTTCTTGAGGGGAAAGCTGTAACTCTGTGAGATGATTTCACAGAACACAAAGAAGTTTCTCAGATAGCATCTTTCTCTTTGTTATCGGAGGATATTTCCTTTGCCCCTATAGTCTTCAAAGGGATCCGAAATATCTGTTCTCAGATTCCACAGAAATAAGGCTAGCAAAGAGATCCACGAAATACAGATGTAACTCTCTGAGTTGAATTAACAGAACACTAAGCAGTTTCTCAGAAAGCTTCTTTCCACCTTTCATCTGAGGATATTTCCTTTTTCACCATAGCCCTCTATGGGCTTCCAAATATCACTTTGCCAATTCCACAAGAACTGTCTTAGCGAAAGGCTTCTTGAAGGGAAAGCTGTAACTCTGTGAGGTGATTTCACAGAACACAAAGAAGTTTCTCATAAAGCTTCTTTTCCTTGTTATCGGAGGATATTTCCTTTGGCTCTATAGTCTTCAAAGGGATCCGAAATATCTGTTATCAGATTCCACAGAAATAAGACTAGCAAAGAGATCCACGAAATACAGATGTAACTCTGTGAGATGAATTAACAGAACACTAAGCAGTTTCTCAGAAAGCTTCTTTCCAGATTTCATCTGAGGATATTTCCTTTTTCACCATAGCCCTCTAAGGGCTTCCAAATATCACTTTGCAATTTCACAAGAACTGTCTTAGCGAAAGGCTTCTTGAGGGGAAAGCTGTAACTCTGTGAGATGATTTCACAGAACACAATGAACTTTCTTAGAAAGCTTCTTTCTCTTTGTTATAGGAGGATATTTCCTTTGGCCCTATAGTCTTCTAAGGGATCCGAAATATCTGTTCTCAGATTCGACAGAAATAAGGCTAGCAATGAGATCCACGAAATACAGATGTAACACTGTGAGATGAATTAACAGAACACTAAGCAGTTTCTCAGAAATCTTCTTTCCAGATTTCATCTGAGAACATTTCCTTTTTCTCAATAGCCCTCTATGGGCTTCCAAATATCACTTTGCCTATTCCACAACAACTGTCTTAGCGAAAGGCTTCTTGAGGGGAAAGCTGTAACTCTGTGAGATGATTTCACAGAACACAAAGAAGTTTCTCAGAAAGCTTCTTTCTCTTTGTTATCGGAGGATATTTCCTTTGGCCCTAGAGTCTTCAAAGGGATCCAAAATATCTGTTCTCAGATTCCACAGAAATAACGCTAGCAAAGAGATCCACAAAATACAGATGTAACACTGTGAGATGAATTAACAGAACACTAAGCAGTTTCTCAGAAAGCTTCTTTCCAGATTTCATCTGAGGATATTTCCTTTTTCACCACAGCCCTCTATGCGCTTCCAAATATCACTTTGCCAATTCCACAAGAATTCTCTTAGTGAAAGGCTTCTTGAGGGGAAAGCTGTAACTCTGTGAGATGATTTCACAGAACACAAAGAAGTTTCTCAGAAAGCTTCTTTCTCTTTGTCATCGGAGGATATTTCCTTTGGCCCTAGAGTCTTCAAAGGATCCAAAATATCTGTTCTCAGATTCCACAGAAATAACGCTAGCAAAGAGATCCACAAAATACAGATGTAACTCTGTGAGATGAATTAACAGAACACTAAGCAGTTTCTCAGAAAGCTTCCTTCCAGATTTCATCTGAGGATATTTCCTTTTTCACCATAGCCCTCTATGGGCTTCCAAATATCACTTTGCCAATTCCACAAGAACTGTCTTAGCGAAAGGCTTCTTGAGAGGAAAGCTGTAACTCTGTGAGATGATTTCACAGAACACAAAGAAGTTTCTCAGAAAGCTTCTTTCTCTTTGTTATCGGAGGATATTTCCTTTGGCCCCATATTCTTCTAAGGGATCCGAAATATCTGTTCTCAGATTCCACAGAAATAAGGCTAGCAAAGAGATCCACGAAATACAGATGTAACTCTGTGAGATGAATTAACAGAACACTAAGCAGTTTCTCAGAAAGCTTCTTTACAGATTGCATCTTAGGATATTTCCTTTTTCACCACAGCCCTCTATGGACTTCCAAATATCACTTTGCCAATTCCACAACAACTATCTTAGCGACAGGCTTCTTGAGGGGAAAGCTGTAACTCTGTGAGATGATTTCACAGAACACAAAGAAGTTTCTCAGAAAACTTCTTTCTCTTTGTTATCGGAGGATATTTCCTTTGGCCCTATAGTCTTCAAAGGGATCCGAAATATCTGTTCTCAGATTCCACAGAAATAAGGCTAGCAAAGAGATCCACGAAATACAGATGTAACTCTGTGAGATGAATTAACAGAACACTAAGCAGTTTCTCAGAAAGCTTCTTTCCAGATTTCATCTGAGGATATTTCCTTTTTCACCATAGCCCTCTATGCGCTTCCAAATATCACTTTGCCAATTCCAAAAGAACTCTCTTAGCGAAAGGCTTCTTGAGGTGAAAGCTGTAACTCCGTGAGATGATTTCACAGAACACAAAGAAGTTTCTTAGAAAGCTTCTTTCTCTTTGTTATAGGAGGATATTTCCTTTGGCCCTATATCTTCAAAGGGATCCAAAATATCTGTTCTCAGATTCCACAGAAATAACGCTAGAAAAGAGATCCACAAAATACAGATGTAACTCTGTGAGATGAATTAACAGAACACTAAGCAGTTTCTCCGAAAGCTTCTTTCCAGATTTCATCTGAGGATACTTCCTTTTTCACCATAGCCCTCTATGGGCTTCCAAATATCACTTTGCCAATTCCATAAGAACTGTCTTAGCGAAAGGCTTCTTGAGAGGAAAGCTGTAACTCTGTGAGATGATTTCACAGAACACAAAGAAGTTTGTCAGAAAGCTTCTTTCTCTTTGTTATCGGAGGATATTTCCTTTGGCCCTATAGTCTTCTAAGGGATCCGAAATATCAGTTCTCAGATTCCAGAGAAATTGGGCTAGCAAAGAAATCCACGAAATACAGTTGTAACTCTGTGCGATGAATTAACAGAACACTAAGCAGTTTCTCAGAAAGCTTCTTTCCAGATTTCATCAGAGGATATTTCCTTTTTCACCATAGCCCTCTATGCGCTTCCAAATATCACTTTGCCAATTCCACAAGAATTCTCTTAGTGAAAGGCTTCTTGAGGGGAAAGCTGTAACTCTGTGAGATGATTTCACAGAACACAAAGAAGTTTCTCAGAAAGCTTCTTTCTCTTTGATATCGGAGGATATTTTCTTTGGCCCTGGAGACTTCAAAGGGATCCAAAATATCTGTTCTCAGATTCCACAGAAATAACGCTAGCAAAGAGATCCACAAAATACAGATGTAACTCTGTGAGATGAATTAACAGAGCACAAAGCAGTTTCTCAGAAAGCTTCTATCCAGATTTCATCGGAGGATACTTCCTTTTTCACCATAGCCCTCTAGGGGCTTCCAAATATCACTTTGCCAATTCCACAAGAACTATCTTAGCGAAAGGCTTCTTGAGGGGAAAGCTGTAACTCTGTGAGATGATTTCACAGAACACAAAGTAGTTTCTCAGAAAGCTTCTTTCTCTTTGTTATCGGAGGATATTTCCTTTGGCCCTAGAGTCTTCAAAGGATGCAAAATATCTGTTCTCAGATTCCACAGAAATAACGCTAGCAAAGAGATCCACAAAATACAGATGTAACTCTGTGAGATGAATTAACAGAACACTAAGCAGTTTCTCAGAAAGCTTCTTTCCAGATTTCATCTGAGGATATTTCCTTTTTCACCATAGCCCTCTATGGGCTTCCAAATATCACTTTGCCAATTCCACAAGAACTGTCTTAGCGAAAGGCTTCTTGAGAGGAAAGCTGTAACTCTGTGAGATGATTTCACAGAACACAAAGAAGTTTCTCAGAAAGCTTCTTTCTCTTTGTTATCGGAGGATATTTCCTTTGGCCCCATATTCTTCTAAGGGATCGGAAATATCTGTTCTCAGATTCCACAGAAATAAGGCTAGCAAAGAGATCGACGAAATACAGATGTAACTCTGTGAGATGAATTAACAGAACACTAAGCAGTTTCTCAGATCGCTTCTTTACAGATTTCATCTGAGGATATTTCCTTTTTCACCAGAGCCCTGTAGGGGCTTCCAAATATCACTTTGCCAATTTCACAAGAACTTTCTTAGCGAAAGGCTTCTTGAAGGGAAAGCTGTAACTCTGTGACATGATTTCACAGAACACAAAGAAGTTCCTCAGAAAGCTTCTTTCTCTTTGATATCGGAGGATATTTTCTTTGGCCCTGGAGACTTCAAAGGGATCCAAAATATCTGTTCTCAGATTCCACAGAAATAACGCTAGCAAAGAGATCCACAAAATACAGATGTAACTCTGTGAGATGAATTAACAGAGCACAAAGCAGTTTCTCAGAAAGCTTCTTTCCAGATTTCATCGGAGGATATTTCCTTTTTCACCATAGCCCTGTAGGGGCTTCCAAATATCACTTTGCCAATTCCACAAGAACTATCTTAGCGAAAGGCTTCTTGAGGGAAAAGCTGTAACTCTGTGAGAAGATTTCACAGAACACAAAGTAGTTTCTCAGAAAACTTCTTTCTCTTTGTTATCGGAGGATATTTCCTTTGGCCCTAGAGTCTTCAAAGGATGCAAAATATCTGTTCTCAGATTCCACAGAAATAACGCTAGCAAAGAGATCCACAAAATACAGATGTAACTCTGTGAGATGAATTAACAGAACACTAAGCAGTTTCTCAGAAAGCTTCTTTCCAGATTTCATCTGAGGATATTTCCTTTTTCACCATAGCCCTCTATGGGCTTCCAAATATCACTTTGCCAATTCCACAAGAACTGTCTTAGCGAAAGGCTTCTTCAGAGGAAAGCTGTAACTCTGTGAGATGATTTCACAGAACACAAAGAAGTTTCTCAGAAAGTTTCTTTCTCTTTGTTATCGGAGGATATTTCCTTTGGCCCCATATTCTTCTAAGGGATCCGAAATATCTGTTCTCAGATTCCACAGAAATAAGGCTAGCAAAGAGATCCACGAAATACAGATGTAACTCTGTGAGATGAATTAACAGAACACTAAGCAGTTTCTCAGAAAGCTTCTTTACAGATTGCATCTTAGGATATTTCCTTTTTCACCACAGCCCTCTATGGGCTTCCAAATATCACTTTGCCAATTCCACAACAACTGACTTAGCGACAGGCTTCTTGAGGGGAAAGCTGTAACTCTGTGAGATGATCTCATAGAACACAAAGGAGTTTCTCAGAAAACTTCTTTCTCTTTGTTATCGGAGGATATTTCCTTTGGCCCTAGAGTCTTCAAAGGATCCAAAATATCTGTTCTCAGATTCCACAGAAATAACGCTAGCAAAGAGATCCACAAAATAAAGATGTAACTCTGTGAGATGAATTAACAGAACACTAAGCAGTTTCTCAGAAAGCTTCTTTCCAGATTTCATCTGAGGATATTTCCTTTTTCACCATAGACCTCTATGGGCTTCCAAATATCACTTTGCCAATTCCACAAGAACTGTCTTAGCGAAAGGCTTCTTGAGAGGAAAGCTGTAACTCTGTGAGATGATTTCACAGAACACAAAGAAGTTTCTCAGAAAGCTTCTTTCTCTTTGTTATCGGAGGATATTTCCTTTGGCCCCATATTCTTCTAAGGGATCGGAAATATCTGTTCTCAGATTCCACAGAAATAAGGCTAGCAAAGAGATCGACGAAATACAGATGTAACTCTGTGAGATGAATTAACAGAACACTAAGCAGATTCTCAGAACGCTTCTTTCCAGATTTCATCTGAGGATATTTCCTTTTTCACCATAGCCCTGTAGGGGCTTCCAAATATCACTTTGCCAATTTCACAAGAACTTTCTTAGCGAAAGGCTTCTTGAAGGGAAAGCTGTAACTCTGTGAGATGATTTCACAGAACACAAAGAAGTTTCTCAGAAAGCTTCTTTCTCTTTGATATCGGAGGATATTTTCTTTGGCCCTGGAGACTTCAAAGGGATCCAAAATATCTGTTCTCAGATTCCACAGAAATAACGCTAGCAAAGAGATCCACAAAATACAGATGTAACTCTGTGAGATGAATTAACAGAGCACAAAGCAGTTTCTCAGAAAGCTTCTTTCCAGATTTCATCGGAGGATATTTCCTTTTTCACCATAGCCCTCTAGGGGCTTCCAAATATCACTTTGCCAATTCCACAAGAACTATCTTAGCGAAAGGCTTCTTGACGGAAAAGCTGTAACTCTGTGAGATGATTTCACAGAACACAAAGTAGTTTCTCAGAAAGCTTCTTTCTCTTTGTTATCGGAGGATATTTCCTTTGGCCCTAGAGTCTTCAAAGGATGCAAAATATCTGTTCTCAGATTCCACAGAAATAACGCTAGCAAAGAGATCCACAAAATACAGATGTAACTCTGTGAGATGAATTAACAGAACACTAAGCAGTTTCTCAGAAAGCTTCTTTCCAGATTTCATCTGAGGATATTTCCTTTTTCACCATAGCCCTCTATGGGCTTCCAAATATCACTTTGCCAATTCCACAAGAACTGTCTTAGCGAAAGGCTTCTTGAGAGGAAAGCTGTAACTCTGTGAGATGATTTCACAGAACACAAAGAAGTTTCTCAGAAAGTTTCTTTCTCTTTGTTATCGGAGGATATTTCCTTTGGCCCCATATTCTTCTAAGGGATCCGAAATATCTGTTCTCAGATTCCACAGAAATAAGGCTAGCAAAGAGATCCACGAAATACAGATGTAACTCTGTGAGATGAATTAACAGAACACTAAGCAGTTTCTCAGAAAGCTTCTTTACAGATTGCATCTTAGGATATTTCCTTTTTCACCACAGCCCTCTATGGGCTTCCAAATATCACTTTGCCAATTCCACAACAACTGACTTAGCGACAGGCTTCTTGAGGGGAAAGCTGTAACTCTGTGAGATGATCTCATAGAACACAAAGGAGTTTCTCAGAAAACTTCTTTCTCTTTGTTATCGGAGGATATTTCCTTTGGCCCTAGAGTCTTCAAAGGATCCAAAATATCTGTTCTCAGATTCCACAGAAATAACGCTAGCAAAGAGATCCACAAAATACAGATGTAACTCTGTGAGATGAATTAACAGAACACTAAGCAGTTTCTCAGAAAGCTTCTTTCCAGATTTCATCTGAGGATATTTCCTTTTTCACCATAGACCTCTATGGGCTTCCAAATATCACTTTGCCAATTCCACAAGAACTGTCTTAGCGAAAGGCTTCTTGAAGTGAAAGATGTAACTCCGTGAGATGATTTCACAGAACACAAAGAAGTTTCTCAGAAAGCTTCTTTCTCTTTGTTATAGGAGGATATTTCCTTTGGCCCTATAGTCTTCAAAGGGATCCAAAATATCTGTTCTCAGATTCCACGGAAATAACGCTAGAAAAGAGATCCACAAAATACAGATATAACTCTGTGAGATGAATTAACAGAACACTAAGCAGTTTCTCCGAAAGCTTCTTTCCAGATTTCATCTGAGGATATTTCCTTTTTCACCATAGCCCTCTATGGGCTTTCAAATATCACTCTGCCAATTCCATAAGAACTGTCTTAGCGAAAGGCTTCTTGAGAGGAAAGCTGTAACTCTGTGAGATGATTTCACAGAACACAAAGAAGTTTCTCAGAAAGCTTCTTTCTCTTTGTTATCGGAGCATATTTCCTTTGGCCCCATATTCTTCTAAGGGATCGGAAATATCTTTTCTCAGATTCCACAGAAATAAGGCTAGCAAAGAGATCCACGAAATACAGATGTAACTCTGTGAGATGAATTAACAGAACACTAAGCAGTTTCTCAGAACGCTTCTTTCCAGATTTCATCTGAGGATATTTCCTTTTTCACCATAGCCCTCTAGGGGCTTCCAAAGATCACTTTGCCAATTCCACAAGAACTTTCTTAGCGAAAGGCTTCTTGAAGGGAAAGCTGTAACTCTGTGAGATGATTTCACAGAACACAAAGAAGTTTCTCAGAAAGCTTCTTTCTCTTTGATATCGGAGGATATTTTCTTTGGCCCTGGAGACTTCAAAGGGATCCAAAATATCTGTTCTCAGATTCCACAGAAATAACGCTAGCAAAGAGATCCACAAAATACAGATGTAACTCTGTGAGATGAATTAACAGAGCACAAAGCAGTTTCTCAGAAAGCTTCTTTCCAGATTTCATCGGAGGATATTTCCTTTTTCACCATAGCCCTCTATGGGCTTCCAAATATCACTTTGCCAATTCCACAAGAACTGTCTTAGCGAAAGGCTTCTTGAGGGGAAAGCTGTAACTCTGTGAGATGATTTCACAGAACACAAAGAAGTTTCTCAGATAGCATCTTTCTCTTTGTTATCGGAGGATATTTCCTTTGGCCCTGTAGTCTTCAAAGGGATCCGAAATATCTGTTCTCAGATTCCACAGAAATAAGGCTAGCAAAGAGATCCACGAAATACAGATGTAACTCTCTGAGTTGAATTAACAGAACACTAAGCAGTTTCTCAGAAATCTTCTTTCCACCTTTCATCTGAGGATATTTCCTTTTTCACCATAGCCCTCTATGGGCTTCCAAATATCACTTTGCCAATTCCACAAGAACTGTCTTAGCGAAAGGCTTCTTGAAGGGAAAGCTTTAAATCTGTGAGGTGATTTCACAGAACACAAAGAAGTTTCTCATAAAGTTTCTTTTCCTTGTTATCGGAGGATATTTCCTTTGGCTCTATAGTCTTCAAAGGGATCCGAAATATCTGTTATCAGATTCCACAGAAATAAGACTAGCAAAGAGATCCACGAAATACAGATGTAACTCTGTGAGATGAATTAACAGAACACTAAGCAGTTTCTCAGAAAGCTTCTTTCCAGATTTCTTCTGAGGATATTTCCTTTTTCACCATAGCCCTCTATGTGCTTTCAAATATCACTTTGCCAATTCCACAAGAACTCTCTTAGCGAAAGGCTGCTTGAGGGTAAAGCTGTAACTCTGTGAGATGATTTCACAGAACACAAAGAAGTTTCTCAGATAGCATCTTTCTCTTTGTTATCGGAGGATATTTCCTTTGGCCCTGTAGTCTTCAAAGGGATCCGAAATATCTGTTCTCAGATTCCACAGAAATAAGGCTAGCAAAGAGATCCACGATATACAGATGTAACTCTCTGAGTTGAATTAACAGAACACTAAGCAGTTTCTCAGAAATCTTCTTTCCACCTTTCATCTGAGGATATTTCCTTTTTCACCATAGCCCTCTAAGGGCTTCCAAATATCACTTTGCCAATTCCACAAGAACTGTCTTAGAGAAAGGCTTCTTGAGGGGAAAGCTGTAACTCTGTGAGATGATTTCACAGAACACAATGAACTTTCTTAGAAAGCTTCTTTCTCTTTGTTATAGGAGGATATTTCCTTTGGCCCTATAGTCTTCTAAGGGATCCGAAATATCTGTTCTCAGATTCGACAGATATAAGGCTAGCAATGAGATCCACGAAATACAGATGTAACACTGTGAGATGAATTAACAGAACACTAAGCAGTTTCTCAGAAAGCTTCTTTCCAGATTTCATCTTAGGATATTTCCTTTTTCACCACAGGCCACTATGGGCTTCCAAATATCACTTTGCCAATTCCACAACAACTGTCTTAGCGAAAGGCTTCTTGAGGGGAAAGCTGTAACTCTGTGAGATGATTTCACAGAACACAAAGAAGTTTCTCAGAAAGCTTCTTTCTCTTTGTTATCGGAGGATATTTCCTTTGGCCCTAGAGTCTTCAAAGGATCCAAAATATCTGTTCTCAGATTCCACAGAAATAACGGTAGCAAAGAGATGCACAAAATACAGATGTAACTCTGTGAGATGAATTAACAGAACACTAAGCAGTTTCTCAGAAAGCTTCTTTCCAGATTTCATCTGAGGATATTTCCTTTTTCACCATAGCCCTCTAAGGGCTTCCAAATATCACTTTGCCAATTCCACAAGAACTGTCTTAGAGAAAGGCTTCTTGAGGGGAAAGCTGTAACTCTGTGAGATGATTTCACAGAACACAATGAACTTTCTTAGAAAGCTTCTTTCTCTTTGTTATAGGAGGATATTTCCTTTGGCCCTATAGTCTTCTAAAGGATCCGAAATATCTGTTCTCAGATTCGACAGATATAAGGCTAGCAATGAGATCCAAAAATACAGATGTAACACTGTGAGATGAATTAACAGAACACTAAGCAGTTTCTCAGAAATCTTCTTTCCAGATTTCATCTGAGAACATTTCCTTTTTCTCAATAGCCCTCTATGGGCTTCCAAATATCACTTTGCCAATTCCACAACAACTGTCTTAGCGAAAGGCTTCTTGAGGGGAAAGCTGTAACTCTGTGAGATGATTTCACAGAACACAAAGAAGTTTCTCAGAAAGCTTCTTTCTCTTTGTTATCGGAGGATATTTCCTTTGGCCCTAGAGTCTTCAAAGGGATCCAAAATATCTGTTCTCAGATTCCACAGAAATAACGCTAGCAAAGAGATCCACAAAATACAGATGTAACTCTGTGAGATGAATTAACAGAACACTAAGCAGTTTCTCAGAAAGCTTCTTTCCAGATTTCATCTGAGGATATTTCCTTTTTCACCACAGCCCTCTATGGGCTTCCAAATATCACTTTGCCAATTCCACAACAACTGTCTTAGCGACAGGCTTCTTGAGTGGAAAGCTGTAACTCTGTGAGATGATTTCACAGAACACAAAGGAGTTTCTCAGAAAGCTTCTTTCTCTTTGTTATCGGAGGATATTTCCTTTGGCCCTATAGTCTTCAAAGGGATCCGAAATATCTGTTCTCAGATTCCACAGAAATAAGGCTAGCAAAGAGATCCACGAAATACAGATGTAACTCTGTGAGATGAATTAACAGAACACTAAGCAGTTTCTCAGAACGCTTCTTTCCAGATTTCATCAGAGGATATTTCCTTTTTCACCATAGCCCTCTATGCGCTTCCAAATATCACTTTGCCAATTCCACAAGAATTCTCTTAGTGAAAGGCTTCTTGAGGGGAAAGCTGTAACTCTGTGAGATGATTTCACAGAACACAAAGAAGTTTCTCAGAAAGCTTCTTTCTCTTTGTCATCGGAGGATATTTCCTTTGGCCCTAGAGTCTTCAAAGGATCCAAAATATCTGTTCTCAGATTCCACAGAAATAACGCTAGCAAAGAGATCCACAAAATACAGATGTAACTCTGTGAGATGAATTAACAGAACACTAAGCAGTTTCTCAGAAAGCTTCTTTCCAGATTTCATCTGAGGATATTTCCTTTTTCACCATAGCCCTCTATGGGCTTCCAAATATCACTTTGTCAATTCCACAAGAACTGTCTTAGCGAAGGTCTTCTTGAGAGGAAAGCTGTAACTCTGTGAGATGATTTCACAGAACACAAAGAAGTTTCTCAGAAAGCTTCTTTCTCTTTGTTATCGGAGGATATTTCCTTTGGCCCCATATTCTTCTAAGGGATCCGAAATATCTGTTCTCAGATTCCACAGAAATAAGGCTAGCAAAGAGATCCACGAAATACAGATGTAACTCTGTGAGATGAATTAACAGAACACTAAGCAGTTTCTCAGAAAGCTTCTTTACAGATTGCATCTTAGGATATTTCCTTTTTCACCACAGCCCTCTATGGACTTCCAAATATCACTTTGCCAATTCCACAACAACTGTCTTAGCGACAGGCTTCTTGAGGGGAAAGCTGTAACTCTGTGAGATGATTTCACAGAACACAAAGGAGTTTCTCAGAAAACTTCTTTCTCTTTGTTATCGGAGGATATTTCCTTTGGCCCTATAGTCTTCAAAGGGATCCGAAATATCTGTTCTCAGATTCCACAGAAATAAGGCTAGCAAAGAGATCCACGAAATACAGATGTAACTCTGTGAGATGAATTAACAGAACACTAAGCAGTTTCTCAGAAAGCTTCTTTCCAGATTTCATCTGAGGATATTTCCTTTTTCACCATAGCCCTCTATGCGCTTCCAAATATCACTTTGCCAATTCCAAAAGAACTCTCTTAGCGAAAGGCTTCTTGAGAGGAAAGCTGTAACTCTGTGAGATGATTTCACAGAACGCAAAGAATTTTCTCAGAAAGGTTCTTTCTCTTTGTTATCGGAGGATATTTCCTTTGGCCCTAGAGACTTCAAAGGGATCCAAAATATCTGTTCTCAGATTCCACAGAAATAAGGCTAGCAAAGAGATCACGAAATACAGATGTAACTCTGTGAGATGAATTAACAGAACACTAAGCAGTTTCTCAGAAAGCTTCTTTCGAGATTTCAACAGGGGATATTTCCTTTTTCACCGTAGCCCTCTATGGGCTTCTAAATATCACTTTGCCAATTCCACAACAACTGTCTTAGCGAAAGGCTTCTAGAGGGGAATGCTGTAACTCTGTGAGATGATTTCACAGAACACAAAGAAGTTTCTCAGAAAGCTTCTTTCTCTTTGTTATCGGAGGATATTTCCTTTGGCCCTAGAGTCTTCAAAGGATCCAAAATATCTGTTCTCAGATTCCACAGAAATAACGCTAGCAAAGAGATCCACAAAATACAGATGTAACTCTGTGAGATGAAGTAACAGAACACTAAGCAGTTTCTCAGAAAGCTTCTTTCCAGATTTCATCTGAGAACATTTCCTTTTTCTCCATAGCCCTCTAAGGGCTTCCAAATATCACTTTGCCAATTCCACAACAACTGTCGTAGCGAAAGGCTTCTTGAGGGGAAAGCTGTAACTCTGTGAGATGATTTCACAGAACACAAAGAAGTTTCTCAGAAATCTTCTTTCTCTTTGTTATCGGAGGATATTTCCTTTGGCCCTAGAGTCTTCAAAGGGATCCAAAATATCTGTTCTCAGATTCCACAGAAATAACGCTAGCAAAGAGATCCACAAAATACAGATGTAACTCTGTGAGATGAATTAACAGAACACTAAGCAGTTTCTCAGGAAGCTTCTTTCCAGATTTCATCTGAGGATATTTCCTTTTTCACCATAGCCCTCTATGGGCTTCCAAATATCACTTTGCCAATTCCACAAGAACTGTCTTAGCGAAAGGCTTCTTGAGAGGAAAGCTGTAACTCTGTGAGATGATTTCACAGAACACAAAGAAGTTTCTCAGAAAGCTTCTTTCTCTTTGTTATCGGAGGATATTTCCTTTGGCCCCATATTCTTCTAAGGGATCCGAAATATCTGTTCTCAGATTCCTCAGAAATAAGGCTAGCAAAGAGATCCACGAAATACAGATGTAACTCTGTGAGATGAATTAACAGAACACTAAGCGGTTTCTCAGAAAGCTTCTTTCCTGATTTCATCTGAGGATATTTCCTTTTTCACCATAGCCCTCTATGCGCTTCTAAATATCACTTTGCCAATTCCAAAAGAACTCTCTTAGCGAAAGGCTTCTTGAGGGGAAAGCTGTAACTCTGTGAGATGATTTCACAGAACACAAAGAAGTTTCTCAGAAAGCTTCTTTCTCTTTGTTATCGGAGGATATTTCCTTTGGCCCTAGAGTCTTGAAAGGATCCAAAATATCTGTTCTCAGATTCCACAGAAATAACGCTAGCAAAGAGATCCACAAAATACAGATGTAACTCTGTGAGATGAATTAACAGAACACTAAGCTGTTTCTCAGAAAGCTTCTTTCCAGATTTCATCTGAGGATATTTCCTTTTTCACCATAGACCTCTATGGGCTTCCAAATATCACTTTGCCAATTCCACAAGAACTGTCTTAGCGAAAGGCTTCTTGAGGTGAAAGCTGTAACTCCTTGAGATGATTTCAAAGAACACAAAGAAGTTTCTTAGAAAGCTTCTTTCTCTTTGTTATAGGAGGATATTTCCTTTGGCCCTATAGTCTTCAAAGGGATCCAAAATATCTGTTCTCAGATTCCACAGAAATAACGCTAGAAAAGAGATCCACAAAATACAGATGTAACTCTGTGAGATGAATTAACAGAACACTAAGCAGTTTCTCCGAAAGCTTCTTTCCAGATTTCATCTGAGGATATTTCCTTTTTCACCATAGCCCTCTATGGGCTTCCAAATATCACTTTGCCAATTCCATAAGAACTGTCTTAGCGAAAGGCTTCTTGAGAGGAAAGCTGTAACTCTGTGAGATGATTTCACAGAACACAAAGAAGTTTCTCAGAAAGCTTCTTTCTCTTTGTTATCGGAGGATATTTCCTTTGGCCCCATATTCTTCTAAGGGATCGGAAATATCTTTTCTCAGATTCCACAGAAATAAGGCTAGCAAAGAGATCCACGAAATACAGATGTAACTCTGTGAGATGAATTAAGAGAACACTAAGCAGTTTCTCAGAACGCTTCTTTCCAGATTTCATCTGAGGATATTTCCTTTTTCACCATAGCCCTCTAGGGGCTTCCAAATATCACTTTGCCAATTCCACAAGAACTTTCTTAGCGAAAGGCTTATTGAAGGGAAAGCTGTAACTCTGTGAGATGATTTCACAGAACACAAAGAAGTTTCTCAGAAAGCTTCTTTCTCTTTGATATCGGAGGATATTTTCTTTGGCCCTGGAGACTTCAAAGGGTTCCAAAATATCTGTTCTCAGATTCCACAGAAATAACGCTAGCAAAAAGATCCACAAAATACAGATGTAACTCTGTGAGATGAATTAACAGAGCACAAAGCAGTTTCTCAGAAAGCTTCTTTCCAGATTTCATCGGAGGATATTTCCTTTTTCACCATAGCCCTCTATGGGCTTCCAAATATCACTTTGCCAATTCCACAAGAACTGTCTTAGCGAAAGGCTTCTTGAGGGGAAAGCTGTAACTCTGTGAGATGATTTCACAGAACACAAAGAAGTTTCTCAGATAGCATCTTTCTCTTTGTTATCGGAGGATATTTCCTTTGCCCCTATAGTCTTCAAAGGGATCCGAAATATCTGTTCTCAGATTCCACAGAAATAAGGCTAGCAAAGAGATCCACGAAATACAGATGTAACTCTCTGAGTTGAATTAACAGAACACTAAGCAGTTTCTCAGAAAGCTTCTTTCCACCTTTCATCTGAGGATATTTCCTTTTTCACCATAGCCCTCTATGGGCTTCCAAATATCACTTTGCCAATTCCACAAGAACTGTCTTAGCGAAAGGCTTCTTGAAGGGAAAGCTGTAACTCTGTGAGGTGATTTCACAGAACACAAAGAAGTTTCTCATAAAGCTTCTTTTCCTTGTTATCGGAGGATATTTCCTTTGGCTCTATAGTCTTCAAAGGGATCCGAAATATCTGTTATCAGATTCCACAGAAATAAGACTAGCAAAGAGATCCACGAAATACAGATGTAACTCTGTGAGATGAATTAACAGAACACTAAGCAGTTTCTCAGAAAGCTTCTTTCCAGATTTCATCTGAGGATATTTCCTTTTTCACCATAGCCCTCTAAGGGCTTCCAAATATCACTTTGCAATTTCACAAGAACTGTCTTAGCGAAAGGCTTCTTGAGGGGAAAGCTGTAACTCTGTGAGATGATTTCACAGAACACAATGAACTTTCTTAGAAAGCTTCTTTCTCTTTGTTATAGGAGGATATTTCCTTTGGCCCTATAGTCTTCTAAGGGATCCGAAATATCTGTTCTCAGATTCGACAGAAATAAGGCTAGCAATGAGATCCACGAAATACAGATGTAACACTGTGAGATGAATTAACAGAACACTAAGCAGTTTCTCAGAAATCTTCTTTCCAGATTTCATCTGAGAACATTTCCTTTTTCTCAATAGCCCTCTATGGGCTTCCAAATATCACTTTGCCTATTCCACAACAACTGTCTTAGCGAAAGGCTTCTTGAGGGGAAAGCTGTAACTCTGTGAGATGATTTCACAGAACACAAAGAAGTTTCTCAGAAAGCTTCTTTCTCTTTGTTATCGGAGGATATTTCCTTTGGCCCTAGAGTCTTCAAAGGGATCCAAAATATCTGTTCTCAGATTCCACAGAAATAACGCTAGCAAAGAGATCCACAAAATACAGATGTAACACTGTGAGATGAATTAACAGAACACTAAGCAGTTTCTCAGAAAGCTTCTTTCCAGATTTCATCTGAGGATATTTCCTTTTTCACCACAGCCCTCTATGCGCTTCCAAATATCACTTTGCCAATTCCACAAGAATTCTCTTAGTGAAAGGCTTCTTGAGGGGAAAGCTGTAACTCTGTGAGATGATTTCACAGAACACAAAGAAGTTTCTCAGAAAGCTTCTTTCTCTTTGTCATCGGAGGATATTTCCTTTGGCCCTAGAGTCTTCAAAGGATCCAAAATATCTGTTCTCAGATTCCACAGAAATAACGCTAGCAAAGAGATCCACAAAATACAGATGTAACTCTGTGAGATGAATTAACAGAACACTAAGCAGTTTCTCAGAAAGCTTCCTTCCAGATTTCATCTGAGGATATTTCCTTTTTCACCATAGCCCTCTATGGGCTTCCAAATATCACTTTGCCAATTCCACAAGAACTGTCTTAGCGAAAGGCTTCTTGAGAGGAAAGCTGTAACTCTGTGAGATGATTTCACAGAACACAAAGAAGTTTCTCAGAAAGCTTCTTTCTCTTTGTTATCGGAGGATATTTCCTTTGGCCCCATATTCTTCTAAGGGATCCGAAATATCTGTTCTCAGATTCCACAGAAATAAGGCTAGCAAAGAGATCCACGAAATACAGATGTAACTCTGTGAGATGAATTAACAGAACACTAAGCAGTTTCTCAGAAAGCTTCTTTACAGATTGCATCTTAGGATATTTCCTTTTTCACCACAGCCCTCTATGGACTTCCAAATATCACTTTGCCAATTCCACAACAACTATCTTAGCGACAGGCTTCTTGAGGGGAAAGCTGTAACTCTGTGAGATGATTTCACAGAACACAAAGAAGTTTCTCAGAAAACTTCTTTCTCTTTGTTATCGGAGGATATTTCCTTTGGCCCTATAGTCTTCAAAGGGATCCGAAATATCTGTTCTCAGATTCCACAGAAATAAGGCTAGCAAAGAGATCCACGAAATACAGATGTAACTCTGTGAGATGAATTAACAGAACACTAAGCAGTTTCTCAGAAAGCTTCTTTCCAGATTTCATCTGAGGATATTTCCTTTTTCACCATAGCCCTCTATGCGCTTCCAAATATCACTTTGCCAATTCCAAAAGAACTCTCTTAGCGAAAGGCTTCTTGAGGTGAAAGCTGTAACTCCGTGAGATGATTTCACAGAACACAAAGAAGTTTCTTAGAAAGCTTCTTTCTCTTTGTTATAGGAGGATATTTCCTTTGGCCCTATATCTTCAAAGGGATCCAAAATATCTGTTCTCAGATTCCACAGAAATAACGCTAGAAAAGAGATCCACAAAATACAGATGTAACTCTGTGAGATGAATTAACAGAACACTAAGCAGTTTCTCCGAAAGCTTCTTTCCAGATTTCATCTGAGGATACTTCCTTTTTCACCATAGCCCTCTATGGGCTTCCAAATATCACTTTGCCAATTCCATAAGAACTGTCTTAGCGAAAGGCTTCTTGAGAGGAAAGCTGTAACTCTGTGAGATGATTTCACAGAACACAAAGAAGTTTGTCAGAAAGCTTCTTTCTCTTTGTTATCGGAGGATATTTCCTTTGGCCCTATAGTCTTCTAAGGGATCCGAAATATCAGTTCTCAGATTCCAGAGAAATTGGGCTAGCAAAGAAATCCACGAAATACAGTTGTAACTCTGTGCGATGAATTAACAGAACACTAAGCAGTTTCTCAGAAAGCTTCTTTCCAGATTTCATCTTAGGATATTTCCTTTTTCACCATAGCCCTCTAGGGGCTTCCAAATATCACTTTGCCAATTCCACAAGAACTTTCTTAGCGAAAGGCTTCTTGAAGGGAAAGCTGTAACTCTGTGAGATGATTTCACAGAACACAAAGAAGTTTCTCAGAAAGCTTCTTTCTCTTTGATATCGGAGGATATTTTCTTTGGCCCTGGAGACTTCAAAGCGATCCAAAATATCTGTTCTCAGATTCCACAGAAATAACGCTAGCAAAGAGATCCACAAAATACAGATGTAACTCTGTGAGATGAATTAACAGAACACTAAGCAGTTTCTCAGAAAGCTTCTTTCCAGATTTCATCTGAGGATATTTCCTTTTTCACCATAACCCTCTATGGGCTTCCAAATATCACTTTGCCAATTCCACAAGAACTGTCTTAGCGAAAGGCTTCTTGAGAGGAAAGCTGTAACTCTGTGAGATGACTTCACAGAACACAAAGAAGTTTCTCAGAAAGCTTCTTTCTCTTTGTTATCGGAGGATATTCCTTTGGCCCCATATTCTTCTAAGGGATCCGAAATATCTGTTCTCAGATTCGACAGAAATAAGGCTAGCAAAGGGATCCACGAAATACAGATGTAACTCTGTGAGATGAATTAACAGAACACGAAGCAGTTTCTCAGAAAGCTTCTTTACAAATTTCATCTTAGGATATTTCCTTTTTCACCATAGCCCTCTATGGGCTTCCAAATATCACCTTGCCAATTCCACAACAACTGTCTTAGCGAAAGGCGTCTTGAGGGGAGAGCTGTAACTCTGTGAGATGATTTCACAGAACACAAAGGAGTTTCTCAGAAAGCTTCTTTCTCTTTGTTATCGGAGGATATTTCCTTCGGCCCTATATTCTTCAAAGGGATCCGAAATATCTGTTTTCAGATTCCACAGAAATAAGGCTAGCAAAGAGATCCACGAAATACAGATGTAACTCTGTGAGATGAATTAACAGAAAACTAAGAAGTTTCTCAGAAATCTTCTTTCCAGATTTCTTCAGAGAATATTTCCTTTTTCACCATAGCCCTCTATGGGCTTACAAATATCACTTTGCCAATTCCACAACAACTGTCTTAGCGAAAGGCTTCTTGAGGGGAAAGCTGTAACTCTGTGAGATGACTTCACAGAACACAAAGAAGTTTCTCAGAAAGCTTCTTTCTCTTTGTTATCGGAGGATATTTCCTTTGGCCCTATAGTCTTCTAAGGGATCCGAAATATCTATTCTCAGATTCCACAGAAATAAGGCTAGCCATGAGATCCACGAAATACAGATGTAACACTGTGAGATGACTTAAGAGAACACTAAGCAGTTTCTCAGAAAGCTTCTTTCCAGATTTCATCTGAGAACATTTTCTTTTTCAGCATAGCCCTCTATGGGCTTCCAAATATCACTTTGCCAATTCCACAACAACTGTCTTAGCGAAAGGCTTCTTGAGGGGAAAGCTGTAACTCTTTGAGATGATTTCACAGAACACAAAGAAGTTTCTCAGAAAGCTTGTTTCTCTTTGTTATCAGAGGATATTTCCTTTGGCTCTAGAGTCTTCAAAGGGATCCAAAATATCTGTTCTCAGATTCCACAGAAATAACGCTAGCAAAGAGATCCACAAAATACAGATGTAACTCTGTGAGATGAATTAACAGAACACTAAGCAGTTTCTCAGAAAGCTTCTTTCCAGATTTCATCTGAGGATATTTCCATTTTCACCATAGCCCTCTATGGGCTTCCAAATATCACTTTGCCAATTCCACAAGAACTGTCTTAGCGAAAGGCTTCTTGAGGGGAAAGCTGTAACTCTGTGAGATGATTTCACAGAACACAAAGAAGTTTCTCAGAAAGTTTCTTTCTCTTTGATATCGGAGTTTATTTTCTTTGGCCCTATAGTCTTCAAAGGGATCCGAAATATCTGTTCTCAGATGCCACAGAAATAAGGCTAGCAAAGAGATCCACGAAATACAGATGTAACTCTGTGAGATGAATTAACAGAACACTAAGCAGTTTACAGAAAGCTTCTTTCCAGATTTCATCTGAGGACATTTCCTTTTTCACCATAGCCCTCTATGGGCTTCCAAATATCACTTTGCCAATTCCACAACAACTGTCTTAGCGAAAGGCGTCTTGAGGGGAAAGCTGTAAATCTGTGAGATGATGTCACAGAACACGAAGGGGTTTCGCAGAAAGCTTCTTTCTCTTTGTTATCGGAGGATATTTTCTTTAGCCCTAGAGACTTCAAAGGGATCCAAAATATCTGTTCTCAGATTCCACAGAAATAACGCTAGCAAAGAGATCCACAAAATACATATGTAACTCTGTGAGATGAATTAACAGAACACTAAGCAGTTTCTCAGAAAGCTTCTTTCCAGATTTCATCTGAGGATATTTCCTTTTTCACCATAGCCCTCTATGGGCTTCCAAATATCACTTTGCCAATTCCACAAGAACTGTCTTAGCGAAAGGCTTCTTGAGAGGAAAGCTGTAACTCTGTGAGATGATTTCACAGAACACAAAGAAGTTTCTCAGAAAGCTTCTTTCTCTTTGTTATCGGAGGATATTTCCTTTGGCCCTATATTCTTCTAAGGGATCCGAAATATCTGTTCTCAGATTCCACAGAAATAATGCTAGCAAAGAGATCTACGAAATACAGATGTAACTCTGTGAGATGAATTAACAGAACACTAACCAGTTTCTCAGAAAGCTTCTTTCGAGATTTCATCGGGGGATATTTCCTTTTTCACCGTAGCCTTCTATGGGCTTCTAAATATCACTTTGCCAATTCCACAACAACTGTCTTAGCGAAAGACTTCTAGAGGGGAATGCTGTAACTCTGTGAGATGATTTCACAGAACACAAAGAAGTTTCTCAGAAAGCTTCTTTCTCTTTGTTATCGGAGGATATTTCCTTTGGCCCTATAGTCTTCTAAGGGATCCGAAATATCAGTTCTCAGATTCCAGAAAAATTAGGCTAGCAACGAAATCCACGAAATACAGATGTAACTCTGTGCGATGAATTAACAGAACACTAAGCAGTTTCTCAGAAAGCTTCTTTCCAGATTTCATCTTAGGATATTTCCTTTTTCACCACAGCCCTCTATGGGCTTCCACATATCACTTTGCCAATTCCACAACAACTGCTTAGCGACAGGCTTCTTGAGTGGAAAGCTGTAACTCTGTGAGACGATTTCACAGAACACAAAGGAATTTCTCAGACAGCTTCTTTCTCTTTGTTATCGGAGGATATTTCCTTTGGCCCTATAGTCTTCAAAGGGATCCGAAATATCTGTTCTCAGATTCCACAGAAATAAGGCTAGCAAAGAGATCCACGAAATACAGATGTAACTCTGTGAGATGAATTAACAGAACACTAAGCAGTTTCTCAGAAAGCTTCTTTCCAGATTTCATCTGAGAACATTTCTTTTTCACCATAGCCCTCTATGGGCTTCCAAATATCACCTTGCCAATTCCACAACAACTGTCTTAGCGAAAGGCGTCTTGAGGGGAAAGTTGTAACTCTGTGAGATGATTTCACAGAACACAAAGGGGTTTCTCAGAAATTCTTTCTCTTTGTTATCGGAGGACATTTCCTTCGGCCCTATATTCTTCAAAGGGATCCGAAATATCTGTTCTCAGATTCCACAGAAATAAGGCTAGCAAAGAGATCCACGAAATACAGATGTAATTCTGTGAGATGAATTAACAGAAAACTAAGAAGTTTCTCAGAAATCTTCTTTCCAGATTTCTTCTGAGAATATTTCCTTTTTCACCACAGCCCTCTATGGGCTTCCAAATATCACTTTGCCAATTCCACAAGAACTGTCTTAGCGAAAGGTTTCTTGAGGGGAAAGCTTTAACTCTGTGTGATGATTTCGCAGAACACAAAGAAGTTTCTCAGAAAGTTTCTTTCTCTGTGATATCGGAGTTTATTTCCTTTGGCCCTATAGCCTTCAAAGGGATCCGAAATATCTGTTCTCAGATTCCACAGAAATAAGGCTAGCAAAGAGATCCACGAAATACAGATGTAACTCTGTGAGATGAATTAATAGAACACCAAGCAGTTTCTCAGAAAGCTTCTTTCCAGATTTCATCTGAGGATATTTCCTTTTTCACCATAGCCTTCTATGGGCTTCCAAATATCACTTTGCCAATTCCACAAGAACTGTCTTAGCGAAAGGCTTCTTGAGGGGAAAGCTGTAACTCTGTGAGATGATTTCACAGAACACAAAGAAGTTTCTCAGATAGCATCTTTCTCTTTGTTATCGGAGGATATTTCCTTTGGCCCTGTAGTCTTCAAAGGGATCCGAAATATCTGTTCTCAGATTCCACAGAAATAAGGCTAGCAAAGAGATCCACGAAATACAGATGTAACTCTCTGAGTTGAATTAACAGAACACTAAGCAGTTTCTCAGAAAGCTTCTTTCCACATTTCATCTGAGGATATTTCCTTTTTCACCATAGCCCTCTATGGGCTTCCAAATATCCCTTTGCCAATTCCACAACAACTGTCTTAGCGAAAGACGTCTTGAGGGGAAAGCTGTAACTCTGTGAGATGATTTCACAGAACACAAAGGGGTTTCTCAGAAAGCTTCTTTCTCTTTGTTATCGGAGGATATTTCCTTCGGCCCTATATTCTTCAAAGGGATTCGAAATATCTGTTCTCAGATTCCACAGAAATAAGGCTAGCGAAGAGATCCACGAAATACAGATGTAACTCTGTGAGATGAATTAACAGAACACTAAGCAGTTTCTCAGAAAGCTTCTTTCCAGATTTCATCTGAGGATATTTCCTTTTTCACCATAACCCTCTATGGTCTTCCAAATATCACTTTGCCAATTCCACAAGAACTGTCTTAGCGAATGGCTTCTTGAGAGGAAAGCTGTAACTCTGTGAGATGACTTCACAGAACACTAAGCAGTTTCTCAGAAAGCTTCTTTCGTGATTTCATCGGGGGATATTTCCTTTTTCACCGTAGCCTTCTATGGGCTTCTAAATATCACTTTGCCAATTCCACAACAACTGTCTTAGCGAAAGACTTCTAGAGGGGAATGCTGTAACTCTGTGAGATGATTTCACAGAACACAAAGAAGTTTCTCTGAAAGCTTCTTTCTCTTTGTTATCGGAGGATATTTCCTTTGGCCCTATAGTCTTCTAAGGGATCCGAAATATCAGTTCTCAGATTCCAGAGAAATTAGGCTAGCAAAGAAATCCACGAAATACAGATGTAACTCTGTGCGATGAATTAACAGAACACTAAGCAGTTTCTCAGAAAGCTTCTTTCCAGATTTCATCTTAGGATATTTCCTTTTTCACCACAGCCCTCTATGGGCTTCCACATATCACTTTGCCAATTCCACAACAACTGCTTAGCGACAGGCTTCTTGAGTGGAAAGCTGTAACTCTGTGAGACGATTTCACAGAACACAAAGGAATTTCTCAGACAGCTTCTTTCTCTTTGTTATCGGAGGATATTTCCTTTGGCCCTATAGTCTTCAAAGGGATCCGAAATATCTGTTCTCAGATTCCACAGAAATAAGGCTAGCAAAGAGATCCACGAAATACAGATGTAACTCTGTGAGATGAATTAACAGAACACTAAGCAGTTTCTCAGAAAGCTTCTTTCCAGATTTCATCTGAGAACATTTCCTTTTTCACCATAGCCCTCTATGGGCTTCCAAATATCACCTTGCCAATTCCACAACAACTGTCTTAGCGAAAGGCGTCTTGAGGGGAAAGTTGTAACTCTGTGAGATGATTTCACAGAACACAAAGGGGTTTCTCAGAAATTGTTTCTCTTTGTTATCGGAGGACATTTCCTCCGGCCCTATATTCTTCAAAGGGATCCGAAATATCTGTTCTCAGATTCCACAGAAATAAGGCTAGCAAAGAGATCCACGAAATACAGATGTAACTCTGTGAGATGAATTAACAGAAAACTAAGAAGTTTCTCAGAAATCTTCTTTCCAGATTTCTTCTGAGAATATTTCCTTTTTCACCACAGCCCTCTATGGGCTTCCAAATATCACTTTGCCAATTCCACAAGAACTGTCTTAGCGAAAGGTTTTTTGAGGGGAAAGCTTTAACTCTGTGTGATGATTTCGCAGAACACAAAGAAGTTTCTCAGAAAGTTTCTTTCTCTGTGATATCGGAGTTTATTTCCTTTGGCCCTGTAGCCTTCAAAGGGATCCGAAATATCTGTTCTCAGATTCCACAGAAATAAGGCTAGCAAAGAGATCCACGAAATACAGATGTAACTCTGTGAGATGAATTAATAGAACATCAAGCAGTTTCTCAGAAAGCTTCTTTCCAGATTTCATCTGAGGATATTTCCTTTTTCACCATAGCCTTCTATGGGCTTCCAAATATCACTTTGCCAATTCCACAAGAACTGTCTTAGCGAAAGGCTTCTTGAGGGGAAAGCTGTAACTCTGTGAGATGATTTCACAGAACACAAAGAAGTTTCTCAGATAGCATCTTTCTCTTTGTTATCGGAGGATATTTCCTTTGGCCCTGTAGTCTTCAAAGGGATCCGAAATATCTGTTCTCAGATTCCACAGAAATAAGGCTAGCAAAGAGATCCACGAATTACAGATGTAACTCTCTGAGTTGAATTAACAGAACACTAAGCAGTTTCTCAGAAAGCTTCTTTCCACATTTCATCTGAGGATATTTCCTTTTTCACCATAGCCCTCTATGGGCTTCCAAATATCACTTTGCCAATTCCACAAGAACTGTCTTAGCGAAAGGCTTCTTGAGGGGAAAGCTGTAACTCTGTGAGATGATTTCACAGAACACAATGAACTTTCTTAGAAAGCTTCTTTCTCTTTGTTATAGGAGGATATTTCCTTTGGCCCTGTAGTCTTCTAAGGGATCCGAAATATCTGTTCTCAGATTCCACAGAAATAAGGCTAGCAATGAGATCCATGAAATACAGATGTAACACTGTGAGATGAATTAACGGAACACTAAGCAGTTTCTCAGAAATCTTCTTTCCAGATTTCATCTGAGAACATTTCCTTTTTCTCCATAGCCCTCTATGGGCTTCCAAATATCCCTTTGCCAATTCCACAACAACTGTCTTAGCGAAAGGCGTCTTGAGGGGAAAGCTGTAACTCTGTGAGATGATTTCACAGAACACAAAGGGGTTTCTCAGAAAGCTTCTTTCTCTTTGTTATCGGAGGATATTTCCTTCGGCCCTATATTCTTCAAAGGGATTCGAAATATCTGTTCTCAGATTCCACAGAAATAAGGCTAGCAAAGAGATCCACGAAATACAGATGTAACTCTGTGAGATGAATTAACAGAAAACTAAGCAGTTTCTCAGAAAGCTTCTTTCCAGATTTCATCTGAGGATATTTCCTTTTTCACCATAACCCTCTATGGGCTTCCAAATATCACTTTGCCAATTCCACAAGAACTGTCTTAGCGAATGGCTTCTGGAGAGGAAAGCTGTAACTCTGTGAGATGACTTCACAGAACACAAAGAAGTTTCACAGAAAGCTTCTTTCTCTTTGTTATCGGAGGATATTTCCTTTGGCCCTATAGTCTTCTAAGGGATCCGAAATATCAGTTCTCAGATTCCAGAGAAATTAGGCTAGCAAAGAAATCCACGAAATACAGATGTAACTCTGTGCGATGAATTAACAGAACACTAAGCAGTTTCTCAGAAAGCTTCTTTCCAGATTTCATCTTAGGATATTTCCTTTTTCACCACAGCCCTCTATGGGCTTCCACATATCACTTTGCCAATTCCACAACAACTGCTTAGCGACAGGCTTCTTGAGTGGAAAGCTGTAACTCTGTGAGACGATTTCACAGAACACAAAGGAATTTCTCAGACAGCTTCTTTCTCTTTGTTATCGGAGGATATTTCCTTTGGCCCTATAGTCTTCAAAGGGATCCGAAATATCTGTTCTCAGATTCCACAGAAATAAGGCTAGCAAAGAGATCCACGAAATACAGATGTAACTCTGTGAGATGAATTAACAGAACACTAAGCAGTTTCTCAGAAAGCTTCTTTCCAGATTTCATCTGAGAACATTTCCTTTTTCACCATAGCCCTCTATGGGCTTCCAAATATCACCTTGCCAATTCCACAACAACTGTCTTAGCGAAAGGCGTCTTGAGGGGAAAGTTGTAACTCTGTGAGATGATTTCACAGAACACAAAGGGGTTTCTCAGAAATTGTTTCTCTTTGTTATCGGAGGACATTTCCTGCAGCCCTATATTCTTCAAAGGGATCCGAAATATCTGTTCTCAGATTCCACAGAAATAAGGCTAGCAAAGAGATCCACGAAATACAGATGTAACTCTGTGAGATGAATTAACAGAAAACTAAGAAGTTTCTCAGAAATCTTCTTTCCAGATTTCTTCTGAGAATATTTCCTTTTTCACCACAGCCCTCTATGGGCTTCCAAATATCACTTTGCCAATTCCACAAGAACTGTCTTAGCGAAAGGTTTCTTGAGGGGAAAGCTTTAACTCTGTGTGATGATTTCGCAGAACACAAAGAAGTTTCTCAGAAAGTTTCTTTCTCTGTGATATCGGAGTTTATTTCCTTTGGCCCTATAGCCTTTAAAGGGATCCGAAATATCTGTTCTCAGATTCCACAGAAATAAGGCTAGCAAAGAGATCCACGAAATACAGATGTAACTCTGTGAGATGAATTAATAGAACATCAAGCAGTTTCTCAGAAAGCTTCTTTCCAGATTTCATCTGAGGATATTTCCTTTTTCACCATAGCCTTCTATGGGCTTCCAAATATCACTTTGCCAATTCCACAAGAACTGTCTTAGCGAAAGGCTTCATGAGGGGAAAGCTGTAACTCTGTGAGATGATTTCACAGAACACAAAGAAGTTTCTCAGATAGCATCTTTCTCTTTGTTATCGGAGGATATTTCCTTTGGCCCTGTAGTCTTCAAAGGGATCCGAAATATCTGTTCTCAGATTCCACAGAAATAAGGCTAGCAAAGAGATCCACGAAATACAGATGTAACTCTGTGAGATGAATTAATAGAACATCAAGCAGTTTCTCAGAAAGCTTCTTTCCAGATTTCATCTGAGGATATTTCCTTTTTCACCATAGCCTTCTATGGGCTTCCAAATATCACTTTGCCAATTCCACAAGAACTGTCTTAGCGAAAGGCTTCTTGAGGGGAAAGCTGTAACTCTGTGAGATGATTTCACAGAACACAAAGAAGTTTCTCAGATAGCATCTTTCTCTTTGTTATCGGAGGATATTTCCTTTGGCCCTGTAGTCTTCAAAGGGATCCGAAATATCTGTTCTCAGATTCCACAGAAATAAGGTTAGCAAAGAGATCCACGAAATACAGATGTAACTCTGTGAGATGAATTAACAGAAAACTAAGAAGTTTCTCAGAAATCTTCTTTCCAGATTTCTTCTGAGAATATTTCCTTTTTCACCACAGCCCTCTATGGGCTTCCAAATATCACTTTGCCAATTCCACAAGAACTGTCTTAGCGAAAGGTTTCTTGAGGGGAAAGCTTTAACTCTGTGTGATGATTTCGCAGAACACAAAGAAGTTTCTCAGAAAGTTTCTTTCTCTGTGATATCGGAGTTTATTTCCTTTGGCCCTATAGCCTTTAAAGGGATCCGAAATATCTGTTCTCAGATTCCACAGAAATAAGGCTAGCAAAGAGATCCACGAAATACAGATGTAACTCTGTGAGATGAATTAATAGAACATCAAGCAGTTTCTCAGAAAGCTACTTTCCAGATTTCATCTGAGAACATTTCCTTTTTCTCCATAGCCCTCTATGGGCTTCCAAATATCCCTTTGCCAATTCCACAACAACTGTCTTAGCGAAAGGCGTCTTGAGGGGAAAGCTGTAACTCTGTGAGATGATTTCACAGAACACAAAGGGGTTTCTCAGAAAGCTTCTTTCTCTTTGTTATCGGAGGATATTTCCTTCGGCCCTATATTCTTCAAAGGGATTCGAAATATCTGTTCTCAGATTCCACAGAAATAAGGCTAGCAAAGAGATCCACGAAATACAGATGTAACTCTGTGAGATGAATTAACAGAACACTAAGCAGTTTCTCAGAAAGCTTCTTTCCAGATTTCATCTGAGGATATTTCCTTTTTCACCATAACCCTCTATGGGCTTCCAAATATCACTTTGCCAATTCCACAAGAACTGTCTTAGCGAATGGCTTCTTGAGAGGAAAGCTGTAACTCTGTGAGATGACTTCACAGAACACAAAGAAGTTTCTCAGAAAGCTTCTTTCTCTTTGTTATCGGAGGATATTCCTTTGGCCCCATATTCTTCTAAGGGATCCGAAATATCTGTTCTCAGATTCCACAGAAATAAGGCTAGCAAAGAGATCCACGAAATACAGATGTAACTCTGTGAGATGAATTAACAGAACACGAAGCAGTTTCTCAGAAAGCTTCTTTACAGATTTCATCTTAGGATATTTCCTTTTTCACCATAGCCCTCTATGGGCTTCCAAATATCACCTTGCCAATTCCACAACAACTGTCTTAGCGAAAGGCTTCTTGAGGGGAAAGCTGTAACTCTTTGAGATGATTTCACAGAACACAAAGAAGTTTCTCAGAAAGCTTGTTTCTCTTTGTTATCAGAGGATATTTCCTTTGGCTCTAGAGTCTTCAAAGGGATCCAAAATATCTGTTCTCAGATTCCACAGAAATAACGCTAGCAAAGAGATCCACAAAATACAGATGTAACTCTGTGAGATGAATTAACAGAACACTAAGCAGTTTCTCAGAAAGCTTCTTTCCAGATTTCATCTGAGGATATTTCCATTTTCACCATAGCCCTCTATGGGCTTCCAAATATCACTTTGCCAATTCCACAAGAACTGTCTTAGCGAAAGGCTTCTTGAGGGGAAAGCTGTAACTCTGTGAGATGATTTCACAGAACACAAAGAAGTTTCTCAGAAAGTTTCTTTCTCTTTGATATCGGAGTTTATTTTCTTTGGCCCTATAGTCTTCAAAGGGATCCGAAATATCTGTTCTCAGATGCCACAGAAATAAGGCTAGCAAAGAGATCCACGAAATACAGATGTAATTCTGTGAGATGAATTAACAGAACACTAAGCAGTTTCTCAGAAAGCTTCTTTCCAGATTTCATCTGAGAACATTTCCTTTTTCTACATAGCCCTCTATGGGCTTCCAAATATCACTTTGCCAATTCCACAACAACTGTCTTAGCGAAAGGCGTCTTGAGGGGAAAGCTGTAAATCTGTGACATGATGTCACAGAACACGAAGGGGTTTCGCAGAAAGCTTCTTTCTCTTTGTTATCGGAGGATATTTTCTTTGGCCCTAGAGACTTCAAAGGGATCCAAAATATCTGTTCTCAGATTCCACAGAAATAACGCTAGCAAAGAGATCCACAAAATACATATGTAACTCTGTGAGATGAATTAACAGAACACTAAGCAGTTTCTCAGAAAGCTTCTTTCCAGATTTCATCTGAGGATATTTCCTTTTTCACCATAGCCCTCTATGGGCTTCCAAATATCACTTTGCCAATTCCACAAGAACTGTCTTAGCGAAAGGCTTCTTGAGAGGAAAGCTGTAACTCTGTGAGATGATTTCACAGAACACAAAGAAGTTTCTCAGAAAGCTTCTTTCTCTTTGTTATCGGAGGATATTTCCTTTGGCCCTATATTCTTCTAAGGGATCCGAAATATCTGTTCTCAGATTCCACAGAAATAATGCTAGCAAAGAGATCTACGAAATACAGATGTAACTCTGTGAGATGAATTAACAGAACACTAAGCAGTTTCTCAGAAAGCTTCTTTCGAGATTTCATCGGGGGATATTTCCTTTTTCACCGTAGCCTTCTATGGGCTTCTAAATATCACTTTGCCAATTCCACAACAACTGTCTTAGCGAAAGACTTCTAGAGGGGAATGCTGTAACTCTGTGAGATGATTTCACAGAACACAAAGAAGTTTCTCAGAAAGCTTCTTTCTCTTTGCTATCGGAGGATATTTCCTTTGGCCCTATAGTCTTCTAAGGGATCCGAAATATCAGTTCTCAGATTCCAGAGAAATTAGGCTAGCAAAGAAATCCACGAAATACAGATGTAACTCTGTGCGATGAATTAACAGAACACTAAGCAGTTTCTCAGAAAGCTTCTTTCCAGATTTCATCTTAGGATATTTCCTTTTTCACCACAGCCCTCTATGGGCTTCCACATATCACTTTGCCAATTCCACAACAACTGCTTAGCGACAGGATTCTTGAGTGGAAAGCTGTAACTCTGTGAGACGATTTCACAGAACACAAAGGAATTTCTCAGACAGCTTCTTTCTCTTTGTTATCGGAGGATATTTCCTTTGGCCCTATAGTCTTCAAAGGGATACGAAATATCTGTTCTCAGATTCCACAGAAATAAGGCTAGCAAAGAGATCCACGAAATACAGATGTAACTCTGTGAGATGAATTAACAGAACACTAAGCAGTTTCTCAGAAAGCTTCTTTCCAGATTTCATCTGAGAACATTTCCTTTTTCACCATAGCCGTCTATGGGCTTCCAAATATCACCTTGCCAATTCCACAAGAACTGTCTTAGCGAAAGGCTTCTTGAGGGGAAAGCTGTAACTCTGTGAGATGATTTCTAAGAACACAAAGAAGTTTCTCAGAAAGCTTCTTTCTCTTTGTTATCGGAGGATATTTCCTTTGGCCCTAGAGTCTTCAAAGGGATCCAAAATATCTGTTCTCAGATGCCACAGAAATAAGGCTAGCAAAGAGATCCACGAAATACAGATGTAACTCTGTGAGATGAATTAACAGAACACTAAGCAGTTTCTCAGAAAGCTTCTTTCCAGATTTCATCTGAGAACATTTCCTTTTTCTCCATAGCCCTCTATGGGCTTCCAAATATCTCTTTGCCAATTCCACAACAACTGTCTTAGCGACAGCCTTCTTGAGTGGAAAGCTGTAACTCTGTGAGATGATTTCACAGAACACAAAGGAGTTTCTCAGAAAGCTTCTTTCCAGATTTCATCTGAAGATATTTCCTTTTTCACCATAGCCCTCTATGCGCTTCCAAATATCACTTTGCCAATTCCACAAGAATTCTCTTAGTGAAAGGCTTCTTGAGGGGAAAGCTGTAACTCTGTGAGATGATTTCACAGAACACAAAGAAGTTTCTCAGAAAGCTTCTTTCTCTTTGTCATCGGAGGATATTTCCTTTGGCCCTAGAGTCTTCAAAGGATCCAAAATATCTGTTCTCAGATTCCACAGAAATAACGCTAGCAAAGAGATCCACAAAATACAGATGTAACTCTGTGAGATGAATTAACAGAACACTAAGCAGTTTCTCAGAAAGCTTCTTCCATGTTTCATCTGAGGATATTTCCATTTTCACCATAGCCCTCTATGGGCTTCCAAATATCACTTTGCCAATTCCACAAGAACTGTCTTAGCGAAAGGCTTCTTGAGGGGAAAGCTGTAACTCTGTGAGATGATTTCACAGAACACAAAGAAGTTTCTCAGAAAGATTCTTTCTCTTTGATATCGGAGTTTATTTTCTTTGGCCCTATAGTCTTCAAAGGGATCCGAAATATCTGTTCTCAGATGCCACAGAAATAAGGCTAGCAAAGAGATCCACGAAATACAGATGTAACTCTGTGAGATGAATTAACAGAACACTAAGCAGTTTCTCAGAAAGCTTCTTTCCAGATTTCATCTGAGAACATTTCCTTTTTCTACATAGCCCTCTATGGGCTTCCAAATATCACTTTGCCAATTCCACAACAACTGTCTTAGCGAAAGGCGTCTTGAGGGGAAAGCTGTAAATCTGTGACATGATGTCACAGAACACGAAGGGGTTTCGCAGAAAGCTTCTTTCTCTTTGTTATCGGAGGATATTTTCTTTGGCCCTAGAGACTTCAAAGGGATCCAAAATATCTGTTCTCAGATTCCACAGAAATAACGCTAGCAAAGAGATCCACAAAATACATATGTAACTCTGTGAGATGAATTAACAGAACACTAAGCAGTTTCTCAGAAAGCTTCTTTCCAGATTTCATCTGAGGATATTTCCTTTTTCACCATAGCCCTCTATGGGCTTCCAAATATCACTTTGCCAATTCCACAAGAACTGTCTTAGCGAAAGGCTTCTTGAGAGGAAAGCTGTAACTCTGTGAGATGATTTCACAGAACACAAAGAAGTTTCTCAGAAAGCTTCTTTCTCTTTGTTATCGGAGGATATTTCCTTTGGCCCTATATTCTTCTAAGGGATCCGAAATATCTGTTCTCAGATTCCACAGAAATAATGCTAGCAAAGAGATCTACGAAATACAGATGTAACTCTGTGAGATGAATTAACAGAACACTAAGCAGTTTCTCAGAAAGCTTCTTTCGAGATTTCATCGGGGGATATTTCCTTTTTCACCGTAGCCTTCTATGGGCTTCTAAATATCACTTTGCCAATTCCACAACAACTGTCTTAGCGAAAGACTTCTAGAGGGGAATGCTGTAACTCTGTGAGATGATTTCACAGAACACAAAGAAGTTTCTCAGAAAGCTTCTTTCTCTTTGCTATCGGAGGATATTTCCTTTGGCCCTATAGTCTTCTAAGGGATCCGAAATATCAGTTCTCAGATTCCAGAGAAATTAGGCTAGCAAAGAAATCCACGAAATACAGATGTAACTCTGTGCGATGAATTAACAGAACACTAAGCAGTTTCTCAGAAAGCTTCTTTCCAGATTTCATCTTAGGATATTTCCTTTTTCACCACAGCCCTCTATGGGCTTCCACATATCACTTTGCCAATTCCACAACAACTGCTTAGCGACAGGATTCTTGAGTGGAAAGCTGTAACTCTGTGAGACGATTTCACAGAACACAAAGGAATTTCTCAGACAGCTTCTTTCTCTTTGTTATCGGAGGATATTTCCTTTGGCCCTATAGTCTTCAAAGGGATACGAAATATCTGTTCTCAGATTCCACAGAAATAAGGCTAGCAAAGAGATCCACGAAATACAGATGTAACTCTGTGAGATGAATTAACAGAACACTAAGCAGTTTCTCAGAAAGCTTCTTTCCAGATTTCATCTGAGAACATTTCCTTTTTCACCATAGCCGTCTATGGGCTTCCAAATATCACCTTGCCAATTCCACAAGAACTGTCTTAGCGAAAGGCTTCTTGAGGGGAAAGCTGTAACTCTGTGAGATGATTTCTAAGAACACAAAGAAGTTTCTCAGAAAGCTTCTTTCTCTTTGTTATCGGAGGATATTTCCTTTGGCCCTAGAGTCTTCAAAGGGATCCAAAATATCTGTTCTCAGATGCCACAGAAATAAGGCTAGCAAAGAGATCCACGAAATACAGATGTAACTCTGTGAGATGAATTAACAGAACACTAAGCAGTTTCTCTGAAAGCTTCTTTCCAGATTTCATCTGAGAACATTTCCTTTTTCTCCATAGCCCTCTATGGGCTTCCAAATATCTCTTTGCCAATTCCACAACAACTGTCTTAGCGACAGCCTTCTTGAGTGGAAAGCTGTAACTCTGTGAGATGATTTCACAGAACACAAAGGAGTTTCTCAGAAAGCTTCTTTCCAGATTTCATCTGAAGATATTTCCTTTTTCACCATAGCCCTCTATGCGCTTCCAAATATCACTTTGCCAATTCCACAAGAATTCTCTTAGTGAAAGGCTTCTTGAGGGGAAAGCTGTAACTCTGTGAGATGATTTCACAGAACACAAAGAAGTTTCTCAGAAAGCTTCTTTCTCTTTGTCATCGGAGGATATTTCCTTTGGCCCTAGAGTCTTCAAAGGATCCAAAATATCTGTTCTCAGATTCCACAGAAATAACGCTAGCAAAGAGATCCACAAAATACAGATGTAACTCTGTGAGATGAATTAACAGAACACTAAGCAGTTTCTCAGAAAGCTTCTTCCATGTTTCATCTGAGGATATTTCCATTTTCACCATAGCCCTCTATGGGCTTCCAAATATCACTTTGCCAATTCCACAAGAACTGTCTTAGCGAAAGGCTTCTTGAGGGGAAAGCTGTAACTCTGTGAGATGATTTCACAGAACACAAAGAAGTTTCTCAGAAAGATTCTTTCTCTTTGATATCGGAGTTTATTTTCTTTGGCCCTATAGTCTTCAAAGGGATCCGAAATATCTGTTCTCAGATGCCACAGAAATAAGGCTAGCAAAGAGATCCACGAAATACAGATGTAACTCTGTGAGATGAATTAACAGAACACTAAGCAGTTTCTCAGAAAGCTTCTTTCCAGATTTCATCTGAGAACATTTCCTTTTTCACCATAGCCCTCTATGGGCTTCCAAATATCACCTTGCCAATTCCACAACAACGGTCTTAGCGAAAGGCGTCTTGAGGGGAAAGCTGTAACTCTGTGAGATGATGTCACAGAACATGAAGGGGTTTCGCAGAAAGCTTCTTTCTCTTTGTTATCGGAGGATATTTTCTTTGGCCCTAGAGACTTCAAAGGGATCCAAAATATCTGTTCTCAGATTCCACAGAAATAACGCTAGCAAAGAGATCCACAAAATACATATGTAACTCTGTGAGATGAATTAACAGAACACTAAGCAGTTTCTCAGAAAGCTTCTTTCCAGATTTCATCTGAGGATATTTCCTTTTTCACCATAGCCCTCTATGGGCTTCCAAATATCACTTTGCCAATTCCACAAGAACTGTCTTAGCGAAAGGCTTCTTGAGAGGAAAGCTGTAACTCTGTGAGATGATTTCACAGAACACAAAGAAGTTTCTCAGAAAGCTTCTTTCTCTTTGTTATCGGAGGATATTTCCTTTGGCCCTATATTCTTCTAAGGGATCCGAAATATCTGTTCTCAGATTCCACAGAAATAATGCTAGCAAAGAGATTTACGAAATACAGTTGTAACTCTGTGAGATGAATTAACAGAACACTAAGCAGTTTCTCAGAAAGCTACTTTCGAGATTTCATCGGGGGATATTTCCTTTTTCACCGTAGCCTTCTATGGGCTTCTAAATATCACTTTGCCAATTCCACAACAACTGTCTTAGCGAAAGACTTCTAGAGGGGAATGCTGTAACTCTGTGAGATGATTTCACAGAACACAAAGAAGTTTCTCAGAAAGATTCTTTCTCTTTGTTATCGGAGGATATTCCCTTGGCCCCATATTCTTCTAAGGGATCCGAAATATCTGTTCTCAGATTCCACAGAAATAAGGCTAGCAAAGAGATCCACGAAATACAGATGTAATTCTGTGAGATGAATTAACAGAACACTAAGCAGTTTCTCAGAAAGCTTCTTTCCAGATTTCATCTGAGGATACTTCCTTTTTCAACATAGCCCTCTATGGGCTTCCAAATATCACTTTGCCAATTCCACAAGAACTGTCTTAGCGAAAGGCTTCTTGAGGGGAAAGCTGTAACTCTGTGAGATGATTTCACAGAACACAAAGAAGTTTCTCAGAAAGCTTCTTTCTCTTTGTTATCGGAGGATATTTCCTTTGGCCCTACAGTCTTCTAAGGGATCCGAAATATCTGTTCTCAGATTCCACAGAAATAAGGCTAGCAATGAGATCCACGAAATACAGATGTAACTCTGTGAGATGAATTAGCAGAACACTAAGTAGTTTCTCAGAAAGCTTCTTTCCAGATTTCATCTGAGAACATTTCCTTTTTCACCATAGCCCTCTATGGGCTTCCAAATATCACCTTGCCAATTCCACAACAACTGTCTTAGCGAAAGGCGTCTTGAGGGGAAAGCTGTAACTCTGTGAGATGATGTCACAGAACACGAAGGGGTTTCGCAGAAAGCTTCTTTCTCTTTGTTATCGGAGGATATTTTCTTTGGCCCTAGAGAATTCAAAGGGATCCAAAATATCTGTTCTCAGATTCCACAGAAATAACGCTAGCAAAGAGATCCACAAAATACATATGTAACTCTGTGAGATGAATTAACAGAACACTAAGCAGTTTCTCAGAAAGCTTCTTTCCAGATTTCATCTGAGGATATTTCCTTTTTCACCATAGCCCTCTATGGGCTTCCAAATATCACTTTGCCAATTCCACAAGAACTGTCTTAGCGAAAGGCTTCTTGAGAGGAAAGCTGTAACTCTGTGAGATGATTTCACAGAACACAAAGAAGTTTCTCAGAAAGCTTCTTTCTCTTTGTTATCGGAGGATATTTCCTTTGGCCCTATATTCTTCTAAGGGATCCGAAATATCTGTTCTCAGATTCCAAAGAAATAATGCTAGCAAAGAGATCTACGAAATACAGATGTAACTCTGTGAGATGAATTAACAGAACACTAAGCAGTTTCTCAGAAAGCTTCTTTCGAGATTTCATCGGGGGATATTTCCTTTTTCACCGTAGCCTTCTATGGGCTTCTAAATATCACTTTGCCAATTCCACAACAACTGTCTTAGCGAAAGACTTCTAGAGGGGAATGCTGTAACTCTGTGAGATGATTTCACAGAACACAAAGAAGTTTCTCAGAAAGATTCTTTCTCTTTGTTATCGGAGGATATTCCCTTGGCCCCATATTCTTCTAAGGGATCCGAAATATCTGTTCTCAGATTCCACAGAAATAAGGCTAGCAATGAGATCCACGAAATACAGATGTAACTCTGTGAGATGAATTAACAGAACACTAAGCAGTTTCTCAGAAAGCTTCTTTCCAGATTTCATCTGAGGATATTTCCTTTTTCACCATAACCCTCTATGGGCTTCCAAATATCACTTTGCCAATTCCACAAGAACTGTCTTAGCGAAAGGCTTCTTGAGAGGAAAGCTGTAACTCTGTGAGATGATTTCACAGAACACAAAGAAGTTTCTCAGAAAGCTTCTTTCTCTTTGTTATCGGAGGATATTCCTTTGGCCCCATATTCTTCTAAGTGATCCGAAATATCTGTTCTCAGATTCCACAGAAATAAGGCTAGCAAAGAGATCCACGAAATACAGATGTAACTCTGTGAGATGAATTAACAGAACACTAAGCAGTTTCTCAGAAAGCTTCTTTACAGATTTCATCTTAGGATATTTCCTTTTTCACCATAGCCCTCTATGGGCTTCAAAATATCACTTTGCCAATTCCACAACAACTGTCTTAGCGAAAGGCGTCTTGAGGGGAAAGCTGTAACTCTGTGAGATGATTTCACAGAACACAAAGGGGTTTCTCAGAAAGCTTCTTTCTCTTTGTTATCGGAGGATATTTCCTTCGGCCCTATATTCTTCAAAGGGATTCGAAATATCTGTTCTCAGATTCCACAGAAATAAGGCTAGCAAAGAGATCCACGAAATACAGATGTAACTCTGTGAGATGAATTAACAGAACACTAAGCAGTTTCTCAGAAAGCTTCTTTCCAGTTTTCATCTGAGGATATTTCCTTTTTCACCATAACCCTCTATGGGCTTCCAAATATCACTTTGCCAATTCCACAAGAACTGTCTTAGCGAAAGGCATCTTGAGAGGAAAGCTGTAACTCTGTGAGATGATTTCACAGAACACAAAGAAGTTTCTCAGAAAGCTTCTTTCTCTTTGTTATCGGAGGATATTCCTTTGGCCCCATATTCTTCTAAGGGATCCGAAATATCTGTTCTCAGATTCCACAGAAATAAGTCTAGCAAAGAGATCCACGAAATACAGATGTAACTCTGTGAGATGAATTAACAGAACACTAAGCAGTTTGTCAGAAAGCTTCTTTACAGATTTCATCTTAGGATATTTCCTTTTTCACCATAGCCCTCTATGGGCTTCCAAATATCACCTTGCCAATTCCACAACAACTGTCTTAGCGAAAGGCGTCTTGAGGAGAAAGCTGTAACTCTGTGAGATGATTTCACAGAACACAAAGGGGTTTCTCAGAAAACTTCTTTCTCTTTGTTATCGGAGGATATTTCCTTCGGCCCTATATTCTTCAAAGGGATTCGAAATATCTGTTCTCAGATTCCACAGAAATAATGCTAGCAAAGAGATCCACGAAATACAGATGTAACTCTGTGAGATGAATTAACAGAACACTAAGCAGTTTCTCAGAAAGCTTCTTTCCAGATTTCATCTGAGGATATTTCCTTTTTCACCATAGCCCTTTAAGCGCTTCCAAATATCACTTTGCCAATTCCACAAGAACTGCTTAGCTTCAGGCTTCTTGAGTGGAAAGCTGTAACTCTGTGAGATGATTTCACAGAACAGAAAGAAGTTTCTCAGAAAGCTTCTTTCTCTTTGTTATCGGAGGATATTTCCTTTGGCCCTAGAGTCTTCAAAGGGATCCAAAATATCTGTTCTCAGATTCCACAGAAATAACGCTAGCAAATACATCCACAAAATACAGATGTAACTCTGTTAGATGAATTAACAGAACACTAAGCAGTTTCTCAGAAAGCTTCTTTCCAGATTTCATCTGAGGATATTTCCTTTTTCACCACAGCCCTCTATGGGCTTCCAAATATCACTTTGCCAATTCCACAAGAACTGTCTTAGCGAAAGGCTTCTTGAGAGGAAAGCTGTAACTCTGTGAGATGATTTCACAGAACACAAAGAAGTTTCTCAGAAAGCTTCTTTCTCTTTGTTATCGGAGGATATTTCCTTTGGCCCTATATTCTTCTAAGGGATCCGAAATATCTGTTCTCAGATTCCACAGAAATAATGCTAGCAAAGAGATCTACGAAATACAGATGTAACTCTGTGAGATGAATTAACAGAACACTAAGCAGTTTCTCAGAAAGCTTCTTTAGAGATTTCATCGGGGGATATTTCCTTTTTCACCGTAGACTTCTATGGGCTTCTAAATATCACTTTGCCAATTCCACAACAACTGTCTTAGCGAAAGACTTCTAGAGGGGAATGCTGTAACTCTGTGAGATGATTTCACAGAACACAAAGAAGTTTCTCAGAAAGCTTCTTTCTCTTTGTTATCGGAGGATATTTCCTTTGGCCCTATAGTCTTCTAAGGGATCCGAAATATCACTTCTCAGATTCCAGAGAAATTAGGCTAGCAAAGAAATCCACGAAATACAGATGTAACTCTGTGAGATGAATTAACAGAACACTAAGCAGTTTCTCAGAATGCTTCTTTCCAGATTTCATCTGAGGATATTTCCTTTTTCACCACAGCCCTCTATGGGCTTCCACATATCACTTTGCCAATTCCACAACAACTGCTTAGCTTCAGGCCTCTTGAGTGGAAAGCTGTAACTCTGTGAGATGATTTCACAGAACACAAAGGAATTTCTCAGAAAGCTTCTTTCTCTTTGTTATCGGAGGATATTTCCTTTGGCCCTATAGTCTTCAAAGGGATCCGAAATATCTGTTCTCAGATTCCACAGAAATAAGGCTAGCAAAGAGATCCACGAAATACAGATGTAATTCTGTGAGATGAATTAACAGAACACTAAGCAGTTTCTCAGAAAGCTTCTTTCCAGATTTCATCTGAGGATACTTCCTTTTTCAACATAGCCCTCTATGGGCTTCCAAATATCACTTTGCCAATTCCACAACAACTGTCTTAGCGAAAGGCGTCTTGAGGGGAAAGCTGTAACTCTGTGAGATGATGTCACAGAACACAAAGGGGTTTCTCAGAAAGCTTCTTTCTCTTTGTTATCGGAGGATATTTCCTTCGGCCCTGTATTCTTCAAAGGGATCCGAAATATCTGTTCTCAGATTCCACAGAAATAAGGCGAGCAAAGAGATCCACGAAATACAGATGTAACTCTGTGAGATGAATTAACAGAACACTAAGAAGTTTCTCAGAAAGCTTCTTTCCAGATTTCATCTGAGGATATTTCCTTTTTCACCGTAGCCCTCTATGGGCTTCCAAATATCACTTTGCCAATTCCACAAGAACTGTCTTAGCGAAAGGCTTCTTGAAGGGAAAGCTGTAACTCTGTGAGATGATTTCACAGAACACAAAGAAGTTTCTCAGAAAGCTTCTTTCTCTTTGTTATCGGAGGATATTTCCTTTGGCCCTATATTCTTCTAAGGGATCCGAAATATCTGTTCTCAGATTCCACAGAAATAAGGCTAGCAAAGAGATCCACGAAATACGGATGTAACTCTGTGAGATGAATTAACAGAACACTAAGCAGTTTCTCAGAAGGCTTCTTTCGAGATTTCATCGGGGGATTTTTCCTTTTTCACCGTAGCCCTCTATGGGCTTCTAAATATCACTTTGCCAATTCCACAACAACTGTCTTAGCGAAAGGCTTCTAGAGGGGAATGCTGTAACTCTGTGAGATGATTTCACAGAACACAAAGAAGTTTCTCAGAAAGCTTCTTTCTCTTTGTTATCAGAGGATATTTCCTTTGGCCCTATAGTCTTCTAAGGGATCCGAAATATCAGTTCTCAGATTCCACAGAAATAAGGCTAGCAAAGAAATCCACGAAATACAGATGTAACTCTGTGAGATGAATTAACAGAACACTAAGCATTTTCTCTGAAAGCTTCTTTCCAGATTTCATCTTAGGATATTTCCTTTTTCACCACAGCCCTCTATGGGCTTCCAAATATCACTTTGCCAATTCCACAACAACTGTCTTAGCGAAAGGCTTCTTGAGTGGAAAGCTGTAACTCTGTGAGATGATTTCACAGAACACAAAGTAGTTTCTCAGAAAGCTTCTTTCTCTTTGTTATCGGAGGATATTTCCTTTGGCCCTATAGTCTTCAAAGGGATCCGAAATATCTGTTCTCAGATTCCACAGAAATAAGGCTAGCAAAGAGATCCACGAAATACCGATGTAATTCTGTGAGATGAATTAACAGAACACTAAGCAGTTTCTCAGAAAGCTTCTTTCCAGATTTCATCTGAGGATACTTCCTTTTTCAATATAGCCCTCTATGGGCTTCCAAATATCACTTTGCCAATTCCACAAGAACTGTCTTAGCGAAAGGCTTCTTGAGGGGAAAGCTGTAACTCTGTGAGATGATTTCACAGAATACAAATAAGTTTCTCAGAAAGCTTCTTTCTCTTTGTTATCGGAGGATATTTTCTTTGGCCCTAGAGACTTCAAAGGGATCCAAAATATCTGTTCTCAGATTCCACAGAAATAACGCTAGCAAAGAGATTCACTAAATACAGATGTAACTCTGTGAGATGAATTAACAGAACACTAAGCAGTTTCTCAGAAAGCTTCTTTCCAGATTTCATCCGAGGATATTTCCTTTTTCACCACAGCCCTCCATGGGCTTCCAAATATCACTTTGCCAATTCCACAAGAACTGTCTTAGCGAAAGGTTCTTGAGAGGAAAGCTGTAACTCTGTGAGATGATTTCACAGAACACAAAGAAGTTTCTCAGAACGCTTCTTTCTCTTTATTATCGGTGGATATTTCCTTTGGCCCTATATTCTTCTAAGGGATCCGAAATATCTGTTCTCAGATTCCACAGAAATAAGGCTAGCAAAGAGATCCACGAAATACAGATGTAACTCTGTGAGATGAATTAACAGAACACTAAGCAGTTTCTCAGAAAGCTTCTTTCGAGATTTCATCGGAGGATATTTCCTTTTTCACCGTAGCCCTCTATGGGCTTCTAAATATCACTTTGCCAATTCCACAACAACGGTCTTAGCGAAAGGCTTCTAGAGGGGAATGCTGTAACTCTGTGAGATGATTTCACAGAACACAAAGAAGTTTCTCAGAAAGCTTCTTTCTCTTTGTTATCGGAGGATATTTCCTTTGACCCTAGAGTCTTCAAAGGGATCCGAAATATCTGTTATCAGATTCCACAGAAATAAGATTAGCAAAGAGATCCACGAAATACAGATGTAACTCTGTGAGATGAATTAACAGAACACTAAGCAGTTTCTCAGAAAGCTTCTTTCCAGATTTCATCTGAGGATACTTCCTTTTTCAACATAGCCCTCTATGGGCTTACAAATATCACTTTGCCAATTCCACAAGAACTGTCTTAGCGAAAGGCTTCTTGAGGGGAAAGCTGTAACTCTGTGAGATGACTTCACAGAACACAAAGAAGTTTCTCAGAAAGCTTCTTTCTCTTTGTTATCGGAGGATATTTCCTTTGGCCCTATAGTCTTCTAAGGGAACCGAAATATCTATTCTCAGATTCCACAGAAATAAGGCTAGCCATGAGATCCACGAAATACAGATGTAACACTGTGAGATGAACTAACAGAACACTAAGCAGTTTCTCAGAAAGCTTCTTTCCAGATTTCATCTGAGAACATTTCCTTTTTCAGCATAGCCCTCTATGGGCTTCCAAATATCACTTTGCCAATTCCACAACAACTGTCTTAGCGAAAGGCTTCTTGAGGGGAAAGCTGTAACTCTTTGAGATGATTTCACAGAACACAAAGAAGTTTCTCAGAAAGCTTCTTTCTCTTTGTTATCAGAGGATATTTCCTTTGGCTCCAGAGTCTTCAAAGGGATCCAAAATATCTGTTCTCAGATTCCACAGAAATAACGCTAGCAAAGAGATCCACAAAATACAGATGTAACTCTGTGAGATGAATTAACAGAACACTAAGCAGTTTCTCAGAAAGCTTCTTTCCAGATTTCATCTGAGGATATTTCCATTTTCACCATAGCCCTCTATGGGCTTCCAAATATCACTTTGCCAATTCCACAAGAACTGTCTTAGCGAAAGGCTTCTTGAGGGGAAAGCTGTAACTCTGTGAGATGATTTCACAGAACACAAAGAAGTTTCTCAGAAAGTTTCTTTCTCTTTGATATCGGAGTTTATTTTCTTTGGCCCTATAGTCTTCAAAGGGATCCGAAATATCTGTTCTCAGATGCCACAGAAATAAGGCTAGCAAAGAGTTCCACGAAATACAGATGTAACTCTGTGAGATGAATTAACAGAACACTAAGCAGTTTCTCAGAAAGCTTCTTTCCAGATTTCATCTGAGGATATTTCCTTTTTCACCATAGCCCTCTATGGGCTTCCAAATATCACCTTGCCAATTCCACAACAACTGTCTTAGCGAAAGGCGTCTTGAGGGGAAAGCTGTAACTCTGTGAGATGATGTCACAGAACACGAAGGGGTTTCGCAGAAAGCTTCTTTCTCTTTGTTATCGGAGGATATTTTCTTTGGCCCTAGAGACTTCAAAGGGATCCAAAATATCTGTTCTCAGATTCCACAGAAATAACGCTAGCAAAGAGATCCAGAAAATACAGATGTAACTCGGTGGGATGAATTAACAGAACACTAAGCAGTTTCTCAGAAAGCTTCTTTCCAGATTTCATCTGAGGATATTTCCTTTTTCACCATAGCCCTCTATGGGCTTCCAAATATCACTTTGCCAATTCCACAAGAACTGTCTTAGCGAAAGTCTTCTTGAGAGGAAAGCTGTAACCCTGTGAGATGATTTCAAAGAACACAAAGAAGTTTCTCAGAAAGCTTCTTTCTCTTTGTTATCGGAGGATATTTCCTTTGGCCCTATATTCTTCTATGGGATCCGAAATATCTGTTCTCAGATTCCACAGAAATAAGGCTAGCAAAGAGATCCACGAAATACGAATGTAACTCTGTGAGATGAATTAACAGAACACTAAGCAGTTTCTCAGAAGGCTTCTTTCGAGATTTCATCGGGGGATTTTTCCTTTTTCACCGTGGCCCTCTATGGGCTTCTAAATATCACTTTGCCAATTCCACAACAACTGTCTTAGCGAAACGCTTCTAGAGGGGAATGCTGTAACTCTGTGAGATGATTTCACAGAACACAAAGAAGTTTCTCAGAAAGCTTCTTTCTCTTTGTTTTCAGAGGATATTTCCTTTGGCCCTATAGTCTTCTAAGGGATCCGAAATATCAGTTCTCAGATTCCACAGAAATAAGGCTAGCAAAGAAATCCACGAAATACAGATGTAACTCTGTGAGATGAATTAACAGAACACTAAGCAGTTTCTCAGAAAGCTTCTTTCCAGATTTCATCTGAGGATACTTCCTTTTTCAATATAGCCCTCTATGGGCTTCCAAATATCACTTTGCCAATTCCACAAGAACTGTCTTAGCGAAAGGCTTCTTGAGGGGAAAGCTGTAACTCTGTGAGATGATTTCACAGAACACAAAGAAGTTTCTCAGAAAACTTCTTTCTCTTTGTTATCGGAGGATATTTTCTTTGGCCCTAGAGACTTCAAAGGGATCCCAAATATCTGTTCTCAGATACCACAGAAATAACGCTAGCAAAGAGATCCACTAAATACAGATGTAACTCTGTGAGATGAATAAACAGAACACTAAGCAGTTTCTCAGAAAGCTTCTTTCCAGATTTCATCTGAGGATATTTCCTTTTTCACCATAGCCCTCCATGGGCTTCCAAATATCACTTTGCCAATTCCACAAGAACTGTCTTAGCGAAAGGTTCTTGAGAGGAAAGCTGTAACTCTGTGAGATGATTTCACAGAACACAAAGAAGTTTCTCAGAAAGCTTCTTTCTCTTTGTTATCGGTGGATATTTCCTTTGGCCCTATATTCTTCTAAGGGATCCGAAATATCTGTTCTCAGATTCCACAGAAATAAGGCTAGCAAAGAGATCCACGAAATACAGATGTAACTCTGTGAGATGAATTAACAGAACACTAAGCAGTTTCTCAGAAAGCTTCTTTCGAGATTTCATCGGAGGATATTTCTTTTTTCACCGTAGCCCTCTATGGGCTTCTAAATATCACTTTGCCAATTCCACAACAACGGTCTTAGCGAAAGGCTTCTAGAGGGGAATGCTGTAACTCTGTGAGATGATTTCACAGAACACAAAGAAGTTTCTCAGAAAGCTTCTTTCTCTTTGTTATCGGAGGATATTTCCTTTGACCCTAGAGTCTTCAAAGGGATCCGAAATATCTGTTATCAGATTCCACAGAAATAAGACTAGCAAAGAGATCCACGAAATACAGATGTAACTCTGTGAGATGAATTAACAGAACACTAAGCAGTTTCTCAGAAAGCTTCTTTCCAGATTTCATCTGAGGATAATTCCTTTTTCCACATAGCCCTCTATGGGCTTACAAATATCACTTTGCCAATTCCACAAGAACTGTCTTAGCGAAAGGCTTCTTGAGGGGAAAGCTGTAACTCTGTGAGATGACTTCACAGAACACAAAGAAGTTTCTCAGAAAGCTTCTTTCTCTTTGTTATCGGAGGATATTTCCTTTGGCCCTATAGTCTTCTAAGGGATCCGAAATATCTATTCTCAGATTCCACAGAAATAAGGCTAGCCATGAGATCCACGAAATACAGATGTAACACTGTGAGATGAATTACCAGAACACTAAGCAGGTTCTCAGAAAGCTTCTTTCCAGATTTCATCTGAGAACATTTCCTTTTTCAGCATAGCCCTCTATGGGCTTCCAAATATCACTTTGCCAATTCCACAACAACTGACTTAGCGAAAGGCTTCTTGAGGGGAAAGCTGTATCTCTTTGAGATGATTTCACAGAACACAAAGAAGTTTCTCAGAAAGCTTCTTTCTCTTTGTTATCAGAGGATATTTCCTTTGGCTCTAGAGTCTTCAAAGGGATCCAAAATATCTGTTCTCAGATTCCACAGAAATAACGCTAGCAAAGAGATCCACAAACTACAGATGTAACTCTGTGAGATGAATTAACAGAACACTAAGCAGTTTCTCAGAAAGCTTCTTTCCAGATTTCATCTGAGGATATTTCCATTTTCACCATAGCCCTCTATGGGCTTCCAAATATCACTTTGCCAATTCCACAAGAACTGTCTTAGCGAAAGGCTTCTTGAGGGGAAAGCTGTAACTCTGTGAGATGATTTCACAGAACACAAAGAAGTTTCTCAGAAAGTTTCTTTCTCTTTGATATCGGAGTTTATTTTCTTTGGCCCTATAGTCTTCAAAGGGATCCGAAATATCTGTTCTCAGATGCCACAGAAATAAGGCTAGCAAAGAGATCCACGAAATACAGATGTAACTCTGTGAGATGAATTAACAGAACACTAAGCAGTTTCTCAGAAAGCTTCTTTCCAGATTTCAACTGAGAACATTTCCTTTTTCACCATAGCCCTCTATGGGCTTCCAAATATCACCTTGCCAATTCCACAACAACTGTCTTAGCGAAAGGCGTCTTGAAGGGAAAGCTGTAACTCTGTGAGATGATGTCACAGAACACGAAGGGGTTTCGCAGAAAGCTTCTTTCTCTTTGTTATCGGAGGATATTTTCTTTGGCCCTAGAGACTTCAAAGGGATCCAAAATATCTGTTCTCAGATTCCACAGAAATAACGCTAGCAAAGAGATCCACAAAATACATATGTAACTCTGTGAGATGAATTAAGAGAACACTAAGCAGTTTCTCAGAAAGCTTCTTTCCAGATTTCATCTGAGGATATTTCCTTTTTCACCATAGCCCTCTATGGGCTTCCAAATATCACTTTGCCACTTCCACAAGAACTGTCTTAGCGAAAGGCTTCTGGAGAGGAAAGCTGTAACTCTGTGAGATGATTTCACAGAAGACAAAGAAGTTTCTCAGAAAGCTTCTTTCTCTTTGTTATCGGAGGATATTTCCTTTGGCCCTATATTCTTCTAAGGGATCCGAAATATCTGTTCTCAGATTCCACAGAAATAATGCTAGCAAAGAAATCTACGAAATACAGATGTAACTCTGTGAGATGAATTAACAGAACACTAAGCAGTTTCTCAGAAAGCTTCTTTCGAGATTTCATCGGGGGATATTTCCTTTTTCACCGTAGACTTCTATGGGCTTCTAAATATCACTTTGCCAATTCCACAACAACTGTCTTCGCGAAAGACTTCTAGAGGGGAATGCTGTAACTCTGTGAGATGATTTCACAGAACACAAAGAAGTTTCTCAGAAAGCTTCTTTCTCTTTGTTATCGGAGGGTATTTCCTTTGGCCCTATAGTCTTCTAAGGGATCCGAAATATCAGTTCTCAGATTCCAGAGAAATTAGGCTAGCAAAGAAATCCACGAAATACAGATGTAACTCTGTGAGATGAATTATCAGAACACTAAGCAGTTTCTCAGAATGCTTCTTTCCAGATTTCATCTGAGGATATTTCCTTTTTCACCACAGCCCTCTATGGGCTTCCACATATCACTTTGCCAATTCCACAACAACTGCTTAGCTTCAGGCTTCTTGAGTGGAAACTGTAACTCTGTGAGATGATTTCACAGAACACAAAGGAATTTCTCAGAAAGCTTCTTTCTCTTTGTTATCGGAGGATATTTCCTTTGGCCCTATAGTCTTCAAAGGGATCCGAAATTTCTGTTCTCAGATTCCACAGAAATAAGGCTAGCAAAGAGATCCACGAAATACAGATGTAATTCTGTGAGATGAATTAACAGAACACTAAGCAGTTTCTCAGAAAGCTTCTTTCCAGATTTCATCTGAGGATACTTCCTTTTTCAACATAGCCCTCTATGGGCTTCCAAATATCACTTTGCCAATTCCACAAGAACTGTCTTAGCGAAACGCTTCTTGAGGGGAAAGCTGTAACTCTGTGAGATGATTTCACAGAACACAAAGGGGTTTCTCAGAAAGCTTCTTTCTCTTTGTTATCGGAGGATATTTCCTTCGGCCCTGTATTCTTCAAAGGGATCCGAAATATCTGTTCTCAGATTCCACAGAAATAAGGCGAGCAAAGAGATCCACGAAATACAGATGTAACTCTGTGAGATGAATTAACAGAACACTAAGAAGTTTCTCAGAAAGCTTCTTTCCAGATTTCATCTGAGGATATTTCCTTTTTCACCGTAGCCCTCTATGGGCTTCCAAATATCACTTTGCCAATTCCACAAGAACTGTCTTAGCGAAAGGCTTCTTGAAGGGAAAGCTGTAACTCTGTGAGATGATTTCACAGAACACAAAGAAGTTTCTCAGAAAGCTTCTTTCTCTTTGTTATCGGAGGATATTTCCTTTGGCCCTATATTCTTCTAAGGGATCCGAAATATCTGTTCTCAGATTCCACAGAAATAAGGCTAGCAAAGAGATCCACGAAATACGGATGTAACTCTGTGAGATGAATTAACAGAACACTAAGCAGTTTCTCAGAAGGCTTCTTTCGAGATTTCATCGGGGGATTTTTCCTTTTTCACCGTTGCCCTCTATGGGCTTCTAAATATCACTTTGCCAATTCCACAACAACTGTCTTAGCGAAAGGCTTCTAGAGGGGAATGCTGTAACTCTGTGAGATGATTTCACAGAACACAAAGAAGTTTCTCAGAAAGCTTCTTTCTCTTTGTTATCAGAGGATATTTCCTTTGGCCCTATAGTCTTCTAAGGGATCCGAAATATCAGTTCTCAGATTCCACAGAAATAAGGCTAGCAAAGAAATCCACGAAATACAGATGTAACTCTGTGAGATGAATTAACAGAACACTAAGCATTTTCTCTGAAAGCTTCTTTCCAGATTTCATCTTAGGATATTTCCTTTTTCACCACAGCCCTCTATGGGCTTCCAAATATCACTTTGCCAATTCCACAACAACTGTCTTAGCGAAAGGCTTCTTGAGTGGAAAGCTGTAACTCTGTGAGATGATTTCACAGAACACAAAGGAGTTTCTCAGAAAGCTTCTTTCTCTTTGTTATCGGAGGATATTTCCTTTGGCCGTATAGTCTTCAAAGGGATCCGAAATATCTGTTCTCAGATTCCACAGAAATAAGGCTAGCAAAGAGATCCACGAAATACCGATGTAATTCTGTGAGATGAATTAACAGAACACTAAGCAGTTTCTCAGAAAGCTTCTTTCCAGATTTCATCTGAGGATACTTCCTTTTTCAATATAGCCCTCTATGGGCTTCCAAATATCACTTTGCCAATTCCACAAGAACTGTCTTAGCGAAAGGCTTCTTGAGGGGAAAGCTGTAACTCTGTGAGATGATTTCACAGAACACAAATAAGTTTCTCAGAAAGCTTCTTTCTCTTTGTTATCGGAGGATATTTTCTTTGGCCCTAGAGACTTCAAAGGGATCCAAAATATCTGTTCTCAGATTCCACAGAAATAACGCTAGCAAAGAGATCCACTAAATACAGATGTAACTCTGTGAGATGAATTAACAGAACACTAAGCAGTTTCTCAGAGAGCTTCTTTCCAGATTTCATCCGAGGATATTTCCTTTTTCACCATAGCCCTCCATGGGCTTCCAAATATCACTTTGCCAATTCCACAAGAACTGTCTTAGCGAAAGGTTCTTGAGAGGAAAGCTGTAACTCTGTGAGATGATTTCACAGAACACAAAGAAGTTTCTCAGAATGCTTCTTTCTCTTTATTATCGGTGGATATTTCCTTTGGCCCTATATTCTTCTAAGGGATCCGAAATATCTGTTCTCAGATTCCACAGAAATAAGGCTAGCAAAGAGATCCACGAAATACCGATGTAATTGTGTGAGATGAATTAACAGAACACTAAGCAGTTTCTCAGAAAGCTTCTTTCCAGATTTCATCTGAGGATATTTCCTTTTTCACCATAGCCCTCTATGGGCTTCCAAATATCACCTTGCCAATTCCACAACAACTGTCTTAGCGAAAGGCGTCTTGAGGGGAAAGCTGTAACTCTGTGAGATGATGTCACAGAACACGAAGGGGTTTCGCAGAAAGCTTCTTTCTCTTTGTTATCGGAGGATATTTTCTTTGGCCCTAGAGACTTCAAAGGGATCCAAAATATCTGTTCTCAGATTCCACAGAAATAACGCTAGCAAAGAGATCCAGAAAATACAGATGTAACTCGGTGGGATGAATTAACAGAACACTAAGCAGTTTCTCAGAAAGCTTCTTTCCAGATTTCATCTGAGGATATTTCCTTTTTCACCATAGCCCTCTATGGGCTTCCAAATATCACTTTGCCAATTCCACAAGAACTGTCTTAGCGAAAGTCTTCTTGAGAGGAAAGCTGTAACTCTGTGAGATGATTTCACAGAACACAAAGAAGTTTCTCAGAAAGCTTCTTTCTCTTTGTTATCGGAGGATATTTCCTTTGGCCCTATATTCTTCTATGGGATCCGAAATATCTGTTCTCAGATTCCACAGTAATAAGGCTAGCAAAGAGATCCACGAAATACGAATGTAACTCTGTGAGATGAATTAACAGAACACTAAGCAGTTTCTCAGAAGGCTTCTTTCGAGATTTAATCGGGGGATTTTTCCTTTTTCACCGTGGCCCTCTATGGGCTTCTAAATATCACTTTGCCAATTCCACAACAACTGTCTTAGCGAAAGGCTTCTAGAGGGGAATGCTGTAACTCTGTGAGATGATTTCACAGAACACAAAGAAGTTTCTCAGAAAGCTTCTTTCTCTTTGTTTTCAGAGGATATTTCCTTTGGCCCTATAGTCTTCTAAGGGATCCGAAATATCAGTTCTCAGATTCCACAGAAATAAGGCTAGCAAAGAAATCCACGAAATACAGATGTAACTCTGTGAGATGAATTAACAGAACACTAAGCAGTTTCTCAGAAAGCTTCTTTCCAGATTTCATCTGAGGATACTTCCTTTTTCAATATAGCCCTCTATGGGCTTCCAAATATCACTTTGCCAATTCCACAAGAACTGTCTTAGCGAAAGGCTTCTTGAGGGGAAAGCTGTAACTCTGTGAGATGATTTCACAGAACACAAAGAAGTTTCTCAGAAAACTTCTTTCTCTTTGTTATCGGAGGATATTTTCTTTGGCCCTAGAGACTTCAAAGGGATCCCAAATATCTGTTCTCAGATTCCACAGAAATAACGCTAGCAAAGAGATCCACTAAATACAGATGTAACTCTGTGAGATGAATTAACAGAACACTAAGCAGTTTCTCAGAAAGCTTCTTTCCAGATTTCATCTGAGGATATTTCCTTTTTCACCATAGCCCTCCATGGGCTTCCAAATATCACTTTGCCAATTCCACAAGAACTGTCTTAGCGAAAGGTTCTTGAGAGGAAAGCTGTAACTCTGTGAGATGATTTCACAGAACACAAAGAAGTTTCTCAGAAAGCTTCTTTCTCTTTGTTATCGGTGGATATTTCCTTTGGCCCTATATTCTTCTAAGGGATCCGAAATATCTGTTCTCAGATTCCACAGAAATAAGGCTAGCAAAGAGATCCACGAAATACAGATGTAACTCTGTGAGATGAATTAACAGAACACTAAGCAGTTTCTCAGAAAGCTTCTTTCGAGATTTCATCGGAGGATATTTCTTTTTTCACCGTAGCCCTCTATGGGCTTCTAAATATCACTTTGCCAATTCCACAACAACGGTCTTAGTGAAAGGCTTCTAGAGGGGATGCTGTAACTCTGTGAGATGATTTCACAGAACACAAAGAAGTTTCTCAGAAAGCTTCTTTCTCTTTGTTATCGGAGGATATTTCCTTTGACCCTAGAGTCTTCAAAGGGATCCGAAATATCTGTTATCAGATTCCACAGAAATAAGACTAGCAAAGAGATCCACGAAATACAGATGTAACTCTGTGAGATGAATTAACAGAACACTAAGCAGTTTCTCAGAAAGCTTCTTTCCAGATTTCATCTGAGGATAATTCCTTTTTCCACATAGCCCTCTATGGGCTTACAAATATCACTTTGCCAATTCCACAAGAACTGTCTTAGCGAAAGGCTTCTTGAGGGGAAAGCTGTAACTCTGTGAGATGACTTCACAGAACACAAAGAAGTTTCTCAGAAAGCTTCTTTCTCTTTGTTATCGGAGGATATTTCCTTTGGCCCTATAGTCTTCTAAGGGATCCGAAATATCTATTCTCAGATTCCACAGAAATAAGGCTAGCCATGAGATCCACGAAATACAGATGTAACACTGTGAGATGAATTACCAGAACACTAAGCAGGTTCTCAGAAAGCTTCTTTTCAGATTTCATCTGAGAACATTTCCTTTTTCAGCATAGCCCTCTAAGGGCTTCCAAATATCACTTTGCCAATTCCACAACAACTGTCTTAGCGAAAGGCTTCTTGAGGGGAAAGCTGTAACTCTTTGAGATGATTTCACAGAACACAAAGAAGTTTCTCAGAAAGCTTCTTTCTCTTTGTTATCAGAGGATATTTCCTTTGGCTCTAGAGTCTTCAAAGGGATCCAAAATATCTGTTCTCAGATTCCACAGAAATAACGCTAGCAAAGAGATCCACAAACTACAGATGTAACTCTGTGAGATGAATTAACAGAACACTAAGCAGTTTCTCAGAAAGCTTCTTTCCAGATTTCATCTGAGGATATTTCCATTTTCACCATAGCCCTCTATGGGCTTCCAAATATCACTTTGCCAATTCCACAAGAACTGTCTTAGCGAAAGGCTTCTTGAGGGGAAAGCTGTAACTCTGTGAGATGATTTCACAGAACACAAAGAAGTTTCTCAGAAAGTTTCTTTCTCTTTGATATCGGAGTTTATTTTCTTTGGCCCATTAGTCTTCAAAGGGATCCGAAATATCTGTTCTCAGATGCCACAGAAATAAGGCTAGCAAAGAGATCCACGAAATACAGATGTAACTCTGTGAGATGAATTAACAGAACACTAAGCAGTTTCTCAGAAAGCTTCTTTCCAGATTTCAACTGAGAACATTTCCTTTTTCACCATAGCCCTCTATGGGCTTCCAAATATCACCTTGCCAATTCCACAACAACTGTCTTAGCGAAAGGCGTCTTGAGGGGAATGCTGTAACTCTGTGAGATGATGTCACAGAACACGAAGGGGTTTCGCAGAAAGCTTCTTTCTCTTTGTTATCGGAGGATATTTTCTTTGGCCCTAGAGACTTCAAAGGGATCCAAAATATCTGTTCTCAGATTCCACAGAAATAACGCTAGCAAAGAGATCCACAAAATACATATGTAACTCTGTGAGATGAATTAAGAGAACACTAAGCAGTTTCTCAGAAAGCTTCTTTCCAGATTTCATCTGAGGATATTTCCTTTTTCACCATAGCCCTCTATGGGCTTCCAAATATCACTTTGCCAATTCCACAAGAACTGTCTTAGCGAAAGGCTTCTTGAGAGGAAAGCTGTAACTCTGTGAGATGATTTCACAGAACACAAAGAAGTTTCTCAGAAAGCTTCTTTCTCTTTGTTATCGGAGGATATTTCCTTTGGCCCTATATTCTTCTAAGGGATCCGAAATATCTCTTCTCAGATTCCACAGAAATAATGCTAGCAAAGAGATCTACGAAATACAGATGTAACTCTGTGAGATGAATTAAGAGAACACTAAGCAGTTTCTCAGAAAGCTTCTTTCGAGATTTCATCGGGGGATATTTCCTTTTTCACCGTAGACTTCTATGGGCTTCTAAATATCACTTTGCCAATTCCACAACAACTGTCTTAGCGAAAGACTTCTAGAGAGGAATGCTGTAACTCTGTGAGATGATTTCACAGAACACAAAGAAGTTTCTCAGAAAGCTTCTTTCTCTTTGTTATCGGAGGATATTTCCTTTGGCCCTATAGTCTTCTAAGGGATCCGAAATATCAGTTCTCAGATTCCAGAGAAATTAGGCTAGCAAAGAAATCCACGAAATACAGATGTAACTCTGTGAGACGAATTAACAGAACACTAAGCAGTTTCTCAGAATGCTTCTTTCCAGATTTCATCTGAGGATATTTCCTTTTTCACCACAGCCCTCTATGGGCTTCCACATATCACTTTGCCAATTCCACAACAACTGCTTAGCTTCAGGCTTCTTGAGTGGAAAGCTGTAACTCTGTGAGATGATTTCACAGAACACAAAGGAATTTCTCAGAAAGCTTCTTTCTCTTTGTTATCGGAGGATATTTCCTTTGGCCCTATAGTCTTCAAAGGGATCCGAAATATCTGTTCTCAGATTCCACAGAAATAAGGCTAGCAAAGAGATCCACGAAATACAGATGTAATTCTGTGAGATGAATTAACAGAACACTAAGCAGTTTCTCAGAAAGCTTCTTTCCAGATTTTATCTGAGGATACTTCCTTTTTCAACATAGCCCTCTATGGGCTTCCAATTATCACTTTGCCAATTCCACAAGAACTCTCTTAGCGAAACGCTTCTTGAGGGGAAAGCTGTAACTCTGTGAGATGATTTCACAAAACACAAAGGGGTTTCTCAGAAAGCTTCTTTCTCTTTGTTATCGGAGGATATTTCCTTCGGCCCTGTATTCTTCAAAGGGATCCGAAATATCTGTTCTCAGATTCCACAGAAATAAGGCGAGCAAAGAGATCCACGAAATACAGTTGTAACTCTGTGAGATGAATTAACAGAACACTAAGCAGTTTCTCAGAAATCTTCTTTCCAGATTTCATCTGAGGATATTTCCTTTTTCACCATAACCCTCTATGGGCTTCCAAATATCACTTTGCCAATTCCACAAGAACTGTCTTAGCGAAAGGCTTCTTGAGAGGAAAGCTGTAACTCTGTGAGATGATTTCACAGAACACAAAGAAGTTTCTCAGAAAGCTTCTTTCTCTGTGTTATCGGAGGATATTCCTTTGGCCCCATATTCTTCTAAGGGATCCGAAATATCTGTTCTCAGATTCCACAGAAATAAGGCTAGCAAAGAGGTCCACGAAATACAGATGTAACTCTGTGAGATGAATTAACAGAACACTAAGCAGTTTCTCAGAAAGCTTCTTTACAGATTTCATCTTAGGATATTTCCTTTTTCACCATAGCCCTCTATGGGCTTCCAAATATCACCTTGCCAATTCCACAACAACTGTCTTAGCGAAAGGCGTCTTGAGGGGAAAGCTGTAACTCTGTGAGATGATTTCACAGACACAAAGGGGTTTCTCAGAAAGCTTCTTTCTCTTTGTTATCGGAGGATATTTCCTTCGGCCCTATATTCTTCAAAGGGATCCGAAATATCTGTTCTCAGATTCCACAGAAATAAGGCTAGCAAAGAGATCCACGAAATACAGATGTAACTCTGTGAGATGAATTAACAGAAAACTAAGAAGTTTCTCAGAAAGCTTCTTTCCAGATTTCTTCTGAGAATATTTCCTTTCTCACCATAGCCCTCTATGGGCTTACAAATATCACTTTGCCAATTCCACAAGAACTGTCTTAGCGAAAGGCTTCTTGAGGGGAAAGCTGTAACTCTGTGAGATGACTTCACAGAACACAAAGAAGTTTCTCAGAAAGCTTCTTTCTCTTTGTTATCGGAGGATATTTCCTTTGGCCCTATAGTCTTCTAAGGGATCCGAAATATCTATTCTCAGATTCCACAGAAATAAGGCTAGCCATGAGATCCACGAAATACAGATGTAACACTGTGAGATGAATTAACAGAACACTAAGCAGTTTCTCAGAAAGCTTCTTTCCAGATTTCATCTGAGAACATTTCCTTTTTCAGCATAGCCCTCTATGGGCTTTCAAATATCACTTTGCCAATTCCACAACAACTGTCTTAGCGAAAGGCTTCTTGAGGGGAAAGCTGTAACTCTTTGAGATGATTTCACAGAACCCAAAGAAGTTTCTCAGAAAGCTTCTTTCTCTTTGTTATCAGAGGATATTTCCTTTGGCTCTAGAGTCTTCAAAGGGATCCAAAATATCTGTTCTCAGATTCCACAGAAATAACGCTAGCAAAGAGATCCAAAAACTACAGATGTAACACTGTGAGATGAATTAACAGAACACTAAGCAGTTTCTCAGAAAGCTTCTTTCCAGATTTCATCTGAGGATATTTCCATTTTCACCATAGCCCTCTATGGGCTTCCAAATATCACTTTGCCAATTCCACAAGAACTGTCTTAGCGAAAGGCTTCTTGAGGGGAAAGCTGTAACTCTGTGAGATGATTTCACAGAACACAAAGAAGTTTCTCAGAAAGTTTCTTTCTCTTTGATATCGGAGTTTATTTTCTTTGGCCCTATAGTCTTCAAAGGGATCCGAAATATCTGTTCTCAGATGCCACAGAAATAAGGCTAGCAAAATGATCCACGAAATACAGATGTAACTCTGTGAGATGAATTAACAGAACACTAAGCAGTTTCTCAGAAAGCTTCTTTCCAGATTTCATCTGAGAACATTTCCTTTTTCACCATAGCCCTCTATGGGCTTCCAAATATCACCTTGCCAATTCCACAACAACTGTCTTAGCGAAAGGCGTCTTGGGGGGAAAGCTGTAACTCTGTGAGCTGATGTCACAGAACAAGAAGGGGTTTCGCAGAAAGCTTCTTTCTCTTTGTTATCGGAGGATATTTTCTTTAGCCCTAGAGACTTCAAAGGGATCCAAAATATCTGTTCTCAGATTCCACAGAAATAACGCTAGCAAAGTGATCCACAAAATACATATGTAACTCTGTGAGATGAATTAAGAGAACACTAAGCAGTTTCTCAGAAAGCTTCTTTCCAGATTTCATCTGAGGATATTTCCTTTTTCACCATAGCCCTCTATGGGCTTCCAAATATCACTTTGCCAATTCCACAAGAACTGTCTTAGCGAAAGGCTTCTTGAGAGGAAAGCTGTAACTCTGTGAGATGATTTCACAGAACACAAAGAAGTTTCTCAGAAAGCTTCTTTCTCTTTGTTATCGGAGGATATTTCCTTTGGCCCTATATTCTTCTAAGGGATCCGAAATATCTGTTCTCAGATTCCACAGAAATAATGCTAGCAAAGAGATCTACGAAATACAGATGTAACTCTGTGAGATGAATTAACAGAACACTAAGCAGTTTCTCAGAAAGCTTCTTTCGAGATTTCATCGGGGGATATTTCCTTTTTCACCGTAGCCTTCTATGGGCTTCTAAATATCACTTTGCCAATTCCACAACAACTGTCTTAGCGAAAGACTTCTAGAGGGGAATGCTGTAACTCTGTGAGATGATTTCACAGAACACAAAGATGTTTCTCAGAAAGCTTCTTTCTCTTTGTTATCGGAGGATATTTCCTTTGGCCCTATAGTCTTCTAAGGGATCCGAAATATCAGTTCTCAGATTCCAGAGAAATTAGGCTAGCAAAGAAATCCCCGAAATACAGATGTAACTCTGTGAGATGAATTAACAGAACACTAAGCAGTTTCTCAGAAACCTTCTTTCCAGATTTCATCTGAGGATATTTCCTTTTTCACCGAGCCCTCTAAGCGCTTCCTAATATCACTTTGCCAATTCCACAAGAACTGTCTTAGCGAAAGGCTTCTTGAGGGGAAAGCTGTAACTCTGTGAGATGATTTCACAGAACACAAAGAAGTTTCTAAGAAAGCTTCTTTCTCTTTGTTATCGGAGGATATTTCCTTTGGCCCTAGAGTCTTCAAAGGATCCAAAATATCTGTTCTCAGATTCCACAGAAATAACGGTAGCAAAGAGATCCACAAAATACAGATGTAACTCTGTGAGATGAATTAACAGAACACTAAGCAGTTTCTCAGAAAGCTTCTTTCCAGATTTCATCTGAGGATATTTCTTTTTTCACCACAGCCCTCTATGGGCTTCCAAATATCACTTTGCCAATTCCACAAGAACTGTCTTAGCGAAAGGCTTCTTGAGAGGAAAGCTGTAACTCTGTGAGATGATTTCACAGAACACAAAGAAGTTTCTCAGAAAGCTTCTTTCTCTTTGTTATCGGAGGATATTTCCTTTGGCCCCATATTCTTCTAAGGGATCCGAAATATCTGTTCTCAGATTCCACAGAAATAAGGCTAGCAAAGAGATCCACGAAATACAGATGTAACTACGTGAGATGAATTAACAGAACACTAAGCAGTTTCTCAGAAAGCTTCTTTACAGATTGCATCTTAGGATATTTCCTTTTTCACCACAGCCCTCTATGGGCTTCCAAATATCACTTTGCCAATTCCACAACAACTGTCTTAGCGACAGGCTTCTTGAGGGGAAAGCTGTAACTCTGTGAGATGATTTCACAGAACACAAAGAAGTTTCTCAGAAAACTTCTTTCTCTTTGTTATCGGAGGATATTTCCTTTGGCCCTATAGTCTTCAAAGGGATCCGAAATATCTGTTCTCAGATTCCACAGAAATAAGGCTAGCAAAGAGATCCACGAAATACAGATGTAAATCTGTGAGATGAATTAACAGAACACTAAGCAGTTTCTCAGAAAGCTTCTTTCCAGATTTCATCTGAGGATATTTCCTTTTTCACCGTATCCCTCTATGGGCTTCCAAATATCACTTTGCCAATTCCACAAGAACTGTCTTAGCGAAAGGCTTCTTGAAGGGAAAGCTGTAACTCTGTGAGATGATTTCACAGAACACAAAGAAGTTTCTCAGAAAGCTTCTTTCTCTTTGTTATCGGAGGATATTTTCTTTGGCCCTAGAGACTTCAAAGGGATCCAAAATATCTCTTCTCAGATTCCACAGAAATAACGCTAGCAAAGAGATACAGAAAATACAGAAGTAACTCTGTGAGATGAATTAACAGAACACTAAGCAGTTTCTCAGAAAGCTTCTTTCCAGATTTCATCTGAGGATATTTCCTTTTTCACCATAGCCCTCTATGCGCTTCCAAATATCACTTTGCCAATTCCACAAGAACTGTCTTAGCGAAAGGCTTCTTGAGAGGAAAGCTGTAACTCTGTGAGATGATTTCACAGAACACAAAGAAGTTTCTCAGAAAGCTTCTTTCTCTTTGTTATCGGAGGATATTTCCTTTGGCCCTATATTCTTCAAAGGGATCCGAAATATCTGTTCTCAGATTCCACAGAAATAAGGCTAGCAAAGAGATCCACGAAATACGGATGTAACTCTGTGAGATGAATTAACAGAACACTAAGCAGTTTCTCAGAAAGCTTCTTTCGAGATTTCATCGGGGGATTTTTCCTTTTTCAACGTAGCCCTCTATGGGCTTCTAAATATCACTTTGCCAATTCCACAACAACGGTCTTAGCGAAAGGCTTCTAGACGGGAATGCTGTAACTCTGTGAGATGATTTCACAGAACACAAAGAAGTTTCTGAGAAAGCTTCTTTCTCTTTGTTATCAGAGGATATTTCCTTTGGCCCTATAGTCTTCTAAGGGATCCGAAATATCAGTTCTCAGATTCCACAGAAATAAGGCTAGCAAAGAAATCCACGAAATACAGATGCAACTCTGTGAAATGAATTAACAGAACACTAAGCATTTTCTCTGAAAGCTTCTTTCCAGATTTCATCTGAGGATATTTCCTTTTTCACCACAGCCCTCTATGGGCTTCCAAATATCACTTTGCCAATTCCAAAACAACTGTCTTAGCGACAGGCTTCTTGAGTGGAAAGCTGTAACTCTGTGAGATGATTTCACAGAACACAAAGGAGTTTCTCAGAAAGCTTCTTTCTCTTTGTTATCGGAGGATATTTCCTTTGACCCTAGAGTCTTCAAAGGGATCCGAAATATCTGTTATCAGATTCCACAGAAATAAGACTCGCAAAGAGATCCACGAAATACAGATGTAACTCTGTGAGATGAATTAACAGAACACTAAGCAGTTTCTCAGAAAGCTTCTTTCCAGATTTCATCTGAGGATACTTCCTTTTTCAACATAGCCCTGTATGGGCTTACAAATATCACTTTGCCAATTCCACAACAACTGTCTTAGCGAAAGGCTTCTTGAGGGGAAAGCTGTAACTCTGTGAGATGACTTCACAGAACACAAAGAAGTTTCTCAGAAAGCTTCTTTCTCTTTGTTATCGGAGGATATTTCCTTTGGCCCTATAGTCTTCTAAGGGATCCGAAATATCTATTCTCAGATTCCACAGAAATAAGGCTAGCCATGAGATCCACGAAATACAGATGTAACACTGTGAGATGAATTAACAGAACACTAAGCAGTTTCCCAGAAAGCTTCTTTCCAGATTTCATCTGAGAACATTTCCTTTTTCAGCATAGCCCTCTATGGGCTTCCAAATATCACTTTGCCAATTCCACAACTGTCTTAGCGAAAGGCTTCTTGAGGGGAAAGCTGTAACTCTTTGAGATGATTTCACAGAACACAAAGAAGTTTCTCAGAAAGCTTCTTTCTCTTTGTTATCAGAGGATATTTCCGTTGGCTCTAGAGTCTTCAAAGGGATCCAAAATATCTGTTCTCAGATTCCACAGAAATAACGCTATCAAAGAGATCCACAAAATACAGATGTAACTCTGTGAGATGAATTAACAGAACACTAAGCAGTTTCTCAGAAAGCTTCTTTACAGATTGCATCTGAGGATATTTCCTTTTTCAACATAGCCCTCTATGGGCTTCCAAATATCACTTTGCCAATTCCACAAGAACTGTCTTAGCGAAAGGCTTCTTGAGTGGAAAGCTGTAACTCTGTGTGATGATTTCACGGAGCACAAAGAAGTTTCTCAGAAAGCTTCTTTCTCTTTGTTATTGGAGGATATTTCCTTTGGCCCTAGAGTCTTCAAAGGATCCAAAATATCTGTTCTCAGATTCCACAGAAATAACGCTAGCAAAGAGATAGACAAAATACAGATGTATCTCTGTGAGATGAATTAACAGAACACTAAGCAGTTTCTCAGAAAGCTTCTTTCCAGATTTCATCTGAGGATATTTCCTTTTTCAACATAGCCCTCTATGGGCTTCCAAATATCACTTTGCCAATTCCACAAGAACTGTCTTAGCGAAAGGCTTCTTGAGTGGAAAGCTGTAACTCTGTGAGATGATTTCACGGAGCACAAAGAAGTTTCTCAGAAAGCTTCTTTCTCTTTGTTATTGGAGGATATTTCCTTTGGCCCTATAGTCTTCAAAGGGATCCGAAATATCTGTTCTCTGATGCCACAGAAATAAGGCTAGCAAAGAGATCCACGAAATACAGATGTAACTCTGTGAGATGAATTAACAGAACACTAAGCAGTTTCTCAGAAAGCTTCTTTCCAGATTTCATCTGAGAACATTTCCTTTTTCTCCATAGCCCTCTATGGGCTTCAAAATATCACTTTGCCAATTCCACAACTGTCTTAGCGAAAGGCTTCTTGAGGGGAAAGCTGTAACTCTGTGAGATGATTTCACAGAACCCAAAGAAGTTTCTCAGAAAGCTTCTTCCTCTTTGTTATCGGAGGATATTTCCTTTGGCCCTAGAGTCTTCAAAGGGATCCGAAATATCAGTTCTCAGATTCCACAGAAATAACGCTAGCAAAGAGATCCACAAAATACAGATGTAACTCTGTGAGATGAATTAACAGAACACTAAGCAGTTTCTCTGAAAGCTTCTTTCCAGATTTCATCTGAGGATATTTCCTTTTTCACCACAGCCCTCTATGGGCTTCCAAATATCACTTTGCCAATTCCACAACAACTGTCTTAGCGACAGGCTTCTTGAGTGGAAAGCTGTAACTCTGTGAGATGATTTCACAGAACACAAAGGAGTTTCTCAGAAAGCTTCTTTCTCTTTGTAATCGGAGGATATTTCCTTTGGCCCTATAGTCTTCTAAGGGATCCGAAATATCTATTTTCAGATTCCACAGAAATAAGGCTAGCCATGAGATCCACGAAATACAGATGTAACTCTGTGAGATGAATTAACAGAACACTAAGCAGTTTCTCAGAAAGCTTCTTTCCAGATTTCATCTGAGAACATTTCCTTTTTCAGCATAGCCCTCTATGGGTTTCCAAATATCACTTTGCCAATTCCACAACAACTGTCTTAGCGAAAGGCTTCTTCAGAGGAAAGCTGTAACTCTGTGAGATGATTTGAGAGAACACAAAGAAGTTTCTCAGAAAGCTTCTTTCTCTTTGTTATCGGAGGATATTTTCTTTGGCCCTAGAGACTTCAAAGGGATCCAAAATATCTGTTCTCAGATTCCACAGAAATAACGCTAGCAAAGAGATCCAGAAAATGCAGATGTAACTCTGTGAGATGAATTAACAGAACACTAAGCAGTTTCTCAGAAAGCTTCTTTCCAGATTTCATCTGAGGATATTTCCTTTTTCACCATAGCCCTCTATGGGCTTCCAAATATCACTTTGCCAATTCCACAAGAACTGTCTTAGCGAAAGGCTTCTTGAGAGGAAAGCTGTAACTCTGTGAGATGATTTCACAGAACACAAAGAAGTTTCTCAGAAAGCTTCTTTCTCTTTGTTATCGGAGGATATTTCCTTTGGCCCTATATTCTTCTAAGGGATCCGAAATATCTGTTCTCAGATTCCACAGAAATAAGGCTAGCAAAGAGATCCACGAAATACGGATGTAACTCTGTGAGATGAATTAACAGAACACTAAGCAGTTTCTCAGAAAGCTTCTTTCGAGATTTCATCGGGCATTTTTCCTTTTTCACCGTAGCCCTCTATGGGCTTCTAAATATCACCTTGCCAATTCCACAACAACTGTCTTAGCGAAAGGCTTCTAGAGGGGAATGCTGTAACTCTGTGAGATGATTTCACAGAACACAAAGAAGTTTCTCAGAAAGCTTCTTTCTCTTTGTTATCGGAGGATATTTCCTTTGGCTCTATAGTCTTCTAAGGGATCCGAAATATCAGTTCTCAGATTCCACAGAAATAAGGCTAGCAAAGAAATCCACGAAATACAGATGTAACTCTGTGAGATGAATTAACAGAACACTAAGCAGTTTCTCAGAAAGCTTCTTTCCAGATTTCTTCTTAGGATATTTCCTTTTTCACCACAGCCCTCTATGGGCTTCCAAATATCACTTTGCCAATTCCACAACAACTGTCTTAGCGACAGGCTTCTTGAGTGGAAAGCTGTAACTCTGTGAAGTGATTTCACAGAACACCAAGGAGTTTCTCAGAAAGCTTCTTTCTCTTTGTTATCGGAGGATATTCTTTTGGCCCCATATTCTTCTAAGGGATCCGAAATATCTGTTCTCAGATTCCACAGAAATAAGGCTAGCAAAGAGATCCACGAAATACAGATGTAACTCTGTGAGATGAATTAACAGAACACTAAGCAGTTTCTCAGAAAGCTTCTTTCCAGATTTCATCTGAGGATATTTCCTTTTTCACCATAGCCCTCTAAGCGCTTCCAAATATCACTTTGCCAATTCCACAAGAACTGTCTTAGCGAAAGGCTTCTTGAGGGGAAAGCTGTAACTCTGTGAGATGATTTCACAGAACACAAAGAAGTTTCTAAGAAAGCTTCTTTCTCTTTGTTATCGGAGGATATTTCCTTTGGCCCTAGAGTCTTCAAAGGATCCAAAATATCTGTTCTCAGATTCCACAGAAATAAGGCTAGCAAAGAGATCCACGAAATACAGATGTAACTATGTGAGATGAATTAACAGAACACTAAGCAGTTTCTCAGAAAACTTCTTTACACATTGCATCTTAGGATATTTCCATTTTCACCGTAGCCCTCTATGGGCTTCCAAATATCACTTTGCCAATTCCACAAGAACTGTCTTAGCGAATGGCTTCTTGAAGGGAAAGCTGTAACTCTGTGAGATGATTTCACAGAACACAAAGAAGTTTCTCAGAAAGCTTCTTTCTCTTTGTTATCGGAGGATATTTTCTTTGGCCCTAGAGACTTCAAAGGGATCCAAAATATCTGTTCTCAGATTCCACAGAAATAACGCTAGCAAAGAGATCCAGAAAATAAAGATGTAACTCTGTGAGATGAATTAACAGAACACTAAGCAGTTTCTCAGAAAGCTTCTTTCCAGATTTCATCTGAGGATATTTCCTTTTTCACCATAGCCCTCTATGGGCTTCCAAATATCACTTTGCCAATTCCACAAGAACTGTCTTAGCGAAAGGCTTCTTGAGAGGAAAGCTGTAACTCTGTGAGATGATATCACAGAACACAAAGAAGTTTCTCAGAAAGCTTCTTTCTCTTTGTTATCGGTGGATATTTCCTTTGGCCCTATATTCTTCTAAGGGATCCGAAATATCTGTTCTCAGATTCCACAGAAATAAGGCTAGCAAAGAGATCCACGAAATACAGATGTAACGCTGTGAGATGAATTAACAGAACACTAAGCAGTTTCTCAGAAAGCTTCTTTCGAGATTTCATCAGAGGATATTTTCTTTTTCAACGTAGCCCTCTATGGGCTTCTAAATATCACTTTGCCAATTCCACAACAACGGTCTTAGCGAAAGGCTTCTAGAGGGGAATGCTGTAACTCTGTGAGATGATTTCACAGAACACAAAGAAGTTTCTCAGAAAGCTTCTTTCTCTTTGTTATCGGAGGATATTTCCTTTGACCCTAGAGTCTTCAAAGGGATCCGAAATATCTGTTATCAGATTCCACAGAAATAAGACTAGCAAAGAGATCCACGAAATACAGATGTAACTCTGTGAGATGAATTAACAGAACACTAAGCAGTTTCTCAGAAAGCTTCTTTCCAGATTTCATCTGAAGATACTTCCTTTTTCAACATAGCCCTCTATAGGCTTACAAATATCACTTTGCCAATTCCACAAGAACTGTCTTAGCGAAAGGCTTCCTGAGGGGAAAGCTGTAACTCTGTGAGATGACTTCACAGAACACAAAGAAGTTTCTCAGAAAGCTTCTTTCTCTTTGTTATCGGAGGATATTTCCTTTGGCCCTATAGTCTTCTAATGGATCCGAAATATCTATTCTCAGATTCCACAGAAATAAGGCTAGCCATGAGATCCACGAAATACAGATGTAACACTGTGAGATGAATTAACAGAACACTAAGCAGTTTCTCAGAAAGCTTCTTTCCAGATTTCATCTGAGAACATTTCCTTTTTCAGCATAGCCCTCTATGGGCTTCCAAATATCACTTTACCAATTCCGCAACAACTGTCTTAGCGAAAGGCTTCTTTAGGGGAAAGCTGTAACTCTTTGAGATGATTTCACAGAACACAAAGAAGTTTCTCAGAAAGCTTCTTTCTCTTTGTTATCAGAGGATATTTCCTTTGGCTCTAGAGTCTTCAAAGGGATCCAATATATCTGTTCTCAGATTCCACAGAAATAACGCTAGCAAAGAGATCCACAAAATACAGATGTAACTCTGTGAGATGAATTAACAGAACACTAAGCAGTTTCTCAGAAAGCTTCTTTCCAGATTTCATCTGAGGATATTTCCTTTTTCACCATAACCCTCTATGCGCTTCCAAATATCACTTTGCCAATTCCACAAGAACTGTCTTAGCGAAAGGCTTCTTGAGAGGAAAGCTGTAACTCTGTGAGATGATTTGACAGAACACAAAGAAGTTTCTCAGAAAGCTTCTTTCTCTTTGTTATCGGAGGATATTCCTTTGGCCCCGTATTCTTCTAAGGGATCCGAAATATCTGTTCTCAGATTCCACAGAAATAAGGCTAGCAAAGAGATCCACGAAATACGGATGTAACCCTGTGAGATGAATTAACAGAACACTAAGCAGTTTCTCAGAAAGCTTCTTTACATATTTCATCTTAGGATATTTCCTTTTTCACCACAGCCCTCTATGGGCTTCCAAATATCACTTTGCCAATTCCAGAAGAACTGTCTTAGCGAAAGGCTTCTTGAGAGGAAAGCTGTAACTCTGTGAGATGATTTCACAGAACACAAAGAAGTTTCTCAGAAAGCTTCTTTCTCTTTGTCATCGGAGGATATTTCCTTTGGCCCTATAGTCTTCAAAGGATCCAAAATATCTGTTCTCAGATTCCACAGAAATAACGCTAGCAAAGAGATAGACAAAATACAGATGTAACTCTGTGAGATGAATTAACAGAACACTAAGCAGTTTCTCAGAAAGCTTCTTTCCAGATTTCATCTGAGGATATTTCCTTTTTCACCATAGCCCTCTATGGGCTTCCAAATATCACTTTGCCAATTCCACAAGAACTGTCTTAGCGAAAGGCTTCTTGAGTGGAAAGCTGTAACTCTGTGAGATGATTTCACGGAGCACAAAGAAGTTTCTCAGAAAGCTTCTTTCTCTTTGTTATTGGAGGATATTTCCTTTGGCCCTATAGTCTTCAAAGGGATCCGAAATATCTGTTCTCTGATGCCACAGAAATAAGGCTAGCAAAGAGATCCACGAAATACAGATGTAACTCTGTGAGATGAATTAACAGAACACTAAGCAGTTTCTCAGAAAGCTTCTGTCCAGATTTCATCTGAGAACATTTCCTTTTTCTCCATAGCCCTCTATGGGCTTCAAAATATCACTTTGCCAATTCCACAACTCTCTTAGCGAAAGGCTTCTTGAGGGGAACGCTGTAACTCTGTGAGATGATTTCACAGAACACAAAGAAGTTTCTCAGAAAGCTTCTTTCTCTTTGTTATCGGAGGATATTTCCTTTGGCCCTAGAGTCTTCAAAGGGATCCAAAATATCTGTTCTCAGATTCCACAGAAATAACGCTAGCAAAGAGATCCACAAAATACAGATGTAACTCTGTGAGATGAATTAACAGAACACTAAGCAGTTTCTCCGAAAGCTTCTTTCCAGATTTCATCTGAGCATATTTCCTTTTTCACCACAGCCCTCTATGGGCTTCCAAATATCACTTTGCCAATTCCACAACAACTGTCTTAGCGAAAGGCTTCTTGAGAGGAAAGCTGTAACTCTGTGAGATGATTTCACAGAACACAAAGAAGTTTCTCAGAAAGCTTCTTTCTCTTTGTTATCGGAGGATATTTTCTTTGGCCCTAGAGACTTCAAAGGGATCCAAAATATCTGTTCTCAGATTCCACAGAAATAACGCTAGCAAAGAGATCCAGAAAATACAGATGTAACTCTGTGAGATGAATTAACAGAACACTAAGCAGTTTCTCAGAAAGCTTCTTTCCAGATTTCATCTGAGGATATTTCCTTTTTCACCATAGCCCTCTATGGGCTTCCAAATATCACTTTGCCAATTCCACAACAACTGTCTTAGCGAAAGGCTTCTTGAGAGGAAAGCTGTAACTCTGTGAGATGATTTCACAGAACACAAAGAAGTTTCTCAGAAAGCTTCTTTCTCTTTGTTATCGGAGGATATTTCCTTTGGCCCTATATTCTTCTAAGGGATCCGAAATATCTGTTCTCAGATTCCACAGAAATAAGGCTAGCAAAGAGATCCACGAAATACGGATGTAACTCTGTGAGATGAATTAACAGAACACTAAGCAGTTTCTCAGAAAGCTTCTTTCGAGATTTCATCGGGGGATTTTTCCTTTTTCAACGTAGCCCTCTATGGGCTTCTAAATATCACTTTGCCAATTCCACAACAACTGTCTTAGCGAAAGGCTTCTAGAGGGGAATGCTGTAACTCTGTGAGATGATTTCACAGAACACAAAGAAGTTTCTCAGAAAGATTCTTTTTCTTTGTTATCAGAGGATATTTCCTTTGGCCCTATAGTCTTCTAAGGGATCCGAAATATCAGTTCTCAGATTCCACAGAAATAAGGCTAGCAAAGAAATCCACGAAATACAGATGTAACTCTGTGAGATGAATTAACAGAACACTAAGCATTTTCTCTGAAAGCTTCTTTCCAGATTTCATCTTAGGATATTTCCTTTTTCAACACAGCCCTCTATGGGCTTCCAAATATCACTTTGCCAATTCCACAACAACTGTCTTAGCGACAGGCTTCTTGAGTGGAAAGCTGTATCTCTGTGAGATGATTTCACAGAACACAAAGGAGTTTCTCAGAAAGCTTCTTTCTCTTTGTTATCGGAGGATATTTCCTTTGGCCCTATAGTCTTCAAAGGGATCCGAAATATCTGTTCTCAGATTCCACAGAAATAAGGCTAGCAAAGAGATCCACGAAATACAGATGTAATTCTGTGAGATGAATTAACAGAACACTAAGCAGTTTCTCAGAAAGCTTCTTTCCAGATTTCATCTGAGGATACTTCCTTTTTCAATATAGCCCTCTATGGGCTTCCAAATATCACTTTGCCAATTCCACAAGAACTGTCTTAGCGAAAGGCTTCTTGAGGGAAAAGCTGTAACTCTGTGAGATGATTATACAGAACACAAAGAAGTTTCTCAGAAAGCTTCTTTCTCTTTGTTATCGGAGGATATTTTCTTTGGCCCTAGAGACTTGAAAGGGATCCAAAATATCTGTTCTCAGATTCCACAGAAATAACGCTAGCAAAGAAATCTACTAAATACAGATGTAACTCTGTGAGATGAATTAACAGAACACTAAGCAGTTTCTCAGAAAGCTTCTTTCCAGATTTCATCTGAGGATATTTCCTTTTTCACCATAGCCCTCCATGGGCTTCCAAATATCACTTTGCCAATTCCACAAGAACTGTCTTAGCGAAAGGTTCTTGAGAGGAAAGCTGTAACTCTGTGAGATGATTTCACAGAACACAAAGAAGTTTCTCAGAAAGCTTCTTTCTCCTTGTTATCGGTGGATATTTCCTTTGGCCCTATATTCTTCTAAGGGATCCGAAATATCTGTTCTCAGATTCCACAGAAATAAGGCTAGCAAAGAGATCCACGAAATACAGATGTAACTCTGTGAGATGAATTAACAGAACACTAAGCAGTTTCTCAGAAAGCTTCTTTCGAGATTTCATCGGAGGATATTTCCTTTTTCAACGTAGCCCTCTATGGGCTTCTAAATATCACTTTGCCAATTCCACAACAACGGTCTTAGCGAAAGGCTTCTACAGGGGAATGCTGTAACTCTGTGAGATGATTTCACAGAACACAAAGAAGTTTCTCAGAAAGCTTCTTTCTCTTTGTTATCGGAGGATATTTCCTTTGACCCTAGAGTCTTCAAAGGGATCCGAAATATCTGTTATCAGATTCCACAGAAATAAGACTAGCAAAGAGATCCACGAAATACAGATGTAACTCTGTGAGATGAATTAACAGAACACTAAGCAGTTTCTCAGAAAGCTTCTTTCCAGATTTCATCTGAGGATACTTCCTTTTTCAACATAGCCCTCTATGGGCTTACAAATATCACTTTGCCAATTCCACAAGAACTGTCTTAGCGAAAGGCTTCTTGAGGGGAAAGCTGTAACTCTGTGAGATGACTTCACAGAACACAAAGAAGTTTCTCAGAAAGCTTCTTTCTCTTTGTTATCGGAGGATATTTCCTTTGGCCCTATAGTCTTCTAAGGGATCCGAAATATCTATTCTCAGATTCCACAGAAATAAGGCTAGCCATGAGATCCACGAAATACAAATGTAACACTGTGAGATGAATTAACAGAACACTAAGCAGTTTCTCAGAAAGCTTCTTTCCAGATTTCATCTGAGAACATTTCCTTTTTCAGCATAGCCCTCTATGGGCTTCCAAATATCACTTTACCAATTCCACAACAACTGTCTTAGCGAAAGGCTTCTTGCGGGGAAAGCTGTAACTCTTTGAGATGATTTCACAGAACACAAAGAAGTTTCTCAGAAAGCTTCTTTCTCTTTGTTATCAGAGGATATTTCCTTTGGCTCTAGAGTCTTCAAAGGGATCCAATATATCTGTTCTCAGATTCCACAGAAATAACGCTAGCAAAGAGATCCACAAAATACAGATGTAACTCTGTGAGATGAATTAACAGAACACTAAGCAGTTTCTCAGAAAGCTTCTTTCCAGATTTCATCTGAGGATATTTCCTTTTTCACCATAACCCTCTATGCGCTTCCAAATATCACTTTGCCAATTCCACAAGAACTGTCTTAGCGAAAGGCTTCTTGAGAGGAAAGCTGTAACTCTGTGAGATGATTTGACAGAACACAAAGAAGTTTCTCAGAAAGCTTCTTTCTCTTTGTTATCGGAGGATATTCCTTTGGCCAGGTATTCTTCTAAGGGATCCGAAATATCTGTTCTCAGATTCCACAGAAATAAGGCTAGCAAAGAGATCCACGAAATACAGATGTAACTCTGTGAGATGAATTAACAGAACACTAAGCAGTTTCTCAGAAAGCTTCTCTCCAGATTTCATCTGAGGATATTTCCTTTTTCACCATAGCCCTCTATGGGCTTCCAAATATCACTTTGCCAATTCCACAAGAACTGTCTTAGCGAAAGGCTTCTTGAGTGGAAAGCTGTAACTCTGTGAGATGATTTCACGGAGCACAAAGAAGTTTCTCAGAAAGCTTCTTTCTCTTTGTCATCGGAGGATATTTCCTTTGGCCCTATAGTCTTCAAAGGGATCCGAAATATCTGTTCTCTGATGCCACAGAAATAAGGCTAGCAAAGAGATCCACGAAATACAGATGTAACTCTGTGAGATGAATTAACAGAACACTAAGCAGTTTCTCAGAAAGCTTCTGTCCAGATTTCATCTGAGAACATTTCCTTTTTCTCCATAGCCCTCTATGGGCTTCCAAATATCACTTTGCCAATTCCACAACTGTCTTAGCGAAAGGCTTATTGAGGGGAAAGCTGTAACTCTGTGAGATGATTTCACAGAACACAAAGAAGTTTCTCAGAAAGCTTCTTTCTCTTTGTTATCGGAGGATATTTTCTTTGGCCCTAGAGACTTCAAAGGGATCCAAAATATCTGTTCTCAGATTCCACAGAAATAACGCTACCAAAGAGATCCAGAAAATACAGATGTAACTCTGTGAGATGAATTAACAGAACACTAAGGAGTTTCTCAGAAAGCTTCTTTCCAGATTTCATCTGAGGATATTTCCTTTTTCACCATAGCCCTCTATGGGCTTCCCAATATCACTTTGCCAATTCCACAAGAACTGTCTTAGCGAAAGGCTTCTTGAGAGGAAAGCTGTAACTCTGTGAGATGATTTCACAGAACACAAAGAAGTTTCTCAGAAAGCTTCTTTCTCTTTGTTATCGGAGGATATTTCCTTTGGCCCTATATTCTTCTAAGGGATCCGAAATATCTGTTCTCAGATTCCACAGAAATAAGGCTAGCAAAGAGATCCACGAAATACGGATGTAACTCTGTGAGATGAATTAACAGAACACTAAGCAGTTTCTCAGAAAGCTTCTTTCGAGATTTCATCGGGGGATTTTTCCTTTTTCACCGTAGCCCTCTATGGGCTTCTAAATATCACTTTGCCAATTCCACAACAACTGTCTTAGCGAAAGGCTTCTAGAGGGGAATGCTGTAACTCTGTGAGATGATTTCACAGAACACAAAGAAGTTTCTCAGAAAGCTTCTTTCTCTTTGTTATCGGAGGATATTTCCTTTGGCCCTCTAGTCTTCTAAGGGATCCGAAATATCAGTTCTCAGATTCCACAGAAATAAGGCTAGCAAAGAAATCCACGAAATACAGATGTAACTCTGTGAGATGAATTAACAGAACACTAAGCAGTTTCTCTGAAAGCTTCTTTCCAGATTTCTTCTTAGGATATTTCCTTTTTCACCACAACCCTCTATGGGCTTCCAAATATCACTTTGCCAATTCCACAACAACTGTCTTAGCGACAGGCTTCTTGAGTGGAAAGCTGTAACTCTGTGAGATGATTTCACAGAACACAAAGGAGTTTCTCAGAAAGCTTCTTTCTCTTTGTTATCGGAGGATATTTCCTTTGGCCCTATAGTCTTCTAAGGGATCCGAAATATCTATTCTCAGATTCCACAGAAACAAGGCTAGCCATGAGATCCACGAAATACAGATGTAACTCTGTGAGATGAATTAACAGAACACTAAGCCGTTTCTCAGAAAGCTTCTTTCCAGATTTCATCTGAGAACATTTCCTTTATCAGCATAGCCCTCTATGGGCTTCCAAATATCACTTTGCCAATTCCACAACAACTGTCTTAGCGAAAGGCTTCTTGAGGCGAAAGCTGTAACTCTGTGAGATGATTTCACAGAACACAAAGAAGTTTCTCAGAATGCTTCTTTCTCTTTGTTATCAGAGGATATTTCCTTTGGCTCTAGAGTCTTAAAAGGGATCCAAAATATCTGTTCTCAGATTCCACAAAAATAACGCTAGCAAAGAGATCCACAAAATACAGATGTAACTCTGTGAGATGAATTAACAAAACACTAAGCAGTTTCTCAGAAAGCTTCTTTCCAGATTTCATCTGAGGATATTTCCTTTTTCACCATAACCCTCTATGCGCTTCCAAATATCACTTTGCCAATTACACAAGAACTGTCTTAGCGAAAGGCTTCTTGAGAGGAAAGCTGTAACTCTGTGAGATGATTTGACAGAACACAAAGAAGTTTCTCAGAAAGCTTCTTTCTCTTTGTTATCGGAGGATATTCCTTTGGCCCCATATTCTTCTAAGGAATCCGAAATATCTGTTCTCAGATTCCACAGAAATAAGGCTAGCAAAGAGATCCACGAAATACAGATGTAACTCTGTGAGATGAATTAACAGAACACTAAGCAGTTTCTCAGAAAGCTTCTTTCCAGATTTCATCTGAGAACATTTCCTTTTTCACCATAGCCCTCTATGGGCTTCCAAATATCACTTTGCCAATTCCACAACAACTGTCTTAGCGAAAGGCTTCTTGAGGGGAAAGCTGTAACTCTGTGAGATGATTTCACAGAACACAAAGAAGTTTCTCAGAAAGCTTCTTTCTATTTGTTATCGGAGGATATTTCCTTTGGCCCTAGAGTCTTCAAAGGGATCCAAAATATCTGTTCTTAGATTCCACAGAAATAAGGCTAGCAAAGAGATCCACGAAATACAGATGTAACACTGTGAGATGAATTAACAGAACACTAAGCAGTTTCTCAGAAAGCTTCTTTCCAGATATCATTTGAGGATAATTCCTTTTTCACCGTAGCCCTCTATGCCCTTCCAAGTATCACTTTGCCAATTCCACAATAACTGTCTTAGAGAAAGGCGTCTTGAGGGGAAAGCTGTAACTAAGTGAGATGATTTCACAGAACACAAAGGGGTTTCTCAGAAATCTTCTTTCTCTTTGTTATCGGAGGATATTTCCTTTGGCCCTATATTCTTCAAAGGGATCCGAAATATCTGTGCTCAGATTCCACAGAAATAAGGCTAGCAAAGAGATCCACGAAATACAGATGTAACTCTGTGAGATGAATTAACAGAAAACAAAGAAGTTTCTCAGAAATCTTCTTTCCAGATTTCATCTGAGGATATTTCCTTTTTCACCATAGCCCTCTATGCGCTTCCAAATATCACTTTGCCAATTCCACAAGAACTGTCTTAGCGAAAGGCTTCTTGAGGGGAAAGCTGTAACTCTGTGAGATGATTTCACAGAACACAAAGGAGTTTCTCAGAAAGTTTCTTTCTCTTTGATATCGGAGTTTATTTCCTTTGGCCCTATAGTCTTCAAAGGGATCCGAAATATCTGTTCTCAGATTCCACAGAAATAAGGCTAGCAAAGAGATCCACGAAATACAGATGTAACTCTGTGAGATGAATTAACAGAACACTAAGCAGTTTCTCAGAAGGCTTCTTTCGAGATTTCATCTGAGGATATTTCCTCTTTCACCATAGCCCTCTATGCGCTTCCAAATATCATTTTGCCAATTCCACAAAACTCTCTTAGCGAAAGGCTTCTTGAGGGGAAACCTGTAACTCTGTGAGATGATTTCACAGAACACAAAGAAGTTTCTCAGAAAGCTTCTTTCTCTTTGTTATCGGAGGATATTTCCTTTGGCCCTATAATCTTCTAAGGGATCCGAAATATCTGTTCTCAGATTCCACAGAAATAAGGCTAGCAAAGAGATCCACGAAATACAGATGTAACTCTGTGAGATGAAATAACAGAACACTAAGCAGTTTCTCAGAAAGCTTCTTTCCAGATTTCATCTGAGAACATTTCCTTTTTCACCATAGCCCTCTATGGGCTTCCAAATATCACTTTGCCAATTCCACAACTGTCTTAGCGAAAGGCTTCTTGAGGGGAAAGCTGTAACTCTGTGAGATGATTTCACAGAACACAAAGAAGTTTCTCAGAAAGCTTCTTTCTCTTTGTTATTGGAGGATATTTCCTTTGGTCCTAGAGTCTTCAAAGGGATCCAAAATATCTGTTCTTAGATTCCACAGAAATAACGCTAGCGAAGAGATCCACAAAATACAGATGTAACTCTGTGAGATGAATTAACAGAACACTAAGCAGTTTCTCAGAAAGCTTCTTTCGAGATTTCATCGGGGGATATTTCCTTTTTCACCATAGCCCTCTATGGGCTTCTACATATCACTTTGCCAATTCCACAAGAACTGTCTTAGCGAAAGGCTTCTTGAGAGGAATGCTGTAACTCTGTGAGATGATTTCACAGAACACAAAGGAATTTCTCAGAAAGTTTCTTTCTCTTTGTTATCGGAGGATATTTCCTTTGGCCCTATAGTCTTCTAAGGGATCCGAAATATCAGTTCTCAGATTCCACAGAAATAAGGCTAGCAAAGAAATCCACGAAATACAGATGTAACTCTGTGAGATGAATTAACAGAACACTAAGCAGTTTCTCAGAAAGCTTCTTTCCAGATTTCATCTTAGGATATTTCCTTTTTCATCACAGCCCTCTATGGGCTTCCAAATATCACTTTGCCATTTCCACAACAACTGTCTTAGCGACAGGCTTATTGCGGGGAAAGCTGTAACTCTGTGAGATGATTTCACAGAACACAAAGGAGTTTCTCAGAAAGATTCTTTCTCTGTGATATCGGAGTTTATTTCCTTTGGCCCTATAGCCTTCAAAGGGATCCGAAATATCTGTTCTCAGATTCCACAGAAATAACGCTAGCAAAGAGATCCACGAAATACAGATGTAACTCTGTGAGATGAATTAACAGAACACTAAGCAGTTTCTCAGAAAGCTTCTTTCCAGATTTCATTTGAGGATAATTCCTTTTTCACCGTAGCCCTCTATGCCCTACCAAGTATCACTTTGCCAATTCCACAAGAACTGTCTTAGCGAAAGGCCTCTTGAGGGGAAAGCTGTAACTCTGTGAGATGATTTCACAGAACACAAAGGGGTTTCTCAGAAAGCTTCTTTCTCTTTGTTATCGGAGGATATTTCCCTTGGCCCTATATTCTTCAAAGGGATCCGAAATATCTGTTCTCAGATTCCACAGAAATAAGGCTAGCAAAGAGATCCACGAAATACAGATGTAACTCTGTGAGATGAATTAACAGAAAACAAAGAAGTTTCTCAGAAATCTTCTTTCCAGATTTCTACTGAGGATATTTCCTTTTTCACCATAGCCCTCTGTGGGCTTCCAAATATCACTTTGCCAATTCCACAAGAACTGTCTTAGCGAAAGGCTTCTTGAGGGGAAAGCTGTAACTCTGTGTGATGATTTCACAGAACACAAAGAAGTTTCTCAGAAAGCTTCTTTCTCTTTGTTATCGGAGGATATTTCCTTTGGCCCTAGAGTCTTCAAAGGGATCCAAAATATCTGTTCTCAGATTCCACAGAAATAACGCTAGCAAAGAGATCCACAAAATACAGATGTAACTCTGTGAGATGAATTAAAAGAACACTAAGCAGTTTCTCAGAAAGCTTCTTTCCAGATTTCATCTGAGGATATTTCCTTTTTCACCATAGCCCTCTATGGGCTTCCAAATATCACTTTGCCAATTCCACAAGAACTGTCTTAGCGAAAGGCTTCTTGAGGGGAAAGCTGTAACTCTGTGAGATGATTCCACAGAACACAAAGAAGTTTCTCAGAAAGCTTCTTTCTCTTTGTTATCGGAGGATATTTCCTTTGGCCCTATAGTCTTCTAAGGGATCCGAAATATCAGTTCTCAGATTCCACAGAAATAAGGCTAGCAAAGAAATCCACGAAATACAGATGTAACTCTGTGAGATGAATTAACAGAACACTAAGCAGTTTCTCTGAAAGCTTCTTTCCAGATTTCTTCTTAGGATATTTCCTTTTTCACTATAGCCCTCTATGGGCTTCCAAATATCACTTTGCCAATTCCACAACAACTGTCTTAGCGACAGGCTTCTTGAGTGGAAAGCTGTAACTCTGTGAGATGATTTCACAGAACACAAAGGAGTTTCTCAGAAAGCTTCTTTCTCTTTGTTATCGGAGGATATTTCCTTTGGCCCTATAGTCTTCTAAGGGATCCGAAATATCTGTTCTCAGATTCCACAGAAATAAGGCTAGCAAAGAGATCCACGAAATACAGATGTAACTTTCTGAGTTGAATTAACAGAACACTAAGCAGTTTCTCAGAAAGCTTCTTTCCAGATTTCATCTGAGGATATTTCCTTTTTCACCATAGCCCTCTATGGGCTTCCAAATATCACCTTGCCAATTCCACAACAACTGTCTTAGCGAAAGGCGTCTTGAGGGGAAAGCTGTAACTCTGTGAGATGATTTCACAGAACACAAAGGGGTTTCTCAGAAAGCTTCTTTCTCTTTGTTATCGGAGGATATTTCCTTCGGCCCTGTATTCTTCAAAGGGATCCGAAATATTTGTTCTCAGATTCCACAGAAATAAGGCTAGCCATGAGATCCACGAAATACACATGTAACTCCGTGAGATGAATTAACAGAACACTAAGCAGTTTCTCAGAAAGCTTCTTTCTAGATTTCATCTGAGAACATTTCCTTTTTCAGCATAGCCCTCTATGGGCTCCCAAATATCACTTTGCCAATTCCACAACAACTGTCTTAGCGAAAGGCTTCTTGAGGGAAAAGCTGTAACTCTGTGAGATGATTTCACAGAACACAAAGAAGTTTCTAAGAAAGCTTCTTTCTCTTTGTTATCAGAGGATATTTCCTTTGGCTCTAGAGTCTTCAAAGGGATCCAAAATATCTGTTCTCAGATTCCACAGAAATAACGCTAGCAAAGAGATCCACAAAATACAGATGTAACTCTGTGAGATGAATTAACAGAACACTAAGCAGTTTCTCAGAAAGCTTCTTTCCAGATTTCATCTGAGGATATTTCCTTTTTCACCATAACCCTCTATGCGCTTCCAAATATCACTTTGCCAATTCCACAAGAACTGTCTTAGCGAAAGGCTTCTTGAGAGGAAAGCTGTAACTCTGTGAGATGATTTCACAGAACACAAAGAAGTTTCTCAGAAAGCTTCTTTCTCTTTGTTATCGGAGGATATTCCTTTGGCCCCGTATTCTTCTAAGGGATCCGAAATATCTGTTCTCAGATTCCACAGAAATAAGGCTAGCAAAGAGATCCACGAAATACAGATGTAACTCTGTGAGATGAATTAACAGAACACTAAGCAGTTTCTCAGAAAGCTTCTTTACAGATTTCATCTTAGGATATTTCCTTTTTCACCACAGCCCTCTATGGGCTTCCAAATATCACTTTGCCAATTCCACAACAACTGTCTTAGCGACAGGCTTCTTGAGGGGAAAGCTGTAACTCTGTGAGATGATTTCACAGAACACAAAGGAGTTTCTCAGAAAGCTTCTTTCTCTTTGTTATCGGAGGGTATTTCCTTTGGCCCTATAGTCTTCAAAGGGATCCAAAATATCTGTTCTCTGATGCCATAGAAATAAGGCTAGCAAAGAGATCCACGAAATACAGATGTAACTCTGTGAGTTGAATTAACAGAACACTAAGCAGTTTCTCAGAAAGCTTCTTTCCGGATTTCATTTGAGGATAATTCCTTTTTCACCGTAGCCCTCTATGCCCTACCAAGTATCACTTTGCCAATTCCACAAGAACTGTCTTAGCGAAAGGCCTCTTGAGGGGAAAGCTGTAACTCTGTGAGATGATTTCACAGAACACAAAGGGGTTTCTCAGAAAGCCTCTTTCTCTTTGTTATCGGAGGATATTTCCCTTGGCCCTATATTCTTTAAAGGGATCCGAAATATCTGTTCTCCGATTCCACAGAAATAAGGCTAGCAAAGAGATCCACGAAATACAGATGTAACTCTGTGAGATGAATTAACAGAACACTAAGCAGTTTCTCAGAAGGCTTCTTTCGAGATTTCATCTGAGGATATTTCCTTTTTCACCATAGCCCTCTATGCGCTTCCAAATATCACTTTGCCAATTCCACAAAAACTCTCTTAGCGAAAGGCTTCTTGAGGGGAAACCTGTAACTCTGTGAGATGATTTCACAGAACACAAAGAAGTTTCTCAGAAAGCTTCTTTCTCTTTGTTATCGGGGGATAATTCCTTTGGCCCAATAATCTTCTAAGGGATCCGAAATATCTGTTCTCAGATTCCACAATAATAAGACTAGCAAAGAGATCCACGAAATACAGATGTAACTCTGTGAGATAAATTAACAGAACACTAAGCAGTTTCTCAGAAAGCTTCTTTCCAGATTTCATCTGAGAACATTTCCTTTTTCACCACAGCCCTCTATGGGCTTCCAAATATCACTTTGCCAATTCCACAACAACTGTCTTAGTGAAAGGCTTCTTGAGGGGAAAGCTGTAACTCTGTGAGATGATATCACAGAACACAAAGAAGTTTCTCAGAAAGCGTCTTTCTCTTTATTATCGGAGGATATTTCCTTTGGCCCTAGAGACTTCAAAGGGATCCAAAATATCTGTTCTTAGATTCAACAGAAATAACGCTAGCAAAGAGATCCACAAAATACAGATGTAACTCTGTGAGATGAATTAAAAGAACACTAAGCAGTTTCTCAGAAAGCTTCTTTCCAGATTTCATCTGAGGATATTTCCTTTTTCACCATAGCCCTCTATGGGCTTCCAAATATCACTTTGCCAATTCCACAAGAATTGTCTTAGCGAAAGGCTTCTTTAGGGGAAAGCTGTAACTCTGTGAGATGATTTCACAGAACACAAAGAAGTTTCTCAGAAAGTTTCTTTCTCTTTGATATCGGAATTTATTTTCTTTGGCCCTATAGTCTTCAAAGGGATCCGAAATATCTGTTCTCAGATTCCACAGAAATAAGGCTAGCAAAGAGATCCACGAAATACAGATGTATCTCTGTGAGATGAATTAACAGAACAGTAAGCAGTTTCTCAGAAAGCTTCTTTCCAGATTTCATCTGAGAACATTTCCATTTTCACCATAGCCCTCTATGGGCTTTCAAATATCACCTTGCCAATTCCACAACAACTGTCTTAGCGAAAGGCGTCTTGAGGGGAAAGCTGTAACTCTGGGAGATGATTTCACAGAACACAAAGGGGTTTCTCAGAAAGTTTCTTTCTCTTTGTTATCGGAGGATATTTCCTTCGGTCCTATATTCTTCAAAGGGATCCGAAATATCTGTTCTCAGATTCCACGGAAATAAGGCTAGCAAAGAGATCCACGAAATACAGATGTAACACTGTGAGATGAATTAACAGAAAACTAAGAAGTTTCTCAGGAATCTTCTTTCCAGATTTCTTCTGAGAATATTTCCTTTTTCACCATAGCCCTCTATGGGCTTCCAAATATCACTTTGCCAATTCCACAAGAACTGTCTTAGCGAAAGGTTTCTTGAGGGGAAAGCTGTAACTCTGTGTGATGATTTCACAGAACACAAAGAAGTTTCTCAGAAAGTTTCTTTCTCTGTGATATCGGAGTTTATTTCCTTTGGCCCTATAGCCTTCAAAGGGATCCGAAATATCTGTTCTCAGATTCCACAGAAAGAAGGCTAGCAAAGAGATCCACGAAATACAGATGTAACTCTGTGAGATGAATTAACAGAACACTAAGCAGTTTCTCAGAAAGCTTCTTTCCAGATTTCATTTGATGATAATTCCTTTTTCACCGTAGCCCTCTATGCCCTACCAAGTATCACTTTGCCAATTCCACAAGAACTGTCTTAGCGAAAGGCCTCTTGAGGGGAAAGCTGTATCTCTGTGAGATGATTTCACAGAACACAAAGGGGTTTCTCAGAAAGCTTCTTTCTCTTTGTTATCGGAGGATATTTCCTTCGGTCCTATATTCTTCAAAGGGATCCGAAATATCTGTTCTCAGATTCCACAGAAATAAGGCTAGCAAAGAGATCCACGAAATACAGATGTAACACTGTGAGATGAATTAACAGAAAACTAAGAAGTTTCTCAGAAATCTTCTTTCCAGATTTCTTCTGAGAATATTTCCTTTTTCACCATAGCCCTCTATGGGCTTCCAAATATCACTTTGCCAATTCCACAAGAACTGTCTTAGCGAAAGGTTTCTTGAGGGGAAAGCTGTAACTCTGTGTGATGATTTCACAGAACAGAAAGAAGTTTCTCAGAAAATTTCTTTCTCTGTGATATCGGAGTTTATTTCCTTTGGCCCTATAGCCTTCAAAGGGATCCGAAATATCTGTTCTCAGATTCCACAGAAAGAAGGCTAGCAAAGAGATCCACGAAATACAGATGTAACTCTGTGAGATGAATTAACAGAACACTAAGCAGTTTCTCAGAAAGCTTCTTTCCAGATTTCATTTGAGGATAATTCCTTTTTCACCGTAGCCCTCTATGCCCTACCAAGTATCACTTTGCCAATTCCACAAGAACTGTCTTAGCGAAAGGCCTCTTGAGGGGAAAGCTGTAACTCTGTGAGATGATTTCACAGAAAACAAAGGGGTTTCTCAGAAAGCTTCTTTCTCTTTGTTATCGGAGGATATTTCCCTTGGCCCTATATTCTTCAAAGGGATCCGAAATATCTGTTCTCAGATTCCACAGAAATAAGGCTAGCAAAGAGATCCACGAAATACAGATGTAACTCTGTGAGATGAATTAACAGAAAACAAAGAAGTTTCTCAGAAATCTTCTTTCCAGATTGCTACTGAGGATATTTCCTTTTTCACCATAGCCCTCTATGGGCTTCCAAATATCACTTTGCCAATTCCACAAGAACTGTCTTAGCGAAAGGATTCTTGAGGGGAAAGCTGCAACTCTGTGTGATGATTTCACAGAACACAAAGAAGTTTCTCAGAAAGCTTCTTTCTCTTTGTTATCGGAGGATATTTCCTTTGGCCCTATAATCTTCAAAGGGATCCGAAATATCTGTTCTCAGATTCCACAGAAATAAGGCTAGCAAAGAGATCCACGAAATACAGATGTAACTCTGTGAGATGAATTAACAGAACACTAAGCAGTTTCTCAGAAGGCTTCTTTCGAGATTTCATCTGAGGATATTTCCTTTTTCACCATAGCCCTCTATGCGCTTCCAAATATCACTTTGCCAATTCCACAAAAACTCTCTTAGCGAAAGGCTTCTTGAGGGGAAACCTGTAACTCTGTGAGATGATTTCACAGAACACAAAGAAGTTTCTCAGAAAGCTTCTTTCTCTTTGTTATCGGGGGATAATTCCTTTGGCCCAATAATCTTCTAAGGGATCCGAAATATCTGTTCTCAGATTCCACAGAAATAAGGCTAGCAAAGAGATCCACGAAATACAGATGTAACTCTGTGAGATGAATTTACAGAACACTAAGCAGTTTCTCAGAAAGCTTCTTTCCAGATTTCATCTGAGAACATTTCCTTTTTCACCACAGCCCTCTATGGGCTTCCAAATATCACTTTGCCAATTCCACAACAACTGTCTTAGTGAAAGGCTTCTTGAGGGGAAAGCTGTAACTCTGTGAGATGATATCACAGAACACAAAGAAGTTTCTCAGAAAGCGTCTTTCTCTTTATTATCGGAGGATATTTCCTTTGGCCCTAGAGTCTTCAAAGGGATCCAAAATATCTGTTCTTAGATTCAACAGAAATAACGCTAGCAAAGAGATCCACAAAATACAGATGTAACTCTGTGAGATGAATTAAAAGAACACTAAGCAGTTTCTCAGAAAGCTTCTTTCCAGATTTCATCTGAGGATATTTCCTTTTTCACCATAGCCCTCTAAGGGCTTCCAAATATCACTTTGCCAATTCCACAAGAATTGTCTTAGCGAAAGGCTTCTTTAGGGGAAAGCTGTAACTCTGTGAGATGATTTCACAGAACACAAAGAAGTTTCTCAGAAAGTTTCTTTCTCTTTGATATCGGAATTTATTTTCTTTGGCCCTATAGTCTTCAAAGGGATCCGAAATATCTGTTCTCAGATTCCACAGAAATAAGGCTAGCAAAGAGATCCACGAAATACAGATGTATCTCTGTGAGATGAATTAACAGAACAGTAAGCAGTTTCTCAGAAAGCTTCTTTCCAGATTTCATCTGAGAACATTTCCATTTTCACCATAGCCCTCTAAGGGCTTTCATATATCACCTTGCCAATTCCACAACAACTGTCTTAGCGAAAGGCGTCTTGAGGGGAAAGCTGTAACTCTGGGAGATGATTTCACAGAACACAAAGGGGTTTCTCAGAAAGTTTCTTTCTCTTTTTTATCGGAGGATATTTCCTTCGGTCCTATATTCTTCAAAGGGATCCGAAATATCTGTTCTCAGATTCCACAGAAATAAGGCTAGCAAAGAGATCCACGAAATACAGATGTAACACTGTGAGATGAATTAACAGAAAACTAAGAAGTTTCTCAGGAATCTTCTTTCCAGATTTCTTCTGAGAATATTTCCTTTTTCACCATAGCCCTCTATGGGCTTCCAAATATCACTTTGCCAATTCCACAAGAACTGTCTTAGCGAAAGGTTTCTTGAGGGGAAAGCTGTAACTCTGTGTGATGATTTCACAGAACACAAAGAAGTTTCTCAGAAAGTTTCTTTCTCTGTGATATCGGAGTTTATTTCCTTTGGCCCTATAGCCTTCAAAGGGATCCGAAATATCTGTTCTCAGATTCCACAGAAAGAAGGCTAGCAAAGAGATCCACGAAATACAGATGTAACTCTGTGAGATGAATTAACAGAACACTAAGCAGTTTCTCAGAAGGCGTCTTTCGAGATTTCATCTGATAATATTTCCTTTTTCACCATAGCCCTCTATGCGCTTCCAAATATCACTTTGCCAATTCCACAAAAACTCTCTTAGCGAAAGGCTTCTTGAGGGGAAACCTGTAACTCTGTGAGATGATTTCACAGAACACAAAGAAGTTTCTCAGAAAGCTTCTTTCTCTTTGTTATCGGAGGACATTTCCTTTGGCCCTATAATCTTCTAAGGGATCCGAAATATCTGTTCTCAGATTCCACAGAAATAAGGCTAGCAAAGAGATCCACGAAATACAGATGTAACTCTGTGAGATGAATTAACAGAACACTAAGCAGTTTCTCAGAAAGCTTCTTTCCAGATTTCATCTGAGAACATTTCCTTTTTCACCACAGCCCTCTATGGGCTTCCAAATATCACTTTTCCAATTCCACAACAACTGTCTTAGCGAAAGGCTTCTTGAGGGGAAAGCTGTAACTCTGTGAGATGATTTCACAGAACACAAAGAAGTTTCTCTGAAAGCTTCTTTCTATTTGTTATCGGAGGATATTTCCTTTGGCCCTAGAGTCTTCAAAGGGATCCAAAATATCTGTTCTTAGATTCCACAGAAATAACGCTAGCAAAGAGATCCACAAAATACAGATGTAACTCTGTGAGTGAATTAAAAGAACACTAAGCAGTTTCTCAGAAAGCTTCTTTGCAGATTTCATCTGAGGATATTTCCTTTTTCACCATAGCCCTCTATGGGCTTCCAAATATCACTTTGCCAATTCCACAAGAACTGTCTTAGCGAAAGGCTTCTTGAGGGGAAAGCTGTAACTCTGTGAGATGATTTCACAGAACACAAAGAAGTTTCTCAGAAAGTTTCTTTCTCTTTGATATCGGAATTTATTTTCTTTGGCCCTATAGTCTTCAAAGGGATCCGAAATATCTGTTCTCAGATTCCACAGAAATAAGGCTAGCAAAGAGATCCACGAAATACAGATGTATATCTGTGAGATGAATTAACAGAACACTAAGCAGTTTCTCAGAAAGCTTCTTTCCAGATTTCATCTGAGAACATTTCCTTTTTCACCATAGCCCTCTATGGGCTTCCAAATATCACCTTGCCAATTCCACAACAACTGTCTTAGCGAAAGGCGTCTTGAGGGGAAAGCTGTAACTCTGTGAGATGATTTCACAGAACACAAAGGGGTTTCTCAGAAAGCTTCTTTCTCTTTGTTATCGGAGGATATTTCCTTCGGCCCTATATTCTTCAAAGGGATCCGAAATATCTGTTCTCAGATACCACAGAAATAAGGCTAGCAAAGAGATCCACGAAATACAGATGTAACACTGTGAGATGAATTAACAGAAAACTAAGAAGTTTCTCAGAAATCTTCTTTCCAGATTTCTTCTGAGAATATTTCCTTTTTCACCATAGCCCTCTATGGGCTTCCAAATATCACTTTGCCAATTCCACAAGAACTGTCTTAGCAAAAGGTTTCTTGAGGGGAAAGCTGTAACTCTGTGTGATGATTTCACAGAACACAAAGAAGTTTCTCAGAAAGTTTCTTTCTCTGTGATATCGGAGTTTATTTCCTTTGGCCCTATAGCCTTCAAAGGGATCCGAAATATCTGTTCTCAGATTCCACAGAAATGAGGCTAGCAAAGAGATCCACGAAATACAGATGTAACTCTCTGAGTTGAATTAACAGAACACTAAGCAGTTTCTCAGAAAGCTTCTTTCCAGATTTCATCTGAGGATATTTCCTTTTTCACCATAGCCCTCTATGGGCTTCCAAATATCACCTTGCCAATTCCACAACAACTGTCTTAGCGAAAGGCGTCTTGAGGGGAAAGCTGTAACTCTGTGAGATGATTTCACAGAACACAAAGGGGTTTCTCAGAAAGCTTCTTTGTCTTTGTTATCGGAGGATATTTCCTTCGGCCCTGTATTCTTCAAAGGGATCCGAAATATTTGTTCTCAGATTCCACAGAAATAAGGCTAGCCATGAGATCCACGAAATACACATGTAACTCCGTGAGATGAATTAACAGAACACTAAGCAGTTTCTCAGAAAGCTTCTTTCCAGATTTCATCTGAGAATATTTCCTTTTTCAGCATAGCCCTCTATGGGCTCCCAAATATCACTTTGCCAATTCCACAACAACTGTCTTAGCGAAAGGCTTCTTGAGGGGAAAGCTGTAACTCTGTGAGATGATTTCACAGAACACAAAGAAGTTTCTCAGAAAGCTTCTTTCTCTTTGTTATCAGAGGATATTTCCTTTAGCTCTAGAGTCTTCAAAGGGATCCAAAATATCTGTTCTCAGATTCCACAGAAATAACGCTATCAAAGAGATCCACAAAATACAGATGTAACTCTGTGAGATGAATTAACAGAACACTAAGCAGTTTCTCAGAAAGCTTCTTTCCAGATTTCATCTGAGGATATTTCCTTTTTCACCATAACCCTCTATGCGCTTCCAAATATCACTTTGCCAATTCCACAAGAACTGTCTTAGCGAAAGGCTTCTTGAGAGGAAAGCTGTAACTCTCTGAGATGATTTCACAGAACACAAAGAAGTTTCTCAGAAAGCTTCTTTCTCTTTGTTATCGGAGGATATTCCTTTGGCCCCGTATTCTTCTAAGGAATCCGAAATATCTGTTCTCAGATTCCACAGAAATAAGGCTAGCAAAGAGATCCACGAAATACAGATGTAACTCTGTGAGATGAATTAACAGAACACTAAGCAGTTTCTCAGAAAGCTTCTTTACAGATTTCATCTTAGGATATTTCCTTTTTCACCACAGCCCTCTATGGGCTTCCAAATATCACTTTGCCAATTCCACAACAACTGTCTTAGCGACAGGCTTCTTGAGGGGAAAGCTGTAACTCTGTGAGATGATTTCACAGAACACAAAGAAGTTTCTCAGAAAGCTTCTTTCTCTTTGTTATCGGAGGATATTTCCTTTGGCCCTATAGTCTTCAAAGGGATCCAAAATATCTGTTCTCTGATGCCACAGAAATAAGGCTAGCAAAGAGATCCACGAAATACAGATGTAACTCTGTGAGATGAATTAACAGAACACTAAGCAGTTTCTCAGAAAGCTTCTTTCCAGATTTCATCTGAGAACATTTCCTTCTTCAACATAGCCCTCTATGGGCTTCCAAATATCACCTTGCCAATTCCACAACAACTGTCTTAGCGAAAGGCTTCTTGAGGGGAAAGCTGTAACTCTATGAGGTGATTTCAGAGAACACAAAGGGGTTTCTCAGAAAGCTTCTTTCTCTTTGTTATCGGAGGATATTTCCTTCGGCCCTATATTCTTCAAAGGGATCCGAAATATCTGTTCTCAGGTTCCACAGAAATAAGGCTAGCAAAGAGATCCACGAAATACAGATGTAACTCTGTGAGATGAATTAACAGAAAACTAAGAAGTTTCTCAGAAATTTTCTTTCCAGATTTCTTCTGAGAATATTTCCTTTTTCACCCTAGCCCTCTATGGGCTTCCAAATATCACTTTGCCAATTCCACAACAACTGTCTTAGCGAAAGGTTTCTTGAGGGGAAAGCTGTAACTCTGTGTGACGATTTCACAAAACACAAAGAAGTTTCTCAGAAAGCTTCTTTCTCTTTGTTATCGGAGGATATTTCCTTTGGCCCTAGAGTCTTCAAAGGGATCAAAAATATCTGTTCTCAGATTCCACAGAAATAACGCTAGCAAAGAGATCCACGAAATACAGATGTAACTCTGTGAGATGAATTAACAGAACACTAAGCAGTTTCTCAGGAAGCTTCTTTCCAGATTTCATCTGAGGATATTTCCTTTTTCACCATAGCCTACTATTCGTTTCAAAATATCACTGTGCCAATTCCACAAGAACTGTCTTATCGAAAGGCTTCTTGAGGGGAAAGCTGTAACTCTGTGAGATGATTTCACAGAACACAAAGAAGTTTCTCAGAAAGCTTCTTTCTCTTTGTTATCGGAGGATATTTCCTTTGGCCCTAGAGTCTTCAAAGGGATCCAAAATATCTGTTCTCAGATTCCACAGAAATAACGCAAGCAAAGAGATCCACAAAATACAGATGTAAATCTGTGAGATGAATTAACAGAACACTAAGCAGTTCCTCAGAAAGCTTCTTTCGAGATTTCATCGGGGGATATTTCCTTTTTCACCATAGCCCTCTATGCGCTTCTAAATATCACTTTGCCAATTCCACAAGAACTGTCTTAGCGAAAGGCTTCTTGAAGGGAATGCTGTAACTCTATGAGATGATTTCACAGAACACAAAGAAGTTTCTCAGAAAGTTTCTTTCTCTTTGTTATCGGAGGATATTTCCTTTGGCCCTATAGTCTTCTAAGGGATCCGAAATATCAGTTCTCAGATTCCACAGAAATAAGGCTAGCAAAGAAATCCACGAAATACAGATGTAACTCTGTGAGATGAATTAACAGAACACTAAGCAGTTTCTCAGAAAGCTTCTTTCCAGATTTCATCTGAGGATATTTCCTTTTTCACCATAGCCATTTATGCGCTTCCAAATATCACTTTTCCAATACCACAAGAACTCTCTTAGCGAAAGACTTCTTGAGGAGAAAGCTTTAACTCTGTGAGATGATTTCACAGAACACAAAGAAGTTTCTCAGAAAGTTTCTTTCTCTTTGATATCGGAGTTTATTTCCTTTGGCCCTATAGTCTTCAAAGGGATCCGAAATATCTGTTCTCAGATTCCACAGAAATAAGGCTAGCAAAGAGATCCACGAAATACAGATGTAACTCTGTGAGATGAATTAACAGAACACTAAGCAGTTTCTCAGAAAGCTTCTTTCCAGATTTCATTTGTGGATAATTTCTTTTTCACCGTAGCCCTCTAGGCCCTTCCAAGTATCACTTTGCCAATTCCACAAGAACTGTCTTAGCGAAAGGTGTCTTGAGGGGAAAGCTGTAACTAAGTGAGATGATTTCTCAGAACAAAAAGGGGTTTCTCAGAAATCTCCTTTCTCTTTGTAATCGGACGATATTTCCTTTGGCCCTATATTCTTCAAAGGGATCCGAAATATCTGTTCTCAGATTCCACAGAAATAAGGCTAGCAAAGAGATCCATGAAATACAGATGTAACTCTGTGAGATGAATTAACAGAAAACAAAGAAGTTTCTCAGAAATCTTCTTTCCAGATTTCTTCTGAGGATATTTCCTTTTTCACCATAGCCCTCTCTGGGCTTCCAAATATCACTTTGCCAATTCCACAAGAACTGTCTTAGCGAAAGGTTTCTTGAGGGGAAAGCTGTAACTCTGTGAGATGATTTCACAAAACACAAAGGAGTTTCTCAGAAAGCTTCTTTCTCTTTGTTATCGGAGGATATTTCCTTTGGCCCTATAATCTTCTAAGCGATCCGAAATATCTGTTCTCAGATTCCACAGAAATAAGGGTAGCAAAGAGATCCACGAAATACAGATGTAACTCTGTGAGATGAATTAACAGAACACTAAGCAGTTTCTCAGAAAGCTTCTTTCCAGATTTCATCTGAGAACATTTCCTTTTTCACCATAGCCCTCTATGGGCTTCCAAATATCACTTTTCCAATTCCACAACAACTGTCTTAGCGAAAGGCTTCTTGAGGGGAAAGCTGTAACTCTGTGAGATGATTTCACAGAACACAAAGAAGTTTCTCAGAAAGCTTCTTTCTCTTTGTTATCGGAGGATATTTCCTTTGGCCCTAAAGTCTTCAAAGGGATCCAAAATATCTGTTCTTAGATTCCACAGAAATAACGCTAGCAAAGAGATCCACAAAATACAGATGTAACTCTGTGAGATGAATTAACAGAACACTAAGCAGTTTCTCAGAAAGCTTCTTTCCAGATTTCATCTGAGGATATTTCCTTTATCACCATAGCCCTCTGTGCGCTTCCAAATATCACTTTGCCAATTCCACAAGAACTCTCTTAGCGAAAGGCTTCTTGAGGGGAAAGCTGTAACTCTGTGAGATGATTTCACAGAACACAAAGAAGTTTCTCAGAAAGCTTCTTTCTCTTTGTCATCGGAGGATATTTCCTTTGGCCCTAGAGTCTTCAAAGGATCCAAAATATCTGTTCTCAGATTCCACAGAAATAACGCTAGCAAAGAGATCCACAAAATACAGATGTAACTCTGTGAGATGAATTAACAGAACACTAAGCAGTTTCTCAGAAAGCTTCTTTCCAGATTTCATCTGAGGATATTTCCTTTTTCACCATAGCCCTTTATGCGCTTCCAAATATCACTTTGCCAATACCACAAAACTCTCTTAGCGAAAGGCTTCTTGAGGAGAAAGCTTTAACTCTGTGAGATGATTTCACAGAACACAAAGAAGTTTCTCAGAAAGTGTCTTAATCTTTGATATCGGAGTTTACTTCCTTTGGCCCTAGAGTCTTCAAAGGGATCCGAAATATCTGTTCTCAGATTCCACAGAAATAAGGCTAGCAAAGAGATCCACAAAATACAGATGTAACTCTGTGAGATGAATCAACAGAACACTAAGCAGTTTCTCAGAAAGCTTCTTTCCAGATTTCATTTGAGGATAATTCCTTTTTCACCGTAGCCCTCTATGCCCTTCCAAGTATCACTTTGCCAATTCCACAACAACTGTCTTAGCGAAAGGCGTCTTGAGGGGAAAGCTGTAACTAAGTGAGATGATTTCACAGAACACAAAGGGGTTTCTCGGAAATCTTCTTTCTCTTTGTTATCGGAGGATATTTCCTTTGGCCCTATATTCTTCAAAGGGATCCGAAATATCTGTTCTCAGATTCCACAGAAATAAGGCTAGCAAAGAGATCCACGAAATACAGATGTAACTCTGTGAGATGAACTAACAGAAAACAAAGAAGTTTCTCAGAAATCTTCTTTCCAGATTTCTTCTGAGGATATTTCCCTTTTCACCATAGCCCTCTATGGGCTTCCAAATATCACTTTGCCAATTCCACAAGAACTGTCTTAGCGAAAGGTTTCTTGAGGGGAAAGCTGTAACTCTGTGTGATGATTTCACAGAACACAAAGAAGTTTCTCAGAAAGCTTCTTTGTCTTTGTTATCGGAGGATATTTCCTTTGGCCCTATAGTCTTCAAAGGGATCCGAAATATCTGTTCTCAGATTCCACAGAAATAAGGCTAGCAAAGAGATCCACGAAATACAGATGTAACTCTGTGAGATGAATTAACAGAACACTAAGCAGTTTCTCAGAAAGCTTCTTTCGAGATTTCATCTGAGGATATTTCCTTTTTCACCATAGCCCTCTATGCGCTTCAAAATATCACTTTGCAAATTCCACAAAAACTCTCTTAGCGAAAGGCTTCTTGAGGGGAAACCTGTAATTCTGTGAGATGATTTCACAGAACACAAAGAAGTTTCTCAGAAAGCTTCTTTCTCTTTGTTATCGGAGGATATTTCCTTTGGCCCTATAATCTTCTAAGCGATCCGAAATATCTGTTCTCAGATTCCACAGAAATAAGGCTAGCAAAGAGATCCACGAAATACAGATGTAACTCTGTGAGATGAATTAACAGAACACTAAGCAGTTTCTCAGAAAGCTTCTTTCCAAATTTCATCTGAGAACATTTCCTTTTTCACCATAGCCCTCTATGGGCTTCCAAATATCACTTTGCCAATTCCACAAGAACTGTCTTAGCGAAAGGCTTCTTGAGGGGAAAGCTGTAACTCTGTGAGATGATTTCACAGAACAAAAAGAAGTTTCTCAGAAAGCTTCTTTCTCTTTGTTATCGGAGCATATTTCCTTTGGCCCTAGAGTCTTCAAAGGGATCCAAAATATCTGTTCTTAGATTCCACAGAAATAACGCTAGCAAAGAGATCCACAAAATACAGATGTAACTCTGTGAGATGAATTAACAGAACACTAAGCAGTTTCTCAGAAAGCTTCTTTCCAGATTTCATCTGAGGATATTTCCTTTTTCACCATAGCCCTCTATTGGCTTCCAAATATCACTTTGCCAATTCCACAAGAACTGTCTTAGCGAAAGGTTTCTTGAGGGGAAAGCTGTAATTCTGTGTGATGATTTCACAGAACACAAAGAAGTTTCTCAGAAAGTTTCTTTCTCTGTGATATCGGAGTTTATTTCCTTTGGCCCTATAGTCTTCAAAGGGATCCCAAATATCTGTTCTCAGATTCCACAGAAATAAGGCTAGCAAAGAGATACACGAAATACAGATGTAACTCTGTGAGATGAATTAACAGAACACTAAGCAGTTTCTCAGAAAGCTTCTTTCCAGATTTCATCTGAGGATATTTCCTTTTTCACCATAGCCCTCTATGGCCTTCCAAAAATCACTTTGCCAATTCCACAAGAACTGTCTTAGCGAAAGGCTCCTTGAGGGGAAAGCTGTAACTCTGTGAGATGATTTCACAGAACTCAAAGCAGTTTCTCAGATAGCATCTTTCTCTTTGTTATCGGAGGATATTTCCTTTGGCCCTGTAGTCTTCAAAGGGATCCGAAATATCTGTTCTCAGATTCCACAGAAATAAGGGTAGCAAAGAGATCCACGAAATACAGATGTAACTCTGTGAGATGAATTAACAGAACACTAAGCAGTTTCTCAGAAAGCTTCTTTCAACATTTGATCTGAGGATATTTCCTTTTTCACCATAGCCCTCTTTGGGCTTCCAAATATCACTTTGCCAATTCCACAAGAACTGTCTTAGCGAAAGGCTTCTTGAAGGGAAAGCTGTAACTCTGTGAGATGATTTCACAGAACACAAAGAAGTTTCTCATAAAGCTTCTTTTCTTTGTTATCGCAGGATATTTCCTTTGGCTCAATAGTCTTGAAAGGGATCCGAAATATCTGTTATCAGATACCACAGAAATAAGACTAGCAAAGAGATCCACGAAATACAGACCTAACTCTGTGAGATGAATTAACAGAACACTAAGCAGTTTCTCAGAAATCTTCTTTCCAGATTTCATCTGAGGATATTTCCTTATTCACCATAGCCTGCTATGCGCTTCCAAATATCACTTTGCCAATTCCACAAGAACTGTCTTAGCGAAAGGGTTCTTGAGGGGAAAGCTGTAACTCTGTGAGATGATTTCACAGGACACAAATAAGTTTCTCAGAAACCTTCTTTCTCTTTGTTATCGGAGGATAATACCTTTGGCCCTATAGTCTTCTAAGGGATCCGAAATATCTGTTCTCAGATTCCACAGAAATAAGGCTAGGAAAGAGATCCACGAAATACAGATGTAACTCTGTGAGATGATTTCACAGAACACAAGGAAGTTTCTCAGAAAGCTTCATTCTCTTTGTTATCGGAGGATATTTCCTTTGGCCCTATAGTCTTCAAAGGGATCCGAAATATCTGTTCTCAGATTCCACAGAAATAAGGCTAGCAAAGAGATCCACGAAATACAGATTTAACACTGTGAGATGAATTAACAGAACACTAAGCAGTTTCTCAGAAAGCTTCTTTCCACATTTCATCTGAGGATATTTCCTTTTTCACCATAGCCCTCTATGCGCTTCGAAATATCACTTTGCCAATTCCACCAGAACCGTCTTAGCGAAAGGCTTCTTGAAGGGAAAGCTGTAACTCTGTGAGATGATTTCACAGAACACAAAGAAGTTTCTCAGAAAGCTTCTTTCTCTTCGTTATTTGAGGATATTTCCTTTGGCCCTATAGTGTTCTAAGGGATCCGAAATATCTGTTCTCAGATTCCACAGAAATAAGGCTAGCAAAGAGATCCACGAAATACAGATGTAACTCTGTGAGATGAATTAACAGAACACTAAGCAGTTTCTCAGAAAGCTTCTTTCCAGATTTCATCTGAGGATAATTCCTTTTTCACCACAGCCCTCTATGGGCTTCCAAATATCACTTTGCCAATTCCACAACAACTGTCTTAGCGACAGGCTTCTTGAGGGGAAAGCTGTAACTCTGTGAGATGATTTCACAGAACACAAAGGAGTTTCTCTGAAAGTTTCTTTCTCTTTGATATCGGAGTTTATTTCCTTTGGCCCTATAGTCTTCAAAGGGATCAGAAATATCTTTTCTCAGATTCCACAGAAATAAGGCTAGCAAAGAGATCCACGAAATACAGATGTAACTCTGTGAGATGAATTAACAGAACACTAAGCAGTTTCTCAGAAAGCTTCTTTCCAGATTTCATTTGAGGATAATTCCTTTTTCACCGTAGCCCTCTATGCCCTTCCAAGTATCACTTTGCCAATTCCACAAGAACTGTCTTAGCGAAAGGAGTCTGAGGGGAAAGCTGTAACTCTGTGAGATGATTTCACAGAACACAAAGGGGTTTCTCAGAAAGCTTCTTTCTCTTTTTTATCGGAGGATATTTCTTTTGGCCCTAGAGTCTTCAAAGGGATCCAAAATATCTGTTCTCAGATTCCACAGAAATAAGGCTAGCAAAGAGATGCACGAAATACAGATGTAACTCTGTGAGATGAATTAACAGAAAACTAAGAAGTTTCTGAGACATCTTCGTTCCAGATTTCTTCTGAGGATATTTCCTTTTTCACCATAGCCCTCTAAGGGCTTCCAAATATCACTTTGCCAATTCCACAAGAACTGTCTTAGCGAAAGGCTTCTTGAGGGGAAAGCTGTAACTCTGTGAGATGATTTCACAGAACACAAAGAAGTTTCTCAGAAAGCTTCTTTCTCTTTGATATCAGAGTTTATTTCCTTTGGCCCTATAGTCTTCAAAGGGATCCGAAATATCTGTTCTCAGATTCCACAGAAATAAGGCTAGCAAAGAGATCCACGAAATATAGATGTAACTCTGTGAGATGAATTAACAGAACACTAAGCAGTTTCTCAGAAAGCTTCTTTCCAGATTTCATCTGAGGATAATTCCTTTTTCACCATGGCCTTCTATGCCCTTCCAAATATCACTTTGGCAATTCCACAAGAGCTGTCTTAGAGAAAGACTTCTTGAGGGGAAAGCTGTAACTCTGTGAGATGATTTCACAGAACACAAAGGAGTTTCTCAGAAAGCTTCCTTCTCTTTGTTATCGGAGGATATTTTCTTTGGCCCTATATTCTTCAAAGGGATCCGAAATATCTGTTCTCAGATTCCACAGAAATAAGGATAGCAAAGAGATCCACAAAATACAGATATAACTCTCTGAGATGATTTCACAGAACACAAAGAAGTTTCTCAGAAAGCTTCATTCTCTTTGGTATCGGAGGATATTTCCTTTGGGCCTATAGTCTTCAAAGGGTTCCAAAATATCTGTTTTCAGATTCCGCAGAAATAAGGCTAGCAAAGAGATCCAAGAAATTTATATGTAACTCTGTGAGATGAATTAACAGAACACTAAGCAGTTTCTCAGAAGGCTTCTTTCCAGATTTCATCTGACGATATTTCCTTTTTCATCATAGCCCTCTATGCGCTTCCAAATATCACTTTGCCAATTCCACGAGAACTGTCTTAGCGAAAGGCTTCTTGAGGGGAAAGCTGTAACTCTGTGAGATGATTTCACAGAACACAAAGAAGTTTCTCAGAAAGCTTCTTTCTCTTTGTTATCGGAGGATATTTCCTTTGGCCCTATAGTCTTCTAAGGGATCCGAAATATCTGTTCTCAGATTCCACAGAAATAAGGCTAGCAATGAGATCCACGAAATACAGATGTAACTCTGTTAGATGAATTAACAGAAAACTAAGCAGTTTCTCAGAAAGCTTCTTTCCATATTTCATCTGAGAACATTTCCTTTTTCACCATAGTCGTCTATGGGCTTCCAAATATCACTTTGCCAATTCCACAAGAACTGTCTTAGCGAAAGGCTTCTTGAGGGGAAAGCTGTAACTCTGTGAGATGATTTCACAGAACACAAAGAAGTTTCTCAGAAAGCTTCTTTCTCTTTGTTATCGGAGGATATTTCCTTTGGCACTAGAGTCTTCAAAGGGATCCAAAATATCTGCTCTCAGATTCCACAGAAATAAGGCTAGCAAAGAAATCCACGAAATACAGATGTAACTCTGTGAGATGAATTAACAGAACACTAAGCAGTTTCTCAGAAAGCTTCTTTCCAGATTTCATCTGAGGATATTTCCTTTTTCACCATTGCCCTCTATGGACATCCAAATATCACTTTGCCAATTCCACAACAACTGTCTCAGCGAAAGGCTTTTTGAGGGTAAAGCTGTAACTCTGTGATATGATTTCACAGAACACAAAGAAGTTTCTCAGAAAGCTTCTTTCTCTTTGTTATCGGAGGATATTTCCTTTGGCCCTATAGTCTTCTAAGGGATCCGAAATATCTGTTCTCAGATTCCACAGAAATAAGGCTAGCAATGAGATCCACGAAATACAGATGTAACTCTCTGAGATGAATTAACAGAAAACTAAGCAGTTTCTCAGAAAGCTTCTTTCCAGATTTCATCTGAGAACATTTCCTTTTTCACCATAGCCCTCTATGGGCTTCCAAATATCACTTTGCCAATTCCACAACAACTGTCTTAGCGAAAGGCTTCTTGAGGGGAAAGCTGTAACTCTGTGAGGTGATTTCACAGAACACAAAGAAGTTTCTCAGAAAGCTTCTTTCTCTTTGTTATCGGAGGATATTTTCTTTGGCACTAGAGTCTTCAAAGGGATCCAAAATATCTGCTCTCAGATTCCACAGAAATAACGCTAGCAAAGAGATCCACAAAATACAGATGTAACTCTGAGAATGAATTAACAGAACACTAAGCAGTTTCTCAGAAAGCTTCTTTCCAGATTTCATCTGAGAATATTTCCTTTTTCACCATAGCCCTCTATGGGCTTCCAAATATCACTTTGCCAATTCCACAAGAACTGTCTTAGCGAAAGGCTTCTTGAGAGGAAAGCTGTAACTCTGTGAGATGAATTCACAGAACACAAAGAAGTTTCTCAGAAAGCTTCTTTCTCTTTGTCATCGGAGCATATTTCCTTTGGCCCTAGAGTCTTCAAAGGATCCAAATACCCGTTCTCAGATTCCACAGAAATAACGCTAGCGTAGAGATCCACGAAATTCATATGTAACTCTGTGAGATGAATTAACAGAACACTAAGCAGTTTCTCAGAAAGCTTCTTTCCAGATTTCATCTGAGGATATTTCCTTTTTCAACATAGCCCTCTATGCGTTTACAAATATCACTTTGCTAATTCCACAACAACTGTCTTAGCGAAAGGCTTCTTGAGGGGAAAGCTGTAACTCTGTGAGATGATTTCACAGAACACAAAGGAGTTTCTCAGAAAGCTTCTTTCTCTTTGTTATCGGAGGATATTTCCTTTGGCCATATAGTCCTCAAAGGGATCCGAAATATCTGTTCTCAGATTCCACAGAAATAAGGCTAACAAAGAGATCCACGAAATACAGATGTAACTCTGTGAGATGAATTAACAGAACACTAAGCAGTTTCTCAGAAAGCTTCTTTCCAGATTTCATCTGAGGATATTTCCTTTTTCACCATTGCCCCCTATGCGCTTCCAAATATCACTTGCCTAATTCCACAACAACTGTCTTAGCGAAAGGCTTCTTGAGGGTAAAGCTGTAACTCTGTGATATGATTTCACAGAACACAAAGAAGTTTCTCAGAAAGCTTCTTTCTCTTTGTTATCGGAGGATATTTCCTTTGGCCCTATAGTCTTCTAAGGGATCCGAAATATCTGTTCTCAGATTCCACAGAAATAAGGCTAGCAATGAGATCCACGAAATACAGATGTAACTCTGTGAGATGAATTAACAGAACACTAAGCAGTTTCTCAGAAAGCTTCTTTCCAGATTTTATCTGAGAACATTTCCTTTTTCACCATAGCCCTCTATGGGCTTCCAAATATCACTTTGCCAATTCCACAAGAACTGTCTTATCGAAAGGCTTCTTGAGGGGAAAGCTGTAACTCTGTGAGATGAATTCACAGAACACAAAGAAGTTTCTCAGAAAGCTTCTTTCTCTTTGTTATCGGAGGATATTTCCTTTGGCCCCATATTCTTCTAAGGGATCCGAAATATCTGTTCTCAGATTCCATAGAAATAAGGCTAGCAAAGAGATCCACGAAATTCATATGTAACTCTGTGAGATGAATTAGCAGAACACTAAGCAGTTTCTCAGAAAGCTTCTTTACAGATTTCCTCTTAGGATATTTCCTTTTTCACCACAGCCCTCTATGGGCTTCCAAATATCACTTTGCTAATTCCACAATAACTGTCTTAGCGACAGGCTTCTTGAGGGGAAAGCTGTAACTCTGTGAGATGATTTCACAGAACACGAAGGAGTTTCTCAGAAAGCTTCTTTCTCTTTGTTATCCGAGGATATTTCATTTGGCCCTATAGTCTTCAAAGGGATCCGAAATATCTGTTCTCAGATTCCACAGAAATAAGGCTAGCAAAGAGATCCACGAAATACAGATGTAACTCTGTGAGATGAATTAACAGAACACTAAGCAGTTTCTCAGAAAGCTTCTTTCCAGATTTCATCTGAGAATATTTCCTTTTTCAACATAGCCCTCTATGCGTTTACAAATATCACTTTGCTAATTCCACAAAAACTGTCTTAGCGAAAGGCTTCTTGTGGGGAAAGCTGTAACTCTGTGAGATGATTTCACAGAACACAAAGGAGTTTCTCAGAAAGCTTCTTTCTCTTTGTTATCGGAGGATATTTCCTTTGGCCATATAGTCCTCAAAGGGATCCGAAATATCTGTTCTCAGATTCCACAGAAATAAGGCTAGCAAAGAGATCCACGAAATACAGATGTAACTCTGTGAGATGAATTAACAGAACACTAAGCAGTTTCTCAGAAAGCTTCTTTCCAGATTTCATCTGAGGATATTTCCTTTTTCAACATAGCCCTCTATGCGTTTACAAATATCACTTTGCTAATTCCACAACAACTGTCTTAGCGAAAGGCTTCTTGAGGGGAAAGCTGTAACTCTGTGAGATGATTTCACAGAACACAAAGGAGTTTCTCAGAAAGCTTCTTTCTCTTTGTTATCGGAGGATATTTCCTTTGGCCATATAGTCCTCAAAGGGATCCGAAATATCTGTTCTCAGATTCCACAGAAATAAGGCTAACAAAGAGATCCACGAAATACAGATGTAACTCTGTGAGATGAATTAACAGAACACTAAGCAGTTTCTCAGAAAGCTTCTTTCCAGATTTCATCTGAGGATATTTCCTTTTTCACCATTGCCCCCTATGCGCTTCCAAATATCACTTGGCTAATTCCACAACAACTGTCTTAGCGAAAGGCTTCTTGAGGGTAAAGCTGTAACTCTGTGATATGATTTCACAGAACACAAAGAAGTTTCTCAGAAAGCTTCTTTCTCTTTGTTATCGGAGGATATTTCCTTTGGCCCTATAGTCTTCTAAGGGATCCGAAATATCTGTTCTCAGATTCCACAGAAATAAGGCTAGCAATGAGATCCACGAAATACAGATGTAACTCTGTGAGATGAATTAACAGAACACTAAGCAGTTTCTCAGAAAGCTTCTTTCCAGATTTTATCTGAGAACATTTCCTTTTTCACCATAGCCCTCTATGGGCTTCCAAATATCACTTTGCCAATTCCACAAGAACTGTCTTATCGAAAGGTTTCTTGAGGGGAAAGCTGTAACACTGTGAGATGATTTCACAGAACACAAAGAAGTTTCTCAGAAAGCTTCGTTCTCTTTGTTATCGGAGGATATTTCCTTTGGCCCTAGAGTCTTCAAAGGGATCCAAAATATCTGCTCTGAGATTCCACAGAAATAACGCTAGCAAAGAGATCCACAAAATACAGATGTAACTCTGTGAGATGAATTAACAGAACACTAAGCAGTTTCTCAGAAAGCTTCTTTCCAGATTTCATCTGAGGATGTTTCCTTTTTCACCATAGCCCTCTATGGGCTTCCAAATATCACTTTGCCAATTCCACAAGAACTGTCTTAGCGAAAGGCTTCTTGAGAGGAAAGCTGTAACTCTTTGAGATGATTTCACATAACACAAAGAAGTTTCTCAGAAAGCTTCTCTCTCTTTGTTATCGGAGGATATTTCCTTTGGAACTATAGTGTTCAAAGGGATCCGAAATATCTGTTCTCAGATTCCACAGAAATAAGTCTAGCAAAGAGATCCACGCAATACAGATGTACCTCTGTGAGATGAATTAACAGAACACTAAGCAGTTTCTCAGACAGCTTCTTTCCAGATTTCATCTGAGGATATTTCCTTTTCCACCATAGCCCTCTATGAGTTTCCAAATATCACTTTCCCAATTCCACAAAAAATGTCTTAGCGAAAGGCTTCTTGAGGTGAAAGCTGTAATTTTGTGAGATGATTTCACAGAACACAAAGAAGTTTCTCAGAAAACTTCTTTCTATTTTTTATTGGAGGATATTTTCTTTGGCCCTATAGTCTTCAAAGGGATCCGAAATATCTGTTCTCAGATTCCACAGAAATAAGGCTAGCAAAGAGATCCACGAAATACAGATGTAACCCTGTGAGATGAATTAACAGAACACTAAGCAGTTTCTCACAAAGCTTCTTTCCAGATTTCATCTGAGGATATTTCCTTTTTCACCTTAGCCCTCTATGGGCTTCCAAATATCACTTTGCCAATTCCATAAGAACTGTCTTAGCGAAAGGCTTCTTTAGGGGAAAGCTGTAACTCTGTGAAATGATTTCACAGAACACAAAGAAGTTTCTCAGAAAGCTTCTTTCTCTTTGTTATCGGAGGATATTTCCTTTGGTTCTATTGTCTTCTAAAGGATCCGAAATATCTCTTCTCAGAATCCACAGAAATAAGGCTAGCAAAGAGATCCACGAAATACAGAGGTAACTCTGTGAGATGAATTAACAGAACACTAAGGAGTTTCTCAGAAAGCTTCTTTCCAGATTTCACCTGAGGATATTTCCTTTTTCACCATAGCCCACCATGGGCTTCCAAATACCACTTTCCCAATTCCACAAGAACTGTCCTAGAGAAAGGCTTCTAGAGGGGAAAGCTGTAACTCTGTGAGATGATTTCACAGAACACAGGAAGTTTCTCGGAAAACTTCTTTCTCTTTGTTATCGGAGGATATTTCCTTTGGCCCTAGAGTCTTCAAAGGGATCCGAAATATCTGTTCTCAGATTCCACAGAAATAAGGCTAGCAAAGAGATCCACGAAATACAGATGTAACTCTGTGAGATGAATTAACAGAACACTAAGCAGTTTCTCAGATACCTTCTTTTCAGATTTCATCTGAGGATATTTCGTTTTTCAACTTACCCCTCTATGGGCTTCCAAATATCTCTTTGCCAATTCCACAAGAACTGTCTTAGCGAAAGGCTTCTTGAGGGGAAAGCTGTAACTCTGTGAGATGATTTCACAGAACACAAAGGAGTTTCTCAGAAAGCTTCTTTCTCTTTGTTATCGGAGGATATTTCCTTTGGCCCTATAGTCTTCAAAGGGATCCGAAATATCTGTTCTCAGATTCCACAGAAATAAGGCTAGCAAAGAGATCCACGAAATACAAATGTAACTCTCTGAGATGAATTAACAGAACACTAAGCAGTTTCTCAGAAAGCTTCTTTCCAAATTTCATCTGAGGATATTTCCTTTTTCACCATTGCCCTCTATGCGCTTCCAAATATCACTTTGCCAATTCCACAAGAACTGTCTTAGCGAAAGTCTTCTTGAGGGGAAAGCTGTAACTCTGTGAGATGATTTCACAGAACACAAAGAAGTTTCTCCGAAAGCTTCTTTCTCTTTGTCATCGGAGCATATTTCTTTTGGCCCTAGAGTCTTCAAAGGATCCAAATATCCGTTCTCAGATTCCACAGAAATAACGCTAGCGTAGAGATCCACGAAATTCATATGTAACTCTGTGAGATGAATTAACAGAACACTAAGCAGTTTCTCAGAAAGCTTCTTTCCAGATTTCATCTGAGGATATTTCCTTTTTCACAATAGCCCTCTATGGGCTTCCAAATATCACTTTGCCAATTCCACAAGAACTGTCTTAGCAAAAGGCTTCTTGAGGGGAAAGCTGTAACTCTGTGAGATGATTTCATAGAACACAAAGAAGTTTCGCAGAAAGTTTCTTTCTCTTTGATATCGGAGTTTATTTTCTTTGGCCCTATAGTCTTCAAAGGGATCCGAAATATCTGTTATCAGATTCCACTGAAATAAAGCTAGCAAAGAGATCCACGAAATACCGATGTAACTCTGTGAGATGAATTAACAGAACACTAAGCATTTTCTCCGAAAACTTCTTTCCAGATTTCATCTGAGGACATTTCCTTTTTCACCATAGCCCTCTATGCGCTTCCAAATATCACTTTGCTAATTCCACAACAACTGTCTTAGCGAAAGGCTTCTTGAGGGGAAAGCTGTAACTCTGTGAGATGATTTCACAGAACACAAAGGAGTTTCTCAGAAAGCTTCTTTCTCTTTGTTATCGGAGGATATTTCCTTTGGCCCTATATTCTTCAAAGGGATCCGAAATATCTGTTCTCAGATTCCACAGAAATAAGGCTAGCAAAGAGATCCACGAAATACAGATGTAACTCTGTGAGATGAACTAACAGAAAACAAAGAAGTTTCTCAGAAATCTTCTTTCCAGATTTCTTCTGAGGATATTTCCCTTTTCACCATAGCCCTCTATGGGCTTCCAAATATCACTTTGCCAATTCCACAAGAACTGTCTTAGCGAAAGGTTTCTTGAGGGGAAAGCTGTAACTCTGTGTGATGATTTCACAGAACACAAAGAAGTTTCTCAGAAAGCTTCTTTGTCTTTGTTATCGGAGGATATTTCCTTTGGCCCTATAGTCTTCAAAGGGATCCGAAATATCTGTTCTCAGATTCCACAGAAATAAGGCTAGCAAAGAGATCCACGAAATACAGATGTAACTCTGTGAGATGAATTAACAGAACACTAAGCAGTTTCTCAGAAAGCTTCTTTCGAGATTTCATCTGAGGATATTTCCTTTTTCACCATAGCCCTCTATGCGCTTCAAAATATCACTTTGCCAATTCCACAAAAACTCTCTTAGCGAAAGGCTTCTTGAGGGGAAACCTGTAATTCTGTGAGATGATTTCACAGAACACAAAGAAGTTTCTCAGAAAGCTTCTTTCTCTTTGTTATCGGAGGATATTTCCTTTGGCCCTATAATCTTCTAAGCGATCCGAAATATCTGTTCTCAGATTCCACAGAAATAAGGCTAGCAAAGAGATCCACGAAATACAGATGTAACTCTGTGAGATGAATTAACAGAACACTAAGCAGTTTCTCAGAAAGATTCTTTACAGATTTCATCTGAGAACATTTCCTTTTTCACCATAGCTCTCTATGGGCTTCCAAATATCACTTTGCCAATTCCACAAGAACTGTCTTAGCGAAAGGCTTCTTGAGGGGAAAGCTGTAACTCTGTGAGATGATTTCACAGAACAAAAAGAAGTTTCTCAGAAAGCTTCTTTCTCTTTGTTATCGGAGCATATTTCCTTTGGCCCTAGAGTCTTCAAAGGGATCCAAAATATCTGTTCTTAGATTCCACAGAAATAACGCTAGCAAAGAGATCCACAAAATACAGATGTAACTCTGTGAGATGAATTAACAGAACACTAAGCAGTTTCTCAGAAAGCTTCTTTCCAGATTTCATCTGAGGATATTTCCTTTTTCACCATAGCCCTCTATTGGCTTCCAAATATCACTTTGCCAATTCCACAAGAACTGTCTTAGCGAAAGGTTTCTTGAGGGGAAAGCTGTAATTCTGTGTGATGATTTCACAGAACACAAAGAAGTTTCTCAGAAAGTTTCTTTCTCTGTGATATCGGAGTTTATTTCCTTTGGCCCTATAGTCTTCAAAGGGATCCCAAATATCTGTTCTCAGATTCCACAGAAATAAGGCTAGCAAAGAGATACACGAAATACAGATGTAACTCTGTGAGATGAATTAACAGAACACTAAGCAGTTTCTCAGAAAGCTTCTTTCCAGATTTCATCTGAGGATATTTCCTTTTTCACCATAGCCCTCTATGGCCTTCCAAAAATCACTTTGCCAATTCCACAAGAACTGTCTTAGCGAAAGGCTCCTTGAGGGGAAAGCTGTAACTCTGTGAGATGATTTCACAGAACTCAAAGCAGTTTCTCAGATAGCATCTTTCTCTTTGTTATCGGAGGATATTTCCTTTGGCCCTGTAGTCTTCAAAGGGATCCGAAATATCTGTTCTCAGATTCCACAGAAATAAGGGTAGCAAAGAGATCCACGAAATACAGATGTAACTCTGTGAGATGAATTAACAGAACACTAAGCAGTTTCTCAGAAAGCTTCTTTCCAGATTTTATCTGAGAACATTTCCTTTTTCACCATAGCCCTCTATGGGCTTCCAAATATCACTTTGCCAATTCCACAAGAACTGTCTTATCGAAAGGTTTCTTGAGGGGAAAGCTGTAACACTGTGAGATGATTTCACAGAACACAAAGAAGTTTCTCAGAAAGCTTCGTTCTCTTTGTTATCGGAGGATATTTCCTTTGGCCCTAGAGTCTTCAAAGGGATCCAAAATATCTGCTCTGAGATTCCACAGAAATAACGCTAGCAAAGAGATCCACAAAATACAGATGTAACTCTGTGAGATGAATTAACAGAACACTAAGCAGTTTCTCAGAAAGCTTCTTTCCAGATTTCATCTGAGGATGTTTCCTTTTTCACCATAGCCCTCTATGGGCTTCCAAATATCACTTTGCCAATTCCACAAGAACTGTCTTAGCGAAAGGCTTCTTGAGAGGAAAGCTGTAACTCTTTGAGATGATTTCACATAACACAAAGAAGTTTCTCAGAAAGCTTCTCTCTCTTTGTTATCGGAGGATATTTCCTTTGGAACTATAGTGTTCAAAGGGATCCGAAATATCTGTTCTCAGATTCCACAGAAATAAGTCTAGCAAAGACATCCACGCAATACAGATGTACCTCTGTGAGATGAATTAACAGAACACTAAGCAGTTTCTCAGACAGCTTCTTTCCAGATTTCATCTGAGGATATTTCCTTTTCCACCATAGCCCTCTATGAGTTTCCAAATATCACTTTCCCAATTCCACAAAAAATGTCTTAGCGAAAGGCTTCTTGAGGTGAAAGCTGTAATTTTGTGAGATGATTTCACAGAACACAAAGAAGTTTCTCAGAAAACTTCTTTCTATTTTTTATTGGAGGATATTTTCTTTGGCCCTATAGTCTTCAAAGGGATCCGAAATATCTGTTCTCAGATTCCACAGAAATAAGGCTAGCAAAGAGATCCACGAAATACAGATGTAACCCTGTGAGATGAATTAACAGAACACTAAGCAGTTTCTCACAAAGCTTCTTTCCAGATTTCATCTGAGGATATTTCCTTTTTCACCTTAGCCCTCTATGGGCTTCCAAATATCACTTTGCCAATTCCATAAGAACTGTCTTAGCGAAAGGCTTCTTTAGGGGAAAGCTGTAACTCTGTGAAATGATTTCACAGAACACAAAGAAGTTTCTCAGAAAGCTTCTTTCTCTTTGTTATCGGAGGATATTTCCTTTGGTTCTATTGTCTTCTAAAGGATCCGAAATATCTCTTCTCAGAATCCACAGAAATAAGGCTAGCAAAGAGATCCACGAAATACAGAGGTAACTCTGTGAGATGAATTAACAGAACACTAAGGAGTTTCTCAGAAAGCTTCTTTCCAGATTTCACCTGAGGATATTTCCTTTTTCACCATAGCCCACCATGGGCTTCCAAATACCACTTTCCCAATTCCACAAGAACTGTCCTAGAGAAAGGCTTCTAGAGGGGAAAGCTGTAACTCTGTGAGATGATTTCACAGAACACAGGAAGTTTCTCGGAAAACTTCTTTCTCTTTGTTATCGGAGGATATTTCCTTTGGCCCTAGAGTCTTCAAAGGGATCCGAAATATCTGTTCTCAGATTCCACAGAAATAAGGCTAGCAAAGAGATCCACGAAATACAGATGTAACTCTGTGAGATGAATTAACAGAACACTAAGCAGTTTCTCAGATACCTTCTTTTCAGATTTCATCTGAGGATATTTCGTTTTTCAACTTACCCCTCTATGGGCTTCCAAATATCTCTTTGCCAATTCCACAAGAACTGTCTTAGCGAAAGGCTTCTTGAGGGGAAAGCTGTAACTCTGTGAGATGATTTCACAGAACACAAAGGAGTTTCTCAGAAAGCTTCTTTCTCTTTGTTATCGGAGGATATTTCCTTTGGCCCTATAGTCTTCAAAGGGATCCGAAATATCTGTTCTCAGATTCCACAGAAATAAGGCTAGCAAAGAGATTCACGAAATACAAATGTAACTCTCTGAGATGAATTAACAGAACACTAAGCAGTTTCTCAGAAAGCTTCTTTCCAAATTTCATCTGAGGATATTTCCTTTTTCACCATTGCCCTCTATGCGCTTCCAAATATCACTTTGCCAATTCCACAAGAACTGTCTTAGCGAAAGTCTTCTTGAGGGGAAAGCTGTAACTCTGTGAGATGATTTCACAGAACACAAAGAAGTTTCTCCGAAAGCTTCTTTCTCTTTGTCATCGGAGCATATTTCTTTTGGCCCTAGAGTCTTCAAAGGATCCAAATATCCGTTCTCAGATTCCACAGAAATAACGCTAGCGTAGAGATCCACGAAATTCATATGTAACTCTGTGAGATGAATTAACAGAACACTAAGCAGTTTCTCAGAAAGCTTCTTTCCAGATTTCATCTGAGGATATTTCCTTTTTCACAATAGCCCTCTATGGGCTTCCAAATATCACTTTGCCAATTCCACAAGAACTGTCTTAGCAAAAGGCTTCTTGAGGGGAAAGCTGTAACTCTGTGAGATGATTTCATAGAACACAAAGAAGTTTCGCAGAAAGTTTCTTTCTCTTTGATATCGGAGTTTATTTTCTTTGGCCCTATAGTCTTCAAAGGGATCCGAAATATCTGTTATCAGATTCCACTGAAATAAAGCTAGCAAAGAGATCCACGAAATACCGATGTAACTCTGTGAGATGAATTAACAGAACACTAAGCATTTTCTCCGAAAACTTCTTTCCAGATTTCATCTGAGGACATTTCCTTTTTCACCATAGCCCTCTATGCGCTTCCAAATATCACTTTGCTAATTCCACAACAACTGTCTTAGCGAAAGGCTTCTTGAGGGGAAAGCTGTAACTCTGTGAGATGATTTCACAGAACACAAAGGAGTTTCTCAGAAAGCTTCTTTCTCTTTGTTATCGGAGGATATTTCCTTTGGCCCTATAGTCTTCAAAGGGATCCGAAATATCTGTTCTCAGATTCCACAGAAATAAGGCTAGCAAAGAGATCCACGAAATACAGATGTAACTCTGTGAGATGAATTAACAGAACACTAAGCAGTTTCTCAGAAAGCTTCTTTCCAAATTTCATCTGAGGATATTTCCTTTTTCACCATTGCCCTCTATGCGCTTCCCAATATCACTTTGCCAATTCCACAAGAACTGTCTTAGCGAAAGTCTTCTTGAGGGGAAAGCTGTAACTCTGTGAGATGATTTCACAGAACACAAAGAAGTTTCTCAGAAAGCTTCTTTCTCTTTGTTATCGGAGGATATTTACTTTGGCCCTATAGTCTTCAAAGGGATCCGAAATATCTGTTCTCAGATTCCACAGAAATAAGGCTAGCAATGAGATCCACGAAATACAGATGTAACTCTGAGAGATGAATTTACAGAAAACTAAGCAGTTTCTCAGAAAGTTTCTTTCCAGATTTCATCTGAGAACATTTCCTTTTTCACCATAGCCCTCTATGGGCTTCCAAATATCACTTTGCCAATTCCACAAGAACTGTCTTATCGAAAGGCTTCTTGAGGGGAAAGCTGTAACTCTGTGAGATGAATTCACAGAACACAAAGAAGTTTCTCAGAAAGCTTCTTTCTCTTTGTTATCGGAGGATATTTCCTTTGGCCCCATATTCTTCTAAGGGATCCGAAATATCTGTTCTCAGATTCCATAGAAATAAGGCTAGCAAAGAGATCCACGAAATTCATATGTAACTCTGTGAGATGAATTAGCAGAACACTAAGCAGTTTCTCAGAAAGCTTCTTTACAGATTTCCTCTTAGGATATTTCCTTTTTCACCACAGCCCTCTATGGGCTTCCAAATATCACTTTGCCAATTCCACAATAACTGTCTTAGCGACAGGCTTCTTGAGGGGAAAGCTGTAACTCTGTGAGATGATTTCACAGAACACAAAGAAGTTTCTCCGAAAGCTTCTTTCTCTTTGTCATCGGAGCATATTTCCTTTGGCCCTAGAGTCTTCAAAGGATCCAAATATCCGTTCTCAGATTCCACAGAAATAACGCTAGCGTAGAGATCCACGAAATTCATATGTAACTCTTTGAGATGAATTAACAGAACACTAAGCAGTTTCTCAGAAAGCTTCTTTCCAGATTTCATCTGAGGATATTTCCTTTTTCACAATAGCCCTCTATGGGCTTCCAAATATCACTTTGCCAATTCCACAAGAACTGTCTTAGCAAAAGGCTTCTTGAGGGGAAAGCTGTAACTCTGTGAGATGATTTCATAGAACACAAAGAAGTTTCGCAGAAAGTTTCTTTCTCTTTGATATCGGAGTTTATTTTCTTTGGCCCTATAGTCTTCAAAGGGATCCGAAATATCTGTTATCAGATTCCAGTAAAATAAGGCTAGCAAAGAGATCCACGAAATACAGATGTAACTCTGTGAGATGAATTAACAGAACACTAAGCATTTTCTCCGAAAACTTCTTTCCAGATTTCATCAGAGGACATTTCCTTTTTCACCATAGCCCTCTATGCGCTTCCAAATATCACTTTGCTAATTCCACAACAACTGTCTTAGCGAAAGGCTTCTTGAGGGGAAAGCTGTAACTCTGTGAGATGATTTCACAGAACACAAAGGAGTTTCTCAGAAAGCTTCTTTCTCTTTGTTATCGGAGGATATTTCCTTTGGCCCTATAGTCTTCAAAGGGATCCGAAATATCTGTTCTCAGATTCCACAGAAATAAGGCTAGCAAAGAGATCCACGAAATACAAATGTAACTCTGTGAGATGAATTAACAGAACACTGGCAGTTTCTCAGAAAGCTTCTTTCCAAATTTCATCTGAGGATATTTCCTTTTTCACCATTGCCCTCTATGCGCTTCCAAATATCACTTTGCCAATTCCACAAGAACTGTCTTAGCGAAAGTCTTCTTGAGGGGAAAGCTGTAACTCTGTGAGATGATTTCACAGAACACAAAGAAGTTTCTCAGAAAGCTTCTTTCTCTTTGTTATCGGAGGATATTTACTTTGGCCCTATAGTCTTCTAAGGGATCCGAAATATCTGTTCTCAGATTCCACAGAAATAAGGATAGCAATGAGATCCACGAAATACAGATGTAACTCTGAGAGATGAATTAACAGAAAACTAAGCAGTTTCTCAGAAAGCTTCTTTCCAGATTTCATCTGAGAACATTTCCTTTTTCACCATAGCCCTCTATGGGCTTCCAAATATCACTTTGCCAATTCCACAACAACTGTCTTAGCGAAAGGCTTCTTGAGGGGAAAGCTGTAACTCTGTGAGATGAATTCACAGAACACAAAGAAGTTTCTCAGAAAGCTTCTTTCTCTTTGTTATCGGAGGATATTTCCTTTGGCCCTAGAGTCTTCAAAGGGATCCAAAATATCTGCTCTCAGATTCCACGGAAATAACGCTAGCAAAGAGATCCACAAAATACAGATGTAACTCTGTGAGATGAATTAACAGAACACTAAGCAGTTTCTCAGAAAGCTTCTTTCCAGATTTCATCTGAGGATATTTCCTTTTTCACCATAGCCCTCTATGGGCTTCCAAATATCACTTTGCCAATTCCACAAGAACTGTCTTAGCGAAAGGCTTCTTGAGAGGAAAGCTGTATCTCTTTGAGATGATTTCACATAACACAAAGAAGTTTCTCAGAAAGCTTCTCTCTCTTTGTTATCGGAGGATATTTCCTTTGGAACTATAGTGTTCAAAGGGATCCGAAATATCTGTTCTCAGATTCCAAAGAAATAAGTCTAGCAAAGAGATCCACGCTATACAGATGTACCTCTGTGAGATGAATTAACAGAACACTAAGCAGTTTCTCAGACAGCTACTTTCCAGATTTCATCTGAGGATATTTCCTTTTCCACCATAGCCCTCTATGAGTTTCCAAATATCACTTTGCCAATTCCACAAAAACTGTCTTAGCGAAAGGCTTCTTGAGGTGAAAGCTGTAATTTTGTGAGATTATTTCACAGAACACAAAGAAGTTTCTCAGAAAGCTTCTTTCTCTTTGTTATCAGAGGATCTTTCCTTTGGTTGTATTGTCTTCTAAGGGATCCGAAATATCTCTTCTCAGATTCCACAGAAATAAGGCTAGCAAAGAGATCCACGAAATACAGATGTAACTATGTGAGATAAATTAACAGAACACTAAGCAGTTTCTCAGAAAGCTTCTTTCCAGATTTCATCTGAGGATATTTCTTTTTTCACCATAGCCCTCTAAGGGCTTCCATATATCACTTTGCCAATTCCACAAGAACTGTCTTAGAGAAAGGCTTCTTAAGGGGAAAGCATAACTCTGTGAGATGATTTCACAGAACACAAAGAAGTTTCTCAGAAAGCTTCCTTCTCGTTGTTATCGGTGGATATTTCCTTTGGCCCTATAGTCTTCAAAGGGAAAAGAAATATCTGTTCTCAGATTCCACAATAATAAGACTACCAAAGAGATCTACGAAATACAGATGTAACTCTGTGAGACGAATTAACAGAACACTAAGCACTTTCTCAGAAAGCTTCTTTCCAGATTTCATCTGAGGATATTTCCTTTTTCATAATAGCCCTCTAAGCGCTTCCAAATATCACTTTGCCAATTCCACAAGAACTGTCCTAGAGAAAGGCTTCTTGAGAAGAAAGCTGTAACTCTGTGAAATGATTTCACAGAACCCAAAGAAGTTTCTCAGAAAGCTTCTTTCTCTTTGTTATCGGAGGATATTTCCTTTGGTCCTATAGTCTTCTAAGGGATCCGAAATATCTGTTCTCAGATTCCACAGAAATAAGGCTAGCAAAGAGATCCACGAAATACAGATGTAACTCTGTGAGATGAATTAACAGAACACTAAGCAGTTTCTCAGATATCTTCTTTCCAGATTTCATCTGAGGATATTTCCTTTTTCACCATAGCCCTCTATGGGCTTCCAAATATCACTTTGCCAATTCCACAAGAACTGTCTTAGCGAAAGGATTCTTGAGGGGAAAGCTGTAACTCTGTGAGATGATTTCACAGAACACAAAGAAGTTTCTCAGAAAGCTTCTTTCTCTTTGTTATCGGAGGATATTTTCTTTGGTTCTATTGTCTTCTAAGGGATCCGAAATATCTCTTCTCAGATTCCACAGAAATAAGGCTAGCAAAGAGATCCACGAAATACAGATGTAACTCTCTGAGATGAATTAACAGAACGCTAAGCAGTTTCTCAGAAAGCTTCTTTCCAGATTTCATCTGAGGATATTTCCTTTTTCACCATAGCCCTCTATGCGCTTCAAAAATCTCACTTTGCCAATTCCACAAGAACTGTCTTAGCGAAAGGCTTCTTGAGGGGAAAGCTGTAACTCTGTGATATGATTTCACAGAAAACAAAGAAGTTTCTCAGAAAGCTTCTTTCTCTTTGTTATCGGAGGATATTTCCTTTGGCAATATAGTCTTCAAAGGGACCCGAAATATCTGTTCTCAGATTCCACAATAATAAGACTACCAAAGAGATCCACGAAATACAGATGTAACTCTGTGAGATGAATTAACAGAACACTAAGCAGTTTCTCAGAAAGCTTCTTTCCAGATTTCATCTGAGGATATTTCCTTTTTCACCATAGACCTCTATGGGCTTCCAAATATCACTTTCCCAATTCCACAAGAACTGTCCTAGAGAAAGGCTTCTTGAGGGGAAAGCTGTAACTCTGTGAGATGATCTCACAGAACACAAAGAAGTTTCTCGGAAACCTTCTTTCTCTTTGTTATCGGAGGATATTTCCTTTGGCCCTATAGTCTTCAAAGGGATCCGAAATATCTGTTCTCAGATTCCACAGAAATAAGGCTAGCAAAGAGATCCACAAAATACAGATGTAACTCTGTGAGATGAATTAACAGAACACTAAGCAGTTTCTCAGAAAGCTTCTTTCCAGATTTCATCTGAGGACATTTTCTTTTTCACCATAGCCCTCTTTGGGCTTCCAAATATCACTTTGCCAATTCCACAACAACTGTCTTAGCGAAAGGCTTCTTGAGGGGAAAGCTGTAACTCTGTGAGATGATCTCATAGAACACAAAGAAGTTTCTCAGAAAGCATCTTTCTCTTTGTTATCGGAGGATATTTCCTTTACCCATATAGTCTTCAAAGGGATCCGAAATATCTGTTCTCAGATTCCACAGAAATAAGGCTAGCAAAGAGATCCACGAAATACAGATGTAACTCTGTGAGATGAACTAACAGAACACTAAGCAGTTTCTCAGAAAGCTTCTTTCCAGATTTCATCTGAGGACATTTTCTTTTTCACCATAGCCCTCTTTGGGCTTCCAAATATCACTTTGCCAATTCCACAACAACTGTCTTAGCGAAAGGCTTCTTGAGGGGAAAGCTGTAACTCTGTGAGATGATCTCATAGAACACAAAGAAGTTTCTCAGAAAGCATCTTTCTCTTTGTTATCGGAGGATATTTCCTTTACCCATATAGTCTTCAAAGGGATCCGAAATATCTGTTCTCAGATTCCACAGAAATAAGGCTAGCAAAGAGATCCACGAAATACAGATGTAACTCTGTGAGATGAACTAACAGAACACTAAGCAGTTTCTCAGAAAGCTTCTTTCCAGATTTCATCTGAGGACATTTTCTTTTTCACCATAGCCCTCTATGGGCTTCCAAATATCACTTTGCCAATTCCACAACAACTGTCTTAGCGAAAGGCTTCTTGAGGGGAAAGCTGTAACTCTGTGAGATGATTTCATAGAACACAAAGAAGTTTCTCAGAATCCATCTTTCTCTTTGTTATCGGAGGATATTTCCTTTGGCCCTATAGTTTTCAAAGGGATCCGAAATATCTGTTCTCAGATTCCACGGAAATAAGGCTAGCAAAGAGATCCACGAAATACAGATGTAACTCTCTGAGATGAATTAAAAGAACACTAAGCAGTTTCTCAGAAAGATTCTTTCCAGATTTCATCTGAGGATATTTCCTTTTTCATCATAGCCCTCTATGCGCTTCCAAATATCACTTTGCCAATTCCACAAGAACTGTCTTAGCGAAAGGCTTCTTGAGGGGAAAGCTGTAACTCTGTGAGATGGTTTCACAGAACACAAAGAAGTTTCTCAGAAAGCTTCTTTCTCATTGTTATCGGAGGATATTTCCTTTGGTTCTATTGTCTTCTGAGGGATCCGAAATATCTCTCTTCAGATTCCACAGAAATAACGCTAGCAAAGAGATCCACGAAATACAGTTGTAACTCTGTGAGATGAATTAAGAGAACACTAAGCAGTTTCTTAGAAAGCTTCTTTCCAGATTTCATCTGAGGATATTTCCTTTTGCACAATAGCGTTCTTTGGACTTCCAAATATCACTATGCCAATTCCACAAGAACTGTCTTAGCGAAAGGCTTCTTGTGGGTTAAGCTGTGACTCTGTGAGATGATTTCACAGAACACAAAGGAGTTTCTCAGAAAGCTTCTTTCTCTTTGTTATTGGGGGATATTTCCTTTGGCCCTGTAGTCTTCAAAGGGATCCGAAATATCTCTTCTCAGATTCCACGGAAATAAGGCTAGCAAAGAGATCCACGAAATACAGATGTAACTCTGTGAGATGAATTAACAGAACACTAAGCAGTTTCTCAGAAAGCTTCTTTCCAGATTTCATCAGAGGATATTTCCTTTTTCATCATAGCCCTCTATGCGCTTCCAAATATCACTTTGCCAATTCCACAAGAACTGTCTTAGCGAAAGGCTTCTTGACGGGAAAGCTGTAACACTGTGAGATGATTTCACAGAACACAAAGAAGTTTCTCAGAAAGCTTCTTTCTATTTGTTATCGGAGGATATTTCCTTTGGTTCTTTTGTCTTCTGAGGGATCCGAAATATCTCTTCTCAGATTCCACAGAAATAAGGCTAGCAAAGAGATCCACGAAATACAGATGTAACTCTGTGAGATGAAATAACAGAACACTAAGCAGTTTCCCAGAAACCTTCTTTCCAGATTTCATCTGAGGATATTTCCTTTTTCACCGTAGCCCTCTATGGGCTTCCAAATATCACTTTGCCAATTCCACAAGAACTGTCTTAGCGAAAGGCTTCTTGAGGGGAAAGTTGTAACTCTGTGAGATGATTTCACAGAACACAAAGAAGTTTCTCGGAAAGCTTCTTTCTATTTTTTATCGGAGGATATTTTCTTTGGCCCTATAGTCTTAAAAGGGATCCGAAATATCTGTTCTCAGATTCCACAGAAATAAGGCTAGCAAAGAGATCCACGAAATACAGATGTAACTCTGTGAGATGAATTAACAGAACACTAAGCAGTTTCTCAGAAAGCTTCTTTCCAGATTTCATCTGAGGCTATTTCCTTTTTCACCATAGCCCTCTATGGGCTTCCAAATATCACTTTTCCAATTCCACAAGAACTGTCTTAGCGAAAGGCTTCTTGTGGGTAAAGCTGTAACTCTGTGAGATGATTTCACAGAAAACAAATTAGATTCTCAGAAAGCTTTTTTCTCTTTGTTATCGGAGGATATTTTCTTTGCCCCTGTAGTGTTCTAAGGAATCCGAAATATCTGTTCTCAGGTTCCAGAGAAATAAGGCTAGCAAAGATATCCACGAAATAGAGATGTAACTCTGTGAGATGAATTAACAGAACACTAAGCAGTTTCTCAGAAAGCTTGTTTCCAGATTTCATCTGAGGATATTTCCTTTTTCACCTTAGCCCTCTAAGGGCTTCCAAATAGCACTTTACCAATTCCACAAGAACTGTCTTAGCGAAAGCCTTCTTGAGGGGAAAGCTGTAACTTTGTGAGATGATTTCACAGAACACAAAGAAGTTTCTCAGAAAGCTTCTTTCTCTTTGTTATCGGAGGATATTTCCTTTGGTTTTTTGTCTTCTGAGGGATCCGAAATATGTCTTCTCAGATCCAACAGAAATAAGGCTAGCAAAGAGATCCACGAAATACAGATGTAACTCTGTGAGATGAATTAACAGAACACTAAGCAGTTTCCCAGAAAGCTTCTTTCCAGATTTCATCTGAGGATATTTCCTTTTTCACCATAGCCCTCTATGGTCTTCCAAATATCACTTTGCCAATTCCACAAGAACTGTCTTAGCGAAAGGCTTCTTGAGGGGAAAGCTGTAACTCTGTGAGATGATTTCACAGAACACATAGAAGTTTCTCGGAAAGCTTCTTTCTATTTGTTATCGGAGGATATTTCCTTTGGCCCAACAGTCTTCAAAGGGATCCGAAATATCTGTTCTCAGATTCCAAAGAAATAAGGCTAGCAAACAGATCCACGAAATACAGATGTAACTCTGTGAGATGAATTAACAGAACACTAAGCTGTTTCTCAGAAAGCTTCTTTCCAGATTTCAGCTGAGGATATTTCCTTTTTCACCATAGCCCTCTATGCGCTTCCAAATATCACTTTGCCAACTCCACAAGAACTATCATAGCGAAAGGCTTCAAGTGGGGAAAACTGTAACTCTGTGAGATGATTTCACAGAACACAAAGAAGTTTCTCAGAAAGCTTCTTTCTCTTTGTTATCGGAGGATATTTCCTTTGGCCCTAGAGTCTTCTAAGGGATCAGAAATATCTGTTCCCAGATTCCACAGAAATAAGGCTCGCAAAGAGATCCACGAAATACAGATGGAACTCTGTGAGATGAATTAACAGAACACCAAGCAGTTTCTCAGAAAGCTTCTTTCCATATTTCATGTGAGGATATTTCCTTTTTCACCATACCCTCTATGGGCTTCCAAATATCACTTTGTCAATACCACAAAAACTGTCTTAGCGAAAGGCTTCTTGAGTGGAAAGCTGTAACTCTGTGAGATGATTTCACAGAACACAAAGAAGTTTCTCAGAAAGATTCTTTCTCTTTGTTATGGGAGGATTTTCCTTTGGCCCTATAGTTTTCAAAGGGATCCGAAATATCTGTTCTCAGATTCCACAGAAATAAGGCTCGCAAAGAGATCCACGAAATACAGATGTAACTCTGTGAGATGAATTAACAGAACACTAAGCAGTTTCTCAGAAAGCTTCTTTCCAGATTTCATCTGACGATATTTCCTTTTTCACCATTGCCCTCTAGGGGCTTCCAAATATCACTTTGCCAATTCCACAAGAACTGTCATAGCGAAAGGCTTTTTGAGGGGAAAGCTGTAACTCTGTGAGATGATTTCACAGAACACAAAGAAGTTTCTCAGAAAGCTTCTTTCTCTTTGTTATCGGAGGATATTTCCTTTGGTTCTATTGTCTTCTAAGGGATCCGAAATATCTCTTCTCAGATTCCACAGAAATAAGGCTAGCAAAGAGATCCACGAAATACAGATGTAACTCTGTGAGATGAATTAACAGAACACTAAGCCGTTTCTCTGAAAGATTCTTTCCAGATTTCATCTGAGGATATTTCCTTTTTCACCGTAGCCCTCTATGGGCTTCCAAATATCACTTTGCCAATTCCACAAGAACTGTCTTAGCGAAAGGCTTCTTGAGGGGAAAGTTGTAACTCTGTGAGATGATTTCACAGAACACAAAGAAGTTTCTCGGAAAGCTTCTTTCTATTTTTTATCGGAGGATATTTTCTTTGGCCCTATAGTCTTCAAAGGGATCCGAAATATCTGTGCTCAGATTCCACAGAAATAAGGCTAGCAAAGAGATCCACGAAATACAGATGTAACTCTGTGAGATGAATTAACAGAACACTAAGCAGTTTCTCAGAAAGCTTCTTTCCATATTTCATCTTAGGATATTTCCTTTTTCACCATACCCTCTATGGGCTTCCAAATATCACTTTGCCAATACCACAAAAACAGTCTTAGCGAAAGGCTTCTTGAGGGGAAAGCTGTAACTCTGGGACATGATTTCACAGAACACAAAGAAGTTTCTCAGAAAGCTTATTTCTCTTTGTTATGGGAGGATATTTCCTTTGTCCCTATAATCTTCTAAGGGATCCGAAATACCTGTTCTCAGATTCCACAGAAATAAGGCTAGCAAAGAGATCCACGAAATACAGATGTAACTCTGTGAGATGAAATAACAGAACACTAAGCAGTTTCCCAGAAACTTTCTTTCCAGATTTCATCTGAGGATATTTCCTTTTTCACCGTAGCCCTCTAAGGGCTTCCAAATAGCACTTTGCCAATTCCACAAGAACTGTCTTAGCGAAAGGCTTCTTGAGGGGAAAGTTGTAACTCTGTGAGATGATTTCACAGAACACAAAGAAGCTTCTCGGAAAGCTTCTTTCTATTTTTTATCGGAGGATATTTTCTTTGGCCCTATAGTCTTCAAAGGGATCCGAAATATCTGTGCTCACATTCCACAGAAATAAGGCTAGCAAAGAGATCCACGAAATACAGATGTAACTCTCTGAGATGAATTAACAGAACACTAAGCAGTTTCTCAGAAAGCTTCTTTCCAGATTTCATCTGAGGCTATTTCCTTTTTCACCATAGCCCTCTATGGGCTTCCAAATATCACTTTTCCAATTCCACAAGAACTGTCTTAGCGAAAGGCTTCTTGTGGGTAAAGCTGTAAGTCTGTGAGATTATTTCACAGAAAACAAATTAGATTCTCAGAAAGCTTCTTTCTCTTTGTTATCGGAGGATATTTTCTTTGCCCCTGTAGTGTTCTAAGGAATCCGAAATATCTGTTCTCAGGTTCCACAGAAATAAGGCTAGCAAAGAGATCCACGAAATAGAGATGTAACTCTCTGAGATGAATTAACAGAACACTAAGCAGTTTCTCAGAAAGCTTCTTTCCAGATTTCATCTGAGGATATTTCCTTTTTCACCTTAGCCCTCTAAGGGCTTCCAAATAGTACTTTGCCAATTCCACAAGAACTGTCTTAGCGAAAGGTTTCTTGAAGGGAAAGCTGTAACTCTGTGAGATTATTTCACAGAACACAAAGAAGTTTCTCAGAAAGCTTCTTTCTCTTTGTTATCGGAGGATATTTCCTTTGGTTTTTTGTCTTCTGAGGGATCCGAAATATCTCTTCTCAGATTCCACAGAAATAAGGCTCGCAAAGAGATCCACGAAATACAGATGTAACTCTGTGAGATGAATTAACAGAACACTAAGCAGTTTCCCTGAAAGCTTCTTTCCAGATTTCATCTGAGGATATTTCCTTTTTCACCATAGCCCTCTATGGTCTTCCAAATATCACTTTGCCAATTCCACAAGAACTGTCTTAGCGAAAGGCTTCTTGAGGGGAAAGCTGTAACTCTGTGAGATGATTTCACAGAACACATAGAAGTTTCTCGGAAAGCTTCTTTCTATTTGTTATCGGAGGATATTTCCTTTGGCCCAATAGTCTTCAAAGGGATCCGAAATATCTGTTCTCAGATTCCAAAGAAATAAGGCTAGCAAACAGATCCACGAAATACAGATGTAACTCTGTGAGATGAATTAACAGAACACTAAGCTGTTTCTCAGAAAGCTTCTTTCCACATTTCAGCTGAGGATATTTCCTTTTTCACCGTAGCCCTCTATGCGCTTCCAAATATCACTTTGCCAACTCCACAAGAACTATCTTAGCGAAAGGCTTCAAGTGGGGAAAACTGTAACTCTGTGAGATGATTTCACAGAACACAAAGGAGTTTCTCAGAAAGCTTCTTTCTCTTTGTTATCGGGGGATATTTCCTTTGGCCCTGTAGTCTTCAAAGGGATCCGAAATATCTCTTCTCAGATTCCACAGAAATATGGCTAGCAAAGAGATCCACGAAATACAGATGTAACTCTGTGAGATGAATTAACAGAACACTAAGCAGTTTCTCAGAAAGCTTCTTTCCAGATTTCATCAGAGGATATTTCCTTTTTCATCATAGCCCTCTATGCGCTTCCAAATATCACTTTGCCAATTCCACAAGAACTGTCTTAGCGAAAGGCTTCTTGACGGGAAAGATGTAACTCTGTGAGATGATTTCACAGAACACAAAGAAGTTTCTCAGAAAGCTTCTTTCTCTTTGTTATCGGAGGATATTTCCTTTGGTTCTTTTGTCTTCTGAGGGATCCGAAATATCTATTCTCAGATTCCACAGAAATAAGGCTAGCAAAGAGATCCACGAAATACAGATGTAACTCTGTGAGATGAAATAACAGAACACTAAGCAGTTTCCCAGAAACCTTCTTTCCAGATTTCATCTGAGGATATTTCCTTTTTCACCGTAGCCCTCTATGGTCTTCCAAATATCACTTTGCCAATTCCACAAGAACTGTCTTAGCGAAAGGCTTCTTGAGGGGAAAGCTGTAACTCTGTGAGATGATTTCAAAGAACACATAGAAGTTTCTCGGAAAGCTTCTTTCTATTTGTTATCGGAGGATATTTCCTTTGGTTCTATTGTCTTCTGAGGGATCCGAAATATCTCTTCTCAGATTCCACAGAAATAAGGCTAGCAAAGAGATCCACGAAATACAGATGTAACTCTGTGAGATGAATTAACAAAACACTAAGCAGTTTCCCAGAAACCTTCTTTCCAGATTTCATCTGAGGATATTTCCTTTTTCACCATAGCCCTCTATGGGCTTCCAAATATCACTTTGCCAATTCCACAAGAACTGTCTCAGCGAAAGGCTTCTTGAGGGGAAAGCTGTAACTCTGTGAGATGATTTCACAGAACACAAAGAAGTTTCTCGGAAAGCTTCTTCCTATTTCTTATCGGAGGATATTTTCTTTGGCCCTTTAGTCTTCAAAGGGATCCGAAATATCTGTTCTCAGATTCCACAGAAATAAGGCTAGCAAAGAGATCCACGAAATACAGATGTATCTCTGTGAGATGAATTAACAGAACACTAAGCAGTTTCTCAGAAAGCTTCTTTCCAGATTTCAGCTGAGGATATTTCCTTTTTCACCATAGCCCTCTATGCGCTTCCAAATATCACTTTGCCAACTCCACAAGAACTATCTTAGCGAAAGGCTTCAAGTGGGGAAAACTGTAACTCTGTGAGATGATTTCACAGAACACAAAGAAGTTTCTCAGAAAGCTTCTTTCTCTTTGTTATCGGAGGATATTTCCTTTGGCCCTAGAGTCTTCTAAGGGATCAGAAATATCTGTTCCCAGATTCCACAGAAATAAGGCTCGCAAAGAGATCCACGAAATACAGATGGAACTCTGTGAGATGAATTAACAGAACACTAAGCAGTTTATCAGAAAGCTTCTTTCCAGATTTCATCTGAGGATATTTCCTTTTTCACCGTAGACCTCTATGGGCTTCCAAATATCACTTTCCCAATTCCAAAAGAACTGTCCTAGAGAAAGGCTTCTTGAGGGGAAAGCTGTAACTCTGTGAGATGATTTCACAGAACACAAAGAAGTTTCTCAGAAAGCTTCTTTCTCTTTGTTATCGGAGGATATTTCCTTTGGTTCTATTGTCTTCTGAGGGATCCGAAATATCTCTTTTCAGATTCCACAGAAATAAGGCTAGCAAAGAGATCCACGAAATACAGTTGTAACTCTGTGAGATGAATTAAGAGAACACTAAGCAGTTTCTCAGAAAGCTTCTTTCCAGATTTCATCTGAGGATATTTCCTTTTTCACCATAGCCCTCTAGGGGCTTCCAAATATCACTTTGCCAATTCCACAAGAACTGTCATAGCGAAAGGCTTCTTGAGGGGAAAGCTGTAACTCTGTGAGATGACTTCACAGAACACAAAGAAGTTTCTCAGAAAGCTTCTTTCTCTTTGTTATCGGAGGATATTTCTTTGGTTCTATTGTCTTCTAAGGGATCCGAAATATCTCTTCTCAGATTCCACAGAAATAAGGCTAGCAAAGAGATCCACGAAATACAGATGTAACTCTGTGAGATGAATTAACAGAACACTAAGCAGTATCTCTGAAAGATTCTTTCCAGATTTCATCTGAGGATATTTCCTTTTTCACCATAGCCCTCTATGCGCTTCCAAATATCACTTTGCCAAATCCACAAGAACTATCTTAGTGAAAGCCTTCATGAGGGGAAAACTGTAACTCTGTGAGATGATTTCAGAGAACACAAAGAAGTTTCTCAGAAAGCTTCTTTCTCTTTGTTATCGGAGGATATTTCCTTTGCCCTATAGTCTTCTAAGGGATCAGAAATATCTGTTCTCAGATTCCACAGAAATAAGGCTGGCAAAGAGATCCACGAAATACAGATGTAACTCTGTGAGATGAATTAACAGAACACTAAGCAGTTTCTCAGAAAGCTTCTTTCCATATTTCATCTTAGGATATTTCCTTTTTCACCATACCCTCTATGGGCTTCCAAATATCACTTTGCCAATACCACAAAAACTGTCTTAGCGAAAGGCTTCTTGAGGGGAAAGCTGTAACTCTGGGACTTGATTTCACAGAACACAAAGAAGTTTCTCAGAAAGCTTATTTCTCTTTGTTATGGGAGGATATTTCCTTTGTCCCTATAATCTTCTAAGGGATCCGAAATACCTGTTCTCAGATTCCACAGAAATAAGGCTAGCAAAGAGATCCAAGAAATACAGTTGTAACTCTGTGAGATGAATTAACAGAACACTAAGCAGTTTCTAAGAAAGCTTCTTTCCAGATTTCATCTTAGGATATTTCCTTTTTCCCGACAGCCCTTTATGGGCTTCCAAATATCACTTTGCCAATTCCACAAGAACTGACCTAGAGAAAGGCTTCTAAGGGGAAAGCTGTAAATCTGTGAGATGATCTCACAGAACACAAAGAGGTTTCTCGGAAAGCTTCTTTCTCTTTGTTATCGGAGGATATTTCCTTTGGCCCTATAGTCTTCTAAGGGATCCGAAATATCTCTTCTCAGATTCCACAGAAATAAGGCTAGCAAAGAGATCCACGAAATACAGATGGAACTCTGTGAGATGAATTAACAGAACACTAAGCAGTTTCTCAGAAAGCTTCTTTCCAGATTTCATCTGAGGACATTTTCTTTTTCACCATAGCCCTCTATGGGCTTCCAAATATCACTTTACCAATTCCACAATAACTGTCTTAGCGAAAGGCTTCTTGACGGGAAAGCTGTAACTCTGTGAGATGTTTTCACAGAACACAAAGAAGTTTCTCAGAAAGCTTGTTTCTCTTTGCTATCGGAGGATATTTCCTTTGGTTCTATTGTCTTCTGAGGGATCCGAAATATCTCTTTTCAGATTCTACAGAAATAAGGCTAGCAAAGAGATCCACGAAATACAGATGTAACTCTGTGAGGTGAATTAACAGAACACTAAGCAGTTTCCCAGAAACCTTCTTTCCAGATTTCATCTGAGGATATTTCCTTTTTCACCATAGCCCTCTATGGGCTTCCAAATATCACTTTGCCAATTCCACAAGAACTGTCTCAGCGAAAGGCTTCTTGAGGGGAAAGCTGTAACTCTGTGAGATGATTTCACAGAACACAAAGAAGTTTCTCGGAAAGCTTCTTTCTATTTCTTATCGGAGGATATTTTCTTTGGCCCTATAGTCTTCAAAGGGATCCGAAATATCTGTTCTCAGATTCCACAGAAATAAGGCTAGCAAAGTGATCCACGAAATACAGATGTAACTCTGTGAGATGAATTAACAGAACACTAAGCAGTTTCTCAGAAAGCTTCTCTCCAGATTTTATCTGAGGATATTTCCTTTTTCACCATAGCCCTCTATGCGCTTCCAAATATCACTTTGCCAATTCCACAAGAACTGTCTTACCGAAAGGCTTCTTGACGGGAAAGCTGTAACTCTGTGAGATGTTTTCACAGAACACAAAGAAGTTTCTCAGAAAGCTTGTTTCTCTTTGCTATCGGAGGATATTTCCTTTGGTTCTATTGTCTTCTGAGGGATCCGAAATATCTCTTTTCAGATTCCACAGAAATAAGGCTAGCAAAGAGATCCACGAAATACAGATGTAACTCTGTGAGGTGAATTAACAGAACACTAAGCAGTTTCCCAGAAACCTTCTTTCCAGATTTCATCTGAGGATATTTCCTTTTTCACCGTAGCCCTCTATGGGCTTCCAAATATCACTTTGCCAATTCCACAAGAACTGTCTCAGCGAAAGGCTTCTTGAGGGGAAAGCTGTAACTCTGTGAGATGATTTCACAGAACACAAAGAAGTTTCTCGGAAAGCTTCTTTCTATTTCTTATCGGAGGATATTTTCTTTGGCCCTATAGTCTTCAAAGGGATCCGAAATATCTGTTCTCAGATTCCACAGAAAAAAGGCTAGCAAAGAGATCCACGAAATACAGATGGAACTCTGTGAGATGAATTAACAGAACACTAAGCAGTTTATCAGAAAGCTTCTTTCCAGATTTCATGTGAGGATATTTCCTTTTTCACCGTAGACCTCTATGGGCTTCCAAATATCACTTTCCCAATTCCAAAAGAACTGTCCTAGAGAAAGGCTTCTTGAGGGGAAAGCTGTAACTCTGTGAGATGATTTCACAGAACACAAAGAAGTTTCTCAGAAAGCTTCTTTCTCTTTGTTATCGGAGGATATTTCCTTTGGTTCTATTGTCTTCTGAGGGATCAGAAATATCTGTTCCCAGATTCCACAGAAATAAGGCTCGCAAAGAGATCCACGAAATACAGATGGAACTCTGTGAGATGAATTAACAGAACACTAAGCAGTTTATCAGAAAGCTTCTTTCCAGATTTCATCTGAGGATATTTCCTTTTTCACCGTAGACCTCTATGGGCTTCCAAATATCACTTTCCCAATTCCAAAAGAACTGTCCTAGAGAAAGGCTTCTTGAGGGGAAAGCTGTAACTCTGTGAGATGATTTCACAGAACACAAAGAAGTTTCTCAGAAAGCTTCTTTCTCTTTGTTATCGGAGGATATTTCCTTTGGTTCTATTGTCTTCTGAGGGATCCGAAATATCTCTTTTCAGATTCCACAGAAATAAGGCTAGCAAAGAGATCCACGAAATACAGTTGTAACTCTGTGAGATGAATTAAGAGAACACTAAGCAGTTTCTCAGAAAGCTTCTTTCCAGATTTCATCTGAGGATATTTCCTTTTTCACCATAGCCCTCTAGGGGCTTCCAAATATCACTTTGCCAATTCCACAAGAACTGTCATAGCGAAAGGCTTCTTGAGGGGAAAGCTGTAACTCTGTGAGATGACTTCACAGAACACAAAGAAGTTTCTCAGAAAGCTTCTTTCTCTTTGTTATCGGAGGATATTTCTTTGGTTCTATTGTCTTCTAAGGGATCCGAAATATCTCTTCTCAGATTCCACAGAAATAAGGCTAGCAAAGAGATCCACGAAATACAGATGTAACTCTGTGAGATGAATTAACAGAACACTAAGCAGTATCTCTGAAAGATTCTTTCCAGATTTCATCTGAGGATATTTCCTTTTTCACCATAGCCCTCTATGCGCTTCCAAATATCACTTTGCCAAATCCACAAGAACTATCTTAGTGAAAGCCTTCATGAGGGGAAAACTGTAACTCTGTGAGATGATTTCAGAGAACACAAAGAAGTTTCTCAGAAAGCTTCTTTCTCTTTGTTATCGGAGGATATTTCCTTTGCCCTATAGTCTTCTAAGGGATCAGAAATATCTGTTCTCAGATTCCACAGAAATAAGGCTGGCAAAGAGATCCACGAAATACAGATGTAACTCTGTGAGATGAATTAACAGAACACTAAGCAGTTTCTCAGAAAGCTTCTTTCCATATTTCATCTTAGGATATTTCCTTTTTCACCATACCCTCTATGGGCTTCCAAATATCACTTTGCCAATACCACAAAAACTGTCTTAGCGAAAGGCTTCTTGAGGGGAAAGCTGTAACTCTGGGACATGATTTCACAGAACACAAAGAAGTTTCTCAGAAAGCTTATTTCTCTTTGTTATGGGAGGATATTTCCTTTGTCCCTATAATCTTCTAAGGGATCCGAAATACCTGTTCTCAGATTCCACAGAAATAAGGCTAGCAAAGAGATCCAAGAAATACAGTTGTAACTCTGTGAGATGAATTAACAGAACACTAAGCAGTTTCTAAGAAAGCTTCTTTCCAGATTTCATCTTAGGATATTTCCTTTTTCCCGACAGCCCTTTATGGGCTTCCAAATATCACTTTGCCAATTCCACAAGAACTGACCTAGAGAAAGGCTTCTAAGGGGAAAGCTGTAAATCTGTGAGATGATCTCACAGAACACAAAGAGGTTTCTCGGAAAGCTTCTTTCTCTTTGTTATCGGAGGATATTTCCTTTGGCCCTATAGTCTTCTAAGGGATCCGAAATATCTCTTCTCAGATTCCACAGAAATAAGGCTAGCAAAGAGATCCACGAAATACAGATGGAACTCTGTGAGATGAATTAACAGAACACTAAGCAGTTTCTCAGAAAGCTTCTTTCCAGATTTCATCTGAGGACATTTTCTTTTTCACCATAGCCCTCTATGGGCTTCCAAATATCACTTTACCAATTCCACAATAACTGTCTTAGCGAAAGGCTTCTTGACGGGAAAGCTGTAACTCTGTGAGATGTTTTCACAGAACACAAAGAAGTTTCTCAGAAAGCTTGTTTCTCTTTGCTATCGGAGGATATTTCCTTTGGTTCTATTGTCTTCTGAGGGATCCGAAATATCTCTTTTCAGATTCTACAGAAATAAGGCTAGCAAAGAGATCCACGAAATACAGATGTAACTCTGTGAGGTGAATTAACAGAACACTAAGCAGTTTCCCAGAAACCTTCTTTCCAGATTTCATCTGAGGATATTTCCTTTTTCACCATAGCCCTCTATGGGCTTCCAAATATCACTTTGCCAATTCCACAAGAACTGTCTCAGCGAAAGGCTTCTTGAGGGGAAAGCTGTAACTCTGTGAGATGATTTCACAGAACACAAAGAAGTTTCTCGGAAAGCTTCTTTCTATTTCTTATCGGAGGATATTTTCTTTGGCCCTATAGTCTTCAAAGGGATCCGAAATATCTGTTCTCAGATTCCACAGAAATAAGGCTAGCAAAGTGATCCACGAAATACAGATGTAACTCTGTGAGATGAATTAACAGAACACTAAGCAGTTTCTCAGAAAGCTTCTCTCCAGATTTTATCTGAGGATATTTCCTTTTTCACCATAGCCCTCTATGCGCTTCCAAATATCACTTTGCCAATTCCACAAGAACTGTCTTACCGAAAGGCTTCTTGACGGGAAAGCTGTAACTCTGTGAGATGTTTTCACAGAACACAAAGAAGTTTCTCAGAAAGCTTGTTTCTCTTTGCTATCGGAGGATATTTCCTTTGGTTCTATTGTCTTCTGAGGGATCCGAAATATCTCTTTTCAGATTCCACAGAAATAAGGCTAGCAAAGAGATCCACGAAATACAGATGTAACTCTGTGAGGTGAATTAACAGAACACTAAGCAGTTTCCCAGAAACCTTCTTTCCAGATTTCATCTGAGGATATTTCCTTTTTCACCGTAGCCCTCTATGGGCTTCCAAATATCACTTTGCCAATTCCACAAGAACTGTCTCAGCGAAAGGCTTCTTGAGGGGAAAGCTGTAACTCTGTGAGATGATTTCACAGAACACAAAGAAGTTTCTCGGAAAGCTTCTTTCTATTTCTTATCGGAGGATATTTTCTTTGGCCCTATAGTCTTCAAAGGGATCCGAAATATCTGTTCTCAGATTCCACAGAAAAAAGGCTAGCAAAGAGATCCACGAAATACAGATGGAACTCTGTGAGATGAATTAACAGAACACTAAGCAGTTTATCAGAAAGCTTCTTTCCAGATTTCATGTGAGGATATTTCCTTTTTCACCGTAGACCTCTATGGGCTTCCAAATATCACTTTCCCAATTCCAAAAGAACTGTCCTAGAGAAAGGCTTCTTGAGGGGAAAGCTGTAACTCTGTGAGATGATTTCACAGAACACAAAGAAGTTTCTCAGAAAGCTTCTTTCTCTTTGTTATCGGAGGATATTTCCTTTGGTTCTATTGTCTTCTGAGGGATCCGAAATATCTCTTTTCAGATTCCACAGAAATAAGGCTAGCAAAGAGATCCACGAAATACAGTTGTAACTCTGTGAGATGAATTAAGAGAACACTAAGCAGTTTCTCAGAAAGCTTCTTTCCAGATTTCATCTGAGGATATTTCCTTTTTCACAAGAGCGCTCTTTGGACTTCCAAATATCACTATGCCAATTCCACAAGAACTGTCTTAGCGAAAGGCTTCTTGTGGGTTAAGCTGTAACTCTTTGAGATGATTTCACAGAACACAAAGGAGTTTCTCAGAAAGCTTCTTTCTCTTTGTTATCGGGGGATATTTCCTTTGGCCCTGTAGTCTTCAAAGGGATCCGAAATATCTCTTCTCAGATTCCACAGAAATATGGCTAGCAAAGAGATCCACGAAATACAGATGTAACTCTGTGAGATGAATTAACAGAACACTAAGCAGTTTCTCAGAAAGCTTCTTTCCATATTTCATCTTAGGATATTTCCTTTTTCACCATACCCTCTATGGGCTTCCAAATATCACTTTGCCAATACCACAAAAACTGTCTTAGCGAAAGGCTTCTTGAGGGGAAAGCTGTAACTCTGGGACATGATTTCACAGAACACAAAGAAGTTTCTCAGAAAGCTTATTTCTCTTTGTTATGGGAGGATATTTCCTTTGTCCCTATAATCTTCTAAGGGATCCGAAATACCTGTTCTCAGATTCCACAGAAATAAGGCTAGCAAAGAGATCCAAGAAATACAGTTGTAACTCTGTGAGATGAATTAACAGAACACTAAGCAGTTTCTAAGAAAGCTTCTTTCCAGATTTCATCTTAGGATATTTCCTTTTTCCCGACAGCCCTTTATGGGCTTCCAAATATCACTTTGCCAATTCCACAAGAACTGACCTAGAGAAAGGCTTCTAAGGGGAAAGCTGTAAATCTGTGAGATGATCTCACAGAACACAAAGAAGTTTCTCGGAAAGCTTCTTTCTCTTTGTTATCGGAGGATATTTCCTTTGGCCCTATAGTCTTCTAAGGGATCCGAAATATCTCTTCTCAGATTCCACAGAAATAAGTCTAGCAAAGAGATCCACGAAATACAGATGGAACTCTGTGAGATGAATTAACAGAACACTAAGCAGTTTCTCAGAAAGCTTCTTTCCAGATTTCATCTGAGGACATTTTCTTTTTCACCATAGCCCTCTATGGGCTTCCAAATATCACTTTACCAATTCCACAATAACTGTCTTAGCGAAAGGCTTCTTGACGGGAAAGCTGTAACTCTGTGAGATGTTTTCACAGAACACAAAGAAGTTTCTCAGAAAGCTTGTTTCTCTTTGCTATCGGAGGATATTTCCTTTGGTTCTATTGTCTTCTGAGGGATCCGAAATATCTCTTTTCAGATTCTACAGAAATAAGGCTAGCAAAGAGATCCACGAAATACAGATGTAACTCTGTGAGGTGAATTAACAGAACACTAAGCAGTTTCCCAGAAACCTTCTTTCCAGATTTCATCTGAGGATATTTCCTTTTTCACCATAGCCCTCTATGGGCTTCCAAATATCACTTTGCCAATTCCACAAGAACTGTCTCAGCGAAAGGCTTCTTGAGGGGAAAGCTGTAACTCTGTGAGATGATTTCACAGAACACAAAGAAGTTTCTCGGAAAGCTTCTTTCTATTTCTTATCGGAGGATATTTTCTTTGGCCCTATAGTCTTCAAAGGGATCCGAAATATCTGTTCTCAGATTCCACAGAAATAAGGCTAGCAAAGTGATCCACGAAATACAGATGTAACTCTGTGAGATGAATTAACAGAACACTAAGCAGTTTCTCAGAAAGCTTCTCTCCAGATTTTATCTGAGGATATTTCCTTTTTCACCATAGCCCTCTATGCGCTTCCAAATATCACTTTGCCAATTCCACAAGAACTGTCTTACCGAAAGGCTTCTTGACGGGAAAGCTGTAACTCTGTGAGATGTTTTCACAGAACACAAAGAAGTTTCTCAGAAAGCTTGTTTCTCTTTGCTATCGGAGGATATTTCCTTTGGTTCTATTGTCTTCTGAGGGATCCGAAATATCTCTTTTCAGATTCCACAGAAATAAGGCTAGCAAAGAGATCCACGAAATACAGATGTAACTCTGTGAGGTGAATTAACAGAACACTAAGCAGTTTCCCAGAAACCTTCTTTCCAGATTTCATCTGAGGATATTTCCTTTTTCACCATAGCCCTCTATGGGCTTCCAAATATCACTTTGCCAATTCCACAAGAACTGTCTCAGCGAAAGGCTTCTTGAGGGGAAAGCTGTAACTCTGTGAGATGATTTCACAGAACACATAGAAGTTTCTCGGAAAGCTTCTTTCTATTTCTTATCGGAGGATATTTTCTTTGGCCCTATAGTCTTCAAAGGGATCCGAAATATCTGTTCTCAGATTCCACAGAAAAAAGGCTAGCAAAGAGATCCACGAAATACAGATGTAACTCTGTGAGATGAATTAACAGAACACTAAGCAGTTTATCAGAAAGCTTCTTTCCAGATTTCATGTGAGGATATTTCCTTTTTCACCGTAGACCTCTATGGGCTTCCAAATATCACTTTCCCAATTCCAAAAGAACTGTCCTAGAGAAAGGCTTCTTGAGGGGAAAGCTGTAACTCTGTGAGATGATTTCACAGAACACAAAGAAGTTTCTCAGAAAGCTTCTTTCTCTTTGTTATCGGAGGATATTTCCTTTGGTTCTATTGTCTTCTGAGGGATCCGAAATATCTCTTTTCAGATTCCACAGAAATAAGGCTAGCAAAGAGATCCACGAAATACAGTTGTAACTCTGTGAGATGAATTAAGAGAACACTAAGCAGTTTCTCAGAAAGCTTCTTTCCAGATTTCATCTGAGGATATTTCCTTTTTCACAATAGCACTCTTTGGACTTCCAAATATCACTATGCCAATTCCACAAGAACTGTCTTAGCGAAAGGCTTCTTGTGGGTTAAGCTGTAACTCTTTGAGATGATTTCACAGAACACAAAGGAGTTTCTCAGAAAGCTTCTTTCTCTTTGTTATCGGGGGATATTTCCTTTGGCCCTGTAGTCTTCAAAGGGATCCGAAATATCTCTTCTCAGATTCCACAGAAATATGGCTAGCAAAGAGATCCACGAAATACAGATGTAACTCTGTGAGATGAATTAACAGAACACTAAGCAGTTTCTCAGAAAGCTTCTTTCCAGATTTCATCAGAGGATATTTCCTTTTTCATCATAGCCCTCTATGCGCTTCCAAATATCACTTTGCCAATTCCACAAGAACTGTCTTAGCGAAAGGCTTCTTGACGGGAAAAATGTAACTCTGTGAGATGATTTCACAGAACACAAAGAAGTTTCTCAGAAAGCTTCTTTCTCTTTGTTATCGGAGGATATTTCCTTTGGTTCTTTTGTCTTCGGAGGGATCCGAAATATCTCTTCTCAGATTCCACAGAAATAAGGCTAGCAAAGAGATCCACGAAATACAGATGTAACTCTGTGAGATGAAATAACAGAACACTAAGCAGTTTCCCAGAAACCTTCTTTCCAGATTTCATCTGAGGATATTTCCTTTTTCACCGTAGCCCTCTATGGTCTTCCAAATATCACTTTGCCAATTCCACAAGAACTGTCTTAGCGAAAGGCTTCTTGAGGGGAAAGCTGTAACTCTGTGAGATGATTTCACAGAACACATAGAAGTTTCTCGGAAAGCTTCTTTCTCTTTGTTATCGGAGGATATTTCCTTTGGCCCAATAGTCTTCAAAGGGATCCGAAATATCTGTTCTCAGATTCCAAAGAAATAAGGCTAGCAAACAGATCCACGAAATACAGATGTAACTCTGTGAGATGAATTAACAGAACACTAAGCTGTTTCTCAGAAAGCTTCTTTCCAGATTTCAGCTGAGGATATTTCCTTTTTCACCGTAGCCCTCTATGCGCTTCCAAATATCACTTTGCCAACTCCACAAGAACTCTCTTACCGAAAGGCTTCAAGTGGGGAAAACTGTAACTCTGTGAGATGATTTCACAGAACACAAAGAAGTTTCTCAGAAAGCTTCTTTCTCTTTGTTATCGGAGGATATTTCCTTTGGCCCTAGAGTCTTCTAAGGGATCAGAAATATCTGTTCCAAGATTCCACAGAAATAAGGCTCGCAAAGAGATCCACGAAATACAGATGTAACTCTGTGAGATGAATTAACAGAACACTAAGCAGTTTCTCAGAAAGCTTCTTTCCAGATTTCATCTGAGGATATTTCCTTTTTCACCATAGACCTCTATGGGCTTCCAAATATCACTTTCCCAATTCCACAAGAACTGTCCTAGAGAAAGGCTTCTTGAGGGGAAAGCTGTAACTCTGTGAGATGATCTCACAGAACACAAAGAAGTTTCTCGGAAACCTTCTTTCTCTTTGTTATCGGAGGATATTTCCTTTGGCCCTATAGTCTTCAAAGGGATCCGAAATATCTGTTCTCAGATTCCACAGAAATAAGGCTAGCAAAGAGATCCACAAAATACAGATGTAACTCTGTGAGATGAATTAACAGAACACTAAGCAGTTTCTCAGAAAGCTTCTTTCCAGATTTCATCTGAGGACATTTTCTTTTTCACCATAGCCCTCTTTGGGCTTCCAAATATCACTTTGCCAATTCCACAACAACTGTCTTAGCGAAAGGCTTCTTGAGGGGAAAGCTGTAACTCTGTGAGATGATCTCATAGAACACAAAGAAGTTTCTCAGAAAGCATCTTTCTCTTTGTTATCGGAGGATATTTCCTTTACCCATATAGTCTTCAAAGGGATCCGAAATATCTGTTCTCAGATTCCACAGAAATAAGGCTAGCAAAGAGATCCACGAAATACAGATGTAACTCTGTGAGATGAACTAACAGATCACTAAGCAGTTTCTCAGAAAGCTTCTTTCCAGATTTCATCTGAGGACATTTTCTTTTTCACCATAGCCCTCTATGGGCTTCCAAATATCACTTTGCCAATTCCACAACAACTGTCTTAGCGAAAGGCTTCTTGAGGGGAAAGCTGTAACTCTGTGAGATGATTTCATAGAACACAAAGAAGTTTCTCAGAATCCATCTTTCTCTTTGTTATCGGAGGATATTTCCTTTGGCCCTATAGTTTTCAAAGGGATCCGAAATATCTGTTCTCAGATTCCACGGAAATAAGGCTAGCAAAGAGATCCACGAAATACAGATGTAACTCTCTGAGATGAATTAAAAGAACACTAAGCAGTTTCTCAGAAAGATTCTTTCCAGATTTCATCTGAGGATATTTCCTTTTTCATCATAGCCCTCTATGCGCTTCCAAATATCACTTTGCCAATTCCACAAGAACTGTCTTAGCGAAAGGCTTCTTGAGGGGAAAGCTGTAACTCTGTGAGATGATTTCACAGAACACAAAGAAGTTTCTCAGAAAGCTTCTTTCTCATTGTTATCGGAGGATATTTCCTTTGGTTCTATTGTCTTCTGAGGGATCCGAAATATCTCTCTTCAGATTCCACAGAAATAAGGCTAGCAAAGAGATCCACGAAATACAGTTGTAACTCTGTGAGATGAATTAACAGAACACTAAGCAGTTTCCCAGAAAGCTTCTTTCCAGATTTCATCTGAGGATATTTCCTTTTTCACCATAGCCCTCTATGGTCTTCCAAATATCACTTTGCCAATTCCACAAGAACTGTCTTAGCGAAAGGCTTCTTGAGGGGAAAGCTGTAACTCTGTGAGATGATTTCACAGAACACATAGAAGTTTCTCGGAAAGCTTCTTTCTATTTGTTATCGGAGGATATTTCCTTTGGCCCAACAGTCTTCAAAGGGATCCGAAATATCTGTTCTCAGATTCCAAAGAAATAAGGCTAGCAAACAGATCCACGAAATACAGATGTAACTCTGTGAGATGAATTAACAGAACACTAAGCTGTTTCTCAGAAGGCTTCTTTCCAGATTTCAGCTGAGGATATTTCCTTTTTCACCATAGCCCTCTAGGCGCTTCCAAATATCACTTTGCCAACTCCACAAGAACTATCATAGCGAAAGGCTTCAAGTGGGGAAAACTGTAACTCTGTGAGATGATTTCACAGAACACAAAGAAGTTTCTCAGAAAGCTTCTTTCTCTTTGTTATCGGAGGATATTTCCTTTGGCCCTAGAGTCTTCTAAGGGATCAGAAATATCTGTTCCCAGATTCCACAGAAATAAGGCTCGCAAAGAGATCCACGAAATACAGATGGAACTCTGTGAGATGAATTAACAGAACACCAAGCAGTTTCTCAGAAAGCTTCTTTCCATATTTCATGTGAGGATATTTCCTTTTTCACCATACCCTCTATGGGCTTCCAAATATCACTTTGCCAATACCACAAAAACTGTCTTAGCGAAAGGCTTCTTGAGGGGAAAGCTGTAACTCTGTGAGATGATTTCATAGAACACAAAGAAGTTTCTCAGAAAGATTCTTTCTCTTTGTGATGGGAGGATTTTCCTTTGGCCCTATAGTTTTCAAAGGGATCCGAAATATCTGTTCTCAGATTCCACAGAAATAAGGCTCGCAAAGAGATCCACGAAATACAGATGTAACTCTGTGAAATGAATTAACAGAACACTAAGCAGTTTCTCAGAAAGCTTCTTTCCAGATTTCATCTGAGGATATTTCCTTTTTCACCATTGCCCTCTAGGGGCTTCCAAATATCACTTTGCCAATTCCACAAGAACTGTCATAGCGAAAGGCTTCTTGAGGGGAAAGCTGTAACTCTGTGAGATGATTTCACAGAACACAAAGAAGTTTCTCAGAAAGCTTCTTTCTCTTTGTTATCGGAGGATATTTCCTTTGGTTCTATTGTCTTCTAAGGGATCCGAAATATCTCTTCTCAGATTCCACAGAAATAAGGCTAGCAAAGAGATCCACGAAATACAGATGTAACTCTGTGAGATGAATTAACAGAACACTAAGCCGTTTCTCTGAAAGATTCTTTCCAGATTTCATCTGAGGATATTTCCTTTTTCACCGTAGCCCTCTATGGGCTTCCAAATATCACTTTGCCAATTCCACAAGAACTGTCTTAGCGAAAGGCTTCTTGAGGGGAAAGTTGTAACTCTGTGAGATGATTTCACAGAACACAAAGAAGTTTCTCGGAAAGCTTCTTTCTATTTTTTATCGGAGGATATTTTCTTTGGCCCTATAGTCTTCAAAGGGATCCGAAATATCTGTGCTCAGATTCCACAGAAATAAGGCTAGCAAAGAGATCCACGAAATACAGATGTAACTCTGTGAGATGAATTAACAGAACACTAAGCAGTTTCTCAGAAAGCTTCTTTCCATATTTCATCTTAGGATATTTCCTTTTTCACCATACCCTCTATGGGCTTCCAAATATCACTTTGCCAATACCACAAAAACAGTCTTAGCGAAAGGCTTCTTGAGGGGAAAGCTGTAACTCTGGGACATGATTTCACAGAACACAAAGAAGTTTCTCAGAAAGCTTATTTCTCTTTGTTATGGGAGGATATTTCCTTTGTCCCTATAATCTTCTAAGGGATCCGAAATACCTGTTCTCAGATTCCACAGAAATAAGGCTAGCAAAGAGATCCACGAAATACAGATGTAACTCTGTGAGATGAAATAACAGAACACTAAGCAGTTTACCAGAAACTTTCTTTCCAGATTTCATCTGAGGATATTTCCTTTTTCACCGTAGCCCTCTAAGGGCTTCCAAATAGCACTTTGTCAATTCCACAAGAACTGTCTTAGCGAAAGGCTTCTTGAGGGGAAAGCTGTAACTCTGTGAGATTATTTCACAGAACACAAGAAGTTTCTCATAAAGCTTCTTTCTCTTTGTTATCGGAGGATATTTCCTTTGGTTTTTTGTCTTCTGAGGGATCCGAAATATCTCTTCTCAGATTCCACAGAAATAAGGCTCGCAAAGAGATCCATGAAATACAGATGTAACTCTGTGAGATGAATTAACAGAACACTAAGCAGTTTCCCTGAAAGCTTCTTTCCAGATTTCATCTGAGGATATTTCCTTTTTCACCATAGCCCTCTATGGTCTTCCAAATATCACTTTGCCAATTCCACAAGAACTGTCTTAGCGAAAGGCTTCTTGAGGGGAAAGCTGTAACTCTGTGAGATGATTTCACAGAACACATAGAAGTTTCTCGGAAAGCTTCTTTCTATTTGTTATCGGAGGATATTTCCTTTGGCCCAATAGTCTTCAAAGGGATCCGAAATATCTGTTCTCAGATTCCAAAGAAATAAGGCTAGCAAACAGATCCACGAAATACAGATGTAACTCTGTGAGATGAATTAACAGAACACTAAGCTGTTTCTCAGAAAGCTTCTTTCCAGATTTCAGCTGAGGATATTTCCTTTTTCACCATAGCCCTCTATGCGCTTCCAAATATCACTTTGCCAACTCCACAAGAACTATCTTAGCGAAAGGCTTCAAGTGGGGAAAACTGTAACTCTGTGAGATGATTTCACAGAACACAAAGAAGTTTCTCAGAAAGCTTCTTTCTCTTTGTTATCGGAGGATATTTCCTTTGGCCCTAGAGTCTTCTAACGGATCAGAAATATCTGTTCCCAGATTCCACAGAAATAAGGCTCGCAAAGAGATCCACGAAATACAGATGGAACTCTGTGAGATGAATTAACAGAACACCAAGCAGTTTCTCAGAAAGCTTCTTTCCATATTTCATGTGAGGATATTTCCTTTTTCACCATACCCTCTATGGGCTTCCAAATATCACTTTGCCAATACCACAAAAGCTGTCTTAGCGAAAGACTTCTTGAGTGGAAAGCTGTAACTCTGTGAGATGATTTCACAGAACACAAAGAAGTTTCTCAGAAAGATTCTTTCTCTTTCTTATGGGAGGATATTTCCTTTGGCCCTATAATCTTCTAAGGGATCCGAAATATCTGTTCTCAGATTCCACAGAAATAAGGCTCGCAAAGAGATCCACGAAATACAGATGTATCTCTGTGAGATGAATTAACAGAACACTAAGCAGTTTCTCAGAAAGCTTCTTTCCAGATTTCAGCTGAGGATATTTCCTTTTTCACCATAGCCCTCTATGCGCTTCCAAATATCACTTTGCCAACTCCACAAGAACTATCTTAGCGAAAGGCTTCAAGTGGGGAAAACTGTAACTCTGTGAGATGATTTCACAGAACACAAAGAAGTTTCTCAGAAAGCTTCTTTCTCTTTGTTATCGGAGGATATTTCCTTTGGCCCTAGAGTCTTCTAAGGGATCAGAAATATCTGTTCCCAGATTCCACAGAAATAAGGCTCGCAAAGAGATCCACGAAATACAGATGGAACTCTGTGAGATGAATTAACAGAACACTAAGCAGTTTATCAGAAAGCTTCTTTCCAGATTTCATCTGAGGATATTTCCTTTTTCACCGTAGACCTCTATGGGCTTCCAAATATCACTTTCCCAATTCCAAAAGAACTGTCCTAGAGAAAGGCTTCTTGAGGGGAAAGCTGTAACTCTGTGAGATGATTTCACAGAACACAAAGAAGTTTCTCAGAAAGCTTCTTTCTCTTTGTTATCGGAGGATATTTCCTTTGGTTCTATTGTCTTCTGAGGGATCCGAAATATCTCTTTTCAGATTCCACAGAAATAAGGCTAGCAAAGAGATCCACGAAATACAGTTGTAACTCTGTGAGATGAATTAAGAGAACACTAAGCAGTTTCTCAGAAAGCTTCTTTCCAGATTTCATCTGAGGATATTTCCTTTTTCACCATAGCCCTCTAGGGGCTTCCAAATATCACTTTGCCAATTCCACAAGAACTGTCATAGCGAAAGGCTTCTTGAGGGGAAAGCTGTAACTCTGTGAGATGACTTCACAGAACACAAAGAAGTTTCTCAGAAAGCTTCTTTCTCTTTGTTATCGGAGGATATTTCTTTGGTTCTATTGTCTTCTAAGGGATCCGAAATATCTCTTCTCAGATTCCACAGAAATAAGGCTAGCAAAGAGATCCACGAAATACAGATGTAACTCTGTGAGATGAATTAACAGAACACTAAGCAGTATCTCTGAAAGATTCTTTCCAGATTTCATCTGAGGATATTTCCTTTTTCACCATAGCCCTCTATGCGCTTCCAAATATCACTTTGCCAAATCCACAAGAACTATCTTAGTGAAAGCCTTCATGAGGGGAAAACTGTAACTCTGTGAGATGATTTCAGAGAACACAAAGAAGTTTCTCAGAAAGCTTCTTTCTCTTTGTTATCGGAGGATATTTCCTTTGCCCTATAGACTTCTAAGGGATCAGAAATATCTGTTCTCAGATTCCACAGAAATAAGGCTGGCAAAGAGATCCACGAAATACAGATGTAACTCTGTGAGATGAATTAACAGAACACTAAGCAGTTTCTCAGAAAGCTTCTTTCCATATTTCATCTTAGGATATTTCCTTTTTCACCATACCCTCTATGGGCTTCCAAATATCACTTTGCCAATACCACAAAAACTGTCTTAGCGAAAGGCTTCTTGAGGGGAAAGCTGTAACTCTGGGACATGATTTCACAGAACACAAAGAAGTTTCTCAGAAAGCTTATTTCTCTTTGTTATGGGAGGATATTTCCTTTGTCCCTATTATCTTCTAAGGGATCCGAAATACCTGTTCTCAGATTCCACAGAAATAAGGCTAGCAAAGAGATCCAAGAAATACAGTTGTAACTCTGTGAGATGAATTAACAGAACACTAAGCAGTTTCTAAGAAAGCTTCTTTCCAGATTTCATCTTAGGATATTTCCTTTTTCCCGACAGCCCTTTATGGGCTTCCAAATATCACTTTGCCAATTCCACAAGAACTGACCTAGAGAAAGGCTTCTAAGGGGAAAGCTGTAAATCTGTGAGATGATCTCACAGAACACAAAGAGGTTTCTCGGAAAGCTTCTTTCTCTTTGTTATCGGAGGATATTTCCTTTGGCCCTATAGTCTTCTAAGGGATCCGAAATATCTCTTCTCAGATTCCACAGAAATAAGGCTAGCAAAGAGATCCACGAAATACAGATGGAACTCTGTGAGATGAATTAAGAGAACACTAAGCAGTTTCTCAGAAAGCTTCTTTCCAGATTTCATCTGAGGACATTTTCTTTTTCACCATAGCCCTCTATGGGCTTCCAAATATCACTTTACCAATTCCACAATAACTGTCTTAGCGAAAGGCTTCTTGAGGGGAAAGCTGTAACTCTGTGAGATGTTTTCACAGAACACAAAGAAGTTTCTCAGAAAGCTTGTTTCTCTTTGCTATCGGAGGATATTTCCTTTGGTTCTATTGTCTTCTGAGGGATCCGAAATATCTCTTTTCAGATTCTACAGAAATAAGGCTAGCAAAGAGATCCACGAAATACAGATGTAACTCTGTGAGGTGAATTAACAGAACACTAAGCAGTTTCCCAGAAACCTTCTTTCCAGATTTCATCTGAGGATATTTCCTTTTTCACCATAGCCCTCTATGGGCTTCCAAATATCACTTTGCCAATTCCACAAGAACTGTCTCAGCGAAAGGCTTCTTGAGGGGAAAGCTGTAACTCTGTGAGATGATTTCACAGAACACAAAGAAGTTTCTCGGAAAGCTTCTTTCTATTTCTTATCGGAGGATATTTTCTTTGGCCCTATAGTCTTCAAAGGGATCCGAAATATCTGTTCTCAGATTCCACAGAAATAAGGCTAGCAAAGTGATCCACGAAATACAGATGTAACTCTGTGAGATGAATTAACAGAACACTAAGCAGTTTCTCAGAAAGCTTCTCTCCAGATTTTATCTGAGGATATTTCCTTTTTCACCATAGCCCTCTATGGGCTTCCAAATATCACTTTGCCAATTCCACAAGAACTGTCTTACCGAAAGGCTTCTTGACGGGAAAGCTGTAACTCTGTGAGATGTTTTCACAGAACACAAAGAAGTTTCTCAGAAAGCTTGTTTCTCTTTGCTATCGGAGGATATTTCCTTTGGTTCTATTGTCTTCTGAGGGATCCGAAATATCTCTTTTCAGATTCCACAGAAATAAGGCTAGCAAAGAGATCCACGAAATACAGATGTAACTCTGTGAGGTGAATTAACAGAACACTAAGCAGTTTCCCAGAAACCTTCTTTCCAGATTTCATCTGGGGATATTTCCTTTTTCACCGTAGCCCTCTATGGGCTTCCAAATATCACTTTGCCAATTCCACAAGAACTGTCTCAGCGAAAGGCTTCTTGAGGGGAAAGCTGTAACTCTGTGAGATGATTTCACAGAACACAAAGAAGTTTCTCGGAAAGCTTCTTTCTATTTCTTATCGGAGGATATTTTCTTTGGCCCTATAGTCTTCAAAGGGATCCGAAATATCTGTTCTCAGATTCCACAGAAAAAAGTCTAGCAAAGAGATCCACGAAATACAGATGGAACTCTGTGAGATGAATTAACAGAACACTAAGCAGTTTATCAGAAAGCTTCTTTCCAGATTTCATGTGAGGATATTTCCTTTTTCACCGTAGACCTCTATGGGCTTCCAAATATCACTTTCCCAATTCCAAAAGAACTGTCCTAGAGAAAGGCTTCTTGAGGGGAAAGCTGTAACTCTGTGAGATGATTTCACAGAACACAAAGAAGTTTCTCAGAAAGCTTCTCTCTCTTTGTTATCGGAGGATATTTCCTTTGGTTCTATTGTCTTCTGAGGGATCCGAAATATCTCTTTTCAGATTCCACAGAAATAAGGCTAGCAAAGAGATCCACGAAATACAGTTGTAACTCTGTGAGATGAATTAAGAGAACACTAAGCAGTTTCTCAGAAAGCTTCTTTCCAGATTTCATCTGAGGATATTTCCTTTTTCACAATAGCGCTCTTTGGACTTCCAAATATCACTATGCCAATTCCACAAGAACTGTCTTAGAGAAAGGCTTCTTGTGGGTTAAGCTGTAACTCTTTGAGATGATTTCACAGAACACAAAGGAGTTTCTCAGAAAGCTTCTTTCTCTTTGTTATCGGGGGATATTTCCTTTGGCCCTGTAGTCTTCAAAGGGATCCGAAATATCTCTTCTCAGATTCCACAGAAATATGGCTAGCAAAGAGATCCACGAAATACAGATGTAACTCTGTGAGATGAATTAACAGAACACTAAGCAGTTTCTCAGAAAGCTTCTTTCCATATTTCATCTTAGGATATTTCCTTTTTCACCATACCCTCTATGGGCTTCCAAATATCACTTTGCCAATACCACAAAAACTGTCTTAGCGAAAGGCTTCTTGAGGGGAAACCTGTAACTCTGGGACATGATTTCACAGAACACAAAGAAGTTTCTCAGAAAGCTTATTTCTCTTTGTTATGGGAGGATATTTCCTTTGTCCCTATAATCTTCTAAGGGATCCGAAATACCTGTTCTCAGATTCCACAGAAATAAGGCTAGCAAAGAGATCCAAGAAATACAGTTGTAACTCTGTGAGATGAATTAACAGAACACTAAGCAGTTTCTAAGAAAGCTTCTTTCCAGATTTCATCTTAGGATATTTCCTTTTTCCCGACAGCCCTTTATGGGCTTCCAAATATCACTTTGCCAATTCCACAAGAACTGACCTAGAGAAAGGCTTCTAAGGGGAAAGCTGTAAATCTGTGAGATGATCTCACAGAACACAAAGAAGTTTCTCGGAAAGCTTCTTTCTCTTTGTTATCGGAGGATATTTCCTTTGGCCCTATAGTCTTCTAAGGGATCCGAAATATCTCTTCTCAGATTCCACAGAAATAAGTCTAGCAAAGAGATCCACGAAATACAGATGGAACTCTGTGAGATGAATTAACAGAACACTAAGCAGTTTCTCAGAAAGCTTCTTTCCAGATTTCATCTGAGGACATTTTCTTTTTCACCATAGCCCTCTATGGGCTTCCAAATATCACTTTACCAATTCCACAATAACTGTCTTAGCGAAAGGCTTCTTGACGGGAAAGCTGTAACTCTGTGAGATGTTTTCACAGAACACAAAGAAGTTTCTCAGAAAGCTTGTTTCTCTTTGCTATCGGAGGATATTTCCTTTGGTTCTATTGTCTTCTGAGGGATCCGAAATATCTCTTTTCAGATTCTACAGAAATAAGGCTAGCAAAGAGATCCACGAAATACAGATGTAACTCTGTGAGGTGAATTAACAGAACACTAAGCAGTTTCCCAGAAACCTTCTTTCCAGATTTCATCTGAGGATATTTCCTTTTTCACCATAGCCCTCTATGGGCTTCCAAATATCACTTTGCCAATTCCACAAGAACTGTCTCAGCGAAAGGCTTCTTGAGGGGAAAGCTGTAACTCTGTGAGATGATTTCACAGAACACAAAGAAGTTTCTCGGAAAGCTTCTTTCTATTTCTTATCGGAGGATATTTTCTTTGGCCCTATAGTCTTCAAAGGGATCCGAAATATCTGTTCTCAGATTCCACAGAAATAAGGCTAGCAAAGTGATCCACGAAATACAGATGTAACTCTGTGAGATGAATTAACAGAACACTAAGCAGTTTCTCAGAAAGCTTCTCTCCAGATTTTATCTGAGGATATTTCCTTTTTCACCATAGCCCTCTATGCGCTTCCAAATATCACTTTGCCAATTCCACAAGAACTGTCTTACCGAAAGGCTTCTTGACGGGAAAGCTGTAACTCTGTGAGATGTTTTCACAGAACACAAAGAAGTTTCTCAGAAAGCTTGTTTCTCTTTGCTATCGGAGGATATTTCCTTTGGTTCTATTGTCTTCTGAGGGATCCGAAATATCTCTTTTCAGATTCCACAGAAATAAGGCTAGCAAAGAGATCCACGAAATACAGATGTAACTCTGTGAGGTGAATTAACAGAACACTAAGCAGTTTCCCAGAAACCTTCTTTCCAGATTTCATCTGAGGATATTTCCTTTTTCACCATAGCCCTCTATGGGCTTCCAAATATCACTTTGCCAATTCCACAAGAACTGTCTCAGCGAAAGGCTTCTTGAGGGGAAAGCTGTAACTCTGTGAGATGATTTCACAGAACACATAGAAGTTTCTCGGAAAGCTTCTTTCTATTTCTTATCGGAGGATATTTTCTTTGGCCCTATAGTCTTCAAAGGGATCCGAAATATCTGTTCTCAGATTCCACAGAAAAAAGGCTAGCAAAGAGATCCACGAAATACAGATGTAACTCTGTGAGATGAATTAACAGAACACTAAGCAGTTTATCAGAAAGCTTCTTTCCAGATTTCATGTGAGGATATTTCCTTTTTCACCGTAGACCTCTATGGGCTTCCAAATATCACTTTCCCAATTCCAAAAGAACTGTCCTAGAGAAAGGCTTCTTGAGGGGAAAGCTGTAACTCTGTGAGATGATTTCACAGAACACAAAGAAGTTTCTCAGAAAGCTTCTTTCTCTTTGTTATCGGAGGATATTTCCTTTGGTTCTATTGTCTTCTGAGGGATCCGAAATATCTCTTTTCAGATTCCACAGAAATAAGGCTAGCAAAGAGATCCACGAAATACAGTTGTAACTCTGTGAGATGAATTAAGAGAACACTAAGCAGTTTCTCAGAAAGCTTCTTTCCAGATTTCATCTGAGGATATTTCCTTTTTCACAATAGCACTCTTTGGACTTCCAAATATCACTATGCCAATTCCACAAGAACTGTCTTAGCGAAAGGCTTCTTGTGGGTTAAGCTGTAACTCTTTGAGATGATTTCACAGAACACAAAGGAGTTTCTCAGAAAGCTTCTTTCTCTTTGTTATCGGGGGATATTTCCTTTGGCCCTGTAGTCTTCAAAGGGATCCGAAATATCTCTTCTCAGATTCCACAGAAATATGGCTAGCAAAGAGATCCACGAAATACAGATGTAACTCTGTGAGATGAATTAACAGAACACTAAGCAGTTTCTCAGAAAGCTTCTTTCCAGATTTCATCAGAGGATATTTCCTTTTTCATCATAGCCCTCTATGCGCTTCCAAATATCACTTTGCCAATTCCACAAGAACTGTCTTAGCGAAAGGCTTCTTGACGGGAAAAATGTAACTCTGTGAGATGATTTCACAGAACACAAAGAAGTTTCTCAGAAAGCTTCTTTCTCTTTGTTATCGGAGGATATTTCCTTTGGTTCTTTTGTCTTCGGAGGGATCCGAAATATCTCTTCTCAGATTCCACAGAAATAAGGCTAGCAAAGAGATCCACGAAATACAGATGTAACTCTGTGAGATGAAATAACAGAACACTAAGCAGTTTCCCAGAAACCTTCTTTCCAGATTTCATCTGAGGATATTTCCTTTTTCACCGTAGCCCTCTATGGTCTTCCAAATATCACTTTGCCAATTCCACAAGAACTGTCTTAGCGAAAGGCTTCTTGAGGGGAAAGCTGTAACTCTGTGAGATGATTTCACAGAACACATAGAAGTTTCTCGGAAAGCTTCTTTCTCTTTGTTATCGGAGGATATTTCCTTTGGCCCAATAGTCTTCAAAGGGATCCGAAATATCTGTTCTCAGATTCCAAAGAAATAAGGCTAGCAAACAGATCCACGAAATACAGATGTAACTCTGTGAGATGAATTAACAGAACACTAAGCTGTTTCTCAGAAAGCTTCTTTCCAGATTTCAGCTGAGGATATTTCCTTTTTCACCGTAGCCCTCTATGCGCTTCCAAATATCACTTTGCCAACTCCACAAGAACTCTCTTACCGAAAGGCTTCAAGTGGGGAAAACTGTAACTCTGTGAGATGATTTCACAGAACACAAAGAAGTTTCTCAGAAAGCTTCTTTCTCTTTGTTATCGGAGGATATTTCCTTTGGCCCTAGAGTCTTCTAAGGGATCAGAAATATCTGTTCCAAGATTCCACAGAAATAAGGCTCGCAAAGAGATCCACGAAATACAGATGTAACTCTGTGAGATGAATTAACAGAACACTAAGCAGTTTCTCAGAAAGCTTCTTTCCAGATTTCATCTGAGGATATTTCCTTTTTCACCATAGACCTCTAAGGGCTTCCAAATATCACTTTCCCAATTCCACAAGAACTGTCCTAGAGAAAGGCTTCTTGAGGGGAAAGCTGTAACTCTGTGAGATGATCTCACAGAACACAAAGAAGTTTCTCGGAAACCTTCTTTCTCTTTGTTATCGGAGGATATTTCCTTTGGCCCTATAGTCTTCAAAGGGATCCGAAATATCTGTTCTCAGATTCCACAGAAATAAGGCTAGTAAAGAGATCCACAAAATACAGATGTAACTCTGTGAGATGAATTAACAGAACACTAAGCAGTTTCTCAGAAAGCTTCTTTCCAGATTTCATCTGAGGACATTTTCTTTTTCACCATAGCCCTCTTTGGGCTTCCAAATATCACTTTGCCAATTCCACAACAACTGTCTTAGCGAAAGGCTTCTTGAGGGGAAAGCTGTAACTCTGTGAGATGATTTCATAGAACACAAAGAAGTTTCTCAGAATCCATCTTTCTCTTTGTTATCGGAGGATATTTCCTTTGGCCCTATAGTTTTCAAAGGGATCCGAAATATCTGTTCTCAGATTCCACGGAAATAAGGCTAGCAAAGAGATCCACGAAATACAGATGTAACTCTCTGAGATGAATTAAAAGAAGACTAAGCAGTTTCTCAGAAAGATTCTTTCCAGATTTCATCTGAGGATATTTCCTTTTTCATCATAGCCCTCTATGCGCTTCCAAATATCACTTTGCCAATTCCACAAGAACTGTCTTAGCGAAAGGCTTCTTGAGGGGAAAGCTGTAACTCTGTGAGATGATTTCACAGAACACAAAGAAGTTTCTCAGAAAGCTTCTTTCTCATTGTTATCGGAGGATATTTCCTTTGGTTCTATTGTCTTCTGAGGGATCCGAAATATCTCTCTTCAGATTCCACAGAAATAAGGCTAGCAAAGAGATCCACGAAATACAGTTGTAACTCTGTGAGATGAATTAACAGAACACTAAGCAGTTTCCCAGAAAGCTTCTTTCCAGATTTCATCTGAGGATATTTCCTTTTTCACCATAGCCCTCTATGGTCTTCCAAATATCACTTTGCCAATTCCACAAGAACTGTCTTAGCGAAAGGCTTCTTGAGGGGAAAGCTGTAACTCTGTGAGATGATTTCACAGAACACATAGAAGTTTCTCGGAAAGCTTCTTTCTATTTGTTATCGGAGGATATTTCCTTTGGCCCAACAGTCTTCAAAGGGATCCGAAATATCTGTTCTCAGATTCCAAAGAAATAAGGCTAGCAAACAGATCCACGAAATACAGATGTAACTCTGTGAGATGAATTAACAGAACACTAAGCTGTTTCTCAGAAAGCTTCTTTCCAGATTTCAGCTGAGGATATTTCCTTTTTCACCATAGCCCTCTAGGCGCTTCCAAATATCACTTTGCCAACTCCACAAGAACTATCATAGCGAAAGGCTTCAAGTGGGGAAAACTGTAACTCTGTGAGATGATTTCACAGAACACAAAGAAGTTTCTCAGAAAGCTTCTTTCTCTTTGTTATCGGAGGATATTTCCTTTGGCCCTAGAGTCTTCTAAGGGATCAGAAATATCTGTTCCCAGATTCCACAGAAATAAGGCTCGCAAAGAGATCCACGAAATACAGATGGAACTCTGTGAGATGAATTAACAGAACACCAAGCAGTTTCTCAGAAAGCTTCTTTCCATATTTCATGTGAGGATATTTCCTTTTTCACCATACCCTCTATGGGCTTCCAAATATCACTTTGCCAATACCACAAAAACTGTCTTAGCGAAAGGCTTCTTGAGTGGAAAGCTGTAACTCTGTGAGATGATTTCACAGAACACAAAGAAGTTTCTCAGAAAGATTCTTTCTCTTTGTGATGGGAGGATTTTCCTTTGGCCCTATAGTTTTCAAAGGGATCCGAAATATCTGTTCTCAGATTCCACAGAAATAAGGCTCGCAAAGAGATCCACGAAATACAGATGTAACTCTGTGAAATGAATTAACAGAACACTAAGCAGTTTCTCAGAAAGCTTCTTTCCAGATTTCATCTGAGGATATTTCCTTTTTCACCATTGCCCTCTAGGGGCTTCCAAATATCACTTTGCCAATTCCACAAGAACTGTCATAGCGAAAGGCTTCTTGAGGGGAAAGCTGTAACTCTGTGAGATGATTTCACAGAACACAAAGAAGTTTCTCAGAAAGCTTCTTTCTCTTTGTTATCGGAGGATATTTCCTTTGGTTCTATTGTCTTCTAAGGGATCCGAAATATCTCTTCTCAGATTCCACAGAAATAAGGCTAGCAAAGAGATCCACGAAATACAGATGTAACTCTGTGAGATGAATTAACAGAACACTAAGCCGTTTCTCTGAAAGATTCTTTCCAGATTTCATCTGAGGATATTTCCTTTTTCACCGTAGCCCTCTATGGGCTTCCAAATATCACTTTGCCAATTCCACAAGAACTGTCTTAGCGAAAGGCTTCTTGAGGGGAAAGTTGTAACTCTGTGAGATGATTTCACAGAACACAAAGAAGTTTCTCGGAAAGCTTCTTTCTATTTTTTATCGGAGGATATTTTCTTTGGCCCTATAGTCTTCAAAGGGATCCGAAATATCTGTGCTCAGATTCCACAGAAATAAGGCTAGCAAAGAGATCCACGAAATACAGATGTAACTCTGTGAGATGAATTAACAGAACACTAAGCAGTTTCTCAGAAAGCTTCTTTCCATATTTCATCTTAGGATATTTCCTTTTTCACCATACCCTCTATGGGCTTCCAAATATCACTTTGCCAATACCACAAAAACAGTCTTAGCGAAAGGCTTCTTGAGGGGAAAGCTGTAACTCTGGGACATGATTTCACAGAACACAAAGAAGTTTCTCAGAAAGCTTATTTCTCTTTGTTATGGGAGGATATTTCCTTTGTCCCTATAATCTTCTAAGGGATCCGAAATACCTGTTCTCAGATTCCACAGAAATAAGGCTAGCAAAGAGATCCACGAAATACAGATGTAACTCTGTGAGATGAAATAACAGAACACTAAGCAGTTTCCCAGAAACTTTCTTTCCAGATTTCATCTGAGGATATTTCCTTTTTCACCGTAGCCCTCTAAGGGCTTCCAAATAGCACTTTGTCAATTCCACAAGAACTGTCTTAGCGAAAGGCTTCTTGAGGGGAAAGCTGTAACTCTGTGAGATTATTTCACAGAACACAAGAAGTTTCTCATAAAGCTTCTTTCTCTTTGTTATCGGAGGATATTTCCTTTGGTTTTTTGTCTTCTGAGGGATCCGAAATATCTCTTCTCAGATTCCACAGAAATAAGGCTCGCAAAGAGATCCATGAAATACAGATGTAACTCTGTGAGATGAATTAACAGAACACTAAGCAGTTTCCCTGAAAGCTTCTTTCCAGATTTCATCTGAGGATATTTCCTTTTTCACCATAGCCCTCTATGGTCTTCCAAATATCACTTTGCCAATTCCACAAGAACTGTCTTAGCGAAAGGCTTCTTGAGGGGAAAGCTGTAACTCTGTGAGATGATTTCACAGAACACATAGAAGTTTCTCGGAAAGCTTCTTTCTATTTGTTATCGGAGGATATTTCCTTTGGCCCAATAGTCTTCAAAGGGATCCGAAATATCTGTTCTCAGATTCCAAAGAAATAAGGCTAGCAAACAGATCCACGAAATACAGATGTAACTCTGTGAGATGAATTAACAGAACACTAAGCTGTTTCTCAGAAAGCTTCTTTCCAGATTTCAGCTGAGGATATTTCCTTTTTCACCATAGCCCTCTATGCGCTTCCAAATATCACTTTGCCAACTCCACAAGAACTATCTTAGCGAAAGGCTTCAAGTGGGGAAAACTGTAACTCTGTGAGATGATTTCACAGAACACAAAGAAGTTTCTCAGAAAGCTTCTTTCTCTTTGTTATCGGAGGATATTTCCTTTGGCCCTAGAGTCTTCTAACGGATCAGAAATATCTGTTCCCAGATTCCACAGAAATAAGGCTCGCAAAGAGATCCACGAAATACAGATGGAACTCTGTGAGATGAATTAACAGAACACCAAGCAGTTTCTCAGAAAGCTTCTTTCCATATTTCATGTGAGGATATTTCCTTTTTCACCATACCCTCTATGGGCTTCCAAATATCACTTTGCCAATACCACAAAAGCTGTCTTAGCGAAAGGCTTCTTGAGTGGAAAGCTGTAACTCTGTGAGATGATTTCACAGAACACAAAGAAGTTTCTCAGAAAGATTCTTTCTCTTTCTTATGGGAGGATATTTCCTTTGGCCCTATAATCTTCTAAGGGATCCGAAATATCTGTTCTCAGATTCCACAGAAATAAGGCTCGCAAAGAGATCCACGAAATACAGATGTAACTCTGTGAGATGAATTAACAGAACACTAAGCAGTTTCTCAGAAAGCTTCTTTCCAGATTTCATCTGACGATATTTCCTTTTTCACCATAGCCCTCTAGGGGCTTCCAAATATCACTTTGCCAATTCCACAAGAACTGTCATAGCGAAAGGCTTCTTGAGGAGAAAGCTGTAACTCTGTGAGATGATTTCACAGAACACAAAGAAGTTTCTCAGAAAGCTTCTTTCTCTTTGTTATCGGAGGATATTTCCTTTGGTTCTATTGTCTTCTAAGGGATCCGAAATATCTCTTCTCAGATTCCACAGAAATAAGGCTAGCAAAGAGATCCACGAAATACAGATGTAACTCTGTGAGATGAATTAACAGAACACTAAGCAGTTTCTCTGAAAGATTCTTTCCAGATTTCACCTGAGGATATTTCCTTTTTCACCATAGCCCTCTATGCGCTTCCAAATATCACTTTGCCAAATCCACAAGAACTATCTTAGCGAAAGCCTTCATGAGGGCAAACTCTAACTCTGTGAGATGATTTCAGAGAACACAAAGAAGTTTCTCAGAAAGCTTCTTTCTCTTTGTTATCGGAGGATATTTCCTTTGCCCTATAGTCTTCTAAGGGATCAGAAATATCTGTTCTCAGATTCCACAGAAATAAGGCTGGCAAAGAGATCCACGAAATACAGATGTAACTCTGTGAGATGAATTAACAGAACACTAAGCAGTTTCTCAGAAAGCTTCTTTCCATATTTCATCTAAGGATATTTCCTTTTTCACCATACCCTCTATGGGCTTCCAAATATCACTTTGCCAATACCACAAAAACAGTCTTAGCGAAAGGCTTCTTGAGGGGAAAGCTGTAACTCTGGGACATGATCTCACAGAACACAAAGAAGTTTCTCAGAAAGCTTATTTCTCTTTGTTATGGGAGGATATTTCCTTTCTCCCTATAATCTTCTAAGGGATCCGAAATACCTGTTCTCAGATTCCACAGAAATAAGGCTAGCAAAGAGATCCACGAAATACAGATGTAACTCTGTGAGATGAAATAACAGAACACTAAGCAGTTTCCCAGAAACTTTCTTCCCAGATTTCATCTGAGGATATTTCCTTTTTCACCGTAGCCCTCTATGGGCTTCCAAATATCACTTTGCCAATTCCACAAGAACTGTCTTAGCGAAAGGCTTCTTGAGGGGAAAGTTGTAACTCTGTGAGATGATTTCACAGAACACAAAGAAGTTTCTCGGAAAGCTTCTTTCTATTTTTTATCGGAGGATATTTTCTTTGGCCCTATAGTCTTCAAAGGGATCCGAAATATCTGTTCTCAGATTCCACAGAAATAAGGCTAGCAAAGAGATCCACGAAATACAGATGTAACTCTGTGAGATGAATTAACAGAACACTAAGCAGTTTCTCAGAAAGCTTCTTTCCAGATTTCATCTGAGGCTATTTCCTTTTTCACCATAGCCCTCTATGGGCTTCCAAATATCACTTTTCCAATTCCACAAGAACTGTCTTAGCGAAAGGCTTCTTGTGGGTAAAGCTGTAACTCTGTGAGATTATTTCACAGAAAACAAATTAGATTCTCAGAAAGCTTCTTTCTCTTTGTTATCGGAGGATATTTTCTTTGCCCCTGTAGTGTTCTAAGGAATCCGAAATATCTGTTCTCAGGTTCCAGAGAAATAAGGCTAGCAAAGATATCCACGAAATAGAGATGTAACTCTGTGAGATGAATTAACAGAACACTAAGCAGTTTCTCAGAAAGCTTGTTTCCAGATTTCATCTGAGGATATTTCCTTTTTCACCTTAGCCCTCTAAGGGCTTCCAAATAGCACTTTACCAATTCCACAAGAACTGTCTTAGCGAAAGGCTTCTTGAGGGGAAAGCTGTAACTTTGTGAGATGATTTCACAGAACACAAAGAAGTTTCTCAGAAAGCTTCTTTCTCTTTGTTATCGGAGGATATTTCCTTTGGTTTTTTGTCTTCTGAGGGATCCGAAATATCTCTTCTCAGATCCAACAGAAATAAGGCTAGCAAAGAGATCCACGAAATACAGATGTAACTCTGTGAGATGAATTAACAGAACACTAAGCAGTTTCCCAGAAAGCTTCTTTCCAGATTTCATCTGAGGATATTTCCTTTTTCACCATAGCCCTCTATGGTCTTCCAAATATCACTTTGCCAATTCCACAAGAACTGTCTTAGCGAAAGGCTTCTTGAGGGGAAAGCTGTAACTCTGTGAGATGATTTCACAGAACACATAGAAGTTTCTCGGAAAGCTTCTTTCTATTTGTTATCGGAGGATATTTCCTTTGGCCCAACAGTCTTCAAAGGGATCCGAAATATCTGTTCTCAGATTCCAAAGAAATAAGGCTAGCAAACAGATCCACGAAATACAGATGTAACTCTGTGAGATGAATTAACAGAACACTAAGCTGTTTCTCAGAAAGCTTCCTTCCAGATTTCAGCTGAGGATATTTCCTTTTTCACCATAGCCCTCTATGCGCTTCCAAATATCACTTTGCCAACTCCACAAGAACTATCATAGCGAAAGGCTTCAAGTGGGGAAAACTGTAACTCTGTGAGATGATTTCACAGAACACAAAGAAGTTTCTCAGAAAGCTTCTTTCTCTTTGTTATCGGAGGATATTTCCTTTGGTTCTATTGTCTTCTAAGGGATCCGAAATATCTCTTCTCAGATTCCACAGAAATAAGGCTAGCAAAGAGATCCACGAAATACAGATGTAACTCTGTGAGATGAATTAACAGAACACTAAGCAGTTTCTCTGAAAGATTCTTTCCAGATTTCACCTGAGGATATTTCCTTTTTCACCATAGCCCTCTATGCGCTTCCAAATATCACTTTGCCAAATCCACAAGAACTATCTTAGCGAAAGCCTTCATGAGGGCAAACTCTAACTCTGTGAGATGATTTCAGAGAACACAAAGAAGTTTCTCAGAAAGCTTCTTTCTCTTTGTTATCGGAGGATATTTCCTTTGCCCTATAGTCTTCTAAGGGATCAGAAATATCTGTTCTCAGATTCCACAGAAATAAGGCTGGCAAAGAGATCCACGAAATACAGATGTAACTCTGTGAGATGAATTAACAGAACACTAAGCAGTTTCTCAGAAAGCTTCTTTCCATATTTCATCTAAGGATATTTCCTTTTTCACCATACCCTCTATGGGCTTCCAAATATCACTTTGCCAATACCACAAAAACAGTCTTAGCGAAAGGCTTCTTGAGGGGAAAGCTGTAACTCTGGGACATGATCTCACAGAACACAAAGAAGTTTCTCAGAAAGCTTATTTCTCTTTGTTATGGGAGGATATTTCCTTTCTCCCTATAATCTTCTAAGGGATCCGAAATACCTGTTCTCAGATTCCACAGAAATAAGGCTAGCAAAGAGATCCACGAAATACAGATGTAACTCTGTGAGATGAAATAACAGAACACTAAGCAGTTTCCCAGAAACTTTCTTCCCAGATTTCATCTGAGGATATTTCCTTTTTCACCGTAGCCCTCTATGGGCTTCCAAATATCACTTTGCCAATTCCACAAGAACTGTCTTAGCGAAAGGCTTCTTGAGGGGAAAGTTGTAACTCTGTGAGATGATTTCACAGAACACAAAGAAGTTTCTCGGAAAGCTTCTTTCTATTTTTTATCGGAGGATATTTTCTTTGGCCCTATAGTCTTCAAAGGGATCCGAAATATCTGTTCTCAGATTCCACAGAAATAAGGCTAGCAAAGAGATCCACGAAATACAGATGTAACTCTGTGAGATGAATTAACAGAACACTAAGCAGTTTCTCAGAAAGCTTCTTTCCAGATTTCATCTGAGGCTATTTCCTTTTTCACCATAGCCCTCTATGGGCTTCCAAATATCACTTTTCCAATTCCACAAGAACTGTCTTAGCGAAAGGCTTCTTGTGGGTAAAGCTGTAACTCTGTGAGATTATTTCACAGAAAACAAATTAGATTCTCAGAAAGCTTCTTTCTCTTTGTTATCGGAGGATATTTTCTTTGCCCCTGTAGTGTTCTAAGGAATCCGAAATATCTGTTCTCAGGTTCCAGAGAAATAAGGCTAGCAAAGATATCCACGAAATAGAGATGTAACTCTGTGAGATGAATTAACAGAACACTAAGCAGTTTCTCAGAAAGCTTGTTTCCAGATTTCATCTGAGGATATTTCCTTTTTCACCTTAGCCCTCTAAGGGCTTCCAAATAGCACTTTACCAATTCCACAAGAACTGTCTTAGCGAAAGGCTTCTTGAGGGGAAAGCTGTAACTTTGTGAGATGATTTCACAGAACACAAAGAAGTTTCTCAGAAAGCTTCTTTCTCTTTGTTATCGGAGGATATTTCCTTTGGTTTTTTGTCTTCTGAGGGATCCGAAATATCTCTTCTCAGATCCAACAGAAATAAGGCTAGCAAAGAGATCCACGAAATACAGATGTAACTCTGTGAGATGAATTAACAGAACACTAAGCAGTTTCCCAGAAAGCTTCTTTCCAGATTTCATCTGAGGATATTTCCTTTTTCACCATAGCCCTCTATGGTCTTCCAAATATCACTTTGCCAATTCCACAAGAACTGTCTTAGCGAAAGGCTTCTTGAGGGGAAAGCTGTAACTCTGTGAGATGATTTCACAGAACACATAGAAGTTTCTCGGAAAGCTTCTTTCTATTTGTTATCGGAGGATATTTCCTTTGGCCCAACAGTCTTCAAAGGGATCCGAAATATCTGTTCTCAGATTCCAAAGAAATAAGGCTAGCAAACAGATCCACGAAATACAGATGTAACTCTGTGAGATGAATTAACAGAACACTAAGCTGTTTCTCAGAAAGCTTCCTTCCAGATTTCAGCTGAGGATATTTCCTTTTTCACCATAGCCCTCTATGCGCTTCCAAATATCACTTTGCCAACTCCACAAGAACTATCATAGCGAAAGGCTTCAAGTGGGGAAAACTGTAACTCTGTGAGATGATTTCACAGAACACAAAGAAGTTTCTCAGAAAGCTTCTTTCTCTTTGTTATCGGAGGATATTTCCTTTGGCCCTAGAGTCTTCTAAGGGATCAGAAATATCTGTTCCCAGATTCCACAGAAATAAGGCTCGCAAAGAGATCCACGAAATACAGATGGAACTCTGTGAGATGAATTAACAGAACACCAAGCAGTTTCTCAGAAAGCTTCTTTCCATATTTCATGTGAGGATATTTCCTTTTTCACCATACCCTCTATGGGCTTCCAAATATCACTTTGCCAATACCACAAAAACTGTCTTAGCGAAAGGCTTCTTGAGTGGAAAGCTGTAACTCTGTGAGATGATTTCACAGAACACAAAGAAGTTTCTCAGAAAGATTCTTTCTCTTTGTTATGGGAGGATTTTCCTTTGGCCCTATAGTTTTCAAAGGGATCCGAAATATCTGTTCTCAGATTCCACAGAAATAAGGCTCGCAAAGAGATCCACGAAATACAGATGTAACTCTGTGAAATGAATTAACAGAACACTAAGCAGTTTCTCAGAAAGCTTCTTTTCAGATTTCATCTGAGGATATTTCCTTTTTCACCATTGCCCTCTAGGGGCTTCCAAATATCACTTTGCCAATTCCACAAGAACTGTCATAGCGAAAGGTTCTTGAGGGGAAAGCTGTAACTCTGTGAGATGATTTCACAGAACACAAAGAAGTTTCTCAGAAAGCTTCTTTCTCTTTGTTATCGGAGGATATTTCCTTTGGTTCTATTGTCTTCTAAGGGATCCGAAATATCTCTTCTCAGATTCCACAGAAATAAGGCTAGCAAAGAGATCCACGAAATACAGATGTAACTCTGTGAGATGAATTAACAGAACACTAAGCCGTTTCTCTGAAAGATTCTTTCCAGATTTCATCTGAGGATATTTCCTTTTTCACCGTAGCCCTCTATGGGCTTCCAAATATCACTTTGCCAATTCCACAAGAACTGTCTTAGCGAAAGGCTTCTTGAGGGGAAAGTTGTAACTCTGTGAGATGATTTCACAGAACACAAAGAAGTTTCTCGGAAAGCTTCTTTCTATTTTTTATCGGAGGATATTTTCTTTGGCCCTATAGTCTTCAAAGGGATCCGAAATATCTGTGCTCAGATTCCACAGAAATAAGGCTAGCAAAGAGATCCACGAAATACAGATGTAACTCTGTGAGATGAATTAACAGAACACTAAGCAGTTTCTCAGAAAGCTTCTTTCCATATTTCATCTTAGGATATTTCCTTTTTCACCATACCCTCTATGGGCTTCCAAATATCACTTTGCCAATACCACAAAAACAGTCTTAGCGAAAGGCTTCTTGAGGGGAAAGCTGTAACTCTGGGACATGATTTCACAGAACACAAAGAAGTTTCTCAGAAAGCTTATTTCTCTTTGTTATGGGAGGATATTTCCTTTGTCCCTATAATCTTCTAAGGGATCCGAAATACCTGTTCTCAGATTCCACAGAAATAAGGCTAGCAAAGAGATCCACGAAATACAGATGTAACTCTGTGAGATGAAATAACAGAACACTAAGCAGTTTCCCAGAAACTTTCTTTCCAGATTTCATCTGAGGATATTTCCTTTTTCACCGTAGCCCTCTAAGGGCTTCCAAATAGCACTTTGCCAATTCCACAAGAACTGTCTTAGCGAAAGGCTTCTTGAGGGGAAAGCTGTAACTCTGTGAGATTATTTCACAGAACACAAGAAGTTTCTCATAAAGCTTCTTTCTCTTTGTTATCGGAGGATATTTCCTTTGGTTTTTTGTCTTCTGAGGGATCCGAAATATCTCTTCTCAGATTCCACAGAAATAAGGCTCGCAAAGAGATCCATGAAATACAGATGTAACTCTGTGAGATGAATTAACAGAACACTAAGCAGTTTCCCTGAAAGCTTCTTTCCAGATTTCATCTGAGGATATTTCCTTTTTCACCATAGCCCTCTATGGTCTTCCAAATATCACTTTGCCAATTCCACAAGAACTGTCTTAGCGAAAGGCTTCTTGAGGGGAAAGCTGTAACTCTGTGAGATGATTTCACAGAACACATAGAAGTTTCTCGGAAAGCTTCTTTCTATTTGTTATCGGAGGATATTTCCTTTGGCCCAATAGTCTTCAAAGGGATCCGAAATATCTGTTCTCAGATTCCAAAGAAATAAGGCTAGCAAACAGATCCACGAAATACAGATGTAACTCTGTGAGATGAATTAACAGAACACTAAGCTGTTTCTCAGAAAGCTTCTTTCCAGATTTCAGCTGAGGATATTTCCTTTTTCACCATAGCCCTCTATGCGCTTCCAAATATCACTTTTCCAATTCCACAAGAACTGTCTTAGCGAAAGGCTTCTTGTGGGTAAAGCTGTAACTCTGTGAGATTATTTCACAGAAAACAAATTAGATTCTCAGAAAGCTTCTTTCTCTTTGTTATCGGAGGATATTTTCTTTGCCCCTGTAGTGTTCTAAGGAATCCGAAATATCTGTTCTCAGGTTCCACAGAAATAAGGCTAGCAAAGAGATCCACGAAATAGAGATGTAACTCTCTGAGATGAATTAACAGAACACTAAGCAGTTTCTCAGAAAGCTTCTTTCCAGATTTCATCTGAGGATATTTCCTTTTTCACCTTAGCCCTCTAAGGGCTTCCAAATAGTACTTTGCCAATTCCACAAGAACTGTCTTAGCGAAAGGTTTCTTGAAGGGAAAGCTGTAACTCTGTGAGATTATTTCACAGAACACAAAGAAGTTTCTCAGAAAGCTTCTTTCTCTTTGTTATCGGAGGATATTTCCTTTGGTTTTTTGTCTTCTGAGGGATCCGAAATATCTCTTCTCAGATTCCACAGAAATAAGGCTCGCAAAGAGATCCACGAAATACAGATGTAACTCTGTGAGATGAATTAACAGAACACTAAGCAGTTTCCCTGAAAGCTTCTTTCCAGATTTCATCTGAGGATATTTCCTTTTTCACCATAGCCCTCTATGGTCTTCCAAATATCACTTTGCCAATTCCACAAGAACTGTCTTAGCGAAAGGCTTCTTGAGGGGAAAGCTGTAACTCTGTGAGATGATTTCACAGAACACAAAGAAGTTTCTCAGAAAGCTTATTTCTCTTTGTTATGGGAGGATATTTCCTTTGTCCCTATAATCTTCTAAGGGATCCGAAATACCTGTTCTCAGATTCCACAGAAATAAGGCTAGCAAAGAGATCCACGAAATACAGATGTAACTCTGTGAGATGAAATAACAGAACACTAAGCAGTTTCCCAGAAACTTTCTTTCCAGATTTCATCTGAGGATATTTCCTTTTTCACCGTAGCCCTCTAAGGGCTTCCAAATAGCACTTTGCCAATTCCACAAGAACTGTCTTAGCGAAAGGCTTCTTGAGGGGAAAGCTGTAACTCTGTGAGATTATTTCACAGAACACAAGAAGTTTCTCATAAAGCTTCTTTCTCTTTGTTATCGGAGGATATTTCCTTTGGTTTTTTGTCTTCTGAGGGATCCGAAATATCTCTTCTCAGATTCCACAGAAATAAGGCTCGCAAAGAGATCCATGAAATACAGATGTAACTCTGTGAGATGAATTAACAGAACACTAAGCAGTTTCCCTGAAAGCTTCTTTCCAGATTTCATCTGAGGATATTTCCTTTTTCACCATAGCCCTCTATGGTCTTCCAAATATCACTTTGCCAATTCCACAAGAACTGTCTTAGCGAAAGGCTTCTTGAGGGGAAAGCTGTAACTCTGTGAGATGATTTCACAGAACACATAGAAGTTTCTCGGAAAGCTTCTTTCTATTTGTTATCGGAGGATATTTCCTTTGGCCCAATAGTCTTCAAAGGGATCCGAAATATCTGTTCTCAGATTCCAAAGAAATAAGGCTAGCAAACAGATCCACGAAATACAGATGTAACTCTGTGAGATGAATTAACAGAACACTAAGCTGTTTCTCAGAAAGCTTCTTTCCAGATTTCAGCTGAGGATATTTCCTTTTTCACCATAGCCCTCTATGCGCTTCCAAATATCACTTTGCCAACTCCACAAGAACTATCTTAGCGAAAGGCTTCAAGTGGGGAAAACTGTAACTCTGTGAGATGATTTCACAGAACACAAAGAAGTTTCTCAGAAAGCTTCTTTCTCTTTGTTATCAGAGGATATTTCCTTTGGCCCTAGAGTCTTCTAAGGGATCAGAAATATCTGTTCCCAGATTCCACAGAAATAAGGCTCGCAAAGAGATCCACGAAATACAGATGGAACTCTGTGAGATGAATTAACAGAACACCAAGCAGTTTCTCAGAAAGCTTCTTTCCATATTTCATGTGAGGATATTTCCTTTTTCACCATACCCTCTATGGGCTTCCAAATATCACTTTGCCAATACCACAAAAGCTGTCTTAGCGAAAGGCTTCTTGAGTGGAAAGCTGTAACTCTGTGAGATGATTTCACAGAACACAAAGAAGTTTCTCAGAAAGATTCTTTCTCTTTCTTATGGGAGGATATTTCCTTTGGCCCTATAATCTTCTAAGGGATCCGAAATATCTGTTCTCAGATTCCACAGAAATAAGGCTCGCAAAGAGATCCACGAAATACAGATGTAACTCTGTGAGATGAATTAACAGAACACTAAGCAGTTTCTCAGAAAGCTTCTTTCCAGATTTCATCTGACGATATTTCCTTTTTCACCATAGCCCTCTAGGGGCTTCCAAATATCACTTTGCCAATTCCACAAGAACTGTCAGAGCGAAAGGCTTCTTGAGGGGAAAGCTGTAACTCTGTGAGATGATTTCACAGAACACAAAGAAGTTTCTCAGAAAGCTTCTTTCTCTTTGTTATCGGAGGATATTTCCTTTGGTTCTATTGTCTTCTAAGGGATCCGAAATATCTCTTCTCAGATTCCACAGAAATAAGGCTAGCAAAGAGATCCACGAAATACAGATGTAACTCTGTGAGATGAATTAAAAGAACACTAAGCAGTTTCTCTGAAAGATTCTTTCCAGATTTCACCTGAGGATATTTCCTTTTTCACCATAGCCCTCTATGCGCTTCCAAATATCACTTTGCCAAATCCACAAGAACTATCTTAGCGAAAGCCTTCATGAGGGCAAACTCTAACTCTGTGAGATGATTTCAGAGAACACAAAGAAGTTTCTCAGAAAGCTTCTTTCTCTTTGTTATCGGAGGATATTTCCTTTGCCCTATAGTCTTCTAAGGGATCAGAAATATCTGTTCTCAGATTCCACAGAAATAAGGCTGGCAAAGAGATCCACGAAATACAGATGTAACTCTGTGAGATGAATTAACAGAACACTAAGCAGTTTCTCAGAAAGCTTCTTTCCATATTTCATCTAAGGATATTTCCTTTTTCACCATACCCTCTATGGGCTTCCAAATATCACTTTGCCAATACCACAAAAACAGTCTTAGCGAAAGGCTTCTTGAGGGGAAAGCTGTAACTCTGGGACATGATCTCACAGAACACAAAGAAGTTTCTCAGAAAGCTTATTTCTCTTTGTTATGGGAGGATATTTCCTTTCTCCCTATAATCTTCTAAGGGATCCGAAATACCTGTTCTCAGATTCCACAGAAATAAGGCTAGCAAAGAGATCCACGAAATACAGATGTAACTCTGTGAGATGAAATAACAGAACACTAAGCAGTTTCCCAGAAACTTTCTTCCCAGATTTCATCTGAGGATATTTCCTTTTTCACCGTAGCCCTCTATGGGCTTCCAAATATCACTTTGCCAATTCCACAAGAACTGTCTTAGCGAAAGGCTTCTTGAGGGGAAAGTTGTAACTCTGTGAGATGATTTCACAGAACACAAAGAAGTTTCTCGGAAAGCTTCTTTCTATTTTTTATCGGAGGATATTTTCTTTGGCCCTATAGTCTTCAAAGGGATCCGAAATATCTGTGCTCACATTCCACAGAAATAAGGCTAGCAAAGAGATCCACGAAATACAGAAGTAACTCTGTGAGATGAATTAACAGAACACTAAGCAGTTTCTCAGAAAGCTTCTTTCCAGATTTCATCTGAGGCTATTTCCTTTTTCACCATAGCCCTCTATGGGCTTCCAAATATCACTTTTCCAATTCCACAAGAACTGTCTTAGCGAAAGGCTTCTTGTGGGTAAAGCTGTAACTCTGTGAGATTATTTCACAGAAAACAAATTAGATTCTCAGAAAGCTTCTTTCTCTTTGTTATCGGAGGATATTTTCTTTGCCCCTGTAGTGTTCTAAGGAATCCGAAATATCTGTTCTCAGGTTCCACAGAAATAAGGCTAGCAAAGAGATCCACGAAATAGAGATGTAACTCTCTGAGATGAATTAACAGAACACTAAGCAGTTTCTCAGAAAGCTTCTTTCCAGATTTCATCTGAGGATATTTCCTTTTTCACCTTAGCCCTCTAAGGGCTTCCAAATAGTACTTTGCCAATTCCACAAGAACTGTCTTAGCGAAAGGTTTCTTGAAGGGAAAGCTGTAACTCTGTGAGATTATTTCACAGAACACAAAGAAGTTTCTCAGAAAGCTTCTTTCTCTTTGTTATCGGAGGATATTTCCTTTGGTTTTTTGTCTTCTGAGGGATCCGAAATATCTCTTCTCAGATTCCACAGAAATAAGGCTCGCAAAGAGATCCACGAAATACAGATGTAACTCTGTGAGATGAATTAACAGAACACTAAGCAGTTTCCCTGAAAGCTTCTTTCCAGATTTCATCTGAGGATATTTCCTTTTTCACCATAGCCCTCTATGGTCTTCCAAATATCACTTTGCCAATTCCACAAGAACTGTCTTAGCGAAAGGCTTCTTGAGGGGAAAGCTGTAACTCTGTGAGATGATTTCACAGAACACATAGAAGTTTCTCGGAAAGCTTCTTTCTATTTGTTATCGGAGGATATTTCCTTTGGCCCAATAGTCTTCAAAGGGATCCGAAATATCTGTTCTCAGATTCCACAGAAATAAGGCTCGCAAAGAGATCCACGAAATACAGATGTAACTCTGTGAGATGAATTAACAGAACACTAAGCAGTTTCCCTGAAAGCTTCTTTCCAGATTTCATCTGAGGATATTTCCTTTTTCACCATAGCCCTCTATGGTCTTCCAAATATCACTTTGCCAATTCCACAAGAACTGTCTTAGCGAATGGCTTCTTGAGGGGAAAGCTGTAACTCTGTGAGATGATTTCACAGAACACAAAGAAGTTTCTCAGAAAGCTTATTTCTCTTTGTTATGGGAGGATATTTCCTTTGTCCCTATAATCTTCTAAGGGATCCGAAATACCTGTTCTCAGATTCCACAGAAATAAGGCTAGCAAAGAGATCCACGAAATACAGATGTAACTCTGTGAGATGAAATAACAGAACACTAAGCAGTTTCCCAGAAACTTTCTTTCCAGATTTCATCTGAGGATATTTCCTTTTTCACCGTAGCCCTCTAAGGGCTTCCAAATAGCACTTTGCCAATTCCACAAGAACTGTCTTAGCGAAAGGCTTCTTGAGGGGAAAGCTGTAACTCTGTGAGATTATTTCACAGAACACAAGAAGTTTCTCATAAAGCTTCTTTCTCTTTGTTATCGGAGGATATTTCCTTTGGTTTTTTGTCTTCTGAGGGATCCGAAATATCTCTTCTCAGATTCCACAGAAATAAGGCTCGCAAAGAGATCCATGAAATACAGATGTAACTCTGTGAGATGAATTAACAGAACACTAAGCAGTTTCCCTGAAAGCTTCTTTCCAGATTTCATCTGAGGATATTTCCTTTTTCACCATAGCCCTCTATGGTCTTCCAAATATCACTTTGCCAATTCCACAAGAACTGTCTTAGCGAAAGGCTTCTTGAGGGGAAAGCTGTAACTCTGTGAGATGATTTCACAGAACACATAGAAGTTTCTCGGAAAGCTTCTTTCTATTTGTTATCGGAGGATATTTCCTTTGGCCCAATAGTCTTCAAAGGGATCCGAAATATCTGTTCTCAGATTCCAAAGAAATAAGGCTAGCAAACAGATCCACGAAATACAGATGTAACTCTGTGAGATGAATTAACAGAACACTAAGCTGTTTCTCAGAAAGCTTCTTTCCAGATTTCAGCTGAGGATATTTCCTTTTTCACCATAGCCCTCTATGCGCTTCCAAATATCACTTTGCCAACTCCACAAGAACTATCTTAGCGAAAGGCTTCAAGTGGGGAAAACTGTAACTCTGTGAGATGATTTCACAGAACACAAAGAAGTTTCTCAGAAAGCTTCTTTCTCTTTGTTATCAGAGGATATTTCCTTTGGCCCTAGAGTCTTCTAAGGGATCAGAAATATCTGTTCCCAGATTCCACAGAAATAAGGCTCGCAAAGAGATCCACGAAATACAGATGGAACTCTGTGAGATGAATTAACAGAACACCAAGCAGTTTCTCAGAAAGCTTCTTTCCATATTTCATGTGAGGATATTTCCTTTTTCACCATACCCTCTATGGGCTTCCAAATATCACTTTGCCAATACCACAAAAGCTGTCTTAGCGAAAGGCTTCTTGAGTGGAAAGCTGTAACTCTGTGAGATGATTTCACAGAACACAAAGAAGTTTCTCAGAAAGATTCTTTCTCTTTCTTATGGGAGGATATTTCCTTTGGCCCTATAATCTTCTAAGGGATCCGAAATATCTGTTCTCAGATTCCACAGAAATAAGGCTCGCAAAGAGATCCACGAAATACAGATGTAACTCTGTGAGATGAATTAACAGAACACTAAGCAGTTTCTCAGAAAGCTTCTTTCCAGATTTCATCTGACGATATTTCCTTTTTCACCATAGCCCTCTAGGGGCTTCCAAATATCACTTTGCCAATTCCACAAGAACTGTCAGAGCGAAAGGCTTCTTGAGGGGAAAGCTGTAACTCTGTGAGATGATTTCACAGAACACAAAGAAGTTTCTCAGAAAGCTTCTTTCTCTTTGTTATCGGAGGATATTTCCTTTGGTTCTATTGTCTTCTAAGGGATCCGAAATATCTCTTCTCAGATTCCACAGAAATAAGGCTAGCAAAGAGATCCACGAAATACAGATGTAACTCTGTGAGATGAATTAAAAGAACACTAAGCAGTTTCTCTGAAAGATTCTTTCCAGATTTCACCTGAGGATATTTCCTTTTTCACCATAGCCCTCTATGCGCTTCCAAATATCACTTTGCCAAATCCACAAGAACTATCTTAGCGAAAGCCTTCATGAGGGCAAACTCTAACTCTGTGAGATGATTTCAGAGAACACAAAGAAGTTTCTCAGAAAGCTTCTTTCTCTTTGTTATCGGAGGATATTTCCTTTGCCCTATAGTCTTCTAAGGGATCAGAAATATCTGTTCTCAGATTCCACAGAAATAAGGCTGGCAAAGAGATCCACGAAATACAGATGTAACTCTGTGAGATGAATTAACAGAACACTAAGCAGTTTCTCAGAAAGCTTCTTTCCATATTTCATCTAAGGATATTTCCTTTTTCACCATACCCTCTATGGGCTTCCAAATATCACTTTGCCAATACCACAAAAACAGTCTTAGCGAAAGGCTTCTTGAGGGGAAAGCTGTAACTCTGGGACATGATCTCACAGAACACAAAGAAGTTTCTCAGAAAGCTTATTTCTCTTTGTTATGGGAGGATATTTCCTTTCTCCCTATAATCTTCTAAGGGATCCGAAATACCTGTTCTCAGATTCCACAGAAATAAGGCTAGCAAAGAGATCCACGAAATACAGATGTAACTCTGTGAGATGAAATAACAGAACACTAAGCAGTTTCCCAGAAACTTTCTTCCCAGATTTCATCTGAGGATATTTCCTTTTTCACCGTAGCCCTCTATGGGCTTCCAAATATCACTTTGCCAATTCCACAAGAACTGTCTTAGCGAAAGGCTTCTTGAGGGGAAAGTTGTAACTCTGTGAGATGATTTCACAGAACACAAAGAAGTTTCTCGGAAAGCTTCTTTCTATTTTTTATCGGAGGATATTTTCTTTGGCCCTATAGTCTTCAAAGGGATCCGAAATATCTGTGCTCACATTCCACAGAAATAAGGCTAGCAAAGAGATCCACGAAATACAGAAGTAACTCTGTGAGATGAATTAACAGAACACTAAGCAGTTTCTCAGAAAGCTTCTTTCCAGATTTCATCTGAGGCTATTTCCTTTTTCACCATAGCCCTCTATGGGCTTCCAAATATCACTTTTCCAATTCCACAAGAACTGTCTTAGCGAAAGGCTTCTTGTGGGTAAAGCTGTAACTCTGTGAGATTATTTCACAGAAAACAAATTAGATTCTCAGAAAGTTTCTTTCTCTTTGTTATCGGAGGATATTTTCTTTGCCCCTGTAGTGTTCTAAGGAATCCGAAATATCTGTTCTCAGGTTCCACAGAAATAAGGCTAGCAAAGAGATCCACGAAATAGAGATGTAACTCTCTGAGATGAATTAACAGAACACTAAGCAGTTTCTCAGAAAGCTTCTTTCCAGATTTCATCTGAGGATATTTCCTTTTTCACCTTAGCCCTCTAAGGGCTTCCAAATAGTACTTTGCCAATTCCACAAGAACTGTCTTAGCGAAAGGTTTCTTGAAGGGAAAGCTGTAACTCTGTGAGATTATTTCACAGAACACAAAGAAGTTTCTCAGAAAGCTTCTTTCTCTTTGTTATCGGAGGATATTTCCTTTGGTTTTTTGTCTTCTGAGGGATCCGAAATATCTCTTCTCAGATTCCACAGAAATAAGGCTCGCAAAGAGATCCACGAAATACAGATGTAACTCTGTGAGATGAATTAACAGAACACTAAGCAGTTTCCCTGAAAGCTTCTTTCCAGATTTCATCTGAGGATATTTCCTTTTTCACCATAGCCCTCTATGGTCTTCCAAATATCACTTTGCCAATTCCACAAGAACTGTCTTAGCGAAAGGCTTCTTGAGGGGAAAGCTGTAACTCTGTGAGATGATTTCACAGAACACATAGAAGTTTCTCGGAAAGCTTCTTTCTATTTGTTATCGGAGGATATTTCCTTTGGCCCAATAGTCTTCAAAGGGATCCGAAATATCTGTTCTCAGATTCCACAGAAATAAGGCGAGCAAACAGATCCACGAAATACAGATGTAACTCTGTGAGATGAATTAACAGAACACTAAGCAGTTTCTCAGAAAGCTTCTTTCCACATTTCAGCTGAGGATATTTCCTTTTTCACCGTAGCCCTCTATGCGCTTCCAAATATCACTTTGCCAACTCCACAAGAACTATCTTAGCGAAAGGCTTCAAGTGGGGAAAACTGTAACTCTGTGAGATGATTTCACAGAACACAAAGGAGTTTCTCAGAAAGCTTCTTTCTCTTTGTTATCGGGGGATATTTCCTTTGGCCCTGTAGTCTTCAAAGGGATCCGAAATATCTCTTCTCAGATTCCACAGAAATATGGCTAGCAAAGAGATCCACGAAATACAGATGTAACTCTGTGAGATGAATTAACAGAACCCTAAGCAGTTTCTCAGAAAGCTTCTTTCCAGATTTCATCACAGGATATTTCCTTTTTCATCATAGCCCTCTATGCGCTTCCAAATATCACTTTGCCAATTCCACAAGAACTGTCTTAGCGAAAGGCTTCTTGACGGGAAAGATGTAACTCTGTGAGATGATTTCACAGAACACAAAGAAGTTTCTCAGAAAGCTTCTTTCTCTTTGTTATCGGAGGATATTTCCTTTGGTTCTTTTGTCTTCTGAGGGATCCGAAATATCCTTCTCAGATTCCGCAGAAATAAGGCTAGCAAAGAGATCCACGAAATACAGATGTAACTCTGTGAGATGAAATAACAGAACACTAAGCAGTTTCCCAGAAACCTTCTTTCCAGATTTCATCTGAGGATATTTCCTTTTTCACCGTAGCCCTCTATGGTCTTCCAAATATCACTTTGCCAATTCCACAAGAACTGTCTTAGCGAAAGGCTTCTTGAGGGGAAAGCTGTAACTCTGTGAGATGATTTCAAAGAACACATAGAAGTTTCTCGGAAAGCTTCTTTCTATTTGTTATCGGAGGATATTTCCTTTGGTTCTATTGTCTTCTGAGGGATCCGAAATATCTCTTTTCAGATTCCACAGAAATAAGGGTAGCAAAGAGATCCACGAAATACAGATGTAACTCTGTGAGATGAATTAACAACACACTAAGCAGTTTCCCAGAAACCTTCTTTCCAGATTTCATCTGAGGATATTTCCTTTTTCACCATAGCCCTCTATGGGCTTCCAAATATCACTTTGCCAATTCCACAAGAACTGTCTCAGCGAAAGGCTTCTTGAGGGGAAAGCTGTAACTCTGTGAGATGATTTCACAGAACACAAAGAAGTTTCTCGGAAAGCTTCTTTCTATTTCTTATCGGAGGATATTTTCTTTGGCCCTTTAGTCTTCAAAGGGATCCGAAATATCTGTTCTCAGATTCCACAGAAATAAGGCTAGCAAAGAGATCCACGAAATACAGATGTAACTCTGTGAGATGAATTAACAGAACACTAAGCAGTTTCTCAGAAAGCTTCTTTCCAGATTTCAGCTGAGGATATTTCCTTTTTCACCATAGCCCTCTATGCGCTTCCAAATATCACTTTGCCAACTCCACAAGAACTATCTTAGCGAAAGGCTTCAAGTGGGGAAAACTGTAACTCTGTGAGATGATTTCACAGAACACAAAGAAGTTTCTCAGAACGCTTCTTTCTCTTTGTTATCGGAGGATATTTCCTTTGGCCCTAGAGTCTTCTAAGGGATCAGAAATATCTGTTCCCAGATTCCACAGAAATAAGGCTCGCAAAGAGATCCACGAAATACAGATGGAACTCTGTGAGATGAATTAACAGAACACTAAGCAGTTTATCAGAAAGCTTCTTTCCAGATTTCATCTGAGGATATTTCCTTTTTCACCGTAGACCTCTATGGGCTTCCAAATATCACTTTCCCAATTCCAAAAGAACTGTCCTAGAGAAAGGCTTCTTGAGGGGAAAGCTGTAACTCTGTGAGATGATTTCACAGAACACAAAGAAGTTTCTCAGAAAGCTTCTTTCTCTTTGTTATCGGAGGATATTTCCTTTGGTTCTATTGTCTTCTGAGGGATCCGAAATATCTCTTTTCAGATTCCACAGAAATAAGGCTAGCAAAGAGATCCACGAAATACAGTTGTAACTCTGTGAGATGAATTAAGAGAACACTAAGCAGTTTCTCAGAAAGCTTCTTTCCAGATTTCATCTGAGGATATTTCCTTTTTCACCATAGCCCTCTAGGGGCTTCCAAATATCACTTTGCCAATTCCACAAGAACTGTCATAGCGAAAGGCTTCTTGAGGGGAAAGCTGTAACTCTGTGAGATGACTTCACAGAACACAAAGAAGTTTCTCAGAAAGCTTCTTTCTCTTTGTTATCGGAGGATATTTCCTTTGGTTCTATTGTCTTCTAAGGGATCCGAAATATCTCTTCTCAGATTCCACAGAAATAAGGCTAGCAAAGAGATCCACGAAATACAGATGTAACTCTGTGAGATGAATTAACAGAACACTAAGCAGTATCTCTGAAAGATTCTTTCCAGATTTCATCTGAGGATATTTCCTTTTCACCATAGCCCTCTATGCGCTTCCAAATATCACTTTGCCAAATCCACAAGAACTATCTTAGTGAAAGCCTTCATGAGGGGAAAACTGTAACTCTGTGAGATGATTTCAGAGAACACAAAGAAGTTTCTCAGAAAGCTTCTTTCTCTTTGTTATCGGAGGATATTTCCTTTGCCCTATAGTCTTCTAAGGGATCAGAAATATCTGTTCTCAGATTCCACAGAAATAAGGCTGGCAAAGAGATCCACGAAATACAGATGTAACTCTGTGAGATGAATTAACAGAACACTAAGCAGTTTCTCAGAAAGCTTCTTTCCATATTTCATCTTAGGATATTTCCTTTTTCACCATACCCTCTATGGGCTTCCAAATATCACTTTGCCAATACCACAAAAACTGTCTTAGCGAAAGGCTTCTTGAGGGGAAAGCTGTAACTCTGGGACATGATTTCACAGAACACAAAGAAGTTTCTCAGAAAGCTTATTTCTCTTTGTTATGGGAGGATATTTCCTTTGTCCCTATAATCTTCTAAGGGATCCGAAATACCTGTTCTCAGATTCCACAGAAATAAGGCTAGCAAAGAGATCCAAGAAATACAGTTGTAACTCTGTGAGATGAATTAACAGAACACTAAGCAGTTTCTAAGAAAGCTTCTTTCCAGATTTCATCTTAGGATATTTCCTTTTTCCCGACAGCCCTTTATGGGCTTCCAAATATCACTTTGCCAATTCCACAAGAACTGACCTAGAGAAAGGCTTCTTGAGGGGAAAGCTGTAAATCTGTGAGATGATCTCACAGAACACAAAGAAGTTTCTCGGAAAGCTTCATTCTCTTTGTTATCGGAGGATATTTCCTTTGGCCCTATAGTCTTCTAAGGGATCCGAAATATCTCTTCTCAGATTCCACAGAAATAAGGCTAGCAAAGAGATCCACGAAATACAGATGGAACTCTGTGAGATGAATTAACAGAACACTAAGCAGTTTCTCAGAAAGCTTCTTTCCAGATTTCATCTGAGGACATTTTCTTTTTCACCATAGCCCTCTATGGGCTTCCAAATATCACTTTACCAATTCCACAATAACTGTCTTAGCGAAAGGCTTCTTGAGGGGAAAGCTGTAACTCTGTGAGATGTTTTCACAGAACACAAAGAAGTTTCTCAGAAAGCTTGTTTCTCTTTGCTATCGGAGGATATTTCCTTTGGTTCTATTGTCTTCTGAGGGATCCGAAATATCTCTTTTCAGATTCTACAGAAATAAGGCTAGCAAAGAGATCCACGAAATACAGATGTAACTCTGTGAGGTGAATTAACAGAACACTAAGCAGTTTCCCAGAAACCTTCTTTCCAGATTTCATCTGAGGATATTTCCTTTTTCACCATAGCCCTCTATGGGCTTCCAAATATCACTTTGCCAATTCCACAAGAACTGTCTCAGCGAAAGGCTTCTTGAGGGGAAAGCTGTAACTCTGTGAGATGATTTCACAGAACACAAAGAAGTTTCTCGGAAAGCTTCTTTCTATTTCTTATCGGAGGATTTTTTCTTTGGCCCTATAGTCTTCAAAGGGATCCGAAATATCTGTTCTCAGATTCCACAGAAATAAGGCTAGCAAAGTGATCCACGAAATACAGATGTAACTCTGTGAGATGAATTAACAGAACACTAAGCAGTTTCTCAGAAAGCTTCTCTCCAGATTTTATCTGAGGATATTTCCTTTTTCACCATAGCCCTCTATGCGCTTCCAAATATCACTTTGCCAATTCCACAAGAACTGTCTTACCGAAAGGCTTCTTGACGGGAAAGCTGTAACTCTGTGAGATGTTTTCACAGAACACAAAGAAGTTTCTCAGAAAGCTTGTTTCTCTTTGCTATCGGAGGATATTTCCTTTGGTTCTATTGTCTTCTGAGGGATCCGAAATATCTCTTTTCAGATTCCACAGAAATAAGGCTAGCAAAGAGATCCACGAAATACAGATGTAACTCTGTGAGGTGAATTAACAGAACACTAAGCAGTTTCCCAGAAACCTTCTTTCCAGATTTCATCTGAGGATATTTCCTTTTTCACCATAGCCCTCTATGGGCTTCCAAATATCACTTTGCCAATTCCAAAAGAACTGTCTCAGCGAAAGGCTTCTTGAGGGGAAAGCTGTAACTCTGTGAGATGATTTCACAGAACACAAAGAAGTTTCTCGGAAAGCTTCTTTCTATTTCTTATCGGAGGATATTTTCTTTGGCCCTATAGTCTTCAAAGGGATCCGAAATATCTGTTCTCAGATTCCACAGAAAAAAGGCTAGCAAAGAGATCCACGAAATACAGATGTAACTCTGTGAGATGAATTAACAGAACACTAAGCAGTTTATCAGAAAGCTTCTTTCCAGATTTCATGTGAGGATATTTCCTTTTTCACCGTAGACCTCTATGGGCTTCCAAATATCACTTTCCCAATTCCAAAAGAACTGTCCTAGAGAAAGGCTTCTTGAGGGGAAAGCTGTAACTCTGTGAGATGATTTCACAGAACACAAAGAAGTTTCTCAGAAAGCTTCTTTCTCTTTGTTATCGGAGGATATTTCCTTTCGTTCTATTGTCTTCTGAGGGATCCGAAATATCTCTTTTCAGATTCCACAGAAATAAGGCTAGCAAAGAGATCCACGAAATACAGTTGTAACTCTGTGAGATGAATTAAGAGAACACTAAGCAGTTTCTCAGAAAGCTTCTTTCCAGATTTCATCTGAGGATATTTCCTTTTTCACAATAGCGCTCTTTGGACTTCCAAATATCACTATGCCAATTCCACAAGAACTGTCTTAGCGAAAGGCTTCTTGTGGGTTAAGCTGTAACTCTTTGAGATGATTTCACAGAACACAAAGGAGTTTCTCAGAAAGCTTCTTTCTCTTTGTTATCGGGGGATATTTCCTTTGGCCCTGTAGTCTTCAAAGGGATCCGAAATATCTCTTCTCAGATTCCACAGAAATATGGCTAGCAAAGAGATCCACGAAATACAGATGTAACTCTGTGAGATGAATTAACAGAACACTAAGCAGTTTCTCAGAAAGCTTCTTTCCAGATTTCATCAGAGGATATTTCCTTTTTCATCATAGCCCTCTATGCGCTTCCAAATATCACTTTGCCAATTCCACAAGAACTGTCTTAGCGAAAGGCTTCTTGACGGGAAAAATGTAACTCTGTGAGATGATTTCACAGAACACAAAGAAGTTTCTCAGAAAGCTTCTTTCTCTTTGTTATCGGAGGATATTTCCTTTGGTTCTTTTGTCTTCGGAGGGATCCGAAATATCTCTTCTCAGATTCCACAGAAATAAGGCTAGCAAAGAGATCCACGAAATACAGATGTAACTCTGTGAGATGAAATAACAGAACACTAAGCAGTTTCCCAGAAACCTTCTTTCCAGATTTCATCTGAGGATATTTCCTTTTTCACCGTAGCCCTCTATGGTCTTCCAAATATCACTTTGCCAATTCCACAAGAACTGTCTTAGCGAAAGGCTTCTTGAGGGGAAAGCTGTAACTCTGTGAGATGATTTCACAGAACACATAGAAGTTTCTCGGAAAGCTTCTTTCTCTTTGTTATCGGAGGATATTTCCTTTGGCCCAATAGTCTTCAAAGGGATCCGAAATATCTGTTCTCAGATTCCAAAGAAATAAGGCTAGCAAACAGATCCACGAAATACAGATGTAACTCTGTGAGATGAATTAACAGAACACTAAGCTGTTTCTCAGAAAGCTTCTTTCCAGATTTCAGCTGAGGATATTTCCTTTTTCACCGTAGCCCTCTATGCGCTTCCAAATATCACTTTGCCAACTCCACAAGAACTCTCTTACCGAAAGGCTTCAAGTGGGGAAAACTGTAACTCTGTGAGATGATTTCACAGAACACAAAGAAGTTTCTCAGAAAGCTTCTTTCTCTTTGTTATCGGAGGATATTTCCTTTGGCCCTAGAGTCTTCTAAGGGATCAGAAATATCTGTTCCAAGATTCCACAGAAATAAGGCTCGCAAAGAGATCCACGAAATACAGATGTAACTCTGTGAGATGAATTAACAGAACACTAAGCAGTTTCTCAGAAAGCTTCTTTCCATATTTCATGTGAGGATATTTCCTTTTTCACCATACCCTCTATGGGCTTCCAAATATCACTTTGCCAATACCACAAAAACTGCCTTAGCGAAAGGCTTCTTGAGTGGAAGGCTGTAACTCTGTGAGATGATTTCACAGAACACAAAGAAGTTTCTCAGAAAGATTCTTTCTCTTTGTTATGGGAGGATATTTCTTTTGGCCCTATAATCTTCTAAGGGATCCGAAATATCTGTTCTCAGATTCCACAGAAATAAGGCTCGCAAAGAGATCCACGAAATACAGATGTAACTCTGTGAGATGAATTAACAGAACACTAAGCAGTTTCTCAGAAAGCTTCTTTCCAGATTTCATCTGAGGATATTTCCTTTTTCACCATAGCCCTCTAGGGGCTTCCAAATATCACTTTGCCAATTCCACAAGAACTGTCATAGCGAAAGGCTTCTTGAGTGGAAAGCTGTAACTCTGTGAGATGATTTCACAGAACACAAAGAAGTTTCTCAGAAAGCTTCTTTCTCTTTGTTATCGGAGGATATTTCCTTTGGTTCTATTGTCTTCTAAGGGATCCGAAATATCTCTTCTCAGATTCCACAGAAATAAGGCTAGCAAAGAGATCCACGAAATACAGATGTAACTCTGTGAGATGAATTAACAGAACACTAAACAGTTTCTCTGAAAGATTCTTTCCAGATTTCATCTGAGGATATTTCCTTTTTCAACATAGCCCTCTATGCGCTTCCAAATATCACTTTGCCAAATCCACAGGAACTATCTTAGCGAAAGCCTTCATGAGGGGAAAACTGTAACTCTGTGAGATGATTTCAGAGAACACAAAGAAGTTTCTCAGAAAGCTTCTTTCTCTTTGTTATCGGAGGATATTTCCTTTGCCCTATAGTCTTCAAAGGGATCCGAAATATCTGTTCTCAGATTCCAAAGAAATAAGGCTAGCAAACAGATCCACGAAATACAGATGTAACTCTGTGAGATGAATTAACAGAACACTAAGCTGTTTCTCAGAAAGCTTCTTTCCAGATTTCAGCTAAGGATATTTCCTTTTTCACCATAGCCCTCTATGCGCTTCCAAATATCACTTTGCCAACTCCACAAGAACTATCTTAGCGAAAGGCTTCAAGTGGGGAAAACTGAAACTCTGTGAGATGATTTCACAGAACACAAAGAAGTTTCTCAGAAAGCTTCTTTCTCTTTGTTATCGGAGGATATTCACTTTGGCCCTAGAGTCTTCTAAGGGATCAGAAATATCTGTTCCAAGATTCCACAGAAATAAGGCTCGCAAAGAGATCCACGAAATACAGATGTAACTCTGTGAGATGAATTAACAGAACACTAAGCAGTTTCTCAGAAAGCTTCTTTCCAGATTCCATCTGAGGACATTTTCTTTTTCACCATAGCCCTCTATGGGCTTCCAAATATCACTTTACCAATTCCACAATAACTGTCTTAGCGAAAGGCTTTTTAAGGGGAAAGCTGTAACTCTGTGAGATGATTTCATAGAACACAAAGAAGTTTCTCAGAATGCATCTTTCTCTTTGTTATCGGAGGATATTTCCCTTGGCCCTATAGTCTTCAAAGGGATCCGATATATCTGTTCTCAGCTTCCACAGAAATAAGGCTAGCAAAGAGATCCACGAAATACAGATGTAACTCTCTGAGATGAATTAAAAGAACACTAAGCAGTTTCTCAGAAAGCTTCTTTCCAGATTTCATCTGAGGATATTTCCTTTTTCACCATTGCCCTCTATGAGCTTCTAATATCACTTTGCCAATTCCACAAGAATTGTCTTAGCGAAAGCCTTCTTGAGGGGAAAGCTGTAACTCTTTGAGATGATTTCACAGAACTCAAAGAAGTTTCTCAGAAAGCTTCTTTCTCTTTGTTATCGGAGGATATTTCCTTTGGCCCTATAGTCTTCAAAGGGATCCGAAATATCTGTTCTCAGATTCCACAGAAATAAGGCTAGCAAAGTGATCCACGAAATACAGATGTAACTCTGTGAGATGAATTAACAGAACACTAAGCAGTTTCTCAGAAAGCTTCTCTCCAGATTTTATCTGAGGATATTTCCTTTTTCACCATAGCCCTCTATGCGCTTCCAAATATCACTTTGCCAATTCCACAAGAACTGTCTTACCGAAAGGCTTCTTGACGGGAAAGCTGTAACTCTCTGAGATGATTTCACAGAACACAAAGAAGTTTCTCAGAAAGCTTGTTTCTCTTTGCTATCGGAGGATATTTCCTTTGGTTCTATTGTCTTCTGAGGGATCCGAAATATCTCTTTTCAGATTCCACAGAAATAAGGCTAGCAAAGAGATCCACGAAATACAGATGTAACTCTGTGAGGTGAATTAACAGAACACTAAGCAGTTTCCCAGAAACCTTCTTTCCAGATTTCATCTGAGGATATTTCCTTTTTCACCATAGCCCTCTATGGGCTTCCAAATATCACTTTGCCAATTCCACAAGAACTGTCTCAGCGAAAGGCTTCTTGAGGAGAAAGCTGTAACTCTGTGAGATGATTTCACAGAACACAAAGAAGTTTCTCGGAAAGCTTCTTTCTCTTTGTTATCGGAGGATATTTTCTTTGGCCCTATAGTCTTCAAAGGGATCCGAAATATCTGTTCTCAGATTCCACAGAAATAAGGCTAGCAAAGAGATCCACGAAATATAGATGTAACTCTGTGAGATGAATTAACAGAACACTAAGCAGTTTATCAGAAAGCTTCTTTCCAGATTTCATGTGAGGATATTTCCTTTTTCACCGTAGACCTCTATGGGCTTCCAAATATCACTTTCCCAATTCCAAAAGAACTGTCCTAGAGAAAGGCTTCTTGAGGGGAAAGCTGTCACTCTGTGAGATGATTTCACAGAACACAAAGAAGTTTCTCAGAAAGCTTCTTTCTCTTTGTTATCGGAGGATATTTCCTTTGGTTCTATTGTCTTCTGAGGGATCCGAAATATCTCTTTTCAGATTCCACAGAAATAAGGCTAGCAAAGAGATCCACAAAATACAGATGTAACTCTGTGAGATGAAATAACAGAACACAAAGCAGTTTCCCAGAAACCTTCTTTCCAGATTTCATCTGAGGATATTTCCTTTTTCATCATAGCCCTCTATGCGCTTCCAAATATCACTTTGCCAATTCCACAAGAACTGTCTTAGCGAAAGGCTTCTTGAGGGGAAAGTTGTAACTCTGTGAGATGATTTCACAGAACACAAAGAAGTTTCTCGTGAAACTTCTTTCTATTTTTTATCGGAGGATATTTTCTTTGGCCCTATAGTCTTCAAAGGGATCCGAAATATCTGTTCTCAGATTCCACAGAAATAAGGCTAGCAAAGAGATCCACGAAATACAGATGTAACTCTGTGAGATGAATTAACAGAACACTAAGCAGTTTCTCAGAAAGCTTCTTTCCAGATTTCATCTGAGGCTATTTCCTTTTTCACCATAGCCCTCTATGGGCTTCCAAATATCACTTTGCCAATTCCACAAGAACTGTCTTAGCGAAAGGCTTCTTGTGGGTAAAGCTGTAACTCTGTGAGATGATTTCACAGAAAACAAATTAGATTCTCAGAAAGCTTCTTTCTCTTTGTTATCGGAGGATATTTTCGTTGCCCCTGTAGTGTTCTAAGGAATCCGAAATATCTGTTCTCAGGTTCCACAGAAATAAGGCTAGCAAAGATATCCACGAAATAGAGATGTAACTCTCTGAGATGAATTAACAGAACACTAAGCAGTTTCTCAGAAAGCTTCTTTCCAGATTTCATCTGAGGATATTTCCTTTTTCACCTTAGCCCTCTAAGGGCTTCCAAAGAGCACTTTGCCAATTCCACAAGAACTGTCTTAGCGAAAGGCTTCTTGAGGGGAAAGCTGTAACTCTGTGAGATTATTTCACAGAACACAAAGAAGTTTCTCAGAAAGCATCTTTCTCTTTGTTATCGGAGGATATTTCCTTTGGTTTTTTGTCTTCTGAGGGATCCGAAATATCTCTTCTCAGATTCCACAGAAATAAGGCTAGCAAAGAGATCCACGAAATACAGATGTAACTCTGTGAGATGAATTAACAGAACACTAATCAGTTTCCCAGAAAGCTTCTTTCCAGATTTCATCTGAGGATATTTCCTTTTTCACCATAGCCCTCTATGGTCTTCCAAATATCACTTTGCCAATTCAACAAGAACTGTCTTAGCGAAAGGCTTCTTGAGGGGAAAGCTGTAACTCTGTGAGATGATTTCACAGAACACATAGAAGTTTCTCGGAAAGCTTCTTTCTATTTGTTATCGGAGGATATTTCCTTTGGCCCAATAGTCTTCAAAGGGATCCGAAATATCTGTTCTCAGATTCCAAAGAAATAAGGCTAGCAAACAGATCCACGAAATACAGATGTAACTCTGTGAGATGAATTAACAGAACACTAAGCTGTTTCTCAGAAAGCTTCTTTCCAGATTTCAGCTGAGGATATTTCCTTTTTCACCATAGCCCTCTATGCGCTTCCAAATATCACTTTGCCAACTCCACAAGAACTACCTTAGCGAAAGGCTTCAAGTGGGGAAAACTGTAACTCTGTGAGATGATTTCACAGAACACAAAGAAGTTTCTCAGAAAGCTTCTTTCTCTTTGTTATCGGAGGATATTTCCTTTGGCCATAGAGTTTCTAAGGGATCAGAAATATCTGTTCCCAGATTCCACAGAAATAAGGCTCGCAAAGGGATCCACGAAATACAGATGTAACTCTGTGAGATGAATTAACAGAACACTAAGCAGTTTCTCAGAAAGCTTCTTTCCATATTTCATGTGAGGATATTTACTTTTTCACCATACCCTCTATGGGCTTCCAAATATCACTTTGCCAATACCACAAAAACTGTCTTAGCGAAAGGCTTCTTGAGTGGAAAGCTGTAACTCTGTGAGATGATTTCACAGAACACAAAGAAGTTTCTCAGAAAGATTCTTTCTCTTTGTTATGGGAGGATATTTCTTTTGGCCCTATAATCTTCTAAGGGATCCGAAATATCTGTTCTCAGATTCCACAGAAATAAGGCTCGCAAAGAGATCCACGAAATACAGATGTAACTCTGTGAGATGAATTAACAGAACACTAAGCAGTTTCTCAGAAAGCTTCTTTCCAGATTTCATCTGAGGATATTTCCTTTTTCACCATAGCCCTCTAGGGGCTTCCAAATATCACTTTGCCAATTCCACAAGAACTGTCATAGCGACAGGCTTCTTGAGGGGAAAGCTGTAACTCTGTGAGATGATTTCACAGAACACAAAGAAGTTTCTCAGAAAGCTTCTTTCTCTTTGTTATCAGAGGATATTTCCTTTGGTTCTATTGTCTTCTAAGGGATCCGAAATATGTCTTCTCAGATTCCACAGAAATAAGGCTAGCAAAGAGATCCACGAAACACAGATGTAACTCTGTGAGATGAATTAACAGAACACTAAGCAGTTTCTCTGAAAGATTCTTTCCAGATTTCATCTGAGGATATTTCCTTTTTCACCATTGCCCTCTATGCGCTTCCAAATATCACTTTGCCAAATCCACAAGAACTATCTTAGCGAAAGCCTTCATGAGGGGAAAAGTGTAACTCTGTGAGATGATTTCAGAGAACACAAAGAAGTTTCTCAGAAAGCTTCTTTCTCTTTGTTATCGGAGGATATTTCCTTTGCCCTATAGTCTTCTAAGGGATCAGAAATATCTGTTCTCAGATTCCACAGAAATAAGGCTGGCAAAGAGATCCACAAAATACAGATGTAACTCTGTGAGATGAATTAACGGAACACTAAGCAGTTTCTCAGAAAGCTTCTTTCCATATTTCATCTGAGGATATTTCCTTTTTCACCATACCCTCTATGGGCTTCCAAATATCACTTTGCCAATACCACAAAAACTGTCTTAGCGAAAGGCTTCTTGAGGGGAAAGCTGTAACTCTGGGACATGATTTCACAGAACACAACGAAGTTTCTCAGAAAGCTTATTTCTCTTTGTTATGGGAGGATATTTCCTTTGTCCCTATAATCTTCTAAGGGATCCGAAATACCTGTTCTCAGATTCCACAGAAATAAGGCTAGCAAAGAGATCCAAGAAATACAGTTGTAACTCTGTGAGATGAATTAACAGAACACTAAGCAGTTTCTAATAAAGCTTCTTTCCAGATTTCATCTTAGGATATTTCCTTTTTCCCCACAGCCCTTTATGGGCTTCCAAATATCACTTTGCCAATTCCACAAGAACTATCCTAGAGAAAGGCTTCTAAGGGGAAAGCTGTAAATCTGTGAGATGATCTCACAGAACACAAAGAAGTTTCTCGGAAAGCTTCTTTCTCTTTGTTATCGGAGGATATTTCCTTTGGCCCTATAGTCTTCTAAGGGATCCGAAATATCTCTTCTCAGATTCCACAGAAATAAGGCTAGCAAAGGGATCCACGAAATACAGATGTAACTCTCTGAGATGAATTAAAAGAACACTAAGCAGTTTCTGAGAAAGCTTCTTTCCAGATTTCATCTGAGGATATTTCCTTTTTCACCATTGCCCTTTATGGCCTTCCGAATATCACTTTGCCAATTTCACAAGAATTGTCTTAGCGAAAGCCTTCTTGAGGGGAAAGCTGTAACTCTTTGAGATGATTTCACAGAACTCAAAGAAGTTTCTCAGAAAGCTTCTTTCTCTTTGTTATCGGAGGATATTTCCTTTGGCCCTATAGTCTTCAAAGGGATCCGAAATATCTGTTCTCAGATTCCACAGAAATAAGGCTAGCAAAGAGATCCACGAAATACAGATGTAACTCTGTGAGATGAATTAACAGAACACTAAGCAGTTTCTCAGAAAGCTTCTTTCCAGATTTTATCTGAGGATATTTCCTTTTTCACCATAGCCCTCTATGCGCTTCCAAATATCACTTTGCCAATTCTACAAGAACTGTCTTACCGAAAGGCTTCTTGACGGGAAAGCTATAACTCTGTGAGATGATTTCACAGAACACAAAGAAGTTTCTCAGAAAGCTTGTTTCTCTTTGCTATCGGAGGATATTTCCTTTGGTTCTATTGTCTTCTGAGGGATCCGAAATATCTCTTTTCAGATTCCACAGAAATAAGGCTAGCAAAGAGATCCACGAAATACAGATGTAACTCTGTGAGATGAATTAACAGAACACTAAGCAGTTTCCCAGAAACCTTCTTTCCAGATTTCATCTGAGGATATTTCCTTTTTCACCATAGCCCTCTATGGGCTTCCAAATATCACTTTGCCAATTCCACAAGAACTGTCTCAGCGAAAGGCTTCTGGAGGGGAAAGCTGTAACTCTGTGAGATGATTTCACAGAACACAAAGAAGTTTCTCGGAAAGCTTCTTTCTATTTCTTATCGGAGGATATTTTCTTTGGCCCTATAGTCTTCAAAGGGATCCTTAATATCTGTTCTCAGATTCCACAGAAATAAGGCTAGCAAAGAGATCCACGAAATACAGATGTAACTCTGTGAGATGAATTAACAGAACACTAAGCAGTTTATGAGAAAGCTTCTTTCCAGATTTCATCTGAGGATATTTCCTTTTTCACCGTAGACCTCTATGGGCTTCCAAATATCACTTTCCCAATTCCAGAAGAACTGTCCTAGAGAAAGTCTTCTTGAGGGGAAAGCTGTATCTCTGTGAGATGTTTTCACAGAACACAAAGAAGTTTCTCGGAAACCTTCCTTCTCTTTGGTATCGGAGGATATTTCCTTTGGCCCTATACTCTTCAAAGGGATCCGAAATATCTGTTCTCAGATTCAACAGAAATAAGGCTAGCAAAGACATCCACGAAATACAGATGTAACTCTGTGAGATGAATTAACAGAACACTAAGCAGTTTCTCAGAAAGCTTCTCTCCAGATTTCATCTGAGGACATTTTCTTTTTCACTATAGCCCTCTATGGGCTTCCAAATATCACTTTGACAATTCCACAACAACTGTCTTAACGAAAGGCTTCTTGAGGTGAAAGCTGTAACTCTGTGAGATGATTTCATAGAACACAAAGAAGTTTCTCAGAAAGCATCTTTCTCTTTGTTATCAGAGGATATTTCCTTTGGCCCTATAGTCTTCAAAGGGATCTGAAATATCTGTTCTCAGATTCCACAGAAATAAGGCTAGCAAAGAGATCCACGAAATACAGAGGTACCTCTGTGAGATGAATTAACAGAACACTAAGCAGTTTCTCAGAAAGCTTCTTTCCAGATTTCTTCTGAGGATATTTCCTTTTTCACCATTGCCCTCTATGAGCTTCCAAATATCAGTTTGCCAATTCCACAAGAATTGTCTTAGCGAAAGGCTTCTTTAGGGGAAAGCTGTAACTCTGTGAGATGATTTCACGGAACACAAAGAAGTTTCTCAGAAAGCTTCTTTCTCTTCGTTATCGGAGGATATTTCCTTTGGCCCTAGAATCTTCAAAGGGATCCGAAATATCTGTTCTCAGATTCCACAGAAATAAGGCTAGCAAAGAGATCCAAGAAATACAGATGTAAATCTGTGAGATGAATTAACAGAACGCTAAGCAGTTTCTCAGGAAGGTTCTTTCTAGATTTCATCTGAGGATATTTCCTTTTTCAAAATAGCCCTCTATGGGCTTCCAAATATCACTTTGCCAATTACACAAGAACTGTCTTAGCGAAAGCCGTCATGAAGGGAAAACTGTAACTCTGTGAGATGATTTCACAGAACACAAAGAAGTTTCTCAGAAAGCTTCTTTCTCTTTGTTATCGGAGGATATTTCCTTTGGCCTATAGTCTTCAAAGGGAAACGAAATATCTGTTCTCAGATTCCACAATAATAAGACTAGCAAAGAGATCCACGAAATACAGATGTAACTCTGTGAGATGAATTAACAGAACACTAAGCAGTTTCTCAGAAAGCTTCTTTCCAGATTTCATCTGAGAATATTTCCTTTTTCACCACAGCCTTCTGAGGGCTTTCAAATATCACTTTGCCAATTCCACAAGAACTGACTTAGTGAAAGGCTTCTTGACGGGAAAGCTGTAACTCTGTGAGATGATTTCACAGAACACAAAGAAGTTTGTCAGAAAGCTTCTTTCTCTTTTTTATCGGAGGATATTTCCTTTGGCCCTGTAGTCTTCAAAGGGTTCCGAAATATCTGTTCTCAGATTCCACAGAAATAAGGCTAGCAAAGAGATCCACGAAATACAGATGTAACTCTGTGAGATGAATTAACAGAACACTAAGCAGTTTCTCAGAAAGCTTCTTTCCAGATTTCATCTGAGGCTATTTCCTTTTTCACCATAGCCCTCTATGGGCTTCCAAATATCACTTTGCCAATTCCACAAGAACTGTCTTAGTGAAAAGCTTCCTGTGGGTAAAGCTGTAACTCTGTGAGATGATTTCACAGAACACAAAGGAGATTCTCAGAAAGCTTCTTTCTCTTTGTTATCGGAGGATATTTCCTTGGCCCTATAGTCTTCAAAATGATCCGAAATATCTGATCTCAGATTCCACAGAAATAAGGCTAGCAAAGAGATCCACGAAATACAGATGTAACACTCTGAGATGAATTAAAAGAACACTAAGCAGTTTCTCAGAAAGCTTCTTTCCAGATTTCATCTGAGGATATTTCCTTTTTCATCATAGCCCTCTATGCGCTTTCAAATATCACTTTGCCAATTCCACAAGAACTGTCCTAGAGAAAGGCTTCTTGAGGGGAAAGCTGTAACTCTGTGAGATGATTTCACAGAACACAAAGAAGTTTCTCAGAAAGCTTCTTTCTCTTCGTTATCGGAGGATATTTCCTTTGGCCCTAGATTCTTCAAAGGGATCCGAAATATCTGTTCTCAGATTCCACAGAAATAAGGCTAACAAAGAGATCCAAGAAATACAGATGTAACTCTGTGAGATGAATTAACAGAACACTAAGCAGTTTCTCAGAAAGCTTCTTTCCAGATTTCATCTGAGGATATTTCCTTTTTCACCGTAGACCTCTATGGGCTTCCAAATATCACTTTCCCAATTCCAAAAGAACTGTCCTAGAGAAAGGCTTCTTGAGGGGAAGCTGTATCTCTGTGAGATGTTTTCACAGAACAAAAAGAAGTTTCTCGGAAACCTTCCTTCTCTTTGTTATCCGAGGATATTTCCTTTGGCCCTATAGTCTTCAAAGGGATCCGAAATATCTTTTCTCAGATTCAACAGAAATAAGGCTAGCAAAGACATTCACGAAATACAGATGTAACTCTGTGAGATGAATTAACAGAACACTAAGCAGTTTCTCAGAAAGCTTCTTTCCAGATTTCATCTGAGGATATTTCCTTTTTCACCATAGCCCTCTAAGGGCTTCCAAATATCACTTTGCCAATTCCACAAGAACTGTCTTAGCGAAATGCTTCTTGTGGGTAAAGCTGTAACTCTGTGAGATGATTTCACAGAACACAAAGGAGTTTCTCAGAAAGCTTCTTTCTCTTTGTTATCGGATGATATTTCCTTTGGCCCTATAGTCTTCACAGGGATCCGAAATATCTGTTCTCAGATTCCCCAGAAATAAGGCTAGCAAAGAGATCCACGAAATAAAGATGTAACTCTGTGAGATGAATTCACAGAACACTAAGCAGTTTCTCAGAAAGCTTTTTTCCAGATTTCATCTGAGGATATTTCCTTTTTCGTCATAGCCCTCTATGCGCTTCCAAATATCACTTTGCCAATTCCACAAGAACTGTCTTAGCGAAAGACTTCTTGAGGGGAAAGCTGTAACTCTGTGAGATGATTTCACAGAAAACAAAGAAGTTTCTCAGAAAGCTTCTTTCTCTTTGTTATCGGAGGATATTTCCTTTGACCCTATCGTCTTCTAAGGGATCCGAAATATCTGTTCTCAGATTCCACAGAAATAAGGCTAGCAAAGAGATCCAAGAAATACAGATGTAACTCTGTGAGATGAATTAACAGAACACTAAGCAGGTTCTCAGAAAGATTCTTTCCAGATTTCATCTGAGGATATTTCCTTTTTCACCATTGCCCTCTATGAGCTTCCAAATATCACTTTGCCAATTCCACAAGAATTGTCTTAGCGAAAGGCTTCTTTAGGAGAAAGCTGTAACTCTGTGAGATGATTTCACAGAACACAATGAAGTTTCTCAGAAAGCTTCTCTCTCTCTTTCTTATCGGAGGATATTTTCTTTGGCCCCAGAGTCTTCAAAGGGATCCGAAATATCTGTTCTCAGATTCCACAGAAATAAGGCTAGCAAAGAGTTCCACGAAATACAGATGTAACTCTGTGAGATGAATTAACAGAACACTAAGCAGTTTCTAAGAAAGCTTCTTTCCAGATTTCATCTTAGGATATTTCCTTTTTCACCACAGCCCTCTAAGGGCTTTCAAATATCACTTTGCCAATTCCACAAGAACTGACTTAGTGAAAGGCTTCTTGACGGGAAAGCTGTAACTCTGTGAGATGATTTCACAGAACACAAAGAAGTTTGTCAGAAAGCTTCTTTCTCTTTTTTATTGGAGGATATTTCCTTTGGCCCTGTAGTCTTCAAAGGGATCCGAAATATCTGTTCTCAGATTCCACAGAAATAAGGCTAGCAAAGAGATCCACGAAATACAGATGTAACTCTGTGAGATGAATTAACAGAACACTAAGCAGTTTCTCAGAAAGCTTCTTTCCAGATTTCATCTGAGGCTATTTCCTTTTTCACCATAGCCCTCTAGGGGCTTCCAAATATCACTTTGCCAATTCCACAAGAACTGTCTTAGTGAAAAGCTTCCTGTGGGTAAAGCTGTAACTCTGTTAGATGATTTCACAGAACACAAAGGAGATTCTCAGAAAGCTTCTTTCTCTTTGTTATCGGAGGATATTTCCTTGGCCCTATAGTCTTCAAAATGATCCGAAATATCTGTTCTCAGATTCCACAGAAATAAGGCTAGCAAAGAGATCCACGAAATACAGATGTAACACTCTGAGATGAATTAAAAGAACACTAAGCAGTTTCTCAGAAAGCTTCTTTCCAGATTTCATCTGAGGATATTTCCTTTTTCATCATAGCCCTCTAGGCGCTTTCAAATATCACTTTGCCAATTCCACAAGAACTGTCTTAGCGAAAGGCTTCTTGAGGGGAAAGCTGTAACTCTGAGAGATGATTTCACAGAACTCAAAGAAGTTTCTCAGAAAGCTTCTTTCTCTTCGTTATCGGAGGATATTTCCTTTGGCCCTAGAATCTTCAAAGGGATCCGAAATATCTGTTCTCAGATTCCACAGAAATAAGGCTAACAAAGAGATCCAAGAAATACAGATGTAAATCTGTGAGATGAATTAACAGAACACTAAGCAGTTTCTCAGAAAGGTTCTTTCCAGATTTCATCTGAGGATATTTCCTTTTTCAACATAGCCGTCTATGGGCTTCGAAATATCACTTTGCCAATTCCACAAGAACTGTCTTAGCGAAAGCCTTCATGAAGGGAAAACTGTAACTCTGTGAGATGATTTCACAGAACACAAAGAAGTTTCTCAGAAAGCTTCTTTCTCTTTGTTATCGGAGGATATTTCCTTTGGTTCTATTGTCTTCTAAGGGATCCGAAATATCTCTTCTCAGATTCCACAGAAATAAGGCTAGCAAAGAGATCCACGAAATACAGATGTAACCCTGTGAGATGAATTAACAGAACACTAAGCAGTTTCTCAGAAAGCTTCTTTCCAGATTTCATCTTAGGATATTCCCTTTTTCACCACAGCCCTTTATGGGCTTTCAAATATCACTTTGCCAATTCCACAAGAACTGACATAGTGAAAGGCTTCTTGACGGGAAAGCTGTAACTCTGTGAGATGATTTCACAGAACACAAAGAAGTTTGTCAGAAAGCTTCTTTCTCTTTTTTATCGGAGGATATTTCCTCTGGCCCTATAGTCTTCAAAGGGATCCGAAATATCTGTTCTCAGATTCCACAGAAATAAGGCTAGCAAAGAGATCCACGAAATGCAGATGTAAATCTGTGAGATGAATTAACGGAACACTAAGCAGTTTCTCAGAAAGGTTCTTTCCAGATTTCATCTGAGGATATTTCCTTTTTCAACTTAGCCCTCTATGGGCTTCCAAATATCACTTTGCCAATTACACAAGAACTGTCTTAGCGAAAGCCTTCATGAAGGGAAAACTGTTACTCTGTGAGATGATTTCACAGAACACAAAGAAGTTTCTCAGAAAGCTTCTTTCTCTTTGTTATCGGAGGATATTTCCTTTGGCAATATAGTCTTCAAAGGGATCCGAAATGTCTCTTCTCAGATTCCACAATAATAAGACTAGCAAAAAGTTCCACGAAATAAAGATGTAACTCAGTGAGATTAATTAACAGAACACTAAGGAGTTTCTCAGAAAGCTTCTTTCCAGATTTCATCGGAGGATATTTCCTTTTTCACCATAGACCTTTATGGGCTTCCAAATATCACTTTCCCAATTCCACAGGAACTGTCCTAGAGAAAGTCTTCTTGAGGGAAAAGCTGTAACTCTGTGAGATGATCTCACAAAACACAAAGAAGTTTCTCCGAAAGCTTTTTTCTCTTTGTTATCGGAGGATATTTCCTTTGGCCCTATAGTCTTCAAAGGGAACCGAAATATCTGTTCTCAGATTCCACAGAAATAAGGCTAGCAAAGAGATCCACGAAATAGAGATGTAACTCTGTGAGATGAATTAAAAGAACACTAAGCAGTTTCTCAGAAAGCTTCTTTCCAGATTTCATCTGAGGATATTTCCTTTTTCACCATAGCCCTCTTTCGGCTCACAAATATCACTTTGCCAATTCCACAAGAACTGTCTTAGCGAAAGGCTTCTTGTGGGTACAGCTGTAACTCTGTGAGATGATTTCACAGAACACAAAGGAGTTTCTCAGAAAGCTTCTTTCTCTTTGTTATCGGAGGATATTTCCTTAGGCCCTATAGTCTTCAAAGGGATCCGAAATATCTGTTCTCAGATTCCACAGAAATAAGGCTAGCAAAGAGATCCACGAAATACAGATGTAACTCTGTGAGATGAATTAACAGAACACTAAGCAGTTTCTCAGAAAGCTTCTTTCCAGATTTCTTCTGAGGATATTTCCTTTTTCACCGTAGCCCTCTATGGGCTTCCAAATATCACTTTGCCAATTCCACAAGAACTGTCTTAGCGAAAGGCTTCTTGAGGGGAAAGCTGTAACTCTGTGAGATGATTTCACAGAACACAAAGAAGTTTCTCATGAAGCTATTTTCTCTTTGTTATCGGAGGATATTTCCTTTGGCAATATAGTCTTCAAAGGGATCCGAAATGTCTCTTCTCAGATTCCACAATAATAAGACTAGCAAAAAGATCCACGAAATACAGATGTAACTCTGTGAGATGAATTAACAGAACACTAAGCAGTTTCTCAGAAAGCTTCTTTCCAGATTTCATCGGAGGATATTTCCTTTTTCACCATAGCCCTCTATGGGCTTCCAAATATCACTTTGCCAATTCCACAAGAAGTGTCTTAGCAAAAGGCTTATTGATGGTAAAGCTGTAACTCTGTGAGTTGATTTCACAGAACACAAAGAAGTTTCTCAGAAAGCTTCTTTCTCTCTGTTATCGGAGGATATTTCCTTAGGCCCTATAGTCTTCAAAGGGATCCGAAATATCTGTACTCAGATTCCACAGAAATAAGGCTACCAAGAGATCCACGAAATACAGATGTAACTCTGTGAGATGAATTAACAGAACACTAAGCAGTTTCTCAGAAAGCTTCTTTCCAGATTTCATCTGAGGATATTTCCTTTTTCACCATAGCCCTCTATGGGCTTCCAAATATCACTTTGCCAATTCCACAAGAACTCTCTTAGCGAAAGGCTTCTTGAGGGGAAAGCTGTAACTCTGAGAGATGATTTCACAGAACACAAAGAAGTTTCTCAGAAAGCTACTTTTTCTTTGTTATCGGAGGATATTTCCTTTGGCCCTATAGTCTTCACAGGGATCGGAATATCTGTTCTCAGATTCCACAATAATAAGACTAGTAAAGAGATCCACGAAATACAGATGTAACTCTGTGAGATGAATTAACAGAACACTAAGCAGTTTCTCAAAAAGCTTCTTTCCAGATTTCATCTTAGGATATTTCCTTTTTCACAATAGACCTCTATGGGCTTCCAAATATCACTTTCCCAATTCCACAAGAACTGTCCTAGAGAAAGGCTTCTGGAGGGGAAAGGTGTAACTCTGAGAGATGATCTCACAGAACACAAAGAAGTTTCTCGGAAAGCTTCTTTTACTTTGTTAACAGAGGATATTTCCTTTGGCCCTATAGTCTTCAAATGGATCCGAAATATCTGTTCTCAGATTCCACAGAAATAAGGCTAGCAAAGAGATCCACGAAATTCATATTTAACTCTGTGAGATGAATTAACAGAACACTAAGCAGTTTCTCAGAAAGCTTCTTTCCAGATTTCATCTTAGGATATTTCCTTTTTCACAACAGCCCTCTATGGGCTTCCAAATATCACTTTGCCAATTCCACAAGAACTGTCTTAGCGAAAGGCTTCTTGAGGGGAAAGCTGTAACTCTGTGAGATGATTTCACAGAACACAAAGGAGTTTCTCAGAAAGCTTCTTTCTCTCTGTTATCGGAGGATATTTCCTTAGGCCCTATAGTCTTCAAAGGGATCCGAAATATCTGTTCTCAGATTCAACAGAAATAAGGATAGCAAAGAGATCCACGAAATACAGATGTAACTCTGCGAGATGAATTAACAGAACACTAAGCAGTTTCTCAGAAAGCTTCTTTCCAGATTTCATCTGAGGATATTTCCTTTTTCACCGTAGCCCTCTATGGGCTTCCAAATATCACTTTGCAATTCCACAAGAACTGTCTTAGCAAAAGGCTTCTTAAGGGGAAATCTGTAACTCTGTGAGATGATTTCACAGAACACAAAGAAGTTTCTCAGAATGCTTCTTTCCTTTCGTTATCGGAGGATATATCCTTTGGCCCTAGAGTCTTCAAAGGGATCCGAAATATCTGTTCTCAGATTCCACAGAAATAAGGCTAGCAAAGAGATCCACGAAATACAGATGTAATTCTGTGAGATGAATTAACAGAACACTAAGCAGTTTCTCAGAAAGCTTCTTTCCAGATTTCATCTGAGGATATTTCCTTTTTCACAATAGACCTCTATGGGCTTCCAAATATCACTTTGCCAATTCCACAAGAACTGTCCTAGAGAAAGGCTTCCTGAGGGGAAAGGTGTAACTCTGTGAGATGATCTCACAGAACACAAAGAAGTTTATCGGAAAGCTTCTTTCTCTTTGTTATCGGAGGATATTTCCTTTGGCCCAATAGTCTTCAAAGGGATCCGAAATATCTGTTCTCAGATTCCACAGAAATAAGGCTAGCAAAGAGATCCACGAAATACAGATGTACCTCTGTGAGATGAATTAACAAAACACTAAGCAGTTTCTCAGAAAGCTTCTTTCCAGATTTCATCTGAGGATATTTCCTTTTTCACCATAGACCTCTATGGGCTTCCAAATATCACTTTGCCAATTCCACAAGAACTGTCTTAGCGAAAGGCTTCTTGAGGGGAAAGCTGTAACTCTGTTGGATGATTTCACAGAACACAAAGAAGTTTCTCAGAAAGCTTCTTTCTCTTTGTTATCGGAGGATATTTCCTTTGGCGCTATAGTCTTCAAAGGGAACCGAAATATCTGTTCTCAGATTCCACAGAAATAAGGCTAGCAAAGAGATCCACGAAATTCATATGTAACTCTGTGAGATGAATTAACAGAACACTAAGCAGTTTCTCAGAAAGTTTCTTTCCAGATTTCATCTGAGGATATTTCCTTTTTCACCATAGCCCTCTTTGGGCTTCCAAATATCACTTTGCCAATTCCACAAGAACTGTCTTAGCGGAAGGCTTCTTGAAGGGAAAGCTGTAACACTGTTGGATGATTTCACAGAACACGAAGAAGTTTCTCAGAAATTTTCTTTCTCTTTGTTATCGGAGGATATTTCCTTTGGCCTATAGTCTTCATAGGGAAATGAAATATCTGTTCTCAGATTCCACAATAATAAGACTAGCAAAGAGATCCACGAAATACAGATGTGTATCTGTGAGATGAATTAACAGAACACTAAGCAGTTTCTCAGAAAACTTCTTTCCAGATTTTTTCTGAGGATATTTCCTTTTTCACCGTAGCCCTCTATGCGCTTCCAAATATCACTTTGACAATTCCACAAGAACTGTCTTAGCGGAAGGCTTCTTGAGGGGAAAGCTGTAACTCTGTGAGATGATTTCACAGAACACAAAGGAGTTTCTCAGAAAGCTTCTTTCTCTCTGTTATCGGAGGATATTTCCTTAGGCCCTATAGTCTTCAAAGGGATCCGAAATATCTGTTCTCAGATTCAACAGAAATAAGGATAGCAAAGAGATCCACGAAATACAGATGTAACTCTGTGAGATGAATTAACAGAACACTAAGCAGTTTCTCAGAAAGCTTCTTTCCAGATTTCATCTGAGGATATTTCCTTTTTCACCGTAGCCCTCTATGGGCTTCCAAATATCACTTTGCAATTCCACAAGAACTGTCTTAGCAAAAGGCTTCTTAAGGGGAAATCTGTAACTCTGTGAGATGATTTCACAGAACACAAAGAAGTTTCTCAGAAAGCTTCTTTCCTTTCGTTATCGGAGGATATATCCTTTGGCCCTAGAGTCTTCAAAGGGATCCGAAATATCTGTTCTCAGATTCCACAATAATAAGATTGGCAAAGAGATCCACGAAATACAGATGTAACTCTGTGAGATGAATTAACAGAACACTAAGCAGTTTCTCAGAAAGCTTCTTTCCAGATTTCATTTGAGGATATTTTCTTTTTCACCATAGTCCTCTATGGGCTTCCAAATATCACTTTCCCAATTTCACAAGAACTGTCCTAGAGAAAGGCTTCTTGAGGGGAAAGCTGTATCTCTGTGAGATGATTTCAAAGAACACAAAGAAGTTTCTCGGAAAGCTTCTTTCTCTTTGTTATCGGAGGATATTTCCTTTGGCCCTATAGTCTTCTAAGGGATCCGAAATATCTGTTCTCAGATTCCAAAGAAATAAGGCTAGCAAAGAGATCCACGAAATACAGATGTAACTCTGTGAGATGAATTAACAGAACACTAAGCAGTTTCTCAGAAAGCTTCTTTCCAGATTTCATCTGAGGATATTTCCTTTTTCACCGTTGTCCTCTAGGCGCTTCCAAATATCACTTTGTCAATTCCACAAGAACTGTCTTAGCGCAAGGCTACTTGAGGGGAAAGCTGTAACTCTGTTGGATGATTTCACAGAACACAAAGAAGTTTCTCAGAAATTTTCTTTCTCTTTGTTATCGGAGGATATTTCCTTTGGCCTATAGTCTTCATAGGGAAATGAAATATCTGTTCTCAGATTCCACAGTAATAAGAATAGCAAAGAGATCCACGAAATATAGATGTAATTCTGTGAGATGAATTAACAGAACACTAAGCAGTTTCTCAGAAAACTTCTTTCCAGATTTCATCTGAGGATATTTCCTTTTTCACCGTAGCCCTCTATGCGCTTCCAAATATCACTTTGACAATTCCACAAGAACTGTCTTAGCGGAAGGCTTCTTGAGGGGAAAGCTGTAACTCTGTTGGATGATTTCGCAGAACTCAAGAAGTTTCTCAGAAAGCTTCTTTCTCTTTGTTATCGGAGGATATTTCCTTTGGCCTATAGTCTTCAAAGGGAAACGAAATATCTGTTCTCAGATTCCACAATAATAAGACTAGCAAAGAGATCCACGAAATACCGATGTAACTCTGTGAGATGAATTAACAGAACACTAAGCAGTTTCTCGGAAAGCTTCTTTCCACATTTCATCTGAGGATATTTCCTTTTTCACTTAGCCCTCTATGCGCTTCCAAATATCACTTTGCCAATTCCACAAGAACTGTCTTACCGAAAGGCTTCTTGAGGGGAAAGATGTAACTCTGTGAGATTATTTCACAGAACACAAAGAAGTTTCTCGGAAAGCTTCTTTCTCTTTGTTATCGGAGGATATTTCCTTTTGCCCTATAGTCTTCTAAGGGATCCGAAATATCTGTTCTCAGATTCCACAGAAATAAGGCTAGCAAAGAGATGCACGAAATACAGATGTAATTCTGTGAGATGAATTAATACAACACTAAGCAGTTTCTCAGAAACCTTCTTTCCACATTTCAACTGAGGATATTTCCTTTTTCACCATTGCCCTCTATGGGCTTCCAAATATCACTTTGCCAATTCCACAAGAACTGTCTTAGCGGAAGGCTTCTTGAGGGGAAAGCTGTAACACTGTTGGATGATTTCACAGAACACAAAGAAGTTTCTCAGAAATTTTCTTTCTCTTTGTTATCGGAGGATATTTCCTTTGGCCTATAGTCTTCATAGGGAAATGAAATATCTGTTCTCAGATTCCACAATAATAAGACTAGCAAAGAGATCCACGAAATACAGATGTAATTCTGTGAGATGAATTAACAGAACACTAAGCAGTTTCTCAGAAAACTTCTTTCCAGATTTCATCTGAGGATATTTCCTTTTTCACCGTAGCCCTCTATGCGCTTCCAAATATCACTTTGACAATTCCACAACAACTGTCTTAGCGGAAGGCTTCTTGTGGGGTAAGCTGTAACTCTGTTGGATGATTTCGCAGAACTCAAAGAAGTTTCTCAGAAAGCTTCTTTCTCTTTGTTATCGGAGGTTATTTCCTTTGGCCTATAGTCTTCAAAGGGAAACGAAATATCTGTTCTCAGATTCCATAATAATAAGACTAGCAAAGAGATCCACGAAATACAGATGTAACTCTGTGAAATGAATTAACAGAACACTAAGCTGTTTCTCGGAAAGCTTCTTTCCACATTTCATCTGAGGATATTTCCTTTTTCACTTAGCCCTCTATGCGCTTCCAATTATCACTTTGCCAATTCCACAAGCACTGTCTTACCGAAAGGCTTCTTGAGGGGAAAGCTGTAACTCTGTGAGATTATTTCACAGAACACAAAGAAGTTTCTCGGAAAACTTCTTTCTCTTTGTTATCGGAGGATATTTCCTTTGGCCCTATAGTCTTCAAAGGGAAACGAAATATCTGTTCTCAGATTCCACAATAATAAGATTGGCAAAGAGATCCACGAAATACAGATGTAACTCAGTGAGATGAATTAACAGAACACTAAGCAGTTTCTCAGAAAGCTTCTTTCCAGATTTCATCTGATGATATTTCCTTTTTCACAATAGACCTCTATGGGCTTCGAAATATCACTTTCCCAATTCCACAAGAACTGTCCTAGAGAAAGGCTTCTTGAGGGGAAAGGTGTAACTCTGTGAGATGATCTCACAGAACACAAAGAAGTTTATCAGAAAGCTTCTTTCTCTTTGTTATCGGAGGATATTTCCTTTGGCCCTATAGTCTTCAAAGGGATCTGAAGTATCTCTTCTCAGATTCCACAGAAATAAGGCTAGCAAGGGATCCACGAAATACAGATGTAACTCTGTGAGATGAATTAACAGAACACTAAGCAGTTTCTCAGAAAGCTTCTTTCCAGATTTCATCTGAGGATATTTCCTTTTTCACCATAGCCCTCTATGGGCCTCCTAATATCATTTTGCCAATTCCAAAAGAACTGTCTTAGCGAAAGGCTTCTTGAGGGGAAAGCTGTAACTCTGTGAGATGATTTCACAGAACACAAAGAAGTTTCTCGGAAAGCTTCTTTCTCTTTGTTATCGGAGGATATTTCCTTTTGACCTATAGTCTTCTAAGGGATCCGAAATATCTGTTCTCAGATTCCACAGAAATAAGGCTAGCAAAGAGATCCACGAAATACAGATGTAATTCTGTGAGATGAATTAACAGAACACTAAGCAGTTTCTCAGAAACCTTCTTTCCACATTTCATCTGAGGATATTTCCTTTTTCACCATAGCCCTCTTTGGGCTTCCAAATATCACTTTGCCAATTCCACAACAACTGTCTTAGCGGAAGGCTTCTTGAGGGGAAAGCTGTAACTCTGTGAGATGATCTCACAGAACACAAAGAAGTTTCTCAGAAAGCTTCTTTCTCTTTGTTATCGGAGGATATTTCCTTTGGCCCTATAGTCTTCTAAGGGATCCGAAATATCTGTTCTCAGATTCCACAGAAATAAGGCTAGCAAAGAGATCCACCAAATACAGATGTAACTCTGTGAGATGAATTAACAGAACACTAAGCAGTTTCTCAGAAAGCTTCTTTCCAGATTTCATCTGAGCATATTTCCTTTTTCATCATAGCCCTCTATGCGCTTCCAAATATCACTTTGCCAATTCCACAAGAACTGTCTTAGCGAAAGGCTTCTGGAGGGGAAAGCTGTAACTCTGTGAGATGATTTCACAGAACACAAAGAAGTTTCTCAGAAAGCTTCTTTCTCTTTGTTATCGGAGGATATTTCCTTTGGCCCTATAGTCTTCAAAGGGAAACGAAATATCTGTTCTCAGATTCCACAATAATAAGATTGGCAAAGAGATCCACGAAATACAGATGTAACTCTGTGAGATGAATTAACAGAACACTAAGCAGTTTCTTAGAAAGCTTCTTTCCAGATTTCATCTGAGGATATTTCCTTTTTCACAATAGACCTCTATGGGCTTCCAAATATCACTTTCCCAATTCCACAAGAACTGTCCTAGAGAAAGGCTTCTTGAGGGGAAAGGTGTAACTCTGTGAGATGATCTCACAGAACACAAAGAAGTTTATCAGAAAGCTTCTTTCTCTTTGTTATCGGAGGTTATTTCCTTTGGCCCTATAGTCTTCAAAGGGATCTGAAGTATCTCTTCTCAGATTCCACAGAAATAAGGCTAGCAAGGGATCCACGAAATACAGATGTAACTCTGTGAGATGAATTAACAGAACACTAAGCAGTTTCTCAGAAAGCTTCTTTCCAGATTTCATCTGAGGATATTTACTTTTTCACCATAGCCCTCTATGGGCCTCCTAATATCATTTTGCCAATTCCAAAAGAACTGTCTTAGCGAAAGGCTTCTTGAGGGGAAAGCTGTAATTCTGTGAGATGATTTCACAGAACACAAAGAAGTTTCTCGGAAAGCTTCTTTCTCTTTGTTATCGGAGGATATTTCCTTTTGCCCTATAGTCTTCTAAGGGATCCGAAATATCTGTTCTCAGATTCCACAGAAATAAGGCTAGCAAAGAGATCCACGAAATACAGATGTAATTCTGAGAGATGAATTAACAGAACACTAAGCAGTTTCTCAGAAACCTTCTTTCCACATTTCATCTGAGGATATTTCCTTTTTCAACATAGACCTCTAAGGGCTTCCAAATATCACTTGCCCAATTCCACAAGAACTGTCCTAGAGAAAGGCTTCTTGAGGGGGAAGCTGTAACTCTGTGAGATGATTTCACAGAACACAAAGAAGTTTCTCGGAAAGCTTCTTTCTCTTTGTTATCGGAGGATATTTCCTTTGGACCTATAGTCTTCAAAGGGATCCGAAATATCTGTTCTCAGATTCCACAGAAATAAGGCTAGCAAAGAGATCCACGAAATACAGATGTAACTCTGTGAGGTAAATAACAGAACACTAAGCAGTTTCTCAGAAAGCTTCTTTCCAGATTTCATCTGAGGATATTTCCTTTTTCATCATAGCCCTCTATGCGCTTCCAAATATCACTTTGCCAATTCCACAAGAACTGTCTTAGCGAAAGGCTTCTTGAGGGTAAAGCTGTAACTCTGTGAGATGATTTCACAGAACACAAAGAAGTTTCTCAGAAAGCTTCTTTCTCTTTGTTTTCGGAGGATATTTCCTTTGGCCCTATAGTCTTCAAAGGGAAACGAAATATCTGTTCTCAGATTCCACAATAATAAGATTGGCAAAGAGATCCACGAAATACAGATGTAACTCTGTGAGATGAATTAACAGAACACTAAGCAGTTTCTCAGAAAGCTTCTTTCCAGATTTCATCTGAGGATATTTCCTTTTTCACAATAGACCTCTATGGGCTTCCAAATATCACTTTCCCAATTCCACAAGAACTGTCCTAGAGAAAGGCTTCTTGAGGGGAAAGGTGTAACTCTGTGAGATGATCTCACAGAACACAAAGAAGTTTATCGGAAAGCCTCTTTCTCTTTGTTATCAGAGGATATTTCCTTTGACCCTATAGTCTTCAAAGGGATCTGAAGTATCTGTTCTCAGATTCCACAGAAATAAGGCTAGCAAAGAGATCCACGAAATACAGATGTAACTCTGTGAGATGAATTAAGAGAACACTAAGCAGTTTCTCAGAAAGCTTCTTTCCAGATTTCATCTGAGGATATTTCCTTTTTCACCATAGCCCTCTATGGGCCTCCTAATATCATTTTGCCAATTCCACAAGAACTGTCTTAGCCAAAGGCTTCTTGAGGGGAAAGCTGTAACTCTGTGAGATGATTTCACAGAACACAAAGAAGTTTCTCGGAAAGCTTCTTTCTCTGTGTTATCGGAGGATATTTCCTTTTGCCCTTTAGTCTTCTAAGGGATCCGAAATATCTGTTCTCAGATTCCACAGAAATAAGGCTAGCAAAGAGATCCACGAAATACAGATGTAATTCTGTGAGATGAATTAACAGAACACTAAGCAGTTTCTCAGAAACCTTCTTTCCACATTTCATCTGAGGATATTTCCTTTTTCACCATAGCCCTCTTTGGGCTTCCAAATATCACTTTGCCAATTCCACAACAACTGTCTTAGCGGAAGGCTTCTTGAGGGGAAAGCTGTAACTCTGTGAGATGATCTCACAGAACACAAAGAAGTTTCTCAGAAAGCTTCTTTCTCTTTGTTATCGGAGGATATTTCCTTTGGCCCTATAGTCTTCAAAGGGATCCAAAATATCTGTTCTCAGATTCCACAGAAATAAGGCTAGCAAAGAGATCCACGAAATACAGATGTAACTCTGTGAGATGAATTAACAGAACACTAAGCAGTTTCTCAGAAAGCTTCTTTCCAGATTTCATCTGAGCATATTTCCTTTTTCATCATAGCCCTCTATGCGCTTCCAAATATCACTTTGCCAATTCCACAAGAACTGTCTTAGCGAAAGGCTTCTGGAGGGGAAAGCTGTAACTCTGTGAGATGATTTCACAGAACACAAAGAAGTTTCTCAGAAAGCTTCTTTCTCTTTGTTATCGGAGGATATTTCCTTTGGCCCTATAGTCTTCAAAGGGAAACGAAATATCTGTTCTCAGATTCCACAATAATAAGATTGGCAAAGAGATCCACGAAATACAGATGTAACTCTGTGAGATGAATTAACAGAACACTAAGCAGTTTCTCAGAAAGCTTCTTTCCAGATTTCATCTGAGGATATTTCCTTTTTCACAATAGACCTCTATGGGCTTCCAAATATCACTTTCCCAATTCCACAAGAACTGTCCTAGAGAAAGGCTTCTTGAGGGGAAAGGTGTAACTCTGTGAGATGATCTCACAGAACACAAAGAAGTTTATCAGAAAGCTTCTTTCTCTTTGTTATCGGAGGATATTTCCTTTGGCCCTATAGTCTTCAAAGGGATCTGAAGTATCTCTTCTCAGAATCCACAGAAATAAGGCTAGCAAGGGATCCACGAAATACAGATGTAACTCTGTGAGATGAATTAACAGAACGCTAAGCAGTTTCTCAGAAAGCTTCTTTCCAGATTTCATCTGAGGATATTTCCTTTTTCACCGTAGCCCTCTATGGGCCTCCTAATATCATTTTGCCAATTCCACAAGAACTGTCTTAGCCAAAGGCTTCTTGAGGGGAAAGCTGTAACTCTGTGAGATGATTTCACAGAACACAAAGAAGTTTCTCGGAAAGCTTCTTTCTCTTTGTTATCGGAGGATATTTCCTTTTGCCCTATAGTCTTCTAAGGGATCCGAAATATCTGTTCTCAGATTCCACAGAAATAAGGCTAGCAAAGAGATCCACGAAATACAGATGTAATTCTGTTAGATGAATTAACAGAACACTAAGCAGTTTCTCAGAAACCTTCTTTCCACATTTCATCTGAGGATATTTCCTTTTTCAACATAGACCTCTAAGGGCTTCCAAATATCACTTGCCCAATTCCACAAGAACTGTCCTAGAGAAAGGCTTCTTGAGGGGGAAGCTGTAACTCTGTGAGATGATTTCACAGAACACAAAGAAGTTTCTCGGAAAGCTTCTTTCTCTTTGTTATCGGAGGATATTTCCTTTGGCCCTATAGTCTTCAAAGGGAAACGAAATATCTGTTCTCAGATTCCACAATAATAAGATTGGCAAAGAGATCCACGAAATACAGATGTAACTCTGTGAGATGAATTAACAGAACACTAAGCAGTTTCTCAGAAAGCTTCTTTCCAGATTTCATCTGAGGATATTTCCTTTTTCACAATAGACCTCTATGGGCTTCCAAATATCACTTTCCCAATTCCACAAGAACTGTCCTAGAGAAAGGCTTCTTGAGGGGAAAGGTGTAACTCTGTGAGATTATCTCACAGAACACAAAGAAGTTTATCGGAAAGCCTCTTTCTCTTTGTTATCGGAGGATATTTCCTTTGGCCCTATAGTCTTCAAAAGGATCTGAAGTATCTGTTCTCAGATTCCACAGAAATAAGGCTAGCAAAGAGATCCACGAAATACAGATGTAACTCTGTGAGATGAATTAACAGAACACTAAGCAGTTTCTCAGAAAGCTTCTTTCCAGATTTCATCTTAGGATATTTCCTTTTTCACCATAGCCCTCTATGGGCCTCCTAATATCATTTTGCCAATTCCACAAGAACTGTCTTAGCGAAAGGCTTCTTGAGGGGAAAGCTGTAACTCTGTGAGATGATTTCACAGAACACAAAGAAGTTTCTCGGAAAGCTTCTTTCTCTTTGTTATCAGAGGATATTTCCTTTTGCCCTATAGTCTTCTAAGGGATCCGAAATATCTGTTCTCAGATTCCACAGAAATAAGGCTAGCAAAGAGATCCACGAAATACAGATGTAATTCTGTGAGATGAATTAACAGAACACTAAGCAGTTTCTCAGAAAGCTTCTTTCCACATTTCATCTGAGGATATTTCCTTTTTCAACATAGACCTCTAACGGCTTCCAAATATCACTTGCCCAATTCCACAAGAACTGTCCTAGAGAAAGTCTTCTTGAGGGGGAAGGTGTAACCCTGTGAGATGATTTCACAGAACACAAAGAAGTTTCTCGGAAAGCTTCTTTCTCTTTGTTATCGGAGGATATTTCCTGTGGCCCTATAGTCTTCAAAGGGATCCGAAATATCTGTTCTCAGATTCCACAGAAATAAGGCTAGCAAAGAGATCCACGAAATACAGATGTAACTCTGTGAGATGAATTAACAGAACACTAAGCAGTTTCTCAGAAAGCTTCTTTCCAGATTTCATCTGAGGATATTTCCTTTTTCACCATTGCCCTCTATGGGCTTCCAAATATCACTTTGCCAATTCCACAAGAACTGTCTTAGCGGAAGGCTTCTTGAGGGGAAAGCTGTAAATGTGTTGGATGATTTCACAGAACACATAGAAGTTTCTCAGAAATTTTCTTTCTCTTTGTTATCGGAGGATATTTCCTTTGGCCTATAGTCTTCATAGGGAAATGAAATATCTGTTCTCAGATTCCACAATTATAAGACTAGCAAAGAGATCCACGAAATACAGATGTAATTCTGTGAGATGAATTAACAGAACACTAAGCAGTTTCTCAGAAAACTTCTTTCCAGATTTCATCTGAGCATATTTCCTTTTTCACCGTAGCCCTCTATGCGCTTTCAAATATCACTTTGACAATTCCACAAGAACTTTCTTAGCGGAAGGCTTTTTGAGGGGAAAGCTGTAACTCTGTTGGATGATTTCGCAGAACTCAAAGAAGTTTCTCAGAAAGCTTCTTTCTCTTTGTTATCGGAGGATATTTCCGTTGGCCTATAGTCTTCAAAGGGAAACGAAATATCTGTTCTCAGATTCCACAATAATAAGACTAGCAAAGAGATCCACGAAATACAGATGTAACTCTGTGAGATGAATTAACAGAACACTAAGCAGTTTCTCGGAAAGCTTCTTTCCACATTTCATCTGAGGATATTTCCTTTTACACTTAGCCCTCTATGCGCTTCCAAATATCACTTTGCCAATTCCACAAGCACTGTCTTACCGAAAGGCTTCTTGAGGGGAAAGCTGTAATTCTGTGAGATGATTTCACAGAACACAAAGAAGTTTCTCGGACAGCTTCTTTCTCTTTGTTATCGGAGGATATTTCCTTTTGCCCTATAGTCTTCTAAGGGATCCGAAATATCTGTTCTCAGATTCCACAGAAATAAGGCTAGCAAAGAGATCCACGAAATACAGATGTAATTCTGTGAGATGAATTAACAGAACACTAAGCAGTTTCTCAGAAACCTTCTTTCCACATTTCATCTGAGGATATTTCCTTTTTCACCATAGACCTCTAAGGGCTTCCAAATATCACTTGCGCAATTCCACAAGAACTGTCCTGGAGAAAGGCTTCTTGAGTGGAAAGCTGTAACTCTGTGAGATGATTTCACACAACACAAAGAAGTTTCTCGGAAAGCTTCTTTCTCTTTGTTATCGGAGGATATTTCCTTTGGCCCTATAGTCTTCAAAGGGATCCGAAATATCTGTTCTCAGATTCCACAGAAATAAGGCTAGCAAAGAGATCCACGAAATACAGATATAACTCTGTGAGATGAATTAACAGAACACTAAGCAGTTTCTCAGAAAGCTTCTTTCCAGATTTCATCTGAGGATATTTCCTTTTTCACCATTGCCCTCTATGCGCTTCCAAATATCACTTTGTCAATTCCACAAGAACTGTCTTAGCGGAAGGCTACTTGAGGGGAAAGCTGTAACTCTGTTGGATGATTTCACAGAACACAAAGAAGTTTCTCAGAAATTTTCTTTCTCTTTGTTATCGGAGGATATTTCCTTTGGTCTATAGTCTTCATAGGGAAATGAAATATCTGTTCTCAGATTCCACAATAATAAGACTAGCAAAGAGATCCACGAAATACAGATGTAATTCTGTGAGATGAATTAACAGAACACTAAGCAGTTTCTCAGAAAACTTCTTTCCAGATTTCATCTGAGGATATTTCCTTTTTCACCGAAGATATCTACGCGCTTCCAAATATCACTTTGACAATTCCACAAGAACTGTCGTAGCGGAAGGCTTCTTGAGGGGAAAGCTGTAACTCTGTTGGATGATTTCGCAGAACTCAAAGAAGTTTCTCAGAAAGCTTCTTTCTCTTTGTTATCGGAGGATATTTCCTTTGGCCTATAGTCTTCAAAGGGAAACGAAATATCTGTTCTCAGATTCCACAATAATAAGACTAGCAAAGAGATCCACGAAATACTGATGTAACTCTGTGAGATGAATTAACAGAACACTAAGCAGTTTCTCGGAAAGCTTCTTTCCACATTTCATCTGAGGATATTTCCTTTTTCACTTAGCCCTCTATGCGCTTCCAAATATCACTTTGCCAATTCCACAAGAACTGTCTTACCGAAAGGCTTCTTGAGGGGAAAGCTGTAACTCTGTGAGATTATTTCACAGAACACAAAGAAGTTTCTCGGAAAGCTTCTTTCTCTTTGTTATCGGAGGATATTTCCTTTTGCCCTATAGTCTTCTAAGGGATCCGAAATATCTGTTCTCAGATTCCACAGAAATAAGGCTAGCAAAGAGATCCACGAAATACAGATGTAATTCTGTGAGATGAATTAACAGAACACTAAGCAGTTTCTCAGAAACCTTCTTTCCACATTTCATCTGAGGATATTTCCTTTTTCACCGTAGACCTCTAAGGGCTTCCAAATATCACTTGCGCAATTCCACAAGAACTGTCCTAGAGAAAGGCTTCTTGAGGGGAAAGCTGTAACTCTGTGATATGATTTCACAGAACACAAAGAAGTTTCTCAGAAAGCTTCTTTCTCTTTGTTATCGGAGGATATTTCCTTTGGCCCTATAGTCTTCAAAGGGAAACGAAATATCTGTTCTCAGATTCCACAATAATAAGATTGGCAAAGAGATCCACGAAATACAGATGTAACTCTCTGAGATGAATTAACAGAACACTAAGCAGTTTCTCAGAAAGCTTCTTTGCAGATTTCATCTGAGGATATTTCCTTTTTCACCATAGCCCTCTTTGGGCTTCCAAATATCACTTTGCCAATTCCACAACAACTGTCTTAGCGAAAGGCTTCTTGAGGGGAAAGCTGTAACTCTGTGAGATGATCTCACAGAACACAAAGAAGTTTCTCAGAAAGCTTCTTTCTCTTTGTTATCGGAGGATATTTCCTTTGGCCCTATAGTCTTCTAAGGGATCTGAAATATCTGTTCTCAGATTCCACAGAAATAAGGCTAGCAAAGAGATCCACGAAATACAGATGTAACTCTGTGAGATGAATTAACAGAACACTAAGCAGTTTCTCAGAAAGCTTCTTTCCAGATTTCATCTGAGGATATTTACTTTTTCATCATAGCCCTCTATGCGCTTCCAAATATCACTTTGCCAATTCCACAAGAACTGTCTTAGCGAAAGGCTTCTTGAGGGGAAAGCTGTAACTCTGTGAGATGATTTCACAGAACACAAAGAAGTTTCTCAGAAAGCTTCTTTCTCTTTGTTATCGGAGGATATTTCCTTTGGCCCTATAGTCTTCAAAGGGAAACGAAATATCTGTTCTCAGATTCCACAATAATAAGATTGGCAAAGAGATCCATGAAATACAGATGTAACTCTGTGAGATGAATTAACAGAACACTAAGCAGTTTCTCTGAAAGCTTCTTTCCAGATTTCATCTGAGGATATTTCCTTTTTCACAATAGACCTCTATGGGCTTCCAAATATCACTTTCCCAATTCCACAAGAACTGTCCTAGAGAAAGGCTTCTTGAGGGGAAAGGTGTAACTCTGTGAGATGATCTCACAGAACACAAGTTTATCGGAAAGCTTCTTTCTCTTTGTTATCGGAGGATATTTCCTTTTGCCCTATAGACTTCAAAGGGATCTGAAGTATCTGTTCTCAGATTCCACAGAAATAAGGCTAGCAAAGAGATCCACGAAATACCGATAGAACTCTGTGAGATGAATTAACAGAACACTAAGCAGTTTCTCAGAAAGGTTCTTTCCAGATTTCATCTGAGGATATTTCCTTTTTCACCATAGCCCTCTATGGGCTTCCTAATATCATTTTGCCAATTCCACAAGAACTGTCTTAGCGAAAGGCTTCTTGAGGGGAAAGCTGTAACTCTGTGAGATGATTTCACAGAACACAAAGAAGTTTCTCGGAAAGATTCTTTCTCTTTGTTATCGGAGGATATTTCCTTTTGCCCTATCGTCTTCTAAGGGATCCGAAATATCTGTTCTCAGATTCCACAATAATAAGGCTAGCAAAGAGATCCACGAAATACAGATGTAATTCTGTGAGATGAATTAACAGAACACTAAGCAGTTTCTCAGAAACCTTCTTTCCACATTTCATCTGAGGATATTTCCTTTTTCAACATAGAACTCTAAGGGCTTCCAAATATCACTTGCCCAATTCCACAAGAACTGTCCTAGAGAAAGGCTTCTTGAGGGGAAAGCTGTAACTCTGTGAGATGATTTCACAGAACACAAAGAAGTTTCTCAGAAAGCTTCTTTCTCTTTGTTATCGGAGGATATTTCCTTTGGCCCTATAGTCTTCAAAGGGATCCGAAATATCTGTTCTCAGATTCCACAGAAATAAGGCTAGCAAAGAGATCCACGAAATACAGATGTAACTCTGTGAGATGAATTAACAGAACAATAAGCAGTTTCCCAGAAAGCTTCTTTCCAGATTTCATCTGAGGATATTTCCTTTTTCACCATTGCCCTCTATGCGCTTCCAAATATCACTTTGCCAATTCCACAAGAACTGTCTTAGTGGAAGGCTTCTTGAGGGGAAAGCTGTAACTCTGTTGGATGATTTCACAGAACACAAAGAAGTTTCTCAGAAAGCTTCTTTCTCTTTGTTATCGGAGGATATTTCCTTTGGCCTGTAGTCTTCATAGGGAAATGAAATATCTGTTCTCAGATTCCACAATAATAAGACTAGCAAAGAAATCCACGAAACACAGATGTAATTCTGTGAGATGAATTAACAGAACACTAAGCAGTTTCTCAAAAAACTTCTTTCCAGATTTCATCTGAGCATATTTCCTTTTTCACCGTAGCCCTCTATGCGCTTCCAAATATCACTTTGACAATTCCACAAGAACTGTCTTAGCGGAAGGCTTCTTGAGGGGAAAGCTGTAACTCTGTTGGATGATTTCGCAGAACTCAAAGAAGTTTGTCAGAAAGCTTCTTTCTCTTTGTTTTCGGAGGATATTTCCTTTGGCCTATAGTCTTCAAAGGGAAACGAAATATCTGTTCTCAGATAACACAATAATAAGACTAGCAAATATATCCACGAAATACAGATGTAACTCTGTGAGATGAATTAACAGAACACTAAGCAGTTTCTCGGAAAGCTTCTTTCCACATTTCATCTGAGGATATTTCCTTTTACACTTAGCCCTCTATGCGCTTCCAAATATCACTTTGCCAATTCCACAAGCACTGTCTTACCGAAAGGCTTCTTGAGGGGAAAGCTGTAACTCTGTGAGATTATTTCACAGAACACAAAGAAGTTTCTCGGAAAGCTTCTTTCTCTTTGTTATCGGAGGATATTTCCTTTGGCCCTATAGTCTTCAAAGGGATCCGAAATATCTGTTCTCAGATTCCACAGAAATAAGGCTAGCAAAGAGATCCACGAAATACAGATATAACTCTGTGAGATGAATTAACAGAACACTAAGCAGTTTCTCAGAAAGCTTCTTTCCAGATTTCATCTGAGGATATTTCCTTTTTCACCATTGCCCTCTATGCGCTTCCAAATATCACTTTGTCAATTCCACAAGAACTGTCTTAGCGGAAGGCTACTTGAGGGGAAAGCTGTAACTCTGTTGGATGATTTCACAGAACACAAAGAAGTTTCTCAGAAATTTTCTTTCTCTTTGTTATCGGAGGATATTTCCTTTGGTCTATAGTCTTCATAGGGAAATGAAATATCTGTTCTCAGATTCCACAATAATAAGACTAGCAAAGAGATCCACGAAATACAGATGTAATTCTGTGAGATGAATTAACAGAACACTAAGCAGTTTCTCAGAAAACTTCTTTCCAGATTTCATCTGAGGATATTTCCTTTTTCACCGAAGATATCTACGCGCTTCCAAATATCACTTTGACAATTCCACAAGAACTGTCGTAGCGGAAGGCTTCTTGAGGGGAAAGCTGTAACTCTGTTGGATGATTTCGCAGAACTCAAAGAAGTTTCTCAGAAAGCTTCTTTCTCTTTGTTATCGGAGGATATTTCCTTTGGCCTATAGTCTTCAAAGGGAAACGAAATATCTGTTCTCAGATTCCACAATAATAAGACTAGCAAAGAGATCCACGAAATACTGATGTAACTCTGTGAGATGAATTAACAGAACACTAAGCAGTTTCTCGGAAAGCTTCTTTCCACATTTCATCTGAGGATATTTCCTTTTTCACTTAGCCCTCTATGCGCTTCCAAATATCACTTTGCCAATTCCACAAGAACTGTCTTACCGAAAGGCTTCTTGAGGGGAAAGCTGTAACTCTGTGAGATTATTTCACAGAACACAAAGAAGTTTCTCGGAAAGCTTCTTTCTCTTTGTTATCGGAGGATATTTCCTTTTGCCCTATAGTCTTCTAAGGGATCCGAAATATCTGTTCTCAGATTCCACAGAAATAAGGCTAGCAAAGAGATCCACGAAATACAGATGTAATTCTGTGAGATGAATTAACAGAACACTAAGCAGTTTCTCAGAAACCTTCTTTCCACATTTCATCTGAGGATATTTCCTTTTTCACCGTAGACCTCTAAGGGCTTCCAAATATCACTTGCGCAATTCCACAAGAACTGTCCTAGAGAAAGGCTTCTTGAGGGGAAAGCTGTAACTCTGTGATATGATTTCACAGAACACAAAGAAGTTTCTCAGAAAGCTTCTTTCTCTTTGTTATCGGAGGATATTTCCTTTGGCCCTATAGTCTTCAAAGGGAAACGAAATATCTGTTCTCAGATTCCACAATAATAAGATTGGCAAAGAGATCCACGAAATACAGATGTAACTCTCTGAGATGAATTAACAGAACACTAAGCAGTTTCTCAGAAAGCTTCTTTGCAGATTTCATCTGAGGATATTTCCTTTTTCACCATAGCCCTCTTTGGGCTTCCAAATATCACTTTGCCAATTCCACAACAACTGTCTTAGCGAAAGGCTTCTTGAGGGGAAAGCTGTAACTCTGTGAGATGATCTCACAGAACACAAAGAAGTTTCTCAGAAAGCTTCTTTCTCTTTGTTATCGGAGGATATTTCCTTTGGCCCTATAGTCTTCTAAGGGATCTGAAATATCTGTTCTCAGATTCCACAGAAATAAGGCTAGCAAAGAGATCCACGAAATACAGATGTAACTCTGTGAGATGAATTAACAGAACACTAAGCAGTTTCTCAGAAAGCTTCTTTCCAGATTTCATCTGAGGATATTTACTTTTTCATCATAGCCCTCTATGCGCTTCCAAATATCACTTTGCCAATTCCACAAGAACTGTCTTAGCGAAAGGCTTCTTGAGGGGAAAGCTGTAACTCTGTGAGATGATTTCACAGAACACAAAGAAGTTTCTCAGAAAGCTTCTTTCTCTTTGTTATCGGAGGATATTTCCTTTGGCCCTATAGTCTTCAAAGGGAAACGAAATATCTGTTCTCAGATTCCACAATAATAAGATTGGCAAAGAGATCCATGAAATACAGATGTAACTCTGTGAGATGAATTAACAGAACACTAAGCAGTTTCTCTGAAAGCTTCTTTCCAGATTTCATCTGAGGATATTTCCTTTTTCACAATAGACCTCTATGGGCTTCCAAATATCACTTTCCCAATTCCACAAGAACTGTCCTAGAGAAAGGCTTCTTGAGGGGAAAGGTGTAACTCTGTGAGATGATCTCACAGAACACAAGTTTATCGGAAAGCTTCTTTCTCTTTGTTATCGGAGGATATTTCCTTTTGCCCTATAGACTTCAAAGGGATCTGAAGTATCTGTTCTCAGATTCCACAGAAATAAGGCTAGCAAAGAGATCCACGAAATACCGATAGAACTCTGTGAGATGAATTAACAGAACACTAAGCAGTTTCTCAGAAAGGTTCTTTCCAGATTTCATCTGAGGATATTTCCTTTTTCACCATAGCCCTCTATGGGCTTCCTAATATCATTTTGCCAATTCCACAAGAACTGTCTTAGCGAAAGGCTTCTTGAGGGGAAAGCTGTAACTCTGTGAGATGATTTCACAGAACACAAAGAAGTTTCTCGGAAAGATTCTTTCTCTTTGTTATCGGAGGATATTTCCTTTTGCCCTATCGTCTTCTAAGGGATCCGAAATATCTGTTCTCAGATTCCACAATAATAAGGCTAGCAAAGAGATCCACGAAATACAGATGTAATTCTGTGAGATGAATTAACAGAACACTAAGCAGTTTCTCAGAAACCTTCTTTCCACATTTCATCTGAGGATATTTCCTTTTTCAACATAGAACTCTAAGGGCTTCCAAATATCACTTGCCCAATTCCACAAGAACTGTCCTAGAGAAAGGCTTCTTGAGGGGAAAGCTGTAACTCTGTGAGATGATTTCACAGAACACAAAGAAGTTTCTCAGAAAGCTTCTTTCTCTTTGTTATCGGAGGATATTTCCTTTGGCCCTATAGTCTTCAAAGGGATCCGAAATATCTGTTCTCAGATTCCACAGAAATAAGGCTAGCAAAGAGATCCACGAAATACAGATGTAACTCTGTGAGATGAATTAACAGAACAATAAGCAGTTTCCCAGAAAGCTTCTTTCCAGATTTCATCTGAGGATATTTCCTTTTTCACCATTGCCCTCTATGCGCTTCCAAATATCACTTTGCCAATTCCACAAGAACTGTCTTAGTGGAAGGCTTCTTGAGGGGAAAGCTGTAACTCTGTTGGATGATTTCACAGAACACAAAGAAGTTTCTCAGAAAGCTTCTTTCTCTTTGTTATCGGAGGATATTTCCTTTGGCCTGTAGTCTTCATAGGGAAATGAAATATCTGTTCTCAGATTCCACAATAATAAGACTAGCAAAGAAATCCACGAAACACAGATGTAATTCTGTGAGATGAATTAACAGAACACTAAGCAGTTTCTCAAAAAACTTCTTTCCAGATTTCATCTGAGCATATTTCCTTTTTCACCGTAGCCCTCTATGCGCTTCCAAATATCACTTTGACAATTCCACAAGAACTGTCTTAGCGGAAGGCTTCTTGAGGGGAAAGCTGTAACTCTGTTGGATGATTTCGCAGAACTCAAAGAAGTTTGTCAGAAAGCTTCTTTCTCTTTGTTTTCGGAGGATATTTCCTTTGGCCTATAGTCTTCAAAGGGAAACGAAATATCTGTTCTCAGATAACACAATAATAAGACTAGCAAATATATCCACGAAATACAGATGTAACTCTGTGAGATGAATTAACAGAACACTAAGCAGTTTCTCGGAAAGCTTCTTTCCACATTTCATCTGAGGATATTTCCTTTTACACTTAGCCCTCTATGCGCTTCCAAATATCACTTTGCCAATTCCACAAGCACTGTCTTACCGAAAGGCTTCTTGAGGGGAAAGCTGTAACTCTGTGAGATTATTTCACAGAACACAAAGAAGTTTCTCGGAAAGCTTCTTTCTCTTTGTTATCGGAGGATATTTCCTTTTGCCCTATAGTCTTCTAAGGGATCCGAAATATCTGTTCTCAGAACCCACAGAAATAAGGCTAGCAAAGAGATCCACGAAATACAGATGTAATTCTGTGAGATGAATTAACAGAACACTAAGCAGTTTCTCAGAAACCTTCTTTCCACATTTCATCTGAGGATATTTCCTTTTTCACCATAGACCTCTAAGGGCTTCCAAATATCACTTGCGCAATTCCACAAGAACTGTCCTAGAGAAAGGCTTCTTGAGGGGAAAGCTGTAACTCTGTGAGATGATTTCACACAACACAAAGAAGTTTCTCGGAAAGCTTCTTTCTCTTTGTTATCGGAGGATATTTCCTTTGGCCCTGTAGTCTTCAAAGGGATCCGAAATATCTGTTCTCAGATTCCACAGAAATAAGGCTAGCAAAGAGATCCACGAAATACAGATGTAACTCTGTGAGATGAATTAACAGAACACTAAGCAGTTTCTCAGAAAGCTTCTTTCCAGATTTCATCTGAGGATATTTCCTTTTTCACCATTGCCCTCTATGCGCTTCCAAATATCACTTTGTCAATTCCACAAGAACTGTCTTAGCGGAAGGCTACTTGAGGGGAAAGCTGTAACTCTGTTGGATGATTTCACAGAACACAAAGAAGTTTCTCAGAAAGCTTCTTTCTCTTTGTTATCGGAGGATATTTCCTTTGTCCCGATAGTCTTCAAAGGGATCCGAAATATCTGTACTCAGATTCCACAGAAATAAGGCTAGCAAATAGATCCACGAAATACAGATGTAACTCTGTGAGATGAATTAACAGAACACAAAGCAGTATCTCAGAAAGCTTCTTTACAGATTTCATCTGAGTATATAACCTTTTTCACCATAGACTTCTATGGGCTTCCAAATATCACTTTCCCAATTCCACAAGAACTGTCCTAGAGAAAGGCTTCTTCAGGGGAAAGCTGTAACTCTGTGAGATGATTTCACAGAACACAAAGAAGTTTCTCAGAAAGCTTCTTTCTCTTTGTTATCGGAGGATATTTCCTTTAACACTATAGTCATCAAAGGGATCCAAAATATCTGTTCTCAGATTCCACAGAAATAAGGCTAGCAAAGAGATCCACGAAATACAGATGTAACTCTGTGAGCGGAATTAACAGAACACTAAGCAGTTTCTCAGAAAGCTTCTTTCCAGATTTCATCTGAGGATATTTCCTTTTTCACCATAGCCCTCTTTGGGCTTCCAAATATCACTTTCCCAATTCCACAAGAACTGCCGTAGAGAAAGGCTTCTGGAGGGGAAAGCTGTAACTCTGTGAGATGATTTCACAGAACACAAAGAAGTTTCTCGGAAAGCTTCTTTCTCTTTGTTATCGGAGGATATTTCCTTTGGCCCTATAGTCTTCAAAGGGAAACGAAATATCTGTTCTCAGATTCCACAATAATAAGATTGGCAAAGAGATCCACGAAATACAGATGTAACTCTGTTAGATGAATTAACAGAACACTAAGCAGTTTCTCAGAAAGCTTCTTTCCAGATTTCATCTGAGGATATTTCCTTTTTCACCATAGACCTCTGTGGGCTTCCAAATATCACTTTCCCAATTGCACAAGAACTCTCCTAGAGAAAGGCTTCTTGAGGGGAAAGCTGTAACTCTGTGAGATGATTTCACAGAACACAAAGAAGTTTCTCGGAAAGCTTCTTTCTCTTTTTTATCGGAGGATATTTCCTTTGGCCCTATAGTCTTCAAAGGGATCCGAAATATCTGTTCTCAGATTCCACAGAAATAAGGCTACCAAAGAGATCCACGAAATACAGATGTAACTCTGTGAGATAAATTCACAGAACACTAAGCAGTTTCTCAGAAAACTTCTTTCCAGATTTCATCTGAGGATATTTCCTTTTTCACCGTAGCCCTCTATGCATTCCAAATATCACTTTGACAATTCCACAAGAACTGTCTTAGCGGAAGGCTTCTTGAGGGGAAAGCTGTAACTCTGTGAGATTATTTCACAGAACACAAAAAAGTTTCTCGGAAAGCTTCTTTCTCTTTGTTATCGGAGGATATTTCCTTTTGCCCTATAGTCTTCTAAGGGATCCGAAATATCTGTTCTCAGATTCCACAGAAATAAGGCTAGCAAAGAGATCCACGAAATACAGACGTAATTCTGTGAGATGAATTAACAGAACACTAAGCAGTTTCTCAGAAACCTTCTTTCCACATTTCATCTGAGGATATTTCCTTTTTCACCATAGACCTCTAAGGGCTTCCAAATATCACTTGCGCAATTCCACAAGAACTGTCCAGAGAAAGGCTTCTTGAGGGGAAAGCTGTAACTCTGTGAGATGATTTCACAGAACACAAAGAAGTTTCTCAGAAAGCTTCTTTCTCTTTGTTATCGGAGGATATTTCCTTTGGCCCTATAATCTTCAAAGGGAAACGAAATATCTGTTCTCAGATTCCACAATAATAAGATTGGCAAAGAGATCCACGAAATACAGATGTAACTCTGTTAGATGAATTAACAGAACACTAAGCAGTATCTCAGAATGCTTCTTTCCAGATTTTATCTGAGTATATAACCTTTTTCACCGTAGACCTCTATGCGCTTCCAAATATCACTTTGCCAATTCCACAAGAACTCTCTTAGCGAAAGGCTTCTTGAGGGGAAAGCTGTAACTCTGTTGGATGATTTCACAGAACACAAAGAAGTTTCTCAGAAAGCTTCTTTCTCTTTGTTATCGGAGGATATTTCCTTTGGCCTATAGTCTTCAAAGGGAAACGAAATATCTGTTCTCAGATTCCACAATAATAAGACTAGCAAAGAGATCCACGAAATACAGATGTAACTCTGTGAGATGAATTAACAGAACACTAAGCAGTTTCTCAGAAAGGTTCCTTACACATTTGATCTGAGGATATTTCCTTTTTCACCGTAGCCCTCTATGCGCTTCCAAACATCACTTTGCCAATTCCACATGAACTGTCTTAGCGAAACGCTTCTTGAGGGGAAAGCTGTAACTCTGTGAGATGATTTCACAGAACACAAAGAAGCTTCTCAGAAAGCTTCTTTCTCTTTGTTATCGGAAGATATTTCCTTTGGCCCTATAGTCTTCAAAGGGATCCAAAATATCTGTTCTCTGATTCCACAATAATAAGACTAGCTAAGAGATCCACGAAATACAGATGTAACTCTGTGAGATGAATTAACAGAACACTAAGCAGTTTCTCAGAAAGCTTCTTTCTACATTTCATCTGAGGATATTTCCTTTTTCCCCGTAGCCCTCTATGCGCTTCCAAATATCACTTTGCCAATTCCACAACAACTGTCTTACCGAAACGCTTCTTGAGGGGAAAGTTGTAACTCTGTGAGATTATTTCACAGAACACAAAGAAGTTTCTCAGAAAGCTTCTTTCTCTTTGTTATCGGAGGATATTTCCTTTGTCCCGATAGTCTTCAAAGGGATCCGAAATATCTGTACTCAGATTCCACAGAAATAAGGCTAGCAAATAGATCCACGAAATACAGATGTAACTCTGTGAGATGAATTAACAGAACACTAAGCAGTATCAAAGAAAGCTTCTTTCCAGATTTCATCTGAGTATATAACCTTTTTCACAATAGAACTCTATGGGCTTCCAAATATCACTTTCCCAATTCCACAAGAACTGTCCTAGAGAAAGGCTTCTTCAGGGGAAAGCTGTAACTCTGTGAGATGATTTCACAGAACACAAAGAAGTTTTTCAGAAAGCTTCTTTCTCTTTGTTATCGGAGGATATTTCCTTTGGCACTATAGTCATCAAAGGGATCCAAAATATCTGTTCTCAGATTCCACAGAAATAAGACTAGCAAAGAGATCCCGAAATACAGATGTAACTCTGTGAGATGAATTAACAGAACACTAAGCAGTTTCTCAGAAAGCTTCTTTCCACATTTCATCTGAGGATATTTCCTTTTTCACCGTAGCCCTCTATGCGCTTCCAAATATCACTTTGCCAATTCCAAAAGAACTGTCTTAGCGAAAGGCTTCTTGAGGGGAAAGCTGTAACTCTGTGAGATGATTTCACAGAACACAAAGAAGTTTCTCAGAAAGCTTCTTTCTCTTTGTTATCGGAGGATATTTCCTTTGGACCTATAGTCTTCAAAGGGATCCGAAATATCTGTTCTCAGATTCCACAGAAATAAGGCTAGCAAAGAGATCCACGAAATACAGATGTAACTCTGTGAGATGAATTAAGAGAACACTAAGCAGTTTCTCTGAAAGCTTCTTTCCAGATTTCATCTGAAGATATTTCCTTTTTCACCAAAGCCCTCTATGGGCTTCCAAATATCACTTTGGAAATTCCACAAGAACTGTCTTAGCGAAAGGCTTCTTGAGGGGAAAGCTGTAACTCTGTGAGATGATTTCACAGAACACAAAGAAGTTTCTCAGAAAGCTTCTTTCTCTTTGTTATCGGAGGATATTTCCTTTGTCCTGATAGTCTTCAAAGGGATCCGAAATATCTGTTCTCAGATTCCACAGAAATAAGGCTAGCAAAGAGATCCACGAAATACAGATGTAACTCTGTGAGCGGAATTAACAGAACACTAAGCAGTTTCTCAGAAAACTTCTTTCCAAATTTCATCTGAGGATATTTCCTTTTTCACCGTAGCCCTGAATGCGCTTCCAAATATCACTTTGCCAATTCCACAAGAACTGTCTTAGCGAAACGCTTCTTGAGGGGAAAGCTGTAACTCTGTGAGATGATTTCACAGAACACAAAGAAGTTTCTCAGAAAGCTTCTTTCTCTTTGTTATCGGAGGATATTTCCTTTGGCCCTATAGTCTGCAAAGGGAAACGAAATATCTGTTCTCAGATTCCACTATAATAAGACTAGCAAAGAGATCCCGAAATACAGATGTAACTCTGTGAGATGAATTAACAGAACACTAAGCAGTTTCTCAGAAAGATTCTTTCCACATTTCATCTGAGGATATTTCCTTTTTCACCGTAGCCCTCTATGCGCTTCCAAATATCACTTTGCCAATTCCACAAGAACTGTCTTAGCGAAAGGCTTCTTGAGGGGAAACTGTAACTCTGTGAGATGATTTCACAGAACACAAAGAAGTTTCTGAGAAAGCTTCTTTCTCTTTGTTATCGGAGGATATTTCCTTTGGCCCTATAGTCTTCAAAGGGATCCGAAATATCTGTTCTCAGATTCCACAGAAATAAGGCTAGCAAGGAGATCCACGAAATACAGATGTAACTCTGTGAGATGAATTAACAGAACACTAAGCAGTTTCTCAGAAAGCTTCTTTCCAGATTTCATCTGAGGATATTTCCTTTTTCACCATAGCCCTCTATGGGATTCCAAATATCACTTTGCCAATTCCACAACAACTGTCTTAGCGAAAGGATTCTTGAAGGGAAAGCTGTAACTCTGTGAGATGATTTCACAGAACACAAAGAAGTTTCTGAGAAAGCCTCTTTCTCTTTGTTATGGGAGGATATTTCCTTTAGTTCTATTGTCTTCTAAGGGATCCGAAATATCTGTTCTCAGATTCCACAGAAATAAGGCTAGCAAAGAGATCCACGAAATACAGATGTAAATCTGTGAGATGAATTAACAGAACACTAAGCAGTTTCTCAGAAAGCTTCTTTCTAGATTTCATCTGAGGATATATCCTTTTTCACCACAGACCTCTCTGGGCTTCCAAATATCACTTTACCAATTCCACAAGAACTGTCCTACAGAAAGGCTTCTTGAGGGGAAAGCTGTAACTCTGTGAGATGATTTCACAGAACACAAAGAAGTTTCTCGGAAAGCTTCTTTCTCTTTGTTATCGGAGGATATTTCCTTTGGCCTATAGTCTTCAAAGGGAAACGAAATATCTGTTCTCAGATTCCACAATAATAAGACTAGCAAAGAGATCCACGAAATACAGATGTAACTATGTGAGATGAATTAACAGAACACTAAGAAGTTTCTCAGAAAGCTTCTTTCCACATTTCATCTGAGGATATTTCCTTTTTCACCGTAGCCCTCAATGCGCTTCCAAATATCACTTTGCCAATTCCACAAGAACTGTCTTAGCGAAACGCTTTTGAGGGGAAAGCTGTAACTCTGTGAGATGATTTCACAGAACACAAAGATGTTTCTCAGAAAGCTTCTTTCTCTTTGTTATGGGAGGATATTTCCTTTGGCCCTATAGTCGGCAAAGGGAAACGAAATATCTATTCTCAGACTCCACAATAATAAGACTAGCTAAGAGATCCACGAAATACAGATGTAACTCTGTGAGATGAATTAACAGAACACTAAGCAGTTTATCAGAAAGCTTCTTTCTACATTTCATCTGAGGATATTTCCTTTTTCCCCGTAGCCCTCTATGCGCTTCCAAATATCACTTTGCCAATTCCACAACAACTGTCTTACCGAAACGCTTCTTGAGGGGAAAGCTGTAACTCTGTGAGATGATTTCACAGAAAACAAAGTAGATTCTCAGAAAGCTTCTTTCTCTTTGTTATCGGAGGATATTTCCTTTGTCCCGATAGTCTTCAAAGGGATCCGAAATATCTGTACTCAGATTCCAGAGAAATAAGGCTAGCAAATAGATCCACGAAATACAGATGTCACTCTGTGAGATGAATTAACAGAACACTAAGCAGTATCTCAGAAAGCTTCTTTCCAGATTTCATCTGAGTATATAACCTTTTTCACCATAGACCTCTATGGGCTTCCAAATATCACTTTCCCAATTCCACAAGAACTGTCCTAGAGAAAGGCTTCTTCAGGGGAAAGCTGTAACTCTGTGAGATGATTTCACAGAACACAAAGAAGTTTTTCAGAAAGCTTCTTTCTCTTTGTTATCGGAGGATATTTCCTTTGGCACTATAGTCATCAAAGGGATCCAAAATATCTGTTCTCAGATTCCACAGAAATAAGGCTAGCAAAGAGATCCACGAAATACAGATGTAACTCTGTGAGCGGAATTAACAGAACACTAAGCAGTTTCTCAGAAAACTTCTTTCCAAATTTCATCTGAGGATATTTCCTTTTTCACCGTAGCCCTGAATGCGCTTCCAAATATCACTTTGCCAATTCCACAAGAACTGTCTTAGCGAAACGCTTCTTGAGGGGAAAGCTGTAACTCTGTGAGATGATTTCACAGAACACAAAGAAGTTTCTCAGAAAGCTTCTTTCTCTTTGTTATCGGAGGATATTTCCTTTGGCCCTATAGTCTGCAAAGGGAAACGAAATATCTGTTCTCAGATTCCACTATAATAAGACTAGCAAAGAGATCCCGAAATACAGATGTAACTCTGTGAGATGAATTAACAGAACACTAAGCAGTTTCTCAGAAAGCTTCTTTCCACATTTCATCTGAGGATATTTCCTTTTTCACCATAGCCCTCTATGCGCTTCCAAATATCACTTTGCCAATTCCACAAGAACTGTCTTAGCGAAAGGCTTCTTGAGGGGAAACTGTAACTCTGTGAGATGATTTCACAGAACACAAAGAAGTTTCTGAGAAAGCTTCTTTCTCTTTGTTATCGGAGGATATTTCCTTTGGCCCTATAGTCTTCAAAGGGATCCGAAATATCTGTGCTCAGATTCCACAGAAATAAGGCTAGCAAGGAGATCCACGAAATACAGATGTAACTCTGTGAGATGAATTAACAGAACACTAAGCAGTTTCTCAGAAAGCTTCTTTCCAGATTTCATCTGAGGATATTTCCTTTTTCACCATAGCCCTCTATGGGATTCCAAATATCACTTTGCCAATTCCACAACAACTGTCTTAGCGAAAGGATTCTTGAAGGGAAAGCTGTAACTCTGTGAGATGATTTCACAGAACACAAAGAAGTTTCTGAGAAGGCCTCTTTCTCTTTGTTATGGGAGGATATTTCCTTTAGTTCTATTGTCTTCTAAGGGATCCGAAATATCTGTTCTCAGATTCCACAGAAATAAGGCTAGCAAAGAGATCCACGAAATACAGATGTAAATCTGTGAGATGAATTAACAGAACACTAAGCAGTTTCTCAGAAAGCTTCTTTCCAGATTTCATCTGAGGATATTTCCTTTTTCACCATAGCCCTCTATGGGCTTCCAAGTATCACTTTGCCCATTCCACAAGAACTGTCTTAGCGAAGGGCTTCTTGAGGGGAAACTGTAACTCTGTGAGATGATTTCACAGAACCCAAAGAAGTTTCTCAGAAAGCTTCTTTCTCTTTGTTATCGGAGGATAATTCCTTTGGCCCTATAGTCTTCAAAGGGAAAGGAAATATCTGTTCTCAGATTCCACAATAATAAGAAAAGCAAAGAGATCCACGAAATACAGATGTAACTCTGTGAGATGAATTAACAGAACACTAAGCAGTTTCTCAGAAAGCTTCTTTCTAGATTTCATCTGAGGATATATCCTTTTTCACCATAGACCTCTCTGGGCTTCCAAATATCACTTTACCAATTCCACAAGAACTGTCCTAGAGAAAGGCTTCTTGAGGGGAAAGCTGTAACTCTGTGAGATGATTTCACAGAACACAAAGAAGTTTCTCGGAAAGCTTCTTTCTCTTTGTTATCGGAGGATATTTCCTTTGGCCTATAGTCTTCAAAGGGAAACGAAATATCTGTTCTCAGATTCCACAATAATAAGACTAGCAAAGAGATCCACGAAATACAGATGTAACTATGTGAGATGAATTAACAGAACACTAAGAAGTTTCTCAGAAAGCTTCTTTCCACATTTCATCTGAGGATATTTCCTTTTTCACCGTAGCCCTCAATGCGCTTCCAAATATCACTTTGCCAATTCCACAAGAACTGTCTTAGCGAAACGCTTTTGAGGGGAAAGCTGTAACTCTGTGAGATGATTTCACAGAAGACAAAGATGTTTCTAAGAAAGCTTCTTTCTCTTTGTTATCGGAGGATATTTCCTTTGGCCCTATAGTCTGCAAAGGGAAACGAAATATCTATTCTCAGACTCCACAATAATAAGACTAGCTAAGAGATCCACGAAATACAGATGTAACTCTGTGAGATGAATTAACAGAACACTAAGCAGTTTATCAGAAAGCTTCTTTCTACATTTCATCTGAGGATATTTCCTTTTTCCCCGTAGCCCTCTATGCGCTTCCAAATATCACTTTGCCAATTCCACAACAACTGTCTTACCGAAACGCTTCTTGAGGGGAAAGCTGTAACTCTGTGAGATTATTTCACAGAACACAAAGAAGTTTCTCAGAAAGCTTCTTTCTCTTTGTTATCGGAGGATATTTCCTTTGTCCCGATAGTCTTCAAAGGGATCCGAAATATCTGTACTCAGATTCCAGAGAAATAAGGCTAGCAAATAGATCCACGAAATACAGATGTAACTCTGTGAGATGAATTAACAGAACACTAAGCAGTATCTCAGAAAGCTTCTTTCCAGATTTCATCTGAGTATATAACCTTTTTCACCATAGACCTCTATGGGCTTCCAAATATCACTTTCCCAATTCCACAAGAACTGTCCTAGAGAAAGGCTTCTTCAGGGGAAAGCTGTAACTCTGTGAGATGATTTCACAGAACACAAAGAAGTTTTTCAGAAAGCTTCTTTCTCTTTGTTATCGAAGGATATTTCCTTTGGCACTATAGTCATCAAAGGGATCCAAAATATCTGTTCTCAGATTCCACAGAAATAAGGCTAGCAAAGAGATCCACGAAATACAGATGTAACTCTGTGAGCGGAATTAACAGAACACCAAGCAGTTTCTCAGAAAACTTCTTTCCAAATTTCATCTGAGGATATTTCCTTTTTCACCGTAGCCCTCAATGCGCTTCCAAATATCACTTTGCCAATTCCACAAGAACTGTCTTAGCGAAACGCTTCTTGAGGGGAAAGCTGTAACTCTGTGAGATGATTTCACAGAACACAAAGAAGTTTCTCAGAAAGCTTCTTTCTCTTTGTTATCGGAGGATATTTCCTTTGGCCCTATAGTCTGCAAAGGGAAACGAAATATCTGTTCTCAGATTCCACTATAATAAGACTAGCAAAGAGATCCCGAAATACAGATGTAACTCTGTGAGATGAATTAACAGAACACTAAGCAGTTTCTCAGAAAGCTTCTTTCCACATTTCATCTGAGGATATTTCCTTTTTCACCATAGCCCTCTATGCGCTTCCAAATATCACTTTGCCAATTCCACAAGAACTGTCTTAGCGAAAGGCTTCTTGAGGGGAAACTGTAACTCTGTGAGATGATTTCACAGAACACAAAGAAGTTTCTGAGAAAGCTTCTTTCTCTTTGTTATCGGAGGATATTTCCTTTGGCCCTATAGTCTTCAAAGGGATCCGAAATATCTGTTCTCAGATTCCACAGAAATAAGGCTAGCAAGGAGATCCACGAAATACAGATGTAACTCTGTGAGATGAATTAACAGAACACTTAGCAGTTTCTCAGAAAGCTTCTTTCCAGATTTCATCTGAGGATATTTCCTTTTTCACCATAGCCCTCTATGGGATTCCAAATATCACTTTGCCAATTCCACAACAACTGTCTTAGCGAAAGGATTCTTGAAGGGAAAGCTGTAACTCTGTGAGATGATTTCACAGAACACAAAGAAGTTTCTGAGAAAGCCTCTTTCTCTTTGTTATGGGAGGATATTTCCTTTGGTTCTATTGTCTTCTAAGGGATCCGAAATATCTGTTCTCAGATTCCACAGAAATAAGGCTAGCAAAGAGATCCACGAAATACAGATGTAAATCTGTGAGATGAATTAACAGAACACTAAGCAGTTTCTCAGAAAGCTTCTTTCCTGCTTTCATCTGAGGATATTTCCTTTTTCACCATAGCCCTCTATGGGCTTCCAAATACCACTTTGCCCATTCCAGAAGAACTGTCTTAGCGAAGGGCTTCTTGAGGGGAAACTGTAACTCTGTGAGATGATTTCACAGAACCCAAAGAAGTTTCTCAGAAAGCTTCTTTCTCTTTGTTATCGGAGGATATTTCCTTTGGCCCTATAGTCTTCAAAGGGAAAGGAATTATCTGTTCTCAGATTCCACAATAATAAGAAAAGCAAAGAGATCCAATAAATACAGATGTAACTCTGTGAGATGAATTAACAGAACACTAAGCAGTTTCTCAGAAAGCTTCTTTCTAGATTTCATCTGAGGATATATCCTTTTTCACCATAGACCTCTCTAGGCTTCCAAATATCACTTTACCAATTCCACAAGAACTGTCCTAGAGAAAGGCTTCTTGAAGGGAAAGCTGTAACTCTGTGAGATGATTTCACAGAACACAAAGAAGTTTCTCGGAAAGCTTCTTTCTCTTTGTTATCGGAGGATATTTCCTTTGGACTATAGTCTTCAAAGGGAAACGAAATATCTGTTCTCAGATTCCACAATAATAAGACTAGCAAAGAGATCCACGAAATACAGATGTAACTCTGTGAGATGAATTAACAGAACACTAAGAAGTTTCTCAGAAAGCTTCTTTCCACATTTCATCTGAGGATATTTCCTTTTTCACCGTAGCCCTCAATGCGCTTCCAAATATCACTTTGCCAATTCCACAAGAACTGTCTTAGCGAAACGCTTTTGAGGGGAAAGCTGTAACACTGTGAGATGATTTCACAGAACACAAAGATGTTTCTCAGAAAGCTTCTTTCTCTTTGTTATCGGAGGATATTTCCTTTGTCCCTATAGTCTGCAAAGGGAAACGAAATATCTATTCTCAGACTCCACAATAATAAGACTAGCAAAGAGATCCACGAAATACAGATGTAACTCTGTGAGATGAATTAACAGAACACTAAGCAGTTTCTCAGAAAGCTTCTTTCCACATTTCATCTGAGGATATTTCCTTTTTCCCCGTAGCCCTCTATGCGCTTCCAAATATCACTTTGCCAATTCCACAAGAACTGTCTTAGCGAAACGCTTCTTGAGGGGAAAGCTGTAACTCTGTGAGATGATTTCACAGAACACAAAGAAGTTTCTCAGAAAGATTCTTTCTCTTTGTTATCGGAGGATATTTCCTTTGGACCTATAGTCTTCAAAGGGATCCGAAATATCTGTTCTCAGATTCCAAAGAAATAAGGCTAGCAAAGAGATCCACGAAATACAGATGTAACTCTGTTAGATGAATTAACAGAACACTAAGCAGTATCTCAGAATGCTTCTTTCCAGATTTCATCTGAGTATATAACCTTTTTCACCGTAGACCTCTATGCGCTTCCAAATATCACTTTGCCAATTCCACAAGAACTCTCTTAGCGAAAGGCTTCTTGAGGGGAAAGCTGTAACTCTGTTGGATGATTTCACAGAACACAAAGAAGTTTCTCAGAAAGCTTCTTTCTCTTTGTTATCGGAGGATATTTCCTTTGGCCTATAGTCTTCAAAGGGAAACGAAATATCTGTTCTCAGATTCCACAATAATAAGACTAGCAAAGAGATCCACGAAATACAGATGTAACTCTGTGAGATGAATTAACAGAACACTAAGCAGTTTCTCAGAAAGGTTCCTTACACATTTGATCTGAGGATATTTCCTTTTTCACCGTAGCCCTCTATGCGCTTCCAAACATCACTTTGCCAATTCCACAAGAACTGTCTTAGCGAAACGCTTCTTGAGGGGAAAGCTGTAACTCTGTGAGATGATTTCACAGAACACAAAGAAGCTTCTCAGAAAGCTTCTTTCTCTTTGTTATCGGAGGATATTTCCTTTGGCCCTATAGTCTTCAAAGGGATCCAAAATATCTGTTCTCTGATTCCACAATAATAAGACTAGCTAAGAGATCCACGAAATACATATGTAACTCTGTGAGATGAATTAACAGAACACTAAGCAGTTTCTCAGAAAGCTTCTTTCTACATTTCATCTGAGGATATTTCCTTTTTCCCCGTAGCCCTCTATGCGCTTCCAAATATCACTTTGCCAATTCCACAACAACTGTCTTACCGAAACGCTTCTTGAGGGGAAAGTTGTAACTCTGTGAGATTATTTCACAGAACACAAAGAAGTTTCTCAGAAAGCTTCTTTCTCTTTGTTATCGGAGGATATTTCCTTTGTCCCGATAGTCTTCAAAGGGATCCGAAATATCTGTACTCAGAATAAACAGAAATAAGGCTAGCAAATAGATCCACGAAATACAGATGTAACTCTGTGAGATGAATTAACAGAACACTAAGCAGTATCAAAGAAAGCTTCTTTCCAGATTTCATCTGAGTATATAACCTTTTTCACCATAGAACTCTATGGGCTTCCAAATATCACTTTCCCAATTCCACAAGAACTGTCCTAGAGAAAGGCTTCTTCAGGGGAAAGCTGTAATTCTGTGAGATGATTTCACAGAACACAAAGAAGTTTTTCAGAAAGCTTCTTTCTCTTTGTTATCGGAGGATATTTCCTTTGGCACTATAGTCATCAAAGGGATCCAAAATATCTGTTCTCAGATTCCACAGAAATAAGACTAGCAAAGAGATCCCGAAATACAGATGTAACTCTGTGAGATGAATTAACAGAACACTAAGCAGTTTCTCAGAAAGCTTCTTTCCACATTTCATCTGAGGATATTTCCTTTTTCACCGTAGCCCTCTATGCGCTTCCAAATATCACTTTGCCAATTCCACAAGAACTGTCTTAGCGAAAGGCTTCTTGAGGGGAAACTGTAACTCTGTGAGATGATTTCACAGAACACAAAGAAGTTTCTGAGAAAGCTTCTTTCTCTTTGTTATCGGAGGATATTTCCTTTGGCCCTATAGTCTTCAAAGGGATCCGAAATATCTGTTCTCAGATTCCACAGAAATAAGGCTAGCAAGGAGATCCACGAAATACAGATGTAACTCTGTGAGATGAATTAACAGAACACTAAGCAGTTTCTCAGAAAGCTTCTTTCCAGATTTCATCTGAGGATATTTCCTTTTTCACCATAGCCCTCTATGGGATTCCAAATATCACTTTGCCAATTCCACAACAACTGTCTTAGCGAAAGGATTCTTGAAGGGAAAGCTGTAACTCTGTGAGATGATTTCACAGAACACAAAGAAGTTTCTGAGAAAGCCTCTTTCTCTTTGTTATGGGAGAATATTTCCTTTGGTTCTATTGTCTTCTAAGGGATCCGAAATATCTGTTCTCAGATTCCACAGAAATAAGGCTAGCAAAGAGATCCACGAAATACAGATGTAAATCTGTGAGATGAATTAACAGAACACTAAGCAGTTTCTCAGAAAGCTTCTTTCCAGCTTTCATCGGAGGATATTTCCTTTTTCACCATAGCCCTCTATGGGCTTCCAAATATCACTTTGCCCATTCCACAAGAACTGTCTTAGCGAAGGGCTTCTTGAGGGGAAACTGTAACTCTGTGAGATGATTTCACAGAACCCAAAGAAGTTTCTCAGAAAGCTTCTTTCTCTTTGTTATCGGAGGATATTTCCTTTGGCCCTATAGTCTTCAAAGGGAAAGGAATTATCTGTTCTCAGATTCCACAATAATAAGAAAAGCAAAGAGATCCACGAAATACAGATGTAACTCTGTGAGATGAATTAACAGAACACTAAGCAGTTTCTCAGGTAGCTTCTTTCTAGATTTCATCTGAGGATATATCCTTTTTCACCATAGACCTCTCTGGGCTTCCAAATATCACTTCACCAATTCCACAAGAACTGTCCTAGAGAAAGGCTTCTTGAGGGGAAAGCTGTAACTCTGTGAGATGATTTCACAGAACACAAAGAAGTTTCTCGGAAAGCTTCTTTCTCTTTGTTATCGGAGGATATTTCCTTTGGACTATAGTCTTCAAAGGGAAACGAAATATCTGTTCTCAGATTCCACAATAATAAGACTAGCAAAGAGATCCACGAAATACAGATGTAACTCTGTGAGATGAATTAACAGAACACTAAGAAGTTTCTCAGAAAGCTTCTTTCCACATTTCATCTGAGGATATTTCCTTTTTCACCGTAGCCCTCAATGCGCTTCCAAATATCACTTTGCCAATTCCACAAGAACTGTCTTAGCGAAACGCTTTTGAGGGGAAAGCTGTAACTCTGTGAGATGATTTCACAGAACACAAAGATGTTTCTCAGAAAGCTTCTTTCTCTTTGTTATCGGAGGATATTTCCTTTGGCCCTATAGTCTGCAAAGGGAAACGAAATATCTATTCTCAGACTCCACAATAATAAGACTAGCAAAGAGATCCACGAAATACAGATGTAACTCTGTGAGATGAATTAACAGAACACTAAGCAGTTTCTCAGAAAGCTTCTTTCCACATTTCATCTGAGGATATTTCCTTTTTCCCCGTAGCCCTCTATGCGCTTCCAAATATCACTTTGCCAATTCCACAAGAACTGTCTTAGCGAAACGCTTCTTGAGGGGAAAGCTGTAACTCTGTGAGATGATTTCACAGAACACAAAGAAGTTTCTCAGAAAGCTTCTTTCTCTTTGTTATCGGAGGATATTTCCTTTGGACCTATAGTCTTCAAAGGGATCCGAAATATCTGTTCTCAGAATCCACAGAAATAAGGCTAGCAAAGAGATCCACGAAATACAGATGTAACTCTGTGAGATGAATTAAGAGAACACTAAGCAGTTTCTCTGAAAGCTTCTTTCCAGATTTCATCTGAAGATATTTCCTTTTTCACCAAAGCCCTCTATGGGCTTCCAAATATCACTTTGGAAATTCCACAAGAACTGTCTTAGCGAAAGGCTTCTTGAGGGGAAAGCTGTAACTCTGTGAGATGATTTCACAGAACACAAAGAAGTTTCTCAGAAAGCTTCTTCCTCTTTGTTATCGGAGGATATTTCCTTTGTCCTGATAGTCTTCAAAGGGATCCGAAATATCTGTACTCAGATTCCACAGAAATAAGGCTAGCAAATAGATCCATGAAATACAGATGTAACTCTGTTAGATGAATTAACAGAACACTAAGCAGTATCTCAGAAAGCTTCCTTCCAGATTTCATCTGAGTATATAACCTTTTTCACCATAGACCTCTATGCGCTTCCAAATATCACTTTGCCAATTCCACAAGAACTCTCTTAGCGAAAGGCTTCTTGAGGGGAAAGCTGTAACTCTGTTGGATGATTTCACAGAACACAAAGAAGTTTCTCAGAAAGCTTCTTTCTCTTTGTTATCGGAGGATATTTCCTTTGGCCCTATAGTCTTCAAAGGGATCCAAAATATCTGTTCTCTGATTCCACAATAATAAGAGTAGCTAAGAGATCCACGAAATACAGATGTAACTCTGTGAGATGAATTAACAGAACACTAAGCAGTTTCTCAGAAAGCTTCTTTCTACATTTCATCTGAGGATATTTCCTTTTTCCCCGTAGCCCTCTATGCGCTTCCAAATATCACTTTGCCAATTCCACAACAACTGTCTTACCGAAACGCTTCTTGAGGGGAAAGCTGTAACTCTGTGAGATTATTTCACAGAACACAAAGAAGTTTCTGAGAAAGCTTCTTTCTCTTTGTTATCGGAGGATATTTCCTTTGTCCCGATAGTCTTCAAAGGGATCCGAAATATCTGTACTCAGATACCACAGAAATAAGGCTAGCAAATACATCCACGAAATACAGATGTAACTCTGTGAGATGAATTAACAGAACACTAAGCAGTATCTCAGAAAGCTTCTTTCCAGATTTCATCTGAGTATATAAACTTTTTCACCATAGACCTCTATGTGCTTCCAAATATCACTTTCCCAATTCCACAAGAACTGTCCTAGAGAAAGGCTTCTTCAGGGGAAAGCTGTAACTCTGTGAGATTATTTCACAGAACACAAAGAAGCTTCTCAGAAAGCTTCTTTCTCTTTGTTATCGGAGGATATTTCCTTTGGCCCTATAGTCTTCAAAGGGATCCAAAATATCTGTTCTCTGATTCCACAATAAAAAGACTAGCAAAGAGATCCACGAAATACAGATGTAACTCTGTGAGATGAATTAACAGAACACTAAGCATTTTCTCAGAAAGCTTCTTTCCACATTTCATCTGAGGATATTTCCTTTTTCACCGTAGCCCTCTATGCGCTTCCAAATATCACTTTGCCAATTCCACAACAACTGTCTTAGCGAAAGGCTTCTTGAGGGGAAAGCTGTAAATCTGTGAGATGATTTCACAGAACACAAAGAAGTTTCTCAGAAAGCTTCTTTCTCTTTGTTATTCGAGGATATTTCTTTGGCCCTATAGTCTGCAAAGGGAAACGAAATATTTGTTCTCAGATTCCACAATAATAAGACTAGCAAAGAGATCCACGAAATACAGATGTAACTCTCTGAGATGAATTAACAGAACACTAAGTAGTTTATCAGAAAGCTTCTTTCCAGATTTCATCTGAGGATATTTCCTTTTTCACCATAGCCCTCTAGGAGCTTCCAAATATCACTTTGCCAATTCCACAAGAACTGTCTTAGCGAAAGGCTTCTTGAGGGGAAAGCTGTAACTCTGTGAGATGATTTCACAGAACACAAAGAAGTTTCTCAGAAAGCTTCTTTCTCTTTGTTATCGGAGGATATTTCCTTTGGCCCTATAGTCTTCAAAGGGATCCGAAATATCTGTTCTCAGATTCCACAGAAATAAGGCTAGCAAAGAGATCGACGAAATACAGATGTGACTCTGTGAGATGAATTAACTGAACACTAAGCAGTTTCTCAGAAAGCTTCTTTCCAGATTTCATCTGAGGATATTTCCTTTTTCACCGTAGACCTCTATGGGCTTCCAAATATCACTTTCCCAATTCCTCAAGAACTGTCCTAGGGAAAGGCTTCTTGAGGGGAAAGCTGTAACTCTGTGAGATGATTTCACATCACACAAAGAAGTTTCTCGGAAAGCTTCTTTCTCTTTGTTATCGGAGGATATTTCCTTTGGCCTATAGTCTTCAAAGGGAAACGAAATATCTGTTCTCAGATCCACAATAATAAGACTAGCAAAGAGATCCACGAAATACAGTTGTAATTCTGTGAGAAGAATTAAGATAACACGAAGAAGTTTCTCAGAAAGCTTCTTTCCACATCTCATCTGAGGATATTTCCTTTTTCACCGTAACCCTCAATGCGCTTCCAAATATCACTTTGCCAATTCCACAAGAACTGTCTTAGCGAAACGCTTTTGAGGGGAAAGCTGTAACTTTGTCATATGATTTCACAGAACACAAAGAAGTTTCTCAGAAAGCTTCTTTCTCTTTGTTATCGGAGGATATTTCCTTTGGCCCTATAGTCTTAAAAGGGAACAGATTATCTGTTCTCAGATTCCATAGAAATAAGGCTAGCAAAGATATCCACGAAATACAGATGTAACTCTGTGAGATGAATTAAGAGAACACTAAACAGTTTATCAGAAAGCTTCTTTCCAGATTTCATCTGAGGATATTTCCTTTTTCACCATTGCCCTCTATGGGCTTCCAAATATCACTTTGCCAATTCCACAAGAACTGTCTTACCGAAAGGTTTCTTGAGGGGAAAGCTGTAACTCTGTTGGGTGATTTCACATAACACAAAGAAGTTTCTCAGAAAGCTTCTTTCTCGTTGTTATCGGAGGATATTTCCGTTGGCCTATAGTCTTCAAATGGAAACGAAATATCTGTTCTCAGATTCAACAATAATAAGACTAGCAGAGAGATCCACGAAATACAGATGTAACTCTGTCAGATGAATTAAGAGAACACTAAGCAGTTTCTCAGAAAGCTTCTCTCCACATTTTATCTGAGGATATTTCCTTTTTCTCCGTAGCCCTCTATGCGCTTCCAAATATCACTTTGCCAATTCCAGAAGAACTGTCTTAGCGAAAGGCTTCTTGAGGGGAAAGCTGTAACTCTGTGAGATGATTTCACAGAACACAAAGAAGTTTCTCAGAAAGCTTCTTTCTCTTTGTTATCGGAGGTTATTTCCTTTGGCCCTATAGTCTTCAAAGGGATCCAAAATATCTGTTCTCTGATTCCACAATAATAAGACTAGCTAAGAGATCCACGAAATACATATGTAACTCTGTGAGATGAATTAACAGAACACTAAGCAGTTTCTCAGAAAGCTTCTTTCTACATTTCATCTGAGGATATTTCCTTTTTCCCCGTAGCCCTCTATGTGCTTCCAAATATCACTTTGCCAATTCCACAACAACTGTCTTACCGAAACGCTTCTTGAGGGGAAAGTTGTAACTCTGTGAGATTATTTCACAGAACACAAAGAAGTTTCTCAGAAAGCTTCTTTCTCTTTGTTATCGGAGGATATTTCCTTTGTCCCGATAGTCTTCAAAGGGATCCGAAATATCTGTACTCAGAATCCACAGAAATAAGGCTAGCAAATAGATCCACGAAATACAGATGTAACTCTGTGAGATGAATTAACAGAACACTAAGCAGTATCAAAGAAAGCTTCTTTCCAGATTTCATCTGAGTATATAACCTTTTTCACCATAGAACTCTATGGGCTTCCAAATATCACTTTCCCAATTCCACAAGAACTGTCCTAGAGAAAGGCTTCTTCAGGGGAAAGCTGTAACTCTGTGAGATGATTTCACAGAACACAAAGAAGTTTTTCAGAAAGCTTCTTTCTCTTTGTTATCGGAGGATATTTCCTTTGGCACTATAGTCATCAAAGGGATCCAAAATATCTGTTCTCAGATTCCACAGAAATAAGACTAGCAAAGAGATCCCGAAATACAGATGTAACTCTGTGAGATGAATTAACAGAACACTAAGCAGTTTCTCAGAAAGCTTCTTTCCACATTTCATCTGAGGATATTTCCTTTTTCACCGTAGCCCTCTATGCGCTTCCAAATATCACTTTGCCAATTCCACAAGAACTGTCTTAGCGAAAGGCTTCTTGACGGGAAAGCTGTAACTCTGTGAGATGATTTCACAGAACACAAAGAAGTTTCTCAGAATGCTTCTTTCTCTTTGTTATCGGAGGATATTTCCTTTATCCCTATAGTCTTCAAAGGGAAACGAAATATCTGTTCTCAGATTCCACAATAATAAGACTAGCAAAGTGATCAACGAAATACAGATGTAAATCTGTGAGATGAATTAACAGAACACTAAGCAGTTTTTCAGAAAGCTTCTTTACAGATTTCATCTGAGGATAATTCCTTTTTCACCATAGACCTCTATGGGCTTCCAAATATCACTTTCCCAATTCCACAAGAACTGTGCTAGAGAAAGGCTTCTTGAGGGGAAAGCTGTAACTCTGTGAGATGATTTCACAGAACACAAAAGTTTCTCGGAAAGCTTCTTTCTCTTTGCTATCGGAGGATATTTCCTTTGGCCCTATAGTCTTCAAAGAGATCCGAAATATCTGTTCTCAGATTCCACAGAAATAAGGCTAGCAAAGAGATCCACGAAATACAGATGTAACTCTGTGAGATGAATTAACAGAACACTATGCAGTTTCTCAGAAAGCTTCCTTCCAGATTTCATCTGAGGATATTTCCTTTTTCACCATAGCCCTCTAGGCGCTTCCAAATATCCCTTTGCCAATTCCACAACAACTGTCTTAGCGAAAGGCTTCTTGAGGGGAAAGCTGTAACTCTGTGAGATGATTTCACAGAACACAAAGAAGTTTCTCAGAAAGCTTCTTTCTCTTTGTTATCGGAGGATATTTCCTTTTTCCCTATAGTCTTCAAAGGGATCCGAAATATCTGTTCTCAGATTCCACAGAAATAAGGCTAGCAAAGAGATCCACGAAATTCATATGTAACTCTGTGAGATGAATTGACAGAACACTAAGCAGTATCTCACAAAGCTTCTTTCCAGATTTCATCTGAGGATATTTCCTTTTTCACCATAGCCCTCTATGGGCTTCCAAATATCACTTTGCCAATTCCACAACAACTGTCTTAGCGAAAGGCTTCTTGAGGGGAAAGCTGTAACTCTGTGAGATGATTTCACAGAACACAAAGAAGTTTCTCAGAAAGCTTCTTTCTCTTTGTTATCGGAGGATATTTCCTTTTGCCCTATGGTCTTCTAAGGGATCCGAAATATCTGTTCTCAGATTCCACAGAAATAAGGCTAGCAAAGAGATCCACGAAATACAGATGTAACTCTGTGAGATGAATTAAGAGAACACTAAGTAGTTTCTCAGAAAGCTTCTTTCCAGATTTCATCTGAGGATATTTCCTTTTTCACCATAGCCCTCTAGGGGCTTCCAAATATCACTTTGCCAATTCCACAAGAACTGTCTTAGCGAAAGGCTTCTTGAGGGGAAACTGTAACTCTGTGAGATGATTTCACAGAACACAAAGAAGTTTCTCAGAAAGCTTCTTTCTCTTTGTTTTCGGAGGATATTTCCTGTGGCCCTATAGTCTTCAAAGGGAAACGAAATATCTGTTCTCAGATTCCACAATAATAAGACTAGCAAAGAGAACCACGAAATAGAGATGAAACTCTGTGAGATGAAACAACGGAACACTAAGCAGTTTCTCAGAAAGCTTCTTTCCAGATTTCATCTGAGGATATATCCTTTTTCACCATAGACCTCTATGGGCTTCCAAATATCACTTTCCCAATTCCACAAGAACTGTCCTAGAGAAAGGCTTCTTGAGGGGAAAGCTGTAACTCTGTGAGATGATTTCACAGAACAGAAAGAAGTTTCTCGGAAAGCTTCTTTCTCTTTGTTATCGGAGGATATTTCCTTTGGCCTATAGTCTTCAAAGGGAAACGAAATATCTGTTCTCAGATTCCACAATAATAAGACTAGCAAAGAGATCCACGAAATACAGATGTAACTCTGTGAGATAAATTAACAGAACACTAAGCAGTTTCTCAGAAAGCTTCTTTCCAGATTTCATCTGAGGATATTTCCTTTTTCACCATAGCCCTCAAGGGGATTCCAAATATCACTTTGCCAATTCCAAAACAACTGTCTTAGCGAAAGGCTTCTTGAGGGGAAAGCTGTAACTCTGTGAGATGATTTCACAGAACACAAAGAAGTTTCTCAGAAAGCTTCTTTCTCTTTGTTATCGGAGGATATTTCCTTTGGCCCTATAGTCTTCAAAGGGATCCGAAATATCTGTTCTCAGATTCCACAGAAATAAGGCTAGCAAAGAGATCCACGAAATACAGATGTAACTCTGTGAGATGAATTAACAGAACACTAAGCAGTTTCTCAGAAAGCTTCTTTCCAGATTTCATCTGAGGATATTTCCTTTTTCACCATAGCCCTTTATGGGCTTCCAAATATCACTTTGCCAATTCCACAAGAACTGTCTTAGCGAAAGGCTTCTTGAGGGGAAAGCTGTAACTCTGTGAGATGATTTCACAGAACACAAAGAAGTTTCTCAGAAAGCTTCTTTCTCTTTGTTATCGGAGGATATTTCCTTTTGCACTATGGTCTTCTAAGGGATCCGAAATATCTGTTCTCAGATTCCACGGAAATAAGGCTAGCAAAGAGATCCACGAAATACAGATGTAACTCTGTGAGATGAATTAACAGAACACTAAGCAGTTTCTCAGAAAGCTTCTTTCCAGATTTCATCTGAGGATATTTCCTTTTTCACCATAGCCCTCTATGGGCTTCCAAATATCACTTTTCCAATTCCACAACAACTGTCTTAGCGAAAGGATTCTTGAGGGGAAAGCAGTAACTCTGGGAGATGATTTCACAGAACACAAAGAAGTTTCTCCGAAAGCTTCTTTCTCTTTGTTATCGGAGGATATTTCCTTTGGTTGTATTGTCTTCTAAGGGATCCGAAATATCTCTTCTCAGATTCCACAGAAATAAGGCTAGCAAAGAGATCCACGAAATACAGATGTAACTCTGTGAGATGAATTAACAGAACACTAAGCAGTTTCTCAGAAAGCTTCTTTCCACATTTCATCTGAGGATATTTCCTTTTTCACCATAGCCCTCTATGGGCTTCCAAATATCACTTTTCCAATTCCACAAGAACTGTCTTAGCAAAAGGCTTCTTGAGGGTAAACTGTAACTCTGTGAGATGATTTCACAGAAATCAAAGAAGTTTCTCAAAAAGCTTCTTTCTCTTTGTTTTCGGAGGATATTTCCTGTGGCCCTATAGTCTTCAAAGGGAAACGAAATATCTGTTCTCAGATTCCACAATAATAAGACTAGCAAAGAGATCCACGAAATACAGATGAAACTCTGTGAGATGAAATAACGGAACACTAAGCAGTTTCTCAGAAAGCTTCTTTCCAGATTTCATCTGAGGATATATCCTTTATCAACCTTAGACCTCTATGGGCTTCCAAATATCACTTTCCCAATTCCACAAGAATTGTCCTATAGAAAGGCTTCTTGAGGGGAAAGCTGTAATTCTGTGAGATGATTTCACAGAACACAAAGTAGTTTCTCGGAAAGCTTCTTTCTCTTTGTTATCGGAGTTTGTTTCCTTTGGCCCTATAGTCTTCAAAGGGATCCGAAATATCTGTTCTCATATTCCACAGAAATAAGGCTAGCAAAGAGATCCATGAAATACAGATGTAACTCTGTGACATGAATTAACAGAACACTAAGCAGTTTATCAGACAGCTTCTTTCCAGATTTCATCTGAGGATATTTCCTTTTTCCCCGTAGCCCTCTATGCGCTTCCAAATATCACTTTGCCAATTCCACAAGAACTGTCTTAGCGAAACGCTTCTTGAGGGGAAAGCTGTAACTCTGTGAGATGATTTCACAGAACACAAAGAAGTTTCTCAGAAAGCTTCTTTCTCTTTGTTATCGGAGGATATTTCCTTTGGACCTATAGTCTTCAAAGGGATCCGAAATATCTGTTCTCAGAATCCACAGAAATAAGGCTAGCAAAGGGATCCACGAAATACAGATGTAACTCTGTGAGATGAATTAAGAGAACACTAAGCAGTTTCTCTGAAAGCTTCTTTCCAGATTTCATCTGAAGATATTTCCTTTTTCACCAAAGCCCTCTATGGGCTTCCAAATATCACTTTGGAAATTCCACAAGAACTGTCTTAGCGAAAGGCTTCTTGAGGGGAAAGCTGTAACTCTGTGAGATGATTTCACAGAACACAAAGAAGTTTCTCAGAAAGCTTCTTCCTCTTTGTTATCGGAGGATATTTCCTTTGTCCTGATAGTCTTCAAAGGGATCCGAAATATCTGTACTCAGATTCCACAGAAATAAGGCTAGCAAATAGATCCATGAAATACAGATGTAACTCTGTTAGATGAATTAACAGAACACTAAGCAGTATCTCAGAAAGCTTCCTTCCAGATTTCATCTGAGTATATAACCTTTTTCACCATAGACCTCTATGCGCTTCCAAATATCACTTTGCCAATTCCACAAGAACTCTCTTAGCGAAAGGCTTCTTGAGGGGAAAGCTGTAACTCTGTTGGATGATTTCACAGAACACAAAGAAGTTTCTCAGAAAGCTTCTTTCTCTTTGTTATCGGAGGATATTTCCTTTGGCCTATAGTCTTCAAAGGGAAACGAAATATCTGTTCTCAGATTCCACAATAATAAGACTAGCAAAGAGATCCACGAAATACAGATGTAACTCTGTGAGATGAATTAACAGAACACTAAGCAGTTACTCAGAAAGGTTCCTTACACATTTGATCTGAGGATATTTCATTTTTCACCGTAGCCCTCTATGCGCTTCCAAACATCACTTTGCCAATTCCACAAGAACTGTCTTAGCGAAACGCTTCTTGAGGGGAAAGCTGTAACTCTGTGAGATGAGATCACAGAACACAAAGAAGCTTCTCAGAAAGCTTCTTTCTCTTTGTTATCGGAGGATATTTCCTTTGGCCCTATAGTCTTCAAAGGGATCCGAAATATCTGTTCTCAGATTCCACAGAAATAAGGCTAGCAAGGAGATCCACGAAATACAGATGTAACTCTGTGAGATGAATTAACAGAACACTAAGCAGTTTCTCAGAAAGCTTCTTTCCAGATTTCATCTGAGGATATTTCCTTTTTCACCATAGCCCTCTATGGGATTCCAAATATCACTTTGCCAATTCCACAACAACTGTCTTAGCGAAAGGATTCTTGAAGGGAAAGCTGTAACTCTGTGAGATGATTTCACAGAACACAAAGAAGTTTCTGAGAAAGCCTCTTTCTCTTTGTTATGGGAGAATATTTCCTTTGGTTCTATTGTCTTCTAAGGGATCCGAAATATCTGTTCTCAGATTCCACAGAAATAAGGCTAGCAAAGAGATCCACGAAATACAGATGTAAATCTGTGAGATGAATTAACAGAACACTAAGCAGTTTCTCAGAAAGCTTCTTTCCAGCTTTCATCGGAGGATATTTCCTTTTTCACCATAGCCCTCTATGGGCTTCCAAATATCACTTTGCCCATTCCACAAGAACTGTCTTAGCGAAGGGCTTCTTGAGGGGAAACTGTAACTCTGTGAGATGATTTCACAGAACCCAAAGAAGTTTCTCAGAAAGCTTCTTTCTCTTTGTTATCGGAGGATATTTCCTTTGGCCCTATAGTCTTCAAAGGGAAAGGAATTATCTGTTCTCAGATTCCACAATAATAAGAAAAGCAAAGAGATCCACGAAATACAGATGTAACTCTGTGAGATGAATTAACAGAACACTAAGCAGTTTCTCAGAAAGCTTCTTTCTAGATTTCATCTGAGGATATATCCTTTTTCACCATAGACCTCTCTGGGCTTCCAAATATCACTTCACCAATTCCACAAGAACTGTCCTAGAGAAAGGCTTCTTGAGGGGAAAGCTGTAACTCTGTGAGATGATTTCACAGAACACAAAGAAGTTTCTCGGAAAGCTTCTTTCTCTTTGTTATCGGAGGATATTTCCTTTGGACTATAGTCTTCAAAGGGAAACGAAATATCTGTTCTCAGATTCCACAATAATAAGACTAGCAAAGAGATCCACGAAATACAGATGTAACTCTGTGAGATGAATTAACAGAACACTAAGAAGTTTCTCAGAAAGCTTCTTTCCACATTTCATCTGAGGATATTTCCTTTTTCACCGTAGCCCTCAATGCGCTTCCAAATATCACTTTGCCAATTCCACAAGAACTGTCTTAGCGAAACGCTTTTGAGGGGAAAGCTGTAACTCTGTGAGATGATTTCACAGAACACAAAGATGTTTCTCAGAAAGCTTCTTTCTCTTTGTTATCGGAGGATATTTCCTTTGGCCCTATAGTCTGCAAAGGGAAACGAAATATCTATTCTCAGACTCCACAATAATAAGACTAGCAAAGAGATCCACGAAATACAGATGTAACTCTGTGAGATGAATTAACAGAACACTAAGCAGTTTCTCAGAAAGCTTCTTTCCACATTTCATCTGAGGATATTTCCTTTTTCCCCGTAGCACTCTATGCGCTTCCAAATATCACTTTGCCAATTCCACAAGAACTGTCTTAGCGAAACGCTTCTTGAGGGGAAAGCTGTAACTCTGTGAGATGATTTCACAGAACACAAAGAAGTTTCTCAGAAAGCTTCTTTCTCTTTGTTATCGGAGGATATTTCCTTTGGACCTATAGTCTTCAAAGGGATCCGAAATATCTGTTCTCAGAATCCACAGAAATAAGGCTAGCAAAGAGATCCACGAAATACAGATGTAACTCTGTGAGATGAATTAAGAGAACACTAAGCAGTTTCTCTGAAAGCTTCTTTCCAGATTTCATCTGAAGATATTTCCTTTTTCACCAAAGCCCTCTATGGGCTTCCAAATATCACTTTGGAAATTCCACAAGAACTGTCTTAGCGAAAGGCTTCTTGAGGGGAAAGCTGTAACTCTGTGAGATGATTTCACAGAACACAAAGAAGTTTCTCAGAAAGCTTCTTCCTCTTTGTTATCGGAGGATATTTCCTTTGTCCTGATAGTCTTCAAAGGGATCCGAAATATCTGTACTCAGATTCCACAGAAATAAGGCTAGCAAATAGATCCATGAAATACAGATGTAACTCTGTTAGATGAATTAACAGAACACTAAGCAGTATCTCAGAAAGCTTCCTTCCAGATTTCATCTGAGTATATAACCTTTTTCACCATAGACCTCTATGCGCTTCCAAATATCACTTTGCCAATTCCACAAGAACTCTCTTAGCGAAAGGCTTCTTGAGGGGAAAGCTGTAACTCTGTTGGATGATTTCACAGAACACAAAGAAGTTTCTCAGAAAGCTTCTTTCTCTTTGTTATCGGAGGATATTTCCTTTGGCCTATAGTCTTCAAAGGGAAACGAAATATCTGTTCTCAGATTCCACAATAATAAGACTAGCAAAGAGATCCACGAAATACAGATGTAACTCTGTGAGATGAATTAACAGAACACTAAGCAGTTTCTCAGAAAGGTTCCTTACACATTTGATCTGAGGATATTTCATTTTTCACCGTAGCCCTCTATGCGCTTCCAAACATCACTTTGCCAATTCCACAAGAACTGTCTTAGCGAAACGCTTCTTGAGGGGAAAGCTGTAACTCTGTGAGATGAGATCACAGAACACAAAGAAGCTTCTCAGAAAGCTTCTTTCTCTTTGTTATCGGAGGATATTTCCTTTGGCCCTATAGTCTTCAAAGGGATCCAAAATATCTGTTCTCTGATTCCACAATAATAAGAGTAGCTAAGAGATCCACGAAATACAGATGTAACTCTGTGAGATGAATTAACAGAACACTAAGCAGTTTCTCAGAAAGCTTCTTTCTACATTTCATCTGAGGATATTTCCTTTTTCCCCGTAGCCCTCTATGCGCTTCCAAATATCACTTTGCCAATTCCACAACAACTGTCTTACCGAAACGCTTCTTGAGGGGAAAGCTGTAACTCTGTGAGATTATTTCACAGAACACAAAGAAGTTTCTGAGAAAGCTTCTTTCTCTTTGTTATCGGAGGATATTTCCTTTGTCCCGATAGTCTTCAAAGGGATCCGAAATATCTGTACTCAGATACCACAGAAATAAGGCTAGCAAATACATCCACGAAATACAGATGTAACTCTGTGAGATGAATTAACAGAACACTAAGCAGTATCTCAGAAAGCTTCTTTCCAGATTTCATCTGAGTATATAACCTTTTTCACCATAGACCTCTATGTGCTTCCAAATATCACTTTCCCAATTCCACAAGAACTGTCCTAGAGAAAGGCTTCTTCAGGGGAAAGCTGTAACTCTGTGAGATTATTTCACAGAACACAAAGAAGCTTCTCAGAAAGCTTCTTTCTCTTTGTTATCGGAGGATATTTCCTTTGGCCCTATAGTCTTCAAAGGGATCCAAAATATCTGTTCTCTGATTCCACAATAAAAAGACTAGCAAAGAGATCCACGAAATACAGATGTAACTCTGTGAGATGAATTAACAGAACACTAAGCATTTTCTCAGAAAGCTTCTTTCCACATTTCATCTGAGGATATTTCCTTTTTCACCGTAGCCCTCTATGCGCTTCCAAATATCACTTTGCCAATTCCACAACAACTGTCTTAGCGAAAGGCTTCTTGAGGGGAAAGCTGTAAATCTGTGAGATGATTTCACAGAACACAAAGAAGTTTCTCAGAAAGCTTCTTTCTCTTTGTTATTCGAGGATATTTCTTTGGCCCTATAGTCTGCAAAGGGAAACGAAATATTTGTTCTCAGATTCCACAATAATAAGACTAGCAAAGAGATCCACGAAATACAGATGTAACTCTCTGAGATGAATTAACAGAACACTAAGTAGTTTATCAGAAAGCTTCTTTCCAGATTTCATCTGAGGATATTTCCTTTTTCACCATAGCCCTCTAGGAGCTTCCAAATATCACTTTGCCAATTCCACAAGAACTGTCTTAGCGAAAGGCTTCTTGAGGGGAAAGCTGTAACTCTGTGAGATGATTTCACAGAACACAAAGAAGTTTCTCAGAAAGCTTCTTTCTCTTTGTTATCGGAGGATATTTCCTTTGGCCCTATAGTCTTCAAAGGGATCCGAAATATCTGTTCTCAGATTCCACAGAAATAAGGCTAGCAAAGAGATCGACGAAATACAGATGTGACTCTGTGAGATGAATTAACTGAACACTAAGCAGTTTCTCAGAAAGCTTCTTTCCAGATTTCATCTGAGGATATTTCCTTTTTCACCGTAGACCTCTATGGGCTTCCAAATATCACTTTCCCAATTCCTCAAGAACTGTCCTAGGGAAAGGCTTCTTGAGGGGAAAGCTGTAACTCTGTGAGATGATTTCACATAACACAAAGAAGTTTCTCGGAAAGCTTCTTTCTCTTTGTTATCGGAGGATATTTCCTTTGGCCTATAGTCTTCAAAGGGAAACGAAATATCTGTTCTCAGATCCACAATAATAAGACTAGCAAAGAGATCCACGAAATACAGTTGTAATTCTGTGAGAAGAATTAAGATAACACGAAGAAGTTTCTCAGAAAGCTTCTTTCCACATCTCATCTGAGGATATTTCCTTTTTCACCGTAACCCTCAATGCGCTTCCAAATATCACTTTGCCAATTCCACAAGAACTGTCTTAGCGAAACGCTTTTGAGGGGAAAGCTGTAACTTTGTCATATGATTTCACAGAACACAAAGAAGTTTCTCAGAAAGCTTCTTTCTCTTTGTTATCGGAGGATATTTCCTTTGGCCCTATAGTCTTAAAAGGGAACAGATTATCTGTTCTCAGATTCCACAGAAATAAGGCTAGCAAAGAGATCCACGAAATACAGATGTAACTCTGTGAGATGAATTAAGAGAACACTAAGCAGTTTATCAGAAAGCTTCTTTCCAGATTTCATCTGAGGATATTTCCTTTTTCACCATTGCCCTCTATGGGCTTCCAAATATCACTTTGCCAATTCCACAAGAACTGTCTTACCGAAAGGTTTCTTGAGGGGAAAGCTGTAACTCTGTTGGGTGATTTCACAGAACACAAAGAAGTTTCTCAGAAAGCTTCTTTCTCGTTGTTATCGGAGGATATTTCCGTTGGCCTATAGTCTTCAAATGGAAACGAAATATCTGTTCTCAGATTCAACAATAATAAGACTAGCAGAGAGATCCACGAAATACAGATGTAACTCTGTCAGATGAATTAACAGAACACTAAGCAGTTTCTCAGAAAGCTTCTCTCCACATTTTATCTGAGGATATTTCCTTTTTCTCCGTAGCCCTCTATGCGCTTCCAAATATCACTTTGCCAATTCCAGAAGAACTGTCTTAGCGAAAGGCTTCTTGAGGGGAAAGCTGTAACTCTGTGAGATGATTTCACAGAACTCAAAGAAGTTTCTCAGAAAGCTTCTTTCTCTTTGTTATCGGAGGATATTTCCTTTGGCCCTATAGTCTTCAAAGGGATCCAAAATATCTGTTCTCTGATTCCACAATAATAAGACTAGCTAAGAGATCCACGAAATACATATGTAACTCTGTGAGATGAATTAACAGAACACTAAGCAGTTTCTCAGAAAGCTTCTTTCTACATTTCATCTGAGGATATTTCCTTTTTCCCCGTAGCCCTCTATGCGCTTCCAAATATCACTTTGCCAATTCCACAACAACTGTCTTACCGAAACGCTTCTTGAGGGGAAAGTTGTAACTCTGTGAGATTATTTCACAGAACACAAAGAAGTTTCTCAGAAAGCTTCTTTCTCTTTGTTATCGGAGGATATTTCCTTTGTCCCGATAGTCTTCAAAGGGATCCGAAATATCTGTACTCAGAATCCACAGAAATAAGGCTAGCAAATAGATCCACGAAATACAGATGTAACTCTGTGAGATGAATTAACAGAACACTAAGCAGTATCAAAGAAAGCTTCTTTCCAGATTTCATCTGAGTATATAACCTTTTTCACCATAGAACTCTATGGGCTTCCAAATATCACTTTCCCAATTCCACAAGAACTGTCCTAGAGAAAGGCTTCTTGAGGGGAAAGCTGTAACTCTGTGAGATGATTTCACAGAACACAAAGAAGTTTCTCAGAAAGCTTCTTTCTCTTTGTTATCGGAGGATATTTCCTTTGGACCTATAGTCTTCAAAGGGATCCGAAATATCTGTTCTCAGAATCCACAGAAATAAGGCTAGCAAAGAGATCCACGAAATACAGATGTAACTCTGTGAGATGAATTAAGAGAACACTAAGCAGTTTCTCTGAAAGCTTCTTTCCAGATTTCATCTGAAGATATTTCCTTTTTCACCAAAGCCCTCTATGGGCTTCCAAATATCACTTTGGAAATTCCACAAGAACTGTCTTAGCGAAAGGCTTCTTGAGGGGAAAGCTGTAACTCTGTGAGATGATTTCACAGAACACAAAGAAGTTTCTCAGAAAGCTTCTTCCTCTTTGTTATCGGAGGATATTTCCTTTGTCCTGATAGTCTTCAAAGGGATCCGAAATATCTGTACTCAGATTCCACAGAAATAAGGCTAGCAAATAGATCCATGAAATACAGATGTAACTCTGTTAGATGAATTAACAGAACACTAAGCAGTATCTCAGAAAGCTTCCTTCCAGATTTCATCTGAGTATATAACCTTTTTCACCATAGACCTCTATGCGCTTCCAAATATCACTTTGCCAATTCCACAAGAACTCTCTTAGCGAAAGGCTTCTTGAGGGGAAAGCTGTAACTCTGTTGGATGATTTCACAGAACACAAAGAAGTTTCTCAGAAAGCTTCTTTCTCTTTGTTATCGGAGGATATTTCCTTTGGCCTATAGTCTTCAAAGGGAAACGAAATATCTGTTCTCAGATTCCACAATAATAAGACTAGCAAAGAGATCCACGAAATACAGATGTAACTCTGTGAGATGAATTAACAGAACACTAAGCAGTTTCTCAGAAAGGTTCCTTACACATTTGATCTGAGGATATTTCATTTTTCACCGTAGCCCTCTATGCGCTTCCAAACATCACTTTGCCAATTCCACAAGAACTGTCTTAGCGAAACGCTTCTTGAGGGGAAAGCTGTAACTCTGTGAGATGAGATCACAGAACACAAAGAAGCTTCTCAGAAAGCTTCTTTCTCTTTGTTATCGGAGGATATTTCCTTTGGCCCTATAGTCTTCAAAGGGATCCAAAATATCTGTTCTCTGATTCCACAATAATAAGAGTAGCTAAGAGATCCACGAAATACAGATGTAACTCTGTGAGATGAATTAACAGAACACTAAGCAGTTTCTCAGAAAGCTTCTTTCTACATTTCATCTGAGGATATTTCCTTTTTCCCCGTAGCCCTCTATGCGCTTCCAAATATCACTTTGCCAATTCCACAACAACTGTCTTACCGAAACGCTTCTTGAGGGGAAAGCTGTAACTCTGTGAGATTATTTCACAGAACACAAAGAAGTTTCTGAGAAAGCTTCTTTCTCTTTGTTATCGGAGGATATTTCCTTTGTCCCGATAGTCTTCAAAGGGATCCGAAATATCTGTACTCAGATACCACAGAAATAAGGCTAGCAAATACATCCACGAAATACAGATGTAACTCTGTGAGATGAATTAACAGAACACTAAGCAGTATCTCAGAAAGCTTCTTTCCAGATTTCATCTGAGTATATAACCTTTTTCACCATAGACCTCTATGTGCTTCCAAATATCACTTTCCCAATTCCACAAGAACTGTCCTAGAGAAAGGCTTCTTCAGGGGAAAGCTGTAACTCTGTGAGATTATTTCACAGAACACAAAGAAGCTTCTCAGAAAGCTTCTTTCTCTTTGTTATCGGAGGATATTTCCTTTGGCCCTATAGTCTTCAAAGGGATCCAAAATATCTGTTCTCTGATTCCACAATAAAAAGACTAGCAAAGAGATCCACGAAATACAGATGTAACTCTGTGAGATGAATTAACAGAACACTAAGCATTTTCTCAGAAAGCTTCTTTCCACATTTCATCTGAGGATATTTCCTTTTTCACCGTAGCCCTCTATGCGCTTCCAAATATCACTTTGCCAATTCCACAACAACTGTCTTAGCGAAAGGCTTCTTGAGGGGAAAGCTGTAAATCTGTGAGATGATTTCACAGAACACAAAGAAGTTTCTCAGAAAGCTTCTTTCTCTTTGTTATTCGAGGATATTTCTTTGGCCCTATAGTCTGCAAAGGGAAACGAAATATTTGTTCTCAGATTCCACAATAATAAGACTAGCAAAGAGATCCACGAAATACAGATGTAACTCTCTGAGATGAATTAACAGAACACTAAGTAGTTTATCAGAAAGCTTCTTTCCAGATTTCATCTGAGGATATTTCCTTTTTCACCATAGCCCTCTAGGAGCTTCCAAATATCACTTTGCCAATTCCACAAGAACTGTCTTAGCGAAAGGCTTCTTGAGGGGAAAGCTGTAACTCTGTGAGATGATTTCACAGAACACAAAGAAGTTTCTCAGAAAGCTTCTTTCTCTTTGTTATCGGAGGATATTTCCTTTGGCCCTATAGTCTTCAAAGGGATCCGAAATATCTGTTCTCAGATTCCACAGAAATAAGGCTAGCAAAGAGATCGACGAAATACAGATGTGACTCTGTGAGATGAATTAACTGAACACTAAGCAGTTTCTCAGAAAGCTTCTTTCCAGATTTCATCTGAGGATATTTCCTTTTTCACCGTAGACCTCTATGGGCTTCCAAATATCACTTTCCCAATTCCTCAAGAACTGTCCTAGGGAAAGGCTTCTTGAGGGGAAAGCTGTAACTCTGTGAGATGATTTCACATAACACAAAGAAGTTTCTCGGAAAGCTTCTTTCTCTTTGTTATCGGAGGATATTTCCTTTGGCCTATAGTCTTCAAAGGGAAACGAAATATCTGTTCTCAGATCCACAATAATAAGACTAGCAAAGAGATCCACGAAATACAGTTGTAATTCTGTGAGAAGAATTAAGATAACACGAAGAAGTTTCTCAGAAAGCTTCTTTCCACATCTCATCTGAGGATATTTCCTTTTTCACCGTAACCCTCAATGCGCTTCCAAATATCACTTTGCCAATTCCACAAGAACTGTCTTAGCGAAACGCTTTTGAGGGGAAAGCTGTAACTTTGTCATATGATTTCACAGAACACAAAGAAGTTTCTCAGAAAGCTTCTTTCTCTTTGTTATCGGAGGATATTTCCTTTGGCCCTATAGTCTTAAAAGGGAACAGATTATCTGTTCTCAGATTCCACAGAAATAAGGCTAGCAAAGAGATCCACGAAATACAGATGTAACTCTGTGAGATGAATTAAGAGAACACTAAGCAGTTTATCAGAAAGCTTCTTTCCAGATTTCATCTGAGGATATTTCCTTTTTCACCATTGCCCTCTATGGGCTTCCAAATATCACTTTGCCAATTCCACAAGAACTGTCTTACCGAAAGGTTTCTTGAGGGGAAAGCTGTAACTCTGTTGGGTGATTTCACAGAACACAAAGAAGTTTCTCAGAAAGCTTCTTTCTCGTTGTTATCGGAGGATATTTCCGTTGGCCTATAGTCTTCAAATGGAAACGAAATATCTGTTCTCAGATTCAACAATAATAAGACTAGCAGAGAGATCCACGAAATACAGATGTAACTCTGTCAGATGAATTAACAGAACACTAAGCAGTTTCTCAGAAAGCTTCTCTCCACATTTTATCTGAGGATATTTCCTTTTTCTCCGTAGCCCTCTATGCGCTTCCAAATATCACTTTGCCAATTCCAGAAGAACTGTCTTAGCGAAAGGCTTCTTGAGGGGAAAGCTGTAACTCTGTGAGATGATTTCACAGAACTCAAAGAAGTTTCTCAGAAAGCTTCTTTCTCTTTGTTATCGGAGGATATTTCCTTTGGCCCTATAGTCTTCAAAGGGATCCAAAATATCTGTTCTCTGATTCCACAATAATAAGACTAGGTAAGAGATCCACGAAATACATATGTAACTCTGTGAGATGAATTAACAGAACACTAAGCAGTTTCTCAGAAAGCTTCTTTCTACATTTCATCTGAGGATATTTCCTTTTTCCCCGTAGCCCTCTATGCGCTTCCAAATATCACTTTGCCAATTCCACAACAACTGTCTTACCGAAACGCTTCTTGAGGGGAAAGTTGTAACTCTGTGAGATTATTTCACAGAACACAAAGAAGTTTCTCAGAAAGCTTCTTTCTCTTTGTTATCGGAGGATATTTCCTTTGTCCCGATAGTCTTCAAAGGGATCCGAAATATCTGTACTCAGAATCCACAGAAATAAGGCTAGCAAATAGATCCACGAAATACAGATGTAACTCTGTGAGATGAATTAACAGAACACTAAGCAGTATCAAAGAAAGCTTCTTTCCAGATTTCATCTGAGTATATAACCTTTTTCACCATAGAACTCTATGGGCTTCCAAATATCACTTTCCCAATTCCACAAGAACTGTCCTAGAGAAAGGCTTCTTCAGGGGAAAGCTGTAACTCTGTGAGATGATTTCACAGAACACAAAGAAGTTTTTCAGAAAGCTTCTTTCTCTTTGTTATCGGAGGATATTTCCTTTGGCACTATAGTCATCAAAGGGATCCAAAATATCTGTTCTCAGATTCCACAGAAATAAGACTAGCAAAGAGATCCCGAAATACAGATGTAACTCTGTGAGATGAATTAACAGAACACTAAGCAGTTTCTCAGAAAGCTTCTTTCCACATTTCATCTGAGGATATTTCCTTTTTCACCGTAGCCCTCTATGCGCTTCCAAATATCACTTTGCCAATTCCACAAGAACTGTCTTAGCGAAAGGCTTCTTGACGGGAAAGCTGTAACTCTGTGAGATGATTTCACAGAACACAAAGAAGTTTCTCAGAATGCTTCTTTCTCTTTGTTATCGGAGGATATTTCCTTTATCCCTATAGTCTTCAAAGGGAAACGAAATATCTGTTCTCAGATTCCACAATAATAAGACTAGCAAAGTGATCAACGAAATACAGATGTAAATCTGTGAGATGAATTAACAGAACACTAAGCAGTTTTTCAGAAAGCTTCTTTACAGATTTCATCTGAGGATAATTCCTTTTTCACCATAGACCTCTATGGGCTTCCAAATATCACTTTCCCAATTCCACAAGAACTGTGCTAGAGAAAGGCTTCTTGAGGGGAAAGCTGTAACTCTGTGAGATGATTTCACAGAACACAAAAGTTTCTCGGAAAGCTTCTTTCTCTTTGCTATCGGAGGATATTTCCTTTGGCCCTATAGTCTTCAAAGAGATCCGAAATATCTGTTCTCAGATTCCACAGAAATAAGGCTAGCAAAGAGATCCACGAAATACAGATGTAACTCTGTGAGATGAATTAACAGAACACTATGCAGTTTCTCAGAAAGCTTCCTTCCAGATTTCATCTGAGGATATTTCCTTTTTCACCATAGCCCTCTAGGCGCTTCCAAATATCCCTTTGCCAATTCCACAACAACTGTCTTAGCGAAAGGCTTCTTGAGGGGAAAGCTGTAACTCTGTGAGATGATTTCACAGAACACAAAGAAGTTTCTCAGAAAGCTTCTTTCTCTTTGTTATCGGAGGATATTTCCTTTTTCCCTATAGTCTTCAAAGGGATCCGAAATATCTGTTCTCAGATTCCACAGAAATAAGGCTAGCAAAGAGATCCACGAAATTCATATGTAACTCTGTGAGATGAATTGACAGAACACTAAGCAGTATCTCACAAAGCTTCTTTCCAGATTTCATCTGAGGATATTTCCTTTTTCACCATAGCCCTCTATGGGCTTCCAAATATCACTTTGCCAATTCCACAACAACTGTCTTAGCGAAAGGCTTCTTGAGGGGAAAGCTGTAACTCTGTGAGATGATTTCACAGAACACAAAGAAGTTTCTCAGAAAGCTTCTTTCTCTTTGTTATCGGAGGATATTTCCTTTTGCCCTATGGTCTTCTAAGGGATCCGAAATATCTGTTCTCAGATTCCACAGAAATAAGGCTAGCAAAGAGATCCACGAAATACAGATGTAACTCTGTGAGATGAATTAAGAGAACACTAAGTAGTTTCTCAGAAAGCTTCTTTCCAGATTTCATCTGAGGATATTTCCTTTTTCACCATAGCCCTCTAGGGGCTTCCAAATATCACTTTGCCAATTCCACAAGAACTGTCTTAGCGAAAGGCTTCTTGAGGGGAAACTGTAACTCTGTGAGATGATTTCACAGAACACAAAGAAGTTTCTCAGAAAGCTTCTTTCTCTATGTTTTCGGAGGATATTTCCTGTGGCCCTATAGTCTTCAAAGGGAAACGAAATATCTGTTCTCAGATTCCACAATAATAAGACTAGCAAAGAGAACCACGAAATAGAGATGAAACTCTGTGAGATGAAACAACGGAACACTAAGCAGTTTCTCAGAAAGCTTCTTTCCAGATTTCATCTGAGGATATATCCTTTTTCACCATAGACCTCTATGGGCTTCCAAATATCACTTTCCCAATTCCACAAGAACTGTCCTAGAGAAAGGCTTCTTGAGGGGAAAGCTGTAACTCTGTGAGATGATTTCACAGAACAGAAAGAAGTTTCTCGGAAAGCTTCTTTCTCTTTGTTATCGGAGGATATTTCCTTTGGCCTATAGCCTTCAAAGGGAAACGAAATATCTGTTCTCAGATTCCACAGATATAAGGCTGGCAAAGAGATCCACGAAATACAGATGTAACTCTGTTAGATGAATTAACAGAACAATAAGCAGTTTCTCAGAAAGCTTCTTTCCAGATTTCATCTGAGGATATTTCCTTTTTCACCATAGCCCTCTATGGGCTTCCAAATATCACTATGCCAATTCCACAACAACTGTCTTAGCGAAAGCCTTCTTGAGGGGAAAGCTGTAACTCTGTGAGATGATTTCACAGAACACAAAGAAGTTTCTCAGAGAGCTTCTTTCTCTTTGTTATCGGAGGATATTTCCTTAGGTTCTATTGTCTTCTAAGGGATCCGAAATATCTCTTCTCAGATTCCACAGAAATAAGGCTAGCAAAGAGATCCACGAAATACAGATGTAACTCTGTGAGATGAATTAACAGAACACTAAGCAGTTTCTCAGAAAGCTTCTCTCCAGATTTCATCTGAGGATATTTCCTTTTTCACCATAGGCCTCCATGGGCTTCCAAATATCACTTTGCCAATTCCACTAGAACTGTCTTAGCGAAAGACTTCTTGAGGGGAAAGCTGTAACTCTGTGAGATGATTTCACAGAACAAAAAGAATTTTCTCAGAAAGCTTCTTTCTCTTTGTTATCGGAGGATATTTCCTTTGGCCCTATTGTCTTCTAAGGGATCCGAAATACCTGTTCTCAGATTCCACAGAAATAAGGCTAGCAAAGAGATCCACGAAATACAGATGTAACTCTGTGAGATGAATTAACAGGACACTAAGCAGTTTATCAGAAAGCTTCTTTCCAGATTTCAACTGAGGATATTTCCTTTTTCACCATAGCCCTCTATGGGCTTCCAAATATCACTTTGCCAATTCCACAAGAACTGTCTTAGCGAAAGGCTTCTTGAGGGGAAACCTGTAACTCTGTGAGATTATTTCACAGAACACAAAGAAGTTTCTCAGAAAGCTTCTTTCTCTTTGTTATCGGAGGTTATTTCCTTTTGCCCTATCGTCTTCCAAGGGATCCGAAATATCTGTTCTCAGATTCCTCAGAAATAAGGCTACCAAAGAGATCCACGAAATACGGATGTAACTCTGTGAGATGAATTAACAGAACACTAAGCAGTTTCTCAGAAAGCTTCTTTCCAGATTTCATCTGAGGATATTTCCTTTTTCACCGTAGCCCTCTATGGGCTTCCAAATATCACTTTGCCAATTCCACAACAACTGTCTTAGTGAAAGGTTTCTTGAGGGGAAAGCTGTAACTCTGTGAGATGATTTCACAGAACACAAGGAAGTTTCTCAGAAAGCCACTTTCTCTTTGTTATCGGAGGATATTTCCTTTGGTTCTATTGTCTTCTAAGGGATCCCATATATCTCTTCTCAGATTCCAGAGAAATAAGGCTAGCAAAGACATCCACGAAATATAGATGTAAAACTGTGAGATGAATTAACAGAACACTAAGCAGTTTCTCAGAAAGCTTCTTTCCAGATTTCATCAGAGGATATTTCCTTTTTCACCATAGCCCACTATGGGCTTCCAAATATCACTTTGCCAATTCCACAAGAACTGTCTTAGCGAAAGGCTTCTTGAGGGGAAAGCTGTAACTCTGTGAGATGATTTCACAGAACACAAAGAAGTTTCTCAGAAAGCTTCTTTCTCTTTGTTATCGGAGGGTATTTCCTTTGGCACTATAGTCTTCAAATGGAAACGAATTATCTGTTCTCAGATTCCACAATAATAAGACTAGCAAAGAGATCCACGAAATACAGATGTAACTCTGTGAGATGAATTAAGAGAACACTAAGCAGTTTCTTAGAAAGCTTCTTTCCAGATTTCATTTGAACATATTTCCTTTTTCACCATAGCCCTCTATGGGCTTCCAAATATCACTTTGCCAATTCCACAAGAACTGTCTTAGCGAAAGGCTTCTTGAGGGGAAAGCTGTAACTCTGTGAGATGATTTCACAGAACACAAAGAAGTTTCTGAGAAATCTTCTTTCTCTTTGTTATCGGAGGATGTTTCCTTTGGCCCTATAGTCTTCAACGGGATAAGAAATATCTGTTCTCAGATTCCACAGAAATAAGTCTAGCAAAGTGATCCACGAAATACAGATGTAACTCTGTGAGATGAATTAACAGAACACTAAGCAGTTTCTCAGAAAGCTTCTTTCCAGATTTCATGTGAGGATATTTCCTTTTTCACCTTAGCCCTCTATGCGCTTCCAAATATAACTCTGCCAATTACACAAGAACTGTCTTAGCGAAAGGCTTCTTTAGGGGAAAGCTGTAACTCTGTGAGATGATTTCACAGAACACAAAGAAGTTTCTCGGAAACTTCTTTCTCTTTGTTATCGGAGGATATTTCCTTTGGCCCTATAGTCTTCAAAGGGAAACGAAATATCTGTTCTCAGATTCCACAGAAATAAGGCTACCAAAGAGATCCACGAAATACAGATGTAACTCTGTGAGATGAATTAACAGAACACTAAGCAGTTTCTCAGAAAGCTTCCTTCCAGATTTCATCTGAGGATATTTCCTTTTTCACCATAGCCCTCTATGCGCTTCCAAATATCACTTTGCCAATTCCACAAGAACTGTCTTTGCGGAAGGCTTCTTGAGGGGAAAGCTGTGTCTCTGTTGGATGATTTCACAGAACACCAAGAAGTTCCTCAGAAAGCTTCTTTCTCTTTGTTATCGGAGGATATTTCCTTTGGCCTATAGTCTTCAAGGGAAACGAAGTATCTGTTCTCAGATTCCACAGAAATAAGGTTAGCAAAGAGATCCAAGAAATACAGAAGTAACTCTGTGAGATGAATTAACAGAATACTAAGCAGTTTCTCAGAAAGCTTCTTTCCAGATTTTTCTGAGGATATTTCCTTTTTCACCATAGTCCTCTATAGGCTTCCAAATATTACTTTGCCAATTCCACAAGTACTGTCTTAGCGAAAGGATACTTGAGGGGAAACCTGTAACTCTGTGAGATGATTTCAAAGAACACAAAGAAGTTATTCAGAAAGCTTCTTTCTCCTTGTTATCGTAGGATATTTCCTTTGACCCTATAGTCTTCTAAGGGATCCGAAATACCTGTTCTCAGATTCCACAGAAATAAGACTAGCAAAGAGATCCACGAAATACAGATGTAACTCTGTGAGATGAATTAACAGAACACTAAGCAGTTTATCAGGAAGCTTCTTTCCTGATTTTATCTGAGGATATTTCCTTTTTCACCATAGCCGTCTATGGGCTTCCAAATATCACTTTGCCAATTCCACAAGAACTGTCTTAGCGAAAGGCTTATTGAGGGGAAAGCTGTAACTCTGTGAGATGATTTCGCAGAACAGAAAGAAGTTTCTCAGAAAGCTTCTTTCTCTTTCTTATCGGAGGATATTTCCTTTGGCCTTAGAGTCTTCAAAGGGAACCGAAGTATCTGTTCTCAGATTCCACAGAAACAAGGCTAGCAAAGAGATCCACGAAATACAGATGTAACTATGTGAGATGAATTAACAGAACACTAAGCATTCTCAGAAAGCTTCTTTATAGATTTCATTTGAGGATATTTCCTTTTTCACCGTAGCCCTCTATGGGCTTCCAAATATCACTTTGCCAATTCCACAAAAACTGTCTTAGCGAAAGGATTCTTGAGGGGAAAGCTTTAACTCTGTGAGATAATTTCACAGAACACAAAGAAGTTTCTCAGAAAGCTTCTTTCTCTTTGTTATCGGAGGATAGTTCCTTTGGCCTTAGAGTCTTCAAAGGGAACCGAAGTATCTGTTCTCAGATTCCACAGAAACAAGGCTAGGAAAGAGATCCACGAAATACAGATGTAACTCTGTGAGATGAATTAACAGAACACTAAGCAGTTTCTCAGAAAGCTTCTTTCCAGATTTCATCTGAGGGTAATTCCTTTTTCACCATAGCCCTCTATGGGCTTCCAAATATCACTTTGCCAATTCCACAAGAACTGTCTTAGCGAAAGGCTTCTGGAGGGGAAAGCTGTAACTCTGTGAGATGATTTCACAGAACACCAAGAAGTTTCTCAGAAAGCTTCTTTCTCTTTGTTATCGGAGGATATTTCCTTTGGTTCTATTGTCTTCTAAGGGATACGAAATATCTCTTCTCAGATTCCAAAGAAATAAGGCTAGCAAAGAGATCCACGAAATACAGATGTAACTCTGTGAGATGAATTAACAGAACACTAAGCAGTTTATCAGAAAGCTTCTTTCCAGATTTCAACTGAGGATATTACCTTTTTCACCATAGCCCTCTATGGGCTTCCAAATATCACTTTGCCAATTCCACAAGAACTCTCTTAGCGAAAGGCTTCTTGAGGGGAAAGCTGTAACTCTGTGAGATTATTTCACAGAACACAAAGAAGTTTCTCAGAAAGCTTCTTTCTCTTTGTTATCGGAGGATATTTCCTTTTGCCCTATCGTCTTCCAAGGGATCCGAAATATCTGTTCTCAGATTCCTCAGAAACAAGGCTAGCAAAGAGATCCACGAAATACGGATGTAACTCTGTGAGATGAATTAACAGAACACTAAGCAGTTTCTCAGAAAGCTTCTTTCCAGATTTCATCTGAGGATATTTCCTTTTTCACCGTAGCCCTCTATGGGCTTCCAAATATCACTTTGCCAATTCCACAACAACTGTCTTAGTGAAAGGTTTCTTGAGTGGAAAGCTGTAACTCTGTGAGATGATTTCACAGAACACAAGGAAGTTTCTCAGAAAGCCACTTTCTCTTTGTTATCGGAGGATATTTCCTTTGGTTCTATTGTCTTCTAAGGGATCCGATATATCTCTTCTCAGATTCCAGAGAAATAAGGCTAGCAAAGACATCCACGAAATATAGATGTAAAACTGTGAGATGAATTAACAGAACACTAAGCAGTTTCTCAGAAAGCTTCTTTCCAGATTTCATCTGAGGATATTTCCTTTTTCACCATAGCCCACTATGGGCTTCCAAATATCACTTTGCCAATTCCACAAGAACTGTCTTAGCGAAAGGCTTCTTGAGGGGAAAGCTGTAACTCTGTGAGATGATTTCACAGAACACAAAGAAGTTTCTCAGAAAGCTTCTTTCTCTTTGTTATCGGAGGATATTTCCTTTGGCACTATAGTCTTCAAAGGGAAACGAATTATCTGTTCTCAGATTCCACAATAATAAGACTAGCAAAGAGATCCACGAAATACAGATGTAACTCTGTGAGATGAATTAAGAGAACACTAAGCAGTTTCTTAGAAAGCTTCTTTCCAGATTTCATTTGAACATATTTCCTTTTTCACCATAGCCCTCTATGGGCTTCCAAATATCACTTTGCCAATTCCACAAGAACTTTCTTAGCGAAAGGCTTCTTGAGGGGAAAGCTGTAACTCTGTGAGATGATTTCACAGAACACAAAGAAGTTTCTCAGAAAGCTTCTTTCTCTTTGTTATCGGAGGATGTTTCCTTTGGCCCTATAGTCTTCAGTGGGATAAGAAATATCTGTTCTCAGATTCCACAGAAATAAGTCTAGCAAAGTGATCCACGAAATACAGATATAACTCTGTGAGATGAATTAACAGAACACTAAGCAGTTTCTCAGAAAGCTTCTTTCCATATTTCATGTGAGGATATTTCCTTTTTCACCATAACCCTCTATGCGCTTCCAAATATAACTCTGCCAATTCCACAAGAACTGTCTTAGCGAAAGGCTTCTTGAGGGGAAAGCTGTAACTCTGTGAGATGATTTCACAGAACACAAAGAAGTTTCTCGGAAACTTCTTTCTCTTTGTTATCGGAGGATATTTCCTTTGGCCCTATAGTCTTCAAAGGGAAACGAAATATCTGTTCTCAGATTCCACAGAAATAAGGCTAGCAAAGAGATCCACGAAATACAGATGTAACTCTGTGAGATGAATTAACAGAATACTAAGCAATTTCTCAGAAAGCTTCCTTCCAGATTTCATCTGAGGATATTTCCTTTTTCACCATAGCCCTCTATGCGCTTCCAAATATCACTTTGCCAATTCCACAAGAACTGTCTTTGCGGAAGGCTTCTTGAGGTGAAAGCTGTATCTCTGTTGGATGATTTCACAGAACACAAAGTAGTTCCTCAGAAAGCTTCTTTCTCTTTGTTATCGGAGGATATTTCCTTTGGCCTATAGTCTTCAAAGGGAAACGAAGTATCTGTTCTCAGATTCCACAGAAATAAGGTTAGCAAAGAGATCCAAGAAATACAAAAGTAACTCTGTGAGATGAATTAACAGAATACTAAGCAGTTTCTCAGAAAGCTTCTTTCCAGATTTTTCTGAGGATATTTCCTTTTTCACCATAGTCCTCTATAGGCTTCCAAATATTACTTTGCCAATTCCACAAGTACTGTCTTAGCGAAAGGATACTTGAGGGGAAACCTGTAACTCTGTGAGATGATTTCAAAGAACACAAAGAAGTTTCTCAGAAAGCTTCTCTCTCCTTTGTTATCGTAGGATGTTTCCTTCGACCCTATAGTCTTCTAAGGGATCCGAAATACCTGTTCTCAGATTCCACAGAAATAAGACTAGCAAAGAGATCCACGAAATACAGATGTAACTCTGTGAGATGAATTAACAGAACACTAAGTAGTTTATCAGGAAGCTTCTTTCCTGATTTTATCTGAGGATATTTCCTTTTTCACCATAGCCGTGTATGGGCTTCCAAATATCACTTTGCCAATTCCACAAGAACTGTCTTAGCGAAAGGCTTATTGAGGGGAAGCTGTAACTCTGTGAGATGATTTCGCAGAACAGAAAGAAGTTTCTCAGAAAGCTTCTTTCTCTTTGTTATCGCAGGATATTTCCTTTGGCCTTAGAGTCTTCAAAGGGAACCGAAATATCTGTTCTCAGATTCCACAGAAACAAGGCTAGCAAAGAGATCCACGAAATACAGATGTAACTCTGTGAGATGAATTAACAGAACACTAAGCATTCTCAGAAAGCTTCTTTATAGATTTCATTTGAGGATATTTCCTTTTTCACCGTAGCCCTCTATGGGCTTCCAAATATCACTTTGCCAATTCCACAAAAACTGTCTTAGCGAAAGGATTCTTGATGGGAAAGCTTTAACTCTGTGAGATAATTTCACAGAACACAAAGAAGTTTCTCAGAAAGCTTCTTTCTCTTTGTTATCGGAGGATATTTCCTTTGGCCTTAGAGTCTTCAAAGGGAACCGAAGTATCTGTTCTCAGATTCCACAGAAACAAGGCTAGCAAAGAGATCCACGAAATACAGATGTAACTCCGTGAGATGAATTAACAGAACACTAAGCAGTTTCTCAGAAAGCTTCTTTCCAGATTTCATCTGAGGGTAATTCCTTTTTCACCATAGCCCTCTATGGGCTTCCAAATATCACTTTGCCAATTCCACAAGAACTGTCTTAGCGAAAGGCTACTGGAGGGGAAAGCTGTAACTCTGTGAGATGATTTCACAGAACACCAAGAAGTTTCTCAGAAAGCTTCTTTCTCTTTGTTATCGGAGGATATTTCCTTTGGTTCTATTGTCTTCTAAGGGATACGAAATATCTCTTCTCAGATTCCAAAGAAATAAGGCTAGCAAAGAGATCCACGAAATACAGATGTGACTCTGTGAGATGAATTAACAGAACACTAAGCAGTTTATCAGAAAGCTTCTTTCCAGATTTCAACTGAGGATATTTCCTTTTTCACCATAGCCCTCTATGGGCTTCCAAATATCACTTTGCCAATTCCACAAGAACTGTCTTAGCGAAAGGCTTCTGGAGGGGAAAGCTGTAACTCTGTGAGATGATTTCACATAACACAAAGAAGTTCCTCAGAAAGCTTCTTTCTCTTTGTTATCGGAGGATATTTCCTTTGGCCTATAGTCTTCAAAGGGAAACGAAGTATCTGTTCTCAGATTCCACAGAAATAAGGTTAGCAAAGAGATCCAAGAAATACAGAAGTAACTCTGTGAGATGAATTAAAAGAATACTAAGCAGTTTCTCAGAAAGCTTCTTTCCAGATTTTTCTGAGGATATTTCCTTTTTCACCATAGTCCTCTATAGGCTTCCAAATATTACTTTGCCAATTCCACAAGTACTGTCTTAGCGAAAGGATACTTGAGGGGAAACCTGTAACTCTGTGAGATGATTTCAAAGAACACAAAGAAGTTTCTCAGAAAGCTTCTTTCTCCTTGTTATCGTAGGATATTTCCTTTGACCCTATAGTCTTCTAAGGGATCCGAAATACCTGTTCTCAGATTCCACAGAAATAAGACTAGCAAAGAGATCCACGAAATACAGATGTAACTCTGTGAGATGAATTAACAGAACACTAAGTAGTTTATCAGGAAGCTTCTTTCCTGATTTTATCTGAGGATATTTCCTTTTTCACCATAGCCGTCTATGGGCTTCCAAATATCACTTTGCCAATTCCACAAGAACTGTCTTAGCGAAAGGCTTATTGAGGGGAAAGCTGTAACTCTGTGAGATGATTTCGCAGAACAGAAAGAAGTTTCTCAGAAAGCTTCTTTCTCTTTGTTATCGGAGGATATTTCCTTTGGCCTTAGAGTCTTCAAAGGGAACCGAAGTATCTGTTCTCAGATTCCCCAGAAACAAGGCTAGCAAAGAGATCCACGAAATACAGATGTAACTCTGTGAGATGAATTAACAGAACACTAAGCATTCTCAGAAAGCTTCTTTATAGATTTCATTTGAGGATATTTCCTTTTTCACCGTAGCCCTCTATGGGCTTCCAAATATCACTTTGCCAATTCCACAAAAACTGTCTTAGCGAAAGGATTCTTGAGGGGAAAGCTTTAACTCTGTGAGATAATTTCACAGAACACAAAGAAGTTTCTCAGAAAGCTTCTTTCTCTTTGTTATCGGAGGATATTTCCTTTGGCCTTAGAGTCTTCAAAGGGAACCGAAGTATCTGTTCTCAGATTCCACAGAAACAAGGCTAGCAAAGAGATCCACGAAATACAGATGTAACTCCGTGAGATGAATTAACAGAACACTAAGCAGTTTCTCAGAAAGCTTCTTTCCAGATTTCATCTGAGGGTAATTCCTTTTTCACCATAGCCCTCTATGGGCTTCCAAATATCACTTTGCCAATTCCACAAGAACTGTCTTAGCGAAAGGCTTCTGGAGGGGAAAGCTGTAACTCTGTGAGATGATTTCACAGAACACCAAGAAGTTTCTCAGAAATCTTCTTTCTCTTTGTTATCGGAGGATATTTCCTTTGGTTCTATTGTCTTCTAAGGGATACGAAATATCTCTTCTCAGATTCCAAAGAAATAAGGCTAGCAAAGAGATCCACGAAATACAGATGTAACTCTGTGAGATGAATTAACAGAACACTAAGCAGTTTATCAGAAAGCTTCTTTCCAGATTTCAACTGAGGATATTTCCTTTTTCACCATAGCCCTCTATGGGCTTCCAAATATCACTTTGCCAATTCCACAAGAACTGTCTTAGCGAAAGGCTTCTGGAGGGGAAAGCTGTAACTCTGTGAGATGATTTCACAGAACACCAAGAAGTTTCTCAGAAAGCTTCTTTCTCTTTGTTATCGGAGGATATTTACTTTGGTTCTATTGTCTTCTAAGGGATACGAAATATCTCTTCTCAGATTCCAAAGAAATAAGGCTAGCAAAGAGATCCAAGAAATACAGATGTAACTCTGTGAGATGAATTAACAGAACACTAAGCAGTTTATCAGAAAGCTTCTTTCCAGATTTCAACTGAGGATATTTCCTTTTTCACCATAGCCCTCTATGGGCTTCCAAATATCACTTTGCCAATTCCACTAGAACTGTCTTAGCGAAAGGCTTCTTGAGGGGAAAGCTGTAACTCTGTGAGATTATTTCACAGAACACAAAGAAGTTTCTCAGAAAGCTTCTTTCTCTTTGTTATCGGAGGATATTTCCTTTTGCCCTATCGTCTTCCAAGGGCTCCGAAATATCTGTTCTCAGATTCCTCAGAAACAAGTCTAGCAAAGAGATCCACGAAATACGGATGTAACTCTGTGAGATGAATTAACAGAACACTAAGCAGTTTCTCAGAAAGCTTCTTTCCAGATTTCATCTGAGGATATTTCCTTTTTCACCCTAGCCCTCTATGGGCTTCCAAATATCACTTTGCCAATTCCACAACAACTGTCTTAGTGAAAGTTTTCTTGAGGGGAAAGCTGTAACTCTGTGAGATGATTTCACAGAACACAAGGAAGTTTCTCAGAAAGCCACTTTCTCTTTGTTATCGGAGGATATTTCCTTTGGTTCTATTGTCTTCTAAGGGATCCGATATATCTCTTCTCAGATTCCAGAGAAATAAGGCTAGCAAAGACATCCACGAAATATAGATGTAAAACTGTGAGATGAATTAACAGAACACTAAGCAGTTTCTCAGAAAGCTTCTTTCCAGATTTCATCTGAGGATATTTCCTTTTTCACCATAGCCCACTATGGGCTTCCAAATATCACTTTGCCAATTCCACAAGAACTGTCTTAGCGAAAGGCTTCTTGAGGGGAAAGCTGTAACTCTGTGAGATGATTTCACAGAACACAAAGAAGTTTCTCAGAAAGCTTCTTTCTCTTTGTTATCGGAGGATATTTCCTTTGGCACTATAGTCTTCAAAGGGAAACGAATTATCTGTTCTCAGATTCCACAATAATAAGACTAGCAAAGAGATCTACGAAATACATATGTAACTCTGTGAGATGAATTAAGAGAACACTAAGCAGTTTCTTAGAAAGCTTCTTTCCAGATTTCATTTGAACATATTTCCTTTTTCACCATAGCCCTCTATGGGCTTCCAAATATCACTTTGCCAATTCCACAAGAACTGTCTTAGCGAAAGGCTTCTTGAGGGGAAAGCTGTAACTCTGTGAGATGATTTCACAGAACACAAAGAAGTTTCTGAGAAATCTTCTTTCTCTTTGTTATCGGAGGATGTTTCCTTTGGCCCTATAGTCTTCAATGGGATAAGAAATATCTGTTCTCAGATTCCACAGAAATAAGTCTAGCAAAGTGATCCACGAAATACAGATGTAACTCTGTGAGATGAATTAACAGAACACTAAGCAGTTTCTCAGAAAGCTTCATTCCATATTTCATGTGAGGATATTTCCTTTTTCACCATAGCCCTCTATGCGCTTCCAAATATAACTCTGCCAATTCCACAAGAACTGTCTTAGCGAAAGGCTTCTTGAGGGGAAAGCTGTAACTCTGTGAGATGATTTCACAGAACACAAAGAAGTTTCTGAGAAATCTTCTTTCTCTTTGTTATCGGAGGATGTTTCCTTTGGACCTATAGTCTTCAATGGGATAAAAAATATCTGTTCTCAGATTCCACAGAAATAAGTCTAATAAAGTGATCCACGAAATACAGATGTAACTCTGTGAGATGAATTAACAGAACACTAAGCAGTTTCTCAGAAAGCTTCTTTCCATATTTCATGTGAGGATATTTCCTTTTTCACCATAGCCCTCTATGCGCTTCCAAATATAACTCTGCCAATTCCACAAGAACTGTCTTAGCGAAAGGCTTCTTGAGGGGAAAGCTGTAACTCTGTGAGATGATTTCACAGAACACAAAGAAGTTTCTCGGAAACTTCTTTCTCTTTGTTATCGGAGGATATTTCCTTTGGCCCTATAGTCTTCAAAGGGAAACGAAATATCTGTTCTCAGATTCCACAGAAATAAGGCTAGCAAAGAGATCCACGAAATACAGATGTAACTCTGTGAGATGAATTAACAGAACACTAAGCAGTTTCTCAGAAAGCTTCCTTCCAGATTTCATCTGAGGATATTTCCTTTTTCACCATAGCCCTCTATGCGCTTCCAAATATCACTTTGCCAATTCCACAAGAACTGTCTTTGCGGAAGGCTTCTTGAGGGGAAAGCTGTAACTCTGTGAGATGATTTCAAAGAACACAAAGAAGTTTCTCAGAAAGCTTCTTTCTCCTTGTTATCGTAGGATATTTCCTTTGACCCTATAGTCTTCTAAGGGATCCGAAATACCTGTTCTCAGATTCCACAGAAATAAGACTAGCAAAGAGATCCACGAAATACAGATGTAACTCTGTGAGATGAATTAACAGAACACTAAGCAGTTTCTCAGGAAGCTTCTTTCCTGATTTTATCTGAGGATATTTCCTTTTTCACCATAGCCGTCTATGGGCTTCCAAATATCTCTTTGCCAATTCCACAAGAACTGTCTTAGCGAAAGGCTTCTTGAGGGGAAAGCTGTAACTCTGTGAGATGATTTCGCAGAACAGAAAGAAGTTTCTCAGAAAGCTTCTTTCTCTTTGTTATCGGAGGATATTTCCTTTGGCCTTAGAGTCTTCAAAGGGAACCGAAGTATCTGTTCTCAGATTCCACAGAAACAAGGCTAGCAAAGAGATCCACGAAATACAGATGTAACTCTGTGAGATGAATTAACAGAACACTAAGCATTCTCAGAAAGCTTCTTTATAGATTTCATTTGAGGATATTTCCTTTTTCACCGTAGCCCTCTATGGGCTTCCAAATATCACTTTGCCAATTCCACAAAAACTGTCTTAGCGAAAGGATTCTTGAGGGGAAAGCTTTAACTCTGTGAGATAATTTCACAGAACACAAAGAAGTTTCTCAGAAAGCTTCTTTCTCTTTGTTATCGGAGGATATTTCCTTTGGCCTTAGAGTCTTCAAAGGGAACCGAAGTATCTGTTCTCAGATTCCACAGAAACAAGGCTAGCAAAGAGATCCACGAAATACAGATGTAACTCCGTGAGATGAATTAACAGAACACTAAGCAGTTTCTCAGAAAGCTTCTTTCCAGATTTCATCTGAGGGTAATTCCTTTTTCACCATAGCCCTCTATGGGCTTCCAAATATCACTTTTCCAATTCCACAAGAACTGTCTTAGCGAAAGGCTTCTGGAGGGGAAAGCTGTAACTCTGTGAGATGATTTCACAGAACACAAAGAAGTTTCTCAGAAAGCTTCTTTCTCTTTGTTATCGGAGGATATTTCCTTTGGTTCTATTGTCTTCTAAGGGATACGAAATATCTCTTCTCAGATTCCAAAGAAATAAGGCTAGCAAAGAGATCCACGAAATACAGATGCAACTCTGTGAGATGAATTAACAGAACACTAAGCAGTTTTTCAGAAAGCTTCTTTCCAGATTTCAACTGAGGATATTTCCTTTTTCACCATAGCCCTCTATGGGCTTCCAAATATCACTTTGCCAATTCCACAAGAACTGTCTTAGCGAAAGGCTTCTTGAGGGGAAAGCTGTAACTCTGTGAGATTATTTCACAGAACACAAAGAAGTTTCTCAGAAAGCTTCTTTCTCTTTGTTATCGGAGGATATTTCCTTTTGCCCTATCGTCTTCCAAGGGATCCGAAATATCTGTTCCAAGATTCCTCAGAAACAAGGCTAGCAAAGAGATCCACGAAATACGGATGTAACTCTGTGAGATGAATTAACAGAACACTAAGCAGTTTCTCAGAAAGCTTCTTTCCAGATTTCATCTGAGGATATTTCCTTTTTCACCGTAGCCCTCTATGGGCTTCCAAATATCACTTTGCCAATTCCACAACAACTGTCTTAGTGAAAGGTTTCTTGAGGGGAAAGCTGTAACTCTGTGAGATGATTTCACAGAACACAAGGAAGTTACTCAGAAAGCCACTTTCTCTTTGTTATCGGAGGATATTTACTTTGGTTCTATTGTCTTCTAAGGGATCCGAAATATCTCTTCTCAGATTCCAGAGAAATAAGGCTAGCAAAGACATCCACGAAATATAGATGTAAAACTGTGAGATGAATTAACAGAACACTAAGCAGTTTCTCAGAAAGCTTCTTTCCAGATTTCATCTGAGGATATTTCCTTTTTCACCATAGCCCACTATGGGCTTCCAAATATCACTTTGCCAATTCCACAAGAACTGTCTTAGCGAAAGGTTTCTGGAGGGGAAAGCTGTAACTCTGTGAGATGATTTCACAGAACACAAAGAAGTTTCTCAGAAAGCTTCTTTCTCTTTGTTATCGGAGGATATTTCCTTTGGCCCTATAGCCTTCAAAGGGAAAAGAAATATCTGTTCTCAGATTCCACAGAAATAAGGCTAGCAAAGAGATCCACGAAATACAGATGTAACTCTGTGAGATGAATTAACAGAACACTAAGCAGTTTCTCAGAAAGCTTCTTTCCAGATTTCCTCTGAGGATATTTCCTTTTTCACCATAGCCCTCTATGCGCTTCCAAATATCACTTTGCCAATTCCACAAGAAGTGTCTTTGCGGAAGGCTTCTTGAGGGGAAAGCTGTAACTCTGTGAGATGATTTCGCAGAACACAAAGAAGTTTCTCAGAAAGCTTCTTTCTCTTTGTTATCGGAGGATATTTCCTTTGGCCCTATAGTCTTCTACGGGATCCGAAATATCTGTTCTCAGTTTCCACAGAAATAAGGCTAGCAAAGAGATCCACGAAATACTGATGTAACTCTGTGAGATGAATTAACAGAACAGTAAGCAGTTTCTCAGAAAGCTTCTTTCCAGATTTCATCTGAGAATATTTCCTTTTTTACCATAGCCCTCTATGGGCTTCCAAATATCACTTTGCCAATTCCACAAGAACCGTCTTAGGGGAAAACTTCTTGAGGGGAAAGCTGTAACTCTGTGAGATGATTTCACAGAACACAAAGAAGTTTGTCAGAAAACTTCTTTCTCTTTGTTATCGGAGGATATTTTCTGTGGCCCTATAGTCTTCAAAGGGATCCGAAATATCTGTTCTCAGATTCCACAGAAATAAGGCTAGCAAAGAGATCCACGAAATACAGATGTAACTCTGTGAGATGAATTAACAGAACACAAAGCATTCTCAGAAAGCTTCTTTATAGATTTCATTTGAGGATATTTCCTTTTTCACCATAGCCCTCTATGGGCTTCCAAATATCACTTAGCCAATTCCACAAAAACTGTCTTAGCGAAAGGATTCTTGAGGGGAAAGCTGTAACTCTGTGAGATGATTTCACAGAACACAAAGAAGTTTCTCAGAAAGCTTCTTTCTCTTTGTTATCAGAGGATATTTCTTTGGCCTTAGAGTCTTCAAAGGGAACCGAAGTATCTGTTCTCAGATTCCACAGAAACAAGGCTAGCAAAGAGATCCACGAAATACAGATGTAACTCTGTGAGATGAATTAACAGAACACTAAGCAGTTTCTCAGAAATCTTCTTTACAGATTTCATCTGAGGATATTTCCTTTTTCACCATAGCCCTCTATGGGCTTCCAAATATCACTTTCCCTATTCCACAAGAGCTGTCTTAGCGAAAGGCTTCTTGAGGGGAAAGCTGTAACTCTGTGAGATGATTTCACAGAACACAAAGAAGTTTCTCAGAAAGCTTCTTTCTCTTTGTTATCGGAGGATATTTCCTTTGGCCCTATAGTCTTCTAAGGGATCCGAAATACCTGTTCTCAGATTCCACAGAAATAAGGCTAGCAAAGAGATCCACGAAATACAGATGTAACTCTGTGAGATGAATTATCAGAACACTAAGCAGTTTCTCAGAAAGCTTCTTTCCAGATTTCATCTGAGGGTAATTCCTTTTTCACCATAGCCCTCTATGGGCTTCCAAATATCACTTTGCCAATTCCACAAGAACTGTCTTAGCGAAAGGCTTCTGGAGGGGAAAGCTGTAACTCTGTGAGATGATTTCACAGAACACCAAGAAGTTTCTCAGAAAGCTTCTTTCTCTTTGTTATCGGAGGATATTTCCTTTGGTTCTATTGTCTTCTAAGGGATACGAAATATCTCTTCTCAGATTCCAAAGAAATAAGGCTAGCAAAGAGATCCACGAAATACAGATGTAACTCTGTGAGATGAATTAACAGAACACTAAGCAGTTTATCAGAAAGCTTCTTTCCAGATTTCAACTGAGGATATTTCCTTTTTCACCATAGCCCTCTATGGGCTTCCAAATATCACTTTCCCAATTCCACAAGAACTGTCTTACCGAAAGGCTTCTTGAGGGGAAAGCTGTAACTCTGTGAGATTATTTCACAGAACACAAAGAAGTTTCTCAGAAAGCTTCTTTCTCTTTGTTATCGGAGGATATTTCCTTTGGCCCTATAGTCTTTAAACGGATCCGAAATATCTGTTGTCAGATTCCACAGAAATAAGGCTAGCAAAGAGATCCACGAAATACAGATGTAACTCTGTGAGATGAATTAACAGAACACTAAGCAGTTTCTTAGAAAGCTTCTTTCCAGATTTCATCTGAGGATATTTCCTTTTTCACCATAGCCCTCTATGGGCTTCCAAATATCACTTTGCCAATTCCACAAGAACTGTCTTAGCGAAAGGCTTCTTGAGGGGAAAGCTGTAAGTCTGTGAGATGATTTCACAGAACACAAAGAAGTTTCTGAGAAATCTTCTTTCTCTTTGTTATCGGAGGATGTTTCCTTTGGCCCTATAGTCTTCAATGGGATAAGAAATATCTGTTCTCAGATTCCACAGAAATAAGTCTAGCAAAGTGATCCACGATATACAGATGTAACTCTGTGAGATGAATTAACAGAACACTAAGCAGTTTCTCAGAAAGCTTCTTTCCATATTTCATGTGAGGATATTTCCTTTTTCACCATAGCCCTCTATGCGCTTCCAAATATAACTCTGCCAATTCCACAAGAACTGTCTTAGCGAAAGGCTTCTTGAGGGGAAAGCTGTAACTCTGTGAGATGATTTCACAGAACACAAAGAAGTTTCTGAGAAATCTTCTTTCTCTTTGTTATCGGAGGATATTTCCTTTGGCCCTAGAGTCTTCAAAGGGATCTGAAATATCTGTTCTCAGATTCCACAGAAATAAGGCTAGCAAAGAGATCCACGAAATGCAGATGTAACTCTGTGAGATGAATTAACAGAACACTAAGCAGTTTCTCAGAAAGCTTCTTTCCAGATTTCATCTGAGGATATTACCTTTTTCACCATAGCCCTCTATGGGCTTCCAAATATCACTTTGCCAATTCCAAAGAACTGTCTTAGCGAAAGGCTTCTGGAGGGGAAAGCTGTAACTCTGTGAGATGATTTCACAGAACACAAAGAAGTTTCTCAGAAAGCTTCTTTCTCTTTGTTATCGGAAGATATTTCCTTTGGCCATATAGCCTTCAAAGGGAAAAGAAATATCTGTTCTCAGATTCCACAGAAATAAGGCTGGCATAGAGATCCACGAAATACAGATGTAACTCTGTGAGATGAATTAACAGAACACTAAGCAGTTTCTCAGAAAGCTTCTTTCCAGATTTCATCTGAGGATATTTCCTTTTTCACCATAGCCCTCTATGGGCTTCCAAATATCACTATGCCAATTCCACAACTGTCTTAGGGAAAGCCTTCTTGAGGGGAAAGCTGTAACTCTGTGAGATGATTTCACAGAACACAAAGAAGTTTCTCAGAAACCTTCTTTCTCTTTGTTATCGGAGGATATTTCCTTTGGTTCTATTGTCTTCTAAGGGATCCGAAATATCGCTTCTCAGATTCCATAGAAATAAGGCTAGCAAAGAGATCCACGAAATACAGATGTAACTCTGTGAGATGAATTAACAGAACACTAAGCAGTTTCTCAGAAAGCTTCTCTCCAGATTTCATCTGAGGATATTTCCTTTTTCACCATAGGCCTCCATGGGCTTCCAAATATCACTTTGCCAATTCCACAAAAACTGTCTTAGCGAAAGACTTCTTGAGGGGAAAGCTGTAACTCTGTGAGATAATTTCACAGAACACAAAGAAGTTTCTCAGAAAGCTTCTTTCCAGATTTCATCTGAGGATATTTCGTTTTCACCATAGCCCTCTATGCGCTTCCAAATGTCACTTTGCCAATTCCACAAGAACCGTCTTAGCGAAAGGCTTCTTGAGGAGAAAGCTGTAACTCTGTGAGATAATTTCACAGAACACAAAGAAGTTTCTCAGAAAGCTTTTTTCTCTTTGTTATCGGAGGATATTTCCTTTGGCCCTATAGTCTTCAAAGGGATCCGAAATATCTGTTCTCAGATTCCACAGCAATAAGGCTAGCAAAGAGATCCACGAAATACAGATGTAACTCTCTGAGATAAATTAACAGAACACTAAGCAGTTTCTCAGAAAGCTTTTTTCCAGATTTCATCTGAGGATATTTCCTTTTTCGCCATAGCCCTCCATGGGCTTCCAAATATCACTTTGCCAATTCCACAAGAACTGTCTTAGCGAAAGGCTTCTTGAGGGGAAAGCTGTAACTCTGTGAGATTATTTCACAGAACACAAAGAAGTTTCTCAGAAAGCTTCTTTCTCTTTGTTATCGGAGGATATTTCCTTTTGCCCTATCGTCTTCCAAGGGATCCGAAATATCTGTTCTCAGATTCCTCAGAAACAAGGCTAGCAAAGAGATCCACGAAATACGGATGTAACTCTGTGAGATGAATTAACAGAACACTAAGCAGTTTCTCAGAAAGCTTCTTTCCAGACTTCATCTGAGGATAATACCTTTTTCACCATAGCCCTCTATGCCCTTCCAAATATCACTTTGCCAATTCCACAAGAACTGTCTTAGCGAAAGGCTCCTTGAGGAGAAAGCTGTAACTCTGGGAGATGATTTCACAGAACACAAAGGAGTTTCTCAGAAAGCTTCTTTCTCTTTGTTATCGGAGGATGTTTCCTTTGGCCCTATAGTCTTCAAAGGGATCCGAAATATCTGTTCTCAGATTCCACAGAAATAAGGCTAGCAAAGAGATCCACGAAATTCATATGTAACTCTGTGAGATGAATTAAGAGAACACTAAGCAGTATCTCACAAAGCTTCTTTCCTGATTTCATCTGAGGATATTTCCTTTTTCACCATAGCCCTCTATGGGCTTCCAAATATCACTTTGCCAATTCCACATGAACTGTCTTAGCGAAAGGCTTCTTGAGGGTAAAGCTGTAACTCTGTGAGATTATTTCACAGAACACAAAGAAGTTTCTCAGAAAGCTTCTTTCTCTTTGTTCTTTGAGGATATTTCCTTTGGCCCTATAGTCTTTAAACAGATCCGAAATATCTGTTGTCAGATTCCACAGAAATAAGGCTAGCCAAGAGATCCACGAAATACAGATGTAACTCTGTGAGATGAATTAACAGAACACTAAGCAGTTTCTTAGAAAGCTTCTTTCCAGATTTCATCTGAGCATATTTCCTTTTTCACCATAGCCCTCTATGGGCTTCCAAATATCACTTTCCCAATTCCACAAGAAGTGTCTTAGCGAAAGGCTTCTTGAGGGGAAAGCTGTAACTCTGTGAGATGATTTCACAGAACACAAAGAAGTTTCTGAGAAATCTTCTTTCTCTTTGTTATCGGAGGATATTTCCTTTGGCCCTATAGTCTTCAAAGGGATCTGAAATATCTGTTCTCAGATTCCACAGAAATAAGGCTAGCAAAGAGATCCACGAAATACAGATGTAACTCTGTGAGATGAATTAACAGAACACTAAGCAGTTTCCCAGAAAGCTTCTTTCCAGATTTCATCTGAGGATATTTCCTTTTTCACCATAGCCCTCTATGGGCTTCCAAATATCACTTTGCCAATTCCACAACAACTGTCTTAGCGAAAGGCTTCTTGAGGGGAAAGCTGTAACTCTGTGAGATGATTTCACAGAACACAAAGAAGTTTCTCAAAAAGCTTCTTTCTCTTTGTTATCGGAGGATATTTCCTTTGCTTCTATTGTCTTCAAAGGGATCCGAAATATCTGTTCTCAGATTCCAAAGAAATAAGGCTAGCAAAGAGATCCACGAAATACAGATGTTACTCTGGGAGATGAATTAACAGAACACTAAGCAGTTTCTCAGAAAGCTTCTTTCCAGATTTCATCTGAGGATATTACCTTTTTCACCATAGCCCTCTATGGGCTTCCAAATATCACTTTGCCAATTCCACAAGAACTGTCTTAGCGAAAGGCTTCTGGAGGGGAAAGCTGTAACTCTGTGAGATGATTTCACAGAACACAAAGAAGTTTCTCAGAAAGCTTCTTTCTCTTTGTTATCGGAGGATATTTCCTTTCATTCTATTGTCTTCTAAGGGATCCGAAATATCTCTTCTCAGATTCCATAGAAATAAGGCTAGGAAAGAGATCCACGAAATACAGATGTAACTCTGTGAGATGAATTAACAGAACACTAAGCAGTTTCTCAGAAAGCTTCTCTCCAGATTTCATCTGAGGATATTTCCTTTTTCACCATAGGCCTCCATGGGCTTCCAAATATCACATTGCCAATTCCACAAGAACTGTCTTAGCGAAAGACTTCTTGAGGGGAAAGCTGTAACTCTGTGAGATGATTTCACAGAACAAAAAGAAGTTTCTCAGAAAGCTTCTTTCTCTTTGTTATCGGAGGATATTTCCTTTGGCCCTATAGTCTTCAAAGGGATCCGAAATATCTGTTCTGAGATTCCACAGAAATAAGGCTAGCAAAGAGATCCACGAAATACAGATGTAACTCTGTGAGATGAATTAACAGAACACTAAGCAGTTTATCAGAAATCTTCTTTCCAGATTTCAACTGAGGATATTTCCTTTTTCACCATAGCCCTCTATGGGCTTCCAAATATCACTTTGCCAATTCCACAAGAACTGTCTTACCGAAAGGCTTCTTGAGGCGAAAGCTGTAACTCTGTGAGATTATTTCACAGAACACAAAGAAGTTTCTCAGAAAGCTTCTTTCTCTTTGTTTTCGGAGGATATTTCCTTTTGCCCTACAGTCTTCCAAGGGATCCGAAATATCTGTTCTCAGATTCCACAGAAACAAGGCTAGCAAAGAGATCCACGAAATACGGATGTAACTCTGTGAGATGAATTAACAGAACACTAAGCAGTTTCTCAGAAAGCTTCTTTCCAGATTTCATCTGAGGATATTTCCTTTTTCACCGTAGCCCTCTATGGGCTTCCAAATATCACTTTGCCAATTCCACAACAACTGTCTTAGTGAAAGGATTCTTGAGGGAAAGCTCTAACTCTGTGAGATGATTTCACAGAACACAAGGAAGTTTCTCAGAAAGCCACTTTCTCTTTGTTATCGGAGGATATTTCCTTTGGTTCTATTGTCTTCTAAGGTATCCGAAATATCTCTTCTCAGATTCCAGAGAAATAAGGCTAGCAAAGACATCCACGAAATATAGATGTAAAACTGTGAGATGAATTAACAGAACACTAAGCAGTTTCTCAGAAAGCTTCTTTCCAGATTTCATCTGAGGATATTTCCTTTTTCACCATTGCCCACTATGGGCTTCCAAATATCACTTTGCCAATTCCACAAGAACTGTCTTAGCGAAAGGCTTCTTGAGGGGAAAGCTGTAACTCTGTGAGATGATTTCACAGAACACAAAGAAGTTTCTGAGAAATCTTCTTTCTCTTTGTTATCGGAGGATATTTCCTTTGGTTCTATTGTCTTCAAAGGGATCCGAAATATCTCTTCACAGATTCCACAGAAATAAGGCTAGCAAAGAGATCCACGAAATACAGATGTAACACTTTGAGATGAATTAACAGAACACTAAGCAGTTTCTCAGAAAGCTTCTTTCCAGATTTCATCTGAGGATATTTCCTTTTTCACCATAGCCCTCTATGGGCTTCCAAATATCACTTTGCCAATTCCACAAGAACTGTCTTAGCGAAAGGCTTCTTGAGGGGAAAGCTGTAACTCCCTGAGATGATTTCACAGAACACAAAGAAGTTTCTCAGAAAGCTTCTTTCTCTTTGTTATCGGAGGATATATCCTATGGTTCTATTGTCTTCTAAGGGATCCGAAATATCTCTTCTCAGATTCCACAGAAATAAGGCTAGCAAAGAGATCCACGAAATACAGATGTAACTCTGTGAGATGAATTAACGGAACACTAAGCAGTTTCTCAGAAAGCTTCTTTCCAGATTTCATCTGAGGATATTTCCTTTTTCACGATAGCCCTCTATGGGCTTCCAAATATCACTTTGCCAATTCCACAAGAACTGTCTTAGCGAAAAGATTCTTGAGGGGAAACTGTAACTCTGTGAGATGATTTCACAAAACACAAAGAAGTTTCTCAGAAAGCTTCTTTCTCTTTGTTATCGGAGGATATTTCCTGTGGCCCTACAGTCTTCAAAGGGAAACGAAATATCTGCTATCAGATTCCACAATAATAAGACTAGCAAAGAGATCCACGAAATACAGATGTAACTCTGTAAGATAAAATAACAGTACACTAAGCAGTTTCTCAGAAAGCTTCTTTCCAGATTTCATCTGAGGATATATCCTTTTTCACCATAGACCTCTATGGGCTTCCAAATATCACTTTCCCAATTCCACAAGAACTGTCCTACAGAAAGGCTTCTTGAGGGGAAAGCTGTATCTCTGTGAGATGATTTCACAGAACACAAAGAAGTTTCTCGGAAAGCTTCTTTCTCTTTGTTATCGGAGGATATTTCCTGTGGCCCTATAGTCTTCAAAGGGAAACGAAATATCTGTTCTCAGATTCCACAATAATAAGACTAGCAAAGAGATCCACGAAATACAGATGTAACTCTGTGAGATGAAATAACAGAACACTAAGCAGTTTCTCAGAAAGATTCTTTCCAGATTTCATCTGAGGATATTTCCTTTTTCACCATAGCCCTCCATGGGCTTCCAAATATCACTTTGCCAATTCCAGAAGAACTGTCTTAGCGAAAGGCTTCTTGAGGGGAAAGCTGTAACTCTGTGAGATGATTTCACAGAACACAAAGAAGTTTCTCAGAAAGCTTCTTTCTCTTTGTTATCGGAGGATATTTTCTTTGGTTCTATTGTCTTCTAAGGGATCCGAAATATCTTTTCTCAGATTCCACAGAAATAAGGCTAGCAAAGAGATCCACGAAATACAGATGTAACTCTGTGAGATGAATTAACAGAACACTAAGCAGTTTCTCAGAAAGCTTCTTTCCAGATTTCATCTGAGCATATTTCCTTTTTCACCATAGCCCTCTATGGGCTTTCAAATATCACTTTGCCAATTCCACAAGAACTGTCTTAGCGAAAGGCTTCTTGAGGGGAAAGCTGTAACTCTGTGAGATGATTTCACAGAACACAAAGAAGTTTCTCAGAAAGCTTCTTTCTTTTTGTTATCGGAGGATATTTCCTTTGGCCCTATAGTCTTCAAAGGGAAAGGAAATATCTGTTCTCAGATTCCACAATAATAAGACTAGCAAAATGATCCACGAAATACATATGTAACTCTGTGAGATGAATTAACAGAACACTAAGCAGTTTCTCAGAAAGCTTCTTTCCAGATTTCATCTGAGGATATATCCTTTTTCACCATAGACCTCTATGGGCTTCCAAATATCACTTTCCCAATTCCACAAGAACTGTCCTAGAGAAAGGCTTCTTGAGGGGAAAGCTGTAACTCTGTGAGATGATTTCACAGAACACAAAGAAGTTTCTCGGAAATCTTCTTTCTCTTTGTTATCGGAGGACATTTCCTTTTGCCCTATAGTCTTCTAAGGGATCCGAAATATCTGTTCTCAGATTCCACAGAAATAAGGCTAGCAAAGAGATCCACGAAATACAGATGTAACTCTGTGAGATGAATTAACGGAACACTAAGCAGTTTCTCAGAAAGCTTCTTTCCAGATTTCATCTGAGGATATTTCCTTTTTCACCATAGCCCTCTATGGGCTTCCAAATATCACTTTGCCAATTCCTCAAGAACTGTCTTAGCGAAAAGATTCTTGAGGGGAAACTGTAACTCTGTGAGATGATTTCACAGAACACAAAGAAGTTTCTCAGAAAGCTTCTTTCTCTTTGTTATCGGAGGATATTTCCTGTGGCCCTATAGTCTTCAAAGGGAAACGAAATATCTGTTCTCTGATTCCACAATAATAAGATTAGCAAAGAGATCCACGAAATACAGATGTAACTCTGTGAGATGAAATAACAGAACACTAAGCAGTTTCTCAGAAAGCTTCTTTCCAGATTTCATCTGAGGATATATCCTTTTTCACCGTAGACCTCTATGGGCTTCCAAATATCACTTTCCCCATTCCACAAGAACTGTCCTAGAGAAAGGCTTCTTGAGGGGAAAGCTGTAACTCTGTGAGATGATTTCACAGAACACAAAGAAGTTTCTCAGAAAGGTTCTTTCTCTTTCTTATCGGAGGATATTTTCTTTGGCCCTATGGTCTGCAAAGGGAAACGAAATATCTGTTCTCAGATTCCACAATATTAAGACTAGCAAAGAGATCCACGAAATACAGATGTAACTCTGTGAGATGAATTAACAGAACACTAAGTAGTTTATCAGAAAGCTTCTTTCCAGATTTCATCTGAGGATATTTCCTTTTTCACCATAGCCCTCTAGGCGCTTCCAAATAACACTTTGCCAATTCCACAAGAACTGTCTTAGCGAAAGGCTTCTTTAGGGGAAAGCTGTAACTCTGTGAGATTATTTCACAGAACGCAAAGAAGTTTCTCAGAAAGCTTCTTTCTCTTTGTTATCGGAGGACATTTCCTTTGGCCCTGTGGTCTTCTAAGGGAACCGAAATATCTGTTCTCAGATTCCACAGAAATAAGACTAGCAAAGAGATCCACGAAATGCAGATGTAACTCTGTGAGATGAATTAACAGAACAATAAGCAGTTTCTCAGAAAGCTTCTTTCCAGATTTCATCTGAGGATATTTCCTTTTTCAGCATAGCCATCTAGGCGCTTAAATATCACTTTGCCAATTCCAGAAGAACTGTCTTACCGAAAGGCTTCTTGAGGGGAAAGCTGTAACTCAGTGAGATGATTTCACAGAACACAAAGAAGTTTCTCAGAAAGCTTCTTTCTCTTTGTTATCGGAGGATATTTCCTTTTGCCCTATGGTCTTCTAAGGGATCCGAAATATCTGTTCTCAGATTCCACAGAAATAAGGCTAGCAAAGAGATCCACGAAATACAGATGTAACTCTGTGAGATGAATTAACAGAACACTAAGCAGTTTCTCAGAAAGCTTCTTTCCAGATTTCATCTGAGGATATTTCCTTTTTCTCCATAGCCCTCTATGGGCTTCCAAATATCACTTTGCCAATTCCACAAGAACTGTCTTAACGAAAGGCTTCTTGAGGGGAAACTGTAACTCTGTGAGATGATTTCACAGAACACAAAGAAGTTTCTCAGAAAGCTTCTTTCTCTTTGTTATCGGAGGATATTTCCTGTGGCCCTACAGTCTTCAAAGCGAAACGAAATATCTGTTATCAGATTCCACAATAATAAGACTAGCAAAGAGATCCACGAAATACAGATGTAACTCTGTAAGATAAAATAACAGAACACTAAGCAGTTTCTCAGAAAGCTTCTTTCCAGATTTCATCTGAGGATATATCCTTTTTCACCATAGACCTCTATGGGCTTCCAAATATCACTTTCCCAATTCCACAAGAACTGTCCTACAGAAAGGCTTCTTGAGGGGAAAGCTGTATCTCTGTGAGATGATTTCGCAGAACACAAAGAAGTTTCTCGGAAAGCTTCTTTCTCTTTGTTATCGGAGGATATTTCCTTTGGCCTATAGTCTTCAAAGGGAAAGGAAATATCTGTTCTCAGATTCCACAATAATAAGACTAGCAAAGAGATCCACGAAATACAGATGTAACTCTGTGAGATGAATTAACAGAACACTAAGCAGTTTCTCAGAAAGCTTCTTTCCAGATTTCATCTGAGGATATTTCCTTTTTCACCATAGCCCTCCATGGGCTTCCAAATATCACTTTGCCAATTCCAGAAGAACTGTCTTAGCGAAAGGCTTCTTGAGGGGAAAGCTGTAACTCTGTGAGATGATTTCACAGAACACAAAGAAGTTTCTCAGAAAGCTTCTTTCTCTTTGTTATCGGAGGATATTTCCTTTGGTTCTATTGTCTTCTAAGGGATCCGAAATATCTTTTCTCAGATTCCACAGAAATAAGGCTAGCAAAGAGATCCACGAAATACAGATGTAACTCTGTGAGATGAATTAACAGAACACTAAGCAGTTTCTCAGAAAGCTTCTTTCCAGATTTCATCTGAGCATATTTCCTTTTTCACCATAGCCCTCCATGGGCTTCCAAATATCACTTTGCCAATTCCAGAAGAACTGTCTTAGCGAAAGGCTTCTTGAGGGGAAAGCTGTAACTCTGTGAGATGATTTCACAGAACACAAAGAAGTTTCTCAGAAAGCTTCTTTCTCTTTGTTATCGGAGGATATTTCCTTTGGTTCTATTGTCTTCTAAGGGATCCGAAATATCTTTTCTCAGATTCCACAGAAATAAGGCTAGCAAAGAGATCCACGAAATACAGATGTAACTCTGTGAGATGAATTAACAGAACACTAAGCAGTTTCTCAGAAAGCTTCTTTCCAGATTTCATCTGAGGATATTTCGTTTTCACCATAGCCCTCTATTCGCTTCCAAATATCACTTTGCCAATTCCACAAGAACCGTCTTAGCGAAAGGCTTCTTGAGGGGAAAGCTGTAACTCTGTGAGATGATTTCACAGAACACAAAGAAGTTACTCAGAAAGCTTCTTTCTCTCTGATATCGGAGTTTATTTCCTTTGGCCCTATAGTCTTCAAAAGGATCCGAAATACCTGTTCTCATATTCCACAGAAATAAGGCTAGCAAAGAGATCCACGAAATACAGATGTAACTCTGTGAGATGAATTAACAGAACACTAAGCAGTTTCTCAAAAAGCTTCTTTCCAGACTTCATCTGAGGATAATTCCTTATTCACCACAGCCCTCTATGCCCTTCCAAATATCACTTTGCCAATTCCACAAGAACTGTCCTAGAGAAAGGCTTCTTGAGGGGAAAGGTGTAACTCTGGGAGATGATTTCACAGAACACAAAGGAGTTTCTCAGAAAGCTTCTTTCTCTTTGTAATCGGAGGATGTTTCCTTTGGCCCTATAGTCTTCAAAGGGATCCGAAATATCTGTTCTGAGATTCCACAGAAATAAGGCTAGCAAAGAGATCCACGAAATTCATATGTAACTCTGTGAGATGAATTAAGAGAACACTAAGCAGTATCTCACAAAGCTTCTTTCCAGATTTCATCTGGGGATATTTCCTTTTTCACCATAGCCCTCTATGGGCTTCCAAATATCACTTTGCCAATTCCACATGAACTGTCTTAGCGAAAGGCTTCTTGAGAGTAAAGCTGTAACTCTGTGAGATTATTTCACAGAACACAAAGAAGTTTCTCAGAAAGCTTCTTTCTCTTTGTTATTTGAGGATATTTCCTTTTGCACTACGGTCTTCAAAGGGATCCGAAATATCTGTTCTCAGATTCCACAGAAATAAGGCTAGCAAAGAGATCCACGAAATACAGATGTAACTCTGTGAGATGAATTAACAGAACACTAAGCAGTTTCTCAGAAAGCTTCTTCCCACATTTCATCTGAGGATATTTCCTTTTTCACCGTAGCCCTCCATGCGCTTCCAAATATCACTTTGCCAATTCCACAAGAACTGTCTTAGCGAAACGCTTCTTGAGGGGAAAGCTGTAACTCTGTGAGATGATTTCACAGAACACTAAGAAGTTTCTCAGAAAGCTTCTTTCTCTTTGTTATCGGAGGATATTTCCTTTGGCCCTATAGTCTGCAAAGGGAACCGAAATATCTGTTCTCAGATTCCACAATAATAAGACTAGCAAAAAGATCCACGAAATACAGATGTAACTCTGTGAGATGAATTAACAGAACACTAAGTAGTTTCTCAGAAAGCTTCTTTCCAGATTTCATCTGAGGATATTTCCTTTTTCACCATAGCCCTCCAAGGGCTTTCAAATATCACTTTGCCAATTCCACAAAAACTGTCTTAGCGAAAGACTTCTTGAGGGGAAAGCTGTAACTCTGTGAGATGATTTCACAGAACAAAAAGAAGTTTCTCAGAAAGCTTCTTTCTCTTTGTTATCGGAGGATATTTCCTTTGGCCCTATAGTCTTCAAAGGGATCCGAAATATCTGTTCTGAGATTCCACAGAAATAAGGCTAGCAAAGAGATCCACGAAACACAGATGTAACTCTGTGAGATGAATTAAAAGAACACTAAGCAGTTTATCAGAAAGCTTCTTTCCTGATTTCAACTGAGGATACTTCCTTTTTCACCATAGCCCTCTATGGGCTTTCAAATATCACTTTGCCAAATCCACAAGAACTATCTTACCGAAAGGCTTCTTGAGGGGAAAGCTGTAAGTCTGTGAGATTATTTCACAGAACAAAAGAAGTTTCTCAGAAAGTTTCTTTCTCTTTGTTATAGGAGGATATTTCCTTTAACCCTATAGTCTTCCAAGGGATCCGAAATATCTGTTCTCACATTCCACAGAAACAAGGCTAGCAAAGAGATCCACGAAATACGGATGTAACTCTGTGAGATGAATTAACAGAACACTAAGCAGTTTCTCAGAAAGCTTCTTTCCAGATTTCATCTGAGGATACTTCCTTTTTCACCGTAGCCCTCTATGGGCTTCCAAATATCACTTTGCCAATTCCACTACAACTGTCTTAGTGAAAGGCTTCTTGAGGAGAAAGCTGTAACTCTGTGAGGTGATTTCACAGAACACAAAGAAGTTTATCAGAAAGCCACCTTCTCTTTGTTATCGGAGGATATTTCCTTTGGTTCTATTGTCTTCTAAGGGATCCGAAATATCTCTTCTCATATTCCAGAGAAATAAGGCTAGCAAAGACATCCACGAAATATAGATGTAAATCTGTGAGATGAATTAACAGAACACTAAGCAGTTTCTCAGAAAGCTTCTTTCCAGATTTCATCTGAGGATATTTCCTTTTTCACCATAGCCCTCTATGGGCTTCCAAATATCACTTTGCCAATTCCACAAGAACTGTCTTAGCGAAAGGCTTCTTGAGGGGAAAGCTGTAACTCTGTGAGATGATTTCACAGAACACAAAGAAGTTTCTCAGAAAGCTTCTTTCTCTTTGTTATCGGAGGATATTTCCTTTGGCCCTATAGTCTTTAAACAGGTCCGAAATATCTGTTGTCAGATTCCACAGAAATAAGGCTAGCAAAGAGATCCACGAAATACAGATCTAACTCTGTGAGATGAATTAACAGAACACTAAGCAGTTTCTTAGAAAGCTTCTTTCCAGATTTCATCTGAGGATATTTCCTTTTTCACCATAGCCCTCTAAGGGCTTCCAAATATCACTTTGCCAATTCCACAAGAACTATCTTAGCGAAAGGCTTCTTGAGGGGAGAGCTGTAACTCTGTGAGATGATTTCACAGAACACAAAGAAGTTTCTGAGAAATCTTCTTTATCTTTGTTATCAGAGGATATTTCCTTTGGCCATATAGCCTTCAAAGGGAAAAGAAATATCTGTTCTCAGATTCCACAGATATAAGGCTGGCAAAGAGATCCACGAAATACAGATGTAACTCTGTTAGATGAATTAACAGAACAATAAGCAGTTTCTCAGAGCTTCTTTCCAGATTTCATCTGAGGATATTTCCTTTTTCACCATAGCCCTCTATGGGCTTCCAAATATCACTATGCCAATTCCACAACAACTGTCTTAGCGAAAGCCTTCTTGAGGGGAAAGCTGTAACTCTGTGAGATGATTTCACAGAACACAAAGAAGTTTCTCAGAGAGCTTCTTTCTCTTTGTTATCGGAGGATATTTCCTTAGGTTCTATTGTCTTCTAAGGGATCCGAAATATCTCTTCTCAGATTCCACAGAAATAAGGCTAGCAAAGAGATCCACGAAATACCGATGTAACTCTGTGAGATGAATTAACAGAACACTAAGCAGTTTCTCAGAAAGCTTCTCTCCAGATTTCATCTGAGGATATTTCCTTTTTCACCATAGGCCTCCATGGGCTTCCAAATATCACTTTGCCAATTCCACTAGAACTGTCTTAGCGAAAGACTTCTTGAGGGGAAAGCTGTAACTCTGTGAGATGATTTCACAGAACAAAAAGAAGTTTCTCAGAAAGCTTCTTTCTCTTTGTTATCGGAGGATATTTCCTTGGACCTATAGTCTTCAAAGGGATCCGAAATATCTGTTCTGAGATTCCACAGAAATAAGGTTAGCAAAGAGATCCACGAAATACAGATGTAACTCTGTGAGATGAATTAACAGGACACTAAGCAGTTTATCAGAAAGCTTCTTTCCAGATTTCAACTGAGGATATTTCCTTTTTCACCATAGCCCTCTATGGGCTTCCAAATATCACTTTGCCAATTCCACAAGAACTGTCTTAGCGAAAGGCTTCTTGAGGGGAAAGCTGTAACTCTGTGAGATGATTTCACAGAACACAAAGAAGTTTCTCAGAAAGCTTCTTTCTCTTTGTTATCGGAGGATATTTCCTTTGGCACTATAGTCTTCAAAGGGAAACGAAATATCTGTTCTCAGATTCCACAATAATAAGACTAGCAAAGAGATCCACGAAATACAGATGTAACTCTGTGAGATGAATTAACAGAACACTAAGCAGTTTCTTAGAAAGCTTCTTTCCAGATTTCATTTGAACATATTTCCTTTTTCACCATAGCCCTCTATGGGCTTCCAAATATCACTTTGCCAATTCCACAAGAACTGTCTTAGCGAAAGGCTTCTTGAGGGGAAAGCTGTAACTCTGTGAGATGATTTCACAGAACACAAAGAAGTTTCTGAGAAATCTTCTTTCTCTTTTGTTATCGGAAGATGTTTCCTTTGGCCCTATAGTCTTCAATGGGATAAGAAATATCTGTTCTCAGATTCCACAGAAATAAGTCTAGCAAAGTGATCCACGAAATACAGATGTAACTCTGTGAGATGAACTAACAGAACACTAAGCAGTTTCTCAGAAAGCTTCTTTCCATATTTCATGTGAGGATATTTCCTTTTTCACCATAGCCCTCTATGCGCTTCCAAATATAACTCTGCCAATTCCACCAGAACTGTCTTAGCGAAAGTCTTCTTGAGGGTAAAGCTGTAACTCTGTGAGATGATTTCACAGAACACAAAGAAGTTTCTCGTAAACTTCTTTCTCTTTGTTATCGGAGTATATTTCCTTTGGCCCTATAGTCTTCAAAGGGAAACGAAATATCTGTTCTCAGATTCCACAGAAATAAGGCTAGCAAAGAGATCCACGAAATACAGATGTAACTCTGTGAGATGAATTAACGGAACACTAAGCAGTTTCTCAGAAAGCTTCCTTCCAGATTTCATCTGAGGATATTTCCTTTTTCACCATAGCCCTCTATGCGCTTCCAAATATCACTTTGCCAATTCCACAAGAACTGTCTTTGCGGAAGGCTTCTTGAGGGAAAGCTGTATCTCTGTTGGATGATTTCACAGAACACAAAGAAGTTCCTCAGAAAGCTTCTTTCTCTTTGTTATCGGAGGATATTTCCTTTGGCCTATAGTCTTCAAAGGGAAACGAAGTATCTGTTCTCAGATTCCACAGAAATAAGGTTAGCAAAGAGATCCAAGAAATACAGAAGTAACTCTGTGAGATGAATTAACAGAACACTAAGCAGTTTCTCAGGAAGCTTCTTTCCTGATTTTATCTGAGGATATTTCCTTTTTCACCATAGCCGTCTATGGGCTTCCAAATATCACTTTGCCAATTCCACAAGAACTGTCTTAGCGAAAGGCTTATTGAGGGGAAAGCTGTAACTCTGTGAGATGATTTCGCAGAACAGAAAGAAGTTTCTCAGAAAGCTTCTTTCTCTTTGTTATCGGAGGATATTTCCTTTGGCCTTAGAGTCTTCAAAGGGAACCGAAGTATCTGTTCTCAGATTCCCCAGAAACAAGGCTAGCAAAGAGATCCACGAAATACAGATGTAACTCTGTGAGATGAATTAACAGAACACTAAGCATTCTCAGAAAGCTTCTTTATAGATTTCATTTGAGGATATTTCCTTTTTCACCGTAGCCCTCTATGGGCTTCCAAATATCACTTTGCCAATTCCACAAAAACTGTCTTAGCGAAAGGATTCTTGAGGGGAAAGCTTTAACTCTGTGAGATGATTTCACAGAACACAAAGAAGTTTCTCAGAAAGCTTCATTCTCTTTGTTATCGGAGGATATTTCCTTTGGCCCTATAGCCTTCAAAGGGAAAAGAAATATCTGTTCTCAGATTCCACAGAAATAAGGCTAGCAAAGAGATCCACGAAATACAGATGTAATTCTGTGAGATGAATTAAGAGAACACTAAGCAGTTTCTCAGAAATCTTCTTTCCAGATTTCATCTGAGGATATTTCCTTTTTCACCATAGCCCTCTATGGGCTTCCAAATATCACTTTCCCTATTCCACAAGAGCTGTCTTAGCGAAAGGCTTCTTGAGGGGAAAGCTGTAACTCTGTGCGATGATTTCACAGAACACAAAGAAGTTTCTCAGAAAGCTTCTTTCTCTTTGTTATCGGAGGATATTTCCTTTGGCCCTATTGTCTTCTAAGGGATCCGAAATACCTGTTCTCAGATTCCACAGAAATAAGGCTAGCAAAGAGATCCACGAAATACAGATGTAACTCTGTGAGATGAATTAACAGGACACTAAGCAGTTTATCAGAAAGCTTCTTTCCAGATTTCAACTGAGGATATTTCCTTTTTCACCATAGCCCTCTATGGGCTTCCAAATATCACTTTGCCAATTCCACAAGAACTGTCTTAGCGAAAGGCTTCTTGAGGGGAAACCTGTAACTCTGTGAGATTATTTCACAGAACACAAAGAAGTTTCTCAGAAAGCTTCTTTCTCTTTGTTATCGGAGGTTATTTCCTTTTGCCCTATCGTCTTCCAAGGGATCCGAAATATCTGTTCTCAGATTCCTCAGAAATAAGGCTACCAAAGAGATCCACGAAATACGGATGTAACTCTGTGAGATGAATTAACAGAACACTAAGCAGTTTCTCAGAAAGCTTCTTTCCAGATTTCATCTGAGGATATTTCCTTTTTCACCGTAGCCCTCTATGGGCTTCCAAATATCACTTTGCCAATTCCACAACAACTGTCTTAGTGAAAGGTTTCTTGAGGGGAAAGCTGTAACTCTGTGAGATGATTTCACAGAACACAAGGAAGTTTCTCAGAAAGCCACTTTCTCTTTGTTATCGGAGGATATTTCCTTTGGTTCTATTGTCTTCTAAGGGATCCCATATATCTCTTCTCAGATTCCAGAGAAATAAGGCTAGCAAAGACATCCACGAAATATAGATGTAAAACTGTGAGATGAATTAACAGAACACTAAGCAGTTTCTCAGAAAGCTTCTTTCCAGATTTCATCAGAGGATATTTCCTTTTTCACCATAGCCCACTATGGGCTTCCAAATATCACTTTGCCAATTCCACAAGAACTGTCTTAGCGAAAGGCTTCTTGAGGGGAAAGCTGTAACTCTGTGAGATGATTTCACAGAACACAAAGAAGTTTCTCAGAAAGCTTCTTTCTCTTTGTTATCGGAGGGTATTTCCTTTGGCACTATAGTCTTCAAAGGGAAACGAATTATCTGTTCTCAGATTCCACAATAATAAGACTAGCAAAGAGATCCACGAAATACAGATGTAACTCTGTGAGATGAATTAAGAGAACACTAAGAAGTTTCTTAGAAAGCTTCTTTCCAGATTTCATTTGAACATATTTCCTTTTTCACCATAGCCCTCTATGGGCTTCCAAATATCACTTTGCCAATTCCACAAGAACTGTCTTAGCGAAAGACTTCTTGAGGGGAAAGCTGTAACTCTGTGAGATGATTTCACAGAACACAAAGAAGTTTCTGAGAAATCTTCTTTCTCTTTGTTATCGGAGGATGTTTCCTTTGGCCCTATAGTCTTCAACGGGATAAGAAATATCTGTTCTCAGATTCCACAGAAATAAGTCTAGCAAAGTGATCCACGAAATACAGATGTAACTCTGTGAGATGAATTAACAGAACACTAAGCAGTTTCTCAGAAAGCTTCTTTCCAGATTTCATGTGAGGATATTTCCTTTTTCACCTTAGCCCTCCATGCGCTTCCAAATATAACTCTGCCAATTACACAAGAACTGTCTTAGCGAAAGGCTTCTTGAGGGGAAAGCTGTAACTCTGTGAGATGATTTCACAGAACACAAAGAAGTTTCTCGTAAACTTCTTTCTCTTTGTTATCGGAGGATATTTCCTTTGGCCCTATAGTCTTCAAAGGGAAACGAAATATCTGTTCTCAGATTCCACAGAAATAAGGCTAGCAAAGAGATCCACGAAATACAGATGTAACTCTGTGAGATGAATTAACAGAACACTAAGCAGTTTCTCAGAAAGCTTCCTTCCAGATTTCATCTGAGGATATTTCCTTTTTCACCATAGCCCTCTATGCGCTTCCAAATATCACTTTGCCAATTCCACAAGAACTGTCTTTGCGGAAGGCTTCTTGAGGGGAAAGCTGTGTCTCTGTTGGATGATTTCACAGAACACCAAGAAGTTCCTCAGAAAGCTTCTTTCTCTTTGTTATCGGAGGATATTTCCTTTGGCCTATAGTCTTCAAGGGAAACGAAGTATCTGTTCTCAGATTCCACAGAAATAAGGTTAGCAAAGAGATCCAAGAAATACAGAAGTAACTCTGTGAGATGAATTAACAGAATACTAAGCAGTTTCTCAGAAAGCTTCTTTCCAGATTTTTCTGAGGATATTTCCTTTTTCACCATAGTCCTCTATAGGCTTCCAAATATTACTTTGCCAATTCCACAAGTACTGTCTTAGCGAAAGGATACTTGAGGGGAAACCTGTAACTCTGTGAGATGATTTCAAAGAACACAAAGAAGTTATTCAGAAAGCTTCTTTCTCCTTGTTATCGTAGGATATTTCCTTTGACCCTATAGTCTTCTAAGGGATCCGAAATACCTGTTCTCAGATTCCACAGAAATAAGACTAGCAAAGAGATCCACGAAATACAGATGTAACTCTGTGAGATGAATTAACAGAACACTAAGCAGTTTATCAGGAAGCTTCTTTCCTGATTTTATCTGAGGATATTTCCTTTTTCACCATAGCCGTCTATGGGCTTCCAAATATCACTTTGCCAATTCCACAAGAACTGTCTTAGCGAAAGGCTTATTGAGGGGAAAGCTGTAACTCTGTGAGATGATTTCGCAGAACAGAAAGAAGTTTCTCAGAAAGCTTCTTTCTCTTTGTTATCGGAGGATATTTCCTTTGGCCTTAGAGTCTTCAAAGGGAACCGAAGTATCTGTTCTCAGATTCCACAGAAACAAGGCTAGCAAAGAGATCCACGAAATACAGATGTAACTATGTGAGATGAATTAACAGAACACTAAGCATTCTCAGAAAGCTTCTTTATAGATTTCATTTGAGGATATTTCCTTTTTCACCGTAGCCCTCTATGGGCTTCCAAATATCACTTTGCCAATTCCACAAAAACTGTCTTAGCGAAAGGATTCTTGAGGGGAAAGCTTTAACTCTGTGAGATAATTTCACAGAACACAAAGAAGTTTCTCAGAAAGCTTCTTTCTCTTTGTTATCGGAGGATATTTCCTTTGGCCCTATAGTCTTTAAACAGATCCGAAATATCTGTTGTCAGATTCCACAGAAATAAGGCTAGCAAAGAGATCCACGAAATACAGATCTAACTCTGTGAGATGAATTAACAGAACACTAAGCAGTTTCTTAGAAAGCTTCTTTCCAGATTTCATCTGAGGATATTTCCTTTTTCACCATAGCCCTCTAAGGGCTTCCAAATATCACTTTGCCAATTCCACAAGAACTATCTTAGCGAAAGGCTTCTTGAGGGGAGAGCTGTAACTCTGTGAGATGATTTCACAGAACACAAAGAAGTTTCTGAGAAATCTTCTTTATCTTTGTTATCAGAGGATATTTCCTTTGGCCATATAGCCTTCAAAGGGAAAAGAAATATCTGTTCTCAGATTCCACAGATATAAGGCTGGCAAAGAGATCCACGAAATACAGATGTAACTCTGTTAGATGAATTAACAGAACAATAAGCAGTTTCTCAGAGCTTCTTTCCAGATTTCATCTGAGGATATTTCCTTTTTCACCATAGCCCTCTATGGGCTTCCAAATATCACTATGCCAATTCCACAACAACTGTCTTAGCGAAAGCCTTCTTGAGGGGAAAGCTGTAACTCTGTGAGATGATTTCACAGAACACAAAGAAGTTTCTCAGAGAGCTTCTTTCTCTTTGTTATCGGAGGATATTTCCTTAGGTTCTATTGTCTTCTAAGGGATCCGAAATATCTCTTCTCAGATTCCACAGAAATAAGGCTAGCAAAGAGATCCACGAAATACCGATGTAACTCTGTGAGATGAATTAACAGAACACTAAGCAGTTTCTCAGAAAGCTTCTCTCCAGATTTCATCTGAGGATATTTCCTTTTTCACCATAGGCCTCCATGGGCTTCCAAATATCACTTTGCCAATTCCACTAGAACTGTCTTAGCGAAAGACTTCTTGAGGGGAAAGCTGTAACTCTGTGAGATGATTTCACAGAACAAAAAGAAGTTTCTCAGAAAGCTTCTTTCTCTTTGTTATCGGAGGATATTTCCTTGGCCCTATAGTCTTCAAAGGGATCCGAAATATCTGTTCTGAGATTCCACAGAAATAAGGTTAGCAAAGAGATCCACGAAATACAGATGTAACTCTGTGAGATGAATTAACAGAACACTAAGCAGTTTCTCAGGAAGCTTCTTTCCTGATTTTATCTGAGGATATTTCCTTTTTCACCATAGCCGTCTATGGGCTTCCAAATATCACTTTGCCAATTCCACAAGAACTGTCTTAGCGAAAGGCTTATTGAGGGGAAAGCTGTAACTCTGTGAGATGATTTCGCAGAACAGAAAGAAGTTTCTCAGAAAGCTTCTTTCTCTTTGTTATCGGAGGATATTTCCTTTGGCCTTAGAGTCTTCAAAGGGAACCGAAGTATCTGTTCTCAGATTCCCCAGAAACAAGGCTAGCAAAGAGATCCACGAAATACAGATGTAACTCTGTGAGATGAATTAACAGAACACTAAGCATTCTCAGAAAGCTTCTTTATAGATTTCATTTGAGGATATTTCCTTTTTCACCGCAGCCCTCTATGGGCTTCCAAATATCACTTTGCCAATTCCACAAAAACTGTCTTAGCGAAAGGATTCTTGAGGGGAAAGCTTTAACTCTGTGAGATGATTTCACAGAACACAAAGAAGTTTCTCAGAAAGCTTCATTCTCTTTGTTATCGGAGGATATTTCCTTTGGCCCTATAGCCTTCAAAGGGAAAAGAAATATCTGTTCTCAGATTCCACAGAAATAAGGCTAGCAAAGAGATCCACGAAATACAGATGTAATTCTGTGAGATGAATTAAGAGAACACTAAGCAGTTTCTCAGAAATCTTCTTTCCAGATTTCATCTGAGGATATTTTCTTTTTCACCATAGCCCTCTATGGGCTTCCAAATATCACTTTCCCTATTCCACAAGAGCTGTCTTAGCGAAAGGCTTCTTGAGGGGAAAGCTGTAACTCTGTGCGATGATTTCACAGAACACAAAGAAGTTTCTCAGAAAGCTTCTTTCTCTTTGTTATCGGAGGATATTTCCTTTGGCCCTATTGTCTTCTAAGGGATCCGAAATACCTGTTCTCAGATTCCACAGAAATAAGGCTAGCAAAGAGATCCACGAAATACAGATGTAACTCTGTGAGATGAATTAACAGGACACTAAGCAGTTTATCAGAAAGCTTCTTTCCAGATTTCAACTGAGGATATTTCCTTTTTCACCATAGCCCTCTATGGGCTTCCAAATATCACTTTGCCAATTCCACAAGAACTGTCTTAGCGAAAGGCTTCTTGAGGGGAAACCTGTAACTCTGTGAGATTATTTCACAGAACACAAAGAAGTTTCTCAGAAAGCTTCTTTCTCTTTGTTATCGGAGGTTATTTCCTTTTGCCCTATCGTCTTCCAAGGGATCCGAAATATCTGTTCTCAGATTCCTCAGAAATAAGGCTACCAAAGAGATCCACGAAATACGGATGTAACTCTGTGAGATGAATTAACAGAACACTAAGCAGTTTCTCAGAAAGCTTCTTTCCAGATTTCATCTGAGGATATTTCCTTTTTCACCGTAGCCCTCTATGGGCTTCCAAATATCACTTTGCCAATTCCACAACAACTGTCTTAGTGAAAGGTTTCTTGAGGGGAAAGCTGTAACTCTGTGAGATGATTTCACAGAACACAAGGAAGTTACTCAGAAAGCCACTTTCTCTTTGTTATCGGAGGATATTTCCTTTGGTTCTATTGTCTTCTAAGGGATCCCATATATCTCTTCTCAGATTCCAGAGAAATAAGGCTAGCAAAGACATCCACGAAATATAGATGTAAAACTGTGAGATGAATTAACAGAACACTAAGCAGTTTCTCAGAAAGCTTCTTTCCAGATTTCATCAGAGGATATTTCCTTTTTCACCATAGCCCACTATGGGCTTCCAAATATCACTTTGCCAATTCCACAAGAACTGTCTTAGCGAAAGGTTTCTTGAGGGGAAAGCTGTAACTCTGTGAGATGATTTCACAGAACACAAAGAAGTTTCTCAGAAAGCTTCTTTCTCTTTGTTATCGGAGGGTATTTCCTTTGGCACTATAGTCTTCAAAGGGAAACGAATTATCTGTTCTCAGATTCCACAATAATAAGACTAGCAAAGAGATCCACGAAATACAGATGTAACTCTGTGAGATGAATTAAGAGAACACTAAGCAGTTTCTTAGAAAGCTTCTTTCCAGATTTCATTTGAACATATTTCCTTTTTCACCATAGCCCTCTATGGGCTTCCAAATATCACTTTGCCAATTCCACAAGAACTGTCTTAGCGAAAGACTTCTTGAGGGGAAAGCTGTAACTCTGTGAGATGATTTCACAGAACACAAAGAAGTTTCTGAGAAATCTTCTTTCTCTTTGTTATCGGAGGATGTTTCCTTTGGCCCTATAGTCTTCAACGGGATAAGAAATATCTGTTCTCAGATTCCACAGAAATAAGTCTAGCAAAGTGATCCACGAAATACAGATGTAACTCTGTGAGATGAATTAACAGAACACTAAGCAGTTTCTCAGAAAGCTTCTTTCCAGATTTCATGTGAGGATATTTCCTTTTTCACCTTAGCCCTCTATGCGCTTCCAAATATAACTCTGCCAATTACACAAGAACTGTCTTAGCGAAAGGCTTCTTTAGGGGAAAGCTGTAACTCTGTGAGATGATTTCACAGAACACAAAGAAGTTTCTCGGAAAATTCTTTCTCTTTGTTATCGGAGGATATTTCCTTTGGCCCTATAGTCTTCAAAGGGAAACGAAATATCTGTTCTCAGATTCCACAGAAATAAGGCTAGCAAAGAGATCCACGAAATACAGATGTAACTCTGTGAGATGAATTAACAGAACACTAAGCAATTTCTCAGAAAGCTTCCTTCCAGATTTCATCTGAGGATATTTCCTTTTTCACCATAGCCCTCTATGCGCTTCCAAATATCACTTTGCCAATTCCACAAGAACTGTCTTTGCGGAAGGCTTCTTGAGGGGAAAGCTGTATCTCTGTTGGATGATTTCACAGAACACAAAGTAGTTCCTCAGAAAGCTTCTTTCTCTTTGTTATCGGAGGATATTTCCTTTGGCCTATAGTCTTCAAAGGGAAACGAAGTATCTGTTCTCAGATTCCACAGAAATAAGGTTAGCAAAGAGATCCAAGAAATACAGAAGTAACTCTGTGAGATGAATTAAAAGAATACTAAGCAGTTTCTCAGAAAGCTTCTTTCCAGATTTTTCTGAGGATATTTCCTTTTTCACCATAGTCCTCTATAGGCTTCCAAATATTACTTTGCCAATTCCACAAGTACTGTCTTAGCGAAAGGATACTTGAGGGGAAACCTGTAACTCTGTGAGATGATTTCAAAGAACACAAAGAAGTTTCTCAGAAAGCTTCTTTCTCCTTGTTATCGTAGGATATTTCCTTTGACCCTATAGTCTTCTAAGGGATCCGAAATACCTGTTCTCAGATTCCACAGAAATAAGACTAGCAAAGAGATCCACGAAATACTGATGTAACTCTGTGAGATGAATTAACAGAACACTAAGTAGTTTATCAGGAAGCTTCTTTCCTGATTTTATCTGAGGATATTTCCTTTTTTACCATAGCCCTCTATGGGCTTCCAAATATCACTTTGCCAATTCCACAAGAACCGTCTTAGGGGAAAACTTCTTGAGGGGAAAGCTGTAACTCTGTGAGATGATTTCACAGAACACAAAGAAGTATGTCAGAAAACTTCTTTCTCTTTGTTATCGGAGGATATTTTCTGTGGCCCTATAGTCTTCAAAGGGATCCGAAATATCTGTTCTCAGATTCCACAGAAATAAGGCTAGCAAAGAGATCCACGAAATACAGATGTAACTCTGTGAGATGAATTAACAGAACACAAAGCATTCTCAGAAAGCTTCTTTATAGATTTCATTTGAGGATATTTCCTTTTTCACCATAGCCCTCTATGGGCTTCCAAATATCACTTAGCCAATTCCACAAAAACTGTCTTAGCGAAAGGATTCTTGAGGGGAAAGCTGTAACTCTGTGAGATGATTTCACAGAACACAAAGAAGTTTCTCAGAAAGCTTCTTTCTCTTTGTTATCAGAGGATATTTCTTTGGCCTTAGAGTCTTCAAAGGGAACCGAAGTATCTGTTCTCAGATTCCACAGAAACAAGGCTAGCAAAGAGATCCACGAAATACAGATGTAACTCTGTGAGATGAATTAACAGAACACTAAGCAGTTTCTCAGAAATCTTCTTTCCAGATTTCATCTGAGGATATTTCCTTTTTCACCATAGCCCTCTATGGGCTTCCAAATATCACTTTCCCTATTCCACAAGAGCTGTCTTAGCGAAAGGCTTCTTGAGGGGAAAGCTGTAACTCTGTGAGATGATTTCACAGAACACAAAGAAGTTTCTCAGAAAGCTTCTTTCTCTTTGTTATCGGAGGATATTTCCTTTGGCCCTATAGTCTTCTAAGGGATCCGAAATACCTGTTCTCAGATTCCACAGAAATAAGGCTAGCAAAGAGATCCACGAAATACAGATGTAACTCTGTGAGATGAATTAACAGAACACTAAGCAGTTTCTCAGAAAGCTTCTTTCCAGATTTCATCTGAGGGTAATTCCTTTTTCACCATAGCCCTCTATGGGCTTCCAAATATCACTTTGCCAATTCCACAAGAACTGTCTTAGCGAAAGGCTTCTGGAGGGGAAAGCTGTAACTCTGTGAGCTGATTTCACAGAACACCAAGAAGTTTCTCAGAAAGCTTCTTTCTCTTTGTTATCGGAGGATATTTCCTTTGGTTCTATTGTCTTCTAAGGGATACGAAATATCTCTTCTCAGATTCCAAAGAAATAAGGCTAGCAAAGAGATCCACGAAATACAGATGTAACTCTGTGAGATGAATTAACAGAACACTAAGCAGTTTATCAGAAAGCTTCTTTCCAGATTTCAACTGAGGATATTTCCTTTTTCACCATAGCCCTCTATGGGCTTCCAAATATCACTTTCCGAATTCCACAAGAACTGTCTTACCGAAAGGCTTCTTGAGGGGAAAGCTGTAACTCTGTGAGATTATTTCACAGAACACAAAGAAGTTTCTCAGAAAGCTTCTTTCTCTTTGTTATCGGAGGATATTTCCTTTGGCCCTATAGTCTTTAAACGGATCCGAAATATCTGTTGTCAGATTCCACAGAAATAAGGCTAGCAAAGAGATCCACGAAATACAGATGTAACTCTGTGAGATGAATTAACAGAACACTAAGCAGTTTCTTAGAAAGCTTCTTTCCAGATTTCATCTGAGGATATTTCCTTTTTCACCATAGCCCTCTATGGGCTTCCAAATATCACTTTGCCAATTCCACAAGAACTGTCTTAGCGAAAGGCTTCTTGAGGGGAAAGCTGTAAGTCTGTGAGATGATTTCACAGAACACAAAGAAGTTTCTGAGAAATCTTCTTTCTCTTTGTTATCGGAGGATGTTTCCTTTGGCCCTATAGTCTTCAATGGGATAAGAAATATCTGTTCTCAGATTCCACAGAAATAAGTCTAGCAAAGTGATCCACGATATACAGATGTAACTCTGTGAGATGAATTAACAGAACACTAAGCAGTTTCTCAGAAAGCTTCTTTCCATATTTCATGTGAGGATATTTCCTTTTTCACCATAGCCCTCTATGCGCTTCCAAATATAACTCTGCCAATTCCACAAGAACTGTCTTAGCGAAAGGCTTCTTGAGGGGAAAGCTGTAACTCTGTGAGATGATTTCACAGAACACAAAGAAGTTTCTCGGAAACTTCTTTCTCTTTGTTATTGGAGGATATTTCCTTTGGCCCCATAGTCTTCAAAGGGAAACGAAATATCTGTTCTCAGATTCCACAGAAATAAGGCTAGCAAAGAGATCCACGAAATACAGATGTAACTCTGTGAGATGAATTAACAGAACACTAAGCAGTTTCTCAGAAAGCTTCCTTCCAGATTTCATCTGAGGATATTTCCTTTTTCACCATAGACCTCTATGCGCTTCCAAATATCACTTTGCCAATTCCACAAGAACTGTCTTTGCGGAAGGCTTCTTGAGGGGAAAGCTGTATCTCTGTTGGATGATTTCAGAGAACACAAAGAAGTTCCTCAGAAAGCTTCTTTCTCTTTGTTATCGGAGGATATTTCCTTTGGCCTATAGTCTTCAAAGGGAAACGAAGTATCTGTTCTCAGATTCCACAGAAATAAGGTTAGCAAAGAGATCCAAGAAATACAGAAGTAACTCTGTGAGATGAATTAACAGAATACTAAGCAGTTTCTCAGAAAGCTTCTTTCCAGATTTTTCTGAGGATATTTCCTTTTTCACCATAGTCCTCTATAGGCTTCCAAATATTACTTTGCCAATTCCACAAGTACTGTCTTAGCGAAAGGATACTTGAGGGGAAACCTGTAACTCTGTGAGATGATTTCAAAGAACACAAAGAGGTTTCTCAGAAAGCTTCTTTCTCCTTGTTATCGTAGGATATTTCCTTTGACCCTATAGTCTTCTAAGGGATCCGAAATACCTGTTCTCAGATTCCACAGAAATAAGACTAGCAAAGAGATCCACGAAATACAGATGTAACTCTGTGAGTTGAATTAACAGAACACTAAGCAGTTTCTCAGGAAGCTTCTTTCCTGATTTTATCTGAGGATATTTCCTTTTTCACCATAGCCGTCTATGGGCTTCCAAATATCACTTTGCCAATTCCACAAGAACTGTCTTAGCGAAAGGCTTATTGAGGGGAAAGCTGTAACTCTGTGAGATGATTTCGCAGAACAGAAAGAAGTTTCTCAGAAAGCTTCTTTCTCTTTGTTATCGGAGGATATTTCCTTTGGCCTTAGAGTCTTCAAAGGGAACCGAAGTATCTGTTCTCAGATTCCACAGAAACAAGGCTAGCAAAGAGATCCACGAAATACAGATGTAACTCTGTGAGATGAATTAACAGAACACTAAGCATTCTCAGAAAGCTTCTTTATAGATTTCATTTGAGGATATTTCCTTTTTCACCGTAGCCCTCTATGGGCTTCCAAATATCACTTTGCCAATTCCACAAAAACTGTCTTAGCGAAAGGATTCTTGAGGGGAAAGCTTTAACTCTGTGAGATAATTTCACAGAACACAAAGAAGTTTCTCAGAAAGCTTCTTTCTCTTTGTTATCGGAGGATATTTCCTTTGGCCTTAGAGTCTTCAAAGGGAACCGAAGTATCTGTTCTCAGATTCCACAGAAACAAGGCTAGCAAAGAGATCCACGAAATACAGATGTAACTCCGTGAGATGAATTAACAGAACACTAAGCAGTTTCTCAGAAAGCTTCTTTCCAGATTTCATCTGAGGGTAATTCCTTTTTCACCATAGCCCTCTATGGGCTTCCAAATATCACTTTTCCAATTCCACAGGAACTGTCTTAGCGAAAGGCTTCTGGAGGGGAAAGCTGTAACTCTGTGAGATGATTTCACAGAACACAAAGAAGTTTCTCAGAAAGCTTCTTTCTCTTTGTTATGGGAGGATATTTCCTTTGGTTCTATTGTCTTCTAAGGGATACGAAATATCTCTTCTCAGATTCCAAAGAAATAAGGCTAGCAAAGAGATCCACGAAATACAGATGTAACTCTGTGAGATGAATTAACAGAACACTAAGCAGTTTTTCAGAAAGCTTCTTTCCAGATTTCAACTGAGGATATTTCCTTTTTCACCATAGCCCTCTATGGGCTTCCAAATATCACTTTGCCAATTCCACAAGAACTGTCTTAGCGAAAGGCTTCTTGAGGGGAAAGCTGTAACTCTGTGAGATTATTTCACAGAACACAAAGAAGTTTCTCAGAAAGCTTCTTTCTCTTTGTTATCGGAGGATATTTCCTTTTGCCCTATCGTCTTCCAAGGGATCCGAAATATCTGTTCTCAGATTCCTCAGAAACAAGGCTAGCAAAGAGATCCACGAAATACGGATGTAACTCTGTGAGATGAATTAACAGAACACTAAGCAGTTTCTCAGAAAGCTTCTTTCCAGATTTCATCTGAGGATATTTCCTTTTTCACCGTAGCCCTCTATGGGCTTCCAAATATCACTTTGCCAATTCCACAACAACTGTCTTAGTGAAAGGTTTCTTGAGGGGAAAGCTGTAACTCTGTGAGATGATTTCACAGAACACAAGGAAGTTACTCAGAAAGCCACTTTCTCTTTGTTATCGGAGGATATTTACTTTGGTTCTATTGTCTTCTAAGGGATCCGAAATATCTCTTCTCAGATTCCAGAGAAATAAGGCTAGCAAAGACATCCACGAAATATAGATGTAAAACTGTGAGATGAATTAACAGAACACTAAGCAGTTTCTCAGAAAGCTTCTTTCCAGATTTCATCTGAGGATATTTCCTTTTTCACCATAGCCCACTATGGGCTTCCAAATATCACTTTGCCAATTCCACAAGAACTGTCTTAGCGAAAGGTTTCTTGAGGGGAAAGCTGTAACTCTGTGAGATGATTTCACAGAACACAAAGAAGTTTCTCAGAAAGCTTCTTTCTCTTTGTTATCGGAGGATATTTCCTTTGGCCCTATAGCCTTCAAAGGGAAAAGAAATATCTGTTCTCAGATTCCACAGAAATAAGGCTAGCAAAGAGATCCACGAAATACAGATGTAACTCTGTGAGATGAATTAACAGAACACTAAGCAGTTTCTCAGAAAGCTTCTTTCCAGATTTCCTCTGAGGATATTTCCTTTTTCACCATAGCCCTCTATGCGCTTCCAAATATCACTTTGCCAATTCCACAAGAAGTGTCTTTGCGGAAGGCTTCTTGAGGGGAAAGCTGTAACTCTGTGAGATGATTTCGCAGAACACAAAGAAGTTTCTCAGAAAGCTTCTTTCTCTTTGTTATCGGAGGATATTTCCTTTGGCCCTATAGTCTTCTACGGGATCCGAAATATCTGTTCTCAGTTTCCACAGAAATAAGGCTAGCAAAGAGATCCACGAAATACTGATGTAACTCTGTGAGATGAATTAACAGAACACTAAGCAGTTTCTCAGAAAGCTTCTTTCCAGATTTCATCTGAGAATATTTCCTTTTTTACCATATCCCTCTATGGGCTTCCAAATATCACTTTGCCAATTCCACAAGAACCGTCTTAGGGGAAAACTTCTTGAGGGGAAAGCTGTAACTCTGTGAGATGATTTCACAGAACACAAAGAAGTTTGTCAGAAAACTTCTTTCTCTTTGTTATCGGAGGATATTTTCTGTGGCCCTATAGTCTTCAAAGGGATCCGAAATATCTGTTCTCAGATTCCACAGAAATAAGGCTAGCAAAGAGATCCACGAAATACAGATGTAACTCTGTGAGATGAATTAACAGAACACAAAGCATTCTCAGAAAGCTTCTTTATAGATTTCATTTGAGGATATTTCCTTTTTCACCGTAGACCTCAACGACCTTCCAAATATCACTTTGCCAATTCCACAAAAACTGTCTTAGCGAAAGGATTCTTGAGGGGAAAGCTGTAACTCTGTGAGATGATTTCACAGAACACAAAGAAGTTTCTCAGAAAGCTTCTTTCTCTTTGTTATCGGAGGATATTTCCTTTGGCCTTAGAGTCTTCAAAGGGAACCGAAGTATCTGTTCTCAGATTCCACAGAAACAAGGCTAGCAAAGAGATCCACGAAATACAGATGTAACTCTGTGAGATGAATTAACAGAACACTAACCAGTTTCTCAGAAATCTTCTTTCCAGATTTCATCTGAGGATATTTCCTTTTTCACCATAGCCCTCTATGGGATTCCAAATATCACTTTCCCTATTCCACAAGAGCTGTCTTAGCGAAAGGCTTCTTGAGGGGAAAGCTGTAACTCTGTGAGATGATTTCACAGAACACAAAGAAGTTTCTCAGAAAGCTTCTTTCTCTTTGTTATCGGAGGATATTTCCTTTGGCCCTATAGTCTTCTAAGGGATCCGAAATACCTGTTCTCAGATTCCACAGAAATAAGGCTAGCAAAGAGATCCACGAAATACAGATGTAACTCTGTGAGATGAATTAACAGAACACTAAGCAGTTTCTCAGAAAGCTTCTTTCCAGATTTCATCTGAGGGTAATTCCTTTTTCACCATAGCCCTCTATGGGCTTCCAAATATCACTTTGCCAATTCCACAAGAACTGTCTTAGCGAAAGGCTTCTGGAGGGGAAAGCTGTAACTCTGTGAGATGATTTCACAGAACACCAAGAAGTTTCTCAGAAAGCTTCTTTCTCTTTGTTATCGGAGGATATTTCCTTTGGTTCTATTGTCTTCTAAGGGATCCGAAATATCTGTTCTCAGATTCCACAGAAATAAGGCTAGCAAAGAGATCCACGAAATACAGATGTAACTCTGTGAGATGAATTAACAGAACACTAAGCAGTTTATCAAAAAGCTTCTTTCCAGATTTCAACTGAGGATATTTCCTTTTTCACCATAGCCCTCTATGGGCTTCCAAATATCACTTTCCCAATTCCACAAGAACTGTCTTACCGAAAGGCTTCTTGAGGGGAAAGCTGTAACTCTGTGAGATTATTTCACAGAACACAAAGAAGTTTCTCAGAAAGCTTCTTTCTCTTTGTTATCGGAGGATATTTCCTTTGGCCCTATAGTCTTTAAACGGATCCGAAATATCTGTTGTCAGATTCCACAGAAATAAGGCTAGCAAAGAGATCCACGAAATACAGATGTAATTCTGTGAGATGAATTAACAGAACACTAAGCAGTTTCTTAGAAAGCTTCTTTCCAGATTTCATCTGAGGATATTTCCTTTTTCACCATAGCCCTCTATGGGCTTCCAAATATCACTTTGCCAATTCCACAAGAACTGTCTTAGCGAAAGGCTTCTTGAGGGGAAAGCTGTAACTCTGTGAGATGATTTCACAGAACACAAAGAAGTTTCTGAGAAATCTTCTTTCTCTTTGTTATCGGAGGATGTTTCCTTTGGCCCTATAGTCTTCAAAGGGATCCGAAATATCTGTTCTCAGATTCCACAGAAATAAGTCTAGCAAAGTGATCCACGATATACAGATGTAACTCTGTGAGATGAATTAACAGAACACTAAGCAGTTTCTCAGAAAGCTTCTTTCCATATTTCATGTGAGGATATTTCCTTTTTCACCATAGCCCTCTATGCGCTTCCAAATATAACTCTGCCAATTCCACAAGAACTGTCTTAGCGAAAGGCTTCTAGAGGGGAAAGCTGTAACTCTGTGAGATGATTTCACAGAACACAAAGAAGTTTCTCGGAAACTTCTTTCTCTTTGTTATCGGAGGATATTTCCTTTGGCCCTATAGTCTTCAAAGGGAAACGAAATATCTGTTCTCAGATTCCACAGAAATAAGGCTAGCAAAGAGATCCACGAAATACAGATGTAACTCTGTGAGATGAATTAACAGAACACTAAGCAGTTTCTCAGAAAGCTTCCTTCCAGATTTCATCTGAGGATATTTCCTTTTTCACCATAGACCTCTATGCGCTTCCAAATATCACTTTGCCAATTCCACAAGAACTGTCTTTGCGGAAGGCTTCTTGAGGGGAAAGCTGTATCTCTGTTGGATGATTTCACAGAACACAAAGAAGTTCCTCAGAAAGCTTCTTTCTCTTTGTTATCGGAGGATATTTCCTTTGGCCTATAGTCTTCAAAGGGAAACGAAGTATCTGTTCTCCTTGATTCCACAGAAATAAGGTTAGCAAAGAGATCCAAGAAATACAGAAGTAACTCTGTGAGATGAATTAACAGAATACTAAGCAGTTTCTCAGAAAGCTTCTTTCCAGATTTTTCTGAGGATATTTCCTTTTTCACCATAGTCCTCTATAGGCTTCCAAATATTACTTTGCCAATTCCACAAGTACTGTCTTAGCGAAAGGATACTTGAGGGGAAACCTGTAACTCTGTGAGATGATTTCAAAGAACACAAAGAGGTTTCTCAGAAAGCTTCTTTCTCCTTGTTATCGTAGGATATTTCCTTTGACCCTATAGTCTTCTAAGGGATCCGAAATACCTGTTCTCAGATTCCACAGAAATAAGACTAGCAAAGAGATCCACGAAATACAGATGTAACTCTGTGAGATGAATTAACAGAACACTAAGCATTCTCAGAAAGCTTCTTTATAGATTTCATTTGAGGATATTTCCTTTTTCACCGGAGCCCTCTATGGGCTTCCAAATATCACTTTGCCAATTCCACAAAAACTGTCTTAGCGAAAGGATTCTTGAGGGGAAAGCTTTAACTCTGTGAGATAATTTCACAGAACACAAAGAAGTTTCTCAGAAAGCTTCTTTCTCTTTGTTATCGGAGGATATTTCCTTTGGCCTTAGAGTCTTCAAAGGGAACCGAAGTATCTGTTCTCAGATTCCACAGAAACAAGGCTAGCAAAGAGATCCACGAAATACAGATGTAACTCCGTGAGATGAATTAACAGAACACTAAGCAGTTTCTCAGAAAGCTTCTTTCCAGATTTCATCTGAGGGTAATTCCTTTTTCACCATAGCCCTCTATGGGCTTCCAAATATCACTTTTCCAATTCCACAAGAACTGTCTTAGCGAAAGGCTTCTGGAGGGGAAAGCTGTAACTCTGTGAGATGATTTCACAGAACACAAAGAAGTTTCTCAGAAAGCTTCTTTCTCTTTGTTATCGGAGGATATTTCCTTTGGTTCTATTGTCTTCTAAGGGATACGAAATATCTCTTCTCAGATTCCAAAGAAATAAGGCTAGCAAAGAGATCCACGAAATACAGATGTAACTCTGTGAGATGAATTAACAGAACACTAAGCAGTTTTTCAGAAAGCTTCTTTCCAGATTTCAACTGAGGATATTTCCTTTTTCACCATAGCCCTCTATGGGCTTCCAAATATCACTTTGCCAATTCCACAAGAACTGTCTTAGCGAAAGGCTTCTTGAGGGGAAAGCTGTAACTCTGTGAGATTATTTCACAGAACACAAAGAAGTTTCTCAGAAAGCTTCTTTCTCTTTGTTATCGGAGGATATTTCCTTTTGCCCTATCGTCTTCCAAGGGATCCGAAATATCTGTTCTCAGATTCCTCAGAAACAAGGCTAGCAAAGAGATCCACGAAATACGGATGTAACTCTGTGAGATGAATTAACAGAACACTAAGCAGTTTCTCAGAAAGCTTCTTTCCAGATTTCATCTGAGGATATTTCCTTTTTCACCGTAGCCCTCTATGGGCTTCCAAATATCACTTTGCCAATTCCACAACAACTGTCTTAGTGAAAGGTTTCTTGAGGGGAAAGCTGTAACTCTGTGAGATGATTTCACAGAACACAAGGAAGTTACTCAGAAAGCCACTTTCTCTTTGTTATCGGAGGATATTTACTTTGGTTCTATTGTCTTCTAAGGGATCCGAAATATCTCTTCTCAGATTCCAGAGAAATAAGGCTAGCAAAGACATCCACGAAATATAGATGTAAAACTGTGACATGAATTAACAGAACACTAAGCAGTTTCTCAGAAAGCTTCTTTCCAGATTTCATCTGAGGATATTTCCTTTTTCACCATAGCCCACTATGGGCTTCCAAATATCACTTTGCCAATTCCACAAGAACTGTCTTAGCGAAAGGTTTCTTGAGGGGAAAGCTGTAACTCTGTGAGATGATTTCACAGAACACAAAGAAGTTTCTCAGAAAGCTTCTTTCTCTTTGTTATCGGAGGATATTTCCTTTGGCCCTATAGCCTTCAAAGGGAAAAGAAATATCTGTTCTCAGATTCCACAGAAATAAGGCTAGCAAAGAGATCCACGAAATACAGATGTAACTCTGTGAGATGAATTAACAGAACACTAAGCAGTTTCTCAGAAAGCTTCTTTCCAGATTTCCTCTGAGGATATTTCCTTTTTCACCATAGCCCTCTATGCGCTTCCAAATATCACTTTGCCAATTCCACAAGAAGTGTCTTTGCGGAAGGCTTCTTGAGGGGAAAGCTGTAACTCTGTGAGATGATTTCGCAGAACACAAAGAAGTTTCTCAGAAAGCTTCTTTCTCTTTGTTATCGGAGGATATTTCCTTTGGCCCTATAGTCTTCTACGGGATCCGAAATATCTGTTCTCAGTTTCCACAGAAATAAGGCTAGGAAAGAGATCCACGAAATACTGATGTAACTCTGTGAGATGAATTAACAGAACAGTAAGCAGTTTCTCAGAAAGCTTCTTTCCAGATTTCATCTGAGAATATTTCCTTTTTTACCATAGCCCTCTATGGGCTTCCAAATATCACTTTGCCAATTCCACAAGAACCGTCTTAGGGGAAAACTTCTTGAGAGGAAAGCTGTAACTCTGTGAGATGATTTCACAGAACACAAAGAAGTTTGTCAGAAAACTTCTTTCTCTTTGTTATCGGAGGATATTTTCTGTGGCCCTATAGTCTTCAAAGGGATCCGAAATATCTGTTCTCAGATTCCACAGAAATAAGGCTAGCAAAGAGATCCACGAAATACAGATGTAACTCTGTGAGATGAATTAACAGAACACAAAGCATTCTCAGAAAGCTTCTTTATAGATTTCATTTGAGGATATTTCCTTTTTCACCGTAGCCCTCAACGACCTTCCAAATATCACTTTGCCAATTCCACAAAAACTGTCTTAGCGAAAGGATTCTTGAGGGGAAAGCTGTAACTCTGTGAGATGATTTCACAGAACACAAAGAAGTTTCTCAGAAAGCTTCTTTCTCTTTGTTATCGGAGGATATTTCCTTTGGCCTTAGAGTCTTCAAAGGGAACCGAAGTATCTGTTCTCAGATTCCACAGAAACAAGGCTAGCAAAGAGATCCACGAAATACAGATGTAACTCTGTGAGATGAATTAACAGAACACTAAGCAGTTTCTCAGAAATCTTCTTTCCAGATTTCATCTGAGGATATTTCCTTTTTCACCATAGCCCTCTATGGGCTTCCAAATATCACTTTGCCAATTCCACAAGAACTGTCTTAGCGAAAGGCTTCTTGAGGGGAAAGCTGTAACTCTGTGAGATTATTTCACAGAACACAAAGAAGTTTCTCAGAAAGCTTCTTTCTCTTTGTTATCGGAGGATATTTCCTTTTGCCCTATCGTCTTCCAAGGGATCCGAAATATCTGTTCTCAGATTCCTCAGAAACAAGGCTAGCAAAGAGATCCACGAAATACGGATGTAACTCTGTGAGATGAATTAACAGAACACTAAGCAGTTTCTCAGAAAGCTTCTTTCCAAATTTCATCTGAGGATATTTCCTTTTTCACCGTAGCCCTCTATGGGCTTCCAAATATCACTTTGCCAATTCCACAACAACTGTCTTCGTGAAAGGTTTCTTGAGGGGAAAGCTGTAACTCTGTGAGATGATTTCAAAGAACACAAGGAAGTTTCTCAGAAAGACACTTTCTCTTTGTTATCGGAGGATATTTCCTTTGGTTCTATTGTCTTCTAAGGGATCCGATATATCTCTTCTCAGATTCCAGAGAAATAAGGCTAGCAAAGACATCCACGAAATATAGATGTAAAACTGTGAGATGAATTAACAGAACACTAAGCAGTTTCTCAGAAAGCTTCTTTCCAGATTTCATCTGAGGATATTTCCTTTTTCACCATAGCCCACTATGGGCTTCCAAATATCACTTTGCCAATTCCACAAGAACTGTCTTAGCGAAAGGCTTCTTGAGGGGAAAGCTGTAACTCTGTGAGATGATTTCACAGAACACAAAGAAGTTTCTCAGAAAGCTTCTTTCTCTTTGTTATCGGAGGATATTTCCTTTGGCACTATAGTCTTCAAAGGGAAACGAATTATCTGTTCTCAGATTCCACAGTAATAAGACTAGCAAAGAGATCCACGAAATACAAATGTAACTCTGTGAGATGAATTAAGAGAACACTAAGCAGTTTCTTAGAAAGCTTCTTTCCAGATTTCATTTGAACATATTTCCTTTTTCACCATAGCCCTCTATGGGCTTCCAAATATCACTTTGCCAATTCCACAAGAACTGTCTTAGCGAAAGGCTTCTTGAGGGGAAAGCTGTAACTCTGTGAGATGATTTCACAGAACACAAAGAAGTTTCTGAGAAATCTTCTTTCTCTTTGTTATCGGAGGATGTTTCCTTTGGCCCTATAGTCTTCAATGGGATAAGAAATATCTGTTCTCAGATTCCACAGAAATAAGTCTAGCAAAGTGATCCACGATATACAGATGTAACTCTGTGAGATGAATTAACAGAACACTAAGCAGTTTCTCAGAAAGCTTCTTTCCAGATTTCATCTGAGGATATTTCCTTTTTCACCATAGCCATCTAGGCGCTTCCAAATATCACTTTGCCAATTCCAGAAGAACTGTCTTACCGAAAGGCTTCTTGAGGGGAAAGCTGTAACTCTGTGAGATGATTTCACAGAACACAAAGAAGTTTCTCAGAAAGCTTCTTTCTCTTTGATATCGGAGGATATTTCCTTTTGCCCTATGGTCTTCTAAGGGATCCGAAATATCTGTTCTCAGATTCCACAGAAATAAGGCTAGCAAAGAGATCCACGAAATACAGATGTAACTCTGTGAGATGAATTAACAGAACACTAAGCAGTTTCTCAGAAAGCTTCTTTCCAGATTTCATTTGAGGACATTTCCTTTGTCTCCATAGCCCTCTATGGGCTTCCAAATATCACTTTGCCAATTCCACAAGAACTGTCTTAGCGAAAGGCTTCTTGAGGGGAAAGCTGTAACTCTGTGAGATGATTTCACAGAACACAAAGAAGTTTCTCAGAAAGCTTCTTTCTCTTTGTTATCGGAGGATATTTCCTGTGGCCCTACAGTCTTCAAAGCGAAACGAAATATCTGTTATCAGATTCCACAATAATAAGACTAGCAAAGAGATCCACGAAATACAGATGTAACTCTGTAAGATGAAATAACAGAACACTAAGCAGTTTCTCAGAAAGCTTCTTTCCAGATTTCATCTGAGGATATTACCTTTTTCACCATAGACCTCTATGGGCTTCCAAATATCACTTTCCCAATTCCACAAGAACTGTCCTACAGAAAGGCTTCTTGAGGGGAAAGCTGTATCTCTGTGAGATGATTTCCCAGAACACAAAGAAGTTTCCCGGAAAGCTTCTTTCTCTTTGTTATCGGAGGATATTTCCTTTGGCCTATAGTCTTCAAAGGGAAACGAAATATCTGTTCTCAGATTCCACAATAATAAGACTAGCAAAGAGATCCACGAAATACAGATGTAACTCTGTGAGATGAATTAACAGAACACTAAGCAGTTTCTTAGAAAGCTTCTTTCCAGATTTCATCTGAGCATATTTCCTTTTTTACCATAGCCCTCTATGGGCTTCCAAATATCACTTTGCCAATTCCACAAGAACTGTCTTAGCGAAAGGCTTCTTGAGGGGAAAGCTGTAACTCTGTGAGATTATTTCACAGAACACAAAGAAGTTTCTGAGAAATCTTCTTTCTCTTTGTTATCGGAGGATATTTCCTTTGGCCCTATAGTCTTCAAAGGGATCTGAAATATCTGTTCTCAGATTCCACAGAAATAAGGCTAGCAAAGAGATCCACGAAATACAGATGTAACTCTGTGAGATGAATTAACAGAACACTAAGCATTTTCTCAGAAAGCTTCTTTCCAGATTTCATCTGAGGATATTTCCTTTTTCACCATAGCCCTCTATGGGCTTCCAAATATCACTTTGCCAATTCCACAACAACTGTCTTAGCGAAAGGCTTCTTGAGGGGAAAGCTGTAACTCTGTGAGATGATTTCACAGAACACAAAGAAGTTTCTCAGAAAGCTTCTTTCTCTTTGTTATCGCAGGATATTTCCTTTGCTTCTATTGTCTTCAAAGGGATCCGAAATATCTGTTCTCAGATTCCAAAGAAATAAGGCTAGCAAAGAGATCCACGAAATACAGATGTAACTCTGTGAGATGAATTAACAGAACACTAAGCAGTTTCTCAGAAAGCTTCTTTCCAGATTTCATCTGAGGATATTACCTTTTTCACCATAGCCCTCTATGGGCTTCCAAATATCACTTTGCCAATTCCACAAGAACTGTATTAGCGAAAGGCTTCTGGAGGGGAAAGCTGTAACTCTGTGAGATGATTTCACAGAACACAAAGAAGTTTCTCAGAAAGCTTCTTTCTCTTTGTTATCGGAGGATATTTCCTTTCGTTCTATTGTCTTCTAAGGGATCCGAAATATCTCTTCTCAGATTCCATAGAAATAAGGCTAGCAAAGAGATCCACGAAATACAGATGTAACTCTGTGAGATGGATTAACAGATCACTAAGCAGTTTCTCAGAAAGCTTCTCTCCAGATTTCATCTGAGGATATTTCCTTTTTCACCATAGGCCTCCATGGGCTTCCAAATATCACTTTGCCAATTCCACAAGAACTGTCTTAGCGAAAGACTTCTTGAGGGGAAAGCTGTAACTCTGTGAGATGATTTCACAGAACAAAAAGAAGTTTCTCAGAAAGCTTCTTTCTCTTTGTTATCGGAGGATATTTCCTTTGGCCCTATAGTCTTCAAAGGGATCCGAAATATCTCTTCTGAGATTCCACAGAAATAAGGCTAGCAAAGAGATCCACGAAATACAGATGTAACTCTGTGAGATGAATTAACAGAACACTAAGCAGTTTATCAGAAAGCTTCTTTCCAGATTTCAACTGAGGATATTTCCTTTTTCACCATAGCCCTCTATGGGCTTCCAAATATCACTTTGCCAATTCCACAAGAACTGTCTTACCGAAAGGCTTCTTGAGGGAAAGCTCTAACTCTGTGAGATGATTTCACAGAACACAAGGAAGTTTCTCAGAAAGTCACTTTCTCTTTGTTATCGGAGGATATTTCCTTTGGTTCTATTGTCTTCTAAGGTATCCGAAATATCTCTTCTCAGATTCCAGAGAAATAAGGCTAGCAAAGACATCCACGAAATATAGATGTAAAACTGTGAGATGAATTAACAGAACACTAAGCAGTTTCTCAGAAAGCTTCTTTCCAGATTTCATCTGAGGATATATCCTTTTTCACCATAGCCCACTATGGGCTTCCAAATATCACTTTGCCAATTCCACAAGAACTGTCTTAGCGAAAGGCTTCTTGAGGGGAAAGCTGAAACCCTGTGAGATGATTTCACAGAACACAAAGAAGTTTCTCAGAAAGCTTCTTTCTCTTTGTTATCGGAGGATATTTCCTTTATCACTACAGTCTTCAAAGGGAAACGAAATATCTGTTCTCAGATTCCACAATAATAAGACTAGCAAAGAGATCCACGAAATACAGATGTAACTCTGTGAGATGAATTAAAAGAACACTAAGCAGTTTCTTAGAAAGCTTCTTTCCAGATTTCATCTGAGCATATTTCCTTTTTCACCATAGCCCTCTATGGGCTTCCAAATATCACTTTGCCAATTCCACAAGAACTGTCTTAGCGAAAGGCTTCTTGAGGTGAAAGCTGTAACTCTGTGAGATGATTTCACAGAACACAAAGAAGTTTCTCGGAAAGCTTCTTTCTCTTTGTTATCGGAGGATATTTCCTTTGGCCTATAGTCTTCAAAGGGAAACGAAATATCTGTTCTCAGATTCCACAATAATAAGACTAGCAAAGAGATCCACGAAATACAGATGTAACTCTGTGAGATGAATTAACAGAACACTAAGCAGTTTCTCAGAAAGCTTCTTTCCAGATTTCATCTGAGCATATTTCCTTTTTCACCATAGCCCTCTATGGGCTTCCAAATATCACTTTGCCAATTCCACAAGAACTGTCTTAGCGAAAGGCTTCTTGAGGGGAAAGCTGTAACTCTGTGAGATGATTTCACAGAACACAAAGAAGTTTCTCAGAAAGCTTCTTTCTTTTTGTTATCGGAGGATATTTCCTTTGGCCCTATAGTCTTCAAAGGGAAACGAAATATCTGTTCTCAGATTCCACAATAATAAGACTAGCAAAATGATCCACGAAATACAGATGTAACTCTGTGAGATGAATTAACAGAACACTAAGCAGTTTCTCAGAAAGCTTCTTTCCAGATTTCATCTGAGGATATTTCCTTTTTCACCATAGACCTCTAAGGGCTTCCAAATATCACTTTCCCAATTCCACAAGAACTGTCCTAGAGAAAGGCTTCTTGAGGGGAAAGCTGTAACTCTGTGAGATGATTTCACAGAACACAAAGAAGTTTCTCGGAAAGCTTCTTTCTCTTTGTTATCGGAGGATATTTCCTTTGGCCCTATAGTCTTCAAAGGGATCCGAAATATCTGTTCTCAGATTCCACAGAAATAAGGCTAGCAAGGAGATCCACGAAATACAGATGTAACTCTGTGAGATGAATTAACAGAACACTAAGCAGTTTCTCAGAAAGCTTCTTTCCAGATTTCATCTGAGGATATTTCCTTTGTCTCCATAGCCCTCTATGGGCTTCCAAATATCACTTTGCCAATTCCACAAGAACTGTCCTAGAGAAAGGCTTCTTGAGGGGAAAGCTGTAACTCTGTGAGATGATTTCACAGAACACAAAGAGGTTTCTCAGAAAGCTTCTTTCTCTTTCTTATCGGAGGATATTTTCTTTGGCCCTATAGTCTGCAAAGGGAAACGAAATATCTGTTCCCAGATTCCACAATAATAAGACTAGCAAAGAGATCCACGAAATACAGATGTAACTCTGTGAGATGAAATAACAGAACACTAAGCAGTTTCTCAGAAAGCTTCTTTCCAGATTTCATCTGAGGATATATCCTTTTTCACCGTAGACCTCTATGGGCTTCCAAATATCACTTTCCCAATTCCACAAGAACTGTCCTAGAGAAAGGCTTCTTGAGGGGAAAACTGTAACTCTGTGAGATGATTTCACAGAACACAAAGAGGTTTCTCAGAAAGCTTCTTTCTCTTTCTTATCGGAGGATATTTTCTTTGGCCCTATAGTCTGCAATGGGAAACGAAATATCTGTTCCCAGATTCCACAATAATAAGACTAGCAAAGAGATCCACGAAATACAGATGTAACTCTGTGAGATTAATTAACAGAACACTAAGTAGTTTATCAGAAAGCTTCTTTCCAGATTTCATCTGAGGATATTTCCTTTTTCACCATAGCCCTCTAGGCGCTTCCAAATAACACTTTGCCAATTCCACAAGAACTGTCTTAGCGAAAGGCTTCTTTAGGGGAAAGCTGTAACTCTGTGAGATTATTTCACAGAACGCAAAGAAGTTTCTCAGAAAGCTTCTTTCTCTTTGTTATCGGAGGATATTTCCTTTGGCCCTATGGTCTTCTAAGGGATCCGAAATATCTGTTCTCAGATTCCACAGAAATAAGACTAGCAAAGACATCCACGAAATGCAGATGTAACTCTGTGAGATGAATTAACAGAACACTAAGCAGTTTCTCAGAAAGCTTCTTTCCAGATTTCATCTGAGGATATTTCCTTTTTCACCATAGCCATCTAGGCGTTTCCAAATATCACTTTGCCAATTCCAGAAGAACTGTCTTACCGAAAGGCTTCTTGAGGGGAAAGCTGTAACTCTGTGAGATGATTTCACAGAACACAAAGAAGTTTCTCAGAAAGGTTCTTTCTCTTCGATATCGGAGGATATTTCCTTTTGCCCTATGGTCTTCTAAGGGATCCGAAATATCTGTTCTCAGATTCCACAGAAATAAGGCTAGCAAAGAGATCCACGAAATACAGATGTAACTCTGTGAGATGAATTAACAGAACACTAAGCAGTTTCTCAGAAAGCTTCTTTCTAGATTTCATCTGAGGATATTTCCTTTTTCTCCATAGCCCTCTATGGGCTTCCAAATATCACTTTGCCAATTCCACAAGAACTGTCTTAGCGAAAGGCTTCTTGAGGGGAAACTGTAACTCTGTGAGATGATTTCACAGAACACAAAGAAGTTTCTCAGAAAGCTTCTTTCTCTTTGTTATCGGAGGATATTTCCTGTGGCCGTTCAGTCTTCAAAGGGAAACGAAATATCTGTTATCAGATTCCACAATAATAAGACTAGCAAAGAGATCCAGGAAATACAGATGTAACTCTGTAAGATGAAATAACAGAACACTAAGCAGTTTCTCAGAAAGCTTCTTTCCAGATTTCATGTGAGGATATATCCTTTTTCACCATAGACCTCTATGGGCTTCCAAATATCACTTTCCCAATTCCAAAAGAACTGTCCTACAGAAAGGCTTCTTGAGGGGAAAGCTGTATCTCTGTGAGATGATTTCGCAGAACACAAAGAAGTTTCTCGGAAAGCTTCTTTCTCTTTGTTATCGGAGGATATTTCCTTTGGCCTATAGTCTTCAAAGGGAAACGAAATATCTGTTCTCAGATTCCACAATAATAAGACTAGCAAAGAGATCCACGAAATACAGATGTAACTCTGTGAGATGAATTAACAGAACACTAAGCAGTTTCTCAGAAAGCTTCTTTCCATATTTTATCTGAGCATATTTCCTTTTTCACCATAGCCCTCTATGGGCTTCCAAATATCACTTTGCCAATTCCACAAGAACCGTCTTAGCGAAAGGCTTCTTTAGGGGAAAGCTGTAACTCTGTGAGATGATTTCGCAGAACACAAAGAAGTTACTCAGAAGGCTACTTTCTCTCTGATATCGGAGTTTATTTCCTTTGGCCCTATAGCTTTCAAAGGGATCCGAAATACCTGTTCTCATATTCCACAGAAATAAGGCTAGCAAAGAGATCCACGAAATACAGATGTAACTCTGTGAGATGAATTAACAGAACACTAAGCAGTTTCTCAAAAAGCTTCTTTCCAGACTTCATCTGAGGATAATTCCTTTTTCACCATAGACCTCTATGCCCTTCCAAATATCACTTTGCCAATTCCACAAGAACTGTCTTAGCGAAAGGCTTCTTGAGGAGAAAGCTGTAACTCTGGGAGATGATTTCACAGAACACAAAGGAATTTCTCAGAAAGCTTCTTTCTCTTTGTTATCGGAGGATGTTTCCTTTGGCCCTATAGTCTTCAAAGGGATCCGAAATATCTGTTCTCAGATTCCACAGAAATAAGGCTAGCAAAGAGATCCACGAAATTCATATGTAACTCTGTGAGATGAATTAAGAGAACACTAAGCAGTATCTCACAAAGCTTCTTTCCTGATTTCATCTGAGGATATTTCCTTTTTCACCATAGCCCTCTATGGGCTTCCAAATATCACTTTGTCAATTCCACATGAACTGTCTTAGCGAAAGGCTTCTTGAGGGTAAAGCTGTAACTCTGTGAGATTATTTCACAGAACACAAAGAAGTTTCTCAGAAAGCTTCTTTCTCTTTGTTATTTGAGGATATTTCCTTTGGCCCTATAGTCTTTAAACAGATCCGAAATATCTGTTGTCAGATTCCACAGAAATAAGGCTAGCCAAGAGATCCACGAAATACAGATGTAACTCTGTCAGATGAATTAACAGAACACTAAGCAGTTTCTTAGAAAGCTTCTTTCCAGATTTCATCTGAGCATATTTCCTTTTTTACCATAGCCCTCTATGGGCTTCCAAATATCACTTTGCCAATTCCACAAGAACTGTCTTAGCGAAAGGCTTCTTGAGGGGAAAGCTGTAACTCTGTGAGATTATTTCACAGAACACAAAGAAGTTTCTGAGAAATCTTCTTTCTCTTTGTTATCGGAGGATATTTCCTTTGGCCCTATAGTCTTCAAAGGGATCTGAAATATCTGTTCTCAGATTCCACAGAAATAAGGCTAGCAAAGAGATCCACGAAATACAGATGTAACTCTGTGAGATGAAGTAACAGAACACTAAGCATTTTCTCAGAAAGCTTCTTTCCAGATTTCATCTGAGGATATTTCCTTTTTCACCATAGCCCTCTATGGGCTTCCAAATATCACTTTGCCAATTCCACAACAACTGTCTTAGCGAAAGGCTTCTTGAGGGGAAAGCTGTAACTCTGTGAGATGATTTCACAGAACACAAAGAAGTTTTTCAGAAAGCTTCTTTCTCTTTGTTATCGGAGGATATTTCCTTTGCTTCTATTGTCTTCAAAGGGATCCGAAATATCTGTTCTCAGATTCCAAAGAAATAAGGCTAGCAAAGAGATCCACGAAATACAGATGTAACTCTGTGAGATGAATTAACAGAACACTAAGCAGTTTCTCAGAAAGCTTCTTTCCAGATTTCATCTGAGGATATTACCTTTTTCACCATAGCCCTCTATGGGCTTCCAAATATCACTTTGCCAATTCCACAAGAACTGTATTAGCGAAAGGCTTCTGGAGGGGAAAGCTGTAACTCTGTGAGGTGATTTCACAGAACACAAAGAAGTTTCTCAGAAAGCTTCTTTCTCTTTGTTATCGGAGGATATTTCCTTTGGCCCTATAGTCTTCTAAGGGATCCGAAATATCTCTTCTCAGATTCCACAGAAATAAGGCTCGCAAAGAGATCCACGAAATACAGATGTAACTCTGTGAGATGAATTAACGGAACACTAAGCAGTTTCTCAGAAAGCTTCTTTCCAGATTTCATCTGAGGATATTTCCTTTTTCACCATAGCCCTCTATGGGCTTCCAAATATCACTTTGCCAATTCCACAAGAAGTTTCTTAGCGAAAGGCTTCTTGAGGGGAAACTGTAACTCTGTGAGATGATTTCACAGAACACAAAGAAGTTACTCAGAAAGATTCTTTCCTTTGTTATCGGAGGATATTTCCTTTGGCCTATAGTCTTCAAAGGGAAACGAAATATCTGTTCTCAGATTCAACAATAATAAGACTAGCAAAGAGATCCACGAAATACAGATGTAACTCTGTGAGATGAATTAACAGAACACTAAGCAGTTTCTCAGAAAGCTTCTTTCCAGATTTCATCTGAGCATATTTCCTTTTTCACCATAGCCCTCTATGGGCTTCCAAATATCACTTTGCCAATTCCACAAGAACTGTCTTAGCGAAAGGCTTCTTGAGGGGAAAGCTGTAACTCTGTGAGATGATTTCACAGAACACAAAGAAGTTTCTCAGAAAGCTTCTTTCTTTTTGTTATCGGAGGATATTTCCTTTGGCCCTATAGTCTTCAAAGGGAAACGAAATATCTGTTCTCAGATTCCACAATAATAAGACTAGCAAAATGATCCACGAAATACAGATGTAACTCTGTGAGATGAATTAACAGAACACTAAGCAGTTTCTCAGAAAGCTTCTTTCCAGATTTCATCTGAGGATATTTCCTTTTTCACCATAGACCTCTAAGGGCTTCCAAATATCACTTTCCCAATTCCACAAGAACTGTCCTAGAGAAAGGCTTCTTGAGGGGAAAGCTGTAACTCTGTGAGATGATTTCACAGAACACAAAGAAGTTTCTCGGAAAGCTTCTTTCTCTTTGTTATCGGAGGATATTTCCTTTGGCCCTATAGTCTTCAAAGGGATCCGAAATATCTGTTCTCAGATTCCACAGAAATAAGGCTAGCAAGGAGATCCACGAAATACAGATGTAACTCTGTGAGATGAATTAACAGAACACTAAGCAGTTTCTCAGAAAGCTTCTTTCCAGATTTCATCTGAGGATATTTCCTTTGTCTCCATAGCCCTCTATGGGCTTCCAAATATCACTTTGCCAATTCCACAAGAACTGTCCTAGAGAAAGGCTTCTTGAGGGGAAAGCTGTAACTCTGTGAGATGATTTCACAGAACACAAAGAGGTTTCTCAGAAAGCTTCTTTCTCTTTCTTATCGGAGGATATTTTCTTTGGCCCTATAGTCTGCAAAGGGAAACGAAATATCTGTTCCCAGATTCCACAATAATAAGACTAGCAAAGAGATCCACGAAATACAGATGTAACTCTGTGAGATGAAATAACAGAACACTAAGCAGTTTCTCAGAAAGCTTCTTTCCAGATTTCATCTGAGGATATATCCTTTTTCACCGTAGACCTCTATGGGCTTCCAAATATCACTTTCCCAATTCCACAAGAACTGTCCTAGAGAAAGGCTTCTTGAGGGGAAAACTGTAACTCTGTGAGATGATTTCACAGAACACAAAGAGGTTTCTCAGAAAGCTTCTTTCTCTTTCTTATCGGAGGATATTTTCTTTGGCCCTATAGTCTGCAATGGGAAACGAAATATCTGTTCCCAGATTCCACAATAATAAGACTAGCAAAGAGATCCACGAAATACAGATGTAACTCTGTGAGATTAATTAACAGAACACTAAGTAGTTTATCAGAAAGCTTCTTTCCAGATTTCATCTGAGGATATTTCCTTTTTCACCATAGCCCTCTAGGCGCTTCCAAATAACACTTTGCCAATTCCACAAGAACTGTCTTAGCGAAAGGCTTCTTTAGGGGAAAGCTGTAACTCTGTGAGATTATTTCACAGAACGCAAAGAAGTTTCTCAGAAAGCTTCTTTCTCTTTGTTATCGGAGGATATTTCCTTTGGCCCTATGGTCTTCTAAGGGATCCGAAATATCTGTTCTCAGATTCCACAGAAATAAGACTAGCAAAGACATCCACGAAATGCAGATGTAACTCTGTGAGATGAATTAACAGAACACTAAGCAGTTTCTCAGAAAGCTTCTTTCCAGATTTCATCTGAGGATATTTCCTTTTTCACCATAGCCATCTAGGCGTTTCCAAATATCACTTTGCCAATTCCAGAAGAACTGTCTTACCGAAAGGCTTCTTGAGGGGAAAGCTGTAACTCTGTGAGATGATTTCACAGAACACAAAGAAGTTTCTCAGAAAGCTTCTTTCTCTTCGATATCGGAGGATATTTCCTTTTGCCCTATGGTCTTCTAAGGGATCCGAAATATCTGTTCTCAGATTCCACAGAAATAAGGCTAGCAAAGAGATCCACGAAATACAGATGTAACTCTGTGAGATGAATTAACAGAACACTAAGCAGTTTCTCAGAAAGCTTCTTTCTAGATTTCATCTGAGGATATTTCCTTTTTCTCCATAGCCCTCTATGGGCTTCCAAATATCACTTTGCCAATTCCACAAGAACTGTCTTAGCGAAAGGCTTCTTGAGGGGAAACTGTAACTCTGTGAGATGATTTCACAGAACACAAAGAAGTTTCTCAGAAAGCTTCTTTCTCTTTGTTATCGGAGGATATTTCCTGTGGCCGTTCAGTCTTCAAAGGGAAACGAAATATCTGTTATCAGATTCCACAATAATAAGACTAGCAAAGAGATCCAGGAAATACAGATGTAACTCTGTAAGATGAAATAACAGAACACTAAGCAGTTTCTCAGAAAGCTTCTTTCCAGATTTCATGTGAGGATATATCCTTTTTCACCATAGACCTCTATGGGCTTCCAAATATCACTTTCCCAATTCCAAAAGAACTGTCCTACAGAAAGGCTTCTTGAGGGGAAAGCTGTATCTCTGTGAGATGATTTCGCAGAACACAAAGAAGTTTCTCGGAAAGCTTCTTTCTCTTTGTTATCGGAGGATATTTCCTTTGGCCTATAGTCTTCAAAGGGAAACGAAATATCTGTTCTCAGATTCCACAATAATAAGACTAGCAAAGAGATCCACGAAATACAGATGTAACTCTGTGAGATGAATTAACAGAACACTAAGCAGTTTCTCAGAAAGCTTCTTTCCATATTTTATCTGAGCATATTTCCTTTTTCACCATAGCCCTCTATGGGCTTCCAAATATCACTTTGCCAATTCCACAAGAACCGTCTTAGCGAAAGGCTTCTTTAGGGGAAAGCTGTAACTCTGTGAGATGATTTCGCAGAACACAAAGAAGTTACTCAGAAGGCTACTTTCTCTCTGATATCGGAGTTTATTTCCTTTGGCCCTATAGCTTTCAAAGGGATCCGAAATACCTGTTCTCATATTCCACAGAAATAAGGCTAGCAAAGAGATCCACGAAATACAGATGTAACTCTGTGAGATGAATTAACAGAACACTAAGCAGTTTCTCAAAAAGCTTCTTTCCAGACTTCATCTGAGGATAATTCCTTTTTCACCATAGACCTCTATGCCCTTCCAAATATCACTTTGCCAATTCCACAAGAACTGTCTTAGCGAAAGGCTTCTTGAGGAGAAAGCTGTAACTCTGGGAGATGATTTCACAGAACACAAAGGAATTTCTCAGAAAGCTTCTTTCTCTTTGTTATCGGAGGATGTTTCCTTTGGCCCTATAGTCTTCAAAGGGATCCGAAATATCTGTTCTCAGATTCCACAGAAATAAGGCTAGCAAAGAGATCCACGAAATTCATATGTAACTCTGTGAGATGAATTAAGAGAACACTAAGCAGTATCTCACAAAGCTTCTTTCCTGATTTCATCTGAGGATATTTCCTTTTTCACCATAGCCCTCTATGGGCTTCCAAATATCACTTTGTCAATTCCACATGAACTGTCTTAGCGAAAGGCTTCTTGAGGGTAAAGCTGTAACTCTGTGAGATTATTTCACAGAACACAAAGAAGTTTCTCAGAAAGCTTCTTTCTCTTTGTTATTTGAGGATATTTCCTTTGGCCCTATAGTCTTTAAACAGATCCGAAATATCTGTTGTCAGATTCCACAGAAATAAGGCTAGCCAAGAGATCCACGAAATACAGATGTAACTCTGTCAGATGAATTAACAGAACACTAAGCAGTTTCTTAGAAAGCTTCTTTCCAGATTTCATCTGAGCATATTTCCTTTTTTACCATAGCCCTCTATGGGCTTCCAAATATCACTTTGCCAATTCCACAAGAACTGTCTTAGCGAAAGGCTTCTTGAGGGGAAAGCTGTAACTCTGTGAGATTATTTCACAGAACACAAAGAAGTTTCTGAGAAATCTTCTTTCTCTTTGTTATCGGAGGATATTTCCTTTGGCCCTATAGTCTTCAAAGGGATCTGAAATATCTGTTCTCAGATTCCACAGAAATAAGGCTAGCAAAGAGATCCACGAAATACAGATGTAACTCTGTGAGATGAAGTAACAGAACACTAAGCATTTTCTCAGAAAGCTTCTTTCCAGATTTCATCTGAGGATATTTCCTTTTTCACCATAGCCCTCTATGGGCTTCCAAATATCACTTTGCCAATTCCACAACAACTGTCTTAGCGAAAGGCTTCTTGAGGGGAAAGCTGTAACTCTGTGAGATGATTTCACAGAACACAAAGAAGTTTTTCAGAAAGCTTCTTTCTCTTTGTTATCGGAGGATATTTCCTTTGCTTCTATTGTCTTCAAAGGGATCCGAAATATCTGTTCTCAGATTCCAAAGAAATAAGGCTAGCAAAGAGATCCACGAAATACAGATGTAACTCTGTGAGATGAATTAACAGAACACTAAGCAGTTTCTCAGAAAGCTTCTTTCCAGATTTCATCTGAGGATATTACCTTTTTCACCATAGCCCTCTATGGGCTTCCAAATATCACTTTGCCAATTCCACAAGAACTGTATTAGCGAAAGGCTTCTGGAGGGGAAAGCTGTAACTCTGTGAGGTGATTTCACAGAACACAAAGAAGTTTCTCAGAAAGCTTCTTTCTCTTTGTTATCGGAGGATATTTCCTTTGGCCCTATAGTCTTCTAAGGGATCCGAAATATCTCTTCTCAGATTCCACAGAAATAAGGCTCGCAAAGAGATCCACGAAATACAGATGTAACTCTGTGAGATGAATTAACGGAACACTAAGCAGTTTCTCAGAAAGCTTCTTTCCAGATTTCATCTGAGGATATTTCCTTTTTCACCATAGCCCTCTATGGGCTTCCAAATATCACTTTGCCAATTCCACAAGAAGTTTCTTAGCGAAAGGCTTCTTGAGGGGAAACTGTAACTCTGTGAGATGATTTCACAGAACACAAAGAAGTTTCTCAGAAAGATTCTTTCCTTTGTTATCGGAGGATATTTCCTGTGGCCCTATAGTCTTCAAAGGGAAACGAAATATCTGTTCTCAGATTCCACAATAATAAGACTAGCAAAGAGATCCACGAAATACAGATGTAACTCTGTGAGATGAAATAACAGAACACTAAGCAGTTTCTCAGAAAGCTTTTTTCCAGATTTCATCTGAGGATATATCCTTTTTCACCTTAGACCTCCATGGGCTTCCAAATATCACTTTCCCAATTAAACAAGAACTGTCCTACAGAAAGGCTTCTTGAGGGGAAAGCTGTATCTCTGTGAGATGATTTCACAGAACACAAAGAAGTTTCTCGGAAAGCTTCTTTCTCTTTGTTATCGGAGGATATTTCCTTTGGCCTATAGTCTTCAAAGGGAAACGAAATATCTGTTCTCAGATTCCACAATAATAAGACTAGCAAAGAGATCCACGAAATACAGATGTAACTCTGTGAGATGAATTAACAGAACACTAAGCAGTTTCTCAGAAAGCTTCTTTCCAGATTTCATCTGAGCATATTTCCTTTTTCACCATAGCCCTCTAAGGGCTTCCAAATATCGCTTTGCCAATTCCACAAGAAATGTCTTAGCGAAAGGCTTCTTGACGGGAAAGCTGTAACTCTGTGAGATGATTTCACAGAACACAAAGAAGTTTCTCACAAAGCTTCTTTCTTTTTGTTATCGGAGGATATTTCCTTTGTCCCTATAGTCTTCAAAGGGAAACGAAATATCTGTTCTCAGATTCCACAATAATAAGACTAGCAAAATGATCCACGAAATACAGATGTAACTCTGTGAGATGAATTAACAGAACACTAAGCAGTTTCTCAGAAAGCTTCTTTCCAGATTTCATCTGAGGATATTTCCTTTTTCACCATAGACCTCTATGGGCTTCCAAATATCACATTCCCAATTCCACAAGAACTGTCCTAGAGAAAGGCTTCTTGAGGGGAAAGCTGTAACTCTGTGAGATGATTTCACAGAACACAAAGAAGTTTCTCGGAAAGCTTCTTTCTCTTTGTTATCGGAGGATATTTCCTTTGGCCCTATAGTCTTCAAAGGGATCCGAAATATCTGTTCTCAGATTCCACAGAAATAAGGCTAGCAAGGAGATCCACGAAATACAGATGTAACTCTGTGAGATGAATTAACAGAACACTAAGCATTTTCTCAGAAAGCTTCTTTCCAGATTTCATCTGAGGATATTTCCTTTTTCACCATAGCCCTCTATGCGCTTCCAAATATCACTTTGCCAATTCCACAACAACTGTCTTAGCGAAAGGCTTCTTGAGGGGAAAGCTGTAACTCTGTGAGATGATTTCACAGAACACAAAGAAGTTTCTTAGAAAGCTTCTTTCTCTTTGTTATCGCAGGATATTTCCTTTGCTTCTATTGTCTTCAAAGGGATCCGAAATATCTGTTCTCAGATTCCAAAGAAATAAGGCTAGCAAAGAGATCCACGAAATACAGATGTAACTCTGTGAGATGAATTAACAGAACACTAAGCAGTTTCTCAGAAAGCTTCTTTCCAGATTTCATCTGAGGATATTACCTTTTTCACCATAGCCCTCTATGGGCTTCCAAATATCACTTTGCCAATTCCACAAGAACTGTATTAGCGAAAGGCTTCTGGAGGGGAAAGCTGTAACTCTGTGAGATGATTTCACAGAACACAAAGAAGTTTCTCAGAAAGCTTCTTTCTCTTTGTTATCGGAGGATATTTCCTTTCGTTCTATTGTCTTCTAAGGGATCCGAAATATCTCTTCTCAGATTCCATAGAAATAAGGCTAGCAAAGAGATCCACGAAATACAGATGTAACTCTGTGAGATGAATTAACAGATCACTAAGCAGTTTCTCAGAAAGCTTCTCTCCAGATTTCATCTGAGGATATTTCCTTTTTCACCATAGGCCTCCATGGGCTTCCAAATATCACTTTGCCAATTCCACAAGAAGTTTCTTAGCGAAAGGCTTCTTGAGGGGAAACTGTAACTCTGTGAGATGATTTCACAGAACACAAAGAAGTTTCTCAGAAAGATTCTTTCCTTTGTTATCGGAGGATATTTCCTGTGGTCCTATAGTCTTCAAAGGGAAACGAAATATCTGTTCTCAGATTCCACAATAATAAGACTAGCAAAGAGATCCACGAAATACAGATGTAACTCTGTGAGATGAAATAACAGAACACTAAGCAGTTTCTCAGAAAGCTTTTTTCCAGATTTCATCTGAGGATATATCCTTTTTCACCATAGACCTCCATGGGCTTCCAAATATCACTTTCCCAATTAAACAAGAACTGTCCTACAGAAAGGCTTCTTGAGGGGAAAGCTGTATCTCTGTGAGATGATTTCACAGAACACAAAGAAGTTTCTCGGAAAGCTTCTTTCTCTTTGTTATCGGAGGATATTTCCTTTGGCCTATAGTCTTCAAAGGGAAACGAAATATCTGTTCTCAGATTCCACAATAATAAGACTAGCAAAGAGATCCACGAAATACAGATGTAACTCTGTGAGATGAATTAACAGAACACTAAGCAGTTTCTCAGAAAGCTTCTTTCCAGATTTCATCTGAGCATATTTCCTTTTTCACCATAGCCCTCTAAGGGCTTCCAAATATCGCTTTGCCAATTCCACAAGAACTGTCTTAGCGAAAGGCTTCTTGACGGGAAAGCTGTAACTCTGTGAGATGATTTCACAGAACACAAAGAAGTTTCTCACAAAGCTTCTTTCTTTTTGTTATCGGAGGATATTTCCTTTGTCCCTATAGTCTTCAAAGGGAAACGAAATATCTGTTCTCAGATTCCACAATAATAAGACTAGCAAAATGATCCACGAAATACAGATGTAACTCTGTGAGATGAATTAACAGAACACTAAGCAGTTTCTCAGAAAGCTTCTTTCCAGATTTCATCTGAGGATATTTCCTTTTTCACCATAGACCTCTATGGGCTTCCAAATATCACATTCCCAATTCCACAAGAACTGTCCTAGAGAAAGGCTTCTTGAGGGGAAAGCTGTAACTCTGTGAGATGATTTCACAGAACACAAAGAAGTTTCTCGGAAAGCTTCTTTCTCTTTGTTATCGGAGGATATTTCCTTTGGCCCTATAGTCTTCAAAGGGATCCGAAATATCTGTTCTCAGATTCCACAGAAATAAGGCTAGCAAGGAGATCCACGAAATACAGATGTAACTCTGTGAGATGAATTAACAGAACACTAAGCATTTTCTCAGAAAGCTTCTTTCCAGATTTCATCTGAGGATATTTCCTTTTTCACCATAGCCCTCTATGCGCTTCCAAATATCACTTTGCCAATTCCACAACAACTGTCTTAGCGAAAGGCTTCTTGAGGGGAAAGCTGTAACTCTGTGAGATGATTTCACAGAACACAAAGAAGTTTCTTAGAAAGCTTCTTTCTCTTTGTTATCGCAGGATATTTCCTTTGCTTCTATTGTCTTCAAAGGGATCCGAAATATCTGTTCTCAGATTCCAAAGAAATAAGGCTAGCAAAGAGATCCACGAAATACAGATGTAACTCTGTGAGATGAATTAACAGAACACTAAGCAGTTTCTCAGAAAGCTTCTTTCCAGATTTCATCTGAGGATATTACCTTTTTCACCATAGCCCTCTATGGGCTTCCAAATATCACTTTGCCAATTCCACAAGAACTGTATTAGCGAAAGGCTTCTGGAGGGGAAAGCTGTAACTCTGTGAGATGATTTCACAGAACACAAAGAAGTTTCTCAGAAAGCTTCTTTCTCTTTGTTATCGGAGGATATTTCCTTTCGTTCTATTGTCTTCTAAGGGATCCGAAATATCTCTTCTCAGATTCCATAGAAATAAGGCTAGCAAAGAGATCCACGAAATACAGATGTAACTCTGTGAGATGAATTAACAGAACACTAAGCAGTTTATCAGAAAGCTTCTTTCCAGATTTCAACTGAGGATATTTCCTTTTTCACCATAGCCCTCTATGGGCTTCCAAATATCACTTTGCCAATTCCACAAGAACTGTCTTACCGAAAGGCTTCTTGAGGGAAAGCTCTAACTCTGTGAGATGATTTCACAGAACACAAGGAAGTTTCTCAGAAAGTCACTTTCTCTTTGTTATCGGAGGATATTTCCTTTGGTTCTATTGTCTTCTAAGGTATCCGAAATATCTCTTCTCAGATTCCAGAGAAATAAGGCTAGCAAAGACATCCACGAAATATAGATGTAAAACTGTGAGATGAATTAACAGAACACTAAGCAGTTTCTCAGAAAGCTTCTTTCCAGATTTCATCTGAGGATATATCCTTTTTCACCATAGCCCACTATGGGCTTCCAAATATCACTTTGCCAATTCCACAAGAACTGTCTTAGCGAAAGGCTTCTTGAGGGGAAAGCTGTAACTCTGTGAGATGATTTCACAGAACACAAAGAAGTTTCTCAGAAAGCTTCTTTCTCTTTGTTATCGGAGGATATTTCCTTTATCACTACAGTCTTCAAAGGGAAACGAAATATCTGTTCTCAGATTCCACAATAATAAGACTAGCAAAGAGATCCACGAAATACAGATGTAACTCTGTGAGATGAATTAAAAGAACACTAAGCAGTTTCTTAGAAAGCTTCTTTCCAGATTTCATCTGAGCATATTTCCTTTTTCACCATAGCCCTCTATGGGCTTCCAAATATCACTTTGCCAATTCCACAAGAACTGTCTTAGCGAAAGGCTTCTTGAGGTGAAAGCTGTAACTCTGTGAGATGATTTCACAGAACACAAAGAAGTTTCTCGGAAAGCTTCTTTCTCTTTGTTATCGGAGGATATTTCCTTTGGCCTATAGTCTTCAAAGGGAAACGAAATATCTGTTCTCAGATTCCACAATAATAAGACTAGCAAAGAGATCCACGAAATACAGATGTAACTCTGTGAGATGAATTAACAGAACACTAAGCAGTTTCTCAGAAAGCTTCTTTCCAGATTTCATCTGAGCATATTTCCTTTTTCACCATAGCCCTCTATGGGCTTCCAAATATCACTTTGCCAATTCCACAAGAACTGTCTTAGCGAAAGGCTTCTTGAGGGGAAAGCTGTAACTCTGTGAGATGATTTCACAGAACACAAAGAAGTTTCTCAGAAAGCTTCTTTCTTTTTGTTATCGGAGGATATTTCCTTTGGCCCTATAGTCTTCAAAGGGAAACGAAATATCTGTTCTCAGATTCCACAATAATAAGACTAGCAAAATGATCCACGAAATACAGATGTAACTCTGTGAGATGAATTAACAGAACACTAAGCAGCTTCTCAGAAAGCTTCTTTCCAGATTTCATCTGAGGATATTTCCTTTTTCACCATAGCCCTCTAGGCGCTTCCAAATAACACTTTGCCAATTCCACAAGAACTGTCTTAGCGAAAGGCTTCTTTAGGGGAAAGCTGTAACTCTGTGAGATTATTTCACAGAACGCAAAGAAGTTTCTCAGAAAGCTTCTTTCTCTTTGTTATCGGAGGATATTTCCTTTGGCCCTATGGTCTTCTAAGGGATCCGAAATATCTGTTCTCAGATTCCACAGAAATAAGACTAGCAAAGACATCCACGAAATGCAGATGTAACTCTGTGAGATGAATTAACAGAACACTAAGCAGTTTCTCAGAAAGCTTCTTTCCAGATTTCATCTGAGGATATTTCCTTTTTCACCATAGCCATCTAGGCCTTTCCAAATATCACTTTGCCAATTCCAGAAGAACTGTCTTACCGAAAGGCTTCTTGAGGGGAAAGCTGTAACTCTGTGAGATGATTTCACAGAACACAAAGAAGTTTCTCAGAAAGCTTCTTTCTCTTCGATATCGGAGGATATTTCCTTTTGCCCTATGGTCTTCTAAGGGATCCGAAATATCTGTTCTCAGATTCCACAGAAATAAGGCTAGCAAAGAGATCCACGAAATACAGATGTAACTCTGTGAGATGAATTAACAGAACACTAAGCAGTTTCTCAGAAAGCTTCTTTCTAGATTTCATCTGAGGATATTTCCTTTTTCTCCATAGCCCTCTATGGGCTTCCAAATATCACTTTGCCAATTCCACAAGAACTGTCTTAGCGAAAGGCTTCTTGAGGGGAAACTGTAACTCTGTGAGATGATTTCACAGAACACAAAGAAGTTTCTCAGAAAGCTTCTTTCTCTTTGTTATCGGAGGATATTTCCTGTGGCCGTTCAGTCTTCAAAGGGAAACGAAATATCTGTTATCAGATTCCACAATAATAAGACTAGCAAAGAGATCCAGGAAATACAGATGTAACTCTGTAAGATGAAATAACAGTACACTAAGCAGTTTCTCAGAAAGCTTCTTTCCAGATTTCATCTGAGGATATATCCTTTTTCACCATAGACCTCTATGGGCTTCCAAATATCACTTTCCCAATTCCACAAGAACTGTCCTACAGAAAGGCTTCTTGAGGGGAAAGCTGTATCTCTGTGAGATGATTTCGCAGAACACAAAGAAGTTTCTCGGAAAGCTTCTTTCTCTTTGTTATCGGAGGATATTTCCTTTGGCCTATAGTCTTCAAAGGGAAACGAAATATCTGTTCTCAGATTCCACAATAATAAGACTAGCAAAGAGATCCACGAAATACAGATGTAACTCTGTGAGATGAATTAACAGAACACTAAGCAGTTTCTCAGAAAGCTTCTTTCCATATTTTATCTGAGCATATTTCCTTTTTCACCATAGCCCTCTATGGGCTTCCAAATATCACTTTGCCAATTCCACAAGAACCGTCTTAGCGAAAGGCTTCTTTAGGGGAAAGCTGTAACTCTGTGAGATGATTTCGCAGAACACAAAGAAGTTACTCAGAAGGCTACTTTCTCTCTGATATCGGAGTTAATTTCCTTTGGCCCTATAGCCTTCAAAGGGATCAGAAATACCTGTTCTCATATTCCACAGAAATAAGGCTAGCAAAGAGATCCACGAAATACAGATGTAACTCTGTGAGATGAATTAACAGAACACTAAGCAGTTTCTCAAAAAGCTTCTTCCCAGACTTCATCTGAGGATAATTCCTTTTTCACCATAGACCTCTATGCCCTTCCAAATATCACTTTGCCAATTCCACAAGAACTGTCTTAGCGAAAGGCTTCTTGAGGAGAAAGCTGTAACTCTGGGAGATGATTTCACAGAACACAAAGGAATTTCTCAGAAAGCTTCTTTCTCTTTGTTATCGGAGGATGTTTCCTTTGGCCCTATAGTCTTCAAAGGGATCCGAAATATCTGTTCTCAGATTCCACAGAAATAAGGCTAGCAAAGAGATCCACGAAATTCATATGTAACTCTGTGAGATGAATTAAGAGAACACTAAGCAGTATCTCACAAAGCTTCTTTCCTGATTTCATCTGAGGATATTTCCTTTTTCACCATAGCCCTCTATGGGCTTCCAAATATCACTTTGTCAATTCCACATGAACTGTCTTAGCGAAAGGCTTCTTGAGGGTAAAGCTGTAACTCTGTGAGATTATTTCACAGAACACAAAGAAGTTTCTCAGAAAGCTTCTTTCTCTTTGTTATTTGAGGATATTTCCTTTGGCCCTATAGTCTTTAAACAGATCCGAAATATCTGTTGTCAGATTCCACAGAAATAAGGCTAGCCAAGAGATCCACGAAATACAGATGTAACTCTGTGAGATGAATTAACAGAACACTAAGCAGTTTCTTAGAAAGCTTCTTTCCAGATTTCATCTGAGCATATTTCCTTTTTTACCATAGCCCTCTATGGGCTTCCAAATATCACTTTGCCAATTCCACAAGAACTGTCTTAGCGAAAGGCTTCTTGAGGGGAAAGCTGTAACTCTGTGAGATTATTTCACAGAACACAAAGAAGTTTCTGAGAAATCTTCTTTCTCTTTGTTATCGGAGGATATTTCCTTTGGCCCTATAGTCTTCAAAGGGATCTGAAATATCTGTTCTCAGATTCCACAGAAATAAGGCTAGCAAAGAGATCCACGAAATACAGATGTAACTCTGTGAGATGAAGTAACAGAACACTAAGCATTTTCTCAGAAAGCTTCTTTCCAGATTTCATCTGAGGATATTTCCTTTTTCACCATAGCCCTCTATGGGCTTCCAAATATCACTTTGCCAATTCCACAACAACTGTCTTAGCGAAAGGCTTCTTGAGGGGAAAGCTGTAACTCTGTGAGATGATTTCACAGAACACAAAGAAGTTTTTCAGAAAGCTTCTTTCTCTTTGTAATCGGAGGATATTTCCTTTGCTTCTATTGTCTTCAAAGGGATCCGAAATATCTGTTCTCAGATTCCAAAGAAATAAGGCTAGCAAAGAGATCCACGAAATACAGATGTAACTCTGTGAGATGAATTAACAGAACACTAAGCAGTTTCTCAGAAAGCTTCTTTCCAGATTTCATCTGAGGATATTACCTTTTTCACCATAGCCCTCTATGGGCTTCCAAATATCACTTTGCCAATTCCACAAGAACTGTATTAGCGAAAGGCTTCTGGAGGGGAAAGCTGTAACTCTGTGAGGTGATTTCACAGAACACAAAGAAGTTTCTCAGAAAGCTTCTTTCTCTTTGTTATCGGAGGATATTTCCTTTGGCCCTATAGTCTTCTAAGGGATCCGAAATATCTCTTCTCAGATTCCACAGAAATAAGGCTAGCAAAGAGATCCACGAAATACAGATGTAACTCTGTGAGATGAATTACCGGAACACTAAGCAGTTTCTCAGAAAGCTTCTTTCCAGATTTCATCTGAGGATATTTCCTTTTTCACCATAGCCCTCTATGGGCTTCCAAATATCACTTTGCCAATTCCACAAGAAGTTTCTTAGCGAAAGGCTTCTTGAGGGGAAACTGTAACTCTGTGAGATGATTTCACAGAACACAAAGAAGTTTCTCAGAAAGATTCTTTCCTTTGTTATCGGAGGATATTTCCTGTGGCCCTATAGTCTTCAAAGGGAAACGAAATATCTGTTCTCAGATTCCACAATAATAAGACTAGCAAAGAGATCCACGAAATACAGATGTAACTCTGTGAGATGAAATAACAGAACACTAAGCAGTTTCTCAGAAAGCTTTTTTCCAGATTTCATCTGAGGATATATCCTTTTTCACCATAGACCTCCATGGGCTTCCAAATATCACTTTCCCAATTCCACAAGAACTGTCCTACAGAAAGGCTTCTTGAGGGGAAAGCTGTATCTCTGTGAGATGATTTCACAGAACACAAAGAAGTTTCTCGGAAAGCTTCTTTCTCTTTGTTATCGGAGGATATTTCCTTTGGCCTATAGTCTTCAAAGGGAAACGAAATATCTGTTCTCAGATTCCACAATAATAAGACTAGCAAAGAGATCCACGAAATACAGATGTAACTCTGTGAGATGAATTAACAGAACACTAAGCAGTTTCTCAGAAAGCTTCTTTCCAGATTTCATCTGAGCATATTTCCTTTTTCACCATAGCCCTCTAAGGGCTTCCAAATATCGCTTTGCCAATTCCACAAGAACTGTCTTAGCGAAAGGCTTCTTGAGGGGAAAGCTGTAACTCTGTGAGATGATTTCACAGAACACAAAGAAGTTTCTCAGAAAGCTTCTTTCTCTTTGTTATCGGAGGATATTTCCTGTGGCCCTATAGTCTTCAAAGGGAAACGAAATATCTGTTCTCAGATTCCACAATAATAAGATTAGCAAAGAGATCCACGAAATACAGATGTAACTCTGTGAGATGAAATAACAGAACACTAAGCAGTTTCTCAGAAAGCTTCTTTCCAGATTTCATCTGAGGATATATCCTTTTTCACCGTAGACCTCTATGGGCTTCCAAATATCACTTTCCCAATTCCACAAGAACTGTCCTAGAGAAAGGCTTCTTGAGGGGAAAGCTGTAACTCTGTGAGATGATTTCACAGAACACAAAGAAGTTTCTCAGAAAGCTTCTTTCTCTTTCTTATCGGAGGATATTTTCTTTGGCCCTATACTCTGCAAAGGGAAACGAAATATGTGTTCCCAGATTCCACAATAATAAGACTAGCAAAGAGATCCACGAAATACAGATGTAACTCTGTGAGATTAATTAACAGAACACTAAGTAGTTTATCAGAAAGCTTCTTTCCAGATTTCATCTGAGGATACTTCCTTTTTCACCATAGCCCTCTAGGCGCTTTCAAATAACACTTTGCCAATTCCACAAGAACTGTCTTAGCGAAAGGCTTCTTGAGGGGAAAGCTGTAACTCTGTGAGATTATTTCACAGAACGCAAAGAAGTTTCTCAGAAAGCTTCTTTCTCTTTGTTATCGGAGGATATTTCCTTTGGCCCTATGGTCTTCTAAGGGATCCGAAATATCTGTTCTCAGATTCCACAGAAATAAGACTAGCAAAGACATCCACGAAATGCAGATGTAACTATGTGAGATGAATTAACAGAACACTAAGCAGTTTCTCAGAAAGCTTCTTTCCAGATTTCATCTGAGGATATTTCCTTTTTCACCATAGCCATCTAGGCGCTTCCAAATATCACTTTGCCAATTCCAGAAGAACTGTCTTACCGAAAGGCTTCTTGAGGGGAAAGCTGTAACTCTGTGAGATGATTTCACAGAACACAAAGAAGTTTCTCAGAAAGCTTCTTTCTCTTTGATATCGGAGGATATTTCCTTTTGCCCTATGGTCTTCTAAGGGATCCGAAATATCTGTTCTCAGATTCCACAGAAATAAGGCTAGCAAAGAGATCCACGAAATACAGATGTAACTCTGTGAGATGAATTAACAGAACACTAAGCAGTTTCTCAGAAAGCTTCTTTCCAGATTTCATCTGAGGATATTTCCTTTGTCTCCATAGCCCTCTATGGGCTTCCAAATATCACTTTGCCAATTCCACAAGAACTGTCTTAGCGAAAGGCTTCTTGAGGGGAAAGCTGTAACTCTGTGAGATGATTTCACAGAACACAAAGAAGTTTCTCAGAAAGCTTCTTTCTCTTTGTTATCGGAGGATATTTCCTTTCGTTCTATTGTCTTCTAAGGGATCCGAAATATCTCTTCTCAGATTCCATAGAAATAAGGCTAGCAAAGAGATCCACGAAATACAGATGTAACTCTGTGAGATGAATTAACAGAACACTAAGCAGTTTCTCAGAAAGCTTCTCTCCAGATTTCATCTGAGGATATTTCCTTTTTCACCATAGGCCTCCATGGGCTTCCAAATATCACTTTGCCAATTCCACAAGAACTGTCTTAGCGAAAGACTTCTTGAGGGGAAAGCTGTAACTCTGTGAGATGATTTCACAGAACAAAAAGAAGTTTCTCAGAAAGCTTCTTTCTCTTTGTTATCGGAGGATACTTCCTTTGGCCCTATAGTCTTCAAAGGGATCCGAAATATCTGTTCTGAGATTCCACAGAAATAAGGCTAGCAAAGAGATCCACGAAATACAGATGTAACTCTGTGAGATGAATTAACAGAACACTAAGCAGTTTATCAGAAAGCTTCTTTCCAGATTTCAACTGAGGATATTTCCTTTTTCACCATAGCCCTCTATGGGCTTCCAAATATCACTTTGCCAATTCCACAAGAACTGTCTTACCGAAAGGCTTCTTGAGGGAAAGCTCTAACTCTGTGAGATGATTTCACAGAACACAAGGAAGTTTCTCAGAAAGTCACTTTCTCTTTGTTATCGGAGGATATTTCCTTTGGTTCTATTGTCTTCTAAGGTATCCGAAATATCTCTTCTCAGATTCCAGAGAAATAAGGCTAGCAAAGACATCCACGAAATATAGATGTAAAACTGTGAGATGAATTAACAGAACACTAAGCAGTTTCTCAGAAAGCTTCTTTCCAGATTTCATCTGAGGATATATCCTTTTTCACCATAGCCCACTATGGGCTTCCAAATATCACTTTGCCAATTCCACAAGAACTGTCTTAGCGAAAGGCTTCTTGAGGGGAAAGCTGTAACTCTGTGAGATGATTTCACAGAACACAAAGAAGTTTCTCAGAAAGCTTCTTTCTCTTTGTTATCGGAGGATATTTCCTTTATCACTACAGTCTTCAAAGGGAAACGAAATATCTGTTCTCAGATTCCACAATAATAAGACTAGCAAAGAGATCCACGAAATACAGATGTAACTCTGTGAGATGAATTAACAGAACACTAAGCAGTTTCTTAGAAAGCTTCTTTCCAGATTTCATCTGAGCATATTTCCTTTTTCACCATAGCCCTCTATGGGCTTCCAAATATCACTTTGCCAATTCCACAAGAACTGTCTTAGCGAAAGGCTTCTTGAGGTGAAAGCTGTAACTCTGTGAGATGATTTCACAGAACACAAAGAAGTTTCTGAGAAATCTTCTTTCTCTTTGTTATCGGAGGATATTTCCTTTGGTTCTATTGTCTTCAATGGGATCCGAAATATCTCTTCACAGATTCCACAGAAATAAGGCTAGCGAAGAGATCCACGAAATACAGATGTAACACTTTGAGATGAATTAACAGAACACTAAGCAGTTTCTCAGAAAGCTTCTTTCCAGATTTCATCTGAGGATATTTCCTTTTTCACCATAGCCCACTATTGGCTTCCAAATATCACTTTGCCAATTCCACAAGAACTGTCTTAGCGAAAGGCTTCTTGAGGGGAAAGCTGTAACTCTGTGAGATGATTTCACAGAACACAAAGAAGTTTCTCAGAAAGCTTCTTTCTCTTTGTTATCGGAGGATATTTCCTATGGTTCTATTGTCTTCTAAGGGATCCGAAATATCTGTTCTCAGATTCCACAGAAATAAGGCTAGCAAAGAGATCCACGAAATACAGATGTAACTCTGTGAGATGAATTAACGGAACACTAAGCAGTTTCTCAGAAAGCTTCTTTCCAGATTTCATCTGAGGATATTTCCTTTTTCACCATAGCCCTCTATGGGCTTCCAAATATCACTTTGCCAATTCCACAAGAACTGTCTTAGCGAAAAGCTTCTTGAGGGGAAACTGTAACTCTGTGAGATGATTTCACAGAACACAAAGAAGTTTCTCAGAAAGCTTCTTTCTCTTTGTTATTGGAGGATATTTCCTGTGGCCCTATAGTCTTCAAAGGGAAACGAAATATCTGTTCTCAGATTCCACAATAATAAGATTAGCAAAGAGATCCACGAAATACAGATGTAACTCTGTGAGATGAAATAACAGAACACTAAGCAGTTTCTCAGAAAGCTTCTTTCCAGATTTCATCTGAGGATATATCCTTTTTCACCGTAGACCTCTATGGGCTTCCAAATATCACTTTCCCCATTCCACAAGAACTGTCCTAGAGAAAGGCTTCTTGAGGGGAAAGCTGTAACTCTGTGAGATGATTTCACAGAACACAAAGAAGTTTCTCAGAAAGCTTCTTTCTCTTTGTTATCGGAGGATATTTCCTTTGGTTCTATTGTCTTCTAAGGGATCCGAAATATCTCTTCTCAGATTCCACAGAAATAAGGCTAGCAAAGAGATCCACGAAATACAGATGTAACTCTGTGAGATGAATTAACAGAACACTAAGCAGTTTCTCAGAAAGCTTCTTTCCAGATTTCATCGGAGCATATTTCCTTTTTCACCATAGCCCTCTATGGGCTTCCAAATATCACTTTGCCAATTCCACAAGAACTGTCTTAGCGAAAGGCTTCTTGAGGGGAAAGCTGTAACTCTGTGAGATGATTTCACAGAACACAAAGAAGTTTCTCAGAAAGCTTCTTTCTTTTTGTTATCGGAGGATATTTCCTTTGGCCCTATAGTCTTCAAAGGGAAAGGAAATATCTGTTCTCAGATTCCACAATAATAAGATTAGCAAAATGATCCACGAAATACATATGTAACTCTGTGAGATGAATTAACAGAACACTAAGCAGTTTCTCAGAAAGCTTCTTTCCAGATTTCATCTGAGGATATATCCTTTTTCACCATAGACCTCTATGGGCTTCCAAATATCACTTTCCCAATTCCACAAGAACTGTCCTAGTGAAAGGCTTCTTGAGGGGAAAGCTGTAACTCTGTGAGATGATTTCACAGAACACAAAGAAGTTTCTCGGAAAGCTTCTTTCTCTTTGTTATCGGAGGATATTTCCTTTGGCCCTATAGTCTTCAAAGGGATCCGAAATATCTGTTCTCAGATTCCACAGAAATAAGGCTAGCAAGGAGATCCACGAAATACAGATGTAACTCTGTGAGATGAATTAACAGAACACTAAGCAGTTTCTCAGAAAGCTTCTTTCCAGATTTCATCTGAGGATATTTCGTTTTCACCATAGCCCTCTATTCGCTTCCAAATATCACTTTGCCAATTCCACAAGAACCGTCTTAGCGAAAGGCTTCTTGAGGGGAAAGCTGTAACTCTGTGAGATGATTTCACAGAACACAAAGAAGTTACTCAGAAAGCTTCTTTCTCTCTGATATCGGAGTTTATTTCCTTTGGCCCTATAGTCTTCAAAAGGATCCGAAATACCTGTTCTCATATTCCACAGAAATAAGGCTAGCAAAGAGATCCACGAAATACAGATGTAACTCTGTGAGATGAATTAACAGAACACTAAGCAGTTTCTCAAAAAGCTTCTTTCCAGACTTCATCTGAGGATAATTCCTTATTCACCATAGCCCTCTATGCCCTTCCAAATATCACTTTGCCAATTCCACAAGAACTGTCTTAGCGAAAGGCTTCTTGAGGAGAAAGCTGTAACTCTGGGAGATGATTTCACAGAACACAAAGGAGTTTCTCAGAAAGCTTCTTTCTCTTTGTTATCGGAGGATGTTTCCTTTGGCCCTATAGTCTTCAAAGGGATCCGAAATATCTGTTCTGAGATTCCACAGAAATAAGGCTAGCAAAGAGATCCACGAAATTCATATGTAACTCTGTGAGATGAATTAAGAGAACACTAAGCAGTATCTCACAAAGCTTCTTTCCAGATTTCATCTGGGGATATTTCCTTTTTCACCATAGCCCTCTATGGGCTTCCAAATATCACTTTGCCAATTCCACATGAACTGTCTTAGCGAAAGGCTTCTTGAGAGTAAAGCTGTAACTCTGTGAGATTATTTCACAGAACACAAAGAAGTTTCTCAGAAAGCTTCTTTCTCTTTGTTATTTGAGGATATTTCCTTTTGCACTACGGTCTTCAAAGGGATCCGAAATATCTGTTCTCAGATTCCACAGAAATAAGGCTAGCAAAGACATCCACGAAATACAGATGTAACTCTGTGAGATGAATTAACAGAACACTAAGCAGTTTCTCAGAAAGCTTCTTCCCACATTTCATCTGAGGATATTTCCTTTTTCACCGTAGCCCTCCATGCGCTTCCAAATATCACTTTGCCAATTCCACAAGAACTGTCTTAGCGAAACGCTTCTTGAGGGGAAAGCTGTAACTCTGTGAGATGATTTCACAGAACACTAAGAAGTTTCTCAGAAAGCTTCTTTCTCTTTGTTATCGGAGGATATTTCCTTTGGCCCTATAGTCTGCAAAGGGAACCGAAATATCTGTTCTCAGATTCCACAATAATAAGACTAGCAAAGAGATCCACGAAATACAGATGTAACTCTGTGAGATGAATTAACAGAACACTAAGTAGTTTATCAGAAAGCTTCTCTCCAGATTTCATCTGAGGATATTTCCTTTTTCACCATAGCCCTCCAAGGGCTTTCAAATATCACTTTGCCAATTCCACAACAATTGTCTTAGCGAAAGACTTCTTGAGGGGAAAGCTGTAATTCTGTGAGATGATTTCACAGAACAAAAAGAAGTTTCTCAAAAGCTTCTTTCTCTTTGTTATCGGAGGATATTTCCCTTGGCCCTATAGTCTTCAAAGGGATCCGAAATATCTGTTCTGAGATTCCACAGAAATAAGGCTAGCAAAGAGATCCACGAAATACAGATGTAACTCTGTGAGATGAATTAAAAGAAAACTAAGCAGTTTATCAGAAAGCTTCTTTCCTGATTTCAACTGAGGATACTTCCTTTTACACCATAGCCCTCTATGGGCTTCAAAATATCACTTTGCCAAAACCAGAAGAACAGTCTTAGCGAAAGGCTTCTTGAGGGGAAAGCTGTAACTCTGTGAGATGATTTCACAGAACACAAAGAAGTTTCTGAGAAATCTTCTTTCTCTTTGTTATCGGAGGATATTTCCTTTGGCCCTATAGTCTTCAAAGGGATCTGAAATATCTGTTCTCAGATTCCACAGAAATAAGGCTAGCAAAGAGATCCACGAAATACAGATGTAACTCTGTGAGATGAATTAACAGAACACTAAGCAGTTTCTCAGAAAGCTTCTTTCCAGATTTCATCTGAGGATATTTCCTTTTTCACCATAGCCCTCTATGGGCTTCCAAATATCACTTTGCCAATTCCACAAGAACTGTCTTAGCGAAAGGCTTCTTGAGGGGAAAGCTGTAACTCTGTGAGATGATTTCACAGAACACAAAGAAGTTTCTCAGAAAGCATCTTTCTCTTTGTTATCGGAGGATATTTCCTTTGGCCCTATAGTCTTCAAAGGGATCCGAAATATCTGTTCTCAGATTCCACAGAAATAAGGCTAGCAAAGAGATCCACGAAATACAGATGTAACTCTGTCAGATGAATTAACAGAACACTAAGCAGTTTCTCAGAAAGCTTCTTTCCAGATTTCATCTGAGGATATTTCCTTTTTCACCATAGCCCTCTATGGGCTTCCAAATATCACTTTGCCTATTCCACAACAACTGACTTAGCGAAAGGCTTCTTGAGGGGAAAGCTGTAACTCTGTGAAGTGATTTCACAGAACACAAAGAAGTTTCTCAGAAAGCCACTTTCTCTTTGTTATCGGAGGATATTTCCTTTGGTTCTATTGTCTTCTAAGGGATCCGAAATATCTCTTCTCATATTCCAGAGAAATAAGGCTAGCAAAGACATCCACGAAGTATAGATGTAAATCTGTGAGATGAATTAACAGAACACTAAGCAGTTTCTCAGAAAGCTTCTTTCCAGATTTCATCTGAGGATATTTCCTTTTTCACCATAGCCCACTATTGGCTTCCAAATATCACTTTGCCAATTCCACAAGAACTGTCTTAGCGAAAGGCTTCTTGAGGGGAAACCTGTAACTCTGTGAGACGATTTCACAGAACACAAGGAAGTTTCTCAGAAAGCTTCTTTCTCTTTGTTATCGGAGGATATTTCCTTTGGCACTATAGTCTTCAAAGGGAAACGAAATATCTGTTCTCTGATTCCACAATAATAAGACTAGCAAAGAGATCCACGAAATACAGATGTAACTCTGTGAGATGAATTAAAAGAACACTAAGCAGTTTCTTAGAAAGCTTCTTTCCAGATTTCATCTGAGCATATTTCCTTTTTCACCATAGCCCTCTATGGGCTTCAAAATATCACTTTGCAAAACCAGAAGAACAGTCTTAGCGAAAGGCTTCTTGAGGGGAAAGCTGTAACTCTGTGAGATGATTTCACAGAACACAAAGAAGTTTCTGAGAAATCTTCTTTCTCTTTGTTATCGGAGGATATTTCCTTTGGCCCTATAGTCTTCAAAGGGATCCGAAATATCTGTTCTCAGATTCCACAGAAATAAGGCTAGCAAAGAGATCCACGAAATACAGATGTAACTCTGTCAGATGAATTAACAGAACACTAAGCAGTTTCTCAGAAAGCTTCTTTCCAGATTTCATCTGAGGATATTTCCTTTTTCACCATAGCCCTCTATGGGCTTCCAAATATCACTTTGCCTATTCCACAACAACTGACTTAGCGAAAGGCTTCTTGAGGGGAAAGCTGTAACTCTGTGAGATGATTTCACAGAACACAAAGAAGTTTCTCAGAAAGCCACTTTCTCTTTGTTATCGGAGGATATTTCCTTTGTTTCTATTGTCTTCTAAGGGATACGAAATATCTCTTCTCAGATTCAAAAGAAATAAGGCTAGCAAAGAGATCCACGAAATACAGATGTAACTCTGTGAGATGAATTAACAGAACACTAAGCAGTTTATCAGAAAGCTTCTTTCCAGATTTCAACTGAGGATATTTCCTTTTTCACCATAGCCCTCTATGGGCTTCCAAATATCACTTGGCCAATTCCACAAGAACTGTCTTAGCGAAAGGCTTCTTGAGGGGAAAGCTGTAACTCTGTGAGATTATTTCACAGAACACAAAGAAGTTTCTCAGAAAGCTTCTTTCTCTTTGTTATCGGAGGATATTTCCTTGGCACTATAGTCTTCAAAGGGAAACGAAATATCTGTTCTCAGATTCCACAATAATAAGACTAGCAAAGAGATCCACGAAATACAGATGTAACTCTGTGAGATGAATTAAGAGAACACTAAGCAGTTTCTCAGAAAGCTTCTTTCCAGATTTCATCTGAGGATATTTCCTTTTTCATAATAGCCCTCTAGGGGCTTCAAAATATCACTTTGCCAATTCCACAACAACTGTCTTAGCGAAAGACTTCTTGAGGGGAAAGCTGTAACTCTGTGAGATGATTTCACAGAACACAAAGAAGTTTCTCAGAAAGCTTCTTTCTCTTTGTTATCGGAGGATATTTCCTTTCGTTCTATTGTCTTCTAAGGGATCCGTAATATCTGTTCTCAGATTCCACAGAAATAAGGCTAGCAAAGAGATCCACGAAATACAGATGTAACTCTGTGAGATGAATTAACAGAACACTAAGCAGTTTCTCAGAAAGCTTCTTTCCAGATTTCATCTGAGGATAATACCTTTTTCACCATAGCCCTCTTTGGGCTTCCAAATATCACTTTGCCAATTCCACAAGAACTGTCTTAGCGAAAAGCTTCTTGAGGGGAAACCTGTAACTCTGTGAGATGATTTCACAGAACACAAAGAAGTTTCTCAGAAAGCTTCTTTCTCTTTGTTATCGGAGGATATTTCCTTTCGTTCTATTGTCTTCTAAGGGATCCGAAATATCTCTTCTCAGATTCCACAGAAATAAGGCTAGCAAAGAGATCCACGAAATACAGATGTAACTCTGTGAGATGAATTAACAGAACACTAAGCAGTTTCTCAGAAAGCTTCTTTCCAGATTTCATCTGAGGATATTACCTTTTTCTCCATAGCCCTCTATGGGCTTCCAAATATCACTTTCCCAATTCCACAAGAACTGTCCTAGAGACAGGATTCTTGAGGGGAAAGCTGTAACTCTGTGAGATGATTTCACAGAACACAAAGAAGTTTCTCGGAAACTTCTTTCTCTTTGTTATCGGAGGATATTTCCTTTGGCCCTATAGTCTTCAAAGGGAAAAGAAATATATGTTCTCAGATTCCACAGAAATAAGGCTAGCAAAGAGATCCACGAAATACAGATGTAACTCTGTGAGATGAATTAACAGAACACTAAGCAGTTTCTCAGAAAGCTTCCTTCCAGATTTCATCTGAGGATATTTCCTTTTTCACCATAGCCCTCTATGCGCTTCCAAAAATCACTTTGCCAATTCCACAAGAAGTGTCTTTGCGGAAGGCTTCTTGAGGGGAAAGCTGTAACTCTGTGAGATGATTTCGCAGAACACAAAGAAGTTTCTCAGAAAGCTTCTTTCTCTTTGTTATGGGAGGATATTTCCTTTGGCCCTATAGTCTTCTACGGGATCCGAAATATCTGTTCTCAGTTTCCACAGAAATAAGGCTAGCAAAGAGATCCACGAAATACTGATGTAACTCTGTGAGATGAATTAACAGAACAGTAAGCAGTTTCTCAGAAAGCTTCTTTCCAGATTTCATCTGAGAATATTTCCTTTTTTAACATAGCCCTCTATGGGCTTCCAAATATCACTTTGCCAATTCCACAAGAACCGTCTTAGGGGAAAACTTCTTGAGGGGAAAGCTGTAACTCTGTGAGATGATTTCACAGAACACAAGGAAGTTTCTCAGAAAACTTCTTTCTGTTTGTTATCGGAGGATATTTTCTGTGGCCCTATAGTCTTCAAAGGGATCCGAAATATCTGTTCTCAGATTCCACAGAAATAAGGCTAGCAAAGAGATCCACGAAATACAGATGTAACTCTGTGAGATGAATTAACAGAACACAAAGCATTCTCAGAAAGCTTCTTTATACATTTCATTTGAGGATATTTCCTTTTTCACCGTAGCCCTCAATGGCCTTCCAAATATCACTTTGCCAATTCCACAAAAACTGTCTTAGCGAAAGGATTCTTGAGGGGAAAGCTGTAACTCTGTGAGATGATTTCACAGAACACAAAGAAGTTTCTCAGAAAGCTTCTTTCTCTTTGTTATCGGAGGATATTTCCTTTGGCCTGAGAGTCTTCAAAGGGAACCGAAGTATCTGTTCTCAGATACCACAGAAACAAGGCTAGCAAAGAGATCCACGAAATACAGATGTAACTCTGTGAGATGAATTAACAGAACACTAAGCAGTTTCTCAGAAATCTTCTTTCCAGATTTCATCTGAGGATATTTCCTTTTTCACCATAGCCCTCTATGGGCTTCCAAATATCACTTTCCCTATTCCACAAGAGCTGTCTTAGCGAAAGGCTTCTTGAGGGGAAAGCTGTAACTCTGTGAGATGATTTCACAGAACACAAAGAAGTTTCTCAGAAAGCTTCTTTCTCTTTGTTATCGGAGGATATTTCCTTTGGCCCTATAGTCTTCTAAGGGATCCGAAATACCTGTTCTCAGATTCCACAGAAATAAGGCTAGCAAAGAGATCCACGAAATACAGATGTAACTCTCTGAGATGAATAAACAGAACACTAAGCAGTTTCTCAGAAAACTTCTTTCCAGATTTCATCTGAGGGTAATTCCTTTTTCACCATAGCCCTCTATGGGCTCCCAAATATCACTTTGCCAATTCCACAAGAACTGTCTTAGCGAAAGGCTTCTGGAGGGGAAAGCTGTAACTCTGTGAGATGATTTCACAGAACACCAAGAAGTTTCTCAGAAAGCTTCTTTCTCTTTGTTATCGGAGGATATTTCCTTTGGTTCTATTGTCTTCTAAGGGATACGAAATATCTCTTCTCAGATTCCAAAGAAATAAGGCTATCAAAGAGATCCACGAAATACAGATGTAACTCTGTGAGATGAATTAACAGAACACTAAGCAGTTTCTCAGAAAGCTTCTTTCCAGATTTCAACTGAGGATATTTCCTTTTTCACCATAGCCCTCTATGGGCTTCCAAATAACACTTTCCCAATTCCACAAGAACTGTCTTACCGAAAGGCTTCTTGAGGGGAAAGCTGTAACTCTGTGAGATTATTTCACAGAACACAAAGAAGTTTCTCAGAAAGCTTCTTTCTCTTTGTTATCGGAGGATATTTCCTTTGGCCCTATAGTCTTTAAACGGATCCGAGATATCTGTTGTCAGATTCCACAGAAATAAGGCTAGCAAAGAGATCCACGAAATACAGATGTAACTCTGTGAGATGAATTAACAGAACACTAAGCAGTTTCTTAGAAAGCTTCTTTCCAGATTTCATCTGAGGATATTTCCTTTTTCACCATAGCCCTCTATGGGCTTCCAAATATCACTTTGCCAATTCCACAAGAACTGTCTTAGCGAAAGGCTTCTTGAGGGGCAAGCTGTAACTCTGTGAGATGATTTCACAGAACACAAAGAAGTTTCTGAGAAATCTTCTTTCTCTTTGTTATCAGAGGATATTTCCTTTGGCCATATAGCCTTCAAAGGGAAAAGAAATATCTGTTCTCAGATTCCACAGAAAGAAGGCTGGCAAAGAGATCCACGAAATACAGATGTAACTCTGTGAGATGAATTAACAGGACACTAAGCAGTTTATCAGAAAGCTTCTTTCCAGATTTCAACTGAGGATATTTCCTTTTTCACCATAGCCCTCTATGGGCTTCCAAATATCACTTTGCCAATTCCACAAGAACTGTCTTAGCGAAAGGCTTCTTGAGGGGAAAGCTGTAACTCTGTGAGATTATTTCACAGAACACAAAGAAGTTTCTCAGAAAACTTCTTTCTCTTTGTTATCGGAGGATATTTCCTTTTGCCCTATCGTCTTCCAAGGGATCCGAAATATCTGTTCTCAGATTCCTCAGAAACAAGGCTAGCAAAGAGATCCACGAAATACGGATGTAACTCTGTGAGATGAATTAACAGAACACTAAGCAGTTTCTCAGAAAGCTTCTTTCCAGATTTCATCTGAGGATATTTCCTTTTTCACCGTAGCCCTCTATGGGCTTCCAAATATCACTTTGCCAATTCCACAACAACTGTCTTAGTGAAAGGTTTCTTGAGGGGAAAGCTGTAACTCTGTGAGATGATTTCACAGAACACAAGGAAGTTTCTCAGAAAGCCACTTTCTCTTTGTTATCGGAGGATATTTCCTTTGGTTCTATTGTCTTCTAAAGGATCCGAAATATCTCTTCTCAGATTCCAGAGAAATAAGGCTAGCAAAGACATCCACGAAATATAGATGTAAAACTGTGAGATGAATTAACAGAACACTAAGCAGTTTCTCAGAAAGCTTCTTTCCAGATTTCATCTGAGGATATTTCCTTTTTCACCATAGCCCACTATGGGCTTCCAAATATCACTTTGCCAATTCCACAAGAACTGTCTTAGCGAAAGGCTTCTTGAGGGGAAAGCTGTAACTCTGTGAGATGATTTCACAGAACACAAAGAAGTTTCTCAGAAAGCTTCTTTCTCTTTGTTATCGGAGGATATTTCCTTTGGCCCTATAGCCTTCAAAGGGAAAAGAAATATCTGTTCTCAGATTCCACAGAAATAAGGCTAGCAAAGAGATCCACGAAATACAGATGTAACTCTGTTAGATGAATTAACAGAACACTAAGCAGTTTCTCAGAAAGCTTCTTTCCAGATTTCATCTGAGGATATTTCCTTTTTCACAATAGCCCTCTAGGGGCTTCAAAATATCACTTTGCCAATTCCACAACAACTGTCTTAGCGAAAGACTTCTTGAGGGGAAAGCTGTAACTCTGTGAGATGATTTCACAGAACACAAAGAAGTTTCTCAGAAAGCTTCTTTCTCTTTGTTATAGGAGGATATTTCCTTTCGTTCTATCGTCTTCTAAGGGATCCGTAATATCTGTTCTCAGATTCCACAGAAATAAGGCTAGCAAAGAGATCCACGAAATACAGATGTAACTCTGTGAGATGAATTAACAGAACACTAAGCACTTTCTCAGAAAGCTTCTTTCCAGATTTCATCTGAGGATATTACCTTTTTCACCATAGCCCTCTTTGGGCTTCCAAATATCACTTTGCCAATTCCACAAGAACTGTCTTAGCGAAAAGCTTCTTGAAGGGAAAGCTGTAACTCTGTGAGATTATTTCACAGAACACAAAGAAGTTTCTCAGAAAGCTTCTTTCTCTTTGTTATCGGAGGATATTTCCTTTCGTTCTATTGTCTTCTAAGGGATCCGAAATATCTCTTCTCAGATTCCACAGAAATAAGGCTAGCAAAGAGATCCACGAAATACAGATGTAACTCTGTGAGATGAATTAACAGAACACTAAGCAGTTTCTCAGAAAGCTTCTTTCCAGATTTCATCTGAGGATATTACCTTTTTCACCATAGCCCTCTATGGGCTTCCAAATATCACTTTCCCAATTCCATAAGAACTGTCCTAGAGAAAGGATTCTTGAGGGGAAAGCTGTAACTCTGTGAGATGATTTCACAGAACACAAAGAAGTTCCTCGGAAACTTCTTTCTCTTTGTTATCGGAGGATATTTCCTTTGGCCCTATAGTCTTCAAAGGGAAACGAAATAACTGTTCTCAGATTCCACAGAAATAAGGCTAGCGAAGAGATCCACGAAATACAGATGTAACTCTGTGAGATGAATTAACAGAACACTAAGCAGTTTCTCAGAAAGCTTCCTTCCAGATTTCATCAGAGGATATTTCCTTTTTCACCATAGCCCTCTATGCGCTTCCAAATATCACTTTGCCAATTCCACAAGAAGTGTCTTTGCGGAAGTCTTCTTGAGGGGAAAGCTGTAACTCTGTGAGATGATTTCGCAGAACACAAAGAAGTTTCTCAGAAAGCTTCTTTCTCTTTGTTATGGGAGGATATTTCCTTTGGCCCTATAGTCTTCTACGGGATCCGAAATATCTGTTCTCAGTTTCCACAGAAATAAGGCTAGCAAAGAGATCCACGAAATACTGATGTAACTCTTTGAGATGAATTAACAGAACAGTAAGCAGTTTCTCAGAAAGCTTCTTTCCAGATTTCATCTGAGAATATTTCCTTTTTTACCTTAGCCCTCTATGGGCTTCCAAATATCACTTTGCCAATTCCACAAGAACCGTCTTAGGGGAAAACTTCTTGAGGGGAAAGCTGTAACTCTGTGAGATGATTTCACAGAACACAAAGAAGTTTCTCAGAAAACTTCTTTCTCTTTGTTATCGGAGGATATTTTCTGTGGCCCTATAGTCTTCAAAGGGATCCGAAATATCTGTTCTCAGATTCCACAGAAATAAGACTAGCAAAGAGATCCACGAAATACAGATGTAACTCTGTGAGATGAATTAACAGAACACTAAGCATTCTCAGAAAGCTTCTTTATAGATTTCATTTGAGGATATTTCCTTTTTCACCGTAGCCCTCAATGGCCTTCCAAATATCACTTTGCCAATTCCACAAAAACTGTCTTAGCGAAAGGATTCTTGAGGGGAAAGCTTTAACTCTGTGAGATGATTTCACAGAACACAAAGAAGTTTCTCAGAAAGCTTCATTCTCTTTGTTATCGGAGGATATTTCCTTTGGCCTTAGAGTCTTCAAAGGGAACCGAAGTATCTGTTCTCATGTTCCCCAGAAACAAGGCTAGCAAAGAGATCCACGAAATACAGATGTAACTCTGTGAGATGAATTAACAGAACACTAAGCAGTTTCTCAGAAATCTTCTTTCCAGATTTCATCTGAGGATTTTTCCTTTTTCACCATAGCCCTCTATGGGCTTCCAAATATCACTTTCCCTATTCCACAAGAGCTGTCTTAGCGAAGGGCTTCTTGAGGGGAAAGCTGTAACTCTGTGAGATGATTTCACAGAACACAAAGAAGTTTCTCAGAAAGCTTCTTTCTCTTTGTTATCGGAGGATATTTCCTTTGGCCCTATAGTCTTCTAAGGGTTCCCAAATATCTGTTCTCAGATTCCACAGAAATAAGGCTAGCAAAGAGATCCACGAAATACAGATGTAACTCTGTGAGATGAATTAACAGAACACTAAGCAGTTTCTCAGAAAGCTTCTTTCCAGATTTTATGTGAGCGTAATTCCTTTTTCACCATAGCCCTCTATGGGCTTCCAAATATCACTTTGCCAATTCCACAAGAACTGTCTTAGCGAAAAGCTTCTTGAGGGGAAAGTTGTAACTCTGTGAGATGATTTCACAAAACACAAAGAAGTTTCTCAGAAAGCTTCTTTCTCTTTGTTATCGGAGGATATTTCCTTTGGCCCTATAGTCTTCAAGGGGATCCAAAATATCTGTTCTCAGATTCCACAGAAATAAGGCTAGCAAAGAGATCCACGAAATACAGATGTAACTCTGTGAGATGAATTAACAGAACACTAAGCACTTTCACAGAAAGCTTCTTTCCAGATTTCATCTGAGGATATTTCCTTTTTCACCATAGCCCTCTATGGGCTTCCAAATATCACTTTGCCAATTCCACAAGAACTGTCTTAGCGAAAGGCTTCTTGAGGGGAAAGCTGTAACTCTGTGAGATGATTTCACAGAACACAAAGAAGTTTCTCAGAAAGCTTCTTTCTCTTTGTTATCGGAGGATATTTCCTTTGGCCCTGTAGTATTCTAAGGGATCCGAAATATCTGTTCTCTTATTCCACAGAAAGAAGGCTAGCAAAGAGATACACGAAATACAGATGTAACCCTATGAGATGAATTAACAGGACACTAAGCAGTTTCTCAGAAAGCTTCTTTCCAGATTTCATCTGAGGATATTACCTTTTTCACCATAGCCCTCTTTGGGCTTCCAAATATCACTTTGCCAATTCCACATGAACTGTCTTAGCGAAAAGCTTCTTGAGGGGAAAGCTGTAACTCTGTGAGATGATTTCACAGAACACAAAGAAGTTTCTCAGAAAGCTTCTTTCTCTTTGTTATCGGAGGATATTTCCTTTCGTTCTATTGTCTTCTAAGGGATCCGAAATATCTCTTCTCAGATTCCACAGAAATAAGGCTAGCAAAGAGATCCACGAAATACAGATGTAACTCTGTGAGATGAATTAACAGAACACTAAGCAGTTTCTCAGAAAGCTTCTTTCCAGATTTCATCTGAGGATATTACCTTTTTCACCATAGCCCTCTATGGGCTTCCAAATATCACTTTCCCAATTCCACAATAACTGTCCTAGAGAAAGGATTCTTGAGGGGAAAGCTGTAACTCTGTGAGATGATTTCACAGAACACAAAGAAGTTTCTCGGAAACTTCTTTCTCTTTGTTATCGGAGGATATTTCCTTTGGCCCTATAGTCTTCAAAGGGAAACGAAATATCTGTTCTCAGATTCCACAGAAATAAGGCTAGCAAAGAGATCCACGAAATACAGATGTAACTCTGTGAGATGAATTAACAGAACTCTAAGCAGTTTCTCAGAAAGCTTCCTTCCAGATTTCATCTGAGGATATTTCCTTTTTCACCATAGCCCTCTATGCGCTTCCAAATATCACTTTGCCAATTCCACAAGAAGTGTCTTTGCGGAAGTCTTCTTGAGGGGAAAGCTGTAACTCTGTGAGATGATTTCGCAGAACACAAAGAAGTTTCTCAGAAAGCTTCTTTCTCTTTGTTATGGGAGGATATTTCCTTTGGCCCTATAGTCTTCTACGGGATCCGAAATATCTGTTCTCAGTTTCCACAGAAATAAGGCTAGCAAAGAGATCCACGAAATACTGATGTAACTCTGTGAGATGAATTAACAGAACACTAAGCAGTTTTTCAGAAAGCTTCTTTCCAGATTTCATCTGAGAATATTTCCTTTTTTACCATAGCCCTCTATGGGCTTCCAAATATCTCTTTGCCAATTCCACAAGAACCGTCTTAGGGGAAAACTTCTTGAGGGGAAAGCTGTAACTCTGTGAGATGATTTCACAGAACACAAAGAAGTTTCTCAGAAAACTTCTTTCTCTTTGTTATCGGAGGATATTTTCTGTGGCCCTATAGTCTTCAAAGGGATCCGAAATATCTGTTCTCAGATTCCACAGAAATAAGGCTTGCAAAGAGATCCACGAAATACAGATGTAACTCTGTGTGATGAATTAACAGAACACAAAGCATTCTCAGAAAGCTTCTTTATAGATTTCATTTGAGGATATTTCCTTTTTTACCATAGCCCTCTATGGGCTTCCAAATATCACTTTGCCAATTCCACAAGAACCGTCTTAGGGGAAAACTTCTTGAGGGGAAAGCTGTAACTCTGTGAGATGATTTCACAGAACACAAAGAAGTTTCACAGAAAACTTCTTTCTCTTTGTTATCGGAGGATATTTTCTGTGGCCCTATAGTCTTCAAAGGGATCCGAAATATCTGTTCTCAGATTCCACAGAAATAAGGCTAGCAAAGAGATCCACGAAATACAGATGTAACTCTGTGAGATGAATTAACAGAACACAAAGCATTCTCAGAAAGCTTCTTTATAGATTTCATTTGAGGATATTTCCTTTTTCACCGTAGCCCTCAATGGCCTTCCAAATATCACTTTGCCAATTCCACAAAAACTGTCTTAGCGAAAGGATTCTTGAGGGGAAAGCTGTAACTCTGTGAGATGATTTCACAGAACACAAAGAAGTTTCTCAGAAAGCTTCTTTCTCTTTGTTATCGGAGGATATTTCCTTTGGCCCTATAGTCTTCTAAGGGATCCGAAATACCTGTTCTCAGATTCCACAGAAATAAGGCTAGCAAAGAGATCCACGAAATACAGATGTAACTCTGTGAGATGAATTAACAGAACACTAAGCAGTTTCTCAGAAAGCTTCTTTCCAGATTTCATCTGAGGGTAATTCCTTTTTCACCTTAGCCCTCTATGGGATTCCAAATATCACTTTGCCAATTCCACAAGAACTGTCTTAGCGAAAGGCTTCCGGAGGGGAAAGCTGTAACTCTGTGAGATGATTTCACAGAACACCAAGAAGTTTCTCAGAAAGCTTCTTTCTCTTTGTTATCGGAGGATATTTCCTTTGGTTCTATTGTCTTCTAAGGGATACGAAACATCTCTTCTCAGATTCCAAAGAAATAAGGCTAGCAAAGAGATCCACGAAATACAGATGTAACTCTGTGAGATGAATTAACAGAACACTAAGCAGTTTATCAGAAAGCTTCTTTCCAGATTTCAACTGAGGATATTTCCTTTTTCACCATAGCCCTCTATGGGCTTCCAAATATCACTTTCCCAATTCCACAAGAACTGTCTTACCGAAAGGCTTCTTGAGGGGAAAGCTGTAACTCTGTGAGATTATTTCACAGAACACAAAGAAGTTTCTCAGAAAGCTTCTTTCTCTTTGTTATCGGAGGATATTTCCTTTGGCCCTATAGTCTTTAAACGGATCCGAAATATCTGTTGTCAGATTCCACAGAAATAAGGCTAGCAAAGAGATCCACGAAATACAGATGTAACTCTGTGAGATGAATTAACAGAACACTAAGCAGTTTCTTAGAAAGCTTCTTTCCAGATTTCATCTGAGGATAATTCCTTTTTCACCATAGCCCTCTATGGGCTTCCAAATATCACTTTGCCAATTCCACAAGAACTGTCTTAGCGAAAGGCTTCTTGAGGGGAAAGCTGTAACTCTGTGAGATGATTTCACAGAACACAAAGAAGTTTCTGAGAAATCTTCTTTCTCTTTGTTATCAGAGGATATTTCCTTTGGCCATATAGCCTTCAAAGGGAAAAGAAATATCTGTTCTCAGATTCCACAGAAATAAGGCTGGCAAAGAGATCCACGAAATACAGATGTAACTCTGTTAGATGAATTAACAGAACACTAAGCAGTTTCTCAGAAAGATTCTTTCCAGATTTCATCTGAGGATATTTCCTTTTTCACAATAGCCCTCTAGGGGCCTCAAAATATCACTTTGCCAATTCCACAACAACTGTCTTAGCGAAAGACTTCTTGAGGGGAAAGCTGTAACTCTGTGAGATGATTTCACAGAACACAAAGGAGTTTCTCAGAAAGCTTCTTTCTCTTTGTTATCGGAGGATATTTCCTTTCGTTCTATTGTCTTCCAAGGGATCCGAAATATCTGTTCTCAGATTCCACAGAAATAAGGCTAGCAAAGAGATCCACGAAATACAGATGTAACTCTGTGAGATGAATTAACAGAACACTAAGCAGTTTCTCAGAAAGCTTCTTTCCAGATTTCATCTGAGGATATTTCCTTTTTCACCATAGCCCTCTATGGGCTTCCAAATATCACTATGCCAATTCCACAACAACTGTCTTAGCGAAAGCCTTCTTGAGGGGAAAGCTGTAACTCTGTGAGATGATTTCACAGAACACAAAAAAGTTTCTCAGAAAGCTTCTTTCTCTTTGTTATCGGAGGATATTTCCTTAGGTTCTATTGTCTTCTAAGGGATCCGAAATATCTCTTCTCAGATTCCAGAGAAATAAGGCTAGCAAAGAGATCCACGAAATACAGATGTAACTCTGTGAGATGAATTAACAGAACACTAAGCAGTTTCTCAGAAAGCTTCTTTCCAGATTTCATCTGAGGATATTTCCTTTTTCACCATACGCCTCCATGGGCTTCCGAATATCACTTTGCCAATTCCACAAGAACTATCGTAGCGAAAGACTTCTTGAGGAGAAAGCTGTAACTCTGTGAGATGATTTCACAGAACAAAAAGAAGTTTCTCAGAAAGCTTCTTTCTCTTTGTTATCGGAGGATATTTCCTTGGCCCTATAGTCTTCAAAGGGATCCGAAATATCTGTTCTGAGATTCCACAGAAATAAGGCTAGCCAAGAGATCCACGAAATACAGATGTAACTCTGTGGGATGAATTAACAGGACACTAAGCAGTTTATCAGAAAGCTTCTTTCCAGATTTCAACTGAGGATATTTCCTTTTTCACCATAGCCCTCTATGGGCTTCCAAATATCACTTTGCCAATTCCACAAGAACTGTCTTACCGAAAGGCTTCTTGAGGGGAAAGCTGTAACTCTGTGAGATGATTTCACAGAACACAAAGAAGTTTCTCAGAAAGCTTCTTTCTCTTTGTTATCGGAGGATATTTCCTTTTGCCCTATCGTCTTCCAAGGGATCCGAAATATCTGTTCTCAGATTCCTCAGAAACAAGGCTAGCAAACAGATCCACGAAATACGGATGTAACTCTGTGAGATGAATTAACAGAACACTAAGCAGTTTCTCAGAAAGCTTCTTTCCAGATTTCATCTGAGGATATTTCCTTTTTCACCGTAGCCCTCTATGGGCTTCCAAATATCACTTTGCCAATTCCACAACAACTGTCTTAGTGAAAGGTTTCTTGAGGGGAAAGCTGTAACTCTGTGAGATGATTTCACAGAACACAAGGAAGTTTCTCAGAAAGCCACTTTCTCTTTGTTATCGGAGGATATTTCCTTTGGTTCTATTGTCTTCTAAGGGATCCGAAATATCTCTTCTCAGATTCCAGAGAAATAAGGCTAGCAAAGACATCCACGAAATATAGATGTAAAACTGTGAGATGAATTAACAGAACACTAAGCAGTTTCTCAGAAAGCTTCTTTCCAGATTTCATCTGAGGATATTTCCTTTTTCACCATAGCCCACTATGGGCTTCCAAATATCACTTTGCCAATTCCACAAGAACTGTCTTAGCGAAAGGCTTCTTGAGGGGAAAGCTGTAACTCTGTGAGATGATTTCACAGAACACAAAGAAGTTTCTCAGAAAGCTTCTTTCTCTTTGTTATCGGAGGATATTTCCTTTGGCACTATAGTCTTCAAAGGGAAACGAAATATCTGTTCTCAGATTCCACAATAATAAGACTAGCAAAGAGATCCACGAAATACAGATGTAACTCTGTGAGATGAATTTACAGAACACTAAGCAGTTTCTTAGAAAGCTTCTTTCCAGATTTCATTTGAACCTATTTCCTTGTTCACCATAGCCCTCTATGGGCTTCCAAATATCACTTTGCCAATTCCACAAGAACTGTCTTAGCGAAAGGCTTCTTGAGGGGAAAGCTGTAACTCTGTGAGATTATTTCACAGAACACAAAGAAGTTTCTCAGAAAGCTTCTTTCTCTTTGTTATCGGAGGATATTTCCTTTTGCCCTATCGTCTTCCAAGGGATCCGAAATATCTGTTCTCAGATTCCTCAGAAACAAGGCTAGCAAAGAGATCCACGAAATACAGATGTAACTCTGTGAGATGAATTAACAGAACACTAAGCAGTTTCTCAGGAAGCTTGTTTCCTGATTTTATCTGAGGATATTTCCTTTTTCACCATAGCCGTCTATGGGCTTCAAATATCACTTTGCCAATTCCACAAGAACTGTCTTAGCGAAAGGCTTATTGAGGGGAAAGCTGTAACTCTGTGAGATGATTTCGCAGAACAGAAAGAAGTTTCTCAGAAAGCTTCTTTCTCTTTGTTATCGGAGGATATTTCCTTTGGAGTTAAAGTCTTCAAAGGGAACCGAAGTATCTGTTCTCAGATTCCACAGAAACAAGGCTAGCAAAGAGATCCACGAAATACAGATGTAACTCTGTGAGATGAATTAACAGAACACTAAGCATTCTCAGAAAGCTTCTTTATAGATTTCATTTGAGGATATTTCCTTTTTCACCGTAGCCCTCTATGGGCTTCCAAATATCACTTTGCCAATTCCACAAGAACTGTCTTAGCGAAAGGCTTCTTGAGGGGAAAGCTGTAATTCTGTGAGATGATTTCGCAGAACACAAAGAAGTTTCTCAGAAAGCTTCTTTCTCTTTGTTATGGGAGGATATTTCCTTTGGCCCTATAGTCTTCTACGGGATCCGAAATATCTGTTCTCAGTTTCCACAGAAATAAGGCTAGCAAAGAGATCCACGAAATACTGATGTAACTCTGTGAGATGAATTAACAGAACAGTAAGCAGTTTCTCAGAAAGCTTCTTTCCACATTTCATCTGAGAATATTTCCTTTTTTACCATACCCCTCTATGGGCTTCCAAATATCACTTTGCCAATTCCACAAGAACCGTCTTAGGGGAAAACTTCTTGAGGGGAAAGCTGTAACTCTGTGAGATGATTTCACAGAACACAAAGAAGTTTCTCAGAAAGCTTCTTTCTCTTTGTTATCGGAGGATATTTCCTTTGGCCCTATAGTCTTCTAAGGGATCCGAAATATCTGTTCTCAGATTCCACAGAAATAAGGCTAGCAAAGAGATCCACGAAATACAGATGTAACTCTGTGAGATGAATTAACAGAACACTAAGCAGTTTCTCAGAAAGCTTCTTTCCAGATTTCATCTGAGGGTAATTCCTTTTTCACCATAGCCCTCTATGGGCTTCCAAATATCACTTTGCCAATTCCACAAGAACTGTCTTAGTGAAAGGTTTCTGGAGGGGAAAGCTGTATCTCTGTGAGATGATTTCACAGAACACCAAGAAGTTTCTCAGAAAGCTTCTTTCTCTTTGTTATCGGAGGATATTTCCTTTGGTTCTATTGTCTTCTAAGGGATACGAAATATCTCTTCTCAGATTCCAAAGAAATAAGGCTAGCAAAGAGATCCACGAAATACAGATGTAACTCTGTGAGATGAATTAACAGAACACTAAGCAGTTTATCAGAAAGCTTCTTTCCAGATTTCAACTGAGGATATTTCCTTTTTCACCATAGCCCTCTATGGGCTTCCAAATATCACTTTGCCAATTCCACAAGAACTGTCTTAGCGAAAGGCTTCTTGAGGGGAAAGCTGTAACTCTGTGAGATTATTTCACAGAACACAAAGAAGTTTCTCAGAAAGCTTCTTTCTCTTTGTTATCGGAGGATATTTCCTTTTGCCCTATCGTCTTCCAAGGGATCCGAAATAACTGTTCTCAGATTCCTCAGAAACAAGGCTAGCAAAGAGATCCACGAAATACGGATGTAACTCTGTGAGATGAATTAACAGAACACTAAGCAGTTTCTCAGAAAGCTTCTTTCCAGATTTCATCTGAGGATATTTCCTTTTTCACCATAGCCCACTATGGGCTTCCAAATATCACTTTGCCAATTTCACAAGAACTGTCTTAGCGAAAGGCTTCTTGAGGGGAAAGCTGTAACTCTGTGAGATGATTTCACAGAACACAAAGAAGTTTCTCAGAAAACTTCTTTCTCTTTGTTATCGGAGGATATTTCCTTTGGCCCTATAGCCTTCAAAGGGAAAAGAAATATCTGTTCTCAGATTCCACAGAAATAAGGCTAGCAAAGAGATCCACGAAATACAGATGTAACTCTGTGAGATGAATTAACAGAACACTAAGCAGTTTCTCAGAAATCTTCTTTCCAGATTTCATCTGCGGATATTTCCTTTTTCACCATAGCCCTCTATGGGCTTCCAAATATCACTTTCCCTATTCCACAAGAGCTGTCTTAGCGAAAGGCTTCTTGAGGGCAAAGCTGTAACTCTGTGAGATGATTTCACAGAACACAAAGAAGTTTCTCAGAAAGCTTCTTTCTCTTTGTTATCGGAGGATATTTCCTTTGGTTCTATTGTCTTCTAAGGGATCCGAAATATCTCTTCTCAGATTCCAGAGCAATAAGGCTAGCAAAGACATCCACGAAATATAGATGTAAAACTGTGAGGTGAATTAACAGAACACTAAGCAGTTTCTCAGAAAGCTTCTTTCCAGATTTCATCTGAGGATATTTCCTTTTTCACCATAGCCCACTATGGGCTTCCAAATATCACTTTGCCAATTCCACAAGAACTGTCTTAGCGAAAGGCTTCTTGAGGGGAAAGCTGTAACTCTGTGAGATGATTTCACAGAACACAAAGAAGTTTCTCAGAAAGCTTCTTTCTCTTTGTTATCGGAGGATATTTCCTTTGGCCCTATAGCCTTCAAAGGGAAAAGAAATATCTGTTCTCAGATTCCACAGAAATAAGGCTAGCAAAGAGATCCACGAAATACAGATGTAACACTGTTAGATGAATTAACAGAACACTAAGCAGTTTCTCAGAAAGCTTCTTTCCAGATTTCATCTGACGGTATTTCCTTTCTCACCATAGCCCTCTATGGGCTTCCAAATATCACTTTGCCAATTTCACAAGAACTGTCTTAGCGAAAGGCTTCTTGAGGGGGAAGCTGTAACTCTCTGAGATGATTTCACAGAACACAAAGAAATTTCTCAGAAAGCTTCTTTCTCTTTGTTATTGGAGGATATTTCCTTTGGCCCTATAGTCTTCTAAGGGATCCGAAATATCTGTTCTCAGATTCCACAGAAATAAGGCTAGCAAAGAGATCCACGAAATGCAGATGTAACTCTGTGAGATGAATTAACAGAACACTAAGCACTTTCTCAGAAAGCTTCTTTCCAGATTTCATCTGAGGATATTTCCTTTTTCACCATAGCCCTCTACGGGCTTCCAAATATCACTTTGCCAATTCCACAAGAACTCTCTTAGCGAAAGGCTTATTGAGGGGAAAGCTGTACCTCTGTGAGATGATTTCGCAGAACAGAAAGAAGTTTCTCAGAAAGCTTCTTTCTCTTTGTTATCGGAGGATATTTCCTTTGGCCTTAGAGTCTTCAAAGGGAACCGAAGTATCTGTTCTCAGATTCCACAGAAACAAGGCTAGGAAAGAGATCCACGAAATACAGATGTAACTCTGTGAGATGAATTAACAGAACACTAAGCATTCTCAGAAAGCTTCTTTATAGATTTCATTTGAGGATATTTCCTTTTTCATCGTAGCCCTCTAGGGGTTCCAAATATCACTTTGCCAATTCCACAAAACCTGTCTTAGCGAAAGGCTTCTTGAGGGGAAAGCTGTAACTCTGTGAGATGATTTCACAGAACACAAAGAAGTTTCTCAGAAAGCTTCTTTCTCTTTGTTATCGGAGGATATTTCCTTTTGCCCTATCGTCTTCCAAGGGATCCAAAATATCTGTTCTCAGATTCCTCAGAAACAAGGCTAGCAAAGAGATCCACGAAATACGGAAGTAACTCTGTGAGATGAATTAACAGAACACTAAGCAGTTTCTCAGAAAGCTTCTTTCCAGATTTCATCTGAGGATATTTCCTTTTTCACCGTAGCCCTCTATGGGCTTCCAAATATCACTTTGCCAATTCCACAAGAACCGTCTTAGGGGAAAACTTCTTGAGGGGAAAACTGTAACTCTGTGAGATGATTTCACAGAACACAAAGAAGTTTCTCAGAAAACTTCTTTCTCTTTGTTATCGGAGGATATTTTCTGTGGCCCTATAGTCTTCAAAGGGATCCGAAATATCTGTTCTCAGATTCCACAGAAATAAGGGTAGCAAAGAGATCCACGAAATACAGATGTAACTCTGTGAGATGAATTAACAGAACACAAAGCATTCTCAGAAAGCTTCTTTATAGATTTCATTTGAGGATATTTCCTTTTTCACCGTAGCCCTCAATGGCCATCCAAATATCACTTAGCCAATTCCACAAAAACTGTCTTAGCGAAAGGATTCTTGAGGGGAAAGCTGTAACTCTGTGAGATGATTTCACAGAACACAAAGAAGTTTCTCAGAAAGCTTCTTTCTCTTTGTTATCAGAGGATATTTCTTTGGCCTTAGAGTCTTCAAAGGGAACCGAAGTATCTGTTCTCAGATTCCACAAAAACAAGGCTAGCAAAGAGATCCACGAAATACAGATGTAACTCTGTGAGATGAATTAACAGAACACTAAGCAGTTTCTCAAAAATCTTCTTTCCAGATTTCATCTGAGGATATTTCCTTTTTCTCCATAGCCCTCTATGGGCTTCCAAATATCACTTTCCCTATTCCACAAGAGCTGTCTTAGCGAAAGGCTTCTTGAGGGGAAAGCTGTAACACTGTGAGATTATTTCACAGAACACAAAGAAGTTTCTCAGAAAGCTTCTTTCTCTTTGTTATCGGAGGATATTTCCTTTTGCCCTATCGTCTTCCAAGGGATCCGAAATATCTGTTCTCAGATTCCTCAGAAACAAGGCTAGCAAAGAGATCCACGAAATACGGATGTAACTCTGTGAGATGAATTAACAGAACACTAAGCAGTTTCTCAGAAAGCTTCTTTCCAGATTTCATCTGAGGATATTTCCTTTTTCACCGTAGCCCTCTATGGGCTTCCAAATATCACTTTGCCAATTCCACAACAACTGTCTTAGTGAAAGGTTTCTAGAGGGGAAAGCTGTAACTCTGTGAGATGATTTCACAGAACACAAAGAAGATTCTCAGAAAGCCACTTTCTCTTTGTTATCGGAGGATATTTCCTTTGGTTCTATTGTCTTCTAAGGGATCCGAAATATCTCTTCTCAGATTCCAGAGAAATAAGGCTAGCAAAGACATCCACGAAATATAGATGTAAAACTGTGAGATGAATTAACAGAACACTAAGCAGTTTCTCAGAAAGCTTCTTTCCAGATTTCATCTGAGGATATTTCCTTTTTCACCATAGCCCACTATGGGCTTCCAAATATCACTTTGCCAATTCCACAAGAACTGTCTTAGCGAAAGGCTTCTTGAGGGGAAAGCTGTAACTCTGTGAGATGATTTCACAGAACACAAAGAAGTTTCTCAGAAAGCTTCTTTCTCTTTGTTATCGGAGGATATTTCCTTTGGCCCTATAGCCTTCAAAGGGAAAAGAAATATCTGTTCTCAGATTCCACAGAAATAAGGCTAGCAAAGAGATCCACGAAATACAGATGTAACTCTGTTAGATGAATTAACAGAACACTAAGCAGTTTCTCAGAAAGCTTCTTTCCAGATTTCATCTGAGGATATTTCCTTTTTCACAATAGCCCTCTACGGGCTTCAAAATATCACTGTGCCAATTCCACAACAACTGTCTTAGCGAAAGACTTCTTGAGGGGAAAGCTGTAACTCTGTGAGATGATTTCACAGAACACAAAGAAGTTTCTCAGAAAGCTTCTTTCTCTTTGTTATCGGAGGATATTTCCTTTCGTTCCATTGTCTTCTAAGGGATCCGTAATATCTGTTCTCAGATTCCACAGAAATAAGGCTAGCAAAGAGATCCACGAAATACAGATGTAACTCTGTGAGATGAATTAACAGAACACTAAGCAGTTTCGCAGGAAGCTTCTTTCCTGATTTTATCTGAGGATATTTCCTTTTTCACCGTAGCCGTCTATGGGCTTCCAAATATCACTTTGCCAATTCCACAAGAACTGTCTTAGCGAAAGGCTTCTTGAGGGGAAAGCTGTAACTCTGTGAGATGATTTCGCAGAACAGAAAGAAGTTTCTCAGAAAGCTTCTTTCTCTTTGTTATCAGAGGATATTTCCTTTGGCCTTAGAGTCTTCAAAGGGAACCGAAGTATCTGTTCTCAGATTCCACAGAAATAAGGCTAGCAAAGAGATCCACGAAATACAGATGTAACTCTGTGAGATGAATTAACAGAACACTAAGCATTCTCAGAAAGCTTCTTTATAGATTTCATTTGAGGATATTTCCTTTTTCACCGTAGCCCTCTAGGGGTTCCAAATATCACTTTGCCAATTCCACAAAAACTGTCTTAGCGAAAGGATTCTTGAGGGGAAAGCTTTAACTCTGTGAGATAATTTCACAGAACACAAAGAAGTTTCTCAGAAAGCTTCTTTGTCTTTGTTATCGGAGGATATTTCCTTTGGCCCTATAGTCTTCTAGGGGATCCGAAATATCTGTTCTCAGATTCCACAGAAATAAGGCTAGCAAAGAGATCCACGAAATACAGATGTAACTCTGTGAGATGAATTAACAGAACACTAAGCAGTTTCTCAGAAAGCTTCTTTCCAGATTTCATCTGAGGGTAATTCCTTTTTCACCATAGCCCTCTATGGGCTTCCAAATATCACTTTGCCAATCCCACAAGAACTGTCTTAGCGAAAGGCTTCTGGAGGGGAAAGCTGTAACTCTGTGAGATGATTTCACAGAACACAAAGAAGTTTCTCAGAAAGCTTCTTTCTCTTTGTTATCGGAGGATATTTCCTTTGGTTCTATTGTCTTCTAAGGGATACGAAATATCTCTTCTCAGATTCCAAAGAAATAAGGCTAGCAAAGAGATCCACGAAATACAGATGTAACTCTGTGAGATGAATTAACAGAACACTAAGCAGTTTATCAGAAAGCTTCTTTCCAGATTTCAACTGAGGATATTTCCTTTTTCACCATAGCCCTCTATGGGCTTCCAAATATCACTTTGGCAATTCCACAAGAACTGTCTTACCGAAAGGCTTCTTGAGGGGAAAGCTGTAACTCTGTGAGATTATTTCACAGAACACAAAGAAGTTTCTCAGAAAGCTTCTTTCTCTTTGTTATCGGAGGATATTTCCTTTTGCCCTATCGTCTTCCAAGGGATCCAAAATATCTGTTCTCAGATTCCTCAGAAACAAGGCTAGCAAAGAGATCCAAGAAATACGGATGTAACTCTGTGAGATGAATTAACAGAACACTAAGCAGTTTCTCAGAAAGCTTCTTTCCAGATTTCATCTGAGGATATTTCCTTTTTCACCGTAGCCCTCTACGGGCTTCCAAATATCACTTTGCCAATTCCACAACAACTGTCTTAGTGAAAGGTTTCTTGAGGGGAAAGCTGTAACTCTGTGAGATGATTTCACAGAACACAAGGAAGTTTCTCAGAAAGCCACTTTCTCTTTGTTATCGGAGGATATTTCCTTTGGTTCTATTGTCTTCTAAGGGATCCGAAATATCTCTTCTCAGATTCCACAGAAATAAAGCTAGCAAAGAGATCCACGAAATATAGATGTAAAACTGTGAGATAAATTAACAGAACACTAAGCAGTTTCTCAGAAAGCTTCTTTCCAGATTTCATCTGAGGATATTTCCTTTTTCACCATAGCCCACTATGGGCTTCCAAATATCACTTTGCCAATTTTACAAGAACTGTCTTAGCGAAAGGCTTCTTGAGGGGAAAGCTGTAACTCTGTGAGATGATTTCACAGAACACAAAGAAGTTTCTCAGAAAGCTTCTTTCTCTTTGTTATCGGAGGATATTTCCTTTGGCCCTATAGCCTTCAAAGGGAAAAGAAATATCTGTTCTCAGATTCCACAGAAATAAGGCTAGCAAAGAGATCCACGAAATACAGATGTAACTCTGTTAGATGAATTAACAGAACACTAAGCAGTTTCTCAGAAAGCTTCTTTCCAGGTTTCATCTGAGGATATTTCCTTTTTCACAATAGCCCTCTAGGGGCTTCAAAATATCACTTTGCCAATTCCACAACAACTGTCTTAGCGAAAGACTTCTTGAGGGGAAAGCTGTAACTCTGTGAGATGATCTCACAGAACACAAAGAAGTTTCTCAGAAAGCTTCTTTCTCTTTGTTATCGGAGGATATTTCCTTTCGTTCTATTGTCTTCTAAGGGATCCGTAATATCTGTTCTCAGATTCCACAGAAATAAGGCTAGCAAAGAGATCCACGAAATACAGATGTAACTCTGTGATATGAATTAACAGAACACTAAGCAGTTTCTCAGAAAGCTTCTTTCCAGATTTCATCTGAGGATATTACCTTTTTCACCATAGCCCTCTTTGGGCTTCCAAATATCACTTTGCCAATTCCACAAGAACTGTCTTAGCGAAAAGCTTCTTGAGGGGAAAGCTGTAACTCTGTGAGATGATTTCACAGAACACAAAGAAGTTTCTCAGAAAGCTTCTTTCTCTTTGTTATCGGAGGATATTTCCTTTCGTTCTATTGTCTTCTAAGGGATCTGAAATATCTCTTCTCAGATTCCACAGAAATAAGGCTAGCAAAGAGATCCACGAAATACAGATGTAACTCTGTGAGATGAATTAACAGAACACTAAGCAGTTTCTCAGAAAGCTTCTTTCCAGATTTCATCTAAGGATATTACCTTTTTCACCATAGCCCTCTATGGGCTTCCAAATATCACTTTCCCAATTCCACAAGAACTGTCCTAGAGAAAGGATTCTTGAGGGGAAAGCTGTAACTCTGTGAGATGATTTCACAGAACACAAAGAAGTTTCTCGGAAACTTCTTTCTCTTTGTTATCGGAGGATATTTCCATTGGCCCTATAGTCTTCAAAGGGAAACGAAATATCTGTTCTCAGATTCCACAGAAATAAGGCTAGCAAAGAGATCCACGAAACACAGATGTAACTCTGTGAGATGAATTAACAGAACACTAAGCAGTTTCTCAGAAAGCTTCCTTCCAGATTTCATCTGAGGATATTTCCTTTTTCACCATAGCCCTCTATGCGCTTCCAAATATCACTTTGCCAATTCCACAAGAAGTGTCTTTGCGGAAGTCTTCTTGAGGGGAAAGCTGTAATTCTGTGAGATGATTTCGCAGAACACAAAGAAGTTTCTCAGAAAGCTTCTTTCTCTTTGTTATGGGAGGATATTTCCTTTGGCCCTATAGTCTTCTACGGGATCCGAAATATCTGTTCTCAGTTTCCACAGAAATAAGGCTAGCAAAGAGATCCACGAAATACTGATGTAACTCTGTGAGATGAATTAACAGAACAGTAAGCAGTTTCTCAGAAAGCTTCTTTCCAGATTTCATCTGAGAATATTTCCTTTTTTACCGTAGCCCTCTATGGGCTTCCAAATATCACTTTGCCAATTCCACAAGAACCGTCTTAGGGGAAAACTTCTTGAGGGGAAAGCTGTAACTCTGTGAGATGATTTCACAGAACACAAAGAAGTTTCTCAGAAAACTTCTTTCTCTTTGTTATCGGAGGATATTTTCTGTGGCCCTATAGTCTTCAAAGGGATCCGAAATATCTGTTCTCAGATTCCACAGAAATAAGGCTAGCAAAGAGATCCACGAAATACAGATGTAACTCTGTGAGATGAATTAACAGAACACAAAGCATTCTCAGAAAGCTTCTTTATAGATTTCATTTGAGGATATTTCCTTTTTCACCGTAGCCCTCAATGGCCATCCAAATATCACTTTGCCAATTCCACAAAAACTGTCTTAGCGAAAGGATTCTTGAGGGGAAAGCTGTAACTCTGTGAGATGATTTCACAGAACACAAAGAAGTTTCTCAGAAAGCTTCTTTCTCTTTGTTATCGGAGGATATTTCTTTGGCCTTAGAGTCTTCAAAGGGAACCGAAGTATCTGTTCTCAGATTCCACAGAAACAAGGCTAGCAAAGAGATCCACGAAATACAGATGTAACTCTGTGAGATGAATTAACAGAACACTAAGCAGTTTCTCAGAAATCTTCTTTCCAGATTTCATCTGAGGATATTTCCTTTTTCACCATAGCCCTCTATGCGCTTCCAAATATCACTTTCCCTATTCCACAAGAGCTGTCTTAGCGAAAGGCTTCTTGAGGGGAAAGCTGTAACTCTGTGAGATGATTTCACAGAACACAAAGAAGTTTCTCAGAAAGCTTCTTTCTCTTTGTTATCGGAGGATATTTCCTTTGGCCCTATAGTCTTCTAAGGGATCCGAAATACCTGTTCTCAGATTCCACAGAAATAAGGCTAGCAAAGAGATCCAGGAAATACAGATGTAACTCTGTGAGATGAATTAACAGAACACTAAGCAGTTTCTCAGAAAGCTTCTTTCCAGATTTCATCTGAGGATATTTCCTTTTTCACCGTAGCCCTCTATGGGCTTCCAAATATCACTTTCCCTATTCCACAAGAGCTGTCTTAGCGAAAGGCTTCTTGAGGGGAAAGCTGTAACTCTGTGAGATGATTTCACAGAACACAAAGAAGTTTCTCAGAAAGCTTCTTTCTCTTTGTTATCGGAGGATATTTCCTTTGGCCCTATAGTCTTCTAGGGGATCCGAAATATCTGTTCTCAGATTCCACAGAAATAAGGCTAGCAAAGAGATCCACGAAATACAGATGTAACTCTGTGAGATGAATGTACAGAACACTAAGCAGTTTCTCAGAAAGCATCTTTCCAGATTTCATCTGAGGGTAATTCCTTTTTCACCATAGCCCTCTATGGGCTTCCAAATATCACTTTGCCAATCCCACAAGAACTGTCTTAGCGAAAGGCTTCTGGAGGGGAAAGCTGTAACTCTGTGAGATGATTTCACAGAACACCAAGAAGTTTCTCAGAAAGCTTCTTTCTCTTTGTTATCGGAGGATATTTCCTTTGGTTCTATTGTCTTCTAAGGGATACGAAATATCTCTTCTCAGATTCCAAAGAAATAAGGCTAGCAAAGAGATCCACGAAATACAGATGTAACTCTGTGAGATGAATTAACAGAACACTAAGCAGTTTCTCAGAAAGCTTCTTTCCAGATTTCAACTGAGGATATTTCCTTTTTCACCATAGCCCTCTATGGGCTTCCAAATATCACTTTGGCAATTCCACAAGAACTGTCTTACCGAAAGGCTTCTTGAGGGGAAAGCTGTAACTCTGTGAGATGATTTCACAGAACACAAAGAAGTTTCTCAGAAAGCTTCTTTCTCTTTGTTATCGGAGGATATTTCCTTTGGCCCTATAGCCTTCAAAGGGAAAAGAAATATCTGTTCTCAGATTCCACAGAAATAAGGCTAGCAAAGAGATCCACGAAATACAGATGTAACTCTGTTAGATGAATTAACAGAACACTAAGCAGTTTCTCAGAAAGCTTCTTTCCAGGTTTCATCTGAGGATATTTCCTTTTTCACAATAGCCCTCTAGGGGCTTCAAAATATCACTTTGCCAATTCCACAACAACTGTCTTAGCGAAAGACTTCTTGAGGGGAAAGCTGTAACTCTGTGAGATGATCTCACAGAACACAAAGAAGTTTCTCAGAAAGCTTCTTTCTCTTTTTTATCGGAGGATATTTCCTTTCGTTCTATTGTCTTCTAAGGGATCCGTAATATCTGTTCTCAGATTCCACAGAAATAAGGCTAGCAAAGAGATCCACGAAATACAGATGTAACTCTGTGATATGAATTAACAGAACACTAAGCAGTTTCTCAGAAAGCTTCTTTCCAGATTTCATCTGAGGATATTTCCTTTTTCACCATAGCCCTCTTTGGGCTTCCAAATATCACTTTGACGATTCCACAAGAACTGTCTTAGCGAAAAGCTTCTTGAGGGGAAAGCTGTAACTCTGTGAGATGATTTCACAGAACACAAAGAAGTTTCTCAGAAAGCTTCTTTCTCTTTGTTATCGGAGGATATTTCCTTTCGTTCTATTGTCTTCTAAGGGATCTGAAATATCTCTTCTCAGATTCCACAGAAATAAGGCTAGCAAAGAGATCCACGAAATACAGATGTAACTCTGTGAGATGAATTAACAGAACACTAAGCAGTTTCTCAGAAAGCTTCCTTCCAGATTTCATCTGAGGATATTTCCTTTTTCACCATAGCCCTCTATGCGCTTCCAAATATCACTTTGCCAATTCCACAAGAAGTGTCTTTGCGGAAGTCTTCTTGAGGGGAAAGCTGTAACTCTGTGAGATGATTTCGCAGAACACAAAGAAGTTTCTCAGAAAGCTTCTTTCTCTTTGTTATGGGAGGATATTTCCTTTGGCCCTATAGTCTTCTACGGGATCCGAAATATCTGTTCTCAGTTTCCACAGAAATAAGGCTAGCAAAGAGATCCACAAAATACTGATGTAACTCTGTGAGATGAATTAACAGAACAGTAAGCAGTTTCTCAGAAAGCTTCTTTCCAGATTTCATCTGAGAATATTTCCTTTTTCACCGTAGCCCTCAATGGCCATCCAAATATCACTTTGCCAATTCCACAAAAACTGTCTTAGCGAAAGGATTCTTGAGGGGAAAGCTGTAACTCTGTGAGATGATTTCACAGAACACAAAGAAGTTTCTCAGAAAGCTTCTTTCTCTTTGTTATCGGAGGATATTTCCTTTGGCCTTAGAGTCTTCAATGGGAACCGAAGTATCTGTTCTCAGATTCCACAGAAACAAGGCTAGCAAAGAGATCCACGAAATACAGATGTAACTCTGTGAGATGAATTAACAGAACACTAAGCAGTTTCTCAGAAAGCTTCTTTCCAGATTTCATCTGAGCGTAATTCCTTTTTCACCATAGCCCTCTATGGGCTTCCAAATATCACTTTGCCAATTCCACAACAACTGTCTTAGCGAAAAGCTTCTTGAGGGGAAAGCTGTAACTCTGTGAGATGATTTCACAGAACACAAAGAAGTTTCTCAGAAAGCTTCTTTCTCTTTGTTATCGGAGGATATTTCCTTTGGCCCTATAGTCTTCAAGGGGATCCAAAATATCTGTTCTCAGATTCCACAGAAATAAGGCTAGCAAAGAGATCCACGAAATACAGATGTAACTCTGTGAGATGAATTAACAGAACACTAAGCACTTTCACAGAAAGCTTCTTTCCAGATTTCATCTCAGGATATTTCCTTTTTCACCATAGCCCTCTATGGGCTTCCAAATATCACTTTGCCAATTCCACAAGAACTGTCTTAGCGAAAGGCTTCTTGAGGGGAAAGCTGTAACTCTGTGAGATGATTTCACAGAACACAAAGAAGTTTCTCAGAAAGCTTCTTTCTCTTTCTTATCGGAGGATATTTCCTATGGCCCTATAGTATTCTAAGGCATAAGAAATATCTGTTCTCAGATTCCACAATAATAAGACTAGCAAAGAGATCCACGAAATACAGATGTCACCCTGTGAGATGAATTAACAGGACACTAAGCAGTTTCTCAGAAATCTTCTTTCCAGATTTTTCTGATTATGTTTCCTTTTTCACCATAGCCCTCTATGGACTTCCAAATATCACTTTGCCAATTCCACAAAAACTGTCTTAGCGAAAGGCTTCTTGAGGGGAATGATGTAACTCTGTGAGATGATTTCACAGAACACAAAGAAGTTTCTCAGAAAGCTTCTTTCTCTTTGTTATCGGAGGATATTTATTTGGCCTTAGAGTCTTCAAAGGGAACCGAAGTATCTGTTCTCAGATTCCACAGAAATAAGGCTAGCAAAGAGATCCACGAAATACAGATGTAACTCTGTGAAATGAATTAACAGAACACTAAGCAGTTTCTCAGAAAGCTTATTTCCAGATTTCATCTGAGGATATTTCCTTTTTCATCATAGCCCTCTATGCGCTTCCAAATATCACTTTGCCAATTCCACAAGAACTGTCTTAGCGAAAGGCTTCTGGAGGTGAAAGCTGTAACTCTCTGAGATGATTTCACAGAACACAAAGAAGTTTCTCAGAAAGCTTCTTTCTCTTTGTTATCGGAGGATATTTCCTTTGGCCCTATAGTCTTCAAAGGGAAACGAAATATCTGTTCTCAGATTCCACAATAATAAGATTGGCAAAGAGATCCACGAAATACAGATGTAACTCTGTGAGATGAATTAACAGAACACTAAGCAGTTTCTCAGAAAGCTTCTTTCCAGATTTCATCTGAGGATATTTCCTTTTTCACAATAGACCTCTATGGGCTTCCAAATATCACTTTGCCAATTCCACAAGAACTGTCCTAGAGAAAGGCTTCTTGAGGGGAAAGGTGTAACTCTGTGAGATGATTTCACAGAACACAAAGAAGTTTATCGGAAAGCTTCTTACTCTTTGTTATCGGAGGATATTTCCTTTGGCCCTATAGTCTTCAAAGGGATCCGAAATATCTGTTCTCAGATTCCACAGAAATAAGGCTAGCAAAGAGATCCTCGAAATACAGATGTAACTCTGTGAGATGAATTAACAGAACACTAAGCAGTTTCTCAGAAAGCTTCTTTCCAGATTTCATCTGAGGATATTTCTTTTTCACCATAGACCTCTATGGGCTTCCAAATATCACTTTGCCAATTCCACAAGAACTGTCTTAGCGAAAGGCTTCTTGAGGGGAAAGCTGTAACTCTGTGAGATGATTTCACAGAACACAAAGAAGTTTCTCAGAAAGCTTCTTTCTCTTTGTTATCTTAGGATATTTTCTTTGGCCCTATAGTCTTCAAAGGGAACCGAAATATCTGTTCTCAGATTCCACATAAATAAGGCTAGCAAAGAGATCCACGAAACTCATATGTAACTCTGTGAGATGAATTAACAGAACACTAAGCAGTTTCTCAGAAAGCTTCTTTCCAGATTTCATCTGAGGATATTTCCTTTTTCACCATAGCCCTCTTTGGGCTTCCAAATATCACTTTGCCAATTCCACAACAACTGTCTTAGCGAAAGGCTTCTGGAGGGGAAAGCTGTAACTCTGTGAGATGATTTCACAGAACACAAAGAAGTTTCTCAGAAAGCTTCTTTCTCTTTGTTATCGGAGGATATTTCCTTTGGCCCTATAGTCTTCTAAGGGATCCGAAATATCTGTTCTCAGATTCCACAGAAATAAGGCTAGCAAAGAGATCCACGAAATACAGATGTAACTCTGTGAGATGAATTAACAGAACACTAAGTAGTTTCTCAGAAAGCTTCTTTCCAGATTTCATCTGAGGATATTTCCTTTTTCATCATAGCCCTCTATGCGCTTCCAAATATTACTTTGCCAATTCCACAAGAACTGTCTTAGTAAAGGCTTCTGGAGGGGAAAGCTGTAACTCCGTGGGATGATTTCACAGAAAACAAAGAAGTTTCTCAGAAAGCTTCTTTCCCTTTGATATCGGAGTTTATTTCCTATGTCCCTATAGTCTTCAAAGGGATCTGAAGTATCTGTTCTCAGATTCCACAGAAATAAGGCTAGCAAAGAGATCCATGACATACAGATGTAACTCTGTGAGATGAATTAACAGAACACTAAGCAGTTTCTCGGAAAGCTTCTTTCCAGATTTCATCTGAGGATATTTCCTTTTTCACTTAGCCCTCTATGCGCTTCCAAATATCACTTTGCCAATTTCACAAGAACTGTATTACAGAAAGGCTTCTTGAGGGAAAGCTGTAACTATGTGAGATTATTTCAGAGAACACAAAAAAGTTTCTCGGAAAGCTTCTTTCTCTTTGTTATCGCAGGATATTTCCTTTTGCCCTATAGTCTTCTAAGGGATCCGAAATATCTGTTCTCAGATTCCACAGAAATAAGGCTAGCAAAGAGATCCACGAAATACAGATGTAATTCTGTGAGATGAATTAACAGAACACTAAGCAGTTTTCAGAAACCTTCTTTCCACATTTCATCTGAGGATAATTTCTTTTTCACCATAGACCACTAAGGGCTTCCAAATATCACTTGCCCAATTCCACAAGAACTGTCCTAGAGAAAGGCTTCTTGAGGGGAAGGCTGTAACTCTGTGAGATGATTTCACAGAATACAAAGAAGTTTCTCGGAAAGCTTCTTTCTCTTTGTTATCGGAGGATATTTCCTTTGGTCCTATAGTCTTCAAAGGGATCCGAAATATCTGTTCTCAGATTCCACAGAAATAAGGCTAGCAAAGAAATTCACGAAATACAGATGTAAGTCTGTGAGATGAATTAACAGAACATTAAGCAGTTTCTCAGAAAGCTTCTTTCCAGATTTCATCTGAGGATATTTCCTTTTTCACCATTGCCCTCTATGCGCTTCCAAATATCACTTTGCCAATTCCACAAGAACTGTCTTAGTGGAAGGCTTCTTGAGGGGAAAGCTGTAACACTGTTGGATGATTTCACAGAACACAAAGAAGTTTCTCAGAAATTTTCTTTCTCTTTGTTATCGGAGGATATTTCCTTTGGCCTATAGTCTTGAAAGGGAAATGAAATATCTGTTCTCAGATTCCACAATAATAAGACTATCAAAGAGATCCACGAAATACAGATGTAATTCTGTGAGATGAATTAACAGAACACTAAGCAGTTTCTCAGAAAACTTCTTTCCAGATTTCATCTGAGGATATTTCCTTTTTCACCGTGGCCCTATATGCGCTTCCAAATATCACTTTGACAATTCCACAAGAACTGTCTTAGCGGAAGGCTTCTTGAGGGGAAAGCTGTAACTCTGTTGGATGATTTCGCAGAACTCAAAGAAGTTTCTCAGAAATTTTCTTTCTCTTTGTTATCGGAGGATATTTCCTTTGCCCTATAGTCTTCATAGGGAAATGAAATATCTGTTCTCAGATTCCACAATAATAAGACTAGCAAAGAGATCCACGAAATACAGATGTAATTCTGTGAGATGAATTAACAGAACACTAAGCAGTTTCTCAGAAAAGTTCTTTCCAGATTTCATCTGAGGATATTTCCTTTTTCACCGTAGCCCTCTATGCGCTTCCAAATATCACTTTGACAATTCCACAAGAACTGTCTTAGCGGAAGGCTTCTTGAGGGGAAAGCTGTAACTCTGTTGGATGATTTCGCAGAACTCAAAGAAGTTTCTCAGAAAGCTTCTTTCTCTTTGTTATCGGAGGATATTTCCTTTGGCCTATAGTCTTCAAAGGGAAACGAAATATCTGTTCTCAGATTCCACAATAATAAGACTAGCAAAGAGATCCACGAAATACAGATGTAACTCTGTGAGATGAATTAACAGAACACTAAGCAGTTTCTCGGAAAGCTTCTTTCCACATTTCATCTGAGGATATTTCCTTTTTCACTTAGCCCTCTATGCGCTTCCAAATATCACTTTGCCAATTCCACAAGAACTGTCTTAGCGAAAGGCTTCTGGAGGGGAAAGCTGTAACTCTATGAGATGAGTTCACAGAACACAAAGAAGTTTCTCAGAAAGCTTCTTTCTCTTTGTTATCGGAGGATATTTCCTTTGGCCCTATAGTCTTCAAAGGGAAACGAAATATCTGTTCTCAGATTCCACAATAATAAGATTGGCAAAGAGATCCACGAAATACAGATGTAACTCTGTGAGATGAATTAACAGAACACTAAGCAGTTTCTCAGATAGCTTCTGTCCAGATTTCATCTGAGGATACTTCCTTTTTTACCATAGACCTCTATGGGCTTCCAAATATCACTTTCCCAATTGCACAAGAACTGTCCTAGAGAAAGGCTTCTTGAGGGGAAAGCTGTAACTCTGTGAGATGATTTCACAGAACACAAAGAAGTTTCTCGGAAAGCTTCTTTCTCTTTGTTATCGGAGGATATTTCCTTTGGCCCTATAGTCTTGTAAGGGATCCGAAATATCTGTTCTCAGATTCCACAGAAATAAGGCTAGCAAAGAGATCCACGAAATACAGATGTAACTCTGTGAGATGAAGTAACAGAACACTAAGCAGTTTCTCAGAAAGCTTCTTTCCAGATTTCATCTGAGGATATTTCCTTTTTCACCGTAGCCCTCTATGGGCTTCCAAATATCACTTTCCCAATTCCACAAGAACTGTCGTAGAGAAAGGCTTCTGGAGGGGAAAGCTGTAACTCTGTGAGATGATTTCACAGAACACAAAGAAGTTTCTCGGAAAGCTTCTTTCTCTTTGTTATCGGAGGATATTTCCTTTGGCCCTATAGTCTTCTAAGGGATCCGAAATATCTGTTCTCAGATTCCACAGAAATAAGGCTAGCAAAGAGATCCACGAAATACAGATGTAATTCTGTGAGATGAATTAACAGAACACTAAGCAGTTTCTCAGAAACCTTCTTTACACATTTCATCTGAGGATATTTCCTTTTTCACCATAGACCTCTGAGGGCTTCCAAATATCACTTGCGCAATTCCACAAGAACTGTCCTAGAGAAAGGCTTCTTGAGGGGAAAGCTGTAACTCTGTGAGATGATTTCACAGAACACAAAGAAGTTTCTCAGACAGCTTCTTTCTCTTTGTTATCGGAGGATATTTCCTTTGGCCCTATAGTCTTCAAAGGGAAACGAAATATCTGTTCTCAGATTCCACAATAATAAGATTGGCAAAGAGATACACGAAATACAGATGTAACCCTGTGAGATGAATTAACAGAACACTAAGCAGTTTCTCAGAAAGCTTCTTTCCAGATTTCATCTGAGGATATTTCCTTTTTCACAACAGACCTCTATGGGCTTCCAAATATCACTTTGCCAATTCCACAAGAACTGTCCTAGAGAAACGCTTCTTGAGGGGAAAGGTGTAACTCTGTGAGATGATCTCACAGAACACAAAGAAGTTTATCGGAAAGCTTCTTTCTCTTTGTTATCGGAGGATATTTCCTTTGGCCCTATAGCCTTCAAAGGGATCCGAATTATCTGTTCTCAGATTCCACAGAAATAAGGCTAGCAAAGAGATCCACGAAATACAGATGTAACTCTGTGAGATGAATTAACAGAACACTAAGCAGTTTCTCAGAAAGCTTCTTTCCAGATTTCATCTGAGGATATTTCCTTTTTCACAATAGACCTCTATGGGCTTCCAAATATCACTTTGCCCATTCCACAAGAACTGTCTTCGGAAAGGCTTCTTGAGGGGAAAGCTGTAACTCTGTGAAATGATTTCACAGAACACAAAGAAGTTTCTCAGAAAGCTTCTTTCTCTTTGTTATCGGAGGATATTTCCTTTGGACCTATAGTCTTCTGAGGGATCCGAAATATCTGTTCTCAGATTCCACAGAAATAAGGCTAGCAAAGAGATCCATGAAATACAGATGTAATTCTGTGAGATGAATTAACAGAACACTAAGCAGTTTCTCAGAAACCTTCTTTCCACATTTCATCTGAGGATATTTCCTTTTTCAGCATAGACCTCTAAGGGCTTCCAAATATCACTTGCGCAATTCCACAAGAACTGTCCTAGAGAAAGGCTTCTTGAGGGGAAAGCTGTAACTCTGTGAGATGATTTCACAGAACACAAAGAAGTTTCTCAGAAAGCTTCTTTCTCTTTGCTATCGGAGGATATTTCCTTTGTCCCTATAGTCTTCAAAGGGAAACGAAATATCTGTTCTCAGATTCCACAATAAAAAGATTGGCAAAGAGATCCACGAAATACAGATGTAACTCTGTGAGATGAATTAACAGAACACTGAGCAGTTTCTCAGAAAGCTTCTTTCCAGATTTCATCTGAGGATATTTCCTTTTTCACAATAGACCTCTATGGGCTTCCAAATATCACTTTCCCAATTCCACAAGAACTGTCGTAGAGAAAGGCTTCTTGAGGGGAAAGGTGTCACTCTGTGAGATGATCTCACAGAACACAAAGAAGTTTATCGGAAAGCTTCTTTCTCTTTGTTATCGGAGGATATTTCCTTTGGCCCTATAGTCTTCAAAGGGAACCGAAATATCTGTTCTCAGATTCCACAGAAATAAGGCTAGCAAAGAGATCCACGAAATTCATATGTAACTCTGTGAGATGAATTAACAGAACACTAAGCAGTTTCTCAGAAAGCTTCTTTCCAGATTTCATCTGAGGATATTTCCTTTTTCACCATAGCCCTTTTTGGGCTTCCAAATATCACTTTGCCAATTCCACAACAACTGTCTTAGCGAAAGGCTTCTTGAGGGGAAAGCTGTAACTCTGTGAGATGATTTCACAGAACACAAAGAAGTTTCTCAGAAAGCTTCTTTCTCTTTATTATCGGAGGATATTTCCTTTGGCCCTATAGTCTTCTAAGGGATCCGAAATATCTGTTCTCAGATTCCACAGAAATAAGGCTAGCAAAGAGATCCACGAAATACAGATGTAACTCTGTGAAATGAATTAACAGAACACTAAGCAGTTTCTCAGAAAGCTTATTTCCAGATTTCATCTGAGGATATTTCCTTTTTCATCATAGCCCTCTATGCGCTTCCAAATATCACTTTGCCAATTCCACAAGAACTGTCTTAGCGAAAGGCTTCTGGAGGTGAAAGCTGTAACTCTCTGAGATGATTTCACAGAACACAAAGAAGTTTCTCAGAAAGCTTCTTTCTCTTTGTTATCGGAGGATATTTCCTTTGGCCCTATAGTCTTCAAAGGGAAACGAAATATCTGTTCTCAGATTCCACAATAATAAGATTGGCAAAGAGATCCACGAAATACAGAGGTAACTCTGTGAGATGAATTAACAGAACACTAAGCAGTTTCTCAGAAAGCTTCTTTCCAGATTTCATCTGAGGATATTTCCTTTTTCACAATAGACCTCTATGGGCTTCCAAATATCACTTTGCCAATTCCACAAGAACTGTCCTAGAGAAAGGCTTCTTGAGGGGAAAGGTGTAACTCTGTGAGATGATTTCACAGAACACAAAGAAGTTTATCGGAAAGCTTCTTACTCTTTGTTATCGGAGGATATTTCCTTTGGCCCTATAGTCTTCAAAGGGATCCGAAATATCTGTTCTCAGATTCCACAGAAATAAGGCTAGCAAAGAGATCCTCGAAATACAGATGTAACTCTGTGAGATGAATTAACAGAACACTAAGCAGTTTCTCAGAAAGCTTCTTTCCAGATTTCATCTGAGGATATTTCTTTTTCACCATAGACCTCTATGGGCTTCCAAATATCACTTTGCCAATTCCACAAGAACTGTCTTAGCGAAAGGCTTCTTGAGGGGAAAGCTGTAACTCTGTGAGATGATTTCACAGAACACAAAGAAGTTTCTCAGAAAGCTTCTTTCTCTTTGTTATCGGAGGTTATTTCCTTTGGCCCTAGAGTCTTCAAAGGGAACCGAAATATCTGTTCTCAGATTCCACAGAAATAAGGCTAGCAAAGAAATCCACGAAACTCATATGTAACTCTGTGAGATGAAGTAACAGAACACTAAGCAGTTTCTCAGAAAGCTTCTTTCCAGATTTCATCTGAGGATATTTCCTTTTTCACCATAGCCCTCTTTGGGCTTCCAAATATCACTTTGCCAATTCCACAACAACTGTCTTAGCGAAAGGCTTCTTGAGGGGAAAGCTGTAACTCTGTCAGATGATTTCACAGAACACAAAGAAGTTTCTCAGAAAGCTTCTTTCTCTTTGTTATCGGAGGATATTTCCTTTGGCCCTATAGTCTTCTAAGGGATCCGAAATATCTGTTCTCAGATTCCACAGAAATTAGGCAAGCAAAGAGATCTACGAAATACAGATGTAACTCTGTGAGATGAATTAACAGAACACTAAGTAGTTTCTCATAAAGCTTCTTTCCAGATTTCATCTGAGGATATTTCCTTTTTCATCATAGCCCTCTATGCGCTTCCATATATCACTTTGCCAATTCCACAAGAACTGTCTTCGCGAAAGGCTTCTGGAGGGGAAAGCTGTAACTCTGTGGGATGATTTCACAGAACACAAAGAAGTTTCTCAGAAAGCTTCTTTCCCTTTGATATCGGAGTTTATTTCCTTTGTCCCTATAGTCTTCAAAGGGATCTGAAGTATCTGTTCTCAGATACCACAGAAATAAGGCTAGCAAAGAGATCCATGAAATACAGATGTAACTCTGTGAGATGAATTAACAGAACACTAAGCAGTTTCTCGGAAACCTTCTTTCCACATTTCATCTGAGGATATTTCCTTTTTCACTTAGCCCTCTATGCGCTTCCAAATATCACTTTGCCAATTCCACAAGAACTGTCTTACAGAAAGGCTTCTTGAGGGAAAAGCTGTAACTCTGTGAGATTATTTCACAGAACACAAAGAAGTTTCTCAGAAAGCTTCTTTCCCTTTGATATCGGAGTTTATTTCCTTTGTCCCTATAGTCTTCATAGGGAAATGAATTATCTGTTCTCAGATTCCACAATAATAAGAATAGCAAAGAGATCCACGAAATACAGATGTAATTCTGTGAGATGAATTAACAGAACACTAAGCAGTTTCTCAGAAAACTTCTTTCCAGATTTCATCTGAGGATATTTCCTTTTTCACCGTAGCCCTCTATGCGCTTCCAAATATCACTTTGACAATTCCACAAGAACTGTCTTAGCGGAAGGCTTCTTGAGGGGAAAGCTGTAACTCTGTTGCATGATTTCGCAGAACTCAAAGAAGTTTCTCAGAAAGCTTCTTTCTCTTTGTTATCGGAGGATATTTCCTTTGGCCTATAGTCTTCAAAGGGAAACGAAATATCTGTTCTCAGATTCCACAATAATAAGACTAGCAAAGACATCCACGAAATACAGATGTAACTCTGTGAGATGAATTAACAGAACACTAAGCAGTTTCTCGGAAAGCTTCTTTCCACATTTCATCTGAGGATATTTCCTTTTTCACTTAGCCCTCTATGCGCTTCCAAATATCACTTTGCCAATTCCACAAGAACTGTCTTACTGAAAGGCTTCTTGAGGGGAAAGCTGTAACTCTGTGAGATGATTTCACAGAACACAAAGAGGTTTCTCGGAAAGCTTCTTTCTCTTTGTTATCGGAGGGTATTTCCTTTTGCCCTATAGTCTTCTATGGGATCCGAAATATCTGTTCTCAGATTCCACAGAAATAAGGCTAGCAAAGAGATCCACGAAATACAGATGTAATTCTATGAGATGAATTAACAGAACACTAAGCAGTTTCTCAGAAACCTTCTTTCCACATTTCATCTGAGGATATTTCCTTTTTCACCATAGACCTCTAAGGGCTTCCAAATATCACTTGCGCAATTCCACAAGAACTGTCCTAGAGAAAGGCTTCTTAAGGGGAAAGCTGTAACTCTGTGAGATGATTTCACAGAACACAAAGAAGTTTCTCAGAAAGCTTCTTTCTCTTTGTTATCGGAGGATATTTCCTTTGGCCCTATAGTCTTCAAAGGGAAACGAAATATCTGTTCTCAGATTCCACAATAATAAGATTGGCAAAGAGATCCACGAAATACAGATGTAACTCTGTGAGATGAATTAACAGAACACTAAGCAGTTTCTCAGAAAGCTTCTTTCCAGATTTCATCTGAGGATATTTCCTTTTTCACAGTAGACCTCTATGGGCTTCCAAATATCACTTTGCCAATTCCACAAGAACTGTCCTAGAGAAAGGCTTCTTGAGGGGAAAGGTGTAACTCTGTGAGATGATCTCCCAGAACACAAAGAAGTTTATCGGAAAGCTTCTTTCTCTTTGTTGTCGGAGGATATTTCCTTTGGCCCTATAGTCTTCAAAGGGATCCGAAATATCTGTTCTCAGATTCCACAGAAATAAGGCTAACAAAGAGATCCACGAAATACAGATGTAACTCTGTGAGATGAATTAACAGAACACTAAGCAGTTTCTCAGAAAGCTTCTTTCCAGATTTCATCTGAGGATATTTCCTTTATCACCATAGACCTCTATGGGCTTCCAAATATCACTTTGCCAATTCCACAAGAACTGTCTTAGCGAAAGGCTTCTTGAGGGGAAAGCTGTAACTCTGTGAGATGATTTCACAGAACACAAAGAAGTTTCTCAGAAAGCTTCTTTCTCTTTGTTATCGGAGGATATTTCCTTTGGCCCTATAGTCTTCAAAGGGAACCGAAATATCTGTTCTCAGATTCCACAGAAATAAGGCTAGCAAAGAGATCCACGAAATTCATATGTAACTCTGTGAGATGAATTATCAGAACACTAAACAGTTTCTCAGAAAGCTTCTTTCCAGATTTCATCTGAGGATATTTCCTTTTTCACCATAGCCCTTTTTGGGCTTCCAAATATCACTTTGCCAATTCCACAACAACTGTCTTAGCGAAAGGCTTCTTGAGGGGAAAGCTGTAACTCTGTGAGATGATTTCACAGAACACAAAGAAGTTTCTCAGAAAGCTTCTTTCTCTTTGTTATCGGAGGATATTTCCTTTGGCCTATAGTCTTCAAAGGGAAACGAAATATCTGTTCTCAGATTCCACAATAATAAGACTAGCAAAGACATCCACGAAATACAGATGTAACTCTGTGAGATGAATTAACAGAACACTAAGCAGTTTCTCGGAAAGCTTCTTTCCACATTTCATCTGAGGATATTTCCTTTTTCACTTAGCCCTCTATGCGCTTCCAAATATCACTTTGCCAATTCCACAAGAACTGTCTTACTGAAAGGCTTCTTGAGGGGAAAGCTGTAACTCTGTGAGATGATTTCACAGAACACAAAGAGGTTTCTCGGAAAGCTTCTTTCTCTTTGTTATCGGAGGGTATTTCCTTTTGCCCTATAGTCTTCTATGGGATCCGAAATATCTGTTCTCAGATTCCACAGAAATAAGGCTAGCAAAGAGATCCACGAAATACAGATGTAATTCTATGAGATGAATTAACAGAACACTAAGCAGTTTCTCAGAAACCTTCTTTCCACATTTCATCTGAGGATATTTCCTTTTTCACCATAGACCTCTAAGGGCTTCCAAATATCACTTGCGCAATTCCACAAGAACTGTCCTAGAGAAAGGCTTCTTAAGGGGAAAGCTGTAACTCTGTGAGATGATTTCACAGAACACAAAGAAGTTTCTCAGAAAGCTTCTTTCTCTTTGTTATCGGAGGATATTTCCTTTGGCCCTATAGTCTTCAAAGGGAAACGAAATATCTGTTCTCAGATTCCACAATAATAAGATTGGCAAAGAGATCCACGAAATACAGATGTAACTCTGTGAGATGAATTAACAGAACACTAAGCAGTTTCTCAGAAAGCTTCTTTCCAGATTTCATCTGAGGATATTTCCTTTTTCACAGTAGACCTCTATGGGCTTCCAAATATCACTTTGCCAATTCCACAAGAACTGTCCTAGAGAAAGGCTTCTTGAGGGGAAAGGTGTAACTCTGTGAGATGATCTCCCAGAACACAAAGAAGTTTATCGGAAAGCTTCTTTCTCTTTGTTGTCGGAGGATATTTCCTTTGGCCCTATAGTCTTCAAAGGGATCCGAAATATCTGTTCTCAGATTCCACAGAAATAAGGCTAACAAAGAGATCCACGAAATACAGATGTAACTCTGTGAGATGAATTAACAGAACACTAAGCAGTTTCTCAGAAAGCTTCTTTCCAGATTTCATCTGAGGATATTTCCTTTATCACCATAGACCTCTATGGGCTTCCAAATATCACTTTGCCAATTCCACAAGAACTGTCTTAGCGAAAGGCTTCTTGAGGGGAAAGCTGTAACTCTGTGAGATGATTTCACAGAACACAAAGAAGTTTCTCAGAAAGCTTCTTTCTCTTTGTTATCGGAGGATATTTCCTTTGGCCCTATAGTCTTCAAAGGGAACCGAAATATCTGTTCTCAGATTCCACAGAAATAAGGCTAGCAAAGAGATCCACGAAATTCATATGTAACTCTGTGAGATGAATTATCAGAACACTAAACAGTTTCTCAGAAAGCTTCTTTCCAGATTTCATCTGAGGATATTTCCTTTTTCACCATAGCCCTTTTTGGGCTTCCAAATATCACTTTGCCAATTCCACAACAACTGTCTTAGCGAAAGGCTTCTTGAGGGGAAAGCTGTAACTCTGTGAGATGATTTCACAGAACACAAAGAAGTTTCTCAGAAAGCTTCTTTCTCTTTATTATCGGAGGATATTTCCTTTGGCCCTATAGTCTTCTAAGGGATCCGAAATATCTGTTCTCAGATTCCACAGAAATAAGGCTAGCAAAGAGATCCACGAAATACAGATGTAACTCTGTGAAATGAATTAACAGAACACTAAGCAGTTTCTCAGAAAGCTTATTTCCAGATTTCATCTGAGGATATTTCCTTTTTCATCATAGCCCTCTATGCGCTTCCAAATATCACTTTGCCAATTCCACAAGAACTGTCTTAGCGAAAGGCTTCTGGAGGTGAAAGCTGTAACTCTCTGAGATGATTTCACAGAACACAAAGAAGTTTCTCAGAAAGCTTCTTTCTCTTTGTTATCGGAGGATATTTCCTTTGGCCCTATAGTCTTCAAAGGGAAACGAAATATCTGTTCTCAGATTCCACAATAATAAGATTGGCAAAGAGATCCACGAAATACAGATGTAACTCTGTGAGATGAATTAACAGAACACTAAGCAGTTTCTCAGAAAGCTTCTTTCCAGATTTCATCTCAGGATATTTCCTTTTTCACAATAGACCTCTATGGGCTTCCAAATATCACTTTGCCAATTCCACAAGAACTGTCCTAGAGAAAGGCTTCTTGAGGGGAAAGGTGTAACTCTGTGAGATGATTTCACAGAACACAAAGAAGTTTATCGGAAAGCTTCTTACTCTTTGTTATCGGAGGATATTTCCTTTGGCCCTATAGTCTTCAAAGGGATCCGAAATATCTGTTCTCAGATTCCACAGAAATAAGGCTAGCAAAGAGATCCTCGAAATACAGATGTAACTCTGTGAGATGAATTAACAGAACACTAAGCAGTTTCTCAGAAAGCTTCTTTCCAGATTTCATCTGAGGATATTTCTTTTTCACCATAGACCTCTATGGGCTTCCAAATATCACTTTGCCAATTCCACAAGAACTGTCTTAGCGAAAGGCTTCTTGAGGGGAAAGCTGTAACTCTGTGAGATGATTTCACAGAACACAAAGAAGTTTCTCAGAAAGCTCCTTTCTCTTTGTTATCTTAGGATATTTTCTTTGGCCCTATAGTCTTCAAAGGGAACCGAAATATCTGTTCTCAGATTCCACATAAATAAGGCTAGCAAAGAGATCCACGAAACTCATATGTAACTCTGTGAGATGAATTAACAGAACACTAAGCAGTTTCTCAGAAAGCTTCTTTCCAGATTTCATCTGAGGATATTTACTTTTTCACCATAGCCCTCTTTGGGCTTCCAAATATCACTTTGCCAATTCCACAACAACTGTCTTAGCGAAAGGCTTCTGGAGGGGAAAGCTGTAACTCTGTGAGATGATTTCACAGAACACAAAGAAGTTTCTCAGAAAGCTTCTTTCTCTTTGTTATCGGAGGATATTTCCTTTGGCCCTATAGTCTTCTAAGGGATCCGAAATATCTGTTCTCAGATTCCACAGAAATAAGGCTAGCAAAGAGATCCACGAAATACAGATGTAACTCTGTGAGATGAATTAACAGAACACTAAGTAGTTTCTCAGAAAGCTTCTTTCCAGATTTCATCTGAGGATATTTCCTTTTTCATCATAGCCCTCTATGCGCTTCCAAATATCACTTTGCCAATTCCACAAGAACTGTCTTAGTAAAGGCTTCTGGAGGGGAAAGCTGTAACTCCGTGGGATGATTTCACAGAAAACAAAGAAGTTTCTCAGAAAGCTTCTTTCCCTTTGATATCGGAGTTTATTTCCTATGTCCCTATAGTCTTCAAAGGGATCTGAAGTATCTGTTCTCAGATTCCACAGAAATAAGGCTAGCAAAGAGATCCATGACATACAGATGTAACTCTGTGAGATGAATTAACAGAACACTAAGCAGTTTCTCGGAAAGCTTCTTTCCACATTTCATCTGAGGATATTTCCTTTTTCACTTAGCCCTCTATGCGCTTCCAAATATCACTTTGCCAATTTCACAAGAACTGTATTACAGAAAGGCTTCTTGAGGGAAAGCTGTAACTATGTGAGATTATTTCAGAGAACACAAAAAAGTTTCTCGGAAAGCTTCTTTCTCTTTGTTATCGCAGGATATTTCCTTTTGCCCTATAGTCTTCAAAGGGATCCGAAATATCTGTTCTCAGATTCCACAGAAATAAGGCTAGCAAAGAGATCCACGAAATACAGATGTAATTCTGTGAGATGAATTAACAGAACACTAAGCAGTTTTCAGAAACCTTCTTTCCACATTTCATCTGAGGATATTTTCTTTTTCACCATAGACCACTAAGGGCTTCCAAATATCACTTGCCCAATTCCACAAGAACTGTCCTAGAGAAAGGCTTCTTGAGGGGAAAGCTGTAACTCTGTGAGATGATTTCACAGAACAGAAAGAAGTTTCTCGGAAAGCTTCTTTCTCTTTGTTATCGGAGGATATTTCCTTTGGTCCTATAGTCTTCAAAGGGATCCGAAATATCTGTTCTCAGATTCCACAGAAATAAGGCTAGCAAAGAAATTCACGAAATACAGATGTAAGTCTGTGAGATGAATTAACAGAACATTAAGCAGTTTCTCAGAAAGCTTCTTTCCAGATTTCATCTGAGGATATTTCCTTTTTCACCATTGCCCTCTATGCGCTTCCAAATATCACTTTGCCAATTCCACAAGAACTGTCTTAGTGGAAGGCTTCTTGAGGGGAAAGCTGTAACACTGTTGGATGATTTCACAGAACACAAAGAAGTTTCTCAGAAATTTTCTTTCTCTTTGTTATCGGAGGATATTTCCTTTGGCCTATAGTCTTGAAAGGGAAATGAAATATCTGTTCTCAGATTCCACAATAATAAGACTATCAAAGAGATCCACGAAATACAGATGTAATTCTGTGAGATGAATTAACAGAACACTAAGCAGTTTCTCAGAAAACTTCTTTCCAGATTTCATCTGAGGATATTTCCTTTTTCACCGTAGCCCTATATGCGCTTCCAAATATCACTTTGACAATTCCACAAGAACTGTCTTAGCGGAAGGCTTCTTGAGGGGAAAGCTGTAACTCTGTTGGATGATTTCGCAGAACTCAAAGAAGTTTCTCAGAAATTTTCTTTCTCTTTGTTATCGGAGGATATTTCCTTTGCCCTATAGTCTTCATAGGGAAATGAAATATCTGTTCTCAGATTCCACAATAATAAGACTAGCAAAGAGATCCACGAAATACAGATGTAATTCTGTGAGATGAATTAACAGAACACTAAGCAGTTTCTCAGAAAAGTTCTTTCCAGATTTCATCTGAGGATATTTCCTTTTTCACCGTAGCCCTCTATGCGCTTCCAAATATCACTTTGACAATTCCACAAGAACTGTCTTAGCGGAAGGCTTCTTGAGGGGAAAGCTGTAACTCTGTTGGATGATTTCGCAGAACTCAAAGAAGTTTCTCAGAAAGCTTCTTTCTCTTTGTTATCGGAGGATATTTCCTTTGGCCTATAGTCTTCAAAGGGAAACGAAATATCTGTTCTCAGATTCCACAATAATAAGACTAGCAAAGAGATCCACGAAATACAGATGTAACTCTGTGAGATGAATTAACAGAACACTAAGCAGTTTCTCGGAAAGCTTCTTTCCACATTTCATCTGAGGATATTTCCTTTTTCACTTAGCCCTCTATGCGCTTCCAAATATCACTTTGCCAATTCCACAAGAACTGTCTTAGCGAAAGGCTTCTGGAGGGGAAAGCTGTAACTCTATGAGATGAGTTCACAGAACACAAAGAAGTTTCTCAGAAAGCTTCTTTCTCTTTGTTATCGGAGGATATTTCCTTTGGCCCTATAGTCTTCAAAGGGAAACGAAATATCTGTTCTCAGATTCCACAATAATAAGATTGGCAAAGAGATCCACGAAATACAGATGTAACTCTGTGAGATGAATTAACAGAACACTAAGCAGTTTCTCAGATAGCTTCTGTCCAGATTTCATCTGAGGATACTTCCTTTTTTACCATAGACCTCTATGGGCTTCCAAATATCACTTTCCCAATTGCACAAGAACTGTCCTAGAGAAAGGCTTCTTGAGGGGAAAGCTGTAACTCTGTGAGATGATTTCACAGAACACAAAGAAGTTTCTCGGAAAGCTTCTTTCTCTTTGTTATCGGAGGATATTTCCTTTGGCCCTATAGTCTTGTAAGGGATCCGAAATATCTGTTCTCAGATTCCACAGAAATAAGGCTAGCAAAGAGATCCACGAAATACAGATGTAACTCTGTGAGATGAAGTAACAGAACACTAAGCAGTTTCTCAGAAAGCTTCTTTCCAGATTTCATCTGAGGATATTTCCTTTTTCACCGTAGCCCTCTATGGGCTTCCAAATATCACTTTCCCAATTCCACAAGAACTGTCGTAGAGAAACGCTTCTGGAGGGGAAAGCTGTAACTCTGTGAGATGATTTCACAGAACACAAAGAAGTTTCTCAGAAAGCTTCTTTCTCTTTGTTATCGGAGGATATTTCCTTTGGACCTATAGTCTTCTGAGGGATCCGAAATATCTGTTCTCAGATTCCACAGAAATAAGGCTAGCAAAGAGATCCATGAAATACAGATGTAATTCTGTGAGATGAATTAACAGAACACTAAGCAGTTTCTCAGAAACCTTCTTTCCACATTTCATCTGAGGATATTTCCTTTTTCACCATAGACCTCTAAGGGCTTCCAAATATCACTTGCGCAATTCCACAAGAACTGTCCTAGAGAAAGGCTTCTTGAGGGGAAAGCTGTAACTCTGTGAGATGATTTCACAGAACACAAAAAAGTTTCTCAGAAAGCTTCTTTCTCTTTGCTATCGGAGGATATTTCCTTTGTCCCTATAGTCTTCAAAGGGAAACGAAATATCTGTTCTCAGATTCCACAATAAAAAGATTGGCAAAGAGATCCACGAAATACAGATGTAACTCTGTGAGATGAATTAACAGAACACTGAGCAGTTTCTCAGAAAGCTTCTTTCCAGATTTCATCTGAGGATATTTCCTTTTTCACAATAGACCTCTATGGGCTTCCAAATATCACTTTCCCAATTCCACAAGAACTGTCGTAGAGAAAGGCTTCTTGAGGGGAAAGGTGTAACTCTGTGAGATGATCTCACAGAACACAAAGAAGTTTATCGGAAAGCTTCTTTCTCTTTGTTATCGGAGGATATTTCCTTTGGCCCTATAGTCTTCAAAGGGAACCGAAATATCTGTTCTCAGATTCCACAGAAATAAGGCTAGCAAAGAGATCCACGAAATTCATATGTAACTCTGTGAGATGAATTAACAGAACACTAAGCAGTTTCTCAGAAAGCTTCTTTCCAGATTTCATCTGAGGATATTTCCTTTTTCACCATAGCCCTTTTTGGGCTTCCAAATATCACTTTGCCAATTCCACAACAACTGTCTTAGCGAAAGGCTTCTTGAGGGGAAAGCTGTAACTCTGTGAGATGATTTCACAGAACACAAAGAAGTTTCTCAGAAAGCTTCTTTCTCTTTATTATCGGAGGATATTTCCTTTGGCCCTATAGTCTTCTAAGGGATCCGAAATATCTGTTCTCAGATTCCACAGAAATTAGGCAAGCAAAGAGATCTACGAAATACAGATGTAACTCTGTGAGATGAATTAACAGAACACTAAGTAGTTTCTCATAAAGCTTCTTTCCAGATTTCATCTGAGGATATTTCCTTTTTCATCATAGCCCTCTATGCGCTTCCAAATATCACTTTGCCAATTCCACAAGAACTGTCTTCGCGAAAGGCTTCTGGAGGGGAAAGCTGTAACTCTGTGGGATGATTTCACAGAACACAAAGAAGTTTCTCAGAAAGCTTCTTTCCCTTTGATATCGGAGTTTATTTCCTTTGTCCCTATAGTCTTCAAAGGGATCTGAAGTATCTGTTCTCAGATACCACAGAAATAAGGCTAGCAAAGAGATCCATGAAATACAGATGTAACTCTGTGAGATGAATTAACAGAACACTAAGCAGTTTCTCGGAAACCTTCTTTCCACATTTCATCTGAGGATATTTCCTTTTTCACTTAGCCCTCTATGCGCTTCCAAATATCACTTTGCCAATTCCACAAGAACTGTCTTACAGAAAGGCTTCTTGAGGGAAAAGCTGTAACTCTGTGAGATTATTTCACAGAACACAAAGAAGTTTCTCAGAAAGCTTCTTTCCCTTTGATATCGGAGTTTATTTCCTTTGTCCCTATAGTCTTCATAGGGAAATGAATTATCTGTTCTCAGATTCCACAATAATAAGAATAGCAAAGAGATCCACGAAATACAGATGTAATTCTGTGAGATGAATTAACAGAACACTAAGCAGTTTCTCAGAAAACTTCTTTCCAGATTTCATCTGAGGATATTTCCTTTTTCACCGTAGCCCTCTTTGCGCTTCCAAATATCACTTTGACAATTCCACAAGAACTGTCTTAGCGGAAGGCTTCTTGAGGGGAAAGCTGTAACTCTGTTGCATGATTTCGCAGAACTCAAAGAAGTTTCTCAGAAAGCTTCTTTCTCTTTGTTATCGGAGGATATTTCCTTTGGCCTATAGTCTTCAAAGGGAAACGAAATATCTGTTCTCAGATTCCACAATAATAAGACTAGCAAAGACATCCACGAAATACAGATGTAACTCTGTGAGATGAATTAACAGAACACTAAGCAGTTTCTCGGAAAGCTTCTTTCCACATTTCATCTGAGGATATTTCCTTTTTCACTTAGCCCTCTATGCGCTTCCCAATATCACTTTGCCAATTCCACAAGAACTGTCTTACTGAAAGGCTTCTTGAGGGGAAAGCTGTAACTCTGTGAGATGATTTCACAGAACACAAAGAAGTTTCTCGGAAAGCTTCTTTCTCTTTGTTATCGGAGGGTATTTCCTTTTGCCCTATAGTCTTCTATGGGATCCGAAATATCTGTTCTCAGATTCCACAGAAATAAGGCTAGCAAAGAGATCCACGAAATACAGATGTAATTCTATGAGATGAATTAACAGAACACTAAGCAGTTTCTCAGAAACCTTCTTTCCACATTTCATCTGAGGATATTTCCTTTTTCACCATAGACCTCTAAGGGCTTCCAAATATCACTTGCGCAATTCCACAAGAACTGTCCTAGAGAAAGGCTTCTTAAGGGGAAAGCTGTAACTCTGTGAGATGATTTCACAGAACACAAAGAAGTTTCTCAGAAAGCTTCTTTCTCTTTGTTATCGGAGGATATTTCCTTTGGCCCTATAGTCTTCAAAGGGAAACGAAATATCTGTTCTCAGATTCCACAATAATAAGATTGGCAAAGAGATCCACGAAATACAGATGTAACTCTGTGAGATGAATTAACAGAACACTAAGCAGTTTCTCAGAAAGCTTCGTTCCAGATTTCATCTGAGGATATTTCCTTTTTCACCATAGACCTCTATGGGCTTCCAAATATCACTTTGCCAATTCCACAAGAACTGTCTTAGCGAAAGGCTTCTTGAGGGGAAAGCTGTAACTCTGTGAGATGATTTCACAGAACACAAAGAAGTTTCTCAGAAAGCTTCTTTCTCTTTGTTATCGGAGGATATTTCCTTTGGCCCTATAGTCTTCAAAGAGAACCGAAATATCTGTTCTCAGATTCCACAGAAATAAGGCTAGCAAAGAGATCCACGAAATTCATATGTAACTCTGTGAGATGAATTATCAGAACACTAAGCAGTTTCTCAGAAAGCTTCTTTCCAGATTTCATCTGAGGATATTTCCTTTTTCACCATAGCCCTTTTTGGGCTTCCAAATATCACTTTGCCAATTCCACAACAACTGTCTTAGCGAAAGGCTTCTTGAGGGGAAAGCTGTAACTCTGTGAGATGATTTCACAGAACACAAAGAAGTTTCTCAGAAAGCTTCTTTCTCTTTATTATCGGAGGATATTTCCTTTGGCCCTATAGTCTTCTAAGGGATCCGAAATATCTGTTCTCAGATTCCACAGAAATAAGGCTAGCAAAGAGATCCACGAAATACAGATGTAACTCTGTGAAATGAATTAACAGAACACTAAGCAGTTTCTCAGAAAGCTTATTTCCAGATTTCATCTGAGGATATTTCCTTTTTCATCATAGCCCTCTATGCGCTTCCAAATATCACTTTGCCAATTCCACAAGAACTGTCTTAGCGAAAGGCTTCTGGAGGTGAAAGCTGTAACTCTCTGAGATGATTTCACAGAACACAAAGAAGTTTCTCAGAAAGCTTCTTTCTCTTTGTTATCGGAGGATATTTCCTTTGGCCCTATAGTCTTCAAAGGGAAACGAAATATCTGTTCTCAGATTCCACAATAATAAGATTGGCAAAGAGATCCACGAAATACAGATGTAACTCTGTGAGATGAATTAACAGAACACTAAGCAGTTTCTCAGAAAGCTTCTTTCCAGATTTCATCTGAGGATATTTCCTTTTTCACAATAGACCTCTATGGGCTTCCAAATATCACTTTGCCAATTCCACAAGAACTGTCCTAGAGAAAGGCTTCTTGAGGGGAAAGGTGTAACTCTGTGAGATGATTTGACAGAACACAAAGAAGTTTATCGGAAAGCTTCTTACTCTTTGTTATCGGAGGATATTTCCTTTGGCCCTATAGTCTTCAAAGGGATCCGAAATATCTGTTCTCAGATTCCACAGAAATAAGGCTAGCAAAGAGATCCTCGAAATACAGATGTAACTCTGTGAGATGAATTAACAGAACACTAAGCAGTTTCTCAGAAAGCTTCTTTCCAGATTTCATCTGAGGATATTTCTTTTTCACCATAGACCTCTATGGGCTTCCAAATATCACTTTGCCAATTCCACAAGAACTGTCTTAGCGAAAGGCTTCTTGAGGGGAAAGCTGTAACTCTGTGAGATGATTTCACAGAACACAAAGAAGTTTCTCAGAAATTTTCTTTCTCTTTGTTATCTTAGGATATTTTCTTTGGCCCTATAGTCTTCAAAGGGAACCGAAATATCTGTTCTCAGATTCCACATATAAGGCTAGCAAAGAGATCCACGAAACTCATATGTAACTCTGTGAGATGAATTAACAGAACACTAAGCAGTTTCTCAGAAAGCTTCTTTCCAGATTTCATCTGAGGATATTTCCTTTTTCACCATAGCCCTCTTTGGGCTTCCAAATATCACTTTGCCAATTCCACAACAACTGTCTTAGCGAAAGGCTTCTGGAGGGGAAAGCTGTAACTCTGTGAGATGATTTCACAGAACACAAAGAAGTTTCTCAGAAAGCTTCTTTCTCTTTGTTATCGGAGGATATTTCCTTTGGCCCTATAGTCTTCTAAGGGATCCGAAATATCTGTTCTCAGATTCCACAGAAATTAGGCTAGCAAAGAGATCCACGAAATACAGATGTAACTCTGTGAGATGAATTAACAGAACACTAAGTAGTTTCTCAGAAAGCTTCTTTCCAGATTTCATCTGAGGATATTTCCTTTTTCATCATAGCCCTCTATGCGCTTCCAAATATCACTTTGCCAATTCCACAAGAACTGTCTTAGTAAAGGCTTCTGGAGGGGAAAGCTGTAACTCCGTGGGATGATTTCACAGAAAACAAAGAAGTTTCTCAGAAAGCTTCTTTCCCTTTGATATCGGAGTTTATTTCCTATGTCCCTATAGTCTTCAAAGGGATCTGAAGTATCTGTTCTCAGATTCCACAGAAATAAGGCTAGCAAAGAGATCCATGACATACAGATGTAACTCTGTGAGATGAATTAACAGAACACTAAGCAGTTTCTCGGAAAGCTTCTTTCCACATTTCATCTGAGGATATTTCCTTTTTCACTTAGCCCTCTATGCGCTTCCAAATATCACTTTGCCAATTTCACAAGAACTGTATTACAGAAAGGCTTCTTGAGGGAAAGCTGTAACTATGTGAGATTATTTCAGAGAACACAAAAAAGTTTCTCGGAAAGCTTCTTTCTCTTTGTTATCGCAGGATATTTCCTTTTGCCCTATAGTCTTCTAAGGGATCCGAAATATCTGTTCTCAGATTCCACAGAAATAAGGCTAGCAAAGAGATCCACGAAATACAGATGTAATTCTGTGAGATGAATTAACAGAACACTAAGCAGTTTTCAGAAACCTTCTTTCCACATTTCATCTGAGGATATTTTCTTTTTCACCATAGACCACTAAGGGCTTCCAAATATCACTTGCCCAATTCCACAAGAACTGTCCTAGAGAAAGGCTTCTTGAGGGGAAAGCTATAACTCTGTGAGATGATTTCACAGAACACAAAGAAGTTTCTCGGAAAGCTTCTTTCTCTTTGTTATCGGAGGATATTTCCTTTGGTCCTATAGTCTTCAAAGGGATCCGAAATATCTGTTCTCAGATTCCACAGAAATAAGGCTAGCAAAGAAATTCACGAAATACAGATGTAAGTCTGTGAGATGAATTAACAGAACATTAAGCAGTTTCTCAGAAAGCTTCTTTCCAGATTTCATCTGAGGATATTTCCTTTTTCACCATTGCCCTCTATGCGCTTCCAAATATCACTTTGCCAATTCCACAAGAACTGTCTTAGTGGAAGGCTTCTTGAGGGGAAAGCTGTAACACTGTTGGATGATTTCACAGAACACAAAGAAGTTTCTCAGAAATTTTCTTTCTCTTTGTTATCGGAGGATATTTCCTTTGGCCTATAGTCTTGAAAGGGAAATGAAATATCTGTTCTCAGATTCCACAATAATAAGACTATCAAAGAGATCCACGAAATACAGATGTAATTCTGTGAGATGAATTAACAGAACACTAAGCAGTTTCTCAGAAAACTTCTTTCCAGATTTCATCTGAGGATATTTCCTTTTTCACCGTAGCCCTATATGCGCTTCCAAATATCACTTTGACAATTCCACAAGAACTGTCTTAGCGGAAGGCTTCTTGAGGGGAAAGCTGTAACTCTGTTGGATGATTTCGCAGAACTCAAAGAAGTTTCTCAGAAATTTTCTTTCTCTTTGTTATCGGAGGATATTTCCTTTGCCCTATAGTCTTCATAGGGAAATGAAATATCTGTTCTCAGATTCCACAATAATAAGACTAGCAAAGAGATCCACGAAATACAGATGTAATTCTGTGAGATGAATTAACAGAACACTAAGCAGTTTCTCAGAAAAGTTCTTTCCAGATTTCATCTGAGGATATTTCCTTTTTCACCGTAGCCCTCTATGCGCTTCCAAATATCACTTTGACAATTCCACAAGAACTGTCTTAGCGGAAGGCTTCTTGAGGGGAAAGCTGTAACTCTGTTGGATGATTTCGCAGAACTCAAAGAAGTTTCTCAGAAAGCTTCTTTCTCTTTGTTATCGGAGGATATTTCCTTTGGCCTATAGTCTTCAAAGGGAAACGAAATATCTGTTCTCAGATTCCACAATAATAAGACTAGCAAAGAGATCCACGAAATACAGATGTAACTCTGTGAGATGAATTAACAGAACACTAAGCAGTTTCTCGGAAAGCTTCTTTCCACATTTCATCTGAGGATATTTCCTTTTTCACTTAGCCCTCTATGCGCTTCCAAATATCACTTTGCCAATTCCACAAGAACTGTCTTAGCGAAAGGCTTCTGGAGGGGAAAGCTGTAACTCTATGAGATGAGTTCACAGAACACAAAGAAGTTTCTCAGAAAGCTTCTTTCTCTTTGTTATCGGAGGATATTTCCTTTGGCCCTATAGTCTTCAAAGGGAAACGAAATATCTGTTCTCAGATTCCACAATAATAAGATTGGCAAAGAGATCCACGAAATACAGATGTAACTCTGTGAGATGAATTAACAGAACACTAAGCAGTTTCTCAGATAGCTTCTGTCCAGATTTCATCTGAGGATACTTCCTTTTTTACCATAGACCTCTATGGGCTTCCAAATATCACTTTCCCAATTGCACAAGAACTGTCCTAGAGAAAGGCTTCTTGAGGGGAAAGCTGTAACTCTGTGAGATGATTTCACAGAACACAAAGAAGTTTCTCGGAAAGCTTCTTTCTCTTTGTTATCGGAGGATATTTCCTTTGGCCCTATAGTCTTGTACGGGATCCGAAATATCTGTTCTCAGATTCCACAGAAATAAGGCTAGCAAAGAGATCCACGAAATACAGATGTAACTCTGTGAGATGAAGTAACAGAACACTAAGCAGTTTCTCAGAAAGCTTCTTTCCAGATTTCATCTGAGGATATTTCCTTTTTCACCGTAGCCCTCTATGGGCTTCCAAATATCACTTTCCCAATTCCACAAGAACTGTCGTAGAGAAAGGCTTCTGGAGGGGAAAGCTGTAACTCTGTGAGATGATTTCACAGAACACAAAGAAGTTTCTCAGAAAGCTTCTTTCTCTTTGTTATCGGAGGATATTTCCTTTGGACCTATAGTCTTCTGAGGGATCCGAAATATCTGTTCTCAGATTCCACAGAAATAAGGCTAGCAAAGAGATCCATGAAATACAGATGTAATTCTGTGAGATGAATTAACAGAACACTAAGCAGTTTCTCAGAAACCTTCTTTCCACATTTCATCTGAGGATATTTCCTTTTTCACCATAGACCTCTAAGGGCTTCCAAATATCACTTGCGCAATTCCACAAGAACTGTCCTAGAGAAAGGCTTCTTGAGGGGGAAGCTGTAACTCTGTGAGATGATTTCACAGAACACAAAGAAGTTTCTCAGAAAGCTTCTTTCTCTTTGCTATCGGAGGATATTTCCTTTGTCCCTATAGTCTTCAAAGGGAAACGAAATATCTGTTCTCAGATTCCACAATAAAAAGATTGGCAAAGAGATCCACGAAATACAGATGTAACTCTGTGAGATGAATTAACAGAACACTGAGCAGTTTCTCAGAAAGCTTCTTTCCAGATTTCATCTGAGGATATTTCCTTTTTCACAATAGACCTCTATGGGCTTCCAAATATCACTTTCCCAATTCCACAAGAACTGTCGTAGAGAAAGACTTCTTGAGGGGAAAGGTGTAACTCCGTGAGATGATCTCACAGAACACAAAGAAGTTTATCGGAAAGCTTCTTTCTCTTTGTTATCGGAGGATATTTCCTTTGGCCCTATAGTCTTCAAAGGGAACCGAAATATCTGTTCTCAGATTCCACAGAAATAAGGCTAGCAAAGAGATCCACGAAATTCATATGTAACTCTGTGAGATGAATTAACAGAACACTAAGCAGTTTCTCAGAAAGCTTCTTTCCAGATTTCATCTGAGGATATTTCCTTTTTCACCATAGCCCTTTTTGGGCTTCCAAATATCACTTTGCCAATTCCACAACAACTGTCTTAGCGAAAGGCTTCTTGAGGGGAAAGCTGTAACTCTGTGAGATGATTTCACAGAACACAAAGAAGTTTCTCAGAAAGCTTCTTTCTCTTTATTATCGGAGGATATTTCCTTTGGCCCTATAGTCTTCTAAGGGATCCGAAATATCTGTTCTCAGATTCCACAGAAATAAGGCTAGCAAAGAGATCCACGAAATACAGATGTAACTCTGTGAAATGAATTAACAGAACACTAAGCAGTTTCTCAGAAAGCTTATTTCCAGATTTCATCTGAGGATATTTCCTTTTTCATCATAGCCCTCTATGCGCTTCCAAATATCACTTTGCCAATTCCACAAGAACTGTCTTAGCGAAAGGCTTCTGGAGGTGAAAGCTGTAACTCTCTGAGATGATTTCACAGAACACAAAGAAGTTTCTCAGAAAGCTTCTTTCTCTTTGTTATCGGAGGATATTTCCTTTGGCCCTATAGTCTTCAAAGGGAAACGAAATATCTGTTCTCAGATTCCACAATAATAAGATTGGCAAAGAGATCCACGAAATACAGATGTAACTCTGTGAGATGAATTAACAGAACACTAAGCAGTTTCTCAGAAAGCTTCTTTCCAGATTTCATCTGAGGATATTTCTTTTTCACCATAGACCTCTATGGGCTTCCAAATATCACTTTGCCAATTCCACAAGAACTGTCTTAGCGAAAGGCTTCTTGAGGGGAAAGCTGTAACTCTGTGAGATGATTTCACAGAACACAAAGAAGTTTCTCAGAAAGCTTCTTTCTCTTTGTTATCGGAGGTTGTTTCCTTTGGCCCTAGAGTCTTCAAAGGGAACCGAAATATCTGTTCTCAGATTCCACAGAAATAAGGCTAGCAAAGAAATCCACGAAACTCATATGTAACTCTGTGAGATGAAGTAACAGAACACTAAGCAGTTTCTCAGAAAGCTTCTTTCCAGATTTCATCTGAGGATATTTCCTTTTTCACCATAGCCCTCTTTGGGCTTCCAAATATCACTTTGCCAATTCCACAACAACTGTCTTAGCGAAAGGCTTCTTGAGGGGAAAGCTGTAACTCTGTCAGATGATTTCACAGAACACAAAGAAGTTTCTCAGAAAGCTTCTTTCTCTTTGTTATCGGAGGATATTTCCTTTGGCCCTATAGTCTTCTAAGGGATCCGAAATATCTGTTCTCAGATTCCACAGAAATTAGGCAAGCAAAGAGATCTACGAAATACAGATGTAACTCTGTGAGATGAATTAACAGAACACTAAGTAGTTTCTCATAAAGCTTCTTTCCAGATTTCATCTGAGGATATTTCCTTTTTCATCATAGCCCTCTATGCGCTTCCAAATATCACTTTGCCAATTCCACAAGAACTGTCTTCGCGAAAGGCTTCTGGAGGGGAAAGCTGTAACTCTGTGGGATTATTTCACAGAACACAAAGAAGTTTCTCAGAAAGCTTCTTTCCCTTTGATATCGGAGTTTATTTCCTTTGTCCCTATAGTCTTCAAAGGGATCTGAAGTATCTGTTCTCAGATACCACAGAAATAAGGCTAGCAAAGAGATCCATGAAATACAGATGTAACTCTGTGAGATGAATTAACAGAACACTAAGCAGTTTCTCGGAAACCTTCTTTCCACATTTCATCTGAGGATATTTCCTTTTTCACTTAGCCCTCTATGCGCTTCCAAATATCACTTTGCCAATTCCACAAGAACTGTCTTACAGAAAGGCTTCTTGAGGGAAAAGCTGTAACTCTGTGAGATTATTTCACAGAACACAAAGAAGTTTCTCAGAAAGCTTCTTTCCCTTTGATATCGGAGTTTATTTCCCTTGTCCCTATAGTCTTCATAGGGAAATGAATTATCTGTTCTCAGATTCCACAATAATAAGAATAGCAAAGAGATCCACGAAATACAGATGTAATTCTGTGAGATGAATTAACAGAACACTAAGCAGTTTCTCAGAAAACTTCTTTCCAGATTTCATCTGAGGATATTTCCTTTTTCACCGTAGCCCTCTATGCGCTTCCAAATATCACTTTGACAATTCCACAAGAACTGTCTTAGCGGAAGGCTTCTTGAGGGGAAAGCTGTAACTCTGTTGCATGATTTCGCAGAACTCAAAGAAGTTTCTCAGAAAGCTTCTTTCTCTTTGTTATCGGAGGATATTTCCTTTGGCCTATAGTCTTCAAAGGGAAACGAAATATCTGTTCTCAGATTCCACAATAATAAGACTAGCAAAGACATCCACGGAATACAGATGTAACTCTGTGAGATGAATTAACAGAACACTAAGCAGTTTCTTGGAAAGCTTCTTTCCACATTTCATCTGAGGATATTTCCTTTTTCACTTAGCCCTCTATGCGCTTCCAAATATCACTTTGCCAATTCCACAAGAACTGTCTTACTGAAAGGCTTCTTGAGGGGAAAGCTGTAACTCTGTGAGATGATTTCACAGAACACAAAGAAGTTTCTCGGAAAGCTTCTTTCTCTTTGTTATCGGAGGGTATTTCCTTTTGCCCTATAGTCTTCTATGGGATCCGAAATATCTGTTCTCAGATTCCACAGAAATAAGGCTAGCAAAGAGATCCACGAAATACAGATGTAATTCTATGAGATGAATTAACAGAACACTAAGCAGTTTCTCAGAAACCTTCTTTCCACATTTCATCTGAGGATATTTCCTTTTTCACCATAGACCTCTGAGGGCTTCCAAATATCACTTGCGCAATTCCACAAGAACTGTCCTAGAGAAAGGCTTCTTAAGGGGAAAGCTGTAACTCTGTGAGATGATTTCACAGAACACAAAGAAGTTTCTCAGAAAGCTTCTTTCTCTTTGTTATCGGAGGATATTTCCTTTGGCCCTATAGTCTTCAAAGGGATCCGAAATATCTGTTCTCAGATTCCACAGAAATAAGGCTAGCAAAGAGATCCTCGAAATACAGATGTAACTCTGTGAGATGAATTAACAGAACACTAAGCAGTTTCTCAGAAAGCTTCTTTCCAGATTTCATCTGAGGATATTTCTTTTTCACCATAGACCTCTATGGGCTTCCAAATATCACTTTGCCAATTCCACAAGAACTGTCTTAGCGAAAGGCTTCTTGAGGGGAAAGCTGTAACTCTGTGAGATGATTTCACAGAACACAAAGAAGTTTCTCAGAAAGCTTCTTTCTCTTTGTTATCTTAGGATATTTTCTTTGGCCCTATAGTCTTCAAAGGGAACCGAAATATCTGTTCTCAGATTCCACATAAATAAGGCTAGCAAAGAGATCCACGAAACTCATATGTAACTCTGTGAGATGAATTAACAGAACACTAAGCAGTTTCTCAGAAAGCTTCTTTCCAGATTTCATCTGAGGATATTTCCTTTTTCACCATAGCCCTCTTTGGGCTTCCAAATATCACTTTGCCAATTCCACAACAACTGTCTTAGCGAAAGGCTTCTGGAGGGGAAAGCTGTAACTCTGTGAGATGATTTCACAGAACACAAAGAAGTTTCTCAGAAAGCTTCTTTCTCTTTGTTATCGGAGGATATTTCCTTTGGCCCTATAGTCTTCTAAGGGATCCGAAATATCTGTTCTCAGATTCCACAGAAATAAGGCTAGCAAAGAGATCCACGAAATACAGATGTAACTCTGTGAGATGAATTAACAGAACACTAAGTAGTTTCTCAGAAAGCTTCTTTCCAGATTTCATCTGAGGATATTTCCTTTTTCATCATAGCCCTCTATGCGCTTCCAAATATCACTTTGCCAATTCCACAAGAACTGTCTTAGTAAAGGCTTCTGGAGGGGAAAGCTGTAACTCCGTGGGATGATTTCACAGAAAACAAAGAAGTTTCTCAGAAAGCTTCTTTCCCTTTGATATCGGAGTTTATTTCCTATGTCCCTATAGTCTTCAAAGGGATCTGAAGTATCTGTTCTCAGATTCCACAGAAATAAGGCTAGCAAAGAGATCCATGACATACAGATGTAACTCTGTGAGATGAATTAACAGAACACTAAGCAGTTTCTCGGAAAGCTTCTTTCCACATTTCATCTGAGGATATTTCCTTTTTCACTTAGCCCTCTATGCGCTTCCAAATATCACTTTGCCAATTTCACAAGAACTGTATTACAGAAAGGCTCTTGAGGGAAAGCTGTAACTATGTGAGATTATTTCAGAGAACACAAAAAAGTTTCTCGGAAAGCTTCTTTTTCTTTGTTATCGCAGGATATTTCCTTTTGCCCTATAGTCTTCTAAGGGATCCGAAATATCTGTTCTCAGATTCCACAGAAATAAGGCTAGCAAAGAGATCCACGAAATACAGATGTAATTCTGTGAGATGAATTAACAGAACACTAAGCAGTTTTCAGAAACCTTCTTTCCACATTTCATCTGAGGATATTTTCTTTTTCACCATAGACCACTAAGGGCTTCCAAATATCACTTGCCCAATTCCACAAGAACTGTCCTAGAGAAAGGCTTCTTGAGGGGAAAGCTGTAACTCTGTGAGATGATTTCACAGAACACAAAGAAGTTTCTCGGAAAGCTTCTTTCTCTTTGTTATCGGAGGATATTTCCTTTGGTCCTATAGTCTTCAAAGGGATCCGAAATATCTGTTCTCAGATTCCACAGAAATAAGGCTAGCAAAGAAATTCACGAAATACAGATGTAAGTCTGTGAGATGAATTAACAGAACATTAAGCAGTTTCTCAGAAAGCTTCTTTCCAGATTTCATCTGAGGATATTTCCTTTTTCACCATTGCCCTCTATGCGCTTCCAAATATCACTTTGCCAATTCCACAAGAACTGTCTTAGTGGAAGGCTTCTTGAGGGGAAAGCTGTAACACTGTTGGATGATTTCACAGAACACAAAGAAGTTTCTCAGAAATTTTCTTTCTCTTTGTTATCGGAGGATATTTCCTTTGGCCTATAGTCTTGAAAGGGAAATGAAATATCTGTTCTCAGATTCCACAATAATAAGACTATCAAAGAGATCCACGAAATACAGATGTAATTCTGTGAGATGAATTAACAGAACACTAAGCAGTTTCTCAGAAAACTTCTTTCCAGATTTCATCTGAGGATATTTCCTTTTTCACCGTAGCCCTATATGCGCTTCCAAATATCACTTTGACAATTCCACAAGAACTGTCTTAGCGGAAGGCTTCTTGAGGGGAAAGCTGTAACTCTGTTGGATGATTTCGCAGAACTCAAAGAAGTTTCTCAGAAATTTTCTTTCTCTTTGTTATCGGAGGATATTTCCTTTGCCCTATAGTCTTCATAGGGAAATGAAATATCTGTTCTCAGATTCCACAATAATAAGACTAGCAAAGAGATCCACGAAATACAGATGTAATTCTGTGAGATGAATTAACAGAACACTAAGCAGTTTCTCAGAAAAGTTCTTTCCAGATTTCATCTGAGGATATTTCCTTTTTCACCGTAGCCCTCTATGCGCTTCCAATTATCACTTTGACAATTCCACAAGAACTGTCTTAGCGGAAGGCTTCTTGAGGGGAAAGCTGTAACTCTGTTGGATGATTTCGCAGAACTCAAAGAAGTTTCTCAGAAAGCTTCTTTCTCTTTGTTATCGGAGGATATTTCCTTTGGCCTATAGTCTTCAAAGGGAAACGAAATATCTGTTCTCAGATTCCACAATAATAAGATTGGCAAAGAGATCCACGAAATACAGATGTAACTCTGTGAGATGAATTAACAGAACACTAAGCAGTTTCTCAGATAGCTTCTGTCCAGATTTCATCTGAGGATACTTCCTTTTTTACCATAGACCTCTACGGGCTTCCAAATATCACTTTCCCAATTGCACAAGAACTGTCCTAGAGAAAGGCTTCTTGAGGGGAAAGCTGTAACTCTGTGAGATGATTTCACAGAACACAAAGAAGTTTCTCGGAAAGCTTCTTTCTCTTTGTTATCGGAGGATATTTCCTTTGGCCCTATAGTCTTGTAAGGGATCCGAAATATCTGTTCTCAGATTCCACAGAAATAAGGCTAGCAAAGAGATCCACGAAATACAGATGTAACTCTGTGAGATGAAGTAACAGAACACTAAGCAGTTTCTCAGAAAGCTTCTTTCCAGATTTCATCTGAGGATATTTCCTTTTTCACCGTAGCCCTCTATGGGCTTCCAAATATCACTTTCCCAATTCCACAAGAACTGTCGTAGAGAAAGGCTTCTGGAGGGGAAAGCTGTAACTCTGTGAGAGGATTTCACAGAACACAAAGAAGTTTCTCGGAAAGCTTCTTTCTCTTTGTTATCGGAGGATATTTCCTTTGGCCCTATAGTCTTCAAAGGGAAACGAAATATCTACTCTCAGATTCCACAATAGTAAGATTGTAAAAGAGATTCACGAAATACAGATGTAACTCTGTGAGATGAATTAACAGAACACTAAGCAGTTTCTCGGAAAGCTTCTTTCCACATTTCATCTGAGGACATTTCCTTTTTCACTTAGCCCTCTATGCGCTTCCAAATATCACTTTGCCAATTCCACAAGAACTGCCTTATCGAAAGGCTTCTTGAGGGGAAAGCTTTAACTCTGTGAGATTATTTCACAGAACACAAAGAAGTTTCTCAGAAAGCTTCTTTCTCTTTGTTATCGGAGGATATTTCCTTTGGACCTATAGTCTTCTGAGGGATCCGAAATATCTGTTCTCAGATTCCACAGAAATAAGGCTAGCAAAGAGATCCATGAAATACAGATGTAATTCTGTGAGATGAATTAACAGAACACTAAGCAGTTTCTCAGAAACCTTCTTTCCACATTTCATCTGAGGATATTTCCTTTTTCACCATAGACCTCTAAGGGCTTCCAAATATCACTTGCGCAATTCCACAAGAACTGTCCTAGAGAAAGGCTTCTTGAGGGGAAAGCTGTAACTCTGTGAGATGATTTCACAGAACACAAAGAAGTTTCTCAGAAAGCTTCTTTCTCTTTGTTATCGGAGGATATTTCCTTTGGACCTATAGTCTTCTGAGGGATCCGAAATATCTGTTCTCAGATTCCACAGAAATAAGGCTAGCAAAGAGATCCATGAAATACAGATGTAATTCTGTGAGATGAATTAACAGAACACTAAGCAGTTTCTCAGAAACCTTCTTTCCACATTTCATCTGAGGATATTTCCTTTTTCACCATAGACCTCTAAGGGCTTCCAAATATCACTTGCGCAATTCCACAAGAACTGTCCTAGAGAAAGGCTTCTTGAGGGGAAAGCTGTAACTCTGTGAGATGATTTCACAGAACACAAAGAAGTTTCTCAGAAAGCTTCTTTCTCTTTGCTATCGGAGGATATTTCCTTTGTCCCTATAGTCTTCAAAGGGAAACGAAATATCTGTTCTCAGATTCCACAATAAAAAGATTGGCAAAGAGATCCACGAAATACAGATGTAACTCTGTGAGATGAATTAACAGAACACTGAGCAGTTTCTCAGAAAGCTTCTTTCCAGATTTCATCTGAGGATATTTCCTTTTTCACAATAGACCTCTATGGGCTTCCAAATATCACTTTCCCAATTCCACAAGAACTGTCGTAGAGAAAGGCTTCTTGAGGGGAAAGGTGTAACTCTGTGAGATGATCTCACAGAACACAAAGAAGTTTATCGGAAAGCTTCTTTCTCTTTGTTATCGGAGGATATTTCCTTTGGCCCTATAGTCTTCAAAGGGATCTGAAGTATCTGTTCTCAGATTCCACAGAAATAAGGCTAGCAACGAGATCCACGAAATACAGATGTAACTCTGTGAGATGAATTAACAGAACACTAAGCAGTTTCTCAGAAAGCTTCTTTCCAGATTTCATCTGAGGATATTTCCTTTTTCACCATAGCCCTCTATGGGCTTCCTAATATCATTTTGCAATTCCACAAGAACTGTCTTAGCGAAAGGCTTCTGGAGGGGAAAGCTGCAACTCTGTGAGATGATTTCACAGAACACAAAGAAGTTTCTCGGAAAGCTTCTTTCTCTTTGTTATCGGAGGATATTTCCTTTGGCCCTATAGTCTTCAAAGGGAAACGAAATATCTGTTCTCAGATTCCACAATAATAAGATTGGCAAAGAGATCCACGAAATACAGATGTAACTCTGTGAGATGAATTAACAGAACACTAAGCATTTTCTCAGAAAGCTTCTTTCCAGATTTCATCTGAGGATATTTCCTTTTTCACAATAGACCTCTATGGGCTTCCAAATATCACTTTGCCCATTCCACAAGAACTGTCTTAGCGAAAGGCTTCTTGAGGGGAAAGCTGTAACTCTGTGAGATGATTTCACAGAACACAAAGAAGTTTCTCAGAAAGCTTCTTTCTCTTTGTTATCGGAGGATATTTCCTTTGGACCTATAGTCTTCTGAGGGATCCGAAATATCTGTTCTCAGATTCCACAGAAATAAGGCTAGCAAAGAGATCCACGAAATACAGATGTAATTCTGTGAGATGAATTAACAGAACACTAAGCAGTTTCTCAGAAACCTTCTTTCCACATTTCATCTGAGGATATTTCCTTTTTCAACATAGACCTCTAAGGGCTTCCAAATATCACTGGCGCAATTCCACAAGAACTGTCCTAGAGAAAGGCTTCTTGAGGGGAAAGCTGTAACTCTGTGAGATGATTTCACAGAACACAAAGAAGTTTCTCAGACAGCTTCTTTCTCTTTGTTATCGGAGGATATTTCCTTTGGCCCTATAGTCTTCAAAGGGAAACGAAATATCTGTTCTCAGATTCCACAATAATAAGATTGGCAAAGAGATCCACGAAATACAGATGTAACTCTGTGAGATGAATTAACAGAACACTAAGCAGTTTCTCAGAAAGCTTGTTTCCAGATTTCATCTGAGGATATTTCCTTTTTCACAATAGACCTCTATGGGCTTCCAAATATCACTTTCAAAATTCCACAAGAACTGTCGTAGAGAAAGGCTTCTTGAGGGGAAAGGTGTAACTCTGTGAGATGATCTCACAGAACACAAAGAAGTTTATCGGAAAGCTTCTTTCTCTTTGTTATCGGAGGATATTTCCTTTGGCACTATAGTCTTCAAAGGGATCTGAAATATCTGTTCTCAGATTCCACAGAAATAAGGCTAGCAAAGAGATCCACGAAATACAGATGTAACTCTGTGAGATGAATTAACAGAACACTAAGCAGTTTCTCAGAAAGCTTCTTTCCAGATTTCATCTGAGGATGTTTCCTTTTTCACCATAGACCTCTATGGGCTTCCAAATATCACTTTCCCAATTGCACAAGAACTGTCCTAGAGAAAGGCTTCTTGAGGGGAAAGCTGTAACTCTGTGAGATGATTTCACAGAACACAAAGAAGTTTCTCGGAAAGCTTCTTTCTCTTTGTTATCGGAGGATATTTCCTTTGGCCCTATAGTCTTCAAAGGGATCCGAAATATCTGTTCTCAGATTCCACAGATATAAGGCTAGCAAAGAGATCCACGAAATACAGATGTAACTCTGTGAGATAAATTCACAGAACACTAAGCAGTTTCTCAGAAAACTTCTTTCCAGATTTCATCTGAGGATATTTCCTTTTTCACCGTAGCCCTCTATGCGCTTCCAAATATCACTTTGACGATTCCACAAGAACTGTCTTAGCGGAAGGCTTCTTGAGGGTAAAGCTGTAACTCTGTTGGATTATTTCGCAGAACTCAAAGAAGTTTCTCAGAAAGCTTCTTTCTCTTTGTTATCGGAGAATATTTCCTTTGGCCTATAGTCTTCAAAGGGAAACGAAATATCTGTTCTCAGATTCCACAATAATAAGACTAGAAAAGAGATCCACGAAATACAGATGTAACCCTGTGAGATGAATTAACAGAACACTAAGCAGTTTCTCGGAAAGCTTCTTTCCACATTTCATCGGAGGATATTTCCTTTTTCACTTAGCCCTCTGTGCGCTTCCAAATATCACTTTGCCAATTCCACCAGAACTGTCTTACCGAACGGCTTCTTGAGGGAAAAGCTGTAACTCTGTGAGATTATTTCACAGAACACAAAAAAGTTTCTCGGAAAGCTTCTTTCTCTTTGTTATCGGAGGATATTTCCTTTTGCCCTATAGTCTTCTAAGGGATCTGAAATATCTGTTCTCAGATTCCACAGAAATAAGGCTAGCAAAGAGATCCACGAAATACAGATGTAATTCTGTGAGATGAATTAACAGAACACTAAGCAGTTTCTCAGAAACCTTCTTTCCACATTTCATCTGAGGATATTTCCTTTTTCAACATTGACCTCTAAGGGCTTCCAAATATCACTTGCCCAATTCCACAAGAACTGTCCTAGAGAAAGGCTTCTTGAGGGGAAAGCTGTAACTCTGTGAGATGATTTCACAGAACACAAAGAAGTTTCTGGGAAAGCTTCTTTCTCTTTGTTATCGGAGGATATTTCCTTTGGCCCTATAGTCTTCAAAGGGATCCGAAATATCTGTTCTCAGATTCCACAGAAATAAGGCTAGCAAAGAGATCCACGAAATACAGATGTAACTCTGTGAGATGAATTAACAGAACACTAAGCAGTTTCTCAGAAAGCTTCTTTCCAGATTTCATCTGAGGATATTTCCTTTTTCACCATTGCCCTCTATGCGCTTCCAAATATCACTTTGCCAATTCCACAAGAACTGTCTTAGCGGAAGGCTTCTTGAGGGGAAAGCTGTAACTCTGTTGGATGATTTCACAGAACACAAAGAAGTTTCTCAGAAATTTTCTTTCTCTTTGTTATCGGAGGATATTTCCTTTGGCCTATAGTCTTCATAGGGAAAAGAAATATCTGTTCTCAGATTCCACAATAATAAGACTAGCAAAGATATCCACGAAATACAGATGTAATTCTGTGAGATGAATTAACAGAACACTAAGGAGTTTCTCAGAAAACTTCTTTCCAGATTTCATCTGAGGATATTTCCTTTTTCACCGTAGCCCTCTATGCGCTTCCAAATATCACTTTGACAATTCCACAAGAACTGTCTTAGCGGAAGGCTTCTTGAGGGGAAAGCTGTAACTCTGTTGGATGATTTCGCAGAACTCAAAGAAGTTTCTCAGAAAGCTTCTTTCTCTTTGTTATCGGAGGATATTTCCTTTGGCCTATAGTCTTCAAAGGGAAACGAAATATCTGTTCTCAGATTTCACAATAATAAGACTAGCAAAGAGATCAACGAAATACAGATGTAACTCTGTGAGACGAATTAACAGAACACTAAGGAGTTTCTCGGAAAGTTTCTTTCCACATTTCATCTGAGGATATTTCCTTTTTCACTTAGCCCACTATGGGCTTCCAAATATCACTTTGCAAATTCCACAAGCACTGTCTTACCGAAAGGCTTCTTGAGGGGAAAGCTGTAACTCTGTGAGATTATTTCACAGAACACAAAGAAGTTTCTCGGAAAGCTTCTTTCTCTTTGTTATCGGAGGATATTTCCTTTGGTCCTATAGTCTTCAAAGGGATCCGAAATATCTGTTCTCAGATTCCACAGAAATAAGGCTAGCAAAGAGATCCACGAAATAGAGATGTAATTCTGTGAGATGAATTAACAGAACACAAAGCAATTTCTCAGAAACCTTCTTTCCACATTTCATCTGAGGATATTTCATTTTTCACCATAGACCTCTAAGGGCTTCCAAATATCACATGCGCAATTCCACAAGAACTGTCCTAGAGAAAGGCTTCTTGAGGGGAAAGCTGTAACTCTGTGAGATGATTTCACACAACACAAAGAAGTTTATCGGAAAGCTTCTTTCTCTTTGTTATCGGAGGATATTTCCTTTGGCCCTATAGTCTTCAAAGGGATCCGAAATATCTGCTCTCAGATTCCACAGAAATAAGGCTAGCAAAGAGATCCACGAAATACAGATGTAACTCTGTGAGATGAATTAACAGAACACTAAGCAGTTTCTGAGAAAGCTTCTTTCCAGATTTCATCTGAGGATATTTCCTTTTTCACCACAGACCTCTGTGGGCTTCCAAATATCACTTTGCCAATTCCACAAGAACTATCTTAGCGAAAGGCTTCCTGAGGGGAAAGCTGTAACTCTGTGAGATGATTTCACAGAACACAAAGGAGTTTCTCAGAAAGCTTCTTTCTTTTTGTTATCGGAGGATATTTCCTTTGGCCCTATAGTCTTCAGAGGGAACCGAAATATCTGTTCTCAGATTCCACAGAAATAAGGCTAGCAAAGAGATTCACGAAATTCATATGTAAGTCTGTGAGATGAATTAACAGAACACTAAGCAGTTTCTCAGAAAACTTCTTTCCAGATTTCATCTGAGGATATTTCCTTTTTCACCATAGCCCTCTTTGGGCTTCCAAATATCACTTTGCCAATTCCACAACAACCGTCTTAGCGAAAGGCTTCTTGAGGGGAAAGCTGTAACTCTGTGAGATGATTTCACAGAACACAAAGAAGTTTCTCAGAAAGCTTCTTTCTCTTTGTTATCGGAGGATATTTCCTTTGGCCCTATAGTCTTCTAAGGGATCCGAAATATCTGTTCTCATATTCCACAGAAATAAGGCTAGCAAGGAGATCCACGAAATACAGATGTAACTCTGTGAGATGAATTAACAGAACACTAAGCAGTTTCTCAGAAAGGTTCTTTACAGATTTCATCTGAGGATATTTCCTTTTTCACCATTGCCCTCTATGCGCTTCCAAATATCACTTTGCCAATTCCACAAGAACTGTCTTAGCGGAAGGCTTCTTGAGGGGAAAGCTGTAACTCTGTTGGATGATTTCACAGAACACAAAGAAGTTTCTCAGAAATTTTCTTTCAATTTGTTATCGGAGGATATTTCCTTTGGCCTATAGTCTTCATAGGGATCCGAAATATCTGTTCTCAGATTCCACAATAATAAGACTAGCAAAGAGATCCACGAAATACAGATGTAACTCTGTGAGATAAATTCACAGAACACTAAGCAGTTTCTCAGAAAACTTCTTTCCAGATTTCATCTGAGGATATTTCCTTTTTCACCGTAGCCCTCTATGCGCTTCCAAATATCACTTTGACGATTCCACAAGAACTGTCTTAGCGGAAGGCTTCTTGAGGGGAAAGCTGTAACTTTGTTGGATGATTTCGCAGAACTCAAAGAAGTTTCTCAGAAAGCTTCTTTCTCTTTGTTATCGGAGGATATTTCCTTTGGCCTATAGTCTTCAAAGGGAAACGAAATATCTGTTCTCAGATTCCACAATAATAAGACTAGAAAAGAGATCCACGAAATACAGATGTAACCCTGTGAGATGAATTAACAGAACACTAAGCAGTTTCTCGGAAAGCTTCTTTCCACATTTCATCTGAGGATATTTCCTTTTTCACTTAGCCCTCTGTGCGCTTCCAAATATCACTTTGCCAATTCCACCAGAACTGTCTTACCGAAAGGCTTCTTGAGGGAAAAGCTGTAACTCTGTGAGATTATTTCACAGAACACAAAAAAGTTTCTCGGAAAGCTTCTTTCCCTTTGTTATCGGAGGATATTTCCTTTTGCCCTATAGTCTTCTAAGGGATCCGAAATATCTCTTCTCAGATTCCACAGAAATAAGGCTAGCAAAGAGATCCACGAAATACAGATGTAATTCTGTGAGATGAATTAACAGAACACTAAGCAGTTTCTCAGAAACCTTCTTTCCACATTTCATCTGAGGATATTTCCTTTTTCAACATTGACCTCTAAGGGCTTCCAAATATCACTTGCCCAATTCCACAAGAACTGTCCTAGAGAAAGGCTTCTTGAGGGGAAAGCTGTAACTCTGTGAGATGATTTCACAGAACACAAAGAAGTTTCTGGGAAAGCTTCTTTCTCTTTGTTATCGGAGGATATTTCCTTTGGCCCTATAGTCTTAAAAGTGATCCGAAATATCTGTTCTCAGATTCCACAGAAATAAGGCTAGCAAAGAGATCCACGAAATACAGATGTAACTCTGTGAGATGAATTAACAGAACACTAAGCAGTTTCTCAGAAAGCTTCTTTCCAGATTTCATCTGAGGATATTTCCTTTTTCACCATTGCCCTCTATGCGCTTCCAAATATCACTTTGCCAATTCCACAACAACTGTCTTAGCGAAAGGCTTCTTGAGGGGAAAGCTGTAACTCTGTCAGATGATTTCACAGAACACAAAGAAGTTTCTCAGAAATTTTCTTTCTCTTTGTTATCGGAGGATATTTCCTTTGGCCTATAGTCTTCATAGGGAAATGAAATATCTGTTCTCAGATTCCACAATAATAAGACTAGCAAAGATATCCACGAAATACAGATGTAATTCTGTGAGATGAATTAACAGAACACTAAGGAGTTTCTCAGAAAACTTCTTTCCAGATTTCATCTGAGGATATTTCCTTTTTCACCGTAGCCCTCTATGCGCTTCCAAATATCACTTTGACAATTCCACAAGAACTGTCTTAGCGGAAGGCTTCTTGAGGGGAAAGCTGTAACTCTGTTGGATGATTTCGCAGAACTCAAAGAAGTTTCTCAGAAAGCTTCTTTCTCTTTGTTATCGGAGGATATTTCCTTTGGCCTATAGTCTTCAAAGGGAAACGAAATATCTGTTCTCAGATTTCACAATAATAAGACTAGCAAAGAGATCAACGAAATACAGATGTAACTCTGTGAGACGAATTAACAGAACACTAAGGAGTTTCTCGGAAAGTTTCTTTCCACATTTCATCTGAGGATATTTCCTTTTTCACTTAGCCCACTATGGGCTTCCAAATATCACTTTGCCAATTCCACAAGCACTGTCTTACCGAAAGGCTTCTTGAGGGGAAAGCTGTAACTCTGTGAGATTATTTCACAGAACACAAAGAAGTTTCTCGGAAAGCTTCTTTCTCTTTGTTATCGGAGGATATTTCCTTTGGCCCTATAGTCTTCTAATGGATCCGAAATATCTGTTCTCAGATTCCACAGAAATAAGGCTAGCAAAGAGATCCACGAAATACAGATGTAATTCTGTGAGATGAATTAACAGAACACAAAGCAATTTCTCAGAAACCTTCTTTCCACATTTCATCTGAGGATATTTCATTTTTCACCATAGACCTCTAAGGGCTTCCAAATATCACTTGCGCAATTCCACAAGAACTGTCCTAGAGAAAGGCTTCTTGAGGGGAAAGCTGTAACTCTGTGAGATGATTTCACACAACACAAAGAAGTTTATCGGAAAGCTTCTTTCTCTTTGTTATCGGAGGATATTTCCTTTGGCCCTATAGTCTTCAAAGGGATCCGAAATATCTGTTCTCAGATTCCACAGAAATAAGGCTAGCAAAGAGATCCACGAAATACAGATGTAACTCTGTGAGATGAATTAACAGAACACTAAGCAGTTTCTGAGAAAGCTTCTTTCCAGATTTCATCTGAGGATATTTCCTTTTTCACCACAGACCTCTGTGGGCTTCCAAATATCACTTTGCCAATTCCACAAGAACTATCTTAGCGAAAGGCTTCCTGAGGGGAAAGCTGTAACTCTGTGAGATGATTTCACAGAACACAAAGGAGTTTCTCAGAAAGCTTCTTTCTCTTTGTTATCGGAGGATATTTCCTTTGGCCCTATAGTCTTCAGAGGGAACCGAAATATCTGTTCTCAGATTCCACAGAAATAAGGCTAGCAAAGAGATTCACGAAATTCATATGTAACTCTGTGAGATGAATTAACAGAACACTAAGCAGTTTCTCAGAAAGCTTCTTTCCAGATTTCATCTGAGGATATTTCCTTTTTCACCATAGCCCTCTTTGGGCTTCCAAATATCACTTTGCCAATTCCACAACAACCGTCTTAGCGAAAGGCTTCTTGAGGGGAAAGCTGTAACTCTGTGAGATGATTTCACAGAACACAAAGAAGTTTCTCAGAAAGCTTCTTTCTCTTTGTTATCGGAGGATATTTCCTTTGGCCCTATAGTCTTCTAAGGGATCCGAAATATCTGTTCTCATATTCCACAGAAATAAGGCTAGCAAGGAGATCCACGAAATACAGATGTAACTCTGTGAGATGAATTAACAGAACACTAAGCAGTTTCTCAGAAAGGTTCTTTACAGATTTCATCTGAGGATATTTCCTTTTTCACCATTGCCCTCTATGCGCTTCCAAATATCACTTTGCCAATTCCACAAGAACTGTCTTAGCGGAAGGCTTCTTGAGGGGAAAGCTGTAACTCTGTTGGATGATTTCACAGAACACAAAGAAGTTTCTCAGAAATTTTCTGTCAATTTGTTATCGGAGGATATTTCCTTTGGCCTATAGTCTTCATAGGGAAATGAAATATCTGTTCTCAGATTCCACAATAATAAGACTAGCAAAGATATCCACGAAATACAGATGTAATTCTGTGAGATGAATTAACAGAACACTAAGTAGTTTCTCAGAAAACTTCTTTCCAGATTTCATCTGAGGATATTTCCTTTTTCACCGTAGCCCTCTAGGGGCTTCCAAATATCACTTTGCCAATTCCACAAGAACTGTCTTAGCGAAAGGCTTCTTGAGGGGAAAGCTGTAACTCTGTGAGATGATTTCACGGAACACAAAGGAGTTTTTCAGAAAGCTTCTTTCTCTTTTTTATCGGAGGATATTTCCTTTTGCCCTATAGCCTTCAAAGGGATCCGAAATATCTGTTCTCAGATTCCACAGAAATAAGGCTAGCAAAGAGATCCACGAAATACAGATGTAACTCTGTGAGATGAATTAACAGAACACTAAGCAGTTTCTCAGAAAGCTTCTTTCCAGATTTCATCTGAGGATATTTCCTTTTTCTCCTTAGCCCTCTATGGGCTTCCAAATATCACTTTGCCAATTCCATAGGAACTGTCTTATCGAAAGGCTTCTTGAGGGGAAAGGTGTAGCTCTGTGAGATGATTTCACAGAACACAAAGAAGTTTCTCAGAAAGGTTCTTTCTCTTTGTTATCGGAGGATATTTCCGTTGGTTTTATTGTCTTCTAAGGGATCCGAAATATCTGTTCTCAGATTCCACAGAAATAAGGCTAGCAAAGAGATCCACGAAACACAGATGTAACTCTGTGAGATGAATTAACAGAACACTAAGCAGTTTCTCAGAAAGATTCTTTCCAGATTTCATCTGAGGATATTTCCTTTTTCACCATTGCCCTCTATGGGCTTCCAAATATCACTTTGCCAATTCCACAAGAACTGTCTTAGCGAAAGTCTTCTTGTGCGTAAAGCTGTAACTCTGTTGGATGATTTCACAGAACACAAAGGAGTTTCTCAGAAAGCTTCTTTCTCCTTGTTATCGGAGGATATTTCCTTTGGCCCTATAGTCTTCTAAGGGATCCGAAATATCTGTTCTCAGATTCCACAGAAATAAGGCTAGCAAAGAGATCCACGAAATACAGATGTAACTGTGTGAGACGAATTAAAAGAACACTAAGCAGTTTCTCAGAAAGCTTCTTTCCAGATTTCATCTGACGCTATTTCCTTTTTCATCATAGCCCTCTATGCGCCCCCAAATATCATTTTGCCAATTCCACAAGAACTGTCTTAGCGAAAGGCTTCTTGACGGGAAAGCTGTAACTCTCTGAGATGATTTCACAGAACATAAAGAAGTTTCTCAGAAAGCTTCTTTCTATTTGTTATCGGAGGATATTTCCTTTGGTTCTATTGTCTTCTGAGGGATCCGAAATATCTCTTTTCAGATTCCACAGAAATAAGGCTAGCAAAGAGATCCATGAAATACAGATGTAACTCTGTGAGGTGAAATAACAGAACACTAAGCAGTTTCCCAGAAACCTTCTTTCCAGATTTCATCTGAGGATATTTCCTTTTTCACCGTAGCCCTCTATGGGCTTCCAAATATCACTTTGCCAATTACACAAGAACTGTCTTAGCGAAGGGCTTCTTGAGGGGAAAGTTGTAACTCTGTGAGATGATTTCACAGAACACAAAGAAGTTTCTCGGAAAGCTTCTTTCTATTTTTTATCGGAGGATATTTTCTTTGGCCCTATAGTATTCAAAGGGATCCGAAATATCTGTTCTCAGATTCCACAGAAATAAGGCTAGCGAAGAGATCCACGAAATACAGATGTAACTCTGTGAGATGAATTAACAGAACACTAAGCAGTTTCTCAGAAAGCTTCTTTCCAGATTTCATCTGAGGATATTTCCTTTTTCACCATAGCCCTCTATGGGCTTCCAAATATCACTTTGCCAATTCCACAAGAACTGTCTTAGCGAAAGGCTTCTTGTGGGTAAAGCTGTAACTCTGTGAGATGATTTCACAGAAAACAAAGTAGATTCTCAGAAAGCTTCTTTCTCTTTGTTATCGGAGGATATTTCCTTTGGCCTATAGTCTTCAAAGGGAAACGAAATATCTGTTCTCAGATTCCACAATAATAAGACTAGAAAAGAGATCCACGAAATACAGATGTAACCCTGTGAGATGAATTAACAGAACACTAAGCAGTTTCTCGGAAAGCTTCTTTCCACATTTCATCTGAGGATATTTCCTTTTTCACTTAGCCCTCTGTGCGCTTCCAAATATCACTTTGCCAATTCCACCAGAACTGTCTTACCGAAAGGCTTCTTGAGGGAAAAGCTGTAACTCTGTGAGATTATTTCACAGAACACAAAAAAGTTTCTCGGAAAGCTTCTTTCTCTTTGTTATCGGAGGATATTTCCTTTTGCCCTATAGTCTTCTAAGGGATCCGAAATATCTCTTCTCAGATTCCACAGAAATAAGGCTAGCAAAGAGATCCACGAAATACAGATGTAATTCTGTGAGATGAATTAACAGAACACTAAGCAGTTTCTCAGAAACCTTCTTTCCACATTTCATCTGAGGATATTTCCTTTTTCAACATTGACCTCTAAGGGCTTCCAAATATCACTTGCCCAATTCCACAAGAACTGTCCTAGAGAAAGGCTTCTTGAGGGGAAAGCTGTAACTCTGTGAGATGATTTCACAGAACACAAAGAAGTTTCTGGGAAAGCTTCTTTCTCTTTGTTATCGGAGGATATTTCCTTTGGCCCTATAGTCTTCAAAGGGATCCGAAATATCTGTTCTCAGATTCCACAGAAATAAGGCTAGCAAAGAGATCCACGAAATACAGATGTAACTCTGTGAGATGAATTAACAGAACACTAAGCAGTTTCTCAGAAAGCTTCTTTCCAGATTTCATCTGAGGATATTTCCTTTTTCACCATTGCCCTCTATGCGCTTCCAAATATCACTTTGCCAATTCCACAAGAACTGTCTTAGCGGAAGGCTTCTTGAGGGGAAAGCTGTAACTCTGTTGGATGATTTCACAGAACACAAAGAAGTTTCTCAGAAATTTTCTTTCTCTTTGTTATCGGAGGATATTTCCTTTGGCCTATAGTCTGCATAGGGAAATGAAATATCTGTTCTCAGATTCCACAATAATAAGACTAGCAAAGATATCCACGAAATACAGATGTAATTCTGTGAGATGAATTAACAGAACACTAAGGAGTTTCTCAGAAAACTTCTTTCCAGATTTCATCTGAGGATATTTCCTTTTTCACCGTAGCCCTCTATGCGCTTCCAAATATCACTTTGACAATTCCACAAGAACTGTCTTAGCGGAAGGCTTCTTGAGGGGAAAGCTGTAACTCTGTTGGATGATTTCGCAGAACTCAAAGAAGTTTCTCAGAAAGCTTCTTTCTCTTTGTTATCGGAGGATATTTCCTTTGGCCTATAGTCTTCAAAGGGAAACGAAATATCTGTTCTCAGATTTCACAATAATAAGACTAGCAAAGAGATCAACGAAATACAGATGTAACTCTGTGAGACGAATTAACAGAACACTAAGGAGTTTCTCGGAAAGTTTCTTTCCACATTTCATCTGAGGATATTTCCTTTTTCACTTAGCCCACTATGGGCTTCCAAATATCACTTTGCCAATTCCACAAGCACTGTCTTACCGAAAGGCTTCTTGAGGGGAAAGCTGTAACTCTGTGAGATTATTTCACAGAACACAAAGAAGTTTCTCGGAAAGCTTCTTTCTCTTTGTTATCGGAGGATATTTCCTTTGGCCCTATAGTCTTCTAAGGGATCCGAAATATCTGTTCTCAGATTCCACAGAAATAAGGCTAGCAAAGAGATCCACGAAATACAGATGTAATTCTGTGAGATGAATTAACAGAACACAAAGCAATTTCTCAGAAACCTTCTTTCCACATTTCATCTGAGGATATTTCATTTTTCACCATAGACCTCTAAGGGCTTCCAAATATCACTTGCGCAATTCCACAAGAACTGTCCTAGAGAAAGGCTTCTTGAGGGGAAAGCTGTAACTCTGTGAGATGATTTCACACAACACAAAGAAGTTTATCGGAAAGCTTCTTTCTCTTTGTTATCGGAGGATATTTCCTTTGGCCCTATAGTCTTCAAAGGGATCCGAAATATCTGTTCTCAGATTCCACAGAAATAAGGCTAGCAAAGAGATCCACGAAATACAGATGTAACTCTGTGAGATGAATTAACAGAACACTAAGCAGTTTCTGAGAAAGCTTCTTTCCAGATTTCATCTGAGGATATTTCCTTTTTCACCACAGACCTCTGTGGGCTTCCAAATATCACTTTGCCAATTCCACAAGAACTATCTTAGCGAAAGGCTTCCTGAGGGGAAAGCTGTAACTCTGTGAGATGATTTCACAGAACACAAAGGAGTTTCTCAGAAAGCTTCTTTCTCTTTGTTATCGGAGGATATTTCCTTTGGCCCTATAGTCTTCAGAGGGAACCGAAATATCTGTTCTCAGATTCCACAGAAATAAGGCTAGCAAAGAGATTCACGAAATTCATATGTAACTCTGTGAGATGAATTAACAGAACACTAAGCAGTTTCTCAGAAAGCTTCTTTCCAGATTTCATCTGAGGATATTTCCTTTTTCACCATAGCCCTCTTTGGGCTTCCAAATATCACTTTGCCAATTCCACCAGAACTGTCTTACCGAAAGGCTTCTTGAGGGAAAAGCTGTAACTCTGTGAGATTATTTCACAGAACACAAAAAAGTTTCTCGGAAAGCTTCTTTCCCTTTGTTATCGGAGGATATTTCCTTTTGCCCTATAGTCTTCTAAGGGATCCGAAATATCTCTTCTCAGATTCCACAGAAATAAGGCTAGCAAAGAGATCCACGAAATACAGATGTAATTCTGTGAGATGAATTAACAGAACACTAAGCAGTTTCTCAGAAACCTTCTTTCCACATTTCATCTGAGGATATTTCCTTTTTCAACATTGACCTCTAAGGGCTTCCAAATATCACTTGCCCAATTCCACAAGAACTGTCCTAGAGAAAGGCTTCTTGAGGGGAAAGCTGTAAGTCTGTGAGATGATTTCACAGAACACAAAGAAGTTTCTGGGAAAGCTTCTTTCTCTTTGTTATCGGAGGATATTTCCTTTGGCCCTATAGTCTTCAAAGTGATCCGAAATATCTGTTCTCAGATTCCACAGAAATAAGGCTAGCAAAGAGATCCACGAAATACAGATGTAACTCTGTGAGATGAATTAACAGAACACTAAGCAGTTTCTCAGAAAGCTTCTTTCCAGATTTCATCTGAGGATATTTCCTTTTTCACCATTGCCCTCTATGCGCTTCCAAATATCACTTTGCCAATTCCACAAGAACTGTCTTAGCGGAAGGCTTCTTGAGGGGAAAGCTGTAACTCTGTTGGATGATTTCACAGAACACAAAGAAGTTTCTCAGAAATTTTCTTTCTCTTTGTTATCGGAGGATATTTCCTTTGGCCTATAGTCTTCATAGGGAAATGAAATATCTGTTCTCAGATTCCACAATAATAAGACTAGCAAAGATATCCACGAAATACAGATGTAATTCTGTGAGATGAATTAACAGAACACTAAGGAGTTTCTCAGAAAACTTCTTTCCAGATTTCATCTGAGGATATTTCCTTTTTCACCGTAGCCCTCTATGCGCTTCCAAATATCACTTTGACAATTCCACAAGAACTGTCTTAGCGGAAGGCTTCTTGAGGGGAAAGCTGTAACTCTGTTGGATGATTTCGCAGAACTCAAAGAAGTTTCTCAGAAAGCTTCTTTCTCTTTGTTATCGGAGGATATTTCCTTTGGCCTATAGTCTTCAAAGGGAAACGAAATATCTGTTCTCAGATTTCACAATAATAAGACTAGCAAAGAGATCAACGAAATACAGATGTAACTCTGTGAGACGAATTAACAGAACACTAAGGAGTTTCTCGGAAAGTTTCTTTCCACATTTCATCTGAGGATATTTCCTTTTTCACTTAGCCCACTATGGGCTTCCAAATATCACTTTGCCAATTCCACAAGCACTGTCTTACCGAAAGGCTTCTTGAGGGGAAAGCTGTAACTCTGTGAGATTATTTCACAGAACACAAAGAAGTTTCTCGGAAAGCTTCTTTCTCTTTGTTATCGGAGGATATTTCCTTTGGCCCTATAGTCTTCTAAGGGATCCGAAATATCTGTTCTCAGATTCCACAGAAATAAGGCTAGCAAAGAGATCCACGAAATACAGATGTAATTCTGTGAGATGAATTAACAGAACACAAAGCAATTTCTCAGAAACCTTCTTTCCACATTTCATCTGAGGATATTTCATTTTTCACCATAGACCTCTAAGGGCTTCCAAATATCACTTGCGCAATTCCACAAGAACTGTCCTAGAGAAAGGCTTCTTGAGGGGAAAGCTGTAACTCTGTGAGATGATTTCACACAACACAAAGAAGTTTATCGGAAAGCTTCTTTCTCTTTGTTATCGGAGGATATTTCCTTTGGCCCTATAGTCTTCAAAGGGATCCGAAATATCTGTTCTCAGATTCCACAGAAATAAGGCTAGCAAAGAGATCCACGAAATACAGATGTAACTCTGTGAGATGAATTAACAGAACACTAAGCAGTTTCTGAGAAAGCTTCTTTCCAGATTTCATCTGAGGATATTTCCTTTTTCACCACAGACCTCTGTGGGCTTCCAAATATCACTTTGCCAATTCCACAAGAACTATCTTAGCGAAAGGCTTCCTGAGGGGAAAGCTGTAACTCTGTGAGATGATTTCACAGAACACAAAGGAGTTTCTCAGAAAGCTTCTTTCTCTTTGTTATCGGAGGATATTTCCTTTGGCCCTATAGTCTTCAGAGGGAACCGAAATATCTGTTCTCAGATTCCACAGAAATAAGGCTAGCAAAGAGATTCACGAAATTCATATGTAACTCTGTGAGATGAATTAACAGAACACTAAGCAGTTTCTCAGAAAGCTTCTTTCCAGATTTCATCTGAGGATATTTCCTTTTTCACCATAGCCCTCTTTGGGCTTCCAAATATCACTTTGCCAATTCCACAACAACCGTCTTAGCGAAAGGCTTCTTGAGGGGAAAGCTGTAACTCTGTGAGATGATTTCACAGAACACAAAGAAGTTTCTCAGAAAGCTTCTTTCTCTTTGTTATCGGAGGATATTTCCTTTGGCCCTATAGTCTTCTAAGGGATCCGAAATATCTGTTCTCATATTCCACAGAAATAAGGCTAGCAAGGAGATCCACGAAATACAGATGTAACTCTGTGAGATGAATTAACAGAACACTAAGCAGTTTCTCAGAAAGGTTCTTTACAGATTTCATCTGAGGATATTTCCTTTTTCACCATTGCCCTCTATGCGCTTCCAAATATCACTTTGCCAATTACACAAGAACTGTCTTAGCGGAAGGCTTCTTGAGGGGAAAGCTGTAACTCTGTTGGATGATTTCACAGAACACAAAGAAGTTTCTCAGAAATTTTCTGTCAATTTGTTATCGGAGGATATTTCCTTTGGCCTATAGTCTTCATAGGGAAATGAAATATCTGTTCTCAGATTCCACAATAATAAGACTAGCAAAGATATCCACGAAATACAGATGTAATTCTGTGAGATGAATTAACAGAACACTAAGTAGTTTCTCAGAAAACTTCTTTCCAGATTTCATCTGAGGATATTTCCTTTTTCACCGTAGCCCTCTAGGGGCTTCCAAATATCACTTTGCCAATTCCACAAGAACTGTCTTAGCGAAAGGCTTCTTGAGGGGAAAGCTGTAACTCTGTGAGATGATTTCACGGAACACAAAGGAGTTTTTCAGAAAGCTTCTTTCTCTTTTTTATCGGAGGATATTTCCTTTTGCCCTATAGCCTTCAAAGGGATCCGAAATATCTGTTCTCAGATTCCACAGAAATAAGGCTAGCAAAGAGATCCACGAAATACAGATGTAACTCTGTGAGATGAATTAACAGAACACTAAGCAGTTTCTCAGAAAGCTTCTTTCCAGATTTCATCTGAGGATATTTCCTTTTTCACCTTAGCCCTCTATGGGCTTCCAAATATCACTTTGCCAATTCCATAGGAACTGTCTTATCGAAAGGCTTCTTGAGGGGAAAGGTGTAGCTCTGTGAGATGATTTCACAGAACACAAAGAAGTTTCTCAGAAAGGTTCTTTCTCTTTGTTATCGGAGGATATTTCCGTTGGTTTTATTGTCTTCTAAGGGATCCGAAATATCTGTTCTCAGATTCCACAGAAATAAGGCTAGCAAAGAGATCCACGAAACACAGATGTAACTCTGTGAGATGAATTAACAGAACACTAAGCAGTTTCTCAGAAAGATTCTTTCCAGATTTCATCTGAGGATATTTCCTTTTTCACCATTGCCCTCTATGGGCTTCCAAATATCACTTTGCCAATTCCACAAGAACTGTCTTAGCGAAAGTCTTCTTGTGCGTAAAGCTGTAACTCTGTGAGATGATTTCACAGAACACAAAGGAGTTTCTCAGAAAGCTTCTTTCTCCTTGTTATCGGAGGATATTTCCTTTGGCCCTATAGTCTTCTAAGGGATCCGAAATATCTGTTCTCAGATTCCACAGAAATAAGGCTAGCAAAGAGATCCACGAAATACAGATGTAACTGTGTGAGACGAATTAAAAGAACACTAAGCAGTTTCTCAGAAAGCTTCTTTCCAGATTTCATCTGACGCTATTTCCTTTTTCATCATAGCCCTCTATGCGCCCCCAAATATCATTTTGCCAATTCCACAAGAACTGTCTTAGCGAAAGGCTTCTTGACGGGAAAGCTGTAACTCTCTGAGATGATTTCACAGAACAGAAAGAAGTTTCTCAGAAAGCTTCTTTCTATTTGTTATCGGAGGATATTTCCTTTGGTTCTATTGTCTTCTGAGGGATCCGAAATATCTCTTTTCAGATTCCACAGAAATAAGGCTAGCAAAGAGATCCATGAAATACAGATGTAACTCTGTGAGGTGAAATAACAGAACACTAAGCAGTTTCCCAGAAACCTTCTTTCCAGATTTCATCTGAGTATATTTCCTTTTTCACCGTAGCCCTCTATGGGCTTCCAAATATCACTTTGCCAATTACACAAGAACTGTCTTAGCGAAGGGCTTCTTGAGGGGAAAGTTGTAACTCTGTGAGATGATTTCACAGAACACAAAGAAGTTTCTCGGAAAGCTTCTTTCTATTTTTTATCGGAGGATATTTTCTTTGGCCCTATAGTATTCAAAGGGATCCGAAATATCTGTTCTCAGATTCCACAGAAATAAGGCTAGCGAAGAGATCCACGAAATACAGATGTAACTCTGTGAGATGAATTAACAGAACACTAAGCAGTTTCTCAGAAAGCTTCTTTCCAGATTTCATCTGAGGATATTTCCTTTTTCACCATAGCCCTCTATGGGCTTCCAAATATCACTTTGCCAATTCCACAAGAACTGTCTTAGCGAAAGGCTTCTTGTGGGTAAAGCTGTAACTCTGTGAGATGATTTCACAGAAAACAAAGTAGATTCTCAGAAAGCTCCTTTCTCTTTGTTATCGGAGGATATTTCCTTTGGCCTATAGTCTTCAAAGGGAAACGAAATATCTGTTCTCAGATTCCACAATAATAAGACTAGAAAAGAGATCCACGAAATACAGATGTAACCCTGTGAGATGAATTAACAGAACACTAAGCAGTTTCTCGGAAAGCTTCTTTCCACATTTCATCTGAGGATATTTCCTTTTTCACTTAGCCCTCTGTGCGCTTCCAAATATCACTTTGCCAATTCCACCAGAACTGTCTTACCGAAAGGCTTCTTGAGGGAAAAGCTGTAACTCTGTGAGATTATTTCACAGAACACAAAAAAGTTTCTCGGAAAGCTTCTTTCTCTTTGTTATCGGAGGATATTTCCTTTTGCCCTATAGTCTTCTAAGGGATCCGAAATATCTCTTCTCAGATTCCACAGAAATAAGGCTAGCAAAGAGATCCACGAAATACAGATGTAATTCTGTGAGATGAATTAACAGAACACTAAGCAGTTTCTCAGAAACCTTCTTTCCACATTTCATCTGAGGATATTTCCTTTTTCAACATTGACCTCTAAGGGCTTCCAAATATCACTTGCCCAATTCCACAAGAACTGTCCTAGAGAAAGGCTTCTTGAGGGGAAAGCTGTAACTCTGTGAGATGATTTCACAGAACACAAAGAAGTTTCTGGGAAAGCTTCTTTCTCTTTGTTATCGGAGGATATTTCCTTTGGCCCTATAGTCTTCAAAGGGATCCGAAATATCTGTTCTCAGATTCCACAGAAATAAGGCTAGCAAAGAGATCCACGAAATACAGATGTAACTCTGTGAGATGAATTAACAGAACACTAAGCAGTTTCTCAGAAAGCTTCTTTCCAGATTTCATCTGAGGATATTTCCTTTTTCACCATTGCCCTCTATGCGCTTCCAAATATCACTTTGCCAATTCCACAAGAACTGTCTTAGCGGAAGGCTTCTTGAGGGGAAAGCTGTAACTCTGTTGGATGATTTCACAGAACACAAAGAAGTTTCTCAGAAATTTTCTTTCTCTTTGTTATCGGAGGATATTTCCTTTGGCCTATAGTCTTCATAGGGAAATGAAATATCTGTTCTCAGATTCCACAATAATAAGACTAGCAAAGATATCCACGAAATACAGATGTAATTCTGTGAGATGAATTAACAGAACACTAAGGAGTTTCTCAGAAAACTTCTTTCCAGATTTCATCTGAGGATATTTCCTTTTTCACCGTAGCCCTCTATGCGCTTCCAAATATCACTTTGACAATTCCACAAGAACTGTCTTAGCGGAAGGCTTCTTGAGGGGAAAGCTGTAACTCTGTTGGATGATTTCGCAGAACTCAAAGAAGTTTCTCAGAAAGCTTCTTTCTCTTTGTTATCGGAGGATATTTCCTTTGGCCTATAGTCTTCAAAGGGAAACGAAATATCTGTTCTCAGATTTCACAATAATAAGACTAGCAAAGAGATCAACGAAATACAGATGTAACTCTGTGAGACGAATTAACAGAACACTAAGGAGTTTCTCGGAAAGTTTCTTTCCACATTTCATCTGAGGATATTTCCTTTTTCACTTAGCCCACTATGGGCTTCCAAATATCACTTTGCCAATTCCACAAGCACTGTCTTACCGAAAGGCTTCTTGAGGGGAAAGCTGTAACTCTGTGAGATTATTTCACAGAACACAAAGAAGTTTCTCGGAAAGCTTCTTTCTCTTTGTTATCGGAGGATATTTCCTTTGGCCCTATAGTCTTCTAAGGGATCCGAAATATCTGTTCTCAGATTCCACAGAAATAAGGCTAGCAAAGAGATCCACGAAATACAGATGTAATTCTGTGAGATGAATTAACAGAACACAAAGCAATTTCTCAGAAACCTTCTTTCCACATTTCATCTGAGGATATTTCATTTTTCACCATAGACCTCTAAGGGCTTCCAAATATCACTTGCGCAATTCCACAAGAACTGTCCTAGAGAAAGGCTTCTTGAGGGGAAAGCTGTAACTCTGTGAGATGATTTCACACAACACAAAGAAGTTTATCGGAAAGCTTCTTTCTCTTTGTTATCGGAGGATATTTCCTTTGGCCCTATAGTCTTCAAAGGGATCCGAAATATCTGTTCTCAGATTCCACAGAAATAAGGCTAGCAAAGAGATCCACGAAATACAGATGTAACTCTGTGAGATGAATTAACAGAACACTAAGCAGTTTCTGAGAAAGCTTCTTTCCAGATTTCATCTGAGGATATTTCCTTTTTCACCACAGACCTCTGTGGGCTTCCAAATATCACTTTGCCAATTCCACAAGAACTATCTTAGCGAAAGGCTTCCTGAGGGGAAAGCTGTAACTCTGTGAGATGATTTCACAGAACACAAAGGAGTTTCTCAGAAAGCTTCTTTCTCTTTGTTATCGGAGGATATTTCCTTTGGCCCTATAGTCTTCAGAGGGAACCGAAATATCTGTTCTCAGATTCCACAGAAATAAGGCTAGCAAAGAGATTCACGAAATTCATATGTAACTCTGTGAGATGAATTAACAGAACACTAAGCAGTTTCTCAGAAAGCTTCTTTCCAGATTTCATCTGAGGATATTTCCTTTTTCACCATAGCCCTCTTTGGGCTTCCAAATATCACTTTGCCAATTCCACAACAACCGTCTTAGCGAAAGGCTTCTTGAGGGGAAAGCTGTAACTCTGTGAGATGATTTCACAGAACACAAAGAAGTTTCTCAGAAAGCTTCTTTCTCTTTGTTATCGGAGGATATTTCCTTTGGCCCTATAGTCTTCTAAGGGATCCGAAATATCTGTTCTCATATTCCACAGAAATAAGGCTAGCAAGGAGATCCACGAAATACAGATGTAACTCTGGGAGATGAATTAACAGAACACTAAGCAGTTTCTCAGAAAGGTTCTTTACAGATTTCATCTGAGGATATTTCCTTTTTCACCATTGCCCTCTATGCGCTTCCAAATATCACTTTGCCAATTCCACAAGAACTGTCTTAGCGGAAGGCTTCTTGAGGGGAAAGCTGTAACTCTGTTGGATGATTTCACAGAACACAAAGAAGTTTCTCAGAAATTTTCTGTCAATTTGTTATCGGAGGATATTTCCTTTGGCCTATAGTCTTCATAGGGAAATGAAATATCTGTTCTCAGATTCCACAATAATAAGACTAGCAAAGATATCCACGAAATACAGATGTAATTCTGTGAGATGAATTAACAGAACACTAAGTAGTTTCTCAGAAAACTTCTTTCCAGATTTCATCTGAGGATATTTCCTTTTTCACCGTAGCCCTCTAGGGGCTTCCAAATATCACTTTGCCAATTCCACAAGAACTGTCTTAGCGAAAGGCTTCTTGAGGGGAAAGCTGTAACTCTGTGAGATGATTTCACGGAACACAAAGGAGTTTTTCAGAAAGCTTCTTTCTCTTTTTTATCGGAGGATATTTCCTTTTGCCCTATAGCCTTCAAAGGGATCCGAAATATCTGTTCTCAGATTCCACAGAAATAAGGCTAGCAAAGAGATCCACGAAATACAGATGTAACTCTGTGAGATGAATTAACAGAACACTAAGCAGTTTCTCAGAAAGCTTCTTTCCAGATTTCATCTGAGGATATTTCCTTTTTCACCTTAGCCCTCTATGGGCTTCCAAATATCACTTTGCCAATTCCATAGGAACTGTCTTATCGAAAGGCTTCTTGAGGGGAAAGGTGTAGCTCTGTGAGATGATTTCACAGAACACAAAGAAGTTTCTCAGAAAGGTTCTTTCTGTTTGTTATCGGAGGATATTTCCGTTGGTTTTATTGTCTTCTAAGGGATCCGAAATATCTGTTCTCAGATTCCACAGAAATAAGGCTAGCAAAGAGATCCACGAAACACAGATGTAACTCTGTGAGATGAATTAACAGAACACTAAGCAGTTTCTCAGAAAGATTCTTTCCAGATTTCATCTGAGGATATTTCCTTTTTCACCATTGCCCTCTATGGGCTTCCAAATATCACTTTGCCAATTCCACAAGAACTGTCTTAGCGAAAGTCTTCTTGTGGGTAAAGCTGTAACTCTGTGAGATGATTTCACAGAACACAAAGGAGTTTCTCAGAAAGCTTCTTTCTCCTTGTTATCGGAGGATATTTCCTTTGGCCCTATAGTCTTCTAAGGGATCCGAAATATCTGTTCTCAGATTCCACAGAAATAAGGCTAGCAAAGAGATCCACGAAATACAGATGTAACTGTGTGAGACGAATTAAAAGAACACTAAGCAGTTTCTCAGAAAGCTTCTTTACAGATTTCATCTGACGCTATTTCCTTTTTCATCATAGCCCTCTATGCGCCCCCAAATATCATTTTGCCAATTCCACAAGAACTGTCTTAGCGAAAGGCTTCTTGACGGGAAAGCTGTAACTCTCTGAGATGATTTCACAGAACACAAAGAAGTTTCTCAGAAAGCTTCTTTCTATTTGTTATCGGAGGATATTTCCTTTGGTTCTATTGTCTTCTGAGGGATCCGAAATATCTCTTTTCAGATTCCACAGAAATAAGGCTAGCAAAGAGATCCATGAAATACAGATGTAACTCTGTGAGGTGAAATAACAGAACACTAAGCAGTTTCCCAGAAACCTTCTTTCCAGATTTCATCTGAGGATATTTCCTTTTTCACCGTAGCCCTCTATGGGCTTCCAAATATCACTTTGCCAATTACACAAGAACTGTCTTAGCGAAGGGCTTCTTGAGGGGAAAGTTGTAACTCTGTGAGATGATTTCACAGAACACAAAGAAGTTTCTCGGAAAGCTTCTTTCTATTTTTTATCGGAGGATATTTTCTTTGGCCCTATAGTATTCAAAGGGATCCGAAATATCTGTTCTCAGATTCCACAGAAATAAGGCTAGCAAAGAGATCCACGAAATACAGATGTAACTCTGTGAGATGAATTAACAGAACACTAAGCAGTTTCTCAGAAAGCTTCTTTCCAGATTTCATCTGAGGATATTTCCTTTTTCACCATAGCCCTCTATGGGCTTCCAAATATCACTTTGCCAATTCCACAAGAACTGTCTTAGCGAAAGGCTTCTTGTGGGTAAAGCTGTAACTCTGTGAGATGATTTCACAGAAAACAAAGTAGATTCTCAGAAAGCTTCTTTCTCTTTGTTATCGGAGGATATTTTCTTTGCCCCTGTAGTGTTCTAAGGAATCCGAAATATCTGTTCTCAGGTTCCACAGAAATAAGGCTAGCAAAGATATCCACGAAATAAAGATGTAACTCTGTGAGATGAATTAACAGAACACTAAGCAGTTTCTCAGAAAGCTTCTTTCCAGATTTCATCTGAGGACATTTTCTTTTTCACCATAGCCCTCTATGGGCTTCCATATATCACTTTGCCAATTCCACAACAACTGTCTTAGCGAAAGGCTTCTTGATGGGAAAGCTGTAACTCTGTGAGATGATTTCACAGAACACATAGAAGTTTCTCGGAAAGCTTCTTTCTATTTTTTATCGGAGGATATTTTCTTTGGCCCTATAGTATTCAAAGTAATCCGAAATATCTGTTCTCAAATTCCACAGAAATAAGGCTAGCAAAGAGATCCACGAAATACAGATGTAACTCTGTGAGATGAATTAACAGAACACTAAGCAGTTTCTCAGAAAGCTTCTTTCCAGATTTCATCTGAGGATATTTCCTTTTTCACCATAGCCCTCTATGGGCTTCCAAATATCACTTTGCCAATTCCACAAGAACTGTCTTAGCGAAAGGCTTCTTGTGGGTAAAGCTGTAACTCTGTGAGATGATTTCACAGAAAACAAAGTAGATTCTCAGAAAGCTTCTTTCACTTTGTTATCGGAGGATATTTTCTTTGCCCCTGTAGTGTTCTAAGGAATCCGAAATATCTGTTCTCAGGTTCCACAGAAATAAGGCTACCAAAGATATCCACGAAATACAGATGTAACTCTGTGAGATGAATTAACAGAACACTAAGCAGTTTCTCAGAAAGCTTCTTTCCAGATTTCATCTGAGGACATTTTCTTTTTCACCATAGCCCTCTATGGGCTTCCATATATCACTTTGCCAATTCCACAACAACTGTCTTATCGAAAGGCTTCTTGATGGGAAAGCTGTAACTCTGTGAGATGATTTCACAGAACACAAACAAGTTTCTCAGAAAGCATCTTTCTCTTTTTTATAGGAGGATATTTCCTTTGGCCCTATAGTCTTCAAAGGGATCCGAAATATCTGTTCTCTGATTCCACAGAAATAAGGCTAGCAAAGAGATCCACGAAATACAGATGTAACTCTGTGAGATGAATTAACAGAACACTAAGCAGTTTCTCAGAAAGATTCTTTCCAGATTTCATCTGAGGATATTTCCTTTTTCACCATAGCCCTCTATGGGCTTCCAAATATCACTTTGCCAATTCCACAAGAACTATCTTAGCGAAAGGATTCTTGTGGGTAAAGCTCTAACTCTGTGAGATGATTTCACAGAACACAAAGGAGTTTCTCAGAAAGCTTCTTTCTCTTTGTTATCGGAGGATATTTCCTTTGGCACTATAGTCTTCTAAGGGATCCAAAATATCTGTTCTCAGATTCCACAGAAAAAAGGGTAGCAAAGAGATCCACGAAATACAGATGTAACTCTGTAAGATGAATTAACAGAACACTAAGCAGCTTCTCAGAAAGCTTCTTTCCAGATTTCATCTGAGGCTATTTCCTTTTTCATCATAGCCCTCTATGCGCCCCCAAATATCATTTTGCCAATTCCACAAGAACTGTCTTAGCGAAAGGCTTCTTGAGGGGAAAGCTGTAACTCTGTGAGATGATTTCACTGAACACAAAGAAGTTTCTGTGAAAGCTTCTTTCTCTTTGTTATCGAAGGATATTTCCTTTGGCCCTAGAGTCTTCAAAGGGATCCGAAATATCTGTTCTCAGATTCCACAGAAATAAGGCTAGCAAAGAGATCCACGAAATACACATGTAACTCCGTGAGATGAATTAACAGAACACTAAGCAGTTTCTCAGAAAGCTTCTTTCCAGATTTCATCTGAGGATATTTCCTTTTTCAACATAGCCCTCTAGGGGCTTCCAAATATCACTTTGCCCATTCCACAAGAACTGTCTTAGCGAAAGTCGTCTTGAGGAGAAAGCTGTAACCTGTGAGATGATTTTACATAACACAAAGAAGTTTCTCTGAAAGCTTCTTTCTCTTTGTTATCGGAGGATATTTCCTTTGGCCCTATAGTCTTCAAAGGGATCCGAAATATCTGTTCTCAGATTCCACAGAAATAAGGCTAGCAAAGAGATACACGAAATACAGATGTAACTCTGTGAGATGAATTAACAGAACACTAAGCAGTTTCTCAGAAGGCTTCTTTCCAGATTTCATCTGAGGATATTTCCTTTTTCACCATAGCCCTCCATGGGCTTCCAAATATCACTTTGCCAATTCCACAAGAACTGTCTTAGCGAAAGTCGTCTTGAGGGGAAAGCTGTAACTCTGTGAGATGATTTCACAGAACACAAAGAAGTTTCTCAGAAAGCTTCTCTCTCTCTGTTCTCGGAGGATATTTCCTTTGGCCCTAGAGTCTTCAAAGGGATCCGAAATATCTGTTCTCAGATTCCGCAGAAATAAGGCTAGAAAAGATATCCACGAAATACCGGTGTAACTCTTTGAGATGAATTAACAGAACACTAAGCAGTTTCTCAGAAAGCTTCCTTCCAGATTTCATCTGAGGATATTTCCTTTTTCACCGTAGCCCACTATGCGGTTCCAATTATCACTTTGCCAATTCCACAAAAACTGTCTTAGCGAAAGGCTTCTTGAGGGGAAAGTTGTAACTCTGTGAGATGATTTCACAGAACACAAAGAAGTTTCTCAGAAAGCTTCTTTCTCTTTGTTATTGGAGGATATTTCCTTTGGCACTATAGTCTTCCGAGGGATCCGAAATATCTGTTCTCAGATTCCACAGAAATAAGGCTAGCAAAGAGATCCACGAAATACAGATGTAACTCTGTGAGATGAATTAACAGAACACTAAGCAGTTTCTCAGAAAGCTTCTTTCCAGATTTCATCTGAGGATATTTCCTTTTTCACCATAGCCCTCTGTGCGCTTCCAAATATCACTTTGCCAATTCCACAAGAACTGTCTTAGCGAAAGGTTTCTTGAAGGGAAAGCTGTAAGTCTGTGAGATGATTTCACAGAACACAGAGAAGTTTCTCAGAAAGCTTCTTTCTCTTTGTGATCGGAGGATATTTTCTTTGGCCCTGTAGTCTTCTCAGGGATCCGAAATATCTGTTCTCAGATTCCACCGAAATAAGGCTAACAAAGAGATCCACGAAATACAGATGTAACTCTGTGAGATGAATTAACAGAAGACCAAGCAGTTTCTCAGAAAGCTTCTTTACAGATTTCATATGAGGATATTTTCCTTTTCACCATAGCACTCTATGGGCTTCCAAATATCACTTTGACAATTCCACAAGAACTGTCTTAGCGGAAGGCTTCTTGAGGGGAAAGCTGTAACTCTGTTGGATGATTTCGCAGAACTCAAAGAAGTTTCTCAGAAAGCTTCTTTCTCTTTGTTATCGGAGGATATTTCCTTTGGCCTATAGTCTTCAAAGGGAAACGAAATATCTGTTCTCAGATTCCACAATAATAAGACTAGCAAAGAGATCCACGAAATACAGATGTAACTCTGTGAGATGAATTAACAGAACACTAAGCAGTTTCTCGGAAAGCTTCTTTCCACATTTCATCTGAGGATATTTCCTTTTTCACTTAGCCCTCTATGCGCTTCCAAATATCACTTTGCCAATTCCACAAGAACTGTCTTAGCGAAAGGCTTCTGGAGGGGAAAGCTGTAACTCTATGAGATGAGTTCACAGAACACAAAGAAGTTTCTCAGAAAGCTTCTTTCTCTTTGTTATCGGAGGATATTTCCTTTGGCCCTATAGTCTTCAAAGGGAAACGAAATATCTGTTCTCAGATTCCACAATAATAAGATTGGCAAAGAGATCCACGAAATACAGATGTAACTCTGTGAGATGAATTAACAGAACACTAAGCAGTTTCTCAGATAGCTTCTGTCCAGATTTCATCTGAGGATACTTCCTTTTTTACCATAGACCTCTATGGGCTTCCAAATATCACTTTCCCAATTGCACAAGAACTGTCCTAGAGAAAGGCTTCTTGAGGGGAAAGCTGTAACTCTGTGAGATGATTTCACAGAACACAAAGAAGTTTCTCGGAAAGCTTCTTTCTCTTTGTTATCGGAGGATATTTCCTTTGGCCCTATAGTCTTGTAAGGGATCCGAAATATCTGTTCTCAGATTCCACAGAAATAAGGCTAGCAAAGAGATCCACGAAATACAGATGTAACTCTGTGAGATGAAGTAACAGAACACTAAGCAGTTTCTCAGAAAGCTTCTTTCCAGATTTCATCTGAGGATATTTCCTTTTTCACCGTAGCCCTCTATGGGCTTCCAAATATCACTTTCCCAATTCCACAAGAACTGTCGTAGAGAAAGGCTTCTGGAGGGGAAAGCTGTAACTCTGTGAGATGATTTCACAGAACACAAAGAAGTTTCTCGGAAAGCTTCTTTCTCTTTGTTATCGGAGGATATTTCCTTTGGCCCTATAGTCTTCAAAGGGAAACGAAATATCTGCTCTCAGATTCCACAATAATAAGATTGGCAAAGAGATCCACGAAATACAGATGTAACTCTGTGAGATGAATTAACAGAACACTAAGCAGTTTCTCGGAAGGCTTCTTTCCACATTTCATCTGAGGATATTTCCTTTTTCACTTAGCCCTCTATGCGCTTCCAAATATCACTTTGCCAATTCCAGAAGAACTGTCTTACCGAAAGGCTTCTTGAGGGGAAAGCTTTAACTCTGTGAGATTATTTCACAGAACACAAAGAAGTTTCTCGGAAAGCTTCTTTCTCTTTGTTATCGGAGGATATTTCCTTTTGCCCTATAGTCTTCTAAGGGATCCGAAATATCTGTTCTCAGATTCCACAGAAATAAGGCTAGCAAAGAGATCCACGAAATACAGATGTAATTCTGTGAGATGAATTAACAGAACACTAAGCAGTTTCTCAGAAACCTTCTTTACACATTTCATCTGAGGATATTTCCTTTTTCACCATAGACCTCTGAGGGCTTCCAAATATCACTTGCGCAATTCCACAAGAACTGTCCTAGAGAAAGGCTTCTTGAGGGGAAAGCTGTAACTCTGTGAGATGATTTCACAGAACACAAAGAAGTTTCTCAGACAGCTTCTTTCTCTTTGTTATCGGAGGATATTTCCTTTGGCCCTATAGTCTTCAAAGGGAAACGAAATATCTGTTCTCAGATTCCACAATAATAAGATTGGCAAAGAGATCCACGAAATACAGATGTAACTCTGTGAGATGAATTAACAGAACACTAAGCAGTTTCTCAGAAAGCTTCTTTCCAGATTTCATCTGAGGATATTTCCTTTTTCACAACAGACCTCTATGGGCTTCCAAATATCACTTTGCCAATTCCACAAGAACTGTCCTAGAGAAACGCTTCTTGAGGGGAAAGGTGTAACTCTGTGAGATGATTTCACAGAACACAAAGAAGTTTATCGGAAAGCTTCTTTCTCTTTGTTATCGGAGGATATTTCCTTTGGCCCTATAGCCTTCAAAGGGATCCGAATTATCTGTTCTCAGATTCCACAGAAATAAGGCTAGCAAAGAGATCCACGAAATACAGATGTAACTCTGTGAGATGAATTAACAGAACACTAAGCAGTTTCTCAGAAAGCTTCTTTCCAGATTTCATCTGAGGATATTTCCTTTTTCACAATAGACCTCTATGGGCTTCCAAATATCACTTTGCCCATTCCACAAGAACTGTCTTAGGAAAGGCTTCTTGAGGGGAAAGCTGTAACTCTGTGAGATGATTTCACAGAACACAAAGAAGTTTCTCAGAAAGCTTCTTTCTCTTTGTTATCGGAGGATATTTCCTTTGGACCTATAGTCTTCTGAGGGATCCGAAATATCTGTTCTCAGATTCCACAGAAATAAGGCTAGCAAAGAGATCCATGAAATACAGATGTAATTCTGTGAGATGAATTAACAGAACACTAAGCAGTTTCTCAGAAACCTTCTTTACACATTTCATCTGAGGATATTTCCTTTTTCACCATAGACCTCTGAGGGCTTCCAAATATCACTTGCGCAATTCCACAAGAACTGTCCTAGAGAAAGGCTTCTTGAGGGGAAAGCTGTAACTCTGTGAGATGATTTCACAGAACACAAAGAAGTTTCTCAGACAGCTTCTTTCTCTTTGTTATCGGAGGATATTTCCTTTGGCCCTATAGTCTTCAAAGGGAAACGAAATATCTGTTCTCAGATTCCACAATAATAAGATTGGCAAAGAGATCCACGAAATACAGATGTAACTCTGTGAGATGAATTAACAGAACACTAAGCAGTTTCTCAGAAAGCTTCTTTCCAGATTTCATCTGAGGATATTTCCTTTTTAACAACAGACCTCTATGGGCTTCCAAATATCACTTTGCCAATTCCACAAGAACTGTCCTAGAGAAACGCTTCTTGAGGGGAAAGGTGTAACTCTGTGAGATGATTTCACAGAACACAAAGAAGTTTATCGGAAAGCTTCTTTCTCTTTGTTATCGGAGGATATTTCCTTTGGCCCTATAGCCTTCAAAGGGATCCGAATTATCTGTTCTCAGATTCCACAGAAATAAGGCTAGCAAAGAGATCCACGAAATACAGATGTAACTCTGTGAGATGAATTAACAGAACACTAAGCAGTTTCTCAGAAAGCTTCTTTCCAGATTTCATCTGAGGATATTTCCTTTTTCACAATAGACCTCTATGGGCTTCCAAATATCACTTTGCCCATTCCACAAGAACTGTCTTAGGAAAGGCTTCTTGAGGGGAAAGCTGTAACTCTGTGAGATGATTTCACAGAACACAAAGAAGTTTCTCAGAAAGCTTCTTTCTCTTTGTTATCGGAGGATATTTCCTTTGGACCTATAGTCTTCTGAGGGATCCGAAATATCTGTTCTCAGATTCCAAAGAAATAAGGCTAGCAAAGAGATCCATGAAATACAGATGTAATTCTGTGAGATGAATTAACAGAACACTAAGCAGTTTCTCAGAAACCTTCTTTCCACATTTCATCTGAGGATATTTCCTTTTTCACCATAGACCTCTAAGGGCTTCCAAATATCACTTGCGCAATTCCACAAGAACTGTCCTAGAGAAAGGCTTCTTGAGGGGAAAGCTGTAACTCTGTGAGATGATTTCACAGAACACAAAGAAGTTTCTCAGAAAGCTTCTTTCTCTTTGCTATCGGAGGATATTTCCTTTGTCCCTATAGTCTTCAAAGGGAAACGAAATATCTGTTCTCAGATTCCACAATAATAAGATTGGCAAAGAGATCCACGAAATACAGATGTAACTCTGTGAGATGAATTAACAGAACACTGAGCAGTTTCTCAGAAAGCTTCTTTCCAGATTTCATCTGAGGATATTTCCTTTTTCACAATAGACCTCTATGGGCTTCCAAATATCACTTTCCCAATTCCACAAGAACTGTCGTAGAGAAAGGCTTCTTGAGGGGAAAGGTGTAACTCTGTGAGATGATCTCACAGAACACAAAGAAGTTTATCGGAAAGCTTCTTTCTCTTTGTTATCGGAGGATATTTCCTTTGGCCCTATAGTCTTCAAAGGGATCTGAAGTATCTGTTCTCAGATTCCACAGAAATAAGGCTAGCAACGAGATCCACGAAATACAGATGTAACTCTGTGAGATGAATTAACAGAACACTAAGCAGTTTCTCAGAAAGCTTCTTTCCAGATTTCATCTGAGGATATTTCCTTTTTCACCATAGCCCTCTATGGGCTTCCTAATATCATTTTGCCAATTCCACAAGAACTGTCTTAGCGAAAGGCTTCTGGAGGGGAAAGCTGTAACTCTGTGAGATGATTTCACAGAACACAAAGAAGTTTCTCGGAAAGCTTCTTTCTCTTTGTTATCGGAGGATATTTCCTTTGGCCCTATAGTCTTCAAAGGGAAACGAAATATCTGTTCTCAGATTCCACAATAATAAGATTGGCAAAGAGATCCACGAAATACAGATGTAACTCTGTGAGATGAATTAACAGAACACTAAGCATTTTCTCAGAAAGCTTCTTTCCAGATTTCATCTGAGGATATTTCCTTTTTCACAATAGACCTCTATGGGCTTCCAAATATCACTTTGCCCATTCCACAAGAACTGTCTTAGCGAAAGGCTTCTTGAGGGGAAAGCTGTAACTCTGTGAGATGATTTCACAGAACACAAAGAAGTTTCTCAGAAAGCTTCTTTCTCTTTGTTATCGGAGGATATTTCCTTTGGACCTATAGTCTTCTGAGGGATCCGAAATATCTGTTCTCAGATTCCACAGAAATAAGGCTAGCAAAGAGATCCACGAAATACAGATGTAATTCTGTGAGATGAATTAACAGAACACTAAGCAGTTTCTCAGAAACCTTCTTTCCACATTTCATCTGAGGATATTTCCTTTTTCAACATAGACCTCTAAGGGCTTCCAAATATCACTGGCGCAATTCCACAAGAACTGTCCTAGAGAAAGGCTTCTTGAGGGGAAAGCTGTAACTCTGTGAGATGATTTCACAGAACACAAAGAAGTTTCTCAGACAGCTTCTTTCTCTTTGTTATCGGAGGATATTTCCTTTGGCCCTATAGTCTTCAAAGGGAAACGAAATATCTGTTCTCAGATTCCACAATAATAAGATTGGCAAAGAGATCCACGAAATACAGATGTAACTCTGTGAGATGAATTAACAGAACACTAAGCAGTTTCTCAGAAAGCTTCTTTCCAGATTTCATCTGAGGATATTTCCTTTTTCACAATAGACCTCTATGGGCTTCCAAATATCACTTTCAAAATTCCACAAGAACTGTCGTAGAGAAAGGCTTCTTGAGGGGAAAGGTGTAACTCTGTGAGATGATCTCACAGAACACAAAGAAGTTTATCGGAAAGCTTCTTTCTCTTTGTTATCGGAGGATATTTCCTTTGGCACTATAGTCTTCAAAGGGATCTGAAATATCTGTTCTCAGATTCCACAGAAATAAGGCTAGCAAAGAGATCCACGAAATACAGATGTAACTCTGTGAGATGAATTAACAGAACACTATGCAGTTTCTCAGAAAGCTTCTTTCCAGATTTCATCTGAGGATATTTCCTTTTTCACAATAGACCTCTATGGGCTTCCAAATATCACTTTCAAAATTCCACAAGAACTGTCGTAGAGAAAGGCTTCTTGAGGGGAAAGGTGTAACTCTGTGAGATGATCTCACATTACACAAAGAAGTTTATCGGAAAGCTTCTTTCTCTTTGTTATCGGAGGATATTTCCTTTGGCCCTATAGTCTTCAAAGGGAAACGAAATATCTGTTCTCAGATTCCAGAATAATAAGATTGGCAAAGAGATCCACGAAATACAGATGTAACTCTGTGAGATGAATTAACAGAACACTAAACATTTTCTCAGAAAGCTTCTTTCCAGATTTCATCTGAGGATGTTTCCTTTTTCACCATAGACCTCTATGGGCTTCCAAATATCACTTTCCCAATTGCACAAGAACTGTCCTAGAGAAAGGCTTCTTGAGGGGAAAGCTGTAACTCTGTGAGATGATTTCACAGAACACAAAGAAGTTTCTCGGAAAGCTTCTTTCTCTTTGTTATCGGAGGATATTTCCTTTGGCCCTATAGTCTTCAAAGGGATCCGAAATATCTGTTCTCAGATTCCACAGATATAAGGCTAGCAAAGAGATCCACGAAATACAGATGTAACTCTGTGAGATAAATTCACAGAACACTAAGCAGTTTCTCAGAAAACTTCTTTCCAGATTTCATCTGAGGATATTTCCTTTTTCACCGTAGCCCTCTATGCGCTTCCAAATATCACTTTGACGATTCCACAAGAACTGTCTTAGCGGAAGGCTTCTTGAGGGGAAAGCTGTAACTCTGTTGCATGATTTCGCAGAACTCAAAGAAGTTTCTCAGAAAGCTTCTTTCTCTTTGTTATCGGAGGATATTTCCTTTGGCCTATAGTCTTCAAAGGGAAACGAAATATCTGTTCTCAGATTCCACAATAATAAGACTAGAAAAGAGATCCACGAAATACAGATGTAACCCTGTGAGATGAATTAACAGAACACTAAGCAGTTTCTCGGAAAGCTTCTTTCCACATTTCATCTGAGGATATTTCCTTTTTCACTTAGCCCTCTGTGCGCTTCCAAATATCACTTTGCCAATTCCACCAGAACTGTCTTACCGAAAGGCTTCTTGAGGGAAAAGCTGTAACTCTGTGAGATTATTTCACAGAACACAAAAAAGTTTCTCGGAAAGCTTCTTTCTCTTTGTTATCGGAGGATATTTCCTTTTGCCCTATAGTCTTCTAAGGGATCCGAAATATCTCTTCTCAGATTCCACAGAAATAAGGCTAGCAAAGAGATCCACGAAATACAGATGTAATTCTGTGAGATGAATTAACAGAACACTAAGCAGTTTCTCAGAAACCTTCTTTCCACATTTCATCTGAGGATATTTCCTTTTTCAACATTGACCTCTAAGGGCTTCCAAATATCACTTGCCCAATTCCACAAGAACTGTCCTAGAGAAAGGCTTCTTGAGGGGAAAGCTGTAACTCTGTGAGATGATTTCACAGAACACAAAGAAGTTTCTGGGAAAGCTTCTTTCTCTTTGTTATCGGAGGATATTTCCTTTGGCCCTATAGTCTTCAAAGGGATCCGAAATATCTGTTCTCAGATTCCACAGAAATAAGGCTAGCAAAGAGATCCACGAAATACAGATGTAACTCTGTGAGATGAATTAACAGAACACTAAGCAGTTTCTCAGAAAGCTTCTTTCCAGTTTTCATCTGAGGATATTTCCTTTTTCACCATTGCCCTCTATGCGCTTCCAAATATCACTTTGCCAATTCCACAAGAACTGTCTTAGCGGAAGGCTTCTTGAGGGGAAAGCTGTAACTCTGTTGGATGATTTCACAGAACACAAAGAAGTTTCTCAGAAATTTTCTTTCTCTTTGTTATCGGAGGATATTTCCTTTGGCCTATAGTCTTCATAGGGAAATGAAATATCTGTTCTCAGATTCCACAATAATAAGACTAGCAAAGATATCCACGAAATACAGATGTAATTCTGTGAGATGAATTAACAGAACACTAAGGAGTTTCTCAGAAAACTTCTTTCCAGATTTCATCTGAGGATATTTCCTTTTTCACCGTAGCCCTCTATGCGCTTCCAAATATCACTTTGACAATTCCACAAGAACTGTCTTAGCGGAAGGCTTCTTGAGGGGAAAGCTGTAACTCTGTTGGATGATTTCGCAGAACTCAAAGAAGTTTCTCGGAAAGCTTCTTTCTCTTTGTTATCGGAGGATATTTCCTTTGGCCCTATAGTCTTCTAAGGGATCCGAAATATCTGTTCTCAGATTCCACAGAAATAAGGCTAGCAAAGAGATCCACGAAATACAGATGTAATTCTGTGAGATGAATTAACAGAACACAAAGCAATTTCTCAGAAACCTTCTTTCCACATTTCATCTGAGGATATTTCATTTTTCACCATAGACCTCTAAGGGCTTCCAAATATCACTTGCGCAATTCCACAAGAACTGTCCTAGAGAAAGGCTTCTTGAGGGGAAAGCTGTAACTCTGTGAGATGATTTCACACAACACAAAGAAGTTTATCGGAAAGCTTCTTTCTCTTTGTTATCGGAGGATATTTCCTTTGGCCCTATAGTCTTCAAAGGGATCCGAAATATCTGTTCTCAGATTCCACAGAAATAAGGCTAGCAAAGAGATCCACGAAATACAGATGTAACTCTGTGAGATGAATTAACAGAACACTAAGCAGTTTCTGAGAAAGCTTCTTTCCAGATTTCATCTGAGGATATTTCCTTTTTCACCACAGACCTCTGTGGGCTTCCAAATATCACTTTGCCAATTCCACAAGAACTATCTTAGCGAAAGGCTTCCTGAGGGGAAAGCTGTAACTCTGTGAGATGATTTCACAGAACACAAAGGAGTTTCTCAGAAAGCTTCTTTCTCTTTATTATCGGAGGATATTTCCTTTGGCCCTATAGTCTTCAGAGGGAACCGAAATATCTGTTCTCAGATTCCACAGAAATAAGGCTAGCAAAGAGATTCACGAAATTCATATGTAACTCTGTGAGATGAATTAACAGAACACTAAGCAGTTTATCAGAAAGCTTCTTTCCAGATTTCATCTGAGGATATTTCCTTTTTCACCATAGCCCTCTTTGGGCTTCCAAATATCACTTTGCCAAATCCACAACAACCGTCTTAGCGAAAGGCTTCTTGAGGGGAAAGCTGTAACTCTGTGAGATGATTTCACAGAACACAAAGAAGTTTCTCAGAAAGCTTCTTTCTCTTTCTTATCAGAGGATATTTCCTTTGGCCCTATAGTCTTCTAAGGGATCCGAAATATCTGTTCTCATATTTCACAGAAATAAGGCTAGCAAGGAGATCCACGAAATACAGATGTAACTCTGTGAGATGAATTAACAGAACACTAAGCAGTTTCTCAGAAAGGTTCTTTACAGATTTCATCTGAGGATATTTCCTTTTTCACCATTGCCCTCTATGCGCTTCCAAATATCACTTTGCCAATTCCACAAGAACTGTCTTAGCGGAAGGCTTCTTGAGGGGAAAGCTGTAACTCTGTTGGATGATTTCACAGAACACAAAGAAGTTTCTCAGAAATTTTCTTTCAATTTGTTATCGGAGGATATTTCCTTTGGCCTATAGTCTTCATAGGGAAATGAAATATCTGTTCTCAGATTCCACAATAATAAGACTAGCAAAGATATCCACGAAATACAGATGTAATTCTGTGAGATGAATTAACAGAACACTAAGTAGTTTCTCAGAAAACTTCTTTCCAGATTTCATCTGAGGATATTTCCTTTTTCACCGTAGCCCTCTAGGGGCTTCCAAATATCACTTTGCCAATTCCACAAGAACTGTCTTAGCGAAAGGCTTCTTGAGGGGAAAGCTGTAACTCTGTGAGATGATTTCACGGAACACAAAGGAGTTTTTCAGAAAGCTTCTTTCTCTTTTTTATCGGAGGATATTTCCTTTTGCCCTATAGCCTTCAAAGGGATCCGAAATATCTGTTCTCAGATTCCACAGAAATAAGGCTAGCAAAGAGATCCACGAAATACAGATGTAACTCTGTGAGATGAATTAACAGAACACTAAGCAGTTTCTCAGAAAGCTTCTTTCCAGATTTCATCTGAGGATATTTCCTTTTTCACCTTAGCCCTCTATGGGCTTCCAAATATCACTTTTCCAATTCCATAGGAACTGTCTTATCGAAAGGCTTCTTGAGGGGAAAGGTGTAGCTCTGTGAGATGATTTCACAGAACACAAAGAAGTTTCTCAGAAAGGTTCTTTCTCTTTGTTATCGGAGGATATTTCCGTTGGTTTTATTGTCTTCTATGGGATCCGAAATATCTGTTCTCAGATTCCACAGAAATAAGGCTAGCAAAGAGATCCACGAAATACAGATGTAACTCTGTGAGATGAATTAACAGAACACTAAGCAGTTTCTCAGAAAGATTCTTTCCAGATTTCATCTGAGGATATTTCCTTTTTCACCATAGCCCTCTATGGGCTTCCAAATATCACTTTGCCAATTCCACAAGAACTGTCTTAGCGAAAGTCTTCTTGTGGGTAAAGCTGTAACTCTGTGAGATGATTTCACAGAACACAAAGGAGTTTCTCAGAAAGCTTCTTTCTCCTTGTTATCGGAGGATATTTCATTTGGCCCTATAGTCTTCTAAGGGATCCGAAATATCTGTTCTCAGATTCCACAGAAATAAGGCTAGCAAAGAGATCCACGAAATACAGATGTAACTGTGTGAGATGAATTAAAAGAACACTAAGCAGTTTCTCAGAAAGCTTCTTTCCAGATTTCATCAGAGGATATTTCCTTTTTCATCATAGCCCTCTATGCGCCCCCAAATATCATTTTGCCAATTCCACAAGAACTGTCTTAGCGAAAGGCTTCTTGACGGGAAAGCTGTAACTCTCTGAGATGATTTCACAGAACACAAAGAAGTTTCTCAGAAAGCTTCTTTCTATTTGTTATCGGAGGATATTTCCTTTGGTTCTATTGTCTTCTGAGGGATCCGAAATATCTCTTTTCAGATTCCACAGAAATAAGGCTAGCAAAGAGATCCACGAAATACAGATGTAACTCTGTGAGGTGAAATAACAGAACACTAAGCAGTTTCCCAGAAACCTTCTTTCCAGATTTCATCTGAGGATATTTCCTTTTTCACCGTAGCCCTCTATGGGCTTCCAAATATCACTTTGCCAATTACACAAGAACTGTCTTAGCGAAAGGCTTCTTGAGGGGAAAGTTGTAACTCTGTGAGATGATTTCACAGAACACAAAGAAGTTTCTCGGAAAGCTTCTTTCTATTTTTTATCGGAGGATATTTTCTTTGGCCCTATAGTATTCAAAGGGATCCGAAATATCTGTTCTCAGATTCCACAGAAATAAGGCTAGCAAAGAGATCCACGAAATACAGATGTAACTCTGTGAGATGAATTAACAGAACACTAAGCAGTTTCTCAGAAAGCTTCTTTCCAGATTTCATCTGAGGATATTTCCTTTTTCACCATAGCCCTCTGTGGGCTTCCAAATATCACTTTGCCAATTCCACAAGAACTGTCTTAGCGAAAGGCTTCTTGTGGGTAAAGCTGTAACTCTGTGAGATGATTTCACAGAAAACAAAGTAGATTCTCAGAAAGCTTCTTTCTCTTTGTTATCGGAGGATATTTTCTTTGCCCCTGTAGTGTTCTAAGGAATTCGAAATATCTGTTCTCAGGTTCCACAGAAATAAGGCTAGCAAAGAGATCCACGAAATAAAGATGTAACTCTGTGAGATGAATTAACAGAACACTAAGCAGTTTCTCAGAAAGCTTCTTTCCAGATTTCATCTGAGGACATTTTCTTTTTCACCATAGCCCTCTATGGGCTACCATATATCACTTTGCCAATTCCACAACAACTGTCTTAGCGAAAGGCTTCTTGATGGGAAAGCTGTAACTCTGTGAGATGATTTCACAGAACACATAGAAGTTTCTCGGAAAGCTTCTTTCTATTTTTTATCGGAGGATATTTTCTTTGGCCCTATAGTATTCAAAGGGATCCGAAATATCTCTTCTCAAATTCCACAGAAATAAGGCTAGCAAAGAGATCCACGAAATACAGATGTAACTCTGTGAGATGAATTAACAGAACACTAAGCAGTTTCTCAGAAAGCTTCTTTCCAGATTTCATCTGAGGATATTTCCTTTTTCACCATAGCCCTCTATGGGCTTCCTAATATCATTTTGCCAATTCCACAAGAACTGTCTTAGCGAAAGGCTTCTGGAGGGGAAAGCTGTAACTCTGTGAGATGATTTCACAGAACACAAAGAAGTTTCTCGGAAAGCTTCTTTCTCTTTGTTATCGGAGGATATTTCCTTTGGCCCTATAGTCTTCAAAGGGAAACGAAATATCTGTTCTCAGATTCCACAATAATAAGATTGGCAAAGAGATCCACGAAATACAGATGTAACTCTGTGAGATGAATTAACAGAACACTAAGCATTTTCTCAGAAAGCTTCTTTCCAGATTTCATCTGAGGATATTTCCTTTTTCACAATAGACCTCTATGGGCTTCCAAATATCACTTTGCCCATTCCACAAGAACTGTCTTAGCGAAAGGCTTCTTGAGGGGAAAGCTGTAACTCTGTGAGATGATTTCACAGAACACAAAGAAGTTTCTCAGAAAGCTTCTTTCTCTTTGTTATCGGAGGATATTTCCTTTGGACCTATAGTCTTCTGAGGGATCCGAAATATCTGTTCTCAGATTCCACAGAAATAAGGCTAGCAAAGAGATCCACGAAATACAGATGTAATTCTGTGAGATGAATTAACAGAACACTAAGCAGTTTCTCAGAAACCTTCTTTCCACATTTCATCTGAGGATATTTCCTTTTTCAACATAGACCTCTAAGGGCTTCCAAATATCACTGGCGCAATTCCACAAGAACTGTCCTAGAGAAAGGCTTCTTGAGGGGAAAGCTGTAACTCTGTGAGATGATTTCACAGAACACAAAGAAGTTTCTCAGACAGCTTCTTTCTCTTTGTTATCGGAGGATATTTCCTTCGGCCCTATAGTCTTCAAAGGGAAACGAAATATCTGTTCTCAGATTCCACAATAATAAGATTGGCAAAGAGATCCACGAAATACAGATGTAACTCTGTGAGATGAATTAACAGAACACTAAGCAGTTTCTCAGAAAGCTTCTTTCCAGATTTCATCTGAGGATATTTCCTTTTTCACAATAGACCTCTATGGGCTTCCAAATATCACTTTCAAAATTCCACAAGAACTGTCGTAGAGAAAGGCTTCTTGAGGGGAAAGGTGTAACTCTGTGAGATGATCTCACAGAACACAAAGAAGTTTATCGGAAAGCTTCTTTCTCTTTGTTATCGGAGGATATTTCCTTTGGCACTATAGTCTTCAAAGGGATCTGAAATATCTGTTCTCAGATTCCACAGAAATAAGGCTAGCAAAGAGATCCACGAAATACAGATGTAACTCTGTGAGATGAATTAACAGAACACTATGCAGTTTCTCAGAAAGCTTCTTTCCAGATTTCATCTGAGGATATTTCCTTTTTCACAATAGACCTCTATGGGCTTCCAAATATCACTTTCAAAATTCCACAAGAACTGTCGTAGAGAAAGGCTTCTTGAGGGGAAAGGTGTAACTCTGTGAGATGATCTCACATTACACAAAGAAGTTTATCGGAAAGCTTCTTTCTCTTTGTTATCGGAGGATATTTCCTTTGGCCCTATAGTCTTCAAAGGGAAACGAAATATCTGTTCTCAGATTCCACAATAATAAGATTGGCAAAGAGATCCACGAAATACAGATGTAACTCTGTGAGATGAATTAACAGAACACTAAACATTTTCTCAGAAAGCTTCTTTCCAGATTTCATCTGAGGATGTTTCCTTTTTCACCATAGACCTCTATGGGCTTCCAAATATCACTTTCCCAATTGCACAAGAACTGTCCTAGAGAAAGGCTTCTTGAGGGGAAAGCTGTAACTCTGTGAGATGATTTCACAGAACACAAAGAAGTTTCTCGGAAAGCTTCTTTCTCTTTGTTATCGGAGGATATTTCCTTTGGCCCTATAGTCTTCAAAGGGATCCGAAATATCTGTTCTCAGATTCCACAGATATAAGGCTAGCAAAGAGATCCACGAAATACAGATGTAACTCTGTGAGATAAATTCACAGAACACTAAGCAGTTTCTCAGAAAACTTCTTTCCAGATTTCATCTGAGGATATTTCCTTTTTCACCGTAGCCCTCTATGCGCTTCCAAATATCACTTTGACGATTCCACAAGAACTGTCTTAGCGGAAGGCTTCTTGAGGGGAAAGCTGTAACTCTGTTGGATGATTTCGCAGAACTCAAAGAAGTTTCTCAGAAAGCTTCTTTCTCTTTGTTATCGGAGGATATTTCCTTTGGCCTATAGTCTTCAAAGGGAAACGAAATATCTGTTCTCAGATTCCACAATAATAAGACTAGAAAAGAGATCCACGAAATACAGATGTAACCCTGTGAGATGAATTAACAGAACACTAAGCAGTTTCTCGTAAAGCTTCTTTCCACATTTCATCTGAGGATATTTCCTTTTTTACTTAGCCCTCTGTGCGCTTCCAAATATCACTTTGCCAATTCCACCAGAACTGTCTTACCGAAAGGCTTCTTGAGGGAAAAGCTGTAACTCTGTGAGATTATTTCACAGAACACAAAAAAGTTTCTCGGAAAGCTTCTTTCTCTTTGTTATCGGAGGATATTTCCTTTTGCCCTATAGTCTTCTAAGGGATCCGAAATATCTCTTCTCAGATTCCACAGAAATAAGGCTAGCAAAGAGATCCACGAAATACAGATGTAATTCTGTGAGATGAATTAACAGAACACTAAGCAGTTTCTCAGAAACCTTCTTTCCACATTTCATCTGAGGATATTTCCTTTTTCAACATTGACCTCTAAGGGCTTCCAAATATCACTTGCCCAATTCCACAAGAACTGTCCTAGAGAAAGGCTTCTTGAGGGGAAAGCTGTAACTCTGTGAGATGATTTCACAGAACACAAAGAAGTTTCTGGGAAAGCTTCTTTCTCTTTGTTATCGGAGGATATTTCCTTTGGCCCTATAGTCTTCAAAGGGATCCGAAATATCTGTTCTCAGATTCCACAGAAATAAGGCTAGCAAAGAGATCCACGAAATACAGATGTAACTCTGTGAGATGAATTAACAGAACACTAAGCAGTTTCTCAGAAAGCTTCTTTCCAGATTTCATCTGAGGATATTTCCTTTTTCACCATTGCCCTCTATGCGCTTCCAAATATCACTTTGCCAATTCCACAAGAACTGTCTTAGCGGAAGGCTTCTTGAGGGGAAAGCTGTAACTCTGTTGGATGATTTCACAGAACACAAAGAAGTTTCTCAGAAATTTTCTTTCTCTTTGTTATCGGAGGATATTTCCTTTGGCCTATAGTCTTCATAGGGAAATGAAATATCTGTTCTCAGATTCCACAATAATAAGACTAGCAAAGATATCCACGAAATACAGATGTAATTCTGTGAGATGAATTAACAGAACACTAAGGAGTTTCTCAGAAAACTTCTTTCCAGATTTCATCTGAGGATATTTCCTTTTTCACCGTAGCCCTCTATGCGCTTCCAAATATCACTTTGACAATTCCACAAGAACTGTCTTAGCGGAAGGCTTCTTGAGGGGAAAGCTGTAACTCTGTTGGATGATTTCGCAGAACTCAAAGAAGTTTCTCAGAAAGCTTCTTTCTCTTTGTTATCGGAGGATATTTCCTTTGGCCTATAGTCTTCAAAGGGAAACGAAATATCTGTTCTCAGATTTCACAATAATAAGACTAGCAAAGAGATCAACGAAATACAGATGTAACTCTGTGAGACGAATTAACAGAACACTAAGGAGTTTCTCGGAAAGTTTCTTTCCACATTTCATCTGAGGATATTTCCTTTTTCACTTAGCCCACTATGGGCTTCCAAATATCACTTTGCCAATTCCACAAGCACTGTCTTACCGAAAGGCTTCTTGAGGGGAAAGCTGTAACTCTGTGAGATTATTTCACAGAACACAAAGAAGTTTCTCGGAAAGCTTCTTTCTCTTTGTTATCGGAGGATATTTCCTTTGGCCCTATAGTCTTCTAAGGGATCCGAAATATCTGTTCTCAGATTCCACAGAAATAAGGCTAGCAAAGAGATCCACGAAATACAGATGTAATTCTGTGAGATGAATTAACAGAACACAAAGCAATTTCTCAGAAACCTTCTTTCCACATTTCATCTGAGGATATTTCATTTTTCACCATAGACCTCTAAGGGCTTCCAAATATCACTTGCGCAATTCCACAAGAACTGTCCTAGAGAAAGGCTTCTTGAGGGGAAAGCTGTAACTCTGTGAGATGATTTCACACAACACAAAGAAGTTTATCGGAAAGCTTCTTTCTCTTTGTTATCGGAGGATATTTCCTTTGGCCCTATAGTCTTCAAAGGGATCCGAAATATCTGTTCTCAGATTCCACAGAAATAAGGCTAGCAAAGAGATCCACGAAATACAGATGTAACTCTGTGAGATGAATTAACAGAACACTAAGCAGTTTCTGAGAAAGCTTCTTTCCAGATTTCATCTGAGGATATTTCCTTTTTCACCACAGACCTCTGTGGGCTTCCAAATATCACTTTGCCAATTCCACAAGAACTATCTTAGCGAAAGGCTTCCTGAGGGGAAAGCTGTAACTCTGTGAGATGATTTCACAGAACACAAAGGAGTTTCTCAGAAAGCTTCTTTCTCTTTGTTATCGGAGGATATTTCCTTTGGCCCTATAGTCTTCAGAGGGAACCGAAATATCTGTTCTCAGATTCCACAGAAATAAGGCTAGCAAAGAGATTCACGAAATTCATATGTAACTCTGTGAGATGAATTAACAGAACACTAAGCAGTTTCTCAGAAAGCTTCTTTCCAGATTTCATCTGAGGATATTTCCTTTTTCACCATAGCCCTCTTTGGGCTTCCAAATATCACTTTGCCAATTCCACAACAACCGTCTTAGCGAAAGGCTTCTTGAGGGGAAAGCTGTAACTCTGTGAGATGATTTCACAGAACACAAAGAAGTTTCTCAGAAAGCTTCTTTCTCTTTGTTATCGGAGGATATTTCCTTTGGCCCTATAGTCTTCTAAGGGATCCGAAATATCTGTTCTCATATTCCACAGAAATAAGGCTAGCAAGGAGATCCACGAAATACAGATGTAACTCTGTGAGATGAATTAACAGAACACTAAGCAGTTTCTCAGAAAGGTTCTTTACAGATTTCATCTGAGGATATTTCCTTTTTCACCATTGCCCTCTATGCGCTTCCAAATATCACTTTGCCAATTCCACAAGAACTGTCTTAGCGGAAGGCTTCTTGAGGGGAAAGCTGTAACTCTGTTGGATGATTTCACAGAACACAAAGAAGTTTCTCAGAAATTTTCTGTCAATTTGTTATCGGAGGATATTTCCTTTGGCCTATAGTCTTCATAGGGAAATGAAATATCTGTTCTCAGATTCCACAATAATAAGACTAGCAAAGATATCCACGAAATACAGATGTAATTCTGTGAGATGAATTAACAGAACACTAAGTAGTTTCTCAGAAAACTTCTTTCCAGATTTCATCTGAGGATATTTCCTTTTTCACCGTAGCCCTCTAGGGGCTTCCAAATATCACTTTGCCAATTCCACAAGAACTGTCTTAGCGAAAGGCTTCTTGAGGGGAAAGCTGTAACTCTGTGAGATGATTTCACGGAACACAAAGGAGTTTTTCAGAAAGCTTCTTTCTCTTTTTTATCGGAGGATATTTCCTTTTGCCCTATAGCCTTCAAAGGGATCCGAAATATCTGTTCTCAGATTCCACAGAAATAAGGCTAGCAAAGAGATCCACGAAATACAGATGTAACTCTGTGAGATGAATTAACAGAACACTAAGCAGTTTCTCAGAAAGCTTCTTTCCAGATTTCATCTGAGGATATTTCCTTTTTCACCTTAGCCCTCTATGGGCTTCCAAATATCACTTTGCCAATTCCATAGGAACTGTCTTATCGAAAGGCTTCTTGAGGGGAAAGGTGTAGCTCTGTGAGATGATTTCACAGAACACAAAGAAGTTTCTCAGAAAGGTTCTTTCTCTTTGTTATCGGAGGATATTTCCGTTGGTTTTATTGTCTTCTAAGGGATCCGAAATATCTGTTCTCAGATTCCACAGAAATAAGGCTAGCAAAGAGATCCACGAAACACAGATGTAACTCTGTGAGATGAATTAACAGAACACTAAGCAGTTTCTCAGAAAGATTCTTTCCAGATTTCATCTGAGGATATTTCCTTTTTCACCATTGCCCTCTATGGGCTTCCAAATATCACTTTGCCAATTCCACAAGAACTGTCTTAGCGAAAGTCTTCTTGTGGGTAAAGCTGTAACTCTGTGAGATGATTTCACAGAACACAAAGGAGTTTCTCAGAAAGCTTCTTTCTCCTTGTTATCGGAGGATATTTCCTTTGGCCCTATAGTCTTCTAAGGGATCCGAAATATCTGTTCTCAGATTCCACAGAAATAAGGCTAGCAAAGAGATCCACGAAATACAGATGTAACTGTGTGAGACGAATTAAAAGAACACTAAGCAGTTTCTCAGAAAGCTTCTTTCCAGATTTCATCTGACGCTATTTCCTTTTTCATCATAGCCCTCTATGCGCCCCCAAATATCATTTTGCCAATTCCACAAGAACTGTCTTAGCGAAAGGCTTCTTGACGGGAAAGCTGTAACTCTCTGAGATGATTTCACAGAACACAAAGAAGTTTCTCAGAAAGCTTCTTTCTATTTGTTATCGGAGGATATTTCCTTTGGTTCTATTGTCTTCTGAGGGATCCGAAATATCTCTTTTCAGATTCCACAGAAATAAGGCTAGCAAAGAGATCCATGAAATACAGATGTAACTCTGTGAGGTGAAATAACAGAACACTAAGCAGTTTCCCAGAAACCTTCTTTCCAGATTTCATCTGAGGATATTTCCTTTTTCACCGTAGCCCTCTATGGGCTTCCAAATATCACTTTGCCAATTCCACAAGAACTGTCTTAGCGAAAGGCTTCTTGTGGGTAAAGCTGTAACTCTGTGAGATGATTTCACAGAAAACAAAGTAGATTCTCAGAAAGCTTCTTTCTCTTTGTTATCGGAGGATATTTTCTTTGCCCCTGTAGTGTTCTAAGGAATCCGAAATATCTGTTCTCAGGTTCCACAGAAATAAGGCTAGCAAAGATATCCACGAAATAAAGATGTAACTCTGTGAGATGAATTAACAGAACACTAAGCAGTTTCTCAGAAAGCTTCTTTCCAGATTTCATCTGAGGACATTTTCTTTTTCACCATAGCCCTCTATGGGCTTGCATATATCACTTTGCCAATTCCACAACAACTGTCTTAGCGAAAGGCTTCTTGATGGGAAAGCTGTAACTCTGTGAGATGATTTCACAGAACACATAGAAGTTTCTCGGAAAGCTTCTTTCTATTTTTTATCGGAGGATATTTTCTTTGGCCCTATAGTATTCAAAGTAATCCGAAATATCTGTTCTCAAATTCCACAGAAATAAGGCTAGCAAAGAGATCCACGAAATACAGATGTAACTCTGTGAGATGAATTAACAGAACACTAAGCAGTTTCTCAGAAAGCTTCTTTCCAGATTTCATCTGAGGATATTTCCTTTTTCACCATAGCCCTCTATGGGCTTCCAAATATCACTTTGCCAATTCCACAAGAACTGTCTTAGCGAAAGGCTTCTTGTGGGTAAAGCTGTAACTCTGTGAGATGATTTCACAGAAAACAAAGTAGATTCTCAGAAAGCTTCTTTCACTTTGTTATCGGAGGATATTTTCTTTGCCCCTGTAGTGTTCTAAGGAATCCGAAATATCTGTTCTCAGGTTCCACAGAAATAAGGCTAGCAAAGATATCCATGAAATACAGATGTAACTCTGTGAGATGAATTAACAGAACACTAAGCAGTTTCTCAGAAAGCTTCTTTCCAGATTTCATCTGAGGACATTTTCTTTTTCACCATAGCCCTCTATGGGCTTCCATATATCACTTTGCCAATTCCACAACAACTGTCTTATCGAAAGGCTTCTTGATGGGAAAGCTGTAACTCTGTGAGATGATTTCACAGAACACAAAGAAGTTTCTCAGAAAGCATCTTTCTCTTTTTTATAGGAGGATATTTCCTTTGGCCCTATAGTCTTCAAAGGGATCCGAAATATCTGTTCTCTGATTCCACAGAAATAAGGCTAGCAAAGAGATCCACGAAATACAGATGTAACTCTGTGAGATGAATTAACAGAACACTAAGCAGTTTCTCAGAAAGATTCTTTCCAGATTTCATCTGAGGATATTTCCTTTTTCACCATAGCCCTCTATGGGCTTCCAAATATCACTTTGCCAATTCCACAAGAACTATCTTAGCGAAAGGATTCTTGTGGGTAAAGCTGTAACTCTGTGAGATGATTTCACAGAACACAAAGGAGTTTCTCAGAAAGCTTCTTTCTCTTTGTTATCGGAGGATATTTCCTTTGGCCCTATAGTCTTCTAAGGGATCCAAAATATCTGTTCTCAGATTCCACAGAAAAAAGGGTAGCAAAGAGATCCACGAAATACAGATGTAACTCTGTAAGATGAATTAACAGAACACTAAGCAGCTTCTCAGAAAGCTTCTTTCCAGATTTCATCTGAGGCTATTTCCTTTTTCATCATAGCCCTCTATGCGCCCCCAAATATCATTTTGCCAATTCCACAAGAACTGTCTTAGCGAAAGGCTTCTTGAGGGGAAAGCTGTAACTCTGTGAGATGATTTCACTGAACACAAAGAAGTTTCTGTGAAAGCTTCTTTCTCTTTGTTATCGAAGGATATTTCCTTTGGCCCTAGAGTCTTCAAAGGGATCCGAAATATCTGTTCTCAGATTCCACAGAAATAAGGCTAGCAAAAAGATCCACGAAATACACATGTAACTCCGTGAGATGAATTAACAGAACACTAAGCAGTTTCTCAGAAAGCTTCTTTCCAGATTTCATCTGAGGATATTTCCTTTTTCAACATAGCCCTCTAGGGGCTTCCAAATATCACTTTGCCCATTCCACAAGAACTGTCTTAGCGAAAGTCGTCTTGAGGAGAAAGCTGTAACCTGTGAGATGATTTTACATAACACAAAGAAGTTTCTCTGAAAGCTTCTTTCTCTTTGTTATCGGAGGATATTTCCTTTGGCCCTATAGTCTTCAAAGGGATCCGAAATATCTGTTCTCAGATTCCACAGAAATAAGGCTAGCAAAGAGATACACGAAATACAGATGTAACTCTGTGAGATGAATTAACAGAACACTAAGCAGTTTCTCAGAAGGCTTCTTTCCAGATTTCATCTGAGGATATTTCCTTTTTCACCATAGCCCTCCATGGGCTTCCAAATATCACTTTGCCAATTCCACAAGAACTGTCTTAGCGAAAGTCGTCTTGAGGGGAAAGCTGTAACTCTGTGAGATGATTTCACAGAACACAAAGAAGTTTCTCAGAAAGCTTCTCTCTCTCTGTTCTCGGAGGATATTTCCTTTGGCCCTAGAGTCTTCAAAGGGATCCGAAATATCTGTTCTCAGATTCCGCAGAAATAAGGCTACAAAAGATATCCACGAAATACCGGTGTAACTCTTTGAGATGAATTAACAGAACACTAAGCAGTTTCTCAGAAAGCTTCCTTCCAGATTTCATCTGAGGATATTTCCTTTTTCACCATAGCCCACTATGCGGTTCCAATTATCACTTTGCCAATTCCACAAAAACTGTCTTAGCGAAAGGCTTCTTGAGGGGAAAGTTGTAACTCTGTGAGATGATTTCACAGAACACAAAGAAGTTTCTCAGAAAGCTTCTTTCTCTTTGTTATTGGAGGATATTTCCTTTGGCACTATAGTCTTCCGAGGGATCCGAAATATCTGTTCTCAGATTCCACAGAAATAAGGCTAGCAAAGAGATCCACGAAATACAGATGTAACTCTGTGAGATGAATTAACAGAACACTAAGCAGTTTCTCAGAAAGCTTCTTTCCAGATTTCATCTGAGGATATTTCCTTTTTCACCATAGCCCTCTGTGCGCTTCCAAATATCACTTTGCCAATTCCACAAGAACTGTCTTAGCGAAAGGTTTCCTGAAGGGAAAGCTGTAAGTCTGTGAGATGATTTCACAGAACACAAAGAAGTTTCTCAGAAAGCTTCTTTCTCTTTGTGATCGGAGGATATTTTCTTTGGCCCTGTAGTCTTCTCAGGGATCCGAAATATCTGTTCTCAGATTCCACCGAAATAAGGCTAACAAAGAGATCCACGAAATACAGATGTAACTCTGTGAGATGAATTAACAGAAGACCAAGCAGTTTCTCAGAAAGCTTCTTTACAGATTTCATATGAGGATATTTTCCTTTTCACCATAGCACTCTATGGGCTTCCAAATATCACTTTGACAATTCCACAAGAACTGTCTTAGCGGAAGGCTTCTTGAGGGGAAAGCTGTAACTCTGTTGGATGATTTCGCAGAACTCAAAGAAGTTTCTCAGAAAGCTTCTTTCTCTTTGTTATCGGAGGATATTTCCTTTGGCCTATAGTCTTCAAAGGGAAACGAAATATCTGTTCTCAGATTCCACAATAATAAGACTAGCAAAGAGATCCACGAAATACAGATGTAACTCTGTGAGATGAATTAACAGAACACTAAGCAGTTTCTCGGAAAGCTTCTTTCCACATTTCATCTGAGGATATTTCCTTTTTCACTTAGCCCTCTATGCGCTTCCAAATATCCCTTTGCCAATTCCACAAGAACTGTCTTAGCGAAAGGCTTCTGGAGGGGAAAGCTGTAACTCTATGAGATGAGTTCACAGAACACAAAGAAGTTTCTCAGAAAGCTTCTTTCTCTTTGTTATCGGAGGATATTTCCTTTGGCCCTATAGTCTTCAAAGGGAAACGAAATATCTGTTCTCAGATTCCACAATAATAAGATTGGCAAAGAGATCCACGAAATACAGATGTAACTCTGTGAGATGAATTAACAGAACACTAAGCAGTTTCTCAGATAGCTTCTGTCCAGATTTCATCTGAGGATACTTCCTTTTTTACCATAGACCTCTATGGGCTTCCAAATATCACTTTCCCAATTGCACAAGAACTGTCCTAGAGAAAGGCTTCTTCAGGGGAAAGCTGTAACTCTGTGAGATGATTTCACAGAACACAAAGAAGTTTCTCGGAAAGCTTCTTTCTCTTTGTTATCGGAGGATATTTCCTTTGGCCCTATAGTCTTGTAAGGGATCCGAAATATCTGTTCTCAGATTCCACAGAAATAAGGCTAGCAAAGAGATCCACGAAATACAGATGTAACTCTGTGAGATGAAGTAACAGAACACTAAGCAGTTTCTCAGAAAGCTTCTTTCCAGATTTCATCTGAGGATATTTCCTTTTTCACCGTAGCCCCCTATGGGCTTCCAAATATCACTTTCCCAATTCCACAAGAACTGTCGTAGAGAAAGGCTTCTGGAGGGGAAAGCTGTAACTCTGTGAGATGATTTCACAGAACACAAAGAAGTTTCTCGGAAAGCTTCTTTCTCTTTGTTATCGGAGGATATTTCCTTTGGCCCTATAGTCTTCAAAGGGAAACGAAATATCTGCTCTCAGATTCCACAATAATAAGATTGGCAAAGAGATCCACGAAATACAGATGTAACTCTGTGAGATGAATTAACAGAACACTTAGCAGTTTCTCGGAAGGCTTCTTTCCACATTTCATCTGAGGATATTTCCTTTTTCACTTAGCCCTCTATGCGCTTCCAAATATCACTTTGCCAATTCCACAAGAACTGTCTTACCGAAAGGCTTCTTGAGGGGAAAGCTTTAACTCTGTGAGATTATTTCACAGAACACAAAGAAGTTTCTCGGAAAGCTTCTTTCTCTTTGTTATCGGAGGATATTTCCTTTTGCCCTATAGTCTTCTAAGGGATCCGAAATATCTGTTCTCAGATTCCACAGAAATAAGGCTAGCAAAGAGATCCACGAAATACAGATGTAATTCTGTGAGATGAATTAACAGAACACTAAGCAGTTTCTCAGAAACCTTCTTTACACATTTCATCTGAGGATATTTCCTTTTTCACCATAGACCTCTGAGGGCTTCCAAATATCACTTGCGCAATTCCACAAGAACTGTCCTAGAGAAAGGCTTCTTGAGGGGAAAGCTGTAACTCTGTGAGATGATTTCACAGAACACAAAGAAGTTTCTCAGACAGCTTCTTTCTCTTTGTTATCGGAGGATATTTCCTTTGGCCCTATAGTCTTCAAAGGGAAACGAAATATCTGTTCTCAGATTCCACAATAATAAGATTGGCAAAGAGATCCACGAAATACAGATGTAACTCTGTGAGATGAATTAACAGAACACTAAGCAGTTTCTCAGAAAGCTTCTTTCCAGATTTCATCTGAGGATATTTCCTTTTTCACAACAGACCTCTATGGGCTTCCAAATATCACTTTGCCAATTCCACAAGAACTGTCCTAGAGAAACGCTTCTTGAGGGGAAAGGTGTAACTCTGTGAGATGATTTCACAGAACACAAAGAAGTTTATCGGAAAGCTTCTTTCTCTTTGTTATCGGAGGATATTTCCTTTGGCCCTATAGCCTTCAAAGGGATCCGAATTATCTGTTCTCAGATTCCACAGAAATAAGGCTAGCAAAGAGATCCACGAAATACAGATGTAACTCTGTGAGATGAATTAACAGAACACTAAGCAGTTTCTCAGAAAGCTTCTTTCCAGATTTCATCTGAGGATATTTCCTTTTTCACAATAGACCTCTATGGGCTTCCAAATATCACTTTGCCCATTCCACAAGAACTGTCTTAGGAAAGGCTTCTTGAGGGGAAAGCTGTAACTCTGTGAGATGATTTCACAGAACACAAAGAAGTTTCTCAGAAAGCTTCTTTCTCTTTGTTATCGGAGGATATTTCCTTTGGACCTATAGTCTTCTGAGGGATCCGAAATATCTGTTCTCAGATTCCACAGAAATAAGGCTAGCAAAGAGATCCATGAAATACAGATGTAATTCTGTGAGATGAATTAACAGAACACTAAGCAGTTTCTCAGAAACCTTCTTTCCACATTTCATCTGAGGATATTTCCTTTTTCACCATAGACCTCTAAGGGCTTCCAAATATCACTTGCGCAATTCCACAAGAACTGTCCTAGAGAAAGGCTTCTTGAGGGGAAAGCTGTAACTCTGTGAGATGATTTCACAGAACACAAAGAAGTTTCTCAGAAAGCTTCTTTCTCTTTGCTATCGGAGGATATTTCCTTTGTCCCTATAGTCTTCAAAGGGAAACGAAATATCTGTTCTCAGATTCCACAATAAAAAGATTGGCAAAGAGATCCACGAAATACAGATGTAACTCTGTGAGATGAATTAACAGAACACTGAGCAGTTTCTCAGAAAGCTTCTTTCCAGATTTCATCTGAGGATATTTCCTTTTTCACAATAGACCTCTATGGGCTTCCAAATATCACTTTCCCAATTCCACAAGAACTGTCGTAGAGAAAGGCTTCTTGAGGGGAAAGGTGTAACTCTGTGAGATGATCTCACAGAACACAAAGAAGTTTATCGGAAAGCTTCTTTCTCTTTGTTATCGGAGGATATTTCCTTTGGCCCTATAGTCTTCAAAGGGATCTGAAGTATCTGTTCTCAGATTCCACAGAAATAAGGCTAGCAACGAGATCCACGAAATACAGATGTAACTCTGTGAGATGAATTAACAGAACACTAAGCAGTTTCTCAGAAAGCTTCTTTCCAGATTTCATCTGAGGATATTTCCTTTTTCACCATAGCCCTCTATGGGCTTCCTAATATCATTTTGCCAATTCCACAAGAACTGTCTTAGCGAAAGGCTTCTGGAGGGGAAAGCTGTAACTCTGTGAGATGATTTCACAGAACACAAAGAAGTTTCTCGGAAAGCTTCTTTCTCTTTGTTATCGGAGGATATTTCCTTTGGCCCTATAGTCTTCAAAGGGAAACGAAATATCTGTTCTCAGATTCCACAATAATAAGATTGGCAAAGAGATCCACGAAATACAGATGTAACTCTGTGAGATGAATTAACAGAACACTAAGCATTTTCTCAGAAAGCTTCTTTCCAGATTTCATCTGAGGATATTTCCTTTTTCACAATAGACCTCCATGGGCTTCCAAATATCACTTTGCCCATTCCACAAGAACTGTCTTAGCGAAAGGCTTCTTGAGGGGAAAGCTGTAACTCTGTGAGATGATTTCACAGAACACAAAGAAGTTTCTCAGAAAGCTTCTTTCTCTTTGTTATCGGAGGATATTTCCTTTATCCCTATAGTCTTCAAAGGGAAACGAAATATCTGTTCTCAGATTCCACAATAATAAGACTAGCAAAGTGATCAACGAAATACAGATGTAATTCTGTGAGATGAATTAACAGAACACTAAGCAGTTTCTCAGAAACCTTCTTTCCACATTTCATCTGAGGATATTTCCTTTTTCAACATAGACCTCTAAGGGCTTCCAAATATCACTGGCGCAATTCCACAAGAACTGTCCTAGAGAAAGGCTTCTTGAGGGGAAAGCTGTAACTCTGTGAGATGATTTCACAGAACACAAAGAAGTTTCTCAGACAGCTTCTTTCTCTTTGTTATCGGAGGATATTTCCTTTGGCCCTATAGTCTTCAAAGGGAAACGAAATATCTGTTCTGAGATTCCACAATAATAAGATTGGCAAAGAGATCCACGAAATACAGATGTAACTCTGTGAGATGAATTAACAGAACACTGAGCAGTTTCTCAGAAAGCTTCTTTCCAGATTTCATCTGAGGATATTTCCTTTTTCACAATAGACCTCTATGGGCTTCCAAATATCACTTTCAAAATTCCACAAGAACTGTCGTAGAGAAAGGCTTCTTGAGGGGAAAGGTGTAACTCTGTGAGATGATCTCACAGAACACAAAGAAGTTTATCGGAAAGCTTCTTTCTCTTTGTTATCGGAGGATATTTCCTTTGGCACTATAGTCTTCAAAGGGATCTGAAATATCTGTTCTCAGATTCCACAGAAATAAGGCTAGCAAAGAGATCCACGAAATACAGATGTAACTCTGTGAGATGAATTAACAGAACACTATGCAGTTTCTCAGAAAGCTTCTTTCCAGATTTCATCTGAGGATATTTCCTTTTTCACAATAGACCTCTATGGGCTTCCAAATATCACTTTCAAAATTCCACAAGAACTGTCGTAGAGAAAGGCTTCTTGAGGGGAAAGGTGTAACTCTGTGAGATGATCTCACATTACACAAAGAAGTTTATCGGAAAGCTTCTTTCTCTTTGTTATCGGAGGATATTTCCTTTGGCCCTATAGTCTTCAAAGGGAAACGAAATATCTGTTCTCAGATTCCACAATAATAAGATTGGCAAAGAGATCCACGAAATACAGATGTAACTCTGTGAGATGAATTAACAGAACACTAAACATTTTCTCAGAAAGCTTCTTTCCAGATTTCATCTGAGGATGTTTCCTTTTTCACCATAGACCTCTATGGGCTTCCAAATATCACTTTCCCAATTGCACAAGAACTGTCCTAGAGAAAGGCTTCTTGAGGGGAAAGCTGTAACTCTGTGAGATGATTTCACAGAACACAAAGAAGTTTCTCGGAAAGCTTCTTTCTCTTTGTTATCGGAGGATATTTCCTTTGGCCCTATAGTCTTCAAAGGGATCCGAAATATCTGTTCTCAGATTCCACAGATATAAGGCTAGCAAAGAGATCCACGAAATACAGATGTAACTCTGTGAGATAAATTCACAGAACACTAAGCAGTTTCTCAGAAAACTTCTTTCCAGATTTCATCTGAGGATATTTCCTTTTTCACCGTAGCCCTCTATGCGCTTCCAAATATCACTTTGACGATTCCACAAGAACTGTCTTAGCGGAAGGCTTCTTGAGGGGAAAGCTGTAACTCTGTTGGATGATTTCGCAGAACTCAAAGAAGTTTCTCAGAAAGCTTCTTTCTCTTTGTTATCGGAGGATATTTCCTTTGGCCTATAGTCTTCAAAGGGAAACGAAATATCTGTTCTCAGATTCCACAATAATAAGACTAGAAAAGAGATCCACGAAATACAGATGTAACCCTGTGAGATGAATTAACAGAACACTAAGCAGTTTCTCGGAAAGCTTCTTTCCACATTTCATCTGAGGATATTTCCTTTTTCACTTAGCCCTCTGTGCGCTTCCAAATATCACTTTGCCAATTCCACCAGAACTGTCTTACCGAAAGGCTTCTTGAGGGAAAAGCTGTAACTCTGTGAGATTATTTCACAGAACACAAAAAAGTTTCTCGGAAAGCTTCTTTCTCTTTGTTATCGGAGGATATTTCCTTTTGCCCTATAGTCTTCTAAGGGATCCGAAATATCTCTTCTCAGATTCCACAGAAATAAGGCTAGCAAAGAGATCCACGAAATACAGATGTAATTCTGTGAGATGAATTAACGGAACACTAAGCAGTTTCTCAGAAACCTTCTTTCCACATTTCATCTGAGGATATTCCTTTTTCAACATTGACCTCTAAGGGCTTCCAAATATCACTTGCCCAATTCCACAAGAACTGTCCTAGAGAAAGGCTTCTTGAGGGGAAAGCTGTAACTCTGTGAGATGATTTCACAGAACACAAAGAAGTTTCTGGGAAAGCTTCTTTCTCTTTGTTATCGGAGGATATTTCCTTTGGCCCTATAGTCTTCAAAGGGATCCGAAATATCTGTTCTCAGATTCCACAGAAATAAGGCTAGCAAAGAGATCCACGAAATACAGATGTAACTCTGTGAGATGAATTAACAGAACACTAAGCAGTTTCTCAGAAAGCTTCTTTCCAGATTTCATCTGAGGATATTTCCTTTTTCACCATTGCCCTCTATGCGCTTCCAAATATCACTTTGCCAATTCCACAAGAACTGTCTTAGCGGAAGGCTTCTTGAGGGGAAAGCTGTAACTCTGTTGGATGATTTCACAGAACACAAAGAAGTTTCTCAGAAATTTTCTTTCTCTTTGTTATCGGAGGATATTTCCTTTGGCCTATAGTCTTCATAGGGAAATGAAATATCTGTTCTCAGATTCCACAATAATAAGACTAGCAAAGATATCCACGAAATACAGATGTAATTCTGTGAGATGAATTAACAGAACACTAAGGAGTTTCTCAGAAAACTTCTTTCCAGATTTCATCTGAGGATATTTCCTTTTTCACCGTAGCCCTCTATGCGCTTCCAAATATCACTTTGACAATTCCACAAGAACTGTCTTAGCGGAAGGCTTCTTGAGGGGAAAGCTGTAACTCTGTTGGATGATTTCGCAGAACTCAAAGAAGTTTCTCAGAAAGCTTCTTTCTCTTTGTTATCGGAGGATATTTCCTTTGGCCTATAGTCTTCAAAGGGAAACGAAATATCTGTTCTCAGATTTCACAATAATAAGACTAGCAAAGAGATCAACGAAATACAGATGTAACTCTGTGAGACGAATTAACAGAACACTAAGCAGTTTCTCGGAAAGCTTCTTTCCAGATTTCATCTCAGGATATTTCCTTTTTCACCATTGCCCTCTATGCGCTTCCAAATATCACTTTGGCAATTCCACAAGAACTGTCTTAGCGGAAGGCTTCTTGAGGGGAAAGCTGTAACTCTGTTGGATGATTTCACAGAACACAAAGAAGTTTCTCGGAAAGCTTCTTTCTCTTTGTTATCGGAGGATATTTCCTTTGGCCTATAGTCTTCATAGGGAAATGAAATATCTGTTCTCAGATTCCACAATAATAAGACTAGCAAAGAGATCCACGAAATACAGATGTAATTCTGTGAGATGAATTAACAGAACACTAAGCAGTTTCTCAGAAATCTTCTTTCCAGATTTCATCTGAGGATATTTCCTTTTTCACCGTAGACCTCTATGCGCTTCCAAATATCACTTTTACAATTCCACAAGAACTGTCTTAGAGAAAGGCTTCTTGAGGGGAAAGCTGTAACTCTGTTGGATGATTTCGCAGAACTCAAAGAAGTTTCTCAGAAAGCTTCTTTCTCTTTGTTATCGGAGGATATTTCCTTTGGCCTACAGTCTTCAAAGGGAAACGAAATATCTGTTCTCAGATTCCACAATAATAAGACTAGCAAAGAGATCCACGAAATACAGATGTAACTCTGTGAGATGAATTAACAGAACACTAAGCAGTTTCTCAGAAAGCTTCTTTCCACATTTCATCTGAGGATATTTCCTTTTTCACTTAGCCCTCTATGCGCTTCCAAATATCACTTTCCCAATTCCACAAGAACTGTCTTACCGAAAGGCTTCTTGAGGGGAAAGCTGTAACTCTGTGAGATTATTTCACAGAACACAAAGAAGTTTCTCGGAAAGCTTCTTTCTCTTTGTTATCGGAGGATATTTCCTTTTGCCCTATAGTCTTCTAAGGGATCCGAAATATCTGTTCTCAGATTCCACAGAAATAAGGCTAGCAAAGAGATCCACGAAATACAGATGTAATTCTGTGAGATGAATTAACAGAACACTAAGCAGTTTCTCAGAAACCTTCTTTCCACATTTCATCTGAGGATATTTCCTTTTTCACCATAGCCCTCTAAGGGCTTCCAAATATCACTTGCGCAATTCCACAAGAACTGTCCTAGAGAAAGGCTTCTTGAGGGGAAAGCTGTAACTCTGTGAGATGATTTCAGAGAGCACATAGAAGTTTCTCAGAAAGCTTCTTTCTCTTTGTTATCGGAGGATAATTCCTTTGGCCCTATAGTCTTCAAAGGGAAACGAAATATCTGTTCTCAGATTCCACAATAATAAGATTGGCAAAGAGATCCACGAAATACAGATGTAACTCTGTGAGGTGAATTAACAGAACACTAAGCAGTTTCTCAGAAAGCTTCTTTCCAGATTTCATCTGAGGATATTTCCTTTTTCACAATAGACCTCTATGGGCTTCCAAATATCACTTTGCCAATTCCACAAGAACTGTCCTAGAGAAAGGCTTCTTGAGGGGAAAGGTGTAACTCTGTGAGATGATCTCACAGAACACAAAGAAGTTTATCGGAAAGCTTCTTTCTCTTTGTTATCGGAGGATATTTCCTTTGGCCCTATAGTCTTCAAAGGGATCCGAAATATCTGTTCTCAGATTCCACAGAAATAAGGCTAGTAAAGAGATCCACGAAATACAGATGTAACTCTGTGAGATGAATTAACAAAACACTAAGCAGTTTCTCAGAAAGCTTCTTTCCAGATTTCATGTGAGGATATTTCCTTTTTCACCATAGAGCTCTATGGGTTTCCAAATATCACTTTGCCAATTCCACAAGAACTGTCTTAGCGAAAGGCTTCTTGAGGGGAAAGCTGTAACTCTGTGAGATGATTTCACAGAACACAAAGAAGTTTCTCAGAAAGCTTCTTTCTCTTTGTTATCGGAGGATATTTCCTTTGGCCCTATAGTCTTCAAAGGGAACCGAAATATCTGTTCTCAGATTCCACAGAAATAAGGCTAGCAAAGAGATCCACGAAATTCATATGTAACTCTGTGAGATGAATTAACAGAACACTAAGCAGTTTCTCAGAAAGCTTCTTTCCAGATTTCATCTGAGGATATTTCCTTTTTCACCATAGCCCTCTTTGGGCTTCCAAATATCACTTTGCCAATTCCACAAGAACTGTCTTAGCGAAAGGCTTCTTGAGGGGAAAGCTGTAACTCTGTGAGATGATTTCACAGAACACAAAGAAGTTTCTCAGAAAGCTTCTTTCTCTTTGTTATCGGAGGATATTTCCTTTGGCCTTATAGTCTTCTAAGGGATCCGAAATATCTGTTCTCAGATTCCACAGAAATAAGGCTAGCACAGAGATCCACGAAATACAGATGTAACTCTGTGAAATGAATTAACAGAACACTAAGCAGTTTCTCAGAAAGCTTCTTTCCAGATTTCATCTGAGGATATTTCATTTTTCATCATAGCCCTCTATGCGCTTCCAAATATAACTTTGCCAATTCCACAAGAACTGTCTTAGCGAAAGGCTTCTGGAGGTGAAAGCTGTAACTCTGTGAGATGATTTCACAGAACACAAAGAAGTTTCTCAGAAAGCTTCTTTCTCTTTGTTATCGGAGGATATTTCCTTTCGCCCTATAGTCTTCAAAGGGAAACGAAATATCTGTTCTCAGATTCCACAATAATAAGATTGGCAAAGAGATCCACGAAATACAGATGTAACTCTGTGAGATGAATTAACAGAACACTAAGCAGTTTCTCAGAAAGCTTCTTTCCAGATTTCATCTGAGGATATTTCCTTTTTCACCATAGCCCTCTTTGGGCTTCCAAATATCACTTTGCCAATTCCACAACAACCGTCTTAGCGAAAGGCTTCTTGAGGGGAAAGCTGTAACTCTGTGAGATGATTTCACAGAACACAAAGAAGTTTCTCAGAAAGCTTCTTTCTCTTTGTTATCGGAGGATATTTCCTTTGGCCCTATGTCTTCAAAGGGAACCGAAATATCTGTTCTCAGATTCCACAGAAATAAGGCTAGCAAAGAGATCCACGAAATTCATATGTAACTCTGTGATATGAATTAACAGAACACTAAGCAGTTTCTCAGAAAGCTTCTTTCCAGATTTCATCTGAGGATATTTCCTTTTTCACCATAGCCCTCTTTGGGCTTCCAAATATCACTTTGCCAATTCCACAACAACTGTCTAAGCGAAAGACTTCTTGAGGGGAAAGCTGTAACTCTGTCAGATGATTTCACAGAACACAAAGAAGTTTCTCAGAAAGCTTCTTTCTCTTTGTTATCGGAGGATATTTCCTTTGGCCCTATAGTCTTCTAAGGGATCCGAAATATCTGTTCTCAGATTCCATAGAAATAAGGCTAGCAAAGAGATCCACGAAATACAGATGTAACTCTGTGAGATGAATTAACAGAATACTAAGCAGTTTCTCAGAAAGCTTCTTTCCAGATTTAATCTGAGGATGTTTCCTTTTTCACCATTGTCCTCTATGCGCTTCCAAATATCACTTTGCCAATTCCACAAGAACTGTCTTAGCGGAAGGCTTCTTGAGGGGAAAGCTGTAACACTGTTGGATGATTTCACAGAACACAAAGAAGTTTCTCAGAAATTTTCCTTCTCTTTGTTATCGGAGGATATTTCCTTTGGCCTATAGTCTTCATAGGGAAATGAAATATCTGTTCTCAGATTCCACAATAATAAGAATAGCAAAGAGATCCACGAAATACAGATGTAATTCTGTGAGATGAATTAACAGAACACTAAGCAGTTTCTCAGAAAACTTCTTTCCAGATTTCATCTGAGGATATTTCCTTTTTCACCGTAGCCCTCTATGCGCTTCCAAATATCACTTTTACAATTCCACAAGAACTGTCTTAGCGGAAGGCTTCTTGAGGGGAAAGCTGTAACTCTGTTGGATGATTTCGCAGAACTCAAAGAAGTTTCTCGGAAAGCTTCTTTCTCTTTGTTATCGGAGGATATTTCCTTTGGCCTATAGTCTTCAAAGGGAAACGAAATATCTATTCTCAGATTCCACAATAATAAGACTAGCAAAGAGATCCACGAAATACAGATGTAACTCTGTGAGATGAATTAACAGAACACTAAGCAGTTTCTCGGAAAGCTTCTTTCCACATTTCATCTGAGGATATTTCCTTCTTCACTTAGCCCTCTATGCGCTTTCAAATCTCACTTTGCCAATTCCACAACAACTGTCTTACCGAAAGGCTTCTTGAGGGGAAAGCTGTAACTCTGTGAAATGATTTCACAGAACACAAAGAAGTTTCTCGGAAAGCTTCTTTCTCTTTGTTATCGGAGGACATTTCCTTTTGCCCTATAGTCTTCTAAGGGATCCGAAATATCTGTTCTCAGATTCCACAGAAATAAGGCTAGCAAAGAGATCCACGAAATACAGATGTAATTCTGTGAGATGAATTAACAGAACACTAAGCAGTTTCTCAGAAACCTTCTTTCCACATTTCATCTGAGGATATTTCCTTTTTCACCATAGACCTCTAAGGGCTTCCAAATATCACTTGCGCAATTCCACAAGAACTGTCCTAGAGAAAGGCTTCTTGAGGGGAAAGCTGTAACTCTGTGAGATGATTTCACAGAACACAAAGAAGTTTCTCAGAAAGCTTCTTTCTCTTTGTTATCGGAGGATATTTCCTTTGGCCCTATAGTCTTCAAAGGGAAAAGAAATATCTGTTCTCAGATTCCACAATAATAAGATTGGCAAAGAGATCCAGAAATACAGATGTAACTCTGTGAGATGAATTAACAGAACACTAAGCAGTTTCTCAGAAAGCTTCTTTCCAGATTTCATCTGAGGATATTTCCTTTTTCACCATAGACCTCTATGGGCTTCCAAATATCACTTTCCCAATTCCACAAGAACTGTCCTAGAGAAAGGCTTCTTGAGGGGAAAGGAGTAACTCTGTGAGATGATCTCACAGAACACAAAGAAGTTTATCGGAAAGCTTCTTTCTCTTTGTTATCGGAGGATATTTCCTTTGGCCCTATAGCCTTCAAAGGGATCCGAAATATCTGTTCTCAGATTCCACAGAAATAAGGCTAGCAAAGAGAACCACGAAATACAGATGTAACTCTGTGAGATGAATTAACAGAACACTAAGCAGTTTCTCAGAAAGCTTCTTTCCAGATTTCATCTGAGGATATTTCCCTTTTCACCATAGACCTCTATGGGCTTCCAAATATCACTTTGCCAATTCCACAAGAACTGTCTTAGCGAAAGGCTTCTTGAGGGGAAAGCTGTAACTCTGTGAGATGATTTCACAGAACACAAAGAAGTTTCTCAGAAAGCTTCTTTCTCTTTGTTATCGGAGGATATTTCCTTTGGCCCTATAGTCTTCTAAGGGATCCGAAATATCTGTTCTCAGATTCCTCAGAAATAAGGCTAGCAAAGAGATCCACGAAATACAGATGTAATTCTGTGAGATGAATTAACAGAACACTAAGCAGTTTCTCAGAAAGCTTCTTTCCACATTTCATCTGAGGATATTTCCTTTTTCACCATAGCCCTCTAAGGGCTTCCAAATATCACTTGCGCAATTCCACAAGAACTGTCCTAGAGAAAGGCTTCTTGAGGGGAAAGCTGTAACTCTGTGAGATGATTTCACAGAACACAAAGAAGTTTCTCAGAAAGCTTCTTTCTCTTTGTTATCGGAGGATATTTCCTTTGGCCCTATAGTCTTCAAAGGGAAACGAAATATCTGTTCTCAGATTCCACAATAATAAGATTGGCAAAGAGATCCACGAAATACAGATGTAACTCTGTGAGATGAATTAACAGAACACTAAGCAGTTTCTCAGAAAGCTTCTTTCCAGATTTCATCTGAGGATATTTCCTTTTTCACAATAGACCTCTATGGACTTCCAAATATCACTTTCCCAATTCCACAAGAACTGTCCTAGAGAAAGGATTCTTGAGGGGAAAGGTGTAACTCTGTGAGATGATCTCACAGAACACAAAGAAGTTTATCGGAAAGCTTCTTTCTCTATGTTATCGGAGGATATTTCCTTCGGCACTATAGTCTTCAAAGGGAACCGAAATATCTGTTCTCAGATTCCACAGAAATAAGGCTAGCAAGAGATCCACGAAATTCATATGTAACTCTGTGAGATGAATTAACAGAACACTAAGCAGTTTCTCAGAAAGCTTCTTTCCAGATTTCATCTGAGGATATTTCCTTTTTCACCATAACCCTTTTTGGGCTTCCAAATATCACTTTGCCAATTCCACAACAACTGTCTTAGCGAAAGGCTTCTTGAGGGGAAAGCTGTAACTCTGTGAGATGATTTCATAGAACACAAAGAAGTTTCTCAGAAAGCTTCTTTCTCTTTGTTATCGGAGGATATTTCCTTTGGCCCTATTGTCTTCTAAGGGATCCGAAATATCTGTTCTCAGATTCCACAGAAATAAGGCTAGCAAAGAGATCCACGAAATACAGATGTAACTCTGTGAGATGAATTAACAGAACACTAAGCAGTTTCTCAGAAAGCTTCTTTCCAGATTTCATCTGAGGATATTTCCTTTTTCATCATAGCCCTCTATGCGCTTCCAAATATCACTTTGCCAATTCCACAAGAACTGTCTTAGCGAAAGTCTTCTGGAGGGGAAAGCTGTAACTCTGTGAGCTGATTTCACAGAACACAAAGAAGTTTCTCAGAAAGCTTCTTTCTCTTTGTTATCGGAGGATATTTCCTTTGTCCCTATAGTCTTCAAAGGGAAACGAAATATCTGTTCTCAGATTCCACAATAATAAGATTGGCAAAGAGATCCACGAAATACAGATGTAACTCCGTGAGATGAATTAACAGAACAATAAGCAGTTTCTCAGAAAGCTTCTTTCCAGATTTCATTTGAGGATATTTCCTTTTTCACAGTAGACCTCTATGGGCTTCCAAATATCACTTCCCAATTCCACAAGAACTGTCCTAGAGAAAGGCTTCTTGAGGGGAAAGGTGTAACTCTGTGAGATGATCTCACAGAACACAAAGAAGTTTATCGGAAAGCTTCTTTCTCTTTGTTATCGGAGGATATTTCCTTTGGCCATATAGTCTTCAAAGGGATCCGAAATATCTGTTCTCAGATTCCACAGAAATAAGGCTAGCAAAGAGATCCACGAAATACAGATGTAACTCTGTGAGATGAATTAACACAACACTAAGCAGTTTCTCAGAAAGCTTCTTTCCAGATTTCATCTGAGGATATTTCCTTTTTCACCATAGACCTCTATGGGCTTCCAAATATCACTTTGCCAATTCCACAAGAACTGTCTTAGCGAAAGGCTTCTTGAGGGGAAAGCTGTAACTCTGTGAGATGATTTCACAGAACACAAAGAAGTTTCTCAGAAAGCTTCTTTCTCTTTGTTATCGGAGGATATTTCCTTTGGCTCTATAGTCTTCAAAGGGAACCGAAATATCTGTTCTCAGATTCCACAGAAATAAGGCTAGCAAAGAGATCCACGAAATTCATATGTAACTCTGTGAGATGAATTAACAGAACACTAAGCAGTTTCTCAGAAAGCTTCTTTCCAGATTTCATCTGAGGATATTTCCTTTTTCACTATAACCCTTTTTGGGCTTCCAAATATCACTTTTCCAATTCCACAACAACTGTCTTAGCGAAAGGATTCTTGAGGGGAAAGCTGTAACTCTGTGAGGTGATTTCATAGAACACAAAGAAGTTTCTCAGAAAGCTTCTTTCTCTTTGTTATCGGAGGATATTTCCTTTGGCCCTATTGTCTTCTAAGGGATCCGAAATATCTGTTCTCAGATTCCACAGAAATAAGGCTAGCAAAGAGATCCACGAAATACAGATGTAACTCTGTGAGATGAATTAACAGAACACTAAGCAGTTTCTCAGAAAGCTTCTTTCCAGATTTCATCTGAGGATATTTCCTTTTTCATCATAGCCCTCTATGCGCTTCCAAATATCACTTTGCCAATTCCACAAGAACTGTCTTAGCGAAAGTCTTCTGGAGGGGAAAGCTGTAACTCTGTGAGCTGATTTCACAGAACACAAAGAAGTTTCTCAGAAAGCTTCTTTCTCTTTGTTATCGGAGGATATTTCCTTTGTCCCTATAGTCTTCAAAGGGAAACGAAATATCTGTTCTCAGATTCCACAATAATAAGATTGGCAAAGAGATCCACGAAATACAGATGTAACTCCGTGAGATGAATTAACAGAACAATAAGCAGTTTCTCAGAAAGCTTCTTTCCAGATTTCATTTGAGGATATTTCCTTTTTCACAGTAGACCTCTATGGGCTTCCAAATATCACTTCCCAATTCCACAAGAACTGTCCTAGAGAAAGGCTTCTTGAGGGGAAAGGTGTAACTCTGTGAGATGATCTCACAGAACACAAAGAAGTTTATCGGAAAGCTTCTTTCTCTTTGTTATCGGAGAATATTTCCTTTGGCCCTATAGTCTTCAAAGGGAAACGAAATATCTGTTCTCAGATTCCACAATAATAAGATTGGCAAAGAGATCCACGAAATACAGATGTAACTCTGTGAGATGAATTAACAGAACACTAAGCAGTTTCTCAGAAAGCTTCTTTCCAGATTTCATCTGAGGATATTTCCTTTTTCACCATAGCCCTCTATGGGCTTCCAAATATCACTTTCCCAATGGCACAAGAACTGTCCTAGAGAAAGGCTTCTTGAGGGGAAAGCTGTAACTCTGTGAGATGATTTCACAGAACACAAAGAAGTTTCTCGGAAAGCTTCTTTCTCCTTGTTATCGGAGAATATTTCCTTTGGCCCTATAGTCTTCAAGGGGATCCGAAATATGTGTTCTCAGATTCCACAGAAATAAGGCTAGCAAAGAGATCCACGAAATACAGATGTAACTCCGTGAGATAAATTCACAGAACACTAAACAGTTTCTCAGAAAGCTTCTTTCCAGATTTCATCTGAGGATATTTCCTTTTTCACCGTAGCCCTCTATGCGCTTCCAAATATCACTTTGACAATTCCACAAGAACTGTCTTAGCGGAAGGCTTCTTGAGGGGAAAGCTGTAACTCTGTTGGATGATTTCGCAGAACTCAAAGAAGTTTCTCAGAAAGCTTCTTTCGCTTTGTTATCGGAGGATATTTCCTTTGGCCTATAGTCTTCAAAGGGAAACGAAATATCTGTTCTCAGATTCCACAATAATAAGACTAGTAAAGAGATAAACGAAATACAGATGTAACTCTGTGAGATGAATTAACAGAACACTAAGCAGTTTCTCGGAAAGCTTCTTTCCACATTTCATCTGAGGATATTTCCTTTTTCACTTAGCCCTCTATGCGCTTCCAAATATCACTTTGCCAATTCCACAAGAACTGTCTTACAGAAAGGCTTCTTGAGGGAAAAGCTGTAACTCTGTGAGATGATTTCACAGAACACAAAGAAGTTTCTCAGAAAGCTTCTTTCTCTTTGTTATCGGAGGATATTTCCTTTGGCCCTATAGTCTTCAATAGGAACCGAAATATCTGTTCTTAGATTCCACAGAAATAAGGCTAGCAAAGAGATCCACGAAATTCATATGTAACTCTGTGAGATGAATTAACAGAACACTAAGCAGTTTCTCAGAAAGCTTCTTTCGAGATTTCATCTGAGGATATTTCCTTTTTCACCATAGCCCTCATTGGGCTTCCAAATATCACTTTGCCAATTCCACAACAACTGTCTTAGCGAAAGGCTTCTTGAGGGGAAAGCTGTAACTCTGTGAGATGATTTCACAGAACACAAAGAAGTTTCTCAGAAAGCTTCTTTCTCTTTGTTATCGGAGGATATTTCCTTTGGCCCTATAGTCTTCAAAGGGAACCGAAATATCTGTTCTCAGATTCCACAGAAATAAGGCTAGCAAAGAAATCCACGAAATTCATATGTAACTCTGTGAGATGAAGTAACAGAACACTAAGCAGTTTCTCAGAAAGCTTCTTTCCAGATTTCATCTGAGGATATTTCCTTTTTCACTTAGCCCTCTATGCGCTTCCAAATATCACTTTGCCAATTCCACAAGAACTGTCTTACAGAAAGGCTTCTTGAGGGAAAAGCTGTAACTCTGTGAGATTATTTCACAGAACACAAAAAAGTTTCTCGGAAAGCTTCTTTCTCTTTGTTATCGGAGGATATTTCCTTTTGCCCTATAGTCTTCTAAGGGATCCGAAATATCTATTCTCAGATTCCACAGAAATAAGGCTAGCAAAGAGATCCACGAAATACAGATGTAATTCTGTGAGATGAATTAACAGAACACTAAGCAGTTTCTCAAAAACCTTCTTTCCACATTTCATCTGAGGATATTTCCTTTTTCACCATAGACCTCTAAGGGCTTCCAAATATCACTTGCCCAATTCCACAAGAACTGTCCTAGAGAAAGGCTTCTTGATGGGAAAGCTGTAACTCTGTGAGATGATTTCACAGAATACAAAGAAGTTTCTCGGAAAGCTTCTTTCTCTTTGTTATCGGAGGATATTTACTTTGGCCCTATAGTCTTCAAAGGGATCCGAAATATCTGTTCTCAGATTCCACAGAAATAAGGCTAGCAAAGAGATCCACGAAATACAGATATAGTTCTGTGAGATGAATTAACAGAACACTAAGCAGTTTCTAAGAAAGCTTCTTTCCAGATTTCATCTGATGATATTTCCTTTTTTACCATTGCCCTCTATGCGCTTCCAAATATCACTCTGTCAATTCCACAAGAACTGTCTTAGCGGAAGGCTTCTTGAGGGGAAAGCTGTAACACTGTGAGATGATTTCACAGAACACAAAGAATTTTCTCAGAAATTTTCTTTCTCTTTGTTATCGGAGGATATTTCCTTTGGCCTATAGTCTTCATAGGGAAATGAATTATCTGTTCTCAGATTCCACAATAATAAGAATAGCAAAGAGATCCACGAAATACAGATGTAATTCTGTGAGATGAATTAACAGAACACAAAGCAGTTTCTCAGAAAACTTCTTTCCAGATTTCATCTGAGGATATTTCCTTTATCACCGTAGCCCTCTATGCGCTTCCAAATATCACTTTGACAATTCCACAAGAACTGTCTTAGCGGAAGGCTTCTTGAGGGGAAAGCTGTAACTCTGTTGGATGATTTCGCAGAACTCAAAGAAGTTTCTCAGAAAGCTTCTTTCTCTTTGTTATCGGAGGATATTTCCTTTGGCCTATAGTCTTCAAAGGGAAACGAAATATCTGTTCTCAGATTCCACAATAATAAGACTAGTAAAGGCATCCACGAAATACAGATGTAACTCTGTGAGATGAATTAACAGAACACTAAGCAGTTTCTCGGAAAGCTTCTTTCCACATTTCATCTGAGGATATTTCCTTTTTCACTTAGCCCTCTATGCGCTTCCAAATATCACTTTGCCAATTCCACAAGAACTGTCTTACTGAAAGGCTTCTTGAGGGGAAAGCTGTAACTCTGTGAGATTATTTCACAGAACACAAAGAAGTTTCTCGGAAAGCTTCTTTCTCTTTGTTATCGGAGGATATTTCCTTTTGCCCTATAGTCTTCTAAGGGATCCGAAATATCTGTTCTCAGATTCCACAGAAATAAGGCTAGCAAAGAGATCCACGAAATACAGATGTAACTCTGTGACATGAATTAACAGAACACTAAGCTGTTTCTCAGAAAGCTTCTTTCCAGATTTCATCTGAGGATATTTCCTTTTTCATCATAGCCCTCTATGCGCTTCCAAATATCACTTTGCCAATTCCACAAGAACTGTCTTAGCGAAAGACTTCTGGAGGTGAAAGCTGTAACTCTGTGAGATGATTTCACAGAACACAAAGAAGTTTCTCAGAAAGCTTCTTTCTCTTTGTTATCGGAGGATATTTCCTTTGGCCCTATAGTCTTCAAAGGGAAACGAAATATCTGTTCTCAGATTCCACAATAATAAGATTGGCAAAGAGATCCACGAAATACAGATGTAACTCTGTGAGATGAATTAACAGAACACTAAGCAGTTTCTCAGAAAGCTTCTTTCCAGATTTCATCTGAGGATATTTCCTTTTTCACAATAGACCTCTATGGGCTTCCAAATATCACTTTGCCAATTCCACAAGAACTGTCCTAGAGAAAGGCTTCTTGAGGGGAAAGGTGTAACTCTGTGAGATGATTTCACAGAACACAAAGAAGTTTCTCAGTAAGCTTCTTTCTCTTTGTTATCTTAGGATATTTCCTTTGGCCCTATAGTCTTCAAAGGGAACCGAAATATCTGTTCTCAGATTCCACAGAAATAAGGCTAGTAAAGAGATCCACGAAATTCATATGTAACTCTGTGAGATGAATTAACAGAACACTAAGCAGTTTCTCAGAAAGCTTCTTTCCAGATTTCATCTGAGGATATTTCCTTTTTCACCATAGCCCTCTTTGGGCTTCCAAATATCACTTTGCCAATTCCACAACAACTGTCTTAGCGAAAGGCTTCTTGAGGGGAAAGCTGTAACTCTGTCAGATGATTTCACAGAACACAAAGAAGTTTCTCAGAAAGCTTCTTTCTCTTTGTTATCGGAGGATATTTCCTTTGGCCCTATAGTCTTCTAAGGGATCCGAAATATCTGTTCTCAGATTCCACAGAAATAAGGCTAGCAAAGAGATCCACGAAATACAGATGTAACTCTGTGAGATGAATTAACAGAACACTAAGCAGTTTCTCAGAAAGCTTCTTTCCAGATTTCATCTGAGGATATTTCCTTTTTCATCATAGCCCTCTATGCGCTTCCAAATATCACTTTGCCAATTCCACAAGAACTGTCTTAGCGAAAGGCTTCTCGAGGGGAAAGCTGTAACTCCGTGGGATGATTTCACAGAACACAAAGAAGTTTCTCAGAAAGCTTCTTTCCCTTTTTTATCGGAGGATATTTCCTTTGGCCCTATAGTCTTCAAAGGGAAACGAAATATCTGTTCTCAGATTCCACAATAATAAGATTGGCAAAGAGATCCACGAAATACAGATGTAACTCTGTGAGATGAATTAACAGAACACTAAGCAGTTTCTCAGAAAGCTTCTTTCCAGATTTCATCTGAGGATATTTCCTTTTTCACAATAGACCTCTATGGGCTTCCAAATATCACTATGCCAATTCCACAAGAACTGTCCTAGAGAAAGGCTTCTTCAGGGGAAAGGTGTAACTCTGTGAGATGATCTCACAGAACACAAAGAAGTTTATCGGAAAGCTTCTTTCTCTTTGTTATCGGAGGATATTTCCTATGGCCATATAGTCTTCAAAGGGATCCGAAATATCTGTTCTCAGATTCCACAGAAATAAGGCTAGCAAAGATATCCACGAAATACAGATGTAACTCTGTGAGATGAATTAACAGAACACTAAGCAGTTTCTCAGAAAGCTTCTTTCCAGATTTCATCTGAGGATATTTCCTTTTTCACCATAGACCTCTATGGGCTTCCAAATATCACTTTGCCAATTCCACAAGAACTGTCTTAGCGAAAGGCTTCTTGAGGGGAAAGCTGTAACTCTGTGAGATGATTTCACAGAACACAAAGAAGTTTCTCAGAAAGCTTCTTTCTCTTTGTTATCGGAGGATATTTCCTTTGGCCCTATAGTCTTCAAAGGGAACCGAAATATCTGTTCTCAGATTCCACAGAAATAAGGCTAGCAAAGAGATCCACGAAATTCAAATGTAACTCTGTGAGATGAATTAACAGAACACTAAGCAGTTTCTCAGAAAGCTTCTTTCGAGATTTCATCTGAGGATATTTCCTTTTTCACCATAGCCCTCTTTGGGCTTCCAAATATCACTTTGCCAATTCCACAACAACTGTCTTAGCGAAAGGCTTCTTGAAGGGAAAGCTGTAATTCTGTGAGATGATTTCACAGAACACAAAGAAGTTTCTCAGAAAGCTTCTTTCTCTTTGTTATCGGAGGATATTTCCTTTGGCCCTATAGTCTTCTAAGGGATCCGAAATATCTGTTCTCAGATTCCACAGAAATTAGGCCAGCAAAGAGATCTACGAAATACAGATGTAACTCTGTGAGATGAATTAACAGAACACTAAGTAGTTTCTCATAAAGCTTCTTTCCAGATTTCATCTGAGGATATTTCCTTTTTCATCATAGCCCTCTATGCGCTTCCAAATATCACTTTGCCAATTCCACAAGAACTGTCTTAGCGAAAGGCTTCTGGAGGGGAAAGCTGTAACTCTGTGGGATGATTTCACAGAACACAAAGAAGTTTCTCAGAAAGCTTCTTTCCCTTTGATATCGGAGTTTATTTCCTTTGTCCCTATAGTCTTCAAAGGGATCTGAAGTATCTGTTCTCAGATACCACAGAAATAAGGCTAGCAAAGAGATCCATGAAATACAGATGTAACTCTGTGAGATGAATTAACAGAACAATAAGCAGTTTCTCGGAAACCTTCTTTCCACATTTCATCTGAGGATATTTCCTTTTTCACTTAGCCCTCTATGCGCTTCCAAATATCACTTTGCCAATTCCACAAGAACTGTCTTACAGAAAGGCTTCTTGAGGGAAAAGCTGTAACTCTGTGAGATTATTTCACAGAACACAAAAAAGTTTCTCGGAAAGCTTCTTCTCTTTGTTATCGGAGGATATTTCCTTTTGCCCTATAGTCTTCAAAGGGATCCGAAATATCTGTTCTCAGATTCCACAGAAATAAGGCTAGCAAAGAGATCCACGAAATACAGATGTAACTCTGTGAGATGAATTAACAGAACACTAAGCAGTTTCTCAGAAAGCTTCTTTCCAGATTTCATCTGAGGATATTTCGTTTTTCACCATTGCCCTCTATGCGATTCCAAATATCACTTTGCCAATTCCCCAAGAACTGTCTTAGCGGAAGCCTTCTTGAGGGGAAAGCTGTAACTCTGTTGGATGATTTCACAGAACACAAAGAATTTTCTCAGAAATTTTCTTTCTCTTTGTTATCGGAGGATATTTCCTTTGGTCTATAGTCTTCATAGGGAAATGAAATATCTGTTCTCAGATTCCACAATAATAAGACTAGCAAAGAGATCCACGAAATACAGATGTAATTCTGTGAGATGAATTAACAGAACACTAAGCAGTTTCTCAGAAAACTTCTTTCCAGATTTCATCTGAGGATATTTCCTTTTTCACCGTAGCCCTCTATGCGCTTCCAAATATCACTTTGACAATTCCACAAGAACTCTCTTAGCGAAAGGCTTCTTGAGGGGAAAGCTGTAATTCGGTTGGATGATTTCGCAGAACTCAAAGAAGTTTCTCAGAAAGCTTCTTTCTCTTTGTTATCGGAGGATATTTCCTTTGGCCTATAGTCTTCAAAGGGAAACGAAATATCTGTTATCAGATTCCACAATAATAAGACTAGCAAAGAGATCCACGAAATACAGATGTAACTCTGTGAGATGAATTAACAGAACACTAAGCAGTTTCTCAGAAAGCTTCTTTCCACATTTCATCTGAGGATATTTCCTTTTTCACCATAGCCCTCTTTGGGCTTCCAAATATCACTTTGCCAATTCCACAAGAACTGTCTTAGCGAAAGGCTTCTGGAGGGGAAAGCTGTAACTCTGTGAGATGATTTCACAGAACACAAAGAAGTTTCTCAGAAATCTTCATTCTCTTTGTTATCGGAGGATATTTCCTTTGGCCCTATAGTCTTCAAAGGGAACCGAAATATCTGTTCTCAGATTCCACAGAAAAAAGGCTAGCAAAGAGATCCACGAAATTCATATGTAACTCTGTGAGATGAATTAACAGAACACTAAGCAGTTTCTCAGAAAGCTTCTTTCCAGATTTCATCTGAGGATATTTCCTTTTTCACCATAGCCCTCTTTGGGCTTCCAAATATCACTTTGCCAATTCCACAAGAACTGTCTTAGCGAAAGGCTTCTGGTGGGGAAAGCTGTAACTCTGTGAGATGATTTCACAGAACACAAAGAAGTTTCTCAGAAAGCTTCTTTGTCTTTTTTATCGGAGGATATTTCCTTTGGCCCTATAGTCTTCAAAGGGAACCGAAATATCTGATCTCAGATTCCACAGAAATAAGGCTAGCAAAGAGATCCACGAAATTCATATGTAACTTTGTGAGATGAAGTTACAGAACACTAAGCAGTTTCTCAGAAAGCTTCTTTCCAGATTTCATCTGAGGATATTTCCTTTTTCACCATAGCCCTCTTTGGGCTTCCAAATATTACTTTGCCAATTCCACAACAACTGTCTTAGCGAACGGCTTCTTGAGGGGAAAGCTGTAACTCTGTCATATGATTTCACAGAACACAAAGAAGTTTCTCAGAAAGCTTCTTTCTCTTTGTTATCGGAGGATATTTCCTTTGGCCCTATAGTCTTGTAAGGGATCCGAAATATCTGTTCTCAGATTCCACAGAAATTAGGCTAGCAAAGAGATCCACGAAATACAGATGTAACTCTGTGAGATGAATTAACAGAACACTAAGTAGTTTCTCAGAAAGCTTCTTTCCAGATTTCATCTGAGGATATTTCCTTTTTCATCATAGCCCTCTATGCGCTTCCAAATATCACTTTGCCAATTCCACAAGAACTGTCTTAGCGAAAGGCTTCTGGAGGGGAAAGCTGTAATTCTGTGGGATGATTTCACAGAACACAAAGAAGTTTCTCAGAAAGCTTCTTTCCCTTTGATATCGGAGTTTATTTCCTTTGTCCCTATAGTCTTCAAAGGGATCTGAAGTATCTGTTCTCAGATTCCACAGAAATAAGGCTAGCAAAGAGATCCATGAAATACAGATGTAACTCTGTGAGATGAATTAACAGAACACTAAGCAGTTTCTCGGAAAGCTTCTTTCCACATTTCATCTGAGGATATTTCCTTTTTCACTTAGCCCTCTATGCGCTTCCAAATATCACTTTGCCAATTCCACAAGAACTGTCTTACAGAAAGGCTTCTTGAGGGAAAAGCTGTAACTCTGTCAGATGATTTCACAGAACACAAAGAAGTTTCTCAGAAAGCTTCTTTCTCTTTGTTATCGGAGGATATTTCCTTTGGCCCTATAGTCTTCAATAGGAACCGAAATATCTGTTCTCAGATTCCACAGAAATAAGGCTAGCAAAGAGATCCACGAAATTCATATGTAACTCTGTGAGATGAATTAACAGAACACTAAGCAGTTTCTCAGAAAGCTTCTTTCGAGATTTCATCTGAGGATATTTCCTTTTTCACCATAGCCCTCATTGGGCTTCCAAATATCACTTTGCCAATTCCACAACAACTGTCTTAGCGAAAGGCTTCTTGAGGGGAAAGCTGTAACTCTGTGAGATGATTTCACAGAACACAAAGAAGTTTCTCTGAAAGCTTCTTTCTCTTTGTTATCGGAGGATATTTCCTTTGGCCTATAGTCTTCAAAGGGAAACGAAATATCTGTTATCAGATTCCACAATAATAAGATTAGCAAAGAGATCCACGAAATACAGATGTAACTCTGTGAGATGAATTAACAGAACACTAAGCAGTTTCTCGGAAAGCTTCTTTCCACATTTCATCTGAGGATATTTCCTTTTTCACTTAGCCCTCTATGCGCTTCCAAATATCACTTTGCCAATTCCACAAGAACTGTCTTACGGAAAGGCTTCTTGAGGGGAAAGCTGTAACTCTGTGAGATTATTTCACAGAACACAAAGAAGTTTCTCGGAAAGCTTCTTTCTCTTTGTTATCGGAGGATATTTCCTTTTGCCCTATAGTCTTCTAAGGGATCCGAAATATCTGTTCTCAGATTCCACAGAAATAAGGCTAGCAAAGAGATCCACGAAATACAGATGTAATTCTGTGAGATGAATTAACAGAACACTAAGCAGTTTCTCAGAAACCTTCTTTCCACATTTCATCTGAGGATATTTCCTTTTTCACCATAGACCTCTAAGTTCTTCCAAATATCACTTGCGCAATTCCATAAGAACTGTCCTAGAGAAAGGCTTCTTGAGGGGAAAGCTGTAACTCTGTGAGATGATTTCACAGAACACAAAGAAGTTTCTCAGAAAGCTTCTTTCTCTTTCTTATCGGAGGATATTTCCTTTGGCCGTATAGTCTTCAAAGGGAAAAGAAATATCTGTTCTCAGATTCCACAATAATAAGATTGGCAAAGAGATCCACGAAATACAGATGTAACACTGTGAGATGAATTAACAGAACACTAAGCAGTTTCTCAGAAAGCTTCTTTCCAGATTTCATCTGAGGATATTTCCTTTTTCACAATAGACCTCTATGGGCTTCCAAATATCACTTTGCCAATTCCTCAAGAACTGTCTTAGAGAAAGGCTTCTTGAGGGGAAAGGTGTAACTCTGTGAGATGATCTCACAGAACACAAAGAAGTTTATCGGAAAGCTTCTTTCTCTTTGTTATCGGAGGATATTTCCTTTGGCCCTATAGTCTTCAAAGGGATCCGAAATATCTGTTCTCAGATTCCACAGAAATAAGGCTAGCAAAGAGATCCACGAAATACAGATGTAACTCTGTGAGATGAATTAACAGAACACTAAGCAGTTTCTCAGAAAGCTTCTTTCCAGATTTCATCTGAGGATATTTCCTTTTTCACCATAGACCTCTATGGGCTTCCAAATATCACTTTGCCAATTCCACCAGAACTGTCTTAGCGAAAGGCTTCTTCAGGGGAAAGCTGTAACTCTGTGAGATGATTTCACAGAACACAAAGAAGTTTCTCAGAAAGCTTCTTTCTCTTTGTTATCGGAGGATATTTCCTTTGGCCCTATAGTCTTCAAAGGGAACCGAAATATCTGTTCTCAGATTCCACAGAAATAAGGCTAGCAAAGAGATCCACGAAATTCATATGTAACTCTGTGAGATGAATTAACAGAACACTAAGCAGTTTCTCAGAAAGCTTCTTTCCAGATTTCATCTGAGGATATTTCCTTTTTCAACATAGCCCTCTTTGGGCCTCCAAATATCACTTTGCCAATTCCACAAGAACTGTCTTAGCGAGAGGCTTCTTGAGGGGAAAGCTGTAACTCTGTGAGATGATTTCACAGAATACAAAGAAGTTTCTCAGAAAGCTTCTTTGTCTTTTTTATCGGAGGATATTTCCTTTGGCCCTATAGTCTTCAAAGGGAACCGAAATATCTGATCTCAGATTCCACAGAAATAAGGCTAGCAAAGAGATCCACGAAATTCATATGTAACTGTGTGAGATGAAGTTACAGAACACTAAGCAGTTTCTCAGAAAGCTTCTTTCCAGATTTCATCTGAGGATATTTCCTTTTTCACCATAGCCCTCTTTGGGCTTCCAAATATCACTTTGCCAATTCCACAACAACTGTCTTAGCGAAAGGCTTCTTGAGGGGAAAGCTGTAACTCTGTGAGATGATTTCACAGAACACAAAGAAGTTTCTCAGAAAGCTTCTTTCTCTTTGTTATCGGAGGATATTTCCTTTGGCCCTATAGTCTTCTAAGGGATCCGAAATATCTGTTCTCAGATTCCACAGAAATTAGGCTAGCAAAGAGATCCACGAAATACAGATGTAACTCTGTGAGATGAATTAACAGAACACTAAGTAGTTTCTCAGAAAGCTTCTTTCCAGATTTCATCTGAGTATATTTCCTTTTTCATCATAGCCCTCTATGCGCTTCCAAATATCACTTTGCCAATTCCACAAGAACTGTCTTAGCGAAAGGCTTCTGGAGGAGAAAGCTGTAATTTTGTGGGATGATTTCACAGAACACAAAGAAGTTTCTCAGAAAGCTTCTTTCCCTTTGATATCGGAGTTTATTTCCTTTGTCCCTATAGTCTTCAAAGGGATCTGAAGTATCTGTTCTCAGATTCCACAGAAATAAGGCTAGCAAAGAGATCCATGAAATACAGATGTAACTCTGTGAGATGAATTAACAGAACACTAAGCAGTTTCTCGGAAAGCTTCTTTCCACATTTCATCTGAGGATATTTCCTTTTTCACTTAGCCCTCTATGCGCTTCCAAATATCACTTTGCCAATTCCACAAGAACTGTCTTACCGAAAGGCTTCTTGAGGGGAAAGCTGTAACTCTGTGAGATTATTTCACAGAACACAAAGAAGTTTCTCGGAAAGCTTCTTTCTCTTTGTTATCGGAGGATATTTCCTTTTGCCCTATAGTCTTCTAAGGGATCCGAAATATCTGTTCTCAGATTCCACAGAAATAAGGCTAGCAAAGAGATCCACGAAATACAGATGTAATTCTGTGAGATGAATTAACAGAACACTAAGCAGTTTCTCAGAAACCTTCTTTCCACATTTCATCTGAGGATATTTCCTTTTTCACCATAGACCTCTAAGGGCTTCCAAATATCACTTGCGCAATTCCACAAGAACTGTCCTAGAGAAAGGCTTCTTGAGGGGAAAGCTGTAACTCTGTGAGATGATTTCACAGAACACAAAGAAGTTTCTCAGAAAGCTTCTTTCTCTTTGTTATCGGAGGATATTTCCTTTGGCCCTATAGTCTTCAAAGGGAAACGAAATATCTGTTCTCAGATTCCACAATAATAAGATTGGCAAAGAGATCCACGAAATACAGATGTAACTCTGTGAGATGAATTAACAGAACACTAAGCAGTTTCTCAGAAAGCTTCTTTCCAGATTTCATCTGACAATATTTCCTTTTTCACAATAGACCTCTATGGGCTTCCAAATATCACTTTGCCAATTCCACAAGAACTGTCTTAGCGAAAGGCTTCTTGAGGGGAAAGCTGTAACTCTGTGAGATGATTTCACAGAACACAAAGAAGTTTCTCAGAAAGCTTCTTTCTCTTTTTTATCGGAGGATATTTCCTTTGGCCCTATAGTCTTCAAAGGGAACCGAAATATCTGTTCTCAGATTCCACAGAAATAAGGCTAGCAAAGAGATCCACGAAATTCAAATGTAACTCTGTGAGATGAATTAACAGAACACTAAGCAGTTTCTCAGAAAGCTTCTTTCCAGATTTCATCTGAGGATATTTCCTTTTTCACCATAGCCCTCTTTGGGCTTCCAAATTTCACTTTGCCAATTCCACAACAACTGTCTTAGCGAAAGGCTTCTTGAGGGGAAAGCTGTAACTCTGTCAGATGATTTCACAGAACACAAAGAAGTTTCTCAGAAAGCTTCTTTCTCTTTGTTATCGGAGGATATTTCCTTTGGCCCTATAGTCTTCTAAGGGATCCGAAGTATCTGTTCTCAGATTCCACAGAAATAAGGCTAGCAAAGAGATCCACGAAATACAGATGTAACTCTGTGAAATGAATTAACAGAACACTAAGCAGTTTCTCAGAAAGCTTCTTTCCAGATTTCATCTCAGGATATTTCCTTTTTCACCATAGCCCTCTTTGGGCTTCCAAATATCACTTTGCCAATTCCACAACAACTGTCTTAGCGAAAGGCTTCTTGAGGGGAAAGCTGTAACTCTGTGAGATGATTTCACAGAACACAAAGAAGTTTCTCAGAAAGCTTCTTTCTCTTTGTTATCGGAGGATATTTCCTTTGGCCCTATAGTCTTCAAAGGGAACCGAAATATCTGTTCTCAGATTCCACGGAAATAAGGCTAGCAAAGAAATCCACGAAATTCATATGTAACTCTGTGAGATGAGGTAACAGAACACTAAGCAGTTTCTCAGAAAGCTTCTTTCCAGATTTCATCTGAGGATATTTCCTTTTTCACCATAGCCCTCTTTGGGCTTCCAAATATCACTTTGCCAATTCCACAACAACTGTCTTAGCGAAAGGCTTCTTGAGGGGAAAGCTGTAACTCTGTCAGATGATTTCACCTTTGGCCCTATAGTCTTCTAAGGGATCCGAAATATCTGTTCTCAGATTCCACAGAAATTAGGCTAGCAAAGAGATCTACGAAATACAGATGTAACTCTGTGAGATGAATTAACAGAACACTAAGTAGTTTCTCATAAAGCTTCTTTCCAGATTTCATCTGAGGATATTTCCTTTTTCATCATAGCCCTCTATGCGCTTCCAAATATCACTTTGCCAATTCCACAAGAACTGTCTTCGCGAAAGGCTTCTGGAGGGGAAAGCTGTAACTCTGTGGGATGATTTCACAGAACACAAAGAAGTTTCTCAGAAAGCTTCTTTCCCTTTGATATCGGAGTTTATTTCCTTTGTCCCTATAGTCTTCAAAGGGATCTGAAGTATCTGTTCTCAGATACCACAGAAATAAGGCTAGCAAAGAGATCCATGAAATACAGATGTAACTCTGTGAGATGAATTAACAGAACACTAAGCAGTTTCTCGGAAACCTTCTTTCCACATTTCATCTGAGGATATTTCCTTTTTCACTTAGCCCTCTATGCGCTTCCAAATATCACTTTGCCAATTCCACAAGAACTGTCTTAGCGAAAGGCTTCTGGAGGTGAAAGCTGTAATTCTGTGAGATGATTTCACAGAACACAAAGAAGTTTCTCAGAAAGCTTCTTTCTCTTTGTTATCGGAGGATATTTCCTTTGGCCCTATAGTCTTCAAAGGGATCCGAAATATCTGTTCTCAGATTCCACAGAAATAAGGCTAGCAAAGAGATCCACGAAATACAGATGTAACTCTGTGAAATGAATTAACAGAACACTAAGAAGTTTCTCAGAAAGCTTCTTTCCAGATTTCATCTGAGGATATTTCCTTTTTCACCATAGACCTCTATGGGCTTCCAAATATCACTTTGCCAATTCCACAAGAACTGTCTTAGCGAAAGGCTTCTTGAGGGGAAAGCTGTAACTCTGTGAGATGATTTCACAGAACACAAAGAAGTTTCTCAGAAAGCTTCTTTCTCTTTGTTATCTTAGGATATTTCCTTTGGCCCTATAGTCTTCAAAGGGAACCGAAATATCTGTTCTCAGATTCCACAGAAATAAGGCTAGCAAAGAGATCCACGAAATTCATATGTAACTCTGTGAGATGAATTAACAGAACACTAAGCAGTTTCTCAGAAAGCTTCTTTCCAGATTTCATCTGAGGATATTTCCTTTTTCACCATAGCCCTCTTTGGGCTTCCAAATATCACTTTGCCAATTCCACAACAACTGTCTTAGCGAAAGGCTTCTTGAGGGGAAAGCTGTAACTCTGTCAGATGATTTCACAGAACACAAAGAAGTTTCTCAGAAAGCTTCTTTCTCTTTGTTATCGGAGGATATTTCCTTTGGCCCTATAGTCTTCAAAGGGATCCGAAATATCTGTTCTCAGATTCCACAGAAATAAGGCTAGCAAAGAGATCCACGAAATACAGATGTAACTCTGTGAGATGAATTAACAGAACACTAAGTAGTTTCTCAGAAAGCTTCTTTCCAGATTTCATCTGAGGATATTTCCTTTTTCATCATAGCCCTCTATGCGCTTCCATATATCACTTTGCCAATTCCACAAGAACGGTCTTAGCGAAAGGCTTCTGGAGGGGAAAGCTGTAACTCCGTGGGATGATTTCACAGAACACAAAGAAGTTTCTCAGAAAGCTTCTTTCCCTTTGATATCGGAGTTTACTTCCTATGTCCCTATAGTCTTCAAAGGGATCTGAAGTATCTGTTCTCAGATTCCACAGAAATAAGGCTAGCAAAGAGATCCATGACATACAGATGTAACTCTGTGAGATGAATTAACAGAACACTAAGCAGTTTCTCGCAAAGCTTCTTTCCACATTTCATCTGAGGATATTTCCTTTTTCACTTAGCCCTCTATGCGCTTCCAAATATCACTTTGCCAATTTCACAAGAACTGTCTTACAGAAAGCCTTCTTGAGGGAAAAGCTGTAACTCTGTGAGATTATTTCACAGAACACAAAAAAGTTTCTCGGAAAGCTTCTTTCTCTTTGTTATCGCAGGATATTTCCTTTTGCCCTATAGTCTTCTAAGGGATCCGAAATATCTGTTCTCAGATTCCACAGAAATAAGGCTAGCAAAGAGATCCACGAAATACAGATGTAATTCTGTGAGATGAATTAACAGAACACTAAGCAGTTTCTCAGAAACCTTCTTTCCACATTTCATCTGAGGATATTTCCTTTTTCACCATAGACCTCTAAGGGCTTCCAAATATCACTTGCCCAATTCCACAAGAACTGTCCTAGAGAAAGGCTTCTTGAGGGGAAAGCTGTAACTCTGTGAGGTGATTTCACAGAACACAAAGAAGTTTCTCAGAAAGCTTCTTTCTCTTTGTTATCGGAGGATATTTCCTTTGGCCCTATAGTCTTCAAAGGGAAACGAAATATCTGTTCTCAGATTCCACAATAATAAGATTGGCAAAGAGATCCACGAAATACAGATGTAACTCTGTGAGATGAATTAACAGAACACTAAGCAGTTTCTCAGAAAGCTTCTTTCCAGATTTCATCTGAGGATATTTCCTTTTTCACAATAGACCTCTATGGGCTTCCAAATATCACTTTGCCAATTCCACAAGAACTGTCCTAGAGAAAGGCTTCTTGAGGGGAAAGGTGTAACTCTGTGAGATGATCTCACAGAACACAAAGAAGTTTATCGGAAAGCTTCTTTCTCTTTGTTATCGGAGGATATTTCCTTTGGCCCTATAGCCTTCAAAGGGATCCGAAATATCTGTTCTCAGATTCCACAGAAATAAGGCTAGCAAAGAGATCCACTAAATACAGATGTAACTCTGTGAGATGAATTAACAGAACACTAAGCAGTTTCTCAGAAAGCTTCTTTCCAGATTTCATCTGAGGATATTTCCTTTTTCACAATAGACCTCTATGGGCTTCCAAATATCACTTTGCCCATTCCACAAGAACTGTCTTAGCGAAAGTCTTCTTGAGGGGAAAGCTGTAACTCTGTGAGATGATTTCACAGAACACAAAGAAGTTTCTCAGAAAGCTTCTTTCTCTTTGTTATCGGAGGATATTTCCTTTGGACCTATAGTCTTCTGAGGGATCCGAAATATCTGTTCTCAGATTCCACAGAAATAAGGCTAGCAAAGAGATCCACGAAATACAGATGTAATTCTGTGAGATGAATTAACAGAACACTAAGCAGTTTCTCAGAAACCTTCTTTCCACATTTCATCTGAGGATATTTCCTTTTTCACCATAGACCTCTAAGGGCTTCCAAATATCACTGGCGCAATTCCACAAGAACTGTCCTAGAGAAAGGCTTCTTCAGGGGAAAGCTGTAACTCTGTGAGATGATTTCACAGAACACAAAGAAGTTTCTCAGACAGCTTCTTTCTCTTTTTTATCGGAGGATATTTCCTTTGGCCCTATAGTCTTCAAAGGGAAACGAAATATCTGTTCTCAGATTCCACAATAATAAGATTGGCAAAGAGATCCAGGAAATACAGATGTAACTCTGTGAGATGAATTAACAGAACACTAAGCAGTTTCTCAGAAAGCTTCTTTCCAGATTTCATCTGAGGATATTTCCTTTTTCACCATAGCCCTCTATGGGCTTCCTAATATCATTTTGCCAATTCCACAAGAACTGTCTTAGCGAAAGGCTTCTGGAGGGGAAAGCTGTAACTCTGTCAGATGATTTCACAGAACACAAAGAAGTTTCTCGGAAAGCTTCTTTCTCTTTGTTATCGGAGGATATTTCCTTTGGCCCTATAGTCTTCAAAGGGAAACGAAATATCTGTTCTCAGATTCCACAATAATAAGATTGGCAAAGAGATCCACGAAATACAGATGTAACTCTGTGAGATGAAATAACAGAACACTAAGCAGTTTCTCAGAAAGCTTCTTTCCAGATTTCATCTGAGGATATTTCCTTTTTCACCATAGACCTCTAAGGGCTTTCAAATATCACTTTCCCAATTGCACAAGAATTGTCCTAGAGAAAGGCTTCTTGAGGGGAAAGCTGTAACTCTGTGAGATGATTTCACAGAACACAAAGAAGTTTCTCGGAAAGCTTCTTTGTCTTTGTTATCGGAGGATATTTCCTTTGGCCCTATAGTCTTCAAAGGGATCCGAAATATCGGTTCCCAGATTCCACAGAAATAAGGCTAGCAAAGAGATCCACGAAATACAGATGTAACTCTGTGAGATGAATTAACAGAACACTAAGCAGTTTCTCAGAAAGCTTCTTTCCAGATTTCATCTGAGGATATTTCCTTTTTCACCATAGCCCTCTATGGGCTTCCTAATATCATTTTGCCAATTCCACAAGAACTGTCTTAGCGAAAGGCTTCTGGAGGGGAAAGCTGTAACTCTGTCAGATGATTTCACAGAACACAAAGAAGTTTCTCGGAAAGCTTCTTTCTCTTTGTTATCGGAGGATATTTCCTTTGGCCCTATAGTCTTCAAAGGGAAACGAAATATCTGTTCTCAGATTCCACAATAATAAGATTGGCAAAGAGATCCACGAAATACAGATGTAACTCTGTGAGATGAAATAACAGAACACTAAGCAGTTTCTCAGAAAGCTTCTTTCCAGATTTCATCTGAGGATATTTCCTTTTTCACCATAGACCTCTAAGGGCTTTCAAATATCACTTTCCCAATTGCACAAGAATTGTCCTAGAGAAAGGCTTCTTGAGGGGAAAGCTGTAACTCTGTGAGATGATTTCACAGAACACAAAGAAGTTTCTCGGAAAGCTTCTTTGTCTTTGTTATCGGAGGATATTTCCTTTGGCCCTATAGTCTTCAAAGGGATCCGAAATATCGGTTCCCAGATTCCACAGAAATAAGGCTAGCAAAGAGATCCACGAAATACAGATGTAACTCTGTGAGATAAATTCACAGAACACTAAGCAGTTTCTCAGAAAACTTCTTTCCAGATTTCATCTGAGGATATTTCCTTTTTCACCGTAGCCCTCTATGCATTCCAAATATCACTTTGCCAATTCCACAAGAACTGTCTTAGCGGAAGGCTTCTTGAGGGGAAAGCTGTAACTCTGTTGGATGATTTCGCAGAACTCAAAGAAGTTTCTCAGAAAGCTTCTTTCTCTTTGTTATCGGAGGATATTTCCTTTGGCCTACAGTCTTCAAAGGGAAACGAAATATCTGTTCTCAGATTCCACAATAATAAGACTAGTAAAGAGATCCACGAAATACAGATGTAACTCTGTGAGATGAATTAACAGAACACGAAGCAGTTTCTCGGAAAGCTTCTTTCCACATTTCATCTGAGGATATTTCCTTTTTCACTTAGCCCTCTATGCGCTACCAAATATCACTTTGCCAATTCCACAAGAACTGTCTTACCGAAAGGCTTCTTGAGGGAAAAGCTGTAACTCTGTGAGATTATTTCACAGAACACAAAAAAGTTTCTCGGAAAGCTTCTTTCTCTTTGTTATCGGAGGATATTTCCTTTTGCCCTATAGTCTTCTAAGGGATCCGAAATATCTGTTCTCAGATTCCACAGAAGTAAGGCTAGCAAAGAGATCCACGAAATACAGATGTAATACTGTGAGATGATTTAACAGAACACTAAGCAGTTTCTCAGAAACCTTCTTTCCACATTTCATCTGAGGATATTTCCTTTTTCACCATAGACCTCTAAGGGCTTCCAAATATCACTTGCCCAATTCCACAAGAACTGTCCTAGAGAAAGGCTTCTTGAGGGGAAAGCTGTAACTCTGTGAGATGATTTCACAGAACACAAAGAAGTTTCTCGGAAAGCTTCTTTCTATTTGTTATCGGAGGATATTTACTTTGGCCCTATAGTCTTCAAAGGGATCCGAAATATCTGTTCTCAGATTCCACAGAAATAAGGCTAGCAAAGAGATCCACGAAATACAGATGTAACTCTGTGAGATGAATTAACAGAACACTAAGCAGTTTCTCAGAAAGCTTCTTTCCAGATTTCATCTGAAGATATTTCCTTTTTCACCATTGCCCTCTATGCGCTTCCAAATATCACTTTGCCAATTCCACAAGACCTTTCTTAGCGGAAGGCTTCTTGAGGGGAAAGCTGTAACTCTGTTGGATGATTTCACAGAACACAAAGAAGTTTCTCAGAAATTTTCTTTCTCTTTGTTATCGGAGGATATTTCCTTTGGCCTATAGTCTTCATAGGGAAATGAAATATCTGTTCTCAGATTCCACAATAATAAGACTAGCAAAGATATCCACGAAATACAGATGTAATCCTGTGAGATGAATTAACAGAACACTAAGTAGTTTCTCAGAAAACTTCTTTCCAGATTTCATGTGAGGATATTTCCTTTTGCACCGTAGTCCTCTATGCGCTTCGAAATATCACTTTGACAATTCAACAAGAACTGTCTTAGCGGAAGGCTTCTTGAGGGGAAAGCTGTAACCCTGTTGGATGATTTCGCAGAACTCAAAGAAGTTTCTCAGAAAGCTTCTTTCTCTTTGTTATCGGAGGATATTTCCTTTGGCCTGTAGTCTTCAAAGGGAAACGAAATATCTGTTCTCAGATTCCACAATAATAAGACTAGCAAAGAGATCCACGAAATACAGATGTAACTCTGTGAGACGAATTGACAGAACACTAAGCAGTTTCTCGGAAAGCTTCTTTCCAGATTTCATCTGAGGATATTTCCTTTTTCACTTAGCCCTCTATGGGTTTCCAAATATCACTTTGCCAATTCCACAAGCACTGTCTTACCGAAAGGCTTCTTGAGGGGAAAGCTGTAACTCTGTGAGATTATTTCACAGAACACAAAGAAGTTTCTCAGAAAGCTTCTTTCTCTTTGTTATCGGAGGATATTTCCTTTTGCCCTATAGTCTTCAAAGGGATCCGAAATATCTGTTCTCAGATTCCACAGAAATAAGGCTAGCAAAGAGATCCACGAAATACAGATGTAACTCTGTGAGATGAATTAACAGAACACTAAGCAGTTTCTCAGAAAGCTTCTTTCCAGATTTCATCTGAGGATATTTCCTTTTTCACCATAGACCTCTATGGGCTTCCAAATATCACTTTGCCAATTCCACAAGAACTATCTTAGCGAAAGGCTTCCTGAGGGGAAAGCTGTAACTCTGTGAGATGATTTCACAGAACACAAAGGAGTTTCTCAGAAAGCTTCTTTCTCTTTGTTATCGGAGGATATTTCCTTTGGCCCTATAGTCTTCAAAGGGATCCGAAATATCTGTTCTCAGATTCCACAGAAATAAGGCCAGCAAAGAGATCCACGAAATACAGATGTAACACTGTGACATGAATTAACGGAACACTAAGCAGTTTCTCAGAAAGCTTCTTTCCAGATTTCATCTGAGGATATTTCCTTTTTCACCATAGACCTCTATGGGCTTGCAAATATCACTTTGCTAATTCCACAAGAACTGTCTTAGCGAAAGGCTTCTTGAGGGGAAAGCTGTAACTCTGTGAGATGATTTCACAGAACACAAAGAAGTTTCTCAGAAAGCTTCTTTCTCTTTGTTATCTTAGGATATTTCCTTTGGCCCTATAGTCTTCAAAGGGAACCGAAATATCTGTTCTCAGATTCCACAGAAATAAGGCTAGCAAAGATATCCACGAAATTCATATGTAACTCTGTGAGATGAATTAACAGAACACTAAGCAGTTTCTCAGAAAGCTTCTTTCCAGATTTCATCTGAGGATATTTCCTTTTTCACCATAGCCCTCTTTGGGCTTCCAAATATCACATTGCCAATTCCACAACAACTGTCTTAGCGAAAGGCTTCTGGAGGGGAAAGCTGTAACTCTGTGAGATGATTTCACAGAACACAAAGAAGTTTCTCAGAAAGCTTCTTTCTCTTTGTTATCGGAGGATATTTCCTTTGGCCCTATAGTCTTCTAAGGGATCCGAAATATCTGTTCTCAGATTCCACAGAAATAAGGCTAGCAAAGAGATCCATGAAAAACAGAAGTAACTTTGTGAAATGAATTAACAGAACACTAAGCAGTTTCTCAGAAAGCTTCTTTCCAGATTTCATCTGAGGATATTTCCTTTTTCATCAAAGCCCTCTATGCGATTCCAAATATCACTTTGCCAATTCCACAAGAACTGTCTTAGCGAAAGGCTTTTGGAGGTGAAAGCTGTAACTCTGTTGGATGATTTCACAGAACACAAAGAAGTTTCTCAGAAATTTTCTTTCTCTTTGTTATCGGAGGATATTTCCTTTGGCCTATAGTCTTCATAAGGAAATGAAATATCTGTTCTCAGATTCCACAGAAATAAGGCTAGCAAAGAGATCCACGAAATACAGATGTAACTCTGTGAGATGAATTAACAGAACACTAAGCAGTTTCTCAGAAAGCTTCTTTCCAGATTTCATCTGAGGATATTTCCTTTTTCACCATTGCCCTCGATGCGCTTCCAAATATCACTTTGCCAATTCCACAAGAACTGTCTTAGCGGAAGGCTTCTTGAGGGGAAAGCTGTAACTCTGTTGGATGATTTCACAGAACACAAAGAAGTTTCTCAGAAATTTTCTTTCTCTTTGTTATCGGAGGATATTTCCTTTGGCCTATAGTCTTCATAAGGAAATGAAATATCTGTTCTCAGATTCCACAATAATAAGACTAGCAAAGAGATCCACGAAATACAGATGTAATTCTGTGAGATGAATTAACAGAACACTAAGCAGTTTCTCAGAAAACTTCTTTCCAGATTTCATCTGAGCATATTTCCTTTTTCACCGTAGCCCTCTATGCGCTTCCAAATATCACTTTGACAATTCCACAAGAACTGTCTTAGCGAAAGGCTTCTTGACGGGAAAGCTGTAACTCTGTTGGATGATTTCGCAGAACTCAAAGAAGTTTCTCAGAAAGCTTCTTTCTCTTTGTTATCGGAGGATATTTCCTTTGGCCTATAGTCTTCAAAAGGAAACGAAATATCTGTTCTCAGATTCCACAATAATAAGACTAGCAAAGAGATCCACGAAATACAGATGGAACTCTGTGAGATGAATTAACAGAACACTAAGCAGTTTCTCGGAAAGCTTCTTTCCACATTTCATCTGAGGATATTTCCTTTTTCACTTAGCCCTCTATGCGCTTCCAAATATCACTTTGCCAATTCCACAAGCACTGTCTTACCGAAAGGCTTCTTGAGGGGAAAGCTGTAACTCTGTGAGATTATTTCACAGAACACAAAGAAGTTTCTCGGAAAGCTTCTTTCTCTTTGTTATCGGAGGATATTTCCTTTTGCCCTCTAGTCTTCTAAGGGATCCGAAATATCTGTTCTCAGATTCCACAGAAATAAGGCTAGCAAAGAGATCCACGAAAAACAGATGTAATTCTGTGAGATGAATTAACAGAACACTAAGCAGTTTCTCAGAAACCTTCTTTCCACATTTCATCTGAGGATATTTCCTTTTTCACCATAGACCTCTAAGGGCTTCCAAATATCACTTGCGCAATTCCACAAGAACTGTCCTAGAGAAAGGCTTCTTGAGGGGAAAGCTGTAACTCTGTGAGATGATTTCACACAACACAAAGAAGTTTCTCGGAAAGCTTCTTTCTCTTTGTTATCGGAGGATATTTCCTTTGGCCCTGTAGTCTTCAAAGGGATCCGAAATATCTGTTCTCAGATTCCACAGAAATAAGGCTAGCAAAGAGATCCACGAAATACAGATATAACTCTGTGAGATGAATTAACAGAACACTAAGTAGTTTCTCAGAAAGCTTCTTTCCAGATTTCATCTGAGGATATTTCCTTTTTCACCATTGCCCTCTATGCGCTTCCAAATATCACTTTGTCAATTCCAGAAGAACTGTCTTAGCGGAAGGCTACTTGAGTGGAAAGCTGTAACTCTGTTGGATGATTTCACAGAACACAAAGAAGTTTCTCAGAAATTTTCTTTCTCTTTGTTATCGGAGGATATTTCCCTTGGCCTATAGTCTTCATAGGGAAATGAAATATCTGTTCTCAGATTCCACAATAATAAGACTAGCAAAGAGATCCACGAAATACAGATGTAATTCTGTGAGATGAATTAACAGAACACTAAGCAGTTTCTCAGAAAACTTCTTTCCAGTTTTCATCTGAGGATATTTCATTTTTCACCGAAGCCATCTATACGCTTCCAAATATCACTTTGACAATTCCACAAGAACTGTCTTAGCGGAAGGCTTCTTGAGGGGAAAGCTGTAACTCTGTTGGATGATTTCGCAGAACTCAAAGAAGTTTCTCAGAAAGCTTCTTTCTCTTTGTTATCGGAGGATATTTCCTTGGCCCTATAGTCTTCAAAGGGAAACGAAATATCTGTTCTCAGATTCCACAATAATAAGATTGGCAAAGAGATCCACGAAATACAGATGTAACTCTGTGAGATGAACTAACAGAACACTAAGCAGTTTCTCCGAAAGCTTCTTTCCAGATTTCATCTGAGGATATTTCCTTTTTCACAATAGACCTCTATGGGCTTCCAAATATCACTTTGCCAATTCCACAAGAACTGTCCTAGAGAAAGGCTTCTGGAGGGGAAAGGTGTAACTCTGTGAGATGATCTCACAGAACACAAAGAAGGTTATCGGAAAGCTTCTTTCTCTTTGTTATAGGAGGATATTTCCTTTGGCCCTATAGTCTTCAAAGGGATCCGAAATATCTGTTCTCAGATTCCACAGAAATAAGGCTAGCAAAGAGATCCACGGAATTCATATGTAACTCTGTGAGATGAATTAACAGAACACTAAGCAGTTTCTCAGAAAGCTTCTTTCCAGATTTCATCTGAGGATATTTCCTTTTTCACCATAGCCCTCTTTGAGCTTCCAAATATCACTTTGCCAATTCCACAACAACTGTCTTAGCGAAAGGCTTCTTGAGGGGAAAGCTGTAACTCTGTGAGATGATCTCACAGAACACAGAGAAGTTTCTCAGAAAGCTTCTTTCTCTTTGTTATCGGAGGATATTTCCTTTGGCCCTATAGTCTTCCAAGGGATCCGAAATATCTGTTCTCAGATTCCACAGAAATAAGGCTAGCAAAGAGATCCACGAAATACAGATGTAACTCTGTGAGATGAATTAACAGAACACTAAGCAGTTTCTCAGAAAGCTTCTTTCCAGATTTCATCTGAGGATATTTCCTTTTTCATCATAGCCCTTTATGCGCTTCCAAATATCACTTTGCCAATTCCACAAGAACTGTCTTAGCGAAAGGCTTCTGGAGGTGAAAGCTGTAACTCTGTGAGATGATTTCACAGAACACAAAGAAGTTTCTCAGAAAGCTTCTTTCTCTTTGTTATCGGAGGATATTTCCTTTGGCCCTATAGTCTTCAAAGGGAAACGAAATATCTGTTCTCAGATTCCACAATAATAAGATTGGCAAAGAGATCCACGAAATACAGATGTAACTCTGTGAGATGAATTAACAGAACACTAAGCAGTTTCTCAGAAAGCTTCTTTCCAGATTTCATCTGAGGATATTTCCTTTTTCACAATAGACCTCTATGCGCTTCCAAATATCACTTTCCCAATTCCACAAGAACTGTCCTAGAGAAAGGCTTCTTGAGGGGAAAGGTGTAACTCTGTGAGATGATCTCACAGATCACAAAGAAGTTTATCGGAAAGCTTCTTTCTCTTTGTTATCGGAGGATATTTCCTTTGACCCTATAGTCTTCAAAGGGATCCGAAATATCTGTTCTCAGATTCCACAGAAATAAGGCTAGCAAATAGATCCACGAAATACAGATGTAACTCAGTGAGATGAATTAACAGAACACGAAGCAGTTTCTCAGAAAGCTTCTTTCCAGATTTCATCTGAGGATATTTCCTTTTTGACCATAGACCTCTATGGGCTTCCAAATATCACTTTGCCAATTCCACAAGAACTGTCTTAGCGAAAGGCTTCTTGAGGGGAAAGCTGTAACTCTGAGAGATGATTTCACAGAACACAAAGAAGTTTCTCAGAAAGCTTCTTTCTCTTTGTTATCGGAGGATATTTCCTTTGGCCCTATAGTCTTCTAAGGGATCCGAAATATCTGTTCTCAGATTCCACAGATGTAACTCTGTGAGATGAATTAAGAGAACACTAAGTAGTTTCTCAGAAAGCTTCTTTCCAGATTTCATCTGAGGATATTTCCTTTTTCATCATAGCCCTCTATGCGCTTCCAAATATCACTTTGCCAATTCCACAAGAACTGTCTTAGCGAAAGGCTTCTGGAGGGGAAAGCTGTAACTCTGTGGGATGATTTCACAGAACACAAAGAAGTTTCTCAGAAAGCTTCTTTCCCTTTGATATCGGAGTTTATTACCTTTGTCCCTATAGTCTTCAAAGGGATCTGAAGTATCTGTTCTCAGATTCCACAGAAATAAGGTTAGCAAAGTGATCCAAGAAATACAGATGTAAATCTGAGAGATGAATTAACAGAACACTAAGCAGTTTCTCAGAAACTTCTTTCCAGATTTCATCTGAGGATATTTCCTTTTTCACCATAGCCCTCTATGGGCTTCCAAATATCACTTTGCCAATTCCACAACAACTGTCTTAGCGAAAGGATTCTTGAGGGGAAAGCTGTAACTCTGTGAGATGATTTCACAGAACACAAAGAAGTTTCTGAGAAAGCTTCTTTCTCTTTGTCATCGGATGATATTTCCTTTGGTTTTATTGTCTTCTAAGGGATCCGAAATATCTCTTCTCAGATTCCACAGAAATAAGGCTAGCAAAGAGATCCACGAAATACAGATGTAACCCTGTGAGACGAATTAACAGAACACTAAGCAGTTTCTCAGAAAGTTTCTTTCCAGATTTCATCTGAGGATATTTCCTTTTTCACCATAGCCCTCTATGCGCTTCCAAATATCACTTTGCCAATTCCACAAGAACTCTCTTAGCGAAAGGCTTCTTGAGGGGAAAGCTGTAACTCTGTTGGATGATTTCACAGAACACAAAGAAGTTTCTCAGAAAGCTTCTTTCTCTTTGTTATCGGAGGATATTTCCTTTGGCCTTAGAGTCTTCAAAGGGAAATGAAATATCTGTTCTCAGATTCCACAATAATAAGACTAGCAAAGCGATCCACGAAATACAGACGTAACTCTGTGAGATGAATTAACAGAACACTAAGCAGTTTCTCAGAAAGGTTCCTTACACATTTCATCTGAGGATATTTCCTTTTTCACCGTAGCCCTCTATGCGCTTCCAAATATCACTTTGCCAATTCCACAAGAACTGTCTTAGCGGAACGCTTCTTGAGGGGAAAGCTGTAACTCTGTGAGATGATTTCACAGAACACAAAGAAGTTTCTCAGAAAGCTTCTTTCTCTTTGTTATCGGAGGATATTTCCTTTGGCCCTCTAGTCTTCAAAGGGAAACGAAATATCTGTTCTCAGATTCCACAATAATAAGACTAGCAAAGAGATCCACGAAATACAGATGTAACTCTGTGAGATGAATTAACAGAACACTAAGCAGTTTCTCAGAAAGCTTCTTTCCAGATTTCATCTGTGTATATATCGTTTTTCATCATAGACCTCTAAGGGCTTCCAAATATCACTTTCCCAATTCCACAAGAACTGTCCTAGAGAAAGGCTTCTTGAGGGGAAAGCTGTATCTCTGTGAGATGATTTCATAGAACACAAAGAAGTTTCTCGGAAAGCTTCTTTCTCTTTGTTATCGGAGGATATTTCCTTTGGCCCTATAGTCTTCAACGGGATCCGAAATATCTGTTCTCAGATTCCACAGAAATAAGGCTAGCAAAGAGATCCACGAAATACAGATGTAACTCTGTGAGATGAATTAACAGAACACTAAGCAGTTTCTCAGAAAGCTTGTTTCCAGATTTCATCTGAGGATATTTCCTTTTTCACCGTAGCCCTCTAGGCGCTTCCAAATATCACTTTGCCAATTCCACAAGAACTGTCTTAGCGAAAGGCTTCTTTAGGGGAAAGCTGTAACTCTGTGAGATTATTTCACAGAACGCAAAGACGTTTCTCAGAAAGCTTCTTTCTCTTTGTTATCGGAGGATATTTCCTTTGGCCCTATGGTCTTCTAAGGGATCCGAAATATCTGTTCTCAGATTCCACAGAAATAAGACTAGCAAAGAGATCCACGAAATGCAGATGTAACTCTGTGAGATGAATTAACAGAACACTAAGCAGTTTCTCAGAAAGCTTCTTTCCAGATTTCATCTGAGGATATTTCCTTTTTCACCATAGCCATCTAGGCGCCTCCAAATATCACTTTGCCAATTCCAGAAGAACTGTCTAACCGAAAGGCTTCTTGAAGGGAAAGCTGTAACTCTGTGAGATGATTTCACAGAACACAAAGAAGTTTCTCAGAAAGCTTCTTTCTCTTTGTTATCGGAGGATATTTCCATTGCCCTATGGTCTTCTAAGGGATTCGAAATATCTGTTCTCAGATTCCACAGAAATAGGGCTAGCAAAGAGATCCACGAAATACAGATGTAACTCTGTGAGATGAATTAACAGAACACTAAGCAGTTTCTCAGAAAGCTTCTTTCCAGATTTCATCTGAGGATATTTCCTTTTTCACCATAGCCCTCTATGGGCTTCCAAATATCACTTTTCCAATTCCACAAGAACTGTCTTAGCGGAAGGCTTCTTGAGGGGAAAGCTGTAACTCTGTTGGATGATTTCACAGAACACGAAGAAGTTTCTCAGAAAGCTTCTTTCTCTTTGTTATCGGAGGATATTTCCTGTGGCCCTACAGTCTTCAAAGGGAAACGAAATATCTGTTATCAGATTCCACAATAATAAGACTAGCAAAGAGATCCACGAAATACAGATGTAACTTTGTGAGATGAATTAACAGAACACTAATCATTCTCAGAAAGCTTCTTTATAGATTTCATTTGAGGATATTTCCTTTTTCACCGTAGCCCTCAATGGCCTTCTAAATATCACTTTGCCAATTCCACAAGAACTGTCTTAGCGAAAGGCTTCTTGAGGGGAAAGCTGTAACTCTGTGAGATGATTTCACAGAACACAAAGAAGTTTCTCAGAAAGCTTCTTTCTCTTTGTTATCGGAGGATATTTCCTTTGGCCCTGTAGTATTCTAAGGGATCCGAAATATCTGTTCTCAGATACCACAATAATAAGACTAGCAAAGAGATCCACGAAATACAGATGTAACTCTGTGAGATGAATTAACAGAACACTAAGCAGTTTCTCAGAAATCTTCTTTCCAGATTTCATCTGAGGATTTTTCCTTTTTCACCATAGCCCTCTATGGGCTTCCAAATATCACTTTCCCTATTCCACAAGAGCTGTCTTAGCGAAAGGCTTCTTGAGGGGAAAGCTGTAACTCTGTGAGATGATTTCACAGAACACAAAGAAGTTTCTCAGAAAGCTTCTTTCTCTTTGTTATCGGAGGATATTTACTTTGGCCCTGTAGTATTCTAAGGGATCCGAAATATCTGTTCTCAGATTCCACAATAATAAGACTAGCAAAGAGATCCACGAAATACAGATGTAACCCTGTGAGATGAATTAACAGGACACTAAGCAGTTTCTCAGAAAGCTTCTTTCCAGATTTTTCTGAGGATGTTTCCTTTTTCACCATAGCCCTCTATGGACTTCCAAATATCACTTTGCCAATTCCACAAAAACTGTTTAGCGAAAGGCTTCTTGAGGGGAAAGCTTTAACTCTGTGAGATGATTTCACAGAACACAAAGAAGTTTCTCAGAAAGCTTCTTTCTCTTTGTTATCGGAGGATATTTATTTGGCCTTAGAGTCTTCAAAGGGATCCGAAGTATCTGTTCTCAGATTCCACAGAAACAAGGCTAGCAAAGAGATCCACGAAATACAGATGTAAGTCTGTGAGATGAATTAACAGAACACTAAGCAGTTTCTCAGAAATCTTCTTTCCAGATTTCATCTGAGGATATTTCCTTTTTCAGCATAGCCCTCTATGGGCTTCCAAATATCACTTTCCCTATTCCACAAGAACTGTCTTAGCGAAAGGCTTCTTGTGGGGAAAGCTGTAACTCTGTGAGATGATTTCACAGAACACAAAGAAGTTTCTCAGAAAGCTTCCTTCTCTTGGTTATTGGAGGATATTTCCTTTGGCCCTATAGTCTTCTAAGGGATCCCAATTATCTGTTCTCAGATTCCACAGAAATAAGGCTAGCAAAGAGATCCACGAAATACAGATGTAACTCTGTGAGATGAATTAACAGAACACTAAGCACTTTCTCAGAACGCTTCTTTCCAGATTTCATCTGAGGGTATTTCCTTTCTCACCATTGCCCTCTATGGGCGTCCAAATATCACTTTGCCAATTCCACAAGAACTGTCTTAGCGAAAGGCTTCTTGAGGGGGAAGCTGTAACTCTGTGAGATGATTTCACAGAACACAAAGAAGTTTCTCAGAAAGCTTCTTTCTCTTTGTTATCGGAGGATATTTCCTTTGGCCCTATAGTCTTTTAAGGGATCCGAAATATCTGTTCTCAGATTCCACAGAAATAAGGCTAGCAAAGAGATCCACGAAATGCAGATGTAACTCTGTGAGATGAATTAACAGAACAATAAGCAGTTTCTCAGAAAGCTTCCTTCCAGATTTCATCTGAGGATATTTCCTTTTTCACCATAGCCCTCTATGCGCTTCCAAATATCACTTTGCCAATTCCACAAGAACTGTCTTTGCGGAAGGCTTCTTGAGGGGAAAGCTGTAACTCTGTTGGATGCTTTCACAGAACACAAAGAAGTTCCTCAGAAAGCTTCTTTCTCTTTGTTATCGGAGGATATTTCCTTTGGCCTTTAGTCTTCAAAGGGAAACGAAATATCTGTTCCCAGATTCCACAGAAATAAGGTTAGCAAAGAGATCCAAGAAATACAGAAGAACTCTGTAAGATGAATTAACAGAACACTAAGCAGTTTCTCAGAAAGCTTCTTTCCAGATTTTTCTGAGGATATTTCCTTTTTCACCATAGCCCTCTATAGGCTTCCAAATATCACTTTGCCAATTACACAAGAACTGTCTTAGCGAAAGGCTTCTTGAGGGGGAAGCTGTAACTCCGTGAGATGATTTCACAGAACACAAAGAAGTTTCTCAGAAAGCTTCTTTCTCTTTGTTATTGTAGGATATTTCCTTTGGCCCTATAGTCTTTTAAGGGATCCGAAATATCTGTTCTCAGATTCCACAGAAATAAGGCTAGCAAAGAGATCCAAGAAATACAGATGTAACTCTCTGAGATGAATTAACAGAACACTAAGCAGTTTCTCAGAAAGCTTGTTTCCAGATTTCATCTGAGGATATTTCCTTTTTCACCATAGCCCTCTAGGCGCTTCCAAATATCACTTTGCCAATTCCACAAGAACTGTCTTAGCGAAAGGCTTCTTTAGGGGAAAGCTGTAACTCTGTGAGATGATTTCACAGAACGCAAAGACGTTTCTCAGAAAGCTTCTTTCTCTTTGTTATCGGAGGATATTTCCTCTGGCCCTATGGTCTTCTAAGGGATCCGAAATATCTGTTCTCAGATTCCACAGAAATAAGACTAGCAAAGAGATCCACGAAATGCAGATGTAACTCTGTGAGATGAATTAACAGAACACTAAGCAGTTTCTCAGAAAGCTTCTTTCCAGATTTCATCTGAGGATATTTCCTTTTTCACCATAGCCATCTAGGCGCTTCCAAATATCACTTTGTCAATTCCAGAAGAACTGTCTAACCGAAAGGCTTCTTGAAGGGAAAGCTGTAACTCTGTGAGATGATTTCACAGAACACAAAGAAGTTTCTCAGAAAGCTTCTTTCTCTTTGTTATCGGAGGATATTTCCTTTTGCCCTATGGTCTTCCAAGGGATTCGAAATATCTGTTCTCAGATTCCACAGAAATAGGGCTAGCAAAGAGATCCACGAAATACTGATGTAACTCTGTGAGATGAATTAACAGAACACTAAGCAGTTTCTCAGAAAGCTTCTTTCCAGATTTCATCTGAGGATATTTCCTTTTTTACCATAGCCCTCTATGGGCTTCCAAATATCACTTTTCCAATTCCACAAGAACTGTCTTAGCGAAAGGCTTCTTGAGGGAAACTGTAACTCTGTGTGATGATTTCACAGAACACAAAGAAGTTTCTCAGAAAGCTTCTTTCTCTTTTTTATCGGAGGATATTTCCTGTGTCCCTACAGTCTTCAAAGGGAAACGAAATATCTGTTATCAGATTCCACAATAATAAGACTAGCAAAGAGATCCACGAAATACAGATGTAACCCTGTGGGATGAATTAACAGGACACTAAGCAGTTTCTCAGAAAGCTTCTTTCCAGATTTTTCTGAGGATGTTTCCTTTTTCACCATAGCCCTCTATGGACTTCCAAATATCACTTTGCCAATTCCACAAGAACTGTCTTAGCGAAAGGCTTCTTGAAGGGAAAGCTGTAACTCTGTGAGATGATTTCACAGAACACAAAGAAGTTTCTCAGAAAGCTTCTTTCTCTTTGTTATCGGAGGATATTTCCTTTGGCCCTATAGTCTTCAAAGGGATCAGAAATATCTGTTCTCAGATTCCACAGAAATAAGTCTAGCAAAGTGATCCACGAAATACAGATGTAACTCTTTGAGATGAATTAACAGAACACTAAGCAGTTTCTCAGAAAGCTTCTTTCCAGATTTCATCTGAGGATATTTCCTTTTTCACCATAGCCCTCTATGCGCATCCAAATATCACTCTGCCAATTCCACAAGAACTGTCTTAGCGAAAGGCTTCTTGAGGGGAAAGCTGTAACTCTGTGAGATGATTTCAGAAAACACAAAGAAGTTTCTCAGAAAACTTCGTTCTCTTTGTTATCCTAGGATATTATCTTTGGCCCTATAGTCTTCAAAGGGAACCGAAATATCTGTTCTCAGATTCCACAGAAATAAGGCTAGCAAAGAGATCCACGAAATACAGATGTAACCCTGTGAGATGAATTAACACGACACTAAGCAGTTTATCAGAAAGCTTCTTTCCAGATTTCATCTGAGGATATTTCCTTTTTCACCGTAGCCCTCTATGGGCTTCCAAATATCACTTTGCCAATTCCACAAAAACTGTCTTAGCGAAAGACTTCTTGAGGGGAAAGCGGTAACTCTGTGAGTTGATTTCACAGAACACAAAGTAGTTTCTCAGAAAGATTCTTTCTCTTTGTTATCGGAGGATATTTCCTTTGGCCTAAGAGTCTTCAAAGTGATTCGAAGTATCTGTTCTCAGATTCCACAGAAACAAGGCTAGCAAAGAGATCCACGAAATACAGATGTAACTCTGTGAGATGAATTAACAGAACACTAAGCAGTTTCTCAGAAAGTTTCTTTCCAGATTTTTCTGAGGATATTTCCTTTTTCACCATAGCCCTCTAAGGACTTACAAATATCACTTTGCCAATTCCACTAGAACTGTCTTTGCGAACGGCTTCTTGAGGGGAAAGCTGTAACTCTGTGAGATGATTTCACAGAACACAAAGAAGTTTCTCAGAAAGCTTCTTTCTCTTTGTTATCGGAGGATATTTCCTATGGCCCTATAGTCTTCAAAGGATCAGAAATATCTGTTCTCAGATTCCACAGAAATAAGGCTAGCAAAGAGATCCACGAAATTCTTATGTAACTCTGTGAGATGAATTAACAGAACACTAAGCAGTTTCTCAGAAAGCTTCTTTAAAGATTTCATCTGAGAATATTTCCTTCTTCAACATAGCCTTCTATGCGCTTCCAAATATCACTTTCCCTATTCCACAAGAACTGTCTTAGCGAAAGGCTTCTTCAGGGGAAAGCTGTAACTCGGTGAGATGATTTCACAGAACACAAAGAAGTTTCTCAGAAAGCTTCTTTCTCTTTGTTATCGGAGGATATTTCCTTTGTCCCTATAGTCTTCAAAGGGATCCGAAATATCTGTTCTCAGATTCCACAGAATAAGGCTAGCAAAGAGATCCACGAAATACAGATGTAACTCTGTGAGATGAATTAACAGAACACTAAGCAGTTTCTCAGAAAGCTTCTTTCCAGAATTCATCGTAGGATATTTCCTTTTTCACCACAGCCCTCTATGGGCTTCAAATACCACTTTGCCAATTCCACAAGAACTATCTTAGCGAAAGGCTTCTAGAGTGGAAAGCTGTAACTCTGTGAGATGATTTCACAGAACACAAAGAAGTTTCTCAGAAAGATTATTTCTCTTTGTTATCGGAGGATATTTCCTATGGTCCTATGGTCTTCTAAGGGATCCGAAATATCTGTTCTCAGATTCCACAGAAATAATTCTAGCAAAGAGATCCACGAAATACAGATGTAACTCTGTGAGATGAATTAACAGAACACTGAGCAGTTTCTCAGAAAGCTTCTTTCCAGATTTCATCTGAGGATATTTCCTTTTCGCCATAGCCCTCTACGGGCTTCCAAATATCACTTTGCCAATTCCACAAGAACTGTCTTAGCGAAAGGCTTCTTGAGGGGAAAGCTGTAACTCTGTAAGATGATTTCACGGAACACAAAGAAGTTTCTCAGAAAGCTTCTTTCTCTTTGTTATCGGAGGATATTTCCTTTGGCCCTATAGTCTTCAAAGGGATCGGAAATATCTGTTCTCAGATTTCACAGAAATAAGGCTTGCAAAGAGATCCACGAAATACAGATGTAACTCTGTGAGATGAATTAACAGAACACTAAGCAGTTTCTAAGAATGCTTCTTTCCAGATTTCATCTGAGGATATTTCCTTTTTCACCATAGCCCTCTAAGGGCTTCCAAATATCACTCTGCCAATTCCACAAGAACTGTCTTAGCGAAAGTCTTCTTGAGGGGAAAGCTGTAACTCTGTGAGATGATTTCACAGAACACAAAGAAGTTTCTCAGAAAGCTTCTTTCTCTTTGTTATCGGAGGATATTTCCTTTGGCCCTATAGTCTTCTAAGGGATCCGAAATATCTGTTCTCAGATTCCACAGAAATAAGGCTAGCAAAGAGATCCACGAAATACATATGCAACTCTGTGAGATGAATAAACAGAACACTAAGGAGTTTCTCAGAATGCTTCTTTCCAGCTTTCATCTTCGGATATTTCCTTTTTCACCTTAGCCCTCTATGCGCTTGCAAATATCACTTTGCGAATTCCACAAGATCTGTCTTAGCGAAAGGCTTCTTGAGGGGAAAGCTGTAACACTGTGAGATGATTTCACAGAACACAAAGAAGTTTCTCAGATAGCTTCTTTCTCTTTGTTATAGGAGGATATTTCCTTTGGCCCTATAGTCTTCATCGGGATCCGAAATATCTGTTCTTAGATTCCACAGAAATAAGGATAGCCAAGAGATCCACGATATACAGATGTAACTCTGTGAGATGAATTAACAGAACACAAATCAGTTTCTCATAAAGCTTCTTTCCAGATTTCATCTGAGGATATTTCCTTTTTCGCCGTAGCCCTCTATGGGCTTCCAAATATCACTTTGCCAATTCCACAAGAACTGTCTTAGCGAAAGGCTAAATGAGGGGAAAGCTGTAACTCTGTGAGATGACTTCACAGAACACAAAGAAGTTTCTCAGAAAACTTCTCTCTCTTTGTTGTCGGAGGATATTTCCTTTGGCCCTATAGACTTCAAAGGGATCTGAAATATCTGTTCTCAGTTTCCACAGAAATAAGGCTAGCAAAGGGATACACGAAATACAGATATAACTCTGTGAGATGAATTAACAGAACACTAAGCAGTTTCTCAGAATGCTTCTTTCCAGATTTCGTCTGAGGATATTTCCTTTTTCACCATAGCCCTCCATGGGCTTCCAAATATCACTTTTCCAATTCCACAAGAACTGTCTTAGGGAAAGGCTTCTTGAGGGGAAAGCTGTAACTCTGTGAGATGACTTCACAGAACACAAAGAAGTTTCTCAGAAAGCTTCTTTCTCTTTGTTATCGGAGGATATTTCCTTTGGCCCTGTAGTCTTCAAAGGGATCCGAAATATGTGTCCTTAGATTCCAGAGAAGTAAGGCTAGCAAAGAGATCCACGAAATACAGATGTAAATCTGTGAGATGAATTAACAGAACACTAAGCAGTTTCTCAGAAAGCTTCTTTCCAGATTTCATCTGAGGATATTTCCGTTTTCACCATAGCCCTCTATGCCCTTCCAAATATCACTTTGCCAATTCCACAAGAACTGTCTTAGCGAAAGGCTTCTTGAAGGGAAAGCTGTAACACTGTGAGATGATTTCACAGAACACAAAGAAGTTTCTCAGAAAGCTTCTTTCTCTTTGTTATCGGAGTTTATTTCCTTTGGCCCTATATTCTTCAAAGGGATCCGAAAAATCTGTTCTTAGATACCACAGAAATAAGGATAGCCAAGAGATCCACGATATACTTATGTAAGTCTGTGAGATTAATTAACAGAACACTAAGCAGTTTCTCAGAAACTTCTTTCCAGATTTCATCTGGGGATATTTCCTTTTTCACCACAGCCCTCCATGGACTTCCAAATATCAGTTTGCCAATTCCACAACAACTGTCTTAGTGAAAGGCTTCTTGAGGGGAAGGATGTAACTCTGTGAGATGATTTCACAGAACACAAAGAAGTTTCTCAGAAAGCTTCTTTCTCTTTGTTATCGGAGGATATTTCCTTTGATAGTATTGTCTTCAAAGGGATCCGAAATATCTGTTCTCATATTTCAAAGAAATAAGGCTAGCAAAGAGATCCACGAAATAAAGATGTAACTCTCTGAGATGAATTAACAGAACACTAAGCAGTTTCTCAGAAAGCTACTTTCCAGATTTTATCTGAGGATATTTCCTTTTTCACCATAGCCCTCTAGGGGCTTCCAAATATCACTTTGCCAATTCCACAAGAACTGTCTTAGCGAAAGTCGTCTTGAGGGTAAAGCTGTAACCTGTGAGATGATTTCACAGAACACAAAGAAGTTTCTCAGAAAGCTTCTTTCTCTTTGTTATCGGAGGATATTTCCTTTGGCCCTATAGTCTTCAAGGGGATCCGAAATATCTGTTCTTAGATTCCACAGAAAAAAGGATAGCCAAGAGATCCACGATATACAGATGTAACTCTGTGAGATGAATTAAGAGAACTCTAAGCAGTTTCTCAGAAAGCTTCTTTCCAGATTTCATCTGAGGATATTTCCTTTTCGCCATAGCCCTCTACGGGCTTCCAAATATCACTTTGCCAATTCCACAAGAACTCTCTTAGCGAAAGGCTTCTTGAGGGGAAAGCTGTAACTCTGTAAGATGATTTCACAGAACACAAAGAAGTTTCTCAGAAAGCTTCTTTCTCTTTGTTATCGGAGGATATTTCCTTTGGCCCTATAGTCTTCAAAGGGATCCGAAATATCTGTTCTCAGATTTCACAGAAATAAGGCTAGCAAAGAGATCCACGAAATACAGATGTAACTCTGTGAGATGAATTAACAGAACACTAAGCAGTTTCTAGGAATGCTTCTTTCCAGATTTCATCTGAGGATATTTCCTTTTTCACCATAGCCCTCTAAGGGCTTCCAAATATCACTCTGCCAATTCCACAAGAACTGTCTTAGCGAAAGTCTTCTTGAGGGGAAAGCTGTAACTCTGTGAGATGATTTCACAGAACACAAAGAAGTTTCTCAGAAAGCTTCTTTCTCTTTGTTATCGGAGGATATTTCCTTTGGCCCTATAGTCTTCTAAGGGATCCGAAATATCTGTTCTCAGATTCCACAGAAATAAGGCTAGCAAAGAGATCCACGAAATACATATGCAACTCTGTGAGATGAATAAACAGAACCCTAAGGAGTTTCTCAGAATGCTTCTTTCCAGCTTTCATCTTCGGATATTTCCTTTTTCACCTTAGCCCTCTATGCGCTTGCAAATATCACTTTGCGAATTCCACAAGAACTGTCTTAGCGAAAGGCTTCTTGAGGGGAAAGCTGTAACACTGTGAGATGATTTCACAGAACACAAAGAAGTTTCTCAGATAGCTTCTTTCTCTTTGTTATAGGAGGATATTTCCTTTGGCCCTATAGTCTTCATCGGGATCCGAAATATCTGTTCTTAGATTCCACAGAAATAAGGATAGCCAAGAGATCCACGATATACAGATGTAACTCTGTGAGATGAATTAACAGAACACAAATCAGTTTCTCATAAAGCTTCTTTCCAGATTTCATCTGAGGATATTTCCTTTTTCGCCGCAGCCCTCTATGGGCTTCCAAATATCACTTTGCCAATTCCACAAGAACTGTCTTAGCGAAAGGCTAAATGAGGGGAAAGCTGTAACTCTGTGAGATGACTTCACAGAACACAAAGAAGTTTCTCAGAAAGCTTCTTTCTCTTTGTTATCGGAGGATATTTCCTTTGGCCCTATAGTCTTCAAAGGGATCCGAAATATGTGTCCTTAGATTCCAGAGAAATAAGACTAGCAAAGAGATCCACGAAATACAGATGTAAATCTGTGAGATGAATTAACAGAACACTAAGCAGTTTCTCAGAATGCTTCTTTCCAGATTTCATCTGAGGATATTTCCGTTTTCACCATAGCCCTCTATGCCCTTCCAAATATCACTTTGCCAATTCCACAAGAACTGACTTAGCGAAAGGTTTCTTGAAGGGAAAGCTGTAACACTGTGAGATGATTTCACAGAACACAAAGAAGTTTCTCAGAAAGCTTCTTTCTCTTTGTTATCGGAGTTTATTTCCTTTGGCCCTATATGCTTCAAAGGGATCCGAAAAATCTGTTCTTAGATACCACAGAAATAAGGATAGCCAAGAGATCCACGATATACTTATGTAACTCTGTGAGATGAATTAACAGAACACTAAGCAGTTTCTCAGAAAGCTTCTTTCCAGATTTCATCTGAGGATATTTCCTTTTTCAGCATAGCCCTCTAAGGGCTTCCAAATATCACTTTGCCAATTCCACAAGAACTGTCTTAGCGAAAGGCTTCTTGAGGGGAAAGCTGTAACTCTGTGAGATGATTTCACAGAACACAAAGAAGTTTCTCAGAAAGCTTCTTTCTCTTTGTTATCGGAGGATATTTCCTTTGACCCTATAAGCTTCAAAGGATCAGAAATATCTGTTCTCAGATTCCACAGAAAAAAGGCTAGCAAAGAGATCCACGAAATACAGATGTAACTCTGTGAGATGAATTAACAGAACACTAAGCAGTTTCTCAGAAAGCTTCTTTCCAGATTTCATCTTAGGATATTTCCTTTTTCACCACAGCCCTCTATGGGCTTTCAAATATCACCTTGCCAATACCACAAGAACTGTCTTAGCGAAAGGCTTCTTGAGGGTCAAGTTGTAACTCTGTGAGATGATTTCACAGAACACAAAGGAGTTTCTCAGAAAGCTTATTTGTCTTTCTATTCAGAGGATATTTCCTTTGGCCCTATAGTCTTCTAAGGGATCCGTAATATCTGTTCTCAGATTCCACAGAAATAAGGCTAGCAAAGACATCCACGAAATACCGATGTAACTCTGTGAGATGAATTAACAGAACACTAAGCAGTTTCTCAGAAAGCTTCTTTCCAGATTTCATCTGAGGATATTTCCTATTGCACCATAGCCCTCTATAGGCTTCCAAATATCACTTTGCCAATTCCACAAGAACTGTCTTAGCGAAAGGCTTCTTGAGGGGAAAGCTGTAACTCTGTGAGATGATTTCACAGAACACAAAGAAGTTTCTCAGAAAGCTTCTTTCTCTTTGTTATCGGAGGATATTTTCTGTGGAACTATAGTCTTCAAAGGATCCGAAATATCTGTTCTCAGATTCCACAGAAATAAGGCTAGCAAAGAGATCCACGAAATACAGATGTAACTCTGTGAGATGAATTAACAGAACACTAAGCAGTTTCTCAGAATGCTTCTTAACAGATTTCATCGGAGGATATTTCCTTTTTCACCATAGCCCTCTATGCGCTTCCAAACATCACTTTGCCAATTCCACAAGAACTGTCTTAGCGAAAGGCTTCTTGAGGGAAAAGCTGTAACTCTGTGAAATGATTTCACAGAACACAAAGAAGTTTCTCAGAAAGCTTCTTTCTCTTTGTTATTGGAGGATATTTTCTTTGGCCCTATAGTCTTCAAAGGGATCCGAAATATCTGTTCTCAGATTCCACAGAAATAAGGCTAGCAAAGAGATCCACGAAATACAGATGTAACTCTGTGAGATGAATTAACAGAACACTAAGCAGTTTCTCAGAATGCTTCTTAACAGATTTCATCTGAGGATATTTCCTTTTTCACCGTAGCCCTCTATGCGCTTCCAAATATCACTTTGCCAATTCCACAAGAACTGTGTTAGCGAAAGGCTTCTTGAGGGGAAAGCTGTAACTCTGTGGTATGATTTTAGGGAACACAAACAAGTTTCTCAGAAAGCTTCTTTCTCTTTGTTATCGGAGGATATTTCCATTGGCCCTATAGTCTTCAAAGGGATCCGAAATATCTGTTCTCAGATTCCAGAGAAATAAGGCTAGCAAAGAGATCCACGAAATACAGATGTAAATCTCTGAGATGAATTAAGAGAACACTAAGTAGGTTCTCAGAATGCTTCTTTCCAGATTTCATCTGAGGATATTTCCTTTTTCACCATAGCCCTCTAAGGGCTTCCAAATATCACTTTGCCAATTCCACAAGAATTGTCTTAGCGACAGGCTTCTTGAGGGGAAACCTGTAACTCTGTGAGATGATTTCACAGAACACAAACAAGTTTCTCGGAAAGCTTCTTTCTCTTTGTTATCGGAGGATATTTCCTTTGGCCCTATAGTCTTCAAAGGGATCGGAAATATCTGTTCTCAGATTTCACAGAAATAAGGCTTGCAAAGAGATCCACGAAATACATATGTAACTCTGTGAGATGAATTAACAGAACACTAAGCAGTTTCTAAGAATGCTTCTTTCCAGGTTTCATCTGAGGATATTTCCTTTTTCACCATAGCCCTCTAAGGGCTTCCAAATATCACTCTGCCAATTCCACAAGAACTGTCTTAGCGAAAGTCTTCTTGAGGGGAAAGCTGTAACTCTGTGAGATGATTTCACAGAACACAAAGAAGTTTCTCAGAAAGCTTCTTTCTCTTTGTTATCGGAGGATATTTCCTTTGGCCCTATAGTCTTCTAAGGGATCCGAAATATCTGTTCTCAGATTCCACAGAAATAAGGCTAGCAAAGAGATCCACGAAATACATATGCAACTCTGTGAGATGAATAAACAGAACACTAAGGAGTTTCTCAGAATGCTTCTTTCCAGCTTTCATCTTCGGATATTTCCTTTTTCACCTTAGCCCTCTATGCGCTTGCAAATATCACTTTGCGAATTCCACAAGAACTGTCTTAGCGAAAGGCTTCTTGAGGGGAAAGCTGTAACACTGTGAGATGATTTCACAGAACACAAAGAAGTTTCTCAGATAGCTTCTTTCTCTTTGTTATAGGAGGATATTTCCTTTGGCCCTATAGTCTTCATCGGGATCCGAAATATCTGTTCTTAGATTCCACAGAAATAAGGATAGCCAAGAGATCCACGATATACAGATGTAACTCTGTGAGATGAATTAACAGAACACAAATCAGTTTCTCATAAAGCTTCTTTCCAGATTTCATCTGAGGATATTTCCTTTTTCGCCGTAGCCCTCTATGGGCTTCCAAATATCACTTTGCCAATTCCACAAGAACTGTCTTAGCGAAAGGCTAAATGAGGGGAAAGCTGTAACTCTGTGAGATGACTTCACAGAACACAAAGAAGTTTCTCAGAAAACTTCTCTCTCTTTGTTGTCGGAGGATATTTCCTTTGGCCCTATAGACTTCAAAGGGATCTGAAATATCTGTTCTCAGTTTCCACAGAAATAAGGCTAGCAAAGGGATACACGAAATACAGATATAACTCTGTGAGATGAATTAACAGAACACTAAGCAGTTTCTCAGAATGCTTCTTTCCAGATTTCGTCTGAGGATATTTCCTTTTTCACCATAACCCTCCATGGGCTTCCAAATATCACTTTTCCAATTCCACAAGAACTGTCTTAGGGAAAGGCTTCTTGAGGGGAAAGCTGTAACTCTGTGAGATGACTTCACAGAACACAAAGAAGTTTCTCAGAAAGCTTCTTTCTCTTTGTTATCGGAGGATATTTCCTTTGGCCCTGTAGTCTTCAAAGGGATCCGAAATATGTGTCCTTAGATTCCAGAGAAGTAAGGCTAGCAAAGAGATCCACGAAATACAGATGTAAATCTGTGAGATGAATTAACAGAACACTAAGCAGTTTCTCAGAAAGCTTCTTTCCAGATTTCATCTGAGGATATTTCCGTTTTCACCATAGCCCTCTATGCCCTTCCAAATATCACTTTGCCAATTCCACAAGAACTGTCTTAGCGAAAGGCTTCTTGAAGGGAAAGCTGTAACACTGTGAGATGATTTCACAGAACACAAAGAAGTTTCTCAGAAAGCTTCTTTCTCTTTGTTATCGGAGTTTATTTCCTTTGGCCCTATATTCTTCAAAGGGATCCGAAAAATCTGTTCTTAGATACCACAGAAATAAGGATAGCCAAGAGATCCACGATATACTTATGTAAGTCTGTGAGATTAATTAACAGAACACTAAGCAGTTTCTCAGAAACTTCTTTCCAGATTTCATCTGGGGATATTTCCTTTTTCACCACAGCCCTCCATGGACTTCCAAATATCAGTTTGCCAATTCCACAACAACTGTCTTAGTGAAAGGCTTCTTGAGGGGAAGGATGTAACTCTGTGAGATGATTTCACAGAACACAAAGAAGTTTCTCAGAAAGCTTCTTTCTCTTTGTTATCGGAGGATATTTCCTTTGATAGTATTGTCTTCAAAGGGATCCGAAATATCTGTTCTCATATTTCAAAGAAATAAGGCTAGCAAAGAGATCCACGAAATAAAGATGTAACTCTCTGAGATGAATTAACAGAACACTAAGCAGTTTCTCAGAAAGCTACTTTCCAGATTTTATCTGAGGATATTTCCTTTTTCACCATAGCCCTCTAGGGGCTTCCAAATATCACTTTGACAATTCCACAAGAACTGTCTTAGCGAAAGTCGTCTTGAGGGTAAAGCTGTAACCTGTGAGATGATTTCACAGAACACAAAGAAGTTTCTCAGAAAGCTTCTTTCTCTTTGTTATCGGAGGATATTTCCTTTGGCCCTATAGTCTTCAAGGGGATCCGAAATATCTGTTCTTAGATTCCACAGAAAAAAGGATAGCCAAGAGATCCACGATATACAGATGTAACTCTGTGAGATGAATTAAGAGAACTCTAAGCAGTTTCTCAGAAAGCTTCTTTCCAGATTTCATCTGAGGATATTTCCTTTTCGCCATAGCCCTCTACGGGCTTCCAAATATCACTTTGCCAATTCCACAAGAACTCTCTTAGCGAAAGGCTTCTTGAGGGGAAAGCTGTAACTCTGTAAGATGATTTCACAGAACACAAAGAAGTTTCTCAGAAAGCTTCTTTCTCTTTGTTATCGGAGGATATTTCCTTTGGCCCTATAGTCTTCAAAGGGATCCGAAATATCTGTTCTCAGATTTCACAGAAATAAGGCTAGCAAAGAGATCCACGAAATACAGATGTAACTCTGTGAGATGAATTAACAGAACACTAAGCAGTTTCTAGGAATGCTTCTTTCCAGATTTCATCTGAGGATATTTCCTTTTTCACCATAGCCCTCTAAGGGCTTCCAAATATCACTCTGCCAATTCCACAAGAACTGTCTTAGCGAAAGTCTTCTTGAGGGGAAAGCTGTAACTCTGTGAGATGATTTCACAGAACACAAAGAAGTTTCTCAGAAAGCTTCTTTCTCTTTGTTATCGGAGGATATTTCCTTTGGCCCTATAGTCTTCTAAGGGATCCGAAATATCTGTTCTCAGATTCCACAGAAATAAGGCTAGCAAAGAGATCCACGAAATACATATGCAACTCTGTGAGATGAATAAACAGAACCCTAAGGAGTTTCTCAGAATGCTTCTTTCCAGCTTTCATCTTCGGATATTTCCTTTTTCACCTTAGCCCTCTATGCGCTTGCAAATATCACTTTGCGAATTCCACAAGAACTGTCTTAGCGAAAGGCTTCTTGAGGGGAAAGCTGTAACACTGTGAGATGATTTCACAGAACACAAAGAAGTTTCTCAGATAGCTTCTTTCTCTTTGTTATAGGAGGATATTTCCTTTGGCCCTATAGTCTTCATCGGGATCCGAAATATCTGTTCTTAGATTCCACAGAAATAAGGATAGCCAAGAGATCCACGATATACAGATGTAACTCTGTGAGATGAATTAACAGAACACAAATCAGTTTCTCATAAAGCTTCTTTCCAGATTTCATCTGAGGATATTTCCTTTTTCGCCGCAGCCCTCTATGGGCTTCCAAATATCACTTTGCCAATTCCACAAGAACTGTCTTAGCGAAAGGCTAAATGAGGGGAAAGCTGTAACTCTGTGAGATGACTTCACAGAACACAAAGAAGTTTCTCAGAAAACTTCTCTCTCTTTGTTGTCGGAGGATATTTCCTTTGGCCCTATAGACTTCAAAGGGATCTGAAATATCTGTTCTCAGTTTCCACAGAAATAAGGCTAGCAAAGGGATACACGAAATACAGATATATCTCTGTGAGATGAATTAACAGAACACTAAGCAGTTTCTCAGAATGCTTCTTTCCAGATTTCATCTGAGGATATTTCCTTTTTCACCATAGCCCTCCATGGGCTTCCAAATATCACTTTTCCAATTCCACAAGAACTGTCTTAGGGAAAGGCTTCTTGAGGGGAAAGCTGTAACTCTGTGAGATGACTTCACAGAACACAAAGAAGTTTCTCAGAAAGCTTCTTTCTCTTTGTTATCGGAGGATATTTCCTTTGGCCCTATAGTCTTCAAAGGGATCCGAAATATGTGTCCTTAGATTCCAGAGAAATAAGACTAGCAAAGAGATCCACGAAATACAGATGTAAATCTGTGAGATGAATTAACAGAACACTAAGCAGTTTCTCAGAATGCTTCTTTCCAGATTTCATCTGAGGATATTTCCGTTTTCACCATAGCCCTCTATGCCCTTCCAAATATCACTTTGCCAATTCCACAAGAACTGACTTAGCGAAAGGTTTCTTGAAGGGAAAGCTGTAACACTGTGAGATGATTTCACAGAACACAAAGAAGTTTCTCAGAAAGCTTTTTTCTCTTTGTTATCGGAGTTTATTTCCTTTGGCCCTATATGCTTCAAAGGGATCCGAAAAATCTGTTCTTAGATACCACAGAAATAAGGATAGCCAAGAGATCCACGATATACTTATGTAACTCTGTGAGATGAATTAACAGAACACTAAGCAGTTTCTCAGAAAGCTTCTTTCCAGATTTCATCTGAGGATATTTCCTTTTTCAGCATAGCCCTCTAAGGGCTTCCAAATATCACTTTGCCAATTCCACAAGAACTGTCTTAGCGAAAGGCTTCTTGAGGGGAAAGCTGTAACTCTGTGAGATGATTTCACAGAACACAAAGAAGTTTCTCAGAAAGCTTCTTTCTCTTTGTTATCGGAGGATATTTCCTTTGACCCTATAAGCTTCAAAGGATCAGAAATATCTGTTCTCAGATTCCACAGAAAAAAGGCTAGCAAAGAGATCCACGAAATACAGATGTAACTCTGTGAGATGAATTAACAGAACACTAAGCAGTTTCTCAGAAAGCTTCTTTCCAGATTTCATCTTAGGATATTTCCTTTTTCACCACAGCCCTCTATGGGCTTTCAAATATCACCTTGCCAATTCCACAAGAACTGTCTTAGCGAAAGGCTTCTTGAGGGTCAAGTTGTAACTCTGTGAGATGATTTCACAGAACACAAAGGAGTTTCTCAGAAAGCTTATTTGTCTTTGTTTTCAGAGGATATTTCCTTTGGCCCTATAGTCTTCTAAGGGATCCGTAATATCTGTTCTCAGATTCCACAGAAATAAGGCTAGCAAAGACATCCACGAAATACCGATGTAACTCTGTGAGATGAATTAACAGAACACTAAGCAGTTTCTCAGAAAGCTTCTTTCCAGATTTCATCTGAGGATATTTCCTATTGCACCATAGCCCTCTATAGGCTTCCAAATATCACTTTGCCAATTCCACAAGAACTGTCTTAGCGAAAGGCTTCTTGAGGGGAAAGCTGTAACTCTGTGAGATGATTTCACAGAACACAAAGAAGTTTCTCAGAAAGCTTCTTTCTCTTTGTTATCGGAGGATATTTTCTGTGGCCCTATAGTCTTCAAAGGATCCGAAATATCTGTTCTCAGATTCCACAGAAATAAGGCTAGCAAAGAGATCCACGAAATACAGATGTAACTCTGTGAGATGAATTAACAGAACACTAAGCAGTTTCTCAGAATGCTTCTTAACAGATTTCATCGGAGGATATTTCCTTTTTCACCATAGCCCTCTATGCGCTTCCAAACATCACTTTGCCAATTCCACAAGAACTGTCTTAGCGAAAGGCTTCTTGAGGGAAAAGCTGTAACTCTGTGAAATGATTTCACAGAACACAAAGAAGTTTCTCAGAAAGCTTCTTTCTCTTTGTTATTGGAGGATATTTTCTTTGGCCCTATAGTCTTCAAAGGGATCCGAAATATCTGTTCTCAGATTCCACAGAAATAAGGCTAGCAAAGAGATCCACGAAATACAGATGTAACTCTGTGAGATGAATTAACAGAACACTAAGCAGTTTCTCAGAATGCTTCTTAACAGATTTCATCTGAGGATATTTCCTTTTTCACCGTAGCCCTCTATGCGCTTCCAAATATCACTTTGCCAATTCCACAAGAACTGTGTTAGCGAAAGGCTTCTTGAGGGGAAAGCTGTAACTCTGTGGTATGATTTTAGGGAACACAAAGAAGTTTCTCAGAAAGCTTCTTTCTCTTTGTTATCGGAGGATATTTCCATTGGCCCTATAGTCTTCAAAGGGATCCGAAATATCTGTTCTCAGATTCCAGAGAAATAAGGCTAGCAAAGAGATCCACGAAATACAGATGTAAATCTCTGAGATGAATTAAGAGAACACTAAGTAGGTTCTCAGATTGCTTCTTTCCAGATTTCATCTGAGGATATTTCCTTTTTCACCATAGCCCTCTAAGGGCTTCCAAATATCACTTTGCCAATTCCACAAGAATTGTCTTAGCGACAGGCTTCTTGAGGGGAAACCTGTAACTCTGTGAGATGATTTCACAGAACACAAAGAAGTTTCTCGGAAAGCTTCTTTCTCTTTGTTATCGGAGGATATTTCCTTTGGCCCTATAGTCTTATAAGGGATCCGAAATATCTGTTCTCAGATTCCACAGAAATAAGGCTAGCAAAGAGTTCCACGAAATACAGATGTAACTCTGTGAGATGAATTAACAGAACACTAAGCAGTTTCTCAGAATGCTTCTTTACATCTGAGGATAGTTCCTTTTTCACCATAGCCCTCTATGCGCTTGCAAATATCACTTTGCGAATTCCACATGAACTGTCTTAGCGAAAGGCTTCTTGAGGGGAAAGCTGTAACACTGTGAGATGATTTCACAGAACACAAAGTAGTTTCTCAGAAATTTCTTTCTCTTTGATGTCGGAGTTTATTTCTTTGGCCCTATAGTCTTCAAAGGGATCCGAAATTTCTGTTCTTAGATTCCACAGAAATAAGGATAGCCAAGAGATCCACGATATACAGATGTAACTCTGTGAGATGAATTAACAGAACACTAAGCAGTTTCTCAGAAAGCTTCTTTCCAGATTTCATCTGAGGATATTTCCTTTTTCACCATAGCCCTCCATTGGCTTCCAAATTTCACTTTGCCAATTCCACAAGAACTGCCTTAGCGAAAGGCTTCTTGAGGGGAAAGCTGTAACTCTGTGAGGTGACTTCACAGAACACAAAGAAGTTTCTCAGAAAGCTTCTTTCTCTTTGATATCGGAGGATATTTCCTATGGCCCTATAGTCTTCAAAGGGATCCGAAATATCTGTTCTCAGATTCCACAGAAATAAGGCTAGCCAAGAGATCCACGAAATACAGATGTAAATCACTGAGATGAATTAAGAGAACACTAAGTAGGTTCTCAGAATGCTTCTTTCCAGATTTCATCTGAGGATATTTCCTTTTTCACCATAGCCCTCTATGAGCTTCCAAATATCACTTTGCCAATTCCACAAGGACTCTCTTAGCGAAAGGCTTCTTGAGGGGAAAGCTGTAACTCTGTGAGATGATTTCACAGAACACAAAGAAATTTCTCAGAATGCTTCTTTCACTTAGTATCGGAGGATATTTCCTTTGGCCCTAGAGTCGTCAAAGGGATCCGAAATATCTGTTCACAGATTCCACAGAAACAAGGCTAGCAAAGAGATCCACGAAATACAGATGTAACTCTGTGAGATGAATTAACAGAACACTAAGCATTTTCTCAGAAAGCTTCCTTCCAGATTTCATCTTAGGATATTTCCTTTTTCACCATAGCCCTCTATGGGCTTCCAAATATCACTTTGCCAATTCCACTAAAACTATATTAGCGAAAGGCTTCTTGAGGGGAAAGCTGTAACTCTGTGAGATGATTTCACAGAACACAAAGTAGTTTCTCAGAAAGCTTCTTTCTCTTTGTTTTCGGAGGACTTTTCCTTTGGGCCTAGAGTCTTCAAACGGATCCGAAATATCTGTTCTCAGATTCCACAGAAATAAGGCTAGCAAAGAGATCCAGGAAATACAGATGTAACTCTGTGAGATGAATTAACAGAACACTAAGCAGTTTCTCAGAAAGCTTCTTTCCAGATTTCATCTGAGGATATTTCCTTTTTCACCATATCCGTCTAAGGGCTTCCAAATATCACTTTGCCAATTCCACAAGAACTGTCTAAGCGAAAGGCTTCTTGAGGGGAAAGCTGTACCTCTGTGAGATGATTTCACAGAACACAAAGAAGTTTCTCAGAAAGCTTCTTTCTCTTTGTTATCGGAGTTTATTTCCTACGGCCCACTAGTCTTCAAGGGGATCCGAAATATCTGTTCTTAGATTCCACAGAAGCAAGGCTAGCCAAGAGATCCACGAAATACAGATGTAAATCTGTGAGATGAATTAACAGAACACTAGGCAGCTTCTCAGAAAGCTTCTTTCCAGATTTCATCTGAGGATATTTCCTGTTTCACCATAGCCCTCATGGGCGTCCAAATATCACTTTGCCAATTCCACAAGAACTGTCTTAGCGAAACGCTTCTTGAGGGGAAAGCTGTAACTCTGTGAGATGATTTCACAGAACACAAAGAAGTTTCTGGGAAAGCTTCTTTCTCTTTGTTATCGGAGGATATTACCTTTGTCCCTATATTCTTCTAAGGGATCCGAAATATCTGTTCTCAGATTCCACAGAAATAAGGCTAGCAAAGAGATCCACGAAATACAGATGTAACTCTGTGAGATGAATTAACAGAACACTAAGCAGTTTCTCAGAATGCTTCTTTCCAGATTTCATCTGAGGATATTTCCTTTTTCACCATAGCCCTCTATACGCTTCCAAATATCACTTTGCCAATTCCACAAGAACTGTCGTAGCGAAAGTCTCCAGGAGGGGAAAGCAGGAACTCTGTGAGATGATTTCACAGAACACAAAGAAGTTTCCCAGAAAGCTTCTTTCTCTTTGTTATCGGAGTTTATTTCCTTTGGCCCTATAGTCTTCAAAGGGATCTGAAATATCTGTTCTTAGATTCCACAGAAATAAGGATAGTCAAGAGATCCACGATATACAGATGTAACTCTGTGAGATGAATTTACAGAACACTAAGCAGTTTCTCAGAAAGCTTCTTTCCAGATTTCATCGGAGGATATTTCCTCTTTCACCATACCCCTCCAAGGGCTTCCAAATATCACTTTGCCAATTCCACAAGAACTGTCTCAGCGCCAGGCTTCTTGAGGGGAAAGCTGTAACTCTGTGAGATGATTTCACAGAACACAAAGAAGTTTCTCAGAAAACTGCTTTCTCTTTGTTATCGGAGGATATTTCCTTTGGCCCTATAGTCTTCCAAGGGATCCGAAATATCTGTTCACAGATTCCACAGAAATAAGGCTAGCAAAGAGATCCACTAAATACAGATGTAACTCTGTGAGATGAAGTAACAGAACACTAAGCAGTTTCTCAGAAAGCTTCTTTCCAGATTTCATCTGAGGATATTTCCTTTTTCACCATAGCCCTCCATGGGCTTCCAAATATCTCTTTGCCAATTCCACAAGAACTGTCTTAGCGAAAGGCTTCTTTAGGGTAAAGCTGTAACTCTGTGAGGTGATTTCACAGAACACAAAGAAGTTTCTAAGAAAGCTTCTTTCTCTTTGTTAACGGAGGATATTTCCTTTGGCCCTGTAGTCTTCAAAGGGATTCGAAATATCTCTTCTCAGATCCACAGAAATAAGGCTAGCAAAGAGATCCACGAAATACAGATGTAACTCTGTGAGATGAATTAACAGAACACTAAGCAGTTTCTCAGAAAGCTTCTTTCCAGATTTCATCTGAGGATATTTCCTTTTTCACCATAGCCCTCTAATCGGTTCCAAATATCACTTTGCCAATTCCACAAGAACTGTCTTAGCGAAAGGCTTCTTGAAGGGAAAGCTGTAACTCTGTGAGATGATTTCAGAGAACACAAAGAAGTTTCTCAGAAAGCTTCTTTCTCTTTGTTATCGGAGGATATTTCCTTTGGCCCTTTAGTCTTCAAAGGGTTCCGAAATATCTGTTCTCAGATTCCACAGAAATAAGGCTATCAAAGAGATCCACGAAATACAGATGTAACTCTGTGAGATTAATTAACAGAACACTAAGCAGTTTCTCAGAAAGCTTCTTTCCAGATTTAATCTGAGGATATTTTTATTTCACCACAACCCTCTATGCGCTTCCAAATATCACTTTGCCAATTCCACAAGAACTGTCTTAGCGAAAGGCTTCTTGAGGGGAAAGCTGTAACTCTGTGAGATGATTTCATAGAACACAAAGAAGTTTCTCAGAAAGCTTCTTTCTCTTTGTTATCGGAGGATTTCCTTTGGCCCTATAGTCTTCTAAGGGATCCGAAATATCTGTTCTCAGATTCCACAGACATAAGGCTAGCAAAGAGATCCACGAAATACAGATGTAACTCTGTGAGATGATTTAGCCAATTCCACAAGAACTGTCTAGCGAAAGGCTTCTTGAGGGGATAGCTGTAACTCTGTGAGATGATTTCACAGAACACAAAGAAGTTTCTCAGAAAGCTTCTTTCTCTTTGTTATCGGAGGTTATTTCCTTTGGCCCTATACACTTCAAAGGATCCGAAATATCTGTTCTCAGATTCCAGAGAAATAAGGCTAGCAAAGAGATCCACGAAATACAGAAGTAACTCTGTGAGATGAATTAACAGAACACTAAGCAGTTTCTCAGAAAGCTTCTTTCCAGATTTCATCTGAGGAGATTTCCTTTTTCACCAGAGCCCTCTAAGTGCTTCCAAATATCACTTTTCCGATTCCACAAGAACTGTCTTAGGGAAAGGCTTCTTGAGGGGAAAGCTGTAACTCTGTGAGATGATTTCACAGAACACAAAGAAGTTCTCAGAAAGCTTCTTTGCCTTTTTTATCGGAGTTTATTTCCTTTGGCCCTATAGTCTTCAAAGGGATCCGAAATATCTGTTCTTAGATTCAACACAAATAAGGATAGCCAAGAGATCCACGATATACAGATGTAACTCTCTGAGATGAATTAACAGAACACTAAGGAGTTTCTCAGAAAGCTTCTTTCCAGATTTCATCTGAGTATATATCATTTTTCACCATATCCCTCTAGGGTCTTCCAAATATCACTTTGCAAAAATCGACAAGAACTGTATTACCGAAAGGCGTCTTTGGGGAAAGCTGTATCCTGTGAGATGATTTCACAGAACACAAAGAAGTTTCTCAGAAAGCTTCTTTCTCTTTGTTATCGGATGATGTATCCTTTGGCCCTATAGTCTTCAAAGGGATCCGAAATATCTGTTCTCTGATACCACAGAAATAAGGCTAGCAAAGAGATCCATGAAATACAGATGTAACTCTGTGAGATGAATTAACAGAACACTAAGCAGTTTCTCAGAATGTTTCTTTCCAGATTTCATCTGAGCATATTTCCTTTTTCACCATAGCCCTCTAAGTGCTTCCAAATATCACTTTGCCAATTCCACAAGAACTGTCTTAGTGAAAGGCTTCTTGAGGGGAAAGTTGTAACTCTGTGAGATGATTTCACAGAACACAAAGAAGTTTCTCAGAAAGCTTCTTTCTCTTTGTTATCGGAGGATATTTCCTTTGGCCCTATAGTCTTCAAAGGGATCCGAAATATCTGTTCTCAGATTCCACAGATATAAGGCTAGCAAAGAGATCCACGAAATACAGATGTAACTCTGTGAGATGAATTAACAGAACACTAAGCAGTTTCTCAGAAAGCTTCTTTCCAGATTTCATCTGAGGATATTTCCTGTTTCACCATAGCCCTCTATGGGCTTTCAAATATCACTTTGCCAATTCCACAAGGACTGTCTTAGGAAAGGCTTCTTGAGGGGAAAGTTGTAACTCTGTGAGACGATTTCACAGAACACAAAGAAGTTTCTCAGAAAGCTTCTATGTCTTTGTTAACGGAGGATATTTCCTTTGGCCCTATCGTCTTCAAAGGGATCCGAAATATCTGTTCTCAGATTCCGCAGAAATAAGGCTAGAAAAGAGATCCACAAAATACAGGTGTAAATCTGTGAGATGAATTAACAGAACACTAAGCAGTTTCTCAGAAATCTTCATTCCAGATTTCATCTGAGGATATTTCCTTTTTCACCTTAGCCCTCTATGCGGTTCCAAATATCACTTTGCCAATTCCACAAGAACTGTCTTAGCGAAAGGCTTCTTGAGGGAAAACTGTAACTCTGTGAGATGATTTCACAGAACACAAAGAAGTTTCTCAGAAAGCTTCTTTCTCTTTGTTATTGGAGGATATTTCCTTTGGCACTACAGTCTTCCAAGGGATCCGAAATATCTGTTCTCAGATTCCACATAAATAAGGCTAGCAAAGACATCCACGAAATACAGATGTAACTCTGTGAGATGAATTAACAGAACACTAAGCAGTTTCTCAGAAAGCTTCTTTCCAGATTTCATCTGAGGATATTTCCTTTTTCACCATAGCCCTCTATGCGCTTCCAAATATCACTTTGCCAATTCCACAAGAACTGTCTTAGCGAAAGGCTTCTTGAGGGGAAAGCTGTAACTCTGTGAGATGATTTCACAGAACACAAAGAAGTTTCTCAGAAAGCTTCTTTCTCTTTGTGATCGGAGTATATTTTCTTTGGCCCTATAGTCTTCTCAGGGATACGAAATATCTGTTCTCAGATTCCACAGAAATAAGGCCAGCAAAGAGATCCACGAAATGCAGATGTAACTCTGTGAGATGAATTAACAGAACACTAAGCAGTTTCTCAGAAAGCTTCATTCCAGATTTCATCTGAGGATATTTCCTGTTTCACCATAGCCCTCTATGGGCTTCCAAATATCACTTTGCCAATTCCACAACAACTGTCTTAGCAAAAGGCTTCTTGAGGGGAAAGCTGTAACTCTGTGAGATGACTTCACAGAACACAAAGAAGTTTCACAGAAAGATTCTTTGTCTTTGTTATCGGAAGATATTTCCTTTGGCCCTATAGTCTTAGAAGGGATCCGAAATATCTGTTCCCAGGTTCCACAGATATAAGGCTAGCAAAGACATCCACGAAATACAGATGTAATTTTGTGAGATGAATTAACAGAACACTAAGCAGTTTTTCAGAAAGCTTCTTTCCAGATTTCATCTGAGGATATTTCCTTTTTCACCATAGCTCTCTATGGGCTTCCAAATATCACTTTGCCAATTCCACAAGAACTCTCTTAGCGAAAGGCTTCTTGAGGGGAAAGCTGTAACTCTGTGAGATGATTTCACAGAAGAAAAAAAGTTTCTCAGAAACCTTCTTTCTCTTTGTTATCGGAGGATATTTCCTTTGGCCCTATAGTCTTCAAATGGATCCGAAATATCTGTTCTCAGATTCCACAGAAATAAGGCTAGCAAAGAGATCCACGAAATACAGATGTAACTCTGTGAGATGAATTAACAGAACACTAAGCAGTTTCTCAGAAAGCTACTTTCCAGATTTCATCTGAGGATATTTCCTTTTTCACCAGAGCCCTCTATGCGCTTCCAAATATCACTTTGCCAATTCCACAACAACTGTCGTAGCGAAAGGCGTCTTGAGGGGAAAGCTGTAACCTGTGAGATGATTTCACAGAACACAAAGAAGTTTCTCAGAAAGCTTCTTTCTCTTTGTGATCGGAGGATATTTCCTTTGGCCCTAGAGACTTCAAAGGGATCCGAAATATCTGTTCTCACGTTCCACAGAAATAAGGCTAGCAAAGAGATCCATGAAATACAGATGTAACTCTGTGAGATGAATTAACAGAACACTAAGCAGTTTCTCAGAAAGCTACTTTCCAGATTTCATCTGAGGATATTTCCTTTTTCACCGTAGCCCTCTATGCCCTTCCAAATATCACTTTGCCAATTCCACAAGAACTGACTTAGCGTAAGGTTTCTTGAAGGGAAAGCTGTAACACTGTGAGATGATTTCACAGAACACAAAGAAGTTTCTCAGAAAGCTTTTTTCTCTTTGTTATCGGAGTTTATTTCCTTTGGCCCTATATGCTTCAAAGGGATCCGAAAAATCTGTTCTTAGATACCACAGAAATAAGGATAGCCAAGAGATCCACGATATACTTATGTAACTCTGTGAGATGAATTAACAGAACACTAAGCAGTTTCTCAGAAAGCTTCTTTCCAGATTTCATCTGAGGATATTTCCTTTTTCAGCATAGCCCTCTAAGGGCTTCCAAATATCACTTTGCCAATTCCACAAGAACTGTCTTAGCGAAAGGCTTCTTGAGGGGAAAGCTGTAACTCTGTGAGATGATTTCACAGAACACAAAGAAGTTTCTCAGAAAGCTTCTTTCTCTTTGTTATCGGAGGATATTTCCTTTGACCCTATAAGCTTCAAAGGATCAGAAATATCTGTTCTCAGATTCCACAGAAAAAAGGCTAGCAAAGAGATCCACGAAATACAGATGTAACTCTGTGAGATGAATTAACAGAACACTAAGCAGTTTCTCAGAAAGCTTCTTTCCAGATTTCATCTTAGGATATTTCCTTTTTCACCACAGCCCTCTATGGGCTTTCAAATATCACCTTGCCAATTCCACAAGAACTGTCTTAGCGAAAGGCTTCTTGAGGGTCAAGTTGTAACTCTGTGAGATGATTTCACAGAACACAAAGGAGTTTCTCAGAAAGCTTATTTGTCTTTGTTTTCAGAGGATATTTCCTTTGGCCCTATAGTCTTCTAAGGGATCCGTAATATCTGTTCTCAGATTCCACAGAAATAAGGCTAGCAAAGACATCCACGAAATACCGATGTAACTCTGTGAGATGAATTAACAGAACACTAAGCAGTTTCTCAGAAAGCTTCTTTCCAGATTTCATCTGAGGATATTTCCTATTGCACCATAGCCCTCTATAGGCTTCCAAATATCACTTTGCCAATTCCACAAGAACTGTCTTAGCGAAAGGCTTCTTGAGGGGAAAGCTGTAACTCTGTGAGATGATTTCACAGAACACAAAGAAGTTTCTCAGAAAGCTTCTTTCTCTTTGTTATCGGAGGATATTTTCTGTGGCCCTATAGTCTTCAAAGGATCCGAAATATCTGTTCTCAGATTCCACAGAAATAAGGCTAGCAAAGAGATCCACGAAATACAGATGTAACTCTGTGAGATGAATTAACAGAACACTAAGCAGTTTCTCAGAATGCTTCTTAAGAGATTTCATCGGAGGATATTTCCTTTTTCACCATAGCCCTCTATGCGCTTCCAAACATCACTTTGCCAATTCCACAAGAACTGTCTTAGCGAAAGGCTTCTTGAGGGAAAAGCTGTAACTCTGTGAAATGATTTCACAGAACACAAAGAAGTTTCTCAGAAAGCTTCTTTCTCTTTGTTATTGGAGGATATTTTCTTTGGCCCTATAGTCTTCAAAGGGATCCGAAATATCTGTTCTCAGATTCCACAGAAATAAGGCTAGCAAAGAGATCCACGAAATACAGATGTAACTCTGTGAGATGAATTAACAGAACACTAAGCAGTTTCTCAGAATGCTTCTTAACAGATTTCATCTGAGGATATTTCCTTTTTCACCGTAGCCCTCTATGCGCTTCCAAATATCACTTTGCCAATTCCACAAGAACTGTGTTAGCGAAAGGCTTCTTGAGGGGAAAGCTGTAACTCTGTGGTATGATTTTAGGGAACACAAACAAGTTTCTCAGAAAGCTTCTTTCTCTTTGTTATCGGAGGATATTTCCATTGGCCCTATAGTCTTCAAAGGGATCCGAAATATCTGTTCTCAGATTCCAGAGAAATAAGGCTAGCAAAGAGATCCACGAAATACAGATGTAAATCTCTGAGATGAATTAAGAGAACACTAAGTAGGTTCTCAGATTGCTTCTTTCCAGATTTCATCTGAGGATATTTCCTTTTTCACCATAGCCCTCTAAGGGCTTCCAAATATCACTTTGCCAATTCCACAAGAATTGTCTTAGCGACAGGCTTCTTGAGGGGAAACCTGTAACTCTGTGAGATGATTTCACAGAACACAAAGAAGTTTCTCGGAAAGCTTCTTTCTCTTTGTTATCGGAGGATATTTCCTTTGGCCCTATAGTCTTATAAGGGATCCGAAATATCTGTTCTCAGATTCCACAGAAATAAGGCTAGCAAAGAGTTCCACGAAATACAGATGTAACTCTGTGAGATGAATTAACAGAACACTAAGCAGTTTCTCAGAATGCTTCTTTACATCTGAGGATAGTTCCTTTTTCACCATAGCCCTCTATGCGCTTGCAAATATCACTTTGCGAATTCCACATGAACTGTCTTAGCGAAAGGCTTCTTGAGGGGAAAGCTGTAACACTGTGAGATGATTTCACAGAACACAAAGTAGTTTCTCAGAAATTTCTTTCTCTTTGATGTCGGAGTTTATTTCTTTGGCCCTATAGTCTTCAAAGGGATCCGAAATTTCTGTTCTTAGATTCCACAGAAATAAGGATAGCCAAGAGATCCACGATATACAGATGTAACTCTGTGAGATGAATTAACAGAACACTAAGCAGTTTCTCAGAAAGCTTCTTTCCAGATTTCATCTGAGGATATTTCCTTTTTCACCATAGCCCTCCATTGGCTTCCAAATTTCACTTTGCCAATTCCACAAGAACTGCCTTAGCGAAAGGCTTCTTGAGGGGAAAGCTGTAACTCTGTGAGGTGACTTCACAGAACACAAAGAAGTTTCTCAGAAAGCTTCTTTCTCTTTGATATCGGAGGATATTTCCTATGGCCCTATAGTCTTCAAAGGGATCCGAAATATCTGTTCTCAGATTCCACAGAAATAAGGCTAGCCAAGAGATCCACGAAATACAGATGTAAATCACTGAGATGAATTAAGAGAACACTAAGTAGGTTCTCAGAATGCTTCTTTCCAGATTTCATCTGAGGATATTTCCTTTTTCACCATAGCCCTCTATGAGCTTCCAAATATCACTTTGCCAATTCCACAAGGACTCTCTTAGCGAAAGGCTTCTTGAGGGGAAAGCTGTAACTCTGTGAGATGATTTCACAGAACACAAAGAAATTTCTCAGAATGCTTCTTTCACTTAGTATCGGAGGATATTTCCTTTGGCCCTAGAGTCGTCAAAGGGATCCGAAATATCTGTTCACAGATTCCACAGAAACAAGGCTAGCAAAGAGATCCACGAAATACAGATGTAACTCTGTGAGATGAATTAACAGAACACTAAGCATTTTCTCAGAAAGCTTCCTTCCAGATTTCATCTTAGGATATTTCCTTTTTCACCATAGCCCTCTATGGGCTTCCAAATATCACTTTGCCAATTCCACTAAAACTATATTAGCGAAAGGCTTCTTGAGGGGAAAGCTGTAACTCTGTGAGATGATTTCACAGAACACAAAGTAGTTTCTCAGAAAGCTTCTTTCTCTTTGTTTTCGGAGGACTTTTCCTTTGGGCCTAGAGTCTTCAAACGGATCCGAAATATCTGTTCTCAGATTCCACAGAAATAAGGCTAGCAAAGAGATCCAGGAAATACAGATGTAACTCTGTGAGATGAATTAACAGAACACTAAGCAGTTTCTCAGAAAGCTTCTTTCCAGATTTCATCTGAGGATATTTCCTTTTTCACCATATCCGTCTAAGGGCTTCCAAATATCACTTTGCCAATTCCACAAGAACTGTCTAAGCGAAAGGCTTCTTGAGGGGAAAGCTGTACCTCTGTGAGATGATTTCACAGAACACAAAGAAGTTTCTCAGAAAGCTTCTTTCTCTTTGTTATCGGAGTTTATTTCCTACGGCCCACTAGTCTTCAAGGGGATCCGAAATATCTGTTCTTAGATTCCACAGAAGCAAGGCTAGCCAAGAGATCCACGAAATACAGATGTAAATCTGTGAGATGAATTAACAGAACACTAGGCAGCTTCTCAGAAAGCTTCTTTCCAGATTTCATCTGAGGATATTTCCTGTTTCACCATAGCCCTCATGGGCGTCCAAATATCACTTTGCCAATTCCACAAGAACTGTCTTAGCGAAACGCTTCTTGAGGGGAAAGCTGTAACTCTGTGAGATGATTTCACAGAACACAAAGAAGTTTCTGGGAAAGCTTCTTTCTCTTTGTTATCGGAGGATATTACCTTTGTCCCTATATTCTTCTAAGGGATCCGAAATATCTGTTCTCAGATTCCACAGAAATAAGGCTAGCAAAGAGATCCACGAAATACAGATGTAACTCTGTGAGATGAATTAACAGAACACTAAGCAGTTTCTCAGAATGCTTCTTTCCAGATTTCATCTGAGGATATTTCCTTTTTCACCATAGCCCTCTATACGCTTCCAAATATCACTTTGCCAATTCCACAAGAACTGTCGTAGCGAAAGTCTCCAGGAGGGGAAAGCAGGAACTCTGTGAGATGATTTCACAGAACACAAAGAAGTTTCCCAGAAAGCTTCTTTCTCTTTGTTATCGGAGTTTATTTCCTTTGGCCCTATAGTCTTCAAAGGGATCTGAAATATCTGTTCTTAGATTCCACAGAAATAAGGATAGTCAAGAGATCCACGATATACAGATGTAACTCTGTGAGATGAATTTACAGAACACTAAGCAGTTTCTCAGAAAGCTTCTTTCCAGATTTCATCGGAGGATATTTCCTCTTTCACCATACCCCTCCAAGGGCTTCCAAATATCACTTTGCCAATTCCACAAGAACTGTCTTAGCGCCAGGCTTCTTGAGGGGAAAGCTGTAACTCTGTGAGATGATTTCACAGAACACAAAGAAGTTTCTCAGAAAACTGCTTTCTCTTTGTTATCGGAGGATATTTCCTTTGGCCCTATAGTCTTCCAAGGGATCCGAAATATCTGTTCACAGATTCCACAGAAATAAGGCTAGCAAAGAGATCCACTAAATACAGATGTAACTCTGTGAGATGAAGTAACAGAACACTAAGCAGTTTCTCAGAAAGCTTCTTTCCAGATTTCATCTGAGGATATTTCCTTTTTCACCATAGCCCTCCATGGGCTTCCAAATATCTCTTTGCCAATTCCACAAGAACTGTCTTAGCGAAAGGCTTCTTTAGGGTAAAGCTGTAACTCTGTGAGGTGATTTCACAGAACACAAAGAAGTTTCTAAGAAAGCTTCTTTCTCTTTGTTAACGGAGGATATTTCCTTTGGCCCTGTAGTCTTCAAAGGGATTCGAAATATCTCTTCTCAGATCCACAGAAATAAGGCTAGCAAAGAGATCCACGAAATACAGATGTAACTCTGTGAGATGAATTAACAGAACACTAAGCAGTTTCTCAGAAAGCTTCTTTCCAGATTTCATCTGAGGATATTTCCTTTTTCACCATAGCCCTCTAATCGGTTCCAAATATCACTTTGCCAATTCCACAAGAACTGTCTTAGCGAAAGGCTTCTTGAAGGGAAAGCTGTAACTCTGTGAGATGATTTCAGAGAACACAAAGAAGTTTCTCAGAAAGCTTCTTTCTCTTTGTTATCGGAGGATATTTCCTTTGGCCCTTTAGTCTTCAAAGGGTTCCGAAATATCTGTTCTCAGATTCCACAGAAATAAGGCTATCAAAGAGATCCACGAAATACAGATGTAACTCTGTGAGATTAATTAACAGAACACTAAGCAGTTTCTCAGAAAGCTTCTTTCCAGATTTAATCTGAGGATATTTTTATTTCACCACAACCCTCTATGCGCTTCCAAATATCACTTTGCCAATTCCACAAGAACTGTCTTAGCGAAAGGCTTCTTGAGGGGAAAGCTGTAACTCTGTGAGATGATTTCATAGAACACAAAGAAGTTTCTCAGAAAGCTTCTTTCTCTTTGTTATCGGAGGATTTCCTTTGGCCCTATAGTCTTCTAAGGGATCCGAAATATCTGTTCTCAGATTCCACAGACATAAGGCTAGCAAAGAGATCCACGAAATACAGATGTAACTCTGTGAGATGATTTAGCCAATTCCACAAGAACTGTCTAGCGAAAGGCTTCTTGAGGGGATAGCTGTAACTCTGTGAGATGATTTCACAGAACACAAAGAAGTTTCTCAGAAAGCTTCTTTCTCTTTGTTATCGGAGGTTATTTCCTTTGGCCCTATACACTTCAAAGGATCCGAAATATCTGTTCTCAGATTCCAGAGAAATAAGGCTAGCAAAGAGATCCACGAAATACAGAAGTAACTCTGTGAGATGAATTAACAGAACACTAAGCAGTTTCTCAGAAAGCTTCTTTCCAGATTTCATCTGAGGAGATTTCCTTTTTCACCAGAGCCCTCTAAGTGCTTCCAAATATCACTTTTCCGATTCCACAAGAACTGTCTTAGGGAAAGGCTTCTTGAGGGGAAAGCTGTAACTCTGTGAGATGATTTCACAGAACACAAAGAAGTTCTCAGAAAGCTTCTTTGCCTTTTTTATCGGAGTTTATTTCCTTTGGCCCTATAGTCTTCAAAGGGATCCGAAATATCTGTTCTTAGATTCAACACAAATAAGGATAGCCAAGAGATCCACGATATACAGATGTAACTCTCTGAGATGAATTAACAGAACACTAAGGAGTTTCTCAGAAAGCTTCTTTCCAGATTTCATCTGAGTATATATCATTTTTCACCATATCCCTCTAGGGTCTTCCAAATATCACTTTGCAAAAATCGACAAGAACTGTATTACCGAAAGGCGTCTTTGGGGAAAGCTGTATCCTGTGAGATGATTTCACAGAACACAAAGAAGTTTCTCAGAAAGCTTCTTTCTCTTTGTTATCGGATGATGTATCCTTTGGCCCTATAGTCTTCAAAGGGATCCGAAATATCTGTTCTCTGATACCACAGAAATAAGGCTAGCAAAGAGATCCATGAAATACAGATGTAACTCTGTGAGATGAATTAACAGAACACTAAGCAGTTTCTCAGAATGTTTCTTTCCAGATTTCATCTGAGCATATTTCCTTTTTCACCATAGCCCTCTAAGTGCTTCCAAATATCACTTTGCCAATTCCACAAGAACTGTCTTAGTGAAAGGCTTCTTGAGGGGAAAGTTGTAACTCTGTGAGATGATTTCACAGAACACAAAGAAGTTTCTCAGAAAGCTTCTTTCTCTTTGTTATCGGAGGATATTTCCTTTGGCCCTATAGTCTTCAAAGGGATCCGAAATATCTGTTCTCAGATTCCACAGATATAAGGCTAGCAAAGAGATCCACGAAATACAGATGTAACTCTGTGAGATGAATTAACAGAACACTAAGCAGTTTCTCAGAAAGCTTCTTTCCAGATTTCATCTGAGGATATTTCCTGTTTCACCATAGCCCTCTATGGGCTTTCAAATATCACTTTGCCAATTCCACAAGGACTGTCTTAGGAAAGGCTTCTTGAGGGGAAAGTTGTAACTCTGTGAGACGATTTCACAGAACACAAAGAAGTTTCTCAGAAAGCTTCTATGTCTTTGTTAACGGAGGATATTTCCTTTGGCCCTATCGTCTTCAAAGGGATCCGAAATATCTGTTCTCAGATTCCGCAGAAATAAGGCTAGAAAAGAGATCCACAAAATACAGGTGTAAATCTGTGAGATGAATTAACAGAACACTAAGCAGTTTCTCAGAAATCTTCATTCCAGATTTCATCTGAGGATATTTCCTTTTTCACCTTAGCCCTCTATGCGGTTCCAAATATCACTTTGCCAATTCCACAAGAACTGTCTTAGCGAAAGGCTTCTTGAGGGAAAACTGTAACTCTGTGAGATGATTTCACAGAACACAAAGAAGTTTCTCAGAAAGCTTCTTTCTCTTTGTTATTGGAGGATATTTCCTTTGGCACTACAGTCTTCCAAGGGATCCGAAATATCTGTTCTCAGATTCCACATAAATAAGGCTAGCAAAGACATCCACGAAATACAGATGTAACTCTGTGAGATGAATTAACAGAACACTAAGCAGTTTCTCAGAAAGCTTCTTTCCAGATTTCATCTGAGGATATTTCCTTTTTCACCATAGCCCTCTATGCGCTTCCAAATATCACTTTGCCAATTCCACAAGAACTGTCTTAGCGAAAGGCTTCTTGAGGGGAAAGCTGTAACTCTGTGAGATGATTTCACAGAACACAAAGAAGTTTCTCAGAAAGCTTCTTTCTCTTTGTGATCGGAGTATATTTTCTTTGGCCCTATAGTCTTCTCAGGGATACGAAATATCTGTTCTCAGATTCCACAGAAATAAGGCCAGCAAAGAGATCCACGAAATGCAGATGTAACTCTGTGAGATGAATTAACAGAACACTAAGCAGTTTCTCAGAAAGCTTCTTTCCAGATTTCATCTGAGGATATTTCCTTTTTCACCATAGCCCTCTATGGGCTTCCAAATATCACTTTGCCAATTCCACAAGAACTGTCTTAGCGAAAGGCTTCTTGAGGGGAAAGCTGTAACTCTGTGAGATGATTTCACAAACACAAAGAAGTCTCTCAGAAAGCTTCTTTCTCTTTGTTATCGGAGTATATTTCCTTTGTCCCTATAGTCTTCAAAGGGATCCGAAATATCTGTTCTCAGATTCCACAGAAATAAGGCTAGCAAAGAGATCCATGAAATACAGATGTAACTCTGTGAGATGAATTAACAGAACACTAAGCAGTTTCTCAGAAAGCTTCTTTCTAGATTTCACCTGAGGATATTTCCTTTCTCACCATAACCCTCTATGGGCTTCCAAATATCACTTTGCCAATTCCAGAAGAACTGTCTTAGCGAAAGGCTTCTTGAGGGGAAAGCTGTAACTCTGTGAGATGATTTCACAGAACACAAAGAACTTTCTCAGGAAACTTATTTCTCTTTGTTATCGGAGGATATGTCCTTTGGCCCTTAGTCTTCTTAGGGATCCGAAATATCTGTTCTCAGATTCCACAGAAATAAGACTAGCAAAGCGATCCAAGAAACACAGATGTAACTCTGTGAGATGAATTAAGAGAACATTAAGCAGTTTCTCAGAAAGTTTCTTTCTAGATTTCATCGGAGGATATTTCCTTTATCACCATAGCCCTCTATGGGCTTCCAAATATCACTTTGCCAATTCCACAAGAACTGTCCAAGCGAAAGGCTTCTTGAGGGGAAAGCTGTAACTCTGTGAGATGATTTCACAGAACACAAAGAAGTTTCTCAGAAAGCTTCTTTCTCTTTGTTATCGGAGGATATTTTCTTTGTCCCCATAGTCTTCAAAGGGATCCGAAATATCTGTTCTCAGATTCCACAGAAATAAGGCTAGCAAAGAGATCCACGAAATACAGATGTAACTCTGTGAGATGAATTAACAGGACACTAAGCAGTTTCTCAGAAAGCTTCTTTCTAGATTTCATCTGAGGATATTTCCTTTCTCACCATAGCCCTCTATGGGCTTCCAAATATCACTTTGCCAATTCCACAAGAACTGTCTTAGCGAAAGGCTTCTTGAGGGGAAAGTTGTAACTCTGTGAGATTACTTCACAGAACACAAAGAAGTTCCTCAGAAAGCTTCTTTCTCTTTGTTATCGAAGGATATGTCCTTTGGCCCTTAGTCTTCTAAGGGATCCGAAATATCTGTTCTCAGATTCCACAGAAATAAGGCTAGCAAAGAGATCCACGAAATACAGATGTAACTCTGTGAGATGTATTAACAGAACTCTAAGCAGTTTCTCAGAAAGCTTCTTTCCAGATTTCATCGGAGGATATTTCCTTTTTCAGCATAGCCCTCTATGGTCTTCCAAATATCACTTTGCCAATTCCACAAGAACTGTCTTAGCGAAAGGCTTTTTGAAGGGGAAAGCTGAAACTCTGTGAGATGATTTCACAGAACACAAAGAAGTATCTCCGAAAGCTTCTTTCTCTTTGTTATCGGAGGATATTTACTTTGGCCCTATAGTCTTCAAAGGGATCCGAAATATCTGTTCTCAGATTCCACAGAAATAAGGCCAGCAAAGAGATCCACGAAATACAGATGTAATTCTGTGAGATGAATTAACAGAACACTAAGCAGTTTCTCTGATAGCTTCTTTCCAGATTTCATCTGAGGATATTTCCTTTTTCACCATAGCCCTCTTGCGGTTCCAAATATCACTTTGCCAATTACACAAGAACTGTCTCAGCGAAAGGCTTCTTGAGGGGAAGGCTGTAACTCTGTGAGATGATTTCACAGAACACAAAGAAGTTTCTGAGAAACCTTCTTTCTCTTTGTTATCGGAGGATATTTCTTTTGACCCTATAGTCTTCTAAGGGATCCGAAATATCTGCTCTCAGATTCCACAGAAATAAGGCTAGCAAAGAGAGCCACGAAATACAGATGTAACTCTGTGAGATGAACTAACAGAACACTAAGCAGTGTATCATAAAGCTTCTTTCCAGATTTCATCTGAGGATATTTCCTTTTTCACCGTAGCCCTCTATCGGCTTCCAAATATCATTTTGCCAATTCCACAAGAACTGTCTTAGCGAAAGGCATCCTGAGCGGATAGCTGTAACTCTGTGAGATGATTTCACAGAACACAAAGAAGTTTCTCAGAGCGCTTCTTTCTCTTTGTATCGGAGGATATTTCCTTTGGCCCTATAGTCTTTAAAGGGATCAGAAATATCTGTTCACAGATTCCACGGAAATAAGGCTAGCAAAGAGATCCACGAAATACAGATGTAACTCTGTGAGCTGAATTAACAGAACACTAAGCAGTTTCTCAGTAAGTGTCTTTCCAGATTTCATCTGATGATATTTCCTTTTTCACCATAGCCCTCTTTGGGCTTCCAAATATCACTTTGCCAATTCCACAAGAACAATCTTAGCGAAAGGATTCTTGAGGGGAAAGTTGTAACTCTGTGAGATGATTTCACAGAACACAAAGAAGTTTCTCAGAAAGCTTCTTTCTTTTTGTTATCGTAGGATATTTCTTTGGCCCTATAGTCTTCAAAGGGATCCGAAATATCTGTTCTCAGATTCCACTTAAATAAGTCTAGCAAAGAGATCCACGAAATACACATGTAACTTTGTGAGATGAATTAACAGAACCCTAAGCAGTTTCTCAGAAAGCTTCTTTCCAGATTACATCTGAGGATATTTCCTTTCTCACCATAGCCCTCTAAGGGCTTCCAAATATCACTTTGCCAATTCCACATGAACTGTCTTAGCGAAAGGCTTCTTGAGGGTAAAGCTGTAACTCTGTGAGATGATTTCACAGAACACAAAGAAGTTTCTCAGAAAGCTTCTTTCTCTTTGCATTGGGAGGATATTTACTTTGGCCCTATAGTCTTCAAAGGGATCCGAAATATCTGTTCTCAGATTCCACAGAAATAAGGCCAGCAAAGAGATCAACGAAATACAGATGTAATTCTGTGAGATGAATTAACAGAACACTAAGCAGTTTCTCTGAAAGCTTCTTTCCGGATTTCATCTGAGGATATTTCCTTTTTCACCATAGCCCTCTTGCGGTTCCAAATATCACTTTGCCAATTCCACAAGAACTGTCTTAGCGAACGGCTTCTTGAGGGGAAAGCTGTAACTCTGTGAGATGATTTCACAGAACACAAAGAAGTTTCTCAGAAAGCTTCTTTCTCTTTGTTATCGGAGGATATTTCTTTGGCCCTATAGTCTTCAAAGGGATCCGAAATATCTGTTCTCAGATTCCACTTAAATAAGTCTAGCAAAGAGAACCACGAAATACAGATGTAACTCTGTGAGATGAATTAACAGAACACTAAGCAGTTGCTCAGAAAGCTTCTTTCGAGATTTCATCTGAGTATATTTCTTTTTTAACATAGCCCTCTTTGGGCTTCCAAATATCACTTTGCCAATTCCTCAAGAACTATCTTAGCGAAAGGCTTCTTGAGGGGAAAGCTGTAACTCTGTGAGATGATTTCAAAGAACACAGAGAAGTTTCTCAGGAAGCTTCTTTCTATTTGTTACAGAGGATATTTCCTTTGGCCCTATAGTCTTCAAAGGGATCAGAAATATCTGTTCACAGATTCCACGGAAATAAGGCTAGCAAAGAGATCCACGAACTACAGATGTAACTCTGTGAGATGAATTAACAGAACACTAAGCAGTTTCTCAGAAAGCTTCTTTCCAGATTACATCTGAGGATATTTCCTTTTTCACCATAGCCCTCAAGGGGCTTCCAAATATCACTTTGCAATTCCACAAGAACGGTCTTAGCGAAAGGCTTCTTGAGGGGAAAGCAGTAACTCTCTAAGATGATTTCACAGAACACAAAGAAGTTTCTCAGAAAGCTTCTTTCTCTTTGTTATCGGAGGATATTTCCTTTGGCCCTGTTGTCTTCAAAGGGATCCGAAATATCTGTTCTCAGATTCCACAGAAATAAGTCTAGCAAAGAGATCCACGAACTACAGATGTAACTCTGTGAGATGAATTAACAGAACACTAAGCAGTTTCTCAGAAATCTTCTTTCCAGATTTCATCTGATGATATTTCCTTTTTCACCATAGCCCTCTATGGGCTTCCAAATATCACTTTGCCAATTCCACAAGAACTGTTTTAGCGAAAGGCTTCTTGAGGGGAAAGCTGTAACTCTGTGAGATGATTTCACAGAACACAAAGAAGTTTCTCAGAAAGCTTCTTTCTCTTTGTTATCGGAGGATATTTCCTTTGGCCCTATAGTCTTCAAAGGGATCCGAAATATCTGTTCTCAGATTCCACAGAAATAAGGCTAGCAAAGAGATCCACGAAATACAGATGTAAATCTGTGAGATGAATTAACAGAACACTAAGCAGTTTCTCAGAAAGCTTCTTTCCAGATTTCTTCGGAGGATATTTCCTTTTTCACCATAGCCCTCTATGGGCTTCCAAATATCACTTTGCCAATTCCACAAGAACTGTCTAACGAAAGGCTTCTTGAGTGGAAAGCTGTAACTCTGTGAGATGATTTCACAGAACAGAAAGAAGTTTCTCAGAAAGCTTTTTTCTTTTTTTTATCGGAGGTTACTTCCTTTGGCCCAATTGTCTTCTAAGGGATCCGAAATATCTGTTCTCAGATTCCACAGAAATAAGGCTAGCAAAGAGATCCACGACATACAGATGTAACTCTTTGAGATGAATTAACAGAACACTAAGCAGTTTCTCAGAAAGCTTCTTTCCAGATTTTATCGGAGGATATTTCCTTTTTCAGCATAGCCCTCTATATGCTTCCAAATATCACTTTGCCAATTCCACAAGAACTGTCTTAGCGAAAGGCTTCTAGAATGGAAAGCTGTAACTCTGTGATATGATTACACAGAACACAAAGAAGTTTCTCAGAAAGCTTCTTTCCAGATTTCATCTGAGGATATTTCCTTTTTGACCATAGCCCTCTAAGCGCTTCCAAATATCACTTTGCCAATTCCACAAGAACTGTCTTAGCGAAAGGCTTCTTGAGGGGAAAGCTGTAATTCTGTGAGATGATTTCACAGACCACAAAGAAGTTTTTCAGAAAGCTTCTTTCTCTTTGTTATCGGAGGATATGTCCTTAGGCCCTCTAGTCTTCTAAGGGATCCGAAATATCTGTTCTCAGATTCCACAGAAATAAGACTATCAAAGAGATGCAAGAAATACAGATGTAACTCTGTGAGATGAATTTACGGAACACTAAGCAGTTTCTCAGAAAGCTTCTTTCCAGATTTCATCTGAGGATATTTAATTTTTCACCATAGCCCTCTATGGACGTCCAAATATCACTTTGCCAATTCCACAAGAACTGTCTTAACGAAAGGCTTCTTGAGGGGAAAGCTGTAACACTGTGAGGTGATTTCACAGAACACAAAGTAGTTTCTCAGAAGGCTTCTTTCTCTTTGTTATCGGAGGATATTTCCTTTGGCCCTATAGTCTTCAAAGCGATCGAAAATATCTGTTCTCAGATTCCACAGAAATTAGGCTAGCAAAGAGATCCACGAAATACATATGTACTCTGTGAGATGAATTAACACAACACTAAAAGTTTCTCAGAAAGCTTCTTTCCAGATTTCATGTGAGGATATCTCCTTTTTCACCATAGCACTCTATGGGCTTCCGAATATCACTTTGCCTATTCCACAAGAACTGTCTAACGAAAGGCTTCTTAAGGGGAAACCTGTAACTCTGTGAGATGATTTCACAGAACACAAAGAAGTTTCTCAGAAAGCTTCTTTCTCTTTGTTATCGGAGGATATTTCCTTTGGCCCTATTGTCTTCTAAGGGATCCGAAATATCTGTTCTCAGATTCCACAGAAATAAGGCTTGCAAAGAGATCCAGGACATACAGATGTAACTCTGTGAGATGAATTAACAGAACACTAAGCAGTTTCTCAGAAAGCTTCTTTCCAGATTTCATCTGAGGATATTTCCTTTTTGACCATAGCCCTCTATGCGCTTCCAAATATCACTTTGCCAATTCCACAAGAACTGTCTTAGCGAAAGGCTTCTTGAGGGGAAAGCTGTTACTCTGTGAGATGATTTCACAGAACACAAAGAAGTTTCTCATAAAGCTTCTTACTCTTTGATATCGGAGGATATTTCCTTTGGCCCTATAGTCTTCAAAGGGAATGGAAATATCTGTTCTCAGATTCCACAGAAATTAGGCTAGCAAAGAGATCCACGAAATACATATGTACTCTGTGAGATGAATTAACACAACACTAAAAGTTTCTCAGAAAGCTTCTTTCCAGATTTCATCTGAGGATATTTCCTTTTTCACCATAGCCCTCTATGGGCTTCCAAATATCACTTTGCCAATTCCACAAGAACTGTCTAACGAAAGGCTTCTTGAGGGGAAAGCTGTAACTCTGTGAGATGATTTCACAGAACACAAAGAAGTTTCTCAGAAAGCTTCTTTCTCTTTGTTATCAGAGGGTATTTCCTTTGGCCCAATTGTCTTCAAAGGGATCCGAAATATCTGTTCTCAGATTCCACAGAAATAAGGCTAGCAAAGAGATCCAAGAAATACAGATGTAACTCTCTGAGATGAATTTACAGAACACTAAGCAGTTTCTCAGAAAGCTTCTTTCCAGATTTCATCTGAGGATATTTCCTTTTTCACCATAGACCTCTATGCGCTTAAAAATATCACTTTGCCAATTACACAAGAACTGTCTTAGCGAAAGGCTTCTTGAGGGGAAGGCTGTAACTCTGTGAGATGATTTCACAGAACACAAAGAAGTTTCTCAGAAATCTTCTTTCTCTTTGTTATCGGAGGATATTTCCTTTGGCCCTATAGTGTTCTAAGGGATCCGAAATATCTGTTCTCAGATTCCACAGAAATAAGGCTAGCAAAGAGATCCACGAAATACAGATGTAACTCTGTGAGATGAATTAACAGAACACTAAGCAGTTTCTCAGAAAGCTTCTTTCCAGATTTCATCTGAGGATATTTCCTTTTTTACCATAGCCCTCAAGGGGCTTCCAAAAATCACTTTGCCAATTCCACAAGAACTGTCTTAGTGAAAGGCTTCTTGAGGGGAAAGCTGTAACCCTCAAAGAAGATTTCACAGAACACAAAGAACTTTCTCAGAAAGCTTCTTTCTCTTTGTTTTCGGAGGATATTTCCTTTGGCCCTATAGTCTTCAAAGGGATCCGAAATATCTGTTCTCAGATTCCACAGAAATAAGGCTAGCAAAGAGATCCACGAAATACAGATGTAACTCTGTGAGATGAATTAACAGAACACTAAGCAGTTTCTCAGAAAAATTCTTTCCAGATTTCTTCTCAGGATATTTCCGTTTTCACCATAGCCCTTTATGGGCTTCCAAATATCACTTTGCCAATTCCACAAGAACTGTCTTAGCGAAAGGCTTCTTGAGGGGAAAGCTGTTACTCTGTGAGATGATTTCACAGAACACCAAGAAGTTTCTCATAAAGCTTCTTACTCTTTGTTATCGGAGGATATTTCCTTTGGCCCTATAGTCTTCAAAGGGATCCGATATATCTGTTCTCAGATTCCACAGAATTAAGGCTAGCGAAGAGATCCACGAAATACAGATGTAACTCTGTGAGATGAATTAACAGAACACTAAGCAGTTTCACAGAAAGCTTCTTTCCAGATTTCATCTGAGGATATTTCCTTTTTCACCATAGCCCTCTAGGCGCTTCCAAATATCACTTTGCCAATTACACAAGAACTGTCTTAGCGAAAGGCTTCTTGAGGGGAAGGCTGTAATTCTGTGAGATGATTTCACAGAACACAAAGAAGTTTCTCAGAAAGCTTCTTTCTCTTTGTTATCGGAGGATAATTCCTTTGACCCTATAATCTTCAAAGGGATCCGAAATATCTGTTCTCAGATTCCACAGAAATAAGGCTAGCAAAGAGATCCACGAAATACAGATGTAACTCTGTTAGATGAAATAACAGAACACTAAACAGTTTCTCAGAAAGCTTCTTTCCAGATTTCCTCTGAGGATATATCCTTTTTCACCATAGCCCTCTATGCGCTTCCAAATATCACTTTGCCAATTACACAAGAACTGTCTTAGCGAAAGGCTTCTTGAGGGGAAGGCTGTAACTCTGTGAGATGATTTCACAGAACACAAAGAAGTTTCTCAGAAAGATTCTTTCTCTTTGTTATCGGAGGATATTTCCTTTGGCCCTATAGTCTTCAAAGGGATCCGAAATATCTGTTCTCAGATTCCACAGAAATAAGGCTAGCAAAGAGATCCACGAAATACAGATGTAACTCTGTTAGTTGAATTAACAGAACACTAAGAAGTTTCTCAGAAAGCTTCTTTCCAGATTTCATCTGAGGATATTTCCTTTTTGACCATAGCCCTCTATGCTCTTCCAAATATCACTTTGACAATTCCAAAAGAACTGTCTTAGCGAAAGGCTTCTTGAGGGGAAAGCTGTAACTCTGTGAGATGATTTCACAGAACACAAAGAAGTTTCTCAGAAAGCTTCTTTCTCTTTGTTATCGGAGGATATTTCCTTTGGCCCTATAGTCTTCAAAGGGATCCGAAATATCTGTTCTCAGATTCAACAGAAATAAGGCTAACAAAGAGATCCAAGAACTACAGATGTAACTGTGTGAGATGAATTAACAGAACACTAAGCAGTTTCTCAGAAAGCTTCTTTCTAGATTTCATCTGAGGATATTTTCTTTCTCACCATAGCCCTCTATGGGCTTCCAAATATCACTTTGCCAATTCCACAAGAACTGTCTTAAAGAAAGGCTTCTTGAGGGGAAATCTATTACTCTGTGAGATGATTTCACAGAACACAAAGAAGTTTCTCATAAAGCTTCTTACTCTTTGTTATCGGAGGATATTTCCTTTGGCCCTATAGTCTTCAAAGGGATCCGAAATATCTGTTCTCAGATTCCACAGAAATAAGGCTAGCAAAGAGATCCAAGAAATACAGATGTAACTCTCTGAGATGAATTTACAGAACACTAAGCAGTTTCTCAGAAAGCTTCTTTCCAGATTTCATCTGAGGATATTTCCTTTTTCACCATAGCCCTCTGTGCGCTTCCTAATATCACTTTGCCAATTACACAAGAACTGTCTTAGCGAAAGGCTTCTTGAGGGGAAGGCTGTAACTCTGTGAGATGATTTCACAGAACACAAAGAAGTTCCTCAGAAAGCTTCTTTCTCTTTGTTATCGGAGGATATTTCCTTTGGCCGTATAGTGTTCTAAGGGATCCGAAATATCTGTTCTCAGATTCCAGAGAAATAAGGCTAGCAAAGAGATCCACGAAATACAGATGTAACTCTGTGAGATGAACTAACAGAACACTTAGCAGTTTCTCAGAAAGCTTCTTTCCAGATTTCATCTGAGGATATTTAATTTTTCACCATAGCCCTCTAGGGGCTTCCAAATATCACTTTGCCAATTCCACAAGAACTGTCTTAGCGAAAGGTTTCTTGAAGGGAAAGCTGTAACTCTTTGAGATGATTTCACAGAACACAAACAAGTTTCTAGAAAGCTTCTTTCTCTTTGTATCGGAGGATATTTCCTTTGGCCCTATAGTCTTCAAAGGGATCCGAAATATCTGTTCTCAGATTCCAGAGAAATAAGGCTACCAAGGAGATGCACGAAATACAGATGTAACTCTGTGAGATGAATTTACGGAACACTAAGCAGTTTCTCAGAAAGCTTCTTTCCAGATTTCATCTGAGGATATTTAATTTTTCACCATAGCCCTCTATGGACGTCCAAATATCACTTTGCCAATTCCACAAGGACTGTCTTAACGAAAGGCTTCTTGAGGGGAAAGCTGTAACACTGTGAGGTGATTTCACAGAACACAAAGAAGTTTCTCAGAAGGCTTCTTTCTCTTTGTTATCGGAGGATATTTCCTTTGGCCCTATAGTCTTCAAAGGGATCGAAAATATCTGTTCTCAGATTCCACAGAAATTAGGTTAGCAAAGAGATCCATGCAATACATATGTACTCTGTGAGATGAATTAACACAACACTAAAAGTTTCTCAGAAAGCTTCTTTCCAAATTTCATGTGAGGATATCTCCTTTTTCACCATAGCACTCTATGGGCTTCCAAATATCACTTTGCCAATTCCACAAGAACTGTCTAACGAAAGGCTTCTTGAGGGGAAACCTGTAACTCTGTGAGATGATTTCACAGAACACAAAGAAGTTTCTCAGAAAGCTTCTTTCTCTTTGTTATCGGAGGATATTTCCTTTGGCCCTATTGTCTTCTAAGGGATCCGAAATATTTGTTCTCAGATTCCACAGAAATAAGTCTAGCAAAGAGATCCACGACATACAGATGTAACTCTGTGAGATGAATTAACAGAACACTAAGCAGTTTCTCAGAAAGCTTCTTTCCAGATTTCATCTCAGGATATTTCCTTTCTCACCATAGCCAACTATGGGCTTCCAAATATCACTTTGCCAATTCCACAAAAACTGTCTTGGCGAAAGGCTTCTTGAGGGGAAAGCTGTAACTCTGTGAGATGATTTCACAGAACACAAAGAAGTTTCTCAGAAAGCTTCTTTCTCTTTGTTATCGGAGGATATTTCCTTTGGCCCTATTGTCTTCTAAGGGATCCGAAATATCTGTTCTCAGATTCCACAGAAATAAGGCTAGCAAAGAGATCCACGAAATACAGATGTAACTCTGTGAGATGAACTAACAGAACACTTAGCAGTTTCTCAGAAAGCTTCTTTCCAGATTTCATCTGAGGAAATTTCTTTTTCACCATAGCCCTCTAGGGGCTTCCAAATATCACTTTGCCAATTCCACAAGAACTGTCTTAGCGAAAGGCTTCTTGAGGGGAAAGCTGTAACTCTGTGAGATGATTTCACAGAACACAAAGAAGTTTCTAGAAAGCTTCTTTCTCTTTGTTATCGGAGGATATTTCCTTTGGCCCTATAGTCTTCAAAGGGATCAGAAATATCTGTTCTCAGATTCCACAGAAATAAGAATAGCAAAGAGATCCACGAAATACAGATGTAACTCTGTGAGATGAATTAACAGAACACTAAGCAGTTTCTCAGAAAGCTTCTTTCCAGATTTCATCTGAGTATATTTCCTTTTTCACCGTAGCCCTCTATGGGCTTCCAAATATCACTTTGCCAATTCCACAAGAACTGTCTTAGCGAAAGGCTTCTTGAGGGGAAAGCTGTTACTCTGTGAGATGATTTCACAGAACACAAAGAAGTTTCTCAGAAAGCTTCTTTCTCTTTGTTATCGGAGGATATTTCCTTTGGCCCTATTGTCTTCTAAGGGATCCGAAATATCTGTTCTCTGATTCCACAGAAATAAGGCTAGCAAAGAGATCCACGAAATACAGATGTAACTCTGTGAGATGAACTAACAGAACACTTAGCAGTTTCTCAGAAAGCCTCTTTCCAGATTTCATCTGAGGAAATTTCTTTTTCACCATAGCCCTCTAGGGGCTTCCAAATATCACTTTGCCAATTCCACAAGAACTGTCTTAGCGAAAGGCTTCTTGAGGGGAAAGCTGTAACTCTGTGAGATGATTTCACAGAACACAAAGAAGTTTCTAGAAAGCTTCTTTCTCTTTGTTATCGGAGGATATTTCCTTTGGCCCTATAGTCTTCAAAGGGATCAGAAATATCTGTTCTCAGATTCCACAGAAATAAGAATAGCAAAGAGATCCACGAAATACAGATGTAAGTCTGTGAGATGAATTAACAGAACACTAAGCAGTTTCTCAGAAAGCTTCTTTCCAGATTTCATCTGAGGATATTTCCTTTCTCACCGTAGCCCGCTATGGGCTTCCAAATATCACTTTGCCAATTCCACAAGAACTGTCTTAGCGAAAGGCTTCTTGAGGGGAAAGCTGTTACTCTGTGAGATGATTTCACAGAACACAAAGAAGTTTCTCATAAAGCATCTTATTCTTTGTTATCGGAGGATATTTCCTTTGGCCCTATAGTCTTCAAAGGGATTGGAAATATCTGTTCTCAGATTCCACAGAAATTAGGCTAGCAAAGAGATCCACGAAATACATATGTACTCTGTGAGATGAATTAACACAACACTAAAAGTTTCTCAGAAAGCTTCTTTCCAGATTTCATCTGAGGATATTTCCTTTTCCACCATAGCCCTCTATGGGCTTCCAAATATCACATTGCCAATTCCACAAGAACTGTCTAACGAAAGGCTTCTTGAGGGGAAAGCTGTAACTCTGTGAGATGATTTCACAGAACACAAAGAAGTTTCTCAGAAAGCTTCTTTCTCTTTGTTATCGGAGGGTATTTCCTTTGGCCCAATTGTCTTCTAAGGGATCCGAAATATCTGTTCTCAGATTCCACAGAAATAAGGCTAGCAAAGAGATCCACGAAATACAGATGTAACTCTGTGAGATGAATTTACGGAACACTAAGCAGTTTCTCAGAAAGCTTCTTTCCAGAATTCATCTGAGGATATTTAATTTTTCACCATAGCCCTCTATGGACGTCCAAATGTCACTTTGCCAATTCCACAAGAACTGTCTTAGCGAAAGGCTTCTTGAGGGGAAAGCTGTAACTCTCTGAGATGATTTCACAGAACACAAAGAAGTTTCTCAGAAAGCTTCTTTCTCTTTGTTTTCGGAGGATATTTCCTTTGGCCCTATAGTCTTCAAAGGGATCCGAAATATCTGTTCTCAGATTCCACAGAAATAAGGCTAGCAAAGAGATCCACGAAATACAGATGTAACTCTGTGAGATGAATTAACAGAACACTAAGAAGTTTCTCAGAAAGCTTCTTTCCAGATTTCATCTGAGGATATTTCCTTTTTGACCATAGCCCTCTATGCGCTTCCAAATATCACTTTGCCAATTCCACAAGAACTGTCTTAGCGAAAGGCTTCTTGAGGGGAAAGCTGTTACTCTGTGAGATGATTTCACAGAACACAAAGAAGTTTCTCATAAAGCTTCTTACTCTTTGATATCGGAGGATAATTCCTTTGGCCCTATATTCTTCAAAGGGAATGGAAATATCTGTTCTCAGATTCCACAGAAATTAGGCTAGCAAAGAGATCCACGAAATACATATGTACTCTGTGAGATGAATTAACACAACACTAGAAGTTTCTCAGAAAGCTTCTTTCCAGATTTCATCTGAGGACATTTCCTTTTTCACCATAGCCCTCTATGGGCTTCCAAATATCACTTTGCCAATTCCACAAGAACTGTCTAACGAAAGGCTTCTTGAGGGGAAAGCTGTAACTCTGTGAGATGATTTCACAGAACACAAAGAAGTTTCTCAGAAAGCTTCTTTCTCTTTGTTATCAGAGGGTATTTCCTTTGGCCCAATTGTCTTCAAAGGGATCCGAAATATCTGTTCTCAGATTCCACAGAAATAAGGCTAGCAAAGAGATCCACGAAATACAGATGTAACTCTCTGAGATGAATTTACAGAACACTAAGCAGTTTCTCAGAAAGCTTCTTTCCAGATTTCATCTGAGGATATTTCCTTTTTCACCATAGCCCTCTATGCGCTTCCAAATATCACTTTGCCAATTACACAAGAACTGTCTTAGGAAAGGCTTCTTCAGGGGAAGGCTGTAACTCTGTGAGATGATTTCACAGAACACAAAGAAGTTTCTCAGAAATCTTCTTTCTCTTTGTTATCGGAGGATATTTCCTTTGGCCCTATAGTGTTCTAAGGGATCCGAAATATCTGTTCTCAGATTCCACAGAAATAAGGCTAGCAAAGAGATCCATGAAATACAGATGTAACTCTGTGAGATGAACTAACAGAACACTTAGCAGTTTCTCAGAAAGCTTCTTTCCAGATTTCATCTGAGGATATTTCCTTTTTCACCATAGCCCTCTAGGGGCTTCCAAATATCATTTTGCCAATTCCACAAGAACTGTCTTAGCGAAAGTCTTCTTGAGGGGAAAGCTGTAACTCTGTGAGATGATTTCACAGAACACAAAGAAGTTTCTAGAAAGCTTCTTTCTCTTTGTTATCGGAGGATATTTCCTTTGGCCCTAGAGTCTTCAAAGGGATCCGAAATATCTGTTCTCAGATTCCACAGAAATAAGAGTAGCAAAGAGATCCTCGAAATACAGATGTAACTCTGTGAGATGAATCAACAGAACACTAAGCTGTTTCTCAGAAAGCTTTTTTCCAGATTTCATCTGTGGATATTTCCTTTTTCACCATAGCCCTCAAGGGGCTTCGAAAATATCACTTTTTGAATTCCACAATAACTATCTTAGCGAAAGGCTTCTTGAGGGGAGAGCTGTAACTCTGTGATATGATTACACAGAACACAAAGAAGTTTCTCAGAATGCTTCTTTCTCTTTGTTATCAGAGGATATTTCCTTTGGCCCTATATTCTTCAAAGGGATTCGAAATATCTGTTCTCAGATTCCACAGAAATAAGGCTAGCTAAGAGATCCACGAACTACAGATGTAACTCTGTGAGATGAATTAACAGAACACTAAGCAGTTTCTCAGAAAGCTTCTTTCCAGATTTCATCTGAGGATATTTCCTTTTTCACCATAGCCCTCTATGCGCTTGAAAATATCACTTTGCCATTTCCAAAAGAACTGTCTTAGCGAAAAGCTTCTTGACGGGAAGGCTGTAACTCTGTGAGATGATTTCACAGAACACAAAGAAGTTTCTCAGAAAGCTTCTTTCTCTTTGTTATCGGAGATTATTTAATTTGGCCCTATAGTCTTCAAAGGGATCCGAAATATCTGTTCTCAGATTCCACAAAAATAAGGCTAGCAAAGACATCCACGAAATACAGATGTAACTCTGTGAGATGAATTAACAGAACACTAAGCAGTTTCTCAGAAAGCTTCTTTCCAGATTTCATCTGAGGATATTTCCTTTTTTACCATAGCCCTCAAGGGGCTTCCAAAAATCACTTTGCCAATTCCACAAGAACTGTCTTAGTGAAAGGCTTCTTGAGGGGAAAGCTGTAATCCTCAAAGAAGATTTCACAGAACACAAAGAAGTTTCTCAGAAAGCTTCTTTCTCTTTGTTATCGGAGGATATTTCCTTTGGCCCTATAGTCTTCAAAGGGATCCGAAATATCTGTTCTCAGATTCCACAGAAATAAGGCTAGCAAAGAGATCCACGAAATACAGATGTAACTCTGTGAGATGAATTAACAGAACACTAAGCAGTTTCTCAGAAAGCTTCTTTCCAGATTTTTTCTCAGTATATTTCCGTTTTCACCATAGCCCTTTATGGGCTTCCAAATATCACTTTGCCAATTCCACAAGAACTGTCTTAGCGAAAGGCTTCTTGAGGGGAAAGCTGATACTCTGTGAGATGATTTCACAGAACACCAAGAAGTTTCTCATAAAGCTTCTTACTCTTTGTTATCGGAGGATATTTCCTTTGGCCCTATAGTCTTCAAAGGGATCCGAAATATCTGTTCTCAGATTCCACAGAATTAAGGCTAGCGAAGAGATCCACGAAATACAGATGTAACTCTGTGAGATGAATTAACAGAACACTAAGCAGTTTCACAGAAAGCTTCTTTCCAGATTTCTGAGGATATTTCCTTTTTCACCATAGCCCTCTAGGCGCTTCCAAATATCACTTTGCCAATTACACAAGAACTGTCTTAGCGAAAGGCTTCTTGAGGGGAAGGCTGTAACTCTGTGAGATGATTTCACAGAACACAAAGAAGTTTCTCAGAAAGATTCTTTCTCTTTGTTATCAGAGGATATTTCCTTTGGCCCTGTAGTCTTCAAAGGGATCCGAAATATCTGTTGTCAGATTCCACAAAAATAAGGATAGCAAAGACATCCACGAAATACAGATGTAACTCTGTGAGATGAATTAACAGAACACTAAGCAGTTTTTCAGAAAGCTTCTTTCCAGATTTCATCTGAGGATATTTCCTTTCTCACCATAGCCCTCTAAGGGCTTCCAAATATCACTTTGCCAATTCCACAAGAATTGTCTTAGCGAAAGGCTTCTTGAGGAGAAAGCTGTAACTCTGTGAGATGATTTCACAGAACACAAAGAAGTTTCTCAGAAAGCTTCTTTCTCTTTGTTATCGGAGGATATGTCCTTTGGCCCTATAGTCTTCTAAGGGATCCGAAATATCTGTTCTCAGATTCCACAGAAATAAGACTAGCAAAGAGAAGCACGAAATACAGATGTAACTCTGTGAGATGAATTTACGGAACACTAAACAGTTTCTCAGAAAGTTTCTTTCCAGATTTCATCTGAGGATATTTAATTTTTCACCATAACCCTCCATGGACGTCCAAATGTCAGTTTGCCAATTCCACAAGAACTGTCTTAGCGAAAGGCTTCTTGAGGGGAAAGCTGTAACTCTCAAAGATGATTTCACAGAACACAAAGAAGTTTCTCAGAAAGCTTCTTTCTCTTTGATATCGGAGGATATTTCCTTTGGCCCTATATTCTTCAAAGGGATCCGAAATATCTGTTCTCAGATTCCACAGAAATAAGGCTAGCAAAGAGATCCACGAAATACAGATATAACTCTGTGAGATGAATTAACTGAACACTAAGCAGTTTCTCAGAAAGCTTCTTTCCAGATTTCTTCTCAGGATATTTCCGTTTTCACCATAGCCCTTTATGGGCTTCCAAATATCACTTTGCCAATTCCACAAGAACTGTCGTAGCGAAAGGCTTCTTGAGGGGAAAGCTGTTACTCTGTGAGATGATTTCACAGAACACCAAGAAGTTTCTCATAAAGCTTCTTACTCTTTGTTATCGGAGGATATTTCCTTTGGCCCTATAGTCTTCAAAGGGATCCGAAATATCTGTTCTCAGATTCCACAGAATTAAGGCTAGCAAAGAGATCCACGAAATACAGATGTAACTCTGTGAGATGAATTAGCAGAACACTAAGCAGATTCACAGAAAGCTTCTTTCCAGATTTCATCTGAGGATATTTCCTTTTTCACCATAGCCCTCTAGGCGCTTCCAAATATCACTTTGCCAATTACACAAGAACTGTCTTAACGAAAGGCTTCTTGAGGGGAAAGCTCTAACACTGTGAGGTGATTTCACAGAACACAAAGAAGTTTCTCAGAAGGCTTCTTTCTCTTTGTTATCAGAGGATATTTCCTTTGGTCCTATAGTCTTCAAAGGGATCGAAAATATCTGTTCTCAGATTCCACAGAAATTAGGCTAACAAAGAGATCCACGAAATACATATGTACTCTGTGAGATGAATTAACACAACACTAAAAGTTTCTCAGAAAGCTTCTTTCCAGATTTCATGTGAGGATATCTCCTTTTTCACCATAGCCCTCTATGGGCTTCCAAATATCACTTTGCCAATTCCACAAGAACTGTCTAACGAAAGGCTTCTTGAGGGGAAAGCTGTAACTCTGTGAGATGATTTCACAGAACACATAGAAGTTTCTCAGAAAGCTTCTTTCTCTTTGTTATCGGAGGATATTTCCTTTGGCCCTATAGTCTTCAAAGGGATCCGAAATATCTGTTCTCAGATTCAACAGAAATAAGGCTAACAAAGAGATCCAAGAACTACAGATGTAACTGTGTGAGATGAATTAACAGAACACTAAGCAGTTTCTCAGAAAGCTTCTTTCTAGATTTCATCTGAGGATATTTTCTTTCTCACCATAGCCCTCTGTGGGCTTCCAAATATCACTTTGCCAATTCCACAAGAACTGTCTTAAAGAAAGGCTTCTTGAGGGGAAAGCTATTACTCTGTGAGATGATTTCACAGAACACAAAGAAGTTTCTCATAAAGCTTCTTACTCTTTGTTATCGGAGGATATTTCCTTTGGCCCTATAGTCTTCAAAGGGATCCGAAATATCTGTTCTCAGATTCCACAGAAATAAGGCTAGCAAAGAGATCCAAGAAATACAGATGTAACTCTCTGAGATGAATTTACAGAACACTAAGCAGTTTCTCAGAAAGCTTCTTTCCAGATTTCATCTGAGGATATTTCCTTTTTCACCATAGCCCTCTGTGCGCTTCCAAATATCACTTTTCCAATTACACAAGAACTGTCTTAGCGAAAGGCTTCTTGAGGGGAAGGCTGTAACTCTGTGAGATGATTTCACAGAACACAAAGAAGTTCCTCAGAAAGCTTCTTTCTCTTTGTTATCGGAGGATATTTCCTTTGGCCGTATAGTGTTCTAAGGGATCCGAAATATCTGTTCTCAGATTCCAGAGAAATAAGGCTAGCAAAGAGATCCACGAAATACAGATGTAACTCTGTGAGATGAACTAACAGAACACTTAGCAGTTTCTCAGAAAGCTTCTTTCCAGATTTCATCTGAGGATATTTAATTTTTCACCATAGCCCTCTAGGGGCTTCCAAATATCACTTTGCCAATTCCACAAGAACTGTCTTAGCGAAAGGTTTCTTGAAGGGAAAGCTGTAACTCTTTGAGATGATTTCACAGAACACAAACAAGTTTCTAGAAAGCTTCTTTCTCTTTGTATCGGAGGATATTTCCTTTGGCCCTATAGTCTTCAAAGGGATCCGAAATATCTGTTCTCAGATTCCAGAGAAATAAGGCTACCAAGGAGATGCACGAAATACAGATGTAACTCTGTGAGGTGAATTTACGGAACACTAAGCAGTTTCTCAGAAAGCTTCTTTCCAGATTTCATCTGAGGATATTTAATTTTTCACCATAGCCATCTATGGACGTCCAAATATCACTTTGCCAATTCCACAAGGACTGTCTTAACGAAAGGCTTCTTGAGGGGAAAGCTGTAACACTGTGAGGTGATTTCACAGAACACAAAGAAGTTTCTCAGAAGGCTTCTTTCTCTTTGTTATCGGAGGATATTTCCTTTGGCCCTATAGTCTTCAAAGGGATCGAAAATATCTGTTCTCAGATTCCACAGAAATTAGGCTAGCAAAGAGATCCATGCAATACATATGTACTCTGTGAGATGAATTAACACAACACTAAAAGTTTCTCAGAAAGCTTCTTTCCAGATTTCATGTGAGGATATCTCCTTTTTCACCATAGCACTCTATGGGCTTCCAAATATCACTTTGCCAATTCCACAAGAACTGTCTAACGAAAGGCTTCTTGAGGGGAAACCTGTAACTCTGTGAGATGATTTCACAGAACACAAAGAAGTTTCTCAGAAAGCTTCTTTCTCTTTGTTATCGGAGGATATTTCCTTTGGCCCTATTGTCTTCTAAGGGATCCGAAATATCTGTTCTCAGATTCCACAGAAATAAGTCTAGCAAAGAGATCCACGACATACAGATGTAACTCTGTGAGATGAATTAACAGAACACTAAGCAGTTTCTCAGAAAGCTTCTTTCCAGATTTCATCTCAGGATATTTCCTTTCTCACCATAGCCCACTATGGGCTTCCAAATATCACTTTGCCAATTCCACAAAAACTGTCTTGGCGAAAGGCTTCTTGAGGGGAAAGCTGTAACTCTGTGAGATGATTTCACAGAACACAAAGAAGTTTCTCAGAAAGCTTCTTTCTCTTTGTTATCGGAGGATATTTCCTTTGGCCCTATTGTCTTCTAAGGGATCCGAAATATCTGTTCTCAGATTCCACAGAAATAAGGCTAGCAAAGAGATCCACGAAATACAGATGTAACTCTGTGAGATGAACTAACAGAACACTTAGCAGTTTCTCAGAAAGCTTCTTTCCAGATTTCATCTGAGGAAATTTCTTTTTCACCATAGCCCTCTAGGGGCTTCCAAATATCACTTTGCCAATTCCACAAGAACTGTCTTAGCGAAAGGCTTCTTGAGGGGAAAGCTGTAACTCTGTGAGATGATTTCACAGAACACAAAGAAGTTTCTAGAAAGCTTCTTTCTCTTTGTTATTGGAGGATATTTCCTTTGGCCCTATAGTCTTCAAAGGGATCAGAAATATCTGTTCTCAGATTCCACAGAAATAAGAATAGCAAAGAGATCCACGAAATACAGATGTAACTCTGTGAGATGAATTAACAGAACACTAAGCAGTTTCTCAGAAAGCTTCTTTCCAGATTTCATCTGAGTATATTTCCTTTCTCACCGTAGCCCTCTATGGGCTTCCAAATATCACTTTGCCAATTCCACAAGAACTGTCTTAGCGAAAGGCTTCTTGAGGGGAAAGCTGTTACTCTGTGAGATGATTTCACAGAACACAAAGAAGTTTCTCAGAAAGCTTCTTTCTCTTTGTTATCGGAGGATATTTCCTTTGGCCCTATTGTCTTCTAAGGGATCCGAAATATCTGTTCTCAGATTCCACAGAAATAAGGCTAGCAAAGAGATCCACGAAATACAGATGTAACTCTGTGAGATGAACTAACAGAACACTTAGCAGTTTCTCAGAAAGCCTCTTTCCAGATTTCATCTGAGGAAATTTCTTTTTCACCATAGCCCTCTAGGGGCTTCCAAATATCACTTTGCCAATTCCACAAGAACTGTCTTAGCGAAAGGCTTCTTGAGGGGAAAGCTGTAACTCTGTGAGATGATTTCACAGAACACAAAGAAGTTTCTAGAAAGCTTCTTTCTCTTTGTTATCGGAGGATATTTCCTTTGGCCCTATAGTCTTCAAAGGGATCAGAAATATCTGTTCTCAGATTCCACAGAAATAAGAATAGCAAAGAGATCCACGAAATACAGATGTAAGTCTGTGAGATGAATTAACAGAACACTAAGCAGTTTCTCAGAAAGCTTCTTTCCAGATTTCATCTGAGGATATTTCCTTTCTCACCGTAGCCCTCTATGGGCTTCCAAATATCACTTTGCCAATTCCACAAGAACTGTCTTAGCGAAAGGCTTCTTGAGGGGAAAGCTGTTACTCTGTGAGATTATTTCACAGAACACAAAGAAGTTTCTCATAAAGCATCTTATTCTTTGTTATCGGAGGATATTTCCTTTGGCCCTATAGTCTTCAAAGGGATTGGAAATATCTGTTCTCAGATTCCACAGAAATTAGGCTAGCAAAGAGATCCACGAAATACATATGTACTCTGTGAGATGAATTAACACAACACTAAAAGTTTCTCAGAAAGCTTCTTTCCAGATTTCATCTGAGGATATTTCCTTTTTCACCATAGCCCTCTATGGGCTTCCAAATATCACATTGCCAATTCCACAAGAACTGTCTAACGAAAGGCTTCTTGAGGGGAAAGCTGTAACTCTGTGAGATGATTTCACAGAACACAAAGAAGTTTCTCAGAAAGCTTCTTTCTCTTTGTTATCGGAGGGTATTTCCTTTGGCCCAATTGTCTTCTAAGGGATCCGAAATATCTGTTCTCAGATTCCACAGAAATAAGGCTAGCAAAGAGATCCACGAAATACAGATGTAACTCTGTGAGATGAATTTACGGAACACTAAGCAGTTTCTCAGAAAGCTTCTTTCCAGAATTCATCTGAGGATATTTAATTTTTCACCATAGCCCTCTATGGACGTCCAAATGTCACTTTGCCAATTCCACAAGAACTGTCTTAGCGAAAGGCTTCTTGAGGGGAAAGCTGTAACTCTCTGAGATGATTTCACAGAACACAAAGAAGTTTCTCAGAAAGCTTCTTTCTCTTTGTTTTCGGAGGATATTTCCTTTGGCCCTATAGTCTTCAAAGGGATCCGAAATATCTGTTCTCAGATTCCACAGAAATAAGGCTAGCAAAGAGATCCACGAAATACAGATGTAACTCTGTGAGATGAATTAACAGAACACTAAGAAGTGTCTCAGAAAGCTTCTTTCCAGATTTCATCTGAGGATATTTCCTTTTTGACCATAGCCCTCTATGCGCTTCCAAATATCACTTTGCCAATTCCACAAGAACTGTCTTAGCGAAAGGCTTCTTGAGGGGAAAGCTGTTACTCTGTGAGGTGATTTCACAGAACACAAAGAAGTTTCTCATAAAGCTTCTTACTCTTTGATATCGGAGGATAATTCCTTTGGCCCTATATTCTTCAAAGGGAAAGGAAATATCTGTTCTCAGATTCCACAGAAATTAGGCTAGCAAAGAGATCCACGAAATACATATGTACTCTGTGAGATGAATTAACACAACACTAGAAGTTTCTCAGAAAGCTTCTTTCCAGATTTCATCGGAGGATATTTCCTTTTTCACCATAGCCCTCTATGGGCTTCCAAATATCACTTTGCCAATTCCACAAGAACTGTCTAACGAAAGGCTTCTTGAGGGGAAAGCTGTAACTCTGTGAGATGATTTCACAGAACACAAAGAAGTTTCTCAGAAAGCTTCTTTCTCTTTGTTATCAGAGGGTATTTCCTTTGGCCCAATTGTCTTCAAAGGGATCCGAAATATCTGTTCTCAGATTCCACAGAAATAAGGCTAGCAAAGAGATCCACGAAATACAGATGTAACTCTCTGAGATGAATTTACAGAACACTAAGCAGTTTCTCAGAAAGCTTCTTTCCAGATTTCATCTGAGGATATTTCCTTTTTCACCATAGCCCTCTTTGCGCTTCCAAATATCACTTTGCCAATTACACAAGAACTGTCTTAGGAAATGCTTCTTCAGGGGAAGGCTGTAACTCTGTGAGATGATTTCACAGAACACAAAGAAGTTTCTCAGAAATCTTCTTTCTCTTTGTTATCGGAGGATATTTCCTTTGGCCCTATAGTGTTCTAAGGGATCCGAAATATCTGTTCTCAGATTCCACAGAAATAAGGCTAGCAAAGAGATCCATGAAATACAGATGTAACTCTGTGAGATGAACTAACAGAACACTTAGCAGTTTCTCAGAAAGCTTCTTTCCAGATTTCATCTGAGGATATTTCCTTTTTCACCATAGCCCTCTAGGGGCTTCCAAATATCATTTTGCCAATTCCACAAGAACTGTCTTAGCGAAAGTCTTCTTGAGGGGAAAGCTGTAACTCTGTGAGATGATTTCACAGAACACAAAGAAGTTTCTAGAAAGCTTCTTTCTCTTTGTTATCGGAGGATATTTCCTTTGGCCCTAGAGTCTTCAAAGGGATCCGAAATATCTGTTCTCAGATTCCACAGAAATAAGAGTAGCAAAGAGATCTTCGAAATACAGATGTAACTCTGTGAGATGAATTAACAGAACACTAAGCAGTTTCTCAGAAAGCTTTTTTCCAGATTTCATCTGTGGATATTTCCTTTTTCACCATAGCCCTCAAGGGGCTTCCAAATATCACTTTTCGAATTCCACAAGAACTATCTTAGCGAAAGGCTTCTTGAGGGGAGAGCTGTAACTCTGTGATATGATTACACAGAACACAAAGAAGTTTCTCAGAATGCTTCTTTCTCTTTGTTATCAGAGGATATTTCCTTTGGCCCTATATTCTTCAAAGGGATCCGAAATATCTGTTCTCAGATTCCACAGAAATAAGGCTAGCTAAGAGATCCACGAACTACAGATGTAACTCTGTGAGATGAATTAACAGAACACTAAGCAGTTTCTCAGAAAGCTTCTTTCCAGATTTCATCTGAGGATATTTCCTTTTTCACCATAGCCCTCTATGCGCTTGAAAATATCACTTTGCCATTTCCAAAAGAACTGTCTTAGCGAAAAGCTTCTTGACGGGAAGGCTGTAACTCTGTGAGATGATTTCACAGAACACAAAGAAGTTTCTCAGAAAGCTTCTTTCTCTTTGTTATCGGAGATTATTTAATTTGGCCCTATAGTCTTCAAAGGGATCCGAAATATCTGTTCTCAGATTCCACAAAAATAAGGCTAGCAAAGACATCCACGAAATACAGATGTAACTCTGTGAGATGAATTAACAGAACACTAAGCAGTTTCTCAGAAAGCTTCTTTCCAGATTTCATCTGAGGATATTTCCTTTTTTACCATAGCCCTCAAGGGGCTTCCAAAAATCACTTTGCCAATTCCACAAGAACTGTCTTAGTGAAAGGCTTCTTGAGGGGAAAGCTGTAACCCTCAAAGAAGATTTCACAGAACACAAAGAAGTTTCTCAGAAAGCTTCTTTCTCTTTGTTATCGGAGGATATTTCCTTTGGCCCTATAGTCTTCAAAGGGATCCGAAATATCTGTTCTCAGATTCCACAGAAATAAGGCTAGCAAAGAGATCCACGAAATACAGATGTAACTCTGTGAGATGAATTAACAGAACACTATGCAGTTTCTCAGAAAGCTTCTTTCCAGATTTTTTCTCAGGATATTTCCGTTTTCACCATAGCCCTTTATGGGCTTCCAAATATCACTTTGCCAATTCCACAAGAACTGTCTTAGCGAAAGGCTTCTTGAGGGGAAAGCTGATACTCTGTGAGATGATTTCACAGAACACCAAGAAGTTTCTCATAAAGCTTCTTACTCTTTGTTATCGGAGGATATTTCCTTTGGCCCTATAGTCTTCAAAGGGATCCGAAATATCTGTTCTCAGATTCCACAGAATTAAGGCTAGCGAAGAGATCCACGAAATACAGATGTAACTCTGTGAGATGAATTAACAGAACACTAAGCAGTTTCACAGAAAGCTTCTTTCCAGATTTCATCTGAGGATATTTCCTTTTTCACCATAGCCCTCTAGGCGCTTCCAAATATCACTTTGCCAATTACACAAGAACTGTCTTAGCGAAAGGCTACTTGAGGGGAAGGCTGTAACTCTGTGAGATGATTTCACAGAACACAAAGAAGTTTCTCAGAAAGATTCTTTCTCTTTGTTATCAGAGGATATTTCCTTTGGCCCTGTAGTCTTCAAAGGGATCCGAAATATCTGTTGTCAGATTCCACAAAAATAAGGATAGCAAAGACATCCACGAAATACAGATGTAACTCTGTGAGATGAATTAACAGAACACTAAGCAGTTTTTCAGAAAGCTTCTTTCCAGATTTCATCTGAGGATGTTTCCTTTCTCACCATAGCCCTCTAAGGGCTTCCAAATATCACTTTGCCAATTCCACAAGAATTGTCTTAGCGAAAGGCTTCTTGAGGAGAAAGCTGTAACTCTGTTAGATGATTTCACAGAACACAAAGAAGTTTCTCAGAAAGCTTCTTTCTCTTTGTTATCGGAGGATATGTCCTTTGGCCCTATAGTCTTCTAAGGGATCCGAAATATCTGTTCTCAGATTCCACAGAAATAAGACTAGCAAAGAGAAGCACGAAATACAGATGTAACTCTGTGAGATGAATTTACGGAACACTAAGCAGTTTCTCAGAAAGCTTCTTTCCAGATTTCATCTGAGGATATTTAATTTTTCACCATAACCCTCCATGGACGTTCAAATGTCAGTTTGCCAATTCCACAAGAACTGTCTTAGCGAAAGGCTTCTTGAGGGGAAAGCTGTAACTCTGTGAGATGATTTCACAGAACACAAAGAAGTTTCTCAGAAAGCTTCTTTCTCTTTGTTATCGGAGATTATTTAATTTGGCCCTATAGTCTTCAAAGGGATCCGAAATATCTGTTCTCAGATTCCACAAAAATAAGGCTAGCAAAGACATCCACGAAATACAGATGTAACTCTGTGAGATGAATTAACAGAACACTAAGCAGTTTCTCAGAAAGCTTCTTTCCAGATTTCATCTGAGGATATTTTCTTTTTCACCATAGCCCTCAAGGGGCTTGAAATATCACTTTGCCAATTCCACAAGAACTGTCTTAGTGAAAGGCTTCTTGAGGGGAAAGCTGTAACTCTCAAAGATGATTTCACAGAACACAAAGAAGTTTCTCAGAAAGCTTCTTTCTCTTTGTTATCGGAGGATATTTCCTTTGGCCCTATAGTCTTCTAAGGGATCCGAAATATCTGTTCTCAGATTCCACAGAAATAAGGCTAGCAAAGAGATCCACGAAATTCAGATATAACTCTGTGAGATGAATTAACTGAACACTAAGCAGTTTCTCAGAAAGCTTCTTTCCAGATTTCATCTGAGGATATTTCCTTTCTCACCGTAGCCCTCTATGGGCTTCCAAATATCACTTTGCCAATTCCACAAGAACTGTCTTAGCGAAAGGCTTCTTGAGGGGAAAGCTGTTACTCTGTGAGATGATTTCACAGAACACAAAGAAGTTTCTCAGAAAGCTTCTTTCTCTTTGTTATCGGAGGATATTTCCTTTGGCCCTATTGTCTTCTAAGGGATCCGAAATATCTGTTCTCAGATTCCACAGAAATAAGGCTAGCAAAGAGATCCACGAAATACAGATGTAACTCTGTGAGATGAACTAACAGAACACTTAGCAGTTTCTCAGAAAGCCTCTTTCCAGATTTCATCTGAGGAAATTTCTTTTTCACCATAGCCCTCTAGGGGCTTCCAAATATCACTTTGCCAATTCCACAAGAACTGTCTTAGCGAAAGGCTTCTTGAGGGGAAAGCTGTAACTCTGTGAGATGATTTCACAGAACACAAAGAAGTTTCTAGAAAGCTTCTTTCTCTTTGTTATCGGAGGATATTTCCTTTGGCCCTATAGTCTTCAAAGGGATCAGAAATATCTGTTCTCAGATTCCACAGAAATAAGAATAGCAAAGAGATCCACGAAATACAGATGTAAGTCTGTGAGATGAATTAACAGAACACTAAGCAGTTTCTCAGAAAGCTTCTTTCCAGATTTCATCTGAGGATATTTCCTTTCTCACCGTAGCCCGCTATGGGCTTCCAAATATCACTTTGCCAATTCCACAAGAACTGTCTTAGCGAAAGGCTTCTTGAGGGGAAAGCTGTTACTCTGTGAGATGATTTCACAGAACACAAAGAAGTTTCTCATAAAGCATCTTATTCTTTGTTATCGGAGGATATTTCCTTTGGCCCTATAGTCTTCAAAGGGATTGGAAATATCTGTTCTCAGATTCCACAGAAATTAGGCTAGCAAAGAGATCCACGAAATACATATGTACTCTGTGAGATGAATTAACACAACACTAAAAGTTTCTCAGAAAGCTTCTTTCCAGATTTCATCTGAGGATATTTCCTTTTTCACCATAGCCCTCTATGGGCTTCCAAATATCACATTGCCAATTCCACAAGAACTGTCTAACGAAAGGCTTCTTGAGGGGAAAGCTGTAACTCTGTGAGATGATTTCACAGAACACAAAGAAGTTTCTCAGAAAGCTTCTTTCTCTTTGTTATCGGAGGGTATTTCCTTTGGCCCAATTGTCTTCTAAGGGATCCGAAATATCTGTTCTCAGATTCCACAGAAATAAGGCTAGCAAAGAGATCCACGAAATACAGATGTAACTCTGTGAGATGAATTTACGGAACACTAAGCAGTTTCTCAGAAAGCTTCTTTCCAGAATTCATCTGAGGATATTTAATTTTTCACCATAGCCCTCTATGGACGTCCAAATGTCACTTTGCCAATTCCACAAGAACTGTCTTAGCGAAAGGCTTCTTGAGGGGAAAGCTGTAACTCTCTGAGATGATTTCACAGAACACAAAGAAGTTTCTCAGAAAGCTTCTTTCTCTTTGTTTTCGGAGGATATTTCCTTTGGCCCTATAGTCTTCAAAGGGATCCGAAATATCTGTTCTCAGATTCCACAGAAATAAGGCTAGCAAAGAGATCCACGAAATACAGATGTAACTCTGTGAGATGAATTAACAGAACACTAAGAAGTTTCTCAGAAAGCTTCTTTCCAGATTTCATCTGAGGATATTTCCTTTTTGACCATAGCCCTCTATGCGCTTCCAAATATCACTTTGCCAATTCCACAAGAACTGTCTTAGCGAAAGGCTTCTTGAGGGGAAAGCTGTTACTCTGTGAGATGATTTCACAGAACACAAAGAAGTTTCTCATAAAGCTTCTTACTCTTTGATATCGGAGGATAATTCCTTTGGCCCTATATTCTTCAAAGGGAATGGAAATATCTGTTCTCAGATTCCACAGAAATTATGCTAGCAAAGAGATCCACGAAATACATATGTACTCTGTGAGATGAATTAACACAACACTAGAAGTTTCTCAGAAAGCTTCTTTCCAGATTTCATCTGAGGATATTTCCTTTTTCACCATAGCCCTCTATGGGCTTCCAAATATCACTTTGCCAATTCCACAAGAACTGTCTAACGAAAGGCTTCTTGAGGGGAAAGCTGTAACTCTGTGAGATGATTTCACAGAACACAAAGAAGTTTCTCAGAAAGCTTCTTTCTCTTTGTTATCAGAGGGTATTTCCTTTGGCCCAATTGTCTTCAAAGGGATGCGAAATATCTGTTCTCAGATTCCACAGAAATAAGGCTAGCAAAGAGATCCACGAAATACAGATGTAACTCTCTGAGATGAATTTACAGAATACTAAGCAGTTTCTCAGAAAGCTTCTTTCCAGATTTCATCTGAGGATATTTCCTTTTTCACCATAGCCCTCTATGCGCTTCCAAATATCACTTTGCCAATTACACAAGAACTGTCTTAGGAAAGGCTTCTTGAGGGGAAAGCTGTAACTCTGTGAGATGATTTCACAGAACACAAAGAAGTTTCTAGAAAGCTTCTTTCTCTTTGTTATCGGAGGATATTTCCTTTGGCCCTAGAGTCTTCAAAGGGATCCGAAATATCTGTTCTCAGATTCCACAGAAATAAGAGTAGCAAAGAGATCCTCGAAATACAGATGTAACTCTGTGAGATGAATTAACAGAACACTAAGCAGTTTCTCAGAAAGCTTTTTTCCAGATTTCATCTGTGGATATTTCCTTTTTCACCATAGCCCTCAAGGGGCTTCGAAAATATCACTTTTTGAATTCCACAATAACTATCTTAGCGAAAGGCTTCTTGAGGGGAGAGCTGTAACTCTGTGATATGATTACACAGAACACAAAGAAGTTTCTCAGAATGCTTCTTTCTCTTTGTTATCAGAGGATATTTCCTTTGGCCCTATATTCTTCAAAGGGATTCGAAATATCTGTTCTCAGATTCCACAGAAATAAGGCTAGCTAAGAGATCCACGAACTACAGAGGTAACTCTGTGAGATGAATTAACAGAACACTAAGCAGTTTCTCAGAAAGCTTCTTTCCAGATTTCATCTGAGGATATTTCCTTTTTCACCATAGCCCTCTATGCGCTTGAAAATATCACTTTGCCATTTCCAAAAGAACTGTCTTAGCGAAAAGCTTCTTGACGGGAAGGCTGTAACTCTGTGAGATGATTTCACAGAACACAAAGAAGTTTCTCAGAAAGCTTCTTTCTCTTTGTTATCGGAGGATATTTCCTTTGGCCCTATAGTCTTCAAAGGGATCCGAAATATCTGTTCTCAGATTCCACAGAAATAAGGCTAGCAAAGAGATCCACGAAATACAGATGTAACTCTGTGAGATGAATTAACAGAACACTAAGCAGTTTCTCAGAAAGCTTCTTTCCAGATTTTTTCTCAGGATATTTCCGTTTTCACCATAGCCCTTTATGGGCTTCCAAATATCACTTTGCCAATTCCACAAGAACTGTCTTAGCGAAAGGCTTCTTGAGGGGAAAGCTGATACTCTGTGAGATGATTTCACAGAACACCAAGAAGTTTCTCATAAAGCTTCTTACTCTTTGTTATCGGAGGATATTTCCTTTGGCCCTATAGTCTTCAAAGGGATCCGAAATATCTGTTCTCAGATTCCACAGAATTAAGGCTAGCGAAGAGATCCACGAAATACAGATGTAACTCTGTGAGATGAATTAACAGAACACTAAGCAGTTTCACAGAAAGCTTCTTTCCAGATTTCATCTGAGGATATTTCCTTTTTCACCATAGCCCTCTAGGCGCTTCCAAATATCACTTTGCCAATTACACAAGAACTGTCTTAGCGAAAGGCTTCTTGAGGGGAAGGCTGTAACTCTGTGACATGATTTCACAGAACACAAAGAAGTTTCTCAGAAAGATTCTTTCTCTTTGTTATCAGAGGATATTTCCTTTGGCCCTGTAGTCTTCAAAGGGATCCGAAATATCTGTTGTCAGATTCCACAAAAATAAGGATAGCAAAGACATCCACGAAATACAGATGTAACTCTGTGAGATGAATTAACAGAACACTAAGCAGTTTTTCAGAAAGCTTCTTTCAAGATTTCATCTGAGGATATTTCCTTTCTCACCATAGCCCTCTAAGGGCTTCCAAATATCACTTTGCCAATTCCACAAGAATTGTCTTAGCGAAAGGCTTCTTGAGGAGAAAGCTGTAACTCTGTGAGATGATTTCACAGAACACAAAGAAGTTTCTCAGAAAGCTTCTTTCTCTTTGTTATCGGAGGATATGTCCTTTGGCCCTATAGTCTTCTAAGGGATCCGAAATATCTGTTCTCAGATTCCACAGAAATAAGGCTAGCAAAGAGATCCACGAAATACAGATGAAACTCTGTGAGATGAATTAACAGAACACTAAGAAGTTTCTCAGAAAGCTTCTTTCCAGATTTCATCTGAGGATATTTCCCTTTTGACCATAGCCCTCTATTCGCTTCCAAATATCACTTTGACAATTCCACAAGAACTGTCTTAGCGAAATGCTTCTTGAGGGGAAAGTTGTAACTCTGTGAGATGATTTCGCAGAACACAAAGAAGTTTCTCAGACAGTTTCTTTCTCGTTGTTAACGGAGGATATTTCCTTTGGCCCTATAGTCTTCAATGCGATCCGAAACATCTGTTCTCAGATTCCACAGAAATAAGGCTATCAAACAGATCAACGAAACACAGATGTAACTCTGTGAGATGAATTAACAGAACACTAAGCAGTTTCCCAGAAAGCTTCTTTCCAGATTTCACCTGAGGATATTTCCTTTTTCACCATAGTCCACTATGGGCTTCCAAATATCACTGTGCCATTTCCACAAGAACTATCTTAGCGAAAAGCTTCTTGAGGGGAAAGCTGTAACTCTCTGAGATGATTTCACAGAACACAAAGAAGTTTCTCAGAAAGCTTCTTTCTCTCTGTTATCGGAGGATATTTCCTTTGGCCCTATAGTCTTCAAAGGGATCCGAAATATCTGTTCCCAGATTCCACAGAAAGAAGAATAGCAAAAGGATCCACGAAATACAGATGTAACACTGTGAGATGAATTAAAAGAAAACTGAGCACTTTCTCAGAAAGCTTCTTTCCAGATTTCATCTGAGGATATTTCCTTTTTCACCATAGCCCTCTATGGGCTTCCAAATATCACTTTGCCAATTCCACAAGAACTGTCTTAGCAAACGTTTCTTGAGGGGTAAGCTGTATCTCTGTGAGATGATTTCAAAGAACACAAAGAAGTTTCTCAGAAAGCTTCTTTCTCTTTGTTATGGGAGGATAATTCCTTTGGCCCTAGAGTCTTCCAAGGGATCCGAAATATCTGTTCTCAGATTCCACAGAAAGAAGGCTAGCAAAGAGATCCACGAAATACAGATGTAACTCTGTGAGATGAATTAACAGAACACTAAGCAGTTTCTCAGAAAGCTTCTTTCTCTTTGTTATCGGAGGATATTTCCTTTGGCCCTATAGTATTCAAACGAATCCGAAATATCTGTTCTCAGATTCCACAGAAATAAGGCTGGCAAAGAGATCCACGAAATACAGATGTAACTCTGTGAGATGAATTAACAGAACACTGAGCAGTTTCTCAGAAAGCTTCTTTCCAGATTTCATCAGAGGATATTTCCTTTTTCAAAGTAGCTGTCTGTAGGCTTCCAAATATAACTTTGCCAATTCCACAAGAACTGTCTTAGCGAAAGGCTTCTTGAGGGGTAAGCTGTAACTCTGTGAGATGATTTCACAGAACACAATGAAGTTTCTCAGAAAGCTTCGTTCTCTTTGTTATCGTAGGTTATTTCCTTTGGCCCTATAGTCTTCAAAGGGATGCAAAATATCTGTTCTGAGATTCCACAGAAATAAGGCTAGAAAAGAGATCCACAAAATACAGATGTAACTCTGTGAGACAAATGAACAGAACAGTAAGCAGTTTCTCAGAAAGCTTCTTTCCAGATTTCATCTGAGGATATTTCCTTTTTCACCATAGCCCTCTATGGGCTTCCAAATATCACATTGCCATTTCCACAAGAACTGTCTTAGCGAACGGCTTCTTGAGGGGAAAGCTGTAACTCTGTGAGATGATTTCACAGAACACAAAGAAGTTTATCAGAAACTTCTTTCTCTTTGTTATCGCAGGATATTTCCTTTGGCCCTATAGTCCTCAAAGGTATCCGAAATATCTGTTCTCAGTTTCCACAGAAATAAGGCTAGCAAAGTGATCCACAAAATACAGATGTACCTCTGTGAGATGAATTAACAGAACACTGAGCAGTTTCTCAGAAACCTTCTTTCCAGATTTCATCTCAGGATATTTCCTTTTTCACCATAGCCCTCTTGGTGCTTCCAAATGTCACTTTTCCAATTCCACAAGAACTGTCTTAGCGAAAGGCTTCTTAAGGGGAAAGCTGTAACGCTGTGAGATGATTTCACAGAACACAAAGAAGTTTCTCAGAAAGCTTCTTTCTCTTTGTTATCGGAGGATATTTCCTTTGGCCCTATAGTCTTCTAAGGGATCCGAAATATCTGTTCTCAGATTCCACAGAAATAAGGCTAGCAAAGAGATCCACGAAATACAGATGTAACTCTGTGAGAAAATTAACAGAACACTGAGCAGTATCTCAGAAAGCTTCTTTTCAGTTTTCATCTGAGGATATTTCCTTTTTCACCATAGCCCACTATGGGCTTCCAAATATCACTTTGCCAATTCCAAAAGAAGTGTCTTAGCGAAAGGCTTCTTGAGTGGAAAGCTGTAACTCTGTGAGATGATTTAACAGAACACAAAGAAGTTTCTCAGAAAGCTTCTTTCTCTTTGTTATCGGAGGATATTTCCTCTGGTCCTATAGTCTTCAACGTGTTCCGAAATATCTGTTCTCAGATTCCACAGAAATAAGACTAGCAAAGAGATCCACGAAATACAGAAGTAACGCTGTGAGATGAATTAACACAACACTGAGCAGTTTCTCAGAAAACTTCTTTCCAGATTTCATCTGAGGATATTTCCTTTTTCACCATAGACCTCTATAGGCTTCCAAATATCACTTTGCCAATTCCAGAAGAACTGTCTTAGCAAAAGGTTTCTAGAGGGGAAAGCTGTAACTTTTTGAGATGATTTCGCAGAACACAAAGAAGTTTCTCAGAAAGGTTCTTTCTCTTTGTTATCGGAGGATATTTCCTTTGGCACTATGGTCTTCAAAGGGATCCCATATATCTGTCCTCAGTTTCCACAGAAATAAGGAAAGCAAAGAGAGCCACGAAATACACATGTAACTCTGTGAGATGAATTAACAGAACATTAAGCAGATTCTCAGAAAGCTTGTTTCCAGATTTCATCTGAGGATATTTCCTTTTTCACCACAGCCCTCTATAGGCTTCCAAATATCACTTTGCCAATTCCACAAGAACTGTCTTAGCGAAAGGCTTACTGTGGGATAAGCTGTAACTCTGTGAGATGATTTCTCAGAACACAAAGAAGTTTTTCAGAACGCTTCCTTCTCTTTGTTTTGGGAGGATATTTCCTTTGGCCCTATAGTCTTCAAAGGGATCCGAAATATCTGTTCTCAGATTCCACAGAAATAAGGCTAGCAAAGAGATCCATGAAATACAGATGTAACTCTGTGAGATGAAAAAACAGAACACTAAGCAGTTTCTCAGAAAACTTCTTTCCAGATTTCATCTGAGGATATTTTCTATTTCACTATAGCCCCCTATGGGCTTCAAAATATCACTTTGCCAGTACCACAAAAACTGTCTTGGCGAAAGGCTTCTTGAGGGGAAAGCTGTAACTCTGTGAGATGATTTCACAGACACAAAGAAGTTTCTCAGAAAGCTTCTTTCTCTTTGTTATCAGAGGATATTTCCTTTGGCCCTATATTCTTCAAAGGGATCCGAAATATCTGTTCTCAGATTCCACAGAAATAAGGCTAGCAAAGAGATCCACGAAATACAGATGTAACTCTGTAAGATGAATTAATAGAACACTAACCAGTTTCTCAGAATGCTTCTTTTCAGATTTAATCGGAGGATATTTCTTTTTTCACCATAGCCCTCTATGCGCTTCCAAATATCACTTTGCCAATTACACAAGAACTGTCTTAGCGAAAGGCTTCTTGAGAGGAAAGCTGTTACTCTGTGAGATAATTTCACAGAACACAAAGAAGTTTCTCAGAAAGCTTCTTTCTCTTTGTTATCGGAGGATATTGCCTTTGGCCCTGTAGTCTTCAAAGGGATACGAAATATCTGTTCTCAGATTCCACAGAAATAAGGCTAGCAAAGAGATCGACGAAATACAGATGTAACTCTGTGAGATGAACTCACAGAACACTAAGCAGTTTATCAGAAAGCTTCTTTCCAGATTTCATCTGAGGATATTTCCATTTTCACCGTAGCCCAATATGGGCTTCCAAATATCACTTTGTGAATTCCACCAGAACTGTCTTTGCGAAAGGCTTCTTGAGGGGAAAGCTGTAACTCTGTGAGATGATTTCACAGAAAACAAAGAAGTTTCTCAGAAAGCTTCTTTCTCTTTGTTATCGGAGATTATTTCCTTTGGCCCTATAGTCTTCAAAGGGATCCGAAATATCTGTTCTCCGATTCCACAGAAATAAGGCTAGCAAAGAGATCCACGAACTACAGATGTAACTCTGTGAGATGAATTAACAGAACACTAAGCAGTTTCTCAGAAAGCTTCTTTCCAGATTTCATCTGATGATATTTCCTTTTTCACCATAGCCCTCTATGGGCTTCCAAATATCACTTTGCCAATTCCACAAGAACTGTTTTAGCGAAAGGCTTCTTGAGGTGAAAGCTGTAACTCTGTGAGAGGATTTCACAGAACACAAAGAAGTTTCTCAGAAAGCTTCTTTCTCTTTGTTATCGGAGGATATTTCCTTTGGCCCTATAGTCTTCAAAGGGATCCGAAATATCTGTTCTCAGATTCCACAGAAATAAGGCTAGCAAAGAGATCCACGAAATACAGATGTAACTCTGTGAGATGAATTAACAGAACACTAAGCAGTTTCTCAGAAAGCTTCTTTCCAGATTTCTTCTCAGGATATTTCCTTTTTCACCATAGCCCTCTATGCGCTTCCAAATATCACTTTGCCAATTACACAAGAACTGTTCTAGCGAAAGGCTTCTTGAGGTTAAAGCTGTAACTCTGTGAGATGATTTCACAGAACACAAAGAAGTTTCTCAGAAAGCTTATTTCTCTTTGTTATCGGAGGATATGTCCTTTGGCCCTATAGTCTTCTAAGGGATCCGAAATGTCTGTTCTCAGAATCCACAGAAATAAGGCTAGCAAAGAGATCCACGAAATACAGATGTAACTCTGTGAGATGAATTAACAGAACACTAAGCAGTTTCTCAGAAAGCTTCTTTCCAGATTTCATCTGAGGATATTTCCTTTTTCACCGTAGCCCTCAAGGGGCTTCCAAATATCACTTTGCCAATTCCACAAGAACTGTCTTAGCGAACGGCTTCTTGAGGGGAAAGCTGTAACTCTCAAAGATGATTTCACAGAACACAAAGAAGTTTCTCAGGAAGCTTCTTTCTCTTTGTTATCGGAGGATATTTCCTTTGGCCCTACAGTCTTCAAAGGGATCCGAAATATCTGTTCTCAGATTCCACAGAAATAAGGCTAGCAAAGAGATCCACGAAATACAGATGTAACTCTGTGAGATGAATTAACAGAACACTAAGCAGTTTCTCAGAAAGCTCTTTCCAGATTTCTTCTCAGGATATTTCCGTTTTCACCATAGCCCTCTATGGGCTTCCAAATATCACTTTGCCAATTCCACTAGAACTGTCGTAGCGAAAGGCTTCTTTAGGGGAAAGCTGTTACTCTGTGAGATGATTTCACAGAACACCAAGAAGTTTCTCATAAAGCTTCTTTCTCTTTGTTTTCGGAGGATATTTCCTTTGGCCCTATAGTCTTCAAAGGGATCCGAAATATCTGTTCTCAGATTCCACAGAATTAAGGCTAGCAAAGAGATCCATGAAATACAGATGTAACTCTGTGAGATGAATTAACAGAACACTAAGCAGTTTCTCAGAAAGCTTCTTTCCATATTTCATCTGAGGATATTTCCTTTTTCACCATAGCCCTCTAGGCGCTTCCAAATATCACTTTGCCAATTACACAAGAACTGTCTTAGCGAAAGGCTTCTTGAGGAGAAGGCTGTAACTCTGTGAGATGATTTCACAGAAGACAAAGAAGTTTCTCAGAAATCTTGTTTCTCTTTGTTATCGGAGGATATTTCCTTTGGCCCTATAGTCTTCAAAGGGTTCCGAAATATCTGTTCTCAGATTCCACAGAAATAAGGCCAACTAAGAGATCCACGAAATACAGTTGTAACTCTGTGAGATGAAATAACAGAACACTAAGCAGTTTCTCAGAAAGCTTCTTTCCAGATTTCATCTGAGGATATTTCCTTTTTCACCATAGCCCTCTTTGCGCTTCCAAATATCACTTTGCCAATTACACAAGAACTGTCTTAGCGAAAGGCTTCTTGAGGGGAAGACTGTAACTCTGTGAGATGATTTCACAGAACACAAAGAAGTTTCTCAGAAAGCTTCTTTCTCTTTGTTATCAGAGGATATTTCCTTTGGCCCTATAATCTTCCAAGTGATCTGAAATATCTGTTCTCAGATTCCACAGAAATAAGGCTAGCAAAGAGATCCACGAAATACAGATGTAACTATGTGAGATGAATTAACAGAACACTAAGATGTTTCTCAGAAAGCTTCTTTCCAGATTTCATCTGAGGATATTTCCTTTTTCACCATAGCCCTCTAGGGGCTTCCAAATATCACATTGCCAATTCCACAAGAACTGTCTTAGCGAAAGGCTTCTTGAGGGGAAAGCTGTAACTCTGTGAGATGATTTCACAGAACACAAAGAAGTTTATAAGAAAGCTTCTTTCTCTTTGTATCAGAGGATATTTCATTTGGCCCTATAGCCTTCAAAGGGATCAGAAATATCTGTTCTCAGATTCCACAGAAATAAGACTAGCAAAGAGATCCACGAAATACAGATGTAACTCTGTGAGATGAATTAACAGAACACTAAGCAGTTTCTCAGAAAGCTTCTTTCCAGATTTCATCTGAGGATATTTCCTTTTTCAGCATAGCCCTCCATGCGCTTCCAAATATCACTTTGCCAATTACACAAGAACTGTCTTAGCGAAAGGCTTCTTGAGGGGAAAGCTGTAACTCTGTGAGATGATTTCACAGAACACAAAGAAGTTTCTCAGAGAACTTCTTTCTCTTTGTTATCGGAGGATACTTCCTTTGGCCCTATAGTCTTCAAATGGATCCGAAATATCTGTTCTCAGATTCCACAGAATTAAGGCTAGCAAAGATATCCACGAAATACAGATGTAACTCTGTGAGATGAATTAACAGAACACTAAGCAGTTTCTCAGAAAGCTTCTTTCTAGATTTCATCTGAGGATATTTCCTTTCTCACCATAGCCCTCTATGGGCTTCCAAAATCACTTTGCCAATTCCACAAGAACTGTCCAGCGAAAGGCTTCTTGAGGGGAAAGCTGTAACTCTGTGAGATGATTTCACAGAACACAAAGAAGTTTCTCAGAAAGCTTCTTTCTCTTTGTTATCGGAGGATATGTCCTTTAGCCCTTTACTCTACTAAGGGATCCGAAATATCTGTTCTCAGATTCCACAGAAATAAGACTATCAAAGAGATGCACGAAATACAGATGTAACTCTGTGAGATGAATTTACGGAACACTAAGCAGTTTCTCAGAAAGCTTCTTTCCATATTTCATCTGAGGATATTTAATTTTTCACCATACCCCTCTATGGACGTCGAAATATCACTTTGCCAATTTCACAAGAACTGTCTTAGCGAAAGGCTTCTTGAGGGGAAACCTGTAACTCTGTGAGATGATTTTGCAGAACACAAAGAAGTTTCTCAGAAAGCTTCTTTCTCTTTGTTTCGGAGATTATTTTTTTTGTCCCTTTAGTCTTCAAAGGGATCCAAAATGTCTGTTCTCAGATTCCACAGAAATAAGGCTAGCAAAGATATCCACGAAATACAGATATAACTCAGTGAGATGAACTAACAGAACACTAAGCAGATTCTCAGAAAGCTTCTTTCCAGATTTCATCTGAATATATTTCCTTTTTCACCATAGCCCTCTATGCGCTTCCAAATATCACTTTGCCAATTCTCAAGAAGTGTCTTAGCAAAAGGCTTCTTGAGGGGAAAGCTGTAACTCTGTGAGATGATTTCAAAGAACACAAGGAAGTTTCTCAGAAAGCTTCTTTCTATTTGTTATCAGAGGATATTTCCTTTGGCCCTATAATCTTCTAAGTGATCTGAAATATCTGTTCTCAGATTCCACAGAAATAAGGCTAGCAAGGAGATCCACGAAATACAGATGTAACTATGTGAGATGAATTAACAGAACACTAAGATGTTTCTCAGAAAGCTTCTTTCCAGATTTCATCTGAGGATATTTCCTTTTTCACCATAGCCCTCTAGGGGCTTCCAAATATCACATTGCCAATTCCACAAGAACTGTCTTAGTGAAAGGCTTCTTGAGGGGAAAGCTGTAACTCTGTGAGACGATTTCACAGAACACAAAGAAGTTTCTAAGAACGCTTCTTTCTCTTTGTATCGGAGGATATTTCCTTTGGCCCTATAGTCTTCAAAGGGATCAGAAATATCTGTTCTCAGATTCCACAGAAATAAGACTAGCAGAGAGATCCACGAAATACAGATGTAACTCTGTGAGATGAACTAACAGAACACTAAGCAGTTTCTCAGAAAGCTTCTTTCCAGATTTCATCTGTGGATATTTCCTTTTTCACCATAGCCCTCAAGGGGCTTCCAAATATCACTTTTCGAATTCCACAAGAACTATCTTAGCGAAAGGCTTCTTGAGGGGAAAGCTGTAACTCTGTGATATGATTACACAGAACACAAAGAAGTTTCTCAGAAAGCTTCTTTCCAGATTTCATCTGAGGATATTTCCTTTTTGACCATAGCCCTCTAAGCGCTTCCAAATATCACTTTGCAAATTCCACAAGAACAGTCTTAGCGAAAGGCTTCTTGAGGGGAAAGCTGTAATTCTGTGAGATGATTTCACAGAACACAAAGAAGTTTTTCAGAAAGCTTCTTTCTCTTTGTTATCGGAGGATATGTCCTTAGGCCCTCTAGTCTTCTAAGGGATCCGAAATATCTGTTCTCATATTCCACAGAAATAAGACTATCAAAGAGATGCACGAAATACAGATGTAACTCTGTGAGATGAATTTACGGAACACTAAGCAGTTTCTCAGAAAGCTTCTTTCCAGATTTCATCTGAGGATATTTCCTCTTTGACCATAGCCCTCTATGCGCTTCCAAATATCACTTTGCCAATTCCACAAGAACTGTCTTAGCGAAAGGCTTCTTGAGGGGAAGGCTGTAACTCTGTGAGATGATTTCACAGAACACAAAGAAGTTTCTCAGAAATCTTCTTTCTCTTTGTTATCGGAGGATATTTCCTTTGGCCCTATAGTGTTCTAAGGGATCCGAAATATCTGTTCTCAGATTCCACAGAAATAAGGCTAGCAAAGAGATCCACGAAATACAGATGTAACTCTGTGAGATGAATTAACAGAACACTAAGCAGTTTCTCAGAAAGCTTCTTTCCAGATTTCATCTGAGGATATTTCCTTATTTACCATAGCCCTCAAGGGGCTTCCAAACATCACTTTGCCAATTCCACAAGAACTGTCTTAGTGAAAGGCTTCTTGAGGGGAAAGCTGTAACCCTCAAAGAAGATTTCACAGAACACAAAGAAGTTTCTCAGAAAGCTTCTTTCTCTTTGTTATCGGAGGATATTTCTTTTGGCCCTGTAGTCTTCAAAGGGATCCGAAATATCTGTTCTCAGATTCCACAGAAATAAGGCTAGCAAAGAGATCCACGAAATACAGATGTAACTCTGTGAGATGAATTAACAGAACACTAAGCAGTTTCTCAGAAAGCTTCTTTCCAGATTTCTTCTCAGGATATTTCCGTTTTCACCATAGCCCTTTATGGGCTTCCAAATATCACTTTGCCAATTCCACAAGAACTGTCTTAGCGAAAGGCTTCTTGAGGGGTAAGCTGTTACTCTGTGAGATGATTTCACAGAACACCAAGAAGTTTCTCATAAAGCTTCTTACTCTTTGTTATCGGAGGATATTTCCTTTGGCCCTATAGTCTTCAAAGGGATCCGAAATATCTGTTCTCAGATTCCACAGAATTAAGGCTAGCGAAGAGATCCACGAAATACAGATGTAACTCTGTGAGATGAATTAACAGAACACTAAGCAGTTTCACAGAAAGCTTTTTTCCAGATTTCATCTGAGGATATTTCCTTTTTCACCATAGCCCTCTAGGCGCTTCCAAATATCACTTTGCCAATTACACAAGAACTGTCTTAGCGAAAGGCTTCTTGAGGGGAAGGCTGTAATTCTGTGAGAAGATTTCACAGAACACAAAGAAGTTTCTCAGAAAGCTTCTTTCTCTTTGTTATCGGAGGATATTTCCTTTGACCCTATAATCTTCAAAGGGATCCGAAATATCTGTTCTCAGATTCCACAGAAATAAGGCTAGCAAAGAGATCCACGAAATACAGATGTAACTCTGTGAGATGAAATAACAGAACACTAAACAGTTTCTCAGAAAGCTTCTTTCCAGATTTCCTCTGAGGATATATCCTTTTTCACCATAGCCCTCTAGGGGCTTCCAAATATCACTTTGCCAATTCCACAAGAACTATCTTAGCGAAAGGCTTCTTGAGGGGAAAGCTGTAACTCTGTGAGATGATTTCACAGAACACAAAGAAGTTTCTAGAAAGCTTCTTTCTCTTTGTTATCGGAGGATATTTCCTTTGGCCCTATAGTCTTCAAAGGGATCAGAAATATCTGTTCTCAGATTCCACAGAAATAAGAGTAGCAAAGAGATCCACGAAATACAGATGTAACTCTGTGAGATGAATTAACAGAACACTAAGCAGTTTCTCAGAAAGCTTCTTTCCAGATTTCATCTGAGGATATTTCCTTTCTCACCGTAGCCCTCTATGGGCTTCCAAATATCACTTTGCCAATTCCACAAGAACTGTCTTAGCGAAAGGCTTCTTGAGGGGAAAGCTGTTACTCTGTGAGATGATTTCACAGAACACAAAGAAGTTTCTCATAAAGCATCTTATTCTTTGTTATCGGAGGATATTTCCTTTGGCCCTATAGTCTTCAAAGGGATTGGAAATATCTGTTCTCAGATTCCACAGAAATTAGGCTAGCAAAGAGATCCACGAAATACATATGTACTCTGTGAGATGAATTAACACAACACTAAAAGTTTCTCAGAAAGCTTCTTTCCAGATTTCATCTGAGGATATTTCCTTTTTCACCATAGCCCTCTATGGGCTTCCAAATATCACATTGCCAATTCCACAAGAACTGTCTAACGAAAGGCTTCTTGAGGGGAAAGCTGTAACTCTGTGAGATGATTTCACAGAACACAAAGAAGTTTCTCAGAAAGCTTCTTTCTCTTTGTTATCGGAGGGTATTTCCTTTGGCCCAATTGTCTTCTAAGGGATCCGAAATATCTGTTCTCAGATTCCACAGAAATAAGGCTAGCAAAGAGATCCACGAAATACAGATGTAACTCTGTGAGATGAATTTACGGAACACTAAGCAGTTTCTCAGAAAGCTTCTTTCCAGAATTCATCTGAGGATATTTAATTTTTCACCATAGCCCTCTATGGACGTCCAAATGTCACTTTGCCAATTCCACAAGAACTGTCTTAGCGAAAGGCTTCTTGAGGGGAAAGCTGTAACTCTGTGAGATGATTTCACAGAACACAAAGAAGTTTCTCAGAAAGCTTCTTTCTCTTTGTTTTCGGAGGATATTTCCTTTGGCCCTATAGTCTTCAAAGTGATCCGAAATATCTGTTCTCAGATTCCACAGAAATAAGGCTAGCAAAGAGATCCACGAAATACAGATGTAACTCTGTGAGATGAATTAACAGAACACTAAGATGTTTCTCAGAAAGCTTCTTTCCAGATTTCATCTGAGGATATTTCCTTTTTGACCATAGCCCTCTGTGCGCTTCCAAATATCACTTTGCCAATTCCACAAGAACTGTCTTAGCGAAAGGCTTCTTGAGGGGAAAGCTGTTACTCTGTGAGATGATTTCACAGAACACAAAGAAGTTTCTCATAAAGCTTCTTACTCTTCGATATCGGAGGATATTTCCTTTGGCCCTATAGTCTTCAAAGGGAATGGAAATATCTGTTCTCAGATTCCACAGAAATTAGGCTAGCAAAGAGATCCACGAAATACATATGTACTCTGTGAGATGAATTAACACAACACTAAAAGTTTCTCAGAAAGCTTCTTTCCAGATTTCATCTGAGGATATTTCCTTTTTCACCATAGCCCTCTATGGGCTTCCAAAAGTCACTTTGCCAATTCCACAAGAACTGTCTAACGAAAGGCTTCTTGAGGGGAAAGCTGTAACTCTGTGAGATGATTTCACAGAACACAAAGAAGTTTCTCAGAAAGCTTCTTTCTCTTTGTTTTCGGAGGATATTTCCTTTGGCCCTATAGTCTTCAAAGGGATCCGAAATATCTGTTCTCAGATTCCACAGAAATAAGGCTAGCAAAGAGATCCACGAAATACAGATGTAACTCTGTGAGATGAATTAACAGAACACTAAGATGTTTCTCAGAAAGCTTCTTTCCAGATTTCATCTGAGGATATTTCCTTTTTGACCATAGCCCTCTGTGCGCTTCCAAATATCACTTTGCCAATTCCACAAGAACTGTCTTAGCGAAAGGCTTCTTGAGGGGAAAGCTGTTACTCTGTGAGATGATTTCACAGAACACAAAGAAGTTTCTCATAAAGCTTCTTACTCTTTGATATCGGAGGATATTTCCTTTGGCCCTATAGTCTTCAAAGGGAATGGAAATATCTGTTCTCAGATTCCACAGAAATAAGGCTAGCAAAGAGATCCACGAAATACATATGTACTCTGTGAGATGAATTAACACAACACTAAAAGTTTCCCAGAAAGCTTCTTTCCAGATTTCATCTGAGGATATTTCCTTTTTCACCATAGCCCTCTATGGGCTTCCAAATATCACTTTGCCAATTCCACAAGAACTGTCTAACGAAAGGCTTCTTGAGGGGAAAGCAGTAACTCTGTGAGATGATTTCACAGAACACAAAGAAGTTTCTCAGAAAGCTTCTTTCTCTTTGTTATCAGAGGGTATTTCCTTTGGCCCAATTGTCTTCAAAGGGATCCGAAATATCTGTTCTCAGATTCCACAGAAATAAGGCTAGCAAAGAGATCCAAGAAATACAGATGTAACTCTCTCAGATGAATTTAAAGAACACTAAGCAGTTTCTCAGAAAGCTTCTTTCCAGATTTCATCTGAGGATATTTCCTTTTTCACCATAGACCCCTATGTGCTTCCAAATATCACTTTGCCAATTACACAAGAACTGTCTTAGCGAAAGGCTTCTTGAGGGGAAGGCTGTAACTCTGTGAGATGATTTCACAGAACACAAAGAAGTTTCTCAGAAATCTTCTTTCTCTTTGTTATCGGAGGATATTTCCTTTGGCCCTATAGTGTTCTAAGGGATCCGAAATATCTGTTCTCAGATTCCACAGAAATAAGGCTAGCAAAGAGATCCACGAAATACAGATGTAACTCTGTGAGATGAATTAACAGAACACTAAGCAGTTTCTCAGAAAGCTTCTTTCCAGATTTCATCTGAGGATATTTCCTTATTTAACATAGCCCTCAAGGGGCTTCCAAAAATCACTTTGCCAATTCCACAAGAACTGTCTTAGTGAAAGGCTTCTTGAGGGGAAAGCTGTAACCCTCAAAGAAGATTTCACAGAACACAAAGAAGTTTCTCAGAAAGCTTCTTTCTCTTTGTTATCGGAGGATATTTCCTTTGGCCCTATAGTCTTCAAAGGGATCCGAAATATCTGTTCTCAGATTCCACAGAAATAAGGCTAGCAAAGAGATCCACGAAATACAGATGTAACTCTGTGAGATGAATTAACAGAACACTAAGCAGTTTCTCAGAAAGCTTCTTTCCAGATTTCTTCTCAGGATATTTCCGTTTTCACCATAGCCCTTTATGGGCTTCCAAATATCACTTTGCCAATTCCACAAGAACTGTCTTAGCGAAAGGCTTCTTGAGGGGAAAGCTGTTACTCTGTGAGATGATTTCACAGAACACCAAGAAGTTTCTCATAAAGCTTCTTACTCTTTGTTATCGGAGGATATTTCCTTTGGCCCTATAGTCTTCAAAGGGATCCGAAATATCTGTTCTCAGTTTCCACAGAATTAAGGCTAGCGAAGAGATCCACGAAATACAGATGTAACTCTGTGAGATGAATTAACAGAACACTAAGCAGTTTCACAGAAAGCTTTTTTCCAGATTTCATCTGAGGATATTTCCTTTTTCACCATAGCCCTCTAGGCGCTTCCAAATATCACTTTGCCAATTACACAAGAACTGTCTTAGCGAAAGGCTTCTTGAGGGGAAGGCTGTAATTCTGTGAGATGATTTCACAGAACACAAAGAAGTTTCTCAGAAAGCTTCTTTCTCTTTGTTATCGGAGGATATTTCCTTTGACCCTATAATCTTCAAAGGGATCCGAAATATCTGTTCTCAGATTCCACAGAAATAAGGCTAGCAAAGAGATCCACGAAATACAGATGTAACTCTGTGAGATGAAATAACAGAACACTAAACAGTTTCTCAGAAAGCTTCTTTCCAGATTTCCTCTGAGGATATATCCTTTTTCACCATAGCCCTCTATGCGCTTCCAAATATCACTTTGCCAATTACACAAGAACTGTCTTAGCGAAAGGCTTCTTGAGGGGAAGGCTGTAACTCTGTGAGATGATTTCACAGAACACAAAGAAGTTTCTCAGAAAGATTCTTTCTCTTTGTTATCGGAGGATATTTCCTTTGGCCCTATATTCTTCAAAGGGATCCGAAATATCTGTTCTCAGATTCCACAGAAATAAGGCTAGCAAAGAGATCCACGAAATACAGATGTAACTCTGTGAGTTGAATTAACAGAACACTAAGAAGTTTCTCAGAAAGCTTCTTTCCAGATTTCATCTGAGGATATTTCCTTTTTGACCATAGCCCTCTATGCGCTTCCAAATATCACTTTGACAATTCCAAAAGAACTGTCTTAGCGAAAGGCTTCTTGAGGGGAAAGCTGTAACTCTGTGAGATGATTTCACAGAACACAAAGAAGTTTCTCAGAAAGCTTCTTTCTCTTTGTTATCGGAGGATATTTCCTTTGGCCCTATAGTCTTCAAAGGGATCCGAAATATCTGTTCTCAGATTCAATAGAAATAAGGCTAACAAAGAGATCCAAGAACTACAGATGTAACTGTGTTAGATGAATTAACAGAACACTAAGCAGTTTCTCAGAAAGCTTCTTTCTAGATTTCATCTGAGGATATTTTCTTTCTCACCATAGTCCTCTATGGGCTTCCAAATATCACTTTGCCAATTCCACAAGAACTGTCTTAAAGAAAGGCTTCTTGAGGGGAAAGCTATTACTTTGTGCGATGATTTCACAGAACACAAAGAAGTTTCTCATAAAGCTTCTTACTCTTTGTTATCGGAGGATATTTCCTTTGGCCCTATAGTCTTCAAAGGGATCCGAAATATCTGTTCTCAGATTCCACAGAAATAAGGCTAGCAAAGAGATCCAAGAAATACAGATGTAACTCTCTGAGATGAATTTACAGAACACTAAGCAGTTTCTCAGAAAGCTTCTTTCCAGATTTCATCTGAGGATATTTCCTTTTTCACCATAGCCCTCTGTGCGCTTCCAAATATCACTTTGCCAATTACACAAGAACTGTCTTAGCGAAAGGCTTCTTGAGGGGAAGGCTGTAACTCTGTGAGATGATTTCACAGAACACAAAGAAGTTCCTCAGAAAGCTTCTTTCTCTTTGTTATCGGAGGATATTTCCTTTGGCCGTATAGTGTTCTAAGGGATCCGAAATATCTGTTCTCAGATTCCACAGAAATAAGGCTAGCAAAGAGATCCACGAAATACAGATGTAACTCTGTGAGATGAACTAACAGAACACTTAGCAGTTTCTCAGAAAGCTTCTTTCCAGATTTCATCTGAGGATATTTAATTTTTCACCATAGCCCTCTAGGGGCTACCAAATATCACTTTGCCAATTCCACAAGAACTGTCTTAGCGAAAGGCTTCTTGAAGGGAAAGCTGTAACTCTGTGAGATGATTTCACAGAACACAAACAAGTTTCTAGAAAGCTTCTTTGTCTTTGTATCGGAGGATATTTCCTTTGGCCCTATAGTCTTCAAAGGGATCCGAAATATCTGTTCTCAGATTCCAGAGAAATAAGGCTACCAAGGAGATGCACGAAATACAGATGTAACTCTGTGAGATGAATTTACGGAACACTAAGCAGTTTCTCAGAAAGCTTCTTTCCAGATTTCATCTGTGGATATTTAATTTTTCACCATAGCCCTCTATGGACGTCCAAATATCACTTTGCCAATTCCACAAGGACTGTCTTAACGAAAGGCTTCTTGAGGGGAAAGCTGTAACACTGTGAGGTGATTTCACAGAACACAAAGAAGTTTCTCAGAAGGCTTCTTTCTCTTTGTTATCGGAGGATATTTCCTTTGGCCCTATAGTCTTCAAAGGGATCGAAAATATCTTTTCTCAGATTCCACAGAAATTAGGCTAGCAAAGAGATCCACGAAATACATATGTACTCTGTGAGATGAATTAACACAACACTAAAAGTTTCTCAGAAAGCTTCTTTCCAGATTTCATGTGAGGATATCTCCTTTTTCACCATAGCACTCTATGGGCTTCCAAATATCACTTTGCCAATTCCACAAGAACTGTCTAACGAAAGGCTTCTTGAGGGGAAACCTGTAACTCTGTGAGATGATTTCACAGAACACAAAGAAGTTTCTCAGAAAGCTTCTTTCTCTTTGTTATCGGAGGATATTTCCTTTGGCCCTATAGTGTTCTAAGGGATCCGAAATATCTGTTCTCAGATTCCACAGAAATAAGGCTAGCAAACAGATCCACGAAATACAGATGTAACTCTGTGAGATGAACTAACAGAACACTTAGCAGTTTCTCAGAAAGCTTTTTTCCAGATTTCATCTGTGGATATTTCCTTTTTCACCATAGCCCTCAAGGGGCTTCCAAATATCACTTTTCGAATTCCACAAGAACTATCTTAGCGAAAGGCTTCTTGAGGGGAGAGCAGTAACTCTGTGATATGATTACACAGAACACAAAGAAGTTTCTCAGAATGCTTCTTTCTCTTTGTTATCAGAGGATATTTCCTTTGGCCCTATATTCTTCAAAGGGATCCGAAATATCTGTTCTCAGATTCCACAGAAATAAGGCTAGCTAAGAGATCCACGAACTACAGATGTAACTCTGTGAGATGAATTAACAGAACACTAAGCAGTTTCTCAGAAAGCTTCTTTCCAGATTTCATCTGAGGATATTTCCTTTTTCACCATAGCCCTCTATGCGCTTGATAATATCACTTTGCCATTTCCAAAAGAACTGTCTTAGCGAAAAGCTTCTTGACGGGAAGGCTGTAACTCTGTGAGATGATTTCACAGAACACAAAGAAGTTTCTCAGAAAGCTTCTTTCTCTTTGTTATCGGAGATTACTTAATTTGGCCCTATAGTCTTCAAAGGGATCCGAAATATCTGTTCTCAGATTCCACAAAAATAAGGCTAGCAAAGACATCCACGAAATACAGATGTAACTCTGTGAGATGAATTAACAGAACACTAAGCAGTTTCTCAGAAAGCTTCTTTCCAGATTTCATCTGAGGATATTTCCTTTTTTACCATAGCCCTCAAGGGGCATCCAAAAATCACTTTGCCAATTCCATAAGAACTGTCTTAGTGAAAGGCTTCTTGAGGGGAAAGCTGTAACCCTCAAAGAAGATTTCACAGAACACAAAGAAGTTTCTCAGAAAGCTTCTTTCTCTTTGTTATCGGAGGATATTTCCTTTGGCCCTATAGTCTTCAAAGGGATCCGAAATATCTGTTCTCAGATTCCACAGAAATAAGGCTAGCAAAGAGATCCACGAAATACAGATGTAACTCTGTGAGATGAATTAACAGAACACTAAGCAGTTTCTCAGAAAGCTTCTTTCCAGATTTTTTCTCAGGATATTTCCGTTTTCACCATAGCCCTTTATGGGCTTCTAAATATCACTTTGCCAATTCCACAAGAACTGTCTTAGCGAAAGGCTTCTTGAGGGGAAAGCTGTTACTCTGTGAGATGATTTCACAGAACACCAAGAAGTTTCTCATAAAGCTTCTTACTCTTTGTTATCGGAGGATATTTCCTTTGGCCCTATAGTCTTCAAAGGGATCCGAAATATCTGTTCTCAGATTCCACAGAATTAAGGCTAGCGAAGAGATCCACGAAATACAGATGTAACTCTGTGAGATGAATTAACAGAACACTAAGCAGTTTCACAGAAAGCTTCTTTCCAGATTTCATCTGAGGATATTTCCTTTTTCACCATAGCCCTCTAGGCGCTTCCAAATATCACTTTGCCAATTACACAAGAACTGTCTTAGCGAAAGGCTTCTTGAGGGGAAGGCTGTAATTCTGTGAGATGATTTCACAGAACACAAAGAAGTTTCTCAGAAAGCTTCTTTCTCTTTGTTATCGGAGGATATTTCCTTTGACCCTATAATCTTCAAAGGGATCCGAAATATCTGTTCTCAGATTCCACAGAAATAAGGCTAGCAAAGAGATCCACGAAATACAGATGTAACTCTGTGAGATGAAATAACAGAACACTAAACAGTTTCTCAGAAAGCTACTTTCCAGATTTCCTCTGAGGATATATCCTTTTTCACCATAGCCCTCTAAGCGCTTCCAAATATCACTTTTCCAATTACACAAGAACTGTCTTAGCGAAAGGCTTCTTGAGGGGAAGGCTGTAACTCTGTGAGATGATTTCACAGAACACAAAGAAGTTTCTCAGAAAGATTCTTTCTCTTTGTTATCGGAGGATATTTCCTTTGGCCCTGTAGTCTTCAGAGGGATCCGAAATATCTGTTGTCACATTCCACAAAAATAAGGATAGCAAAGACATCCACGAAATACAGATGTAACTCTGTGAGATGAATTAACAGAACACTAAGCAGGTTTTCAGAAAACTTCTTTCCAGATTTCATCTGAGGATATTTCCTTTCTCACCATAGCCCTCTAAGGGCTTCCAAATATCACTTTGCCAATTCCACAAGAATTGTCTTAGCGAAAGGCTTCTTGAGGAGAAAGCTGTAACTCTGTGAGATGATTTCACAGAACACAAAGAAGTTTCTCAGAAAGCTTCTTTCTCTTTGTTATCGGAGGATATGTCCTTTGGCCCTATAGTCTTCTAAGGGATCCGAAATATCTGTTCTCAGATTCCACAGAAATAAGACTAGCAAAGAGATGCACGAAATACAGATGTAACTCTGTGAGATGAATTTACGGAACACTAAGCAGTTTCTCAGAAAGCTTCTTTCCAGATTTCATCTGAGGATATTTAATTTTTCACCATAACCCTCCATGGACGTCCAAATGTCAGTTTGCCAATTCCAGAAGAACTGTCTTAGCAAAAGGTTTCTAGAGGGGAAAGCTGTAACTCTGTGAGATGATTTCACACGGAGGATATTTCCTTTGGCCCTATAGTCTTCAAAGGGATCCGAATCATCTGTTCTCAGATTCCAGAGAAATAAGGTTGGCAAAGAGATCCACGAAATACCGATGTAACTCTGTGAGATGAATTAAAGGAACTCTAAGCAGTTTCTCAGAAAGGTTCTTTTCATATTTCCTCTGAGGATATTTCCTTTTTCACCATAGCCCTCTATAGGCTTCCAAATATCACTTTGCCAATTCCAGAAGAACTGTCTTAGCAAAAGGTTTCTAGAGGGGAAAGCTGTAACTTTTTGAGATGATTTCGCAGAACACAAAGAAGTTTCTCAGAAAGGTTCTTTCTCTTTGTTATCGGAGGATATTTCCTTTGGCACTATGGTCTTCAAAGGGATCCCATATATCTGTCCTCAGTTTCCACAGGAATAAGGAAAGCAAAGAGAGCCACGAAATACACATGTAACTCTGTGAGATGAATTAACAGAATACTAAGCAGATTCTCAGAAAGCTTGTTTCCAGATTTCATCTGAGGATATTTCCTTTTTCACCACAGCCCTCTATAGGCTTCCAAATATCACTTTGCCAATTCCACAAGAACTGTCTTAGCGAAAGGCTTACTGTGGGATAAGCTGTAACTCTGTGAGATGATTTCTCAGAACACAAAGAAGTTTTTCAGAACGCTTCCTTCTCTTTGTTTTGGGAGGATATTTCCTTTGGCCCTATAGTCTTCAAAGGGATCCGAAATATCTGTTCTCAGATTCCACAGATATAAGGCTAGCAAAGAGATCCATGAAATGCAGATGTAACTCTGTGAGATGAAAAAACAGAACACTAAGCAGTTTCTCACAAAACTTCTTTCCAGATTTCATCTGCGGATATTTTCTATTTCACTATAGCCCCCTATGGGCTTCAAAATATCACTTTGCCAGTAAAACAAAAACTGTCTTGGCGAAAGGCTTCTTGAGGGGAAAGCTGTAACTCTGTGAGATGATTTCACAGACACAAAGAAGTTTCTCAGAAAGCTTCTTTCTCTTTGTTATCGGAGGATATTTCCTTGGCCCTATAGTCTTCAAAGGGATCCGAAATATCTGTTCTCAGATTCCACAGAAATCAGGCTAGCAAAGAGATCCACGAAATACAGATGTAACTCTGTAAGATGAATTAATAGAACACTAAGCAGTTTCTCAGAATGCTTCTTTTCAGATTTAATCGGAGGATATTTCTTTTTTCACCATAGCCCTCTATGCGCTTCCAAATATCACTTTGCCAATTACACAAGAACTGTCTTAGCGAAAGGCTTCTTGAGAGGAAAGCTGTTACTCTGTGAGATGATTTCACAGAACACAAAGAAGTTTCTCAGAAAGCTTCTTTCTCTTTGTTATCGGAGGATATTGCCTTTGGCCCTGTAGTCTTCAAAGGGATACGAAATATCTGTTCTGAGATTCCACAGAAATAAGGCTAGCAAAGAGATCGACGAAATACAGATGTAACTCTGTGAGATGAACTCACAGAACACTAAGCAGTTTATCAGAAAGCTTCTTTCCAGATTTCATCTGAGGATATTTCCATTTTCACCGTAGCCCAATATGGGCTTCCAAATATCACTTTGTGAATTCCACCAGAACTGTCTTTGCGAAAGGCTTCTTGAGGGGAAAGCTGTAACTCTGTGAGATGATTTCACAGAATACAAAGAAGTTTCTCAGAAAGCTTCTTTCTCTTTCTTATCGGAGATTATTTCCTTTGGCCCTATAGTCTTCAAAGGGATCCGAAATGTCTGTTCTCAGATTCCACAGAAATAAGGCTAGCAAAGAGATGCACGAAATACAGATATAACTCTGTGAGATGAATTAACAGAACACTAAGCAGTTTCTCAGAAAGCTTCTTTCCAGATTTCATCTAGGATGTTTCGTTTTTCACCATTGACGTCTATGGACTTCCAAATATCACTTTGCCAATTCCACAAGAACTGTCTAAGCGAAAGGCTTCTTGAGGGGAAAGCTGTAAGTCTGTGAGACGATTTCACAGAACACAAAAAGTTTCTCAGAAACCTTCTTTCTCTTTGTTATCGGAGGATATTTTCTTTGGCCCTATATTCTTCAAAGGGATCAGAAATAACTGTTCTCAGATTCCAGAGAAATAAGGCTAGCAAAGAGATCCACGAAATACAGATGTAACTCTGTGAGATGAATTAACAGAATACAAAGAAGTTTCTCAGAAAGCTTCTTTCCAGATTTCATCTGAGGATATTCCTTTTTCACCATAGCCCTCAAGGGGCTTCCAAATATCACTTTGCCAATTCCACAAGAACTGTCTTAGCGAAAGGCTTCTTGAGGGGAAAGCTGTAACTCTGTGAGATGATTTCACAGAACACAAAGAAGTTTCTCAGAAATCTTCTTTCTCTTTGTTGTCGGAGGATATTGCCTTTGTCCCTATAGTCTTCAAAGGGATCCGAAATATCTGTTCTCAGATTCCACAGAAATAAGGCTAGCAAAGAGATCCACGAAATACAGATGTAACCCTGTGAGATGAATTAACAGAACACTATGCAGTTTCTCAGAAAGCTTCTTTCCAGATTTCATCTGAGGATATTTCCTTTTTCACCATAGCCCTCTATGGGCTTCCAAATATCACTTTGCCAGTACCACAAAAACTGTCTTGGCGAAAGGCTTCTTGAAGGGAAAACTGTAACTCTGTGAGATGATTTCACAGACACAAAGAAGTTTCTCAGAAAGCTTCTTGCTCTTTGTTATCGGAGGATATTTCCTTTGGCCCTATAGTCTTCAAAGGGATCCGAAATATCTGTTCTCAGATTCCACAGAAATAAGGCTAGCAAAGAGATCCACGAAATACAGATGTAACTCTGTGAGATGAATTAATAGAACACTAAGCAGTTTCTCAGAAAGCTTCTTTCCAGATTTCATCGGAGGATATTTCTTTTTTCACCATAGCCCTCTACGCGCTTCCAAATATCACTTTGCCAATTACACATGAACTGTCTTAGCGAAAGGCTTCTTGAGGGGAAAGCTGTTACTCTGTGAGATGATTTCACAGAACACAAAGAAGTTTCTCAGAAAGGTTCTTTCTCTTTGTTATCGGAGTATATTTCCATTGGCCCTATAGTCTTCAAAGGGATCCGAAATATCTGTTCTCAGATTCCACAGAAATTTGGCTAGCAAAGAGATCCAAGACATACAGATGTAACTCTCTGGGATGAATTCAGAGAACACTAAGCAGTTTCTCAGAAAGCTTCTTTCCAGATTTCATCGGAGGATATTTCCTTTTTCACCATAGCCCTCTATGCGCTTCCAAATATCACTTGCCAATTCCACAAGAACTGTCTTATCGAAAGGCTTCTTGAGGGGAAAGCTGTTACTCTGTGAGATGATTTCACAGAACACAAAGAAGTTTCTCAGAAAGCTTCTTTCTCTTTGTATCAGAGGATATTTCCTTTGGCCCTATAGTCTTCAAAGCGATCCGAAATATCTGTTCTCAGATTCCACAGAAACAAGGCTATCAAAGAGATCCACGAAATACATATATACTCTGTGAGATGAATTAACAGAACACTAAGCAGTTTATCAGAAAGCTTCTTTCCAGATTTCATCTGAGGATATTTCCTTTTTCACCATAGCCCTCTATGGGCTTCCAAATATCACTTTGCCAATTCCACAAGAACTGTCTTAGCGAAAGGCTTCTTGAGGGGAAAGCTGTAATTCTGTGAGATGATTTCACAGAACACAAAGAAGTTTCTCAGAAAGTTTCTTTCTCTTTGTTATCGGAGGATATTTCCTTTGGCCCTATTGTCTTCTAAGGGATCCGAAATATCCGTTCCCATATTCCACAGAAAGAAGGCTAGCAAAGTGATCCACAAAATACAGATGTAACTCTGTGAGATGAATTAACAGAACACTAAGCAATTTCTCAGAAAGCTTCTTTCCAGATTTTTTCTGAGGATATTTCCTTTTTCACCGTAGCCCTCTATAGGCTTCCAAATATCACTTTGCCAATTCCACAGGAACTTTCTTAGCGAAAGGCTTCTTGAGGGGAAAGCTGTAACTGTTTGTGATGATTTCGCAGAACACAAAGAAGTTTCTCAGAAAGCTGCTTTCTCTTTGTTATCGGAGGATATTTCCTTTGGCCCTATAGTCTTCAAAGGGATCCGAAATATCTTTTCTCAGATTCCACAGAAATAAGGCTAGAAAAGAGATCCACGAAATACACATGTAACTCTGTGTGTGGAAGTCACATATCAGAGAGCAGTTTCTCAGAAGGCTTCTTTCCAGATTTCATCTGAGGATATTTTCTTTTTCACCATAGCCCACAAAGGGCTACCAGATATCACTTTGCCAATTCCACAAGAACTGTCTTAGCGATAGGCTTCTTGAGGGGAAAGCTGTAACTCTGTGAGATGATTTCACAGAACACAAAGAAGTTTCTCAGAAAGCTTCTTTCTCTTCGTTAACGCAGGATATTTCCTTTGGTCCTATAGTCTTCAAAGGGATCCGAAACATCTGTTCTCAGATTCCACAGAAATAATTCTAGCAAAGAGATCCACGAAATACAGGTGTAACTCTGTGAGATGAATTAACAGAACACTAAGCAGTATCTCAGAAAGCTTCTTTACAGATTTCATCTGAGGATATTTCCTTTTTCACCATAGCCCTCTATGGGCTTCCAAATATCACTTTACCAATTCCACAAAAATTGTCTTAGCAAAAGGCTTCTTGAGAGGAAAGCTGTAACTCTGTGAGATGATTTCACAGAACACAAAGAAGTTTCTCAGAAAGCTTCTTTCTCTTTGTTAACGCAGGATATTTCCTTTGGCCCTATAGTCTTCAAAGGGATCCGAAATATCTGTTCTCAGATTCCACAGAAATAAGGCTAGCAAAGAGATCCAGGACATACAGATGTAACTCTGTGAGACGAATTAACGGAACACTAAGCAGTTTCTCAGAAAGCTTCTTTCCAGATTTCATCTGAGGATATTTCCTTTTTCACCATAGCCCTCTATGGGCTTCCAAATATCGCTTTGCCAATTCCACAAGAACTGTCTTACCGGAAGGCTTCTTGAGGGGAAAGCTGTAACTCTGTGAGATGATTTCACAGAACACAAAGAGTTTCTCAGAAAGCTTCTTTCTCGTTGTTACCGGAGGATATATCCTTTGGCCCTATAGTCTTCAAAGGGATCCGAAACATCTGTTCTCATATTCCACAGAAATAAGGCTAGCAAAGAGATCCACAAAATACAAATGAAACTCTGTGAGATGAATTAACAGAACACTGAGCAGTTTCTCAGAAAGCTTCTTTCCAGATTTCATCTGAGGATATTTTCTTTTTCACCATAGCCCTCTATGGGCTTCCACATATCACTTTACCAATTCCCCAAGAACTGTCTTAGCGAAAGACTTCTTGAGGGGAAAGCTGTAACTTTGTACGATGATTTCACAGAACACAAAGAAGTTTCTCAGAAAGATTCTTTCTCTTTGTTATCGGAGGATATTTCCTTTGGCCCTATAGTCTTCAAAGGGATCCGAAATATCTGTTCTCAGATACCACAGAAATAAGGCTAGCAATGAGATCCACGAAACACAGATGTAACTCCGTGAGATGAATTAACAGAACACTAAGCAGTTTCTCAGAAAGCTTATTTCCAGATTTCATCTGAGGATATTTTCTTTTTCACCATAGCCTCTATGGGCTTCCAAATATCACTTTGCCACTTCCACAAGAACTGTCTTAGCGAAATGCTTCTTGAGGGGAAAGTTGTAACTCTGTGAGATGATTTCGCAGAACACAAAGAAGTTTCTCAGACAGTTTCTTTCTCGTTGTTAACGGAGGATATTTCCTTTGGCCCTATAGTCTTCAATGCGATCCGAAACATCTGTTCTCAGATTCCACAGAAATAAGGCTATCAAACAGATCAACGAAATACAGATGTAACTCTGTGAGATGAATTAACAGAACACTAAGCAGTTTCCCAGAAAGCTTCTTTCCAGATTTCACCTGAGGATATTTCCTTTTTCACCATAGCCCTCTATGGGCTTCCAAATATCACTTTCCCAATTCCACAAGAACTGTCTTAGCAAACGTTTCTTGAGGGGTAAGCTGTATCTCTGTGAGATGATTTCAAAGAACACAAAGAAGATTCTCAGAAAGCTTCTTTCTCTTTGTTATGGGAGGATAATTCCTTTGGCCCTAGAGTCTTCCAAGGGATCCGAAATATCTGTTCTCAGATTCCACAGAAAGAAGGCTAGCAAAGAGATCCACGAAATACAGATGTAACTCTGTGAGATGAATTAACAGAACACTAAGCAGTTTCTCAGAAGGCTTCTTTCTCTTTGTTATCGGAGGATATTTCCTTTGGCCCTATAGTATTCAAACGAATCCGAAATATCTGTTCTCAGATTCCACAGAAATAAGGCTGGCAAAGAGATCCACGAAATACAGATGTAACTCTGTGAGATGAATTAACAGAACACTGAGCAGTTTCTCAGAAAGCTTCTTTCCAGATTTCATCAGAGGATATTTCCTTTTTCAACGTAGCCGTCTGTAGGCTTCCAAATATAACTTTGCCAATTCCACAAGAACTGTCTTAGCGAAAGGCTTCTTGAGGGGTAAGCTGTAACTCTGTGAGATGATTTCACAGAACACAAAGAAGTTTCTCAGAAAGCTTCGTTCTCTTTGTTATCGTAGGTTATTTCCTTTGGCCCTGTAGTCTTCAAAGGGATGCAAAATATCTGTTCTGAGATTCCACAGAAATAAGGCTAGAAAAGAGATCCACAAAATACAGATGTAACTCTGTGAGACAAATGAACAGAACAGTAAGCAGTTTCTCGGAAAGCTTCTTTCCAGATTTCATCTGAGGATATTTCCTTTTTCACCATAGCCCTCTATGGGCTTCCAAATATCACATTGCCATTTCCACATGAACTGTCTTAGCGAACGGCTTCTTGAGGGGAAAGCTGTAACTCTGTGAGATGATTTCACAGAACACAAAGAAGTTTATCAGAAAGCTTCTTTCTCTTTGTTATCGGAGGATATTTCCTCTGGTCCTATAGTCTTCAACGTGTTCCGAAATATCTGTTCTCAGATTCCACAGAAATAAGGCTAGCAAAGAGATCCACGAAATACAGATGTAACTCTGTGAGAAAATTAACAGAACACTGAGCAGTTTCTCAGAAAGCTTCTTTTCAGATTTCATCTGAGGATATTTCCTTTTTCACCATAGCCCACTATGGGCTTCCAAATATCACTTTGCCAATTCCAAAAGAAGTGTCTTAGCGAAAGGCTTCTTGAGTGGAAAGCTGTAACTCTGTGAGATGATTTAACAGAACACAAAGAAGTTTCTCAGAAAGCTTCTTTCTCTTTGTTATCGGAGGATATTTCCTCTGGTCCTATAGTCTTCAACGTGTTCCGAAATATCTGTTCTCAGATTCCACAGAAATAAGGCTAGCAAAGAGATCCACGAAATACAGAAGTAACGCTGTGAGATAAATTAACACAACACTGAGCAGTTTCTCAGAAAACTTCTTTCCAGATTTCATCTGAGGATATTTCCTTTTTCACCATAGCCCTCTATAGGCTTCCAAATATCACTTTGCCAATTCCAGAAGAACTGTCTTAGCAAAAGGCTTCTAGAGGGGAAAGCTGTAACTTTTTGAGATGATTTCGCAGAACACAAAGAAGTTTCTCAGAAAGGTTCTTTCTCTTTGTTATCGGAGGATATTTCCTTTGGCACTATGGTCTTCAAAGGGATCCCATATATCTGTCCTCAGTTTCCACAGAAATAAGGAAAGCAAAGAGAGCCACGAAATACACATGTAACTCTGTGAGATGAATTAACAGAACATTAAGCAGATTCTCAGAAAGCTTGTTTCCAGATTTCATCTGAGGATATTTCCTTTTTCACCACAGCCCTCTATAGGCTTCCAGATATCACTTTGCCAATTCCACAAGAACTGTCTTAGCGAAAGGCTTACTGAGGGATAAGCTGTAACTCTGTGAGATGATTTCTCAGAACACAAAGAAGTTTTTCAGAACGCTTCCTTCTCTTTGTTTTGGGAGGATATTTCCTTTGGCCCTATAGTCTTCAAAGGGATCCGAAATATCTGTTCTCAGATTCCACAGAAATAAGGCTAGCAAAGAGATTAACGAAATACAGATGTAACTCTGTGAGTGGAAGTCACATATCACAGAGCAGTTTCTCAGAAAGCTTCTTTCCAGATTACATCTTAGGATATTTCCTTTTTCACCTTAGCCCTCTATATGCTTCCAAATATCATTTTGCCAATTCCACAAGAACTGTCTTAGCGAAAGGCTTCTAGAATGGAAAGCTGTAACTCTGTGAGATGATTTCACAGAACACAAAGAAGTTTCTCAGAAACTTCTTTCTCTTTGTTATCGGAGGATATTTCCTTTGGCCCTATAGTCTTCAAAGGGATCCGAAATATCTGTTCTCAGATTCCGCAGAAATAAGGCTAGCAAAGAGATCCACGAAATACAGATGTAACTCTGTGAGTTGAATTAACAGAACACAAAGCAGTTTCTCAGATAGCTTCTTTCAGATTTCATTTGAGGATATTTCCTTTTTCACCGAAGCCCTCTATGGGTTTCCAAATATCACTTTGCCAATTCCACAAGAACTGTCTTAGCGAAAGACTTCTTGAGGGAAAGCTGTAACTCTGTGAGATGATTTCACAGAAAACAAAGAAGTTTCTCACAAAGCTTCTTTCTCTTTGTTATCGGAGGATATTTCCTTTGGCCCTATAGTCTTCAAAGGGATCCGAAGTATGTGTTCTCAGATTCCACAGAAATAAGGCTAGCAAAGAGATGCACGAAATATAGATGTAACTCTGTGAGATGAATTAACAGAACACTAAGCAGTTTCTCAGAAAGCTTCTTTCCAGGTTTCATCTGAGGATATTTACTTTTTCACCATAGCCCTCTATGGGCTTCCAAATATCACTTTGCCAATTCCACAAGAAGTGTCTTAGCGAAACGTTTCTTGAGGAGTAAGCTGTAACTCTGTGACATGATTTTAAAGAACACAAAGAAGTTTCTCGGAAAGCTTCTTTCTCTTTGTTATGGGAGGATATTTCCTTTGGCCCTATATTCTTCAAAGGGATCCGAAATATGTGTTCTCAGATTCCACAGAAATAAGGCTAGCAAAGAGATCCACGAAATACAGATGTAACTCTGTGAGATGAATTAACAGAACACTAAGAAGTCTCAGAAAGCTTCTTTCCAGATTTCATCTGAGGATATTTCCTTTTTCACCGTAGACCTCTATAGGCTTCCAAATATCACTTTGCCAATTTCACAAGAACTGTTTTAGCGAATGGCTTCTTGAGGGGAAAGCTGTAAATCTGCGAGATGATTTCACAGAACACAAAGAAGTTTCTCAGAAAGCTTCTTTCTCTTTGTTATCGGAGGGTATTTCCTTTGGTCCTATAGTCTTCAAAGTGATCCGAAATATCTGTTCTCAGATTCCATAGAAATAAGGCTAGCAAAGAGATCCACGAAATACAGATGCAACTCTGTGAGATGAATTAACAGAACACTGAGCAGTTTCTCAGAAAACTTCTTTCCATATTTCATCTGAGGATATTTCCTTTTTCACCATAGCCCTCTATAGGCTTCCAAATATCACTTTGCCAATTCCACAAGACCTGTCTTAGCAAAAGGCTTCTTGAGGGGAAAGCTGTAACTTTTTGAGATGATTTCGCAGAACACAAAGAAGTTTCTCAGAAAGCTTTTTCTCTTTGTTATCGGAGAATATTTCCTTTGGCACTATAGTCTTCAAAGGGATCCCATATATCTGTCCTCAGTTTCCACAGCAATAAGGAAAGCAAAGAGATCCACGAAATACACATGTAACTCTGTGAGATGAATTAACAGAACACTAAGCAAATTCTCAGAAAGCTTGTTTCCAGATTTCATCTGAGGATATTCCCTTTTCCACCGTAGCCCTCTGTGGGCTTCGAAATATCACTTCACTAATTCCACAAGAACTGTCTTCCCGAAAGGCTTCTTGAGGGGAGCTGTAAATCTGTGAGATGATTTCACAGAACACAAGGAAGGTTCTCAGAAAGCTTCTTTCTCTTTGTTATCGCAGGATATTTCCTTTGGCCCTATAGTCTTCAAAGGGATCCGAAATATCTGTTCTCAGATTCCACAGAAATAAGGCTAGCAAAGAGATCCACGAAATACAGATGTAACTCTGTGAGATGAATTAACAGAACACTGAGCAGTTTCCAAGAAAGCTTCTTTTCAGATTTCATATGAGGATATTTCCTTTTTCACCATAGAACAATGGGCTTCCGAATATCACATTGCCAATTCCACATGAACTGACTTAGCGAAAGGCTTCTTGAGGGGAAAGCTGTAACTCTGTGAGGTGGTTTCACAGAACACAAAGAAGTTTCTCAGAAAGCTTCTTTCTCTTTGTTATCGGAGGATATTTCCTTTGGCCCTATAGTCTTCAAAGGGATCCGAAATATCTGTTTTCAGATTCCACAGAAATAAGGCTTGCAAAGAGATCCACGAAATACAGATGTAACTCAGTGAGATGAATTAACAGAACACTAAGCAGTTTTTTCAGAAAGCTTCTTTCCAGATTTCATCTGAGGATATTTCCTTTTTCGCCATAGCCCTCTATGGGCTTCGAAATATCACTTTGCTAATTCCACAAGAACTGTCTTACCGAAAGGCTTCTTGAGGGAGGCTGTAACTCTGTGAGATGATTTCACAGAAAACAAGGAAGTTTCTCAGAAATCTTCTTTCTCTTTGTTATCGGAGGATATTTCCTTTGGCCCTATTGTCTTCAAAGGGATCCGAAATATCTGTTCTCAGATTCCACAGAAATAAGGCTAGCAAGGAGATCCACGAAATACAGATGTAACTCTGTGAGCTGAATTAACAGAACACTAAGCATTTTCTCAGAAAGCTTCTTTCGAGATTTCATTTGAGGATATTTCCTTTTTCACCATGGCCATTTTGGGGCTTCCAAATATCACTTTGCTAATTCCACAAGAACTGTCTTAGCGAAAGGCCTCTTGAGGGGGAAGCTGTAACTCTATGAGATGATTTCACAGAACACAAGGAAGGTTCTCAGAAAGCTTCTTTCTCTTTGTTATCGGAGGATATTTCCTTTGGCCCAATAGTCTTCAAATGGATCCGAAATATCTGTTCTCAGATTCCACAGAAATAAGGCTAGCAAAGAGATCCACGAAATACAGATGTAACCCTGTGAGATGAATTAACAGAACACTGAGCAGTTTCTCAGAAAGCTTCTTTCCAGATTTCATCTGAGGATATTTCCTTTTTCACCATAGCCCTCTATGGGCTTCGAAATATCACTTTGACAATTCCACAAGAACTGTCTTATCGAAAGGCTTCTTGAGGGGTAAGCTTAACTCTGTGAGATGATTTCACAGAACACAAAGAAGTTTCTCCCAAAGCTTCTTTCTCTTTGTTATTGGAGGGTATTTCCTTTGGCCCTATAGTCTTCAAAGGGATCCAAAATATCTATTCTCAGATTCCACAGAAATAAGGTTAGCAAAGAGATCCACGAAACACAGATGTAACTCTGTGAGATGAATTAACAGAACACTGAACAGTTTCTCAGAAAATTTCTTTCAAGTTTTCATCTGAGCATATTTCCTTTCTCACCAAAGCCCTCTATGGGATTCCGAATATCACTTTGCCAATTCCACAAGAACTGTCTTAGCGAAAGGCTTCTTGAGGGGAAAGCTGTAAATCTGTGAGATGATTTCACAGAACTCAAAGAAGTTCCTGAGAAAGCTTCTTCCTCTTTTTTTATCGGAGTATATTTCCCTTGGCCCTATAGTCTTCAAAAGTATCAGATATATCTGTCCTCAGATTCCACAGAAATAAGGCTACCAAAGAGATCTACGAAATACAGATGTAACTCTGTGAGATGAATTAACAGAACACTGAGCAGTTTCCAAGAAAGCTTCTTTTCAGATTTCATATGAGGATATTTCCTTTTTCACCACAGCTCTCTATGGGCTTCCAAATATCACTTTGCCAATTCCACAAGAACTGTCTTAGCGAAAGACTTCTTGAGGGGAAAGCTGTAACACTGTGAGATGGTTTCACAGAACACAAAGAAGTTTCTCAGAAACCTTCTTTCTCTTTGTTATCGGAGGATATTTCCTTTGGCCCTATAGTCTTCAAAGGGATCCGAAATATCTGTTTTCAGATTCCACAGAAATAGGGCTTGCAATGAGATCCACGAAATACAAATGTAACTCAGTGAGATGAATTAACAGAACACTAAGCAGTTTTTTCAGATAGCTTCTTTCCAGATTTCATCTGAGGATATTTCCTTTTTCACCATAGCCCTCTATGGGCTTCGAAATATCACTTTGCTAATTCCACAAGAACTGTCTTACCGAAAGGCTTCTTGAGGGAAGCTGTGACGCTGTGGGATGATTTCACAGAACACAAGGAAGGGTCTCAGAAATCTTCTTTCTCTTTGTTATCGGAGGATATTTCCTTTGGCCCTATTGTCTTCAAAGGGATCCGAAGTATCTGTTCTCAGATTCCACAGAAATAAGGCTAGCAAAGAGATCCACGAAATACAGATGTAACTCTGTGAGCTGAATTAACAGAACACTAAGCATTTTCTCAGAACTTCTTTCGAGATTTCATTTGAGGATATTTCCTTTTTCACCATGGCCATTTTGGGGCTTCCAAATATCACTTTGCCAATTCCACAGGAACTGTCTTAGCGAAAGGCTTCTTGAGGGGAAAGCTGTAACTCTGTGAGATGATTTCAGAGAACACAAAGAAGTTTCTCAGAAAGCTTCTTTCTCTTTGTTATCGGAGGATATTTCCTTTGGCCCTATAGCCTTCAAAGGGATCCGAAATATCTGTTTTCAGATTCCACAGAAATAAGGCTTGCAAAGAGATCCACGAAATACAGATGTAACTCAGTCAGATGAATTAACAGAACACTAAGCAGTTTTTTCAGAAAGCTTCTTTCCAGATTTCATCTGAGGATATTTCCTTTTTCACCATAGCCCTCTATGGGCTTCGAAATATCACTTTGCGAATTCCACAAGAACTGTCTTACCGAAAGGCTTCTTGAGGGAAGCTGTAACTCTGTGAGATGATTTCACAGAACACAAGGAAGGTTCTCAGAAAGCTTCTTTCTCTTTGTTATCGGAGGATATTTCCTTTGGCCCTATAGTCTTCAAAGGGATCCGAAATATATGTTCTCAGATTCCACAGAAATAAGACTAGCAAAGAGATCCAGGAAATACAGATGTAACTCTGTGAGATGAATTAACAGAACACTGAGCAGTTTCTCAGAAAGCCTCTTTCCAGATTTCATCTGAGGATATTTCCTTTTTCACCATAGCCCTCTATGGGCTTCGAAATATCTCTTTGACAATTCCACAAGAACTGTCTTATCGAAAGGATTCTTGAGGGGTAAGCTTAACTCTGTGAGATGATCTCACAGAAGACAAAGAAGTTTCTCAGAAAGCTTCTTTCTCTTTGTTAACGGAGGATATTTCCTTTGGAACTGTAGTCTTCAAAGGGATCCGAAATATCTGTTCTCAGATTCCACAGAAATAAGGCTAGCAAAGAGATGCACGAAATACAGATGTAACTCTGTGAGATGAATTAACAGAACACTGAGTAGTTTGCAAGAAAGCTTCTTTTCAGATTTCATCTGAGGATATTTCCTTTTTCACCATAGAACTATGGGCTTCCAAATATCATTTTGCCAATTCCACAAGAACTGTCTTAGCGATAGGCTTCTTGGGGGGAAAGCTGTATCTCTGTGACATGATTTCACTGAACACAAAGAAGTTTCTCCGAAAGCTTCTTTCTCTTTGTTATCGGAGGATATTTCCTTAGGCCCTATAGTCTTCAAAGGGATCCGAAATATGTATTCTCAGATTCCACAGAAATAAGGCTAGCAAAGAGATCCACGAAATACAGATGTAACTCTGTGAGATGAATTAACAGAACACTGAACAGTTTCTCAGAAAACTTCTTTCCAGATTTCATCTGACTATATTTCCTTTCTCACCAAAGCCCTCTATGGGCTTCCGAATATCACTTTGCCAATTCCACAAGAACTGTCTTAGCGAATGGCTTCTTGAGGGGAAAGCTGTAAATCTGTGAGATGATTTCACAGAACACAAAGAAGTTCCTCAGAAAGCTTCTTCCTCTTTTTTTCGGAGGATATTTCCATTGGACCTATTGTCTTCAAAGGGATCCGAAATATCTGTTCTCAGATTACACAGAAATAAGGCTAGCAAAGAGATCCACGAAATACAGATGTGTCACTGTGAGATTAATTAACAGAACACTGAGCAGTTTCTCAGAAAGCTTCTTTCCAGATTTCATCTGAGGATACTTCCTTTTTCACCGTAGCCCTCTACGGGCTTCCAAATATCACTTTGCCAATTCCACAAGAACTATCTTAGCGAAAGAATTCTTGAGGGGAAAGCTGTAAATCTGTGAGATAATTTCACAGAACACAAAGAAGTTTCTCCGAAAGCTTCTTTTTCTTTATTATCGGAGGATATTTCCTTTGGCCCTATAGTTTTCAAAGGGATCCGAAATATCTATTCTCAGATTCCACAGAAATAAGGCTAGCAAAGAGATCCACCAAACACAGATGTAACTCTGTGAGATGAATTAACAGAACACTGAACAGTTTCTCATAAAATTTCTTTCCACATTTCATCTGAGTATATTTCCTTTCTCACCAAAGCCCTCTATGGCCTTCCGAATATCACATTGCCAATTCCACATGAACTGTCTTAGCGAAACGCTTCTTGAGGGGAAAGCTGTAAATCTGTGAGATGATTTCACAGAACACAAAGAAGTTCCTCAGAAAGCTTCTTCCTCTTTTTTATCGGAGTATATTTCCCTTGGCCCTATAGTCTTCAAAGGGATCAGATATATCTGTCCTCAGATTCCACAGAAATAAAGCTAACAAAGAGATCTACGAAATACAGATGTAACTCTTTGAGAAGAATTAACAGAACACTAAGCAGTTTCTCAGAAAGCTTGTTTCCAGATTTCATCTGAGGATATTTCCTTTTTCACCACAGCCCTCTATGGGCTTCCAAATATCACTTTGCCAATTCCACAAGAACTGTCTTAGCGAAAGACTTCTTGAGGGGAAAGCTGTAACTCTGTGAGATGGTTTCACAGAACACAAAGAAGTTTCTCAGAAAGCTTCTTTCTCTTTGTTATCGGAGGATATTTCCTTTGGCCCTATAGTCTTCAAAGGGATCCGAAATATCTGTTTTCAGATTCCACAGAAATAAGGCTTGCAAAGAGATCCACGAAATACAGATGTAACACAGTGAGATGAATTAACAGAACACTTAGCAGTTTTTTCAGAAAGCTTCTTTCCAGATTTCATCTGAGGATATTTCCTTTTTCGCCATAGCCCTCTATGGGCTTCGAAATATCACTTTGCTAATTCCACAAGAACTGTCTTACCGAAAGGCTTCTTGAGGGAGGCTGTAACTCTGTGAGATGATTTCACAGAACACAAGGAACTTTCTCAGAAATCTTCTTTCTCTTTGTTATCGGAGGATATTTCCTGTGGCCCTATTGTCTTCAAAGGGATCCGAAATATCTGTTCTCAGATTCCACAGAAATAAGGCTAGCAAGGAGATCCACGAAATACAGATGTAACTCTGTGAGCTGAATTAACAGAACACTAAGCATTTTCTCAGAAAGCTTCTTTCGAGATTTCATTTGAGGATATTTCCTTTTTCACCATGGCCATTTTGGGGCTTCCAAATATCACTTTGCTAATTCCACAAGAACTGTCTTAGCGAAAGGCTTCTTGAGGGGAAAGCTGTAACTCTGTGAGATGATTTCACAGAACACAAGGAAGGTTCTCAGAAAGCTTCTTTCTCTTTGTTATCGGAGGATATTTCCTTTGGCCCTATAGTCTTCAAAGGGATCCGAAATATCTGTTTTCAGATTCCACAGAAATAAGGCTTGCAAAGAGATCCACGAAATACAGATGTAACTCAGTGAGATGAATTAACAGAACACTAAGCAGTTTTTTCAGAAAGCTTCTTTCCAGATTTCATCTGAGGATATTTCCTTTTTCACCATAGCCCTCTATGGGCTTCGAAATATCACTTTGCGAATTCCACAAGAACTGTCTTACCGAAAGGCTTCTTGAGGGAAGCTGTAACTCTGTGAGATGATTTCCCAGAACACAAGGAAGGTTTCAGAAATCTTCTTTCTGTTTGTTATCGGAGGATATTTCCTTTGGCCCTATTGTCTTCAAAGGGTTCCGAAATATCTGTTCTCAGATTCCACAGAAATAAGGCTAGCAAAGAAATCCACGAAATACAGATTTAACTCTGTGAGCTGAATTAACAGAACACTAAGCATTTTCTCAGAAAGCTTCTTTCGAGATTTCATTTGAGGATATTTCCTTTTTCACCATGGCCATTTTGGGGCTTCCAAATATCACTTTGCCAATTCCACAAGAAATGTCTTAGCGAAAGGCTTCTTGAGGGGAAAGCTGTAACTCTGTGAGATGATTTCACAGAACACAAAGAAGTTTCTCAGAAAGCTTCTTTCTCTTTGTTATCGGAGGATATTTCCTTTGGTTCTATTGTCTTCTAAGGGATCCGAAATATCTCTTCTCAGATTCCACAGAAATAAGGCTAGCAAAGAGATCCACGAAATACAGATGTAACTCTGTGAGATTAATTAACAGAATACTGAGCAGTTTCTCAGAAAACTTCTTTCCAGATTTCATCTGAGGATATTTCCTTTTTCAACGTAGCCCTCTACGGGCTTCCAAATACCACTTTTCCAATTCCACAAGAAATGTCTTAGCGAAAGACTTCTTGAGGGGAAAGGTGTAACTCTGTGAGGTGATTTCACAGAACACAAAGAAGTTTCTCAGAAAGCTTCTTTCTCTTTCTTATCGGAGGATATTTCCTGTGGCCCTATAGTCTTCAAAGGGATAAGAAATATCTGTTCTCAGTTTCCACAGAAATAAGGCTAGCAAACAGTTCCACGAAATACAGATGTAACTCTGTAAGATGAATTAACAGAACACTGAGCAGTTTCTCAGAAATCTTCTTCCCAGATTTAATCTGAGGATATTTCCTTTTTTATCATTGCCCTCTATGGGCTTCCAAATATCACTTTGCCAATTCCACAAGAACTGTCTTAGCGATAGGCTTCTTGAGGGGAAAGCTGAATCTCTGTGAGATGATTTCACAGAACACAAAGAAGTTTCTCCGAAAACTTCTTTCTCTTTGTTATCGGAGTGTATTTCCTTTGGCCCTATAGTCTTCAAAGGGATACGAAATATCTATTCTCAGATTCCACAGAAATAAGGCTAGCAAAGAGATCCACGAACTACAGATGTAACTCTGTGAGATGAATTAACAGAACACTGAGTAGTTTGCAAGAAAGCTTCTTTTCAGATTTCATCTGAGGATATTTCCTTTTTCACCATAGAACTATGGGCTTCCAAATATCATTTTGCCAATTCCACAAGAACTGTCTTAGCGATAGGCTTCTTGGGGGGAAAGCTGTATCTCTGTGACATGATTTCACTGAACACAAAGAAGTTTCTCCGAAAGCTTCTTTCTCTTTGTTATCGGAGGATATTTCCTTAGGCCCTATAGTCTTCAAAGGGATCCGAAATATGTATTCTCAGATTCCACAGAAATAAGGCTAGCAAAGAGATCCACGAAATACAGATGTAACTCTGTGAGATGAATTAACAGAACACTGAACAGTTTCTCAGAAAACTTCTTTCCAGATTTCATCTGACTATATTTCCTTTCTCACCAAAGCCCTCTATGGGCTTCCGAATATCACTTTGCCAATTCCACAAGAACTGTCTTAGCGAAAGGCTTCTTGAGGGGAAAGCTGTAAATCTCTGAGATGATTTCACAGAACACAAAGAAGTTCCTCAGAAAGCTTCTTCCTCTTTTTTTCGGAGGATATTTCCATTGGACCTATTGTCATCAAAGGGATCAGAAATATCTGTTCTCAGATTCCACAGAAATAAGGCTAGCAAAGAGATCCACGAAATACAGATGTAACTCTGTGAGATGAATTAACAGAACACTGAGAAGTTTCTCAGAAAGCTTCTTTTCAGATTTCATCGGAGGATACTTCCTTTTTCACCATGGCGCACTATGGGCTTCCAAATATCACTTTGTCAATTCCACAAGAACTGTCTTAGCGAAAGGCTTCTTGAGGGGAAAGCTTTAACTCTGTGAGGTGATTTCACAGAACACAAAGAAGTTTCTCAGAAAGCTTTTTTCTCTTTGTTATCGGAGGATATTTCCTTTGGCCCTATAGTCTTCAAAGTGATCAGAAATATCAGTTCTCGGATTCCACAGAAAAAAGGCTAGCAAAGAGATCCACGAAATAGAGATGTAACTCTGTGAGATGAATTAACAGAACACTGAGCAGTTTCTTCGAAAAATTCTTTCCAGATTTCATCTGAGGATATTTCCTTTTTCACCGTAGCTCTCTATAGGCTTCCAAATATCACTTTGCCAATTCCGCAAGAACTGCCTTAGCGAAAGACTTCTTGAGGGGAAAGCTGTATCTTTTTGAGATGATTTCGCAGTACACAAAGAAGTTTCTCAGAAAGCTTCTTTCTCTTTGATATCGGAGGATATTTCCTTTGGCCCTATAGTCTTCAATAGGATCCCATATATCTGTTCTCAGTTTCCACCGAAATAAGTCTAGCAAAGAGATCCACAAAATACGATGTAAGTCTGTGAGATGAATTAACAGAACTCTGAGCAGTTTCTCAGAAAGTTTCTTTGTACATTTCATCTCAGGATATTTACTTTTCCACCATAGCCCTCTATGGGCTTCCAAATATCACTTTGCCAATTCCACAAGAAATGTCTTAGCGAAAGGCTTCTTAAGGGGAAAGCTGTACCTCTGTGAGATGATTTCACAGAACACAAAGAAGTTTCTCAGAAAGCTTCTTTCTCTTTGTTATCGGAGGATATTTCCTTTGGCCCTATAGTCTTCAAAGGGATCCAAAATATCTATTCTCAGATTCCACATAAATAAGGCTAGCAAAGAGATCCACAAAATACAGATGTACCTCTGTGAGATGAATTAACAGAACAATGAGCAGTTTCTCAGAAACCTTCTTTCCAGATTTCATCTCAGGATATTTCCTTTCTCACCATAGCCCTCTAGGTGCTTCCAAATATCACTTTGCCAATTCCACAAGAACCGTCTTAGCGAAAGGCTTCTTGAGGGGAAAGCTGTAACTCTGTGAGATGATTTCAGGGAACACAAAGAAGTTTCTCAGAAAGCTTCTTTCTCTTTGTTATCGGAGGATATTTCCTTTGGTCCTTATAGCCTTCAAAGGGATACGAAATATCTGTTCTCAGATTCCACAGAAATGAGGCTAGCAAAGAGATCCACAAATACAGTGCAACTCTGTGAGATGAATTAACAGAACACTGAGCAGTTTCTCAGAAAACTTCTTTCCAGATTTCATCTGAGGATATTTCCTTTTTCACCATAGCCCTCTATAGGCTTCCAAATATCACTTTGCCAATTCCACAAGAACTGTCTAAGCGAAAGGCTTCTTGAGGTGAAAGCTGTATCTTTTTGAGATGATTTCTCAGAACACAAAGAAGTTTCTCAGAAAGCTTCTTTCTCTTTGTTTTGGAAGGATATTTCCTTTGGCCCTATAGTCTTCAAAGGGATCCGAAATATCTGTTCGCAGATTCCACACAGATAAGGCTAGCAAAGACGTTCACGAAATACAGATGTAACACTGTGAGATGAATTAACAGAACACTAAGCAGTTTCTCAGAAAGCTTCTTTCCACATTTCATCTGAGGATATTTCCTTTTACATCATAGCCCTTTATGGGCATCCGAATATCACTTTGCCAATTCCTCAAGAACTGTCTTAGCAAAACGCTTCTTGAGGGGAAAGCTGTAACTCTGTGAGATGATTTCACAGAACATAAAGAAGTTTTTCAGAAAGCTTCTTTCTCTTTGTTATCGGAGGATATTTCCTTTGGCCCTATTGTCTTCAAAGGGATTCGAAATATCGGTTCTCTGATTCCACAGAAATAAGTTGAGGAAAGAGATCCACGAAATACAGATGTAACTCTGTAAGTGGAAGTCACACATCACAGAGCAGTTTCTCAGAAAGCTTCTTCCCAGATTTCATCTGAGCATATTTCCTTTTTCACCATAGCCCTCTATGGGCTTCCAAATATCACTTTGTCAATATCAAAAGAACTCTCTAGGCGAAGGGCTTCTCGAGGGGAATGCTGTAACTCTGTGAGATGATTTGACAGACACAAAGAAGTTTCTCAGAAAGCTTCTTTCTCTTTGTTATCGGAGGATATGTCCTTTGGCCCTATACTCTTCAAAGGGATCCGAAATATCTGTTCTCAGATTCCACAGAAATAAGGCTAGCAAAGAGATCCACGAAAAACAGAAGTAACACTGTGAGATGAATTAACAGAACAATAAGCAGTTTCTCAGAGATCTTCTTTCCAGATTTCATCTGAGGATATTTCCTTTTTCACCATAGCCCTCTATGGGCTTCCAAATATCACTTTGCCAATTCCACAATAACTGTCTGAGCGAAACGCTCCTGTTGGTGAAAGCTGTAACTCTGTGAGATGATTTCACAGAACACAAAGAAGATTCTCAGAAAGCTTTTTTCTCTTTGTTATCGGAGGATATTTCCTTTGGCCCTAGGGTCTTCAATGGGATCCGAAATATCTGTTCTCAGATTCCACAGAAATAAGGCTAGCAAGGATATCCACGAAATACCGTTGTAACTCTGTAAGTGGAAGTCACACATCACAGAGCAGTTTCTCAGAAAGATTCTTTCCAGAATTCATCTGAGGATATTTCCTTTTACACCATACCCTCTATGGGCTTCCAAATATCACTTTGCCAATTCCAAAAGAACTGTCTTTGTGAAAGGCTTCTTGAGGGGAAAGCTGTAACTCTGTGAGATGATTTCACAGAACACAAAGAAGTTACTCAGAAATCTTCTTTCTCTTTGTTATCGGAGGATATTTCCTTTGGCCCTGTAGTCTTCAAAGGGATCCGAAATATCTGTTCTCAGATTCCACAGAAATAAGGCTAGCAAAGAGATCCAGGAATTACAGATGCAACTCTGTGAGATGAATTAACAGAACACTAAGCAGTTTCTCAGAAAGCTTCCTTCCACTTTTCATCTGAGGATATTTACTTTTTCGCCATACCCCTTTATGGGTTTCCAAATATCACTTTGCCAATTCCACAAGAACTGTCTTCGCAAAACGCTTCTTGAGGGTAAACCTGTAATTCTGTGAGATGATTTCACAGAACACAAAGAAGTTTCTCAGAAAGCTTCTTTCTCTTTGTTATCGGAGGATGTTTCCTTTGGCCCTATAGTCTACAAAGGGATCCGAAATATCTGTTCTCAGATTCCACAGAAATAAGGCTAGCAAAGAGATCCATGAAATACAGATGTAACTCTGTGAGATGAATTAACAGAACACTAAGCAGTTTCTCAGAAAGCTTCTTTCCAGATTTCATCTGAGGATATTTCCTTATTCACCATAGCCCTTTATGGATTTCCAATTATCACTTTGCCAATTCCACAAGAACTGTCTTAGCAAAACGCTTCTTGAGGGGAAAGCTGTAACTCTGAGAGATGATTTCACAGAACACAAAGAAGTTTCTCAGAAAGCTTCTTTCCCTTTGGTAACGGAGGATATTTCCTTTGGCCCTAGGGTCTTCAATGGGATCCGAAATATCTGTTCTCAGATTCCACAGAAATAAGGCTAGCAAGGATATCCATGAAATACCGTTGTAACTCTGTAAGTGGAAGTCACACATCACAAAGCAGTTTCTCAGAAAGATTCTTTCCAGAATTCATCTGAGGATATTTCCTTTTTCACCATACCCTCTATGGGCTTCCAAATATCACTTTGCCAAATCCACAAGAACTGTCTTTGTGAAAGGCTTCTTGAGGCGAAAGCTGTAACTCTGTGAGATGATTTCACAGAACACAAAGAAGTTTCACAGAAAGCTTCTTTCTCTTTGTTAACGGAGGATATTTCCTTTGGCCCTATTGTCTTCAAAGGGATCCAAAATATCTGTTCTCAGATTCCACAGAAATAAGGCTAGCAAAGAGATCCACGAAATACAGATGTAACTCTGTAAGTGGAATTCACATATCACAGAGCACTTTCTCTGAAAGCTTCTTTCCACATTTCATCTGAGGATATTTCCTTTTTCAATATAGCCCTCTATGGGCTTCCAAATATCACTTTGCCAATTCTACAAGAACTCTCTAAGCGAAAGTTTTCTTGAGGGGAAAGCTGTAATTCTGTGAGATGATTTCACAGAACACAAAGAAGTTACTCAGAAATCTTCTTTCTCTTTGATATCGGAGGATATTTCCTTTGGCCCTATTGTCTTCAAAGGGATCCGAAATATCTGTTCTCAGATTCCACGGAAATAAGGCTAGCAAGGAGATCCACGAAATACAGTTGTAACTCTGTAAGTGGAAGTCACACATCACGTAGCAGTTTCTCAGAAATCTTCTTTCCAGAAATCATCTGAGGATATTTCCTTTTTCACCATTCCCTCTATGGGCTTCCATATATCACTTTGCCAATTCCACAAGAACTGTCTTTTTGTGAAAGGCTTCTTGAGGCGAAAGCTGTAACTCTGTGAGATGATTTCACACAACACAAAGAAGTTTTTCAGAAAGCATCTTTCTCTTTCTTAACGGAGGATATTTCCTTTGGCCCTATTGTCTTCAAAGGGATCCGAAATATCTGTTCTCAGATTCCACAGAAATAAGGCTAGCAAAGAGATCCACGAAATACAGATGTAATTCTGTAAGTGGAAGTCACATATCACAGAGCAGTTTTTCAGAAAGCTTCTTTCCAGATTTCATCTGAGGATATTTCCTTTTTCACCATAGCCCTTTATGGATTTCCAATTATTACTTTGCCAATTCCACAAGAACTGTCTTAGCAAAAGGCTTCTGGAGGGGAAAGCTGTAACTCTGTGAGATGATTTCACAGAACGCAAAGAAGTTTCTCAGAAAGCTTCTTTCTCTTTGTTAACGGAGGATATTTCCTTTGGCCCTATTGTCTTCAAAGGGATCCAAAATATCTGTTCTCAGATTCCACAGAAATAAGGCTAGCAAAGAGATCCACGAAATACAGATGTAACTCTGTAAGTGGAATTCACATATCACAGAGCAGTTTCTCAGAAAGCTTCTTTCCAGATTTCATCTGAGGATATTTCCTTTTTCAATATAGCCCTCTATGGGTTTCCAAATATCACTTTGCCAATTCCACAAGAACTCTCTAAGCGAAAGCGTTCTTGAGGGGAAAGCTGTAATTCTGTGAGATGATTTCACAGAACACAAATAAGTTACTCAGAAATCTTCTTTCTCTTTGTTATCGGAGGATATTTCCTTTGGCCCTATTGTCTTCAAAGGGATCCGAAATATCTGTTCTCAGATTCCACAGAAATAAGGCTAGCAGGGAGATCCACGAAATACAGTTGTAACTCTGTAAGTGGAAGTCACACATCACAGAGCAGTTTCTCAGAAAGATTCTTTCCAGAATTCATCTGAGGATATTTCCTTTTTCACCATACCCTCTATGGGCTTCCAAATATCACTTTGCCAATTCCACAAGAACTGTCTTTGTGAAAGGCTTCTTGAGGCGAAAGCTGTAACTCTGTGAGATGATTTCACAGAACACAAAGAAATTTTTCAGAAAGCATCTTTGCCATTCTTAACGGAGGATATTTAATTTGGCCCTATTGTCTTCAAAGGGATCCGAAATATCTGTTCTCAGATTCCACAGAAATAAGGCTAGCAAAGAGATCCACGAAATACAGATGTAATTCTGTAAGTGGAAGTCACATATCACAGAGCAGTTTTTCAGAAAGCTTCTTTCCAGATTTCATCTGAGGATATTTCCTTTTTCAATATAGCCCACTATGGGCTTCCAAATATCACTTTGCCAATTCCACAAGAACTCTCTAAGCGAAAGCCTTCTTGAGGGGAAAGCTGTAACTCTGTGAGATGATTTCACAGAACACAAAGAAGTTACTCAAAAATCTTCTTTCTCTTTGTTATCGGAGGATATTTCCTTTGGCCCTGTAGTCTTCAAAGGGATCCGAAATATCTGTTCTCAGATTCCACAGAAATAAGGCTAGCAAAGCGATCCACGAAATACAGATGCAACTCTGTGAGATGAATTAACAGAACACTAAGCTGTTTCTCTGAAAGCTTCTTTCCAGATTTCATCTGAGGATATTTCCTTTTTCACCATAGCCCTTTATGGATTTCCAATTATCACTTTGCCAATTCCACTAGAACTGCCTTAGCAAAACGCTTCTGGAGGGGAAAGCTGTAACTCTGTGAGATGATTTCACAGAACGCAAAGAAGTTTCTCAGAAAGCTTCTTTCCCTTTGTTAACAGAGGATATTTCCTTTGGCCCTATTGTTTTCAAAGGGATCCAAAATATCTGTTCTCAGATTCCACAGAAATAAGGCTAGCAAAGAGATCCACGAAATAGAGATGTAACTCTGTAAGTGGAAGTCACGTATCACAGAGCAGTTTCTCTGAAAGCTTCTTTCCAGATTTCATCTGAGGATATTTCCTTTTTCAATATAGCCCTCTATGGGCTTCCAAATATCACTTTGCCAATTCCACAAGAACTCTCTAAGCGAAAGCGTTCTTGAGGGGAAAGCTGTAACTCTGTGAGATGATTTCACAGAACACAAAGTAGTTACTCAGAAATCTTCTCTCTCTTTGTTATCGGAGGATATTTCCTTTGGCCCTGTAGTCTTCAAAGGGATCCGAAATATCTGTTCTCAGATTCCACAGAAATAAGGCTAGCAAAGCGATCCACGAAATACAGATGCAACTCTCTGAGATGAATTAACAGAACACTAAGCAGTTTCTCAGAAAGCTTCTTTCCAGATTTCATCTGAGGATATTTCCATTTTCACCATAGCCCTTTATGGGTTTCCAAATATCACTTTGCTAATTCCACAAGAACTGTCTTAGCAAAACGCTTCTTGAGGGGAAATCTGTAACTCTGTGAGATGATTTCTCAGAACACAAAGAAGTTTCTCAGAAAGCTTCTTTCTCTTTTTTATTGGAGGATATTTCCTTTGGCCCTATTTTCTTCAAAGGGATCCGAAATATCTGTTCTCAGATTCCCCAGAAATAAGGCTAGCAAAGAGATCCACGAAATACAGATGTAACTTTGTGACATGAATTAACAGAACACTAAGCAGTTTCTCAGAAAGCTTCTTTCCAGAATTCATCTGAGGATATTTCCTTTTTCACCACAGCCCTTTACGGGTTTCCAAATATCACTTTGCCAATTCCACAACAACTTCTTCGCAAAACGCTTCTTGAGGGGAAAGCTGTAACTCTGTGAGATGATTTCACACAACTCAAAGAAGTTTCTCAGAAAACTTCTTTCTCTTTGTTAATGTAGGATATATCCTTTCGCCCTATAGTCTTCAAAGGGATCCGAAATATCTGTTCTCAGATTCCACAGAAATAAGGCTAGCAAAGAGATCCACGAAATACAGATGTAACTCTGTGAGATGAATTAACAGAACACTAAGCAGTTTTTCAGAAAGCTTCTTTCCAGATTTCATCTGAGGATATTTCCTTTTTCACCAAAGCCTTCTATGGGCTTCCAAATATCACTTTGCCAATTCCACAAGAACTGTCTTAGTGAACGGCTACTTGAGGCGAACGCTGTAACTATGTGAGATGAATTCACAGAACACAAAGAAGTTTCTCAGAAACCTTCTTTCTCTTTGTTATCGGAGGATATATCCTTTTTGGCGTATAGTCTTCAAAGGGATCCGAAATATCTGTTCTCAGATTCCACAGAAATAAGGCTAGCAAAGAGATCCACGAAATACAGATGTAACTATGTGAGATGAATTAACAGACCACTAAGCAGTTTCTCAGAAAGCTTCTTTCCAGATTTCATCTGAGGATATTTGCTTTTTCACCACAGCCCTTTACGGGTTTCCAAATATCACTTTGCCAATTCCACAACAACTGTCTTCGCAAAACGCTTCTTGAGGGGAAAGCTGTAACTCTGTGAGAAGATTCACAGAAAACAAAGAAGTTTCTCAGAAAGCTTCTTTCTCTTTGTTAACGGAGGGTATTTCCTTTGGCCCTATTGTCTTCAAAGGGATCCGAAATATCTGTTCTCAGATTCCAGAGAAATAAGGCTAGCAAAGATATCCTCGAAGTACAGATGTAACTCTGTGAGATGAATTAACAGAACTCTAAGCAGTTTCTCAGAAAGCTTCTTTCTCTTTGTTATGGGAGGATATTTCCTTTGGCCCTTTAGTCTTCAAAGGGTTCCGAAATGTCTGTTCTCAGATTCCGCAGAAATAAGGCTAGCAAAGAGATCCAGGAAATGCAGATGTAACTCTTTGTGTGGAAGTCACACATCACAGAGCAGTTTCTCCGAAAGCTTCTTTCCAGATTTCATCTGAGGACATTTCCTTTTCACCATAGCGCTCTATGGGCTTCCAAATATCAGTTTGCCAATTCCACAAGGACTGTCTTAGCGAAAGGCTTCTTCAGGGGAAAGCTCTAATTCTGTGAGATGAATTCACAGAACACAAAGATGTTTCTCAGAAAGCTTCTTTCTCTTTGTTATCGGAGAATATTTCCTTTGGCCCTATAGTCTTCAAAGGGATCCGAAATATCTGTTCTCAGATTCCACAGAAATAAGGCTAGCAAAGAAATCCACGAAATACAGATGTAACTCTGTAAGATGTATTAACAGAACACTAAGCAGTTTCTCAGAAAGCTTCTTTCCAGATTTCATCTGAGGATATTTCCTTTTTCACCATAGCCATCTATGGGCTTCCAAATGTCACTTTGCCAATTACACAAGGACTGTCTTAGCGAAAGGCTTCTTGAGCAGAAAGCTGTACCTCTGTGAGATGATTTCACAGAACACAAAGAAGTTTCTCAGAAAGCTTCCTTCTCTTTGTTATCGGAGGATAATTTCTTTGTCCTATAGGCTTTAAAGGGATCAGAAATATCTGTTCTCAGATTCCACAGAAATAAGGCTAGCAAAGTTATGCACGAAATACAGAGGTAACTGTTTGAGTAGAAGTCACACATCACAGAGCAGTTTCTCAGAAAGCTTCTTTGCAGATTTCATCTGAGGATATTTCCTTTTTCAACATAGCCCTCTATGGGCTTCCAAATATCACTTTGCCAATTCCACAAGAACTGTCTTAGCGAAAGGCTTCTTGAGGGGAAAGCTCTAACTCTGTGAGATGATTTCTTAGAACACGAAGAAGTTTCTCAGAAAGCTTCTTTCTCTTTGTTATCGGAGGATATTTCCTTTGGCCCTATTGTCTTCAAAGGGATCCGAAATATCTGTTCTCAGATTGCACAGAAATAAGGCTAGCAAAGAGATCCAAGATATACAGATGTAACTCAGTGAGATGAATTAACAGAACTCTAAGTAGTTTCTCAGAAAGTTTCCTTTTTCAACATAGCACTCTATAGGCTTCCAAATATCACTTTGCCAATTCCACAGGAACTGTCTTAGCGAAAGGCTTCTTGAGGGGAAAGCTGCACTCAGTGAGACGATTTCACAGAACACAAGGAGGTTTCTCAGAAAGCTTCTTTCTCTTTGTTATCGGAGGATATTTCCTTTGGCCCTATAGTCTTCAAAGGGATCCGAAATATCTGTTCTCAGATTCCACAGAAATAAGGCAGCAAAAAGATCCAAGAAATACAGATGTAACTGTGAGTGGCAGTCACACATCACAGAGCAGTTTCTCAGAAAGCTTCTTTGCAGATTTCATCTGAGGATATTTCCTTTTCCACCATAGACCTCTATGGGCTTCGCAATATCACTTTGCCATTTCCACAGGAACTGTCTTAGCGAAACGTTTCTTGAACGAAAAGCTGTAACTCTGTGAGATGATTTCACAGAACACAAAGAAGTTTCTCAGAAAGCTTCTTTCTCTTTTTTATCGGAGGATATTTCCCTTGGCCCTATAGTCTTCAAAGGGATCCGAAATATCTGTTCTCAGATTCCACAGAAATAAGGCTAGCAAAGAGATCCACGAAATACAGATATAACTCTGTGAGATGAATTAACAGAACATGAGCAGTTTCTCCGAAAGCTTCTTTCCAGATTTCATCTGAGGACATTTCCTTTTCACCATAGCGCTCTATGGGCTTCCAAATATCAGTTTGCCAATTCCACAAGGACTGTCTTAGCGAAAGGCTTCTTCAGGGGAAAGCTCTAATTCTGTGAGATGAATTCACAGAACACAAAGATGTTTCTCAGAAAGCTTCTTTCTCTTTGTTATCGGAGAATATTTCCTTTGGCCCTATAGTCTTCAAAGGGATCCGAAATATCTGTTCTCAGATTCCACAGAAATAAGGCTAGCAAAGAAATCCACGAAATACAGATGTAACTCTGTGAGATATATTAACAGAACACTAAGCAGTTTCTCAGAAAGCTTCTTTCCAGATTTCATCTGAGGATATTTCCTTTCTCACCATAGCCATCTATGGGCTTCCAAATGTCACTTTGCCAATTACACAAGGACTGTCTTAGCGAAAGGCTTCTTGAGCAGAAAGCTGTACCTCTGTGAGATGATTTCACAGAACACAAAGAAGTTTCTCAGAAAGCTTCCTTCTCTTTGTTATCGGAGGATAATTTCTTTGTCCTATAGTCTTTAAAGGGATCCGAAATATCTGTTCTCAGATTCCACGGAAATAAGGCTAGCAAAGTTATGCACGAAATACAGAGGTAACTGTTTGAGTAGAAGTCACACATCACAGAGCACTTTCTCAGAAAGCTTCTTTGCAGATTTCATCTGAGGATATTTCCTTTTTCAACATAGCCCTCTATGGGCTTCCAAATATCACTTTGCCAATTCCACAAGAACTGTCTTAGCGAAAGGCTTCTTGAGGGGAAAGCTCTAACTCTGTGAGATGATTTCTTAGAACACGAAGAAGTTTCTCAGAAAGCTTCTTTCTCTTTGTTATCGGAGGATATTTCCTTTGGCCCTATTGTCTTCAAAGGGATCCGAAATATCTGTTCTCAGATTGCACAGAAATAAGGCTAGCAAAGAGATCCAAGATATACAGATGTAACTCAGTGAGATGAATTAACAGAACTCTAAGTAGTTTCTCAGAAAGTTTCCTTTTTCAACATAGCACTCTATAGGCTTCCAAATATCACTTTGCCAATTCCACAGGAACTGTCTTAGCGAAAGGCTTCTTGAGGGGAAAGCTGCACTCAGTGAGACGATTTCACAGAACACAAGGAGGTTTCTCAGAAAGCTTCTTTCTCTTTGTTATCGGAGGATATTTCCTTTGGCCCTATAGTCTTCAAAGGGATCCGAAATATCTGTTCTCAGATTCCACAGAAATAAGGCAGCAAAAAGATCCAAGAAATACAGATGTAACTGTGAGTGGCAGTCACACATCACAGAGCAGTTTCTCAGAAAGCTTCTTTGCAGATTTCATCTGAGGATATTTCCTTTTCCACCATAGACCTCTATGGGCTTCGCAATATCACTTTGCCATTTCCACAGGAACTGTCTTAGCGAAACGTTTCTTGAACGAAAAGCTGTAACTCTGTGAGATGATTTCACAGAACACAAAGAAGTTTCTCAGAAAGCTTCTTTCTCTTTTTTATCGGAGGATATTTCCCTTGGCCCTATAGTCTTCAAAGGGATCCGAAATATCTGTTCTCAGATTCCACAGAAATAAGGCTAGCAAAGAGATCCACGAAATACAGATATAACTCTGTGAGATGAATTAACAGAACATGAGCAGTTTCTCAGAAAGCTTCTTTCCAGATTTCATCTGAGGATATTTCCTTTTTCACCGTAGCCCACTATGGGATTCTAAATATCACTTTGCTAATTACACAAGAACTGTCTTTGCGACAGGCTTCTTGAGGGGAAAGCTGTAACTCTGTGAGATGATTTCTAAGAACACAAAGAAGTTTCTCATAAAGTTTCTTTCTCTTTGTTTTCAGAGGATATTTCCTTTGGCCCTATAGTCTTCAAAGGGATCCAAAATATCTGTTCTCAGATTCCATAGAAATAAGGGTAGCAAAGAGATCCACGAAATACAGATGTAACTCTGTGAGATGAATTAACAGAACACTAAGCAGCTTCTCAGAAAGCTTCTTTCCAGATTTCATCTGAGGATATTTCCTTTTTCACCGTAGCCCTCCATGGGATTCCAAATATCACTTTGCCAATTCCACAGGAACTGTCTAAGCGAAAGGCTTCTGGAGGCGAAAGCTGTAACTCTGTGAGATGATTTCTAAGAACACAAAGAAGTTTCTCATAAAGTTTCTTTCTCTTTGTTTTCAGAGGATATTTCCTTTGGCCCTATACTCTTCAAAGTGATCCGAAATATCTGTTCTCAGATTCCACAGAAATAAGGATAGCAAAGGGATCCACGAAATACAGATGTAACTCTCTGAGATGAATTAACAGAACACTTAGCAGTTTCTCAGAAAGCTTCTTTCCAGATTTCATCTGAGGATATTTCCTTTTTCACCTTAGCCATCTATGGGCTTCCAAATATCACTTTGCCAATTCGACAAGAACTGTCTTAGAGAAAGGCTTCTTGAGGGGAAAGCTGTAACTCTGTGAGATGATTTCACAGAACACAAAGAAGATTCTCAGAAAGTTTTTTTCTCTTTGTTATTGGAGGATATTTCCTTTGGTTCTATTGTCTTCAATGGGATCCGAAATATCTGTTCTCAGATTCCACAGAAATAAGGCTAGCAAGGATATCCACGAAATACCGTTGTAACTCTGTAAGTGGAAGTCACACATCACAGAGCAGTTTCTCAGAAAGATTCTTTCCAGAATTCATCTGAGGATATTTCCTTTTACACCATACCCTCTATGGGCTTCCAAATATCACTTTGCCAATTCCAAAAGAACTGTCTTTGTGAAAGGCTTCTTGAGGGGAAAGCTGTAACTCTGTGAGATGATTTCACAGAACACAAAGAAGTTACTCAGAAATCTTCTTTCTCTTTGTTATCGGAGGATATTTCCTTTGGCCCTGTAGTCTTCAAAGGGATCCGAAATATCTGTTCTCAGATTCCACAGAAATAAGGCTAGCAAAGAGATCCAGGAATTACAGATGCAACTCTGTGAGATGAATTAACAGAACACTAAGCAGTTTCTCAGAAAGCTTCCTTCCACTTTTCATCTGAGGATATTTACTTTTTCGCCATACCCCTTTATGGGTTTCCAAATATCACTTTGCCAATTCCACAAGAACTGTCTTCGCAAAACGCTTCTTGAGGGTAAACCTGTAATTCTGTGAGATGATTTCACAGAACACAAAGAAGTTTCTCAGAAAGCTTCTTTCTCTTTGTTATCGGAGGATGTTTCCTTTGGCCCTATAGTCTACAAAGGGATCCGAAATATCTGTTCTCAGATTCCACAGAAATAAGGCTAGCAAAGAGATCCATGAAATACAGATGTAACTCTGTGAGATGAATTAACAGAACACTAAGCAGTTTCTCAGAAAGCTTCTTTCCAGATTTCATCTGAGGATATTTCCTTATTCACCATAGCCCTTTATGGATTTCCAATTATCACTTTGCCAATTCCACAAGAACTGTCTTAGCAAAACGCTTCTTGAGGGGAAAGCTGTAACTCTGAGAGATGATTTCACAGAACACAAAGAAGTTTCTCAGAAAGCTTCTTTCCCTTTGGTAACGGAGGATATTTCCTTTGGCCCTAGGGTCTTCAATGGGATCCGAAATATCTGTTCTCAGATTCCACAGAAATAAGGCTAGCAAGGATATCCATGAAATACCGTTGTAACTCTGTAAGTGGAAGTCACACATCACAAAGCAGTTTCTCAGAAAGATTCTTTCCAGAATTCATCTGAGGATATTTCCTTTTTCACCATACCCTCTATGGGCTTCCAAATATCACTTTGCCAAATCCACAAGAACTGTCTTTGTGAAAGGCTTCTTGAGGCGAAAGCTGTAACTCTGTGAGATGATTTCACAGAACACAAAGAAGTTTCACAGAAAGCTTCTTTCTCTTTGTTAACGGAGGATATTTCCTTTGGCCCTATTGTCTTCAAAGGGATCCAAAATATCTGTTCTCAGATTCCACAGAAATAAGGCTAGCAAAGAGATCCACGAAATACAGATGTAACTCTGTAAGTGGAATTCACATATCACAGAGCACTTTCTCTGAAAGCTTCTTTCCACATTTCATCTGAGGATATTTCCTTTTTCAATATAGCCCTCTATGGGCTTCCAAATATCACTTTGCCAATTCTACAAGAACTCTCTAAGCGAAAGTTTTCTTGAGGGGAAAGCTGTAATTCTGTGAGATGATTTCACAGAACACAAAGAAGTTACTCAGAAATCTTCTTTCTCTTTGATATCGGAGGATATTTCCTTTGGCCCTATTGTCTTCAAAGGGATCCGAAATATCTGTTCTCAGATTCCACGGAAATAAGGCTAGCAAGGAGATCCACGAAATACAGTTGTAACTCTGTAAGTGGAAGTCACACATCACGTAGCAGTTTCTCAGAAATCTTCTTTCCAGAAATCATCTGAGGATATTTCCTTTTTCACCATTCCCTCTATGGGCTTCCATATATCACTTTGCCAATTCCACAAGAACTGTCTTTCTGAAAGGCTTCTTGAGGCGAAAGCTGTAACTCTGTGAGATGATTTCACACAACACAAAGAAGTTTTTCAGAAAGCATCTTTCTCTTTCTTAACGGAGGATATTTCCTTTGGCCCTATTGTCTTCAAAGGGATCCGAAATATCTGTTCTCAGATTCCACAGAAATAAGGCTAGCAAAGAGATCCACGAAATACAGATGTAATTCTGTAAGTGGAAGTCACATATCACAGAGCAGTTTTTCAGAAAGCTTCTTTCCAGATTTCATCTGAGGATATTTCCTTTTTCACCATAGCCCTTTATGGATTTCCAATTATTACTTTGCCAATTCCACAAGAACTGTCTTAGCAAAAGGCTTCTGGAGGGGAAAGCTGTAACTCTGTGAGATGATTTCACAGAACGCAAAGAAGTTTCTCAGAAAGCTTCTTTCTCTTTGTTAACGGAGGATATTTCCTTTGGCCCTATTGTCTTCAAAGGGATCCAAAATATCTGTTCTCAGATTCCACAGAAATAAGGCTAGCAAAGAGATCCACGAAATACAGATGTAACTCTGTAAGTGGAATTCACATATCACAGAGCAGTTTCTCAGAAAGCTTCTTTCCAGATTTCATCTGAGGATATTTCCTTTTTCAATATAGCCCTCTATGGGCTTCCAAATATCACTTTGCCAATTCCACAAGAACTCTCTAAGCGAAAGCGTTCTTGAGGGGAAAGCTGTAATTCTGTGAGATGATTTCACAGAACACAAATAAGTTACTCAGAAATCTTCTTTCTCTTTGTTATCGGAGGATATTTCCTTTGGCCCTATTGTCTTCAAAGGGATCCGAAATATCTGTTCTCAGATTCCACAGAAATAAGGCTAGCAGGGAGATCCACGAAATACAGTTGTAACTCTGTAAGTGGAAGTCACACATCACAGAGCAGTTTCTCAGAAAGATTCTTTCCAGAATTCATCTGAGGATATTTCCTTTTTCACCATACCCTCTATGGGCTTCCAAATATCACTTTGCCAATTCCACAAGAACTGTCTTTGTGAAAGGCTTCTTGAGGCGAAAGCTGTAACTCTGTGAGATGATTTCACAGAACACAAAGAAATTTTTCAGAAAGCATCTTTGCCATTCTTAACGGAGGATATTTAATTTGGCCCTATTGTCTTCAAAGGGATCCGAAATATCTGTTCTCAGATTCCACAGAAATAAGGCTAGCAAAGAGATCCACGAAATACAGATGTAATTCTGTAAGTGGAAGTCACATATCACAGAGCAGTTTTTCAGAAAGCTTCTTTCCAGATTTCATCTGAGGATATTTCCTTTTTCAATATAGCCCACTATGGGCTTCCAAATATCACTTTGCCAATTCCACAAGAACTCTCTAAGCGAAAGCCTTCTTGAGGGGAAAGCTGTAACTCTGTGAGATGATTTCACAGAACACAAAGAAGTTACTCAAAAATCTTCTTTCTCTTTGTTATCGGAGGATATTTCCTTTGGCCCTGTAGTCTTCAAAGGGATCCGAAATATCTGTTCTCAGATTCCACAGAAATAAGGCTAGCAAAGCGATCCACGAAATACAGATGCAACTCTGTGAGATGAATTAACAGAACACTAAGCTGTTTCTCAGAAAGCTTCTTTCCAGATTTCATCTGAGGATATTTCCTTTTTCACCATAGCCCTTTATGGATTTCCAATTATCACTTTGCCAATTCCACTAGAACTGCCTTAGCAAAACGCTTCTGGAGGGGAAAGCTGTAACTCTGTGAGATGATTTCACAGAACGCAAAGAAGTTTCTCAGAAAGCTTCTTTCCCTTTGTTAACAGAGGATATTTCCTTTGGCCCTATTGTTTTCAAAGGGATCCAAAATATCTGTTCTCAGATTCCACAGAAATAAGGCTAGCAAAGAGATCCACGAAATAGAGATGTAACTCTGTAAGTGGAAGTCACGTATCACAGAGCAGTTTCTCTGAAAGCTTCTTTCCAGATTTCATCTGAGGATATTTCCTTTTTCAATATAGCCCTCTATGGGCTTCCAAATATCACTTTGCCAATTCCACAAGAACTCTCTAAGCGAAAGCGTTCTTGAGGGGAAAGCTGTAACTCTGTGAGATGATTTCACAGAACACAAAGTAGTTACTCAGAAATCTTCTCTCTCTTTGTTATCGGAGGATATTTCCTTTGGCCCTGTAGTCTTCAAAGGGATCCGAAATATCTGTTCTCAGATTCCACAGAAATAAGGCTAGCAAAGCGATCCACGAAATACAGATGCAACTCTCTGAGATGAATTAACAGAACACTAAGCAGTTTCTCAGAAAGCTTCTTTCCAGATTTCATCTGAGGATATTTCCATTTTCACCATAGCCCTTTATGGGTTTCCAAATATCACTTTGCTAATTCCACAAGAACTGTCTTAGCAAAACGCTTCTTGAGGGGAAATCTGTAACTCTGTGAGATGATTTCTCAGAACACAAAGAAGTTTCTCAGAAAGCTTCTTTCTCTTTTTTATTGGAGGATATTTCCTTTGGCCCTATTTTCTTCAAAGGGATCCGAAATATCTGTTCTCAGATTCCCCAGAAATAAGGCTAGCAAAGAGATCCACGAAATACAGATGTAACTTTGTGACATGAATTAACAGAACACTAAGCAGTTTCTCAGAAAGCTTCTTTCCAGAATTCATCTGAGGATATTTCCTTTTTCACCACAGCCCTTTACGGGTTTCCAAATATCACTTTGCCAATTCCACAACAACTTCTTCGCAAAACGCTTCTTGAGGGGAAAGCTGTAACTCTGTGAGATGATTTCACACAACTCAAAGAAGTTTCTCAGAAAACTTCTTTCTCTTTGTTAATGTAGGATATATCCTTTCGCCCTATAGTCTTCAAAGGGATCCGAAATATCTGTTCTCAGATTCCACAGAAATAAGGCTAGCAAAGAGATCCACGAAATACAGATGTAACTCTGTGAGATGAATTAACAGAACACTAAGCAGTTTTTCAGAAAGCTTCTTTCCAGATTTCATCTGAGGATATTTCCTTTTTCACCAAAGCCTTCTATGGGCTTCCAAATATCACTTTGCCAATTCCACAAGAACTGTCTTAGTGAACGGCTACTTGAGGCGAACGCTGTAACTATGTGAGATGAATTCACAGAACACAAAGAAGTTTCTCAGAAACCTTCTTTCTCTTTGTTATCGGAGGATATATCCTTTTTGGCGTATAGTCTTCAAAGGGATCCGAAATATCTGTTCTCAGATTCCACAGAAATAAGGCTAGCAAAGAGATCCACGAAATACAGATGTAACTATGTGAGATGAATTAACAGACCACTAAGCAGTTTCTCAGAAAGCTTCTTTCCAGATTTCATCTGAGGATATTTGCTTTTTCACCACAGCCCTTTACGGGTTTCCAAATATCACTTTGCCAATTCCACAACAACTGTCTTCGCAAAACGCTTCTTGAGGGGAAAGCTGTAACTCTGTGAGAAGATTCACAGAAAACAAAGAAGTTTCTCAGAAAGCTTCTTTCTCTTTGTTAACGGAGGGTATTTCCTTTGGCCCTATTGTCTTCAAAGGGATCCGAAATATCTGTTCTCAGATTCCAGAGAAATAAGGCTAGCAAAGATATCCTCGAAGTACAGATGTAACTCTGTGAGATGAATTAACAGAACTCTAAGCAGTTTCTCAGAAAGCTTCTTTCTCTTTGTTATGGGAGGATATTTCCTTTGGCCCTTTAGTCTTCAAAGGGTTCCGAAATGTCTGTTCTCAGATTCCGCAGAAATAAGGCTAGCAAAGAGATCCAGGAAATGCAGATGTAACTCTTTGTGTGGAAGTCACACATCACAGAGCAGTTTCTCCGAAAGCTTCTTTCCAGATTTCATCTGAGGACATTTCCTTTTCACCATAGCGCTCTATGGGCTTCCAAATATCAGTTTGCCAATTCCACAAGGACTGTCTTAGCGAAAGGCTTCTTCAGGGGAAAGCTCTAATTCTGTGAGATGAATTCACAGAACACAAAGATGTTTCTCAGAAAGCTTCTTTCTCTTTGTTATCGGAGAATATTTCCTTTGGCCCTATAGTCTTCAAAGGGATCCGAAATATCTGTTCTCAGATTCCACAGAAATAAGGCTAGCAAAGAAATCCACGAAATACAGATGTAACTCTGTAAGATGTATTAACAGAACACTAAGCAGTTTCTCAGAAAGCTTCTTTCCAGATTTCATCTGAGGATATTTCCTTTTTCACCATAGCCATCTATGGGCTTTCAAATGTCACTTTGCCAATTACACAAGGACTGTCTTAGCGAAAGGCTTCTTGAGCAGAAAGCTGTACCTCTGTGAGATGATTTCACAGAACACAAAGAAGTTTCTCAGAAAGCTTCCTTCTCTTTGTTATCGGAGGATAATTTCTTTGTCCTATAGGCTTTAAAGGGATCCGAAATATCTGTTCTCAGATTCCACAGAAATAAGGCTAGCAAAGTTATGCACGAAATACAGAGGTAACTGTTTGAGTAGAAGTCACACATCACAGAGCAGTTTCTCAGAAAGCTTCTTTGCAGATTTCATCTGAGGATATTTCCTTTTTCAACATAGCCCTCTATGGGCTTCCAAATATCACTTTGCCAATTCCACAAGAACTGTCTTAGCGAAAGGCTTCTTGAGGGGAAAGCTCTAACTCTGTGAGATGATTTCTTAGAACACGAAGAAGTTTCTCAGAAAGCTTCTTTCTCTTTGTTATCGGAGGATATTTCCTTTGGCCCTATTGTCTTCAAAGGGATCCGAAATATCTGTTCTCAGATTGCACAGAAATAAGGCTAGCAAAGAGATCCAAGATATACAGATGTAACTCAGTGAGATGAATTAACAGAACTCTAAGTAGTTTCTCAGAAAGTTTCCTTTTTCAACATAGCACTCTATAGGCTTCCAAATATCACTTTGCCAATTCCACAGGAACTGTCTTAGCGAAAGGCTTCTTGAGGGGAAAGCTGCACTCAGTGAGACGATTTCACAGAACACAAGGAGGTTTCTCAGAAAGCTTCTTTCTCTTTGTTATCGGAGGATATTTCCTTTGGCCCTATAGTCTTCAAAGGGATCCGAAATATCTGTTCTCAGATTCCACAGAAATAAGGCAGCAAAAAGATCCAAGAAATACAGATGTAACTGTGAGTGGCAGTCACACATCACAGAGCAGTTTCTCAGAAAGCTTCTTTGCAGATTTCATCTGAGGATATTTCCTTTTCCACCATAGACCTCTATGGGCTTCGCAATATCACTTTGCCATTTCCACAGGAACTGTCTTAGCGAAACGTTTCTTGAACGAAAAGCTGTAACTCTGTGAGATGATTTCACAGAACACAAAGAAGTTTCTCAGAAAGCTTCTTTCTCTTTTTTATCGGAGGATATTTCCCTTGGCCCTATAGTCTTCAAAGGGATCCGAAATATCTGTTCTCAGATTCCACAGAAATAAGGCTAGCAAAGAGATCCACGAAATACAGATATAACTCTGTGAGATGAATTAACAGAACATGAGCAGTTTCTCAGAAAGCTTCTTTCCAGATTTCATCTGAGGATATTTCCTTTTTCACCGTAGCCCACTATGGGATTCTAAATATCACTTTGCTAATTACACAAGAACTGTCTTTGCGACAGGCTTCTTGAGGGGAAAGCTGTAACTCTGTGAGATGATTTCTAAGAACACAAAGAAGTTTCTCATAAAGTTTCTTTCTCTTTGTTTTCAGAGGATATTTCCTTTGGCCCTATAGTCTTCAAAGGGATCCAAAATATCTGTTCTCAGATTCCATAGAAATAAGGGTAGCAAAGAGATCCACGAAATACAGATGTAACTCTGTGAGATGAATTAACAGAACACTAAGCAGCTTCTCAGAAAGCTTCTTTCCAGATTTCATCTGAGGATATTTCCTTTTTCACCGTAGCCCACAATGGGCTTCCAAACATCACTTTGCCAATTTCACAAGAACTGTCTTAGCGAAAGGATTCTTGAGTGGAAAACTGTAACTCTGTGAGATGATTTCACAGAAAACAAAGAAGTTTCTCAGAAAGCTTCTTTCTCTCTGTTATCGGAGGATATTTCCTTCGGCCCTATAGTCTTCTAAGTGTTCCGAAATATCTGTTCTCAGATTCCACAGAAATAAGGCTAGCAAAGAGATCCACGAAATACAGATGTAACTCTGTGAGATGAATTAACAGAACACTAAGCAGTTTCTCAGAAAGTTTCTTTCCAGATTTCCTCTGCGGACATTTCCTTTTTCACCACAGCCCCCTATGGGCTTCCAAATATCACTTTGCCAATTCCACGAGAACTGTCTTAGCGAAAGGCTTCTTGAGGGGAAAGCTGTAACTCTGTGAGATGATTTCACAGAACACAAATAAGTTTATCAGAAAGCATCTTTCTCTTTGTTATCGGAGGATATTTCCTTTGGCACTGTAGTCTTCAAAGGGATCCGAAATATCTGTTCTCAGATTCCACAGAAATAAGGGTAACAAAGAGATCCAGGAAATACAGATGTAACTCTGTGAGATGAATTAACAGAACACTAAGCAGTTTCTCAGAAAGCTTCTATCCAGATTTCATCTGAGGATATTTCCTTTTTCACCATAGCACTCTGTGGGCTTCCAAATATCACTTTGCCAATTCCACAAAAACTGTCTTAGGGAAAGGCTTATTGAGGGGAAAGCTGTAACTCTGTGAGATGATTTCACAGACAACAAAGAAGTTTCTCAGAAAGCTTCTTTCTCTTTGTTATCGGAGGATATTTCCTTTGGCCCTATAGTCTTCTAAGGGATTCGAAATATCTGTTCTCAGATTCCACAGAAATAAGGCTAGCAAAGAGATTCACGAAATACAGATGTAACTGTGTGAGATGAATTAACAGAACCCTTAGCAGTTTCTCAGAAAGCTTCTTTCCAGATTTCATCTGAGGATATTTCCTTTTTCACCATAGCCCTCTGTGGTCTTCCAAATGTCACTTTCCCAATTCCACAAGAACTGTCTTAGCGTAAGGGTTCTTGAGGGATAAGCTGTAACTCTGTGAGATGATTTCACAGAACACAAAGAAGTTTCTCAGAAAGCTTCTTTCTCTTTGTTATCGGAGGATATTTCCTTTGGCCCTATAGTCTTCAAAGGGATCCGAAATATCTGTTCTCAGATTCCACAGAAGTAATGCTAGCAAAGAGATCCACGAAATACAGATGTAACTCTGTGAGATGAATTAACAGAACACTAAGCAGTTTCTCATAAAGCTTCTTACCAGATTTCATCTGAGGATATTTCCTTTTTCACCATAGCCCTCTGTGGGCTTCCAAATATCACTTTGCCAATTCCACAGGAACTGTCTTAGCGAAAGGCTTCTTGAGGGGAAGGCTGTAACTCTGTGAGATGATTTCAAAGAACACAAAGAAGTTTCTCAGAAAGCTTCTTTCTCTTTGTTATCGGAGGATATTTCCTTTGGCCCTACAGTCTTCAAAGGGATCCGAAATATCTGTTCTCAGATTCCACAGAAATAAGGCTAGCAAAGAGATCCACGAAATAGAGATGTACCTCTGTGAGATGAGTTAACAGAACACTAAGAAGTTTCTCAGAAAGCTTCTTTCCAGATTTCATCTGAGGATATTTTCTTTTTCACCATAGCCCTCCATGGGATTCCAAATATCACTTTGCCAATTCCACAGGAACTGTCCTAGCGAAAGGCTTCTTGAGGGGAAAGCTGTAACTCTGTGAGATGATTTCAAAGAACACAAAGAAGTTTCTCAGAAAGCTTCTTTCTCTTTGTTATCGGAGGATATTTCCTTTGGCCCTATAGTCTTCAAAGGGATCCGAAATATCTGTTCTCAGATTCCACAGAAATAAGGCTAGCAAAGAGATCCATGAAATACAGATGTAATACTGTGAGATGAATGAAGAGAACACTAAGTAGTTTCTCAAAAGCTTCTTTCCAGATTTCATCTGAGGATCTTTCCTTTTTCACCTTAGCCCTCTATGGACTTCCAAATATCACTTTGCCAATTACACAAGAACAGTCTTAGCGAAAGGCTTCTTGAGGGGAAAGCTGTAACTCTGTGAGATGATTTCACAGAACACAAAGAAGTTTCTCATAAAGCTTCTTTCTCTTTGTTATCGGAGGATATTTCCTTTGGCCCTATAGTCTTCAAAGGGATCCGAAATATCTGTTCTCAGATTCCACAGAAATAAGGCTAGCAAAGAGATCCACGAAATACAGATGTAACTCTGTGAGATGAATTAACAGAACACTAAGGAGTTTCTCAGAAAGCTTCTTTCCAGATTTCATCTGAGGATATTTCTTTTTTCACTCTTGCCCTCTAGGGGTTCCAAATATTACTTTGCCAATTCCACAAGAACTGTCTAAGCGAAAGGCTTCTGGAGGCGAAAGCTGTAACTCTGTGAGATGATTTCACAGAACACAAAGAAGTTTCTCAGAAAGCGTCTTTCTCTTTGTTATTGGAGGATATTTCCTTTGGCCCTATAATCTTCTAAGATATCCGAAATATCTGTTCTCAGATTCCACAGAAATAAGGATAGCAAAGGGATCCACGAAATACAGATGTAACTCTCTGAGATGAATTAACAGAACACTTAGCAGTTTCTCAGAAAGCTTCTTTCCAGATTTCATCTGAGGATATTTCCTTTTTCACCTTAGCCATCTATGGGCTTCCAAATATCACTTTGCCAATTCGACAAGAACTGTCTTAGAGAAAGGCTTCTTGAGGGGAAAGCTGTAACTCTGTGAGATGATTTCACAGAACACAAAGAAGATTCTCAGAAAGTTTTTTTCTCTTTGTTATTGGAGGATATTTCCTTTGGTTCTATTGTCTTCTAAGGGATCCGAAATATCTGTTCTCAGATTCCACAGAAATAAGGCTAGCAAAGAGATCCACGAAATACAGATGTAACTCTGTGAGATGAATTAACAGAACACTTAGCAGTTTCTCAGAAAGCTTCTTTCCAGATTTCATCTGTGGATATTTTCTTTTTTACCATTTCCCTCTATGGGCTTTCAAATATCACTTTGCCAATTCCACAAGAACCGTCTTAGCGAAAGGCTTCTTGAGGGGAAAGCTGTAACTCTGTGAGATGATTTCACAGAACACAAGAAGTATCTCAGAAAGCTTCTTTCTCTTTGTTATCAGAGGATATTTTCTTTGGCCCTATAGTCTTCTAAGGGATTAGAAATATATGTTCTCAGATTCCAAAGAAATAAGGCTAGCAAAGAGATCCACGAAATACCGATGTAACTCTATGAGATGAATTAACAGAACACTAGGCAGTTTCTCAGAAAGCTTCTTTCCAGATTTCATCTGAGGATATTTCCTTTTTCACCATAGCCCTCTGTGGGCTTCCAAATGTCACTTTCCCAATTCCACAAGAACTGTCTTAGCGAAAGGCTTCTTGAGGGGAAAGCTGTAACTCTGTGAGATGATTTCACAGAACACAAAGAAGATTCTCAGAAAGCTTCTTTCTCTTTGTTATCGGAGGATATATCCTTTGGCCCTATACTCTTCAAAGTGATCCGAAATATCTGTTCTCAGATTCAACAGAAGTAAGGCTAGCAAAGAGATCCACGAAATACAGATGTAACTCTGTGAGATGAATTAACAGAACACTAAGCAGTTTCTCAGAAGGCTTCTTTCCAGATTTCATCTGAGGATATTTCCTTTTTCACCATAGCCCTCTATGAGCTTCCGAATATCACTTTGCCAATTCCACAAGAACTGTCTTAGCGAAAGGATTTTTGAGGGGAAAGCTGTAACTCTGTGAGATGATTTCACAGACAACAAAGAAGTTTCTCAGAAAGCTTCTTTCTCTTTGTTATCGGAGGTTATTTCCTTTGGCCCTATAGTCTTCTAAGGGATTCGAAATATCTGTTCTCAGATTGAACAGAAATAAGGCTAGCAAAGAGATCCACGAAATACAGATGTAACTGTGTGAGATGAATTAACAGAACACTTAGCAGTTTCTCAGAAAGCTTCTTTCCAGATTCCATCTGTGGATATTTTCTTTTTTACCATTGCCCTCTATGGGCTTTCAAATATCACTTTGCCAATTCCACAAGAACCGTCTTAGCGAAAGGCTTCTTGAGGGGAAAGCTGTAATTCTGTGAGATGATTTCACAGAACACAAGAAGTATCTCAGAAAGCTTCTTTCTCTTTGTTATCGGAGGATATTTCCTTTGGCCCTATAGTCTTCTAAGGGATCCGAAATATATGTTCTCAGATTCCAAAGAAATAAGGCTAGCAAAGAGATCCACGAAATACCGATGTAACTCTGTCAGATGAATTATCAGATCACTAAGCAGTTTCTCAGAAAGCTTCTTTCCAGATTTCATCTGAGGATATTTCCTTTTTCACCATAGCCCTTTGTGGGCTTCCAAATGTCACTTTGCCAATTCCACAAGAACTGTCTTAGCGTAAGGCTTCTTGAGGGAAAAGCTGTAACTCTGTTAGATGATTTCACAGAACACAAAGAAGTTTCTCAGAAAGCTTCTTTCTCTTTGTTATCGGAGGATATTTCCTTTGGCCCTATAGTCTTCAAAGGGATCCGAAATATCTGTTCTCAGATTCCACAGAAGTAAGGCTAGCACAGAGATCCACGAAATACAGATGTAACTCTGTGAGATGAATTAACAGAACACTAAGCAGTTTCTCATAAAGCTTCTTCCCAGATTTCATCTGAGGATATTTCCTTTTTCACCATAGCCCTCTATGCGCTTCCAAATATCACTTTGCCAATTCCACAGGAACTGTCTTAGCGAAAGGCTTCTTGAGGGGAAAGCTGTAACTCTGTGAGATGATTTCAAAGAACACAAAGAAGTTTCTAAGAAAGCTTCTTTCTCTTTGTTATCGGAGGAAATTTACTTTGGCCCTATAGTCTTCAAAGGGATCCGAAGTATCTGTTCTCAGATTCCACAGAAATAAGGCTAGCAAAGAGATCCACGAAATACAGATGTAACTCTGTGAGATGAATGAAGAGAACACTAAGCAGTTTCTCAAAAGCTTCTTTCCAGATTTCATCTGAGGATCTTTCCTTTTTCACCTTAGCCCTCTATGGGCTTCCAAATATCACTTTTACAATTCCACAACAACAGTCTTAGCGAAAGGCTTTTGAGGGGAAAGCTGTAACTCTGTGAGATGATTTCACAGAACACAAATAAGTTTCTCAGAAAGCATCTTTCTATTTGTTATTGGAGGATATTTCCTTTGGCCCTATAGTCTTCAAAGGGATCTGAAATATCTGTTCTCAGATTCCACAGAAAAAAGGCTAGCAAAGACGTCCACGATATACAGATGTAACTCGGTGAGATGAATTAACAGAACACTAAGCAGTTTCTCAGAAAGCTTCTTTCCAGATTTCAACTGAGTATATTTCCTTTTTCACCATAGCCCTCTATGCGCTTCCAAATATCACTTTGCCAATTCCACAAGAACTGTCTTAGCGAAAGGCTTCTTGAGGGGAAAGCTGCAACTCTGTCATATGATTTCACAGAACACAAAGAAGTTTCTCAGAAAGCTTCTTTCTCTTTGTTATCGGAGGATATTTCCTTTGGCCCTATAGTCTTCAAAGTGATCCGAAATATCTGTTCTCAGATTCCACAGAAGTAAGGCTAGCAAAGAGATCCACGAAATACAGATGTAACTCTGTGAGATGAATTAACAGAACACTAAGCAGTTTCTCACAAAGCTTCTTTCCAGATTTCATCTGAGGATATTTCCATTTTCACCATAGCCCTCTATGGGCTTCCAAATATCACTTTGCCAATTCCACAAGAACTGTCTTAGACAAAAGTTTCTTGAGGGGAAAGCTGTAACTCTGTGAGATGATTTCAGAGAACACAAAGCAGTTTCTCAGAAAGCTTCTTTCTCTTTGTTATCGGAGGATATTTCCTTTGGCCCTATAGTCTTCTAAGGGATCCGAAATATCTGTTCTCAGACTTCACAGAAATAACGGTAGCAAAGAGATCCATGAAATACAGATGTAACTCTGTGAGGTGAATTAACAGAACACTAAGCAGTTTCTCAGAAAGCTTCTTTCCAGATTTCATCTGAGGATATTTCCTTTTGCACCATAGCCCTCTAAGGGCTTCCAAATATCCCTTTGCCAATTCCACAAAAACTGTCTTAGCGAAAGGCTTCTTGAGGGGATAGCTGTAACTCTGTGAGATGATTTCACAGAACACAAAGAAGTTTCTCGGAAAGCTTCTTTCTCTTTGTTATTGGAGGATATTTCCTTTGGAACTATAGTCCTCTGAGGGATCCGAAATATCTGTTCTCAGATTTCACAGAAATAAGTCGAGCAAAGAAATTCACGAAATACAGATGTAACTCTGTGAGATGAATTAACAGAACACTTAGCAGTTTCTCAGAAAGCTTCTTTCCAGATTTCATCTGAGGATATTTCCTTTTTCAACATAGCCCTCTATGGGCTTCCAAATATCACTTTGCCAATTCCACAAGAACTGTCTTAGCGAAAGGCTTCTTGAAGGGAAAGCTGTAACTCTGTGAGATGTTTTCAAAGAACACAAAGAAGTTTCTCAGAAAGCTTCTTTCTCTTTGTTATCGGAGGTTATTTCCTTTGGCCTTATAGTCTTCAAAGGGATCCGAAATATCTGTTGTCAGATTCCATAGAAATAACGCTAGCAAAGAGATCCACGAAATACACATGAAACTTTGTGAGATGAATTAACAGAACACTAAGCAGTTTCTCAGAAAGTTTCTTTCCAGATTTCATCTGAGGATATTTCCTTTTTCACCATGGCCCTCTATGGGCTTCCAATATCACTTTGCCAATTCCACAAGAACTGTCTTAGCGAAAGGCTTCTAGAGGGGAAAGCTGTAACTCTGTGAGATGATTTCACAGAACACAAAGAAGATTCTCATAAAGCTTCTTTCGCTTTGTTATCGGAGGATATTTCCTTTGGCCCTATAGTCTTCAAAGGGATCCGAAATATCTGTTCTCAGATTCCAGAGAAATAAGGCTAGCAAAGAGATCCACGAAATACAGATGTAACTCTGTGAGATGAATTATCAGAACACTAAGCAGTTTCTCAGAAAGTTTCTTTCCAGATTTCATCTGAGGATATTTCCTTTTTCACCATAGCCCCCTATGGGCTTCCAAATATCACTTTGCCAATTCCACAAGAACTGTCTTAGCGAAAGGCTTCTTGAGGGGAAAGCTGTAACTCTGTGAGATGATTTCACATAACACAAAGAAGTTTCTCAGAAAGCTTCTTTCTCTTTGTTATCGGAGGATATTTCCTTTGGCCCTATAGTCTTAAAAGGGATCCGAAATATCTGTTCTCAGATTCCACAGAAATAACGCTAGCAAAGAGATCCACGAAATACAGATGTAACACTCTGAGATGAATTAACAGAACACTAAGTAGTTTCTCAGAAAGCTTCTTTCCAGATTTCATCTGAGGATAATTCCTTTTTCACCATAGCCCTCTGTGGGCTTCCAAATGTCACTTTCCCAATTCCACAAGAACTGTCTTTGCGAAAGGCTTCTTGAGGGGAAAGCTGTAACTCTGTGAGGTGATTTCAAAGAACACAAAGAAGTTTCTCAGAAAGCTTCTTTCTCTTTATTATCGGAGGATATTTCCTTTGGCCCTATAGTATTCAAAGGGATCCGAAATATCTGTTCTCAGATTCCACAGAAATAAGGGTAACAAAGAGATCCAGGAAATACAGATGTAACTCTGTGAGATGAATTATCAGAACACTAAGCAGTTTCTCAGAAAGTTTCTTTCCAGATTTCATCTGAGGATATTTCCTTTTTCACCTTAGCCCTCTATGGGCTTCCAAATATCACTTTGCCAATTCCACAAGAACTGTCTTAGCAAAAGGCTTCTTGAAGGGAAAGCTGTAACTCTGTGAGATGATTTCAAAGAACACAAAGAAGTTTCTCAGAAAGCTTCGTTCTCTGTGTTATCAGACGATATTTCCTTTGGCCCTATAGTCTTCAAAGGGATCCGAAATATCTGTTCTCAGATTCCACAAAAATAAGGCTAGCAAAGAGATCCACGAAATACAGATGTAACTCTGTGAGATGAATTAACAGAACACTAAGCAGTTTCTCAAAAAGCTTCTTTCCATATTTCATCTGAGGATATTTCCTTTATCACCATAGCTCTCTATGCGCTTCCAAATGTCACATTCCCAATTCCACAAGAACTGTCTTAGCGAAAGGCTTCTTGAGGGGAAAGCTGTAACTCAGTGAGATGATTTCACAGAACACAAAGAATTTTCTCAGAAAGCTTCTTTCTCTTTGTTATCGGAGGTTATTTCCTTTGGCACTATAGTCTTCAAAGGGATCCGAAATATCTGTTGTCAGATTCCACAGAAATAACGCTAGCAAAGAGATCCACGAAATACACATGAAACTCTGTGAGATGAATTAACAGAACACTAAGCAGTTTCTCAGAAAGTTTCTTTCCAGATTTCATCTGAGGATATTTCCTTTTTCACCATGGCCCTCTATGGGCTTCCAATATCACTTTGCCAATTCCACAAGAACTGTCTTAGCGAAAGGCTTCTAGAGGGGAAAGCTGTAACTCTGTGAGATGATTTCACAGAACACAAAGAAGATTCTCATAAAGCTTCTTTCGCTTTGTTATCGGAGGATATTTCCTTTGGCCCTATAGTCTTCAAAGGGATCCGAAATATCTGTTCTCAGATTCCAGAGAAATAAGGCTAGCAAAGAGATCCATGAAATACAGATGTAACTCTGTGAGATGAATTATCAGAACACTAAGCAGTTTCTCAGAAAGTTTCTTTCCAGATTTCATCTGAGGATATTTCCTTTTTCACCATAGCCCCCTATGGGCTTCCAAATATCACTTTGCCAATTCCACAAGAACTGTCTTAGCGAAAGGCTTCTTGAGGGGAAAGCTGTAACTCTGTGAGATGATTTCACAGAACACAAAGAAGTTTCTCAGAAAGCTTCTTTCTTTTGTTATCGGATTATATTTCCTTTGGCCCTATGGTCTTCAAAGTGATCCGAAATATCTGTTCTCAGGTTCCACAGAAGTAAGGCTAGCAAAGAGATCCACGAAATACAGATGTAACTCTGTGAGATGAATTAACAGAACACTAAGCAGTTTCTCAAAAAAGCTTCTTTCCAGATTTCATCTGAGGATATTTCCTTTTTCACCATAGCCCTCTAAGGGCTTCCAAATATCACTTTGCCAATTCCACAAGAACTGTCTTAGCGAAAGGCTTCTTGAGGGGAAAGCAGTAACTCTGTGAGATGATTTCAAAGAACACAAAGAAGTTTCTCAGAAAGCTTCTTTCTCTTTATTATCAGAGGATATTTCCTTTGGCCCTATAGTCTTCAAAGGGATCCGAAATATCTGTTCTCAGATTCCACAGAAATAAGGGTAACAAAGAGATCCAGGAAATACAGATGTAACTCTGTGAGATGAATTATCAGAACACTAAGCAGTTTCTCAGAAAGTTTCTTTCCAGATATCATCTGAGGATATTTCCTTTTTCACCTTAGCCCTCTATGGGCTTCCAAATATCACTTTGCCAATTCCACAAGAACTGTCTTAGCGAAAGGCTTCTTGAAGGGAAAGCTGTAACTCTGTGAGATGATTTCAAAGAACACAAAGAAGTTTCTCAGAAAGCTTCGTTCTCTGTGTTATCAGAGGATATTTCCTCTGGCCCTATAGTCTTCAAAGGGATCCGAAATATCTGTTCTCAGATTCCACAAAAATAAGGCTAGCAAAGAGATCCACGAAATACAGATGTAACTCTGTGAGATGAATTAACAGAACACTAAGCAGTTTCTCAAAAAGCTTCTTTCCATATTTCATCTGAGGATATTTCCTTTATCACCATAGCTCTCTATGCGCTTCCAAATATCACTTTGCCAATTCCACAACAACTGTCTTAGCGAAAGGCTTCTTGAGGGGAAAGCTGTAACTCTGTGAGATGATTTCAAAGAACACAAAGAAGTTTCTCTGAAAGCTTCTTTCTCTTTGTTATCGAAGGATATTTCCTGTGGCCCTATAGTCTTCAAAGGGATCCGAAATATCTGTTCTCAGATTCCACAGAAATAAGGCTAGCAAAGAGATCCACGAAATACAGATGTAACTCTGTGAGATGAATGAAGAGAACACTAAGCAGTTTCTCAGAAAGCTTCTTTCCAGATTTCATCTGAGCATCTTTCCTTTTTCACCTTAGCCCTCTAAGGGCTTCCAAATATCACTTTGCCAATAACACAAGAACTTTCTTAGCGAAAGGCTTCTTTAGGGGAAAGATGTAACTCTGTGAGATGATTTCACAGAACACAAAGAAGTTTCTCATAAAGCTTCTTTCTCTTTGTTATCGGAGGATATTTCCTTTGGCCCTATAGTCTTCAAAGGGATCCGAAATATCTGTTCTCAGATTCCACAGAAATAAGGCTAGCAAAGAGATCCACGAAATACAGATGTAACTCGGTGAGATGAATTAACAGAACACTAGGCAGTTTCTCAGAAAGCTTCTTTCCAGATTTCATCTGAGGATATTTCCTTTTTCACCATAGCACTCTATGGGCTTCCAAACATTACTTTGCCAATACCACAAGAACTGTCTTAGCGAAAGGCTTCTTGAGGCGAAAGCTGTAACTCTGTAAGATGATTTCACAGAACACGAAGAAGTTTCTCAGAAAGCTTCTTTCTCTTTGTTATCGGAGGATATTTCCTTTGGCCCTATACTCTTCAAAGGGATCCGAAATATCTGTTCTCAGATTCCACAGAAGTAAGGCTAGCAAAGAGATCCACGAAATACAGATGTAACTCTGTGAGATGAATTAACAGAACACTAAGCAGTTTCTCAGAAAGCTTCTTTCCACATTTCATCTGAGGATATTTCCTTTTTCACCGTAGCCCTCTACGCGCTTCCAAATATCACTTTGCCAATTCCACAAGAACTTTCTTAGCGAAAGGCCTCTTGAGGGGAAAGCTGTAACTCTGTGAGATGATTTCAAAGAACACAAAGAAGTTTCTCAGAAAGCTTCTTTCTCTTTGTTATCGAAGGATATTTCCTGTGGCCCTATAGTCTTCAAAGGGATCCGAAATATCTGTTCTCAGATTCCACAGAAATAATGCTAGCAAAGAGATCCACGAAATACAGATGTAACTCTGTGAGATGAATGAACAGAACACTAAGCAGTTTCTCAAAAGCTTCTTTCCAGATTACATCTGAGGATATTTCCTTTTTCACCATAGCCCTGTTTGGGCTTCCAAATATCACTTTGCCAATTACACAAGCACTGTCTTAGCGAAAGGCTTCTTGAGGGGAAAGCTGTAACTCTGTGAGATGATTTCACAGAACACAAAGAAGTTTCTCATAAAGCTTCTTTCTCTTTGTTATCGGAGGATACTTCCTTTGGCCCTATAGCCTTCAAAGGGATCCGAAATATCTGTTCTCAGATTCCACAGAAATAAGGCTAGCAAAGAGATCCACGAAATACAGATGTAACTCTGTGAGATGAATTAACAGAACACTAAGCGGTTTCTCTGCAAGCTTCTTTCCAGATTTCATCTGAGGATATTTCCTTTTTCACCATAGCCATCTACGCGGTTCCAACTATCACTTTGTCAATTCCACAAGATCTGTCTTAGCGAAAGGCTTCTTGAGTGGAAAGCTGTAACTCTGTGACATGATTTCACAGAAGACAAAGAAGTTTCTCAGAAAGCTTCTTTCCAGATTTCATCTGAGGATATTTCCTTTTTCACCATAGCCCTCTAGGTGCTTCGAAATATCACTTTGTAAATTCCACAAGAACTGTCTTAGCGGAAGGCTTCTAGAGGGGAAAGGTGTAACTCTGTGAGATGATTTCACAGAACACAAAGAAGTTTCTCATAAAGCTTCTTTCTCTTTGTTATCGGAGGATATTTCCTTTGGCCCTATAGACTTCTAAGGGATCCGATATATCTGTTCTCAGATTCCAAAGAAATAAGGCTAGCAAAGAGATCCACGAAATACAGATGTAACTCTGTGAGATGAATTAACAGAACACAAAGAAGTTTCTCAGAAAGCTTCTTTCCAGATTTCATCTGAGGATATTTCCTTTTTCACCAAGCCCTCTAGGGGTTCCAAATATCACTCTGCCTATTCCACAAGAACTGTCTTAGCGAAAGGCTTCTTGAGAGGAAAGCTGTAACTCTGTGAGATGATTTCACAGAACACAAGGAAGATTCTCAGAAAGCTTCTTTCTCTTTGTTATCGGAGGATATTTCCTTTGGCCCTATAGTCTTCAAAGGGAAACGAAATATCTGTTCTCAGATTCCACAATAATAAGACTAGCAAAGAGATCCACGAAATACAGATGTAACTGTGTGAGATGAATTAACAGAACACTAAGTAGTTTCTCAGAAAGCTTCTGTCCAGATTTCATCTGAGGATATTTCCTTTTTCTCCATAGCCCTCTATGCGCTTCCAAATATCACTTTGCCAATTCCACAAGAACTGTCTTAGCGAAAGGCTTCTTGAGGGGAAAGCTGTAACTCTGTGAGATGAGTTCACAGAAAACAAAGAAGTTTCTAAGAAAGCTTCTTTCTCTTTGTTAACGGAGGATATTTCCTTTAGCCCTATAGTCTTCTAAGGGATCCAAAATATCTGTTCTCAGATTCCACAGAAATAAGGCAAGCAAAGAGATCCACGAAATACAGATGTAACACGGTCAGATGAATTAACAAAACACTAAGCAGTTTCTCAGAAAGCTTCTTTCCAGGTTTCATCTGTGGATATTTCCTTTTTCACCTTAGCCCTCTATGGGCTTCCAAATATCACTTTGCCAATTCCACATGAACCGTCTTAGCGACAGGCTTCTTGAGGGGAAAGCTGTAAGTATGTGAGATGATTTCACAGAAAACAAACAAGTTTCTCATAAAGCTTCTTTCTCTTTGTTATCGGAGGATATTTCCTTTGGCCCTGGAGCCTTCAAAGGGATCCGAAATATCTATTCTCAGATTCCACAGAAATAAGGCTAGCAAAGAGATCCACGAAATACAGATGTAACTCTGTGAGTTGAATTAACAGAACACTAGGCACTTTCTCAGAAAGCATCTTTCCAGATTTCATCTGAGGATATTTCCTTTTTCACCATAGCCCTCTATGGGCTTCCAAATATCACTTTGCCAATTCCACAAGAACTGTCTTAGCGAAAGGCTTCTTGAAGGGAAAGCTGTAACTCTGTGAGATGTTTTCAAAGAACACAAAGAAGTTTCTCAGAAAGCTTCTTTCTCTTTGTTATCGGAGGATATTTCCTTTGGCCCTATAGTCTTCAAAGGGATCCGAAATATCTGTTCTCAGATTCCACAGAAATAAGGCTAGCAAAGTGATCCACGAAATACAGATGTAACTCTGTGAGATGAATTAACAGAACACTACGCAGTTTCTCAGAAAGCTTCTTTCCAGATTTCATCGGAGGATATTTCCTTTATCACCATAGCTCTCTATGGGATTCCAAATATCACTTTGCCAATTCCACAAGAACTGTCTTAGCGAAAGGCTTCTTGTGGTTAAAGCTGTAACTCTGTGAGATGATTTCACAGAACACAAAGGAGTTTCTCAGAAAGCTTCTTTCTCTTTGTTATCGGAGGATATTTCCTTTGGCCCTATACTCTTCTAAGGGATCCGAATTATCTTTTCTCAGAGTCCACAGAAATAAGGCTAGAAAAGAGACCCACGAAATACAGATGTAACTCGGTGAGATGAATTAACTGAACACTAAGCAGTTTCTCAGAAAGCTTCTTTCCAGATTTCATCTGAGGATATTTACTTTTTCACCATAGCCCGCTATGGGCTTCCAAATATCACTTTGCCAATTCCACAAGAACTGTCTTAGCGAAAGGCTTCTTGTGGTTAAAGCTGTAACTCTGTGAGATGATTTCACAGAACACAAAGTAGTTTCTCAGAAAGCTTCTTTCTCTTTGTTATCGGAGGATATTTCCTTTGGCCCTATATTCTTCTAAGGGATCTGAAATATATGTTCTCAGATTCCACAGAAATAAGGCTAGCAAAGACATCCACGAAATACAGATGTAACTCTGTGAGATGAATTAACAGAACACTAAGAAGTTTCTCATAAAGCTTCTTTCCAAATTTCATCTGAGGATATTTCCTTTTTCACCATAGCCCTCTATGGGCTTCCAAATATCACTTTGCCAATTCCACAAGAACGGTCTTAGCGAAAGGCTTCCTGAGGGGAAAGCTGAAACTCTGTGAGATGATTTCACAGAACACAAAGAAGTTTCTCAGAAAGCTTCTTTCTTTTTGTTATCGGAGGATATTTCCTTTGGCCCTATAGTTCTCAGTGTGATCCGAAATATCTGTTCTCAGATTCCACAGAATAAAGGCTAGCAAAGAGATCCACGAAATACAGATGTAACTCTGTGAGATCAATTAACAGAACACTAAGCAGTTTCTCAGAAAGCTTCTTTCCAGATTTCATCTGAGGTTATTTCCTTTTTTACCAAAGCCCTCTAAGGGCTTCCAAATATCACTTTGCAAATTCCACAAGAAACGTCTTAGCGAAAGGCTTCTTGAGGGGAAAGCTGAAACTCTGTGAGATGATTTCACAGAACACAAAGAAGTTTCTCAGAAAGCTTCTTTCTCTTTGTTATCGGAGGATATTTCCTTTGGCCCTATAGTCTTCAAAGGGATCCGAAATATCTGTTCTCAGATTCCAGAGAAATAAGGCTAGCAAAGAGATCCATGAAATACAGATGTAACTCTGTGAGATGAATTAACAGAACGCTAAACAGTTTCTCAGAAAGCTCCTTTCCAGATTTCATCTGAGGATATTTCCTTTTTCACCATAGCCCTCTATGGGCTTCCAAATATCACTTTGCCAATTCCACAAGAACTGTCTTAGCGAAAGGCTTCTTGAGGGGAAAGCTGTAACTCTGTGAGATGATTTCACAGAACACAAAGAATTTCTCAGAAAGCATCTTTCTCTTTGTTATCGGAGGATATTTCCTTTGGCCCAATAGTCTTCAAAGGGATCCGAAGTATCTGTTCTCAAATTCCACAGAAGTAAGGCTAGCAAAGAAATCCACGAAATACAGATGTAACTCTGTGAGATGAATAAACAGAACACTAAGCAGTTTCTCAGAAAGCTTCTTTCCATATTTCATCTTAGGATATTTCGTTTTTCACAACAGCCCTCTATGGGCTTCAAAATATCTATTTGCCAATTCCACCAGAACTGTCTTAACGACAGGCCTCTTGTGGGTAAAGCTGTAACTCTGTGAGATGATTTCACAGAAAACAAAGGAGTTTCTCAGAAAAATTCTTTCTCTTTGTTATCGGAGGATATTTCCTTTGGCCCTATAGTCTTTAAAGGGATCCGAAATATCTGTTCTCAGATTGTACAGAAATAAGGCTAGCAAAGAGATCCACGAAATACACATGTAACTGTGTGAGATGAATTAACAGAACACTAAGCATTTTCTGAGAAAGCTTCTTTCCAGATTTCATCTGAGGATATTTCCTTTTTTCACCATAGCCCTCTAGGCGCTTCCAAATATCACTTTGCCAATTCCACAAGAACTGTCTTAGCGAAAGGCTTCTTGAGGGGAAAGCTGAAACTCTGTGAGATGATTTCACAGAACACAAAGAAGTTTCTCATAAAGCTTATTTCTCTTTGTTATCGGAGGATATTTCCTTTGGCCATATACTCTTCAAAGGGATCCGAAATATCTGTTCTCAGATTCCACAGAAATAAGGCTAGCAAACAGATCCACGAAATACATATGTAACTCTGTGAGATGAATTAACAGAACACTAAGCAGTTTCTCAGAAAGATTCTTTCCAGATTTCATCTGAGGATATTTCCTTTTTCACCATAGCCCTCTATGCGCTTCCAAATATCACTTTGCGAATTCCACAAGAACTGTATTAGCGAAAGGCTTCTTGAGGGGAAAGCTGTAACTCTGTGAGATGATTTCAGAGAACACAAAGAAGTTTCTCAGAAAGCTTCTTTCTCTTTGTTATCGGAGGATATTTCCTTTGGCCCTATAGTCTTCTAAGGGATCCGAAATATCTGTTCTCAGATTCCACAGAAATAAGGCTAGCAAAGAGATCCACGAAATACAGAAGTAACTCTGTGAGATGAATTAACAGAACACTAAGCAGTTTCTCAGAAAGCTTCTTTCCAGATTTCCTCTGCGGACATTTCCTTTTTCAACACAGCCCTCTATGGGCTTCCAAATATCACTTTGCCAATTCCACAAGAACTGTCTTAGCGAAAGGCTTCTTGAGGGGAAAGCTGTAACTCTGTGAGATGATTTCACAGAACACAAATAAGTTTCTCAGAAAGCTTCTTTTTCTTTGTTATCGGAGGATATTTCCTTTGGCCCTATATTCTTCTAAGGAATCCGAAATATCTGTTCTCAGATTCCATAGAAATAAGGCTAGCAAAGAGATCCACGAAATACAGATGTAACTCTGTGAGATGAATTAACAGAACACTAAGCATTTTCTGAGAAAGCTTCTTTCCAGATTTCATCTGAGGATATTTCCTTTTTCACCATAGCCCTCTATGCGCTTCCAAATATCACTTTGCCAATTCCACAAGAACTCTCTTAGCGAAAGGCTTCTTCAGGGGAAAGCTGTAATTCTGTGAGATGATTTCACAGAACACAAAGAAGTTTCTCATAAAGCTTCTTTCTCTTTGTTATCGGAGGATATTCCTTTGGCCCTATAGTCTTCAAAGGGATCCAAAATATCTGTTCTCAGATTCCACAGAAATAAGGCTAGCAAAGAGATCCACGAAATACAGATGTAACTCTGTGAGATGAATTAACAGAACACTAACTAGTTTCTCAGGAAGCTTCTTTCCACATTTCATCTGAGGATATTTCCTTTTTCACCATAGCCCTCTTTGGGCTTCCAAATATCACTCTGCCAATTCCAAAAGAACTGTCTTAGCGAAAGGCTTCTTGAGGGGAATGCTGTAACTCTGTGAGATAATTTCACAGAACACAAAGAAGTTTCTCATAAAGCTTCTTTCTCTTTGATATCGGAGTTTATTTCCTTGGCCCTATAGTCTTCTAAGGGATCCGAAATATCTGTTCTCAGAATCCACAGAAATAAGGCTAGCAAAGAGATCCACGAAATACAGATGTAACTCTGTGAGATGAATTAACAGAACACTAAGCAGTTTCTCAGAAAGCTTCTTTCCAGATTTCATCTAAGGATAATTCCTTTTCCAACATGGCCCTCTATGCCCTTCCAAATATCACTTTGCCAATTCCACAAGAACTGTCTTAGAGAAAGGCTTCTTGAGGGGAAAGCTGTAACTCTGTGAGATGATTTCACAGAACACAAAGAAGTTTCTCAGAAAGCTTCTTTCTCTTTGTTATCGGATTATATTTCCTTTGGCCCTAGAGTCTTCAAAGGGATCCGAAATATCTGTTCTCAGATTCCACAGAAATAAGGCTAGCAAAGAGATCCACGAAATACAGATGTAACTCTGTGAGATGATTTCACAGAACACAAGGAAGTTTCTCAGGAAGCTTCTTTCCACATTTCATCTGAGGATCTTTCCTTTTTCACCATAGCCCTCTTTGGGCTTCCAAATATCACTCTGCCAATTCCAAAAGAACTGTCTTAGCGAAAGGCTTCTTGAGGGGAATGCTGTAACTCTGTGAGATAATTTCACAGAACACAAAGAAGTTTCTCATAAAGCTTCTTTCTCTTTGATATCGGAGTTTATTTCCTTGGCCCTATAGTCTTCTAAGGGATCCGAAATATCTGTTCTCAGAATCCACAGAAATAAGGCTAGCAAAGAGATCCACGAAATACAGATGTAACTCTGTGAGATGAATTAACAGAACACTAAGCAGTTTCTCAGAAAGCTTCTTTCCAGATTTCATCTGAGGATAATTCCTTTTCCAACATGGCCCTCTATGCCCTTCCAAATATCACTTTGCCAATTCCACAAGAACTGTCTTAGAGAAAGGCTTCTTGAGGGGAAAGCTGTAACTCTGTGAGATGATTTCACAGAACACAAAGAAGTTTCTCATAAAGCTTCTTTCTCTTTGTTATCGGAGGATATTTCCTTTGGCCCTAGAGTCTTCAAAGGGATCCGAAATATCTGTTCTCAGATTCCACAGAAATAAGGCTAGCAAAGAGATCCACGAAATACAGATGTAACTCTGTGAGATGATTTCACAGAACACAAGGAAGTTTCTCAGGAAGCTTCTTTCCACATTTCATCTGAGGATATTTCCTTTTTCACCATAGCCCTCTTTGGGCTTCCAAATATCACTCTGGCAATTCCAAAAGAACTGTCTTAGCGAAAGGCTTCTTGAGGGGAATGCTGTAACTCTGTGAGATAATTTCACAGAACACAAAGAAGTTTCTCATAAAGCTTCTTTCTCTTTCATATCGGAGTTTATTTCCTTGGCCCTATAGTCTTCTAAGGGATCCGAAATATCTGTTCTCAGAATCCACAGAAATAAGGCTAGCAAAGAGATCCACGAAATACAGATGTAACTCTGTGAGATGAATTAACAGAACACTAAGCAGTTTCTCAGAAAGCTTCTTTCCAGATTTCATCTGAGGATATTTCCTTTTCCAACATGGCCCTCTATGCCCTTCCAAATATCACTTTGCCAATTCCACAAGAACTGTCTTAGAGACAGGCTTCTTGAGGGGAAAGCTGTAACTCTGTGAGATGATTTCCCAGAACACAAAGAAGTTTCTCAGAAAGATTCTTTCTCTTTGTTATCGGAGGATATTTCCTTTGGCCCTAGAGTCTTCAAAGGGATCCTAAATATCTGTTCTCAGATTCCACAGAAATAAGGCTAGCAAAGAGATCCACGAAATACAGATGTAACTCTGTGAGATGATTTCACAGAACACAAGGAAGTTTCTCAGAAAGCTTCATTCTCTTTGTTATCGGAGGATATTTCCTTTGGTCATATAGTCTTCAAAGGGATCCGAAATATCTGTTCTCTGATTCCGCAGAAATAAGGGTAGCAAAAAGATCTACGAAATTAATATGTAACTCTGTGAGATGAATTAACAGAACACTAAGCAGCTTCTCAGAAAGCTTCTTTCCTGATTTCATCTGAGGATATTTCCTTTTTCATCATAGACCTCTATGCGCTTCCAAATATCACTTTGCGAATTCCACAAGAACTGTCTTAGCGAAAGGCTTCTTGAGGGGAAAGCTGTAACTCTGTGAGATGATTTCACAGAACACAAAGAAGTTTCTCAGAAAGCTTTTTCTCTTTGTTATCGGAGGATATTTCCTTTAGCCCTATAGTCTTCAAAGGGATCCGAAATATCTGTTCTCAGATTCCACAGAAATAAGGCTAGCAAAGTATTCCACGAAATACAGATGCAACCCTGTGAGATGAATTAACAGAACACTAAGCAGTTTCTCAGAAAGCTGCTTTCCAGATATCATCTGAGGATATTTCCTTTTTCACCACAGCCCTCTATTGGCTTCCAAATATCACTTTGCCAATTCGACAAGACCTGTCTTAGCGAAAGGCTTCTTGAGGTGAAAGCTGTAACTCTGTGAGATGATTTCACAGAAAACAAATAAATTTCTCAGAAAGTATCTTTCTCTTTGTTATCGGAGGATATTTCCTTTGGCCCTGTAGTCTTCAAAGGGATCCGAAATATCTGTTCTCAGATTCCACAGAAATAAGGCTAGCAAAGGGATCCACGAAATACAGATGTAACTCTGTGAGATGAATTAACAGAACACTAAGCAGTTTCTCAGAAAGCTTCTTTCCAGATTTCATCTGAGGATATTTCCTTTTTCACCATAGCCCTCTATGCGCTTCCAAATATCACTTTGCTCATTCCACAAGAACTGTCATAGCGAAAGGCTTCTTGAGGGGAAAGCTGTAACTCTGTGAGATGATTTCACAGAACACAAAGAAGTTTCTCAGAAAGCTTCTTTCTCTTTGTTATCGGAGGATATTTCCTTTGGCCTTATAGTCTTCTAAGGGATCCGAAATCTCTGTTCTCAGATTCCAGAGAAATAAGGCTAGCAAAGAGATCCACGAAATACAGATGTAACTCTGTGAGATGATTTCACAGAACACAAAGAAGTTTCTCAGAAAGCTTCATTCTCAGTGTTATCGGAGGATATTTCCTTTGGGCCTATAGTCTTCAAAGGGATCCGAAATATCTGTTCTCAGATTCCGCAGAAATAAGGCTAGCAAAGAGATCCACGAAATTCATATGTAACTCTCTGAGATGAATTAACAGAACACTAAGCAGTTTCTCAGAAAGCTTCTTTCCAGATTTCATATGAGGATATTTCCTTTTTCATCATAGCCCTCTATGCGCTTCCAAATATCACTTTGCCAATTCCACAAGAACTGTCTTAGCGAAATGCTTCTTGAGGGGAAAGCTGTAACTCTGTGAGATGATTTCACAGAACACAAAGAAGTTTCTCAGAAAGCTTTTTCTCTTTGTTATCGGAGGATATTTCCTTTGGCCCTATAGTCTTCTACGGGATCCGAAATATCTATTCTCAGATTCCACAGAAATAAGGCTAGCAAAGAGATCCACGAAATACAGATGTAACTGTGTGAGATGAATTAACAGAACACTAAGAGTTTCTCAGAAAGCTTCTTTCCAGATTTCATCTGAAGATATTTCCTTTTTCACCATAGCCCTCTAAGGGCTTCCAAATATCACTTTGCCAATTCCACAAAAACTGTCTTAGCGAAAGGCTTCTTGAGGGGAAAGCTGTAACTCTGTGAGACGATTTCACAGAACACAAAGAAATTTCTCAGAAAGCTTCTTTTTCTTTGTTATCGGAAGATATTTCCTTTGGCCCTATATTCTTCTAAGGGATCCGAAATATCTGTTCTCAGATTCCACAGAAATTAGGCTAGCAAAGAGATCCACGAAATACACATGTAACTCTGTGAGATGAATTAACAGAACACTAAGCAGTTTCCCAGAAAGCTTCTTTCCAGAATTCATCTGAGGATATTTCCTTTTTCAACATAGCCCTCCACGCGCTTCCAAATATCACTTTGCCAATTCCACAAGAACTGTCTTAGCGAAAGGCTTCTTGAGGGGAAAGTTGTAACTCTGTAAGATGATTTCACAGAACACAAAGAAGTTTCTCAGAAAGCTTCTTTCTCTTTGTTATCGGAGGATATTACTTTTGGCCCTATAGTCTTCAAAGGGATCCGAAATATCTGTTCTCAGATTCCACAGAAATAAGGCTAGCAAAGAGATCCACGAAATACAGATGTAACTCTCTGAGATGAATTAACAGAACACTAAGCAGTTTCTCAGAAAGCTTCTTTCCAGATTTCATCTGAGGATATTTCCTTTTTCACCATAGCCCTCTATGGGCTTCCAAATATCACTCTGCCAATTCCACAAGAACTGTCTTAGCGAAAGGCTTCTTGAGGGGAAAGCTGTAACTCTGTGAGATGATTTCACAGAACACAAAGAAGTTTCTCAGAAAGCTTCTTTTTCTTTGTTATCGGAGGATATTTCCTTTGGCCCTATATTCTTCTAAGGGATCGGAAATATCTGTTCTCAGATTCCACAGAAATAAGGCTAGCAAAGAGATCCACGAAATACAGATGTAACTCTGTGAGATGAATTAACAGAACACCAAGCATTTTCTGAGAAAGCTTCTTTCCCGGTTTCATCTGAGGATATTTCCTTTTTCACCATAGCCCTCTATGGGCTTCCAAATATCACTTTGCCAATTCCACAAGAACTGTCTTAGCGAAAGGCTTCTTGAGGGGAAAGCTGTAACTCTGTGAGATGATTTCACAGAAAACAAAGAAGTTTCTCAGAAAGCTTCTTTATCTTTGTTATCGGAGGATATTTCCTTTGGCCCTATAGTCTTCTAAGGGATCAGAAATATCTATTCTCAGATTCCACAGAAATAAGGCTAGCAAAGAATTCCACGAAATACAGATGTAACTCTGTGAGATGAATTAACAGAACACTAAGAGTTTCTCAGAAAGCTTCTTTCCAGATTTCATCTTAGGATATTTCCTTTTTCACCACAGCCCTCTATGGGCTTCCAAATATCACTTTGCCAATTCCACAAGAAGTGTCTTAGCGAAAGGCTTCTTGAGGGGAAAGCTGTAATTCTGTGAGATGATTTCGCAGAACGCAAAGGAGTTTCTCAGAAAGCTACTTTCTCTTTGTTATCGGAGGATATTTCCTTTGGCCCTATAGTCTTCAAAGGGATCCGAAATATCTGTTCTCAGATTCCACAGAAATAAGGCTAGCAAAGACATCCATGATATACAGATGTAACCCGGTGAGATGAATTAACAGAACACTAAGCAGTTTCTCAGAACGCTTCTTTCCAGGTTTCATCTGAGGATATTTCCTTTTTCACCATAACCCTCTATGGGATTCCAAATATCACTTTGCTAATTCGACAAGACCTGTCTTAGCGAAAGGCTTCTTGAAGGGAAAGCTATAACTCTGTGAGATGATTTCACAGAACATAAAGAAGTTCCTCATAAAGCTTCTTTCTCTTTGATATCGGAGTTTATTTCCTTTGGCCCTATAGTCTTCAAAGGGATCCGAAATATCTTTTCTCAGATTCCACAGAAATAAGGCTAGCAAAGAGATCCACGAAATACCGATGTAACTCTGTGAGATGAATTAACAGAACACTAAGCAGTTTCTCAGAAAGCTACTTTCCAGATTTCATCTGATGATAATTCCTTTTTCAACATGGCCCTCTACGGGTTTCCAAATATCACTTTGCCAATTCGACACGAACTGTCTTAGCGAAAGGCTTCTTGAGGGGAAAGCTGTAACTCTGTGAGATGATTTCGCAGAACACAAAGAAGTTTCTCAGAAAGCTTCTTTCTCCTTGTTATCGGAGCATATTTCCTTTGGCCCTATAGTCTTCAAAGGGATCCGAAATATCTGTTCTCAGATTCCACAGAAATAAGGCTAGCAAAGAGATCCACGAAATACAGATGTAACTCTGTGAGATGAATTAACAGAACACTAAGAAGTTTCTCAGAAAGCTTCTTTCCAGGTTTCATCTGAGGATATTTCCTTTTTCACCATTGCCCTCCATGGGCTTCCAAATATCACTTTGCCAATTCCACAAGAACTGTCTTAGCGAAAAGCTTCTTGAGGGGAAAGCTGTAACTCTGTGAGATGATTTCACAGAACACAAAGAAGTTTCTCAGAAAGCTTCTTTCTCTTTGTTATCGGAGGATATTTCCTTTGGCCCTATAGTCTTCAAAGGGATCCGCAATATCTGTTCTCAGATTCCAGAGAAATAAGGCTAGCAAAGAGATCCACGAAATACAGATGTAACTCTGTGAGATGATTTCACAGAACACAAAGAAGTTTCTCAGAAAGCTTCATTCTCTGTGTTATCGGAGGATATTTCCTTTGGGCCTATAGTCTTCAAAGGGATCCGAAATATCTGTTCTCAGATTCCGCAGAAATAAGGCTAGCAAAGAGATCCACGAAATTCATATGTAACTCTGTGAGATGAATTAACAGAACACTAAGCAGTTTGTCAGAAAGCTTCTTTCCAGATTTCATATGAGGATATTTCCTTTTTCATCATAGCCCTCTATGAGCTTCCAAATATCACTTTGCCAATTCCACAAGAACTGTCTTAGCGAAATGCTTCTTGAGGGGAAAGCTGTAACTCTGTGAGATGATTTCACAGAACACAAAGAAGTTTCTCAGAAAGCTTTTTCTCTTTGTTATCGGAGGATATTTCCTTTGGCCCTATAGTCTTCTAAGGGATCCCAAATATCTATTCTCAGATTCCACAGAAATAAGGCTAGCAAAGAGATCCACGAAATACAGATGTAACTGTGTGAGATGAATTAACAGAACACTAAGAGTTTCTCAGAAAGCTTCTTTCCAGATTTCATCTGAAGATATTTCCTTTTTCACCATAGCCCTCTAAGGGCTTCCAAATATCACTTTGCCAATTCCACAAAAACTGTCTTAGCGAAAGGCTTCTTGAGGGGAAAGCTGTAACTCTGTGAGACGATTTCACAGAACACAAAGAAATTTCTCAGAAAGCTTCTTTTTCTTTGTTATCGGAAGATATTTCCTTTGGCCCTATATTCTTCTAAGGGATCCGAAATATCTGTTCTCAGATTCCACAGAAATTAGGCTAGCAAAGAGATCCACGAAATACACATGTAACTCTGTGAGATGAATTAACAGAACACTAAGCAGTTTCCCAGAAAGCTTCTTTCCAGAATTCATCTGAGGATATTTCCTTTTTCAACATAGCCCTCCACGCGCTTCCAAATATCACTTTGCCAATTCCACAAGAACTGTCTTAGCGAAAGGCTTCTTGAGGGGAAAGTTGTAACTCTGTAAGATGATTTCACAGAACACAAAGAAGTTTCTCAGAAAGCTTCTTTCTCTTTGTTATCGGAGGATATTACTTTTGGCCCTATAGTCTTCAAAGGGATCCGAAATATCTGTTCTCAGATTCCACAGAAATAAGGCTAGCAAAGAGATCCACGAAATACAGATGTAACTCTCTGAGATGAATTAACAGAACACTAAGCAGTTTTTCAGAAAGCTTCTTTCCAGATTTCATCTGAGGATATTTCCTTTTTCACCATAGCCCTCTATGGGCTTCCAAATATCACTCTGCCAATTCCACAAGAACTGTCTTAGCGAAAGGCTTCTTGAGGGGAAAGCTGTAACTCTGTGAGATGATTTCACAGAACACAAAGAAGTTTCTCAGAAAGCTTCTTTTTCTTTGTTATCGGAGGATATTTCCTTTGGCCCTATATTCTTCTAAGGGATCGGAAATATCTGTTCTCAGATTCCACAGAAATAAGGCTAGCAAAGAGATCCACGAAATACAGATGTAACTCTGTGAGATGAATTAACAGAACACCAAGCATTTTCTGAGAAAGCTTCTTTCCCGGTTTCATCTGAGGATATTTCCTTTTTCACCATAGCCCTCTATGGGCTTCCAAATATCACTTTGCCAATTCCACAAGAACTGTCTTAGCGAAAGGCTTCTTGAGGGGAAAGCTGTAACTCTGTGAGATGATTTCACAGAAAACAAAGAAGTTTCTCAGAAAGCTTCTTTATCTTTGTTATCGGAGGATATTTCCTTTGGCCCTATAGTCTTCTAAGGGATCAGAAATATCTATTCTCAGATTCCACAGAAATAAGGCTAGCAAAGAATTCCACGAAATACAGATGTAACTCTGTGAGATGAATTAACAGAACACTGAGAGTTTCTCAGAAAGCTTCTTTCCAGATTTCATCTTAGGATATTTCCTTTTTCACCACAGCCCTCTATGGGCTTCCAAATATCACTTTGCCAATTCCACAAGAAGTGTCTTAGCGAAAGGCTTCTTGAGGGGAAAGCTGTAATTCTGTGAGATGATTTCGCAGAACGCAAAGGAGTTTCTCAGAAAGCTACTTTCTCTTTGTTATCGGAGGATATTTCCTTTGGCCCTATAGTCTTCAAAGGGATCCGAAATATCTGTTCTCAGATTCCACAGAAATAAGGCTAGCAAAGACATCCATGATATATAGATGTAACCCGGTGAGATGAATTAACAGAACACTAAGCAGTTTCTCAGAACGCTTCTTTCCAGGTTTCATCTGAGGATATTTCCTTTTTCACCATAACCCTCTATGGGATTCCAAATATCACTTTGCTAATTCGACAAGACCTGTCTTAGCGAAAGGCTTCTTGAAGGGAAAGCTATAACTCTGTGAGATGATTTCACAGAACATAAAGAAGTTCCTCATAAAGCTTCTTTCTCTTTGATATCGGAGTTTATTTCCTTTGGCCCTATAGTCTTCAAAGGGATCCGAAATATCTGTTCTCAGATTCCACAGAAATAAGGCTAGCAAAGAGATCCACGAAATACAGATGTAACTCTGTGAGATGAATTAACAGAACACTAAGCAGTTTCTCAGAAAGCTTCTTTCCAGATTTCATCTGATGATAATTCCTTTTTCAACATGGCCCTCTACGGGTTTCCAAATATCACTTTGCCAATTCGACACGAACTGTCTTAGCGAAAGGCTTCTTGAGGGGAAAGCTGTAACTCTGTGAGATGATTTCGCAGAACACAAAGAAGTTTCTCAGAAAGCTTCTTTCTCCTTGTTATCGGAGCATATTTCCTTTGGCCCTATAGTCTTCAAAGGGATCCGAAATATCTGTTCTCAGATTCCACAGAAATAAGGCTAGCAAAGAGATCCACGAAATACAGATGTAACTCTGTGAGATGAATTAACAGAACACTAAGAAGTTTCTCAGAAAGCTTCTTTCCAGGTTTCATCTGAGGATATTTCCTTTTTCACCATTGCCCTCCATGGGCTTCCAAATATCACTTTGCCAATTCCACAAGAACTGTCTTAGCGAAAAGCTTCTTGAGGGGAAAGCTGTAACTCTGTGAGATGATTTCACAGAACACAAAGAAGTTTCTCAGAAAGCTTCTTTCTCTTTGTTATCGGAGGATATTTCCTTTGGCCCTATAGTCTTCAAAGGGATCCGCAATATCTGTTCTCAGATTCCAGAGAAATAAGGCTAGCAAAGAGATCCACGAAATACAGATGTAACTCTGTGAGATGATTTCACAGAACACAAAGAAGTTTCTCAGAAAGCTTCATTCTCTGTGTTATCGGAGGATATTTCCTTTGGGCCTATAGTCTTCAAAGGGATCCGAAATATCTGTTCTCAGATTCCGCCGAAATAAGGCTAGCAAAGAGATCCACGAAATTCATATGTAACTCTGTGAGATGAATTAACAGAACACTAAGCAGTTTGTCAGAAAGCTTCTTTCCAGATTTCATATGAGGATATTTCCTTTTTCATCATAGCCCTCTATGAGCTTCCAAATATCACTTTGCCAATTCCACAAGAACTGTCTTAGCGAAATGCTTCTTGAGGGGAAAGCTGTAACTCTGTGAGATGATTTCACAGAACACAAAGAAGTTTCTCAGAAAGCTTTTTCTCTTTGTTATCGGAGGATATTTCCTTTGGCCCTATAGTCTTCTAAGGGATCCGAAATATCTATTCTCAGATTCCACAGAAATAAGGCTAGCAAAGAGATCCACGAAATACAGATGTAACTGTGTGAGATGAATTAACAGAACACTAAGAGTTTCTCAGAAAGCTTCTTTCCAGATTTCATCTGAAGATATTTCCTTTTTCACCATAGCCCTCTAAGGGCTTCCAAATATCACTTTGCCAATTCCACAAAAACTGTCTTAGCGAAAGGCTTCTTGAGGGGAAAGCTGTAACTCTGTGAGACGATTTCACAGAACACAAAGAAATTTCTCAGAAAGCTTCTTTTTCTTTGTTATCGGAAGATATTTCCTTTGGCCCTATATTCTTCTAAGGGATCCGAAATATCTGTTCTCAGATTCCACAGAAATTAGGCTAGCAAAGAGATCCACGAAATACACATGTAACTCTGTGAGATGAATTAACAGAACACTAAGCAGTTTCCCAGAAAGCTTCTTTCCAGAATTCATCTGAGGATATTTCCTTTTTCAACATAGCCCTCCACGCGCTTCCAAATATCACTTTGCCAATTCCACAAGAACTGTCTTAGCGAAAGGCTTCTTGAGGGGAAAGTTGTAACTCTGTAAGATGATTTCACAGAACACAAAGAAGTTTCTCAGAAAGCTTCTTTCTCTTTGTTATCGGAGGATATTTCCTTTGGCCCTATAGTCTTCAAAGGGATCCGCAATATCTGTTCTCAGATTCCACAGAAATAAGGCTAGTAAAGAGATCCACGAAATTCATATGTAACTCTGTGAGATGAATTAACAGAACACTAAGCAGTTTCTCAGAAAGCTTCTCTCCAGATTTCATCTGAGGATATTTCCTTTTTCACTATAGCCCTCTATGCGCTTCCAAATATCACTTTGCCAATTCCACAAGAACTGTCTTAGCGAAAGGCTCCTTGAGGGGAAAGCTGTAACTCTGTGAGATGATTTCACAGAACACAAAGAAGTTTCTCAGAAAGCTTCTTTCTCTTTGTTATCGGAGGATATTTCCTTTGGCCCTATAGTCTTCTAAGGGATCCGAAATATCTGTTCTCAGATTCCACAGAAATAAGGCTAGCAAAGAGATCCACGAAATACAGAAGTAACTCTGTGAGATGAATTAACAGAACACTAAGAGTTTCTCAGAAAGCTTCTTTCCAGATTACATCTGAGGATAGTTCCTTTTTCACCACAGCCCTCTATGGGCTTCCAAATATCACTTTGCCAATTCCACAAGAACTGTCTTAGCGAAAGGCTTCTTGTGGGTAAATCTGTAACTCTGTGAGATGATTTCACAGAACACAAAGGAGTTTCTCAAAAAGCTTCTTTCTCTTTGTTATGAGAGGATAACTCCTTTGGCCCTATAGCCTTCAAAGGGATCCGAAATATCTGTTCTCAGATTCCACAGAAATAAGGCTAGCAAAGAGATCCTCGATATACACAAGTAACTCTGTGAGATGAATTAACAGAACACTAAGCAGTTTCTCAGAAAGCTTCTTTCCAGATTTCCTCTGCGGACATTTCCTTTTTCACCACAGCCCTCTATGGGCTTCCAAATATCACTTTGCCAATTCCACCAAAACTGTCTTAGGGAAAGGCTTCTTCAGAGGAAAGCTGTAACTCTGTGAGATGATTTCACAGAACACAAAGAAGTTTCTCATAAAGCTTCTTTCTCTTTGTTATCGGAGGATATTTCTTTTGGCCCTATAGTCTTCAAAGGGATCCGAAATATCTGTTCTCAGATTCCACAGAAATAAGGCTAGCAAAGAGATCCAAGAAATACAGATGTAACTCTGTGAGATGAATTAACAGAACACTAAGAGATTCTCAGAAAGCTTCTTTCCAGATTTCATTTGAAGATATTTAATTTTTCACCATAGCACTCTAAGGGCTTCCAAATATCACTTTGCCAATTCCACAAAAACTGTCTTAGCGAAAGGCTTCTTGAGGGGAAAGCTGTATCTCTGTGAGATGATTTCACAGAACACAAAGAAGTTTCTCAGAAAGCTTCTTTCTCTTTGTTATCGGAGGATATTTCCTTTAGCCCTATAGTCTTCTAAGGGATCCGAAATATCTGTTCTGAGATTGCACAGAAATAAGGCTAGCAAAGAGATCCACGAAATACAGATGTAACTCTGTGAGATGAATTAACAGAACACTAAGCAGTTTCTCAGAAAACTTCTTTCCAGATTTCATCTGAGGATATTTCCTTTTTCACCATAGCCCTCTATGGGCTTCCAAATAGCACTCTGCCAATTCCACAAGAACTGTCTTAGCGAAAGGCTTCTTGAGGAGAAAGCTGTAACTCTGTGAGATGATTTCACAGAACACAAAGAAGTTTCTCAGAAAGCTTCTTTTTCTTTGTTATCGGAGGATATTTCCTTTGGCCCTATATTCTTCTAAGGAATCCGAAATATCTGTTCTCAGATTCCACAGAAATAAGGCTAGCAAAGAGTTCCACAAATACAGTTGTAACTCTGTGAGATGAATTAACAGAACACTAAGCATTTTCTGAGAAAGCTTCTTTCCAGATTTCATCTGAGGATATTTCCTTTTTCACCATAGCCCTCTATGGGCTTCCAAATATCACTTTGCCAATTCCACAAGAACTCTCTTAGCGAAAGGCTTCTTGAGGGGAAAGCTGTAATTCTGTGAGATGATTTCACAGAACACAAAGAAGTTTCTCATAAAGCTTCTTTCTCTTTGTTATCGGAGGATATTCCTTTGGCCCTATAGTCTTCAAAGGGATCCAAAATATCTGTTCTCAGATTCCACAGAAATAAGGCTAGCAAAGAGATCCACGAAATACAGATGTAACTCTGTGAGATGAATTAACAGAACACTAAGTAGTTTCTCAGGAAGCTTCTTTCCACATTTCATGTGAGGATATTTCCTTTTTCACCATAGCCCTCTATGGGCTTCCAAATATCACTCTGCCAATTCCACAAGAACTGTCTTAGCGAAAGGCTTCTTGAGGGGAATGCTGTAACTCTGTGAGATAATTTCACAGAACACAAAGAAGTTTCTCATAAAGCTTCTTTCTCTTTGATATCGGAGTTTATTTCCTTTGGCCCTATAGTCTTCTAAGGGATCCGAAATATCTGTTCTCAGAATCCACAGAAATAAGGCTAGCAAAGAGATCCACGAAATACAGATGTAACTATGTGAGATGAATTAACAGAACACTAAGCAGTTTCTCAGAAAGCTTCTTTCCAGATTTCATCTGAGGATAATTCCTTTTCCAACATGGCCCTCTATGCCCTTCCAAATATCACTTTGCCAATTCCACAAGAACTGTCTTAGAGAAAGGCTTCTTGATAGGAAATCTGTAACTCTGTGAGATGATTTCACAGAACACAAAGAAGTTTCTCAGAAAGCTTCTTTCTCTTTGTTATCGGAGGATATTTCCTTTGGCCCTAGAGTCTTCAAAGGGATCCGAAATATCTGTTCTCAGATTCCACAGAAATAAGGCTAGCAAAGAGATCCACGAAATACAGATGTAACTCTGTGAGGTGATTTCACAGAACACAAGGAAGTTTCTCAGAAAGCTTCATTCTCTTTGTTATCGGAGCATATTTCCTTTGGCCAAATAGTCTTCAAAGGGATCCGAAATATCTGTTCTCTGATTCCACAGAAATAAGGCTAGCAAAAACATCGACGAAATTCATATGTAACTCTGTGAGATGAATTAACAGAACACTAAGCAGCTTCTCAGAAAGCTTCTTTCCAGATTTCATCTGAGGATATTTCCTTTTTCATCATAGACCTCTATGCGCTTCCAAATATCACTTTGCGAATTCCACAAGAACTGTCTTAGCGAAAGGCTTCCTGAGGGGAAAGCTGTAACTCTGTGAGATGATTTCACAGAACACAAAGAAGTTTCTCAGAAAGCTTTTTCTCTTTGTTATCGGAGGATATTTCCTTTAGCCCTATAGTCTTCAAAGGGATCCGAAATATCTGTTCTCAGATTCCACAGAAATAAGGCTAGCAAAGCATTCCACGAAATACAGATGCAACTCTGTGAGATGAATTAACAGAACACTAAGCAGTTTCTCAGAAAGCTTCTTTCCAGATATCATCTGAGGATATTTCCTTTTTCACCACAGCCCTCTATTGGCTTCCAAATATCACTTTGCCAATTCGACAAGACCTGTCTTAGCGAAAGGCTTCTTGAGGGGAAAGCTGTAACTCTGTGAGATGATTTCACAGAACACAAATAAATTTCTCAGAAAGTATCTTTCTCTTTGTTATCGGAGGATATTTCCTTTGGCCCTGTAGTCTTCAAAGGGATCCGAAGTATCTGTTCTCAGATTCCACAGAAATAAGGCTAGCAAAGACATCCAAGAAATACAGATGTAACTCTGTGAGATGAATTAACAGAACACTAAGAGTTTCTCAGAAAGCTTCTTTCCAGATTTCATCTGAAGATATTTCCTTTTTCACCATAGCCCTCTAAGGGCTTCCAAATATCACTTTGCCAATTCCACAAAAACTGTCTTAGCGAAAGGCTTCTTGAGGGGAAAGCTGTAACTCTGTGAGACGATTTCACAGAACACAAAGAAGTTTCTCAGAAAGCTTCTTTTTCTTTGTTATCGGAAGATATTTCCTTTGGCCCTATATTCTTCTAAGGGATCCGAAATATCTGTTCTCAGATTCCACAGAAATGAGGCTAGCAAAGAGATCCACGAAATACACATGTAACTCTGTGAGATGAATTAACAGAACACTAAGCAGTTTCTCAGAAAGCTTCTTTCCAGAATTCATCTGAGGATATTTCCGTTTTCAACATAGCCCTCCACGCGCTTCCAAATATCACTTTGCCAATTCCACAAGAACGTCTTAGCGAAAGGCTTCTTGAGGGGAAAGTTGTAACTCTGTAAGATGATTTCACAGAACACAAAGAAGTTTCTCAGAAAGCTTCTTTCTCTTTGTTATCGGAGGATATTACTTTTGGCCCTATAGTCTTCAAAGGGATCCGAAATATCTGTTCTCAGATTCCACAGAAATAAGGCTAGCAAAGAGATCCACGAAATACAGATGTAACTCTCTGAGATGAATTAACAGAACGCTAAGCAGTTTCTCAGAAAGCTTCTTTCCAGATTTCATCTGAGGATATTTCCTTTTTCACCATAGCCCTCTATGGGCTTCCAAATATCACTCTGCCAATTCCACAAGAACTGTCTTAGCGAAAGGCTTCTTGAGGGGAAAGCTGTAACTCTGTGAGATGATTTCACAGAACACAAAGAAGTTTCTCAGAAAGCTTCTTTTTCTTTGTTATCGGAGGATATTTCCTTTGGCCCTATATTCTTCTAAGGGATCCGAAATATCTGTTCTCAGATTCCACAGAAATAAGGCTAGCAAAGAGATCCACGAAATACAGATGTAACTCTGTGAGATGAATTAACAGAACACCAAGCATTTTCTGAGAAAGCTTCTTTCCCGGTTTCATCTGAGGATATTACCTTTTTCACCACAGCCCTCTATGGGCTTCCAAATATCACTTTGCCAATTCCACAAGAACTGTCTTAGCGAAAGGCTTCTTGAGGGGAAAGCTGTAATTCTGTGAGATGATTTCGCAGAACACAAATAAATTTCTCAGAAAGTATCTTTCTCTTTGTTATCGGAGGATATTTCCTTTGGCCCTGTAGTCTTCAAAGGGATCCGAAATATCTGTTCTTAGATTCCACAGAAATAAGGCTAGCAAAGAGATCCACGAAATACAGATGTAACTCTGTGAGATGAATTAACAGAACACTAAGCAGTTTCTCAGAAAGCTTCTTTCCAGATTTCATCTGAGGATATATCCTTTTTCACCATAGCCCTCTATGCCCTTCCAAATATCACTTTGCCCATTCCACAAGAACTGTCATAGCGAAAGGCTTCTTGAGGGGAAAGCTGTAACTCTGTGAGATGATTTCACAGAACACAAAGAAGTTTCTCAGAAAGCTTCTTTCTCTTTGTTATTGGAGGATATTTCCTTTGGCCTTATAGTCTTCAAAGGGATCCGAAATCTCTGTTCTCAGTTTCCAGAGAAATAAGGTTAGCAAAGAGATCCACGAAATACACATGTAACTCTGTGAGATGATTTCACAGAACACAAAGAAGTTTCTCAGAAAGCTTCATTCTCTGTGTTATCGGAGGATATTTCCTTTGGGCCTATAGTCTTCAAAGGGATCCGAAATATCTGTTCTCAGATTCCGCAGAAATAAGGCTAGCAAAGAGATCCACGAAATTCATATGTAACTCTGTGAGATGAATTAAGAGAACACTAAGCAGTTTGTCAGAAAGCTTCTTTCCAGATTTCATATGAGGATATTTCCTTTTTCATCATAGCCCTCTATGCGCTTCCAAATATCACTTTGCCAATTCCACAAGAACTGTCTTAGCGAAAGGCTTCTTGAGGGGAAAGTTGTAACTCTGTAAGATGATTTCACAGAACACAAAGAAGTTTCTCAGAAAGCTTCTTTCTCTTTGTTATCGGAGGATATTACTTTTGGCCCTATAGTCTTCAAAGGGATCCGAAATATCTGTTCTCATATTCCACAGAAATAAGGCTAGCAAAGAGATCCACGAAATACAGATGTAACTCTCTGAGATGAATTAACAGAACACTAAGCAGTTTCTCAGAAAGCTTCTTTCCAGATTTCATCTGAGGATACTTCCTTTTTCACCATAGCCCTCTATGGGCTTCCAAATATCACTCTGCCAATTCCACAAGAACTGTCTTAGCGAAAGGCTTCTTGAGGGGAAAGCTGTAACTCTGTGAGATGATTTCACAGAACACAAAGAAGTTTCTCAGAAAGCTTCTTTTTCTTTGTTATCGGAGGATATTTCCTTTGGCCCTATATTCTTCTAAGGGATCCGAAATATCTGTTCTCAGATTCCACAGAAATAAGGCTAGCAAAGAGATCCACGAAATACAGATGTAACTCTGTGAGATGAATTAACAGAACACCAAGCATTTTCTGAGAAAGCTTCTTTCCCGGTTTCATCTGAGGATATTTCCTTTTTCACCATTGCCCTCTATGGGCTTCCAAATATCACTTTGCCAATTCCACAAGAACTGTCTTAGCGAAAGGCTTCTTGAGGGGAAAGCTGTAACTCTGTGAGATGATTTCACAGAAAACAAAGAAGTTTCTCAGAAAGCTTCTTTATCTTTGTTATCGGAGGATATTTCCTTTGGCCCTATAGTCTTCTAAGGGATCAGAAATATCTATTCTCAGATTCCACAGAAATAAGGCTAGCAAAGAATTCCACGAAATACAGATGTAACTCTGTGAGATGAATTAACAGAACACTAAGAGTTTCTCAGAAAGCTTCTTTCCAGATTTCATCTTAGGATATTTCCTTTTTCACCACAGCCCTCTATGGGCTTCCAAATATCACTTTGCCAATTCCACAAGAAGTGTCTTAGCGAAAGGCTTCTTGAGGGGAAAGCTGTAATTCTGTGAGATGATTTCGCAGAACGCAAAGGAGTTTCTCAGAAAGCTACTTTCTCTTTGTTATCGGAGGATATTTCCTTTGGCCCTATAGTCTTCAAAGGGATCCGAAATATCTGTTCTCAGATTCCACAGAAATAAGGCTAGCAAAGACATCCATGATATACAGATGTAACCCGGTGAGATGAATTAACAGAACACTAAGCAGTTTCTCAGAACGCTTCTTTCCAGGTTTCATCTGAGGATATTTCCTTTTTCACCATAACCCTCTATGGGATTCCAAATATCACTTTGCTAATTCGACAAGACCTGTCTTAGAGAAAGGCTTCTTGAAGGGAAAGCTATAACTCTGTGAGATGATTTCACAGAACATAAAGAAGTTCCTCATAAAGCTTCTTTCTCTTTGATATCGGAGTTTATTTCCTTTGGCCCTATAGTCTTCAAAGGGATCCGAAATATCTGTTCTCAGATTCCACAGAAATAAGGCTAGCAAAGAGATCCACGAAATACAGATGTAACTCTGTGAGATGAATTAACAGAACACTAAGCAGTTTCTCAGAAAGCTTCTTTCCAGATTTCATCTGATGATAATTCCTTTTTCAACATGGCCCTCTACGGGTTTCCAAATATCACTTTGCCAATTCGACACGAACTGTTTTAGCGAAAGGCTTCTTGAGGGGAAAGCTGTAACTCTGTGAGATGATTTCGCAGAACACAAAGAAGTTTCTCAGAAAGCTTCTTTCTCCTTGTTATCGGAGCATATTTCCTTTGGCCCTATAGTCTTCAAAGGGATCCGAAATATCTCTTCTCAGATTCCACAGAAATAAGGCTAGCAAAGAGATCCACGAAATACAGATGTAACTCTGTGAGATGAATTAACAGAACACTAAGAAGTTTCTCAGAAAGCTTCTTTCCAGGTTTCATCTGAGGATATTTCCTTTTTCACCATTGCCCTCCATGGGCTTCCAAATATCACTTTGCCAATTCCACAAGAACTGTCTTAGCGAAAAGCTTCTTGAGGGGAAAGCTGTAACTCTGAGAGATGATTTCACAGAACACAAAGAAGTTTCTCAGAAAGCTTCTTTCTCTTTGTTATCGGAGGATATTTCCTTTGGCCCTATAGTCTTCAAAGGGATCCGCAATATCTGTTCTCAGATTCCACAGAAATAAGTCTAGTAAAGAGATCCACGAAATTCATATGTAACTCTGTGAGATGAATTAACAGAACACTAAGCAGTTTCTCAGAAAGCTTCTTTCCAGATTTCATCTGAGGATATTTCCTTTTTCACTATAGCCCTCTATGCGCTTCCAAATATCACTTTGCCAATTCCACAAGAACTGTCTTAGCGAAAGGCTCCTTGAGGGGAAAGCTGTAACTCTGTGAGATGATTTCACAGAACACAAAGAAGTTTCTCAGAAAGCTTCTTTCTCTTTGTTATCGGAGGATATTTCCTTTGGCCCTATAGTCTTCAAAGGGATCCGAAATATCTGTTCTCAGATTCCACAGAAATAAGGCTAGCAAAGAGATCCACGAAATACAGAAGTAACTCTGTGAGATGAATTAACAGAACACTAAGAGTTTCTCAGAAAGCTTCTTTCCAGATTACATCTGAGGATAGTTCCTTTTTCACCACAGCCCTCTATGGGCTTCCAAATATCACTTTGCCAATTCCACAAGAACTGTCTTAGCGAAAGGCTTCTTGTGGGTAAATCTGTAACTCTGTGAGATCATTTCACAGAACACAAAGGAGTTTCTCAAAAAGCTTCTTTCTCTTTGTTATGAGAGGATAACTCCTTTGGCCCTATAGCCTTCAAAGGGATCCGAAATATCTGTTCTCAGATTCCACAGAAATAAGGCTAGCAAAGAGATCCTCGATATACACAAGTAACTCTGTGAGATGAATTAACAGAACACTAAGCAGTTTCTCAGAAAGCTTCTTTCCAGATTTCCTCTGCGGACATTTCCTTTTTCACCACAGCCCTCTATGGGCTTCCAAATATCACTTTGCCAATTCCACCAAAACTGTCTTAGGGAAAGGCTTCTTCAGAGGAAAGCTGTAACTCTGTGAGATGATTTCACAGAACACAAGGAAGTTTCTCATAAAGCTTCTTTCTCTTTGTTATCGGAGGATATTTCTTTTGGCCCTATAGTCTTCAAAGGGTTCCGAAATATCTGTTCTCAGATTCCACAGAAATAAGGCTAGCAAAGAGATCCAAGAAATACAGATGTAACTCTGTGAGATGAATTAACAGAAAACTAAGAGTTTCTCAGAAAGCTTCTTTCCAGATTTCATTTGAAGATATTTAATTTTTCACCATAGCCCTCTAAGGGCTTCCAAATATCACTTTGCCAATTCCAAAAAAACTGTCTTAGCGAAAGGCTTCTTGAGGGGAAAGCTGTATCTCTGTGAGATGATTTCACAGAACACAAAGAAGTTTCTCAGAAAGCTTCTTTCTCTTTGTTATCGGAGGATATTTCCTTTAGCCCTATAGTCTTCTCAGGGATCCGAAATATCTGTTCTGAGATTGCACAGAAATAAGGCTAGCAAAGAGATCCACGAAATACAGATGTAACTCTGTGAGATGAATTAACAGAACACTAAGCAGTTTCTCAGAAAACTTCTTTCCAGATTTCATCTGAGGATATTTCCTTTTTCACCATAGCCCTCTATGGGCTTCCAAATAGCACTCTGCCAATTCCACAAGAACTGTCTTAGCGAAAGGCTTCTTGAGGAGAAAGCTGTAACTCTGTGAGATGATTTCACAGAACACAAAGAAGTTTCTCAGAAAGCTTCTTTTTCTTTGTTATCGGAGGATATTTCCTTTGGCCCTATATTCTTCTAAGGAATCCGAAATATCTGTTCTCAGATTCCACAGAAATAAGGCTAGCAAAGAGATCCACGAAATACAGATGTAACTCTGTGAGATGAATTAACAGAACACTAAGCATTTTCTGAGAAAGCTTCTTTCCAGATTTCATCTGAGGATATTTCCTTTTTCACCATAGCCCTCTATGGGCTTCCAAATATCACTTTGCCAATTCCACAAGAACTCTCTTAGCGAAAGGCTTCTTGAGGGGAAAGCTGTAATTCTGTGAGATGATTTCACAGAACACAAAGAAGTTTCTCATAAAGCTTCTTTCTCTTTGTTATCGGAGGATATTCCTTTGGCCTTATAGTCTTCAAAGGGATCCAAAATATCTGTTCTCAGATTCCACAGAAATAAGGCTAGCAAAGAGATCCACGAAATACAGATGTAACTCTGTGAGATGAATTAACAGAACACTAAGTAGTTTCTCAGGAAGCTTCTTTCCACATTTCATCTGAGGATATTTCCTTTTTCACCATAGCCCTCTATGGGCTTCCAAATATCACTCTGCCAATTCCACAAGAACTGTCTTAGCGAAAGGCTTCTTGAGGGGAATGCTGTAACTCTGTGAGATAATTTCACAGATCACAAAGAAGTTTCTCATAAAGCTTCTTTCTCTTTGATATCGGAGTTTATTTCCTTTGGCCCTATAGTCTTCTAAGGGATCCGAAATATCTGTTCTCAGAATCCACAGAAATAAGGCTAGCAAAGAGATCCACGAAATACAGATGTAACTATGTGAGATGAATTAACAGAACACTAAGCAGTTTCTCAGAAAGCTTCTTTCCAGATTTCATCTGAGGATAATTCCTTTTCCAACATGGCCCTCTATGCCCTTCCAAATATCACTTTGCTAATTCCACAAGAACTGTCTTAGAGAAAGGCTTCTTGATAGGAAATCTGTAACTCTGTGAGATGATTTCACAGAACACAAAGAAGTTTCTCAGAAAGCTTCTTTCTCTTTGTTATCGGAGGATATTTCCTTTGGCAATACAGTTTTCAAAGGGAAACGAATTATTTGTTCTCAGATTCCACAATAATAAGACTAGCAAATAGATCCACGAAATACAGATGTAACTCTGTGAGATGAATTCACAGAACACTAAGCAGTTTCTCAGAAAGCTTCTTTCCATATTTCATGTGAGGATATTTCCTTTTTCACCATACCCTCTATGGCCTTCCAAATATCATTTTGCCAATACGACAAAAACTGTCTTAGCGAAAAGCTTCTGGAGGGGAAAGCTGTAACCCTGAGAGATGATTTCACAGAACACAAAGAAGTTCCTCAGAAAGATTCTTTCTCTTTGTTATGGGAGGATATTTCCTTTGGCCCTATAATCTTCTAAGGGATCCAAAATATCTGTTCTCAGATTCCACAGAAATAAGGCTCGCAAAGAGATCCACGAAATACAGATGTAACTCTGTGAGATGAATTAACAGATCACTAAGCAGTTTCTCAGAAAGCTTCTTTCCAGATTTCATCTGAGGATATTTCCTTTTTCACCATTGCCCTCTATGGGCTTCCAAATATCACTTTGCCATTTCCACAAGAACTGTCTTAGCGAAAGGCTTCTTGAGGGGAAAGCTGTAACTCTGTGAGATGATCTCACAGAACACAAAGAAGTTTCTCGGAAAGCTTCTTTCTCTTTGTTATCGGAGGATATTTCCTTTGGCCCTATAGTCTTCTAAGGGATCCGAAATATCTCTTCTCAGATTCCACAGAAATAAGGCTAGCAAAGAGATCCAAGAAATACAGATGTAACTCTGTGAGATGAATTAACAGAACACTAAGCAGTTTCTCAGAAAGCTTCTTTCCAGATTTCATCTGAGGATATTTCCTTTTTCACCATACCCTCTATGGGCTTCCAAATATCACTTTGCCAATACCACAAAAACTGTCTTAGCGAAAGGCTTCTTGAGGGGAAAGCTGTAACTCTGGGACATGATTTCACAGAACACAAAGAAGTTTCTCAGAAAGCTTATTTCTCTTTGTTATGGGAGGATATTTCCTTTGTCCCTATAATCTTCTAAGGGATCGAAATATCTGTTCTCAGATTCCACAGAAATAAGGCTAGCAAAGAGATCCACGAAATCCATATGTAACTCTGTGAGATGAATTAACAGAACACTAAGCAGTTTCTAAGAAAGCTTCTTTCCAGATTTCATCTTAGGATATTTCCTTTTTCCCGACAGCCCTTTATGGGCTTCCAAATATCACTTTTCCAATTACACAAGAACTGTCCTAGAGAAAGGCTTCTAAGGGAAAAGCTGTAACTCTGTGAGATGATCTCACAGAACACAAAGAAGTTTCTCGGAAAGCTTCTTTCTCTTTGTTATCGGAGGATATTTCCTTTGGCCCTATAGTCTTCTAAGGGATCCGAAATATCTCTTCTCAGATTCCACAGAAATAAGGCTAGCAAAGAGATCCACGAAATACAGACGTAACTCTGTTAGATGAATTAACAGAACACTAAGCAGTTTCTCAGAAAGCTTCTTTCCAGATTTTTTCTGAGGACATTTTCTTTTTCACCATAGCCCTCTATGGGCTTCCAAATATCACTTTACCAATTCCACAACAACTGTCTCAGCGAAAGGCTTCTTGAGGGGAAAGCTGTAACTCTGTGAGATGATTTCACAGAACACAAAGAAGTTTCTCAGAAAGCTTGTTTCTCTTTGTTATCGGAGGATATTTCCTTTGGTTCTATTGTCTTCTGAGGGATCCGAAATATCTCTTTTCAGATTCCACAGAAATAAGGCTAGCAAAGAGATCCACGAAATACAGATGTAACTCTGTGAGATGAATTAACAGAACACTAAGCAGTTTCTAAGAAACCTTCTTTCCAGATATAATCTGAGGATATTTCCTTTTTCACCATAGCCCTCTATGGGCATCCAAATATCACTTTGCCAATTCCACAAGAACTGTCTTAGCGAAAGGCTTCTGGAGGGGAAAGCTGTAACTCTGTGAGATGATTTCACAGAACACAAAGAAGATTCTCGGAAAGTTTCTTTCTATTTGTTATCGGAGGATATTATCTTTGGCCCTATAGTCTTCAAAGGGATCCGAAATATCTGTTCTCAGATTCCACAGAAATAAGGCTAGCAAAGAGATCCACGAAATACAGATGTCACTCTGTGAGATGAATTAACAGAACACTAAGCAGTTTCTCAGAAAGCTTCTTTCCAGATTTCATCTGAGGATATTTCCTTTTTCACCATACCCTCTATGGGCTTCCAAATATCACTTTGCCAATACCACAAAAACTGTCTTAGCGAAAGGCTTCTTGAGGGGAAAGCTGTAACTCTGGGACATGATTTCACAGAACACAAAGAAGTTTCTCAGAAAGCTTATTTCTCTTTGTTATGGGAGGATATTTCCTTTGTCCCTATAATCTTCTAAGGGATCGAAATATCTGTTCTCAGATTCCACAGAAATAAGGCTAGCAAAGAGATCCACGAAATCCATATGTAACTCTGTGAGATGAATTAACAGAACACTAAGCAGTTTCTAAGAAAGCTTCTTTCCAGATTTCATCTTAGGATATTTCCTTTTTCCCGACAGCCCTTTATGGGCTTCCAAATATCACTTTTCCAATTACACAAGAACTGTCCTAGAGAAAGGCTTCTAAGGGAAAAGCTGTAACTCTGTGAGATGATCTCACAGAACACAAAGAAGTTTCTCGGAAAGCTTCTTTCTCTTTGTTATCGGAGGATATTTCCTTTGGCCCTATAGTCTTCTAAGGGATCCGAAATATCTCTTCTCAGATTCCACAGAAATAAGGCTAGCAAAGAGATCCACGAAATACAGACGTAACTCTGTTAAATGAATTAACAGAACACTAAGCAGTTTCTCAGAAAGCTTCTTTCCAGATTTTTTCTGAGGACATTTTCTTTTTCACCATAGCCCTCTATGGGCTTCCAAATATCACTTTACCAATTCCACAACAACTGTCTCAGCGAAAGGCTTCTTGAGGGGAAAGCTGTAACTCTGTGAGATGATTTCACAGAACACAAAGAAGTTTCTCAGAAAGCTTGTTTCTCTTTGTTATCGGAGGATATTTCCTTTGGTTCTATTGTCTTCTGAGGGATCCGAAATATCTCTTTTCAGATTCCACAGAAATAAGGCTAGCAAAGAGATCCACGAAATACAGATGTAACTCTGTGAGATGAATTAACAGAACACTAAGCAGTTTCTAAGAAACCTTCTTTCCAGATATAATCTGAGGATATTTCCTTTTTCACCATAGCCCTCTATGGGCATCCAAATATCACTTTGCCAATTCCACAAGAACTGTCTTAGCGAAAGGCTTCTGGAGGGGAAAGCTGTAACTCTGTGAGATGATTTCACAGAACACAAAGAAGATTCTCGGAAAGTTTCTTTCTATTTGTTATCGGAGGATATTATCTTTGGCCCTATAGTCTTCAAAGGGATCCGAAATATCTGTTCTCAGATTCCACAGAAATAAGGCTAGCAAAGAGATCCACGAAATACAGATGTCACTCTGTGAGATGAATTAACAGAACACTAAGCAGTTTCTCAGAAACATTCTTTCCAGATTTCATCTGTGGATATTTCCCTTTTCACCATAGCCCTCTATGGGCTTCCAAATATCACTTTGCCAATTCCACAAGAACTGGCTTAGCGAAATGTTTCTTGTGGGTAAAGCTGTAACTCTGTGAGATGATTTCACAGACCACAAAGGAGTTTCTCAGAAAGCTTCTTTCTCTTTGTTATCGGAGGATATTTCCTTTGGCCCTACAGTGTTCACAGGGATCCGAAATATCTGTTCTCAGATTCCCCAGAAATAAGGCTAGCAAATAGATCCACGAAATACAGATGTAACTCTGTGAGATGAATTAACAGAACACTAAGCAGTTTCTCAGAAAGCTTTTTTCCAGATTTCATCTGAGGATATTTCCTTTTTCGTCATAGCCCTCTATGCGCTTCCAAATATCACTTTGCCAATTCCACAAGAACTGTCTTAACGAAAGACTTCTTTAGGGGAAAGCTATAACTCTGTGAGACGATTTCACAGAAAACAAAGTAGTTTCTCAGAAAGTTTCTTTCTCTTTGTTATCGGAGGATATTTCCTTTGACCCTATAGTCTTCTAAGGGATCCGAAATATCTGTTCTCACATTCCACAGAAATAAGGCTAGCAATGAGATCCATGAAATCCAGATGTAACTCTGTGAGATGAATTAACAGAACACTAAGCAGTTTCTCAGAAAGCTTCTTTAAAGATTTCATCTGAGGACATTTTCTTTTTCACTCTAGCCCTCTATGGGCTTCCAAATATCACTTTGCCAATTCCACAACAACTGTCTTAGCGAAAGGCTTCTTGAGGAGAAAGCTGTAACTCTGTGAGATGATTTCATGGAACACAAAGAAGTTTCTCAGAAAGCATCTTTTTCTTTGTTATCGGAGGATATTTCCTTTGGCCCTATAGTCTTCAAAGGGATCCGAAGTATCTGTTCTCAGATTCCACAGAAATAAGGCTAGCAAAGAGATCCACGAAATACAGATGTAACTCTCTGAGATGAATTAACAGAACACTAAGCAGTTTCTCAGAAAGCTTCTTTCCAGATTTCATCTGAGGATATTTCCTTTTTCACCATTGCCCTCTATGAGCTGCCAAATATCACTTAGCCAATTCCACAAGAATTGTCTTAGCGAAAGGCTTCTTTAGGGGAAAGCTGTAACTCTGTGAGATGATTTCACAGAACACAAAGAAGTTTCTCAGAAAGCTTCTCTCTCTCTTTGTTATCGGAGGATATTTCCTTGGCCCCAGAGTCTTCAAAGGGATCCGAAATATCTGTTCTCAGATTCCACAGAAATAAGGCTAGCAAAGAGATCCACGAAATACAGATGTAACTCTGTGAGATGAATTAACATAAAACTAAGCAGTTTCTCAGAAAACTTCTTTCCAGATTTCATCTTAGGATATTTCCTTTTTCACCACAGCCCTCTATGGGCTTTCAAATATCACTTTGCGAATTCCACAAGAACTGACTTAGTGAAAGGCTTCTTGACGGGAAAGCTGTAACTCTGTGAGATGATTTCACAGAACACAAAGAAGTTTGTTAGAAAGCTTCTTTCTCTTTTTTATCGGAGGATATTTCCTTTGGCCCTATAGTCTTCAAAGGGATCCGAAATATCTGTTCTCAGATTCCACAGAAATAAGGCTAGCAAAGAGATCCACGAAATACAGATGTAACTCTGTGAGATGAATTAACAGAACACTAAGCAGTTTCTCAGAAAGCTTCTTTCCAGATTTCATCTGTGCCTATTTCCTTTTTCAACATAGCCCTCTATGGGCTTCCAAATATCACTTTGCCAATTCCACAAGAACTGTCTTAGCGAAAAGCTTCCTGTGGGTAAAGCTGTAACTCTGTGAGATGATTTCACAGAACACAAAGGAGATTCTCAGAAAGCTTGTTTGTCTTTGTTATCGGAGGATATTTCCTTGGCCCTATAGTAGTCAAAATGATCCGAAATATCTGTTCTCAGATTCCACAGAAATAAGGCTAGCAAAGAGATCCACGAAATACAGCTGTAACACTCTGAGATGAATTAAAAGAACACTAAGCAGTTTCTCAGAAAGCTTCTTTCCATATTTCATCTGAGGATATTTCCTTTTTCATCATAGCCCTCTATGCGCTTTCAAATATCACTTTGCCAATTCCACAAAAAATGTCTTAGCGAAAGGCTTCTTGAGGGGAAAGCTGTAACTCTGTGAGATGATTTCACAGAACACAAAGAAGTTTCTCAGAAAGCTTCTTTCTCTTCGTTATCGGAGGATATTTCCTTTGGCCCTACAATCTTCAAAGGGATCCGAAATATCTCTTCTCAGATTCCACAGAAATAAGGCTAGCAAAAAGACCCAAGAAATACAGATGTAAATCTGTGAGATGAATTAACAGAACACTAAGCAGTTTCTCAGAAAGGTTCTTTCCAGATTTTATCTGAGGATATTTCCTTTTTCAACATAGCCCTCTATGGGCTTCCAAATATCACTTTGCCAATTACACAAGAACTGTCTTAGCGAAAGTCTTCATGAAGGGAAATCTGTAACTCTTTGAGATGATTTCACAGAACACAAAGAAGTTTCTCAGAAAGCTTCTTTTTCTTTGTTATCGGAGGATATTTCCTTTTCTTCTATTGTCTTCTAAGGGATCCGAAATATCTCTTCTCAGATTCCACAGAAATAAGGCTAGCAAAGAGATCCACGAAATACAGATGTAACTCTTTGAGATGAATTAACAGAACACTAAGCAGTTTCTCAGAAAGCTTCTTTCCAGATTTCATCTTAGGATATTTCCTTTTTCACCACAGCCCTCTATGGGCTTCCAAATACCACTTTTCCAATTCCACAAGAACTGTCTTAGCGAAAGGCTTCTTGAGGGGAAAGCTGTAACTCTGTGAGATGATTTCACAGAACACATAGAAGTTTCTCAGAAAGCTTCTTTCTCTTTGTTATCGGAGGATATTTCCTTTGGCCCTAGAGTCTTCAAAGGGATCCGAAATATCTGTTCTCAGATTCCACAGAAATAAGGCTAGAAAAGAGATCCACGAAATACAGATGTAACTCTGAGAGATGAATTAACAGAACACTAAGCAGTTTCTCAGAAAGCTTCTTTCCAGATTTCATCTGGGGACATTTTCTTTTTCACCATAGCCCTCTAGGGGTTCCAAATATCACTTTGCCAATTCCACTACAACTGTCTTAGCGAAAGGCTTCTTGAGGGGAAAGCTGTAACTCTGTGAGATGATTTCAAAGAACACAAAGAAGTTTCTCAGAAAGCATCTTTCTCTTTGTTATCGGAGGATATTTCCGGTGGCCCTGTAGTCTTCAAAGGGAATCGAAATATCTGTTCTCAGATTCCACAGAAATAAGGCTAGCAAAGAGATCCACGAAATACAGATGTAACTCTGTGAGATGAATTAACAGAACACTAAGCAGTTTCTCAGAAAGCTTCTATCCAGATTTCATCAGAGGATATTTCCTTTTTCACCATAGCCCTATATGCGCTTCCAAATTTCACTTTGCCAATTCCACAAGAACTGTCTTAACGAAAGGCTTCTTGAGGGGAAAGCTGTAACTCTGGGTGATGATTTCACAGAACACAGAGAAGTTTCTCAGAAAGCTTCTTTCTCTTTGTTATCGGAGGACATTTCCTTTGGCTATATAGTCTTCTAAGGGATCCGAAACATCTGTTCTCAGATTCCACAGAAATAAGGCTAGCAAAGAAATCCACGAAATACAGATGTATCTCTGTGACATTAATTAACAGAACACTAAGCAGTTTCTCAGAAAGCTTCTTTCCAGATTTCATCTTAGGATATTTCCTTTTTCACCACAGCCCTCTATGGGCTTCCAAATATCACTTTGCCAATTCCACAAGAACTGTCTTAGCGAAAGGCTTCTTGAGGGGAAAGCTGTAACTCTGTGAGATGATTTCACAGAACACAAAGGAGTTTCTCAGAAAGCTTCTCTCTCTTTGTTATCGGAGGATATTTCCTTAGGCCCTATAGTCTTCAAAGTGATCCGAAATATCTGTTCTCAGATTCCACAGAAATAAGGCTAGCAAAGAGAACCAAGAAACACAGATGTAACTTGTAAGATGAATTAACAGAACACTAAGCAGTTTCTCAGAAAGCTTCTTTCCAGATTTCATCTGTGGATATTTCCTTTTTCACCGTAGCCCTCTATGGGCTTCCAAATATCACTTTGCAATTCCACAAGAACTGTCTTAGCAAAAGGCTTCTTGAGGGGAAAGCTGTAACTCTGTGAGATGATTTCACAGAACACAAAGAAGTTTCTCAGAAAGCTTCTTTCTCTTCGTTATCGGAGGTTATTTCCTTTGGCCCTAGAGTCTTCAAAGGGATCCGAAATATCTGCTCTCAGATTCCACAGAAATAAGGCTAGCAAAGAGATCCACGAAATACAGATGTAAATCTGTGAGATGAATTAACGGAACACTAAGCAGTTTCTCAGAAAGGTTCTTTCCAGATTTCATCTGAGGATATTTCCTTTTTCAACTTAGCCCTCTATGGGCTTCCAAATATCACTTTGCCAATTACACAAGAACTGTCTTAGCGAAAGCCTTCATGAAGTGAAAACTGTAACTCTGTGAGATGATTTCACAGAACACAAAGAAGTTTCGCAGAAAGCTTCTTTCTCTTTGTTATCGGAGGATATTTCCTTTGGTTCTATTGTCTTCTAAGGGATCCGAAATATCTCTTCTCAGATTCCACAGAAATAAGGCTAGCAAAGAGATCCACGAAATACAGATGTAACTCTGTGAGATGAATTAACAGAACACTAAGCAGTTTCTCAGAAAGCTTCTTTCCAGATTTCATCTGAGGATACTTCCTTTTTCACCATAGGCCTCTATGGGCTTCCAAATATCACTTTGCCAATTCCACAAGAACTGTCTTAGTGAAAGGCTTCCTTATGGGAAAGCTGTAACTCTGTGAGATGATTTCACAGAACACAAAGAAGTTTCTCAGAAATCTACTTTCTCTTTGTTATCGGAGGATATTTCCTTTGGCAATATAGTCTTCAAAGGGATCCGAAATGTCTCTTCTCAGATTCCACAATAATAAGACTAGCAAAAAGATCCACGAAATACAGATGTAACTCTGTGAGATGAATTACAGAACACTAAGCAGTTTCTCAGAAAGCTTCTTTCCAGATTTCATCGGAGGATATTTCCTTTTTCACCATAGACCTCTATGGGCTTCCAAATATCACTTTCCCAATTCCATAAGAACTGTCCTAGAGAAAGGCTTCTTGAGGGGAAAGCTGTAACTCTGTGAGATGATCTCACAGAACACAAAGAAGTTTCTCGGAAAGCTTCTTTCTCTTTGTTATCGGAGGATGTTTCCTTTGGCCCTATAGTCTTCAAAGGGATCCGAAATATCTATTCTCAGATTCCACAGAAATAAGGCTAGCAAAGAGATCCACGAAATACAGATGTAACTCTGTGAGATGAATTAAAACAACACTAAGCAGTTTCTCAGAAAGTTTCTTTCCAGATTTCATCTGAGGATATTTCCTTTTTCACCATAGCCCTCTTTGGGCTTCCAAATATCACTTTGCCAATTCCACAAGAACTGTCTTAGCGAAAGGCTTCTTGTGGGTACAGCTGTAACTCTGTGAGATGATTTCACACAACACAAAGGAGTTTCTCAGAATGCTTCTCCCTCTTTGTTATCGGAGGATATTTCCTTAGGCCCTATAGTCTTCAAAGGGATCCGAAATATCTGTTCTCAGATTCCACAGAAATAAGGCTAGCAAAGAGATCAACGAAATACAGATGTAACTCTGTGAGATAAATTAACAGAACACTAAGCAGTTTCTCAGAAAGCTTCTTTCCAGATTTCATCTGAGGATATTTCCTTTTTCACTGTAGCCCTCTATGGGCTTCCAAATATGACTTTGCCAATTCCACAAGAACTGTCTTAGCGAAAAGCTTCTTGAGGGGAAAGCTGTAACTCTGTGAGATGATTTCACAGAACACAAAGAAGTTTCTCATAAAGCTACTTTCTCTTTGTTATCGGAGGATATTTCCTTTGGCAATATAGTCTTCAAAGGGATCCGAAATGTCTCTTCTCAGATTCCACAATAATAAGACTAGCAAACAGATCCACGAAATACAGATGTAACTCTGTGAGATGAATTAACAGAACACTAAGCAGTTTCTCAGAAAGCTTCTTTCCAGATTTCATCGGAGGATATTTCCTTTTTCACCATAGACCTCTATGGGCTTCCAAATATCACTTTCCCAATTCCATAAGAACTGTCCTAGAGAAAGGCTTCTTGAGCAGAAAGCTGTAACTCTGTGAGATGATCTCACAGAACACAAAGAAGTTTCTCGGAAAGCTTCTTTCTCTTTGTTATCGGAGGATATTTCCTTTGGCCCTATAGTCTTCAAAGGGATCCGCAATATCTGTTCTCAGATTCCACAGAAATAAGGCTAGCAAAGAGATCCACGAAATACAGATGTAACTCTGTGAGATGAATTAACAGAACACTAAGCAGTTTCTCAGAAAGCTTCTTTCCAGATTTCATCTGAGGATATTTCCTTTTTCACAATAGCCATCTATGGGCTTCCAAATATCACTTTGCCAATTCCACAAGAACTGTCTTACCGAAAGGCTTATTGAGGGGAAAGCTGTATCTCTGTGAGATGATTTCACAGAACACAAAGGAGTTTCTCAGAAAGCTTCTTTCTCTTTGTTATCGGAGGATATTTCCTTAGGCCCTATAGTCTTCAAAGGGATCCGAAATATCTGTTCTCAGAATCCACAGAAATAAGGCTAGCAAAGAGATCCACGAAATACAGATGTAACTCTGTGAGATGAATTATCAGAACACTAAGCAGTTTCTCAGAAAGCTTCTTTCCAGATTTCATCTGAGGATATTTCCTTTTTCACCGTAGCCCTCTATGGGCTTCCAAATATGACTTTGCCAATTCCACAAGAACTGTCTTAGCGAAAGGCTTCTTGAGGGGAAAGCTGTAACTCTGTGAGATGATTTCACAGAACACAAAGAAGTTTCTCCGAAAGCATCTTTCTATTTATTATCGGAGGATATTTCCTTTGGCAATATTGTCATCAAAGGGATCCGAAATGTCTCTTCTCAGATTCCACAATAAAAAGACTAGCAAAAAGATCCACGAAATACAGATGTAACTCTGTGAGATGAATTAACAGAACACTAAGCAGTTTCTCAGAAAGCTTCTTTCCAGATTTCATCGGAGGATATTTCCTTTTTCACCATAGACCTCTATGGGCTTCCAAATATCACTTTCCCAATTCCATAAGAACTGTCCTAGAGAAAGGCTTCTTGAGCAGAAAGCTGTAACTCTGTGAGATGATCTCACAGAACACAAAGAAGTTTCTCGGAAAGCTTCTTTCTCTTTGTTATCGGAGGATATTTCCTTTGGACCTATAGTCTTCAAAGGGATCCGAAATATCTGTTCTCAGATTCCACAGAAATAAGGCTAGCAAAGAGATCCACGAAATACAGATGTAACTCTGTGAGATGAATTAACAGAACACTAAGCAGTTTCTCAGAAAGCTTCTTTCCAGATTTCATCTGAGGATATTTCCTTTTTCACAATAGCCATCTATGGGCTTCCAAATATCACTTTGCCAATTCCATAAGAACTGTCTCAGCGAAAGGCTTATTGAGGGGAAAGCTGTATCTCTGTGAGATGATTTCACAGAACACAAAGGAGTTTCTCAGAAAGCTTCTTTCTCTTTGTTATCGGAGGATATTTCCTTAGGCCCTATAGTCTTCAAAGGGATCCGAAATATCTGTTCTCAGAATCCACAGAAATAAGGCTAGCAAAGAGATCCACGAAATACACATGTAACTCTGTGAGATGAATTATCAGAACACTAAGCAGTTTCTCAGAAAGATTCTTTCCAGATTTCATCTGAGGATATTTTATTTTTCTCCGTAGCCCTCTATGGGCTTCCAAATATCACTTTGCCAATTCCACAAGACCTGTCTTAGCAAAAGGCTTCTTGAGGGGAAAGCTGTAACTCTGTGAGTTGATTTCACAGAACACAAAGAAGTTTCTCAGAAAGCTTCTTTCTCTTCGTTATCGGAGGATATTTCCTTTGGCCCTAGAGTCTTCAAAGGGATCCGAAATATCTGTTCTCAGATTCCACAGAAATAAGGCTAGCAAAGAGATCCAAGAAATACAGATGTAAATCTGTGAGATGAATTAACAGAACACTAAGCAGTTTCTCAGAAAGGTTCTTTCCAGATTTCATCTGAGGATATTTCCTTTTTCAACATAGCCCTCTATGGGCTTCCAAATATCACTTTGCCAGTTACACAAGAACTGTCTTAGCGAAAGCCTTCATGAAGGGAAAACTGTAACTCTGTGAGATGATTTCACAGAACCCAAAGAAGTTTCTCAGAAATCTTCTTTCTCTTTGATATCGGAGGATATTTCCTTTGGTTCTACTGTCTTCTAAGGGATCCGAAATATCTCTTCTCAGATTCCACAGAAATAAGGCTAGCAAAGAGATCCACGAAATACTGATGTAACTCTGTGAGATGAATTAACAGAACACTAAGCAGTTTCTCAGAAAGCTTCTTTCCAGATTTCATCTGAGGATATTTCCTTTTTCACCATAGCCCTCTATGGGCTTCCAAATATCACTTTGCCAATTCCACAAGAACTGTCTTAGCGAAAGGCTTCTTGAGGGGAAAGCTGTAACTCTGTGAGATGATTTCACAGAACACAAAGAAGTTTCTCAGAAAGCTGCTTTCTCTTTGTTATCGGAGGATATTTCCTTTGGCAATATAGTCTACAAAGGGAAACGAATTATCTGTTCTCAGATTCCACAATAATAAGACGAGCAAAGAGATCCACGAAATACAGATGTACCTCTGTGAGATGAATTAACAGAACACTAAGCAGTTTCTCAGAAAGCTTCTTTCCAGATTTCATCTGAGGATATTTCCTTTTTCACCATAGACCTCTATGGGCTTCCAAATACCACTTTGCCATTTCCACAAGAACTGTCCTAGAGAAAGGCTTCTTGAGGGGAAAGCTGTAACTCTGTGAGATGATTTCACAGAACACAAAGAAGTTTCTCGGAAAGCTTCTTTCTCTTTGTTATCGGAGGACATTTCCTTTGTCCCTAGAGTCTTCAAAGGGATCCGAAATATCTGTTCTCAGATTCCACAGAAATAAGGCTAGCAAAGAGAACCACGAAATACAGATGTAACTCTGTGAGATGAATTAACAGAACACTAAGCAGTTTCTCAGAAAGCTTCTTTCCAGATTTCATCTGAGGATATTTCCTTTTTCACCATAGCCCTCTATGGGCTTCCAAATATCACTTTACCAATTTCAGAAGAACTGTCTTAGCGAAAGGCTTCTTGAGGGGAAAGCCGTAACTCTGTGAGATGATTTCAGCGAACACAAAGAAATTTCTCAGAAAGCTTCTTTCTCTTTGTTATCGGAGGATATGTCCTTTGGTTCTATTGTCTTCAAAGGGATCGGAATATCTGTTCTCAGATTCCACAATAATAAGACTAGCAAGGAGATCTACGAAATGCAGATGTAACTCTGTGAGATGAATTAACAGAACACTAAGCAGTTTCTCAAAAAGCTTCTTTCCAGATTTCATCTTAGGATATTTCCTTTTTCACAATAGACCTCTACGGGCTTCCAAATATCACTTTCCCAATTCCACAAGAAATGTCCTAGAGAAAGGCTTCTGGAGGGGAAAGGTGTAACTCTGTGAGATGATCTCACAGAACACAAAGAAGTTTCTCGGAAAGCTTCTTTATCTTTGTTATCTGAGGATATTTCCTTTGGCCCTATAGTCTTCAAAGGGATCCGAAATATCTGTTCTCAGATTCCACAGAAATAAGGCTAGCAAAGAGATCCACGAAATACAGATGTAACTCTGTGAGATGAATTAACAGAACACTAAGCAGTTTCTCAGAAAGCTTCTTTCCAGATTTCATCTGAGGATATTTCCTTTTTCACCATAGACCTCTATGGGCTTCCAAATATCCCTTTGCCAATTCCACAAAAACTGTCTTCGCGAAAGGCTTCTTGAGGGGAAAGCTGTAACTCTGTGAGGTGATTTCACGGAACACAAAGAATTTTCTCAGAAAGCTTCTTTCTCTTTGTTATGGGAGGATATTCCCTTTGGCCCTATAATCTTCTAAGGGATCAGAAATATCTGTACTCAGATTCCACAGAAATAAGGCTAGCAAAGAGATCCACGAAATACAGATGTAACTATGTGAGATGAATTAAGAGAACACTAAGCAATTTCTCAGAAAGCTTCTTTCCAGATTTCATCTGAGGATATTTCCTTTTTCACCATAGACCTCTATGGGCTTCCAAATATCAATTTGCCAATTCCACAAGAACTGTCTTAGCGAAAGTCTGCTTGACGGGAATGCTGTAACTCTGTGAGATGATTTCACGGAACACAAAGGAGTTTGTCAGAAAGCTTCTTTCTCTTTTTTATCGGAGGATATTTCCTTTGGCCCTATAATCTTCAAAGGGATTCGAAATATTTGTTCCCAGATTCCACAGAAATAAGGCTAGCAAAGAGATCCACGAAATACAGATGTAACTCTGTGAGATGAATTAACAGAACACTAAGCAGTTTCTCAGAAAGCTTCTTTCCGGATTTCATCTGAGGATATTTCCTTTTTCACCATAGACCTCTAGGGACTTCCAAATATCACTTTGCCAATTCCACAAGAACTGTCCTAGAGAAGGGCTTCTTGAGGGGAAAGCTGTAACTCTCTGAGATGATTTCACAGAACACAAAGAAGTTTCTCAGACAGCTTCTTTCTCTTTGGTATCGGAGGATATTTCCTTTGGCCCTATAGTCTTCAAAGGGATCCGAAATATCTGTTCTCAGATTCCACAGAAATAAGGCTAGCAAAGAGATCCACGAAATACAGATGTAATTCTGTGAGATGAATTAACAGAACACTAAGCAGTTTCTCAGAAAGCTTCTTTCCAGATTTCATCTGAGGATATTTCCTTTTTCCCTATAGCCCTCTATGGGCTTCCAAATATCACTTTGCCAATTCCACAAGAACTGTCTTTGCGAAAAGCTACTTGAGGGGAAAGCTGTAACTCTGTGAGATGATTTCACAGAACACAAAGAAGTTTCTCAGAAAGCTTCTTTCTCTTTGTTATCGGAGGATATTTCCTTTGGCACTATAGTCTTCTAAGTGATCCGAAATATCTGTTCTCATTTCCACAGAAATAAGGCTAGCAAAGAGATCCACAAAATACAGATGTAACTCTGTGAGATGAATTAACAGAACACTAAGCAGTTTCTCAGAAAGCTTCTTTCCAGATTTCATCTGAGGATATTTCCTTTTTCATCATAGCCATCTATGCGCTTCCAAATATTACTTTGCCAATTCCACAAGAACTGTCTTAGCGAAAGGCTTCTGGAGGGGAAAGCTGTAACTCTGTGAGATGATTTCACAGAACCCTAAGAAGTTTCTCAGAAAGATTCTTTCCCTTTGATATCGGAGTTTATTTCCTTTGTCCCTATAGTCTTCAAAGGGAGCTGAACTATCTGTTCTCAGATTCCACAGAAATAAGGCTAGCAAAGAGATCCACGAAATACAGATGTAACTCTGTGAGATGAATTAACAGAACACTAAGCAGTTTCTCAGAAAGCTTCTTTCCAGAATTCATCTGAGGATATTTCCTTTTTCACCATAGCCCTCTAAGGGCTTCCAAATATCACTTTGCCTATTCCACAAAAACTGTCTTAGCGAAAGGCTTCTTGAGGGGAAAGCTGTAACTCTGTGAGATGATTTCACAGAACACAAACGAGTTTCTCGGAAAGCTTCTTTCTCTTTGTTATCGGAGGATATTTACTTTTGCCCTATAGTCTTCAAAGGGATCCGAAATATCTGTTCTCCGATTCCACAGAAATAAGGCTAGCAAAGAGATCCACGAAATACAGATGTAACTCTGTGAGATGAATTAACAGAACACTAAGCAGTTTCTCAGAAAGCTTCTTTCCAGATTTCATCTGAGGATATTTCCTTTTTCACCATAGCCCTCTTTGGGCTTCCAAATATCACTTTGCCAATTCCACAAGAACTGTCTAAGCGAAAGTCTTCTTGAGGAGAAAGCTGTAACTCGCTGAGATGATTTCACAGAACACAAGGAAGTTTCTCACAAAGCTTCCTTCTCTTTGTTATCGGAGGATATTTCCTTTGGCCCTATAGTCTTCAAAGGGAAACGAAATATCTGTTCTCAGATTCCACAGAAATAAGGCTAGCAAAGACATCCACAAAATACAGATGTAACTCTGTGAGATGAATTAAGAGAACACTAAGCAGTTTCTCAGAAAGCTTCTTTCCAGATTTCATTTGAGGATATTTCCTTTTTCATCATAGCCATCTATGCGCTTCCAAATATTACTTTGCCAATTCCACAAGAACTGTCTTAGCGAAAGGCTTCTGGAGGGGAAAGCTGTAACTCTGTGAGATGATTTCACAGAACCCAAAGAAGTTTCTCAGAAAGATTCTTTCCCTTTGATATCGGAGTTTATTTCCTTTGTCCCTATAGTCTTCAAAGGGAGCTGAAGTATCTGTTCTCAGATTCCACAGAAATAAGGCTAGCAAGGAGATCCACGAAATACAGATGTAACCCTGTGAGATGAATTAACAGAACACTAAGCAGTTTCTCAGAAAGCTTCTTTCCAGATTTCATCTGAGGATATTTCCTTTTTCACCATAGACCTCTATGGGCTTCCAAATATCACTTTGCCAATTCCACAAGAACTGTCTTAGCGAAAGGCTTCTTGAGGGGAAAGCTGTAACTCTGTGAGATGATTTCACAGAACACAAAGAAGTTTCTCAGAAAGCTTCTTTCTCTTTGTTATCGGAGGATATTTCCTTTGGCCCTATAGTCTTCAAAGGGAACCGAAATATCTGTTCTCAGATTCCACAGAAATAAGGCTAGCAAAGAGATCCACGAAATTCATATGTAACTCTGTGAGATGAATTAACAGAACACTAAGCAGTTTCTCAGAAAGCTTCTTTCCAGATTTCATCTGAGGATATTTCCTTTTTCACCATAGTCCTCTTTGGGATTCCAAATATCACTTTGCCAATTCCACAACAACTGTCTTAGCGAAAGGCTTCTTGAGGGGAAAGCTGTAACTCTGTGAGTTGATTTCACAGAACACAAAGAAGTTTCGCAGAAAGCTTCTTTCTCTTTGTTATCGGAGGATATTTCCTTTGGCCCTGTAGTCTTCTAAGGGATCCGAAATATCTGTTCTCAGATTCCACAGAAATAAGGCTAGCAAAGAGATCCACGAAATACAGATGTAACTCTGTGAGATGAATTAACAGAACACTAAGCAGTTTCTCGGAAAGCTTCTTTCCAGATTTCATCTGAGGATATTTCCTTTTTCACTTAGCCCTCTATGCGCTTCCAAATATCACTTTGCGAATTCCACAAGAACTGTCTTAGCGAAAGGCTTCTTGAGGGGAAAGCTGTAACTCTGTGAGATTATTTCACAGAACACAAAAAAGTTTCTGGGAAAGCTTCTTTCTCTTTGTTATCGGAGGATATTTCCTTTTGCCCTATAGTCTTCTAAGGGATCCGAAATATCTGTTCTCAGATTCCACAGAAATAAGGCTAGCAAAGAGATCCACGAAATACAGATGTAATTCTGTGAGATGAATTAACAGAACACTAAGCAGTTTCTCAGAAAACTTCTTTCCACATTTCATCTGAGGATATTTCCTTTTTCACCATAGACCTCTAAGGGCTTCCAAATATCACTTGCCCAATTCCACAAGAACTGTCCTAGAGAAAGACTTCTTCAGAGGAAAGCTGTAACTCTGTGAGATGATTTCACAGAACACAAAGAAGTTTCTCGGAAAGCTTCTTTCTCTTTGTTATCGGAGGATATTTCCTTTGGCCCTATAGTCTTCTAAGGGATCCGAAATATCTGTTCTCAGATTCCACAGAAATAAGGCTAGCAAAGAGATCCACGAAATACAGATGTAACTCTGTGAGATGAATTAACAGAACACTAAGCAGTTTCTCAGAAAGCTTCTTTCTAGATTTCATCTGAGGATATTTCCTTTTTCACCATTGCCCTCTATGCGCTTCCAAATATCACTTTGCCAATTCCACAAGAACTGTCTTAGCGGAAGGCTTCTTGAGGGGAAAGCTGTAACTCTGTTGGATGATTTCACAGAACACAAAGAAGTTTCTCAGAAATTTTCTTTCTCTTTGTTATCGGAGGATATTTCCTTTGGCCTATAGTCTTCATAGGGAAATGAAATATGTGTTCTCAGATTCCACAATAATAAGACTAGCAAAGAGATCCACGAAATACAGATGTAACTCTGTGAGATGAATTAACAGAACACTAAGCAGTTTCTCGGAAAGCTTCTTTCCACATTTCATCCGAGGATATTTCCTTTTTCACTTAGCCCTCTATGCGCTTCCAAATATCACTTTACCAATTCCACAAGAACTGTCTTACCGAAAGGCTTCTTGAGGGGAAAGCTGTAACTCTGTGAGATTATTTCACAGAACACAAAGAAGTTTCTCGGAAAGCTTCTTTCTCTTTGTTATCGGAGGATATTACCTTTTGCCCTATAGTCTTCTAAGGGATCCGAAATATCTGTTTTCAGATTCCACAGAAATAAGGCTAGCAAAGAGATCAACGAAATACAGATGTAATTCTGTGAGATGAATTAACAGAACACTAAGCAGTTTCTCAGAAACCTTCTTTCCACATTTCATCTGAGGATATTTCCTTTTTCACCATAGACCTCTAAGGGCTTCCAAATATCACTTGCGCAATTCCACAAGAACTGTCCTAGAGAAAGGTTTCTTGAGGGGAAAGATGTAACTCTGTGAGATGATTTCACAGAACACAAAGAAGTTTCTCAGAAAGCTTCTTTCTCTTTGTTATCGGAGGATATTTCCTTTGGCCCTATAGTCTTCAAAGGGAAACGAAATATCTGTTCTCAGATTCCACAATAATAAGATTGGCAAAGAGATCCACGAAATACAGATGTAACTCTGTGAGATGAATTAACAGAACACTAAGCAGTTTCTCAGAAAGCTTCTTTCCAGATTTCATCTGAGGATATTTCCTTTTTCACCATAGCCCTCTTTGGGCTTCCAAATATCACTTTGCCAATTCCACAAGAACTGTCTTAGCGAAAGACTTCTTGAGGGGAAAGCTGTAACTCTGTGAGATGATTTCACAGAACACAAAGAAGTTTCTCAGAAAGCTTCTTTCTCTTTGTTATCGGAGGATATTTCCTTTGGCCCTATAGTCTTCTAAGGAATCCGAAATATCTGTTCTCAGATTCCACAGAAATAAGACTAGCAAAGAGATCCACGAAATTCATATGTAACTCTGTGAGATGAATTAACAGAACACTAAGTAGTTTCTCAGAAAGCTTCTTTCCAGATTTCATCTGAGGATATTTCCTTTTTCACCATAGCCCTCTTTGGGCTTCCAAATATCACTTTGCCAATTCCACAAGAACTTTCTTAGCGAAAGGCTTCTTGAGGGGAAAGCTGTAACTCTGTGAGATGATTTCACAGAACACAAAGAAGTTTCTCAGAAAGCTTCTTTCTCTTTGTTATCGGAGGATATTTCCTTTGGCCCTATAGTCTTCTAAGGGATCCGAAATATCTGTTCTCAGATTCCACAGAAATAAGGCTAGCAAAGAGATCCACGAACTACAGATGTAACTCTGTGAGATGAATTAACAGAACACTAAGCAGTTTCTCAGAAAGCTTCTTTCCAGATTTCATCTGAGGATATTTCCTTTTTCATCATAGCCCTCTATGCGCTTCCAAATATCACTTTGCCAATTCCACAAGAACTGTCTTAGCGAAAGGCTTCTGGAGGGGAAAGCTGTAACTCTGTGAGATGATTTCACAGAACACAAAGAAGTTTCTCAGAAAGCTTCTTTCCCTTTGATATCGGAGTTTATTTCCTTTGTCCCTATAGTCTTCAAAGGGATCTGAAGTATCTGTTCTCAGATTCCACAGAAATAAGGCTAGCAAAGAGATCCACGAAATACAGATGTAACTCTGTGAGATGAATTAACAGAACACTAAGCAGTTTCTCAGAAAGCTTCTTTCCAGATTTCATCTGAGGATATTTCCTTTTTCACCATAGCCCTCTATGGGCTTCCTAATATCACTTTGCCAATTCCACAAGAACTGTCTTAGCGAAAGGCTTCTTGAGGGGAAAGCTGTAACTCTCTGAGATGATTTCACAGAACACAAAGAAGTTTCTCGGAAAGCTTCTTTCTCTTTGTTATCGGAGGATATTTCCTTTGGCCCTATTGTCTTCAAAGGGAAACGAAATATCTGTTCTCAGATTCAACAATAATAAGATTGGCAAAGAGATCCACGAAATACAGATGTAACTCTGTGAGATGAATTAACAGAACACTAAGCAGTTTCTCAGAAAGCTTCTTTCCAGATTTCATCTGAGGATATTTCCTTTTTCACCATAGACCTCTATGGGCTTCCAAATATCACTTTCCCAATTGCACAAGAACTGTCCTAGAGAAAGGCTTCTTGAGGGGAAAGCTGTAACTCTGTGAGATGATTTCACAGAACACAAAGAAGTTTCTCGTAGAGCTTCTTTCTCTTTGTTATCGGAGGATATTTCCTTTGGCCCCATAGTCTTCAAAGGGATCTGAAATATCTGTTCTCAGATTCCACAGAAATAAGGCTAGCAAAGAGATCCACGAAATACAGATGTAACTCTGTGAGATAAATTCACAGAACACTAAGCAGTTTCTCAGAAAACTTCTTTCCAGATTTCATCTGAGGATATTTCCTTTTTTACCGTAGCCCTCTATGCGCTTCCAAATATCACTTTGACAATTCCCAAGAACTGTCTTAGCGGAAGGCTTCTTGAGGGGAAAGCTGTAACTCTGTTGGATGATTTCGCAGAACTCAAAGAAGTTTCTCAAAAAGCTTCTTTCTGTTTGTTATCGGAGGATATTTCCTTTGCCCTATAGTCTCCTAAGTGATCCGAAATATCTGTTCTCAGATTCCACAGAAATAAGGGTAGCAAAGAGATCCACGAAATACAGATGTAATTCTTTGAGATGAATTAACAGAACACTAAGCAGTTTCTCAGAAAGCTGCTTTCCAGATTTCATCTGAGGATATTTCCTTTTCCACCATAGACCTCTAAGGGCTTCCAAATATCACTTGCCCAATTCCACAAGAACTGTCCTAGAGAAAGGCTTCTTGAGGGGAAAGCTGTAACTCTGTGAGATGATTTCACAGAACACAAAGAAGTTTCTCGGAAAGCTTCTTTCTCTTTGTTATCGGAGGATATTTCCTTTGGCCCTATAGTCTTCAAAGGGATCCGAAATATCTGCTCTCAGATTCCACAGAAATAAGGCTAGCAAAGAGATCCACGAAATACAGATGTAACTCTGTGAGATGAATTAACAGAACACTAAGCAGTTTCTCAGAAAGCTTCTTTCCAGATTTCATCTGAGGATATTTCCTTTTTCACCATTGCCCTCTATGCGCTTTCAAATATCACTTTGCCAATTCCACAAGAACTGTCTTAGCGGAAGGCTTCTTGAGGGGAAAGCTGTAACTCTGTTGGATGATTTCACAGAACACAAAGGAGTTTCTCAGAAATTTTCTTTCTCTTTGTTATCGGAGGATATTTCCTTTGGCCTATAGTCTTCATAGGGAAATGAAATATCTGTTCTCAGATTCCACAATAGTAAGACTAGCAAAGAGATCCACGAAACACAGATGTAATTCTGTGAGATGAATTAACAGAACACTAAGCAGTTTCTCAGAAAACTTCTTTCCAGATTTCATCTGAGTATATTTCCTTTTTCACCGTAGCCCTCTATGCGCTTCCAAATATCACTTTGACAATTCCACAAGAACTGTCTTAGCGGAGGGCTTCGTGAGGGGAAAGCTGTAACTCTGTTGGATGATTTCGCAGAACTCAAAGAAGTTTCTCAGGAAGCTGCTTTCTCTTTGTTATCGGAGGATATTTCCTTTGGCCTATAGTCATCAAAGGGAAACGAAATATCTGTTCTCAGATTCCACAATAATAAGACTAGCAAAGAGATCCACGAAATACAGATGTAACTCTGTGAGATGAATTAACAGAACACTAAGCAGTTTCTCGGAAAGCTTCTTTCCACATTTCATCTGAGGATATTTCCTTTTTCACTTAGCCCTCTATGCGCTTCCAAATATCACTTTGCCAATTCCACAAGAACTGTCTTACCGAAAGGCTTCTTGAGGGGAACGCTGTAACTCTGTGAGATTATTTCACAGAACACAAAGAAGTTTCTCGGAAAGCTTCTTTCTCTTTGTTATCGGAGGATATTTCCTTTTGCCCTATAGACTTCTAAGGTATCCGAAATATCTGTTCTCAGATTCCACAGAAATAAGGCTAGCAAAGAGATCCACGAAATACAGATATAATTCTGTGAGATGAATTAACAGAACACTAAGCAGTTTCTCAGAAAGCTTCTTTCCACATTTCATCTGAGGATATTTCCTTTTTCACCATAGACCTCTAAGGGCTTCCAAATATCACTTGCGCAATTCCACAAGAACTGTCCTAGAGAAAGGCTTCTTGAGGGGAAAGCAGTAACTCTGTGAGATGATTTCACAGAACACAAAGAAGTTTCTCGGAAAGCTTCTTTCTCTTTGTTATCGGAGGATATTTCTTTTGGCCCTATAGTCTTCAAAGGGATCCGAAATATCTGTTCTCAGATTCCACAGAAAAAAGGCTAGCAAAGAGATCCACGAAATACAGATGTAACTCTGTGAGATGAATTAACAGAACACTAAGCAGTTTCTCAGAAAGCTTCTTTCCAGATTTCATCTGAGGATATTTCCTTTTTCACCATTGCCCTCTATGCGCTTCCAAATATCACTTTGCAAATTCCACAAGAACTATCTTAGCGAAACGCTTCTTGAGGGGAAAGCTGAAACTCTGTGAGATGATTTCACAGAACACAAAGAAGTTTCTCAGAAAGCTTCTTTCTCTTTGTTATCGGAGGATATTTCCTTTGGTCGTATAGTCTTCAAAGGGATCCGAAATATCTGTTCTCAGATTCCACAGAAATAAGGCTAGCAAAGAGATCCACGAAATTCATATGTAACTCTGTGAGATGAATTAACAGAACACAAAGCAGTTTCTCAGAAAGCTTCTTTCCAGATTTCATCTGAGGATATTTCCTTTTTCACCATAGTCCTCTTTGGGATTCCAAATATCACTTTGCCAATTCCACAACAACTGTCTTAGCGAAAGGCTTCTTGAGGGGAAAGCTGTAACTCTGTGAGTTGATTTCAGAGAACACAAAGAAGTTTCTCAGAAAGCTTCTTTCTCTTTGTTATCGGAGGATATTTCCTTTGGCCTATAGTCTTCAAAGGGAAACGAAATATCTGTTCTCAGATTCCACAGAAATAAGACTAGCAAAGAGATCCACGAAATACAGATGTAACTCTGTGAGATGAATTAACAGAACACTAAGCAGTTTCTCGGAAAGCTTCTTTCCACATTTCATCCGAGGATATTTCCTTTTTCACTTAGCCCTCTATGCGCTTCCAAATATCACTTTGCCAATTCCACTAGAACTGTCTTACCGAAAGGCTTCTTGAGGGGAAAGCTGTAACTCTGTGAGATTATTTCACAGAACACAAAGAAGTTTCTCGGAAAGCTTCTTTCTCTTTGTTATCGGAGGATATTACCTTTTGCCCTATAGTCTTCTAAGGGATCCGAAATATCTGTTTTCAGATTCCACAGAAATAAGGCTAGCAAAGAGATCCACGAAATACAGATGTAATTCTGTGAGATGAATTAACAGAACACTAAGCAGTTTCTCAGAAACCTTCTTTCCACATTTCATCTGAGGATATTTCCTTTTTCACCATAGACCTCTAAGGGCTTCCAAATATCACTTGCGCAATTCCACAAGAACTGTCCTAGAGAAAGGTTTCTTGAGGGGAAAGCTGTAACTCTGTGAGATGATTTCACAAAACACAAAGAAGTTTCTCAGAAAGCTTCTTTCTCTTTGTTATCGGAGGATATTTAATTTGGCCCTATAGTCTTCAAAGGGAAACGAAATATCTGTTCTCAGATTCCACAATAATAAGATTGGCAAAGAGATCCACGAAATACAGATGAAACTCTGTGAGACGAATTAACAGAACACTAAGCAGTTTCTCAGAAAGCTTCTTTCCAGATTTCATCTGAGGATATTTCCTTTTTCACAATAGATCTCTATGGGCTTCCAAATATCACTTTCCCAATTCCACAAGAACTGTCCTAGAGAAAGGCTTCTTGAGGCGAAAGGTGTAACTCTGTGGGATGATCTCACAGAACACAAAGAAGTTTATCGGAAAGCTTCTTTCTCTTTGTTATCGGAGGATATTTCCTTTGGCCCTATAGTCTTCAAAGGGATCCGGAATATCTGTTCTCAGATTCCACAGAAATAAGGCTAGCAAAGAGATCCACGAAATACAGATGTAACTCTGTGAGATGAATTAACAGAAGACTAAGCAGTTTCTCAGAAAGCTTCTTTCCAGATTTCATCTGAGGACATTTCCTTTTTCACCTTAGACCTCTATGGGCTTCCAAATATCACTTTGCCAATTCCACAAGAACTGTCTTAGCTAAAGGCTTCTTGAGGGGAAAGCTGTAACTCTGTGAGATGATTTCACAGAACACAAAGAAGTTTCTCAGAAAGCTTCTTTCTCTTTCTTATCGGAGGATATTTCCTTTGGCCCTATAGTCTTCAAAGGGAACCGAAATATCTGTTCTCAGATTCCACAGAAATAAGGCTAGCAAAGAGATCCACGAAATTCATATGTAACTCTGTGAGATGAATTAACAGAACACTAAGCAGTTTCTCAGAAAGCTTCTTTCCAGATTTCATCTGAGGATATTTCCTTTTTCACCATAGCCCTCTTTGGGCTTCCAAATATCACTTTGCCAATTCCACAACAACTGTCTTAGCGAAAGGCTTCTTGAGGGGAAAGCTGTAACTTTGTGAGATGATTTCACAGAACACAAAGAAGTTTCTCAGAAAGCTTCTTTCTCTTTGTTATCGGAGGATATTTCCTTTGGCCCTATAGTCTTCAAAGGGATCCGAAATATCTGTTCTCAGATTCCACAGAAATAAGGCTAGCAAAGAGATCCACGAAATACAGATGTAACTCTGTCAGATAAATTAACAGAACACTGAGCAGTTTCTCAGAAAGCTTCTTTCCAGATTTCATCTGAGGATATTTCCTTTTTCATCATAGCCCTCTATGCGCTTCCAAATATCACTTTGCCAATTCCACAAGAACTGTCTTAGCGAAAGGCTTCTGGAGGGGAAAGCTGTAACTCTGTGAGATGATTTCACAGAACACAAAGAAGTTTCTCAGAAAGCTTCTTTCCCTTTGAATCGGAGTTTATTTCCTTAGTCCCTAGAGTCTTCAAAGGGTTCTGAAGTATCTGTTCTCAGATTCCACAGAAATAAGGCTAGCAAAGAGATCCACGAAATACAGATGTAACTCTGTGAGATGAATTAACAGAACACTAAGCAGTTTCTCAGAAAGCTTCTTTCCAGATTTCATCTGAGGATATTTCCTTTTTCACCATAGCCCTCTATGGGCTTCCTAATATCACTTTGCCAATTCCACAAGAAGTCTCTTAGCGAAAGGCTTCTTGAGGCGAAAGCTGTAACTCTGTGAGATGATTTCAAAGAACACAAAGAAGCTTCTCAGAAAGCTTCTTTCTCTTTGTTATCGGAGGATATTTCCTTTGCCCCTATAGTCTTCAAAGGGAAAGGAAATATCTGATCTCAGATTCCACAATAATAAGACAAGCAAAGAGATCCACGAAATACAGATGTAACTCTGTGAGATGAATTAACAGAACACTAAGCAGTTTCTCAAAAATCTTCTTTCCAGATTTCATCTGAGGATATATCCTTTTTCACCACAGACCTCTATGGGCTTCCAAATATCACTTTCCCAATTCCACAAGAACTGTCCTAGAGAAAGGCTTTTTGAGGGGAAAGCTGTAACTCTGTGAGATGATTTCACAGAACACAAAGAACTTTCTCGGAAAGCTTCTTTCTCTTTGTTTTCGGAGGATATTTCCTTGGGCCTATAGTCTTCAAAGTGAAACGAAATATCTGTTCTCAGATTCCACAATAATAAGACTAGCAAAGAGATCCACGAAATACAGATGTAACTCTGTGAGCGGAATTAACAGAACACTAAGCAGTTTCTCAGAAAACTTCTTTCCAGATTTCATCTGAGGATATTAACTTTTTCACCGTAGCCCTCAATGCGCTTCCAAATATCACTTTGCCAATTCCACAACAACTGTCTTAGCGAAACGCTTCTTGAGGGGAAAGCTGTAACTCTGTGAGATGATTTCACAGAACACAAAGAAGTTTCTCAGAAAGCTTCTTTCTCTTTGTTATCGGAGGATATTTCCTTTGGCCCTATAGTCTGCAAAGGGATCCGAAATATCTGTTCTCAGTTTCCACAATAATATGACTAGCAAAGAGATGTCGAAATACAGATGTAACTCTGTGAGATGAATTAACAGAACACTAAGCAGTTTCTCAGAAAGCTTCTTTCCACATTTCATCTGAGGATATTTCCTTTTTCACCATAGCCCTCTATGCGCTTCCAAATATCACTTTGCCAATTCCACAAGAACTGTCTTAGCGAAAGGCTTCTTGAGGGGAAACTGTAACTCTGTGAGATGATTTCACAGAACACAAAGAAGTTTTTCAGAAAGCTTCTTTCTCTTTGTTATCGGAGGATATTTCCTTTGGCCCTATAGTCTTCAAAGGGATCCGAAATATCTGTTCTCAGATTCCACAGAAACAAGGCTAGCAAAGAGATCCACGAAATACAGATGTAACTCGGTGAGATGAATTAACAGAACACTAAGCAGTTTCTCAGAAAGCTTCTTTCCAGATTTCATCTGAGGATATTTCCGTTTTCACCATAGCCCTCTAAGGGATTCCAAATATCACTTTGCCAATTCCACAGCAACTGTCTTAGCGAAAGGATTCTTGAAGGGAAAGCTGTAACTCTGTGAGATGATTTCACAGAACACAAAGAAGTTTCTGAGAAAGCCTCTTTCTCTTTTTTATGGGAGGATATTTCCTTTGGTTCTATTGTCTTCTAAGGGATCCGAAATATCTGTTCTCAGATTCCACAATAATAAGAAAAGCAAAGAGATCCATGAAATACAGATGTAACTATGTGAGATGAATTAACAGAACACTAAGCAGTTTCTCAGAAAGCTTCTTTCCAGATTTCATCTGAGGATATTTCCTTTTTCACTGTAGCCCTCTATGCGCTTCCAAATATCACTTTGCCAATTCCACAAGAACTGTCTTAGCGAAAGGCTTCTTGAGGGGAAACTGTAACTCTGTGAGATGATTTCACAGAACACAAAGAAGTTTCTCAGAAAGCTTCTTTCTCTTTGTTATCGGAGGATATTTCCTTTGGCCCTATAGTCTGCAAAGGGAAATGAAATATCTGTTCTCAGATTCCACAATAATAACACTAGCAAAGAGATCCACGAAATACAGATGTAACACTGTAAGATGAATTAACAGAACACTAAGCAGTTTCTCAGAAAGCTTCTTTACACATTTCATCTGAGGATATTTCCTTTTTCACCGTAGCCCTCTATGGGCTGCCAAATATCACTTTGCCAATTCCACAAGAACTGTCTTAGGGAAACGCTTCTTGAGGGGAAATCTGTAACTCTGTGAGATGATTTCAAAGAACACAAAGAAGCTTCTCAGAAAGCTTCTTTCTCTTTGTTATCGGAGGATATTTCCTTTGGCCCTATAGTCTTCAAAGGGAAAGGAAATTTCTGTTCTCAGATTCCACAATAATAAGACAAGCAAAGAGATCCACGAAATACAGATGTAACTCTGTGAGATGAATTAACAGAACACTAAGCAGTTTCTCAGAGCTTCTTTCCAGATTTCATCTGAGGATATATCCTTTTTCAACACAGACCTCTATGGGCTTCCAAATATCACTTTCCCAATTCCACAAGACCTGTCCTAGAGAAAGGCTTTTTGAGGGGAAAGCTGTAACTCTGTGAGATGATTTCACAGAACACAAAGAACTTTCTCGGAAAGCTTCTTTCTCTTTGTTATCGGAGGATATTTCCTTTGGCCTATAGTCTTCAAAGTGAAACGAAATATCTGTTCTCAGATTCCACAATAATAAGACTAGCAAAGAGATCCACGAAATACAGATGTAACTCTGTGAGATGAATTAACAGGACACTAAGCAGTTTCTCAGAAAGCTTCTTTCCAGATTTTTCTGAGGATGTTTCCTTTTTCACCATAGCCCTCTATGGACTTCCAAATATCACTTTGCCAATTCCACAAAAACTGTCTTAGCGAAAGGCTTCTTGAGGGGAAAGCTTTAACTCTGTGAGATGATTTCACAGAACACAAAGAAGTTTCTCAGAAAGCTTCTTTCTCTTTGTTATCGGAGGATATTTATTTGGCCTTAGAGTCTTCAAAGGGATCCGAAGTATCTATTCTCAGATTCCACAGAAACAAGGCTAGCAAAGAGATCCACGAAATACAGATGTAATTCTGTGAGATGAATTAACAGAACACTAAGCAGTTTCTCAGAAATCTTCTTTACAGATTTCATCTGAGGATATTTCCTTTTTCACCATAGCCCTCTATGGACTTCCAAATATCACTTTTCCAATTCCACAAGAGCTGTCTTAGCGAAAGGCTTCTTGAGGGGAAAGCTGTAACTCTGTGAGATGATTTCACAGAACACAAAAATGTTTCTCAGAAAGCTTCTTTCTCTTTTTTATCGGAGGATATTTCCTTTGGCCCTATAGTCTTCTAAGGGATCCGAAATATCTGTTCTCAGATTCCACAGAAATAAGGCTAGCAAAGAGATCCACGAAATGCAGATGTAACTCTGTGAGATGAATTAACAGAACACTAAGCACTTTCTCAGAAAGCTTCTTTCCAAATTTCATCTGAGGATATTTCCTTTTTCACCATAGCCCTCTAGGCGCTTCCAAATATCCCTTTGCCAATTCCACAAGAACTGTCTTACCGAAAGGCTTCTTGAGGGGAAAGCTGTAACTCTGTGAGATTATTTCACAGAACACAAAGAAGTTTCTCAGAAAGACTATTTCTCTTTGTTATCGGAGGATATATCCTTTGGTTCTATTGTCTTCGAAGGGATCCGAAATATCTCTTCTCAGATTCCAGAGAAATAAGGCTAACAAAGTGATCCACGAAATACAGTTGTAAATCTGTGAGATGAATTAACAGAACACTAAGCAGTTTCTCAGAAAGCTTCTTTCCAGATTTCATCTGAGGTTATTTCCTTTTTCACCATAGCCCTCTATGGGCTTCCAAATATCACTTTGCCAATTCCACAAGAACTGTCTTAGCGAAAGGCTCCTTGAGGGGAAAGCTGTAACTCTGTGAGATGATTTCACAGAACACAAAGAAGTTTCTCAGAAAGCTTCTTTCTCTTTGTTATCGGAGGATATTTCCTTTGGCCCTAAAATCTTAAAGGAATCCTAAATATCTGTTCTCAGATTCCACAGACATAAGGCTAGCAAAGAGATCCACGAGATACAGATGTAACTCTGTGAGATGAATTAACAGAACACTAAGAAGTTTGTCAGAAAGCTTCTTTCCAGATTTCATCTGAGGATATTTCCTTTTTCCCCTTAGACTTCTATGGGCTTCCAAATATCACTTTGCCAATTCCATAAGAACTGTCTTATCGAAAGGCTTCTTGAGGGGAAAGCTGTAACTCTGTGAGATGATTTCACAGAACACAAAGAAGTTTCGCAGAAAGCTACTTTCTCTTTGTTATCGGAGGATATTTCCTTTGGCAATATAGTCTTCAAAGGGAAACGAAATGTCTGTTCTCAGATCCCACAATAATAAGACTAGCAAAGAGATCCATGAAATACAGATGTAACTCTGTGAGATGAATTAACAGAACACTAAGCAGTTTCTCAGAAAGCTTCTTTCCAGATTTCATCTGAGGATATTTTCTTTTTCACCATACACCTCTATGGGCTTCCAAATATCACTTTGCCAATTCCACAAGAACTGTCCTAGAGAAAGGCTTATTGAGGGGAAAGCTGTAACTCTGTGAGATGATTTCACAGAACACAAAGAAGTTTCTCGGAAAGCTTCTTTCTCTTTGTTATCGGAGGATATTTCCTTTGGCCTGTAGTCTTCAAAGGGAAACGAAATATCTGTTCTCAGATTCCACAATAATAAGACTAGCAAAGAGATCCACGAAATACAGATGTAACTCTGTGAGCGGAATTAACAGAACACTAAGCAGTTTCTCAGAAAACTTCTTTCCAGATTTCATCTGAGGATATTTCCTTTTTCACCATAGCCCTCTATGGGATTCCAAATATCACTTTGCCAATTCCACAACAACTGTCTTAGCGAAAGGCTTCTTGAAGGGAAAGCTGTAACTCTGTGAGATGATTTCACAGAACACCAAGAAGTTTCTGAGAAAGCCTCTTTCTCTTTGTTATCGGAGGATATTTCCTCTGGTTCTATTGTCTTCTAAGGGATCCGAAATATCTCTTCTCAGATTCCAGAGAAATAAGGCTAGCAAAGAGATCCACGAAATACAGATGTAAATCTGTGAGATGAATTAACAGAACACTAAGCAGTTTCTGAGAAAGCTTCTTTCCAGATTTCATCTGAGGATATTTCCTTTTTCACCATAGCCCTCTATGGGCTTCCAAATATCACTTTGCCAATTCCACAAGAATTGTCTTAGCGAAGGGCTTCTTGAGGGGAAAGTGTAACTCTGTGAGATGATTTCACAGAACACAAAGAAGTTTCTCAGAAAGCTTCTTTCTCTTTGTTATCGGAGTATATTTCCTTTGGCCCTATAGTCTTCAAAGGGAAAGGAAATATCTGTTCTCAGATTCCACAATAATAAGAAAAGCAAAGAGATCCACGAAATACAGATGTAACTCTTTGAGATGAATTAACAGAACACTAAGCAGTTTCTCAGAAAGCTTCTTTCCAGATTTCATCTGAGGATATATCCTTTTTCACCATAGACCTCTATGGGCTTCCAAATATCACTTTCCCAATTCCACAAGAACTGTCCTAGAGAAAGGCTTCTTGAGGGGAAAGCTGTAACTCTGTGAGATGATTTCACAGAACCCAAAGAAGTTTCTCGGAAAGCTTCTTTCTCTTTGTTATCGGAGGATATTTCCTTTGGCCTATAGTCTTCAAAGGGAAACGAAATATCTGTTCTCAGATTCCACAATAATAAGACTAGCAAAGAGATCCACGAAATACAGATGTAACTCTGTGAGATGAATTAACAGAACACTAAGAAGTTTCTCAGAAAGCTTCTTTCCACATTTCATCTGAGGATATTTTCTTTTTCACCGTAGCCCTCAATGCGCTTCCAAATATCACTTTGCCAATTCCACAAGAACTGTCTTAGCGAAACGCTTTTGAGGGGAAAGCTGTAACTCTGTGAGATGATTTCACAGAACACAAAGATGTTTCTCAGAAAGCTTCTTTCTCTTTGTTATCGGAGGATATTTCCTTTGGCCCTATAGTCTGCAAAGGGAAACGAAATATCTATTCTCACACTCCACAATAATAAGACTAGCAAAGAGATCCACGAAATACAGATGTAACTCTGTGAGATGAATTAACAGAACACTAAGCAGTTTCTCAGAAAGCTTCTTTCCACATTTCATCTGAGGATATTTCCTTTTTCCCCGTAGCCCTGTATGCTCTTCCAAATATCACTTTGCCAATTCCACAACAACTGTCTTACCGAAACGCTTCTTGAGGGGAAAGCTGTAACTCTGTGAGATTATTTCACAGAACACAAAGAAGTTTCTCAGAAAGCTACTTTCTCTTTGTTATCGGAGGATATTTCCTTTGGCAATATAGTCTTCAAAGGGAAACGAAATGTCTGTTCTCAGATCCCACAATAATAAGACTAGCAAAGAGATCCACGAAATACAGATGTAACTCTGTGAGATGAATTAACAGAACACTAAGCAGTTTCTCAGAAAGCTTCTTTCCAGATTTCATCTGAGGATATTTCCTTTTTCACCATAGATCTCTATGGGCTTCCAAATATCACTTTGCCTATTCCACAAGAACTGTCCTAGAGAAAGGCTTCTTGAGGGGAAAGCTGTAACTCTGTGAGATTATTTCACAGAACACAAAGAAGTTTCTCGGAAAGCTTCTTTCTCTTTGTTATCGGAATATATTTCCTTTGGCCCTATAGTCTTCAAAGGGATCCGAAATATCTGTTCTCAGATTCCACAATAATAAGACTAGCAAAGAGATCCACGAAATACAGATGTAACTAGGTGAGATGAATTAACAGAACACTAAGCAGTTTCTCAGAAAGCTTCTTTTCAGATTTCATCTGAGGATATTTCCTTTTTCACCGTAGCCCTCTTTGCGCTTCAAAATATCACTTTGCCAATACCACAAGAACTGTCTTAGCGAAGGGCTTCTTGAGGGGAAGCTGTAACTCTGTGAGATGATTTCACAGAACACAAAGAAGTTTCTCAGAAAGCTTTTTTCTCCTTGTTATCAGAGGATATTTCCTTTGGCCCTATAGTCTGCAAAGGGAAACGAAATATCTGTTCTCAGATTCCACAATAATAAGACTAGCAAAGAGATCCACGAAATACAGATGTAACTCTGTGAGATGAATTAACAGAACACTAAGTAGTTTATCCGAAAGCTTCTTTCCAGATTTCATCTGAGGATATTTTCTTTTTCACCTTAGCCCTCTAGGCGCTTCCAAATATCACTTTGCCAATTCCACAAGAACTGTCTTAGGGAAACGCTTCTTGAGGGGAAATCTGTAACTCTGTGAGATGATTTCAAAGAACACAAAGAAGCTTCTCAGAAAGCTTCTTTCTCTTTGTTATCGGAGGATATTTCCTTTGGCCCTATAGTCTTCAAAGGGAAAGGAAATTTCTGTTCTCAGATTCCACAATAATAAGACAAGCAAAGAGATCCACGAAATACAGATGTAACTCTGTGAGATGAATTAACAGAACACTAAGCAGTTTCTCAGAGCTTCTTTCCAGATTTCATCTGAGGATATATCCTTTTTCAACACAGACCTCTATGGGCTTCCAAATATCACTTTCCCAATTCCACAAGACCTGTCCTAGAGAAAGGCTTTTTGAGGGGAAAGCTGTAACTCTGTGAGATGATTTCACAGAACACAAAGAACTTTCTCGGAAAGCTTCTTTCTCTTTGTTATCGGAAGATATTTCCTTTGGCCTATAGTCTTCAAAGTGAAACGAAATATCTGTTCTCAGATTCCACAATAATAAGACTAGCAAAGAGATCCACGAAATACAGATGTAACTCTGTGAGATGAATTAACAGGACACTAAGCAGTTTCTCAGAAAGCTTCTTTCCAGATTTTTCTGAGGATGTTTCCTTTTTCACCATAGCCCTCTATGGACTTCCAAATATCACTTTGCCAATTCCACAAAAACTGTCTTAGCGAAAGGCTTCTTGAGGGGAAAGCTTTAACTCTGTGAGATGATTTCACAGAACACAAAGAAGTTTCTCAGAAAGCTTCTTTCTCATTGTTATCGGAGGATATTTATTTGGCCTTAGAGTCTTCAAAGGGATCCGAAGTATCTATTCTCAGATTCCACAGAAACAATGCTAGCAAAGAGATCCACGAAATACAGATGTAATTCTGTGAGATGAATTAACAGAACACTAAGCAGTTTCTCAGAAATCTTCTTTACAGATTTCATCTGAGGATATTTCCTTTTTCACCATAGCCCTCTATGGACTTCCAAATATCACTTTTCCAATTCCACAAGAGCTGTCTTAGCGAAAGGCTTCTTGAGGGGAAAGCTGTAACTCTGTGAGATGATTTCACAGAACACAAAAATGTTTCTCAGAAAGCTTCTTTCTCTTTTTTATCGGAGGATATTTCCTTTGGCCCTATAGTCTTCTAAGGGATCCGAAATATCTGTTCTCAGATTCCACAGAAATTAGGCTAGCAAAGAGATCCACGAAATGCAGATGTAACTCTGTGAGATGAATTAACAGAACACTAAGCACTTTCTCAGAAAGCTTCTTTCCATATTTCATCTGAGGATATTTCCTTTTTCACCATAGCCCTCTAGGCGCTTCCAAATATCCCTTTGCCAATTCCACAAGAACTGTCTTACCGAAAGGCTTCTTGAGGGGAAAGCTGTAACTCTGTGAGATGATTTCACAGAACACAAAGAAGTTTCTCGGAAAGCTTCTTTCTCTTTGTTATCGGAGGATATTTCCTTTGGCCCTATGGTCTTCTAAGGGATCCAAAATATCTGTTCTCAGATTCCACAGAAATAAGGCTAGCAAAGAGCTCCACGAAATACAGATGTAACTCTGTGAGATGAATTAACAGAACACTAAGCAGTTTCTCAGAAAGCTTCTTTCCAGATTTCATCTGAGGATATTTCCTTTTTCACCATAGCCCTCTATGGGCTTCCAAATATCACTTTGCCAATTCCACAAGAACTGTCTTAGCCAAAGGCTTCTTGAGGGGAAACTGTAACTCTGTGAGATGATTTCACAGAACACAAAGAAGTTTCTCAGAAAGCTTCTTTCTCTTTGTTATCGGAGGATATTTCCTGAGCCCCTATAGTCTTCAAAGGGAAACGAAATATCTGTTCTCAGATTCCACAATAATAAGACTAGCAAAGAGATCCACGAAATACAGATGTAACTCTGTGAGATGAAATAACAGAACACTAAGCAGTTTCTCAGAAAGCTTCTTTCCAGATTTCATCTGAGGATATATCCTTTTTCACCATAGCCCTCTATGGGCTTCCAAATATCACTTTCCCAATTCCACAAGAACTGTCCTATAGAAAGGCTTCTTGAGGGGAAAGCTGTATCTCTGTGAGATGATTTCACAGAACACAAAGAAGTTTCTCAGAAAGCTTCTTTCTCTTTGTTATCGGAGGATATTTCCTTTCGTTCTATTGTCTTCTAAGGGATCCGAAATATCTCTTCTCAGATTCCAGAGAAATAAGGCTAGCAAAGAGATCCACGAAATACAGATGTAACTCTGTGAGATGAATTAACAGAACACTAAGCAGTTTCTCAGAAAGCTTCTTTCCAGATTTCATCTGAGGATATTACCTTTTTCACCATAGCCCTCTAAGGGCTTCCAAATATCACTTTGCCAATTCCACAAGAACTGTCTTAGTCAAAGGCTTCTTGAGGGGAAAGCTGTAACTCTGTGAGATGATTTCACAGAACACAAAGAAGTTTCTCAGAAAGCTTCTTTCTCTTTGTTATCGGAGGATATTTTCTTTGGCCCTATAGACTTCAAAGGGAAAAGAAATATCTGTTCTCAGATTCCACAATATTAAGACTAGCAAAGAGATCCACGAAATACAGATGTAACCCTGTGAGATGAATTAACAGGACACTAAGCAGTTTCTCAGAAAGCTTCTTTCCAGATTTTTCTGAGGATGTTTCCTTTTTCACCATAGCCCTCTATGGACTTCCAAATATCACTTTGCCAATTCCACAAAAACTGTCTTAGCGAAAGGCTTCTTGAGGGGAAAGCTTTAACTCTGTGAGATGATTTCACAGAACACAAAGAAGTTTCTCAGAAAGTTTCTTTCTCTTTGTTATCGGAGGATATTTATTTGGCCTTAGAGTCTTCAAAGGGATCCGAAGTATCTGTTCTGAGATTCCACAGAAACAAAGCTAGCAAAGAGATCCACGAAATACAGATGTAATTCTGTGAGATGAATTAACAGACCACTAAGCAGTTTCTCAGAAATCTTCTTTCCAGATTTCATCTGAGGATATTTCCTTTTTCACCATAGCCCTCTATGGACTTCCAAATATCACTTTGCCAATTCCACAAGAGCTGTCTTAGCGAAAGGCTTCTTGAGGGGAAAGCTGTAACTCTGTGAGATGATTTCACAGAACACAAAGAAGTTTCTCAGAAAGCTTTTTTCTCTTTTTTATCGGAGGATATTTCCTTTGCCCTATAGTCTCCTAAGGGATCCGAAATATCTGTTCTCAGATTCCACAGAAATAAGGCTAGCAAAGAGATCCACGAAATGCAGATGTAACTCTGTGAGATGAATTAACAGAACACTAAGCACTTTTTCAGAAAGCTTCTTTCCAAATTTCATCTGAGGATATTTCCTTTTTCACCATAGCCCTCTATGGGCTTCCAAATATCACTTTGCCAATTCCACAAGAACTGTCTTAGCGAAAGGCTTCTTGAGGGGAAAGCTGTAACTCTGTGAGATGATTTCACAGAACACAAAGAAGTTTCTCAGAAAGCTTCTTTCTCTTTGTTATCGGAGGATATTTCCTTTGGCCCTGTAGTATTCTAAGGGATCCGAAATATCTGTTCTCAGATTCCACAGAAAGAAGGCTAACAAAGAGATCCACGAAATACAGATGTAACCCTATGAGATGAATTAACAGGACACTAAGCAGTTTCTCAGAAAGCTTCTTTCCAGATTTTTCTGAGGATGTTTCCTTTTTCACCATAGCCCTCTATGGACTTCCAAATATCACTTTGCCAATTCCACAAGAACTGTCTTAGCGAAAGGCTTCTTGAGGGGAAAGCTGTAACTCTGTGAGATGATTTCACAGAACACAAAGAAGTTTCTCAGAAAGCTTCTTTCTCTTTGTTATCGGAGGATATTTCCTTTGGCCCTATAGTCTTCAAAGGGATCCGAAATATCTGTTCTCAGATTCCACAGCAATAAGTCTAGCAAAGTGATCCACGAAATACAGATGTAACTCTGTGAGATGAATTAACAGAACACTAAGCAGTTTCTCAGAAAGCTTCTTTCCAGATTTCATCTGAGGATATTTCCTTTTTCACCATAGCCCTCTATGCGCTTCCTAATATCTCTTTGCAAATTCCACAAGAACTGTCTTAGCGAAAGGCTTCATGAGGGGAAAGCTGTAACTCTGTGAGATGATTTCACAGAACACAAAGAAGTTTCTCAGAAAGCTTCTTTCTCTTTGTTTTGGGAGGATATTTCCTTTGGACCTATAGTCTTCAAAGGGATCCGAAATATCTGTTCTCAGATTCCACAGAAATAAGGCTAGTAAAGAGATCCACGAAATACAGATGTAACTCTGTGAGATGAATTAACAGAACACTAAGCAGTTTCTCAGAATGCTTCTTTCCAGATTTCATCTGAGGATATTTCCGTTTTCACCATAGCCCTCTATGCGCTTCCAAATATCTCTTTACCAATTCCACAAGAACTGTCTTAGCGGAAGGCTTCTTGAGGGGAAAGCTGTAACTCTGTGAGATGATTTCACAGAACACAAAGAAGTTTCTCAGAAAGCTTCTTTCTCTTTGTTATCGGAGTTTATTTCCTTTGGCCCTATAGTCTTCAAAGGGTTCTGAAATATCTGTTCTTAGATTCCACAGAAATAAGGATAGCCAAGAGATCCACGATATACTTATGTAACTCTGTGAGATTAATTAACAGAACACTAAGCAGTTTCTCAGAAAGCTTCTTTCCAGATTTCATCTGAGGATATTTCCTTTTTCACCACAGACCTCCATGGGCTTCCAATATCAGTTTGCCAGTTCCACAAGAGCTGCCTTAGCGAAAGGCTTCTTGAGGGGAAAGCTGTAACTCTGTGAGGTGATTTCACAGAACACAAAGAAGTTTCTCAGAAAGCTTCTTTCTCTTTGTTTTCGGAGGATATTTCCTTTGGTCGTATTGTCTTCCAAGGGATCCGAAATATCTGTTCCCAGATTCCACAGAAATAAGGCTAGTAAAGAGATCCACGAAATACACATGTAACTCTGTGAGATGAATTAACAGAACACTAAGCAGTTTCTCAGAAAGCTACTTTCCAGATTTCATCTTCGGATATTTCCTTTTTCAACATAGCCCTCCAAGGGCTTCCAAATATCACTTTGCCAATTCCACAAGAACTGTCTTAGCGAAAGGCTTCCTGAGGGGAAAGCTGTAACACTGTGAGATGATTTCACAGAACACAAAGAAGTTTCTCAGAAGGCTTCTTTCTCTTTGTTATCGGAGGATCTTTCCTTTGGCCCTATAGTCTTCAAAGGGATCCGAAATATCTGTTCTCAGATTCCACAGAAATAAGGCTAGCAAAGAGATCCAAGAAATACAGATGTAACTCTGTGAGATGAATTAACAGAACACTAAGCAGTTTCTCAGAAAGCGTCTTTCCCGATTTCATCTGAGGATATTTCCTTTTTCACCAAAGCCCTCTATGGGCTTCCAAATATCACTTTGCCAATTCCACAAGAACTGTCCTAGCGAAAGGCTTCTTGAGGGGAAAGCTGAAACTCTGTGAGATGATTTCACAGAACACAAAGAAGTTTCTCAGAAAACTTCCTTCTCTTTGTTATCGGAGGATATTTCCCTTGGCCCTGTAGTCTTCAAAGGGATCCGAAATATCTGTTCTCAGATTCCACAGAAATAAGGCTAGCAAAGAGATCCACGAAATACAGATGTAACTCTGTGAGTTGAATTAACAGAACACTAAGTAGTTTCTCAGAAAGCTTCTTTCCAGATTTCATCTGAGGATATTTCCTTTTTCACCATAGCCCTCTATGAGCTTCCAAATATCACTTTGCCAATTCCACAAGAACTGTCTTAGCAAAAGGCTTCTTGAGGGGAAAGCTGTAACTCTGTGAGATGATTTCACAGAACACAAAGAAGTTTCTCAGAAAGCTTCTTTCTCTTTGTTATCGGAGGATATTTCCTTTGGCCCTATAGTCTTCAAAGGGATCCGAAATATCTGTTCTCAGATTCCACAGAAATAAGGCTAGCAAAGAGATCCACGAAATACAGATGTAACTCTGTGAGATGAATTAACAGAACACTAAGAAGTTTCTCAGAAAGCTTCTATCCAGATTTCATCTGAGGATATTTCCTTTTTCAGCATAGCCCTCTATGGGCTTCCAAATATCACTTTGCCTATTCCACAAGAACTGTCTTAGCGAAAGGCTTCTTGAGGGGAAAGCTGTAACTCAGTGAGATGATTTCACAGAACACAAAGAAGTTTCTCAGAAAGCTTCTTTCCTTTGTTATCGGAGGATTTTTCCTTTGGCCCTATAGTCTTCAAAGGATCCGAAATATCTGTTCTCAGATTCCACAGAAAAAAGGCTAGCAAAGAGATCCACGAAATACCGATGTAACTCTGTGAGATGAATTAACAGAACACTAAGCAGTTTCTCAGAAAGCTTCTTTCCAGATTTCATCTGAGGATATTTCCTTTTTCACCATAGCCCTCTATCGGCTTCCAAATATCACTTTGCCAATTCCACAAGAACTGTCTTAGCGAAAGGCTTCTTGAGGGGAAAGCTGTAACTCTGTGAGATGATTTCACAGAACACAAAGAAGTTTCTCAGAAAGCTTCTTTCTCTTTGTTATCGGAGGATATTTCCTTTGGCCCTACAGTCTTCAAAGGATCCGAAATATCTGTTCTCAGATTCCACAGAAATAAGGCTAGCAAAGAGATCCAAGAAATACAGATGTAACTCTGTGAGATGAATCAACAGAACACTAAGTAGTTTCTCAGAAAACTTCTTTCCAGATTTCATCAGAGGATATTTCCTTTTTCACCATAGCCCTCTAGGCGCCTCCAAACATCACTTTTCCAATTCCACAAGAACTGTCTTAGCGAAAGGCTTCTTGAGGGAAAAGCTGTAACTCTGTGAAATGATTTCACAGAACACAAAGAAGTTTCTCAGAAAGCTTCTTTCTCTTTGTTATTGGAGGATATTTTCTTTGGCCCTATAGTCTTCAAAGGGATCCGAAATATCTGTTCTTAGATTACACAGAAATAAGGCTAGCAAAGAGATCCACGAAATACAGATGTAACTCTGAGATGAATTAACAGAACACGAAGCAGTTTCTCAGAATGCTTCTTTCCAGATTTCATCTGAGGATATTTCCTTTTTCACCGTAGCCCTCTATGCGCTTCCAAATACCACTTTGCCAATTCCACAAGAACTGTGTTAGCGAAAGGCTTCTTGAGGGAAAAGATGTAACTCTGTGATATGATTTCAGGGAACACAAAGAAGTTTCTCAGAAAGCTTCTTTCTCTTTGTTATCGGAGGATATTTCCATTGGCCCTATAGTCTTCAAAGGGATCCGAAATATCTGTTCTCAGATTCCAGAGAAATAAGGCTAGCAAAGAGATACACGAAATACAGATGTAACACTGTGAGATGAATTAACAAAACACTAATCAGATTCTCAGAAAGCTTCTTTCCAGATTTCATCTGAGGATACTCCCTTTTTCAGCATAGCCCTCTATTGGCTTCCAAATATCACTTTGCCAATTCCACAGGGACTGTCTTAGCTAAAGGCTTCTAGAGGGGAAAGCTGTAACTCTGTGAGATGATTTCACAGAACACAAAGAAGTTTCTCAGAAAGCTTCTTTCACTTTGTTATCAGAGGATATTTCCTTTGGCCCTAGAGTCTTCAATGGGATCCGACGCATCTGTTCTCAGATTCCACAGAAACAAGGCTAGCAAAGAGATCCACGAAATACAGATGTATCTCTGAGAGATGAATTAACAGAACACTAAGCAGTTTCTCAGAGAGCTTCTTTCCAGATTTCATCTGAGGATATTTCCTTTTTCACCGTAGCCCTCTATGGGCTTCCAAATATCACTTTGGCAATTCCACAAGAACTGTCTTAGCGAAAGGCTTCTTGAGGGGAAAGCTGTAACTCTGTGAGATGATTTCACAGAACACAAAGAACTTTCTCAGAAAGCTTCTTTCTCTTTGTTATCGGAGGATATTTCCTTTCGCCCTAGAGTCTTCAATGGGATCGGAAGTATCTGTTCTCAGATTCCACAGAAACAAGGCTAGCAAAGAGATCCACGAAATTACAGATGTAACTCTGTGAGATGAATTAATAGAACACTAAGCAGTTTCTCAGAAAGCTTCTTTCCAGATTTCATCTGAGGATATTTCCTTTTTCACCGTAGCCCTCTAAGGGCTTCCAAATATCACTTTGCCAATTCCAGAAGAACTGTCTTAGCGAAAGGCTTCTTCAAGGGAAAGCTGTAACTCTGTGAGTTGATTTCACAGAACACAAAGAAGTTTCTCAGAAAGCTTCTTTCTCTTTGTTATCAGAGGATATTTCCTTTGGCCCTTTAGTCTTCAAAGCGATCAGAAATTTCTGTTCTCAGTTTCCACAGAAATAAGGCTAGCAAAGAGATCCACGAAATACAGATGTAACTCTGTGAGATGAATTAACAGAACACTAAGCAGTTTCTCAGAAAGCTTCTTTCCAGATTTCATCTGAGGATATTTCCTTTTTCACCATAGCCCTCTATGGGCTTCCAAATATCACTTTTCCAATTCCACAAGAACTGTCTTAGCGAAAGGCTTCTTGAGGGGAAAGCTGTAACTCTGTGAAATGATTTCACAGAACACAAAGAAGTTTCTCAGAAAGCTTCTTTCCCTTTTTTATCGGAGGATATTTCCTTTGGCCCTATAGTCTTCAAAGGGATCAGAAATATCTGTTCTCAGATTCCACAGAAATAAGGCTAGTAAAGAGATCCACGAAATACAGATGTAAATCTCTGAGATGAATTAAGAGAACACTAAGTAGGTTCTCAGAATGCTTCTTTCCAGATTTCATCTGAGGATATTTCCTTTTTCACCATAGCCCTCTATGCGCTTGCAAATATCACTTGGCGAATTCCACAAGAATAGTCTTAGCGACATTCTTCTTCAGGGGAAAGCTGTGACACTGTGAGATGATTTCACAGAACACAAAGAAGTTTCTAAGAAAGCTTCTTTCTCTTTGTTATCGGAGTTTATTTCTTTGGCCCTATAGACTTCAAAGTGATCCGAAATATCTGTTCTTAGATTCCACAGAAATAAGGATAGCCAAGAGATCCACGATATAGAGATGTAACACTGTGAGATGAATTAACAGAACACTAAGCAGTTTCTCAGAAAGCTTCTTTTCGTATTACATCTGAGGATATTTCCTTTTTCACCATAGCCCTCCATGGGCTTCCAAATATCACTTTGCCAATTCCACAAGAACTGCCTTAGCGAAAGGCTTCTTGAGGGGAAAGCTGTAACTCTGTGAGGTGACTTCACAGAACCCAAAGAAGTTTCTCAGAAATCTTCTTTCTCTTTGTTATCGGAGGATGTTTCCTTTGGCCCTAGAGTCTTCTAAGGGATCCGAAATATCTGTTCTCAGATTCCACGGAAATAAGGCTAGCAAAGAGATCCACGAAATACAGATGTAAATCTCTGAGATGAATTAAGAGAACACTAAGTAGGTTCTCAGAATGCTTCTTTCCAGATTTCATCTGAGGATATTTCCTTTTTCACCATAGCCCTCTATGGGCTTCCAAATATCACTTTGCCAATTCCACAAGAACTCTCTTAGCGAAAGTCTTCTTGAGGGGAAAGCGGTAACTCTGTGAGATGATTTCACAGAACACAAAGAAGTTTCTCAGAAAGCTTCTTTCACTTTTTTTTCGGAGGATATTTCCTTGGGCCTTAGAGTCTTCAAAGGGATCCGAAATATCTGTTCACAGATTCCACAGAAACAAGGCAAGCAAAGAGATCCACGAAATACCGATGTAACTCTGTGAGATGAAATAACACAACACTAAGCAGTTTCTCAGAAAGCTTCTTTCCAGATTTCATCTGAGGATATTTCCTTTTTCACCATAGCCCTCTATGGGCTTCCAAATATCACTTTGCCAATTACACTAAAACTGTATTAGCGAAAGGCTTCTTGAGAGGAAAGCTGTAACTCTGTGAGATGATTTCACAGAACACAAAGAAGTTTCTCAGAAAGCTTCTTTCTCTTTGTTATCGGGGGACATTTCCTTTGACCCTATAGTCTTCAAAGGGATCCGAAATATCTGTTCTTAGATTCCACAGAAATAAGGATAGCCAAGAGATCCACGAAATACAGATGTAACTCTGTGAGATGAATTAACAGAACACTAAGCAGTTTCTCAGAATGCTTCTTTCCAGATTTCATCTGAGGATATTTCCTTTTTCACCATAGCCCTCTATTGACTTCCAAATATCACTTTGCCAATTCCACAAGAACTGTCTTAGCGAAAGGCTTCTTGAGGGGAAAGCTGTAACTCTGTGAGATGATTTCACAGAACACAAAGAAGTTTCTCAGAAAGCTTCTTTCTCTTTGTTATGGGAGGATATTTCCTTTGGACCTATAGTCTTCAAAGGGATGCGAAATATCTGTTCTCAGATTCTACAGAAATAAGGCTAGCAAAGAGATCCACGAAGTACAGATGTAACTCTGTGAGATGAATTAAGAGAACACTAGGCAGTTTCTCAGAAAGCTTCTTTCCAGATTTCATCTGAGTATATTTCCTTTTTCACCATAGCCCTCTAAGGGTTCCAAATATCTCTTTGCCAATTCCACAAGAATTGTCTTAGCGACAGGCTTCTTGAGGGGAAACCTGTAACTCTGTGAGATGATTTCACAGAACACAAAGAAGTTTCTCAGAAAGCTTCTTTCTCTTTGTTATCGGGGGACATTTCCTTTGGCCCTATAGTCTTATAAGGGATCCGAAATATCTGTTCTCAGAATCCACAGAAATAAGGCTAGCAAAGAGTTCCACGAAATACAGATGTAACTCTGTGAGATGAATTAACAGAACACTAAGCAGTTTCTCAGAATGCTTCTTTCCATCTGAGGATAGTTCCTTTTTCACCATAGCCCTCTATGCGCTTGAAAATATCACTTTGCGAATTCCACATGAACTGTCTTAGCGAAAGGCTTCTTGAGGGGAAAGCTGTAACACTGTGAGAAGATTTCACAGAACACAAAGTAGTTTCTCAGAAATTTCTTTCTCTTTGTTATCGGAGTTTATTTCTTTGGCCCTATAGTCTTCAAAGGGATCCGAAATATCTGTTCTTAGATTCCACAGAAATAAGGATAGCCAAGAGATCCACGATATACAGATGTAACTCTGTGAGATGAATTAACAGAACACTAAGCAAAAGCTTCTTTCCAGATTTCATCTGAGGATATTTCCTTTTTCACCATAGCCCTCCATGGGCTTCCAAATATCACTTTGCCAATTCCACAAGAACTGCCTTAGCGAAAGGCTTCTTGAGGGGAAAGATGTAAATCTGTGAGGTGACTTCACAGAACACAAAGAAGTTTCTCAGAAAGCTTCTTTCTCTTTGTTATCGGAGGATATTTCCTTTGGCCCTATAGTCTTCAAATGGATCCGAAATATCTGTTCTCAGATTCCACAGAAATAAGGCTAGCCAAGAGATCCACGAAATACAGATGTAAATCTCTGAGATGAATTAAGAGAACACTAAGTAGGTTCTCAGAATGCTTCTTTCCAGATTTCATCTGAGGATATTTCCTTTTTCACCATAGCCCTCTATGGGCTTCCAAATATCACTTTGCCAATTCCACAAGAACTCTCTTAGCGAAAGTCTTCTTGAGGGGAAAGCGGTAACTCTGTGAGATGATTTCACAGAACACAAAGAAGTTTCTCAGAAAGCTTCTTTCACTTAGTATCGGAGGATATTTCCTTTGGCCCTAGAGTCCTCAAAGGGATCCGAAATATCTGTTCACAAATTCCACAGAAACAAGGCTAGCAAAGAGATCCACGAAATACAGATGTAACTCTGTGAGATGAATTAACAGAACACGAAGCAGTTTCTCAGAAAGCTTCTTTCCAGATTTCATCTGAGGATTTTTCCTTTTTCAACATAGACCTCTATGCGCTTCCAAATATCACTCTACCAATTCAACAAGAACTGTCTTAGCGAAATGATTCTTGAGGGGAAAGCTGTAACTCTGTGAGATGATTTCAAAGAACACAAAGAAGTTTCTCAGAAAGCTTCTTTCTCTTTGTTATCGGAGGACATTTCCTTTGGGCCTTGAGTCTTCAAAGGGATCCGAAATATCTGTTCTCAGATTCCACAGAAATAAGGCTAGCAAATAGATCCACGAAATACAGATGTAACTCTGTGAGATGAATTAACAGAACACTAAGCAGTTTCTCAGAAAGCTTCTTTCCAGATTTCATCTGAGGATATTTCCTTTTTCACCATAGCCCTCTAAGGACTTCCAAATATCGCTTTGCCAATTCCACAAGAACTGTCTTAGCAATAGGCTTCTTGAGGGCAAAGCTGTAACTCTGTGAGATGATTTCACAGAACACAAAGAAGTTTCTCAGAAATCTTCTTTCTCTTTGTTATTGGAAGATATTTCCTTTGGCCCTATAATGTTCAAAGGGATCCGAAATATCTGTTCTCAGATTCCACAGAAATAAGGCTGGAAAGAAATCCACGAAACATAGATGTAACTCTGTGAGATGAATTAACAGAACACAAAGCAGTTTCTCAGAAAGCTTCTTTCCAGATTTCATCTGAGGATATTTCCTTTTTCACCATAGCCCTCCATGGGCTTCCAAATATCACTTTGCCAATTCCAAAAGAACTGTCTTAGCGAAAGGCTTCTTGAGGGGAAAGCTGTAACTCTGTGAGATGATTTCACAGAACACAAAGAAGTTTCTCAGAAAGCTTCTTTCTCTTTGTTATCGGAGGATATTTCCTTTGGCCCTATAGTCTTCAAAGGGATCCGAAATATCTGTTCTCAGATTCCACAAAAATAAGGCTAGCAAAGAGATCCACGGAATACTGATGTAACTTAGTGAGATGAATTAACAGAACACTAAGCAGTTTCTCAGAAAGATTCTTTCCAGATTTCATCTGAGGATATTTCCTTTTTGACCATAGCCCTCTAGGGGCTTCCAAATATCACTTTGCCAATTCCACAAGAACTGTCTTAGCGAAAGGCGTCTTGAGGGGAAAGCTGTACCCTGTGAGATGATTTCACAGAACACAAAGAAGTTTCTCAGAAAGCTTCTTTCTCTTTGTTATCTGAGGATATTTCCTTTGGCCCTATAGACTTCAAAGGGATACGAAATATCTGTTCTCAGATTCCACAGAAATAAGGCTAGCAAAGAGATCCACGAAATACAGATGTAACTCTGTGAGATGAATTAACAAAACACTAAGCAGTTTCTCAGAAAGCTTCTTTCCAGATTTCATCTGAGGATATTTCCTTTTTCACAATAGCCCTCTAAGGGCTTCCAAATATCACTTTGCCAATTCCACAAGAACTGTCTTAGCGAAAGGCTTCTTGATGGGAAAGCTGTAACTCTGTGAGATGATTTCACAGAACACAAAGAAGTTTCTCAGAAAGCTTCTCTCTCTTTGTTATCGGAGGATATTTCCTTTGTACCTATAGTCTTCTAAGGGATCCGATATATCTGTTCTCAGATTCCACAGAAATAACGCTAGCAAAGAAATCCACGAAATACAGATGTAACTCTGTGAGATGAAATAACAGAACACTAATCAGTTTCTCAGAATGCTTCTTTCCAGATTTCATCTGAGGATATTTCCTTTTTCACCATAGCCCTCTATGGGCTTCCAAATATTACTTTGCTAATTCCACAAGAACTCTCTTAGCGAAAGGCTTCTTGAGGGGAAAGCTGTAACTCTGTGAGATGATTTCACAGAACACAAAGAAGTTTCTCAGAAAGCTTCTTTCTATTTGTTATCGGAGGATATTTGCTTTGGCCCTAGAGTCTTCAAAGGGATCTGAAATATCTGTTCTCACATTCCACAGAAAAAAGGCTAGCAAAGAGATCCACGAAATACAGTTGTAACTCTGTGAGATTAATTAACAGAACACTAAGCACTTTCTCAGAATGTTTCTTTCCAGATTTCATCTGAGGATATTTCCTTTTTCATCATAGCCCTCCAGGGGCTTCCAAATATCACTTTGCCAATTACACAAGAACTGTCTTAGCGAAAGGCTTCTTGAGGGGAAAGCTGTAACTCTGTGAGATGATTTCAAAGAACACAAAGAAGTTTCTCAGAAAGCTTCTTTCTCTTTGTTATCGGAGGATATTTCCTTTGGCCCTATAGTCTTCAAAGGGATCCGAAGTATGTCTTCTTAGATTCCACAGAAATAAGGCTATCCAAGAGATCCACGATATACAGATGTAACTCTGGGAGATGAATTAACAGAACACTAAGCAGTTTCTCAGAAAGCTTCTTTCCAGATTTCATCTGAGGATATTTCCTTTTTCACCATAGCCCTTTAAGGGCTTCCAAATATCACTTTTCCAATTCCACAAGAACTGTCTTAGTGAAAGGCGTCCTGCGTGGAAAGCTGTAACACTGTGAGATGATTTCACAGAACACAAAGAAGATTTTCAGAAAGCTTCTTTCTCTTTGTTATCGGAGGATATTTCCTTTGGCCCTATAGTCTTCAAAGGGAAACGAAATATCTGTTCTCAGTCTCCACAGAAATAAGGCTAGCAAAGAGATCCACGAAATACAGTTGTAACTCTGTGAGATGAATTAACAGAACACTAAGCAGTTTCTCAGAAAGCTTCTTTCCAGATTTCATCTGAGTTTATTTCCTTTTCACCATAGCCCTCTAGGGACTTCCAAAAATCACTTTGCCAATTCCACAAGAAGTGTCTTAGCGAAAGGCTTCTTGAGGGGAAAGCTGTAACTCTGTGAGATGATTTCAAAGAACACAAAGAAGTTTCCCAGAAAGCTTCTTTCTCTTTGTTATCGGAGGATATTTCCAATGGCCCTATAGTCTTCAAAGGGATCCGAAGTATCTCTTCTTAGATTCCACAGAAATAAGGCTAGCAAAGAGATCCACGATATACAGATGTAACTCTGTGAGATAAATTAACAGAACACTAGGCAGTTTCTCAGAAAGCTTCTTTCCAGATTTCATCTGAGGATACTTCCTTTTTCACCATAGCCCTCTAAGGGCTTCCAAATATCACTTTTACAATTCCACAAGAACTGTCTTAGCGAAAGGCTTCTTCAGGGGAAAGCTGTAACTCTGTGAGATGATTTCACAGAACACAAAGAAGTTTCTCAGAAATATTCTTTCTCTTTGTTATCGGAGGATATTTCCTTTGGCCCTGGAGTCTTCAAAGGGATCCGAAATATCTGTTCTCACATTCCACAGAAATAAGGCTAGCAAAGAGATCCACGAAATACAGTTGTAACTCTGTGAGATGAATTAACAGAACACTAAGCACTTTCTCAGAATGTTTCTTTCCAGATTTCATCTGAGGATGTTTCCTTTTTCATCATAGCCCTCTAGGGGCTTCCAAATATCACTTTGCCAATTACACAAGAACTGTCTTAGCGAAAGGCTTCTTGAGGGGAAAGCTGTAACTCTGTGAGATGATTTCAAAGAACACAAAGAAGTTTCTCAAAAAGCTTCTTTCTCTTTGTTATCGGAGGATATTTCCTTTGGCCCTATAGTCTTCAAAGGGATCCGAAGTATCTCTTCTTAGATTGCACAGAAATAAGGCTACCCAAGAGATCCACGATATACAGATGTAACTCTGTGAGATGAATTAACAGAACACTAGGCAGTTTCTCAGAAAGCTTCTTTCCAGATTTCATCTGAGGATATTTCCTTTTTCACCATAGCCCTTTAAGGGCTTCCAAATATCACTTTTCCAATTCCACAAGAACTGTATTAGCGAAAGGCTTCTTGAGGGGAAAGCTGTAACTCTTTGAGATGATTTCACAGAACACAAAGAAGTTTCTCAGAAAGCTTCTTTCTCTTTGTTATCGGAGTTTATTTCCTTTGGCCCTATAGTCTTCAAAGGGAACCGAAATATCTGTTCTTAGACTCCACAGAAATATGGATAGCCAAGAGATCCACGATATACAGATGTAACTCTGTGAGATGAATTAACAGAACACTAAGCAGTTTCTCAGAAAGCTTCTTTCCATTTTTCATCTGAGGATATTTCCTTTTTCACCATAGCTCTCCATGTTCTTCCAAATATCACTTTGCCAATTCCACAAGAACTGTCTTACCGAAAGGATTCTTGAGGGGAAAGCTGTAACTCTGTGAGATGATTTCACAGAACACAAAGATGTTTCTCAGAAATCTTCTTTCTCTTTGTTATCCGAGGATATTTCCTTTGGCCCTATAGTCTTCAAAGGGATCCGAAATATCTGTGTTCAGATTCCACAGAAATAAGGATAGCAAAGTGATCCACGAAATACAGACGTAACTCTGTGAGATGAATTAACAGAACACTAAGCAGTTTCTCAGAAAGCTTCTTTCTCTTTGTTATCGGAGGATATTTCCTTTGGCCCTATACTCTTCAAAGGGATCCTAAGTATCTCTTCTTAGATTCCACAGAAATTAGGCTACTAAAGAGATCCACGATATACAGAAGTAACTCTGTGAGATGAATTAACAGAACAGTAGGCAGTTTCTCAGAAAGCTTCTTTCCAGATTTCATCTGAGGATATTTCCTTTTTCACCATAGCCCTCTAAGGGCTTCCAAATATCACTTTTACAATTCCACAAGAACTGTCTTAGCGAAAGGCTTCTAGAGGGGAAAGCTGTAACTCTGTGAGATGATTTCACAGAACACAAAGAAGTTTCTCAGAAATCTTCTTTCTCTTTGTTATCGGAGGATATTTCCTTTGGCCCTATAGTCTTCAAAGGGTTCCGAAATATCTGTTCTCAGTTTCCACAGAAATAAGGCTAGCAAAGAGATCCACGAAATACAGATGTAACTCTGTGAGATGAATTAACAGAACACTAAGCAGTTTCACAGAATGCTTCTTTCCAGATTTCATCTGAGGATATTTCCTTTTTCACCATAGCCCTCTAAGGGTTTCCAAATATCACTTTGCCAATTCCACAAGAACTGTCTTAGCGAAAGGCTTCTTGAGGGGAAAGCTGTAACTCTGTGAGATGATTTCACAGAACACAAAGAAGTTTCTCAGAAAGCTTCTTTCTCTTTGTTATCGATGTTTATTTCCTTTGGCCCGATAGTCTTCAAAGTGATCCGAAATATCTGTTCTTAGATTCCACAGACAAAAAGCTAGCCAAGCGAACCACGAGATACAGATGTAACTCTGTGAGATGAATTAACAGAACACTAAGCAGTTTCTCAGAAAGCTTCTTTCCAGATTTCATCTGAGGATATTTTCTTTTTCACCATAGCCCTCTATGCGCTTCCAAATATCACTTTGCCAATTCCACAAGAACTGTCTTAGCGAAAGGCTTCTTGAGGGGAAAGCTGTAACTCTGTGAGATGATTTCAAAGAACAAAAAGAAGTTTCTCAGAAGGCTTCTCTCTCTTTGTTATCGGAGGATATTTCCTTTGTCCCTATATTCTTCTAAGGGATCCGAAATATCTGTTCTCAGATTCCACAGAAATAAGGCTAGCAAAGAAATCCACGAAATACAGATATAACTCTGTGAGATGAATTAACAGAACACTAAGTAGTTTCTCAGAATGCTTCTTTCCAGATTTCATCTGAGGATATTTCCTTTTTCACCATAGCCCTATTTGCGCTTCCAAATATCACTTTGCCAATTCCACAAGAACTGTCTTAGCGAAAGGCTCCAGGAGGGGAAAGCAGGAACTCTGTGAGATGATTTCACAGAACACAAAGAAGTTTCTCAGAAAGCTTCTTTCTCTTTGTTATCGGAGTTTATTTCCTTTGGCCCTATAGTCTTCAAAGGGATCCGAAATATCTTTTCTTAGATTCCACAGAAATAGGGAGAGCCAAGAGATCCACGATATACAGATGTAACTCTGTGAGATGAATTAACAGAACACTAAGCAGTTTCTCAGAAAGCTTCTTTCCAAATTTCATCGGAGGATATTTCTTTTTTCACCATAGCCCTCCAAGGGCTTCCAAATATCACTTTGCCAATTCCACAAGAACTGTCTTAGCGAAAGGCTTCTTGAGGGGAAAGCTGTAACTCTGTGAGATGATTTCACAGAACACAAAGAAGTTTCTCAGAAAGCTTCTTTCTCTTTGTTATCGGAGGATATTTCCTTTGGCCCTATAGTCTTCAAAGGGATCGGATATATCTGTTCTCAGATTCCACAGAAATAAGGCTAGAAAAGAGATCCTCGAAATACTGATGTAACTCTTTGAGATGAATTAACAAAACACTAAGCAGTTTCTCAGAAAGCTTCTTTCCAGGTTTCATCTGAGGATATTTCCTTTTTCACCATAGCCCACTAAGGACTTCCAAATATCACTTTGCCAATTCCACAAGAACTGTCTTAGCGAACGGCTTCTTGAGGAGAAAGCTGTAACTCTGTGAGATGATTTCCCAGAACACAAAGAAGTTTCTGAGAAAGCTTCTTTCTCTTTGTTATTGGAGGATATTTCCTTTGGCACTATAGTCTTCCAAGGGATCCGAAATATCGGTTCTCAGATTCCACAGAAATAAGGCTAGGAAAGAGATCCACTAAATACAGATGTAACGCTGTGAGATGAATTAACACAACACTAAGCAGTTTCTCAGAAAGCTTCTTTCCAGATTTCATCTGAGGATATTTCCTTTTTCACCATAGCCCTCTATGGGCTTCCAAATATCACTTTGCCAATTCCACAAGAACTGTCTTAGCGAACGGATTCTTGAGGGGAAAGCTGTAACTCTGTGAGATGATTTCACAGAACACAAAGAAGTTTCTCAGAAAGCTTCTTTCTCTTTGTTATCGGAAGATATTTCCTTTGGCCCTTGAGTCTTCAAAGGAATCCGAAATATCTGTTCTCAGATTCCACAGAAATAAGGCTAGCAAAGAGATCCACGAAATACAGGTGTAAATCTGTGAGATGAATTAACAGAACACAAAGCAGTTTCTCAGAATTTTTCCTTCCAGATTTCATCTGAGGATATTTCCTTTTTCACCATAGCCCTCTATGGGCTTCCAAATATCACTTTGCCAATTCCACAAGAACTGTCTTAGCGAACGGCTTCTTGAGGAGAAAGCTGTAACTCTGTGAGATGATTTCCCAGAACACAAAGAAGTTTCTGAGAAAGCTTCTTTCTCTTTGTTATTGGAGGATATTTCCTTTGGCACTATAGTCTTCCAAGGGATCCGAAATATCTGTACTCAGATTCCACAGAAATAAGGCTAGCAAAGAGATCCACTAAATACAGATGTAACGCTGTGAGATGAATTAACACAACACTAAGCAGTTTCTCAGAAAGCTTCTTTCCAGATTTCATCTGAGGATATTTCCTGTTTCACCAAAGCCCTCCATGGGCTTCCAAATATCTCTTTGCCAATTCCAAAAGAACTGTCTTAGCGAAAGGCTTCTTTAGGGGAAAGCTGTAACTCTGTGAGATGATTTCACAGAACACAAAGAAGTTTCTCAGAAAGCTTCTTTCTCTTTGTTAACGGAGGATATTTCCTTTGGCCCTGTAGTCTTCAAAGGGATTCGAAATATCTCTTCTCGAATCCACAGAAATAAGGCTAGCAAAGAGATCCACGAAATACAGATGAAACTCTGTGAGATGAATTAACAGAACACTAAGCACTTTCTCAGAAAGCTTCTTACCAGATTTCATCTGAGGATATTTCCTTTTTCACCATAGCCCTCCAATCGGTTCCAAATATCACATTGACAATTCCACAAGAACTGTCTTAGCGAAAGGCTTCTTGAGGAGAAAGCTGTAACTCTGTGAGATGATTTCAGAGAACACAAAGAAGTTTCTCAGAACGCTTCTTTCTCTTTGTTATCGGAGGATATTTCCTTTGGCCCTTTAGTCTTCAAAGGGTTCCGAAATATCTGTTCTCAGATTCCACAGAAATAAGGCTATCAAAGAGATCCACGAAATACAGATGTAACTCTGTGACATGAATTAACAGAACACTAAGCAGTTTCTCAGAAAGCTTCTTTCCAGATTTCATCTGAGGATATTTTTATTTCACCACAGCCCTCTATGCGCTTCCAAATATCACTTTGCCAATTCCACAAGAACTGTCTTTGCGAATGGCTTCTTGAGGGGAAAGCTGTAACTCTGTGAGATGATTTCACAGAACACAACGAAGTTTCTCAGAAAGCTTATTTCTCTTTGTTATCGGAGGATATTTCCTTTGGCCCTATAGTCTTCAAAGGTATCCGAAATATCTGTTCTCAGATTCTACAGAATTAAGGCTAGCAAGGAGATCCACCATATAGAGATGTAACTCTGTGAAATGAATTAACAGAACACTAAGCAGTTTCTCAGAGTGCTTCTTTCCAGATTACATCTGAGGATATTTCCTTTTCACCACAGCCCTCTAAGGACTTCCAAATATGACTTTGCCAATTCCACAAGAACTGTCTTAGCGAAAGGCTTCTTGAGGGGAAAGCTGTAACTCTGTGAGATGATTTCACAGAACACAAAGAAGTTTCTCAGAAAGCTTCTTTGTCTTTTTTATCGGAGTTTATTTCCTTTGGCCTTATAGTCTTCAAAGGGATCCGAAATATCTGTTCTTAGATTCCACACAAATAAGGATAGCCAAGAGATCCACGATATACAGATGTAACTCTCTGAGATGAATTAACAGAACACTAAGCAGTTTCTCAGAAAGCTTCTTTCCATATTTCATCTGAGGATATATCCTTTTTCACCATATCCCTCTAGGGGCTTCCAAATATCACTTTGCCAAATCCACAAGAACTGTATTACCGAAAGGCGTCTTGAGGGGAAAGCTTTAACCTGTGAGATGATTTCACAGAACACAAAGTAGTTTCTCAGAAAGCTTCTTTCTCTTTGTTATCGCATGATGTTTCCTTTGGCCCTATAGTCTTCAAAGGGATCCGAAATATCTGTTCTCTGATACCACAGAAATAAGGCTAGCAAAGAGATCCATGAAATACAGATGTAACTCTGTGAGATGAATTAACAGAACACTAAGCAGTTTCTCAGAATGTTTCTTTCCAGATTTCATCTGAGGATATTTCCTTTTTCACCATAGCCCTCTAAGTGCTTCCAAATATCACTTTGCGAATTCCACAAGAACAGTCGAAGCGAAAGGCTTCTTGAGGCGGAAGCTGTAACTCTGTGAGATGATTTCACAGAACACAAATAAGTTTCTCAGAAAGATTCTTTCTCTTTCTTATCAGAGGATATTTCCTTTGGCCCTAGAGTCTTCAAAGGGATCCGATATATCTGTTCTCAGATTCCACAGAAATATGGCTAGCAAAGAGATCCACGAAATACAGATGTAACTCTGTAAGATGAATTAACAGAACACTAAGCAGTTTCTCAGAAAGCTTCTTTCCAGTTTTCATCTGAGGATATTTCCTGTTTCACCCTAGCCCTCTATGGGCTTCCAAATATCACTTTGCCAATTCCACAAGAAATGTCTTAGCAAAAGGCTTCTTGAGGGGAAAGCTGTAACTCTGTGACATGATTTCACAGAACACAAATAAGTTTCTCAGAAAGCTTCTTTGTCTTTTTTAACGGAGGATATTTCCTTTGGCCCTATAGTCTTCAAAGGGATCCGAAATATCTGTTCTCAGATTCCACAGAAATAAGACTAGCAAAGAGATCCACGAAATACAGATGTAACTCTGTGAGAGGAATTAACAGAACACTAAGCAGTTTCTCAGAAAGCTTCTTTCCAGATTTCATGTGAGGATATTTCCTTTTTCACCATAGCCCTCTATGGGCTTCCAAATATCACTTTGCCAATTCCACAAGAACTGTCTTAGCGAAAGGCTTCTTGAGGGGAAAGCTGTAACTCTGTGAGATGATTTCACAGAACACAAAGAAGTTTCTCAGAAAGCTTCTTTCTCTTTGTTATCGGAGGATATTTCCTTTGGACCTATAGTCTTCAAAGGGATCCGAAATATCTGTTCTCAGATTCCACAGAAATAAGGCTATCAAAGAGATCCACGAAATACAGATGTAACTCTGTGAGATTAATTAACAGAACACTAAGCAGTTTCTCAGAAAGCTTCTTTCCAGATTTCATCAGAGGATATTTCCTTTTTCACCATAGCCCTCTATGCGCTTCCAAATATCACTTTGCCAATTCCACAAAAAGAGTCTTAGCGAAAGGCTTCTTGAGGAGAAAGCTGTAACTCTGTGAGATGATTTCACAGAACACAAAGTAGTTCCTCAAAAAGCTTCTTTCTCTTTGTTATTGGAGGATATTTCCTTTGGCACTATAGTCTTCAAAGGGATCCGAAATATTTGTTCTCAGATTCCACAGAAATAAGGCTAGCAAAGAGATCCACGAAATACATATGTAACTCTGTCAGATTAATTAACAGAACACTAAGCAGTTTCTCAGAAAACTTCTTTCCAGATTTCATCTGAGGATATTTCCTGTTTCACCATAGCCCTCTAGGGGCTTCCAAATATCACTTTGCCAATTCCACAACAACTGTCTTAGCGAAAGGCATCTTGAGGGGAAAGCTGTAACTCTGTGAGATGATTTCACAGAACAGAAAGAAGTTTCACAGAAAGATTCTTTGTCTTTGTTAACGGAGGATACTTCCTTTCGCCCTATCGTTTTCAAAGGGATCCGAAATATCTGTTCTCAGATTCCACAGAAATAAGGCTAGCAAAGTGATCCACGAAATACAGATGTAACTCTGTGAGATGAATTAACACAACACTAAGCAGTTTCTCAGAAAGCTTCTTTCCAGATTTCATCTGAGGATATTTCCTTTTTCACCATAGCCCTCTATGCGCTTCCAAATATCACTTTGCCAATTCCACAAGAACTGTCTTAGCGAAAGGCTTCTTGAGGGGAAAGCTGTAACTCTGTGAGATGATTTCACAGAACACAAAGAAGTTTCTCAGAAAGCTTCTTTCTCTTTGTGATCAGAGGATATTTTCTTTGGACCTATAATCTTCTCAGGGATCCGAAATATCTGTTCTCAGATTCCACAGAAATAAGGCTAACAAAGAGATCCACGAAATACAGATGTAACTCTGTGAGATGAATTAACAGAACACTAAGCAGTTTCTCAGAAATCTTCTTTCCAGATTTCATCTGAGGATATTTCCTGTTTCACCATAGCCCTCTATGGGCTTCCAAATATCACTTTGCCAATTCCACAACAACTGTCTTAGCGAAAGGCATCTTGAGGGGAAAGCTGTAACTCTGTGAGATGATTTCACAGAACAGAAAGAAGTTTCACAGAAAGATTCTTTGTCTTTGTTAACGGAGGATACTTCCTTTCGCCCTATCGTTTTCAAAGGGATCCGAAATATCTGTTCTCAGATTCCACAGAAATAAGGCTATCAAAGAGATCCACGAAATACAAATGTAACTCTGTGAGATGAATTAACAGAACACTAAGCAGTTTCTCAGAAAGCTTCTTTCCAGATTTCATCTGAGGATATTTTTATTTCACCACAGCCCTCTATGCGCTTCCAAATATCACTTTGCCAATTCCACAAGAACTGTCTTTGCGAATGGCTTCTTGAGGGGAAAGCTGTAACTCTGTGAGATGATTTCACAGAACACAACGAAGTTTCTCAGAAAGCTTATTTCTCTTTGTTATCGGAGGATATTTCCTTTGGCCCTATAGTCTTCAAAGGTATCCGAAATATCTGTTCTCAGATTCTACAGAATTAAGGCTAGCAAGGAGATCCACCATATAGAGATGTAACTCTGTGAAATGAATTAACAGAACACTAAGCAGTTTCTCAGAATGCTTCTTTCCAGATTACATCTGAGGATATTTCCTTTTCACCACAGCCCTCTAAGGACTTCCAAATATGACTTTGCCAATTCCACAAGAACTGTCTTAGCGAAAGGCTTCTTGAGGGGAAAGCTGTAACTCTGTGAGATGATTTCACAGAACACAAAGAAGTTTCTCAGAAAGCTTCTTTGTCTTTTTTATCGGAGTTTATTTCCTTTGGCCTTATAGTCTTCAAAGGGATCCGAAATATCTGTTCTTAGATTCCACACAAATAAGGATAGCCAAGAGATCCACGATATACAGATGTAACTCTCTGAGATGAATTAACAGAACACTAAGCAGTTTCTCAGAAAGCTTCTTTCCATATTTCATCTGAGGATATATCCTTTTTCACCATATCCCTCTAGGGGCTTCCAAATATCACTTTGCCAAATCCACAAGAACTGTATTACCGAAAGGCGTCTTGAGGGGAAAGCTTTAACCTGTGAGATGATTTCACAGAACACAAAGAAGTTTCTCAGAAAGCTTCTTTCTCTTTGTTATCGCATGATGTTTCCTTTGGCCCTATAGTCTTCAAAGGGATCCGAAATATCTGTTCTCTGATACCACAGAAATAAGGCTAGCAAAGAGATCCATGAAATACAGATGTAACTCTGTGAGATGAATTAACAGAACACTAAGCAGTTTCTCAGAATGTTTCTTTCCAGATTTCATCTGAGGATATTTCCTTTTTCACCATAGCCCTCTAAGTGCTTCCAAATATCACTTTGCCAATTCCACAAGAACAGTCGAAGCGAAAGGCTTCTTGAGGCGGAAGCTGTAACTCTGTGAGATGATTTCACAGAACACAAATAAGTTTCTCAGAAAGATTCTTTCTCTTTCTTATCAGAGGATATTTCCTTTGGCCCTAGAGTCTTCAAAGGGATCCGATATATCTGTTCTCAGATTCCACAGAAATATGGCTAGCAAAGAGATCCACGAAATACAGATGTAACTCTGTAAGATGAATTAACAGAACACTAAGCAGTTTCTCAGAAAGCTTCTTTCCAGTTTTCATCTGAGGATATTTCCTGTTTCACCCTAGCCCTCTATGGGCTTCCAAATATCACTTTGCCAATTCCACAAGAAATGTCTTAGCAAAAGGCTTCTTGAGGGGAAAGCTGTAACTCTGTGACATGATTTCACAGAACACAAATAAGTTTCTCAGAAAGCTTCTTTGTCTTTTTTAACGGAGGATATTTCCTTTGGCCCTATAGTCTTCAAAGGGATCCGAAATATCTGTTCTCAGATTCCACAGAAATAAGACTAGCAAAGAGATCCACGAAATACAGATGTAACTCTGTGAGAGGAATTAACAGAACACTAAGCAGTTTCTCAGAAAGCTTCTTTCCAGATTTCATGTGAGGATATTTCCTTTTTCACCATAGCCCTCTATGGGCTTCCAAATATCACTTTGCCAATTCCACAAGAACTGTCTTAGCGAAAGGCTTCTTGAGGGGAAAGCTGTAACTCTGTGAGATGATTTCACAGAACACAAAGAAGTTTCTCAGAAAGCTTCTTTCTCTTTGTTATCGGAGGATATTTCCTTTGGACCTATAGTCTTCAAAGGGATCCGAAATATCTGTTCTCAGATTCCACAGAAATAAGGCTATCAAAGAGATCCACGAAATACAGATGTAACTCTGTGAGATTAATTAACAGAACACTAAGCAGTTTCTCAGAAAGCTTCTTTCCAGATTTCATCAGAGGATATTTCCTTTTTCACCATAGCCCTCTATGCGCTTCCAAATATCACTTTGCCAATTCCACAAAAAGAGTCTTAGCGAAAGGCTTCTTGAGGAGAAAGCTGTAACTCTGTGAGATGATTTCACAGAACACAAAGTAGTTCCTCAAAAAGCTTCTTTCTCTTTGTTATTGGAGGATATTTCCTTTGGCACTATAGTCTTCAAAGGGATCCGAAATATTTGTTCTCAGATTCCACAGAAATAAGGCTAGCAAAGAGATCCACGAAATACATATGTAACTCTGTCAGATTAATTAACAGAACACTAAGCAGTTTCTCAGAAAACTTCTTTCCAGATTTCATCTGAGGATATTTCCTGTTTCACCATAGCCCTCTAGGGGCTTCCAAATATCACTTTGCCAATTCCACAACAACTGTCTTAGCGAAAGGCATCTTGAGGGGAAAGCTGTAACTCTGTGAGATGATTTCACAGAACAGAAAGAAGTTTCACAGAAAGATTCTTTGTCTTTGTTAACGGAGGATACTTCCTTTCGCCCTATCGTTTTCAAAGGGATCCGAAATATCTGTTCTCAGATTCCACAGAAATAAGGCTAGCAAAGTGATCCACGAAATACAGATGTAACTCTGTGAGATGAATTAACACAACACTAAGCAGTTTCTCAGAAAGCTTCTTTCCAGATTTCATCTGAGGATATTTCCTTTTTCACCATAGCCCTCTATGCGCTTCCAAATATCACTTTGCCAATTCCACAAGAACTGTCTTAGCGAAAGGCTTCTTGAGGGGAAAGCTGTAACTCTGTGAGATGATTTCACAGAACACAAAGAAGTTTCTCAGAAAGCTTCTTTCTCTTTGTGATCAGAGGATATTTTCTTTGGACCTATAATCTTCTCAGGGATCCGAAATATCTGTTCTCAGATTCCACAGAAATAAGGCTAACAAAGAGATCCACGAAATACAGATGTAACTCTGTGAGATGAATTAACAGAACACTAAGCAGTTTCTCAGAAATCTTCTTTCCAGATTTCATCTGAGGATATTTCCTGTTTCACCATAGCCCTCTATGGGCTTCCAAATATCACTTTGCCAATTCCACAACAACTGTCTTAGCGAAAGGCATCTTGAGGGGAAAGCTGTAACTCTGTGAGATGATTTCACAGAATACAAAGAAGTTTCTTAGAAAGCTTCTCTCTCTCTGTTCTCGGAGGATATTTCCTTTGGCCCTAGGGTCTTCAAGGGATCCGATGTATCTGTTCTCAGATTCCACAGAAATAAGGCTAGCCAAGAGATCCACGATATACAGATGTAACTCTGTGACATGAATTAACAGAACACTAAGCAGTTTCTCAGAAAGTTTCTTTCCAGATTTCATCTTGGGATATTTTCTTTTTCAGCATAGCCCTCTATGGGCTTCCAAATATCACTTTGCGAATTCCACAAGAACTGTCTTAGCGAATGGCTTCTTGAGGCGAAAGATGTAACTCTGTGAGGTGATTTCACAGAACACTAAGAAGTGTCTCAGAAAGCTTCTTTCTCTTTGTTATCGGAGGATATTTCCTTTGGCCCTATAGTCTTAGAAGGGATCCGAAATATCTGTTCCCAGGTTCCACAGATATAAGGCTAGCAAAGAGATCCAGGAAATACAGATGTAACTCTGTGAGATGAATTAACAGAACACTAAGCAGTTTCTCAGAAAGCTTCTTTCCAGATTTCATCTGAGGATATTTCCTTTTTCACCATAGCCCTCTATGGGCTTCCAAATATCACTTTGCAAATTCCACAAGAACTGTCTTAGCGAAAGGCTTCTTGAGGGGAAAGCTGTAACTCTGTGTGATGATTTCACAGAACACAAAGAAGTTTCTCAGAAAGCTTCTTTCTCTTTGTTATCGGAGTTTATTTCCTTTGGCCCTTTAGTCTTCAAAGGTATCCGAAATATCTGTTCTTAGATTCCACAGAAATAAGGAGAGCCAAGACATCCACGATATACAGATGTTACTCTGTGAGATGAATTAACAGAACACTAAGCAGTTTCTCAGAAAGCTTCTTTCCAGAATTCATCTGAGGATATTTCCTTTTTCACCATAGCCCTCTATGGGCTTCAAAATATCACTTTGCCAATTCCACAAGAACTGTCTTAGTGAAAAGCTTCTTGAGGGGAAAGCTGTAACTCTGTGAGATGATTTCACAGAACACAAAGAAGTTTCTGTGAAAGCTTCTTTCTCTTTGTTATCGGAGGATATTTCCTTTGGCCCTGTAGTCTTCAAAGGGATCCGAAATATCTGTTATCAGATTCCACAGAAATAAGGCCAGCAAAGAGATCCACGAAATACAGATGTAACTCTGTGAGATGAATTAACAGAACACTAAGCAGTTTCTCAGAAAGCTTCTTTCCAGATTTCATATGAGGATATTTCCTTTTTCACCATAGCCCTCTAGGGGCTTCCAAATATCATTTTTCCAATTCCACAAGAACTGTCTTAGCGAAAGGCTTCTTGAGGCGAAAGCTGTAATCTGTGAGATGATTTCACTGAACACAAAGAAGTTTCTGTGAAAGCTTCTTTCTCTTTGTTATCGCAGTTTATTTCCTTTGGCCCTAGAGTCTTCAAAGGGATCCGAATTATCTGTTCTCAGATTCCACAGAAATAAGGCTAGCAAAGAGATCCACGAAATACAGATGTAACTCTGTGAGATGAATTAACAGAACACTAAGCAGTTTCTCAGAAAGCTTCTTTCCAGATTTCATATGAGGATATTTCCTTTTTCACCATAGCCCTCTATGGGCTTCCAAATATCACTTTGCCAATTCCACAAGAACTGTCTTAGCGAAAGGCTTCTTGAGGGGAAAGCTGTAACTCTGTGAGATGATTTCACAGAACACAAAGAAGTTTCCCAGAAAGCTTCTTTCTCTTTGTTATCGGAGTTTATTTCCTTTGACCCTTTAGTCTTCAAAGGTATCCGAAATATCTGTTCTTAGATTCCACAGAAATAAGGATAGCCAAGACATCCACGATATACAGATGTAACTCTGTGAGATGATTTCACAGAATACAAAGAAGTTTCTTAGAAAGCTTCTCTCTCTCTGTTCTCGGAGGATATTTCCTTTGGCCCTAGGGTCTTCAAGGGATCCGATATATCTGTTCTCAGATTCGACAGAAATAAGGCTAGCCAAGAGATCCACGATATACAGATGTAACTCTGTGACATGAATTAACAGAACACTAAGCAGTTTCTCAGAAAGTTTCTTTCCAGATTTCATCTTGGGATATTTTCTTTTTCAGCATAGCCCTCTATGGGCTTCCAAATATCACTTTGCGAATTCCACAAGAACTGTCTTAGCGAATGGCTTCTTGAGGCGAAAGATGTAACTCTGTGAGGTGATTTCACAGAACACTAAGAAGTGTCTCAGAAAGCTTCTTTCTCTTTGTTATCGGAGGATATTTCCTTTGGCCCTATAGTCTTAGAAGGGATCCGAAATATCTGTTCCCAGGATCCACAGATATAAGGCTAGCAAAGAGATCCAGGAAATACAGATGTAACTCTGTGAGATGAATTAACAGAACACTAAGCAGTTTCTCAGAAAGCTTATTTCCAGATTTCATCTGAGGATATTTCCTTTTTCACCATAGCCCTCTATGGGCTTCCAAATATCACTTTGCAAATTCCACAAGAACTGTCTTAGCGAAAGGCTTCTTGAGGGGAAAGCTGTAACTCTGTGAAATGATTTCAAAGAACACAAAGAAGTTTCTCAGAAAGCTTCTTTCTCTTTGTTATCGGAGTTTATTTCCATTGGCCCTTTAGTCTTCAAAGGTATCCAAAATATCTGTTCTTAGATTCCACAGAAATAAGGAGAGCCAAGACATCCACGATATACAGATGTTACTCTGTGAGATGAATTAACAGAACACTAAGCAGTTTCTCAGAAAGCTTCTTTCCAGAATTCATCTGAGGATATTTCCTTTTTCACCATAGCCCTCTATGGGCTTCAAAATATCACTTTGCCAATTCCACAAGAATGGTCTTAGTGAAAGGCTTCTTGAGGGGAAAGCTGTAACTCTGTGAGATGATTTCACAGAACACAGAGAAGTTTCTGTGAAAGCTTCTTTCTCTTTGTTATCGGAGGATATTTCCTTTGGCCCTGTAGTCTTCAAAGGGATCCGAAATATCTGTTATCAGATTCCACAGAAATAAGGCCAGCAAAGAGATCCACGAAATACAGATGTAACTCTGTGAGATGAATTAACAGAACACTAAGCAGTTTCTCAGAAAGCTTCTTTCCAGATTTCATCTGAGGATATTTCCTTTTTCACCATAGCCCTCTATGGGCTTCCAAATATCACTTTGCAAATTCCACAAGAACTGTCTTAGCGAAAGGCTTCTTGAGGGGAAAGCTGTAACTCTGTGTGATGATTTCACAGAACACAAAGAAGTTTCTCAGAAAGCTTCTTTCTCTTTGTTATCGGAGTTTATTTCCTTTGGCCCTTTAGTCTTCAAAGGTATCCGAAATATCTGTTCTCAGATTCCACAGAAATAAGGAGAGCCAAGACATCCACGATATACAGATGTTACTCTGTGAGATGAATTAACAGAACACTAAGCAGTTTCTCAGAAAGCTTCTTTCCAGAATTCATCTGAGGATATTTCCTTTTTCACCATAGCCCTCTATGGGCTTCAAAATATCACTTTGCCAATTCCACAAGAACTGTCTTAGTGAAAGGCTTCTTGAGGGGAAAGCTGTAACTCTGTGAGATGATTTCACAGAACACAAAGAAGTTTCTGTGAAAGCTTCTTTCTCTTTGTTATCGGAGGATATTTCCTTTGGCCCTGTAGTCTTCAAAGGGATCCGAAATATCTGTTATCAGATTCCACAGAAATAAGGCCAGCAAAGAGATCCACGAAATACAGATGTAACTCTGTGAGATGAATTAACAGAACACTAAGCAGTTTCTCAGAAAGCTTCTTTCCAGATTTCATATGAGGATATTTCCTTTTTCACCATAGCCCTCTAGGGGCTTCCAAATATCATTTTTCCAATTCCACAAGAACTGTCTTAGCGAAAGGCTTCTTGAGGCGAAAGCTGTAATCTGTGAGATGATTTCACTGAACACAAAGAAGTTTCTGTGAAAGCTTCTTTCTCTTTGTTATCGCAGTTTATTTCCTTTGGCCCTAGAGTCTTCAAAGGGATCCGAATTATCTGTTCTCAGATTCCACAGAAATAAGGCTAGCAAAGAGATCCACGAAATACAGATGTAACTCTGTGAGATGAATTAACAGAACACTAAGCAGTTTCTCAGAAAGCTTCTTTCCAGATTTCATATGAGGATATTTCCTTTTTCACCATAGCCCTCTATGGGCTTCCAAATATCACTTTGCCAATTCCACAAGAACTGTCTTAGCGAAAGGCTTCTTGAGGGGAAAGCTGTAACTCTGTGAGATGATTTCACAGAACACAAAGAAGTTTCCCAGAAAGCTTCTTTCTCTTTGTTATCGGAGTTTATTTCCTTTGACCCTTTAGTCTTCAAAGGTATCCGAAATATCTGTTCTTAGATTCCACAGAAATAAGGATAGCCAAGACATCCACGATATACAGATGTAACTCTGTGAGATGATTTCACAGAATACAAAGAAGTTTCTTAGAAAGCTTCTCTCTCTCTGTTCTCGGAGGATATTTCCTTTGGCCCTAGGGTCTTCAAGGGATCCGATATATCTGTTCTCAGATTCGACAGAAATAAGGCTAGCCAAGAGATCCACGATATACAGATGTAACTCTGTGACATGAATTAACAGAACACTAAGCAGTTTCTCAGAAAGTTTCTTTCCAGATTTCATCTTGGGATATTCTCTTTTTCAGCATAGCCCTCTATGGGCTTCCAAATATCACTTTGCGAATTCCACAAGAACTGTCTTAGCGAATGGCTTCTTGAGGCGAAAGATGTAACTCTGTGAGATGATTTCACAGAACACTAAGAAGTGTCTCAGAAAGCTTCTTTCTCTTTGTTATCGGAGGATATTTCCTTTGGCCCTATAGTCTTAGAAGGGATCCGAAATATCTGTTCCCAGGTTCCACAGATATAAGGCTAGCAAAGAGATCCAGGAAATACAGATGTAACTCTGTGAGATGAATTAACAGAACACTAAGCAGTTTCTCAGAAAGCTTATTTCCAGATTTCATCTGAGGATATTTCCTTTTTCACCATAGCCCTCTATGGGCTTCCAAATATCACTTTGCAAATTCCACAAGAACTGTCTTAGCGAAAGGCTTCTTGAGGGGAAAGCTGTAACTCTGTGAAATGATTTCAAAGAACACAAAGAAGTTTCTCAGAAAGCTTCTTTCTCTTTGTTATCGGAGTTTATTTCCATTGGCCCTTTAGTCTTCAAAGGTATCCGAAATATCTGTTCTTAGATTCCACAGAAATAAGGAGAGCCAAGACATCCACGATATACAGATATTACTCTGTGAGATGAATTAACAGAACACTAAGCAGTTTCTCAGAAAGCTTCTTTCCAGAATTCATCTGAGGATATTTCCTTTTTCACCATAGCCCTCTATGGGCTTCAAAATATCACTTTGCCAATTCCACAAGAATGGTCTTAGTGAAAGGCTTCTTGAGGGGAAAGCTGTAACTCTGTGAGATGATTTCACAGAACACAGAGAAGTTTCTGTGAAAGCTTCTTTCTCTTTGTTATCGGAGGATATTTCCTTTGGCCCTGTAGTCTTCAAAGGGATCCGAAATATCTGTTATCAGATTCCACAGAAATAAGGCCAGCAAAGAGATCCACGAAATACAGATGTAACTCTGTGAGATGAATTAACAGAACACTAAGCAGTTTCTCAGAAAGCTTCTTTCCAGATTTCATCTGAGGATATTTCCTTTTTCACCATAGCCCTCTATGGGCTTCCAAATGTCACTTTGCCAATTCCACAAGAACTGTCTTAGCGAAAGGCTTCTTGAGGGGAAAGCTGTAACTCTGTGAGATGATTTCACAGAACACAAAGAAGTTTCTCAGAAAGATTCTTTCTCTTTGTTATCGGAGTTTATTTCCTTTGACCCTTTAGTCTTCAAAGGTATCCGAAATATCTGTTCTTAGATTCCACAGAAATAAGGATAGCAAAGACATCCACGATATACAGATGTAACCCTGTGAGATGAATAAACAGAACACTAAGCAGTTTCTCAGAAAGCTTCTTTCCAGATTTCATCTGAGGATATTTCCTTTTTAACCATAGCCCTCTATGGGCTTCAAAATATCACTTTGCCAATTCCACAAGAACTGTCTTAGCGAAAGGCTTCTTGAGGGGAAAGCTGTAACTCTGTGAGATGATTTCACTGAACACAAAGAAGTTTCTGTGAAAGTTTCTTTCTCTTTGTTATCGGAGGATATTTCCTTTGGCCCTGTAGTCTTCAAAGGGATCCGAAACATCTGTTATCAGATTCCACAGAAATAAGGCCAGCAAAGAGATCCACGAAATACAGATGTAACTCTGTGAGATGAATTAACAGAACACTAAGCAGTTTCTCAAAAAGCTTCTTTCCAGATGTCATCTGAGGATATTTCCTTTTTCAACATAGCCGTCTAGGGGCTTCCAAATATCACTTAGCCAATTCCATAAGAACTGTCATAGCGAAAGGCGTCTTGAGGGGAAAGCTGTAATCTGTGAGATGATTTCACAGAACACAAGAAGTTTCTCAGAAGGCTTCTTTCTCTTTGTTATCGGAGGATATTTCCTTTGTCCCTAGAGACTTCAAAGGGATCCGAAATATCTGTTCTCACATTCCACAGAAATAAGGCTAGCAAAGAGATCCACGAAATACAGATGTAACTCTGTGAGATGAATTAACAGAACACTAAGCAGTTTCTCAGAAAGCTTCTTACCAGATTTCATATGAGGATATTTCCTTTTTCACCATAGCCCTCTATGGGCTTCCAAATATCACTTTGCCAATTCCACAAGAACTGTCTTAGCGAAAGGCTTCTTGAGGGGAAAGCTGTAACTCTGTGAGATGATTTCACTGAACACAAAGAAGTTTCTGTGAAAGCTTCTTTCTCTTTGTTATCGGAGGATATTTCCTTTGGCCCTAGAGTCTTCAAAGGGATCCGAAATATCTGTTCTCAGATTCCACAGAAATAAGGCTAGCAAAGAGATCCACGAAATACAGATTTAACTCTGTGAGATGAATGAACAGAACACTAAGCAGTTTCTCAGAAAGCTTCTTTCCAGATTTCATCTGAGGATATTTCCTTTTTCACCATAGCCCTCTATGGTCTTCAAAATATCACTTTGCCAATTCCACAAGAACTGTCTTAGCCAAAAGCTTCTTGAGGGGAAAGCTGTAACTCTGTGAGATGATTTCACAGAACACAAAGAAGTTTCTCAGAAAGCTTCTTTCTCTTTGTTATCGGAGTTTATTTCCTTGGACCCTTTAGTCTTCAAAGGTATCCGAAATATCTGTTCTTAGATTCCACAGAAATAAGGATAGCCAAGACATCCACGATATACAGATGTAACTCTGTGAGATGAATAAACAGAACACTAAGCAGTTTCTCAGAAAGCTTCTTTCCAGATTTCATCTGAGGATATTTCCTTTTTAACCATAGCCCTCTATGGGCTTCAAAATATCACTTTGCCAATTCCACAAGTACTGTCTTAGCGAAAGGCTTCTTGAGGGGAAAGCTGTAACTCTGTGAGATGATTTCACTGAACACAAAGAAGTTTCTGTGAAAGTTTCTTTCTCTTTGTTATCGGAGGATATTTCCTTTGGCCCTAGAGTCTTCAAAGGGATCCGAAATATCTGTTCTCAGATTCCACAGAAATAAGTCTAGCAAAGAGATCCACGAAATACAGATGTAATTCTGTGAGATGAATTCACAGAACACTAAGCAGTTTCTCAGAAAGCTTCTTTCCAGATTTCATCTGAGGATATTTCCTTTTTCACCATAGCCCTCTATGCGCTTCCAAATATCACTTTGCCAATTCCACAAGAACTGTCTTAGCGAAAGGCTTTTGAGGGGAAAGCTGTAACTCTGTGAGATGATTTCACAGAACACAAAGAAGTTTCTCAGAAAGCTTCTTTCTCTTTGTGATCGGAGGATATTTTCTTTGGCCCTATAGTCTTAGAAGGGATCCGAAATATCTGTTCTCAGATTCCACAGAAATAAGTGTAACAAAGAGATCCACGAAATACAGATGTAACGCTGTGAGATAAATTAACAGAACACTAAGCAGTTTCTCAGAAAGCTTCTTTCCAGATTTCATGTGAGGATATTTCCTGTTTCACCATAGCCCTCTATGGGCTTCCAAATATCACTTTGCCAATTCCACAACAACAGTCTTAGCGAAAGGCTTCTTGAGGGGAAAGCTGTAACTCTGTGAGATGATTTCACAGAACAGAAAGAAGTTTCACAGAAAGATTCTTTCTCTTTGTTATCGGAGGATATTTCCTTTGGCCCTATAGTCTTCAAAGGGATCCGAAATATCTGTTCTCAGATTCCACAGAAATAAGGCTAGCAAAGAGATCCACGAAGTACAGATGTAACTCTGTGAGATGAATTTACAGATCACTAAGCAGTTTCTCAGAAAGCTTCTTTCCAGATTTCATCTGAGGATATTTCCTTTTTCACCATAGCCCTCTAAGCGCTTCCAAGTATCACTTTGCCAATTCTACAAGAACTGTCATAGCGAAAGGCTTCTTGAGGCTAAAGCTGTAACTCTGTGAGATGATTTCACAGAACACAAAGAAGTTTCTCAGAAAGCTTCCTTCTCCTTCTGATCGGAGGATGTTTTCTTTGGCCCTATAAACTTCTCAGGGATCCGAAATATCTGTTCTCAGATTCCACAGAAATAAGGCTAGCAAAGAGATCCAGGAAATACAGATGTAACTCTGTGAGATGAATTAACAGAACACTAAGCAGTTTCTCAGAAAGCTTCTTTCCAGATTTCATCTGAGGATATTTCCTTTATCAACATAGCCCTCTAGGGGCTTCCAAATATCACTTTGCCAATTCCACAAGAACTGTCTTAGCGAAAGTCGTCTTGAGGGGAAAGCTGTAACCTGTGAGATGATTTTACATAACACAAAGAAGTTTCTCGGAAAGCTTCTTTCTCTTTGTTATCGGAGGATATTTCCTTTGGCCCTAGAGACTTCAAAGCGATCCGAAATGTCTGTTCTCACATTCCACAGAAAAAAGGCTAGCAAAGAGATCCACGAAATACAGATGTAACTCTGTGAGATGAATTAACAGAACACTAAGCAGTTTCTCAGAAAGCTTTTTTCCAGATTTCATCTGAGGATATTTCCTTTTTCAACATAGACCTCTATACGCTTCCAGATATCACTTTGCCAATTCCACAAGAACTGCCTTAGCGAAAGGCTTTTGAGGGGAAAGCTGTAACTCTGTGAGATGATTTCACAGAACACAAAGAAGTTTCTCAGAAAGCTTCTTTCTCTTTGTGATCGGAGGATATTTTCTTTGGCCCTATAGTCATAGAAGGGATCCGAAATATCTGTTCTCAGATTCCACAGAAATAAGGGTAACAAAGAGATCCACGAAATACAGATGTAACGCTGTGAGATAAATTAACAGAACACTAAGCAGTTTCTCAGAAAGCTTCTTTCCAGATTTCATGTGAGGATATTTCCTGTTTCACCATAGCCCTCTAAGGGCTTCCAAATATCACTTTGCCAATTCCACAAGAACTGTCTTAGCGAAAGGCTTCTTGAGGGGAAAGCTGTAACTCTGTGAGATGATTTCACAGAACAGAAAGAAGTTTCACAGAAAGATTCTTTCTCTTTGTTATCGGAGGATATTTCCTTTGGCCCTATAGTCTTCAAAGGGATCCGAAATATGTGTTCTCAGATTCCACAGAAATAAGGCTTGCAAAGAGATCCACGAAGTACAGATGTAATTCTGTGAGATGAATTAACAGAACACTAAGCAGTTTCTCAGAAAGCTTCTTTCCAGATTTCATCTGAGGATATTTCCTTTTTCGCCATAGCCCTCTAAGCGTTTCCAAATATCACTTTGCCAATTCCACAAGAACTGTCATAGCGAAAGGCTTCTTGAGGCGAAAGCTGTAACTCTGTGAGATGATTTCACAGAACACAAAGAAGTTTCTCAGAAAGCTTCCTTCTCCTTCTGATCGGAGGATATTTTCTTTGGCCCTATAGTCTTCTCAGGGATCCGAAATATCTGTTCTCAGATTCCACAGAAATAAGGCTAGCAAAGAGATCCACGAAATACAGATGTAACTCTGTGAGATGAATTAACAGAACACTAAGCAGTTTCTCAGAAAGCTTCTTTCCAGATTTCATCTGAGGATATTTCCTTTTTCACCCTAGCCCTCCATGGGCTTCCAAATATCACTTTGCCAATTCCACAAAAACTGTCTTAGCGAAAGGCTTCTTGAGGGGAAAGCTGTAACTCTGTGAGATGATTTCACAGAACACAAAGAAGTTTCTCAGAAAGCTTCTTTCTCTTTGTTATTGGAGGATATTTCCTTTGGCCCTATAGTCTTCCAAGGGATCCGAAATATCTATTCTCATATTCCACAGAAATAAGGCTAGCAAAGTGATCCACGAAATACAGATGTAACTCTGTGAGATGAATTAACACAACACTAAGCAGTTTCTCAGAAAGCTTCTTTCCAGATTTCATCTAAGGATATTTTGTTTTTCACCATAGCCCTCTATGCGCTTCCAAATATCACTTTGCCAATTCCACAAGAACTGTCTTAGCGAAAGGCTTCTTGAGGGGAAAGCTGTAACTCTGTGAGATGATTTCACAGAACACAAAGAAGTTTCTCAGAAAACTTCTTTCTCTTTGTTATTAGAGGATATTTCCTTTGGCACTATAGTCTTCCAAGGGATCCGAAATATCTGTTCTCAGATTCCACAGAAATAAGGCTAGCAAAGAGATCCACGAAATACAGATGTAACTCTGTGAGATGAATTAACAGAACACTAAGCAGTTTCTCAGAAAGCTTCTTTCCAGATTTCATCTGAGGATATTTCCTTTTTCACCATAGCCCTCTATGGGCTTCCAAATATCACTTTGCCAATTCCACAAGAACAGTCTTAGCGAAAGGCTTCTTGAGGGGAAAGCTGTAACTCTGTGAGATGATTCCACAGAACACAAAGAAGTTTCTCAGAAAGCTTCTTTGTCTTTGTTATCGGAGGATATTTCCTTTGGCCCTAGAGTCTTCAAAGGGATCCGAAATATCTGTTCTCAGATTCCACAGAAATAAGGCTAGCAAAGAGATCCACGAAATACAGATGTAATTCTGTGAGTTGAATTAACAGAACACTAAGCAGTTTCTCAGAAAGCTTCTTTCCAGATTTCATCTGAGGATATTTCCTTTTTCAACATAGCCCTCTAGGGGCTTCCAAATATCACTTTGCCAATTCCACAAGAACTGTCTTAGCGAAAGTCGTCTTGAGGGGAAAGCTGTAACCTGTGAGATGATTTTACATAACACAAAGAAGTTTCTCAGAAAGCTTCTTTCTCTTTGATATCGGAGGGTATTTCCTTTGGCCATAGAGACTTCAAAGGGATCCGAAATATCTGTTCTCACATTCCACAGAAAAAAGGCTAGCAAAGAGATCCACGAAATACAGATGTAACTCTGTGAGATGAATTAACAGAACACTAAGCAGTTTCTCAGAAAGCTTCTTTCCAGATTTCATCTGAGGATATTTCCTTTTTCACCATAGCCCTCTGAGGGCTTCCAAATATCACTTTGCCAATTCCACAAGAACTGTCTTAGCGAAAGCTTTTTGAGGGGAAAGCTGTAACTCTGTGAGATGATTTCACAGAACACAAAGAAGTTTCTCAGAAAGCTTCTTTCTCTTTGTGATCGGACGATATTTTCTTTGGCCCTATAGTGTTAGAAGGGATCCGAAATATCTGTTCTCAGATTCCACAGAAATAAGGGTAACAAAGAGATCCACGAAATACAGATGTAACGCTGTGAGATAAATTAACAGAACACTAAGCAGTTTCTCAGAAAGCTTCTTTCCAGATTTCATGTGAGGATATTTCCTGTTTCACCATAGCCCTCTATGGGCTTCCAAATATCACTTTGCCAATTCCACAAGAACTGTCTTAGCGAAAGGCTTCTTGAGGGGAAAGCTGTAACTCTGTGAGATGATTTCACAGAACAGAAAGAAGTTTCACAGAAAGATTCTTTCTCTTTGTTATCGGAGGATATTTCCTTTGGCCCTATAGTCTTAGAAGGGATCCGAAATATCTGTTCCCAGGTTCCACAGATATAAGGCTAGCAAAGAGATCCAGGAAATACAGATGTAACTCTGTGAGATGAATTAACAGAACACTAAGCAGTTTCTCAGAAAGCTTCTTTCCAGATTTCATCTGAGGATATTTCCTTTTTCACCATAGCCCTCTATGCGCTTCCAAATATCACTTTGCCAATTCCACAAGAACTGTCTTAGCGAAAGGCGTCTTGAGGGGAAAGCTGTAACTCTGTGAGATGATTTCACAGAACACAAAGAAGTTTCTCAGAAAGCTTCTTTCTCTTTGTGATCGGAGGATATTTCCTTTGGACCTAGAGACTTCAAAGGGATCCGAAATATCTGTTCACACATTCCACAGAAATAAGGCTAGCAAAGAGATCCATGAAATACAGATGTAACTCTGTGAGATGAATTAACAGAACACTAAGCAGTTTCTCAGAAATCTTCTTTCCAGATTTCATCTGAGGATATTTCCTTTTTCACCATAGCCCTCTAAGGGCTTCCAAATATCACTTTGTCAATTCCACAAGAACTGTCTTAGCGAAAGGCTTCTTGAGGGGAAAGCTGTAACTCTGTGAGATGATTTCACAGAATACAAAGAAGTTTCTTAGAAAGCTTCTCTCTCTCTGTTCTCGGAGGATATTTCCTTTGGCCCTAGGGTCTTCAAGGGATCCGATATATCTGTTCTCAGATTCCACAGAAATAAGGCTAGCCAAGAGATCCACGATATACAGATGTAACTCTGTGACATGAATTAACAGAACACTAAGCAGTTTCTCAGAAAGTTTCTTTCCAGATTTCATCTTGGGATATTTTCTTTTTCAGCATAGCCCTCTATGGGCTTCCAAATATCACTTTGCGAATTCCACAAGAACTGTCTTAGCGAATGGCTTCTTGAGGCGAAAGATGTAACTCTGTGAGGTGATTTCACAGAACACTAAGAAGTGTCTCAGAAAGCTTCTTTCTCTTTGTTATCGGAGGATATTTCCTTTGGCCCTATAGTCTTAGAAGGGATCCGAAATATCTGTTCCCAGGTTCCACAGATATAAGGCTAGCAAAGAGATCCAGGAAATACAGATGTAACTCTGTGAGATGAATTAACAGAACACTAAGCAGTTTCTCAGAAAGCTTCTTTCCAGATTTCATCTGAGGATATTTCCTTTTTCACCATAGCCCTCTATGGGCTTCCAAATATCACTTTGCAAATTCCACAAGAACTGTCTTAGCGAAAGGCTTCTTGAGGGGAAAGCTGTAACTCTGTGTGATGATTTCACAGAACACAAAGAAGTTTCTCAGAAAGCTTCTTTCTCTTTGTTATCGGAGTTTATTTCCTTTGGCCCTTTAGTCTTCAAAGGTATCCGAAATATCTGTTCTTAGATTCCACAGAAATAAGGAGAGCCAAGACATCCACGATATACAGATGTTACTCTGTGAGATGAATTAACAGAACACTAAGCAGTTTCTCAGAAAGCTTCTTTCCAAAATTCATCTGAGGATATTTCCTTTTTCACCATAGCCCTCTATGGGCTTCAAAATATCACTTTGCCAATTCCACAAGAACTGTCTTAGTGAAAGGCTTCTTGAGGGGAAAGCTGTAACTCTGTGAGATGATTTCACAGAAAACAAAGAAGTTTCTGTGAAAGCTTCTTTCTCTTTGTTATCGGAGGATATTTCCTTTGGCCCTGTAGTCTTCAAAGGGATCCGAAATATCTGTTATCAGATTCCACAGAAATAAGGCCAGCAAAGAGATCCACGAAATACAGATGTAACACTGTGAGATGAATTAACAGAACACTAAGCAGTTTCTCAGAAAGCTTCTTTCCAGATTTCATATGAGGATATTTCCTTTTTCACCATAGCCCTCTAGGGGCTTCCAAATATCATTTTTCCAATTCCACAAGAACTGTCTTAGCGAAAGGCTTCTTGAGGCGAAAGCTGTAACTCTGTGAGATGATTTCACTGAACACAAAGAAGTTTCTGTGAAAGCTTCTTTCTCTTTGTTATCGCAGTTTATTTCCTTTGGCCCTAGAGTCTTCAAAGGGATCCGAATTATCTGTTCTCAGATTCCACAGAAATAAGGCTAGCAAAGAGATCCACGAAATACAGATGTAACTCTGTGAGATGAATTAACAGAACACTAAGCAGTTTCTCAGAAAGCTTCTTTCCAGATTTCATATGAGGATATTTCCTTTTTCACCATAGCCCTCTATGGGCTTCCAAATATCACTTTGCCAATTCCACAAGAACTGTCTTAGCGAAAGGCTTCTTGAGGGGAAAGCTGTAACTCTGTGAGATGATTTCACAGAACACAAAGAAGTTTCTCAGGAAGCTTCTTTCTCTTTGTTATCGGAGTTTATTTCCTTTGACCCTTTAGTCTTCAAAGGTATCCGAAATATCTGTTCTTAGATTCCACAGAAATAAGGATAGCCAAGACATCCACGAAATACAGATGTAACTCTGTGAGATGATTTCACAGAATACAAAGAAGTTTCTTAGAAAGCTTCTCTCTCTCTGTTCTCGGAGGATATTTCCTTTGGCCCTAGGGTCCTCAAGGGATCCGATATATCTGATCTCAGATTCCACAGAAATAAGGCTAGCCAAGAGATCCACGATATACAGATGTAACTCTGTGACATGAATTAACAGAACACTAAGCAGTTTCTCAGAAAGTTTCTTTCCAGATTTCATCTTGGGATATTTTCTTTTTCAGCATAGCCCTCTATGGGCTTCTAAATATCACTTTGCGAATTCCACAAGAACTGTCTTAGCGAATGGCTTCTTGAGGCGAAAGATGTAACTCTGTGAGATGATTTCACAGAACACTAAGAAGTGTCTCAGAAAGCTTCTTTCTCTTTGTTATCGGAGGATATTTCCTTTGGCCCTATTGTCTTAGAAGGGATCCGAAATATCTGTTCCCAGGTTCCACAGATATAAGGCTAGCAAAGAGATCCAGGAAATACAGATGTAACTCTGTGAGATGAATTAACAGAACACTAAGCAGTTTCTCAGAAAGCTTATTTCCAGATTTCATCTGAGGATATTTCCTTTTTCACCATAGCCCTCTATGGGCTTCCAAATATCACTTTGCAAATTCCACAAGAACTGTCTTAGCGAAAGGCTTCTTGAGGGGAAAGCTGTAACTCTGTGAAATGATTTCAAAGAACACAAAGAAGTTTCTCAGAAAGCTTCTTTCTCTTTGTTATCGGAGTTTATTTCCTTTGGCCCTTTAGTCTTCAAAGGTATCCGAAATATCTGTTCTTAGATTCCACAGAAATAAGGAGAGCCAAGACATCCACGATATACAGATGTTACTCTGTGAGATGAATTAACAGAACACTAAGCATTTTCTCAGAAAGCTTCTTTCCAGAATTCATCTGAGGATATTTCCTTTTTCACCATAGCCCTCTATGGGCTTCAAAATATCACTTTGCCAATTCCACAAGAACTGTCTTAGTGAAAGGCTTCTTGAGGGGAAAGCTGTAACTCTGTGAGATGATTTCACAGAACACAAAGAAGTTTCTGTGAAAGCTTCTTTCTCTTTGTTATCGGAGGATATTTCCTTTGGCCCTGTAGTCTTCAAAGGGATCCGAAATATCTGTTATCAGATTCCACAGAAATAAGGCCAGCAAAGAGATCCACGAAATACAGATGTAACTCTGTGAGATGAATTAACAGAACACTAAGCAGTTTCTCAGAAAGCTTCTTTCCAGATTTCATATGAGGATATTTCCTTTTTCACCATAGCCCTCTAGGGGCTTCCAAATATCACTTTGCCAATTCCACAAGAACTGTCTTAGCGAAAGGCTTCTTGAGGGGAAAGCTGTAACTCTGTGAGATGATTTCACAGAACACAAAGAAGTTTCTCAGAAAGATTCTTTCTCTTTGTTATCGGAGTTCATTTCCTTTGACCCTTTAGTCTTCAAAGGTATCCGAAATATCTGTTCTTAGATTCCACAGAAATAAGGATAGCCAAGATATCCACGATATACAGATGTAACCCTGTGAGATGAATAAACAGAACACTAAGCAGTTTCTCAGAAAGCTTCTTTCCAGATTTCATCTGAGGATATTTCCTTTTTAACCTTAGCCCTCTATGGGCTTCAAAATATCACTTTGCCAATTCCACAAGAACTGTCTTAGCGAAAGGCTTCTTGAGGGGAAAGCTGTAACTCTGTGAGATGATTTCACTGAACACAAAGAAGTTTCTGTGAAAGTTTCTTTCTCTTTGTTATCGGAGGATATTTCCTTTGGCCCTGTAGTCTTCAAAGGGATCCGAAATATCTGTTATCAGATTCCACAGAAATAAGGCCAGCAAAGAGATCCACGAAATACAGATGTAACTCTGTGAGATGAATTAACAGAACACTAAGCAGTTTCTCAGAAAGCTTCTTTCCAGATGTCATCTGAGGATATTTCCTTTTTCAACATAGCCGTCTAGGGGCTTCCAAATATCACTTAGCCAATTCCACAAGAACTGTCTTAGCGAAAGGCGTCTTGAGGGGAAAGCTGTAATCTGTGAGATGATTTCACAGAACACAAAGAAGTTTCTCAGAAGGCTTCTTTCTCTTTGTTATCGGAGGATATTTCCTTTGTCCCTAGAGACTTCAAAGGGATCCGAAATATCTGTTCTCACATTCCACAGAAATAAGGCTAGCAAAGAGATCCACGAAATACAGATGTAACGCTGTGAGATAAATTAACAGAACACTAAGCAGTTTCTCAGAAAGCTTCTCTCCAGATTTCATGTGAGGATATTTCCTGTTTCACCATAGCCCTCTATGGGCTTCCAAATATCACTTTGCCAATTCCACAACATCAGTCTTAGCGAAAGGCTTCTTGAGGGGAAAGCTGTAACTCTGTGAGATGATTTCACAGAACAGAAAGAAGTTTCACAGAAAGATTCTTTCTCTTTGTTATCGGAGGATATTTCCTTTGGCCCTATAGTCTTCAAAGGGATCCGAAATATCTGTTCTCAGATTCCACAGAAATAAGGCTAGCAAAGAGATCCACGAAGTACAGATGTAACTCTGTGAGATGAATTAACAGATCACTAAGCAGTTTCTCAGAAAGCTTCTTTCCAGATTTCATCTGAGGATATTTCCTTTTTCACCATAGCCCTCTAAGCGCTTCCAAGTATCACTTTGCCAATTCTACAAGAACTGTCATAGCGAAAGGCTTCTTGAGGCTAAAGCTGTAACTCTGTGAGATGATTTCACAGAACACAAAGAAGTTTCTCAGAAAGCTTCCTTCTCCTTCTGATCGGAGGATATTTTCTTTGGCCCTGTAGTCTTCTCAGGGATCCGAAATATCTGTTCTCAGATTCCACAGAAATAAGGCTAGCAAAGAGATCCAGGAAATACAGATGTAACTCTGTGAGATGAATTAACAGAACACTAAGCAGTTTCTCAGAAAGCTTCTTTCCAGATTTCATCTGAGGATATTTCCTTTATCAACATAGCCCTCTAGGGGCTTCCAAATATCACTTTGCCAATTCCACAAGAACTGTCTTAGCGAAAGTCGTCTTGAGGGGAAAGCTGTAACCTGTGAGATGATTTTACATAACACAAAGAAGTTTCTCAGAAAGCTTCTTTCTCTTTGTTATCGGAGGATATTTCCTTTGGCCCTAGAGACTTCAAAGCGATCCGAAATGTCTGTTCTCACATTCCACAGAAAAAAGGCTAGCAAAGAGATCCACGAAACACAGATGTAACTCTGTGAGATGAATTAACAGAACACTAAGCAGTTTCTCAGAAAGCTTTTTTCCAGATTTCATCTGAGGATATTTCCTTTTTCAACATAGACCTCTATGCGCTTCCAGATATCACTTTGCCAATTCCACAAGAACTGTCTTAGCGAAAGGCTTTTGAGGGGAAAGCTGTAACTCTGTGAGATGATTTCACAGAACACAAAGAAGTTTCTCAGAAAGCTTCTTTCTCTTTGTGATCGGAGGATATTTTCTTTGGCCCTATAGTCTTAGAAGGGATCCGAAATATCTGTTCTCAGATTCCACAGAAATAAGGGTAACAAAGAGATCCACGAAATACAGATGTAACGCTCTGAGATAAATTAACAGAACACTAAGCAGTTTCTCAGAAAGCTTCTTTCCAGATTTCATGTGAGGATATTTCCTGTTTCACCATAGCCCTCTATGGGCTTCCAAATATCACTTTGCCAATTCCACAAGAACTGTCTTAGCGAAAGGCTTCTTGAGGGGAAAGCTGTAACTCTGTGAGATGATTTCACAGAACAGAAAGAAGTTTCACAGAAAGATTCTTTCTCTTTGTTATCGGAGGATATTTCCTTTGGCCCTATAGTCTTCAAAGGGATCCGAAATATCTGTTCTCAGATTCCACAGAAATAAGGCTAGCAAAGAGATCCACGAAATACAGATGTAACTCTGTGAGATGAATTAACAAAACACTAAGCAGTTTCTCAGAGAGCTTCTTTTCAGATTTCATCTGAGGATATTTCCTGTTTCACCATAGCATTCTATGGGCTTTCATATATCACTTTGCCAATTCCACAAGAACTGTGTTAGCGAAAGGCTTCTTGAGGGGAAAGCTGTAACTCTGTGAGATGATTTCACAGAACACAAAGAAGATTCTCAGAAAGCTTCTTTGTCTTTGTTAACGGAGGATATTTCCTTTGGCCCTATAGTCTTCAAAGGGATCCGAAATATCTGTTCTCAGATTCCCCAGAAATAAGTCTAGCAAAGAGATCCACGAAATACAGGTGTAACTCTGTGAGATGAATTAACAGAACACTAAGCAGTTTCTCAGAAAGCTTCTTTCCAGATTTCATCTGAGGATATTTCCTTTTTCACCATAGCCCTCTGTGGGCTTCCAAATATCACTTTGCCAATTCCACAAGAACTGTCTTAGCGAAAGGCTTTTGAGGGGAAAGCTGTAACTCTGTGAGATGATTTCACAGAACACAAAGAAGTTTCTCAGAAAGCTTCTTTCTCTTTGTGATCGGAGGATATTTTCTTTGGCCCTATAGTCTTAGAAGGGATCCGAAATATCTGTTCTCAGATTCCACAGAAATAAGGGTAACAAAGAGATCCACGAAATACAGATGTAACGCTGTGAGATAAATTAACAGAACACTAAGCAGTTTCTCAGAAAGCTTCTTTCCAGATTTCATGTGAGGATATTTCCTGTTTCACCATAGCCCTCTATGGGCTTCCAAATATCACTTTGCCAATTCCACAAGAACTGTCTTAGCGAAAGGCTTCTTGAGGGGAAAGCTGTAACTCTGTGAGATGATTTCACTGAACACAAAGAAGTTTCTGTGAAAGTTTCTTTCTCTTTGTTATCGGAGGATATTTCCTTTGGCCCTGTAGTCTTCAAAGGGATCCGAAACATCTGTTATCAGATTCCACAGAAATAAGGCCAGCAAAGAGATCCACGAAATACAGATGTAACTCTGTGAGATGAATTAACAGAACACTAAGCAGTTTCTCAGAAAGCTTCTTTCCAGATGTCATCTGAGGATATTTCCTTTTTCAACATAGCCGTCTAGGGGCTTCCAAATATCACTTAGCCAATTCCACAAGAACTGTCTTAGCGAAAGGCGTCTTGAGGGGAAAGCTGTAATCTGTGAGATGATTTCACAGAACACAAAGAAGTTTCTCAGAAGGCTTCTTTCTCTTTGTTATCGGAGGATATTTCCTTTGTCCCTAGAGACTTCAAAGGGATCCGAAATATCTGTTCTCACATTCCACAGAAATAAGGCTAGTAAAGAGATCCACGAAATACAGATGTAACTCTGTGAGATGAATTAACAGAACACTAAGCAGTTTCTCAGAAAGCTTCTTACCAGATTTCATATGAGGATATTTCCTTTTTCACCATAGCCCTCTATGGGCTTCCAAATATCACTTTGCCAATTCCACAAGAACTGTCTTAGCGAAAGGCTTCTTGAGGGGAAAGCTGTAACTCTGTGAGATGATTTCACTGAACACAAAGAAGTTTCTGTGAAAGCTTCTTTCTCTTTGTTATCGGAGGATATTTCCTTTGGCCCTAGAGTCTTCAAAGGGATCCGAAATATCTGTTCTCAGATTCCACAGAAATAAGGCTAGCAAAGAGATCCACGAAATACAGATTTAACTCTGTGAGATGAATTAACAGAACACTAAGCAGTTTCTCAGAAAGCTTCTTTCCAGATTTCATCTGAGGATATTTCCTTTTTCACCATAGCCCTCTATGGTCTCAAAATATCACTTTGCCAATTCCACAAGAACTGTCTTAGCGAAAGGCTTCTTGAGGAGAAAGCTGTAACTCTGTGAGATGATTTCACAGAACACAAAGAAGTTTCTCAGAAAGCTTCTTTCTCTTTGTTATCGGAGTTTATTTCCTTTGACCCTTTAGTCTTCAAAGGTATCCGAAATATCTGTTCTTAGATTCCACAGAAATAAGGATAGCCAAGACATCCACGATATACAGATGTAACTCTGTGAGATGAATAAACAGAACACTAAGCAGTTTCTCAGAAAGCTTCTTTCCAGATTTCATCTGAGGATATTTCCTTTTTAACCATAGCCCTCTATGGGCTTCAAAATATCACTTTGCCAATTCCACAAGTACTGTCTTAGCGAAAGGCTTCTTGAGGGGAAAGCTGTAACTCTGTGAGATGATTTCACTGAACACAAAGATGTTTCTGTGAAAGTTTCTTTCTCTTTGTTATCGGAGGATATTTCCTTTGGCCCTAGAGTCTTCAAAGGGATCCGAAATATCTGTTCTCAGATTCCACAGAAATAAGTCTAGCAAAGAGATCCACGAAATACAGATGTAATTCTGTGAGATGAATTCACAGAACACTAAGCAGTTTCTCAGAAAGCTTCTTTCCAGATTTCATCTGAGGATATTTCCTTTTTCACCATAGCCCTCTATGCCCTTCCAAATATCACTTTGCCAATTCCACAAGAACTGTCTTAGCGAAAGGCTTTTGAGGGGAAAGCTGTAACTCTGTGAGATGATTTCACAGAACACAAAGAAGTTTCTCAGAAAGCTTCTTTCTCTTTGTGATCGGAGGATATTTTCTTTGGCCCTATAGTCTTAGAAGGGATCCGAAGTATCTGTTCTCAGATTCCACAGAAATAAGGGTAACAAAGAGATCCACGAAATACAGATGTAACGCTGTGAGATAAATTAACAGAACACTAAGCAGTTTCTCAGAAAGCTTCTTTCCAGATTTCATGTGAGGATATTTCCTGTTTCACCATAGCCCTCTATGGGCTTCCAAATATCACTTTGCCAATTCCACAACAACAGTCTTAGCGAAAGGCTTCTTGAGGGGAAAGCTGTAACTCTGTGAGATGATTTCACAGAACAGAAAGAAGTTTCACAGAAAGATTCTTTCTCTTTGTTATCGGAGGATATTTCCTTTGGCCCTATAGTCTTCAAAGGGATCCGAAATATCTGTTCGCAGATTCCACAGAAATAAGGCTAGCAAAGAGATCCACGAAGTACAGATGTAACTCTGTGAGATGAATTAACAGATCACTAAGCAGTTTCTCAGAAAGCTTCTTTCCAGATTTCATCTGAGGATATTTCCTTTTTCACCATAGCCCTCTAAGCGCTTCCAAGTATCACTTTGCCAATTCTACAAGAACTGTCATAGCGAAAGGCTTCTTGAGGCTAAAGCTGTAACTCTGTGAGATGATTTCACAGAACACAAAGAAGTTTCTCAGAAAGCTTCCTTCTCCTTCTGATCGGAGGATGTTTTCTTTGGCCCTATAGTCTTCTCAGGGATCCGAAATATCTGTTCTCAGATTCCACAGAAATAAGGCTAGCAAAGAGATCCAGGAAATACAGATGTAACTCTGTGAGATGAATTAACACAACACTAAGCAGTTTCTCAGAAAGCTTCTTTCCAGATTTCATCTAAGGATATTTTGTTTTTCACCATAGCCCTCTATGCGCTTCCAAATATCACTTTGCCAATTCCACGAGAACTGTCTTAGCGAAAGGCTTCTTGAGGGGAAAGCTGTAACTCTGTGAGATGATTTCACAGAACACAAAGATGTTTCTCAGAAAACTTCTTTCTCTTTGTTATTAGAGGATATTTCCTTTGGCACTATAGTCTTCCAAGGGATCCGAAATATCTGTTCTCAGATTCCACAGAAATAAGGCTAGCAAAGAGATCCACGAAATACAGATGTAACTCTGTGAGATGAATTAACAGAACACTAAGCAGTTTCTCAGAAAGCTTCTTTCCAGATTTCATCTGAGGATATTTCCTTTTTCACCATAGCCCTCTATGGGCTTCCAAATATCACTTTGCCAATTCCACAAGAACAGTCTTAGCGAAAGGCTTCTTAAGGGGAAAGCTGTAACTCTGTGAGATGATTCCACAGAACACAAAGAAGTTTCTCAGAAAGCTTCTTTGTCTTTGTTATCGGAGGATATTTCCTTTGGCCCTAGAGTCTTCAAAGGGATCCGAAATATCTGTTCTCAGATTCCACAGAAATAAGGCTAGCAAAGAGATCCACGAAATACAGATGTAATTCTGTGAGATGAATTAACAGAACACTAAGCAGTTTCTCAGAAAGCTTCTTTCCAGATTTCATCTGAGGATATTTCCTTTTTCAACATAGCCCTCTAGGGGCTTCCAAATATCACTTTGCCAATTCCACAAGAACTGTCTTAGCGAAAGTCGTCTTGAGGGGAAAGCTGTAACCTGTGAGATGATTTTACATAACACAAAGAAGTTTCTCAGAAAGCTTCTTTCTCTTTGATATCGGAGGGTATTTCCTTTGGCCATAGAGACTTCAAAGGGATCCGAAATATCTGTTCTCACATTCCACAGAAAAAAGGCTAGCAAAGAGATCCACGAAATACAGATTTAACTCTGTGAGATGAATTAACAGAACACTAAGCAGTTTCTCAGAAAGCTTCTTTCCAGATTTCATCTGAGGATATTTCCTTTTTCACCATAGCCCTCTGAGGGCTTCCAAATATCACTTTGCCAATTCCACAAGAACTGTCTTAGCGAAAGCTTTTTGAGGGGAAAGCTGTAACTCTGTGAGATGATTTCACAGAACACAAAGAAGTTTCTCAGAAAGCTTCTTTCTCTTTGTGATCGGACGATATTTTCTTTGGCCCTATAGTCTTAGAAGGGATCCGAAATATCTGTTCTCAGATTCCACAGAAATAAGGGTAACAAAGAGATCCACGAAATACAGATGTAACGCTGTGAGATAAATTAACAGAACACTAAGCAGTTTCTCAGAAAGCTTCTTTCCAGATTTCATGTGAGGATATTTCCTGTTTCACCATAGCCCTCTATGGGCTTCCAAATATCACTTTGCCAATTCCACAAGAACTGTCTTAGCGAAAGGCTTCTTGAGGGGAAAGCTGTAACTCTGTGAGATGATTTCACAGAACAGAAAGAAGTTTCACAGAAAGATTCTTTCTCTTTGTTATCGGAGGATATTTCCTTTGGCCCTATAGTCTTCAAAGGGATCCGAAATATCTGTTTTCAGATTCCACAGAAATAAGGCTAGCAAAGAGATCCACGAAGTACAGATGTAACTCTGTGAGATGAATTAACAGAACACTAAGCACTTTCTCAGAAAGCTTCTTTCCAGATTTCATCTGAGGATATTTCCTTTTTCACCATAGCCCTCTAAGCGCTTCCAAATAACACTTTGCCAATTCCACAAGAACTGTCATAGCGAAAGGCTTCTTGAGGCGAAAGCTGTAACTCTGTGAGATGATTTCACAGAACACAAAGAAGTTTCTCAGAAAGCTTCTTTCTCTTTGTTATTGGAGGATATTTCCTTTGGCCCTATATTCTTCAAAGGGATCCGAAATATCTGTTCTCAGATTCCACAGAAATAAGGCTAGCAAAGAGATCCACGAAATACAGATGTACCTCTGTGAGATGAATTAAGAGAACACTAAGCATTTTCTCAGAAAGCTTCTTTCCAGATTTCATCTGAGGATATTTCCTTTTTCACCCTAGCCCTCCATGGGCTTCCAAATATCACTTTGCCAATTCCACAAAAACTGTCTTAGCGAAAGGCTTCTTGAGGGGAAAGCTGTAACTCTGTGAGATGATTTCACAGAACACAAAGAAGTTTCTCAGAAAGCTTCTTTCTCTTTGTTATTGGAGGATATTTCCTTAGGCCCTATAGTCTTCCAAGGGATCCGAAATATCTATTCTCATATTCCACAGAAATAAGGCTAGCAAAGTGATCCACGAAATACAGATGTAACTCTGTGAGATGAATTAACACAACACTAAGCAGTTTCTCAGAAAGCTTCTTTCCAGATTTCATCTGAGGATATTTCCTTTTTCACCATAGCCCTCTATGGGCTTCCAAATATCACTTTGCCAATTCCACAAGAACTGTCTTAGCGAAAGGCTTCTTGAGGGGAAAGCTGTAACTCTGTGAGATGATTTCACAGAACACAAAGAAGTTTCTCAGAAAGCTTCTTTCTCTTTGTGATCAGAGGATATTTTCTTTGGACCTATAATCTTCTCAGGGATCCGAAATATCTGTTCTCAGATTCCACAGAAATAAGGCTAACAAAGAGATCCACGAAATACAGATGTAACTCTGTGAGATGAATTAACAGAACACTAAGCAGTTTCTCAGAAAGCTTCTTTCCAGATTTCATCTGAGGATATTTCCTGTTTCACCATAGTCCTCTATGGGCTTCCAAATATCACTTTGCCAATTCCACAACAACTGTCTTAGCGAAAGGCATCTTGAGGGCAAAGCTGTAACTCTGTGAGATGATTTCACAGAACAGAAAGAAGTTTCACAGAAAGATTCTTTGTCTTTGTTAACGGAGGATACTTCCTTTCGCCCTATCGTTTTCAAAGGGATCCGAAATATCTGTTCTCAGATTCCACAGAAATAAGGCTAGCAAAGAGATCCACGAAATACAGATGTAACTCTGTGAGATGAATTAACAGAACACTAAGCAGTTTCTCAGAAAGCTTCTTTCCAGATTTCATCTGAGGATATTTCCTTTTTCACAATAGCACTCTATGCGGTTCCAAATATCACTTTGCCAATTCCACAACAACTGTCTTAGCGAAAGGCTTCTTGAAGGGAAAGCTGTAACTCTGTGAGATGATTTCACAGAACACAAAGAAGTTTCTCAGAAAGCTTCTTTCTCTTTGTTATCGGAGGATATTTCCTTTAGACCTATAGTCTTCAAAGGGATCCGAAATATCTGTTCTCAGATTCCACAGAAATAAGGCTAGCAAAGAGATCCACGAAATACAGATGTAACTCTGTGAGATGAATTAACAGAACACTAAGCAGTTTCTCAGAAAGCTTCTTTCCAGATTTCATCTGAGGATATTTCCTTTTTCACCATAGCCCTCTATGCGCTTCCAAATATCACTTTGCCAATTCCACAAGAACTGTCTTAGCGAAAGGCGTCTTGAGGCTAAAGCTGTAACTCTGTGAGATGATTTCACAGAACACAAAGAAGTTTCTCAGAAAGCTTCTTTCTCTTTGTGATCGGAGGATATTTCCTTTGGACCTAGAGACTTCAAAGGGATCCGAAATATCTGTTCACACATTCCACAGAAATAAGGCTAGCAAAGAGATCCATGAAATACAGATGTAACTCTGTGAGATGAATTAACAGAACACTAAGCAGTTTCTCAGAAATCTTCTTTCCAGATTTCATCTGAGGATATTTCCTTTTTCACCATAGCCCTCTAAGGGCTTCCAAATATCACTTTGTCCATTCCACAAGAACTGTCTTAGCGAAAGGCTTCTTGAGGGGAAAGCTGTAACTCTGTGAGATGATTTCACAGAATACAAAGAAGTTTCTTAGAAAGCTTCTCTCTCTCTGTTCTCGGAGGATATTTCCTTTGGCCCTAGGGTCTTCAAGGGATCCGATATATCTGTTCTCAGATTCCACAGAAATAAAGCTAGCCAAGGGATCCACGATATACAGATGTAACTCTGTGACATGAATTAACAGAACACTAAGCAGTTTCTCAGAAAGTTTCTTTCCAGATTTCATCTTGGGATATTTTCTTTTTCAGCATAGCCCTCTATGGGCTTCCAAATATCACTTTGCGAATTCCACAAGAACTGTCTTAGCGAATGGCTTCTTGAGGCGAAAGATGTAACTCTGTGAGGTGATTTCACAGAACACTAAGAAGTGTCTCAGAAAGCTTCTTTCTCTTTGTTATCGGAGGATATTTCCTTTGGCCCTATAGTCTTAGAAGGGATCCGAAATATCTGTTCCCAGGTTCCACAGATATAAGGCTAGCAAAGAGATCCAGGAAATACAGATGTAACTCTGTGAGATGAATTAACAGAACACTAAGCAGTTTCTCAGAAAGCTTCTTTCCAGATTTCATCTGAGGATATTTCCTTTTTCACCATAGCCCTCTATGGGCTTCCAAATATCACTTTGCAAATTCCACAAGAACTGTCTTAGCGAAAGGCTTCTTGAGGGGAAAGCTGTAACTCTGTGTGATGATTTCACAGAACACAAAGAAGTTTCTCAGAAAGCTTCTTTCTCTTTGTTATCGGAGTTTATTTCCTTTGGCCCTTTAGTCTTCAAAGGTATCCGAAATATCTGTTCTTAGATTCCACAGAAATAAGGAGAGCCAAGACATCCACGATATACAGATGTTACTCTGTGAGATGAATTAACAGAACACTAAGCAGTTTCTCAGAAAGCTTCTTTCCAGAATTCATCTGAGGATATTTCCTTTTTCACCATAGCCCTCTATGGGCTTCAAAATATCACTTTGCCAATTCCACAAGAACTGTCTTAGTGAAAGGCTTCTTGAGGGGAAAGCTGTAACTCTGTGAGATGATTTCACAGAACACAAAGAAGTTTCTGTGAAAGCTTCTTTCTCTTTGTTATCGGAGGATATTTCCTTTGGCCCTGTAGTCTTCAAAGGGATCCGAAATATCTGTTATCAGATTCCACAGAAATAAGGCCAGCAAAGAGATCCACGAAATACAGACGTAACTCTGTGAGATGAATTAACAGAACACTAAGCAGTTTCTCAGAAAGCTTCTTTCCAGATTTCATATGAGGATATTTCCTTTTTCACCATAGCCCTCTAGGGGCTTCCAAATATCATTTTTCCAATTCCACAAGAACTGTCTTAGCGAAAGGCTTCTTGAGGCGAAAGCTGTAACTCTGTGAGATGATTTCACTGAACACAAAGAAGTTTCTGTGAAAGCTTCTTTCTCTTTGTTATCGCAGTTTATTTCCTTTGGCCCTAGAGTCTTCAGAGGGATCCGAATTATCTGTTCTCAGATTCCACAGAAATAAGGCTAGCAAAGAGATCCACGAAATACAGATGTAACTCTGTGAGATGAATTAACAGAACACTAAGCAGTTTCTCAGAAAGCTTCTTTCCAGATTTCATATGAGGATATTTCCTTTTTCACCATAGCCCTCTATGGGCTTCCAAATATCACTTTGCCAATTCCACAAGAACTGTCTTAGCGAAAGGCTTCTTGAGGGGAAAGCTGTAACTCTGTGAGATGATTTCACAGAACACAAAGAAGTTTCTCAGGAAGCTTCTTTCTCTTTGTTATCGGAGTTTATTTCCTTTGACCCTTTAGTCTTCAAAGGTATCCGAAATATCTGTTCTTAGATTCCACAGAAATAAGGATAGCCAAGACATCCACGAAATACAGATGTAACTCTGTGAGATGATTTCACAGAATACAAAGAAGTTTCTTAGAAAGCTTCTCTCTCTCTGTTCTCGGAGGATATTTCCTTTGGCCCTAGGGTCTTCAAGGGATCCGATATATCTGATCTCAGATTCCACAGAAATAAGGCTAGCCAAGAGATCCACGATATACAGATGTAACTCTGTGACATGAATTAACAGAACACTAAGCAGTTTCTCAGAAAGTTTCTTTCCAGATTTCATCTTGGGATATTTTCTTTTTCAGCATAGCCCTCTATGGGCTTCCAAATATCACTTTGCGAATTCCACAAGAACTGTCTTAGCGAATGGCTTCTTGAGGCGAAAGATGTAACTCTGTGAGATGATTTCACAGAACACTAAGAAGTGTCTCAGAAAGCTTCTTTCTCTTTGTTATCGGAGGATATTTCCTTTGGCCCTATTGTCTTAGAAGGGATCCGAAATATCTGTTCCCAGGTTCCACAGATATAAGGCTAGCAAAGAGATCCAGGAAATACAGATGTAACTCTGTGAGATGAATTAACAGAACACTAAGCAGTTTCTCAGAAAGCTTATTTCCAGATTTCATCTGAGGATATTTCCTTTTTCACCATAGCCCTCTATGGGCTTCCAAATATCACTTTGCAAATTCCACAAGAACTGTCTTAGCGAAAGGCTTCTTCAGGGGAAAGCTGTAACTCTGTGAAATGATTTCAAAGAACACAAAGAAGTTTCTCAGAAAGCTTCTTTCTCTTTGTTATCGGATTTTATTTCCTTTGGCCCTTTAGTCTTCAAAGGTATCCGAAATATCTGTTCTTAGATTCCACAGAAATAAGGAGAGCCAAGACATCCACGATATACAGATGTTACTCTGTGAGATGAATAAACAGAACACTAAGCAGTTTCTCAGAAAGCTTCTTTCCAGAATTCATCTGAGGATATTTCCTTTTTCACCATAGCCCTCCATGGGCTTCAAAATATCACTTTGCCAATTCCACAAGAACTGTCATAGCGAAAGGCTTTTGAGGGGAAAGCTGTAACTCTGTGAGATGATTTCACAGAACACAAAGAAGTTTCTGTGAAAGCTTCTTTCTCTTTGTTATCGGAGGATATTTCCTTTGGCCCTAGAGTCTTCAAAGGGATCCGAAATATCTGTTCTCAGAATCCACAGAAATAAGGCTAGCAAAGAGATCCACGAAATACAGATGCAATTCTGTGAGATGAATTCACAGAACACTAAGCAGTTTCTCAGAAAGCTTCTTTCCAGATTTCATCTGAGGATATTTCCTTTTTCACCATAGCCCTCTATGCGCTTCCAAATATCACTTTGCCAATCCCACAAGAACTGTCTTAGCGAAAGGCTTTTGAGGGGAAAGCTGTAACTCTGTGAGATGATTTCACAGAACACAAAGAAGTTTCTCAGAAAGCTTCTTTCTCTTTGTGATCGGAGGATATTTTCTTTGGCCCTATAGTCTTAGAAGGGATCCGAAATATCTGTTCTCAGATTCCACAGAAATAAGTGTAACAAAGAGATCCACGAAATACAGATGTAACGCTGTGAGATAAATTAACAGAACACTAAGCAGTTTCTCAGAAAGCTTCTTTCCAGATTTCATGTGAGGATATTTCCTGTTTCACCATAGCCCTCTATGGGCTTCCAAATATCACTTTGCCAATTCCACAACAACAGTCTTAGCGAAAGGCTTCTTGAGGGGAAAGCTGTAACTCTGTGAGATGATTTCACAGAACAGAAAGAAGTTTCACAGAAAGATTCTTTCTCTTTGTTATCGGAGGATATTTCCTTTGGCCCTATAGTCTTCAAAGGGATCCGAAATATCTGTTCTCAGATTCCACAGAAATAAGGCTAGCAAAGAGATCCACGAAGTACAGATGTAACTCTGTGAGATGAATTAACAGATCACTAAGCAGTTTCTCAGAAAGCTTCTTTCCAGATTTCATCTGAGGATATTTCCTTTTTCACCATAGCCCTCTAAACGCTTCCAAGTATCACTTTGCCAATTCTACAAGAACTGTCATAGCGAAAGGCTTCTTGAGGCTAAAGCTGTAACTCTGTGAGATGATTTCACAGAACACAAAGAAGTTTCTCAGAAAGCTTCCTTCTCCTTCTGATCGGAGGATATTTTCTTTGGCCCTATAGTCTTCTCAGGGATCCGAAATATCTGTTCTCAGATTCCACAGAAAGAAGGCTAGCAAAGAGATCCAGGAAATACAGATGTAACTCTGTGAGATGAATTAACAGAACACTAAGCAGTTTCTCAGAAAGCTTCTTTCCAGATTTCATCTGAGGATATTTCCTTTATCAACATAGCCCTCTAGGGGCTTCCAAATATCACTTTGCCAATTCCACAAGAACTGTCTTAGCGAAAGTCGTCTTGAGGGGAAAGCTGTAACCTGTGAGATGATTTTACATAACACAAAGAAGTTTCTCAGAAAGCTTCTTTCTCTTTGTTATCGGAGGATATTTCCTTTGGCCCTAGAGACTTCAAAGCGATCCGAAATGTCTGTTCTCACATTCCACAGAAAAAAGGCTAGCAAAGAGATCCACGAAACACAGATGTAACTCTGTGAGATGAATTAACAGAACACTAAGCAGTTTCTCAGAAAGCTTTTTTCCAGATTTCATCTGAGGATATTTCCTTTTTCAACATAGACCTCTATGCGCTTCCAGATATCACTTTGCCAATTCCACAAGAACTGTCTTAGCGAAAGGCTTTTGAGGGGAAAGCTGTAACTCTGTGAGATGATTTCACAGAACACAAAGAAGTTTCTCAGAAAGCTTCTTTCTCTTTGTGATCGGAGGATATTTTCTTTGGCCCTATAGTCTTAGAAGGGATCCGAAATATCTGTTCTCAGATTCCACAGAAATAAGGGTAACAAAGAGATCCACGAAATACAGATGTAACGCTGTGAGATAAATTAACAGAACACTAAGCAGTTTCTCAGAAAGCTTCTTTCCAGATTTCATGTGAGGATATTTCCTGTTTCACCATAGCCCTCTATGGGCTTCCAAATATCACTTTGCCAATTCCACAAGAACTGTCTTAGCGAAAGGCTTCTTGAGGGGAAAGCTGTAACTCTGTGAGATGATTTCACAGAACAGAAAGAAGTTTCACAGAAAGATTCTTTCTCTTTGTTATCGGAGGATATTTCCTTTGGCCCTATAGTCTTCAAAGGGATCCGAAATATCTGTTCTCAGATTCCACAGAAATAAGGCTAGCAAAGAGATCCACGAAGTACAGATGTAACTCTGTGAGATGAATTAACAGAACACTAGGCAGTTTCTCAGAAAGCTTCTTTCCAGATTTCATCTGAGGATATTTCCTTTTTCACCATAGCCCTCTAAGCGCTTCCAAATATCACTTTGCCAATTCCACAAGAACTGTCATAGCGAAAGGCTTCTTGAGGCGAAAGCTGTAACTCTGTGAGATGATTTCACAGAACACAAAGAAGTTTCTCAGAAAGCTTCCTTCTCCTTCTGATCGGAGGATATTTTCTTTGGCCCTATAGTCTTCTCAGGGATCCGAAATATCTGTTCTCAGATTCCACAGAAATAAGGCTAGCAAAGAGATCCACGAAATACAGATGTAACTCTGTGAGATGAATTAACAGAACACTAAGCAGTTTCTCAGAGAGCTTCTTTTCAGATTTCATCTGAGGATATTTCCTGTTTCACCATAGCATTCTATGGGCTTTCATATATCACTTTGCCAATTCCACAAGAACTGTGTTAGCGAAAGGCTTCTTGAGGGGAAAGCTGTAACTCTGTGAGATGATTTCACAGAACACAAAGAAGATTCTCAGAAAGCTTCTTTGTCTTTGTTAACGGAGGATATTTCCTTTGGCCCTATAGTCTTCAAAGGGATCCGAAATATCTGTTCTCAGATTCCCCAGAAATAAGGCTAGCAAAGAGATCCACGAAATACAGGTGTAACTCTGTGAGATGAATTAACAGAACACTAAGCAGTTTCTCAGAAAGCTTCTTTCCAGATTTCATCTGAGGATATTTCCTTTTTCACCATAGCCCTATATGCGGTTCCAAATATCACTTTGCCAATTCCACAAGAACTGTCTTAGCGAAGGATTCTTGAGGGGAAAGCTGTAACTCTGTGAGATTATTTCACAGAACACAAAGAAGTTTCTCAGAAAGCTTCTTTCTCTTTGTTATCGGAGGATATTTCCTTTGGCCCTATATTCTTCAAAGGGATCCGAAATATCTGTTCTCAGATTCCACAGAAATAAGGCTAGCAAAGAGATCCACGAAATACAGATGTACCTCTGTGAGATGAATTAAGAGAACACTAAGCAGTTTCTCAGAAAGCTTCTTTCCAGATTTCATCTGAGGATATTTCCTTTTTCACCCTAGCCCTCCATGGGCTTCCAAATATCACTTTGCCAATTCCACAAAAACTGTCTTAGCGAAAGGCTTCTTGAGGGGAAAGCTGTAACTCTGTGAGATGATTTCACAGAACACAAAGAAGTTTCTCAGAAAGCTTCTTTCTCTTTGTTATTGGAGGATATTTCCTTTGGCCCTATAGTCTTCCAAGGGATCCGAAATATCTATTCTCATATTCCACAGAAATAAGGCTAGCAAAGTGATCCACGAAATACAGATGTAACTCTGTGAGATGAATTAACACAACACTAAGCAGTTTCTCAGAAAGCTTCTTTCCAGATTTCATCTGAGGATATTTCGTTTTTCACCATAGCCCTCTATGCGCTTCCAAATATCACTTTGCCAATTCCACAAGAACTGTCTTAGCGAAAGGCTTCTTGAGGGGAAAGCTGTAACTCTGTGAGATGATTTCACAGAACACAAAGAAGTTTCTCAGAAAACTTCTTTCTCTTTGTTATTAGAGGATATTTCCTTTGGCACTATAGTCTTCCAAGGGATCAGAAATATCTGTTCTCAGATTCCACAGAAATAAGGCTAGCAAAGAGATCCACGAAATACAGATGTAACTCTGTGAGATGAATTAACAGAACACTAAGCGGTTACTCAGAAAGCTTCCTTCCAGATTTCATCAGAGGATATTTCCTTTTTCACAATAGCACTCTATGCGGTTCCAAATATCACTTTGCCTATTCCACAACAACTGTCTTAGCGAAAGGCTTCTTGAGAGGAAAGCTGTAACTCTGTGAGATGATTTCACAGAACACAAAGAAGTTTCTCAGAAAGCTTCTTTCTCTTTGTTATCGGAGGAGATTTCCTTTGGACCTAGAGACTTCAAAGGGATCCGAAATATCTGTTCTCACATTCCACAGAAATAAGGCTAGCAAAGAGATCCATGAAATACAGATGTAACTCTGTGAGATGAATTAACAGAACACTAAGCAGTTTCTCAGAAATCTTCTTTCCAGATTTCATATGAGGATATTTCCTTTTTCACCATAGCCCTCTAAGGGCTTCCAAATATCACTTTGTCAATTCCACAAGAACAGTCTTAGCGAAAGGCTTCTTGAGGGGAAAGCTGTAACTCTGTGAGATGATTTCACAGAATACAAAGAAGTTTCTCAGAAAGCTTCTCTCTCTCTGTTCTCGGAGGATATTTCCTTTGGCCCTAGGGTCTTCAAGGGATCCGATATATCTGTTCTCAGATTCCACAGAAATAAGGCTAGCCAAGAGATCCACGATATACAGATGTAACTCTGTGACATGAATTAACAGAACACTAAGCAGTTTCTCAGAAGGCTTCTTTCCAGATTTCACCTGAGGATATTTCCTTTTTCACCATGGACCTCCATGGGCTTCCAAACATCACTTTGCCAATTCCACAAGAACTGTCTTAGCGAAAGGCTTCTTGAGGGGAAAGCTGTAACACTGTGAGATGATTTCACTGAACACAAAGAAGTTTCTGTGAAAGCTTCTTTCTCTTTGTTATCGGAGGATATTTCCTTTGGCCCTAGAGACTTCTAAGGGATCCGAAATATCTGTTATCAGATTCCACAGAAATAAGGCTAGCAAAGAGATCCACGAAATACAGATGTAACTCTGTGAGATGAATTAACAGAACACTAAGCAGTTTCTCAGAAAGCTTCTTTCCAGATTTCATCTGAGGATATTTCCTTTTTCACATAGCCTTCTGGGGGTTCCAAATATCACTTTGCCCATTCCACAAGAACTGTCTTAGCGAAAGTCGTCTTGAGGGGAAAGCTGTAACCTGTGAGATGATTTTACATAACACAAAGAAGATTCTCTGAAAGCTTCTTTTTCTTTGTTATCGGAGGATATTTCCTTTGGCCCTATAGTCTTCAAAGGGATCCGAAATATCTGTTCTCAGATTCCAGAGAAATAAGGCTAGCAAAGAGATACACGAAATACAGATGTAACTCTGTGAGATGAATTAACAGAACACTAAGCAGTTTCTCAGAAAGCTTCTTTCCAGATTTCATCTGAGGATATTTCCTTTTTCACCATAGCCCTCCATGGGCTTCCAAATATCACTTTGCCAATTCCACAAGAACTGTCTTAGCGAAAGGCGTCTTGAGGGGAAAGCTGTTACTCTGTGAGATGATTTCACAGAACACAAAGAAGTTTCTCAGAAAGCTTCTCTCTCTCTGTTCTCGTAGGATATTTCCTTTGGCTCTAGAGTCTTCAAAGGGATCCGAAATATCCGTTCTCAGATTCCGCAGAAATAAGGCTAGAAAAGATATCCACGAAATACAGCTGTAACTCTTTGAGATGAATTAACAGAACACTAAGCAGTTTCTCAGAAGGCTTCCTTCCAGATTTCATCTGAGGATATTTCCTTTTTCACCATAGCCAACTATGCGGTTCCAAATATCACTTTGCCAATTCCACAAGAACTGTCTTAGCGAAAGGCTTCTTGAAGGGAAAGCTGTAACTCTGTGAGATGATTTCACAGAACACAAAGATGTTTCTCAGAAAGCTTCTTTCTCTTTGTTATTGGAGGATATTTCCTTTGGCACTATAGTCTTCCAAGGGATCCGAAATATCTGTTCTCAGATTCCACAGAAATAAGGCTAGCAAAGATATCCACGAAATACAGATGTTACTCTGTGAGATGAATTAACAGAACACTAAGCAGTTTCTCAGAAAGCTTCTTTCAAGATTTCATCTGAGGATATTTCCTTTTTCACCATAGCCCTCTATGCGCTTCCAAATATCACTTTGCCAATTCCACAAGAACTGTCTTAGCGAAAGACTTCTTGAGGGGAAAGCTGTAACTCTGTGAGATGATTTCACAGAACACAAAGAAGTTTCTCAGAAAGCTTCTTTCTCTTTGTGATCGGAGGATATTTTCTTTGGCCCTATGGTCTTCTCAGGGATCCGAAATATATGTTCTCAGATTCCACAGAAATAAGGATAGCCAAGACATTCACGATATACCGATGTAACTCTGTGAGATGAATTAACAGAACACTAAGCAGTTTCTCAGAAAGCTTCTTTCCAGATTTCACCTGAGGATATTTCCTTTTTCACCATAGACCTCCATGGGCTTCCAAACATCACTTTGCCAATTCCACAAGAACTGTCTTAGCGAAAGGCTTCTTGAGGGGAAAGCTGTAACTCTGTGAGATGATTTCACTGAACACAAAGCAGTTTCTGTGAAAGCTTCTTTCTCTTTGTTATCGGAGGATATTTCCTTTGGCCCTAGAGACTTCTAAGGGATCCGAAATATCTGTTCTCAGATTCCACAGAAATAAGGCTAGCAAAGAGATCCACGAAATACAGATGTAACTCTGTGAGATGAATTAACAGAACACTAAGTAGTTTCTCAGAAAGCTTCTTTCCAGATTTCATCTGAGGATATTTCCTTTTTCACATAGCCTTCTAGGGGCTTCCAAATATCACTTTGCCCATTCCACAAGAACTGTCTTAGCGAAAGTCGTCTTGAGGGGAAAGCTGTAACCTGTGAGATGATTTTACATAACACAAAGAAGATTCTTTGAAAGCTTCTTTCTCTTTGTTATCAGAGGATATTTCCTTTGGCCCTATAGTCTTCAAAGGGATCCGAAATATCTGTTCTCAGATTCCACAGAAATAAGGCTAGCAAAGAGATACACGAAATACAGATGTAACTCTGTGAGATGAATTAACAGAACACTAAGCAGTTTCTCAGAAGGCTTCTTTCCAGATTTCATCTGAGGATATTTCCTTTTTCACCATAGCCCTCCATGGGCTTCCAAATATCACTTTGCCAATTCCACAAGAACTGTCTTAGCGAAAGGCGTCTTGAGGGGAAAGCTGTAACTCTGTGAGATGATTTCACAGAACACAAAGAAGTTTCTCAGAAAGCTTCTCTCACTCTGTTCTCGGAGGATATTTCCTTTGGCTCTAGAGTGTTCAAAGGGATCCGAAATATCCGTTCTCAGATTCCGCAGAAATAAGGCTAGCAAAGAGATCCACGAAATACAGGTGTAACTCTTTGAGATGAATTAACAGAACACTAAGCAGTTTCTCAGAAAGCTTCCTTGCAGATTTCATCTGAGGATATTTCCTTTTTCACCATAGCCCACTATGCGATTCCAAATATCACTTTGCCAATTCCACAAGAACTGTCTTAGCGAAAGGCTTCTGGAAGGGAAAGCTGTAACTCTGTGAGATGATTTCACAGAACACAAAGAAGTTTCTCAGAAAGCTTCTTTCTCTTTGTTATCGGAGTTTATTTCCTTTGGCCCTTTAGTCTTCAAAGGTATCCGAAATATCTGTTCTTAGATTCCACAGAAATAAGGAGAGCCAAGACATCCACGATATACAGATGTAACTCTGTGAGATGAATTAACAGAACACTAAGCAGTTTCTCAGAAAGCTTCTTTCCAGATTTCATCTGAGGATATTTCCTTTTTCACCATTGCCCTGTATGGGCTTCCAAATATCACTTTGCCAATTCCACAAGAACTGTTATAGCGAAAGGCGTCTTGAGGGGAAAGCTGTAATCTGTGAGATGATTTCACAGAACACAAAGAAGTTTCTCAGAAGGCTTCTTTCTCTTTGTTATCGGAGGATATTTCCTTTGTCCCTAGTGACTTCAAAGGGATCCGAAATATCTGTTCTCACATTCCACAGAAATAAGGCTAGCAAAGAGATCCACGAAATACAGATGTAACTCTGTGAGATGAATTAACAGAACACTAAGCAGTTTCTCAGAAAGCTTCTTTCCAGATTTCATCTTAGGATATTTCCTTTTTCACCATAGCCCTCTATGGGCTTCCAAATATCACTTTGCCAATTCCACAAGAACTGTCTTAGCGAAAGGCTTCTTGAGGGGAAAGCTGTAACTCTGTGAGATGATTTCACTGAACACAAAGAAGTTTCTGTGAAAGCTTCTTTCTCTTTGTTATCGGAGGATATTTCCTTTGGCCCTAGAGTCTTCAAAGGGATAGGAAATATCTGTTCTCAGATTCCCCAGAGAATAAGGATAGCCAAGACATCCACGATATACAGATGTAACTCTGTGAGATGAATAAACAGAACACTAAGCAGTTTCTCAGAAAGCTTATTTCCAGATTTCATCTGAGGATATTTCCTTTTTAACCATAGCCCTCTATGGGCTTCAAAATATCACTTTGCCAATTCCACAAGAACTGTCTTAGCGAAAGGCATCTTGAGGGGAAAGCTGTAACTCTGTGAGATGATTTCACAGAACAGAAAGAAGTTTCACCGAAAGATTCTTTGTCTTTGTTAAGGGAGGATATTTCCTTTGGCCCTATAGTCTTCAAAGGGATCCGAAATATCTGTTCTCAGATTCCACAGAAATAAGGCTAGCAAAGAGATCCAAGAAATACAGATGTAACTCTGTGAGATGAATTAACAGAACACTAAGCAGTTTCTTAGAAAGCTTCTTTCCAGATTTCATGTGAGGATATTTCCTGTTTCACCATAGCCCTCTATGGGCTTTCATATATCACTATGCCAATTCCACAAGAACTGTCTTAGCTAAAGGCTTCTTGAGGCGAAAGCTGTAACTCTGTAAGATGATTTCACAGAACACAAAGAAGTTTCTCAGAAAGCTTCTTTGTCTTTGTTAACGGAGGATATTTCCTTTGGCCCTGTAGTCTTCAAAGGGATCCGAAATATCTATTCTCAGATTCCGCAGAAATAAGGCTAGCAAAGAGATCCACGAAATACAGGTGTAACTCTGTGAGATGAATTAACAGAACACTAAGCAGTTTCTCAGAAAGCTTCTTTCCAGATTTCATCGGAGGATATTTCCTTTTTCACGCTAGCCCTCTATGGGCTTCCAAATATCACTTTGCCAATTCCACAAGAACTGTCTTAGCGAAAGGCTTCTTGAGGGGAAAGCTGTAACTCTGTGAAATGACTTCACAGAACACAAAGAAGTTTCTCAGAAAGCTTCTTTCTGTTTGTTATCAGAGGATATTTCCTTTGGCCCTATAGTCTTCAAAGGGATCCGAAATATCTGTTCTCAGATTCCACAGAAATAAGGCTAGCAAACAGATCCACGAAATACAGATGTAACTCTGTGAGATTAATTAACAGAACACAAAGCAGTTTCTCAGAAAGCTTCTTTCCAGATTTCTTCTGTGGATATTTCCTTTTTCACCATAGCCCTCAATGCGCTTCCAAATATCACTTTGCCAATTCCACAATAACTGTATTAGCGAAAGGCTTCTTGAGGGGAAAGCTGTAACTCTGTGAGATGATTTGACAGAACACAAAGAATTTTCTCAGAAAGCTTCTTTCTCTTTGTTATCGGAGTTTATTTCCTTTGGCCCTATAGTCTTCCAAGGGATCCGAAATATCTGTTCTTAGATTCCACAGAAATAAGGATAGCCAAGAGATCCACGATATACAGATGTAACTCTGTGAGATGAATTAACAGAATACTAAGCAGTTCCTGAGAAAGCTTCCTTCAAGATTTCTTCTGAGAATATTTCCTTTTTCACCATAGCCCTCCATGGGCTTCCAAATATAACTTTGCCAATTCCACAAAAAATGTCTTAGAGAAAGGCGTCTTGAGGGGAAAGCTGTAACCTGTGAGATGATTTCACAGAACACAAAGAATTTTCTCAGAAAGCTTCTTTCTCTTTGTTATCGGAGGATATTTCCTTTGGCCTTATAGTCTTAGAAGGGATCCGAAATATCTGTTCCCAGATTCCACAGATATAAGGCTAGCAAAGAGATCCACGAAATACAGATGTAACTCTGTGAGATGAATTAACAGAACACTAAGCAGTTTATCAGAAAGCTTCCTTCCAGATTTCATCTGAGGATATTTCCTTTTTCACCATAAACCTCCATGGGCTTCCAAATATCACTTTGCCAATTCCACAAGAACTGTCTTAGCGAAAGGCTTCTTGAGGGGAAAGCTGTAACTCTGTGAGATGATTTCACTGAACACAGAGAAGCTTCTGTGAAAGCTTCTTTCTCTTTGTTATCGGAGGATATTTCCTTTGGCCCTAGAGTCTTCAAAGGGATCCGAAATATCTCTTCTCAGATTCCACAGAAATAAGGCTAGCAAAGAGATCCACGAAATACAGATGTAACTCTGTGAGATGAATTAACAGAACACTAAGCAGTTTCTCAGAAAGCTTCTTTCCAGATTTCATCTGAGGATATTTCCTTTTTCAACATAGCCCTATAGGGGCTTCCAAATATCACTTTGCCAATTCCACAAGAACTGTCTTTGCGAAAGTCGTCTTGAGAGGAAAGCTGTAACCTGTGAGATGATTTTACATAACACAAAGAAGTTTCTCTGAAAGCTTCTTTCTCTTTGTTATCGGAGGATATTTCGTTTGGCCCTATAGTCTTCAAAGGGATCCGAAATATCTCTTCTCAGATTCCACAGAAATAAGGCTAGCAAAGAGATCCACGAAATACAGATGTAACTCTGTGAGATGAATTAACAGAACACTAAGCAGTTTCTCAGAAGGCTTCTTTCCAGATTTCATCTGAGCATATTTCCTTTTTCACCATAGCCCTCCATGGGCTTCCAAATATCACTTTGCCATTTCCACAAGAACTGTCTTATCGAAAGGCGTCTTGAGGGGAAAGCTGTAGCCTGTGAGATGATTTCACAGAACACAAAGAGTTTTCTCAGAAAGCTTCTCTCTCTCTGTTCTCGGAGGATATTTCCTTTGGCCCTAGAGTCTTCAAAGGGATCGGAAATATCTGTTTTCAGATTCCACAGAAATAAGGCTAGCAAAGAGATCCACGAAATACAGATGTAACTCTGTGAGATGAATTAACAGAACACTAAGCAGTTCTCAGAAAGCTTCTTTCCAGATTTCATCTGAGGATATTTCCTTTTTCAACATAGCCCAATAGGGGATACCAAATATCACTTTGCAAATTCCACAAGAACTGTCTTAGCGAAAGTCGTCTTGAGGGGAAAGCTGTAACCTCTGAGATGATTTTACATAACACAAAGAAGTTTCTCTGAAAGCTTCTTTCTCTTTGTTATCGGAGGATATTTCCTTTGGCCCTATAGTCTTCAAAGGGATCCGAAATATCTGTTCTCAGGTTCCACAGAAATAAGGCTAGCAAAGAGATCCACGAAATACAGATGTAACTCTGTGAGATTAATTAACAGAACACAAAGCAGTTTCTCAGAAAGCTTCTTTCCAGATTTCTTCTGTGGATATTTCCTTTTTCACCATAGCCCTCAATGCGCTTCCAAATATCACTTTGCCAATTCCACAATAACTGTCTTAGCGAAAGGCTTCTTGAGGGGAAAGCTGTAACTCTGTGAGATGACTTGACAGAACACAAAGAAGTTTCTCAGAAAGCTTCTTTCTCTTTGTTATTGGAGGATATTTCCTTTGGCACTATATTCTTAAAAGGGATCCGAATATCTGTTCTCAGATTCCACAGAAATAAGGCTAGCAAAGAGATCCACGAAATACAGATGTAACTCTGTGAGATGAATTAACAGAACACTAAGCAGTTTCTCAGAAAGCTTCTTTCCATATTTCATCTGGGGATATTTCCTTTTTCAACATAGCCCTCCATGGGCTTCCAAATATAACTTTGCCAATTCCACAAAAAATGTCTTAGGGAAAGGCGTCGTGAGGGGAAAGCTGTAACCTGTGAGATGATTTCACAGAACACAAAGAAGTTTCTCAGAAAGCTTCTTTCTCTTTGTTATCGGAGGATATTTCCTTTGGCCTTATAGTCTTAGAAGGGATCCGAAATATCTGTTCCCAGATTCCACAGATATAAGGCTAGCAAAGATATCCACGAAATACAGATGTAACTCTGTGAGATGAATTAACAGAACACTAAGCAGTTTATCAGAAAGCTTCCTTCCAGATTTCATCTGAGGATATTTCCTTTTTCACCATAGTCCTCCATGGGCTTCCAAATATCACTTTGCCAATTCCACAAGAACTGTCTTAGCGAAAGGCTTCTTGAGGGGAAAGCTGTAACTCTGTGAGATGATTTCACTGAACACAGAGAAGTTTCTGTGAAAGCTTCTTTCTCTTTGTTATCGGAGGATATTTCCTTTGGCCCTAGAGTCTTCAAAGGGATCCGAAATATCTCTTCTCAGATTCCACAGAAATAAGGCTAGCAAAGAGATCCACGAAATACAGATGTAACTCTGTGAGATGAATTAACAGAACACTAAGCAGTTTCTCAGAAAGCTTCTTTCCAGATTTCATCTGAGGATATTTCCTTTTTCAACATAGCCCTATAGGGGCTTCCAAATATCACTTTGCCAATTCCACAAGAACTGTCTTTCCGAAAGTCGTCTTGAGAGGAAAGCTGTAACCTGTGAGATGATTTTACATAACACAAAGAAGTTTCTCTGAAAGCTTCTTTCTCTTTGTTATCGGAGGATATTTCGTTTGGCCCTATAGTCTTCAAAGGGATCCGAAATATCTCTTCTCAGATTCCACAGAAATAAGGCTAGCAAAGAGATCCACGAAATACAGATGTAACTCTGTGAGATGAATTAACAGAACACTAAGCAGTTTCTCAGAAGGCTTCTTTCCAGATTTCATCTGAGGATATTTCCTTTTTCACCATAGCCCTCCATGGGCTTCCAAATATCACTTTTCCAATTCCACAAGAACTGTCTTAGCGAAAGGCTTCTTGAGGGGAAAGCTGTAACTCTGTGAGATGATTTCACAGAACACAAAGAAGTTTCTCAGAAAGCTTCTTTCTCTTTGTTATTGGAGGATATTTCCTTTGGCCCTATAGTCTTCAAATGGATCCGAAATATCTGTTCTCAGATTCCAGAGAAACAAGGCTAGCAAAGAGATCCACGAAATACAGATGTACCTCTGTGAGATGAATTAACAGAACACTAAGCCGTTTCTCAGAAAGCTTCTTTCGAGATTTCATCTGAGGATATTTCCTTTTTCACCATAGCCCTCTATGGGCTTCCAAATATCACTTTGCCAATTCCACAAGAACTGTCTTAGCGAAAGGCTTCTTGAGGGGAAAGCTGTAACTCTGTGAGATGATTTCACAGAACACAAAGAAGTTTCTCAGAACGGTACTTTGTCTCTGTTATCGGAGTTTATTTCCTTTGGCCCTATAGTCTTCAAAGGGATCCGAAATATCTGTTCTTAGATTCCACAGAAATAAGGATAGCCAAGACATTTACGATATACTGATGTAACTCTGTGAGATGAATTAACAGAACACTAAGCAGTTTCTCAGAAAGCTTCTTTCCAGATTTCATCTGAGGATATTTCCTTTTTCAACATAGCCCTATAGGGGCTTCCAAATATCACTTTGCCAATTCCACAAGAACTGTCTTAGCGAAAGGCGTCTTGAGGGGAAAGCTGTAACCTGTGAGATGATTTTACATAACACAAAGAAGTTTCTCAGAAAGCTTCTTTCTCTTTGTTATCGGAGGATATTTCCTTTGGCCCTATAGTCTTCAAAGGGATCCGAAATATCTGTTCTCAGATTCCACAGAAATAAGGCTAACAAAGAGATCCACGAAATACAGATGCACCTCTGTGAGATGAATTAACAGAACACTAAGCAGTTTCTCAGAAAGCTTCTTTCCAGATTTCATCTGAGGATATTTCCTTTTTCACCATAGGCCTCTATGCGGTTCCAAATATCACTTTGCCAATTCCACAAGAACTGTCTTAGCGAAAGGCTTCTTGAGGGGAAAGCTGTAACTCTGTGAGATGATTTCACAGAACACAAAGAAGTTTCTCAGAAATCTTCTTTGTCTTTGTTATCGGAGGATATTTCCTTTGGCCCTATAATCTTCAAAGGGATCAGAAATATCTGTTCTCAGATTCCACAGAAATGAGGCTAGCAAAGAGATCCACGAAGTACAGATGTAACTCTGTGAGATGAATTAACAGAACACTAAGCAGTTTCTCAGAAAGCTTCTTTCCAGATTTCATGAGGATATTTCCTTTTTCAACATAGCCCTCTATGCGCTTCCAAATATCACTTTGCCAATTCCACAACAACTGTCTTAGCGAAAGGCTTCTTGAGGGGAAAGCTGTAACTCTGTGAGATGATTTCACAGAACACAAAGAAGTTTCTCAGAAAGCTTCATTCTCTTTGTTATCGGAGTTTATTTCCTTTGGCCCTAGAGACTTCAAAGGGATCCGAAATATCTGTTCTCACATTCCACAGAAATAAGGCTAGCAAAGAGATCCACGAAATACAGATGTAACTCTGTGAGATGAATTATCAGAACACTAAGCAGTTTCTCAGAAATCTTCTTTCCAGATTTCATCTGAGGATATTTCCTTTTTCAACATAGCCCTCTAAGGGCTTCCAAATATCACTTTGCTAATTCCACAAGAACTGTCTTAGCGAAAGGCTTCTTGAGGGGAAAGCTGTAACTCTGTGAGATGAATTCACAGAACACAAAGAAGTTTCTCAGAAAGCTTCTTTCTCTTTGTTATCGGAGGATATTTACTTTGGCCCTGTAGTCTTCAAAGGGATCCGAAATATCTATTCTCAGATTCCACAGAAATAAGGCTAGCAAAGAGATCCACGAAATACAGATGTAACTCTGTGACATGAATTAACACAACACTAAGCAGTTTCTCAGAATGCTTCTTTCCAGATTTCATCTGAGGATATTTCCTTTTTCACCATAGCCCTCTATGCGCTTCCAAATATCACTTTGCCAATTCCACAAGAACTGTCTTAGCGAAAGGCTTCTTGAGGCGAAAGCTGTAACTCTGTGAGATGATTTCACAGAACACAAAGAAGTTTCTCAGAAAGCTTCTTTCTCTTTGTGATCGGAGGATATTTTCTTTGGCCGTATAGTCTTCTCAGGGATACGAAATATCTGTTCTCAGATTCCACAGAAATAAGGCTAGCAAAGAGATCCACGAAATACAGATGTAACTCTGTGAGATGAATTAACAGAACACTAAGCAGTTTCTCACAAAGCTTCTTTCCAGATTTCATCTGAGGATATTTCCTTTTTCACCATAGCCCTCTAAGGGCTTCCAAATATCACTTTGTCAATTCCACAAGAACAGTCTTAGCGAAAGGCTTCTTGAGGGGAAAGCTGTAACTCTGTGAGATGATTTCACAGAACACAAAGAAGTTTCTCAGAAAGCTTCTCTCTCTCTGTTCTCGGAGGATATTTCCTTTGGCCCTAGAGTCTTCAAAGGGATCTGATTAATCTGTTCTCAGATTCCACAGAAATAAGGCTTGCAAAGAGATCCACGAAATACAGATGTAACTCTGTGAGATGAATTAACAGAACACTAAGCAGTTTCTCAGAATGCTTCTTTCCAGATTTCATCTGAGGATATTTCCTTTTTCACCATAGCCCTCTATGCGCTTCCAAATATCACTTTGCCAATTCCACATGAACTGTCTTAGCGAAAGGCTTCTTGAGTGGAAAGCTGTAACTCTGTGAGATGATTTCACAGAACACAAAGAAGTTTCTCAGAAAGCTTCTTTCTCTTTGTGATCGGAGGATATTTTCTTTGGCCCTATAGTCTTCTCAGGGATCCGAAATATCTGCTCTCAGATTCCACAGAAATAAGGCTAGCAAAGAGATCCACGAAATACAGATGTAACTCTGTGAGATGAATTAACAGAACACTAAGCAGTTTCTCAGAAAGCTTCTTTCCAGATTTCATCTGAGGATATTTCCTTTTTCACCATACCCCTATATGCGGTTCCAAATATCACTTTGCCAATTCCACAAGAACTGTCTTAGCGAAGGATTCTTGAGGGGAAAGCTGTAACTCTGTGAGATTATTTCACAGAACACAAAGAAGTTTCTCAGAAAGCTTCTTTCTCTTTGTTATTGGAGGATATTTCCTTTGGCCCTATATTCTTCAAAGGGATCCGAAATATCTGTTCTCAGATTCCACAGAAATAAGGCTAGCAAAGAGATCCACGAAATACAGATGTACCTCTGTGAGATGAATTAAGAGAACACTAAGCAGTTTCTCAGAAAGCTTCTTTCCAGATTTCATCTGAGGATATTTCCTTTTTCACCCTAGCCCTCCATGGGCTTCAAAATATCACTTTGCCAATTCCACAAAAACTGTCTTAGCTAAAGGCTTCTAGAGGGGAAAGCTGTAACTCTGTGAGATGATTTCACAGAACACAAAGAAGTTTCTCAGAAAGCTTCTTTCTCTTTGTTATTGGAGGATATTTCCTTTGGCCCTATAGTCTTCCAAGGGATCCGAAATATCTATTCTCATATTCCACAGAAATAAGGCTAGCAAAGTGATCCACGAAATACAGATTTAACTCTCTGAGATGAATTAACACAACACTAAGCGGTTTCTCAGAAAGCTTCTTTCCAGATTTCATCTGAGGATATTTCGTTTTTCACCGTAGCCCTCTATGCGCTTCCAAATATCACTTTGCCAATTCCACAAGAACTGTCTTAGCGAAAGGCTTCTTGAGGGGAAAGCTGTAACTCTGTGAGATGATTTCACAGAACACAAAGAAGATTCTCAGAAAGCTTCTTTGTCTTTGTTAACGGAGGATATTTCCTTTGGCCCTATAGTCTTCAAAGTGATACGAAATATCTGTTCTCAGATTCCCCAGAAATAAGGCTAGCAAAGAGATCCACGAAATACAGGTGTAACTCTGTGAGATGAATTAACAGAACACTAAGCAGTTTCTCAGAAAGCTTCTTTCCAGATTTCATCTGAGGATATTTCCTTTTTCACCATAGCCCTCTATGCGCTTCCAAATATCACTTTGCCAATTCCACAAGAACTGTCTTAGCGAAGGATTCTTGAGGGGAAAGCTGTAACTCTGTGAGATTATTTCACAGAACACAAAGAAGTTTCTCAGAAAGCTTCTTTCTCTTTGTTATTGGAGGATATTTCCTTTGGCCCTATATTCTTCAAAGGGATCCGAAATATCTGTTCTCAGATTCCACAGAAATAAGGCTAGCAAAGAGATCCACGAAATACAGATGTAACTCTGTGAGATGAATTAAGAGAACACTAAGAAGTTTCTCAGAAAGCTTCTTTCCAGATTTCATCTGAGGATATTTCCTTTTTCACCATAGCCCTCCATGGGCTTCCAAATATCACTTTGCCAATTCCACAAAAATTGTCTTAGCGAAAGGCTTCTTGAGGGGAAAGCTGTAACTCTGTGAGATGATTTCACAGAACACATAGAAGTTTCTCAGAAAGCTTCTTTCTCTTTGTTATTGGAGGATATTTCCTTTGGCCCTATAGTCTTCCAAGGGATCCGAATTATCTATTCTCATATTCCACAGAAATAAGGCTAGCAAAGAGATCCACGAAATACAGATGTAACTCTGTGAGATGAATTAACACAACACTAAGCAGTTTCTCAGAAAGCTTCTTTCCAGATTTCATCTGAGGATATTTCCTTTTTCACCATAGCCCTCTACGCGCTTCCAAATATCACTTTGCCAATTCCACAAGAACTGTTTAGCGAAAGGCTTCTTGAGGGGAAAGCTGTAACTCTGTGAGATGATTTCACAGATCACAAAGAAGTTTCTCAGCAAACTTCTTTCTCTTTGTTATTAGAGGATATTTCCTTTGGCACTATAGTCTTCCAAGGGATCAGAAATATCTGTTCTCAGATTCCACAGAAATAAGGCTAGCAAAGAGATCCACGAAATACAGATGTAACTCTGTGAGATGAATTAACAGAACACTAAGCAGTTTCTCAGAAAGCTTCCTTCCAGATTTCATCAGAGGATATTTCCTTTTTCACAATAGCACTCTATGCGGTTCCAAATATCACTTTGCCAATTCCACAACAACTGTCTTAGCGAAAGGCTTCTTGAAGGGAAAGCTGTAACTCTGTGAGATGATTTCACAGAACACAAAGAAGTTTCTCAGAAAGCTTCTTTCTCTTTGTTATCGGAGGAGATTTCCTTTGGACCTAGAGACTTCAAAGGGATCCGAAATATCTGTTCTCACATTCCACAGAAATAAGGCTAGGAAAGAGATCCATGAAATACAGATGTAACTCTGTGAGATGAATTAACAGAACACTAAGCAGTTTCTCAGAAATCTTCTTTCCAGATTTCATATGAGGATATTTCCTTTTTCACCATAGCCCTCTAAGGGCTTCCAAATATCACTTTGTCAATTCCACAAGAACTGTCTTAGCGAAAGGCTTCTTGAGGGGAAAGCTGTAACTCTGTGAGATGATTTCACAGAATACAAAGAAGTTTCTCAGAAAGCTTCTCTCTCTCTGTTCTCGGAGGATATTTCCTTTGGCCCTAGGGTCTTCAAGGGATCCGATATATCTGTTCTCAGATTCCACAGAAATAAGGCTAGCCAAGAGATCCACGATATACAGATGTAACTCTGTGACATGAATTAACAGAACACTAAGCAGTTTCTCAGAAGGCTTCTTTCCAGATTTCACCTGAGGATATTTCCTTTTTCACCATGGTCCTCCATGGGCTTCCAAACATCACTTTGCCAATTCCACAAGAACTGTCTTAGCGAAAGGCTTCTTGAGGGGAAAGCTGTAACTCTGTGAGATGATTTCACTGAACACAAAGAAGTTTCTGTGAAAGCTTCTTTCTCTTTGTTATCGGAGGATATTTCCTTTGGCCCTAGAGACTTCTAAGGGATCCGAAATATCTGTTCTCAGATTCCACAGAAATAAGGCTAGCAAAGAGATCCACGAAATACAGATGTAACTCTGTGAGATGAATTAACAGAACACTAAGCAGTTTCTCAGAAAGCTTCTTTCCAGATTTCATCTGAGGATATTTCCTTTTTCACATAGCCTTCTAGGGGCTTCCAAATATCACTTTGCCCATTCCACAAGAACTGTCTTAGCGAAAGTCGTCTTGAGGGGAAAGCTGTAACTCTGTGAGATGATTTCACAGAACACAAAGAAGTTTCCCAGAAAGCTTCTCTCTCTCTGTTCTCGGAGGATATTTCCTTTGGCTCTAGAGTCTTCAAAGGGATCCGAAATATCCGTTCTCAGATCCGCAGAAATAAGGCTAGAAAAGATATCCACGAAATACAGCTGTAACTCTTTGAGATGAATTAACAGAACACTAAGCAGTTTCTCAGAAGGCTTCCTTCCAGATTTCATCTGAGGATATTTCCTTTTTCACCATAGCCAACTATGCGGTTCCAAATATCACTTTGCCAATTCCACAAGAACTGTCTTAGCGAAAGGCTTCTTGAAGGGAAAGCTGTAACTCTGTGAGATGATTTCACAGAACACAAAGATGTTTCTCAGAAAGCTTCTTTCTCTTTGTTATTGGAGGATATTTCCTTTGGCACTATAGTCTTCCAAGGGATCCGAAATATCTGTTCTCAGATTCCACAGAAATAAGGCTAGCAAAGAGATCCACGAAATACAGATGTAACTCTGTGAGATGAATTAACAGAACACTAAGCAGTTTCTCAGAAAGCTTCTTTCAAGATTTCATCTGAGGATATTTCCTTTTTCACCATAGCCCTCTATGCGCTTCCAAATATCACTTTGCCAATTCCACAAGAACTGTCTTAGCGAAAGACTTCTTGAGGGGAAAGCTGTAACTCTGTGAGATGATTTCACAGAACACAAAGAAGTTTCTCAGAAAGCTTCTTTCTCTTTGTGATCGGAGGATATTTTCTTTGGCCCTATAGTCTTCTCAGGGATCCGAAATATATGTTCTCAGATTCCACAGAAATAAGGATAGCCAAGACATTCACGATATACCGATGTAACTCTGTGAGATGAATTAACAGAACACTAAGCAGTTTCTCAGAAAGCTTCTTTCCAGATTTCACCTGAGGATATTTCCTTTTTCACCATAGACCTCCATGGGCTTCCAAACATCACTTTGCCAATTCCACAAGAACTGTCTTAGCGAAAGGCTTCTTGAGGGGAAAGCTGTAACTCTGTGAGATGATTTCACTGAACACAAAGAAGTTTCTGTGAAAGCTTCTTTCTCTTTGTTATCGGAGGATATTTCCTTTGGCCCTAGAGACTTCTAAGGGATCCGAAATATCTGTTCTCAGATTCCACAGAAATAAGGCTAGCAAAGAGATCCACGAAATACAGATGTAACTCTGTGAGATGAATTAACAGAACACTAAGTAGTTTCTCAGAAAGCTTCTTTCCACATTTCATCTGAGGATATTTCCTTTTTCACATAGCCTTCTAGGGGCTTCCAAATATCACTTTGCCCATTCCACAAGAACTGTCTTAGCGAAAGTCGTCTTTAGGGGAAAGCTGTAACCTGTGAGATGATTTTACATAACACAAAGAAGATTCTTTGAAAGCTTCTTTCTCTTTGTTATCAGAGGATATTTCCTTTGGCCCTATAGTCTTCAAAGGGATCCGAAATATCTGTTCTCAGATTCCACAGAAATAAGGCTAGCAAAGAGATACACGAAATACAGATGTAACTCTGTGAGATGAATTAACAGAACACTAAGCAGTTTCTCAGAAGGCTTCTTTCCAGATTTCATCTGAGGATATTTCCTTTTTCACCATAGCCCTCCATGGGCTTCCAAATATCACTTTGCCAATTCCACAAGAACTGTCTTAGCGAAAGGCGTCTTGAGGGGAAAGCTGTAACTCTGTGAGATGATTTCACAGAACACAAAGAAGTTTCTCAGAAAGCTTCTCTCTCTCTGTTCTCGGAGGATATTTCCTTTGGCTCTAGAGTCTTCAAAGGGATCCGAAATATCCGTTCTCAGATTCCGCAGAAATAAGGCTAGAAAAGATATCCACGAAATACAGCTGTAACTCTTTGAGATGAATTAACAGAACACTAAGCAGTTTCTCAGAAGGCTTCCTTCCAGATTTCATCTGAGGATATTTCCTTTTTCACCATAGCCAACTATGCGGTTCCAAATATCACTTTGCCAATTCCACAAGAACTGTCTTAGCGAAAGGCTTCTTGAAGGGAAAGCTGTAACTCTGTGAGATGATTTCCCAGAACACAAAGATGTTTCTCAGAAACCTTCTTTCTCTTTGTTATTGGAGGATATTTCCTTTGGCCCTATAGTCTTCCAAGGGATCCGAAATATCTGTTCTCAGATTCCACAGAAATAAGGCTAGCAAAGAGATCCACGAAATACAGATGTAACTCTGTGAGATGAATTAACAGAACACTAAGCAGTTTCCCAGAAAGCTTCTTTCAAGATTTCATCTGAGGATATTTCCTTTTTCACCATAGCCCTCTATGCGCTTCCAAATATCACTTTGCCAATTCCACAAGAACTGTCTTAGCGAAAGACTTCTTGAGGGGAAAGCTGTAACTCTGTGAGATGATTTCACAGAACACAAAGAAGTTTCTCAGAAAGCTTCTTTCTCTTTGTGATCGGAGGATATTTTCTTTGGCCCTATAGTCTTCTCAGGGATCCGAAATATATGTTCTCAGATTCCACAGAAATAAGGATAGCCAAGACATTCACGATATACCGATGTAACTCTGTGAGATGAATGAACAGAACACTAAGGAGTTTCTCAGAAAGCTTCTTTCAAGATTTCACCTGAGGATATTTCCTTTTTCACCATAGACCTCCATGGGCTTCCAAATATCACTTTGCCAATTCCACAAGAACTGTCTTAGCGAAAGGCTTCTTGAGGGGAAAGCTGTAACTCTGTGAGATGATTTCACAGAACACAAAGAAGTTTCTCAGAAAGCTTCTCTCTCTCTGTTCTCGGAGGATATTTCCTTTGGCCCTAGAGTCTTCAAAGGAATCTGATTAATCTGCTCTCAGATTCCACAGAAATAAGGCTAGCAAAGAGATCCACGAAATACAGATGTAACTCTGTGAGATGAATTAACAGAACACTAAGCATTTTCTCAGAAAGCTTCTTTCCAGATTTCATCTGAGGATATTTCCTTTTTCACCATAGCCCTATATGCGGTTCCAAATATCACTTTGCCAATTCCACAAGAACTGTCTTAGCGAAGGATTCTTGAGGGGAAAGCTGTAACCCTGTGAGATTATTTCACAGAACACAAAGAAGTTTCTCAGAAAGCTTCTTTCTCTTTGTTATTGGAGGATATTTCCTTTGGCCCTATATTCTTCAAAGGGATCCGAAATATCTGTTCTCAGATTCCACAGAAATAAGGCTAGCAAAGAGATCCACGAAGTACAGATGTACCTCTGTGAGATGAATTAAGAGAACACTAAGCAGTTTCTCAGAAAGCTTCTTTCCAGATTTCATCTGAGGATATTTCCTTTTTCACATAGCCTTCTAGGGGCTTGCAAATATCACTTTGCCCATTCCACAAGAACTGTCTTAGCGAAAGTCGTCTTGAGGGGAAAGCTGTAACCTGTGTGATTATTTTACATAACACAAAGAAGATTCTTTGAAAGCTTCTTTCTCTTTGTTATCAGAGGATATTTCCTTTGGCCCTATAGTCTTCAAAGGGATCCGAAATATCTGTTCTCAGATTCCACAGAAATAAGGCTAGCAAAGAGATACACGAAATACAGATGTAACTCTGTGAGATGAATTAACAGAACACTAAGCAGTTTCTCAGAAGGCTTCTTTCCAGATTTCATCTGAGGATATTTCCTTTTTCACCATAGCCCTCCATGGGCTTCCAAATATCACTTTGCCAATTCCACAAGAACTGTCTTAGCGAAAGGCGTCTTGAGGGGAAAGCTGTAACTCTGTGAGATGATTTCACAGAACACAAAGAAGTTTCTCAGAAAGCTTCTCTCTCTCTGTTCTCGGAGGATATTTCCTTTGGCTCTAGAGTCTTCAAAGGGATCCGAAATATCCGTTCTCAGATTCCGCAGAAATAAGGATAGAAAAGATATCCACGAAATACAGCTGTAACTCTTTGAGATGAATTAACAGAACACTAAGCAGTTTCTCAGAAGGCTTCCTTCCAGATTTCATCTGAGGATATTTCCTTTTTCACCATAGCCAACTATGCGGTTCCAAATATCACTTTGCCAATTCCACAAGAACTGTCTTAGCGAAAGGCTTCTTGAAGGGAAAGCTGTAACTCTGTGAGATGATTTCCCAGAACACAAAGATGTTTCTCAGAAAGCTTCTTTCTCTTTGTTATTGGAGGATATTTCCTTTGGCCCTATAGTCTTCCAAGGGATCCGAAATATCTGTTCTCAGATTCCACAGAAATAAGGCTAGCAAAGAGATCCACGAAATACAGATGTAACTCTGTGAGATGAATTAACAGAACACTAAGCAGTTTCCCAGAAAGCTTCTTTCAAGATTTCATCTGAGGATATTTCCTTTTTCACCATAGCCCTCTATGCGCTTCCAAATATCACTTTGCCAATTCCACAAGAACTGTCTTAGCGAAAGACTTCTTGAGGGGAAAGCTGTAACTCTGTGAGATGATTTCACAGAACACAAAGAAGTTTCTCAGAAAGCTTCTTTCTCTTTGTGATCGGAGGATATTTTCTTTGGCCCTATAGTCTTCTCAGGGATCCGAAATATATGTTCTCAGATTCGACAGAAATAAGGATAGCCAAGACATTCACGATATACCGATGTAACTCTGTGAGATGAATTAACAGAACACTAAGCAGTTTCTCAGAAAGCTTCTTTCCAGATTTCACCTGAGGATATTTCCTTTTTCACCATAGACCTCCATGGGCTTCCAAATATCACTTTGCCAATTCCACAAGAACTGTCTTAGCGAAAGTCTTCTTGAGGGGAAAGCTGTAACTCTGTGAGATGATTTCACTGAACACAAAGAAGTTTCTGTGAAAGCTTCTTTCTCTTTGTTATCGGAGGATATTTCCTTTGGCCCTAGAGACTTCTAAGGATTCCGAAATATCTGTTCTCAGATTCCACAGAAATAAGGCTAGCAAAGAGATCCACGAAATACAGATGTAACTCTGTGAGATGAATTAACAGAACACTAAGTAGTTTCTCAGAAAGCTTCTTTCCACATTTCATCTGAGGATATTTCCTTTTTCACATAGCCTTCTAGGGGCTTCCAAATATCACTTTGCCCATTCCACAAGAACTGTCTTAGCGAAAGTCGTCTTTAGCGGAAAGCTGTAACCTGTGAGATGATTTTACATAACACAAAGAAGATTCTTTGAAAGCTTCTTTCTCTTTGTTATCAGAGGATATTTCCTTTGGCCCTATAGTCTTCAAAGGGATCCGAAATATCTGTTCTCAGATTCCACAGAAACAAGGCTAGCAAAGAGATACACGAAATACAGATGTAACTCTGTGAGATGAATTAACAGAACACTAAGCAGTTTCTCAGAAGGCTTCTTTACAGATTTCATCTGAGGATATTTCCTTTTTCACCATAGCCCTCCATGGGCTTCCAAATATCACTTTGCCAATTCCACAAGAACTGTCCTAGCGAAAGGCGTCTTGAGGGGAAAGCTGTAACTCTGTGAGATGATTTCACAGAACACAAAGAAGTTTCTCAGAAAGCTTCTCTCTCTCTGTTCTCGGAGGATATTTCCTTTGGCTCTAGAGTCTTCAAAGGGATCCGAAATATCCGTTCTCAGATTCCGCAGAAATAAGGCTAGAAAAGATATCCACGAAATACAGCTGTAACTCTTTGAGATGAATTAACAGAACACTAAGCAGTTTCTCAGAAGGCTTCCTTCCAGATTTCATCTGAGGATATTTCCTTTTTCACCATAGCCAACTATGCGGTTCCAAATATCACTTTGCCAATTCCACAAGAACTGTCTTAGCGAAAGGCTTCTTGAAGGGAAAGCTGTAACTCTGTGAGATGATTTCCCAGAACACAAAGATGTTTCTCAGAAACCTTCTTTCTCTTTGTTATTGGAGGATATTTCCTTTGGCCCTATAGTCTTCCAAGGGATCCGAAATATCTGTTCTCAGATTCCACAGAAATAAGGCTAGCAAAGAGATCCACGAAATACAGATGTAACTCTGTGAGATGAATTAACAGAACACTAAGCAGTTTCCCAGAAAGCTTCTTTCAAGATTTCATCTGAGGATATTTCCTTTTTCACCATAGCCCTCTATGCGCTTCCAAATATCACTTTGCCAATTCCACAAGAACTGTCTTAGCGAAAGACTTCTTGAGGGGAAAGCTGTAACTCTGTGAGATGATTTCACAGAACACAAAGAAGTTTCTCAGAAAGCTTCTTTCTCTTTGTGATCGGAGGATATTTTCTTTGGCCCTATAGTCTTCTCAGGGATCCGAAATATATGTTCTCAGATTCCACAGAAATAAGGATAGCCAAGACATTCACGATATACCGATGTAACTCTGTGAGATGAATGAACAGAACACTAAGGAGTTTCTCAGAAAGCTTCTTTCAAGATTTCACCTGAGGATATTTCCTTTTTCACCATAGACCTCCATGGGCTTCCAAATATCACTTTGCCAATTCCACAAGAACTGTCTTAGCGAAAGGCTTCTTGAGGGGAAAGCTGTAACTCTGTGAGATGATTTCACAGAACACAAAGAAGTTTCTCAGAAAGCTTCTCTCTCTCTGTTCTCGGAGGATATTTCCTTTGGCCCTAGAGTCTTCAAAGGAATCTGATTAATCTGCTCTCAGATTCCACAGAAATAAGGCTAGCAAAGAGATCCACGAAATACAGATGTAACTCTGTGAGATGAATTAACAGAACACTAAGCATTTTCTCAGAAAGCTTCTTTCCAGATTTCATCTGAGGATATTTCCTTTTTCACCATAGCCCTATATGCGGTTCCAAATATCACTTTGCCAATTCCACAAGAACTGTCTTAGCGAAGGATTCTTGAGGGGAAAGCTGTAACCCTGTGAGATTATTTCACAGAACACAAAGAAGTTTCTCAGAAAGCTTCTTTCTCTTTGTTATTGGAGGATATTTCCTTTGGCCCTATATTCTTCAAAGGGATCCGAAATATCTGTTCTCAGATTCCACAGAAATAAGGCTAGCAAAGAGATCCACGAAGTACAGATGTACCTCTGTGAGATGAATTAAGAGAACACTAAGCAGTTTCTCAGAAAGCTTCTTTCCAGATTTCATCTGAGGATATTTCCTTTTTCACATAGCCTTCTAGGGGCTTGCAAATATCACTTTGCCCATTCCACAAGAACTGTCTTAGCGAAAGTCGTCTTGAGGGGAAAGCTGTAACCTGTGTGATTATTTTACATAACACAAAGAAGATTCTTTGAAAGCTTCTTTCTCTTTGTTATCAGAGGATATTTCCTTTGGCCCTATAGTCTTCAAAGGGATCCGAAATATCTGTTCTCAGATTCCACAGAAATAAGGCTAGCAAAGAGATACACGAAATACAGATGTAACTCTGTGAGATGAATTAACAGAACACTAAGCAGTTTCTCAGAAGGCTTCTTTCCAGATTTCATCTGAGGATATTTCCTTTTTCACCATAGCCCTCCATGGGCTTCCAAATATCACTTTGCCAATTCCACAAGAACTGTCTTAGCGAAAGGCGTCTTGAGGGGAAAGCTGTAACTCTGTGAGATGATTTCACAGAACACAAAGAAGTTTCTCAGAAAGCTTCTCTCTCTCTGTTCTCGGAGGATATTTCCTTTGGCTCTAGAGTCTTCAAAGGGATCCGAAATATCCGTTCTCAGATTCCGCAGAAATAAGGATAGAAAAGATATCCACGAAATACAGCTGTAACTCTTTGAGATGAATTAACAGAACACTAAGCAGTTTCTCAGAAGGCTTCCTTCCAGATTTCATCTGAGGATATTTCCTTTTTCACCATAGCCAACTATGCGGTTCCAAATATCACTTTGCCAATTCCACAAGAACTGTCTTAGCGAAAGGCTTCTTGAAGGGAAAGCTGTAACTCTGTGAGATGATTTCCCAGAACACAAAGATGTTTCTCAGAAAGCTTCTTTCTCTTTGTTATTGGAGGATATTTCCTTTGGCCCTATAGTCTTCCAAGGGATCCGAAATATCTGTTCTCAGATTCCACAGAAATAAGGCTAGCAAAGAGATCCACGAAATACAGATGTAACTCTGTGAGATGAATTAACAGAACACTAAGCAGTTTCCCAGAAAGCTTCTTTCAAGATTTCATCTGAGGATATTTCCTTTTTCACCATAGCCCTCTATGCGCTTCCAAATATCACTTTGCCAATTCCACAAGAACTGTCTTAGCGAAAGACTTCTTGAGGGGAAAGCTGTAACTCTGTGAGATGATTTCACAGAACACAAAGAAGTTTCTCAGAAAGCTTCTTTCTCTTTGTGATCGGAGGATATTTTCTTTGGCCCTATAGTCTTCTCAGGGATCCGAAATATATGTTCTCAGATTCGACAGAAATAAGGATAGCCAAGACATTCACGATATACCGATGTAACTCTGTGAGATGAATTAACAGAACACTAAGCAGTTTCTCAGAAAGCTTCTTTCCAGATTTCACCTGAGGATATTTCCTTTTTCACCATAGACCTCCATGGGCTTCCAAATATCACTTTGCCAATTCCACAAGAACTGTCTTAGCGAAAGTCTTCTTGAGGGGAAAGCTGTAACTCTGTGAGATGATTTCACTGAACACAAAGAAGTTTCTGTGAAAGCTTCTTTCTCTTTGTTATCGGAGGATATTTCCTTTGGCCCTAGAGACTTCTAAGGATTCCGAAATATCTGTTCTCAGATTCCACAGAAATAAGGCTAGCAAAGAGATCCACGAAATACAGATGTAACTCTGTGAGATGAATTAACAGAACACTAAGTAGTTTCTCAGAAAGCTTCTTTCCACATTTCATCTGAGGATATTTCCTTTTTCACATAGCCTTCTAGGGGCTTCCAAATATCACTTTGCCCATTCCACAAGAACTGTCTTAGCGAAAGTCGTCTTTAGCGGAAAGCTGTAACCTGTGAGATGATTTTACATAACACAAAGAAGATTCTTTGAAAGCTTCTTTCTCTTTGTTATCAGAGGATATTTCCTTTGGCCCTATAGTCTTCAAAGGGATCCGAAATATCTGTTCTCAGATTCCACAGAAACAAGGCTAGCAAAGAGATACACGAAATACAGATGTAACTCTGTGAGATGAATTAACAGAACACTAAGCAGTTTCTCAGAAGGCTTCTTTACAGATTTCATCTGAGGATATTTCCTTTTTCACCATAGCCCTCCATGGGCTTCCAAATATCACTTTGCCAATTCCACAAGAACTGTCCTAGCGAAAGGCGTCTTGAGGGGAAAGCTGTAACTCTGTGAGATGATTTCACAGAACACAAAGAAGTTTCTCAGAAAGCTTCTCTCTCTCTGTTCTCGGAGGATATTTCCTTTGGCTCTAGAGTCTTCAAAGGGATCCGAAATATCCGTTCTCAGATTCCGCAGAAATAAGGCTAGAAAAGATATCCACGAAATACAGCTGTAACTCTTAGAGCTGAATTAACAGAACACTAAGCAGTTTCTCAGAAGGCTTCCTTCCAGATTTCATCTGAGGATATTTCCTTTTTCACCATAGCCAACTATGCGGTTCCAAATATCACTTTGCCAATTCCACAAGAACTGTCTTAGCGAAAGGCTTCTTGAAGGGAAAGCTGTAACTCTGTGAGATGATTTGACAGAACACAAAGAAGTTTCTCAGAAAGCTTCTTTCTCTTTGTTATCGGAGTTTATTTCCTTTGGCCCTATAGTCTTCCAAGGGATCCGAAATATCTGTTCTTAGATTCCACAGAAATAAGGATAGCCAAGAGATCCACAATATACAGATGTGACTCTGTGAGATGAATTAACAGAACACTAAGCAGTTCCTGAGAAAGCTTCCTTCAAGATTTCTTCTGAGAATATTTCCTTTTTCACCATAGCCCTCCATGGGCTTCCAAATATAACTTTGCCAATTCCACAAAAAATGTCTTAGAGAAAGGCGTCTTGAGGGGAAAGCTGTAACCTGTGAGATGATTTCACAGAACACAAAGAAGTTTCTCAGAAAGCTTCTTTCTCTTTGTTATCGGAGGATATTTCCTTTGGCCTTATAGTCTTAGAAGGGATCCGAAATATCTGTTCCCAGATTCCACAGATATAAGGCTAGCAAAGAGATCCACGATATACAGATGTAACTCTGTGAGATGAATTAACAGAACACTAAGCAGTTTATCAGAAAGCTTCCTTCCAGATTTCATCTGAGGATATTTCCTTTTTCACCGTAGACCTCCATGGGCTTCCAAATATCACTTTGCCAATTCCACAAGAACTGTCTTAGCGAAAGGCTTCTTGAGGGGAAAGCTGTAACTCTTTGAGATGATTTCACTGAACACAGAGAAGTTTCTGTGAAAGCTTCTTTCTCTTTGTTATCGGAGGATATTTCCTTTGGCCCTAGAGTCTTCAAAGGGATCCGAAATATCTCTTCTCAGATTCCACAGAAATAAGGCTAGCAAAGAGATCCACGAAATACAGATGTAACTCTGTGAGATGAATTAACAGAACACTAAGCAGTTTCTCAGAAAGCTTCTTTCCAGATTTCATCTGAGGATATTTCCTTTTTCAACATAGCCCTATAGGGGCTTCCAAATATCACTTTGCCAATTCCACAAGAACTGTCTTTGCGAAAGTCGTCTTGAGAGGAAAGCTGTAACCTGTGAGATGATTTTACATAACACAAAGAAGTTTCTCTGAAAGCTTCTTTCTCTTTGTTATCGGAGGATATTTCGTTTGGCCCTATAGTCTTCAATGGGATCCGAAATATCTCTTCTCAGATTCCACAGAAATAAGGCTAGCAAAGAGATCCACGAAATACAGATGTAACTCTGTGAGATGAATTAACAGAACTCTAAGCAGTTTCTCAGAAGGCTTCTTTCCAGATTTCATCTGAGGATATTTCCTTTTTCACCATAGCCCTCCATGGGCTTCCAAATATCACTTTGCCATTTCCACAAGAACTGTCTTATCGAAAGGCGTCTTGAGGGGAAAGCTGTAACCTGTGAGATGATTTCACAGAACACAAAGAGTTTTCTCAGAAAGCTTCTCTCTCTCTGTTCTCGGAGGATATTTCCTTTGGCCCTAGAGTCTTCAAAGGGATCGGAAATATCTGTTTTCAGATTCCACAGAAATAAGGCTAGCAAAGAGATCCACGAAATACAGTTGTAACTCTGTGAGATGAATTAACAGAACACTAAGCAGTTTCTCAGAAAGCTTCTTTCCAGATTTCATCTGAGGATATTTCCTTTTTCAAATAGCCTTATAGGGGATACCAAATATCACTTTGCAAATTCCACAAGAACTGTCTAAGCGAAAGTCGTCTTGAGGGGAAAGCTGTAACCTCTGAGATGATTTTACATAACACAAAGAAGTTTCTCTGAAAGCTTCTTTCTCTTTGTTATCGGAGGATATTTCCTTTGGCCCTATAGTCTTCAAGGGATCCGAAATATCTGTTCTCAGGTTCCACAGAAATAAGGCTAGCAAAGAGATCCACGTAATACAGATGTAACTCTGTGAGATTAATTAACAGAACACAAAGCAGTTTCTCAGAAAGCTTCTTTCCAGATTTCTTCTGTGGATATTTCCTTTTTCACCATAGCCCTCAATGCGCTTCCAAATATCACTTTGCCAATTCCATAATAACTGTCTTAGCGAAAGGCTTCTTGAGAGGAAAGCTGTAACTCTGTGAGATGATTTGACAGAACACAAAGAAGTTTCTCAGAAAGCTTCTTTCTCTTTGTTATTGGAGGATATTTCCTTTGGCACTATATTCTTAAAAGGGATCCGAAAATCTGTTCTCAGATTCCACAGAAATAAGGCTAGCAAAGAGATCCACGAAATACAGATGTAACTCTGTGAGATGAATTTACAGAACACTAAGCAGTTTCTCAGAAAGCTTCTTTCCAGATTTCATCTGAGGATATTTCCTTTTTCAACATAGCCCTCTATGCGCTTCCAAATATCACTTTGCCAATTCCACAACAACTGTCTTAGCGAAAGGCTTTTTGAGGGGAAAGCTGTAACTCTGTGAGATGATTTCACAGAACACAAAGAAGTTTCTCAGAAAGCTTCTTTCTCTTTGTTATCGGAGTTTATTTCCTTTTTCCCTATAGTCTTCCAAGGGATCCGAAATATCTGTTCTTAGATTCCACAGAAATAAGGATAGCCAAGAGATCCACGATATACAGATGTAACTCTGTGAGATGAATTAACAGAACAATAAGCAGTTCCTGAGAAAGCTTCCTTCAAGATTTCTTCTGAGAATATTTCCTTTTTCACCATAGCCCTCCATGGGCTTCCAAATATAACTTTGCCAATTCCACAAAAAATGTCTTAGGGAAAGGCGTCTTGAGGGGAAAGCTGTAACCTGTGAGATGATTTCACAGAACACAAAGAAGTTTCTCAGAAAGCTTCTTTCTCTTTGTTATCGGAGGATATTTCCTTTGGCCTTATAGTCTTAGAAGGGATCCGAAATATCTGTTCCCAGATTCCACAGATATAAGGCTGGCAAAGAGATCCACGAAATACAGATGCAACTCTGTGAGATGAATTAACAGAACACTAAGCAGTTTCTCAGAAAGCTTCCTTCCAGATTTCATCTGAGGATATTTCCTTTTTCACCATAGACCTCCATGGGCTTCCAAATATCACTTTGCCAATTCCACAAGAACTGTCTTAGCGAAAGGCTTCTTGAGGGGAAAGCTGTAACTCTGTGAGATGATTTCACTGAACACAGAGAAGTTTCTGTGAAAGCTTCTTTCTCTTTGTTATCGGAGGATATTTCCTTTGGCCCTAGAGTCTTCAAAAGGATCCGAAATATCTCTTCTCAGATTCCACAGAAATAAGGCTAGCAAAGAGATCCACGAAATACAGATGTAACTCTGTGAGATGAATTAACAGAACACTAAGCAGTTTCTCAGAAGGCTTCTTTGCAGATTTCATCTGAGGATATTTCCTTTTTCACCATAGCCCTCCATGGGCTTCCAAATATCACTTTTCCAATTCCACAAGAACTGTCTTAGCGAAAGGCTTCTTGAGGGGAAAGCTGTAACTCTGTGAGATGATTTCACAGAACACAAAGAAGTTTCTTAGAAAGCTTCTTTCTCTTTGTTATTGGAGGATATTTCCTTTGGCCCTATAGTCTTCAAATGGATCCGAAATATCTGGTCTCAGATTCCAGAGAAACAAGGCTAGCAAAGAGATCCACGAAATACAGATGTACCTCTGTGAGATGAATTAACAGAACACTAAGCAGTTTCTCAGAAAGCTTCTTTCCAGATTTCATCTGAGGATATTTCCTTTTTCACCATAGACCTCCATGGGCTTCCAAATATCACATTGCCAATTCCAAAAGAACTGTCTTAGCGAAAGGCTTCTTGAGGGGAAATCTGTAACTCTGTGAGATGATTTCACTGAACACAAAGAAGTATCTGTGAAAGCTTCTTTCTCTTTGTTATCGGAGGATATTTCCTTTGGCCCTAGAGTCTTCAAAGGGATCGGAAATATCTGTTCTCAGATTCCACAGAAATAAGGCTAGCAAAGAGATCCACGAAACACAGATGTAACTCTGTGAGATGAATTAACAGAACACTAAGCAGTTTCTCAGAAAGCTTCTTTCCAGATTTCATCTGAGGATATTTCCTTTTTCAACATAGCCCTATAGGGGCTTCCAAATATCACTTTGCCAATTCCACAAGAACTGTCTTAGCGAAAGGCGTCTTGAGGGGAAAGCTGTAACCTGTGAGATGATTTTACATAACACAAAGAAGTTTCTCTGAAAGCTTCTTTCTCTTTGTTATCGGAGGATATTTCCTTTGGCCCTATAGTCTTCAAAGGAATCCGAAATATCTGTTCTCAGATTCCACAGAAATAAGGCTAGCAAAGAGATCCACGAAATACAGGTGTAACTCTTTGAGATGAATTAACAGAACACTAAGCAGTTTCTACGAAAGCTTCCTTCCAGATTTCATCTGAGGATATTTCCTTTTTCACCATAGCCCTCTATGCGGTTCCAAATATCACTTTGCCAATTCCACAAGAACTGTCTTAGCGAAAGGCTTCTTGAGGGGAAAGCTATAACTCTGTGAGATGATTTCACAGAACACAAAGAAGTCTCTGAGAAATCTTCTTTCTCTTTGTTATTGGAGGATATTTCCTTTGGCACTATAGTCTTCAAAGGGATCCGAAATATCTGTTCTCAGATTCCGCAGAAATAAGGCTAGCAAAGAGATCCACGAAATACAGGTGTAACTCTGTTAGATGAATTAACAGAACACTAAGCAGTTTCTCAGAAAGCTTCTTTCCAGATTTCATCTGAGGTTATTTCCTTTTTCACCATAGCCCTCTTTGCGGTTCCAAATATCACTTTGCCAATTCCACAAGAACTGTCTTAGTGAAAGGCTTCTAGAGAGGAAAGCTGTAACTCTGTGAGATGATTTCACAGAACACAAAGAAGTTTCTCAGAAAGCTTCTTTCTCTTTGTTATCGGAGGATATTTCCTTTGGCCCTATAGTCTTCAAAGGGATCCGAAATATCTGTTCTCAGATTCCACAGAAATAAGGCTAACAAAGAGATCCACGAAATACAGATGCACCTCTGTGAGATGAATTAACAGAACACTAAGCAGTTTCTCAGAAAGCTTCTTTCCAGATTTCATCTGAGGATATTTCCTTTTTCACCATAGGCCTCTATGCGGTTCCAAATATCACTTTGCCAATTCCACAAGAACTGTCTTAGCGAAAGGCTTCTTGAGGGGAAAGCTGTAACTCTGTGAGATGATTTCACAGAACACAAAGAAGTTTCTCAGAAATCTTCTTTGTCTTTGTTATCGGAGGATATTTCCTTTGGCCCTATAATCTTCAAAGGGATCAGAAATATCTGTTCTCAGATTCCACAGAAATAAGGCTAGCAAAGCGATCCACGAAGTACAGATGTAACTCTGTGAGATGAATTAACAGAACACTAAGCAGTTTCTCATAATGCTTCTTTCCAGATTTCATCTGAGGATATTTCCTTTTTCACCATAGCCCTCTATGCGCTTCCAAATATCACTTTGCCAATTCCACAAGAACTGTCTTATCGAAAGACTTCTTGAGGCGAAAGCTGTAACTCTGTGACATGATTTCACAGAACACAAAGAAGTTTCTCAGAAAGCTTCTTTCTCTTTCGTTCGGAGGATATTTTCTTTGGCCCTATAGTCTTCTCAGGGATGCGAAATATCTGTTCTCAGATTCCACAGAAATAAGGCTAGCAAAGAGATCCACGAAATACAGACGTAACTCCTTTAGATGAATTAACAGAACACTAAGCAGTTTCTCAGAAAGCTTCTTTCCAGATTTCATCTGAGGATATTTCCTGTTTCACCATAGCCCTCTATGGGCTTTCAAATATCACTTTGCCAATTCCACAAGAACTGTCTTAGCGAAAGGCTTCTTGAGGGGAAAGCTGTAACTCTGTGAGATGATTTCACAGAACACAAAGAAGTTTCTCAGAAAGCTTCTTTGTCTTTTTTAACGGAGGATATTTCCTTTGGCCCCATAGTCTTCAAAGGGATCCGAAATATCTGTTCTCAGATTCCGCAGAAATAAGGCTAGCAAAGAGATCCACGAAATACAGGTGTAACTCTGTGAGGTGAATTAACACAACACTAAGCAGTTTCTCAGAATGCTTCTTTCCAGATTTCATCTGAGGATATTTCCTTTTTCACCATAGCCCTCTATGGGCTTCCAAATATCACTTTGCGAATTCCACAAGAACTGTCTTAGCGAATGGCTTCTTGAGGGGAAAGCTGTAACTCTGTGAGATGATTTCACAGAACACAAAGAAGTTTCTCAGAAATCTTCTTTCTCTTTGTTATCGGAGGATATTTCCTTTGGCCTCATAGTCTTAGAAGGGATCCGAAATATCTGTTCCCAGATTCCACAGATATAAGGCTAACAAAGAGATCCACGAAATACAGATGTAACTTGGAGAGATGAATTAACAGAACACTAAGCAGTTTCTCAAAAAGCTTCTTTCCAGATTTCATCTGAGGATATTTCTTGTTTCACCATAGCCCTCTATGGGCTTCCAAATATCACTTTGCCAATTCCACAAGAACTGTTTAGCGAAAGGCTTCTTGAGGGAAAGCTGTATCTCTCTGAGATGATTTCACAGAACACAAAGAAGTTTCTCAGAAAGATTCTTTCTCTTTGTTATCGGAGGATATTTCCTTTGGCCCTATAGTCTTCAAAGGGATCCGAAATATCTGTTCTCAAATTCCACAGAAATAAGGCTAGCAAAGAGATCCACGAAATACAGATGTAACTCTGTGAGATGAATTAACAGAACACTAAGCAGTTTCTCAGAATGCTTCTTTCCAGATTTCATCTGAGGATATTTCCTTTTTCACCTAGCCCTCTATGCGCTTCCAAATATCACTTTGCCAATTCCACAAGAACTGTCTTAGCGAAAGGCTTCTTGAGGCGAAAGCTGTAACTCTGTGAGATGATTTCACAGAACACAAAGAAGTTTCTCAGAAAGCTTCTTTCTCTTTGTGATGGGAGGATATTTTCTTTGGCCCTATAGTCTTCTCAGCGATCCGAAATATCTGTTCTAAGATTCCACAGAATTAAGGCTAGCAAAGAGATCCACGAAATACAGATGCAACTCTGTGAGATGAATTAACAGAACACTAAGCAGTTTCTCAGAAAGCTTCTTTCCAGATTTCATCTGAGGATATTTCCTTTTTCAACATAGCCCTCTAGGGGCTTCTAAATATCACTTTGCCAATTCCACAAGAACTGTCTTAGCGAAAGTCGTCTTGAGGGGAAAGCTGTAACCTGTGAGATGATTTTACATGACACAAAGAAGTTTCTCTGAAAGCTTCTTTCTCTTTGTTATCGGAGGATATTTCCTTTGGCCCTATAGTCTTCAAAGGGATCCGAAATATCTGTTCTCAGATTCCACAGAAATAAGGCTAGCAAAGTGATCCACGAAATACAGATGTAACTCTGTGAGATGAATTAACAGAACACTAAGCAGTTTCTCAGAAAACTACTTTCCAGATTTCATCTGAGGATATTTCCTTTTTCACCATAGCCCTCTAAGGGCTTCCAAATATCACTTTGCCAATTCCACAAGAACTGTCTTAGCGAAAGGCTTCTTGAGGGGAAAGCTGTAACTCTGTGAGATGATTTCACAGAACACAAAGAAGTTTCTCAGAAAGCTTCTCTCTCTCTGTTCTCGGAGGATATTTCCTTTGGCCCTAGAGTCTTCAAAGGGATCCGATATATCTGTTCTCAGATTCCACAGAAATAAGGTAGCAAAGAGATCCACGAAATACAGATGTAACTCTGTGAGATGAATTAACAGAACACTAAGCAGTTTCTCAGAATGCTTCTTTCAAGATTTCATCTGAGGATATTTCCTTTTTCACCATAGCCCTCTATGCGCTTCCAAATATCACTTTGCCAATTCCACAAGAACTGTCTTAGTGAAAGGCTTCTTGAGGGGAAAACTGTAACTCTGTGAGATGATTTCACAGAACACAAAGAAGTTTCTCACAAAGCTTCTTTCTCTTTGTGATGGGAGGATAATTTCTTTGGCCCTATAGTCTTCTCAGGGATCCGAAATATCTGCTCTCAGATTCCACAGAAATAAGGCTAGCAAAGAGATCCAAGAAATACAGATGTAACTCTGTGAGATGAATTAACAGAACACTAAGCAGTTTCTCAGAAAGCTTCTTTCCAGATTTCATCTGAGGATATTTCCTTTTTCCACATAGCCCTCTAGGGGCTTCCAAGTATCACTTTGCCAATTCCACAAGAACTGTCTTAGCGAAAGTCGTCTTGAGGGGAAATCTGTAACCTGTGAGATGATTTTACATAACACAAAGAAGGTTCTCAGAAAGCTTCTTTCTCTTTGTTATCGGAGGATATTTCCTTTGGCCCTATAGTCTTCAAAGGGATCCGAAATATCTATTAACAGATTCCACAGAAATAAGGCTAGCAAAGTGATCCACGAAATACAGATGTAACTCTGTGAGATGAATTAACAGATCACTAAGCAGTTTCTCAGAAAGCTTCTTTCCAGATTTCATCTGAGGATATTTCCTTTTTCACCATAGCCCTCCAAGGGCTTCCAAATATCACTTTGACAATTCCACAAGAACTGTCTTAGCGAAAGGCGTCTTGAGGGGAAAGCTGTAACCTGTGAGATGACTTCACAGAACACAAAGAAGTTTCTCAGAAAGCTTCTTTCTCTTTGTGATGGGAGGATATTTCCTTTGGCCCTAGAGACTTCAAAGGGATCCGAAATATCTGTTCTCAAATTCCACAGAAATAAGGCTTGCAAAGAGATCCACGAAATGCAGATGTAACTCTGAGATGAAATAACAGAACCCTAAGCAGTTTCTCAGAAAGCTTCTTTCCAGATTTCATCTGAGGATATTTCCTTTTTCACCATATCCCTCTATGGGCTTCCAAATATCACTTTGCGAATTCCACAAGAACTGTCTTAGCGAATGGCTTCTTGAGGGGAAAGCTGTAACTCTGTGAGATGATTTCACAGAACACAAAGAAGTTTCTCAGAAAGCTTCTTTGTCTTTGTTTTCGGAGGATATTTCCTTTGGCCTCATAGTCTTAGAAGGGATCCGAAATATCTGTTCCCAGATTCCACAGATATAAGGCTAGCAAAGAGATCCACGAAATACAGACGTAACTTTGAGAGATGAATTAACAGAACACTAAGCAGTTTCTCAAAAAGCTTCTTTCCAGATTTCATCTGAGGATATTTCTTGTTTCACCATAGCCCTCTATGGGCTTCCAAATATCACTTTGCCAATTCCACAAGAACTCTCTTAGCGAAAGGCTTCTTGAGCGGAAAGCTGTATCTCTCTGAGATGATTTCACAGAACACAAAGAAGTTTCTCAGAAAGCTTCTTTCTCTTTGTTATCGGAGGATATTTCCTTTGGCCCTATAGTCTTCAAAGGGATCCGAAATATCTGTTCTGAGATTCCACAGAAATAAGGCTAGCAAAGTGATCCACGAAATACAGATGTAACTCTGTGAGATGAATTAACAGAACACTAAGCAGTTTCTCAGAAAGCTTCTTTCCAGATTTCATCTGAGGATATTTCCTTTTTCACCATAGCCCTCCATGGGCTTCCAAATATCACTTTGCCAATTCCACAAGAACTGTCTTAGCGAAAGGCGTCTTGAGTGGAAAGCTGTAACCTGTGAGATGATTTCACAGAACACAAAGAAGTTTCTCAGAAAGCTTCTTTCTCTTTGTGATGGGAGGATATTTCCTTTGGCCCTAGAGACTTCAAAGGGATCCGAAATATCTGTTCTCAGATTCCACAGAAATAAGGCTAGCAAAGTGATCCACGAAATACAGATGTAACTCTGTGAGATGAATTAACAGAACACTAAGCAGTTTCTCAGAAAGCTTCTTTCCAGATTTCATCTGAGGATATTTCCTTTTTCACCATAGCCCTCCATGGGCTTCCAAATATCACTTTGCCAATTCCACAATAACTGTCTTAGCGAAAGGCGTCTTGAGGGGAAAGCTGTAACCTGTGAGATGATTTCACAGAACACAAAGAAGTTTCTCAGAAAGCTTCTTTCTCTTTGTTATCGGAGGATATTTCCTTTGGCCCTAGAGAGTTCAAAGGGATCCGAAATATCTGTTCTCAGATTCCGCAGAAATAAGGCTAGCAAAGAGATCCACGAAATACAGATGTAACTCTGTGAGATGAATTAACAGAACACTAAGCAGTTTCTCAGAAAGCTTCTTTCCAGATTTCATCTGAGGATATTTCCTTTTTCACCATAGCCCTCTGCGGGCTTCCAAATATCACTTTGCCAATTCCACAAGAACTGTCTTAGCGAAAGGCTTCTTGAGGGGAAAGCTGTAACTCTGTGAGATGATTTCACAGAACACAAAGAAGTTTCTCAGAAAGCTTCTTTGTCTTTGTTAACGGAGGATATTTCCTATGGCCCTATAGTCTTCAAAGGGATCCGAAATATCTGTTCTCAGATTCCGCAGAAATAAGGCTAGAAAAGAGATCCACGAAATACAGGTGTAACTCTGTGAGATGAATTAACAGAACACTAAGCAGTTTCTCAGAAAGCTTCTTTCCAGATTTTTTCTTAGGATATATCCTTTTTCACCATAGCCCTCTATGCGGTTCCAAATATCACTTTGCCAATTCCACAAGAACTGTCTTAGCGAAAGGCTTCTTGAGGGGAAAGCTGTAACTCTGTGAGATGATTTCACATAACACAAAGAAGTTTCTCAGAAAGCTTCTTTCTCTTTGTTATCGGAGTATATTTCCTTTGGCCCTATAGTCTTCAAAGGGATCCGAAATATCTGTTCTCAAATTCCACAGAAATAAGGCTAGCAAAGAGATCCACGAAATACAGATGTAACTCTGTGAGATGAATTAACAGAACACTAAGCAGTTTCTCAGAAAGCTTCTTTCCAGATTTCATCTGAGGATATTTCTTGTTTCATCATAGCCCTCTATGGGATTCCAAATATCACTTTGCCAATTCCACAAGAACTGTCTTAGCGAAAGGCTTCTTGAGGGGAAAGCTGTAACTCTGTGAGATAATTTCACAGAACACAAAGAAGTTTCTCAGAAAGCTTCTCTCTCTCTGTTCTCGGAGGATATTTCCTTTGGCCCTAGAGTCTTCAAAGGGATCCGATATATCTGTTCTCAGATTCCACAGAAATAAGGCTAGCAAAGAGATCCACGAAATACAGATGTAACTCTGTGAGATGAATTAACAGAACACTAAGCAGTTTCTCAGAATGCTTCTTTCAAGATTTCATCTGAGGATATTTCCTTTTTCACCGTAGCCCTCTATGCGCTTCCAAATATCACTTTGCCAATTCCACAAGAACTGTCTTAGCGAAAGGCTTCTTGAGGGGAAAGCTGTAACTCTGTGAGATGATTTCACAGAACACAAAGAAGTTTCTCAGAAAGCTTCTTTCTCTTTGTGATGGGAGGATATTTCCTTTGGCCCTATAGTCTTCTAAGGGATCCGAAATATCTGCTCTCAGATTCCACAGAAATAAGGCTAGCAAAGAGATCCACGAAATACAGATGTAACTCTGTGAGATGAATTAACAGAACACTAAGCAGTTTCTCAGAAAGCTTCTTTCCAGATTTCATCTAAGGATATTTCCTTTTTCAACATAGCCCTCTAGGGGCTTCCAAGTATCACTTTGCCAATTCCACAAGAACTGTCTTAGCGAAAGTCGTCTTGAGGGGAAATCTGTAACCTGTGAGATGATTTTACATAACACAAAGAAGTTTCTCTGAAAGCTTCTTTGTCTTTGTTATCGGAGGATATTTCCTTTGCCCCTTTAGTCTTCAAAGGGATCCGAAATATCTGTTCTGAGATTCCACAGAAATAAGGCTAGCAAAGTGATCCATGAAATACAGATGTAACTCTGTGAGATGAATTAACAGAACACTAAGCAGTTTCTCAGAAAGCTTCTTTCCAGATTTCATCTGAGGATATTTCCTTTTTCACCATAGCCCTCCATGGGCTTCCAAATATCACTTTGCCAATTCCACAAGAACTGTCTTAGCGAAAGGCGTCTTGAGGGGAAAGCTGTAACCTGTGAGATGATTTCACAGAACACAAAGAAGTTTCTCAGAAAGCTTCTTTCTCTTTGTGATGGGAGGATATTTCCTTTGGCCCTAGAGACTTCAAAGGGATCGGAAATATCTGTTCTCAGATTCCACAGAAATAAGGCTAGCAAAGAGATCCACGAAATACAGATGTAACTCTGTGAGATGAAATAACAGAACACTAAGCAGTTTCTGTGAAAGCTTCTTTCCAGATTTCATCTGAGGATATTTCCTTTTTCACCATATCCCTCTATGGGCTTCCAAATATCACTTTGCGAATTCCACAAGAACTGTCTTAGCGAATGGCTTCTTGAGGGGAAAGCTGTAACTCTGTGAGATGATTTCACAGAACACAAAGAAGTTTCTCAGAAAGCTTCTTTCTCTTTGTTATCGGAGGATATTTCCTTTGGCCTCATAGTCTTAGAAGGGATCCGAAATATCTGTTCCCAGATTCCACAGATATAAGGCTAGCAAAGAGATCCACGAAATACAGATGTAACTTTGAGAGATGAATTAACAGAACACTAAGCAGTTTCTCAAAAAGCTTCTTTCCAGATTTCATCTGAGGATATTTCTTGTTTTACCATAGCCCTCTAAGGGCTTCCAAATATCACTTTGCCAATTCCACAAGAACTGTCTTAGCGAAAGGCTTCTTGAGGGGAAAGCTGTAACTCTGTGAGATGATTTCACAGAACACAAAGAAGTTTCTCAGAAAGCTTCTCTCTCTCTGTTCTCGGAGGATATTTCCTTTGGCCCTAGAGTCTTCAAAGGGATCCGATATATCTGTTCTCAGATTCCACAGAAATAAGGTAGCAAAGAGATCCACGAAATACAGATGTAACTCTGTGAGATGAATTAACAGAACACTAAGCAGTTTCTCAGAATGCTTCTTTCAAGATTTCATCTGAGGATATTTCCTTTTTCACCATAGCCCTCTATGCGCTTCCAAATATCACTTTGCCAATTCCACAAGAACTGTCTTAGCGAAAGGCTTCTTGAGGGGAAAGCTGTAACTCTGTGAGATGATTTCACAGAACACAAAGAAGTTTCTCACAAAGCTTCTTTCTCTTTGTGATGGGAGGATAATTTCTTTGGCCCTATAGTCTTCTCAGGGATCCGAAATATCTGCTCTCAGATTCCACAGAAATAAGGCTAGCAAAGAGATCCAAGAAATACAGATGTAACTCTGTGAGATGAATTAACAGAACACTAAGCAGTTTCTCAGAAAGCTTCTTTCCAGATTTCATCTGAGGATATTTCCTTTTTCCACATAGCCCTCTAGGGGCTTCCAAGTATCACTTTGCCAATTCCACAAGAACTGTCTTAGCGAAAGTCGTCTTGAGGGGAAATCTGTAACCTGTGAGATGATTTTACATAACACAAAGAAGGTTCTCAGAAAGCTTCTTTCTCTTTGTTATCGGAGGATATTTCCTTTGGCCCTATAGTCTTCAAAGGGATCCGAAATATCTATTAACAGATTCCACAGAAATAAGGCTAGCAAAGTGATCCACGAAATACAGATGTAACTCTGTGAGATGAATTAACAGATCACTAAGCAGTTTCTCAGAAAGCTTCTTTCCAGATTTCATCTGAGGATATTTCCTTTTTCACCATAGCCCTCCAAGGGCTTCCAAATATCACTTTGACAATTCCACAAGAACTGTCTTAGCGAAAGGCGTCTTGAGGGGAAAGCTGTAACCTGTGAGATGACTTCACAGAACACAAAGAAGTTTCTCAGAAAGCTTCTTTCTCTTTGTGATGGGAGGATATTTCCTTTGGCCCTAGAGACTTCAAAGGGATCCGAAATATCTGTTCTCAAATTCCACAGAAATAAGGCTTGCAAAGAGATCCACGAAATGCAGATGTAACTCTGAGATGAAATAACAGAACCCTAAGCAGTTTCTCAGAAAGCTTCTTTCCAGATTTCATCTGAGGATATTTCCTTTTTCACCATATCCCTCTATGGGCTTCCAAATATCACTTTGCGAATTCCACAAGAACTGTCTTAGCGAATGGCTTCTTGAGGGGAAAGCTGTAACTCTGTGAGATGATTTCACAGAACACAAAGAAGTTTCTCAGAAAGCTTCTTTGTCTTTGTTTTCGGAGGATATTTCCTTTGGCCTCATAGTCTTAGAAGGGATCCGAAATATCTGTTCCCAGATTCCACAGATATAAGGCTAGCAAAGAGATCCACGAAATACAGACGTAACTTTGAGAGATGAATTAACAGAACACTAAGCAGTTTCTCAAAAAGCTTCTTTCCAGATTTCATCTGAGGATATTTCTTGTTTCACCATAGCCCTCTATGGGCTTCCAAATATCACTTTGCCAATTCCACAAGAACTCTCTTAGCGAAAGGCTTCTTGAGCGGAAAGCTGTATCTCTCTGAGATGATTTCACAGAACACAAAGAAGTTTCTCAGAAAGCTTCTTTCTCTTTGTTATCGGAGGATATTTCCTTTGGCCCTATAGTCTTCAAAGGGATCCGAAATATCTGTTCTGAGATTCCACAGAAATAAGGCTAGCAAAGTGATCCACGAAATACAGATGTAACTCTGTGAGATGAATTAACAGAACACTAAGCAGTTTCTCAGAAAGCTTCTTTCCAGATTTCATCTGAGGATATTTCCTTTTTCACCATAGCCCTCCATGGGCTTCCAAATATCACTTTGCCAATTCCACAAGAACTGTCTTAGCGAAAGGCGTCTTGAGTGGAAAGCTGTAACCTGTGAGATGATTTCACAGAACACAAAGAAGTTTCTCAGAAAGCTTCTTTCTCTTTGTGATGGGAGGATATTTCCTTTGGCCCTAGAGACTTCAAAGGGATCCGAAATATCTGTTCTCAGATTCCACAGAAATAAGGCTAGCAAAGTGATCCACGAAATACAGATGTAACTCTGTGAGATGAATTAACAGAACACTAAGCAGTTTCTCAGAAAGCTTCTTTCCAGATTTCATCTGAGGATATTTCCTTTTTCACCATAGCCCTCCATGGGCTTCCAAATATCACTTTGCCAATTCCACAATAACTGTCTTAGCGAAAGGCGTCTTGAGGGGAAAGCTGTAACCTGTGAGATGATTTCACAGAACACAAAGAAGTTTCTCAGAAAGCTTCTTTCTCTTTGTTATCGGAGGATATTTCCTTTGGCCCTAGAGAGTTCAAAGGGATCCGAAATATCTGTTCTCAGATTCCGCAGAAATAAGGCTAGCAAAGAGATCCACGAAATACAGATGTAACTCTGTGAGATGAATTAACAGAACACTAAGCAGTTTCTCAGAAAGCTTCTTTCCAGATTTCATCTGAGGATATTTCCTTTTTCACCATAGCCCTCTGAGGGCTTCCAAATATCACTTTGCCAATTCCACAAGAACTGTCTTAGCGAAAGGCTTCTTGAGGGGAAAGCTGTAACTCTGTGAGATGATTTCACAGAACACAAAGAAGTTTCTCAGAAAGCTTCTTTGTCTTTGTTAACGGAGGATATTTCCTATGGCCCTATAGTCTTCAAAGGGATCCGAAATATCTGTTCTCAGATTCCGCAGAAATAAGGCTAGAAAAGAGATCCACGAAATACAGGTGTAACTCTGTGAGATGAATTAACAGAACACTAAGCAGTTTCTCAGAAAGCTTCTTTCCAGATTTTTTCTTAGGATATATCCTTTTTCACCATAGCCCTCTATGCGGTTCCAAATATCACTTTGCCAATTCCACAAGAACTGTCTTAGCGAAAGGCTTCTTGAGGGGAAAGCTGTAACTCTGTGAGATGATTTCACATAACACAAAGAAGTTTCTCAGAAAGCTTCTTTCTCTTTGTTATCGGAGTATATTTCCTTTGGCCCTATAGTCTTCAAAGGGATCCGAAATATCTGTTCTCAAATTCCACAGAAATAAGGCTAGCAAAGAGATCCACGAAATACAGATGTAACTCTGTGAGATGAATTAACAGAACACTAAGCAGTTTCTCAGAAAGCTTCTTTCCAGATTTCATCTGAGGATATTTCTTGTTTCATCATAGCCCTCTATGGGATTCCAAATATCACTTTGCCAATTCCACAAGAACTGTCTTAGCGAAAGGCTTCTTGAGGGGAAAGCTGTAACTCTGTGAGATAATTTCACAGAACACAAAGAAGTTTCTCAGAAAGCTTCTCTCTCTCTGTTCTCGGAGGATATTTCCTTTGGCCCTAGAGTCTTCAAAGGGATCCGATATATCTGTTCTCAGATTCCACAGAAATAAGGCTAGCAAAGAGATCCACGAAATACAGATGTAACTCTGTGAGATGAATTAACAGAACACTAAGCAGTTTCTCAGAATGCTTCTTTCAAGATTTCATCTGAGGATATTTCCTTTTTCACCGTAGCCCTCTATGCGCTTCCAAATATCACTTTGCCAATTCCACAAGAACTGTCTTAGCGAAAGGCTTCTTGAGGGGAAAGCTGTAACTCTGTGAGATGATTTCACAGAACACAAAGAAGTTTCTCAGAAAGCTTCTTTCTCTTTGTGATGGGAGGATATTTCCTTTGGCCCTATAGTCTTCTAAGGGATCCGAAATATCTGCTCTCAGATTCCACAGAAATAAGGCTAGCAAAGAGATCCACGAAATACAGATGTAACTCTGTGAGATGAATTAACAGAACACTAAGCAGTTTCTCAGAAAGCTTCTTTCCAGATTTCATCTAAGGATATTTCCTTTTTCAACATAGCCCTCTAGGGGCTTCCAAGTATCACTTTGCCAATTCCACAAGAACTGTCTTAGCGAAAGTCGTCTTGAGGGGAAATCTGTAACCTGTGAGATGATTTTACATAACACAAAGAAGTTTCTCTGAAAGCTTCTTTGTCTTTGTTATCGGAGGATATTTCCTTTGCCCCTTTAGTCTTCAAAGGGATCCGAAATATCTGTTCTGAGATTCCACAGAAATAAGGCTAGCAAAGTGATCCATGAAATACAGATGTAACTCTGTGAGATGAATTAACAGAACACTAAGCAGTTTCTCAGAAAGCTTCTTTCCAGATTTCATCTGAGGATATTTCCTTTTTCACCATAGCCCTCCATGGGCTTCCAAATATCACTTTGCCAATTCCACAAGAACTGTCTTAGCGAAAGGCGTCTTGAGGGGAAAGCTGTAACCTGTGAGATGATTTCACAGAACACAAAGAAGTTTCTCAGAAAGCTTCTTTCTCTTTGTGATGGGAGGATATTTCCTTTGGCCCTAGAGACTTCAAAGGGATCGGAAATATCTGTTCTCAGATTCCACAGAAATAAGGCTAGCAAAGAGATCCACGAAATACAGATGTAACTCTGTGAGATGAAATAACAGAACACTAAGCAGTTTCTGTGAAAGCTTCTTTCCAGATTTCATCTGAGGATATTTCCTTTTTCACCATATCCCTCTATGGGCTTCCAAATATCACTTTGCGAATTCCACAAGAACTGTCTTAGCGAATGGCTTCTTGAGGGGAAAGCTGTAACTCTGTGAGATGATTTCACAGAACACAAAGAAGTTTCTCAGAAAGCTTCTTTCTCTTTGTTATCGGAGGATATTTCCTTTGGCCTCATAGTCTTAGAAGGGATCCGAAATATCTGTTCCCAGATTCCACAGATATAAGGCTAGCAAAGAGATCCACGAAATACAGATGTAACTTTGAGAGATGAATTAACAGAACACTAAGCAGTTTCTCAAAAAGCTTCTTTCCAGATTTCATCTGAGGATATTTCTTGTTTTACCATAGCCCTCTAAGGGCTTCCAAATATCACTTTGCCAATTCCACAAGAACTGTCTTAGCGAAAGGCTTCTTGAGGGGAAAGCTGTATCTCTCTGAGATGATTTCACAGAACACAAAGAAGTTTCTCAGAAAGCTTCTTTCTCTTTGTTATCGGAGGATATTTCCTTTGGCCCTATAGTCTTCAAAGGGATCCGAAATATCTGTTCTCAGATTCCACAGAAATAAGGCTAGCAAAGAGATCCACGAAATACATATGTAACTCTGTGAGACGAATTAACAGAACACTAAGCAGTTTCTCAGAATGCTTCTTTCCAGATTTCATCTGAGGATATTTCCTTTTTCACCATAGCCCTCTATGCGCTTCCAAATATCACTTTGCCAATTCCACAAGAACTGTCTTAGCGAAAGGCTTCTTGAGGCGAAAGCTGTAACTCTGTGAGATGATTTCACAGAACACAAAGAAGTTTCTCAGAAAGCTTCTTTCTCTTTGTGATGGGAGGATATTTTCTTTGGCCCTATAGTCTTCTCAGGGATCCGAAATATCTGTTCTAAGATTCCACAGAAATAAGGCTAGCAAAGAGATCCACGAAATACAGATGCAACTCTGTGAGATGAATTAACAGAACACTAAGCAGTTACTCAGAAAGCTTCTTTCCAGATTTCATCTGAGGATATTTCCTTTTTCAACATAGCCCTCTAGGGGCTTCTAAATATCACTTTGCCAATTCCACAAGAACTGTCTTAGCGAAAGTCGTCTTGAGGGGAAAGCTGTAACCTGTGAGATGATTTTACATGACAAAAAGAAGTGTCTCTGAAAGCTTCTTTCTCTTTGTTATCGGAGGATATTTCCTTTGGCCCTATAGTCTTCAAAGGGATCCGAAATATCTGTTCTCAGATTCAACAGAAATAAGGCTAGCAAAGTGATCCACGAAATACCGATGTAACTCTGTGAGATGAACTAACAGAACACTAAGCAGTTTCTCAGAAAGCTTCTTTCCAGATTTCATCTGAGGATATTTCCTTTTTCACCAGAGCCCTCCATGGGCTTCCAAATATCACTTTGCCAATTCCACAAGAACTGTCTTAGCGAAAGGCGTCTTGAGGGGAAAGCTGTAACCTGTGAGATGATTTCACAGAACACAAACAAGTTTCTCAGAAAGCTTCTTTCTCTTTGTGATGGGAGGATATTTCCTTTGGCCCTAGAGACTTCAAAGGGATCCGAAATATCTGTTCTCACATTGCACAGAAAAAAGGCTAGCAAAGAGATCCACGAAATACAGATGTAACTCTGTGAGATGAATTAACAGAACACTAAGCAGTTTCTCAGAAAACTTCTTTCCAGATTTCATCTGAGGATATTTCCTTTTTCACCATAGCCCTCTAAGGGCTTCCAAATATCACTTTGCCAATTCCACAAGAACTGTCTTAGCGAAAGGCTTCTTGAGGGGAAAGCTGCAACTCTGTGAGATGATTTCACAGAACACAAAGAAGTTTCTCAGAAAGCTTCTCTCTCTCTGTTCTCGGAGGATATTTCCTTTGGCCCTAGAGTCTTCAAAGGAATCCGATATATCTGTTCTCAGATTCCACAGAAATAAGGCTAGCAAAGAGATCCACGAAATACAGATGTAACTCTGTGAGATGAATTAACAGAACACTAAGCAGTTTCTCAGAATGCTTCTTTCAAGATTTCATCTGAGGATATTTCCTTTTTCGCCATAGCCCTCTATGCGCATCCAAATATCACTTTGCCAATTCCACAAGAACTGTCTTAGCGAAAGGCTTCTTGAGGGGAAAGCTGTAACTCTGTGAGATGATTTCACAGAACACAAAGAAGTTTCTCAGAAAGCTTCTTTCTCTTTGTGATGGGAGGATATTTTCTTTGGCCCTATAGTCTTCTCAGGGATCCGAAATATCTGCTCTCAGATTCCACAGAAATAAGGCTAGCAAAGAGATCCACGAAATACAGATGTAACTCTGTGAGATGAATTAACAGAACACTAAGCAGTTTCTCAGAAAGCTTCTTTCCAGATTTCATCTGAGGATATTTCCTTTTTCAACATAGCCCTCTAGGGGTTTCCAAGTATCACTTTGCCAATTCCACAAGAACTGTCTTAGCGAAAGTCGTCTTGAGGGGTAATCTGCAACCTGTGAGATGATTTTACATAACACAAAGAAGTTTCTCTGAAAGCTTCTTTCTCTTTGTTATCGGAGGATATTTCCTTTGGCCCTATAGTCTTCAAAGGGATCCGAAATATCTGTTCTCAGATTCCACAAAAATAAGGCTAGCAAAGTGATCCACGAAATACAGATGTAACTCTGTGAGATGAATTAACAGAACACTAAGCAGTTTCTCAGAAAGCTTCTTTCCAGATTTCATCTGAGGATATTTCCTTTTTCACCATAGCCCTCCATGGGCTTCCAAATATCACTTTGACAATTCCACAAGAACTGTCTTAGCGAAAGGCGTCTTGAGGGGAAAGCTGTAACCTGTGAGATGACTTCACAGAACACAAAGAAGTTTCTCAGAAAGCTTCTTTCTCTTTGTGATGGGAGGATATTTCCTTTGGCCCTAGAGACTTCAAAGGGATCCGAAATATCTGTTCTCAGATTCCACAGAAATAAGGCTAGCAAAGAGACTCACGAAATACAGATGTAACTCTGAGATGAAATAACAGAACACTAAGCAGTTTCTCAGAAAGCTTCTTTCCAGATTTCTTCTGAGGATATTTCCTTTTTCACCATATCCCTCTATGGGCTTCCAAATATCACTTTGCGAATTCCACAAGAACTGTCTTAGAGAATGGCTTCTTGAGGGGAAAGCTGTAACTCTGTGAGATGATTTCACAGAACACAAAGAAGTTTCTTAGAAAGCTTCTTTCTCTTTGTTATCGGAGGATATTTCCTTTGGCCTCATAGTCTTAGAAGGGATCCGAAATATCTGTTCCCAGATTCCACAGATATAAGGCTAGCAAAGAGATCCACGAAATACAGACGTAGCTTTTAGAGATAAATTAACAGAACACTAAGCAGTTTCTCCAAAAGCTTCTTTCCAGATTTCATCTGAGGATATTTCTTGTTTCACCATAGCCCTCTATGGGCTTCCAAATGTCACTTTGCCAATTCCACAAGAACTGTCTTAGCGAAAGGCTTCTTGAGCGGAAAGCTGTATCTCTCTGAGATGATTTCACAGAACGCAAAGAAGTTTCTCAGAAAGCTTCTTTCTCTTTGTTATCGGAGGATATTTCCTTTGGCCCTATAGTCTTCAAAGGGATCCGAAATATCTGTTCTCAGATTCCACAGAAATAAGGCTAGCAAAGAGATCCACGAAATACAGATGTAACTCTGTGAGATGAATTAACAGAACACTAAGCAGTTTCTCAGAATGCTTCTTTCCAGATTTCATCTGAGGATATTTCCTTTTTCGCCATAGCCCTCTAAGGGCTTCCAAATATCACTTTACCAATTCCACAAGAACTGTCTTAGCGAAAGGCTTCTTGATGCGAAAGCTGTAACTCTGTGAGATGATTTCACAGAACACAAAGAAGTTTCTCAGAAAGCTTCTTTCTCTTTGTGATGGGAGGATATTTTCTTTGGCCCTATAGTCTTCAAAGGGATACGAAATATCTGTTGTCAGATTCCACAGAAATAAGGCTAGCAAAGTGATCCACGAAATACAGATGTAACTCTGTGAGATGAATTAACAGAACACTAAGCAGTTTCTCAGAAAGCTTCTTTCCAGATTTCATCTGAGGATATTTCCTTTTTCACCATAGCCCTCCATGGTCTTCCAAATATCACTTTGCCAATTCCACAAGAACTGTCTTAGCGAAAGGCGTCTTGAGGGGAAAGCTGTAACCTGTGAGATGATTTCACAGAACACAAAGAAGTTTCTCAGAAAGCTTCTTTCTCTTTGTTATCGGAGGATATTTCCTTTGGCCCTAGAGACTTCAACGGGATCCGAAATATCTGTTCTCACATTGCACAGAAATAAGGCTAGCAAAGAGATCCACGAAATACAGATGTAACTCTGTGAGATGAATTAACAGAACACTAAGCAGTTTCTCAGAAAGCTTCTTTCCAGATTTCATCTGAGGATATTTCCTTTTTCACCATAGCCCTCTAAGGGCTTCCAAATATCACTTTGCCAATTCCACAAGAACTGTCTTAGCGAATGGCTTCTTGAGGGGAAAGCTGTAACTCTGTGAGATGATTTCACAGAACACAAAGAAGTTTCTCAGAAAGCTTCTCTCTCTCTGTTCTCGGAGGATATTTCCTTTGGCCCTAGAGTCTTCAAAGGGATCCGATATATCTGTTCTCAGATTCCACAGAAATAAGGCTAGCAAAGAGATCCACGAAATACAGATGTAACTCTGTGAGATGAATTAACAGAACACTAAGCAGTTTCTCAGAATGCTTCTTTCAAGATTTCATCTGAGGATATTTCCTTTTTCGCCATAGCCCTCTATGCGCATCCAAATATCACTTTGCCAATTCCACAAGAACTGTCTTAGCGAAAGGCTTCTTGAGGGGAAAGCTGTAACTCTGTGAGATGATTTCACAGAACACAAAGAAGTTTCTCAGAAAGCTTCTTTCTCTTTGTGATGGGAGGATATTTTCTTTGGCCCTATAGTCTTCTCAGGGATCCGAAATATCTGCTCTCAGATTCCACAGAAATAAGGCTAGCAAAGAGATCCACGAAATACAGATGTAACTCTGTGAGATGAATTAACAGAACACTAAGCAGTTTCTCAGAAAGCTTCTTTCCAGATTTCATCTGAGGATATTTCCTTTTTCAACATAGCCCTCTAGGGGTTTCCAAGTATCACTTTGCCAATTCCACAAGAACTGTCTTAGCGAAAGTCGTCTTGAGGGGTAATCTGCAACCTGTGAGATGATTTTACATAACACAAAGAAGTTTCTCTGAAAGCTTCTTTGTCTTTGTTATCGGAGGATATTTCCTTTGCCCCTTTAGTCTTCAAAGGGATCCGAAATATCTGTTCTCAGATTCCACAAAAATAAGGCTAGCAAAGTGATCCACGAAATACAGATGTAACTCTGTGAGATGAATTAACAGAACACTAAGCAGTTTCTCAGAAAGCTTCTTTCCAGATTTCATCTGAGGATATTTCCTTTTTCACCATAGCCCTCCATGGGCTTCCAAATATCACTTTGACAATTCCACAAGAACTGTCTTAGCGAAAGGCGTCTTGAGGGGAAAGCTGTAACCTGTGAGATGACTTCACAGAACACAAAGAAGTTTCTCAGAAAGCTTCTTTCTCTTTGTGATGGGAGGATATTTCCTTTGGCCCTAGAGACTTCAAAGGGATCCGAAATATCTGTTCTCAGATTCCACAGAAATAAGGCTAGCAAAGAGACTCACGAAATACAGATGTAACTCTGAGATGAAATAACAGAACACTAAGCAGTTTCTCAGAAAGCTTCTTTCCAGATTTCTTCTGAGGATATTTCCTTTTTCACCATATCCCTCTATGGGCTTCCAAATATCACTTTGCGAATTCCACAAGAACTGTCTTAGAGAATGGCTTCTTGAGGGGAAAGCTGTAACTCTGTGAGATGATTTCACAGAACACAAAGAAGTTTCTTAGAAAGCTTCTTTCTCTTTGTTATCGGAGGATATTTCCTTTGGCCTCATAGTCTTAGAAGGGATCCGAAATATCTGTTCCCAGATTCCACAGATATAAGGCTAGCAAAGAGATCCACGAAATACAGACGTAGCTTTTAGAGATAAATTAACAGAACACTAAGCAGTTTCTCCAAAAGCTTCTTTCCAGATTTCATCTGAGGATATTTCTTGTTTCACCATAGCCCTCTATGGGCTTCCAAATGTCACTTTGCCAATTCCACAAGAACTGTCTTAGCGAAAGGCTTCTTGAGCGGAAAGCTGTATCTCTCTGAGATGATTTCACAGAACGCAAAGAAGTTTCTCAGAAAGCTTCTTTCTCTTTGTTATCGGAGGATATTTCCTTTGGCCCTATAGTCTTCAAAGGGATCCGAAATATCTGTTCTCAGATTCCACAGAAATAAGGCTAGCAAAGAGATCCACGAAATACAGATGTAACTCTGTGAGATGAATTAACAGAACACTAAGCAGTTTCTCAGAATGCTTCTTTCCCGATTTCATCTGAGGATATTTCCTTTTTCGCCATAGCCCTCTAAGGGCTTCCAAATATCACTTTACCAATTCCACAAGAACTGTCTTAGCGAAAGGCTTCTTGATGCGAAAGCTGTAACTCTGTGAGATGATTTCACAGAACACAAAGAAGTTTCTCAGAAAGCTTCTTTCTCTTTGTGATGGGAGGATATTTTCTTTGGCCCTATAGTCTTCAAAGGGATACGAAATATCTGTTGTCAGATTCCACAGAAATAAGGCTAGCAAAGTGATCCACGAAATACAGATGTAACTCTGTGAGATGAATTAACAGAACACTAAGCAGTTTCTCAGAAAGCTTCTTTCCAGATTTCATCTGAGGATATTTCCTTTTTCACCATAGCCCTCCATGGTCTTCCAAATATCACTTTGCCAATTCCACAAGAACTGTCTTAGCGAAAGGCGTCTTGAGGGGAAAGCTGTAACCTGTGAGATGATTTCACAGAACACAAAGAAGTTTCTCAGAAAGCTTCTTTCTCTTTGTTATCGGAGGATATTTCCTTTGGCCCTAGAGACTTCAACGGGATCCGAAATATCTGTTCTCACATTGCACAGAAATAAGGCTAGCAAAGAGATCCACGAAATACAGATGTAACTCTGTGAGATGAATTAACAGAACACTAAGCAGTTTCTCAGAAAGCTTCTTTCCAGATTTCATCTGAGGATATTTCCTTTTTCACCATAGCCCTCTAAGGGCTTCCAAATATCACTTTGCCAATTCCACAAGAACTGTCTTAGCGAATGGCTTCTTGAGGGGAAAGCTGTAACTCTGTGAGATGATTTCACAGAACACAAAGAAGTTTCTCAGAAAGCTTCTCTCTCTCTGTTCTCGGAGGATATTTCCTTTGGCCCTAGAGTCTTCAAAGGGATCCGATATATCTGTTCTCAGATTCCACAGAAATAAGGCTAGCAAAGAAATCCACGAAATACAGATGTAACTCTGTGAGATGAATTAACAGAACACTAAGCAGTTTCTCAGAATGCTTCTTTCCAGATTTCATCTGAGGATATTTCCTTTTTCACCATAGCCCTCAATGCGCTTCCAAATATCACTTTGCCAATTCCACAAGAACTGTCTTAGCGAAAGGCTTCTTGAGGGGAAAGCTGGAACTCTGTGAGATGATTTCACAGAACACAAAGAAGTTTCTCAGAAAGCTTCTTTCTCTTTGTGATGGGAGGATATTTTCTTTGGCCCTATAGTCTTCTCAGGGATCGTAAATATCTGTTCTCAGATTCCACAGAAATAAGGCTAGCAAAGAGATCCACGAAATTCAGATGTAACTCTGTGAGATGAATTAACAGAACACTAAGCAATTTCTCAGAAAGCTTCTTTCCAGATTTCATCTGAGGATATTTCCTTTTTCAACATAGCCCTCTAGGGGCTTCCAAGAATCACTTTGCCAGTTCCACAAGAACTGTCTTAGCGAAAGTCGTCTTGAGGGGAAAGCTGTAACCTGTGAGATGATTTTACATAACACAAAGAAGTTTCTCTGAAAGCTTCTTTCTCTTTGTTATCGGAGGATATTTCCTTTGGCCCTATAGTTTTCAAAGGGATCCGAAATATCTGTTCTGAGATTCCACAGAAATAAGGCTAGCAAAGTGATCAACGAAATACAGATGTAACTCTGTGAGATGAATTAACAGAACACTGAGCAGTTTCTCAGAAAGCTTCTTTCCAGATTTCATCTGAGGATATTTCCTTTTTCACCATAGCCCTCCATGGGCTTCCAAATATCACTTTGCCAATTCCACAAGAACTGTCTTAGCGAAAGGCGTCTTGAGGGGAAAGCAGTAACCTGTGAGATGATTTCACAGAACACAAAGAAGTTTCTCAGAAAGCTTCTTTCTCTTTGTGATGGGAGGATATTTCCTTTGGCCCTAGAGACTTCAAAGGGATCCGAAATATCTGTTCTCAGATTCCACAGAAATAAGGCTAGCAAAGAGATCCACGAAATACAGATGTAACTCTGTGAGATGAAATAACAGAACACTAAGCAGTTTCTCAGAAAGCTTCTTTCCAGATTTCATCTGAGGATATTTCCTTTTTCACCATATCCCTCTATGGGCTTCCAAATATCACTTTGCGAATTCCACAAGAACTGTCTTAGCGAATGGTTTCTTGAGGGGAAAGCTGTAACTCTGTGAGATGATTTCACAGAACACAAAGAAGTTTCTCAGAAAGCTTCTTTCTCTTTGTTATCGGAGGATATTTCCTTTGGCCTCATAGTCTTAGAAGGGATCCGAAATATCTGTTCCCAGATTCCACAGATATAAGGCTAGCAAAGAGATCCACGAAATACAGATGTAACTTTGAGAGATGAATTAACAGAACACTAAGCAGTTTCTCAAAAAGCTTCTTTCCAGATTTCATCTGAGGATATTTCTTGTTTCACCATAGCCCTCTATGGGATTCCAAATATCACTTTGCCAATTCCACAAGAACTGTCTTAGCGAAAGGCTTCTTGAGGGGAAAGCTGAATCTCTCTGAGATGATTTCACAGAACACAAAGAAGTTTCTCAGAAAGCTTCTTTCTCTTTGTTATCGGAGGATATTTCCTTTGGCCCTATAGTCTTCAAAGGGATCCGAAATATCTGTTCTCAGATTCCACAGAAATAAGGCTAGCAAAGAGATCCACGAAATACAGATGTAACTCTGTGAGATGAATTAACAGAACACTAAGCAGTTTCTCAGAAAGCTTCTTTCCAGATTTCATCTGAGGATATTTCCTTTTTCACCATAGCCCTCCACGGGCTTCCAAATATCACTTTGCCAATTCCACAAGAACTGTCTTAGCGAAAGGCGTCTTGAGGGGAAAGCTGTAACCTGTGAGATAATTTCACAGAACACAAAGAAGTTTCTCAGAAAGCTTCTTTCTCTTTGTTATCGGAGGATATTTCCTTTGGCCCTATAGTCTTCAAAGGGATCCGAAATATCTGTTCTCCCATTGCACAGAAATAAGGCTAGCAAAGAGATCCACGAAATACAGATGTAACTCTGTGAGATGAATTAACAGAACACTAAGCAGTTTCTCAGAAAGCTTCTTTCCAGATTTCATCTGAGGATATTTCCTTTTTCACCATAGCCCTCTAAGGGTTTCCAAATATCACTTTGCCAATTCTACAGGAACTGTATTAGCGAAAGGCTTCTTGAGGGGAAAGCTGTAACTCTGTGAGATGATTTCACAGAACACAAAGAAGTTTCTCAGAAAGCTTCTCTCTCTCTGTTCCCGGGGGATATTTCCTTTGGCCCTAGAGTCTTCAAAGGGATCCGATATATCTGTTCTCAGATTCCACAGAAATAAGGCTAGCAAAGAGATCCACGAAATACAGATGTAACTCTGTGAGATGAATTAACAGAACACTAAGCAGTTTCTCAGAAAGCTTCTTTCCAGATTTCATCTGAGGATATTTCCTTTTTCACCATAGCCCTCTAAGGGCTTCCAAATATCACTTTGCCCATTCCACAAGAACTGTCTTAGCGAAAGGCGTCTTGAGGGGAAAGCTGTAACTCTGTGAGATGATTTCACAGAACACAAAGAAGTTTCTCAGAAAGCTTCTTTGTCTTTGTTAACGGAGGATATTTCCTTTGGCCCTATAGTCTTCAAAGGGATCCGAAATATCTGTTCTCAGATTCCGCAGAAATAAGGCTAGAAAAGAGATCCACGAAATACAGATGTAACTTTGAGAGATGAATTAACAGAACACTAAGCAGTGTCTCAGAAAGCTTCTTTCCAGATTTCATCTGAGGATATTTCTTGGTTCACCGTAGCCCTCTATGGGCTTCCAAATATCACTTTGCCAATTCCACAAGAACTGTCTTAGCTAAAGGCTTCTTGAGGGGAAAGCTGTAACTCTGTGAGATGATTTCACAGAACACAAAGAAGTTTCTCAGAGAGCTTCTTTCTCTTTGTTATCGGAGGATATTTCCTTGGGCCCTATAGTCTTCAAAGGGATCCGAAATATCTGTTCTCAGATTCCACAGAAATAAGGCTAGCAAAGAGATCCACGAAATACAGATGTAACTCTGTGAGATGAATTAACAGAACACTAAGCAGTTTCTCAGAAAGCTTCTTTCCAGATTTCATCTGAGGATATTTCCTTTTTCACCATAGCCCTCTAAGGGCTTCCAAATATCACTTTGCCAATTCCACAAGAACTGTCTTAGCGAAAGGCTTCTTGAGGGGAAAGCTGTAAATCTGTGAGATGATTTCACAGAACACAAAGAAGTTTCTCAGAAAGCTTCTCTCTCTCTGTTCTCGGAGGATATTTCCTTTGGCCCTAGAGTCTTCAATGGGATCCGATATATCTGTTCTCAGATTCCACAGAAATAAGGCTAGCAAAGAGATCCACGAAATACAGATGTAACTCTGTGAGATGAATTAACAGAACACTAAGCAGTTTCTCAGAATGCTTCTTTCCAGATTTCATCTGAATATATTTCCTTTTTCACCATAGCCCTCTATGCGCTTCCAAATATCACTTTGCCAATTCCACAAGAACTGTCTTAGCGAAAGGCTTCTTGAGGGGAAAGCTGGAACTCTGTGAGATGATTTCACAGAACACAAAGAAGTTTCTCAGAAAGCTTCTTTCTCTTTGTGATGGGAGGATATTTTCTTTGGCCCTATAGTCTTCTCAGGGATCGTAAATATCTGTTCTCAGATTCCACAGAAATAAGGCTAGCAAAGAGATCCACGAAATTCAGATGTAACTCTGTGAGATGAATTAACAGAACACTAAGCAATTTCTCAGAAAGCTTCTTTCCAGATTTCATCTGAGGATATTTCCTTTTTCAACATAGCCCTCTAGGGGCTTCCAAGAATCACTTTGCCAGTTCCACAAGAACTGTCTTAGCGAAAGTCGTCTTGAGGGGAAAGCTGTAACCTGTGAGATGATTTTACATAACACAAAGAAGTTTCTCTGAAAGCTTCTTTCTCTTTGTTATCGAAAGATATTTCCTTTGGCCCTATAGTCTTCAAAGGGATCCGAAATATCTGTTCTGAGATTCCACAGAAATAAGACTAGCAAAGTGATCCACGAAATACAGATGTAACTCTGTGAGATGAATTAACAGAACACTGAGCAGTTTCTCAGAAAGCTTCTTTCCAGATTTCATCTGAGGATATTTCCTTTTTCACCATAGCCCTCCATGGGCTTCCAAATATCACTTTGCCAATTCCACAAGAACTGTCTTAGCGAAAGGCGTCTTGAGGGGAAAGCTGTAACCTATGAGATGATTTCACAGAACACAAAGAAGTTTCTCAGAAAGCTTCTTTCTCTTTGTGATGGGAGGATATTTCCTTTGGCCCTAGAGACTTCAAAGGGATCCGAAATATCTGTTCTCAGATTCCACAGAAATAAGGCTAGCAAAGAGATCCACGAAATACAGATGTAACTCTGTGAGATGAAATAACAGAACACTAAGCAGTTTCTCAGAAAGCTTCTTTCCAGATTTCATCTGAGGATATTTCCTTTTTCACCATATCCCTCTATGGGCTTCCAAATATCACTTTGCCAATTCCACAAGAACTGTCTTAGCGAATGGCTTCTTGAGGGGAAAGCTGTAACTCTGTGAGATGATTTCACAGAACACAAAGAAGTTTCTCAGAAAGCTTCTTTCTCTTTGTTATCGGAGGATATTTCCTTTGGCCTCATAGTCTTAGAAGGGATCCGAAATATCTGTTCCCAGATTCCACAGATATAAGGCTAGCAAAGCGATCCACGAAATACAGATGTAAATTTGAGAGATGAATTAACAGAACACTAAGCAGTTTCTCAAAAAGCTTCTTTCCAGATTTCATCTGAGGATATTTCTTGTTTCACCATAGCCCTCTATGGGATTCCAAATATCACTTTGCCAATTCCACAAGAACTGTCTTAGCGAAAGGCTTCTTGAGGGGAAAGCTGAATCTCTCTGAGATGATTTCACAGAACACAAAGAAGTTTCTCAGAAAGCTTCTTTCTCTTTGTTATCGGAGGATATTTCCTTTGGCCCTATAGTCTTCAAAGGGATCCGAAATATCTGTTGTCAGATTCCACAGAAATAAGGCTAGCAAAGAGATCCACGAAATACAGATGTAACTCTGTGAGATGAATTAACAGAACACTAAGCAGTTTCTCAGAAAGCTTCTTTCCAGATTTCATCTGAGGATATTTCCTTTTTCACCATAGCCCTCCATGGTCTTCCAAATATCACTTTGCCAATTCCACAAGAACTGTCTTAGCGAAAGGCGTCTTGAGGGGAAAGCTGTAACCTGTGAGATGATTTCACAGAACACAAAGAAGTTTCTCAGAAAGCTTCTTTCTCTTTGTTATCGGAGGATATTTCCTTTGGCCCTAGAGACTTCAACGGGATCCGAAATATCTGTTCTCACATTGCACAGAAATAAGTCTAGCAAAGAGATCCACGAAATACAGATGTAACTCTGTGAGATGAATTAACAGAACACTAAGCAGTTTCTCAGAAAGCTTCTTTCCAGATTTCATCTGAGGATATTTCCTTTTTCACCATAGCCCTCTAAGGGCTTCCAAATATCACTTTGCCAATTCCACAAGAACTGTCTTAGCGAATGGCTTCTTGAGGGGAAAGCTGTAACTCTGTGAGATGATTTCACAGAACACAAAGAAGTTTCTCAGAAAGCTTCTCTCTCTCTGTTCTCGGAGGATATTTCCTTTGGCCCTAGAGTCTTCAAAGGGATCCGATATATCTGTTCTCAGATTCCACAGAAATAAGGCTAGCAAAGAAATCCACGAAATACAGATGTAACTCTGTGAGATGAATTAACAGAACACTAAGCAGTTTCTCAGAATGCTTCTTTCCAGATTTCATCTGAGGATATTTCCTTTTTCACCATAGCCCTCAATGCGCTTCCAAATATCACTTTGCCAATTCCACAAGAACTGTCTTAGCGAAAGGCTTCTTGAGGGGAAAGCTGGAACTCTGTGAGATGATTTCACAGAACACAAAGAAGTTTCTCAGAAAGCTTCTTTCTCTTTGTGATGGGAGGATATTTTCTTTGGCCCTATAGTCTTCTCAGGGATCGTAAATATCTGTTCTCAGATTCCACAGAAATAAGGCTAGCAAAGAGATCCACGAAATTCAGATGTAACTCTGTGAGATGAATTAACAGAACACTAAGCAATTTCTCAGAAAGCTTCTTTCCAGATTTCATCTGAGGATATTTCCTTTTTCAACATAGCCCTCTAGGGGCTTCCAAGAATCACTTTGCCAGTTCCACAAGAACTGTCTTAGCGAAAGTCGTCTTGAGGGGAAAGCTGTAACCTGTGAGATGATTTTACATAACACAAAGAAGTTTCTCTGAAAGCTTCTTTCTCTTTGTTATCGGAGGATATTTCCTTTGGCCCTATAGTTTTCAAAGGGATCCGAAATATCTGTTCTGAGATTCCACAGAAATAAGGCTAGCAAAGTGATCAACGAAATACAGATGTAACTCTGTGAGATGAATTAACAGAACACTGAGCAGTTTCTCAGAAAGCTTCTTTCCAGATTTCATCTGAGGATATTTCCTTTTTCACCATAGCCCTCCATGGGCTTCCAAATATCACTTTGCCAATTCCACAAGAACTGTCTTAGCGAAAGGCGTCTTGAGGGGAAAGCTGTAACCTGTGAGATGATTTCACAGAACACAAAGAAGTTTCTCAGAAAGCTTCTTTCTCTTTGTGATGGGAGGATATTTCCTTTGGCCCTAGAGACTTCAAAGGGATCCGAAATATCTGTTCTCAGATTCCACAGAAATAAGGCTAGCAAAGAGATCCACGAAATACAGATGTAACTCTGTGAGATGAAATAACAGAACACTAAGCAGTTTCTCAGAAAGCTTCTTTCCAGATTTCATCTGAGGATATTTCCTTTTTCACCATATCCCTCTATGGGCTTCCAAATATCACTTTGCGAAATCCACAAGAACTGTCTTAGCGAATGGTTTCTTGAGGGGAAAGCTGTAACTCTGTGAGATGATTTCACAGAACACAAAGAAGTTTCTCAGAAAGCTTCTTTCTCTTTGTTATCGGAGGATATTTCCTTTGGCCTCATAGTCTTAGAAGGGATCCGAAATATCTGTTCCCAGATTCCACAGATATAAGGCTAGCAAAGAGATCCACGAAATACAGATGTAACTTTGAGAGATGAATTAACAGAACACTAAGCAGTTTCTCAAAAAGCTTCTTTCCAGATTTCATCTGAGGATATTTCTTGTTTCACCATAGCCCTCTATGGGATTCCAAATATCACTTTGCCAATTCCACAAGAACTGTCTTAGCGAAAGGCTTCTTGAGGGGAAAGCTGAATCTCTCTGAGATGATTTCACAGAACACAAAGAAGTTTCTCAGAAAGCTTCTTTCTCTTTGTTATCGGAGGATATTTCCTTTGGCCCTATAGTCTTCAAAGGGATCCGAAATATCTGTTCTCAGATTCCACAGAAATAAGGCTAGCAAAGAGATCCACGAAATACAGATGTAACTCTGTGAGATGAATTAACAGAACACTAAGCAGTTTCTCAGAAAGCTTCTTTCCAGATTTCATCTGAGGATATTTCCTTTTTCACCATAGCCCTCCACGGGCTTCCAAATATCACTTTGCCAATTCCACAAGAACTGTCTTAGCGAAAGGCGTCTTGAGGGGAAAGCTGTAACCTGTGAGATAATTTCACAGAACACAAAGAAGTTTCTCAGAAAGCTTCTTTCTCTTTGTTATCGGAGGATATTTCCTTTGGCCCTATAGTCTTCAAAGGGATCCGAAATATCTGTTCTCACATTGCACAGAAATAAGGCTAGCAAAGAGATCCACGAAATACAGATGTAACTCTGTGAGATGAATTAACAGAACACTAAGCAGTTTCTCAGAAAGCTTCTTTCCAGATTTCATCTGAGGATATTTCCTTTTTCACCATAGCCCTCTAAGGGTTTCCAAATATCACTTTGCCAATTCTACAGGAACTGTATTAGCGAAAGGCTTCTTGAGGGGAAAGCTGTAACTCTGTGAGATGATTTCACAGAACACAAAGAAGTTTCTCAGAAAGCTTCTCTCTCTCTGTTCCCGGGGGATATTTCCTTTGACCCTAGAGTCTTCAAAGGGATCCGATATATCTGTTCTCAGATTCCACAGAAATAAGGCTAGCAAAGAGATCCACGAAATACAGATGTAACTCTGTGAGATGAATTAACAGAACACTAAGCAGTTTCTCAGAAAGCTTCTTTCCAGATTTCATCTGAGGATATTTCCTTTTTCACCATAGCCCTCTAAGGGCTTCCAAATATCACTTTGCCCATTCCACAAGAACTGTCTTAGCGAAAGGCGTCTTGAGGGGAAAGCTGTAACTCTGTGAGATGATTTCACAGAACACAAAGAAGTTTCTCAGAAAGCTTCTTTGTCTTTGTTAACGGAGGATATTTCCTTTGGCCCTATAGTCTTCAAAGGGATCCGAAATATCTGTTCTCAGATTCCGCAGAAATAAGGCTAGAAAAGAGATCCACGAAATACAGATGTAACTTTGAGAGATGAATTAACAGAACACTAAGCAGTGTCTCAGAAAGCTTCTTTCCAGATTTCATCTGAGGATATTTCTTGGTTCACCGTAGCCCTCTATGGGCTTCCAAATATCACTTTGCCAATTCCACAAGAACTATCTTAGCTAAAGGCTTCTTGAGGGGAAAGCTGTAACTCTGGGAGATGATTTCACAGAACACAAAGAAGTTTCTCAGAGAGCTTCTTTCTCTTTGTTATCGGAGGATATTTCCTTGGGCCCTATAGTCTTCAAAGGGATCCGAAATATCTGTTCTCAGATTCCACAGAAATAAGGCTAGCAAAGAGATCCACGAAATACAGATGTAACTCTGTGAGATGAATTAACAGAACACTAAGCAGTTTCTCAGAAAGCTTCTTTCCAGATTTCATCTGAGGATATTTCCTTTTTCACCATAGCCCTCTAAGGGCTTCCAAATATCACTTTGCCAATTCCACAAGAACTGTCTTAGCGAAAGGCTTCTTGAGGGGAAAGCTGTAAATCTGTGAGATGATTTCACAGAACACAAAGAAGTTTCTCAGAAAGCTTCTCTCTCTCTGTTCTCGGAGGATATTTCCTTTGGCCCTAGAGTCTTCAATGGGATCCGATATATCTGTTCTCAGATTCCACAGAAATAAGGCTAGCAAAGAGATCCACGAAATACAGATGTAACTCTGTGAGATGAATTAACAGAACACTAAGCAGTTTCTCAGAATGCTTCTTTCCAGATTTCATCTGAATATATTTCCTTTTTCACCATAGCCCTCTATGCGCTTCCAAATATCACTTTGCCAATTCCACAAGAACTGTCTTAGCGAAAGGCTTCTTGAGGGGAAAGCTGGAACTCTGTGAGATGATTTCACAGAACACAAAGAAGTTTCTCAGAAAGCTTCTTTCTCTTTGTGATGGGAGGATATTTTCTTTGGCCCTATAGTCTTCTCAGGGATCGTAAATATCTGTTCTCAGATTCCACAGAAATAAGGCTAGCAAAGAGATCCACGAAATTCAGATGTAACTCTGTGAGATGAATTAACAGAACACTAAGCAATTTCTCAGAAAGCTTCTTTCCAGATTTCATCTGAGGATATTTCCTTTTTCAACATAGCCCTCTAGGGGCTTCCAAGAATCACTTTGCCAGTTCCACAAGAACTGTCTTAGCGAAAGTCGTCTTGAGGGGAAAGCTGTAACCTGTGAGATGATTTTACATAACACAAAGAAGTTTCTCTGAAAGCTTCTTTCTCTTTGTTATCGAAAGATATTTCCTTTGGCCCTATAGTCTTCAAAGGGATCCGAAATATCTGTTCTGAGATTCCACAGAAATAAGACTAGCAAAGTGATCCACGAAATACAGATGTAACTCTGTGAGATGAATTAACAGAACACTGAGCAGTTTCTCAGAAAGCTTCTTTCCAGATTTCATCTGAGGATATTTCCTTTTTCACCATAGCCCTCCATGGGCTTCCAAATATCACTTTGCCAATTCCACAAGAACTGTCTTAGCGAAAGGCGTCTTGAGGGGAAAGCTGTAACCTATGAGATGATTTCACAGAACACAAAGAAGTTTCTCAGAAAGCTTCTTTCTCTTTGTGATGGGAGGATATTTCCTTTGGCCCTAGAGACTTCAAAGGGATCCGAAATATCTGTTCTCAGATTCCACAGAAATAAGGCTAGCAAAGAGATCCACGAAATACAGATGTAACTCTGTGAGATGAAATAACAGAACACTAAGCAGTTTCTCAGAAAGCTTCTTTCCAGATTTCATCTGAGGATATTTCCTTTTTCACCATATCCCTCTATGGGCTTCCAAATATCACTTTGCCAATTCCACAAGAACTGTCTTAGCGAATGGCTTCTTGAGGGGAAAGCTGTAACTCTGTGAGATGATTTCACAGAACACAAAGAAGTTTCTCAGAAAGCTTCTTTCTCTTTGTTATCGGAGGATATTTCCTTTGGCCTCATAGTCTTAGAAGGGATCCGAAATATCTGTTCCCAGATTCCACAGATATAAGGCTAGCAAAGCGATCCACGAAATACAGATGTAACTTTGAGAGATGAATTAACAGAACACTAAGCAGTTTCTCAAAAAGCTTCTTTCCAGATTTCATCTGAGGATATTTCTTGTTTCACCATAGCCCTCTATGGGATTCCAAATATCACTTTGCCAATTCCACAAGAACTGTCTTAGCGAAAGGCTTCTTGAGGGGAAAGCTGAATCTCTCTGAGATGATTTCACAGAACACAAAGAAGTTTCTCAGAAAGCTTCTTTCTCTTTGTTATCGGAGGATATTTCCTTTGGCCCTATAGTCTTCAAAGGGATCCGAAATATCTGTTGTCAGATTCCACAGAAATAAGGCTAGCAAAGAGATCCACGAAATACAGATGTAACTCTGTGAGATGAATTAACAGAACACTAAGCAGTTTCTCAGAATGCTTCTTTCCAGATTTCATCTGAATATATTTCCTTTTTCACCATAGCCCTCTATGCGCTTCCAAATATCACTTTGCCAATTCCACAAGAACTGTCTTAGCGAAAGGCTTCTTGAGGGGAAAGCTGGAACTCTGTGAGATGATTTCACAGAACACAAAGAAGTTTCTCAGAAAGCTTCTTTCTCTTTGTGATGGGAGGATATTTTCTTTGGCCCTATAGTCTTCTCAGGGATCGTAAATATCTGTTCTCAGATTCCACAGAAATAAGGCTAGCAAAGAGATCCACGAAATTCAGATGTAACTCTGTGAGATGAATTAACAGAACACTAAGCAATTTCTCAGAAAGCTTCTTTCCAGATTTCATCTGAGGATATTTCCTTTTTCAACATAGCCCTCTAGGGGCTTCCAAGAATCACTTTGCCAGTTCCACAAGAACTGTCTTAGCGAAAGTCGTCTTGAGGGGAAAGCTGTAACCTGTGAGATGATTTTACATAACACAAAGAAGTTTCTCTGAAAGCTTCTTTCTCTTTGTTATCGAAAGATATTTCCTTTGGCCCTATAGTCTTCAAAGGGATCCGAAATATCTGTTCTGAGATTCCACAGAAATAAGACTAGCAAAGTGATCCACGAAATACAGATGTAACTCTGTGAGATGAATTAACAGAACACTGAGCAGTTTCTCAGAAAGCTTCTTTCCAGATTTCATCTGAGGATATTTCCTTTTTCACCATAGCCCTCCATGGGCTTCCAAATATCACTTTGCCAATTCCACAAGAACTGTCTTAGCGAAAGGCGTCTTGAGGGGAAAGCTGTAACCTATGAGATGATTTCACAGAACACAAAGAAGTTTCTCAGAAAGCTTCTTTCTCTTTGTTATCAGAGGATATTTCCTTTGGCCCTAGAGACTTCAAAGGGATCCGAAATATCTGTTCTCAGATTCCACAGAAATAAGGCTAGCAAAGAGATCCACGAAATACAGATGTAACTCTGTGAGATGAAATAACAGAACACTAAGCAGTTTCTCAAAAAGCTTCTTTCCAGATTTCATCTGAGGATATTTCCTTTTTCACCATATCCCTCTATGGGCTTCCAAATATCACTTTGCCAATTCCACAAGAACTGTCTTAGCGAATGGCTTCTTGAGGGGTAAGCTGTAACTCTGTGAGATGATTTCACAGAACACAAAGAAGTTTCTCAGAAAGCTTCTTTCTCTTTGTTATCGGAGGATATTTCCTTTGGCCTCATAGTCTTAGAAGGGATCCGAAATATCTGTTCCCAGATTCCACAGATATAAGGCTAGCAAAGCGATCCACGAAATACAGATGTAACTTTGAGAGATGAATTAACAGAACACTAAGCAGTTTCTCAAAAAGCTTCTTTCCAGATTTCATCTGAGGATATTTCTTGTTTCACCATAGCCCTCTATGGGATTCCAAATATCACTTTGCCAATTCCACAAGAACTGTCTTAGCGAAAGGCTTCTTGAGGGGAAAGCTGAATCTCTCTGAGATGATTTCACAGAACACAAAGAAGTTTCTCAGAAAGCTTCTTTCTCTTTGTTATCGGAGGATATTTCCTTTGGCCCTATAGTCTTCAAAGGGATCCGAAATATCTGTTGTCAGATTCCACAGAAATAAGGCTAGCAAAGAGATCCACGAAATACAGATGTAACTCTGTGAGATGAATTAACAGAACACTAAGCAGTTTCTCAGAATGCTTCTTTCCAGATTTCATCTGAGGATATTTCCTTTTTCACCATAGCCCTCTATGCGCTTCCAAATATCACTTTGCCAATTCCACAAGAACTGTCTTAGCGAAAGGCTTCTTGAGGCGAAAGCTGTAACTCTGTGAGATGATTTCACAGAACACAAAGAAGTTTCTCAGAAAGCTTCTTTCTCTTTGTGATGGGAGGATATTTTCTTTTGCCCTATAGTCTTTTCAGGGATCCGAAATATCTGTTCTCAGATTCCACAGAAATAAGGCTAGCAAAGAGATCCACGAAATACAGATGTAACTCTGTGAGATGAATTAACAGAACACTAAGCAGTTTCTCAGAAAGCTTCTTTCCAGATTTCATCTGAGGATATTTCCTTTTTCACCATAGCCCTCCACGGGCTTCCAAATATCACTTTGCCAATTCCACAAGAACTGTCTTAGCGAAAGGCGTCTTGAGGGGAAAGCTGTAACCTGTGAGATAATTTCACAGAACACAAAGAAGTTTCTCAGAAAGCTTCTTTCTCTTTGTTATCGGAGGATATTTCCTTTGGCCCTATAGTCTTCAAAGGGATCCGAAATATCTGTTCTCACATTGCACAGAAATAAGGCTAGCAAAGAGATCCACGAAATACAGATGTAACTCTGTGAGATGAATTAACAGAACACTAAGCAGTTTCTCAGAAAGCTTCTTTCCAGATTTCATCTGAGGATATTTCCTTTTTCACCATAGCCCTCTAAGGGTTTCCAAATATCACTTTGCCAATTCCACAGGAACTGTATTAGCGAAAGGCTTCTTGAGGGGAAAGCTGTAACTCTGTGAGATGATTTCACAGAACACAAAGAAGTTTCTCAGAAAGCTTCTCTCTCTCTGTTCTCGGGGGATTTTTCCTTTGGCCCTAGAGTCTTCAAACGGATCCGATATATCTGTTCTCAGATTCCACAGAAATAAGGCTAGCAAAGAGATCCATGAAATACAGATGTAACTCTGTGAGATGAATTAACAGAACACTAAGCAGTTTCTCAGAAAGCTTCTTTCCAGATTTCATCTGAGGATATTTCCTTTTTCACCATAGCCCTCTAAGGGCTTCCAAATATCACTTTGCCAATTCCACAAGAACTGTCTTAGCGAAAGGCGTCTTGAGGGGAAAGCTGTAACTCTGTGAGATGATTTCACAGAACACAAAGAAGTTTCTCAGAAAGCTTCTTTGTCTTTGTTAACGGAGGATATTTCCTTTGGCCCTATAGTCTTCAAAGGGATCCGAAATATCTGTTCTCAGATTCCGCAGAAATAAGGCTAGAAAAGAGATCCACGAAATACAGATGTAACTTTGAGAGATGAATTAACAGAACACTAAGCAGTTTCTCAGAAAGCTTCTTTCCAGATTTCATCTGAGGATATTTCTTGGTTCACCGTAGCCCTCTATGGGCTTCCAAATATCACTTTGCCAATTCCACAAGAACTGTCTTAGCGAAAGGCTTCTTGAGGGGAAAGCTGTAACTCTGTGAGGTGATTTCACAGAACACAAAGAAGTTTCTCAGAAAGCTTCTTTCTCTTTGTTATCGGAGGATATTTCCTTGGGCCCTATAGTCTTCAAAGGGATCCGAAATATCTGTTCTCAGATTCCACAGAAATAAGGCTAGCAAAGAGATCCACGAAATACAGATGTAACTCTGTGAGATGAATTAACAGAACACTAAGCAGTTTCTCAGAATGCTTCTTTCCAGATTTCATCTGAGGATATTTCCTTTTTCATCATAGCCCTCTATGCGCTTCCTAATATCACTTTGCCAATTCAACCAGAACTGTCTTAGCGAAAGGCTTCTTGAGGGGAAAGCTGTAACTCTGTGAGATGATTTCACAGAACACAAAGAAGTTTCTCAGAAAGCTTCTTTCTCTTTGTGATCTGAGGATATTTTCTTTGGCCCTATAGTCTTCTCAGGGATCCGAAATATCTGTTCTCAGATTCCACAGAAATAAGGCTAGCAAAGAGATCCACGAAATACAGATGTAACTCTGTGAGATGAATTAACAGAACACTAAGCAGTTTCTCAGAAAGCTTCTTTCCAGATTTCATCTGAGGATATTTCCTTTTTCAACGTAGCCCTCTAGGGGCTTCCAAGAATCACTTTGCCAGTTCCACAAGAACTGTCTTAGCGAAAGTCGTCTTGAGGGGAAAGCTGTAACCTGTGAGATGATTTTACATAACACTAAGAAGTTTCTCTGAAAGCTTCTTTCTCTTTGTTATCGGAGGATATTTCCTTTGGCCCTATAGCCTTCAAAGGGATCCTAAATATCTGTTCTCAGATTCCACAGAAATAAGGCTAGCAAAGAGATCCACGAAATACAGATGTAACTCTGTGAGATGAATTAACAGAACACTAAGCAGTTTCTCAGAAAGCTTCTTTCCAGATTTCATCTGAGGATATTTCCTTTTTCACCATATCCCTCTATGGGCTTCCAAATATCACTTTGCCAATTCCACAAGAACTGTCTTAGCGAATGGCTTCTTGAGGGGAAAGCTGTAACTCTGTGAGATGATTTCACAGAACACAAAGAAGTTTCTCAGAAAGCTTCTTTCTCTTTGTTATCGGAGGATATTTCCTTTGGACCTATAGTCTTCTATGGGATCCGAAATATCTGTTTTCAGATTCCACAGAAATAAGGCTAGCAAAGAGATCCACGAAATACAGATGTAATTCTGTGAGATGAATTAACAGAACACTAAGCAGTTTCTCAGAAACCTTCTTTCCACATTTCATCTGAGGATATTTCGTTTTTCACCATAGACCTCTAAGGGCTTCCAAATATCACTTGCGCAATTCCACAAGAACTGTCCTAGAGAAAGGCTTCTTGAGGGGAAAGCTGTATCTCTGTGAGATGATTTCACAGAACACAAAGAAGTTTCTCAGAAAGCTTCTTTCTCTTTGTTATCGGAGGATATTTCCTTTGGCCCTATAGTCTTCAAAGGGAAACGAAATATCTGTTCTCAGATTCCACAATAATAAGATTGGCAAAGAGATCCACGAAATACAGATGTAACTCTGTGAGATGAATTAACAGAACACTAAGCAGTTTCTCAGAAAGCTTCTTTCCAGATTTTATCTGAGGATATTTCCTTTTTCACAATAGACCTCTATGGGCTTCCAAATATCACTTTGCCAATTCCACAAGAACTGTCGTAGAGAAAGGCTTCTTGAGGGGAAAGGTGTAACTCTGTGAGATGATCTCACAGAACACAAAGAAGTTTATCGGAAAGCTTCTTTCTCTTTGTTATCGGAGGATATTTCCTTTGGACCTATAGTCTTCAAAGGGATCCGAAATATCTGTTCTCAGATTCCACAGAAATAAGGCTAGCAAAGAGATCCACGAAATACAGATGCAACACTGTGAGATGAATTAACAGAACACTAAGCAGTTTCTCAGAAAGCTTCTTTCCAGATTTCATCTGAGGATATTTCCTTTTTCACCATAGACCTCTATGGTCTTCCAAATATCACTTTGCCAATTCCACAAGAACTGTCTTAGCGAAAGGCTTCTTGAGGGGAAAGCTGTAACTCTGTGAGATGATTTCACAGAACACAAAGAAGTTTCTCAGAAAGCTTCTTTCTCGTTGTTATCGGAGGATATTTCCTTTGGCCCTATAGTCTTCAAAAGGAACCGAAATATCTGTTCTCAGATTCCACAGAAATAAGGCTAGCAAAGAGATCCACGAAATTCATATGTAACTCTGTGAGATGAATTAACAGAACACTAAGCAGTTACTCAGAAACTTCTTTCCAGATTTCATCTGAGGATATTTCCTTTTTCAGCATAGCCCTCTTTGGGCTTCCAAATATCACTTTGCCAATTCCACAACAACTGTCTTAGCGAAAGGCTTCTGGAGGGGAAAGCTGTAACTCTGTGAGATGATTTCACAGAACACAAAGAAGTTTCTCAGAAAGCTTCTTTCTCTTTGTTATCGGAGGATATTTCCTTTGGCCCTATAGTCTTCAAAGGGAAACGAAATATCTGTTCTCAGATTCCACAATAATAAGATTGGCAAAGAGATCCACGAAATACACATGTAACTCTGTGAGATGAATTAACAGAACACTAAGCAGTTTCTCAGAAAGCTTCTTTCCAGATTTCATCTGAGGATATTTCCTTTTTCACCATAGACCTCTATGGGCTTTCAAATATCACTTTCCCAATTCCACAAGAACTGTCCTAGAGAAAGGCTTCTTGAGGGGAAAGGTGTAACTCTGTGAGACGATCTCACAGAACACAAAGAAGTTTATCGGAAAGCTTCTTTCTCTTTGTTATCGGAGGATATTTCCTTTGGCCCTATAGTCTTCAAAGGGATCCGAAATATCTGTTCTCAGATTCCACAGAAATAAGGCTAGCAAAGAGATCCACGAAATACAGATGTAACTCTCTTAGATGAATTAACAGAACACTAAGCAGTTTCTCAGAAAGCTTCTTTCCAGATTTCATCTGAGGATATTTCCTTTTTCACCATAGACCTCTATGGGCTTCCAAATATCACTTTGCCAATTCCACAAGAACTGTCTTAGCGAAAGGCTTCTTGAGAGGAAAGCTGTAACTCTGTGAGATGATTTCACAGAACACAAAGAAGTTTCTCAGAAAGCTTCTTTCTCTTTGTTATCGGAGGATATTTCCTTTGGCCCTATTGTCTTAAAAGGGAACCGAAATATCTGTTCTCAGATTCCACAGAAATAAGGCTAGCAAAGAGATCCACGAAATACAGATGTAACTCTGTGAGATGAATTAACAGAACACTAAGTAGTTTCTCAGAAAGCTTCTTTCCAGATTTCATCTGAGGATATTTCCTTTTTCATCATAGCCCTCTATGCGCTTCCCAATATCACTTTGCCAATTCCACAAGAACTGTCTTAGCGAATGTCTTCTTGAGGGGAAAGCTGTAACTCTGTGAGATGATTTCACATAACACAAAGAAGTTTCTCAGAAAGCTTCTTTCTCTTTGTTATCGGAGGATATTTCCTTTGGCCCTATAGTCTTCTAAGGGATCCGAAATATCTGTTCTCAGATTCCACAGAAATAAGGCTAGCAAAGTGATCCACGAAATACAGATGTAACTTTTAGAGATGAATTAACAGAACACTAAGCAGTTTCTCAGAAAGCTTCTTCCCAGATTTCATCTGAGGATATTTCCTTTTTCACCATAGCCCTCCATGGGCTTCAAAATATCACTTTGCCAATTCCAAAGGAACTGTCTTAGCGAAAGGCGTCTTGAGGGGAAAGCTGTAACCTGTGAGATGATTTCACAGAACACAAAGAAGTTTCTCAGAAAGCTTCTTTCTCTTTGTTATCGGAAGATATTTCCTTTGGCCCTAGAGACTTCAAAGGGATCCGAAATATCTGTTCTCAGATTGCACAGAAATAAGGCTAGCAAAGAGATCCACGAAATACAGATGTAACTCTGTGAGATGAATTAACAGAACACTAAGCAGTTTCTCAGAAAGCTTCTTTCCAGTTTTCATCTGAGGATATTTCCTTTTTCACCATATCCCTCTATGGGCTTCCAAATATCACTTTGCGAATTCCACAAGAACTGTCTTAGCGAATGGCTTCTTGAGGGGAAAGCTGTAACTCTGGGAGATGATTTCACAGAACACAAAGAAGTTTCTCATAAACCTTCTTTCTGTTTGTTATCGGAGGACATATCCTTTGGCCTCATAGTCTTAGAAGTGATCCGAAATATCTGTTCCCAGATTCCACAGATATAAGGCTAGCAAAGAGATCCACGAAATACAGATGTAAAATTGAGAGATGAATTAACAGAACACTAAGCAGTTTCTCAGAAAGCTTCTTTCCAGATTTCATCTGAGGATATTTCTTTTTTCACCATAGCTCTCTAAGGGCTTCCAAATATCACTTTGCCAATTCCACAAAAACTCTCTTAGCGAAAGGCTTCTAGAGGGGAAAGCTGTAACTAGGTGAGATGATTTCACAGAACACAAAGAAGTTTCTCAGAAAGCTTCTTTGTCTTTGTTAACGGAGGATATTTCCTTTGGCCCTATAGTCTTCAAAGGGATCCGAAATATCTGTTCTCAGATTCCGCAGAAATAAGGCTAGCAAAGAGATCAACGCAATACAGATGTAACTCTGTGAGATGAATTAACAGAACACTAAGCAGTTTCTCAGAATGCTTCTTTCCAGATTTCATCTGAGGATATTTCCTTTTTCACCATAGCCCTCTATGCGCTTCCAAATATCACTTTGCCAATTCCACAAGAACTGTTTTAGCGAAAGGCTTCTTGAGTTGAAAGCTGTAACTCTGTGAGATGATTTCACAGAACACAAAGAAGTTTCTCAGAAACCTTCTTTCTCTTTGTGATGGGAGGATATTTTCTTTGGCCCTATAGTCTTCTCAGGGATCCGAAATATCTGTTCTCAGATTCCACAGAAATAAGGCTAGCAAAGAGATCCACGAAATACAGATGTAACTCTGTGAGATGAATTAACAGAACACTAAGCAGTTTCTCAGAAAGCTTCTTTCCAGATTTCATCTGAGGATATTTCCTTTTTCAACATAGCCCTCTAGGGGCTTCCAAGTATCACTTTGCCAGTTCCACAAGAACTGTCTTAGCGAAAGTCGTCTTGAGGGGAAAGCTGTAACCTGTGAAATGATTTTACATAACACAAAGAAGTTTCTCTGAAAGCTTCTTTCTCTTTGTTATCGGAGGATATTTCCTTTGGCCCTATAGTCTTCAAAGGGATCCGAAATATCTGTTCTCAGATTCCACAGAAATAAGGCTAGCAAAGTGATCCACGAAATACAGATGTAACTTTTAGAGATGAATTAACAGAACACTAAGCAGTTTCTCAGAAAGCTTCTTCCCAGATTTCATCTGAGGATATTTCCTTTTTCACCTTAGCCCTCCATGGGCTTCAAAATATCACTTTGCCAATTCCAAAGGAACTGTCTTAGCGAAAGGCGTCTTGAGGGGAAAGCTGTAACCTGTGAGATGAATTCACAGAACACAAAGAAGTTTCTCAGAAAGCTTCTTTCTCTTTGTTATCGGAAGATATTTCCTTTGGCCCTAGAGACTTCAAAGGGATCCGAAATATCTGTTCTCAGATTCCACAGAAATAAGGCTAGCAAAGAGATTCACGAAATACAGATGTAACTCTGTGAGATGAATTAACACAACACTAAGCAGTTTCTCAGAAAGCTTCTTTCCAGTTTTCATCTGAGGATATTTCCTTTTTCACCATATCCCTCTATGGGCTTCCAAATATCACTTTGCGAATTCCACAAGAACTGTCTTAGCGAATGGCTTCTTGAGGGGAAAGCTGTAACTCTGTGAGATGATTTCACAGAACACAAAGAAGTTTCTCATAAACCTTCTTTCTGTTTGTTATCGGAGGACATATCCTTTGGCCTCATAGTCTTAGAAGGGATCCGAAATATCTGTTCCCAGATTCCACAGATATAAGGCTAGCAAAGAGATCCACGAAATACAAATGTAAAATTGAGAGATGAATTAACAGAACACTAAGCAGTTTCTCAGAAAGCTTCTTTCCAGATTTCATCTGAGGATATTTCTTGTTTCACCATAGCTCTCTATGGGCTTCCAAATATCACTTTGCCAATTCCACAAGAACTCTCTTAGCGAAAGGCTTCTAGAGGGGAAAGCTGTAACTCTGTGAGATGATTTCACAGAACACAAAGAAGTTTCTCAGAAAGCTTCTTTGTCTTTGTTAACGGAGGATATTTCCTTTGGCCCTATAGTCTTCTAAGGGATCCGAAATATCTGTTCTCAGATTCCACAGAAATAAGGCTAGCAAAGTGATCCACGAAATACAGATGTAACTTTTAGAGATGAATTAACAGAACACTAAGCAGTTTCTCAGAAAGCTTCTTCCCAGATTTCATCTGAGGATATTTCCTTTTTCACCATAGCCCTCCATGGGCTTCAAAATATCACTTTGCCAATTCCAAAGGAACTGTCTTAGCGAAAGGCGTCTTGAGGGGAAAGCTGTAACCTGTGAGATGATTTCACAGAACACAAAGAAGTTTCTCAGAAAGCTTCTTTCTCTTTGTTATCGGAAGATATTTCCTTTGGCCCTAGAGACTTCAAAGGGATCCGAAATATCTGTTCTCAGATTGCACAGAAATAAGGCTAGCAAAGAGATCCACGAAATACAGATGTAACTCTGTGAGATGAATTAACAGAACACTAAGCAGTTTCTCAGAAAGCTTCTTTCCAGTTTTCATCTGAGGATATTTCCTTTTTCACCATATCCCTCTATGGGCTTCCAAATATCACTTTGCGAATTCCACAAGAACTGTCTTAGCGAATGGCTTCTTGAGGGGAAAGCTGTAACTCTGGGAGATGATTTCACAGAACACAAAGAAGTTTCTCATAAACCTTCTTTCTGTTTGTTATCGGAGGACATATCCTTTGGCCTCATAGTCTTAGAAGTGATCCGAAATATCTGTTCCCAGATTCCACAGATATAAGGCTAGCAAAGAGATCCACGAAATACAGATGTAAAATTGAGAGATGAATTAACAGAACACTAAGCAGTTTCTCAGAAAGCTTCTTTCCAGATTTCATCTGAGGATATTTCTTTTTTCACCATAGCTCTCTAAGGGCTTCCAAATATCACTTTGCCAATTCCACAAAAACTCTCTTAGCGAAAGGCTTCTAGAGGGGAAAGCTGTAACTAGGTGAGATGATTTCACAGAACACAAAGAAGTTTCTCAGAAAGCTTCTTTGTCTTTGTTAACGGAGGATATTTCCTTTGGCCCTATAGTCTTCAAAGGGATCCGAAATATCTGTTCTCAGATTCCGCAGAAATAAGGCTAGCAAAGAGATCAACGCAATACAGATGTAACTCTGTGAGATGAATTAACAGAACACTAAGCAGTTTCTCAGAATGCTTCTTTCCAGATTTCATCTGAGGATATTTCCTTTTTCACCATAGCCCTCTATGCGCTTCCAAATATCACTTTGCCAATTCCACAAGAACTGTTTTAGCGAAAGGCTTCTTGAGTTGAAAGCTGTAACTCTGTGAGATGATTTCACAGAACACAAAGAAGTTTCTCAGAAACCTTCTTTCTCTTTGTGATGGGAGGATATTTTCTTTGGCCCTATAGTCTTCTCAGGGATCCGAAATATCTGTTCTCAGATTCCACAGAAATAAGGCTAGCAAAGAGATCCACGAAATACAGATGTAACTCTGTGAGATGAATTAACAGAACACTAAGCAGTTTCTCAGAAAGCTTCTTTCCAGATTTCATCTGAGGATATTTCCTTTTTCAACATAGCCCTCTAGGGGCTTCCAAGTATCACTTTGCCAGTTCCACAAGAACTGTCTTAGCGAAAGTCGTCTTGAGGGGAAAGCTGTAACCTGTGAAATGATTTTACATAACACAAAGAAGTTTCTCTGAAAGCTTCTTTCTCTTTGTTATCGGAGGATATTTCCTTTGGCCCTATAGTCTTCAAAGGGATCCGAAATATCTGTTCTCAGATTCCACAGAAATAAGGCTAGCAAAGTGATCCACGAAATACAGATGTAACTTTTAGAGATGAATTAACAGAACACTAAGCAGTTTCTCAGAAAGCTTCTTCCCAGATTTCATCTGAGGATATTTCCTTTTTCACCTTAGCCCTCCATGGGATTCAAAATATCACTTTGCCAATTCCAAAGGAACTGTCTTAGCGAAAGGCGTCTTGAGGGGAAAGCTGTAACCTGTGAGATGAATTCACAGAACACAAAGAAGTTTCTCAGAAAGCTTCTTTCTCTTTGTTATCGGAAGATATTTCCTTTGGCCCTAGAGACTTCAAAGGGATCCGAAATATCTGTTCTCAGATTCCACAGAAATAAGGCTAGCAAAGAGATTCACGAAATACAGATGTAACTCTGTGAGATGAATTAACACAACACTAAGCAGTTTCTCAGAAAGCTTCTTTCCAGTTTTCATCTGAGGATATTTCCTTTTTCACCATATCCCTCTATGGGCTTCCAAATATCACTTTGCGAATTCCACAAGAACTGTCTTAGCGAATGGCTTCTTGAGGGGAAAGCTGTAACTCTGTGAGATGATTTCACAGAACACAAAGAAGTTTCTCATAAACCTTCTTTCTGTTTGTTATCGGAGGACATATCCTTTGGCCTCATAGTCTTAGAAGGGATCCGAAATATCTGTTCCCAGATTCCACAGATATAAGGCTAGCAAAGAGATCCACGAAATACAAATGTAAAATTGAGAGATGAATTAACAGAACACTAAGCAGTTTCTCAGAAAGCTTCTTTCCAGATTTCATCTGAGGATATTTCTTGTTTCACCATAGCTCTCTATGGGCTTCCAAATATCACTTTGCCAATTCCACAAGAACTCTCTTAGCGAAAGGCTTCTAGAGGGGAAAGCTGTAACTCTGTGAGATGATTTCACAGAACACAAAGAAGTTTCTCAGAAAGCTTCTTTGTCTTTGTTAACGGAGGATATTTCCTTTGGCCCTATAGTCTTCAAAGGGATCCGAAATATCTGTTCTCAGATTCCGCAGAAATAAGGCTAGCAAAGAGATCCACACAATACAGATGTAACTCTGTGAGATGAATTAACAGAACACTAAGCAGTTTCTCAGGAAGCTTCTTTCCAGATTTCATCTGAGGATATTTCCTTTTTCACAATAGCCCTCTATGCGCTTCTAAATATCACTTTGCCAATTCCACAAGAACTGTCTTAGCGAAAGGCTTCTTGAGGGAAAAGCTGTAACTCTGTGAGATGATTTCACAGAACACAAACAAGTTTCTCAGAAATCTTCTTTCTCTTTGTGATCGGAGGATATTTTCTTTGTCCCCACATTCTTCTCAGGGATCAGAAATATCTCTTCTCAGATTCCAAGAAATAAGGCTAACAAAGAGATCCACGAAATACAGATGTACCTCTGTGAGATGAATTAACAGAACACTAAGCAGTTTCTCAAAAAGATTCTTTCCAGATTTCATCTGAGGATATTTCCTTTTTCACCATAGCCCTCTATGCGGTTCCAAATATCACTTTGCGAATTCCACAAGAACTGTCTTAGCGAAAGACTTCTTGAGGGGAAAGCTGTAAGTCTGTGAGATGATTTCACAGAACACAAAGAAGTTTCTCAGAAAGCTTCTTTCTCTTTGTTATCGGAGGATATTTCCTTTGGCACTAAAGTATTCAAAGGGATCCGAAATATCTGTTCTCAGATTCCACAGAAATAAGGCTAGCAAAGAGATCCACGAAATATAGATGTAACTCTGTGAGATTAATTAACAGAACACAAAGCAGTTTCTCAGAAAGCTTCTTTCCAGATTTCATCTGAGGATATTTCCTTTTTCACCATAGCCCTCAATGCCCTTCCAAATATCACTTTGCCAATTCCACAAGAACTGTCTTAGCGAAAGGCTTCTGGAGGGGAAAGCTTGTTATCGGAGTTTATTTCCTTTGGCCCTATAGTCTTCAAAGGGATCCGAAATATCTGTTTTTATATTCCACAGATATAAAGATATCCAAGAGATGCACGATATACAGATGTAACTCTGTGAGATGAATTAACAGAACACTAAGAGGTTTCTCAGAGAGCTTCTTTCTCTTTGTTATCGGAAGATATTTCCTTTGGCCCTATAATCTTCTAAGGGATCCGAAATATCTGTACTCAGTTTCCACAGAAATAAGGCTAGCAAAGAGATAAACGAAATACAGATGTAATTCTGTGAGATGAATTAAGAGATCACTAAGCAGTTTCTCAGAATGCTTCATTCCAGATTTCATCTGAGGATATTTCCTTTTTCACCATAGCCCTCTATGCGCTTCCAAATATCACTTTGCGAATTCCACAAGAACTGTCTTAGCGAAAGGCTTCTTGAGGGGAAAGCTGTAACTCTGTGAGATGATTTCACAGAACACAAAGAAGTTTCTCAGAAAGCTTCTTTCTCTTTGTTACTGCAGATTATTTCCTTTGGCCCTAGAGTCTTCAAAGGGATCCGAAATATCTGTTCTCAGATTCCACAGATATAAGGCTAGCAAAGAGATCCACGAAATACCGATGTAACTCTGTGAGATGAATTAACAGAACACTAAGCAGTTTCTCAGAATGCTTCTTTCCAGATTTCATCTGAGGATATTTCCTTTTTCACCGTAGCCCTCTATGCGCTTGCAAATATCACTTTGCGAATTCCACAAGAACTGTCTTAGAGAAAGGCTTCTTTAGGGGAAAGCTGTAACACTGTGAGATTATTTCACAGAACACAAAGAAGTTTCTCAGAAAGCTTCCTTCTGTTTGTTATTGGAGTCTATTTCCTTTGGCCCTATAGTCTTCAAAGGGATCCGAAATATCTGTTCTCAGATTCCCCAGAAATAAAGATAGCCAAGAGATCCACGATATACAGATGTAACTCTGTGAGAAGAATTAACAGAACACTAAGCAGTTTCTCAGAAAGCTTCTTTACACATTTCATCTGAGGATATTTCCTTTTTCACCATAGCCCTCCATGGGCTTCCAAATATCACTGTGCCAATTCCACAAGAACTGTCTTAGCGAAACGCTTCTTGGGGGAAAGCTGTAACTCTGTGAGATGACTTCACAGAACACAAAGAAGTTTCTCAGAAAGCTTCTTTCTCTTTTTTATCGGAGGATATTTCCTTTGGCCCTATAGTCTTCCAAGGGATCCGAAATATCTGTTCTCAGATTCCACAGATATAAGGCTAGCAAAGAGATCCACGAAACACAGATGTAACCCTGTCAGATGAATTAACAGAACACTAAGCAGTTTCTCAGAAAGCTTGTTTCCAGATTTCATCTGAGGATATTTCCTTTTTCGCCATAGCCCTGAATGGGCTTCCAAATATCACTTTGCCAATTCCACAAGAACTGTCTTAGCGAAAGGCTTCTTGAGGGGAAAGCTGTAACTCTGTGAGATGATTTCACAGAAAACAAAGAAGTTTCTCAGAAAGCTTCTTTCTCTTTGTTATCGGAGGATATTTCCTTTGGCCCTATAGTCTTAGAAGGGATCCGAAATATCTGTTCTCAGAATCAACAGAAATAAGGCTAGCAAAGAGATCCACGAAATACAGATGTAACTCTGTGAAATGAATTAACAGAACACTAAGCAGTTTCTCAGAGAGCTTCTTTCCAGATTTCATCTGAGGATATTTCCTTTTTCACGATAGCCCTCCATGGGCTTCCAAATATCACTTTGCCAATTCCACAAGAACTGTCTTAGCGAAAGGCTTCTTGAAGGGAAAGCTCTAACTCTGTGAGATGATTTCACAGAACACAAAGAAGTTTCTCAGAAAGCTTCCTTCCGTTTGTTATCGGAGTCTATTTCCTTTGGCACTATAATCTTCAAAGGGATCCGAAATATCTGTTCTCAGATTCCCCAGAAATAAAGATAGCCAAGAGATCCACGATATACAGATGTAACTCTGTGAGATGAATTAACAGAACACTAAGCAGTTTCTCAGAAAGCTTCTTTCCAGATTTCACTGAGGATATTTCCTTTTTCACCATAGCCCTCCATGGGCTTCCAAATATCACTGTGCCAATTCCACAAGAACTGTCTTAGCGAAACGCTTCTTGGGGGAAAGCTGTAACTCTGTGAGATGACTTCACAGAACACAAAGAAGTTTCTCAGAAAGCTTCTTTCTCTTTTTTATCGGAGGATATTTCCTTTGGCCCTATAGTCTTCCAAGGGATCCGAAATATCTGTTCTCAGATTCCACAGATATAAGGCTAGCAAAGAGATCCACGAAACACAGATGTAACCCTGTCAGATGAATTAACAGAACACTAAGCAGTTTCTCAGAAAGCTTGTTTCCAGATTTCATCTGAGGATATTTCCTTTTTCGCCATAGCCCTGAATGGGCTTCCAAATATCACTTTGCCAATTCCACAAGAACTGTCTTAGCGAAAGGCTTCTTGAGGGGAAAGCTGTAACTCTGTGAGATGATTTCACAGAAAACAAAGAAGTTTCTCAGAAGGCTTCTTTCTCTTTGTTATCGGAGGATATTTCCTTTGTCCCTAGAGACTTCAAAGGGATCCGAAATATCTGTTCTCACATTCCACAGAAATAAGGCTAGCAAAGAGATCCACGAAATACAGATGTAACTCTGTGAAATGAATTAACAGAACACTAAGCAGTTTCTCAGAAAGCTTCTTTCCAGATTTCATCTGAGGATATTCCCTTTTTCACGATAGCCCTCCATGGGCTTCCAAATATCACTTTGCCAATTCCACAAGAACTGTCTTAGCGAAAGGCTTCTTGAAGGGAAAGCTCTAACTCTGTGAGATGATTTCACAGAACACAAAGAAGTTTCTCAGAAAGCTTCTTTCTCTTTGTTATCGGAGGATATTTCCTTTGGCCCTGTAGTCTTCAAAGGGATCCGAAATATCTGTTCTCAGATTCCACAGAAATAAGGCTAGCAAAGAAATCCACGCAATATAGATGTAACTCTGTGAGATGAATTAACAGAACACTAAGCAGTTTCTCAGAAAGCTTCTTTCCAGATTTCACTGAGGATATTTCCTTTTTCACTATAGCCCTCTAAGGGCTTCCAAATATCACTTTGCCAATTCCAAAAGAACTGTCTTAGCGAAAGGCTTCCTGAGGGGAAAGCTGTAACTCTGTGAGATGATTTCACAGAACACAAAGAAGTTTCTCAGAAGGCTTCTTTCTCTTTGTTACTGGAGATTATTTCCTTTGGCCCTAGAGTCTTCTAAGGGATCCGAAATATCTGTTCTCAGATTCCACAGAAATAAGGCTAGCAAAGAGATCCACGAAATACAGATGTAACTCTGTGAGATGAATTAACAGAACACTAAGCAGTTTCTCAGAAAGCTTCTTTCCAGATTTCATCTGAGGATATTTCGTGTTTCACCATAGCCCTCTATGGGCTTCCAAATACCAGTTTGACAATTCCACAAGAACTGTCTTAGCGAAAGGCTTCTTGAGGGGAAAGCTCTAACTCTATAAGATGATTTCACAGAACACAAAGAAGTTTCTCAGAAAGCTTCTTTCTCTTTGTTATCGGAGGATATTTCCTTTGGCCCTATAGTCTTCTAAGGGATCCGTAATATCTGTTCTCAGATTCCACAGAAATAAGGCTAGCAAAGATATTCACGAAATACAGATATAACCTAGTGAGATGAAAAAACAGAACACTAAGCAGTTTCTCAGAAAGCTTCTTTCCAGATTTCATCTGAGGATATTTCCTTTTTCACCATAGCCCTCTATGGGCTTCCAAATATCACATTGCCAATTCCACAAGAACTGTCTAAGCGAAAGTCTTCTTGAGGGGAAAGCGGTAACTCTGTGAGATGATTTCACAGAACACAAAGAAGTTTCTCAGAAAGCTTATTTCTCTTTGTTATCGGAGTTTATTTCCTTTGGCCCTATAGTCTTCAAAAGGATCTGAAATATCTGTTCTTAGATTCCACAGAAATAACGACAGCCAAGAGATCCACGATAAACAGATGTAACTCTGTGAGATGAATTAACACAACACTAAGCAGTTTCTCAGAAAGCTTCTTTCCACATTTCATCTGAGGATATTTCCTTTTTCACCATAGCCCTCCATGGGCTTCCAAATATCACTTTGCCAATTCCACAAGAACTGTCTTAGCGAAAGGCTTCTTGAGGGGAAAGCTGTAACTCTGTAACATGATTTCACTGAACACAAAGAAGTTTCTGTGAAAGCTTCTTTCTCTTTGTTATCGGAGGATATTTCCTTTGGCCCTATAGTCTTCTAAGGGATCCGAAATATCTGTTCTCAGATTCCACAGAAATAAGCCTGGTAAAGAGATCCACGAAATACAGATGTAACTCAGTGAGATGAATTAACAGAACACTAAGCAGTTTCTCAGAAAGCTTTTTTCCAGATTTCGTCTGAGGATATTTCCTTTTTCACCACAGCCCTCTATGGGCTTCCAAATATCACTTTGCCAATTCCAGAAGAACTGTCTTAGCGAAAGGCTTCTTGAGGGGAAAGCTGTAACTCTGTGAGATGATTTCAAGAACACAAAGGAGTTTCTCAGAAAGCTTCTTTCTCTTTGTTATCGGAGAATATTTCCTTTGGCCCTATAGTCTTCAAAGGGATCCGAAATATCTTTTCTCAGATTCCACAGAAATAAGGCTAGCAAAGAGATCCACGAAATACAGATGTAACTCTGTGAGATGAATTAACAGAATACTAAGCAGTTTCTCAGAAATCTTCTTTCCAGATTTCATCTGAGGATATTTCCTTTTTCACCATAGCCCTCTATGGGCTTCGCAATATCACTTTGCCAATTCCACAAGAACTGTCTTAGCGAAATGATTCTTGAGGGGAAAGCTGTAACTCTGTAAGATGATTTCAGAGAACACAAAGAAGCTTCTCAGAAAGCTTCTTTCTCTTTGTTATCGGAGGATATTTCCTTTGGCCCTATAGTCTTCTAAGGGATCCGAAATATCTGTTCTCTGATTCCAGAGATATAAGGCCAGCAAGGAGATCCACGAAATACAGATGTAACTCTGTGAGATGAATTAACAGAACACTAAGCAGTTTCTCAGAAAGTTTCTTTCCAGATTTCATCTGAAGACACTTCCTTTTTCACCATAGCCATCTATTCGCTTCCAAATATCACTTTGCCAATTCCACAAGAACTTTCTTAGCGAAAGGCTTCTTGATGGGAAAGCTGCAACTCTGTAAGGTGATTTCACAGAACACAAAGAAGTTTCTCAGAAAGCATCTTTCTCTTTGTTATCAGAGTATATTTCCTTTGGCCCTATACTCTTCTAAGGGATCCGAAATATCTGTTCTCAGATTCCACAGAAATAAGGCTAGCAAAGAGATCCACGAAATAGAGATGTAACTCTGTGAAATGAATTAACAGAACACTAAGCAGTTTCTCAGAAAGCATGTTTCCAGATTTCATCTGAGGATATTTCCTTTTTCGCCATAGCCCTGTATGGGCTTCCAAATATCACTTTGCCAATTCCACAAGAACTGTCTTAGCGAAAGGCTTCTTGAAGGGAAAGCGGTAACTCTGTGAGATGATTTGACAGAAAACAAAGAAGTTTCTCAGAAAGCTTCTTTCTCTTTGTTATCGGAGGATATTTCCTTTGGCCCTATAGTCTTAGAAGGGATCCGAAATATCTGTTCTCAGAAATAACAGAAATAAGGCTAGCAAAGAGATCCACGAAATACAGATGTAACTCTGTGAAATGAATTAACAGAACACTAAGCAGTTTCTCAGAAAGCATCTTTCCAGATTTCATCTGAGGATATTTCCTTTTTCACGATAGCCCTCCATGGGCTTCCAAATATCACTTTGCCAATTCCACAAGAACTGTCTTAGCGAAAGGCTTCTTGAAGGGAAAGCTCTAACTCTGTGAGATGATTTCACAGAACACAAAGAAGTTTCTCAGAAAGCTTCCTTCTGTTTGTTATCGGAGTCTATTTCCTTTGGCACTATAATCTTCAAAGGGATCCGAAATATCTGTTCTCAGATTCCCCAGAAATAAAGATAGCCAAGAGATCCACGATATACAGATGTAACTCTGTGAGATGAATTAACAGAACACTAAGCAGTTTCTCAGAAAGCTTCTTAACACATTTCATCTGAGGATATTTCCTTTTTCACCATAGCCCTCCATGGGCTTCCAAATATCGCTTTGCCAATTCCACAAGAACTGTTAGCGAAACGCTTCTTGGGGGAAAGCTGTAACTCTGTGAGATGACTTCACAGAACACAAAGAAGTTTCTCAGAAAGCTTCTTTCTCTATTTTATCGGAGGATATTTCCTTTGGCCCTATAGTCTTCCAAGGGATCCGAAATATCTGTTCTCAGATTCCACAGATATAAGGCTAGCAAAGAGATCCACGAAACACAGATGTAACCCTGTCAGATGAATTAACAGAACACTAAGCAGTTTCTCAGAAAGCTTCTTTCCAGATTTCATCTGAGGATATTTCCTTTTTCGCCATAGCCCTGTATGGGCTTCCAAATATCACTTTGCCAATTCCACAAGAACTGTCTTAGCGAAAGGCTTCTTGAAGGGAAAGCGGTAACTCTGTGAGATGATTTGACAGAAAACAAAGAAGTTTCTCAGAAAGCTTCTTTCTCTTTGTTATCGGAGGATATTTCCTTTGGCCCTATAGTCTTAGAAGGGATCCGAAATATCTGTTCTCAGAAATAACAGAAATAAGGCTAGCAAAGAGATCCACGAAATACAGATGTAACTCTGTGAAATGAATTAACAGAACACTAAGCAGTTTCTCAGAAAGCATCTTTCCAGATTTCATCTGAGGATATTTCCTTTTTCACGATAGCCCTCCATGGGCTTCCAAATATCACTTTGCCAATTCCACAAGAACTGTCTTAGCGAAAGGCTTCTTGAAGGGAAAGCTCTAACTCTGTGAGATGATTTCACAGAACACAAAGAAGTTTCTCAGAAAGCTTCCTTCTGTTTGTTATCGGAGTCTATTTCCTTTGGCACTATAATCTTCAAAGGGATCCGAAATATCTGTTCTCAGATTCCCCAGAAATAAAGATAGCCAAGAGATCCACGATATACAGATGTAACTCTGTGAGATGAATTAACAGAACACTAAGCAGTTTCTCAGAAAGCTTCTTAACACATTTCATCTGAGGATATTTCCTTTTTCACCATAGCCCTCCATGGGCTTCCAAATATCACTGTGCCAATTCCACAAGAACTGTTAGCGAAACGCTTCTTGAAGGGAAAGCTGTAACTCTGTGAGATGACTTCACAGAACACAAAGAAGTTTCTCAGAAAGCTTCTTTCTCTTTTTTATCGGAGGATATTTCCTTTGGTCCTATAGTCTTCCAAGGGATCCGAAATATCTGTTCTCAGATTCCACAGATATAAGGCTAGCAAAGAGATCCACGAAACACAGATGTAACCCTGTCAGATGAATTAACAGAACACTAAGCAGTTTCTCAGAAAGCTTCTTGCCAGATTTCATCTGAGGATATTTCCTTTTTTGCCATAGCCCTGTATGGGCTTCCAAATATCACTTTGCCAATTCCACAAGAACTGTCTTAGCGAAAGGCTTCTTGAGGGGAAAGCTGTAACTCTCTGAGATGATTTCACAGAAAACAAAGAAGTTTCTCAGAAAGCTTCTTTCTCTTTGTTATCGGAGGATATTTCCTTTGGCCCTATAGTCTTAGAAGGGATCCGAAATATCTGTTCTCAGAATCCACAGAAATAAGGCTAGCAAAGAGATCCACGAAATACAGATGTAACTCTGTGAAATGAATTAACAGAACACTAAGCAGTTTCTCAGAAAGCTTCTTTCCAGATTTCATCTGAGGATATTCCCTTTTTCACGATAGCCCTCCATGGGCTTCCAAATATCACTTTGCCAATTCCACAAGAACTGTCTTAGCGAAAGGCTTCTTGAAGGGAAAGCTCTAACTCTGTGAGATGATTTCACAGAACACAAAGAAGTTTCTCAGAAAGCTTCTTTCTCTTTGTTATCGGAGGATATTTCCTTTGGCCCTATAGTCTTCAAAGGGATCCGAAATATCTGTTCTCAGATTCCACAGATATAAGGCAAGCAAAGAGATCCACAAAACACAGATGTAACCCTGTCAGATGAATTAACAGAACACTAAGCAGTTTCTCAGAAAGCTTGTTTCCAGATTTCATCTGAGGATATTTCCTTTTTCGCCGTAGCCCTCTATGGGCTTCCAAATATCACTTTGCCACTTCCACAATACCTGTCTTAGAGAAAGGCTTCTTGAGGGGAAAGCTGTAACTCTGTGAGATGATTTCACAGAACACAAAGAAGTTTCTCAGAAAGCTTCTTTCTCTTTGTTATCGGAGGATATTTCCTTTGGCCCTATAGTCTTAGAAGGGATCCGAAATATCTGTTCTCAGATTCCACAGAAATAAGGCTAGCAAAGAGATCCACGAAATACAGATGTAACTCTGTGAGATGAGTTAACAGAACACTAAGCAGTTTCTCAGAAAGCTTCTTTCCAGATTTCATCTGAGGATACTTCTTTTTTCACCATAGCCCTCTATCGGCTTCCAAATATCAGTTTGCCAATTCCACAAGAACTGTCTTAGCGATAGGCTTCTTCAGGGGCAAGCTGTAACTCTGTGAGATGATTTCACAGAACACAAAGAAGTTTCTCAGAAAGCTTCTTTCTCTTTGTTATCGGAGGATATTTCCTTTGGCCCTATAGTCTTCTAAGGGATCCAAAATATCTCTACTCAGATTCCACAGAAATAAGGCTAACAAAGAGATCAACGAAATACAGATGTAACTCTGTGAGATGAATTAACAGAATACTAAGCAGTTTCTCAGAATGCTTCTTTCCAGATTCCATCTGAGGATATTTCCTTTTTCACCAAAGCCCTCTATGGGCTTCCAAATATCATTTGCCAATTCCACAAGAACTGTCTTAGCGAAAGGCTTCTTGAGGGGAAAGCTGTAACTCTGTGAGATGATTTCACAGAACACAAAGAAGTTTCTCAGAAAGCTTCTTTCTCTTTGTTATCGGAGTTTATTTCCATTGGCCCTATAGCCTTCAAAGGGATCCTACATATCTGTTCTTAGATTCCACAGAAATAAGGCAAGCAAAGAGATCCACGAAATACAGATTAAATCTGTGAGATGAATTAACAGAATACTAAGCAGTTTCTCAGAAATCTTCTTTCCAGATTTCATCTGAGGATATTTCCTTTGTCACCATAGCCCTCTATGGGCTTCGCAATATCACTTTGCCAATTCCAGAAGAACTGTCTTAGCGAAATGATTCTTGAGGGGAAAGCAGTAACTCTGTAAGATGATTTCAGAGAACACAAAGAAGCTTCTCAGAAAGCTTCTTTCTCTTTGTTATCGGAGGATATTTCCTTTGGCCCTATAGTCTTCTAAGGGATCCGAAATATCTGTTCTCTGATTCCACAGATATAAGGCCAGCAAGGAGATCCACGAAATACAGATGTAACTCTGTGAGATGAATTAAGAGAACACCAAGCAGTTTCTCAGAAAGTTTCTTTGCAGATTTCATCTGAAGATACTTCCTTTTTCAACATAGCCCTCTATTGGCTTCCAAATATCACTCTGCCAATTACACAAGAACTTTCCTAGCGAAAGGCTTCTTGATGGGAAAGCTGCAACTCTGTAAGGTGATTTCACAGAACACAAAGAAGTTTCTTAGAAAGCTTCTTTCTCTTTGTTATCAGAGGATATTTCCTTTGGCCCTATATTCTTCCAAGGGATCCGAAATATCTGTTCTCAGATTCCACAGAAATAAGGCTAGCAAAGAGATCCACGAAATACAGATGTAACTCTGTGAGATGAATTAACAAAACACTAAGCAGATTCTCAGAAAGCTTCTTTCCAGATTTCATCTGAGGATATTTCCTTTTTCACCATAGCCCTCCATGGGCTTCCAAATATCTCTTTGCCAATTCCACAAGAACTGTCTTAGCGAAAGGCTTCTTGAGGGGAAAGCTGTAACTCGGTGAGATGATTTCACAGAACACAAAGAGGTTTCTCAGAAAGCTTCTTTCTCTTTGTTATCGGAGGATATTTCCTTTGGCTCCAGAGTCTTCAAACGGATCCGAGGTATCTGTTCTCAGATCCCACAGAAACAAGGCTAGCAAAGAGATCCACGAAATACAGATGTAACTCTGTGAGATGAATTAACAGAACACTAAGCAGTTTCTCAGAAAGCTTCTTTCTAGATTTCACCTGAGGATATTTCCTTTATCACCATAGCCCTCTATGGGCTTCCAAATATCACTGTGCCAATTCCACAAGAACTGTCTTAGCGAAAGGCTTCTTGAGGGGAAAGCTGGAGCTCTGTGAGATGATTTCACAGAACAAAAAGAAGTTTCTCAGAAAGCTTATTTCTCCTTGTTTTCGGAGGATATTTCCATTGGCCCTATAGTCTTCTAAGGGATCCGAAATATCTGTTCTCAGATTCCACAGAAATAAGGCTAGCAAAGAGATCCACGAAATACAGATGTAACTCTGTGAGATGAATTAACAGAATACTAAGCAGTTTCTCAGAAAGCTTCTTTCCAGATTTTTCTGAGGATATTTCCTTTATCACCGTAGCCCTCTATGGGCTTCCAAATATCACTTTGCCAATTCCACAAGAACTGTCTTAGCGAAAGGCTTCTTGAGGGGAAAGCTGTAACTCCGTAAGATGATTTCACAGAACACAAAGAAGATGCTCAGAAAGCTTCTTTCTCTTTGTTATCGGAGGATATTTCCTTTGGCCCTATAGTCTTCTAAGGGATCCGTAATATCTGTTCTCAGATTCCACAGAAATAAGGCTAGCAAAGAGATCCACGAAATACAGATGTAACTCTGTGAGATGAGTTAACAGAACACTAAGCAGTTTCTCAGAAAGCTTCTTTCCAGATTTCATCTGAGGATACTTCTTTTTTCACCATAGCCCTCTATGGGCTTCCAAATATCAGTTTGCCAATTCCACAAGAACACTCTTAGCGATAGGCTTCTTGAGGGGAAAGCTGTAACTCTGTGAGATGATTTCACAGAACACAAAGAAGTTTCTCAGAAAGCTTCTTTCTCTTTGTTATCGGAGGATATTTCCTTTGGCCCTATAGTCTTCTAAGGGATCCAAAATATCTCTACTCAGATTCCACAGAAATAAGGCTAACAAAGAGATCAACGAAATACAGATGTAACTCTGTGAGATGAATTAACAGAATACTAAGCAGTTTCTCAGAATGCTTCTTTCCAGATTCCATCTGAGGATATTTCCTTTTTCACCATAGCCCTCTATGGGCTTCCAAATATCACTTTGCCAATTCCACAAGAACTGTCTTAGCGAAAGGCTTCTTGAGGGGAAAGCTGTAACTCTGTGAGATGATTTCACAGAACACAAAGAAGTTTCTCAGAAAGTTTCTTTCTCTTTGTTATCGGAGTTTATTTCCATTGGCCCTATAGCCTTCAAAGGGATCCTACATATCTGTTCTTAGATTCCACAGAAATAAGGCTAGCAAAGAGATCCACGAAATACAGATGTAACTCTGTGAGATGAATTAACAGAATACTAAGCAGTTTCTCAGAAATCTTCTTTCCAGATTTCATCTGAGGATATTTCCTTTGTCACCATAGCCCTCTATGGGCTTCGCAATATCACTTTGCCAATTCCAGAAGAACTGTCTTAGCGAAATGATTCTTGAGGGGAAAGCTGTAACTCTGTAAGATGATTTCAGAGAACACAAAGAAGCTTCTCAGAAAGCTTCTTTCTCTTTGTTATCGGAGGATATTTCCTTTGGCCCTATAGTCTTCTAAGGGATCCGAAATATCTGTTCTCTGATTCCAGAGATATAAGGCCAGCAAGGAGATCCACGAAATACAGATGTAACTCTGTGAGATGAATTAAGAGAACACTAAGCAGTTTCTCAGAAAGTTTCTTTCCAGATTTCATCTGAAGATACTTCCTTTTTCAACATAGCCCTCTATTGGCTTCCAAATATCACTCTGCCAATTACACAAGAAGTTTCCTAGCGAAAGGCTTCTTGATGGGAAAGCTGCAACTCTGTAAGGTGATTTCACAGAACACAAAGAAGTTTCTTAGAAAGCTTCTTTCTCTTTGTTATCAGAGGATATTTCCTTTGGCCCTATACTCTTCCAAGGGATCCGAAATATCTGTTCTCAGATTCCACAGAAATAAGGCTAGCAAAGAGATCCACGAAATACAGATGTAACTCTGTGAGATGAATTAACAAAACACTAAGCAGATTCTCAGAAAGCTTCTTTCCAGATTTCATCTGAGGATATTTCCTTTTTCACCATAGCCCTCCATGGGCTTCCAAATATCTCTTTGCCAATTCCACAAGAACTGTCTTAGCGAAAGGCTTCTTGAGGGGAAAGCTGTAACTCTGTGAGATGATTTCACAGAACACAAAGAGGTTTCTCAGAAAGCTTCTTTCTCTTTGTTATCGGAGGATATTTCCTTTGGCTCCAGAGTCTTCAAAGGGTTCCGAGGTATCTGTTCTCAGATCCCACAGAAACAAGGCTAGCAAAGAGATCCACGAAATACAGATGTAACTCTGTGAGATGAATTAACAAAACACTAAGCAGTTTCTCAGAAAGCTTCTTTCTAGATTTCATCTGAGGATATTTCCTTTATCACCATAGCCCTCTATGGGCTTCCAAATATCACTGTGCCAATTCCACAAGAACTGTCTTAGCGAAAGGCTTCTTGAGGGGAAAGCTGGAGCTCTGTGAGATGATTTCACAGAACAAAAAGAAGTTTCTCAGAAAGCTTATTTCTCCTTGTTTTCGGAGGATATTTCCATTGGCCCTATAGTCTTCTAAGGGATCCGAAATATCTCTTCTCAGATTCCACAGAAATAAGGCTAGCAAAGAGATCCACGAAATACAGATGTAACTCTGTGAGATGAATTAACAGAATACTAAGCAGTTTCTCAGAAAGCTTCTTTCCAGATTTTTCTGAGGATATTTCCTTTATCACCGTAGCCCTCTATGGGCTTCCAAATATCACTTTGCCAATTCCACAAGAACTGTCTTAGCGAAAGGCTTCTTGAGGGGAAAGCTGTAACTCCGTAAGATGATTTCACAGAACACAAAGAAGATGCTCAGAAAGCTTCTTTCTCTTTGTTATCGGAGGATATTTCCTTTGGCCCTATAGTCTTCTAAGGGATCCGTAATATCTGTTCTCAGATTCCACAGAAATAAGGCTAGCAAAGAGATCCACGAAATACAGATGTAACTCTGTGAGATGAGTTAACAGAACACTAAGCAGTTTCTCAGAAAGCTTCTTTCCAGATTTCATCTGAGGATACTTCTTTTTTCACCATAGCCCTCTATGGGCTTCCAAATATCAGTTTGCCAATTCCACAAGAACACTCTTAGCGATAGGCTTCTTGAGGGGAAAGCTGTAACTCTGTGAGATGATTTCACAGAACACAAAGAAGTTTCTCAGAAAGCTTCTTTCTCTTTGTTATCGGAGGATATTTCCTTTGGCCCTATAGTCTTCTAAGGGATCCAAAATATCTCTACTCAGATTCCACAGAAATAAGGCTAACAAAGAGATCAACGAAATACAGATGTAACTCTGTGAGATGAATTAACAGAATACTAAGCAGTTTCTCAGAATGCTTCTTTCCAGATTCCATCTGAGGATATTTCCTTTTTCACCATAGCCCTCTATGGGCTTCCAAATATCACTTTGCCAATTCCACAAGAACTGTCTTAGCGAAAGGCTTCTTGAGGGGAAAGCTGTAACTCTGTGAGATGATTTCACAGAACACAAAGAAGTTTCTCAGAAAGTTTCTTTCTCTTTGTTATCGGAGTTTATTTCCATTGGCCCTATAGCCTTCAAAGGGATCCTACATATCTGTTCTTAGATTCCACAGAAATAAGGCTAGCAAAGAGATCCACGAAATACAGATGTAACTCTGTGAGATGAATTAACAGAATACTAAGCAGTTTCTCAGAAATCTTCTTTCCAGATTTCATCTGAGGATATTTCCTTTGTCACCATAGCCCTCTATGGGCTTCGCAATATCACTTTGCCAATTCCAGAAGAACTGTCTTAGCGAAATGATTCTTGAGGGGAAAGCTGTAACTCTGTAAGATGATTTCAGAGAACACAAAGAAGCTTCTCAGAAAGCTTCTTTCTCTTTGTTATCGGAGGATATTTCCTTTGGCCCTATAGTCTTCTAAGGGATCCGAAATATCTGTTCTCTGATTCCAGAGATATAAGGCCAGCAAGGAGATCCACGAAATACAGATGTAACTCTGTGAGATGAATTAAGAGAACACTAAGCAGTTTCTCAGAAAGTTTCTTTCCAGATTTCATCTGAAGATACTTCCTTTTTCAACATAGCCCTCTATTGGCTTCCAAATATCACTCTGCCAATTACACAAGAAGTTTCCTAGCGAAAGGCTTCTTGATGGGAAAGCTGCAACTCTGTAAGGTGATTTCACAGAACACAAAGAAGTTTCTTAGAAAGCTTCTTTCTCTTTGTTATCAGAGGATATTTCCTTTGGCCCTATACTCTTCCAAGGGATCCGAAATATCTGTTCTCAGATTCCACAGAAATAAGGCTAGCAAAGAGATCCACGAAATACAGATGTAACTCTGTGAGATGAATTAACAAAACACTAAGCAGATTCTCAGAAAGCTTCTTTCCAGATTTCATCTGAGGATATTTCCTTTTTCACCATAGCCCTCCATGGGCTTCCAAATATCTCTTTGCCAATTCCACAAGAACTGTCTTAGCGAAAGGCTTCTTGAGGGGAAAGCTGTAACTCTGTGAGATGATTTCACAGAACACAAAGAGGTTTCTCAGAAAGCTTCTTTCTCTTTGTTATCGGAGGATATTTCCTTTGGCTCCAGAGTCTTCAAAGGGTTCCGAGGTATCTGTTCTCAGATCCCACAGAAACAAGGCTAGCAAAGAGATCCACGAAATACAGATGTAACTCTGTGAGATGAATTAACAAAACACTAAGCAGTTTCTCAGAAAGCTTCTTTCTAGATTTCATCTGAGGATATTTCCTTTATCACCATAGCCCTCTATGGGCTTCCAAATATCACTGTGCCAATTCCACAAGAACTGTCTTAGCGAAAGGCTTCTTGAGGGGAAAGCTGGAGCTCTGTGAGATGATTTCACAGAACAAAAAGAAGTTTCTCAGAAAGCTTATTTCTCCTTGTTTTCGGAGGATATTTCCATTGGCCCTATAGTCTTCTAAGGGATCCGAAATATCTCTTCTCAGATTCCACAGAAATAAGGCTAGCAAAGAGATCCACGAAATACAGATGTAACTCTGTGAGATGAATTAACAGAATACTAAGCAGTTTCTCAGAAAGCTTCTTTCCAGATTTTTCTGAGGATATTTCCTTTATCACCGTAGCCCTCTATGGGCTTCCAAATATCACTTTGCCAATTCCACAAGAACTGTCTTAGCGAAAGGCTTCTTGAGGGGAAAGCTGTAACTCCGTAAGATGATTTCACAGAACACAAAGAAGATGCTCAGAAAGCTTCTTTCTCTTTGTTATCGGAGGATATTTCCTTTGGCCCTATAGTCTTCTAAGGGATCCGTAATATCTGTTCTCAGATTCCACAGAAATAAGGCTAGCAAAGACATCCACGAAATACAGATGTAACTCTGTGAGATGAATACACAGAACACTAAGCAGTTTCTCAGAAAGCTTCTTTCCAGATTTCATCTGAGGATATTTCCTTTATCAGCATAGCCCTCTATGGGCTTCAAATATCACATTGCCAATTCCACAAGAACTGTCTTAGCGAAAGTCTTCTTGAGGGGAAAGCGGTAACTCTGTGAGATGATTTCAAAGAACACAAAGAAGTTTCTCAGAAAGTTTCTTTCTCTTTGTTATCGGAGTTTATTTCCTTTGGCCCTATAGTCTTCAAAAGGATCTGAAATATCTGTTCTTAGATTCCACAGAAATAACGACAGCCAAGAGATCCACGATATACAGATGTAACTCTGTGAGATGAATTAACAGAACACTAAGAAGTTTCTCAGAAAGCTTCTTTCCAGATTTCATCTGAGGATATTTCCTTTTTCACCATAGCCCTCCATGGGCTTCCAAATATCACTTTGCCAATTCCACAAGAACTGTCTTAGCGAAAGGCTTCTTGAGGGGAAAACTGTAACTCTGTGAGATTATTTCACTGAACACAAAGAAGTTTCTGTGAAAGCTTCTTTCTCTTTGTTATCGGAGGATATTTCCTTTGGACCTATAGTCTTCTAAGGGATCCGAAATATCTGTTCTCAGATTCCACAGAAATAAGCCTGGCAAAGAGATCCACGAAATACAGATGTAACTCTGTGAGATGAATTAACAGAACACTAAGCAGTTTCTCAGAAAGCTTCTTTCCAGATTTCATCTGAGGATATTTCCTTTTTCACCACAGCCCTCTATAGGCTTCCAAATATCACTTTGCCCATTCCAGAAAAACTGTCTTAGCGAAAGGCTTCTTGAGGGGAAAGCTGTAACTCTGTGAGATGATTTCAAGAACACAAAGGAGTTTCACAGAAAGCTTCTTTCTCTTTGTTATCGGAGAATATTTCCTTTGGCCCTATAGTCTTCAAAGGGATCCGAAATATCTTTTCTCAGATTTCACAGAAATAAGGCTAGCAAAGAGATCCACGAAATACAGATGTAACTCTGTGAGATGAATTAACAGAATACTAAGCAGTTTCTCAGAAATCTTCTTTCCACATTTCATCTGAGGATATTTCCTTTTTCACCATAGCCCTCTATGGGCTTCCCAATATCACTTTGCCAATTCCACAAGAACTGTCTTAACGAAAGGCTTCTTGAGGGGAAAGCTGTATCTCTGTGAGATGATATCACAGAAAACAAAGAAGTTTCTCAGAAAGCTTCTTTCTCTTTGTTATCGGAGGATATTTCCTTTGGCCCTATAGTCTTCTTAGGGATCCGAAATATCTGTTCTCTGATTCCAGAGATATAAGGCCAGCAAAGAGATCCACGAAATACAGATGTAACTCTGTGAGATGAATTAACAGAACACTAAGCAGTTTCTCAGAAAGTTTCTTTCCAGATTTCATCTGAAGGAACTTCCTTTTTCACCATAGCCCTCTATGGGTTTCCAAATATCACTTTGCCAATTACACAAGAACATTCTTAGCGAAAGGTTTCTTGATGGGAAAGCTGCAACTCTGTAAGGTGATTTCACAGAACACAAGGAAGTTTCTCAGAAAGCTTCTTTCTCTTTGTTATCAGAGGATATTTCCTTTGGCCCTATATTCTTCTAAGGGATCCGAAATATCTGTTCTCAGATTTCACAGAAATAAGGCTAGCAAAGAGATCCACGAAATAGAGATGTAACTCTGTGAGATGAATTAACAAAACACTAAGCAGATTCTCAGAAAGCTTCTTTCCAGATTTCATCTGAGGATATTTCCTTTATCACCATAGAACTCTATGGGCTTCCAAATATCACTTTGCCAATTCCACAAGAACTGTCTTAGCGAAAGGTTTCTTGAGGGGAAAGCTGGAACTCTGTGAGATGATTTCACAGAACACAAAGAAGTTTCTCAGAAAGCTTATTTCTCTTTGTTTTCGGAGGATATTTCCATTGGCCCTATAGTCTTCTAAGGGATCCGAAATATCTGTTCTCAGATTCCACAGAAATAAGGCTAGCAAAGAGATCCACGAAATACAGATGTAACTCTGTGAGATGAATGAACAGAACACTAAGCAGTTTCTCAGAAAGCTTCTTTCCAGATTTTTCTGAGGATAATTCCTTTCTCACCGAAGCCCTCTATGGGCTTCCTAATATCACTTTGCCAATTCCACAAGAACTGTCTTAGCGAAAGTCTTCTTGAGGGGAAAGCTGTATCTCTGTGAGATGATTTCACAGAACACAAAGAAGTTTCTCACAAAGCTTCCTTCTCTTTGTTATAGGAGGATATTTCCTTTGGCCCTATAATCTTCAAAGGATCCGAAATATCTGTTCTCAGATTCCACAGGAATAAGTCTAGCAAGGAGATCCAAGAAATACAAATGTAACTCGGTGAGATGAATTAACAGAACACTAAGTAGTTTCTCAGAAAGCTTCTTTCCAGATTTCATCTGAGGATATTTCCTTTTTCACCATAACCCTCTATGCGTTTGCAAATCTCACTTTGCGAATTCCACAAGAACTGTCTTAGCGAAAGGCTTCTTGAGGGGAAAGCTGTAACTCTGTGAGATGATATCACAGAACACAAAGAAGTTTCTCAGAAAGCTTCTTTCTCTTTGTTATCGGAGGATATTTCCTTTGGCCCTATCGTCTTCTAAGGGATCCGAAATATCTGATCTCAGATTGCACAGAAATAAGGCTAGCAAAGAGATACAGGAAATACAGATGTAACTCTGTGAGATGAATTAACAGAACACTAAGCAGTTTCTCAGAAAGCTTCTTTCCAGATTTCATCTGAGGATACTTCCTTTTTCACTACAGCCCTCTATGGGCTTCCAAATATCACTTTGCCTATTCCACAAGAACTGTCTTAGCGAAATGATTCTTGAGGGGAAAGCTGTAACTCTGTAAGATGATTTCAGAGAACACAAAGAAGTTTCTCAGAAAGCTTCTTTCTCTTTGTTATCAGAGGATATTTCCTTTGGCCCTATAGTCTTCTAAGGGATCCGTAATATCTGTTCTCAGATTCCACAGAAATAAGGCTAGCAAAGACATCCACGAAATACCGATGTAACTCTGTGAGATGAATTAACAGAACACTAAGCGGTTTCTCAGAAAGCTTCTTTCCAGATTTCATCTGAGGATACTTCCTTTTTCACCATAGCCCTCTATGGGCTTCCAAATATCACTTTGCCAATTCCGCAAGAACTGTCTTAGCGAAATGATTCTTGAGGGGAAAGCTGTAACTCTGTGAGATGATTTCACAGAACAGAAAGAAGTTTCTCAGAAAGCTTCTTTCTCTTTGTTATCGGAGGATATTTCCTTTGGCCCTATAGCCTTCAAAGGGATCCTACATATCTGTTCTTAGATTCCACAGAAATAAGGATAGCCAAGAGATCCACGATATACAGATGTAACTCTGTGAGATGAATTAACAGAACACTAAGCAGTTTCTCAGAAAGCTTCTTTCCAGATTTCATCTGAGGATATTTCCTTTTTCAACATAGCCCTCTAGGGGCTTCTAAATATCACTTTGCCAATTCCACAAGAACTGTCTTAGCGAAAGTCGTCTTGAGGGGAAAGCTGTAACCGGTGAGATGATTTTACATAACACAAAGAAGTTTCTCTGAAAGCTTCTTTCTCTTTGTTATCGGAGGATATTTCCTTTGGCCCTATAGTCTTCAAAGGGATCCGAATTATCTGTTCTCAGATTCCACAGAAATAAGGCTAGCAAAGAGATCCACGAAATACAGATGTAACTCTGTGAGATGAATTAACAGAATACTAAGCAGTTTCTCAGAAAGCTTCTTTCCAGATTTCATCTGAGGATATTTCCTTTTCCACCATAGCCCTCTATGGGCTTCCACATATCACTTTTCCTATTCCACAAGAACTGTCTTAGCGAAAGGCTTCTTGAGTGGAAAGCTGTAACTCTGTGAGATGATTTCACAGAACACAAAGAAGTTTCTCAGAAAGCTTCTTTCTCTTTGTTATCGGAGGACATTTCCTTTGGGCCTAGATTCTTCAAAGGGATCCGAAATATCTGTTCTCAAATCCATAAGAAATAAGGCTAGCAAAGAGTTCCAGGAAATACAGATGTAACTCTGTGAGATGAATTAACAGAACACTAAGAAGTTTCTCAGAAAGCTTCTTTCCAGACTTCATCTGAGGATATTTCCTTTTTCACCATAGCCCTCCATGGGCTTCTAAATATCACTTTGCCGATTCCACAAGAACTGTCTTAGCGAAAGGCTTCTTGAGGGGAAAGCTGTAACTCTGTAAGATGATTTCACTGAACACAAAGAAGTTTCTGTGAAAGCTTCTTTCTCTTTGTTATCAGAGGATATTTCCTTTTGCCCTATAGTCTTCTAAGGGATCCGAAATATCTGTTCTCAGATTCCACAGAAATAAGCCTGGTAAAGAGATCCACGAAATACAGATGTAACTCAGTGAGATGAATTAACAGAACACTAAGCAGTTTCTCAGAAAGCTTTTTTCCAGATTTCATCTGAGGATATTTCCTTTTTCACCTCAGCCCTCTATGGGTTTCCACATATCACTTTGCCAATTCCAGAAGAACTGTCTTAGCGAAAGGCTTCTTGATGGGAAAGCTGCAACTCTGTAAGGTGATTTCACAGAACACAAAGAAGATTCTCAGAAAGCTTCTTTCTCTTTGTTATCAGAGGATATTTTTTTGGCCCTATACTCTTCTAAGGGATCCGAAATATCTGTTCTCAGATTCCACAGAAATAAGGCTAGCAAAGAGATCCACGAAATAGAGATGTAACTCTGTGAGATGAATTAACAAAACACTAAGCAGATTCTCAGAAAGCTTCTTTCCAGATTTCACCTAAGGATATTTCCTTTTTCACCATAGCCCTCCATGGGCTTCCAAATATCTCTTTGCCAATTCCACAAGAACTGTCTTAGCGAAAGGCTTCTTGAGGGGAAAGCTGTAACTCTGTGAGATGATTTCACAGAACACAAAGAAGTTTCTCAGAAAGCTTCTTTCTCTTTGTTATCGGAGGATATTTCCTTTGGCTCTAGAGTCTTCAAAGGGATCCGAGGTGTCTGTTCTCAGATCCCACAGAAACAAGGCTAGCAAAGAGATCCACGAAACACAGATGTAACTCTGTGAGATGAATTAGCAGAACACTAAGCAGTTTCTCAGAAAGCTTATTTCTAGATTTCAACTGAGGATATTTCCTTTATCACCATAGCCCTCTATGGGCTTCCAAATATCACTGTGCCAATTCCACAAGAACTGTCTTAGCGAAAGGCTTCTTGAGGGGAAAGCTGGAGCTCTGTGAGATGATTTCACAGAACACAAAGAAGTTTCTCAGAAAGCTTATTTCTCCTTGTTTTCGGAGGATATTTCCATTGTATCTATAGTCTTCTAAGGGATCCGAAATATCTGTTCTCAGATTCCACAGAAATAAGGCTAGCAAAGAGATCCAAGAAATAAAGATGTAACTCTGTGAGATGAATTAACAGAACACTAAGCAGTTTCTCAGAAAGCTTCTTTCCAGATTTCATCTGAGGATACTTCGTTTTTCACCATAGCCCTCTATGGGCTTCCAAATATCAGTTTGCCAATTCCACAAGAACTGTCTTAGCCATAGGCTTCTTGAGGGGAAATCTGTAACTCTGTGAGATGATTTCACAGAACACAAAGAAGTTTCTCAGAAAGCTTCTTTCTCTTTGTTATCGGAGGATATATTTTGGCCCTATAGTCTTCTAAGGGATCCGAAATATCTCTACTCAGATTCCACAGAAATAAGGCTAGCAAAGAGATCCACGAAATACAGTTGTAACTCTGTGAGATGAATTTACAGAACACTAAGTAGTTTCTTAGAGTGCTTCTTTCCAGATTCCATCTGAGGATATTTCCTTTTTCACCAAAGCCCTCTATGGGCTTCCAAATATCACTTTGCCAATTCCACAAGAACTGTCTTAGCGAAAGGCTTCTTTAGGAGAAAGCTGTAACTCTGTGAGATGATTTCACAGAACACAAAGAAGTTTCTCAGAAAGCTTCTTTCTCTTTGTTATCGGAGTTTATTTCCATTGGCCCTATAGCCTTCATAGGGATCCTACATATCTGTTCTTAGATTCCACAGAAATAAGGATAGCCAAGAGATCCACGATATACAGATGTAACTCTGTGAGATGAATTCACAGAACACTAAACAGTTTCTCAGAAAGCTTCTTTCCAGGTTTCATCTTCAAATATTTCCTTTTTCACCATAGCCCTCCATGGGCTTCCAAATATCACTTTGCCAATTCCACAAGAACTGTCTTAGAGAAAGGCTTCTTGAAGGGAAAGCTGTAATTCTGTGAGATGATTTCACAGAACACAAAGAGGATTCTCAGAAAGCTTCTTTCTCTTTGTTATCGGAGGATATTTCCTTTGGCCCTGTAGTCTTCAAAGGGATCGGAAATATCTGTTCTCAGATTCCACAGAAATAAGGCTACCAAATAAATCCAAGCAATATAGATGTAACTCTGTGAGATGAATTAACAGAACACTAAGCAGTTTCTCAGAAAGCTTCTTTCCAGATTTCATCTGAGGATATTTCCTTTTTCACCTTAGCCCTCTAAGGGATTCCAAATATCACTTTGCCAATTCCACAAGAACTGTCTTAGCGAAAGGCTTCTTGAGGGGAAAGCTGTAACTCTGTGAGCTGATTTCACAGAACACAAAGAAGTTTCTCAGAAATCTTCTTTCTCTTTGTTATCGGAGGATATTTCCTTTGGCCCTATAATCTTCTAAGGGATCCGAAATATCTGTACTCAGTTTCCACAGAAATAAGGCTAGCAAAGAGATAAACGAAATACAGATGTAATTCTGTGAGATGAATTAAGAGATCACTAAGCAGTTTCTCAGAATGCTTCATTCCAGATTTCATCTGAGGATATTTCCTTTTTCGCCATAGCCCTCTATGCGCTTGCAAATATCACTTTGCGAATTCCACAAGAACTGTCTTAGCGAAAGGCTTCTTGAGGGGAAAGCTGTAACTCTGTGAGATGATTTCACAGAACACAAAGAAGTTTCTCAGAAAACTTCTTTCTCTTTGTTACTGGAGATTATTTCCTTTGGCCCTAGAGTCTTCAAAGGGATCCGAAATATCTGTTCTCAGATTCCACAGATATAAGGCTAGCAAAGAGATCCACGAAATACCGATGTAACTCTGTGAGATGAATTAACAGAACACTAAGCAGTTTCTCAGAATGCTTCTTTCCAGATTTCATCTGAGGATATTTCCTTTTTCACCGTAGCCCTCTAAGCGCTTGCAAATATCACTTTGCGAATTCCACAAGAACTGTCTTAGAGAAAGGCTTCTTTAGGGGAAAGCTGTAACACTGTGAGATGATTTCATAGAACACAAAGAAGTTTCTCAGAAAGCTTCCTTCTGTTTGTTATTGGAGTCTATTTCCTTTGGCCCTATAGTCTTCAAAGGGATCCGAAATATCTGTTCTCAGATTCCCCAGAAATAAAGATAGCCAAGAGATCCACGATATACAGATGTAACTCTGTGAGAAGAATTAACAGAACACTAAGCAGTTTCTCAGAAAGCTTCTTTCCACATTTCATCTGAGGATATTTCCTTTTTCACCATAGCCCTCCATGGGCTTCCAAATATCACTGTGCCAATTCCACAAGAACTGTCTTAGCGAAACGCTTCTTGGGGGAAAGCTGTAACTCTGTGAGATGACTTCACAGAACACAAAGAAGTTTCTCAGAAAGCTTCTTTCTCTTTTTTATCGGAGGATATTTCCTTTGGCCCTATAGTCTTCCAACGGATCCGAAATATCTGTTCTCAGATTCCACAGATATAAGGCTAGCAAAGAGATCCACGAAACACAGATGTAACCCTGTCAGATGAATTAACAGAACACTAAGCAGTTTCTCAGAAAGCTTGTTTGCAGATTTCATCTGAGGATATTTCCTTTTTCGCCATAGCCCTGTATGGGCTTCCAAATATCACTTTGCCAATTCCACAAGAACTGTCTTAGCGAAAGGCTTCTTGAGGGGAAAGCTGTAACTCTGTGAGATGATTTCACAGAAAACAAAGAAGTTTCTCAGAAAGCTTCTTTCTCTTTGTTATCGGAGGATATTTCCTTTGGCCCTATAGTCTTCTAAGGGATCCGTAATATCTGTTCTCAGATTCCACAGAAATAAGGCTAGCAAAGATATTCACGAAATACAGATATAACCTAGTGAGATGAAAAAACAGAACACTAAGCAGTTTCTCAGAAAGCTTCTTTCCAGATTTCATCTGAGGATATTTCCTTTTTCACCATAGCCCTCTATGGGCTTCCAAATATCACATTGCCAATTCCACAAGAACTGTCTAAGCGAAAGTCTTCTTGAGGGGAAAGCGGTAACTCTGTGAGATGATTTCACAGAACACAAAGAAGTTTCTCAGAAAGCTTATTTCTCTTTGTTATCGGAGTTTATTTCCTTTGGCCCTATAGTCTTCAAAAGGATCTGAAATATCTGTTCTTAGATTCCACAGAAATAACGACAGCCAAGAGATCCACGATATACAGATGTAACTCTGTGAGATGAATTAACACAACACTAAGCAGTTTCTCAGAAAGCTTCTTTCCACATTTCATCTGAGGATATTTGCTTTTTCACCATAGCCCTCCATGGGCTTCCAAATATCACTTTGCCAATTCCACAAGAACTGTCTTAGCGAAAGGCTTCTTGAGGGGAAAGCTGTAACTCTGTAACATGATTTCACTGAACACAAAGAAGTTTCTGTGAAAGCTTCTTTCTCTTTGTTATCGGAGGATATTTCCTTTGGCCCTATAGTCTTCTAAGGGATCCGAAATATCTGTTCTCAGATTCCACAGAAATAAGCCTGGTAAAGAGATCCACGAAATACAGATGTAACTCAGTGAGATGAATTAACAGAACACTAAGCAGTTTCTCAGAAAGCTTTTTTCCAGATTTCGTCTGAGGATATTTCCTTTTTCACCACAGCCCTCTATGGGCTTCCAAATATCACTTTGCCAATTCCAGAAGAACTGTCTTAGCGAAAGGCTTCTTGAGGGGAAAGCTGTAACTCTGTGAGATGATTTCAAGAACACAAAGGAGTTTCTCAGAAAGCTTCTTTCTCTTTGTTATCGGAGAATATTTCCTTTGGCCCTATAGTCTTCAAAGGGATCCGAAATATCTTTTCTCAGATTCCACAGAAATAAGGCTAGCAAAGAGATCCACGAAATACAGATGTAACTCTGTGAGATGAATTAACAGAATACTAAGCAGTTTCTCAGAAATCTTCTTTCCAGATTTCATCTGAGGATATTTCCTTTGTCACCATAGCCCTCTATGGGCTTCGCAATATCACTTTGCCAATTCCACAAGAACTGTCTTAGCGAAATGATTCTTGAGGGGAAAGCTGTAACTCTGTAAGATGATTTCAGAGAACACAAAGAAGCTTCTCAGAAAGCTTCTTTCTCTTTGTTATCGGAGGATATTTCCTTTGGCCCTATAGTCTTCTAAGGGTTCCGAAATATCTGTTCTCTGATTCCAGAGATATAAGGCCAGCAAGGAGATCCACGAAATACAGATGTAACTCTGTGAGATGAATTAACAGAACACTAAGCAGTTTCTCAGAAAGTTTCTTTCCAGATTTCATCTGAAGACACTTCCTTTTTCACCATAGCCATCTATTCGCTTCCAAATATCACTTTGCCAATTACACAAGAACTTTCTTAGCGAAAGGCTTCTTGATGGGAAAGCTGCAACTCTGTAAGGTGATTTCACAGAACACAAAGAAGTTTCTCAGAAAGCATCTTTCTCTTTGTTATCAGAGGATATTTCCTTTGGCCCTACACTCTTCTAAGGGATCCGAAATATCTGTTCTCAGATTCCACAGAAATAAGGCTAGCAAAGAGATCCACGAAATAGAGATGTAACTCTGTGAGATGAATTAACAAAACACTAAGCAGATTCTCAGAAAGCTTCTTTCCAGATTTCATCTGAGGATATTTCCTTTTTCACCACAGCCCTCCATGGGCTTCCAAATATCGCCTTGCCAATTCCACAAGAACTGTCTTAGCGAAACGCTTCTTGGGGGAAAGCTGTAACTCTGTGAGATGACTTCACAGAACACAAAGAAGTTTCTCAGAAAGCTTCTTTCTCTTTTTTATCGGAGGATATTTCCTTTGGCCCTATAGTCTTCCAAGGGATCCGAAATATCTGTTCTCAGATTCCACAGATATAAGGCTAGCAAAGAGATCCACGAAACACAGATGTAACCCTGTCAGATGAATTAACAGAACACTAAGCAGTTTCTCAGAAAGCTTGTTTCCAGATTTCATCTGAGGATATTTCCTTTTTCGCCATAGCCCTGTATGGGCTTCCAAATATCACTTTGCCAATTCCACAAGAACTGTCTTAGCGAAAGGCTTCTTGAAGGGAAAGCGGTAACTCTGTGAGATGATTTGACAGAAAACAAAGAAGTTTCTCAGAAAGCTTCTTTCTCTTTGTTATCGGAGGATATTTCCTTTGGCCCTATAGTCTTAGAAGGGATCCGAAATATCTGTTCTCAGAAATAACAGAAATAAGGCTAGCAAAGAGATCCACGAAATACAGATGTAACTCTGTGAAATGAATTAACAGAACACTAAGCAGTTTCTCAGAAAGCATCTTTCCAGATTTCATCTGAGGATATTTCCTTTTTCACGATAGCCCTCCATGGGCTTCCAAATATCACTTTGCCAATTCCACAAGAACTGTCTTAGCGAAAGGCTTCTTGAAGGGAAAGCTCTAACTCTGTGAGATGATTTCACAGAACACAAAGAAGTTTCTCAGAAAGCTTCCTTCTGTTTGTTATTGGAGTCTATTTCCTTTGGCACTATAATCTTCAAAGGGATCCGAAATATCTGTTCTCAGATTCCCCAGAAATAAAGATAGCCAAGAGATCCACGATATACAGATGTAACTCTGTGAGATGAATTAACAGAACACTAAGCAGTTTCTCAGAAAGCTTCTTAACACATTTCATCTGAGGATATTTCCTTTTTCACCATAGCCCTCCATGGGCTTCCAAATATCACTGTGCCAATTCCACAAGAACTGTTAGCGAAACGCTTCTTGAAGGGAAAGCTGTAACTCTGTGAGATGACTTCACAGAACACAAAGAAGTTTCTCAGAAATCTTCTTTCTCTTTTTTATCGGAGGATATTTCCTTTGGTCCTATAGTCTTCCAAGGGATCCGAAATATCTGTTCTCAGATTCCACAGATATAAGGCTAGCAAAGAGATCCACGAAACACAGATGTAACCCTGTCAGATGAATTAACAGAACACTAAGCAGTTTCTCAGAAAGCTTCTTGCCAGATTTCATCTGAGGATATTTCCTTTTTCGCCATAGCCCTGTATGGGCTTCCAAATATCTCTTTGCCAATTCCACAAGAACTGTCTTAGCGAAAGGCTTCTTGAGGGGAAAGCTGTAACTCTCTGAGATGATTTCACAGAAAACAAAGAAGTTTCTCAGAAAGCTTCTTTCTCTTTGTTATCGGAGGATATTTCCTTTGGCCCTATAGTCTTAGAAGGGATCCGAAATATCTGTTCTCAGAATCCACAGAAATAAGGCTAGCAAAGAGATCCACGAAATACAGATGTAACTCTGTGAAATGAATTAACAGAACACTAAGCAGTTTCTCAGAAAGCTTCTTTCCAGATTTCATCTGAGGATATTCCCTTTTTCACGATAGCCCTCCATGGGCTTCCAAATATCACTTTGCCAATTCCACAAGAACTGTCTTAGCGAAAGGCTTCTTGAAGGGAAAGCTCTAACTCTGTGAGATGATTTCACAGAACACAAAGAAGTTTCTCAGAAAGCTTCTTTCTCTTTGTTATCGGAGGATATTTCCTTTGGCCCTATAGTCTTCAAAGGGATCCGAAATATCTGTTCTCAGATTCCACAGAAATAAGGCTAGCAAAGAAATCCACGCAATATAGATGTAACTCTGTGAGATGAATTAACAGAACACTAAGCAGTTTCTCAGAAAGCTTCTTTCCAGATTTCACTGAGGATATTTCCTTTTTCACCATAGCCCTCTAAGGGCTTCCAAATATCACTTTGCCAATTCCAAAAGAACTGTCTTAGCGAAAGGCTTCCTGAGGGGAAAGCTGTAACTCTGTGAGATGATTTCACAGAACACAAAGAAGTTTCTCAGAAGGCTTCTTTCTCTTTGTTACTGGAGATTATTTCCTTTGGCCCTAGAGTCTTCTAAGGGATCCGAAATATCTGTTCTCAGATTCCACAGAAATAAGGCTAGCAAAGAGATCCACGAAATACAGATGTAACTCTGTGAGATGAATTAACAGAACACTAAGCAGTTTCTCAGAAAGCTTCTTTCCAGATTTCATCTGAGGATATTTCGTGTTTCACCATAGCCCTCTATGGGCTTCCAAATATCAGTTTGCCAATTCCACAAGAACTGTCTTAGCGAAAGGCTTCTTGAGGGGAAAGCTCTAACTCTATAAGATGATTTCACAGAACACAAAGAAGTTTCTCAGAAAGCTTCTTTCTCTTTGTTATCGGAGGATATTTCCTTTGGCCCTATAGTCTTCTAAGGGATCCGTAATATCTGTTCTCAGATTCCACAGAAATAAGGCTAGCAAAGATATTCACGAAATACAGATATAACCTAGTGAGATGAAAAAACAGAACACTAAGCAGTTTCTCAGAAAGCTTCTTTCCAGATTTCATCTGAGGATATTTCCTTTTTCACCATAGCCCTCTATGGGCTTCCAAATATCACATTGCCAATTCCACAAGAACTGTCTTAGCGAAAGTCTTCTTGAGGGGAAAGCAGTAACTCTGTGAGATGATTTCACAGAACACAAAGAAGTTTCTCAGAAAGCTTATTTCTCTTTGTTATCGGAGTTTATTTCCTTTGGCCCTATAGTCTTCAAAAGGATCTGAAATATATGTTCTTAGATTCCACAGAAATAACGACAGCCAAGAGATCCACGATATACAGATGTAACTCTGCGAGATGAATTAACAGAACACTAAGCAGTTTCTCAGAAAGCTTCTTTCCAGATTTCATCTGAGGATATTTCCTTTTTCACCATAGCCCTCTATGGGCTTCGCAATATCACTTTGCCAATTCCACAAGAACTGTCTTAGCGAAATGATTCTTGAGGGGAAAGCTGTAACTCTGTAAGATGATTTCAGAGAACACAAAGAAGCTTCTCAGAAAGCTTCTTTCTCTTTGTTATCGGAGGATATTTCTTTTGGCCCTATAGTCTTCTAAGGGATCCGAAATATCTGTTCTCTGATTCCAGAGATATAAGGCCAGCAAGGAGATCCACGAAATACAGATGTAACTCTGTGAGATGAATTAACAGAACACTAAGCAGTTTCTCAGAAAGTTTCTTTCCAGATTTCATCTGAAGACACTTCCTTTTTCACCATAGCCCTCTATTCGCTTCCAAATATCACTTTGCCAATTACACAAGAACTTTCTTAGAGAAAGGCTTCTTGATGGGAAAGCTGCAACTCTGTAAGGTGATTTCACAGAACACAAAGAAGTTTCTCAGAAAGCATCTTTCTCTTTGTTATCAGAGGATATTTCCTTTGGCCCTATACTCTTCTAAGGGATCCGAAATATCTGTTCTCAGATTCCACAGAAATAAGGCTAGCAAAGAGATCCACGAAATAGAGATGTAACTCTGTGAGATGAATTAACAAAACACTAAGCAGATTCTCAGAAAGCTTCTTTCCAGATTTCATCTGAGGATATTTCCTTTTTCACCACAGCCCTCCATGGGCTTCCAAATATCGCTTTGCCAATTCCACAAGAACTGTCTTAGCGAAAGGCTTCTTGAGGGGAAAGCTGTATCTCTGTGAGATGACTTCACAGAACACAAAGAAGTTTCTCAGAAAGCTTCTTTCTCTTTGTTATCGGAGGATATTTCCTTTGGCCCTATAGTCTTCAAAGGGATCCGAAATATCTGTTCTCAGATTCCACAGATATAAGGCAAGCAAAGAGATCCACAAAACACAGATGTAACCCTGTCAGATGAATTAACAGAACACTAAGCAGTTTCTCAGAAAGCTTGTTTCCAGATTTCATCTGAGGATATTTCCTTTTTCGCCGTAGCCCTCTATGTGCTTCCAAATATCACTTTGCCACTTCCACAATACCTGTCTTAGAGAAAGGCTTCTTGAGGGGAAAGCTGTAACTCTGTGAGATGATTTCACAGAACACAAAGAAGTTTCTCAGAAAGCTTCTTTCTCTTTGTTATCGGAGGATATTTCCTTTGGCCCTATAGTCTTCTAAGGGATCCAAAATATCTCTACTCAGATTCCACAGAAATAAGGTTAACAAAGAGATCAACGAAATACAGATGTAACTCTGTGAGATGAATTAACAGAATACTAAGCAGTTTCTCAGAATGCTTCTTTCCAGATTCCATCTGAGGATATTTCCTTTTTCACCAAAGCCCTCTATGGGCTTCCAAATATCATTTGCCAATTCCACAAGAACTGTCTTAGCGAAAGGCTTCTTGAGGGGAAAGCTGTAACTCTGTGAGATGATTTCACAGAACACAAAGAAGTTTCTCAGAAAGCTTCTTTCTCTTTGTTATCGGAGTTTATTTCCATTGGCCCTATAGCCTTCAAAGGGATCCTACATATCTGTTCTTAGATTCCACAGAAATAAGGCTAGCAAAGAGATCCACGAAATACAGATTAAATCTGTGAGATGAATTAACAGAATACTAAGCAGTTTCTCAGAAATCTTCTTTCCAGATTTCATCTGAGGATATTTCCTTTGTCACCATAGCCCTCTATGGGCTTCGCAATATCACTTTGCCAATTCCAGAAGAACTGTCTTAGCGAAATGATTCTTGAGGGGAAAGCAGTAACTCTGTAAGATGATTTCAGAGAACACAAAGAAGCTTCTCAGAAAGCTTCTTTCTCTTTGTTATCGGAGGATATTTCCTTTGGCCCTATAGTCTTCTAAGGGATCCGAAATATCTGTTCTCTGATTCCACAGATATAAGGCCAGCAAGGAGATCCACGAAATACAGATGTAACTCTGTGAGATGAATTAAGAGAACACTAAGCAGTTTCTCAGAAAGTTTCTTTGCAGATTTCATCTGAAGATACTTCCTTTTTCAACATAGCCCTCTATTGGCTTCCAAATATCACTCTGCCAATTACACAAGAACTTTCCTAGCGAAAGGCTTCTTGATGGGAAAGCTGCAACTCTGTAAGGTGATTTCACAGAACACAAAGAAGTTTCTTAGAAAGCTTCTTTCTCTTTGTTATCAGAGGATATTTCCTTTGGCCCTATATTCTTCCAAGGGATCCGAAATATCTGTTCTCAGATTCCACAGAAATAAGGCTAGCAAAGAGAACCACGAAATACAGATGTAACTCTGTGAGATGAATTAACAAAACACTAAGCAGATTCTCAGAAAGCTTCTTTCCAGATTTCATCTGAGGATATTTCCTTTTTCACCATAGCCCTCCATGGGCTTCCAAATATCTCTTTGCCAATTCCACAAGAACTGTCTTAGCGAAAGGCTTCTTGAGGGGAAAGCTGTAACTCTGTGAGATGATTTCACAGAACACAAAGAGGTTTCTCAGAAAGCTTCTTTCTCTTTGTTATCGGAGGATATTTCCTTTGGCTCCAGAGTCTTCAAACGGATCCGAGGTATCTGTTCTCAGATCCCACAGAAACAAGGCTAGCAAAGAGATCCACGAAATACAGATGTAACTCTGTGAGATGAATTAACAGAACACTAAGCAGTTTCTCAGAAAGCTTCTTTCTAGATTTCACCTGAGGATATTTCCTTTATCACCATAGCCCTCTATGGGCTTCCAAATATCACTGTGCCAATTCCACAAGAACTGTCTTAGCGAAAGGCTTCTTGAGGGGAAAGCTGGAGCTCTGTGAGATGATTTCACAGAACAAAAACAGCTTTCTCAGAAAGCTTATTTCTCCTTGTTTTCGGAGGATATTTCCATTGGCCCTATAGTCTTCTAAGGGATCCGAAATATCTGTTCTCAGATTCCACAGAAATAAGGCTAGCAAAGAGATCCACGAAATACAGATGTAACTCTGTGAGATGAATTAACAGAACACTAAGCAGTTTCTCAGAAAGCTTCTTTCCAGATTTTTCTGAGGATATTTCCTTTATCACCGTAGCCCTCTATGGGCTTCCAAATATCACTTTGCCAATTCCACAAGAACTGTCTTAGCGAAAGGCTTCTTGAGGGGAAAGCTGTAACTCCGTAAGATGATTTCACAGAACACAAAGAAGATGCTCAGAAAGCTTCTTTCTCTTTGTTATCGGAGGATATTTCCTTTGGCCCTATAGTCTTCTAAGGGATCCGTAATATCTGTTCTCAGATTCCACAGAAATAAGGCTAGCAAAGACATCCACGAAATACAGATGTAACTTTGTGAGATGAATACACAGAACACTAAGCAGTTTCTCAGAAAGCTTCTTTCCAGATTTCATCTGAGGATATTTCCTTTATCAGCATAGCCCTCTATGGGCTTCAAATATCACATTGCCAATTCCACAAGAACTGTCTTAGCGAAAGTCTTCTTGAGGGGAAAGCGGTAACTCTGTGAGATGATTTCAAAGAACACAAAGAAGTTTCTCAGAAAGTTTCTTTCTCTTTGTTATCGGAGTTTATTTCCTTTGGCCCTATAGTCTTCAAAAGGATCTGAAATATCTGTTCTTAGATTCCACAGAAATAACGACAGCCAAGAGATCCACGATATACAGATGTAACTCTGTGAGATGAATTAACAGAACACTAAGAAGTTTCTCAGAAAGCTTCTTTCCAGATTTCATCTGAGGATATTTCCTTTTTCACCATAGCCCTCCATGGGCTTCCAAATATCACTTTGCCAATTCCACAAGAACTGTCTTAGCGAAAGGCTTCTTGAGGGGAAAACTGTAACTCTGTGAGATTATTTCACTGAACACAAAGAAGTTTCTGTGAAAGCTTCTTTCTCTTTGTTATCGGAGGATATTTCCTTTGGACCTATAGTCTTCTAAGGGATCCGAAATATCTGTTCTCAGATTCCACCGAAATAAGCCTGGCAAAGAGATCCACGAAATACAGATGTAACTCTGTGAGATGAATTAACAGAACACTAAGCAGTTTCTCAGAAAGCTTCTTTCCAGATTTCATCTGAGGATATTTCCTTTTTCACCACAGCCCTCTATAGGCTTCCAAATATCACTTTGCCCATTCCAGAAAAACTGTCTTAGCGAAAGGCTTCTTGAGGGGAAAGCTGTAACTCTGTGAGATGATTTCAAGAACACAAAGGAGTTTCACAGAAAGCTTCTTTCTCTTTGTTATCGGAGAATATTTCCTTTGGCCCTATAGTCTTCAACGGGATCCGAAATATCTTTTCTCAGATTTCACAGAAATAAGGCTAGCAAAGAGATCCACGAAATACAGATGTAACTCTGTGAGATGAATTAACAGAATACTAAGCAGTTTCTCAGAAATCTTCTTTCCAGATTTCATCTGAGGATATTTCCTTTTTCACCATAGCCCTCTATGGGCTTCCCAATATCACTTTGCCAATTCCACAAGAACTGTCTTAACGAAAGGCTTCTTGAGGGGAAAGCTGTATCTCTGTGAGATGATATCACAGAAAACAAAGAAGTTTCTCAGAAAGCTTCTTTCTCTTTGTTATCGGAGGATATTTCCTTTGGCCCTATAGTCTTCTTAGGGATCCGAAATATCTGTTCTCTGATTCCAGAGATATAAGGCCAGCAAAGAGATCCACGAAATACAGATGTAACTCTGTGAGATGAATTAACAGAACACTAAGCAGTTTCTCAGAAAGTTTCTTTCCAGATTTCATCTGAAGGTACTTCCTTTTTCACCATAGCCCTCTATGGGTTTCCAAATATCACTTTGCCAATTACACAAGAACATTCTTAGCGAAAGGTTTCTTGATGGGAAAGCTGCAACTCTGTAAGGTGATTTCACAGAACACAAGGAAGTTTCTCAGAAAGCTTCTTTCTCTTTGTTATCAGAGGATATTTCCTTTGGCCCTATATTCTTCTAAGGGATCCGAAATATCTGTTCTCAGATTTCACAGAAATAAGGCTAGCAAAGAGATCCACGAAATAGAGATGTAACTCTGTGAGATGAATTAACAAAACACTAAGCAGATTCTCAGAAAGCTTCTTTCCAGATTTCATCTGAGGATATTTCCTTTATCACCATAGAACTCTATGGGCTTCCAAATATCACTTTGCCAATTCCACAAGAACTGTCTTAGCGAAAGGTTTCTTGAGGGGAAAGCTGGAACTCTGTGAGATGATTTCACAGAACACAAAGAAGTTTCTCAGAAAGCTTATTTCTCTTTGTTTTCGGAGGATATTTCCATTGGCCCTATAGTCTTCTAAGGGATCCGAAATATCTGTTCTCAGATTCCACAGAAATAAGGCTAGCAAAGAGATCCACGAAATACAGATGTAACTCTGTGAGATGAATGAACAGAACACTAAGCAGTTTCTCAGAAAGCTTCTTTCCAGATTTTTCTGAGGATAATTCCTTTCTCACCGAAGCCCTCTATGGGCTTCCTAATATCACTTTGCCAATTCCACAAGAACTGTCTTAGCGAAAGTCTTCTTGAGGGGAAAGCTGTATCTCTGTGAGATGATTTCACAGAACACAAAGAAGTTTCTCACAAAGCTTCCTTCTCTTTGTTATAGGAGGATATTTCCTTTGGCCCTATAATCTTCAAAGGATCCGAAATATCTGTTCTCAGATTCCACAGGAATAAGTCTAGCAAGGAGATCCAAGAAATACAAATGTAACTCGGTGAGATGAATTAACAGAACACTAAGTAGTTTCTCAGAAAGCTTCTTTCCAGATTTCATCTGAGGATATTTCCTTTTTCACCATAGCCCTCTATGCGTTTGCAAATCTCACTTTGCGAATTCCACAAGAACTGTCTTAGCGAAAGGCTTCTTGAGGGGAAAGCTGTAACTCTGTGAGATGATATCACAGAACACAAAGAAGTTTCTCAGAAAGCTTCTTTCTCTTTGTTATCGGAGGATATTTCCTTTGGTCCTATCGTCTTCTAAGGGATCCGAAATATCTGATCTCAGATTGCACAGAAATAAGGCTAGCAAAGAGATACAGGAAATACAGATGTAACTCTGTGAGATGAATTAACAGAACACTAAGCAGTTTCTCAGAAAGCTTCTTTCCAGATTTCATCTGAGGATACTTCCTTTTTCACTACAGCCCTCTATGGGCTTCCAAATATCACTTTGCCTATTCCACAAGAACTGTCTTAGCGAAATGATTCTTGAGGGGAAAGCTGTAACTCTGTAAGATGATTTCAGAGAACACAAAGAAGTTTCTCAGAAAGCTTCTTTCTCTTTGTTATCAGAGGATATTTCCTTTGGCCCTATAGTCTTCTAAGGGATCCGTAATATCTGTTCTCAGATTCCACAGAAATAAGGCTAGCAAAGACATCCACGAAATACCGATGTAACTCTGTGAGATGAATTAACAGAACACTAAGCGGTTTCTCAGAAAGCTTCTTTCCAGATTTCATCTGAGGATACTTCCTTTTTCACCATAGCCCTCTATGGGCTTCCAAATATCACTTTGCCAATTCCGCAAGAACTGTCTTAGCGAAATGATTCTTGAGGGGAAAGCTGTAACTCTGTGAGATGATTTCACAGAACAGAAAGAAGTTTCTCAGAAAGCTTCTTTCTCTTTGTTATCGGAGGATATTTCCTTTGGCCCTATAGCCTTCAAAGGGATCCTACATATCTGTTCTTAGATTCCACAGAAATAAGGATAGCCAAGAGATCCACGATATACAGATGTAACTCTGTGAGATGAATTAACAGAACACTAAGCAGTTTCTCAGAAAGCTTCTTTCCAGATTTCATCTGAGGATATTTCCTTTTTCAACATAGCCCTCTAGGGGCTTCTAAATATCACTTTGCCAATTCCACAAGAACTGTCTTAGCGAAAGTCGTCTTGAGGGGAAAGCTGTAACCGGTGAGATGATTTTACATAACACAAAGAAGTTTCTCTGAAAGCTTCTTTCTCTTTGTTATCGGAGGATATTTCCTTTGGCCCTATAGTCTTCAAAGGGATCCGAATTATCTGTTCTCAGATTCCACAGAAATAAGGCTAGCAAAGAGATCCACGAAATACAGATGTAACTCTGTGAGATGAATTAACAGAATACTAAGCAGTTTCTCAGAAAGCTTCTTTCCAGATTTCATCTGAGGATATTTCCTTTTCCACCATAGCCCTCTATGGGCTTCCACATATCACTTTTCCTATTCCACACGAACTGTCTTAGCGAAAGGCTTCTTGAGTGGAAAGCTGTAACTCTGTGAGATGATTTCACAGAACACAAAGAAGTTTCTCAGAAAGCTTCTTTCTCTTTGTTATCGGAGGACATTTCCTTTGGGCCTAGATTCTTCAAAGGGATCCGAAATATCTGTTCTCAAATCCATAAGAAATAAGGCTAGCAAAGAGTTCCAGGAAATACAGATGTAACTCTGTGAGATGAATTAACAGAACACTAAGAAGTTTCTCAGAAAGCTTCTTTCCAGACTTCATCTGAGGATATTTCCTTTTTCACCATAGCCCTCCATGGGCTTCTAAATATCACTTTGCCGATTCCACAAGAACTGTCTTAGCGAAAGGCTTCTTGAATGGAAAGCTGTAACTCTGTAAGATGATTTCACTGAACACAAAGAAGTTTCTGTGAAAGCTTCTTTCTCTTTGTTATCAGAGGATATTTCCTTTTGCCCTATAGTCTTCTAAGGGATCCGAAATATCTGTTCTCAGATTCCACAGAAATAAGCCTGGTAAAGAGATCCACGAAATACAGATGTAACTCAGTGAGATGAATTAACAGAACACTAAGCAGTTTCTCAGAAAGCTTTTTTCCAGATTTCATCTGAGGATATTTCCTTTTTCACCTCAGCCCTCTATGGGTTTCCACATATCACTTTGCCAATTCCAGAAGAACTGTCTTAGCGAAAGGCTTCTTGATGGGAAAGCTGCAACTCTGTAAGGTGATTTCACAGAACACAAAGAAGATTCTCAGAAAGCTTCTTTCTCTTTGTTATCAGAGGATATTTTTTTGGCCCTATACTCTTCTAAGGGATCCGAAATATCTGTTCTCAGATTCCACAGAAATAAGGCTAGCAAAGAGATCCACGAAATAGAGATGTAACTCTGTGAGATGAATTAACAAAACACTAAGCAGATTCTCAGAAAGCTTCTTTCCAGATTTCACCTAAGGATATTTCCTTTTTCACCATAGCCCTCCATGGGCTTCCAAATATCTCTTTGCCAATTCCACAAGAACTGTCTTAGCGAAAGGCTTCTTGAGGGGAAAGCTGTAACTCTGTGAGATGATTTCACAGAACACAAAGAAGTTTCTCAGAAAGCTTCTTTCTCTTTGTTATCGGAGGATATTTCCTTTGGCTCTAGAGTCTTCAACGGGATCCGAGGTGTCTGTTCTCAGATCCCACAGAAACAAGGCTAGCAAAGAGATCCACGAAACACAGATGTAACTCTGTGAGATGAATTAGCAGAACACTAAGCAGTTTCTCAGAAAGCTTATTTCTAGATTTCAACTGAGGATATTTCCTTTATCACCATAGCCCTCTATGGGCTTCCAAATATCACTGTGCCAATTCCACAAGAACTGTCTTAGCGAAAGGCTTCTTGAGGGGAAAGCTGGAGCTCTGTGAGATGATTTCACAGAACACAAAGAAGTTTCTCAGAAAGCTTATTTCTCCTTGTTTTCGGAGGATATTTCCATTGGATCTATAGTCTTCTAAGGGGTCCGAAATATCTGTTCTCAGATTCCACAGAAATAAGGCTAGCAAAGAGATCCACGAAATACAGTTGTAACTCTGTGAGATGAATTAACAGAATACTAAGCAGTTTCTCAGAAAGCTTCTTTCCAGATTTTTCTGAGGATTTTCCTTTATCACCATAGCCCTCTAAGGGCATCCAAATATCACTTTGCCAATTGCACAAGAACTGTCTTAGCGAAAGGCTTCTTGAGGGGAAAGCTGTAACTCTGTGAGATGATTTCACAGGACACAAAGAAGTTTCTCAGAAAGCTTCTTTCTCTTTGTTATCTGAGGATATTTCCTTTGGCCCTATAGTCTTCAAAGGATCCGAAATATCTGTTCTCAGATTCCACAGAAATAAGGCTAGCAAAGAGATCCAAGAAATAAAGATGTAACTCTGTGAGATGAATTAACAGAACACTAAGCTGTTTCTCAGAAAGCTTCTTTCCAGATTTCATCTGAGGATACTTCGTTTTTCACCATAGCCCTCTATGGGCTTCCAAATATCAGTTTGCCAATTCCACAAGAACTGTCTTAGCCATAGGCTTCTTGAGGGGAAATCTGTAACTCTGTGAGATGATTTCACAGAACACAAAGAAGTTTCTCAGAAAGCTTCTTTCTCTTTGTTATCGGAGGATATTTCCTTTGGCCCTATAGTCTTCTAAGGGATCCGAAATATCTCTACTCAGATTCCACAGAAATAAGGCTAGCAAAGAGATCCACGAAATACAGATGTAACTCTGTGAGATGAATTTACAGAACACTAAGCAGTTTCTTAGAGTGCTTCTTTCCAGATTCCATCTGAGGATATTTCCTTTTTCACCATAGCCCTCTATGGGCTTCCAAATATCACTTTGCCAATTCCACAAGAACTGTCTTAGCGAAAGGCTTCTTTAGGAGAAAGCTGTAACTCTGTGAGATGATTTCACAGAACACAAAGAAGTTTCTCAGAAAGCTTCTTTCTCTTTGTTATCGGAGTTTATTTCCATTGGCCCTATAGCCTTCAAAGGGATCCTACATATCTGTTCTTAGATTCCACAGAAATAAGGACAGCCAAGAGATCCACGATATACAGATGTAACTCTGTGAGAAGAATTCACAGAACACTAAACAGTTTCTCAGAAAGCTTCTTTCCAGATTTCATTTTCAAATATTTCCTTTTTCACCATAGCCCTCCATGGGCTTCCAAATATCACTTTGCCAATTCCACAAGAACTGTCTAACGAAAGGCTTCTTGAGGGGAAAGCAGTAACTCTGTGAGATGATTTCACAGAACACAAAGAAGTTTCTCAGAAAGCTTCTTTCTCTTTGTTATCGGAGGATATTTCCTTTGGCCCTGTAGTCTTCAAAGGGATCCGAAATATCTGTTCTCAGATTCCACAGAAATAAGGCTACCAAAGAAATCCACGCAATATAGATGTAACTCTGTGAGATGAATTAACAGAACACTAAGCAGTTTCTCAGAAAGCTTCTTTCCAGATTTCATCTGAGGATATTTCTTTTTTCACCATAGCCCTCTAAGGGATTCCAAATATCACTTTGCCAATTCCACAAGAACTGTCTTAGCGAAAGGCTTCTTGAGGGGAAAGCTCTAACTCTGTGAGATGATTTCACAGAACACAAAGAAGTTTCTCAGAAATCTTCTTTCTCTTTGTTATCGGAGGATATTTCCTTTGGCCCTATAATCTTCTAAGGGATCCGAAATATCTGTACTCAGTTTCCACAGAAATAAGGCTAGCAAAGAGATAAACGAAATACAGATGTAATTCTGTGAGATGAATTAAGAGATCACTAAGCAGTTTCTCAGAATGCTTCATTCCAGATTTCATCTGAGGATATTTCCTTTTTCACCATAGCCCTCTATGCGCTTGCAAATATCACTTTGCGAATTCCACAAGAACTGTCTTAGCGAAAGGCTTCTTGAGGGGAAAGCTGTAACTCTGTGAGATGATTTCACAGAACACAAAGAAGTTTCTCAGAAAGCTTCTTTCCCTTTGTTACTGGAGATTATTTCCTTTGGCCCTAGAGTCTTCAAAGGGATCCGAAATATATGTTCTCAGATTCCACAGATATAAGGCTAGCAAAGAGATCCACGAAATACCGATGTAACTCTGTGAGATGAATTAACAGAACACTAAGCAGTTTCTCAGAATGCTTCTTTCCAGATTTCATCTGAGGATATTTCCTTTTCCACCGTAGCCCTCTATGCGCTTGCAAATATCACTTTGCGAATTCCACAAGAACTGTCTTAGAGAAAGGCTTCTTTAGGGGAAAGCTGTAACACTGTGAGATGATTTCACAGAACACAAAGAAGTTTCTCAGAAAGCTTCCTTCTGTGTGTTATTGGAGTCTATTTCCTTTGGCCCTATAGTCTTCAAAGGGATCCGAAATATCTGTTCTCAGATTCCCCAGAAATAAAGATAGCCAAGAGATCCACGATATACAGATGTAACTCTGTGAGAAGAATTAACAGAACACTAAGCAGTTTCTCAGAAAGCTTCTTTCCACATTTCATCTGAGGATATTTCCTTTTTCACCATAGCCCTCCATGGGCTTCCAAATATCACTGTGCCAATTCCACAAGAACTGTCTTAGCGAAACGCTTCTTGGGGGAAAGCTGTAACTCTGTGAGATGACTTCACAGAACACAAAGAAGTTTCTCAGAAAGCTTCTTTCTCTTTTTTATCGGAGGATATTTCCTTTGGCCCTATAGTCTTCCAAGGGATCCGAAATATCTGTTCTCAGATTCCACAGAAATAAGGCTAGCAAAGAGATCCACGAAACACAGATGAAACCCTGTCAGATGAATTAACAGAACACTAAGCAGTTTCTCAGAAAGCTTGTTTCCAGATTTCATCTGAGGATATTTCCTTTTTCGCCATAGCCCTGTATGGGCTTCCAAATATCACTTTGCCAATTCCACAAGAACTGTCTTAGCGAAAGGCTTCTTGAGGGGAAAGCTGTAACTCTGTGAGATGATTTCACAGAAAACAAAGAAGTTTCTCAGAAAGCTTCTTTCTCTTTGTTATCGGAGGATATTTCCTTTGGCCCTATAGTCTTAGAAGGGATCCGAAATATCTGTTCTCAGAATCAACAGAAATAAGGCTAGCAAAGAGATCCACGAAATACAGATGTAACTCTGTGAAATGAATTAACAGAACACTAAGCAGTTTCTCAGAAAGCTTCTTTCCAGATTTCATCTGAGGATATTTCCTTTTTCACGATAGCCCTCAATGGGCTTCCAAATATCACTTTGCCAATTCCACAAGAACTGTCTTAGCGAAAGGCTTCTTGAAGGGAAAGCTCTAACTCTGTGAGATGATTTCACAGAACACAAAGAAGTTTCTCAGAAAGCTTCCTTCTGTTTGTTATCGGAGTCTATTTCCTTTGGCACTACAGTCTTCAAAGGGATCCGAAATATCTGTTCTCAGATTCCCCAGAAATAAAGATAGCCAAGAGATCCACGATATACAGATGTAACTCTGTGAGATGAATTAACAGAACACTAAGCAGTTTCTCAGAAAGCTTCTTTCCACATTTCATCTGAGGATATTTCCTTTTTCGACATAGCCCTCCATGGGCTTCCAAATATCACTGTGACAATTCCACAAGAACTGTCTTAGCGAAACGCTTCTTGAGGGGAAAGCTGTAACTCTGTGAGATGATTTCACAGAAAACAAAGAAGTTTCTCAGAAAGCTTCTTTCTCTTTGTTATCGGAGGATATTTCCTTTGGCCCTATAGTCTTAGAAGGGATCCGAAATATCTGTTCTCAGAATCCACAGAAATAAGGCTAGCAAAGAGATCCACGAAATACAGATATAACTCTGTGAAATGAATTAACAGAACACTAAGCAGTTTCTCAGAAAGCTTCTTTCCAGATTTCATCTGAGGATATTTCCTTTTTCAAGATAGCCCTCCATGGGCTTCCAAATATCACTTTGCCAATTCCACAAGAACTGTCTTAGCGAAAGGCTTCTTGAAGGGAAAGCTCTAACTCTGTGAGATGATTTCACAGAACACAAAGAAGTTTCTCAGAAAGCTTCTTTCTCTTTGTTATCGGAGGATATTTCCTTTGGCCCTATAGTCTTCAAAGGGATCCGAAATATCTGTTCTTAGATTGCACAGAAATAAGGCTAGCAAAGAAATCCACGCAATATAGATGTAACTCAGTGAGATGAATTAACAGAACACTAAGCAGTTTCTCAGAAAGCTTCTTTCCAGATTTCACTGAGGATATTTCCTTTTTCACCATAGCCCTCTAAGGGCTTCCAAATATCACTTTGCCAATTCCAAAAGAACTGTCTTAGCGAAAGGCTTCCTGAGGGGAAAGCTGTAACTCTGTGAGATGATTTCACAGAACACAAAGAAGTTTCTCAGAAGGCTTCTTTCTCTTTGTTACTGGAGATTATTTCCTTTGGCCCTAGAGTCTTCTAAGGGATCCGAAATATCTGTTCTCAGATTCCACAGAAATAAGGCTAGCAAAGAGATCCACGAAATACAGATGTAACTCTGTGAGATGAATTAACAGAACACTAAGCAGTTTCTCAGAAAGCTTCTTTCCAGATTTCATCTGAGGATATTTCGTTTTTCACCATAGCCCTCTATGGGCTTCCAAATATCAGTTTGCCAATTCCACAAGAACTGTCTTAGCGAAAGGCTTCTTGAGGGGAAAGCTCTAACTCTATAAGATGATTTCACAGAACACAAAGAAGTTTCTCAGAAAGCTTCTTTCTCTTTGTTATCGGAGGATATTTCCTTTGGCCCTATAGTCTTCTAAGGGATCCGTAATATCTGTTCTCAGATTCCACAGAAATAAGGCTAGAAAAGACATTCACGAAATACAGATGTAACCCAGTGAGATGAATAAACAGAACACTAAGCAGTTTCTCAGAAAGCTTCTTTCCAGATTTCATCTGAGGATATTTCCTTTTTCACCATAGCCCTCTATGGGCTTCCAAATATCACATTGCCAATTCCACAAGAACTGTCTTAGCGAAAGTCTTCTTGAGTCGAAAGCGGTAACTCTGTGAGATGATTTCACAGAACACAAAGAAGTTTCTCAGAAAGCTTCTTTCTCTTTGTTATCGGAGGATATTTCCTTTGGCCCTATAGTCTTCAAAAGGATCTGAAATATCTGTTCTTAGATTCCACAGAAATAACGACAGCCAAGAGATCCACGATATACAGATGTAACTCTGTGAGATGAATTAACAGAACACTAAGAAGTTTCTCAGAAAGCTTCTTTCCACATTTCATCTGAGGATATTTCCTTTTTCACCATAGCCCTCCATGGGCTTCCAAATATCACTTTGCCAATTCCACAAGAACTGTATTAGCGAAAGGCTTCTTGAGGGGAAAGCTGTAACTCTGTAAGATGATTTCACTGAACACAAAGAAGTTTCTGTGAAAGCTTCTTTCTCTTTGTTATCGGAGGATATTTCCTTTGGCCCTATAGTCTTCTAAGGGATCCGAAATATCTGTTCTCAGATTCCACAGAAATAAGCCTGGTAAAGAGATCCACGAAATACAGATGTAACTCAGTGAGATGAATTAACAGAACACTAAGCAGTTTCTCAGAAAGCTTTTTTCCAGATTTCGTCTGAGGATATTTCCTTTTTCACCACAGCCCTCTATGGGCTTCCAAATATCACTTTGCCAATTCCAGAAGAACTGTCTTAGCGAAAGGCTTCTTGAGGGGAAAGCTCTAACTCTATAAGATGATTTCACAGAACACAAAGAAGTTTCTCAGAAAGCTTCTTTCTCTTTGTTATCGGAGGATATTTCCTTTGGCCCTATAGTCTTCTAAGGGATCCAAAATATCTCTACTCAGATTCCACAGAAATAAGGCTAACAAAGAGATCAACGAAATACAGATGTAATTCTGTGAGATGAATTAACAGAATACTAAGCAGTTTCTCAGAATGCTTCTTTCCAGATTCCATCTGAGGATATTTCCTTTTTCACCGTAGCCCTCTATGGGCTTCCAAATATCACTTTGCCAATTCCACAAGAACTGTCTTAGCGAAAGGCTTCTTTAGGGGAAAGCTGTAACTCTGAGAGATGATTTCACAGAACACAAAGAAGTTTCTCAGAAAGCTTCTTTCTCTTTGTTATCGGAGTTTATTTCCATTGGACCTATAGCCTTCAAAGGGATCCTACTTATCTGTTCTTAGATTCCACAGAAATAAGGCTAGCAAAGAGATCCACGAAATACAGATGTAACTCTGTGAGATGAATTAACAGAATACTAAGCAGTTTCTCAGAAATCTTCTTTCCAGATTTCATCTGAGGATATTTCCTTTGTCACCATAGCCCTCTATGGGCTTCGCAATATCACTTTGCCAATTCCACAAGAACTGTCTTAGCGAAATGCTTCTTGAGGGGAAAGCTGTAACTCTGTAAGATGATTTCAGAGAACACAAAGAAGCTTCTCAGAAAGCTTCTTTCTCTTTGTTATCGGAGGATATTTCCATTGGCCCTATAGCCTTCAAAGGGATCCTACATATCTGTTCTTAGATTCCACTGAAATAAGGATAGCCAAGAGATCCACGACATACAGATGTAACTCTGTGAGATGAATTAACAGAACACTAAGCAGTTTCTCAGAAAGCTTCATTCCAGATTTCATCTTCGGATATTTCCTTTTTCACCATAGCCCTCTATGGGCTTCCAAATATCACTTTGCCAATTCCACAAGAACTGTCTTAGCGAAAGGCTTCTTGAAGGGAAAGCTCTAACTCTGTGAGATGATTTCACAGAACACAAAGAAGTTTCTCAGAAAGCTTCTTTCTCTTTGTTATCGGAGGATATTTCCTTTGGCCCTATAGTCTTCAAAGGGATCCGAAATATCTGTTCTCAGATTTCACAGAAATCAGGCTAGCAAAGAAATCCACGCAATATAGATGTAACTCTGTGAGATGAATTAACAGAACACTAAGCAGTTTCTCATAAAGCTTCTTTCCAGATTTCTTCTGAGGATATTTCCTTTTTCACCATAGCCCTCTAAGGGCTTCCAAATATCACTTTGCCAATTCTAAAAGAACTGTCTTAGCGAAAGGCTTCTTGAGGGGAAAGCTGTAACTCTGTGAGATGATTTCACAGAACACGAAGAAGTTTCTCAGAAAGCTTCTTTCTCTTTGTTATTGGAGATTATTTCCTTTGGCCCTATAGTCTTCAAAGGGATCCGAAATATCTGTTCTCAGATTCCACAGAAATAAGGCTAGCAAAGAGAACCACGAAATACAGATGTAACTCTGTGAGATGAATTAACAGAACACTAAGCAGTTTCTCAGAAAGCTTCTTTCCAGATTTCATCTGAGGATACTTCGTTTTTCACCATAGCCCTCTATGGGCTTCCAAATATCAGTTTGCCAATTCCACAAGAACTGTCTTAGCGAAAGGCTTCTTGAGAGGAAAGCTGTAACTCTGTAAGATGATTCCACAGAACACAAAGAAGATTCTCAGAAAGCTTCTTTCTCTTTGTTATCTGAGGATATTTCCTTTGGCCCTACAGTCTTCTAAGGGATCCGTAATATCTGTTCTCAGATTCCACAGAAATAAGGCTAGCAAAGACATCCACGAAATACAGATGTAACTCTGTGAGATGAATACACAGAACACTAAGCAGTTTCTCAGAAAGCTTCTTTCCAGATTTCATCTGAGGATATTTCCTTTATCAGCATAGCCCTCTATGGGCTTCAAATTTCACATTGCCAATTCCACAAGAACTGTCTTAGCGAAAGTCTTCTTGAGGGGAAAGCGGTAACTCTGTGAGATGATTTCAAAGAACACAAAGAAGTTTCTCAGAAAGTTTCTTTCTCTTTCTTATCGGAGATTATTCCTTTGGTCCTATAGTCTTCAAAAGGATCTGAAATATCTGTTCTTAGATTCCACAGAAAAAACGACAGCCAAGAGATCCACGATATACAGATGTAACTCTGTGAGATGAATTAACAGAACACTAAGAAGTTTCTCAGAAAGTTTCTTTCCAGATTTCATCTGAGGATATTTCCTTTTTCACCATAGTCCTCCATGGGCTTCCAAATATCACTTTGCCAATTCCACAAGAACTGTCTTAGCGAAAGGCTTCTTGAGGGGAAAGCTGTAACTCTGTGAGATGATTTCACTGAACACAAAGAAGTCTCTGAGAAAGCTTCTTTCTCTTTGTTATCGGAGGATATTTCCTTTGGCCCTATAGTCTTCTAAGGGATCCGAAATATCTGTTCTCAGATTCCACAGACATAAGCCTGGCAAAGAGATCCACGAAATACAGATGTAACTCTGTGAGATGAATTAACAGAACACTAAGCAGTTTCTCAGAAAGCTTCTTTCCAGATTTCATCTGAGGATATTTCCTTTTTCACCACAGCCCTCTATGGGCTTCCAAATATCACTTTGCCCATTCCAGAAAAACTGTCTTAGCGAAAGGCTTCTTGAGGGGAAAGCTGTAACTCTGTGAGATGATTTCAAGAACACAAAGGAGTTTCTCAGAAAGCTTCTTTCTCTTTGTTATCGGAGAATTTTCCTTTGGCCCTATAGTCTTCAAAGGGATCCGAAATATCTTCTCTGATTTCACAGAAATAAGGCTAGCAAAGAGATCCACGAAATACAGATGTAACTCTGTGAGATGAATTAACAGAATACTAAACAGTTTCTCAGAAATCTTCTTTCCAGATTTCATCTGAGGATATTTCCTTTTTCACCATAGCCCTCTATGGGCTTCGCAATATCACTTTGCCAATTCCACAAGAACTGTCTTAACGAAAGGCTTCTTGAGGGGAAAGCTGTATCTCTGTGAGATGATATCACAGAAAACAAAGAAGTTTCTCAGAAAGCTTCTTTCTCTTTGTTATCGGAGGATATTTCCTTTGGCCCTATAGTCTTCTTAGGGATCCGAAATATCTGTTCTCTGATTTCAGAGATATAAGGCCAGCAAAGAGATCCACGAAATACAGATGTAACTCTGTGAGATGAATTAACAGAACACTGAGCAGTTTCTCAGAAAGTTTCTTTCCAGATTTCATCTGAAGGTAGTTCCTTTTTCACCATAGCCCTCCATGGGCTTCCAAATATCTCTTTGCCAATTCCACAAGAACTGTCTTAGCGAAAGGCTTCTTGAGGGGAAAGCTGTAACTCTGTGAGATGATTTCACAGAACACAAAGAAGTTTCTCAGAGAGCTTCTTTCTCTTTGTTATCGGAGGATATTTCCTTTGGCCCTAGAGTCTTCAAAGGGATCCGAGGTATCTGTTCTCAGATCCCACAGAAACAAGTGTAGCAAAGAGATTCACGAAATACAGATGTAACTCTGTGAGATGAATTAGCAGAACACTAATCAGTTTCTCAGAAAGCTTCTTTCTAGATTTCATCTGAGGATATTTCCTTTATCACCCTAGCCCTCTATGGGCTTCCAAATATCACTTTGCCAATTACACAAGAACTGTCTTAGCGAAAGGCTTCTTGAGGGGAAACTGGAACTCTGTGAGATGATTTCACAGAACACAAAGAAGTTTCTCAGAAAGCTTATTTCTCTTTGTTTTCGGAGGATATTTCCATTGGACCTATAGTCTTCAAAGGGATCCGAAATATCTTTTCCCAGATTCCACAGAAATAAGGCCAGCAAAGAGATCCACGAAATACAGATGTAACTCTGTGAGATGAATTAACAGAACACTAACCAGTTTCTCAGAAAGCATCTTTCCAGATTTCATCTGAGGATATTTCCTTTTTCCCCATAGCCCTCTAGGCGCTTTCAAATATCACTTTGCCAATTCCACAAGAACTGTCTTAGCGAAAGGCTTCTTGAGGGAAAAGCTGAAACACTGTGAGATGATTTCACAGAACACAAAGAAGTTTCTCAGAAAGCTTCTTTCTCTTTGTTATCGGAGTTTATTTCCTTTCGCCCTATAGTCTTCAAAGGGATCCGAAATATCTGTTCTTAGATTCCACAGAAATAGGGATTGCCAAGAGATCCACGAAATACAGATGTAACTCTGTGAGATGAATTAACAGTACACTAAGCAGTTTCTCAGAAAGCTTCTTTCCAGATTTCATCTGAGGATATTTCCTTTTTCACCCCAGCCCTCTATGGGCTTCCAAATATCACTTTGCCAATTCCAGAAGAACTGTCTTAGCGAAAGGCTTCCTGAGGGGAAAGCTGTAACTCTGTGAGATGATTTCACAGAACACAAAGGAGTTTCTCAGAAAACTTCTTTCTCTTTGTTATCGGAGAATATTTCCTTTGGCCCTATAGTCTTCAAAGGGATCCGTAATATCTTTTCCCAGATTCCACAGAAATAAGGCTAGCAAAGAGATCCACGAAATACACATGTAACTCTGTGAGATGAATTAACAGAACACTAAGCAGTTTCTCAAAAATCTTCTTTCCAGATTTCATCTGAGGATATTTCCTTTTTCACCATAGCCCTCTATGGGCTTCACAATATCACTTTGCCAATTCCACAAGAACTGTCTTAACGACAGGCTTCTTGAGGGGAAAGCTGTATCTCTGTGAGATGATATCACAGAACACAAAGAAGTTTCTCAGAAAGCTTCTTTCTCTTTGTTATCGGAGGATATTTCCTTGGGCCCTATAGTCTTCTAAGGGATCCGAAATATCTGTTCTCAAATTCCACAGATATAAGGTCAGCAAAGAGATCCACGAAATACAGATGTAACTCTGTGAGATGAATTAACAGAACACTAAGCAGTTTCTCAGAAAGCTTCTTTCCAGATTTCATCTGAGGATACTTCCTTTTTCACTATAGCCCTCTATGGGCTTCCAAATATCACTTTGCCTATTCCACAAGAACTGTCTTAGCGAAATGATTCCTGAGGGGAAAGCTGTAACTCTGTAAGATGATTTCAGAGAACACAAAGAAGTTTCTCAGAAAGCTTCTTTCTCTTTGTTATCAGAGGATATTTCCTTTGGCCCTATAGTCTTCTAAGGGATCCGTAATATCTGTTCTCAGATTCCACAGAAATAAGGCTAGCAAAGACATCCACGAAATACCGATGTAACTCTGTGAGATGAATTAACAGAACACTAAGCGGTTTCTCAGAAAGCTTCTTTCCAGATTTCATCTGAGGATATTTCCTTTTTCACCATAGCCCTCTATGGGCTTCCAAATATCACTTTGCCAATTCCACAAGAACTGTCTTAGTGAAAGGCTTCTTGAGGGGAAAGCTGGAACTCTGTGAGATGATTTCACAGAACACAAAGAAGTTTCTCAGAAAGCTTCTTTCTCTTTGTTATCGGAGGATATTTCCATTGGCCCTATAGTCTTCAAAGGGATCCGAAATATCTGTTCTCAGATTCCACAGATATAAGGCTAGCAAAGAGATCCACGAATTACAGATGTAACTCTGTGAGATGAATTAACAGAACACTAAGCTGTTTCTCAGAAAGCTTCTTTCCAGATTTTACTGAGGATATTTCCTTTTTCACCATAGCCCTCTATGGGCTTCCAAGTATCACTTTTCCAATTAAACAAGAACTGTCTTAGCGAAAGGCTTCTTGAGGGGAAAGCTGTAACTCTGTGAGATGATTTCACAGAACACAAAGAAGTTTCTCAGAAAGCTTCTTTCTCTTTGTTATCGGAGGATATTTCCTTTGGCCCTATAGTCTTCAAAGGATCCGAAATATCTGTTCTCAGATTCCACAGAAATAAGGCTAGCAAAGAGATCCAAGAAATAAAGATGTAACTCTGTGAGATGAATTAACAGAACACTAAGCTGTTTCTCAGAAAGCTTCTTTCCAGATTTCATCTGAGGATACTTCGTTTTTCACCATAGCCCTCTATGGGCTTCCAAATATCAGTTTGCCAATTCCACAAGAACTGTCTTAGCCATAGGCTTCTTGAGGGTAAATCTGTAACTCTGTGAGATGATTTCACAGAACACAAAGAAGTTTCTCAGAAAGCTTCTTTCTCTTTGTTATCGGAGGATATTTCCTTTGGCCCTATAGTCTTCTAAGGGATCCGAAATATCTCTACTCAGATTCCACAGAAATAAGGCTAGCAAAGAGATCCACGAAATGCAGATGTAACTCTGTGAGATGAATTTACAGAACACTAAGCAGTTTCTTAGAGTGCTTCTTTCCAGATTCCATCTGAGGATATTTCCTTTTTCACCATAGCCCTCTATGGGCTTCCAAATATCACTTTGCCAATTCCACAAGAACTGTCTTAGCGAAAGGCTTCTTTAGGAGAAAGCTGTAACTCTGTGAGATGATTTCACAGAACACAAAGAAGTTTCTCAGAAAGCTTCTTTCTCTTTGTTATCGGAGTTTATTTCCATTGGCCCTATAGCCTTCAAAGGGATCCTACATATCTGTTCTTAGATTCCACAGAAATAAGGATAGCCAAGAGATCCACGATATACAGATGTAACTCTGTGAGATGAATTCACAGAACACTAAACAGTTTCTCAGAAAGCTTCTTTCCAGATTTCATTTTCAAATATTTCCTTTTTCACCATAGCCCTCCATGGGCTTCCAAATATCACTTTGCCAATTCCACAAGAACTGTCTAACGAAAGGCTTCTTGAGGGGAAAGCAGTAACTCTGTGAGATGATTTCACAGAACACAAAGAAGTTTCTCAGAAAGCTTCTTTCTCTTTGTTATCGGAGGATATTTCCTTTGGCCCTGTAGTCTTCAAAGGGATCCGAAATATCTGTTCTCAGATTCCACAGAAATAAGGCTACCAAAGAAATCCACGCAATATAGATGTAACTCTGTGAGATGAATTAACAGAACACTAAGCAGTTTCTCAGAAAGCTTCTTTCCAGATTTCATCTGAGGATATTTCTTTTTTCACCATAGCCCTCTAAGGGATTCCAAATATCACTTTGCCAATTCCACAAGAACTGTCTTAGCGAAAGGCTTCTTGAGGGGAAAGCTGTAACTCTGTGAGATGATTTCACAGAACACAAAGAAGTTTCTCAGAAATCTTCTTTCTCTTTGTTATCGGAGGATATTTCCTTTGGCCCTATAATCTTCTAAGGGATCCGAAATATCTGTACTCAGTTTCCACAGAAATAAGGCTAGCAAAGAGATAAACGAAATACAGATATAATTCTGTGAGATGAATTAAGAGATCACTAAGCAGTTTCTCAGAATGCTTCATTCCAGATTTCATCTGAGGATATTTCCTTTTTCACCATAGCCCTCTATGCGCTTGCAAATATCACTTTGCGAATTCCACAAGAACTGTCTTAGCGAAAGGCTTCTTGAGGGGAAAGCTGTAACTCTGTGAGATGATTTCACAGAGCACAAAGAAGTTTCTCAGAAAGCTTCTTTCTCTTTGTTACTGGAGATTATTTCCTTTGGCCCTAGAGTCTTCAAAGGGATCCGAAATATCTGTTGTCAGATTCCACAGATATAAGGCTAGCAAAGAGATCCACGAAATACCGATGTAACTCTGTGAGATGAATTAACAGAACACTAAGCAGTTTCTCAGAATGCTTCTTTCCAGATTTCATCTGAGGATATTTCCTTTTTCACCGTAGCCCTCTATGCGCTTGCAAATATCACTTTGCGAATTCCACAAGAACTGTCTTAGAGAAAGGCTTTTTTAGGGGAAAGCTGTAACACTGTGAGATGATTTCACAGAACACAAAGAAGTTTCTCAGAAAGCTTCCTTCTGTGTGTTATTGGAGTCTATTTCCTTTGGCCCTATAGTCTTCAAAGGGATCCGAAATATCTGTTCTCAGATTCCCCAGAAATAAAGATAGCCAAGAGATCCACGATATACAGATGTAACTCTGTGAGAAGAATTAACAGAACACTAAGCAGTTTCTCAGAAAGCTTCTTTCCACATTTCATCTGAGGATATTTCCTTTTTCACCATAGCCCTCCATGGGCTTCCAAATATCACTGTGCCAATTCCACAAGAACTGTCTTAGCGAAACGCTTCTTGGGGGAAAGCTGTAACTCTGTGAGATGACTTCACAGAACACAAAGAAGTTTCTCAGAAAGCTTCTTTCTCTTTTTTATCGGAGGATATTTCCTTTGGCCCTATAGTCTTCCAAGGGATCCGAAATATCTGTTCTCAGATTCCACAGATATAAGGCTAGCAAAGAGACCCACGAAACACAGATGTAACCCTGTCAGATGAATTAACAGAACACTAAGCAGTTTCTCAGAAAGCTTGTTTCCAGATTTCATCTGAGGATATTTCCTTTTCGCCATAGCCCTGTATGGGCTTCCAAATATCACTTTGCCAATTCCACAAGAACTGTCTTAGCGAAAGGCTTCTTGAGGGGAAAGCTGTAACTCTGTGAGATGATTTCACAGAAAACAAAGAAGTTTCTCAGAAAGCTTCTTTCTCTTTGTTATCGGAGGATATTTCCTTTGGCCCTATAGTCTTAGAAGGGATCCGAAATATCTGTTCTCAGAATCAACAGAAATAAGGCTAGCAAAGAGATCCACGAAATACAGATGTAACTCTGTGAAATGAATTAACAGAACACTAAGCAGTTTCTCAGAAAGCTTCTTTCCAGATTTCATCTGAGGATATTTCCTTTTTCACGATAGCCCTCCATGGGCTTCCAAATATCACTTTGCCAATTCCACAAGAACTGTCTTAGCGAAAGGCTTCTTGAAGGGAAAGCTCTAACTCTGTGAGATGATTTCACAGAACACAAAGAAGTTTCTCAGAAAGCTTCCTTCTGTTTGTTATCGGAGTCTATTTCCTCTGGCACTACAGTCTTCAAAGGGATCCGAAATATCTGTTCTCAGATTCCCCAGAAATAAAGATAGCCAAGAGATCCACGATATACAGATGTAACTCTGTGAGATGAATTAACAGAACACTAAGCAGTTTCTCAGAAAGCTTCTTTCCACATTTCATCTGAGGATATTTCCTTTTTCACCATAGCCCTCCATGGGCTTCCAAATATCACTGTGCCAATTCCACAAGAACTGTCTTAGCGAAACGCTTCTTGAGGGGAAAGCTGTAACTCTGTGAGATGATTTCACAGAACACAAAGAAGTTTCTCAGAAAGCTTATTTCTCTTTGTTTTCGGAGGATATTTCCATTGGCCCTAGAGTCTTCAAAGGGATCCGAGGTATCTGTTCTCAGATCCCACAGAAACAAGTGTAGCAAAGAGATTCACGAAATACAGATGTAACTCTGTGAGATGAATTAGCAGAACACTAATCAGTTTCTCAGAAAGCTTCTTTCTAGATTTCATCTGAGGATATTTCCTTTATCACCCTAGCCCTCTATGGGCTTCCAAATATCACTTTGCCAATTCCACAAGAACTGTCTTAGCGAAAGGCTTCTTGAGGGGAAACTGGAACTCTGTGAGATGATTTCACAGAACACAAAGAAGTTTCTCAGAAAGCTTATTTCTCTTTGTTTTCGGAGGATATTTCCATTGGACCTATAGTCTTCAAAGGGATCCGAAATATCTTTTCCCAGATTCCACAGAAATAAGGCCAGCAAAGAGATCCACGAAATACAGATGTAACTCTGTGAGATGAATTAACAGAACACTAAGCAGTTTCTCAGAAAGCTTCTTTCCAGATTTCATCTGAGGATATTTCCTTTTTCCCCTTAGCCCTCTAGGCGCTTTCAAATATCACTTTGCCAATTCCACAAGAACTGTCTTAGCGAAAGGCTTCTTGAGGGGAAAGCTGTAACTCTGTGAGATGATATCACAGAACACAAAGAAGTTTCTCAGAAAGCTTCTTTCTCTTTGTTATCGGAGGATATTTCCTTTGGCCCTATCGTCTTCTAAGGGATCCGAAATATCTGATCTCAGATTGCACAGAAATAAGGCCAGCAAATAGATCCCGGAAATACAGATGTAACTCTGTGAGATGAATTAACAGAACACTAAGCAGTTTCTCAGAAAGCTTCTTTCCAGATTTCATCTGAGGATACTTCCTTTTTCACTATAGCCCTCTATGGGCTTCCAAATATCACTTTGCCTATTCCACAAGAACTGTCTTAGCGAAATGATTCCTGAGGGGAAAGCTGTAACTCTGTAAGATGATTTCAGAGAACACAAAGAAGTTTCTCAGAAAGCTTCTTTCTCTTTGTTATCAGAGGATATTTCCTTTGGCCCTATAGTCTTCTAAGGGATCCGTAATATCTGTTCTCAGATTCCACAGAAATAAGGCTAGCAAAGACATCCACGAAATACCGATGTAACTCTGTGAGATGAATTAACAGAACACTAAGCGGTTTCTCAGAAAGCTTCTTTCCAGATTTCATCTGAGGATATTTCCTTTTTCACCATAGCCCTCTATGGGCTTCCAAATATCACTTTGCCAATTCCACAAGAACTGTCTTAGCGAAAGGCTTCTTGAGGGGAAAGCTGGAACTCTGTGAGATGATTTCGCAGAACACAAAGAAGTTTCTCAGAAAGCTTCTTTCTCTTTGTTATCGGAGGATATTTCCATTGGCCCTATAGTCTTCAAAGGGATCCGAAATATCTGTTCTCAGATTCCACAGATATAAGGCTAGCAAAGAGATCCACGAATTACAGATGTAACTCTGTGAGATGAATTAACAGAACACTAAGCTGTTTCTCAGAAAGCTTCTTTCCAGATTTTACTGAGGATATTTCCTTTTTCACCATAGCCCTCTATGGGCTTCCAAATATCACTTTGCCAATTCCACAAGAACTGTCTTAGCGAAAGGCTTCTTGAGGGGAAAGCTGTAACTCTGTGAGATGATTTCACAGAACACAAAGAAGTTTCTCAGAAAGCTTCTTTCTCTTTGTTATCGGTGGATATTTCCTTTGGCCCTATAGTCTTCTAAGGGATCCGAAATATCTGTTCTCAGATTCCTCAGAAATAAGCCTGGCAAAGAGATCCACGAAATACAGATGTAACTCTGTGAGATGAATTAACAGAACACTAAGCAGTTTCTCAGAAAGCTTCTTTCCAGATTTCATCTGAGGATATTTCCTTTTTCACCTCAGCCCTCTATGGGCTTCCAAATATCACTTTGCCAATTCCAGAAGAACTGTCTTAGCGAACGGCTTCTTGATGGGAAAGCTGGAACTCTGTGAGATGATTTCACGGAACACAAAGAAGTTTCTCAGAAAGCTTCTTTCTCCTTGTTATCGGAGGATATTTCCATTGGCCCTATAGTCTTCAAAGGGATCCGAAATATCTGTTCTCAGATTCCACAGATATAAGGCTAGCAAAGAGATATACCAATTACAGATGTAACTCTGTGAGATGAATTAACAGAACACTAAGCTGTTTCTCAGAAAGCTTCTTTCCAGATTTTACTGAGGTTATTTCCTTTTTCACCAGAGCCCTCTATGGGCTTCCAAATATCACTTTGCCAATTCCACAAGAACTGTCTTAGCGAAACGCTTCTTGAGGGAAAAGCTGAAACACTGTGAGATGATTTCACAGAACACAAAGAAGTTTCTCAGAAAGCTTCTTTCTCTTTGTTATCGGAGTTTATTTCCTTTCGCCCTATAGTCTTCAAAGGGATCCGAAATATCTGTTCTTAGATTCCACAGAAATAGGGATTGCCAAGAGATCCACGAAATACAGATGTAACTCTGTGAGATGAATTAACAGTACACTAAGCAGTTTCTCAGAAAGCTTCTTTCCAGATTTCATCTGAGGATATTTCCTTTTTCACCCCAGCCCTCTATGGGCTTCCAAATATCACTTTGCCAATTCCAGAAGAACTGTCTTAGCGAAAGGCTTCCTGAGGGGAAAGCTGTAACTCTGTGAGATGATTTCACAGAACACAAAGGAGTTTCTCAGAAAGCTTCTTTCTCTTTGTTATCGGAGAATATTTCCTTTGGCCCTATAGTCTTCAAAGGGATCCGAAATATCTTTTCCCAGATTCCACAGAAATAAGGCTAGCAAAGAGATCCACGAAATACACATGTAACTCTGTGAGATGAATTAACAGAACACTAAGCAGTTTCTCAAAAATCTTCTTTCCAGATTTCATCTGAGGATATTTCCTTTTTCACCATAGCCCTCTATGGGCTTCACAATATCACTTTGCCAATTCCACAAGAACTGTCTTAACGACAGGCTTCTTGAGGGGAAAGCTGTATCTCTGTGAGATGATATCACAGAACACAAAGAAGTTTCTCAGAAAGCTTCTTTCTCTTTGTTATCGGAGGATATTTCCTTGGGACCTATAGTCTTCTAAGGGATCCGAAATATCTGCTCTCAAATTCCACAGATATAAGGCCAGCAAAGAGATCCACGAAATACAGATGTAACTCTGTGAGATGAATTAACAGAACACTAAGCAGTTTCTCAGAAAGCTTCTTTCCAGATTTCATCTGAGGATATTTCCTTTTTCCCCATAGCCCTCTAGGCGCTTCCAAATATCACTTTGCCAATTCACAAGAACTGTCTTAGCGAAAGGCTTCTTGAGGGGAAAGCTGTAACTCTGTGAGATGATATCACAGAACACAAAGAAGTTTCTCAGAAAGCTTCTTTCTCTTTGTTATCGGAGGATATTTCCTTTGGCCCTATCGTCTTCTAAGGGATCCGAAATATCTGATCTCAGATTGCACAGAAATAAGGCCAGCAAATAGATCCAGGAAATACAGATGTAACTCTGTGAGATGAATTAACAGAACACTAAGCAGTTTCTCAGAAAGCTTCTTTCCAGATTTCATCTGAGGATACTTCCTTTTTCACTATAGCCCTCTATGGGCTTCCAAATATCACTTTGCCTATTCCACAAGAACTGTCTTAGCGAAATGATTCCTGAGGGGAAAGCTGTAACTCTGTAAGATGATTTCAGAGAACACAAAGAAGTTTCTCAGAAAGCTTCTTTCTCTTTGTTATCGGAGGATATTTCCATTGGCCCTATAGTCTTCAAAGGGATCCGAAATATCTGTTCTCAGATTCCACAGATATAAGGCTAGCAAAGAGATCCACGAATTACAGATGTAACTCTGTGAGATGAATTAACAGAACACTAAGCTGTTTCTCAGAAAGCTTCTTTCCAGATTTTACTGAGGATATTTCCTTTTTCACCATAGCCCTCTATGGGCTTCCAAGTATCACTTTTCCAATTAAACAAGAACTGTCTTAGCGAAAGGCTTCTTGAGGGGAAAGCTGTAACTCTGTGAGATGATTTCACAGAACACAAAGAAGTTTCTCAGAAAGCTTCTTTCTCTTTGTTATCGGAGGATATTTCCTTTGGCCCTATAGTCTTCCAAGGGATCCGAAATATCTGTTCTCAGATTCCTCAGAAATAAGCCTGGCAAAGAGATCCACGAAATACAGATGTAACTCTGTGAGATGAATTAACAGAACACTAAGCAGTTTCTCAGAAAGCTTCTTTCCAGATTTCATCTGAGGATATTTCCTTTTTCACCCCAGCCCTCTATGGGCTTCCAAATATCACTTTGCCAATTCCAGAAGAACTGTCTTAGCGAAAGGCTTCCTGAGGGGAAAGCTGTAACTCTGTGAGATGATTTCACAGAACACAAAGGAGTTTCTCAGAAAACTTCTTTCTCTTTGTTATCGGAGAATATTTCCTTTGGCCCTATAGTCTTCAAAGGGATCCGAAATATCTTTTCCCAGATTCCACAGAAATAAGGCTAGCAAAGAGATCCACGAAATACAGATGTAACTCTGTGAGATGAATTAACAGAACACTAAGCAGTTTCTCAAAAATCTTCTTTCCAGATTTCATCTGAGGATATTTCCTTTTTCACCATAGCCCTCTATGGGCTTCCCAATATCACTTTGCCAATTCCACAAGAACTGTCTTAACGAAAGGCTTCTTGAGGGGAAACCTGTATCTCTGTGAGATGATATCACAGAACACAAAGAAGTTTCTCAGAAAGCTTCTTTCTCTTTGTTATCGGAGGATATTTCCTTTGGCCCTATAGTCTTCTAAGGGATCCGAAATATCTGTTCTCAGATTCCACAGATATAAGGCCAGCAAAGAGATCCACGAAATACAGATGTAACTCTGTGATATGAATTAACAGAACACTAAGCAGTTTCTCAGAATGCTTCTTTCCAGATTTCATCTGAGGATATTTCCTTTTCACCATAGCCCTCTATGCGCTTGCAAATATAACTTTGCGAATTCCACAAGAATTGTCTTAGCGAAAGGCTTCTTGAGGGGAAAGCTGTAACACTGTGAGATGATTTCACAGAACACAAAGAAGTTTCTCAGAAAGCTTCTTTCTCTTTGTTATCGGAGTTTATTTCCTTTCGCCCTATAGTCTTCAAAGGGATCCGAAATATCTGTTCTTAGATTCCACAGAAATAAGGATTGCCAAGAGATCCACGAAATACAGATGTAACTGTGTGAGATGAATTAACAGAACACTAAGCGGTTTCTCAGAAAGCTTCTTTCCAGATTTCATCTGAGGATATTTCCTTTTTCACCATAGCCCTCTATGGGCTTCCAAATATCACTTTGCCAATTCCACAAGAACTGTCTTAGCGAAAGGCTTCTTGAGGGGAAAGCTGGAACTCTGTGAGATGATTTCACAGAACACAAAGAAGTTTCTCAGAAAGCTTCTTTCTCTTTGTTACCGGAGGATATTTCCATTGGCCCTATAGTCTTCAAAGGGATCCGAAATATCTGTTCTCAGATTCCACAGATATAAGGCTAGCAAAGAGATCCACGAATTACAGATGTAACTCTGTGAGATGAATTAACAGAACACTTAGCTGTTTCTCAGAAAGCTTCTTTCCAGATTTTACTGAGGATAATTCCTTTTTCACCATAGCCCTCTATGGGCTTCCAAATATCACTTTGCCAATTCCACAAGAACTGTCTTAGCGAAAGGCTTCCTGAGGGGAAAGCTGTAACTCTGTGAGATGATTTCACAGAACACAAAGGAGTTTCTCAGAAAATTTCTTTCTCTTTGTTATCGGAGAATATTTCCTTTGGCCCTATAGTCTTCAAAGGGATCCGAAATATCTTTTCCCAGATTCCACAGAAATAAGGCTAGCAAAGAGATCCACGAAATACAGATGTAACTCTGTGAGATGAATTAACAGAACACTAAGCAGTTTCTCAAAAATCTTCTTTCCAGATTTCATCTGAGGATATTTCCTTTTTCACCATAGCCCTCTATGGGGTTCCCAATATCACTTTGCCAATTCCACAAGAACTGTCTTAACGAAAGGCTTCTAGAGGGGAAAGCTGTATCTCTGTGAGATGATATCACAGAACACAAAGAAGATTCTCAGAAAGCTTCTTTCTCTTTGTTATCGGAGGATATTTCCTTTGGCCCTATAGTCTTCTAAGGGATCCGAAATATCTGTTCTCAGATTCCACAGATATAAGGCCAGCAAAGATATCCACGAAATACAGATGTAACTCTGTGAGATGAATTAACAGAACACTAAGCAGTTTCTCAGAAAGCTTCTTTCCAGATTTCATCTTAGGATATTTCCTTTTTCACCATAGCCCTCTAGGCGCTTCCAAATATCACTTTGCCAATTCCACAAGAACTGTCTTAGCGAAAGGCTTCTTGAGAGGAAAGCTGTAACTCTGTGAGATGATATCACAGAACACAAAGAAGATTTTCAGAAAGCTTCTTTCTCTTTGTTATCGGAAGATATTTCCTTTGGCCCTATCGTCTTCTAAGGGATCCGAAATATCTGATCTCAGATTGCACAGAAATAAGGCCAGCAAATAGATCCAGGAAATACAGATGTAACTCTGTGAGATGAATTAACAGAACACTAAGCAGTTTCTCAGAAAGCTTCTTTCCAGATTTCATCTGAGGATACTTCCTTTTTCACTATAGCCCTCTATGGGCTTCCAAATACAACTTTGCCTATTCCACAAGAACTGTCTTAGCGAAATGACTCCTGAGGGGAAAGCTGTAACTCTGTAAGATGATTTCAGAGAACACAAAGAAGTTTCTCAGAAAGCTTCTTTCTCTTTGTTATCAGAGGATATTTCCTTTGGCCCTATAGTCTTCTAAGGGATCCGTAATATCTGTTCTCAGATTCCACAGAAATAAGGCTAGCAAAGACATCCACGAAATACCGATGTAACTCTGTGAGATGAATTAACAGAACACTAAGCGGTTTCTCAGAAAGCTTCTTTCCAGATTTCATCTGAGGATATTTCCTTTTTCACCATAGCCCTCTATGGGCTTCCAAATATCACTTTGCCAATTCCACAAGAACTGTCTTAGCGAAAGGCTTCTTGAGGGGAAAGCTGGAACTCTGTGAGATGATTTCACAGAACACAAAGAAGTTTCTCAGAAAGCTTCTTTCTCTTTGTTATCGGAGGATATTTCCATTGGCCCTATAGTCTTCAAAGGGATCCGAAATATCTGTTCTCAGATTCCACAGATATAAGGCTAGCAAAGAGATCCCCGAATTACAGATGTAACTCTGTGAGATGAATTAACAGAACACTAAGCTGTTTCTCAGAAAGCTTCTTTCCAGATTTTACTGAGGATATTTCCTTTTTCACCATAGCCCTCTATGGGCTTCCAAATATCACTTTGCGAATTCCACAAGAACTGTCTTAGCGAAAGGCTTCTTGAGGGGAAAGCTGTAACTCTGTGAGATGATTTCACAGAACACAAAGAAGTTTCTCAGAAAGCTCCTTTCTCTTTGTTATCAGAGGATATATCCTTTGGCCCTATAGTCTTCTAAGGGATCCGAAATATCTGTTCTCAGATTCCACAGAAATAAGCCTGGCAAAAAGATCCACGAAATACAGATGTAACTCTGTGAGATGAATTAACAGAACACTAAGCAGTTTCTCATAAAGCTTCTTTCCAGATTTCATCTTAGGATATTTCCTTTTTCACCCCAGCCCTCTATGGGCTTCCAAATATCACTTTGCCAATTCCAGAAGAACTGTCTTAGCGAAAGGCTTCCTGAAGGGAAAGTTGTAACTCTGTGAGATGATTTCACAGAACACAAAGGAGTTTCTCAGAAAACTTCTTTCTCTTTGTTATCGGAGAATATTTCCTTTGGCCCTATAGTCTTCAAAGGGATCCGAAATATCTTTTCCCAGATTCCACAGAAATAAGGCTAGAAAAGAGATCCACGAAATACAGATGTAACTCTGTGAGATGAATTAACAGAACACTAAGCAGTTTCTCAGAAAGCTTCTTTCCAGATTTCATCTGAGGATATTTCCTTTTTCACCACAGCCCTCTATGGGTTTCCCAATATCACTTTGCCAATTCCACAAGAACTGTCTTAACGAAAGGCTTCTTGAGGGGAAAGCTGTATCTCTGTGAGATGATATCACAGAACACAAAGAAGTTTCTCAGAAAGCTTCTTTCTCTTTGTTATCGGAGGATATTTCCTTGGGCCCTATCGTCTTCTAAGGGATCCGAAATATCTGATCTCAGATTGCACAGAAATAAGGCCAGCTAAGAGATCCAGGAAATACAGATGTAACTCTGTGAGATGAATTAACAGAACACTAAGCAGTTTCTCAGAAAGCTTCTTTCCAGATTTCATCTGAGGATACTTCCTTTTTCACTATAGCCCTCTATGGGCTTCCAAATATCACTTTTCCAATTAAACAAGAACTGTCTTAGCGAAAGGCTTCTTGAGGGGAAAGCTGTAACTCTGTGAGATGATTTCACAGAACACAAAGAAATTTCTCAGAAAGCTTCTTTCTCTTTGTTATCGGAGGATATTTCCTTTGGCCCTATAGTCTTCTAAGGGATCCGAAATATCTGTTCTCAGATTCCTCAGAAATAAGCCTGGCAAAGAGATCCGCGAAATACAGATGTAACTCTGTGAGATGAATTAACAGAACACTAAGCAGTTTCTCAGAAAGCTTCTTTCCAGATTTCATCTGAGGATATTTCCTTTTTCACCCCAGCCCTCTATGGGCTTCCAAATATCACTTTGCCAATTCCAGAAGAACTGTCTTAGCGAAAGGCTTCCTGAGGGGAAAGCTGTAACTCTGTGAGATGATTTCACAGAACACAAAGGAGTGTCTCAGAAAACTTCTTTCTCTTTGTTATCGGAGAATATTTCCTTTGGCCCTATAGTCTTCAAAGGGATCCGAAATATCTTTCCCCAGATTCCACAGAAATAAGGCTAGCAAAGAGATCCACGAAATACAGATGTAACTCTGTGAGATGAATTAAAAGAACACTAAGCAGTTTCTCAAAAATCTTCTTTCCAGATTTCATCTGAGGATATTTCCTTTTTCACCATAGCCCTCTATGGGCTTCCCAATATCACTTTGCCAATTCCACAAGAACTGTCTTAACGAAAGGCTTCTTGAGGGGAAACCTGTATCTCTGTGAGATGATATCACAGAACACAAAGAAGTTTCTCAGAAAACTTCTTTCTCTTTGTTATCGGAGGATATTTCCTTTGGCCCTATAGTCTTCTAAGGGATCCGAAATATCTGTTCTCAGATTCCACAGATATAAGGCCAGCAAAGAGATCCACGAAATACAGATGTAACTCTGTGATATGAATTAAGAGAACACTAAGCAGTTTCTCAGAATGCTTCTTTGCAGATTTCATCTGAGGATATTTCCTTTTCACCATAGCCCTCTATGCGCTTGCAAATATAACTTTGCGAATTCCACAAGAATTGTCTTAGCGAAAGGCTTCTTGAGGGGAAAGCTGTAACACTGTGAGATGATTTCACACAACACAAAGAAGTTTCTCAGAAAGCTTCTTTCTCTTTGTTATCGGAGTTTATTTCCTTTCGCCCTATAGTCTTCAAAGGGATCCGAAATATCTGTTCTTAGATTCCACAGAAATAAGGATTGCCAAGAGATCCACGAAATACAGATGTAACTGTGTGAGATGAATTAACAGAACACTAAGCGGTTTCTCAGAAAGCTTCTTTCCAGATTTCATCTGAGGATATTTCCTTTTTCACCATAGCCCTCTATGGGCTTCCAAATATCACTTTGCCAATTCCACAAGAACTGTCTTAGCGAAAGGCTTCTTGAGGGGAAAGCTGGAACTCTGTGAGATGATTTCACAGAACACAAAGAAGTTTCTCAGAAAGCTTCTTTCTCTTTGTTATCGGAGGATATTTCCATTGCCCTATAGTCTTCAAAGGGATCCGAAATATCTGTTCTCAGATTCCACAGATATAAGGCTAGCAAAGAGATCCACGAATTACAGATGTAACTCTGTGAGATGAATTAACAGAACACTAAGCTGTTTCTCAGAAAGCTTCTTTCCAGATTTTACTGAGGATAATTCCTTTTTCACCATAGCCCTCTATGGGCTTCCAAATATCACTTTGCCATTTCCACAAGAACTGTCTTAGCGAAAGGCTTCTTGAGGGGAATGCTGTAACTCTGTGAGATGATTTCACAGAACACAAAGAAGTTTCTCAGAAAGCTTCTTTCTCTTTGTTATCGGAGGATATTTCCTTTGGCCCTATAGTCTTCTAAGGGATCCGAAATATCTGTTCTCTGATTCCTCAGAAATAAGCCTGGCAAAGAGATCCACGAAATACAGTTGTAACTCTGTGAGATGAATTAACAGAACACTAAGCAGTTTCTCAGAAAGCTTCTTTCCAGATTTCATCTGAGGATATTTCCTTTTTCACCACAACCCTCTATGGGCTTCCAAATATCACTTTGCCAATTCCACAAGAACTGTCTTAGCGAAAGGCTTTCTGAGGGGAAAGCTGTAACTCTGTGAGATGATTTCACAGAACACAAAGGAGTTTCTCAGAAAATTTCTTTCTCTTTGTTATCGGAGAATATTTCCTTTGGCCCTATAGTCTTCAAAGGGATCCGAAATATCTTTTCCCAGATTCCACAGAAATAAGGCTAGCAAAGAGATCCACGAAATACAGATGTAACTCTGTGAGATGAATTAACAGAACACTAAGCAGTTTCTCAAAAATCTTCTTTCCAGATTTCATCTGAGGATATTTCCTTTTTCACCAGAGCCCTCTATGGGCTTCCCAATATCACTTTGCCAATTCCACAAGAACTGTCTTAACGAAAGGCTTCTTGAGGGGAAAGCTGTATCTCTGTGAGATGATATCACAGAACACAAAGAAGTTTCTCAGAAAGCTTCTTTCTCTTTGTTATCGGAGGATATTTCCTTTGGCCCTATAGTCTTCTAAGGGATCCGAAATATCTGTTCTCAGATTCCACAGATATAAGGCCAGCAAAGAGATCCACGAAATACAGATGTAACTCTGTGATATGAATTAACAGAACACTAAGCAGTTTCTCAGAATGCTTCTTTCCAGATTTCATCTGAGGATATTTCCTTTTCACCATAGCCCTCTATGCGCTTGCAAATATAACTTTGCGAATTCCACAAGAATTGTCTTAGCGAAAGGCTTCTTGAGGGGAAAGCTGTAACACTGTGAGATGATTTCACAGAACACAAAGAAGTTTCTCAGAAAGCTTCTTTCTCTTTGTTATCGGAGTTTATTTCCTTTCGCCCTATAGTCTTCAAAGGGATCCGAAATATCTGTTCTTAGATTCCACAGAAATAAGGATTGCCAAGAGATCCACGAAATACAGATGTAACTGTGTGAGATGAATTAACACAACACTAAGCAGTTTCTCAGAAAGCTTCTTTCCAGATTTCATCTGAGGATATTTCCTTTTTCTCCCCAGCCCTCTATGGGCTTCCAAATATCAGTTTGCCAATTCCACAAGAACTGTCTTAGCGAAAGTCTTCTTGAGGGGAAAGCGGTAACTCTGTGAGATGATTTCAAAGAACACAAAGAAGTTTCTCAGAAAGTTTCTTTCTCTTTGTTATCGGAGTTTATTTCCTTTGGCCCTATAGTCTTCAAAAGGATCTGAAATATCTGTTCTTAGATTCCACAGAAATAACGACAGCCAAGAGATCCACGATATACAGATGTAACTCTGTGAGATGAATTAACAGAACACTAAGAAGTTTCTCAGAAAGCTTCTTTCCAGATTTCATCTGAGGATATTTGCTTTTTCACCATAGCCCTCCATGGGCTTCCAAATATCACTTTGCCAATTCCACAAGAACTGTCTTAGCGAAAGGCTTCTTGAGGGGAAAGCTGTAACTCTGTGAGATGATTTCACGGACCACAAAGGAGTTTCTCAGAAAGCTTCTTTCTCTTTGTTATCGGAGGATATTTCCTTTGGCCCTATAGTCTTCTAAGGGATCCGAAATATCTGTTCTCAGATTCCACAGAAATAAGCCTGGCAAAGAGATCCACGAAATACAGATGTAACTCTGTGAGATGAATTAACAGAATACTAAGCAGTTTCTCAGAAAGCTTCTTTCCAGATTTCATCTGAGGATATTTCCTTTTTCACCACAGCCCTCTAGGGGTTCCAAATATCACTTTTCCCATTCCAGAAAAACTGTGTTAGCGAAAGGCTTCTTGAGGGGAAAGCTGTAACTCTGTGAGATGATTTCAAGAACACAAAGGAGTTTCTCAGAAAGCTTCTTTCTCTTTGTTATCGGAGAATATTTCCTTTGGCCCTATAGTCTTCAAAGGGATCCGAAATATCTTTTCTCAGATTTCACAGAAATAAGGCTAGCAAAGAGATCCACGAAATACAGACGTAACTCTGTGAGATGAATTAACAGAATACTAAACAGTTTCTCAGAAATCTTCTTTCCAGATTTCATCTGAGGATATTTCCTTTTTCACCATAGCCCTCTGTGGGCTTCCAAATATCACTTTGCCAATTCCACAAGAACTGTCTTAACGAAAGGCTTCTTGAGGGGAAAGCTGTATCTCTGTGAGATGATATCACTGAAAACAAAGAAGTTTCTCAGACAGCTTCTTTCTCTTTGTTATCGGAGGATATTTCCTTTGACCCTATAGTCTTCTTAGGGATCCGAAATATCTGTTCTCTGATTTCAGAGATATAAGGCCAGCAAAGAGATCCACGAAATACAGATGTAACTCTGTGAGATGAATTAACAGAACACTGAGCAGTTTCTCAGAAAGTTTCTTTCCAGATTTCATCTGAAGGTACTTCCTTTTTCACCATAGCCCTCTTTGGGCTTCCAAATATCACTTTGCCAATTACACAAGAACATTCTTAGCGAAAGGCTTCTTGATGGGAAAGCTGCAACTCTGTAAGGTGATTTCACAGAACACAAGGAAGTTTCTCAGAAAGCTTCTTTCTCTTTGTTATCAGAGGATATTTCCTTTGGCCCTATACTCTTCTAAGGGATCCGAAATATCTGTTCTCAGATTCCACAGAAATAAGGCTACCAAAAAAGATCCACGAAATAGAGATGTAATTCTGTGAGATGCATTAACAAAACACTAAGCAGATTCTCAGAAAGCTTCTTTCCAGATTTCATCTGAGGATATTTCCTTTTTCACCATAGCCCTCCATGGGCTTCCAAATATCTCTTTGCCAATTCCACAAGAACTGTCTTAGCGAAAGGCTTCTTGAGGGGAAAGCTGTAACTCTGTGAGATGATTTCACAGAACACAAAGAAGTTTCTCAGAAAGCTTCTCTCTCTTTGTTATCGGAGGATATTTCCTTTGGCCCTATATTCTTCTAAGGGATCCGAAATATCTGTTCACAGATTCCACAGAAATAAGGCTAGCAAAGAGATCCACGAAATACAGATGTAACTCTGTGAGATGAATTAACAGAACACTAAGCAGTTTCTCAGAAAGCTTCTTTCCAGATTTTATCTGAGGATATTTTCTTTTTCAGCATAGCCCTCTATGGGCTTCCAAATATCACTTTGCCAATTCCACAAGAACTGTCTTAGCGAAAGGCTTCTAGAGGGGAAAGCCGTAACTCTGTGAGATGATTTCACAGAACACAAAGAAGTTTCTCAGAAAGCTTCTTCCAGATTTTATCTGAGGATATTTCCTTTTTCAACATAGCCCTCTTGGCGCTTCCAAATATCACTTTGCCAATTCCACAAGAACTGTCTTAGCGAAAGGCTTCTTGAGGGGAAAGCTGTAACTCTGTGAGATGATTTCACAGAACACAAAGGAGTTTCTCAGAAAACTTCTTTCTCTTTGTTATCGGAGAATATTTCCTTTGGCCCTATAGTCTTCAAAGGTATCCGAAATATCTTTTCCCAGATTCCACAGAAATAAGGCTAGCAAAGAGATCCACGAAATACAGATGTAACTCTGTGAGATGAATTAACAGAACACTAAGCAGTTTCTCAGAAAGCTTCTTTCCAGATTTCATCTGAGGATATTTCCTTTTTCACCATAGCCCTCTAAGGGCTTCCCAATATCACTTTGCCAATTCCACAAGAACTGTCTTAACGAAAGGCTTCTTGAGGGGAAAGCTGTATCTCTGTGAGATGATATCACAGAACACAAAGAAGTTTCTCAGAATGCTTCTTTCTCTTTGTTATCGGAGGATATTTCCTTTGGCCCTATAGTCTTCTAAGGGATCCGAAATATCTGTTCTCAGATTCCACAGATATAAGGCCAGCAAAGAGATCCACGAAATACAGATGTAACTCTGTGATATGAATTAACAGAACACTAAGCAGTTTCTCAGAATGCTTCTTTCCAGATTTCATCTGAGGATATTTCCTTTTCACCATAGCCCTCTATGCGCTTGCAAATATAACTTTGCGAATTCCACAAGAATTGTCTTAGCGAAAGGCTTCTTGAGGGGAAAGCTGTAACACTGTGAGATGATTTCACAGAACACAAAGAAGTTTCTCAGAAAGCTTCTTTCTCTTTGTTATCGGAGTTTATTTCCTTTCGCCCTATAGTCTTCAAAGGGATCCGAAATATCTGTTCTTAGATTCCACAGAAATAAGGATTGCCAAGAGATCCACGAAATACAGATGTAACTGTGTGAGATGAATTAACAGAACACTAAGCGGTTTCTCAGAAAGCTTCTTTCCAGATTTCATCTGAGGATATTTCCTTTTTCACCATAGCCCTCTATGGGCTTCCAAATATCACTTTGCCAATTCCACAAGAACTGTCTTAGCGAAAGGCTTCTTGAGGGGAAAGCTGGAACTCTGTGAGATGATTTCACAGAACACAAAGAAGTTTTTCAGAAAGCTTCTTTCTCTTTGTTATCGGAGGATATTTCCATTGGCCCTATAGTCTTCAAAGGGATCCGAAATATCTGTTCTCAGATTCCACAGATATAAGGCTAGCAAAGAGATCCACGAATTACAGATGTAACTCTGTGAGATGAATTAACAGAACACTAAGCTGTTTCTTAGAAAGCTTCTTTCCAGATTTTACTGAGGATAATTCCTTTTTCACCATAGCCCTCTAGGGGCTTCCAAATATCACTTTGCCAATTCCACAAGAACTGTCTTAGCGAAAGGCTTCTTGAGGGGAATGCTGTAACTCTGTGAGATGATTTCACAGAACACAAAGAAGTTTCTCAGAAAGCTTCTTTCTCTTTGTTATCGGAGGATATTTCCTTTGGCCCTATAGTCTTCTAAGGGATCCGAAATATCTGTTCTCTGATTCCTCAGAAATAAGCCTGGCAAAGAGATCCACGAAATACAGTTGTAACTCTGTGAGATGAATTAACAGAACACTAAGCAGTTTCTCAGAAAGCTTCTTTCCAGATTTCATCTGAGGATATTTCCTTTTTCACCCCAGCCCTCTATGGGCTTCCAAATATCACTTTGCCAATTCCACAAGAACTGTCTTAGCGAAAGGCTTCCTGAGGGGAAAGCTGTAACACTGTGAGATGATTTCACAGAACACAAAGGAGTTTCTCAGAAAATTTCTTTCTCTTTGTTATCGGAGAATATTTCCTTTGGCCCTATAGTCTTCAAAGGGATCCGAAATATCTTTTCCCAGATTCCACAGAAATAAGGCTAGCAAAGAGATCCACGAAATACAGATGTAACTCTGTGAGATGAATTAACAGAACACTAAGCAGTTTCTCAAAAATCTTCTTTCCAGATTTCATCTGAGGATATTTCCTTTTTCACCAGAGCCCTCTATGGGCTTCCCAATATCACTTTGCCAATTCCACAAGAACTGTCTTAACGAAAGGCTTCTTCAGGGGAAGGCTGTATCTCTGTGAGATGATATCACAGAACACAAAGAAGTTTCTCAGAAAGCTTCTTTCTCTTTGTTATCGGAGGATATTTCCTTTGGCCCTGTAGTCTTCTAAGGGATCCGAAATATCTGTTCTCAGATTCCACAGATATAAGGCCAGCAAAGAGATCCACGAAATACAGATGTAACTCTGTGATATGAATTAACAGAACACTAAGCAGTTTCTCAGAATGCTTCTTTCCAGATTTCATCTGAGGATATTTCCTTTTCACCATAGCCCTCTATGCGCTTGCAAATATAACTTTGCGAATTCCACAAGAATTGTCTTAGCGAAAGGCTTCTTGAGGGGAAAGCTGTAACACTGTGAGATGATTTCACAGAACACAAAGAAGTTTCTCAGAAAGCTTCTTTCTCTTTGTTATCGGAGTTTATTTCCTTTCGCCCTATAGTCTTCAAAGGGATCCGAAATATCTGTTCTTAGATTCCACAGAAATAAGGATTGCCAAGAGATCCACGAAATACAGATGTAACTGTGTGAGATGAATTAACACAACACTAAGCAGTTTCTCAGAAAGCTTCTTTCCAGATTTCATCTGAGGATATTTCCTTTTTCACCCCAGCCCTCTATGGGCTTCCAAATATCAGTTTGCCAATTCCAGAAGAACTGTGTTAGCGAAAGGCTTCCTGAGGGGAAAGCTGTAACTCTGTGAGATGATTTCACAGAACACAAAGGAGTTTCTCAGAAAACTTCTTTCTCTTTGTTATCGGAGAATATTTCCTTTGGCCCTATAGTCTTCAAAGGGATCCGAAATATCTTTTCCCAGATTCCACAGAAATAAGGCTAGCAAAGAGATCCACGAAATACAGATGTAACTCTGTGAGATGAATTAACAGAACACTAAGCAGTTTCTCAAAAATCTTCTTTCCAGATTTCATCTGAGGATATTTCCTTTTTCACCAGAGCCCTCTATGGGCTTCCCAATATCACTTTGCCAATTCCACAAGAACTGTCTTAGCGAAAGGCTTCTTGAGGGGAAAGCTGTAACTCTGTGAGATGATTTCACAGAACACAAAGAAGTTTCTCAGAAAGCTTCTCTCTCTTTGTTATCGGAGGATATTTCCTTTGGCCCTATATTCTTCTAAGGGATCCGAAATATCTGTTCACAGATTCCACAGAAATAAGGCTAGCAAAGAGATCCACGAAATACAGATGTAACTCTGTGAGATGAATTAACAGAACACTAAGCAGTTTCTCAGAAAGCTTCTTTCCAGATTTTATCTGAGGATATTTTCTTTTTCAGCATAGCCCTCTATGGGCTTCCAAATATCACTTTGCCAATTCCACAAGAACTGTCTTAGCGAAAGTCTTCTAGAGGGGAAAGCCGTAACTCTGTGAGATGATTTCACAGAACACAAAGAAGTTTCTCAGAAAGCTTCTTCCAGATTTTATCTGAGGATATTTCCTTTTTCAACATAGCCCTCTTGGCGCTTCCAAATATCACTTTGCCAATTCCACAAGAACTGTCTTAGCGAAAGGCTTCTTGAGGGGAAAGCTGTAACTCTGTGAGATGATTTCACAGAACACAAAGGAGTTTCTCAGAAAACTTCTTTCTCTTTGTTATCGGAGAATATTTCCTTTGGCCCTATAGTCTTCAAAGGGATCCGAAATATCTTTTCCCAGATTCCACAGAAATAAGGCTAGCAAAGAGATCCACGAAATACAGATGTAACTCTGTGAGATGAATTAACAGAACACTAAGCAGTTTCTCAGAAAGCTTCTTTCCAGATTTCATCTGAGGATATTTCCTTTTTCACCATAGCCCTCTAAGGGCTTCCCAATATCACTTTGCCAATTCCACAAGAACTGTCTTAACGAAAGGCTTCTTGAGGGGAAAGCTGTATCTCTGTGAGATGATATCACAGAACACAAAGAAGTTTCTCAGAATGCTTCTTTCTCTTTGTTATCGGAGGATATTTCCTTTGGCCCTATAGTCTTCTAAGGGATCCGAAATATCTGTTCTCAGATTCCACAGATATAAGGCCAGCAAAGAGATCCACGAAATACAGATGTAACTCTGTGATATGAATTAACAGAACACTAAGCAGTTTCTCAGAATGCTTCTTTCCAGATTTCATCTGAGGATATTTCCTTTTCACCATAGCCCTCTATGCGCTTGCAAATATAACTTTGCGAATTCCACAAGAATTGTCTTAGCGAAAGGCTTCTTGAGGGGAAAGCTGTAACACTGTGAGATGATTTCACAGAACACAAAGAAGTTTCTCAGAAAGCTTCTTTCTCTTTGTTATCGGAGTTTATTTCCTTTCGCCCTATACTCTTCAAAGGGATCCGAAATATCTGTTCTTAGATTCCACAGAAATAAGGATTGCCAAGAGATCCACGAAATACAGATGTAACTGTGTGAGATGAATTAACACAACACTAAGCAGTTTCTCAGAAAGCTTCTTTCCAGATTTCATCTGAGGATATTTCCTTTTTCACCCCAGCCCTCTATGGGCTTCCAAATATCAGTTTGCCAATTCCAAAAGAACTGTCTTAGCGAAAGGCTTCCTGAGGGGAAAGCTGTAACTCTGTGAGATGATTTCACAGAACACAAAGGAGTTTCTCAGAAAACTTCTTTCTCTTTGTTATTGGAGAATATTTCCTTTGGCCCTATAGTCTTCAAAGGGATCCGAAATATCTTTTCCCAGATTCCACAGAAATAAGGCTAGCAAAGAGATCCACGAAATACAGATGTAACTCTGTGAGATGAATTAACAGAACACTAAGCAGTTTCTCAAAAATCTTCTTTCCAGATTTCATCTGAGGATATTTCCTTTTTCACCATAGCCCTCTATGGGCTTCCCAATATCACTTTGCCAATTCCACAAGAACTGTCTTAACGACAGGCTTCTTGAGGGGAAAGCTGTATCTCTGTGAGATGATATCACAGAAAACAAAGAAGTTTCTCAGAAAGCTTCTTTCTCTTTGTTATCGGAGGATATTTCCTTTGGCCCTATAGTCTTCTAAGGGATCCGTAATATCTGTTCTCAGATTCCACAGAAATAAGGCTAGCAAAGACATCCACGAAATACAGATATAACTCTGTGAGATGAATACACAGAACACTAAGCAGTTTCTCAGAAAGCTTCTTTCCAGATTTCATCTGAGGATATTTCCTTTATCAGCATAGCCCTCTATGGGCTTCAAATATCACATTGCCAATTCCACAAGAACTGTCTTAGCGAAAGTCTTCTTGAGGGGAAAGCGGTAACTCTGTGAGATGATTTCAAAGAACACAAAGAAGTTTCTCAGAAAGTTTCTTTCTCTTTGTTATCGGAGTTTATTTCCTTTGGCCCTATAGTCTTCAAAAGGATCTGAAATATCTGTTCTTAGATTCCACAGAAATAACGACAGCCAAGAGATCCACGATATACAGATGTAACTCTGTGAGATGAATTAACAGAACACTAAGAAGTTTCTCAGAAAGCTTCTTTCCAGATTTCATGTGAGGATATTTGCTTTTTCACCATAGCCCTCCATGGGCTTCCAAATATCACTTTGCCAATTCCACAAGAACTGTCTTAGCGAAAGGCTTCTTGAGGGGAAAGCTGTAACTCTGTGAGATGATTTCACTGAACACAAAGAAGTCTCTGTGAAAGCTTCTTTCTCTTTGTTATCGGAGGATATTTCCTTTGGCCCTATAGTCTTCTAAGGGATCCGAAATATCTGTTCTCAGATTCCACAGAAATAAGCCTGGCAAAGAGATCCACGAAATACAGATGTAACTCTGTGAGATGAATTAACAGAACACTAAGCAGTTTCTCAGAAAGCTTCTTTCCAGATTTCATCTGAGGATATTTCCTTTTTCACCACAGCCCTCTAGGGGTTCCAAATATCACTTTGCCCATTCCAGAAAAACTGTGTTAGCGAAAGGCTTCTTGAGGGGAAAGCTGTAACTCTGTGAGATGATTTCAAGAACACAAAGGAGTTTCTCAGAAAGCTTCTTTCTCTTTGTTATCGGAGAATATTTCCTTTGGCCCTATAGTCTTCAAAGGGATCCGAAATATCTTTTCTCAGATTTCACAGAAATAAGGCTAGCAAAGAGATCCACGAAATACAGATGTAACTCTGTGAGATGAATTAACAGAATACTAAACAGTTTCTCAGAAATCTTCTTTCCAGATTTAATCTGAGGATATTTCCTTTTTCACCATAGCCCTCTGTGGGCTTCCAAATATCACTTTGCCAATTCCACAAGAACTGTCTTAACGAAAGGCTTCTTGAGGGGAAAGCTGTATCTCTGTGAGATGATATCACAGAAAACAAAGAAGTTTCTCAGACCGCTTCTTTCTCTTTGTTATCGGAGGATATTTCCTTTGACCCTATAGTCTTCTTAGGGATCCGAAATATCTGTTCTCTGATTTCAGAGATATAAGGCCAGCAAAGAGATCCACGAAATACAGATGTAACTCTGTGAGATGAATTAACAGAACACTGAGCAGTTTCTCAGAAAGTTTCTTTCCAGATTTCATCTGAAGGTACTTCCTTTTTCACCATAGCCCTCTATGGGCTTCCAAATATCACTTTGCCAATTACACAAGAACATTCTTAGCGAAAGGCTTCTTGATGGGAAAGCTGCAACTCTGTAAGGTGATTTCACAGAACACAAGGAAGTTTCTCAGAGAGCTTCTTTCTCTTTGTTATCAGAAGATATTTCCTTTGGCCCTATACTCTTCTAAGGGATCCGAAATATCTGTTCTCAGATTCCACAGAAATAAGGCTAGCAAAGAGATCCACGAAATAGAGATGTAATTCTGTGAGATGCATTAACAAAACACTAAGCAGATTCTCAGAAAGCTTCTTTCCAGATTTCATCTGAGGATATTTCCTTTTTCACCATAGCCCTCCATGGGCTTCCAAATATCTCTTTGCCAATTCCACAAGAACTGTCTTAGCGAAAGGCTTCTTGAGGGGAAAGCTGTAACTCTGTGAGATGATTTCACAGAACACAAAGAAGTTTCTCAGAAAGCTTCTCTCTCTTTGTTATCGGAGGATATTTCGTTTGGCCCTATATTCTTCTAAGGGATCCGAAATATCTGTTCACAGATTCCACAGAAATAAGGCTAGCAAAGAGATCCACGAAATACAGATGTAACTCTGTGAGATGAATTAACAGAACACTAAGCAGTTTCTCAGAAAGCTTCTTTCCAGATTTTATCTGAGGATATTTTCTTTTTCAGCATAGCCCTCTATGGGCTTCCAAATATCACTTTGCCAATTCCACAAGAACTGTCTTAGCGAAAGGCTTCTAGAGAGGAAAGCCGTAACTCTGTGAGATGATTTCACAGAACACAAAGAAGTTTCTCAGAAAGCTTCTTCCAGATTTTATCTGAGGATATTTCCTTTTTCAACATAGCCCTCTTGGCGCTTCCAAATATCACTTTGCCAATTCCACAAGAACTGTCTTAGCGAAAGGCTTCTTGAGGGGAAAGCTGTAACTCTGTGAGATGATTTCACAGAACACAAAGGAGTTTCTCAGAAAACTTCTTTCTCTTTGTTATCGGAGAATATTTCCTTTGGCCCTATAGTCTTCAAAGGGATCCGAAATATCTTTTCCCAGATTCCACAGAAATAAGGCTAGCAAAGAGATCCACGAAATACAGTTGTAACTCTGTGAGATGAATTAACAGAACACTAAGCAGTTTCTCAGAAAGCTTCTTTCCAGATTTCATCTGAGGATATTTCCTTTTTCACCCCAGCCCTCTATGGGCTTCCAAATATCACTTTGCCAATTCCACAAGAACTGTCTTAGCGAAAGGCTTCCTGAGGGGAAAGCTGTAACTCTGTGAGATGATTTCACAGAACACAAAGGAGTTTCTCAGAAAATTTCTTTCTCTTTGTTATCGGAGAATATTTCCTATGGCCCTATAGTCTTCAAAGGGATCCGAAATATCTTTTCCCAGATTCCACAGAAATAAGGCTAGCAAAGAGATCCACGAAATACAGATGTAACTCTGTGAGATGAATTAACAGAACACTAAGCAGTTTCTCAAAAATCTTCTTTCCAGATTTCATCTGAGGATATTTCCTTTTTCACCAGAGCCCTCTATGGGCTTCCCAATATCACTTTGCCAATTCCACAAGAACTGTCTTAACGAAAGGCTTCTTGAGGGGAAGGCTGTATCTCTGTGAGATGATATCACAGAACACAAAGAAGTTTCTCAGAATGCTTCTTTCTCTTTGTTATCGGAGGATATTTCCTTTGGCCCTATAGTCTTCTAAGGGATCCGAAATATCTGTTCTCAGATTCCACAGATATAAGGCCAGCAAAGAGATCCACGAAATACAGATGTAACTCTGTGATATGAATTAACAGAACACTAAGCAGTTTCTCAGAATGCTTCTTTCCAGATTTCATCTGAGGATATTTCCTTTTCACCATAGCCCTCTATGCGCTTGCAAATATAACTTTGCGAATTCCACAAGAATTGTCTTAGAGAAAGGCTTCTTGAGGGGAAAGCTGTAACACTGTGAGATGATTTCACAGAACACAAAGAAGTTTCTCAGAAAGCTTCTTTCTCATTGTTATCGGAGTTTATTTCCTTTCGCCCTATAGTCTTCAAAGGGATCCGAAATATCTGTTCTTAGATTCCACAGAAATAAGGATTGCCAAGAGATCCACGAAATACACATGTAACTGTGTGAGATGAATTAACACAACACTAAGCAGTTTCTCAGAAAGCTTCTTTCCAGATTTCATCTGAGGATATTTCCTTTTTCACCCCAGCCCTCTATGGGCTTCCAAATATCACTTTGCCAATTCCAGAAGAACTGTCTTAGCGAAAGGCTTCCTGAGGGGAAAGCTGTAACTCTGTGAGATGATTTCACAGAACACAAAGGAGTTTCTCAGAAAACTTCTTTCTCTTTGTTATCGGAGAATATTTCCTTTGGCCCTATAGTCTTCAAAGGGATCCGAAATATCTTTTCCCAGATTCCACAGAAATAAGGCTAGCAAAGAGATCCACGAAATACAGATGTAACTCTGTGAGATGAATTAACAGAACACTAAGCAGTTTCTCAAAAATCTTCTTTCCAGATTTCATCTGAGGATATTTCCTTTTTCACCATAGCCCTCTATGGGCTTCCCAATATCACTTTGCCAATTCCACAAGAACTGTCTTAACGACAGGCTTCTTGAGGGGAAAGCTGTATCTCTGTGAGATGATATCACAGAAAACAAAGAAGTTTCTCAGAAAGCTTCTTTCTCTTTGTTATCGGAGGATATTTCCTTTGGCCCTATAGTCTTCTAAGGGATCCGTAATATCTGTTCTCAGATTCCACAGAAATAAGGCTAGCAAAGACATCCACGAAATACAGATGTAACTCTGTGAGATGAATACACAGAACACTAAGCAGTTTCTCAGAAAGCTTCTTTCCAGATTTCATCTGAGGATATTTCCTTTATCAGCATAGCCCTCTATGGGCTTCAAATATCACATTGCCAATTCCACAAGAACTGTCTTAGCGAAAGTCTTCTTGAGGGGAAAGCGGTAACTCTGTGAGATGATTTCAAAGAACACAAAGAAGTTTCTCAGAAAGTTTCTTTCTCTTTGTTATCGGAGTTTATTTCCTTTGGCCCTATAGTCTTCAAAAGGATCTGAAATATCTGTTCTTAGATTCCACAGAAATAACGACAGCCAAGAGATCCACGATATACAGATGTAACTCTGTGAGATGAATTAACAGAACACTAAGAAGTTTCTCAGAAAGCTTCTTTCCAGATTTCATCTGAGGATATTTGCTTTTTCACCATAGCCCTCCATGGGCTTCCAAATATCACTTTGCCAATTCCACAAGAACTGTCTTAGCGAAAGGCTTCTTGAGGGGAAAGCTGTAACTCTGTGAGATGATTTCACTGAACACAAAGAAGTCTCTGTGAAAGCTTCTTTCTCTTTGTTATCGGAGGATATTTCCTTTGGCCCTATAGTCTTCTAAGGGATCCGAAATATCTGTTCTCAGATTCCACAGAAATAAGCCTGGCAAAGAGATCCACGAAATACAGATGTAACTCTGTGAGATGAATTAACAGAAAACTAAGCAGTTTCTCAGAAAGCTTCTTTCCAGATTTCATCTGAGGATATTTCCTTTTTCACCACAGCCCTCTAGGGGTTCCAAATATCACTTTGCCCATTCCAGAAAAACTGTGTTAGCGAAAGGCTTCTTGAGGGGAAAGCTGTAACTCTGTGAGATGATTTCAAGAACACAAAGGAGTTTCTCAGAAAGCTTCTTTCTCTTTGTTATCGGAGAATATTTCCTTTGGCCCTATAGTCTTCAAAGGGATCCGAAATATCTTTTCTCAGATTTCACAGAAATAAGGCTAGCAAAGAGATCCACGAAATACAGATGTAACTCTGTGAGATGAATTAACAGAATACTAAACAGTTTCTCAGAAATCTTCTTTCCAGATTTCATCTGAGGATATTTCCTTTTTCACCATAGCCCTCTGTGGGCTTCCAAATATCACTTTGCCAATTCCACAAGAATTGTCTTAACGAAAGGCTTCTTGAGGGGAAAGCTGTATCTCTGTGAGATGATATCACAGAAAACAAAGAAGTTTCTCAGACAGCTTCTTTCTCTTTGTTATCGGAGGATATTTCCTTTGACCCTATAGTCTTCTTAGGGATCCGAAATATCTGTTCTCTGATTTCAGAGATATAAGGCCAGCAAAGAGATCCACGAAATACAGATGTAACTCTGTGAGATGAATTAACAGAACACTGAGCAGTTTCTCAGAAAGTTTCTTTCCAGATTTCATCTGAAGGTACTTCCTTTTTCACCATAGCCCTCTATGGGCTTCCAAATATCACTTTGCCAATTACACAAGAACATTCTTAGCGAAAGGCTTCTTGATGGGAAAGCTGCAACTCTGTAAGGTGATTTCACAGAACACAAGGAAGTTTCTCAGAAAGCTTCTTTCTCTTTGTTATCAGAGGATATTTCCTTTGGCCCTATACTCTTCTAAGGGATCCGAAATATCTCTTCTCAGATTCCACAGAAATAAGGCTAGCAAAGAGATCCACGAAATAGAGATGTAATTCTGTGAGATGCATTAACAAAACACTAAGCAGATTCTCAGAAAGCTTCTTTCCAGATTTCATCTGAGGATATTTCCTTTTTCACCATAGCCCTCCATGGGCTTCCAAATATCTCTTTGCCAATTCCACAAGAACTGTCTTAGCGAAAGGCTTCTTGAGGGGAAAGCTGTAACTCTGTGAGATGATTTCACAGAACACAAAGAAGTTTCTCAGAAAGCTTCTCTCTCTTTGTTATCGGAGGATATTTCGTTTGGCCCTATATTCTTCTAAGGGATCCGAAATATCTGTTCACAGATTCCACAGAAATAAGGCTAGCAAAGAGATCCACGAAATACAGATGTAACTCTGTGAGATGAATTAACAGAACACTAAGCAGTTTCTCAGAAAGCTTCTTTCCAGATTTTATCTGAGGATATTTTCTTTTTCAGCATAGCCCTCTATGGGCTTCCAAATATCACTTTGCCAATTCCAGAAGAACTGTCTTAGCGAAAGGCTTCTAGAGAGGAAAGCCGTAACTCTGTGAGATGATTTCACAGAACACAAAGAAGTTTCTCAGAAAGCTTCTTCCAGATTTTATCTGAGGATATTTCCTTTTTCAACATAGCCCTCTTGGCGCTTCCAAATATCACTTTGCCAATTCCACAAGAACTGTCTTAGCGAAAGGCTTCTTGAGGGGAAAGCTGTAACTCTGTGAGATGATTTCACAGAACACAAAGGAGTTTCTCAGAAAACTTCTTTCTCTTTGTTATCGGAGAATATTTCCTTTGGCCCTATAGTCTTCAAAGGGATCCGAAATATCTTTTCCCAGATTCCACAGAAATAAGGCTAGCAAAGAGATCCACGAAATACAGATGTAACTCTGTGAGATGAATTAACAGAACACTAAGCAGTTTCTCAGAAAGCTTCTTTCCAGATTTCATCTGAGGATATTTCCTTTTTCACCATAGCCCTCTAAGGGCTTCCCAATATCACTTTGCCAATTCCACAAGAACTGTCTTAACGAAAGGCTTCTTGAGGGGAAAGCTGTAACTCTGTGAGACGATTTCACAGAACACAAAGAAGTTTCTCAGAAAGCTTCTTTCTCTTTGTTATCGGAGGATATTTCCTTTGGCCCTATCGTCTTCTAAGGGATCCGAAATATCTGTTCTCAGTTTCCACAGAAATAAAGCTAACAAAGAGTTCCACTAAATACAGATGTAACTCTGTGATATGAATTTACAGAACACTAAGCAGTTTCTCAGAATGCTTCTTTCCAGATTTCATCTGAGGATATTTCCTTTTCACCATAGCCCTCTATGCGCTTGCAAATATAACTTTGCGAATTCCACAAGAATTGTCTTAGCGAAAGGCTTCTTGAGGGGAAAGCTGTAACACTGTGAGATGATTTCACAGAACACAAAGAAGTTTCTCAGAAAGCTTCTTTCTCTTTGTTATCGGAGTTTATTTCCTTTCGCCCTATAGTCTTCAAAGGGATCCGAAATATCTTTTCCCAGATTCCACAGAAATAAGGCTAGCAAAGAGATCCACGAAATACAGATGTAACTCTGTGAGATGAATTAACAGAACACTAAGCAGTTTCTCAAAAATCTTCTTTCCAGATTTCATCTGAGGATATTTCCTTTTTCACCATAGCCCTCTATGGGCTTCCCAATATCACTTTGCCAATTCCACAAGAACTGTCTTAACGACAGGCTTCTTGAGGGGAAAGCTGTATCTCTGTGAGATGATATCACAGAAAACAAAGAAGTTTCTCAGAAAGCTTCTTTCTCTTTGTTATCGGAGGATATTTCCTTTGGCCCTATAGTCTTCTAAGGGATCCGTAATATCTGTTCTCAGATTCCACAGAAATAAGGCTAGCAAAGACATCCACGAAATACAGATGTAACTCTGTGAGATGAATACACAGAACACTAAGCAGTTTCTCAGAAAGCTTCTTTCCAGATTTCATCTGAGGATATTTCCTTTATCAGCATAGCCCTCTATGGGCTTCATATATCACATTGCCAATTCCACAAGAACTGTCTTAGCGAAAGTCTTCTTGAGGGGAAAGCGGTAACTCTGTGAGATGATTTCAAAGAACACAAAGAAGTTTCTCAGAAAGTTTCTTTCTCTTTGTTATCGGAGTTTATTTCCTTTGGCCCTATAGTCTTCAAAAGGATCTGAAATATCTGTTCTTAGATTCCACAGAAATAACGACAGCCAAGAGATCCACGATATACAGATGTAACTCTGTGAGATGAATTAACAGAACACTAAGAAGTTTCTCAGAAAGCTTCTTTCCAGATTTCATCTGAGGATATTTGCTTTTTCACCATAGCCCTCCATGGGCTTCCAAATATCACTTTGCCAATTCCACAAGAACTGTCTTAGCGAAAGGCTTCTTGAAGGGAAAGCTGTAACTCTGTGAGATGATTTCACTGAACACAAAGAAGTCTCTGTGAAAGCTTCTTTCTCTTTGTTATCGGAGGATATTTCCTTTGGCCCTATAGTCTTCTAAGGGATCCGAAATATCTGTTCTCAGAATCCACAGAAATAAGCCTGGCAAAGAGATCCACGAAATACAGATGTAACTCTGTGAGATGAATTAACAGAACACTAAGCAGTTTCTCAGAAAGCTTCTTTCCAGATTTCATCTGAGGATATTTCCTTTTTCACCACAGCCCTCTAGGGGTTCCAAATATCACTTTGCCCATTCCAGAAAAACTGTCTTAGCGAAAGGCTTCTTGAGGGGAAAGCTGTAACTCTGTGAGATGATTTCAAGAACACAAAGGAGTTTCTCAGAAAGCTTCTTTCTCTTTGTTATCGGAGAATATTTCCTTTGGCCCTATAGTCTTCAAAGGGATCCGAAATATCTTTTCTCAGATTTCACAGAAATAAGGCTAGCAAAGAGATCCACGAAATACAGATGTAACTCTGTGAGATGAATTAACAGAATACTAAACAGTTTCTCAGAAATCTTCTTTCCAGATTTCATCTGAGGATATTTCCTTTTTCACCATAGCCCTCTGTGGGCTTCCAAATATCACTTTGCCAATTCCACAAGAACTGTCTTAACGAAAGGCTTCTTGAGGGGAAAGCTGTATCTCTGTGAGATGATATCACAGAAAACAAAGAAGTTTCTCAGACAGCTTCTTTCTCTTTGTTATCGGAGGATATTTCCTTTGACCCTATAGTCTTCTTAGGGATCCGAAATATCTGTTCTCTGATTTCAGAGATATAAGGCCAGCAAAGAGATCCACGAAATACAGATGTAACTCTGTGAGATGAATTAACAGAACACTGAGCAGTTTCTCAGAATGCTTCTTTCCAGATTTCATCTGAGGATATTTGCTTTTTCACCATAGCCCTCTAAGGGCTTCCCAATATCACTTTGCCAATTCCACAAGAACTGTCTTAACGAAAGGCTTCTTGAGGGGAAAGCTGTAACTCTGTGAGACGATTTCACAGAACACAAAGAAGTTTCTCAGAAAGCTTCTTTCTCTTTGTTATCGGAGGATATTTCCTTTGGCCCTATCGTCTTCTAAGGGATCCGAAATATCTGTTCTCAGTTTCCACAGAAATAAAGCTAACAAAGAGTTCCACGAAATACAGATGTAACTCTGTGATATGAATTTACAGAACACTAAGCAGTTTCTCAGAATGCTTCTTTCCAGATTTCATCTGAGGATATTTCCTTTTCACCATAGCCCTCTATGCGCTTGCAAATATAACTTTGCGAATTCCACAAGAATTGTCTTAGCGAAAGGCTTCTTGAGGGGAAAGCTGTAACACTGTGAGATGATTTCACAGAACACAAAGAAGTTTCTCAGAAAGCTTCTTTCTCTTTGTTATCGGAGTTTATTTCCTTTCGCCCTATAGTCTTCAAAGGGATCCGAAATATCTTTTCCCAGATTCCACAGAAATAAGGCTAGCAAAGAGATCCACGAAATACAGATGTAACTCTGTGAGATGAATTAACAGAACACTAAGCAGTTTCTCAAAAATCTTCTTTCCAGATTTCATCTGAGGATATTTCCTTTTTCACCATAGCCCTCTATGGGCTTCCCAATATCACTTTGCCAATTCCACAAGAACTGTCTTAACGACAGGCTTCTTGAGGGGAAAGCTGTATCTCTGTGAGATGATATCACAGAAAACAAAGAAGTTTCTCAGAAAGCTTCTTTCTCTTTGTTATCGGAGGATATTTCCTTTGGCCCTATAGTCTTCTAAGGGATCCGTAATATCAGTTCTCAGATTCCACAGAAATAAGGCTAGCAAAGACATCCACGAAATACAGATGTAACTCTGTGAGATGAATACACAGAACACTAAGCAGTTTCTCAGAAAGCTTCTTTCCAGATTTCATCTGAGGATATTTCCTTTATCAGCATAGCCCTCTATGGGCTTCATATATCACATTGCCAATTCCACAAGAACTGTCTTAGCGAAAGTCTTCTTGAGGGGAAAGCGGTAACTCTGTGAGATGATTTCAAAGAACACAAAGAAGTTTCTCAGAAAGTTTCTTTCTCTTTGTTATCGGAGTTTATTTCCTTTGGCCCTATAGTCTTCAAAAGGATCTGAAATATCTGTTCTTAGATTCCACAGAAATAACGACAGCCAAGAGATCCACGATATACAGATGTAACTCTGTGAGATGAATTAACAGAACACTAAGAAGTTTCTCAGAAAGCTTCTTTCCAGATTTCATCTGAGGATATTTGCTTTTTCACCATAGCCCTCCATGGGCTTCCAAATATCACTTTGCCAATTCCACAAGAACTGTCTTAGCGAAAGGCTTCTTGAGGGGAAAGCTGTAACTCTGTGAGATGATTTCACTGAACACAAAGAAGTCTCTGTGAAAGCTTCTTTCTCTTTGTTATCGGAGGATATTTCCTTTGGCCCTATAGTCTTCTAAGGGATCCGAAATATCTGTTCTCAGAATCCACAGAAATAAGCCTGGCAAAGAGATCCACGAAATACAGATGTAACTCTGTGAGATGAATTAACAGAACACTAAGCAGTTTCTCAGAAAGCTTCTTTCCAGATTTCATCTGAGGATATTTCCTTTTTCACCACAGCCCTCTAGGGGTTCCAAATATCACTTTGCCCATTCCAGAAAAACTGTCTTAGCGAAAGGCTTCTTGAGGGGAAAGCTGTAACTCTGTGAGATGATTTCAAGAACACAAAGGAGTTTCTCAGAAAGCTTCTTTCTCTTTGTTATCGGAGAATATTTCCTTTGGCCCTATAGTCTTCAAAGGGATCCGAAATATCTTTTCTCAGATTTCACAGAAATAAGGCTAGCAAAGAGATCCACGAAATACAGATGTAACTCTGTGAGATGAATTAACAGAATACTAAACAGTTTCTCAGAAATCTTCTTTCCAGATTTCATCTGAGGATATTTCCTTTTTCACCATAGCCCTCTGTGGGCTTCCAAATATCACTTTGCCAATTCCACAAGAACTGTCTTAACGAAAGGCTTCTTGAGGGGAAAGCTGTATCTCTGTGAGATGATATCACAGAAAACAAAGAAGTTTCTCAGACAGCTTCTTTCTCTTTGTTATCGGAGGATATTTCCTTTGACCCTATAGTCTTCTTAGGGATCCGAAATATCTGTTCTCTGATTTCAGAGATATAAGGCCAGCAAAGAGATCCACGAAATACAGATGTAACTCTGTGAGATGAATTAACAGAACACTGAGCAGTTTCTCAGAAAGTTTCTTACCAGATTTCATCTGAAGGTACTTCCTTTTTCACCATAGCCCTCTATGGGCTTCCAAATATCACTTTGCCAATTACACAAGAACATTCTTAGCGAAAGGCTTCTTGATGGGAAAGCTGCAACTCTGTAAGGTGATTTCACAGAACACAAGGAAGTTTCTCAGAAAGCTTCTTTCTCTTTGTTATCAGAGGATATTTCCTTTGGCCCTATACTCTTCTAAGGGATCCGAAATATCTGTTCTCAGATTCCACAGAAATAAGGCTAGCAAAGAGATCCACGAAATAGAGATGTAATTCTGTGAGATGCATTAACAAAACACTAAGCAGATTCTCAGAAAGCTTCTTTCCAGATTTCATCTGAGGATATTTCCTTTTTCACCATAGCCCTCCATGGGCTTCCAAATATCTCTTTGCCAATTCCACAAGAACTGTCTTAGCGAAAGGCTTCTTGAGGGGAAAGCTGTAACTCTGTGAGATGATTTCACAGAACACAAAGAAGTTTCTCAGAAAGCTTCTCTCTCTTTGTTATCGGAGGATATTTCCTATGGCCCTATATTCTTCTAAGGGATCCGAAATATCTGTTCACAGATTCCACAGAAATAAGGCTAGCAAAGAGATCCACGAAATACAGATGTAACTCTGTGAGATGAATTAACAGAACACTAAGCAGTTTCTCAGAAAGCTTCTTTCCAGATTTTATCTGAGGATATTTTCTTTTTCAGCATAGCCCTCTATGGGCTTCCAAATATCACTTTGCCAATTCCAGAAGAACTGTCTTAGCGAAATGCTTCTAGAGGGGAAAGTCGTAACTCTGTGAGATGATTTCACAGAACACAAAGAAGTTTCTCAGAAAGCTTCTTCCAGATTTTATCTGAGGATATTTCCTTTTTCAACATAGCCCTCTTGGCGCTTCCAAATATCACTTTGCCAATTCCACAAGAACTATCTTAGCGAAAGGCTTCTTGAGGGGAAAGCTGTAACTCTGTGAGATGATTTCACAGAACACAAAGGAGTTTCTCAGAAAACTTCTTTCTCTTTGTTATCGGAGAATATTTCCTTTGGCCCTATAGTCTTCAAAGGGATCCGAAATATCTTTTCCCAGATTCCACAGAAATAAGGCTAGCAAAGAGATCCACGAAATACAGATGTAACTCTGTGAGATGAATTAACAGAACACTAAGCAGTTTCTCAGAAAGCTTCTTTCCAGATTTCATCTGAGGATATTTCCTTTTTCACCATAGCCCTCTATGGGCTTCCCAATATCACTTTGCCAATTCCACAAGAACTGTCTTAACGAAAGGCTTCTTGAGGGGAAAGCTGTATCTCTGTGAGATGATATCACAGAACACAAAGAAGTTTCTCAGAAAGCTTCTTTCTCTTTGTTATCGGAGGATATTTCCTTTGGCCCTATAGTCTTCTAAGGGATCCGAAATATCTGTTCTCAGATTCCACAGAAATAAGGCCAGCAAAGAGATCCACGAAATACAGATGTAACTCTGTGAGATGAATTAACAGAACACTAAGCAGTTTCTCAGAAAGCTTCTTTCCAGATTTCATCTGAGGATATTTCCTTTTTCACCATAGCCCTCTAAGGGCTTCCAAATATCACTTTGCCAATTCCACAACAACTGTCTTAGCGAAAGGCTTCTTGAGGGGAAAGCTGTAACTCTGTGAGACGATTTCACAGAACACAAAGAAGTTTCTCAGAAAGCTTCTTTCTCTTTGTTATCGGAGGATATTTCCTTTGGCCCTATCGTCTTCTAAGAGATCCGAAATATCTGTTCTCAGTTTCCACAGAAATAAAGCTAACAAAGAGTTCCAAGAAATACAGATGTAACTCTGTGATATGAATTTACAGAACACTAAGCAGTTTCTCAGAATGCTTCTTTCCAGATTTCATATGAGGATATTTCCTTTTCACCATAGCCCTCTATGCGCCTGCAAATATAACTTTGCGAATTCCACAAGAATTGTCTTAGCGAAAGGCTTCTTGAGGGGAAAGCTGTAACACTGTGAGATGATTTCACAGAACACAAAGAAGTTTCTCAGAAAGCTTCTTTCTCTTTGTTATCGGAGTTTATTTCCTTTCGCCCTATAGTCTTCAAAGGGATCCGAAATATCTGTTCTTAGATTCCACAGAAATAAGTATTGCCAAGAGATCCACGAAATACAGATGTAACTGTGTGAGATGAATTAACACAACACTAAGCAGTTTCTCAGAAAGCTTCTTTCCAGATTTCATCTGAGGATATTTCCTTTTTCACCCCAGCCCTCTATGGGCTTCCAAATATCAGTTTGCCAATTCCAGAAGAACTGTCTTAGCGAAAGGCTTCCTGAGGGGAAAGCTGTAACTCTGTGAGATGATTTCACAGAACACAAAGGAGTTTCTCAGAAAACTTCTTTCTCTTTGTTATCGGAGGATATTTCCTTTGGCCCTATCGTCTTCTAAGGGATCCGAAATATCTGATCTCAGATAGCACAGAAATAAGGCCAGCAAATAGATCCAGGAAATACAGATGTAACTCTGTGAGATGAATTAACAGAACACTGAGCAGTTTCTCAGAAAGTTTCTTTCCAGGTTTCATCTGAAGGTACTTCCTTTTTCACCATAGCCCTCTATGGGCTTCCAAATATCACTTTGCCAATTACACAAGAACATTCTTAGCGAAAGGCTTCTTGATGGGAAAGCTGCAACTCTGTAAGGTGATTTCACAGAACACAAGGAAGTTTCTCAGAAAGCTTCTTTCTCTTTGTTATCAGAGGATATTTCCTTTGGCCCTATACTCTTCTAAGGGATCCGAAATATCTGTTCTCAGATTCCACAGAAATAAGGCTAGCAAAGAGATCCACGAAATAGAGATGTAATTCTGTGAGATGCATTAACAAAACACTAAGCAGATTCTCAGAAAGCTTCTTTCCAGATTTCATCTGAGGATATTTCCTTTTTCACCATAGCCCTCCATGGGCTTCCAAATATCTCTTTGCCAATTCCACAAGAACTGTCTTAGCGAAAGGCTTCTTGAGGGGAAAGCTGTAACTCTGTGAGATGATTTCACAGAACACAAAGAAGTTTCTCAGAAAGCTTCTCTCTCTTTGTTATCGGAGGATATTTCGTTTGGCCCTATATTCTTCTAAGGGATCCGAAATATCTGTTCACAGATTCCACAGAAATAAGGCTAGCAAAGAGATCCACGAAATACAGATGTAACTCTGTGAGATGAATTAACAGAACACTAAGCAGTTTCTCAGAAAGCTTCTTTCCAGATTTTATCTGAGGATATTTTCTTTTTCAGCATAGCCCTCTATGGGCTTCCAAATATCACTTTGCCAATTCCACAAGAACTGTCTTAGCGAAAGGCTTCTAGAGAGGAAAGCCGTAACTCTGTGAGATGATTTCACAGAACACAAAGAAGTTTCTCAGAAAGCTTCTTCCAGATTTTATCTGAGGATATTTCCTTTTTCAACATAGCCCTCTTGGCGCTTCCAAATATCACTTTGCCAATTCCACAAGAACTGTCTTAGCGAAAGGCTTCTTGAGGGGAAAGCTGTAACTCTGTGAGATGATTTCACAGAACACAAAGGAGTTTCTCAGAAAACTTCTCTCTCTTTGTTATCGGAGAATATTTCCTTTGGCCCTATAGTCTTCAAAGGGATCCGAAATATCTTTTCCCAGATTCCACAGAAATAAGGCTAGCAAAGAGATCCACGAAATACAGATGTAACTCTGTGAGATGAATTAACAGAACACTAAGCAGTTTCTCAGAAAGCTTCTTTCCAGATTTCATCTGAGGATATTTCCTTTTTCACCATAGCCCTCTAAGGGCTTCCCAATATCACTTTGCCAATTCCACAAGAACTGTCTTAACGAAAGGCTTCTTGAGGGGAAAGCTGTAACTCTGTGAGACGATTTCACAGAACACAAAGAAGTTTCTCAGAAAGCTTCTTTCTCTTTGTTATCGGAGGATATTTCCTTTGGCCCTATCGTCTTCTAAGGGATCCGAAATATCTGTTCTCAGTTTCCACAGAAATAAAGCTAACAAAGAGTTCCACGAAATACAGATGTAACTCTGTGATATGAATTTACAGAACACTAAGCAGTTTCTCAGAATGCTTCTTTCCAGATTTCATCTGAGGATATTTCCTTTTCACCATAGCCCTCTATGCGCTTGCAAATATAACTTTGCGAATTCCACAAGAATTGTCTTAGCGAAAGGCTTCTTGAGGGGAAAGCTGTAACACTGTGAGATGATTTCACAGAACACAAAGAAGTTTCTCAGAAAGCTTCTTTCTCTTTGTTATCGGAGTTTATTTCCTTTCGCCCTATAGTCTTCAAAGGGATCCGAAATATCTTTTCCCAGATTCCACAGAAATAAGGCTAGCAAAGAGATCCACGAAATACAGATGTAACTCTGTGAGATGAATTAACAGAACACTAAGCAGTTTCTCAAAAATCTTCTTTCCAGATTTCATCTGAGGATATTTCCTTTTTCACCATAGCCCTCTATGGGCTTCCCAATATCACTTTGCCAATTCCACAAGAACTGTCTTAACGACAGGCTTCTTGAGGGGAAAGCTGTATCTCTGTGAGATGATATCACAGAAAACAAAGAAGCTTCTCAGAAAGCTTCTTTCTCTTTGTTATCGGAGGATATTTCCTTTGGCCCTATAGTCTTCTAAGGGATCCGTAATATCTGTTCTCAGATTCCACAGAAATAAGGCTAGCAAAGACATCCACGAAATACAGATGTAACTCTGTGAGATGAATACACAGAACACTAAGCAGTTTCTCAGAAAGCTTCTTTCCAGATTTCATCTGAGGATATTTCCTTTATCAGCATAGCCCTCTATGGGCTTCATATATCACATTGCCAATTCCACAAGAACTGTCTTAGCGAAAGTCTTCTTGAGGGGAAAGCGGTAACTCTGTGAGATGATTTCAAAGAACACAAAGAAGTTTCTCAGAAAGTTTCTTTCTCTTTGTTATCGGAGTTTATTTCCTTTGGCCCTATAGTCTTCAAAAGGATCTGAAATATCTGTTCTTAGATTCCACAGAAATAACGACAGCCAAGAGATCCACGATATACAGATGTAACTCTGTGAGATGAATTAACAGAACACTAAGAAGTTTCTCAGAAAGCTTCTTTCCAGATTTCATCTGAGGATATTTGCTTTTTCACCATAGCCCTCCATGGGCTTCCAAATATCACTTTGCCAATTCCACAAGAACTGTCTTAGCGAAAGGCTTCTTGAGGGGAAAGCTGTAACTCTGTGAGATGATTTCACTGAACACAAAGAAGTCTCTGTGAAAGCTTCTTTCTCTTTGTTATCGGAGGATATTTCCTTTGGCCCTATAGTCTTCTAAGGGATCCGAAATATCTGTTCTCAGAATCCACAGAAATAAGCCTGGCAAAGAGATCCACGAAATACAGATGTAACTCTGTGAGATGAATTAACAGAACACTAAGCAGTTTCTCAGAAAGCTTCTTTCCAGATTTCATCTGAGGATATTTCCTTTTTCACCATAGCCCTCTGTGGGCTTCCAAATATCACTTTGCCAATTCCACAAGAACTGTCTTAACGAAAGGCTTCTTGAGGGGAAAGCTGTATCTCTGTGAGATGATATCACAGAAAACAAAGAAGTTTCTCAGACAGCTTCTTTCTCTTTGTTATCGGAGGATATTTCCTTTGACCCTATAGTCTTCTTAGGGATCCGAAATATCTGTTCTCTGATTTCAGAGATATAAGGCCAGCAAAGAGATCCACGAAATACAGATGTAACTCTGTGAGATGAATTAACAGAACACTGAGCAGTTTCTCAGAATGCTTCTTTCCAGATTTCATCTGAGGATATTTGCTTTTTCACCATAGCCCTCTAAGGGCTTCCCAATATCACTTTGCCAATTCCACAAGAACTGTCTTAACGAAAGGCTTCTTGAGGGGAAAGCTGTAACTCTGTGAGACGATTTCACAGAACACAAAGAAGTTTCTCAGAAAGCTTCTTTCTCTTTGTTATCGGAGGATATTTCCTTTGGCCCTATCGTCTTCTAAGGGATCCGAAATATCTGTTCTCAGTTTCCACAGAAATAAAGCTAACAAAGAGTTCCACGAAATACAGATGTAACTCTGTGATATGAATTTACAGAACACTAAGCAGTTTCTCAGAATGCTTCTTTCCAGATTTCATCTGAGGATATTTCCTTTTCACCATAGCCCTCTATGCGCTTGCAAATATAACTTTGCGAATTCCACAAGAATTGTCTTAGCGAAAGGCTTCTTGAGGGGAAAGCTGTAACACTGTGAGATGATTTCACAGAACACAAAGAAGTTTCTCAGAAAGCTTCTTTCTCTTTGTTATCGGAGTTTATTTCCTTTCGCCCTATAGTCTTCAAAGGGATCCGAAATATCTTTTCCCAGATTCCACAGAAATAAGGCTAGCAAAGAGATCCACGAAATACAGATGTAACTCTGTGAGATGAATTAACAGAACACTAAGCAGTTTCTCAAAAATCTTCTTTCCAGATTTCATCTGAGGATATTTCCTTTTTCACCATAGCCCTCTATGGGCTTCCCAATATCACTTTGCCAATTCCACAAGAACTGTCTTAACGACAGGCTTCTTGAGGGGAAAGCTGTATCTCTGTGAGATGATATCACAGAAAACAAAGAAGTTTCTCAGAAAGCTTCTTTCTCTTTGTTATCGGAGGATATTTCCTTTGGCCCTATAGTCTTCTAAGGGATCCGTAATATCTGTTCTCAGATTCCACAGAAATAAGGCTAGCAAAGACATCCACGAAATACAGATGTAACTCTGTGAGATGAATACACAGAACACTAAGCAGTTTCTCAGAAAGCTTCTTTCCAGATTTCATCTGAGGATATTTCCTTTATCAGCATAGCCCTCTATGGGCTTCATATATCACATTGCCAATTCCACAAGAACTGTCTTAGCGAAAGTCTTCTTGAGGGGAAAGCGGTAACTCTGTGAGATGATTTCAAAGAACACAAAGAAGTTTCTCAGAAAGTTTCTTTCTCTTTGTTATCGGAGTTTATTTCCTTTGGCCCTATATTCTTCAAAAGGATCTGAAATATCTGTTCTTAGATTCCACAGAAATAACGACAGCCAAGAGATCCACGATATACAGATGTAACTCTGTGAGATGAATTAACAGAACACTAAGAAGTTTCTCAGAAAGCTTCTTTCCAGATTTCATCTGAGGATATTTGCTTTTTCACCATAGCCCTCCATGGGCTTCCAAATATCACTTTGCCAATTCCACAAGAACTGTCTTAGCGAAAGGCTTCTTGAGGGGAAAGCTGTAACTCTGTGAGATGATTTCACTGAACACAAAGAAGTCTCTGTGAAAGCTTCTTTCTCTTTGTTATCGGAGGATATTTCCTTTGGCCCTATAGTCTTCTAAGGGATCCGAAATATCTGTTCTCAGAATCCACAGAAATAAGCCTGGCAAAGAGATCCACGAAATACAGATGTAACTCTATGAGATGAATTAACAGAACACTAAGCAGTTTCTCAGAAAGCTTCTTTCCAGATTTCATCTGAGGATATTTCCTTTTTCACCACAGCCCTCTAGGGGTTCCAAATATCACTTTGCCCATTCCAGAAAAACTGTCTTAGCGAAAGGCTTCTTGAGGGGAAAGCTGTAACTCTGTGAGATGATTTCAAGAACACAAACGAGTTTCTCAGAAAGCTTCTTTCTCTTTGTTATCGGAGAATATTTCCTTTGGCCCTATAGTCTTCAAAGGGATCCGAAATATCTTTTCTCAGATTTCACAGAAATAAGGCTAGCAAAGAGATCCACGAAATACAGATGTAACTCTGTGAGATGAATTAACAGAATACTAAACAGTTTCTCAGAAATCTTCTTTCCAGATTTCATCTGAGGATATTTCCTTTTTCACCATAGCCCTCTGTGGGCTTCCAAACATCACTTTGCCAATTCCACAAGAACTGTCTTAACGAAAGGCTTCTTGAGGGGAAAGCTGTATCTCTGTGAGATGATATCACAGAAAACAAAGAAGTTTCTCAGACAGCTTCTTTCTCTTTGTTATCGGAGGATATTTCCTTTGACCCTATAGTCTTCTTAGGGATCCGAAATATCTGTTCTCTGATTTCAGAGATATAAGGCCAGCAAAGAGATCCACGAAATACAGATGTAACTCTGTGAGATGAATTAACAGAACACTGAGCAGTTTCTCAGAAAGTTTCTTACCAGATTTCATCTGAAGGTACTTCCTTTTTCACCATAGCCCTCTATGGGCTTCCAAATATCACTTTGCCAATTACACAAGAACATTCTTAGCGAAAGGCTTCTTGATGGGAAAGCTGCAACTCTGTAAGGTGATTTCACAGAACACAAGGAAGTTTCTCAGAAAGCTTCTTTCTCTTTGTTATCAGAGGATATTTCCTTTGGCCCTATACTCTTCTAAGGGATCCGAAATATCTGTTCTCAGATTCCACAGAAATAAGGCTAGCAAAGAGATCCACGAAATAGAGATGTAATTCTGTGAGATGCATTAACAAAACACTAAGCAGATTCTCAGAAAGCTTCTTTCCAGATTTCATCTGAGGATATTTCCTTTTTCACCATAGCCCTCCATGGGCTTCCAAATATCTCTTTGCCAATTCCACAAGAACTGTCTTAGCGAAAGGCTTCTTGAGGGGAAAGCTGTAACTCTGTGAGATGATTTCACAGAACACAAAGAAGTTTCTCAGAAAGCTTCTCTCTCTTTGTTATCGGAGGATATTTCCTATGGCCCTATATTCTTCTAAGGGATCCGAAATATCTGTTCACAGATTCCACAGAAATAAGGCTAGCAAAGAGATCCACGAAATACAGATGTAACTCTGTGAGATGAATTAACAGAACACTAAGCAGTTTCTCAGAAAGCTTCTTTCCAGATTTTATCTGAGGATATTTTCTTTTTCAGCATAGCCCTCTATGGGCTTCCAAATATCACTTTGCCAATTCCAGAAGAACTGTCTTAGCGAAATGCTTCTAGAGGGGAAAGTCGTAACTCTGTGAGATGATTTCACAGAACACAAAGAAGTTTCTCAGAAAGCTTCTTCCAGATTTTATCTGAGGATATTTCCTTTTTCAACATAGCCCTCTTGGCGCTTCCAAATATCACTTTGCCAATTCCACAAGAACTATCTTAGCGAAAGGCTTCTTGAGGGGAAAGCTGTAACTCTGTGAGATGATTTCACAGAACACAAAGGAGTTTCTCAGAAAACTTCTTTCTCTTTGTTATCGGAGAATATTTCCTTTGGCCCTATAGTCTTCAAAGGGATCCGAAATATCTTTTCCCAGATTCCACAGAAATAAGGCTAGCAAAGAGATCCACGAAATACAGATGTAACTCTGTGAGATGAATTAACAGAACACTAAGCAGTTTCTCAGAAAGCTTCTTTCCAGATTTCATCTGAGGATATTTCCTTTTTCACCATAGCCCTCTATGGGCTTCCCAATATCACTTTGCCAATTCCACAAGAACTGTCTTAACGAAAGGCTTCTTGAGGGGAAAGCTGTATCTCTGTGAGATGATATCACAGAACACAAAGAAGTTTCTCAGAAAGCTTCTTTCTCTTTGTTATCGGAGGATATTTCCTTTGGCCCTATAGTCTTCTAAGGGATCCGAAATATCTGTTCTCAGATTCCACAGAAATAAGGCCAGCAAAGAGATCCACGAAATACAGATGTAACTCTGTGAGATGAATTAACAGAACACTAAGCAGTTTCTCAGAAAGCTTCTTTCCAGATTTCATCTGAGGATATTTCCTTTTTCACCATAGCCCTCTAAGGGCTTCCAAATATCACTTTGCCAATTCCACAACAACTGTCTTAGCGAAAGGCTTCTTGAGGGGAAAGCTGTAACTCTGTGAGACGATTTCACAGAACACAAAGAAGTTTCTCAGAAAGCTTCTTTCTCTTTGTTATCGGAGGATATTTCCTTTGGCCCTATCGTCTTCTAAGAGATCCGAAATATCTGTTCTCAGTTTCCACAGAAATAAAGCTAACAAAGAGTTCCACGAAATACAGATGTAACTCTGTGATATGAATTTACAGAACACTAAGCAGTTTCTCAGAATGCTTCTTTCCAGATTTCATATGAGGATATTTCCTTTTCACCATAGCCCTCTATGCGCCTGCAAATATAACTTTGCGAATTCCACAAGAATTGTCTTAGCGAAAGGCTTCTTGAGGGGAAAGCTGTAACACTGTGAGATGATTTCACAGAACACAAAGAAGTTTCTCAGAAAGCTTCTTTCTCTTTGTTATCGGAGTTTATTTCCTTTCGCCCTATAGTCTTCAAAGGGATCCGAAATATCTGTTCTTAGATTCCACAGAAATAAGTATTGCCAAGAGATCCACGAAATACAGATGTAACTGTGTGAGATGAATTAACACAACACTAAGCAGTTTCTCAGAAAGCTTCTTTCCAGATTTCATCTGAGGATATTTCCTTTTTCACCCCAGCCCTCTATGGGCTTCCAAATATCAGTTTGCCAATTCCAGAAGAACTGTCTTAGCGAAAGGCTTCCTGAGGGGAAAGCTGTAACTCTGTGAGATGATTTCACAGAACACAAAGGAGTTTCTCAGAAAACTTCTTTCTCTTTGTTATCGGAGGATATTTCCTTTGGCCCTATCGTCTTCTAAGGGATCCGAAATATCTGATCTCAGATAGCACAGAAATAAGGCCAGCAAATAGATCCAGGAAATACAGATGTAACTCTGTGAGATGAATTAACAGAACACTGAGCAGTTTCTCAGAAAGTTTCTTTCCAGATTTCATCTGAAGGTACTTCCTTTTTCACCATAGCCCTCTATGGGCTTCCAAATATCACTTTGCCAATTACACAAGAACATTCTTAGCGAAAGGCTTCTTGATGGGAAAGCTGCAACTCTGTAAGGTGATTTCACAGAACACAAGGAAGTTTCTCAGAAAGCTTCTTTCTCTTTGTTATCAGAGGATATTTCCTTTGGCCCTATACTCTTCTAAGGGATCCGAAATATCTGTTCTCAGATTCCACAGAAATAAGGCTAGCAAAGAGATCCACGAAATAGAGATGTAATTCTGTGAGATGCATTAACAAAACACTAAGCAGATTCTCAGAAAGCTTCTTTCCAGATTTCATCTGAGGATATTTCCTTTTTCACCATAGCCCTCCATGGGCTTCCAAATATCTCTTTGCCAATTCCACAAGAACTGTCTTAGCGAAAGGCTTCTTGAGGGGAAAGCTGTAACTCTGTGAGATGATTTCACAGAACACAAAGAAGTTTCTCAGAAAGCTTCTCTCTCTTTGTTATCGGAGGATATTTCGTTTGGCCCTATATTCTTCTAAGGGATCCGAAATATCTGTTCACAGATTCCACAGAAATAAGGCTAGCAAAGAGATCCACGAAATACAGATGTAACTCTGTGAGATGAATTAACAGAACACTAAGCAGTTTCTCAGAAAGCTTCTTTCCAGATTTTATCTGAGGATATTTTCTTTTTCAGCATAGCCCTCTATGGGCTTCCAAATATCACTTTGCCAATTCCACAAGAACTGTCTTAGCGAAAGGCTTCTAGAGAGGAAAGCCGTAACTCTGTGAGATGATTTCACAGAACACAAAGAAGTTTCTCAGAAAGCTTCTTCCAGATTTTATCTGAGGATATTTCCTTTTTCAACATAGCCCTCTTGGCGCTTCCAAATATCACTTTGCCAATTCCACAAGAACTGTCTTAGCGAAAGGCTTCTTGAGGGGAAAGCTGTAACTCTGTGAGATGATTTCACAGAACACAAAGGAGTTTCTCAGAAAACTTCTTTCTCTTTGTTATCGGAGAATATTTCCTTTGGCCCTATAGTCTTCAAAGGGATCCGAAATATCTTTTCCCAGATTCCACAGAAATAAGGCTAGCAAAGAGATCCACGAAATACAGATGTAACTCTGTGAGATGAATTAACAGAACACTAAGCAGTTTCTCAGAAAGCTTCTTTCCAGATTTCATCTGAGGATATTTCCTTTTTCACCATAGCCCTCTAAGGGCTTCCCAATATCACTTTGCCAATTCCACAAGAACTGTCTTAACGAAAGGCTTCTTGAGGGGAAAGCTGTAACTCTGTGAGACGATTTCACAGAACACAAAGAAGTTTCTCAGAAAGCTTCTTTCTCTTTGTTATCGGAGGATATTTCCTTTGGCCCTATCGTCTTCTAAGGGATCCGAAATATCTGTTCTCAGTTTCCACAGAAATAAAGCTAACAAAGAGTTCCACGAAATACAGATGTAACTCTGTGATATGAATTTACAGAACACTAAGCAGTTTCTCAGAATGCTTCTTTCCAGATTTCATCTGAGGATATTTCCTTTTCACCATAGCCCTCTATGCGCTTGCAAATATAACTTTGCGAATTCCACAAGAATTGTCTTAGCGAAAGGCTTCTTGAGGGGAAAGCTGTAACACTGTGAGATGATTTCACAGAACACAAAGAAGTTTCTCAGAAAGCTTCTTTCTCTTTGTTATCGGAGTTTATTTCCTTTCGCCCTATAGTCTTCAAAGGGATCCGAAATATCTTTTCCCAGATTCCACAGAAATAAGGCTAGCAAAGAGATCCACGAAATACAGATGTAACTCTGTGAGATGAATTAACAGAACACTAAGCAGTTTCTCAAAAATCTTCTTTCCAGATTTCATCTGAGGATATTTCCTTTTTCACCATAGCCCTCTATGGGCTTCCCAATATCACTTTGCCAATTCCACAAGAACTGTCTTAACGACAGGCTTCTTGAGGGGAAAGCTGTATCTCTGTGAGATGATATCACAGAAAACAAAGAAGTTTCTCAGAAAGCTTCTTTCTCTTTGTTATCGGAGGATATTTCCTTTGGCCCTATAGTCTTCTAAGGGATCCGTAATATCTGTTCTCAGATTCCACAGAAATAAGGCTAGCAAAACATCCACGAAATACAGATGTAACTCTGTGAGATGAATACACAGAACACTAAGCAGTTTCTCAGAAAGCTTCTTTCCAGATTTCATCTGAGGATATTTCCTTTATCAGCATAGCCCTCTATGGGCTTCATATATCACATTGCCAATTCCACAAGAACTGTCTTAGCGAAAGTCTTCTTGAGGGGAAAGCGGTAACTCTGTGAGATGATTTCAAAGAACACAAAGAAGTTTCTCAGAAAGTTTCTTTCTCTTTGTTATCGGAGTTTATTTCCTTTGGCCCTATAGTCTTCAAAAGGATCTGAAATATCTGTTCTTAGATTCCACAGAAATAACGACAGCCAAGAGATCCACGATATACAGATGTAACTCTGTGAGATGAATTAACAGAACACTAAGAAGTTTCTCAGAAAGCTTCTTTCCAGATTTCATCTGAGGATATTTGCTTTTTCACCATAGCCCTCCATGGGCTTCCAAATATCACTTTGCCAATTCCACAAGAACTGTCTTAGCGAAAGGCTTCTTGAGGGGAAAGCTGTAACTCTGTGAGATGATTTCACTGAACACAAAGAAGTCTCTGTGAAAGCTTCTTTCTCTTTGTTATCGGAGGATATTTCCTTTGGCCCTATAGTCTTCTAAGGGATCCGAAATATCTGTTCTCAGAATCCACAGAAATAAGCCTGGCAAAGAGATCCACGAAATACAGATGTAACTCTGTGAGATGAATTAACAGAACACTAAGCAGTTTCTCAGAAAGCTTCTTTCCAGATTTCATCTGAGGATATTTCCTTTTTCACCACAGCCCTCTAGGGGTTCCAAATATCACTTTGCCCATTCCAGAAAAACTGTCTTAGCGAAAGGCTTCTTGAGGGGAAAGCTGTAACTCTGTGAGATGATTTCAAGAACACAAAGGAGTTTCTCAGAAAGCTTCTTTCTCTTTGTTATCGGAGAATATTTCCTTTGGCCCTATAGTCTTCAAAGGGATCCGAAATATCTTTTCTCAGATTTCACAGAAATAAGGCTAGCAAAGAGATCCACGAAATACAGATGTAACTCTGTGAGATGAATTAACAGAATACTAAACAGTTTCTCAGAAATCTTCTTTCCAGATTTCATCTGAGGATATTTCCTTTTTCACCATAGCCCTCTGTGGGCTTCCAAATATCACTTTGCCAATTCCACAAGAACTGTCTTAACGAAAGGCTTCTTGAGGGGAAAGCTGTATCTCTGTGAGATGATATCACAGAAAACAAAGAAGTTTCTCAGACAGCTTCTTTCTCTTTGTTATCGGAGGATATTTCCTTTGACCCTATAGTCTTCTTAGGGATCCGAAATATCTGTTCTCTGATTTCAGAGATATAAGGCCAGCAAAGAGATCCACGAAATACAGATGTAACTCTGTGAGATGAATTAACAGAACACTGAGCAGTTTCTCAGAATGCTTCTTTCCAGATTTCATCTGAGGATATTTCCTTTTTCACCATAGCCCTCTAAGGGCTTCCCAATATCACTTTGCCAATTCCACAAGAACTGTCTTAACGAAAGGCTTCTTGAGGGGAAAGCTGTAACTCTGTGAGACGATTTCACAGAACACAAAGAAGTTTCTCAGAAAGCTTCTTTCTCTTTGTTATCGGAGGATATTTCCTTTGGCCCTATCGTCTTCTATGGGATCCGAAATATCTGTTCTCAGTTTCCACAGAAATAAAGCTAACAAAGAGTTCCACGAAATACACATGTAACTCTGTGATATGAATTTACAGAACACTAAGCAGTTTCTCAGAATGCTTCTTTCCAGATTTCATCTGAGGATATTTCCTTTTCACCATAGCCCTCTATGCGCTTGCAAATATAACTTTGCGAATTCCACAAGAATTGTCTTAGCGAAAGGCTTCTTGAGGGGAAAGCTGTAACACTGTGAGATGATTTCACAGAACACAAAGAAGTTTCTCAGAAAGCTTCTTTCTCTTTGTTATCGGAGTTTATTTCCTTTCGCCCTATAGTCTTCAAAGGGATCCGAAATATCTTTTCCCAGATTCCACAGAAATAAGGCTAGCAAAGAGATCCACGAAATACAGATGTAACTCTGTGAGATGAATTAACAGAACACTAAGCAGTTTCTCAAAAATCTTCTTTCCAGATTTCATCTGAGGATATTTCCTTTTTCACCATAGCCCTCTATGGGCTTCCCAATATCACTTTGCCAATTCCACAAGAACTGTCTTAACGACAGGCTTCTTGAGGGGAAAGCTGTATCTCTGTGAGATGATATCACAGAAAACAAAGAAGTTTCTCAGAAAGCTTCTTTCTCTTTGTTATCGGAGGATATTTCCTTTGGCCCTATAGTCTTCTAAGGGATCCGTAATATCTGTTCTCAGATTCCACAGAAATAAGGCTAGCAAAGACATCCACGAAATACAGATGTAACTCTGTGAGATGAATACACAGAACACTAAGCAGTTTCTCAGAAAGCTTCTTTCCAGATTTCATCTGAGGATATTTCCTTTATCAGCATAGCCCTCTATGGGCTTCATATATCACATTGCCAATTCCACAAGAACTGTCTTAGCGAAAGTCTTCTTGAGGGGAAAGCGGTAACTCTGTGAGATGATTTCAAAGAACACAAAGAAGTTTCTCAGAAAGTTTCTTTCTCTTTGTTATCGGAGTTTATTTCCTTTGGCCCTATAGTCTTCAAAAGGATCTGAAATATCTGTTCTTAGATTCCACAGAAATAACGACAGCCAAGAGATCCACGATATACAGATGTAACTCTGTGAGATGAATTAACAGAACACTAAGAAGTTTCTCAGAAAGCTTCTTTCCAGATTTCATCTGAGGATATTTGCTTTTTCACCATAGCCCTCCATGGGCTTCCAAATATCACTTTGCCAATTCCACAAGAACTGTCTTAGCGAAAGGCTTCTTGAGGGGAAAGCTGTAACTCTGTGAGATGATTTCACTGAACACAAAGAAGTCTCTGTGAAAGCTTCTTTCTCTTTGTTATCGGAGGATATTTCGTTTGGCCCTATATTCTTCTAAGGGATCCGAAATATCTGTTCTCAGAATCCACAGAAATAAGCCTGGCAAAGAGATCCACGAAATACAGATGTAACTCTGTGAGATGAATTAACAGAACACTAAGCAGTTTCTCAGAAAGCTTCTTTCCAGATTTCATCTGAGGATATTTCCTTTTTCACCACAGCCCTCTAGGGGTTCCAAATATCACTTTGCCCATTCCAAAAACTGTCTTAGCGAAAGGCTTCTTGAGGGGAAAGCTGTAACTCTGTGAGATGATTTCAAGAACACAAAGGAGTTTCTCAGAAAGCTTCTTTCTCTTTGTTATCGGAGAATATTTCCTTTGGCCCTATAGTCTTCAAAGGGATCCGAAATATCTTTTCTCAGATTTCACAGAAATAAGGCTAGCAAAGAGATCCACGAAATACAGATGTAACTCTGTGAGATGAATTAACAGAATACTAAACAGTTTCTCAGAAATCTTCTTTCCAGATTTCATCTGAGGATATTTCCTTTTTCACCATAGCCCTCTGTGGGCTTCCAAATATCACTTTGCCAATTCCACAAGAACTGTCTTAACGAAAGGCTTCTTGAGGGGAAAGCTGTATCTCTGTGAGATGATATCACAGAAAACAAAGAAGTTTCTCAGACAGCTTCTTTCTCTTTGTTATCGGAGGATATTTCCTTTGACCCTATAGTCTTCTTAGGGATCCGAAATATCTGTTCTCTGATTTCAGAGATATAAGGCCAGCAAAGAGATCCACGAAATACAGATGTAACTCTGTGAGATGAATTAACAGAACACTGAGCAGTTTCTCAGAAAGTTTCTTACCAGATTTCATCTGAAGGTACTTCCTTTTTCACCATAGCCCTCTATGGGCTTCCAAATATCACTTTGCCAATTACACAAGAACATTCTTAGCGAAAGGCTTCTTGATGGGAAAGCTGCAACTCTGTAAGGTGATTTCACAGAACACAAGGAAGTTTCTCAGAAAGCTTCTTTCTCTTTGTTATCAGAGGATATTTCCTTTGGCCCTATACTCTTCTAAGGGATCCGAAATATCTGTTCTCAGATTCCACAGAAATAAGGCTAGCAAAGAGATCCACGAAATAGAGATGTAATTCTGTGAGATGCATTAACAAAACACTAAGCAGATTCTCAGAAAGCTTCTTTCCAGATTTCATCTGAGGATATTTCCTTTTTCACCATAGCCCTCCATGGGCTTCCAAATATCTCTTTGCCAATTCCACAAGAACTGTCTTAGCGAAAGGCTTCTTGAGGGGAAAGCTGTAACTCTGTGAGATGATTTCACAGAACACAAAGAAGTTTCTCAGAAAGCTTCTCTCTCTTTGTTATCGGAGGATATTTCCTATGGCCCTATATTCTTCTAAGGGATCCGAAATATCTGTTCACAGATTCCACAGAAATAAGGCTAGCAAAGAGATCCACGAAATACAGATGTAACTCTGTGAGATGAATTAACAGAACACTAAGCAGTTTCTCAGAAAGCTTCTTTCCAGATTTTATCTGAGGATATTTTCTTTTTCAGCATAGCCCTCTATGGGCTTCCAAATATCACTTTGCCAATTCCAGAAGAACTGTCTTAGCGAAATGCTTCTAGAGGGGAAAGTCGTAACTCTGTGAGATGATTTCACAGAACACAAAGAAGTTTCTCAGAAAGCTTCTTCCAGATTTTATCTGAGGATATTTCCTTTTTCAACATAGCCCTCTTGGCGCTTCCAAATATCACTTTGCCAATTCCACAAGAACTGTCTTAGCGAAAGGCTTCTTGAGGGGAAAGCTGTAACTCTGTGAGATGATTTCACAGAACACAAAGGAGTTTCTCAGAAAACTTCTTTCTCTTTGTTATCGGAGAATATTTCCTTTGGCCCTATAGTCTTCAAAGGGATCCGAAATATCTTTTCCCAGATTCCACAGATATAAGGCTAGCAAAGAGATCCACGAAATACAGATGTAACTCTGTGAGATGAATTAACAGAACACTAAGCAGTTTCTCAGAAAGCTTCTTTCCAGATTTCATCTGAGGATATTTCCTTTTTCACCATAGCCCTCTATGGGCTTCCCAATATCACTTTGCCAATTCCACAAGAACTGTCTTAACGAAAGGCTTCTTGAGGGGAAAGCTGTATCTCTGTGAGATGATATCACAGAACACAAAGAAGTTTCTCAGAAAGCTTCTTTCTCTTTGTTATCGGAGGATATTTCCTTTGGCCCTATAGTCTTCTAAGGGATCCGAAATATCTGTTCTCAGATTCCACAGAAATAAGGCCAGCAAAGAGATCCACGAAATACAGATGTAACTCTGTGAGATGAATTAACAGAACACTAAGCAGTTTCTCAGAAAGCTTCTTTCCAGATTTCATCTGAGGATATTTCCTTTTTCACCATAGCCCTCTAAGGGCTTCCAAATATCACTTTGCCAATTCCACAACAACTGTCTTAGCGAAAGGCTTCTTGAGGGGAAAGCTGTAACTCTGTGAGATGATTTCACAGAACACAAAGAAGTTTCTCAGAAAGCTCCTTTCTCTTTGTTATCAGAGGATATTTCCTTTGGCCCTCTAGTCTTCTAAGGGATCCGAAATATCTGTTCTCAGATTCCACAGAAATAAGCCTGGCAAAAAGATCCACGAAATACAGATGTAACTCTGTGAGATGAATTAACAGAACACTAAGCAGTTTCTCAGAAAGCTTCTTTCCAGATTTCATCTTAGGATATTTCCTTTTTCACCCCAGCCCTCTATGGGCTTCCAAATATCACTTTGCCAATTCCAGAAGAACTGTCTTAGCGAAAGGCTTCCTGAGGGGAAAGCTGTAACTCTGTGAGATGATTTCACAGAACACAAAGGAGTTTCTCAGAAACCTTCTTTCTCTTTGTTATCGGAGAATATTTCCTTTGGCCCTATAGTCTTCAAAGGGATCCGAAATATCTTTTCCCAGATTCCACAGAAATAAGGCTAGCAAAGAGATCCACGAAATACAGATGTAACTCTGTGAGATGAATTAACAGAACACTAAGCAGTTTCTCAGAAAGCTTCTTTCCAGATTTCCTCTGAGGATATTTCCTTTTTCACCATAGCCCTCTATGGGTTTCCCAATATCACTTTGCCAATTCCACAAGAACTGTCTTAACGAAAGGCTTCTTGAGGGGAAAGCTGTATCTCTGTGAGATGATATCACAGAACACAAAGAAGTTTCTCAGAAAGCTTCTTTCTCTTTGTTATCGGAGGATATTTCCTTGGGCCCTATCGTCTTCTAAGGGATCCGAAATATCTGATCTCAGATTGCACAGAAATAAGGCCAGCAAAGAGATCCAGGAAATACAGATGTAACTCTGTGAGATGAATTAACAGAACACTAAGCAGTTTCTCAGAAAGCTTCTTTCCAGATTTCATCTGAGGATACTTCCTTTTTCACTATAGCCCTCTATGGGCTTCCAAATATCACTTTGCCTATTCCACAAGAACTGTCTTAGCGAAATGATTCCTGAGGGGAAAGCTGTAACTCTGTAAGGTGATTTCAGAGAACACAAAGAAGTTTCTCAGAAAGCTTCTTTCTCTTTGTTATCGGAGGATATTTCCTTTGGCCCTATAGTCTTCTAAGGGATCCGTAATATCTGTTCTCAGATTGCACAGAAATAAGGCCAGCAAAGAGATCCAGGAAATACAGATGTAACTCTGTGAGATGAATTAACAGAACACTAAGCAGTTTCTCAGAAAGCTTCTTTCCTGATTTCATCTGAGGATACTTCCTTTTTCACTATAGCCCTCTATGGGCTTCCAAATATCACTTTGCCTATTCCACAAGAACTGTCTTAGCGAAATGATTCCTGAGGGGAAAGCTGTAACTCTGTAAGATGATTTCAGAGAACACAAAGAAGTTTCTCAGAAAGCTTCTTTCTCTTTGTTATCAGAGGATATTTCCTTTGGCCCTATAGTCTTCTAAGGGATCCGTAATATCTGTTCTCAGATTCCACAGAAATAAGGCTAGCAAAGACATCCACGAAATACCGATGTAACTCTGTGAGATGAATTAACAGAACACTAAGCGGTTCCTCAGAAAGCTTCTTTCCAGATTTCATCTGAGGATATTTCCTTTTTCACCATAGCCCTCTATGGGCTTCCAAATATCACTTTGCCAATTCCACAAAAACTGTCTTAGCGAAAGGCTTCTTGAGGGGAAAGCTGGAACTCTGTGAGATGATTTCACAGAACACAAAGAAGTTTCTCAGAAAGCTTCTTTCTCTTTGTTATCGGAGGATATTTCCTTTGGCCCTATAGTCTTCAACGGGATCCGAAATATCTGTTCTCAGATTCCACAGATATAAGGCTAGCAAAGAGATCCCCGAATTACAGATGTAACTCTGTGAGATGAATTAACAGAACACTAAGCTGTTTCTCAGAAAGCTTCTTTCCAGATTTTACTGAGGATATTTCCTTTTTCACCATAGCCCTCTATGGGCTTCCAAATATCACTTTTCCAATTAAACAAGAACTGTCTTAGCGAAAGGCTTCTTGAGGGGAAAGCTGTAACTCTGTGAGATGATTTCACAGAACACAAAGAAGTTTCTCAGAAAGCTTCTTTCTCTTTGTTATCGGAGGATATTTCCTTTGGCCCTATAGTCTTCTAAGGGATCCGAAATATCTGTTCTCAGATTCCTCAGAAATAAGCCTGGCAAAGAGATCCACGAAATACAGATGTAACTCTGTGAGATGAATTAACAGAACACTAAGCAGTTTCTCAGAAAGCTTCCTTCCAGATTTCATCTGAGGATATTTCCTTTTTCACCCCAGCCCTCTATGGGCTTCCCAATATCACTTTGCCAATTCCACAAGAACTGTCTTAACGAAAGGCTTCTTGAGGGGAAAGCTGTATCTCTGTGAGATGATATCACAGAAAACAGGGAAGTTTCTCAGAAAGCTTCTTTCTCTTTGTTATCGGAGGATATTTCCTTTGACCCTATAGTCTTCTTAGGGATCCGAAATATCTGTTCTCTGATTTCAGAGATATAAGGCCAGCAAAGAGATCCACGAAATACAGATGTAACTCTGTGAGATGAATTAACAGAACACTGAGCAGTTTCTCAGAAAGTTTCTTTCCAGATTTCATCTGAAGGTACTTCCTTTTTCACCATAGCCCTCTATGGGCTTCCAAATATCACTTTGCCAATTACACAAGAACATTCTTAGCGAAAGGCTTCTTGATGGGAAAGCTGCAACTCTGTAAGGTGATTTCACAGAACACAAGGAAGTTTCTCAGAAAGCTTCTTTCTCTTTGTTATCAGAGGATATTTCCTTTGGCCCTATACTCTTCTAAGGGATCCGAAATATCTGTTCTCAGATTCCACAGAAATAAGGCTAGCAAAGAGATCCACGAAATAGAGATGTAATTCTGTGAGATGCATTAACAAAACACTAAGCAGATTCTCAGAAAGCTTCTTTCCAGATTTCATCTGAGGATATTTCCTTTTTCACCATAGCCCTCCATGGGCTTCCAAATATCTCTTTGCCAATTCCACAAGAACTGTCTTAGCGAAAGGCTTCTTGAGGGGAAAGCTGTAACTCTGTGAGATGATTTCACAGAACACAAAGAAGTTTCTCAGAAAGCTTCTCTCTCTTTGTTATCGGAGGATATTTCCTTTGGCCCTATATTCTTCTAAGGGATCCGAAATATCTGTTCACAGATTCCACAGAAATAAGGCTAGCAAAGAGATCCACGAAATACAGATGTAACTCTGTGAGATGAATTAACAGAACACTAAGCAGTTTCTCAGAAAGCTTCTTTCCAGATTTTATCTGAGGATATTTTCTTTTTCAGCATAGCCCTCTATGGGCTTCCAAATATCACTTTGCCAATTCCAGAAGAACTGTCTTAGCGAAATGCTTCTAGAGGGGAAAGTCGTAACTCTGTGAGATGATTTCACAGAACACAAAGAAGTTTCTCAGAAAGCTTCTTCCAGATTTTATCTGAGGATATTTCCTTTTTCAACATAGCCCTCTTGGCGCTTCCAAATATCACTTTGCCAATTCCAAAAGAACTGTCTTAGCGAAAGGCTTCCTGAGGGGAAAGCTGTAACTCTGTGAGATGATTTCACAGAACACAAAGAAGTTTCTCAGAAAGCTTCTTTCTCTTTGTTATCGGAGGATATTTCCTTTGGCCCTATAGTCTTCTAAGGGATCCGAAATATCTGTTCTCAGATTCCACAGATATAAGGCCAGCAAAGTGATCCACGAAATACAGATGTAACTCTGTGATATGAATTAACAGAACACTAAGCAGTTTCTCAGAATGCTTCTTTCCAGATTTCATCTGAGGATATTTCCTTTTCACCATAGCCCTCTATGCGCTTGCAAATATGACTTTGCGAATTCCACAAGAATTGTCTTAGCGAAAGGCTTCTTGAGGGGAAAGCTGTAACACTGTGAGATGATTTCACAGAACACAAAGAAGTTTCTCAGAAAGCTTCTTTCTCTTTGTTATCGGAGTTTATTTCCTTTCGCCCTATAGTCTTCAAAGGGATCCGAAATATCTGTTCTTAGATTCCACAGAAATAAGTATTGCCAAGAGATCCACGAAATACAGATGTAACTGTGTGAGATGAAATAACAGAACACTAACCAGTTTCTCAGAAAGCTTCTTTCCAGATTTCATCTGAGGATATTTCCTTTTTCACCCCAGCCCTCTATGGGCTTCCAAATATCACTTTGCCAATTCCAGAAGAACTGTCTTAGCGAAAGGCTTCTTGAGAGGAAAGCTGTAACTCTGTGAGATGATATCACAGAACACAAAGAAGATTCTCAGAAAGCTTCTTTCTCTTTGTTATCGGAGGATATTTCCTTTGGCCCTATCGTCTTCTAAGGGATCCGAAATATCTGATCTCAGATTGCACAGAAATAAGGCCAGCAAATAGATCCAGGAAATACAGATGTAACTCTGTGAGATGAATTAACAGACCACTAAGCAGTTTCTCAGAAAGCTTCTTTCCAGAATCATCTGAGGATACTTCCTTTTTCACTATAGCCCTCTATGGGCTTCCAAATATCACTTTGCCTATTCCACAAGAACTATCTTAGCGAAATGACTCCTGAGGGGAAAGCTGTAACTCTGTAAGATGATTTCAGAGAACACAAAGAAGTTTCTCAGAAAGCTTCTTTCTCTTTGTTATCAGAGGATATTTCCTTTGGCCCTATAGTCTTCGAAGGGATCCGTAATATCTGTTCTCAGATTCCACAGAAATAAGGCTAGCAAAGACATCCACGAAATACCGATGTAACTCTGTGAGATGAATTAACAGAACACTAAGCGGTTTCTCAGAAAGCTTCTTTCCAGATTTCATCTGAGGATATTTCCTTTTTCACCATAGCCCTCTATGGGCTTCCAAATATCACTTTGCCAATTCCACAAGAACTGTCTTAGCGAAAGGCTTCTTGAGGGGAAAGCTGGAACTCTGTGAGATGATTTCACAGAACACAAAGAAGTTTCTCAGAAAGCTTCTTTCTCTTTGTTATCGGAGGATATTTCCATTGGCCCTATAGTCTTCAAAGGGATCCGAAATATCTGTTCTCAGATTCCACAGATATAAGGCTAGCAAAGAGATCCCCGAATTACAGATGTAACTCTGTGAGATGAATTAACAGAACACTAAGCTGTTTCTCAGAAAGCTTCTTTCCAGATTTTACTGAGGATATTTCCTTTTTCACCATAGCCCTCTATGGGCTTCCAAATATCACTTTCCGAATTACACAAGAACTGTCTAAGCGAAAGGCTTCTTGAGGGGAAAGCTGTAACTCTGTGAGATGATTTCACAGAACACAAAGAAGTTTCTCAGAAAGCTCCTTTCTCTTTGTTATCAGAGGATATTTCCTTTGGCCCTATAGTCTTCTAAGGGATCCGAAATATCTGTTCTCAGATTCCACAGAAATAAGCCTGGCAAAAAGATCCACGAAATACAGATGTAACTCTGTGAGATGAATTAACAGAACACTAAGCAGTTTCTCAGAAAGCTTCTTTCCAGATTTCATCTTAGGATATTTCATTTTTCACCCCAGCCCTCTATGGGCTTCCAAATATCACTTTGCCAATTCCAGAAGAACTGTCTTAGCGAAAGGCTTCCTGAGGAGAAAGCTGTAACTCTGTGAGATGATTTCACAGAACACAAAGGAGTTTCTCAGAAAACTTCTTTCTCTTTGTTATCGGAGAATATTTCCTTTGGCCCTATAGTCTTCAAAGGGATCCGAAATATCTTTTCCCAGATTCCACAGAAATAAGGCTAGCAAAGAGATCCACGAAATACAGATGTAACTCTGTGAGATGAATTAACAGAACACTAAGCAGTTTCTCAGAAAGCTTCTTTCCAGATTTCCTCTGAGGATATTTCCTTTTTCACCATAGCCCTCTATTGGTTTCCCAATATCACTTTGCCAATTCCACAAGAACTGTCTTAACGAAAGGCTTCTTGAGGGGAAAGCTGTATCTCTGTGAGATGATATCACAGAACACAAAGAAGTTTCTCAGAAAGCTTCTTTCTCTTTGTTATCGGAGGATATTTCCTTGGGCCCTATCGTCTTCTAAGGGATCCGAAATATCTGATCTCAGATTGCACAGAAATAAGGCCAGCAAAGAGATCCAGGAAATACAGATGTAACTCTGTGAGATGAATTAACAGAACACTGAGCAGTTTCTCAGAAAGCTTCTTTCCAGATTTCATCTGAGGATACTTCCTTTTTCACTATAGCCCTCTATGGGCTTCCAAATATCACTTTGCCTATTCCACAAGAACTGTCTTAGCGAAATGATTCCTGAGGGGAAAGCTGTAACTCTGTAAGGTGATTTCAGAGAACACAAAGAAGTTTCTCAGAAAGCTTCTTTCTCTTTGTTATCGGAGGATATTTCCTTTGGCCCTATAGTCTTCTAAGGGATCCGTAATATCTGTTCTCAGATTGCACAGAAATAAGGCCAGCAAAGAGATCCAGGAAATACAGATGTAACTCTGTGAGATGAATTAACAGAACACTAAGCAGTTTCTCAGAAAGCTTCTTTCCTGATTTCATCTGAGGATACTTCCTTTTTCACTATAGCCCTCTATGGGCTTCCAAATATCACTTTGCCTATTCCACAAGAACTGTCTTAGCGAAATGATTCCTGAGGGGAAAGCTGTAACTCTGTAAGATGATTTCAGAGAACACAAAGAAGTTTCTCAGAAAGCTTCTTTCTCTTTGTTATCAGAGGATATTTCCTTTGGCCCTATAGTCTTCTAAGGGATCCGTAATATCTGTTCTCAGATTCCACAGAAATAAGGCTAGCAAAGACATCCACGAAATACCGATGTAACTCTGTGAGATGAATTAACAGAACACTAAGCGGTTCCTCAGAAAGCTTCTTTCCAGATTTCATCTGAGGATATTTCCTTTTTCACCATAGCCCTCTAAGGGCTTCCAAATATCACTTTGCCAATTCCACAAAAACTGTCTTAGCGAAAGGCTTCTTGAGGGGAAAGCTGGAACTCTGTGAGATGATTTCACAGAACACAAAGAAGTTTCTCAGAAAGCTTCTTTCTCTTTGTTATCGGAGGATATTTCCTTTGGCCCTATAGTCTTCAACGGGATCCGAAATATCTGTTCTCAGATTCCACAGATATAAGGCTAGCAAAGAGATCCACGAATTACAGATGTAACTCTGTGAGATGAATTAACAGAACACTAAGCTGTTTCTCAGAAAGCTTCTTTCCAGATTTTACTGAGGATATTTCCTTTTTCACCATAGCCCTCTATGGGCTTCCAAATATCACTTTTCCAATTAAACAAGAACTGTCTTAGCGAAAGGCTTCTTGAGGGGAAAGCTGTAACTCTGTGAGATGATTTCACAGAACACAAAGAAGTTTCTCAGAAAGCTTCTTTCTCTTTGTTATCGGAGGATATTTCCTTTGGCCCTATAGTCTTCTAAGGGATCCGAAATATCTGTTCTCAGATTCCTCAGAAATAAGCCTGGCAAAGAGATCCACGAAATACAGATGTAACTCTGTGAGATGAATTAACAGAACACTAAGCAGTTTCTCAGAAAGCTTCTTTCCAGATTTCATCTGAGGATATTTCCTTTTTCACCCCAGCCCTCTATGGGCTTCCAAATATCACTTTGCCAATTCCACAAGAACTGTCTTAACGAAAGGCTTCTTGAGGGGAAAGCTGTATCTCTGTGAGATGATATCACAGAAAACAGGGAAGTTTCTCAGAAAGCTTCTTTCTCTTTGTTATCGGAGGATATTTCCTTTGACCCTATAGTCTTCTTAGGGATCCGAAATATCTGTTCTCTGATTTCAGAGATATAAGGCCAGCAAAGAGATCCACGAAATACAGATGTAACTCTGTGAGATGAATTAACAGAACACTGAGCAGTTTCTCAGAAAGTTTCTTTCCAGATTTCATCTGAAGGTACTTCCTTTTTCACCATAGCCCTCTATGGGCTTCCAAATATCACTTTGCCAATTACACAAGAACATTCTTAGCGAAAGGCTTCTTGATGGGAAAGCTGCAACTCTGTAAGGTGATTTCACAGAACACAAGGAAGTTTCTCAGAAAGCTTCTTTCTCTTTGTTATCAGAGGATATTTCCTTTGGCCCTATACTCTTCTAAGGGATCCGAAATATCTGTTCTCAGATTCCACAGAAATAAGGCTAGCAAAGAGATCCACGAAATAGAGATGTAATTCTGTGAGATGCATTAACAAAACACTAAGCAGATTCTCAGAAAGCTTCTTTCCAGATTTCATCTGAGGATATTTCCTTTTTCACCATAGCCCTCCATGGGCTTCCAAATATCTCTTTGCCAATTCCACAAGAACTGTCTTAGCGAAAGGCTTCTTGAGGGGAAAGCTGTAACTCTGTGAGATGATTTCACAGAACACAAAGAAGTTTCTCAGAAAGCTTCTCTCTCTTTGTTATCGGAGGATATTTCCTTTGGCCCTATATTCTTCTAAGGGATCCGAAATATCTGTTCACAGATTCCACAGAAATAAGGCTAGCAAAGAGATCCACGAAATACAGATGTAACTCTGTGAGATGAATTAACAGAACACTAAGCAGTTTCTCAGAAAGCTTCTTTCCAGATTTTATCTGAGGATATTTTCTTTTTCAGCATAGCCCTCTATGGGCTTCCAAATATCACTTTGCCAATTCCAGAAGAACTGTCTTAGCGAAATGCTTCTAGAGGGGAAAGTCGTAACTCTGTGAGATGATTTCACAGAACACAAAGAAGTTTCTCAGAAAGCTTCTTCCAGATTTTATCTGAGGATATTTCCTTTTTCAACATAGCCCTCTTGGCGCTTCCAAATATCACTTTGCCAATTCCAAAAGAACTGTCTTAGCGAAAGGCTTCCTGAGGGGAAAGCTGTAACTCTGTGAGATGATTTCACAGAACACAAAGAAGTTTCTCAGAAAGCTTCTTTCTCTTTGTTATCGGAGGATATTTCCTTTGGCCCTATAGTCTTCTAAGGGATCCGAAATATCTGTTCTCAGATTCCACAGATATAAGGCCAGCAAAGTGATCCACGAAATACAGATGTAACTCTGTGATATGAATTAACAGAACACTAAGCAGTTTCTCAGAATGCTTCTTTCCAGATTTCATCTGAGGATATTTCCTTTTCACCATAGCCCTCTATGCGCTTGCAAATATGACTTTGCGAATTCCACAAGAATTGTCTTAGCGAAAGGCTTCTTGAGGGGAAAGCTGTAACACTGTGAGATGATTTCACAGAACACAAAGAAGTTTCTCAGAAAGCTTCTTTCTCTTTGTTATCGGAGTTTATTTCCTTTCGCCCTATAGTCTTCAAAGGGATCCGAAATATCTGTTCTTAGATTCCACAGAAATAAGTATTGCCAAAAGATCCACGAAATACAGATGTAACTGTGTGAGATGAAATAACAGAACACTAACCAGTTTCTCAGAAAGCTTCTTTCCAGATTTCATCTGAGGATATTTCCTTTTTCACCCCAGCCCTCTATGGGCTTCCAAATATCACTTTGCCAATTCCAGAAGAACTGTCTTAGCGAAAGGCTTCTTGAGAGGAAAGCTGTAACTCTGTGAGATGATATCACAGAACACAAAGAAGATTCTCAGAAAGCTTCTTTCTCTTTGTTATCGGAGGATATTTCCTTTGGCCCTATCGTCTTCTAAGGGATCCGAAATATCTGATCTCAGATTGCACAGAAATAAGGCCAGCAAATAGATCCAGGAAATACAGATGTAACTCTGTGAGATGAATTAACAGAACACTAAGCAGTTTCTCAGAAAGCTTCTTTCCAGAATCATCTGAGGATACTTCCTTTTTCACTATAGCCCTCTATGGGCTTCCAAATATCACTTTGCCTATTCCACAAGAACTGTCTTAGCGAAATGACTCCTGAGGGGAAAGCTGTAACTCTGTAAGATGATTTCAGAGAACACAAAGAAGTTTCTCAGAAAGCTTCTTTCTCTTTGTTATCAGAGGATATTTCCTTTGGCCCTATAGTCTTCTAAGGGATCCGTAATATCTGTTCTCAGATTCCACAGAAATAAGGCTAGCAAAGACATCCACGAAATACCGATGTAACTCTGTGAGATGAATTAACAGAACACTAAGCGGTTTCTCAGAAAGCTTCTTTCCAGATTTCATCTGAGGATATTTCCTTTTTCACCATAGCCCTCTATGGGCTTCCAAATATCACTTTGCCAATTCCACAAGAACTGTCTTAGCGAAAGGCTTCTTGAGGGGAAAGCTGGAACTCTGTGAGATGATTTCACAGAACACAAAGAAGTTTCTCAGAAAGCTTCTTTCTCTTTGTTATCGGAGGATATTTCCATTGGCCCTATAGTCTTCAAAGGGATCCGAAATATCTGTTCTCAGATTCCACAGATATAAGGCTAGCAAAGAGATCCCCGAATTACAGATGTAACTCTGTGAGATGAATTAACAGAACACTAAGCTGTTTCTCAGAAAGCTTCTTTCCAGATTTTACTGAGGATATTTCCTTTTTCACCATAGCCCTCTATGGGCTTCCAAATATCACTTTCCGAATTACACAAGAACTGTCTAAGCGAAAGGCTTCTTGAGGGGAAAGCTGTAACTCTGTGAGATGATTTCACAGAACACAAAGAAGTTTCTCAGAAAGCTCCTTTCTCTTTGTTATCAGAGGATATTTCCTTTGGCCCTATAGTCTTCTAAGGGATCCGAAATATCTGTTCTCAGATTCCACAGAAATAAGCCTGGCAAAAAGATCCACGAAATACAGATGTAACTCTGTGAGATGAATTAACAGAACACTAAGCAGTTTCTCAGAAAGCTTCTTTCCAGATTTCATCTTAGGATATTTCATTTTTCACCCCAGCCCTCTATGGGCTTCCAAATATCACTTTGCCAATTCCAGAAGAACTGTCTTAGCGAAAGGCTTCCTGAGGGGAAAGCTGTAACTCTGTGAGATGATTTCACAGAACACAAAGGAGTTTCTCAGAAAACTTCTTTCTCTTTGTTATCGGAGAATATTTCCTTTGGCCCTATAGTCTTCAAAGGGATCCGAAATATCTTTTCCCAGATTCCACAGAAATAAGGCTAGCAAAGAGATCCACGAAATACAGATGTAACTCTGTGAGATGAATTAACAGAACACTAAGCAGTTTCTCAGAAAGCTTCTTTCCAGATTTCCTCTGAGGATATTTCCTTTTTCACCATAGCCCTCTATGGGTTTCCCAATATCACTTTGCCAATTCCACAAGAACTGTCTTAACGAAAGGCTTCTTGAGGGGAAAGCTGTATCTCTGTGAGATGATATCACAGAACACAAAGAAGTTTCTCAGAAAGCTTCTTTCTCTTTGTTATCGGAGGATATTTCCTTGGGCCCTATCGTCTTCTAAGGGATCCGAAATATCTGATCTCAGATTGCACAGAAATAAGGCCAGCAAAGAGATCCAGGAAATACAGATGTAACTCTGTGAGATGAATTAACAGAACACTGAGCAGTTTCTCAGAAAGCTTCTTTCCAGATTTCATCTGAGGATACTTCCTTTTTCACTATAGCCCTCTATGGGCTTCCAAATATCACTTTGCCTATTCCACAAGAACTGTCTTAGCGAAATGATTCCTGAGGGGAAAGCTGTAACTCTGTAAGGTGATTTCAGAGAACACAAAGAAGTTTCTCAGAAAGCTTCTTTCTCTTTGTTATCGGAGGATATTTCCTTTGGCCCTATAGTCTTCTAAGGGATCCGTAATATCTGTTCTCAGATTGCACAGAAATAAGGCCAGCAAAGAGATCCAGGAAATACAGATGTAACTCTGTGAGATGAATTAACAGAACACTAAGCAGTTTCTCAGAAAGCTTCTTTCCTGATTTCATCTGAGGATACTTCCTTTTTCACTATAGCCCTCTATGGGCTTCCAAATATCACTTTGCCTATTCCACAAGAACTGTCTTAGCGAAATGATTCCTGAGGGGAAAGCTGTAACTCTGTAAGATGATTTCAGAGAACACAAAGAAGTTTCTCAGAAAGCTTCCTTCTCTTTGTTATCAGAGGATATTTCCTTTGGCCCTATAGTCTTCTAAGGGATCCGTAATATCTGTTCTCAGATTCCACAGAAATAAGGCTAGCAAAGACATCCACGAAATACCGATGTAACTCTGTGAGATGAATTAACAGAACACTAAGCGGTTCCTCAGAAAGCTTCTTTCCAGATTTCATCTGAGGATATTTCCTTTTTCACCATAGCCCTCTATGGGCTTCCAAATATCACTTTGCCAATTCCACAAAAACTGTCTTAGCGAAAGGCTTCTTGAGGGGAAAGCTGGAACTCTGTGAGATGATTTCACAGAACACAAAGAAGTTTCTCAGAAAGCTTCTTTCTCTTTGTTATCGGAGGATATTTCCTTTGGCCCTATAGTCTTCAACGGGATCCGAAATATCTGTTCTCAGATTCCACAGATATAAGGCTAGCAAAGAGATCCACGAATTACAGATGTAACTCTGTGAGATGAATTAACAGAACACTAAGCTGTTTCTCAGAAAGCTTCTTTCCAGATTTTACTGAGGATATTTCCTTTTTCACCATAGCCCTCTATGGGCTTCCAAATATCACTTTTCCAATTAAACAAGAACTGTCTTAGCGAAAGGCTTCTTGAGGGGAAAGCTGTAACTCTGTGAGATGATTTCACAGAACACAAAGAAGTTTCTCAGAAAGCTTCTTTCTCTTTGTTATCGGAGGATATTTCCTTTGGCCCTATAGTCTTCTAAGGGATCCGAAATATCTGTTCTCAGATTCCTCAGAAATAAGCCTGGCAAAGAGATCCACGAAATACAGATGTAACTCTGTGAGATGAATTAACAGAACACTAAGCAGTTTCTCAGAAAGCTTCTTTCCAGATTTCATCTGAGGATATTTCCTTTTTCACCCCAGCCCTCTATGGGCTTCCAAATATCACTTTGCCAATTCGAGAAGAACTGTCTTAGCGAAAGGATTCCTGAGGGGAAAGCTGTAACTCTGTGAGATGATTTCACAGAACACAAAGGAGTTTCTCAGAAAGCTTCTTTCTCTTTGTTATCGGAGGATATTTCCTTTGGCCCTATAGTCTTCTAAGGGATCCGAAATATCTGTTCTCAGATTCCACAGATATAAGGCCAGCAAAGAGATCCACGAAATACAGATGTAACTCTGTGATATGAATTAACAGAACACTAAGCAGTTTCTCAGAATGCTTCTTTCCAGATTTCATCTGAGGATATTTCCTTTTCACCATAGCCCTCTATGCGCTTGCAAATATAACTTTGCGAATTCCACAAGAATTGTCTTAGCGAAAGGCTTCTTGAGGGGAAAGCTGTAACACTGTGAGATGATTTCACAGAACACAAAGAAGTTTCTCAGAAAGCTTCTTTCTCTTTGTTATCGGAGTTTATTTCCTTTCGCCCTATAGTCTTCAAAGGGATCCGAAATATCTGTTCTTAGATTCCACAGAAATAAGGATTGCCAAGAGATCCACGAAATACAGATGTAACTGTGTGAGATGAATTAACACAACACTAAGCAGTTTCTCAGAAAGCTTCTTTCCAGATTTCATCTGAGGATATTTCCTTTTTCACCCCAGCCCTCTAAGGGCTTCCAAATATCAGTTTGCCAATTCCAGAAGAACTGTCTTAGCGAAAGGCTTCCTGAGGGGAAAGCTGTAACTCTGTGAGATGATTTCACAGAACACAAAGGAGTTTCTCAGAAAACTTCTTTCTCTTTGTTATCGGAGAATATTTCCTTTGTCCCTATAGTCTTCAAAGGGATACGAAATATCTTTTCCCAGGTTCCACAGAAATAAGGCTAGCAAAGAGATCCACGAAATACAGATGTAACTCTGTGAGATGAATTAACATAACACTAAGCAGTTTCTCAAAAATCTTCTTTCCAGATTTCATCTGAGGATATTTCCTTTTTCACCATACCCTCTATGGGCTTCCCAATATCACTTTGCCAATTCCACAAGAACTGTCTTAAAGACAGGCTTCTTGAGGGGAAAGCTGTATCTCTGTGAGATGATATCACAGAACACAAAGAAGTTTCTCAGAAAGCTTCTTTCTCTTTGTTATCGGAGGATATTTCCTTGGGCCCTATAGTCTTCTAAGGGATCCGAAATATCTGTTCTCAGATTCCACAGAAATAAGGCTAGCAAACAGATCCACGAAATACAGATGTAACTCTGTGAGATGAATTAACAGAACACTAAGCAGTTTCTCAGAAAGCTTCTTTCCAGATTTCATCTTAGGATATTTCCTTTTTCACAATAGCCCTCTAGGCGCTTCCAAATATCACTTTGCCAATTCCACAAGAACTGTCTTAGGGAAAGGCTTCTTGAGGGGAAAGCTGTAACTCTGTGACATGATTTCACGGAACACAAGGAGTATCTCAGAAAGCTTCTTTCTCTTTGTTATCGGAGGATATTTCCTTTGGCCCTATAGTCTTCTAAGGGATACGAAATATCTGTTCTCAGATTCCACAGAAATAAGGCCAGCAAAGAGATCCACGAAATACAGATGTAACTCTTTGAGATGAATTAAAAGAACAGTAAGCAGTTTCTCAGAAAGCTTCTTTCCAGATTTCATCTGAGGATATTTCCTTTTACACCACAGCCCTCTATGGGATTCCAAATATCACTTTGCCAATTCCACAAGAACTGTCTTACCGAAAGACTTCTTGAGGGTAAAGATGTAACTCTGTGAGATGATTTCAGAGAACACAAAGGAGTTTCTCAGAAAGCTTCTTTCTCTTTGTTATCGGAGATTATTTCCTTTGGACCTATAGTCTTCAAAGAGATCCGAAATATCTGTTCTCAGATTCCACAGAAATAAGGCTAGCAAAGAGATCCAAGAAATACAGATGTAACTCTGTGAGATGAATTAACAGAACACTAAGGAGTTTCTCAGAAAGTTTCTTTAGAGATTTCATCTGAGGATATTTCCTTTTTCACCATAGCCCTCTATGGGCTTCCAAATATCACTTTGCCAATTCCACAAGAACTGTCTTAGCGAAAGGCTTCTTGAGGGGAAAGCTGTAAGTCTGTGAGATGATTTCACAGAACACAAAGAAGTTTCTCAGAAAGCTTCTTTCTCTTTGTTATCGGAGGATATTTCCTTTGGCCCTATTGTCTTCAAAGGGATCCGAAATATCTGTTCTCAGATTCCACAGAAATAAAGCTAGCAAGGTGATCCACGAAATACAGATGTAACTCTGTGAGATGAATTAACAGAACAATAAGTAGTTTCTCAGAGAGCTTCTTTCCAGATTTCCTCTGAGGATATTTCTTTTTTTAACCATAGCCCTCTATGCGCTTCCAAATATCACTTTGCCAATTCCACAAGAACTGTCTTTGCGAAAGGCTTCTTGAGGGGAAAGCTGTAACTCTGTGAGATGATTTCACAGAACACAAAGAAGTTTCTCAGAAAGCTTCTTTCTCTTTGTTATCGGAGGAGATTTCCTTTGGCCCTAGAGTCTTCAAAGGATCCGAAATATCTGTTCTCAGATTCCACAGAAATAAGGCTAGCAAAGAGATCCAGGAAATACAGATGTAACTCTGTGAGGTGAATTAAGAGAATACTAAGCAGTTTCTCAGAAAGCTTCTTTCCAGATTTCTTCTGAGGATATTTCCTTTTACACCACAGCCCTCTATGGGATTCCAAATATCACTTTGCCAATTCCACAAGAACTGTCTTAGCGAAAGGCTTCTTGAGGGTAAAGTTGTAACTCTGTGAGATGATTTCACAGAACACAAAGGAGTTTCTCAGAAAGCTTCTTTCTCTTTGTTATCGGAGAATATTTCCTTTGGACCTATAGTCTTCAAAGGGATCCGAAATATCTGTTCTCAGATTCCACAGAAATAAGGCTAGCAAAGAGATCCAAGAAATACAGATGTAACTCTGTGAGTTGAATTAAGAGAACACTAAGCAGTTTCTCAGAAAGTTTCTTTAGAGATTTCATCTGAGGATATTTCCTTTTTCACCATAGCCCTCTATGGGCTTCCAAATATCACTTTGCCAATTCCACAAGAACTGTCTTAGCGAAAGGCTTCTTGAGGGGAAAGCTGTAAGTCTGTGAGATGATTTCACAGAACACAAAGAAGTTTCTCAGAAAGCTTCTTTCTCACTGTTATCGGAGAATATTTCCTTTGGCCCTATAGTCTTCAAAATGATCCGAAATATCTGTTCTCAGATTCCCCAGAAATAAGGCTAGCAAAGAGATCCACGTAATACAGATGTAACTCTGTGAGATGAATTAACAGAACACTAAGCAGTTTCTCAGAAAGCTTCTTTCCAGATTTCATCTGAGGATATTTCCTTTTTCACCAAAGCCCTCTATGGGCTTCCAAATATCATTTGCCAATTCCACAAGAACTGTCTTAGCGAAAGGCTTCTTGAGGGGAAAGCTGTAACTCTGTGAGATGATTTCACAGAACACAAAGAAGTTTCTCAGAAAGCATCTTTCTCTTTGTTATCGGAGGATATTTCCTTTGGCCCTATAATCTTCAAAGGGATCCGAAATATCTGTTCTCAGATTCCACAGAAATAAGGCTAGCAAGGAGATCCACGAAATACAGATGTAACTCTGTGAGATGAATTAACAGAACAATAAGTAGTTTCTCAGAGAGCTTCTTTCCAGATTTCCTCTGAGGATATTGCTTTTTTTAACCATAGCCTTCTATGCGCTTCCAAATATCACTTTGCCAATTCCACAAGAACTGTCTTAGCGAAAGGCTTCTTGAGGGGAAAGCTGTAACTCTGTGAGATGATTTCACAGAACACAAAGAAGTTTCTCAGAAAGCTTCTTTCTCTTTGTTATCGGAGGATATTTCCTTTGGACCGATAGTCTTCAAAGGGGTCAGAAATATCTGTTCTCAGATTCCACAGAAATAAGGCTAGCAAAGAGATCCCCCAAATACAGATGTAACTCTGTGAGATGAATTAACAGAACACTAAGCAGTTTCTCAGAAAGCTTCTTTCCAGATTTCATCTGAGGATATTTCCTTTTTCACCATAGCCCTCTATGGGCTTCCAAATACTACTTTGCCAATGCCACAACAACTGTCCTAGCGAAAGGCTTCTTGAGGGGAAAGCTGTAATACTGTGAGATGATTTCACAGAACACAAAGAAGTTTCTCAGAAAGCTTCTTTCTCTTTGTTATCGGAGTTTATTTCCTTGGCCCTATACTCTTCAAAGGGATCCGAAATATCTGTTCTTAGATTCCGCAGAAATAAAGATAGCCAAGAGATCCACGATATACAGATGTAACTATTTGAGATGAATTAAAAGAACACTAAGCAGTTTCTCAAAAAACTTCTTTCCAGATTTCATCTGAAGATATTTCATTTTTCACCGTAGCCCTCCATTGGCTTCCAAATATCACTTTGCCAATTCCACAAGAACTGTCTTAGCGAAAGGCTTCTTTAGGGGAAAGCTGTAACTCTGTGAGATGATTTCACAGAACACAAAGAAGTTTCTCAGAAAGCTTCTTTCTCTTTGTTATCGGAGGATATTTCCTTTGGCCCTAGAGTCTTCAAAGGATCCGAAATATCTGTTCTCAGATTCCACAGAAATAAGGCTAGCAAAGAGATCCACGAAATACAGATGTAACTCTGTGAGATGAATTAACAGAACACTAAGCAGTTTCTCAGAAAACTTCTTTCCAGATTTCATCTGAGGATATTTCCTTTTACACCACAGCCCTCTATGGGCTTCCAAATATCACTTTGCCAATTCCACAAGAACTGTCTTACCGAAAGGCTTCTTGAGGGTAAAGTTGTAACTCTGTGAGATGATTTCACAGAACACAAAGAAGTTTCTCAGAAAGCTTCTTTCTCTTTGTTATCGGAGATTATTTCCTTTGGCCCTATAGTCTTCAAAGGGATCCGAAATATCTGTTCTCAGATTCCACAGAAATAAGGCTAGCAAAGAGATCCACGAAATACAGATGTAACTCTGTGAGATGAATTAACAGAACACTAAGCAGTTTCTCAGAAAGCTTCTTTCCAGATTTCATCTGAGGATATTACCTTTTTCACCATAGCCTTCTATGGGCTTCCAAATATCACTTTGCCAATTCCACAAGAACTGTCTTAGCGAAAGGCTTCTTGAGGGGAAAGCTGTAACTCTGTGAGATGATTTCCCAGAACACAAAGAAGTTTCTCAGAAAGCTTACTTCTCTTTGTTATCGGAGGATATTTCCTTTGACCCTATAGTCCTCTAAGGGATCCGAAATATCTGTTCTCAGATTCCACAAAATAAGGCTAGCAAAGGGATCCAGGAAATACAGATGTAACTCTGTGAGATGAATTAACAGAACACTAAGCAGTTTCTCAGAAAGCTTCTTTCCAGATTTCATCTGAGGATATTTCCTTTTTCACCGTAGCCCTCCATTGGCTTCCAAATATCACTTTGCCAATTCCACCAGAACTGTCTTAATGAAAGGCTTCTTGAGGGGAAGCTGTAAGTCTGTGAGATGATTTCACATAACACAAAGAAGTTTCTCAGAAAGCTTCTTTCTCTTTGTTATCGGAGGATATTTCCTTTGGCCCTATAGTCTTCAAAGTGATCCGAAATATCTGTTCTCAGATTCCCCAGAAATAAGGCTAGCAAAGAGATTCACGTAATACAGATGTAACTCTGTGAGATGAATTAACAGAACAATAAGCAGTTTCTCAGAAAGCTTCTTTCCATATTTCATCTGAGGATATTTCCTTTTTCACCAAAGCCCTCTATGGGCTTCCAAATATCATTTGCCAATTCCACAAGAACTGTCTTAGCGAAAGGCTTCTTGAGGGGAAAGCTGTAACTCTGTGAGATGATTTCACAGAACACAAAGAAGTTTCTCAGAAAGCTTCTTTCTCTTTGTTATCGGAGGATATTTCCTTTGGCCCTATAGTCTTCAAAGGGATCCGAAATATCTGTTCTCAGATTCCACAAAAAAATGGCTAGCAAGGAGATCCACGAAATACAGATGTAACTCTGTGAGATGAATTAACAGAACAATAAGTAGTTTTTCAGAGAGCTTCTTTCCAGATTTCCTCTGAGGATATTTCTTTTTTTAACCATAGCCCTCTATGCGTTTCCAAATATCACTTTGCCAATTCCACAAGTATTGTCTTAGCGAAAGGCTTCTTGAGGGGAAAGCTGTAACTCTGTGAGATGATTTCACAGAACACAAAGGAGTTTCTCAGAAAGCTTCTTTATCTTTTTTATCGGAGTATATTTCCTTTGGCCCGATAGTCTTCAAAAGGGATCCGAAATATCTGTTCTCAGATTCCACAGAAATAAGGCTAGCAAAGAGATCTACGAAATACAGATGTAACTCTGTGAGATGAATTAACAGAACACTAAGCAGTTTCTCAGAATGCTTCTTTCCAGATTTCATGTGAGGATATTTCCTTTTTCACCATAGCCCTATACGCGTTTGCAAATATCACTTTGATAATTCCACAAGAACTGTCTTAGCGAAAGGCTTCTTGAGGGGAAAGCTGTAACTCTGTGAGATGATTTCACAGAACACAAAGAAGTTTCTCAGAAAGCTTCTTTCTCTTTGTTATCAGAGTTTATTTCCTTTGGCCCTATAGTCTTCAAAGGGATCCGAAATATCTGTTCTGAGATTCCACAGAAATAAGGATAGCCAACGGATCCACGATATACAGATGTAACTCTTTGAGATGAATTTAAAGAACAGTAAGCAGTTTCTCAGAAAGCTTCTTTCCAGATTTCATCTGAGGATATTTCCTTTTACACCACAGCCCTCTATGGGATTCCAAATATCACTTTGCCAATTCCACAAGAACTGTCTTAGCGAAAGGCTTCTTGAGGGGAAAGTTGTAACTCTCTGAGATGATTTCACAGAACACAAAGTAGTTTCTCAGAAAGCTTCTTTCTCTTTGTTATCGGAGATTATTTCCTTTGGCCCTATAGTCTTCAAAGGGATCCGAAATATCTGTTCTCAGATTCCACAGAAATAAGGCTAGCAAAGAGATCCAAGAAATACAGATGTAACTCTGTGAGATGAATTAACAGAACACTAAGCAGTTTCTCAGAAAGTTTCTTTAGAGATTTCAACTGAGGATATTTCCTTTTTCACCATAGCCCTCTATGGGCTTCCAAATATCACTTTGCCAATTCCACAAGAACTGTCTTAGCGAAAGGCTTCTTGAGGGGAAAGCTGTAAGTCTGTGAGATGATTTCACAGAACACAAAGAAGTTTCTCAGAAAGCTTCTTTCTCTTTGTTATCGGAGGATATTTCCTTTGGCCCTATAGTCTTCAAAGTGATCCGAAATATCTGTTCTCAGATTCCCCAGAAATAAGGCTAGCAAAGAGATCCACGTAATACAGATGTAACTCTGTGAGATGAATTAACAGAACACTAAGCAGTTTCTCAGAAAGCTTCTTTCCAGATTTCATCTGAGGATATTTCCTTTTTCACCAAAGCCCTCTATAGGCTTCCAAATATCATTTGCCAATTCCACAAGAACTGTCTTAGCGAACGGCTTCTTGAGGGTAAAGTTGTAACTCTGTGAGATGATTTCACAGAACAAAAAGGAGTTTCTCAGTAAGCTTCTTTCTCTTTGTTATCGGAGATTATTTCCTTTGGCCCTATAGTCTTCAAAGGGATCCGAAATATCAGTTCTCAGATTCCACAGAAATAAGTATAGCCAAGAGATTCACGATATACAGATGTAACTCTGTGAGATGAATTAACAGAACACTAAGCAGTTTCTCAGAAAGCTTCTTTCCAGATATCATCTCAGGATATTTCCTTTTTCACCACAGCCCTCTATGGGCTTCCAAATATCACTTTGCCATTTCCAGAAGAACTGTCTTAGCGAAAGGCTTCTTGAGGGGAAAGCTGTAACTCTGTGAGATGATTTCACGGACCACAAAGGAGTTTCTCAGAAAGATTCTTTCTCTTTGTTATCGGAGGATATTTCCTTTGGCCCTATAGTCTTCTAAGGGATCCGAAATATCTGTTCTCAGATTCCACAGAAATAAGGCCAGCAAAGAGATCCACGAAATACAGATGTAACTCTATGAGATGAATTAAGAGAACACTAAGCAGTTTTTCAGAAAGTTTCTTTCCAGATTTCATCTGAGGATACTTCCTTTTTCACCATAGGCCTCTATGGACTTCCAAATATCACTTTGCCAATTCCACAACAACTGTCTTAGCGAAAGGATTCTTGAGGGGAAAGCTGTAACTCTGTAAGATGATTTCACAGAACACAAAGAAGTTTCTCAGAAACTTTCTTTCTCTTTGTTATCAGAGGATATTTCCTCTGGCCCTATAGTCTTCTAAGGGATCCGAAATATCTGTTCTCAGATTCCACAGAAATAAGGCTAGCAAAGAGATCCACGAAATACAGATGTAACTCTGTGAGATGAATTAACAGAACACTAAGCAGTTTCTCAGAAAGTTTCTTTCGATATTTCAACTGATGATATTTCCTTTTTCACCATAGCCCTCTATGGGCTTCCAAATATCACTTTGCCAATTCCACAAGAACTGTCTTAGCGAAAGGCTTCTTGAGGGGAAAGCTGTAACTCTGTGAGATGATTTCCCAGAACACAAAGAAGTTTCTCAGAAAGCTTCTTTCTCTTTGTTATCGGAGGATATTTCCTTTGGCCCTATAGTCTTCAAAGGGATCCGAAAAATCTGTTCTCAGATTCCACAGAAATAAGGCTAGCAAAGGAATCCAGGAAATACAGATGTAACTCTGTGAGATGAATTAACAGAACACTAAGTAGTTTCTCAGAAAGCTTCTTTCCAGATTTCATCTGAGGATATTTCTTTTTTTAAACATTGCCCTCTATGCGCTTCCAAATATCACTTTTCCAATTCCACAAGAACTGTCTTAGCGAAAGGCTTCTTGAGGGGAAAGCTGTAACTCTGTGAGATGATTTCACAGAACACAAAGAAGTTTCTCAGAAAGCTTCTTTCTCTTTGTTATCGGAGGATATTTCCTTTGACCCTATAGTCTTCTAAGGGATCCGAAATATCTGTTCTCAGATTCGACAGAAATAAGGTTAGCAAAGAGATCCACGAAATACAGATGTAACTCTGTGAGATGAATTAACAGAACACTAAGCAGTTTCTCAGAAAGCTTCTCTCCAGATTTCATCTGAGGATACTTCCTTTTTCACCATAGCCCTCTAAGGGCTTCCAAATATCACTTTGCCAATTCCGCAAGAACTGTCTTAGCGAAAGACTTCTGGAGGGGAAAGCTGTAACTCTGTAAGATGATTTCACAGAACACAAAGAAGTTTCTCAGAAAGCTTCTTTCTCTTTGATATCAGAGGATATTTCCTTTGTCCCTATAGTCTTCTAAGGGATCCGTAATATCTGTTCTCAGTTTCCACAGAAATAAGGCTAGCAAAGAGATCCACGAAATACAGATGTAACTCTGTGAGATGAATTAAAAGAACACTAAGCAGTTTCTCAGAAAGCTACTTTCCAGATTTCATCTGAGGACATTTCCTTTTTCACCATACGCTCTATGCGCTTCCAAATATCACTTTGCCAATTCCACAAGAACTGTCTTAGAGAAAGGCGTCTTGAGGGGAAAGCTATAACCTGTGAGATGATTTCACAGAACACAAAGAAGTTTCTCAGAAAGCTTCTTTCTCTTTGTTATCGTAGGATATTTCCTTTGGGCCTATAGTCTTCAAAGGATCCGAAATATCTGTTCTCAGATTCCACAGAAATAAGGCTAGCAAAGAGATCCACGAAATACAGATGTAACTCTGTGAGATGAATTAACAGAACACTAAGCAGTTTCTCAGAAAGCTTCTTTCCAGATTTCATCTCAGGATATTTCCTTTTTCACCACAGCCCTCTATGGGCTTCCAAATATCACTTTGCCAATTCCACAAGAACTGTCTTAGCGAAAGGCTTCTTGAGGGGAAAGTTGTAACTCTGTGAGATGATTTCACAGAACACAAAGGAGTTTCTCAGAAAGCTTCTTTCTCTTTGTTATCGGAGATTATTTCCTTTGGCCCTAGAGTCTTCAAAGGGATCCGAAATATCTGTTCTCAGATTCCACAGAAATAAGGATAGCCAAGAGATCCACGATATACAGATGTAACTCTGTGAGATTAATTAACAGAACACTAAGCAGTTTCTCAGAAAGCTTCTTTCCAGATTTCATCTCAGGATATTTCCTTTTTCACCACAGCCCTCTATGGGCTTCCAAATATCACTTTGCCATTTCCAGAAGAACTGTCTTAATGAAAGGCTTCTTGAGGGGAAAGCTGTAACTCTGCGAGATGATTTCACGAACCACAAAGGAGTTTCTCAGACAGCTTCTTTCTCTTTGTTATCGGAGGATATTTCCTCTGTCCCTATAGTCTTCTAAGGCATCCGAAATATCTGTTCTCAGATGCCACAGAAATAAGGCCAGCAAAGAGATCCACGAAACACAGATGTAACTATCTGAGATGAATTTTCAGAACACTAAGCAGTTTTTCACAAACTTTCTTTCCAGATTTCATCTGAGGATACTTCCTTTTTCACCATAGCCCTCTATGGACTTCCAAATCTCACTTTGCCAATTCCACAAGAACTGTCTTAACGAAAGGATTCTTGAGGGGAAAGCTGTAACTCTGTAAGATGATTTCACAGAACACAAAGAAGTTTCTCAGAAAGCTTCTTTCTCTTTGTTATCGGAGGAGATTTCCTTTGGCCCTATAGTCTTCAAAGGATCCGAAATATCTGTTCTCAGATTCCACAGAAATAAGGCTAGCAAAGTGATCCACGAAACACAGATGTAACTCTGTGAGATGAATTAACAGAAAACTAAGCATTTTCTCAGAAAGCTTCTTTCCAGATTTCATCTGAGGATATTTCCTTTTTCACCCCAGCCCTCTATGGGCTTCCAAATATCAATTTGCCAATTCCACAAGAACTGTCTTAGCGAAAGGCTTCTTGAGGGTAAAGTTGTAACTCTGTGAGATGATTTCACAGAACAAAAAGGAGTTTCTCAGAAAGCTTCTTTCTCTTTGTTATCGGAGATTATTTCCTTTGGCCCTATAGTCTTCAAAGGGATCCGAAATATCAGTTCTCAGATTCCACAGAAATAAGTATAGCCAAGAGATTCACGATATACAGATGTAACTCTGTGAGATGAATTAACAGAACACTAAGCAGTTTCTCAGAAAGCTTCTTTCCAGATATCATCTCAGGATATTTCCTTTTTCACCACAGCCCTCTATGGGCTTCCAAATATCACTTTGCCATTTCCAGAAGAACTGTCTTAGCGAAAGGCTACTTGAGGGGAAAGCTGTAACTCTGTGAGATGATTTCACGGACCACAAAGGAGTTTCTCAGAAAGATTCTTTCTCTTTGTTATCGGAGGATATTTCCTTTGGCCCTATAGTCTTCTAAGGGATCCGAAATATCTGTTCTCAGATTCCACAGACATAAGGCCAGCAAAGAGATCCACGAAATACAGATGTAACTCTGTGAGATGAATTAAGAGAACACTAAGCAGTTTTTCAGAAAGTTTCTTTCCAGATTTCATCTGAGGATACTTCCTTTTTCACCATAGGCCTCTATGGACTTCCAAATATCACTTTGCCAATTCCACAAGAACTGTTTTAGTGAAAGGATTCTTGAGGGGAAAGCTGTAACTCTGTAAGATGATTTCACAGAACACAAAGAAGTTTCTCAGAAACTTTCTTTCTCTTTGTTATCAGAGGATATTTCCTCTGGCCCTATAGTCTTCTTAGGGATCCGAAATATCTGTTCTCAGATTCCACAGAAATAAGGCTAGCAAAGAGATCCACGAAATACAGATGTAACTCTGTGAGATGAATTAACAGAACACTAAGCAGTTTCTCAGAAAGTTTCTTTCGATATTTCAACTGATGATATTTCCTTTTTCACCATAGCCCTCTATGGGCTTCCAAATATCACTTTGCCAATTCCACAAGAACTGTCTTAGCGAAAGGCTTCTTGAGGGGAAAGCTGTAACTCTGTGAGATGATTTCCCAGAACACAAAGAAGTTTCTCAGAAATCTTCTTTCTCTTTGTTATCGGAGGATATTTCCTTTGGCCCTATAGTCTTCAAAGGGATCCGAAAAATCTGTTCTCAGATTCCACAGAAATAAGGCTAGCAAAGGAATCCAGGAAATACAGATGTAACTCTGTGAGATGAATTAACAGAACACTAAGTAGTTTCTCAGAAAGCTTCTTTCCAGATTTCATCTGAGGATATTTCTTTTTTTAAACATAGCCCTCTATGCGCTTCCAAATATCACTTTTCCAATTCCACAAGAACTGTCTTAGCGAAAGGCTTCTTGAGGGGAAAGCTGTAACTCTGTGAGATGATTTCACAGAACACAAAGAAGTTTCTCAGAAAGCTTCTTTCTCTTTGTTATCGGAGGATATTTCCTTTGACCCTATAGTCTTCTAAGGGATCCGAAATATCTGTTCTCAGATTCGACAGAAATAAGGTTAGCAAAGAGATCCACGAAATACAGATGTAACTCTGTGAGATGAATTAACAGAACACTAAGCAGTTTCTCAAAAAGCTTCTCTCCAGATTTCATCTGAGGATACTTCCTTTTTCACCATAGCCCTCTATGGGCTTCCAAATATCACTTTGCCAATTCCGCAAGAACTGTCTTAGCGAAAGGCTTCTGGAGGGGAAAGCTGTAACTCTGTAAGATGATTTCACAGAACACAAAGAAGTTTCTCAGAAAGCTTCTTTCTCTTTGATATCAGAGGATATTTCCTTTGTCCCTATAGTCTTCTAAGGGATCCGTAATATCTGTTCTCAGTTTCCACAGAAATAAGGCTAGCAAAGAGATCCACGAAATACAGATGTAACTCTGTGAGATGAATTAAAAGAACACTAAGCAGTTTCTCAGAAAGCTACTTTCCAGATTTCATCTGAGGACATTTCCTTTTTCACCATACGCTCTATGCGCTTCCAAATATCACTTTGCCAATTCCACAAGAACTGTCTTAGAGAAAGGCGTCTTGAGGGGAAAGCTATAACCTGTGAGATGATTTCACAGAACACAAAGAAGTTTCTCAGAAAGCTTCTTTCTCTTTGTTATCGTAGGATATTTCCTTTGGGCCTATAGTCTTCAAAGGATCCGAAATATCTGTTCTCAGATTCCACAGAAATAAGGCTAGCAAAGAGATCCACGAAATACAGATGTAACTCTGTGAGATGAATTAACAGAACACTAAGCAGTTTCTCAGAAAGCTTCTTTCCAGATTTCATCTCAGGATATTTCCTTTTTCACCACAGCCCTCTATGGGCTTCCAAATATCACTTTGCCAATTCCACAAGAACTGTCTTAGCGAAAGGCTTCTTGAGGGGAAAGTTGTAACTCTGTGAGATGATTTCACAGAACACAAAGGAGTTTCTCAGAAAGCTTCTTTCTCTTTGTTATCGGAGATTATTTCCTTTGGCCCTAGAGTCTTCAAAGGGATCCGAAATATCTGTTCTCAGATTCCACAGAAATAAGGATAGCCAAGAGATCCACGATATACAGATGTAACTCTGTGAGATTAATTAACAGAACACTAAGCAGTTTCTCAGAAAGCTTCTTTCCAGATTTCATCTCAGGATATTTCCTTTTTCACCACAGCCCTCTATGGGCTTCCAAATATCACTTTGCCATTTCCAGAAGAACTGTCTTAATGAAAGGCTTCTTGAGGGGAAAGCTGTAACTCTGCGAGATGATTTCACGGACCACAAAGGAGTTTCTCAGACAGCTTCTTTCTCTTTGTTATCGGAGGATATTTCCTCTGTCCCTATAGTCTTCTAAGGCATTCGAAATATCTGTTCTCAGATGCCACAGAAATAAGGCCAGCAAAGAGATCCACGAAACACAGATGTAACTATCTGAGATGAATTTTCAGAACACTAAGCAGTTTTTCACAAACTTTCTTTCCAAATTTCATCTGAGGATACTTCCTTTTTCACCATAGCCCTCTATGGACTTCCAAATATCACTTTGCCAATTCCACAAGAACTGTCTTAGCGAAAGGATTCTTGAGGGGAAAGCTGTAACTCTGTAAGATGATTTCACAGAACACAAAGAAGTTTCTCAGAAAGCTTCTTTCTCTTTGTTATCAGAGGATATTTCCTATGGCCCTATAGTCTTCAAAGGGATCCGAAATATCTGTTCTCAGATTCCACAGAAATAAGGCTAGAAAAGAGATCCACGAAATACAGATGTAACTCTGTGAGATGAATTAACAGAACACTAAGCAGTTTCTCAGAAAGCTTCTTTCCAGATTTCATCTGAGGATATTTCCTTTATCACCATAGCCCTCAATGGGCTTCCAAATATCACTTTGCCAATTCCAGAAGAACTGTCTTAGCGAAAGGCTTCTGGAGTGGAAAGCTGTAACTTTGTAAGATGATTTCACAGAACACAAAGAAGTTTCTCAGAAAGCTTCTTTCTCTTTGTTATCAGAGGATATTTCCTTTGGCCCTATAGTCTTCTAAGGGATCCGTAATATCTGTTCTCAGATTCCACAGAAATAAGGCTAGCAAAGAGATCCACGAAATACAGATGTAACTCTGTGAGATGAATTAAAAGAACACTAAGCAGTTTCTCAGAAAGCTACTTTCCAGATTTCATCTGAGGACATTTCCTTTTTCACCATACCCTCTATGCGCTTCCAAATATCACTTTGCCAATTCCCCAAGAACTGTCTTAGCGAAAGGCGTCTTGAGGGGAAAGCTATAACCTGTGAGATGATTTCACAGAACACAAAGAAGTTTCTCAGAAAGCTTCTTTCTCTTGGTTATCGGAGGATATTTCCTTTGGCCCTATAGTCTTCAAAGGATCCGAAATATCTGTTCTCAGATTCCACAAAAATAAGGCTAGCCAAGAGATCCACGAAATACAAATGTAACTCTGTGAGATGAATTAACAGAACACTAAGGAGTTTCTCAGAAAGCTTCTTTCCAGATTTCATCTCAGGATATTTCCTTTTTCACCACAGCCCCTTATGGGCTTCCAAATATCACTTTGCCAATTCCACAAGAACTGTCTTAGCGAAAGGCTTCTTGAGGTTAAAGTTGTAACTCTGTGAGATGATTTCACAGAACACAAAGGAGTTTCTCAGAAAGCTTCTTTCTCTTTGTTATCGGAGATTATTTCCTTTGGCCCTATAGTCTTCAAAGGGATCCGAAATATCTGTTCTCAGATTCCACAGAAATAAGGATAGCCAAGAGATCCACGATATACAGATGTAACTCTGTGAGATGAATTAACAGAACACTAAGCAGTTTCTCAGAAAGCTTCTTTCCACATTTCATCTGAGGATATTTCCTTTTTCACCACAGCCCTCTAGGGGTTCCAAATATCATTTTGCCATTTCCAGAAGAACTGTCTTAGTGAAAGGCTTCTTGAGGGGAAAGCTGTAACTCTGCGAGATGATTTCACGGACCACAAAGGAGTTTCTCAGAAAGCTTCTTTCTCTTTGTTATCGGAGGATATTTCCTTTGGCCCTATAGTCTTCTAAGGGATCCGAAATATCTGTTCTCAGATTCCACAGAAATAGGGCCAGCAAAGAGATCCACGAAATACAGATGTAACTCTGTGAGATGAATTAACAGAACACTAAGCAGTTTTTCAGAAAGTTTCTTTCCAGATTTCCTCTGAGGATACTTCCTTTTTCACCATACCCCTCTACGGACTTCAAAATATCACGTTGCCAATTCCACAAGAACTGTCTTAGCGAATGGCTTCTTGAGGGGAAATCTGTAACTCTGTGAGATGATTTCACAGAACACAAAGAAGTTTCTCAAAAAGCTTCTTTCTCTTTGTTATCGGAGGATATTTCCTTTGACCCTGTAGTCTTCTAAGGGATCCGAAATATCTGTTCTCAGATTCCACAGAAATAAGGCTAGCAAAGAGATCCACGAAATACCGATGTAACTCTGTGAGATGAATTAACAGAACACTAAGCAGTTTCTCAGAAAGCTTCTTTCCAGATTTCATCTGAGGATATTTCTTTTTTTAAACATAGCCCTCTACGCGTTTCCAAATATCACTTTGCCATTTCCACAAGAACTGTCTTAGCGAAAGGCTTCTTGAGGAGAAAGCTGTAACTCTGTGAGATGATTTCACAGAACACAAAGAAGTTTCTCAGAAAGCTTCTTTCTCTTTGTTATCGGAGAATATTTCCTTTGACCCTATAGTCTTCTAAGGGATCCGAAATATCTGTTCTCAGATTCCACAGAAATAAGGCTAGTAAAGAGATCCAGGAAATACAGATGTAACTCTGTGAGATGAGTTAACAGAACACTAAGAAGTTTCTCAGAAAGCTTCTTTCCAGATTTCATCTGAGGATACTTCCTTTTTCACCATAGCCCTCTGTGGGCTTCCAAATATCACTTTGCCAATTCCACAAGAACTGTCTTAGCGAAAGGCTTCTGGAGGGGAAAGCTGTAACTCTGTAAGATGATTTCACAAAACACAAAGAAGTTTCTCAGAAAGCTTCTTTCTCTTTGTTATCAGAGGATATTTCCTTTGGCCCTATAGTCTTCTAAGGGATCCGTAATATCTGTTCTCAGTTTCCACAGAAATAAAGCTAGCAAAGAGATCCACGAAATACAGATGTAACTCTGTTAGATGAATTAACAGAACACTAAGCAGTTTCTCAGAAAGCTACTTTCCAGATTTCATCTGCGGACATTTCCTTTTTCACCATAGCCCTCTATGCGCTTCCAAATATCACTTTGCCAATTCCACAAGAACTGTCTTAGCGAAAGGCTTCTTGAGGGAAAGTTGTAACTCGGTGAGATGATTTCACAGAACACAAAGGAGTTTCTCAGAAAGCTTCTTTCTCTTTGTTATCGGAGATTATTTCCTTTGGCCCTATAGTCTTCAAAGGGATCCGAAATATCTGTTCTCAGATTCCACAGAAATAAGGATAGCCAAGAGATCCACGATATACAGATGTAACTCTGTGAGATGAATTAACAAAACACTAAGCAGTTTCTCAGAAAGCTTCTTTCCAGATTTCATCTCAGGATATTTCCTGTTTCACCACAGCCCTCTATGGGCTTCCAAATATCACTTTGCCATTTCCAGAATAACTGTCTTAGTGAAAGGCTTCTTGAGGGGAAAGCTGTAACTCTGTGAGATGATTTCACGGACCACAAAGGAGTTTCTCTGAAAGCTTCTTTCTCTTTGTTATCGGAGGATATTTCCTTTGGCCCTATAGTCTTCTAAGGGATCCGAAATATCTGTTCTCAGATTCCATAGAAATAAGGCCAGCAAAGAGATCCAGGAAATACAGATGTAACTCTGTGAGATGAATTAACAGAACACTAAGCAGTTTTTCAGAAAGTTTCTTTCCAGATTTCATTTGAGGATACTTCCTTTTTCACCATAGCCCTCTATGGACTTCCAAATATCACTTTGCCAATTCCACAAGAACTGTCTTAGCGAAAGGATTCTTGAGGGGAAAGCTGTAACTCTGTAAGATGATTTCACAGAACACAAAGAAGTTTCTCAGAAAGCTTCTTTCTCTTTGTTATCGGAGGATATTTCCTTTGGCCCTATAGTCTTCAAAGGGATGCGAAATATCTGTTCTCAAATTCCCCAGAAATAAGGCTAACAAAGAGATCCAGGAAATACAGATGTAACTCTGTGAGATGAATTAACAGAACACTAAGCAGTTTCTCAGAAAGCTGTTTTCCAGATTTCATCTGAGGACATTTCCTTTTTCACCACAGCCCTCTATGGGCTTCCAAATATCACTTTGCCAATTCCACAAGAACTGTCTTAGCGAAAGGCTTCTTGAGGGGAAAGCTGTAACTCTGTGAGATGATTTCACAGAACACAAAGAAGTTTCTCAGAAAGCTTCTTTCTCTTTGTTATCGGAGGATATTTCCTTTGGCCCTATAGTCTTCAAAGGATCCGAAATATCTGTTTTCAGATTCCACAGAAATAAGGCTAGCAAAGAGATCCACGAAATACAGATGTAACTCTGCGAGTTGAATTAACAGAACACTAAGTAGTTTCTCAGAAAGCTTCTTTCCAGATTTCATCTGAGGATATTTCTTTTTTTAAACATAGCCCTCTATGCGCTTCCAAATATCACTTTGCTAATTCCACAAGAACTGTCTTAGCGAAAGGCTTTTTGAGGGGAAAGCTGTAACTCTGTGAGATGATTTCACAGAACACAAAGAAGTTTCTCAGAAAGTTTCTTTCTCTTTCTTATCGGAGGATATTTCCTTTGGCCCTATAGTCTTCAAAGGATCCGAAATATCTGTTCTCAGATTCCACAGAAATAAGGCTAGCAAAGAGATCCACGAAATACAGATGTAACTCTGTGAGATGAATTAACAGAACACTAAGTAGTTTCTCAGAAAACATCTTTCCAGATTTCATCTGAGGATATTTCCTTTTTCACCACAACCCTCTATCTGCTTCCAAATATCACTTTGCCAATTCCACAAGAACTGTCTTAGCGAAAGGCTTCTTGAGGGGAAAGCTGTAAATCTGTGAGATGATTTCACAGAACACAAAGAAGTTTCTCAGAAAGCTTCTTTCTCTTTGTTATCGGAGGATATTTCCTTTGGCCCGATAGTCTTCAAAGTGATCCGAAATATCTGTTCTCAGATTCCACAGAAATAAGGATAGGCAAGAGATCCAAGATATACAGATGTAACTCTGTGAGATGAATTAACAGAAGAATAAGCAGTTTCTCAGAAAGCTTCTTTCCAGATTTATTCTCAGGATATTTACTTTTTCACCACAGCCCTCTATGGGCTTCCAAATATCACTTTGCCATTTCCAGAAGAACTGTCTTAGCGAAAGGCTTCTTGAGGGGAAAGCTGTAACTCTGTGAGATGATTTCACGGACCACAAAGGAGTTTCTCAGAAAGATTCTTTCTCTTTGTTATCGGAGGATATTTCCTTTGGCCCTATAGTCTTCTAAGGGATCCGAAATATCTGTTCTCAGATTCCACAGTAATAAGGCCAGCAAAGAGATCCACGAAATACAGATGGAACTCTGTGAGATGAATTAACAGAACACTAAGCAATTTTTCAGAAAGTTTCTTTCCAGATTTCAACTGAGGATATTCCGTTTTTCACCATAGTCCTCTACGGGCTTCCAAATATCACATTGCCAATTCCACATGAACTGTCTTAGCCAAAGGTTTCTAGAGGGGAAAGCTGTAACTCTGTGAGATGATTTCACAGAACACAAAGAAGTTTCTCAGAAAGCTTCTTTCTCTTTGTTATCGGAGGATATTTCCTTTGGCCCTATAGTCTTCAAAGGGATCCGAAATATCTGTTCTCAGATTTCACAGAAATAAGGCTAGCAAAGAGATCCAAGAAATACAGATGTAACTCTGTGAGATGAATTAACAGAACACTAAGCAGTTTCTCAGAAAGCTTCTTTTCAGATTTCATCTGAGGATATTTCCTTTATCACCATAGCCCTCTATGGGCTTCCAAATATCACTTTGCCAATTCCACAAGAACTGTCTTAGCGAAAGGCTTATTGAGGAGAAAGCTGTAACTCTGTGAGATGATTTCACAGAACACAAAGAAGTTTCTCAGAAAGCTTCTTTCTCTTTGTTATCGGAGGATATTTCCTTTGGCCCTATAGTCTTCAAAGGATGCGCAATATCTGTTCTCAGATTCCACAGAAATAAGGCTAGCAAAGAGATCCATGAAATACAGATGTAACTCTGTGAGATGAATTAACAGAACACTAAGTAGTTTCTCAGAAAGCTTCTTTCCAGATTTCATCTGAGGATATTTCTTTTTTTAAACATAGCCCTCTATGCGCTTCCAAATATCACTTTGCCATTTCCACAAGAACTGTCTTAGCGAAAGGCTTCCTGAGGGGAAAGCTGTAACTCTGTGATTTGATTTCACAGAACACAAAGAAGTTTCTCAGAAAGCTTCTTTCTCTTTGTTATCGGAGGATATTTCCTTTGGCCCTATAGTCTTCAAAGGATCCGAAATATCTGTTCTCAGATTCCACAGAAATAAGGCTTGCAAAGAGATCCACGAAATACAGATGTAACTCTGTGAGATGAATTAACAGAACACTAAGAAATTTCTCAGAAAGCTTCTTTCCAGATTTCATCTGAGGATATTTCCTTTATCACCGTAGCCCTCTATGGGCTTCCAAATATCACTTTGCCAATTCCACAAGAACTGTCTTAGCGAAAGTCTTCTTGATGGGAAAGCTGTAAGTCTGTGAGATGATTTCACAGAACACAAAGATGTTTCTCAGAAAGCTTATTTCTCTTTGTTATCGGAGGATATTTCCTTTGATCCTATAGTCTTATTAGGGATCCGTAATATCTGTTCTCAAATTCCACAGAAATAAGGCTAGCAAAGACATTCACGAAATACAGATGTAACTCTGTGAGATGAATTATCAGAACACTAAGCAGTTTCTCAGAAAGCTTCTTTTCAGATTTCATCTGAGGATATTTCCTTTTTCACCATAGCCCTCTATGGGCTTCCAAATATCATTTTGCCTATTCCTCAATAACTGCCTTAGCGAAAGGCTTCATGAGGGGAAAGCTGGAACTCTGTGAGATGAGTTCACAGAACACCAAGAAGGTTCTCAGAAAGCTTCTTTCTCTTTGTTATCGGAGGATATTTCCTTTGGCCCTATAGTCTTCAAAGGATCCGAAATATCTGTTCTCAGATTCCACAGAAATAAGGCTAGCAAAGAGATCCACGACATACAGATGTAACACTGTGAGATGAATTAACAGAACACTAAGCAGTTTCTCAGAAAACTTCTTTCCAGATTTCATCTCAGGATATTTCCTTTTTCACCACAGCCCTCTATGCGCTTCCAAATATCACTTTGCCAATTCCACAAGAACTGTCTTTGCGAAAGGCTTCTTGAGGGGAAAGATGTAACTCTGTGTGATGATTTCACAGAACACAAAGAAGTTTCTCAGAAAGCTTTTTTCTCTTTGTTATCGAAGGATATTTCCTTTAGCCCTATAGTCTTCAAAGGATCCGAAATATCTGTTCTCAGATTCCACAGAAATAAGCCTAGCAAAGAGATCCACGAAATACAGATGTAACTCTGTGAGATGAATTAACAGACACTAAGCAGTTACTCAGAAAACTTCTTTGCAGATTTCATCTGAGGATATTTCCTTTTTCACCATAGCCCTCTAAGGGCTTCCAAATATCACTTTGCCAATTCCACAAGAACTGTCTTAGCGAAAGGATTCTTGAGGGGAAAGCTGTAACTCTGTAAGATGATTTCACAGAACATAAAGAAGTTTCTCAGAAAGATTCTTTCTCTTTGTTATCAGAGGATATTTCCTTTGGCCTTATAGTCTTCTAAGGGATCCGAAATATCTGTTCTCAGATTCCACAGAAATAAGGCTAGCAAAGAGATCCACGAAATACAGATGTAACTCTGTGAGATGAATTAACAGAACACTAAGCAGTTTCTCAGAAAGTTTCTTTCGAGGTTTCAACTGAGGATATTTCCTTTTTCACCACAGCACTCTATGGGCTTCCAAATATCACTTTGCCAATTCCACAAGAACTGTCTTAGCGAAAGGCTTCTTCAGGGGAAAGGTGTAACTCTGTAAGATGATTTCACAGAACACAAAGAAGTTTCTCAGAAAGATTCTTTCTCTTTGTCATCGGAGGATATTTCCTTTGGCCCTATACTTTTCTAAGGGATCCGAAATATCTGTTTTCAGATTCCACAGAAATAAGGCTAGCAAAGAGATCCACGAAATACTGATGTAACTGTGAGATGAATTAATTAACAAAACACTAAGCAGATGCTCAGAAAGCTTCTTTCCAGATTTCATCTGAGGATATTTCCTTTTTCACCATAGCCCTCTATGGGCTTCCGTATATCTCTTTGCCAATTCCACAAGAACAGTCTTAGCGAAAGGATTCTTGAGGGGAAAGCTGTAACTCTGTGAGATGATTTCACAGAACACAAAGAAGTTTCTCAGAAAGCTTCTTTCTCTTTGTTATCGGAGACTATTTCCTTTGGCCCTGGAGTCTTCAAAGGGACCCGAAGTATCTGTATTCAGATCCCACAGAAACAATACTAGCAAAGAGATCCACGAAATACAGATGTAACTCTGTGAGATGAATTAACAGAACACTAAGCAGTTTCTCAGAAAGCTTCTTTCCAGATTTCATCTCAGGATATTTCCTTTTTCATCGTAGCCCTCTATGCGCTTCCAAATATCACTTTGCCAATTCCACAACAACTGTCTTAGCGTAAGGGTTCCTGAGAGGAAAGCTGTAACTCTGTGAGATGATTTCACAGAACACAAAGAAGTTTCTCAGAAAGCTTCTTTCTCTTTGTTATCGGAGGATATTTCCTTTGGCCCTATAGTCTTCTAAGGGATCCGAAATATCTGTTCTCAGATTCCACAGAGATAAGGCTATCAAAGAGATCCACGAAATACAGATGTAACACTGTGAGATGAATTAACAGAACACTAAGCAGTTTCTCAGAAATCTTCTTTCCAGATTTCATCTGAGGATATTTCCTTTTTCACCATAGCCCTCTAGGCGCTTCCAAATATCACTCTGCCAATTCAACAAGAACTGTCTTAGCAAAATGCTTCTTGAGGAGAAAGCTGTAACTCTGTGAGATGATTTCAAAGAACACAGAGAAGTTTCTCAGAAAGCTTCTTTCTCTTTGTTATCGGAGTTTATTTCCTTTGGCTCTATAGTATTCAAAGGGATCCGAAATATATGTTCTCAGATTCCACAGAAATAAGGCTAGCAAAGAGATCCACGAAACAGATGTAACTCTCTGAGGTGAATTCAAAGAGCCCTAAGCAATTTCTCAGAAAGCTTCTTTCCATATTTCATCTGAGGATATTTCCTTTTTCACCATAGCCCTCTATGCGCTTCCAAATATGATTTTGCCGATTCCACAAGAACTGTCTTAGCGAAAGTCTTCTTAAGTGAAAGCTGTAACTCTGTGAGATGATTTCACAGAACACAAAGAAGTTTCTCAGAAAGCTTCTTTCTCTTTGTTTCGGAGGATATTTACTTTGGCCCTATAGTCTTCAAAGGGATCCGAAATATCTGTTCTCAGATTCCACAGAAAAAAGGCTAGCAAAGAGATCCACGAAATACAGATGTAACTCTGTGAGATGAATTAACAGAACACTAAGCAGTTTCTCAGAAAGCTTCTTTCCAGTTTTCATCTGAGGATATTTCCTTTTTCACCATAGCCCTCTATGCGCTTCCAAATATCACTTTACCAATTACACAATAACTGTCTTAGCGAAAGGCTTCTTGAGGGGAAAGCTGTAACTCTGTGAGATGATTTCACAGAACACAAAGAAGTTTCTCATAAACCTTCTTTCTCTTTGTTATCGGAGGATATTTCCTTTGGCCCTATAGTCTTCAAAGGGATCCGAAATATCTGTTCTCAGATTCCACAGAAATAAGGCTAGCAAAGAGATCCACGAAATACAGATGTAACTCTGTGAGATGAATTCACAGAACACTAAGCAGTTTCTCAGAAACTTATTTCCAGATTTCATCTCAGGATATTTCCTTTTTCACAATACCCCTCTATGCGCTTCCAAATATCACTTTGCCAATTCCACAAGAACTGTCTTAGCGAAAGGCTTCTTGAGGGGAAAGCGGTAACTCTGTTAGATGACTTCACAGAACACAAAGAAGTTTCTCAGAAAGCTTCTTTCTCTTTCTTATCGGAGGATATTTCCTTTGGCCCTATACTCTTCAAAGGGATCCGAAATATCTGTTCACAGATTCCACAGAAACAAGGCTAGCAAAGAGATCCACGAAATACAGATGTAACTCTGTGAGATGAATTAACAGAACACCAAGCAGTTTCTCAGAAAGTTTCTTTGGAGATTTCAACTGAGGATATTTCCTTTTTCACCACAGCCCTCTAGGGGCTTCCAAATATCACTTTGCCAATTCCACAAGAACTGTCTTAGCGAAAGGTTTCTTGAGGGGAAAGCTGTAACTCTGTGAGATGATTTCACAGAACACAAAGAAGTGTCTCATAAACCTTCTTTCTGTTTGTTATCGGAGGATATTTCCTTTGGCCCTAGAGTCTTCAAAGGGATCCGAAATATCTGTTCTCAGATTCCAGAGAAATAAAGCTTGCAAAGAGATCCACGAAATACAGATGTAACTCTGTGAGATGAATTAACAGAACACTAAGTAGTTTCTCAGAAAGATTCTTTCCAGATTTCATCTGAGGATATTTCTTTTTTTAAACATAGCCCTCTATGCGCTTCCAAATATCACTTTGCCAATTCCACAAGAACTGTCTTTGCGAAAGGCTTCTTGAGGGGAAAGATGTAACTCTGTGTGATGATTTCACAGAACACAAAGAAGTTTCTCAGAAAGCTTTTTTCTCTTTGTTATCGAAGGATATTTCCTTTAGCCCTATAGTCTTCAAAGGATCCGAAATATCTGTTCTCAGATTCCACAGAAATAAGCCTAGCAAAGAGATCCACGAAATACAGATGTAACTCTGTGAGATGAATTAACAGACACTAAGCAGTTACTCAGAAAACTTCTTTGCAGATTTCATCTGAGGATATTTCCTTTTTCACCATAGCCCTCTAAGGGCTTCCAAATATCACTTTGCCAATTCCACAAGAACTGTCTTAGCGAAAGGATTCTTGAGGGGAAAGCTGTAACTCTGTAAGATGATTTCACAGAACATAAAGAAGTTTCTCAGAAAGATTCTTTCTCTTTGTTATCAGAGGATATTTCCTTTGGCCTTATAGTCTTCTAAGGGATCCGAAATATCTGTTCTCAGATTCCACAGAAATAAGGCTAGCAAAGAGATCCACGAAATACAGATGTAACTCTGTGAGATGAATTAACAGAACACTAAGCAGTTTCTCAGAAAGTTTCTTTCGAGGTTTCAACTGAGGATATTTCCTTTTTCACCACAGCACTCTATGGGCTTCCAAATATCACTTTGCCAATTCCACAAGAACTGTCTTAGCGAAAGGCTTCTTCAGGGGAAAGGTGTAACTCTGTAAGATGATTTCACAGAACACAAAGAAGTTTCTCAGAAAGATTCTTTCTCTTTGTCATCGGAGGATATTTCCTTTGGCCCTATACTTTTCTAAGGGATCCGAAATATCTGTTTTCAGATTCCACAGAAATAAGGCTAGCAAAGAGATCCACGAAATACTGATGTAACTGTGAGATGAATTAATTAACAAAACACTAAGCAGATGCTCAGAAAGCTTCTTTCCAGATTTCATCTGAGGATATTTCCTTTTTCACCATAGCCCTCTATGGGCTTCCGTATATCTCTTTGCCAATTCCACAAGAACAGTCTTAGCGAAAGGATTCTTGAGGGGAAAGCTGTAACTCTGTGAGATGATTTCACAGAACACAAAGAAGTTTCTCAGAAAGCTTCTTTCTCTTTGTTATCGGAGACTATTTCCTTTGGCCCTGGAGTCTTCAAAGGGACCCGAAGTATCTGTATTCAGATCCCACAGAAACAATACTAGCAAAGAGATCCACGAAATACAGATGTAACTCTGTGAGATGAATTAACAGAACACTAAGCAGTTTCTCAGAAAGCTTCTTTCCAGATTTCATCTCAGGATATTTCCTTTTTCATCGTAGCCCTCTATGCGCTTCCAAATATCACTTTGCCAATTCCACAACAACTGTCTTAGCGTAAGGGTTCCTGAGAGGAAAGCTGTAACTCTGTGAGATGATTTCACAGAACACAAAGAAGTTTCTCAGAAAGCTTCTTTCTCTTTGTTATCGGAGGATATTTCCTTTGGCCCTATAGTCTTCTAAGGGATCCGAAATATCTGTTCTCAGATTCCACAGAGATAAGGCTATCAAAGAGATCCACGAAATACAGATGTAACACTGTGAGATGAATTAACAGAACACTAAGCAGTTTCTCAGAAATCTTCTTTCCAGATTTCATCTGAGGATATTTCCTTTTTCACCATAGCCCTCTAGGCGCTTCCAAATATCACTCTGCCAATTCAACAAGAACTGTCTTAGCAAAATGCTTCTTGAGGAGAAAGCTGTAACTCTGTGAGATGATTTCAAAGAACACAGAGAAGTTTCTCAGAAAGCTTCTTTCTCTTTGTTATCGGAGTTTATTTCCTTTGGCTCTATAGTATTCAAAGGGATCCGAAATATATGTTCTCAGATTCCACAGAAATAAGGCTAGCAAAGAGATCCACGAAACAGATGTAACTCTCTGAGGTGAATTCAAAGAGCCCTAAGCAATTTCTCAGAAAGCTTCTTTCCATATTTCATCTGAGGATATTTCCTTTTTCACCATAGCCCTCTATGCGCTTCCAAATATGATTTTGCCGATTCCACAAGAACTGTCTTAGCGAAAGTCTTCTTAAGTGAAAGCTGTAACTCTGTGAGATGATTTCACAGAACACAAAGAAGTTTCTCAGAAAGCTTCTTTCTCTTTGTTTCGGAGGATATTTACTTTGGCCCTATAGTCTTCAAAGGGATCCGAAATATCTGTTCTCAGATTCCACAGAAAAAAGGCTAGCAAAGAGATCCACGAAATACAGATGTAACTCTGTGAGATGAATTAACAGAACACTAAGCTGTTTCTCAGAAAGCTTCTTTCCAGTTTTCATCTGAGGATATTTCCTTTTTCACCATAGCCCTCTATGCGCTTCCAAATATCACTTTACCAATTACACAATAACTGTCTTAGCGAAAGGCTTCTTGAGGGGAAAGCTGTAACTCTGTGAGATGATTTCACAGAACACAAAGAAGTTTCTCATAAACCTTCTTTCTCTTTGTTATCGGAGGATATTTCCTTTGGCCCTATAGTCTTCAAAGGGATCCGAAATATCTGTTCTCAGATTCCACAGAAATAAGGCTAGCAAAGAGATCCACGAAATACAGATGTAACTCTGTGAGATGAATTCACAGAACACTAAGCAGTTTCTCAGAAACTTATTTCCAGATTTCATCTCAGGATATTTCCTTTTTCACAATACCCCTCTATGCGCTTCCAAATATCACTTTGCCAATTCCACAAGAACTGTCTTAGCGAAAGGCTTCTTGAGGGGAAAGCGGTAACTCTGTTAGATGACTTCACAGAACACAAAGAAGTTTCTCAGAAAGCTTCTTTCTCTTTCTTATCGGAGGATATTTCCTTTGGCCCTATACTCTTCAAAGGGATCCGAAATATCTGTTCACAGATTCCACAGAAACAAGGCTAGCAAAGAGATCCACGAAATACAGATGTAACTCTGTGAGATGAATTAACAGAACACTAAGCAGTTTCTCAGAAAGCTTCTTTCCAGATTTCATCTGAGGATATTTCGTTTTTCACCATAGCCCTCTATGGGCTTCCAAATATCACTTTGCCAATGCCACAAAAACTGTATTAGCGAAAGGCTTCTTGAGGGGAAAGCTGTAACTCTGTGAGATGATTTCACAGAACACAAAGAAGTTTCTCAGAAAGCTTCTTTTTCGTTGTTATCGGAGGACATTTCCTTTGGGCCTAGAGTCTTCAAAGGGATCCGAAATATCAGTTCTCAGATTCCACAGAAATAAGGATAGCAAGGAGATCCACGAAATACAGATGTAACTCTCTGAGGTGAGTTCACAGAACGCTAAGCAGTTTCTCAGAAAGCTTCTTTCCATATTTCATCTGAGAATATTTAATTTTTTAAACATAGCCCTCTATGCGCTTCCAAATATCATTTTGCCAATTCCACAAGAACTGTCTTAACGAAAGTGTTCTTGAGGGGAAAGCTGTAACTCTGTGAGATGATTTCACAGAACACAAAGTAGTTTCTCAGAAAGCTTCTTTCTCTTTGTTATCGGAGGATATTTCCTTTGGCCCTATAGTCTTCAAAGGGATCCGAAATATCTGTTCTCAGATTCCACAGAAATAAGGCTAGCAAAGAGATCCACGAAATACAGATGTAACTCTGTGAGATGAATTATCAAAACACTAAGCAGTTTCTCAGAGGGCTTCTTTCCAGATTTCATCTGAGGATATTTGCTTTTTCACCATAGCCCTCTAAGGGCTTCCAAATATCACTTTTCCAATTCCACAAGAACTGTCTTAGCGAAAGGCTTCTTGAGGGGAAAGTTGTAACTCTGTGAGATGATTTCAAAAAACACAAAGAAGTTTCTCAGAAAGCTTCCTTCTCTTTGTTATCGGAGGATATTTCCTTTGGCCCTATAGTCTTCAAAAGGATCCGAAATATCTGTTCTCAGATTCCACAGATATAAGGCTATCAAAGAGATCCACGAAATACAGATGTAACACTGTGAGATGAATTAACAGAACACTAAGCAGTTTCTCAGAAATCTTCTTTCCAGATTTCATCTGAGGATATTTCCTTTTTCACCATAGCCCTCTAGGCGCTTCCAAATATCACTCTGCCAATTCAACAAGAACTGTCTTAGCAAAATGCTTCTTGAGGAGAAAACTGTAACTCTGTGAGATGATTTCAAAGAACACAGAGAAGTTTCTCAGAAAGCTTCTTTCTCTTTGTTATCGGAGTTTATTTCCTTTGGCACTATAGTATTCAAAGGGATCCGAAATATATGTTCTCAGATTCCACAGAAATAAGGCTAGCAAAGAGATCCACGAAACAGATGTAACTCTCTGAGGTGAATTCAAAGAGCCCTAAGCAATTTCTCAGAAAGCTTCTTTCCATATTTCATCTGAGGATATTTCCTTTCTCACCATAGCCCTCTATGCGCTTCCAAATATGATTTTGCCAATTCCACAAGAACTGTCTTAGCGAAAGTCTTCTTAAGTGAAAGCTGTAACTCTGTGAGATGATTTCAGAGAACACAAAGAAGTTTCTCAGAAAGCTTCTTTCTCTTTGTTTCGGAGGATATTTCCTTTGGCCCCAGAATCTTCAAAGGGATCCGAAGTATCTGTTCTCAGATTCCACAGAAATAAGGCTAGCAAAGAGATCCACGAATTACAGATGTAACTCTGTGAGATGAATTAACAGAACTCTAAGCAGTTTCTCAGAAAGCTTCTTTCCAGATTTCATCTGAGGATATTTCCTTTTTCACCATAGCCCCCTATGGGCTTCCAAATATCACTTTGCCAATTCCACATGAACTGTCTTAGCGAAAGGCTTCTTGAGAGGAAAGCTGTAACTCTGAGATGATTTCACAGAACACTAAGAAGTTTATCAGAAAGCTTCTTTCTGTTTGTTATCGGAGGATATTTCCTTTGGCCCTATAGTCTTCAAAGGGATCCGAAATATCTGTTCTCAGATTCCACAGAAATAAGGCTAGCAAAGAGATCCACGAAATACAGTTGTAACTCTGTGAGATGAATTAACAGAACACTAAGCAGTTTCTCAGAAAGCTTCTTTCCAGATTTCATCTGAGGATATTTCCTTTTCCCGGTAGCCATCTAGGGGCTTCCAAATATCACTTTGCCAATTCCACAAGAACTGTCTTAGCGAAAGGCTTCTTGAGGGGAAAGCTGTAACTCTGTGAGATGATTTCACAGAACACAAAGAAGTTTCTCAGAAAGCTTCTTTCTCTTTGTTATCGGAGGATATTTGCTTTGGCCCTATAGTTTTCAAAGGGATCCGAAATATCTGTTCTCAGATTCCACAGAAATAAGGCTAGGAAAGTGATCCAAGAAATACAGGTGTAACTCTGTGAGATGAATTAACAGAACTCTAAGCAGTTTCTCAGAAATCTTCTTTCCAGATTTCATCTGAGGATATTTCCTTTTTCACCATAGCCTTCTGTGCGCTTCCAAATATCACTTTGCCAATTCCACAAGAACTGTCTTAGCGAAAGGCTTCTTGAGGGGAAAGCTGTAACTCTGTGAGATGATTTCACAGAACACAAAGAAGTTTCTCAGAAAGCTTCTTTCTCTTTGTTATCGGAGGGTATTTGCTTTGGCCCTATAGTCTTCAAAGGGATCCGTAATATCTGTTCTCAGATTCCACAGAAATAAGGCTAGCAAAGAGATCCACGAAATACAGATGTAACTCTGAGAGATGAATTGACAGAACACTAAGCACTTTCTCAGAAATCTTCTTTCCAGATTTCATCGGAGGATATTTCCTTTTTCACCATAGCCCTCTATGGGCTTCCAAATATCACTTTGCCAATGCCACAAAAACTGTATTAGCGAAAGGCTTCTTGAGGGGAAAGCTGTAACTCTGTGAGATGATTTCACAGAACACAAAGAAGTTTCTCAGAAAGCTTCTTTCTCTTTGTTATCGGAGGACATTTCCTTTGGCCCCAGAGTCTTCAAAGGGATCCGAAATATCTCTTCTCAGATTCCACAGAAATAAGGCTAGTAAAGAGATCCAGGATATACAGATGTAACTCTGTGAGACGAATTAACAGAACATTAAGCAGTTTCTCAGAAAGCTTCTTTCCAGATTTCATCTTAGGATATTTCCTTTTTCACCATAGCCCTCTATCGGCTTCCAAATATCACTTTGCGAATTCCACAAGAACTGTCTTAGCGAAAGGCTTCTTGAGGGGAAAGCTGTAACTCTGTGAAATGATTTCACAGAACACAAAGAAGTGTCTCAGAACGCTTCTTTCTCTTTTTTATCGGAGGATATTTCCTTTGGCCCTATAGTCTTCAAAGGGATCCGAAATATCTGTTCTCAGATTCCACAGAAATAAGGCTAGCAAAGAGATCCACGAAATACAGATGTAACTCGGTGAGATGAATTAACAGAACACTAAGCAGTTTCTCAGAAAGCTTCTTTCCAGATTTCATCTGAGGATATTTCCTTTTTCACCATAGCCCTCTATGCGCTTCCAAATATCACACTGCCAATTCAACTAGAACTGTCTTAGCGAAATGCTTCTTGAGGAGAAAGCTGTAACTCTGTGAGATGATTTCAAAGAACACAAAGAAGTTTCTCAGAAAGCTTCCTTCTCTTTGTTATCGGAGTTTATTTCCTCTGACACTATAGTCTTCAAAGGGATCCGAAATATATGTTCTCAGATTCCACAGAAATAAGGCTAGCAAAGAGATCCACCAAATACAAATGTAACTCTGTGAGATGAATTAACAGAACACTAAGCAGTTTCTCAGAAGGCTTCTTTCCAGATTTCATCTGAGGATATTTCCTTTTTCACCGTAGCCCTCTATGCGCTTCCAAATATCATTTTGCCAATTCCACAAGAACTGTCTTAGTGAAAGTCTTCTTGAGGGGAAAGCTGTAACTCTGTGAGATGATTTCACAGAACTCAAAGAAGTTTGTCAGAAAGCTTCGTTCTCTTTGTTATCGGAGGATATTTCCTTTGGCCCTATAGTCTTCAAAGGGATCCGAAATATCTGTTCTCAGATTCCACAGAAATAAGGCTCGCAAAGAGATCCACGAAATACAGATGTAACTCTGTGAGATGAATTAACAAAACACTAAGCAGTTTCTCAGAAAGCTTCTTTCCAGATTTCATCGGAGGATATTTCCTTTTTCACCATAGCCCTCTATGGGCTTCCAAATATCACTTTGCCAATTCCACAGGAACTATCTTAGCAAAAGGCTTCTTGAGGGGAATGCCGTAACTCTGTGAGATGATTTCACAGAACACAAAGAAGTTTCTCAGAAAGATTCTTTCTCTTTGTTATCAGAGGATATTTGCTTTGGCCCTATAGTTTTCAAAGCGATCCGAAATATCTGTTCTCAGATTCCACAGAAATAAGGCTAGGAAAGTGATCCAAGAAATACAGGTGTAACTCTGTGAGATGAATTAACAGAACTCTAAGCAGTTTCTCAGAAATCTTCTTTCCAGATTTCATCTGAGGATATTTCCTTTTTCACCATAGCCCTCTATGCGCTTCCAAATATCACTTTGCCAATTCCACAAGAACTGTCTTAGCGAAAGGCTTCTTGAGGGGAAAGCTGTAACTCTGTGAGATGATTTCACAGAACACAAAGAAGTTTCTCAGAAAGCTTCTTTCTCTTTGTTATCGGAGGATATTTGCTTTGGCCCTATAGTCTTCAAAGGGATCCGTAATATCTGTTCTCAGATTCCACAGAAATAAGGCTAGCAAAGAGATCCACGAAATACAGATGTAACTCTGAGAGATGAATTGACAGAACACTAAGCACTTTCTCAGAAAGCTTCTTTCCAGATTTCATCGGAGGATATTTCCTTTTTCACCATAGCCCTCTAAGGGCTTCCAAATATCACTTTGCCAATGCCACAAAAACTGTATTAGCGAAAGGCTTCTTGAGAGGAAAGATGTAACTCTGTGAGATGATTTCACAGAACACAAAGAAGTTTCTCAGAAAGCTTCTTTCTCTTTGTTATCGGAGGACATTTCCTTTGGCCCTAGAGTCTTCAAAGGGATCCGAAATATCTCTTCTCAGATTCCACAGAAAAAAGGCTAGTAAAGAGATCCAGGAAATACAGATGTAACTCTGTGAGACGAATTAACAGAACACTAAGCAGTTTCTCAGAAAGCTTCTTTCCAGATTTCATCTTAGGATATTTCCTTTTTCACCATTGCCCTCTATCGGCTTCCAAATATCACTTTGCGAATTCCACAAGAACTGTCTTAGCGAAAGGCTTCTTGAGGGGAAAGCTGTAACTCTGTGAAATGATTTCACAGAACACAAAGAAGTGTCTCAGAACGCTTCTTTCTCTTTTTTATCGGAGGATATTTCCTTTGGCCCTATAGTCTTCAAAGGGATCCGAAATATCTGTTCTCAGATTCTACAGAAATAAGGCTAGCAAAGAGATCCACGAAATACAGATGTAACTCGGTGAGATGAATTAACAGAACACTAAGCAGTTTCTCAGAAAGCTTCTTTCCAGATTTCATCTGAGGATATTTCCTTTTTCACCATAGCCCTCTATGCGCTTCCAAATATCACACTGCCAATTCAACAAGAACTGTCTTAGCGAAATGCTTCTTGAGGAGAAAGCTGTAACTCTGTGAGATGATTTCAAAGAACACAAAGAAGTTTCTCAGAAAGCTTCCTTCTCTTTGTTATCGAAGTTTATTTCCTCTGGCACTATAGTCTTCAAAGGGATCAGAAATATATGTTCTCAGATTCCACAGAAATAAGGCTAGCAAAGAGATCCACCAAATACAAATGTAACTCTGTGAGATGAATTAACAGAACACTAAGCAGTTTCTCAGAAGGCTTCTTTTCAGATTTCATCTGAGGATATTTCCTTTTTCACCATAGCCCTCTATGCGCTTCCAAATATCATTTTGCCAATTCCAAAAGAACTGTCTTAGTGAAAGTCTTCTTGAGGGGAAAGCTGTAACTCTTTGAGATGATTTCACAGAACTCAAAGAAGTTTATCAGAAAGCTTCGTTCTCTTTGTTATCGGAGGATATTTCCTTTGGCCCTATAGTCTTCAAAGGGATCCGAAATATCTGTTCTCAGATTAAACAGAAATAAGGCTAGCAAAGAGATCCACGAAATACAGATGTAACTCTGTGAGATGAATTAACAAAACACTAAGCAGTTTCTCAGAAAGCTTCTTTCCAGATTTCATCTGAGGATATTTCCTTTTTCACCATAGCCCTATATCGGCTTCCAAATATCACTTTGCCAATTCCACAGGAACTATCTTAGCAAAAGGCTTCTTGAGGGGAAAGCCGTAACTCTGTGAGATGATTTCACAGAACACAAAGAAGTTTCTCACAAAGCTTCTTTCTCTTTGTTATCAGAAGATATTTGCTTTGGCCCTATAGTTTTCAAAGGGATCCGAAATATCTCTTCTCAGATTCCACAGAAATAAGGCTAGGAAAGTGATTCAAGAAATACAGGTGTAACTCTGTGAGATGAATTAACAGAACTCTAAGCAGTTTCTCAGAAATCTTCTTTCCAGATTCCATCTGAGGATATTTCCTTTTTCACCATAGCCCTCTATGCGCTTCCAAATATCACTTTGCCAATTCCACAAGAAGTGTCTTAGCGAAAGGCTTCTTGAGGGGAAAGCTGTAACTCTGTGAGATGATTTCACAGAACACAAAGAAGTTTCTCAGAAAGCTTCTTTCTCTTTGTTATCGGAGGATATTTGCTTTGGCCCTATAGTCTTCAAAGGGATCCGTAATATCTGTTCTCAGATTCCACAGAAATAAGGCTAGCAAAGAGATACACGAAATACAGATGTAACTCTGAGAGATGAATTGACAGAACACTAAGAACTTTCTCAGAAAGCTTCTTTCCAGATTTCATCGGAGGATATTTCCTTTTCCACCATAGACCTATATGGGCTTCCAAATATCACTTTGCCAATGCCACAAAAACTGTATTAGCGAAAGGCTTCTTGAGGGGAAAGATGTAACTCTGTGAGATGATTTCACAGAACACAAAGAAGTTTCTCAGAAAGCTTCCTTCTCTTTGTTATCGGAGGACATTTCCTTTGGCCCTAGAGTCTTCAAAGGGATCCGAAATATCTCTTCTCAGATTCCACAGAAATAAGGCTAGTAAAGAGATCCAGGAAATACAGATGTAACTCTGTGAGACGAATTAACAGAACACTAAGCAGTTTCTCAGAAACCTTCTTTCCAGATTTCATCTTAGGATATTTCCTTTTTCACCATAGCCCTCTATCGGCTTCCAAATATCACTTTGCGAATTCCACAAGAACTGTCTTAGCGAAAGGCTTCTTGAGGGGAAAGCTGTAACTCTGTGAAATGATTTCACAGAACACAAAGAAGTGTCTCAGAACGCTTCTTTCTCTTTTTTATCGGAGGATATTTCCTTTGGCCCTATAGTCTTCAAAGGGATCCGAAATATCTGTTCTCAGATTCCACAGATATAAGGCTAGCAAAGAGATCCACGAAATACAGATGTAACTCGGTGAGATGAATTAACAGAACACTAAGCAGTTTCTCAGAAAGCTTCTTTCCAGATTTCATCTGAGGATATTTCCTTTTTCACCATAGCCCTCTATGCGCTTCCAAATATCACACTGCCAATTCAACAAGAACTGTCTTAGCGAAATGCTTCTTGAAGAGAAAGCTGTAACTCTGTGAGATGATTTCAAAGAACACAAAGAAGTTTCTCAGAAAGCTTCCTTCTGTTTGTTATCGGAGTTTATTTCCTCTGACACTATAGTCTTCAAAGGGATCCGAAATATATGTTCTCAGATTCCACAGAAATAAGGCAAGCAAAGAGATCCACCAAATACAAATGTAACTCTGTGAGATGAATTAACAGAACACTAAGCAGTTTCTCAGAAGGCTTCTTTCCAGATTTCATCTGAGGATATTTCCTTTTTCACCATAGCCCTCTATGCGCTTCCAAATATCATTTTGCCAATTCCACAAGAACTGTCTTAGTGAAAGTCTTCTTGAGGGGAAAGCTGTAACTCTGTGAGATGATTTCACAGAACTCAAAGAAGTTTATCAGAAAGCTTCGTTCTCTTTGCTATCGGAGGATATTTCCTTTGGCCCTATAGTCTTCAAAGGGATCCGAAATATCTGTTCTCAGATTCCACAGAAATAAGGCCAGCAAAGAGATCCACGAAATACAGATGTAACTCTGTGAGATGAATTAACAAAACACTAAGCAGTTTCTCAGAAAGCTTCTTTCCAGATTTCATCTGAGGATATTTCCTTTTTCACCATAGCCCTCTATGGGCTTCCAAATATCACTTTGCCAATTCCACAGGAACTATCTTAGCAAAAGGCTTCTTGAGGGGAAAGCCGTAACTCTGTGAGATGATTTCACAGAACACAAAGAAGTTTCTCAGAAAGCTTCTTTCTCTTTGTTATCAGAGGATATTTGCTTTGGCCCTATAGTTTTCAAAGGGATCCGAAATATCTGTTCTCAGATTCCACAGAAATAAGGCTAGGAAAGTGATCCAAGAAATACAGGTGTAACTCTGTGAGATGAATTAACAGAACTCTAAGCAGTTTCTCAGAAATCTTCTTTCCAGATTCCATCTGAGGATATTTCCTTTTTCACCATAGCCCTCTATGCGCTTCCAAATATCACTTTGCCAATTCCACAAGAACTGTCTTAGCGAAAGGCTTCTTGAGGGGAATGCTGTAACTCTGTGAGATGATTTTACAGAACACAAAGAAGTTTCTCAGAAAGCTTCTTTCTCTTTGTTATCGGAGGATATTTGCTTTGGCCCTATAGTCTTCAAAGGGATCCGTAATATCTGTTCTCAGATTCCACAGAAATAAGGCTAGCAAAGAGATCCACGAAATACAGATGTAACTCTGAGAGATGAATTGACAGAACACTAAGCACTTTCTCAGAAAGCTTCTTTCCAGATTTCATCGGAGGATATTTCCTTTTTCACCATAGCCCTCTATGGGCTTCCAAATATCACTTTGCCAATGCCACAAAAACTGTATTAGCGAAAGGCTTCTTGAGGGGTAAGATGTAACTCTGTGAGATGATTTCACAGAACACAAAGAAGTTTCTCAGAAAGCTTCTTTCTCTTTGTTATCGGAGCACATTTCCTTTGGCCCTAGAGTCTTCAAAGGGATCCGAAATATCTCTTCTCAGATTCCACAGAAATAAGGCTAGTAAAGAGATCCAGGAAATACAGATGTAACTCTGTGAGACAAATTAACAGAACATTAAGCAGTTTCTCAGAAATCTTCTATCCAGATTTCATCTTAGGATATTTCCTTTTTCACCATAGCCCTCTATCGGCTTCCAAATATCACTTTGCGAATTCCACAAGAACTGTCTTAGCGAAAGGCTTCTTGAGGGGAAAGCTGTAACTCTGTGAAATGATTTCACAGAACACAAAGAAGTGTCTCAGAACGCTTCTTTCTCTTTTTTATCGGAGGATATTTCCTTTGGCCCTATAGTCTTCAAAGGGATCCGAAAGATCTGTTCTCAGATTCCACAGATATAAGGCTAGCAAAGAGATCCACGAAATACAGATGTAACTGGGTGAGATGAATTAACAGAACACTAAGCAGTTTCTCAGAAATCTTCTTTCCAGATTTCATCTGAGGATATTTACTTTTTCACCATAGCCCTCTATGCGCTTCCAAATATCACACTGCCAATTCAACAAGAACTGTCTTAGCGAAATGCTTCTTGAGGAGAAAGCTGTAACTCTGTGAGATGATTTCAAAGAACACAAAGAAGTTTCTCAGAAAGCTTCCTTCTCTTTGTTATCGGAGTTTATTTCCTCTGACACTATAGTCTTCAAAGGGATCCGAAATATATGTTCTCAGATTCCACAGAAATAAGGCTAGCAAAGAGATCCACCAAATACAAATGTAACTCTGTGAGATGAATTAACAGAACACTAAGCAGTTTCTCAGAAGGCTTCTTTCCAGATTTCATCTGAGGATATTTCCTTTTTCACCATAGCCCTCTATGCGCTTCCAAATATCATTTTGCCAATTCCACAAGAACTGTCTTAGTGAAAGTCTTCTTGAGGGGAAAGCTGTAACTCTGTGAGATGATTTCACAGAACTCAAAGAAGTTTATCAGAAAGCTTCGTTCTCTTTGTTATCGGAGGATATTTCCTTTGGCCCTATAGTCTTCAAAGGGATCCGAAATATCTGTTCTCAGATTCCACAGAAATAAGGCTAGCAAAGAGATCCACGAAATACAGATGTAACTCTGTGAGATGAATTAACAAAACACTAAGCAGTTTCTCAGAAAGCTTCTTTGAAGATTTCATCTGAGGATATTTCCTTTTTCACCATAGCCCTCTATGGGCTTCCAAATATCACTTTGCCAATTCCACAGGAACTGTCTTAGCAAAAGGCTTCTTTAGGGGAAAGCCGTAACTCTGTGAGATGATTTCACAGAACACAAAGAAGTTTCTCAGAAAGCTTCTTTCTCTTTGTTATCAGAGGATATTTGCTTTGGCCCTATAGTTTTCAAAGGGATCCGAAATATCTGTTCTCAGATTCCACAGAAATAAGGCTAGGAAAGTGATCCAAGAAATACAGGTGTAACTCTACGAGATGAATTAAGAGAACTCTAAGCAGTTTCTCAGAAATCTTCTTTCCAGATTTCATCTGAGGATATTTCCTTTTTCACCATAGCCCTCTATGGGCTTCCAAATATCACTTTGCCAATTCCACAAGAACTGTCTTAACGAAAGTGTTCATGACGGGGAAGCTGTAACTCTGTAAGATGATTTCACAGAACACAAAGAAGTTTCTCAGAAAGCTTCTTTCTCTTTGTTATCGGAGGATATTTCCTTTGGCCCTATAGTCTTCAAAGGGATCCGAAATATCTGTTCTCATATTCCACAAAAATAAGGCTAGCAAAGAGATCCAGGAAATACAGATGTAACTCTGTGAGATGAATTATCAAAACACCAAGCAGTTTCTCAGAAAGCTTCTTTCCAGATTTCATCTGAGGATATTTTCTTTTTCACCATAGCCCTCTAAGGGCTTCCAAATATCACTTTTCCAAATCCACAAGAACTGTCTTAGCGAAAGGCTTCTTGAGGGAAAAGTTGTAACTCTGTGAGATGATTTCACAGAACACAAAGAAGTTTCTCAGAAAGCTTCTTTCTCTTTGTTATCGGAGGATATTTCCTTTGGCCCTAGAGTCTTCAAAGGGATCCGAAGTATCTGTTCTCAGATTCCACAGAAACAAGGCCAGCAAGGAGATCCACGAAATACAGATGTAACTCTGTGAGATGAATTAACAGAACACTAAGCAGTTTCTCAGAAAGCTTCTTTCCAGATTTCATCTGAGGATATTTCCTTTTTCACCATAGCCCTCTATGGGCTTCCAAATATCACTTTGCCAATGCCACAAAAACTGTATTAGCGAAAGGCTTCTTGAGGGGAAAGATGTAACTCTGTGAGATGACTTCACAGAACACAAAGAAGTTTCTCAGAAAGCTTCTTTCTCTTTCTTATCGGAGGATATTTCCTTTGGCCCTATAATCTTCAAAGGGATCCGAAATATCTGTTCACAGATTCCACAGAAACAAGGGTAGCAAAGAGATCTACGAAATACAGATATAATTCTGTGAGGTGAATTAACAGAAGACTAAGCAGTTTCTCAGAAAGCTTCTTTCCAGATTTCATCTGAGGATATTTCCGTTTTCACCATAGCCCTCTATGCGCTTCCAAATATCAGTTTGCCAATTCTACAACAACAGTCTTAGCGAAAGGCTTCTTGAGGGGAAAGCTGTAACTCTGTAAGATGATTTCACAGAACACAAAGAAGTTTCTCAGAAAGCTTCTTTCTCTTTGTTATCGGAGTACATTTCCTTTGGGCCTAGAGTCTTCAAAGGGATCCGAAATATCTGTTCTCAGATTCCACAGAAATAAGGCTAGCAAAGAGATCCACGAAATACAGATGTAACTCTGTGAGATGTATTAACAAAACACTAAGCAGTTTCTCAGAAAGCTTCTTTCCAGATTTCTTCTGAGGATATTTCCTTTTTCACCATAGCCCTCTATGCGCTTCCAAATATCACTTTGCCAATTCCACAAGAACTGTCTTAGCGAAAGCCTTCTTGAGGAGAAAGCTGTAACTCTGTGAGATGATTTCACAGAACACAAAGAAGTTTCTCAGAAAGCTTCTTTCTCTTTGTTATCGGAGGATATTTGCTTTGGCCCTATACTCTTAAAAGGATCCGAAATATCTGTCTCAGATTCCACAGAAATAAGGCTAGCAAAGAGATCCATTAAATACAGATGTAACTCTGAAAGATGAATTAACAGAACACTAAGAACTTTCTCAGAAAGCTTCTTTCCAGATTTCATCGGAGGATATTTCCTTTTTGTCCATAGCCCTCTATGGGCTTCCAAATATCACTTTGCCAATTCTACAATAACTGTTAGCGAAAGGCTTCTTGAGGGGAAAGCTGTAACTCTGTGAGATGATTTCACAGAACACAAAGAAGTTTCTCTGAAAGCTTCTTTCTCTTTGTTATCGGAGATTATTTAATTTGGCAATAAAGACTTCAAAGAGATCCAAAATATCTGTTCTCAGATTTCAAGGAAATAAGGCTAGCAAAGAGATCCACGAAATACAGATGTAACTTTCTGAGGTGAATTCACAGAACACTAAGCAGTTTCTCAGAAAGCTTCTTTCCATATTTCATCTGAGGATATTTAATTTTTTAACCATAGCCTTCTATGCGCTTCCAAATATCATTTTGCTAATTCCACAAGATCTGTCTTAGCGAAAGTGTTCTTGAGGGGAAAGCTGTAACTCTGTGAGATGATTTCACAGAACACAAAGAAGTTTCTCAGAAAGCTTCTTTCTCTTTGTTATCGGAGGAAATTTCCTTTGGCCCTATAGTCTTCAAAGGGATCCGAAATATCTGTTCTCAGATTCCACAAAAATAAGGCTAGCAAAGAGATCCACGAAATACAGATGTAACTCTGTGAGATGAATTAACAAAACACTAAGCAGTTTCTCAGAAAGCTTCTTTCCAGATTTCATCTGAGGATATTTCCTTTTTCACCATAGCCCTCTAAGGGCTTAAAAATATCACTTTGCCAATTCCACAAGAACTGTCTTAGCGAAAGACTTCTTGAGGGGAAAGCGGTAACTCTGTGAGATGATTTCACAGAACACAAAGAAGTTTCTCAGAAACCTTCTTTCTCCTTGTTATCGGAGGATATTTCCTTTGGCCCAATAGTCTTCAAAGGGATCCGAAATATCTGTTCTCAGATTCCACAGAAATAAGGCTAGCAAAGAGATCCACGAAATACAGGTGTAACTCTGTGAGATGAATTAACAGAACTCTAAGCAGTTTCTCAGAAAGCATCTTTCCAGATTTCATCTGAGGATATTTCCTTTTTCACCATAGCCCTCTATGGGCTTCCAAATATCACATTGACAATTACACAAGAACTGTCTTAGCGAAAGGCTTCTTGACGGGAAAGCTGTAACTCTGTGAGATGATTTCACAGAACACAAAGAAGTTTCTGAGAAAGCTTCTTTCTCTTTGTATCGGAGGATATTTACTTTGGCCCTATAGTCTTCAAAGGGATCCGAAATATCTGTTCTCAGATTCCACAGAAATAAGGCTAGCAAAGAGATCCACGAAATACAGATGTAACTCTGTGAGATGAATTAACAGAACACTAAGCAGTTTCTCAGAAAGCTTCTTTCCAGTTTTCATCTGAGGATATTTCCTTTTTCACCATTGCCCTCTATGGGCTTCCAAATATCACTTTGCCAATTCCACAAAAACTGTCTTAGCGAAAGGCTTCTTGAGGGGAAAGCTGTAACTCTGTGAGATGATTTCACAGAACACAAAGAAGTTTCTCAGAAAGCTTCTTTCTCTTTGTTATCAGAGGATATTTCCTTTGGGCCTAGAGTCTTCAAAGGGATCCGAAATATCTGTTCTCAGATCCAAAGAAATAAGGCTAGCAAAGAGATCCAGGAAATACAGATGTAACTCTCTGAGATGAATTAAGAGAACATTAAGCAGTTTCTCTGAAAGCTTCTTTCCAGATTTCATCTGAGGATATTTCCTTTTTCACCATAGCCCTCTATGGGCTTCCAAATATCACTTTGCGAATTCCACAAGAACTGTCTTAGCGAAAGGCTTCTTGAGGGGAAAGCTGTAACTCTGTGAAATGATTTCACAGAACACAAAGAAGTGTCTCAGAACGCTTCTTTCTCTTTTTTATCGGAGGATATTTCCTTTGGCCCTATAGTCTTCAAAGGGATCCGAAATATCTGTTCTCAGATTCCACAGATATAAGGCAAGCAAAGACATCCACGAAATACAAATGTAACTCGGTGAGATGAATTAACAGAACACTAAGCAGTTTCTCAGAAAGCTTCTTTCCAGATTTCATCTGAGGATATTTCCTTTTTCACCATAGCCCTCTATGCGCTTCCAAATATCACACTGCCAATTCAACAAGAACTGTCTTAGTGAAAGTCTTCTTGAGAGGAAAGCTGTAACTCTGTGAGATGATTTCACAGAACTCAAAGAAGTTCATCAGAAAGCTTCGTTCTCTTTGTTATCGGAGGATATTTCCTTTGGTCCTATAGTCTTCAAAGGGATCCGAAATATCTGTTCTCAGACTCCACAGAAATAAGGCTAGCAAAGAGATCCACGAAATACAGATGTAACTCTGTGAGATGAATTAACAAAACACTAAGCAGTTTCTCAGAAAGCTTCTTTCCAGATTTCATCTGAGGATATTTCCTTTTTCACCATAGCCCTCTATGGGCTTCCAAATATCACTTTGCCAATTCCACAGGAATTGTCTTAGCAAAAGGCTTCTTTAGGGGAAAGCCGTAACTCTGTGAGATGATTTCACAGAACACAAAGAAGTTTCTCAGAAAGCTTCTTTCTCTTTGTTATCAGAGGATATTTGCTTTGGCCCTATAGTTTTCAAAGGGATCCGAAATATCTGTTCTCAGATTCCACAGAAATAAGGCTAGGAAAGTGATCCATGAAATACAGGTGTAACTCTACGAGATGAATTAAGAGAACTCTAAGCAGTTTCTCAGAAATCTTCTTTCCAGATTTCATCTGAGGATATTTCCTTTTTCACCATAGCCCTCTATGCGCTTCCAAATATCACTTTGCCAATTCCACAAGAACTGTCTTAGCGAAAGGCTTCTTGAGGGGAAAGCTGTAACTCTGTGAGATGATTTCACAGAACACAAAGAAGTTTCTCAGAAAGCTTCTTTCTCTTTGTTATCGGAGGATATTTGCTTTGGCCCTATAGTCTTCAAAGGGATCCGTAATATCTGTTCTCAGATTCCACAGAAATAAGGCTAGCAAAGAGATCCACGAAATACAGATGTAACTCTGAGAGATGAATTGACAGAACACTAAGCACTTTCTCAGAAAGCTTCTTTCCAGATTTCATCGGAGGATATTTCCTTTTTGACCGTAGCCCTCTATGGGCTTCCAAATATCACTTTGTCAATTCTACAAGAACTGTTAGCGAAAGGCTTCTTAGGGGAAAGCTGTAACTCTGTGAGATGATTTCACACAACACAAAGAAGTTTCTCAGAAAGCTTCTTTCTCTTTGTTATCGGAGATTATTTAATTTGGCAACATAGTCTTCAAAGAGATCCGAAATATCTGTTCTCAGATTTCACAGAAATAAGGATAGCAAGGAGATCCACAAATACAGATGTAACTCTCTGACGTGAATTCACAGAACGCTAAGCAGTTTCTCAGAAAGCTTCTTTCCATATTTCATCTGAGAATATTTAATTTTTTAAACATAGCCCTCTATGCGCTTCCAAATATCATTTTGCCAATTCCACAAGAACTGTCTTAACGAAAGTGTTCTTGACGGGGAAGCTGTAACTCTGTGAGATGATTTCACAGAACACAAAGAAGTTTCTCAGAAAGCTTCTTTCTCATTGTTATCGGAGGATATTTCCTTTGGCCCTATAGTCTTCAAAGGGATCCGAAATATCTGTTCTCAGATTCCACAGAAATAAGGCTAGCAAAGAGATCCACGAAATACAGATGTAACTCTGTGAGATGAATTAACAGAACACTAAGCAGTTTCTCAGAAGGCTTCTTTCCACATTTCATCAGGATATTTCCTTTTTCACCATAGCCCTCAATGCGCTTCCAAATATCACTTTGCCAATTCCACAAGAACTGTCTTAGCGAAAGGCTTCTTGAGGGGAAAGCTGTAACTCTGTGAGATGATTTCACAGAACACAAAGAAATTTCTCAGAAAGCTTCTTTCTCTTTGTTATCGGAGAATATTTGCTTTGGCCCTATAGTCTTCAAAGGGATCCGAAATATCTGTTCTCAGTTTCCACAGAAATAAGGCTAGCAAAGAGATCCACGAAATACAGATGTAACTCTGAGAGATGAATTAACAGAACACTAAGAACTTTCTCAGAAAGCTTCTTTCCAGATTTCAACTGAGGATATTTCCTTTTTGAACATAGCCCTCTATGGGCTTCCAAATATCACTTTGCCAATTCTACAAGAACTGTTAGCGAAAGGCTTCTTGAGCGGAAAGCTGTAACTCTGTGAGATGATTTCACAGAACACAAAGAAGTTTCTCAGAAAGCTTCTTTCTCTTTGTTATCGGAGGATATTTGCTTTGGCCCTATAGTCTTCAAAGGGATCCGTAATATCTGTTCTCAGATTCCACAGAAATAAGGCTAGCAAAGAGATCCACGAAATACAGATGTAACTCTGAGAGATGAATTGACAGAACACTAAGCACTTTCTCAGAAAGCTTCTTTCCAGATTTCATCGGAGGATATTTCCTTTTTCACCATAGCCCTCTAAGGGCTTCCAAATATCACTTTGACAATGCCACAAAAACTGTATTAGCGAAAGGCTTCTTGAGAGGAAAGATGTAACTCTGTGAGATGATTTCACAGAACACAAAGAAGTTTCTCAGAAAGCTTCTTTCTCTTTGTTATCGGAGGACATTTCCTTTGGCCCTAGAGTCTTCAAAGGGATCCGAAATATCTCTTCTCAGATTCCACAGAAAAAAGGCTAGTAAAGAGATCCAGGAAATACAGATGTAACTCTGTGAGACGAATTAACAGAACACTAAGCAGTTTCTCAGAAAGCTTCTTTCCAGATTTCATCTTAGGATATTTCCTTTTTCACCATTGCCCTCTATCGGCTTCCAAATATCACTTTGCGAATTCCACAAGAACTGTCTTAGCGAAAGGCTTCTTGAGGGGAAAGCTGTAACTCTGTGAAATGATTTCACAGAACACAAAGAAGTGTCTCAGAACGCTTCTTTCTCTTTTTTATCGGAGGATATTTCCTTTGGCCCTATAGTCTTCAAAGGGATCCGAAATATCTGTTCTCAGATTCTACAGAAATAAGGCTAGCAAAGAGATCCACGAAATACAGATGTAACTCGTTGAGATGAATTAACAGAACACTAAGCAGTTTCTCAGAAAGCTTCTTTCCAGATTTCATCTGAGGATATTTCCTTTTTCACCATAGCCCTCTATGCGCTTCCAAATATCACACTGCCAATTCAACAAGAACTGTCTTAGCGAAATGCTTCTTGAGGAGAAAGCTGTAACTCTGTGAGATGATTTCAAAGAACACAAAGAAGTTTCTCAGAAAGCTTCCTTCTCTTTGTTATCGAAGTTTATTTCCTCTGGCACTATAGTCTTCAAAGGGATCAGAAATATATGTTCTCAGATTCCACAGAAATAAGGCTAGCAAAGAGATCCACCAAATACAAATGTAACTCTGTGAGATGAATTAACAGAACACTAAGCAGTTTCTCAGAAGGCTTCTTTTCAGATTTCATCTGAGGATATTTCCTTTTTCACCATAGCCCTCTATGCGCTTCCAAATATCATTTTGCCAATTCCAAAAGAACTGTCTTAGTGAAAGTCTTCTTGAGGGGAAAGCTGTAACTCTTTGAGATGATTTCACAGAACTCAAAGAAGTTTATCAGAAAGCTTCGTTCTCTTTGTTATCGGAGGATATTTCCTTTGGCCCTATAGTCTTCAAAGGGATCCGAAATATCTGTTCTCAGATTAAACAGAAATAAGGCTAGCAAAGAGATCCACGAAATACAGATGTAACTCTGTGAGATGAATTAACAAAACACTAAGCAGTTTCTCAGAAAGCTTCTTTCCAGATTTCATCTGAGAATATTTCCTTTTTCACCATAGCCCTATATCGGCTTCCAAATATCACTTTGCCAATTCCACAGGAACTATCTTAGCAAAAGGCTTCTTGAGGGGAAAGCCGTAACTCTGTGAGATGATTTCACAGAACACAAAGAAGTTTCTCACAAAGCTTCTTTCTCTTTGTTATCAGAAGATATTTGCTTTGGCCCTATAGTTTTCAAAGGGATCCGAAATATCTCTTCTCAGATTCCACAGAAATAAGGCTAGGAAAGTGATTCAAGAAATACAGGTGTAACTCTGTGAGATGAATTAACAGAACTCTAAGCAGTTTCTCAGAAATCTTCTTTCCAGATTCCATCTGAGGATATTTCCTTTTTCACCATAGCCCTCTATGTGCTTCCAAATATCACTTTGCCAATTCCACAAGAAGTGTCTTAGCGAAAGGCTTCTTGAGGGGAAAGCTGTAACTCTGTGAGATGATTTCACAGAACACAAAGAAGTTTCTCAGAAAGCTTCTTTCTCTTTGTTATCGGAGGATATTTGCTTTGGCCCTATAGTCTTCAAAGGGATCCGTAATATCTGTTCTCAGATTACACAGAAATAAGGCTAGCAAAGAGATACACGAAATACAGATGTAACTCTGAGAGATGAATTGACAGAACACTAAGAACTTTCTCAGAAAGCTTCTTTCCAGATTTCATCGGAGGATATTTCCTTTTCCACCATTGCCCTATATGGGCTTCCAAATATCACTTTGCCAATGCCACAAAAACTGTATTAGCGAAAGGCTTCTTGAGGGGAAAGATGTAACTCTGTGAGATGATTTCACAGAACACAAAGAAGTTTCTCAGAAAGCTTCTTTCTCTTTGTTATCGGAGGACATTTCCTTTGGCCCTAGAGTCTTCAAAGGGATCCGAAATATCTCTTCTCAGATTCCACAGAAATAAGGCTAGTAAAGAGATCCAGGAAATACAGATGTAACTCTGTGAGACGAATTAACAGAACAGTAAGCAGTTTCTCAGAAACCTTCTTTCCAGATTTCATCTTAGGATATTTCCTTTTTCACCATAGCCCTCTATCGGCTTCCAAATATCACTTTGCGAATTCCACAAGAACTGTCTTAGCGAAAGGCTTCTTGAGGGGAAAGCTGTAACTCTGTGAAATGATTTCACAGAACACAAAGAAGTGTCTCAGAACGCTTCTTTCTCTTTTTTATCGGAGGATATTTCCTTTGGCCCTATAGTCTTCAAAGGGATCCGAAATATCTGTTCTCAGATTCCACAGATATAAGGCTAGCAAAGAGATCCACGAAATACAGATGTAACTCGGTGAGATGAATTAACAGAACACTAAGCAGTTTCTCAGAAAGCTTCTTTCCAGATTTCATCTGAGGATATTTCCTTTTTCACCATAGCCCTCTATGCGCTTCCAAATATCACACTGCCAATTCAACAAGAACTGTCTTAGCGAAATGCTTCTTGAGGAGAAAGCTGTAACTCTGTGAGATGATTTCAAAGAACACAAAGAAGTTTCTCAGAAAGCTTCCTTCTGTTTGTTATCGGAGTTTATTTCCTCTGACACTATAGTCTTCAAAGGGATCGGAAATATATGTTCTCAGATTCCACAGAAATAAGGCAAGCAAAGAGATCCACCAAATACAAATGTAACTCTGTGAGATGAATTAACAGAACACTAAGCAGTTTCTCAGAAGGCTTCTTTCCAGATTTCATCTGAGGATATTTCCTTTTTCACCATAGCCCTCTATGCGCTTCCAAATATCATTTTGCCAATTCCACAAGAACTGTCTTAGTGAAAGTCTTCTTGAGGGGAAAGCTGTAACTCTGTGAGATGATTTCACAGAACTCAAAGAAGTTTATCAGAAAGCTTCTTTCTCTTTGTTATCGGAGGATATTTCCTTTGGCCCTATAGTCTTCAAAGGGATGCGAAATATCTGTTCTCAGATTCCACAGAAATAAGGCTAGTAAAGAGATCCAGGAAATACAGATGTAACTCTGTGAGACGAATTAACAGAACAGTAAGCAGTTTCTCAGAAACCTTCTTTCCAGATTTCATCTTAGGATATTTCCTTTTTCACCATAGCCCTCTATCGGCTTCCAAATATCACTTTGCGAATTCCACAAGAACTGTCTTAGCGAAAGGCTTCTTGAGGGGAAAGCTGTAACTCTGTGAAATGATTTCACAGAACACAAAGAAGTGTCTCAGAACGCTTCTTTCTCTTTTTTATCGGAGGATATTTCCTTTGGCCCTATAGTCTTCAAAGGGATCCGAAATATCTGTTCTCAGATTCCACAGATATAAGGCTAGCAAAGAGATCCACGAAATACAGATGTAACTCGGTGAGATGAATTAACAGAACACTAAGCAGTTTCTCAGAAAGCTTCTTTCCAGATTTCATCTGAGGATATTTCCTTTTTCACCATAGCCCTCTATGCGCTTCCAAATATCACACTGCCAATTCAACAAGAACTGTCTTAGCGAAATGCTTCTTGAGGAGAAAGCTGTAACTCTGTGAGATGATTTCAAAGAACACAAAGAAGTTTCTCAGAAAGCTTCCTTCTGTTTGTTATCGGAGTTTATTTCCTCTGACACTATAGTCTTCAAAGGGATCCGAAATATATGTTCTCAGATTCCACAGAAATAAGGCAAGCAAAGAGATCCACCAAATACAAATGTAACTCTGTGAGATGAATTAACAGAACACTAAGCAGTTTCTCAGAAGGCTTCTTTCCAGATTTCATCTGAGGATATTTCCTTTTTCACCATAGCCCTCTATGCGCTTCCAAATATCATTTTGCCAATTCCACAAGAACTGTCTTAGTGAAAGTCTTCTTGAGGGGAAAGCTGTAACTCTGTGAGATGATTTCACAGAACTCAAAGAAGTTTATCAGAAAGCTTCGTTCTCTTTGTTATCGGAGGATATTTCCTTTGGCCCTATAGTCTTCAAAGGGATCCGAAATATCTGTTCTCAGATTCCACAGAAATAAGGCCAGCAAAGAGATCCACGAAATACAGATGTAACTCTGTGAGATGAATTAACAAAACACTAAGCAGTTTCTCAGAAAGCTTCTTTCCAGATTTCATCTGAGGATATTTCCTTTTTCACCATAGCCCTATATCGGCTTCCAAATATCACTTTGCCAATTCCACAGGAACTATCTTAGCAAAAGGCTTCTTGAGGGGAAAGCCGTAACTCTGTGAGATGATTTCACAGAACACAAAGAAGTTTCTCACAAAGCTTCTTTCTCTTTGTTATCAGAAGATATTTGCTTTGGCCCTATAGTTTTCAAAGGGATCCGAAATATCTCTTCTCAGATTCCACAGAAATAAGGCTAGGAAAGTGATTCAAGAAATACAGGTGTAACTCTGTGAGATGAATTAACAGAACTCTAAGCAGTTTCTCAGAAATCTTCTTTCCAGATTCCATCTGAGGATATTTCCTTTTTCACCATAGCCCTCTATGCGCTTCCAAATATCACTTTGCCAATTCCACAAGAAGTGTCTTAGCGAAAGGCTTCTTGAGGGGAAAGCTGTAACTCTGTGAGATGATTTCACAGAACACAAAGAAGTTTCTCAGAAAGCTTCTTTCTCTTTGTTATCGGAGGATATTTGCTTTGGCCCTATAGTCTTCAAAGGGATCCGTAATATCTGTTCTCAGATTCCACAGAAATAAGGCTAGCAAAGAGATACACGAAATACAGATGTAACTCTGAGAGATGAATTGACAGAACACTAAGAACTTTCTCAGAAAGCTTCTTTCCAGATTTCATCGGAGGATATTTCCTTTTCCACCATAGCCCTATATGGGCTTCCAAATATCACTTTGCCAATGCCACAAAAACTGTATTAGCGAAAGGCTTCTTGAGGGGAAAGATGTAACTCTGTGAGATGATTTCACAGAACACAAAGAAGTTTCTCAGAAAGCTTCTTTCTCTTTGTTATCGGAGGACATTTCCTTTGGCCCTAGAGTCTTCAAAGGGATCCGAAATATCTCTTCTCAGATTCCACAGAAATAAGGCTAGTAAAGAGATCCAGGAAATACAGATGTAACTCTGTGAGACGAATTAACAGAACAGTAAGCAGTTTCTCAGAAACCTTCTTTCCAGATTTCATCTTAGGATATTTCCTTTTTCACCATAGCCCTCTATCGGCTTCCAAATATCACTTTGCGAATTCCACAAGAACTGTCTTAGCGAAAGGCTTCTTGAGGGGAAAGCTGTAACTCTGTGAAATGATTTCACAGAACACAAAGAAGTGTCTCAGAACGCTTCTTTCTCTTTTTTATCGGAGGATATTTCCTTTGGCCCTATAGTCTTCAAAGGGATCCGAAAGATCTGTTCTCAGATTCCACAGATATAAGGCTAGCAAAGAGATCCACGAAATACAGATGTAACTCGGTGAGATGAATTAACAGAACACTAAGCAGTTTCTCAGAAAGCTTCTTTCCAGATTTCATCTGAGGATATTTCCTTTTTCACCATAGCCCTCTATGCGCTTCCAAATATCACACTGCCAATTCAACAAGAACTGTCTTAGCGAAATGCTTCTTGAGGAGAAAGCTGTAACTCTGTGAGATGATTTCAAAGAACACAAAGAAGTTTCTCAGAAAGCTTCCTTCTGTTTGTTATCGGAGTTTATTTCCTCTGACACTATAGTCTTCAAAGGGATCCGAAATATATGTTCTCAGATTCCACAGAAATAAGGCAAGCAAAGAGATCCACCAAATACAAATGTAACTCTGTGAGATGAATTAACAGAACACTAAGCAGTTTCTCAGAAGGCTTCTTTCCAGATTTCATCTGAGGATATTTCCTTTTTCACCATAGCCCTCTATGCGCTTCCAAATATCATTTTGCCAATTCCACAAGAACTGTCTTAGTGAAAGTCTTCTTGAGGGGAAAGCTGTAACTCTGTGAGATGATTTCACAGAACTCAAAGAAGTTTATCAGAAAGCTTCTTTCTCTTTGTTATCGGAGGATATTTCCTTTGGCCCTATAGTCTTCAAAGGGATGCGAAATATCTGTTCTCAGATTCCACAGAAATAAGGCTAGTAAAGAGATCCAGGAAATACAGATGTAACTCTGTGAGACGAATTAACAGAACAGTAAGCAGTTTCTCAGAAACCTTCTTTCCAGATTTCATCTTAGGATATTTCCTTTTTCACCATAGCCCTCTATCGGCTTCCAAATATCACTTTGCGAATTCCACAAGAACTGTCTTAGCGAAAGGCTTCTTGAGGGGAAAGCTGTAACTCTGTGAAATGATTTCACAGAACACAAAGAAGTGTCTCAGAACGCTTCTTTCTCTTTTTTATCGGAGGATATTTCCTTTGGCCCTATAGTCTTCAAAGGGATCCGAAATATCTGTTCTCAGATTCCACAGATATAAGGCTAGCAAAGAGATCCACGAAATACAGATGTAACTCGGTGAGATGAATTAACAGAACACTAAGAAGTTTCTCAGAAAGCTTCTTTCCAGATTTCATCTGAGGATATTTCCTTTTTCACCATAGCCCTCTATGCGCTTCCAAATATCACACTGCCAATTCAACAAGAACTGTCTTAGCGAAATGCTTCTTGAGGAGAAAGCTGTAACTCTGTGAGATGATTTCAAAGAACACAAAGAAGTTTCTCAGAAAGCTTCCTTCTGTTTGTTATCGGAGTTTATTTCCTCTGACACTATAGTCTTCAAAGGGATCCGAAATATATGTTCTCAGATTCCACAGAAATAAGGCAAGCAAAGAGATCCACCAAATACAAATGTAACTCTGTGAGATGAATTAACAGAACACTAAGCAGTTTCTCAGAAGGCTTCTTTCCAGATTTCATCTGAGGATATTTCCTTTTTCACCATAGCCCTCTATGCGCTTCCAAATATCATTTTGCCAATTCCACAAGAACTGTCTTAGTGAAAGTCTTCTTGAGGGGAAAGCTGTAACTCTGTGAGATGATTTCACAGAACTCAAAGAAGTTTATCAGAAAGCTTCGTTCTCTTTGTTATCGGAGGATATTTCCTTTGGCCCTATAGTCTTCAAAGGGATCCGAAATATCTGTTCTCAGATTCCACAGAAATAAGGCCAGCAAAGAGATCCACGAAATACAGATGTAACTCTGTGAGATGAATTAACAAAACACTAAGCAGTTTCTCAGAAAGCTTCTTTCCAGATTTCATCTGAGGATATTTCCTTTTTCACCATAGCCCTCTATGGGCTTCCAAATATCACTTTGCCAATTCCACAGGAACTATCTTAGCAAAAGGCTTCTTGAGGGGAAAGCCGTAACTCTGTGAGATGATTTCACAGAACACAAAGAAGTTTCTCAGAAAGCTTCTTTCTCTTTGTTATCAGAGGATATTTGCTTTGGCCCTATAGTTTTCAAAGGGATCCGAAATATCTGTTCTCAGATTCCACAGAAATAAGGCTAGGAAAGTGATCCAAGAAATACAGGTGTAACTCTGTGAGATGAATTAACAGAACTCTAAGCAGTTTCTCAGAAATCTTCTTTCCAGATTCCATCTGAGGATATTTCCTTTTTCACCATAGCCCTCTATGCGCTTCCAAATATCACTTTGCCAATTCCACAAGAACTGTCTTAGCGAAAGGCTTCTTGAGGGGAAAGCTGTAACTCTGTGAGATGATTTTACAGAACACAAAGAAGTTTCTCAGAAAGCTTCTTTCTCTTTGTTATCGGAGGATATTTGCTTTGGCCCTATAGTCTTCAAAGGGATCCGTAATATCTGTTCTCAGATTCCACAGAAATAAGGCTAGCAAAGAGATCCACGAAATACAGATGTAACTCTGAGAGATGAATTGACAGAACACTAAGCAGTTTCTCAGAAAGCTTCTTTCCAGATTTCATCTGAGGATATTTCCTTTTTCACCATAGCCCTATATCGGCTTCCAAATATCACTTTGCCAATTCCACAGGAACTATCTTAGCAAAAGGCTTCTTGAGGGGAAAGCCGTAACTCTGTGAGATGATTTCACAGAACACAAAGAAGTTTCTCACAAAGCTTCTTTCTCTTTGTTATCAGAAGATATTTGCTTTGGCCCTATAGTTTTCAAAGGGATCCGAAATATCTCTTCTCAGATTCCACAGAAATAAGGCTAGGAAAGTGATTCAAGAAATACAGGTGTAACTCTGTGAGATGAATTAACAGAACTCTAAGCAGTTTCTCAGAAATCTTCTTTCCAGATTCCATCTGAGGATATTTCCTTTTTCACCATAGCCCTCTATGCGCTTCCAAATATCACTTTGCCAATTCCACAAGAAGTGTCTTAGCGAAAGGCTTCTTGAGGGGAAAGCTGTAACTCTGTGAGATGATTTCACAGAACACAAAGAAGTTTCTCAGAAAGCTTCTTTCTCTTTGTTATCGGAGGATATTTGCTTTGGCCCTATAGTCTTCAAAGGGATCCGTAATATCTGTTCTCAGATTCCACAGAAATAAGGCTAGCAAAGAGATACACGAAATACAGATGTAACTCTGAGAGATGAATTGACAGAACACTAAGAACTTTCTCAGAAAGCTTCTTTCCAGATTTCATCGGAGGATATTTCCTTTTCCACCATAGCCCTATATGGGCTTCCAAATATCACTTTGCCAATGCCACAAAAACTGTATTAGCGAAAGGCTTCTTGAGGGGAAAGATGTAACTCTGTGAGATGATTTCACAGAACACAAAGAAGTTTCTCAGAAAGCTTCTTTCTCTTTGTTATCGGAGGACATTTCCTTTGGCCCTAGAGTCTTCAAAGGGATCCGAAATATCTCTTCTCAGATTCCACAGAAATAAGGCTAGTAAAGAGATCCAGGAAATACAGATGTAACTCTGTGAGACGAATTAACAGAACAGTAAGCAGTTTCTCAGAAACCTTCTTTCCAGATTTCATCTTAGGATATTTCCTTTTTCACCATAGCCCTCTATCGGCTTCCAAATATCACTTTGCGAATTCCACAAGAACTGTCTTAGCGAAAGGCTTCTTGAGGGGAAAGCTGTAACTCTGTGAAATGATTTCACAGAACACAAAGAAGTGTCTCAGAACGCTTCTTTCTCTTTTTTATCGGAGGATATTTCCTTTGGCCCTATAGTCTTCAAAGGGATCCGAAAGATCTGTTCTCAGATTCCACAGATATAAGGCTAGCAAAGAGATCCACGAAATACAGATGTAACTCGGTGAGATGAATTAACAGAACACTAAGCAGTTTCTCAGAAAGCTTCTTTCCAGATTTCATCTGAGGATATTTCCTTTTTCACCATAGCCCTCTATGCGCTTCCAAATATCACACTGCCAATTCAACAAGAACTGTCTTAGCGAAATGCTTCTTGAGGAGAAAGCTGTAACTCTGTGAGATGATTTCAAAGAACACAAAGAAGTTTCTCAGAAAGCTTCCGTCTGTTTGTTATCGGAGTTTATTTCCTCTGACACTATAGTCTTCAAAGGGATCCGAAATATATGTTCTCAGATTCCACAGAAATAAGGCAAGCAAAGAGATCCACCAAATACAAATGTAACTCTGTGAGATGAATTAACAGAACACTAAGCAGTTTCTCAGAAGGCTTCTTTCCAGATTTCATCTGAGGATATTTCCTTTTTCACCATAGCCCTCTATGCGCTTCCAAATATCATTTTGCCAATTCCACAAGAACTGTCTTAGTGAAAGTCTTCTTGAGGGGAAAGCTGTAACTCTGTGAGATGATTTCACAGAACTCAAAGAAGTTTATCAGAAAGCTTCTTTCTCTTTGTTATCGGAGGATATTTCCTTTGGCCCTATAGTCTTCAAAGGGATGCGAAATATCTGTTCTCAGATTCCACAGAAATAAGGCTAGTAAAGAGATCCAGGAAATACAGATGTAACTCTGTGAGACGAATTAACAGAACAGTAAGCAGTTTCTCAGAAACCTTCTTTCCAGATTTCATCTTAGGATATTTCCTTTTTCACCATAGCCCTCTATCGGCTTCCAAATATCACTTTGCGAATTCCACAAGAACTGTCTTAGCGAAAGGCTTCTTGAGGGGAAAGCTGTAACTCTGTGAAATGATTTCACAGAACACAAAGAAGTGTCTCAGAACGCTTCTTTCTCTTTTTTATCGGAGGATATTTCCTTTGGCCCTATAGTCTTCAAAGGGATCCGAAATATCTGTTCTCAGATTCCACAGATATAAGGCTAGCAAAGAGATCCACGAAATACAGATGTAACTCGGTGAGATGAATTAACAGAACACTAAGCAGTTTCTCAGAAAGCTTCTTTCCAGATTTCATCTGAGGATATTTCCTTTTTCACCATAGCCCTCTATGCGCTTCCAAATATCACACTGCCAATTCAACAAGAACTGTCTTAGCGAAATGCTTCTTGAGGAGAAAGCTGTAACTCTGTGAGATGATTTCAAAGAACACAAAGAAGTTTCTCAGAAAGCTTCCTTCTGTTTGTTATCGGAGTTTATTTCCTCTGACACTATAGTCTTCAAAGGGATCCGAAATATATGTTCTCAGATTCCACAGAAATAAGGCAAGCAAAGAGATCCACCAAATACAAATGTAACTCTGTGAGATGAATTAACAGAACACTAAGCAGTTTCTCAGAAGGCTTCTTTCCAGATTTCATCTGAGGATATTTCCTTTTTCACCATAGCCCTCTATGCGCTTCCAAATATCATTTTGCCAATTCCACAAGAACTGTCTTAGTGAAAGTCTTCTTGAGGGGAAAGCTGTAACTCTGTGAGATGATTTCACAGAACTCAAAGAAGTTTATCAGAAAGCTTCGTTCTCTTTGTTATCGGAGGATATTTCCTTTGGCCCTATAGTCTTCAAAGGGATCCGAAATATCTGTTCTCAGATTCCACAGAAATAAGGCCAGCAAAGAGATCCACGAAATACAGATGTAACTCTGTGAGATGAATTAACAAAACACTAAGCAGTTTCTCAGAAAGCTTCTTTCCAGATTTCATCTGAGGATATTTCCTTTTTCACCATAGCCCTCTATGGGCTTCCAAATATCACTTTGCCAATTCCACAGGAACTATCTTAGCAAAAGGCTTCTTGAGGGGAAAGCCGTAACTCTGTGAGATGATTTCACAGAACACAAAGAAGTTTCTCAGAAAGCTTCTTTCTCTTTGTTATCAGAGGATATTTGCTTTGGCCCTATAGTTTTCAAAGGGATCCGAAATATCTGTTCTCAGATTCCACAGAAATAAGGCTAGGAAAGTGATCCAAGAAATACAGGTGTAACTCTGTGAGATGAATTAACAGAACTCTAAGCAGTTTCTCAGAAATCTTCTTTCCAGATTCCATCTGAGGATATTTCCTTTTTCACCATAGCCCTCTATGCGCTTCCAAATATCACTTTGCCAATTCCACAAGAACTGTCTTAGCGAAAGGCTTCTTGAGGGGAAAGCTGTAACTCTGTGAGATGATTTTACAGAACACAAAGAAGTTTCTCAGAAAGCTTCTTTCTCTTTGTTATCGGAGGATATTTGCTTTGGCCCTATAGTCTTCAAAGGGATTCGTAATATCTGTTCTCAGATTCCACAGAAATAAGGCTAGCAAAGAGATCCACGAAATACAGATGTAACTCTGAGAGATGAATTGACAGAACACTAAGCACTTTCTCAGAAAGCTTCTTTCCAGATTTCATCGGAGGATATTTCCTTTTTCACCATAGCCCTCTATGGGCTTCCAAATATCACTTTGCCAATGCCACAAAAACTGTATTAGCGAAAGGCTTCTTGAGGGGTAAGATGTAACTCTGTGAGATGATTTCACAGAACACAAAGAAGTTTCTCAGAAAGCTTCTTTCTCTTTGTTATCGGAGCACATTTCCTTTGGCCCTAGAGTCTTCAAAGGGATCCGAAATATCTCTTCTCAGATTCCACAGAAATAAGGCTAGTAAAGAGATCCAGGAAATACAGATGTAACTCTGTGAGACAAATTAACAGAACATTAAGCAGTTTCTCAGAAATCTTCTTTCCAGATTTCATCTTAGGATATTTCCTTTTTCACCATAGCCCTCTATCGGCTTCCAAATATCACTTTGCGAATTCCACAAGAACTGTCTTAGCGAAAGGCTTCTTGAGGGGAAAGCTGTAACTCTGTGAAATGATTTCACAGAACACAAAGAAGTGTCTCAGAACGCTTCTTTCTCTTTTTTATCGGAGGATATTTCCTTTGGCCCTATAGTCTTCAAAGGGATCCGAAAGATCTGTTCTCAGATTCCACAGATATAAGGCTAGCAAAGAGATCCACGAAATACAGATGTAACTGGGTGAGATGAATTAACAGAACACTAAGCAGTTTCTCAGAAATCTTCTTTCCAGATTTCATCTGAGGATATTTACTTTTTCACCATAGCCCTCTATGCGCTTCCAAATATCTCAATGCCAATTCAACAAGAACTGTCTTAGCGAAATGCTTCTTGAGGAGAAAGCTGTAACTCTGTGAGATGATTTCAAAGAACACAAAGAAGTTTCTCAGAAAGCTTCCTTCTCTTTGTTATCGGAGTTTATTTCCTCTGACACTATAGTCTTCAAAGGGATCCGAAATATATGTTCTCAGATTCCACAGAAATAAGGCTAGCAAAGAGATCCACCAAATACAAATGTAACTCTGTGAGATGAATTAACAGAACACTAAGCAGTTTCTCAGAAGGCTTCTTTCCAGATTTCATCTGAGGATATTTCCTTTTTCACCATAGCCCTCTATGCGCTTCCAAATATCATTTTGCCAATTCCACAAGAACTGTCTTAGTGAAAGTCTTCTTGAGGGGAAAGCTGTAACTCTGTGAGATGATTTCACAGAACTCAAAGAAGTTTATCAGAAAGCTTCGTTCTCTTTGTTATCGGAGGATATTTCCTTTGGCCCTATAGTCTTCAAAGGGATCCGAAATATCTGTTCTCAGATTCCACAGAAATAAGGCTAGCAAAGAGATCCACGAAATACAGATGTAACTCTGTGAGATGAATTAACAAAACACTAAGCAGTTTCTCAGAAAGCTTCTTTGAAGATTTCATCTGAGGATATTTCCTTTTTCACCATAGCCCTCTATGGGCTTCCAAATATCACTTTGCCAATTCCACAGGAACTGTCTTAGCAAAAGGCTTCTTTAGGGGAAAGCCGTAACTCTGTGAGATGATTTCACAGAACACAAAGAAGTTTCTCAGAAAGCTTCTTTCTCTTTGCTATCAGAGGATATTTGCTTTGGCCCTATAGTTTTCAAAGGGATCCGAAATATCTGTTCTCAGATTCCACAGAAATAAGGCTAGGAAAGTGATCCAAGAAATACAGGTGTAACTCTACGAGATGAATTAAGAGAACTCTAAGCAGTTTCTCAGAAATCTTCTTTCCAGATTTCATCTGAGGATATTTCCTTTTTCACCATAGCCCTCTATGCGCTTCCAAATATCACTTTGCCAATTCCACAAGAACTGTCTTAACGAAAGTGTTCATGACGGGGAAGCTGTAACTCTGTAAGATGATTTCACAGAACACAAAGAAGTTTCTCAGAAAGCTTCTTTCTCTTTGTTATCGGAGGATATTTCCTTTGGCCCTATAGTCTTCAAAGGGATCCGAAATATCTGTTCTCATATTCCACAAAAATAAGGCTAGCAAAGAGATCCAGGAAATACAGATGTAACTCTGTGAGATGAATTATCAAAACACTAAGCAGTTTCTCAGAAAGCTTCTTTCCAGATTTCATCTGAGGATATTTTCTTTTTCACCATAGCCCTCTAAGGGCTTCCAAATATCACTTTTCCAAATCCACAAGAACTGTCTTAGCGAAAGGCTTCTTGAGGGGAAAGTTGTAACTCTGTGAGATGATTTCACAGAACACAAAGAAGTTTCTCTGAAAGCTTCTTTCTCTTTGTTATCGGAGGATATTTCCTTTGGCCCTATAGTCTTCAAAGGGATCCGAAGTATCTGTTCTCAGATTCCACAGAAACAAGGCCAGCAAGGAGATCCACGAAATACAGATGTAACTCTGTGAGATGAATTAACAGAACACTAAGCAGTTTCTCAGAAAGCTTCTTTCCAGATTTCATCTGAGGATATTTCCTTTTTCACCATAGCCCTCTATGGGCTTCCAAATATCACTTTGCCAATGCCACAAAAACTGTATTAGCGAAAGGCTTCTTGAGGGGAAAGATGTAACTCTGTGAGATGACTTCACAGAACACAAAGAAGTTTCTCAGAAAGCTTCTTTCTCTTTCTTATCGGAGGATATTTCCTTTGGCCCTATACTCTTCAAAGGGATCCGAAATATCTGTTCACAGATTCCACAGAAACAAGGGTAGCAAAGAGATCTACGAAATACAGATATAATTCTGTGAGGTGAATTAACAGAAGACTAAGCAGTTTCTCAGAAAGCTTCTTTCCAGATTTCATCTGAGGATATTTCCGTTTTCACCATAGCCCTCTATGCGCTTCCAAATATCAGTTTGCCAATTCTACAACAACAGTCTTAGCGAAAGGCTTCTTGAGGGGAAAGCTGTAACTCTGTAAGATGATTTCACAGAACACAAAGAAGTTTCTCAGAAAGCTTCTTTCTCTTTGTTATCGGAGTACATTTCCTTTGGGCCTAGAGTCTTCAAAGGGATCCGAAATATCTGTTCTCAGATTCCACAGAAATAAGGCTAGCAAAGAGATCCACGAAATACAGATGTAACTCTGTGAGATGTATTAACAAAACACTAAGCAGTTTCTCAGAAAGCTTCTTTCCAGATTTCTTCTGAGGATATTTCCTTTTTCACCATAGCCCTCTATGCGCTTCCAAATATCACTTTGCCAATTCCACAAGAACTGTCTTAGCGAAAGGCTTCTTGAGGAGAAAGCTGTAACTCTGTGAGATGATTTCAGAGAACACAAACAAGTTTCTCAGAAAGCTTCTTTCTCTTTGTTATCGGAGGATATTTGCTTTGGCCTATAGTCTTAAAGGGATCCGAAATATCTGTTCTCAGATTCCACAGAAATAAGGCTAGCAAAGAGATCCATTAAATACAGATGTAACTCTGAAAGATGAATTAACAGAACACTAAGAACTTTCTCAGAAAGCTTCTTTCCAGATTTCATCGGAGGATATTTCCTTTTTGACCATAGCCCTCTATGGGCTTCCAAATATCACTTTGCCAATTCTACAATAACTGTTAGCGAAAGGCTTCTTGAGGGGAAAGCTGTAACTCTGTGAGATGATTTCACAGAACACAAAGAAGTTTCTCTGAAAGCTTCTTTCTCTTTGTTATCGGAGATTATTTAATTTGGCAATAAAGACTTCAAAGAGATCCAAAATATCTGTTCTCAGATTTCAAGGAAATAAGGCTAGCAAAGAGATCCACGAAATACAGATGTAACTTTCTGAGGTGAATTCACAGAACACTAAGCATTTTCTCAGAAAGCTTCTTTCCATATTTCATCTGAGGATATTTAATTTTTTAACCATAGCCTTCTATGCGCTTCCAAATATCATTTTGCTAATTCCACAAGAACTGTCTTAGCGAAAGTGTTCTTGAGGGGAAAGCTGTAACTCTGTGAGATGATTTCACAGAATACAAAGAAGTTTCTCAGAAAGCTTCTTTCTCTTTGTTATCGGAGGATATTTCCTTAGGCCCTATAGTCTTCAAAGGGATCCGAAATATCTGTTCTCAGATTCCACAAAAATAAGGCTAGCAAAGAGATCCACGAAATACAGATGTAACTCTGTGAGATGAATTAACAAAACACTAAGCAGTTTCTCAGAAAGCTGCTTTCCAGATTTCATCTGAGGATATTTCCTTTTTCACCATAGCCCTCTAAGGGCTTAAAAATATCACTTTGCCAATTCCACAAGAACTGTCTTAGCGAAAGACTTCTTGAGGGGAAAGCGGTAACTCTGTGAGATGATTTCACAGAACACAAAGAAGTTTCTCAGAAAGCTTCTTTCTCCTTGTTATCGGAGGATATTTCCTTTGGCCCAATAGTCTTCAAAGGGATCCGAAATATCTGTTCTCAGATTCCACAGAAATAAGGCTAGCAAAGAGATCCACGAAATACAGGTGTAACTCTGTGAGATGAATTAACAGAACTCTAAGCAGTTTCTCAGAAAGCATCTTTCCAGATTTCATCTGAGGATATTTCCTTTTTCACCATAGCCCTCTATGGGCTTCCAAATATCACATTGCCAATTACACAAGAACTGTCTTAGCGAAAGGCTTCTTGAGGGGAAAGCTGTAAGTCTGTGAGATGATTTCACAGAACACAAAGAAGTTTCTGAGAAAGCTTCTTTCTCTTTGTATCGGAGGATATTTACTTTGGCCCTATAGTCTTCAAAGGGATCCGAAATATCTGTTCTCAGATTCCACAGAAATAAGGCTAGCAAAGAGATCCACGAAATACAGATGTTACTCTGTGAGATGAATTAACAGAACACTAAGCAGTTTCTCAGAAGACTTCTTTCCAGATTTCATCAGGATATTTCCTTTTTCACCATAGCCCTCAATGCGCTTCCAAATATCACTTTGCCAATTCCACAAGAACTGTCTTAGTGAAAGGCTTCTTGAGGGGAAAGCTGTAACTCTGTGAGATGATTTCACAGAACACAAAGAAGTTTCTCAGAAAGCTGCTTTCTCTTTGTTATCGGAGGATATTTGCTTTGGCCCTATAGTCTTCAAAGGGATCCGAAATATCTGTTCTCAGTTTCCACAGAAATAAGGCTAGCAAAGAGATCCACGAAATACAGATGTAACTCTGAGAGATGAATTAACAGAACACTAAGAACTTTCTCAGAAAGCTTCTATCCAGATTTCAACTGAGGATATTTCCTTTTTGAACATAGCCCTCTATGGGCTTCCAAATATCACTTTGCCAATTCTACAAGAACTGTTAGCGAAAGGCTTCTTGAGCGGAAAGCTGTAACTCTGTGAGATGATTTCACAGAACACAAAGAAGTTTCTGAGAAAGCTTCTTTCTCTTTGTATCGGAGGATATTTACTTTGGCCCTATAGTCTTCAAAGGGATCCGAAATATCTGTTCTCAGATTCCACAGAAATAAGGCTAGCAAAGAGATCCACGAAATACAGATGTAACTCTGTGAGATGAATTAACAGAACACTAAGCAGTTTTTCAGAAAGCTTCTTTCCAGTTTTCATCTGAGGATATTTCCTTTTTCACCATTGCCCTCTATGGGCTTCCAAATATCACTTTGCCAATTCCACAAAAACTGTCTTAGCGAAAGGCTTCTTGAGGGGAAAGCTGTAACTCTGTGAGATGATTTCACAGAACACAAAGAAGTTTCTCAGAAAGCTTCTTTCTCTTTGTTATCAGAGGATACTTCCTTTGGGCCTAGAGTCTTCAAAGGGATCCGAAATATTTGTTCTCAGATTCCACAGAAATACGGATAGCAAAGAGATCCACGAAATACAGATGTAACTCTGTGGGATGATTAAGCAGAACACTAAGCAGTTTCTCAGAATGCTTCTTTCCAGATTTCATCTGAGGATATTTCCTTTTTCACCATAGCCCTCTATGAGCTTCCAAATATCACTTTGCGAATTCCACAAGAACTGTCTTAGCGAAAGGCTTCTTGAGGGGAAAGCTGTAACTCTGCGAAATGATTTCACAGAACACAAAGAAGTTTCTCAGAAAGCTTCCTTCTCTTTGTTATCGGAGTTTATTTCCTCTGGCACTATAGTCTTCAAAGGGATCTGAAATATCTGTTCTCAGATTCCACAGAAATCAGGATAGCAAAGAGATCCACGAAATACAGATTTAACTCTGTGAGATGAATTAACAATACACTAAGCCGTTTCTCAGAAAGCTTCTTTCCAGATTTCATCTGAGGATATTTCCTTTTTCAGCATAGCCCTCTATGCGCTTCCAAATGAAACTTTGCCAATTCCACAAGAACTGTCTTAGCGAATGGCTTCTTGAGGGGAAAGCTGTAACTCTGTGAGATGATTTCACAGAACACAAAGAAGTTTCTCAGAAAGCTTCTTTCTCTTTCTTATCGGAGGATATTTCCTTTGGCCCTATACTCTTCAAAGGGATCCGAAATATCTGTTCACAGATTCCACAGAAACGAGGCTAGCAAAGAGATCCACGAAATACAGACGTAACTCTGTGAGATGAATTAACAGAAGACTAAGCAGTTTCTCAGAAAGCTTCTTTCCAGATTTCATCTGAGGATATTTCCGTTTTCACCTAGCCCTCTAGGCGCTTCCAAATATCACTTTGCCAATTCCACAACAACTGTCTTAGCGAAAGGCTTCTTGAGGGGAAAGCTGTAACTCTATGAGATGATTTCACAGAACACAAAGAAGTTTCTCAGAAAGCTTCTTTCTCTTTGTTATCGGAGGACATTTCCTTTGGAACTAGAGTCTTCAAAAGGATCCGAAATATCTGTTCTCAGATTCCACAGAAATAAGGCTAGCAAAGCGATCCACGAAATACAGATGTAACTCTGTGAGATGTATTAACAAAACACTAAGCAGTTTCTCAGAAAGCTTCTTTCCAGATTTCACCTGAGGATATTTCCTTTTTCACCATAGCCCTCTATGCGCTTCCAAATATCACTATGCCAATTCCACAAGAACTGTCTTAGCGAAAGGCTTCTTGAGGGGAAACCTGTAACTCTGTGAGATGATTTCACAGAACATAAAGAAGTCTCTCAGAAAGGTTCTTTCTCTTTGTTATCGGAGGATATTTGCTTTGGCCCTATAGTCTTCAAAGAGATCCGAAATATCTGTTCTCAGATTCCACAGAAATAAGGCTAGCAAAGAGATCCACGAAATACAGATGTAACTCGGAGAGATGAATTAACAGAACACTAAGAACTTTCTCAGAAAGCTTCTTTACAGATTTCATCGGAGGATATTTCCTTTTTGACCATAGCCCTCTATGCGCTTCCAAATATCACTTTGCCAATTCTACAAGAGCTGTTAGCGAAAGGCTTCTTGAGGGGAAAGCTGTAACTCTGTGAGATGATTTCACAGAACACAAAGAAATTTCTCAGAAAGCTTCTTTCTCTTTGTTATCGGAGATTATTTAATTTGGCAATATAGTCTTCAAAGAGATCCGAAATATCTGTTCTCAGATTTCACAGAAATAAGGCTAGCAAAGAGATCCACGAAATACAGATGTAACTCTGTGAGATGAATTAACAGAACACTAAGCAGTTTCTCAGAAAGCTTCTTTCCAGATATCATCTGAGGATATTTCCTTTTTCACCATAGCCCTCTATGGGCTTCCAAATATCACTTTGCCAATTCCACAAGAACTGTATTAGCGAAAGGCTTCTTGAGGGGAAACCTGTAACTCTGTGAGATGATTTCACAGAACACAAAGAAGTTTCTCAGAAAGATTCTTTCTCTTTGTTATCGGAGGATATTTGCTTTGGCCCTATAGTCTTCAAAGGGATCCGAAATGTCTGTTCTCAGATTCCACAGAAATAAGGCTAGCAAAGAGATCCACGAAATACAGATGTAACTCTGAGAGATGAATTAACAGAACACTAAGAACTTTCTCAGCAAGCTTCTTTCCAGATTTCATGGGAGGATATTTCCTTTTTTACCAGAGCCCTCTATGCTCTTCCAAATATCACTTTGCCAATTCTACAAGAACTGTTAGCGAAAGGCTTCTTGAGGGGAAAGCTGTAACTCTGTGAGATGATTTCACAGAACACAAAGAAGTTTCTCAGAAAGCTTCTTTCTCTTTGTTATCGGAGATTATTTAATTTGGCAATATGGTCTTCAAAGGGATCCGAAATATCTGTTCTCAGATTCCACGAAAATAAGGCTAGCAAAGAGATCCACGAAATACAGATGTAACTCTGTGAGATGAATTAAAAAAACACTAAGCAGTTACTCAGAAAGCTTCTTTCCAGATTTCATCTGAGGATATTTCCTTTTTCACCATAGCCGTCTAAGGGCTTCCAAATATCACTTTGCCAATTCCACAAGAACTGTCTTAGCGAAAGACTTCTTGTAGGGAAAGCGGTAACTCTGTGAGATGATTTCACAGAACACAAAGAAGTTTTTCGGAAAGCTTCTTTCTCTTTGTTATCGGGGGATATTTCCTTTGGCCCTATAGTCTTCAAAGGGATCCGAAATATCTGTTCTCAGATTCCACAGAAATACGGCTAGCAAAGAGATCCACGAAATACAGGTGTAACTCTGTGAGATGAATTCACAGAATTCTAAGCAGTTTCTCAGAAAGCTTCTTTCCAGATTTCATCTGAGGATATTTCCTTTTTTTCCATAGCCCTCTATGGGCTTCCAAATATCACTTTGCCAATTCTACAAGAACTGTTAGCGAAAGGCTTCTTGAGGGGAAAGCTGTAACTCTGTGAGATGATTTCACAGAACACAAAGAAGTTTCTCAGAAAGCTTCTTTCTCTTTGTTATCAGAGATTATTTAATTTGGCAATATAGTCTTCAAAGAGATCCGAAATATCTGTTCTCAGATTTCACAGAAATAAGGCTAGCAAAGAGATCCACGAAATACAGATGTAACTCTCTGAGATGAATTCACAGAACACTAAGCAGTTTCTCAGAAAGCTTCTTTCCAGATTTCATCTGAGGATATTTCCTTTTTCACCATAGCCCTCTATGCGCTTCCAAATATCACTTTGCCAATTCCACAAGAACTGTCTTAGCGAAAGTCTTCTTGAGAGGAAAGCTGTTACTCTGTGAGATGATTTCACAGAACACAAAGAAGTTTCTCAGAAAGCTTCTTTCTCTTTGTTATTGGAGGATATTTCCTTTGGCCCTATAGTCTTCAAAGCGATCCGAAATATCTGTTCTCAGATTCCACTTAAATAAGGCTAGCAAAGAGATCCACGAAATACAGATGTAACTCTGTGAGATGAATTAACAGAACACTAAGCAGTTTCTCAGAAAGCTTCTTTCCAGATTTCATCTGAGGATATTTCCTTTCTCACCATAGCCCTCTATGGGTTTCCAAATATCACTTTGCCAATTCCACAAGAACTGTCTTAGCGAAAGTCTTCTTCATGGGAAAGCTGTACTCTGTGAGATGATTTCACAGAACACAAAGAAATTTCTCAGAAAGCTTCTTTCTCCTTGTTATAGGAGGATATTTCCTTTGGCCCTATAGTCTTCAAAGGGATCCGAAATATCTGTTCTCAGATTCCACAGAAATAAGGCTAGCAAAGTGATCCACGAAAAACAGATGTAACTCTGTGAGATGAATTAACAGAACACTAAGCAGTTTCTCAGAAAGCTTCTTTCCAGATTTCATCTGAGGATATTTCCTTTCTCACCATAGCCCTCTAAGGGCTTCCAAATATCACTTTGCCAATTCCATAAGAACTGTCTTAGCGAAAGAATTCTTGAGGGGAAAGCGGTAACTCTGTGAGGTGATTTCACAGAGCAAAAAGAAGTTTTTCAGAAAGCTTCTTTCTCTTTCTTATCGGAGGATATTTTCTGTGGCCCTATAGTCTTCAAAGGGATCCGAAATATCTGTTCTCAGATTCCACAGAAATACGGCTAGCAAAGAGATCCACGAAATACAGGTGTAACTCTGTGAGATGAATTCACAGAATTCTAAGCAGTTTCTCAGAAAGCTTCTTTCCAGATTTCATCTGAGGATATTTCCTTTTTGTCCATAGCCCTGTATGGGCTTCCAAATATCCCTTTGCCAATTCTACAAGAACTGTTAGCGAAAGGCTTCTTTAGGGGAAAGCTGTAACTCTGTGAGATGATTTCACAGAACACAAAGAAGTTTCTCAGAAAGCTTCTTTCTCTTTGTTATCAGAGATTATTTAATTTGGCAATATAGTCTTCAAAGAGATCCGAAATATCTGTTCTCAGATTTCACAGAAATAAGGCTAGCGAAGAGATCCACGAAATACAGATGTAACTCTGTGAGATGAATTCACAGAACACTAAGCAGTTTCTCAGAAAGCTTCTTTCCAGATTTCATCTGAGGATATTTCCTTTTTCACCATAGCCCTCTATGCGCTTCCAAATATCACTTTGCCAATTCCACAAGAACTGTCTTAGCGAAAGGCTTCTTGAGAGGAAAGCTGTTACTCTGTGAGATGATTTCACAGAACACAAAGAAGTTTCTCAGAAAGCTTCTTTCTCTTTGTTATTGGAGGATATTTCCTTTGGCCCTATAGTCTTCAAAGGGATCCGAAATATCTGTTCTCAGATTCCACTTAAATAAGTCTAGCAAAGAGATCCACGAAATACAGATGTAACTCTGTGAGATGAATTAACAGAACACTAAGCAGTTTCTCAGAAAGCTTCTTTCCAGATTTCATCTGAGGATATTTCCTTTCTCACCATAGCCCTCTATGGGTTTCCAAATATCACTTTGCCAATTCCACAAGAACTGTCTTAGCGAAAGTCTTCTTCATGGGAAAGCTGTACTCTGTGAGATGATTTCACAGAACACAAAGAAATTTCTCAGAAAGCTTCTTTCTCCTTGTTATAGGAGGATATTTCCTTTGGCCCTATAGTCTTCAAAGGGATCCGAAATATCTGTTCTCAGATTCCACAGAAATAAGGCTAGCAAAGTTATCCACGAAAAACAGATGTAACTCTGTGAGATGAATTAACAGAACACTAAGCAGTTTCTCAGAAAGCTTCTTTCCAGATTTCATCTGAGGATATTTCCTTTCTCACCATAGCCCTCTAAGGGCTTCCAAATATCACTTTGCCAATTCCACAAGAACTGTCTTAGCGAAAGAATTCTTGAGGGGAAAGCGGTAACTCTGTGAGATGATTTCACAGAACAAAAAGAAGTTTTTCAGAAAGCTTCTTTCTCTTTCTTATCGGAGGATATTTTCTGTGACCCTATAGTCTTCAAAGGGATCCGAAATATCTGTTCTCAGATTCCACAGAAATAAGGCTAGCAAAGAGATCCACGAAATACAGATGTAACTCCGTGAGATGAATTAACAGAACACTAAGAAGTTTCTCAGAAAGCTTCTTTCTCTTTGTTATCGGAGATTATTTAATTTGGCAATATAGTCTTCAAAGAGATCCGAAATATCTGTTCTCAGTTTTCACAGAAATAAGGCTAGCAAAGAGATCCACGAAATACAGATGTATCTCTCTGAGGTGAATTCACAGAACACTAAGCAGTTTCTCAGAAAGCTTCTTTCCATATTTCATCTGAGGATATTTAATTTTTTAACCATAGCCCTCTATGCGCTCCCAAATATCATTTTGCCAATTCCACAAGAACTGTCTTAGCGAAAGTCTTCTTGAGGGGAAAGCGGTAACTCCGTGAGATGATTTCACAGAACACAAAGAAGTTTCTCAGAAAGCTTCTTTCTCTTTGTTATCGGAGGATATTTCCTTTGGCCCTATAGTCTTCAAAGGGATCCGAAATATCTGTCCTCAGATTCCACAGAAATAAGGCTAGCAAAGAGATCCACGAAATACAGATGTAACTCTGAGAGATGAATTAACAGAACACTAAGAACTTTCTCAGAAAGCTTCTTTCCAGATTTCATCGGAGGATAGTTCCTTTTTGACCATAGCCCTCTATGGGCTTCCAAATATCACTTTGCCAATTCTACAAGAACTGTTAGCGAAAGGCTTTTGAGGGGAAAGCTGTAACTCTGTGAGATGATTTCACAGAACACAAAGAAGTTTCTCAGAAAGCTTCTTTCTCTTTGTTATCGGAGGGTATTTAATTTGGCAATATAGTCTTCAAAGAGATCCGAAATATCTGTTCTCAGATTTAACAGAAATAAGGCTAGCAAAGAGATCCACGAAATACAGATGTAATTCTCTGAGGTGAATTCACAGAACATTAAGCAGTTTCTCAGAAAGCTTCTTTCCACATTTCATCTGAGGATATATCCTTTTTCACCATAGCCCTCTATGCGCTTCCAAATATCATTTTGCCAATTCCACAAGAATTGTCTTAGCGAAAGTCTTCCTGAGGGGAAAGCTGTAACTCTGTGAGATGATTTCACAGAACACAAAGAAGTTTCTCCGAAAACTTCTTTCTCTTTGTTATCGGAGGATATTTCCTTTGGCCCTACAGTCTTCAAAGGGATCCGAAATATCTGTTCTCAGATTCCACAGAAATAAGGGTAGCAAAGACATCCACGATATACAGATGTAACTCTGTGAGATGAATTAACAGAACACTAAGCAGTTTGTCAGAAATCTTCTTTCCAAATTTCATCTGAGGATATTTCCTTTTTCACCATAGCCCTCTATGCGCTTCCAAATATCACTTTGCCAATTACACAATAACTGTCTTAGCGAAAGTCTTCTTGAGGCGAAAGCTGTTACTCTGTGAGATGATTTCACAGAACACAAAGAAGTTTCTCATAAACCTTCTTTCTCTTTGTTATCGGAGGATATTTCCTTTGACACTATAGTCTTCAAAGGGATCCGAAATATCTGTTCTCAGATTCCACAGAAATAAGGCTACCAAACAGATCCACGAAATACAGATGTAACTCTGTGAGATGAATTATCAGAACACTAAGCAGTTTCTCAGAAAGATTCTTTCCAGATTTCATCGGAGGATATTTCCTTTTTCACCGTAGCCCTCTATGCGCTTCCAAATATCACTTTGCCAATTCCACAAGAACTGTCGTAGCGAAAGGCATCTTTAGAGGACAGCTGTTACTCTGTAGATGATTTCACAGAACACAAAGAAGTTTCTCAGAAAGCTTCTTTCTCTTTGTTATCGGAGGATATTTCCTTTGGCCCTATAGTCTTCAAAGGGATCCGAAATATCTGTTCTCAGATTCCACTTAAATAAGGCTAGCAAAAAAATCCACGAAATACAGATGTAACTCAGTGAGATGAATTAACAGAACACTAAGCAGTTTATCATAAAGCTTCTTTCCAGATTTCATCTGAGGATATTTCCTTTTTCACCATAGCCCTCTATCGGCTTCCAGATATCATTTTGCCAATTCCACAAGAACCGTCTTAGCGAAAGGCTTCTTGAGCGGAAAGCTGTAACTCTGTGAGATGATTTCAAAGAACACAGAGAATTTTCTCAGAAAGCTTCTTTCTATATGTTAAAGAGGATATTTCCTTAGGCGCTATAGTCTTCTAAGGGATCTGAAATATCTGTTCTCAGTTTCCACAGAAATAAGGCTAGCAAAGAGATCTACGAAATACAGAGGTAACTATGTGAGATGAATTAACAGAACACTAAGATGTTTCTCAGAAAGCTTCTTTCCAGATTTCATCTGAGGATATTTCCTTTTTCACCATAGCCCTCTATGGGCTTCCAAATATCACTTTACCAATTCCACAAGAACTGTCTTAGCGAAAGGCTTCTTGAGAGGAGAGCAGTAACTCTGTGAGATGATTTCACATTACACAAAGAAGGTTCTCGGAAAGCTTCTTTCTCTTTGTATCGGAGGATATTTCCTTTGGCCCTGTAGTCTTTAAAGGGATCAGAAATATCTGTTCACAGATTCCACGGAAATAAGGCTAGCAAAGAGATCCACGAAATACAGATGTAACTCTGTGAGATGAATTAACAGAACACTAAGCATTTTCTCAGAAAGCTTCTTTCGAGTTTTCATTTGAGGATATTTCCTTTTTCAACATGGCCATTTTGGGGCTTCCAAATATCACTTTGCCAATTCCACAAGAACTGTCTTATTGAAAGGCTTCTTGAGGGGAAAGCTGTAACTCTGTGAGATGATTTCACAGAACACAAAGAAGTTTCTCAGAAATCTTCTTTCTCTTTGTTATCGGATGACATTTCCTTTGGCCCTACAGTCTTCTAAGGGATCCGAAATATCTGTTCTCAGATTCCACAGAAATAAGGCTAGCAAAGAGATCCACGAAATACAGATGTAACTCTGTGAGATGAATTAACAGAACACTAAGCAGTTTCTCAGAAAGCTTCTTTCCAGATTTCATCTGAGGATATTTCCTTTTTCACCTTAGCCCTCTATGGGCTTCCAAATATCACTTTGCCAATTCCACAAGAACTTTCTTAGCGAAAGGCTTCTTGAGGGGAAAGCTGTAACTCTGTGAGATGATTTCACAGAACACAAAGAAGTTTCTCAGAAAGCTTCTTTCTCTTTGTTATCGGAGGATATTTCCTTTGGCCCTATAGTCTTCAAAGGGATCCGAAATATCTGTTCTCAGGTTCCACAGAAATAAGGCTAGCAAAGAGATCCACGAAATACAGATGTAACTCCGTGAGATGAATTAACAGAACACTAAGCATTTTCTCAGAAAGCTTCTTTCCAGATTTCTTCTCAGGATATTTCCTTCTACACCATAGCCCTCTATACTCTTCCAAATATCACTTTGCCAATTACACAAGAACTGTCTTAGCGAAAGGCTTCTTGAGGGGAAAGCTGTAACTCTGTGAGATGATTTAACAGAACACAAAGAAGTCTCTCAGAAAGCTTCTTTCTCTTTGTTATCGGAGGATATTTCCTTTGTCCCTATAGTCTTCAAAGGGATCCGAAATATCTGTTCTCAGATTCCACAGAAATAAGGCTAGCAAAGAGATCCACGAAATACAGATGAAACTCTGTGAGACGAATTAACAGAACACTAAGCAGTTTCTCAGAAAGCTTCTTTCTAGATTTCACCTGAGGATATTTCCTTTCTCACCATAGCCCTCTATGGGCTTGCAAATATCACTTTGCCAATTCCACAAGAACTGTCTTAGAGAAAGGCTTCTTGAGGGGAAAGCTGTAACTCTGTGAGATGATTTCACAGAACACAAAGAAGTTTCTCTGAAAGCTTCTTTCTCTTTGTTATCGGAGGATATTTCCTTTGGCCCTATAGTCTTCAAAGGGATCCGAAATATCTATTCTCAGATTCCACAGAAATAAGGCTAGCAAAGAGATCCACGAAATACAGATGTAACTCCGTGAGATGAATTAACAGAACACTAAGCAGTTTCTCAGAAAGCTTCTTTCCAGATTTATTCTCAGGATATTTCCTTTTTCACCATAGCCCTCTATGCGCTTCCAAATATCACTTTGCCAATTCCACAAGAACTGTCTTAGCGAAAGGTTTCTTGAGGGGAAAGCTGTAACTCTGTGAGATGATTTCACAGAACACAAAGAAGTTTCTCAGAAATCTTTCTCTTTGTTATCGGAGGACATTTCATTTGGCGCTACAGTCTTCTAAGGCATCCGAAATATCTGTTCTCAGATTCCACAGTAATAAGGCTAGCAAAGAGATCCACAAAATACAGATGTAACTCTGTGAGATGAATTAACAGAACACTAAGAAGTTTCTCAGAATGCTTCTTTCCAGATTTCATCTGAAGATATTTCATTTTTCACCATAGCCCTCAATGGGCTTCCAAATATCACTTTGCCAATTCCACAAGAACTGTCTTAGCGAAAGGCTTCTTGAGGGGAAAGCTGTAACTCTGTGAGATGATTTCACAGAACACAAAGAAGTTTGTCAGAAAGCTTCTTTCTCTTTGTTATCGGAGGATATTTCCTTTGTCCCTATAGTCTTCAAAGGGATCCAAAATATCTGTTCTCAGATTCCACAGAAGTAAGGCTAGCAAAGAGATCCACGAAATACAGATGTAACTCCGTGAGATGAATTAACAGAACACTAAGCAGTTTCTCAGAAGGCTTCTTTCCAGATTTCATCTGAGGATATTTCCTTTCTCACCATAGCCCTCTAAGGGCTTCCAAATATCACTTTGCCAATTCCACAAGAACTGTCTTAGCGAAAGGCTTCTTGAGGAGAAAGCTGTAACTCTGTGAGATGATTTCACAGAACACAAAGAAGTTTCTCAGAAAGCTTCTTTCTCTTTGTTATCGGAGGATATTTCCTTTGGCAATATAGTCTTCTAAGGGATCCGAAATATCTGTTCTCAGATTCCACAGAAATAAGACTAGCAAAGAGATCCCAGAAATACAGATGTAACTCTGTGAGATGAATTAACAGAACACTAAGCAGTTTCTCAGAAAGCTTCTTTCCAGATTTCAACTCAGGATATTTCCTTTTTCCCCATAGCCCTCTATGCGCTTCCGAATATCACTTTGCCAATTCCACAAGAACTGTCTTAGCGAAAGGCTTCTTGAGGGGAAAGCTGTAACTCTGTGAGATGATTTCAAAGAACACAGAGAAGTTTCTCAGAAAGCTTCTTTCTATTTGTTACAGAGGATATTTCCTTTGGCCCTATAGTCTTCTAAGAGATCTGAAATATCTGTTCTCAGTTTCCACAGAAATAAGGCTAGCAAAGAGATCTACGAAATACAGTTGTAACTATGTGAGATGAATTAACAGAACACTAAGATGTTTCTCAGAAAGCTTCTTTCCATATTTCATCTGAGGATATTTCCTTTTTCACCTTAGCCCTCTATGGGCTTCCAAATATCACTTTGCCAATTCCACAAGAACTGTCTTAGCGAAAGGCTTCTTGAGGGGAAAGCTGTAACTCTGTGAGATGATTTCACAGAATACAAAGAAGTTTCTCGGAAAGCTTCTTTCTCTTGGTATCGGAGGATATTTCCTTTGGCCCCTTTGTCTATAAAGGGATCAGAAATATCTGTTCACAGAATCCACGGAAATAAGGCTAGCAAAGAGATCCACGAAATACAGATGTAACTCTGTGAGATGAATTAACAGAACACTAAGATGTTTCTCAGAAAGCTTCTTTCCATATTTCATCTGAGGATTTTTCCTTTTTCACCATAGCCCTCTATGGGCTTCCAAATATCACTTTGCCAATTCCACAAGAACTATCTTAGCGAAAGGCTTCTTGAAGGGAAAGTTGTAACTCTGTGAGATGATTTCACAGAACACAAAGAAGTTTCTCAGAAAGCTTCTTTCTTTTTGTTATCGGAGGATATTTCTTTGTCCCTATAGTCTTCAAAGGGATCCGAAATATCTGTTCTCAGATTCCACTTAAATAAGGCTAGCAAAGAGATCCACGAAATACACATGTAACTCTGTGAGATGAATTAACAGAACACTAAGCAGTTTCTCAGAAAGCTTCTTTCCAGATTTCATCTGAGGATATTTCCTTTCTCACCATAGCCCCATATGGGCTTCCAAATATCACTTTGCCAATTCCACAACAACTGTCTTAGCGAAAGGTTTCTTGAGGGGAAAGCTGTAACTCTGTGAGATGATTTCACAGAACACAAAGAAGTTTCTCAGAAAGCTTCTTTCTCTTTGTTTTCGGAGGATATTTCCTTTGGCCCTATACTCTTCAAAGGGATCCGAAATATCTGTTCTCAGATTCCACAGAAATAAGGCTAGCAAAGGGATGCACGAACTACAGATGTAACTCTCTGAGATGAATTAACAGAACACTAAGCAGTTTCTCAGAAAGCTTCTTTCCAGATTTCATCTGAGGATATTTCCTCTTTCACCATAGCCCTCTATGGGCTTCCAAATATGACTTTGCCAATTCCAAAAGAACTGTCTTAGCGAAAGGCTTCTTGAGGGGAAATCTGTAATTCTGTGAGATGATTTCACAGAACACAAAGAAGTTTCTCAGAAATCTTCTTTCTCTTTGTTATCGGAGGACATTTCCTTTGGCCCTACAGTCTTCTAAGGCATCCGAAATATCTGTTCTCAGATTCCACAGAAATTAGGCTAGCAAATAGATCCACGAAATACAGGTGTAACTCTGTGAGATGAATTAACAGAACACTAAGCAGTTTCTCAGAAAGCTTCCTTCCAGATTTCATCTGAGTATATTTCCTTTTTCACCATAGCCCTCTTTGGGCTTCCAAGTATCACTTTGCCAATTCCACAAGAACTATCTTAGCGAAAGTCTTCTTGAGGGGAAATCTCTAACTCTGTGAGATGATTTCAGAGAACACAGTGAAGTTTCTCAGAAAGCTTCTTTCTATTTGCTACAGAGGATATTTCCTTTGGCCCTATAGTCTTCTAAGAGATCTGAAATATCTGTTCTCAGTTTCCACAGAAATAAGGCTAGCAAAGAGATCTACGAAATACAGTTGTAACTATGTGAGATGAATTAACAGAACACTAAGATGTTTCGCAGAAAGCTTCTTTCCAGATTTCATCTGAGGATATTTCCTTTTTCACCATAGCCCTCTATGGGCTTCCAAATATCACTTTGCCAATTCCACAACAACTGTCTTAGCGAAAGGCTTCTTGAGTGGAAAGCTGTAACTCTGTGAGATGAATTCACAGAACACAAAGAAGTTTCTCGGAAAGCTTCTTTCTCTTTGTATCGGAGGATATTTCCTTTGGCCCTATAGTCTTCAAAGAGATCCGAAATATCTGTTCACAGATTCCACGGAAATAAGGCTAGCAAAGAGATCCACGAAATACAGATGTAACTCTATGAGATGAATTAACAGAACACTAAGCAGTTTCTCAGAAAGCTTCTTTCCAGATTACATCTGAGGATATTTCCTTTCTCACCATAGCCCTCTATGGGCTTCCAAATATCACTTTGCCAATTCCACAAGAACTGTCTTAGCGAATGGCTTCTTGAGGGGAAAGCTGTAACTCTGTGAGATGATTTCACAGAACACAAAGAAGTTTCTCAGAAAGCTTCTTTCTCTTTGTATCGGAGGATATTTCCTTTGGCCCTATAGTATTCAAAGGGATCGGAAATATCTGTTCTCAGATTCCACGGAAATAAGGCTAGCAAAGAGATCCACGAAATACAGAAGTATCTCTGTGAGATGAATTAGCAGAACACTAATTCTCAGATGGCTTCTTTCCAGATTTCATCTAAGGATATTTCATTTTTCACCATAGCCCTCTACGGTCTTCCAAATATCACTTTGCCAATTCCACAAAACTGTCTTAGCGAAAGGCTTCTTGAGGGGAAACTGTAACTCGGCGAGATGATTTCACAGAACACAAAGCAGTATCCCAGAAAGCTTATTTCTCTTTGTTATCGGAGGATATTTCCTTTGGCCCTATAGTCTTCTAAGGGATCCGAAATATCTTTTTTCAGATTCCACAGAAATAAGGGTAGCAAAGAGATCCACGAAATACAGATGTAACTCTGTGAGATGAATTAACAGAACACTAAGCAGTTTCTGAGAAAGCTTCTTTCCAGATTTAATCTGAGGATATTTCCTTTTTCACCATAGCCCTCTACGGTCTTCCAAATATCACTTTGCCAATTCCACAAAACTGTCTTAGCGAAAGGCTTCTTGAGGGGAAACTGTAACTCGGCGAGATGATTTCACAGAACACAAAGCAGTATCCCAGAAAGCTTATTTCTCTTTGGTAGCGGAGGATATTTCCTTTGGCCCTATATTCTTCTAAGGGATCCGAAATATCTGTTTTCAGATTCCACAGAAATAAGGCTAGCAAAGAGATCCACGAAATACAGATGTAACTCTGTGAGATGAATTAACAGAACACTAAGCAGTTTCTGAGAAAGCTTCTTTCCAGATTTAATCTGAGGATATTTCCTTTTTCACGATAGCCCTCTATGGGCTTCCAAATATCACTTTGCCAATTCCACAAGAACTGTCTTAGCGAAAGGCTTCTTGAGGGGAAAGCCGTAATTCTGTGAGATGATTTCACAGAACACGAAGTAGTTTTTCCGAAAGCTTCTTTCTCTTTTTTATGGGAGGATATTTCCTTTGGCCCTATAGTCTTCAAAGGGATCCGAAATATCGGTTTTCAGATTCCACAGAAATAAGTCTAGCAAAGAGATCCACGAAATACAGATGTAACTCTGTGAGATGAATTAACAGAACACTAAGCAGTATCACAGAAAGCTTCTTTCCAGATTTCATCTGAGGATATTTCCTTTTTCACCATAGCCCTCTATGGGCTTCCAAATATCACTTTGCCAATTCCACAACAATTATCTCACCGAAAGGCTTTTTTAGGGGAAAGCTGTAAATCAGTTTGATGATTTCACCGAACACAAAGACTTTTCTCAGAAAGCTTCTTTCTCTTTTTTATCGGAGGATATTTCCTTTGGCCCTATAGTCTTCTAAGGGATCCGAAATATCTGTTCTCAGATTCCACAGAAATAAGGCTAGCTAGAGATCCACGAAATACAGATGTAACTCTGTGAGATGGATTAACAGAACACTAAGCAGTTTCTCAGAAAGCTTCTTTCCAGATTTCATCTGAGGATATATCCTTTTTCACCATAGCCCTCTAAGGGCTTCCAAATACCACTTTGCCAATTCCACAAGAACTGCTTTAGCGAAAGGCTTCTTGAGAGGAAAGCTGTAACTCTGTGAGATGATTTCACAGAACACAAAGAAGTTTCTCAGAAAGCTTCTTTCTCTTTGTTATCGGAGGATATTTCCTTGGCCCTATAGTCTTCAAAGAGATCCGAAATATCTGTTCTCAGATTCCACAGGAATAAGGCTAGCAAAGAGATACACGAAATACAGATGTAAATCTGTGAGAGGAATTAACGGAACACTAAGCAGTTTTCAGAAAGCTTCTTTCCAGATTTCATTTGAGGATATTTCCTTTTTCACCATAGCCCTCTATGGGCTTCAAAATATCACTTTGCCAATTCCACAGAAGTGTCTTAGCGAAAGGCTTCTTGAGGGGAAAGATGTAACTCTGCGAGATGTGTTCACAGAATACAAAGCAGTTTCCCAGAAAGCTTCTTTCTCTTTGTTATCGGAGGATATTTCCTTTGGCCCTATAGTCTTCAAAGGGATCCCAAATATCTGTTCTCAGATTCCACAGAAATAAGGCTAGCAAAGAGATCCACGAAATACAGATGTAACTCTGTGAGATGAATTAACAGAACACTAAGCAGTTTCTCAGAAAACTTCTTTCCAGATTTCATCTGAGGATATTTCCTTTTTAAACATAGCCCTCTAAGGGCTTCCAAATATCACTTTGCCAATTCCACAACAACTGTCTTAGCGAAAGTCTTCTTGAGGGGAAAGCTGTAACTCTGTGAGATGATTGCACAGAACACAAAGAACTTTCTCAGAAAGCTTCTTTCTCTTTGTAATCAGAGGATATTTAATTTGGCCCTATAGTCTTCTAAGGGATCGGAAATATCTGTTCTCATATTACACAAAAATAAGGCTAGCAAAGAGCTCCACGAAATACAGATGTATCTCTGTGAGATGAATTAGCAGAACACTAAGCAGTTTCTCAGAAAGCTTCTTTCCAGATTTCATCTGAGGATATTTCCTTTTTCACCATAGCTCCGTATGGGCTTCAAAATATCACTTTGCCAATTCCACAAGAACTGTCTTAGTGAAAGGCTTCTTGAGGGGAAAGCTGTAACTCTGTGAGATGATTACACAGAATACAAAGAAGTTTCTCAGAAAGCTTCCTTCCCTTTGTAATCGGAGGATATTTACTTTGGCCCTATAGTCTTCTAAGGGATCCGAAATATCTGTTCTCAGATTCCACAGAAATAAGGCTAGCAAAGAGATCCACGAAATACAGATGTAACTCTGGGAGATGAATTAACAGAACACTAAGCAGTTTCTGAGAAATCTTCTTTGCAGATTTCATCTGAGGATATTTCCTTTTTCACCATAGCCCTCTATGACCTTCCAAATATCACTTTGCAATTCCACAAGAACTGTCTTAGCGAAAGGCTTCTTGAGGGGAAAGCCGTAATTCTGTGAGATGATTTCACAGAACACAAAGTAGTTTCTCCGAAAGCTTATTTCTCTTTGTTATGGGAGGATATTTCCTTTGGCCCTATAGTCTTCAAAGGGATCCGAAATATCTGTTTTCAGATTCCACAGAAATAAGGCTAGCAAAGAGATCCACGAAATACAGATGTAACTCTGTGAGAGGAATTAACAGAACACTAAGCAGTATCTCAGAAATTTTCTTTCCAGATTTCATCTGAGGATATTTCCTTTTTCACCATAGCCCTCTATGGGCTTCCAGATATCACTTTGCCAATACCACAAGAAGTGTCTCACCGAAAGGCTTCTTGAGGGGAAAGCTGTAACTCTGTGAGATGATTTCACAGAACACAAAGAAGATTCTCAGAAAGCTTCTTTCTCTTTGTTATCGGAAGATATTTCCTTTGGCCCAATAGTCTTCAAAGGAATCCGAAATATCTGTTCTCAGATTCCACAGAAATAAGGCTAGCAAAGAGATCCACGAAATACAGATGTAAATATGTGAGAGGAATTAACGGAACACTAAGCAGTTTCTAAGAAAGCTTCTTTCCAGATTTCATCTGAGGATATTTCCTTTTTCACCATAGCCCTCCATGGGCTTCCAAATATCACTTTGCCAATTCCACAGAACTATCTTAGCGAAAGGCTTCTTGAAGGGAAAGCTGTAACTCTGCGCGATGATTTCAGAGACCACAAAGCAGTTTCCCAGAAAGCTTCTTTCTCTTTGTTATCGGATAATATTTCCTTTGGAACTATAGTCTTCAAAGGGATCCGAAATATCTGTTCTCAGACCACAGAAATATGGCTAGCAAAGAGATCCACGAAATACAGATATAACTCTGTGAGATGAATTAACAGAACACTAAGCAGTTTCTCAGAAAGCTTCTTTCCAGATTTCATCTGAGGATATTTCCTTTATCACCATAGCCCACTATGGCCTTCCAAATATCACTTTGCCAATTCCACAAGAACTGTCTTAGCGAAAGGCTTCTTGAGGGGAAAGCCGTAATTCTGTGAGATGATTTCAGAGAACACAAAGTAGTTTCTCCGAAAGCTTCTTTCTCTTTGTTATGGGAGGATATTTCCTTTGGCCCTATAGTCTTCAAAGGCATCCGAAATATCTGTTCTCAGATTCCACAGAAATAAGGCTAGCAAAGAGATCCCCGAAATACAGATGAAACTCTGTGAGATGAATTAACAAAACACTAAGCAGAATCTCAGAAAGCTTCCTTCCAGATTTCATCTGAGGATATTTCCTTTTTCACCATAGCCCTCTTTGGGCTTCCAAATATCACTTTGCCAATTCCACAAGAACTGTCTTAGCGAAAGGTTTCTTGAGTGGAAAGCTGTAACTCTGTGAGATGATTTCACAGAACACAAAGGAGTTTCTCAGAAATTTTCTTTCTCTTTGTTATCGGAGGATATTTCCTTTGGCCCAACAGTCTTCAAAGGGATCCGAAATATCTGTTCTCAGATTCCACAGAAATAAGGCTAGCAAAGAGATCCACGAAATACAGATGTAAATCTGTGAGAGGAATTAACGGAACACTAAGCAGTTTCTCAGAAAGCTTCTTTCCAGATTTCATCTGAGGATATTTCCTTTTTCACCATAGCCCTCTATGGGCTTCCAAATATCACTTTGCCAATTCCACATAACTGTCTTAGCGAAAGGCTTCTTGAGGGGAAAGATGTAACTCCGTGAGATGATTTCACAGAACACAAAGAAGTTTCTCAGAAATTTTCTTTCTCTTTGTTATCGGAGGATATTTCCTTTGGCAATATATTCTTTTACGGGATCCGAAATAACTATTCTCAGATTCAACAGAAATAAGGCTACAAAGCGATCCACGAAATACAGATGTAACTCTGTGAGATGAAATGACAGAACACTAAGCAGTTTCTGAGAAAGCTTCTTTCTCTTTGTTATCAGAGGATATTTCTTTGGCCCTATAGTCTTCAAAGGAATCCGAAATATCTGTTCTCAGATTCCACAGAAATAAGGCTAGCAAGGATATCCACGAAATACAGATGTAACTCTGTGAGATGAATTAACAGAACACTAAGCAGTTTCTCAGAAAGCTTCTTTCCATATTTCATCTGAGGATATTTCCTTTTTCACCATAGCCCTCTATGGGCTTCCAAATATCACTTTGCCAATTCCACAACAATTATCTCACCGAAAGGCTTTTTTAGGGGAAAGCTGTAACTCAGTTTGATGATTTCACCGAACACAAAGACTTTTCTCAGAAAGCTTCTTTCTCTTTTTTATCGGAGGATATTTCCTTTGGCCCTATAGTCTTCTAAGGGATCCGAAATAACTGTTCTCAGATTCCACAGAAATAAGGCTAGCAAGGAGATCCACGAAATACAGATGTAACTCTGTGAGATGGATTAACAGAACACTAAGCAGTTTCTCAGAAAGCTTCTTTCCAGATTTCATCTGAGGATATATCCTTTTTCACCATAGCCCTCTAAGGGCTTCCAAATACCACTTTGCCAATTCCACAAGAACTGCTTTAGCGAAAGGCTTCTTGAGAGGAAAGCTGTAACTCTGTGAGATGATTTCACAGAACACAAAGAAGTTTCTCAGAAAGCTTCTTTCTCTTTGTTATCGGAGGATATTTCCTTGGCCCTATAGTCTTCAAAGAGATCCGAAATATCTGTTCTCAGATTCCACAGAAATAAGGCTAGCAAAGAGATACACGAAATACAGATGTAAATCTGTGAGAGGAATTAACGGAACACTAAGCAGTTTTCAGAAAGCTTCTTTCCAGATTTCATTTGAGGATATTTCCTTTTTCACCATAGCCCTTTATGGGCTTCAAAATATCACTTTGCCAATTCCACAGAAGTGTCTTAGCGAAAGGCTTCTTGAGGGGAAAGATGTAACTCTGCGAGATGTGTTCACAGAACACAAAGCAGTTTCCCAGAAAGCTTCTTTCTCTTTGTTATCGGAGGATATTTCCTTTGGCCCTATAGTCTTCAAAGGGATCCCAAATATCTGTTCTCAGATTCCACAGAAATAAGGCTAGCAAAGAGATCCACGAAATACAGATGTAACTCTGTGAGATGAATTAACAGAACACTAAGCAGTTTCTCAGAAAACTTCTTTCCAGATTTCATCTGAGGATATTTCCTTTTTAAACATAGCCCTCTAAGGGCTTCCAAATATCACTTTGCCAATTCCACAACAACTGTCTTAGCGAAAGTCTTCTTGAGGGGAAAGCTGTAACTCTGTGAGATGATTGCACAGAACACAAAGAACTTTCTCAGAAAGCTTCTTTCTCTTTGTAATCAGAGGATATTTAATTTGGCCCTATAGTCTTCTAAGGGATCGGAAATATCTGTTCTCATATTACACAAAAATAAGGCTAGCAAAGAGCTCCACGAAATACAGATGTATCTCTGTGAGATGAATTAGCAGAACACTAAGCAGTTTCTCAGAAAGCTTCTTTCCAGATTTCATCTGAGGATATTTCCTTTTTCACCATAGCTCCGTATGGGCTTCAAAATATCACTTTCCCAATTCCACAAGAACTGTCTTAGTGAAAGGCTTCTTGAGGGGAAAGCTGTAACTCTGTGAGATGATTACACAGAATACAAAGAAGTTTCTCAGAAAGCTTCCTTCCCTTTGTAATCGGAGGATATTTACTTTGGCCCTATAGTCTTCTAAGGGATCCGAAATATCTGTTCTCAGATTCCACAGAAATAAGGCTAGCAAAGAGATCCACGAAATACAGATGTAACTCTGGGAGATGAATTAACAGAACACTAAGCAGTTTCTGAGAAATCTTCTTTGCAGATTTCATCTGAGGATATTTCCTTTTTCACCATAGCCCTCTATGACCTTCCAAATATCACTTTGCCAATTCCACAAGAACTGTCTTAGCGAAAGGCTTCTTGAGGGGAAAGCCGTAATTCTGTGAGATGATTTCACAGAACACAAAGTAGTTTCTCCGAAAGCTTATATCTCTTTGTTATGGGAGGATATTTCCTTTGGCCCTATAGTCTTCAAAGGGATCCGAAATATCTGTTTTCAGATTCCACAGAAATAAGGCTAGCAAAGAGATCCACGAAATACAGATGTAACTCTGTGAGAGGAATTAACAGAACACTAAGCAGTATCTCAGAAATTTTCTTTCCAGATTTCATCTGAGGATATTTCCTTTTTCACCATAGCCCTCTATGGGCTTCCAGATATCACTTTGCCAATACCACAAGAAGTGTCTCACCGAAAGGCTTCTTGAGGGGAAAGCTGTAACTCTGTGAGATGATTTCACAGAACACAAAGAAGATTCTCAGAAAGCTTCTTTCTCTTTGTTATCGGAAGATATTTCCTTTGGCCCAGTAGTCTTCAAAGGAATCCGAAATATCTGTTCTCAGATTCCACAGAAATAAGGCTAGCAAAGAGATCCACGAAATACAGATGTAAATATGTGAGAGGAATTAACGGAACACTAAGCAGTTTCTAAGAAAGCTTCTTTCCAGATTTCATCTGAGGATATTTCCTTTTTCACCATAGCCCTCCATGGGCTTCCAAATATCACTTTGCCAATTCCACAGAACTATCTTAGCGAAAGGCTTCTTGAAGGGAAAGCTGTAACTCTGCGCGATGATTTCACAGACCACAAAGCAGTTTCCCAGAAAGCTTCTTTCTCTTTGTTATCGGATAATATTTCCTTTGGAACTATAGTCTTCAAAGGGATCCGAAATATCTGTTCTCAGACCACAGAAATATGCCTAGCAAAGAGATCCACGAAATACAGATATAACTCTGTGAGATGAATTAACAGAACACTAAGCAGTTTCTCAGAAAGCTTCTTTCCAGATTTCATCTGAGGATATTTCCTTTATCACCATAGCCCACTATGGCCTTCCAAATATCACTTTGCCAATTCCACAAGAACTGTCTTAGCGAAAGGCTTCTTGAGGGGAAAGCCGTAATTCTGTGAGATGATTTCAGAGAACACAAAGTAGTTTCTCCGAAAGCTTCTTTCTCTTTGTTATGGGAGGATATTTCCTTTGGCCCTATAGTCTTCAAAGGCATCCGAAATATCTGTTCTAAGATTCCACAGAAATAAGGCTAGCAAAGAGATCCCCGAAATACAGATGTAACTCTGTGAGATGAATTAACAAAACACTAAGCAGAATCTCAGAAAGCTTCCTTCCAGATTTCATCTGAGGATATTTCCTTTTTCACCATAGCCCTCTATGGGCTTCCAAATATCACTTTGCCAATTCCACAAGAACTGTCTTAGCGAAAGGTTTCTTGAGTGGAAAGCTGTAACTCTGTGAGATGATTTCACAGAACACAAAGGAGTTTCTCAGAAATTTTCTTTCTCTTTGTTATCGGAGGATATTTCCTTTGGCCCAACAGTCTTCAAAGGGATCCGAAATATCTGTTCTCAGATTCCACAGAAATAAGGCTAGCAAAGAGATCCACGAAATACAGATGTAAATCTGTGAGAGGAATTAACGGAACACTAAGCAGTTTCTCAGAAAGCTTCTTTCCAGATTTCATCTGAGGATATTTCCTTTTTCACCATAGCCCTCTATGGGCTTCCAAATATCACTTTGCCAATTCCACATAACTGTCTTAGCGAAAGGCTTCTTGAGAGGAAAGATGTAACTCCGTGAGATGATTTCACAGAACACAAAGAAGTTTCTCAGAAATTTTCTTTCTCTTTGTTATCGGAGGATATTTCCTTTGGCAATATATTCTTTTACGGGATCCGAAATAACTATTCTCAGATTCAACAGAAATAAGGCTACAAAGCGATCCACGAAATACAGATGTAACTCTGTGAGATGAAATGACAGAACACTAAGCAGTTTCTGAGAAAGCTTCTTTCTCTTTGTTATCGGAGGATATTTCTTTGGCCCTATAGTCTTCAAAGGAATCCGAAATATCTGTTCTCAGATTCCACAGAAATAAGGCTAGCAAGGATATCCACGAAATACAGATGTAACTCTGTGAGATGAATTAACAGAACACTAAGCAGTTTCTCAGAAAGCTTCTTTCCATATTTCATCTGAGGATATTTCCTTTTTCACCATAGCCCTCTATGGGCTTCTAAATATCACTTTGCCAATTCCACAAGAACTGTCTTATCGAAAGGTTTCTTGAGGGGAAAGCTGTAACTCTGTGAGATGATTTCACAGAACACAAAGAACTTTCTCAGAAAGCTTCTTTCTCTTTCTAATCGGAGGATATTTCCTTTGGCCCTATAGTCTTCTGAGGGATCCGAAATATCTGTTCTCAGATTCCACAGAAATAAGGCTAGCAAAGAGATCCACGAAATACAGATGTATCTCTGTGAGATGAATTAACAGAACACTAAGCAGTTTCTCAGAAAGCTTCTTTCAAGATTTCATCTGAGGATATTTCCTTTTTCACCATAGCCCTCTATGGGCTTCCAAATATCACTTTGCCAATTCCACAAGAAGTGTCTTAGCGAAAGGTTTCTTGAGAGGAAAGCTGTAACTCTGTGAGATGATTTCACAGAACAGAAAGAAGTTTCTCAGAAATTTTCTTTCTCTTTGTTATCGGAGGATATTTCCTTTGGCCCGATAGTCTTAAATTGGATCCGAAATATCTGTTCTCAGATTCCACAGAAATAAGGCTAGCAAAGAGATCCACGAAATACAGATGTAAATCTGTGAGAGGAATTAACGGAACACTAAGCAGTTTTTCAGAAAGCTTCTTTCCAGATTTCATCTGAGGATACTTCCTTTTTCACCATAGCCTTCTATGGGCTTCCAAATATCACTTTGCCAATTCCACAGAACTGTCTTAGCGAAAGGCTTCTTGAGGGGAAAGCTGTAACTCTGTGAGATGATTTCACAGAACACAAAGAAGTTTTTGTGAAAGCTTCTTTCTCTTTGTTATCGGAGGATATTTCCTTTGGCCCTATAGTCTTCAAAGGGATCCGAAATATCTGTTCTCAGATTCCACAAAAATAAGGCTAGCAAAGAGATCCACGAAATACAGATGTAAATGTGTGAGAGGAATTAACGGAACACTAAGCAGTTTCTCAGAAAGCTTCTTTCCAGATTTCATCGGAGGATATTTCCTTTTTCACCAGAGCCCTCTATGGGATTCCAAATATCACTTTGCCAATTCCACAAGAACTGTCTTAGAGAAAGGCTTCTTGAGGGGAAAGCTGTAACTCTGTGAGATGATTTCACAGAACACAAAGAAGTTTCTCAGAGAGCTTCTTTCTCTTTGTTATCGGAGGATATTTCCTTTGGCCCTATAGTCTTGTAAGGGATCGGAAATATCTGTTCTCAGATGCCACAGAAATAAGGCTAGCAAAGAGATCCACGAAATACAGATGTATCTCTGTGAGATGAATTAGCAGAACACTAAGCAGTTTCTCAGAAAGCTTCTTTCCAGATTTCATCTGAGGATATTTCCTTTTTCTCCATAGCCCTCTATGGCCTTCCAAATATCACTTTGCCAATTCCACAAGAACTGTCTTAGCGAAAGGCTTCTTGAGGGGAAAGCCGTAACTCTGTGAGATGATTTCACAGTACACAAAGAAGTTTCTCAGAAAGCTTCTTTCTCTTTGTTATCGGAGGATATTTCCTTTGGCCCTATAGTCTTCAAAGGGATCCGAAATATCTGTTCTCAGATTCCACAGAAATAAGGCTAGCAAAGAGATCCACGAAATACAGATGTAACTCTGTGAGATGAATTAACAGAACTCTAAGCAGTTTCTCAGAAAGCTTCTTTCCAGATTTCATCTGAGGATATTTCCTTTTTCACCATAGCCCTCTATGGGCTTCCAAATATCACTTTGCCAATTCCACAAGAACTGTCTTATAGAAAGGTTTCTTGACGGGAAAGCTGTAACTCTGTGAGATGATTTCACAGAACACAAAGAAGTTTCTCAGAAAGCTTCTTTCCGTTTGTTATCGGAGGATATTTCCTTTGGCCCTATAGTCTTCTAAGGGATCCGAAATATCTGTTCTCAGATTCCACAGAAATAAGGCTAGCAAAGAGATCCACGAAATACAGATGTAACTCTGTGAGATGTATTAACAGAACACTAAGCAGTTTCTCAGAAAGCTTCTTTCCAGATTTCATCTGAGGATATTTCCTTTTTCACCATAGCCCTCCATGAGCTTCCAAATATCACTTTTCCAATTCCACAAGAAGTGTCTTAGCGAAAGGTTTCTTGAGTGGAAAGCTGTAACTCTGTGAGATGATTTCACAGAACACCAAGAAGTTTCTCCGAAAGCTTCTTTCTCTTTGTTATCGGAGGATATTTCCTTTGGCCCTATAGTCTTCAAAGGGATCTGAAATATCTGTTCTCAGATTCCACAGAAATAAGGCTAGCAAAGAGATCCACGAAATACAGATGTAACTCTGTGAGTTGAATTAACAGAACACTGAGCGGTTTCTCAGATAGCTTCTTTTCAGATTTCATCTGAGGATATTTCCTTTTTCACCATAGCCCTCTATGGGCTTCCAAATATCACTTTGCCAATACCACAAGAACTGTCTTAGCGAAAGGCTTCTTGAAGGGAAAGCTGTAACTCTGTGAGATGATTTCACAGAATACAAACAAGTTTCTCAGAAAGCTTCTTTCTCTTTGTTATCGGAGGATATTTCCTTTGGCCCTGTAGTCTTCAAAGGGATCCGAAATATCTGTTCTCAGATTCCACAGAAATAAGGCTAGCAAAGAGATCCACGAAATACAGATGTAACTCTGTGAGGTGAATTAATGGAATACTAAGCAGTTTCTCAGAAAGCTTCTTTCCAGATTTCATCTTAGGATATTTCCTTTTTCACCATAGCCCTCTATGGGCTTCCAAATATCACTTTTCCAATTCCACAAGAACTGTCTTAGCGAAAAGCTTCTTGAGGGGAAAGCTGTAACTCTGTGAGATGATTACGCAGAACACAAGGAAGTTTCAGTGAAAGCTTCTTTCTCTTTGTTATCGGAGGATATTTCCTTAGGCCCTATAGTCTTCTAAGGGATCCGAAATATCCGTTCTCATATTCCTCAGAAATAAGTCTAGGAAAGAGATCCACGAAATACAGATGTAACTCTGTGAGATGAATTAACAGAACACTAAGCAGTTTCTCAGAAAGCTTCTTCCCAGATTTCATCTGAGGATATTTCCTTTTTCACCATAGCCCTATATGGGCTTCCAAATATCTCTTTTCCAATTCCACAAGCACTGTCTTAGCGAAAGGCTTCTTGAGGAGAAAGCTGTAACTCTGTGAGATGATTTCACAGAACACAAAGCAGTATCTCAGAAAGCTTCTTTCTCTTTGTAATCGGAGGATATTTGCTTTGGCCCTATAGTCTTGTAAGGGATCCGAAATATCTGTTCTCAGATCCCACAGAAATAAGGCTAGCAAAGAGATCCACGAAATACAGATGTAACTCTGTGAGATGAATTAACAGAACACTAAGCAGTTTCTCAGAAAGCTTCTTTCCAGATTTCATCTGAGGATATTTCCTTTTTCACCGTAGCCCTCTATGGGCTTCCAAATATCACTTTGCCAATTCCACAAGAATTGTCTCACTGAAAGTCTTCTTTAGGGGAAAGCTGTAACTCTGTGAGATGATTTCACAGAACACAAAGAAGTTTCTCAGAAATTTTCTTTCTCTTTTTTATCGGAGGATATTTCCTTTGGCCCTATAGTCTTCAAAGGGATCCGAAATATCTGTTGTCAGATTCCACAGAAATAAGGCTAGCAAAGAGATCCACGAAATACAGATGTAACTCTGTGAGATGAATTAACAGAACACTAAGTAGTTTCTCAGAAAGCTTCTTTTCAGATTTCATCTGAGGATATTTCCTTTTTCACCATAGCCCTCTATGGGCTTCCAAATATCACTTTGCCAATTCCACAAGAACTATCTTAGCGAAAGACTTCTGGAGGGAAAGCTGTAACTCTGTGAGATGATTTCACAGAACACAAAGAAGTTTCTCAGAAAGCTTCTTTCTCTTTGTTATCGGAGGATATTTCCTTTGGCCCTATAGTCTTCAAAGGGATCCGAAATATCTGTTCTCAGATTCCACAGAAATAAGGCTAGCAAAGAGATCCACGAAATACAGATGTAAATCTGTGAGAGGAATTAACGGAACACTAAGCAGTTTCTCAGAAAGCTTCTTTCCAGATTTCATCGGAGGATATTTCCTTTTTCACCAGAGCCCTCTATGGGATTCCAAATATCACTTTGCCAATTCCACAAGAACTGTCTTAGAGAAAGGCTTCTTGAGGGGAAAGCCGTAATTCTGTGAGATGATTTCAGAGAACACAAAGTAGTTTCTCCGAAAGCTTCTTTCTCTTTGTTATGGGAGGATATTTCCTTTGGCCCTATAGTCTCAAAGGGATCCGAAATATCTGTTCTCAGATTCCACAGAAATAAGGCTAGCAAGGAGATCCACGAAATACAGATGTAACTCTGTGAGATGAATTAACAGAACACTAAGCAGTTTCTCAGAAAGCTTCTTTCCATATTTCATCTGAGAATATTTCCTTTTTCACCATAGCCCTCTATGGGCTTCCAAATATCACTTTGCCAATTCCACAAGAAGTGTCTTATCGAAAGGTATCTTGAGGGGAAAGCTGTAACTCTGTGAGATGATTTCACAGAACACAAAGAACTTTCTCAGAAAGCTTCTTTCTCTTTCTAATCGGAGGATATTTCCTTTGGCCCTATAGTCTTCTGAGGGATCCGAAATATCTGTTCTCAGATTCCACAGAAATAAGGCTAGCAAAGAGATCCACGAAATACAGATGTAACTCTGTGAGATGAATTAACAGAACACTAAGCAGTTTCTCAGAAAGCTTCTTTTCAGATTTCATCTGAGGATATTTACTTTTTCACCGTAGCCCTCTATGGGCTTCCAAATATCACTTTGCCAATTCCACAAGAACTATCATAGCGAAAGGCTTCTGGAGGGGAAAGCTGTTACTCTGTGAGATGATTTCACAGAACACAAAGAAGTTTCTCAGAAACCTTCTTTCTCTTTTTATCGGAGGATATTTCCTTTGGCCCAATAGTCTTCAAAGGGATTCGAAATATCTGTTTTCAGATTCCACAGAAATAAGGCTTGCAAAGGGATCCACGAAATACAGATGTAACTCTGTGAGATGAATAAACAAAACACTAAGCAGAATCTCAGAAAGCTTCTTTCCAGATTTCATCTGAGGATATTTCCTTTTTCACCATACCCCTCTTTGGGCTTCCAAATATCACTTTGCCAATTCCACAAGAAGTGTCTTAGCGAAAGTTTTCTTGAGTGGAATGCTGTAACTCTTTGAGATGATTTCACAGAACACAAAGAAGTTTCTCAGAAATTTTGTTTCTCTTTTTTATCGGAGGATATTTCCTTTGGCCCTATATTCTTTTAAGGGATCCGAAATATCTGTTCTCAGATTCCACAGAAATAAGGCTACAAAGTGATCCACGAAATACAGATGTAACTCTGTCAGATGAATTGACAGGACACTAAGCAGTTTCTGAGAAAGCTTCTTTCTCTTTGTTATTGGAGGATATTTCTTTGGCCCTATAGTCTTCAAAGGAATCCGAAATATCTGTTCTCAGATTCCACAGAAATAAGGCTAGCAAAGAGATCCACGAAATACAGATGTAACTCTCTGAGATGAATTAACAGAACACTAAGCAGTTTCTCAGAGCTTCTTTCCAGATTTCATGAGAGGATATTTCCTTTTTCACCATAGTCCTCTATGCGCTTCCAAATATCACTTTGCCAATTCCACAAGAACTGTCTTAGCGAAAGGCTTCTTGACGGGAAGGCTGTAACTCTCAAAGATGATTTCACAGAACACAAAGAAGTTTCTCAGAAAGCTTCTTTCTCTTTGATATAGTAGGATATTTCCTTTGGCCCTATTGTCTTCAAAGGGATCCGAAATATCTGTTCTCAGATTCCACAGAAATAAGGCTAGCAAAGAGATCCACGAACTACAGATGTAACTCTGTGAGATGAATTAAGAGAACACTAAGCAGTTTCTCAGAAAGCTTCTTTCCAGATTTCATCTGACGATATTTCCTTTTTCAGCATAGCCCTCTGTGGGCTTCCAAATATCACTTTGCCAATTCCACAAGCACTGTCTTAGCGAAAGTCTCCTGAAGGGGAAAGCTGTAACTCTATGAGATGATTTCACAGAACACAAAGAAGTTTCTCAGAAAGCTTCTTTCTCTTTGTTATCGGAGGATATTTCCTTTGGCCCTATAGTCTTCAAAGGGATCCGAAATATCTGTTCTCAGATTCCGCAGAAATAAGGCTAGCAAAGAGATCCACGAAATACAGATGTAACTCTGTGAGATGAATTAACAGAACACTAAGCAGTTTCTCAGAAAGCTTCTTTCTAGATTTCATCTGAGGATATTTCCTTTCTCACCATAGGCCTCTATGGGCTTCCAAATATCACTTTGCCAATTCCACAAGAACTGTCTTAGCGAAAGACTTCTTGAGGGGAAAGCTGTAACTCTGTGAGATGATTTCACAGAACACAAAGAAGTTTCTCAGAAACCTTCTTTCTCTTTGTTATCGGAGATTATTTAATTTGTCCCTATTGTCTTCAAAGGGATCCAAAATGTCTGTTCTCAGATTCCACAGAAATAAGGCTAGCAAAGATATCCACGAAATACAGATATAACTCTGTGAGATGAACTAACAGAACACTAAGCAGATTCTCAGAAAGCTTCTTTCCAGATTTCATCTGAGGATATTTCCTTTTTCACCATAGCCCACTATGGGCTTCCAAATATCACTTTGCCAATTCCACAAGAACTATCTTAGCGAAAGGCTTCTTGAGGGGAAAGCTGTAACTCTGTGAGATGATTTCACAGAACACAAAGAAGTTTCTCAGAAAGCTTCTTTCTCTTTGTTATCGGAGGATATTTCCTTTGGCCCTATAGTCTTCTAAGGGATCCGAAATATCTGTTCTCAGATTCCACAGAAATAAGGCTACCAAGGAGACCCATGAAATACAGATGTAACTCTGTGAGATGAATTAACAGAACACTAAGCAGTTTCTCAGAAAGCTTCTTTCCAGATTTCATCTGAGGATATTTCTTTTTTCACCATAGCCCTCTATGGGCTTCCAAATATCACTTTACTAATTTCACAAGAACTGTCTTAGTGAAAGGCTTCTTGAGGGGAAAGCTGTAACACCGTGAGATGATTTCACAGAACACAAAGAAGTTTCTCAGAAAGCTTCTTTCTCTTTGTTATCGGAGGATATTTCCTTTGGCCCTATAGTCTTCAAAGGGATTGGAAATATCTGTTCTCAGATTCCACAGAAATTAGGCTAGCAAAGAGATCCACGAAATACATATGTACTCTGTGAGATGAATTAACACAACACTAAAAGTTTCTCAGAAAGCTTCTTTCCAGATTTCATCTGAGGATATTTCCTTTTCCACCATAGCCCTCAAGGGCTTCCAAATATCACTTTGCCAATTCCACAAGAACTGTCTTAGCGAACGGCTTCTTGAAGGGAAAGCTGTAACTCTCAAAGATGATTTCACAGAACACAAAGAAGTTTCTCAGAAAGCTTCTTTCTCTTTGTTATCGGAGGATATTTCCTTTGGCCCTATAGTCTTCAAAGGGATCCGAAATATCTGTTCTCAGATTCCACAGAAATAAGGCTAGCAAAGAGATCCACGAAATACAGATGTAACTCTGTGAGATGAATTAACAGAACACTAAGAAGTTTCTCAGAAAGCTTCTTTACAGATTTCTTCTCAGGATATTTCCCTTTTCACCATAGCCCTCTATGGGCTTCCAAATATCACTTTGCGATTTCCACAAAAACTGTCTTGGCGAAAGGCTTCTTGAGGGGAAAGCTGTAACTCGGTGAGATGATTTCACAGAAGACAAAGAGGTTTCTCAGAAAGCTTCTTTCTCTTTGTTATCGGAGGATATTTCCTTTGGCCCTATATTCTTCAAAGGGATCCGAAATATCTGTTCTCAGATTCCACAGAATTAAAGCTAGCAAAGAGATCCACGAAATACAGATGTAACTCTGTGAGATGAATTAACAGAACACTAAGCAGTTTCTCAGAAAGCTTCTTTCCAGATTTCATCTGAGGATATTTCCTTTTTCACCATAGCCCTCTAAGGGCTTCCAAATATCACTTTGCCAATACCACAAAAACTGTCTTGGCGAAAGGCTTCTTGAGAGTAAAGCTGTAACTCTGTGAGATGATTTCACAGAACGCAAAGAAGTTTCTCAGAAAGCTTCTTTCTCTTTGTTTTGGGAGGATAATTCCTTTGGCCCTATAGTCTTCTAAGGGATCCGAAATATCTGTTCTCAGATTCCACAGAAATAAGGCTAGCAAAGAGATCCACGAAATACAGATGTAACTCTGTGAGATGAATTAACAGAACACTAGGCAGTTTCTCAGAAAGCTTCTTTCCATATTTCATCTGAGGATATTTCCTTTTTCACCATAGCCCTCTATGGGCTTCCAAATATCACTTTGCCAATTCCACAAAAACTGTCTTGGTGAAAGGCTTCTTGAGGGGAAAGCTGTAACTCTGTGAGATTATTTCACAGAACGCAAAGAAGTTTCTCAGAAAGCTTATTTCTCTTTGTTACCGGAGATTATTTCATTTGGCCCTACAGTCTTCAAAGGGATCCGAAATATCTGTTCTCAGATTCCACAGAAATAAGGCTAGCAAAGAGATCCACGAAATACAGATGTAACTCTATGAGATGAATTCACAGAACACTAAGCAGTTTCTCAGAAAGCTTCTTTCCATATTTCATCTGAGGATATTTCCTTTTTCACCATAGCCCTCTATGCGCTTCCAAATATCACTTTGCCAATTCCACAAGAACTGTCTTAGCGAAAGGCTTCTTGAGGGGAAAGCTGTAACTCTGTGAGATGATTTCACAGAATACAAAGAAGTTTCTCAGAAAGCTTCTTTCTCTTTGATATCGGAGGATATTTCCTTTGGCCCTATAGTCTTCTAGGGATCCGAAATATCTGTTCTCAGATTCCACAGAAATCAGGCTAGCAAAGAGATCCACGAAATACAGATGTAACTCGGTGAGATGAATGAACAGAACACTTAGCAGTTTCTCAGAAAGCTTCTTTCCAGATTTCATCCGGGGATTTTTCCTTTTTCAACACAGCCCTCTATGCGCTTCCAAATATCACTTTGCCAATTCCACAAGAACTGTCTTAGAGAAAGGCTTCTTGAGGGGAAAGCTGTTACTCTGTGAGACGATTTCACAGAACACAAAGAAGTTTCTCAGAGAGCTTCTTTCTCTTTGTTATCGGAGGATATGTCCTTTGGCCCTATATTCTTCTAAGGGATCCGAAATATCTGTTCTCAGATTCCACAGAAATAAGACTAGCAAAGACATCCATGAAATACAGATGTAACTCTTTGAGATGAATTATCGGAACATTAAGCAGTTTCTCAGAAAGCTTCTTTCCAGATTTCAACTGAGGATATTTAATTTTTCACCATAGCCCTCTATGGGCTTCGAAATATCACTTTGCCAATTCCACAAGAACTGTCTTAGCGAAAGGCTTCTTGAGGGGAAAGCTGTAACTCTGTGAGATGATTTCACAGAATACAAAGAAGTTTCTCAGAAAGCTTCTTTCTCTTTGTTATCTGAGATTATTTAATTTGGACCTATAGTCTTCAAAGGGATCCGAAATATCTGTTCTCAGATTCCACAGAATTAAGGCTAGCAAAGAGATCCACGAAATGCAGATGTAACTCTGTGAGATGAATTAACAGAACACTAAGCAGTTTCTCAGAAAGCTTCTTTCCAGATTTCATCGGGTGATATTTCCTTTTTCACCATAGCCCTCTATGGGCTTCCAAATATCACTTTGCCAATTCCACAAGAACTGTCTTAGCGAAAGGCTTCTTGAAGGGAAAGCTGTAACTCTGTGAGATGATTTCACAGAACACAAAGAAGTTTCTCAGAAATCTTCTTTCTCTTTGTTTTTTTTTTGTTTGTTTGTTTTGTTTTGTTTTTTTTTGTTTTTTTTTGTTTTTTTTTCAAAGCTATTTTTTTATTTTTATTTTTTTTATTTTTTTATTTTTTTAAATTTATTTATTATTATTATACTTTAAGTTGTAGGGTACATGTGCATAACGTGCAGGTTTGTTACATATGCAAACTTGTGCCATGTTGCTGTGCTGCACCCATCAACTCGTCATTTACATCAGATATAACTCCCAATGCAATCCCTCCCCCCTCCCCCCTCCCCATGATAGGCCCCGGTGTGTGATGTTCCCCTTCCTGAGTCCGAGTGATCTCATTGTTCAGTTCCCACCTATGAGTGAGAACATGCGGTGTTTGGTTTTCTGTTCTTGTGATAGTTTGCTAAGAATGATGGATTCCAGCTGCATCCAAGTCCCTACAAAGGACTCAAACTCATCCTTTTTTATGGCTGCATAGTATTCCATGGTGTATATGTGCCACATTTTCTTAATCCAATCTGTCACTGATGGACATTTGGGTTGATTCCAAGTCTTTGCTATTGTGAATAGTGCCGCAATAAACATACGTGTGCATGTGTCTTTATAGCAGCATAATTTATAATCCTTTGGGTATATACCCAGTAATGGGATGGCTGGGTCATGTGGTATATCTAGTTCTAGATCCTTGAGGAATCGCCATACTGTTTTCCATAATGGTTGAACTAGTTTACAATCCCACCAACAGTGTAAAAGTGTTCCTATTTCTCCACATCCTCTCCAGCACCTGTTGTTTCCTGACTTTTTAATGATTGCCATTCTAACTGGTGTGAGATGGTATCTCATTGTGGTTTTGATTTGCATTTCTCTGATGGCCAGTGATGATGAGCATTTTTTCATGTGTCTGTTGGCTGTATGAATGTCTTCTTTTGAGAAATGTCTGTTCATATACTTTGCCCACTTTTTGATGGGGTGGTTTGTTTTTTTCTTGTAAATTTGTTTGAGTTCTTTGTAGGTTCTGGATATTAGCCCTTTGTCAGATGAGTAGATTGCAAAAATTTTCTCCCATTCTGTAGGTTGCCTGTTCACTCTGATGGTAGTTTCTTTTGCTGTGCAGAAGCTCTTTAGTTTAATGAGATCCCATTTGTCAATTTTGGCTTTTGCTGCTGTTGCTTTTGGTGTTTTAGACATGAAGTCTTTGCCCATGCCTATGTCCTGAATGGTATTACCTAGGTTTTCCTCTAGGATTTTTATGGTATTAGGTCTAACATTTAAGTCTCTAACCCATCATGAATTAATTTTCGTATAAGGAGTAAGGAAAGGATCCAGTTTCAGCTTTGTACTTATGGCTAGCCAATTTTCCCAGCACCATTTATTAAATAGGGAATCCTTTCCCCATTTCTTGTTTCTCTCAGGTTTGTCAAAGATCAAATGGCTGTAGATGTGTGGTATTATTTCTGAGGACTCTGTTCTGTTCCATTGGTCTATATCTCTGTTTTGGTACCAGTACCATGCTGTTTTGGTTACTGTAGCCTTGTAGTATAGTTTGAAGTCAGGTAGCGTGATGCCTCCAGCTTTGTTCTTTTGACTTAGGATTGTCTTGGAGATGCGGGCTCTTTTTTGGTTCCATATGAACTTTAAAGCAGTTTTTTCCAATTCTGTGAAGAAACTCATTGGTAGCTTGATGGGGATGGCATTGAATCTATAAATTACTTTGGGCAGTATGGCCCTTTTCACGATATTGATTCTTCCTATCCATGAGCATGGTATGTTCTTCCATTTGTTTGTGTCCTCTTTGATTTCACTGAGCAGTGGTTTGTAGTTCTCCTTGAAGAGGTCCTTTACATCCCTTGTCAGTTGGATTCCTAGGTATTTGATTCTCTTTGAAGCAATTGTGAATGGAAGTTCATTCATGATTTGGCTCTCTGTTTGTCTGTTACTGGTGTATAAGAATGGTTGTGATTTTTGCACATTAATTTTGTATCCTGAGACTTTGCTGAAGTTGCTTATCAGCTTAAGGAGATTTTGGGCTGAGATGATGGGGTTTTCTAAATATACAATCATGTCATCTGCAAACAGGGACAATTTGACTTCTTCTTTTCCTAACTGAATACCCTTGATTTCTTTCTCTTGCCTAATTGCCCTAGCCAGAACTTCCAACACTATGTTGAATAGGAGTGGTGAGAGAGGGCATCCCTGTCTTGTGCCAGTTTTCAAAGGGAATTTTTCCAGTTTTTGCCCATTCAGTATGATATTGGCTGTGGGTTTGTCATAAATAGCTCTTATTATTTTGAGGTACGTTCCATCAGTACCGAATTTATTGAGCGTTTTTAGCATGAAGGGCTGTTGAATTTTGTCAAAAGCCTTTTCTGCATCTATTGAGATAATCATGTGGTTCTTGTCTTTGGTTCTGTTTATATGCTGGATTATGTTTATTGATTTGCGAATGTTGAACCAGCCTTGCATCCCAGGGATGAAGCCCACTTGATCATGGTGGATAAGCTTTTTGATGTGTTGCTGAATCCGGTTTGCCAGTATTTTATTGAGGATGTTTGCATCGATGTTCATCAGGGATATTGGTCTAAAATTCTCTTTTTTTGTTGTGTCTCTGCCAGGCTTTGGTATCAGGATGATGTTGGCCTCATAAAATGAGTTAGGGAGGATTCCCTCTTTTTCTATTGATTGGAATAGTTTCAGAAGGAATGGTACCAACTCCTCCTTGTACCTCTGGTAGAATTCAGCTGTGAATCCATCTGGTCCTGGACTTTTTTTGGTTGGTAGGCTATTAATTGTTGCCTCAATTTCAGAGCCTGCTATTGGTCTATTCAGGGATTCAACTTCTTCCTGGTTTAGTCTTGGAAGAGTGTAAGTGTCCAGGAAATTATCCATTTCTTCTAGATTTTCCAGTTTATTTGCGTAGAGGTGTTTATAGTATTCTCTGATGGTAGTTTGTATTTCTGTGGGGTCGGTGGTGATATCCCCTTTATCATTTTTAATTGCGTCGATTTGATTCTTCTCTCTTTTCTTCTTTATTAGTCTTGCTAGTGGTCTGTCAATTTTGTTGATCTTTTCAAAAAACCAACTCCTGGATTCATTGATTTTTTGGAGGGTTTTTTGTGTCTCTATCTCCTTCAGTTCTGCTCTGATCTTAGTTATTTCTTGCCTTCTGCTAGCTTTCGAATGTGTTTGTTCTTGCTTCTCTAGTTCTTTTAATTGCGATATTAGAGTGTCAATTTTAGATCTTTCCTGCTTTCTCTTGTGGGCATTTAGTGCTATAAATTTCCCTCTACACACTGCTTTAAATGTGTCCCAGAGATTCTGGTATGTTGTATCTTTGTTCTCATTGGTTTCAAAGAACATCTTTATTTCTGCCTTCATTTCGTTATGTACCCAGTAGTCATTCAGGAGCAGGTTGTTCAGTTTCCACGTAGTTGAGCGGTTTTGATTGAGTTTCTTAGTCCTGAGTTCTAGTTTTATTGCGCTGTTGTCTGAGAGACAGTTTGTTATAATTTCTGTTCTTGTACATTTGCTGAGGAGTGCTTTACTTGCAATTACGTGGTCAATTTTGGAGTAAGTATGATGTGGTGCTTGATTTGGGGTGGAGAGTTCTATAGATGTCTATTAGGTCTGCTTGCTGCAGAGATGAGTTCAATTCCTGGATATCCTTGTTAACTTTCTGTCTCGTTGATCTGTCTAATGTTGACAGTGGAGTGTTGAAGTCTCCCATTATTATTGTATGGGAGTCTAAGTCTCTTTGTAAGTCTCTAAGGACTTGCTTGATGAATCTGGGTGCTCCTGTATTGGGTGCATATATATTTAGGATAGTTAGCTCTTCCTGTTGAATTGATCCCTTTACCATTATGTAATGGCCTTCTTTGTCTCTTTTGATCTTTGATGGTTTAAAGTCTGTTTTATCAGAGACTAGTATTGCAACCCCGCTTTTTTTTGTTCTCCATTTGCTTGGTAAATCTTCCTCCATCCCTTTATTTTGAGCCTATGTATGTCTCTGCGTGTGAGATGGGTCTCCTGAATACAGCAGACTGATGGGTCTTGACTCTTTATCCAGTTTGCCAGTCTGTGTCTTTTAATTGGAGCATTTAGTCCATTTACATTTAAGGTTAATATTGTTATGTGTGAACTTGATCCTACCATTATGATATTAACTGGTTATTTTGCTCGTTAGTTGATGCAGTTTCTTCCTAGCCTCGATGGTCTTTACATTTTGGCATGTTTTTGCAATGGCTGGTACCGGTTGTTCCTTTCCATGTTTAGTGCTTCCTTCAGGGTCTCTTCTAAGGCAGGCCTAGTGGTGACAAAATCTCTAAGCATTTGCTTATCTGTAAAGGATTTTATTTCTCCTTCACTTATGAAACTTAGTTTGGCTGGATATGAAATTCTGGGTTTAAAATTCTTTTCTTTAAGAATGTTGAATATTGGCCCCCACTCTCTTCTGGCTTGGAGAGTTTCTGCTGAGAGATCTGCTGTTAGTCTGATGGGCTTCCCTTTGTGGGTAACCCGACCTTTCTCTCTGGCTGCCCTTAAGATTTTTCCTTCATTTCAACTTTGGTGAATCTGGCAATTATGTGTCTTGGAGTTGCTCTTCTCGAGGAGTATCTTTGTGGCGTTCTCTGTATTTCCTGGATTTGAATGTTGGCCTGCCCTACTAGGTTGGGGAAGTTCTCCTGGATGATATCCTGAAGAGTGTTTTCCAACTTGGTTCCATTTTCCCCCTCACTTTCAGGCACCCCAATCAGACGCAGATTTGGTCTTTTTACATAATCCCATACTTCTTGCAGGCTTTGTTCATTTCTTTTTCTTCTTTTTTCTTTTGGTTTCTCTTCTCGCTTCATTTCATTCATTTGATCCTCCATCGCTGATACTCTTTCTTCCAGTTGATCGAGTCGGTTACTGAAGCTTGTGCATTTGTCACGTATTTCTCGTGTCATGGTTTTCATCTCTTTCATTTCGTTTAGGACCTTCTCTGCATTAATTACTCTAGCCATCAATTCTTCCACTTTTTTTTCAAGATTTTTAGTTTCTTTGCGCTGGGTACGTAATTCCTCCTTTAGCTCTGAGAAATTTGATGGACTGAAGCCTTCTTCTCTCATCTCGTCAAAGTCATTCTCCGTCCAGCTTTGATCTGTTGCTGGCGATGAGCTGCGCTCCTTTGCCGGGGGAGATGCGCTCTTATTTTTTGAATTTCCAGCTTTTCTGCCCTGCTTTTTCCCCATCTTTGTGGTTTTATCTGCCTCTGGTCTTTGATGATGGTGATGTACTGATGGGGTTTTGGTGTAGGTGTCCTTCCTGTTTGATAGTTTTCCTTCTAACAGTCAGGACCCTCAGCTGTAGGTCTGTTGGAGATTGCTTGAGGTCCACTCCAGACCCTGTTTGCCTGGGTATCAGCAGCAGAGGCTGCAGAAGATAGAATATTTCTGAACAGCGAGTGTACCTGTCTGATTCTTGCTTTGGAAGCTTCCTCTCAGGGGTGTACTCCTCCCTGTGAGGTGTGGGGTGTCAGACTGCCCCTAGTGGGGGATGTCTCCCAGTTAGGCTACTCAGGGGTCAGGGACCCACTTGAGCAGGGAGTCTGCCCCTTCTCAGATCTCAACCTCCGTGTTGGGAGATCCACTGCTCTCTTCAAAGCTGTCAGAGTCGTTTGCGTCTGCAGAGGTGTCTGCTGCGTTTGTTTAGTTTACTGTGCCCGGTCCCCAGAGGTGGAGTCTACAGAGACAGGCAGGTTTCCTTGAGCTGCTGTGAGCTCCACCCAGTTCAAGCTTCCCAGCAGCTTTGTTTACCTACTTAAGCCTCAGCAATGGCGGGCGCCCCTCCCCCAGCCTCACTGCTGCCTTGCCGGTAGATCACAGACTGCTGCGCTAGCAATGAGGGAGTCTCCGTGGATGTGGGACCCTCCTGGCCAGGTGTGGGATATGATCTCCTGGTGTGCCTGTTTGCTTAAAGCGCAGTATTGGGGTGGGAGTTACCCGATTTTCCAGGTGTTGTGTGTCTCAGTTCCCCTGGCTAGGAAAAGGAACTCCCTTCCCCCTTGCGCTTCCCAGGTGAGGCAATGCCTCGCCCTGCTTCAGCTCTCGCTGGTCGGGCTGCAGCAGCTGACCAGCACCGATCGCCCGGAACTCCCCAGTGAGATGAACCCAGTACCTCAGTTGAAAATGCAGAAATCACCGGTCTTCTGTGTCGCTCGCGCTGGGAGTTGGAGACTGGAGCTGCTCCTATTCGGCCATCTTGCTCACTTCTTTCTCTTTGTTATCGGAGATTATTTAATTTGGACCTATAGTCTTCAAAGGGATCCGAAATATCTGTTCACAGATTCCACAGAAATAAGGCTAGCAAAGAGATCCACGAAATACAGATGAAACTCTGTGAGATGAATTAACAGAACACTAAGCAGTTTCTCTGAACGCTTCTTTCCAGATTTCATCTGAGGATATTTCCTTTTTCACCATAGCCCTCTACGGGCTTCCAAATATCACTTTGCCAATTCCACAAGAACTGTCTTAGCGGAAGGCTTCTTGAGGGGAAAGCTGTAACTCTGTGAGATGATTTCACAGAACACAAAGAAGTTTCTCAGAAAGCTTCTTTCTCTTTGTTATCGGAGGATATGTCCTTTGGCCCTATAGTCTTCTAAGGGATCCGAAATATCTGTTCTCAGATTCCACAGAAATAAGACTAGCAAAGAGATCCACGAAATACAGATGTAACTCTGTGAGATGAATTAACGGAACACGAAGCAGTTTCTCAGAAAGCTTCTTTCCAGATTTCATCTGAGGATATTTAATTTTTCACCGTAGCCTTCTAGGGGCTTCCAAATATCACTTTGCCAATTCCACAAGAACTGTCTTAGCGAAAGGCTTCTTGAGGGGAAAGCTGTATCTCTGTGAGATGATTTCAAAGAACACAAAGAAGTTTCTAAGAAAGCTTCTTTCGCTTTGTTTTCGGAGATTATTTCCTTTTCCCCTATAGTCTTCAAAGGGATCCGAAATATCTGTTGTCAGATTCCACAGAAATAAGGCTAGCAAAGAGATCCATGAAACACAGATGTAACTCTGTGTGATGAATTGAGAGAACACTAAGCAGTATCTCAGAAAGCTTCTTTCCAGATTTCATCTGAGGATATTTCCTTTTACACCATAGCCCTCTATGGGCTTCCAAAAATCAGTTTGCCAATTCCACAAGAACTGTCTTAGCGAAAGGCTTCTTGAGGGGAAAGCTGTAACTCTGTGAGATGATTTCACAGAAAACAAAAAAGTTTCTCAGAAAGCTTCTTTCTCTTTGTTATCAGAGATTATTTCCTTTGGCCCTATAGTCTTCAAAGGGATCCGAAATGTCTGTTCTCAGATTCCACAGAAATAAGGCTAGCAAAGAGATCCACGAAATACAGATATTACTCTGTGAGATGAATTAACAGAACACTAAGCAGTTTCTCAGAAAGCTTCTTTACAGATTTCATCTGAGGATATTTCGTTTTTCACCATAGCCGTCTATGGACTTCCAAATATCACTTTGCCAATTCCACAAGAACTGTCTTAGCGAAAGGCTTCTTGAGGGGAAAGCTGTAAGTCTGTGAGACGATTTCACAGAACACAAAAAGTTTCTCAGAAAGCTTCTTTCTCATTGTTATCGGAGGATATTTCCTTTGTCCCTATATCTTCAAAGGGATCAGAAATAACTGTTCTCAGATTCCACAGAAATAAGGCTAGCAAAGAGATCCACGAAATACAGATGTAACTCTGTGAGATGAATTAAAAGAATACAAAGAAGTTTCTCAGAAAGTTTCTTTCCAGATTTCATCGGAGGATATTTCCTTTTTCACCATAGCCCTCTATGGGCTTCCAAATATCACTTTGCCAATTACACAAGAACTGTCTTAGCGAAAGGCTTCTTCAGGGGAAAGCTGTTACTCTGTGAGATGATTTCACAGAACACAAAGAAGTTTCTCAGAAAGCTTCTTTCTCTTTGTTATCGGAGGATATTTCCTTTGGCCCTATAGTCGTCAAAGGGATCCGGAATATCTGCTCTCAGATTCCACAGAAATAAGGCTAGCAAAGAGATCCACGAAATACAGATGTAACTCTGTGAGATGAACTCACAGAACACTAAGCAGTTTATCAGAAAGCTTCAATCCAGATTTCATCTGAGGATATTTCCTTTTTCACCATAGCCCACTATGGGCTTCCAAATATCACTTTGCCAATTCTACTAGAACTGTCTTAGCGAAAGGCTTCTTGAGGGGAAAGCTGTAACTCTGTGAGATGATTTCACAGAACATAAAGAAGTTTCTCAGAAAGCTTCTTTCTCTTTGTTATCGGAGGATATTTCCTTTGGCCCTATAGTCTTCAAAGGGATCCGAAATATCTGTTCTAAGATTCCACAGAAATAAGGCTAGCAAAGAGATCCACGAAATACAGATGTCACTCTGTGAGATGAATTAACAGAACACTAAGCAGTTTCTCAGAAAGCTTCTTTCCAGATTTCATCTGAGGATATTTCCTATTTCACTATAGCCCTCTATGGGCTTCCAAATATCACTTTGCCAGTACCACAAAAACTGTCTTGGCGAAAGGCTTCTTGAGGGGAAAGCTGTAACTCTGTGAGATGATTTCACAGACACAAAGAAGTTTCTCAGAAAGCTTCTTTCTCTTTGTTATCGGAGGATATTTCCTTTGTCCCTATAGTCTTCAAAGGGATCCGAAATATCTGTTCTCAGATTCCACAGAAATAAGGCTAGCAAAGAGATCCACGAAATACAGATGTAACTCTGTGCGATGAATTAATAGAACACTAAGCAGTTTCTCAGAAAGCTTCTTTCCAGATTTAATCGGAGGATATTTCTTTTTTCACCACGGCCTTCTATGCGCTTCCAAATATCACTTTGCCAATTACACAAGAACTGTCTTAGCGAAAGGCTTCTTGAGTGGAAAGCTGTTACTCTGTGAGATGATTTCACAGAACACAAAGAAGTTTCTCAGAAAGCTTCTTTCTCTTTGTTATGGGAGGATATTTCCTTTGGCCCTATTGTCCTCAAAGGGATCCGAAATATCTGTTCTCAGATTCCACAGAAATAAGGCTAGCAAAGAGATCCACGAAATACAGATGTAATTCTGTGAGAAGAATTGACAGAACCCTAAGCAGTATCTCAGAAAGCTTCTTTCCAGATTTCATCTGAGGATATTTCCTTTTTCACCATAGCCCTCTATGCGCTTCCAAGTATCACTTTGTGAATTCCACCAGAACTGTCTTAGCGAAAGGCTTCTTGAGGGGAAAGCTGTAACTCTGTGAGATGATTTCTCAGAAAACAAAGAAGTTTCTGAGAAAGCTTCTTTCTCTTTGTTATCAGAGATTATTTCCTTTGGCCCTATAGTCTTCAAAGGGATCCGAAATGTCTGTTCTCAGATTCCACAGAAATAAGGCTAGCAAAGAGATCCACGAAATACAGATAAAACTCTGTGAGATGAATTAACAGAACACTAAGCAGTTTCTCAGAAAGCTTCTTTCCAGATTTCATCTAGGATGTTTCGTTTTTCACCATAGTCGTCTATGGACTTCCAAATATCACTTTGCCAATTCCACAAGAACTGTCTTAGCGAAAGGCTTCTTGAGGGGAAAGCTGTAACTCTGTGAGACGATTTCACAGAACACAAAGAAGAATCTCAGAAAGCTCTTTCTCTTTGTTGTCGGAGGATATTGCCTTTGTCCCTATAGTCTTCAAAGGGATCCGAAATATCTGTTCTCAGATTCCACAGAAATAAGGCTAGCAAAGAGATCCACGAAATACAGGTGTAACTCTGTGAGATGAATTAATAGAACACTAAGCAGTTTCTCAGAAAGCTTCTTTCCAGATTTCATCGGAGGATATTTCTTTTTTAACCATAGCCCTCTACGCGCTTCCAAATATCACTTTGCCAATTACACAAGAACTGTCTTAGCGAAAGGCTTCTTGAGGGGAAAGCTGTTACTCTGTGAGATGATTTCACAGAACACAAAGAAGTTTCTCAGAAAGCTTCTTTCTCTTTGTTATCGGAGGATATTTCCTTTGGCCCTATTGTCTTCAAAGGGATCCGAAATATCTGTTCTCAGATTCCACAGAAATAAGGCTAGCAAAGAGATCCACGAAATACAGATGTAACTCTGTGAGATGAACTCACAGAACACTAAGCAGTTTATCAGAAAGCTTCTTTCCAGATTTAATCGGAGGATATTTCGTTTTTCAGCATAGCCCACTATGTCCTTCCAAATATCACTGTGCCAATTCTACAAGAACTGTCTTAGCGAAAGGCTTCTTGAGGGGAAAGCTGTAACTCTGTGAGATGATTTCAAAGAACACAAAGAAGTTCCTCAGAAAGCTTCTTTCTCTGTGTTATGGGAGTATATTTCCTTTGGCCCTATTGTCTTCAAAGGGATCCGAAATATCTGTTCTCAGATTCCACAGAAATAAGGCTAGCAAAGAGATCCACGAAATACAGATGTAACTCCGTGAGATGAATTGACAGAACACTAAGCAGTATCTCAGAAAGCTTCTTTCCAGATTTCATCTGAGGATATTTCCTTTTTCACCATAGCCCTCTAAGGGCTTCCAAGTATCACTTTGCCAATTCTACTAGAACTGTCTTAGCGAAAGGCTTCTTGAGGGGAAAGCTGTAACTCTGTGAGATGATTTCACAGAACATAAAGAAGTTTCTCAGAAAGCTTCTTTCTCTTTGTTATCGGAGGATATTTCCTTTGGCCCTATAGTCTTCAAAGGGATCCGAAATATCTGTTCTAAGATTCCACAGAAATAAGGCTAGCAAAGAGATCCACGAAATACAGATGTCACTCTGTGAGATGAATTAACAGAACACTAAGCAGTTTCTCAGAAAGCTTCTTTCCAGATTTCTTCTGAGGATATTTCCTATTTCACTATAGCCCTCTATGGCCTTCCAAATATCACTTTGCCAGTACCACAAAAACTGTCTTGGCGAAAGGCTTCTTGAGGGGAAAGCTGTAACTCTGTGAGATGATTTCACAGACACAAAGAAGTTTCTCAGAAAGCTTCTTTCTCTTTGTTATCGGAGGATATTTCCTTTGTCCCTATAGTCTTCAAAGGGATCCGAAATATCTGTTCTCAGATTCCACAGAAATAAGGCTAGCAAAGAGATCCACGAAATACAGATGTAACTCTGTGCGATGAATTAATAGAACACTAAGCAGTTTCTCAGAAAGCTTCTTTCCAGATTTAATCGGAGGATATTTCTTTTTTCACCACGGCCTTCTATGCGCTTACAAATATCACTTTGCCAATTACACAAGAACTGTCTTAGCGAAAGGCTTCTTGAGGGGAAAGCTGTTACTCTGTGAGATGATTTCACAGAACACAAAGAAGTTTCTCAGAAAGCTTCTTTCTCTTTGTTATGGGAGGATATTTCCTTTGGCCCTATTGTCCTCAAAGGGATCCGAAATATCTGTTCTCAGATTCCACAGAAATAAGGCTAGCAAAGAGATCCACGAAATACAGATGTAATTCTGTGAGAAGAATTGACAGAACCCTAAGCAGTATCTCAGAAAGCTTCTTTCCAGATTTCATCTGAGGATATTTCCTTTTTCACCATAGCCCTCTATGCGCTTCCAAGTATCACTTTGTGAATTCCACCAGAACTGTCTTAGCGAAAGGCTTCTTGAGGGGAAAGCTGTAACTCTGTGAGATGATTTCTCAGAAAACAAAGAAGTTTCTGAGAAAGCTTCTTTCTCTTTGTTATCAGAGATTATTTCCTTTGGCCCTATAGTCTTCAAAGGGATCCGAAATGTCTGTTCTCAGATTCCACAGAAATAAGGCTAGCAAAGAGATCCACGAAATACAGATAAAACTCTGTGAGATGAATTAACAGAACACTAAGCAGTTTCTCAGAAAGCTTCTTTCCAGATTTCATCTAGGATGTTTCGTTTTTCACCATAGTCGTCTATGGACTTCCAAATATCACTTTGCCAATTCCACAAGAACTGTCTTAGCGAAAGGCTTCTTGAGGGGAAAGCTGTAACTCTGTGAGACGATTTCACAGAACACAAAGAAGAATCTCAGAAAGCTCTTTCTCTTTGTTGTCGGAGGATATTGCCTTTGTCCCTATAGTCTTCAAAGGGATCCGAAATATCTGTTCTCAGATTCCACAGAAATAAGGCTAGCAAAGAGATCCACGAAATACAGGTGTAACTCTGTGAGATGAATTAATAGAACACTAAGCAGTTTCTCAGAAAGCTTCTTTCCAGATTTCATCGGAGGATATTTCTTTTTTAACCATAGCCCTCTACGCGCTTCCAAATATCACTTTGAAAATTACACAAGAACTGTCTTAGCGAAAGGCTTCTTGAGGGGAAAGCTGTTACTCTGTGAGATGATTTCACAGAACACAAAGAAGTTTCTCAAAGCTTCTTTCTCTTTGTTATCGGAGGATATTTCCTTTGGCCCTATTGTCTTCAAAGGGATCCGAAATATCTGTTCTCAGATTCCACAGAAATAAGGCTAGCAAAGAGATCCACGAAATACAGATGTAACTCTGTGAGATGAACTCACAGAACACTAAGCAGTTTATCAGAAAGCTTCTTTCCAGATTTAATCGGAGGATATTTCGTTTTTCAGCATAGCCCACTATGTCCTTCCAAATATCACTGTGCCAATTCTACAAGAACTGTCTTAGCGAAAGGCTTCTTGAGGGGAAAGCTGTAACTCTGTGAGATGATTTCAAAGAACACAAAGAAGTTCCTCAGAAAGCTTCTTTCTCTGTGTTATGGGAGGATATTTCCTTTGGCCCTATTGTCTTCAAAGGGATCCGAAATATCTGTTCTCAGATTCCACAGAAATAAGGCTAGCAAAGAGATCCACGAAATACAGATGTAACTCCGTGAGATGAATTGACAGAACACTAAGCAGTATCTCAGAAAGCTTCTTTCCAGATTTCATCTGAGGATATTTCCTTTTTCACCATAGCCCTCTAAGGGCTTCCAAGTATCACTTTGCGAATTCCACCAGAACTGTCTTAGCGAAAGGCTTCTTGAGGGGAAAGCTGTAACTCTGTGAGATGATTTCAAAGAACACAAAGAAGTTCCTCAAAAAGCTTCTTTCTCTTTGTTATGGGAGGATATTTCCTTTGGCCCTATTGTCTTCAAAGGGATCCGAAATATCTGTTCTCAGATTCCACAGAAATAAGGCTAGCAAAGAGATCCACGAAACACAGATGTAACTCTGTGAGATGAATTGACAGAACACTAAGCAGTATCTCAGAAAGTTTCTTTCCAGATTTCATCTGAGGATATTTCCTTTTTCACCATAGCCCTCTATGGGCTTCCAAGTATCACTTTGCGAATTCCACCAGAACTGTCTTAGCGAAAGGCTTCTTGAGGGGAATGATGTAACTCTGTGAGATAATTTCACAGAACACAAAGAAGTTTCTCAGAAAGCTTCTTTCTATTTGTTATGGGAGGATATTTCCTTTGGCCCTATTGTCTTCAATGGGATCCGAAATATCTGTTCTCAGATTCCACAGAAATAAGGCTAGCAAAGAGATCCACGAAAAACAGATATAACTCTGTGAGATGAATTAACAGAACACTAAGCAGTTTTTCAAAAAGCTTCCTTCCAGATTTCATCTGAGGATATTTCCTTTTTCACCATAGCTCTCTATGGGCTTCCAAATATCACTTTGACAATTCCACAAGAACTGTCTTAGCGAAAGGCTTCTTGAGGGGAAAGCTGTAACTCTGTGAGATGATTTCACAGAACACAAAGAAGTTTCTCAGAAAGCTTCTTTCTCTTTGTTATCGGAGGATATTTCCTTTGGCCCTATAGTCTTCAAAGAGTCTTGAAATATCTGTTCTCAGATTCCACAGAAATAAGGCTAACAAAGAGATTCACGAAATGCAGATGTAACTCTGTGAGATGAACTCACAGAACACTAAGCAGTTTATCAGAAAGCTTCTTTCCATATTTCATCTGAGGATATTTCCTTTTTCAGCATAGCCCACTATGGGCTTCCAAATATCACTTTGCCAATTCTAAAAGAACTGTCTTAGCGAAAGGCTTCTTGAGGGGAAAGCTGTAACTCTGTGAGATGATTTCAAAGAACACAAAGAAGTTCCTCAGAAAGCTTCTTTCTCTGTGTTATGGGAGGATATTTCCTTTGGCCCTATTGTCTTCAAAGGGATCCGAAATATCTGTTCTCAGATTCCACAGAAATAAGGCTAGCAAAGAGATCCACGAAATACAGATGTAACTCTCTGAGAAGAATTGCAGAACACTAAGCAGTATCTCAGAAAGATTCTTTCCAGATTTCATCTGAGGATATTTCCTTTTTCACCATAGCCCTCTATGGGCTTCCAAGTATCACTTTGCGAATTCCACCAGAACTGTCTTAGCGAAAGGCTTCTTGAGGGAAAAGCTGTAAATCTGTGAGATGACTTCACAGAAAACAAAGAAGTTTCTCAGAAAGCTTCTTTCTCTTTGTTATCGGAGGATATTTCCTTTGGCCCTATAGTCTTCAAAGGGATCAGAAATAACCGTTCTCAGATTCCACAGAAATAAGGCTAGCAAAGAGATCCACGAAATACAGATGTAACACTGTGAGATGAATTAACAGAACACAAAGCAGTTTCTCAGAAAGCTTCTTTCCAGATTTCATCTGAGGATATTTCCTTTTTCACCATAGCCCTCTATGGGCTTCCAAATTTCACTTTGCCAATTCCACAAGAACTGTCTTAGCGAAAAGCTTCTGGAGGGGAAGGCTGTAACTCTGTGAGATGATTTCACAGAACACAAAGAAGTTTCTCAGAAAGCTTCTTTCTCTTTGTTGTCGGAGGATATTGCCTTTGTCCCTATAGTATTCAAAGGGATCCGAAATATCTGTTCTCAGATTCCACAGAAATAAGGCTAGCAAAGAGATCCACGAAATACAGATGTAACTCTGTGAGATGAACTCACAGAACACTAAGCAGTTTATCAGAAAGCTTCTTTCCAGATTTCATCTGAGGATATTTCCTTTTTCAGCATAGCCCACTATGGGCTTCCAAATATCACTTTGCCAATTCTACAAGAACTGTCTTAGCGAAAGGCTTCTTGAGGGGAAAGCTGTAACTCTGTGAGATGATTTCAAAGAACACAAAGAAGTTCCTCAAAAACCTTCTTTCTCTTTGTTATCGGAGGATATTTCTTTTGGCCCTATAGTCTTCAAAGGGATCCGAAATATCTGTTCTCAGATTCCACAGAAATAAGGCTAGCAAAGAGATCCATGAAATACAGATGTAACTCTGTGAGATGAATTAAAGGAACAATAAGCAGTTTCTCAGAAAGCTTTTTTCCAGATTTCATCTGAGGATATTTCCTTTTCCACCATAGCCCTCTAGGGGCTTCCAAATATCACTTTGCCAATTCCACAAGAACTGTCTTAGCGAAAGGCTTCTTGAGGGGAAAGCTGTAACTCTGTGAGATGATTTCACAGAAACAAAGAGTTTCTCAGAAAGCTTCTTTCTCGTTGTTACCGGAGTATATATCCTTTGGCCCTATAGTCTTCAAAGGGATCCGAAACATCTGTTCTCATATTCCACAGAAATAAGGCTAGCAAAGAGATCCCCAAAATACAAATGAAACTCTGTGAGATGAATTAACTGAACACTGAGCAGTTTCTCAGAAAGCTTCTTTCCAGATTTCATCTGAGGATATTTTCTTTTTCACCATAGCCCTCTATGGGCTTCCACATATCACTTTGCCAATTCCCCAAGAACTGTCTTAGCGAAAGGCTTCTTGAGGGGAAAGCTGTAACTTTGTAAGATGATTTCACAGAACACAAAGAAGTTTCTCAGAAAGCTTCTTTCTCTTTGTTATCGGAGGATATTTCCTTTGGCCCTATAGTCTTCAAAGGGATCCGAAATATCTGTTCTCAGATACCACAGAAAGAAGGCTAGCAAAGAGATCCACGAAACACAGATGTAACTCCGTGAGATGAATTAACAGAACACTAAGCAGTTTCTCAGAAAGCTTATTTCCAGTTTTCATTTGAGGATATTTTCTTTTTCACCATAGCCCTCTATGAGTTTCCAAATATCACTTTGCCACTTCCACAAGTACTGTCTTAGCGAAATGCTTCTTGAGGGGAAAGTTGTAACTCTGTGAGATGATTTCACAGAATACAAAGAAGTTTCTCAGAAAGTTTCTTTCTCGTTGTTAACGGAGGATATTTCCTTTGGCCCTATAGTCTTCAAAGGGATCCAAAACATCTGTTCTCAGATTCCACAGAAATAAGGCTAGCAAACAGATCAACGAAATACAGATGTAACTCTGTGAGATGAATTAAGAGAACACTAAGCAGTTTCCCAGAAAGCTTCTTTCCAGATTTCACCTGAGGATATTTCCTTTTCCCCATAGTCCACTATGGGCTTCCAAATATCACTGTGCCATTTCCACAAGAACTATCTTAGCGAAAGGCTTCTTGAGGGGAAAGCTGTAACTCTGTGAGATGATTTCACAAAACACAAAGAAGTTTCTCAGAAAGCTTCTTTCTCTTTGTTATCGGAGGATATTTCCTTTGGCCTTATAGTCTTCAAATGGATCCGAAATATCTGTTCTCAGATTCCACAGAAAAAGGGCTAGAAAAGAGATCCACAAGATACAGATGTAACTCTATGAGATGAATTAACAGAACACTGAGCAGTTTCTCAGAAAGCTTCTTTCCAGATTTCATCTGAGGATATTTCCTTTTTCACCATAGCCCTCTAAGGGCTTCCAAATATCACTTTGCCAATTCCACAAGAACTGTCTTAGCGAAAGACTTCTTGAGGGGAACGCTCTCACTCTCTGAGATGATTTCACAGAACACAAAGAAGTTTCTCAGAAAGCTTCTTTCTCTCTGTTATCGGAGGATATTTCCTTTGGCCCTATAGTCTTCCAAGGGATCCGAAATATCTGTTCTCAGATTGCACAGAAAAAAGAATGGCAAAGAGATCCACGAAATACAGATGTAACTCTGTGAGATGAATTAAAAGAACACTGAGCACTTTCTCAGAAAGCTTCTTTCCAGATTTCATCTGAGGATATTTCCTTTTTCACCATAGCCCTCTATGGGCTTCCAAATATCACTTTGCCAATTCCACAACAACTGTCTTAGCAAAACGTTTCTTGAGGGGTAAGCTGTATCTCTGTGAGATGATTTCAAAGAACACAAAGAAGTTTCTCAGAAAGCTTCTTTCTCTTTGTTATGGGAGGATAATTCCTTTGGCCCTATAGTCTTCAAAGGGATCCGAAATATCTATTCTCAGATTCCACAGAAATAAGGCTAGCAAAGAGATCCACGAAATACTGATGTTACTCTGTGAGATGAATTAACAGAACACTAAGCAGTTTCTCAGAAAGCTTCTTTCCAGATTTCATCTAGGGATATTTCCTTTTTCACCACAGCCCTCTATGGGCTTCCATATATCACTTTGCCAACTCCACAAGAACTTCCTTATCGAAAGGCTTCTTGAGTGGAAAGCTGTATCTCTGTGAGATGGTTTCACAGAACACAAAGAAGTTTCTCAGAAAGCTTCTTTCTCTTTGTTATCGGAGGATATTTCCATTGGCCCTATAGTCTTCAAAGGGATCCGAAATATCTGTTCTCACATTCCACAGAAATAAGGCTAGCAAAGAGATCGACGAACTACAGATGTAACTCTGTGAGATGAATTAACAGAACACTGAGCAGTTTCTAAGAAAGCTTCTTTCCAGATATCTTCGGAGGATATTTCCTTTTTCACCATAGCCCTCTTTGGGCTTTCAAATATCACTTTGCCATTACCACAAGAACTGTCTTAGCGAAAGGCTTCTTGAGGGGAAAGCTGTAACTCTGTTAGATGATTTCACCGAACTCAAAGAAGTTTCTGAAAAAGCATCTTTCTCTTTGTTATCTGAGGATATTTCCTTTGGCCCTATAGTCTTCAAAGGGATCCGAAATATCTATTATCAGATTCCACAGAAATAAGGCTACCAAAGAGATCCACAAAATACAGATGTAACTCTGTGAGATGCATTAACAGAACACTATACAGTTTCTCAAAAAGCTTCTTTCTCTTTGTTATCGGAGGATAATTCCTTTGGCCCTATAGCCCTCAAAGGGATCCGAAATATCTGTTCTCAGATTCCACAGAAATAAGGCTAGCAAAGAGATCCTCGATATACACAAGTAACTCTGTGAGATGAATTAACAGAACACTAAGCAGTTTCTCAGAAAGCTTCTTTCCAGATTTCCTCTGCGGACATTTCCTTTTTCACCACAGCCCTCTATGGGCTTCCAAATATCACTTTGCCAATTCCACAACAACTGACTTAGCGAAAGGCTTCTTGAGGGTAAAGCTGTAACTCTGTGAGATGATTTCACAGAACACAAATAAGTTTCTCAGAAAGCATCTTTCTCATTTATATCGGAGGATATTTCCTTTGGCCCTGTAGTCTTCAAAGGGATCCGAAAGATCTGTTCTCAGATTCCACAGAAATAAGGCTAGCAAAGAGATCCACGAAATACAGATGTAACTGTGTGAGATGAATTAACAGAACACTAAGCATTTTCTGAGAAAGCTTCTTTCCAGATTTCATCTGAGGATATTTCCTTTTTCACCATAGCCCTCTAAGGGCTTCCAAATATCACTTTGCCAATTCCACAAAAACTTTCTTAGCGAAAGGCTTCTTGAGGGGAAAGCTGTAACTCTGTGAGACGATTTCACAGAACACAAAGAAGTTTCTCAGAAAGCTTCTTTTTCTTTGTTATCGGAAGATATTCCCTTTGCCCCCATATTCTTCTAAGGGATCCGAAATATCTGTTCTCAGATTTCACAGAAATGAGGCTAGCAAAGAGATCCACGAAATACACATGTAACTCTGTGAGATGAATAAACAGAACACTAAGCAGTTTCTCAGAAAGCTTCTTTCCAGATTTCATCTGAGGATAATTCCTTTTTCAACATGGCCCTCTATGCCTTTCCAAATATCACTTTGCCAATTCCACCAGAACTGTCTTAGTGAAAGACTTCTTGAGGGGAAAGCTGTAACTCTGTGAGATGATTTCACAGAACACAAAGGAGCTTCTCAGAAAGCTTCTTTCTCTATGTTATCGGAGGATATTTCCTTTGTCCCTATAGTCTTCAAAGGGATCCAAAATATCTGTTCTCAGATTCCACAGAAATAAGGCTAGCAAAGAGATCCACGAAATACAGATGTAATTCTGTGAGATGAATTAACAGAACACCAAGCAGTTTCTCAGAAATCTTCTTTCCAGATTTCATCTGAGGATATTTCCTTTTTACCATAGCCCTCTATGCGCTTCCAAATATCACTTTGCCAATTCCACAAGAACTGTCTTAGCGAAAGGCTTCTTGAAGGGAAAGTTGTAATTCTGTAAGATGATTTCACAGAACACAAAGAAGTTTCTCAGAAAGCTTCTTTCTCTTTGTTATCGGAGGATATTTCTTTTGGCCCTATAGTCTTCAAAGGGATCCGAAATATCTGTTCTCAGATTCCAGAGAAATAAGGCTAGAAAAGAAATCCACGAAATACAGATGGAACTCTGTGAGATGAATTAACAGAACACTAAGCAGTTTCTCAGAAAGCTTCTTTCCAGATTTCATCTGAGGATATTTCCTTTTTCACCATAGCCCCCTATGGGCCTCCATGTATCACTCTGCCAATTCCACAAGAACTGTCTTAGCGAAAGGCTTCTTGAGGGGAAAGCTGAAACTCTGTGAGATGATTTCACAGAACACAAAGAAGTTTCTCAGAAAGCTTCTTTCTCTTTGTTATCGGAGGATATTTCTATTGGCCCTATAGTCTTCAAAGGGATCCGAAATATCTGTTCTCAGATTCCACAGAAATAAGGCTAGCAAAGAGATCCACGAAATACAGATGTAACTCTCTGAGATGAATTAACAGAACACTAAGCAGTTTCTCAGAAAGCTTCTTTCCAGATTTCATCTGAGGATATTTCCTTTTTCACCATAGCCCTCTATGGGCTTCCAAATATCACTCTGCCAATTCCACAAGAACTGTCTTAGCGAAAGGCTTCTTTGAGGGGAAAGCTGTAACTCTGTGAGATGATTTCACAGAACACAAAGAAGTTTCTCAGAAAGCTTCTTTTTCTTTGTTATCGGAGGATATTTCCTTTGGCCCTATATTCTTCTAAGGGATCCGAAATATCTGTTCTCAGATTCCACAGAAATATGGCTAGCAAAGAGATACACGAAATACAGATGTAACTCTGTGAGGTGAATTAACAGAACACCAAGCATTTTCTGAGAAAGCTTCTTTCCAGCTTTCATCTGAGGATATTTCCTTTTTCACCATAGCCCTCTATGGGCTTCCAAATATCACTTTGCGAATTCCACAAGAACTGTCTTAGCGAAAGGCTTCTTGAGGGGAAAGCTGTAACTCTGTGAGATGATTTGACAGAACACAAAGAAGTTTCTCAGAAAGCTTCTTTCTCTTTGTTATCGGAGGATATTTCCTTTGGCCCTATAGTCTTCTAAGGGATCCGAAATATCTGTTCTCAGATTCCACAGAAATAAGGCTAGCAAAGAGATCCACGAAATACAGAAGTAACTCTGTGAGATGAATTAACGGAACACTAAGAGTTTCTCAGAAAGCTTCTTTCCAGATTACATCTGAGGATAGTTCCTTTTTCACCACAGCCCTCTATGGGCTTCCAAATATCACTTTGCCAATTCCACAAGAACTGTCTTAGCGAAAGGCTTCTTGTGGGTAAAGCTGTAACTCTGTGAGATGATTTCACAGAACACAAAGGAGTTTCTCAAAAAGCTTCTTTCTCTTTGTTATGAGAGGATAATTCCTTTGGCCCTATAGCCTTCAAATGGATCCGAAATATCTGTTCTCAGATTCCACAGAAATAAGGCTAGCAAAGAGATCCTCGATATACACAAGTAACTCTGTGAGATGAATTAACAGAACACTAAGCAGTTTCTCAGAAAGCTTCTTTCCAGATTTCCTCTGCGGACATTTCCTTTTTCACCACAGCCCTCTATGGGCTTCCAAATATCACTTTGGCAATTCCACAACAACTGTCTTAGCGAAAGGCTTCTTGAGGGGAAAGCTGTAACTCTGAGAGATGATTTCACAGAACACAAATAAGTTTCTCAGAAAGCATCTTTCTCATTTATATCGGAGGATATTTCCTTTGGCCCTGTAGTCTTCAAAGGGATCCGAAAGATCTGTTCTCAGATTCCACAGAAATAAGGCTAGCAAGGAGATCCACGAAATACAGATGTAACTGTGTGAGATGAATTAACAGAACACTAAGCATTTTCTGAGAAAGCTTCTTTCCAGCTTTCATCTGAGGATATTTCCTTTTTCACCATAGCCCTCTATGCGCTTCCAAATATCACTTTGCCAATTCCACAAGAACTGTCTTAGCGAAAGGCTCCTTGAGGGGAAAGCAGTAACTCTGTGAGATGATTTCACAGAACACAAAGAAGTTTCTCAGAAAGCTTCTTTCTCTTTGTTATCGGAGGATATTTCTTTTGGCCCTATAGTCTTCGAAGGAATCCGAAATATCTGTTCTCAGATTCCACAGAAATAAGGCTAGCAAAGAGATCTACGAAATACAGATGTAACTCTGTGAGATGATTTCACAGAACACAAGGAAATTTCTCAGAAAGCTTCATTCTCTTTGTTATCGGAGGATATTTCCTTTGGCCATATAGTCTTCAAAGGGATCCGAAATATCTGTTCTCAGATTCCGCAGAAATAAGGCTAGCAAAAAGATCTACGAAATTCATATGTAACTCTGTGAGATGAATTAACAGAACACTAAGCAGCATCTCAGAAAGCTTCTTTCCAGATTTCATCTGAGGATATTTCCTTTTTCATCATAGACCTCTATGCGCTTCCAAATATCACTTTGTGAATTCCACAAGAACTGTCTTAGCGAAAGGCTTCTTGAGGGGAAAGCTGTAACTTGGTGTGTTGGTTTCACAGAACAAAAAGAAGTTTCTCAGAAAGCTTCTTTGTCTTTGTTATCGGAGGATATTTCCTTTGGCCCTGTAGTCTTCAAATGGATCTGAAATATCTGTTCTCAGATTCCACAGAAATAAGGCTAGCAAAGAGATCCACGAAATACAGATGTAACTCTGTGAGATGAATTAACAGAACACTAAGCCGTTTCTCAGAAAGCTTCTTTCCAGATTTTATCTGAGGATATTTCCTTTTTCACCATAACCCTCTATAGGCTTCCAAATATCACTTTGCCAATTCGACAAGACCTGTCTTAGCAAAAGGCTTCTTGAAGGGAAAGCTATAACTCTGTGAGATGATTTCACGGAACACAAGGAAGTTTCTCAGAAAGCTTCATTCTCTTTGTTATCGGAGGATATTTCCTTTGGCCCTATAGTCTTCAAAGGGATCCGAAATATCTGTTCTCAGATTCCGCAGAAATGAGGCTAGCAAAGAGATCCGCGAAATTCATATGTAACTCTGTGAGATGAATTAACAGAACACTAAGCAGTTTCTCAGAAAGCTTCTTTCCAGATTTCATCTGAGGATATTTCCTTTTTCACCGTAGCCCTCTATGCGCTTCCAAATATCACTTTGCCAATTCCACAAGAACTGTCTTAGCGAAAGGCTTCTTGAGGGGAAAGCTGTAACTCTGTGAGATGATTTCACAGAACACAAAGAAGTTTCTCAGAAAGCTTTTTCTCTTTGTTATCGGAGGATATTTCCTTTGGCCCTATAGTCTTCTAAGGGATCCTAAAAATCTGTTCTCAGATTCCACAGAAATAAGGCTAGCAAAGAGATCCACGAAATACAGATGTAACTCTGTGAGATGATTTCACAGAACATAAGGAAGTTTCTCAGAAAGCTTCATTCTCTTTGTTATCGGGGGATATTTCCTTTGGCCATATAGTATTCAAAGGGATCCGAAATATCTGTTCTCAGATTCCGCAGAAATAAGGCTAGCAAAGAGATCTACGAAATTCATATGTAACTCTCTGAGATGAATTAACAGAACACTAAGCAGTTTCTCAGAAAGCTTCATTCCAGATTTCATATGAGGATATTTCCTTTTTGAACATAGACCACTATGCGCTTCCAAATATCACTTTGCGAATTCCACAAGAACTGTCTTAGCGAAAGGCTTCTTGAGGGGAAAGCTGTAACTCTGTGAGATGATTTCACAGAACACAAAGAAGTTTCTCAGAAAGCTTTTTCTCTTTGTTATCGGAGGATATTTCCTTTAGCCCTATAGTCTTCAAAGGGATCCGAAATATCTGTTCTCAGATTCCACAGAAATAAGGCTAGCAAAGAATTCCACGAAATACAGATGCATCTCTGTGAGATGAATTACCAGAACACTAAGAGTTTCTCAGAAAGCTTCTTTCCAGATATCATCTGAGGATATTTCCTTTTTCACCACAGCCCTCTATTGGATTCCAAATACCACTTTGCCAATTCGACAAGAACTGTCTTAGCGAAAGGCTTCTTGAGGGGAAAGCTGTAACTCTGTGAGATGATTACACAGAACACAAATAAATTTCTCAGAAAGTATCTTTCTGTTTGTTATCGGAGTATATTTCCTTTGGCCCTGTAGTCTTCAAAGGGATCCGAAATATCTGTTCTCAAATTCCACAGAAATAAGGCTAGCAAAGAGATCCACGAAATACAGATGTAACTCGGTGAGATGAATTAACAGAACACTAAGCAGTTTCTCAGAAAGCTTCTTTCCACATTTCATCTGAGGATATTTCCTTTTTCACCGTAGCCCTCTATGTGCTTCCAAATATCACTTAGCCAATTCCACAAGAACTGTCTTAACGAAAGGCTTCTTGAGGGGAAAGCTGTAACTCTGTCAGATGATTTCACAGAACACAAAGAAGTTTCTCAGAAAGCTTCATTCTCTTTGTTATCGGAGGATATTTCCTGTGGCCCTATAGTCTTCAAAGGGATCCGAAATATCTGTTCTCAGACTCCATAGAAAAAAGGCTGGCAAAGACATCCACGATATACAGATGTAAGTCGGTGAGATGAATTAACAGAACACTAAGCAGTTTCTCAGAAGGCTTCTTTCCAGATTTCATCTGAGGATATTTCCTTTTTCACCATAGCCCTCTATGCCTTTCCAAATATCACTTTGCCAATTCCACAAGAACTGTCTTAGCGACAGGCTTCTTGAGGGTAAAGCTGTAACTCTGTGAGATGATTTCAAAGAACAGAAAGAAGTATCTCAGAAAGCATCTTTCTCTTTGTTATCGGAGGATATTTCCTTTGGCCCTATAGTCTTCAAAGGGATCCGAAATATCTGTTCTCAGATTCCACAGAAATAAGGCTAGCAAAGATATCCAGGAAATACAGATGTAACTCTGTGAGATGAATGAAGAGAACACTAAGCAGTTTCTCAAAAGCTTCTTTCCAGATTTCATCTGAGGATCTTTCCTTTTTCACCTTAGCCCTGTGTGGGCTTCCAAATATCACTTTGCCAATTCCACAAGAACTGTCTTAGCGAAAGGCTTCTGGAGGCGAAAGCTGTAACTCTGTGAGATGATTTCACAGAACACAAAGAAGTTTCTCAGAAAGCTTCTTTCTCTTTGTTATCGGAGGATATTTCCTTTGGCCCTATAGTCTTCTAAGGGATCTGAAATATCTATTCTCAGATTCCACAGAAATAAGGCTAGCAAAGAATGCCACGAAATAGAGATGTAACTCTGTGAGATGAATTAACAGAACACTAAGAGTTTCTCAGAAAGCTTCTTTCCACATTTCGTCTGAGGATATTTCCTTTTTCACCGTTCCACTCTATGCGCTTCTAAATATCACTTAGCCAATTCCACAAGAACTGTCTTAACGAAAGGCTTCTTGAGGGGAAAGCTGTAACTCTGTCAGATGATTTCACAGAACACAAAGAAGTTTCTCAGAAAGCTTCATTCTCTTTGTTATCGGAGGATATTTCCTTTGGCCCTATAGTCTTCAAAGGGATCCGAAATATCTGTTCTCAGATTCCACAGAAATAAGGCTAGCAAAGAGATCCACGAAATACAGATGTAACTGTGTTAGATGAATTAACAGAACACTAAGCAGTTTCTCGAAAAGCTTCTTTCCAGATTTCATCTGAGGATAATTCCTTTTTCACCTTGGTCCTCTATGCCCTTCCAAATATCACTTTCCCAATACCACAAGATCTGTCTTAGCGAACGGCTTCTTGAGGGGAAAGCTGTAACTCTGTGAGAAGATTTCACAGAACACAAAGGAGTTTCTCAGAAAGCTTCTTTCTCTTTGTTATCGGAGGATATTTCCTTTGACCCTATAGTCTTCTAAGGGATCCGAAATATCTCTTCTCAGATTCCACAGAAATAAGGCTAGCAAAGAGATCCAAGAAATACAGACGTAACTCTGTGAGATGAATTAACAGAATACTAAGCAGTTTCTCAGAAAGCTTCTTTCCAGATTTCATCTGAGGATATTTCCTTTTTCACCATAGCCCTCCATGGGCTTCCAAATATCACTTTGCCAATTCCACAAGAACTGTCTTAGCGAAAGGCTTCTTGTGGGTAAAGCTGTAACTCTGTGAGATGATTTCACAGAATACAAAGGAGTTTCTCAAAAAGCTTCTTTCTCTTTGTTATCGAAGGATATTTCCTTTGGCCCTATAGTCTTCTAAGGGATCCGAAATATCTGTTCTCAGACTCCACAGAAAAAAGGCTAGCAAAGACATCCACGATATACAGATGTAACTCGGTGAGATGAATTAACAGAACACTAAGAAGTTTCTCAGAAGGCTTCTTTCTAGATTTCATCTGAGGATATTTCCTTTTTCACCATAGCCCTCTATGCCTTTCCAAATATCACTTTGCCAATTCCACAAGAACTGTCTTAGCGACAGGCTTCTTGAGGGGAAAGCTGTAACTCTGTGAGATGATTTCAAAGAACAGAAAGAAGTATCTCAGAAAGCATCTTTCTCTTTGTTATCGGAGGATATTTCCTTTGGCCCTATAGTCTTCAAAGGGATCCGAAATATCTGTTCTCTGATTCCACAGAAATAAGGCTAGCAAAGAGATCCAGGAAATACAGATGTAACTCTGTGAGATGAATGAAGAGAACACTAAGCAGTTTCTCAAAAGCTTCTTTCCAGATTTCATCTGAGGATCTTTCCTTTTTCACCTTAGCCCTGTATGGGCTTCCAAATATCACTTTGCCAATTCCACAAGAACTGTCTTAGCGAAAGGCTTCCTGAGGGGAAGGCTGTAACTCTGTGAGATGATTTCACAGAACACAAAGAAGTTTCTCAGAAAGCTTCTTTCTCTTTGTTATCGGAGTATATTTCCTTTGGCCCTATAGTCTTCTAAGGGATCCGAAATATCTGTTCCCAGATTCCACAGAAATAAGGCTAGCAAAGAGATCCACGAAATACAGATGTAACTCTGTGAGATGAATGAAGAGAACACTAAGCAGTTTCTCAGAAAGCATCTTTCCAGATTTCATCTGAGGATATTTCCTTTTTCACCATAGCCCTCTATGGGCTTCCAAATATTACTTCTCCAATTCCACAAGAACTGTCTTAGCGAAAGGCTTCTGGAGGCGAAAGCTGTAACTCTGTGAGATGATTTCACAGAACACAAAGAAGTTTCTCAGAAAGCTTCTTTCTCTTTGTTATCGGAGGATATTTCCTTTGGCCCTATAGTCTTCTAAGGGATCAGAAATATCTATTCTCAGATTCCACAGAAATAAGGCTAGCAAAGAATTCCACGAAATAGAGATGTAACTCTGTGAGATGAATTAACAGAACACTAAGAGTTTCTCAGAAAGCTTCTTTCCAGATTTCATCTGAGGATATTTCCTTTTTCACCACAGCCCTCTATGGGCTTCCAAATATCACTTTGCCAATTCCACAAGAACTGTCTTAGCGAAAAGCTTCTTGTGGGTAAAGCTGTAACTCTGTGAGATGATTTCACAAACACAAAGGAGTTTCTCAAAAAGATTCTTTCTCTTTGTTATCGGAGGATATTTCCTTTGGCCCTATAGACTTCAAAGGGATCTGAAATATCTGTTCTCAGACTCCACAGAAATAAGGCTAGCAAAGACATCCACGATATACAGATGTAACTCGGTGAGATGAATTAACAGAACACTAAGCAGTTTCTCAGAAAGCTTCTTTCCAGATTTCATCTGAGGATATTTACTTTTTCACCATAGCCCTCTATGCGCTTCCAAATATCACTTTGCCAATTCCACAAGAACTGTCTTAGCGAAAGGTTTCTTGAGGGGAAAGCTGTAACTCTGTCAGATGATTTCACAGAACACAAAGAAGTTTCTCAGAAAGCTACTTCCGCTTTGTTATCAGAGGATATTTCCTTTGGCCCTATAGTCTTCTAAGGGGTCCGAAATATCTGTTCTCAGATTCCACAGAAATAAGGCTAGCTAAGAGATCCACGAAATACAGATGTAACTCTGTGAGATGAATTAACAGAACACTAAGCAGTTTCTCAGAAAGCTTCTTTAGAGATTTCCTCTGCGGACATTTCCTTTTTCATCACAGCCCTCTATGGGCTTCCGAATATCACTTTGCCAATTCCACAACAACTGTCTTAGCGAAAGGCTTCTTGAGGGGAAAGCTGTAACTCTGTGAGACGATTTCACAGAACACAAATAAGTTTCTCAGAAAGCTTCTTTCTCTTTGTTATTGGAGGATATTTCCTTTGGCCCTATAGTCTTCTAAGGGATCCGAAATATCTGTTCTCAGATTTCACAGAAATAAGGCAAGCAAAGAGATCCACGAAATACAGATGTAACTCTGTGAGATGATTTAACATAACACTTAGCAGTTTCTCAGAAAGCTTCTTTCCAGATTTCATCTGAGGATATTTCCTTTTTCACCATAGCCCTCTATGGGCTTCCAAATATCACTTTGCCAATTCCACAAGAACTGTCTTAGAGAAAGGCTTCTTGAGTGGAAAGCTGTAACTCTATGAGATGATTTCACAGAACACAAAGAAGTTTCTCGGAAAGCTTCTTTCTCTTTGTTATCAGAGGATATTTCCTTTGGTTCTATTGTCTTCTAAGGGATCCGAAATATCTGTTCTCAGATTCCACAGATATAAGGCTAGCAAAGAGATACACGAAATACAGATGTAACTCTGTGAGATGAATTAACAGAACACTAAGCAGTTTCTCAGAAAGCTTCTTTCCAGATTTCATCTGAGGATATTTCCTTTTTCACCATAGCCCTCTATGTGCTTCCAAATATCACTTTGCCAATTCCAGAAGAACTGTCTTAGCGAAAGGATTTTTGAGGGGAAAGCTGTAACTCTGTGAGATGATTTCACAGAACACAAAGAACTTTCTCAGAAAGCTTCTTTCTCTTTGTTATCGGAGGATATTTCCTTTGGCCCTATATTCTTCTGAGGGATCCGAAATATCTTTCTCGGATTCCACAGTAATAAGGCTAGCCAAGAGATCCACAAAATACAGATGTAACACTCTGAAATGAATTAACAGAACACTAAGCAGTTTCTCAGAAAGCTGCTTTCCAGATTTCATCGGAGGATATTTCCTTTATCACCATAGCCCCCTATGGGCTTCCAAATATCACTTTGCCAATTCCACAAGAACCGTCTTAGCGAAAGGCTTCTTGAGGGAAAAACTATAACTCTGTAGATGATTTCACAGAACACAATAAGTTTCTCAGAAAGCTTCTTTCTCTTTGTTATCGGAGGATATTTCCTTTGGCCCTATAGTCTTCAAAGGGATCCGAAATATATGTTCTCAGATTCCACAGAAATAAGGCTAGCAAAGAGATCCACGAAATACCGATGTAACTCTGTCAGATGAATTAACATAACACTAAGCAGTTTCTCAGAAAGCATATTTCCAGATTTCATCTGAGGATATGTCCTTTTTCAACATAGCCCTCTATGGGCTTCCAAATATCACTTTGCCAATTCCACAAGAACTGTCTTAGAGAAAGGCTTCTGAGTGGAAAGCTGTAACTCTGTGAGATGACTTCACAGAACACAAAGAAGTTTCTCAGAAAGCTTCTTTCTGTTTGTTATCGGAGGATATTTCCTTTGGCCCTATAGTCTTCTAAGGGATCCGAAATATCTATTCTCAGATTCCACAGAAATAAGGCTAGCAAAGAATTCCACGAAATACAGATGTAACTCTGTGAGATGAATTAACAGAACACTAAGAGTTTCTCAGAAAGCTTCTTTCCAGATTTCATCTGAGGATATTTCCTTTTTCACCACAGCCCTCTATGGGCTTACAAATATCACTTTTCCAATTCCACAAGAACTGTCTTAGCGAAAGGCTTCTTGTGGGTAAAGCTGTAACTCTGTGAGATGATTTCACAAACACAAAGGAGTTTCTCAAAAAGCTTGTTTCTCTTTGTTATCGGAGGATATTTCCTTTGGCTCTATAGTCTTCAAAGGGATCCGAAATATCTGTTCTCAGATTCCATAGAAATAAGGCTAGCAAAGAGATCCACGAAATACAGATGTAACTCTGTGAGATGAATTAACAGAACACTAAGCAGTTTCTCAGAAAGCATCTGTCCAGATTTCATCTGAGGATATTTCCTTTTTCACCATTGCCCTCTAAGGCTTCCAAATATTACTTTGCCAATTCCACAAGAACTGTCTTAGCGAAAGGCTTCTGGAGGCGAAAGCTGTAACTCTGTGAGATGATTTCACAGAACACAAAGAAGTTTCTCAGAAAGTTTCTTTCTCTTTGTTATTGGAGGATATTTCCTTTGGTCCTATAGTCTTCTAATGGATCCGAAATATCTGTTCTCAGATTTCACAGAAATAAGGCAAGCAAAGAGATCCACGAAATACAGATGTAACTCTGTGAGATGATTTAACAGAACACTTAGCAGTTTCTCAGAAAGCTTCTTTCCAGATTTCATCTGAGGATATTTCCTTTTTCACCATAGCCCTCTATGGGTTTCCAAATATCACTTTGCCAGTTCCACCAGAACCGTCTTAGCGAAAGGCTTCTTGAGGGGAAAGCTGTAACTCTGTGAGATGATTTCACAGAACACAAATAAGTTTATCAGAAAGCATCTTTCTCTTTGTTATCGGAGGATATTTCCTTTGGCACTGTAGTCTTCAAAGGGATCCGAAATATCTGTTCTCAGATTCCACAGAAATAAGGCTAGCAAAGAGATCCAGGAAATACAGATGTAACTCTGTGAGATGAATTAACAGAAAAGTAAGCAGTTTCTCAGAAAGCTTCTATCCATATTTCATCTGAGGATCTTTCCTTTTTCACCGTAGCCCTCTATGGGCTTTCAAATATCACTTTGCCAATTCCACAAAAACTGTCTTAAGGAAAGGCTTATTGAGGGGAAAGCTGCAACTCTGTGAGACGATTTCACAGACAACAAAGAAGTTTCTCAGAAAGCTTCTTTCTCTTTGTTTTCGGAGGATATTTCCTTTGGCCCTATAGTCTTCTAAGGGATTCGAAATATCTGTTCTCAGATTCCACAGAAATAAGGCTAGCAAAGAGATCCACGAAATACAGATGTAACTGTGTGAGATGAATTAACAAAACACTTAGCAGTTTCTCAGAAAGCTTCTTTCCAGATTTCATCTGTGGATATTTTCTTTTTTACCAAGCCCTCTATGGGCTTCCAAATATCACTTTGCCAATTCCACAAGAACCGTCTTAGCCAAAGGCTTCTTGAGGGGAAAGCTATAACTCTGTGAGGTGATTTCACAGAATACAACAAGTTTCTCAGAAAGCTTCTTTCTCTTTGTTATCGGAGGATATTTCCTTTGGCCCTATAGTCTTCAAAGGGATCCGAAATATACGTTCACAGATTCAACAGAAATAAGGCTAGCAAAGAGATCCACGAAATACCGATATAACTCTGTCAGATGAATTAACAGAACACTAAGCAGTTTCTCAGAAAGCATCTTTCCAGATTTCATCTGAGGATATTTCCTTTTTCACCATAGCCCTCTGTGGGCTTCCAAATGTCACTTTCCCAAATCCACAAGAACTGTCTTAGCGAAAGGCTTCTTGAGGAGAAAGCTGTAACTCTGTGAGATGATTTCACAGAACACAAAGAAGTTTCTCAGAAAGCTTCTTTCTCTTTGTTATCGGAGGATATTTCCGTTGGCCCTATAGTCTTCTAAGGGATTCGAAATATCTGTTCTCAGATTCCACAGAAATAAGGCTAGCAAAGAGATCCACGAAATACAGATGTAACTGTGTGAGATGAATTAACAGAACACTTAGCAGTTTCTCAGAAAGCTTCTTTCCAGATTTCATCTGTGGATATTTTCTTTTTTACCATTGCCCTCTACGGGCTTCCAAATATCACTTTGCCAATTCCACAAGAACCGTCTTAGCGAAAGGCTTCTTGAGGGGAAAGCTTTAACTCTGTGAGATGATTTCACAGAACACAAGAAGTTTCTCAGAAAGCTTCTTTCTCTTTGTTTTCGGAGGATATTTCCTTTGGCCCTATAGTCTTCAAAGGGATCCGAAATATCTGTTCTCAGATACCACAGAAATAATGCTAGCAAAGAGATCCACGAAACACAGATGTAACTCTGTGAGATCAATTAAAAGAACACTAAGCAGTCTCTCAGAAAGCTTCTTTCCAGATTTCATCTGAGGATACTTCCATTTTCACCATAGCCTTCTATGGGCTTCCAAATATCACTTTGCCAATTCCACAAGAACTGTCTTAGCGAAAGGTTTCTTGAGGGGAAAGCTGTAACTCTGTGAGATGATTTCAGAGAACACAAAGAAGTTTCTCAGAAAGCTTCTTTCTCTTTGTTATCGGAGAATATTTCTTTGGCCCTATAGTCTTCTAAGGGATCCGAAATATCTGTTCTCAGACTTCACAGAAATAACGTTAGCAAAGAGATCCACGAAATACAGATGTAACTCTGTGAGGTGAATTGACAGAACACTAAGCAGTTTCTCAGAAAGCTTCTTTCCAGATTTCATCTGAGGATATTTCCTTTTTCACCATAGCCCTCTATGGGCTTCCAAATATCCCTTTGCCAATTCCACAAAAACTGTCTTGGCGAAAGGCTTCTTGAGGGGAAAGCTGTAACTCTGTGAGATGATTTCACATAACACAAAGAAGTTTCTCGGAAAGATTCTTTCTCTTTGTCATTGGAGGATATTTCCTTCGGAACTATAGTCCTCTGAGGGATCCGAAATATCTGTTCTCAGATTTCACAGAAATAAGTCGAGCAAAGAAATCCACGAAATACAGATGTAACTCTGTGAGATGAATTAACAGAACACTAAGCAGTTTCTCAGAAAGCTTCTTTCCAGATTTCATCGGAGGATATTTCCTTTTTCACCATAGCCCTCTATGGGCTTCCAAATAACACTTTGCCAATTCCACAAGAACTGTCTTAGCGAAAGGCTTCTTGAGGGAAAAGCTGTAACTCTGTGAGATGATTTCAGAGAACACAAAGAAGTTTTTCAGAAAGCATCTTTCTCTTTGTTATCGCAGAATATTTCCTTTGGCCCTATAGTCTTCAAAGGAATCTGAAATATCTGTTCACAGATTCCACAGAAATAAGGCTAGCAAAGAAATCCACGAAATACAGATGTAACTATGTGAGATGAATTAACAGAACACTAAGCAGTTTCTCAGAAAGCTTCTTTCCAGATTTCATCTTAGGATATTTCCTTTTTCACCATAGCCCTCTATGGGCTTCCAAATATCACTTTTCCAATTCCACAAGAACTGTCTTACTGAAAGGCTTCTTGTGGTTAAAGCTGTAACTCTGTGAGATGATTTCACAGAACACAAAGGAGTTTCTCAGAAAGCTTCTTTCTATTTGTTATCGGAGGATATTTCCTTTGGCCCTATAGTTTTCAGTGTGATCCGAAATATCTGTTCTCAGATTCCACAGAAGTAAGGCTAGCAAGGAGATCCACGAAATACAGATGTAACTCAGAGAGATGAATTAACAGAACACTAAGCAGTTTCTCAGAAAGCTTCTTTCCAGATTTCATCTGAGGATATTTCCTTTTTCACCATAGACCTCTATGCTCTTCCAAATATCACTTTGCCAATTCCACAACAATGTCTTAGCGAAAGGCTTCTTGAGGGGAAAGCTGTAACTCTGTGAGATGATTTCAAAGAACACAAAGAAGTTTCTAAGAATGCTTCTTTCTCTTTGTTTTCGGAGGATATTTCCTTTGGCCCTATAGTCTTCAAAGAGATCCGAAATATCTGTTCTCAGATACCAGAGAAATAACGCTAGCAAAGAGATCCACGAAATACAGATGTAACTCTGTGAGATGAATTAAAAGAACACTAAGCAGTCTCTCAGAAAGCTTCTTTCCAGATTTCATCTGAGGATATTTACATTTTCACCATAGCCCTCTAAGGGCTTCCAAATATCACTTTGCCAATTCCACAAGAACTGTCTTAGCGAAAGGCTTCTTGAGGGGAAAGGCGTAACTCTGTGAGATGCTTTCAGAGAACACTAAGATGTTTCTCAGAAAGCTTCTTTCTCTTTGTTATCGGAGGATATTTCCTTTGGCCCTATAGTCTTCTAAGGTATCCGAAATATCTGTTCTCAGATTTCACAGAAATAACGCTAGCTAAGAGATCCACGAAATACAGATGTAACTCTGTGAGATGAATTAACAGAACACTAAGCAGTTTCTCAGAAAGCTTCTTTCCAGATTTCTTCGGAGGATATTTCCTTTTCCACCATAGCCCTCTATGGGCTTCCAAATATCACTTTGCCAATTCCACAAGAACTGTCTTAGCGAAAGGCTTCTTGAGGGAAAAGCTGTAACTCTGTGAGATGATTTCACAGAACACAAAGAACTTTTTCAGAAAGCATCTTTCTCTTTGTTATCGCAGAATATTTCCTTTGGCCCTATAGTTTCAAAGGGATCTGAAATATCTCTTCTCAGATTCCACAGAAATAAGGCTAGCAAAGAAATCCAAGAAATACAGATGTAAGTATGTGAGATGAATTAACAGAACACTAAGCAGTTTCTCAGAAAGCTTCCTTCCAGATTTCATCTTAGGATATTTCCTTTTTCACAATAGCCCCCTATGGGCTTCCAAATATCACTTTGCCAATTCCACAAGAACTGTCTTAGCGAAAGGCTTCTTGTGGTTAACGCTGTAACTCTGTGAGATGATTTCACAGAACACAAAGGAGTTTCTCAGAAAGCTTCTTTCTCTTTGTTATCGGAGGATATTACCTTTGGCCCTATAGTCTTCTAAGGGGTCCGAAATATCTGTTCTCAGATTCCACAGAAATAAGGCTAGCAAAGAGATCCAATAAATACAGATGCAACTCGGTGAGATGAATTAACAGAACACTAAGCAGTTTCTGAAAAAGCTTCTTTCCAGATTTCTTCTAAGGATATTTCCTTATTCACCATAGGCCTCTATGGGCTTCCAAATATCACTTTGCCAATTCCACAACAACTGTCTTAGCGAAAGGCCTCTTGAGGGGAAAGCTGTAACTGTGTGAGATGATTTCACAGAACACAAAGAAGTTTCTCCGAAAGCATCTTTCTCTTTCTTATCGGAGGATATTTCCTTTGGCCGTATAGTCTTCAAAGGGATCCGAAATATCTGTTCTCAGATCCCACAGAAATAAGGCTAGCAAAGAGATCCACGAAATACAGATGTAACTCTGTGAGATGAATTAACAGAACACTAAGCAGTTTCTCAGAAAGCTTCTTTCCAGATTTCATCTGAGGATATTTCGTTTTTCACCATAGCCCTCAATGGGCTTCCAAATATCACTTTGCCAATTCCACAACAACTGTCTTAGCGAAAGGCTTCTTGAGGGGAAAGCTGTAACTCTGTGAGATGATTTCAAAGAACACAAAGAAGTTTCTCAGAAAGCTTCTTTCCCTATGTTATCGAAGAATATTTTCTATGGCCCTATAGTCTTCAAAGAGATCCGAAATATCTGTTCTCACATTCCACGGAAATAACGCTAGCAAAGAGATCCACGAAATACAGATGTAAATCTGTGAGATGAAAGAACAGAACACTAAGCAGTTTCTCAGAAAGCTTCTTTCCAGATTTCATCTGAGGATATTTCCTTTTTCACCATAGCCCTCTATGGGCTTCCAAATATCACTTTGCCAATTCCACAAGAACTGTCTTAGCGAAAGGCTTCTTGAGGGGAAAGCTGTAACTCTGTGAGATGATTTCACAGAACACAAAGAAGTTTCTCAAAAAGCTTCTTTCTCTTTGTTATCGGAGGATATTTCCTTTGGCCCTATAGCCTTCAAAGGGATCCGAAATATCTGTTCTCAGATTCCACAGAAATAAGGTAGCAAAGAGATCCACGAAATACAGATGTAACTCTGTGAGATGAATTAACAGAACACTAGGCATTTTCTCAGAAGGCATCTTTCCAGATTTCATCTGAGGATATTTCTTTTTCACCATAGCTCTCTATGGGCTTCCAAATATTACTTTGCCAATTCCACAAGAACTGTCTTAGAGAAAGGCTTCTTGAGGGGAAAACTGTAACTCTGTGAGATGATTTCAAAGAACACAAAGAAGTTTCTCAGAAACCTTCTTTCTCTTTGTTATAGGAGGATATTTCCTTTGGCCCTATAGTCTTCTAAGGGATCCGAAATATCTGTTCTCAGATTCCACAGAAATAAGGCTAGCAAAGAGATCCACGAAATACAGATGTAACTCTGTGAGATGAATTATCAGAACACTAAGCAGTTTCTCAGAAAGTTTCTTTCCAGATTTCATCTGAGGATATTTCCTTTTTCACCATAACCCTCTATGGGCTTCCAAATATCACTTTGCCAATTCCACAAGAACTGTCTTAGCGAAATGTTTCTTGAAGGGAAAGCTGTAACTCTGCGAGATGATTTGAAAGAACACAAAGAAGTTTCTCAGAAAGCTTCTTTCTCTTTGTTATCGGAGGATATTTCCTTTGGCCCTATATTCTTCTAAGGGATCCGAAATATCTGTTCTCAGATTCCAAGAAATAAGGCTAGCAAAGAGATCCACGAAATACAGATGTAACTCGGTGAGATGAATTAACAGAACACTAAGCATTTTCTGAGAAACCTTCTTTCCAGATTTCATCTGAGGATATTTCCTTTTTCACCATAGCCCTCTATGGGCTTCCAAATATCACTTTGCCATTTCCACAACAACTGTCTTAGCGAAATGCTTCTTGAGGGGAAAGCTGTAACTCTGTGAGATGATTTCACAGAACACAAAGAAGTTTCTCCGAAAGCATCTTTCTCTTTGTTATCGGAGGATATTTCCTTTGGCCCTATAGTCTTCAAAGGGATCCGAAATATCTGTTCTCAGATTCCACGGAATTAAGGCTAGCAAAGAGTCCCACGAAATACAGATGTAACTCTGTGAGATGAATTAACAGAACACTAGGCAGTTTCTCAGAAAGCATCTTTCCAGATTTCATCTGAGGATATTTCCTTTTTCACCATAGCCCTCTATGGGCTTCCAAATATTACTTTGCCAATTCCACAAGAACTGTCTTAGAGAAAGGCTTCTTGAGGGGAAAGCTGTAACTCTGTGAGATGATTTCAAAGATCACAAAGAAGTTTCTCAGAAAGCTTCCTTTTCTTTGTTATAGGAGGATATTTCCTTTGGCCCTATAGTCTTCTAAGGGATCCGAAATATCTGTTCTCAGATTCCACAGAAATAAGGCTAGCAAAGAGATCCACGAAATATAGATGTAACTCTGTGAGATGAATTATCAGAACACTAAGCAGTTTCTCAGAAAGTTTCTTTCCAGATTTCATCTGAGGATATTTCCTTTTTCACCATAGCCCTCTATGGGCTTCCAAATATCACTTTGCCAATTCCACAAGAACTGTCTTAGCAAAAGATTTCTTGAAGGGAAAGCTGTAACTCTGTGAGATGATTTCAAAGAACACAAAGAAGTTTCTCAGAAAGCTTTCTCTTTCTTATCGGAGGATATTTCCTTTGGCCCTATATTCTTCTAAGGGATCCGAAATATCTGTTCCCAGATTCCAAGAAATAAGGCTAGCAAAGAGATCCACGAAATACAGATGTAACTCGGTGAGATGAATTAACAGAACACTAAGCAGTTTCTCATAAAGCTTCTTTCCAGATTTCATCTGAGGATATTTCCTTTTTCACCGTAGCCCTCTATGCGCTTCCAAATATCACTTTGCCAATTCCACAGGAACTGTCTTAGCGAAAGGCTTCTTGAGGGGAAAGCTGTAACTCTTTGAGATGATTTCAAAGAACACAAAGAAGTTTCTTAGAAAGCTTCTTTCTCTTTGTTATCGGAGGATATTTCCTTTGGCCCTATAGTCTTCAAAGGGATCCGAAATATATGTTCTCAGATTCCACAGAAATAAGGCTAGCAAAGAGATCCACGAAATACCGATGTAACTCTGTCAGATGAATTAACAGAACACTAAGCAGTTTCTCAGAAAGCATCTTTCCAGATTTCATCTGAGGATATTTCCTTTTTCAACATAGCCCTCTATGGGCTTCCAAATATCACTTTGCCAATTCCACAAGAACTGTCTTAGAGAAAGGCTTCTGAGTGGAAAGCTGTAACTCTGTGAGATGACTTCACAGAACACAAAGAAGTTTCTCAGAAAGCTTCTTTCTGTTTGTTATCGGAGGATATTTCCTTTGGCCCTATAGTCTTCTAAGGGATCCGAAATATCTATTCTCAGATTCCACAGAAATAAGGCTAGCAAAGAATTCCACGAAATACAGATGTAACTCTGTGAGATGAATTAACAGAACACTAAGAGTTTCTCAGAAAGCTTCTTTCCAGATTTCATCTGAGGATATTTCCTTTTTCACCACAGCCCTCTATGGGCTTCCAAATATCACTTTTCCAATTCCACAAGAACTGTCTTAGCGAAAGGCTTCTTGTGGGTAAAGCTGTAACTCTGTGAGATGATTTCACAAACACAAAGGAGTTTCTCAAAAAGCTTGTTTCTCTTTGTTATCGGAGGATATTTCCTTTGGCTCTATAGTCTTCAAAGGGATCCGAAATATCTGTTCTCAGATTCCATAGAAATAAGGCTAGCAAAGAGATCCACGAAATACAGATGTAACTCTGTGAGATGAATTAACAGAACACTAAGCAGTTTCTCAGAAAGCATCTGTCCAGATTTCATCTGAGGATATTTCCTTTTTCACCATAGCCCTCTAAGGCTTCCAAATATTACTTTGCCAATTCCACAAGAACTGTCTTAGCGAAAGGCTTCTGGAGGCGAAAGCTGTAACTCTGTGAGATGATTTCACAGAACACAAAGAAGTTTCTCAGAAAGTTTCTTTCTCTTTGTTATTGGAGGATATTTCCTTTGGCCCTATAGTCTTCTAATGGATCCGAAATATCTGTTCTCAGATTTCACAGAAATAAGGCAAGCAAAGAGATCCACGAAATACAGATGTAACTCTGTGAGATGATTTAACAGAACACTTAGCAGTTTCTAAGAAAGCTTCTTTCCAGATTTCATCTGAGGATATTTTCTTTTTCACCATAGCCCTCTATGGGCTTCCAAACATCACTTTGCCAATTCCACAAGAACTGTCTTAGAGAAAGGCTTCTTGAGTGGAAAGCTGTAACTCTGTGAGATGATTTCACAGAACACAAAGAAGTTTCTCAGAAAGCTTCTTTCTCTTTGTTATCGGCGGATACTTCCTTTGTTTCTATTGTCTTCTAAGGGATCCGAAATATCTTTTCTCGGATTCCACAGTAATAAGGCTAGCAAAGAGATCCACAAAATACAGATGTAACACTGTGAGATGAATTAACAGAACACTAAGCAGTTTCTCAGAAAGCTTCTTTCCAGATTTCATCGGAGGATATTACCTTTATCACCATAGCCCTGTATAGGCTTCCAAATATCACTTTGCCAATTCCACAAGAACTGTCTTAGCGAAAGGCTTCTTGAGGGGAAAGCTGTAACTCTGTGAGATGATTTCACAGAACACAAAGAATTTCTCAGAAAGCATCTTTCTCTTTGTTATCGGAGGATATTTCCTTTGGCCCTATAGTCTTCAAAGGGATCCGAAGTATCTGTTCTCAGATTCCACAGAAATAAGGCTAGCAGGAAATCCACGAAATACAGATGTAACTCTGTGAGATGAATTAACAGAACACTAAGCAGTTTCTCAGAAAACTTCTTTCCAGATTTCATCTTAGGATATTTCCTTTTTCACAACAGCTGTCTATGGGCTTCAAAATATCACTTTGCCAATTCCACAAGAACTGTAAGTGACAGGCTTCTTTTGGGTAAAGCTGTAACTCTGTGAGATGATTTCACAGAACACAAAGGAGTTTCTCAGAAAACTTCTTTCTCTTTGTTATAGGAGGATATTTCCTTTGGCCCTATAGTCTTCAAAGGGAAACGAAATATCTGTTGTCAGACTCCACAGAAATAACGCTAGCAAAGAGATCCACGAAATACACATGTAACTCTGTGAGATGAATAAACAGAACACTAAGCAGTTTCTCAGAAAGTTTCTTTCCAGATTTCATCTGAGGATATTTCCTTTTTCACCATAGCCCTCTATGGGTTTCCAAATATCACTTTGCCAGTTCCACCAGAACCGTCTTAGCGAAAGGCTTCTTGAGGGGAAAGCTGTAACTCTGTGAGATGATTTCACAGAACACAAATAAGTTTATCAGAAAGCATCTTTCTCTTTGTTATCGGAGGATATTTCCTTTGGCACTGTAGTCTTCAAAGGGATCCGAAATATCTGTTCTCAGATTCCACAGAAATAAGGCTAGCAAAGAGATCCAGGAAATACAGATGTAACTCTGTGAGATGAATTAACAGAAAAGTAAGCAGTTTCTCAGAAAGCTTCTATCCATATTTCATCTGAGGATCTTTCCTTTTTCACCGTAGCCCTCTATGGGCTTTCAAATATCACTTTGCCAATTCCACAAAAACTGTCTTAGGGAAAGGCTTATTGAGGGGAAAGCTGCAACTCTGTGAGACGATTTCACAGACAACAAAGAAGTTTCTCAGAAAGCTTCTTTCTCTTTGTTATCGGAGGATATTTACTTTGGCCCTATAGTCTTCTAAGGGATTCGAAATATCTGTTCTCAGATTTCACAGAAATAAGGCTAGCAAAGAGATCCACGAAATACAGATGTAACTGTGTGAGATGAATTAACAAAACACTTAGCAGTTTCTCAGAAAGCTTCTTTCCAGATTTCATCTGTGGATATTTTCTTTTTTACCAAGCCCTCTATGGGCTTCCAAATATCACTTTGCCAATTCCACAAGAACCGTCTTAGCCAAAGGCTTCTTGAGGGGAAAGCTATAACTCTGTGAGGTGATTTCACAGAATACAACAAGTTTCTCAGAAAGCTTCTTTCTCTTTGTTATCGGAGGATATTTCCTTTGGCCCTATAGTCTTCAAAGGGATCCGAAATATATGTTCACAGATTCAACAGAAATAAGGCTAGCAAAGAGATCCACGAAATACCGATATAACTCTGTCAGATGAATTAACAGAACACTAAGCAGTTTCTCAGAAAGCATCTTTCCAGATTTCATCTGAGGATATTTCCTTTTTCACCATAGCCCTCTGTGGGCTTCCAAATGTCACTTTCCCAATTCCACAAGAACTGACTTAGCGAAAGGCTTCTTGAAGGGAAAGCTGTAACTCTGCGAGATGATTTCAAAGAACACAAAGAAGTTTCTCAGAAAGCTTCTTTCTCTTTGTTATCGGAGGATATTTCCTTTGGCCCTGTATTCTTCTAAGGGATCCGAAATATCTGTTCTCAGATTCCAAGAAATAAGGCTAGCAAAGAGATCCACGAAATACAGATGTAACTCGGTGAGATGAATTAACAGAACACTAAGCATTTTCTGAGAAACCTTCTTTCCAGATTTCATCTGAGGATATTTCCTTTTTCACCATAGCCCTCTATGGGCTTCCAAATATCACTTTGCCATTTCCACAACAACTGTCTTAGCGAAATGCTTCTTGAGGGGAAAGCTGTAACTCTGTGAGATGATTTCACAGAACACAAAGAAGTTTCTCCGAAAGCATCTTTCTCTTTGTTATCGGAGGATATTTCCTTTGGCCCTATAGTCTTCAAAGGGATCCGAAATATCTGTTCTCAGATTCCACGGAATTAAGGCTAGCAAAGAGTTCCACGAAATACAGATGTAACTCTGTGAGATGAATTAACAGAACACTAGGCAGTTTCTCAGAAAGCATCTTTCCAGATTTCATCTGAGGATATTTCCTTTTTCACCATAGCCCTCTATGGGCTTCCAAATATTACTTTGCCAATTCCACAAGAACTGTCTTAGAGAAAGGCTTCTTGAGGGGAAAGCTGTAACTCTGTGAGATGATTTCAAAGATCACAAAGAAGTTTCTCAGAAAGCTTCTTTTTCTTTGTTATAGGAGGATATTTCCTTTGGCCCTATAGTCTTCTAAGGGATCCGAAATATCTGTTCTCAGATTCCACAGAAATCAGGCTAGCAAAGAGATCCACGAAATATAGATGTAACTCTGTGAGATGAATTATCAGAACACTAAGCAGTTTCTCAGAAAGTTTCTTTCCAGATTTCATCTGAGGATATTTCCTTTTTCACCATAGCCCTCTATGGGCTTCCAAATATCACTTTGCCAATTCCACAAGAACTGTCTTAGCAAAAGATTTCTTGAAGGGAAAGCTGTAACTCTGTGAGATGATTTCAAAGAACACAAAGAAGTTTCTCAGAAAGCTTTCTCTTTCTTATCGGAGGATATTTCCTTTGGCCCTATATTCTTCTAAGGGATCCGAAATATCTGTTCCCTGATTCCAAGAAATAAGGCTAGCAAAGAGATCCACGAAATACAGATGTAACTCGGTGAGATGAATTAACAGAACACTAAGCAGTTTCTCATAAAGCTTCTTTCCAGATTTCATCTGAGGATATTTCCTTTTTCACCATAGCCCTCTATGCGCTTCCAAATATCACTTTGCCAATTCCACAGGAACTGTCTTAGCGAAAGGCTTCTTGAGGGGAAAGCTGTAACTCTTTGAGATGATTTCAAAGAACACAAAGAAGTTTCTCAGAAAGCTTCTTTCTCTTTGTTATCGGAGGATATTTCCTTTGGCCCTATAGTCTTCAAAGGGATCCGAAATATATGTTCTCAGATTCCACAGAAATAAGGCTAGCAAAGAGATCCACGAAATACAGATGTAACTCTGAGAGATGAATTAACAGAACACTAAGCAGTTTCTCAGAAAGCATCTTTCCAGATTTCATCTGAGGATATTTCCTTTTTCACCACAGCCCTCTATGGGCTTCCAAATATCACTTTTCCAATTCCACAAGAACTGTCTTAGCGAAAGGCTTCTTGTGGGTAAAGCTGTAACTCTGTGAGATGATTTCACAAACACAAAGGAGTTTCTCAAAAAGCTTGTTTCTCTTTGTTATCGGAGGATATTTCCTTTGGCTCTATAGTCTTCAAAGGGATCCGAAATATCTGTTCTCAGATTCCATAGAAATAAGGCTAGCAAAGAGATCCACGAAATACAGATGTAACTCTGTGAGATGAATTAACAGAACACTAAGCAGTTTCTCAGAAAGCATCTGTCCAGACTTCATCTGAGGATATTTCCTTTTTCACCATAGCCCTCTAAGGCTTCCAAATATTACTTTGCCAATTCCACAAGAACTGTCTTAGCGAAAGGCTTCTGGAGGCGAAAGCTGTAACTCTGTGAGATGATTTCACAGAACACAAAGAAGTTTCTCAGAAAGTTTCTTTCTCTTTGTTATTGGAGGATATTTCCTTTGGCCCTATAGTCTTCTAATGGATCCGAAATATCTGTTCTCAGATTTCACAGAAATAAGGCAAGCAAAGAGATCCACGAAATACAGATGTAACTCTGTGAGATGATTTAACAGAATACTTAGCAGTTTCTAAGAAAGCTTCTTTCCAGATTTCATCTGAGGATATTTTCTTTTTCACCATAGCCCTCTATGGGCTTCCAAACATCACTTTGCCAATTCCACAAGAACTGTCTTAGAGAAAGGCTTCTTGAGTGGAAAGCTGTAACTCTGTGAGATGATTTCACAGAACACAAAGAAGTTTCTCAGAAAGCTTCTTTCTCTTTGTTATCGGCGGATACTTCCTTTGTTTCTATTGTCTTCTAAGGGATCCGAAATATCTTTTCTCGGATTCCACAGTAATAAGGCTAGCAAAGAGATCCACAAAATACAGATGTAACACTGTGAGATGAATTAACAGAACACTAAGCAGTTTCTCAGAAAGCTTCTTTCAAGATTTCATCGGAGGATATTACCTTTATCACCATAGCCCTGTATAGGCTTCCAAATATCACTTTGCCAATTCCACAAGAACTGTCTTAGCGAAAGGCTTCTTGAGGGGAAAGCTGTAACTCTGTGAGATGATTTCACAGAACACAAAGAATTTCTCAGAAAGCATCTTTCTCTTTGTTATCGGAGGATATTTCCTTTGGCCCTATAGTCTTCAAAGGGATCCGAAGTATCTGTTCTCAGATTCCACAGAAATAAGGCTAGCAGGAAATCCACGAAATACAGATGTAACTCTGTGAGATGAATTAACAGAACACTAAGCAGTTTCTCAGAAAACTTCTTTCCAGATTTCATCTTAGGATATTTCCTTTTTCACAACAGCCCTCTATGGGCTTCAAAATATCACTTTGCCAATTCCACAAGGACTGTAAGTGACAGGCTTCTTTTGGGTAAAGCTGTAACTCTGTGAGATGATTTCACAGAACACAAAGGAGTTTCTCAGAAAACTTCTTTCTCTTTGTTATAGGAGGATATTTCCTTTGGCCCTATAGTCTTCAAAGGGAAACGAAATATCTGTTGTCAGATTCCACAGAAATAACGCTAGCAAAGAGATCCACGAAATACACATGTAACTCTGTGAGATGAATAAACAGAACACTAAGCAGTTTCTCAGAAAGTTTCTTTCCAGATTTCATCTGAGGATATTTCCTTTTTCACCATAGCCCTCTATGGGTTTCCAAATATCACTTTGCCAGTTCCACCAGAACCGTCTTAGCGAAAGGCTTCTTGAGGGGAAAGCTGTAACTCTGTGAGATGATTTCACAGAACACAAATAAGTTTATCAGAAAGCATCTTTCTCTTTGTTATCGGAGGATATTTCCTTTGGCACTGTAGTCTTCAAAGGGATCCGAAATATCTGTTCTCAGATTCCACAGAAATAAGGCTAGCAAAGAGATCCACGAAATACAGATGTAACTGTGTGAGATGAATTAACAAAACACTTAGCAGTTTCTCAGAAAGCTTCTTTCCAGATTTCATCTGTGGATATTTTCTTTTTTACCAAGCCCTCTATGGGCTTCCAAATATCACTTTGCCAATTCCACAAGAACCGTCTTAGCCAAAGGCTTCTTGAGGGGAAAGCTATAACTCTGTGAGGTGATTTCACAGAATACAACAAGTTTCTCAGAAAGCTTCTTTCTCTTTGTTATCGGAGGATATTTCCTTTGGCCCTATAGTCTTCAAAGGGATCCGAAATATATGTTCACAGATTCAACAGAAATAAGGCTAGCAAAGAGATCCACGAAATACCGATATAACTCTGTCAGATGAATTAACAGAACACTAAGCAGTTTCTCAGAAAGCATCTTTCCAGATTTCATCTGAGGATATTTCCTTTTTCACCATAGCCCTCTGTGGGCTTCCAAATGTCACTTTCCCAATTCCACAAGAACTGTCTTAGCGAAAGGCTTCTTGAGGAGAAAGCTGTAACTCTGTGAGATGATTTCACAGAAAACAAAGAAGTTTCTCAGAAAGCTTCTTTCTCTTTGTTATCGGAGGATATTTCCTTTGGCCCTATAGTCTTCTAAGGGATTCGAAATATCTGTTCTCAGATTCCACAGAAATAAGGCTAGCAAAGAGATCCACGAAATACAGATGTAACTGTGTGAGATGAATTAACAGAACACTTAGCAGTTTCTCAGAAAGCTTCTTTCCAGATTTCATCTGTGGATATTTTCTTTTTTACCATTGCCCTCTACGGGCTTCCAAATATCACTTTGCCAATTCCACAAGAACCCTCTTAGCGAAAGGCTTCTTGAGGGGAAAGCTATAACTCTGTGAGATGATTTCACAGAACACAAGAAGTTTCTCAGAAAGCTTCTTTCTCTTTGTTATCGGAGGATATTTCCTTTGCCCCTATAGTCTTCAAAGGGATCCGAAATATATGTTCTCAGATTCCACAGAAATAACGCTAGCAAAGAGATCCACGAAATACCGATGTAACTCTGTCAGATGAATTAACAGAACACTAAGCAGTTTCTCAGAAAGCTTCTTTCCAGATTTCATCTGAGGATATTTCCTTTTTCACCATAGCCCTCTGTGGACTTCCAAATGTCACTTTCCCAATTCCACAAGAACTGTCTTAGCGAAAGGCTTCTTGAGGGGAAAGCTCTAACTCTGTGAGATGATTTCACAGAACACAAAGAAGTTTCTCAGAAAGCTTCTTTCTCTTTGTTATCGGAGGATATTTCCTTTGGCCCTATAGTCTTCAAAGTGATCCGAAATATCTGTTCTCAGATTCCACAGAAATAAGGCTAGCAAAGAGATCCACGAAATACAGATGTAACTCTGTGAGATGAATTAACAGAACACTAAGCAGTTTCTCATAAAGCTTCTTTCCAGATTTCATCTGAGGATATTTCCTTTTTCACCATAGCCCTCTATGCGCTTCCAAATATCACTTTGCCAATTCCACAGGAACTGTCTTAGCGAAAGGCTTCTTGAGGGGAAAGCTGTAACTCTGTGAGATGATTTCAAAGAACACAAAGAAGTTTCTGAGAAAGCTTCTTTCTCTTTGTTTTCGGAGGATATTTCCTTTGGCCCTATAGTCTTCAAAGGGATCCGAAATATCTGTTCTCAGATACCACAGAAATAACGCTAGCAAAGAGATCCACGAAACACAGATGTAACTCTGTGAGATGAATTAAAAGAACACTAAGCAGTCTCTCAGAAAGCTTCTTTCCAGATTTCATCTGAGGATATTTCCATTTTCACCATAGCCCTCTATGGGCTTCCAAATATCACTTTGCCAATTCCACAAGAACTGTCTTAGCGAAAGGTTTCTTGAGGGGAAAGCTGTAACTCTGTGAGATGATTTCAGAGAACACAAAGAAGTTTCTCAGAAAGCTTCTTTCTCTTTGTTATCGCAGAATATTTCCTTTGGCCCTATAGTCTTCAAAGGAATCTGAAATATCTGTTCACAGATTCCACAGAAATAAGGCTAGCAAAGAAATCCACGAAATACAGATGTAACTATGTGAGATGAATTAACAGAACACTAAGCAGTTTCTCAGAAAGCTTCTTTCCAGATTTCATCTGAGGATATTTCCTTTTTCACCATAGCCCTCTATGGGCTTCCAAATATCACTTTGCCAATTCCACAAGAACTGTCTTAGTGAAAGGCTTGTTGTGGTTAAAGCTGTAACTCTGTGAGATGATTTCACAGAACACAAAGGAGTTTCTCAGAAAGCTTCTTTCTATTTGTTATCGGAGGATATTTCCTTTGGCCCTATAGTTTTCAGTGTGATCCGAAATATCTGTTCTCAGATTCCACAGAAGTAAGGCTAGCAAGGAGATCCACGAAATACAGATGTAACTCAGAGAGATGAATTAACAGAACACTAAGCAGTTTCTCAGAAAGCTTCTTTCCAGATTTCATCTGACGATATTTCCTTTTTCATCATAGACCTCTATGCTCTTCCAAATATCACTTTGCCAATTCCACAACAACTGTCTTAGCGAAAGGCTTCTTGAGGGGAAAGCTGTAACTCTGTGAGATGATTTCAAAGAACACAAAGAAGTTTCTAAGAATGCTTCTTTCTCTTTGTTTTCGGAGGATATTTCCTTTGGCCCTGTAGTCTTCAAAGGGATCCGAAATATCTGTTCTCAGATACCAGAGAAATAACGCTAGCAAAGAGATCCACGAAATACAGATGTAACTCTGTGAGATGAATTAAAAGAACACTAAGCAGTCTCTCAGAAAGCTTCTTTCCAGATTTCATCTGAGGATATTTACATTTTCACCATAGCCCTCTAAGGGCTTCCAAATATCACTTTGCCAATTCCACAAGAACTGTCTTAGCGAAAGGCTTCTTGAGGGAAAAGCTGTAACTCTGTGAGATGATTTCACAGAACACAAAGAAGTTTTTCAGAAAGCATCTTTCTCTTTGTTATCGCAGAATATTTCCTTTGGCCCTATAGTCTTCAAAGGGATCTGAAATATCTCTTCTCAGATTCCACAGAAATAAGGCTAGCAAAGAAATCCAAGAAATACAGATGTAAGTATGTGAGATGAATTAACAGAACACTAAGCAGTTTCTCAGAAAGCTTCTTTCCAGATTTCATCTTAGGATATTTCCTTTTTCACAATAGCCCCCTATGGGCTTCCAAATATCACTTTGCCAATTCCACAAGAACTGTCTTAGCGAAAGGCTTCTTGTGGTTAAAGCTGTAACTCTGTGAGATGATTTCACAGAACACAAAGGAGTTTCTCAGAAAGCTTCTTTCTCTTTGTTATCAGAGGATATTACCTTTGACCCTATAGTCTTCTAAGGGGTCCGAAATATCTGTTCTCAGATTCCACAGAAATAAGGCTAGCAAAGAGATCCACGAAATACAGATGCAACTCGGTGAGATGAATTAACAGAACACTAAGCAGTTTCTGAAAAAGCTTCTTTCCAGATTTCTTCTAAGGATATTTCCTTATTCACCATAGGACTCTATGGGCTTCCAAATATCACTTTGCCAATTCCACAACAACTGTCTTAGCGAAAGGCCTCTTGAGGGGAAACCTGTAACTGTGTGAGATGATTTCACAGAACACAAAGAAGTTTCTCAGAAAGCTTCTTTCTCTTTGTTATCGGAGGATATTTCCTTTGGCCCTATAGTCTTCTAAGGGATTCGAAATATCTGTTCTCAGATTCCACAGAAATAAGGCTAGCAAAGAGATCCATGAAATACAGATGTAACTGTGTGAGATGAATTAACAGAACACTTAGCAGTTTCTCAGAAAGCTTCTTTCCAGATTTCATCTGTGGATATTTTCTTTTTTACCATTGCCCTCTACGGACTTCCAAATATCACTTTGCCAATTCCACAAGAACCGTCTTAGCGAAAGGCCTCTTGAGGGGAAAGCTATAACTCCGTGAGATGATTTCACAGAACACAAGAAGTTTCTCAGAAAGCTTCTTTCTCTTTGTTATCGGAGGATATTTCCTTTGCCCCTATAGTCTTCAAAGGGATCCGAAATATATGTTCTCAGATTCCACAGAAATAACGCTAGCAAAGAGATCCACGAAATACCGATGTAACTCTGTCAGATGAATTAACAGAACACTAAGCAGTTTCTCAGAAAGCTTCTTTCCAGATTTCATCTGAGGATATTTCCTTTTTCACCATAGCCCTCTATGCGCTTCCAAATATCACTTTGCCAATTCCACAGGAACTGTCTTAGCGAAAGGCTTCTTGAGGGGAAAGCTGTAACTCTGTGAGATGATTTCAAAGAACACAAAGAAGTTTCTCAGAAAGCTTCTTTCTCTTTGTTTTCGGAGGATATTTCCTTTGGCCCTATAGTCTTCAAAGGGATCCGAAATATCTGTTCTCAGATACCACAGAAATAACGCTAGCAAAGAGATCCACGAAACACAGATGTAACTCTGTGAGATGAATTAAAAGAACACTAAGCAGTCTCTCAGAAAGCTTCTTTCGAGATTTCATCTGAGGACATTTCCATTTTCACCATAGCCCTCTATGGGCTTCCAAATATCACTTTGCCAATTCCACAAGAACTGTCTTAGCGAAAGGTTTCTTGAGGGGAAAGCTGTAACTCTGTGAGATGATTTCAGAGAACACAAAGAAGTTTCTCAGAAAGCTTCTTTCTCTTTGTTATCGGAGAATATTTCTTTGGCCCTATAGTCTTCCAAGGGATCCGAAATATCTGTTCTCAGACTTCACAGAAATAACGTTAGCAAAGAGATCCACGAAATACAGATGTAACTCTGTGAGGTGAATTGACAGAACACTAAGCAGTTTCTCAGAAAGCTTCTTTCCAGATTTCATCTGAGGATATTTCCTTTTTCACCATAGCCCTCTAAGTGCTTCCAAATATCCCTTTGCCAATTCCACAAAAACTGTCTTAGCGAAAGGCTTCTTGAGGGAAAAGCTGTAACTCTGTGAGATGATTTCAGAGAACACAAAGAAGTTTTTCAGAAAGCATCTTTCTCTTTGTTATCGCAGAATATTTCCTTTGGCCCTATAGTCTTCAAAGGAATCTGAAATATCTGTTCACAGATTCCACAGAAATAAGGCTAGCAAAGAAATCCACGAAATACAGATGTAACTATGTGAGATGAATTAACAGAACACTAAGCAGTTTCTCAGAAAGCTTCTTTCCAGATTTCATCTTAGGATATTTCCTTTTTCACCATAGCCCTCTATGGGCTTCCAAATATCACTTTTCCAATTCCACAAGAACTGTCTTAGTGAAAGGCTTCTTGTGGTTAAAGCTGTAACTCTGTGAGATGATTTCACAGAACACAAACGAGTTTCTCAGAAAGGTTCTTTCTATTTGTTATCGGTGGATATTTCCTTTGGCCCTATAGTTTTCAGTGTGATCCGAAATATCTGTTCTCAGATTCCACAGAAGTAAGGCTAGCAAGGAGATCCACGAAATACAGATGTAACTCAGTGAGATGAATTAACAGAACACTAAGCAGTTTCTCAGAAAGCTTCTTTCCAGATTTCATCTGAGGATATTTCCTTTTTCACCATAGACCTCTATGCTCTTCCAAATATCACTTTGCCAATTCCACAACAACTGTCTTAGCGAAAGGCTTCTTGAGGGGAAAGCTGTAACTCTGTGAGATGATTTCAAAGAACACAAAGAAGTTTCTAAGAATGCTTCTTTCTCTTTGTTTTCGGAGGATATTTCCTTTGGCCCTATAGTCTTCAAAGGGATCCGAAATATCTGTTCTCAGATACCAGAGAAATAACGCTAGCAAAGAGATCCACGAAATACAGATGTAACTCTGTGAGATGAATTAAAAGAACACTAAGCAGTCTCTCAGAAAGCTTCTTTCCAGATTTCATCTGAGGATATTTACATTTTCACCATAGCCCTCTATGCGCTTCCAAATATCACTTTGCCAATTACACAGGAACTGTCTTAGCGAAAGGCTTCTTGAGGGGAAAGCTGTAACTCTTTGAGATGATTTCAAAGAACACAAAGAAGTTTCTCAGAAAGCTTCTTTCTCTTTGTTATCGGAGGATATTTCCTTTGGCCCTATAGTCTTCAAAGGGATCCGAAATATATGTTCTCAGATTCCACAGAAATAAGGCTAGCAAAGAGATCCACGAAATACCGATGTAACTCTGTCAGATGAATTAACAGAACACTAAGCAGTTTCTCAGAAAGCATCTTTCCAGATTTCATCTGAGGATATTTCCTTTTTCAACATAGCCCTCTATGGGCTTCCAAATATCACTTTGCCAATTCCACAAGAACTGTCTTAGAGAAAGGCTTCTGAGTGGAAAGCTGTAACTCTGTGAGATGACTTCACAGAACACAAAGAAGTTTCTCAGAAAGCTTCTTTCTGTTTGTTATCGGAGGATATTTCCTTTGGCCCTATAGTCTTCTAAGGGATCCGAAATATCTATTCTCAGATTCCACAGAAATAAGGCTAGCAAAGAATTCCACGAAATACAGATGTAACTCTGTGAGATGAATTAACAGAACACTAAGAGTTTCTCAGAAAGCTTCTTTCCAGATTTCATCTGACGATATTTCCTTTTTCACCACAGCCCTCTATGGGCTTCCAAATATCACTTTTCCAATTCCACAAGAACTGTCTTAGCTAAAGGCTTCTTGTGGGTAAAGCTGTAACTCTGTGAGATGATTTCACAAACACAAAGGAGTTTCTCAAAAAGCTTGTTTCTCTTTGTTATCGGAGGATATTTCCTTTGGCTCTATAGTCTTCAAAGGGATCCGAAATATCTGTTCTCAGATTCCATAGAAATAAGGCTAGCAAAGAGATCCACGAAATACAGATGTAACTCTGTGAGATGAATTAACAGAACACTAAGCAGTTTCTCAGAAAGCATCTGTCCAGATTTCATCTGAGGATATTTCCTTTTTCACCATCGCCCTCTAAGGCTTCCAAATATTACTTTGCCAATTCCACAAGAACTGTCTTAGCGAAAGGCTTCTGGAGGCGAAAGCTGTAACTCTGTGAGATGATTTCACAGAACACAAAGAAGTTTCTCAGAAAGTTTCTTTCTCTTTGTTATTGGAGGATATTTCCTTTGGCCCTATAGTCTTCTAATGGATCCGAAATATCTGTTCTCAGATTTCACAGAAATAAGGCAAGCAAAGAGATCCACGAAATACAGATGTAACTCTGTGAGATGATTTAACAGAACACTTAGCAGTTTCTAAGAAAGCTTCTTTCCAGATTTCATCTGTGGATATTTTCTTTTTTACCAAGCCCTCTATGGGCTTCCAAACATCACTTTGCCAATTCCACAAGAACCGTCTTAGCCAAAGGCTTCTTGAGGGGAAAGCTATAACTCTGTGAGGTGATTTCACAGAATACAACAAGTTTCTCAGAAAGCTTCTTTCTCTTTGTTATCGGAGGATATTTCCTTTGCCCCTATAGTCTTCAAAGGGATCCGAAATATATGTTCTCAGATTCCACAGAAATAACGCTAGCAAAGAGATCCACGAAATACCGATGTAACTCTGTCAGATGAATTAACAGAACACTAAGCAGTTTCTCAGAAAGCTTCTTTCCAGATTTCATCTGAGGATATTTCCTTTTTCACCATAGCCCTCTGTGGACTTCCAAATGTCACTTTCCCAATTCCACAAGAACTGTCTTAGCGAAAGGCTTCTTGAGGGGAAAGCTCTAACTCTGTGAGATGATTTCACAGAACACAAAGAAGTTTCTCAGAAAGCTTCCTTCTCTTTGTTATCCGAGGATATTTCCTTTGGCCCTATAGTCTTCAAAGTGATCCGAAATATCTGTTCTCAGATTCCACAGAAATAAGGCTAGCAAAGAGATCCACGAAATACAGATGTAACTCTGTGAGATGAATTAACAGAACACTAAGCAGTTTCTCATAAAGCTTCTTTCCAGATTTCATCTGAGGATATTTCCTTTTTCACCATAGCCCTCTATGCGCTTCCAAATATCACTTTGCCAATTCCACAGGAACTGTCTTAGCGAAAGGCTTCTTGAGGGGAAAGCTGTAACTCTGTGAGATGATTTCAAAGAACACAAAGAAGTTTCTCAGAAAGCTTCTTTCTCTTTGTTTTCGGAGGATATTTCCTTTGGCCCTATAGTCTTCAAAGGGATACGAAATATCTGTTCTCAGATACCACAGAAATAACGCTAGCAAAGAGATCCACGAAACACAGATGTAACTCTGTGAGATGAATTAAAAGAACACTAAGCAGTCTCTCAGAAAGCTTCTTTCCAGATTTCATCTGAGGATATTTCCATTTTCACCATAGCCCTCTATGGGCTTCCAAATATCACTTTGCCAATTCCACAAGAACTGTCTTAGCGAAAGGTTTCTTGAGGGGAAAGCTGTAACTCTGTGAGATGATTTCAGAGAACACAAAGAAGTTTCTCAGAAAGCTTCTTTCTCTTTGTTATCGGAGAATATTTCTTTGGCCCTATAGTCTTCTAAGGGATCCGAAATATCTGTTCTCAGACTTCACAGAAATAACGTTAGCAAAGAGAACCACGAAATACAGATGTAACTCTGTGAGGTGAATTGACAGAACACTAAGCAGTTTCTCAAAAAGCTTCTTTCCAGATTTCATCTGAGGATATTTCCTTTTTCACCATAGCCCTCTAAGGGCTTCCAAATATCCCTTTGCCAATTCCACAAAAACTGTCTTAGCGAAAGGCTTCTTGAGGGAAAAGCTGTAACTCTGTGAGATGATTTCAGAGAACACAAAGAAGTTTTTCAGAAAGCATCTTTCTCTTTGTTATCGCAGAATATTTCCTTTGGCCCTATAGTCTTCAAAGGAATCTGAAATATCTGTTCACAGATTCCACAGAAATAAGGCTAGCAAAGAAATCCACGAAATACAGATGTAACTATGTGAGATGAATTAACAGAACACTAAGCAGTTTCTCAGAAAGCTTCTTTCCCGATTTCATCTTAGGATATTTCCTTTTTCACCATAGCCCTCTATGGGCTTCCAAATATCACTTTGCCAATTCCACAAGAACTGTCTTAGTGAAAGGCTTCTTGTGGTTAAAGCTGTAACTCTGTGAGATGATTTCACAGAACACAAAGGAGTTTCTCAGAAAGCTTCTTTCTATTTGTTATCGGAGGATATTTCCTTTGGCCCTATAGTTTTCAGTGTGATCCGAAATATCTGTTCTCAGATTCCACAGAAGTAAGGCTAGCAAGGAGATCCACGAAATACAGATGTAACTCAGTGAGATGAATTAACAGAACACTAAGCAGTTTCTCAGAAAGCTTCTTTCCAGATTTCATCTGAGGATATTTCCTTTTTCATCATAGACCTCTATGCTCTTCCAAATATCACTTTGCCAATTCCACAACAACTGTCTTAGCGAAAGGCTTCTTGAGGGGAAAGCTGTAACTCTGTGAGATGATTTCAAAGAACACAAAGAAGTTTCTAAGAATGCTTCTTTCTCTTTGTTTTCGGAGGATATTTCCTTTGGCACTGTAGTCTTCAAAGGGATCCGAAATATCTGTTCTCAGATACCAGAGAAATAACGCTAGCAAAGAGATCCACGAAATACAGATGTAACTCTGTGAGATGAATTAAAAGAACACTAAGCAGTCTCTCAGAAAGCTTCTTTCCAGATTTCATCTGAGGATATTTACATTTTCACCATAGCCCTCTAAGGGCTTCCAAATATCACTTTGCCAATTCCACAACAACTGTCTTAGCGAAAGGCTTCTTGAGGGGAAAGGCGTAACTCTGTGAGATGCTTTCAGAGAACACTAAGATGTTTCTCAGAAAGCTTCTTTCTCTTTGTTATCGGAGGATATTTCCTTTGGCCCTATAGTCTTCTAAGGGATCCGAAATATCTGTTCTCAGACTTCACAGAAATAACGCTAGCTAAGAGATCCACGAAATACAGATGTAACTCTGTGAGATGAATTAACAGAACACTAAGCAGTTTCTCAGAAAGCTTCTTTCCAGATTTCATCGGAGGATATTTCCTTTTTCACCGTAGCCCTCTATGGGCTTCCAAATATCACTTTGCCAATTCCACAAGAACTGTCTTAGCGAAAGGCTTCTTGAGGGAAAAGCTGTAACTCTGTGAGATGATTTCACAGAACACAAAGAAGTTTTTCAGAAAGCATCTTTCTCTTTGTTATCGCAGAATATTTCCTTTGGCCCTATAGTCTTCAAAGGGATCTGAAATATCTCTTCTCAGATTCCACAGAAATAAGGCTAGCAAAAAAATCCAAGAAATACAGATGTAAGTATGTGAGATGAATTAACAGAACACTAAGCAGTTTCTCAGAAAGCTTCTTTCCAGATTTCATCTTAGGATATTTCCTTTTTCACAATAGCCCCCTATGGGCTTCCAAATATCACTTTGCCAATTCCACAAGAACTGTCTTAGCGAAAGGCTTCTTGTGGTTAAAGCTGTAACTCTGTGAGATGATTTCACAGAACACAAAGGAGTTTCTCAGAAAGCTTCTTTCTCTTTGTTATCAGAGGATATTACCTTTGGCCCTATAGTCTTCTAAGGGGTCCGAAATATCTGTTCTCAGATTCCACAGAAATAAGGCTAGCAAAGAGATCCAAGAAATACAGATGCAACTCGGTGAGATGAATTAACAGAACACTAAGCAGTTTCTGAAAAAGCTTCTTTCCAGATTTCTTCTAAGGATATTTCCTTATTCACCATAGGCCTCTATGGGCTTCCAAATATCACTTTGCCAATTCCACAACAACTGTCTTAGCGAAAGGCCTCTTGAGGGGAAAGCTGTAACTGTGTGAGATGATTTCACAGAACACAAAGAAGTTTCTCCGAAAGCATCTTTCTCTTTCTTATCGGAGGATATTTCCTTTGGCCGTATAGTCTTCAAAGGGATCCGAAATATCTGTTCTCAGATCCCACAGAAATAAGGCTAGCAAAGAGATCCACGAAATACAGATGTAACTCTGTGAGATGAATTAACAGAACACTAAGCAGTTTCTCAGAAAGCTTCTTTCCAGATTTCATCTGAGGATATTTCGTTTTTCACCATAGCCCTCTATGGGCTTCCAAATATCACTTTGCCAATTCCACAACAACTGTCTTAGCGAAAGGCTTCTTGAGGGGAAAGCTGTAACTCTGTGAGATGATTTCAAAGAACACAAAGAAGTTTCTCAGAAAGCTTCTTTCCCTATGTTATCGAAGGATATTTCCTATGGCCCTATAGTCTTCAAAGAGATCCGAAATATCTGTTCTCACATTCCACGGAAATAACGCTAGCAAAGAGATCCACGAAATACAGATGTAAATCTGTGAGATGAAAGAACAGAACACTAAGCAGTTTCTCAGAAAGCTTTTTTCCAGATTTCATCTGAGGATATTTCCTTTTTCACCATAGCCCTCTATGGGCTTCCAAATATCACTTTGCCAATTACACAAGAACTGTCTTAGCGAAAGGTTTCTTGAGGGGAAAGCTGTAACTCTGTGAGATTATTTCACAGAACACAAAGAAGTTTCTCAAAAAGCTTCTTTCTCTTTGTTATCGGAGGATATTTCCTTTGGCCCTATAGCCTTCAAAGGGATCCGAAATATCTGTTCTCAGATTCCACAGAAATAAGGTAGCAAAGAGATCCACGAAATACAGATGTAACTCTGTGAGATGAATTAACAGAACACTAGGCATTTTCTCAGAAAGCATCTTTCCAGATTTCATCTGAGGATATTTTCTTTTTCACCATAGCCCTCTATGGGCTTCCAAATATTACTTTGCCAATTCCACAAGAACTGTCTTAGAGAAAGGCTCCTTGAGGGGAAAGCTGTAACTCTGTGAGATGATTTCAAAGAACACAAAGAAGTTTCTCAGAAACCTTCTTTCTCTTTGTTATAGGAGGATATTTCCTTTGGCCCTATAGTCTTCTAAGGGATCCGAAATATCTGTTCTCAGATTCCACAGAAATAAGGCTAGCAAAGAGATCCACGAAATACAGATGTAACTCTGTGAGATGAATTATCAGAACACTAAGCAGTTTCTCAGAAAGTTTCTTTCCAGATTTCATCTGAGGATATTTCCTTTTTCACCATAGCCCTCTATGGGCTTCCAAATATCACTTTGCCAATTCCACAAGAACTGTCTTAGCGAAAGGTTTCTTGAAGGGAAAGCTGTAACTCTGTGAGATGATTTCAAAGAACACAAAGAAGTTTCTCAGAAAGCTTCTTTCTCTTTGTTATCGGAGGATATTTCCTTTGGCCCTATATTCTTCTAAGGGATCCGAAATATCTGTTCTCAGATTCCAAGAAATAAGGCTAGCAAGGAGATCCACGAAATACAGATGTAACTCGGTGAGATGAATTAACAGAACACTAAGCATTTTCTGAGAAACCTTCTTTCCAGATTTCATCTGAGGATATTTCCTTTTTCACCATAGCCCTCTATGGGCTTCCAAATATCACTTTGCCATTTCCACAACAACTGTCTTAGCGAAAGGCTTCTTGAGGGGAAAGCTGTAACTCTGTGAGATGATTTCACAGAACACAAAGAAGTTTCTCCGAAAGCATCTTTCTCTTTGTTATCGGAGGATATTTCCTTTGGCCCTATAGTCTTCAAAGGGATCCGAAATATCTGTTCTCAGATTCCACAGAATTAAGGCTAGCAAAGAGATCCACGAAATACAGATGTAACTCTGTGAGATGAATTAACAGAACACTAAGCAGTTTCTCAGAAAGTTTCTTTCCAGATTTCATCTGAGGATATTTCCTTTTTCACCATAGCCCTCTATGGGCTTCCAAATATCACTTTGCCAATTCCACAAGAACTGTCTTAGCAAAAGATTTCTTGAAGGGAAAGCTGTAACTCTGTGAGATGATTTCAAAGAACACAAAGAAGTTTCTCAGAAAGCTTCTTTCTCTTTCTTATCGGAGGATATTTCCTTTGGCCCTATATTCTTCTAAGGGATCCGAAATATCTGTTCCCAGATTCCAAGAAATAAGGCTAGCAAAGAGATCCACGAAATACAGATGTAACTCGGTGAGATGAATTAACAGAACACTAAGCAGTTTCTGAGAAAGCTTCTTTCCAGATTTCATCTGAGGATATTTCCTTTTTCACCATAGCCCTCTATGGGCTTCCAAATATCGCTTTGCCATTTCCACAACAACTGTCTTAGCCAAAGGCTTCTTGAGGGGAAAGCTGTAACTCTGTGAGATGATTTCACAGAACACAAAGTAGTTTCTCCGAAAGCATATTTCTCTTTGTTATCGGAGGATATTTCCTTTGGCCCTATAGTCTTCAAAGGGATCCGAAATATCTGTTCTCAGATTCCACAGAAAAAAGGCTAGCAAAGAGATCCACGAAATACAGATGTAACTCTGTGAGATGAATTAACAGAACACTAAGCAGTTTCTCAGAAAGCTTCTTTCCAAATTTCATCTGAGGATATTTCATTTTTCACCGTAGCCCTCTATGCGCTTCCAAATATCACTTTGCCAATTCCACAAGAACTGTCTTAGAGAAAGGCTTCTTGAGGGGAAAGCTGTAACTCTGTGAGATGATTCCACAGAACACAAAGGAATTTCTCAAAAAGTTTCTTTCTCTTTGTTATCGGAGGATATTTCCTTTGGCCCTATAGTCTTCTAAGGGATCCGAAATATCTCTTCTCAGATTCCACAGAAATAAGGCTAGCAAAGAGATCCACGAAAAACAGATGTAACTCTGTGAGATGAATTAACAGAACACTAAGCAGTTTCTCAGAAAGCTTTTTTCCAGATATCATCTGAGGATATTTCCCTTTTCACCGTAGCCCTCTATGCGCTTCCAAATATCACTTTGCAAATTCGACAAGAACTGTCTTAGGGAAAGGCTTCTTGAGGGGAAAGCTGTAACTCTCTGAGATGATTTCACAGTACACAAAGAAGTTTCTCAGAAAGCTTCTTTCTCTTTGATATCGGAGGATATTTCCTTTGGCCCTATTGTCTTCTAAGGGATCCGAAATATCTGTTCTCAGATTCCACAGAAATAAGGCTAGCAAAGAGATCCACGAAATACAGATGTAAGTATGTGAGATGAATTAACAGAACACTAAGAATTTTCACAGAAAGCTTCTTTCCAGATTTCATCTGAGAACATTTCCTTTTTCACCATAGCCCTCTATGGGCTTCCAAATATCACTTTGCCAATTCCACAACAACTGTCTTAGCGAAAGGCTTCCAGAGGGGAAAGCTGTAACTCTTTGAGATGATTTCACAGAACACAAAGAGGTTTCTCAGAAAGCTTCTTTCTCTTTGTTATCGGAGGATATTTCCTTTGGCCCTAAGTCTTCTAAGGGATCCGAAATATCTATTCTCAGATTCAACAGAAATAAGGCTAGCAAAGAATTCCACGAAATACAGACGTAACTCTGTGAGATGAATTAACAGAAGACTAAGCAATTTCTCAGAAAGCTTCTTTCCAGATTTCATCTGAGGATACTTCCTTTTTCACCACAGCCCTCTATGGGCTTTCAAATATCACTTTACCAATTCCACAAGAACTGTCTTAGCGAAAGGCTTCTTGTGGGTAAAGCTGTAACTCTGTGAGATGATTTCACAGAACACAAAGGAGTTTCTCAAAAAGCTTCTTTCTCTTTGTTATCGGAGAATATTTCCTTTGGCCCTATAGTCTTCTAAGGGATCCGAAATATCTGTTCTCAGATTCCACAGAAATAAGGCTAGCAAAGAGATCCACGAAATACAGCTGTAACTCTGTGAGATGAATTTACAGAACACTAAGCAGTTTCTCAGAAAACTTCTTTCCAGATTTCATCTGAGGATATTTCCTTTTTCACCATAGCCCTCTATGGGCTTCCAAATATCACTTTGCCAATTCCACAATAAGTGTCTTAGCGAAAGGCTTCTTGAGGTGAAAGCTGTAACTCTGTGAGATGATTTCACAGAACACAAAGAAGTTTCTCAGAAAGCTTCTTTCTCTTTGTTATCGGAAGATATTTCCTTTGGCCCTATAGTCTTCTAAGGGATCCGAAATATCTGTTCTCAGATTCCACAGAAATAAGGCTAGCAAAGAGATCCACGAAATACAGATGTAACTCTGTGAGATGAATTAACAGAACACTAAGCAGTTTCTCAGAAAGTTTCTTTCCAGATTTCATCGGAGGATATTTCCTTTATCACCATAGCTCTCTATGGGCTTCCAAATATCACTTTGCCAATTCCACAACAACTGTCTTAGCGAAAGGCTTCTTGAGGGGAAAGCTGTAACTCTGTGAGATGATTTCAAAGAACACAAAGAAATTTCTCAGAAAGCTTCTTTCTCTTTCTTATCGAAGGATATTTCCTATGGCCCTTTAGTCTTCAAAGGCATCCGAGATATCTGTTCTCAGATTCCACAGAAATAACGCTAGCAAAGAGAACCACGATATACAGATGTAACACTGTGAGATGAATGTACATAACACTAAGCAGTTTCTCAAAAGCTTCTTTCCAGGTTTCATCTGAGGATATTTCCTTTTTCAACATAGCCCTCTATGGGCTTCCAAATATCACTTTGCCAATTCCACAACAACTGTCTTAGCGAAAGGCTTCTTGAGGGGAAAGCTGTAACTCTGTGAGATGATTTCACAGAACACAAAGAATTTCTCAGAAAGCATCTTTCTCTTTGTTATCGGAGGATATTTCCTTTGGCCCTATAGCCTTGAAAGGGATCCGAAATATCTGTTCTCAGATTCCAGAGAAATAAGGCTAGCAAAGAGATCCACGAAATACAGATGTAACTCTGTGAGATGAATTAACAGAACACTAAGCAGTTTTTCAGAAAGCTTCTTTCCAGATTTCATCGGAGGATATTTCCTTTATCACCAAAGCCCTCTATGGGCTTCCAAATATCACTTTGCCAATTCCACAAGAACTGTCTTAGCGAAAGGCTTCTTGAGGGGAAAGCTGTAACTCTGTGAGATGATTTCACAGAACACAAAGAAGTTTCTCATAAAGCTTCCTTCTCTTTGTTATCGGAGGATATTTCCTTAGGCCCTATAGCCATCAAAGGGATCCGAAATATCTGTTCTCAGATTCCACAGAAATAAGGCTAGCAAAGAGATCCACGAAATACAGATGTAACTCTGTGAGATGAATTAACAGAACACTAGGCAGTTTCTCAGAAAGCATCTTTCAAGATTTCATCTGAGGATATTTCCTTTTTCACCATAGCCCTCTATGGGCTTCCAAATATTACTTTGCCAATTCCACAAGAACTGACTTAGCGAAATTCTTCTTGAGGCGAAAGCTGTAACTCTGTGAGATGATTTCACAGAACACAAAGAAGTTTCTCAGAAAGCTTCTTTCTCTTTGTTATTGGAGGATATTAGCTTTGGCCCCATATTCTTCAAAGGGAAACGAAATATCTGTTCTCAGATTCCACAATAATAAGACTAGCAAAGAGATCCACGAAATACAGATGTAACTCTGTGAGATGATTTAACAGAACACTAAGCAGTTTCTCAGAAAGCTTTTTTCCAGATTTCATCTGAGGATATTTCCTTTTTCACCGTAGCCCTCTATGCGCTTCCAAATATCACTTTGCAAATTCGACAAGAACTGTCTTAGCGAAAGGCTTCTTGAGGGGAAAGCTGTAACTCTGTGAGATGATTTCACAGTACACAAAAAAGTTTCTCAGAAAGCTTCTTTCTCTTTGATATCGGAGGATATTTCCTTTGGCCCTATGGTCTTCTAAGGGATCGGAAATATCTGTTCTCAGATTCCACAGAAATAAGGCTAGCAAAGAGATCCACGAAATACAGATGTAAGTATGTGAGATGAATTAACAGAACACTAAGAATTTTCTCAGAAAGCTTCTTTCCAGATTTCATCTGAGAACATTTCCTTTTTCACCATAGCCCTCTATGGGCTTCCAAATATCACTTTGCCAATTCCACAACAACTGTCTTAGCGAAAGGCTTCCAGAGGGGAAAGCTGTAACTCTTTGAGATGATTTCACAGAACACAAAGAAGTTTCTCAGAAAGCTTCTTTCTCTTTCTTATCGGAGGATATTTCCTTTGGCCCTATATTCTTCTAAGGGATCCGAAATATCTTTTCTCAGATTCCACAGAAATAAGGGTAGAAAAGAGACCCACGAAATACAGATGTAACTCGGTGAGATGAATTAACTGAACACTAAGCAGTTTCTAAGAAAGCTTCTTTCCAGATTTCATCTGAGGATATTTCCTTTTTTACCACAGCCCTCTATGGGCTTCCAAATATCACTTTGCCAATTCCACAACAACTGTCTTAGCGAAACGCTTCTTGAGGGGAAAGCTCTAACTCTGTCAGATGATTTCACAGAACACAAAGAAGTTTCTCAGAAAGCTTCTTTCTCTTTGTTATCGGAGGATATTTCCTTTGGCCCTATAGTCTTCAAAGGGATCCGAATATCTGTTCTCAGATTCCGCAGAAATAAGGCTAGCAAAGAGATCCACGAAATTCACATGTAACTCTGTGAGATGAATTAACAGAACACTAAGCAGTTTCTCAGAAAGCTTCTTTCCAGATTTCATCTGAGGATATTTCCTTTTTCACCGTAGCCCTCTATGCGCTTCCAAATATCACTTTGCCAATTCCACAAGAACTGTCTAACGAAAGGCTTCTTGAGGGGGAACCTGTAACTCTGTGAGATGATTTCACAGAACACAAAGAAGTTTCTCAAAAAGCTTCTTTCTCTTTGTTATCGGAGGATATTTCCTTTGGCCCTATAGTCTTCTAAGGGATCCGAAATATCTCTTCTCAGATTCCACAGAAATAAGGCTAGCAAAGAGATCCACGAAATACAGATGTAACTCTGTGAGATGAATTAACAGAACACTAAGCAGTTTCTCAGAAGGCTTTTTTCCAGATTTCATCTGAGGATAATTCCTTTTTCACCGTAGCCCTCTATGCGCTTCCAAATATCACTTTGCAAATTCGACAAGAACTGTCTTAGCGAAAGGCTTCTTGAGGGGAAAGCTGTAACTCTGTGAGATGATTTCACAGTACACAAAGAAGTTTCTCAGAAAGCTTCTTTCTCTTTGATATCGGAGGATATTTCCTTTGGCCCTATGGTCTTCTAAGGGATCCGAAATATCTGTTCTCAGATTCCACAGAAATAAGGCTAGCAAAGAGATCCACGAAATACAGATGTAAGTATGTGAGATGAATTAACAGAACACTAAGAATTTTCTCAGAAAGCTTCTTTCCAGATTTCATCTGAGAACATTTCCTTTTTCACCATAGCCCTCTAAGGGCTTCCAAATATCACTTTGCCAATTACACAACATCTGTCTTAGCGAAACGCTTCTTGAGGGGAAAGCTGTAACTCTGTGAGATGATTTCACAGAACACAAAGAAGTTTCTCAGAAAGCTTCCTTCTCTTTGTTATCGGAGGATATTTCCTTTGGCCCTATAGTCTTCAACGGGATCCGAAATAGCTGTTCTCAGATTCCACAGAAATAAGGCTAGCAAAGAGATCAACTAAATACAGATGTAACTCTGTGAGATGAATTAACAGAACACTAAGCAGTTTCTCAGAAACCTTCTTTCCAGCTTTCATCTGAGGATATTTCCTTTTTTAACCATAGCCCTCTATGGGCTTCCAAATACCACCTTGCCAATTCCACAAGAACTGTCTTAGCGAAAGGCTTCTTGAGGGGAAAGCTGTAACTCTGTGAGATGATTTCACAGAACACAAAGAAGTTTCTCAGAAAGCTGCTTTCTCTTTGATATCTGAGTTTATTTCCTTTGGCCCTGTAGTCTTCAAAGGGATCCGAAATATCTGTTCTCAGATTCCACAGAAATAAGGCTAGCAAGCAGATCCACGGAATACAGATGTAACTTTGTGAGATGAATTAACAGAACACTAAGCAGTTTCTCAGAAAGCTTCTTTCCAGATTTCATCTGAGGATATTTCCTTTTTCATCATAGCCCTCTATGCGATTCCAAATATCACCTTGCCAATTCCACAAGAACTGTCTTAGCGAAAGGCTTCTTTAGGGGAAAGCTGTAACTCTGTGAGATGATTTCAAAGAACACAAAGAAGTTTCTCAGAAAGCTTCATTCTCTTTGTTATCGGAGGATATTTCCTTTGGCCCTATAGTCTTCTAAGGGATCCGAAATATCTGTTCCCAGATTCCACAGAAATAAGGCTAGCAAAGAGATCCACGAAATACAGATGTAACTCTGTGAGATGAATTAACAGAACACTAAGAAGTTTCTCAGAAAGCTTCTTTCCAGATTTCATCTGAGGATATTTCCTTTTTCACCGTAGCCCACTATGGGCTTCCAAATATCACTTTGCCAATTCCACAAGAACTGTCTTAGCGAAAGGCTTCTTGAGGGGAAAGCTGTAACTCTGTGAGATGATTTCACAGAACACAAAGAAGTTTCTCAGAAAGCTTCTTTCTCTTTGGTATCGGAGGTTATTTCCTTTGGCCCTATAGTCTTCTAAGGGATCCGAAATATCTGTTCTCAGATTCCACAGAAATAAGGCTAGGAAAGAGATCCACGAAATTCATATGTAACTCTGTGAGATGAATTAACAGAATACTAAGCAGTTTCTCAGAAAGCTTCTTTCCAGATTTCATCTGAGGATATTTCCTGTTTCACCATAGCCCTCTTTGGGCTTCCAAATATCACTTTGCCAATTCCACAAGAACTCTCTTAGCGAAAGGCTTCTTGAGGGGAAAGCTGTAACTCTGTGAGATGATTTCACAGAAGACAAAGAAGTTTCTCAGAAAGCTTCTTTCTCTTTGTTATCGGAGGATATTTCCTTTGACCCTATAGTCTTCTAAGGGACCCGAAATATCTATTCTCAGATTCCACGGAAATAAGGCTAGCAAAGAATTCCAAGAAATACAGATGTAACTCTGTGAGATGAATTAACAGAACACTAAGCAGTTTCTCAGAAGCTTCTTTCCAGATATCATCTGAGGATATTTCCTTTTTCACCCCAGCCGTCTATGGGCTTCCAAATATCACTTTGCCAATTCCACAAGAACTGTCTTAGCGAAAGGCTTCTTGTGGGTAAAGCTGTAACTCTGTGAGATGATTTCACAAAACACAAAGGAGTTTCTCAAGAAGCTTCTTTCTCTTTGTTATCGGAGGATATTTCCTTTGACCATATAGTCTTCAAAGGGATCCGAAATATCTGTTCTCAGATTCCACGGAAATAAGGCTAGCAAAGAGATCCACCAAATACAGATGTAACTCTGTGAGATGAGTTAACAGAAACCTAAGCAGTTTCTCAGAAAGCTTCTTTCCAGATTTCATCTGAGGATATTTCCTTTTTCACCATAGCCTTCTATGGGCTTCCAAATATCACCTTGCGAATTCCACAAGAACTGTCTTAGCGAAAGGCTTCTTGAGGGGAAAGCTGTATCTCTGTGAGATGATTTCACAGAACACAAAGAAGTTTCTCAGAAAGCTTCTTTCTCTTTGATATCTGAGTTTATTTCCTTTGGCCCTACAGTCTTCAAAGGGATCCGAAATATCTGTTTTCAGATTCCACAGAAATAAGGCTAGCAAACAGATCCACGAAATACCGATGTAACTCTGTCAGATGAATTAACAGAACACTAAGCAGTTTCTCAGAAAGCATCTTTCCAGATTTCATCTGAGGATATTTCCTTTTTCAACATAGCCCTCTATGGGCTTCCAAATATCACTTTGCCAATTCCACAAGAACTGTCTTAGAGAAAGGCTTCTGAGTGGAAAGCTGTAACTCTGTGAGATGACTTCACAGAACACAAAGAAGTTTCTCAGAAAGCTTCTTTCTGTTTGTTATCGGAGGATATTTCCTTTGGCCCTATAGTCTTCTAAGGGATCCGAAATATCTATTCTCAGATTCCACAGAAATAAGGCTAGCAAAGAATTCCACGAAATACAGATGTAACTCTGTGAGATGAATTAACAGAACACTAAGAGTTTCTCAGAAAGCTTCTTTCCAGATTTCATCTGACGATATTTCCTTTTTCACCACAGCCCTCTATGGGCTTCCAAATATCACTTTTCCAATTCCACAAGAACTGTCTTAGCTAAAGGCTTCTTGTGGGTAAAGCTGTAACTCTGTGAGATGATTTCACAAACACAAAGGAGTTTCTCAAAAAGCTTGTTTCTCTTTGTTATCGGAGGATATTTCCTTTGGCTCTATAGTCTTCAAAGGGATCCGAAATATCTGTTCTCAGATTCCATAGAAATAAGGCTAGCAAAGAGATCCACGAAATACAGATGTAACTCTGTGAGATGAATTAACAGAACACTAAGCAGTTTCTCAGAAAGCATCTGTCCAGATTTCATCTGAGGATATTTCCTTTTTCACCATCGCCCTCTAAGGCTTCCAAATATTACTTTGCCAATTCCACAAGAACTGTCTTAGCGAAAGGCTTCTGGAGGCGAAAGCTGTAACTCTGTGAGATGATTTCACAGAACACAAAGAAGTTTCTCAGAAAGTTTCTTTCTCTTTGTTATTGGAGGATATTTCCTTTGGCCCTATAGTCTTCTAATGGATCCGAAATATCTGTTCTCAGATTTCACAGAAATAAGGCAAGCAAAGAGATCCACGAAATACAGATGTAACTCTGTGAGATGATTTAACAGAACACTTAGCAGTTTCTAAGAAAGCTTCTTTCCAGATTTCATCTGTGGATATTTTCTTTTTTACCAAGCCCTCTATGGGCTTCCAAACATCACTTTGCCAATTCCACAAGAACCGTCTTAGCCAAAGGCTTCTTGAGGGGAAAGCTATAACTCTGTGAGGTGATTTCACAGAATACAACAAGTTTCTCAGAAAGCTTCTTTCTCTTTGTTATCGGAGGATATTTCCTTTGCCCCTATAGTCTTCAAAGGGATCCGAAATATATGTTCTCAGATTCCACAGAAATAACGCTAGCAAAGAGATCCACGAAATACCGATGTAACTCTGTCAGATGAATTAACAGAACACTAAGCAGTTTCTCAGAAAGCTTCTTTCCAGATTTCATCTGAGGATATTTCCTTTTTCACCATAGCCCTCTGTGGACTTCCAAATGTCACTTTCCCAATTCCACAAGAACTGTCTTAGCGAAAGGCTTCTTGAGGGGAAAGCTCTAACTCTGTGAGATGATTTCACAGAACACAAAGAAGTTTCTCAGAAAGCTTCCTTCTCTTTGTTATCCGAGGATATTTCCTTTGGCCCTATAGTCTTCAAAGTGATCCGAAATATCTGTTCTCAGATTCCACAGAAATAAGGCTAGCAAAGAGATCCACGAAATACAGATGTAACTCTGTGAGATGAATTAACAGAACACTAAGCAGTTTCTCATAAAGCTTCTTTCCAGATTTCATCTGAGGATATTTCCTTTTTCACCATAGCCCTCTATGCGCTTCCAAATATCACTTTGCCAATTCCACAGGAACTGTCTTAGCGAAAGGCTTCTTGAGGGGAAAGCTGTAACTCTGTGAGATGATTTCAAAGAACACAAAGAAGTTTCTCAGAAAGCTTCTTTCTCTTTGTTTTCGGAGGATATTTCCTTTGGCCCTATAGTCTTCAAAGGGATACGAAATATCTGTTCTCAGATACCACAGAAATAACGCTAGCAAAGAGATCCACGAAACACAGATGTAACTCTGTGAGATGAATTAAAAGAACACTAAGCAGTCTCTCAGAAAGCTTCTTTCCAGATTTCATCTGAGGATATTTCCATTTTCACCATAGCCCTCTATGGGCTTCCAAATATCACTTTGCCAATTCCACAAGAACTGTCTTAGCGAAAGGTTTCTTGAGGGGAAAGCTGTAACTCTGTGAGATGATTTCAGAGAACACAAAGAAGTTTCTCAGAAAGCTTCTTTCTCTTTGTTATCGGAGAATATTTCTTTGGCCCTATAGTCTTCTAAGGGATCCGAAATATCTGTTCTCAGACTTCACAGAAATAACGTTAGCAAAGAGAACCACGAAATACAGATGTAACTCTGTGAGGTGAATTGACAGAACACTAAGCAGTTTCTCAAAAAGCTTCTTTCCAGATTTCATCTGAGGATATTTCCTTTTTCACCATAGCCCTCTAAGGGCTTCCAAATATCCCTTTGCCAATTCCACAAAAACTGTCTTAGCGAAAGGCTTCTTGAGGGAAAAGCTGTAACTCTGTGAGATGATTTCAGAGAACACAAAGAAGTTTTTCAGAAAGCATCTTTCTCTTTGTTATCGCAGAATATTTCCTTTGGCCCTATAGTCTTCAAAGGAATCTGAAATATCTGTTCACAGATTCCACAGAAATAAGGCTAGCAAAGAAATCCACGAAATACAGATGTAACTATGTGAGATGAATTAACAGAACACTAAGCAGTTTCTCAGAAAGCTTCTTTCCCGATTTCATCTTAGGATATTTCCTTTTTCACCATAGCCCTCTATGGGCTTCCAAATATCACTTTGCCAATTCCACAAGAACTGTCTTAGTGAAAGGCTTCTTGTGGTTAAAGCTGTAACTCTGTGAGATGATTTCACAGAACACAAAGGAGTTTCTCAGAAAGCTTCTTTCTATTTGTTATCGGAGGATATTTCCTTTGGCCCTATAGTTTTCAGTGTGATCCGAAATATCTGTTCTCAGATTCCACAGAAGTAAGGCTAGCAAGGAGATCCACGAAATACAGATGTAACTCAGTGAGATGAATTAACAGAACACTAAGCAGTTTCTCAGAAAGCTTCTTTCCAGATTTCATCTGAGGATATTTCCTTTTTCATCATAGACCTCTATGCTCTTCCAAATATCACTTTGCCAATTCCACAACAACTGTCTTAGCGAAAGGCTTCTTGAGGGGAAAGCTGTAACTCTGTGAGATGATTTCAAAGAACACAAAGAAGTTTCTAAGAATGCTTCTTTCTCTTTGTTTTCGGAGGATATTTCCTTTGGCACTGTAGTCTTCAAAGGGATCCGAAATATCTGTTCTCAGATACCAGAGAAATAACGCTAGCAAAGAGATCCACGAAATACAGATGTAACTCTGTGAGATGAATTAAAAGAACACTAAGCAGTCTCTCAGAAAGCTTCTTTCCAGATTTCATCTGAGGATATTTACATTTTCACCATAGCCCTCTAAGGGCTTCCAAATATCACTTTGCCAATTCCACAACAACTGTCTTAGCGAAAGGCTTCTTGAGGGGAAAGGCGTAACTCTGTGAGATGCTTTCAGAGAACACTAAGATGTTTCTCAGAAAGCTTCTTTCTCTTTGTTATCGGAGGATATTTCCTTTGGCCCTATAGTCTTCTAAGGGATCCGAAATATCTGTTCTCAGACTTCACAGAAATAACGCTAGCTAAGAGATCCACGAAATACAGATGTAACTCTGTGAGATGAATTAACAGAACACTAAGCAGTTTCTCAGAAAGCTTCTTTCCAGATTTCATCGGAGGATATTTCCTTTTTCACCGTAGCCCTCTATGGGCTTCCAAATATCACTTTGCCAATTCCACAAGAACTGTCTTAGCGAAAGGCTTCTTGAGGGAAAAGCTGTAACTCTGTGAGATGATTTCACAGAACACAAAGAAGTTTTTCAGAAAGCATCTTTCTCTTTGTTATCGCAGAATATTTCCTTTGGCCCTATAGTCTTCAAAGGGATCTGAAATATCTCTTCTCAGATTCCACAGAAATAAGGCTAGCAAAAAAATCCAAGAAATACAGATGTAAGTATGTGAGATGAATTAACAGAACACTAAGCAGTTTCTCAGAAAGCTTCTTTCCAGATTTCATCTTAGGATATTTCCTTTTTCACAATAGCCCCCTATGGGCTTCCAAATATCACTTTGCCAATTCCACAAGAACTGTCTTAGCGAAAGGCTTCTTGTGGTTAAAGCTGTAACTCTGTGAGATGATTTCACAGAACACAAAGGAGTTTCTCAGAAAGCTTCTTTCTCTTTGTTATCAGAGGATATTACCTTTGGCCCTATAGTCTTCTAAGGGGTCCGAAATATCTGTTCTCAGATTCCACAGAAATAAGGCTAGCAAAGAGATCCAAGAAATACAGATGCAACTCGGTGAGATGAATTAACAGAACACTAAGCAGTTTCTGAAAAAGCTTCTTTCCAGATTTCTTCTAAGGATATTTCCTTATTCACCATAGGCCTCTATGGGCTTCCAAATATCACTTTGCCAATTCCACAACAACTGTCTTAGCGAAAGGCCTCTTGAGGGGAAAGCTGTAACTGTGTGAGATGATTTCACAGAACACAAAGAAGTTTCTCCGAAAGCATCTTTCTCTTTCTTATCGGAGGATATTTCCTTTGGCCGTATAGTCTTCAAAGGGATCCGAAATATCTGTTCTCAGATCCCACAGAAATAAGGCTAGCAAAGAGATCCACGAAATACAGATGTAACTCTGTGAGATGAATTAACAGAACACTAAGCAGTTTCTCAGAAAGCTTCTTTCCAGATTTCATCTGAGGATATTTCGTTTTTCACCATAGCCCTCTATGGGCTTCCAAATATCACTTTGCCAATTCCACAACAACTGTCTTAGCGAAAGGCTTCTTGAGGGGAAAGCTGTAACTCTGTGAGATGATTTCAAAGAACACAAAGAAGTTTCTCAGAAAGCTTCTTTCCCTATGTTATCGAAGGATATTTCCTATGGCCCTATAGTCTTCAAAGAGATCCGAAATATCTGTTCTCACATTCCACGGAAATAACGCTAGCAAAGAGATCCACGAAATACAGATGTAAATCTGTGAGATGAAAGAACAGAACACTAAGCAGTTTCTCAGAAAGCTTTTTTCCAGATTTCATCTGAGGATATTTCCTTTTTCACCATAGCCCTCTATGGGCTTCCAAATATCACTTTGCCAATTACACAAGAACTGTCTTAGCGAAAGGTTTCTTGAGGGGAAAGCTGTAACTCTGTGAGATTATTTCACAGAACACAAAGAAGTTTCTCAAAAAGCTTCTTTCTCTTTGTTATCGGAGGATATTTCCTTTGGCCCTATAGCCTTCAAAGGGATCCGAAATATCTGTTCTCAGATTCCACAGAAATAAGGTAGCAAAGAGATCCACGAAATACAGATGTAACTCTGTGAGATGAATTAACAGAACACTAGGCATTTTCTCAGAAAGCATCTTTCCAGATTTCATCTGAGGATATTTTCTTTTTCACCATAGCCCTCTATGGGCTTCCAAATATTACTTTGCCAATTCCACAAGAACTGTCTTAGAGAAAGGCTCCTTGAGGGGAAAGCTGTAACTCTGTGAGATGATTTCAAAGAACACAAAGAAGTTTCTCAGAAACCTTCTTTCTCTTTGTTATAGGAGGATATTTCCTTTGGCCCTATAGTCTTCTAAGGGATCCGAAATATCTGTTCTCAGATTCCACAGAAATAAGGCTAGCAAAGAGATCCACGAAATACAGATGTAACTCTGTGAGATGAATTATCAGAACACTAAGCAGTTTCTCAGAAAGTTTCTTTCCAGATTTCATCTGAGGATATTTCCTTTTTCACCATAGCCCTCTATGGGCTTCCAAATATCACTTTGCCAATTCCACAAGAACTGTCTTAGCGAAAGGTTTCTTGAAGGGAAAGCTGTAACTCTGTGAGATGATTTCAAAGAACACAAAGAAGTTTCTCAGAAAGCTTCTTTCTCTTTGTTATCGGAGGATATTTCCTTTGGCCCTATATTCTTCTAAGGGATCCGAAATATCTGTTCTCAGATTCCAAGAAATAAGGCTAGCAAGGAGATCCACGAAATACAGATGTAACTCGGTGAGATGAATTAACAGAACACTAAGCATTTTCTGAGAAACCTTCTTTCCAGATTTCATCTGAGGATATTTCCTTTTTCACCATAGCCCTCTATGGGCTTCCAAATATCACTTTGCCATTTCCACAACAACTGTCTTAGCGAAAGGCTTCTTGAGGGGAAAGCTGTAACTCTGTGAGATGATTTCACAGAACACAAAGAAGTTTCTCCGAAAGCATCTTTCTCTTTGTTATCGGAGGATATTTCCTTTGGCCCTATAGTCTTCAAAGGGATCCGAAATATCTGTTCTCAGATTCCACAGAATTAAGGCTAGCAAAGAGATCCACGAAATACAGATGTAACTCTGTGAGATGAATTAACAGAACACTAAGCAGTTTCTCAGAAAGTTTCTTTCCAGATTTCATCTGAGGATATTTCCTTTTTCACCATAGCCCTCTATGGGCTTCCAAATATCACTTTGCCAATTCCACAAGAACTGTCTTAGCAAAAGATTTCTTGAAGGGAAAGCTGTAACTCTGTGAGATGATTTCAAAGAACACAAAGAAGTTTCTCAGAAAGCTTCTTTCTCTTTCTTATCGGAGGATATTTCCTTTGGCCCTATATTCTTCTAAGGGATCCGAAATATCTGTTCCCAGATTCCAAGAAATAAGGCTAGCAAAGAGATCCACGAAATACAGATGTAACTCGGTGAGATGAATTAACAGAACACTAAGCAGTTTCTGAGAAAGCTTCTTTCCAGATTTCATCTGAGGATATTTCCTTTTTCACCATAGCCCTCTATGGGCTTCCAAATATCGCTTTGCCATTTCCACAACAACTGTCTTAGCCAAAGGCTTCTTGAGGGGAAAGCTGTAACTCTGTGAGATGATTTCACAGAACACAAAGTAGTTTCTCCGAAAGCATATTTCTCTTTGTTATCGGAGGATATTTCCTTTGGCCCTATAGTCTTCAAAGGGATCCGAAATATCTGTTCTCAGATTCCACAGAAAAAAGGCTAGCAAAGAGATCCACGAAATACAGATGTAACTCTGTGAGATGAATTAACAGAACACTAAGCAGTTTCTCAGAAAGCTTCTTTCCAAATTTCATCTGAGGATATTTCATTTTTCACCGTAGCCCTCTATGCGCTTCCAAATATCACTTTGCCAATTCCACAAGAACTGTCTTAGAGAAAGGCTTCTTGAGGGGAAAGCTGTAACTCTGTGAGATGATTCCACAGAACACAAAGGAATTTCTCAAAAAGTTTCTTTCTCTTTGTTATCGGAGGATATTTCCTTTGGCCCTATAGTCTTCTAAGGGATCCGAAATATCTCTTCTCAGATTCCACAGAAATAAGGCTAGCAAAGAGATCCACGAAAAACAGATGTAACTCTGTGAGATGAATTAACAGAACACTAAGCAGTTTCTCAGAAAGCTTTTTTCCAGATATCATCTGAGGATATTTCCCTTTTCACCGTAGCCCTCTATGCGCTTCCAAATATCACTTTGCAAATTCGACAAGAACTGTCTTAGGGAAAGGCTTCTTGAGGGGAAAGCTGTAACTCTCTGAGATGATTTCACAGTACACAAAGAAGTTTCTCAGAAAGCTTCTTTCTCTTTGATATCGGAGGATATTTCCTTTGGCCCTATTGTCTTCTAAGGGATCCGAAATATCTGTTCTCAGATTCCACAGAAATAAGGCTAGCAAAGAGATCCACGAAATACAGATGTAAGTATGTGAGATGAATTAACAGAACACTAAGAATTTTCACAGAAAGCTTCTTTCCAGATTTCATCTGAGAACATTTCCTTTTTCACCATAGCCCTCTATGGGCTTCCAAATATCACTTTGCCAATTCCACAACAACTGTCTTAGCGAAAGGCTTCCAGAGGGGAAAGCTGTAACTCTTTGAGATGATTTCACAGAACACAAAGAGGTTTCTCAGAAAGCTTCTTTCTCTTTGTTATCGGAGGATATTTCCTTTGGCCCTAAGTCTTCTAAGGGATCCGAAATATCTATTCTCAGATTCAACAGAAATAAGGCTAGCAAAGAATTCCACGAAATACAGACGTAACTCTGTGAGATGAATTAACAGAAGACTAAGCAATTTCTCAGAAAGCTTCTTTCCAGATTTCATCTGAGGATACTTCCTTTTTCACCACAGCCCTCTATGGGCTTTCAAATATCACTTTACCAATTCCACAAGAACTGTCTTAGCGAAAGGCTTCTTGTGGGTAAAGCTGTAACTCTGTGAGATGATTTCACAGAACACAAAGGAGTTTCTCAAAAAGCTTCTTTCTCTTTGTTATCGGAGAATATTTCCTTTGGCCCTATAGTCTTCTAAGGGATCCGAAATATCTGTTCTCAGATTCCACAGAAATAAGGCTAGCAAAGAGATCCACGAAATACAGCTGTAACTCTGTGAGATGAATTTACAGAACACTAAGCAGTTTCTCAGAAAACTTCTTTCCAGATTTCATCTGAGGATATTTCCTTTTTCACCATAGCCCTCTATGGGCTTCCAAATATCACTTTGCCAATTCCACAATAAGTGTCTTAGCGAAAGGCTTCTTGAGGTGAAAGCTGTAACTCTGTGAGATGATTTCACAGAACACAAAGAAGTTTCTCAGAAAGCTTCTTTCTCTTTGTTATCGGAAGATATTTCCTTTGGCCCTATAGTCTTCTAAGGGATCCGAAATATCTGTTCTCAGATTCCACAGAAATAAGGCTAGCAAAGAGATCCACGAAATACAGATGTAACTCTGTGAGATGAATTAACAGAACACTAAGCAGTTTCTCAGAAAGTTTCTTTCCAGATTTCATCGGAGGATATTTCCTTTATCACCATAGCTCTCTATGGGCTTCCAAATATCACTTTGCCAATTCCACAACAACTGTCTTAGCGAAAGGCTTCTTGAGGGGAAAGCTGTAACTCTGTGAGATGATTTCAAAGAACACAAAGAAATTTCTCAGAAAGCTTCTTTCTCTTTCTTATCGAAGGATATTTCCTATGGCCCTTTAGTCTTCAAAGGCATCCGAGATATCTGTTCTCAGATTCCACAGAAATAACGCTAGCAAAGAGAACCACGATATACAGATGTAACACTGTGAGATGAATGTACATAACACTAAGCAGTTTCTCAAAAGCTTCTTTCCAGGTTTCATCTGAGGATATTTCCTTTTTCAACATAGCCCTCTATGGGCTTCCAAATATCACTTTGCCAATTCCACAACAACTGTCTTAGCGAAAGGCTTCTTGAGGGGAAAGCTGTAACTCTGTGAGATGATTTCACAGAACACAAAGAATTTCTCAGAAAGCATCTTTCTCTTTGTTATCGGAGGATATTTCCTTTGGCCCTATAGCCTTGAAAGGGATCCGAAATATCTGTTCTCAGATTCCAGAGAAATAAGGCTAGCAAAGAGATCCACGAAATACAGATGTAACTCTGTGAGATGAATTAACAGAACACTAAGCAGTTTTTCAGAAAGCTTCTTTCCAGATTTCATCGGAGGATATTTCCTTTATCACCAAAGCCCTCTATGGGCTTCCAAATATCACTTTGCCAATTCCACAAGAACTGTCTTAGCGAAAGGCTTCTTGAGGGGAAAGCTGTAACTCTGTGAGATGATTTCACAGAACACAAAGAAGTTTCTCATAAAGCTTCCTTCTCTTTGTTATCGGAGGATATTTCCTTAGGCCCTATAGCCATCAAAGGGATCCGAAATATCTGTTCTCAGATTCCACAGAAATAAGGCTAGCAAAGAGATCCACGAAATACAGATGTAACTCTGTGAGATGAATTAACAGAACACTAGGCAGTTTCTCAGAAAGCATCTTTCAAGATTTCATCTGAGGATATTTCCTTTTTCACCATAGCCCTCTATGGGCTTCCAAATATTACTTTGCCAATTCCACAAGAACTGACTTAGCGAAATTCTTCTTGAGGCGAAAGCTGTAACTCTGTGAGATGATTTCACAGAACACAAAGAAGTTTCTCAGAAAGCTTCTTTCTCTTTGTTATTGGAGGATATTAGCTTTGGCCCCATATTCTTCAAAGGGAAACGAAATATCTGTTCTCAGATTCCACAATAATAAGACTAGCAAAGAGATCCACGAAATACAGATGTAACTCTGTGAGATGATTTAACAGAACACTAAGCAGTTTCTCAGAAAGCTTTTTTCCAGATTTCATCTGAGGATATTTCCTTTTTCACCGTAGCCCTCTATGCGCTTCCAAATATCACTTTGCAAATTCGACAAGAACTGTCTTAGCGAAAGGCTTCTTGAGGGGAAAGCTGTAACTCTGTGAGATGATTTCACAGTACACAAAAAAGTTTCTCAGAAAGCTTCTTTCTCTTTGATATCGGAGGATATTTCCTTTGGCCCTATGGTCTTCTAAGGGATCGGAAATATCTGTTCTCAGATTCCACAGAAATAAGGCTAGCAAAGAGATCCACGAAATACAGATGTAAGTATGTGAGATGAATTAACAGAACACTAAGAATTTTCTCAGAAAGCTTCTTTCCAGATTTCATCTGAGAACATTTCCTTTTTCACCATAGCCCTCTATGGGCTTCCAAATATCACTTTGCCAATTCCACAACAACTGTCTTAGCGAAAGGCTTCCAGAGGGGAAAGCTGTAACTCTTTGAGATGATTTCACAGAACACAAAGAAGTTTCTCAGAAAGCTTCTTTCTCTTTCTTATCGGAGGATATTTCCTTTGGCCCTATATTCTTCTAAGGGATCCGAAATATCTTTTCTCAGATTCCACAGAAATAAGGGTAGAAAAGAGACCCACGAAATACAGATGTAACTCGGTGAGATGAATTAACTGAACACTAAGCAGTTTCTAAGAAAGCTTCTTTCCAGATTTCATCTGAGGATATTTCCTTTTTTACCACAGCCCTCTATGGGCTTCCAAATATCACTTTGCCAATTCCACAACAACTGTCTTAGCGAAACGCTTCTTGAGGGGAAAGCTCTAACTCTGTCAGATGATTTCACAGAACACAAAGAAGTTTCTCAGAAAGCTTCTTTCTCTTTGTTATCGGAGGATATTTCCTTTGGCCCTATAGTCTTCAAAGGGATCCGAATATCTGTTCTCAGATTCCGCAGAAATAAGGCTAGCAAAGAGATCCACGAAATTCACATGTAACTCTGTGAGATGAATTAACAGAACACTAAGCAGTTTCTCAGAAAGCTTCTTTCCAGATTTCATCTGAGGATATTTCCTTTTTCACCGTAGCCCTCTATGCGCTTCCAAATATCACTTTGCCAATTCCACAAGAACTGTCTAACGAAAGGCTTCTTGAGGGGGAACCTGTAACTCTGTGAGATGATTTCACAGAACACAAAGAAGTTTCTCAAAAAGCTTCTTTCTCTTTGTTATCGGAGGATATTTCCTTTGGCCCTATAGTCTTCTAAGGGATCCGAAATATCTCTTCTCAGATTCCACAGAAATAAGGCTAGCAAAGAGATCCACGAAATACAGATGTAACTCTGTGAGATGAATTAACAGAACACTAAGCAGTTTCTCAGAAGGCTTTTTTCCAGATTTCATCTGAGGATAATTCCTTTTTCACCGTAGCCCTCTATGCGCTTCCAAATATCACTTTGCAAATTCGACAAGAACTGTCTTAGCGAAAGGCTTCTTGAGGGGAAAGCTGTAACTCTGTGAGATGATTTCACAGTACACAAAGAAGTTTCTCAGAAAGCTTCTTTCTCTTTGATATCGGAGGATATTTCCTTTGGCCCTATGGTCTTCTAAGGGATCCGAAATATCTGTTCTCAGATTCCACAGAAATAAGGCTAGCAAAGAGATCCACGAAATACAGATGTAAGTATGTGAGATGAATTAACAGAACACTAAGAATTTTCTCAGAAAGCTTCTTTCCAGATTTCATCTGAGAACATTTCCTTTTTCACCATAGCCCTCTAAGGGCTTCCAAATATCACTTTGCCAATTACACAACATCTGTCTTAGCGAAACGCTTCTTGAGGGGAAAGCTGTAACTCTGTGAGATGATTTCACAGAACACAAAGAAGTTTCTCAGAAAGCTTCCTTCTCTTTGTTATCGGAGGATATTTCCTTTGGCCCTATAGTCTTCAACGGGATCCGAAATAGCTGTTCTCAGATTCCACAGAAATAAGGCTAGCAAAGAGATCAACTAAATACAGATGTAACTCTGTGAGATGAATTAACAGAACACTAAGCAGTTTCTCAGAAACCTTCTTTCCAGCTTTCATCTGAGGATATTTCCTTTTTTAACCATAGCCCTCTATGGGCTTCCAAATACCACCTTGCCAATTCCACAAGAACTGTCTTAGCGAAAGGCTTCTTGAGGGGAAAGCTGTAACTCTGTGAGATGATTTCACAGAACACAAAGAAGTTTCTCAGAAAGCTGCTTTCTCTTTGATATCTGAGTTTATTTCCTTTGGCCCTGTAGTCTTCAAAGGGATCCGAAATATCTGTTCTCAGATTCCACAGAAATAAGGCTAGCAAGCAGATCCACGGAATACAGATGTAACTTTGTGAGATGAATTAACAGAACACTAAGCAGTTTCTCAGAAAGCTTCTTTCCAGATTTCATCTGAGGATATTTCCTTTTTCATCATAGCCCTCTATGCGATTCCAAATATCACCTTGCCAATTCCACAAGAACTGTCTTAGCGAAAGGCTTCTTTAGGGGAAAGCTGTAACTCTGTGAGATGATTTCAAAGAACACAAAGAAGTTTCTCAGAAAGCTTCATTCTCTTTGTTATCGGAGGATATTTCCTTTGGCCCTATAGTCTTCTAAGGGATCCGAAATATCTGTTCCCAGATTCCACAGAAATAAGGCTAGCAAAGAGATCCACGAAATACAGATGTAACTCTGTGAGATGAATTAACAGAACACTAAGAAGTTTCTCAGAAAGCTTCTTTCCAGATTTCATCTGAGGATATTTCCTTTTTCACCGTAGCCCACTATGGGCTTCCAAATATCACTTTGCCAATTCCACAAGAACTGTCTTAGCGAAAGGCTTCTTGAGGGGAAAGCTGTAACTCTGTGAGATGATTTCACAGAACACAAAGAAGTTTCTCAGAAAGCTTCTTTCTCTTTGGTATCGGAGGTTATTTCCTTTGGCCCTATAGTCTTCTAAGGGATCCGAAATATCTGTTCTCAGATTCCACAGAAATAAGGCTAGGAAAGAGATCCACGAAATTCATATGTAACTCTGTGAGATGAATTAACAGAATACTAAGCAGTTTCTCAGAAAGCTTCTTTCCAGATTTCATCTGAGGATATTTCCTGTTTCACCATAGCCCTCTTTGGGCTTCCAAATATCACTTTGCCAATTCCACAAGAACTCTCTTAGCGAAAGGCTTCTTGAGGGGAAAGCTGTAACTCTGTGAGATGATTTCACAGAAGACAAAGAAGTTTCTCAGAAAGCTTCTTTCTCTTTGTTATCGGAGGATATTTCCTTTGACCCTATAGTCTTCTAAGGGACCCGAAATATCTATTCTCAGATTCCACGGAAATAAGGCTAGCAAAGAATTCCAAGAAATACAGATGTAACTCTGTGAGATGAATTAACAGAACACTAAGCAGTTTCTCAGAAGCTTCTTTCCAGATATCATCTGAGGATATTTCCTTTTTCACCCCAGCCGTCTATGGGCTTCCAAATATCACTTTGCCAATTCCACAAGAACTGTCTTAGCGAAAGGCTTCTTGTGGGTAAAGCTGTAACTCTGTGAGATGATTTCACAAAACACAAAGGAGTTTCTCAAGAAGCTTCTTTCTCTTTGTTATCGGAGGATATTTCCTTTGACCATATAGTCTTCAAAGGGATCCGAAATATCTGTTCTCAGATTCCACGGAAATAAGGCTAGCAAAGAGATCCACCAAATACAGATGTAACTCTGTGAGATGAGTTAACAGAAACCTAAGCAGTTTCTCAGAAAGCTTCTTTCCAGATTTCATCTGAGGATATTTCCTTTTTCACCATAGCCTTCTATGGGCTTCCAAATATCACCTTGCGAATTCCACAAGAACTGTCTTAGCGAAAGGCTTCTTGAGGGGAAAGCTGTATCTCTGTGAGATGATTTCACAGAACACAAAGAAGTTTCTCAGAAAGCTTCTTTCTCTTTGATATCTGAGTTTATTTCCTTTGGCCCTACAGTCTTCAAAGGGATCCGAAATATCTGTTTTCAGATTCCACAGAAATAAGGCTAGCAAACAGATCCACGAAATAGAGATGTAACTCTGTGAGATGAATTAACAGAACACTAAGCAGTTTCTCAGAAAGCTTCTTTCCAGATTTCATCTGAGGATATTTCCTTTTTCACCATAGCCCTCTATGCGCTTCCAAATATCACTTTGCCAATTCCACAAGAACTGTCTTAGCGAAATGTTTCTTGAGGGGAAAGCTGTAACTCTGCGAGATGATTTCACAGAAGACAAAGAAGTTTCTCAGAAAGCTTCTTTCTCTTTGTTATCGGGGGATATTTCCTTTGACCCTATAGTCTTGTAAGGGATCCGAAATATCTCTTCTCAGATTCCACGGAAATAAGGCTAGCAAAGAATTCCAAGAAATACAGATGTAACTCTGTGAGATGAATTAACAGAACACTAAGCAGTTTCTCAGAAAGCTTCTTTCCAGATATAATCTGAGGATATTTCCTTTTTCACCCCAGCCGTCTATGGGCTTCCAAATATCACTTTGCCAATTCCACAAGAACTGTCTTAGCGAAAGCTTCTTGTGGGTAAAGCTGTAACTCTGTGAGATGATTTCACAAAACACAAAGGAGTTTCTCAAAAAGCTTCTTTCTCTTTGTTATCGGAGGATATTTCCTTTGGCCCTATAGTCTTCTAAGGGAACCTAAATATCTGTTCTCAGATTCCACAGAACTAAGGCAACAAAGAGATCCACGATATAGAGATGTAATTCGGAGAGATGAATTAACAGAACCCTAAGCAGTTTCACAGAAAGCTTCTTTCCAGATTTCATCTGAGGATATTTCCTTTTTCACCATAGCGCTCTATGCGCTTCCAAATATCTCTTCGCCAATTCCACAAGAACTGTCTTAGAGAAAGGCTTCTTGAGGGGAAAGCTGTAACTCTGTGAGATGATTTCACAGAACACAAAGAAGTTTCTCAGAAAGCTTCTTTCTCTTTGTTATAGGAGGATATTTCCTTTGACCCTATAGTCTTCAAAGGTATCCGAAATATCTGTTCTCAGATTCCACAGAAATAAGGTTAGCAAAGAGATCCACAAAATACAGATGTAACTATGTGAGATGAATTAAAAGAACACTAAGCAGTTTCTCAGAAAGCTTCTTTCCAGATTTCATCTGAGGATATTTCCTTTTTTACCATAGACCTCTATGCGCTTCCACATATCACTTTGCCAATTCCACAAGAACTGTCTTAGCGAAAGGCTTCTTGAGGGGAAAGCTGTAACTCTGTGAGATGATTTCACAGAACACAAAGAAGTTTCTCAGAAAGCTTCTTTCTCTTTGTTATCGGAGGATATTTCCTTTGGCCCTATAGTCTCCTAAGTGATCCGAAATATCTGTTCTCAGATTCCACAGAAATAACGCTAGCAAAGAGATCCACGAAATACAGATGTAACTCTGTGAGGTGAATTAACAGAACACTAAGCAGTTTCTCAGAAAGCTTCTTTCCAGATTTCATCTGAAAACATTTCCTTTTTCAGCATAGCCCTTTATGGGCTTCCAAATATCACTTTGCCAATTCCACAACAACTGTCTTAGCGAAAGGCTTCTTGAGGGAATAGCTATAACTCTGTGAGGTGATTTCACAGAACACAAAGAAGTTTCTAAGAAAGCTTCTTTCTCTTTGTTAACGGAGTATATTTCCTTTGGCCCTAGAGTCTTCAAAGGGATCCAAAATATCTGTTCTCAGATTCCACAGAAATAACGCTAGCAACGAGATCCACGAAATACAGATGTAACTCTGTGAGATGAATTAACGGAACACTAAGCAGTTTCTCAGAAAGCTTCTTCCAGATTTCATCTGAGGATATTTCCTTTTTCAACATAGTCCTCTATTCGCTTCCAAATATCACTTTGCCAATTCCACAAGAACTGTCTTAGCGAAAGGCTTCTTGAGGGGAAAGCTGTAACTCTGTGAGATGATTTCACAGAACACAAAGAAGTTTCTCAGAAAGCTTCTTTCTCTTTGTTATCGGAGGATATTTCCTTTGGCCCTATAGTCTTCTATGGGATCCGAAATATCAGTTCTCAGATTCCACAGAAATAAGGCTAGCAAAGAAATCCACGTAATACAGATGTAACACTGTGAGGTGAATTAACAGAACACTAAGCAGTTTCTCAGAAAGCTTCTTTTCAGATTTCATCCGAGGATATTTCCTTTTTCACCATAGCCCTCTATGGGCTTCCAAATATCACTTTGCCAATTCCACAAGAACTGTCTTAGCGAAAGGCTTCTGGAGGGGAAAGCTGTAACTCTGTGAGATGATTTCACAGAACACAAAGAAGTTTCTCAGAAAGCTTCTTTCTCTTTCTTATCGGAGGGTATTTCCTTTGGCCCTATATTCTTCTAAGGGTTCCGAAATATCTGTTCTCAGATTCCACAGAAATAAGGCTAGCAATGAGATCCACGAAATACAGATGTAACTCTGTGAGATGAATTAACAGAACACTAGGCAGTTTCTCAGAAAGCTTCTTTCCAGATTTCATCTTAGGATATTTCCTTTTTCACCATAGCCCTCTATGGGCAACCAAATATCACTTTGCCAATTCCACAACAACTGTCTTAGCGAAAGGCTTGTTGAGGGGAAAGCTGTAACTCTGTGAGATGATTTCACAGAACACAAAGAGGTTTCTCAGAAAGCTTCTCTCTCTTTGTTATCGGAGGATATTTCCTTTGGCCCTATATTCATCTAAGGGATCCGAAATATCTGTTCACAGATTCCACAGAAATAAGGCTAGCAAAGAGATCCACGAAATACAGATGTAACTCTGTGAGATGAATTAACAGAACACTAAGCAGTTTCTCAGAAAGCTTCTTTCCAGATTTTATCTGAGGATATTTTCTTTTTCAGCATAGCCCTCTATGGGCTTCCAAATATCACTTGGCCAATTCCACAAGAACTGTCTTAGCGAAAGGCTTCTAGAGGGGAAAGCCGTAACTCTGTGAGATGATTTCACAGAACACAAAGAAGATTCTCAGAAAGCTTCTTCCAGATTTTATCTGAGGATATTTCCTTTTTCAACATAGCCCTCTATGCGCTTCCAAATATCTCTTTGCCAATTCCACAAGAACTGTCTTAGCGAAAGGCTTCTTGAGGGGAAAGCTGTAACTCTGTGAGATGATTTCAGAGAACACAAAGAAGTTTCTCAGAAAGCTTCTTTCTCTTTGTCATCGGAGGATATTTTCTTTGGCCCTATAGTCTTCTATGGGATCCGAAATATCAGTTCTCAGATTCCACAGAAATAAGGCTAGCAAAGAAATCCACGAAATACAGATGTAACACTGTGAGATGAATTAACAGAACACTAAGCAGTTTCTCAGAAAGCTTCTTTCCAGATTTCATCTTAGGATATTTCCTTTATCACCACAGCCCTCTATGGGCTTCCAAATATCACTTTGCCAATTCCACAACAACTGTCTTAGATACAGGCTTCTTGATGGGAAAGCTGTAACTCTGTGAGATGATTTCACAGAACACAAAGGAGTTTCTCAGAAAGCTTCTTTCTCTTTGTTATCGGAGGATATTTCCCTTGGCCCTATAGTCTTCAAAGGGATCCGAAATATCTTTTCTCAGATTCCACAGAAATAAGGCTAGCAAAGAGATCCACGAAATACAGATGTAACTCTGTGAGATGAATTAACAGATCACTAAGCGGTTTCTCAGAAAGCTTCTTTCCAGATTTCATCTGAGGATATTTCCTTTTTCACCATAGCCCTCAATGGGCTTCCAAATATCACTTTGCCAATTCCACAAGAACTGTCTTAGCAAAAGGCTTCTTGAGGGGAAAGCTGTAACTCTGTGAGATGATTTCACAGAACACAAAGAAGTTTCTCAGAAAGCTTCTTTCTCTTTCTTATCGGAGGATATTTCCTTTGGCCCTATATTCTTCTAAGGGTTCTGAAATATCTGTTCTCAGATTCCACAGAAATAAGGCTAGCAATGAGATCCACGAAACACAGATGTAACTCCGTGAGATGAATTAACAGAACACTAAGCAGTTTCTCAGAAAGCTTCTTTCCAGATTTCATCTGAGAACATTTCCTTTTTCACCATAGCCCTCTATGCACTTCCAAATATCACTTTGCCAACTCCACAAGAAGTGTCTTAGCGAAAGGCTTCTTTAGGGGAAAGCTGTAACTCTGTGAGATGATTTAACAGAACACTAAGAAGATTCTTAGAAAGCTTCTTTCTCTTTGTTATCGGAGGATATTTCCTTTGGCCCTATAGTCTTCTAAGGGATCCGAAATATCTGTTCTCAGATTCCACAGAAATAACGCTAGGAAAGAGATCCACGAAACAGATATAACTCTGTGAGATGATTTAACAGAACAGTAAGCAGTTTCTCAGAAAGCTTCTTTCCAGATTTCAGCTGAGGATATTTCCTTTTTCACCAAAGCCCTCTATGCACTTCCAAATATCACTTTGCCAATTCCACAAGAACTGTTTTAGCGAAATTCTTCTTGAGGGGAAAGCTGTAACTCTGTGAGATGATTTCACAGAACACAAAGAAGTTTCTTAGAAAGCTTCTTTCTCTTTGTTATCAGAGGATATTTCCTTTGGCCCTATAGTCTTCTAAGGGATCCGAAATATCTGTTCTCAGATTCCACAGAAATAAGGCTAGCAAAGAGATCCACGAAATACAGATGTTACACTGTGAGATGAATTAACAGAACACTAAGCAGTTTCTCAGAAAGCTTCTTTCCAGATTTCATCAGAGAATATTTCCTTTTTCACCATAGCCCTCTATGGGCTTCCAAACATCACTTTGCCAATTCCACAAGAACTGTCTTAGCGAAAGGATTCTTGAGGGGAAAGCTGTAACTCTGTGAGATGATTTCACAGAACACAAAGAAGTTTCTCAGAAAGCTACTTTCTCTTTGTTATCGGAGTATATTTTCTTTGGCCCTAGAGTCTTCAAAGGGATCCAAAATATCTGTTCTCAGATTCCACAGAAATAAGGCTGGCAAAGAGATCCACAAAATACAGATGTAACTCTGTGAGATGAATTAAAAGAACACTAAGCAGTTTCTCAGAAAGCTTCTTTCCAGATTTCATTGAGGATAATTCCTTTTTCACCGTAGCCCTCTATGCCCTTCCAAATATCACTTTGCCAATTCCACAAGAACTGTCTTAGCGAGAGGTGTCTTGAGGAGAAAGCTGTAACTCTGTGAGATTATTTCACAGAACACAAAGGAGTTTCTCACAAAGCTTCTTCCTCTTTTTTTATCGGAGGATATTTCCTTTGGCCCTATATTCTTCAAAGGGATCCGAAATATCTGTTCTCAGGTTCCACAGAAATAAGGCTAGCAAAGAGATCCACGAAATACAGATGTAACTCTGTGAGATGAATTAACAGAACACTATGAAGTTTCTCAGAAAGCTTCTTTCCAGATTTCATCTGAGGATATTTCCTTTTTCACCATAGCCCTCTATGCGCTTCCAAATATCACTTTGCCAATTCCACAGGAACTGTCTTAGCGAAAGGCTTCTTGAGGGGAAAGCTGTAACTCTGTGAGATGATTTCACAGAACACAAAGAAGTTTCTCAGAAAGCTTCTTTCTCTTTGTCATCGGAGGATATTTCCTTTGGCCCTATAGTCTTCTATGGGATCCGAAATATCAGTTCTCAGATTCCACAGAAATAAGGCTAGCAAAGAAATCCACGAAATACAGATGTAACACTGTGAGATGAATTAACAGAACACTAAGCAGTTTCTCAGAAAGCTTCTTTCCAGATTTCATCTTAGGATATTTCCTTTATCACCACAGCCATCTATGGGCTTCCAAATATCACTTTGCCAATTCCACAACAACTGTCTTAGCGACAGGCTTCTTGAGGGGAAAGCTGTAACTCTGTGAGATGATTTCACAGAACACTAAGGAGTTTCTCAGAAGGCTTCTTTCTCTTTGTTATCGGAGTATATTTCCTTTGGCCCTAGAGTCTTCAAAGGGATCCAAAATATCTGTTCTCAGATTCCACAGAAATAACGCTAGCAAAGAGATCCACGAAATACAGATGTAACTCTGTGAGATGAATTATCAGAACACTAAGCAGTTTTTCAGAAAGCTTCTTCCAGATTTCATCTGAGCATATTTCCTTTTTCAACATATCCCTCTATGCGCTTCCAAATATCACTTTGCCAATTCCACAAGAACTGTCTTAGCGAAAGGCTTCTTGAGGGGAAAGCTGTAACTCTGTGAGATGATTTCACAGAACACAAAGAAGTTTCTCAGAAAGCTTCTTTCTCTTTGTTATCGGAGTATATTTCCTTTGGCCCTAGAGTCTTCAAAGGGATCCAAAATATCTGTTCTCAGATTCCACAGAAATAAGGCTAGCAAAGAGATCCACAAAATGCAGATGTAACTCTGTGAGATGAATTAAAAGAACACTAAGCAGTTTCTCAGAAAGCTTCTTTCCAGATTTCATCTGAGGATAATTCCTTTTTAACCGTAGCCCTCTATGCCCTTCCAAATATCACTTTGCTAATTCCACAAGAACTGTCTTTGCGAAAGGCTTCTTGAGGGGAAAGCTGTAACTCTGTGAGATGATTTCACAGAACACAAAGGAGTTTCTCAGAAAGCTTCTTTCTCTTTTTTATCGGAGGATATTTCCTTTGGCCCTATAGTCTTCAAAGGGATCCGAAATATCTGTTCTCAGATTCCACAGAAATGAGGCTAGCAAAGAGATCCACGAAATACAGATGAAATTCTGTGAGATGAATTAACAGAACACTAAGCAGTTTCTCAGAAAGCTTCTTTCCAGATTTCATCTGAGAACATTTCCTTTTTCACCATAGCCCTCTATGCACTTCCAAATATCACTTTGCCAACTCCACAAGAACTGTCTTGCGAAAGGCTTCTTTAGGGGAAAGCTGTAACTCTGTGAGATGATTTAACAGAACACAAAGAAGATTCTTAGAAAGCTTCTTTCTCTTTGTTATCGGAGGATGTTTCCTTTGGCCCTATAGTCTTCTCAGGAGTCTGAAATATCTGTTCTCAGATTCCACAGAAATAACGCCAGCAAAGAGATCCACGAAATACAGATGTAACTCTGTCAGATGAATTAACAGAAAAATAAGCAGTTTCTCAGAAAGCTTCTTTCCAGATTTCATCTGAGGATATTTCCGTTTTCACCGTAGCCCTATATGGGCCTCCAAATATCACTTTGCCAATTCCACAAGAACTGTCTTAGCGAAAGGCTTCTTGAGGGGAAAGCTGTAACTCTGTGAGATGATTTCACAGAACACAAAGAAGTTTCTCAGAAAGCTTCTTTCTCTTTGTTATCGGAGGATATTTCCTTTGGCCCTATAGTCTTCTGAGGGATCCGAAATATCTGTTCTCAGATTCCACAGAAATAACGCTAGCAAAGAGATCCACGAAATACAGATGTAACTCTGTGAGGTGAATTAACAGAACACTAAGCAGTTTCTCAGAAAGCTTCTTTCCAGATTTCATCTGAGAACATTTCCTTTTTCAGCATAGCCCTCTATGGGCTTCCAAATATCACTTTGCCAATTCCACAAGAACTGTCTTAGCGAAAGGCTTCTTGAGGGGAAAGCTGTAACTCTGTGAGATTATTTCACAGAACACAAAGGAGTTTCTCAGAAAGCTTCTTTCTCTTTTTTATCGGAGGATATTTCCTTTGGCCCTATAGTCTTCAAAGGGATCCGAAATATCTGTTCTCTGGTTCCACAGAAATAAGGCTAGCAAAGAGATCCACGAAATACAGAAGTAACTCTGTGAGATGAATTAACAGAACACTAAGCAGTTTCTCAGAAAGCTTCTTTCCAGATTTCATCTGAGGATATTTCCTTTTTCACCATAGCCCTCTATGTGCTTCCAAATATCACTTTGCTCATTCCACAAGAACTGTCTTAGCGAAAGGCTTCTTGAGGGCAAAGCTGTAACTCTGTGAGATGATTTCACAGAACATAAAGAAGTTTCTCAGAAAGCTTCTTTCTCTTTGTTATCGGAGGATATTTCCTTTGGCCCTATATCCTTCTAAGGGATCCGAAATATCTGTTCACAGATTCCACAGAAATAAGGCTAGCAAAGAGATCCACGAAATACAGATGTAACTCTGTGAGATGAATTAACAGAACACTAAGTAGTTTCTCAGAAAGCTTCTTTTCAGATTTCATCTGAGGATATTTCCTTTTTCACCATAGCCCTCTATGCGCTTCCAAATATCACTTTGCCAATTCCACAAGAATTGTCTTAGCGAAAGGCTTCTTGTGGGTAAAGCTGTAACTCTGTGAGATGATTTCACAGAACACAAAGAAGTTTCTCAGAAAGCTTCTTTCTCTTTGTTATCGGAGGATATTACCTTTGGCCCTATATTCCTCTAAGGGATCCGAAATATCTGTTCACAGATTCCAACGAAATAAGGCTAGCAAAGAGATCCACGAAATACAGATGTAACTCTGTGAGATGAATTAACAGAACACTAAGCAGTTTCTCAGAAAGCTTCTATCCAGATTTCATCTGAGGATATTTCCTTTTTCACCATAGCCCTCTATGTGCTTCCAAATATCACTTTGCCAATTCCACGAGAACTGTCTTAGCGAAAGGCTTCTTGAGGGGAAAGCTGTAACTCTGTGAGATGATTTCACAGAACATAAAGAAGTTTCTCAGAAAGCTTCTTTCTCTTTGTTATCGGAGGATATTTCCTTTGGCCCTATATTCTTATAATGGATCCGAAATATCTGTTCACAGATTCCACAGAAATAAGGCTAGCAAAGAGATCCACGAAATACAGATGTAACTCTGTGAGATGAATTAACAGAACACTAAGTAGTTTCTCAGAAAGCTTCTTTTCAGATTTCATCTGAGAACATTTCCTTTTTCACCATAGCCGTCTATGCACTTCCAAATATCACTTTACGAATTCCACAAGAACTGTCTTAGCGAAAGGCTTCTTGAGGGGAAAGCTGTAACTCTGTGAGATGATTTCACAGAACACAAAGAAGTTTCTCAGAAAGCTTCTTTCTCTTTGTTATCGGAGGATATTTCCTTTGGCCTTATAATCTTCTAAGGGATCCGAAATATCTGTTCTCAGATTCCACAGAAATGAGACTAGCAAAGAGATCCTCGAAATACAGATGTGACTCTGTGAGATGAATTAACAGAACACTAAGCAGTTTCTCAGAAAGCTTCTTTCCAGATTTCATCTGAGAACATTTCCTTTTTCACCATAGCCCTCTATGCACTTCCAAATATCACTTTGCCAATTCCACAAGAACTGTCTTAGCGAAAGGCTTCTTGAGGGGAAGGCTGTAACTCTCTGAGATGATTTCACAGAACACAAAGAAGTTTCTTAGAAAGCTTCTTTCTCTTTGTTATCGGAGGATATTTCCTTTGGCCCTATAGTCTTCTAAGGGATCCGAATTATCTGTTCTCAGATTAAACAGAAATAACGCTAGCAAAGACATCCACGAAATACAGATGTAACTCTGTGAGGTGAATTAACAGAACACTAAGCAGTTTCTCAGAAATCTTCTTTCCAGATTTCATCTGAGAACATTTCATTTTCAGCATAGCCCTCTATGGGCTTCCAAATATCACTTTGCCAATTTCACAACAACTGTCTTAGCGAAATGCTTCTTGAGGGGATAGCTATAACTCTGTGAGATGATTTCACAGAACACAAAGAAGTTTCTAAGAAAGCTTCTTTCTCTTCGTTATCGGAGTATATTTCCTTTGGCCCTAGAGTCTTCAAATGGATCCAAAATATCTGTTCTCAGATTCCACAGAAATAACGCTAGCAAAGAGATCCCCGAAATACAGATGTAACTCTGTGAGATGAATTAACGGAACACTAAGCAGTTTCTCAGAAAGCTTCTTCCAGATTTCATCTGAGGATATTTCCTTTTTCAACATATCCCTCTATGCGCTTCCAAATATCACTTTGCCAATTCCACAAGAACTGTCTTAGCGAAAGGCTTCTTGTGGGGAAAGCTGTAACTCTGTGAAATGATTTCACAGAACACGAAGAAGTTTCTTAGACAGATTCTTTCTCTTTGTTATCGGAGGATATTTCCTTTGGCCCTATAGTCTTCTAAGGGATCCGAAATATGTGTTCTCAGATTCCACAGAAATAAGGCTAGCAAAGAGATCCACGAAATACAGATGTTACTCTGTGAGATGAATTAAGAGAACACTAAGCAGTTTCTCAGAAAGCTTGTTTCCAGATTTCATCAGAGAATATTTCCTTTTTCAACTTAGCACTCTATGGGCTTCCAAACATCACTTTGCCAATTCCACAAGAACTGTCTTAGCGAAAGGCTTCTTGAGGGGAAAGCTGTAACTCTGTGAGATGATTTCACAGAACACCAAGAACTTTCTCAGAAAGCTTCTTTCTCTTTGTTATCGGAGTATATTTCCTTTGGCCCTAGAGTCTTCAAAGGGATCCAAAATATCTGTTCTCAGATTCCACAGAAATAAGGCGAGCAAAGAGATCCACAAAATACAGATGTAACTCTGTCAGATGAATTAAAAGAACACTAAGCAGTTTCTCAGAAAGCTTCTTTCCAGATTTCATCTGAGGATAATTCCTTTTTAACCGTAGCCCTCTATGCCCTTCCAAATATCACTTTGCCAATTCCACAAGAACTGTCTTAGCGAAAGGCTTCTTGAGGGGAAAGCTGTAACTCTGTGAGATTATTTCACAGAACACAAAGGAGTTTCTCCGAAAGCTTCTTTCTCTTTTTTATCGGAGGATATTTTCTTTGGCCCTATAGTCTTCAAAGGGATCCGAAATATCTGTTCTCAGGTTCCACAGAAATAAGGCTAGCAAAGAGATCCACGAAATACAGATGTAACTCTGTGAGATGAATTAACAGAACACTAAGCAGTTTCTCAGAAAGCTTCTTTCCAGATTTCATCTGAGGATATTTCTTTTTCACCATAGCACTCTATGCACTTCCAAATATCACTTTGCCAATTCCACAAGAACTGTCTTAGCGAAAGGCTTCTTGAGGGAAAGCTGTAACTCTGTGAGGTGATTTCACAGAACATAAAGAAGTTTCTCAGAAAGCTTCTTTCTCTTTGTTATCGGAGGACATTTCCTTTGGCCCTATATTCTTCTAAGGGATCCGAAATATCTGTTCACAGATTCCACAGAAATAAGGCTAGCAAAGAGATCCACGAAATACAGATGTAACTCTGTGAGATGAATTAACAGAACACTAAGTAGTTTCTCAGAAAGCTTCTTTTCAGATTTCATCTGAGGATATTTCCTTTTTCACCATAGCCCTCTATGCGCTTCCAAATATCACTTTGCCAATTCCACAAGAACTGTCTTAGCGAAAGTCTTCTTGTGGGTAAAGATGTAACTCTGTGAGATGATTTCACAGAACACAAAGAAGTTTCTCACAAAGCTTCTTTCTCTTTGTTATCGGAGGATATTTCCTTTGGTCCTATATTCTTCTAATGGATCCGAAATATCTGTTCACAGATTCCACAGAAATAAGGCTAGCAAAGAGATCCACGAAATACAGATGTAACTCTGTGAGATGAATTAACAGAACACTAAGTAGTTTCTCAGAAAGCTTCTTTTCAGATTTCATCTGAGAACATTTCCTTTTTCACCATAGCCGTCTATGCACTTCCAAATATCACTTTGCGAATTCCACAAGAACTGTCTTAGCGAAAGGCTTCTTGAGGGGAAAGCTGTAACTCTGTGAGATGATTTCACAGAACACAAAGAAGTTTCTCAGAAAGCTTCTTTCTCTTTGTTATCGGAGGATATTTCCTTTGGCCTTATAATCTTCTAAGGGATCCGAAATATCTGTTCTCAGATTCCACAGAAATGAGACTAGCAAAGAGATCCTCGAAATACAGATGTGACTCTGTGAGATGAATTAACAGAACACTAAGCAGTTTCTCAGAAAGCTTCTTTCCAGATTTCATCTGAGAACATTTCCTTTTTCACCACAGCCCTCTATGCACTTCCAAATATCACTTTGCCAATTCCACAAGAACTGTCTTAGCGAAAGGCTTCTTGAGGGGAAGGCTGTAACTCTCTGAGATGATTTCACAGAACACAAAGAAGTTTCTTAGAAAGCTTCTTTCTCTTTGTTATCGGAGGATATTTCCTTTGGCCCTATAGTCTTCTAAGGGATCCGAATTATCTGTTCTCAGATTAAACAGAAATAACGCTAGCAAAGACATCCACGAAATACAGATGTAACTCTGTGAGGTGAATTAACAGAACACTAAGCAGTTTCTCAGAAATCTTCTTTCCAGATTTCATCTGAGAACATTTCATTTTCAGCATAGCCCTCTATGGGCTTCCAAATATCACTTTGCCAATTTCACAACAACTGTCTTAGCGAAATGCTTCTTGAGGGGATAGCAATAACTCTGTGAGATGATTTCACAGAACACAAAGAAGTTTCTAAGAAAGCTTCTTTCTCTTCGTTATCGGAGTATATTTCCTTTGGCCCTAGAGTCTTCAAATGGATCCAAAATATCTGTTCTCAGATTCCACAGAAATAACGCTAGCAAAGAGATCCCCGAAATACAGATGTAACTCTGTGAGATGAATTAACGGAACACTAAGCAGTTTCTCAGAAAGCTTCTTCCAGATTTCATCTGAGGATATTTCCTTTTTCAACATATCCCTCTATGCGCTTCCAAATATCACTTTGCCAATTCCACAAGAACTGTCTTAGCGAAAGGCTTCTTGTGGGGAAAGCTGTAACTCTGTGAAATGATTTCACAGAACACGAAGAAGTTTCTTAGACAGATTCTTTCTCTTTGTTATCGGAGGATATTATCTTTGGCCCTATAGTCTTCTAAGGGATCCGAAATATGTGTTCTCAGATTCCACAGAAATAAGGCTAGCAAAGAGATCCACGAAATACAGATGTTACTCTGTGAGATGAATTAAGAGAACACTAAGCAGTTTCTCAGAAAGCTTGTTTCCAGATTTCATCAGAGAATATTTCCTTTTTCAACTTAGCACTCTATGGGCTTCCAAACATCACTTTGCCAATTCCACAAGAACTGTCTTAGCGAAAGGCTTCTTGAGGGGAAAGCTGTAACTCTGTGAGATGATTTCACAGAACACCAAGAACTTTCTCAGAAAGCTTCTTTCTCTTTGTTATCGGAGTATATTTCCTTTGGCCCTAGAGTCTTCAAAGGGATCCAAAATATCTGTTCTCAGATTCCACAGAAATAAGGCGAGCAAAGAGATCCACAAAATACAGATGTAACTCTGTGAGATGAATTAAAAGAACACTAAGCAGTTTCTCAGAAAGCTTCTTTCCAGATTTCATCTGAGGATAATTCCTTTTTAACCGTAGCCCTCTATGCCCTTCCAAATATCACTTTGCCAATTCCACAAGAACTGTCTTAGCGAAAGGCTTCTTGAGGGGAAAGCTGTAACTCTGTGAGATTATTTCACAGAACACAAAGGAGTTTCTCCGAAAGCTTCTTTCTCTTTTTTATCGGAGGATATTTTCTTTGGCCCTATAGTCTTCAAAGGGATCCGAAATATCTGTTCTCAGGTTCCACAGAAATAAGGCTAGCAAAGAGATCCACGAAATACAGATGTAACTCTGTGAGATGAATTAACAGAACACTAAGCAGTTTCTCAGAAAGCTTCTTTCCAGATTTCATCTGAGGATATTTCTTTTTCACCATAGCACTCTATGCACTTCCAAATATCACTTTGCCAATTCCACAAGAACTGTCTTAGCGAAAGGCTTCTTGAGGGAAAGCTGTAACTCTGTGAGGTGATTTCACAGAACATAAAGAAGTTTCTCAGAAAGCTTCTTTCTCTTTGTTATCGGAGGACATTTCCTTTGGCCCTATATTCTTCTAAGGGATCCGAAATATCTGTTCACAGATTCCACAGAAATAAGGCTAGCAAAGAGATCCACGAAATACAGATGTAACTCTGTGAGATGAATTAACAGAACACTAAGTAGTTTCTCAGAAAGCTTCTTTTCAGATTTCATCTGAGGATATTTCCTTTTTCACCATAGCCCTCTATGCGCTTCCAAATATCACTTTGCCAATTCCACAAGAACTGTCTTAGCGAAAGTCTTCTTGTGGGTAAAGATGTAACTCTGTGAGATGATTTCACAGAACACAAAGAAGTTTCTCACAAAGCTTCTTTCTCTTTGTTATCGGAGGATATTTCCTTTGGTCCTATATTCTTCTAATGGATCCGAAATATCTGTTCACAGATTCCACAGAAATAAGGCTAGCAAAGAGATCCACGAAATACAGATGTAACTCTGTGAGATGAATTAACAGAACACTAAGTAGTTTCTCAGAAAGTTTCTTTTCAGATTTCATCTGAGAACATTTCCTTTTTCACCATAGCCCTCTATGCACTTCCAAATATCACTTTGCCAATTCCAGAAGAACTGTCTTAGCGAAAGGCTTCTTGAGGGGAAAGCTGTAACTCTGTGAGATGATTTCACAGAACACAAAGAAGTTTCTTAGAAAGCTTCTTTCTCGTTGTTATGGGAGGATATTTCCTTTGGCCCTATAGTCTTCTAAGGGATCCGAAATATCTGTTCTCAGATTCCACAGAAATAACGCTAGCAAAGAGATCCACGAAATACAGATGTAACTCTGTGAGGTGAATTAACAGAACACTAAGCAGTTTCTCAGAAAGCTTCTTTCCAGATTTCATCTGAGAACATTTCCTTTTTCAGCATAGCCCTCTATGGGCTTCCAAATATCCCTTTGCCAATTCCACAAGAACTGTCTTAGCGAAAGGCTTCTTGAGGGGATAGCTATAACTCTGTGAGATGATTTCACAGAACACAAAGAAGTTTCTAAGAAAGCTTCTTTCTCTTTGTTATCGGAGTATATTTCTATGGCCCTAGAGTCTTCAAAGGGATCCAAAATATCTGCTCTCAGATTCCACAGAAATAACGCTAGCAAAGAGATCCCCGAAATACAGATGTAACTCTGTGAGATGAATTAACGGAACACTAAGCAGTTTCTCAGAAAGCTTCTTCCAGATTTCATCTGAGGATATTTCCTTTTTCAACATATCCCTCTATGCGCTTCCAAATATCACTTTGCCAATTCCACAAGAACTGTCTTAGCGAAAGGCTTCTTGTGGGGAAAGCTGTAACTCTGTGAAATGATTTCACAGAACACGAAGAAGTTTCTTAGACAGATTCTTTCTCTTTGTTATAGGAGGATATTTCCTTTGGCCCTATAGTCTTCTAAGGGATCCGAAATATCTGTTCTCAGATTCCACAGAAATAAGGCTAGCAAAGAGATCCACGAAATACAGAGGTTACTCTGTGAGATGAATTAAGAGAACACTAAGCAGTTTCTCAGAAAGCTTGTTTCCAGATTTCATCAGAGAATATTTCCTTTTTCAACTTAGCACTCTATGGGCTTCCAAACATCACTTTGCCAATTCCACAAGAACTGTCTTAGCGAAAGGCTTCTTGAGGGGAAAGCTGTAACTCTGTGAGATGATTTCACAGAACACCAAGAACTTTCTCAGAAAGCTTCTTTCTCTTTGTTATCGGAGTATATTTCCTTTGGCCCTAGAGTCTTCAAAGGGATCCAAAATATCTGTTCTCAGATTCCACAGAAATAAGGCGAGCAAAGAGATCCACAAAATACAGATGTAACTCTGTGAGATGAATTAAAAGAACACTAAGCAGTTTCTCAGAAAGCTTCTTTCCAGATTTCATCTGAGGATAATTCCTTTTTAACCGTAGCCCTCTATGCCCTTCCAAATATCACTTTGCCAATTCCACAAGAACTGTCTTAGCGAAAGGCTTCTTGAGGGGAAAGCTGTAACTCTGTGAGATTATTTCACAGAACACAAAGGAGTTTCTCCGAAAGCTTCTTTCTCTTTTTTATCGGAGGATATTTTCTTTGGCCCTATAGTCTTCAAAGGGATCCGAAATATCTGTTCTCAGGTTCCACAGAAATAAGGCTAGCAAAGAGATCCACGAAATACAGATGTAACTCTGTGAGATGAATTAACAGAACACTAAGCAGTTTCTCAGAAAGCTTCTTTCCAGATTTCATCTGAGGATATTTCTTTTTCACCATAGCACTCTATGCACTTCCAAATATCACTTTGCCAATTCCACAAGAACTGTCTTAGCGAAAGGCTTCTTGAGGGAAAGCTGTAACTCTGTGAGGTGATTTCACAGAACATAAAGAAGTTTCTCAGAAAGCTTCTTTCTCTTTGTTATCGGAGGACATTTCCTTTGGCCCTATATTCTTCTAAGGGATCCGAAATATCTGTTCACAGATTCCACAGAAATAAGGCTAGCAAAGAGATCCACGAAATACAGATGTAACTCTGTGAGATGAATTAACAGAACACTAAGTAGTTTCTCAGAAAGCTTCTTTTCAGATTTCATCTGAGGATATTTCCTTTTTCACCATAGCCCTCTATGCGCTTCCAAATATCACTTTGCCAATTCCACAAGAACTGTCTTAGCGAAAGTCTTCTTGTGGGTAAAGATGTAACTCTGTGAGATGATTTCACAGAACACAAAGAAGTTTCTCACAAAGCTTCTTTCTCTTTGTTATCGGAGGATATTTCCTTTGGTCCTATATTCTTCTAATGGATCCGAAATATCTGTTCACAGATTCCACAGAAATAAGGCTAGCAAAGAGATCCACGAAATACAGATGTAACTCTGTGAGATGAATTAACAGAACACTAAGTAGTTTCTCAGAAAGTTTCTTTTCAGATTTCATCTGAGAACATTTCCTTTTTCACCATAGCCCTCTATGCACTTCCAAATATCACTTTGCCAATTCCAGAAGAACTGTCTTAGCGAAAGGCTTCTTGAGGGGAAAGCTGTAACTCTGTGAGATGATTTCACAGAACACAAAGAAGTTTCTTAGAAAGCTTCTTTCTCGTTGTTATGGGAGGATATTTCCTTTGGCCCTATAGTCTTCTAAGGGATCCGAAATATCTGTTCTCAGATTCCACAGAAATAACGCTAGCAAAGAGATCCACGAAATACAGATGTAACTCTGTGAGGTGAATTAACAGAACACTAAGCAGTTTCTCAGAAAGCTTCTTTCCAGATTTCATCTGAGAACATTTCCTTTTTCAGCATAGCCCTCTATGGGCTTCCAAATATCCCTTTGCCAATTCCACAAGAACTGTCTTAGCGAAAGGCTTCTTGAGGGGATAGCTATAACTCTGTGAGATGATTTCACAGAACACAAAGAAGTTTCTAAGAAAGCTTCTTTCTCTTTGTTATCGGAGTATATTTCTATGGCCCTAGAGTCTTCAAAGGGATCCAAAATATCTGCTCTCAGATTCCACAGAAATAACGCTAGCAAAGAGATCCACGAAATACAGATGTAACTCTGTGAGATGAATTAACAGAACACTAAGCAGTTTCTCAGAAAGCTTCTTCCAGATTTCATCTGAGGATATTTCCTTTTTCAACATAGCCCTCTATGCGCTTCCAAATATCACTTTGCCAATTCCACAAGAACTGTCTTAGCGAAGGCTTCTTGTGGGGAAAGCTGTAACTCTGTGAGATGATTTCACAGAACACAAAGAAGTTTCTTAGACAGCTTCTTTCTCTTTGTTATCGGAGAATATTTCCTTTGGCCCTATAGTCTTCTAAGGGATCCGAAATATCTGTTCTCAGATTCCACAGAAATAAGGCTAGCAAAGAGATCCACGAAATACAGATGTTACTCTGTGAGATGAATTAAGAGAACACTAAGCAGTTTCTCAGAAAGCTTGTTTCCAGATTTCATCAGAGAATATTTCCTTTTTCACCTTAGCACTCTATGGGCTTCCAAACATCACTTTGCCAATTCCACAAGAACTGTCTTAGCGAAAGGCTTCTTGAGGGGAACGCTGTAACTCTGTGAGATGATTTCACAGAACACAAAGAAGTTTCTCAGAAAGCTTCTTTCTCTTTGTTATCGGAGTATATTTCCTTTGGCCCTAGAGTCTTCAAAGGGATCCAAAATATCTGTTCTCAGATTCCACAGAAATAAGGCTAGCAAAGAGATCCACAAAATACAGATGTAACTCTGTGAGATGAATTAAAAGAACACTAAGCAGTTCCTCAGAAAGCTTCTTTCCAGATTTCATCTGAGGATATTTCCTTTTTCACCATAGCCCTCTATGTGCTTCCAAATATCACTTTGCCAATTCCACGAGAACTGTCTTAGCGAAAGGCTTCTTGAGGGGAAAGCTATAACTCTGTGAGATGATTTCACAGAACATAAAGAAGTTTCTCACAAAGCTTCTTTCTCTTTGTTATCGGAGGATATTCCCTTTGGTCCTATATTCTTCTAATGGATCCGAAATATCTGTTCACAGATTCCACAGAAATAAGGCTAGCAAAGAGATCCACGAAATACAGATGTAACTCTGTGAGATGAATTAACAGAACACTAAGTAGTTTCTCAGAAAGTTTCTTTTCAGATTTCATCTGAGAACATTTCCTTTTTCACCATAGCCCTCTATGCACTTCCAAATACCACTTTGCCCATTCCAGAAGAACTGTCTTAGCGAAAGGCTTCTTGAGGGGAAAGCTGTAACTCTGTGAGATGATTTCACAGAACACAAAGAAGTTTCTTAGAAAGCTTTTTTCTCTTTGTTATCGGAGGATATTTCCTTTGGACCTATAGTCTTCTAAGGGATCCGATATATCTGTTCTCAGATTCTACAGAAATAACGCTAGCAAAGAGATCCACGAAACACAGATGTAACTCTGTGAGATGAATTAACAGAACACTAAGCAGTTTCTAAGAAAGCTTCTTTCCAGATTTCATCTGAGAACATTTCGTTTTTCAGCATAGCCCTCTATGGGCTTCCAAATATCCCTTTGCCAATTCCACAACAACTGTCTTAGCGAAAGGCTTCTTGAGGGGAAAGCTGTAACTCTGTGAGATTATTTCACAGAACACAAAGGAGTTTCTCAGAAAGCTTCTTTCTCTTTTTTATCGGAGGATATTTCCTTTGGCCCTATAGTCTTCAAAGGGATCCGAAATATCTGTTCTCAGGTTCCACAGAAATAATGCTAGCAAAGAGATCCACGAAATACAGATGTAACTCTGTGAGATGAATTAACAGAACACTAAGCAGTTTCTCAGAAAGCTTCTTTCCAGATTTCATCTGAGGATATTTCCTTTTTCACCATAGCCCTCTATGTGCTTAAAAATATCACTTTGCCAGTTCCACAAGAACTGTTTTAGCGAAAGGCTTCTTGAGGGGAAGGCGTAACTCTGTGAGATGATTTCACAGAACACAAAGAAGTTTCTCAGAAAGCTTCTTTCTCTTTGTTATCGGAGGATATTTCCTTTGGCCCTATAATCTTCTAAGGGATCCGAAATATCTGTTCTCAGATTCCACAGAAATGAGACTAGCAAAGAGATCCTCGAAATACAGATGTAACTCTGTGAGATGAATTAACAGAACACTAAGTAGTTTCTCAGAAAGTTTCTTTTCAGATTTCATCTGAGAACATTTCCTTTTTCACCATAGCCCTCTATGCACTTCCAAATATCACTTTGCCAATTCCACACGAACTGTCTTAGCGAAAGGCTTCTTGAGGGGAAAGCTGTAACTCTGTGAGATGATTTCACAGAACACAAAGAAGTTTCTCAGAAAGCTTCTTTCTCTTTGTTATCGGAGGATATTTCCTTTGGCCCTAGAGTCTTCAAAGGGATCCAAAATATCTGTTCTCAGATTCCACAGAAATAAGGCTAGCAAAGAGATCCACAAAATACAGATGTAACTCTGTGAGATAAATTAAAAGAACACTAAGCAGTTTCTCAGAAAGCTTCTTTCCAGATTTCATCTGAGGATAATTCCTTTGTAACCGTAGCCCTCTATGCCCTTCCAAATATCACTTTGCCAATTCCACAAGAACTGTCTTAGCGAAAGGCTTCTTGAGGGGAAAGCTGTAACTCTGTGAGATTATTTCACAGAACACAAAGGAGTTTCTCAGAAAGCTTCTTTCTCTTTTTTATCGGAGGATATTTCCTTTCGCCCTGTAGTCTTCAAAGGGATCCGAAATATCTGTTCTCAGGTTCCACAGAAATAAGACTAGCAAAGAGATCCACGAAATACAGATGTAACTCTGTGAGATGAATTAACAGAACACTAAGCAGTTTCTGAGAAAGCTTCTTTCCAGATTTCATCTGAGGATATTTCCTTTTTCACCATAGCCCTCTATGTGCTTCCAAATATCACTTTGCCAATTCCACAAGAACTGTCTTAGCGAAAGGCTTCTTGAGGGGAAAGCTGAAACTCTGTGAGATGATTTCACAGAACATAAAGAAGTTTCTCAGAAAGCTTCTTTCTCTTTGTTATCGGAGGATATTTCCTTTGGCCCTATATCCTTCTAAGGGATCCGAAATATCTGTTCACAGATTCCACAGAAATAAGGCTAGCAAAGAGATCCACGAAATACAGATGTAACTCTGTGAGATGAATTAACAGAACACTAAGTAGTTTCTCAGAAAGCTTCTTTTCAGATTTCATCTGAGGATATTTCCTTTTTCACCATAGCCCTCTATGCGCTTCCAAATATCACTTTGCCAATTCCACAAGAATTATCTTAGCGAAAGGCTTCTTGTGGGTAAAGCTGTAACTCTGTGAGATGATTTCACAGAACACAAAGAAGTTTCTCAGAAAGCTTCTTTCTCTTTGTTATCGGAGGATATTACCTTTGGCCCTATATTCCTCTAAGGGATCTGAAATATCTGTTCACAGATTCCAAAGAAATAAGGCTAGCAAAGAGATCCACGAAATACAGATGTAACTCTGTGAGATGAATTAACAGAACACTAAGCAGTTTCTCAGAAAGCTTCTATCCAGATTTCATCTGAGGATATTTCCTTTTTCACCATAGCCCTCTAAGTGCTTCCAAATATCACTTTGCCAATTCCACGAGAACTGTCTTAGCGAAAGGCTTCTTGAGGCGAAAGCTGTAACTCTGTGAGATGATTTCCCAGAACATAAAGAAGTTTCTCAGAAAGCTTCTTTCTCTTTGTTATCGGAGGATATTTCCTTTGGCCCTATATTCTTCTAATGGATCCGAAATATCTGTTCACAGATTCCACAGAAATAAGGCTAGCAAAGAGATCCACGAAATACAGATGTAACTCTGTGAGATGAATTAACAGAACACTAAGTAGTTTCTCAGAAAGCTTCTTTTCAGATTTCATCTGAGAACATTTCCTTTTTCACCATAGCCGTCTATGCCCTTCCAAATATCACTTTGCCAATTCCACAAGAACTGTCTTAGCGAAAGGCTTCTTGAGGGGAAAGCTGTAACTCTGTGAGATTATTTCACAGAACACAAAGGAGTTTCTCAGAAAGCTTCTTTCTCTTTTTTATCGGAGGATATTTCCTTTCGCCCTGTAGTCTTCAAAGGGATCCGAAATATCTGTTCTCAGGATCCACAGAAATAAGACTAGCAAAGAGATCCACGAAATACAGATGTAACTCTGTGAGATGAATTAACAGAACACTAAGCAGTTTCTCAGAAAGCTTCTTTCCAGATTTCATCTGAGGATATTTCCTTTTTCACCATAGCCCTCTATGTGCTTCCAAATATCACTTTGCCAATTCCACAAGAACTGTCTTAGCGAAAGGCTTCTTGAGGGGAAAGCTGTAACTCTGTGAGATGATTTCACAGAACATAAAGAAGTTTCTCAGAAAGCTTCTTTCTCTTTGTTATCGGAGGATATTTCCTTTGGCCCTATATCCTTCTAAGGGATCCGAAATATCTGTTCACAGATTCCACAGAAATAAGGCTAGCAAAGAGATCCACGAAATACAGATGTAACTCTGTGAGATGAATTAACAGAACACTAAGTAGTTTCTCAGAAAGCTTCTTTTCAGATTTCATCTGAGGATATTTCCTTTTTCACCATAGCCCTCTATGCGCTTCCAAATATCACTTTGCCAATTCCACAAGAATTATCTTAGCGAAAGGCTTCTTGTGGGTAAAGCTGTAACTCTGTGAGATGATTTCACAGAACACAAAGAAGTTTCTCAGAAAGCTTCTTTCTCTTTGTTATCGGAGGATATTACCTTTGGCCCTATATTCCTCTAAGGGATCCGAAATATCTGTTCACAGATTCCAAAGAAATAAGGCTAGCAAAGAGATCCACGAAATACAGATGTAACTCTGTGAGATGAATTAACAGAACACTAAGCAGTTTCTCAGAAAGCTTCTATCCAGATTTCATCTGAGGATATTTCCTTTTTCACCATAGCCCTCTAAGTGCTTCCAAATATCACTTTGCCAATTCCACGAGAACTGTCTTAGCGAAAGGCTTCTTGAGGCGAAAGCTGTAACTCTGTGAGATGATTTCCCAGAACATAAAGAAGTTTCTCAGAAAGCTTCTTTCTCTTTGTTATCGGAGGATATTTCCTTTGGCCCTATATTCTTCTAATGGATCCGAAATATCTGTTCACAGATTCCACAGAAATAAGGCTAGCAAAGAGATCCACGAAATACAGATGTAACTCTGTGAGATGAATTAACAGAACACTAAGTAGTTTCTCAGAAAGCTTCTTTTCAGATTTCATCTGAGAACATTTCCTTTTTCACCATAGCCGTCTATGCACTTCCAAATATCACTTTGCCAATTACACAAGAACTGTCTTAGCGAAAGGCTTTTTGTGGGGAAAGCTGTAACTCTGTGAAATGATTTCACAGAACACAAAGAAGTTTCTTTGACAGCTTCTTTCTCTTTGTTATCGGAGGATATTTCCTTTGGCCCTACAGTCTTCTAAGGGATCCGAAATATCTGTTCTCAGATTCCACAGAAATAAGGCTAGCAAAGCGATCCACGAAATACAGACGTTACTCTGTGAGATGAATTAAGAGAACACTAAGCAGTTTCTCAGAAAGCTTGTTTCCAGATTTCATCAGAGAATATTTCCTTTTTCAACTTAGCACTCTATGGGCTTCCAAACATCACTTTGCCAATTCCACAAGAACTGTCTTAGCGAAAGGCTTCTTGAGGGGAAAGCTGTAACTCTGTGAGATGATTTCACAGAACACCAAGAAGTTTCTCAGAAAGCTTCTTTCTCTTTGTTATCGGAGTATATTTCCTTTGGCCCTAGAGTCTTCAAAGGGATCCAAAATATCTGTTCTCAGATTCCACAGAAATAAGGCTAGCAAAGAGATCCACAAAATACATATGTAACTCTGTGAGATGAATTAAAAGAACACTAAGCAGTTTCTCAGAAAGCTTCTTTCCAGATTTCATCTGAGGATAATTCCTTTTTAACCGTAGCCCTCTATGTCCTTCCAAATATCACTTTGCCAATTCCACAACAACTGTCTTAGCGAAAGGCTTCTTGAGGGGAAAGCTGTAACTCTGTGAGATTATTTCACAGAACACAAAGGAGTTTCTCAGAAAGCTTCTTTCTCTTTTTTATCGGAGGATATTTCCTTTGTCCCTATAGTCTTCAAAGGGATCCGAAATATCTGTTCTCAGGTTCCACAGAAATAATGCTAGCAAAGAGATCCACGAAATACAGATGTAACTCTGTGAGATGAATTAACAGAACACTAAGCAGTTTCTCAGAAAGCTTCTTTCCAGATTTCATCTGAGGATATTTCCTTTTTCACCATAGCCCTCTATGTGCTTCCAAATATCACTTTGCCAGTTACACAAGAACTGTTTTAGCGAAAGGCTTCTTGAGGGGAAAGCTGTAACTCTGTGAGATGATTTCACAGATCATAAAGAAGTTTCTCAGAAAGCTACTTTCTCTTTGTTATCGGAGGATATTTCCTTTGGCCCTATATTCTTCTAAGGGATCCGAAATATCTGTTCACAGATTCCACAGAAATAAGGCTAGCAAAGAGATCCACGAAATACAGATATAACTCTGTGAGATGAATTAACAGAACACTAAGTAGTTTCTCAGAAAGGTTCTTTTCAGATTTCATCTTAGGATATTTCCTATTTCACCATAGCCCTCTCTGTGCTTCCAAATATCACTTTGCCAATTCCACAAGAACTGTCTTACCGAAAGGCTTCTTGAGGGGAAAGGCGTAACTCTGTGAGATGATTTCACAGAACACAAAGAAGTTTCTCAGAAAGCTTCTTTCTCTTTGTTATCGGAGGATATTACCTTTGGCCCTATATTCCTCTAAGGGATCCGAAATATCTGTTCACAGATTCCAAAGAAATAAGGCTAGCAAAGAGATCCACGAAATACAGATGTAACTTTGTGAGATGAATTAACAGAACACTAAGAAGTTTCTCAGAAAGCTTCTATCCAGATTTCATCTGAGGATATTTCCTTTTTCACCATAGCCCTCTATATGCTTCCAAATATCACTTTGCCAATTCCACGAGAACTGTCTTAGCGAAAGGCTTCTTGAGGCGAAAGCTGTAACTCTGTGAGATGATTTCACAGAACATAAAGAAGTTTCTCAGAAAGCTTCTTTCTCTTTGTTATCGGAGGATATTTCCTTTGGCCCTATATTCTTCTAATGGATCCGAAATATCTGTTCACAGATTCCACAGAAATAAGGCTAGCAAAGAGATCCACGAAATACAGATGTAACTCTGTGAGATGAATTAACAGAACACTAAGTAGTTTCTCAGAAAGCTTCTTTTCAGATTTCATCTGAGAACATTTCCTTTTTCACCATAGCCGTCTATGCACTTCCAAATATCACTTTGCCAATTCCACAAGAACTGTCTTAGCGAAAGGCTTCTTGAGGGGAAAGCTGTAACTCTGTGAGATGATTTCACAGAACACAAAGAAGTTTCTCAGAAAGCTTCTTTCTCTTTGTTATCGGAGGATATTTCCTTTGGCCTTATAATCTTCTAAGGGATCCGAAATATCTGTTCTCAGATTCCACAGAAATGAGACTAGCAAAGAGATCCTCGAAATACAGATGTAACTCTGTGAGATGAATTAACAGAACACTAAGCAGTTTCTCAGAAAGCTTCTTTCCAGATTTCATCTGAGAACATTTCCTTTTTCACCATAGCCCTCTATGCACTTCCAAATATCACTTTGCCAATTCCACAAGAACTGTCTTAGCGAAAGGCTTCTTGAGGGGAAAGCTGTAACTCTGTGAGATGATTTCACAGAACACAAAGAAGTTTCTTAGAAAGCTTCTTTCTCTTTCTTATCGGAGGATATTTCCTTTGGCCCTATAGTCTTCTAAGGGATCCGAATTATCTGTTCTCAGATTCCACAGAAATAACGCTAGCAAAGAGATCCACGAAATACAGATGTAACTCTGTGAGGTGAATTAACAGAACACTAAGCAGTTTCTCAGAAATCTTCTTTCCAGATTTCATCTGAGAACATTTCCTTTTTCAGCATAGCCCTCTATGGGCTTCCAAATATCACTTTGCCAATTTCACAACAACTGTCTTAGCGAAAGGCTTCTTGAGGGGATAGCTATAACTCTGTGAGATGATTTCACAGAACACAAAGAAGTTTCTAAGAAAGCTTCTTTCTCTTTGTTATCGGAGTATATTTCCTTTGGCCCTAGAGTCTTCAAAGGGATCCAAAATATCTGTTCTCAGATTCCACAGAAATAAGGCTAGCAAAGAGATCCACAAAATACAGATGTAACTCTGTGAGATGAATGAAAAGAACACTAAGCAGTTTCTCAAAAAGCTTCTTTCCAGATTTCATCTGAGGATAATTCCTTTTTAACCGTAGCCCTCTATGCCCTTCCAAATATCACTTTGTCAATTCCACAAGAACTGTCTTAGCGAAAGGCTTCTTGAGGGAAAGCTGTAACTCTGTGAGGTGATTTCACAGAACATAAAGAAGTTTCTCAGAAAGCTACTTTCTCTTTGTTATCGGAGGATATTTCCTTTGGCCCTATATTCTTCTAAGGGATCCGAAATATCTGTTCACAGATTCCTCAGAAATAAGGCTAGCAAAGAGATCCACGAAATACAGATGTAACCCTGTGAGATGAATTAAAAGAACACTAAGTAGTTTCTCAGAAAGCTTCTTTTCAGATTTCATCTTTGGATATTTCCTTTTTCACCATAGCCCTCTCTGTGCTTCCATATATCACTTTGCCAATTCCACAAGAACTGTCTTACCGAAAGGCTTCTTGAGGGGAAAGGCGTAACTCTGTGAGATGATTTCACAGAACACAAAGAAGTTTCTCACAAAGCTTCTTTCTCTTTGTTATCGGAGGATATTTCCTTTGGCCCTATAATCTTCTAAGGGATCCGAAATATCTGTTCTCAGTTCCACAGAAATGAGACTAGCAAAGAGATCCTCGAAATACAGATGTAACTCTGTGAGATGAATTAACAGAACACTAAGCAGTTTCTCAGAAAGCTTCTTTCCAGATTTCATCTGAGAACATTTCCTTTTTCACCATAGTCCTCTATGCACTTCCAAATATCACTTTGCCAATTCCACAAGAACTGTCTTAGCGAAAGGCTTCTTGAGGGAAAGCTGTAACTCTGTGAGATGATTTCACAGAACATAAAGAAGTTTCTCAGAAAGCTTCTTTCTCTTTGTTATTGGAGGATATTTCCTTTGGCCCTATATTCTTCTAAGGGATCCGAAATATCTGTTTACAGATTCCACAGAAATAAGGCTAGCAAAGAGATCCACGAAATACAGATGTAACTCTGTGAGATGAATTAACAGAACACTAAGTAGTTTCTCAGAAAGCTTCTTTTCAGTTTTCATCTGAGGATATTTCCTTTTTCACCATAGCCCTCTATGCGCTTCCAAATATCACTTTGCCAATTCCACAAGAACTGTCTTAGCGAAAGGCTTCTTGTGGGTAAAGATGTAACTCTGTGAGATGATTTCACAGAACACAAAGAAGTTTCTCACAAAGCTTCTTTCTCTTTGTTATCGGAGGATATTTCCTTTGGTCCTATATTCTTCTAATGGATCCGAAATATCTGTTCACAGATTCCACAGAAATAAGGCTAGCAAAGAGATCCACGAAATACAGATGTAACTCTGTGAGATGAATTAACAGAACACTAAGTAGTTTCTCAGAAAGTTTCTTTTCAGATTTCATCTGAGAACATTTCCTTTTTCACCATAGCCCTCTATGCACTTCCAAATATCACTTTGCCAATTCCACAACAACTGTCTTAGCGAAAGGCTTCTTGAGGGGAAAGCTGTAACTCTGTGAGATTATTTCACAGAACACAAAGGAGTTTCTCAGAAAGCTTCTTTCTCTTTTTTATCGGAGGATATTTCCTTTGGCCCTATAGTCTTCAAAGGGATCCGAAATATCTGTTCTCAGGTTCCTCAGAAATAATGCTAGCAAAGAGATCCACGAAATACAGATGTAACTCTGTGAGATGAATTAACAGAACACTAAGCAGTTTCTCAGAAAGCTTCTTTCCAGATTTCATCTGAGGATATTTCCTTTTTCACCATAGCCCTCTATGTGCTTCCAAATATCACTTTGCCAGTTACACAAGAACTGTTTTAGCGAAAGGCTTCTTGAAGGGAAAGCTGTAACTCTGTGAGATGATTTCACAGATCATAAAGAAGTTTCTCAGAAAGCTACTTTCTCTTTGTTATCGGAGGATATTTCCTTTGGCCCTATATTCTTCTAAGGGATCCGAAATATCTGTTCACAGATTCCACAGAAATAAGGCTAGCAAAGAGATCCACGAAATACAGATGTAACTCTGTGAGATGAATTAACAGAACACTAAGTAGTTTCTCAGAAAGGTTCTTTTCAGATTTCATCTGAGAACATTTCCTTTTTCACCATAGCCCTCTCTGTGCTTCCAAATATCACTTTGCCAATTCCACAAGAACTGTCTTACCGAAAGGCTTCTTGAGGGGAAAGGCGTAACTCTGTGAGATGATTTCACAGAACACAAAGAAGTTTCTCACAAAGCTTCTTTCTCTTTGTTATCGGAGGATATTTCCTTTGGCCCTATAATCTTCTAAGGGATCCGAAATATCTGTTCTCAGTTCCACAGAAATGAGACTAGCAAAGAGATCCTCGAAATACAGATGTAACTCTGTGAGATGAATTAACAGAACACTAAGCAGTTTCTCAGAAAGCTTCTTTCCAGATTTCATCTGAGAACATTTCCTTTTTCACCATAGCCCTCTATGCACTTCCAAATATCACTTTGCCAATTCCACAAGAACTGTCTTAGCGAAAGGCTTCTTGAGGGGAAAGCTGTAACTCTGTGAGATGATTTCACAGAACACAAAGAAGTTTCTTAGAAAGCTTCTTTCTCTTTGTTATCGGAGGATACTTCCTTTGGCCCTATAGTCTTCTAAGGGATCCGAAATATCTGTTCTCAGATTCTACAGAAATAACGCTAGCAAAGAGATCCAGGAAACACAGATGTAACTCTGTGAGATGAATTAACAGAACACTAAGCAGTTTCTAAGAAAGCTTCTTTCCGGATTTCATCTGAGAACATTTCGTTTTTCAGCATAGCCCTCTATGGGCTTCCAAATATCCCTTTGCCAATTCCACAACAACTGTCTTAGCGAAAGTCTTCTTGAGGGGAAAGCTGTAACTCTGTGAGATTATTTCAAAGAACACAAAGGAGTTTCTCAGAAAGCTTCTTTCTCTTTTTTATCGGAGGATATTTCCTTTGGCCCTATAGTCTTCAAAGGGATCCGAAATATCTGTTCTCAGGTTCCACAGAAATAATGCTAACAAAGAGATCCACGAAATACAGATGTAACTCTGTGAGATGAATTAACAGAACACTAAGCAGTTTCTCAGAAAGCTTCTTTCCAGATTTCATCTGAGGATATTTCCTTTTTCACCATAGCCCTCTATGTGCTTCCAAATATCACTTTGCCAGTTCCACAAGAACTGTTTTAGCGAAAGGCTTCTTGAGGGGAAAGCTGTAACTCTGTGAGATGATTTCACAGATCATAAAGAAGTTTCTCAGAAAGCTACTTTCTCTTTGTTATCGGAGGATATTTCCTTTGGCCCTATAATCTTCTAAGGGATCCGAAATATCTGTTCACAGATTCCTCAGAAATAAGGCTAGCAAAGAGATCCACGAAATACAGATGTAACTCTGTGAGATGAATTAACAGAACACTAAGTAGTTTCTCAGAAAGCTTCTTTTCAGATTTCATCTTAGGATATTTCCTTTTTCACCATAGCCCTCTCTGTGCTTCCAAATATCACTTTGCCAATTCCACAAGAACTGTCTTACCGAAAGGCTTCTTGAGGGGAAAGGCGTAACTCTGTGAGATGATTTCACAGAACACAAAGAAGTTTCTCACAAAGCTTCTTTCTCTTTGTTATCGGAGGATATTTCCTTTGGCCCTATAATCTTCTAAGGGATCCGAAATATCTGTTCTCAGTTCCACAGAAATGAGACTAGCAAAGAGATCCTCGAAATACAGATGTAACTCTGTGAGATGAATTAACAGAACACTAAGCAGTTTCTCAGAAAGCTTCTTTCCAGATTTCATCTGAGAACATTTCCTTTTTCACCATAGCCCTCTATGCACTTCCAAATATCACTTTGCCAATTCCACAAGAACTGTCTTAGCGAAAGGCTTCTTGAAGGGAAAGCTGTAACTCTGTGAGATGATTTCACAGAACACAAAGAAGTTTCTTAGAAAGCTTCTTTCTCGTTGTTATGGGAGGATATTTCCTTTGGCCCTATAGTCTTCTAAGGGATCCGAAATATCTGTTCTCAGATTCCACAGAAATAACGCTAGCAAAGAGATCCACGAAATACAGATGTAACTCTGTGAGGTGAATTAACAGTACACTAAGCAGTTTCTCAGAAAGCTTCTATCCAGATTTCATCTGAGGATATTTCCTTTTTCACCATAGCCCTCTATGTGCTTCCAAATATCACTTTGCCAATTCCACGAGAACTGTCTTAGCGAAAGGCTTCTTGAGGCGAAAGCTGTAACTCTGTGAGATGATTTCACAGAACACAAAGAAGTTTCTAAGAAAGCTTCTTTCTCTTTGTTATCGGAGTATATTTCTATGGTCCTAGAGTCTTCAAAGGGATCCAAAATATCTGTTCTCAGATTCCACAGAAATAACGCTAGCAAAGAGATCCACGAAATACAGATGTAACTCTGTGAGATGAATTAACGGAACACTAAGCAGTTTCTCAGAAAGCTTCTTCCAGATTTCATCTGAGGATATTTCCTTTTTCAACATAGCCCTCTATGCGCTTCCAAATATCACTTTGCCAATTCCACAAGAACTGTCTTAGCGAAGGCTTCTTGTGGGGAAAGCTGTAACTCTGTGAGATGATTTCACAGAACACAAAGAAGTTTCTTAGACAGCTTCTTTCTCTTTGTTATCGGAAGATATTTCCTTTGGCCCTATAGTCTTCTAAGGGATCCGAAATATCTGTTCTCAGATTCCACAGAAATAAGGCTAGCAAAGAGATCCACGAAATACAGATGTTACTCTGTGAGATGAATTAAGAGAACACTAAGCAGTTTCTCAGAAAGCTTGTTTCCGGATTTCATCAGAGAATATTTCCTTTTTCACCTTAGCACTCTATGGGCTTCCAAACATCACTTTGCCAATTCCACAAGAACTGTCTTAGCGAAAGGTTTCTTGAGGGGAACGCTGTAACTCTGTGAGATGATTTCACAGAACACAAAGAAGTTTCTCAGAAAGCTTCTTTCTCTTTGTTATCGGAGTATATTTCCTTTGGCCCTAGAGTCTTCAAAGGGATCCAAAATATCTGTTCTCAGATTCCACAGAAATAAGGCTAGCAAAGAGATCCACAAAATACAGATGTAACTCTGTGAGATGAATTAAAAGAACACTAAGCAGTTCCTCAGAAAGCTTCTTTCCAGATTTCATCTGAGAACATTTCCTTTTTCACCATAGCCCTCTATGCACTTCCAAATATCACTTTGCCAATTCCACAAGAACTGTCTTAGCGAAAGGCTTCTTGAGGGGAAAGCTGTAACTCTGTGAGATGATTTCACAGAACACAAAGAAGTTACTTAGAAAGCTTCTTTCTCTTTGTTATCGGAGGATACTTCCTTTGGCCCTATAGTCTTCTAAGGGATCCGAAATATCTGTTCTCAGATTCTACAGAAATAACGCTAGCAAAGAGATCCAGGAAACACAGATGTAACTCTGTGAGATGAATTAACAGAACACTAAGCAGTTTCTAAGAAAGCTTCTTTCCGGATTTCATCTGAGAACATTTCGTTTTTCAGCATAGCCCTCTATGGGCTTCCAAATATCCCTTTGCCAATTCCACAACAACTGTCTTAGCGAAAGGCTTCTTGAGGGGAAAGCTGTAACTCTGTGAGATTATTTCAAAGAACACAAAGGAGTTTCTCAGAAAGCTTCTTTCTCTTTTTTATCGGAGGATATTTCCTTTGGCCCTATAGTCTTCAAAGGGATCCGAAATATCTGTTCTCAGGTTCCACAGAAATAATGCTAACAAAGAGATCCACGAAATACAGATGTAACTCTGTGAGATGAATTAACAGAACACTAAGCAGTTTCTCAGAAAGCTTCTTTCCAGATTTCATCTGAGGATATTTCCTTTTTCACCATAGCCCTCTATGTGCTTCCAAATATCACTTTGCCAGTTCCACAAGAACTGTTTTAGCGAAAGGCTTCTTGAGGGGAAAGCTGTAACTCTGTGAGATGATTTCACAGATCATAAAGAAGTTTCTCAGAAAGCTACTTTCTCTTTGTTATCGGAGGATATTTCCTTTGGCCCTATATTCTTCTAAGGGATCCGAAATATCTGTTCACAGATTCCTCAGAAATAAGGCTAGCAAAGAGATCCACGAAATACAGATGTAACCCTGTGAGATGAATTAAAAGAACACTAAGTAGTTTCTCAGAAAGCTTCTTTTCAGATTTCATCTTTGGATATTTCCTTTTTCACCATAGCCCTCTCTGTGCTTCCATATATCACTTTGCCAATTCCACAAGAACTGTCTTACCGAAAGGCTTCTTGAGGGGAAAGGCGTAACTCTGTGAGATGATTTCACAGAACACAAAGAAGTTTCTCACAAAGCTTCTTTCTCTTTGTTATCGGAGGATATTTCCTTTGGCCCTATAATCTTCTAAGGGATCCGAAATATCTGTTCTCAGTTCCACAGAAATGAGACTAGCAAAGAGATCCTCGAAATACAGATGTAACTCTGTGAGATGAATTAACAGAACACTAAGCAGTTTCTCAGAAAGCTTCTTTCCAGATTTCATCTGAGAACATTTCCTTTTTCACCATAGTCCTCTATGCACTTCCAAATATCACTTTGCCAATTCCACAAGAACTGTCTTAGCGAAAGGCTTCTTGAGGGAAAGCTGTAACTCTGTGAGATGATTTCACAGAACATAAAGAAGTTTCTCAGAAAGCTTCTTTCTCTTTGTTATTGGAGGATATTTCCTTTGGCCCTATATTCTTCTAAGGGATCCGAAATATCTGTTTACAGATTCCACAGAAATAAGGCTAGCAAAGAGATCCACGAAATACAGATGTAACTCTGTGAGATGAATTAACAGAACACTAAGTAGTTTCTCAGAAAGCTTCTTTTCAGTTTTCATCTGAGGATATTTCCTTTTTCACCATAGCCCTCTATGCGCTTCCAAATATCACTTTGCCAATTCCACAAGAACTGTCTTAGCGAAAGGCTTCTTGTGGGTAAAGATGTAACTCTGTGAGATGATTTCACAGAACACAAAGAAGTTTCTCACAAAGCTTCTTTCTCTTTGTTATCGGAGGATATTTCCTTTGGTCCTATATTCTTCTAATGGATCCGAAATATCTGTTCACAGATTCCACAGAAATAAGGCTAGCAAAGAGATCCACGAAATACAGATGTAACTCTGTGAGATGAATTAACAGAACACTAAGTAGTTTCTCAGAAAGTTTCTTTTCAGATTTCATCTGAGAACATTTCCTTTTTCACCATAGCCCTCTATGCACTTCCAAATATCACTTTGCCAATTCCACAACAACTGTCTTAGCGAAAGGCTTCTTGAGGGGAAAGCTGTAACTCTGTGAGATTATTTCACAGAACACAAAGGAGTTTCTCAGAAAGCTTCTTTCTCTTTTTTATCGGAGGATATTTCCTTTGGCCCTATAGTCTTCAAAGGGATCCGAAATATCTGTTCTCAGGTTCCTCAGAAATAATGCTAGCAAAGAGATCCACGAAATACAGATGTAACTCTGTGAGATGAATTAACAGAACACTAAGCAGTTTCTCAGAAAGCTTCTTTCCAGATTTCATCTGAGGATATTTCCTTTTTCACCATAGCCCTCTATGTGCTTCCAAATATCACTTTGCCAGTTACACAAGAACTGTTTTAGCGAAAGGCTTCTTGAAGGGAAAGCTGTAACTCTGTGAGATGATTTCACAGATCATAAAGAAGTTTCTCAGAAAGCTACTTTCTCTTTGTTATCGGAGGATATTTCCTTTGGCCCTATATTCTTCTAAGGGATCCGAAATATCTGTTCACAGATTCCACAGAAATAAGGCTAGCAAAGAGATCCACGAAATACAGATGTAACTCTGTGAGATGAATTAACAGAACACTAAGTAGTTTCTCAGAAAGGTTCTTTTCAGATTTCATCTGAGAACATTTCCTTTTTCACCATAGCCCTCTCTGTGCTTCCAAATATCACTTTGCCAATTCCACAAGAACTGTCTTACCGAAAGGCTTCTTGAGGGGAAAGGCGTAACTCTGTGAGATGATTTCACAGAACACAAAGAAGTTTCTCACAAAGCTTCTTTCTCTTTGTTATCGGAGGATATTTCCTTTGGCCCTATAATCTTCTAAGGGATCCGAAATATCTGTTCTCAGTTCCACAGAAATGAGACTAGCAAAGAGATCCTCGAAATACAGATGTAACTCTGTGAGATGAATTAACAGAACACTAAGCAGTTTCTCAGAAAGCTTCTTTCCAGATTTCATCTGAGAACATTTCCTTTTTCACCATAGCCCTCTATGCACTTCCAAATATCACTTTGCCAATTCCACAAGAACTGTCTTAGCGAAAGGCTTCTTGAGGGGAAAGCTGTAACTCTGTGAGATGATTTCACAGAACACAAAGAAGTTTCTTAGAAAGCTTCTTTCTCTTTGTTATCGGAGGATACTTCCTTTGGCCCTATAGTCTTCTAAGGGATCCGAAATATCTGTTCTCAGATTCTACAGAAATAACGCTAGCAAAGAGATCCAGGAAACACAGATGTAACTCTGTGAGATGAATTAACAGAACACTAAGCAGTTTCTAAGAAAGCTTCTTTCCGGATTTCATCTGAGAACATTTCGTTTTTCAGCATAGCCCTCTATGGGCTTCCAAATATCCCTTTGCCAATTCCACAACAACTGTCTTAGCGAAAGTCTTCTTGAGGGGAAAGCTGTAACTCTGTGAGATTATTTCAAAGAACACAAAGGAGTTTCTCAGAAAGCTTCTTTCTCTTTTTTATCGGAGGATATTTCCTTTGGCCCTATAGTCTTCAAAGGGATCCGAAATATCTGTTCTCAGGTTCCACAGAAATAATGCTAACAAAGAGATCCACGAAATACAGATGTAACTCTGTGAGATGAATTAACAGAACACTAAGCAGTTTCTCAGAAAGCTTCTTTCCAGATTTCATCTGAGGATATTTCCTTTTTCACCATAGCCCTCTATGTGCTTCCAAATATCACTTTGCCAGTTCCACAAGAACTGTTTTAGCGAAAGGCTTCTTGAGGGGAAAGCTGTAACTCTGTGAGATGATTTCACAGATCATAAAGAAGTTTCTCAGAAAGCTACTTTCTCTTTGTTATCGGAGGATATTTCCTTTGGCCCTATAATCTTCTAAGGGATCCGAAATATCTGTTCACAGATTCCTCAGAAATAAGGCTAGCAAAGAGATCCACGAAATACAGATGTAACTCTGTGAGATGAATTAACAGAACACTAAGTAGTTTCTCAGAAAGCTTCTTTTCAGATTTCATCTTAGGATATTTCCTTTTTCACCATAGCCCTCTCTGTGCTTCCAAATATCACTTTGCCAATTCCACAAGAACTGTCTTACCGAAAGGCTTCTTGAGGGGAAAGGCGTAACTCTGTGAGATGATTTCACAGAACACAAAGAAGTTTCTCACAAAGCTTCTTTCTCTTTGTTATCGGAGGATATTTCCTTTGGCCCTATAATCTTCTAAGGGATCCGAAATATCTGTTCTCAGTTCCACAGAAATGAGACTAGCAAAGAGATCCTCGAAATACAGATGTAACTCTGTGAGATGAATTAACAGAACACTAAGCAGTTTCTCAGAAAGCTTCTTTCCAGATTTCATCTGAGAACATTTCCTTTTTCACCATAGCCCTCTATGCACTTCCAAATATCACTTTGCCAATTCCACAAGAACTGTCTTAGCGAAAGGCTTCTTGAAGGGAAAGCTGTAACTCTGTGAGATGATTTCACAGAACACAAAGAAGTTTCTTAGAAAGCTTCTTTCTCGTTGTTATGGGAGGATATTTCCTTTGGCCCTATAGTCTTCTAAGGGATCCGAAATATCTGTTCTCAGATTCCACAGAAATAACGCTAGCAAAGAGATCCACGAAATACAGATGTAACTCTGTGAGGTGAATTAACAGTACACTAAGCAGTTTCTCAGAAAGCTTCTATCCAGATTTCATCTGAGGATATTTCCTTTTTCACCATAGCCCTCTATGTGCTTCCAAATATCACTTTGCCAATTCCACGAGAACTGTCTTAGCGAAAGGCTTCTTGAGGCGAAAGCTGTAACTCTGTGAGATGATTTCACAGAACACAAAGAAGTTTCTAAGAAAGCTTCTTTCTCTTTGTTATCGGAGTATATTTCTATGGTCCTAGAGTCTTCAAAGGGATCCAAAATATCTGTTCTCAGATTCCACAGAAATAACGCTAGCAAAGAGATCCACGAAATACAGATGTAACTCTGTGAGATGAATTAACGGAACACTAAGCAGTTTCTCAGAAAGCTTCTTCCAGATTTCATCTGAGGATATTTCCTTTTTCAACATAGCCCTCTATGCGCTTCCAAATATCACTTTGCCAATTCCACAAGAACTGTCTTAGCGAAGGCTTCTTGTGGGGAAAGCTGTAACTCTGTGAGATGATTTCACAGAACACAAAGAAGTTTCTTAGACAGCTTCTTTCTCTTTGTTATCGGAAGATATTTCCTTTGGCCCTATAGTCTTCTAAGGGATCCGAAATATCTGTTCTCAGATTCCACAGAAATAAGGCTAGCAAAGAGATCCACGAAATACAGATGTTACTCTGTGAGATGAATTAAGAGAACACTAAGCAGTTTCTCAGAAAGCTTGTTTCCGGATTTCATCAGAGAATATTTCCTTTTTCACCTTAGCACTCTATGGGCTTCCAAACATCACTTTGCCAATTCCACAAGAACTGTCTTAGCGAAAGGTTTCTTGAGGGGAACGCTGTAACTCTGTGAGATGATTTCACAGAACACAAAGAAGTTTCTCAGAAAGCTTCTTTCTCTTTGTTATCGGAGTATATTTCCTTTGGCCCTAGAGTCTTCAAAGGGATCCAAAATATCTGTTCTCAGATTCCACAGAAATAAGGCTAGCAAAGAGATCCACAAAATACAGATGTAACTCTGTGAGATGAATTAAAAGAACACTAAGCAGTTCCTCAGAAAGCTTCTTTCCAGATTTCATCTGAGAACATTTCCTTTTTCACCATAGCCCTCTATGCACTTCCAAATATCACTTTGCCAATTCCACAAGAACTGTCTTAGCGAAAGGCTTCTTGAGGGGAAAGCTGTAACTCTGTGAGATGATTTCACAGAACACAAAGAAGTTACTTAGAAAGCTTCTTTCTCTTTGTTATCGGAGGATACTTCCTTTGGCCCTATAGTCTTCTAAGGGATCCGAAATATCTGTTCTCAGATTCTACAGAAATAACGCTAGCAAAGAGATCCAGGAAACACAGATGTAACTCTGTGAGATGAATTAACAGAACACTAAGCAGTTTCTAAGAAAGCTTCTTTCCGGATTTCATCTGAGAACATTTCGTTTTTCAGCATAGCCCTCTATGGGCTTCCAAATATCCCTTTGCCAATTCCACAACAACTGTCTTAGCGAAAGGCTTCTTGAGGGGAAAGCTGTAACTCTGTGAGATTATTTCAAAGAACACAAAGGAGTTTCTCAGAAAGCTTCTTTCTCTTTTTTATCGGAGGATATTTCCTTTGGCCCTATAGTCTTCAAAGGGATCCGAAATATCTGTTCTCAGGTTCCACAGAAATAATGCTAACAAAGAGATCCACGAAATACAGATGTAACTCTGTGAGATGAATTAACAGAACACTAAGCAGTTTCTCAGAAAGCTTCTTTCCAGATTTCATCTGAGGATATTTCCTTTTTCACCATAGCCCTCTATGTGCTTCCAAATATCACTTTGCCAGTTCCACAAGAACTGTTTTAGCGAAAGGCTTCTTGAGGGGAAAGCTGTAACTCTGTGAGATGATTTCACAGATCATAAAGAAGTTTCTCAGAAAGCTACTTTCTCTTTGTTATCGGAGGATATTTCCTTTGGCCCTATATTCTTCTAAGGGATCCGAAATATCTGTTCACAGATTCCTCAGAAATAAGGCTAGCAAAGAGATCCACGAAATACAGATGTAACCCTGTGAGATGAATTAAAAGAACACTAAGTAGTTTCTCAGAAAGCTTCTTTTCAGATTTCATCTTTGGATATTTCCTTTTTCACCATAGCCCTCTCTGTGCTTCCATATATCACTTTGCCAATTCCACAAGAACTGTCTTACCGAAAGGCTTCTTGAGGGGAAAGGCGTAACTCTGTGAGATGATTTCACAGAACACAAAGAAGTTTCTCACAAAGCTTCTTTCTCTTTGTTATCGGAGGATATTTCCTTTGGCCCTATAATCTTCTAAGGGATCCGAAATATCTGTTCTCAGTTCCACAGAAATGAGACTAGCAAAGAGATCCTCGAAATACAGATGTAACTCTGTGAGATGAATTAACAGAACACTAAGCAGTTTCTCAGAAAGCTTCTTTCCAGATTTCATCTGAGAACATTTCCTTTTTCACCATAGTCCTCTATGCACTTCCAAATATCACTTTGCCAATTCCACAAGAACTGTCTTAGCGAAAGGCTTCTTGAGGGAAAGCTGTAACTCTGTGAGATGATTTCACAGAACATAAAGAAGTTTCTCAGAAAGCTTCTTTCTCTTTGTTATTGGAGGATATTTCCTTTGGCCCTATATTCTTCTAAGGGATCCGAAATATCTGTTTACAGATTCCACAGAAATAAGGCTAGCAAAGAGATCCACGAAATACAGATGTAACTCTGTGAGATGAATTAACAGAACACTAAGTAGTTTCTCAGAAAGCTTCTTTTCAGTTTTCATCTGAGGATATTTCCTTTTTCACCATAGCCCTCTATGCGCTTCCAAATATCACTTTGCCAATTCCACAAGAACTGTCTTAGCGAAAGGCTTCTTGTGGGTAAAGATGTAACTCTGTGAGATGATTTCACAGAACACAAAGAAGTTTCTCACAAAGCTTCTTTCTCTTTGTTATCGGAGGATATTTCCTTTGGTCCTATATTCTTCTAATGGATCCGAAATATCTGTTCACAGATTCCACAGAAATAAGGCTAGCAAAGAGATCCACGAAATACAGATGTAACTCTGTGAGATGAATTAACAGAACACTAAGTAGTTTCTCAGAAAGTTTCTTTTCAGATTTCATCTGAGAACATTTCCTTTTTCACCATAGCCCTCTATGCACTTCCAAATATCACTTTGCCAATTCCACAACAACTGTCTTAGCGAAAGGCTTCTTGAGGGGAAAGCTGTAACTCTGTGAGATTATTTCACAGAACACAAAGGAGTTTCTCAGAAAGCTTCTTTCTCTTTTTTATCGGAGGATATTTCCTTTGGCCCTATAGTCTTCAAAGGGATCCGAAATATCTGTTCTCAGGTTCCTCAGAAATAATGCTAGCAAAGAGATCCACGAAATACAGATGTAACTCTGTGAGATGAATTAACAGAACACTAAGCAGTTTCTCAGAAAGCTTCTTTCCAGATTTCATCTGAGGATATTTCCTTTTTCACCATAGCCCTCTATGTGCTTCCAAATATCACTTTGCCAGTTACACAAGAACTGTTTTAGCGAAAGGCTTCTTGAAGGGAAAGCTGTAACTCTGTGAGATGATTTCACAGATCATAAAGAAGTTTCTCAGAAAGCTACTTTCTCTTTGTTATCGGAGGATATTTCCTTTGGCCCTATATTCTTCTAAGGGATCCGAAATATCTGTTCACAGATTCCACAGAAATAAGGCTAGCAAAGAGATCCACGAAATACAGATGTAACTCTGTGAGATGAATTAACAGAACACTAAGTAGTTTCTCAGAAAGGTTCTTTTCAGATTTCATCTGAGAACATTTCCTTTTTCACCATAGCCCTCTCTGTGCTTCCAAATATCACTTTGCCAATTCCACAAGAACTGTCTTACCGAAAGGCTTCTTGAGGGGAAAGGCGTAACTCTGTGAGATGATTTCACAGAACACAAAGAAGTTTCTCACAAAGCTTCTTTCTCTTTGTTATCGGAGGATATTTCCTTTGGCCCTATAATCTTCTAAGGGATCCGAAATATCTGTTCTCAGTTCCACAGAAATGAGACTAGCAAAGAGATCCTCGAAATACAGATGTAACTCTGTGAGATGAATTAACAGAACACTAAGCAGTTTCTCAGAAAGCTTCTTTCCAGATTTCATCTGAGAACATTTCCTTTTTCACCATAGCCCTCTATGCACTTCCAAATATCACTTTGCCAATTCCACAAGAACTGTCTTAGCGAAAGGCTTCTTGAGGGGAAAGCTGTAACTCTGTGAGATGATTTCACAGAACACAAAGAAGTTTCTTAGAAAGCTTCTTTCTCTTTGTTATCGGAGGATACTTCCTTTGGCCCTATAGTCTTCTAAGGGATCCGAAATATCTGTTCTCAGATTCTACAGAAATAACGCTAGCAAAGAGATCCAGGAAACACAGATGTAACTCTGTGAGATGAATTAACAGAACACTAAGCAGTTTCTAAGAAAGCTTCTTTCCGGATTTCATCTGAGAACATTTCGTTTTTCAGCATAGCCCTCTATGGGCTTCCAAATATCCCTTTGCCAATTCCACAACAACTGTCTTAGCGAAAGTCTTCTTGAGGGGAAAGCTGTAACTCTGTGAGATTATTTCAAAGAACACAAAGGAGTTTCTCAGAAAGCTTCTTTCTCTTTTTTATCGGAGGATATTTCCTTTGGCCCTATAGTCTTCAAAGGGATCCGAAATATCTGTTCTCAGGTTCCACAGAAATAATGCTAACAAAGAGATCCACGAAATACAGATGTAACTCTGTGAGATGAATTAACAGAACACTAAGCAGTTTCTCAGAAAGCTTCTTTCCAGATTTCATCTGAGGATATTTCCTTTTTCACCATAGCCCTCTATGTGCTTCCAAATATCACTTTGCCAGTTCCACAAGAACTGTTTTAGCGAAAGGCTTCTTGAGGGGAAAGCTGTAACTCTGTGAGATGATTTCACAGATCATAAAGAAGTTTCTCAGAAAGCTACTTTCTCTTTGTTATCGGAGGATATTTCCTTTGGCCCTATAATCTTCTAAGGGATCCGAAATATCTGTTCACAGATTCCTCAGAAATAAGGCTAGCAAAGAGATCCACGAAATACAGATGTAACTCTGTGAGATGAATTAACAGAACACTAAGTAGTTTCTCAGAAAGCTTCTTTTCAGATTTCATCTTAGGATATTTCCTTTTTCACCATAGCCCTCTCTGTGCTTCCAAATATCACTTTGCCAATTCCACAAGAACTGTCTTACCGAAAGGCTTCTTGAGGGGAAAGGCGTAACTCTGTGAGATGATTTCACAGAACACAAAGAAGTTTCTCACAAAGCTTCTTTCTCTTTGTTATCGGAGGATATTTCCTTTGGCCCTATAATCTTCTAAGGGATCCGAAATATCTGTTCTCAGTTCCACAGAAATGAGACTAGCAAAGAGATCCTCGAAATACAGATGTAACTCTGTGAGATGAATTAACAGAACACTAAGCAGTTTCTCAGAAAGCTTCTTTCCAGATTTCATCTGAGAACATTTCCTTTTTCACCATAGCCCTCTATGCACTTCCAAATATCACTTTGCCAATTCCACAAGAACTGTCTTAGCGAAAGGCTTCTTGAAGGGAAAGCTGTAACTCTGTGAGATGATTTCACAGAACACAAAGAAGTTTCTTAGAAAGCTTCTTTCTCGTTGTTATGGGAGGATATTTCCTTTGGCCCTATAGTCTTCTAAGGGATCCGAAATATCTGTTCTCAGATTCCACAGAAATAACGCTAGCAAAGAGATCCACGAAATACAGATGTAACTCTGTGAGGTGAATTAACAGTACACTAAGCAGTTTCTCAGAAAGCTTCTATCCAGATTTCATCTGAGGATATTTCCTTTTTCACCATAGCCCTCTATGTGCTTCCAAATATCACTTTGCCAATTCCACGAGAACTGTCTTAGCGAAAGGCTTCTTGAGGCGAAAGCTGTAACTCTGTGAGATGATTTCACAGAACACAAAGAAGTTTCTAAGAAAGCTTCTTTCTCTTTGTTATCGGAGTATATTTCTATGGTCCTAGAGTCTTCAAAGGGATCCAAAATATCTGTTCTCAGATTCCACAGAAATAACGCTAGCAAAGAGATCCACGAAATACAGATGTAACTCTGTGAGATGAATTAACGGAACACTAAGCAGTTTCTCAGAAAGCTTCTTCCAGATTTCATCTGAGGATATTTCCTTTTTCAACATAGCCCTCTATGCGCTTCCAAATATCACTTTGCCAATTCCACAAGAACTGTCTTAGCGAAGGCTTCTTGTGGGGAAAGCTGTAACTCTGTGAGATGATTTCACAGAACACAAAGAAGTTTCTTAGACAGCTTCTTTCTCTTTGTTATCGGAAGATATTTCCTTTGGCCCTATAGTCTTCTAAGGGATCCGAAATATCTGTTCTCAGATTCCACAGAAATAAGGCTAGCAAAGAGATCCACGAAATACAGATGTTACTCTGTGAGATGAATTAAGAGAACACTAAGCAGTTTCTCAGAAAGCTTGTTTCCGGATTTCATCAGAGAATATTTCCTTTTTCACCTTAGCACTCTATGGGCTTCCAAACATCACTTTGCCAATTCCACAAGAACTGTCTTAGCGAAAGGTTTCTTGAGGGGAACGCTGTAACTCTGTGAGATGATTTCACAGAACACAAAGAAGTTTCTCAGAAAGCTTCTTTCTCTTTGTTATCGGAGTATATTTCCTTTGGCCCTAGAGTCTTCAAAGGGATCCAAAATATCTGTTCTCAGATTCCACAGAAATAAGGCTAGCAAAGAGATCCACAAAATACAGATGTAACTCTGTGAGATGAATTAAAAGAACACTAAGCAGTTCCTCAGAAAGCTTCTTTCCAGATTTCATCTGAGAACATTTCCTTTTTCACCATAGCCCTCTATGCACTTCCAAATATCACTTTGCCAATTCCACAAGAACTGTCTTAGCGAAAGGCTTCTTGAGGGGAAAGCTGTAACTCTGTGAGATGATTTCACAGAACACAAAGAAGTTACTTAGAAAGCTTCTTTCTCTTTGTTATCGGAGGATACTTCCTTTGGCCCTATAGTCTTCTAAGGGATCCGAAATATCTGTTCTCAGATTCTACAGAAATAACGCTAGCAAAGAGATCCAGGAAACACAGATGTAACTCTGTGAGATGAATTAACAGAACACTAAGCAGTTTCTAAGAAAGCTTCTTTCCGGATTTCATCTGAGAACATTTCGTTTTTCAGCATAGCCCTCTATGGGCTTCCAAATATCCCTTTGCCAATTCCACAACAACTGTCTTAGCGAAAGGCTTCTTGAGGGGAAAGCTGTAACTCTGTGAGATTATTTCAAAGAACACAAAGGAGTTTCTCAGAAAGCTTCTTTCTCTTTTTTATCGGAGGATATTTCCTTTGGCCCTATAGTCTTCAAAGGGATCCGAAATATCTGTTCTCAGGTTCCACAGAAATAATGCTAACAAAGAGATCCACGAAATACAGATGTAACTCTGTGAGATGAATTAACAGAACACTAAGCAGTTTCTCAGAAAGCTTCTTTCCAGATTTCATCTGAGGATATTTCCTTTTTCACCATAGCCCTCTATGTGCTTCCAAATATCACTTTGCCAGTTCCACAAGAACTGTTTTAGCGAAAGGCTTCTTGAGGGGAAAGCTGTAACTCTGTGAGATGATTTCACAGATCATAAAGAAGTTTCTCAGAAAGCTACTTTCTCTTTGTTATCGGAGGATATTTCCTTTGGCCCTATATTCTTCTAAGGGATCCGAAATATCTGTTCACAGATTCCTCAGAAATAAGGCTAGCAAAGAGATCCACGAAATACAGATGTAACCCTGTGAGATGAATTAAAAGAACACTAAGTAGTTTCTCAGAAAGCTTCTTTTCAGATTTCATCTTTGGATATTTCCTTTTTCACCATAGCCCTCTCTGTGCTTCCATATATCACTTTGCCAATTCCACAAGAACTGTCTTACCGAAAGGCTTCTTGAGGGGAAAGGCGTAACTCTGTGAGATGATTTCACAGAACACAAAGAAGTTTCTCACAAAGCTTCTTTCTCTTTGTTATCGGAGGATATTTCCTTTGGCCCTATAATCTTCTAAGGGATCCGAAATATCTGTTCTCAGTTCCACAGAAATGAGACTAGCAAAGAGATCCTCGAAATACAGATGTAACTCTGTGAGATGAATTAACAGAACACTAAGCAGTTTCTCAGAAAGCTTCTTTCCAGATTTCATCTGAGAACATTTCCTTTTTCACCATAGTCCTCTATGCACTTCCAAATATCACTTTGCCAATTCCACAAGAACTGTCTTAGCGAAAGGCTTCTTGAGGGAAAGCTGTAACTCTGTGAGATGATTTCACAGAACATAAAGAAGTTTCTCAGAAAGCTTCTTTCTCTTTGTTATTGGAGGATATTTCCTTTGGCCCTATATTCTTCTAAGGGATCCGAAATATCTGTTTACAGATTCCACAGAAATAAGGCTAGCAAAGAGATCCACGAAATACAGATGTAACTCTGTGAGATGAATTAACAGAACACTAAGTAGTTTCTCAGAAAGCTTCTTTTCAGTTTTCATCTGAGGATATTTCCTTTTTCACCATAGCCCTCTATGCGCTTCCAAATATCACTTTGCCAATTCCACAAGAACTGTCTTAGCGAAAGGCTTCTTGTGGGTAAAGATGTAACTCTGTGAGATGATTTCACAGAACACAAAGAAGTTTCTCACAAAGCTTCTTTCTCTTTGTTATCGGAGGATATTTCCTTTGGTCCTATATTCTTCTAATGGATCCGAAATATCTGTTCACAGATTCCACAGAAATAAGGCTAGCAAAGAGATCCACGAAATACAGATGTAACTCTGTGAGATGAATTAACAGAACACTAAGTAGTTTCTCAGAAAGTTTCTTTTCAGATTTCATCTGAGAACATTTCCTTTTTCACCATAGCCCTCTATGCACTTCCAAATATCACTTTGCCAATTCCACAACAACTGTCTTAGCGAAAGGCTTCTTGAGGGGAAAGCTGTAACTCTGTGAGATTATTTCACAGAACACAAAGGAGTTTCTCAGAAAGCTTCTTTCTCTTTTTTATCGGAGGATATTTCCTTTGGCCCTATAGTCTTCAAAGGGATCCGAAATATCTGTTCTCAGGTTCCTCAGAAATAATGCTAGCAAAGAGATCCACGAAATACAGATGTAACTCTGTGAGATGAATTAACAGAACACTAAGCAGTTTCTCAGAAAGCTTCTTTCCAGATTTCATCTGAGGATATTTCCTTTTTCACCATAGCCCTCTATGTGCTTCCAAATATCACTTTGCCAGTTACACAAGAACTGTTTTAGCGAAAGGCTTCTTGAAGGGAAAGCTGTAACTCTGTGAGATGATTTCACAGATCATAAAGAAGTTTCTCAGAAAGCTACTTTCTCTTTGTTATCGGAGGATATTTCCTTTGGCCCTATATTCTTCTAAGGGATCCGAAATATCTGTTCACAGATTCCACAGAAATAAGGCTAGCAAAGAGATCCACGAAATACAGATGTAACTCTGTGAGATGAATTAACAGAACACTAAGTAGTTTCTCAGAAAGGTTCTTTTCAGATTTCATCTGAGAACATTTCCTTTTTCACCATAGCCCTCTCTGTGCTTCCAAATATCACTTTGCCAATTCCACAAGAACTGTCTTACCGAAAGGCTTCTTGAGGGGAAAGGCGTAACTCTGTGAGATGATTTCACAGAACACAAAGAAGTTTCTCACAAAGCTTCTTTCTCTTTGTTATCGGAGGATATTTCCTTTGGCCCTATAATCTTCTAAGGGATCCGAAATATCTGTTCTCAGTTCCACAGAAATGAGACTAGCAAAGAGATCCTCGAAATACAGATGTAACTCTGTGAGATGAATTAACAGAACACTAAGCAGTTTCTCAGAAAGCTTCTTTCCAGATTTCATCTGAGAACATTTCCTTTTTCACCATAGCCCTCTATGCACTTCCAAATATCACTTTGCCAATTCCACAAGAACTGTCTTAGCGAAAGGCTTCTTGAGGGGAAAGCTGTAACTCTGTGAGATGATTTCACAGAACACAAAGAAGTTTCTTAGAAAGCTTCTTTCTCTTTGTTATCGGAGGATACTTCCTTTGGCCCTATAGTCTTCTAAGGGATCCGAAATATCTGTTCTCAGATTCTACAGAAATAACGCTAGCAAAGAGATCCAGGAAACACAGATGTAACTCTGTGAGATGAATTAACAGAACACTAAGCAGTTTCTAAGAAAGCTTCTTTCCGGATTTCATCTGAGAACATTTCGTTTTTCAGCATAGCCCTCTATGGGCTTCCAAATATCCCTTTGCCAATTCCACAACAACTGTCTTAGCGAAAGTCTTCTTGAGGGGAAAGCTGTAACTCTGTGAGATTATTTCAAAGAACACAAAGGAGTTTCTCAGAAAGCTTCTTTCTCTTTTTTATCGGAGGATATTTCCTTTGGCCCTATAGTCTTCAAAGGGATCCGAAATATCTGTTCTCAGGTTCCACAGAAATAATGCTAACAAAGAGATCCACGAAATACAGATGTAACTCTGTGAGATGAATTAACAGAACACTAAGCAGTTTCTCAGAAAGCTTCTTTCCAGATTTCATCTGAGGATATTTCCTTTTTCACCATAGCCCTCTATGTGCTTCCAAATATCACTTTGCCAGTTCCACAAGAACTGTTTTAGCGAAAGGCTTCTTGAGGGGAAAGCTGTAACTCTGTGAGATGATTTCACAGATCATAAAGAAGTTTCTCAGAAAGCTACTTTCTCTTTGTTATCGGAGGATATTTCCTTTGGCCCTATAATCTTCTAAGGGATCCGAAATATCTGTTCACAGATTCCTCAGAAATAAGGCTAGCAAAGAGATCCACGAAATACAGATGTAACTCTGTGAGATGAATTAACAGAACACTAAGTAGTTTCTCAGAAAGCTTCTTTTCAGATTTCATCTTAGGATATTTCCTTTTTCACCATAGCCCTCTCTGTGCTTCCAAATATCACTTTGCCAATTCCACAAGAACTGTCTTACCGAAAGGCTTCTTGAGGGGAAAGGCGTAACTCTGTGAGATGATTTCACAGAACACAAAGAAGTTTCTCACAAAGCTTCTTTCTCTTTGTTATCGGAGGATATTTCCTTTGGCCCTATAATCTTCTAAGGGATCCGAAATATCTGTTCTCAGTTCCACAGAAATGAGACTAGCAAAGAGATCCTCGAAATACAGATGTAACTCTGTGAGATGAATTAACAGAACACTAAGCAGTTTCTCAGAAAGCTTCTTTCCAGATTTCATCTGAGAACATTTCCTTTTTCACCATAGCCCTCTATGCACTTCCAAATATCACTTTGCCAATTCCACAAGAACTGTCTTAGCGAAAGGCTTCTTGAAGGGAAAGCTGTAACTCTGTGAGATGATTTCACAGAACACAAAGAAGTTTCTTAGAAAGCTTCTTTCTCGTTGTTATGGGAGGATATTTCCTTTGGCCCTATAGTCTTCTAAGGGATCCGAAATATCTGTTCTCAGATTCCACAGAAATAACGCTAGCAAAGAGATCCACGAAATACAGATGTAACTCTGTGAGGTGAATTAACAGTACACTAAGCAGTTTCTCAGAAAGCTTCTATCCAGATTTCATCTGAGGATATTTCCTTTTTCACCATAGCCCTCTATGTGCTTCCAAATATCACTTTGCCAATTCCACGAGAACTGTCTTAGCGAAAGGCTTCTTGAGGCGAAAGCTGTAACTCTGTGAGATGATTTCACAGAACACAAAGAAGTTTCTAAGAAAGCTTCTTTCTCTTTGTTATCGGAGTATATTTCTATGGTCCTAGAGTCTTCAAAGGGATCCAAAATATCTGTTCTCAGATTCCACAGAAATAACGCTAGCAAAGAGATCCACGAAATACAGATGTAACTCTGTGAGATGAATTAACGGAACACTAAGCAGTTTCTCAGAAAGCTTCTTCCAGATTTCATCTGAGGATATTTCCTTTTTCAACATAGCCCTCTATGCGCTTCCAAATATCACTTTGCCAATTCCACAAGAACTGTCTTAGCGAAGGCTTCTTGTGGGGAAAGCTGTAACTCTGTGAGATGATTTCACAGAACACAAAGAAGTTTCTTAGACAGCTTCTTTCTCTTTGTTATCGGAAGATATTTCCTTTGGCCCTATAGTCTTCTAAGGGATCCGAAATATCTGTTCTCAGATTCCACAGAAATAAGGCTAGCAAAGAGATCCACGAAATACAGATGTTACTCTGTGAGATGAATTAAGAGAACACTAAGCAGTTTCTCAGAAAGCTTGTTTCCGGATTTCATCAGAGAATATTTCCTTTTTCACCTTAGCACTCTATGGGCTTCCAAACATCACTTTGCCAATTCCACAAGAACTGTCTTAGCGAAAGGTTTCTTGAGGGGAACGCTGTAACTCTGTGAGATGATTTCACAGAACACAAAGAAGTTTCTCAGAAAGCTTCTTTCTCTTTGTTATCGGAGTATATTTCCTTTGGCCCTAGAGTCTTCAAAGGGATCCAAAATATCTGTTCTCAGATTCCACAGAAATAAGGCTAGCAAAGAGATCCACAAAATACAGATGTAACTCTGTGAGATGAATTAAAAGAACACTAAGCAGTTCCTCAGAAAGCTTCTTTCCAGATTTCATCTGAGAACATTTCCTTTTTCACCATAGCCCTCTATGCACTTCCAAATATCACTTTGCCAATTCCACAAGAACTGTCTTAGCGAAAGGCTTCTTGAGGGGAAAGCTGTAACTCTGTGAGATGATTTCACAGAACACAAAGAAGTTACTTAGAAAGCTTCTTTCTCTTTGTTATCGGAGGATACTTCCTTTGGCCCTATAGTCTTCTAAGGGATCCGAAATATCTGTTCTCAGATTCTACAGAAATAACGCTAGCAAAGAGATCCAGGAAACACAGATGTAACTCTGTGAGATGAATTAACAGAACACTAAGCAGTTTCTAAGAAAGCTTCTTTCCGGATTTCATCTGAGAACATTTCGTTTTTCAGCATAGCCCTCTATGGGCTTCCAAATATCCCTTTGCCAATTCCACAACAACTGTCTTAGCGAAAGGCTTCTTGAGGGGAAAGCTGTAACTCTGTGAGATTATTTCAAAGAACACAAAGGAGTTTCTCAGAAAGCTTCTTTCTCTTTTTTATCGGAGGATATTTCCTTTGGCCCTATAGTCTTCAAAGGGATCCGAAATATCTGTTCTCAGGTTCCACAGAAATAATGCTAACAAAGAGATCCACGAAATACAGATGTAACTCTGTGAGATGAATTAACAGAACACTAAGCAGTTTCTCAGAAAGCTTCTTTCCAGATTTCATCTGAGGATATTTCCTTTTTCACCATAGCCCTCTATGTGCTTCCAAATATCACTTTGCCAGTTCCACAAGAACTGTTTTAGCGAAAGGCTTCTTGAGGGGAAAGCTGTAACTCTGTGAGATGATTTCACAGATCATAAAGAAGTTTCTCAGAAAGCTACTTTCTCTTTGTTATCGGAGGATATTTCCTTTGGCCCTATATTCTTCTAAGGGATCCGAAATATCTGTTCACAGATTCCTCAGAAATAAGGCTAGCAAAGAGATCCACGAAATACAGATGTAACCCTGTGAGATGAATTAAAAGAACACTAAGTAGTTTCTCAGAAAGCTTCTTTTCAGATTTCATCTTTGGATATTTCCTTTTTCACCATAGCCCTCTCTGTGCTTCCATATATCACTTTGCCAATTCCACAAGAACTGTCTTACCGAAAGGCTTCTTGAGGGGAAAGGCGTAACTCTGTGAGATGATTTCACAGAACACAAAGAAGTTTCTCACAAAGCTTCTTTCTCTTTGTTATCGGAGGATATTTCCTTTGGCCCTATAATCTTCTAAGGGATCCGAAATATCTGTTCTCAGTTCCACAGAAATGAGACTAGCAAAGAGATCCTCGAAATACAGATGTAACTCTGTGAGATGAATTAACAGAACACTAAGCAGTTTCTCAGAAAGCTTCTTTCCAGATTTCATCTGAGAACATTTCCTTTTTCACCATAGTCCTCTATGCACTTCCAAATATCACTTTGCCAATTCCACAAGAACTGTCTTAGCGAAAGGCTTCTTGAGGGAAAGCTGTAACTCTGTGAGATGATTTCACAGAACATAAAGAAGTTTCTCAGAAAGCTTCTTTCTCTTTGTTATTGGAGGATATTTCCTTTGGCCCTATATTCTTCTAAGGGATCCGAAATATCTGTTTACAGATTCCACAGAAATAAGGCTAGCAAAGAGATCCACGAAATACAGATGTAACTCTGTGAGATGAATTAACAGAACACTAAGTAGTTTCTCAGAAAGCTTCTTTTCAGTTTTCATCTGAGGATATTTCCTTTTTCACCATAGCCCTCTATGCGCTTCCAAATATCACTTTGCCAATTCCACAAGAACTGTCTTAGCGAAAGGCTTCTTGTGGGTAAAGATGTAACTCTGTGAGATGATTTCACAGAACACAAAGAAGTTTCTCACAAAGCTTCTTTCTCTTTGTTATCGGAGGATATTTCCTTTGGTCCTATATTCTTCTAATGGATCCGAAATATCTGTTCACAGATTCCACAGAAATAAGGCTAGCAAAGAGATCCACGAAATACAGATGTAACTCTGTGAGATGAATTAACAGAACACTAAGTAGTTTCTCAGAAAGTTTCTTTTCAGATTTCATCTGAGAACATTTCCTTTTTCACCATAGCCCTCTATGCACTTCCAAATATCACTTTGCCAATTCCACAACAACTGTCTTAGCGAAAGGCTTCTTGAGGGGAAAGCTGTAACTCTGTGAGATTATTTCACAGAACACAAAGGAGTTTCTCAGAAAGCTTCTTTCTCTTTTTTATCGGAGGATATTTCCTTTGGCCCTATAGTCTTCAAAGGGATCCGAAATATCTGTTCTCAGGTTCCTCAGAAATAATGCTAGCAAAGAGATCCACGAAATACAGATGTAACTCTGTGAGATGAATTAACAGAACACTAAGCAGTTTCTCAGAAAGCTTCTTTCCAGATTTCATCTGAGGATATTTCCTTTTTCACCATAGCCCTCTATGTGCTTCCAAATATCACTTTGCCAGTTACACAAGAACTGTTTTAGCGAAAGGCTTCTTGAAGGGAAAGCTGTAACTCTGTGAGATGATTTCACAGATCATAAAGAAGTTTCTCAGAAAGCTACTTTCTCTTTGTTATCGGAGGATATTTCCTTTGGCCCTATATTCTTCTAAGGGATCCGAAATATCTGTTCACAGATTCCACAGAAATAAGGCTAGCAAAGAGATCCACGAAATACAGATGTAACTCTGTGAGATGAATTAACAGAACACTAAGTAGTTTCTCAGAAAGGTTCTTTTCAGATTTCATCTGAGAACATTTCCTTTTTCACCATAGCCCTCTCTGTGCTTCCAAATATCACTTTGCCAATTCCACAAGAACTGTCTTACCGAAAGGCTTCTTGAGGGGAAAGGCGTAACTCTGTGAGATGATTTCACAGAACACAAAGAAGTTTCTCACAAAGCTTCTTTCTCTTTGTTATCGGAGGATATTTCCTTTGGCCCTATAATCTTCTAAGGGATCCGAAATATCTGTTCTCAGTTCCACAGAAATGAGACTAGCAAAGAGATCCTCGAAATACAGATGTAACTCTGTGAGATGAATTAACAGAACACTAAGCAGTTTCTCAGAAAGCTTCTTTCCAGATTTCATCTGAGAACATTTCCTTTTTCACCATAGCCCTCTATGCACTTCCAAATATCACTTTGCCAATTCCACAAGAACTGTCTTAGCGAAAGGCTTCTTGAGGGGAAAGCTGTAACTCTGTGAGATGATTTCACAGAACACAAAGAAGTTTCTTAGAAAGCTTCTTTCTCTTTGTTATCGGAGGATACTTCCTTTGGCCCTATAGTCTTCTAAGGGATCCGAAATATCTGTTCTCAGATTCTACAGAAATAACGCTAGCAAAGAGATCCAGGAAACACAGATGTAACTCTGTGAGATGAATTAACAGAACACTAAGCAGTTTCTAAGAAAGCTTCTTTCCGGATTTCATCTGAGAACATTTCGTTTTTCAGCATAGCCCTCTATGGGCTTCCAAATATCCCTTTGCCAATTCCACAACAACTGTCTTAGCGAAAGTCTTCTTGAGGGGAAAGCTGTAACTCTGTGAGATTATTTCAAAGAACACAAAGGAGTTTCTCAGAAAGCTTCTTTCTCTTTTTTATCGGAGGATATTTCCTTTGGCCCTATAGTCTTCAAAGGGATCCGAAATATCTGTTCTCAGGTTCCACAGAAATAATGCTAACAAAGAGATCCACGAAATACAGATGTAACTCTGTGAGATGAATTAACAGAACACTAAGCAGTTTCTCAGAAAGCTTCTTTCCAGATTTCATCTGAGGATATTTCCTTTTTCACCATAGCCCTCTATGTGCTTCCAAATATCACTTTGCCAGTTCCACAAGAACTGTTTTAGCGAAAGGCTTCTTGAGGGGAAAGCTGTAACTCTGTGAGATGATTTCACAGATCATAAAGAAGTTTCTCAGAAAGCTACTTTCTCTTTGTTATCGGAGGATATTTCCTTTGGCCCTATAATCTTCTAAGGGATCCGAAATATCTGTTCACAGATTCCTCAGAAATAAGGCTAGCAAAGAGATCCACGAAATACAGATGTAACTCTGTGAGATGAATTAACAGAACACTAAGTAGTTTCTCAGAAAGCTTCTTTTCAGATTTCATCTTAGGATATTTCCTTTTTCACCATAGCCCTCTCTGTGCTTCCAAATATCACTTTGCCAATTCCACAAGAACTGTCTTACCGAAAGGCTTCTTGAGGGGAAAGGCGTAACTCTGTGAGATGATTTCACAGAACACAAAGAAGTTTCTCACAAAGCTTCTTTCTCTTTGTTATCGGAGGATATTTCCTTTGGCCCTATAATCTTCTAAGGGATCCGAAATATCTGTTCTCAGTTCCACAGAAATGAGACTAGCAAAGAGATCCTCGAAATACAGATGTAACTCTGTGAGATGAATTAACAGAACACTAAGCAGTTTCTCAGAAAGCTTCTTTCCAGATTTCATCTGAGAACATTTCCTTTTTCACCATAGCCCTCTATGCACTTCCAAATATCACTTTGCCAATTCCACAAGAACTGTCTTAGCGAAAGGCTTCTTGAAGGGAAAGCTGTAACTCTGTGAGATGATTTCACAGAACACAAAGAAGTTTCTTAGAAAGCTTCTTTCTCGTTGTTATGGGAGGATATTTCCTTTGGCCCTATAGTCTTCTAAGGGATCCGAAATATCTGTTCTCAGATTCCACAGAAATAACGCTAGCAAAGAGATCCACGAAATACAGATGTAACTCTGTGAGGTGAATTAACAGTACACTAAGCAGTTTCTCAGAAAGCTTCTATCCAGATTTCATCTGAGGATATTTCCTTTTTCACCATAGCCCTCTATGTGCTTCCAAATATCACTTTGCCAATTCCACGAGAACTGTCTTAGCGAAAGGCTTCTTGAGGCGAAAGCTGTAACTCTGTGAGATGATTTCAGAGAACATAAAGAAGTTTCTCAGAAAGCTTCTTTCTCTTTGTTATCGGAGGATATTTCCTTTGGCCCTATATTCTTCTAATGGATCCGAAATATCTGTTCACAGATTCCACAGAAATAAGACTAGCAAAGAGATCCACGAAATACAGATGTAACTCTGTGAGATGAATTAACAGAACACTAAGTAGTTTCTCAGAAAGCTTCTTTTCAGATTTCATCTGAGAACATTTCCTTTTTCACCATAGCCGTCTATGCACTTCCAAATATCACTTTGCCAATTCCACAAGAACTGTCTTAGCGAAAGGCTTCTTGAGGGGAAAGCTGTAACTCTGTGAGATGATTTCACAGAACACAAAGAAGTTTCTCAGAAAGCTTCTTTCTCTTTGTTATCGGAGGATATTTCCTTTGGCCTTATAATTTTCTAAGGGATCCGAAATATCTGTTCTCAGATTCCACAGAAATGAGACTAGCAAAGAGATCCTCGAAATACAGATGTACCTCTGTGAGATGAATTAACAGAACACTAAGCAGTTTCTCAGAAAGCTTCTTTCCAGATTTCATCTGAGAACATTTCCTTTATCACCATAGTCCTCTATGCACTTCCAAATATCACTTTGCCAATTCCACAAGAACTGTCTTAGCGAAAGGCTTCTTGAGGGGAAAGCTGTAACTCTGTGAGATGATTTCACAGAACACAAAGAAGTTTCTTAGAAAGCTTCTTTCTCTTTGTTATCGGCGGATATTTCCTTTGGCCCTATAGTCTTCTAAGGGATCCGAAATATCTGTTCTCAGATTCCACAGAAATAACGCTAGCAAAGAGATCCACGAAATACAGATGTAACTCTGTGAGGTGAATTAACAGAACACTAAGCAGTTTCTCAGAAATCTTCTTTCCCGATTTCATCTGAGAACATTTCCTTTTTCAGCATAGCCCTCTATGGGCTTCCAAATATCACTTTGCCAATTTCACAACAACTGTCTTAGCGAAAGGCTTCTTGAGGGGATAGCTATAATTCTGTGAGATGATTTCACAGAACACAAAGAAGTTTCTAAGAAAGCTTCTTTCTCTTTGTTATCGGAGTATATTTCCTTTGGCCCTAGAGTCTTCAAAGGGATCCAAAATATCTGTTCTCAGATTCCACAGAAATAACGCTAGCAAAGAGATCCCCGAAATACAGATGTAACTCTGTGAGATGAATTAACGGAACACTAAGTAGTTTCTCAGAAAGCTTCTTTTCAGATTTCATCTGAGGATATTTCCTTTTTCACCATAGCCCTCTATGCGCTTCCAAATATCACTTTGCCAATTCCACAAGAACTGTCTTAGCGAAAGGCTTCTTGTGGGTAAAGATGTAACTCTGTGAGATGATTTCACAGAACACAAAGAAGTTTCTCACAAAGCTTCTTTCTCTTTGTTATCGGAGGATATTTCCTTTGGTCCTATATTCTTCTAATGGATCCGAAATATCTGTTCACAGATTCCACAGAAATAAGGCTAGCAAAGAGATCCACGAAATACAGATGTAACTCTGTGAGATGAATTAACAGAACACTAAGTAGTTTCTCAGAAAGTTTCTTTTCAGATTTCATCTGAGAACATTTCCTTTTTCACCATAGCCCTCTATGCACTTCCAAATATCACTTTGCCAATTCCACAAGAACTGTCTTAGCGAAAGGCTTCTTGAGGGGAAAGCTGTAACTCTGTGAGATGATTTCACAGAACACAAAGAAGTTTCTTAGAAAGCTTCTTTCTCTTTGTTATCGGAGGATATTTCCTTTGGCCCTATAGTCTTCTAAGGGATCCGAAATATCTGTTCTCAGATTCTACAGAAATAACGCTAGCAAAGAGATCCACGAAACACAGATGTAACTCTGTGAGATGAATTAACAGAACACTAAGCAGTTTCTAAGAAAGCTTCTTTTCAGATTTCATCTGAGAACATTTCCTTTTTCAGCATAGCCCTCTATGGGCTTCCAAATATCCCTTTGCCAATTCCACAACAACTGTCTTAGCGAAAGGCTTCTTGAGGGGAAAGCTGTAACTCTGTGAGATTATTTCACAGAACACAAAGGAGTTTCTCAGAAAGCTTCTTTCTCTTTTTTATCGGAGGATATTTCCTTTGGCCCTATAGTCTTCAAAGGGATCCGAAATATCTGTTCTCAGGTTCCACAGAAATAATGCTAGCAAAGAGATCCACGAAATACAGATGTAACTCTGTGAGATGAATTAACAGAACACTAAGCAGTTTCTCAGAAAGCTTCTTTCCAGATTTCATCTGAGGATATTTCCTTTTTCACCGTAGCCCTCTATGTGCTTCCAAATATCACTTTGCCAGTTACACAAGAACTGTTTTAGCGAAAGGCTTCTTGAGGGGAAAGCTGTAACTCTGTGAGATGATTTCACAGATCATAAAGAAGTTTCTCAGAAAGCTACTTTCTCTTTGTTATCGGAGGATATTTCCTTTGGCCCTATATTCTTCTAAGGGATCCGAAATATCTGTTCACAGATTCCACAGAAATAAGGCTAGCAAAGAGATCCACGAAATACAGATGTAACTCTGTGAGATGAATTAACAGAACACTAAGTAGTTTCTCAGAAAGCTTCTTTTCAGATTTCATCTTAGGATATTTCCTTTTTCACCATAGCCCTCTCTGTGCTTCCAAATATCACTTTGCCAATTCCACAAGAACTGTCTTACCGAAAGGCTTCTTGAGGGGAAAGGCGTAACTCTGTGAGATGATTTCACAGAACACAAAGAAGTTTCTTAGAAAGCTTCTTTCTCGTTGTTATGGGAGGATATTTCCTTTGGCCCTATAGTCTTCTAAGGGATCCGAAATATCTGTTCTCAGATTCCACAGAAATAACGCTAGCAAAGAGATCCACGAAATACAGATGTAACTCTGTGAGGTGAATTAACAGAACACTAAGCAGTTTCTCAGAAAGCTTCTTTCCAGATTTCATCTGAGAACATTTCCTTTTTCAGCATAGCCCTCTATGGGCTTCCAAATATCACTTTGCCAATTCCACAAGAACTGTCTTAGCGAAAGGCTTCTTGAGGGGATAGCTATAACTCTGTGAGATGATTTCACAGAACACAAAGAAGTTTCTAAGAAAGCTTCTTTCTCTTTGTTATCGGAGTATATTTCTATGGTCCTAGAGTCTTCAAAGGGATCCAAAATATCTGTTCTCAGATTCCACAGAAATAACGCTAGCAAAGAGATCCACGAAATACAGATGTAACTCTGTGAGATGAATTAACGGAACACTAAGCAGTTTCTCAGAAAGCTTCTTCCAGATTTCATCTGAGGATATTTCCTTTTTCAACATAGCCCTCTATGCGCTTCCAAATATCACTTTGCCAATTCCACAAGAACTGTCTTAGCGAAGGCTTCTTGTGGGGAAAGCTGTAACTCTGTGAGATGATTTCACAGAACACAAAGAAGTTTCTTAGACAGCTTCTTTCTCTTTGTTATCGGAAGATATTTCCTTTGGCCCTATAGTCTTCTAAGGGATCCGAAATATCTGTTCTCAGATTCCACAGAAATAAGGCTAGCAAAGAGATCCACGAAATACAGATGTTACTCTGTGAGATGAATTAAGAGAACACTAAGCAGTTTCTCAGAAAGCTTGTTTCCGGATTTCATCAGAGAATATTTCCTTTTTCACCTTAGCACTCTATGGGCTTCCAAACATCACTTTGCCAATTCCACAAGAACTGTCTTAGCGAAAGGTTTCTTGAGGGGAACGCTGTAACTCTGTGAGATGATTTCACAGAACACAAAGAAGTTTCTCAGAAAGCTTCTTTCTCTTTGTTATCGGAGTATATTTCCTTTGGCCCTAGAGTCTTCAAAGGGATCCAAAATATCTGTTCTCAGATTCCACAGAAATAAGGCTAGCAAAGAGATCCACAAAATACAGATGTAACTCTGTGAGATGAATTAAAAGAACACTAAGCAGTTCCTCAGAAAGCTTCTTTCCAGATTTCATCTGAGAACATTTCCTTTTTCACCATAGCCCTCTATGCACTTCCAAATATCACTTTGCCAATTCCACAAGAACTGTCTTAGCGAAAGGCTTCTTGAGGGGAAAGCTGTAACTCTGTGAGATGATTTCACAGAACACAAAGAAGTTACTTAGAAAGCTTCTTTCTCTTTGTTATCGGAGGATACTTCCTTTGGCCCTATAGTCTTCTAAGGGATCCGAAATATCTGTTCTCAGATTCTACAGAAATAACGCTAGCAAAGAGATCCAGGAAACACAGATGTAACTCTGTGAGATGAATTAACAGAACACTAAGCAGTTTCTAAGAAAGCTTCTTTCCGGATTTCATCTGAGAACATTTCGTTTTTCAGCATAGCCCTCTATGGGCTTCCAAATATCCCTTTGCCAATTCCACAACAACTGTCTTAGCGAAAGGCTTCTTGAGGGGAAAGCTGTAACTCTGTGAGATTATTTCAAAGAACACAAAGGAGTTTCTCAGAAAGCTTCTTTCTCTTTTTTATCGGAGGATATTTCCTTTGGCCCTATAGTCTTCAAAGGGATCCGAAATATCTGTTCTCAGGTTCCACAGAAATAATGCTAACAAAGAGATCCACGAAATACAGATGTAACTCTGTGAGATGAATTAACAGAACACTAAGCAGTTTCTCAGAAAGCTTCTTTCCAGATTTCATCTGAGGATATTTCCTTTTTCACCATAGCCCTCTATGTGCTTCCAAATATCACTTTGCCAGTTCCACAAGAACTGTTTTAGCGAAAGGCTTCTTGAGGGGAAAGCTGTAACTCTGTGAGATGATTTCACAGATCATAAAGAAGTTTCTCAGAAAGCTACTTTCTCTTTGTTATCGGAGGATATTTCCTTTGGCCCTATATTCTTCTAAGGGATCCGAAATATCTGTTCACAGATTCCTCAGAAATAAGGCTAGCAAAGAGATCCACGAAATACAGATGTAACCCTGTGAGATGAATTAAAAGAACACTAAGTAGTTTCTCAGAAAGCTTCTTTTCAGATTTCATCTTTGGATATTTCCTTTTTCACCATAGCCCTCTCTGTGCTTCCATATATCACTTTGCCAATTCCACAAGAACTGTCTTACCGAAAGGCTTCTTGAGGGGAAAGGCGTAACTCTGTGAGATGATTTCACAGAACACAAAGAAGTTTCTCACAAAGCTTCTTTCTCTTTGTTATCGGAGGATATTTCCTTTGGCCCTATAATCTTCTAAGGGATCCGAAATATCTGTTCTCAGTTCCACAGAAATGAGACTAGCAAAGAGATCCTCGAAATACAGATGTAACTCTGTGAGATGAATTAACAGAACACTAAGCAGTTTCTCAGAAAGCTTCTTTCCAGATTTCATCTGAGAACATTTCCTTTTTCACCATAGTCCTCTATGCACTTCCAAATATCACTTTGCCAATTCCACAAGAACTGTCTTAGCGAAAGGCTTCTTGAGGGAAAGCTGTAACTCTGTGAGATGATTTCACAGAACATAAAGAAGTTTCTCAGAAAGCTTCTTTCTCTTTGTTATTGGAGGATATTTCCTTTGGCCCTATATTCTTCTAAGGGATCCGAAATATCTGTTTACAGATTCCACAGAAATAAGACTAGCAAAGAGATCCACGAAATACAGATGTAACTCTGTGAGATGAATTAACAGAACACTAAGTAGTTTCTCAGAAAGCTTCTTTTCAGATTTCATCTGAGGATATTTACTTTTTCACCATAGCCATCTATGCGCTTCCAAATATCACTTTGCCAATTCCACAAGAACTGTCTTAGCGAGAGGCTTCTTGTGGGTAAAGTTGTAACTCTGTGAGATGATTTCACAGAACACAAAGAAGTTTCTCAGAAAGCTTCTTTCTCTTTGTTATCGGAGGATATTTCCTTTGGCCCTATATTCCTCTAAGGGATCCGAAATATCTGTTCACAGATTCCACAGAAATAAGGCTAGCAAAGAGATCCACGGAATACAGATGTAATTCTGTGAGATGAATTAACAGAACACTAAGCAGTTTCTCAGAAAGCTTCTTTCCAGATTTCATCTGAGGATATTTCCTTTTTCACCATAGCCCTCTAAGGGCTTCCAAATATCACTTTGCCAATTCCACAAGAACTGTCTTAGCGAAAGGCTTCTTGAGGGGAAAGCTGTAACTCTGTGAGATGATTTCACAGAACATAAAGAAGTTTCTCAGAAAGCTTGTTTCTCTTTGTTATCGGAGGATATTTCCTTTGGTCCTATATTCTTCTAAGGGATCCGAAATATCTGTTCACAGATTCCACAGAAATAAGGCTAGCAAAGAGATCCACGAAATACAGATGTAACTCTGTGAGATGAATTAACAGAACACTAAGTAGTTTCTCAGAAAGTTTCTTTTCAGATTTCATCTGAGAACATTTCCTTTTTCACCATAGCCCTCTATGCACTTCCAAATATCACTTTGCCAATTCCACAAGAACTGTCTTAGCGAAAGGCTTCTTGAGGGGAAAGCTGTAACTCTGTGAGATGATTTCACAGAACACAAAGAAGTTTCTTAGAAAGCTTCTTTCTCTTTGTTATCGGAGGATATTTCCTTTGGCCCTATAGTCTTCTAAGGGATCCGAAATATCTGTTCTCAGATTCCCCAGAAATAACGCTAGCAAAGAAATCCACGAAATACAGATGTAACTCTGTGAGATGAATTAACAGAACACTAAGCAGTTTCTAAGAAAGCTTCTTTCCAGATTTCATCTGAGAACATTTCCTTTTTCAGCATAGCCCTCTATGGGCTTCCAAATATCCCTTTTCCAATTCCACAACAACTGTCTTAGCGAAAGCTTCTTGAGGGGAAAGCTGTAACTCTGTGAGATTATTTCACAGAACACAAAGGAGTTTCTCAGAAAGCTTCTTTCTCTTTTTCATCGGAGGATATTTCCTTTGGCCCTATAGTCTTCAAAGGGGTCCGAAATATCTGTTCTCAGGTTCCAAAGAAATAATGCTAGCAAAGAGATCCACGAAATACAGATGTAACTCTGTGAGATGAATTAACAGAACACTAAGCAGTTTCTCAGAAAGCTTCTTTCCAGATTTCATCTGAGGATATTTCCTTTTTCACCATAGCCCTCTATGTGCTTCCAAATATCACTTTGCCAGTTCCACAAGAACTGTTTTAGCGAAAGGCTTCTTGAGGGGAAAGCTGTAACTCTGTGAAATGATTTCACAGAACACCAAGAAGTTTCTCAGAAAGATTCTTTCTCTTTGTTATCGGAGGATATTTCCTTTGGCCCTATAATCTTCTAAGGGATCCGAAATATCTGTTCTCAGATTCCACAGAAATGAGACTAGCAAAGACATCCTCGAAATACACATGTAACTCTGTGAGATGAATTAACAGAACACTAAGCAGTTTCTCAGAAAGCTTCTTTCCAGATTTCATCTGAGAACATTTCCTTTTTCACCATAGCCCTCTATGCACTTCTAAATATCACTTTGCCAATTCCACAAGAACTGTCTTAGCGAAAGGCTTCTTGAGGGGAAAGCTGTAACTCTGTGAGATGATTTCACAGAACACAAAGAAGTTTCTAAGAAAGCTTCTTTCTCTTTGTTATCGGAGGATATTTCCTTTGGCCCTATAGTCTTCTAAGGGATCCGAAATATCTGTTCTCAGATTCCACAGAAATAAGGCTAGCAAAGAGATCCACGAAATACAGATGTTACTCTGTGAGATGAATTAACAGAACAGTAAGCAGTTTCTCAGAAAGCTTCTTTCCAGATTTCATCAGAGAATATTTCCTTTTTCACCTTAGCCCTCTATGGGCTTCCAAACATCACTTTGCCAATTCCACAAGAACTGTCTTAGGGAAAGGCGTCTTGAGGGGAAAGCTGTAACTCTGTGAGATTATTTCACAGAACACAAAGGAGTTTCTCAGAAAGCTTCTTTCTCTTTTTTATCGGAGGATATTTCCTTTGGCCCTATAGTCTTCAAAGGGTTCCGAAATATCTGTTCTCAGGTTCCACAGAAATAAGGCTAGCAAAGAGATCCACGAAATACAGATGTAACTCTGTGAGATGAATTAACAGAACACTAAGCAGTTTCTCAGAAAGCTTCTTTCCAGATTTCATCTGAGGATATTTCCTTTTTCACCACTGCCCTCTATGTGCTTCCAAATATCACTTTGCCAATGCCACAAGAACTGTCTTAGCGAAAGGCTTCTTGAGGGGAAAGCTGTAACTCTGTGAGATGATTTCACAGAACATAAAGAAGTTTCTCAGAAAGCTTCTTTCTCTTTGTTATCGGAGGATATTTCCTTTGGCCCTATATTCTTCTAAGGGATCCGAAATATCTGTTTACAGATTCCACAGAAATAAGGCTAGCAAAGAGATCCACGAAATACAGATGTAACTCTGTGAGATGAATTAACAGAACACTAAGTAGTTTCTCAGAAAGCTTCTTTTCAGATTTCATCTGAGGATATTTCCTTTTTCACCATAGCCCTCTATGCGCTTCCAAATATCACTTTGCCAATTCCACAAGAACTGTCTTAGCGAGAGGCTTCTTGTGGGTAAAGTTGTAACTCTGTGAGATGATTTCACAGAACATAAAGAAGTTTCTCAGAGAGCTTGTTTCTCTTTGTTATCGGAGGATATTTCCTTTGGTCCTATATTCTTCTAAGGGATCCGAAATATCTGTTCACAGATTCCACAGAAATAAGGCTAGCAAAGAGATCCACGAAATACAGATGTAACTCTGTGAGATGAATTAACAGAACACTAAGCAGTTTCTCAGAAAGCTTCTTTCCAGATTTCATCTGAGGATATTTCCTTTTTCACCACTGCCCTCTATGTGCTTCCAAATATCACTTTGCCAATGCCACAAGAACTGTCTTAGCGAAAGGCTTCTTGAGGGGAAAGCTGTAACTCTGTGAGATGATTTCACAGAACATAAAGAAGTTTCTCAGAAAGCTTCTTTCTCTTTGTTATCGGAGGATATTTCCTTTGGCCCTATATTCTTCTAAGGGATCCGAAATATCTGTTCACAGATTCCACAGAAATAAGGCTAGCAAAGAGATCCACGAAATACAGATGTAACTCTGTGAGATGAATTAACAGAACACTAAGTAGTTTCTCAGAAAGCTTCTTTTCAGATTTCATCTGAGGATATTTCCTTTTTCAACATAGCCTTCTCTGTGCTTCCAAATATCACTTTGCCAATTCCACAAGAACTGTCTTACCGAAAGGCTTCTTGAGGGGAAAGGCATAACTCTGTGAGATGATTTCACAGAACACATAGAAGTTTCTCAGAAAGCTTCTTTCTCTTTGTTATCGGAGTACATTTCCTTTGGCCCTAGAGTGTTCAAAGGGATCCAAAATATCTGTTCTCAGATTCCACAGAAATAACGCTAGCAAAGAGATCCACGAAATACAGATGTAACTCTGTGAGATGAATTAACGGAACACTAAGCAGTTTCTCAGAAAGCTTCTTCCAGATTTCATCTGAGGATATTTCCCTTTTCAACATAGCCCTCTATGCGCTTCCAAATATCACTTTGCCAATTCCACAAGAACTCTCTTAGCGAAAGGCTTCTTGAGTTGAAAGCTGTAACTCTGTGAGATGATTTCACAGAACACAAAGAAGTTTCTCAGAAAGCTTCTTCTCTTTGTCATCGGAGGATATTTCCTTTGGCCCTATAGTCTTCTAAGGGATCCGAAATATCAGTTCTCAGATTCCACAGAAATAAGGCTAGCAAAGAAATCCACGAAATACAGATGTAACACTGTGAGATGAATTAACAGAACACTAAGCAGTTTCTCAGAAAGCTTCTTTCCAGATTTCATCTTAGGATATTTCCTTTATCACCACAGCCCTCTATGGGCTTCCAAATATCACTTTGCCAATTCCACAACAACTGTCTTAGCGACAGGCTTCTTGAGGGGAAAGCTGTAACTCTGTGAGATGATTTCACAGAACACAAAGGAGTTTCTCAGAAAGCTTCTTTCTCTTTGTTATCGGAGGATATTTCCTTTGGCCCTATATTCTTCTAAGGGTTCTGAAATATCTGTTCTCAGATTCCACAGAAATAAGGCTACCAAAGAGATCCAAGAAATACAGATGTAACTCTGTGAGATGAATTAACAGTACACTAAGCAGTTTCTCAGAAAGCTTCTTTCCAGATTTCATCTGAGGATATTTCCTTTTTCACCATAGCCCTCTAAGGGCTTCCAAATATCACTTTGCCAATTCCACAAGAACTGTCTTAGCGAAAGGCTTCTTGAGGGGAAAGCCGTAACTCTGTGAGGTGATTTCACAGAACACAAAGAAGTTTCTCAGAAAGCTTCTTTCTCTTTGTTATCGGAGGATATTTCCTTTGGCCCTATATTCTTCTAAGGGATCCGAAATATCTGTTCACAGATTCCACAGAAATAAGGCTAGCAAAGAGATCCACGAAATAGAGATGTAACTCTGTGAGATGAATTAACAGAACACTAAGTAGTTTCTCAGAAAGCTTCTTTTCAGATTTCATCTGAGGATATTTCCTTTTTCACCATAGCCCTCTCTGTGCTTCCAAATATCACTTTGCCAATTCCACAAGAACTGTCTTACCGAAAGGCTTCTTGAGGGGAAAGGCATAACTCTGTGAGATGATTTCACAGAACACAAAGAAGTTTCTCAGAAAGCTTCTTTCTCTTTGTTATCGGAGGATATTTCCTTTGGCCCTATAATCTTCTAAGGGATCCGAAATATCTGTTCTCAGATTCCACAGAATAAAGGCTAGCAAAGAGATCCTCGAAATACAGATGTAACTCTGTGAGATGAATTAACAGAACACTAAGCAGTTTCTCAGAAAGCTTCTTTCCAGATTTCATCTGAGAACATTTCCTTTTTCAGCATAGCCCTCTATGGGCTTCCAAATATCACTTTGCCAATTCCACAACAACTGTCATAGCGAAAGGCTTCTTCAGGGGATAGCTATAACTCTGTGAGATGATTTCACAGAACACAAAGAAGTTTCTCAGAAAGCTTCTTTCTCTTTGTTATCGGAGTATATTTCCTTTGGCCCTAGAGTCTTCAAAGGGATCCAAAATATCTGTTCTCAGATTCCACAGAAATAACGCTAGCAAAGAGATCCACGAAATACAGATGTAACTCTGTGAGGTGAATTAACGGAACACCAAGCAGTTTCTCAGAAAGCTTTTTCCAGATTTCATCTGAGGATATTTCCTTTTTCAACATAGCCCTCTATGCGCTTCCAAATATCACTTTGCCAATTCCACAAGAACTGTCTTAGCGAAAGGCTTCTTGAGGGGAAAGCTGTAACTCTGTGAGATGATTTCACAGAACACAAAGAAGTTTCTTAGAAAGCTTCTTTCTCTTTGTTATCGGAGGATATTTCCTTTGGCCCTATAGTCTTCTAAGGGATCCGAAATCTCTGTTCTCAGATTCCACAGAAATAAGGCTAGCAAAGAGATCCACGAAATACAGATGTTACTCTGTGAGGTGAATTAACAGAACACTAAGCAGTTTCTCAGAAAGCTTCTTTCCAGATTTCATCAGAGAATATTTCCTTTTTCACCATAGCCCTCTATGGGCTTCCAAACATCACTTTGCCTATTCCACAAGAACTGTCTTACCGAAAGGCTTCTTGAGGGGAAAGCTGTAACTCTTTGAGATGATTTCACAGAACACAAAGAAGTTCCTCAGAAAGCTTCTTTCTCTTTGTTATCGGAGTATATTTCCTTTGGCCCTAGAGTCTTCAAAGGGATCCAAAATATGTGTTCTCAGATTCCACAGAAATAAGGCTAGCAAAGAGATCCACAAAATACAGATGTAACTCTGTGAGATGAATTAAAAGATCACTAAGCAGTTTCTCAGAAAGCTTCTTTCCAGATTTCATCTGAGGATAATTCCTTTTTCACCGTAGCCCTCTAAGCCCTTCCAAATATCACTTTGCCAATTCCACAAGAACTGTCTTAGCGAAAGGCGTCTTGAGGGGAAAGCTGTAACTCTGTGAGATGATTTCACAGAACACAAAGGAGTTTCTCAGAAAGCTTCTTTCTCTTTTTTATCGGAGGATATTTCCTTTGGCCCTATAGTCTTCAAAGGGATCCGAAATATCTGTTCTCAGATTCCACAGAAATAAGGCTAGCAAAGAGATCCACGAAATACAGACGTAACTCTGTGAGATGAATTAACAGAACATTAAGTAGTTTCTCAGAAAGCTTCTTTTCAGATTTCATCTGAGGATATTTCCTTTTTCACCATAGCCCTCTCTGTGCTTCCAAATATCACTTTGCCAATTCCACAAGAACTGTCTTACCGAAAGGCTTCTTGAGGGGAAAGGCGTAACTCTGTGAGATGATTTCACAGAACACAAAGAAGTTTCTCAGAAAGCTTCTTTCTCTTTGTTATCGGAGGATATTTCCTTTGGCCCTATAATCTTCTAAGGGATCCGAAATATCTGTTCTCAGATTCCACAGAAATGAGGCTAGCAAGGAGATCCTCGAAATACAGATGTAACTCTGTGAGGTGAATTAACAGAACACTAAGCAGTTTCTCAGAAAGCTTCTTTCCAGATTTCATCTGAGAACATTTCCTTTTTCACCATAGCCCTCTATGCACTTCCAAATATCACTTTGCCAATTCCACAAAAACTGTCTTAGCGAAAGGCTTCTTGAGGGGAAAGCTGTAACTCTGTGAGATGATTTCACAGAACACAAAGAAGTTTCTTAGAAAGCTTCTTTCTCTTTGTTATCGGAGGATATTTCCTTTGGCCCTATAGTCTTCTAAGGGATCCGAAATATCTGTTCTCAGATTCCACAGAAATAACGCTAGCAAAGAGATCCACGAAATACAGATGTAACTCTGTGAGGTGAATTAACAGAACACTAAGCAGTTTCTCAGAAAGCTTCTTTCCAGATTTCATCTGAGAACATTTCCTTTTTCAGCATAGCCCTCTATGGGCTTCCAAATATCACTTTGCCAATTCCACAACAACTGTCTTAGCGAAAGGCTTCTTGAGGGGATAGCTATAACTCTGTGAGATGATTTCACAGAACACAAAGAAGTTTCTAAGAAAGCTTCTTTCTCTTTGTTATCGGAGTATATTTCCTTTGGCCCTAGAGTCTTCAAAGGGATCCAAAATATCTGTTCTCAGATTCCACAGAAATAACGCTAGCAAAGAGATCCACGAAATACAGATGTAACTCTGTGAGATGAATTAACGGAACACCAAGCAGTTTCTCAGAAAGCTTCTTCCAGATTTCATCTGAGGATATTTCCTTTTTCAACATAGCCCTCTATGCGCTTCCAAATATCACTTTGCCAACTCCACAAGAACTGTCTTACCGAAAGGCTTCTTGAGGGGAAAGGCGTAACTCTGTGAGATGATTTCACAGAACACAAAGAAGTTTCTCAGAAAGCTTCTTTCTCTTTGTTATCGGAGGATATTTCCTTTGGCCCTATAATCTTCTAAGGGATCCGAAATATCTGTTCTCAGATTCCACAGAAATGAGGCCAGCAAAGAGATCCTCGAAATACAGATGTAACTCTGTGAGGTGAATTAACAGAACACTAAGCAGTTTCTCAGAAAGCTTCTTTCCAGATTTCATCTGAGAACATTTCCTTTTTCAGCATAGCCCTCTATGGGCTTCCAAATATCACTTTGCCAATTCCACAACAACTGTCTTAGCGACAGGCTTCTTGAGGGGAAAGCTGTAACTCTGTGAGATGATTTCACAGAACACAAAGGAGTTTCTCAGAAAGTTTCTTTCTCTTTGTTATCGGAGGATATATCCTTTGGCCCTATATTCTTCTAAGGGTTCCGAAATATCTGTTCTCAGATTCCACAGAAATAAGGCTACCAAAGAGATCCACGAAATACAGATGTAACTCTGTGAGATGAATTAACAGTACATTAAGCAGTTTCTCAGAAAGCTTCTTTCCAGATTTCATCTTAGGATATTTCCTTTTTCACGATAGCCCTGTATGGGCTTCCAAATATCACTTTGCCAATTCCACAAGAACTGTCTTAGCGAAAGGCTTCTTGAGGGGAAAGGCGTAACTCTGTGAGATGATTTCACAGAACACAAAGAAGTTTCTCAGAAAGCTTCTTTCTCTTTGTTATCGGAGGATATTTCCTTTGGCCCTATAATCTTCTAAGGGATCCGAAATATCTGTTCTCAGATTCCACAGAAATGAGACTAGCAAAGAGATCCTCGAAATACAGATGTAACTCTGTGAGATGAATTAACAGAACACTAAGCAGTTTCTCAGAAAGCTTCTTTCCAGATTTCATCTGAGAACATTTCCTTTTTCACCATAGCCCTCTATGCATTTCCAAATATCACTTTGCCAATTCTACACAAACTGTCTTAGCGAAAGGCTTCTTGAGGGGAAAGCTGTAACTCTGTGAGATGATTTGACAGAACACAAAGAAGTTTCTTAGAAAGCTTCTTTCTCTTTGTTATCGGAGGATATTTCCTTTGGCCCTATAGTCTTCTAAGGGATCCGAAATATCTGTTCTCAGATTCCACAGAAAAAACGCTAGCAAAGAGATCCACGAAATACAGATGTAACTCTGTGAATTGAATTAACAGAACTCTAAGCAGTTTCTCAGAAAGCTTCTTTCCAGATTTCATCTGAGAACATTTCCTTTTTCAGCATAGCCCTCTATGGGCTTCCAAATATCACTTTGCCAATTCCACAACAACTGTCTTAGCGAAAGGATTCTTGAGGGGATAGCTATAACTCTGTGAGATGATTTCACAGAACACAAAGAAGTTTCTAAGAAAGCTTCTTTCTCTTTGTTATCGGAGGATATTTCCTTTGGCCGTAGAGTCTTCAAAGGGATCCAAAATATCTGTTCTCAGATTCCACAGAAATAACGCTAGCAAAGAGATCCACGAAATACAGATGTAACTCTGTGAGATGAATTAAGGGAACACTAAGCAGTTTCTCAGAAAGCTTCTTCCAGATTTCATCTGAGGATATTTCCTTTTTCAACATAGCCCTCTATGCGCTTCCAAATATCACTTTGCCAATTCCACAAGAACTGTCTTACCGAAAGGCTTCTTGAGGGGAAAGCTGTAACTCTGTGAGATGATTTCACAGAACACAAAGAAGTTTCTTAGAAAGCTTCTTTCTCTTTGTTATCGGAGGATATTTCCTTTGGCCCTATAGTCTTCTAAGCTATCCGAAATCTCTGTTCTCAGATTCCACAGAAATAAGGCTAGCAAAGAAATCCACGAAATACAGATGTTACTCTGTGAGATGAATTAACAGAACACTAAGCAGTTTCTCAGAAAGCTTCTTTCCAGATTTCATCAGAGAATATTTCCTTTTTCACCATAGCCCTCTATGGGCTTCCAAACATCACTTTTCCTATTCCACAAGAACTGTCTTAGCGAAAGGCTTCTTGAGGGGAAAGCTGTAACTCTGTGAGAAGATTTCACAGAACACAAAGAAGTTTCTCAGAAAGCTTCTTTCTCTTTGTTATCGGAGTATATTTCCTTTGGCCCTAGAGTCTTCAAAGGGATCCAAAATATGTGTTCTCAGATTCCACAGAAATAAGGCTAGCAAAGAGATCCACGAAATACAGATGTAACTCTGTGAGATGAATTAAAAGAACACTAAGCAGTTTCTCAGAAAGCTTCTTTCCAGATTTCATCTGAGGATAATTCCTTTTTCACCGTAGCCCTCTATGCCCTTCCAAATAACACTTTGCCAATTCCACAAGAACTGTCTTAGCGAAAGGCGTCTTGAGGGGAAAGGCGTAACTCTGTGACATGATTTCACAGAACACAAAGAAGTTTCTCAGAAAGCTTCTTTCTCTTTGTTGTCGGAGGATATTTCCTTTGGCCCTATAGTCTTCTAAGGGATCCGAAATATCTGTTCTCAGATTCCACAGAAATAAGGCTAGCAAAGAGATCCACGAAACACAGATGTAACACTGTGAGATGAATTAACAGAACACTAAGCAGTTTCTCAGAAAGCTTCTTTCCAGATTTCATCTTAGGATATTTCCTTTATCACCACAGCCCTCTATGGGCTTCCAAATATCACTTTGCCCATTCCACAACAACTGTCTTAGCGACAGGCTTCTTGAGGGGAAAGCTGTAACTCTGTGAGATGATTTCACAGAACACAAAGGAGTTTCTCAGAAAGCTTCTTTCTCTTTGTTATCGGAGAATATTTCCTTTGGCCCTATATTCTTCTAAGGGTTCCGAAATATCTGTTCTCAGATTCCACAGAAATAAGGCTACCAAAGAGATCCACGAAATACAGATGTAACTCTGTGAGATGAATTAACAGTACACTAAGCAGTTTCTCAGAAAGCTTCTTTCCAGATTTCATCTTAGGATATTTCTTTTTTCACGATAGCCCTCTATGGGCTTCCAAATATCACTTTGCCAATTCCACAAGAACTGTCTTAGCGAAAGGCTTCTTGAGGGGAAAGCTGTAACTCTGTGAGATGATTTCACAGAACACAAAGAAGTTTCTCAGAAAGCTTCTTTCTCTTTGTTATCGGAGGATATTTCCTTTGGCCCTATATTCTTCTAAGGGATCCGAAATATCTGTTCACAGATTCCACAGAAATAAGGCTAGCAAAGAGATCCCCGAAATACAGATGTAACTCTGTGAGATGAATTATCAGAACACTAAGTAGTTTCTCAGAAAGCTTCTTTTCAGATTTCATCTGAGGATATTTCCTTTTTCACCATAGCCCCCTCTGTGCTTCCAAATATCACTTTGCCAATTCCACAAGAACTGTCTTACCGAAAGGCTTCTTGAGGGGAAAGGCGTAACTCTGTGAGATGATTTCACAGAACACAAAGAAGTTTCTCAGAAAGCTTCTTTCTCTTTGTTATCGGAGGATATTTCCTTTGGCCCTATAGTCTTCTAAGGGATCCGAAATATCTGTTCTCAGATTCCACAGAAATAAGGCTAGCAAAGACATCCACGAAATACAGATGTAACACTGTGAGATGAATTAACAGAACACTAAGCAGTTTCTCAGAAAGCTTCTTTCCAGATTTCATCTTAGGATATTTCCTTTATCACCACAGCCCTCTATGGGCTTCCAAATATCACTTTGCCCATTCCACAACAACTGTCTTAGCGACAGGCTTCTTGAGGGGAAAGCTGTAACTCTGTGAGATGATTTCACAGAACACAAAGGAGTTTCTCAGAAAGCTTCTTTCTCTTTGTTATCGGAGGATATTTCCTTTGGCCCTATATTCTTCTAAGGGTTCCGAAATATCTGTTCTCAGATTCCACAGAAATAAGGCTACCAAAGAGATCCACGAAATACAGATGTAACTCTGTGAGATGAATTAACAGTACACTAAGCAGTTTCTCAGAAAGCTTCTTTCCAGATTTCATCTTAGGATATTTCTTTTTTCACGATAGCCCTCTATGGGCTTCCAAATATCACTTTGCCAATTCCACAAGAACTGTCTCAGCGAAAGGCTTCTTGAGGGGAAAGCTGTAACTCTGTGAGATGATTTCACAGAACACAAAGAAGTTTCTCAGAAAGCTTCTTTCTCTTTGTTATCGGAGGATATTTCCTTTGGCCCTATATTCTTCTAAGGGATCCGAAATATCTGTTCACAGATTCCACAGAAATAAGGCTAGCAAAGAGATCCACGAAATACAGATGTAACTCTGTGAGATGAATTAACAGAACACTAAGCAGTTTCTCAGAAAGCTTCTTTCCAGATTTCATCTGAGGATATTTCCTTTTTCACCATAGCCCTCCATGGGCTTCCAAATATCACTTTGCCAATTCCACAAGAACTGTCTTACCGAAAGGCTTCTTGAGGGGAAAGGCGTAACTCTGTGAGATGATTTCACAGAACACAAAGAAGTTTCTCAGAAAGCTTCTTTCTCTTTGTTATCGGAGGATATTTCCTTTGGCCCTATAATCTTCTAAGGGATCCGAAATATCTGTTCTCAGATTCCACAGAAATGAGACTAGCAAAGAGATCCTCGAAATACAGATGTAACTCTGTGAGATGAATTAACAGAACACTAAGCAGTTTCTCAGAAAGCTTCTTTCCAGATTTCATCTGAGAACATTTCCTTTTTCACCATAGCCCTCTATGCATTTCCAAATATCACTTTGCCAATTCCACAAGAACTGTCTTAGCGAAAGGCTTCTTGAGGGGAAAGCTGTAACTCTGTGAGATGATTTCACAGAACACAAAGAAGTTTCTTAGAAAGCTTCTTTCTCTTTGTTATCGGAGGATATTTCCTTTGGCCCTATAGTCTTCTAAGGGATCCGAAATATCTGTTCTCAGATTCCACAGAAATAACGCTAGCAAAGAGATCCACGAAATACAGATGTAACTCTGTGAATTGAATTAACAGAACACTAAGCAGTTTCTCAGAAAGCTTCTTTCCAGATTTCATCTGAGAACATTTCCTTTTTCAGCATAGCCCTCTATGGGCTTCCAAATATCACTTTGCCAATTCCACAAGAACTGTCTTAGCGAAAGGATTCTTGAGGGGATAGCTATAACTCTGTGAGATGATTTCACAGAACACAAAGAAGTTTCTCAGAAAGCTTCTTTCTCTTTGTTATCGGAGTATATTTCCTTTGGCCCTAGAGTCTTCAAAGGGATCCAAAATATCTGTTCTCAGATTCCACAGAAATAACGCTAGCAAAGAGATCCACGAAATACAGATGTAACTCTGTGAGGTGAATTAACGGAACACCAAGCAGTTTCTCAGAAAGCTTTTTCCAGATTTCATCTGAGGATATTTCCTTTTTCAACATAGCCCTCTATGCGCTTCCAAATATCACTTTGCCAATTCCACAAGAACTGTCTTAGCGAAAGGCTTCTTGAGGGGAAAGCTGTAACTCTGTGAGATGATTTCACAGAACACAAAGAAGTTTCTTAGAAAGCTTCTTTCTCTTTGTTATCGGAGGATATTTCCTTTGGCCCTATAGTCTTCTAAGGGATCCGAAATCTCTGTTCTCAGATTCCACAGAAATAAGGCTAGCAAAGAGATCCACGAAATACAGATGTTACTCTGTGAGGTGAATTAACAGAACACTAAGCAGTTTCTCAGAAAGCTTCTTTCCAGATTTCATCAGAGAATATTTCCTTTTTCACCATAGCCCTCTATGGGCTTCCAAACATCACTTTGCCTATTCCACAAGAACTGTCTTACCGAAAGGCTTCTTGAGGGGAAAGCTGTAACTCTTTGAGATGATTTCACAGAACACAAAGAAGTTCCTCAGAAAGCTTCTTTCTCTTTGTTATCGGAGTATATTTCCTTTGGCCCTAGAGTCTTCAAAGGGATCCAAAATATGTGTTCTCAGATTCCACAGAAATAAGGCTAGCAAAGAGATCCACAAAATACAGATGTAACTCTGTGAGATGAATTAAAAGATCACTAAGCAGTTTCTCAGAAAGCTTCTTTCCAGATTTCATCTGAGGATAATTCCTTTTTCACCGTAGCCCTCTAAGCCCTTCCAAATATCACTTTGCCAATTCCACAAGAACTGTCTTAGCGAAAGGCGTCTTGAGGGGAAAGCTGTAACTCTGTGAGATGATTTCACAGAACACAAAGGAGTTTCTCAGAAAGCTTCTTTCTCTTTTTTATCGGAGGATATTTCCTTTGGCCCTATAGTCTTCAAAGGGATCCGAAATATCTGTTCTCAGATTCCACAGAAATAAGGCTAGCAAAGAGATCCACGAAATACAGACGTAACTCTGTGAGATGAATTAACAGAACATTAAGTAGTTTCTCAGAAAGCTTCTTTTCAGATTTCATCTGAGGATATTTCCTTTTTCACCATAGCCCTCTCTGTGCTTCCAAATATCACTTTGCCAATTCCACAAGAACTGTCTTACCGAAAGGCTTCTTGAGGGGAAAGGCGTAACTCTGTGAGATGATTTCACAGAACACAAAGAAGTTTCTCAGAAAGCTTCTTTCTCTTTGTTATCGGAGGATATTTCCTTTGGCCCTATAATCTTCTAAGGGATCCGAAATATCTGTTCTCAGATTCCACAGAAATGAGGCTAGCAAGGAGATCCTCGAAATACAGATGTAACTCTGTGAGGTGAATTAACAGAACACTAAGCAGTTTCTCAGAAAGCTTCTTTCCAGATTTCATCTGAGAACATTTCCTTTTTCACCATAGCCCTCTATGCACTTCCAAATATCACTTTGCCAATTCCACAAAAACTGTCTTAGCGAAAGGCTTCTTGAGGGGAAAGCTGTAACTCTGTGAGATGATTTCACAGAACACAAAGAAGTTTCTTAGAAAGCTTCTTTCTCTTTGTTATCGGAGGATATTTCCTTTGGCCCTATAGTCTTCTAAGGGATCCGAAATATCTGTTCTCAGATTCCACAGAAATAACGCTAGCAAAGAGATCCACGAAATACAGATGTAACTCTGTGAGGTGAATTAACAGAACACTAAGCAGTTTCTCAGAAAGCTTCTTTCCAGATTTCATCTGAGAACATTTCCTTTTTCAGCATAGCCCTCTATGGGCTTCCAAATATCACTTTGCCAATTCCACAACAACTGTCTTAGCGAAAGGCTTCTTGAGGGGATAGCTATAACTCTGTGAGATGATTTCACAGAACACAAAGAAGTTTCTAAGAAAGCTTCTTTCTCTTTGTTATCGGAGTATATTTCCTTGGCCCTAGAGTCTTCAAAGGGATCCAAAATATCTGTTCTCAGATTCCACAGAAATAACGCTAGCAAAGAGATCCACGAAATACAGATGTAACTCTGTGAGATGAATTAACGGAACACCAAGCAGTTTCTCAGAAAGCTTCTTCCAGATTTCATCTGAGGATATTTCCTTTTTCAACATAGCCCTCTATGCGCTTCCAAATATCACTTTGCCAACTCCACAAGAACTGTCTTACCGAAAGGCTTCTTGAGGGGAAAGGCGTAACTCTGTGAGATGATTTCACAGAACACAAAGAAGTTTCTCAGAAAGCTTCTTTCTCTTTGTTATCGGAGGATATTTCCTTTGGCCCTATAATCTTCTAAGGGATCCGAAATATCTGTTCTCAGATTCCACAGAAATGAGGCCAGCAAAGAGATCCTCGAAATACAGATGTAACTCTGTGAGGTGAATTAACAGAACACTAAGCAGTTTCTCAGAAAGCTTCTTTCCAGATTTCATCTGAGAACATTTCCTTTTTCAGCATAGCCCTCTATGGGCTTCCAAATATCACTTTGCCAATTCCACAACAACTGTCTTAGCGACAGGCTTCTTGAGGGGAAAGCTGTAACTCTGTGAGATGATTTCACAGAACACAAAGGAGTTTCTCAGAAAGTTTCTTTCTCTTTGTTATCGGAGGATATATCCTTTGGCCCTATATTCTTCTAAGGGTTCCGAAATATCTGTTCTCAGATTCCACAGAAATAAGGCTACCAAAGAGATCCACGAAATACAGATGTAACTCTGTGAGATGAATTAACAGTACATTAAGCAGTTTCTCAGAAAGCTTCTTTCCAGATTTCATCTTAGGATATTTCCTTTTTCACGATAGCCCTGTATGGGCTTCCAAATATCACTTTGCCAATTCCACAAGAACTGTCTTAGCGAAAGGCTTCTTGAGGGGAAAGGCGTAACTCTGTGAGATGATTTCACAGAACACAAAGAAGTTTCTCAGAAAGCTTCTTTCTCTTTGTTATCGGAGGATATTTCCTTTGGCCCTATAATCTTCTAAGGGATCCGAAATATCTGTTCTCAGATTCCACAGAAATGAGACTAGCAAAGAGATCCTCGAAATACAGATGTAACTCTGTGAGATGAATTAACAGAACACTAAGCAGTTTCTCAGAAAGCTTCTTTCCAGATTTCATCTGAGAACATTTCCTTTTTCACCATAGCCCTCTATGCATTTCCAAATATCACTTTGCCAATTCTACACAAACTGTCTTAGCGAAAGGCTTCTTGAGGGGAAAGCTGTAACTCTGTGAGATGATTTGACAGAACACAAAGAAGTTTCTTAGAAAGCTTCTTTCTCTTTGTTATCGGAGGATATTTCCTTTGGCCCTATAGTCTTCTAAGGGATCCGAAATATCTGTTCTCAGATTCCACAGAAAAAACGCTAGCAAAGAGATCCACGAAATACAGATGTAACTCTGTGAATTGAATTAACAGAACTCTAAGCAGTTTCTCAGAAAGCTTCTTTCCAGATTTCATCTGAGAACATTTCCTTTTTCAGCATAGCCCTCTATGGGCTTCCAAATATCACTTTGCCAATTCCACAACAACTGTCTTAGCGAAAGGATTCTTGAGGGGATAGCTATAACTCTGTGAGATGATTTCACAGAACACAAAGAAGTTTCTAAGAAAGCTTCTTTCTCTTTGTTATCGGAGGATATTTCCTTTGGCCGTAGAGTCTTCAAAGGGATCCAAAATATCTGTTCTCAGATTCCACAGAAATAACGCTAGCAAAGAGATCCACGAAATACAGATGTAACTCTGTGAGATGAATTAAGGGAACACTAAGCAGTTTCTCAGAAAGCTTCTTCCAGATTTCATCTGAGGATATTTCCTTTTTCAACATAGCCCTCTATGCGCTTCCAAATATCACTTTGCCAATTCCACAAGAACTGTCTTACCGAAAGGCTTCTTGAGGGGAAAGCTGTAACTCTGTGAGATGATTTCACAGAACACAAAGAAGTTTCTTAGAAAGCTTCTTTCTCTTTGTTATCGGAGGATATTTCCTTTGGCCCTATAGTCTTCTAAGCTATCCGAAATCTCTGTTCTCAGATTCCACAGAAATAAGGCTAGCAAAGAAATCCACGAAATACAGATGTTACTCTGTGAGATGAATTAACAGAACACTAAGCAGTTTCTCAGAAAGCTTCTTTCCAGATTTCATCAGAGAATATTTCCTTTTTCACCATAGCCCTCTATGGGCTTCCAAACATCACTTTTCCTATTCCACAAGAACTGTCTTAGCGAAAGGCTTCTTGAGGGGAAAGCTGTAACTCTGTGAGAAGATTTCACAGAACACAAAGAAGTTTCTCAGAAAGCTTCTTTCTCTTTGTTATCGGAGTATATTTCCTTTGGCCCTAGAGTCTTCAAAGGGATCCAAAATATGTGTTCTCAGATTCCACAGAAATAAGGCTAGCAAAGAGATCCACGAAATACAGATGTAACTCTGTGAGATGAATTAAAAGAACACTAAGCAGTTTCTCAGAAAGCTTCTTTCCAGATTTCATCTGAGGATAATTCCTTTTTCACCGTAGCCCTCTATGCCCTTCCAAATAACACTTTGCCAATTCCACAAGAACTGTCTTAGCGAAAGGCGTCTTGAGGGGAAAGGCGTAACTCTGTGACATGATTTCACAGAACACAAAGAAGTTTCTCAGAAAGCTTCTTTCTCTTTGTTGTCGGAGGATATTTCCTTTGGCCCTATAGTCTTCTAAGGGATCCGAAATATCTGTTCTCAGATTCCACAGAAATAAGGCTAGCAAAGAGATCCACGAAACACAGATGTAACACTGTGAGATGAATTAACAGAACACTAAGCAGTTTCTCAGAAAGCTTCTTTCCAGATTTCATCTTAGGATATTTCCTTTATCACCACAGCCCTCTATGGGCTTCCAAATATCACTTTGCCCATTCCACAACAACTGTCTTAGCGACAGGCTTCTTGAGGGGAAAGCTGTAACTCTGTGAGATGATTTCACAGAACACAAAGGAGTTTCTCAGAAAGCTTCTTTCTCTTTGTTATCGGAGAATATTTCCTTTGGCCCTATATTCTTCTAAGGGTTCCGAAATATCTGTTCTCAGATTCCACAGAAATAAGGCTACCAAAGAGATCCACGAAATACAGATGTAACTCTGTGAGATGAATTAACAGTACACTAAGCAGTTTCTCAGAAAGCTTCTTTCCAGATTTCATCTTAGGATATTTCTTTTTTCACGATAGCCCTCTATGGGCTTCCAAATATCACTTTGCCAATTCCACAAGAACTGTCTTAGCGAAAGGCTTCTTGAGGGGAAAGCTGTAACTCTGTGAGATGATTTCACAGAACACAAAGAAGTTTCTCAGAAAGCTTCTTTCTCTTTGTTATCGGAGGATATTTCCTTTGGCCCTATATTCTTCTAAGGGATCCGAAATATCTGTTCACAGATTCCACAGAAATAAGGCTAGCAAAGAGATCCCCGAAATACAGATGTAACTCTGTGAGATGAATTATCAGAACACTAAGTAGTTTCTCAGAAAGCTTCTTTTCAGATTTCATCTGAGGATATTTCCTTTTTCACCATAGCCCCCTCTGTGCTTCCAAATATCACTTTGCCAATTCCACAAGAACTGTCTTACCGAAAGGCTTCTTGAGGGGAAAGGCGTAACTCTGTGAGATGATTTCACAGAACACAAAGAAGTTTCTCAGAAAGCTTCTTTCTCTTTGTTATCGGAGGATATTTCCTTTGGCCCTATAGTCTTCTAAGGGATCCGAAATATCTGTTCTCAGATTCCACAGAAATAAGGCTAGCAAAGACATCCACGAAATACAGATGTAACACTGTGAGATGAATTAACAGAACACTAAGCAGTTTCTCAGAAAGCTTCTTTCCAGATTTCATCTTAGGATATTTCCTTTATCACCACAGCCCTCTATGGGCTTCCAAATATCACTTTGCCCATTCCACAACAACTGTCTTAGCGACAGGCTTCTTGAGGGGAAAGCTGTAACTCTGTGAGATGATTTCACAGAACACAAAGGAGTTTCTCAGAAAGCTTCTTTCTCTTTGTTATCGGAGGATATTTCCTTTGGCCCTATATTCTTCTAAGGGTTCCGAAATATCTGTTCTCAGATTCCACAGAAATAAGGCTACCAAAGAGATCCACGAAATACAGATGTAACTCTGTGAGATGAATTAACAGTACACTAAGCAGTTTCTCAGAAAGCTTCTTTCCAGATTTCATCTTAGGATATTTCTTTTTTCACGATAGCCCTCTATGGGCTTCCAAATATCACTTTGCCAATTCCACAAGAACTGTCTCAGCGAAAGGCTTCTTGAGGGGAAAGCTGTAACTCTGTGAGATGATTTCACAGAACACAAAGAAGTTTCTCAGAAAGCTTCTTTCTCTTTGTTATCGGAGGATATTTCCTTTGGCCCTATATTCTTCTAAGGGATCCGAAATATCTGTTCACAGATTCCACAGAAATAAGGCTAGCAAAGAGATCCACGAAATACAGATGTAACTCTGTGAGATGAATTAACAGAACACTAAGCAGTTTCTCAGAAAGCTTCTTTCCAGATTTCATCTGAGGATATTTCCTTTTTCACCATAGCCCTCCATGGGCTTCCAAATATCACTTTGCCAATTCCACAAGAACTGTCTTACCGAAAGGCTTCTTGAGGGGAAAGGCGTAACTCTGTGAGATGATTTCACAGAACACAAAGAAGTTTCTCAGAAAGCTTCTTTCTCTTTGTTATCGGAGGATATTTCCTTTGGCCCTATAATCTTCTAAGGGATCCGAAATATCTGTTCTCAGATTCCACAGAAATGAGACTAGCAAAGAGATCCTCGAAATACAGATGTAACTCTGTGAGATGAATTAACAGAACACTAAGCAGTTTCTCAGAAAGCTTCTTTCCAGATTTCATCTGAGAACATTTCCTTTTTCACCATAGCCCTCTATGCATTTCCAAATATCACTTTGCCAATTCCACAAGAACTGTCTTAGCGAAAGGCTTCTTGAGGGGAAAGCTGTAACTCTGTGAGATGATTTCACAGAACACAAAGAAGTTTCTTAGAAAGCTTCTTTCTCTTTGTTATCGGAGGATATTTCCTTTGGCCCTATAGTCTTCTAAGGGATCCGAAATATCTGTTCTCAGATTCCACAGAAATAACGCTAGCAAAGAGATCCACGAAATACAGATGTAACTCTGTGAATTGAATTAACAGAACACTAAGCAGTTTCTCAGAAAGCTTCTTTCCAGATTTCATCTGAGAACATTTCCTTTTTCAGCATAGCCCTCTATGGGCTTCCAAATATCACTTTGCCAATTCCACAAGAACTGTCTTAGCGAAAGGATTCTTGAGGAGATAGCTATAACTCTGTGAGATGATTTCACAGAACACAAAGAAGTTTCTAAGAAAGCTTCTTTCTCTTTGTTATCGGAGGATATTTCCTTTGGCCGTAGAGTCTTCAAAGGGATCCAAAATATCTGTTCTCAGATTCCACAGAAATAACGCTAGCAAAGAGATCCACGAAATACAGATGTAACTCTGTGAGATGAATTAAGGGAACACTAAGCAGTTTGTCAGAAAGCTTCTTCCAGATTTCATCTGAGGATATTTCCTTTTTCAACATAGCCCTCTATGCGCTTCCAAATATCACTTTGCCAATTCCACAAGAACTGTCTTACCGAAAGGCTTCTTGAGGGGAAAGCTGTAACTCTGTGAGATGATTTCACAGAACACAAAGAAGTTTCTTAGAAAGCTTCTTTCTCTTTGTTATCGGAGGATATTTCCTTTGGCCCTAGAGTCTTCTAAGCTATCCGAAATCTCTGTTCTCAGATTCCACAGAAATAAGGCTAGCAAAGAGATCCACGAAATACAGATGTAACTCTGTGAGATGAATTAAAAGAACACTAAGCAGTTTCTCAGAAAGCTTCTTTCCAGATTTCATCTGAGGATAATTCCTTTTTCACCGTAGCCCTCTATGCCCTTCCAAATATCACTTTGCCAATTCCACAAGAACTGTCTTAGCGAAAGGCGTCTTGAGGGGAAAGCTGTAACTCTGTGAGATGATTTCACAGAACACAAAGGAGTTACTCAGAAAGCTTCTTTCTCTTTTTTATCGGAGGATATATCCTTTGGCCCTATAGTCTTCAAAGGGATCCGAAATATCTGTTCCCAGATTCCACAGAAATAAGGCTAGCAAAGAGATCCACGAAATACAGACGTAACTCTGTGAGATGAATTAACAGAACACAAAGCAGTTTCTCAGAAAGCTTCTTTCCAGATTTCATCTGAGAACATTTCCTTTTTCAGCATACCCCTCTATGGGCTTCCAAATATCACTTTGCCAATTCCACTAGAACTGTCTTAGCGAAAGTCTTCCTCAGGGGAAAGCTGTAACTCTGTGAGATGATTTCACAGAACATAAAGAAGTTTCTCAGAAAGCTTCTTTCTCTTTGTTATCGGAGGATATTTCCTTTGGCCCTATATTCTTCTAAGGGATCCGAAATATCTGTTCACAGATTCCACAGAAATAAGGCTAGCAAAGAGATCCACGAAATACAGATGTAACTCTGTGAGATGAATTATCAGAACACTAAGTAGTTTCTCAGAAAGCTTCTTTTCAGATTTCATCTGAGGATATTTCCTTTTTCACCATAGCCCCCTCTGTGCTTCCAAATATCACTTTGCCAATTCCACAAGAACTGTCTTACCGAAAGGCTTCTTGAGGGGAAAGGCGTAACTCTGTGCGATGATTTCACAGAACACAAAGAAGTTTCTCAGAAAGCTTCTTTCTCTTTGTTATCGGAGGATATTTCCTTTGGCCCTATAATCTTCTAAGGGATCCGAAATATCTGTTCTCAGATTCCACAGAAATGAGGCTAGCAAAGAGATCCTCGAAATACAGATGTAACTCTGTGAGGTGAATTAACAGAACACTAAGCAGTTTCTCAGAAAGCTTCTTTCCTGATTTCATCTGAGAACATTTCCTTTTTCAGCATAGCCCTCTATGGGCTTCCAAATATCACTTTGCCAATTCCCCAAGAACTGTCTTAGCGAAAGGCTTCTTGAGGGGAAAGGCGTAACTCTGTGAGATGCTTTCACAGAAGACAAAGAAGTTTCTCAGAAAGCTTCTTTCTCTTTGTTATCGGAGGAGATTTCCTTTTGCCCTATAATCTTCTAAGGGATCCGAAATATCTGTTCTCAGATTCCACAGAAATGAGGCTAGCAAAGAGATCCTCGAAATACAGATGTAACTCTGTGAGATGAATTAAGAGAACACTAAGCAGTTTCTCAGAAAGCTTCTTTCCAGATTTCATCTGAGAACATTTCCTTTTTCACGATACCCCTCTATGCACTTCCAAATATCACTTTGCCAATTCCACAAGAACTGTCTTAGGGAAAGGCTTCTTTAGGGGAAAGCTGTAACTCTGTGAGATGATTTCACAGAACACAAAGAAGTTTGTTAGAAAGCTTCTTTCTCTTTGGTATCGGAGGATATTTCCTTTGGCCCTATAGTCTTCTAAGGGATCCGAAATATCTGTTCTCAGATTCCACAGAAATAACGTTAGCAAAGAGATCCACGAAATACAGATGTAACTCTGTGAGGTGAATTAACAGAACACTAAGCAGTTTCTCAGAAAGCTTCTTTCCAGATTTCATCTTAGGATATTTCCTTTATCACCACAGCCCTCTATGGGCTTCCAAATATCACTTTGCCAATTCCACAACAACTGTCTTAACGACAGGCTTCTTGAGGGGAAAGCTGTAACTCTGTGAGATGATTTCACAGAACATAAAGGAGTTTCTCAGAAAGCTTCTTACTCTTTCTTATCGGAGGATATTTCCTTTGGCCCTATAGTCGTCAAAGGGATCCGAAATATCTTTTCTCAGATTCCACAGAAATAAGGCTAGCAAAGAGATCCACGAAATACAGATGTAACTCTGTGAGATGAATTAACAGAACACTAAGCAGTTTCTCAGAAAGCTTCTTTCCAGATTTCATCTGAGGATATTTCCTATTTCAGCATAGCCGTCTATGGGCTTCCAAATATCACTTTGCCAATTCCACAAGAACTGTCTTAGCGAAAGGCTTCTTGAGGGGAAAGCTGTAACTCTGTGAGATGATTTCACAGAACGCAAAGAAGTTTCTCAGAAAGCTTCTTTCTCTTTCTTATCGGAGGATATTTCCTTTGGCCCTATATTATTCTAAGGGATCCGAAATATCTGTTCTCAGATTCCACAGAAATAAGGCTAGCAAAGAGAACCAAGAAATACAGATGTAACTCTGTGAGATGAATTAACAGAACAATAAGCAGTTTCTCAGAAAGCTTCTTTCCAGATTTCATCTTAGGATATTTCCTTTTTCACCATAGCCCTCCATGGGCTTCCAAATATCACTTTGCCAATTCCACAACAACTGTCTTAGCGAAAGGCTTCTTGAGGGGAAAGCTGTAACTCTGTGAGATGATTTCACAGAACACAAAGAAGTTTCTCAGAAAGATTCTTTCTCTTTGTTATCGGAGGATATTTCCTTTGGCCCTATATTCTTCTAAGGGATCCGAAATATCTGTTCACAGATTCCACAGAAATAAGGCTAGCAAAGAGATCCAGGAAATACAGATGTTACTCTCTGAGATGAATTAACAGAACACTAAGCAGTTTCTCAGGAAGCTTCTTTCCAGATTTCATCTGAGGATATTTCCTTTTTCACCAGAGCCCTCTATGGGCTTCCAAATATCACTTTGCCAAATCCACAAGAACTGTTTTAGCGAAAGGCTTCTAGAGGGGAAAGCCGTAACTCTGTGAGATGATTTCACAGAACACAAAGAGGTTTCTCAGAAAGCTTATTTCTCTTTGTTATCGGAGGATATTTCCTTTGGCCCTATAGTCTTCAAAGGGATCCGAAATATCTGTTCCCAGATTCCACAGAAATGAGGCTAGCAAAGAGATCCATGAAATACAGATGTAATTCTGTGAGATGAATTAACAGAACACTAAGCAGTTTCTCAGAAAGCTTCTTTCCAGATTTCATCTGAGAACATTTCCTTTTTCACCATAGCCCTCTATGCACTTCCAAATATCACTTTGCCAATTCCACAACAACTGTCTAAGCGAAAGGCTTCTTGAGGGGAAAGCTGTAACTCTGTGAGATGATTTCACAGAACACAAAGAAGTTTCTCAGAAAGATTCTTTCTCTTTGTTATCGGAGTATATTTCCTTTGGCCCTAGAGTCTTCAAAGGGATCCAAAATATCTGTTCTCAGATTCCACAGAAATAACGCTAGCAAAGAGATCCGCGAAATACAGATGTAACTGTGTGAGATGAATTAACGGAACACTAAGCAGTTTCTCAGAAAGCTTCTTTCCAGATTTCATCTGAGGATATTTCCTTTTTCACCATAGCCCTCTATGCGCTTCCAAATATCACTTTGCCAATTCCACAAGAACTGTCTTAGCGAAAGGCTTCTTGAGAGGATAGCTGTAAATCTGTGAGATGATTTCACAGAACACAAAGATGTTTCTCAGAAAGCTTTTTTCTCTTTGTTATCGGAGGGTATTTCCTTTGGCCCTATATTCTTCTAAGGGATGCGAAATATCTGTTCTCAGATTTCACAGAAATAAGGCTAGCAAAGAGATCCACGAAATACAGATGTAACACTGTGAGGTGAATTAACAGAACACTAAGCAGTTTCTCAGAAAGCTTCTTTCAGATTCCATCTGAGAACATTTCCTTATTCAGCATAGCCCTCTATGGGCTTCCAAATATCACTTTGCCAATTCCACAACAACTGTCTTAGCCAAAGGCTTCTTGAGGGGATAGCTATAACTCTGTGAGATGATTTCACAGAACACAAAGAAGTTTCTCAGAAAGCTTCTTTCACTTTGTTATCGGAGTATACTTCCTTTGGCCCTATAGTCTTCAAAGGGATCCAAAATATCTGTTCTCAGATTCCACAGAAATAACGCTAGCAAGGAGATCCATGAAATACAGATGTAACTCTGTGAGATGAATTAACGGAACACTTTCAGTTTCTCAGAAAGCTTCTTCCAGATTTCTTCTGATGATATTTCCTTTTTCAACATAGCCCTCTATGCGCTTCCAAATATCACCTTGCCAATTCCACAAGAACTGTCTTAGCGAAAGGCTTCTTGAGGGGAAAGTTGTAACTCTGTGAGATGATTTCACAGAACACAAAGAAGTTTCATAGAAAGCTTGTTTCTCTTTGTAATCGGAGGATATTTCCTTTGGCCCTATAGTCTTCTAAGTGATGCGAAATATCAGTTCTCAGATTCCACAGAAATAAGGCTAGCAAAGAAATCCATGAAATACAGATGTAACACTGTGAGATGAATTAACAGAACACTAAGCAGTTTCTCAGAAAGCTTCTTTCCAGATTTCATATAAGGATATTTCCTTTATCACCACAGCCCTCTATGGGCTTCCAAATATCACTTTGCCAATTCCACAACAACTGTCTTAGCGACAGGCTTCTTGAGGGGAAAGGTGTAACTCTGTGAGATGATTTCACAGAACACAAAGGATTTTCTCAGCAAGCTTCTTTCTCTTTGTTATCGGAGGATATTTCCTTTGGCCCTATATTCTTCTAAGGGATCCGAAATATCTGTTCTCAGATTCCACAGAAATAAGGCTAGCAAAGAGATCCACGAAATACAGATGTAACTCTGTTAGATGAATTAACAGAACACAAAGCAGTTTCTCAGAAAGCTTCTTTCTAGATTTCTTCTTAGGATATTTCCTTTTTCACCAAAGCCCTCTATGCACTTCCAAATATCACTTTGCCAATTCCACAACAACTGTCTTAGCGAAAGGCTTCTTGAGGGGAAAGCTGTAACTCTGTGAGATGATTTCACAGAACACAAAGAAGTTTCTCAGAAAGATTCTTTCTCTTTGTTATCGGAGGATATTACCTTTCGCCCTATATTCTTCTAAGGGATCCGAAATATCTGTTCACAGATTCCACAGAAATAAGGCTAGCAAAGAGATCCACGAAATACAGATGTAACTCTGTGAGATGAATTAAGAGAACACTAAGCAGTTTCTCAGAAAACTTCTTTCCAGATTTCATCTGAGGATATTACCTTTTTCACCATAGCCCTCTATGTGCTTCCAAATATCACTTTGCCAATTCCACAAGAACTGTCTTAGCGAAAGGCTTCTTGAGGGGAAAGCTGTAACTCTGTGAGATGATTTCACATAACACAAAGAAGTTTCTCGGAAAGCTTCTTTCTCTTTGTCATTGGAGGATATTTCCTTCGGAGCTATAGTCCTCTGAGGCATCCGAAATATCTGTTCTCAGATTTCACAGAAATAAGTCGAGCAAAGAAATCCACGAAATACAGATGTAACTCTGTGAGATGAATTAACAGAACACTAAGCAGTTTCTCAGAAAGCTTCTTTCCAGATTTCATCGGAGGATATTTCCTTTTTCACCATAGCTCTCCATGGGCTTCCAAATAACACTTTGCCAATTCCACAAGAACTGTCTTAGCGAAAGGCTTCTTGAGGGAAAAGCTGTAACTCTGTGAGATGATTTCAGAGAACACAAAGAAGTTTTTCAGAAAGCATCTTTCTCTTTGTTATCGCAGAATATTTCCTTTGGCCCTATAGTCTTCAAAGGAATCTGAAATATCTGTTCACAGATTCCACAGAAATAAGGCTAGCAAAGAAATCCACGACATACAGAAGTAACTATGTGAGATGAATTAAAAGAACGCTAAGCAGTTTCTCAGAAAGCTTCTTTCCAGATTTCATCTTAGGATATTTCCTTTTTCACCATAGCCCTCTATGGGCTTCCAAATATCACTTTGCCAATTCCACAAGAACTGTCTTAGTGAAAGGCTTCTTGTGGTTAAAGCTGTAACTCTGTGAGATGATTTCACAGAACACAAAGGAGTTTCTCAGAAAGCTTCTTTCTCTTTGTTATCAGAGGATATTTCCTTTGGCCCTATAGTTTTCAGTGTGATCCGAAATATCTGTTCTCAGATTCCAAAGAAGTAAGGCTAGCAAGGAGATCCACGAAATACAGATGTAACTCAGTGAGATGAATTAACAGAACAATAAGCAGTTTCTCAGAAAGCTTCTTTCCAGATTTCATCTTAGGATATTTCCTTTTTCACCATAGCCCTCCATGGGCTTCCAAATATCACTTTGCCAATTCCACAACAACTGTCTTAGCGAAAGGCTTCTTGAGGGGAAAGCTGTAACTCTGTGAGATGATTTCACAGAACACAAAGAAGTTTCTCAGAAAGATTCTTTCTCTTTGTTATCGGAGGATATTTCCTTTGGCCCTATATTCTTCTAAGGGATTCGAAATATCTGTTCACAGATTCCACAGAAATAAGGCTAGGAAAGAGATCCAGGAAATACAGATGTTACTCTCTGAGATGAATTAACAGAACACTAAGCAGTTTCTCAGGAAGCTTCTTTCCAGATTTCATCTGAGGATATTTCCTTTTTCACCAGAGCCCTCTATGGGCTTCCAAATATCACTTTGCCAAATCCACAAGAACTGTTTTAGCGAAAGGCTTCTAGAGGGGAAAGCCGTAACTCTGTGAGATGATTTCACAGAACACAAAGAGGTTTCTCAGAAAGCTTCTTTCTCTTTGTTATCGGAGGATATTTCCTTTGGCCCTATAGTCTTCAAAGGGATCCGAAATATCTGTTCTCAGATTCCACAGAAATGAGGCTAGCAAAGAGATCCATGAAATACAGATGTAATTCTGTGAGATGAATTAACAGAACACTAAGCAGTTTCTCAGAAAGCTTCTTTCCAGATTTCATCTGAGAACATTTCCTTTTTCACCATAGCCCTCTATGCACTTCCAAATATCACTTTGCCAATTCCACAACAACTGTCTAAGCGAAAGGTTTCTTGAGGGGAAAGCTGTAACTCTGTGAGATGCTTTCACAGAAGACAAAGAAGTTTCTCAGAAAGCTTCTTTCTCTTTGTTATCGGAGGAGATTTCCTTTTGCCCTATAATCTTCTAAGGGATCCGAAATATCTGTTCTCAGATTCCACAGAAATGAGGCTAGCAAAGAGATCCTCGAAATACAGATGTAACACTGTGAGATGAATTAAGAGAACACTAAGCAGTTTCTCAGAAAGCTTCTTTCCAGATTTCATCTGAGAACATTTCCTTTTTCACGATACCCCTCTATGCACTTCCAAATATCACTTTGCCTATTCCACAAGAACTGTCTTAGCGAAAGGCTTCTTTAGGGGAAAGCTGTAACTCTGTGAGATGATTTCACAGAACACAAAGAAGTTTCTTAGAAAGCTTCTTTCTCTTTGTTATCGGAGGATATTTCCTTTGGCCCTATAGTCTTCTAAGGGATCCGAAATATCTGTTCTCAGATTCCACAGAAATAACGCTAGCAAAGAGATCCACGAAATACAGATGTAACTCTGTGAGGTGAATTAACAGAACACTAAGCAGTTTCTCAGAAAGCTTCTTTCCAGATTTCATCTTAGGATATTTCCTTTATCACCACAGCCCTCTATGGGCTTCCAAATATCACTTTGCCAATTCCACAACAACTGTCTTAACGACAGGCTTCTTGAGGGGAAAGCTGTAACTCTGTGAGATGATTTCACAGAACACAAAGGAGTTTCTCAGAAAGCTTCTTTCTCTTTCTTATCGGAGGATATTTCCTTTGGCCCTATAGTCGTCAAAGGGATCCGAAATATCTTTTCTCAGATTCCACAGAAATAAGGCTAGCAAAGAGATCCACGAAATACAGATGTAACTCTGTGAGATGAATTAACAGAAGACTAAGCAGTTTCTCAGAAAGCTTCTTTCCAGATTTCATCTGAGGATATTTCCTTTTTCAGCGTAGCCGTCTATGGGCTTCCAAATATCACTTTGCCAATTCCACAAGAACTGTCTTAGCGAAAGGCTTCTTGAGGGGAAAGCTGTAACTCTGTGAGATGATTTCACAGAACACAAAGAAGTTTCTCAGAAAGCTTCTTTCTCTTTCTTATCGGAGGATATTTCCTTTGGCCCTATATTATTCTAAGGGATCCGAAATATCTGTTCTCAGATTCCACAGAAATAAGGCTAGCAAAGAGAACCAAGAAATACAGATGTAACTCTGTGAGATGAAATAACAGAACAATAAGCAGTTTCTCAGAAAGCTTCTTTCCAGATTTCATCTTAGGATATTTCCTTTTTCACCATAGCCCTCCATGGGCTTCCAAATATCACTTTGCCAATTCCACAACTGTCTTAGCGAAAGGCTTCTTGAGGGGAAAGCTGTAACTCTGTGAGATGATTTCACAGAACACAAAGAAGTTTCTCAGAAAGCTTCTTTCTCTTTGTTATCGGAGGATATTTCCTTTGGCCCTATATTCTTCTAAGGGATCCGAAATATCTGTTCACAGATTCCACAGAAATAAGGCTAGCAAAGAGATCCAGGAAATACAGATGTTACTCTCTGAGATGAATTAACAGAACACTAAGCAGTTTCTCAGGAAGCTTCTTTCCAGATTTCATCTGAGGATATTTCCTTTTTCACCAGAGCCCTCTATGGGCTTCCAAATATCACTTTGCCAAATCCACAAGAACTGTTTTAGCGAAAGGCTTCTAGAGGGGAAAGCCGTAACTCTGTGAGATGATTTCACAGAACACAAAGAGGTTTCTCAGAAAGCTTCTTTCTCTTTGTTATCGGAGGATATTTCCTTTGGCCCTATAGTCTTCAAAGGGATCCGAAATATCTGTTCTCAGATTCCACAGAAATGAGGCTAGCAAAGAGATCCATGAAATACAGATGTAATTCTGTGAGATGAATTAACAGAACACTAAGCAGTTTCTCAGAAAGCTTCTTTACAGATTTCATCTGAGAACATTTCCTTTTTCACCATAGCCCTCTATGCACTTCCAAATATCACTTTGCCAATTCCACAACAACTGTCTAAGCGAAAGGCTTCTTGAGGGGAAAGCTGTAACTCTGTGAGATGATTTCACAGAACACAAAGAAGTTTCTCAGAAAGCTTCTTTCTCTTTGTTATCGGAGTATATTTCCTTTGGCCCTAGAGTCTTCAAAGGGATCCAAAATATCTGTTCTCAGATTCCACAGAAATAACGCTAGCAAAGAGATCCGCGAAATACAGATGTAACTGTGTGAGATGAATTAACGGAACACTAAGCAGTTTCTCAGAAAGCTTCTTTCCAGATTTCATCTGAGGATATTTCCTTTTTCACCATAGCCCTCTATGCGCTTCCAAATATCACTTTGCCAATTCCACAAGAACTGTCTTAGCGAAAGGCTTCTTGAGGGGAAAGCTGTAACTCTGTGAGATGATTTCACAGAACACAAAGAAGTTTCTCAGAAAGCTTCTTTCTCTTTGTTATCGGAGGATATTTCCTTTGGCCCTATATTCTTCTAACGGATCCGAAATATCTGTTCTCAGATTCCAAGAAATAAGGCTAGCAAAGAGATCCACGAAATACAGATGTAACTCTGTGAGATGAATTAAGAGAACACTAAGCAGTTTCTCAGAAAACTTCTTTCCAGATTTCATCTGAGGATATTACCTTTTTCACCATAGCCCTCTATGTGCTTCCAAATATCACTTTGCCAATTCCACAAGAACTGTCTTGGCGAAAGGCTTCTTAAGGGGAAAGCTGTAACTCTGTGAGATGATTTCAAAGAACACAAAGAAGTTTCGCAGGAAGCTTCTTTCTCTTTATTATCGGAGGATATTTCCTTTGGCCCTATAGTCTTCAAAGGGATCCGAAATATCTGTTCTCAGATTCCACAGAAATAAGGCTAACAAAGAGATCCAGGAAATAGAGATGTAACTCTGTGAGATGAATTATCAGAACACTAAGCAGTTTCTCAGAAAGTTTCTTTCCAGATTTCATCTGAGGATATTTCCTTTTTCACCATAGCCCTCTATGGGCTTCCAAATATCACTTTGCCAATTCCACAAGAACTGTCTTAGCGAAAGGCTTCTTGAAGGGAAAGCTGTAACTCTGTGAGATGATTTCAAAGAACACAAAGAAGTTTCTCAGAAAGCTTCTTTCTCTTTGTTATCGGAGGATATTTCCTTTGGCCCTATAGTCTTCAAAGGGATCCGAAATATCTGTTCTCAGATTCCACAGATATAATGCTAGCAAAGAGATCCACGAAATACAGATGTAACTCTGTGAGATGAATTAACAGAACACTAGGCAGTTTCTCAAAAAGCTTCTTTCCAGATTTCATCTGAGGATATTTCATTTTTCACCATAGCACTCTAAGGGCTTCCAAATATCACTTTGCCAATTCCACAAGAACTGTTTTAGCGAAAGGCTTCTTGAGGGGAAAGCTGTAACTCTGTGAGATGATTTCACAGAAAACAAAGAAGTTTCTCAGAAAGCTTCTTTCCCTTTGTTATAGGAGGATATTTCCTTTGGCCCTATAGTCTTCTAAAGGATTCGAAATATCTGTTCTCAGATTATACAGAAATAATGTTAGCAAAGACATCCACGAAATACAGATGTAACTCTGTGAGGTGAATTAAAAGAACACTAAGCAGTCTCTCAGAAAGCTTCTTTCCAGATTTCATCTGAGGATATTTCCATTTTCACCATAGCCCTCTATGGGCTTCCAAATATCACTTTGTCAATTCCACAAGAACTGTCTTAGCGAAAGGTTTCTTGAGGGGAAAGCTGTAACTCTGTGAGATGATTTCAGAGAACACAAAGAAGTTTCTCAGAAAGCTTCTTTCTCTTTGTTATCGGAGAATATTTCCTTTGGCCCTATAGTCTTCTAAGGGATCCGAAATATCTGTTCTCAGACTTCACAGAAATAACGTTAGCAAAGAGATCCACGAAATACAGATGTAACTCTGTGAGGTGAATTGACAGAACACTAAGCAGTTTCTCAGAAAGCTTCTTTCCAGATTTCATCTGAGGATATTTCCTTTTTCACCATAGCCCTCTAAGGGCTTCCAAATATCCCTTTGCCAATTCCACAAAAACTGTCTTAGCGAAAGGCTTCTTGAGGGGAAAGCTGTAACTCTGTGAGATGATTTCACATAACACAAAGAAGTTTCTCGGAAAGCTTCTTTCTCTTTGTCATTGGAGGATATTTCCTTCGGAGCTATAGTCCTCTGAGGCATCCGAAATATCTGTTCTCAGATTTCACAGAAATAAGTCGAGCAAAGAAATCCACGAAATACAGATGTAACTCTGTGAGATGAATTAACAGAACACTAAGCAGTTTCTCAGAAAGCTTCTTTCCAGATTTCATCGGAGGATATTTCCTTTTTCACCATAGCCCTCCATGAGCTTCCAAATAACACTTTGCCAATTCCACAAGAACTGTCTTAGCGAAAGGCTTCTTGAGGGAAAAGCTGTAACTCTGTGAGATGATTTCAGAGAACACAAAGAAGTTTTTCAGAAAGCAAGTTTCTCTTTGTTATCGCAGAATATTTCCTTTGGCCCTATAGTCTTCAAAGGAATCTGAAATATCTGTTCACAGATTCCACAGAAATAAGGCTAGCAAAGAAATCCACGAAATACAGAAGTAACTATGTGAGATGAATTAAAAGAACGCTAAGCAGTTTCTCAGAAAGCTTCTTTCCAGATTTCATCTGAGGATATTTCCTTTTTCACCATAGCCCTCTATGGGCTTCCAAATATCACTTTGCCAATTCCACAAGAACTGTCTTAGTGAAAGGCTTCTTGTGGTTAAAGCTGTAACTCTGTGAGATGATTACACAGAACACAAAGGAGTTTCTCAGAAAGCTTCTTTCTCTTTGTTATCAGAGGATATTTCCTTTGGCCCTATAGTTTTCAGTGTGATCCGAAATATCTGTTCTCAGATTCCACAGAAGTAAGGCTAGCAAGGAGATCCACGAAATACAGATGTAACTCAGTGAGATGAATTAACAGAACACTAAGCAGTTTCTCAGAAAGCTTCTTTCCAGATTTCATCTGAGGATATTTCCTTTTTCACCATAGACCTCTATGCGCTTCCAAATATCACTTTGCCAATTCCACAACAACTGTCTTAGCGAAAGGCTTCTTGAGGGGAAAGCTGTAACTCTGTGAGATGATTTCAAAGAACACAAAGAAGTTTCTAAGAATGCTTCTTTCTCTTTGTTTTCGGAGGATATTTCCTTTGGCCCTATACTCTTCAAAGGGATCCGAAATATCTGTTCTCAGATACCACAGCAATAACGCTAGCAAAGAGATCCACGAAATACAGATGTAACTCTGTGAGATGAATTAAAAGAACACTAAGCAGTCTCTCAGAAAGCTTCTTTCCAGATTTCATCTGAGGATATTTCCATTTTCACCATAGCCCTCTATGGACTTCCAAATATCACTTTGCCAATTCCACAAGAACTGTCTTAGCGAAAGGTTTCTTGAGGGGAAAGCTGTAACTCTGTGAGATGATTTCAGAGAACACTAAGAAGTTTCTCAGAAAGCTTCTTTCTCTTTGTTATCGGAGGATATTTCCTTTGGCCCTATAGTCTTCTAAGGGATCCGAAATATCTGTTCTCAGACTTCACAGAAATAACGCTAGCAAAGAGATCCACGAAATACAGATGTAACTCTGTGAGATGAATTAACAGAACACTAAGCAGTTTCTCAGAAAGCTTCTTTCCAGATTTCATCGGAGGATATTTCCTTTTTCACCATAGCCCTCTATGGGCTTCCAAATATCACTTTGCCAATTCCACAAGAACTGTCTTAGCGAAAGGTTTCTTGAGGGGAAAGCTGTAACTCTGTGAGATGATTTCACAGAACACAAAGAAGTTTTTCAGAAAGCATCTTTCTCTTTGTTATCGCAGAATATTTCCTTTGGCCCTATAGTCTTCAAAGGGATCTGAAATATCTCTTCTCAGATTCCACAGAAATAAGGCTAGCAAAAAGATCCAAGAAATACAGATGTAACTCTGTGAAATGAATTAACAGAACACTAAGCAGTTTCTCAGAAAGCTTCTTTCCAGATTTCATCTTAGGATATTTCCTTTTTCACAATAGCCCTCTATGGGCTTCCAAATATCACTTTGCCAATTCCACAAGAACTGTCTTAGCGAAAGGCTTCTTGTGGTTAAAGCTGTAACTCTGTGAGATGATTTCACAGAACACAAAGGAGTTTCTCAGAAACCTTCTTTCTCTTTGTTATCGGAGGATATTACCTTTGGCCCTATAGTCTTCTAAGGGGTCCGAAATATCTGTTCTCAGATTCCACAGAAATAAGGCTAGCAAAGAGATCCAAGAAATACAGATGTAACTCGGTGAGATGAATTAACAGAACACTAAGCAGTTTCTGAGAAAGCTTCTTTCCAGATTTCTTCTAAGGATATTTCCTTATTCACCATAGGCCTCTATGGGCTTCCAAATATCACTTTGCCAATTCCACAACAACTGTCTTAGCGAAAGGCCTCTTGAGGGGAAAGCTGTAACTGTGTGAGATGATTTCACAGAACACAAAGTAGTTTCTCCGAAAGCATCTTTCTCTTTGTTATCGGAGGATATTTCCTTTGGCCGTATAGTCTTCAAAGGGATCCGAAATATCTGTTCTCAGATCCCACAGAAATAAGGCTAGCAAAGAGATCCACGAAATACAGATGTAACTCTGTGAGATGAATTAACAGAAGACTAAGCAGTTTCTCAGAAAGCTTCTTTCCAGATTTCATCGGAGGATATTTCCTTTTTCACCATAGCCCTCTATGGGCTTCCAAATATCACTTTGCCAATTCCACAACAACTGTTTTAGGGAAAGGCTTCTTGAGGGGAAAGCTGTAACTCTGTGAGATGATTTCAAAGAACACAAAGAAGTTTCACAGAAAGCTTCTTTCCCTATGTTATCGAAGGATATTTCCTATGGCCCTATAGTCTTCAAAGAGATCCGAAATATCTGTTCTCACATTCCACGGAAATAACGCTAGCAAAGAGATCCACGAAATACAGATGTAAATCTGTGAGATGAATGAACAGAACACTAAGCAGTTTCTCAGAAAGCTTCTTTCCAGATTTCATCTGAGGATATTTCCTTTTTCACCATAGCCCTCTATGGGCTTCCAAATATCACTTTGCCAAATACACAAGAACTGTCTTAGCGAAAGGCTTCTTGAGGGGAAAGCTGTAACTCTGTGAGATTATTTCACAGAACACAAAGAAGTTTCTCAAAAAGCTTCTTTCTCTTTGTTATCGGAGGATATTTCCTTTGGCCCTATAGCCTTCAAAGGGATCAGAAATATCTGTTCTCAGATTCCACAGAAATAAGGTAGCAAAGAGATCCACGAAATACAGATGTAACTCTGTGAGATGAATTAACAGAAGACTAGGCATTTTCTCAGAAAGCATCTTTCCAGATTTCATCTGAGGATATTTCCTTTTTCACCATAGCCCTCTATGGGCTTCCAAATATTACTTTGCCAATTCTACAAGAACTGTCTTAGAGAAAGGCTTCTTGAGGGGAAAGCTGTAACTCTGTGAGATGATTTCAAAGAACACAAAGAAGTTTCTCAGAAAGCTTCTTTCTCTTTGTTATAGGAGGATATTTCCTTTGGCACTACAGTCTTCTAAGGGATCCGAAATATCTGTTCTCAGATTCCACATTAATAAGGCTAGCAAAGAGATCCACGAAATACAGATGTAACTCTGTGAGATGAATTATCAGAACACTAAGCAGTTTCTCAGAAAGTTTCTTTCCAGATTTCATCTGAGGATATTTCTTTTTTCACCATAGCCCTCTATGGGCTTCCAAATATCACTTTGCCAATTCCACAAGAACTGTCTTAGCGAAAGGTTTCTTGAAGGGAAAGCTGTAACTCTGTGAGATGATTTCAAAGAACACAAAGAAGTTTCTCAGAAAGCTTCTTTCTCTTTGTTATCGGAGGATATTTCCTTTGGCCCTATATTCTTCTAAGGGATCCGAAATATCTGTTCTCAGATTCCAAGAAATAAGGCTAGCAAAGAGATCCACGAAATACAGATGTAACTCGGTGAGATGAATTAACAGAACACTAAGCAGTTTCTGAGAAACCTTCTTTCCAGATTTCATCTGAGGATATTTCCTTTTTCACCATAACCCTATATGGGCTTCCAAATATCACTTTGCCATTTCCACAACAACTGTCTTAGCGAAAGGCTTCTTGAGGGGAAAGCTGTAACTCTGTGAGATGATTTCACAGAACACAAAGAAGTTTCTCCGAAAGCATCTTTCTCTTTGTTATCGGAGGATATTTCCTTTGGCCCTATAGTCTTCAAAGGGATCCGAAATATCTGTTCTCAGATTCCACAGAATTAAGGCTAGCAAAGAGTTCCACGAAACACAGATGTAACTCTGTGAGATGAATTAACAGAACACTAGGCAGTTTCTCAGAAAGCATCTTTCCGGATTTCATCTGAGGATATTTCGTTTTTCACCATAGCCCTCTATGGGCTTCCAAATATTACTTTGCCAATTCCACAAGTACTGTCTTAGAGAAAGGCTTCTTGAGGGGAAAGCTGTAACTCTGTGAGATGATTTCAAAGATCACAAAGAAGTTTCTCAGAAAGCTTCTTTCTCTTTGTTATAGGAGGATATTTCCTTTGGCCCTATAGTCTTCTAAGGGATCCGAAATATCTGTTCTCAGATTCCACAGAAATAAGGCTAGCAAAGATATCCACGAAATATAGATGTAACTCTGTGAGATGAATTACCAGAACACTAAGCAGTTTCTCAGAAAGTTTCTTTCCAGATTTCATCTGAGGATATTTCCTTTTTCACCATAGCCCTCTATGGGCTTCCAAATATCACTTTGCCAATTCCACAAGAACTGTCTTAGCAAAAGATTTCTTGAAGGGAAAGCTGTAACTCTGTGAGATGATTTCAAAGAACACAAAGAAGTTTCTCAGAAAGCTTCTTTCTCTTTCTTATCGGAGGATATTTCCTTTGGCCCTATATTCTTCTAAGGGATCCGAAATATCTGTTCTCAGATTCCAAGAAATAAGGCTAGCAAAGAGATCCACGAAATACAGATGTAACTCGGTGAGATGAATTAAGAGAACACTAAGCAGTTTCTGAGAAAGCTTCTTTCCAGATTTCATCTGAGGTTATTTCCTTTTTCACCATAGCCCTCTATGGGCTTCCAAATATCACTTTGCCATTTCCACAACAACTGTCTTAGCGAAAGGCTTCTTGTGGGGAAAGCTGTAACTCTGTGAGATGATTTCACAGAACACAAAGTAGTTTCTCCGAAAGCATATTTCTCTTTGTTATCGGAGGATATTTCCTTTGGCCCTATAGTCTTCAAAGGGATCCGAAATATCTGTTCTCAGTTTCCACAGAATAAAGGCTAGCAAAGAGATCCACGAAATACAGATGTAACTCTGTGAGATGAATTAACAGAACACTAAGCAGTTTCTCAGAAAGCTTCTTTCCAGATTTCATCTGAGGATATTTCCTTTTTTACCAAAGCCCTCTAAGGGCTTCCAAATATCACTTTGCAATTTCCACAAGAAACGTCTTAGCGAAAGGCTTCTTGAGGGGAAAGCTGAAACTCTGTGAGATGATTTCACAGAACACAAAGAAGTTTCTCAGAAAGCTTCTTTCTCTTTCTTATCGGAGGATATTTCCTTTGGCCCTATAGTCTTCAAAGGGATCCGAAATATCTGTTCTCAGATTCCAGAGAAATAAGGCTAGCAAAGAGATCCACGAAATACAGATGTAATTCTGTGAGAAGAATTAAAACAACACTAAGCAGTCTCTCAGAAAGCTTCTTTCCAGATTTCATCTGAGGATATTTCCTTTTTCACCATAGACCTCTATGGGCTTCCAAATATCACTTTGCCAATTACACAAGAACAGTCTTAGCGAAAGGTTTCTTGAGGGGAAAGCTGTAACTCTGTGAGATGATTTCACAGAACACAAAGAAGTTTCTTAGAAAGCTTCTTTCTCTTTGTTATCGGAGGATATTTCCTTTGGCCCTATAATCTTCTAAGGGATCCGAAATATCTGTTCTCAGATTCCACAGAAATGAGGCTAGCAAGGAGATCCTCGAAATACAGATGTAACTCTGTGAGGTGAATTAACAGAACACTAAGCAGTTTCTCAGAAAGCTTCTTTCCTGATTTCATCTGAGAACATTTCCTTTTTCAGCATAGCCCTCTATGGGCTTCCAAATATCACTTTGCCAATTCCACAAGAACTGTCTTAGCGAAAGGCTTCTTGAGGGGAAAGCTGTATCTCTCTGAGATGATTTCACAGAACACAAAGGAGTTTCTCAGAAAGCTTCTTTCTCTTTGTTATCGGAGGATATTTCCTTTGGCCCTATATTCTTCTAAGGGTTCCGAAATATCTGTTCTCAGATTCCACAGAAATAAGTCTACCAAATAGATCCACGAAATACAGATGTAACTCTGTGAGATGAATTAACAGAACACTAAGCAGTTTCTCAGAAAGCTTCTTTCCAGATTTCATCTTATTATATTTCCTTTTTCACCAAAGCCCTCTATGGGCTTCCAAATATCACTTTGCCAATTCCACAACAACTGTCTTAGCGAAAGGCTTCTTGAGGGGAAAGCTGTAACTCTGTGAGATGATTTCACAGAACACAAAGAAGTTTCTCAGAAAGCTTCTTTCTCTTTGTTATCGGAGGATATTTCCTTTGGCCCTATATTCATCTAAGGGATCCGAAATATCTGTTCACAGATTCCACAGAAATAAGGCTAGCAAAGAGATCCACGAAATACAGATGTAACTCTGTGAGATGAATTAACAGAACACTAAGCAGTTTCTCAGAAAGCTTCTTTCCAGATTTCATCTGAGGATATTTCCTTTTTCACATTAGCCCTCCATGGGCTTCCAAACATCACTTTGCCAATTCCACAAGAACTGTCTTAGCGAAAGGCTTCTAGAGGGGAAAGCCGTAACTCTGTGAGATGATTACACAGAACACAAAGAATTTTCTCAGAAAGCTTCTTTCTCTTTGTTATCGGAGGATATTTCCTTTGGCCCTATAGTCTTCAAAGGGATCCGAAATATCTGTTCTCAGATTCCACAGAAATGAGGCTAGCAAAGAGATCCACGAAATACAGATGTAATTCTGTGAGATGAATTAACAGAACACTAAGCAGTTTCTCAGAAAGCTTCTTTCCGGATTTCATCTGAGAACATTTCCTTTTTCACCATAGCTCTCTATGCACTTCCAAATATCACTTTGCCAACTCCACAAGAACTGTCTTAGCGAAAGGCTTCTTGAGGGGAAAGCTGTAATTCTGTGAGATGATTTAACAGAACACAAAGAAGATTCTTAGAAAGCTTCTTTCTCTTTGTTATCGGAGGATATTTCCTTTGGCCCTATAGTCTTCTCAGGGATCTGAAATATCTGTTCTCAGATTCCACAGAAATAACGCTAGCAAAGAGATCCACGAAATACAGATGTAACTCTGTGAGATGAATTAACAGAACACTAAGCAGTTTCTCATAAAGCTTCTTTCCAGATTTCATCTGAGGATATTTCCTTTTTCACAATAGCCCTCTATGCGCTTCCAAATATCACTTTGCCAATTCCACAAGAACTGTCTTAGCGAAAGGCTTCTTGAGGGGAAAGCTGTAACTCTGTGAGATGATTTCACAGAACACAAAGAAGTTTCTCAGAAAGCTTCTTTCTCTTTGTTATCGGAGGATATTTCCTTTGGCCCTATATTCTTCTAAGGGATCCGAAATATCTGTTCACAGATTCCACAGAAATAAGGCTAGCAAAGAGATCCACGAAATACAGATATATCTCTGTGAGATGAATTAACAGAACACTAAGCAGTTTCTCAGAAAGCTTCTTTCCAGATTTCATCTGAGAACATTTCCTTTTTCACCATAGCCCTCTCTGTGCTTCCAAATATCACTTTGCCAATTCCCCAAGAACTGTCTTAGCGAAAGGCTTCTTGAGGGGAAAGGCGTAACTCTGTGAGATGCTTTCACAGAAGACAAAGAAGTTTCTCAGAAAGCTTCTTTCTCTTTGTTATCGGAGGAGATTTCCTTTTGCCCTATAATCTTCTAAGGGATCCGAAATATCTGTTCTCAGATTCCACAGAAATGAGGCTAGCAAAGAGATCCTCGAAATACAGATGTAACTCTGTGAGATGAATTAAGAGAACACTAAGCAGTTTCTCAGAAAGCTTCTTTCCAGATTTCATCTTAGGATATTTCCTTTATCACCACAGCCCTCTATGGGCTTCCAAATATCACTTTGCCAATTCCACAACAACTGTCTTAACGACAGGCTTCTTGAGGGGAAAGCTGTAACTCTGTGAGATGATTTCACAGAACACAAAGGAGTTTCTCAGAAAGCTTCTTACTCTTTCTTATCGGAGGATATTTCCTTTGGCCCTATAGTCGTCAAAGGGATCCGAAATATCTTTTCTCAGATTCCACAGAAATAAGGCTAGCAAAGAGATCCACGAAATACAGATGTAACTCTGTGAGATGAATTAACAGAACACTAACCAGTTTCTCAGAAAGCTTCTTTCCAGATTTCATCTGAGGATATTTCCTTTTTCAGCATAGCCGTCTATGGGCTTCCAAATATCACTTTGCCAATTCCACAAGAACTGTCTTAGCGAAAGGCTTCTTGAGGGGAAAGCTGTAACTCTGTGAGATGATTTCACAGAACGCAAAGAAGTTTCTCAGAAAGCTTCTTTCTCTTTCTTATCGGAGGATATTTCCTTTGGCCCTATATTATTCTAAGGGATCCGAAATATCTGTTCTCAGATTCCACAGAAATAAGGCTAGCAAAGAGAACCAAGAAATACAGATGTAACTCTGTGAGATGAATTAACAGAACAATAAGCAGTTTCTCAGAAAGCTTCTTTCCAGATTTCATCTTAGGATATTTCCTTTTTCACCATAGCCCTCCATGGGCTTCCAAATATCACTTTGCCAATTCCACAAGAACTGTCTTAGCGAAAGGCTTCTTGAGGGGAAAGCTGTAACTCTGTGAGATGATTTCACAGAACACAAAGAAGTTTCTCAGAAAGATTCTTTCTCTTTGTTATCGGAGGATATTTCCTTTGGCCCTATATTCTTCTAAGGGATCCGAAATATCTGTTCACAGATTCCACAGAAATAAGGCTAGCAAAGAGATCCAGGAAATACAGATGTTACTCTCTGAGATGAATTAACAGAACACTAAGCAGTTTCTCAGGAAGCTTCTTTCCAGATTTCATCTGAGGATATTTCCTTTTTCACCAGAGCCCTCTATGGGCTTCCAAATATCACTTTGCCAAATCCACAAGAACTGTTTTAGCGAAAGGCTTCTAGAGGGGAAAGCCGTAACTCTGTGAGATGATTTCACAGAACACAAAGAGGTTTCTCAGAAAGCTTCTTTCTCTTTGTTATCGGAGGATATTTCCTTTGGCCCTATAGTCTTCAAAGGGATCCGAAATATCTGTTCTCAGATTCCACAGAAATGAGGCTAGCAAAGAGATCCATGAAATACAGATGTAATTCTGTGAGATGAATTAACAGAACACTAAGCAGTTTCTCAGAAAGCTTCTTTCCAGATTTCATCTGAGAACATTTCCTTTTTCACCATAGCCCTCTATGCACTTCCAAATATCACTTTGCCAATTCCACAACAACTGTCTAAGCGAAAGGCTTCTTGAGGGGAAAGCTGTAACTCTGTGAGATGATTTCACAGAACACAAAGAAGTTTCTCAGAAAGCTTCTTTCTCTTTGTTATCGGAGTATATTTCCTTTGGCCCTAGAGTCTTCAAAGGGATCCAAAATATCTGTTCTCAGATTCCACAGAAATAACGCTAGCAAAGAGATCCGCGAAATACAGATGTAACTGTGTGAGATGAATTAACGGAACACTAAGCAGTTTCTCAGAAAGCTTCTTTCCAGATTTCATCTGAGGATATTTCCTTTTTCACCATAGCCCTCTATGCGCTTCCAAATATCACTTTGCCAATTCCACAAGAACTGTCTTAGCGAAAGGCTTCTTGAGAGGATAGCTGTAAATCTGTGAGATGATTTCACAGAACACAAAGATGTTTCTCAGAAAGCTTTTTTCTCTTTGTTATCGGAGGGTATTTCCTTTGGCCCTATATTCTTCTAAGGGATGCGAAATATCTGTTCTCAGATTTCACAGAAATAAGGCTAGCAAAGAGTTCCACGAAATACAGATGTAACTCTGTGAGGTGAATTAACAGAACACTAAGCAGTTTCTCAGAAAGCTTCTTTCAGATTCCATCTGAGAACATTTCCTTATTCAGCATAGCCCTCTATGGGCTTCCAAATATCACTTTGCCAATTCCACAACAACTGTCTTAGCCAAAGGCTTCTTGAGGGGATAGCTATAACTCTGTGAGATGATTTCACAGAACACAAAGAAGTTTCTCAGAAAGCTTCTTTCACTTTGTTATCGGAGTATACTTCCTTTGGCCCTATAGTCTTCAAAGGGATCCAAAATATCTGTTCTCAGATTCCACAGAAATAACGCTAGCAAGGAGATCCATGAAATACAGATGTAACTCTGTGAGATGAATTAACGGAACACTTTCAGTTTCTCAGAAAGCTTCTTCCAGATTTCTTCTGATGATATTTCCTTTTTCAACATAGCCCTCTATGCGCTTCCAAATATCACCTTGCCAATTCCACAAGAACTGTCTTAGCGAAAGGCTTCTTGAGGGGAAAGTTGTAACTCTGTGAGATGATTTCACAGAACACAAAGAAGTTTCATAGAAAGCTTCTTTCTCTTTGTAATCGGAGGATATTTCCTTTGGCCCTATAGTCTTCTAAGTGATGCGAAATATCAGTTCTCAGATTCCACAGAAATAAGGCTAGCAAAGAAATCCACGAAATACAGATGTAACACTGTGAGATGAATTAACAGAACACTAAGCCGTTTCTCAGAAAGCTTCTTTCCAGATTTCATCTAAGGATATTTCCTTTATCACCACAGCTCTCTATGGGCTTCCAAATATCACTTTGCCAATTCCACAACAACTGTCTTAGCGACAGGCTTCTTGAGGGGAAAGCTGTAACTCTGTGAGATGATTTCACAGAACACAAAGGATTTTCTCAGCAAGCTTCTTTCTCTTTATTATCGGAGGATATTTCCTTTGGCCCTATATTCTTCTAAGGGATCCGAAATATCTGTTCTCAGATTCCACAGAAATAAGGCTAGCAAAGAGATCCACGAAATACAGATGTAACTCTCTTAGATGAATTAACAGAACACAAAGCAGTTTCTCAGAAAGCTTCTTTCTAGATTTCTTCTTAGGATATTTCCTTTTTCACCAAAGCCCTCTATGCACTTCCAAATATCACTTTGCCAATTCCACAACAACTGTCTTAGCGAAAGGCTTCTTGAGGGGAAAGCTGTAACTCTGTGAGATGATTTCACAGAACACAAAGAAGTTTCTCAGAAAGATTCTTTCTCTTTGTTATCGGAGGATATTACCTTTCGCCCTATATTCTTCTAAGGGATCCGAAATATCTGTTCACAGATTCCACAGAAATAAGGCTAGCAAAGAGATCCACGAAATACAGATGTAACTCTGTGAGATGAATTAAGAGAACACTAAGCAGTTTCTCAGAAAACTTCTTTCCAGATTTCATCTGAGGATATTACCTTTTTCACCATAGCCCTCTATGTGCTTCCAAATATCACTTTGCCAATTCCACAAGAACTGTCTTAGCGAAAGGCTTCTTGAGGGGAAAGCTGTAACTCTGTGAGATGATTTCACATAACACAAAGAAGTTTCTCGGAAAGCTTCTTTCTCTTTGTCATTGGAGGATATTTCCTTCGGAGCTATAGTCCTCTGAGGCATCCGAAATATCTGTTCTCAGATTTCACAGAAATAAGTCGAGCAAAGAAATCCACGAAATACAGATGTAACTCTGTGAGATGAATTAACAGAACACTAAGCAGTTTCTCAGAAAGCTTCTTTCCAGATTTCATCGGAGGATATTTCCTTTTTCACCATAGCTCTCCATGGGCTTCCAAATAACACTTTGCCAATTCCACAAGAACTGTCTTAGCGAAAGGCTTCTTGAGGGAAAAGCTGTAACTCTGTGAGATGATTTCAGAGAACACAAAGAAGTTTTTCAGAAAGCATCTTTCTCTTTGTTATCGCAGAATATTTCCTTTGGCCCTATAGTCTTCAAAGGAATCTGAAATATCTGTTCACAGATTCCACAGAAATAAGGCTAGCAAAGAAATCCACGACATACAGAAGTAACTATGTGAGATGAATTAAAAGAACGCTAAGCAGTTTCTCAGAAAGCTTCTTTCCAGATTTCATCTTAGGATATTTCCTTTTTCACCATAGCCCTCTATGGGCTTCCAAATATCACTTTGCCAATTCCACAAGAACTGTCTTAGTGAAAGGCTTCTTGTGGTTAAAGCTGTAACTCTGTGAGATGATTTCACAGAACACAAAGGAGTTTCTCAGAAAGCTTCTTTCTCTTTGTTATCAGAGGATATTTCCTTTGGCCCTATAGTTTTCAGTGTGATCCGAAATATCTGTTCTCAGATTCCAAAGAAGTAAGGCTAGCAAGGAGATCCACGAAATAGAGATGTAACTCAGTGAGATGAATTAACAGAACAATAAGCAGTTTCTCAGAAAGCTTCTTTCCAGATTTCATCTTAGGATATTTCCTTTTTCACCATAGCCCTCCATGGGCTTCCAAATATCACTTTGCCAATTCCACAACAACTGTCTTAGCGAAAGGCTTCTTGAGGGGAAAGCTGTAACTCTGTGAGATGATTTCACAGAACACAAAGAAGTTTCTCAGAAAGATTCTTTCTCTTTGTTATCGGAGGATATTTCCTTTGGCCCTATATTCTTCTAAGGGATCCGAAATATCTGTTCACAGATTCCACAGAAATAAGGCTAGCAAAGAGATCCAGGAAATACAGATGTTACTCTCTGAGATGAATTAACAGAACACTAAGCAGTTTCTCAGGAAGCTTCTTTCCAGATTTCATCTGAGGATATTTCCTTTTTCACCAGAGCCCTCTATGGGCTTCCAAATATCACTTTGCCAAATCCACAAGAACTGTTTTAGCGAAAGGCTTCTAGAGGGGAAAGCCGTAACTCTGTGAGATGATTTCACAGAACACAAAGAGGTTTCTCAGAAAGCTTCTTTCTCTTTGTTATCGGAGGATATTTCCTTTGGCCCTATAGTCTTCAAAGGGATCCGAAATATCTTTTCTCAGATTCCACAGAAATGAGGCTAGCAAAGAGATCCATGAAATACAGATGTAATTCTGTGAGATGAATTAACAGAACACTAAGCAGTTTCTCAGAAAGCTTCTTTCCAGATTTCATCTGAGAACATTTCCTTTTTCACCATAGCCCTCTATGCACTTCCAAATATCACTTTGCCAATTCCACAACAACTGTCTAAGCGAAAGGTTTCTTGAGGGGAAAGCTGTAACTCTGTGAGATGCTTTCACAGAAGACAAAGAAGTTTCTCAGAAATCTTCTTTCTCTTTGTTATCGGAGGATATTTCCTTTGGCCCTATAGTCTTCTAAGGGATCCGAAATATCTGTTCTCAGATTCCACAGAAATAACGCTAGCAAAGAGATCCACGAAATACAGATGTAACTCTGTGAGGTGAATTAACAGAACACTAAGCAGTTTCTCAGAAAGCTTCTTTCCAGATTTCATCTTAGGATATTTCCTTTATCACCACAGCCCTCTATGGGCTTCCAAATATCACTTTGCCAATTCCACAACAACTGTCTTAACGACAGGCTTCTTGAGGGGAAAGCTGTAACTCTGTGAGATGATTTCACAGAACACAAAGGAGTTTCTCAGAAAGCTTCTTTCTCTTTCTTATCGGAGGATATTTCCTTTGGCCCTATAGTCGTCAAAGGGATCCGAAATATCTTTTCTCAGATTCCACAGAAATAAGGCTAGCAAAGAGATCCACGAAATACAGATGTAACTCTGTGAGATGAATTAACAGAAGACTAAGCAGTTTCTCAGAAAGCTTCTTTCCAGATTTCATCTGAGGATATTTCCTTTTTCAGCGTAGCCGTCTATGGGCTTCCAAATATCACTTTGCCAATTCCACAAGAACTGTCTTAGCGAAAGGCTTCTTGAGGGGAAAGCTGTAACTCTGTGAGATGATTTCACAGAACACAAAGAAGTTTCTCAGAAAGCTTCTTTCTCTTTCTTATCGGAGGATATTTCCTTTGGCCCTATATTATTCTAAGGGATCCGAAATATCTGTTCTCAGATTCCACAGAAATAAGGCTAGCAAAGAGAACCAAGAAATACAGATGTAACTCTGTGAGATGAATTAACAGAACAATAAGCAGTTTCTCAGAAAGCTTCTTTCCAGATTTCATCTTAGGATATTTCCTTTTTCACCATAGCCCTCCATGGGCTTCCAAATATCACTTTGCCAATTCCACAACAACTGTCTTAGCGAAAGGCTTCTTGAGGGGAAAGCTGTAACTCTGTGAGATGATTTCACAGAACACAAAGAAGTTTCTCAGAAAGATTCTTTCTCTTTGTTATCGGAGGATATTTCCTTTGGCCCTATATTCTTCTAAGGGATCCGAAATATCTGTTCACAGATTCCACAGAAATAAGGCTAGCAAAGAGATCCAGGAAATACAGATGTTACTCTCTGAGATGAATTAACAGAACACTAAGCAGTTTCTCAGGAAGCTTCTTTCCAGATTTCATCTGAGGATATTTCCTTTTTCACCAGAGCCCTCTATGGGCTTCCAAATATCACTTTGCCAAATCCACAAGAACTGTTTTAGCGAAAGGCTTCTAGAGGGGAAAGCCGTAACTCTGTGAGATGATTTCACAGAACACAAAGAGGTTTCTCAGAAAGCTTCTTTCTCTTTGTTATCGGAGGATATTTCCTTTGGCCCTATAGTCTTCAAAGGGATCCGAAATATCTGTTCTCAGATTCCACAGAAATTAGGCTAGCAAAGAGATCCATGAAATACAGATGTAATTCTGTGAGATGAATTAACAGAACACTAAGCAGTTTCTCAGAAAGCTTCTTTCCAGATTTCATCTGAGAACATTTCCTTTTTCACCATAGCCCTCTATGCACTTCCAAATATCACTTTGCCAATTCCACAACAACTGTCTAAGCGAAAGGTTTCTTGAGGGGAAAGCTGTAACTCTGTGAGATGCTTTCACAGAAGACAAAGAAGTTTCTCAGAAAGCTTCTTTCTCTTTGTTATCGGAGGATATTTCCTTTGGCCCTATAGTCTTCTAAGGGATCCGAAATATCTGTTCTCAGATTCCACAGAAATAACGCTAGCAAAGAGATCCACGAAATACAGATGTAACTCTGTGAGGTGAATTAACAGAACACTAAGCAGTTTCTCAGAAAGCTTCTTTCCAGATTTCATCTTAGGATATTTCCTTTATCACCACAGCCCTCTATGGGCTTCCAAATATCACTTTGCCAATTCCACAACAACTGTCTTAACGACAGGCTTCTTGAGGGGAAAGCTGTAACTCTGTGAGATGATTTCACAGAACACAAAGGAGTTTCTCAGAAAGCTTCTTTCTCTTTCTTATCGGAGGATATTTCCTTTGGCCCTATAGTCGTCAAAGGGATCCGAAATATCTTTTCTCAGATTCCACAGAAATAAGGCTAGCAAAGAGATCCACGAAATACAGATGTAACTCTGTGAGATGAATTAACAGAAGACTAAGCAGTTTCTCAGAAAGCTTCTTTCCAGATTTCATCTGAGGATATTTCCTTTTTCAGCGTAGCCGTCTATGGGCTTCCAAATATCACTTTGCCAATTCCACAAGAACTGTCTTAGCGAAAGGCTTCTTGAGGGGAAAGCTGTAACTCTGTGAGATGATTTCGCAGAACACAAAGAAGTTTCTCAGAAAGCTTCTTTCTCTTTCTTATCGGAGGATATTTCCTTTGGCCCTATATTATTCTAAGGGATCCGAAATATCTGTTCTCAGATTCCACAGAAATAAGGCTAGCAAAGAGAACCAAGAAATACAGATGTAACTCTGTGAGATGAATTAACAGAACAATAAGCAGTTTCTCAGAAAGCTTCTTTCCAGATTTCATCTTAGGATATTTCCTTTTTCACCATAGCCCTCCATGGGCTTCCAAATATCACTTTGCCAATTCCACAACAACTGTCTTAGCGAAAGGCTTCTTGAGGGGAAAGCTGTAACTCTGTGAGATGATTTCACAGAACACAAAGAAGTTTCTCAGAAAGATTCTTTCTCTTTGTTATCGGAGGATATTTCCTTTGGCCCTATATTCTTCTAAGGGATCCGAAATATCTGTTCACAGATTCCACAGAAATAAGGCTAGCAAAGAGATCCAGGAAATACAGATGTTACTCTCTGAGATGAATTAACAGAACACTAAGCAGTTTCTCAGGAAGCTTCTTTCCAGATTTCAACTGAGGATATTTCCTTTTTCACCAGAGCCCTCTATGGGCTTCCAAATATCACTTTGCCAAATCCACAAGAACTGTTTTAGCGAAAGGCTTCTAGAGGGGAAAGCCGTAACTCTGTGAGATGATTTCACAGAACACAAAGAGGTTTCTCAGAAAGCTTCTTTCTCTTTGTTATCGGAGGATATTTCCTTTGGCCCTATAGTCTTCAAAGGGATCCGAAATATCTGTTCTCAGATTCCACAGAAATGAGGCTAGCAAAGAGATCCATGAAATACAGATGTAATTCTGTGAGATGAATTAACAGAACACTAAGCAGTTTCTCAGAAAGCTTCTTTCCAGATTTCATCTGAGAACATTTCCTTTTTCACCATAGCCCTCTATGCGCTTCCAAATATCACTTTGCCAATTCCACAAGAACTGTCTTAGCGAAAGGCTTCTTGAGAGGATAGCTGTAAATCTGTGAGATGATTTCACAGAACACAAAGATGTTTCTCAGAAAGCTTTTTTCTCTTTGTTATCGGAGGGTATTTCCTTTGGCCCTATATTCTTCTAAGGGATGCGAAATATCTGTTCTCAGATTTCACAGAAATAAGGCTAGCAAAGAGATCCACGAAATACAGATGTAACTCTTTGAGGTGAATTAACAGAACACTAAGCAGTTTCTCAGAAAGCTTCTTTCAGATTCCATCTGAGAACATTTCCTTTTTCAGCATAGCCCTCTATGGGCTTCCAAATATCACTTTGCCAATTCCACAACAACTGTCTTAGCCAAAGGCTTCTTGAGGGGATAGCTATAACTCTGTGAGATGATTTCACAGAACACAAAGAAGTTTCTCAGAAAGCTTCTTTCACTTTGTTATCGGAGTATACTTCCTTTGGCCCTATAGTCTTCAAAGGGATCCAAAATATCTGTTCTCAGATTCCACAGAAATAACGCTAGCAAGGAGATCCATGAAATACAGATGTAACTCTGTGAGATGAATTAACGGAACACTTTCAGTTTCTCAGAAAGCTTCTTCCAGATTTCTTCTGAGGATATTTCCTTTTTCAACATAGCCCTCTATGCGCTTCCAAATATCACCTTGCCAATTCCACAAGAACTGTCTTAGCGAAAGGCTTCTTGAGGGGAAAGTTGTAACTCTGTGAGATGATTTCACAGAACACAAAGAAGTTTCATAGAAAGCTTCTTTCTCTTTGTAATCGGAGGATATTTCCTTTGGCCCTATAGTCTTCTAAGTGATGCGAAATATCAGTTCTCAGATTCCACAGAAATAAGGCTAGCAAAGAAATCCACGAAATACAGATGTAACACTGTAAGATGAATTAACAGAACACTAAGCAGTTTCTCAGAAAGCTTCTTTCCAGATTTCATCTAAGGATATTTCCTTTATCACCACAGCCCTCTATGGGCTTCCAAATATCACTTTGCCAATTCCACAACAACTGTCTTAGCGACAGGCTTCTTGAGGGGAAAGCTGTAACTCTGTGAGATGATTTCACAGAACACAAAGGATTTTCTCAGCAAGCTTCTTTCTCTTTGTTATCGGAGGATATTTCCTTTGGCCCTATATTCTTCTAAGGGATCCGAAATATCTGTTCTCAGATTCCACAGAAATAAGTCTACCAAATAGATCCACGAAATACAGATGTAACTCTGTGAGATGAATTAACAGAACACTAAGCAGTTTCTCAGAAAGCTTCTTTCTAGATTTCTTCTTAGGATATTTCCTTTTTCACCAAAGCCCTCTATGCACTTCCAAATATCACTTTGCCAATTCCACAACAACTGTCTTAGCGAAAGGCTTCTTGAGGGGAAAGCTGTAACTCTGTGAGATGATTTCACAGAACACAAAGAAGTTTCTCAGAAAGATTCTTTCTCTTTGTTATCGGAGGATATTAATTTCGCCCTATATTCTTCTAAGGGATCCGAAATATCTGTTCACAGATTCCACAGAAATAAGGCTAGCAAAGAGATCCACGAAATACAGATGTAACTCTGTGAGATGAATTAAGAGAACACTAAGCAGTTTCTCAGAAAACTTCTTTCCAGATTTCATCTGAGGATATTACCTTTTTCACCATAGCCCTCTATGTGCTTCCAAATATCACTTTGCCAATTCCACAAGAACTGTCTTGGCGAAAGGCTTCTTAAGGGGAAAGCTGTAACTCTGTGAGATGATTTCAAAGAACACAAAGAAGTTTCTCAGGAAGCTTCTTTCTCTTTATTATCGGAGGATATTTCCTTTGGCCCTATAGTCTTCAAAGGGATCCGAAATATCTGTTCTCAGATTCCACAGAAATAAGGCTAACAAAGAGATCCAGGAAATAGAGATGGAACTCTGTGAGATGAATTATCAGAACACTAAGCAGTTTCTCAGAAAGTTTCTTTCCAGATTTCATCTGAGGATATTTCCTTTTTCACCATAGCCCTCTATGGGCTTCCAAATATCACTTTGCCAATTCCACAAGAACTGTCTTAGCGAAAGGCTTCTTGAAGGGAAAGCTGTAACTCTGTTAGATGATTTCAAAGAACACAAAGAAGTTTCTCAGAAAGCTTCTTTCTCTTTGTTATCGGAGGATATTTCCTTTGGCCCTATAGTCTTCAAAGGGATCCGAAATATCTGTTCTCAGATTCCACAGATATAATGCTAGCAAAGAGATCCACGAAATACAGATGTAACTCTGTGAGATGAATTAACAGAACACTAGGCAGTTTCTCAAAAAGCTTCTTTCCAGATTTCATCTGAGGATATTTCATTTTTCACCATAGCACTCTAAGGGCTTCCAAATATCACTTTGCCAATTCCACAAGAACTGTCTTAGCGAAAGGCTTCTTGAGGGGAAAGCTGTAACTCTGTGAGATGATTTCACAGAAAACAAAGAAGTTTCTCAGAAAGCTTCTTTCTCTTTGTTATAGGAGGATATTTCCTTTGGCCCTATAGTCTTCTAAAGGATTCGAAATATGTGTTCTCAGATTATACAGAAATAATGTTAGCAAAGACATCCACGAAATACAGATGTAACTCTGTGAGGTGAATTAAAAGAACACTAAGCAGTCTCTCAGAAAGCTTCTTTCCAGATTTCATCTGAGGATATTTCCATTTTCACCATAGCCCTCTATGGGCTTCCAAATATCACTTTGCCAATTCCTCAAGAACTGTCTTAGCGAAAGGTTTCTTGAGGGGAAAGCTGTAACTCTGTGAGATGATTTCAGAGAACACAAAGAAGTTTCTCAGAAAGCTTCTTTCTCTTTGTTATAGGAGGATATTTCCTTTGGCCCTATATTCTTCTAAGGGATCCGAAATATCTGTTCTCAGATTCCAAGAAATAAGGCTAGCAAAGAGATCCACGAAATACAGATGTAACTCGGTGAGATGAATTAACAGAACACTAAGCAGTTTCTGAGAAAGCTTCTTTCCAGATTTCGTCTGAGGATATTTCCTTTTTCACCATAGCCCTCTATGGGCTTCCAAATATCGCTTTGCCATTTCCACAACAACTGTCTTAGCGAAAGGCTTCTTGTGGGGAAAGCTGTAACTCTGTGAGATGATTTCACAGAACACAAAGTAGTTTCTCCGAAAGCATATTTCTCTTTGTTATCGGAGGATATTTCCTTTGGCCCTATAGTCTTCAAAGGGATCCGAAATATCTGTTCTCAGATTCCACAGAATAAAGGCTAGCAAAGAGATCCACGAAATACAGATGTAACTCTGTGAGATGAATTAACAGAACACTAAGCAGTTTCTCAGAAAGCTTCTTTCCAGATATCATCTGAGGATATTTCCTTTTTCACCATAGCCCTCTATGGGCTTCCAAATATCACTTTGCCAATTCCACAAGAACTGTCTTAGCAAAAGGTTTCTTGAAGGGAAAGCTGTAACTCTGTGAGATGATTTCAAAGAACACAAAGAAGTTTCTCAGAAAGCTTCTTTCTCTTTGTTATCGGAGGATATTTCCTTTGGCCCTATATTCTTCTAAGGGATCCGAAATATCTGTTCTCAGATTCCAAGAAATAAGGCTAGCAAAGAGATCCAGGAAATACAGATGTAACTCGGTGAGATGAATTAACAGAACACTAAGCAGTTTCTGAGAAAGCTTCTTTCCAGATTTCATCTGAGGATATTTCCTTTTTCACCATAGCCCTCTATGGGCTTCCAAATATCGCTTTGCCATTTCCACAACAACTGTCTTAGCGAAAGGCTTCTTGTGGGGAAAGCTGTAACTCTGTGAGATGATTTCACAGAACACAAAGTAGTTTCTCCGAAAGCATATTTCTCTTTGTTATCGGAGGATATTTCCTTTGGCCCTATAGTCTTCAAAGGGATCCGAAATATCTGTTCTCAGATTCCACAGAATAAAGGCTAGCAAAGAGATCCACGAAATACAGATGTAACTCTGTGAGATGAATTAACAGAACACTAAGCAGTTTCTCAGAAAGCTTCTTTCCAGATTTCATCTGAGGATATTTCCTTTTTTACCAAAGCCCTTTAAGGGCTTCCAAATATCACTTTGCAAATGCCACAAGAAACGTCTTAGCGAAAGGCTTCTTGAGGGGAAAGCTGAAACTCTGTGAGATGATTTCACAGAACACAAAGAAGTTTCTCAGAAAGCTTCTTTCTCTTTGTTATCGGAGGATATTTCCTTTGGCCCTATAGTCTTCAAAGGGATCCAAAATATCTGCTCTCAGATTCCAGAGAAATAAGGCTAGCAAAGAGATCCACGAAATACAGATGTAATTCTGTGAGAAGAATTAAAACAACACTAAGCAGTCTCTCAGAAAGCTTCTTTCCAGATTTCATCTGAGGATATTTCCTTTTTCACCATAGCCCTCTATGGGCTTCCAAATATCACTTTGCCAAGTTCACAAGAACTGTCTTAGCGAAAGGCTTCTTGAGGGGAAAGCTGTAACTCTGTGAGATTATTTCACAGAACACAAAGAAGTTTCTCAAAAAGCTTCTGTCTCTTTGTTATCGGAGGATATTTCCTTTGGCCCTATAGCCTTCAAAGGGATCCGAAATATCTGTTCTCAGATTCCACAGAAATAAGGTAGCAAAGAGATCCACGAAATACAGATGTAACTCTGTGAGATGAATTAACAGAAGACTAGGCATTTTCTCAGAAAGCATCTTTCCAGATTTCATCTGGGGATATTTCCTTTTTCACCATAGCCCTCTATGGGCTTCCAAATATTACTTTGCCAATTCTACAAGAACTGTCTTAGAGAAAGGCTTCTTGAGGGGAAAGCTGTAACTCTGTGAGATGATTTCAAAGAACACAAAGAAGTTTCTCAGAAAGCTTCTTTCTCTTTGTTATAGGAGGATATTTCCTTTGGCCCTATATTCTTCTAAGGGATCCGAAATATCTGTTCTCAGATTCCATAGAAATAAGGCTAGCAAAGAGATCCACGAAATACAGATGTAACTCTGTGAGATGAATTATCAGAACTCTAAGCAGTTTCTCAGAAAGTTTCTTTCCAGATTTCATCTGAGGATATTTCCTTTTTCACCATAGCCATCTATGGGCTTCCAAATATCACTTTGCCAATTCCACAAGAACTGTCTTAGCGAAAGGTTTCTTGAAGGGAAAGCTGTAACTCTGTGAGATGATTTCAAAGAACACAAAGAAGTTTCTCAGAAAGCTTCTTTCTCTTTGTTATCGGAGGATATTTCCTTTGGCCCTATAGTCTTCAAAGGGATCCGAAATATCTGTTCTCAGATTCCAAGAAATAAGGCTAGCAAAGAGATCCACGAAATACAGATGTAACTCGGTGAGATGAATTAACAGAACACTAAGCAGTTTCTGAGAAAGCTTCTTTCCAGATTTCGTCTGAGGATATTTCCTTTCTCACCATAGCCCTCTATGGGCTTCCAAATATCGCTTTGCCATTTCCACAACAACTGTCTTAGCGAAAGGCTTCTTGTGGGGAAAGCTGTAACTCTGTGAGATGATTTCACAGAACACAAAGTAGTTTCTCCGAAAGCATATTTCTCTTTGTTATCGGGGATATTTCCTTTGGCCCTATAGTCTTCAAAGGGATCCGAAATATCTGTTCTCAGATTCCACAGAATAAAGGCTAGCAAAGAGATCCACGAAATACAGATGTAACTCTGTGAGATGAATTAACAGAACACTAAGCAGTTTCTCAGAAAGCTTCTTTCCAGATTTCATCTGAGGATATTTCCTTTTTCACCAAAGCCCTCTAAGGGCTTCCAAATATCACTTTGCAAATTCCACAAGAAACGTCTTAGCGAAAGGCTTCTTGAGGGGAAAGCTGTAACTCTGTGAGATGATTTCACAGAACACAAAGAAGTTTCTCAGAAAGCTTCTTTCTCTTTGTTATCGGAGGATATTTCCTTTGGCCCTATAGTCTTCTAAGGGATCCGAAATATCTGTTCTCAGAATCCAGAGAAATAAGGCTAGCAAAGAGATCCACGAAATACAGATGTAATTCTGTGAGAAGAATTAAAACAACACTAAGCAGTCTCTCAGAAAGCTTCTTTCCAGATTTCATCTGAGGATATTTCCTTTTTCACCATAGACCTCTATGGGCTTCCAAATATCACTTTGCCAATTACACAAGAACTGTCTTAGCGAAAGGCTTCTTGAGGGGAAAGCTGTAACTCTGTGAGATTATTTCACAGAACACAAAGAAGTTTCTCAAAAAGCTTCTTTCTCTTTGTTATCGGAGGATATTTCCTTTGGCCCTATAGCCTTCAAAGGGATCCGAAATATCTGTTCTCAGATTCCACAGAAATAAGGTAGCAAAGAGATCTACAAAATACAGATGTAACTCTGTGAGATGAATTAACAGAAGACTAGGCATTTTCTCAGAAAGCATCTTTCCAGATTTCATCTGAGGATATTTCCTTTTTCACCATAGCCCTCTATGGGCTTCCAAATATTACTTTGCCAATTCTACAAGAACTGTCTTAGAGAAAGGCTTCTTGAGGGGAAAGCTGTAACTCTGTGAGATGATTTCAAAGAACACAAAGAAGTTTCTCAGAAAGCTTCTTTCTCTTTGTTATAGGAGGATATTTCCTTTGGCCCTATAGTCTTCTAAGGGATCCGAAATATCTGTTCTCAGATTCCACAGAAATAAGGCTAGCAAAGAGATCCACGAAATACAGATGCAACTCTGTGAGATGAATTATCAGAACACTAAGCAGTTTCTCAGAAAGTTTCTTTCCAGATTTCATCTGAGGATATTTCCTTTTTCACCATAGCTCTCTATGGGCTTCCAAATATCACTTTGCCAATTCCACAAGAACTGTCATAGCGAAAGGTTTCTTGAAGGGAAAGCTGTAACTCTGTGAGATGATTTCAAAGAACACAAAGAAGTTTCTCAGAAAGCTTCTTTCTCTTTGTTATCGGAGGATATTTCCTTTGGCCCTATATTCTTCTAAGGGATCCGAAATATCTGTTCTCAGATTCCAAGAAATAAGGCTAGCAAAGAGTTCCACGAAATACAGATGTAACTCGGTGAGATGAATTAACAGAACACTAAGCAGTTTCTCAGAAAGCTTCTTTCCAGATTTCATCTGAGGATATTTCGTTTTTCACCATAGCCCTCTATGGGCTTCCAAATATCACTTTGCCATTTCCACAACAACTGTCTTAGCGAAAGGCTTCTTGAGGGGAAAGCTGTAACTCTGTGAGATGATTTCACAGAACACAAAGAAGTTTCTCCGAAAGCATCTTTCTCTTTGTTATCGGAGGATATTTCCTTTGGCCCTATAGTCTTCAAAGGGATCCGAAATATCTGTTCTCAGATTCCACAGAATTAAGGCTAGCAAAGAGTTCCACGAAATACAGATGTAACTCTGTGAGATGAATTAACAGAACACTAGCCAGTTTCTCAGAAAGCATCTTTCCAGATTTCATCTGAGGATATTTCCTTTTTCACCATAGCCCTCTATGGGCTTCCAAATATTACTTTGCCAATTCCACAAGAACTGTCTTAGAGAAATGCTTCTTGAGGGGAAAGCTGTAACTCAGTGAGATGATTTCAAAGATCACAAAGAAGTTTCTCAGAAAGCTTCTTTCTCTTTGTTATAGGAGGATATTTCCTTTGGCCCTATAGACTTCTAAGGGATCCGAAATATCTGTTCTCAGATTCCACAGAAATAAGGCTAGCAAAGAGATCCACGAAATATAGATGTAACTCTGTGAGATGAATTATCAGAACACTAAGCAGTTTCTCAGAAAGTTTCTTTCCAGATTTCATCTGAGGATATTTCCTTTTTCACCATAGCCCTCTATGGGCTTCCAAATATCACTTTGCCAATTCCACAAGAACTGTCTTAGCAAAAGATTTCTTGAAGGGAAAGCTGTAACTCTGTGAGATGATTTCAAAGAACACAAAGAAGTTTCTCAGAAAGCTTCTTTCTCTTTCTTATCGGAGGATATTTCCTTTGGCCCTATATTCTTCTAAGGGATCCGAAATATCTGTTCTCAGATTCCAAGAAATAAGGCTAGCAAAGAGATCCACGAAATACAGATGTAACTCGGTGAGATGAATTAACAGAACACTAAGCAGTTTCTGAGAAAGCTTCTTTCCAGATTTCATCTGAGGATATTTCCTTTTTTACCAAAGCCCTCTAAGGGCTTCCAAATATCACTTTGCAAATTCCACAAGAAACGTCTTAGCGAAAGGCTTCTTGAGGGGAAAGCTGTAACTCTGTGAGATGATTTCACAGAACACAAAGTAGTTTCTGCGAAAGCATATTTCTCTTTGTTATCGGAGGATATTTTCTTTGGCCCTATAGTCTTCAAAGGGATCCGAAATATCTGTTCTCAGATTCCACAGAATAAAGGCTAGCAAAGAGATCCACGAAATACAGATGTAACTCTGTGAGATGAATTAACAGAACACTAAGCAGTTTCTCAGAAAGCTTCTTTCCAGATTTCATCTGAGGATATTTCCTTTTTTACCAAAGCCCTCTAAGGGCTTCCAAATATCACTTTGCAAATTCCACAAGAAACGTCTTTGCGAAAGGCTTCTTGAGGGGAAAGCTGAAACTCTGTGAGATGATTTCACAGAACACAAAGAAGTTTCTCAGAAAGCTTCTTTCTCTTTGTTATCGGAGGATATTTCCTTTGGCCCTATAGTCTTCAAAGGGATCCGAAATATCTGTTCTCAGATTCCAGAGAAATAAGGCTAGCAAAGAGATCCACGAAATACAGATGTAATTCTGTGAGAAGAATTAAAACAACACTAAGCAGTCTCTCAGAAAGCTTCTTTCCAGGTTTCATCTGAGGATATTTCCATTTTCACCATAGCCCTCTATGGGCTTCCAAATATCACTTTGCCAATTCCACAAGAACTGTCTTAGCGAAAGGTTTCTTGAGAGGAAAGCTGTAACTCTGTGAGATGATTTCAGAGAACACAAAGAATTTTCTCAGAAAGCTTCTTTCTCTTTGTTATCGGAGGATATTTCCTTTGGACCTATAGTCTTCTAAGGGATCCGAAATATCTGTTCTCAGACTTCACAGAAATAACGCTAGCAAAGAGATCCACGAAATACAGATGTAACTATGGGAGATGAATTATCAGAACACTAAGCAGTTTCTCAGAAAGTTTCTTTCCAGATTTCATCTGAGGATATTTCCTTTTTAACCATATCCCTCTATGGGCTTCCAAATATCACTTTGCCAATTCCACAAGAACTGTCTTAGCGAAAGGTTTCTTGAAGGGAAAGCTGTAACTCTGTGAGATGATTTCAAAGAACACAAAGAAGTTTCTCAGAAAGCTTCTTTCTCTTTGTTATCGGAGGATATTTCCTTTGGCCCTATATTCTTCTAAGGGATCCGAAATATCTGTTCTCAGATTCCAAGAAATAAGGCTAACAAAGAGATCCACGAAATACAGATGTAACTCGGTGAGATGAATTAACAGAACACTAAGCAGTTTCTGAGAAAGCTTCTTTCCAGATTTCATCTGAGGATATTTCCTTTTTCACCATAGCCCTCTATGGGCTTCCAAATATCGCTTTGCCATTTCCACAACAACTTTCTTAGCGAAAGGCTTCTTGTGGGGAAAGCTGTAACTCTGTGAGATGATTTCACAGAACACAAAGTAGTTTCTCCGAAAGCATATTTCTCTTTGTTATCGGAGGATATTTCCTTTGGCCCTATAGTCTTCAAAGGGATCCGAAATATCTGTTCTCAGATTCCACAGAATAAAGGCTAGCAAAGAGATCCACGAAATACAGATGTAACTCTGTGAGATGAATTAACAGAACACTAAGCAGTTTCTCAGAAAGCTTCTTTCCAGATTTCATCTGAGGATATTTCCTTTTTTACCAAAGCCCTCTAAGGGCTTCCAAATATCACTTTGCAAATTCCACAAGAAACGTCTTAGCGAAAGGCTTCTTGAGGGTAAAGCTGAAACTCTGTGAGATGATTTCACAGAACACAAAGAAGTTTCTCAGAAAGCTTCTTTCTCTTTGTTATCGGAGGATATTTCCTTTGGCCCTATAGTCTTCAAAGGGATCCGAAATATCTGTTCTCAGATTCCACAGAAATATGGCTAGCAAAGAGATCCACGAAATATAGATGTAACTCTGTGAGATGAATTACCAGAACACTAAGCAGTTTCTCAGAAAGTTTCTTTCCAGATATCATCTGAGGATATTTCCTTTTTCACCATAGCCCTCTATGGGCTTCCAACTATCAGTTTGCCAATTCCACAAGAACTGTCTTAGCAAAAGATTTCTTGAAGGGAAAGCTGTAACTCTGTGAGATGATTTCAAAGAACACAAAGAAGTTTCTCAGAAAGCTTCTTTCTCTTTGTTATCGGAGGATATTTCCTTTGGCCCTATAGTCTTCTAAGGGATCCGAAATATCTGTTCTCAGATTCCACAGAAATAAGGCTAGCAAAGAGATCCACGAAATACAGATGTAACTCTGTGAGATGAATTATCAGAACACTAAGCAGTTTCTCAGAAAGTTTCTTTCCAGATTTCATCTGAGGATATTTCCTTTTTCACCATAGCCCTCTATGGGCTTCCAAATATCACTTTGCCAATTCCACAAGAACTGTCTTAGCAAAAGATTTCTTGAAGGGAAAGCTGTAACTCTGTGAGATGATTTCAAAGAACACAAAGAAGTTTCTCAGAAAGCTTCTTTCTCTTTCTTATCGGAGGATATTTCCTTTGGCCCTATATTCTTCTAAGGGATCCGAAATATCTGTTCTCAGATTCCAAGAAATAAGGCTAGCAAAGAGATCCACGAAATACAGATGTAACTCGGTGAGATGAATTAACAGAACACTAAGCAGTTTCTGAGAAAGCTTCTTTCCAGATTTCATCTGAGGATATTTCCTTTTTCACCATAGCCCTCTATGGGCTTCCAAATATCGCTTTGCCATTTCCACAACAACTGTCTTAGCGGAAGGCTTCTTGAGGGGAAAGCTGTAACTCTGTGAGATGATTTCACAGAACACAAAGTAGTTTCTCCGAAAGCATATTTCTCTTTGTTATCGGAGGATATTTTCTTTGGCCCTATAGTCTTCAAAGGGATCCGAAATATCTGTTCTTAGATTCCACAGAATAAAGGCTAGCAAAGAGATCCACGAAATACAGATGTAACTCTGTGAGATGAATTAACAGAACAATAAGCAGTTTCTCAGAAAGCTTCTTTCCAGATTTCATCTGAGGATATTTCCTTTTTTACCAAAGCCCTCTAAGGGCTTCCAAATATCACTTTGCAAATTCCACAAGAAACGTCTTAGCGAAAGGCTTCTTGAGGGGAAAGCTGTAACTCTGTGAGATGATTTCACAGAACACAAAGAAGTTTCTCAGAAAGCTTCTTTCTCTTTGTTATCGGAGGATATTAACTTTGGCCCTATGGTCTTCAAAGGGATCCGAAATATCTGTTCTCAGATTCCAGAGAAATAAGGCTAGCAAAGAGATCCACGAAATACAGATGTAATTCTGTGAGAAGAATTAAAACAACACTAAGCAGTCTCTCAGAAAGCTTCTTTCCAGGTTTCATCTGAGGATATTTCCATTTTCACCGTAGCCCTCTACGGGCTTCCAAATATCACTTTGCCAATTCCACAAGAACTGTCTTAGCGAAAGGTTTCTTGAGAGGAAAGCTGTAACTCTGTGAGATGATTTCAGAGAACACAAAGAATTTTCTCAGAAAGCTTCTTTCTCTTTGTTATCGGAGGATATTTCCTTTGGCCCTATAGTCTTCTAAGGGATCCGAAATATCTGTTCTCAGACTTCACAGAAATAAGGCTAGCAAAGAGATCCACGAAATACAGATGTAACTATGCGAGATGAATTAACAGAACACTAAGCAGTTTCTCAGAAAGCTTCTTTCCAGATTTCATCTCAGGATATTTCCTTTTTCACCATAGCCCTCTAAGGGCTTCCAAATATCCCTTTGCCAATTCCACCAAAACTGTCTGAGCGAAAGGCTTCTTGAGGGGAAAGCTGTAACTCTGTGAGACGATTTCACAGAACACAAAGGAGTTTCTCCGAAAGCTTCTTTCTCTTTGTTAATGGAGGATATTTCCTTTGGAACTATAGTCCTCTGAGGGATCCGAAATATCTGTTCTCAGATTCCACAGAAATAAGGCTAGAAAAGAGACCCACGAAATACAGATGTAACTCGGTGAGATGAATTAACTGAACACTAAGCAGTTTCTCAGAAAGCTTCTTTCCAGATTTTATCTGAGGATATATCCTTTTTTACCATAGCCCTCTATGGGCTTCCGAATATCACTTTGCCAATTCCACAAGAACTGTCTTAGCGAAAGGCTTCTTGAGGGGAAAGCTGTAACTCTGTGAGATGATTTCACAGAACACAAAGAAGTTTCTCAGAAAGCTTCCTTCTCTTTGTTATCGGAGGATATTTCCTTTGGCCCTATAGTCTTCTAAGGGATCCGAAATATCTGTTCTCAGATTCCACAGAAATAAGGCTAGCAAAGACATCCACGAAATACAGATGTAACTCTGTGAGATGAATTAACAGAACACTAAGAAGTTTCTGAGAAGGCTTCTTTCCAGATTTCATCTGAGGATATTTCCTTTTTCACCATAGCCCTCTATGGGCTTCCAAATATCACTTTGCCAATTCCACAAGAACGGTCTTAGCGAAAGGCTTCTTAAGGGGAAGGCTGTAACTCTGTGAGATTATTTCACAGAACACAAAGAAGTTTCTCAGAAAGCTTCTTTCTCTTTGTTATCGGAGGATATTTCCTTTGGCCCATAGTGTTCAAAGTGATCCGAAATATCGGTTCTCAGATTCCACAGAAGTAAGGCTAGCAAAGAGATCCACGAAATAAAGATGTAACTCAGTGAGATGAATTAACAGAACACTAAGCAGTTTCTCAGAAAGCTTCTTTCCAGATTTCATCTGAGAACATTTCCTTTTTCACCATAGCCCTCTAAGGGCTTCCAAATATCCCTTTGCCATTTCCACAAAAACTGTCTGAGCGAAAGGCTTCTTGAGGGGAAAGCTGTAACTCAGTGAGATGATTTAACAGAACACAAAGAAGCTTTTCAGAAATCATCTTTCTTTTTGTTATCCAGAATATTTCCTTTGGCCCTATAGTCTTCAAAGGGATCCGAAATATCTGTTCTCAGATTCCACAGAAATATGGATAGCAAAGAGATCCACGAAATATAGATGTAACTCTGTGAGATGAATTACCAGAACACTAAGCAGTTTCTCAGAAAGTTTCTTTCCAGATATCATCTGAGGATATTTCCTTTTTCACCATAGCCCTCTATGGGCTTCCAAATATCAGTTTGCCAATTCCACAAGAACTGTCTTAGCAAAAGATTTCTTGAAGGGAAAGCTGTAACTCTGTGAGATGACTTTAAAGAACAAAAAGAAGTTTCTCAGAAAGCTTCTTTCTCTTTGTTATCGGAGGATATTTCCTTTGGCCCTATAGTCTTCAAAGGGATCCGAAATATCTGTTCTCAGATTCCAGAGAAATAAGGCTAGCAAAGAGACCCACGAAATACAGATGTAATTCTGTGAGAAGAATTAAAACAACACTAAGCAGTCTCTCAGAAAGCTTCTTTCCAGATTTCATCTGAGGATATTTCCTTTTTCACCATAGCCCTCTATGGGCTTCCAAATATTACTTTGCCAATTCTACAAGAACTGTCTTAGAGAAAGGCTTCTTGAGGGGAAAGCTGTAACTCTGTGAGATGATTTCAAAGAACACAAAGAAGTTTCTCAGAAAGCTTCCTTCTCTTTGTTATAGGAGGATATTTCCTTTGGCCCTATAGTCTTCTAAGGGATCCGAAATATCTGTTCTCAGATTCCACAGAAATAAGGCTAGCAAAGAGATCCACGAAATACAGATGTAACTCTGTGAGATGAATTATCAGAACACTAAGCAGTTTCTCAGAAAGTTTCTTTCCAGATTTCATCTGAGGATATTTCCTTTTTCACCATAGCCCTCTATGGGCTTCCAAATATCACTTTGCCAATTCCACAAGAACTGTCTTAGCGAAAGGTTTCTTGAAGGGAAAGCTGTAACTCGGTGAGATGATTTCAAAGAACACAAAGAAGTTTCTCTGAAAGCTTCTTTCTCTTTGTTATCGGAGGATATTTCCTTTGGCCCTATATTCTTCTAAGGGATCCGAAATATCTGTTCTCAGATTCCAAGAAATAAGGCTAGCAAAGAGATCCACGAAATACAGATGTAACTCGGTGAGATGAATTAACAGAACACTAAGCAGTTTCTGAGAAAGCTTCTTTCCAGATTTCATCTGAGGATATTTCCTTTTTCACCATAGCCCTCTATGGGCTTCCAAATATCGCTTTGCCATTTCCACAACAACAGTCTTAGCGAAAGGCTTCTTGTGGGGAAAGCTGTAACTCTGTGAGATGATTTCACAGAACACAAAGTAGTTTCTCCGAAAGCATATTTCTCTTTGTTATCGGAGGATATTTACTTTGGCCCTATAGTCTTCAAAGGGATCCGAAATATCTGTTCTCAGATTCCACAGAATAAAGGCTAGCAAAGAGATCCACGAAATACAGATGTAACTCTGTGAGATGAATTAACAGAACACTTAGCAGTTTCTCAGAAAGCTTCTTTCCAGATTTCATCTGAGGATATTTCCTTTTTTACCAAAGCCCTCTAAGGGCTTCCAAATATCACTTTGCAAATTCCACAAGAAACGTCTTAGCGAAAGGCTTCTTGAGGGGAAAGCTGTAACTCTGTGAGATGATTTCACAGAACACAAAGAAGTTTCTCAGAAAGCTTCTTTCTCTTTGTTATCGGAGGATATTTCCTTTGGCCCTATAGTCTTCAAAGGGATCCGAAATATCTGTTCTCAGATTCCAGAGAAATAAGGCTAGCAAAGAGATCCACGAAATACAGATGTAATTCTGTGAGAAGAATTAAAACAACACTAAGCAGTCTCTCAGAAAGCTTCTTTCCAGATTTCATCTGAGGATATTTCCTTTTTCACCATAGCCCTCTATGGGCTTCCAAATATCACTTTGCCAATTACACAAGAACTGTCTTAGCGAAAGGCTTCTTGAGGGGAAAGCTGTAACTCTGTGAGATTATTTCACAGAACACAAAGAAGTTTCTCAAAAAGCTTCTTTCTCTTTGTTATCGGAGGATATTTCCTTTGGCCCTATAGCCTTCAAAGGGATCCGAAATATCTGTTCTCAGATTCCACAGAAATAAGGTAGCAAAGAGATCCACGAAATACAGATGTAACTCTGTGAGATGAATTAACAGAAGACTAGGCATTTTCTCAGAAAGCATCTTTCCAGATTTCATCTGAGGATATTTCCTTTTTCACCATAGCCCTCTATGGGCTTCCAAATATTACTTTGCCAATTCTACAAGAACTGTCTTAGAGAAAGGCTTCTTGAGGGGAAAGCTGTAACTCTGTGAGATGATTTCAAAGAACACAAAGAAGTTTCTCAGAAAGCTTCTTTCTCTTTGTTATAGGAGGATATTTCCTTTGGCCCTATAGTCTTCTAAGGGATCCGAAATATCTGTTCTCAGAATCCACATAAATAAGGCTAGCAAAGAGATCCACGAAATACAGATGTAACTCTGTGAGATGAATTATCAGAACACTAAGCAGTTTCTCAGAAAGTTTCTTTCCAGATTTCATCTGAGGATATTTCCTTTTTCACCATAGCCCTCTATGGGCTTCCAAATATCACTTTGCCAATTCCACAAGAACTGTCTTAGCGAAAGGTTTCTTGAAGGGAAAGCTGTAACTCTGTGAGATGATTTCAAAGAACACAAAGAAGTTTCTCAGAAAGCTTCTTTCTCTTTGTTATCGGAGGATATTTCCTTTGGCCCTATATTCTTCTAAGGGATCCGAAATATCTGTTCTCAGATTCCAAGAAATAAGGCTAGCAAAGAGATCCACGAAATACAGATGTAACTCGGTGAGATGAATTAACAGAACACTAAGCAGTTTCTGAGAAAGCTTCTTTCCAGGTTTCATCTGAGGATATTTCCTTTTTCACCATAGCCCTCTATGGGCTTCCAAATATCGCTTTGCCATTTCCACAACAACTGTCTTAGCGAAAGGCTTCTTGTGGGGAAAGCTGTAACTCTGTGAGATGATTTCACAGAACACAAAGTAGTTTCTCCGAAAGCATATTTCTCTTTGTTATCGGAGGATATTTCCTTTGGCCCTATAGTCTTCAAAGGGATCCGAAATATCTGTTCTCAGATTCCACAGAATAAAGGCTAGCAAAGAGATCCACGAAATACTGATGTAACTCTGTGAGATGAATTAACAGAACACTAAGCAGTTTCTCAGAAAGCTTCTTTCCAGATTTCATCTGAGGATATTTCCTTTTTTACCAAAGCCCTCTAAGGGCTTCCAAATATCACTTTGCAAATTCCACAAGAAACGTCTTAGCGAAAGGCTTCTTGAGGGGAAAGCTGTAACTCTGTGAGATGATTTCACAGAACACAAAGAAGTTTCTCAGAAAGCTTCTTTCTCTTTGTTATCGGAGGATATTTCCTTTGGCCCTATAGTCTTCAAAGGGATCCGAAATATCTGTTCTCAGATTCCAGAGAAATAAGGCTAGCAAAGAGATCCACGAAATACAGATGTAATTCTGTGAGAAGAATTAAAACAACACTAAGCAGTCTCTCAGAAAGCTTCTTTCCAGATTTCATCTGAGGATATTTCCTTTTTCACCATAGCCCTCTATGGGCTTCCAAATATCACTTTGCCAATTACACAAGAACTGTCTTAGCGAAAGGCTTCTTGAGGGGAAAGCTGTAACTCTGTGAGCTTATTTCACAGAACACAAAGAAGTTTCTCAAAAAGCTTCTTTCTCTTTGTTATCGGAGGATATTTCCTTTGGCCCTATAGCCTTCAAAGGGATCCGAAATATCTGTTCTCAGATTCCACAGAAATAAGGTAGCAAAGAGATCCACGAAATACAGATGTAACTCTGTGAGATGAATTAACAGAAGACTAGGCATTTTCTCAGAAAGCATCTTTCCAGATTTCATCTGAGGATATTTCCTTTTTCACCATAGCCCTCTATGGGCTTCCAAATATTACTTTGCCAATTCTACAAGAACTGTCTTAGAGAAAGGCTTCTTGAGGGGAAAGCTGTAACTCTGTGAGATGATTTCAAAGAACACAAAGAAGTTTCTCAGAAAGCTTCTTTCTCTTTGTTATAGGAGGATATTTCCTTTGGCCCTATAGTCTTCTAAGGGATCCGAAATATCTGTTCTCAGATTCCACAGAAATAAGGCTAGCAAAGAGATCCACGAAATACAGATGTAACTCTGTGAGATGAATTATCAGAACACTAAGCAGTTTCTCAGAAAGTTTCTTTCCAGATTTCATCTGAGGATATTTCCTTTTTCACCATAGCCCTCTATGGGCTTCCAAATATCACTTTGCCAATTCCACAAGAACTGTCTTAGCGAAAGGTTTCTTGAAGGGAAAGCTGTAACTCTGTGAGATGATTTCAAAGAACACAAAGAAGTTTCTCAGAAAGCTTCTTTCTCTTTGTTATCGGAGGATATTTCCTTTGGCCCTATATTCTTCTAAGGGATCCGAAATATCTGTTCTCAGATTCCAAGAAATAAGGCTAGCAAAGAGTTCCACGAAATACAGATGTAACTCGGTGAGATGAATTAACAGAACACTAAGCAGTTTCTGAGAAACCTTCTTTCCAGATTTCATCTGAGGATATTTCCTTTTTCACCATAGCCCTCTATGGGCTTCCAAATATCACTTTGCCATTTCCACAACAACTGTCTTAGCGAAAGGCTTCTTGAGGGGAAAGCTGTAACTCTGTGAGATGATTTCACAGAACACAAAGAAGTTTCTCCGAAAGCATCTTTCTCTTTGTTATCGGAGGATATTTCCTTTGGCCCTATAGTCTTCAAAGGGATCCGAAATATCTGTTCTCAGATTCCACAGAATTAAGGCAAGCAAAGAGTTCCACGAAATACAGATGTAACTCTGTGAGATGAATTAACAGAACACTAGGCAGTTTCTCAGAAAGCATCTTTCCAGATTTCATCTGAGGATATTTCCTTTTTCACCATAGCCCTCTATGGGCTTCCAAATATTACTTTGCCAATTCCACAAGAACTGTCTTAGAGAAAGGCTTCTTGAGGGGAAAGCTGTAACTCTGTGAGATGATTTCACAGAACACAAAGAAGTTTCTCAGAAAGCTTCTTTCTCTTTGTTATAGGAGGATATTTCCTTTGGCCCTATAGTCTTCTAAGGGATCCGAAATATCTGTTCTCAGATTCCACAGAAATAAGGCTAGCAAAGAGATCCACGAAATATAGATGTAACTCTGTGAGATGAATTAACAGAACACTAAGCAGTTTCTCAGAAAGTTTCTTTCCAGATTTCATCTAAGGATATTTCCTTTTTCACCATAGCCCTCTATGGGCTTCCAAATATCACTTTGCCAATTCAACAAGAACTGTCTTAGCAAAAGATTTCTTGAAGGGAAAGCTGTAACTCTGTGAGATGATTTCAAAGAACACAAAGAAGTTTCTCAGAAAGCTTCTTTCTCTTTCTTATCGGAGGATATTTCCTTTGGCCCTATATTCTTCTAAGGGATCCGAAATATCTGTTCTCAGATTCCAAGAAATAAGGCTAGCAAAGAGATCCACGAAATACAGATGTAACTCGGTGAGATGAATTAACAGAACACTAAGCAGTTTCTGAGAAAGCTTCTTTCCAGATTTCATCTGAGGATATTTCCTTTTTCACCATAGCCCTCTATGGGCTTCCAAATATCGCTTTGCCATTTCCACAACAACTGTCTTAGCGAAAGGCTTCCTGAGGGGAAAGCTGTAACTCTGTGAGATGATTTCACAGAACACAAAGTAGTTTCTCCGAAAGCATATTTCTCTTTGTTATCGGAGGATATTTTCTTTGGCCCTATACTCTTCAAAGGGATCCGAAATATCTGTTCTTAGATTCCACAGAATAAAGGCTAGCAAAGAGATCCACGAAATACAGATGTAACTCTGTGAGATGAATTAACAGAACACTAAGCAGTTTCTCAGAAAGCTTCTTTCCAGATTTCATCTGAGGATATTTCCTTTTTTCCCAAAGCCCTCTAAGGGCTTCCAAATATCACTTTGCAAATTCCACAAGAAACGTCTTAGCGAAAGGCTTCTTGAGGGGAAAGCTGAAACTCTGTGAGATGATTTCACAGAACACAAAGAAGTTTCTCAGAAAGCTTCTTTCTCTTTGTTATCGGAGGATATTTCCTTTGGCCCTATAGTCTTCAAAGGGATCCGAAATATCTGTTCTCAGATTCCAGAGAAATAAGGCTAGCAAAGAGATCCACGAAATACAGATGTAATTCTGTGAGAAGAATTAAAACAACACTAAGCAGTCTCTCAGAAAGCTTCTTTCCAGGTTTCATCTGAGGATATTTCCATTTTCACCGTAGCCCTCTACGGGCTTCCAAATATCACTTTGCCAATTCCACAAGAACTGTCTTAGCGAAAGGTTTCTTGAGAGGAAAGCTGTAACTCTGTGAGATGATTTCAGAGAACACAAAGAATTTTCTCAGAAAGCTTCTTTCTCTTTGTTATCGGAGGATATTTCCTTTGGCCTTATAGTCTTCTAAGGGATCCGAAATATCTGTTCTCAGACTTCACAGAAATAACGCTAGCAAAGAGATCCACGAAATACAGATGTAACTATGCGAGATGAATTAACAGAACACTAAGCAGTTTCTCAGAAAGCTTCTTTCCAGATTTCATCTCAGGATATTTCCTTTTTCACCATAGCCCTCTAAGGGCTTCCAAATATCCCTTTGCCAATTCCACAAAAACTGTCTGAGCGAAAGGCTTCTTGAGGGGAAAGCTGTAACTCTGTGAGACGATTTCACAGAACACAAAGGAGTTTCTCCGAAAGCTTCTTTCTCTTTGTTAATGGAGGATATTTCCTTTGGAACTATAGTCCTCTGAGGGATCCGAAATATCTGTTCTCAGATTCCACAGAAATAAGGCTAGCAAAGAGACCCACGAAATACAGATGTAACTCGGTGAGATGAATTAACTGAACACTAAGCAGTTTCTCAGAAAGCTTCTTTCCAGATTTCATCTGAGGATATATCCTTTTTTACCATAGCCCTCTATGGGCTTCCGAATATCACTTTGCCAATTCCACAAGAACTGTCTTAGCGAAAGGCTTCTTGAGGGGAAAGCTGTAACTCTGTGAGATGATTTCACAGAACACAAAGAAGTTTCTCAGAAAGCTTCCTTCTCTTTGTTATCGGAGGATATTTCCTTTGGCCCTATAGTCTTCTAAGGGATCCGAAATATCTGTTCTCAGATTCCACAGAAATAAGGCTAGTAAGGAGATCCACGAAATACAGATGTAACTCTGTGAGATGAATTAACAGAACACTAAGAAGTTTCTGAGAAGGCTTCTTTCCAGATTTCATCTGAGGATATTTCCTTTTTCACCATAGCCCTCTATGGGCTTCCAAATATCACTTTGCCAATTCCACAAGAACGGTCTTAGCGAAAGGCTTCTTGAGGGGAAGGCTGTAACTCTGTGAGTTATTTCACAGAACACAAAGAAGTTTCTCAGAAAGCTTCTTTCTCTTTGTTATCGGAGGATATTTCCTTTGGCCCATAGTGTTCAAAGTGATCCGAAATATCGGTTCTCAGATTCCACAGAAGTAAGGCTAGCAAAGAGATCCACGAAATACAGATGTAACTCAGTGAGATGAATTAACAGAACACTAAGCAGTTTCTCAGAAAGCTTCTTTCCAGATTTCATCTGAGAACATTTCCTTTTTCACCATAGCCCTCTATGGGCTTCCAAATATCCCTTTGCCATTTCCACAAAAACTGTCTGAGCGAAAGACTTCTTGAGGGGAAAGCTGTAACTCAGTGAGATGATTTAACAGAACACAAAGAAGTTTTTCAGAAATCATCTTTCTTTTTGTTATCCAGAATATTTCCTTTGGCCCTATAGTCTTCAAAGGGATCTGAAATATCTGTTCTCAGATTCCACAGAAATAAGGCTAGCAAAGAAATCCACGAAATGCAGATGTAACTATGTGAGATGAATTAACAGAACACTAAGCAGTTTCTCAGAAAGCTTCTTTCCAGATTTCATCTTAGTATATTTCCTTTTTCACCATAGCCCTCTATGGGCTTCCAAATATCACTTTGCGAATTCCACAAGAACTGTCTAAGCGAAAGGCTTCTTGTGGTTAAAGCTGTAACTCTGTGAGATGATTTCACAGAACACAAAGGAGTTTCTCAGAAAGCTTCTTTCTCTTTGTTATCGGAGGATATTTCCTTTGGCCCTATAGTCTTCTAAGGGATCCGAAATATCTGTTCTCAGATTCCACAGAAATAAGGCTAGCAAAGAGATCCACGAAATACAGATGTAACTCTGTGAGATGAATTAACAGAACACTAAGAAGTTTCTGAGAAGGCTTCTTTCCAGATTTCATCTGAGGATATTTCCTTTTTCACCATAGCCCTCTATGCACTTCCAAATATCACTTTGCCAATTCCACAAGAATTGTCTTAGCGAAAGGCTTCTTGAGGGGAAAGCTGTAACTCTGTGAGATTATTTCACAGAACACAAATAAGTTTCTCAAAAAGCTTCTTTCTCTTTGTTATCGGAGGATATTTCCTTTGGCCCTATAGCCTTCAAAGGGATCCGAAATATCTGTTCTCAGATTCCACAGAAATAAGGTAGCAAAGAGATCCACGAAATACAGATGTAACTCTGTGAGATGAATTAACAGAAGACTAGGCATTTTCTCAGAAAGCATCTTTCCAGATTTCATCTGAGGATATTTCCTTTTTCACCATAGCCCTCTATGGGCTTCCAAATATTACTTTGCCAATTCTACAAGAACTGTCTTAGAGAAAGGCTTCTTGAGGCGAAAGCTGTAACTCTGTGAGATGATTTCAAAGAACACAAAGAAGTTTCTCAGAAAGCTTCTTTCTCTTTGTTATAGGAGGATATTTCCTTTGGCCCTATAGTCTTCTAAGGGATCCGAAATATCTGTTCTCAGATTCCACAGAAATAAGGCTAGCAAAGAGATCCACGAAATACAGATGTAACTCTGTGAGATGAATTATCAGAACACTAAGCAGTTTCTCAGAAAGTTTCTTTCCAGATTTCATCTGAGGATATTTCCTTTTTCACCATAGCCCTCTATGGGCTTCCAAATATCACTTTGCCAATTCCACAAGAACTGTCTTAGCGAAAGGTTTCTTGAAGGGAAAGCTGTAACTCTGTGAGATGATTTCAAAGAACACAAAGAAGTTTCTCAGAAAGCTTCTTTCTCTTTGTTATCGGAGGATATTTCCTTTGGCCCTATAGCCTTCAAAGGGATCCGAAATATCTGTTCTCAGATTCCAAGAAATAAGGCTAGCAAAGAGTTCCACGAAATACAGATGTAACTCGGTGAGATGAATTAACAGAACACTAAGCAGTTTCTGAGAAACCTTCTTTCCAGATTTCATCTGAGGATAATTCCTTTTTCACCATAGCCCTCTATGGGCTTCCAAATATCACTTTGCCATTTCCACAACAACTGTCTTAGCGAAAGGCTTCTTGAGGGGAAAGCTGTAACTCTGTGAGATGATTTCACAGAACACAAAGAAGTTTCTCCGAAAGCATCTTTCTGTTTGTTATCGGAGGATATTTCCTTTGGCCCTATAGTCTTCAAAGGGATTCGAAATATCTGTTCTCAGATTCCACAGAATTAAGGCTAGCAAAGAGTTCCGCGAAATACAGATGTAACTCTGTGAGATGAATTAACAGAACACTAGGCAGTTTCTCAGAAAGCATCTTTCCAGATTTCATCTGAGGATATTTCCTTTTTCACCATAGCCCTCTATGGGCTTCCAAATATTACTTTGCCAATTCCACAAGAACTGTCGTAGAGAAAGGCTTCTTGAGGGGAAAGCTGTAACTCTGTGAGATGATTTCACAGAACACAAAGAAGTTTCTCAGAAAGCTTCTTTCTCTTTGTTATAGGAGGATATTTCCTTTGGCCCTATAGTCTTCTAAGGGATCCGAAATATCTGTTCTCAGATTCCACAGAAATAAGGCTAGCAAAGAGATCCACGAAATATAGATGTAACTCTGTGAGATGAATTTTCAGAACACTAAGCAGTTTCTCAGAAAGTTTCTTTCCAGATTTCATCTGAGGATATTTCCTTTTTCACCATAGCCCTCTATGGGCTTCCAAATATCACTTTGCCAATTCCACAAGAACTGTCTTAGCAAAAGATTTCTTGAAGGGAAAGCTGTAACTCTGTGAGATGATTTCAAAGAACACAAAGAAGTTTCTCAGAAAGCTTCTTTCTCTTTCTTATCGGAGGATATTTCCTTTGGCCCTATATTCTTCTAAGGGATCCGAAATATCTGTTCTCAGATTCCAAGAAATAAGGCTAGCAAAGAGATCCACGAAATACAGATGTAACTCGGTGAGATGAATTAACAGAACACTAAGCAGTTTCTGAGAAAGCTTCTTTCCAGATTTCATCTGAGGATATTTCCTTTTTCACCATAGCCCTCTATGGGCTTCCAAATATCGCTTTGCCATTTCCACAACAACTGTCTTAGCGGAAGGCTTCTTGAGGGGAAAGCTGTAACTCTGTGAGATGATTTCACAGAACACAAAGTAGTTTCTCCGAAAGCATATTTCTCTTTGTTATCGGAGGATATTTTCTTTGGCCCTATAGTCTTCAAAGGGATCCGAAATATCTGTTCTTAGATTCCACAGAATAAAGGCTAGCAAAGAGATCCACGAAATACAGATGTAACTCTGTGAGATGAATTAACAGAACAATAAGCAGTTTCTCAGAAAGCTTCTTTCCAGATTTCATCTGAGGATATTTCCTTTTTTACCAAAGCCCTCTAAGGGCTTCCAAATATCACTTTGCAAATTCCACAAGAAACGTCTTAGCGAAAGGCTTCTTGAGGGGAAAGCTGTAACTCTGTGAGATGATTTCACAGAACACAAAGAAGTTTCTCAGAAAGCTTCTTTCTCTTTGTTATCGGAGGATATTTCCTTTGGCCCTATGGTCTTCAAAGGGATCCGAAATATCTGTTCTCAGATTCCAGAGAAATAAGGCTAGCAAAGAGATCCACGAAATACAGATGTAATTCTGTGAGAAGAATTAAAACAACACTAAGCAGTCTCTCAGAAAGCTTCTTTCCAGGTTTCATCTGAGGATATTTCCATTTTCACCATAGCCCTCTACGGGCTTCCAAATATCACTTTGCCAATTCCACAAGAACTGTCTTAACGAAAGGTTTCTTGAGAGGAAAGCTGTAACTCTGTGAGATGATTTCAGAGAACACAAAGAATTTTCTCAGAAAGCTTCTTTCTCTTTGTTATCGGAGGATATTTCCTTTGGCCCTATAGTCTTCTAAGGGATCCGAAATATCTGTTCTCAGACTTCACAGAAATAAGGCTAGCAAAGAGATCCACGAAATACAGATGTAACTATGCGAGATGAATTAACAGAACACTAAGCAGTTTCTCAGAAAGCTTCTTTCCAGATTTCATCTCAGGATATTTCCTTTTTCACCATAGCCCTCTAAGGGCTTCCAAATATCCCTTTGCCAATTCCACCAAAACTGTCTGAGCGAAAGGCTTCTTGAGGGGAAAGCTGTAACTCTGTGAGACGATTTCACAGAACACAAAGGAGTTTCTCCGAAAGCTTCTTTCTCTTTGTTAATGGAGGATATTTCCTTTGGAACTATAGTCCTCTGAGGGATCCGAAATATCTGTTCTCAGATTCCACAGAAATAAGGCTAGAAAAGAGACCCACGAAATACAGATGTAACTCGGTGAGATGAATTAACTGAACACTAAGCAGTTTCTCAGAAAGCTTCTTTCCAGATTTTATCTGAGGATATATCCTTTTTTACCATAGCCCTCTATGGGCTTCCGAATATCACTTTGCCAATTCCACAAGAACTGTCTTAGCGAAAGGCTTCTTGAGGGGAAAGCTGTAACTCTGTGAGATGATTTCACAGAACACAAAGAAGTTTCTCAGAAAGCTTCCTTCTCTTTGTTATCGGAGGATATTTCCTTTGGCCCTATAGTCTTCTAAGGGATCCGAAATATCTGTTCTCAGATTCCACAGAAATAAGGCTAGCAAAGACATCCACGAAATACAGATGTAACTCTGTGAGATGAATTAACAGAACACTAAGAAGTTTCTGAGAAGGCTTCTTTCCAGATTTCATCTGAGGATATTTCCTTTTTCACCATAGCCCTCTATGGGCTTCCAAATATCACTTTGCCAATTCCACAAGAACGGTCTTAGCGAAAGGCTTCTTAAGGGGAAGGCTGTAACTCTGTGAGATTATTTCACAGAACACAAAGAAGTTTCTCAGAAAGCTTCTTTCTCTTTGTTATCGGAGGATATTTCCTTTGGCCCATAGTGTTCAAAGTGATCCGAAATATCGGTTCTCAGATTCCACAGAAGTAAGGCTAGCAAAGAGATCCACGAAATAAAGATGTAACCCAGTGAGATGAATTAACAGAACACTAAGCAGTTTCTCAGAAAGCTTCTTTCCAGATTTCATCTGAGAACATTTCCTTTTTCACCATAGCCCTCTAAGGGCTTCCAAATATCCCTTTGCCATTTCCACAAAAACTGTCTGAGCGAAAGGCTTCTTGAGGGGAAAGCTGTAACTCAGTGAGATGATTTAACAGAACACAAAGAAGCTTTTCAGAAATCATCTTTCTTTTTGTTATCCAGAATATTTCCTTTGGCCCTATAGTCTTCAAAGGGATCCGAAATATCTGTTCTCAGATTCCACAGAAATATGGATAGCAAAGAGATCCACGAAATATAGATGTAACTCTGTGAGATGAATTACCAGAACACTAAGCAGTTTCTCAGAAAGTTTCTTTCCAGATATCATCTGAGGATATTTCCTTTTTCACCATAGCCCTCTATGGGCTTCCAAATATCAGTTTGCCAATTCCACAAGAACTGTCTTAGCAAAAGATTTCTTGAAGGGAAAGCTGTAACTCTGTGAGATGACTTCAAAGAACAAAAAGAAGTTTCTCAGAAAGCTTCTTTCTGTTTGTTATCGGAGGATATTTCCTTTGGCCCTATAGTCTTCAAAGGGATCCGAAATATCTGTTCTCAGATTCCAGAGAAATAAGGCTAGCAAAGAGATCCACGAAATACAGATGTAATTCTGTGAGAAGAATTAAAACAACACTAAGCAGTCTCTCAGAAAGCTTCTTTCCAGATTTCATCTGAGGATATTTCCTTTTTCACCATAGCCCTCTATGGGCTTCCAAATATTACTTTGCCAATTCTACAAGAACTGTCTTAGAGAAAGGCTTCTTGAGGGGAAAGCTGTAACTCTGTGAGATGATTTCAAAGAACACAAAGAAGTTTCTCAGAAAGCTTCCTTCTCTTTGTTATAGGAGGATATTTCCTTTGGCCCTATAGTCTTCTAAGGGATCCGAAATATCTGTTCTCAGATTCCACAGAAATAAGGCTAGCAAAGAGATCCACGAAATACAGATGTAACTCTGTGAGATGAATTATCAGAACACTAAGCAGTTTCTCAGAAAGTTTCTTTCCAGATTTCATCTGAGGATATTTCCTTTTTCACCATAGCCCTCTATGGGCTTCCAAATATCACTTTGCCAATTCCACAAGAACTGTCTTAGCGAAAGGTTTCTTGAAGGGAAAGCTGTAACTCTGTGAGATGATTTCAAAGAACACAAAGAAGTTTCTCAGAAAGCTTCTTTCTCTTTGTTATCGGAGGATATTTCCTTTGGCCCTATATTCTTCTAAGGGATCCGAAATATCTGTTCTCAGATTCCAAGAAATAAGGCTAGCAAAGAGATCCACGAAATACAGATGTAACTCGGTGAGATGAATTAACAGAACACTAAGCAGTTTCTGAGAAAGCTTCTTTCCAGATTTCATCTGAGGATATTTCCTTTTTCACCATAGCCCTCTATGGGCTTCCAAATATCGCTTTGCCATTTACACAACAACTGTCTTAGCGAAAGGCTTCTTGTGGGGAAAGCTGTAACTCTGTGAGATGATTTCACAGAACACAAAGTAGTTTCTCCGAAAGCATATTTCTCTTTGTTATCGGAGGATATTTACTTTGGCCCTATAGTCTTCAAAGGGATCCGAAATATCTGTTCTCAGATTCCACAGAATAAAGGCTAGCAAAGACATCCACGAAATACAGATGTAACTCTGTGAGATGAATTAACAGAACACTAAGCAGTTTCTCAGAAAGCTTCTTTCCAGATTTCATCTGAGGTTATTTCCTTTTTTACCAAAGCCCTCTAAGGGCTTCCAAATATCACTTTGCAAATTCCACAAGAAACGTCTTAGCGAAAGGCTTCTTGAGGGGAAAGCTGTAACTCTGTGAGATGATTTCACAGAACACAAAGAAGTTTCTCAGAAAGCTTCTTTCTCTTTGTTATCGGAGGATATTTCCTTTGGCCCTATAGTCTTCAAAGGGATCCGAAATATCTGTTCTCAGATTCCAGAGAAATAAGGCTAGCAAAGAGATCCACGAAATACAGATGTAATTCTGTGAGAAGAATTAAAACAACACTAAGCAGTCTCTCAGAAAGCTTCTTTCCAGATTTCATCTGAGGATATTTCCTTTTTCACCATAGCCCTCTATGGGCTTCCAAATATCACTTTGCCAATTACACAAGAACTGTCTTAGCGAAAGGCTTCTTGAGGGGAAAGCTGTAACTCTGTGAGATTATTTCACAGAACACAAAGAAGTTTCTCAAAAAGCTTCTTTCTCTTTGTTATCGGAGGATATTTCCTTTGGCCCTATAGCCTTCAAAGGGATCCGAAATATCTGTTCTCAGATTCCACAGAAATAAGGTAGCAAAGAGATCCACGAAATACAGATGTAACTCTGTGAGATGAATTAACAGAAGACTAGGCATTTTCTCAGAAAGCATCTTTCCAGATTTCATCTGAGGATATTTCCTTTTTCACCATAGCCCTCTATGGGCTTCCAAATATTACTTTGCCAATTCTACAAGAACTGTCTTAGAGAAAGGCTTCTTGAGGGGAAAGCTGTAACTCTGTGAGATGATTTCAAAGAACACAAAGAAGTTTCTCAGAAAGCTTCTTTCTCTTTGTTATAGGAGGATATTTCCTTTGGCCCTATAGTCTTCTAAGGGATCCGAAATATCTGTTCTCAGAATCCACAGAAATAAGGCTAGCAAAGAGATCCACGAAATACAGATGTAACTCTGTGAGATGAATTATCAGAACACTAAGCAGTTTCTCAGAAAGTTTCTTTCCAGATTTCATCTGAGGATATTTCCTTTTTCACCATAGCCCTCTATGGGCTTCCAAATATCACTTTGCCAATTCCACAAGAACTGTCTTAGCGAAAGTTTTCTTGAAGGGAAAGCTGTAACTCTGTGAGATGATTTCAAAGAACACAAAGAAGTTTCTCAGAAAGCTTCTTTCTCTTTGTTATCGGAGGATATTTCCTTTGGCCCTATATTCTTCTAAGGGATCCGAAATATCTGTTCTCAGATTCCAAGAAATAAGGCTAGCAAAGAGATCCATGAAATACAGATGTAACTCGGTGAGATGAATTAACAGAACACTAAGCAGTTTCTGAGAAAGCTTCTTTCCAGGTTTCATCTGAGGATATTTCCTTTTTCACCATAGCCCTCTATGGGCTTCCAAATATCGCTTTGCCATTTCCACAACAACTGTCTTAGCGAAAGGCTTCTTGTGGGGAAAGCTGTAACTCTGTGAGATGATTTCACAGAACACAAAGTAGTTTCTCCGAAAGCATATTTCTCTTGGTTATCGGAGGATATTTCCTTTGGCCCTATAGTCTTCAAAGGGATCCGAAATATCTGTTCTCAGATTCCACAGAATAAAGGCTAGCAAAGAGATCCACGAAATACTGATGTAACTCTGTGAGATGAATTAGCAGAACACTAAGCAGTTTCTCAGAAAGCTTCTTTCCAGATTTCATCTGAGGATATTTCCTTTTTTACCAAAGCCCTCTAAGGGCTTCCAAATATCACTTTGCAAATTCCACAAGAAACGTCTTAGCGAAAGGCTTCTTGAGGGGAAAGCTGTAACTCTGTGAGATGATTTCACAGAACACAAAGAAGTTTCTCAGAAAGCTTCTTTCTCTTTGTTATCGGAGGATATTTCCTTTGGCCCTATAGTCTTCAAAGGGATCCGAAATATCTGTTCTCAGATTCCAGAGAAATAAGGCTAGCAAAGAGATCCACGAAATACAGATGTAATTCTGTGAGAAGAATTAAAACAACACTAAGCAGTCTCTCAGAAAGCTTCTTTCCAGATTTCATCTGAGGATATTTCCTTTTTCACCATAGCCCTCTATGGGCTTCCAAATATCACTTTGCCAATTACACAAGAACTGTCTTAGCGAAAGGCTTCTTGAGGGGAAAGCTGTAACTCTGTGAGATTATTTCACAGAACACAAAGAAGTTTCTCAAAAAGCTTCTTTCTCTTTGTTATCGGAGGATATTTCCTTTGGCCCTATAGCCTTCAAAGGGATCCGAAATATCTGTTCTCAGATTCCACAGAAATAAGGTAGCATAGAGATCCACGAAATACAGATGTAACTCTGTGAGATGAATTAACAGAAGACTAGGCATTTTCTCAGAAAGCATCTTTCCAGATTTCATCTGAGGATATTTCCTTTTTCACCATAGCCCTCTATGGGCTTCCAAATATTACTTTGCCAATTCTACAAGAACTGTCTTAGAGAAAGGCTTCTTGAGGGGAAAGCTGTAACTCTGTGAGATGATTTCAAAGAACACAAAGAAGTTTCTCAGAAAGCTTCTTTCTCTTTGTTATAGGAGGATATTTCCTTTGGCCCTATAGTCTTCTAAGGGATCCGAAATATCTGTTCTCAGATTCCACAGAAATAAGGCTAGCAAAGAGATCCACGAAATACAGATGTAACTCTGTGAGATGAATTATCAGAACACTAAGCAGTTTCTCAGAAAGTTTCTTTCCAGATTTCATCTGAGGATATTTCCTTTTTCACCATAGCCCTCTATGGGCTTCCAAATATCACTTTGCCAATTCCACAAGAACTGTCTTAGCGAAAGTTTTCTTGAAGGGAAAGCTGTAACTCTGTGAGATGATTTCAAAGAACACAAAGAAGTTTCTCAGAAAGCTTCTTTCTCTTTGTTATCGGAGGATATTTCCTTTGGCCCTATATTCTTCTAAGGGATCCGAAATATCTGTTCTCAGATTCCAAGAAATAAGGCTAGCAAAGAGTTCCACGAAATACAGATGTAACTCGGTGAGATGAATTAACAGAACACTAAGCAGTTTCTGAGAAACCTTCTTTCCAGATTTCATCTGAGGATATTTCCTTTTTCACCATAGCCCTCTATGGGCTTCCAAATATCACTTTGCCATTTCCACAACAACTGTCTTAGCGAAAGGCTTCTTGAGGGGAAAGCTGTAACTCTGTGAGATGATTTCACAGAACACAAAGACGTTTCTCCGAAAGCATCTTTCTCTTTGTTATCGGAGGATATTTCCTTTGGCCCTATAGTCTTCAAAGGGATCCGAAATATCTGTTCTCAGATTCCACAGAATTAAGGCAAGCAAAGAGTTCCACGAAATACAGATGTAACTCTGTGAGATGAATTAACAGAACACTAGGCAGTTTCTCAGAAAGCATCTTTCCAGATTTCATCTGAGGATATTTCCTTTTTCACCATAGCCCTCTATGGGCTTCCAAATATTACTTTGCCAATTCCACAAGAACTGTCTTAGAGAAAGGCTTCTTGAGGGGAAAGCTGTAACTCTGTGAGATGATTTCACAGAACACAAAGAAGTTTCTCAGAAAGCTTCTTTCTCTTTGTTATAGGAGGATATTTCCTTTGGCCCTATAGTCTTCTAAGGGATCCGAAATATCTGTTCTCAGATTCCACAGAAATAAGGCTAGCAAAGAGATCCACGAAATATAGATGTAACTCTGTGAGATGAATTAACAGAACACTAAGCAGTTTCTCAGAAAGTTTCTTTCCAGATTTCATCTGAGGATATTTCCTTTTTCACCATAGCCCTCTATGGGCTTCCAAATATCACTTTGCCAATTCAACAAGAACTGTCTTAGCAAAAGATTTCTTGAAGGGAAAGCTGTAACTCTGTGAGATGATTTCAAAGAACACAAAGAAGTTTCTCAGAAAGCTTCTTTCTCTTTCTTATCGGAGGATATTTCCTTTGGCCCTATATTCTTCTAAGGGATCCGAAATATCTGTTCTCAGATTCCAAGAAATAAGGCTAGCAAAGAGATCCACGAAACACAGATGTAACTCGGTGAGATGAATTAACAGAACACTAAGCAGTTTCTGAGAAAGCTTCTTTCCAGATTTCATCTGAGGATATTTCCTTTTTCACCATAGCCCTCTATGGGCTTCCAAATATCGCTTTGCCATTTCCACAACAACTGTCTTAGCGAAAGGCTTCCTGAGGGGAAAGCTGTAACTCTGTGAGATGATTTCACAGAACACAAAGTAGTTTCTCCGAAAGCATATTTCTCTTTGTTATCGGAGGATATTTTCTTTGGCCCTATACTCTTCAAAGGGATCCGAAATATCTGTTCTTAGATTCCACAGAATGAAGGCTAGCAAAGAGATCCACGAAATACAGATGTAACTCTGTGAGATGAATTAACAGAACACTAAGCAGTTTCTCAGAAAGCTTCTTTCCAGATTTCATCTGAGGATATTTCCTTTTTTCCCAAAGCCCTCTAAGGGCTTCCAAATATCACTTTGCAAATTCCACAAGAAACGTCTTAGCGAAAGGCTTCTTGAGGGGAAAGCTGAAACTCTGTGAGATGATTTCACAGAACACAAAGAAGTTTCTCAGAAAGCTTCTTTCTCTTTGTTATCGGAGGATATTTCCTTTGGCCCTATAGTCTTCAAAGGGATCCGAAATATCTGTTCTCAGATTCCAGAGAAATAAGGCTAGCAAAGAGATCCACGAAATACAGATGTAATTCTGTGAGAAGAATTAAAACAACACTAAGCAGTCTCTCAGAAAGCTTCTTTCCAGGTTTCATCTGAGGATATTTCCATTTTCACCATAGCCCTCTACGGGCTTCCAAATATCACTTTGCCAATTCCACAAGAACTGTCTTAGCGAAAGGTTTCTTGAGAGGAAAGCTGTAACTCTGTGAGATGATTTCAGAGAACACAAAGAATTTTCTCAGAAAGCTTCTTTCTCTTTGTTATCGGAGGATATTTCCTTTGGCCTTATAGTCTTCTAAGGGATCCGAAATATCTGTTCTCAGACTTCACAGAAATAACGCTAGCAAAGAGATCCACGAAATACAGATGTAACTATGCGAGATGAATTAACAGAACACTAAGCAGTTTCTCAGAAAGCTTCTTTCCAGATTTCATCTCAGGATATTTCCTTTTTCACCATAGCCCTCTAAGGGCTTCCAAATATCCCTTTGCCAATTCCACAAAAACTGTCTGAGCGAAAGGCTTCTTGAGGGGAAAGCTGTAACTCTGTGAGACGATTTCACAGAACACAAAGGAGTTTCTCCGAAAGCTTCTTTCTCTTTGTTAATGGAGGATATTTCCTTTGGAACTATAGTCCTCTGAGGGATCCGAAATATCTGTTCTCAGATTCCACAGAAATAAGGCTAGCAAAGAGACCCACGAAATACAGATGTAACTCGGTGAGATGAATTAACTGAACACTAAGCAGTTTCTCAGAAAGCTTCTTTCCAGATTTCATCTGAGGATATATCCTTTTTTACCATAGCCCTCTATGGGCTTCCGAATATCACTTTGCCAATTCCACAAGAACTGTCTTAGCGAAAGGCTTCTTGAGGGGAAAGCTGTAACTCTGTGAGATGATTTCACAGAACACAAAGAAGTTTCTCAGAAAGCTTCCTTCTCTTTGTTATCGGAGGATATTTCCTTTGGCCCTATAGTCTTCTAAGGGATCCGAAATATCTGTTCTCAGATTCCACAGAAATAAGGCTAGTAAGGAGATCCACGAAATACAGATGTAACTCTGTGAGATGAATTAACAGAACACTAAGAAGTTTCTGCGAAGGCTTCTTTCCAGATTTCATCTGAGGATATTTCCTTTTTCACCATAGCCCTCTATGGGCTTCCAAATATCACTTTGCCAATTCCACAAGAACGGTCTTAGCGAAAGGCTTCTTGAGGGGAAGGCTGTAACTCTGTGAGTTATTTCACAGAACACAAAGAAGTTTCTCAGAAAGCTTCTTTCTCTTTGTTATCGGAGGATATTTCCTTTGGCCCATAGTGTTCAAAGTGATCCGAAATATCGGTTCTCAGATTCCACAGAAGTAAGGCTAGCAAAGAGATCCACGAAATACAGATGTAACTCAGTGAGATGAATTAACAGAACACTAAGCAGTTTCTCAGAAAGCTTCTTTCCAGATTTCATCTGAGAACATTTCCTTTTTCACCATAGCCCTCTATGGGCTTCCAAATATCCCTTTGCCATTTCCACAAAAACTGTCTGAGCGAAAGACTTCTTGAGGGGAAAGCTGTAACTCAGTGAGATGATTTAACAGAACACAAAGAAGTTTTTCAGAAATCATCTTTCTTTTTGTTATCCAGAATATTTCCTTTGGCCCTATAGTCTTCAAAGGGATCTGAAATATCTGTTCTCAGATTCCACAGAAATAAGGCTAGCAAAGAAATCCACGAAATGCAGATGTAACTATGTGAGATGAATTAACAGAACACTAAGCAGTTTCTCAGAAAGCTTCTTTCCAGATTTCATCTTAGTATATTTCCTTTTTCACCATAGCCCTCTATGGGCTTCCAAATATCACTTTGCGAATTCCACAAGAACTGTCTTAGCGAAAGGTTTCTTGAAGGGAAAGCTGTAACTCTGTGAGATGATTTCAAAGAACACAAAGAAGTTTCTCAGAAAGCTTCTTTCTCTTTGTTATCGGAGGATATTTCCTTTGGCCCTATATTCTTCTAAGGGATCCGAAATATCTGTTCTCAGATTCCAAGAAATAAGGCTAGCAAAGAGTTCCACGAAATACAGATGTAACTCGGTGAGATGAATTAACAGAACACTAAGCAGTTTCTGAGAAACCTTCTTTCCAGATTTCATCTGAGGATATTTCCTTTTTCACCATAGCCCTCTATGGGCTTCCAAATATCACTTTGCCATTTCCACAACAACTGTCTTAGCGAAAGGCTTCTTGAGGGGAAAGCTGTAACTCTGTGAGATGATTTCACAGAACACAAAGACGTTTCTCCGAAAGCATCTTTCTCTTTGTTATCGGAGGATATTTCCTTTGGCCCTATAGTCTTCAAAGGGATCCGAAATATCTGTTCTCAGATTCCACAGAATTAAGGCAAGCAAAGAGTTCCACGAAATACAGATGTAACTCTGTGAGATGAATTAACAGAACACTAGGCAGTTTCTCAGAAAGCATCTTTCCAGATTTCATCTGAGGATATTTCCTTTTTCACCATAGCCCTCTATGGGCTTCCAAATATTACTTTGCCAATTCCACAAGAACTGTCTTAGAGAAAGGCTTCTTGAGGGGAAAGCTGTAACTCTGTGAGATGATTTCACAGAACACAAAGAAGTTTCTCAGAAAGCTTCTTTCTCTTTGTTATAGGAGGATATTTCCTTTGGCCCTATATTCTTCTAAGGGATCCGAAATATCTGTTCTCAGATTCCACAGAAATAAGGCTAGCAAAGAGATCCACGAAATATAGATGTAACTCTGTGAGATGAATTAACAGAACACTAAGCAGTTTCTCAGAAAGTTTCTTTCCAGATTTCATCTGAGGATATTTCCTTTTTCACCATAGCCCTCTATGGGCTTCCAAATATCACTTTGCCAATTCAACAAGAACTGTCTTAGCAAAAGATTTCTTGAAGGGAAAGCTGTAACTCTGTGAGATGATTTCAAAGAACACAAAGAAGTTTCTCAGAAAGCTTCTTTCTCTTTCTTATCGGAGGATATTTCCTTTGGCCCTATATTCTTCTAAGGGATCCGAAATATCTGTTCTCAGATTCCAAGAAATAAGGCTAGCAAAGAGATCCACGAAACACAGATGTAACTCGGTGAGATGAATTAACAGAACACTAAGCAGTTTCTGAGAAAGCTTCTTTCCAGATTTCATCTGAGGATATTTCCTTTTTCACCATAGCCCTCTATGGGCTTCCAAATATCGCTTTGCCATTTCCACAACAACTGTCTTAGCGAAAGGCTTCCTGAGGGGAAAGCTGTAACTCTGTGAGATGATTTCACAGAACACAAAGTAGTTTCTCCGAAAGCATATTTCTCTTTGTTATCGGAGGATATTTTCTTTGGCCCTATACTCTTCAAAGGGATCCGAAATATCTGTTCTTAGATTCCACAGAATGAAGGCTAGCAAAGAGATCCACGAAATACAGATGTAACTCTGTGAGATGAATTAACAGAACACTAAGCAGTTTCTCAGAAAGCTTCTTTCCAGATTTCATCTGAGGATATTTCCTTTTTTCCCAAAGCCCTCTAAGGGCTTCCAAATATCACTTTGCAAATTCCACAAGAAACGTCTTAGCGAAAGGCTTCTTGAGGGGAAAGCTGAAACTCTGTGAGATGATTTCACAGAACACAAAGAAGTTTCTCAGAAAGCTTCTTTCTCTTTGTTATCGGAGGATATTTCCTTTGGCCCTATAGTCTTCAAAGGGATCCGAAATATCTGTTCTCAGATTCCAGAGAAATAAGGCTAGCAAAGAGATCCACGAAATACAGATGTAATTCTGTGAGAAGAATTAAAACAACACTAAGCAGTCTCTCAGAAAGCTTCTTTCCAGGTTTCATCTGAGGATATTTCCATTTTCACCATAGCCCTCTACGGGCTTCCAAATATCACTTTGCCAATTCCACAAGAACTGTCTTAGCGAAAGGTTTCTTGAGAGGAAAGCTGTAACTCTGTGAGATGATTTCAGAGAACACAAAGAATTTTCTCAGAAAGCTTCTTTCTCTTTGTTATCGGAGGATATTTCCTTTGGCCTTATAGTCTTCTAAGGGATCCGAAATATCTGTTCTCAGACTTCACAGAAATAACGCTAGCAAAGAGATCCACGAAATACAGATGTAACTATGCGAGATGAATTAACAGAACACTAAGCAGTTTCTCAGAAAGCTTCTTTCCAGATTTCATCTCAGGATATTTCCTTTTTCACCATAGCCCTCTAAGGGCTTCCAAATATCCCTTTGCCAATTCCACAAAAACTGTCTGAGCGAAAGGCTTCTTGAGGGGAAAGCTGTAACTCTGTGAGACGATTTCACAGAACACAAAGGAGTTTCTCCGAAAGCTTCTTTCTCTTTGTTAATGGAGGATATTTCCTTTGGAACTATAGTCCTCTGAGGGATCCGAAATATCTGTTCTCAGATTCCACAGAAATAAGGCTAGCAAAGAGACCCACGAAATACAGATGTAACTCGGTGAGATGAATTAACTGAACACTAAGCAGTTTCTCAGAAAGCTTCTTTCCAGATTTCATCTGAGGATATATCCTTTTTTACCATAGCCCTCTATGGGCTTCCGAATATCACTTTGCCAATTCCACAAGAACTGTCTTAGCGAAAGGCTTCTTGAGGGGAAAGCTGTAACTCTGTGAGATGATTTCACAGAACACAAAGAAGTTTCTCAGAAAGCTTCCTTCTCTTTGTTATCGGAGGATATTTCCTTTGGCCCTATAGTCTTCTAAGGGATCCGAAATATCTGTTCTCAGATTCCACAGAAATAAGGCTAGTAAGGAGATCCACGAAATACAGATGTAACTCTGTGAGATGAATTAACAGAACACTAAGAAGTTTCTGCGAAGGCTTCTTTCCAGATTTCATCTGAGGATATTTCCTTTTTCACCATAGCCCTCTATGGGCTTCCAAATATCACTTTGCCAATTCCACAAGAACGGTCTTAGCGAAAGGCTTCTTGAGGGGAAGGCTGTAACTCTGTGAGTTATTTCACAGAACACAAAGAAGTTTCTCAGAAAGCTTCTTTCTCTTTGTTATCGGAGGATATTTCCTTTGGCCCATAGTGTTCAAAGTGATCCGAAATATCGGTTCTCAGATTCCACAGAAGTAAGGCTAGCAAAGAGATCCACGAAATACAGATGTAACTCAGTGAGATGAATTAACAGAACACTAAGCAGTTTCTCAGAAAGCTTCTTTCCAGATTTCATCTGAGAACATTTCCTTTTTCACCATAGCCCTCTATGGGCTTCCAAATATCCCTTTGCCATTTCCACAAAAACTGTCTGAGCGAAAGACTTCTTGAGGGGAAAGCTGTAACTCAGTGAGATGATTTAACAGAACACAAAGAAGTTTTTCAGAAATCATCTTTCTTTTTGTTATCCAGAATATTTCCTTTGGCCCTATAGTCTTCAAAGGGATCTGAAATATCTGTTCTCAGATTCCACAGAAATAAGGCTAGCAAAGAAATCCACGAAATGCAGATGTAACTATGTGAGATGAATTAACAGAACACTAAGCAGTTTCTCAGAAAGCTTCTTTCCAGATTTCATCTTAGTATATTTCCTTTTTCACCATAGCCCTCTATGGGCTTCCAAATATCACTTTGCGAATTCCACAAGAACTGTCTAAGCGAAAGGCTTCTTGTGGTTAAAGCTGTAACTCTGTGAGATGATTTCACAGAACACAAAGGAGTTTCTCAGAAAGCTTCTTTCTCTTTGTTATCGGAGGATATTTCCTTTGGCCCTATAGTCTTCTAAGGGATCCGAAATATCTGTTCTCAGATTCCACAGAAATAAGGCTAGCAAAGAGATTCACGAAATACAGATGTAACTCTGTGAGATGAATTAACAGAACACTAAGAAGTTTCTGAGAAGGCTTCTCTCCAGATTTCATCTGAGGATATTTCCTTTTTCACCATAGCCCTCTATGCACTTCCAAATATCACTTTGCCAATTCCACAAGAATTGTCTTAGCGAAAGGCTTCTTGAGGGGAAAGCTGTAACTCTGTGAGATGATTTCACAGAACACAAAGAAGTTTCTTAGAAAGCTTCTTTCTCTTTGTTATCGGAGGATATTTCGTTTGGCCCTATAGTCTTCTAAGGGATCCGAAATATCTGTTCTCAGATTCCACAGAAATAACGCTAGCAAAGAGATCCACGAAATACAGATGTAACTCTGTGAGGTGAATTAACAGAACACTAAGCAGTTTCTCAGAAAGCTTCTTTCCAGATTTCATCTGAGAACATTTCCTTTTTCAGCATAGCGCTCTATGGGCTTCCAAATATCACTTTGCCAATTTCACAACAACTGTCTTAGCGAAAGGCTTCTTGAGGCGATAGCTATAACTCTGTGAGATGATTTCACAGAACACAAAGAAGTTTCTAAGAAAGCTTCTTTCTCTTTGTTATCGGAGTATATTTCCTTTGGCCATAGAGTCTTCAAAGGGATCCAAAATATCTGTTCTCAGATTCCACAGAAATAACGCTAGCAAAGAGTTCCACGAAATTCAAATGTAACTCTGTGATATGAATTAACGGAACACTAAGCAGTTTCTCAGAAAGATACTTCCAGACTTCATCTGAGGATATTTCCTTTTTCAACATAGCCCTCTATGTGCTTCCAAATATCACTTTGCCAATTCCACAAGAACTCTCTTAGCGAAAGGCTTCTTGTGGGGAAAGCTGTAACTCTGTGAGATGATTTCACAGAACACAAAGAAGTTTCTTAGACAGCTTCTTTCTCTTTGTTATCGGAGGATATTTCCTTTGGCCCTATAGTCTTCTAAGGGATCCGAAATATCTGTTCTCAGATTCCACAGAAATAAGGCTAGCAAAGAGATCCACGAAATACAGATGTTACTCTGTGAGATGAATTAAGAGAACACTAAGCAGTTTCTCAGAAAGCTTGTTTCCAGATTTCATCAGAGAATATTTCCTTTTTCACCTTAGCCCTCTATGGGCTTCCAAATATCACTTTGCCAATTCCACAAGAACTGTCTTAGCGAAAGGCTTCTTGAGGGGAAAGCTGTAACTCTGTGAGATGATTTCACAGAACACAAAGAAGTTTCTCAGAAAGCTTCTTTCCCTTTGTTATCGGAGTATATTTCCTTTGGCCCTAGAGTCTTCAAAGGGATCCAAAATATCTGTTCTCAGATTTCACAGAAATAAGGCTAGCAAAGAGATCCACAAAATACAGATGTAACTCTGTGAGATGAATTAACAGAACACTAAGCAGTTTCTCAGAAAGCTTCTTTCCAGATTTCATCTGAGGATAATTCCTTTTTAACCGTAGCCCTCTATGCCCTTCCAAATATCACTTTGCCAATTCCACAAGAACTGTCTTAGCGAAAGGCTTCTTGAGGAGAAAGCTGTAACTCTGTGAGATTATTTCACAGAACACAAAGGAGTTTCTCAGAAAGCTTCTTTCTCTTTTTTATCGGAGGATATTTCCTTTGGCCCTATAGTCTTCTAAGGGATCCGAAATATCTGTTCTCAGGTTCCACAGAAATAAGTCTAGCAAAGAGATCCACGAAATACAGATGTAACTCTGTGAGATGAATTAACAGAACACTAGGCAGTTTCTCAGAAAGCATCTTTCAAGATTTCATCTGAGGATATTTCCTTTTTCACCATAGCCCTCTATGGGCTTCCAAATATCACTTTGCCAATTCCACAAGAACTGTCTTAGCGAAATTCTTCTTGAGGCGAAAGCTGTAACTCTGTGAGTTGATTTCACAGAACACAAAGAAGTTTCTCAGAAATCTTCTTTCTCTTTTTTATTGGAGGATATTTCCCTTGGCCCTATAGTCTTCTAAGATATCCGAAATATCTGTTCTCAGATTCCACAGAAATAAGGCTAGCAAAGAGATCCACGAAATACAGATGTAACTCTCTGAGATGAATTAGTAGGACACTTAGCAGTTTCTCAGAAAGCTTCTTTCCAGATTTCATCTGAGGATATTTCCTTTTTCACCATAGCCCTCTATGGGCTGCCAAATATCACTTTGCCAATTCCACAACAACTGTCTTAGCGAAAGGCTTCTTGAGGGGAAAGCTGTAACTCTGTGAGATGATTTCACAGAACAAAAAGAGTTTCTCAGAAAGCATCTTTCTCTTTGTTATCGGAGGATATTTCCTTTGGCCCAATAGTCTTCAAAGGGATCCGAAATATCTATTCTCAAATTCCACAGAAATAAGGCTAGCAAAGAAATCCACGAAATACAGATGTAACTCTGTGAGATGAATTAACAGAACACTAAGCAGTTTCTCAGAAAGCTTCTTTCCATATTTCATCTTAGGATATTTCCTTTTTCACAACAGCCCTCTATGGGCTTCAAAATATCAATTTGCCAATTCCAGCAGAACTGTCTTAACGACAGGCTTCTTGTGGGTAAAGCTGTAACTCTGTGAGATGATTTCACAGAAAACAAAGGAGTTTCTCAGAAAACTTCTTTCTCTTTGTTATCGGAGGATATTTCCTTTGGCCCTATAGTCTTCAAAGGGATCCGAAATATCTGTTGTCAGATTCCACTGAAATAACGCTAGCAAAGAGATCCACGAAATATACATGAAACGCTGTGAGATGAATTAACAGAACACTAAGCAGTTTCTCAGAAAGTTTCTTTCCAGATTTCATTTGAGGACATTTCCTTTTGCACCATGGCCCTCTAGGTGTTCCAAATATCACTTTGTCAATTCCACAACAACTGTCTTAGCGAAAGGCTTCTTGAGGGGAAAGCTGTAACTCTGTGACATGATTTCACAGAACACAAAGAAGTTTCTAAGAAAGCTTCTTTCCCTTTGTTATCGGAGTATATTTCCTTTGGCCCTGGAGTCTTCAAAGGGATCCAAAATATCTGTTCTCAGATTCCACAGAAATAAGGCTAGCAAAGAGATCCACGAAATCAGATGTAACTCTGTGAGATGAATTAACGGAACACTAAGCAGTTTCTCAGAAAGCTTCTTCCAGATTTCATCTGAGGATATATCCTTTTTCAACATAGCCCTCTATGCGCTTCCAAATATCACTTTGCCAATTCCACAAGAACTGTCTTAGCGAAAGGCTTCTTGAGGGGAAAGCTGTAACTCTGTGAGATGATTTCACAGAACACAAAGAAGTTTCTCAGAAAGCTTCTTTCCCTTTGTTATCGGAGTATATTTCCTTTGGCCCTAGAGTCTTCAAAGGAATCCAAAATATCTGTTCTCAGATTCCACAGAAATAAGGCTAGCAAAGAGATCCACAAAATACAGATGTAACTCTGTGAGATGAATTAAAAGAACACTAAGCAGTTTCTCAGAAAGCTTCTTTCCAGATTTCATCTGAGGATAATTCCTTTTTAACCGTAGCCCTGTATGCCCTTCGAAATATCACTTTGCCAATTCCACAAGAACTGTCTTAGCGAAAGGCTTCTTGAGGGGAAAGCTGTAACTCTGTGAGATTATTTCACAGAACACCAAGGAGTTTCTCAGAAAGCTTCTTTCTCTTTGTTATCGGAGGATATTTCCTTTGGCCCTATAGTCTTCAAATGGATCCGAAATATCTGTTCTCAGGTTCCACAGAAATAAGGCTAGCAAAGAGATCCACGAAACACAGATGTAATCTCTGAGATGAATTAACAGAACACTAAGCAGTTTCTCAGAAAGCTTCTTTCCAGATTTCATCTGAGGATATTTCCTTTTTCACCATAGCCCTCTATGTGCTTCCAAATATCACTTTGCCAATTCCACAAGAACTGTCTTAGCAAAAGGCTTCTTGAGGGGAAAGCTGTAACTCTGTGAGATGATTTCACAGAACATAAAGAAGTTTCTCAGAAAGCTTCTTTCTCTTTGTTATCGGAGGATATTTCCTTTGGCCCTATACTCTTCTAAGGGATCCGAAATATCTCTTCACAGATTCCACAGAAATAAGGCTGGCAAAGAGATCCACGATATACAGATGTAACTCTGTGAGATGAATTAACAGAACACTAAGTAGTTTATCAGAAAGCTTCTTTTCAGATTTCATCTGAGGATATTTCCTTTTTCACCATAGCCCTCTCTGTGCTTCCAAATATCACTTTGCCAATTCCACAGGAACTGTCTTACCGAAAGGCTTCTTGAGGGGAAAGGCGTAACTCTGTGAGATGATTTCACAGAACACAAAGAAGTTTCTCAGAAAGCTTCTTTCTCTTTGTTATCGGAGGATATTTCCTTTGGCCCTATAATCTTCTAAGGGATCCGAAATATCTGTTCTCAGATTCCACAGAAATGAGACTAGCAAAGAGATCTTCGAAATACAGATGTAACTCTGTGAGATGAATTAACAGAACACTAAGCAGTTTCTCAGAAAGCTTCTTTCCAGATTTCATCTGAGAACATTTCCTTTTTCACCATAGCCCTCTATGCACTTCCAAATATCACTTTGCCAATTCCACAAGAACTGTCTTAGCGAAAGGCTTCTTGAGGGGAAAGCTGTAACTCTGTGAGATGATTTCACAGAACACAAAGAAGTTTCTTAGAAAGCTTCTTTCTCTTTGTTATCGGAGGATATTTCCTTTGGCCCTATTGTCTTCTAAGGGATCCGAAATATCTGTTCTCAGATTCCACAGAAATAACGCTAGCAAAGAGATCCACGAAATACAGATGTAACTCTGTGAGGTGAATTTAGAGAACACTAAGCAGTTTCTCAGAAAGCTTCTTTCCAGATTTCATCTGAGAACATTTCCTTTTTCAGCGTAGCCCTCTATGGGCTTCCAAATATCACTTTGCCAATTCCACAACAACTGTCTTAGCGAAAGGCTTCTTGAGGGGATAGCTATAACTCTGTGAGATGATTTCACAGAACACAAAGAAGTTTCTAAGAAAGCTTCTTTCTCTTTGTTTTCGGAGTATATTTCCTTTGGCCCTAGAGTCTTCAAAGGGATCCAAAATATCTGTTCTCAGATTCCACAGAAATAACGCTAGCAAAGAGATCCACGAAATACAGATGTAACTCTGTGATATGAATTAACGGAACACTAAGCAGTTTCTCAGAAAGCTTCTTCCAGATTTCATCTGAGGATATTTCCTTTTTCAACATAGCCCTCTGTGCGCTTCCAAATATCACTTTGCCAATTCCACAAGAACTGTTTTAGCGAAAGGCTTCTTGTGGGGAAAGCTGTAACTCTGTGAGATGATTTCACAGAACACAAAGAAGTTTCTTAGACAGCTTCTTTCTCTTTGTTATCGGAGGATATTTCCTTTGGCCCTATAGTCTTCTAAGGGATCCGAAATATCTGTTCTCAGATTCCACAGAAATAAGGCTAGCAAAGAGATCCACGAAATACAGATGTTACTCTGCGAGATGAATTAAGAGAACACTAAGCAGTTTCTCAGAAAGCTTTTTTCCAGATTTCATCAGGGAATATTTCCTTTTTCACCTTAGCCCTCTATGGGCTTCCAAACATCACTTTGCCAATTCCACAAGAATTGTCTTAGCGAAAGGCTTCTTGTGGGGAAAGCTGTAACTCTGTGAGATGATTTCACAGAACACAAAGAAGTTTCTCAGAAAGCTTCTTTCCCTTTGTTATCGGAGTATATTTCCTTTGGCCCTAGAGTCTTCAAAGGGATCCAAAATATCTGTTCTCAGATTCCACAGAAATAAGGCTAGCAAAGAGATCCACAAAATACAGATGTAACTCTGTGAGATGAATTAAAAGAACACTAAGCAGTTTCTCAGAAAGCTTCTTTCCAGATTTCATCGGAGGATAAATCCTTTTTAACCGTAGCCCTCTATGCCCTTCCAAATATCACTTTGCCAATTCCACAAGAACTGTCTTAGCGAAAGGCTTCTTGAGGGGAAAGCTGTAACTCTGTGAGATTATTTCACAGAACACAAAGGAGTTTCTCAGAAAGCTTCTTTCTCTTTTTCATCGGAGGATATTTCCTTTGGCCCTAGAGTCTTCAAAGGGATCCAAAATATCTGTTCTCAGGTTCCACAGAAATAAGGCTAGCAAAGAGATCCACGAAATACAGATGTAACTCTGTGAGATGAATTAACAGAACACAAAGCAGTTTCTCAGAAAGCTTCTTTCCAGATTTCATCTGAGGATATTTCCTTTTTCACCATAGCCCTCTATGTGCTTCCAAATATCACTTTGCCAATTCCACAAGAACTGTCTTAGCGAAAGGCTTCTTGAGGGGAAAGCTGTAACTCTGTGAGATGATTTCACAGAACATAAAGGAGTTTCTCAGAAAGCTTCTTTCTCTTTGTTATCGGAGGATATTTCCTTTGGCCCTATATTCTTCTAAGGGATCCGAAATATCTGTTCACAGATTCCACAGAAATAAGGCTAGCAAAGAGATCCACGATATACAGATGTAACACTGTGAGATGAATTAACAGAACACTAAGTAGTTTCTCAGAAAGCTTCTTTTCAGATTTCATTTGAGGATATTTCCTTTTTCACCATAGCCCTCTCTGTGCTTCCAAATATCACTTTGCCAATTCCACAAGAACTGTCTTACCGAAAGGCTTCTTGATGGGAAAGGCGTAACTCTGTGAGATGATTTCACAGAACACAAAGAAGTTTCTCAGAAAGCTTCTTTCTCTTTGTTATCGGAGGATATTTCCTTTGGCCCTATTATCTTCTAAGGGATCCGAAATATCTGTTCTTAGATTCCACAGATGAGACTAGCAAAGAGATCCTCGAAATACAGATGTAACTCTGTGAGATGAATTAACAGAACACTAAGTAGTTTCTCAGAAAGCTTCTTTCCAGATTTCATCTGAGAACATTTCCTTTTTCACCATAGCCCTCTATGCACTTCCAAATATCACTTTGCCAATTCCACAAGAACTGTCTTAGCGAAAGGCTTCTTGAGGGGAAAGCTGTAACTCTGTGAGATGATTTCACAGGACACAAAGAAGTTTCTTAGAAAGCTTCTTTCTCTTTGTTATCGGAGGATATTTCCTTTGGCCCTATAGTCTTCTAAGGGATCCGAAATATCTGTTCTCAGATTCCACAGAAATAACGCTAGCAAAGAGATCCACGAAATACAGATGTAACTCTGTGAGGTGAATTAAGAGAACACTAAGCAGTTTCTCAGAAAGCTTCTTTCCAGATTTCATCTGAGAACATTTCCTTTTTCAGCGTAGCCCTCTATGGGCTTCCAAATATCACTTTGCCAATTCCACAACAACTGTCTTAGCGAAAGGCTTCTTGAGGGGATAGCTATAACTCTGTGAGATGATTTCACAGAACACAAAGAAGTTTCTAAGAAAGCTTCTTTCTCTTTGTTATCGGAGTATATTTCCTTTGGCCCTAGAGTCTTCAAAGGGATCCAAAATATCTATTCTCAGATTCCACAGAAATAACGCTAGCAAAGAGATCCACGAAATACAGATGTAACTCTGTGAGATGAATTAACGGAACACTAAGCAGTTTCTCAGAAAGCTTCTTTCCAGATTTCATCTGAGAACATTTTCTTTTTCAGCATAGCCCTCTATGGGCTTCCAAATATCACTTTGCCAATTCCACAAGAACTGTCTTAGCGAAAGGATTCTTGAGGGGAAAGCTGTAACTCTGTGAGATGATTTCACAGAACACAAAGAAGTTTCTCAGAAAGCTTCTTTCTCTTTCTTATCGGAGGATATTTCCTTTGGCCCTATATTCTTCTAAGGGATCCGAAATATCTGTTCTCAGATTCCACAGAAATAAGGCTAGCAAAGAGAACCAAGAAATACAGATGTAACTCTGTGAGATGAATTAACAGAACAATAAGCAGTTTCTCAGAAAGCTTCTTTCCAGATTTCATCTGAGGATATTTCCTTTTTCACCGTAGCCCTCTATGTGCTTCCAAATATCACTTTGCCAATTCCACAAGAACTGTCTTAGCGAAAGGCTTCTAGAGGGGAAAGCCGTAACTCTGTGAGATGATTTCACAGAACACAAAGAGGTTTCTCAGAAAGCTTCTTTCTCTTTGTTATCGGAGGATATTTCCTTTGGCCCTATAGTCTTCAAAGGGTTCCGAAATATCTGTTCTCAGATTCCACAGAAATGAGGCTAGCAAAGAGATCCACGAAATACAGATGTAATTCTGTGAGATGAATTAACAGAACACTAAGCAGTTTCTCAGAAAGCTTCTTTCCAGATTTCATCTGAGAACATTTCCTTTTTCACCATAGCCCTCTATGCACTTCCAAATATCACTTTGCCAATTCCACAACAACTGTCTAAGCGAAAGGCTTCTTGAGGGGAAAGCTTTAACTCTGTGAGATGATTTCACAGAACACAAAGAAGTTTCTCAGAAAGCTTCTTTCTCTTTGTTATCGGAGTATATTTCCTTTGGCCCTAGAGTCTTCAAAGGGATCCAAAATATCTGTTCTCAGATTCCACAGAAATAACGCTAGCAAAGAGATCCGCGAAATACAGATGAAACTCTGTGAGATGAATTAACGGAACACTAAGCAGTTTCTCAGAAAGCTTCTTTCCAGATTTCATCTGAGGATATTTCCTTTTTCACCATAGCCCTCTATGCGCTTCCAAATATCACTTTGCCAATTCCACAAGAACTGTCTTAGCGAAAGGCTTCTTGAGAGGATAGCTGTAAATCTGTGAGATGATTTCACAGAACACAAAGTTGTTTCTCAGAAAGCTTTTTTCTCTTTGTTATCGGAGGATATTTCCTTTGGCCCTATATTCTTCTAAGGGATGCGAAATATCTGTTCTCAGATTTCACAGAAATAAGGCTAGCAAAGAGATCCACGAAATACAGATGTAACTCTGTGAGATGAATTAACAGAACACTAAGCAGTTTCTAAGAAAGCTTCTTTCCAGTTTTCATCTGTGGATATTTCCTTTTTCACCATAGCCCTCTATGTGCTTCCAAATATCACTTTGCCAATTCCACAACAACTGTCTTAGCGAAAGGCTTCTTGAGGGGAAAGCTGTAACTCTGTGAGATGATTTCACAGAACACAAAGAAGTTTCTCAGAAAGCTTCTTTCTCTTTGTTATCGGAGGATATTTCCTTTGGCCCATAGTGTTCAAAGGGATCCGAAATATCTGTTCTCAGATTCCACAGAAATGAGGCTAGCAAAGAGATCCACGAAATTCATATTTAACTCTGTGAGATGAATTAAGAGAACACTAAGTAGTTTCTCAGAAAGCTTCTTTCCAGATTTCATCTGAGGATATTTCCTTTTTCACCATAGCCCTCTCTGTGCTTCCAAATATCACTTTCCCAATTCCACAAGAACTGTCTTAGAGAAAGGCTTCTTGAGGGGAAAGGCGTAACTCTGTGAGATGATTTCACAGAACACAAAGAAGTTTCTCAGAAAGCTTCTTTCTCTTTGTTATCGGAGGATATTTCCTTTGGCCCTATAATCTTCTAAGGGATCCGAAATGTCTGTTCTCAGATTCCACAGAAATGAGGCTAGCAAAGAGATCCTCGAAATACAGATGTAACTCTGTGAGATGAATTAACAGAACACTAAGCAGTTTCTCAGAAAGCTTCTTTCCAGATTTCATCTAAGAACATTTCCTTTTTCACCACAGCCCTCTATGCACTTCCAAATATCACTTTGCCAATTCCACAAGAACTGTCTTAGCGAAAGGCTTCTTGAGGGGAAAGCTGTAACTCTGTGAGATGATTTCACAGAACACAAAGAAGTTTCTTAGAAAGCTTCTTTCTCTTTGTTATCGGATGATATTTCCTTTGGCCCTATAGTCTTCTAAGGGATCCGAAATATCTGTTCTCAGATTCCACAGAAATAAGGCTAGCAAAGAGATCCACGAAATACAGATGTAACTCTGTGAGGTGAATTAACAGAACACTAAGTAGTTTCTCAGAAAGCTTCTTTCAGATTTCATCTGTGAACATTTCCTTTTTCAACATAGCCCTCTATGGGCTTCCAAATATCACTTTGCCAATTCCACAACAACTGTCTTAGCCAAAGGCTTCTTGAGGGGATAGCTATAACTCTGTGAGATGATTTCACAGAACACAAAGAAGTTTCTCAGAAAGATTCTTTCTCTTTGTTATCGGAGGATATTACCTTTGGCCCTATATTCTTCTAAGGGATCCGAAATATCTGTTCACAGATTCCACAGAAATAAGGCTAGCAAAGAGATCCACGAAATACAGATGTAACTCTGTGAGATGAATTAACAGAACACTAAGCAGTTTCTCAGAAAGCTTCTTTCCAGATTTCATCTGAGGATATCTCCTTTTTCATCATAGCCCTCTATGTGCTTCCAAATATCACTTCGCCAAATCCACAAGAACTGTCTTAGCGAAAGGTTTCTAGAGGGGAAAGCCGTAACTCTGTGAGATGATTTCACAGAACACAAAGAAGTTTCTGAGAAAGCTTCTTTCTCTTTGTTATCGGAGGATATTTCCTTTTGCCCTATAGTCTTCAAAGGGATCCGAAATATCTGCTCTCAGATTCCACAGAAATGAGACTAGCAAAGAGATCCTCGAAATACAGATGTAACTCTGTGAGATGAATTAAAAGAACACTAAGCAGTTTCTCAGAAAGCTTCTTTCCAGATTTCATCTGAGAACAGTTCCTTTTTCAGCATAGCCCTCTATGCACTTCCAAATATCACTTTGCCAATTCCACAAGAACTGTCTAAGCGAAAGGCTTCTTGAGGAGAAAGCTGTAACTCTGTGAGATGATTTCACAGAACACAAAGAAGTTTCTCAGAAAGCTTCTTTCTCTTTGTTATCGGAGTATATTTTCTTTGGCCCTAGAGTCTTCAAAGGGATCCAAAATATCTGTTCTCAGATTCCACAGAAATAAGGCTAGCAAAGAGATCCACAAAATACAGATGTAACTCTGTGAGGTGAATTAAAAGAACACTAAGCAGTTTCTCAGAAAGCTTCTTTCCAGATTTCTTCTGAGGATAATTCCTTTTTCACCGTAGCCCTCTATGCCCTTCCAAATATCACTTTGCCAATTCCACAAGAACTGTCTTAGCGAAAGGTGTCTTGAGGGGAAAGCTGTAACTCTGTGAGATGATTTCACAGAACACAAAGAAGTTTCTCAGAAAGCTTCTTTCTCTTTGTTATCGGAGGATGTTTCCTTTGGCCCTACATTCCTCTAAGGGATCCGAAATATCTGTTCAAAGATTCCACAGAAATAAGGCTAGCAAAGAGATCCACGGAATATAGATGTAACTCTGTGAGATGAATTAACAGAACACTAAGCAGTTTCTCAGAAAGCTTCTTTCCAGATTTCATCTGAGGATATTTCCTTTTTCACCATAGCCCTCTATGTGCTTCCAAATATCACTTTGCCAATTCCACGAGAACTGTCTTAGCGAAAGGCTTCTTGAGGGGAAAGCTGTAACTCTGTGAGATGATTTCACAGAACATAAAGAAGTTTCTCAGAAAGCTTCTTTCTCTTTGTTATCAGAGGATATTTCCTTTGGCCCTATATTCTTCTAAGGGATCCGAAATATCTGTTCACAGATTCCACAGAAATAAGGCTAGCAAAGAGATCCACGAAATACAGATGTAACTCTGTGAGATGAATTAACAGAACACTAAGTAGTTTCTCAGAAAGCTTCTTTTCAGATTTCATCTGAGAACATTTCCTTTTTCAATATAGCCCTCTATGGACTTCCAAATATCACTTTGCCAATTCCACAAGAACTGTCTTAGCGAAAGGCTTCTTGAGGGGAAAGCTGTAACTCTGTGAGATGATTTCACAGAACACAAAGAAGTTTCTTAGAAAGCTTCTTTCTCTTTGTTATCGGAGGATATTTCCTTTGGCCCTATAGTCTTCTAAGGGATCCGAAATATCTGTTCTCAGATTCCACAGAAATAACGCTAGCAAAGAGATCCACGAAATACAGATGTAACTCTGTGAGGTGAATTAACAGAACACTAAGCAGTTTCTCAGAAAGCTTCTTTCCAGATTTCATCTGAGAACATTTCCTTTTTCAGCATAGACCTCTATGGGCTTCCAAATATCACTTTGCCAATTCCACAACAACTGTCTTTGCGAAAGGCTTCTTGAGGGGATAGCTATAACTCTGTGAGATGATTTCACAGAACACAAAGAAGTTTCTAAGAAAGCTTCTTTCTCTTTGTTATCGGAGTATATTTCCTTTGGCCCTAGAGTCTTCAAAGGGATCCAAAATATCTGTTCTCAGATTCCACAGAAATAACGCTAGCAAAGAGATCCACGAAATACAGATGTAACTCTGTGAGATGAATTAACGGGACACTAAGCAGTTTCTCAGAAAGCTTCTTCCAGATTTCATCTGAGGATATTTCCTTTTTCACCATAGCCCTCTATGCGCTTCCAAATATCACTTTGCCAATTCCACAAGAACTGTCTTAGCGAAAGGCTTCTTGTGGGGAAAGCTGTAACTCTGTGAGATGATTTCACAGAACACAAAGAAGTTTCTTAGACAGCTTCTTTCTCTTTGTTATCGGAGGATATTTCCTTTGGCCCTATAGTCTTCTAAGGGATCCGAAATATCTGTTCTCAGATTCCACAGAAATAAGGCTAGCAAAGAGATCCACGAAATACAGATGTTACTCTGTGAGATGAATTAAGAGAACACTAAGCAGTTTCTCAGAAAGCTTGTTTCCAGATTTCATCAGAGAATATTTCCTTTTTCACCTTAGCCCTCTATGGGCTTCCAAACATCACTTTGCCAATTCCACAAGAACTGTCTTAGCGAAAGGCTTCTTGAGGGCAAAGCTGTAACTCTGTGAGATGATTTCACAGAACACAAAGAAGTTTCTCAGAAAGCTTCTTTCTCTTTGTTATCGGAGTATATTTCCTTTGGCCCTAGAGTCTTCAAAGGGATCCAAAATATCTGTTTTCAGATTTCACAGAAATAAGGCTAGCAGAGAGATCCACAAAATATAGATGTAACTCTGTGAGATGAATTAAAAGAACACTAAGCAGTTTCTCAGAAAGCTTCTTTCCAGATTTCATCTGAGGATAATTCCTTTTTAACCGTAGCCCTCTATGCCCTTCCAAATATCACTTTGCCAATTCCACAAGAACTGTCTTAGCGAAAGGCTTCTTGAGGGGAAAGCTGTAACTCTGTGAGATTATTTCACAGAACACAAGGGAGTTTCTCAGAAAGCTTCTTTCTCTTTTTTATCGGAGGATATTTCCTTTGGCCCTATAGTCTTCAAAGGGATCCGAAATATCTGTTCTCAGGTTCCACAGAAATAACGCTAGCAAAGAGATCCACGAAATACAGATGTAACTCTGTGAGATGAATTAACAGAACACTAGGCAGTTTCTCAGAAAGCATCTTTCAAGATTTCATCTGAGGATATTTCCTTTTTCACCATAGCCCTCTATGGGCTTACAAATATCACTTTGCCAATTCCACAAGAACTGTCTTAGCGAAATTCTTCTTGAGGCGAAAGCTGTAACTCTGTGAGATGATTTCACAGAACACAAAGAAGTTTCTCAGAAAGCTTCTGTCTCTTTTTTATTGCAGGATATTTCCCTTGGCCCTATAGTCTTCTAAGATATCCGAAATATCTGTTCTCAGATTCCACAGACATAAGGCTAGCAAAGAGATCCACGAAATACTGATGTAACTCTCTGAGATGAATTAGTAGGACACTTAGCAGTTTCTCAGAAAGCTTCTTTCCAGATTTCATCTGAGGATATTTCCTTTTTCACCATAGCCCTCTATGGGCTGCCAAATATCACTTTGCCAATTCCACAACAACTGTCTTAGCGAAAGGCTTCTTGAGGGGAAAGCTGTAACTCTGTGAGATGATTTCACAGAACAAAAAGAGTTTCTCAGAAAGCATCTTTCTCTTTGTTATCGGAGGATATTTCCTTTGGCCCAATAGTCTTCAAAGGGATCCGAAATATCTATTCTCAAATTCCACAGAAATAAGGCTAGCAAAGAAATCCACGAAATACAGATGTAACTCTGTGAGATGAATTAACAGAACACTAAGCAGTTTCTCAGAAAGCTTCTTTCCATATTTCATCTTAGGATATTTCCTTTTTCACAACAGCCCTCTATGGGCTTCAAAATATCAATTTGCCAATTCCACCAGAACTGTCTTAACGACAGGCTTCTTCTGGGTAAAGCTGTAACTCTGTGAGATGATTTCACAGAAAACAAAGGAGTTTCTCAGGAAACTTCTTTCTCTTTGTTATCGGAGGATATTTCCTTTGGCCCTATAGTCTTCAAAGGGATCCGAAATATCTGTTGTCAGATTCCACTGAAATAACGCTAGCAAAGAGATCCACGAAATATACATGAAACGCTGTGAGATGAATTAACAGAACACTAAGCAGTTTCTCAGAAAGTTTCTTTCCAGATTTCATCTGAGGATATTTCCTTTTTCACCATGGCCCTCTAGGGGTTCCAAATATCACTTTGTCAATTCCACAACAACTGTCTTAGCGAAAGGCTTCTTGAGGGGAAAGCTGTAACTCTGTGACATGATTTCACAGAACACAGAGAAGTTTCTCAGAAAGCTTCTTTCTCTTTGTTATCGGAGGATATTTCCTTTGGCCCTATAATCTTCTAAGGGATCCGCAATATCTGTTCTCAGATTCCACAGAAATGAGGCTAGCAAAGAGATCCTCGAAATACAGATGTAACTCTGTGAGATGAATTAACAGAACACTAAGCAGTTTCTCAGAAAGCTTCTTTCCAGATTTCATCTAAGAACATTTCCTTTTTCACCACAGCCCTCTATGCACTTCCAAATATCACTTTGCCAATTCCACAAGAACTGTCTTAGCGAAAGGCTTCTTGAGGGGAAAGCTGTAACTCTGTGAGATGATTTCACAGAACACAAAGAAGTTTCTTAGAAAGCTTCTTTCTCTTTGTTATCGGATGATATTTCCTTTGGCCCTATAGTCTTCTAAGGGATCCGAAATATCTGTTCTCAGATTCCACAGAAATAAGGCTAGCAAAGAGATCCACGAAATACAGATGTAACTCTGTGAGGTGAATTAACAGAACACTAAGTAGTTTCTCAGAAAGCTTCTTTCAGATTTCATCTGTGAACATTTCCTTTTTCAACATAGCCCTCTATGGGCTTCCAAATATCACTTTGCCAATTCCACAACAACTGTCTTAGCCAAAGGCTTCTTGAGGGGATAGCTATAACTCTGTGAGATGATTTCACAGAACACAAAGAAGTTTCTCAGAAAGATTCTTTCTCTTTGTTATCGGAGGATATTACCTTTGGCCCTATATTCTTCTAAGGGATCCGAAATATCTGTTCACAGATTCCACAGAAATAAGGCTAGCAAAGAGATCCACGAAATACAGATGTAACTCTGTGAGATGAATTAACAGAACACTAAGCAGTTTCTCAGAAAGCTTCTTTCCAGATTTCATCTGAGGATATCTCCTTTTTCATCAAAGCCCTCTATGTGCTTCCAAATATCACTTCGCCAAATCCACAAGAACTGTCTTAGCGAAAGGTTTCTAGAGGGGAAAGCCGTAACTCTGTGAGATGATTTCACAGAACACAAAGAAGTTTCTCAGAAAGCTTCTTTCTCTTTGTTATCGGAGGATATTTCCTTTTGCCCTATAGTCTTCAAAGGGATCCGAAATATCTGTTCTCAGATTCCACAGAAATGAGACTAGCAAAGAGATCCTCGAAATACAGATGTAACTCTGTGAGATGAATTAAAAGAACACTAAGCAGTTTCTCAGAAAGCTTCTTTCCAGATTTCATCTGAGAACAGTTCCTTTTTCAGCATAGCCCTCTATGCACTTCCAAATATCACTTTGCCAATTCCACAAGAACTGTCTAAGCGAAAGGCTTCTTGAGGAGAAAGCTGTAACTCTGTGAGATGATTTCACAGAACACAAAGAAGTTTCTCAGAAAGCTTCTTTCTCTTTGTTATCGGAGTATATTTTCTTTGGCCCTAGAGTCTTCAAAGGGATCCAAAATATCTGTTCTCAGATTCCACAGAAATAAGGCTAGCAAAGAGATCCACAAAATACAGATGTAACTCTGTGAGGTGAATTAAAAGAACACTAAGCAGTTTCTCAGAAAGCTTCTTTCCAGATTTCTTCTGAGGATAATTCCTTTTTCACCGTAGCCCTCTATGCCCTTCCAAATATCACTTTGCCAATTCCACAAGAACTGTCTTAGCGAAAGGTGTCTTGAGGGGAAAGCTGTAACTCTGTGAGATGATTTCACAGAACACAAAGAAGTTTCTCAGAAAGCTTCTTTCTCTTTGTTATCGGAGGATGTTTCCTTTGGCCCTACATTCCTCTAAGGGATCCGAAATATCTGTTCAACGATTCCACAGAAATAAGGCTAGCAAAGAGATCCACGGAATATAGATGTAACTCTGTGAGATGAATTAACAGAACACTAAGCAGTTTCTCAGAAAGCTTCTTTCCAGATTTCATCTGAGGATATTTCCTTTTTCACCATAGCCCTCTATGTGCTTCCAAATATCACTTTGCCAATTCCACGAGAACTGTCTTAGCGAAAGGCTTCTTGAGGGGAAAGCTGTAACTCTGTGAGATGATTTCACAGAACATAAAGAAGTTTCTCAGAAAGCTTCTTTCTCTTTGTTATCGGAGGATATTTCCTTTGGCCCTATATTCTTCTAAGGGATCCGAAATATCTGTTCACAGATTCCACAGAAATAAGGCTAGCAAAGAGATCCACGAAATACAGATGTAACTCTGTGAGATGAATTAACAGAACACTAAGTAGTTTCTCAGAAAGCTTCTTTTCAGATTTCATCTGAGAACATTTCCTTTTTCACTAATGCCCTCTATGGACTTCCAAATATCACTTTGCCAATTCCACAAGAACTGTCTTAGCGAAAGGCTTCTTGAGGGGAAAGCTGTAACTCTGTGAGATGATTTCACAGAACACAAAGAAGTTTCTTAGAAAGCTTCTTTCTCTTTGTTATCGGAGGATATTTCCTTTGGCCCTATAGTCTTCTAAGGGATCCGAAATATCTGTTCTCAGATTCCACAGAAATAACGCTAGCAAAGAGATCCACGAAATACAGATGTAACTCTGTGAGGTGAATTAACAGAACACTAAGCAGTTTCTCAGAAAGCTTCTTTCCAGATTTCATCTGAGAACATTTCCTTTTTCAGCATAGACCTCTATGGGCTTCCAAATATCACTTTGCCAATTCCACAAAAACTGTCTTTGCGAAAGGCTTCTTGAGGGGATAGCTATAACTCTGTGAGATGATTTCACAGAACACAAAGAAGTTTCTAAGAAAGCTTCTTTCTCTTTGTTATCGGAGTATATTTCCTTTGGCCCTAGAGTCTTCAAAGGGATCCAAAATATCTGTTCTCAGATTCCACAGAAATAACGCTAGCAAAGAGATCCACGAAATACAGATGTAACTCTGTGAGATGAATTAACGGGACACTAAGCAGTTTCTCAGAAAGCTTCTTCCAGATTTCATCTGAGGATATTTCCTTTTTCACCATAGCCCTCTATGCGCTTCCAAATATCACTTTGCCAATTCCACAAGAACTGTCTTAGCGAAAGGCTTCTTGTGGGGAAAGCTGTAACTCTGTGAGATGATTTCACAGAACACAAAGAAGTTTCTTAGACAGCTTCTTTCTCTTTGTTATCGGAGGATATTTCCTTTGGCCCTATAGTCTTCGAAGGGATCCGAAATATCTGTTCTCAGATTCCACAGAAATAAGGCTAGCAAAGAGATCTTCGAAATACAGATGTAACTCTGTGAGATGAATTAACAGAACACTAAGCAGTTTCTCAGAAAGCTTCTTTCCAGATTTCATCTGAGAACATTTCCTTTTTCACCATAGCCCTCTATGCACTTCCAAATATCACTTTGCCAATTCCACAAGAACTGTCTTAGCGAAAGGCTTCTTGAGGGGAAAGCTGTAACTCTGTGAGATGATTTCACAGAACACAAAGAAGTTTCTTAGAAAGCTTCTTTCTCTTTGTTATCGGAGGATATTTCCTTTGGCCCTATTGTCTTCTAAGGGATCCGAAATATCTGTTCTCAGATTCCACAGAAATAACGCTAGCAAAGAGATCCACGAAATACAGATGTAACTCTGTGAGGTGAATTTAGAGAACACTAAGCAGTTTCTCAGAAAGCTTCTTTCCAGATTTCATCTGAGAACATTTCCTTTTTCAGCGTAGCCCTCTATGGGCTTCCAAATATCACTTTGCCAATTCCACAACAACTGTCTTAGCGAAAGGCTTCTTGAGGGGATAGCTATAACTCTGTGAGATGATTTCACAGAACACAAAGAAGTTTCTAAGAAAGCTTCTTTCTCTTTGTTTTCGGAGTATATTTCCTTTGGCCCTAGAGTCTTCAAAGGGATCCAAAATATCTGTTCTCAGATTCCACAGAAATAACGCTAGCAAAGAGATCCACGAAATACAGATGTAACTCTGTGATATGAATTAACGGAACACTAAGCAGTTTCTCAGAAAGCTTCTTCCAGATTTCATCTGAGGATATTTCCTTTTTCAACATAGCCCTCTGTGCGCTTCCAAATATCACTTTGCCAATTCCACAAGAACTGTTTTAGCGAAAGGCTTCTTGTGGGGAAAGCTGTAACTCTGTGAGATGATTTCACAGAACACAAAGAAGTTTCTTAGACAGCTTCTTTCTCTTTGTTATCGGAGGATATTTCCTTTGGCCCTATAGTCTTCTAAGGGATCCGAAATATCTGTTCTCAGATTCCACAGAAATAAGGCTAGCAAAGAGATCCACGAAATACAGATGTTACTCTGCGAGATGAATTAAGAGAACACTAAGCAGTTTCTCAGAAAGCTTTTTTCCAGATTTCATCAGGGAATATTTCCTTTTTCACCTTAGCCCTCTATGGGCTTCCAAACATCACTTTGCCAATTCCACAAGAATTGTCTTAGCGAAAGGCTTCTTGTGGGGAAAGCTGTAACTCTGTGAGATGATTTCACAGAACACAAAGAAGTTTCTCAGAAAGCTTCTTTCCCTTTGTTATCGGAGTATATTTCCTTTGGCCCTAGAGTCTTCAAAGGGATCCAAAATATCTGTTCTCAGATTCCACAGAAATAAGGCTAGCAAAGAGATCCACAAAATACAGATGTAACTCTGTGAGATGAATTAAAAGAACACTAAGCAGTTTCTCAGAAAGCTTCTTTCCAGATTTCATCGGAGGATAAATCCTTTTTAACCGTAGCCCTCTATGCCCTTCCAAATATCACTTTGCCAATTCCACAAGAACTGTCTTAGCGAAAGGCTTCTTGAGGGGAAAGCTGTAACTCTGTGAGATTATTTCACAGAACACAAAGGAGTTTCTCAGAAAGCTTCTTTCTCTTTTTCATCGGAGGATATTTCCTTTGGCCCTAGAGTCTTCAAAGGGATCCAAAATATCTGTTCTCAGGTTCCACAGAAATAAGGCTAGCAAAGAGATCCACGAAATACAGATGTAACTCTGTGAGATGAATTAACAGAACACAAAGCAGTTTCTCAGAAAGCTTCTTTCCAGATTTCATCTGAGGATATTTCCTTTTTCACCATAGCCCTCTATGTGCTTCCAAATATCACTTTGCCAATTCCACAAGAACTGTCTTAGCGAAAGGCTTCTTGAGGGGAAAGCTGTAACTCTGTGAGATGATTTCAGAGAACATAAAGGAGTTTCTCAGAAAGCTTCTTTCTCTTTGTTATCGGAGGATATTTCCTTTGGCCCTATATTCTTCTAAGGGATCCGAAATATCTGTTCACAGATTCCACAGAAATAAGGCTAGCAAAGAGATCCACGATATACAGATGTAACACTGTGAGATGAATTAACAGAACACTAAGTAGTTTCTCAGAAAGCTTCTTTTCAGATTTCATTTGAGGATATTTCCTTTTTCACCATAGCCCTCTCTGTGCTTCCAAATATCACTTTGCCAATTCCACAAGAACTGTCTTACCGAAAGGCTTCTTGATGGGAAAGGCGTAACTCTGTGAGATGATTTCACAGAACACAAAGAAGTTTCTCAGAAAGCTTCTTTCTCTTTGTTATCGGAGGATATTTCCTTTGGCCCTATTATCTTCTAAGGGATCCGAAATATCTGTTCTTAGATTCCACAGATGAGACTAGCAAAGAGATCCTCGAAATACAGATGTAACTCTGTGAGATGAATTAACAGAACACTAAGTAGTTTCTCAGAAAGCTTCTTTCCAGATTTCATCTGAGAACATTTCCTTTTTCACCATAGCCCTCTATGCACTTCCAAATATCACTTTGCCAATTCCACAAGAACTGTCTTAGCGAAAGGCTTCTTGAGGGGAAAGCTGTAACTCTGTGAGATGATTTCACAGGACACAAAGAAGTTTCTTAGAAAGCTTCTTTCTCTTTGTTATCGGAGGATATTTCCTTTGGCCCTATAGTCTTCTAAGGGATCCGAAATATCTGTTCTCAGATTCCACAGAAATAACGCTAGCAAAGAGATCCACGAAATACAGATGTAACTCTGTGAGGTGAATTAAGAGAACACTAAGCAGTTTCTCAGAAAGCTTCTTTCCAGATTTCATCTGAGAACATTTCCTTTTTCAGCGTAGCCCTCTATGGGCTTCCAAATATCACTTTGCCAATTCCACAACAACTGTCTTAGCGAAAGGCTTCTTGAGGGGATAGCTATAACTCTGTGAGATGATTTCACAGAACACAAAGAAGTTTCTAAGAAAGCTTCTTTCTCTTTGTTATCGGAGTATATTTCCTTTGGCCCTAGAGTCTTCAAAGGGATCCAAAATATCTATTCTCAGATTCCACAGAAATAACGCTAGCAAAGAGATCCACGAAATACAGATGTAACTCTGTGAGATGAATTAACGGAACACTAAGCAGTTTCTCAGAAAGCTTCTTTCCAGATTTCATCTGAGAACATTTTCTTTTTCAGCATAGCCCTCTATGGGCTTCCAAATATCACTTTGCCAATTCCACAAGAACTGTCTTAGCGAAAGGATTCTTGAGGGGAAAGCTGTAACTCTGTGAGATGATTTCACAGAACACAAAGAAGTTTCTCAGAAAGCTTCTTTCTCTTTCTTATCGGAGGATATTTCCTTTGGCCCTATATTCTTCTAAGGGATCCGAAATATCTGTTCTCAGATTCCACAGAAATAAGGCTAGCAAAGAGAACCAAGAAATACAGATGTAACTCTGTGAGATGAATTAACAGAACAATAAGCAGTTTCTCAGAAAGCTTCTTTCCAGATTTCATCTGAGGATATTTCCTTTTTCACCGTAGCCCTCTATGTGCTTCCAAATATCACTTTGCCAATTCCACAAGAACTGTCTTAGCGAAAGGCTTCTAGAGGGGAAAGCCGTAACTCTGTGAGATGATTTCACAGAACACAAAGAGGTTTCTCAGAAAGCTTCTTTCTCTTTGTTATCGGAGGATATTTCCTTTGGCCCTATAGTCTTCAAAGGGTTCCGAAATATCTGTTCTCAGATTCCACAGAAATGAGGCTAGCAAAGAGATCCACGAAATACAGATGTAATTCTGTGAGATGAATTAACAGAACACTAAGCAGTTTCTCAGAAAGCTTCTTTCCAGATTTCATCTGAGAACATTTCCTTTTTCACCATAGCCCTCTATGCACTTCCAAATATCACTTTGCCAATTCCACAACAACTGTCTAAGCGAAAGGCTTCTTGAGGGGAAAGCTTTAACTCTGTGAGATGATTTCACAGAACACAAAGAAGTTTCTCAGAAAGCTTCTTTCTCTTTGTTATCGGAGTATATTTCCTTTGGCCCTAGAGTCTTCAAAGGGATCCAAAATATCTGTTCTCAGATTCCACAGAAATAACGCTAGCAAAGAGATCCGCGAAATACAGATGAAACTCTGTGAGATGAATTAACGGAACACTAAGCAGTTTCTCAGAAAGCTTCTTTCCAGATTTCATCTGAGGATATTTCCTTTTTCACCATAGCCCTCTATGCGCTTCCAAATATCACTTTGCCAATTCCACAAGAACTGTCTTAGCGAAAGGCTTCTTGAGAGGATAGCTGTAAATCTGTGAGATGATTTCACAGAACACAAAGTTGTTTCTCAGAAAGCTTTTTTCTCTTTGTTATCGGAGGATATTTCCTTTGGCCCTATATTCTTCTAAGGGATGCGAAATATCTGTTCTCAGATTTCACAGAAATAAGGCTAGCAAAGAGATCCACGAAATACAGATGTAACTCTGTGAGATGAATTAACAGAACACTAAGCAGTTTCTAAGAAAGCTTCTTTCCAGTTTTCATCTGTGGATATTTCCTTTTTCACCATAGCCCTCTATGTGCTTCCAAATATCACTTTGCCAATTCCACAACAACTGTCTTAGCGAAAGGCTTCTTGAGGGGAAAGCCGTAACTCTGTGAGATGATTTCACAGAACACAAAGAAGTTTCTGAGAAAGCTTCTTTCTCTTTGTTATCGGAGGATATTTCCTTTTGCCCTATAGTCTTCAAAGGGATCCGAAATATCTGTTCTCAGATTCCACAGAAATGAGACTAGCAAAGAGATCCTCGAAATACAGATGTAACTCTGTGAGATGAATTAAAAGAACACTAAGCAGTTTCTCAGAAAGCTTCTTTCCAGATTTCATCTGAGAACAGTTCCTTTTTCAGCATAGCCCTCTATGCACTTCCAAATATCACTTTGCCAATTCCACAAGAACTGTCTAAGCGAAAGGCTTCTTGAGGAGAAAGCTGTAACTCTGTGAGATGATTTCACAGAACACAAAGAAGTTTCTCAGAAAGCTTCTTTCTCTTTGTTATCGGAGTATATTTTCTTTGGCCCTAGAGTCTTCAAAGGGATCCAAAATATCTGTTCTCAGATTCCACAGAAATAAGGCTAGCAAAGAGATCCACAAAATACAGATGTAACTCTGTGAGGTGAATTAAAAGAACACTAAGCAGTTTCTCAGAAAGCTTCTTTCCAGATTTCTTCTGAGGATAATTCCTTTTTCACCGTAGCCCTCTATGCCCTTCCAAATATCACTTTGCCAATTCCACAAGAACTGTCTTAGCGAAAGGTGTCTTGAGGGGAAAGCTGTAACTCTGTGAGATGATTTCACAGAACACAAAGAAGTTTCTCAGAAAGCTTCTTTCTCTTTGTTATCGGAGGATGTTTCCTTTGGCCCTACATTCCTCTAAGGGATCCGAAATATCTGTTCAAAGATTCCACAGAAATAAGGCTAGCAAAGAGATCCACGGAATATAGATGTAACTCTGTGAGATGAATTAACAGAACACTAAGCAGTTTCTCAGAAAGCTTCTTTCCAGATTTCATCTGAGGATATTTCCTTTTTCACCATAGCCCTCTATGTGCTTCCAAATATCACTTTGCCAATTCCACGAGAACTGTCTTAGCGAAAGGCTTCTTGAGGGGAAAGCTGTAACTCTGTGAGATGATTTCACAGAACATAAAGAAGTTTCTCAGAAAGCTTCTTTCTCTTTGTTATCAGAGGATATTTCCTTTGGCCCTATATTCTTCTAAGGGATCCGAAATATCTGTTCACAGATTCCACAGAAATAAGGCTAGCAAAGAGATCCACGAAATACAGATGTAACTCTGTGAGATGAATTAACAGAACACTAAGTAGTTTCTCAGAAAGCTTCTTTTCAGATTTCATCTGAGAACATTTCCTTTTTCAATATAGCCCTCTATGGACTTCCAAATATCACTTTGCCAATTCCACAAGAACTGTCTTAGCGAAAGGCTTCTTGAGGGGAAAGCTGTAACTCTGTGAGATGATTTCACAGAACACAAAGAAGTTTCTTAGAAAGCTTCTTTCTCTTTGTTATCGGAGGATATTTCCTTTGGCCCTATAGTCTTCTAAGGGATCCGAAATATCTGTTCTCAGATTCCACAGAAATAACGCTAGCAAAGAGATCCACGAAATACAGATGTAACTCTGTGAGGTGAATTAACAGAACACTAAGCAGTTTCTCAGAAAGCTTCTTTCCAGATTTCATCTGAGAACATTTCCTTTTTCAGCATAGACCTCTATGGGCTTCCAAATATCACTTTGCCAATTCCACAACAACTGTCTTTGCGAAAGGCTTCTTGAGGGGATAGCTATAACTCTGTGAGATGATTTCACAGAACACAAAGAAGTTTCTAAGAAAGCTTCTTTCTCTTTGTTATCGGAGTATATTTCCTTTGGCCCTAGAGTCTTCAAAGGGATCCAAAATATCTGTTCTCAGATTCCACAGAAATAACGCTAGCAAAGAGATCCACGAAATACAGATGTAACTCTGTGAGATGAATTAACGGGACACTAAGCAGTTTCTCAGAAAGCTTCTTCCAGATTTCATCTGAGGATATTTCCTTTTTCACCATAGCCCTCTATGCGCTTCCAAATATCACTTTGCCAATTCCACAAGAACTGTCTTAGCGAAAGGCTTCTTGTGGGGAAAGCTGTAACTCTGTGAGATGATTTCACAGAACACAAAGAAGTTTCTTAGACAGCTTCTTTCTCTTTGTTATCGGAGGATATTTCCTTTGGCCCTATAGTCTTCTAAGGGATCCGAAATATCTGTTCTCAGATTCCACAGAAATAAGGCTAGCAAAGAGATCCACGAAATACAGATGTTACTCTGTGAGATGAATTAAGAGAACACTAAGCAGTTTCTCAGAAAGCTTGTTTCCAGATTTCATCAGAGAATATTTCCTTTTTCACCTTAGCCCTCTATGGGCTTCCAAACATCACTTTGCCAATTCCACAAGAACTGTCTTAGCGAAAGGCTTCTTGAGGGCAAAGCTGTAACTCTGTGAGATGATTTCACAGAACACAAAGAAGTTTCTCAGAAAGCTTCTTTCTCTTTGTTATCGGAGTATATTTCCTTTGGCCCTAGAGTCTTCAAAGGGATCCAAAATATCTGTTTTCAGATTTCACAGAAATAAGGCTAGCAGAGAGATCCACAAAATATAGATGTAACTCTGTGAGATGAATTAAAAGAACACTAAGCAGTTTCTCAGAAAGCTTCTTTCCAGATTTCATCTGAGGATAATTCCTTTTTAACCGTAGCCCTCTATGCCCTTCCAAATATCACTTTGCCAATTCCACAAGAACTGTCTTAGCGAAAGGCTTCTTGAGGGGAAAGCTGTAACTCTGTGAGATTATTTCACAGAACACAAGGGAGTTTCTCAGAAAGCTTCTTTCTCTTTTTTATCGGAGGATATTTCCTTTGGCCCTATAGTCTTCAAAGGGATCCGAAATATCTGTTCTCAGGTTCCACAGAAATAACGCTAGCAAAGAGATCCACGAAATACAGATGTAACTCTGTGAGATGAATTAACAGAACACTAGGCAGTTTCTCAGAAAGCATCTTTCAAGATTTCATCTGAGGATATTTCCTTTTTCACCATAGCCCTCTATGGGCTTACAAATATCACTTTGCCAATTCCACAAGAACTGTCTTAGCGAAATTCTTCTTGAGGCGAAAGCTGTAACTCTGTGAGATGATTTCACAGAACACAAAGAAGTTTCTCAGAAAGCTTCTGTCTCTTTTTTATTGCAGGATATTTCCCTTGGCCCTATAGTCTTCTAAGATATCCGAAATATCTGTTCTCAGATTCCACAGACATAAGGCTAGCAAAGAGATCCACGAAATACTGATGTAACTCTCTGAGATGAATTAGTAGGACACTTAGCAGTTTCTCAGAAAGCTTCTTTCCAGATTTCATCTGAGGATATTTCCTTTTTCACCATAGCCCTCTATGGGCTGCCAAATATCACTTTGCCAATTCCACAACAACTGTCTTAGCGAAAGGCTTCTTGAGGGGAAAGCTGTAACTCTGTGAGATGATTTCACAGAACAAAAAGAGTTTCTCAGAAAGCATCTTTCTCTTTGTTATCGGAGGATATTTCCTTTGGCCCAATAGTCTTCAAAGGGATCCGAAATATCTATTCTCAAATTCCACAGAAATAAGGCTAGCAAAGAAATCCACGAAATACAGATGTAACTCTGTGAGATGAATTAACAGAACACTAAGCAGTTTCTCAGAAAGCTTCTTTCCATATTTCATCTTAGGATATTTCCTTTTTCACAACAGCCCTCTATGGGCTTCAAAATATCAATTTGCCAATTCCACCAGAACTGTCTTAACGACAGGCTTCTTCTGGGTAAAGCTGTAACTCTGTGAGATGATTTCACAGAAAACAAAGGAGTTTCTCAGGAAACTTCTTTCTCTTTGTTATCGGAGGATATTTCCTTTGGCCCTATAGTCTTCAAAGGGATCCGAAATATCTGTTGTCAGATTCCACTGAAATAACGCTAGCAAAGAGATCCACGAAATATACATGAAACGCTGTGAGATGAATTAACAGAACACTAAGCAGTTTCTCAGAAAGTTTCTTTCCAGATTTCATCTGAGGATATTTCCTTTTTCACCATGGCCCTCTAGGGGTTCCAAATATCACTTTGTCAATTCCACAACAACTGTCTTAGCGAAAGGCTTCTTGAGGGGAAAGCTGTAACTCTGTGACATGATTTCACAGAACACAAAGAAGTTTCTCAGAAAGCTTCTTTCTCTTTGTTATCGGAGGATATTTCCTTTGGCCCTATAATCTTCTAAGGGATCCGCAATATCTGTTCTCAGATTCCACAGAAATGAGGCTAGCAAAGAGATCCTCGAAATACAGATGTAACTCTGTGAGATGAATTAACAGAACACTAAGCAGTTTCTCAGAAAGCTTCTTTCCAGATTTCATCTAAGAACATTTCCTTTTTCACCACAGCCCTCTATGCACTTCCAAATATCACTTTGCCAATTCCACAAGAACTGTCTTAGCGAAAGGCTTCTTGAGGGGAAAGCTGTAACTCTGTGAGATGATTTCACAGAACACAAAGAAGTTTCTTAGAAAGCTTCTTTCTCTTTGTTATCGGATGATATTTCCTTTGGCCCTATAGTCTTCTAAGGGATCCGAAATATCTGTTCTCAGATTCCACAGAAATAAGGCTAGCAAAGAGATCCACGAAATACAGATGTAACTCTGTGAGGTGAATTAACAGAACACTAAGTAGTTTCTCAGAAAGCTTCTTTCAGATTTCATCTGTGAACATTTCCTTTTTCAACATAGCCCTCTATGGGCTTCCAAATATCACTTTGCCAATTCCACAACAACTGTCTTAGCCAAAGGCTTCTTGAGGGGATAGCTATAACTCTGTGAGATGATTTCACAGAACACAAAGAAGTTTCTCAGAAAGATTCTTTCTCTTTGTTATCGGAGGATATTACCTTTGGCCCTATATTCTTCTAAGGGATCCGAAATATCTGTTCACAGATTCCACAGAAATAAGGCTAGCAAAGAGATCCACGAAATACAGATGTAACTCTGTGAGATGAATTAACAGAACACTAAGCAGTTTCTCAGAAAGCTTCTTTCCAGATTTCATCTGAGGATATCTCCTTTTTCATCAAAGCCCTCTATGTGCTTCCAAATATCACTTCGCCAAATCCACAAGAACTGTCTTAGCGAAAGGTTTCTAGAGGGGAAAGCCGTAACTCTGTGAGATGATTTCACAGAACACAAAGAAGTTTCTCAGAAAGCTTCTTTCTCTTTGTTATCGGAGGATATTTCCTTTTGCCCTATAGTCTTCAAAGGGATCCGAAATATCTGTTCTCAGATTCCACAGAAATGAGACTAGCAAAGAGATCCTCGAAATACAGATGTAACTCTGTGAGATGAATTAAAAGAACACTAAGCAGTTTCTCAGAAAGCTTCTTTCCAGATTTCATCTGAGAACAGTTCCTTTTTCAGCATAGCCCTCTATGCACTTCCAAATATCACTTTGCCAATTCCACAAGAACTGTCTAAGCGAAAGGCTTCTTGAGGAGAAAGCTGTAACTCTGTGAGATGATTTCACAGAACACAAAGAAGTTTCTCAGAAAGCTTCTTTCTCTTTGTTATCGGAGTATATTTTCTTTGGCCCTAGAGTCTTCAAAGGGATCCAAAATATCTGTTCTCAGATTCCACAGAAATAAGGCTAGCAAAGAGATCCACAAAATACAGATGTAACTCTGTGAGGTGAATTAAAAGAACACTAAGCAGTTTCTCAGAAAGCTTCTTTCCAGATTTCTTCTGAGGATAATTCCTTTTTCACCGTAGCCCTCTATGCCCTTCCAAATATCACTTTGCCAATTCCACAAGAACTGTCTTAGCGAAAGGTGTCTTGAGGGGAAAGCTGTAACTCTGTGAGATGATTTCACAGAACACAAAGAAGTTTCTCAGAAAGCTTCTTTCTCTTTGTTATCGGAGGATGTTTCCTTTGGCCCTACATTCCTCTAAGGGATCCGAAATATCTGTTCAACGATTCCACAGAAATAAGGCTAGCAAAGAGATCCACGGAATATAGATGTAACTCTGTGAGATGAATTAACAGAACACTAAGCAGTTTCTCAGAAAGCTTCTTTCCAGATTTCATCTGAGGATATTTCCTTTTTCACCATAGCCCTCTATGTGCTTCCAAATATCACTTTGCCAATTCCACGAGAACTGTCTTAGCGAAAGGCTTCTTGAGGGGAAAGCTGTAACTCTGTGAGATGATTTCACAGAACATAAAGAAGTTTCTCAGAAAGCTTCTTTCTCTTTGTTATCGGAGGATATTTCCTTTGGCCCTATATTCTTCTAAGGGATCCGAAATATCTGTTCACAGATTCCACAGAAATAAGGCTAGCAAAGAGATCCACGAAATACAGATGTAACTCTGTGAGATGAATTAACAGAACACTAAGTAGTTTCTCAGAAAGCTTCTTTTCAGATTTCATCTGAGAACATTTCCTTTTTCACTATAGCCCTCTATGGACTTCCAAATATCACTTTGCCAATTCCACAAGAACTGTCTTAGCGAAAGGCTTCTTGAGGGGAAAGCTGTAACTCTGTGAGATGATTTCACAGAACACAAAGAAGTTTCTTAGAAAGCTTCTTTCTCTTTGTTATCGGAGGATATTTCCTTTGGCCCTATAGTCTTCTAAGGGATCCGAAATATCTGTTCTCAGATTCCACAGAAATAACGCTAGCAAAGAGATCCACGAAATACAGATGTAACTCTGTGAGGTGAATTAACAGAACACTAAGCAGTTTCTCAGAAAGCTTCTTTCCAGATTTCATCTGAGAACATTTCCTTTTTCAGCATAGACCTCTATGGGCTTCCAAATATCACTTTGCCAATTCCACAAAAACTGTCTTTGCGAAAGGCTTCTTGAGGGGATAGCTATAACTCTGTGAGATGATTTCACAGAACACAAAGAAGTTTCTAAGAAAGCTTCTTTCTCTTTGTTATCGGAGTATATTTCCTTTGGCCCTAGAGTCTTCAAAGGGATCCAAAATATCTGTTCTCAGATTCCACAGAAATAACGCTAGCAAAGAGATCCACGAAATACAGATGTAACTCTGTGAGATGAATTAACGGGACACTAAGCAGTTTCTCAGAAAGCTTCTTCCAGATTTCATCTGAGGATATTTCCTTTTTCACCATAGCCCTCTATGCGCTTCCAAATATCACTTTGCCAATTCCACAAGAACTGTCTTAGCGAAAGGCTTCTTGTGGGGAAAGCTGTAACTCTGTGAGATGATTTCACAGAACACAAAGAAGTTTCTTAGACAGCTTCTTTCTCTTTGTTATCGGAGGATATTTCCTTTGGCCCTATAGTCTTCGAAGGGATCCGAAATATCTGTTCTCAGATTCCACAGAAATAAGGCTAGCAAAGAGATCCACGAAATACAGATGTTACTCTGTGAGATGAATTAAGAGAACACTAAGCAGTTTCTCAGAAAGCTTGTTTCCAGATTTCATCAGAGAATATTTCCTTTTTCACCTTAGCCCTCTATGGGCTTCCAAACATCACTTTGCCAATTCCACAAGAACTGTCTTAGCGAAAGGCTTCTTGAGGGCAAAGCTGTAACTCTGTGAGATGATTTCACAGAACACAAAGAAGTTTCTCAGAAAGCTTCTTTCTCTTTGTTATCGGAGTATATTTCCTTTGGCCCTAGAGTCTTCAAAGGGATCCAAAATATCTGTTTTCAGATTTCACAGAAATAAGGCTAGCAGAGAGATCCACAAAATATAGATGTAACTCTGTGAGATGAATTAAAAGAACACTAAGCAGTTTCTCAGAAAGCTTCTTTCCAGATTTCATCTGAGGATAATTCCTTTTTATCCGTAGCCCTCTATGCCCTTCCAAATATCACTTTGCCAATTCCACAAGAACTGTCTTAGCGAAAGGCTTCTTGAGGGGAAAGCTGTAACTCTGTGAGATTATTTCACAGAACACAAGGGAGTTTCTCAGAAAGCTTCTTTCTCTTTTTTATCGGAGGATATTTCCTTTGGCCCTATAGTCTTCAAAGGGATCCGAAATATCTGTTCTCAGGTTCCACAGAAATAAGGCTAGCAAAGAGATCCACGAAATACAGATGTAACTCTGTGAGATGAATTAACAGAACACTAGGCAGTTTCTCAGAAAGCATCTTTCAAGATTTCATCTGAGGATATTTCCTTTTTCACCATAGCCCTCTATGGGCTTACAAATATCACTTTGCCAATTCCACAAGAACTGTCTTAGCGAAATTCTTCTTGAGGCGAAAGCTGTAACTCTGTGAGATGATTTCACAGAACACAAAGAAGTTTCTCAGAAAGCTTCTTTCTCTTTTTTATTGAAGGATATTTCCCTTGGCCCTATAGTCTTCTAAGATATCCGAAATATCTGTTCTCAGATTCCACAGACATAAGGCTAGCAAAGAGATCCACGAAATACTGATGTAACTCTCTGAGATGAATTAGTAGGACACTTAGCAGTTTCTCAGAAAGCTTCTTTCCAGATTTCATCTGAGGATATTTCCTTTTTCACCATAGCCCTCTATGGGCTGCCAAATATCACTTTGCCAATTCCACAACAACTGTCTTAGCGAAAGGCTTCTTGAGGGGAAAGCTGTAACTCTGTGAGATGATTTCACAGAACAAAAAGAGTTTCTCAGAAAGCATCTTTCTCTTTGTTATCGGAGGATATTTCCTTTGGCCCAATAGTCTTCAAAGGGATCCGAAATATCTATTCTCAAATTCCACAGAAATAAGGCTAGCAAAGAAATCCACGAAATACAGATGTAACTCTGTGAGATGAATTAACAGAACACTAAGCAGTTTCTCAGAAAGCTTCTTTCCATATTTCATCTTAGGATATTTCCTTTTTCACAACAGCCCTCTATGGGCTTCAAAATATCAATTTGCCAATTCCACCAGAACTGTCTTAACGACAGGCTTCTTCTGGGTAAAGCTGTAACTCTGTGAGATGATTTCACAGAAAACAAAGGAGTTTCTCAGGAAACTTCTTTCTCTTTGTTATCGGAGGATATTTCCTTTGGCCCTATAGTCTTCAAAGGGATCCGAAATATCTGTTGTCAGATTCCACTGAAATAACGCTAGCAAAGAGATCCACGAAATATACATGAAACGCTGTGAGATGAATTAACAGAACACTAAGCAGTTTCTCAGAAAGTTTCTTTCCAGATTTCATCTGAGGATATTTCCTTTTTCACCATGGCCCTCTAGGGGTTCCAAATATCACTTTGTCAATTCCACAACAACTGTCTTAGCGAAAGGCTTCTTGAGCGGAAAGCTGTAACTCTGTGACATGATTTCACAGAACACAAAGAAGTTTCTCAGAAAGCTTCTTTCTCTTTGTTATCGGAGGATATTAACTTTGGCCCTATATTTTTCAAAGGGAAACGAAATATCTGTTCTCAGATTCCACAATAATAAGACTAGCAAAGAGATCCACGAAATACAGATGTAACTCTGTGAGATGAATTAACAGAACACTAAGTAGTTTCTCAGAAAGATTCTTTCCAGATTTCATCTGAGGATATTTCCTTTTTCTCCATACCCCTCTATGCGCTTCCAAATATCACTTTGCCAATTCCGCAAGAACTGTCTTACCGAAAGGCTTCTTGAGGGGAAAGGCGTAACTCTGTGAGATGATTTCACAGAACACAAAGAAGTTTCTCAGAAAGCTTCTTTCTCTTTGTTATCGGAGGATATTTCCTTTGGCCCTATAATCTTCTAAGGGATCCGCAATATCTGTTCTCAGATTCCACAGAAATGAGGCTAGCAAAGAGATCCTCGAAATACAGATGTAACTCTGTGAGATGAATTAACAGAACACTAAGCAGTTTCTCAGAAAGCTTCTTTCCAGATTTCATCTAAGAACATTTCCTTTTTCACCACAGCCCTCTATGCACTTCCAAATATCACTTTGCCAATTCCACAAGAACTGTCTTAGCGAAAGGCTTCTTGAGGGGAAAGCTGTAACTCTGTGAGATGATTTCACAGAACACAAAGAAGTTTCTTAGAAAGCTTCTTTCTCTTTGTTATCGGATGATATTTCCTTTGGCCCTATAGTCTTCTAAGGGATCCGAAATATCTGTTCTCAGATTCCACAGAAATAAGGCTAGCAAAGAGATCCACGAAATACAGATGTAACTCTGTGAGGTGAATTAACAGAACACTAAGTAGTTTCTCAGAAAGCTTCTTTCAGATTTCATCTGTGAACATTTCCTTTTTCAACATAGCCCTCTATGGGCTTCCAAATATCACTTTGCCAATTCCACAACAACTGTCTTAGCCAAAGGCTTCTTGAGGGGATAGCTATAACTCTGTGAGATGATTTCACAGAACACAAAGAAGTTTCTCAGAAAGATTCTTTCTCTTTGTTATCGGAGGATATTACCTTTGGCCCTATATTCTTCTAAGGGATCCGAAATATCTGTTCACAGATTCCACAGAAATAAGGCTTGCAAAGAGATCCACGAAATACAGATGTAACTCTGTGAGATGAATTAACAGAACACTAAGCAGTTTCTCAGAAAGCTTCTTTCCAGATTTCGTCTGAGGATATCTCCTTTTTCATCATAGCCCTCTATGTGCTTCCAAATATCACTTCGCCAAATCCACAAGAACTGTCTTAGCGAAAGGTTTCTAGAGGGGAAAGCCGTAACTCTGTGAGATGATTTCACAGAACACAAAGAAGTTTCTCAGAAAGCTTCTTTCTCTTTGTTATCGGAGGATATTTCCTTTTGCCCTATAGTCTTCAAAGGGATCCGAAATATCTGTTCTCAGATTCCACAGAAATGAGACTAGCAAAGAGATCCTCGAAATACAGATGTAACTCTGTGAGATGAATTAAAAGAACACTAAGCAGTTTCTCAGAAAGCTTCTTTCCAGATTTCATCTGAGAACAGTTCCTTTTTCAGCATAGCCCTCTATGCACTTCCAAATATCACTTTGCCAATTCCACAAGAACTGTCTAAGCGAAAGGCTTCTTGAGGAGAAAGCTGTAACTCTGTGAAATGATTTCACAGAACACAAAGAAGTTTCTCAGAAAGCTTCTTTCTCTTTGTTATCGGAGTATATTTTCTTTGGCCCTAGAGTCTTCAAAGGGATCCAAAATATCTGTTCTCAGATTCCACAGAAATAAGGCTAGCAAAGAGATCCACAAAATACAGATGTAACTCTGTGAGGTGAATTAAAAGAACACTAAGCAGTTTCTCAGAAAGCTTCTTTCCAGATTTCTTCTGAGGATAATTCCTTTTTCACCGTAGCCCTCTATGCCCTTCCAAATATCACTTTGCCAATTCCACAAGAAATGTCTTAGCGAAAGGTGTCTTGAGGGGAAAGCTGTAACTCTGTGAGATGATTTCACAGAACACAAAGAAGTTTCTCAGAAAGCTTCTTTCTCTTTGTTATCGGAGGATGTTTCCTTTGGCCCTACATTCCTCTAAGGGATCCGAAATATCTGTTCAACGATTCCACAGAAATAAGGCTAGCAAAGAGATCCACGGAATATAGATGTAACTCTGTGAGATGAATTAACAGAACACTAAGCAGTTTCTCAGAAAGCTTCTTTCCAGATTTCATCTGAGGATATTTCCTTTTTCACCATAGCCCTCTATGTGCTTCCAAATATCACTTTGCCAATTCCACGAGAACTGTCTTAGCGAAAGGCTTCTTGAGGGGAAAGCTGTAACTCTGTGAGATGATTTCACAGAACATAAAGAAGTTTCTCAGAAAGCTTCTTTCTCTTTGTTATCGGAGGATATTTCCTTTGGCCCTATATTCTTCTAAGGGATCCGAAATATCTGTTCACAGATTCCACAGAAATAAGGCTAGCAAAGAGATCCACGAAATACAGATGTAACTCTGTGAGATGAATTAACAGAACACTAAGTAGTTTCTCAGAAAGCTTCTTTTCAGATTTCATCTGAGAACATTTCCTTTTTCACTATAGCCCTCTATGGACTTCCAAATATCACTTTGCCAATTCCACAAGAACTGTCTTAGCGAAAGGCTTCTTGAGGGGAAAGCTGTAACTCTGTGAGATGATTTCACAGAACACAAAGAAGTTTCTTAGAAAGCTTCTTTCTCTTTGTTATCGGAGGATATTTCCTTTGGCCCTATAGTCTTCTAAGGGATCCGAAATATCTGTTCTCAGATTCCACAGAAATAACGCTAGCAAAGAGATCCACGAAATACAGATGTAACTCTGTGAGGTGAATTAACAGAACACTAAGCAGTTTCTCAGAAACCTTCTTTCCAGATTTCATCAGAGAACATTTCCTTTTTCAGCATAGACCTCTATGGGCTTCCAAATATCACTTTGCCAATTCCACAAAAACTGTCTTTGCGAAAGGCTTCTTGAGGGGATAGCTATAACTCTGTGAGATGATTTCACAGAACACAAAGAAGTTTCTAAGAAAGCTTCTTTCTCTTTGTTATCGGAGTATATTTCCTTTGGCCCTAGAGTCTTCAAAGGGATCCAAAATATCTGTTCTCAGATTCCACAGAAATAACGCTAGCAAAGAGATCCACGAAATACAGATGTAACTCTGTGAGATGAATTAACGGGACACTAAGCAGTTTCTCAGAAAGCTTCTTCCAGATTTCATCTGAGGATATTTCCTTTTTCACCATAGCCCTCTATGCGCTTCCAAATATCACTTTGCCAATTCCACAACAACTGTCTTAGCGAAAGGCTTCTTGTGGGGAAAGCTGTAACTCTGTGAGATGATTTCACAGAACACAAAGAAGTTTCTTAGACAGCTTCTTTCTCTTTGTTATCGGAGGATATTTCCTTTGGCCCTATAGTCTTCGAAGGGATCCGAAATATCTGTTCTCAGATTCCACAGAAATAAGGCTAGCAAAGAGATCCACGAAATACAGATGTTACTCTGTGAGATGAATTAAGAGAACACTAAGCAGTTTCTCAGAAAGCTTGTTTCCAGATTTCATCAGAGAATATTTCCTTTTTCACCTTAGCCCTCTATGGGCTTCCAAACATCACTTTGCCAATTCCACAAGAACTGTCTTAGCGAAAGGCTTCTTGAGGGCAAAGCTGTAACTCTGTGAGATGATTTCACAGAACACAAAGAAGTTTCTCAGAAAGCTTCTTTCTCTTTGTTATCGGAGTATATTTCCTTTGGCCCTAGAGTCTTCAAAGGGATCCAAAATATCTGTTTTCAGATTTCACAGAAATAAGGCTAGCAGAGAGATCCACAAAATATAGATGTAACTCTGTGAGATGAATTAAAAGAACACTAAGCAGTTTCTCAGAAAGCTTCTTTCCAGATTTCATCTGAGGATAATTCCTTTTTATCCGTAGCCCTCTATGCCCTTCCAAATATCACTTTGCCAATTCCACAAGAACTGTCTTAGCGAAAGGCTTCTTGAGGGGAAAGCTGTAACTCTGTGAGATTATTTCACAGAACACAAGGGAGTTTCTCAGAAAGCTTCTTTCTCTTTTTTATCGGAGGATATTTCCTTTGGCCCTATAGTCTTCAAAGGGATCCGAAATATCTGTTCTCAGGTTCCACAGAAATAAGGCTAGCAAAGAGATCCACGAAATACAGATGTAACTCTGTGAGATGAATTAACAGAACACTAGGCAGTTTCTCAGAAAGCATCTTTCAAGATTTCATCTGAGGATATTTCCTTTTTCACCATAGCCCTCTATGGGCTTACAAATATCACTTTGCCAATTCCACAAGAACTGTCTTAGCGAAATTCTTCTTGAGGCGAAAGCTGTAACTCTGTGAGATGATTTCACAGAACACAAAGAAGTTTCTCAGAAAGCTTCTTTCTCTTTTTTATTGGAGGATATTTCCCTTGGCCCTATAGTCTTCTAAGATATCCGAAATATCTGTTCTCAGATTCCACAGACATAAGGCTAGCAAAGAGATCCACGAAATACTGATGTAACTCTCTGAGATGAATTAGTAGGACACTTAGCAGTTTCTCAGAAAGCTTCTTTCCAGATTTCATCTGAGGATATTTCCTTTTTCACCATAGCCCTCTATGGGCTGCCAAATATCACTTTGCCAATTCCACAACAACTGTCTTAGCGAAAGGCTTCTTGAAGGGAAAGCTGTAACTCTGTGAGATGATTTCACAGAACAAAAAGAGTTTCTCAGAAAGCATCTTTCTCTTTGTTATCGGAGGATATTTCCTTTGGCCCAATAGTCTTCAAAGGGATCCGAAATATCTGTTCTCAAATTCCACAGAAATAAGGCTAGCAAAGAAATCCACGAAATACAGATGTAACTCTGTGAGATGAATTAACAGAACACTAAGCAGTTTCTCAGAAAGCTTCTTTCCATATTTCATCTTAGGATATTTCCTTTTTCACAACAGCCCTCTATGGGCTTCAAAATATCAATTTGCCAATTCCACCAGAACTGTCTTAACGACAGGCTTCTTCTGGGTAAAGCTGTAACTCTGTGAGATGATTTCACAGAAAACAAAGGAGTTTCTCAGGAAACTTCTTTCTCTGTGTTATCGGAGGATATTTCCTTTGGCCCTATAGTCTTCAAAGGGATCCGAAATATCTGTTGTCAGATTCCACTGAAATAACGCTAGCAAAGAGATCCACGAAATATACATGAAACGCTGTGAGATGAATTAACAGAACACTAAGCAGTTTCTCAGAAAGTTTCTTTCCAGATTTCATCTGAGGATATTTCCTTTTTCACCATGGCCCTCTAGGGGTTCCAAATATCACTTTGTCAATTCCACAACAACTGTCTTAGCGAAAGGCTTCTTGAGGGGAAAGCTGTAACTCTGTGACATGATTTCACAGAACACAAAGAAGTTTCTCAGAAAGCTTCTTTCTCTTTGTTATCGGAGGATATTAACTTTGGCCCTATATTTTTCAAAGGGAAACGAAATATCTGTTCTCAGATTCCACAATAATAAGACTAGCAAAGAGATCCACGAAATACAGATGTAACTCTGTGAGATGAATTAACAGAACACTAAGTAGTTTCTCAGAAAGATTCTTTCCAGATTTCATCTGAGGATATTTCCTTTTTCTCCATACCCCTCTATGCGCTTCCAAATATCACTTTGCCAATTCCGCAAGAACTGTCTTACCGAAAGGCTTCTTGAGGGGAAAGGCGTAACTCTGTGAGATGATTTCACAGAACACAAAGAAGTTTCTCAGAAAGCTTCTTTCTCTTTGTTATCGGAGGATATTTCCTTTGGCCCTATAATCTTCTAAGGGATCCGCAATATCTGTTCTCAGATTCCACAGAAATGAGACTAGCAAAGAGATCCTCGAAATACAGATGTAACTCTGTGAGATGAATTAACAGAACACTAAGCAGTTTCTCAGAAAACTTCTTTCCAGATTTCATCTGAGAACATTTCCTTTTTCACCATAGCCCTCTATGCACTTCCAAATATCACTTTGCCAATTCCACAAGAACTGTCTTAGCGAAAGGCTTCTTGAGGGGAAAGCTGTAACTCTGTGAGATGATTTCACAGAACACAAAGAAGTTTCTTAGAAAGCTTCTTTCTCTTTGTTATTGGAGGATATTTCCTTTGGCCCTATAGTCTTCTAAGGGATCCGAAATATCTGTTCTCAGATTCCACGGAAATAACGCTAGCAAAGAGATCCACGAAATACAGATGTAACTCTGTGAGGTGAATTAAGAGAACACTAAGCAGTTTCTCAGAAAGCTTCTTTCCAGATTTCATCTGAGAACATTTCCTTTTTCAGCATAGCCCTCTATGGGCTTTCAAATATCACTTTGCCAATTCCACAACAACTGTCTTAGCGAAAGGCTTCTTGAGGGGATAGCTATAACTCTGTGAGATGATTTCACAGAACACAAAGAAGTTTCTAAGAAAGCTTCTTTCTCTTTGTTATCGGAGTATATTTCCTTTGGCCCTAGAGTCTTCAAAGGGATCCAAAATATCTGTTCTCAGATTCCACAGAAATAACGCTAGCAAAGAGATCCAAGAAATACAGATGTAACTCTGTGAGATGAATTAACGGAACACTAAGCAGTTTCTCAGAAAGCTTCTTCCAGATTTCATCTGAGGATGGTTCCTTTTTCAACATAGCCCTCTATGCGCTTCCAAATATCACTTTGCCAATTCCACAAGAACTGTCTTAGCGAAAGGCTTCTTGAGGGGAAAGCTGTAACTCTGTGAGATGATTTCACAGAACACAAAGAAGTTTCTTAGACAGCTTCTTTCTCTTTGTTATCGGAGGATATTTCCTTTGGCCCTATAGTCTTCGAAGGGATCCGAAATATCTGTTCTCAGATTCCACAGAAATAAGGCTAGCAAAGAGATCCACGAAATACAGATGTTACTCTGTGAGATGAATTAAGAGAACACTAAGCAGTTTCTCAGAAAGCTTCTTTCCAGATTTCATCAGAGAATATTTCCTTTTTCACCTTAGCCCTCTATGGGCTTCCAAACATCACTTTTCCAATTCCACAAGAACTGTCTTAGCGAAAGGCTTCTTGAGGGCAAAGCTGTAACTCTGTGAGATGATTTCACAAAACACAAAGAAGTTTCTCAGAAAGCTTCTTTCTCTTTGTTATCGGAGTATATTTCCTTTGGCCCTAGAGTCTTCAAAGGGATCCAAAATATCTGTTTTCAGATTTCACAGAAATAAGGCTAGCAGAGAGATCCACAAAATATAGATGTAACTCTGTGAGATGAATTAAAAGAACACTAAGCAGTTTCTCAGAAAGCTTCTTTCCAGATTTCATCTGAGGATAATTCCTTTTTAACCGTAGCCCTCTATGCCCTTCCAAATATCACTTTGCCAATTCCACAAGAACTGTCTTAGCGAAAGGCTTCTTGAGGGGAAAGCTGTAACTCTGTGAGATTATTTCACAGAACACAAGGGAGTTTCTCAGAAAGCTTCTTTCTCTTTTTTATCGGAGGATATTTCCTTTGGCCCTATAGTCTTCGAAGGGATCCGAAATATCTGTTCTCAGGTTCCACAGAAATAACGCTAGCAAAGAGATCCACGAAATACAGATGTAACTCTGTGAGATGAATTAACAGAACACTAGGCAGTTTCTCAGAAAGCATCTTTCAAGATTTCATCTGAGGATATTTCCTTTTTCACCATAGCCCTCTATGGGCTTACAAATATCACTTTGCCAATTCCACAAGAACTGTCTTAGCGAAATTCTTCTTGAGGCGAAAGCTGTAACTCTGTGAGATGATTTCACAGAACACAAAGAAGTTTCTCAGAAAGCTTCTTTCTCTTTTTTATTGGAGGATATTTCCCTTGGCCCTATAGTCTTCTAAGATATCCGAAATATCTGTTCTCAGATTCCACAGACATAAGGCTAGCAAAGAGATCCACGAAATACTGATGTAACTCTCTGAGATGAATTAGTAGGACACTTAGCAGTTTCTCAGAAAGCTTCTTTCCAGATTTCATCTGAGGATATTTCCTTTTTCACCATAGCCCTCTATGGGCTGCCAAATATCACTTTGCCAATTCCACAACAACTGTCTTAGCGAAAGGCTTCTTGAGGGGAAAGCTGTAACTCTGTGAGATGATTTCACAGAACAAAAAGAGTTTCTCAGAAAGCATCTTTCTCTTTGTTATCGGAGGATATTTCCTTTGGCCCAATAGTCTTCAAAGGGATCCGAAATATCTATTCTCAAATTCCACAGAAATAAGGCTAGCAAAGAAATCCACGAAATACAGATGTAACTCTGTGAGATGAATTAACAGAACACTAAGCAGTTTCTCAGAAAGCTTCTTTCCATATTTCATCTTAGGATATTTCCTTTTTCACAACAGCCCTCTATGGGCTTCAAAATATCAATTTGCCAATTCCACCAGAACTGTCTTAACGACAGGCTTCTTCTGGGTAAAGCTATAACTCTGTGAGATGATTTCACAGAAAACAAAGGAGTTTCTCAGGAAACTTCTTTCTCTTTGTTATCGGAGGATATTTCCTTTGGCCCTATAGTCTTCAAAGGGATCCGAAATATCTGTTGTCAGATTCCACTGAAATAACGCTGGCAAAGAGATCCACGAAATATACATGAAACGCTGTGAGATGAATTAACAGAACACTAAGCAGTTTCTCAGAAAGTTTCTTTCCAGATTTCATCTGAGGATATTTCCTTTTTCACCATGGCCCTCTAGGGGTTCCAAATATCACTTTGTCAATTCCACAACAACTGTCTTAGCGAAAGGCTTCTTGAGGGGAAAGCTGTAACTCTGTGACATGATTTCACAGAACACAAAGAAGTTTCTCAGAAAGCTTCTTTCTCTTTGTTATCGGAGGATATTAACTTTGGCCCTATATTTTTCAAAGGGAAACGAAATATCTGTTCTCAGATTCCACAATAATAAGACTAGCAAAGAGATCCACGAAATACAGATGTAACTCTGTGAGATGAATTAACAGAACACTAAGTAGTTTCTCAGAAAGATTCTTTCCAGATTTCATCTGAGGATATTTCCTTTTTCTCCATACCCCTCTATGCGCTTCCAAATATCACTTTGCCAATTCCGCAAGAACTGTCTTACCGAAAGGCTTCTTGAGGGGAAAGGCGTAACTCTGTGAGATGATTTCACAGAACACAAAGAAGTTTCTCAGAAAGCTTCTTTCTCTTTGTTATCGGAGGATATTTCCTTTGGCCCTATAATCTTCTAAGGGATCCGCAATATCTGTTCTCAGATTCCACAGAAATGAGGCTAGCAAAGAGATCCTCGAAATACAGATGTAACTCTGTGAGATGAATTAACAGAACACTAAGCAGTTTCTCAGAAAGCTTCTTTCCAGATTTCATCTAAGAACATTTCCTTTTTCACCACAGCCCTCTATGCACTTCCAAATATCACTTTGCCAATTCCACAAGAACTGTCTTAGCGAAAGGCTTCTTGAGGGGAAAGCTGTAACTCTGTGAGATGATTTCACAGAACACAAAGAAGTTTCTTAGAAAGCTTCTTTCTCTTTGTTATCGGATGATATTTCCTTTGGCCCTATAGTCTTCTAAGGGATCCGAAATATCTGTTCTCAGATTCCACAGAAATAAGGCTAGCAAAGAGATCCACGAAATACAGATGTAACTCTGTGAGGTGAATTAACAGAACACTAAGTAGTTTCTCAGAAAGCTTCTTTCAGATTTCATCTGTGAACATTTCCTTTTTCAACATAGCCCTCTATGGGCTTCCAAATATCACTTTGCCAATTCCACAACAACTGTCTTAGCCAAAGGCTTCTTGAGGGGATAGCTATAACTCTGTGAGATGATTTCACAGAACACAAAGAAGTTTCTCAGAAAGCTTCTTTCTCTTTTTTATCGGAGGATATTTCCTTTGGCCCTATAGTCTTCAAAGGGATCCGAAATATCTGTTCTCAGGTTCCACAGAAATAACGCTAGCAAAGAGATCCACGAAATACAGATGTAACTCTGTGAGATGAATTAACAGAACACTAGGCAGTTTCTCAGAAAGCATCTTTCAAGATTTCATCTGAGGATATTTCCTTTTTCACCATAGCCCTCTATGGGCTTACAAATATCACTTTGCCAATTCCACAAGAACTGTCTTAGCGAAATTCTTCTTGAGGCGAAAGCTGTAACTCTGTGAGATGATTTCACAGAACACAAAGAAGTTTCTCAGAAAGCTTCTTTCTCTTTTTTATTGGAGGATATTTCCCTTGGCCCTATAGTCTTCTAAGATATCCGAAATATCTGTTCTCAGATTCCACAGACATAAGGCTAGCAAAGAGATCCACGAAATACTGATGTAACTCTCTGAGATGAATTAGTAGGACACTTAGCAGTTTCTCAGAAAGCTTCTTTCCAGATTTCATCTGAGGATATTTCCTTTTTCACCATAGCCCTCTATGGGCTGCCAAATATCACTTTGCCAATTCCACAACAACTGTCTTAGCGAAAGGCTTCTTGAGGGGAAAGCTGTAACTCTGTGAGATGATTTCACAGAACAAAAAGAGTTTCTCAGAAAGCATCTTTCTCTTTGTTATCGGAGGATATTTCCTTTGGCCCAATAGTCTTCAAAGGGATCCGAAATATCTATTCTCAAATTCCACAGAAATAAGGCTAGCAAAGAAATCCACGAAATACAGATGTAACTCTGTGAGATGAATTAACAGAACACTAAGCAGTTTCTCAGAAAGCTTCTTTCCATATTTCATCTTAGGATATTTCCTTTTTCACAACAGCCCTCTATGGGCTTCAAAATATCAATTTGCCAATTCCACCAGAACTGTCTTAACGACAGGCTTCTTCTGGGTAAAGCTGTAACTCTGTGAGATGATTTCACAGAAAACAAAGGAGTTTCTCAGGAAACTTCTTTCTCTTTTTTATCGGAGGATATTTCCTTTGGCCCTATAGTCTTCAAAGGGATCCGAAATATCTGTTGTCAGATTCCACTGAAATAACGCTAGCAAAGAGATCCACGAAATATACATGAAACGCTGTGAGATGAATTAACAGAACACTAAGCAGTTTCTCAGAAAGTTTCTTTCCAGATTTCATCTGAGGATATTTCCTTTTTCACCATGGCCCTCTAGGGGTTCCAAATATCACTTTGTCAATTCCACAACAACTGTCTTAGCGAAAGGCTTCTTGAGGGGAGAGCTGTAACTCTGTGACATGATTTCACAGAACACAAAGAAGTTTCTCAGAAAGCTTCTTTCTCTTTGTTATCGGAGGATATTAACTTTGGCCCTATATTTTTCAAAGGGAAACGAAATATCTGTTCTCAGATTCCACAATAATAAGACTAGCAAAGAGATCCACGAAATACAGATGTAACTCTGTGAGATGAATTAACAGAACACTAAGTAGTTTCTCAGAAAGATTCTTTCCAGATTTCATCTGAGGATATTTCCTTTTTCTCCATACCCCTCTATCCGCTTCCAAATATCACTTTGCCAATTCCGCAAGAACTGTCTTACCGAAAGGCTTCTTGAGGGGAAAGGCGTAACTCTGTGAGATGATTTCACAGAACACAAAGAAGTTTCTCAGAAAGCTTCTTTCTCTTTGTTATCGGAGGATATTTCCTTTGGCCCTATAATCTTCTAAGGGATCCGCAATATCTGTTCTCAGATTCCACAGAAATGAGGCTAGCAAAGAGATCCTCGAAATACAGATGTAACTCTGTGAGATGAATTAACAGAACACTAAGCAGTTTCTCAGAAAGCTTCTTTCCAGATTTCATCTAAGAACATTTCCTTTTTCACCACAGCCCTCTATGCACTTCCAAATATCACTTTGCCAATTCCACAAGAACTGTCTTAGCGAAAGGCTTCTTGAGGGGAAAGCTGTAACTCTGTGAGATGATTTCACAGAACACAAAGAAGTTTCTTAGAAAGCTTCTTTCTCTTTGTTATCGGATGATATTTCCTTTGGCCCTATAGTCTTCTAAGGGATCCGAAATATCTGTTCTCAGATTCCACAGAAATAAGGCTAGCAAAGAGATCCACGAAATACAGATGTAACTCTGTGAGGTGAATTAACAGAACACTAAGTAGTTTCTCAGAAAGCTTCTTTCAGATTTCATCTGTGAACATTTCCTTTTTCAACATAGCCCTCTATGGGCTTCCAAATATCACTTTGCCAATTCCACAACAACTGTCTTAGCCAAAGGCTTCTTGAGGGGATAGCTATAACTCTGTGAGATGATTTCACAGAACACAAAGAAGTTTCTCAGAAAGATTCTTTCTCTTTGTTATCGGAGGATATTACCTTTGGCCCTATATTCTTCTAAGGGATCCGAAATATCTGTTCACAGATTCCACAGAAATAAGGCTAGCAAAGAGATCCACGAAATACAGATGTAACTCTGTGAGATGAATTAACAGAACACTAAGCAGTTTCTCAGAAAGCTTCTTTCCAGATTTCATCTGAGGATATCTCCTTTTTCATCATAGCCCTCTATGTGCTTCCAAATATCACTTCGCCAAATCCACAAGAACTGTCTTAGCGAAAGGTTTCTAGAGGGGAAAGCCGTAACTCTGTGAGATGATTTCACAGAACACAAAGAAGATTCTCAGAAAGCTTCTTTCTCTTTGTTATCGGAGGATATTTCCTTTTGCCCTATAGTCTTCAAAGGGATCCGAAATATCTGTTCTCAGATTCCACAGAAATGAGACTAGCAAAGAGATCCTCGAAATACAGATGTAACTCTGTGAGATGAATTAAAAGAACACTAAGCAGTTTCTCAGAAAGCTTCTTTCCAGATTTCATCTGAGAACAGTTCCTTTTTCACCATAGCCCTCTATGTGCTTCCAAATATCACTTTGCCAATTCCACGAGAACTGTCTTAGCGAAAGGCTTCTTGAGGGGAAAGCTGTAACTCTGTGAGATGATTTCACAGAACATAAAGAAGTTTCTCAGAAAGCTTCTTTCTCTTTGTTATCGGAGGATATTTCCTTTGGCCCTATATTCTTCTAAGGGATCCGAAATATCTGTTCACAGATTCCACAGAAATAAGGCTAGCAAAGAGATCCACGAAATACAGATGTAACTCTGTGAGATGAATTAACAGAACACTAAGTAGTTTCTCAGAAAGCTTCTTTTCAGATTTCATCTGAGAACATTTCCTTTTTCACTATAGCCCTCTATGGACTTCCAAATATCACTTTGCCAATTCCGCAAGAACTGTCTTACCGAAAGGCTTCTTGAGGGGAAAGGCGTAACTCTGTGAGATGATTTCACAGAACACAAAGAAGTTTCTCAGAAAGCTTCTTTCTCTTTGTTATCGGAGGATATTTCCTTTGGCCCTATAATCTTCTAAGGGATCCGCAATATCTGTTCTCAGATTCCACAGAAATGAGACTAGCAAAGAGATCCTCGAAATACAGATGTAACTCTGTGAGATGAATTAACAGAACACTAAGCAGTTTCTCAGAAAACTTCTTTCCAGATTTCATCTGAGGATATTTCCTTTTTCACCATAGCCCTCTATGCACTTCCAAATATCACTTTGCCAATTCCACAAGAACTGTCTTAGCGAAAGGCTTCTTGAGGGGAAAGCTGTAACTCTGTGAGATGATTTCACAGAACACAAAGAAGTTTCTTAGAAAGCTTCTTTCTCTTTGTTATTGGAGGATATTTCCTTTGGCCCTATAGTCTTCTAAGGGATCCGAAATATCTGTTCTCAGATTCCACGGAAATAACGCTAGCAAAGAGATCCACGAAATACAGATGTAACTCTGTGAGGTGAATTAAGAGAACACTAAGCAGTTTCTCAGAAAGCTTCTTTCCAGATTTCATCTGAGAACATTTCCTTTTTCAGCATAGCCCACTAAGGGCTTTCAAATATCACTTTGCCAATTCCACAACAACTGTCTTAGCGAAAGGCTTCTTGAGGGGATAGCTATAACTCTGTGAGATGATTTCACAGAACACAAAGAAGTTTCTAAGAAAGCTTCTTTCTCTTTGTTATCGGAGTATATTTCCTTTGGCCCTAGAGTCTTCAAAGGGATCCAAAATATCTGTTCTCAGATTCCACAGAAATAACGCTAGCAAAGAGATCCAAGAAATACAGATGTAACTCTGTGAGATGAATTAACGGAACACTAAGCAGTTTCTCAGAAAGCTTCTTCCAGATTTCATCTGAGGATGGTTCCTTTTTCAACATAGCCCTCTATGCGCTTCCAAATATCACTTTGCCAATTCCACAAGAACTGTCTTAGCGAAAGGCTTCTTGAGGGGAAAGCTGTAACTCTGTGAGATGATTTCACAGAACACAAAGAAGTTTCTTAGACAGCTTCTTTCTCTTTGTTATCGGAGGATATTTCCTTTGGCCCTATAGTCTTCGAAGGGATCCGAAATATCTGTTCTCAGATTCCACAGAAATAAGGCTAGCAAAGAGATCCACGAAATACAGATGTTACTCTGTGAGATGAATTAAGAGAACACTAAGCAGTTTCTCAGAAAGCTTCTTTCCAGATTTCATCAGAGAATATTTCCTTTTTCACCTTAGCCCTCTTTGGGCTTCCAAACATCACTTTGCCAATTCCACAAGAACTGTCTTAGCGAAAGGCTTCTTGAGGGCAAAGCTGTAACTCTGTGAGATGATTTCACAGAACACAAAGAAGTTTCTCAGAAAGCTTCTTTCTCTTTGTTATCGGAGTATATTTCCTTTGGCCCTAGAGTCTTCAAAGGGATCCAAAATATCTGTTTTCAGATTTCACAGAAATAAGGCTAGCAGAGAGATCCACAAAATATAGATGTAACTCTGTGAGATGAATTAAAAGAACACTAAGCAGTTTCTCAGAAAGCTTCTTTCCAGATTTCATCTGAGGATAATTCCTTTTTAACCGTAGACCTCTATGCCCTTCCAAATATCACTTTGCCAATTCCACAAGAACTGTCTTAGCGAAAGGCTTCTTGAGGGGAAAGCTGTAACTCTGTGAGATTATTTCACAGAACACAAGGGAGTTTCTCAGAAAGCTTCTTTCTCTTTTTTATCGGAGGATATTTCCTTTGGCCCTATAGTCTTCAAAGGGATCCGAAATATCTGTTCTCAGGTTCCACAGAAATAACGCTAGCAAAGAGATCCACGAAATACAGATGTAACTCTGTGAGATGAATTAACAGAACACTAGGCAGTTTCTCAGAAAGCATCTTTCAAGATTTCATCTGAGGATATTTCCTTTTTCACCATAGCCCTCTATGGGCTTACAAATATCACTTTGCCAATTCCACAAGAACTGTCTTAGCGAAATTCTTCTTGAGGCGAAAGCTGTAACTCTGTGAGATGATTTCACAGAACACAAAGAAGTTTCTCAGAAAGCTTCTTTCTCTTTTTTATTGGAGGATATTTCCCTTGGCCCTATAGTCTTCTAAGATATCCGAAATATCTGTTCTCAGATTCCACAGAAATAAGGCTAGCAAAGAGATCCACGAAATACAGATGTAACTCTGTGAGGTGAATTAACAGAACACTAAGTAGTTTCTCAGAAAGCTTCTTTCAGATTTCATCTGTGAACATTTCCTTTTTCAACATAGCCCTCTATGGGCTTCCAAATATCACTTTGCCAATTCCACAACAACTGTCTTAGCCAAAGGCTTCTTGAGGGGATAGCTATAACTCTGTGAGATGATTTCACAGAACACAAAGAAGTTTCTCAGAAAGATTCTTTCTCTTTGTTATCGGAGGATATTACCTTTGGCCCTATATTCTTCTAAGGGATCCGAAATATCTGTTCACAGATTCCACAGAAATAAGGCTAGCAAAGAGATCCACGAAATACAGATGTAACTCTGTGAGATGAATTAACAGAACACTAAGCAGTTTCTCAGAAAGCTTCTTTCCAGATTTCATCTGAGGATATCTCCTTTTTCATCATAGCCCTCTATGTGCTTCCAAATATCACTTCGCCAAATCCACAAGAACTGTCTTAGCGAAAGGTTTCTAGAGGGGAAAGCCGTAACTCTGTGAGATGATTTCACAGAACACAAAGAAGTTTCTCAGAAAGCTTCTTTCTCTTTGTTATCGGAGGATATTTCCTTTTGCCCTATAGTCTTCAAAGGGATCCGAAATATCTGTTCTCAGATTCCACAGAAATGAGACTAGCAAAGAGATCCTCGAAATACAGATGTAACTCTGTGAGATGAATTAAAGGAACACTAAGCAGTTTCTCAGAAAGCTTCTTTCCAGATTTCATCTGAGAACAGTTCCTTTTTCAGCATAGCCCTCTATGCACTTCCAAATATCACTTTGCCAATTCCACAAGAACTGTCTAAGCGAAAGGCTTCTTGAGGAGAAAGCTGTAACTCTGTGAGATGATTTCACAGAACACAAAGAAGTTTCTCAGAAAGCTTCTTTCTCTTTGTTATCGGAGTATATTTTCTTTGGCTCTAGAGTCTTCAAAGGGATCCAAAATATCTGTTCTCAGATTCCACAGAAATAAGGCTAGCAAAGAGATCCACAAAATACAGATGTAACTCTGTGAGGTGAATTAAAAGAACACTAAGCAGTTTCTCAGAAAGCTTCTTTCCAGATTTCTTCTGAGGATAATTCCTTTTTCACCGTAGCCCTCTATGCCCTTCCAAATATCACTTTGCCAATTCCACAAGAACTGTCTTAGCGAAAGGTGTCTTGAGGGGAAAGCTGTAACTCTGTGAGATGATTTCACAGAACACAAAGAAGTTTCTCAGAAAGCTTCTTTCTCTTTGTTATCGGAGGATGTTTCCTTTGGCCCTACATTCCTCTAAGGGATCCGAAATATCTGTTCAACGATTCCACAGAAATAAGGCTAGCAAAGAGATCCACGGAATATAGATGTAACTCTGTGAGATGAATTAACAGAACACTAAGCAGTTTCTCAGAAAGCTTCTTTCCAGATTTCATCTGAGGATATTTCCTTTTTCACCATAGCCCTCTATGTGCTTCCAAATATCACTTTGCCAATTCCACGAGAACTGTCTTAGCGAAAGGCTTCTTGAGGGGAAAGCTGTAACTCTGTGAGATGATTTCACAGAACATAAAGAAGTTTCTCAGAAAGCTTCTTTCTCTTTGTTATCGGAGGATATTTCCTTTGGCCCTATATTCTTCTAAGGGATCCGAAATATCTGTTCACAGATTCCACAGAAATAAGGCTAGCAAAGAGATCCACGAAATACAGATGTAACTCTGTGAGATGAATTAACAGAACACTAAGTAGTTTCTCAGAAAGCTTCTTTTCAGATTTCATCTGAGAACATTTCCTTTTTCACTATAGCCCTCTATGGACTTCCAAATATCACTTTGCCAATTCCACAAGAACTGTCTTAGCGAAAGGCTTCTTGAGGGGAAAGCTGTAACTCTGTGAGATGATTTCACAGAACACAAAGAAGTTTCTTAGAAAGCTTCTTTCTCTTTGTTATCGGAGGATATTTCCTTTGGCCCTATAGTCTTCTAAGGGATCCGAAATATCTGTTCTCAGATTCCACAGAAATAACGCTAGCAAAGAGATCCACGAAATACAGATGTAACTCTGTGAGGTGAATTAACAGAACACTAAGCAGTTTCTCAGAAAGCTTCTTTCCAGATTTCATCTGAGAACATTTCCTTTTTCAGCATAGACCTCTATGGGCTTCCAAATATCACTTTGCCAATTCCACAACAACTGTCTTTGCGAAAGGCTTCTTGAGGGGATAGCTATAACTCTGTGAGATGATTTCACAGAACACAAAGAAGTTTCTAAGAAAGCTTCTTTCTCTTTGTTATCGGAGTATATTTCCTTTGGCCCTAGAGTCTTCAAAGGGATCCAAAATATCTGTTCTCAGATTCCACAGAAATAACGCTAGCAAAGAGATCCACGAAATACAGATGTAACTCTGTGAGATGAATTAACGGGACACTAAGCAGTTTCTCAGAAAGCTTCTTCCAGATTTCATCTGAGGATATTTCCTTTTTCAACATAGCCCTCTATGCGCTTCCAAATATCACTTTGCCAATTCCACAAGAACTGTCTTAGCGAAAGGCTTCTTGTGGGGAAAGCTGTAACTCTGTGAGATGATTTCACAGAACACAAAGAAGTTTCTTAGACAGCTTCTTTCTCTTTGTTATCGGAGGATATTTCCTTTGGCCCTATAGTCTTCGAAGGGATCCGAAATATCTGTTCTCAGATTCCACAGAAATATGGCTAGCAAAGAGATCCACGAAATACAGATGTTACTCTGTGAGATGAATTAAGAGAACACTAAGCAGTTTCTCAGAAAGCTTGTTTCCAGATTTCATCAGAGAATATTTCCTTTTTCACCTTAGCCCTCTATGGGCTTCCAAACATCACTTTGCCAATTCCACAAGAACTGTCTTAGCGAAAGGCTTCTTGAGGGCAAAGCTGTAACTCTGTGAGATGATTTCACAGAACACAAAGAAGTTTCTCAGAAAGCTTCTTTCTCTTTGTTATCGGAGTATATTTCCTTTGGCCCTAGAGTCTTCAAAGGGATCCAAAATATCTGTTTTCAGATTTCACAGAAATAAGGCTAGCAGAGAGATCCACAAAATATAGATGTAACTCTGTGAGATGAATTAAAAGAACACTAAGCAGTTTCTCAGAAAGCTTCTTTCCAGATTTCATCTGAGGATAATTCCTTTTTAACCGTAGCCCTCTATGCCCTTCCAAATATCACTTTGCCAATTCCACAACAACTGTCTTAGCGAAAGGCTTCTTGAGGGGATAGCTATAACTCTGTGAGATGATTTCACAGAACACAAAGAAGTTCCTAAGAAAGCTTCTTTCTCTTTGTTATCGGAGTATATTTCCTTTGGCCCTAGAGTCTTCAAAGGGATCCAAAATATCTGTTCTCAGATTCCACAGAAATAACGCTAGCAAAGAGATCCAAGAAATACAGATGTAACTCTGTGAGATGAATTAACGGAACACTAAGCAGTTTCTCAGAAAGCTTCTTTCCAGATTTCATCTGAGGATAATTCCTTTTTAACCGTAGCCCTCTATGCCCTTCCAAATATCACTTTGCCAATTCCACAAGAACTGTCTTAGCGAAAGGCTTCTTGAGGGGAAAGCTGTAACTCTGTGAGATTATTTCACAGAACACAAGGGAGTTTCTCAGAAAGCTTCTTTCTCTTTTTTATCGGAGGATATTTCCTTTGGCCCTATAGTCTTCAAAGGGATCCGAAATATCTGTTCTCAGGTTCCACAGAAATAACGCTAGCAAAGAGATCCACGAAATACAGATGTAACTCTGTGAGATGAATTAACAGAACACTAGGCAGTTTCTCAGAAAGCATCTTTCAAGATTTCATCTGAGGATATTTCCTTTTTCACCATAGCCCTCTATGGGCTTACAAATATCACTTTGCCAATTCCACAAGAACTGTCTTAGCGAAATTCTTCTTGAGGCGAAAGCTGTAACTCTGTGAGATGATTTCACAGAACACAAAGAAGTTTCTCAGAAAGCTTCTTTCTCTTTTTTATTGGAGGATATTTCCCTTGGCCCTATAGTCTTCTAAGATATCCGAAATATCTGTTCTCAGATTCCACAGACATAAGGCTAGCAAAGAGATCCACGAAATACTGATGTAACTCTCTGAGATGAATTAGTAGGACACTTAGCAGTTTCTCAGAAAGCTTCTTTCCAGATTTCATCTGAGGATATTTCCTTTTTCACCATAGCCCTCTATGGGCTGCCAAATATCACTTTGCCAATTCCACAACAACTGTCTTAGCGAAAGGCTTCTTGAGGGGAAAGCTGTAACTCTGTGAGATGATTTCACAGAACAAAAAGAGTTTCTCAGAAAGCATCTTTCTCTTTGTTATCGGAGGATATTTCCTTTGGCCCAATAGTCTTCAAAGGGATCCGAAATATCTATTCTCAAATTCCACAGAAATAAGGCTAGCAAAGAAATCCACGAAATACAGATGTAACTCTGTGAGATGAATTAACAGAACACTAAGCAGTTTCTCAGAAAGCTTCTTTCCATATTTCATCTTAGGATATTTCCTTTTTCACAACAGCCCTCTATGGGCTTCAAAATATCAATTTGCCAATTCCACCAGAACTGTCTTAACGACAGGCTTCTTCTGGGTAAAGCTGTAACTCTGTGAGATGATTTCACAGAAAACAAAGGAGTTTCTCAGGAAACTTCTTTCTCTTTGTTATCGGAGGATATTTCCTTTGGCCCTATAGTCTTCAAAGGGATCCGAAATATCTGTTGTCAGATTCCACTGAAATAACGCTAGCAAAGAGATCCACGAAATATACATGAAACGCTGTGAGATGAATTAACAGAACACTAAGCAGTTTCTCAGAAAGTTTCTTTCCAGATTTCATCTGAGGATATTTCCTTTTTCACCATGGCCCTCTAGGGGTTCCAAATATCACTTTGTCAATTCCACAACAACTGTCTTAGCGAAAGGCTTCTTGAGGGGAAAGCTGTAACTCTGTGACATGATTTCACAGAACACAAAGAAGTTTCTCAGAAAGCTTCTTTCTCTTTGTTATCGGAGGATATTAACTTTGGCCCTATATTTTTCAAAGGGAAACGAAATATCTGTTCTCAGATTCCACAATAATAAGACTAGCAAAGAGATCCACGAAATACAGATGTAACTCTGTGAGATGAATTAACAGAACACTAAGTAGTTTCTCAGAAAGATTCTTTCCAGATTTCATCTGAGGATATTTCCTTTTTCTCCATACCCCTCTATGCGCTTCCAAATATCACTTTGCCAATTCCGCAAGAACTGTCTTACCGAAAGGCTTCTTGAGGGGAAAGGCGTAACTCTGTGAGATGATTTCACAGAACACAAAGAAGTTTCTCAGAAAGCTTCTTTCTCTTTGTTATCGGAGGATATTTCCTTTGGCCCTATAATCTTCTAAGGGATCCGCAATATCTGTTCTCAGATTCCACAGAAATGAGGCTAGCAAAGAGATCCTCGAAATACAGATGTAACTCTGTGAGATGAATTAACAGAACACTAAGCAGTTTCTCAGAAAGCTTCTTTCCAGATTTCATCTAAGAACATTTCCTTTTTCACCACAGCCCTCTATGCACTTCCAAATATCACTTTGCCAATTCCACAAGAACTGTCTTAGCGAAAGGCTTCTTGAGGGGAAAGCTGTAACTCTGTGAGATGATTTCACAGAACACAAAGAAGTTTCTTAGAAAGCTTCTTTCTCTTTGTTATCGGATGATATTTCCTTTGGCCCTATAGTCTTCTAAGGGATCCGAAATATCTGTTCTCAGATTCCACAGAAATAAGGCTAGCAAAGAGATCCACGAAATACAGATGTAACTCTGTGAGGTGAATTAACAGAACACTAAGTAGTTTCTCAGAAAGCTTCTTTCAGATTTCATCTGTGAACATTTCCTTTTTCAACATAGCCCTCTATGGGCTTCCAAATATCACTTTGCCAATTCCACAACAACTGTCTTAGCCAAAGGCTTCTTGAGGGGATAGCTATAACTCTGTGAGATGATTTCACAGAACACAAAGAAGTTTCTCAGAAAGATTCTTTCTCTTTGTTATCGGAGGATATTACCTTTGGCCCTATATTCTTCTAAGGGATCCGATATATCTGTTCACAGATTCCACAGAAATAAGGCTAGCAAAGAGATCCACGAAATACAGATGTAACTCTGTGAGATGAATTAACAGAACACTAAGCAGTTTCTCAGAAAGCTTCTTTCCAGATTTCATCTGAGGATATCTCCTTTTTCATCATAGCCCTCTATGTGCTTCCAAATATCACTTCGCCAAATCCACAAGAACTGTCTTAGCGAAAGGTTTCTAGAGGGGAAAGCCGTAACTCTGTGAGATGATTTCACAGAACACAAAGAAGTTTCTCAGAAAGCTTCTTTCTCTTTGTTATCGGAGGATATTTCCTTTTGCCCTATAGTCTTCAAAGGGATCCGAAATATCTGTTCTCAGATTCCACAGAAATGAGACTAGCAAAGAGATCCTCGAAATACAGATGTAACTCTGTGAGATGAATTAAAAGAACACTAAGCAGTTTCTCAGAAAGCTTCTTTCCAGATTTCATCTGAGAACAGTTCCTTTTTCAGCATAGCCCTCTATGCACTTCCAAATATCACTTTGCCAATTCCACAAGAACTGTCTAAGCGAAAGGCTTCTTGAGGAGAAAGCTGTAACTCTGTGAGATGATTTCACAGAACACAAAGAAGTTTCTCAGAAAGCTTCTTTCTCTTTGTTATCGGAGTATATTTTCTTTGGCCCTAGAGTCTTCAAAGGGATCCAAAATATCTGTTCTCAGATTCCACAGAAATAAGGCTAGCAAAGAGATCCACAAAATACAGATGTAACTCTGTGAGGTGAATTAAAAGAACACTAAGCAGTTTCTCAGAAAGCTTCTTTCCAGATTTCTTCTGAGGATAATTCCTTTTTCACCGTAGCCCTCTATGCCCTTCCAAATATCACTTTGCCAATTCCACAAGAACTGTCTTAGCGAAAGGTGTCTTGAGGGGAAAGCTGTAACTCTGTGAGATGATTTCACAGAACACAAAGAAGTTTCTCAGAAAGCTTCTTTCTCTTTGTTATCGGAGGATGTTTCCTTTGGCCCTACATTCCTCTAAGGGATCCGAAATATCTGTTCAACGATTCCACAGAAATAAGGCTAGCAAAGAGATCCACGGAATATAGATGTAACTCTGTGAGATGAATTAACAGAACACTAAGCAGTTTCTCAGAAAGCTTCTTTCCAGATTTCATCTGAGGATATTTCCTTTTTCACCATAGCCCTCTATGTGCTTCCAAATATCACTTTGCCAATTCCACGAGAACTGTCTTAGCGAAAGGCTTCTTGAGGGGAAAGCTGTAACTCTGTGAGATGATTTCACAGAACATAAAGAAGTTTCTCAGAAAGCTTCTTTCTCTTTGTTATCGGAGGATATTTCCTTTGGCCCTATATTCTTCTAAGGGATCCGAAATATCTGTTCACAGATTCCACAGAAATAAGGCTAGCAAAGAGATCCACGAAATACAGATGTAACTCTGTGAGATGAATTAACAGAACACTAAGTAGTTTCTCAGAAAGCTTCTTTTCAGATTTCATCTGAGAACATTTCCTTTTTCACTATAGCCCTCTATGGACTTCCAAATATCACTTTGCCAATTCCACAAGAACTGTCTTAGCGAAAGGCTTCTTGAGGGGAAAGCTGTAACTCTGTGAGATGATTTCACAGAACACAAAGAAGTTTCTTAGAAAGCTTCTTTCTCTTTGTTATCGGAGGATATTTCCTTTGGCCCTATAGTCTTCTAAGGGATCCGAAATATCTGTTCTCAGATTCCACAGAAATAACGCTAGCAAAGAGATCCACGAAATACAGATGTAACTCTGTGAGGTGAATTAACAGAACACTAAGCAGTTTCTCAGAAAGCTTCTTTCCAGATTTCATCTGAGAACATTTCCTTTTTCAGCATAGACCTCTATGGGCTTCCAAATATCACTTTGCCAATTCCACAACAACTGTCTTTGCGAAAGGCTTCTTGAGGGGATAGCTATAACTCTGTGAGATGATTTCACAGAACACAAAGAAGTTTCTAAGAAAGCTTCTTTCTCTTTGTTATCGGAGTATATTTCCTTTGGCCCTAGAGTCTTCAAAGGGATCCAAAATATCTGTTCTCAGATTCCACAGAAATAACGCTAGCAAAGAGATCCACGAAATACAGATGTAACTCTGTGAGATGAATTAACGGGACACTAAGCAGTTTCTCAGAAAGCTTCTTCCAGATTTCATCTGAGGATATTTCCTTTTTCAACATAGCCCTCTATGCGCTTCCAAATATCACTTTGCCAATTCCACAAGAACTGTCTTAGCGAAAGGCTTCTTGTGGGGAAAGCTGTAACTCTGTGAGATGATTTCACAGAACACAAAGAAGTTTCTTAGACAGCTTCTTTCTCTTTGTTATCGGAGGATATTTCCTTTGGCCCTATAGTCTTCGAAGGGATCCGAAATATCTGTTCTCAGATTCCACAGAAATATGGCTAGCAAAGAGATCCACGAAATACAGATGTTACTCTGTGAGATGAATTAAGAGAACACTAAGCAGTTTCTCAGAAAGCTTGTTTCCAGATTTCATCAGAGAATATTTCCTTTTTCACCTTAGCCCTCTATGGGCTTCCAAACATCACTTTGCCAATTCCACAAGAACTGTCTTAGCGAAAGGCTTCTTGAGGGCAAAGCTGTAACTCTGTGAGATGATTTCACAGAACACAAAGAAGTTTCTCAGAAAGCTTCTTTCTCTTTGTTATCGGAGTATATTTCCTTTGGCCCTAGAGTCTTCAAAGGGATCCAAAATATCTGTTTTCAGATTTCACAGAAATAAGGCTAGCAGAGAGATCCACAAAATATAGATGTAACTCTGTGAGATGAATTAAAAGAACACTAAGCAGTTTCTCAGAAAGCTTCTTTCCAGATTTCATCTGAGGATAATTCCTTTTTAACCGTAGCCCTCTATGCCCTTCCAAATATCACTTTGCCAATTCCACAACAACTGTCTTAGCGAAAGGCTTCTTGAGGGGATAGCTATAACTCTGTGAGATGATTTCACAGAACACAAAGAAGTTCCTAAGAAAGCTTCTTTCTCTTTGTTATCGGAGTATATTTCCTTTGGCCCTAGAGTCTTCAAAGGGATCCAAAATATCTGTTCTCAGATTCCACAGAAATAACGCTAGCAAAGAGATCCAAGAAATACAGATGTAACTCTGTGAGATGAATTAACGGAACACTAAGCAGTTTCTCAGAAAGCTTCTTTCCAGATTTCATCTGAGGATAATTCCTTTTTAACCGTAGCCCTCTATGCCCTTCCAAATATCACTTTGCCAATTCCACAAGAACTGTCTTAGCGAAAGGCTTCTTGAGGGGAAAGCTGTAACTCTGTGAGATTATTTCACAGAACACAAGGGAGTTTCTCAGAAAGCTTCTTTCTCTTTTTTATCGGAGGATATTTCCTTTGGCCCTATAGTCTTCAAAGGGATCCGAAATATCTGTTCTCAGGTTCCACAGAAATAACGCTAGCAAAGAGATCCACGAAATACAGATGTAACTCTGTGAGATGAATTAACAGAACACTAGGCAGTTTCTCAGAAAGCATCTTTCAAGATTTCATCTGAGGATATTTCCTTTTTCACCATAGCCCTCTATGGGCTTACAAATATCACTTTGCCAATTCCACAAGAACTGTCTTAGCGAAATTCTTCTTGAGGCGAAAGCTGTAACTCTGTGAGATGATTTCACAGAACACAAAGAAGTTTCTCAGAAAGCTTCTTTCTCTTTTTTATTGGAGGATATTTCCCTTGGCCCTATAGTCTTCTAAGATATCCGAAATATCTGTTCTCAGATTCCACAGACATAAGGCTAGCAAAGAGATCCACGAAATACTGATGTAACTCTCTGAGATGAATTAGTAGGACACTTAGCAGTTTCTCAGAAAGCTTCTTTCCAGATTTCATCTGAGGATATTTCCTTTTTCACCATAGCCCTCTATGGGCTGCCAAATATCACTTTGCCAATTCCACAACAACTGTCTTAGCGAAAGGCTTCTTGAGGGGAAAGCTGTAACTCTGTGAGATGATTTCACAGAACAAAAAGAGTTTCTCAGAAAGCATCTTTCTCTTTGTTATCGGAGGATATTTCCTTTGGCCCAATAGTCTTCAAAGGGATCCGAAATATCTATTCTCAAATTCCACAGAAATAAGGCTAGCAAAGAAATCCACGAAATACAGATGTAACTCTGTGAGATGAATTAACAGAACACTAAGCAGTTTCTCAGAAAGCTTCTTTCCATATTTCATCTTAGGATATTTCCTTTTTCACAACAGCCCTCTATGGGCTTCAAAATATCAATTTGCCAATTCCACCAGAACTGTCTTAACGACAGGCTTCTTCTGGGTAAAGCTGTAACTCTGTGAGATGATTTCACAGAAAACAAAGGAGTTTCTCAGGAAACTTCTTTCTCTTTGTTATCGGAGGATATTTCCTTTGGCCCTATAGTCTTCAAAGGGATCCGAAATATCTGTTGTCAGATTCCACTGAAATAACGCTAGCAAAGAGATCCACGAAATATACATGAAACGCTGTGAGATGAATTAACAGAACACTAAGCAGTTTCTCAGAAAGTTTCTTTCCAGATTTCATCTGAGGATATTTCCTTTTTCACCATGGCCCTCTAGGGGTTCCAAATATCACTTTGTCAATTCCACAACAACTGTCTTAGCGAAAGGCTTCTTGAGGGGAAAGCTGTAACTCTGTGACATGATTTCACAGAACACAAAGAAGTTTCTCAGAAAGCTTCTTTCTCTTTGTTATCGGAGGATATTAACTTTGGCCCTATATTTTTCAAAGGGAAACGAAATATCTGTTCTCAGATTCCACAATAATAAGACTAGCAAAGAGATCCACGAAATACAGATGTAACTCTGTGAGATGAATTAACAGAACACTAAGTAGTTTCTCAGAAAGATTCTTTCCAGATTTCATCTGAGGATATTTCCTTTTTCTCCATACCCCTCTATGCGCTTCCAAATATCACTTTGCCAATTCCGCAAGAACTGTCTTACCGAAAGGCTTCTTGAGGGGAAAGGCGTAACTCTGTGAGATGATTTCACAGAACACAAAGAAGTTTCTCAGAAAGCTTCTTTCTCTTTGTTATCGGAGGATATTTCCTTTGGCCCTATAATCTTCTAAGGGATCCGCAATATCTGTTCTCAGATTCCACAGAAATGAGGCTAGCAAAGAGATCCTCGAAATACAGATGTAACTCTGTGAGATGAATTAACAGAACACTAAGCAGTTTCTCAGAAAGCTTCTTTCCAGATTTCATCTAAGAACATTTCCTTTTTCACCACAGCCCTCTATGCACTTCCAAATATCACTTTGCCAATTCCACAAGAACTGTCTTAGCGAAAGGCTTCTTGAGGGGAAAGCTGTAACTCTGTGAGATGATTTCACAGAACACAAAGAAGTTTCTTAGAAAGCTTCTTTCTCTTTGTTATCGGATGATATTTCCTTTGGCCCTATAGTCTTCTAAGGGATCCGAAATATCTGTTCTCAGATTCCACAGAAATAAGGCTAGCAAAGAGATCCACGAAATACAGATGTAACTCTGTGAGGTGAATTAACAGAACACTAAGTAGTTTCTCAGAAAGCTTCTTTCAGATTTCATCTGTGAACATTTCCTTTTTCAACATAGCCCTCTATGGGCTTCCAAATATCACTTTGCCAATTCCACAACAACTGTCTTAGCCAAAGGCTTCTTGAGGGGATAGCTATAACTCTGTGAGATGATTTCACAGAACACAAAGAAGTTTCTCAGAAAGATTCTTTCTCTTTGTTATCGGAGGATATTACCTTTGGCCCTATATTCTTCTAAGGGATCCGATATATCTGTTCACAGATTCCACAGAAATAAGGCTAGCAAAGAGATCCACGAAATACAGATGTAACTCTGTGAGATGAATTAACAGAACACTAAGCAGTTTCTCAGAAAGCTTCTTTCCAGATTTCATCTGAGGATATCTCCTTTTTCATCATAGCCCTCTATGTGCTTCCAAATATCACTTCGCCAAATCCACAAGAACTGTCTTAGCGAAAGGTTTCTAGAGGGGAAAGCCGTAACTCTGTGAGATGATTTCACAGAACACAAAGAAGTTTCTCAGAAAGCTTCTTTCTCTTTGTTATCGGAGGATATTTCCTTTTGCCCTATAGTCTTCAAAGGGATCCGAAATATCTGTTCTCAGATTCCACAGAAATGAGACTAGCAAAGAGATCCTCGAAATACAGATGTAACTCTGTGAGATGAATTAAAAGAACACTAAGCAGTTTCTCAGAAAGCTTCTTTCCAGATTTCATCTGAGAACAGTTCCTTTTTCAGCATAGCCCTCTATGCACTTCCAAATATCACTTTGCCAATTCCACAAGAACTGTCTAAGCGAAAGGCTTCTTGAGGAGAAAGCTGTAACTCTGTGAGATGATTTCACAGAACACAAAGAAGTTTCTCAGAAAGCTTCTTTCTCTTTGTTATCGGAGTATATTTTCTTTGGCCCTAGAGTCTTCAAAGGGATCCAAAATATCTGTTCTCAGATTCCACAGAAATAAGGCTAGCAAAGAGATCCACAAAATACAGATGTAACTCTGTGAGGTGAATTAAAAGAACACTAAGCAGTTTCTCAGAAAGCTTCTTTCCAGATTTCTTCTGAGGATAATTCCTTTTTCACCGTAGCCCTCTATGCCCTTCCAAATATCACTTTGCCAATTCCACAAGAACTGTCTTAGCGAAAGGTGTCTTGAGGGGAAAGCTGTAACTCTGTGAGATGATTTCACAGAACACAAAGAAGTTTCTCAGAAAGCTTCTTTCTCTTTGTTATCGGAGGATGTTTCCTTTGGCCCTACATTCCTCTAAGGGATCCGAAATATCTGTTCAACGATTCCACAGAAATAAGGCTAGCAAAGAGATCCACGGAATATAGATGTAACTCTGTGAGATGAATTAACAGAACACTAAGTAGTTTCTCAGAAAGCTTCTTTTCAGATTTCATCTGAGAACATTTCCTTTTTCACTATAGCCCTCTATGGACTTCCAAATATCACTTTGCCAATTCCACAAGAACTGTCTTAGCGAAAGGCTTCTTGAGGGGAAAGCTGTAACTCTGTGAGATGATTTCACAGAACACAAAGAAGTTTCTTAGAAAGCTTCTTTCTCTTTGTTATCGGAGGATATTTCCTTTGGCCCTATAGTCTTCTAAGGGATCCGAAATATCTGTTCTCAGATTCCACAGAAATAACGCTAGCAAAGAGATCCACGAAATACAGATGTAACTCTGTGAGGTGAATTAACAGAACACTAAGCAGTTTCTCAGAAAGCTTCTTTCCAGATTTCATCTGAGAACATTTCCTTTTTCAGCATAGACCTCTATGGGCTTCCAAATATCACTTTGCCAATTCCAAAACAACTGTCTTTGAGAAAGGCTTCTTGAGGGGATAGCTATAACTCTGTGAGATGATTTCACAGAACACAAAGAAGTTTCTAAGAAAGCTTCTTTCTCTTTGTTATCGGAGTATATTTCCTTTGGCCCTAGAGTCTTCAAAGGGATCCAAAATATCTGTTCTCAGATTCCACAGAAATAACGCTAGCAAAGAGATCAACGAAATACAGATGTAACTCTGTGAGATGAATTAACGGGACACTAAGCAGTTTCTCAGAAAGCTTCTTCCAGATTTCATCTGAGGATATTTCCTTTTTCACCATAGCCCTCTATGCGCTTCCAAATATCACTTTGCCAATTCCACAAGAACTGTCTTAGCGAAAGGCTTCTTGTGGGGAAAGCTGTAACTCTGTGAGATGATTTCACAGAACACAAAGAAGTTTCTTAGACAGCTTCTTTCTCTTTGTTATCGGAGGATATTTCCTTTGGCCCTATAGTCTTCGAAGGGATCCGAAATATCTGTTCTCAGATTCCACAGAAATAAGGCTAGCAAAGAGATCCACGAAATACAGATATTACTCTGTGAGATGAATTAAGAGAACACTAAGCAGTTTCTCAGAAAGCTTGTTTCCAGATTTCATCAGAGAATATTTCCTTTTTCACCTTAGCCCTCTATGGGCTTCCAAACATCACTTTGCCAATTCCACAAGAACTGTCTTAGCGAAAGGCTTCTTGAGGGCAAAGCTGTAACTCTGTGAGATGATTTCAGAGAACACAAAGAAGTTTCTCAGAAAGCTTCTTTCTCTTTGTTATCGGAGTATATTTCCTTTGGCCCTAGAGTCTTCAAAGGGATCCAAAATATCTGTTTTCAGATTTCACAGAAATAAGGCTAGCAGAGAGATCCACAAAATATAGATGTAACTCTGTGAGATGAATTAAAAGAACACTAAGCAGTTTCTCAGAAAGCTTCTTTCCAGATTTCATCTGAGGATAATTCCTTTTTAACCGTAGCCCTCTATGGGCTTCCAAATATCACTTTGCCAATTCCACAAGAACTGTCTTAGCGAAAGGCTTCTTGAGGGGAAAGCTGTAACTCTGTGAGATTATTTCACAGAACACAAGGGAGTTTCTCAGAAAGCTTCTTTCTCTTTTTTATCGGAGGATATTTCCTTTGGCCCTATAGTCTTCAAAGGGATCCGAAATATCTGTTCTCAGGTTCCACAGAAATAAGGCTAGCAAAGAGATCCACGAAATACAGATGTAACTCTGTGAGATGAATTAACAGAACACTAGGCAGTTTCTCAGAAAGCATCTTTCAAGATTTCATCTGAGGATATTTCCTTTTTCACCATAGCCCTCTATGGGCTTACAAATATCACTTTGCCAATTCCACAAGAACTGTCTTAGCGAAATTCTTCTTGAGGCGAAAGCTGTTACTCTGTGAGATGATTTCACAGAACACAAAGAAGTTTCTCAGAAAGCTTCTTTCTCTTTTTTATTGGAGGATATTTCCCTTGGCCCTATAGTCTTCTAAGATATCCGAAAATCTGTTCTCAGATTCCACAGACATAAGGCTAGCAAAGAGATCCACGAAATACTGATGTAACTCTCTGAGATGAATTAGTAGGACACTTAGCAGTTTCTCAGAAAGCTTCTTTCCAGATTTCATCTGAGGATATTTCCTTTTTCACCATAGCCCTCTATGGGCTGCCAAATATCACTTTGCCAATTCCACAACAACTGTCTTAGCGAAAGGCTTCTTGAGGGGAAAGCTGTAACTCTGTGAGATGATTTCACAGAACAAAAAGAGTTTCTCAGAAAGCATCTTTCTCTTTGTTATCGGAGGATATTTCCTTTGGCCCAATAGTCTTCAAAGGGATCCGAAATATCTATTCTCAAATTCCACAGAAATAAGGCTAGCAAAGAAATCCATGAAATACAGATGTAACTCTGTGAGATGAATTAACAGAACACTAAGCAGTTTCTCAGAAAGCTTCTTTCCATATTTCATCTTAGGATATTTCCTTTTTCACAACAGCCCTCTATGGGCTTCAAAATATCAATTTGCCAATTCCACCAGAACTGTCTTAACGACAGGCTTCTTCTGGGTAAAGCTGTAACTCTGTGAGATGATTTCACAGAAAACAAAGGAGTTTCTCAGGAAACTTCTTTCTCTTTGTTATCGGAGGATATTTCCTTTGGCCCTATAGTCTTCAAAGGGATCCGAAATATCTGTTGTCAGATTCCACTGAAATAACGCTAGCAAAGAGATCCACGAAATATACATGAAACGCTGTGAGATGAATTAACAGAACACTAAGCAGTTTCTCAGAAAGTTTCTTTCCAGATTTCATCTGAGGATATTTCCTTTTTCACCATGGCCCTCTAGGGGTTCCAAATATCACTTTGTCAATTCCACAACAACTGTCTTAGCGAAAGGCTTCTTGAGGGGAAAGCTGTAACTCTGTGACATGATTTCACAGAACACAAAGAAGTTTCTCAGAAAGCTTCTTTCCTTTTGTTATCGGAGGATATTAACTTTGGCCCTATATTTTTCAAAGGGAAACGAAATATCTGTTCTCAGATTCCACAATAATAAGACTAGCAAAGAGATCCACGAAATACAGATGTAACTCTGTGAGATGAATTAACAGAACACTAAGTAGTTTCTCAGAAAGATTCTTTCCAGATTTCATCTGAGGATATTTCCTTTTTCTCCATACCCCTCTATGCGCTTCCAAATATCACTTTGCCAATTCCGCAAGAACTGTCTTACCGAAAGGCTTCTTGAGGGGAAAGGCGTAACTCTGTGAGATGATTTCACAGAACACAAAGAAGTTTCTCAGAAAGCTTCTTTCTCTTTGTTATCGGAGGATATTTCCTTTGGCCCTATAATCTTCTAAGGGATCCGCAATATCTGTTCTCAGATTCCACAGAAATGAGGCTAGCAAAGAGATCCTCGAAATACAGATGTAACTCTGTGAGATGAATTAACAGAACACTAAGCAGTTTCTCAGAAAGCTTCTTTCCAGATTTCATCTAAGAACATTTCCTTTTTCACCACAGCCCTCTATGCACTTCCAAATATCACTTTGCCAATTCCACAAGAACTGTCTTAGCGAAAGGCTTCTTGAGGGGAAAGCTGTAACTCTGTGAGATGATTTCACAGAACACAAAGAAGTTTCTTAGAAAGCTTCTTTCTCTTTGTTATCGGATGATATTTCCTTTGGCCCTATAGTCTTCAAAGGGATCCGAAATATCTGTTCTCAGATTCCACAGAAATAAGGCTAGCAAAGAGATCCACGAAATACAGATGTAACTCTGTGAGGTGAATTAACAGAACACTAAGTAGTTTCTCAGAAAGCTTCTTTCAGATTTCATCTGTGAACATTTCCTTTTTCAACATAGCCCTCTATGGGCTTCCAAATATCACTTTGCCAATTCCACAACAACTGTCTTAGCCAAAGGCTTCTTGAGGGGATAGCTATAACTCTGTGAGATGATTTCACAGAACACAAAGAAGTTTCTCAGAAAGATTCTTTCTCTTTGTTATCGGAGGATATTACCTTTGGCCCTATATTCTTCTAAGGGATCCGAAATATCTGTTCACAGATTCCACAGAAATAAGGCTAGCAAAGAGATCCACGAAATACAGATGTAACCCTGTGAGATGAATTAACAGAACACTAAGCAGTTTCTCAGAAAGCTTCTTTCCAGATTTCATCTGAGGATATCTCCTTTTTCATCATAGCCCTCTATGTGCTTCCAAATATCACTTCGCCAAATCCACAAGAACTGTCTTAGCGAAAGGTTTCTAGAGGGGAAAGCCGTAACTCTGTGAGATGATTTCACAGAACACAAAGAAGTTTCTCAGAAAGCTTCTTTCTCTTTGTTATCGGAGGATATTTCCTTTTGCCCTATAGTCTTCAAAGGGATCCGAAATATCTGTTCTCAGATTCCACAGAAATGAGACTAGCAAAGAGATCCTCGAAATACAGATGTAACTCTGTGAGATGAATTAAAAGAACACTAAGCAGTTTCTCAGAAAGCTTCTTTCCAGATTTCATCTGAGAACAGTTCCTTTTTCAGCATAGCCCTCTATGCACTTCCAAATATCACTTTGCCAATTCCACAAGAACTGTCTAAGCGAAAGGCTTCTTGAGGAGAAAGCTGTAACTCTGTGAGATGATTTCACAGAACACAAAGAAGTTTCTCAGAAAGCTTCTTTCTCTTTGTTATCGGAGTATATTTTCTTTGGCCCTAGAGTCTTCAAAGGGATCCAAAATATCTGTTCTCAGATTCCACAGAAATAAGGCTAGCAAAGAGATCCACAAAATACAGATGTAACTCTGTGAGGTGAATTAAAAGAACACTAAGCAGTTTCTCAGAAAGCTTCTTTCCAGATTTCTTCTGAGGATAATTCCTTTTTCACCGTAGCCCTCTATGCCCTTCCAAATATCACTTTGCCAATTCCACAAGAACTGTCTTAGCGAAAGGTGTCTTGAGGGGAAAGCTGTAACTCTGTGAGATGATTTCACAGAACACAAAGAAGTTTCTCAGAAAGCTTCTTTCTCTTTGTTATCGGAGGATGTTTCCTTTGGCCCTACATTCCTCTAAGGGATCCGAAATATCTGTTCAACGATTCCACAGAAATAAGGCTAGCAAAGAGATCCACGGAATATAGATGTAACTCTGTGAGATGAATTAACAGAACACTAAGCAGTTTCTCAGAAAGCTTCTTTCCAGATTTCATCTGAGGATATTTCCTTTTTCACCATAGCCCTCTATGTGCTTCCAAATATCACTTTGCCAATTCCACGAGAACTGTCTTAGCGAAAGGCTTCTTGAGGGGAAAGCTGTAACTCTGTGAGATGATTTCACAGAACATAAAGAAGTTTCTCAGAAAGCTTCTTTCTCTTTGTTATCGGAGGATATTTCCTTTGGCCCTATATTCTTCTAAGGGATCCGAAATATCTGTTCACAGATTCCACAGAAATAAGGCTAGCAAAGAGATCCACGAAATACAGATGTAACTCTGTGAGATGAATTAACAGAACACTAAGTAGTTTCTCAGAAAGCTTCTTTTCAGATTTCATCTGAGAACATTTCCTTTTTCACTATAGCCCTCTATGGACTTCCAAATATCACTTTGCCAATTCCACAAGAACTGTCTTAGCGAAAGGCTTCTTGAGGGGAAAGCTGTAACTCTGTGAGATGATTTCACAGAACACAAAGAAGTTTCTTAGAAAGCTTCTTTCTCTTTGTTATCGGAGGATATTTCCTTTGGCCCTATAGTCTTCTAAGGGATCCGAAATATCTGTTCTCAGATTCCACAGAAATAACGCTAGCAAAGAGATCCACGAAATACAGATGTAACTCTGTGAGGTGAATTAACAGAACACTAAGCAGTTTCTCAGAAAGCTTCTTTCCAGATTTCATCAGAGAACATTTCCTTTTTCAGCATAGACCTCTATGGGCTTCCAAATATCACTTTGCCAATTCCACAAAAACTGTCTTTGCGAAAGGCTTCTTGAGGGGATAGCTATAACTCTGTGAGATGATTTCACAGAACACAAAGAAGTTTCTAAGAAAGCTTCTTTCTCTTTGTTATCGGAGTATATTTCCTTTGGCCCTAGAGTCTTCAAAGGGATCCAAAATATCTGTTCTCAGATTCCACAGAAATAACGCTAGCAAAGAGATCCACGAAATACAGATGTAACTCTGTGAGATGAATTAACGGGACACTAAGCAGTTTCTCAGAAAGCTTCTTCCAGATTTCATCTGAGGATATTTCCTTTTTCACCATAGCCCTCTATGCGCTTCCAAATATCACTTTGCCAATTCCACAAGAACTGTCTTAGCGAAAGGCTTCTTGTGGGGAAAGCTGTAACTCTGTGAGATGATTTCACAGAACACAAAGAAGTTTCTTAGACAGCTTCTTTCTCTTTGTTATCGGAGGATATTTCCTTTGGCCCTATAGTCTTCGAAGGGATCCGAAATATCTGTTCTCAGATTCCACAGAAATAAGGCTAGCAAAGAGATCCACGAAATACAGATGTTACTCTGTGAGATGAATTAAGAGAACACTAAGCAGTTTCTCAGAAAGCTTGTTTCCAGATTTCATCAGAGAATATTTCCTTTTTCACCTTAGCCCTCTATGGGCTTCCAAACATCACTTTGCCAATTCCACAAGAACTGTCTTAGCGAAAGGCTTCTTGAGGGCAAAGCTGTAACTCTGTGAGATGATTTCACAGAACACAAAGAAGTTTCTCAGAAAGCTTCTTTCTCTTTGTTATCGGAGTATATTTCCTTTGGCCCTAGAGTCTTCAAAGGGATCCAAAATATCTGTTTTCAGATTTCACAGAAATAAGGCTAGCAGAGAGATCCACAAAATATAGATGTGACTCTGTGAGATGAATTAAAAGAACACTAAGCAGTTTCTCAGAAAGCTTCTTTCCAGATTTCATCTGAGGATAATTCCTTTTTATCCGTAGCCCTCTATGCCCTTCCAAATATCACTTTGCCAATTCCACAAGAACTGTCTTAGCGAAAGGCTTCTTGAGGGGAAAGCTGTAACTCTGTGAGATGATTTCACAGAACACAAGGGAGTTTCTCAGAAAGCTTCTTTCTCTTTTTTATCGGAGGATATTTCCTTTGGCCCTATAGTCTTCAAAGGGATCCGAAATATCTGTTCTCAGGTTCCACAGAAATAAGGCTAGCAAAGAGATCCACGAAATACAGATGTAACTCTGTGAGATGAATTAACAGAACACTAGGCAGTTTCTCAGAAAGCATCTTTCAAGATTTCATCTGAGGATATTTCCTTTTTCACCATAGCCCTCTATGGGCTTACAAATATCACTTTGCCAATTCCACAAGAACTGTCTTAGCGAAATTCTTCTTGAGGCGAAAGCTGTAACTCTGTGAGATGATTTCACAGAACACAAAGAAGTTTCTCAGAAAGCTTCTTTCTCTTTTTTATTGGAGGATATTTCCCTTAGCCCTATAGTCTTCTAAGATATCCGAAATATCTGTTCTCAGATTCCACAGACATAAGGCTAGCAAAGAGATCCACGAAATACTGATGTAACTCTCTGAGATGAATTAGTAGGACACTTAGCAGTTTCTCAGAAAGCTTCTTTCCAGATTTCATCTGAGGATATTTCCTTTTTCACCATAGCCCTCTATGGGCTGCCAAATATCACTTTGCCAATTCCACAACAACTGTCTTAGCGAAAGGCTTCTTGAGGGGAAAGCTGTAACTCTGTGAGATGATTTCACAGAACAAAAAGAGTTTCTCAGAAAGCATCTTTCTCTTTGTTATCGGAGGATATTTCCTTTGGCCCAATAGTCTTCAAAGGGATCCGAAATATCTATTCTCAAATTCCACAGAAATAAGGCTAGCAAAGAAATCCACGAAATACAGATGTAACTCTGTGAGATGAATTAACAGAACACTAAGCAGTTTCTCAGAAAGCTTCTTTCCAGATTTCATCTGAGAACATTTCCTTTTTCACCATAGCCCTCTATGCACTCCCAAATATCACTTTGCCAATTCCACAAGAACTGTCTTAGCGAAAGGCTTCTTGAGGGGAAAGCTGTAACTCTGTGAGATGATTTCACAGAACACAAAGAAGTTTCTTAGAAAGCTTCTTTCTCTTTGTTATTGGAGGATATTTCCTTTGGCCCTATAGTCTTCTAAGGGATCCGAAATATCTGTTCTCAGATTCCACGGAAATAACGCTAGCAAAGAGATCCACGAAATACAGATGTAACTCTGTGAGGTGAATTAAGAGAACACTAAGCAGTTTCTCAGAAAGCTTCTTTCCAGATTTCATCTGAGAACATTTCCTTTTTCAGCATAGCCCTCTATGGGCTTTCAAATATCACTTTGCCAATTCCACAACAACTGTCTTAGCGAAAGGCTTCTTGAGGGGATAGCTATAACTCTGTGAGATGATTTCACAGAACACAAAGAAGTTTCTAAGAAAGCTTCTTTCTCTTTGTTATCGGAGTATATTTCCTTTGGCCCTACAGTCTTCAAAGGGATCCAAAATATCTGTTCTCAGATTCCACAGAAATAACGCTAGCAAAGAGATCCAAGAAATACAGATGTAACTCTGTGAGATGAATTAACGGAACACTAAGCAGTTTCTCAGAAAGCTTCTTCCAGATTTCATCTGAGGATGGTTCCTTTTTCAACATAGCCCTCTATGCGCTTCCAAATATCACTTTGCCAATTCCACAAGAACTGTCTTAGCGAAAGGCTTCTTGAGGGGAAAGCTGTAACTCTGTGAGATGATTTCACAGAACACAAAGAAGTTTCTTAGACAGCTTCTTTCTCTTTGTTATCGGAGGATATTTCCTTTGGCCCTATAGTCTTCGAAGGGATCCGAAATATCTGTTCTCAGATTCCACAGAAATAAGGCTAGCAAAGAGATCCACGAAATACAGATGTTACTCTGTGAGATGAATTAACAGAACACTAAGCAGTTTCTCAGAAAGCTTCTTTCCAGATTTCATCAGAGAATATTTCCTTTTTCACCTTAGCCCTCTATGGGCTTCCAAACATCACTTTGCCAATTCCACAAGAACTGTCTTAGCGAAAGGCTTCTTGAGGGGAAAGCTGTAACTCTGTGAGATGATTTCACAGAACACAAAGAAGTTTCTCAGAAAGCTTCTTTCCCTTTGTTATCGGAGTATATTTCCTTTGGCCCTAGAGTCTTCAAAGGTATCCAAAATATCTGTTCTCAGATTCCACAGAAATAAGGCTAGCAAAGAGATCCACAAAATACACATGTAACTCTGTGAGATGAATTAAAAGAACACTAAGCAGTTTCTCAGAAAGCTTCTTTCCAGATTTCATCTGAGGATAATTCCTTTTTAACCGTAGCCCTCTATGCCCTTCCAAATATCACTTTGCCAATTCCACAAGAACTGTCTTAGCGAAAGGCGTCTTGAGGGGAAAGCTGTAACTCTGTGAGATTATTTCACAGAACACAAAGGAGTTTCTAAGAAAGCTTCTTTCTCTTTTTTATCAGAGGATATTTCCTTTGGCCCTATAGTCTTCAAAGGGTTCCGAAATATCTGTTCTCAGGTTCCACAGAAACAAGGCTAGCAAAGAGATCCACGAAATACAGATGTAACTCTGTGAGATGAATTAACAGAACACTAAGCAGTTTTTCAGAAAGCTTCTTTCCAGATTTCATCTGAGGATATTTCCTTTTTCACCATTGCCCTCTAGGTGCTTCCAAATATCACTTTGCCAATACCACAAGAACTGTCTTAGCGAAAGGCTTCTTGAGGGGAAAGCTGTAACTCTGTGAGATGATTTCACAGAACACAAAGAAGTTTCTCAGAAAGCTTCTTTCTCTTTGTTATCGGAGTATATTTCCTTTGGCCCTAGAGTCTTCAAAGGGATCCAAAATATCTGTTCTCAGATTCCACAGAAATAACGCTAGCAAAGAGATCCACGAAATACAGATGTAACTCTGTGAGATGAATTAACGGAACACTAAGCCGTTTCTCAGAAAGCTTATTCCAGATTTCATCTGAGGATATTTCCTTTTTCAACATAGCCCTCTATGCGCTTCCAAATATCACTTTGCCAATTCCACAAGAACTGTCTTAGCGAAAGACTTCTTGAGGAGAAAGCTGTAACTCTGTGAGATGATTTCACAGAACACAAAGAAGTTTCTTAGACAGCTTCTTTCTCTTTGTTATCGGAGGATATTTCCTTTGGCCCTATAGTCTTCTAAGGGATCCGAAATATCTGTTCTCAGATTCCACAGAAATAAGGCTAGCAAAGAGATCCACGAAATACAGACGTTACTCTGTGAGATGAATTAACAGAACACTAAGCAGTTTCTCAGAATGCTTGTTTCCAGATTTCATCAGAGAATATTTCCTTTTTCACCTTAGCCCTCTATGGGCTTCCAAACATCACTTTGCCAATTCCACAAGAACTGTCTTAGCGAAAGGCTTCTTGAGGGGAAAGCTGTAACTCTGTGAGATGATTTCACAGAACACAAAGAAGTTTCTCAGAAAGCTTCTTTCTCTTTGTTATCGGAGTATATTTCCTTTGGCCCTAGAGTCTTCAAAGGGATCCAAAATATCTGTTCTCAGATTCCACAGAAATAAGGCTAGCAAAGAAATCCACAAAATACAGATGTAACTCTGTGAGATGAATTAAAAGAACACTAAGCAGTTTCTCAGAAAGCTTCTTTCCAGATTTCATCTGAGGATAATTCCTTTTTAACCGTAGCCCTCTATGCCCTTCCAAATATCACTTTGCCAATTCCAGAAGAACTGTCTTAGCGAAAGGCGTCTTGAGGGGAAAGCTGTAACTCTGTGAGATTATTTCACAGAACACAAAGGAGTTTCTCAGAAAGCTTCTTTCTCTTTTTTATCGGAGGATATTTCCTTTGGCCCTATATTCTTCTAAGGGATCCGAAATATCTGTTCACAGATTCCACAGAAATAAGGCTAGCAAAGAGATCCACGAAATACAGATGTAACTCTGTGAGATGAATTAACAGAACACTAAGTAGTTTCTCAGAAAGCTTCTTTTCAGATTTCATCTGAGGATATTTCCTTTTTCACCATAGCCCTCTCTTGGCTTCCAAATATCACTTTGCCAATTCCACAAGAACTGTCTTACCGAAAGGCTTCTTGAGGGTAAAGGCGTAACTCTGTGAGATGATTTCACAGAACACAAAGAAGTTTCTCAGAAAGCTTCTTTCTCTTTGTTATCGGAGGATATTTCCTTTGGCCCTATAGTCTTCTAAGGGATCCGAAGTATCTGTTCTCAGATTCCACAGAAATAACGCTAGCAAAGAGATCCACGAAATACAGATGTAACTCTGTGAGATGAATTAAAAGAACACTAAGCAGTTTCTCAGAAAGCTTCTTTCCAGATTTCATCTGAGGATAATTCCTTTTTAACCGTAGCCCTCTATGCCGTTCCAAATATCACTTTGCCAATTCCACAAGAACTGTCTTAGCGAAAGGCTTCTTGAGGGGAAAGCTGTAACTCTGTGAGATTATTTCACAGAACACCAAGGAGTTTCTCAGAAAGCTTCTTTCTCTTTGTTATCGGAGGATATTTCCTTTGGCCCTATAGTCTTCAAAGTGATCCGAAATATCTGTTCTCAGGTTCCACAGAAATAAGTCTAGAAAAGAGATCCACGATATACAGATGTAACTCTGTGAGATGAATTAACAGAACACTAAGTAGTTTATCAGAAAGCTTCTTTTCAGATTTCATCTGAGGATATTTCCTTTTTCACCATAGCCCTCTCTGTGCTTCCAAATATCACTTTGCCAATTCCACAAGAACTGTCTTACCGAAAGGCTTCTTGAGGGGAAAGGCGTAACTCTGTGAGATGATTTCACAGAACACAAAGAAGTTTCTCAGAAAGCTTCTTTCTCTTTGTTATCGGAGGATATTTCCTTTGGCCCTATAATCTTCTAAGGGATCCGAAATATCTGTTCTCAGATTCCACAGAAATGAGACTAGCAAAGAGATCCTCGAAATACAGATGTAACTCTGTGAGATGAATTAACAGAACACTAAGCAGTTTCTCAGAAAGCTTCTTTCCAGATTTCATCTGAGAACATTTCCTTTTTCACCATAGCCCTCTATGCACTTCCAAATATCACTTTGCCAATTCCACAAGAACTGTATTAGCGAAAGGCTTCTTGAGGGGAAAGCTGTAACTCTGTGAGATGATTTCACAGAACACAAAGAAGTTTCTTAGAAAGCTTCTTTCTCTTTGTTATCGGAGGATATTTCCTTTGGCCCTAGAGTCTTCAAAGGGATCCAAAATATCTGTTCTCAGATTCCACAGAAATAACGCTAGCAAAGAGATCCAAGAAATACAGATGTAACTCTGTGAGATGAATTAACGGAACACTAAGCAGTTTCTCAGAAAGCTTCTTCCAGATTTCATCTGAGGATGTTTCCTTTTTCAACCTAGCCCTCTATGCGCTTCCAAATATCACTTTGCCAATTCCACAAGAACTGTCTTAGCGAAAGGCTTCTTGAGGGGAAAGCTGTAACTCTGTGAGATGATTTCACAGAACACAAAGAAGTTTCTTAGACAGCTTCTTTCTCTTTGTTGTCGGAGGATATTTCCTTTGGCCCTATAGTGTTCTAAGTGATCCGAAATATCTGTTCTCAGATTCCACAGAAATGAGACTAGCAAAGAGATCCTCGAAATACAGATGTAACTCTGTGAGATGAATTAACAGAACACTAAGCAGTTTCTCAGAAAGCTTCTTTCCAGATTTCATCTGAGAACATTTCCTTTTTCACCATAGCCCTCTATGCACTTCCAAATATCACTTTGCCAATTCCACAAGAACTGTCTTAGCGAAAGGCTTCTTGAGGGGAAAGCTGTAACTCTGTGAGATGATTTCACAGAACACAAAGGAGTTTCTTAGAAAGCTTCTTTCTCTTTGTTATCGGAGGATATTTCCTTTGGCCCTATAGTCTTCTAAGGGATCCGAAATATCTGTTCTCAGATTCCACAGAAATAACGCTAGCAAAGAGATCCACGAAATACAGATGTAACTCTGTGAGGTGAATTAACAGAACACTAAGCAGTTTCTCAGAAAGCTTCTTTCCAGATTTCATCTGAGGATATCTCCTTTTTCATCATAGCCCTCTATGTGCTTCCAAATATCACTTTGCCAAATCCACAAGAACTGTCTTAGCGAAAGGTTTCTAGAGGGGAAAGCCGTAACTCTGTGAGATGATTTCACAGAACACAAAGAAGTTTCTCAGAAAGCTTCTTTCTCTTTGTTATCGGAGGATATTTCCTTTTGCCCTATAGTCTTCAAAGGGATCCGAAATATCTGTTCTCAGATTCCACAGAAATGAGGCTAGCAAACAGATCCACGAAATACAGATGTAATTCTGTGAGATGAATTAAAAGAACACTAAGCAGATTCTCAGAAAGCTTCTTTCCAGATTTCATCTGAGAACAGTTCCTTTTTCAGCATAGCCCTCTATGCACCTCCAAATATCACTTTGCCAATTCCACAAGAACTGTCTTAGCGAAAGGCTTCTTTAGGGGAAAGCTGTAACTCTGTGAGATGATTTCACAGAACACAAAGAAGATTCTTAGAAAGCTTCTTTCTCTTTGTTATCGGAGGATATTTCCTTTGGCCCTATAGTCTTCTCAGGGATCTGAAATATATGTTCTCAGATTCCACAGAAATAACGCTAGAAAAGAGATCCACAAAATACAGATGTAACTCTGTGAGATGAATTAACAGAACACTAAGCAGTTTCTCAGAAAGCTTCTTTCCAGATTTCATCAGAGGATATTTCCTTTTTCACCATAGCACTATATGGGCTTCCAAATACCACTTTGCCAATTCCACAAGAACTGTCTTAGCGAAAGGCTTCTTGAGGGGAAAGCTGTAACTCTGTGAGTTGATTTCAGAGAACACAAAGAAGTTTCTCAGAAAGCTTCTTTCTCTTTGTTATCGGAGGATATTTCCTTTGGTCCCATATTCTTCTAAGGGATCCGAAATATCTGTTCTCAGATTCCACAGAAATAAGGCTAGCAAAGAGATCCACGAAATACAGATGTAACTCTGTGAGATGAATTAACAGAACACTAAGCAGTTTCTCAGAAAGCTTCTTTCCAGATTTCATCTGAGGATATTTCCTTTTTCACCGCAGCCCTCTATGGGCTTCCAAATATCACTTTGCCAATTCCACAAGAACTGTCTTAGCGAAAGGCTTCTTGAGGGGAAAGCTGTAACTCTGTGAGATGATTTCACAGAACACAAAGGAGTTTCTCAGGAAGCTTCTTTCTCTTTGTTATCGGAGGATATTTCCTTTGGCCCTATAGTCTTCAAAGGGATCCGAAATATCTGTTCTCAGATTACACAGAAATAAGGCTAGCAAAGAGATCCACGAAATACAGATGTAACTCTGTGAGATGGATTAAAAGAACACTAAGCAGTTTCTCAGAAAGCTTCTTTCCAGATTTCATCTGAGGATATTTCCTTTTTCACCATAGCCCTCAGCGCTTCCAAATATCACTTTGCCAATTCCACAAGAACTCTCTTAGCGAAAGGCTTCTTGAGGGGAAAGCTGTAACTCTGTGAGATGATTTCACAGAACACAAAGAAGTTTCTCAGAAAGCTTCTTTCTCTTTGTCATCGGAGGATATTTCCTTTGGCCCTATAGTCTTCAAAGGATCCGAAATATGTGTTCTCAGACTCCACAGAAATAACGCTAGCAAAGAGATCCACAAAATACAGATGTAACTCTGTGAGATGAATTAACAGAACACTAAGCAGTTTCTCAGAAAGCTTCTTTCCAATTTTCATCTGAGGATATTTCCTTTTTCACCATAGCCCTCTGTGGGCTTCCAAATATCACTTTGCCAATTCCACAAGAAGTGTCTTAGTGAAAGGCTTCTTGAGGGGAAAGCTGTAACTCTGTGAGATGATTTCACAGAACACAAAGAAGTTTCTCAGAAAGCTTCTTTCTCTTTCTTATCGGAGGATATTTCCATTGGCCCTATATTCTTCTAAGGGATCCGAAATATCTGTTCTCAGATTCCACAGAAATAAGGCTAGCAAAGAGATCCACGAAATACAGATGTAACTCTGTGAGATGAATTAACAGAACACTAAGCAGTTTCTCAGAAAACTTCTTTCCAGATTTCATCTTAGGATATTTCCTTTTTCACCATAGCCCTCCATGGGCTTCCAAATATCACTTTGTCAATTCCACAACAACTGTCTTAGCGTAAGGCTTCTGGAGGGGAAAGCTGTAACTCTGTGAGATGATTTCACAGAACACAAAGAAGTTTCTCAGAAAGCTTCTTTCTCTTTGTTATCGGAGGATATTTCCTTTGGCCCTATAGTCTTCAAAGGGATCCGAAATATCTGTTCTCAGATTCCACAGAAATGAGGCTAGCAAACAGATCCAAGAAATACAGATGTAATCCTGTGAGATGAATTAACAGAACACTAAGCAGTTTCTCAGAAAGCTTCTTTCCAGATTTCATCTGAGAACATTTCCTTTTTCACCATAGCCCTCTATGCACTTCCAAATATCACTTTGCCAATTCCACAAGAACTGTCTTAGCGAAAGGCTTCTTGAGGGGAAAGCTGTAACTCTGTGAGATGATTTCACAGAACACAAGGAAGATTCTTAGAAAGCTTCTTTCTCTTTGTTATCGGAGGATATTTCCTTTGGCCCTATAGTCTTCTCAGGGATCTGAAATATCTGTTCTCAGATTCCACAGAAATAACGCTAGCAAAGAGATCCACGAAATACAGATATAACTCTGTGAGATGAATTAACAGAACACTAAGCAGTTTCTGAGAAAGCTTCTTTCCAGATTTCAGCTGAGGATATTTCCTTTTTCACCAAAGCCCTCTTTGCACTTCCAAATATCACTTTGCCAATTCCACAAGAACTGTCTTAGCGAAAGGCTTCTTGAAGGGATAGCTGTAACTCTGTGAGATGATTTCACAGAACACAAAGAAGTTTCTAAGAAAGCTTCTTTCTCTTTGTTATCGGAGTATATTTCCTTTGGCCCTAGAGTCTTCAAAGGGATCCAAAATATCTGTTCTCAGATTCCACAGAAATAAGGCTAGCAAAGAGATCCACAAAATACAGATGTAACTCTGTGAGATGAATTAAAAGAACACTAAGCAGTTTCTCAGAAAGCTTCTTTCCAGATTTCATCTGAGGATAATTCCTTTTTAACCGTAGCCCTCTATGCCCTTCCTAATATCAATTGCCAATTCCACAAGAACTGTCTTAGCGAAAGGCGTCTTGAGGGAAAAGCTGTAACTCTGTGAGATTATTTCACAGAACACAAAGGAGTTTCTCAGAAAGCTTCTTTCTCTTTTTTATCGGAGGATATTTCCTTTGGCCCTATAGTCTTCAAAGGGATCCGAAATATCTGTTCTCAGGTTCCACAGAAATAAGGCTAGCAAAGAGATCCACGAAATACAGATGTAACTCTGTGAGATGAATTAACAGAACTCTAAGCAGTTTCTCAGAAACCTTCTTTCCAGATTTCATCTGAGGATATTTCCTTTTTCACCATAGCCCTCTATGTGCTTCCAAATATCACTTTGCCAATTCCACAAGAACTGTCTTAGCGAAAGTCTTCCCGAGGGGAAAGCTGTAACTCTGTGAGATGATTTCACAGAACATAAAGAAGTTTCTCAGAAAGCTTCTTTCTCTTTGTTATCGGAGGATATTTCCTTTGGCCCTATATTCTTCTAAGGGATCCGAAATATCTGTTCACAGATTCCACAGAAATAAGGCTAGCAAAGAGATCCACGAAATACAGATGTAACTCTGTGAGATGAATTAACAGAACACTAAGTAGTTTCTCAGAAAGCTTCTTTTCAGATTTCATCTGAGGATATTTCCTTTTTCACCATAGCCCTCTCTGGTCTTCCAAATATCACTTTGCCAATTCCACAAGAACTGTCTTAGCGAAAGGCTTCTTGAGGGGAAAGGCGTAACTCTGTGAGATGATTTCACAGAACACAAAGAAGTTTCTCAGAAAGCTTCTTTCTCTTTGTTATCGGAGGATATTTCCTTTGGCCCTATAATCTTCTAAGGGATCCGAAATATCTGTCCTCAGATTCCACAGAAATGAGGCTAGCAAAGAGATCCTCGAAATACAGATGTAACTCTGTGAGATGAATTAACAGAACACTAAGCAGTTTCTCAGAAAGCTTCTTTCCAGATTTCATCTGAGAACATTTCCTTTTTCACCATAGCCCTCTATGCACTTCCAAATATCACTTTGCCAATTCCACAAGAACTGTCTTAGCGAAAGGCTTCTTTAGGGGAAAGCTGTAACTCTGTGAGATGATTTCACAGAACACAAACAAATTTCTTAGAAAGCTTCTTTCTCTTTGTTATCGGAGGATATTTCCTTTGGCCCTATAGTCTTCTAAGGGATCCGAAATATCTGTTCTCAGATTCCACAGAAATAACGCTAGCAAAGAGATCCACGAAATACAGCTGTAACTCTGTGAGGTGAATTAACAGAACACTAAGCAGTTTCTCAGAAAGCTTCTTTCCAGATTTCATCTTAGGATATTTCCTTTAACACCACAGCCCTCTATGGGCTTCCAAATATCACTTTGCCAATTCCACAACAACTGTCTTAGCGACAGGCTTCCTGAGGGGAAAGCTGTAACTCTGTGAAATGATTTCACAGAACACAAAGGAGTTTCTCAGAAAGCTTCTTTCTCTTTCTTATCGGAGGATATTTCCTTTGGCCCTATATTCTTCTAAGGGATCCGAAATATCTGTTCTTAGATTCCACAGAAATAAGGCTAGCAAAGAGATCCAAGAAATACAGATGTAACTCTGTGAGATGAATTAACAGAACAATAAGCAGTTTCTCAGAAAGCTTCTTTCCAGATTTCATCTTAGGATATTTCCTTTTTCACCATAGCCCTCTATGCACTTCCAAACATCACTTTGCCAATTCCACAAGAACTGTCTTAGCGAAAGGCTTCTTTAGGGGAAAGCTGTAACTCTGTGAGATGATTTCACAGAACACAAAGAAGATTCGTAGAAAGCTTCTTTCTCTTTGTTATTGGAGGATATTTCCTTTGGTCCCATATTCTTCTAAGGGATCCGAAATATGTGTTCTCAGATTCCACAGAAATAAGGCTAGCAAAGAGATCCACAAAATACAGATGTAACTCTGTGAAATGAATTAACAGAACACTAAGCAGTTTCTCAGAAAGCTTCTTTCCAGATTTCATCTGAGGATATTTCCTTTTTCACCACAGCCCTCTATGGGCTTCCAAACATCACATTGCCAATTCCACAACAACTGTCTTAGCGACAGGCTTCTTGAGGGGAAAGCTGTAACTCTGTGAGATGATTTCACAGAACACAAAGGAGTTTCTCAGAAAGCTTCTTTCTCTTTGTTATCGGAGGATATTTCCTTTGGCCCTATAGTCTTCAAAGGGATCCGAAATATCTGTTCTCAGATTCCACAGAAATAAGGCTAGCAAAGAGATCCACGAAATACAGATGTAACTCTGTGAGATGAATTAACAGAACACTAAGCAGTTTCTCAGAAAGCTTCTTTCCAGATTTCATCTGAGGATATTTCCTTTTTCATCATAGCCCTCTCTGTGCTTCCAAATATCACTTTGCCAATTCCACAAGAAGTGTCTTAGCGAAAGGCTTCTTGAGGGGAAAGGCGTAACTCTGTGAGATGATTTCACAGAACACAAAGAAGTTTCTCAGAAAGCTTCTTTCTCTTTGTCATCAGAGGATATTTCCTTTGGCCCTATAGTCTTCTAAGGGATCCGAAATATCTGTTCTCAGATTCCACAGAAACAACGCTAGCAAAGAGATCCACGAAATACAGATGTTACTCTGTGAGATGAATTAACAGAACACTAAGCAGTTTCTCAGAAAGCTTCTTTCCAGATTTCATCTGAGGATATTTCCTTTTTCACCTTAGCCCTCTATGGGCTTCCAAACATCACTTTGCAAATTCCACAAGAACTGTCTTAGCGAAAGGCTTCTTGAGGGGAAAGCTGTAACTCTGTGAGATGATTTGACAGAACACAAAGAAGTTTCTCAGAAAGCTTCTTTCTCTTTGTTATCGGAGTATATTTGCTTTGGCCCTAGAGTCTTCAAAGGGATCCAAAATATCTGTTCTCAGATTCCACAGAAATAAGGCTATCAAAGAGATCCACAAAATACAGATGTAACTCTGTGAGATGAATTAAAAGAACACTAAGCAGTTTCTCAGAAAGCTTCTTTCCAGATTTCATCTGAGGATAATTCCTTTTTAACCATAGCCCTCTAAGGGCTTCCAAATATCACTTTGCCAATTCCACAAGAACTGTCTTAGTGAAAGGCTTCTTGAGAGGAAAGCTGTAACTCTGTGAGATGATATCACAGAACACAAAGAAGTTTCTCAGAAAGCTATTTTCTCTTTGTTATCGGAGGACATTTCCTTTGGCCCTAGAGTCTTCAAAGGGATCCAAAATATCTGTTCTCAGATTCCACAGAAATAAGGCTAGCAAAGAGATCCACAAAATACAGATGTAACTCTGTGAGATGAATTAAAATAACACTTAGCAGTTTCTCAGAAAGCTTCTTTCCAGATTTCATCTGAGGATAATTCCTTTTTCACCGTAGCCCTCTATGCCCTTCCAACTATCACTTTGCCAATTCCACGAGAACTGTCTTAGCGAAAGGCTTCTGAAGGGAAAGCTGTAACTCTGTGAGATGATTTCACAGAGCACAAAGAAGTTTCTCTGAAAGCTTCTTTCCTTTTGTTAACGGAGGAGATTTCCTTTGGCCCTATAATCTTCTAAGGGATCCGAAATATCTGTTCTCAGATTCCACAGAAATGAGGCTAGCAAAGAGATCCTCGAAATACAGATGTAACTCTGTGAGATGAATTAACAGAACACTAAGCAGTTTCTCAGAAAACTTCTTTCCATATTTCATCTGAGAACATTTCCTTTTTCACGATAGCCCTCTATGCACTTCCAAATATCACTTTGCCAATTCCACAAGAACTGTCTTAGCGAAAGGCTTCTTTTGGGGAAAGCTGTAACTCTGTGAGATGATTTCACAGAACACAAAGAAATTTCTTAGAAAGCTTCTTTCTCTTTGTTATCGGAGGATATTTCCTTTGGCCCTACAGTCTTCTAAGGGATCCGAAATATCTGTTCTCAGATTCCACAGAAATAACGCTAGAAAAGAGATCAACGTAATACAGATGTAACTCTGTGAGGTGAATTAACAGAACACTAAGCAGTTTCTCAGAAAGCTTCTTTCCAGATTTCATCTTAGGATATTTCCTTTATCACCACAGCCCTCTATGGGCTTCCAAATATCACTTTGCCAATTCCACAACAATTGTCTTAGCGACAGGCTTCTTGAGGGGAAAGCTGTAACTCTGTGAGATGATTTCACAGAACACAAAGGAGTTTCTCAGAAAGCTTCTTTCTCTTTTTATCGGAGGATATTTCCTTTGGCCCTATATTCTTCTAAGGGATCCGAAATATCTGTTCTCAGATTCCACAGAAATAAGACTAGCAAAGAGATCCAAGAAATACAGATGTAACTCTGTGAGATGAATTAACAGAAAAATAAGCAGTTTCTCACAAAGCTTCTTTCCAGATTTCATCTTAGGATATTTCCTTTTTCACCTTAGCCCTCCATGGGCTTCCAAATATCACTTTGCCAATTCCACAAAAACTGTCTTAGCGAAAGGCTTCTTGAGGAGAAAGCTGTAACTCTGTGAGATGATTTCACAGAACAAAAAGAAGTTTCTCAGAAAGCTTCTTTCTCTTTGTTATCGGAGGATATTGCCTTTGGCCCTATATTCTTCTAAGGGATCCGAAATATCTGTTCACAGATTCCACAGAAATAAGGCTAGCAAAGAGACCCACGAAATACAGATGTAACTCTGTGAGATGAATTAACAGAACACTAATCAGTTTCTCAGAAAGCTTCTTTCCAGATTTCATCTGAGGATATTTCCTTTTTCACCACAGCCCTCTAAGGGCTTCCAAATATCACTTTGCCAATTCCACAAGAACTGTCTTAGCGAAAGGCTTCTTGAGGGGAAAGCTGTAACTCTGTGAGATGATTTCACAGAACACAAAGAAGTTTCTCAGAAAGCTTCTTTGTCTTTTTTATCGGAGTTTATTTCCTTTGACCCTATAGTCTTCAAAGGGATCCGAAATATCTCTTCTTAGATTCCCCACAAATAAGGATAGCCAAGAGATCCACGATATACACATGTAACTCTCTGAGATGAATTAACAGAACACTAAGCAGTTTCTCAGAAAGCTTCTTTCCAGATTTCATCTGAGGATATATCCTTTTTCACCATATCCCTCTAGGGGCTTCCAAATATCACCTTGCCAAATCCACAAGAACTGTATTACCGAAAGGCGTCTTGAGGGGAAAGCTGTAACCTGTGAGATGATTTCACAGAACACAAAGAAGTTTCACAGAAAGCTTCTTTCTCTTTGTTATCGGATGATGTTTCCTTTGGCCCTATAGTCTTCAAAGGGATCCGAAATATCTGTTCTCTGATACCACAGAAATAAGGCTAGCAAAGAGATCCACGAAATACAGATGTAACTCTGTGAGATGAATTATCAGAACACTAAGCAGTTTCTCAGAAATCTTCTTTCCAGATTTCATCTGAGGATATTTCCTTTATCAATATAGCCCTCTAGGGGCTTCCAAATATCACTTTGCCAATTCCATAAGAACTGTCTTAGCGAAAGTCGTCTTGAGGGGAAAGCTGTAACCTGTGAGATGATTTTACATAACACAAGGAAGTTTCTCAGAAAGCTTCTTTCTCTTTGTTATGGGAGGATATTTCCTTTGGCCCTATAGTCTTCAAATGGATCCGAAATATCTGTTCTCAGATTCCAGAGAAACAAGGCTAGCAAAGAGATCCAAGAAATACAGATGTACCTCTGTGAGATGAATTAACAGAACACTAAGCATTTTCTCAGAGAACTTCTTTGCAGATTTCATCTGAGGATATTTCCTTTTTCACCATAGCCCTCTATGGGCTTCCAAATATCACTTGGCCAATTCCAAAAGAACTGTCTTAGCGAAAGGCTTCTTGAGGGGAAAGCTGTAACTCTGTGAGATGATTTCACAGAACACAAAGAAGTTTCTCAGAAAGCTTCCTTCTTTTTGTTATCGGAGTTTATTTCCTTTGGCCCTTTAGTATTCAAAGGTATCCGAAATATCTGTTCTTAGATTCCACAGAAATAAGGATAGCCAAGACATCCACAATATACAGATGTAACTCTGTGAGATGAATTAACAGAACACTAAGCAGTTTCTCAGAAGGCTTTTTTCCAGATTTCATCTGAGGATATTTCCTTTTTCACCCTAGCCCTCTATGGGCTTCCAAATATCACTTTGCCAATTCCACAAGAACTGTCTTAGCGAAAGGCTTCTTGAGGGGAAAGCTGTAACTCTGTGAGATGATTTCACAGAACAGGAAGAAGTTTCACAGAAAGATTCTTTCTCTTTGTTATCGGAGGATATTTCCTTTGGCCCTATAGTCTTCAAAGGGATCCGAAATATCTGTTCCCAGATTCCACAGAAATAAGGCTAGCAAAGAGATCCACGAAGTACAGATGTATCTCTGTGAGATGAATTAACAGAACACTAAGCAGTTTCTCAGAAAGCTTCTTTCCAGATTTCATCTGAGGATATTTCCTTTTTCACCATAGCCCTCTAAGCGCTTCCAAATATCACTTTGCCAATTCCACAAGAACTGTCATAGCGAAAGGCTTCTTGAGGAGAAAGCTATAACTCTGTGAGATGATTTCACAGAACACATAGAAGTTTCTCAGAAACTTCCTTCTCCTTCTGATCGGAGGATATATTCTTTGGCCCTATAGTCTTCTCAGGGATCCGAAATATCTGTTCTCAGATTCCACAGAAATAAGGCTAGTAAAGAGATCCACGAAATACAGATGTAACTCTGTGAGATGAATTAACAGAACACTAAGCGGTTTCTCAGAGAGCTTCTTTCCAGATTTCATCTGAGGATATTTCCTGTTTCACCATAGCCTTCTATGGGCTTTCATATATCACTTTGCCAATTCCACAAGAACTGTCTTAGCGAAAGGCTTCTTGAGGGGAAAGCTGTAACTCTGTGAGATGATTTCACAGAACACAAAGAAGATTTTCAGAAAGCTTCTTTGTCTTTGTTAACGGAGGATATTTCCTTTGGCCCTATAGTCTTCAAAGGGATCCGAAATATCTGTTCTCAGATTCCCCAGAAATAAGGCTAGCAAAGAGATCCACGAAATACAGGTGTAACTCTGTGAGATGAATTAACAGAACACTAAGTAGTTTCTCAGAAAGCTTCTTTCCAGATTTCATCTGAGGATATTTCCTTTTTCACCATAGCCCTCTATGCGGTTCCAAATATCACTTTGCCAATTCCACAAGAACTGTCTTAGCGAAGGCTTCTTGAGGGGAAAGCTGTAACTCTGGGAGATGATTTCACAGAACACAAAGAAGTTTCTCAGAAAGCTTCTTTCTCTTTGTTATTGGAGGATATTTCCTTTGGCCCTATATTCTTCAAAGGGATCCGAAATATCTGTTCTCAGATTCCACAGAAATAAGGCTAGCAAAGAGATCCACGAAATACAGATGTACCTCTGTGAGATGAATTAAGAGAACACAAAGCAGTTTCTCAGAAAGCTTCTTTCCAGATTTCATCTGAGGATATTTCCTTTTTCACCCTAGCCCTCCATGGGCTTCCAAATATCACTTTGCCAATTCCACAAAAACTGTCTTAGCGAAAGGCTTCTTGAGGGGAAAGCTGTAACTCTGTGAGATGATTTCACAGAACACAAAGAAGTTTCTCAGAAAGCTTCTTTCTCTTTGTTATTGGAGGATATTTCCTTTGGCCCTATAGTCTTCCAAGGGATCCGAAATATCTATTCTTATATTCCACAGAAATAAGGCTAGCAAAGTGATCCACGAAATACAGATGTAACTCTGTGAGATGAATTAACACAACACTAAGCAGTTTCTCAGAAAGCTTCTTTCCAGATTTCATCTGAGGATATTTCCTTTTTCACCATAGCCCTCTATGCGCTTCCAAATATCACTTTGCCAATTCCACAAGAACTGTCTTAGCGAAAGGCTTCTTGAGGGGAAAGCTGTAACTCTGTGAGATGATTTCACAGAACACAAAGAAGTTTCTCAGAAAACTTCTTTCTCTTTGTTATTAGAGGATATTTCCTTTGGCACTATAGTCTTCCAAGGGATCCGAAATATCTGTTCTCAGATTCCACAGAAATAAGGCTAGCAAAGAGATCCACGAAATACAGATGTAACTCGGTGAGATGAATTAACAGAACACTAAGCAGTTTCTCAGAAAGCTTCTTTGCAGATTTCATCTGAGGATATTTCCTGTTTCACCATAGCCCTCTAAGGGCTTCCAAATATCACTTTGCCAATTCCACAACAACTGTCTTAGCGAAAGGCATCTTGAGGGGAAAGCTGTAACTCTGTGAGATGATTTCACAGAACAGAAAGAAGTTTCACAGAAAGATTCTTTGTCTTTGTTAACGGAGGTTATTTCCTTTGGCCCTATCGTTTTCAAAGGGATCCGAAATATCTGTTCTCAGATTCCACAGAAATAAGGCTAGCAAAGAGATCCACGAAATACAGATGTAACTCTGTGAGATGAATTAACAGAACACTAAGCAGTTTCTCAGAAAGCTTCTTTCCAGATTTCATCAGAGGATATTTCCTTTTTCACAATAGCACTCTATGCGGTTCCAAATATCACTTTGCCAATTCCACAACAATTGTCTTAGCGAAAGGCTTCTTGAAGGGAAAGCTGTAACTCTGAGAGATGATTTCACAGAACACAAAGAAGTTTCTCAGAAAACTTCTTTCTCTTTGTTATCGAAGGATATTTCCTTTGCACCTATAGTCTTCAAAGGGATCCGAAATATCTGTTCTCAGATTCCACAGAAATAAGGCTAGCAAAGAGATACACGAAATACAGATGTAACTCTGTGAGATGAATTAACAGAACACTAAGCAGTTTCTCAGAAAGCTTCTTTCCAGATTTCATCTGAGGATATTTCCTGTTTCACCATAGCCCTCTATGGGATTCCAAATATCACTTTGCCAATTCCACAACAACTGTCTTAGCGAAAGGCATCTTGAGGGGAAAGCTGTAACTCTGTGAGATGATTTCACAGAACAGAAAGAAGTTTCACAGAAAGATTCTTTGTCTTTGTTAACGGAGGATATTTCCTTTGGCCCTATCATTTTCAAAGGGATCCGAAATATCTGTTCTCAGATTCCACAGAAATAAGGCTAGCAAAGAGATCCATGAAATACAGATGTAACTCTGTGAGATGAATTAACAGAACACTAAGCAGTTTCTCAGAAATCTTCTTTCCAGATTTCATCTGAGGATATTTCCTTTTTCACCATAGTCCTCTAAGGGCTTCCAAATATCACTTTGTCAATTCCACAAGAACTGTCTTAGCGAAAGGCTTCTTGAGGGGAAAGCTGTAACTCTGTGAGATGATTTCACAGAATACAAAGAAGTTTCTCAGAAAGCTTCTCTCTCTCTGTTCTCGGAGGATATTTCCTTTGGCCCTAGAGTCTTCAAGGGATCCGATATATCTGTTCTCAGATTCCACAGAAATAAGGCTAGCCAAGAGATCCACGATATACAGATGTAATTCTGTGACATGAATTAACAGAACACTAAGCAGTTTCTCAGAAAGTTTCTTTCCAGATTTCATCTTGGGATATTTTCTTTTTCACCATAGCCCTCTATGGGCTTCCAAATATCACTTTGCGAATTCCACAAGAACTGTTTTAGCGAATGGCTTCTTGAGGGGAAAGATGTAACTATGTGAGATGATTTCACAGAACACTAAGAAGTGTCTCAGAAAGCTTCTTTCTCTTTGTTATCGGAGGATATTTCCTTTGGCCCTATAGTCTTAGAAGGGATCCGAAATATCTGTTCCCAGGTTCCACAGAAATAAGGCTAGCAAAGAGATCCAGGAAATACAGATGTAACTCTGTGAGATGAATTAACAGAACACTAAGCAGTTTCTCAGAAAACTTCTTTCCAGATTTCATCTGAGGATATTTCCTTTTTCACCATAGCCCTCTATGGGCTTCCAAATATCACTTTGCAAATTCCACAAGAACTGTCTTAGCGAAAGGCTTCCTGAGGGGAAAGCTGTAACTCTGTGAGATGATTTCACAGAATACAAAGAAGTTTCTCAGAAAGCTTCTTTCTCTTTGTTATCGGAGTTTATTTCCTTTGGCCCTTTAGTCTTCAAAGGTATCCGAAATATTTGTTCTTAGATTCCACAGAAATAAGGAGAGCCAAGACATCCACGATATACAGATGTAACTCTGTGAGATGAATTAACACAACACTAAGCAGTTTCTCAGAAAGCTTCTTTCCAGAATTCATCTGAGTATATTCCCTTTTTCACCATAGCCCTCTATGGGCCTCAAAATATCACTTTGCCAATTCCACAAGAACTGTCTTAGCGAAAGGCTTCTTGAGGGGAAAGCTGTAACTCTGTGAGATGATTTCACTGAACACAAAGAAGTTTCTGTGAAAGTTTCTTTCTCTTTGTTATCGGAGGATATTTCCTTTGGCCCTAGAGTCTTCAAAGGGATCCGAAATATCTGTTCTCAGATTCCACAGAAATAAGGCTAGCAAAGAGATCCACGAAATACAGATGTAATTCTGTGAGATGAATTAACAGAACACTAAGCAGTTTCTCAGAAAGCTTCTTTCCAGATTTCATCTGAGGATATTTCGTTTTTCACCATAGCCCTCTATGCGCTTCCAAATATCACTTTGCCAATTCCACAAGAACTGTCTTAGCGAAAGGCTTCTTGAGGGGAAAGCTGTAACTCTGTGAGATGATTTCACAGAACACAAAGAAGTTTCTCAGAAAGCTTCTTTCTCTTTGTAATCGGAGGATATTTCCTTTGGACCTATAGTCTTAGAAGGGATCCGAAATATCTGTTCTCAGATTCCACAGAAATAAGGGTAACAAAGAGATCCACGAAATACAGATGTAACGCTGTGAGATAAATAAACAGAACACTAAGCAGTTTCTCAGAAAGCTTCTTTCCAGATTTCATGTGAGGATATTTCCTGTTTCACCATAGCCCTCTATGGGCTTCCAAATATCACTTTGCCAATTCCACAACAACTGTCTTAGCGAAAGGCTTCTTGAGGGGAAAGCTGTAACTCTGTGAGATGATTTCACAGAACAGAAAGAAGTTTCACAGAAAGATTCTTTCTCTTTGTTATCGGAGGATATTTCCTTTGGCCCTATAGTCTTCAAAGGGATCCGAAATATCTGTTCTCAGATTCCACAGAAATAAGGCTAGAAAAGAGATCCACGAAGTACAGATGTAACTCTGTGAGATGAATTAACAGAACACTAAGCAGTTTCTCAGAAAGCTTCTTTCCAGATTTCATCTGAGGATATTTCCTTTTTCACCATAGCCCTCTAAGCGCTTCCAAATATCACTTTGCCAATTCTAAAAGAACTGTCATAGCGAAAGGCTTCTTGAGGCGAAAGCTGTAACTCTGTGAGATGATTTCACAGAACACAAAGAAGTTTCTCAGAAAGCTTCCTTCTCCTTCTGATCGGAGGATATTTTCTTTGGCCCTATAGTCTTCTCAGGGATCCGAAATATCTGTTCTCAGATTCCACAGAAATAACGCTAGCAAAGCGATCCACGAAATACAGATGTAACTCTGTGAGATGAATTAAGAGAACACTAAGCAGTTTCTCAGAAAGCTTCCTTCCAGATTTCATCAGAGGATATTTCCTTTTTCACAGTAGCACTCTATGCGGTTCCAAATATCACTTTGCCAATTCCACAACAACTGTCTTAGCGAAAGGCTTCTTGAAGGGAAAGCTGTAACTCTGTGAGATGATTTCACAGAACACAAAGAAGTTTCTCAGAAAGCTTCTTTCTCTTTGTTATCGGAGGATATTTCCTTTGGCCTTATAGTCTTAGAAGGGATCGGAAATATCTGTTCCCAGATTCCACAGATATAAGGCTAGCAAAGAGATCCAAGAAATACAGATGTAACTTTGTGAGATGAATTAACAGAACACTAAGCAGTTTCTCAGAAAGCTTCTTTCCAGATTTCACCTGAGGATATTTCCTTTTTCACCATAGACCTCCATGGGCTTCCAAATATCACTTTGCCAATTCCACAAGAACTGTCTTAGCGAAAGGCTTCTTGAGAGGAAAGCTGTAACTCTGTGAGATGATTTCACTGAACACAAAGAAGTTTCTGTGAAAGCTTCTTTCTCTTTGTTATCGGAGGATATTTCCTTTGGCCCTAGAGACTTCAAAGGGATCCGAAATATCTGTTCTCAGATTCCACAGAAATAAGGCTAGCAAAGAGATCCACGAAATACAGATGTAACTCTGTGAGATGAATTAACAGAACACTAAGCAGTTTCTCAGAAAGCTTCTTTCCAGATTTCATCTGAGGATATTTGCTTTTTCACATAGCCTTCTAGGGCCTTCCAAATATCACTTTGCCCATTCCACAAGAACTGTCTTAGCGAAAGACTTCTTGAGGGGAAAGCTGTAACTCTGTGAGATGATTTCACAGAACACAAAGAAGTTTCTCAGAAAGCTTCTTTCTCTTTGTTATCGGAGGATATTTACTTTGGCCCTATAGTCTTCTTAGGGATCCGAAATATCTGTTCTCAGATTCCACAGAAATAAGGCTAACAAAGAGATCCACGAAATACAGATGTAACTCTGTGAGATGAATTAACAGATCACTAAGCAGTTTCTCAGAAAGCTTCTTTCCATATTTCATCTGAGGATATTTCCTGTTTCACCATAGCCCTCTATGGGCTTCCAAATATCACTTTGCCAATTCCACAACAACTGTATTAGTGAAAGGCATCTTGAGGGGAAAGCTGTAACTCTGTGAAATGATTTCACAGAACAGAAAGAAGTTTCACAGAAAGATTCTTTGTCTTTGTTAACGTAGGATATTTCCTTTGGCCCTATCGTCTTCAAAGGGATCCGAAATATCTGTTCTCAGATTCCACAGAAATAAGGCTAGCCAAGAGATCCACGAAATACAGATGTAACTCTGTGAGATGAGTTAACAGAACACTAAGCAGTTTCTCAGAAAGCTTCTTTCCAGATTTCATCTGGGGATATTTTCTTTTTCACCATAGCCCTCTAAGGGCTTCCAAATATCACTATGCGGATTCCACAAGAACTGTCTTAGCGAATGGCTTCTTGAGGGGAAAGATGTAACTCTGTGAGATGATTTCACAGAACACTAAGAAGTGTCTCAGAAAGCTTCTTTCTCTTTGTTATCGGAGGATATTTCCTTTGGCCCTATAGTCTTAGAAGGGATCCGAAATATCTGTTCCCAGGTTAAACAGATATAAGGCTAGCAAAGAGATCCAGGAAATACAGACGTAACTCAGTGAGATGAATTAACAGAACACTAAGCAGTTTCTCAGAAAGCTTCTTTCCAGATTTCATCTGAGGATATTTCCTTTTTCACCATAGCCCTCTATGGGCTTCCAAATATCACTTTGCAAATTCCACAAGAACTGTCTTAGCGAAAGGCTTCTTGAGGGGAAAGCTGTATCTCTGTGAGATGATTTCCCAGAACACAAAGAAGTTTCTCAGAAAGCTTCTTTCTCTTTGTTATCGGAGTTTATTTCCTTTGGCCCTTTAGTCTTCAAAGGTATCCGAAATATCTGTTCTTAGATTCCACAGAAATAAGGAGAGCCAAGACATCCACGATATACAGATGTAATTCTGTGAGATGAATTAACAGAACACTAAGCAGTTTCTCAGAAAGCTTCTTTCCAGAATTCATCTGAGGATATTTCCTTTTTCACCATAGCCCTCTATGGGCTTCAAAATATCACTTTGCCAATTCCACAAGAACTGTCTTAGCGAAAGGCTTCTTGAGGGGAAAGCTGTAACTCTGTGAGATGATTTCACAGAATACAAAGAAGTTTCTCAGAAAGCTTCTCTCTCTCTGTTCTCGGAGGATATTTCCTTTGGCCCTAGAGTCTTCAAGGGATCCGATATATCTGTTCTCAGATTCCACAGAAATAAGGCTAGCCAAGAGATCCACGATATACAGATGTAACTCTGTGACATGAATTAACAGAACACTAAGCAGTTTCTCAGAAAGTTTCTTTCCAGATTTCATCTTGGGATATTTTCTTTTTCACCATAGCCCTCTATGGGCTTCCAAATATCACTGTGCGAATTCCACAAGAACTGTTTTAGCGAATGGCTTCTTGAGGGGAAAGATGTAACTATGTGAGATGATTTCACAGAACACTAAGAAGTGTCTCAGAAAGCTTCTTTCTCTTTGTTATCGGAGGATATTTCCTTTGGCCCTATAGTCTTAGAAGGGATCCGAAATATCTGTTCCCAGGTTCCACAGAAATAAGGCTAGCAAAGAGATCCAGGAAATACAGATGTAACTCTGTGAGATGAATTAACAGAACACTAAGCAGTTTCTCAGAAAACTTCTTTCCAGATTTCATCTGAGGATATTTCCTTTTTCACCATAGCCCTCTATGGGCTTCCAAATATCACTTTGCAAATTCCACAAGAACTGTCTTAGCGAAAGGCTTCCTGAGGGGAAAGCTGTAACTCTGTGAGATGATTTCACAGAATACAAAGAAGTTTCTCAGAAAGCTTCTTTCTCTTTGTTATCGGAGTTTATTTCCTTTGGCCCTTTAGTCTTCAAAGGTATCCGAAATATTTGTTCTTAGATTCCACAGAAATAAGGAGAGCCAAGACATCCACGATATACAGATGTAACTCTGTGAGATGAATTAACACAACACTAAGCAGTTTCTCAGAAAGCTTCTTTCCTGAATTCATCTGAGTATATTCCCTTTTTCACCATAGCCCTCTATGGGCCTCAAAATATCACTTTGCTAATTCCACAAGAACTGTCTTAGCGAAAGGCTTCTTGAGGGGAAAGCTGTAACTCTGTGAGATGATTTCACTGAACACAAAGAAGTTTCTGTGAAAGTTTCTTTCTCTTTGTTATCGGAGGATATTTCCTTTGGCCCTAGAGTCTTCAAAGGGATCCGAAATATCTGTTCTCAGATTCCACAGAAATAAGGCTAGCAAAGAGATCCACGAAATACAGATGTAATTCTGTGAGATGAATTAACAGAACACTAAGCAGTTTCTCAGAAAGCTTCTTTCCAGATTTCATCTGAGGATATTTCGTTTTTCACCATAGCCCTCTATGCGCTTCCAAATATCACTTTGCCAATTCCACAAGAACTGTCTTAGCGAAAGGCTTCTTGAGGGGAAAGCTGTAACTCTGTGAGATGATTTCACAGAACACAAAGAAGTTTCTCAGAAAGCTTCTTTCTCTTTGTAATCGGAGGATATTTCCTTTGGACCTATAGTCTTAGAAGGGATCCGAAATATCTGTTCTCAGATTCCACAGAAATAAGGGTAACAAAGAGATCCACGAAATACAGATGTAACGCTGCGAGATAAATAAACAGAACACTAAGTAGTTTCTCAGAAAGCTTCTTTCCAGATTTCATGTGAGGATATTTCCTGTTTCACCATAGCCCTCTATGGGCTTCCAAATATCACTTTGCCAATTCCACAACAACTGTCTTAGCGAAAGGCTTCTTGAGGGGAAAGCTGTAACTCTGTGAGATGATTTCACAGAACAGAAAGAAGTTTCACAGAAAGATTCTTTCTCTTTGTTATCGGAGGATATTTCCTTTGGCCCTATAGTCTTCAAAGGGATCCGAAATATCTGTTCTCAGATTCCACAGAAATAAGGCTAGAAAAGAGATCCACGAAGTACAGATGTAACTCTGTGAGATGAATTAACAGAACACTAAGCAGTTTCTCAGAAAGCTTCTTTCCAGATTTCATCTGAGGATATTTCCTTTTTCACCATAGCCCTCTAAGCGCTTCCAAATATCACTTTGCCAATTCTAAAAGAACTGTCATAGCGAAAGGCTTCTTGAGGCGAAAGCTGTAACTCTGTGAGATGATTTCACAGAACACAAAGAAGTTTCTCAGAAAGCTTCCTTCTCCTTCTGATCGGAGGATATTTTCTTTGGCCCTATAGTCTTCTCAGGGATCCGAAATATCTGTTCTCAGATTCCACAGAAATAACGCTAGCAAAGCGATCCACGAAATACAGATGTAACTCTGTGAGATGAATTAAGAGAACACTAAGCAGTTTCTCAGAAAGCTTCCTTCCAGATTTCATCAGAGGATATTTCCTTTTTCACAGTAGCACTCTATGCGGTTCCAAATATCACTTTGCCAATTCCACAACAACTGTCTTAGCGAAAGGCTTCTGGAAGGGAAAGCTGTAACTCTGTGAGATGATTTCACAGAACACAAAGAAGTTTCTCAGAAAGCTTCTTTCTCTTTGTTATCGGAGGATATTTCCTTTGGCCTTATAGTCTTAGAAGGGATCGGAAATATCTGTTCCCAGATTCCACAGATATAAGGCTAGCAAAGAGATCCAAGAAATACAGATGTAACTTTGTGAGATGAATTAACAGAACACTAAGCAGTTTCTCAGAAAGCTTCTTTCCAGATTTCACCTGAGGATATTTCCTTTTTCACCATAGACCTCCATGGGCTTCCAAATATCACTTTGCCAATTCCACAAGAACTGTCTTAGCGAAAGGCTTCTTGAGAGGAAAGCTGTAACTCTGTGAGATGATTTCACTGAACACAAAGAAGTTTCTGTGAAAGCTTCTTTCTCTTTGTTATCGGAGGATATTTCCTTTGGCCCTAGAGACTTCAAAGGGATCCGAAATATCTGTTCTCAGATTCCACAGAAATAAGGCTAGCAAAGAGATCCACGAAATACAGATGTAACTCTGTGAGATGAATTAACAGAACACTAAGCAGTTTCTCAGAAAGCTTCTTTCCAGATTTCATCTGAGGATATTTGCTTTTTCACATAGCCTTCTAGGGCCTTCCAAATATCACTTTGCCCATTCCACAAGAACTGTCTTAGCGAAAGACTTCTTGAGGGGAAAGCTGTAACTCTGTGAGATGATTTCACAGAACACAAAGAAGTTTCTCAGAAAGCTTCTTTCTCTTTGTTATCGGAGGATATTTACTTTGGCCCTATAGTCTTCTTAGGGATCCGAAATATCTGTTCTCAGATTCCACAGAAATAAGGCTAACAAAGAGATCCACGAAATACAGATGTAACTCTGTGAGATGAATTAACAGATCACTAAGCAGTTTCTCAGAAAGCTTCTTTCCATATTTCATCTGAGGATATTTCCTGTTTCACCATAGCCCTCTATGGGCTTCCAAATATCACTTTGCCAATTCCACAACAACTGTATTAGTGAAAGGCATCTTGAGGGGAAAGCTGTAACTCTGTGAAATGATTTCACAGAACAGAAAGAAGTTTCACAGAAAGATTCTTTGTCTTTGTTAACGTAGGATATTTCCTTTGGCCCTATCGTCTTCAAAGGGATCCGAAATATCTGTTCTCAGATTCCACAGAAATAAGGCTAGCCAAGAGATCCACGAAATACAGATGTAACTCTGTGAGATGAGTTAACAGAACACTAAGCAGTTTCTCAGAAAGCTTCTTTCCAGATTTCATCTGGGGATATTTTCTTTTTCACCATAGCCCTCTAAGGGCTTCCAAATATCACTATGCGGATTCCACAAGAACTGTCTTAGCGAATGGCTTCTTGAGGGGAAAGATGTAACTCTGTGAGATGATTTCACAGAACACTAAGAAGTGTCTCAGAAAGCTTCTTTCTCTTTGTTATCGGAGGATATTTCCTTTGGCCCTATAGTCTTAGAAGGGATCCGAAATATCTGTTCCCAGGTTAAACAGATATAAGGCTAGCAAAGAGATCCAGGAAATACAGACGTAACTCAGTGAGATGAATTAACAGAACACTAAGCAGTTTCTCAGAAAGCTTCTTTCCAGATTTCATCTGAGGATATTTCCTTTTTCACCATAGCCCTCTATGGGCTTCCAAATATCACTTTGCAAATTCCACAAGAACTGTCTTAGCGAAAGGCTTCTTGAGGGGAAAGCTGTATCTCTGTGAGATGATTTCCCAGAACACAAAGAAGTTTCTCAGAAAGCTTCTTTCTCTTTGTTATCGGAGTTTATTTCCTTTGGCCCTTTAGTCTTCAAAGGTATCCGAAATATCTGTTCTTAGATTCCACAGAAATAAGGAGAGCCAAGACATCCACGATATACAGATGTAACTCTGTGAGATGAATTAACAGAACACTAAGCAGTTTCTCAGAAAGCTTCTTTCCAGAATTCATCTGAGGATATTTCCTTTTTCACCATAGCCCTCTAAGGGCTTCAAAATATCACTTTGCCAATTCCACAAGAACTGTCTTAGCGAAAGGCTTCTTGAGGGGAAAGCTGTAACTCTGTGAGATGATTTCACAGAACACAAAGAAGTTTCTGTGAAAGCTTCTTTCTCTTTGTTATCGGAGGATATTTCCTTTGGCCCTGTAGTCTTCAAAGGGATCCGAAATATCTGTTCTCAGAATCCACAGAAATAAGGCTAGCAAAGAGATCCACGAAATACAGATGTAACTCTGTGAGATAAATTAACAGAACACTAAGCAGTTTCTCAGAAAGCTTCTTTCCAGATTTCATCTGAGGATATTTCCTTTTTCAACATAGCCCTCTATGCGCTTCCAAGTATCACTTTGCCAATTCCACAACAACTGTCTTAGCGAAAGGCTTCTTGAGGGGAAAGCTGTAACTCTGTGAGATGATTTCACAGAACACAAAGAAGTTTCTCAGAAAGCTTCTTTCTCTTTGTTATCGGAGTTTATTTCCTTTGGCCCTATAGTCTTCCAAGGGATCCGAAATATCTGTTCCTAGATTCCACAGAAATAAGGATAGCCAAGACATCCACGATATACAGATGTAACTCTGTGAAATGAATAAACAGAACACTAAGCAGTTTCTCAGAAAGCTTCTTTCCAGATTTCATCTGAGGATATTTCCTTTTTCACCATAGCCCTCTATGGGCTTCAAAATATCACTTTGCCAATTCCACAAGAACTGTCTTAGCGAAAGGCTTCTTGAGGGGAAAGCTGTAACTCTGTGAGATGATTTCACTGAACACAAAGAAGTTTCTGTGAAAGTTTCTCTCTCTTTGTTATCGGAGGATATTTCCTTTGGCCCTATAGTCTTCAAAGGGATCCGAAATATCTGTTCTCACATTCCACAGTAATAAGGCTAGCAAAGAGATCCACGAAATACAGATGTAACTCTGTGAGATGAATTAACAGAACACTAAGCAGTTTCTCAGAAAGCTTCTTTCCAGATTTCATCTGAGGATATTTCCTTTTTCAACATAGCCCTCTAGGGGCTTCCAAATATCACTTTGCCAATTCCACAAGTACTGTCTTAGCGAAAGTCGTCTTGAGGCGAAAGCTGTACCTCTGTGAGATGATTTCACAGAACACAAAGAAGTTTCTCAGAAAGCTTCTTTCTCTTTGTGATCGGAGGATATTTTCTTTGGCCCTATAGTCTTCTCAGGGATCCGAAATATCTGTTCTCAGATTCCACAGAAATAAGGCAAACAAAGAGATCCACGAAATACAGATGTAACTCTGTGAGATGAATTAACAGAACACTAAGCAGTTTCTCAGAAAGCTTCTTTCCAGATTTCATCTGAGGATATTTCCTGTTTCACCTTAACCCTCTAAGGGCTTCCAAATATCACTTTGCCAATTCCACAACAACTCTCTTAGCGAAAGGCATCTTGAGGGGAAAGCTGTAACTCTGTGAGATGATTTCACAGAACAGAAAGAAGTTTCACCGAAAGATTCTTTGTCTTTGTTAAGGGAGGATGTTTCTTTTGGCCCTATAGTCTTCAAAGGGATCCGAAATATCTCTTCTCAGATTCCACAGAAATAAGGCTAGCAAAGAGATCCACGAAATACAGATGTAACTCTGTGAGATGAATTAACAGAACATTAACAAGTTTCTCAGAAAGCTTCTTTCCAGATTTCATCTGAGGATATTTCCTTTTTCACCACAGCCCTCTATGCGGTTACAAATATCACTTTGCCAATTCCACAAGAACTGTCTTAGCGAAAGGCTTCTTGAAGGGAAAGCTGTAACTCTGTGAGATGATTTCACAGAAAACAAAGAAGTTTCTCAGAAAGCTTCTTTCTCTTTGTTATCGGAGGATATTTCCTTTGGCCCTAGAGTCTTCAAAGGGATCCGAAATATCTGTTCTCAGATTCCACAGAAATAAGGCTAGCAAAGAGATCCACAAAATACAGATGTAACTCTGTGAGATGAATTAACAGAACATTAAGCAGTTTCTCAGAAAGCTTCTTTCCAGATTTCATCTGAGGATATTTCCTTTTTCACCGTAGCCCTTTATGCGCTTCCAAATATCACTTTGCCAATTCCACAAGAACTGTCATAGCGAAAGGCTTCTTGAGGTGAAAGCTGTAACTTTGTGAGATGATTTCACAGAACACAAAGAAGTTTCTCAGAAAGCTTCTTTCTCTTTCTGATCGGAGGATATTTTCTTTGGACCTATAGTCTTCAAATGGATCCGAAATATCTGTTCTCAGATTCCACAGAAATAAGGCTAGCAAAGAGATCCACGAAATACAGATGTAATTCTGTGAGATGAATTAACAGAACACTAAGCAGTTTCTCAGAAAGCTTCTTTCCAGATTTCATCTGAGGATATTTCCTGTTTCACCTTAGCCCTCTATGGGCTTTCATATATCACTTTGCCAATTCCACAAGAACTGTCTTAGCTAAAGGCTTCTTGAGGGGAAAGCTGTAACTCTGTAAGATGATTTCACAGAACACAAAGAAGTTTCTCAGAAAGCTTCTTTGTCTTTTTAACGGAGGATATTTCCTTTGGCCCTGTAGTCTTAAAAGGGATCAGAAAATCTGTTCTCAGATTCCACAGAAATAAGGCTAGCAAAGAGATCCACGAAATACAGGTGTAACTCTGTGAGATGAATTAACAGAACACTAAGCAGTTTCTCAGAAAGCTTCATTCCATATTTCATCTGAGGATATTTCCTTTTTCAACATAGCCCTCTATGCGCTTCCAAATATCACTTTGCCAATTCCACAACAACTGTCTTAGCGAAAGGCTTCTTGAGGGGAAAGCTGTAACTCTGTGAGATAATATCACAGAACACAAAGAAGTTTCCCAGAAAGCTTCTTTCTCTTTGTAATCGGAGTTTATTTCCTTTGTCCCTATAGTCATCCAAGGGATCCGAAATATCTGTTCTTAGATTCCACAGAAATAAGGATAGCCAAGAGATCCACGATATACAGATGTAACTCTGTGAGATGAATTAACAGAACACTAAGCAGTTCCTGAGAAAGCCTCCTTCAAGATTTCTTCTGAGGATATTTCCTTTTTCACCATAGCCCTCCATGGGCTTCCAAATATAACTTTGCCAATTCCACAAAAACTGTCTTAGCGAAAGGCGTCTTGAGGGGAAAACTGTAACCTGTGAGATGATTTCACAGAACACAAAGAAGTTTCTCAGAAAGATTCTTTCTCTTTGTTATCGGAGGATATTTCCTTTGGCCCTATAATCTTCAAAGGGATCAGAATATCTGTTCTCAGATTCCACAGAAATAAGGCTAGCAAAGAGATCCACGAGTACAGATGTAACTCTGTGAGATGAATTAACAGAACATTAAGCAGTTTCTCATAATGCTTCTTTCCAGATTTCATCTGAGGATATTTCCTTTTTCACCATAGCCCTCTATGCGCTTCCAAATATCACTTTGCCAATTCCACAAGAACTGTCTTAGCGAAAGACTTCTTGAGGCGAAAGCTGTAACTCTGTGAGATGATTTCACAGAACACAAAGAAGTTTCTCAGAAAGCTTCTTTCTCTTTCGATCGGAGGATATTTTCTTTGGCCCTATAGTCTTCTCAGGGATGCAAAATATCTGTTCTCAGATTCCACAGAAATAAGGCTAGCAAAGAGATCCACGAAATACAGATGTAACTCTGTTAGATGAATTAACAGAACACTAAGCAGTTTCTCAGAAAGCTTCTTTCCAGATTTCATCTGAGGATATTTCCTGTTTCACCATAGCCCTCTATTGGCTTTCAAATACCACTTTGCCAATTCCACAAGAACTGTCATAGCGAAAGGCTTCTTGAGGGGAAAGCTGTAACTCTGTGAGATGATTTCACAGAACACAAAGAAGTTTCTCAGAAAGCTTCTTTGTCTTTTTTAACGGAGGATATTTCCTTTTTCCCTATAGTCTTCAAAGGGATCCGAATATCTGTTCTCAGATTCCGCAGAAATAAGGCTAGCAAAGAGATCCACGAAATACAGGTGTAACTCTGTGAGATGAATTAACAGAACACTAAGCAGTTTCACAGAAAGCTTCTTTCCAGATTTCATCTGAGATATTTCCTTTTTCACCATAGCCCTCTATGCGGTTCCAAATATCACTTTCCAATTCCACAACAATTGTCTTAGCGAAAGGCTTCTTGAGGGGAAAGCTGTAACTCTGTGAGATGATTTCACAGAACACAAAGAAGTTTCTCAGAAAGCTTCATTCTCTTTGTTATCGGAGTTTATTTCCTTTGGCCCTATAGTCTTCCATTGGATCCGAAATATCTGTTCTTAGATTCCACAGAAATAAGGATAGCCAAGATATCCACGATATACAGATGTAACTCTGTGAGATGAATTATCAGAACACTAAGCAGTTTCTCAGAAAGCTTCTTTCCAGATTTCATCTGAGGATATTTCCTTTTTCACCGTAGCCGTCCATGGGCTTCCAAATATCACTTTGCCAATTCCACAAGAACTGTCTTAGCGAAAGGCGTCTTGAGGGGAAAGCTGTAACTCTGTGAGATGATTTCACAGAACACAAAGAAGTTTCTCAGAAAGCTTCTTTCTCTTTGTTATCGGAGGATATTTACTTTGGCCCTATAGTCTTCAAAGGGATCCGAAATATCTGTTCTCACATTCCACAGAAATAAGACTAACAAAGAGATCCACGAAATACAGATGTAACTTTGTGAGATGAATTAACAGAACACTAAGCTGTTTCTCAGAAAGCTTCTTTCCAGATTTCATCTGAGGATATTTCCTTTATCACCTTAGCCCTCTATGGGCTTCCAAATATCACTTTTCCAATTCCACAAGAACTGTCTTAGCGAAAGGCTTCTTGAGGGGAAAGCTGTAACTCTGTGAGATGATTTCACAGAACACAAAGAAGTTTCTCAGAAAGCTTCTTTCTCTTTGTTATTGGAGGATATTTCCTTTGGCCCAATAGTCTTCAAATGGATCCGAAATATCTGTTCTCAGATTCCAGAGAAACAAGGCTAGCAAAGAGAACCACGAAATACAGATGTACCTCTGTGAGATGAATTAACAGAACACTAAGCAGTTTCTCAGAAAGCTTCTTTCCAGATTTCATCTGAGGATATTTCCTTTTTCACCATAGCCCTCTATGGGCTTCCAAATATCACTTTGCCAATTCCACAAGAACTGACTTAGCGAAAGGCTTCTTGAGGGGAAAGCTGTAACTCTGTGAGATGATTTCACAGAACACAAAGAAGTTTCTCAGAACGCTTCTTTGTCTTTGTTATCGGAGTTTATTTCCTTTGGCCTATAGTCTTCAAAGAGATCCGAAATATCTGTTCTTAGATTCCACAGAAATAAGGATAGCCAAGACATTCACGATATACAGATGTAACTCTGTGAGATGAATTATCAGAACACTAAGCAGTTTCTCAGAAAGCTTCTTTCCAGATTTCATCTGAGGATATTTCCTTTTTCACCATAGACCTTCATGGGCTTCCAAATATCACTTTGCCAATTCCACAAGAACTGTCTTAGCGAAAGGCTTCTTGAGGGGAAAGCTGTAACTCTGTGAGATGATTTCACTGAACACAAAGAAGTATCTGTGAAAGCTTCTTTCTCTTTGTTATCGGAGGATATTTCCTTTGGCCCTAGAGTCTTCAAAGGGATCGGAAATATCTGTTCTCAGATTCCACAGAAATAAGGCTAGCAAAGAGATCCACGAAATACAGATGTAACTCTGTGAGATGAATTAACAGAACACTAAGAAGTTTCTCAGAAATCTTCTTTCCAGATTTCATCTGAGGATATTTCCTTTTTCACCATAGCCCTCTAAGGGCTTCCAAATATCACTTTGCCAATTCCACAAGAACTGACTTAGCGAAAGGCTTCTTGAGGGGAAAGCTGTAACTCTGTGAGATGATTTCACAGAACACAAAGAAGTTTCTCAGAAAGCTTCTCTCTCTCTGTTCTCGAAGGATATTTCCTTTGGCCCTAGAGTCTTCAAAGAGATCCGAAATATCTGTTCTCAGATTCCGCAGAAATAAGGTTAGAAAAGAGATCCACGAAATACAGGTGTAACTCTTTGAGATGAATTAACAGAACACTAAGCAGTTTCTCAGAAAGCTTCTTTCCAGATTTCATCTGAGGGTATTTCCTTTTTCACCATAGCCCTCTATGCGGTTCCAAATATCACTTTGCCAATTCCACAAGAACTATCCTAGCGAAAGGCTTCTTGAGGGGAAAGCTGTAACTCTGTGGGATGATTTCACAGAACACAAAGAAGTTTCTCAGAAAGCTTCTTTCTCTTTCGATTGGAGGATATTTTCATTGGCCCTATAGTCTTCTCAGGGATGCAAAATATCTGTTCTCAGATTCCACAGAAATAAGGCTAGCAAAGAGATCCACGAAATACAGATGTAACTCTGTTAGATGAATTAACAGAACACTAAGCAGTTTCTCAGAAAGCTTCTTTCCAGATTTCATCTGAGGATATTTCCTGTTTCACCATAGCCCTCTATGGGCTTTCAAATACCACTTTGCCAATTCCACAAGAACTGTCATAGCGAAAGGCTTCTTGAGGGGAAAGCTGTAACTCTGTGAGATGATTTCACAGAACACAAAGAAGTTTCTCAGAAAGCTTCTTTGTCTTTTTTAACGGAGGATATTTCCTTTGGCCCTAGAGTCTTCAAAGGGATCCGAAATATCTGTTCTCAGATTCCGCAGAAATAAGGCTAGCAAAGAGATCCACGAAATACAGGTGTAACTCTGTGAGATGAATTAACAGAACACTAAGCAGTTTCTCAGAAAGCTTCTTTCCAGATTTCATCTGAGATATTTCCTTTTTCACCATAGCCCTCTATGCGGTTCCAAATATCACTTTCCAATTCCACAACAATTGTCTTAGCGAAAGGCTTCTTGAGGGGAAAGCTGTAACTCTGTGAGATGATTTCACAGAACACAAAGAAGTTTCTCAGAAAGCTTCATTCTCTTTGTTATCGGAGTTTATTTCCTTTGGCCCTATAGTCTTCCATTGGATCCGAAATATCTGTTCTTAGATTCCACAGAAATAAGGATAGCCAAGAGATCCACGATATACAGATGTAACTCTGTGAGATGAATTAACAGAACACTAAGCAGTTTCTCAGAAAGCTTCTTTCCAGATTTCATCTGAGGATATTTCCTTTTTCACCGTAGCCGTCCATGGGCTTCCAAATATCACTTTGCCAATTCCACAAGAACTGTCTTAGCGAAAGGCGTCTTGAGGGGAAATTTGTAACCTGTGAGATGATTTCACAGAACACAAAGAAGTTTCTCAGAAAGCTTCTTTCTCTTTGTTATCGGAGGATATTTCCTTTGGCCCTAGAGACTTCTAAGGGATCCGAAATATCTGTTCTCACATTCCACAGAAATAAGGCTAGCAAAGAGATCCACGAAATACAGATGTAACTCTGTGAGATGAATTATCAGAACACTAAGCAATTTCTCAGAAATCTTCTTTCCAGATTTCACCTGAGGATATTTCCTTTTTCACCATAGCCCTCTGAGGGCTTCCAAATATCACTTTGCCAATTCCACAAGAACTGTCTAAGCGAAAGGCTTCTTGAGACGAAAGCTGTAACTCTGTGAGATGATTTCACAGAACACAAAGAAGTTTCTCAGAAAGCTTCTTTCTCTTTGTGATCGGAGGATATTTTCTTTGGCCCTATAGTCTTCTCAAGGATCCGAAATATCTGTTCTCAGATTCCACAGAAATAAGGCTAGCAAAGAGATCCACGAAATACAGATGTAACTCTGTGAGATGAATTAACAGAACACTAAGCAGTTTCTCAGAAAGCTTCTTTCCAGATTTCATCTGAGTATATTTCCTTTTTCACCATAGGCCTCTATGCGGTTCCAAATATCACTTTGCCAATTCCACAAGAACTGTCTTAGCGAAAGGCTTCTTGAGGGGAAAGCTGTAACTCTGTGAGATGATTTCACAGAACACAAAGAAGTTTCTCAGAAAGCTTCTTTCTCTTTGTTATCGGAGGATATTTACTTTTGCCCTATAGTCTTCAAAGGGATCCGAAATATCTGTTCTCACATTCCACAGAAATAAGGCTAACAAAGAGATCCACGAAATACAGATGTACGTCTGTGAGATGAATTAACAGAAAACTAAGCAGTTTCTCAGAAAGCTTCTTTCCAGATTTCATCTGAGGATATTTCCTTTTTCACCATAGCCCTCTATGCGGTTCCAAATATCACTTTGCCAATTGCACAAAAAATGTCTTAGCGAAAGGCTTCTTGAGGGGAAAGCTGTAACTCTGTGAGATGATTTCACAGAACACAAAGAAGTTTCTCAGAAAGCTTCTTTCTCTTTGTTATTGGAGGATATTTCCTTTGGCACTATAGTCTTCAAAGGGATCCGAAATATCTGTTCTCAGATTCCACAGAAATAAGGCTAGCAAAGAGATCCACGAAATACAGATGTAACTCTGTGAGATGAATTAACAGAACACTAAGCAGTTTCTCAGAAAGCTTCTTTCCAGATTTCATGAGGATATTTCCTTTTTCAATATAGCCCTCTATGCGCTTCCAAATATCACTTTGCCAATTCCACAACAACTGTCTTAGCGAAAGGCTTCTTGAGGGGAAAGCTGTAACTCTGTGAGATGATTTCACAAAACACAAAGAAGTTTCTCAGAAAGCTTCTTTCTCTTTGTTATCAGAGTTTATTTCCTTTGGCCCTATAGTCTTCCAAGGGATCCGAAATATCTGTTCTTAGATTCCACAGCAATAAGGATAGCCAAGAGATCCAAGATATACAGATGTAACTCTGTGAGATGAATTAACAGAACACTAAGCAGTTTCTCAGAAAGCTTCTTTCCAGATTGCATCTGACGATATTTCCTTTTTCACCGTAGCCGTCCATGGGCTTCCAAATATCACTTTGCCAATTCCACAAGAACTGTCTTAGCGAAAGGCTTCTTGAGGGGAAAGCTGTAACCTGTGAGATGATTTCACAGAACACAAAGAAGTTTCTCAGAAAGCTTCTTTCTCTTTGTTATCGGAGGATATTTCCTTTGGCCCTAGAGACTTCAAAGGGATCCGAAATATCTCTTTTCACATTCCACAGAAATAAGGCTAGCAAAGACATCCACGAAATACAGATGTAACTCTGTGAGATGAATTATCAGAACACTAAGCAGTTTCTCAGAAATCTTCTTTCCAGATTTCATCTGAGGATATTTCCTTTTTCACCATAGCACTCTAAGGGCTTCCAAATATCACTTTGCCAATTCCACAAGAACTGTCCTAGAGAAAGGCTTCTTGAGGGGAAAGCTGTAACTCTGTGAGATGATTTCACAGAACACAAAGAAGTTTCTCAGAAAGCTTCTTTCTCTTTGTTATCGCAGGATATTTACTTTGGCCTATAGTCTTCAAAGAGATCCGAAATATCTGTTCTCAGATTCCACAGAAATAAGGCTAGCAAAGAGATACACGAAATACAGATGTAACTCTGTGAGATGAATTAACAGAACACTAAGCAGTTTCTCAGAATGCTTCTTTCCAGATTTCATGTGAGGATATTTCCTTTTTCACCATAGCCCTCTATGCGCTTCCAAATATCACTTTGCCAATTTCACAAGAACTGTCTTTGCGAAAGGCTTCTTGAGGCGAAAGCTGTAACTCTGTGAGATGATTTCACAGAACACAAAGAAGTTTCTCAGAAAGCTTCTTTCTCTTTGTGATCGGAGGATATTTTCTTTGGCCTATAGTCTTCTCAGGGATCCGAAATATCTGTTCTCAGATTCCACAGAAATAACGCTAGCAAAGAGATCCACGAAGTACAGATGTAACTCTGTGAGATGAATTAACAGAACACTAAGCAGTTTCTCATAATGCTTCTTTCCAGATTTCATCTGAGGATATTTCCTTTTTCACCATAGCCATCTATGCGCTTCCAAATATCACTTTGCCAATTCCACAAGAACTGTCTTAGCGAAAGGCTTCTTGAGGCGAAAGCTGTAACTCTGTGAGATGATTTCACAGAACACAAAGAAGTTTCTCAGAAAGCTTCTTTCTCTTTGTTATCGGAGGATATTTCCTTTGGCCCTATAGTCTTCAAAGGGATCCGAAATATCTGTTCTCAGATTCCACAGAAATAAGGCTAACAAAGAGATCCACGACATACAGATGTAGCTCTGTGAGATGAATTAACAGAACACTAAGCAGTTTCTCAGAAAGCTTCTTTCCAGATTTCATCTGAGGATATTTCCTTTTTCACCATAGCCCTCTATGCGCTTCCAAATATCACTTTGCCAATTCCATAAAAAATGTCTTAGCGAAAGGCTTCTTGAGGGGAAAGCTGTAACTCTGTGAGATGATTTCACAGAACACAAAGAATTTTCTCAGAAAGCTTCTTTCTCTTTGTTATTGGAGGATATTTCCTTTGGCACTATAGTCTTCAAAGGGATCCGAAATATCTGTTCTCAGATTCCACAGAAATAAGGCTAGCAAAGAGATCCACGAAATACAGATGTAACTCTGTGAGATGAATTAACAGAACAGAAAGCAGTTTCTCAGAAAGCTTCTTTCCAGATTTCATGAGGATATTTCCTTTTTGAACATAGCCCTCTATGCGCTTCCAAATATCACTTTGCCAATCCCAAGAACTGTCTTAGCGAAAGGCTTCTTGAGGGGAAAGCTGTAACTCTGTGAGATGATTTCACAGAACACAAAGAAGTTTCTCAGAAAGCTTCTTTCTCTTTGTTATCGGAGGATATTTCCTTTGGCCCTATATTCTTCAAAGGGATCTGAAATATCTGTTCTCAGATTCCACAGAAATAAGGCTAGCAAAGAGATCCACGAAATACAGATGTAACTCTGTGAGATGAATTAACAGAACACTAAGCAGTTTCTCAGAAAGCTTCTTTCCAGATTTCATCTGAGGATATTTCCTTTTTCACCATAGGCCTCTATACGGTTCCAAATATCACTTTGTCAAATCCACAAGAACTGTCTTTGCGAAAGACTTCTTAAGGGGAAAGCTGTAACTCTGTGAGATGATTTCACAGAACACAAAGAAGTTTCTCAGAAATCTTCTTTGTCTTTGTTATCGGGGGATATTTCCTTTGGCCCTATAATCTTCAAAGGGATCAGAAATATCTGTTCTCAGATTCCACAGAAATAAGGCTAGCAAAGAGATCCACGAAGTACAGATGTAACTCTGTGAGATGAATTAACAGAACATTAAGCAGTTTCTCATAATGCTTCTTTCCAGATTTCATCTGAGGATATTTCCTTTTTCACAATAGCCCTCTATGCGCTTCCAAATATCACTTTGCCAATTCCACAAGAACTGTCTTAGCGAAAACTTCTTGAGGCGAAAGCTGTAACTCTGTGAGATGATTTCACAGAACACAAAGAAGTTTCTCAGAAAGCTTCTTTCTCTTTCGATCGGAGGATATTTTCTTTGGCCCTATAGTCTTCTCAGGGATGCAAAATATCTGTTCTCAGATTCCACAGAAATAAGGCTAGCAAAGAGATCCACGAAATACAGATGTAACTCTGTTAGATGAATTAACAGAACACTAAGCAGTTTCTCAGAAAGCTTCTTTCCAGATTTCATCTGAGGATATTTCCTGTTTCACCATAGCCCTCTATGGGCTTTCAAATATCACTTTGCCAATTCCACAAGAAGTGTCTTAGCGAAAGGCTTCTTGAGGGGAAAGCTGTAACTCTGTGAGATGATTTCACAGAACACAAAGAAGTTTCTCAGAAAGCTTCTTTGTCTTTTTTAACGGAGGATATTTCCTTTGGCCCTATAGTCTTCAAAGGGATCCGAAATATCTGTTCTCAGATTCCGCAGAAATAAGGCTAGCAAAGAGATCCACGAAATACAGGTGTAACTCTGTGAGATGAATTAACAGAACACTAAGCAGTTTCTCAGAAAGCTTCTTTCCAGATTTCATCTGAGGATATTTCCTTTTTCACCATAGCCCTCTATGCGGTTCCAAATATCACTTTGCCAATTCCACAAGAACTGTCTTAGTGAAAGGCTTCTTGAGAGGAAAGCTTTAACTCTGTGAGATGATTTCACAGAACACAAAGAAGTTTCTCAGAAAGCTTCTTTCTCTTTGTTATTGGAGGATATTTCCTTTGGCACTATAGTCTTCAAAGGGATCCGAAATATCTGTTCTCAGATTCCACAGAAATAAGGCTAGCAAAGAGATCCACGAAATACAGATGTAACTCTGTGAGATGATTTAACAGAACACTAAGCACTTTCTCAGAAAGCGTCTTTCCAGATTTCATGAGGATATTTCCTTTTTCAACATAGCCCTCTATGCGCTTCCAAATATCACTTTCCAATTCCACAACAATTGTCTTAGCGAAAGGCTTATTGAGGGGAAAGCTGTAACTCTGTGAGATGATTTCACAGAACACAAAGAAGTTTCTCAGAAAGCTTCATTCTCTTTGTTATCGGAGTTTATTTCCTTTGGCCCTATAGTCTTCCATTGGATCCGAAATATCTGTTCTTAGATTCCACAGAAATAAGGATAGCCAAGAGATCCACGATATACAGATGTAATTCTGTGAGATGAATTAACAGAACACTAAGCAGTTTCTCAGAAAGCTTCTTTCCAGATTTCATCTGAGGATATTTCCTTTTTCACCGTAGCCGTCCATGGGCTTCCAAATATCACTTTGCCAATTCCACAAGAACTGTCTTAGCGAAATGCTTCTTGAGGGGAAAGCTGTAACTCTGTGAGATGATTTCACAGAACACAAAGAAGTTTCTCAGAAAGCTTCTTTCTCTTTGTTATCGGAGGATATTTCCTTTGGCCCTATAGTCTTCAAAGGGATCCGAAATATCTGTTCTCAGATTCCACAGAAATAAGGCTAGCAAAGAGATCCACGAAATACAGATGTAACTCTGTGAGATGAATTAACAGAACACTAAGCAGTTTCTCAGAAAGCTTCTTTCCAGATTTCATGAGGATATTTCCTTTTTCAATATAGCCCTCTACGCGCTTCCAAATATCACTTTGCCAATTCCACAACAACTGTCTTAGCGAAAGGCTTCTTGAGGGGAAAGCTGTAGCTCTGTGAGATGATTTCACAGAACACAAAGAAGTTTCTCAGAAAGCTTCTTTCTCTTTGTTATCAGAGTTTATTTCCTTTGGCCCTATAGTCTTCCAAGGGATCCGAAATATCTGTTCTTAGATTCCACAGAAATAAGGATAGCCAAGAGATCCACGATATACAGATGTAACTCTGTGAGATGAATTAACAGAACACTAAGCAGTTTCTCAGAAAGCTTCTTTCCAGATTTCATCTGAGGATATTTCCTTTTTCACCGTAGCCGTCCATGGGCTTCCAAATATCACTTTGCCAATTCCACAAGAACTGTCTTAGCGAAAGGCGTCTTGAGGGGAAAGCTGTAACCTGTGAGATGATTTCACAGAACACAAAGAAGTTTCTCAGAAAGATTCTTTCTCTTTGTTATCGGAGGATATTTCCTTTGGCCCTAGAGACTTCAAAGGGATCCGAAATATCTCTTCTCACATTCCACAGAAATAAGGCTAGCAAAGACATCCACGAAATACAGATGTAACTCTGTGAGATGAATTATCAGAACACTAAGCAGTTTCTCAGAAATCTTCTTTCCAGATTTCATCTGAGGATATTTCCTTTTTCACCATAGCACTCTAAGGGCTTCCAAATATCACTTTGCCAATTCCACAAGAACTGTCTTAGCGAAAGGCTTCTGGAGGGGAAAGCTGTAACTCTGTGAGATGATTTCACAGAACACAAAGAAGTTTCTCAGAAAGCTTCTTTCTCTTTGTTATCGGAGGATATTTACTTTGGCCTATAGTCTTCAAAGGGATCCGAAATATCTGTTCTCAGATTCAACAGAAATACGGCTAGCAAAGAGATCCACGAAATACAGATGTAACTCTGTGAGATGAATTAACAGAACACTAAGCAGTTTCTCAGAATGCTTCTTTCCAGATTTCATCTGAGGATATTTCCTTTTTCACCATAGCCCTCTATGCGCTTCCAAATATCACTTTGCCAATTCCACAAGAACTGTCTTTGCGAAAGGCTTCTTGAGGCGAAAGCTGTAACTCTGTGAGATGATTTCACAGAACACAAAGAAGTTTCTCAGAAAGCTTCTTTCTCTTTGTGATCGGATGATATTTTCTTTGGCCCTATAGTCTTCTCAGGGATCCGAAATATCTGTTCTCAGATTCCACAGAAATAAGGCTAGCAAAGAGATCCACGAAGCACAGATGTAACTCTGTGAGATGAATTAACAGAACACTAAGCAGTTTCTCATAATGCTTCTTTCCAGATTTCATCTGAGGATATTTCCTTTTTCACCATAGCCCTCTATGCGCTTCTAAATATCACTTTGCCAATTCCACAAGAACTGTCTTAGCGAAAGGCTTCTTGAGGCGAAAGCTGTAACTCTGTGAGATGATTTCACAGAACACAAAGAAGTTTCTCAGAAAGCTTCTTTGTCTTTTTTAACGGAGGATATTTCCTTTGGCCCTATAGTCTTCAAAGGGATCCGAAATATCTGTTCTCAGATTCCGCAGAAATAAGGCTAGCAAAGAGATCCACGAAATACAGGTGTAACTCTGTGAGATGAATTAACAGAACACTAAGCAGTTTCTCAGAAAGCTTCTTTCCAGATTTCATCTGAGGATATTTCCTTTTTCACCATAGCCCTCTATGCGGTTCCAAATATCACTTTGCCAATTCCACAAAAAATGTCTTAGCGAAAGGCTTCTTGAGGGGAAAGCTGTAACTCTGTGAGATGATTTCACAGAACACAAACAAGTTTCTCAGAAAGCTTCTTTCTCTTTGTTATTGGAGGATATTTCCTTTGGCACTATAGTCTTCAAAGGGATCCGAAATATCTGTTTTCAGATTCCACAGAAATAAGGCTAGCAAAGAGATCCACGAAATACAGATGTAACTCTGTGAGATGAATTAACAGAACACTAAGCAGTTTCTCAGAAAGCTTCTTTCCAGATTTCATGAGGATATTTCCTTTTTTAACATAGCCCTCTATGCGCTTCCAAATATCACTTTGCCAATTCTCAACAACTGTCTTAGCGAAAGGCTTCTTGAGGGGAAAGCTGTAACCTGTGAGATGATTTCACAGAACACAAAGAAGTTTCTCAGAAAGCTTCTTTCTCTTTGTTATCGGAGGATATTTCCTTTGGCCCTAGAGCCTTCAAAGGGATCCGAAATATCTGTTCTTACATTCCACAGAAATAAGGCTAGCAAAGAGATCCACGAAATACAGATGTAACTCTGTGAGATGAATTATCAGAACACTAAGCAGTTTCTCAGAAATCTTCTTTCCAGATTTCATCTGAGGATATTTCCTTTTTCACCATAGCCCTCTAAGGGCTTCCAAATATCACTTTGCCAATTCCACAAGAACTGTCTTAGCGAAAGGCTTCTTGAGGGGAAAGCTGTAACTCTGTGAGATGATTTCACAGAACACAAAGAAGTTTCTTAGAAAGCTTCTTTCTCTTTGTTATCGGAGGATATTTACTTTGGCCCTATAGTCTTCAAAGGGATCCGAAATATCCGTTCTCAGATTCCACAGAAATAAGGCTAGCAAAGAGATCCACGAAATACAGATGTAACTCTGTGAGATGAATTAACAGAACACTAAGCAGTTTCTCAGAATGCTTCTTTCCAGATTTCATCTGAGGATATTTCCTTTTTCACCATAGCCCTCTATGCGCTTCCAAATATCACTTTGCCAATTCCACAAGAACTGTCTTAGCGAAAGGCTTCTTGAGGCGAAAGCTGTAACTCTGTGAGATGATTTCACAGAACACAAAGAAGTTTCTCAGAAAGCTTTCTCTTTGTGATCGGAGGATATTTTCTTTGGCCCTATAGTCTTCTAAGGGATTCGAAATATCTGTTCTCAGATTCCACAGAAATAAGGCTAGCAAAGAGATCCACGAAATACAGATGTAACTCTGTGAGATGAATTTACAGAACACTAAGCAGTTTCTCAGAAAGCTTCTTTCCAGATTTTATCTGAGGATATTTCCTTTTTCACCCTAGCCCTCTAAGGGCTTCCAAATATCACTTTGCCAATTCCACAAGAACTGTCTTAGCGAAAGGCTTCTTGAGGGGAAAGCTGTGACTCTGTGAGATGATCTCACAGAACACAAAGAAGTTTCTCAGTAAACTTATTTCTCTTTGTTATTGGAGGATATTTCCTTTGGCACTATAGTCTTCAAAGGGATCAGAAATATCTGTTCTCAGATTCCACAGAAATAAGGCTAGCAAAGAGATCCACGAAATACAGATGTAACTCTGTGAGATGAATTAACAGAACACTAAGCAGTTTCTCAGAAAGCTTCTTTCCAGATTTCATCTGAGTATATTTCCTTTTTCAACATAGCGCTCTATGCGCTTCCAAATATCACTTTGCCAATTCCACAACAACTGTCTTAGCGAAAGGCTTCTTGAGGGGAAAGCTGTAACTCTGAGAGATGATTTCACAGAACACAAAGAAGTTTCTCAGAAAGCTTCTTTCTCTTTGTTATCGGAGTTTTTTTCCTTTGGCCCTATAGTCTTCCAAGGGATCCGAAATATCTGTTCTTAGATTCCACAGAAATAAGGATAGCCAAGAGATCCAAGATATACAGATGTAACTCTTTGAGATGAATTAACAGAACACTAAGCAGTTTCTGAGAAAGCTTCTTTCCATATTTCATCTGAGGATATTTCCTTTTTCACCATAGCCCTCCATGGGCTTCCAAATATCACTTTTAAAATTCCACAAGAACTGTCTTAGCGAAAGGCGTCTTGAGGGGAAGGCTGTAACCTGTGAGATGATTTCACAGAACACAAAGAAGTTTCTCAGAAAGCTTCTTTCTCTTTGTTATCGGAGGATATTTTCTTTGTCCCTCTAGTCTTCTCAGGGATCCGAAATATCTGTTCTCAGATTCCACAGAAATAAGGCTAACAAAGAGATCCACGAAATACAGATGTACTTCTGTGAGATGAATTAACAGAACACTAAGCAGTTTCTCAGAAAGTTTTTTCCAGATTTCATCTGAGGATATTTCCTTTTTCACCATAGCCCTCTATGCGGTTCAAAATATCACTTTGCCAATTCCACAAGAACTGTCTTAGCGAAAGGTTTCTTGAGGGGAAAGCTGTAACTCTGTGAGATGATTTCACAGAACACAAAGAAGTTTCTCAGAAAGCTTCTTTCTCTTTTTTATCGGAGGATATTTCCTTTGGCCCTATAGTCTTCAAAGGGATCCGAAATATCTGTTCTCAGATTCCACAGAAATAAGGCTAGCAAAGAGATCCACGAAATACAGATGTAACTCTGTGAGATGAATTAACAGAACACTAAGCAGTTTCTCAGAATGCTTCTTTCCAGATTTCATCTGAGGATATTTCCTTTTTCACCATAGCCCTCTATGCGGTTCCAAATATCACTTTGCGAATTCCACAAGAACTGTCTTAGTGAAAGGCTTCTTGAGAGGAAAGCTGTAACTCTGTGAGATGATTTCACAGAACACAAAGATGTTTCTCTGAAAGCTTCTTTCTCTTTGTTATCGGAGGATATTTCCTTTGGCCCTATAGTCTTCAAAGGGATCCGAAATATCTGTTCTCAGATTCCACAGAAATAAGGCTAACAAAGAGATCCACGAAATACAGAAGTACCTCTGTGAGATGAATTAACAGAACACTAAGCAGTTTCTCAGAAAGCTTTTTTCCAGATTTCATCTGAGGATATTTCCTTTTTCACCATAGCCCTCTATGCGGTTCCAAATATCACTTTGCCAATTCCACAAAAAATGTCTAAGCGAAAGGCTTCTTGAGGGGAAAGCTGTAACTCTGTGAGATGATTTCACAGAACACAAACAAGTTTCTCAGAAAGCTTCTTTCTCTTTGTTATTGGAGGACATTTCCTTTGGCACTATAGTCTTCAAAGGGATCCGAAATATCTGTTTTCAGATTCCACAGAAATAAGGCTAGCAAAGAGATCCACGAAATACAGATGTAACTCTGTGAGATGAATTAACAGAACACTAAGCAGTTTCTCAGAAAGCTTCTTTCCAGATTTCATGAGGATATTTCCTTTTTGAACATAGCCCTCTATGCGCTTCCAAATATCACTTTGCCAATTCCACAACAACTGTCTTAGCGAAAGGCTTCTTGAGGGGAAAGCTGTAACCTGTGAGATGATTTCACAGAACACAAAGAAGTTTCTCAGAAAGCTTCTTTCTCTTTGTTATCGGAGGATATTTCCTTTGGCCCTAGAGACTTCAAAGGGATCCGAAATATCTGTTCTCACATTCCACAGAAATAAGGCTAGCAAAGAGATCCACGAAATACAGATGTAACTCTGTGAGATGAATTATCAGAACACTAAGCAGTTTCTCAGAAATCTTCTTTCCAGATTTCATCTGAGGATATTTCCTTTTTCACCATAGCCCTCTAAGGGCTTCCAAATATCACTTTGCCAATTCCACAAGAACTGTCTTAGCGAAAGGCTTCTTGAGGGGAAAGCTGTAACTCTGTGAGATGATTTCACAGAACACAAAGAAGTTTCTTAGAAAGCTTCTTTCTCTTTGTTATCGGAGGATATTTACTTTGGCCCTATAGTCTTCAAAGGGATCCGAAATATCTGTTCTCAGATTCCACAGAAATAAGGCTAGCAAAGAGATCCACGAAATACAGATGTAACTCTGTGAGATGAATTTACAGAACACTAAGCAGTTTCTCAGAAAGCTTCTTTCCAGATTTCATCTGAGTATATTTCCTTTTTCAACATAGCGCTCTATGCGCTTCCAAATATCACTTTGCCAATTCCACAACAACTGTCTTAGCGAAAGGCTTCTTGAGGGGAAAGCTGTAACTCTGAGAGATGATTTCACAGAACACAAAGAAGTTTCTCAGAAAGCTTCTTTCTCTTTGTTATCGGAGTTTTTTTCCTTTGGCCCTATAGTCTTCCAAGGGATCCGAAATATCTGTTCTTAGATTCCACAGAAATAAGGATAGCCAAGAGATCCACGATATACAGATGTAACTCTTTGAGATGAATTAACAGAACACTAAGCAGTTTCTGAGAAAGCTTCTTTCCATATTTCATCTGAGGATATTTCCTTTTTCAGCGTAGCCCTCCATGGGCTTCCAAATATCACTTTTAAAATTCCACAAGAACTGTCTTAGCGAAAGGCGTCTTGAGGGGAAGGCTGTAACCTGTGAGATGATTTCACAGAACACAAAGAAGTTTCTCAGAAAGCTTCTTTCTCTTTGTTATCGGAGGATATTTTCTTTGTCCCTCTAGTCTTCTCAGGGATCCGAAATATCTGTTCTCAGATTCCACAGAAATAAGGCTAACAAAGAGATCCACGAAATACAGATGTACTTCTGTGAGATGAATTAACAGAACACTAAGCAGTTTCTCAGAAAGTTTTTTCCAGATTTCATCTGAGGATATTTCCTTTTTCACCATAGCCCTCTATGCGGTTCAAAATATCACTTTGCCAATTCCACAAGAACTGTCTTAGCGAAAGGTTTCTTGAGGGGAAAGCTGTAACTCTGTGAGATGATTTCACAGAACACAAAGAAGTTTCTCAGAAAGCTTCTTTCTCTTTTTTATCGGAGGATATTTCCTTTGGCCCTATAGTCTTCAAAGGGATCCGAAATATCTGTTCTCAGATTCCACAGAAATAAGGCTAGCAAAGAGATCCACGAAATACAGATGTAACTCTGTGAGATGAATTAACAGAACACTAAGCAGTTTCTCAGAATGCTTCTTTCCAGATTTCATCTGAGGATATTTCCTTTTTCACCATAGCCCTCTATGCGGTTCCAAATATCACTTTGCGAATTCCACAAGAACTGTCTTAGTGAAAGGCTTCTTGAGAGGAAAGCTGTAACTCTGTGAGATGATTTCACAGAACACAAAGATGTTTCTCTGAAAGCTTCTTTCTCTTTGTTATCGGAGGATATTTCCTTTGGCACTATAGTCTTCAAAGGGATCCGAAATATCTGTTCTCAGATTCCACAGAAATAAGGCTAACAAAGAGATCCACGAAATACAGAAGTACCTCTGTGAGATGAATTAACAGAACACTAAGCAGTTTCTCAGAAAGCTTTTTTCCAGATTTCATCTGAGGATATTTCCTTTTTCACCATAGCCCTCTATGCGGTTCCAAATATCACTTTGCCAATTCCACAAAAAATGTCTAAGCGAAAGGCTTCTTGAGGGGAAAGCTGTAACTCTGTGAGATGATTTCACAGAACACAAACAAGTTTCTCAGAAAGCTTCTTTCTCTTTGTTATTGGAGGACATTTCCTTTGGCACTATAGTCTTCAAAGGGATCCGAAATATCTGTTTTCAGATTCCACAGAAATAAGGCTAGCAAAGAGATCCACGAAATACAGATGTAACTCTGTGAGATGAATTAACAGAACACTAAGCAGTTTCTCAGAAAGCTTCTTTCCAGATTTCATGAGGATATTTCCTTTTTGAACATAGCCCTCTATGCGCTTCCAAATATCACTTTGCCAATTCCACAACAACTGTCTTAGCGAAAGGCTTCTTGAGGGGAAAGCTGTAACCTGTGAGATGATTTCACAGAACACAAAGAAGTTTCTCAGAAAGCTTCTTTCTCTTTGTTATCGGAGGATATTTCCTTTGGCCCTAGAGACTTCAAAGGGATCCGAAATATCTGTTCTCACATTCCACAGAAATAAGGCTAGCAAAGAGATCCACGAAATACAGATGTAACTCTGTGAGATGAATTATCAGAACACTAAGCAGTTTCTCAGAAATCTTCTTTCCAGATTTCATCTGAGGATATTTCCTTTTTCACCATAGCCCTCTAAGGGCTTCCAAATATCACTTTGCCAATTCCACAAGAACTGTCTTAGCGAAAGGCTTCTTGAGGGGAAAGCTGTAACTCTGTGAGATGATTTCACAGAACACAAAGAAGTTTCTTAGAAAGCTTCTTTCTCTTTGTTATCGGAGGATATTTCCTTTGGCCCTATAGTCTTCAAAGGGATCCGAAATATCTGTTCTCAGATTCCACAGAAATAAGGCTAGCAAAGAGATCCACGAAATACAGATGTAACTCTGTGAGATGAATTTACAGAACACTAAGCAGTTTCTCAGAAAGCTTCTTTCCAGATTTCATCTGAGTATATTTCCTTTTTCAACATAGCGCTCTATGCGCTTCCAAATATCACTTTGCCAATTCCACAACAACTGTCTTAGCGAAAGGCTTCTTGAGGGGAAAGCTGTAACTCTGAGAGATGATTTCACAGAACACAAAGAAGTTTCTCAGAAAGCTTCTTTCTCTTTGTTATCGGAGTTTTTTTCCTTTGGCCCTATAGTCTTCCAAGGGATCCGAAATATCTGTTCTTAGATTCCACAGAAATAAGGATAGCCAAGAGATCCACGATATACAGATGTAACTCTTTGAGATGAATTAACAGAACACTAAGCAGTTTCTGAGAAAGCTTCTTTCCATATTTCATCTGAGGATATTTCCTTTTTCAGCGTAGCCCTCCATGGGCTTCCAAATATCACTTTTAAAATTCCACAAGAACTGTCTTAGCGAAAGGCGTCTTGAGGGGAAGGCTGTAACCTGTGAGATGATTTCACAGAACACAAAGAAGTTTCTCAGAAAGCTTCTTTCTCTTTGTTATCGGAGGATATTTTCTTTGTCCCTCTAGTCTTCTCAGGGATCCGAAATATCTGTTCTCAGATTCCACAGAAATAAGGCTAACAAAGAGATCCACGAAATACAGATGTACTTCTGTGAGATGAATTAACAGAACACTAAGCAGTTTCTCAGAAAGTTTTTTCCAGATTTCATCTGAGGATATTTCCTTTTTCACCATAGCCCTCTATGCGGTTCAAAATATCACTTTGCCAATTCCACAAGAACTGTCTTAGCGAAAGGTTTCTTGAGGGGAAAGCTGTAACTCTGTGAGATGATTTCACAGAACACAAAGAAGTTTCTCAGAAAGCTTCTTTCTCTTTGTTATCGGAGGATATTTCCTTTGGCCCTATAGTCTTCAAAGGGATCCGAAATATCTGTTCTCATATTCCACAGAAATAAGGCTAGCAAAGAGATCCACGAAATACAGATGTAACTCTGTGAGATGAATTAACAGAACACTAAGCAGTTTCTCAGAATGCTTCTTTCCAGATTTCATCTGAGGATATTTCCTTTTTCACCATAGCCCTCTATGCGGTTCCAAATATCACTTTGCGAATTCCACAAGAACTGTCTTAGTGAAAGGCTTCTTGAGAGGAAAGCTGTAACTCTGTGAGATGATTTCACAGAACACAAAGATGTTTCTCTGAAAGCTTCTTTCTCTTTGTTATCGGAGGATATTTCCTTTGGCCCTATAGTCTTCAAAGGGATCCGAAATATCTGTTCTCAGATTCCACAGAAATAGGACTAACAAAGAGATCCACGAAATACAGAAGTACCTCTGTGAGATGAATTAACAGAACACTAAGCAGTTTCTCAGAAAGCTTTTTTCCAGATTTCATCTGAGGATATTTCCTTTTTCACCATAGCCCTCTATGCGGTTCCAAATATCACTTTGCCAATTCCACAAAAAATGTCTAAGCGAAAGGCTTCTTGAGGGGAAAGCTGTAACTCTGTGAGATGATTTCACAGAACACAAACAAGTTTCTCAGAAAGCTTCTTTCTCTTTGTTATTGGAGGACATTTCCTTTGGCACTATAGTCTTCAAAGGGATCCGAAATATCTGTTTTCAGATTCCACAGAAATAAGGCTAGCAAAGAGATCCACGAAATACAGATGTAACTCTGTGAGATGAATTAACAGAACACTAAGCAGTTTCTCAGAAAGCTTCTTTCCAGATTTCATGAGGATATTTCCTTTTTGAACATAGCCCTCTATGCGCTTCCAAATATCACTTTGCCAATTCCACAACAACTGTCTTAGCGAAAGGCTTCTTGAGGGGAAAGCTGTAACCTGTGAGATGATTTCACAGAACACAAAGAAGTTTCTCAGAAAGCTTCTTTCTCTTTGTTATCGGAGGATATTTCCTTTGGCCCTAGAGACTTCAAAGGGATCCGAAATATCTGTTCTCACATTCCACAGAAATAAGGCTAGCAAAGAGATCCACGAAATACAGATGTAACTCTGTGAGATGAATTATCAGAACACTAAGCAGTTTCTCAGAAAGCTTCTTTCCAGATTTCATCTGAGGATATTTCCTTTTTCACCATAGCCCTCTAAGGGCTTCCAAATATCACTTTGCCAATTCCACAAGAACTGTCTTAGCGAAAGGCTTCTTGAGGGGAAAGCTGTAACTCTGTGAGATGATTTCACAGAACACAAAGAAGTTTCTTAGAAAGCTTCTTTCTCTTTGTTATCGGAGGATATTTACTTTGGCCCTATAGTCTTCAAAGGGATCCGAAATATCTGTTCTCAGATTCCACGGAAATAAGGCTAGCAAAGAGATCCACGAAATACAGATGTAACTCTGTGAGATGATTAACAGAACACTAAGCAGTTTCTCAGAATGCTTCTTTCCAGATTTCATCTGAGGATATTTCCTTTTTCACCATAGCCCTCTATGCGCTTCCAAATATCACTTTGCCAATTCCACAAGAACTGTCTTAGCGAAAGGCTTCTTGAGGCTAAAGCTGTAACTCTGTGAGATGATTTCACAGAACTCAAAGAAGTTTCTCAGAAAGCTTCTTTCTCTTTGTGATCGGAGGATATTTTCTTTGGCCCTATAGTCTTCTCAGGGATACGAAATATCTGTTCTCAGATTCCACAGAAATAAGGCTAGCAAAGAGATCCACGAAATACAGATGTAACTCTGTGAGATGAATTAACAGAACACTAAGCAGTTTCTCAGAAAGCTTCTTTCCAGATTTCATCTGAGGATATTTCCTTTATCACCATAGCCCTCTATGGGCTTCCAAATAACACTTTGTCAATTCCACAAGAACAGTCTTAGCGAAAGGCTTCTTGAGGGGAAAGCTGTAACTCTGTGAGATGATTTCACAGAACACAAAGAAGTTTCTCAGAAAGCTTCTTTCTCTTTGTTATCGGAAGATATTTCCTTTGGCCCTATATTCTTCAAAGGGATCTGAAATATCTGTTCTCAGATTCCACAGAAAGAAGGCTAGCAAAGAGATCCACGAAATACAGATGTAACTCTTTGAGATGAATTAACAGAACACTAAGCAGTTTCTCAGAAAGCTTCTTTCCAGATTTCATCTGAGGATATTTCCTTTTTCACCCTAGCCCTCTAAGGGCTTCCAAATATCACTTTGCCAATTCCACAAGAACTGTCTTAGCGAAAGGCTTCTTGAAGGGAAAGCTGTGACTCTGTGAGATGATCTCACAGAACACAAAGAAGATTCTCAGTAAACTTATTTCTCTTTGTTATTGGAGGATATTTCCTTTGGCACTATAGTCTTCAAAGGGATCAGAAATATCTGTTCTCAGATTCCACAGAAATAAGGCTAGCAAAGAGATCCACGAAATACAGATGTAACTCTGTGAGATGAATTAACAGAACACTAAGCAGTTTCTCAGAATGCTTCTTTCCAGATTTCATCTGAGGATATTTCCTTTTTCACCATAGCCCTCTATGCGGTTCCAAATATCACTTTGCGAATTCCACAAGAACTGTCTTAGTGAAAGGCTTCTTGAGAGGAAAGCTGTAACTCTGTGAGATGATTTCACAGAACACAAAGATGTTTCTCTGAAAGCTTCTTTCTCTTTGTTATCGGAGGATATTTCCTTTGGCCCTATAGTCTTCAAAGGGATCCGAAATATCTGTTCTCAGATTCCACAGAAATAGGACTAACAAAGAGATCCACGAAATACAGAAGTACCTCTGTGAGATGAATTAACAGAACACTAAGCAGTTTCTCAGAAAGCTTTTTTCCAGATTTCATCTGAGGATATTTCCTTTTTCACCATAGCCCTCTATGCGGTTCCAAATATCACTTTGCCAATTCCACAAAAAATGTCTAAGCGAAAGGCTTCTTGAGGGGAAAGCTGTAACTCTGTGAGATGATTTCACAGAACACAAACAAGTTTCTCAGAAAGCTTCTTTCTCTTTGTTATTGGAGGACATTTCCTTTGGCACTATAGTCTTCAAAGGGATCCGAAATATCTGTTTTCAGATTCCACAGAAATAAGGCTAGCAAAGAGATCCACGAAATACAGATGTAACTCTGTGAGATGAATTAACAGAACACTAAGCAGTTTCTCAGAAAGCTTCTTTCCAGATTTCATGAGGATATTTCCTTTTTGAACATAGCCCTCTATGCGCTTCCAAATATCACTTTGCCAATTCCACAACAACTGTCTTAGCGAAAGGCTTCTTGAGGGGAAAGCTGTAACCTGTGAGATGATTTCACAGAACACAAAGAAGTTTCTCAGAAAGCTTCTTTCTCTTTGTTATCGGAGGATATTTCCTTTGGCCCTAGAGACTTCAAAGGGATCCGAAATATCTGTTCTCACATTCCACAGAAATAAGGCTAGCAAAGAGATCCACGAAATACAGATGTAACTCTGTGAGATGAATTATCAGAACACTAAGCAGTTTCTCAGAAAGCTTCTTTCCAGATTTCATCTGAGGATATTTCCTTTTTCACCATAGCCCTCTATGCGCTTCCAAATATCACTTTGCCAATTCCACAAGAACTGTCTTAGCGAAAGGCTTCTTGAGGGGAAAGCTGTAACTCTGTGAGATGATTTCACAGAACACAAAGAAGTTTCTTAGAAAGCTTCTTTCTCTTTGTTATCGGAGGATATTTACTTTGGCCCTATAGTCTTCAAAGGGATCCGAAATATCTGTTCTCAGATTCCACGGAAATAAGGCTAGCAAAGAGATCCACGAAATACAGATGTAACTCTGTGAGATGATTAACAGAACACTAAGCAGTTTCTCAGAATGCTTCTTTCCAGATTTCATCTGAGGATATTTCCTTTTTCACCATAGCCCTCTATGCGCTTCCAAATATCACTTTGCCAATTCCACAAGAACTGTCTTAGCGAAAGGCTTCTTGAGGCTAAAGCTGTAACTCTGTGAGATGATTTCACAGAACTCAAAGAAGTTTCTCAGAAAGCTTCTTTCTCTTTGTGATCGGAGGATATTTTCTTTGGCCCTATAGTCTTCTCAGGGATACGAAATATCTGTTCTCAGATTCCACAGAAATAAGGCTAGCAAAGAGATCCACGAAATACAGATGTAACTCTGTGAGATGAATTAACAGAACACTAAGCAGTTTCTCAGAAAGCTTCTTTCCAGATTTCATCTGAGGATATTTCCTTTATCACCATAGCCCTCTATGGGCTTCCAAATAACACTTTGTCAATTCCACAAGAACAGTCTTAGCGAAAGGCTTCTTGAGGGGAAAGCTGTAACTCTGTGAGATGATTTCACAGAACACAAAGAAGTTTCTCAGAAAGCTTCTTTCTCTTTTTTATCGGAAGATATTTCCTTTGGCCCTATATTCTTCAAAGGGATCTGAAATATCTGTTCTCAGATTCCACAGAAAGAAGGCTAGCAAAGAGATCCACGAAATACAGATGTAACTCTGTGAGATGAATTAACAGAACACTAAGCAGTTTCTCAGAAAGCTTCTTTCCAGATTTCATCTGAGGATATTTCCTTTTTCACCCTAGCCCTCTAAGGGCTTCCAAATATCACTTTGCCAATTCCACAAGAACTGTCTTAGCGAAAGGCTTCTTGAAGGGAAAGCTGTGACTCTGTGAGATGATCTCACAGAACACAAAGAAGATTCTCAGTAAATTTATTTCTCTTTGTTATTGGAGGATATTTCCTTTGGCACTATAGTCTTCAAAGGGATCAGAAATATCTGTTCTCAGATTCCACAGAAATAAGGCTAGCAAAGAGATCCACGAAATACAGATGTAACTCTGTGAGATGAATTAACAGAACACTAAGCAGTTTCTCAGAAAGCTTCTTTCCAGATTTCATCTGAGGATATTTCCTTTTTCAACATAGCGCTCTATGCGCTTCCAAATATCACTTTGCCAATTCCACAACAACTGTCTTAGCGAAAAGCTTCTTGAGGGGAAAGCTGTAACTCTGAGAGATGATTTCACAGAACACAAAGAAGTTTCTCAGAAAGCTTCTTTCTCTTTGTTATCGGAGTTTTTTTCCTTTGGCCCTATAGTCTTCCAAGGGATCCGAAATATCTGTTCTTAGATTCCACAGAAATAAGGATAGCCAAGTGATCCACGATATACAGATGTAACTCTTTGAGATAATTAACAGAACACTAAGCAGTTTCTGAGAAAGCTTCTTTCCATATTTCATCTGAGGATATTTCCTTTTTCACCATAGCCCTCCATGGGCTTCCAAATATCACTTTGCCAATTCCACAAGAACTGTCTTAGCGAAAGGCGTCTTGAGGGGAAGGCTGTAACCTGTGAGATGATTTCACAGAACACAAAGAAGTTTCTCAGAAAGCTTCTTTCTCTTTGTTATCGGAGGATATTTTCTTTGTCCCTCTAGTCTTCTCAGGGATCCGAAATATCTGTTCTCAGATTCCACAGAAATAAGGCTAACAAAGAGATCCACGAAATACAGATGTACCTCTGTGAGATGAATTAACAGAACACTAAGCAGTTTCTCAGAAAGCTTCTTTCCAGATTTCATCTGAGGATATTTCCTTCTTCAACATAGGCCTCTATGCGCTTCCAAATATCACTTTGCCAATTCCACAACAACTGTCTTAGCGAAAGTCTTCTTGAGGGGAAAGCTGTAACTCTGTGAGACGATTTCACAGAACACAAAGAAGTTTCTCAGAAAGCTTCTTTCTCTTTGTTATCGGAGGATATTTCCTTTGGCCCCATAGTCTTCAAAGGGATCCGAAATATCTGTTCTCAGATTCCACAGAAATAAGGCTAGCAAAGAGATCCACGAAATACAGATGTAACTCTGTGAGATGAATTAACAGAACACTAAGCAGTTTCTCAGAAAGCTTCTTTCCAGATTTCATCTGAGGATATTTCCTTCTTCAACATAGGCCTCTATGCGCTTCCAAATATCACTTTGCCAATTCCACAACAACTGTCTTAGCGAAAGTCTTCTTGAGGGGAAAGCTGTAACTCTGTGAGATGATTTCACAGAACACAAAGAAGTTTCTCAGAAAGCTTCTTTCTCTTTGTTATCGGAGTTTATTTCCTTTGGCCCTATAGTCTTCCAAAGGATCCGAAATATCTGTTTTTAGTTTCCACAGAAAAAAGGATAGCCAAGAGATCCACGAAATACAGATGTAACTCTGTGAGATGAATTAACAGAACACTAAGCAGTTTCTTAGAAAGCTTCTTTCCAGATTTCATCTGAGGATATTTCCTTTTTCACCATAGCCCTCCATGGGCTTCCAAATATCACTTTGCCAATTCCACAAGAACTGTCTTAGCGAAAGGCGACTTGAGTGGTAAGCTCTAACCTGTGAGATGATTTCACAGAACACAAAGAAGTTTCTCAGAAAGCTTCTCTCTCTCTGTTCTCGGAGGATATTTCCTTTGGCCCAAGAGTCTTCAAAGGGATCAGATATATCTGTTCTCAGATTCCACAGAAATAAGGCTAGCCAAGAGATGCACGATATACAGATGTAACTCTGTGAGATGAATTAACAGAACACTAAGCAGTTTCTCAGAAAGCTTCTTTCCAGATTTCATCTGGGGATATTTTCTTTTTCACCATAGCCCTCTATGGGCTTCCAAATATCACTTTGCCAATTCCACAAGAAGTGTCTTAGCGAAAGGCTTCTTGAGGGGAAAGCTGTAACTACGTGAGATGATTTCACAGAACACAAAGAAGTTTCTCAGAAAGCTTCTTTCTCTTTGTTATCGGAGTTTATTTCCTTTGGCCCTATAGTGTTCAAAGGGATTCGAAATATCTGTTCTTAGATTCCACAGACATAAGGATAGCCAAGACATCCTCGATATTCAGATGTAACTCTGTGAGATGAATTAACAGAACACTAAGCAGTTACTCAGAAAGCTTCTTTCCATATTTCAACTGAGGATATTTCCTTTTTCACCATAGCCCTCCATGGGCTTCCAAATATCACTTTGCCAATTCCACAAGAACTGTCTTAGCGAAAGGGTTCTTGAGGGGAAAGCTGTAACTCTGTGAGATGATTTCACTGAACACAAGGAAGTTTCTGTGAAAGCTTCTTTCTCTTTGTTATCGGAGGATATTTCCTAGGTCCTGTAGTCTTCAAAGGGATCCGAAATATCTGTTATCAGATTCCACAGAAATAAGGCTAGCAAAGAGATCCACGAAATACAGATGTAACTCTGTGAGATGAATTAACAGAACACTAAGCAGTTTCTCAGAAAGCTTCTTTCCAGATTTCATCTGAGCATATTTCCTTTTTCAACATAGCCCACTAGGGGCTTCCAAATATCACTTTGCCAATTCCACAAGAACTGTCTTAGCGAAAGTCGTCTTGAGGGGAAAGCTGTAACCTGTGAGATGATTTTACATAACACAAAGAAGTTTCTCTGAAAGCTTCTTTCTCTTTGTTATCGGAGGATATTTCCTTTGGCCCTATAGTCTTCAAATGGATCCGAAATATCTGTTCTCAGATTCCACAGAAATAAGGCTAGCAAAGAGATCCACGAAATACAGATGTAACTCCGTGAGATGAATTAAAAGAACACTAAGCAGTTTCTCAGAAAGCTTCTTTCCAGATTTCATCTGGGGATATTTCCTTTTTCACCATAGCCCTCCAGGGGCTTCCAAATATCACTTTGCCAATTCCACAAGAACTGTCTTAGCGTAACGCTTCTTGAGGGGAAAGCAGTATCTCTGTGAGATGATTTCACAGAACACAAAGAAGTTTCTCAGAAAGCTTCTTTCTCTTTGTTATCGGAGTTTATTTCTTGGGCCCTATAGTCTTCAAAGGGATCCGAAATATCTGTTCTTAGATTCCACAGAAATAAGGATAGCCAAGAGATCCACGATATACAGATGTAACTCTGTGAGATGAATTAACAGAACACTAAGCAGTTTCTCAGAAAGCTTCTTTCCAGTTTTTATCTTCGGATATTTCCTTTTTCACCATAGCCCTCCATGGGCTTCCAAATATCACTTTGCCAATTCCAGAAGAACTGTTTTAGCGAAAGGCTTCTTGAGGGGAAAGCTGTAACTCTGTGAGATGATTTCACAGAACACAAAGTAGTTTCTGAGAAAACTTCTTTCTCTTTGTTATCGGAGGACATTTCCTTTGGGCCTAGAGTCTTCTAAGGGATCCGAAATATCTGTTCTAAGATCCAACAGAAATAAGGCTAGCAAAGAGATCCACGTAATACAGATGTAACTCTGTGAGATGAATTAACAGAACATTAAGCAGTTTCTCAGAAAGCTTCTTTCCAGATTTCATCTTAGGATATTTCCTTTTTCACCATAGCCCTCTATGGGCTTTCAAATATCACTTTGCGAATTCCACAAGAACTGTCTTAGCGAAAGGCTTATTGAGGGGAAAGCTGTAACTCTGTGAGATGATTTCACAGAACACAACGAAGTTTCTCAGAAAGCTTCTTTCTCATTGTTATCGGAGGATATTTCCTTTGGCCCTACAGTCTTAGAAGGGATCTGAAATATCTGTTCCCAGATTCCACAGATATAAGGCTAGCAAAGAGATCCACGAAATACAGATGCAACTTTGTGAGATGAATTAACAGAACACTAAGCAGTTTCTCAGAAAGCTTCTTTCCAGATTTCATCTGAGGATATTTCCTTTTTCACCATAGCCCTCTATGGGCTTCCAAATATCACTTTGCCCATTCCACAAGAACTGTCAGAGCGAAAGGCTTCTTGAGGGGAAAGCTGTAACTCTGTGAGATGATTTCACAGAACACAAAGAAGTTTCTCAGAAAGATTCTTTCTCTTTGTTATCGGAGGATATTTTCTTTAGCTCTAGAGTCTTCCAAGGGATACGAAATATCTGTTCTCAGATTCCACAGAAATAAGGCTAACAAAGAGATCCGCGAAATACAGATGTAACTCTGTGAGATGAATTAACAGAACACTAAGCAGTTTCTCATAATGCTTCTTTCCAGATTTCATCTGAGGATATTTCCTTTTTCACCATAGCCCTCTAAGGGCTTCCAAATATCACTTTGCCAATTCCACAAGAACTGTCTTAGCGAAAGGCTTCTTGAGGGGAAAGCTGTAACTCTGTGAGATGATTTCACAGAACACAAAGATGTTTCTCAGAAAGATTCTTTCTCTTTGTTATGGAGGATATTTCCTTTGGCCCTATAGTCTTCAAAGTGATCCGAAATATCTGTTCTCAGATTCCACAGAAATAAGGCTAGCGAAGATATCCACGAAATACAGATGTAACTCTGTGAGATGAATTAACAGAACACTAGGCAGTCTCTCAGAAAGCTTCTTTCCAGATTTCATCTGAGGATATTTCCTTTTTCACCATAGCCCTCTATGCGCTTCCAAATATCACTTTGCCAATTCCACAAGAACTGTCTTAGCGAAAGGCTTCTTGAGGGGAAAGCTGTAACTCTGTGAGATGATTTCACAGAACACAAAGAAGATTCTCAGAAAGCTTCTTTCTCTTTGTTATCGGAGGATATTTCCTTTGGCCCTATAATCTTCAAAGGGTTACGAAATATCTGTCCTCAGTTTCCACAGAAATAAGGCTAGCAAAGAGATCCACGAAATACAGATGTAACTCTGTGAGATGAATTAACAGAACACTAAGCATTTTCTCAGAAAGCTTGTTTCCAGATTTCATCTGAGGATATTTCCTTTTTCACGATAGCCCTTTAGGGACTTCCAAATATCACTTTGCCAATTCCACAAGAACTGTCTTAGCGTAAGGCTTTTTGAGGGGAAAGCTGTATCTCTGTGAGATGATTTCAAAGAACACAAAGAAGATTCTCAGAAAGCTTCTTTCTCTTTGTTATCGGAGTTTATTTCCATTGGCCCTATAGCCTTCAAAGGGATCCTACATATCTGTTCTTAGATTCCACAGAAATAAGGATAGCCAAGAGATCCACGATATACAGATGTAACTCTATGAGATGAATTAACAGAACACTAAGCAGTTTCTCAGAAAGCTTCTTTCCAGATTTCATCTTCGGATATTTCCTTTTTCACCATAGACCTCCATGGGCTTCCAAATATCACTTTGCCAATTCCACAAGAACTGTCTTAGCGAAAGTCGTCTTGAGGGGAAAGCTGTAACCTGTGAGATGATTTTACATAACACAAAGAAGTTTCTCTGAAAGCTTCTTTGTCTTTGTTATCGGAGGATATTTCCTTTGGCCCTATAGTCTTCAAATGGATCCGAAATATCTGTTCTCAGATTCCACAGAAATAAGGCTAGCAAAGAGATCCACGAAATACAGATGTAACTCCGTGAGATGAATTAAAAGAACACTAAGCAGTTTCTCAGAAAGCTTCTTTCCAGATTTCATCTGGGGATATTTCCTTTTTCACCATAGCCCTCCAGGGGCTTCCAAATATCACTTTGCCAATTCCACAAGAACTGTCTTAGCGTAACGCTTCTTGAGGGGAAAGCAGTATCTCTGTGAGATGATTTCACAGAACACAAAGAAGTTTCTCAGAAAGCTTCTTTCTCTTTGTTATCGGAGTTTATTTCTTGGGCCCTATAGTCTTCAAAGGGATCCGAAATATCTGTTCTTAGATTCCACAGAAATAAGGATAGCCAAGAGATCCACGATATACAGATGTAACTCTGTGAGATGAATTAACAGAACACTAAGCAGTTTCTCAGAAAGCTTCTTTCCAGTTTTTATCTTCGGATATTTCCTTTTTCACCATAGCCCTCCATGGGCTTCCAAATATCACTTTGCCAATTCCAGAAGAACTGTTTTAGCGAAAGGCTTCTTGAGGGGAAAGCTGTAACTCTGTGAGATGATTTCACAGAACACAAAGTAGTTTCTGAGAAAACTTCTTTCTCTTTGTTATCGGAGGACATTTCCTTTGGGCCTAGAGTCTTCTAAGGGATCCGAAATATCTGTTCTAAGATCCAACAGAAATAAGGCTAGCAAAGAGATCCACGTAATACAGATGTAACTCTGTGAGATGAATTAACAGAACATTAAGCAGTTTCTCAGAAAGCTTCTTTCCAGATTTCATCTTAGGATATTTCCTTTTTCACCATAGCCCTCTATGGGCTTTCAAATATCACTTTGCGAATTCCACAAGAACTGTCTTAGCGAAAGGCTTATTGAGGGGAAAGCTGTAACTCTGTGAGATGATTTCACAGAACACAACGAAGTTTCTCAGAAAGCTTCTTTCTCATTGTTATCGGAGGATATTTCCTTTGGCCCTACAGTCTTAGAAGGGATCTGAAATATCTGTTCCCAGATTCCACAGATATAAGGCTAGCAAAGAGATCCACGAAATACAGATGCAACTTTGTGAGATGAATTAACAGAACACTAAGCAGTTTCTCAGAAAGCTTCTTTCCAGATTTCATCTGAGGATATTTCCTTTTTCACCATAGCCCTCTATGGGCTTCCAAATATCACTTTGCCCATTCCACAAGAACTGTCAGAGCGAAAGGCTTCTTGAGGGGAAAGCTGTAACTCTGTGAGATGATTTCACAGAACACAAAGAAGTTTCTCAGAAAGATTCTTTCTCTTTGTTATCGGAGGATATTTTCTTTAGCTCTAGAGTCTTCCAAGGGATACGAAATATCTGTTCTCAGATTCCACAGAAATAAGGCTAACAAAGAGATCCGCGAAATACAGATGTAACTCTGTGAGATGAATTAACAGAACACTAAGCAGTTTCTCATAATGCTTCTTTCCAGATTTCATCTGAGGATATTTCCTTTTTCACCATAGCCCTCTAAGGGCTTCCAAATATCACTTTGCCAATTCCACAAGAACTGTCTTAGCGAAAGGCTTCTTGAGGGGAAAGCTGTAACTCTGTGAGATGATTTCACAGAACACAAAGATGTTTCTCAGAAAGATTCTTTCTCTTTGTTATGGAGGATATTTCCTTTGGCCCTATAGTCTTCAAAGTGATCCGAAATATCTGTTCTCAGATTCCACAGAAATAAGGCTAGCGAAGATATCCACGAAATACAGATGTAACTCTGTGAGATGAATTAACAGAACACTAGGCAGTCTCTCAGAAAGCTTCTTTCCAGATTTCATCTGAGGATATTTCCTTTTTCACCATAGCCCTCTATGCGCTTCCAAATATCACTTTGCCAATTCCACAAGAACTGTCTTAGCGAAAGGCTTCTTGAGGGGAAAGCTGTAACTCTGTGAGATGATTTCACAGAACACAAAGAAGATTCTCAGAAAGCTTCTTTCTCTTTGTTATCGGAGGATATTTCCTTTGGCCCTATAATCTTCAAAGGGTTACGAAATATCTGTCCTCAGTTTCCACAGAAATAAGGCTAGCAAAGAGATCCACGAAATACAGATGTAACTCTGTGAGATGAATTAACAGAACACTAAGCATTTTCTCAGAAAGCTTGTTTCCAGATTTCATCTGAGGATATTTCCTTTTTCACGATAGCCCTTTAGGGACTTCCAAATATCACTTTGCCAATTCCACAAGAACTGTCTTAGCGTAAGGCTTTTTGAGGGGAAAGCTGTATCTCTGTGAGATGATTTCAAAGAACACAAAGAAGATTCTCAGAAAGCTTCTTTCTCTTTGTTATCGGAGTTTATTTCCATTGGCCCTATAGCCTTCAAAGGGATCCTACATATCTGTTCTTAGATTCCACAGAAATAAGGATAGCCAAGAGATCCACGATATACAGATGTAACTCTATGAGATGAATTAACAGAACACTAAGCAGTTTCTCAGAAAGCTTCTTTCCAGATTTCATCTTCGGATATTTCCTTTTTCACCATAGACCTCCATGGGCTTCCAAATATCACTTTGCCAATTCCACAAGAACTGTCTTAGCGAAAGGCTTCTTGAAGGGTAAGCTGTAACTCTGTGAGATGATTTTACAGAACACAAAGAAGTTTCTCAGAAAGCTTCTTTCTCTTTGTGATCGGAGGATAATTTCTTTGGCCCTATAGTCTTCTCAGGGATCCGAAATATCTGTTCTCAGATTCCACAGAAATAAGGCTAGCAAAGAAATCCACGAAATACAGATGTAACTCTGTGAGATGAATTAACAGAACACTAAGCAGTTTCTCAGAAAGCTTCTTTCCAGATTTCATCTAAGGATATTTCCTTTTTCTCCATAGACCTCTAGGCGGTTCCAAATATCACTTTGCCAATCCCACAAGAACTGTCTTAGCCAAAGGCTTCTTGAGGGGAAAGCTGTAACTCTGTGAGATGATTTCACAGAACACAAAGAAGTTTCTCAGAAAGCTTCTTTGTCTTTGTTATCGGAGGATATTTCCTTTGGCCCTATAATCTTCAAAGGGATCAGAAATATCTGTTCTCAGATTCCACAGAAATAAGGCTAGCAAAGAGATCCACGAAGTACAGATGTAACTCTGTGAGATGAATTAACAGAACACTAAGCAGTTTCTCATAATGCTTCTTTCCAGATTTCATCTGAGGATATTTCTTTTTTCACCATAGCCCTCTATGCGCTTCCAAATATCACTTTGCCAATTCCACAAGAACTGTCTTAGCGAAAGGCTTCTTGAGGCGAAAGCTGTAACTCTGTGAGATGATTTCACAGAACACAAAGAAGTTTCTCAGAAAGCTTCTTTCTCTTTCGATCGGAGGATATTTTCTTTGGCCCTATAGTCTTCTCAGGGATGCGAAATATCTGTTCTCAGAATCCACAGAATTAAGGCTAGCAAAGAGACCCACGAAATACAGATGTAACTCCGTTAAATGAATTAACAGAACACTAAGCAGTTTCTCAGAAAGCTTCTTTCCAGATTTCATCTGAGGATATTTCCTTTTTCACCATATCCCTCTATGGGCTTCCAAATATCACTTTGCGAATTCCACAAGAACTGTTTTAGCGAATGGCTTCCTGAGGGGAAAGCTGTAACTCTGTGAGATGATTTCACAGAACACAAAGAAGTTTCTCAGAAAGCTTCTTTGTCTTTGTTATCGGAGGATATTTCCTTTGGCCTCATAGCCTTAGAAGGGTTCCGAAATATCTGTTCCCAGATTCCACAGATATAAGGCTAGCAAAGAGATCCACGAAATACAGATGTAACTTTGAGAGATGAATTAACAGAACACTAAGCAGTTTCTCAGAAAGCTTCTTTCCAGATTTCATCTGAGGATATTTCCTTTTTCACCATAGCCCTCCATGGGCTTCCAAATATCACTTTGCCAATTCCACAAGAACTGTCTTAGCGAAAGGCGACTTGAGTGGTAAGCTCTAACCTGTGAGATGATTTCACAGAACACAATGAAGTTTCTCAGAAAACTTCTCTCTCTCTGTTCTCGGAGGATATTTCCTTTGGCCCAAGAGTCTTCAAAGGGATCAGATATATCTGTTCTCAGATTCCACAGAAATAAGGCTAGCCAAGAGATGCACGATATACAGATGTAACTCTGTGAGATGAATTAACAGAACACTAAGCAGTTTCTCAGAAAGCTTCTTTCCAGATTTCATCTGGGGATATTTTCTTTTTCACCATAGCCCTCTATGGGCTTCCAAATATCACTTTGCCAATTCCAGAAGAAGTGTCTTAGCGAAAGGCTTCTTGAGGGGAAAGCTTTAACTACGTGAGATGATTTCACAGAACACAAAGAAGTTTCTCAGAAAGCTTCTTTCTCTTTGTTATCGGAGTTTATTTCCTTTGGCCCTATAGTGTTCAAAGGGATTCGAAATATCTGTTCTTAGATTCCACAGACATAAGGATAGCCAAGACATCCTCGATATACAGATGTAACTCTGTGAGATGAATTAACAGAACACTAAGCAGTTACTCAGAAAGCTTCTTTCCATATTTCAACTGAGGATATTTCCTTTTTCACCATAGCCCTCCATGGGCTTCCAAATATCACTTTGCCAATTCCACAAGAACTGTCTTAGCGAAAGGGTTCTTGAGGGGAAAGCTGTAACTCTGTGAGATGATTTCACTGAACACAAGGAAGTTTCTGTGAAAGCTTCTTTCTCTTTGTTATCGGAGGATATTTCCTAGGTCCTGTAGTCTTCAAAGGGATCCGAAATATCTGTTATCAGATTCCACAGAAATAAGGCTAGCAAAGAGATCCACGAAATACAGATGTAACTCTGTGAGATGAATTAACAGAACACTAAGCAGTTTCTCAGAAAGCTTCTTTCCAGATTTCATCTGAGCATATTTCCTTTTTCAACATAGCCCACTAGGGGCTTCCAAATATCACTTTGCCAATTTCACAAGAACTGTCTAAGCGAAAGTCGTCTTGAGGGGAAAGCTGTAACCTGTGAGATGATTTTACATAACACAAAGAAGTTTCTCTGAAAGCTTCTTTCTCTTTGTTATCGGAGGATATTTCCTTTGGCCCTATAGTCTTCAAAGGGATCCGAAATATCTGTTCTCAGATTCCACAGAAATAAGGCTAGCAAAGAGATCCACGAAATACAGATGTAACTCCGTGAGATGAATTAAAAGAACACTAAGCAGTTTCTCAGAAAGCTTCTTTCCAGATTTCATCTGGGGATATTTCCTTTTTCACCATAGCCCTCCAGGGGCTTCCAAATATCACTTTGCCAATTCCACAAGAACTGTCTTAGCGTAACGCTTCTTGAGGGGAAAGCAGTATCTCTGTGAGATGATTTCACAGAACACAAAGAAGTTTCTCAGAAAGCTTCTTTCTCTTTGTTATCGGAGTTTATTTCTTGGGCCCTATAGTCTTCAAAGGGATCCGAAATATCTGTTCTTAGATTCCACAGAAATAAGGATAGCCAAGAGATCCACGATATACAGATGTAACTCTGTGAGATGAATTAACAGAACACTGAGCAGTTTCTCATAATGCTTCTTTCCAGATTTCATCTGAGGATATTTCCTTTTTCACCATAGCCCTCTAAGGGCTCCCAAATATCACTTTGCCAATTCCACAAGAACTGTCTTAGCGAAAGGCTTCTTGAGGGGAAAGCTGTAACTCTGTGAGATGATTTCACAGAACACAAAGAAGTTTCTCAGAAAGATTCTTTCTCTTTGTTATGGGAGGATATTTCCTTTGGCCCTATAGTCTTCAAAGGGATCCGAAATATCTGTTCTCAGATTCCACAGAAATAAGGCTAGCGAAGAGATCCAAGAAATACAGATGTAACTCTGTGAGATGAATTAACAGAACACTAGGCAGTTTCTCAGAAAGCTTCTTTCCAGATTTCATCTGAGGATATTTCCTTTTTCACCATAGCCCTCTATGCGCTTCCAAATATCACTTTGCCAATTCCACAAGAACTGTCTTAGCGAAAGGCTTCTTGAGGGGAAAGCTGTAACTCTGTGAGATGATTTCACAGAACACAAAGAAGTTTCTCAGAAAGTTTCTTTCTCTTTGTTATCGGAGGATATTTCCTTTGGCCCTATAATCTTCAAAGGGATACGAAATATCTGTCCTCAGTTTCCACAGAAATAAGGCTAGCAAAGAGATCCACGAAATACAGATGTAACTCTGTGAGATGAATTAACAGAACACTAAGCATTTTCTCATAATGCTTCTTTCCAGATTTCATCTGAGGATATTTCCTTTTTCACCATAGCCCTCTATGCGCTTCCAAATATCACTTTGCCAATTCCACAAGAACTGTCTTAGCGAAAGGCTTCTTGAGGCGAAAGCTATAACTCTGTGAGATGATTTCACAGAACACAAAGAAGTTTCTCAGAAAGCTTCTTTCTCTTTCGATCGGAGGATATTTTCTTTGGCCCTATAGTCTTCTCAGGGATGCGAAATATCTGTTCTCAGATTCCACAGAAATAAGGCTAGCAAAGAGATCCACGAAATACAGATGTAACTCTGTTAAATGAATTAACAGAACACTAAGCAGTTTCTCAGAAAGCTTCTTTCCAGATTTCATCTGAGGATATTTCCTTTTTCACCATATCCCTCTATGGGCTTCCAAATATCACTTTGCGAATTCCACAAGAACTGTCTTAGAGAATGGCTTCTTGAGGGGAAAGCTGTAACTCTGTGAGATGATTTCACAGAACACAAAGAAGCTTCTCAGAAAGCTTCTTTGTCTTTGTTATCGGAGGATATTTCCTTTGACCTCATAGTCTTAGAAGGGATCCGAAATATCTGTTCCCAGATTCCACAGATACAAGGCTAGCAAAGAGATCCACGAAATACAGATGTAACTTTGAGAGATGAATTAACAGAACACTAAGCAGTTTCTCAGAAAGCTTCTTTCCAGATTTCATCTGAGGATATTTCTTGTTTCACCATAGCCCTCTATGGGCTTCCAAATATCACTTTGCCAATTCCACAAGAACTGTCTTAGCGAAAGGCTTCTTGAGGGGAAAGCTGTAACTCTGTGAGATGATTTCACAGAACACAAAGAAGTTTCTCAGAAAGCTTCTTTCTCTTTGTATCGGAGGATATTTCCTTTGGCCCTATAGTCTTCAAAGGGATCCGAAATATCTGTTCTCAGATTCCACAGAAATAAGGCTAGCAAAGAGATCCACGAAATACAGATGTAACTCTGTGAGATGAATTAACAGAACACTAAGCAGTTTCTCAGAATGTTTCTTTCCAGATTTCATCTGAGGATATTTCCTTTTTCACCATAGCCCTCTATGCGCTTCCAATATCACTTTGCCAGTTCCACAAGAACTGTCTTAGCGAAAGGCTTCTTGAGGGGAAAGCTGTAACTCTGTGAGATGATTTCACAGAACACAAAGAAGTTTCTCAGAAAGCTTCTTTCTCTTTGTGATGGGAGGATATTTTCTTTGGCCCTATAGTCTTCTCAGGGATCCGAAATATCTGTTCTCAGATTCCACAGAAATAAGGCTAGCAAAGAGATTCACGAAATACAGATGTAACTCTGTGAGATGAATTAACAGAACACTAAGCAGTTTCTCAGAAAGCTTCTTTCCAGATTTCATCTGAGGATATTTCCTTTTTCAACATAGCCCTCTAGGGGCTTCCAAGTATCACTTTGCCAGTTCCACAAGAACTGTCTTAGCGAAAGTCGTCTTGAGGGGAAAGCTGTAACCTGTGAGATGATTTTACATAACACAAAGAAGTTTCTCTGAAAGCTTCTTTCTCTTTGTTATCGGAGGATATTTCTTTGGCCCTATAGTCTTCAAAGGGATCCGATATATCTGTTCTCAGATTCCACAGAAATAAGGCTAGCAAAGTGATCCACGAAATACAGATGTAACTCTGTGAGATGAATTAACAGAACACTAAGCAGTTTCTCAGAAAGCTTCTTTCCAGATTTCATCTGAGGATATTTCCTTTTTCACCATAGCCCTCCATGGGCTTCAAAATATCACTTTGCCAATTCCAAAGGAACTGTCTTAGCGAAAGGCATCTTGAGGGGAAAGCTGTAACCTGTCAGATGATTTCACAGAACACAAAGAAGTTTCTCAGAAAGCTTCTTTCTCTTTGTTATCGGAAGATATTTCCTTAGGCCCTAGAGACTTCAAAGGGATCCGAAATATCTGTTCTCAGATTCCCCAGAAATAAGGCTAGCAAAGAGATCCACGAAATACAGATGGAACTCTGTGAGATGAATTAACAGAACACTAAGCAGTTTCTTAGAAAGCTTCTTTCCAGATTTCATCTGAGGATATTTCCTTTTTCACCATATCCCTCTATGGGCTTCCAAATATCACTTTGCGAATTCCACAAGAACTGTCTTAGCGAATGGCTTCTTGAGGGGAAAGCTGTAACTCTGTGAGATGATTTCACAGAACACAAAGAAGTTTCTCAGAAAGCTTCTTTCTCTTTGTTATCGGAGGATATTTCCTTTGGCCTCATAGTCTTAGAAGGGATCCGAAATATCTGTTCCCAGATTCCACAGATATAAGGCTTGCAAAGAGATCCACGAAATACAGATGTAACTTTGAGAGATGAATTAACAGAACACTAAGCAGTTTCTCAGAAAGCTTCTTTCCAGATTTCATCTGAGGATATTTCTTGTTTCACCATAGCCCTCTATGGGCTTCCAAATATCACTTTGCCAATTCCACAAGAACTGTCTTAGCGAAAGGCTTCTTGAGGCGAAAGCTGTATCTCTCTGAGATGATTTCACAGAACACAAAGAAGTTTCTCAGAAAGCTTCTTTCTCTTTGTTATCGGAGGATATTTCCTTTGGCCCTATAGTCTTCAAAGGGATCCGAAATATCTGTTCTCAGATTCCACAGAAATAAGGCTAGCAAAGAGATCCACGAAATACAGATGTAACTCTGTGAGATGAATTAACAGAAAACTAAGCAATTTCTCAGAATGCTTCTTTCCAGATTTCATCTGAGGATATTTCCTTTTTCACCATAGCCCTCTATGCGCTTCCAAATATCACTTTGCCAATTCCACAAGAACTGTCTTAGCGAAAGGCTTCTTGAGGCGAAAGCTGTAACTCTGTGAGATGATTTCACAGAACACAAAGGAGTTTCTCAGAAAGCTTCTTTCTCTTTGTGATGGGAGGATATTTTCTTTGGCCCTATAGTCTTTCAGGGATCCGAAATTTCTTTTCTCAGATTCCACAGAAATAAGGCTAGCAAAGAGATCCACGAAATACAGATGTAACTCTGTGAGATGAATTAACAGAACACTAAGCAGTTACTCAGAAAGCTTCTTTCCAGATTTCATCTGAGGATATTTCCTTTTTCAACATAGCCCTCTAGGGGCTTCTAAATATCACTTTGCCAATTCCACAAGAACTGTCTTAGCGAAAGTCGTCTTGAGGGGAAAGCTGTAACCTGTGAGATGATTTTACATAACACAAAGAAGTTTCTCTGAAAGCTTCTTTCTCTTTGTTATCGGAGGATATTTCCTTTGGCCCTATAGTCTTCAAAGGGATCCGAAATATCTGTTCTTAGATTCCACAGAAATAAGGATAGCCAAGAGATCCACGATATACAGATGTAACTCTGTGAGATGAATTAACAGAACACTAAGCAGTTTCTCAGAAAGCTTCTTTCCAGTTTTCATCTTCGGATATTTCCTTTTTCACCATAGCCCTCCATGGGCTTCCAAATATCACTTTGCCAATTCCACAAGAACTGTTTTAGCGAAAGGCTTCTTGAGGGGAAAGCTGTAACTCTGTGAGATGATTTCACAGAACACAAAGAAGTTTCTGAGAAAGCTTCTTTCTCTTTGTTATCGGAGGACATTTCCTTTGGGCCTAGAGTCTTCTAAGGGATCCGAAATATCTGTTCTAAGATCCATCAGAAATAAGGCTAGCAAAGAGATCCACGTAATACAGATGTAACTCTTTGAGATGAATTAACAGAACATTAAGCAGTTTCTCAGAAAGCTTCTTTCCAGATTTCATCTTAGGATATTTCCTTTTTCACCATAGCCCTCTATGGGCTTTCAAATATCACTTTGCGAATTCCACAAGAACTGTCTTAGCGAAAGGCTTATTGAGGGGAAAGCTGTAACTCTGTGAGATGATTTCACAGAACACAACGAAGTTTCTCAGAAAGCTTCTTTCTCATTGTTATCGGAGGATATTTCCTTTGGCCCTACAGTCTTAGAAGGGATCTGAAATATCTGTTCCCAGATTCCACAGATATAAGGCTAGCAAAGAGATCCACGAAGTACAGATGCAACTTTGTGAGATGAATTAACAGAACACTAAGCAGTTTCTCAGAAAGCTTCTTTCCAGATTTCATCTGAGGATATTTCTTGTTTCACCATAGCCCTCTATGGGCTTCCAAATATCACTTTGCCAATTCCACAAGAACTGTCTTAGCGAAAGTCGTCTTGAGGGGAAAGCTGTAACTCTGTGAGATGATTTCACAGAACACAAAGAAGTTTCTCAGAAAGCTTCTTTCTCTTTGTTATCGGAGGATATTTCCTTTGGCCCTATAGTCTTCAAAGGGATCCGAAATATCTGTTCTCAGATTCCACAGAAATAAGGCTAGCAAAGAGATCCACGAAATACAGATGTAACTCTGTGAGATGAATTAACAGAACACTAAGCATTTTCTCAGAATGTTTCTTTCCAGATTTCATCTGAGGATATTTCCTTTTTCACCATAGCCCTCTATGCGCTTCCAATATCACTTTGCCAATTCCACAAGAACTGTCTTAGCGAAAGGCTTCTTGAGGGGAAAGCTGTAACTCTGTGAGATGATTTCACAGAACACAAAGAAGTTTCTCAGAAAGCTTCTTTCTCTTTGTTATCGGAGGATATTTCCTTTGGCCCTATAGTCTTCTCAGGGATCCGAAATATCTGTTCTCAGATTCCACAGAAATAAGGCTAGCAAAGAGATTCACGAAATACAGATGTAACTCTGTGAGATGAATTAACAGAACACTAAGCAGTTTCTCAGAAAGCTTCTTTCCAGATTTCATCTGAGGATATTTCTTGTTTCACCATAGCCCTCTATGGGCTTCCAAATATCACTTTGCCAATTCCACAAGAACTGTCTTAGCGAAAGGCTTCTTGAGGCGAAAGCTGTATCTCTCTGAGATGATTTCACAGAACACAAAGAAGTTTCTCAGAAAGCTTCTTTCTCTTTGTTATCGGAGGATATTTCCTTTGGCCCTATAGTCTTCAAAGGGATCCGAAATATCTGTTCTCAGATTCCACAGAAATAAGGCTAGCAAAGAGATCCACGAAATACAGATGTAACTCTGTGAGATGAATTAACAGAAAACTAAGCAATTTCTCAGAATGCTTCTTTCCAGATTTCATCTGAGGATATTTCCTTTTTCACCATAGCCCTCTATGCGCTTCCAAATATCACTTTGCCAATTCCACAAGAACTGTCTTAGCGAAAGGCTTCTTGAGGCGAAAGCTGTAACTCTGTGAGATGATTTCACAGAACACAAAGGAGTTTCTCAGAAAGCTTCTTTCTCTTTGTGATGGGAGGATATTTTCTTTGGCCCTATAGTCTTTCAGGGATCCGAAATTTCTTTTCTCAGATTCCACAGAAATAAGGCTAGCAAAGAGATCCACGAAATACAGATGTAACTCTGTGAGATGAATTAACAGAACACTAAGCAGTTACTCAGAAAGCTTCTTTCCAGATTTCATCTGAGGATATTTCCTTTTTCAACATAGCCCTCTAGGGGCTTCTAAATATCACTTTGCCAATTCCACAAGAACTATCTTAGCGAAAGTCGTCTTGAGGGGAAAGCTGTAACCTGTGAGATGATTTTACATAACACAAAGAAGTTTCTCTGAAAGCTTCTTTCTCTTTGTTATCGGAGGATATTTCCTTTGGCCCTATAGTCTTCAAAGGGATCCGAAATATCTGTTCTTAGATTCCACAGAAATAAGGATAGCCAAGAGATCCACGATATACAGATGTAACTCTGTGAGATGAATTAACAGAACACTAAGCAGTTTCTCAGAAAGCTTCTTTCCAGTTTTCATCTTCGGATATTTCCTTTTTCACCATAGCCCTCCATGGGCTTCCAAATATCACTTTGCCAATTCCACAAGAACTGATTTAGCGAAAGGCTTCTTGAGGGGAAAGCTGTAACTCTGTGAGATGATTTCACAGAACACAAAGAAGTTTCTGAGAAAGCTTCTTTCTCTTTGTTATCGGAGGACATTTCCTTTGGGCCTAGAGTCTTCTAAGGGATCCGAAATATCTGTTCTAAGATCCATCAGAAATAAGGCTAGCAAAGAGATCCACGTAATACAGATGTAACTCTGTGAGATGAATTAACAGAACATTAAGCAGTTTCTCAGAAAGCTTCTTTCCAGATTTCATCTTAGGATATTTCCTTTTTCACCATAGCCCTCTATGGGCTTTCAAATATCACTTTGCGAATTCCACAAGAACTGTCTTAGCGAAAGGCTTCTTGAGGGGAAAGCTGTAACTCTGTGAGATGATTTCACAGAACACAACGAAGTTTCTCAGAAAGCTTCTTTCTCATTGTTATCGGAGGATATTTCCTTTGGCCCTACAGTCTTAGAAGGGATCTGAAATATCTGTTCCCAGATTCCACAGATATAAGGCTAGCAAAGAGATCCACGAAATACAGATGCAACTTTGTGAGATGAATTAACAGAACACTAAGCAGTTTCTCAGAAAGCTTCTTTCCAGATTTCATCTGAGGATATTTCTTGTTTCACCATAGCCCTCTATGGGCTTCCAAATATCACTTTGCCAATTCCACAAGAACTGTCTTAGCGAAAGTCGTCTTGAGGGGAAAGCTGTAACTCTGTGAGATGATTTCACAGAACACAAAGAAGTTTCTCAGAAAGCTTCTTTCTCTTTGTTATCGGAGGATATTTCCTTTGGCCCTATAGTCTTCAAAGGGATCCGAAATATCTGTTCTCAGATTCCACAGAAATAAGGCTAGCAAAGAGATCCACGAAATACAGATGTAACTCTGTGAGATGAATTAACAGAACACTAAGCATTTTCTCAGAATGTTTCTTTCCAGATTTCATCTGAGGATATTTCCTTTTTCACCATAGCCCTCTATGCGCTTCCAATATCACTTTGCCAATTCCACAAGAACTGTCTTAGCGAAAGGCTTCTTGAGGGGAAAGCTGTAACCTGTGAGATGATTTCACAGAACACAAAGAAGTTTCTCAGAAAGCTTCTTTCTCTTTGTGATGGGAGGATATTTTCTTTGGCCCTATAGTCTTCTCAGGGATCCGAAATATCTGTTCTCAGATTCCACAGAAATAAGGCTAGCAAAGAGATTCACGAAATACAGATGTAACTCTGTGAGATGAATTAACAGAACACTAAGCAGTTTCTCAGAAAGCTTCTTTCCAGATTTCATCTGAGGATATTTCCTTTTTCAACATAGCCCTCTAGGGGCTTCCAAGTATCACTTTGCCAGTTCCACAAGAACTGTCTTAGCGAAAGGCGACTTGAGTGGTAAGCTCTAACCTGTGAGATGATTTTACATAACACAAAGGAGTTTCTCTGAAAGCTTCTTTCTCTTTGTTATCGGAGGATATTTCTTTGGCCCTATAGTCTTCAAAGGGATCCGATATATCTGTTCTCAGATTCCACAGAAATAAGGCTAGCAAAGTGATCCACGAAATACGGATGTAACTCTGTGAGATGAATTAACAGAACACTAAGCAGTTTCTCAGAAAGCTTCTTTCCAGATTTCATCCGAGGATATTTCCTTTTTCACCATAGCCCTCCATGGGCTTCAAAATATCACTTTGCCAATTCCAAAGGAACTGTCTTAGCGAAAGGCATCTTGAGGGGAAAGCTGTAACCTGTGAGATGATTTCACAGAACACAAAGAAGTTTCTCAGAAAGCTTCTTTCTCTTTGTTATCGGAAGATATTTCCTTTGGCCCTAGAGACTTCAAAGGGATCCGATATATCTGTTCTCAGATTCCACAGAAATAAGGCTAGCAAAGAGATCCACGAAATACAGATGTAACTCTGTGAGATGAATTAACAGAACACTAAGCAGTTTCTTAGAAAGCTTCTTTCCAGATTTCATCTGATGATATTTCCTTTTTCACCATATCCCTCTATGGGCTTCCAAATATCACTTTGCGAATTCCACAAGAACTGTCTTAGCGAATGGCTTCTTGAGGGGAAAGCTGTAACTCTGTGAGATGATTTCACAGAACACAAAGAAGTTTCTCAGAAAGCTTCTTTCTCTTTGTTATCGGAGGATATTTCCTTTGGCCTCATAGTCTTAGAAGGGATCCGAAATATCTGTTCCCAGATTCCACAGATATAAGGCTAGCAAAGAGATCCACGAAATACAGATGTAACTTTGAGAGATGAATTAACAGAACACTAAGCAGTTTCTCAGAGAGCTTCTTTCCAGATTTCATCTGAGGATATTTCTTGTTTCACCATAGCCCTCTATGGGCTTCCAAATATCACTTTGCCAATTCCACAAGAACTGTCTTAGCGAAAGGCTTCTTGAGGCGAAAGCTGTATCTCTCTGAGATGATTTCACAGAACACAAAGAAGTTTCTCAGAAAGCTTCTTTCTCTTTGTTATCGGAGGATATTTCCTTTGGCCCCATAGTCTTCAAAGGGATCCGAAATATCTGTTCTCAGATTCCAGAGAAATAAGGCTAGCAAAGAGATCCACGAAATACAGATGTAACTCTGTGAGATGAATTAACAGAAAACTAAGCAGTTTCTCAGAATGCTTCTTTCCAGATTTCATCTGAGGATATTTCCTTTTTCACCATAGCCCTCTATGCGCTTCCAAATATCACTTTGCCAATTCCACAAGAACTGTCTTAGCGAAAGGCTTCTTGAGGCGAAAGCTGTAACTCTGTGAGATGATTTCACAGAACACAAAGAAGTTTCTCAGAAAGCTTCTTTCTCTTTGTGATGGGAGGATATTTTCTTTGGCCCTATAGTCTTCTCAGGGATCCGAAATTTCTGTTCTCAGATTCCACAGAAATAAGGCTAGCAAAGAGCTCCACGAAATACAGATGTAACTCTGTGAGATGAATTAACAGAACACTAAGCAGTTACTCAGAAAGCTTCTTTCCAGATTTCATCGGAGGATATTTCCTTTTTCAACATAGACCTCTAGGGGCTTCTAAATATCACTTTGCCAATTCCACAAGAACTGTCTTAGCGAAAGTCGTCTTGAGGGGAAAGCTGTAACCTGTGAGATGATTTTACATAACACAAAGAAGTTTCTCTGAAAGCTTCTTTCTCTTTGTTATCGGAGGATATTTCCTTTGGCCCTATAGTCTTCAAAGGGATCCGAAATATCTGTTCTTAGATTCCACAGAAATAAGGATAGCCAAGAGATCCACGATATACAGATGTAACTCTGTGAGATGAATTAACAGAACACTAAGCAGTTTCTCAGAAAGCTTCTTTCCAGTTTTCTTCTTCGGATATTTCCTTTTTCACCATAGCCCTCCATGGGCTTCCAAATATCACTTTGCCAATTCCACAAGAACTGTTTTAGCGAAAGGCTTCTTGAGGGGAAAGCTGTAACTCTGTGAGATGATTTCACAGAACACAAAGAAGTTTCTGAGAAAGCTTCTTTCTCTTTGTTATCGGAGGACATTTCCTTTGGGCCTAGAGTCTTCTAAGGGATCCGAAATATCTGTTCTAAGATCCAACAGAAATAAGGCTAGCAAAGAGATCCACGTAATACAGATGTAACTCTGTGAGATGAATTAACAGAACATTAAGCAGTTTCTCAGAAAGCTTCTTTCCAGATTTCATCTTAGGATATTTCCTTTTTCACCATAGCCCTCTATGGGCTTCCAAATATCACTTTGCCCATTCCACAAGAACTGTCATAGCGAAAGGCTTCTTGAGGGGAAAGCTGTAACTCTGTGAGATGATTTCACAGAACACAAAGAAGTTTCTCAGAAAGATTCTTTCTCTTTGTTATCGGAGGATATTTTTTTTGGCTCTAGAGTCTTCCAAGGGATACGAAATATCTATTCTCAGATTCCACAGAAATAAGGCTAACAAAGAGATCCGCGAAATACAGATGTAACTCTGTGAGATGTATTAACAGAACACTGAGCAGTTTCTCATAATGCTTCTTTCCAGATTTCATCTGAGGATATTTCCTTTTTCACCATAGCCCTCTAAGGGCTTCCAAATATCACTTTGCCAATTCCACAAGAACTGTCTTAGCGAAAGGCTTCTTGAGGGGAAAGCTGTAACTCTGTGAGATGATTTCACAGAACACAAAGATGTTTCTCAGAAAGATTCTTTCTCTTTGTTATGGGAGAATATTTCCTTTGGCCCTATAGTCTTCAAAGGGATCCGAAATATCTGTTCTCAGATTCCACAGAAATAAGGCTAGCGAAGAGATCCACGAAATACAGATGTAACTCTGTGAGATGAATTAACAGAACACTAGGCAGTTTCTCAGAAAGCTTCTTTCCAGATTTCATTTGAGGATATTTCCTTTTTCACCATAGCCCTCTATGGGCTTCCAAATATCACTTTGCCAATTCCACAAGAACTGTCTTAGCGAAAGGCTTCTTGAGGGGAAAGCTGGAACTCTGTGAGACGATTTCACAGAACACAAAGAAGTTTCTCAGAAAGCTTCTTTCTCTTTGTTATCGGAGGATATTTCCTTTGGCCCTATAATCTTCAAAGGGATACGAAATATCTGTCCTCAGTTTCCACAGAAATAAGGCTAGCAAAGAGATCCACGAAATACAGATGTAACTCTGTGAGATGAATTAACAGAACACTAAGCAGTTTCTCAGAAAGCTTGTTTCCAGATTTCATCTGAGGATATTTACTTTTTCGCCATAGCCCTCTATGGGCTTCCAATTATCACTTTGCCAATTTCACAAGAACTGTCTTAGCGAAAGGCTTCTTGAGGGCAAAGCTGTAACTCTGTGAGATGATTTCGCAGAAAACAAAGAAGTTTCTCAGAAAGCTTCTTTCTCTTTGTTATCGGAGGATATTTCCTTTGGCCCTCTAGTCTTAGAAGGGATCCGAAATATCTGTTCTCTGATTCCACAGAAATAAGGCTAGCAAAGAGATCCACGAAATACAGATGTAACTCTGTGAGATGAATTAACCGAACACTAAGCAGTTTCTCAGAAAGCTTCTTTCTAGATTTCATCTGAGGATATTTCTTGTTTCACCATAGCCCTCTATGGGCTTCCAAATATCACTTTGCAAATTCCACAAGAACTGTCTTAGCGAAAGGCTTCTTGAGGGGAAAGCTGTAACTCTGTGAGATGATTTCACAGAACACAAAGAAGTTTCTCAGAAAGCTTCTTTCTCTTTGTTATCGGAGTTTATTTCTTGGGCCCTATAGTCTTCAAAGGGATCCGAAATATCTGTTCTTAGATTCCACAGAAGTAAGGATAGCCAAGAGATCCACGATATAAAGATGTAACTCTGTGAGATGAATTAACAGAACACTCAGCAGTTTCTCAGAAAGCTTCTTTCCAGTTTTCATCTTCGGATATTTCCTTTTTCACCATAGCCCTCCATGGGCTTCCAAATATCACTTTGCCAATTCCACAAGAACTGTTTTAGCGAAAGGCTTCTTGAGGGGAAAGCTGTAAGTCTGTGAGATGATTTCACAGAACACAAAGAAGTTTCTGAGAAAGCTTCTTTCTCTTTGTTATCAGAGGACATTTCCTTTGGGCCTAGAGTCTTCTAAGGGATCCGAAATATCTGTTCTAAGATCCAACAGAAATAAGGCTAGCAAAGAGATCCACGTAATACAGATGTAACTCTGTGAGATGAATTAACAGAACATTAAGCAGTTTCTCAGAAAGCTTCTTTCCAGATTTCATCTTAGGATATTTCCTTTTTCACCATAGCCCTCTATGGGCTTTCAAATATCACTTTGCGAATTCCACAAGAACTGTCTTAGCGAAAGGCTTCTTGAGGGGAAAGCTGTAACTCTGTGAGATGATTTCACAGAACACAACGAAGTTTCTCAGAAAGCTTCTTTCTCATTGTTATCGGAGGATATTTCCTTTGGCCCTACAGTCTTAGAAGGGATCTGAAATATCTGTTCCCAGATTCCACAGATATAAGGCTAGCAAAGAGATCCACGAAATACAGATGCAACTTTGTGAGATGAATTAACAGAACACTAAGCAGTTTCTCAGAAAGCTTCTTTCCAGATTTCATCTGAGGATATTTCCTTTTTCACCATAGCCCTCTATGGGCTTCCAAATATCACTTTGCCCATTCCACAAGAACTGTCATAGCTAAAGGCTTCTTGAGGGGAAAGCTGTAACTCTGTGAGATGATTTCACAGAACACAAAGAAGTTTCTCAGAAAGATTCTTTCTCTTTATTATCGGAGGATATTTTCTTTGGCTCTAGAGTCTTCCAAGGGATACGAAATATCTGTTCTCAGATTCCACAGAAATAAGGCTAACAAAGAGATCCGCGAAATACAGATGTAACTCTGTGAGATGAATTAACAGAACACTGAGCAGTTTCTCATAATGCTTCTTTCCAGATTTCATCTGAGGATATTTCCTTTTTCACCATAGCCCTCTAAGGGCTTCCAAATATCACTTTGCCAATTCCACAAGAACTGTCTTAGCGAAAGGCTTCTTGAGGGGAAAGCTGTAACTCTGTGAGACGATTTCACAGAACACAAAGAAGTTTCTCAGAAAGCTTCTTTCTCTTTGTTATCGGAGGATATTTCCTTTGGCCCTATAATCTTCAAAGGGATACGAAATATCTGTCCTCAGTTTCCACAGAAATAAGGCTAGCAAAGAGATCCACGAAATACAGATGTAACTCTGTGAGATGAATTAACAGAACACTAAGCAGTTTCTCAGAAAGCTTCTTTCCAGATTTCATCTGAGGATATTTCCTTTTTCACCATAGCCCTCTATGCGCTTCCAAATATCACTTTGCCAATTCCACAAGAACTGTCTTAGCGAAAGGCTTCTACATGGGAAAGCTGTACTCTGTGAGATGATTTCACAGAACACAAAGAAGTTTCTCAGAAAGCTTCTTTCTCTTTGTGATGGGAGGATATTTTCTTTGGCCCTATAGTCTTCTCAGTGATCCGAAATATCTGTTCTCAGATTCCACAGAAATAAGGCTAGCAAAGAGATCCACGAAATACAGATGTAAGTCTGTGAGATGAATTAACAGAACACTAAGCAGTTACTCAGAAAGCTTCTTTCCAGATTTCATCTGAGGATATTTTATTTTTCACCATAGCCCTCTAGGGGCTCTAAATATCACTTTGCCAATTCCACAAGAACTGTCTTAGCGAAAGTCGTCTTGAGGGGAAAGCTGTAACCTGTGAGATGATTTTCCATAACACAAAGAAGTTTCTCTGAAAGCTTCTTTCTCGTTGTTATCGGAGGATATTTCCTCTGGCCCTATAGTCTTCAAAGGGATCCGAAATATCTGTTCTCAGATTCCACAGAAATAAGTCTAGCAAAGTGATCCACGAAATACAGATGTAACTCTGTGAGATGAATTAACAGAACACTAAGCAGTTTCTCAGAAAGCTTCTTTCCAGATTTCATCTGAGGATATTTCCTTTTTCACCATATCCCTCTATGGGCTTCCAAATATCACTTTGCAAATTCCACAAGAACTGTCTTAGCGAATGGCTTCTTGAGGGGAAAGCTGTAACTCTGTGAGATGATTTCACAGAACACAAAGAAGTTTCTCAGAAAGCTTCTTTGTCTTTGTTATCGGAGGATATTTCCTTTGGCCTCATAGCCTTTGAAGGGATCCGAAATATCTGTTCCCAGATTCCACAGATATAAGGCTAGCAAAGAGATCCACGAAATACAGATGTAACTTTGAGAGATGAATTAACAGAACACTAAGCAGTTTCTCAGAAAGCTTCTTTCCAGATTTCATCTGAGGATATTTCTTGTTTCACCATAGCCCTCTATGGGCTTCCAAATATCACTTTGCCAATTCCACAAGAACTGTCTTAGCGAAAGGCTTCTTGAGGGAAAAGCTGTAACTCTGTGAGATGATTTCACAGAACACAAAGAAGTTTCTCAGAAAGCTTCTTTCTCTTTGTTATCGGAGGATATTTCCTTTGGCCCTATAGTCTTCAAAGGGATCCGAAATATCTGGTCTCAGATTCCACAGAAATAAGGCTAGCAAAGAGATCCACGAAATACAGATGTAACTCTGTGAGATGAATTAACAGAACACTAAGCAGTTTCTCAGAAAGCTTCTTTCCAGATTTCATCTGAGGATATTTCCTTTTTCACCATAGCCCTCTATGCGGTTCCAAATATCACTTTGCCAATTCCACAAGAACTCTCTTAGCGAAAGGCTTCTAGAGGGGAAAGCTGTAACTCTGTGAGATGATTTCACAGAACACAAAGAAGTTTCTCAGAAAGCTTCTTTGTCTTTGTTAACGGAGGATATTTCCTTTGGCCCTATAGTCTTCAAAGGGATCCGAAATACCTGTTCTCAGATTCCGCAGAAATAAGGCTAGCAAAGAGATCCACGAAATACAGATGTAACTCTGTGAGATTAATTAACAGAACACAAAGCAGTTTCTCAGAAAGCTTCTTTCCAGATTTCATCTGAGGATATTTCCTTTTTCACAATAGCGCTCAATGCCCTTCCAAATATCACCTTGCCAATTCCACAAAAACTGTCTTAGCGAAAGGCTTCTTGAGGGCAAAGCTGTAACTCTGTGAGATGATTTCACAGAACATAAAGAAGTTTCTCAGAAAGCTTCTTTCTCTTTGTTATTGGAGGATATTTCCTTTGGCACTATAGTCTTCAAAGGGATCCGAAATATCTGTTCTCAGATTCCACAGAAATAAGGCTAGCAAAGAGATCCACGAAATACAGATGTAAGTCTGTGAGATGAATTAACAGAACACTAAGCAGTTTCTCAGAAAGCTTCTTTCCAGATTTCATCTGAAGATATTTCCTTTTTCAACATAGGCCTCTATGCGCTTCCAAATATCACTTTGCCAATTCCACAACAACTGTCTTAGCGAAAGTCTTCTTGAGGGGAAAGCTGTAACTCTGTGAGATGATTTCACAGAACACAAAGAAGTTTCTCAGAAAGCCTCTTTCTCTTTGTTATCGGGGTTTATTTCCTTTGGCCCTATAATCTTCCAAGGGATCCGAAATATCTGTTCTTAGATTCCACAGAAATAAGGATAGCCAAGAGATCCACGACATACAGACGTAACTCTGTGAGATGAATTAACAGAACACTAAGCAGTTTCTCAGAAAGCTTCTTTCCAGATTTCATCTGAGGATATTTCCTTTTTCAACATAGCCCTCTAGGGGCTTCTAAATATCACTTTGCCAATTCCACAAGAACTGTCTTAGCGAAAGTCGTCTTGAGGGGAAAGCTGTAACCTGTGAGATGATTTTACATAACACAAAGAAGTTTCTCTGAAAGCTTCTTTCTCTTTGTTATCGGAGGATATATCCTTTGGCCCTATCGTCTTCAAAGGGATCCGAAATATCTGTTCTCAGATTCCACAGAAATAAGGCTAGCAAAGAGATCCACGAAATACAGATGTAACTCTGTGAGATGAATTAACAGAATACTAAGCAGTTTCTCAGAAAGCTTCTTTCCAGATTTCATCTGAGGATATTTCCTTTTCCACCATAGCCCTCTATGGGCTTCCACATATCACTTTGCCTATTCCACAAGAACTGTCTTAGCGAAAGGCTTCTTGAGGGGAAAGCTGTAACTCTGTGAGATGATTTCACAGAACACAAAGAAGTTTCTCAGAAAGCTTCTTTCTCTTTGTTATCGGAGGACATTTCCTTTGGGCCTAGATTCTTCAAAGGGATCCGAAATATCTGTTCTCAAATCCATAAGAAATAAGGCTAGCAAAGAGATCCAGGAAATACAGATGTAACTCTGTGAGATGAATTTACAGAACATTAAGCAGTTTCTCAGAAAGCTTCTTTCCAGATTCCATCTGAGGATATTTCCTTTTTCACCATAGCCTTCTATGGGCTTCCAAATATCACTTTGCGAATTCCACAAGAACTGCCATAGCGAAAGGATTCTTGAGGGGAAAGCTGTAACTCTGTGAGATGATTTCACAGAACACAAAGAAGTTTCTCAGAAAGCTTCTTTCTCTTTGTTATCGGAGGATATTTCCTTTGGGACTATAGCCTTCAAAGGGATCCTACATATCTGTTTTTAGATTCCACAGAAATAAGGATAGCCAAGAGATCCACGACATACAGATGTAACTCTGTGAGATGAATTAACAGAACGCTAAGCAGTTTCTCAGAAAGCTTCATTCCAGATTTCATCTTCGGATATTTCCTTTTTCACCATAGCCCTCCATGGGCTTCCAAATATCACTTTGCCAATTCCACAAGAACTGTCTTAGCGAAAGGCTTCTTGAAGGGAAAGCTCGAACTCTGCGAGATGATTTCACAGAACACAAAGAAGTTTCTCAGAAAGCTTCTTTCTCTTTGTTATCGGAGGATATTTCCTTTCGCCCTATAGTCTTCAAAGGGATCCGAAATATCTGTTCTCAGATTCCACAGAAATAAGGCTAGCAAAGGAATCCACGCAATATAGATGTAACTCTGTGAGATGAATTAGCAGAACACTAATCAGTTTCTCAGAAAGCTTCTTTCTAGATTTCATCTGAGGATATTTCCTTTATCACCAAAGAACTTTATGGGCTTCCAAATATCACTTTGCCAATTCCACAAGGACTGTCTTAGCGAAAGGCTTCTTGAGGGGAAAGCTGGAACTCTGTGAGATGATATCACAGAACACAAAGAAGTTTCTCAGAAAGCTTCTTTCTCTTTGTTATAGGAGGATATTTCCTTTGGCCCTATAATCTTCAAAAGATCCGAAATATCTGTTCTCAGATTCCACAGAAATAAGGCTAGCAAGGAGATCCAAGAAATACAAATGTAACTCTGTGAGATGAATTAACAGAACACTAAGTAGTTTCTCAGAAAGCTTCTTTCCAGATATCATCTGAGGATATTTCCTTTTTCACCATAGCCCTCTAGGCGCTTCCAAATATCACTTTGCCAATTCCACAAGAACTGTCTTAGCGAAAGGCTTCTTGAGGGGAAAGCTGTAACTCTGTGAGATGATATCACAGAACACAAAGAAGTTTCTCAGAAAGCTTCTTTCTCTTTGTTATCGGAGGATATTTCCTTTGGCCCTATCGTCTTCTAAGGGATCCGAAATATCTGATCTCAGATTGCACAGAAATAAGGCTAGCAAAGAGATACAGGAAATACAGATGTAACTCTGTGAGATGAATTAACAGAACACTAAGCAGTTTCTCAGAAAGCTTCTTTGCAGATTTCATCTGAGGATACTTCCTTTTTCACTATAGCCCTCTATGGGCTTCCAAATATCACTTTGCCTATTCCACAAGAACTGTCTTAGCGAAATGATTCTTGAGGGGAAAGCTGTAACTCTGTAAGATGATTTCAGAGAACACAAAGAAGTTTCTCAGAAAGCTTCTTTCTCTTTGTTATCAGAAGATATTTCCTTTGGCCCTATAGTCTTCTAAGGGATCCGAAATATCTATACTCAGATTCCATAGAAATAAGGCTAGCAAAGAGATCCACGAAATACAGATGTAACTCTGTGAGATGAATTAACAGAACACTAAGCAGTTTCTCAGAATGCATCTTTCCAGATTCCATCTGAGGATATTTCCTTTTTCACCATAGCCCTCTATGCGCTTCCAAATATCACTTTGCCAATTCCACAAGAACTGTCTTAGCGAAAGGCTTCTTGAGGGGAAAGCTGTAACTCTGTGAGATGATTTCAGAGAACACAAAGAAGTTTCTCAGAAAGCTTCTTTCTCTTTGTTATCGGAGTTTATTTCCATTGGCCCTATACCCTTCAAAGGGATCCTACATATCTGTTCTTAGATTCCACTGAAATAAGGATAGCCAAGAGATCCACGACATACAGATGTAACTCTGTGAGATGAATTAACAGAACACTAAGCAGTTTCTCAGAAAGCTTCATTCCTGATTTCATCTTCGGATATTTCCTTTTTCACCATAGCCCTCCATGGGCTTCCAAATATCACTTTGCCAATTCCACAAGAACTGTCTTAGGGAAAGGCTTCTTGAAGTGAAAGCTCTAACTCTGTGAGGTGATTTCACAGAAAACAAAGAAGTTTCTCAGAAAGCTTCTTTCTCTTTGTTATCGGAGGATATTTCCTTTGGCCCTATAGTCTTCAAAGGGATCCGAAATATCTGTTCTCAAATTCCACCGAAATAAGGCTAGCAAAGAAATCCACGCAATATAGATGTAACTCTGTGAGATGAATTAACAGAACACTAAGCAGTTTCTCAGAAAGCTTCTTTCCAGATTTCATCTGAGGATATTTCCTTTTTCACCATAGCCCTCTAAGGGCTTCCAAATATCACTTTGCCAATTCCAAAAGAACTGTCTTAGCGAAAGGCTTCTTGAGGGGAAAGCTGTAACTCTGTGAGATGATTTCACAGAACACAAAGAAGTTTCTCAGAAAGCTTCTTTCTCTTTGTTATTGGAGATTATTTCCTTTGGCCCTATAGTCTTCAAAGGGATCCGAAATATCTGTTCTCAGATTCCACAGAAATAAGGCTAGCAAAGAGATCCATGAAATACCGATGTAACTCTGTGAGATGAATTAACAGAACACTAAGCAGTTTCTCAGAATGCTTCTTTCCAGATTTCATCTGAGGATACTTCTTTTTTCACCATAGCCCTCTATGGGCTTCTAAATATCAGTTTGCCAATTCCACAAGAACTGTCTTAGCGAAAGGCTTCTTGAGGGGAAAGCTGTAACTCTGTAAGATGATTTCACAGAACACAAAGAAGATTCTCAGAAAGCTTCTTTCTCTTTGTTATCGGAGGATATTTCCTTTGGCCCTATAGTCTTCTAAGGGATCCGTAATATCTGTTCTCAGATTTACAGAAATAAGGCTAGCAAAGACATCCACGAAATACAGATGTAACTCTGTGAGATGAATACACAGAACACTAAGCAGTTTCTCAGAAAGCTTCTTTCCAGATTTCATCTGAGGATATTTCCTTTATCAGCATAGCCCTCTATGGGCTTCAAATATCACATTGCCAATTCCACAAGAACTGACTTAGCGAAAGTCTTCTTGAGGGGAAAGCGGTAACTCTGTTAGATGATTTCAAAGAACACAAAGAAGTTTCTCAGAAAGTTTCTTTCTCTTTGTTATCGGAGTTTATTTCCTTTGGCCCTATAGTCTTCAAAAGGATCTGAAATATCTGTTCTTAGATTCCACAGAAATAACGACAGCCAAGAGATCCACGATATACAGATGTAACTCTGTGAGATGAATTAACAGAACACTAAGAAGTTTCTCAGAAAGCTTCTTTCCAGATTTCATCTGAGGATATTTCCTTTTTCACCATAGCCCTCCATGGGCTTCCAAATATCACTTTGCCAATTCCACAAAAACTGTCTTAGCGAAAGGCGTCTTGAGGGGAAAGCTGTAACTCTGTGAGATGATTTCACTGAACACAAAGAAGTTTCTGTGAAAGCTTCTTTCTCTTTGTTATCGGAGTTAATTTCCTTTGGCCCTATAGTCTTCTAAGGGATCCGAAATATCTGTTCTCAGATTCCACAGAAATAAGCCTGGCAAAGAGATCCAAGAAATACAGATGTAACTCTGTGAGATGAATTAACAGAACACTAAGCAGTTTCTCAGAAAGCTTCTTTTCAGATTTCATCTGAGGATATTTCCTTTTTCACCACAGCCCTCTATGGGCTTCCAAATATCAGTTTGCCCATTCCAGAAAAACTGTCTTAGCGAAAGGCTTCTTGAGGGGAAAGCTGTAACTCTGTGAGATGATTTCAAGAACACAAAGCAGTTTCTCAGAAAGCTTCTTTCTCTTTGTTATCGGAGAATATTTCCTTTGGCCCTATAGTCTTCAAAGGGATCCGAAATATCTTTTCTCAGATTTCACAGAAATAAGGCTAGCAACGAGATCCACGAAATACAGATGTAACTGTGTGAGATGAATTAACAGAATACTAAACAGTTTCTCAGAAATCTTCTTTCCAGATTTCATCTGAGGATATTTCCTTTTTCACCATAGCCCTCTATGGGCTTCGCAATATCACTTTGCCAATTCCACAAGAACTGTCTTAATGAAAGGCTTCTTGAGGGGAAAGCTGTATCTCTGTGAGATGATATCACAGAAAACAAAGAAGTTTCTCAGAAAGCTTCTTTCTCTTTGTTATCGGAGGATATTTCCTTTGGCCCTATAGTCTTCAAAGGGATCCGAAATATCTGTTCTCTGATTTCAGAGATATAAGGCCAGCAAAGAGATCCACGAAATACAGATGTAACTCTGTGAGATGAATTAACAGAACACTGAGCAGTTTCTCAGAAAGTTTCTTTCCAGATTTCATCTGAAGGTATTTCCTTTTTCACCGTAGCCCTCTATGGGCTTCCAAATATCAGTTTGCCAATTCCACAAGAACTGTGTTAGGGAAAGGCTTCTTGAGGGGAAAGCTGGAACTCTGTAAGATGATTTCACAGAACACAAAGAAGTTTCTCAGGAAGCTTCTTTCTCTTTGTTATCGGAGGATATTTCCATTGGCCCCATACTCTTCAAAGAGATACGAAATATCTGTTCTCAGATTCCACAGATATAAGGCTAGCAAAGAGATCCACGAATTACAGATGTAACTCTGTGAGATGAATTAACAGAACACTAAGCTGTTTCTCAGAAAGCTTCTTTCCAGATTTTACTGAGGATACTTCCTTTTTCACCATAGCCCTCTATGGGCTTCCAAATATCACTTTTCCAATTCCACAAGAACTGTCTTAGCGAAAGGCTTCTTGAGGGGAAAGCTGTAACTCTGTGAGATGATTTCAAAGAACACAAAGAAGTTTCTCAGAAAGCTTCTTTCTCTTTGTTATCGGAGGATATTTCCTTTGGCCCTATAGTCTTCTAAGGGATCCGACATATCTGTTCTCAGATTCCTCAGAAATAAGCCTGGCAAAGAGATCCACGAAATACAGATGTTACACTGTGAGATGAATTAACAAAACACTAAGCAGTTTCTCAGAAAGCTTCTTTCAAGATTTCATCTGAGGATATTTCCTTTTTCACCCCACACCTCTATGGGCTTCCAAATATCTCTTTGCCAATTCCAGAAGAACTGTCTTATCGAAAGGCTTCCTGAGGGGAAAGCTGTAACTCTGTGAGATGATTTCACAGAACACAAAGGAGTTTCTCAGAAAACTTCTTTCTCTTTGTTATCGGAGAATATTTCCTTTGGCCCTATAGTCTTCAAAGGGATCCGAAATATCTTTTCCCAGATTACACAGAAATAAGGCTAGCAAAGAGATCCACGAAATACAGATGTAACTCTGTGAGATGAATTAACAGAACACTAAGCAGTTTCTCAAAAATCTTCTTTCCAGATTTCATCTGAGGATATTTCCTTTTTCTCCATAGCCCTCTATGGGCTTCCCAATATCACTTTGCCAATTCCACAAGAACTGTCTTAACGAAAGGCTTCTTGAGGGGAAACCTGTATCTCTGTGAGATGATATCACAGAACACAAAGAAGTTTCTCAGAAAGCTTCTTTCTCTTTGTTATCGGAGGATATTTCCTTTGGCCCTATAGTCTTCTAAGGGATTCGAAATATCTGTTCTCAGATTCCACAGATATAAGGCCAGCAAAGAGATCCACGAAATGCAGATGTACCTATGTGAGATGAATTAACAGAACACTAAGCAGTTTCTCAGAAAGCTTCTTTCCAGATTTCATCTGAGGATATTTCCTTTTTCAACATAGAACTCTAAGGGCTTCCAAATATCACTTTGCCAATTCCACAACAACTGTCTTAGCGAAAGGCTTCTTGAGGGGAAAGCTGTAACTTTGTGAGACGATTTCACAGAACACAAAGAAGTTTCTCAGAAAGCTTCTTTCTCTTTGTTATCGGAGGATATTTCCTTTGGCAATATCGTCTTCTAAGGGATCCGAAATATCTGTTCTCAGTTTACACAGAAATAAGGCTAACAAAGAGTTCCACGAAATACAGATGTAACTGTGTGATATGAATTAACAGAACACTAAGCAGTTTCTCAGAATGCTTCTTTCCAGATTTCATCTGAGGATATTTCCTTTTCACAATAGCCCTCTATGCGCTTGCAAATATAACTTTGCGAATTCTACAAGAATTGTCTTAGCGAAAGGCTTCTTGAGGGGAAAGCTGTAACACTGTGAGATGATTTCACAGAACACAAAGAAGTTTCTCAGAAAGCTTCTTTCTCTTTGTTATCGGAGTTTATTTCCTTTCGCCCTATAGTCTTCAAAGGGATCCGAAATATCTGTTCTTAGACTCCACAGAAATAAGGATTGCCAAGAGATCCACGAAATACAGATGTAAATGTGTGAGATGAATTAACAGAACACTAAGCAGTTTCTCAGAAAGCTTCCTTCCAGATTTCATCTGAGGATATTTCCTTTTTCACCCCAGCCCTCTATGGGCTTCCAAATATCACTTTGCCAATTCCAGAAGAACTGCCTTATCGAAAGGCTTCCTGAGGGGAAAGCTGTAACTCTGTGAGATGATTTCACAGAACACAAAGGAGTTTCTCAGAAAACTTCTTTCTCTTTGTTATCGGAGAATATTTCCTTTGGCCCTATAGTCTTCAAAGGGATCCGAAATATCTTTTCCCAGATTCCACAGAAATAAGGCTAGCAAAGAGATCCACGAAATACAGATGTAACTCTGTGAGATGAATTAACAGAACACTAAGCAGTTTCTCAAAAATCTTCTTTCCAGATTTCATCTGAGGATATTTCCTTTTTCACCATAGCCCTCTATGGGCTTCCCAATATCACTTTGCCAATTCCACAAGAACTGTCTTAACGAAAGGCTTCTTGAGGGGAAAGCTGTATCTCTGTGAGATGATATCACAGAACACAAAGAAGTTTCTCAGAAAGCTTCTTTCTCTTTGTTATCCGAGGATATTTCCTTGGGCCCTATAGTCTTCTAAGGGATCCGAAATATCTGTTCTCAGATTCCACAGATATAAGGCCAGCAAAGAGATCCACGAAATACAGATGTAACTCTGTGAGATGAATTAACAGAACACTAAGCAGTTTCTCAGAAAGGTTCTTTCCAGATTTCATCTGAGGATATTTCCTTTTTCACCATAGCCCTCTATGGGCTTCCCAATATCACTTTGCCAATTCCACAAGAACTGTCTTAACGAAAGGCTTCTTCAGGGGAAAGCTGTATCTCTGTGAGATGATATCACAGAACACAAAGAAGTTTCTCAGAAAGCTTCTTTCTCTTTGTTATCGGAGGATATTTCCTTTGGCCCTATAGTCTTAAAAGGGATCCGAAATATCTGTTCTCAGATTCCACAGATCTAAGGCCAGCAAAGAGATCCACGAAATACAGATGTAACTCTGTGAGATGAATTAACAGAACACTAAGCAGTTTCTCAGAAAGCTGCTTTCCAGATTTCATCTGAGGATATTTCCTTTTTCACCATAGCCCTCTAAGGGCTTCCAAATATCACTTTGCCAATTCCACAACAACTGTCTTAGCGAAAGGCTTCTTGAGGGGAAAGCTGTAACTCTGTGAGACGATTTCACAGAACACAAAGAAGTTTCTCAGAAAGCTTCTTTCTCTTTGTTATTCGAGGATATTTCCTTTGTCCCAATAGTCTTCTAAGGGATCCGAAATATCTGTTCTCAGTTTCCACAGAAATAAGGCTAACAAAGAGTTCCATGAAATACAGATGTAACTCTGTGAGATGAATTAACAGAACACTAAGCAGTTTCTCAGAATGCTTCTTTCCAGATTTCATCTGAGGATATTTCCTTTTCACCATAGCCCTCTATGCGCTTGCAAATATTACTTTGCCAATTCCACAAGAATTGTCTTAGCGATAGGCTTCTTGAGGGGAAAGCTGTAACACTGTGAGATGATTTCACAGAACACAAAGAAGTTTCTCAGAAAGCTTCTTTCTCTTTGTTATCGGAGTTTATTTCCTTTCGCCCTATTGTCTTCAAAGGGATCCGAAATATCTGTTCTTAGATTCCACAGAAATAAGGATTGCCAAGAGATCCACGAAATACAGATGTAACTGTGTGAGATGAATTAACAGAACACTAAGCAGTTTCTCAGAAAGCTTCTTTCCAGATTTCATCTGAGGATATTTCCTTTTTCTCCACAGCCCTCTATGGGCTTCCAAATATCACTTTGCCAATACCAGAAGAACTGTCTTATCGAAAGGCTTCTTGAGGGGAAAGCTGTAACTCTGTGAGATGATTTCACAGAACACAAAGGAGTTTCTCAGAAAACTTCTTTGTCTTTGTTATCGGAGAATATTTCCTTTGGCCCTATAGTCTTCAAAGGGATCCGAAATATCTTTTCCCAGATTCCACAGAAATAAGGCTAGCAAAGAGATCCTGAAACACAGATGTAACTCTGTGAGATGAATTAACAGAACACTAAGCAGTTTCTCAAAAATCTTCTTTCCAGATTTCATCTGAGGATATTTCCTTTTTCACCATAGCCCTCAATGGGCTTCCCAATATCACTTTGCCAATTCCACAAGAACTGTCTTAACGAAAGGCTTCTTGAGGGGAAAGCTGTATCTCTGTGAGATGATATCACAGAACACAAAGAAGTTTCTCAGAAAGCTTCTTTCTCTTTGTTATCGGAGGATATTTCCTTTGGCCCTATAGTCTTCTAAGGGATCCGAAATATCTGTTCTCAGTTTCCACAGAAATAAGGCTAACAAAGAGTTCCATGAAATACAGAAGTAACTCTGTGAGATGAATTAACAGAACACTAAGCAGTTTCTCAGAATGCTTCTTTCCAGATTTCATCTGAGGATATTTCCTTTTCACCATAGCCCTCTATGCGCTTGCAAATATAACTTTGCGAATTCCACAAGAATTGTCTTAGCGAAAGGCTTCTTGAGGGGAAAGCTGTAACACTGTGAGATGATTTCACAGAACACAAAGAAGTTTCTCAGAAAGCTTCTTTCTCTTTGTTATCGGAGTTTATTTCCTTTGGCCCTAGAGTCTTCAAAGGGATCCGAAATATCTGTTCTTAGATTCCACAGAAATAAGGATTGCCAAGAGATCCACGATATACAGATGTAACTCTGTGAGATGAATTAACAGAACACTAAGCAGTTTCTCAGAAAGCTTCTTTCCAGATTTCATCTGAGGATATTTCCTTTTTCACCATAGCCCTCCATGGGCTTCCAAATATCACTTTGCCAATTACACAAGAACTGTCTTAGCGAAAGTCTTCTTGACGGGAAAGCTGTAACTCTGTGAGATGACGTAACAGAACACGAAGAAGTTTCTCAGAAAGCTTCTTTCTCTTTGTTATCGGAGGATATTTCCTTTGGCCCTATAGTCTTCAAAGGGATCCGAAATATCTGTTCTCAGATTCCACAGATAAAAGGCTAGCAAGGAGATCCAAGAAATACAGATGTAACTCTGTGAGATGAATTAACAGAACACTAAGCAGTTTCTCAGAATGCTTCTTTCCAGATTCCATCTGAGGATATTTCCTTTTTCAACATAGCCCTCTAAGGGCTTCCAAATATCACTTTGCCAATTCCACAAGAACTGTCTTAGCGAAAGGCTTCTTGAGGGGAAGGCTGTAACTCTGTGAGATGATTTCACAGAACACAAAGAAGTTTCTCAGAAAGCTTCTTTCTCTTTGTTATCGGAGTTTATTTCCTTTGGCCCAAGAGTCTTCAAAGGGATCCGAAATATCTGTTCTTAGATTCCACAGAAATAAGGATTGCCGAGAGATCCACGATATACAGATGTAACTCTGTGAGATGAATTAACAGAACACTAAGCAGTTTCTCAGAAAGCTTCTTTCCAGATTTCATCTGAGGATATTTCCTTTTCACCATAGCCCTCCATGGGCTTCCAAATATCACTTTGCCAATTACACAAGAACTGTCTTAGCGAAAGTCTTCTTGACGGGAAAGCTGTAACTCTGTCAGATGACTTAACAGAACACGAAGAAGTTTCTCAGAAAGCTTCTTTCACTTTGTTATCGGAGGATATTTCCTTTGGCCCTATAGTCTTCAAAGGGATCCGAAATATCTGTTCTCAGATTCCACAGATAAAAGGCTAGCAAGGAGATCCACGAAATACAGATGTAACTCTGTGAGATGAATTAACAGAACACTAAGCAGTTTCTCAGAATGCTTCTTTCCAGATTCCATCTGAGGATATTTACTTTTTCACCATAGCCCTCTAAGGGCTTCCAAATATCACTTTGCCAATTCCACAAGAACTGTCTTAGCGAAAGGCTTCTTGAGGGGAAGGCTGTAACTCTGTGAGATGATTTCACAGAACACAAAGAAGTTTCTCAGAAAGCTTCTTTCTCTTTGTTATCGGAGTTTATTTCCATTGGCCCTATAGCCTTCAAAGGGATCCTACATATCTGTTCTTAGATTCCACAGAAATAAGAATAGCCAAGAGATCCACGATATACAGATGTAACTCTGTGAGATGAATTAACAGAACACTAAGCAGTTTCTCAGAAAGCTTCTTTCCAGATTTCATCTGAGGATATTTCCTTTTTCACCATAGCCCTCCATGGGCTTCCAAATTTCACTTTGCCAATTCCACAAGAACTGTCTTAGCGAAAGGCATCTTGAAGGGAAAGGTGTAACTCTGTGAGATGATTTCACAGACACAAATATGTTTCTTAGAAAGCTTCGTTCTCTTTGTTATCGGAGTATATTTACTTTGGCCCTATAGTCTTCTAAGGTATCCGAAATATCTCTTCTCAGATTCCACAGATATAAGGTAGCAAAGAAATCCACGCAATATACATGTAATTCTGTGAGATGAATTAACAGATCACTAAGCAGTTTCTCAGAAAGCTTCTTTCCAGATTTCATCTGAGGATATTTCCTTTTTCACCATAGTCCTCTAAGGGCTTCCAAATATCACTTTGCTAATTCCACAAGAACTGTCTTAGCGAAAGGCTTCTTGAGAGGAAAGCTGTAACTGTGTGAGATGATTTCACAGAACACAAAGAAGTTTCTCAGAAAGCTTCTTTCTCTTTGTTATCGGAGATTATTTTCTTTGACCCTATAGTCTTCAAAGGGATCCGAAATATCTGTTCTCAGATTCCACAGAAATAAGGCTAGCAAGGAGATCCAAGAAATACAAATGTAACTCTGTGAGATGAATGAACAGAACACTAAGTAGTTTCTCAGAAAGCTTCTTTCCAGATTTCATCTGAGGATATTTCCTTTTTCACCATAGCCCTCTAGGCGCTTCCAAATATCACTTTGCCAATTCCACAAGAACTGTCTTAACGAAAGGCTTCTTGAGGGGAAAGCTGTAACTCTGTGAGATGATATCACAGAACACAAAGAAGTTTCTCAGAAAGCTTCTTTCTCTTTGTTATCGGAGGATATTTCCCTTGGCCCTATCGTCTTCTAAGTGATCCGAAATATCTGATCTCAGATTGCACAGAAATAAGGCCAGCAAAGAGATCCAGGAAATACAGATGTAACTCTGTGAGATGAATTAACAGAACACTAAGCAGTTTCTCAGAAAGCTTCTTTCCAGATTTCATCTGAGGATACTTCCTTTTTTACTATAGCATTCTACGGGCTTCCAAATATCACTTTGCCTATTCCACAAGAACTGTCTTAGCGAAATGATTCTTGAGGGGAAAGCTGTAACTCTGTAAGATGATTTCAGAGAACACAAAGAAGTTTCTCAGAAAGCTTCTTTCTCTTTGTTATCAGAGGATATTTCCTTTGGCCCTATAGTCTTCTAAGGGATCCGTAATATCTGTTCTCAGATTCCATAGAAATAAGGCTAGCAAAGACATCCACGAAATACCGATGTAACTCTGTAAGATGAATTAACAGAACACTAAGCGGTTTCTCAGAAAGCTTCTTTCCAGATTTCATCTGAGGATATTTCCTTTTTCACCATAGCCCTCTATGGGCTTCCAAATATCACTTTGCCAATTCCACAAGAACTGTCTTAGCGAAAGGCTTCTTGAGGGGAAAGCTGGAACTCTGTGAGATGATTTCACAGAACACAAAGAAGTTTCTCAGAAAGCTTCTTTCTCTTTGTTATCGGAGGATATTTCCATTGGCCCTATAGTCTTAGAAGGGATCCAAAATATCTGTTCTCAGATTCCACAGATATAAGGCTAGCAAAGAGATCCACGAATTACATATGTAACTCTGTGAGATGAAATAACAGAACACAAAGCTGTTTCTCAGAAAGCTTCTTTCCAGATTTTACTGAGGATATTTCCTTTTTCACCATAGCCCTCTATGGGCTTCCAAATATCACTTTGCCAATTCCACAAGAACTGTCTTAGCGAAAGGCTCCTTGAGGGGAAAGCTGTAACTCTGTGAGATGATTTCACAGAACACAAAGAAGTTTCTAAGAAAGCTTCTTTCTCTTTGTTATCGGAGGATATTTCCTTTGGCCCTATAGTCTTCTAAGGGATCCGAAATATCTGTTCTCAGATTCCACAAAAATAAGCCTGGCAAAGAGATCCAGGAAATACAGATGTAACTCTGTGAGATGAATTAACAGAACACTAAGCAGTTTCTCAGAAAGCTTCTTTCCAGATTTCATCTGAGGATATTTCCTTTTCCACCCCAGCCCTCTATGGGCTTCCAAATATCACTATGCCAATTCCAGAAGAACTGTCTTAGCGAAAGGCTTCCTGAGGGGAAAGCTGTAACTCTGTGAGATGCTTTCACAGAACACAAAGGAGTTTCTCAGAAAACTTCTTTCTCTTTGTTATCGGAGAATATTTCCTTTGGCCCTATAGTCTTCAAAGGGATCCGAAATATCTTTTCCCAGATTCCACAGAAATAAGGCTAGCAAAGAGATCCACGAAATACAGATGTAACTCTGTGAGATGAATTAACAGAACACTAAGCCCTTTCTCAAAAATCTTCTTTCCAGATTTCATCTGAGGATATTTCCTTTTTCACCAGAGCCCTCTATGGGCTTCCCAATATCACTTTGCCAATTCCATAAGAATTGTCTTAACGAAAGGCTTCTTGAGGGGAAAGCTGTATCTCTGTGAGATGATATCGCAGAACACAAAGAAGTTTCTCAGAAAGCTTCTTTCTCTTTGTTATCGGAGGATATTTCCTTTGGTCCTATAGTCTTCTAAGGGATCCGAAATATCTGTTCTCAGATTCCACAGATATAAGGCCAGCAAAGAGATCCACGAAATATAGATGTAACTCTGTGAGATGAATTAACAGAACACTAAGCAGTTTCTCAGAATGCTTCTTTCCAGATTTCATCTGAGGATGTTTCCTTTTTCACCATAGCCCTCTATGCGCTTGCAAATATAACTTTGCGAATTCCACAAGAATTGTCTTAGCGAAAGGCTTCTTGAGGGGAAAGCTGTAACACTGTGAGATGATTTCACAGAACACAAAGAAGTTTCTCAGAAAGCTTCTTTCTCTTTGTTATCGGAGTTTATTTCCTTTGACCCTAGAGTCTTCAAAGGGATCTGAAATATCTGTTCTTAGATTCCACAGAAATAAGGATTGCCAAGAGATCCACGATATACAGATGTAACTCTGTGAGATGAATTAACAGAACACTAAGCAGTTTCTCAGAAAGCTTCTTTCCAGATTTCATCTGAGGATATTTCCTTTTTAACCATAGCCCTCCATGGGCTTCCAAATATCACTTTGCCAATTACACAAGAACTGTCTTAGCGAAAGTCTTCTTGAGGGGAAAGCTGTAACTCTGTGAGATGACTTCACAGAACACGAAGAAGTTTCTCAGAAAGCTTCTTTCACTTTGTTATCGGAGGATATTTCCTTTGGCCCTATAGTCTTCAAAGGGATCCGAAATATCTGTTCTCAGATTCCACAGATAAAAGGCTAGCAAGGAAATCCACGAAATACAGATGTAACTCAGTGAGATGAATTAACAGAACACTAAGCAGTTTCTCAGAGAGCTTCTTTCCAGATTCCATCTGAGGATATTTCCTTTTTCAACATAGCCCTCTATGGGCTTCCAAATATCACTTTGCCAATTCCACAAGAACTGTCTTAGCGAAAGGCTTCTTGAGGGGAAGGCTGTAACTCTGTGAGATGATTTCACAGAACACAAAGAAGTTTCTCAAAAAGCTTCTTTCTCTTTGTTATCGGAGTTTATTTCCATTGGCCCTATAGCCTTCAAAGGGATCCTACATATCTGTTCTTAGATTCCACAGAAATAAGGATAGCCAAGAGATCCACGATATACAGATGTAACTCTGTGAGATAAATTAACAGAACACTAAGCAGTTTCTGAGAAAGCTTCTTTCGAGATTTCATCTGAGGATATTTCCTTTTTCACCATAGCCCTCCATGGGCTTCCAAATATCACTTTGCCAATTCCACAAGAACTGTCTTAGCGAAAGGCTTCTTGAAGGGAAAGCTGTAACTCTGTGAGATGATTTCACAGACACAAATAAGTTTCTTAGAAAGCTTCGTTCTCTTTGTTATCGGAGTATATTTACTTTGGCCCTATAGTCTTCAAAGGGATCCGAAATATCTGTTCTCAGATTCCACAGATATAAGGCTAGCAAAGAAATCCACGCAATGTACATGTAACTCTGTGAGATGAATTAACAGATCACTAAGCAGTTTCTCAGAAAGCTTCTTTCCAGATTTCATCTGAGGATATTTCCTTTTTCACCATAGCCCTCTAAGGGCTTCCAAATATCTCTTTGCTAATTCCATAAGAACTGTCTTAGCGAAAGGCTTCTTGAGGGGAAAGCTGTAACTCTGTGAGATGATTTCACAGAACACAAGGAAGTTTCTGTGAAAGCTTCTTTCTCTTTGTTATCGGAGGATATTTCCTTTGGCCCTATAGTCTTCTAAGGGATCCGAAATATCTGTTCTCAGATTCCACAGAAATAAGGATAGCAAAGAGATCCACGAAATACAGATGTAACTCTGTGAGATGAATTAACAGAACACTAAGCAGTTTCTCAGAAAGCTTCTTTCTAGATTTCATCTGAGGATATTTTCTTTTTCACCATAGCACTCTAAGGGCTTCCAAATATCACTTTGCCAAATCCACAAGAACTGTCTTAGCGAAAGGCTTCTTGAGGGGAAAGCTGTAACTCTGTGAGATGATTTCACGGAACACAAGGAGTTTCTCAGAAAGCTTCTTTCTCTTTGTTATCGGAGGATATTTCCTTTGGCCCTATAGACTTCTAAGGGATCCGAAATATCTGTTCTCAGATTCCACAGAAATAAGGCCAGCAAAGAGATCCACGAAATACAGATGTAACTCTGTGAGATGAATTAACAGAACACTAAGCAGTTTCTAAGAAAGTTTCTTTTACAGGTTTCATCTGAGGATACTTCCTTTTTCACCATAGCCCTCTACGCGCTTCCAAATATCACTTTGCCAATTCCACAAGAACTGTCTTAGCGAAAGGATTCTTGAGGGGAAAGCTGTAACTCTGTAAGATGATTTCACAGAACAAAAAGAAGTGTCTCAGAAACCTTCTTTCTTTTTGCTATCGGTGGATATTTCCTTTGGCCCTATAGTCTTTAAAGGATCCGAAATACCTGTTCTCAGATTCCACAGAAATAAGGCTAGCAAAGAGACCCAAGAAATACAGCTGTAACTCTGTGAGATGATTTCACAGAACAAAAAGAAGTTTCTCAGAAAGCTTCTTTCTCTTTGTCATCGGAGGATATTTCCTTTGGCCCTATAGTCTTCTAAGGGATCCGTAATATCTGTTCTCAGATTCCACAAAAATAAGGCTAGCAAAGACATCCACGAAATACAGATGTAACTCTGTGAGATGAATTAACAGAACACTCAGCAGTTTCTCAGAAAGCTTCTTTCCAGATTTCATCAGAGGATATTTCCTTTTTCACCATAGCCCTCTATGCGCTTCCAAATATCACTTTGCCAATTCCACAAGAACTGTATTAGCGAAAGGCTTGTTGAGGAGAAATCTGGAACTCTGTGACATGAGTTCACAGAACACAAAAAAGTTTCTCAGAAAGCTTCTTTCTCTTTGTTATCGGAGTTAATTTCCTTTGGCCCTATAGTCTTCTAATGGATCCGAAATATCTGTTCTCAGATTCCACAGAAATAAGCCTGGCAAAGAGATCCACGAAATACAGATCTAATTCTGTGAGATGAATTAACAGAACACTAAGCAGTTTCTCAGAAAGCTTCTTTCCAGATTTCATCTGAGTATATTTCCTTTTTCACCCCAGCCCTCTATGGGCTTCCAAATATCACTTTGCCAATTCCAGAAGAACTGTCTTAGCGAAAGGCTTCCTGAGGGGAAAGGTGTAACTCTGTGAGATGATTTCACAGAACACAAAGGAGTTTCTCAGAAAACTTCTTTCTCTTTGTTATCGGAGAATATTTCCTTTGGCCCTATAGTCTTCAAAGGGATCCGAAATATCTTTTCCCAGATTCCACAGAAATAAGGCTAGCAAAGAGATCCACGAAATACAGATGTAACACTGTGAGATGAATGAACAGAACACTAAGCAGTTTCTCAAAAAGCTTCTTTCCAGATTTCATCTGAGGATATTTCCTTTTTCACCATAGCCCTCTATGGGCTTCCCAATATCACTTTGCCAATTCCACAAGAACTGTCTTAACGAAAGGCTTCTTGAGGGGAAAGCTGTATCTCTGTGAGATGATATCACAGAACACAAAGAAGTTTCTCAGAAAGCTTCTTTCTCTTTGTTATCGGAGGATATTTCCTTTGGCCCTATAGTCTTCTAAGGGATCCGAAATATCTGTTCTCAGATTCCACAGATATAAGGCCAGCAAAGAGATCCACGAAATACAGATGTAACTCTGTGAGATGAATTAACAGAACACTAAGCAGTTTCTCAGATAGCTTCTTTCCAGATTTCATCTGAGGATATTTCCTTTTTCACCATAGCCCTCTAGGCGCTTCCAAATATCACTTTGCCAATTCCACAAGAACTGTCTTAGCGAAAGGCTTCTTGAGGGGAAAGCTGTAACTCCGTGAGATGATATCACAGAACACAAAGAAGTTTCTCAGAAAGCTTCTTTCTCTTTGTTATCGGAGGATATTTCCTTTGGCCCTAACGTCTTCTAAGGGATCCGAAATATCTGATCTCAGATTGCACAGAAATAAGGCCAGCAAAGAGATCCACGAAATACAGATGTAACTCTGTGAGATGAATTAATAGAACGCTAAGCAGTTTCTCAGAAAGCTTCTTTCCAGATTTCATATGAGGATACTTCCTTTTTCACTATAGCCCTCTATGGGCTTCCAAATATCACTTTGCCTATTCCACAAGAACTGTCTTAACGAAATGATTCCTGAGGGGAAAGCTGTAACTCTGTAAGATGATTTCAAAGAACACAAAGAAGTTTCTCAGAAAGCTTCTTTCTCTTTGTTATCAGAGGATATTTCCTTTGGCCCTATAGTCTTCTAAGGGATCCGTAATATCTGTTCTCAGATTCCACAAAAATAAGGCTAGCAAAGATATCCACGAAATACCGATGTAACTCTGTGAGATGAATTAACCGAACACTAAGCGGTTTCTCAGAAAGCTTCTTTCCAGATTTCATCTGAGGATATTTCCTTTTTCACCATAGCCCTCTATGGGCTTCCAAATATCACTTTGCCAATTCCACAAGAACTGTCTTAGCGAAAGGCTTCTTGAGGGGAAAGCTGTAACTCTGTGAGATGATTTCACAGAACACAAAGAAGTTTCTCAGAAAGCTTCTTTCTCTTTGTTATCGGAGGATATTTCCTTTGGCCCTATAATCTTCAAAGGATCCGAAATATCTGTTCTCAGATTCCACAGAAATAAGGCTAGCAAGAAGATCCAAGAAATACAAATGTAACTCTGTGAGATGAATTAACAGAACACTAAGTAGTTTCTCAGAAAGCTTCCTTCCAGATTTCATCTGAGGATATTTCCTTTTTCACCATAGCCCTCTAGGCGCTTCCAAATATCACTTTGCCAATTCCACAAGAACTGTCTTAGCGAAAGGCTTCTTGAGGGGAAAGCTGTAACTCTGTGAGATGATATGACAGAACACAAAGAAGTTTCTCAGAAAGTTTCTTTCTCTTTGTTATCGGAGGATATTTCCTTTGGCCCTATCGTCTTCTAAGGGATCCGAAATATCTGATCTCAGATTGCACAGAAATAAGGCCAGCAAATAGATCCAGGAAATACAGATGTAACTCTCTGAGATGAATTAACAGAACACTAAGCAGTTTCTCAGAAAGCTTCTTTCCAGATTTCATCTGAGGATAATTCCTTTTACACCACAGCCCTCTATGGGCTTCCAAATATCACTTTGCCAATTCCACAAGAACTGTCTTACCGAAAGGCTTCTTGAGGGTAAAGTTGTAACTCTGTGAGATGATTTCACAGAACACAAACAAGTTTCTCAGAAAGCTTCTTTCTCTTTGTTATCGGAGATTATTTCCTTTGGCCCTATAGTCTTCAAAGGGATCCGAAATATCTGTTCTCAGATTCCACAGAAATAAGGCTAGCAAAGAGATCCAAGAAACACAGATGTAACTCTGTGAGATGAATTAACAGAACACTAAGCAGTTTCTCAGAAAGACTCTTTCCAGATTTCATCTGAGGATATTAACTTTTTCACCATAGCCTTCTATGGGCTTCCAAATATCACTTTGCCAATTCCACAAGAACTGTCTTAGCGAAAGGCTTCTTGAGGGGAAAGCTGTAACACTGTGAGATGATTTCCCAGAACACAAAGAAGTTTCTCAGAAAGCTTCTTTCTCTTTGTTATCGGAGGATATTTCCTTTGGCCCGATAGTCTTCAAAGGGATCCGTAATATCTCTTCTCAGATTCCACAGAAATAAGGCTAGCAAAGAGATCCACGAAATACAGATGTAACTCTGTGAGATGAATTAACAGAACACTAAGCAGTTTCTCAGAAAGCTTCTTTCCAGATTTCATCTGAGGATATTTCCTTTTTCACCATAGCCCTCTATGCGTTTGCAAATATCACTTTGCGAATTCCACAAGAACTGTCTTCGCGAAAGGCTTCTTGAGGGGAAAGCTGTAATACTGTGAGATGATTTCACAGAACACAAAGAAGTTTCTCAGAAAGCTTCTTTCTCTTTGTTATCGGAGTTTATTTCCTTTGGCCCTATAGTCTTCAAAGGGATACGAAATATCTGTTCTTAGATTCCGCAGAAATAAGAATAGCCAAGAGATCCACGATATACAGATGTAACTCTGTGAGAAGAATTAAAAGAACACTAAGCAGTTTCTCAAAAAACTTCTTTCCAGATTTCATCTGAGGATATTTCCTTTTTCACCGTAGCCCTCCATTGGCTTCCAAATATCACTTTGCCAATTCCACAAGAACTGTCTTAGCGAAAGGCTTCTTGAGGGGAAAGCTGTAACTCTGTGAGATGATTTCACAGAACACAAAGAAGTTTCTCAGAAAGCTTCTTTCTCTTTGTTATCGGAGGATATTTCCTTTGGCCCTAGAGTCTTCAAAGGATCCGAAATATCTGTTCTCAGATTCCACAGAAATAAGGCTAGCAAAGAGATCCAGGAAATACAGATGTAACTCTGTGAGATGAATTAACAGAACACTAAGCAGTTTCTCAGAAAGCTTCTTTCCAGATTTCATCTGAGGATATTTCCTTTTACACCACAGCACTCTATGGGCTTCCAAATATCACTTTGCCAATTCCACAAGAACTGTCTTAGCGAAAGGCTTCTTGAGGGTAAAGTTGTAACTCTGTGAGATGATTTCACAGAACACAAAGGAGTTTCTCAGAAAGCTTCTTTCTCTTTGTTATCGGAGATTATTTCCTTTGGCCCTATAGTCTTCAAAGGGATCCGAAATATCTGTTCTCAGATTCCACAGAAATAAAGCTAGCAAGGAGATCCACGAAATACAGATGTAACTCTGTGAGATGAATTAACAGAACAATAAGCAGTTTCTCAGAGAGCTTCTTTCCAGATTTCCTCTGAGGATATTTCTTTTTTTAACCATAGCCCTCTATGCGCTTCCAAATATCACTTTGCCAATTCCACAACAACTGTCTTAGCGAAAGGCTTCTTGAGGGGAAAGCTGTAACTCTGTGAGATGATTTCACAGAACACAAAGAAGTTTCTCAGAAAGCTTCTTTCTCTTTGTTATCGGAGGATATTTCCTTTGGCCCTAGAGTCTTAAAAGGATCCGAAATATCTGTTCTCAGATTCCACAGAAATAAGGCTAGCAAAGAGATCCAGGAAATACAGATGTAACTCTGTGAGATGAATTAACAGAATACTAAGCAGTTTCTCAGAAAGCTTCTTTCCAGATTTCTTCTGAGGATATTTCCTTTTACACCACAGCCCTCTATGGGCTTCCAAATATTACTTTGCCAATTCCACAAGAACTGTCTTAGCGAAAGGTTTCTTGAGGGGAAAGCTGTAACTCTGTGAGATGATTTCACAGAACACAAAGGAGTTTCTCAGAAAGCTTCTTTCTCTTTGTTATCGGAGGATATTTCCTTTGGCCCGATAGTCTTCAAAGTGATCCGAAATATCTGTTCTCAGATTCCACAGAAATAAGGCTAGCAAAGAGATCCACGAAATACAGATGTAACTCTGTGAGATGAATTAAAAGAACACTAAGCAGTTTCTCAGAAAGCTTCTTTCCAGATTTCATCTGAGGATATTTCCTTTTTCACCACAGCCCTCTATGGGCTTCCAAATATCATTTGCCAATTCCACAAGAACTGTCTTAGCGAAAGGCTTCTTGAGGGGAAAGCTGTAACTCTGTGAGATGATTTCACAGAACACAAAGAAGTTTCTCAGAAAGCTTCTTTCTCTTTGTTATCAGAGGATATTTCCTTTGGCCCTATAGTCTTCAAAGGGATCCGAAATATCTGTTCTCAGATTCCACAGAAATAAGGATAGCCAACGGATCCACGATATACAGATGTAACTCTTTGAGATGAATTAAAAGAACAGTAAGCAGTATCTCAGAGAGCTTCTTTCCAGATTTCATCTGAGGATATTTCCTTTTTCACCGTAGCCCTCTATGCGTTTGCAAATCTCACTTTGCGAATTCCACAAGAACTGTCTTAGCGAAAGGCTTCTTGAGGGGAAAGCTGTAATACTGTGAGTTGATTTCACAGAAAACAAAGAAGTTTCTCAGAAAGCTTCTTTCTCTTTGTTATCGGAGTTTATTTCCTTTGGCCCTATAGTCTTCAAAGGGATCCGTTATATCTGTTCTTAGATTCCGCAGAAATAAGGATAGCCAAGAGATCCACGATATACAGATGTAACTCTTTGAGATGAATTAAAAGAACACTAAGCAGTTTCTCAAAAAACTTCTTTCCAGATTTCATCTGAGGATATTTCCTTTTTCACCGTAGCCCTCCATTGGCTTCTAAATATCACTTTGCCAATTCCACAAGAACTGTCTTAGCGAAAGGCTTCTTGAGGGGAAAGCTGTAACTCTGTGAGATGATTTCACAGAACACAAAGAAGTTTCTCAGAAAGCTTCTTTCTCTTTGTTATCGGAGGATATTTCCTTTGGCCCGATAGTCTTCAAAGGGATCAGAAATATCTGTTCTCAGATTCCACAGAAAAAAGGCTAGCAAAGAGATCCACGAAATACAGATGTAACTCTGTGAGATGAATTAACAGAACACTAAGCAGTTTCTCAGAAAGCTTCTTTCCAGATTTCATCTGAGGATATTTCCTTTTTCACCGTAGCCCTCTATGCGTTTGCAAATCTCACTTTGCGAATTCCACAAGAACTGTCTTAGCGAAAGGCTTCTTGAGGGGAAAGCTGTAATACTGTGAGTTGATTTCACAGAAAACAAAGAAGTTTCTCAGAAAGCTTCTTTCTCTTTGTTATCGGAGTTTATTTCCTTTGGCCCTATAGTCTTCAAAGGGATCCGTTATATCTGTTCTTAGATTCCGCAGAAATAAGGATAGCCAAGAGATCCACGATATACAGATGTAACTCTTTGAGATGAATTAAAAGAACACTAAGCAGTTTCTCAAAAAACTTCTTTCCAGATTTCATCTGAGGATATTTCCTTTTTCACCGTAGCCCTCCATTGGCTTCCAAATATCACTTTGCCAATTCCACAAGAACTGTCTTAGCGAAAGGCTTCTTGAGGGGAAAGCTGTAACTCTGTGAGATGATTTCACAGAACACAAAGAAGTTTCTCAGAAAGCTTCTTTCTCTTTGTTATCGGAGGATATTTCCTTTGGCCCTATAGTCTTCAAAGGATCCGAAATATCTGTTCTCAGATTCCACAGAAATAAGGCTAGTAAAGTGATCCACGAAATACAGATGTAACTCTGTGAGATGAATTAACAGAACACTAAGCAGTTTCTCAGAGAGCTTCTTTCCAGATTTCATCTGAGGATATTTCCTTTTTCACCCCAGCCCTCTATGGGCTTCCAAATATCACTTTGCCAATTCCACAAGAACTGTCTTAGCGAAAGGCTTCTTGAGGGTAAAGTTGTAACTCTGTGAGATGATTTCACAGAACAAAAAGGAGTTTCTCAGAAAGCTTCTTTCTCTTTGTTATCGGAGATTCTTTCCTTTGGCCCTATAGTCTTCAAAGGGATCCGAAATATCTGTTCTCAGATTCCACAGAAATAAGTATAGCCAAGAGATTCACGATATACAGATGTAACTCTGTGAGATGAATTAACAGAACACTAAGCAGTTTCTCAGAAAGCTTCTTTCCAGATTTCATCTCAGGATATTTCCTTTTTCACCACAGCCCTCTATGGGCTTCCAAATATCACTTTGCCATTTCCAGAAGAACTGTCTTAGCGAAAGGCTTCTTGAGGGGAAAGCTGTAACCCTGTGAGATGATTTCACGGACCACAAAGGAGTTTCTCAGAAAGCTTCTTTCTCTTTGTTATCGGAGGATATTTCCTTTGGCCCTATAGTCTTCTAAGGGATCCGAAATATCTGTTCTCAGATTCCACAGACATAAGGCCAGCAAAGAGATCCACGAAATACAGATGTAACTCTGTGAGATGAATTAAGAGAACACTAAGCAGTTTCTCGAAAGTTTCTTTCCAGATTTCATCTGAGGATACTTCCTTTTTCACCATAGGCCTCTATGGACTTCCAAATATCACTTTGCCAATTCCACAAGAACTGTCTTAGCGAAAGGATTCTTGAGGGGAAAGCCGTAACTCTGTAAGATGATTTCACAGAACACAAAGAAGTTTCTCAGAAACTTTCTTTCTCTTTGTTATCAGAGGATATTTCCTCTGGCCCTATAGTCTTCTAAGGGATCCGAAATATCTGTTCTCAGATTCCACAGAAATAAGGCCAGCAAAGAGATCCACGAAATACAGATGTAACTCTGTGAGATGAATAAACAGAACACTAAGCAGTTTCTCAGAAAGTTTCTTTCGATATTTCAACTGATGATATTTCCTTTTTCACCATAGCCCTCTATGGGCTTCCAAATATCACTTTGCCAATTCCACAAGAACTGTCTTATCGAAAGGCTTCTTGAGGGGAAAGCTGTAACTGTGTGAGATGATTTCCCAGAACACAAAGAAGTTTCTCAGAAAGCTTCTTTCTCTTTGTTATCGGAGGATATTTCCTTTGGCCCTATAGTCTTCAAAGGGATCCGAAATATCTGTTCTCAGATTCCACAGAAATAAGGCCAGCAAAGAGATCCACGAAATACAGATGTAACTCTGTGAGATGAATTAACAGAACACTAAGCAGTTTCTCAGAAAGTTTCTTTCGATATTTCAACTGATGATATTTCCTTTTTCACCGTAGCCCTCTATGGGCTTCCAAATATCACTTTGCCAATTCCACAAGAACTGTCTTAGCGAAAGGCTTCTTGAGGGGAAAGCTGTAACTGTGTGAGATGATTTCCCAGAACACAAAGAAGTTTCTCAGAAAGCTTCTTTCTCTTTGTTATCGGAGGATATTTCCTTTGGCCCTATAGTCTTCAAAGGGATCCGAAATATCTGTTCTCAGATTCCACAGAAATAAGGCTGGCAAAGGGATCCACGAAATACAGATGTAACTCTGTGAGATGAATTAAAAGAACACTAAGCAGTTTCTCAGAAAGCTACTTTCCAGATTTCATCTGAGGACATTTCCTTTTTCACCATACCCTCTATGCGCTTCCAAATATCACTTTGCCAATTCCACAAGAACTGTCTTAGAGAAAGGCGTCTTGATGGAAAGCTATAACCTGTGAGGTGATTTCACAGAACACAAAGAAGTTTCGCAGAATGCTTCTTTCCCTTTGTTATCGGAGGATATTTCCTTTGGGCCTATAGTCTTCAAAGGATCCGAAATATCTGTTCTCAGATTCCACAGAAATAAGGCTAGCAAAGAGATCCACGAAATACAGATGTAACTCTGTGAGATGAATTAACAGAACACTAAGCAGTTTCTCAGAAAGCTTCTTTCCAGATTTCATCTCAGGATATTTCCTTTTTCACCACAGCCCTCTATGGGCTTCCAAATATCACTTTGCCAATTCCACAAGAACTGTCTTAGCGAAAGGCTTCTTGAGGGTAAAGTTGTAACTCTGTGAGATGATTTCACAGAACACAAAGGAGTTTCTCAGAAAGCTTCTTTCTCTTTGTTATCGGAGATTATTTCCTTTGGCCCTAGAGTCTTCGAAGGGATCCGAAATATCTGTCCTCAGATTCCACAGAAGTAAGGATAGCCAAGAGATCCACGATATACAGATGTAACTCTGTGAGATGAATTAACAGAACACTAAGCAGTTTCTCAGAAAGCTTGTTTCCAGATTTCATCTGAGGATATTTCCTTTTTCACCACAGCCCTCTATGGGCTTCCAAATATCACTTTGCCATTTCCAGAAGAACTGTCTTAATGAAAGGCTTCTTGAGGGGAAAGCTGTAACTCTGCGAGATGATTTCACGGACCACAAAGGAGTTTCTCAGAAAGCTTCTTTCTCTTTGTTATCGGAGGATATTTCCTTTGTCCCTATAGTCTTCTAAGGCATCCGAAATATCTGTTCTCAGATGCCACAGAAATAAGGCCAGCAAAGAGATCCACGAAACACAGATGTAACTCTCTGAGATGAATTAACAGAACACTAAGCAGTTTTTCACAAACTTTCTTTCCAGATTTCATCTGAGGATACTTCCTTTTTCACCATAGCCCTCTATGGACTTCCAAATATCACTTTGCCAATTCCACAAGAACTGTCTTAGCGAAAGGATTCTTGAGGGGAAAGCTGTAACTCTGTAAGATGATTTCACAGAACACAAAGAAGTTTCTCAGAAAGCTTCTTTCTCTTTGTTATCAGAGGATATTTCCTTTGGCCCTATAGTCTTCTAAGGGATCCGTAATATCTGTTCTCAGATTCCACAGAAATAAGGCTAGCAAAGAGATCCACGAAATACAGATGTAACTCTGTGAGATGAATTAAAAGAACACTAAGCAGTTTCTCAGAAAGCTACTTTCAAGATTTCATCTGAGGACATTTCCTTTTTCACCATACCCTCTATGCGCTTCCAAATATCACTTTGCCAATTCCACAAGAACTGTCTTAGCGAAAGGCGTCTTGAGGGGAAAGCTATAACCTGTGAGATGATTTCACAGAACACAAAGAAGTTTCTCAGAAAGCTTCTTTCTCTTTGTTATCGGAGGATATTTCCTTTGGCCCTGTAGTCTTCTAAGGGATCCGAAATATCTGTTCTCAGATTCCACAGAAATAAGGCCAGCAAAGAGATCCACGAAATACAGATGTAACTCTGTGAGATGAATTAACAGAACAGTAAGCAGTTTCTCAGAAAGCTTCTTTCGATATTTCAACTGATGATATTTCCTTTTTCACCATAGCCCTCTATGGGCTTCCAAATATCACTTTGCCAATTCCACAAGAACTGTCTTAGCGAAAGGCTTCTTGAGGGGAAAGCTGTAACTGTGTGAGATGATTTCCCAGAACACAAAGAAGTTTCTCAGAAAGCTTCTTTCTCTTTGTTATCGGAGGATATTTCCTTTGGCCCTATAGTCTTCAAAGGGATCCGAAATATCTGTTCTCAGATTCCACAGAAATAAGGCTAGCAAAGGGATCCACGAAATACAGATGTAACTCTGTGAGATGAATTAACAGAACACTAAGTAGTTTCTTAGAAAGCTTCTTTCCAGATTTCATCTGAGGATATTTCTTTTTTTAAACATAGCCCTCTATGCGCTTCCAAATATCACTTTGCCAATTCCACAAGAACTGTCTTAGCGAAAGGCTTCTTGAGGGGAAAGCTGTAACTCTGTGAGATGATTTCACAGAATACAAAGAAGTTTCTCAGAAAGCTTCTTTCTCTTTGTTAACGGAGGATATTTCCTTTGACCCTATAGTCTTCTAAGGGATCCGAAATATCTGTTCTCAGATTCGACAGAAATAAGGTTAGCAAAGAGATCCACGAAATATAGATGTAACTCTGTGAGATGAATTAACAGAACACTAAGCAGTTTCTCAGAAAGCTTCTTTCCAGATTTTATCTGAGGATACTTCCTTTTTCACCATAGAACTCTATGGGCTTCCAAATATCACTTTGCCAATTCCGCAAGAACTGTCTTAGCGAAAGGCTTCTGGAGGGGAAAGCTGTAACTCTGTAAGATGATTTCACAGAACACAAAGAAGTTTCTCAGAAAGCTTCTTTCTCTTTGTTATCAGAGGATATTTCCTTTGGCCCTATAATCTTCTAAGGGATCCGTAATATCTGTTCTCAGTTTCCACAGAAATAAGGCTAGCAAAGAGATCCACGAAATACAGATGTAACTCTGTGAGATGAATTAAAAGAACACTAAGCAGTTTCTCAGAAAGCTACTTTCCAGATTTCATCTGAGGACATTTCCTTTTTCACCATACCCTCTATGCGCTTCCAAATATAACTTTGCCAATTCCACAAGAACTGTCTTAGAGAAAGGCGTCTTGAGGGGAAAGCTATAACCTGTGAGATGATTTCACAGAACACAAAGAAGTTTCTCAGAAAGCTTCTTTCTCTTTGTTATCGGAGGATATTTCCTTTGGGCCTATAGCCTTCAAAGGATCCGAAATATCTGTTCTCAGATTCCACAGAAATAAGGCTAGCAAAGAGATCCACGAAATACAGATGTAACTCTGTGAGATGAATTAACAGAACACTAAGCAGTTTCTCAGAAAGCTTCTTTCCAGATTTCCTCTCAGGATATTTTCTTTTTCACCCCAGCCCTCTATGGGCTTCCAAATATCACTTTGCCAATTCCACAAGAACTGTCTTAGCGAAAGGCTTCTTGAGGGTAAAGTTGTAACTCTGTGAGATGATTTCACAGAACACAAAGGAGTTTCTCAGAAAGCTTCTTTCTCTTTGTTATCGGAGATTATTTCCTTTGGCCCTAGAGTCTTCAAAGGGATCCGAAATATCTGTTCTCAGATTCCACAGAAATAAGGATAGCCAAGAGATCCACGATATACAGATGTAACTCTGTGAGATGAATTAACAGAACACTAAGCAGTTTCTCAGAAAGATTCTTTCCAGATTCCATCTCAGGATATTTCCTTTTTCACCACAGCCCTCTATGGGCTTCCAAATATCACTTTGCCATTTCCAGAAGAACTGTCTTAATGAAAGGCTTCTTGAGGGGAAAGCTGTAACTCTGCGAGATGATTTCACGGACCACAAAGGAGTTTCTCAGAAAGCTTCTTTCTCTTTGTTATCGGAGGATATTTCCTTTGTCCCTATAGTCTTCTAAGGCATCCGAAATATCTGTTCTCAGATTCCACAGAAATAAGGCCAGCAAAGAGATCCACGAAACACAGATGTAACTCTCTGAGATGAATTAACAGAACACTAAGCAGTTTTTCACAAACTTTCTTTCCAGATTTCATCTGAGGATACTTCCTTTTTCACCATAGCCCTCTATGGACTTCCAAATATCACTTTGCCAATTCCACAAGAACTGTCTTAGCGAAAGGATTCTTGAGGGGAAAGCTGTAACTCTGTAAGATGATTTCACAGAACACAAAGAAGTTTCTCAGAAAGCTTCCTTCTCTTTGTTATCAGAGGATATTTCCTTTGGCCCTATAGTCTTCAAAGGGATCCGAAATATCTGTTCTCAGATTCCACAGACATAAGGCTAGCAAAGAGATCCACGAAATACAGATGTAACTCTGTGAGATGAATTAACAGAACACTAAGCAGTTTCTCAGAAAGCTTCTTTCCAGATTTCATCTGAGGATACTTCCTTTTTCACCATTGCCCTCTTTGGGCTTCCAAATATCACTTTGAAAATTCCACAAGAACTGTCTTAGCGAAAGGCTTCTGGAGTGGAAAGCTGTAACTTTGTAAGATGATTTCACAGAACACCAAGAAGTTTCTCAGAAAGCTTCTTTCTCTTTGTTATCAGAGGATATTTCCTTTGGCCCTATAGTCTTCTAAGGGATCCGTAATATCTGTTCTCAGATTCCACAGAAATAAGGCTAGCGAAGAGATCCACGAAATACAGATGTAACTCTGTGAGATGAATTAAAAGAACACTAAGCAGTTTCTCAGAAAGCTACTTTCCAGATTTCATCTGAGGACATTTCCTTTTTCACCATACCCTCTATGCGCTTCCAAATATCACTTTGCCAATTCCACAAGAACTGTCTTAGCGAAAGGCGTCTTGAGGGGAAAGCTATAACCTGTGAGATGATTTCACAGAACACAAAGAAGTTTCTCAGAAAGCTTCTTTCTCTTTGTTATCGGAGGATATTTCCTTTGGCCCTATAGTCTTCAAAGGATCCGAAATATCTGTTCTCAGATTCCACAGAAATAAGGCTAGCAAAGAGATCCACGAAATACAAATGTGACTCTGTGAGATGAATTAACAGAACACTAAGCAGTTTCTCAGAAAGCTTCTTTCCAGATTTCATCTCAGGATATTTCCTTTTTCACCACAGCCCTCTATGGGCTTCCAAATATCACTTTGCCAATTCCACAAGAACTGTCTTAGCGAAAGGCTTCTTGAGGTTAAAGTTGTAATTCTGTGAGATGATTTCACAGAACACAAAGGAGTTTCTCAGAAAGCTTCTTTCTCTTTGTTATCGGAGATTATTTCCTTTGGCCCTACAGTCTTCAAAGGGATCCGAAATATCTGTTCTCAGATTCCACAGAAATAAGGATAGCCAAGAGATACACGATATACAGATGTAACTCTGTGAGATGAATTAACAGAACACTAAGCAGTTTCTCAGAAAGCTTCTTTCCAGATTTCATCTCAGGATATTTCCTTTTTCGCCACAGCCCTCTATGGGCTTCCAAATATCATTTTGCCATTTCCAGAAGAACTGTCTTAGTGAAAGGCTTCTTGAGGGGAAAGCTGTAACTCTGCGAGATGATTTCACGGACAACAAAGGAATTTCTCAGAAAGCTTCTTTCTCTTTGTTATCGGAGGATATTTCCTTTGGCCCTATAGTCTTCTAAGGGATCCGAAATATCTGTTCTCAGATTCCACAGAAATAAGGCCAGCAAAGACATCCACGAAATACAGATGTAACTCTGTGAGATGAATTAACATAACACTAAGCAGTTTTTCAGAAAGTTTCTTTCCAGATTTCCTCTGAGGATACTTCCTTTTTCACCATAGCCCTCTATGGACTTCCAAATATCACGTTGCCAATTCCACAAGAACTGTCTTAGCGAAAGGCTTCTTGAGGAGAAATCTGTAACTCTGTGAGATGATTTCACAGAACACAAAGAAGTTTCTCAAAAAGCTTCTTTCTCTTTGTTATCTGAGGATATTTCCTTTGACCCTATAGTCTTCTAAGGGATCCGAAATATCTGTTCTCAGATTCCACAGAAATAAGGCTAGCAAAGAGATCCACGAAATACCGATGTAACTCTGTGAGATGAATTAACAGAACACTAAGTAGTTTCTCAGAAAGCTTCTTTCCAGATTTCATCTGAGGATATTTCTTTTTTTATCATAGCCCTCTATGCGCTTCCAAATATCACTTTGCCAATTCCACAAGAACTGTCTTAGCGAAAGGCTTCTTGAGGAGAAAGCTGTAACTCTGTGAAATGATTTCACAGAACACAAAGAAGTTTCTCAGAAAGGTTCTTTCTCATTGTTATCGGAGGATATTTCCTTTGGCCCTATAGTCTTCAAAGGATCCGAAATATCTGTTCTCAGATTCCACAGAAATAAGGCTAGCAACCAGATCCACGAAATACAGATGTAACTCTGTGAGATGAATTAACAGAACACTAAGTAGTTTCTCAGAAAGCTTCTTTCCAGATTTCATCTGAGGATATTTCCTTTTTCACCACAGGAAATATCCTCTATGGGCTTCCAAATATCACTTTGCCAATTCCACAAGAACTGTCTTACAAAAGGCTTCTTGAGGGTAAAGTTGTAACTCTGTGAGATTATTTCACAGAACACAAAGGAGTTTCTCAGAAAGCTTCTTTCTCTTTGTTATCGGAGGATATTTCCTTTGGCCCTATAGTCTTCTCAGGGATCTGAAATATATGTTCTCAGATTCCACAGAAATAACGCTAGAAAAGAGATCCACAAAATACAGATGTAACTCTGTGAGATGAATTAACAGAACACTAAGCAGTTTCTCAGAAAGCTTCTTTCCAGATTTCATCAGAGGATATTTCCTTTTTCACCATAGCACTATATGGGCTTCCAAATACCACTTTGCCAATTCCACAAGAACTGTCTTAGCGAAAGGCTTCTTGAGGGGAAAGCTGTAACTCTGTGAGTTGATTTCAGAGAACACAAAGAAGTTTCTCAGAAAGCTTCCTTCTCTTTGTTATCAGAGGATATTTCCTTTGGCCCTATAGTCTTCAAAGGGATCCGAAATATCTGTTCTCAGATTCCACAGACATAAGGCTAGCAAAGAGATCCACGAAATACAGATGTAACTCTGTGAGATGAATTAACAGAACACTAAGCAGTTTCTCAGAAAGCTTCTTTCCAGATTTCATCTGAGGATACTTCCTTTTTCACCATTGCCCTCTTTGGGCTTCCAAATATCACTTTGAAAATTCCACAAGAACTGTCTTAGCGAAAGGCTTCTGGAGTGGAAAGCTGTAACTTTGTAAGATGATTTCACAGAACACCAAGAAGTTTCTCAGAAAGCTTCTTTCTCTTTGTTATCAGAGGATATTTCCTTTGGCCCTATAGTCTTCTAAGGGATCCGTAATATCTGTTCTCAGATTCCACAGAAATAAGGCTAGCGAAGAGATCCACGAAATACAGATGTAACTCTGTGAGATGAATTAAAAGAACACTAAGCAGTTTCTCAGAAAGCTACTTTCCAGATTTCATCTGAGGACATTTCCTTTTTCACCATACCCTCTATGCGCTTCCAAATATCACTTTGCCAATTCCACAAGAACTGTCTTAGCGAAAGGCGTCTTGAGGGGAAAGCTATAACCTGTGAGATGATTTCACAGAACACAAAGAAGTTTCTCAGAAAGCTTCTTTCTCTTTGTTATCGGAGGATATTTCCTTTGGCCCTATAGTCTTCAAAGGATCCGAAATATCTGTTCTCAGATTCCACAGAAATAAGGCTAGCAAAGAGATCCACGAAATACAAATGTGACTCTGTGAGATGAATTAACAGAACACTAAGCAGTTTCTCAGAAAGCTTCTTTCCAGATTTCATCTCAGGATATTTCCTTTTTCACCACAGCCCTCTATGGGCTTCCAAATATCACTTTGCCAATTCCACAAGAACTGTCTTAGCGAAAGGCTTCTTGAGGTTAAAGTTGTAATTCTGTGAGATGATTTCACAGAACACAAAGGAGTTTCTCAGAAAGCTTCTTTCTCTTTGTTATCGGAGATTATTTCCTTTGGCCCTACAGTCTTCAAAGGGATCCGAAATATCTGTTCTCAGATTCCACAGAAATAAGGATAGCCAAGAGATACACGATATACAGATGTAACTCTGTGAGATGAATTAACAGAACACTAAGCAGTTTCTCAGAAAGCTTCTTTCCAGATTTCATCTCAGGATATTTCCTTTTTCGCCACAGCCCTCTATGGGCTTCCAAATATCATTTTGCCATTTCCAGAAGAACTGTCTTAGTGAAAGGCTTCTTGAGGGGAAAGCTGTAACTCTGCGAGATGATTTCACGGACAACAAAGGAATTTCTCAGAAAGCTTCTTTCTCTTTGTTATCGGAGGATATTTCCTTTGGCCCTATAGTCTTCTAAGGGATCCGAAATATCTGTTCTCAGATTCCACAGAAATAAGGCCAGCAAAGACATCCACGAAATACAGATGTAACTCTGTGAGATGAATTAACATAACACTAAGCAGTTTTTCAGAAAGTTTCTTTCCAGATTTCCTCTGAGGATACTTCCTTTTTCACCATAGCCCTCTATGGACTTCCAAATATCACGTTGCCAATTCCACAAGAACTGTCTTAGCGAAAGGCTTCTTGAGGAGAAATCTGTAACTCTGTGAGATGATTTCACAGAACACAAAGAAGTTTCTCAAAAAGCTTCTTTCTCTTTGTTATCTGAGGATATTTCCTTTGACCCTATAGTCTTCTAAGGGATCCGAAATATCTGTTCTCAGATTCCACAGAAATAAGGCTAGCAAAGAGATCCACGAAATACCGATGTAACTCTGTGAGATGAATTAACAGAACACTAAGTAGTTTCTCAGAAAGCTTCTTTCCAGATTTCATCTGAGGATATTTCTTTTTTTATCATAGCCCTCTATGCGCTTCCAAATATCACTTTGCCAATTCCACAAGAACTGTCTTAGCGAAAGGCTTCTTGAGGAGAAAGCTGTAACTCTGTGAAATGATTTCACAGAACACAAAGAAGTTTCTCAGAAAGCTTCTTTCTCATTGTTATCGGAGGATATTTCCTTTGGCCCTATAGTCTTCAAAGGATCCGAAATATCTGTTCTCAGATTCCACAGAAATAAGGCTAGCAAACAGATCCACGAAATACAGATGTAACTCTGTGAGATGAATTAACAGAACACTAAGTAGTTTCTCAGAAAGCTTCTTTCCAGATTTCATCTGAGGATATTTCCTTTTTCACCACAGGAAATATCCTCTATGGGCTTCCAAATATCACTTTGCCAATTCCACAAGAACTGTCTTACAAAAGGCTTCTTGAGGGTAAAGTTGTAACTCTGTGAGATTATTTCACAGAACACAAAGGAGTTTCTCAGAAAGCTTCTTTCTCTTTGTTATCGGAGGATATTTCCTTTGGCCCTATAGTCTTCTCAGGGATCTGAAATATATGTTCTCAGATTCCACAGAAATAACGCTAGAAAAGAGATCCACAAAATACAGATGTAACTCTGTGAGATGAATTAACAGAACACTAAGCAGTTTCTCAGAAAGCTTCTTTCCAGATTTCATCAGAGGATATTTCCTTTTTCACCATAGCACTATATGGGCTTCCAAATACCACTTTGCCAATTCCACAAGAACTGTCTTAGCGAAAGGCTTCTTGAGGGGAAAGCTGTAACTCTGTGAGTTGATTTCAGAGAACACAAAGAAGTTTCTCAGAAAGCTTCCTTCTCTTTGTTATCAGAGGATATTTCCTTTGGCCCTATAGTCTTCAAAGGGATCCGAAATATCTGTTCTCAGATTCCACAGACATAAGGCTAGCAAAGAGATCCACGAAATACAGATGTAACTCTGTGAGATGAATTAACAGAACACTAAGCAGTTTCTCAGAAAGCTTCTTTCCAGATTTCATCTGAGGATACTTCCTTTTTCACCATTGCCCTCTTTGGGCTTCCAAATATCACTTTGAAAATTCCACAAGAACTGTCTTAGCGAAAGGCTTCTGGAGTGGAAAGCTGTAACTTTGTAAGATGATTTCACAGAACACCAAGAAGTTTCTCAGAAAGCTTCTTTCTCTTTGTTATCAGAGGATATTTCCTTTGGCCCTATAGTCTTCTAAGGGATCCGTAATATCTGTTCTCAGATTCCACAGAAATAAGGCTAGCGAAGAGATCCACGAAATACAGATGTAACTCTGTGAGATGAATTAAAAGAACACTAAGCAGTTTCTCAGAAAGCTACTTTCCAGATTTCATCTGAGGACATTTCCTTTTTCACCATACCCTCTATGCGCTTCCAAATATCACTTTGCCAATTCCACAAGAACTGTCTTAGCGAAAGGCGTCTTGAGGGGAAAGCTATAACCTGTGAGATGATTTCACAGAACACAAAGAAGTTTCTCAGAAAGCTTCTTTCTCTTTGTTATCGGAGGATATTTCCTTTGGCCCTATAGTCTTCAAAGGATCCGAAATATCTGTTCTCAGATTCCACAGAAATAAGGCTAGCAAAGAGATCCACGAAATACAAATGTGACTCTGTGAGATGAATTAACAGAACACTAAGCAGTTTCTCAGAAAGCTTCTTTCCAGATTTCATCTCAGGATATTTCCTTTTTCACCACAGCCCTCTATGGGCTTCCAAATATCACTTTGCCAATTCCACAAGAACTGTCTTAGCGAAAGGCTTCTTGAGGTTAAAGTTGTAATTCTGTGAGATGATTTCACAGAACACAAAGGAGTTTCTCAGAAAGCTTCTTTCTCTTTGTTATCGGAGATTATTTCCTTTGGCCCTACAGTCTTCAAAGGGATCCGAAATATCTGTTCTCAGATTCCACAGAAATAAGGATAGCCAAGAGATACACGATATACAGATGTAACTCTGTGAGATGAATTAACAGAACACTAAGCAGTTTCTCAGAAAGCTTCTTTCCAGATTTCATCTCAGGATATTTCCTTTTTCGCCACAGCCCTCTATGGGCTTCCAAATATCATTTTGCCATTTCCAGAAGAACTGTCTTAGTGAAAGGCTTCTTGAGGGGAAAGCTGTAACTCTGCGAGATGATTTCACGGACAACAAAGGAATTTCTCAGAAAGCTTCTTTCTCTTTGTTATCGGAGGATATTTCCTTTGGCCCTATAGTCTTCTAAGGGATCCGAAATATCTGTTCTCAGATTCCACAGAAATAAGGCCAGCAAAGACATCCACGAAATACAGATGTAACTCTGTGAGATGAATTAACATAACACTAAGCAGTTTTTCAGAAAGTTTCTTTCCAGATTTCCTCTGAGGATACTTCCTTTTTCACCATAGCCCTCTATGGACTTCCAAATATCACGTTGCCAATTCCACAAGAACTGTCTTAGCGAAAGGCTTCTTGAGGAGAAATCTGTAACTCTGTGAGATGATTTCACAGAACACAAAGAAGTTTCTCAAAAAGCTTCTTTCTCTTTGTTATCTGAGGATATTTCCTTTGACCCTATAGTCTTCTAAGGGATCCGAAATATCTGTTCTCAGATTCCACAGAAATAAGGCTAGCAAAGAGATCCACGAAATACCGATGTAACTCTGTGAGATGAATTAACAGAACACTAAGTAGTTTCTCAGAAAGCTTCTTTCCAGATTTCATCTGAGGATATTTCTTTTTTTATCATAGCCCTCTATGCGCTTCCAAATATCACTTTGCCAATTCCACAAGAACTGTCTTAGCGAAAGGCTTCTTGAGGAGAAAGCTGTAACTCTGTGAAATGATTTCACAGAACACAAAGAAGTTTCTCAGAAAGCTTCTTTCTCATTGTTATCGGAGGATATTTCCTTTGGCCCTATAGTCTTCAAAGGATCCGAAATATCTGTTCTCAGATTCCACAGAAATAAGGCTAGCAAACAGATCCACGAAATACAGATGTAACTCTGTGAGATGAATTAACAGAACACTAAGTAGTTTCTCAGAAAGCTTCTTTCCAGATTTCATCTGAGGATATTTCCTTTTTCACCACAGGAAATATCCTCTATGGGCTTCCAAATATCACTTTGCCAATTCCACAAGAACTGTCTTACAAAAGGCTTCTTGAGGGTAAAGTTGTAACTCTGTGAGATTATTTCACAGAACACAAAGGAGTTTCTCAGAAAGCTTCTTTCTCTTTGTTATCGGAGGATATTTCCTTTGGCCCTATAGTCTTCTAAGGGATCCGAAATATCTGTTCTCAGTTTCCACAGAAATAAGGCCAGCAAAGAGATCCACGAAATACAGATGTAACTCTGTGAGATGAATTAACAGAACACTAAGTAGTTTTTCAGAAAGTTTCTTTCCAGATTTCATCTGAGGATACTTCCTTTTTCAACATAGCCCTCTATGGACTTCCAAATATCACTTTGCCAATTCCACAAGAACTGTCTTAGCAAAAGGATTCTTGAGGGGAAAGCTGTAACTCTGTAAGATGATTTCACAGAACACAAAGAAGTTTCTCAGAAAGCTTCTTTCTCTTTGTTGTCAGAGGATATTTCCTTTGGCCCTGTAGTCTTCTAAGGGATCCGAAATATCTGTTCTCAGATTCCACAGAAATAAGGCTAGCAAAGAGATCCACGAAATACAGATGTAACTCTGTGAGATGAATTAACAGAACACTAAGCAATTTCTCAGAAAGTTTCTTTCGAGATTTCAACTGAGGATATTTCCTTTTTCACCATAGCCCTCTATGGGCTTCCAAATATCACTTTGCCAATTTCACAAGAACTGTCTTAGCGAAAGGCTTCTTGAGGGGAAAGCTGTAACTCCGTGAGATGATTTCACAGAACACAAAGAAGTTTCTCAGAAAGCTTCTTTCTCTTTGATATCGAAGGATATTTCCTTTGACCCTATAGTCTTCTAAGGGATCCGAAATATCTGTTCTCAGATTCCACAGAAATAAGGCTAGTAAAGAGATCCAGGAAATACAGATGTAACTCTGTGAGATGAATTAACAGAACACTAAGCAGTTTCTCAGAAAGCTTCTTTCCAGATTTCATCTGACGATACTTCCTTTTTCACCATAGCCCTCTATGGGCTTCCAAATATCACTTTGCCAATTCCACAAGAACTGTCTTAGCGAAAGGCTTCTGGAGGGAAAAGCTGTAACTCTGTAAGATGATTTCGCAGAACACAAAGAAGTTTCTCAGAAAGCTTCTTTCTCTTTGTTATCAGAGGATATTTCCTATGGCCCTATAATCTTCTAAGGGATCCGTAATATCTCTTCTCAGTTTCCACAGAAATAAGGCTAGCAAACAGATCCACGAAATACAGATGTAACTCTGTGAGATGAATTAACAGAACACTAAGCAGTTTCAGAGAAAGCTACTTTACAGATTTCAACTGAGGACATTTCCTTTTTCACCATAGCCCTCTATGCGCTTCCAAATATCACTTTGCCAATTCCACAAGAACTGTCTTAGCGAAAGGCGTCTCGAGGGGAAAGCTATAACCTGTGAGATGATTTCACAGAACACAAAGAAGTTTCTCAGAAAGCTTCTTTCTCATTGTTATCGGAGGATATTTCCTTTGGCCATATAGTCTTCAAAGGATCCGAAATATCTGTTCTCAGATTCCACAGAAATAAGGCTAGCAAACTGATCCACGAAATACAGATGTAACTCTGTGAGATGAATTAACAAAACACTAAGTAGTTTCTCAGAAGGCTTCTTTCCAGATTTCATCTGAGGATATTTCCTTTTTCACCACAGGAAATATCCTCTATGGGCTTCCAAATATCACTTTGCCAATTCCACAAGAACTGTCTTAGCGAAAGGCTTCTTGAGGGGAAAGCTGTAACTCTGTGAGATGATTTCACAGAACACAAAGAAGTTTCTCAGAAAGCTTCTTTCTCTTTGTTATCGGAGGATATTTCCTTTGGCCCTATAGTCTTCAAAGGGATGCGAAATATCTGTTCTCAAATTCCCCAGAAATAAGGCTAACAAAGAGATCCACGAAATACAGATGTAACTCTGTGAGATGAATTAACAGAACACTAAGCAGTTTCTCAGAAAGCTTCTTTCCAGATTTCATCTGAGGATATTTCCTTTTTCACCACAGCCCTCTATGGGCTTCCAAATATCACTTTGCCCATTCCACAAGAACTGTCTTAGCGAAAGGCTTCTTGAGGGGAAAGCTGTAACTCTGTGAGATGATTTCACAGAACACAAAGAAGTTTCTCAGAAAGCTTCTTTCTCTTTGTTATCGGAGGATATTTCCTTTGGCCCTATAGTCTTCAAAGGATCCGAAATATCTGTTCTCAGATTCCACAGAAATAAGGCTAGCAAAGAGATCCACGAAATACAGATGTAACTCTGTGAGTTGAATTAACAGAACACTAAGCAGTTTCTCAGAAAACTTCTTTCCAGATTTCATCTGAGGATATTTCCTTTTTCACCACAGCCCTCTATGGGCTTCCAAATATCACTTTGCCAATTCCACAAGAACTGTCTTAGCGAAAGGATTCTTGAGGGGAAAGCTGTAACTCTGTGAGATGATTTCACAGAACACAAAGAAGTTTCTCAGAAAGCTTCTTTCTCTTTGTTATCGGAGGATATTTCCTTTGGCCCGATAGTCTTCAAAGTGATCCGAAATATCTGTTCTCAGATTCCACAGAAATAAGGATAGGCAAGAGATCCAAGATATAGAGATGTAACTCTGTGAGATGAATTAACAGAACAATAAGCAGTTTCTCAGAAAGCTTCTTTCCAGATTTATTCTCAGGATATTTCCTTTTTCACCACAGCCCTCTATGGGCTTCCAAATATCACTTTGCCATTTCCAGAAGAAGTGTCTTAGCGAAAGGCTTCTTGAGGGGAAAGCTGTAACTCTGTGAGATGATTTCACGGACCACAAAGGAGTTTCTCAGAAAGATTCTTTCTCTTTGTTATCGGAGGATATTTCCTTTGGCCCTATAGTCTTCTAAGGGATCCGAAATATCTGTTCTCAGATTCCACAGTAATAAGGCCAGCAAAGAGATCCACGAAATACAGATGGAACTCTGTGAGATGAATTAACAGATCACTAAGCAATTTTTCAGAAAGTTTCTTTCCAGATCTCAACTGAGGATATTCCCTTTTTCACAATAGCCCTCTATGGGCTTCCAAATATCACTTTGCCAATTCCACATGAACTGTCTTAGCGAAAGGCTTCTAGAGAGGAAAGCTGTAACTCTGTGAGATGATTTCACAGAACACAAAGAAGTTTCTCAGAAAGCTTCTTTCTCTTTGTTATCGGAGGATATTTCCTTTGGCCCTATAGTCTTCAAAGGGACCGAAATATCTGTTCTCAGATTCCACAGAAATAAGGCTAGCAAAGAGATCCATGAAATACAGATGTAACTCTGTGAGATGAATTAACAGAACACTAAGTAGTTTCTCAGATAGCTTCTTTCCAGATTTCATCTGAGGATATTTCCTTTATCACCATAGCCCTCTATGGGCTTCCAAATATCACTTTGCCAATTCCACAAGAACTGTCTTAGCGAAAGGCTTATTGAGGAGAAAGCTGTAACTCTGTGAGATGATTTCACAGAACACAAAGAAGTTTCTCATAAACCTTCTTTCTCTTTGTTATCGGAGGATATTTCCTTTGGCCCTATACTCTTCAAAGGATCCGAAATATCTGTTCTCAGATTCCACAGAAATAAGGCTAGCAAAGAGATGCATGAAATACAGATGTAACTCTGTGAGATGAATTAACAGAACACTAAGTAGTTTCTCAGAAAGCTTCTTTCCAGATTTCATCTGAGGATATTTCTTTTTTTAAACATAGCCCTCTATGCGCTTCCAAATATCACTTTGCCAATTCCACAAGAACTGTCTTAGCGAAAGGCTTCTTGAGGGGAAAGCTGTAACTCTGTGAGTTGATTTCACAGAACACAAAGAAGTTTCTCAGAAAGCTTCTTTCTCTTTGTTATCGGAGGATATTTCCTTTGGCCCTATAGTCTTCAAAGGATCCGAAATATCTGTTCTCATATTCCACAGAAATAAGGCTTGCAAAGAGATCCACGAAATACAGATGTAACTCTGTGAGATGAATTAACAGAACACTAAGCAGTTTCTCAGAAAGCTTCTTTCCAGATTTCATCTGAGGATATTTCCTTTATCACCGTAGCCCTCTATGCGCTTCCAAATATCACTTTGCCAATTCCACAAGAACTGTCTTAGCGAAAGGCTTCTTGAGGGGAAAGCTGTAAGTCTGTGAGATGATTTCACAGAACACAAAGATGTTTCTCAGAAAGATTATTTCTCTTTGTTATCGGAGGATATTTCCTTTGACCCTATAGTCTTCTAAGGGATCCGTAATATCTGTTCTCAAATTCCACAGAAATAAGGCTAGCAAAGACATTCACGAAATACAGATGTAACACTGTGAGATGAATTAAGAGAACACTAAGCAGTTTCTCAGAAAGATTCTTTTCAGATTTCATCTGAGGATATTTCCTTTTTCACCATAGCCCTCTATGGGCTTCCAAATATCATTTTGCCTATTCCTCAATAACTGCCTTAGCGAAAGGCTTCATGAGGGGAAAGCTGGAACTCTGTGAGATGAGTTCACAGAACACCAAGAAGGTTCTCAGAAAGCTTCTTTCTCTTTGTTATCGGACGACATTTCCATTGGCCCTATAGTCTTCTAAGGGATCTGAAATATCTCTTCTCAGATTCCACAGAAACAAGGCTAGCAAAGAGATCCACGAAATACAGATGTAACTCTGTGAGAAGAATTAACAGAACACTAAGCAGTTTTTCAGAAAGCTTCTTTCCAGATTTTACTGAGGATATTTCCTTTATCACCATAGCCCTCTATGGGCTTCCAAATATCACTTTGCAAATTCCACAAGAACTGTCTTAGCGAAAGGCTTCTTGAGGGGAAACTGTAACTCTGTGAGATGATTTCACAGAACACAAAGAAGTTTCTCATAAACCTTCTTTCTCTTTGTTATCGGAGGATATTTCCTTTGGCCCTATACTCTTCAAAGGATCCGAAATATCTGTTCTCAGATTCCACAGAAATAAGGCTAGCAAAGAGATCCATGAAATACAGATGTAACTCTGTGAGATGAATTAACAGAACACTAAGTAGTTTCTCAGAAAGCTTCTTTCCAGATTTCATCTGAGGATATTTCTTTTTTTAAACATAGCCCTCTATGCGCTTCCAAATATCACTTTGCCAATTCCACAAGAACTGTCTTAGCGAAAGGCTTCTTGAGGGGAAAGCTGTAACTCTGTGAGATGATTTCACAGAACACAAAGAAGTTTCTCAGAAAGCTTCTTTCTCTTTGTTATCGGAGGATATTTCCTTTGGCCCTATAGTCTTCAAAGGATCCGAAATATCTGTTCTCATATTCCACAGAAATAAGGCTTGCAAAGAGATCCACGAAATACAGATGTAACTCTGTGAGATGAATTAACAGAACACTAAGCAGTTTCTCAGAAAGCTTCTTTCCAGATTTCATCTGAGGATATTTCCTTTATCACCGTAGCCCTCTATGCGCTTCCAAATATCACTTTGCCAATTCCACAAGAACTGTCTTAGCGAAAGGCTTCTTGAGGGGAAAGCTGTAAGTCTGTGAGATGATTTCACAGAACACAAAGATGTTTCTCAGAAAGATTATTTCTCTTTGTTATCGGAGGATATTTCCTTTGACCCTATAGTCTTCTAAGGGATCCGTAATATCTGTTCTCAAATTCCACAGAAATAAGGCTAGCAAAGACATTCACGAAATACAGATGTAACTCTGTGAGATGAATTAAGAGAACACTAAGCAGTTTCTCAGAAAGATTCTTTTCAGATTTCATCTGAGGATATTTCCTTTTTCACCATAGCCCTCTAAGGGCTTCCAAATATCATTTTGCCTATTCCTCAATAACTGCCTTAGCGAAAGGCTTCATGAGGGGAAAGCTGGAACTCTGTGAGATGAGTTCACAGAACACCAAGAAGGTTCTCAGAAAGCTTCTTTCTCTTTGTTATCGGACGACATTTCCATTGGCCCTATAGTCTTCTAAGGGATCTGAAATATCTCTTCTCAGATTCCACAGAAACAAGGCTAGCAAAGAGATCCACGAAATACAGATGTAACTCTGTGAGAAGAATTAACAGAACACTAAGCAGTTTTTCAGAAAGCTTCTTTCCAGATTTTACTGAGGATATTTCCTTTATCACCATAGCCCTCTATGGGCTTCCAAATATCACTTTGCAAATTCCACAAGAACTGTCTTAGCGAAAGGCTTCTTGAGGGGAAACTGTAACTCTGTGAGATGATTTCACAGAACACAAAGAAGTTTCTCATAAACCTTCTTTCTCTTTGTTATCGGAGGATATTTCCTTTGGCCCTATAGTCTTCAAAGGGATCCGAAATATTTGTTCTTAGATTCCACAGAAATAAGGAGAGCCAAGACATCCACGATATACAGATGTAACTCTGTGAGATGAATTAACACAACACTAAGCAGTTTCTCAGAAAGCTTCTTTCCAGATTTCATCTGAGGATATTTCTTTTTTTAAACATAGCCCTCTATGCGCTTCCAAATATCACTTTTTCAATTCCACAAGAACTGTCTTAGCGAAAGGCTTCTTGAGGGGAAAGCTTTAACTCTGTGAGATGATTTCACAGAACACAAGGAAGTTTCTCAGAAAGCTTCTTTCTCTTTGTTATCGGAGGATATTTCCTTTGGTCTAAAGTCTTCAAAGGGATCCGAAATATCTGTTCTCAGATTCCACAGAAATAAGGCTAGCAAAGAGATCCACGAAATACAGATGTAACTCTGTGAGATGAATTAACAGAACACTAAGTAGTTTCTCAGAAAGCTTCTTTCCAGATTTCATCTGAGGATATTTCTTTTTTTAAACATAGCCCTCTATGCGCTTCCAAATATCACTTTTTCAATTCCGCAAGAACTGTCTTAGCGAAAGGCTTCTTGAGGGGAAAGCTGTAACTCTGTGAGATGATTTCACAGAACACAAGGAAGTTTCTCAGAAAGCTTCTTTCTCTTTGTTATCGGAGGATATTTCCTTTGGCCCTAAAGTCTTCAAAGGGATCCTAAATATCTGTTCTCAGATTCACAGAAATAAGGCTAGCAAAGAGATCCACGACATACAGATGTAACACTGTGAGATGAATTAACAGAACACTAAGCAGTTTCTCAGAAAACTTCTTTCCAGATTTCATCTCAGGATATTTCCTTTTTCACCACAGCCCTCTATGGGCTTCCAAGTATCACTTTGCCAATTCCACAAGAACTGTCTTAGCTAAAGGCTTCTTGAGGGGAAAGCTGTAACTCTGTGAGATGATTTCACAGAACACAAAGAAGTTTCCAGAAAGCTTCTTTCTCTTTGTTATCGGAGGATATTTCCTTTGGCCCTAAAGTCTTCAAAGTGATCCGAAATATCTGTTCTCAGATTCCACAGAAATAAGGCTAGCAAAGAGATCCAGGAAATACAGATGTAACTCTGTGAGATGAATTAACAGAACACTAAGCAGTTTCTCAGAAAGCTTCTTTCCAGATTTCATCTGAGGATATTTCCTTTATCACCGTAGCCCTCTATGGGCTTCCAAATATCACTTTGCCAATTCCACAAGAACTGTCTTAGCGAAAGGCTTCTTGAGGGGAAAGCTGGAACTCTGTGAGATGATTTCACAGAACACAAAGACGTTTCTCAGAAAGCTTCTTTCTCTTTGTTATCGGAGGATATTTCCTTTGACCCTATTGTCTTCAAAGGGATCCGAAATATCTGTTCTCAGATACCACAGAAATACGGATAGCAAAGAGATACAGGAAATACAGATGTAACTCTGTGAGATGAATTAACAGAACACTAAGCAGTTTCTCAGAAAGCTTCTTTCCAGATTTCATCTGAGGATACTTCCTTTTTCACCATAGCCCTTTATGGGCTTCCAAATATCACTTTGCCAATTCCACAAGAACTGTCTTAGCGAAAGGCTTCTTGAGGGGAAAGCTGGAACTCTGTAAGATGATTTCACAGAACACAAAGAAGTTTCTCAGAAAGCTTCTTTCTCTTTGTTATCAGAGGATATTTCCTTTGGCCCTATACTCTTCTAATTGATCCGTAATATCTGTTCTCAGATTCCAAAGAAATAAGGCTAGCAAAGAGAACCACGAAATACAGATGTAACTCTGTGAGATGAATTAACAGAACTCAAAGCAGTTTCTCAGAAACCTTCTTTCCAGATTTCATCTGAGGATATTTCCTTTTTCACCATAGCCCTCTATGGGCTTCCAAATATCACTTTGCCAATTCCACAAGAACTGTCTTAGCGAAAGGCTTCTTGAGGGGAAAGCTGTAAATCTATGAGATGAGTTCAAGAACACAAAGAAGTTTCTCAGAAAGATTCTTTCTCTTTGTTATCTGAGGATATATCCTTTGGCCCTATAGTCTTCTAAGGGATCCGAAATATCTGTTCTCAGATTCCATAGAAACAAGGCTAGCAAAGAGATCCACGAAATACAGATGTAACTCTGTGAGATGAATTAACAGAACACTAAGCAGTTTCTCAGAAAGCTTCTTTCCAGATTTTTCTGAGGATATTTCCTTTTTAACCATTGCCCTCTATGGGCTTCCAAATATCACTTTGCCAATTCCACAAGAACTGTCTTAGCGAAAGGCTTCTTGAGAGGAAAGCTGTAACTCTGTGAGATGATTTCACAGAACACAAAGAAGTTTCTCAGAAAGCTTCTTTCTCTTTGTTATCGGAGGATATTTCCTTTGGCCCTATAGTCTTCCAAGGGATCCGAAATATCTGTTCTCAGATTCCACAGAAATAAGGCCAGCAAAGAGATCCACGAAATACAGATGTAACTCTGTGAGATGAATTAACAGAACACTAAGCAGTTTCTCAGAAAGCTTCTTTCCAGATTTCATCTGAGGATACTTGCTTTTTCACTATAGCCCTCTAGGGGCTTCCAAATATCACTTTGCCAATTCCACAAGAACTGTCTTAGCGAAAGGCTTATTGAGGGGAAAGCTGGAACTCTGTAAGACGATTTCAGAGAACACAAAGAAGTTTCTCAGAAAGCTTCTTTCTCTTTGTTATCAGAGGATATTTCCTTTGGCCCTATAGTCTTCTAAGGGATCCGTAATATCTGTTCTCAGATTTCACAGAAATAAGGCTAGCAAAGACATCCACGAAATACAGATGTAACTCTGTGAGATGAATTAACAGAACACTAAGCAGTTTCTCAGAAAGCTTCTTTCCAGATTTCATCTGAGGATATTTCCTTTTTCACCATAGCCCTCTATGGGCATCCAAATATCACTTTGTCAATTCCACAAGAACTGTCTTAGCGAAAGGTTTCTTGAGGGGAAAACTGTAACTCTGTGCGTTGATTTCACAGAACACAAAGAAGTTTCTCAAAAAGCTTCTTTCTCTTTGTTATCGGAGGATATTTCCTTTGGCCCTATAGTCTTCAAAGGATCCGAAATATCTGTTCTCAGATTCCACAGAAATAAGGCTAGCAAAGATATCCAAGAAATACAGATGTATCTCTGTGAGATGAATTAACAGAACACTAAGCAGTTTCTCAGAACGCTTCTTTCCAGATTTCATCTGAGGATAATTCCTTTTTCACCATAGCCCTCTAAGGGCTTCCAAATATCACTTTGCCAATTCCTCAAGAACTGTCTTAGCGAAAGGATTCTTGAGGGGAAAGCTGTAACTCTGTAAGATGATTTCACAGAACACAAAGAAGTTTCTCAGAAAGATTCTTTCTCTTTGTTATCAGAGGATATTTCCTTTGGCCCTATAGTCTTCTAAGAGATCCGAAATATCTGTTCTCAGATTCCACAGAAATAAGGCTAGCAAAGAGATCCACGAAATACAGATGTAACTCTGTGAGATGAATTAACAGAACACCAAGCAGTTTCTCAGAAAGTTTCTTTGGAGATTTCAACTGAGGATATTTCCTTTTTCACCACAGCCCTCTAGGGGCTGCCAAATATCACTTTGCCAATTCCACAAGAACTGTCTTAGCGAAAGGTTTCTTGAGGGGAAAGCTGTAACTCTGTGAGATGATTTCAGAGAACACAAAGAAGTTTCTCATAAACCTTTCTGTTTGTTATCGGAGGATACTTACTTTGGCCCTATAGTCTTCAAAGGGATCAGAAATATCTGTTATCAGATTCCAGAGAAATAAAGCTAGCAAAGAGATCCACGAAATACAGATGTAACTCTGTGAGATGAATTAACAGAACACTAAGTAGTTTCTCAGAACGCTTCTTTCCAGATTTCATCGGAGGATATTTCTTTTTTTAAACAAAGCCCTCTATGCGCTTCCAAATATCACTTTGCCTATTCCACAAGAACTGTCTTAGCGAAAGGCTTCTTGAGAGGAAAGCTGTAACTCTGTGTGATGATTTCACAGAACACAAAGAAGTTTCTCAGAAAGCTTCTTTCTCTTTGTCATCGGAGGATATTTCCTTTAGCCCTATAGTCTTCAAAGGATCCGAAATATCTGTTGTCAGATTCCACAGAAATAAGGCTAGCCAAGAGATCCACGAAATACAGATGTAACTCTGTGAGATGAATTAACAGAACACTAAGCAGTTTCTCAGAAAGTTTCTTTCGAGATTTCAACTGAGGATATTTCCTTTTTCACCACAGCACTCTATGGGCTTCCAAATATCACTTTGCCAATTCCACAAGAACTGTCTTAGCGAAAGGCTTCTTGAGGGGAAAGCTGTAACTCTGTAAGATGATTTCACAGAACACAAAGAAGTTTCTCAGAAAGATTCTTTCTCTTTGTCATCGGAGGATATTTCCTTTGGCCCTATACTTTTCTAAGGGATCCGAAATATCTGTTCTCAGATTCCACAGAAATAAGGCTAGCAAAGAGATCCACGAAATACTGATGTAACTGTGAGATGAATTAATTAACAAAATACTAAGCAGATGCTCAGAAAGCTTCTTTCCAGATTTCATCTGAGGATATTTCCTTTTTAACCATAGCCCTCTATGGGCTTCCATATATCTCTTTGCCAATTCCACAAGAACTGTCTTAGCGAAAGGATTCTTGAGGGGAAAGCTGTAACTCTGTGAGATGATTTCACAGAACACAAAGAAGTTTCTCAGAAAGCTTCTTTCTCTTTGTTATCGGAGACTATTTCCTTTGGCCCTAGAGTCTTCAAAGGGATCCGAAGTATCTGTTCTCAGATCCCACAGAAACAATACTAGCAAAGAGATCCACGAAATACAGATGTAACTCTGTGAGATGAATTAACAGAACACTAAGCAGTTTCTCAGAAAGCTTCTTTCCAGATTTCATCTGAGGATATTTCCTTTTTCATCGTAGCCCTCTATGCGCTTCCAAATATCACTTTGCCAATTCCACAACAACTGTCTTAGCGTAAGGGTTCCTGAGAGGAAAGCTGTAACTCTGTGAGATGATTTCACAGAACACAAAGAAGTTTCTCAGAAAGCTTCTGTCTCTTTGTTATCGGAGGATATTTCCTTTGGCCCTATAGTCTTCTAAGGGATCCGAAATATCTGTTCTCAGATTCCACAGAGATAAGGCTAGCAAAGAGATCCACGAAATACAGATGTAACTCTGTGAGATGAATTAACAGAACACTAAGCAGTTTCTCAGAAAGCTTATTTCCAGATTTCATCTGAGGATATTTCCTTTTCCCCATAGCCCTCTATGGGCTTCCAAATATCACTCTGCCAATTCAACAAGAACTGTCTTAGCGAAAGGCTTTTTGAGGGGAAAGCTGTAACTCTGGGAGATGATTTCACAGAACACAAAGAAGTTTCTCAGAAAGCTTCTTTCTCTTTGTTATCGGAGGATATTTCCTTTGGCCTCAGAGTCTTCAAAGGGATCCGAAGTATCTGTTCTCTGATTCCACAGAAATAAGGCTAGCAAAGAGATCCACGAATTACAAATGTAACTCTGTGAGATGAATTAACAGAACTCTAAGCAGTTTCTCAGAAAGCTTCTTTCCAGATTTCATCTGAGGATATTTCCTTTTCCACCATAGCCCCCTATGGGCTTCCAAATATCACTTTGCCAATTCCACATGAACTGTCTTAGCGAACGGCTTCTTTAGAGAAAAGCTGTAACTCTGAGATGATTTCACAGAACACTAAGAAGTTTCTCAAAAAGCTTCTTTCAGTTTGTTATCGGAGGATATTTCCTTTGGCCCTATAGTCTTCAAAGGGATCAGTAATATCTGTTCTCAGATTCCACAGAAATAAGGCTAGTAAAGAGATCCACGAAATACAGATGTAACTCTCTGAGATGAATTAAGAGAACACTAAGCAGTTTCTCAGAAAGCTTCTTTCCAGATTTCATCTGAGGATATTTCCTTTTCCCCGTAGCCCTCTATGGGCTTCGAAATATCACTTTGCCAATTCCACAAGAAGTGTCTTAGCGAAAGTCTTCTTGAGGGGAAAGCTGTAACTCTGTGAGATGATTTCACAGAACACAAAGGAGTTTCTCAGAAAGCTTCTTTCTCTTTGTTATCGGAGGATATTTCCTTTGGCCCTATAGTCTTCAAAAGGATCGGAAATATCTGTTCTCAGATTCCACAGATATAAGGCTATCAAAGAGATCCACGAAATACAGATGTAACACTGTGAGATGAATTGACAGAACACTAAGCAGTTTCTCAGAAATCTTCTTTCCAGATTTCATCTGAGGATATTTCCTTTTTCACCATAGCCCTCTAGGCGCTTCCAAATATCACTCTGCCAATTCAACAAGAACTGTCTTAGCAAAATGCTTCTTGAGGCGAAAGCTGTAACTCTGTGAGATGATTTCAAAGAACACAGAGAAGTTTCTCAGAAAGCTTCTGTCTCTTTGTTATCGGAGTTTATTTCCTTTGGCACTATAGTATTCAAAGGGATCCGAAATATATGTTCTCAGATTCCACAAAAATAAGGGTAGCAAAGAGATCCACGAAATACAGATGAAAATCTGTGAGATGAATTAACAAAACACTAAGCAGTTTCTCAGAAAGCTTCTTTCCAGATTTCATCTGAGGATATTTCCTTTTTCACCATAGCCCTCTATGGGCTTCCAAATATCACTTTGCCAATTCCACAGGAACTGTCTTAGCAAAAGGCTTCTTGAGGGGAAAGCGGTAACTCTGTGAGATGATTTCACAGAACACAAAGAAGTTTCCCAGAAAGCTTCTTTCTCTTTGTTATCAGAGGATATTTGCTTTGGCCCTATAGTTTTCAAAGGGATCCGAAATATCTGTTCTCAGATTCCACAGAAATAAGGCTAGCAAAGATATCCACGAAATACATGTGTAACTCTATGAGATGAATTAACAGAACTCTAAGCAGTTTCTCAGAAATCTTCTTTCCAGATTTCATCTGAGGATATTTACTTTTTCACCATAGCCCTCTATGCGCTTCCAAATATCACTTTGCCAATTCCACAAGAACTGTCTTAGCGAAAGGCTTCTTGAGGGGAAAGCTGTAACTCTGTGAGATGATTTCACAGAACACAAAGAAGTTTCTCAGAAAGCTTCTTTCTCGTTGTTATCGGAGTTTATATCCTTTGGCCCTATAGTCTTCAAAGGGATCCGAAATATCTGTTCTCAGATTCCACAGAAATAAGGCTAGCAAAGAGATCCACGAAATACAGATGTAACACTGTGAGATGAATTAACAGAACATTAAGCACTTTCTCAGAAAGCTTCTTTCCAGATTTCATCGGAGGATATTTCCTTTTTGACCATAGCCCTCTATGGGCTTCCAAATATCACTTTGCCTATTCTTCAAGAACTGTTAGCGAAAGGCTTCTTGAGGGGAAAGCTGGAACTCTGTGAGATGATTTCACAGAACACAAGGAAGTTTCTCAGAAAGGTTCTTTCTCTTTGTTATCGGAGATTATTTAATTTGGCAATATAGTCTTCAAAGAGATCCGAAATATCTGTTCTCATATTTCACAGAAATAAGGATAGCAAAGAGATCCACGAAATACAGATGTAACTCTCTGAGGTGAATTCACAGAACACTAAGCAGTTTCTCAGAAAGCTTCTTTCCATATTTCATCTGAGAATATTTAATTTTTTGAACATAGCCCTCAATGCGCTTCCAAATATCATTTTGCCAATTCCACAAGAACTGTCTTACCAAAAATTTTCTTGAGGGGAAAGCTGTAACTCTGTGAGATGATTTCACAGAACACAAAGAAGTTTCTCAGAAAGCTTCTGTCTCTTTGTTATCGGAGGATATTTCCTTTGGCCCTATAGTCTTCAAAGGGATCCGAAATATCTGTTCTCAGATTCCACAAAAATAAGGCTAGCAAAGAGATCCACGAAATACAGATGTAACTCTGTGAGATGAATTAACAAAACTCTAAGCTGTTTCTCAGAAAGCTTCTTACCAGATTTCATCTGAGGATATTTCCTTTTTCAACATAGCCCTCTAAGGGCTTCCAAATATCACTTTTCCAAATCCACAAGAACTGTCTTAGCGAAAGTCTTCTTGAGGGGAAAGTTGTAACTCTGTGAGATGATTTCACAGAACACAAAGAAGTTTCTCAGAAAGCTTCTTTCTCTTTGTTATCGGAGGATATTTCCTTTGGCCCTAGAGTCTTCAAAGGGATCCGAAGTATCTGTTCTCATATTCCACAGAAACAAGGCTAGCAAAGAGATCCACGAAACAGATGTAACTCTCTGAGGTGAATTCAAAGAGCCCTAAGCAATTTCTCAGAAAGCTTCTTTCCATATTTCATCTGAGGATATTTCCTTTTTCACCATAGCCCTCTATGCGCTTCCAAATATGATTTTGCCAATTCCACAAGAACTGTCTTAGCGAAAGTATTCTTAAGTGAAAGCTGTAACTCTGTGAGATGATTTCACAGAACACAAAGAAGTTTCTCAGAAAGCTTCTTTCTCTTTGTTTCGGAGGATATTTACTTTGGCCCTATAGTCTTCAAAGGGATCCGAAATATCTGTTCTCAGATTCCACAGAAATAAGGCTAGCAAAGAGATCCACGAAATACAGATGTAACTCTGTGAGATGAATTAACATTACACTAAGCAGTTTCTCAGAAAGCTTCTTTCCAGTTTTCATCTGAGGATATTTCCTTTTTCACCATAGCCCTCTATGCGCTTCCAAATATCACTTTACCAATTACACAATAACTGTCTTAGCGAAAGGCTTCTTGAGGGGAAAGCTGTAACTCTGTGAGATGATTTCACAGAACACAAAGAAGTTTCTCATAAACCTTCTTTCTCTTTGTTATCGGAGGATATTTCCTTTGGCCCTATAGTCTTCAAAGGGATCCGAAATATCTGTTCTCAGATTCCACAGAAATAAGGCTAGCAAAGAGATCCACGAAATACAGATGTAACTCTGTGAGACGAATTAACCGAACACTAAGCAGTTTCTCAGAAACTTCTTTCCAGATTTCATCTCAGGATATTTCCTTTTTCACAATACCCCTCTATGCGCTTCCAAATATCACTTTGCCAATTCCACAAGAACTGTCTTAGCGACAGGCTTCTTGAGGGGAAAGCGGTAACTCTGTTAGATGACTTCACAGAACACAAAGAAGTTTCTCAGAAAGCTTCTTTCTCTTTCTTATCGGAGGATATTTCCTTTGGCCCTATACTCTTCAAAGGGATCCGAAATATCTGTTCACAGATTCCACAGAAACAAGGCTAGCAAAGAGATCCACGAAATACAGATGTAACTCTGTGAGATGAATTAACAGAACACTAAGCAGTTTCTCAGAAAGCTTCTTTCCAGATTTCATCTGAGGATATTTCCTTTTTCACCATAGCCCTCTATGGGCTTCCAAATATCACTTTGCCAATGCCACAAAAACTGTGTTAGCGAAAGGCTTCTTGAGGGGAAAGCTGTAACTCTGTGAGATGATTTCACCGAAAACAAAGAAGTTTCTCAGAAAGCTTCTTTCTCGTTGTTATCGGAGGACATTTCCTTTGGGCCTAGAGTCTTCAAAGGGATCCGAAATATCAGTTCTCAGATTCCACAGAAATAAGGATAGCAAGGAGATCCACGAAATACAGATGTAACTCTCTGAGGTGAATTCACAGAACGCTAAGCAGTTTCTCAGAAAGCTTCTTTCCATATTTCATCTGAGAATATTTAATTTTTTAAACATAGCCCTCTATGCGCTTCCAAATATCATTTTGCCAATTCCACAAGAACTGTCTTAACGAAAGTGTTCTTGAGGGGAAAGCTGTAACTCTGTGAGATGATTTCACAGAACACAAAGAAGTTTCTCAGAAAGCTTCTTTCTCTTTGTTATCGGAGGATATTTCCTTTGGCCCTATAGTCTTCAAAGGGATCCGAAATATCTGTTCTCAGATTCCACAAAAATAAGGCTAGCAAAGAGATCCACGAAATACAGATGTAACTCTGTGAGATGAATTATCAAAACACTAAGCAGTTTCTCAGAAAGCTTCTTTCCAGATTTCATCTGAGGATATTTCCTTTTTCACCATAGCCCTCTATCGGCTTCCAAATATCACTTTGCGAATTGAACAAGAACTGTCTTAGCGAAAGGCTTCTTGAGGGGAAAGCTGTAACTCTGTGAAATGATTTCACAGAACACAAAGAAGTGTCTCAGAACGCTTCTTTCTCTTTTTTATCGGAGGATATTTCCTTTGGCCCTATAGTCTTCAAAGGGATCCGAAATATCTGTTCTCAGATTCCACAGAAATAAGGCTAGCAAAGAGATCCACGAAATACAGATGTAACTCGGTGAGATGAATTAAAAGAACACTAAGCAGTTTCTCAGAAAGCTTCTTTCCAGATTTCATCTGAGGATATTTCCTTTTTCACCATAGCCCTCTATGCCCTTCCAAATATCACACTGCCAATTCAAGAAGAACTGTCTTAGCGAAATGCTTCTTGAGGAGAAAGCTGTAACTCTGTGAGATGATTTCAAAGAACACAAAGAAGTTTCTCAGAAAGCTTCCTTCTCTTTGTTATCGGAGTTTATTTCCTCTGGCACTATAGTCTTCAAAGGGATCCGAAATATATGTTCTCAGATTCCACAGAAATAAGGCTAGCAAAGAGATCCACCAAATACAAATGTAACTCTGTGAGATGAATTAACAAAACACTAAGCAGTTTCTCAGAAAGCTTCTTTCCATATTTCATCTGAGGATATTTCCTTTTTCACCATAGCCCTCTATGGGCTTCCAAATATCACTTTGCCAATTCCACAGGAACAGTCTTAGGAAAAGGCTTCTTGAGGGGAAACCTGTAACTCTGTGAGATGATTTCACAGAACACGAAGAAGTTTCTCAGAAAGCTTCTTTCTCTTTGTTATCGGAGGATATTTGCTTTGGCCCTATAGTTTTCAAAGGGATCCGAAATATCTGTTCTCAGATTCCACAGAAATAAGGCTAGGAAAGTGATCCAAGAAATACAGGTGTAACTCTATGAGATGAATTAACAGAACTCTAAGCAGTTTCTCAGAAATCTTCTTTCCAGATTTCATCTGAGGATATTTCCTTATTCACCATAGCCCTCTATGCGCTTCCAAATATCACTTTGCCAATTCCACAAGAACTGTCTTAGCGAAAGGCTTCTTGAGGGGAAAGCTGTAACTCTGTGAGATGATTTCACAGAACACAAAGAAGTTTCTCAGAAAGCTTCTTTCTCTTTGTTATCGGAGGATATTTCCTTTGGCCCTATAGTCTTCAAAGGGATCCGTAATATCTTTTCTCAGATTCCACAGAAATAAGGCTAGCAAAGAGATCCACGAAATACAGATGTAACTCTGAGAGATGAATTGACAGAACACTAAGCACTTTCTCAGAAAGCTTCTTTCCAGATTTCATCGGAGGATATTTCCTTTTTGACCATAGCCCTCTATGGGCTTCCAAATATCACTTTGCCAATTCTACAAGAACTGTTAGCGAAAGGCTTCTAAGGGGAAAGCTGTAACTCTCTGAGATGATTTCCCAGAACACAAAGAAGTTTCTCAGAAAGCTTCTTTCTCTTTGTTATCGGAGATTATTTAATTTGGCAACATAGTCTTCAAAGAGATCCGAAATATCTGTTCTCAGATTTCACAGAAATAAGGATAGCAAGGAGATCCACGAAATACAGATGTAACTCTCTGAGGTGAATTGACAGAACACTAAGCAGTTTCTCAGAAAGCTTCTTTCCATATTTCATCTGAGAATATTTAATTTTTTAAACATAGCCCTCTTTGCGCTTCCAAATATCATTTTGCCAATTCCACTAGAACTGTCTTAATGAAAGTGTTCTTGAGGGGAAAGCTGTAACTCTGTGAGATGATTTCACAGAACACAAAGAAGTTTCTCAGAAAGCTTCTTTCTCTTTGTTATCGGAGGATATTTCCTTTGGCCCTATAGTCTTCAAAGGGATCCGAAATATCTGTTCTCAGATTCCACAAAAATAAGGCTAGCAAAGAGATCCACGAAATACAGATGTAACTCTGTGAGATGAATTATCAAAACACTAAGCAGTTACTCAGAAAGCTTCTTTCCAGATTTCATCTGAGGATATTTCCTTTTTCACCATAGCCCTCTAAGGGCTTCCAAATATCACTTTTCCAAAGACACAAGAACTGTCTTAGCGAAAGGCTTCTTGAGGGGAAAGCTGTAACTCTGTGAGATGATTTCACAGAACACAAAGAAGTTTCTCAGAAAGCTTCTTTCTCTTTATTATCGGATGATATTTCCGTTGGCCTTATAGTCTTCAGAAGGAACCGAAATATATGTTCTCAGATTCCACAGAAATAAGAATAGCATTCAGATCCACGAAATACAGATGTAACTCTGTGAGATGAATTAACAATACACTAAGCAGTTTCTCGGAAATCTTCTTTCCAGATTTCATCTGAGGATATTTACTTTTTCACCATAGCCCTCTATGCGCTTCCAAATATCACTTTGCCAATTCCACAAGAACTGCCTTAGCGAAAGGCTTCTTGAGGGGAAAGCGGTAACTCTGTGAGATGACTTCACAGAACACAAAGAAGTTTCTCAGAAAGCTTCTTTCTCTTTCTTATCGGAGGATATTTCCTTTGGCCCTATACTCTTCAAAGGGATCCGAAATATCTGTTCACAGATTCCACAGAAACAAGTGTAGCAAAGAGATCTACGAAATACAGATGTAATTCTGTGAGGTGAATTAACAGAAGACTAAGCAGTATCTCAGAAAGCTTCTTTCCAGATTTCATCTGAGGATATTTCCGTTTTCACCATAGCCCTCTTTGCGCTTCCAAGTATCAGTTTGCCAATTCCACAACAACAGTCTTAGCGAAAGACTTCTTGAGGGGAAAGCTGTAACTCTGTAAGATGATTTCACAGAACACAAAGAAATTTCTCAGAAAGCATCTTTCTCTTTGTTATCGGAGGACATTTCCTTTAGGCCTAGAGTCTTCAAAGGGATCCGAAATATCTGTTCTCAGATTCCAAAGAAATAAGGCTAGCAAAGAGATCCACGAAATACAGATGTAACTCTGTGAGATGTATTAACAAAACAGTAAGCAGTTTCTCAGAAAGCTTCTTTCCATATTTCATCAAAGGATATTTCCTTTTTCACCATAGCCCTCTATGCGCTTCCAAATATCACTTTGCCAATTCCACAAGAACTGTCTTAGGGAAAGGCTTCTTGAGGGGAAAGCTGTAACTCTGTGAGATGATTTCACATATCACAAAGAAGTTTCTCAGAAAGCTTCTTTCTCTTTGTTATCGGAGGATATTTGCTTTGGCCCTATAGTCTTAAAAGGGATCCGAAATATCTGTTCTCAGATTCCACAGAAATAAGGCTAGCAAAGAGATCCACGAAATACAGATGTAACTCAGAAAGATGAATTAACAGAACACTAATAACTTTCTCAGAAAGCTTCTTTCCAGATTTTATCGGAGGATATTTCCTTTTTGACCATAGCCCTCTATGGGCTTCCAAATATCACTTTGCCAATTCTACAATAACTGTTAGCGAAAGGCTTCTTGAGGGGAAAGCTGTAACTCTGTGAGATGATTTCACAGAACACAAAGAAGTTTCTCTGAAAGCTTCTTTCTCTTTGTTATCGGAGATTATTTAATTTGGCAATATAGACTTCAAAGAGATCCGAAATATCTGTTCTCAGATTTCAAGGAAATAAGGCTAGCAAAGAGATCCACGAAATACAGATGTAACTTTCTGAGGTGAATTCACAGAACACTAAGCAGTTTCTCAGAAAGCTTCTTTCCATATTTCATCTGAGGATATTTAATTTTTTAACCATAGCCTTCTATGCGCTTCCAAATATCATTTTGCTAATTCCACAAGAACTGTCTTAGCGAAAGTGTTCTTGAGGGGAAAGCTGTAACTCTGTGAGATGATTTCACAGAACACAAAGAAGTTTCTCAGAAATCTTCTTTCTCTTTGTTATCGGAGGACATTTCCTTTGGCCCTACAGTCTTCTAAGGGATCCGAAATATCTGTTCTCAGATTCCACAGAAATAAGGCTAGCAAAGAGATCCACGAAATACAGATGTAACTCTGTGAGATGAATTAACAGAACACTAAGCAGTTTCTCAGAAAGATTCTTTCCAGATTTCATCTGAGGATATATCCTTTTTCACCATAGCCCTCTATGGGCTTCCAAATATCACTTTGCCAATTCCACAAGAACTGTCTTAGCGAAAGGCTTCTTGAGGGGAAAACTGTATCTCTGTGAGATGATTTCACAGAACACAAAGAAGTTGCTCAGAAAGCTTCTTTCTCTTTGTTATCAGAGGATATTTCCTTTGGCCCTATAGTCTTCAAAGGGATCCGAAATATCTGTTCTCAGATTCCACAGAAATAAGGCTAGCAAAGAGATCCACGAAATACAGATGGAACTCTGTGAGATGAATTAACAGAACACTAAGCAGTTTCTCAGAAAGCTTCTTTCCAGATTTCTTCTCAGGATATTTCCTTTTTCACCATAGCCCTCTATGCGCTCCCAAATATCACTTTGCCAATTCCACAAGAACTGTCTTAGCGAAAGGCTTCTTGAGGGGAAAGCTGTAACTCTGTGAGATGATTTCACAGAACACAAAGAAGTTTCTCAGAAATCTTCTTTCTCTTTGTTATCGGAGGACATTTCCTTTGGCCCTACAGTCTTCTAAGGGATCCGAAATATCTGTTCTCAGATTCCACAGAAATAAGGCTAGCAAAGAGATCCACGAAATACAGATGTAACTCTGTGAGATGAATTAACAGAACACTAAGCAGTTTCTCAGAAAGATTCTTTCCAGATTTCATCTGAGTATATTTCCTTTTTCACCATTGCCCTCTTTGGGCTTCCAAATATCACTTTGCCAATTCCACAAGAACTATCTTAGCGAAAGGCTCCTTGAGGGGAAAGCTATAACTCTGTGAGATGATTTCAAGGAACACAGAGAAGATTTTCAGAAAGCCTCTTTCTATTTGTTACAGAGGATATTTCCTTTGGCCCTATAGTCTTCTAAGTGATCTGAAATATCTGTTCTCAGTTTCCACAGAAATAAGGCTAGCAAAGAGATCTACGAAATACAGTTGTAACTATGTGAGATGAATTAACAGAACTCTAAGATGTTTCTCAGAAAGCTTCTTTCCAGATTTCATCTGAGGACATTTCCTTTTTGACCATAGCCCTCTATGGGCTTCCAAATATCACTTTGCCAATTCCACAAGAACTGTCTTAGCGAAAGGCTTCTTGAGGGGAAAGCTGTAACTCTGTGAGATGATTTCACAGAACACAAAGAAGTTTCTCAGAAAGCTTCTTTCTCTTTGTTATCGGAGGATATTTCCTTTTGGCCCTATAGTCTTCAAAGGGATCAGAAATATCTGTTCACAGATTCCACGGAAATAAGGCTAGCAAAGAGATCCACGAAATACAGATGTAACTCTGTGAGATGAATTAACAGAACACTAAGCAGTTTCTCAGAAAGTTTCTTTCCAGATTTCATCTGAAGATATTTCTTTTTTCACCATAGCCCTCTTTGGGCTTCCAAATATCACTTTACCAATTCCACAAGAACTGTCTTAGCGAAAGGCTTCTTGAGGGGTAAGCTGTAACTCTGTGAGATGATTTCACAGAACACACAGAAGTTTCTCAGAAAGCTTCTTTCTCTTTGTATCGGAGGATATTTCCTTTGGCCCTATAGTATTCAAAGGGATCCGAAATATCTGTTCTCAGATTCCACGGAAATAAGGCTAGCAAAGAGATCCACGAAATACAGATGTAACTCAGTGAGATGAATTAACAGAACACTAAGCAGTTTCTCAGAAAGCTTCTTTCCAGATTTCATCTGAGGATATTTCCTTTTTCACCATAGCCCTCAAGGGGCTTCCAAATATCACTTTGAAATTCCACAAGAACGGTCTTATCGAAAGGCTTCTTGAGGGGAAAGCAGTAACTCTGTAAGATGATTTCACAGAACACAAAGAAGATTCTCAGAAAGCTTCTTTCTCTTTGTTATCGGAGGATATTTCCTTTGGCCCTATTGTCTTGAAAGGGATCCGAAATATCTGTTCTCAGATTCCACAGAAATAAGGCTAGCAAAGAGATCCACGAAATACAGATGTAACTCCGTGAGATGAATTAACAGAACGCTAAGCAGTTTCTCAGAAAGGTTCTTTCCAGATTTCTAATCAGGATATTTCCTTTTTCACCATATCCCTCAATGCGCTTCTAAATATCACTTTGCCAATTACACAAGAACTGTCTTAGCGAAAGGCTTCTTGAGGGGAAAGCTGTAACTCTATGAGATGATTTCACAGAACACAAAGAAGTTTCTCAGAAAGCTTCTTTCCCTTTGTTATCGGAGGATATTTCCTTTGGCCCTATACTCTTCAAAGGGATCAGAAATATCTGTTCTCAGATTCCACAGAAATAAGGCTAGCAAAGAGATCCACGAAATACAGATGTAACTCTGTGAGATGAATTCACAGAACACTAAGCACTTTCTCAGAAAGCTTCTTTCCAGATTTCATCTTAGGATATTTCCTTTTTCACCATAGCCCTCTACGGTCTTCCAAATATCACTTTGCCAATTCCACAAGAACTGTCTTAGAGAAAGGCCTCTTGAGGGGAAAGCTGTAACTCTGTGAGATGATTTCTCAGAACACAAAGAAGTTTCTCAGAAATCTTCTTTCTCTTTGTTATCGGAGGACATTTCCTTTGGCCGTACAGTCTTCTAAGGTATCCGAAATATCTGTTCTCCGATTCCACAGAAATAAGGCTAGCAAAGAGATCCACGAAATACAGATGTAACTCTGAGATGAATTAACAGAACACTAAGAAGTTTCTCAGAAAGCTTCTTTCCAGATTTCATCTGAGGATATTTCCTTTTTCACCATAGCCCTCTACGGGCTTCCAAATATCAATTTGCCAATTCCACAAGAACTGTCTTAGCGAAAGGCTTCTTGAGGGGAAAGCTGTAACTCTGTGAGATGATTTCACAGGACACAAAGATGTTTCTCAGAAAGCTTCTTTCTCTTTGTTATGGGAGGATATTTCCTTTGGCCCTATAGTCTTCAAAGGGATCCGAAATATCTGTTCTCAGATTCCACAGAAATAAGGCTAACAAAGAGATCCACGAAATACAGATGTAACTCTCTGAGATGAATTAACGGAACACTAAGCAGTTTCTCAGAGCTTCTTTCCAGATTTCATGAGAGGATATTTCCTTTTTCACCATAGCCCTCTATGGGCTTCCAAATATCACTTTGCCAATTCCACAGGAACTGTCTTAGCGAAAGCCTTCTTGAGGGGAAAGCTGTAACTCTGTGAGATGATTTCACAGAACACAAAGAAGTTTCTCAGCAAGCTTCTTTCTCTTTGTTATCGGAGGATATGTCCTTTGGCCCTATAGTCTTCTAAGGGATTCGAAATATCTGTTCTCAGATTCCACAGAAAAAAAACTAGCAAAGAGATGCACGAAATACAGATGTAACTCTTTGAGATGAATTAACAGAACACTAAGCAGTTTCTCAGAAAGCTTCTTTCCAGATTTCATCTGAGGATATTTCCTTTTTCACCATAGCCCTCTATGCGCTTTCAAATATCACTTGCCAATTCCACAAGAACTGTCTTAGCGAAAGGCTTCTTGAGGGTAAAGCTGTAACTCTGTGAGATGATTTCACAGAACACAAAGAAGTTTCTCAGAGAACTGCTTTCTCTTTGTTATCGGAGGATACTTCCTTTGGCCCTATAGTCTTCAAAGGGATCCGAAATATCTGTTCTCAGATTCCACAGAAATAAGGCTAGCAAAGAGAACCACGAAATACAGATGTAACTCTGTGAGATGAATTAACAGAACACTAAGCTGTTTCTCAGAAAGCTTCTTTCCAGATTTCATCTCAGGATATTTCCTTTTTCACCATAGCCCTCTATGCGCTTCCAAATATCACTTTGCCAATTACACAAGAACTGTCTTAGCGAAAGGCTTCTTGAGGGAAAAGCTGTTACTCTGTGAGATGATTTCACAGAACACAAAGAAGTTTCTCAGAAGGCTTCTTTCTCTTTGTTATCGGAGGATACTTCCTTTGGCCCTATAGTCTTCTAAGGGATCCGAAATAGCTGTTCTCAGATTCCACAGAAATAAGGTATAGCAAAGAGATCCACGAAATACAGATGTAACGCTGTGAGATGAATTAACAGAACACTAAGCAGTTTCTCAGAAAACTTCTTTCCAGATTTCATCGGAGGATGTTTCCTTTTTCAGCATAGCCCTCTATGCGCTTCCAAATATGACTTTGCCAATTCCACAAGAACTGTCGTAGCGAAAGGCTTCTTGAGGGGAAAGCTGTTACTCTGTGAGATGATTTCAGAGAACACAAAGAAGTTTCTCATAAAGCTTCTTTCTCTTTGTTATCGGAGGATATTTCCTTTGGCCCTATAGTCTTCTAAGGGATCCGAAATATCTGTTCTCAGATTCCACAGAAATAAGGCTAGCAAAGATATCAACGAAATACAGATGTAACTCTGTGAGATGAATTAACAGAACACTAAGCAGTTTCTCGGAAAGCTTCCTTACGATCTCATCTGAGTATATTTCCTTTTTGACCATAGCCCTCTATGGGCTTCCAAATATCACTTTGCTAATTCCACAAGAACTATCGTAGCAAAAGGCTTCTTGAGGGGAAAGCTGTAACTCTGTGAGATGATTTCTCAGAACACAAAGCAGTTTCTCAGAAAGCATCTTTCCATTTGTTATCGGAGGATATTTCCTTTGGCCCTATAGTCTTCAAAGGGATCCGAAATATCTGTTCTCAGATTCCACTTAAATAAGGCTAGCAAAGAGATCCACGAAATACACATGTAACTCTGTGAGATGAATTAACAGAACACTAAGCAGTTTCTCAGAAAGCTTCTTTCCAGATTTCATCTGAGGATATTTCCTTTCTCACCATAGCCCTCTATGGGCTTCCAAATATCACTTTGCCAATTCCACAAGAACTGTCTTAGCGAAAGGATTCTTGAGGGGAAGGCTGTAACTCTGTGAGATGATTTCACAGAACACAAAGAAGTTTCTCAGAAAGCTTCTTTCTCTTTGTTATCGGAGGATATTTCCTTTGGCCCTATAGTCTTCAAAGAGACTTGAAATATCTGTTCTCAGATTCCACAGAAATAAGGCTAGCAAAAAAATCCACGAAATACAGATGTAACTCAGTGAGATGAATTAAGAGAACACTAAGCAGTTCATTATAAAGCTTCTTTCCAGATTTCATCTGAGGATATTTCCTTTTTCACCATAGCCCTCTATCGGCTTCCAGATATCATTTTGCCAATTCCACAAGAACCGTCTTAGCGAAAGGCTTCCTGAGCGGAAAGCTGTAACTCTGTGAGATGATTTCAAAGAACACAGAGAATTTTCTCAGAAAGCTTCTTTCTATTTGTTAAAGAGAATATTTCCTTTTGCGCTATAGTCTTCTAAGGGATCTGAAATATCTGTTCTCAGTCTCCACATAAATAAGGCTAGCAAAGAGATCCACGAAATATAGATGTAACTCTGTGAGATGAATTAACAGAACACTAAGCATTTTCTGAGAAAGCTTCTTTCGAGTTTTCATTTGAGGATATTTCCTTTTTCACCATGGCCATTTTGAGGCTTCCAAATATCACTTTGCCAATTCCACAAACTGTCTTAGCGAAAGGCTTCTTGAGGGAAAAGTTGTAACTCTGTGAGATGATTTCACAGAACACAAAGAAGTTTCTCAGAAAGCTTCTTTCTGTTTGTTATCGGAGGATATTACTTTGGCCCTATAGTCTTCAAAGGGATTCGAAATATCTGTTCACAGATTCCACGGAAATAAGGCTAGCAAAGAGATCCACGAAATACAGATGGAACTCTATGAGATGAATTAACAGAACACTAAGCAGTTTCTCAGAAAGCTTCTTTCCAGATTACATCTGAGGATATTTCCTTTCTCACCATAGCCCTCTATGGGCTTCCAAATATCACTTTGCCAATTCCACAAGAACTGTCTTAGCGAAAGGCTTCTTGAGGGGAAAGCTGTAACTCTGTGAGATGATTTCACAGAACAAAAAGAAATTCCTCAGAAAGCTTCTTTCTCTTTGTATCGGAGGATATTTCCTTTGGCCCTATAGTCTTCAAAGGGATCCGAAATATCTGTTCTCAGATTCCACAGAAATAAGGCCAGCAAAGAGATCCACGAAATGCAGAGGTAACCCTGTGAGATGAATTAACAGAACACTAAGCAGTTTCTCAGAAAGCTTCTTTCCAGATTTCATCTGAGTATATTTCCTTTTTCGCATAGCCCTCTTTGGGCTTCCAAATATCACTTTGCCAATTCCACAAGAGCTATCTTAGCGAAAGGCTTCTTGAGGGGAAAGCTGTAACTCTGTGAGATGATTTCGAATAACACAGAGAAGTTTCTCAGAAAGCTTCATTCTATTTGTTACAGAGGATATTTCCTTTGGCCCTATAGTCTTCTAAGAGATCTGAAATATCTGTTCTCAGTTTCCACAGAAATAAGGCTAGAAAAGAGATCTACGAAATACAGTTGTAACTATGTGAGATGAATTAACAGAACACTAAGATGTTTCTCAGAAAGCTTCTTTCCAGATTTCATCTGAGGATATTTCCTTTTTCACCATAGCCCTCTATGGGCTTCCAAATATCACTTTGCCAATTCCACAAGAACTGTCTTAGCGAAAGGCTTCTTGAGGGGAAAGCTGTTACTCTGTGAGATGATTTCACAGAACACAAAGAAGTTTCTCAGAAAGCTTCTTTCTCTTTGTTATCGGAGGATATTTCCTTTGGCACTATAGTCTTCTAAGGGATCCGAAATATCTGTTCTCAGATTCCACAGGAATAAGGCTAGCAAAGAGATCCACGAAATACAGATGTAACTCTGTGAGATGAATTAACAGAACACTAAGCAGTTTCTCAGAAAGCTTCTTTCCAGATTTCATCTGAGTATATTTCCTTTTTCACCATAGCCCTCTATGCGCTTCCAAATATCACATTGCCAATTCCACAAGAACTATCTTAGCGAAAGGCTTCTTGAGGGGAAAGCTTTAACTCTCTGAGATGATTTGAAAGAACACAGAGAAGTTTCTCAGAAACCTTCTTTCTATTTGTTACAGAGGATAATTCCTTTGGCCCTATAGTCTTCTAAGAGATCTGAAATATCTGTTCTCAGTTTCCACAGAAATAAGGCTAGCAAAGAGATCTACGAAATACAGTTGTAACTATGTGAGATGAATTAACAGAACACTAAGATGTTTCTCAGAAAGCTTCTTTCCAGATTTCATCTGAGGATATTTCCTTTTTCACCATAGCCCTCTATGGGCTTCCAAATATCACTTTGCCAATTCCACAAGAACTGTCTTAGCGAAAGGCTTCTTGAGGGGAAAGCTGTAACTCTGTGAGATGATTTCACAGAACACAAAGAAGTTTCTCAGAAAGCTTCTTTCTCTTTGTCATCGGAGGATATTTCCTTTGGCCCTATAGTCTTCTAAGGGATCCGAAATATCTGTTCTCAGATTCCACAGAAATAAGGCTAGCAAAGAGATCCACGAAATACAGATGTAACTCTGTGAGATGAATTAACAGAACACTAAGCAGTTTCTCAGAAAGTTTCTTTCCAGATTTCATTGGAGGATATTTCCTTTTTCAGCATAGCCCTCTATGAGCTTCCATGTATCACTTTGCCAATTCAACAAGAACTGTCGTAGCGAAAGGCTTCTTGAGGGGAAGGCTGCTACTCTGTGAGATGATTTCAGAGAACACAAAGAAGTTTCTCAGAAAGCTTCATTCTCTTTGTTATCGGAGGATATTTCCTTTGGCCCTATAGTCTTCAAAGGGATCCGAAATATCTGTTCTCAAATTCCACAGAAATAAGGCTAGCAAAGAGAACGACGAAATACAGATGTAACTCTGTGAGATGAATTAACAGAACACTAAGCAGTTTCTCAGAAAGCTTCCTTCCAGATTTCATCTGAGTATACTTCCTTTTTCACCATAGCCCTCTTTGGGCTTCCAAGTATCACTTTGCCAACTCCACAAGATCTGTCTTAGCGAAAGTCTTCTTGAGGGGAAAGCTCTAACTCTGTGAGATGATTTCAAAGAACACAGAGAAGTTTCTCAGAAAGCTTCTTTCTATTTGCTACAGAGGATATTTCCTTTGGCCCTATAGTCTTCTAAGAGATCTGAAATATCTGTTCTCAGTTTCCACAGAAATAAGGCTATCAAAGAGATCTACGAAATACAGTTGTAACTATGTGAGATGAATTAACAGAACACTAAGATGTTTCTCAGAAAGCTTCTTTCCAGATTTCATGTGAGGATATTTCCTTTTTCACCATAGCCCTCTGTGGGCTTTCAAATATCACTTTGCCAATTCCACAACAACTGTCTTAGCGAAAGGCTTCTTGAGTGGAAAGCTGTAACTCTGTGAGATGATTTCACAGAACACAAAGAAGTTTCTCAGAAAGCTTTTTCTCTTTGTATCGGAGGATATTTCCTTTGGCCCTATAGTCTTCAAAGGGATCCGAAATATATGTTCACAGATTCCACGGAAATAAGGCTAGCAAAGAGATCCACGAAATACAGATGTAACTCTGTGAGATGAATTAACAGAACACTAAGCAGTTTCTCAGAAAGTTTCTTTCCAGATTTCATCTGAGGATATGTCCTTTTTCACCATAGCCCTCTTTGGGCTTCCAAATATCACTTTGCCAATTCCACAAGAACTATCTTAGGGAAGGGCTTCTTGAGGGGAAAGTTGTAACTCTGTGCGATGATTTCACAGAACACAAAGAAGTTTCTCAGAAAGCTTCTTTCTCTTTGTTATCGGAGGATATTTCTTTGGCCCTATAGTCTTCAACGGGATCCGAAATATCTGTTCTCAGATTCCACTTAAATAAGGCTAGCAAAGAGATCCAAGAAATACACATGTAACTCTGTGAGATGAATTAACAGAACACTAAGTACTTTCTCAGAAAGCTTCTTTCCAGATTAAGTCTGAGGATATTTCCTTTCTCACCATAGCCCTCTATGGGCTTCCAAATATCACTTTGCCAATTCCACAAGAACTGTCTTAGCGAAAGGCTTCTTGAGGGGAAAGCTGTAAGTCTGTGAGATGATTTCACAGAACACAAAGAAGTTTCTCAGAAAGCTTCTTTCTCTTTGTATCGGAGGATATTTCCTTTGGCCCTATAGTATTCAAAGGGATCGGAAATATCTGTTCTCAGATTCCACGGAAATAAGGCTAGCAAAGAGATCCACGAAATACAGATGTAACTCCGTGAGATGAATTATCAGAACACTAAGCAGTTTCTCAGAAAGCTTCTTTCTAGATTTCATCTGAGGATATTTCCTTTCTCACCATAGCCCTCTAGGGGCTTCCAAATATCACTTTGCCAATTCCACAAGAACTGTCTTAGCGACAGGCTTCTTGAGGGGAAAGCTGTAACTCGGTGAGATGATTTCACAGAACACAAAGAATTTTCTCAGAAATCTTCTTTCTCTTTGTTATCGGAGGACATTTCCTTAGGCCCTGCAGTCTTCTAAGGGATCCGAAATATCTGTTCTCAGATTCCACAGAAATAAGGCTGGCAAAGAGATCCAGGAAATACAGATGTAACTCTGTGAGATGAATTAACAGAACACTAAGCAGTTTCTCAGAAAGCTTCTTTCTAGATTTCATCTGAGGATATTTCCTTTCTCACCATAGCCCTCTATGGGCTTCCAAATATCACTTTGCCAATTCCACAAGAACTGTCTTAGCGAAAGTCTTCTTGAGGGGAAAGCTGTAACTCTGTGAGATGATTTCACAGAACACAAAGAAGTTTCTCAGAAATCTTCTTTCTCTTTGTTATAGGAGGATATTTCCTTTGGCCCTACAGTCTTCTAAGGGAACCGAAATATCTGTTCTCAGATTCCACAGAAATAAGGCTAGCAAAGAGATCCACGAAATACAGATATAACTCTGTGAGATGAATTAACAGAACACTAAGAAGTTTCTCAGAATGCTTCTTTCCAGATTTCATCTGAGGATATTTCCTTTTTCACCATAGCCCTCTACGGGCTTCCAAATATCACTTTGCCAATTCCAAAAGAACTGTCTTAGCGAAAGGCTTCTTGAGGGGAAAGCTGTAACTCTGTGAGATGATTTCACAGAACAGAAAGAAGTTTTTCAGAAAGCTTCTTTCTCTTTGTTATCGGAGGATATTTCCTTTGGCCCTAGAGTCTTCTAAGGGATCCGAAATATCTGTTCTCAGATTCCACAGAAATAAGACTATCAAAGAGATGCACGAAATACAGATGTAACTCTGTGAGATGAATTTACGGAACACTAAGCAGTTTCTCAGAAAGCTTCTTTCCAGATTTCATCGGAGGATATTTCCTTTTTCACCATAGCCCTCTATGGGCTTCCAAATATCACTTTGCCAATTCCACAAGAACTGTCTAACGAACGGCTTCTGGAGGGGAAAGCTGTAACTCAGTGAGATGATTTCACAGAACACAAAGAATTTTCTCAGAAATCTTCTTTCTCTTTGTTATCGGAGGACATTTCCTTAGGCCCTGCAGTCTTCTAAGGGATCCGAAATATCTGTTCTCCGATTCCACAGAAATAAGGCTGGCAAAGAGATCCAGGAAATACAGAAGTAACTCTGTGAGATGAATTAACAGAACACTAAGCAGTTTCTCAGAAAGCTTCTTTCTAGATTTCATCTGAGGATATTTCCTTTCTCACCATAGCCCTCTATGGGCTTCCAAATATCACTTTGCCAATTCCACAAGAACTGTCTTAGCGAAAGTCTTCTTGAGGGGAAAGCTGTAACTCTGTGAGATGATTTCACAGAACACAAAGAAGTTTCTCAGAAATCTTCTTTCTCTTTGTTATAGGAGGATATTTCCTTTGGCCCTACAGTCTTCTAAGGGAACCGAAATATCTGTTCTCAGATTCCACAGAAATAAGGCTAGCAAAGAGATCCACGAAATACAGATATAACTCTGTGAGATGAATTAACAGAACACTAAGAAGTTTCTCAGAATGCTTCTTTCCAGATTTCATCTGAGGATATTTCCTTTTTCACCATAGCCCTCTACGGGCTTCCAAATATCACTTTTCCAATTCCAAAAGAACTGTCTTAGCGAAAGGCTTCTTGAGGGGAAAGCTGTAACTCTGTGAGATGATTTCACAGAACAGAAAGAAGTTTTTCAGAAAGCTTCTTTCTCTTTGTTATCGGAGGATATTTCCTTTGGCCCTAGAGTCTTCTAAGGGATCCGAAATATCTGTTCTCAGATTCCACAGAAATAAGACTATCAAAGAGATGCACGAAATACAGATGTAACTCTGTGAGATGAATTTACGGAACACTAAGCAGTTTCTCAGAAAGCTTCTTTCCAGATTTCATCGGAGGATGTTTCCTTTTTCACCATAGCCCTCTATGGGCTTCCAAATATCAGTTTGCCAATTCCACAAGAACTGTCTAACGAACGGCTTCTGGAGGGGAAAGCTGTAACTCTGTGAGATGATTTCACAGAACACAAAGAAATTTCTCAGAAAGCTTCTTTCTCTTTGTTATCGGAGGATATTTCCTTTGGCCCTAATGTCTTCTAAGGGATCCGAAATATCTGTTCTCAGATTCCACAGAAATAAAGCTAGCAAAGAGATCCACGACATACAGATGTAACTCTGTGAGATGAATTAACAGAACATTAAGCAGTTTCTCATTAAGCTTCTTTCCAGATTCATCGGAGGATTTTTTTCTTTTTCAGCATTGCCCTCTATTGTCTTCCAAATATCACTTTGCCAATTCCACAAGAAATGTCTTAGCGAAAGGCTTTTAGAAGGGGAAAGCTGAAACTCTGTGAGATGATTTCACAAAACACAAAGAAGTTTCTCAGAAAGCTTCTTTCTCTTTGTTATCGGAGGATATTTACTTTGACCCTATAGTCTTCTAAGGGATCCGAAATACCTGCTCTCAGATTCCACAGAAATAAGGCTAGCAAAAAGAGCCACGAAATACAGATGTAACTCTGTGAAATGAACTACCAGAACACTAAGCAGTTTCTCAGAAAGCTTCTTTCCAGATTTCATCTGAGGATATTTCCTTTTTCACCATAGCCCTCTATGCGCTTCCAAATATCACTTTGCCAATTCCACAAGAACTGTCTTAGCGAAAGGCTTCTTGACGGGAAGGCTGTAACTCTCAAAGATGATTTCACAGAACACAAAGAAGTTTCTCAGAAAGCTTCTTTCTCTTTGATATAGTAGGATATTTCCTTTGGCCCTATTGACTTCAAAGGGATCCGAAATATCTGTTCTCAGATTCCACAGAAATAAGGCTAGCAAAGAGATCCACGAACTACAGATGTAACTCTGTGAGATGAATTAAGAGAACACTAAGCAGTTTCTCAAAAAGCTTCTTTCCAGATTTCATCTGAGGATATTTCCTTTTTCAGCATAGCCCTCTGTGGGTTTCCAAATATCACTTTGCCAATTCCACAAGAACTGTCTTAGCGAAAGTCTCCTGAAGGGGAAAGCTGTAACTCTATGAGATAATTTCACGGAACACAAAGAAATTTCTCAGAAAGCTTCTTTCTCTTTGTTATCGGAGGATATTTCCTTTGGCCCTATAGCCTTCAAAGGGAAAAGAAATATCTGTTCTCAGATTCCACAGAAATAAGGCTAGCAAAGAGATCCACGAAATACAGATGTAACTCTGTGAGATGAATTAACAGAACACTAGGCAGTTTCTCAGAAAGCTTCTTTCTAGATTTCATCTGAGGATATTTCCTTTCTCACCATAGGCCTCTATGGGCTTCCAAAAATCACTTTGCCAATTCCACAAGAACTGTCTTAGCGAAAGACTTCTTGAGGGGAAAGCTGTAACTCTGTGAGATGATTTCACAGAACACAAAGAAGTTTTTCAGAAACCTTCTTTCTCTTTGTTATCGGAGATTATTTAATTTGTCCCTATAGTCTTCAAAGGGATCCAAAATGTCTGTTCTCAGATTCCACAGAAATAAGGCTAGCAAAGATATCCACGAAATACAGATATAACTCTGTGAGATGAACTAACAGAACACTAAGCAGATTCTCAGAAAGCTTCTTTCCAGATTTCATCTGAGGATATTTCCTTTTTCACCATAGCCCTCTATGGGCTTCCAAATATCACTTTGCCAATTCCACAAGAACTATCTTAGCGAAAGGCTTCTTGAGGGGAAAGCTGTAACTCTGTGAGATGATTTCACAGAACACAAAGAAGTTTCTCAGAAAGCTTCTTTCTCTTTGTTATCGGAGGATATTTCCGTTGGCCCTATAGTCTTCAAAGGGATCCGAAATATCTGTTCTCAGATTCCACAGAAATAAGGCTAGCAAAGAGATCCACGAACTACAGATGTAACTGTGAGATGAATTAACAGAACACTAAGCAGTTTCTCAGAAAGCTTCTTTCCAGATTTCATCTGAGGATATTTCCTTTTTCACCATAGCCCTCTATGCGCTTCAAAATATCACTTTGCCAATTCCACAAGAACTGTCTTAACGAACGGCTTCTTGACTGGAAGGCTGTAACTCCGTGAGATGATTTCACAGAACACAAAGAAGTTTCTCAGAAAGCTTCTTTCTCTTTGTTATTGGAGATTATTTAATTCGGCCCTATAGTCTTCAAAGGGATCCGAAATATCTGTTCTCAGATTCCACAAAAATAAGGCTAGCAAAGACCTCCATGAAATACAGATGTAACTCTGTGAGATGAATTAACAGAACACTAAGCAGTTTCTCAGAAAGCTTCTTTCCAGATTTCATCTGAGGATATTTCCTTTTCCACCATAGCCCTCAATGGGCTTCCAAATATCACTTTGCCAATTCCACAAGAACTGTCTTAGCGAACGGCTTCTTGAAGGGAAAGCTGTAACTCTCAAAGATGATTTCACAGAACACAAAGAAGTTTCTCAGAAAGCTTCTTTCTCTTTGATATAGTAGGATATTTCCTTTGGCCCTATTGTCTTCAAAGGGATCCGAAATATCTGTTCTCAGATTCCACAGAAATAAGGTTAGCAAAGAGATCCACGAAATACAGATGTAACTCTGTGAGATGAATTAAGAGAACACTAAGCAGTTTCTCAGAAAGCTTCTTTCCAGATTTCATCTGAGTATATTTCCTTTTTCGCATAGCCCTCTTTGGGCTTCCAAATATCACTTTGCCAATTCCACAAGAGCTATCTTAGCGAAAGGCTTCTTGAAGGGAAAGCTGTAACTCTGTGAGATGATTTCGAATAACACAGAGAAGTTTCTCAGAAAGCTTCATTCTATTTGTTACAGAGGATATTTCCTTTGGCCCTATAGTCTTCTAAGAGATCTGAAATATCTGTTCTCAGTTTCCACAGAAATAAGGCTCGAAAAGAGATCTACGAAATACAGTTGTAACTATGTGAGATGAATTAACAGAACACTAAGATGTTTCTCAGAAAGCTTCTTTCCAGATTTCATCTGAGGATATTTCCTTTTTCACCATAGCCCTCTATGGGCTTCCAAATATCACTTTGCCAATTCCACAAGAACTGTCTTAGCGAAAGGCTTCTTGAGGGGAAAGCTGTTACTCTGTGAGATGATTTCACAGAACACAAAGAAGTTTCTCAGAAAGCTTCTTTCTCTTTGTTATCGGAGGATATTTCCTTTGGCACTATAGTCTTCTAAGGGATCCGAAATATCTGTTCTCAGATTCCACAGGAATAAGGCTAGCAAAGAGATCCACGAAATACAGATGTAACTCTGTGAGATGAATTAACAGAACACTAAGCAGTTTCTCAGAAAGCTTCTTTCCAGATTTCATCTGAGGATATTTCCTTTTTCACCATAGCCCTTTATGGGCTTTCAGATATCACTTTGCCAATTCCTCAAGAACTGTCTTAGCGAAAGGCTTCTTGAGGGGAAAGCTGTAACTCTGTGAGATGATTTCACAGAACACAAAGAAGTTTCTCAGAAAGCTTCTTTCTCTTTGTCATCGGAGGATATTTCCTTTGGCCCTATAGTCTTCTAAGGGATCCGAAATATCTGTTCTCAGATTCCACAGAAATAAGGCTAGCAAAGAGATCCACGAAATACAGATGTAACTCTGTGAGATGAATTAACAGAACACTAAGCAGTTTCTCAGAAAGTTTCTTTCCAGATTTCATTGGAGGATATTTCCTTTTTCAGCATAGCCCTCTATGAGCTTCCATGTATCACTTTGCCAATTCAACAAGAACTGTCGTAGCGAAAGGCTTCTTGAGGGGAAGGCTACTACTCTGTGAGATGATTTCAGAGAACACAAAGAAGTTTCTCAGAAAGCTTCATTCTCTTTGTTATCGGAGGATATTTCCTTTGGCCCTATAGTCTTCTAAGCTATCCGAAATCTCTGTTCTCAAATTCCACAGAAATAAGGCTAGCAAAGAGAACGACGAAATACAGATTTAACTCTGTGAGATGAATTAACAGAACACTAAGCAGTTTCTCAGAAAGCTTCCTTCCAGATTTCATCTGAGTATACTTCCTTTTTCACCATAGCCCTCTTTGGGCTTCCAAGTATCACTTTGCCAACTCCACAAGATCTGTCTTAGCGAAAGTCTTCTTGAGGGGAAAGCTCTAACTCTGTGAGATGATTTCAAAGAACACAGAGAAGTTTCTCAGAAAGCTTCTTTCTATTTGCTACAGAGGATATTTCCTTTGGCCCTATAGTCTTCTAAGAGATCTGAAATATCTGTTCTCAGTTTCCACAGAAATAAGGCTATCAAAGAGATCTACGAAATACAGTTGTAACTATGTGAGATGAATTAACAGAACACTAAGATGTTTCTCAGAAAGCTTCTTTCCAGATTTCATGTGAGGATATTTCCTTTTTCACCATAGCCCTCTATGGGCTTTCAAATATCACTTTGCCAATTCCACAACAACTGTCTTAGCGAAAGGCTTCTTGAGTGGAAAGCTGTAACTCTGTGAGATGATTTCACAGAACACAAAGAAGTTTCTCGGAAAGCTTTTTCTCTTTGTATCGGAGGATATTTCCTTTGGCCCTATAGTCTTCAAAGGGATCCGAAATATATGTTCACAGATTCCACGGAAATAAGGCTAGCAAAGAGATCCACGAAATACAGATGTAACTCTGTGAGATGAATTAACAGAACACTAAGCAGTTTCTCAGAAAGTTTCTTTCCAGATTTCATCTGAGGATATGTCCTTTTTCACCATAGCCCTCTTTGGGCTTCCAAATATCACTTTGCCAATTCCACAAGAACTATCTTAGGGAAGGGCTTCTTGAGGGGAAAGTTGTAACTCTGTGCGATGATTTCACAGAACACAAAGAAGTTTCTCAGAAAGCTTCTTTCTCTTTGTTATCGGAGGATATTTCTTTGGCCCTATAGTCTTCAAAGGGATCCGAAATATCTGTTCTCAGATTCCACTTAAATAAGGCTAGCAAAGAGATCCAAGAAATACACATGTAACTCTGTGAGATGAATTAACAGAACACTAAGTAGTTTCTCAGAAAGCTTCATTCCAGATTACATCTGAGGATATTTCCTTTCTCACCATAGCCCTCTATGGGCTTCCAAATATCACTTTGCCAATTCCACAAGAACTGTCTTAGCGAAAGGCTTCTTGAGGGGAAAGCTGTAACTCTGTGAGATGATTTCACAGAACACAAAGAAGTTTCTCAGAAAGCTTCTTTCTCTTTGTATCGGAGGATATTTCCTTTGGCCCTATAGTATTCAAAGGGATCGGAAATATCTGTTCTCAGATTCCACGGAAATAAGGCTAGCAAAGAGATCCACGAAATACAGATGTAACTCCGTGAGATGAATTATCAGAACACTAAGCAGTTTCTCAGAAAGCTTCTTTCTAGATTTCATCTGAGGATATTTCCTTTCTCACCATAGCCCTCTAGGGGCTTCCAAATATCACTTTGCCAATTCCACAAGAACTGTCTTAGCGACAGGCTTCTTAAGGGGAAAGCTGTAATTCTGTGAGATGATTTCACAGAACACAAAGAAGTTTCTCAGAAAGCTTCTTTCTCTTTGTTATCGGAGGATATTTCCTTTGGCACTATAGTCTTCTAAGGGATCCGAAATATCTGTTCTCAGATTCCACAGAAATAAGACTAGCAAAGAGATCCCAGAAATACAGATGTAACTCTGTGAGATGAATTAACAGAACACGAAGCAGTTTCTCAGAAAGCTTCTCTCCAGATTTCATCTCAGGATATTTCCTTTTTCCCCATAGCCCTCTATGCGCTTCCAAATATCACTTTGCCAATTCCACAAGAACTGTCTTAGCAAAAGGATTCTTGAGGGGAAAGCTGTAACTCTTTGAGATGATTTCACAGAACACAAAGAAGTTTCTCACAAAGCTTCTTTCTCTTTGTTAGCGGAGGATATTTCCTTAGGCCCTATACTCTTCAAAGGTATCCGAAATATCTGTTCTCAGATTCCACAGAAATAAGGCTATCAAAGAGATCCACGAAAGACAGATGTAACGCTGTGAGATGAATTAACAGAACACTAAGCAGTTTCTCAGAAAGCTTCTTTCCAGATTTCATCTGAGGATATTTCCTTTTTCACCATAGCCCTCTATGGGCTTCCAAATATCACTTTGCCAATTCCACAAGAACTGTTTTAGCGAAAGGCTTCTTGAGGGGAAAGCTGTAACTCGGTGAGATGATTTCACAGAACACAAAGAAGTTTCTCAGAGAACTGCTTTCTCTTTGTTATCGGAGGATACTTCCTTTGGCCCTATAGTCTTCAAAGGGATCCGAAATATCTGTTCTCAGATTCCACAGAAATAAGGCTAGCAAAGAGAACCACGAAATACAGATGTAACTCTGTGAGATGAATTAACAGAACACTAAGCTGTTTCTCAGAAAGCTTCTTTCCAGATTTCATCTCAGGATATTTCCTTTTTCACCATAGCCCTCTATGCGCTTCCAAATATCACTTTGCCAATTACACAAGAACTGTCTTAGCGAAAGGCTTCTTGAGGGAAAAGCTGTTACTCTGTGAGATGATTTCACAGAACACAAAGAAGTTTCTCAGAAGGCTTCTTTCTCTTTGTTATCGGAGGATACTTCCTTTGGCCCTATAGTCTTCTAAGGGATCCGAAATAGCTGTTCTCAGATTCCACAGAAATAAGGTATAGCAAAGAGATCCACGAAATACAGATGTAACGCTGTGAGATGAATTAACAGAACACTAAGCAGTTTCTCAGAAAACTTCTTTCCAGATTTCATCGGAGGATGTTTCCTTTTTCAGCATAGCCCTCTATGCGCTTCCAAATATGACTTTGCCAATTCCACAAGAACTGTCGTAGCGAAAGGCTTCTTGAGGGGAAAGCTGTTACTCTGTGAGATGATTTCAGAGAACACAAAGAAGTTTCTCATAAAGCTTCTTTCTCTTTGTTATCGGAGGATATTTCCTTTGGCCCTATAGTCTTCTAAGGGATCCGAAATATCTGTTCTCAGATTCCACAGAAATAAGGCTAGCAAAGATATCAACGAAATACAGATGTAACTCTGTGAGATGAATTAACAGAACACTAAGCAGTTTCTCGGAAAGCTTCCTTACGATCTCATCTGAGTATATTTCCTTTTTGACCATAGCCCTCTATGGGCTTCCAAATATCACTTTGCTAATTCCACAAGAACTATCGTAGCAAAAGGCTTCTTGAGGGGAAAGCTGTAACTCTGTGAGATGATTTCTCAGAACACAAAGCAGTTTCTCAGAAAGCATCTTTCCATTTGTTATCGGAGGATATTTACTTTGGCCCTATAGTCTTCAAAGGGATCCGAAATATCTGTTCTCAGATTCCACTTAAATAAGGCTAGCAAAGAGATCCACGAAATACACATGTAACTCTGTGAGATGAATTAACAGAACACTAAGCAGTTTCTCAGAAAGCTTCTTTCCAGATTTCATCTGAGGATATTTCCTTTCTCACCATAGCCCTCTATGGGCTTCCAAATATCACTTTGCCAATTCCACAAGAACTGTCTTAGCGAAAGGATTCTTGAGGGGAAGGCTGTAACTCTGTGAGATGATTTCACAGAACACAAAGAAGTTTCTCAGAAAGCTTCTTTCTCTTTGTTATCGGAGGATATTTCCTTTGGCCCTATAGTCTTCAAAGAGACTTGAAATATCTGTTCTCAGATTCCACAGAAATAAGGCTAGCAAAAAAATCCACGAAATACAGATGTAACTCAGTGAGATGAATTAAGAGAACACTAAGCAGTTCATCATAAAGCTTCTTTCCAGATTTCATCTGAGGATATTTCCTTTTTCACCATAGCCCTCTATCGGCTTCCAGATATCATTTTGCCAATTCCACAAGAACCGTCTTAGCGAAAGGCTTCCTGAGCGGAAAGCTGTAACTCTGTGAGATGATTTCAAAGAACACAGAGAATTTTCTCAGAAAGCTTCTTTCTATTTGTTAAAGAGAATATTTCCTTTTGCGCTATAGTCTTCTAAGGGATCTGAAATATCTGTTCTCAGTCTCCACATAAATAAGGCTAGCAAAGAGATCCACGAAATATAGATGTAACTCTGTGAGATGAATTAACAGAACACTAAGCATTTTCTGAGAAAGCTTCTTTCGAGTTTTCATTTGAGGATATTTCCTTTTTCACCATGGCCATTTTGGGGCTTCCAAATATCACTTTGCCAATTCCACAAACTGTCTTAGCGAAAGGCTTCTTGAGGGAAAAGTTGTAACTCTGTGAGATGATTTCACAGAACACAAAGAAGTTTCTCAGAAAGCTTCTTTCTGTTTGTTATCGGAGGATATTACTTTGGCCCTATAGTCTTCAAAGGGATTCGAAATATCTGTTCACAGATTCCACGGAAATAAGGCTAGCAAAGAGATCCACGAAATACAGATGGAACTCTATGAGATGAATTAACAGAACACTAAGCAGTTTCTCAGAAAGCTTCTTTCCAGATTACATCTGAGGATATTTCCTTTCTCACCATAGCCCTCTATGGGCTTCCAAATATCACTTTGCCAATTCCACAAGAACTGTCTTAGCGAAAGGCTTCTTGAGGGGAAAGCTGTAACTCTGTGAGATGATTTCACAGAACAAAAAGAAATTCCTCAGAAAGCTTCTTTCTCTTTGTATCGGAGGATATTTCCTTTGGCCCTATAGTCTTCAAAGGGATCCGAAATATCTGTTCTCAGATTCCACAGAAATAAGGCCAGCAAAGAGATCCACGAAATGCAGAGGTAACCCTGTGAGATGAATTAACAGAACACTAAGCAGTTTCTCAGAAAGCTTCTTTCCAGATTTCATCTGAGTATATTTCCTTTTTCGCATAGCCCTCTTTGGGCTTCCAAATATCACTTTGCCAATTCCACAAGAGCTATCTTAGCGAAAGGCTTCTTGAGGGGAAAGCTGTAACTCTGTGAGATGATTTCGAATAACACAGAGAAGTTTCTCAGAAAGCTTCATTCTATTTGTTACAGAGGATATTTCCTTTGGCCCTATAGTCTTCTAAGAGATCTGAAATATCTGTTCTCAGTTTCCACAGAAATAAGGCTAGAAAAGAGATCTACGAAATACAGTTGTAACTATGTGAGATGAATTAACAGAACACTAAGATGTTTCTCAGAAAGCTTCTTTCCAGATTTCATCTGAGGATATTTCCTTTTTCACCATAGCCCTCTATGGGCTTCCAAATATCACTTTGCCAATTCCACAAGAACTGTCTTAGCGAAAGGCTTCTTGAGGGGAAAGCTGTTACTCTGTGAGATGATTTCACAGAACACAAAGAAGTTTCTCAGAAAGCTTCTTTCTCTTTGTTATCGGAGGATATTTCCTTTGGCACTATAGTCTTCTAAGGGATCCGAAATATCTGTTCTCAGATTCCACAGGAATAAGGCTAGCAAAGAGATCCACGAAATACAGATGTAACTCTGTGAGATGAATTAACAGAACACTAAGCAGTTTCTCAGAAAGCTTCTTTCCAGATTTCATCTGAGTATATTTCCTTTTTCACCATAGCCCTCTATGCGCTTCCAAATATCACATTGCCAATTCCACAAGAACTATCTTAGCGAAAGGCTTCTTGAGGGGAAAGCTTTAACTCTCTGAGATGATTTGAAAGAACACAGAGAAGTTTCTCAGAAACCTTCTTTCTATTTGTTACAGAGGATAATTCCTTTGGCCCTATAGTCTTCTAAGAGATCTGAAATATCTGTTCTCAGTTTCCACAGAAATAAGGCTAGCAAAGAGATCTACGAAATACAGTTGTAACTATGTGAGATGAATTAACAGAACACTAAGATGTTTCTCAGAAAGCTTCTTTCCAGATTTCATCTGAGGATATTTCCTTTTTCACCATAGCCCTCTATGGGCTTCCAAATATCACTTTGCCAATTCCACAAGAACTGTCTTAGCGAAAGGCTTCTTGAGGGGAAAGCTGTAACTCTGTGAGATGATTTCACAGAACACAAAGAAGTTTCTCAGAAAGCTTCTTTCTCTTTGTCATCGGAGGATATTTCCTTTGGCCCTATAGTCTTCTAAGGGATCCGAAATATCTGTTCTCAGATTCCACAGAAATAAGGCTAGCAAAGAGATCCACGAAATACAGATGTAACTCTGTGAGATGAATTAACAGAACACTAAGCAGTTTCTCAGAAAGTTTCTTTCCAGATTTCATTGGAGGATATTTCCTTTTTCAGCATAGCCCTCTATGAGCTTCCATGTATCACTTTGCCAATTCAACAAGAACTGTCATAGCGAAAGGCTTCTTGAGGGGAAGGCTGCTACTCTGTGAGATGATTTCAGAGAACACAAAGAAGTTTCTCAGAAAGCTTCATTCTCTTTGTTATCGGAGGATATTTCCTTTGGCCCTATAGTCTTCAAAGGGATCCGAAATATCTGTTCTCAAATTCCACAGAAATAAGGCTAGCAAAGAGAACGACGAAATACAGATGTAACTCTGTGAGATGAATTAACAGAACACTAAGCAGTTTCTCAGAAAGCTTCCTTCCAGATTTCATCTGAGTATACTTCCTTTTTCACCATAGCCCTCTTTGGGCTTCCAAGTATCACTTTGCCAACTCCACAAGATCTGTCTTAGCGAAAGTCTTCTTGAGGGGAAAGCTCTAACTCTGTGAGATGATTTCAAAGAACACAGAGAAGTTTCTCAGAAAGCTTCTTTCTATTTGCTACAGAGGATATTTCCTTTGGCCCTATAGTCTTCTAAGAGATCTGAAATATCTGTTCTCAGTTTCCACAGAAATAAGGCTATCAAAGAGATCTACGAAATACAGTTGTAACTATGTGAGATGAATTAACAGAACACTAAGATGTTTCTCAGAAAGCTTCTTTCCAGATTTCATGTGAGGATATTTCCTTTTTCACCATAGCCCTCTGTGGGCTTTCAAATATCACTTTGCCAATTCCACAACAACTGTCTTAGCGAAAGGCTTCTTGAGTGGAAAGCTGTAACTCTGTGAGATGATTTCACAGAACACAAAGAAGTTTCTCAGAAAGCTTTTTCTCTTTGTATCGGAGGATATTTCCTTTGGCCCTATAGTCTTCAAAGGGATCCGAAATATATGTTCACAGATTCCACGGAAATAAGGCTAGCAAAGAGATCCACGAAATACAGATGTAACTCTGTGAGATGAATTAACAGAACACTAAGCAGTTTCTCAGAAAGTTTCTTTCCAGATTTCATCTGAGGATATGTCCTTTTTCACCATAGCCCTCTTTGGGCTTCCAAATATCACTTTGCCAATTCCACAAGAACTATCTTAGGGAAGGGCTTCTTGAGGGGAAAGTTGTAACTCTGTGCGATGATTTCACAGAACACAAAGAAGTTTCTCAGAAAGCTTCTTTCTCTTTGTTATCGGAGGATATTTCTTTGGCCCTATAGTCTTCAAAGGGATCCGAAATATCTGTTCTCAGATTCCACTTAAATAAGGCTAGCAAAGAGATCCAAGAAATACACATGTAACTCTGTGAGATGAATTAACAGAACACTAAGTACTTTCTCAGAAAGCTTCTTTCCAGATTACATCTGAGGATATTTCCTTTCTCACCATAGCCCTCTATGGGCTTCCAAATATCACTTTGCCAATTCCACAAGAACTGTCTTAGCGAAAGGCTTCTTGAGGGGAAAGCTGTAAGTCTGTGAGATGATTTCACAGAACACAAAGAAGTTTCTCAGAAAGCTTCTTTCTCTTTGTATCGGAGGATATTTCCTTTGGCCCTATAGTATTCAAAGGGATCGGAAATATCTGTTCTCAGATTCCACGGAAATAAGGCTAGCAAAGAGATCCACGAAATACAGATGTAACTCCGTGAGATGAATTATCAGAACACTAAGCAGTTTCTCAGAAAGCTTCTTTCTAGATTTCATCTGAGGATATTTCCTTTCTCACCATAGCCCTCTAGGGGCTTCCAAATATCACTTTGCCAATTCCACAAGAACTGTCTTAGCGACAGGCTTCTTAAGGGGAAAGCTGTAATTCTGTGAGATGATTTCACAGAACACAAAGAAGTTTCTCAGAAAGCTTCTTTCTCTTTGTTATCGGAGGTTATTTCCTTTGGCACTATAGTCTTCTAAGGGATCCGAAATATCTGTTCTCAGATTCCACAGAAATAAGACTAGCAAAGAGATCCCAGAAATACAGATGTAACTCTGTGAGATGAATTAACAGAACACGAAGCAGTTTCTCAGAAAGCTTCTCTCCAGATTTCATCTCAGGATATTTCCTTTTTCCCCATAGCCCTCTATGCGCTTCCAAATATCACTTTGCCAATTCCACAAGAACTGTCTTAGCAAAAGGATTCTTGAGGGGAAAGCTGTAACTCTTTGAGATGATTTCACAGAACACAAAGAAGTTTCTCAGAAAGCTTCTTTCTCTTTGTTATCGGAGGATATTTCTTTGGCCCTATAGTCTTCAAAGGGATCCGAAATATCTGTTCTCAGATTCCACTTAAATAAGGCTAGCAAAGAGATCCAAGAAATACACATGTAACTCTGTGAGATGAATTAACAGAACACTAAGTACTTTCTCAGAAAGCTTCTTTCCAGATTACATCTGAGGATATTTCCTTTCTCACCATAGCCCTCTATGGGCTTCCAAATATCACTTTGCCAATTCCACAAGAACTGTCTTAGCGAAAGGCTTCTTGAGGGGAAAGCTGTAAGTCTGTGAGATGATTTCACAGAACACAAAGAAGTTTCTCAGAAAGCTTCTTTCTCTTTGTATCGGAGGATATTTCCTTTGGCCCTATAGTATTCAAAGGGATCGGAAATATCTGTTCTCAGATTCCACGGAAATAAGGCTAGCAAAGAGATCCACGAAATACAGATGTAACTCCGTGAGATGAATTATCAGAACACTAAGCAGTTTCTCAGAAAGCTTCTTTCTAGATTTCATCTGAGGATATTTCCTTTCTCACCATAGCCCTCTAGGGGCTTCCAAATATCACTTTGCCAATTCCACAAGAACTGTCTTAGCGACAGGCTTCTTAAGGGGAAAGCTGTAATTCTGTGAGATGATTTCACAGAACACAAAGAAGTTTCTCAGAAAGCTTCTTTCTCTTTGTTATCGGAGGTTATTTCCTTTGGCACTATAGTCTTCTAAGGGATCCGAAATATCTGTTCTCAGATTCCACAGAAATAAGACTAGCAAAGAGATCCCAGAAATACAGATGTAACTCTGTGAGATGAATTAACAGAACACGAAGCAGTTTCTCAGAAAGCTTCTCTCCAGATTTCATCTCAGGATATTTCCTTTTTCCCCATAGCCCTCTATGCGCTTCCAAATATCACTTTGCCAATTCCACAAGAACTGTCTTAGCGAAAGGATTCTTGAGGGGAAAGCTGTAACTCTTTGAGATGATTTCACAGAACACAAAGAAGTTTCTCACAAAGCTTCTTTCTCTTTGTTAGCGGAGGATATTTCCTTAGGCCCTATACTCTTCAAAGGTATCCGAAATATCTGTTCTCAGATTCCACAGAAATAAGGCTATCAAAGAGATCCACGAAAGACAGATGTAACGCTGTGAGATGAATTAACAGAACACTAAGCAGTTTCTCAGAAAGCTTCTTTCCAGATTTCATCTGAGGATATTTCCTTTTTCACCATAGCCCTCTATGGGCTTCCAAATATCACTTTGCCAATTCCACAAGAACTGTTTTAGCGAAAGGCTTCTTGAGGGGAAAGCTGTAACTCGGTGAGATGATTTCACAGAACACAAAGAATTTTCTCAGAAATCTTCTTTCTCTTTGTTATCGGAGGACATTTCCTTAGGCCCTGCAGTCTTCTAAGGGATCCGAAATATCTGTTCTCAGATTCCACAGAAATAAGGCTGGCAAAGAGATCCAGGAAATACAGATGTAACTCTGTGAGATGAATTAACAGAACACTAAGCAGTTTCTCAGAAAGCTTCTTTCTAGATTTCATCTGAGGATATTTCCTTTCTCACCATAGCCCTCTATGGGCTTCCAAATATCACTTTGCCAATTCCACAAGAACTGTCTTAGCGAAAGTCTTCTTGAGGGGAAAGCTGTAACTCTGTGAGATGATTTCACAGAACACAAAGAAGTTTCTCAGAAATCTTCTTTCTCTTTGTTATAGGAGGATATTTCCTTTGGCCCTACAGTCTTCTAAGGGAACCGAAATATCTGTTCTCAGATTCCACAGAAATAAGGCTAGCAAAGAGATCCACGAAATACAGATATAACTCTGTGAGATGAATTAACAGAACACTAAGAAGTTTCTCAGAATGCTTCTTTCCAGATTTCATCTGAGGATATTTCCTTTTTCACCATAGCCCTCTACGGGCTTCCAAATATCACTTTGCCAATTCCAAAAGAACTGTCTTAGCGAAAGGCTTCTTGAGGGGAAAGCTGTAACTCTGTGAGATGATTTCACAGAACAGAAAGAAGTTTTTCAGAAAGCTTCTTTCTCTTTGTTATCGGAGGATATTTCCTTTGGCCCTAGAGTCTTCTAAGGGATCCGAAATATCTGTTCTCAGATTCCACAGAAATAAGACTATCAAAGAGATGCACGAAATACAGATGTAACTCTGTGAGATGAATTTACGGAACACTAAGCAGTTTCTCAGAAAGCTTCTTTCCAGATTTCATCGGAGGATATTTCCTTTTTCACCATAGCCCTCTATGGGCTTCCAAATATCACTTTGCCAATTCCACAAGAACTGTCTAACGAACGGCTTCTGGAGGGGAAAGCTGTAACTCAGTGAGATGATTTCACAGAACACAAAGAATTTTCTCAGAAATCTTCTTTCTCTTTGTTATCGGAGGACATTTCCTTAGGCCCTGCAGTCTTCTAAGGGATCCGAAATATCTGTTCTCCGATTCCACAGAAATAAGGCTGGCAAAGAGATCCAGGAAATACAGAAGTAACTCTGTGAGATGAATTAACAGAACACTAAGCAGTTTCTCAGAAAGCTTCTTTCTAGATTTCATCTGAGGATATTTCCTTTCTCACCATAGCCCTCTATGGGCTTCCAAATATCACTTTGCCAATTCCACAAGAACTGTCTTAGCGAAAGTCTTCTTGAGGGGAAAGCTGTAACTCTGTGAGATGATTTCACAGAACACAAAGAAGTTTCTCAGAAATCTTCTTTCTCTTTGTTATAGGAGGATATTTCCTTTGGCCCTACAGTCTTCTAAGGGAACCGAAATATCTGTTCTCAGATTCCACAGAAATAAGGCTAGCAAAGAGATCCACGAAATACAGATATAACTCTGTGAGATGAATTAACAGAACACTAAGAAGTTTCTCACAATGCTTCTTTCCAGATTTCATCTGAGGATATTTCCTTTTTCACCATAGCCCTCTACGGGCTTCCAAATATCACTTTTCCAATTCCAAAAGAACTGTCTTAGCGAAAGGCTTCTTGAGGGGAAAGCTGTAACTCTGTGAGATGATTTCACAGAACAGAAAGAAGTTTTTCAGAAAGCTTCTTTCTCTTTGTTATCGGAGGATATTTCCTTTGGCCCTAGAGTCTTCTAAGGGATCCGAAATATCTGTTCTCAGATTCCACAGAAATAAGACTATCAAAGAGATGCACGAAATACAGATGTAACTCTGTGAGATGAATTTACGGAACACTAAGCAGTTTCTCAGAAAGCTTCTTTCCAGATTTCATCGGAGGATATTTCCTTTTTCACCATAGCCCTCTATGGGCTTCCAAATATCAGTTTGCCAATTCCACAAGAACTGTCTAACGAACGGCTTCTGGAGGGGAAAGCTGTAACTCTGTGAGATGATTTCACAGAACACAAAGAAATTTCTCAGAAAGCTTCTTTCTCTTTGTTATCGGAGGATATTTCCTTTGGCCCTAATGTCTTCTAAGGGATCCGAAATATCTGTTCTCAGATTCCACAGAAATAAAGCTAGCAAAGAGATCCACGACATACAGATGTAACTCTGTGAGATGAATTAACAGAACATTAAGCAGTTTCTCATTAAGCTTCTTTCCAGATTCATCGGAGGATTTTTTTCTTTTTCAGCATTGCCCTCTATTGTCTTCCAAATATCACTTTGCCAATTCCACAAGAAATGTCTTAGCGAAAGGCTTTTAGAAGGGGAAAGCTGAAACTCTGTGAGATGATTTCACAAAACACAAAGAAGTTTCTCAGAAAGCTTCTTTCTCTTTGTTATCGGAGGATATTTACTTTGACCCTATAGTCTTCTAAGGGATCCGAAATACCTGCTCTCAGATTCCACAGAAATAAGGCTAGCAAAAAGAGCCACGAAATACAGATGTAACTCTGTGAAATGAACTACCAGAACACTAAGCAGTTTCTCAGAAAGCTTCTTTCCAGATTTCATCTGAGGATATTTCCTTTTTCACCATAGCCCTCTATGCGCTTCCAAATATCACTTTGCCAATTCCACAAGAACTGTCTTAGCGAAAGGCTTCTTGACGGGAAGGCTGTAACTCTCAAAGATGATTTCACAGAACACAAAGAAGTTTCTCAGAAAGCTTCTTTCTCTTTGATATAGTAGGATATTTCCTTTGGCCCTATTGTCTTCAAAGGGATCCGAAATATCTGTTCTCAGATTCCACAGAAATAAGGCTAGCAAAGAGATCCACGAACTACAGATGTAACTCTGTGAGATGAATTAAGAGAACACTAAGCAGTTTCTCAAAAAGCTTCTTTCCAGATTTCATCTGAGGATATTTCCTTTTTCAGCATAGCCCTCTGTGGGTTTCCAAATATCACTTTGCCAATTCCACAAGAACTGTCTTAGCGAAAGTCTCCTGAAGGGGAAAGCTGTAACTCTATGAGATAATTTCACGGAACACAAAGAAATTTCTCAGAAAGCTTCTTTCTCTTTGTTATCGGAGGATATTTCCTTTGGCCCTATAGCCTTCAAAGGGAAAAGAAATATCTGTTCTCAGATTCCACAGAAATAAGGCTAGCAAAGAGATCCACGAAATACAGATGTAACTCTGTGAGATGAATTAACAGAACACTAGGCAGTTTCTCAGAAAGCTTCTTTCTAGATTTCATCTGAGGATATTTCCTTTCTCACCATAGGCCTCTATGGGCTTCCAAAAATCACTTTGCCAATTCCACAAGAACTGTCTTAGCGAAAGACTTCTTGAGGGGAAAGCTGTAACTCTGTGAGATGATTTCACAGAACACAAAGAAGTTTTTCAGAAACCTTCTTTCTCTTTGTTATCGGAGATTATTTAATTTGTCCCTATAGTCTTCAAAGGGATCCAAAATGTCTGTTCTCAGATTCCACAGAAATAAGGCTAGCAAAGATATCCACGAAATACAGATATAACTCTGTGAGATGAACTAACAGAACACTAAGCAGATTCTCAGAAAGCTTCTTTCCAGATTTCATCTGAGGATATTTCCTTTTTCACCATAGCCCTCTATGGGCTTCCAAATATCACTTTGCCAATTCCACAAGAACTATCTTAGCGAAAGGCTTCTTGAGGGGAAAGCTGTAACTCTGTGAGATGATTTCACAGAACACAAAGAAGTTTCTCAGAAAGCTTCTTTCTCTTTGTTATCGGAGGATATTTCCGTTGGCCCTATAGTCTTCAAAGGGATCCGAAATATCTGTTCTCAGATTCCACAGAAATAAGGCTAGCAAAGAGATCCACGAACTACAGATGTAACTGTGAGATGAATTAACAGAACACTAAGCAGTTTCTCAGAAAGCTTCTTTCCAGATTTCATCTGAGGATATTTCCTTTTTCACCATAGCCCTCTATGCGCTTCAAAATATCACTTTGCCAATTCCACAAGAACTGTCTTAACGAACGGCTTCTTGACTGGAAGGCTGTAACTCCGTGAGATGATTTCACAGAACACAAAGAAGTTTCTCAGAAAGCTTCTTTCTCTTTGTTATTGGAGATTATTTAATTCGGCCCTATAGTCTTCAAAGGGATCCGAAATATCTGTTCTCAGATTCCACAAAAATAAGGCTAGCAAAGACCTCCATGAAATACAGATGTAACTCTGTGAGATGAATTAACAGAACACTAAGCAGTTTCTCAGAAAGCTTCTTTCCAGATTTCATCTGAGGATATTTCCTTTTCCACCATAGCCCTCAATGGGCTTCCAAATATCACTTTGCCAATTCCACAAGAACTGTCTTAGCGAACGGCTTCTTGAAGGGAAAGCTGTAACTCTCAAAGATGATTTCACAGAACACAAAGAAGTTTCTCAGAAAGCTTCTTTCTCTTTGATATAGTAGGATATTTCCTTTGGCCCTATTGTCTTCAAAGGGATCCGAAATATCTGTTCTCAGATTCCACAGAAATAAGGTTAGCAAAGAGATCCACGAAATACAGATGTAACTCTGTGAGATGAATTAAGAGAACACTAAGCAGTTTCTCAGAAAGCTTCTTTCCAGATTTCATCTGAGTATATTTCCTTTTTCGCATAGCCCTCTTTGGGCTTCCAAATATCACTTTGCCAATTCCACAAGAGCTATCTTAGCGAAAGGCTTCTTGAAGGGAAAGCTGTAACTCTGTGAGATGATTTCGAATAACACAGAGAAGTTTCTCAGAAAGCTTCATTCTATTTGTTACAGAGGATATTTCCTTTGGCCCTATAGTCTTCTAAGAGATCTGAAATATCTGTTCTCAGTTTCCACAGAAATAAGGCTCGAAAAGAGATCTACGAAATACAGTTGTAACTATGTGAGATGAATTAAGAGAACACTAAGATGTTTCTCAGAAAGCTTCTTTCCAGATTTCATCTGAGGATATTTCCTTTTTCACCGTAGCCCTCTATGGGCTTCCAAATATCACTTTGCCAATTCCACAAGAACTGTCTTAGCGAAAGGCTTCTTGAGGGGAAAGCTGTTACTCTGTGAGATGATTTCACAGAACACAAAGAAGTTTCTCAGAAAGCTTCTTTCTCTTTGTTATCGGAGGATATTTCCTTTGGCACTATAGTCTTCTAAGGGATCCGAAATATCTGTTCTCAGATTCCACAGGAATAAGGCTAGCAAAGAGATCCACGAAATACAGATGTAACTCTGTGAGATGAATTAACAGAACACTAAGCAGTTTCTCAGAAAGCTTCTTTCCAGATTTCATCTGAGGATATTTCCTTTTTCACCATAGCCCTTTATGGGCTTTCAGATATCACTTTGCCAATTCCTCAAGAACTGTCTTAGCGAAAGGCTTCTTGAGGGGAAAGCTGTAACTCTGTGAGATGATTTCACAGAACACAAAGAAGTTTCTCAGAAAGCTTCTTTCTCTTTGTCATCGGAGGATATTTCCTTTGGCCCTATAGTCTTCTAAGGGATCCGAAATATCTGTTCTCAGATTCCACAGAAATAAGGCTAGCAAAGAGATCCACGAAATACAGATGTAACTCTGTGAGATGAATTAACAGAACACTAAGCAGTTTCTCAGAAAGTTTCTTTCCAGATTTCATTGGAGGATATTTCCTTTTTCAGCATAGCCCTCTATGAGCTTCCATGTATCACTTTGCCAATTCAACAAGAACTGTCGTAGCGAAAGGCTTCTTGAGGGGAAGGCTGCTACTCTGTGAGATGATTTCAGAGAACACAAAGAAGTTTCTCAGAAAGCTTCATTCTCTTTGTTATCGGAGGATATTTCCTTTGGCCCTATAGTCTTCTAAGCTATCCGAAATCTCTGTTCTCAAATTCCACAGAAATAAGGCTAGCAAAGAGAACGACGAAATACAGATTTAACTCTGTGAGATGAATTAACAGAACACTAAGCAGTTTCTCAGAAAGCTTCCTTCCAGATTTCATCTGAGTATACTTCCTTTTTCACCATAGCCCTCTTTGGGCTTCCAAGTATCACTTTGCCAACTCCACAAGATCTGTCTTAGCGAAAGTCTTCTTGAGGGGAAAGCTCTAACTCTGTGAGATGATTTCAAAGAACACAGAGAAGTTTCTCAGAAAGCTTCTTTCTATTTGCTACAGAGGATATTTCCTTTGGCCCTATAGTCTTCTAAGAGATCTGAAATATCTGTTCTCAGTTTCCACAGAAATAAGGCTATCAAAGAGATCTACGAAATACAGTTGTAACTATGTGAGATGAATTAACAGAACACTAAGATGTTTCTCAGAAAGCTTCTTTCCAGATTTCATGTGAGGATATTTCCTTTTTCACCATAGCCCTCTATGGGCTTTCAAATATCACTTTGCCAATTCCACAACAACTGTCTTAGCGAAAGGCTTCTTGAGTGGAAAGCTGTAACTCTGTGAGATGATTTCACAGAACACAAAGAAGTTTCTCGGAAAGCTTTTTCTCTTTGTATCGGAGGATATTTCCTTTGGCCCTATAGTCTTCAAAGGGATCCGAAATATATGTTCACAGATTCCACGGAAATAAGGCTAGCAAAGAGATCCACGAAATACAGATGTAACTCTGTGAGATGAATTAACAGAACACTAAGCAGTTTCTCAGAAAGTTTCTTTCCAGATTTCATCTGAGGATATGTCCTTTTTCACCATAGCCCTCTTTGGGCTTCCAAATATCACTTTGCCAATTCCACAAGAACTATCTTAGGGAAGGGCTTCTTGAGGGGAAAGTTGTAACTCTGTGCGATGATTTCACAGAACACAAAGAAGTTTCTCAGAAAGCTTCTTTCTCTTTGTTATCGGAGGATATTTCTTTGGCCCTATAGTCTTCAAAGGGATCCGAAATATCTGTTCTCAGATTCCACTTAAATAAGGCTAGCAAAGAGATCCAAGAAATACACATGTAACTCTGTGAGATGAATTAACAGAACACTAAGTAGTTTCTCAGAAAGCTTCATTCCAGATTACATCTGAGGATATTTCCTTTCTCACCATAGCCCTCTATGGGCTTCCAAATATCACTTTGCCAATTCCACAAGAACTGTCTTAGCGAAAGGCTTCTTGAGGGGAAAGCTGTAACTCTGTGAGATGATTTCACAGAACACAAAGAAGTTTCTCAGAAAGCTTCTTTCTCTTTGTATCGGAGGATATTTCCTTTGGCCCTATAGTATTCAAAGGGATCGGAAATATCTGTTCTCAGATTCCACGGAAATAAGGCTAGCAAAGAGATCCACGAAATACAGATGTAACTCCGTGAGATGAATTATCAGAACACTAAGCAGTTTCTCAGAAAGCTTCTTTCTAGATTTCATCTGAGGATATTTCCTTTCTCACCATAGCCCTCTAGGGGCTTCCAAATATCACTTTGCCAATTCCACAAGAACTGTCTTAGCGACAGGCTTCTTAAGGGGAAAGCTGTAATTCTGTGAGATGATTTCACAGAACACAAAGAAGTTTCTCAGAAAGCTTCTTTCTCTTTGTTATCGGAGGATATTTCCTTTGGCACTATAGTCTTCTAAGGGATCCGAAATATCTGTTCTCAGATTCCACAGAAATAAGACTAGCAAAGAGATCCCAGAAATACAGATGTAACTCTGTGAGATGAATTAACAGAACACGAAGCAGTTTCTCAGAAAGCTTCTCTCCAGATTTCATCTCAGGATATTTCCTTTTTCCCCATAGCCCTCTATGCGCTTCCAAATATCACTTTGCCAATTCCACAAGAACTGTCTTAGCAAAAGGATTCTTGAGGGGAAAGCTGTAACTCTTTGAGATGATTTCACAGAACACAAAGAAGTTTCTCACAAAGCTTCTTTCTCTTTGTTATAGGAGGATATTTCCTTTGGCCCTACAGTCTTCTAAGGGAACCGAAATATCTGTTCTCAGATTCCACAGAAATAAGGCTAGCAAAGAGATCCACGAAATACAGATATAACTCTGTGAGATGAATTAACAGAACACTAAGAAGTTTCTCAGAATGCTTCTTTCCAGATTTCATCTGAGGATATTTCCTTTTTCACCATAGCCCTCTACGGGCTTCCAAATATCACTTTGCCAATTCCAAAAGAACTGTCTTAGCGAAAGGCTTCTTGAGGGGAAAGCTGTAACTCTGTGAGATGATTTCACAGAACAGAAAGAAGTTTTTCAGAAAGCTTCTTTCTCTTTGTTATCGGAGGATATTTCCTTTGGTCCTAGAGTCTTCTAAGGGATCCGAAATATCTGTTCTCAGATTCCACAGAAATAAGACTATCAAAGAGATGCACGAAATACAGATGTAACTCTGTGAGATGAATTTACGGAACACTAAGCAGTTTCTCAGAAAGCTTCTTTCCAGATTTCATCGGAGGATATTTCCTTTTTCACCATAGCCCTCTAAGGGCTTCCAAATATCACTTTGCCAATTCCACAAGAACTGTCTAACGAACGGCTTCTGGAGGGGAAAGCTGTAACTCGGTGAGATGATTTCACAGAACACAAAGAATTTTCTCAGAAATCTTCTTTCTCTTTGTTATCGGAGGACATTTCCTTAGGCCCTGCAGTCTTCTAAGGGATCCGAAATATCTGTTCTCCGATTCCACAGAAATAAGGCTGGCAAAGAGATCCAGGAAATACAGAAGTAACTCTGTGAGATGAATTAACAGAACACTAAGCAGTTTCTCAGAAAGCTTCTTTCTAGATTTCATCTGAGGATATTTCCTTTCTCACCATAGCCCTCTATGGGCTTCCAAATATCACTTTGCCAATTCCACAAGAACTGTCTTAGCGAAAGTCTTCTTGAGGGGAAAGCTGTAACTCTGTGAGATGATTTCACAGAACACAAAGAAGTTTCTCAGAAATCTTCTTTCTCTTTGTTATAGGAGGATATTTCCTTTGGCCCTACAGTCTTCTAAGGGAACCGAAATATCTGTTCTCAGATTCCACAGAAATAAGGCTAGCAAAGAGATCCACGAAATACAGATATAACTCTGTGAGATGAATTAACAGAACACTAAGAAGTTTCTCAGAATGCTTCTTTCCAGATTTCATCTGAGGATATTTCCTTTTTCACCATAGCCCTCTACGGGCTTCCAAATATCACTTTGCCAATTCCAAAAGAACTGTCTTAGCGAAAGGCTTCTTGAGGGGAAAGCTGTAACTCTGTGAGATGATTTCACAGAACAGAAAGAAGTTTTTCAGAAAGCTTCTTTCTCTTTGTTATCGGAGGATATTTCCTTTGGCCCTAGAGTCTTCTAAGGGATCCGAAATATCTGTTCTCAGATTCCACAGAAATAAGACTATCAAAGAGATGCACGAAATACAGATGTAACTCTGTGAGATGAATTTACGGAACACTAAGCAGTTTCTCAGAAAGCTTATTTCCAGATTTCATCGGAGGATATTTCCTTTTTCACCATAGCCCTCTATGGGCTTCCAAATATCAGTTTGCCAATTCCACAAGAACTGTCTAACGAACGGCTTCTGGAGGGGAAAGCTGTAACTCTGTGAGATGATTTCACAGAACACAAAGAAATTTCTCAGAAAGCTTCTTTCTCTTTGTTATCGGAGGATATTTCCTTTGGCCCTAATGTCTTCTAAGGGATCCGAAATATCTGTTCTCAGATTCCACAGAAATAAAGCTAGCAAAGAGATCCACGACATACAGATGTAACTCTGTGAGATGAATTAACAGAACATTAAGCAGTTTCTCATTAAGCTTCTTTCCAGATTCATCGGAGGATTTTTTTCTTTTTCAGCATTGCCCTCTATTGTCTTCCAAATATCACTTTGCCAATTCCACAAGAAATGTCTTAGCGAAAGGCTTTTAGAAGGGGAAAGCTGAAACTCTGTGAGATGATTTCACAAAACACAAAGAAGTTTCTCAGAAAGCTTCTTTCTCTTTGTTATCGGAGGATATTTCCTTTCGCCCTATAGTCTTCAAAGGGATCCGAAATATCTGTTCTCAGATTCCACAGAAATAAGGATACCAAAGAGATCCACGAAATACAGATGTAACTCTGTGAGATGAATCAACAGAACACTAGCAGTTTCTCTGAAAGCTTTTTTCCAGATTTCATCTGAGGATATTTCCTTTTTCATCATAGCCCTCTATGCGCTTCCAAATATCACTTTGCCAATTACACAAGAACTGTCTAACGAAAGGCTTCTTGAGGGGAAGGCTGTAACTCTGTGAAATGATTTCACAGAACACAAAGAAGTTTCTCAGAAAGCTTCTTTCTCTTTGTTATCGGAGGATATTTACTTTGACCCTATAGTCTTCTAAGGGATCCGAAATACCTGCTCTCAGATTCCACAGAAATAAGGCTAGCAAAAAGAGCCACGAAATACAGATGTAACTCTGTGAAATGAACTACCAGAACACTAAGCAGTTTCTCAGAAAGCTTCTTTCCAGATTTCATCTGAGGATATTTCCTTTTTCACCATAGCCCTCTATGCGCTTCCAAATATCACTTTGCCAATTCCACAAGAACTGTCTTAGCGAAAGGCTTCTTGACGGGAAGGCTGTAACTCTCAAAGATGATTTCACAGAACACAAAGAAGTTTCTCAGAAAGCTTCTTTCTCTTTGATATAGTAGGATATTTCCTTTGGCCCTATTGTCTTCAAAGGGATCCGAAATATCTGTTCTCAGATTCCACAGAAATAAGGCTAGCAAAGAGATCCACGAACTACAGATGTAACTCTGTGAGATGAATTAAGAGAACACTAAGCAGTTTCTCAAAAAGCTTCTTTCCAGATTTCATCTGAGGATATTTCCTTTTTCAGCATAGCCCTCTGTGGGTTTCCAAATATCACTTTGCCAATTCCACAAGAACTGTCTTAGCGAAAGTCTCCTGAAGGGGAAAGCTGTAACTCTATGAGATAATTTCACGGAACACAAAGAAATTTCTCAGAAAGCTTCTTTCTCTTTGTTATCGGAGGATATTTCCTTTGGCCCTATAGCCTTCAAAGGGAAAAGAAATATCTGTTCTCAGATTCCACAGAAATAAGGCTAGCAAAGAGATCCACGAAATACAGATGTAACTCTGTGAGATGAATTAACAGAACACTAGGCAGTTTCTCAGAAAGCTTCTTTCTAGATTTCATCTGAGGATATTTCCTTTCTCACCATAGGCCTCTATGGGCTTCCAAAAATCACTTTGCCAATTCCACAAGAACTGTCTTAGCGAAAGACTTCTTGAGGGGAAAGCTGTAACTCTGTGAGATGATTTCACAGAACACAAAGAAGTTTTTCAGAAACCTTCTTTCTCTTTGTTATCGGAGATTATTTAATTTGTCCCTATAGTCTTCAAAGGGATCCAAAATGTCTGTTCTCAGATTCCACAGAAATAAGGCTAGCAAAGATATCCACGAAATACAGATATAACTCTGTGAGATGAACTAACAGAACACTAAGCAGATTCTCAGAAAGCTTCTTTCCAGATTTCATCTGAGGATATTTCCTTTTTCACCATAGCCCTCTATGGGCTTCCAAATATCACTTTGCCAATTCCACAAGAACTATCTTAGCGAAAGGCTTCTTGAGGGGAAAGCTGTAACTCTGTGAGATGATTTCACAGAACACAAAGAAGTTTCTCAGAAAGCTTCTTTCTCTTTGTTATCGGAGGATATTTCCGTTGGCCCTATAGTCTTCAAAGGGATCCGAAATATCTGTTCTCAGATTCCACAGAAATAAGGCTAGCAAAGAGATCCACGAACTACAGATGTAACTGTGAGATGAATTAACAGAACACTAAGCAGTTTCTCAGAAAGCTTCTTTCCAGATTTCATCTGAGGATATTTCCTTTTTCACCATAGCCCTCTATGCGCTTCAAAATATCACTTTGCCAATTCCACAAGAACTGTCTTAACGAACGGCTTCTTGACTGGAAGGCTGTAACTCCGTGAGATGATTTCACAGAACACAAAGAAGTTTCTCAGAAAGCTTCTTTCTCTTTGTTATTGGAGATTATTTAATTCGGCCCTATAGTCTTCAAAGGGATCCGAAATATCTGTTCTCAGATTCCACAAAAATAAGGCTAGCAAAGACCTCCATGAAATACAGATGTAACTCTGTGAGATGAATTAACAGAACACTAAGCAGTTTCTCAGAAAGCTTCTTTCCAGATTTCATCTGAGGATATTTCCTTTTCCACCATAGCCCTCAATGGGCTTCCAAATATCACTTTGCCAATTCCACAAGAACTGTCTTAGCGAACGGCTTCTTGAAGGGAAAGCTGTAACTCTCAAAGATGATTTCACAGAACACAAAGAAGTTTCTCAGAAAGCTTCTTTCTCTTTGATATAGTAGGATATTTCCTTTGGCCCTATTGTCTTCAAAGGGATCCGAAATATCTGTTCTCAGATTCCACAGAAATAAGGTTAGCAAAGAGATCCACGAAATACAGATGTAACTCTGTGAGATGAATTAAGAGAACACTAAGCAGTTTCTCAGAAAGCTTCTTTCCAGATTTCATCTGAGTATATTTCCTTTTTCGCATAGCCCTCTTTGGGCTTCCAAATATCACTTTGCCAATTCCACAAGAGCTATCTTAGCGAAAGGCTTCTTGAGGGGAAAGCTGTAACTCTGTGAGATGATTTCGAATAACACAGAGAAGTTTCTCAGAAAGCTTCATTCTATTTGTTACAGAGGATATTTCCTTTGGCCCTATAGTCTTCTAAGAGATCTGAAATATCTGTTCTCAGTTTCCACAGAAATAAGGCTCGAAAAGAGATCTACGAAATACAGTTGTAACTATGTGAGATGAATTAACAGAACACTAAGATGTTTCTCAGAAAGCTTCTTTCCAGATTTCATCTGAGGATATTTCCTTTTTCACCATAGCCCTCTATGGGCTTCCAAATATCACTTTGCCAATTCCACAAGAACTGTCTTAGCGAAAGGCTTCTTGAGGGGAAAGCTGTTACTCTGTGAGATGATTTCACAGAACACAAAGAAGTTTCTCAGAAAGCTTCTTTCTCTTTGTTATCGGAGGATATTTCCTTTGGCACTATAGTCTTCTAAGGGATCCGAAATATCTGTTCTCAGATTCCACAGGAATAAGGCTAGCAAAGAGATCCACGAAATACAGATGTAACTCTGTGAGATGAATTAACAGAACACTAAGCAGTTTCTCAGAAAGCTTCTTTCCAGATTTCATCTGAGTATATTTCCTTTTTCACCATAGCCCTCTATGCGCTTCCAAATATCACATTGCCAATTCCACAAGAACTATCTTAGCGAAAGGCTTCTTGAGGGGAAAGCTTTAACTCTCTGAGATGATTTGAAAGAACACAGAGAAGTTTCTCAGAAACCTTCTTTCTATTTGTTACAGAGGATAATTCCTTTGGCCCTATAGTCTTCTAATAGATCTGAAATATCTGTTCTCAGTTTCCACAGAAATAAGGCTAGCAAAGAGATCTACGAAATACAGTTGTAACTATGTGAGATGAATTAACAGAACACTAAGCAGTTTCTCAGAAAGTTTCTTTCCAGATTTCATTGGAGGATATTTCCTTTTTCAGCATAGCCCTCTATGAGCTTCCATGTATCACTTTGCAATTCAACAAGAACTGTCGTAGCGAAAGGCTTCTTGAGGGGAAGGCTGCTACTCTGTGAGATGATTTCAGAGAACACAAAGAAGTTTCTCAGAAAGCTTCATTCTCTTTGTTATCGGAGGATATTTCCTTTGGCCCTATAGTCTTCTAAGCTATCCGAAATCTCTGTTCTCAAATTCCACAGAAATAAGGCTAGCAAAGAGAACGACGAAATACAGATGTAACTCTGTGAGATGAATTAACAGAACACTAAGCAGTTTCTCAGAAAGCTTCCTTCCAGATTTCATCTGAGTATACTTCCTTTTTCACCATAGCCCTCTTTGGGCTTCCAAGTATCACTTTGCCAACTCCACAAGATCTGTCTTAGCGAAAGTCTTCTTGAGGGGAAAGCTCTAACTCTGTGAGATGATTTCAAAGAACACAGAGAAGTTTCTCAGAAAGCTTCTTTCTATTTGCTACAGAGGATATTTCCTTTGGCCCTATAGTCTTCTAAGAGATCTGAAATATCTGTTCTCAGTTTCCACAGAAATAAGGCTATCAAAGAGATCTACGAAATACAGTTGTAACTATGTGAGATGAATTAACAGAACACTAAGATGTTTCTCAGAAAGCTTCTTTCCAGATTTCATGTGAGGATATTTCCTTTTTCACCATAGCCCTCTATGGGCTTTCAAATATCACTTTGCCAATTCCACAACAACTGTCTTAGCGAAAGGCTTCTTGAGTGGAAAGCTGTAACTCTGTGAGATGATTTCACAGAACACAAAGAAGTTTCTCGGAAAGCTTTTTCTCTTTGTATCGGAGGATATTTCCTTTGGCCCTATAGTCTTCAAAGGGATCCGAAATATATGTTCACAGATTCCACGGAAATAAGGCTAGCAAAGAGATCCACGAAATACAGATGTAACTCTGTGAGATGAATTAACAGAACACTAAGCAGTTTCTCAGAAAGTTTCTTTCCAGATTTCATCTGAGGATATGTCCTTTTTCACCATAGCCCTCTTTGGGCTTCCAAATATCACTTTGCCAATTCCACAAGAACTATCTTAGGGAAGGGCTTCTTGAGGGGAAAGTTGTAACTCTGTGCGATGATTTCACAGAACACAAAGAAGTTTCTCAGAAAGCTTCTTTCTCTTTGTTATCGGAGGATATTTCTTTGGCCCTATAGTCTTCAAAGGGATCCGAAATATCTGTTCTCAGATTCCACTTAAATAAGGCTAGCAAAGAGATCCAAGAAATACACATGTAACTCTGTGAGATGAATTAACAGAACACTAAGTAGTTTCTCAGAAAGCTTCATTCCAGATTACATCTGAGGATATTTCCTTTCTCACCATAGCCCTCTATGGGCTTCCAAATATCACTTTGCCAATTCCACAAGAACTGTCTTAGCGAAAGGCTTCTTGAGGGGAAAGCTGTAACTCTGTGAGATGATTTCACAGAACACAAAGAAGTTTCTCAGAAAGCTTCTTTCTCTTTGTATCGGAGGATATTTCCTTTGGCCCTATAGTATTCAAAGGGATCGGAAATATCTGTTCTCAGATTCCACGGAAATAAGGCTAGCAAAGAGATCCACGAAATACAGATGTAACTCCGTGAGATGAATTATCAGAACACTAAGCAGTTTCTCAGAAAGCTTCTTTCTAGATTTCATCTGAGGATATTTCCTTTCTCACCATAGCCCTCTAGGGGCTTCCAAATATCACTTTGCCAATTCCACAAGAACTGTCTTAGCGACAGGCTTCTTAAGGGGAAAGCTGTAATTCTGTGAGATGATTTCACAGAACACAAAGAAGTTTCTCAGAAAGCTTCTTTCTCTTTGTTATCGGAGGATATTTCCTTTGGCACTATAGTCTTCTAAGGGATCCGAAATATCTGTTCTCAGATTCCACAGAAATAAGACTAGCAAAGAGATCCCAGAAATACAGATGTAACTCTGTGAGATGAATTAACAGAACACGAAGCAGTTTCTCAGAAAGCTTCTCTCCAGATTTCATCTCAGGATATTTCCTTTTTCCCCATAGCCCTCTATGCGCTTCCAAATATCACTTTGCCAATTCCACAAGAACTGTCTTAGCAAAAGGATTCTTGAGGGGAAAGCTGTAACTCTTTGAGATGATTTCACAGAACACAAAGAAGTTTCTCACAAAGCTTCTTTCTCTTTGTTATAGGAGGATATTTCCTTTGGCCCTACAGTCTTCTAAGGGAACCGAAATATCTGTTCTCAGATTCCACAGAAATAAGGCTAGCAAAGAGATCCACGAAATACAGATATAACTCTGTGAGATGAATTAACAGAACACTAAGAAGTTTCTCAGAATGCTTCTTTCCAGATTTCATCTGAGGATATTTCCTTTTTCACCATAGCCCTCTACGGGCTTCCAAATATCACTTTGCCAATTCCAAAAGAACTGTCTTAGCGAAAGGCTTCTTGAGGGGAAAGCTGTAACTCTGTGAGATGATTTCACAGAACAGAAAGAAGTTTTTCAGAAAGCTTCTTTCTCTTTGTTATCGGAGGATATTTCCTTTGGCCCTAGAGTCTTCTAAGGGATCCGAAATATCTGTTCTCAGATTCCACAGAAATAAGACTATCAAAGAGATGCACGAAATACAGATGTAACTCTGTGAGATGAATTTACGGAACACTAAGCAGTTTCTCAGAAAGCTTCTTTCCAGATTTCATCGGAGGATATTTCCTTTTTCACCATAGCCCTCTATGGGCTTCCAAATATCACTTTGCCAATTCCACAAGAACTGTCTAACGAACGGCTTCTGGAGGGGAAAGCTGTAACTCGGTGAGATGATTTCACAGAACACAAAGAATTTTCTCAGAAATCTTCTTTCTCTTTGTTATCGGAGGACATTTCCTTAGGCCCTGCAGTCTTCTAAGGGATCCGAAATATCTGTTCTCCGATTCCACAGAAATAAGGCTGGCAAAGAGATCCAGGAAATACAGAAGTAACTCTGTGAGATGAATTAACAGAACACTAAGCAGTTTCTCAGAAAGCTTCTTTCTAGATTTCATCTGAGGATATTTCCTTTCTCACCATAGCCCTCTATGGGCTTCCAAATATCACTTTGCCAATTCCACAAGAACTGTCTTAGCGAAAGTCTTCTTGAGGGGAAAGCTGTAACTCTGTGAGATGATTTCACAGAACACAAAGAAGTTTCTCAGAAATCTTCTTTCTCTTTGTTATAGGAGGATATTTCCTTTGGCCCTACAGTCTTCTAAGGGAACCGAAATATCTGTTCTCAGATTACACAGAAATAAGGCTAGCAAAGAGATCCACGAAATACAGATATAACTCTGTGAGATGAATTAACAGAACACTAAGAAGTTTCTCAGAATGCTTCTTTCCAGATTTCATCTGAGGATATTTCCTTTTTCACCATAGCCCTCTACGGGCTTCCAAATATCACTTTGCCAATTCCAAAAGAACTGTCTTAGCGAAAGGCTTCTTGAGGGGAAAGCTGTAACTCTGTGAGATGATTTCACAGAACAGAAAGAAGTTTTTCAGAAAGCTTCTTTCTCTTTGTTATCGGAGGATATTTCCTTTGGCCCTAGAGTCTTCTAAGGGATCCGAAATATCTGTTCTCAGATTCCACAGAAATAAGACTATCAAAGAGATGCACGAAATACAGATGTAACTCTGTGAGATGAATTTACGGAACACTAAGCAGTTTCTCAGAAAGCTTATTTCCAGATTTCATCGGAGGATATTTCCTTTTTCACCATAGCCCTCTATGGGCTTCCAAATATCAGTTTGCCAATTCCACAAGAACTGTCTAACGAACGGCTTCTGGAGGGGAAAGCTGTAACTCTGTGAGATGATTTCACAGAACACAAAGAAATTTCTCAGAAAGCTTCTTTCTCTTTGTTATCGGAGGATATTTCCTTTGGCCCTAATGTCTTCTAAGGGATCCGAAATATCTGTTCTCAGATTCCACAGAAATAAAGCTAGCAAAGAGATCCACGACATACAGATGTAACTCTGTGAGATGAATTAACAGAACATTAAGCAGTTTCTCATTAAGCTTCTTTCCAGATTCATCGGAGGATTTTTTTCTTTTTCAGCATTGCCCTCTATTGTCTTCCAAATATCACTTTGCCAATTCCACAAGAAATGTCTTAGCGAAAGGCTTTTAGAAGGGGAAAGCTGAAACTCTGTGAGATGATTTCACAAAACACAAAGAAGTTTCTCAGAAAGCTTCTTTCTCTTTGTTATCGGAGGATATTTCCTTTCGCCCTATAGTCTTCAAAGGGATCCGAAATATCTGTTCTCAGATTCCACAGAAATAAGGATACCAAAGAGATCCACGAAATACAGATGTAACTCTGTGAGATGAATCAACAGAACACTAGCAGTTTCTCTGAAAGCTTTTTTCCAGATTTCATCTGAGGATATTTCCTTTTTCATCATAGCCCTCTATGCGCTTCCAAATATCACTTTGCCAATTACACAAGAACTGTCTAACGAAAGGCTTCTTGAGGGGAAGGCTGTAACTCTGTGAAATGATTTCACAGAACACAAAGAAGTTTCTCAGAAAGCTTCTTTCTCTTTGTTATCGGAGGATATTTACTTTGACCCTATAGTCTTCTAAGGGATCCGAAATACCTGCTCTCAGATTCCACAGAAATAAGGCTAGCAAAAAGAGCCACGAAATACAGATGTAACTCTGTGAAATGAACTACCAGAACACTAAGCAGTTTCTCAGAAAGCTTCTTTCCAGATTTCATCTGAGGATATTTCCTTTTTCACCATAGCCCTCTATGCGCTTCCAAATATCACTTTGCCAATTCCACAAGAACTGTCTTAGCGAAAGGCTTCTTGACGGGAAGGCTGTAACTCTCAAAGATGATTTCACAGAACACAAAGAAGTTTCTCAGAAAGCTTCTTTCTCTTTGATATAGTAGGATATTTCCTTTGGCCCTATTGTCTTCAAAGGGATCCGAAATATCTGTTCTCAGATTCCACAGAAATAAGGCTAGCAAAGAGATCCACGAACTACAGATGTAACTCTGTGAGATGAATTAAGAGAACACTAAGCAGTTTCTCAAAAAGCTTCTTTCCAGATTTCATCTGAGGATATTTCCTTTTTCAGCATAGCCCTCTGTGGGTTTCCAAATATCACTTTGCCAATTCCACAAGAACTGTCTTAGCGAAAGTCTCCTGAAGGGGAAAGCTGTAACTCTATGAGATAATTTCACGGAACACAAAGAAATTTCTCAGAAAGCTTCTTTCTCTTTGTTATCGGAGGATATTTCCTTTGGCCCTATAGCCTTCAAAGGGAAAAGAAATATCTGTTCTCAGATTCCACAGAAATAAGGCTAGCAAAGAGATCCACGAAATACAGATGTAACTCTGTGAGATGAATTAACAGAACACTAGGCAGTTTCTCAGAAAGCTTCTTTCTAGATTTCATCTGAGGATATTTCCTTTCTCACCATAGGCCTCTATGGGCTTCCAAAAATCACTTTGCCAATTCCACAAGAACTGTCTTAGCGAAAGACTTCTTGAGGGGAAAGCTGTAACTCTGTGAGATGATTTCACAGAACACAAAGAAGTTTTTCAGAAACCTTCTTTCTCTTTGTTATCGGAGATTATTTAATTTGTCCCTATAGTCTTCAAAGGGATCCAAAATGTCTGTTCTCAGATTCCACAGAAATAAGGCTAGCAAAGATATCCACGAAATACAGATATAACTCTGTGAGATGAACTAACAGAACACTAAGCAGATTCTCAGAAAGCTTCTTTCCAGATTTCATCTGAGGATATTTCCTTTTTCACCATAGCCCTCTATGGGCTTCCAAATATCACTTTGCCAATTCCACAAGAACTATCTTAGCGAAAGGCTTCTTGAGGGGAAAGCTGTAACTCTGTGAGATGATTTCACAGAACACAAAGAAGTTTCTCAGAAAGCTTCTTTCTCTTTGTTATCGGAGGATATTTCCGTTGGCCCTATAGTCTTCAAAGGGATCCGAAATATCTGTTCTCAGATTCCACAGAAATAAGGCTAGCAAAGAGATCCACGAACTACAGATGTAACTGTGAGATGAATTAACAGAACACTAAGCAGTTTCTCAGAAAGCTTCTTTCCAGATTTCATCTGAGGATATTTCCTTTTTCACCATAGCCCTCTATGCGCTTCAAAATATCACTTTGCCAATTCCACAAGAACTGTCTTAACGAACGGCTTCTTGACTGGAAGGCTGTAACTCCGTGAGATGATTTCACAGAACACAAAGAAGTTTCTCAGAAAGCTTCTTTCTCTTTGTTATTGGAGATTATTTAATTCGGCCCTATAGTCTTCAAAGGGATCCGAAATATCTGTTCTCAGATTCCACAAAAATAAGGCTAGCAAAGACCTCCATGAAATACAGATGTAACTCTGTGAGATGAATTAACAGAACACTAAGCAGTTTCTCAGAAAGCTTCTTTCCAGATTTCATCTGAGGATATTTCCTTTTCCACCATAGCCCTCAATGGGCTTCCAAATATCACTTTGCCAATTCCACAAGAACTGTCTTAGCGAACGGCTTCTTGAAGGGAAAGCTGTAACTCTCAAAGATGATTTCACAGAACACAAAGAAGTTTCTCAGAAAGCTTCTTTCTCTTTGATATAGTAGGATATTTCCTTTGGCCCTATTGTCTTCAAAGGGATCCGAAATATCTGTTCTCAGATTCCACAGAAATAAGGTTAGCAAAGAGATCCACGAAATACAGATGTAACTCTGTGAGATGAATTAAGAGAACACTAAGCAGTTTCTCAGAAAGCTTCTTTCCAGATTTCATCTGAGTATATTTCCTTTTTCGCATAGCCCTCTTTGGGCTTCCAAATATCACTTTGCCAATTCCACAAGAGCTATCTTAGCGAAAGGCTTCTTGAGGGGAAAGCTGTAACTCTGTGAGATGATTTCGAATAACACAGAGAAGTTTCTCAGAAAGCTTCATTCTATTTGTTACAGAGGATATTTCCTTTGGCCCTATAGTCTTCTAAGAGATCTGAAATATCTGTTCTCAGTTTCCACAGAAATAAGGCTAGAAAAGAGATCTACGAAATACAGTTGTAACTATGTGAGATGAATTAACAGAACACTAAGATGTTTCTCAGAAAGCTTCTTTCCAGATTTCATCTGAGGATATTTCCTTTTTCACCATAGCCCTCTATGGGCTTCCAAATATCACTTTGCCAATTCCACAAGAACTGTCTTAGCGAAAGGCTTCTTGAGGGGAAAGCTGTTACTCTGTGAGATGATTTCACAGAACACAAAGAAGTTTCTCAGAAAGCTTCTTTCTCTTTGTTATCGGAGGATATTTCCTTTGGCACTATAGTCTTCTAAGGGATCCGAAATATCTGTTCTCAGATTCCACAGGAATAAGGCTAGCAAAGAGATCCACGAAATACAGATGTAACTCTGTGAGATGAATTAACAGAACACTAAGCAGTTTCTCAGAAAGCTTCTTTCCAGATTTCATCTGAGTATATTTCCTTTTTCACCATAGCCCTCTATGCGCTTCCAAATATCACATTGCCAATTCCACAAGAACTATCTTAGCGAAAGGCTTCTTGAGGGGAAAGCTTTAACTCTCTGAGATGATTTGAAAGAACACAGAGAAGTTTCTCAGAAACCTTCTTTCTATTTGTTACAGAGGATAATTCCTTTGGCCCTATAGTCTTCTAATAGATCTGAAATATCTGTTCTCAGTTTCCACAGAAATAAGGCTAGCAAAGAGATCTACGAAATACAGTTGTAACTATGTGAGATGAATTAACAGAACACTAAGCAGTTTCTCAGAAAGTTTCTTTCCAGATTTCATTGGAGGATATTTCCTTTTTCAGCATAGCCCTCTATGAGCTTCCATGTATCACTTTGCCAATTCAACAAGAACTGTCGTAGCGAAAGGCTTCTTGAGGGGAAGGCTGCTACTCTGTGAGATGATTTCAGAGAACACAAAGAAGTTTCTCAGAAAGCTTCATTCTCTTTGTTATCGGAGGATATTTCCTTTGGCCCTATAGTCTTCTAAGCTATCCGAAATCTCTGTTCTCAAATTCCACAGAAATAAGGCTAGCAAAGAGAACGACGAAATACAGATGTAACTCTGTGAGATGAATTAACAGAACACTAAGCAGTTTCTCAGAAAGCTTCCTTCCAGATTTCATCTGAGTATACTTCCTTTTTCACCATAGCCCTCTTTGGGCTTCCAAGTATCACTTTGCCAACTCCACAAGATCTGTCTTAGCGAAAGTCTTCTTGAGGGGAAAGCTCTAACTCTGTGAGATGATTTCAAAGAACACAGAGAAGTTTCTCAGAAAGCTTCTTTCTATTTGCTACAGAGGATATTTCCTTTGGCCCTATAGTCTTCTAAGAGATCTGAAATATCTGTTCTCAGTTTCCACAGAAATAAGGCTATCAAAGAGATCTACGAAATACAGTTGTAACTATGTGAGATGAATTAACAGAACACTAAGATGTTTCTCAGAAAGCTTCTTTCCAGATTTCATGTGAGGATATTTCCTTTTTCACCATAGCCCTCTATGGGCTTTCAAATATCACTTTGCCAATTCCACAACAACTGTCTTAGCGAAAGGCTTCTTGAGTGGAAAGCTGTAACTCTGTGAGATGATTTCACAGAACACAAAGAAGTTTCTCGGAAAGCTTTTTCTCTTTGTATCGGAGGATATTTCCTTTGGCCCTATAGTCTTCAAAGGGATCCGAAATATATGTTCACAGATTCCACGGAAATAAGGCTAGCAAAGAGATCCACGAAATACAGATGTAACTCTGTGAGATGAATTAACAGAACACTAAGCAGTTTCTCAGAAAGTTTCTTTCCAGATTTCATCTGAGGATATGTCCTTTTTCACCATAGCCCTCTTTGGGCTTCCAAATATCACTTTGCCAATTCCACAAGAACTATCTTAGGGAAGGGCTTCTTGAGGGGAAAGTTGTAACTCTGTGCGATGATTTCACAGAACACAAAGAAGTTTCTCAGAAAGCTTCTTTCTCTTTGTTATCGGAGGATATTTCTTTGGCCCTATAGTCTTCAAAGGGATCCGAAATATCTGTTCTCAGATTCCACTTAAATAAGGCTAGAAAAGAGATCCAAGAAATACACATGTAACTCTGTGAGATGAATTAACAGAACACTAAGTAGTTTCTCAGAAAGCTTCATTCCAGATTACATCTGAGGATATTTCCTTTCTCACCATAGCCCTCTATGGGCTTCCAAATATCACTTTGCCAATTCCACAAGAACTGTCTTAGCGAAAGGCTTCTTGAGGGGAAAGCTGTAACTCTGTGAGATGATTTCACAGAACACAAAGAAGTTTCTCAGAAAGCTTCTTTCTCTTTGTATCGGAGGATATTTCCTTTGGCCCTATAGTATTCAAAGGGATCGGAAATATCTGTTCTCAGATTCCACGGAAATAAGGCTAGCAAAGAGATCCACGAAATACAGATGTAACTCCGTGAGATGAATTATCAGAACACTAAGCAGTTTCTCAGAAAGCTTCTTTCTAGATTTCATCTGAGGATATTTCCTTTCTCACCATAGCCCTCTAGGGGCTTCCAAATATCACTTTGCCAATTCCACAAGAACTGTCTTAGCGACAGGCTTCTTAAGGGGAAAGCTGTAATTCTGTGAGATGATTTCACAGAACACAAAGAAGTTTCTCAGAAAGCTTCTTTCTCTTTGTTATCGGAGGATATTTCCTTTGGCACTATAGTCTTCTAAGGGATCCGAAATATCTGTTCTCAGATTCCACAGAAATAAGACTAGCAAAGAGATCCCAGAAATACAGATGTAACTCTGTGAGATGAATTAACAGAACACGAAGCAGTTTCTCAGAAAGCTTCTCTCCAGATTTCATCTCAGGATATTTCCTTTTTCCCCATAGCCCTCTATGCGCTTCCAAATATCACTTTGCCAATTCCACAAGAACTGTCTTAGCAAAAGGATTCTTGAGGGGAAAGCTGTAACTCTTTGAGATGATTTCACAGAACACAAAGAAGTTTCTCACAAAGCTTCTTTCTCTTTGTTAGCGGAGGATATTTCCTTAGGCCCTATACTCTTCAAAGGTATCCGAAATATCTGTTCTCAGATTCCACAGAAATAAGGCTATCAAAGAGATCCACGAAAGACAGATGTAACGCTGTGAGATGAATTAACAGAACACTAAGCAGTTTCTCAGAAAGCTTCTTTCCAGATTTCATCTGAGGATATTTCCTTTTTCACCATAGCCCTCTATGGGCTTCCAAATATCACTATGCCAATTCCACAAGAACTGTTTTAGCGAAAGGCTTCTTGAGGGGAAAGCTGTAACTCGGTGAGATGATTTCACAGAACACAAAGAATTTTCTCAGAAATCTTCTTTCTCTTTGTTATCGGAGGACATTTCCTTAGGCCCTGCAGTCTTCTAAGGGATCCGAAATATCTGTTCTCAGATTCCACAGAAATAAGGCTGGCAAAGAGATCCAGGAAATACAGATGTAACTCTGTGAGATGAATTAACAGAACACTAAGCAGTTTCTCAGAAAGCTTCTTTCTAGATTTCATCTGAGGATATTTCCTTTCTCACCATAGCCCTCTATGGGCTTCCAAATATCACTTTGCCAATTCCACAAGAACTGTCTTAGCGAAAGTCTTCTTGAGGGGAAAGCTGTAACTCTGTGAGATGATTTCACAGAACACAAAGAAGTTTCTCAGAAATCTTCTTTCTCTTTGTTATAGGAGGATATTTCCTTTGGCCCTACAGTCTTCTAAGGGAACCGAAATATCTGTTCTCAGATTCCACAGAAATAAGGCTAGCAAAGAGATCCACGAAATACAGATATAACTCTGTGAGATGAATTAACAGAACACTAAGAAGTTTCTCAGAATGCTTCTTTCCAGATTTCATCTGAGGATATTTCCTTTTTCACCATAGCCCTCTACGGGCTTCCAAATATCACTTTGCCAATTCCAAAAGAACTGTCTTAGCGAAAGGCTTCTTGAGGGGAAAGCTGTAACTCTGTGAGATGATTTCACAGAACAGAAAGAAGTTTTTCAGAAAGCTTCTTTCTCTTTGTTATCGGAGGATATTTCCTTTGGCCCTAGAGTCTTCTAAGGGATCCGAAATATCTGTTCTCAGATTCCACAGAAATAAGACTATCAAAGAGATGCACGAAATACAGATGTAACTCTGTGAGATGAATTTACGGAACACTAAGCAGTTTCTCAGAAAGCTTCTTTCCAGATTTCATCGGAGGATATTTCCTTTTTCACCATAGCCCTCTATGGGCTTCCAAATATCACTTTGCCAATTCCACAAGAACTGTCTAACGAACGGCTTCTGGAGGGGAAAGCTGTAACTCGGTGAGATGATTTCACAGAACACAAAGAATTTTCTCAGAAATCTTCTTTCTCTTTGTTATCGGAGGACATTTCCTTAGGCCCTGCAGTCTTCTAAGGGATCCGAAATATCTGTTCTCCGATTCCACAGAAATAAGGCTGGCAAAGAGATCCAGGAAATACAGAAGTAACTCTGTGAGATGAATTAACAGAACACTAAGCAGTTTCTCAGAAAGCTTCTTTCTAGATTTCATCTGAGGATATTTCCTTTCTCACCATAGCCCTCTATGGGCTTCCAAATATCACTTTGCCAATTCCACAAGAACTGTCTTAGCGAAAGTCTTCTTGAGGGGAAAGCTGTAACTCTGTGAGATGATTTCACAGAACACAAAGAAGTTTCTCAGAAATCTTCTTTCTCTTTGTTATAGGAGGATATTTCCTTTGGCCCTACAGTCTTCTAAGGGAACCGAAATATCTGTTCTCAGATTCCACAGAAATAAGGCTAGCAAAGAGATCCACGAAATACAGATGTAACTCTGTGAGATGAATTTACGGAACACTAAGCAGTTTCTCAGAAAGCTTCTTTCCAGATTTCATCGGAGGATATTTCCTTTTTCACCATAGCCCTCTATGGGCTTCCAAATATCACTTTGCCAATTCCACAAGAACTGTCTAACGAACGGCTTCTGGAGGGGAAAGCTGTAACTCTGTGAGATGATTTCACAGAACACAAAGAAATTTCTCAGAAAGCTTCTTTCTCTTTGTTATCGGAGGATATTTCCTTTGGCCCTAATGTCTTCTAAGGGATCCGAAATATCTGTTCTCAGATTCCACAGAAATAAAGCTAGCAAAGAGATCCACGACATACAGATGTAACTCTGTGAGATGAATTAACAGAACATTAAGCAGTTTCTCATTAAGCTTCTTTCCAGATTCATCGGAGGATTTTTTTCTTTTTCAGCATTGCCCTCTATTGTCTTCCAAATATCACTTTGCCAATTCCACAAGAAATGTCTTAGCGAAAGGCTTTTAGAAGGGGAAAGCTGAAACTCTGTGAGATGATTTCACAAAACACAAAGAAGTTTCTCAGAAAGCTTCTTTCTCTTTGTTATCGGAGGATATTTCCTTTCGCCCTATAGTCTTCAAAGGGATCCGAAATATCTGTTCTCAGATTCCACAGAAATAAGGATACCAAAGAGATCCACGAAATACAGATGTAACTCTGTGAGATGAATCAACAGAACACTAGCAGTTTCTCTGAAAGCTTTTTTCCAGATTTCATCTGAGGATATTTCCTTTTTCATCATAGCCCTCTATGCGCTTCCAAATATCACTTTGCCAATTACACAAGAACTGTCTAACGAAAGGCTTCTTGAGGGGAAGGCTGTAACTCTGTGAAATGATTTCACAGAACACAAAGAAGTTTCTCAGAAAGCTTCTTTCTCTTTGTTATCGGAGGATATTTACTTTGACCCTATAGTCTTCTAAGGGATCCGAAATACCTGCTCTCAGATTCCACAGAAATAAGGCTAGCAAAAAGAGCCACGAAATACAGATGTAACTCTGTGAAATGAACTACCAGAACACTAAGCAGTTTCTCAGAAAGCTTCTTTCCAGATTTCATCTGAGGATATTTCCTTTTTCACCATAGCCCTCTATGCGCTTCCACATATCACTTTGCCAATTCCACAAGAACTGTCTTAGCGAAAGGCTTCTTGACGGGAAGGCTGTAACTCTCAAAGATGATTTCACAGAACACAAAGAAATTTCTCAGAAAGCTTCTTTCTCTTTGATATAGTAGGATATTTCCTTTGGCCCTATTGTCTTCAAAGGGATCCGAAATATCTGTTCTCAGATTCCACAGAAATAAGGCTAGCAAAGAGATCCACGAACTACAGATGTAACTCTGTGAGATGAATTAAGAGAACACTAAGCAGTTTCTCAAAAAGCTTCTTTCCAGATTTCATCTGAGGATATTTCCTTTTTCAGCATAGCCCTCTGTGGGTTTCCAAATATCACTTTGCCAATTCCACAAGAACTGTCTTAGCGAAAGTCTCCTGAAGGGGAAAGCTGTAACTCTATGAGATAATTTCACGGAACACAAAGAAATTTCTCAGAAAGCTTCTTTCTCTTTGTTATCGGAGGATATTTCCTTTGGCCCTATAGCCTTCAAAGGGAAAAGAAATATCTGTTCTCAGATTCCACAGAAATAAGGCTAGCAAAGAGATCCACGAAATACAGATGTAACTCTGTGAGATGAATTAACAGAACACTAGGCAGTTTCTCAGAAAGCTTCTTTCTAGATTTCATCTGAGGATATTTCCTTTCTCACCATAGGCCTCTATGGGCTTCCAAAAATCACTTTGCCAATTCCACAAGAACTGTCTTAGCGAAAGACTTCTTGAGGGGAAAGCTGTAACTCTGTGAGATGATTTCACAGAACACAAAGAAGTTTTTCAGAAACCTTCTTTCTCTTTGTTATCGGAGATTATTTAATTTGTCCCTATAGTCTTCAAAGGGATCCAAAATGTCTGTTCTCAGATTCCACAGAAATAAGGCTAGCAAAGATATCCACGAAATACAGATATAACTCTGTGAGATGAACTAACAGAACACTAAGCAGATTCTCAGAAAGCTTCTTTCCAGATTTCATCTGAGGATATTTCCTTTTTCACCATAGCCCTCTATGGGCTTCCAAATATCACTTTGCCAATTCCACAAGAACTATCTTAGCGAAAGGCTTCTTGAGGGGAAAGCTGTAACTCTGTGAGATGATTTCACAGAACACAAAGAAGTTTCTCAGAAAGCTTCTTTCTCTTTGTTATCGGAGGATATTTCCGTTGGCCCTATAGTCTTCAAAGGGATCCGAAATATCTGTTCTCAGATTCCACAGAAATAAGGCTAGCAAAGAGATCCACGAACTACAGATGTAACTGTGAGATGAATTAACAGAACACTAAGCAGTTTCTCAGAAAGCTTCTTTCCAGATTTCATCTGAGGATATTTCCTTTTTCACCATAGCCCTCTATGCGCTTCAAAATATCACTTTGCCAATTCCACAAGAACTGTCTTAACGAACGGCTTCTTGACTGGAAGGCTGTAACTCCGTGAGATGATTTCACAGAACACAAAGAAGTTTCTCAGAAAGCTTCTTTCTCTTTGTTATTGGAGATTATTTAATTCGGCCCTATAGTCTTCAAAGGGATCCGAAATATCTGTTCTCAGATTCCACAAAAATAAGGCTAGCAAAGACCTCCATGAAATACAGATGTAACTCTGTGAGATGAATTAACAGAACACTAAGCAGTTTCTCAGAAAGCTTCTTTCCAGATTTCATCTGAGGATATTTCCTTTTCCACCATAGCCCTCAATGGGCTTCCAAATATCACTTTGCCAATTCCACAAGAACTGTCTTAGCGAACGGCTTCTTGAAGGGAAAGCTGTAACTCTCAAAGATGATTTCACAGAACACAAAGAAGTTTCTCAGAAAGCTTCTTTCTCTTTGATATAGTAGGATATTTCCTTTGGCCCTATTGTCTTCAAAGGGATCCGAAATATCTGTTCTCAGATTCCACAGAAATAAGGTTAGCAAATAGATCCACGAAATACAGATGTAACTCTGTGAGATGAATTAAGAGAACACTAAGCAGTTTCTCAGAAAGCTTCTTTCCAGATTTCATCTGAGGATATTTCCTTTTTCAGCATAGCCATCTGTGGGCTTCCAAATATCACTTTGCCAATTCCACAAGAACTGTCTTTGCGAAACTCTCCTGAAGGGGAAAGCTGTAACACTATGAGATGATTTCACAGAACACAAAGAAGTTTCTCAGAAAGCTTCTTTCTCTTTGTTATCGGAGGATATTTCCTTTGGCCCTATAGTCTTCAAAGGGATCCGAAATATCTGTTCTCAGATTCCAGAGAAATAAGGCTAGCAAAGAGATCCACGAAATACAGATGTAACTCTGTGAGATGAATTAACAGAACACTAAGCAGTTTCTCAGAAAGCTTCTTTCTAGATTTCATCTGAGGATATTTCCTTTCTCACCATAGGCCTCTATGGGCTTCCAAATATCACTTTGCCAATTCCACAAGAACTCTCTTAGCGAAAGGCTCCTTGAGGGGAAAGCTGTAACTCTGTGATATGATTTCACAGAACACAAAGAAGTTTCTCAGAAAGCTTCTTTCTCTTTGTTATCGGAGACTATTTAATTTGTCCCTATAGTCTTCAAAGGGATCCAAAATGTCTGTTCTCAGATTCCACAGAAATAAGGCTAGCAAAGATATTCACGAAATACAGATATAACTCTGTGAGATGAACTAACAGAACACTAAGCAGATTCTCAGAAAGCTTCTTTCCAGATTTCATCTGAGGATATTTCCTTTTTCACCATAGCCCTCTATGGGCTTCCAAATATCACTTTGCCAATTCCACAAGAACTATCTTAGCGAAAGGCTTTTGAGGGGAAAGCTGTAACTCTGTGAGATGATTTCACAGAACACAAAGAAGTTTCTCAGAAAGCTTCTTTCTCTTTGTTATTGGAAGTTATTTCCTTTGGCCCAATTGTCTTCTAAGGGATCCGAAATATCTGTTCTCAGATTCCACAGAAATAAGGCTAGCAAAGAGATCCACGACATACAGATGTAACTCTGTAGGATGAATTAACAGAACATTAAGCAGTTTCTCAGAAACCTTCTTTCTAGATTTTATCTGAGGATATTTCCTTTCTCACCATAGCCCTCTATGGGCTTCCAAATATCACTTTGCCAATTCCACAAGAACTGTCTTAAAGAAAGGCTTCTTGAGGGGAAAGCTGTTACTCTATGAGATGATTTCACAGAACACCAAGAAGTTTCTCATAAAGCTTCTTACTCTTTGTTATCGGAGGATATTTCCTTTGGCCCTATAGTCTTCAAAGGGATCCGAAATATCTGTTCTCAGATTCCACGGAAATAAGGCTACCAAAGAGATCCAAGAAATACAGATGTAACTCTGTGAGATGAATTAACAGAACACTAAGCAGTTTCTCAGAAAGCTTCTTTCCAGATTTCATCTGAGGATATTTCCTTTTTCACCATAGCCCTCTATGCGCTTCCAAATATCACTTTGCAAATTCCACAAGAACTGTCTTAGCGAAAGGCTTCTTGAGGGAAAGGCTGTAACTCTGTGAGATGATTTCACAGAACACAAAGAAGTTTCTAAGAAAGCTTCTTTCTCTTTGTATCGGAGGATATTTCCTTTGGCCCTATAGTCTTCAAAGGGATCCGAAATATCTGTTCTCAGATTCCACAGAAACAACTAGCAAAGAGATCCACGAAATACAGATGTAACTCTGTGAGATGAATTAACAGAACACTAAGCAGTTTCTCAGAAAGCTTCTTTCCACATTTCATCTGTGGATATTTCCTTTTTCACCATAGCCCTCAAGGGGGTCCAAATATCACTTTTCGAATTCCACAAGAACTATCTTACCGAAAGGCTTCTTGAGGGGAAAGCTGTAACTCTGTGATATGATTTCACAGAACACAAAGAAGTTTCTCAGAATGCTTCTCTCTCTTTGTTATCGGAGGATATTTCCTTTGGCCCTATACTCTTCAAAGGGATCCGAAATATCTGTTCTCAGATTCCTCAGAAATAAGGCTAGCAAAGAGATCCATGAACTACAGATGTAACTCTGTGAGATGAATTAACAGAACACTAAGCAGTTTCTCAGAAAGCTTCTTTCCAGATTTCATCTGAGGATATTTCCTTTTTCACCATAGCCCTTTATGCGCTTCAAAATATCACTTTGCCAATTCCACAAGAACTGTCTTAGCGAACGGCTTCTTGACAGGAAGGCTGTAACTCCGTGAGATGATTTCACAGAACACAAAGAAGTTTCTCAGAAAGTTTCTTTCTCTTTGTTATTGGAGATTATTTAATTTGGCCCTATAGTCTTCAAAGGGATCCGAAATATCTGTTCTCAGATTCCACAAAAATAAGGCTAGCAAAGACATCCACGAAATACAGATGTAACTCTGTGAGATGAATTAACAGAACACTAAGCAGTTTCTCAGAAAGCTTCTTTCCATATTTCATCTGAGGATATTTCCTTTTCCACCATAGCCCTCAAGGGGCTTCCAAATATCACTTTGCCAATTCCAAAAGAACTGTCTTAGCGAACGGATTCTTGAAGGGAAAGCTGTAACTCTCAAAGATGATTTCACAGAACACAAAGAAGTTTCTCAGAAAGCTTCTTTCTCTTTGTTATCGGAGGATATTTCCTTTGGCCCTATAGTCTTCAAAGGGATCCGAAATATCTGTTCTCAGATTCCACAGAAATAAGGCTAGCAAAGAGATCCACGAAATACAGATGTAACTCTGTGAGATGAATTAACAGAACACTAAGTAGTTTCTCAGAAAGCTTCTTTACAGATTTCTTCTCAGGATATTTCCCTTTTCACCATAGCCCTCTATGGGCTTCCAAATACCACTTTGCCAATTCCACAAGAACTGTCGTAGCGAAAGGCTTCTTGAGGGGAAAGCTGTTACTCTGTGAGACGATTTCACAGAACACCAAGAAGTTTCTCATAAAGCTTCTTACAATTTGTTATCAGAGGATATATCCTTTGGCCCTTAGTCTTCTAAGGGATCCGAAATATCTGTTCTCAGATTCCACAGAAATAAGACTAGCAAAGAGATCCAAGAAATACAGATGTAACTCTGTGAGATGAATTAACAGAACACTAAGCAGTTTCTCAGAAAGCTTCTTTCTAGATTTCATCGGGGGATATTTCCTTTCTCACCATAGCCCTCTATGGGCTTCCAACTATCACTTTGCCAATTCCACAAGAACTGTCTTAGCGAAAGACTTCTTGAGGGGAAAGCTGTAACTCTGTGAGATGATTTCACAGAACACAAAGAAGTTTTCCAGAAAGCTTCTTTCTCTTTGTTATCGGAGGATATGTCCTTTGGCCCTATAGTCTTCTAAGGGATCCGAAATATCTGTTCTCAGATTCCACAGAAATAAGAGTAGCAAAGAGATACACGAAATACAGATGTAACTCTGTGAGATGAATTTACGGAACACTAAGCAGTTTCTCAGAAAGCTTCTTTCCAGATTTCATCTGAGGATATTTAATTTTTCACCCTAGCCCTCTATGGACGTCCAAATATCACTTTGCCAATTCCACAAGAACTGTCTCAGCGAAAGGCTTCTTGAGGGGAAAGCTGTAACTCTGTGAGATGATTTTACAGAACACAAAGAAGTTTCTCAGAAAGCTTCTTTCTCTTTGTTATCGGAGATTATTTAATTTGTCCCTATAGTCTTCAAAGGGATCCAAAATGTCTGTTCTCAGATTCCACAGAAATAAGGCTAGCAAACAGATCCACGAAATACATATGTAACTCTGTGAGATGAATTAACAGAACACTAAGCAGTTTCTCAGAAAGCTTCTTTCCAGATTTCATCTGAGGATATTTCCTTTTTCACCATAGCCCTCTATGGGCTTCCAAATATCACTTTGCCAATTCCACAAGAACTGTCTTAGCGAAAGGTTTCTTGAGGGGAAAGCTGTAACTCTGTGAGATGATTTCACAGAACACAAAGAAGTTTCTCAGAAAGCTTCTTTCTCTTTGTTATCGGAAGATATTTCCTTTGGCCCTATAGTCTTCTAAGGGATCCCAAATATCTCTTCTCAGATTCCACAGAAATACGGCTACCAAGGAGATCCACGAAATACAGATGTAACTCTGTGAGATGAATTAACAGAACACTAAGCAGTTTCTCAGAAAGCTTCTTTCCAGATTTCATCTGAGGATATTTCTTTTTTCACCATAGCCCACTATGGGCTTCCAAATATCACTTTACCAATTTCACAAGATCTGTCTTAGTGAAAGGCTTCTTGAGGGGAAAGCTGTAACACTGTGACATGATTTCACAGTAGACAAAGAAGTTTCTCAGAAAGCTTCTTTCTCTTTGTTATCGGAGGATATTTCCTTTGGCCCTATAGTCTTCAAAGGGATTGGAAATATCTGTTCTCAGATTCCACAGAAATTAGGCTAGCAAAGAGATCCACGAAATACATATGTACTCTGTGAGATGAATTAACACAACACTAAAAGTTTTCAGAAAACTTCTTTCCAGATTTCATCTGAGGATATTTCCTTTTTCACCATAGCCCTCTATGGGCTTCCAAATATCACTTTGCCAATTCCACAAGAACTGTCTAACGAAAGGCTTCTTGAGGGGAAAGCTGTAACTCTGTGAGATGATTTCACAGAACACAAAGAAGTTTCTCAGAAAGCTTCTTTCTCTTTGTTATCGGAGGTTATTTCCTTTGGCCCAATTGTCTTCTAAGGGATCCGAAATATCTGTTCTCAGATTCCACAGAAATAAGGCTAACAAAGAGATCCACGACATATGGATGTAACTCTGTAGGATGAATTAACAGAACGTTAAGCAGTTTCTCAGAAACCTTCTTTCTAGATTTTATCTGAGGATATTTCCTTTCTCACCATAGCCCTCTATGGGCTTCCAAATATCACTTTGCCAATTCCACAAGAACTGTCTTAGCGAAAGACTTCTTGAGAGGAAAGCTGTTACTCTGTGAGATGATTTCACAGAACACCAAGAAGTTTCTCATAAAGCTTCTTACTCTTTGTTATCGGAGGATATTTCCTTTGGCCCTATAGTCTTCAAAGGGATCCGAAATATCTGTTCTCAGATTCCACAGAAATAAGGCTAGCAAAGAGATCCAAGAAATACAAATGTAACTCTGTGAGATGAATTAACAGAACACTAAGCAGTTTCTCAGAAAGCTTCCTTCCAGATTTCATCTGAGTATACTTCCTTTTTCACCATAGCCCTCTTTGGGCTTCCAAGTATCACTTTGCCAACTCCACAAGAGCTGTCTTAGCGAAAGTCTTCTTGAGGGGAAAGCTCTAACTCTGTGAGATGATTTCAAAGAACACAGAGAAGTTTCTCAGAAAGCTTCTTTCTCTTCGTTATCGGAGGATATTTCCTTTGGCCCTATAGTCTTCAAAGGGATTGGAAATATCTGTTCTCAGATTCCACAGAAATTAGGCTAGCAAAGAGATCCACGAAATACATATGTACTCTGTGAGATGAATTAACACAACACTAAAAGTTTCTCAGAAAGCTTCTTTCCAGATTTCTTCTGAGGATATTTCCTTTTTCACCATAGCCCTCTATGGGGTTCCAAATATCACTTAGCCAATTCCACTAGAACTGTCTAACGAAATGCTTCTTGAGGGGAAAGCTGTAACTCTCTGAGATGATTTCACAGAACACAAAGAAGTTTCTCAGAAAGCTTCTTTCTCGTTGTTATCGGAAGTTATTTCCTTTGGCCCAATTGTCTTCTAAGGGATCCGAAATATCTGTTCTCAGATTCCACAGAAATAAGGCTAGCAAAGAGATCCACGACATACAGATGTAACTCTGTAGGATGAATTAAGAGAACATTAAGCAGTTTCTCAGAAACCTTCTTTCTAGATTTTATCTGAGGATATTTCCTTTCTCACCATAGCCCTCTAAGGGCTTCCAAATATCACTTTGCCAATTCCACAAGAACTGTCTTAAAGAAAGGCTTCTTGAGGGGAAAGCTGTTACTCTGTGAGATGATTTCACAGAACACCAAGAAGTTTCTCATAAAGCTTCTTACTCTTTGTTATCGGAAGATATTTCCTTTGGCCCTATAGTCTTCAAAGGGATCCGAAATATCTGTTCTCAGATTCCACAGAAATAAGGCTAGCAAAGAGATCCAAGAAATACAGATGTAACTCTGTGAGATGAATTAACAGAACACTAAGCAGTTTCTCAGAAATCTTCTTTCCAGATTTCATCTGAGGATATTTCCTTTTTCACCATAGCCCTCTATGCGCTTCCAAATATCACTTTGCAAATTCCACAAGAACTGTCTTAGCGAAAGGCTTCTTGAGGGAAAGGCTGTAACTCTGTGAGATGATTTCACAGAACACAAAGAAGTTTCTAAGAAAGCTTCTTTCTCTTTGTATCGGAGGATATTTCCTTTGGCCCTATAGTCTTCAAAGGGATCAGAAATATCTGTTCTCAGATTCCACAGAAACAACTAGCAAAGAGATCCACGAAATACAGATGTAACTCTGTGAGATGAATTAACAGAACACTAAGCAGTTTCTCAGAAAGCTTCTTTCCACATTTCATCTGTGGATATTTCCTTTTTCACCATAGCCCTCAAGGGGGTCCAAATATCACTTTTCGAATTCCACAAGAACTATCTTAGCGAAGGCTTCTTGAGGGGAAAGCTGTAACTCTGTGATATGATTTCACAGAACACAAAGAAGTTTCTCAGAATGCTTCTCTCTCTTTGTTATCGGAGGATATTTCCTTTGGCCCTGTACTCTTCAAAGGGATCCGAAATATCTGTTCTCAGATTCCTCAGAAATAAGGCTAGCAAAGAGATCCATGAACTACAGATGTAACTATGTGAGATGAATTAACAGAACACTAAGCAGTTTCTCAGAAAGCTTCTTTCCAGATTTCATCTGAGGATATTTCCTTTTTCACCATAGCCCTTTATGCGCTTCAAAATATCACTTTGCCAATTCCACAAGAACTGTCTTAGCGAACGGCTTCTTGACAGGAAGGCTGTAACTCCGTGAGATGATTTCACAGAACAGAAAGAAGTTTCTCAGAAAGTTTCTTTCTCTTTGTTATTGGAGATTATTTAATTTGGCCCTATAGTCTTCAAAGGGATCCGAAATATCTGTTCTCAGATTCCACAAAAATAAGGCTAGCAAAGACATCCACGAAATACAGATGTAACTCTGTGAGATGAATTAACAGAACACTAAGCAGTTTCTCAGAAAGCTTCTTTCCAGATTTCATCTGAGGATATTACCTTTTCCACCATAGCCCTCAAGGGGCTTCCAAATATCACTTTGCCAATTCCAAAAGAACTGTCTTAGCGAACGGATTCTTGAAGGGAAAGCTGTAACTCTCAAAGATGATTTCACAGAACACAAAGAAGTTTCTCAGAAAGCTTCTTTCTCTTTGTTATCGGAGGATATTTCCTTTGGCCCTATAGTCTTCAAAGGGATCCGAAATGTCTGTTCTCAGATTCCACAGAAATAAGGCTAGCAAAGAGATCCACGAAATACAGATGTAACTCTGTGAGATGAATTAACAGAACACTAAGTAGTTTCTCAGAAAGCTTCTTTACATATTTCTTCTCAGGATATTTCCCTTTTCACCATAGCCCTCTATGGGCTTCCAAATATCACTTTGCCAATTCCACAAGAACTGTCGTAGCGAAAGTCTTCTTGAGGGGAAAGCTGTAACTCTGTGAGACGATTTCACAGAACACCAAGAAGTTTCTCATAAAGCTTCTTACTCTTTGTTATCAGAGGATATATCCTTTGGCCCTTAGTCTTCTAAGGGATCCAAAATATCTGTTCTCAGATTCCACAGAAATAAGACTAGCAAAGAGATCCAAGAAATACAGATTTAACTCTGTGAGATGAATTAACAGAACACTAAGCAGTTTCTCAGAAAGCTTCTTTCTAGATTTCATCGGGGGATATTTCCTTTCTCACCATAGCCCTCTATGGGCTTCCAACTATCACTTTGCCAATTCCACAAGAACTGTCTTAGCGAAAGACTTCTTGAGGGGAAAGCTGTAACTCTGTGAGATGATTTCACAGAACACAAAGAAGTTTTCCAGAAAGCTTCTTTCTCTTTGTTATCGGAGGATATGTCCTTTGGCCCTATAGTCTTCTAAGGGATCCGAAATATCTGTTCTCAGATTCCACAGAAATAAGACTAGCAAAGAGATGCACGAAATACAGATGTAACTCTGTGAGATGAATTTACGGAACACTAAGCAGTTTCTCAGAAAGCTTCTTTCCAGATTTCATCTGAGCATATTTAATTTTTCACCCTAGCCCTCTATGGACGTCCAAATATCACTTTGCCAATTCCACAAGAACTGTCTTAGCGAAAGGCTTCTTGAGGGGAAAGCTGTAACTCTGTGAGATGATTTTACAGAACACAAAGAAGTTTCTCAGAAAGCTTCTTTCTCTTTGTTATCGGAGATTATTTAATTTGTCCCTATAGTCTTCAAAGGGATCCAAAATGTCTGTTCTCAGATTCCACAGAAATAAGGCTAGCAAACAGATCCACGAAATACATATGTAACTCTGTGAGATGAATTAACAGAACACTAAGCAGTTTCTCAGAAAGCTTCTTTCCAGATTTCATCTGAGGATATTTCCTTTTTCACCATAGCCCTCTATGGGCTTCCAAATATCACTTTGCCAATTCCACAAGAACTGTCTTAGCGAAAGGTTTCTTGAGGGGAAAGCTGTAACTCTGTGAGATGATTTCACAGAACACAAAGAAGTTTCTCAGAAAGCTTCTTTCTCTTTGTTATCGGATGATATTTCCTTTGGCCCTATAGTCTTCTAAGGAATCCCAAATATCTGTTCTCAGATTCCACAGAAATACGGCTACCAAGGAGATCCACGAAATACAGATGTAACTCTGTGAGATGAATTAACAGAACACTAAGCAGTTTCTCAGAAAGCTTCTTTCCAGATTTCATCTGAGGATATTTCTTTTTTCAACATAGCCCACTATGGGCTTCCAAATATCACTTTACCAATTTCACAAGAACTGTCTTAGTGAAAGGATTCTTGAGGGGAAAGCTGTAACACTGTGAGATGATTTCACAGAAGACAAAGAAGTTTCTCAGAAAGCTTCTTTCTCTTTGTTATCGGAGGATATTTCCTTTGGCCCTATAGTCTTCAAAGGGATTGGAAATATCTGTTCTCAGATTCCACAGAAATTAGGCTAGCAAAGAGATCCACGATATACATATGTACTCTGTGAGATGAATTAACACAACACTAAAAGTTTCTCAGAAAACTTCTTTCCAGATTTCATCTGAGGATATTTCCTTTTTCACCATAGCCCTCTATGGGCTTCCAAATATCACTTTGCCAATTCCACAAGAACAGTCTAACGAAAGGCTTCTTGAGGAGAAAGCTGTAACTCTGTGAGATGATTTCACAGAACACAAAGAAGTTTCTCAGAAAGATTCTTTCTCTTTGTTATCGGAGGTTATTTCCTTTGGCCCAATTGTCTTCTAAGGGATCCGAAATATCTGTTCTCAGATTCCACAGAAATAAGGCTAACAAAGAGATCCACGACATATGGATGTAACTCTGTAGGATGAATTAACAGAACATTAAGCAGTTTCTCAGAAACCTTCTTTCTAGATTTTATCTGAGGATATTTCCTTTCTCACCATAGCCCTCTATGGGCTTCCAAATATCACTTTGCCAATTCCACAAGAACTGTCTTAGCGAAAGACTTCTTGAGGGGAAAGCTGTTACTCTGTAAGATGATTTCACAGAACACCAAGAAGTTTCTCATAAAGCTTCTTATTCTTTGTTATCGGAGGATATTTCCTTTGGCCCTATATTCTTCAAAGGGATCCGAAATATCTGTTCTCAGATTGCACAGAAATAAGGCTAGCAAAGAGATCCAAGAAATACAGATGTAACTCTGTGAGATGAACTAACAGAACACTAAGCAGTTTCTCAGAAAACTTCTTTCCAGATTTCATCTGAGGATATTTCCTTTTTCACCATAGCCCTCTAGGGGCTTCCAAATATCACTTCACCAATTCCACAAGAACTGTCTTAGCGAAAGGCTTCTTGAGGGGAAAGCTGTAACTCTGTGAGTTGATTTCACAGAACACAAAGAAGTTTCTAAGAAAGCTTCTTTCTCTTTGTATCGGAGGATATTTCCTTTGGCCCTATAGTCTTCAAAGGGATCCGAAATATCTGTTCTCAGATTCCACAGAAATAAGACTAGCAAAGATATCCACGAAATACACATATAACTCTGTGAGATGAACTAAGAGAACACTAAGCAGATTCTCAGAAAGCTTCTTTCCAGTTTTCATCTGCGGATATTTCCTTTTTCTCCATACCCTCTGTGGGCTTCCAAATATCACTTTGCCAATTCCACAAGAACTGTCTTAGCGAAAGGATTCTTGAGGGGAAAGCTGTAACTCTGTGAGATGATTTCACAGAACACAAAGAAGTTACCAGAAAGCTTCTTTCTCTTTGTTATCAGAGGATATGTCCTTTGGCCCTTAGTCTTCAAAGGGATCCGAAATATCTGTTCTCAGATTCCACAGAAATAAGGCTAGCAAAGACATCCACGAAATACAGATGTAACTCTGTGAGATGAACTAACAGAACACTAAACAGTTTCTCAGAAAGCTTCTTTCCAGATTTCATCTGAGGATATTTCCTTTTTCACCATAGCCCTCTATGGGCTTCCAAATATCACTTTGCCAATTCCACAAGAACTGTCTAACGAAAGGCTTCTTGAGGGGAAAGCTGTAACTCTGTGAGATGATTTCACAGAACACAAAGAAGTTTCTCAGAAAGCTTCTTTCTCTTTGTTATCGGAGGGTATTTCCTTTGGCCCAATTGTCTTCTAAGGGATCCGAAATATCTGTTCTCAGATTCCACAGAAATAAGGCTAGCAAAGAGATCCACGACATACAGATGTAACTCTGTGAGATGAATTAACAGAACATTAAGCAGTTTCTCAGAAAACTTCTTTCTAGATTTCATCTGAGGATATTTTCTTTCTCACCATAGCCCTCTATGGGCTTCCAAATATCACTTTGCCAATTCCACAAGAACTGTCTTAAAGAAAGGCTTCTTGAGGGGAAAGCTGTAACTCTGTGAGATGTTTTCACAGAACACAAAGAAGTTTCTAAGAAAGCTTCTTTCTCTTTGTATCGGAGGATATTTCCTTTGGCCCTATAGTCTTCAAAGGGATCAGAAATATCTGTTCTCAGATTCCACAGAAATAAGAGTAGCAAAGAGATCCACGAAATACAGATGTAACTCTGTGAGATGAATTAACAGAACACTAAGCAGTTTCTCAGAAAGCTTCTTTCCAGATTTCATGTGTGGATATTTCCTTTTTCACCATAGCCCTCAAGGGGCTTCCAAATATCACTTTTCGAATTCCACAAGAACTATCTTAGCGAAAGACTTCTTGAGGGGAAAGCTGTAACTCTTTGATATGATTACACAGAACACAAATAAGTTTCTCAGAATGCTTCTTTCTCTTTGTCATCGGAGGATATTTTCTTTGGCCCTATAGTCTTCAAAGGGAACCGAAATATCTGTTCTCAGATTCCACAGAAATAAGGCTAGCAAAGAGATCCACGAACTACAGATGTAACTCTGTGAGATGAATTAACAGAACACTAAGCAGTTTCTCAGAAAGCTTCTTTCCAGATTTCATCTGAGGATATTTCCTTTTTCACCATAGCCCTCTAAGGGGTTCCAAATATCACTTTGCCAATTCCACAAGAACTGTCTTAGCGAAAGCCTCCTTAAGGGGAAAGCTGTAACTCTGTGAGATGATTTCATAGAACACAAAGAAGTTTCTCAGAAAGCTTCTTTCTCTTTGTTATCGGAGGATATTTCCTTTGGCCCTATAGTCTTCAAAGGGATCCGAAATATCTGTTCTCAGATTCCACAGAAATAAGGCTAGCAAAGAGATTCACGATATACAGATGTAACTCTGTGTGATGAATTAACAGAACACTAAGCAGTTTCTCAGAAAGCTTCTTTCCAGATTTCTTCTCAGGACATTTCCGTTTTCACCATAGGCCTTTATGGGCTTCCAAATATCACTTTTCCAATTCCACAAGAACTGTCGTAGCGAAAGGCTTCTTGAGGGGAAAGCTGTTACTCTGTGAGATGATTTCACAGAACACCAAGAAGTTTCTCATAAAGCTTCTTACTCTTTGTTATCGGAGGATATTTCCTTTGGCCCTATAGTCTTCAAAGGGATCCGAAATATCTGTTCTCAGATTCCACAGAATTAAGGCTAGCAAAGAGATCCAAGAAATACAGATGTAACTCTGTGAGATGAAATAACAGAACACTAAGATGTTTCTCAGAAAGCTTCTTTCCAGATTTCATCTGAGGATATTTCCTTTTTCACCATAGCCCTCTAGGGGCTTCCAAATATCACTTTGCCAATTCCACAAGAACTGTCTTAGCGAAAGTCTTCTTGACGGGAAAGCTGTAACTCTGTGAGATGATTTCACAGAACACAAAGAAGTTTCTAAGAAAGCTTCTTTCTCTTTGTATCGGAGGATATTTCCTTTGGCCCTATAGTCTTCAAAGGGATCAGAAATATCTGTTCTCAGATTCCACAGAAATAAGACTAGCAAAGAGATGCACGAAATACAGATGTAACTCTGTGAGACGAATTTACAGAACACTAAGCAGTTTCTCAGAAAGCTTCTTTCCAGATTTCATCTGAGGATATTTAATTTTTCACCCTAGCCCTCTATGGACGTCCAAATATCACTTTGCCAATTCCACAAGAACTGTCTTAGCGAAAGGCTTCTTGAGGGGAAAGCTGTAACTCTGTGAGATGATTTTACAGAACACCAAGAAGTTTCTCAGAAAGCTTCTTTCTCTTTGTTATCGGAGATTATTTAATTTGTCCCTATCGTCTTCAAAGGGATCCAAAATGTCTGTTCTCAGATTCCACAGAAATAAGGCTAGCAAACAGATCCACGAAATACATATGTAACTCTGTGAGATGAATTAACAGAACACTAAGCAGTTTCTCAGAAAGCTTCTTTCCAGATTTCATCTGAGGATATTTCCTTTTTCACCATAGCCCTCTATGGGCTTCCAAATATCACTTTGCCAATTCCACAAGAACTGTCTTAGCGAAAGGCTTCTTGAGGGGAAAGCTGTAACTCTGTGAGATGATTTCACAGAACACAAAGAAGTTTCTCAGAAAGCTTCTTTCTCTTTGTTATCGGAGGATATTTCCTTTGGCCCTATAGTCTTCTAAGGGATCCCAAATATCTGTTCTCAGATTCCACAGAAATAAGGCTACCAAGGAGATCCACGAAATACAGATGTAACTCTGTGAGATGAATTAACAGAACACTAAGCAGTTTCTCAGAAAGCTTCTTTCCAGATTTCATCTGAGGATATTTCTTTTTTCACGATAGCCCACTATGGGCTTCCAAATATCACTTTACCAATTTCACAAGAACTGTCTTAGTGAAATGCTTCTTGAGGGGAAAGCTGTAACACTGTGAGATGATTTCACAGAAGACAAAGAAGTTTCTCAGAAAGCTTCTTTCTCTTTGTTATCGGAGGATATTTCCTTTGGCCCTATAGACTTCAAAGGGATTGGAAATATCTGTTCTCAGATTCCACAGAAATTAGGCTAGCAAAGAGATCCACGAAATACATATGTACTCTGTGAGATGAATTAACACAACACTAAAAGTTTCTCAGAAAACTTCTTTCCAGATTTCATCTGAGGATATTTCCTTTTTCACCATAGCCCTCTATGGGCTTCCAAATATCACTTTGCCAATTCCACAAGAACAGTCTAACGAAAGGCTTCTTGAGGGGAAACTGTAACTCTGTGAGATGATTTCACAGAACACAAAGAAGTTTCTCAGAAAGCTTCTTTCTCTTTCTTATCGGAGGTTATTTCCTTTGGCCCAATTGTCTTCTAAGGGATCCGAAATATCTGTTCTCAGATTCCCCAGAAATAAGGCTAACAAAGAGATCCACGACATACAGATGTAACTCTGTAGGATGAATTAACAGAACATTAAGCAGTTTCTCAGAAACCTTCTTTCTAGATTTTATCTGAGGATATTTCCTTTCTCACCATAGCCCTCTATGGGCTTCCAAATATCACTTTGCCAATTCCACAAGAACTGTCTTAGCGAAAGACTTCTTGAGGGGAAAGCTGTTACTCTGTGAGATGATTTCACAGAACACCAAGAAGTTTCTCATAAAGCTTCTTACTCTTTGTTATCGGAGGATATTTCCTTTGGCCCTATAGTCTTCAAAGGGATCCGAAATATCTGTTCTCAGATTCCACAGAAATAAGGCTAGCAAAGAGATCCAAGAAATACAGATGTAACTCTGTGAGATGAACTAACAGAACACTAAGCAGTTTCTCAGAAAACTTCTTTCCAGATTTCATCTGAGGATATTTCCTTTTTCACCATAGCCCTCTAGGGGCTTCCAAATATCACTTTGCCAATTCCACAAGAAATATCCTAGCGAAAGGCTTCTTGAGGGGAAAGCTGTAAATCTGTGAGATGATTTCACAGAACACAAAGAAGTTTCTAAGAAAGCTTCTTTCTCTTTGTATCGGAGGATATTTCCTTTGGCCCTATAGTCTTCAAAGGGATCAGAAATATCTGTTCTCAGATTCCACAGAAATAAGACTAGCAAAGATATCCACGAAATACAGATGTAACTCTGTGAGATGAATTAACAGAACACTAAGCAGTTTCTCAGAAAGCTTCTTTCCAGATTTCATCTGTGGATATTTCCTTTTTCACCATAGCCCTCAAGGGGCTTCCAAATATCACTTTTCGAATTCCACAAGAACTATCTTAGCGAAAGGCTTCTTGAGGGGAAAGCTGTAACTCTGTGATATGATTTCACAGAACACAAAGAAGTTTCTCAGAAAGCTTCTTTCTCTTTGTTGTCGTAGATTATTTCCTTTGGCCCTATAGTCTTCAAAGGGATCCGAAATGTCTGTTCTCAGATTCCACAGAAATAAGGCTAGCAAAGATATCCACGAAATACAGATATAACTCTGTGAGATGAACTAAGAGAACACTAAGCAGATTCTCAGAAAGCTTCTTTCCAGTTTTCATCTGAGGATATTTCCTTTTTCACCATAGCCCTCTGTGGGCTTCCAAATATCACTTTGCCAATTCCACAAGAACTGTCTTAGCGAAAGGCTTCTTGAGGGGAAAGCTGTAACTCTGTGAGATGATTTCACCGAACACAAAGAAGTTATCAGAAAGCTTCTTTCTCTTTGTTATCAGAGGATATGTCCTTTGGCCCTTAGTCTTCTAAGGGATCCGAAATATCTGTTCTCAGATTCCACAGAAATAAGACTAGCAAAGAGATCCAAGAAATACAGATGTAACTCTGTGAGATGAATTAACAGAACACTAAGCAGTTTCTCAGAAAGCTTCTTTCTAGATTTCATCGGAAGATATTTCCTTTCTCACCATAGTCCTCTATGGGCTTCCAAATATCACTTTGCCAATTCCACAAGAACTGTCTTAGCGAAAGGCTTCTTGAGGGGAAAGCTGTAACTCTGTAAGATGATTTCACAGAACACAAAGAAGTTTTCCAGAAAGCTTCTTTCTCTTTGCTATCGGAGGATATGTCCTTTGGCCCTCTAGTCTTCTAAGGGATCCGAAATATCTGTTCTCAGATTCCACAGAAATAAGACTATCAAAGAGATGCACGAAATACAGATGTAACTCCGTGAGATGAATTTACGGAACACTAAGCATTTTCTTAGAAAGCTTCTTTCCAGATTTCATCTGAGGATATTTAATTTTTCACCATAGCCCACTGTGGGCTTTCAAATATCACTTTGGCAATTCCACAAGAACTGTCTAACGAAAGGCTTCTTGAGGGGAAAGCTGTAACTCTGTGAGATGATTTCACAGAACACAAAGAAGTTTCTCAGAAAGCTTCTTTCTCTTTGTTATCGGAGGGTATTTCCTTTGGCCCAATTGTCTTCTAAGGGATCCGAAATATCTGTTCTCAGATTCCACAGAAATAAGGCTAGCAAAGAGATCCACGACATACAGATATAACTCTGTGAGATGAATTAACAGAACATTAAGCAGTTTCTCAGAAAGCTTCTTTCTAGATTTCATCTGAGGATATTTCCTTTCTCACCATAGCCCTCTATGGGCTTCCAAATATCACTTTGCCAATTCCACAAGAACAGTCTTAAAGAAAGGCTTCTTGAGGGGAAAGCTGTTACTCTGTGAGATGATTTCACAGAACACAAAGAAGTTTCTCATAAAGCTTCTTACTCTTTGTTATCGGAGGATATTTCCTTTGGCCCTATAGTCTTCAAAGGGATCCGAAATATCTGTTCTCCGATTCCACAGAAATAAGGCTAGCAAAGAGATCCACGAAATACAGATGTAACTCTGTGAGATGAATTAACAGAACACTAAGCAGTTTCTCAGAAAGCTTCTTTCCAGATTTCATCTGAGGATATTTCATTTTTCACCATAGCCCTCTATGCGCTTCCAAATATCACTTTGCCAATTACACAAGAACTGTCTTAGCGAAAGGCTTCTTGAGGGGAAAGCTGTAACTCTGTGAGATGATTTCACAGAACACAAAGAAGTTTCTCAGAAAGCTTCTTTCTCTTTGTTATCGTAGATTATTTCCTTTGGCCCTATAGTCTTCAAAGGGATCCAAAATGTCTGTTCTCAGATTCCACAGAAATAAGGCTAGCAAAGATATCCAGGAAATACAGATATAACTCTGTGAGATGAACTAACAGAACACTAAGCAGATTCTCAGAAAGCTTCTTTCCAGATTTCATCTGAGGATATTTCCTTTTTCACCATAGCCCTCTATGGGCTTCCAAGTATCACTGTGCCAATTCCACAAGAACTGTGTTAGCGAAAAGCTAATTGAGAGGAAAGCTGTAACTCTGTGAGATGATTTCACAGAACACAAAGAAGTTTCTCAGAAAGCTTCTTTCTCTTTGTTATCAGAGGATATGTCCATTGGCCCTTAGTCTTCTAAGGGATCCGAAATATCTGTTCTCAGATTCCACAGAAATAAGACTAGCAAAGAGATCCAAGAAATAGAGATGTAACTCTGTGAGATGAATTTACGGAACACTAAGCAGTTTCTCAGAAAGCTTCTTTCCAGATTTCATCTGAGGATATTTCCTTTTTCACCATAGCCCTCTAAGGGGTTCCAAATATAACTTTGCCAATTCCACAAGAACTGTCTTAGCGAAAGCCTCCTTAAGGGGAAAGCTGTAACTCTGTGAGATGATTTCATAGAACACAAAGAAGTTTCTAAGAAAGCTTCTTTCTCTTTGTTATCGGAGGATATTTCCTTTGGCCCTATAGTCTTCAAAGGGATCCGAAATATCTGTTCTCAGATTCCACAGAAATAAGGCTAGCAAAGAGATTCACGAAATACAGATGTAACTCTGTGAGATGAATTAACAGAACACTAAGCAGTTTCTCAGAAAGCTTCTTTCCAGATTTCTTCTCAGGATATTTCCGTTTTCACCATAGCCCTTTATGGGCTTCCAAATATCACTTTGCCAATTCCACAAGAACTGTCGTAGCGAAAGGCTTCTTGAGGGGAAAGCTGTTACTCTGTGAGATGATTTCACAGAACACCAAGAAGTTTCTCATAAAGCTTCTTACGCTTTGTTATCGGAGGATATTTCCTTTGGCCCTATAGTCTTCAAAGGGATCCGAAATATCTGTTCTCAGATTCCACAGAATTAAGGCTAGCAAAGAGATCCAAGAAATACAGATGTAACTCTGTGAGATGAATTAACAGAACACTAAGCAGTTTCTCAGAAAGCTTCTTTCCAGATTTCATCTGAGGATATTTCCTTTTTCACCATGGCCCTCTAGGCGCTTCCAAATATCACTTTGCCAATTACAAAAGAACTGTCTTAGCGAAAGGCTTCTTGAGGGGAAGGCTGTAATTCTGTGAGATGATTTCACAGAACACAAAGAAGTTTCTAGAAAGCTTCTTTCTCTTTGTTATCGGAGGATATTTCCTTTGGCCCTATAATCTTCAAAGGGGTCCGAAATATCTGTTCTCAGATTCCACAGAAATAAGGCTAGCAAAGAGATCCACGAAATACAGATGTAACTCTGTGAGATGAAATAACAGAACACTAAGCAGTTTCTCAGAAAGCTTCTTTCCAGATTTCATCTGAGGATATTTCCTTTTTCACCATAGCCCTCTACGCGCTTCCAAATATCACTTTGCCAATTACACAAGAACTGTCTTAGCGAAAGGCTTCTTGAGGGGAAGGCTGTAACTCTGTGAGATGATTTCACAGAACACAAAGAAGTTTCTCAGAAAGCTTCTTTTTCTTTGTTATCGGAGGATATTTCCTTTGGCCCTGTAGTCTACCAAGGGATCCGAAATATCTGTTCTCAGATTCCACAGAAATAAGGCTAGCAAAGAGATCCGCGAAATACAGATGTAACTCTGTGAGATGAACTAACAGAACACTAAGCAGTTTCTCAGAAAGCTTGCTTCCAGATTTCATCCGAGGATATTTCCTTTTTCACCATAGCCCTCTAATCGCTTCCAAATATCACTTTGCCAATTTCACAAGAACTGTCTTAGCAAAAGGCTTCTTGAGGGGAAAGCTGTAACTCTGTGAGATGATTTCAAAGAACACAAGGAAGTTTCTCAGAAAGCTTCTTTCTATTTGTTATCAGAGGATATTTCCTTTGGCCCCATAATCTTCTAAGTGATCTGAAATATCTGTTCTCAGATTCCACAGAAATAAGGCTAGGAAAGAGATCCACGAAATACAGATGTAACTCTGTGAGATGAATTAACAGAACACTAAGCAGTTTCTCAGAAAGCTTCTTTCCAGATTTCATCTGAGGATATTTCCTTTTTCACCATAGCCCTCTAGGGGCTTCCAAATATCACTTTGCCAATTCCACAAGAACTCTCTTAGCGAAAGGCTTCTTGAGGGGAAAGCTGTAACTCTGTGAGATGATTTCACAGAACACAAAGAAGTTTCTAAGAAAGCTTCTTTCTCTTTGTATCGGAGGATATTTCCTTTGGCCCTATAGTCTTCAAAGGGATCAGAAATATCTGTTCTCAGATTCCACAGAAATAAGACTAGCAAAGAGATCCACGAAATACAGATGTAACTCTGTGAGATGAATTAACAGAACACTAAGCAGTTTCTCAGAAAGCTTCTTTCCAGATTTCATCTCTGGATATTTGCTTTTTCACCATAGCCCTCAAGGGGCTTCCAAATATCACTTTTCGAATTCCACAAGAACTATCTTAGCGAAAGACTTCTTGAGGGGAAAGCTGTAACTCTGTGATATGATTACACAGAACACAAAGAAGTTTCTCAGAATGCTTCTTTCTCTTTGTTATCGGAGGATATTTCCTTTGGCCCAATAGTCTTCAAAGGGATCCGAAATATCTGTTCTCAAATTCCACAGAAATAAGGCTAGCTAAGAGATACACGAACTACAGATTTAACTCTGTGAGATGAATTAACAGAACACTAAGCAGTTTCTCAGAAAGCTTCTTTCTAGATTTCATCTGAGGATATTTCCTTTTTCACCATAGCCCTCTATGCGCTTCAAAATATCACTTTGCCAATTCCACAAGAACTGTCTTAGCGAAAGGCTTCTTGACGGGAAGGCTGTAACTCTGTGAGATGGTTTCACAGAACACAAAGAAGTTTCTCAGAAAGCTTCTTTCTCTTTGTTATCGGAGATTATTTAATTTGGCCCCATAGTCTTCAAAGGGATCCGAAATATCTGTTCTCAGATTCCACAAAAATAAGGCTAGCAAAGACATCCACGAAATACAGATGTAACTCTGTGAGATGAATTTACTGAACAATAAGCAGTTTCTCAGAAAGCTTCTTTCCAGATTTCATCTGAGGATATTTAATTTTACTCCATAGCCCTCTATGGACGTCCAAATGTCACTTTGCCAATTCCACAAGAACTGTCTTAGCGAAAGGCTTCTTGAGGGGAAAGCTGTAACTCTGTGAGATGATTTCACAGAACACAAAGAAGTTTCTCAGAAAGCTTCTTTCTCTTTGTTATCGGAGGATATTTCCTTTGGCCCTATAGTCTTCTAAGGGATCCGAAATATCTGTTTTCAGATTCCACAGAAATAAGGCTAGCAAGGGGATCCACGAAACGCTGATGTAACTCTGTGAGATGAATTAACAGAACACTAAGCAGTTTCTCAGAAAGCTTCTTTCCAGATTTCATCTGGGGATATTTCTTTTTTCACCATAGCCCTCTATGGGCTTCCAAATATCACTTTGCCAATTCCACAAGAACTGTCTTAGCGAAAGGCTTCTTGAGGGGAAAGCTCTAACACTATGAGGTGATTTCACAGAACACAAAGAAGTTTCTCAGAAAGCTTCTTTCTCTTTGTTATCGGAGGATATTTCCTTTGGCCCCATAGTCTTCAAAGGGATCGAAAATATCTGTTCTCAGATTCCACAGAAATTAGGCTAGCAAAGAGATCCACGAAATACATAAGTACTCTGTGAGATGAATTAACACAACACTAAAAGTTTCTCAGAAAGCTTCTTTCCAGATTTCATCTGAGGATATCTCCTTTTTCACCATAGCCCTCTATGGGTTTCCAAATATCACTTTGCCAATTCCACAAGAACTCTCTTAGCGAAAGGCTTCTTGAGGGGAAAGCTGTAACTCTGTGAGATGATTTCACAGAACACAAAGAAGTTTCTAAGAAAGCTTCTTTCTCTTTGTATCGGAGGATATTTCCTTTGGCCCTATAGTCTTCAAAGGGATCAGAAATATCTGTTCTCAGATTCCACAGAAATAAGACTAGCAAAGAGATCCACGAAATACAGATGTAACTCTGTGAGATGAATTAACAGAACACTAAGCAGTTTCTCAGAAAGCTTCTTTCCAGATTTCATCTCTGGATATTTGCTTTTTCACCATAGCCCTCAAGGGGCTTCCAAATATCACTTTTCGAATTCCACAAGAACTATCTTAGCGAAAGACTTCTTGAGGGGAAAGCTGTAACTCTGTGATATGATTACACAGAACACAAAGAAGTTTCTCAGAATGCTTCTTTCTCTTTGTTATCGGAGGATATTTCCTTTGGCCCAATAGTCTTCAAAGGGATCCGAAATATCTGTTCTCAAATTCCACAGAAATAAGGCTAGCTAAGAGATACACGAACTACAGATTTAACTCTGTGAGATGAATTAACAGAACACTAAGCAGTTTCTCAGAAAGCTTCTTTCTAGATTTCATCTGAGGATATTTCCTTTTTCACCATAGCCCTCTATGCGCTTCAAAATATCACTTTGCCAATTCCACAAGAACTGTCTTAGCGAAAGGCTTCTTGACGGGAAGGCTGTAACTCTGTGAGATGGTTTCACAGAACACAAAGAAGTTTCTCAGAAAGCTTCTTTCTCTTTGTTATCGGAGATTATTTAATTTGGCCCCATAGTCTTCAAAGGGATCCGAAATATCTGTTCTCAGATTCCACAAAAATAAGGCTAGCAAAGACATCCACGAAATACAGATGTAACTCTGTGAGATGAATTTACTGAACAATAAGCAGTTTCTCAGAAAGCTTCTTTCCAGATTTCATCTGAGGATATTTAATTTTACTCCATAGCCCTCTATGGACGTCCAAATGTCACTTTGCCAATTCCACAAGAACTGTCTTAGCGAAAGGCTTCTTGAGGGGAAAGCTGTAACTCTGTGAGATGATTTCACAGAACACAAAGAAGTTTCTCAGAAAGCTTCTTTCTCTTTGTTATCGGAGGATATTTCCTTTGGCCCTATAGTCTTCTAAGGGATCCGAAATATCTGTTTTCAGATTCCACAGAAATAAGGCTAGCAAGGGGATCCACGAAACGCTGATGTAACTCTGTGAGATGAATTAACAGAACACTAAGCAGTTTCTCAGAAAGCTTCTTTCCAGATTTCATCTGGGGATATTTCTTTTTTCACCATAGCCCTCTATGGGCTTCCAAATATCACTTTGCCAATTCCACAAGAACTGTCTTAGCGAAAGGCTTCTTGAGGGGAAAGCTCTAACACTATGAGGTGATTTCACAGAACACAAAGAAGTTTCTCAGAAAGCTTCTTTCTCTTTGTTATCGGAGGATATTTCCTTTGGCCCCATAGTCTTCAAAGGGATCGAAAATATCTGTTCTCAGATTCCACAGAAATTAGGCTAGCAAAGAGATCCACGAAATACATAAGTACTCTGTGAGATGAATTAACACAACACTAAAAGTTTCTCAGAAAGCTTCTTTCCAGATTTCATCTGAGGATATCTCCTTTTTCACCATAGCCCTCTATGGGTTTCCAAATATCACTTTGCCAATTCCACAAGAACTCTCTAACGAAAGGCTTCTTGAGGGGAAAGCTGTAACTCTGTGAGATGATTTCACAGAACACAAAGAAGTTTCCCAGAAAGCTTCTTTCTCTTTGTTATCCTAGGATATTTCCTTTGGCCCTATTGTCTTCTAAGGGATCCGAAATATCTGTTCTCTGATTCCACAGAAATAAGGCTAGCAAAGAGATCCACGACATACAGATGTAACTCTGTGAGATGAATTAACAGAACACTAAGCAGTTTCTCAGAAAGCTTCTTTCTAGATTTCATCTCAGGATATTTCCTTTCTCACCATATCCCTGATGGGCTTCCAAATATCACTTTGCCAATTCCACAAAAACTGTCCTGGCGAAAGACTTCTTGAGGGGAAAGCTGTTACTCAGTGAGATGATTTCACAGAACACAAAGAAGTTTCTCAGAAAGCTTCTTTCTCTTTGTTATCGGAGGATATTTCCTTTGGCCCTATAGTCTTCAAAGGGATCCGAAATATCTGTTCTCAGATTCCACAGAAATAAGGCTAACAAAGAGATCCACGAAATACAGATGTAACTCTGTGAGATGAATTAACAGAACACTAAGAAGTTTCTCAGAAAGCTTCTTTCCAGATTTCATCTGAGGATATTTCCTTTTTGACCATAGCCCTCTATGCGCTTCCAAATATCACTTTGACAATTACAAAAGAACTGTCTTAGCGAAAGGCTTCTTGAGGGGAAAGCTGTAACTCTGTGAGATGATTTCACAGAACACAAGGAAGTTTCTCAGAAAGCTTCTTTCTCTTTGTTATCGGAGGATATTTCCTTTGGCCCTATAGTCTTCAAAGGGATCCGAAATATCTGTTCTCAGATTCCACAGAAATAAGGCTAGCAAATAGATCCAAGAAATACAGATGTAACTCTGTGAGATGAATTAACAGAACACTAAGCAGTTTCTCAGAAAGCTTCTTTCCAGATTTCATCTGAGGATATTTCCTTTTTCACCATTGCCCTCTATGCGCTTCGAAATATCACTTTGCCAATTACACAAGAACTGTCTTAGCGAAAGGCTTCTTGAGGGGAAAGCTGGTACTCTGTGAGATGATTTCACAGAGCATAAAGAAGTTTCTCAGAAAGCTTCTTTCTCTTTGTTATCGGAGGATATTTCCTTTGGCCCTATAGTCTTCAAAGGAATCCGAAATATCTTTTCTCAGATCCCACAGAAATAAGGCTAGCAAAGAGATCCACGAAATACAGATGTAACTCTGTGAGATGAATTAGCAGAACACTAAGCAGTTTCTCAGAAAGCTTCTTTCCAGATTTCGTCTGAGGATATTTCCTTTTTCACCATAGCCCTCTATGGGCTTCCAAATATCACTTTGCTATTTCCACAAAAACTGTCTTGGCGAAAGGCTTCTTGAGGGGAAAGCTGTAACTCGGTGAGATGATTTCACAGAAGACAAAGAGGTTTCTCAGAAAGCCTCTTTCTCTTTGTTATCGGAGGATATGTCCTTTGGCCCTTAGTCTTCTAAGGGATCCGAAATATCTGTTCTCAGATTCCACAGAAATAAGAGTAGCAAAGAGATCCAAGAAATACAGATGTAACTCTGTGAGATGAACTAACAGAACACTAAGCATTTTCTCACAAAGCTTCTTTCTAGATTTCATCAGAGGATATTTCCTTTCTCACCATAGTCCTCTATGGGCTTCCAAATATCACTTTGCCAATTCCACAAGAACTGTCTTAGCGAAAGGCTTCTTGAGGGGAAAGCTGTAACTCTGTGAGATGATTTCACAGAACACAAAGAAGTTTTTCAGAAAGCTTCTTTGTCTTTGTTATCGGAGGATATGTCCTTTGGCCCTCTTGTCTTCTAAGGGATCCGAATTATCTGTTCTCAGATTCCACAGAAATAAGACTATCAAAGAGATGCACGAAATACAGATGTAACTCTGTGAGATGAATTTATGGAACACTAAGCAGTTTCTCAGAAAGCTTCTTTCCAGATTTCATCTGAGGATATTTAATTTTTCACCATAGCCCTCTATGGACGTCCAAATATCACTTTGCCAATTCCACAAGAACTGTCTTAACGAAAGGCTTCTTGAGGGGAAAGCTGTAACTCTGTGAGATGATTTCACAGAACACAAAGAAGTTTCTCAGAAAGCTTCTTTCTCTTTGTTATCGTAGATTATTTCCTTTGGCCCTATAGTCTTCAAAGGGATCCAAAATGTCTGTTCTCAGATTCCACAGAAATAAGGCTAGCAAAGATATCCACGAAATACAGATATAACTCTGTGAGATGAACTAACAGAACACTAAGCAGATTCTCAGAAAGCTTCTTTCCAGATTTCATCTGAGGATATTTCCTTTTTCACCATAGCCCTCTAAGGGCTTCCAAATATCACTTTGCGATTTCCACAAAAACTGTTTCGGCCAAAGGCTTCTTGAGGGAAAAGCTGTAACTCGGTGAGATGATTTCACAGAAGACAAAGAGGTTTCTCAGAAAGCTTCTTTCTCTTTGTTATCGGAGGATATTTCCTTTGGCCCTATATTCTTCAAAGGGATCAGAAATATCTGTTCTCAGATTCCACAGAAATAAGACTAGCAAAGAGATCCACGAAATACAGATGTAACTCTGTGAGATGAATTAACAGAACACTAAGCAGTTTCTCAGAAAGCTTCTTTCCAGATTTCATCTCTGGATATTTGCTTTTTCACCATAGCCCTCAAGGGGCTTCCAAATATCACTTTTCGAATTCCACAAGAACTATCTTAGCGAAAGACTTCTTGAGGGGAAAGCTGTAACTCTGTGATATGATTACACAGAACACAAAGAAGTTTCTCAGAATGCTTCTTTCTCTTTGTTATCGGAGGATATTTCCTTTGGCCCAATAGTCTTCAAAGGGATCCGAAATATCTGTTCTCAAATTCCACAGAAATAAGGCTAGCTAAGAGATACACGAACTACAGATTTAACTCTGTGAGATGAATTAACAGAACACTAAGCAGTTTCTCAGAAAGCTTCTTTCTAGATTTCATCTGAGGATATTTCCTTTTTCACCATAGCCCTCTATGCGCTTCAAAATATCACTTTGCCAATTCCACAAGAACTGTCTTAGCGAAAGGCTTCTTGACGGGAAGGCTGTAACTCTGTGAGATGGTTTCACAGAACACAAAGAAGTTTCTCAGAAAGCTTCTTTCTCTTTGTTATCGGAGATTATTTAATTTGGCCCCATAGTCTTCAAAGGGATCCGAAATATCTGTTCTCAGATTCCACAAAAATAAGGCTAGCAAAGACATCCACGAAATACAGATGTAACTCTGTGAGATGAATTTACTGAACAATAAGCAGTTTCTCAGAAAGCTTCTTTCCAGATTTCATCTGAGGATATTTAATTTTACTCCATAGCCCTCTATGGACGTCCAAATGTCACTTTGCCAATTCCACAAGAACTGTCTTAGCGAAAGGCTTCTTGAGGGGAAAGCTGTAACTCTGTGAGATGATTTCACAGAACACAAAGAAGTTTCTCAGAAAGCTTCTTTCTCTTTGTTATCGGAGGATATTTCCTTTGGCCCTATAGTCTTCTAAGGGATCCGAAATATCTGTTTTCAGATTCCACAGAAATAAGGCTAGCAAGGGGATCCACGAAACGCTGATGTAACTCTGTGAGATGAATTAACAGAACACTAAGCAGTTTCTCAGAAAGCTTCTTTCCAGATTTCATCTGGGGATATTTCTTTTTTCACCATAGCCCTCTATGGGCTTCCAAATATCACTTTGCCAATTCCACAAGAACTGTCTTAGCGAAAGGCTTCTTGAGGGGAAAGCTCTAACACTATGAGGTGATTTCACAGAACACAAAGAAGTTTCTCAGAAAGCTTCTTTCTCTTTGTTATCGGAGGATATTTCCTTTGGCCCCATAGTCTTCAAAGGGATCGAAAATATCTGTTCTCAGATTCCACAGAAATTAGGCTAGCAAAGAGATCCACGAAATACATAAGTACGCTGTGAGATGAATTAACACAACACTAAAAGTTTCTCAGAAAGCTTCTTTCCAGATTTCATCTGAGGATATCTCCTTTTTCACCATAGCCCTCTATGGGTTTCCAAATATCACTTTGCCAATTCCACAAGAACTCTCTAACGAAAGGCTTCTTGAGGGGAAAGCTGTAACTCTGTGAGATGATTTCACAGAACACAAAGAAGTTTCCCAGAAAGCTTCTTTCTCTTTGTTATCCTAGGATATTTCCTTTGGCCCTATTGTCTTCTAAGGGATCCGAAATATCTGTTCTCAGATTCCACAGAAATAAGGCTAGCAAAGAGATCCACGACATACAGATGTAACTCTGTGAGATGAATTAACAGAACACTAAGCAGTTTCTCAGAAAGCTTCTTTCTAGATTTCATCTCAGGATATTTCCTTTCTCACCATATCCCTGATGGGCTTCCAAATATCACTTTGCCAATTCCACAAAAACTGTCTTGGCGAAAGACTTCTTGAGGGGAAAGCTGTTACTCAGTGAGATGATTTCACAGAACACAAAGAAGTTTCTCAGAAAGCTTCTTTCTCTTTGTTATCGGAGGATATTTCCTTTGGCCCTATAGTCTTCAAAGGGATCCGAAATATCTGTTCTCAGATTCCACAGAAATAAGGCTAACAAAGAGATCCACGAAATACAGATGTAACTCTGTGAGATGAATTAACAGAACACTAAGAAGTTTCTCAGAAAGCTTCTTTCCAGATTTCATCTGAGGATATTTCCTTTTTGACCATAGCCCTCTATGCGCTTCCAAATATCACTTTGACAATTACACAAGAACTGTCTTAGCGAAAGGCTTCTTGAGGGGAAAGCTGTAACTCTGTGAGATGATTTCACAGAACACAAGGAAGTTTCTCAGAAAGCTTCTTTCTCTTTGTTATCGGAGGATATTTCCTTTGGCCCTATAGTCTTCAAAGGGATCCGAAATATCTGTTCTCAGATTCCACAGAAATAAGGCTAGCAAATAGATCCAAGAAATACAGATGTAACTCTGTGAGATGAATTAACAGAACACTAAGCAGTTTCTCAGAAAGCTTCTTTCCAGATTTCATCTGAGGATATTTCCTTTTTCACCATTGCCCTCTATGCGCTTCGAAATATCACTTTGCCAATTACACAAGAACTGTCTTAGCGAAAGGCTTCTTGAGGGGAAAGCTGGTACTCTGTGAGATGATTTCACAGAGCATAAAGAAGTTTCTCAGAAAGCTTCTTTCTCTTTGTTATCGGAGGATATTTCCTTTGGCCCTATAGTCTTCAAAGGAATCCGAAATATCTTTTCTCAGATCCCACAGAAATAAGGCTAGCAAAGAGATCCACGAAATACAGATGTAACTCTGTGAGATGAATTAACAGAACACTAAGCAGTTTCTCAGAAAGCTTCTTTCCAGATTTCGTCTGAGGATATTTCCTTTTTCACCATAGCCCTCTATGGGCTTCCAAATATCACTTTGCTATTTCCACAAAAACTGTCTTGGCGAAAGGCTTCTTGAGGGGAAAGCTGTAACTCGGTGAGATGATTTCACAGAAGACAAAGAGGTTTCTCAGAAAGCCTCTTTCTCTTTGTTATCGGAGGATATGTCCTTTGGCCCTTAGTCTTCTAAGGGATCCGAAATATCTGTTCTCAGATTCCACAGAAATAAGAGTAGCAAAGAGATCCAAGAAATACAGATGTAACTCTGTGAGATGAACTAACAGAACACTAAGCATTTTCTCACAAAGCTTCTTTCTAGATTTCATCAGAGGATATTTCCTTTCTCACCATAGTCCTCTATGGGCTTCCAAATATCACTTTGCCCATTCCACAAGAACTGTCTTAGCGAAAGGCTTCTTGAGGGGAAAGCTGTAACTCTGTGAGATGATTTCACAGAACACAAAGAAGTTTTTCAGAAAGCTTCTTTGTCTTTGTTATCGGAGGATATGTCCTTTGGCCCTCTTGTCTTCTAAGGGATCCGAATTATCTGTTCTCAGATTCCACAGAAATAAGACTATCAAAGAGATGCACGAAATACAGATGTAACTCTGTGAGATGAATTTATGGAACACTAAGCAGTTTCTCAGAAAGCTTCTTTCCAGATTTCATCTGAGGATATTTAATTTTTCACCATAGCCCTCTATGGACGTCCAAATATCACTTTGCCAATTCCACAAGAACTGTCTTAACGAAAGGCTTCTTGAGGGGAAAGCTGTAACTCTGTGAGATGATTTCACAGAACACAAAGAAGTTTCTCAGAAAGCTTCTTTCTCTTTGTTATCGTAGATTATTTCCTTTGGCCCTATAGTCTTCAAAGGGATCCAAAATGTCTGTTCTCAGATTCCACAGAAATAAGGCTAGCAAAGATATCCACGAAATACAGATATAACTCTGTGAGATGAACTAACAGAACACTAAGCAGATTCTCAGAAAGCTTCTTTCCAGATTTCATCTGAGGATATTTCCTTTTTCACCATAGCACTCTAAGGGCTTCCAAATATCACTTTGCGATTTCCACAAAAACTGTTTCGGCCAAAGGCTTCTTGAGGGAAAAGCTGTAACTCGGTGAGATGATTTCACAGAAGACAAAGAGGTTTCTCAGAAAGCTTCTTTCTCTTTGTTATCGGAGGATATTTCCTTTGGCCCTATATTCTTCAAAGGGATCCGAAATATCTGTTCTCAGATTCCACAGAATTAAAGCTAGCAAAGAGATCCACGAAATACAGATGTAACTCTGTGAGATGAATTAACAGAACACTAAGCAGTTTCTCAGAAAGCTTCTTTCCAGATTTCATCTGAGGATATTTCCTTTTTCACCATAGCCCTCTAAGGGCTTCCAAATATCACTTTGCCAATACCACAAAAACTGTCTTGGCGAAAGGCTTCTTGAGGGGAAAGCTGTAACTCTGTGAGATGATTTCAGAGAACACAAAGAAGTTTCTCATAAACCTTCTTTGTCTTTGTTATCGGAGGATATTTCCTTTGGCCCTATAGTCTTCAAAGGGATCCGAAATATCTGTTCTCAGATTCCACAGAAATAAGGCTAGCAAAGAGATCCACGAAATACAGATGTAACTCTGTGAGATGAATTAACAGAACACTAAGCAGTTTCTCAGAAAGCTTCTTTCCAGATTTCATCTGAGGATATTTCCTTTTTCACCATAGCCCTCTATGGGCTTCCAAATATCACTTTGCCAATACCACAAAAACTGTCTTGGCGAAAGGCTTCTTGAGGGTAAAGCTGTAACTCTGTGAGATGATTTCACAGAACACAAAGAAGTTTCTCAGAAAGCTTCTTTCTCTTTGTTTTGTGAGGATAATTCCTTTGGCCCTATAGTCTTCTAAGGGATCCGAATTATCTGTTCTCAGATTCCACAGAAATAAGGCTAGCAAAGAGATCCACGAAATACAGATGTTACTCTGTGAGATGAATTAACAGAACACTAGGCAGTTTCTCAGAAAGCTTCTTTCCAGATTTCATCTGAGGATATTTCCTTTTTCACCATAGCCCTCTATGGGCTTCCAAATATCACTTTGCCAATTCCACAAAAACTGTCTTGGTGAAAGGCTTCTTGAGGGGAAAGCTGTAACTCTGTGAGATTATTTCACAGAACACAAAGAAGTTTCTCAGAAAGCTTATTTCTCTTTGTTACCGGAGATTATTTAATTTGGCCCTACAGTCTTCAAAGGGATCCGAAATATCTGTTCTCAGATTCCACAGAAATAAGGCTAGCAAAGAGATCCACGAAATACAGATGTAACTCTATGAGATGAATTCACAGAACACTAAGCAGTTTCTCAGAAAGCTTCTTTCCATATTTCATCTGAGGATATTTCCTTTTTCACCATAGCCCTCTATGCGCTTCCAAATATCACTTTGCCAATTCCACAAGAACTGTCTTAGCGAAAGGCTTCTTGAGGGGAAAGCTGTAACTCTGTGAGATGATTTCACAGAATACAAAGAAGTTTCTCAGAAAGCTTCTTTCTCTTTGTTATTGGAGGATATTTCCTTTGGCCCTATAGACTTCTAGGGATCCGAAATATCTGTTCTCAGATTCCACAGAAATAAGGCTAGCAAAGAGATCCACGAAATACAGATGTAACTCGGTGAGATGAATGAACAGAACACTTAGCAGTTTCTCAGAAAGCTTCTTTCCAGATTTCATCTGGGGATTTTTCCTTTTTCACCACAGCCCTCTATGCGCTTCCAAATATCACTTTGCCAATTCCACAAGAACTGTCTTAGAGAAAGGCTTCTTGAGGGGAAAGCTGTTACTCTGTGAGATGATTTCACAGAACACAAAGAAGTTTCTTAGAGAGCTTCTTTCTCTTTGTTATCGGAGGATATGTCCTTTGGCCCTATAGTCTTCTAAGGGATCCGAAATATCTGTTCTCAGATTCCACAGGAATAAGACTAGCAAAGAGATCCATGAAATACAGATGTAACTCTGTGAGATGTATTAACGGAACATTAAGCAGTTTCTCAGAAAGCTTCTTTCCAGATTTCATCTGAGGATATTTAATTTTTCACCGTAGCCCTCTATGGGCTTCCAAATATCACTTTGCCAATTCCACAAGAACTGTCTTAGCGAAAGGCTTCTTGAGGGGAAAGCTGTAACTCTCGAGATGATTTCACAGATTACAAAGAAGTTTCTCAGAAAGCTTCTTTCTCTTTGTTATCTGAGATTATTTAATTTGGCCCTATAGTCTTCAAAGGGATCCAAAATATCTGTTCTCAGATTCCACAGAAATAAGGCTAGCAAAGAGATCCACGAAATACAGATGTAACTCTGTGAGATGAATTAACAGAACACTAAGCAGTTTCTCAGAAAGCTTCTTTCCAGATTTCATCGGGTGATATTTCCTTTTTCACCGTAGCCCTCTATGGGCTTCCAAATATCACTTTGCCAATTCCACAAGAACTGTCTTAGCGAAAGGCTTCTTGAAGGGAAAGCTGTAACTCTGTGAGATGATTTCACAGAACACAAAGAAGTTTCTCAGAAATCTTCTTTCTCTTTGTTTTTTTTTTGTTTGTTTGTTTTGTTTTGTTTTTTTTGTTTTTTTTTTGTTTTTTTTCTCAAAGCTATTTTTTTATTTTTATTTTTTTTATTTTTTTATTTTTTTAAATTTATTTATTATTATTATACTTTAAGTTGTAGGGTACATGTGCATAACGTGGAGGTTTGTTACATATGTAAACTTGTGCCATGTTGCTGTGCTGCACCCATCAACTCGTCATTTACATCAGTTATAACTCCCAATGCAATCCCTCCCCCCTCCCCCCTCCCCATGATAGGCCCCGGTGTGTGATGTTCCCCTTCCTGAGTCCGAGTGATCTCATTGTTCAGTTCCCACCTATGAGTGAGAACATGCGGTGTTTGGTTTTCTGTTCTTGTGATAGTTTGTTAAGAATGATGGATTCCAGCTGCATCCAAGTCCCTACAAAGGACTCAAACTCATCCTTTTTTATGGCTGCATAGTATTCCATGGTGTATATGTGCCACATTTTCTTAATCCAATCTGTCACTGATGGACATTTGGGTTGATTCCACGTCTTTGCTATTGTGAATAGTGCCGCAATAAACATACGTGTGCATGTGTCTTTATAGCAGCATAATTTATAATCCTTTGGGTATATACCCAGTAATGGGATGGCTGGGTCATATGGTACATCTAGTTCTAGATCCTTGAGGAATCGCCATACTGTTTTCCATAATGGTTGAACTAGTTTACAATCCCACCAACAGTGTAAAAGTGTTCCTATTTCTCCACATCCTCTCCAGCACCTGTTGTTTCCTGACTTTTTAATGATTGCCATTCTAACTGGTGTGAGATGGTATCTCATTGTGGTTTTGATTTGCATTTCTCTGATGGCCAGTGATGATGAGCATTTTTTCATGTGTCTGTTGGCTGTATGAATGTCTTCTTTTGAGAAATGTCTGTTCATATCCTTTGCCCACTTTTTGATGGGGTTGTTTGTTTTTTTCTTGTAAATTTGTTTGAGTTCTTTGTAGGTTCTGGATATTAGCCCTTTGTCAGATGAGTAGATTGCAAAAATTTTCTCCCATTCTGTAGGTTGCCTGTTCACTCTGATGGTAGTTTCTTTTGCTGTGCAGAAGCTCTTTAGTTTAATGAGATCCCATTTGTCAATTTTGGCTTTTGCTGCCGTTGCTTTTGGTGTTTTAGACATGAAGTCTTTGCCCATGCCTATGTCCTGAATGGTATTACCTAGGTTTTCCTCTAGGATTTTTATGGTATTAGGTCTAACATTTAAGTCTCTAATCCATCTTGAATTAATTTTCGTATAAGGAGTAAGGAAAGGATCCAGTTTCAGCTTTCTACTTATGGCTAGCCAATTTTCCCAGCACCATTTATTAAATAGGGAATCCTTTCCCCATTTCTTGTTTCTCTCAGGTTTGTCAAAGGTCAAATGGCTGTAGATGTGTGGTATTATTTCTGAGGACTCTGTTCTGTTCCATTGGTCTATATCTCTGTTTTGGTACCAGTACCATGCTGTTTTGGTTACTGTAGCCTTGTAGTATAGTTTGAAGTCAGGTAGCGTGATGCCTCCAGCTTTGTTCTTTTGACTTAGGATTGTCTTGGAGATGCGGGCTCTTTTTTGGTTCCATATGAACTTTAAAGCAGTTTTTTCCAATTCTGTGAAGAAACTCATTGGTAGCTTGATGGGGATGGCATTGAATCTATAAATAACCTTGGGCAGTATGGCCCTTTTCACGATATTGATTCTTCCTCGCCATCAGCATGGTATGTTCTTCCATTTGTTTGTGTCCTCTTTTATTTCACTGAGCAGTGGTTTGTAGTTCTCCTTGAAGAGGTCCTTTACATCCCTTGTCAGTTGGATTCCTAGGTATTTGATTCTCTTTGAAGCAATTGTGAATGGAAGTTCATTCATGATTTGGCTCTCTGTTTGTCTGTTACTGGTGTATAAGAATGCTTGTGATTTTTGCACATTAATTTTGTATCCTGAGACTTTGCTGAAGTTGCTTATCAGCTTACGGAGATTTTGGGCTGAGATGATGGGGTTTTCTAAATATACAATCATGTCATCTGCAAACAGGGACAATTTGACTTCTTCTTTTCCTAACTGAATACCCTTGATTTCTTTCTCTTGCCTAATTGCCCTAGCCAGAACTTCCAACACTATGTTGAATAGGAGTGGTGAGAGAGGGCATCCCTGTCTTGTGCCAGTTTTCAAAGGGAATTTTTCCAGTTTTTGCCCATTCAGTATGATATTGGCTGTGGGTTTGTCATAAATAGCTCTTATTATTTTGAGGTACGTTCCATCAGTACCGAATTTATTGAGCGTTTTTAGCATGAAGGGCTGTTGAATTTTGTCAAAAGCCTTTTCTGCATCTATTGAGATAATCATGTGGTTCTTGTCTTTGGTTCTGTTTATATGCTGGATTATGTTTATTGATTTGCGAATGTTGAACCAGCCTTGCATCCCAGGGATGAAGCCCACTTGATCATGGTGGATAAGCTTTTTGATGTGTTGCTGAATCCGGTTTGCCAGTATTTTATTGAGGATTTTTGCATCGATGTTCATCAGGGATATTGGTCTAAAATTCTCTTTTTTTGTTGTGTCTCTGCCAGGCTTTGGTATCAGGATGATGTTGGCCTCATAAAATGAGTTAGGGAGGATTCCCTCTTTTTCTATTGATTGGAATAGTTTCAGAAGGAATGGTACCAACTCCTCCTTGTACCTCTGGTAGAATTCAGCTGTGAATCCATCTGGTCCTGGACTTTTTTTGGTTGGTAGGCTATTAATTGTTGCCTCAATTTCAGAGCCTGCTATTGGTCTATTCAGGGATTCAACTTCTTCCTGGTTTAGTCTTGGAAGAGTGTAAGTGTCCAGGAAATTATCCATTTCTTCTAGATTTTCCAGTTTATTTGCGTAGAGGTGTTTATAGTATTCTCTGATGGTAGTTTGTATTTCTGTGGGGTCGGTGGTGATATCCCCTTTATCATTTTAATTGCGTCTATTTGATTCTTCTCTCTTTTCTTCTTTATTAGTCTTGCTAGTGGTCTGTCAATTTTGTTGATCTTTTCAAAAAACCAACTCCTGGATTCATTGATTTTTTGGAGGGTTTTTTGTGTCTCTATCTCCTTCAGTTCTGCTCTGATCTTAGTTATTTCTTGCCTTCTGCTAGCTTTCGAATGTGTTTGTTCTTGCTTCTCTAGTTCTTTTAATTGCGATATTAGAGTGTCAATTTTAGATCTTTCCTGCTTTCTCTTGTGGGCATTTAGTGTTATAAATTTCCCTCTACACACTGCTTTAAATGTGTCCCAGAGATTCTGGTATGTTGTATCTTTGTTCTCATTGGTTTCAAAGAACATCTTTATTTCTGCCTTCATTTCGTTATGGACCCAGTAGTCATTCAGGAGCAGGTTGTTCAGTTTCCACGTAGTTGAGCGGTTTTGATTGAGTTTCTTAGTCCTGAGTTCTAGTTTGATTGCACTGTTGTCTGAGAGACAGTTTGTTATAATTTCTGTTCTTGTACATTTGCTGAGGAGTGCTTTACTTGCAATTACGTGGTCAATTTTGGAGTAAGTATGATGTGGTGCTTGATTTGGGGTGGAGAGTTCTATAGATGTCTATTAGGTCTGCTTGCTGCAGAGATGAGTTCAATTCCTGGATATCCTTGTTAACTTTCTGTCTCGTTGATCTGTCTAATGTTGACAGTGGAGTGTTGAAGTCTCCCATTATTATTGTATGGGAGTCTAAGTCTCTTTGTAAGTCTCTAAGGACTTGCTTTATGAATCTGGGTGCTCCTGTATTGGGTGCATATATATTTAGGATAGTTAGCTCTTCCTGTTGAATTGATCCCTTTACCATTATGTAATGGCCTTCTTTGTGTCTTTTGATCTTTGATGGTTTAAAGTCTGTTTTATCAGATACTAGTATTGCAACCCCGCTTTTTTTTGTTCTCCATTTGCTTGGTAAATCTTCCTCCATCCGTTTATTTTGAGCCTATGTATGTCTCTGCGTGTGAGATGGGTCTCCTGAATACAGCAGACTGATGGGTCTTGACTCTTTATCCAGTTTGCCAGTCTGTGTCTTTTAATTGGAGCATTTAGTCCATTTACATTTAAGGTTAATATTGTTATGTGTGAACTTGATCCTACCATTATGATATTAACTGGTTATTTTGCTCGTTAGTTGATGCAGTTTCTTCCTAGCCTCGATGGTCTTTACATTTTGGCATGTTTTTGCAATGGCTGGTACCGGTTGTTCCTTTCCATGTTTAGTGCTTCCTTCAGGGTCTCTTGTAAGGCAGGCCTAGTGGTGACAAAATCTCTAAGCATTTGCTTATCTGTAAAGGATTTTATTTCTCCTTCACTTATGAAACTTAGTTTGGCTGGATATGAAATTCTGGGTTTAAAATTCTTTTCTTTAAGAATGTTGAATATTGGCCCCCACTCTCTTCTGGCTTGGAGAGTTTCTGCTGAGAGATCTGCTGTTAGTCTGATGGGCTTCCCTTTGTGGGTAACCCGACCTTTCTCTCTGGCTGCCCTTAAGATTTTTTCCTTCATTTCAACTTTGGTGAATCTGGCAATTATGTGTCTTGGAGTTGCTCTTCTCGAGGAGTATCTTTGTGGCGTTCTCTGTATTTCCTGGATTTGAATGTTGGCCTGCCCTACTAGGTTGGGGAAGTTCTCCTGGATGATATCCTGAAGAGTGTTTTCCAACTTGGTTCCATTTTCCCCCTCACTTTCAGGCACCCCAATCAGACGCAGATTTGGTCTTTTTACATAATCCCATACTTCTTGCAGGCTTTGTTCATTTCTTTTTCTTCTTTTTTCTTTTGGTTTCTCTTCTCGCTTCATTTCATTCATTTGATCCTCCATCGCTGATACTCTTTCTTCCAGTTGATCGAGTCGGTTACTGAAGCTTGTGAATTTGTCACGTATTTCTCGTGTCATGGTTTTCATCTCTTTCATTTCGTTTAGAACCTTCTCTGCATTAATTACTCTAGCCATCAATTCTTCCACTTTTTTTTCAAGATTTTTAGTTTCTTTGCGCTGGGTACGTAATTCCTCCTTTAGCTCTGAGAAATTTGATGGACTGAAGCCTTCTTCTCTCATCTCGTCAAAGTCATTCTCCGTCCAGCTTTGATCTGTTGCTGGCGATGAGCTGCGCTCCTTTGCCGGGGGAGATGCGCTCTTATTTTTTGAATTTCCAGCTTTTCTGCCCTGCTTTTTCCCCATCTTTGTGGTTTTATCTGCCTCTGGTCTTTGATGATGGTGATGTACTGATGGGGTTTTGGTGTAGGTGTCCTTCCTGTTTGATAGTTTTCCTTCTAACAGTCAGGACCCTCAGCTGTAGGTCTGTTGGAGATTGCTTGAGGTCCACTCCAGACCCTGTTTGCCTGGGTATCAGCAGCAGAGGCTGCAGAAGATAGAATATTTCTGAACAGCGAGTGTACCTGTCTGATTCTTGCTTTGGAAGCTTCCTCTCAGGGGAGTACTCCTCCCTGTGAGGTGTGGGGTGTCAGACTGCCCCTAGTGGGGGATGTCTCCCAGTTAGGCTACTCAGGGGTCAGGGACCCACTTGAGCAGGGAGTCTGTCCCTTCTCAGATCTCTACCTCCGTGTTGGGAGATCCACTGCTCTCTTCAAAGCTGTCAGAGTCGTTTGCGTCTGCAGAGGTGTCTGCTGCGTTTGTTTAGTTTACTGTGCCCGGTCCCCAGAGGTGGAGTCTACAGAGACAGGCAGGTTTCCTTGAGCTGCTGTGAGCTCCACCCAGTTCGAGCTTCCCAGCAGTTTTGTTTACCTACTTAAGCCTCAGCAATGGCGGGCGCCCCTCCCCCAGCCTCACTGCTGCCTTGCCGGTAGATCACAGACTGCTGCGCTAGCAATGAGGGAGTCTCCGTGGATGTGGGACCCTCCTGGCCAGGTGTGGGATATGATCTCCTGGTGTGCCTGTTTGCTTAAAGCGCAGTATTGGGGTGGGAGTTACCCGATTTTCCAGGTGTTGTGTGTCTCAGTTCCCCTGGCTAGGAAAAGGAACTCCCTTCCCCCTTGCGCTTCCCAGGTGAGGCAATGCCTCGCCCTGCTTCAGCTCTCGCTGGTCGGGCTGCAGCAGCTGACCAGCACCGATCGCCCGGAACTCCCCAGTGAGATGAACCCAGTACCTCAGTTGAAAATGCAGAAATCACCGGTCTTCTGTGTCGCTCGCGCTGGGAGTTGGAGACTGGAGCTGCTCCTATTCGGCCATCTTGCTCGCTTCTTTCTCTTTGTTATCGGAGATTATTTAATTTGGACCTATAGTCTTCAAAGGGATCCGAAATATCTGTTCACAGATTCCACAGAAATAAGGCTAGCAAAGAGATCCACGAAATACAGATGTAACTCTGTGAGATGAATTAACAGAACACTAAGCAGTTTCTCTGAAAGCTTCTTTCCAGATTTCATCTGAGGATATTTCCTTTTTCACCATAGCCCTCTATGGGCTTCCAAATATCACTTTGCCAATTCCACAAGAACTGTCTTAGCGGAAGGCTTCTTGAGGGGAAAGCTGTAACTCTGTGAGATGATTTCACAGAACACAAAGAAGTTTCTCAGAAAGCTTCTTTCTCTTTGTTATCGGAGGATATGTCCTTTGGCCCTATAGTCTTCTAAGGGATCCGAAATATCTGTTCTCAGATTCCACAGAAATAAGACTAGCAAAGAGATCCACGACATACAGATGTAACTCTGTGAGATGAATTAACGGAACACTAAGCAGTTTCTCAGAAAGCTTCTTTCCAGATTTCATCTGAGGATATTTAATTTTTCACCGTAGCCCTCTAGGGGCTTCCAAATATCACTTTGCCAATTCCACAAGAACTGTCTTAGCGAAAGGCTTCTTGAGGGGAAAGCTGTATCTCTGTGAGATGATTTCAAAGAACACAAAGAAGTTTCTAAGAAAGCTTCTTTCGCTTTGTTTTCGGAGATTATTTCCTTTTCCCCTATAGTCTTCAAAGGGATCCGAAATATCTGTTGTCAGATTCCACAGAAATAAGGCTAGCAAAGAGATCCATGAAATACAGATGTAACTCTGTGTGATGAATTGACAGAACACTAAGCAGTATCTCAGAAAGCTTCTTTCCAGATTTCATCTGAGGATATTTCCTTTTTCACCATAGCCCTCTATGGGCTTCCAAAAATCAGTTTGCCAATTCCACAAGAACTGTCTTAGCGAAAGGCTTCTTGAGGGGAAAGCTGTAACTCTGTGAGATGATTTCACAGAAAACAAAAAAGTTTCTCAGAAAGTTTCTTTCTCTTTGTTATCAGAGATTATTTCCTTTGGCCCTATAGTCTTCAAAGGGATCCGAAATGTCTGTTCTCAGATTCCACAGAAATAAGGCTAGCAAAGAGATCCACGAAATACAGATATAACTCTGTGAGATGAATTAACAGAACACTAAGCAGTTTCTCAGAAAGCTTCTTTCCAGATTTCATCTGAGGATATTTCGTTTTTCACCATAGCCGTCTATGGACTTCCAAATATCACTTTGCCAATTCCACAAGAACTGTCTTAGCGAAAGGCTTCTTGAGGGGAAAGCTGTAAGTCTGTGAGACGATTTCACAGAACACAAAAAGTTTCTCAGAAAGTTTCTTTCTCATTGTTATCGGAGTATATTTCCTTTGTCCCTATATCTTCAAAGGGATCAGAAATAACTGTTCTCAGATTCCACAGAAATAAGGCTAGCAAAGAGATCCACGAAATACAGATGTAACTCTGTGAGATGAATTAAAAGAATACAAAGAAGATTCTCAGAAAGTTTCTTTCCAGATTTCATCGGAGGATATTTCCTTTTTCACCATAGCCCTCTATGTGCTTCCAAATATCACTTTGCCAATAACACAAGAACTGTCTTAGCGAAAGGCTTCTTGAGGGGAAAGCTGTTACTCTGTGAGATGATTTCACAGAACAAAAAGAAGTTTCTCAGAAAGCTTCTTTCTCTTTGTTATCGGAGGATATTTCCTTTGGCCCTATAGTCTTCAAAGGGATCCGAAATATCTGCTCTCAGATTCCACAGAAATAAGGCTAGCAAAGAGATCCACGAAATACAGATGTAACTCTGTGAGATGAACTCACAGAACACTAAGCAGTTTATCAGAAAGCTTCAATCCAGATTTCATCTGAGGATATTTCCTTTTTCAGCATAGCCCACTATGGGCTTCCAAATATCACTTTGCCAATTCTACAAGAACTGTCTTAGCGAAAGGCTTCTTGAGGGGAAAGCTGTAACTCTGTGAGATGATTTCAAAGAACACAAAGAAGTTCCTCAGAAAGCTTCTTTCTCTGTGTTATGGGAGGATATTTCCTTCGGCCCTATTGTCTTCAAAGGGATCCGAAATATCTGTTCTCAGATTCCACAGAAATAAGGCTAGCAAAGAGATCCACGAAATACAGATGTAACTCTGTGAGATGAATTGACAGAACACTAAGCAGTATCTCAGAAAGCTTCTTTCCAGATTTCATCTGAGGATATTTCCTTTTTCACCATAGCCCACTATGGGCTTCCAAGTATCACTTTGCGAATTCCACCAGAACTGTCTTAGCGAAAGGCTTCTTGAGGGGAAAGCTGTAAATCTGTGAGATGACTTCACAGAAAACAAAGAAGTTTCTCAGAAAGCTTCTTTCTCTTTGTTATCGGAGGATATTTCCTTTGGCCCTATAGTCTTCAAAGGGATCCGAAATATCTGTTCTCAGATTCCACAGAAATAAGGCTAGCAAAGAGATCCACGAAATACAGATGTAACTCTGTGAGATGAATTAACAGAACACTAAGCAGTTTCTCAGAAAGCTTCTTTCCAGATTTCATCTGAGGATATTTCCTATTTCACTATAGCCCTCTATGGGCTTCCAAATATCACTTTGCCAGTACCACAAAAACTGTCTTGGCGAAAGGCTTCTTGAGGGGAAAGCTGTAACTCTGTGAGATGATTTCACAGACACAAAGAAGTTTCTCAGAAAGCCTCTTTCTCTTTTTTATCGGAGGATATTTCATTTGCCCCTATAGTCTTCAAAGAGTCTTGAAATATCTGTTCTCAGATTCCACAGAAATAAGGCTAGCAAAGAGATCCACGAAATACAGATGTAACTCTGTGAGATGAATTAATAGAACACTAAGCAGTTTCTCAGAAAGCTTCTTTCCAGATTTAATCGGAGGATATTACTTTTTTCACCATGCCTTCTATGCGCTTCCAAATATCACTTTGCCAATTACACAAGAACTGTCTTAGCGAAAGGCTTCTTGAGGGGAAAGCTGTTACTCGGTGAGATGATTTCACAGAACACAAAGAAGTTTCTCAGAAAGCTTCTTTCTCTTTGTTATGGGAGGATATTTCCTTTGGCCCTATTGTCTTCAAAGGGATCCGAAATATCTGTTCTCAGATTCCACAGAAATAAGGCTAGCAAAGAGATCCACGAAATACAGATGTAACTCTGTGAGATGAATTGACAGAACACTAAGCAGTATCTCAGTAAGCATCTTTCCAGATTTCATCTGAGGATATTTCCTTTTTCACCATAGCCCTCTATGCGCTTCCAAGTATCACTTTGTGAATTCCACCAGAACTGTCTTAGCGAAAGGCTTCTTGAGGGGAAAGCTGTAACTCTGTGAGATGATTTCTCAGAAAACAAAGAAGTTTCTCAGAAAGCTTCTTTCTCTTTGTTATCGGAGATTATTTCCTTTGGCCCTATAGTCTTCAAAGGGATCCGAAATGTCTGTTCTCAGATTCCACAGAAATAAGGCTAGCAAAGAGATCCACGAAATACAGATATAACTCTGTGAGATGAATTAACAGAACACTAAGCAGTTTCTCAGAGAGCTTCTTTCCAGATTTCATCTAGGATGTTTCGTTTTTCACCATAGCCGTCTATGGACTTCCAAATATCACTTTGCCAATTCCACAAGAACTGTCTTAGCGAAAGGCTTCTTGAGAGGAAAGCTGTAAGTCTGTGAGACGATTTCACAGAACACAAAAAGTTTCTAGGAAAGCTTCTTTCTCTTTGTTATCGGAGGATATTTCCTTTGGCCCTATAGTCTTCAAAGGGATCAGAAATAACTGTTCTCAGATTCCACAGAAATAAGGCTAGCAAAGAGATCCACGAAATACAGATGTAACTCTGTGAGATGAATTAACAGAACACAAAGCAGTTTCTCAGAAAGCTTCTTTCCAGATTTCATCTGAGGATATTTCCTTTTTCACCATAGCCCTCTAAGGGCTTCCAAATATCACTTTGCCAATTCCACAAGAACTGTCTTAACGAAAGGCTTCTTGAGGGGAAAGCTGTAACTCTGTGAGATGATTTCACAGAACACAAAGAAGTTTCTCAGAAAGCTTCTTTCTCTTTGTTGTCGGAGGATATTGCCTTTGTCCCTATAGTCTTCAAAGGGATCCGAAATATCTGTTCTCAGATTCCACAGAGATAAGGCTAGCAAAGAGATCCACGAAATACAGATGTAACTCTGTGAGATGAATTAACAGAACACTAAGCAGTTTCTCAGAAAGCTTCTTTCCAGATTTCATCGGAGGATATTTCTTTTTTCACCAGAGCCCTCTACGCGCTTCCAAATATCACTTTGCCAATTACACAAGAACTGTCTTAGCGAAAGGCTTCTTGAGGGGAAAGCTGTTACTCTGTGAGATGATTTCACAGAACACAAAGAAGTTTCTCAGAAAGCTTCTTTCTCTTTGTTATCGGAGGATATTTCCTTTGGCCCTATAGTCTTCAAAGGGATCCGAAATATCTGTTCTCAGATTCCACAGAAATAAGGCTAGCAAAGAGATCCACGAAATACAGATGTAACTCTGTGAGATGAACTCACAGAACACTAAGCAGTTTATCAGAAAGCTTCTTTCCAGATTTCATCTGAGGATATTTCCTTTTTCAGCATAGCCCACTATGGGCTTCCAAATATCACTTTGCCAATTCCACAAGAACTGTCTTAGCGAAAGGCTTCTTGAGGGGAAAGCTGTAACTCTGTGAGATGATTTCAAAGAACACAAAGAAGTTCCTCAAAAAGCTTCTTTCTCTTTGTTATGGGAGGATATTTCCTTTGGCCCTATTGTCTTCAAAGGGATCCGAAATATCTGTTCTCAGATTCCACAGAAATAAGGCTAGCAAAGAGATCCACGAAATACAGATGTAACTCTGTGAGATGAATTGACAGAACACTAAGCAGTATCTCAGAAAGCTTCTTTCCAGATTTCATCTGAGGATATTTCCTTTTTCACCATAGCCCTCTATGGGCTTCCAAGTATCACTTTGCGAATTCCACCAGAACTGTCTTAGCGAAAGGCTTCTTGAGGGGAATGTTGTAACTCTGTGAGATGATTTCACAGAACACAAAGAAGTTTCTCAGAAAGCTTCTTTCTCTTTGTTATGGGAGGATATTTCCTTTGGCCCTATTGTCTTCAAAGGGATCCGAAATATCTGTTCTCAGATTCCACAGAAATAAGGCTAGCAAAGAGATCCACGAAAAACAGATATAACTCTGTGAGATGAATTAACAGAACACTAAGCAGTTTTTCAAAAAGCTTCTTTCCAGATTTCATCTGAGGATATTTCCTTTTTCACCATAGCTCTCTATGGGCTTCCAAATATCACTTTGCCAATGCCACAAGAACTGTCTTAGCGAAAGGCTTCTTGAGGGGAAAGCTGTAACTCTGTGAGATGATTTCACAGAACACAAAGAAGTTTCTCAGAAAGCTTCTTTCTCTTTGTTATCGGAGGATATTTCCTTTGGCCCTATAGTCTTCAAAGAGTCTTGAAATATCTGTTTCAGATTCCACAGAAATAAGGCTAACAAAGAGATTCACAAAATACAGATGTAACTCTGTGAGATGAATTGACAGAACACTAAGCAGTATCTCAGAAAGCTTCTTTCCAGATTTCACCTGAGGATATTTCCTTTTTCACCATAGTCCACTATGGGCTTCCAAATATCACTTTGCCAATTCCACAAGAACTGTCTTAGCGAAAGGCTTCTTGAGGGGAAAGCTGTAACTCTGTGAGATGATTTCACAGAACACAAAGAAGTTTCTCAGAAAGCTTCTTTCTCTTTGTTATCGGAGGATATTTCCTTTGGCCCTAAAGTCTTCAAAGGGATCCGAAATATCTGTTCTCAGATTCCACAGAAATTAGGCTAGCAAAGAGATCCAAGAAATACCGATGAAACTCTCTGGGATGAATTCAGAGAACACTAAGAAGTTTCTCAGAAAGCTTCTTTCCAGATTTCATCTGAGGATATTTCCTTTTTCACAATAGCCCTCTATGGCCTTCCAAATATCACTTTGCCAATTCCACAAGAACTGTCTTAGCGAAAGGCTTCTTAAGGGGAAAGCTGTAATTCTGTGAGATGATTTCACAGAACACAAAGAAGTTTCTCAGAAAGCTTCTTTCTCTTTGTTATCGGAGGATATTTCCTTTGGCCCTATTGTCTTCTAAGGGATCCGAAATATCTGTTCCCAGATTCCACAGAAAGAAGGCTAGCAAAGAGATCCACAAAATACAGATGTAACTCTGTGAGATGAATTAACAGAACACTAAGCAGTTTCTCAGAAAGCTTCTTTCCAGATTTTTTCTGAGGATATTTCCTTTTTCACCGTAGCCCTTTATAGGATTCCAAATATCACTTTGCCAATTCCACAAGAACTTTCTTAGCGAAAGGCTTCTTGAGGGGAAAGCTGTAACTGTTTGTGGTGATTTCGCAGAACACAAAGAAGTTTCTCAGAAAGCTTCTTTCTCTTTGTTATCGGAGGATATTTCCTTTGGCCCTATAGTCTTCAAAGGGATCCGAAATATCTTTTCTCAGATTCCACAGAAATAAGGCTAGAAAAGAGATCCACGAAATACAGATGTAACTCTGTGAGTGGAAGTCACATATCAGAGAGCAGTTTCTCAGAAGGCTTCTTTCCAGATTTCATCTGAGGATATTTTCTTTTTCACCATAGCCCACAAAGGGCTACCAAATATCACTTTGCCAATTCCACAAGAACTGTCTTAGCGATAGGCTTCTTGAGGGGAAAGCTGTAACTCTGTGAGATGATTTCACAGAACACAAAGAAGTTTCTCAGAAAGCTTCTTTCTCTTTGTTATCGGAGGATATTTCCTTTGGCCCTATAGTCTTCAAAGAGTCTTGAAATATCTGTTCTCAGATTCCACAGAAATAAGGCTAACAAAGAGATTCACAAAATACAGATGTAACTCTGTGAGATGAATTGACAGAACACTAAGCAGTATCTCAGAAAGCTTCTTTCCAGATTTCATCGGAGGATATTTCCTTTTTCACCATAGCCCTCTAAGGGATTCCAAATATCACTTTGCCAATTCCACAAGAACTGTCTTAGCGAAAGGCTTCTTGAGGGGAAAGCTGTAATTCTGTGAGATGATTTCACAGAACACAAAGAAGTTTCTCAGAAAGCTTCTTTCTCTTTGTTATCGGAGGATATTTCCTTTGGCCCTATTGTCTTCTAAGGGATCCGAAATATCTGTTCCCAGATTCCACAGAAAGAAGGCTAGCAAAGAGATCCACAAATTACAGATGTAACTCTGTGAGATGAATTAACAGAACACTAAGCAGTTTCTCAGAAAGCTTCTTTCCAGATTTTTTCTGAGGATATTTCCTTTTTCACCGTAGCCCTTTATAGGATTCCAAATATCACTTTGCCAATTCCACAAGAATTTTCTTAGCGAAAGGCTTCTTGAGGGGAAAGCTGTAACTGTTTGTGATGATTTCGCAGAACACAAAGAAGTTTCTCAGAAAGCTTCTTTCTCTTTGTTATCGGAGGATATTTCCTTTGGCCCTATAGTCTTCAAAGGGATCCGAAATATCTTTTCTCAGATTCCACAGAAATAAGGCTAGAAAAGAGATCCACGAAATACAGATGTAACTCTGTGAGTGGAAGTCACATATCAGAGAGCAGTTTCTCAGAAGGCTTCTTTCCAGATTTCATCTGAGGATATTTTCTTTTTCACCATAGCCCACAAAGGGCTACCAAATATCACTTTGCCAATTCCACAAGAACTGTCTTAGCGATAGGCTTCTTGAGGGGAAAGCTGTAACTCTGTGAGATGATTTCACAGAACACAAAGAAGTTTCTCAGAAAGCTTCTTTCTCTTTGTTATCGGAGGATATTTCCTTTGGCCCTATAGTCTTCAAAGAGTCTTGAAATATCTGTTCTCAGATTCCACAGAAATAAGGCTAACAAAGAGATTCACAAAATACAGATGTAACTCTGTGAGATGAATTGACAGAACACTAAGCAGTATCTCAGAAAGCTTCTTTCCAGATTTCATCTGAGGATATTTCCTTTTTCACCATAGCCCTCTAAGGGATTCCAAATATCACTTTGCCAATTCCACAAGAACTGTCTTAGCGAAAGGCTTCTTGAGGGGAAAGCTGTAACTCTGTGAGATGATTTCGCAGAACACAAAGAATTTTCTCAGAAAGGTTCTTTCTCTTTGTTATCGGAGGATATTTCCTTTGGCCCTAAAGTCTTCAAAGGGATCCGAAATATCTGTTCTCAGATTCCACAGAAATTAGGCTAGCAAAGAGATCCAAGAAATACAGATGTAACTCTCTGGGATGAATTCAGAGAACACTAAGAAGTTTCTCAGAAAGCTTCTTTCCAGATTTCATCTGAGGATATTTCCTTTTTCACCATAGCCCTCTATGGGCTTCCAAATATCACTTTGCCAATTCCACAAGAACTGTCTTAGCGAAAGGCTTCTTGAGGGGAAAGCTGTAATTCTGTGAGATGATTTCACAGAACACAAAGAAGTTTCTCAGAAAGCTTCTTTCTCTTTGTTATCGGAGGATATTTCCTTTGGCCCTATTGTCTTCTAAGGGATCCGAAATATCTGTTCCCAGATTCCACAGAAAGAAGGCTAGCAAAGAGATCCACAAATTACAGATGTAACTCTGTGAGATGAATTAACAGAACACTAAGCAGTTTCTCAGAAAGCTTCTTTCCAGATTTTTTCTGAGGATATTTCCTTTTTCACCGTAGCCCTTTATAGGATTCCAAATATCACTTTGCCAATTCCACAAGAATTTTCTTAGCGAAAGGCTTCTTGAGGGGAAAGCTGTAACTGTTTGTGATGATTTCGCAGAACACAAAGAAGTTTCTCAGAAAGCTTCTTTCTCTTTGTTATCGGAGGATATTTCCTTTGGCCCTATAGTCTTCAAAGGGATCCGAAATATCTTTTCTCAGATTCCACAGAAATAAGGCTAGAAAAGAGATCCACGAAATACAGATGTAACTCTGTGAGTGGAAGTCACATATCAGAGAGCAGTTTCTCAGAAGGCTTCTTTCCAGATTTCATCTGAGGATATTTTCTTTTTCACCATAGCCCACAAAGGGCTACCAAATATCACTTTGCCAATTCCACAAGAACTGTCTTAGCGATAGGCTTCTTGAGGGGAAAGCTGTAACTCTGTGACTTGATTTCACAGAACACAAAGAAGTTTCTCAGAAAGCTTCTTTCTCTTTGTTATCGGAGGATATTTCCTTTGGCCCTATAGTCTTCAAAGAGTCTTGAAATATCTGTTCTCAGATTCCACAGAAATAAGGCTAACAAAGAGATTCACAAAATACAGATGTAACTCTGTGAGATGAATTGACAGAACACTAAGCAGTATCTCAGAAAGCTTCTTTCCAGATTTCATCTGAGGATATTTCCTTTTTCACCGTAGCCCTCTAAGGGATTCCAAATATCACTTTGCCAATTCCACAAGAACTGTCTTAGCGAAAGGCTTCTTGAGGGGAAAGCTGTAACTCTGTGAGATGATTTCGCAGAACACAAAGAATTTTCTCAGAAAGGTTCTTTCTCTTTGTTTTCGGAGGATATTTCCTTTGGCCCTAAAGTCTTCAAAGGGATCCGAAATATCTGTTCTCAGATTCCACAGAAATTAGGCTAGCAAAGAGATCCAAGAAATACAGATGTAACTCTCTGGGATGAATTCAGAGAACACTAAGAAGTTTCTCAGAAAGCTTCTTTCCAGATTTCATCTGAGGATATTTCCTTTTTCACCATAGCCCTCTATGGGCTTCCAAATATCACTTTGCCAATTCCACAAGAACTGTCTTAGCGAAAGGCTTCTTGAGGGGAAAGCTGTAATTCTGTGAGATGATTTCACAGAACACAAAGAAGTTTCTCAGAAAGCTTCTTTCTCTTTGTTATCGGAGGATATTTCCTTTGGCCCTATTGTCTTCTAAGGGATCCGAAATATCTGTTCCCAGATTCCACAGAAAGAAGGCTAGCAAAGAGATCCACAAATTACAGATGTAACTCTGTGAGATGAATTAACAGAACACTAAGCAGTTTCTCAGAAAGCTTCTTTCCAGATTTTTTCTGAGGATATTTCCTTTTTCACCGTAGCCCTTTATAGGATTCCAAATATCACTTTGCCAATTCCACAAGAACTTTCTTAGCGAAAGGCTTCTTGAGGGGAAAGCTGTAACTGTTTGTGATGATTTCGCAGAACACAAAGAAGTTTCTCAGAAAGCTTCTTTCTCTTTGTTATCGGAGGATATTTCCTTTGGCCCTATAGTCTTCAAAGGGATCCGAAATATCTTTTCTCAGATTCCACAGAAATAAGGTTAGAAAAGAGATCCACGAAATACAGATGTAACTCTGTGAGTGGAAGTCACATATCAGAGAGCAGTTTCTCAGAAGGCTTCTTTCCAGATTTCATCTGAGGATATTTTCTTTTTCACCATAGCCCACAAAGGGCTACCAAATATCACTTTGCCAATTCCACAAGAACTGTCTTAGCGATAGGCTTCTTGAGGGGAAAGCTGTAACTCTGTGAGATGATTTCACAGAACACAAAAAGTTTCTCAGAAAGCTTCTTTCTCTTCGTTAACGCGGGATATTTCCTTTGGCCCTATAGTCTCCAAGGGGTCCGAAACATCTGTTCTCAGATTCCACAGAAATAAGGCTAGCAAAGAGATCCACGAAATACAGGTGTAACTCTGTGAGATGAATTAACAAAACACTAAGCAGTTTCTCAGAAAGCTTCTTTCCAGATTTCATCTGAGGATATTTCCTTTTTCACCATAGCCCTCTATGGGCTTCCAAATATCGCTTTGCCAATTCCACAAGAACTGTCTTAACGGAAGGCTTCTTGAAGGGAAAGCTGTAACTCTGTGAGATGATTTCACACGGAGGATATTTCCTTTGGCCCTATAGTCTTCAAAGGGATCCGAAATATTTGTTCTCAGATTCCACAGAAATAAGGCTAGCAAAGAGATCCACGAAATACAGATGTAACTCTGTGAGTGGAAGTCACATACCACAGAGCAGTTTCTCAGAAAGCTTCTTTCCAGATTACATCTTAGGATATTTCCTTTTTCACCATAGCCCTCTATGGGCTTCCAAATATCACTTTGCCAATTCCACAAGAACTGTCTTAGCGAAAGGCTTCTAGAATGGAAAGCTGTAACTCTGTGAGATGATTTCACAGAACACTAAGAAGTTTCTCAGAAACTTCTTTCTCTTTGTTATCTGAGGATATTTCCTTTGGCCCTATAGTCTTCAAAGGGATCCGAAATATCTGTTCTCAGATTCCGCAGAAATAAGGCTAGCAAAGAGATCCACGAAATTCAGATGTAACTCTGTGAGTTGAATTAACAGAACACAAAGCAGTTTCTCAGATAGCTTCTTTCCAGATTTCATTTGAGGATATTTCCTTTTTCACCGAAGCCTTCTAGGGGTTTCCAAATATCACTTTGCCAATTCCAAAGAACTGTCTTAGCGAAAGACTTCTTGAGGGAAAGCTGTAACTCTGTGAGATGATTTCACAGAACACAAAGAAGTTTCTCACAAAGCTTCTTTCTCTTTGTTATCGGAGGATATTTCCATTGGCCCTATAGTCTTCAAAGGGATCCGAAATATTTCTTCTCAGATTCCACAGAAATAAGGCTAGCAAAGAGATCCACGAAATATAGATGTAACTCTGTGAGATGAATTAACAGAACACTGAGCATTTTCTCAGAAAGCTTCTTTCCAGGTTTCATCTGAGGATATTTACTTTTTCACCATAGCCCTCTATGGGCTTCCAAATATCACTTTGCCAATTCCACAAGAACTGTCTTAGCGAAACGTTTCTTGAGGAGTAAGCTGTAACTCTGTGACATGATTTTAAAGAACACAAAGAAGTTTCTCGGAAAGCTTCTTTCTCTTCGTTATGGGAGGATATTTCCTTTGGCCCTATATTCTTCAAAGGGATCCGAAATATGTGTTCTCAGATTCCACAGAAATAAGGCTAGCAAAGAGATCCACGAAATACAGATGTAACTCTGTGAGATGAATGAACAGAACACTAAGCAGTCTCAGAAAGCTTCTTTTCAGATTTCATCTGAGGATATTTCCTTTTTCACCGTAGACCTCTATAGGCTTCCAAATATCACTTTGCCAATTTCCCAAGACCTGTCTTAGCGAATGGATTCTTGAGGGGAAAGCTGTAAATCTGTGAGATGATTTCACAGAACACAAAGAAGTTTCTAAGAAAGCTTCTTTCTCTTTGTTATCGGAGGATATTTCCTTTGGTCCTATAGTCTTCAAAGTGATCCGAAATATCTGTTCTCAGATTCCACAGAAATAAGGCTAGCAAAGAGATCCACGAAATACAGATGCAACTCTGTGAGATGAATTAACAGAACACTGAGCAGTTTCTCAGAAAACTTGTTTCCAGATTTCATCTGAGGATATTTCCTTTTTCACCATAGCCCTCTATAGGCTTCCAAATATCACTTTTCCAATTCCACAAGAACTGTCTTAGCAAAAGGCTTCTTGAGGGGAAAGCTGTAACTTTTTGAGATGATTTCGTAGAACACAAAGAAGTTTCTCAGAAAGCTTCTTTCTCTTTGTTATCGGAGGATATTTCCTTTGGCACTATAGTCTTCAAAGGGATCCCATATATCTGTCCTCAGTTTCCACAGAAATAAGGAAAGCAAAGAGATCCACGAAATACACATGTAACTCTGTGAGATGAATTAACAGAACACTAAGCAGATTCTCAGAAAGCTTGTTTCCAGATTTCATCTAAGGATATATCCTTTTTCACCACAGCCCACAATAGTCTTCCAAATATCACTTTGCCAATTCCCCAAGAACTGTCTTAGCGAAAGGCTATCTGATGGGTAAGCTGTAACTCTGTGAGATGATTTCTCAGAACACAAAGAAGTTTCTCAGAAAGCTTCTTTCTCTTTGTTATCAGAGGATATTTCCTTGGCCCTTATTGTCTTCAAAGGGATCCGAAATATCTGTTCTCAGATTCCACAGAAATGAGGCTAGCAAAGAGACCCACAAATTACAGATGTAACTCTGTGAGATGAATAAACAGAACACTGAGCAGTTTCTCAGAAATCTTCTTTCCAGATTTCATCTGAGGATATTTCCTTTTTCACCATAGCCCTCTATGGGCTTCCAAATATCACTTTGCCAATTCCACAAGAACTGTCTTAGCGAAAGGTTTCTTGAGGGGAAAGCTGTAACTCTGTGTGATGATTTCACAGAACACAAAGTAGTTTCTCAGAAAGCTTCTTTCTCTTTGTTATCGGAGGATATTTCCTTTGGCCCTATAATCTTCAAAGGGATTCGAAATATCTGTTCTCATATTCCACAGAAATAAGACTAGCAAAGAGATCCACGAAATACAGATGTAACTCTGTGAGACGAATTAACAGAACACAAAGCAGTTTCTCAGAAAGCTTCTTTCCAGATTTCATCTGAGGATATTTCCTTTTTCACCATAGCCCTCTATAGGCTTCCAAATATCACTTTGCCAATTCCACAAGAACTGTCTTAGCGAAAGGCTTCTTGAGGGGTAAGCTGTAACTCTGTGAGATGATTTCACAGAACACAAAGAAGTTTCTCAGAAAGCTTCTTTCTCTTTGTTATCGGAGGATATTTCCTTTGGCCTTATAGTCTTCAAAGGGATCCGAAATATCTGTTTTCAGATTCCACAGAAATAAAGCTAGCAAAGAGATTCACGAAATACAGATGTAACTCTGTGAGATGAATTAACAGAACACTAAGCAGTTTCTCAGAAAGCTTCTTTCCAGATTTCATCTGAGGATATTCCCTTTTTCACCGTAGCCCTCTGTGGGCTTCGAAATATCACTTTACTAATTCCACAAGAACTGTCTTCCCGAAAGGCTACTTGAGGGGAAGCTGAAAATCTGTGAGATGATTTCACAGAACACAAGGAAGGTTCTCAGAAAGCTTCTTTCTCTTTGTTATCGGAGGATATTTCCTTTGGCCCTATAGTCTTCAAAGGGATCCGAAATATCTATTCTCAGATTCCACAGAAATAAGGCTAGCAAAGAGATCCACGAAATACAGATGTAACTCTGTGAGATGAATTAACAGAACACTGAGCTTTTTCTCAGAAAACTTCTTTCCAGATTTCATCTGAGGATATTTCCGTTTTCACCATGGCCCTCTATGGGCTTCGAAATATCACTTTGACAATTCCACAAGAACTGTCTTATCGAAAGGCTTCTTAATGGGTATACTTAACTCTGTGAGATGATTTCACAGAACACAAAGAAGTTTCTCAGAAAGTTTCTTTCTCTTTGTTAACGGAGGATATTTCCTTTGGAACTATAGTCTTCAAAGGGATCCGAAATATCTGTTCTCAGATTCCACAGAAATAAGGCTAGCAAAGAGATGCACGAAATACAGATGTAACTCTGTGAGATGAATTAACAGAACACTGAGCAGTTTCCAAGAAAGCTTCTTTTCAGATTTCATATGAGGATATTTCCTTTTTCACCATAGAACTATGAGCTTCCAAATATCACTTTGCCAATTCCACAAGAACTGTCTTAGCGATAGGCTTCTTGAGGGGAAAGCTGTATCTCTGTGAGATGATTTCACAGAACACAAAGAAGTTTCTCCGAAAGCTTCTTTCTCTTTATTATCGGAGGATATTTCCTTTGGCCCTATAGTTTTCAAAGGGATCCGAAGTTTCTATTCTCAGATTCCACAGAAATAAGGCTAGCAAAGAGATCCACGAAACACAGATGTAACTCTGTGAGATGAATTAACAGAACACTGAACAGTTTCTCATAAAACTTCTTTCCAGATTTCATCTGAGTATATTTCCTTTCTCACCAAAGCCCTCTATGGCCTTCCGAATATCACTTTGCCAATTCCAAAAGAACTGTCTTAGCGAAAGGCTTCTTGAGGGGAAAGCTGTAACTCTGTGAGATGATTTCACAGAACACAAAGAATTTCCTCAGAAAGCTTCTTCCTCTTTTTTATCGGAGTATATTTCCCTTGGTCCTATAGTCTTCAAAGGGATCAGATACATCTGTCCTCAGATTCCACAGAAATAAGGCTAGCAAAGAGATCTACGAAATACAGATGTAACTCTGTGAGATGAATTAACAGAACACTAAGCAGTTTCTCAGAAAGCTTGTTTCCAGATTTCATCTGAGGATATTTCCTTTTTCACCACAGCCCTCTATGGGCTTCCAAATATCACATTGCCAATTCCACAAGAAATGTCTTAGCGAAAGACTTCTTGAGGGGAAAGCTGTAACTCTGTGAGATGGTTTCACAGAACACAAAGAAGTTTCTCAGAAAGCTTCTTTCTCTTTGTTATCGGAGGATATTTCCTTTGGCCCTATAGTCTTCAAAGGGATCCGAAATATCTGTTTTCAGATTCCACAGAAATAAGGCTTGCAAAGAGATCCACGAAATACAGATGTAACTCAGTGAGATGAATTAACAGAACACTAAGCAGTTTTTTCAGAAAGCTTCTTTCCAGATTTCATCTGAGGATATTTCCTTTTTCGCCATAGCCCTCTATGGGCTTCGAAATATCACTTTGCTATTTCCACAAGAACCGTCTTACCGAAAGGCTTCTTGAGGGAGGCTGTAACTCTGTGAGATGATTTCACAGAACACAAGGAAGTTTCTCAGAAATCTTCTTTCTCTTTGTTATCGGAGGATATTTCCTTTGGCCCTATTGTGTTCAAAGGGATCCGAAATATCTGTTCTCAGATTCCACAGAAATAAGGCTAGCAAGGAAATCCACGAAATACAGATGTAACTCTGTGAGCTGAATTTACAGAACACTAAGCATTTTCTCAGAAAGCTTCTTTCGAGATTTCATTTGAGGATATTTCCTTTTTCACCATGGCCATTTTGGGGCTTCCAAATATCACTTTGCTAATTCCACAAGAACTGTCTTAGCGAAAGGCTTCTTGAGGGGAAAGCTGTAACTCTGTGAGTTGATTTCACAGAACACAAGGAAGGTTCTCAGAAAGCTTCTTTCTCTTTGTTATCGGAGGATATTTCCTTTGGCCCTATAGTCTTCAAAGGGATCCGAAATATCTGTTCTCAGATTCCAGAGAAATAAGACTAGCAAAGAGATCCACGAAATACAGATGTAACTCTGTGAGATGAATTAACAGAACACAAAGCAGTTTCTCAGAAAGCTTCTTTCCAGATTTCATCTGAGGATATTTCCGTTTTCACCATGGCCCTCTATGGGCTTCGAAATATCACTTTGACAATTCCACAAGAACTGTCTTAGCGATAGGCTTCTTGAGGGGAAAGCTGTATCTCTGTGAGATGATTTCACAGAACACAAAGAAGTTTCTCAGAAAGTTTCTTTCTCTTTGTTAACGGAGGATATTTCCTTTGGAACTATAGTCTTCAAAGGGATCCGAAATATCTGTTCTCAGATTCCACAGAAATAAGGCTAGCAAAGAGATCCACGAAATACAGATGTAACTCTGTGAGATGAATTAACAGAACACTGAGCAGTTTCCAAGAAAGCTTCTTTTCAGATTTCATATGAGGATATTTCCTTTTTCACCATAGAACTATGGGCTTCCAAATATCACTTTGCCAATTCCACAAGAACTGTCTTAGCGATAGGCTTCTTGAGGGGAAAGCTGTATCTCTGTGAGATGATTTCACAGAACACAAAGAAGTTTCTCCGAAAGCTTCTTTCTCTTTGTTATCGGAGGATATTTCCTTTGGCCCTATAGTCTTCAAAGGGATCCGAAATATCTATTCTCATATTCCACAGAAATAAGGCTAGCAAAGAGATCCACGTAACACAGATGTAACTCTGTGAGATGAATTTACAGAACACTGAATAGTTTCTCAGAAAACTTCTTTCCAGATTTCATCTGAGTATATTTCCTTTCTCACCAAAGCCCTCTATGGCCTTCCGAATATCACTTTGCCAATTCCACATGAACTGTCTTAGCGAAAGGCTTCTTGAGGGGAAAGCTGTAAATCTGTGAGATGACTTCACAGAAAACAAAGAAGTTCCTCAGAAAGCTTCTTCCTCTTTTTTATCGGAGGATATTTCCCTTGGCCCTATAGTCTTCAAAGGGATCAGATATATCTGTCCTCAGATTCCACAGAAATAAGGCTGGCATAGAGATCTACGAAATACAGATGTAACTCTGTGAGATGAATTAACAGAACACTAAGCAGTTTCTCAGAAAGCTTGTTTCCAGATTTCATCTGAGGATATTTCCTTTTTCACCACAGCCCTCTATGGGCTTCCAAATATCACATTGCCAATTCCACAAGAACTGTCTTAGCGAAAGACTTCTTGAGGGGAAAGCTGTAACTCTGTGAGATGGTTTCACAGAACACAAAGAAGTTTCTCAGAAAGCTTCTTTCTCTTTGTTATCGGAGGATATTTCCTTTGGCCCTATAGTCTTCAAAGGAATCCGAAATATCTGTTTTCAGATTCCACAGAAATAAGGCTAGCAAAGAGATCCACGAAATACAGATGTAACTCAGTGAGATGAATTAACAGAACACTAAGCAGTTTTTTCAGAAAGCTTCTTTCCAGATTTCATCTGAGGATATTTCCTTTTTCACCGTAGCCCTCTATGGGCTTCGAAATATCACTTTGACAATTCCACAGGAACTGTCTTATCGAAAGGCTTCTTGAGGGGTAAGCTTAACTCTGTGAGATGATTTCACAGAACACAAAGAAGTTTCTCAGAAAGCTTCTTTCTCTTTGTTAACGGAGGATATTTACTTTGGAACTATAGTCTTCAAAGGGATCCGAAATATCTGTTCTCAGGTTCCACAGAAATAAGGCTAGCAAAGAGATCCACGAAATACAGATGTAACTCTGTGAGATGAATTAACAGAACACTGAGCAGTTTGCAAGAAAGCTTCTTTTCAGATTTCACCTGAGGATATTTCCTTTTTCACCATAGCCCTCTATGGGCTTCCAAATATCATTTTGCCAATTCCACAAGAACTGTCGTAGCGATAGGCTTCTTGAGGGGAAAGCTGTATCTTTTGAGATGATTTCGCAGTACACAAAGACGTTTCTCAGAAAGCTTCTTTCTCTTTGATATCGGAGGATATTTCCTTTGGCCCTAGAGTCTTCAATGGGATCCCATATATCTGTCCTCAATTTCCACAGAAATAAGGCAAGCAAAGAGATTCACGAAATACAGATGTAACTCTGTGAGATGAATTAACAGAACACTAAGCAGATTCTCAGAAAGCTTGTTTCCAGATTTCATCTGAGGATATTTCCTTTTTCACCGCAGCCCTGTATAGGCTTCCAAATATCACATTGCCAATTCCACAAGAGCTGACTTTGCGAAAGGCTTCTTGAGGGGAAAGCTGTAACTCTGTGAGATGATTTCACAGAACACAAAGAAGTTTCTCGGAAACCTTCTTTCTCTTTGTTATCGGAGGATATATCCTTTTGGCGTATAGTCTTCTAAGGGATCCGAAATATCTGTTCTCAGATTCCACAGAAATAAGGCTAGCAAAGAGATCCAGGAAATACAGATGTAACTCTGTGAGATGAATTAACAGAACACTGAGCAGTTTCTCAAAAAGCTTCTTTCCAGATTTAATCTGAGGATACTTCCTTTTTCACCATAGCGCTCTATGGGGGTCCAAATATCACTATGACAATTCCACAAGAACTGTCTTATCGAAAGGTTTCTTGGGGGGAAAGCTGTAACTCTGTGAGATGATTTCACAGTACACAAAAAAGTTTCTCAGAATGCTTCTTTCTCTTTGTAATCGGAGGATATTTCCTTTGGCCCTATAGTCTTCAAAAGGATCCGAATATCTATTCTCAGATTCCACAGAAATAAGGCTAGCAAAGAGATCCACAAAATACGATGTAACTCTGTGAGATTAATTAACAGAACTCTGAGCAGTTTCTCAGAAAGTTTCTTTGTAGATTTCATCTGAGGATATTTCCTTTTCCACCATAGCCCTCTATGGGCTTCCAAATATCACTTTGCCAATTCCACAAGAACTGTCTTAGCGAAAGGCTTCTTAAGGGGAAAGCTGTACCTCTGTGAGATGATTTCACAGAACACAAAAAAGTTTCTCAGAAAGTTTCTTTCTCTTTGTTATCGGAGGATATTTCCTTTGGCCCTATATTCTTCAAAGGGATCCGAAATATCTGTTCTCAGATTCCACAGAAATAAGGCTAGCAAAAGATCCACGAAATACAGATGTTACACTGTGTGATGAATTAACAGATCATTAAGCAATTTCTCAGAAAGCTTCTTTCCAGATTTCATCTAAGGATATTTCCTTTTTCACCATAGCCCTCTATGGGCTTCCAAATATTACTTTGCCAATTCCACAAGAACTGTCTTAGCGAAAGGCTTCTTGAGGGGAAAGCTGTAACTCTGAGAGGATTTCACAGAACACAATGAAGTTTCTCAGAAAGCTTCTTTCTCTTTGTTATCGGAGGATATTTCCTTTGGCCCTATAGTCTTCAAAGGGATCGGAAATATCTGTTCTCAGATTCCACAGAAGTAAGGTTAGCCAAGAGATTCACGAAATACAGATGTAACTCTGTGAGTGCAAGTCATATATCACAGAGCAGTTTCACAGAAAGCTTCTTTCCAGATTTCATCTGTGGATATTTCCTTTTTCACCATAGCCCTCTATGGGCTTCCAAATTTCTCTTTGCCAATTCCACAAGAACTGTCTTAGCGAAAGGCTTCTTGTGGGGAAAGCTGTAACTCTGAGAAATGATTTCACAGAATACAAAGAAGTTTCTCTCAAAGCTTCTTTCTCTTTGTTATCGGAGGATATTTCCTTTGGCCCTATAGTATTCAATGGGATCCGAAATATCTGTTCTCAGATTCCACAGAAATAAGGCTAGCAGAGAGATCAACGAAATACAGATGTAACTCAGTGATTGGAAGTCAAACATCACAGAGCAGTTTCTCAGAAACGTTCTTTCCAGATTTCATCTGAGGATATTTACTTTTTCACCATAGCCCTCTACGGGCTTCCAAATATCACTTTGCCAATTCCACAAGAACTGTCTTAGCGAAAGGCTCCTTGAGGGGAAAGCTGTATCTCTGTGAGATGATTTCACAGAACACAAAGTAGTTTCTCAGAAAGCTTCTTTCTCTTTGTTATCGGAGGATATTTCCTTTGGCCCCATAGTCTTCAAAGGGATGCGGAATATCTGTTCTCAGATTCCACAGAAATAAGGCTAGCAAAGAGATCCACGAAATACAGATGTAACTCTGTAAGTGGAAGTCACACATCACAGAGTAGTTTCTCAGAAAGCTTCTTTCCAGATTTCATCTGAGGATATTTCCTTTTTCAACATAGCCCTCTATGGGCTTCCAAATATCACTTTGCCAATTCCACAAGAACTGTCTTAGCGAAAGGCTTCTTGAGGGGAAAGCTGTAACTCTGTGAGATGATTTCACAGACACAAAGAAGTTTCTCAGAAAGCTTCTTTCTCTTTGTTATCGGAGGATATTTCCTTTGGCCCTATACTCTTCAAAGGGATCCGAAATATCTGTTCTCAGATAATAGAGAAATAAGGCTAGCAAAGAGATCCACGAAATACAGATGTAACTCTGTGAGATGAATTAACAGAATACTAAGCAGTTTCTCAGAAAGCTTCTTTCCAGATTTCATCTGAGGATATTTCCTTTTTCACCATAGACCTCTATAGGCTTCCAAATATCACTTTGCCAATTCCACAACAACTGTCTTAGCAAAACGCTTTTTGAGAGGAAAGCTGTAACTCTGTGATATGATTTCACAGAACACTAAGAAGTTTCTCAGAAAGCTTCTTTCCCTTTGTTATCGGAGGATATTTCCTTTGGCCCTATAGTCTTCAAGGGGATCCGAAATATCTGTTCTCAGATTCCACAGAAGTAAGGCAAGCAAAGAGATCCACGAAATACAGATGTAACTCTGCGAGATGAATTAACAGAACACTAACCAGTTTTTCAGAAAGCTTCTTTCCAGATTTCATCTGAGGATATTTCCTTTTTCACCATAGCCCTTTACGGATTTAGAATTATCACTTTGCCAATTACACAAGAACTGTCTTTGCAAAACGCTTCTTGAGGGGACAGCTGTAACTCTGTGAGATGATTTCACAGAACACAAAGAAGTTTCTCGGAATGCTTTTCTCTTTGTTAACGGAGTATATTTCCTTTGGCCCTGTTGTCTTCAAAGGGATCCGAAATATCTGTTCTCAGATTCCACAGAAGTAAGGATATGAAAGAGATCCACGAAATACAGATGCAACTCTGTGAGATGAATTAACAGAACACTACGCAGTTTCTTAGAAAGCTTCTTTCCAGATTTCATGTGAGGATATTTCCTTTTTCACCATAGCCCTTTATGGGTTTCCAAATATCACTTTGCCAATTCCACAAAAACTCTCTTAGCAAAACGCTTCTTGAGGAGAAAGCTGTAACTCTGTGAGATGATTTCACAGAACACAAAGAAGTTTCTCAGAAAGCTTCTTTCTCTTTGTTATTGGAGGATATTTCCTTTGGCCCTATAGTCTTCAAAGGGATCCGAAACATCTGTTCTCAGATTCCACAGAAATAAGGCTAGCAAAGAGATACACGAAATACAGATGTAACTCTGTGACATGAATTAACAGAACACTAAGCAGTTTATCAGAAAGCTTCTTTCCAGATTTCACCTGAGGATATATCCTTTTTCACCATAGAACTTTATGGATTTCCAATTATCAGTTTGCCAATTCCACAAGAACTGTCTTAGCAAAACGCTTCTTGAGGGGAAAGCTGTAACTCTGTGAGATGATTTCACAGAACACAAAGAAGATTCTCAGAAAGCTTCTTTCTCTTTTTTAACGGAGTATATTACCTTTTGCCCTATTGTCTTCAAAGAGATCCGAAATATCTGTTCTCAGATTCCACAGAAATAAGGCTAGCAAAGAGATCCACGAAATACAGATGTAAATCTGTAAGTGGAAGTCACGTATCACAGAGCAGTTTCTCAGAAAGCTTTTTTCCAGATTTCATCTGAGGATATTTCCTTTTTCAACATAGCTCACTAAGGGCTTCCAAATATCACTTTGCCCATTCCACAAGAACTCTCTAAGCGAAAGCCTACTTGAGGGGAAAGCGGTAACTCTGTGAGATGATTTCACAGAACACAAAGAAGTTTCTCAGAAAGCTTCTTTCTCTTTGTTATCGGAGGGTATATCCTTTTGGCCAATAGTCTTCAAAGGGATCCGAAATATCTGTTCTCAGATTCCACAGAAATAAGGCTAGCAAAGAGCTCCAAGAAATACAGATGTAACTCTGTGAGAAGAATTAACGGAACACGCAGCAGTTTCTCAGAAAGCTTCTTTCCCGATTTCATCTGAGGATATTTCCTTTTTCACCATAGACCTCTATAGACTTCCGAATATCACTTTGCCAATTCCACAAGAACTGTCTTAGCAAAACGCTTTTTGAGGGGAAACCTGTAACTCTGTGATATGATTTCACAGAACACAAAGAAGTTTCTTAGAAAGCTTCTTTCCCTTTATTATCGGAGGATATTTCCTTTGGCCCTATAGTCTTCAAAGGGATCCGAAATATCAGTTCTCAGATTCCACAGAAGTAAGTCAAACAAAGAGATCCATGAAATACAGATGTAACTCTGTGAGATGAATTAACAGAACACTAAGCAGTTTCTCAGAAAGCTTCCTTCCAGATTTCATCTGAGGATATTTCCTTTTTCGCGATAGCCTTCTATGGGCTTCCAAATATCACTTTGCCAATTCCACAAGAACTGTCTTAGCGAAAGGCTTCTTGAGGGGAAAGCTGTAACTCTGTGAGATGATTTCACAGAACACAAAGAAGGTTCTCAGAGAGTTTCTTTCTCTTTGTTAACGGAGGATACTTCCTTTGGCCCTATAGTCTTCAAAGGGATCCGAAATATCTGTTCTCAGATTCCACAGAAATAAGGCTACCAAAGAGATCCACGAAATACAGATGTAACTCTGTGAGATGAATTAACAGAACACTAAGCAGTTTCTCAGAAAACTTCTTTCCAGATTTCATCTCAGGATATTTCCTTTTTCACCATAGCCCTCTATGCGCTTCCAAATATCACTTGGCAATTCCACAAGAACTGTCTTAGGGAAAGACTTCTTGAGGGGAAAGCTGGAACTCTGTGAGATGATTTCACACAACACAAAGAAGTTTCTCAGAAAGCTTCTTTCTCTTTGTTATTGGAGGATAATTCCTTTGGCCCTATAGTCTTCAACGGGATCCGTAATATCTGTTCTCAGATTCCACAGAAATAAGGCTAGCAAGGAGATCCACGAAATACAGATGTAACTCTGTGAGTTGAATTAACAGACACTAAGCAGTTTCTCAGAAAGCTTCTTTCCAAATTTCATCTGAGGATATTTCCTTTTTCACCATAGCCTTCTATGGGCTTCCAAATATCACTTTGCCAATTCCACAAGAACTGTTTTAGCGAACGGATCCTTGAGGGGAAATCTGCAACTCTGTGAGATGATTTCACAGAACACAAAGAAGTTTCTCAGAAAGCTTCTTTCTCTTTTTTACCGGAGGAGATTTCCTTTGGCCCTGTAGTCTTGAAAGGGATCCGAAATATCTGTTCTCAGATTTCACAGAAATAAGGCTAGCAAAGAGATCCACGAAATACAGATGTAACTCTGTGAGATGAATTACCAGAACACTAAGCAGTTTCTCAGAAAGATTCTTTCCAGATTTCATCTGAGGATATTTCCTTTTTTACCATAGCCCTTTATGGATTTCCAATTATCACTTTGCAAATACCACAAGAACTGTCTTAGCAAAACGTTTCTCGAGGGGAAAGCTGTAACTCTGTGAGATGATTTCACAGAACACAAAGAAGTTTCTCAGAAAGCTTCTTTCTCTTTGTTAACGGAGGATATTTCCTTTGGCCCTATTGTCTTCAAAGAGATCCGAAATATCTGTTCTCAGATTCCACAGAAATAAGGCTAGCAAAGAGATCCACGAAATAATGATGTAACTCTGTAAGTGGAAGTCACGTATCACAGAGCAGTTTCTCAGAAAGCTTTTTTCCAGATTTCATCTGAGGATATTTCCTTTTTCAATATAGCTCACTAAGGGCTTCCAAATATAACTTTGCCCATTCCACAAGAACTCTCTAAGCGAAAGCCTACTTGAGGGGAAAGCGGTAACTCTGTGAGATGATTTCACAGAACACAAAGAAGTTTCTCAGAAAGCTTCTTTCTCTTTGTTATCGGAGGGTATATCCTTTTGGCCAATAGTCTTCAAAGGGATCCGAAATATCTGTTCTCATATTCCACAGAAATAAGGCTAGCATAGAGCTCCAAGAAATACAGATGTAACTCTGTGAGAAGAATTAACGGAACACGCAGCAGTTTCTCAGAAAGCTTCTTTCCCGATTTCATCTGAGGATATTTCCTTTTTCACCATAGAATTCTATAGACTTCCGAATATCACTTTGCCAATTCCACAAGAACTGTCTTAGCAAAACGCTTTTTGAGGGGAAACCTGTAACTCTGTGATATGATTTCACAGAACACAAAGAAGTTTCTCAGAAAGCTTCTTTCCCTTTGTTATCGGAGGATATTTCCTTTGGCCCTATAGTCTTCAAAGGGATCCGAAATATCAGTTCTCAGATTCCACAGAAGTAAGTCAAACAAAGAGATCCATGAAATACAGATGTAACTCTGTGAGATGAATTAACAGAACACTAAGCAGTTTCTCAGAAAGCTTCCTTCCAGATTTCATCTGAGGATATTTCCTTTTTCGCGATAGCCTTCTATGGGCTTCCAAATATCACTTTGCCAATTCCACAAGAACTGTCTTAGCGAAAGGCTTCTTGAGGGGAAAGCTGTAACTCTGTGAGATGATTTCACAGAACACAAAGAAGGTTCTCAGAGAGTTTCTTTCTCTTTGTTATCGGAGGATACTTCCTTTGGCCCTATAGTCTTCAAAGGGATCCGAAATATCTGTTCTCAGATTCCACAGAAATAAGGCTACCAAAGAGATCCACGAAATACAGATGTAACTCTGTGAGATGAATTAACAGAACACTAAGCAGTTTCTCAGAAAACTTCTTTCCAGATTTCATCTCAGGATATTTCCTTTTTCACCATAGCCCTCTATGCGCTTCCAAATATCACTTTGCAATTCCACAAGAACTGTCTTAGGGAAAGACTTCTTGAGGGGAAAGCTGGAACTCTGTGAGATGATTTCACACAACACAAAGAAGTTTCTCAGAAAGCTTCTTTCTCTTTGTTATTGGAGGATAATTTCTTTGGCCTTATAGTCTTCAACGGGATCCGTAATATCTGTTCTCAGATTCCACAGAAATAAGGCTAGCAAGGAGATCCACGAAATACAGATGTAACTCTGTGAGTTGAATTAACAGACACTAAGCAGTTTCTCAGAAAGCTTCTTTCCAAATTTCATCTGAGGATATTTCCTTTTTCACCATAGCCTTCTATGGGCTTCCAAATATCACTTTGCCAATTCCACAAGAACTGTTTTAGCGAACGGCTTCTTGAGGAGAAATCTGCAACTCTGTGAGATGATTTCACAGAACACAAAGAAGTTTCTCAGAAAGCTTCTTTCTCTTTTTTACCGGAGGAGATTTCCTTTGTGCCTGTAGTCTTGAAAGGGATCCGAAATATCTGTTCTCAGATTTCACAGAAATAAGGCTAGCCAAGAAATCCACGAAATACAGATGTAACTCTGTGAGATGAATTACCAGAACACTAAGCAGTTTCTCAGAAAGATTCTTTCCAGATTTCATCTGAGGATATTTCCTTTTTTACCATAGCCCTTTATGGATTTCCAATTATCACTTTGCAAATACCACAAGAACTGTCTTAGCAAAACGTTTCTCGAGGGGAAAGCTGTAACTCTGTGAGATGATTTCACAGAACACAAAGAAGTTTCTCAGAAAGCTTCTTTCTCTTTGTTCACGGAGGATATTTCCTTTGGCCCTATTGTCTTCAAAGTGATCCGAAATATCTGTTCTCAGATTCCACAGAAATAGGCTAGCAAGGAGATCCATGAAATACAGTTGTAACTCTATAAGTGTAAGTCACATCACAGAGCAGTTTCTCAGAATGCTTCTTTCCAGATTTCATCTGAGGATATTTCCTTTTTCACCATACCCTCTATGGGCTTCCAAATATCACTTTGCCAATTCCACAAGAACTGTCTTTGTGAAAGGCTTCTTGAGGCGAAAGCTGTAACTCTGTGAGATGATTTCACAGAACACAAAGAAGATTCACAGAAAGCTTCTTTCTCTTTGTTAACGGAGGATATTTCCTTTGGCCCTATTGTCTTCAAAGAGATCCAAAATATCTGTTCTCAGATTCCACAGAGATAAGGCTAGCAAAGAGATCCACGAAATACAGATGTAACTCTGTAAGTGGAATTCACATATCACAGAGCAGTTTCTCTGAAAGCTTCTTTCGAGATTTCATCTGAGGATATTTCCTTTTTCAATATAGCCCTCTATGGGCTTCCAAATATCACTTTGCCAATTCCACAAGAACTCTCTAAGCGAAAGCGTTCTTGAGGGGAAAGCTGTAATTCGGTGAGATGATTTCACAGAACACAAAGAAGTTACTCAGAAATCTTCTTTCTCTTTGTTATCGGAGGATATTTCCTTTGGCCCTATTGTCTTCAAAGGGATCCGAAATATCTGTTCTCAGATACCACGGAAATAAGGCTAGCAAGGAGATCCACGAAATACAGTTGTAACTCTTTAAGTGGAAGTCACACATCACAGAGCAGTTTCTCAGAAATCTTCTTTCCAAAATTGATCTGAGGATATTTCCTTTTTCACCATACCCTCTATGGGCTTCCAAATATCACTTTGCCAATTCCACAAGAACTGTCTTTGTGAAAGGCTTCTTGAGGCGAAAGCTGTAACTCTGTGAGATGATTTCACAGAACACAAAGAAGTTTTTCAGAAAGCATCTTTCTCTTTCTTAACGGAGGATATTTCCTTTCGCCCTATTGTCTTCAAAATGATCCGAAATATCTGTTCTCAGATTCCACAGAAATAAGGCTAGCAAAGAGATCCACGAAATACAGATGTAACTCTGTAAGTGGAAGTCACATATCACAGAGCAGTTTTTCAGAAAGCTTCTTTCCAGATTTCATCTGAGGATATTTCCTTTTTCAATATAGCCCACTATGGGCTTCCAAATATCACTTTGCCAATTCCACAAGAACTCTCTAAGCGAAAGCCTTCTTGAGGGGAAAGCTGTAATTCTGTGAGATGATTTCACAAAACACAAAGAAGTTACTCAGAAATCTTCTTTCTCTTTGTTATCGGAGGATATTTCCTTTGGCCCTGTAGTCTTCAAAGGGATCCGAAATATCTGTTCTCAGATTCCACAGAAATAAGGCTAGCAAAGCGATCCACGAAATACAGATGCAACTCTGTGAGATGAATTAACAGAACACTAAGCAGTCTCTCAGAAAGCTTCTTTCCAGATTTCATCTGAGGATATTTCCTTTTTCACCATAGCCCTTTAGGGATTTCCAATTATCAATTTGCCAATTCCACAAGAACTGTCTTAGCAAAACGCTTCTGGAGGGGAAAGCTGTATCTCTGTGAGATGATTTCACAGAACGCAAAGAAGTTTCTCAGAAATCTTCTTTCCCTTTGTTAACAGAGGATATTTCCTTTGGCCCTATTGTCTTCAAAGGGATCCAAAATATCTGTTCCCAGATTCCACAGAAATAAGGCTAGCAAAAAGATCCACGAAATACAGATGTAACCCTGTAAGTGGAATTCACATATCTCAGAGCAGTTTCTCTGAAAGCTTCTTTCCAGATTTCATCTGAGGATATTTCCTTTTTCAATAAAGCCCTCTATGGGCTTCCAAATATCACTTTGCCAATTCCACAATAACTCTCTAAGCGAAAGGGTTCTTGAGGGGAAAGCTGAAACTCTGTGAGATGGTTTCACAGAACACAAAGAAGTTACTCAGAAATCTTCTTTCTCTTTGTTATCGGAGGATATTTCCTTTGGCCCTGTAGTCTTCAAAGGGATCCGAAATATCTGTTCTCAGATTCCACAGAAATAAGGCTAGCAAAGCGATCCACGAAATACAGATGCAACTCTGTGAGATGAATTAACAGAACACTAAGCAGTTTCTCAGAAAGCTTCTTTCCAGATTTCATCTGAGGATATTTCCTTTTTCACCATTCACCTCTATGGGCTTCCAAATATCACTTTGCCAATTACACAAGAACTGTCTTAGCAAAACGCTTCTTGAGGGGAAAGCTGTACCTCTGTGAGATGATTTCACAGAACACAAAGAAGTTTCTCAGAAAGCTTCTTTCACTTTGTTATCGGAGGATATTTCCTTTGACCCAAGAGTCTTCAAAGGGATCCGAAATATCTGTCCTCAGATTCCACAGAAATGAGGCTAGCAAAGAGATCCACGGAATACAGATGTAACTCTGTGAGCTGAATTAACGGAACACTAAGCAGTTTCTCATAAAGCTTCTTTCCAGATTTCATCTGAGGATATTTCCTTTTTCACCATTCACCTCTATGGGCTTCCAAATATCACTTTGCCAATTACACAAGAGCTGTCTTAGCGAAAGATTTCTTGTGGGGAAAGCGGTAACTCTGTGAGATGATTTCACAGAACACAAAGAAGTTTCTGAGAAAGCTTCTTTCTCTTTGTTATCGGAGGATATTTCCTTTGGCCCTAAAGTCTTCAAAGGGATCCGAAATATCTGTTCTCAGATTCCACAGAAATAAGGCTAGCAAAGAGATCCACGAAATACAGATGTAACTCTGTAAGTGGAAGTCACATATCACAGAGCAGTTTCTCTGAAAGCTTCTTTCCAGATTTCATCTGAGGATATTTCCTTTTTCAATATAGCCCTCTATGGGCTTCCAAATATCACTTTGCCAATTCCACAAGAACTCTCTAAGCGAAAGCGTTCTTAAGGGGAAAGCTGTAACTCTGTGAGATGATTTCACAGAACACAAAGAAGTTACTCAGAAATCTTCTCTCTCTTTGTTATCGGAGGATATTTCCTTCGGCCCTGTAGTCTTCAAAGGAATCCGAAATATCTGTTCTCAGATTCCACAGAAATAAGGCTAGCAAAGCGATCCACGAAATACAGATGCAACTCTGTGAGATGAATTAACAGAACACTAAGCAGTTTCTCAGAAAGCTTCTTTCCAGATTTCATGTGAGGATATTTCCTTTTTCACCATAGCCCTTTATGGGTTTCCAAATATCACTTTGCCAATTCCACAAGAACTGTCTTAGCAAAACGCTTCTTGAGGGGAAATCTGTAACTCTGTGAGATGATTTCTCAGAACACAAAGAAGTTTCTCAGAAAGCTTCTTTCTCTTTGTTATCGGAGGATATTTCCTTTGGACCTATTTTCTTCAAAGGGATCCGAAATATCTGTTCTCAGATTCCCCAGAAATAAGGCTAGCAAAGAGATCCACGAAATACAGATGTAACTTTGTGACAAGAATTAACAGAACACTAAGCAGTTTCTCAAAAAGCTTCTTTCCAGAATTCATCTGAGGATATTTCCTTTTTCACCACAGCCCTTTACGGGTTTCCAAATATCACTTTGCCAATTCCACAACAACTGTCTTCGCAAAAGTCTTCTTGAGGGGAAAGCTGTAACTCTGTGAGATGATTTCACAGAAAACAAAGAAGTTTCTCAGAAAGCTTCTTTCTCTTTGTTAAGGAAGGATATTTCCTTTGGCCCTATTGTCTTCAAAGGGATCCAAAATATCTGTTCTCAGATTCCAGAGAAATAAGGCTAGCAAAGAGATCCACGAAATACAGACGTAACCCTGTGAGATGAATTAACAGAACACTAAGCAGTTTCTCAGAAAGCTTCTTTCCGGATTTCATCTGAGGATATTTCCTTTTTCAATATAGCCCTCTATGGGCTTCCAAATATCACTTTGTCAATTCCACAAGAACTCTCTAAGCGAAAGCCTTCTTGAGGGGAAAGCTGTAACTCTGTGAGATGATTTCACAGAACACAAAGAAGTTACTCAGAAATCTTCTTTCTCTTTGTTATCGGAGGATATTTCCTTTGGCCCTATTGTCTTCAAAGGAATCCGAAATAGCTGTTCTCAGATTCCACAGAAATAAGGCTAGCAAGGAGATCCACGAAATACAGTTGTAACTCTGTAAGTGGAAGTCACACATCACAGAGCAGTTTCTCAGAAATCTTCTTTCCAGAATTCATCTGAGGATATTTCCTTTTTCACCATACCCTCTATCGGCTTCCAAATATCACTTTGCCAATTCCACAAGAACTGTCTGAGCAAAAGGCTTGTTGAGGCGAAAGCTGTAACTCTGTGAGATGATTTCACAGAACACAAAGAAGTTACTCAGAAAGCATCTTTCTCTTTCTTAACGGAGGACATTTCCTTTGGCCTTATTGTCTTCAAAGGGATCCGAAATATCTGTTCTCAGATTCCACAGAAATAAGGCTAGCAAAGAGATCCACGAAACACAGATGTAACTCTGTAAGTGGAAGTCACATATCACAGAGCAGTTTCTCAGAAAGCTTCTTTCCAGATTTCATCTGAGGATATTTCCTTTTTCAATATAGCCCACAATGGGCTTCCAAATATCACTTTGCCAATTCCACAAGAACTCTCTAAGCGAAAGCGTTCTTGAGGAGAAAGCTGTAACTCTGTGAGATGATTTCGCAGAACAGAAAGAAGTTTCTCAGAAAGCTTCTTTCTCTTTGTTATCGGAGGATATTTCCTTTGACCCTATAGTCTTCAAAAGGATCGGAAATATCTGTTCTCAGATTCCACAGAAATAAGGCTAGCAAAGAGATCCAAGAAACACAGATGTAACTCTGTGAGATGAATTAACAAAACACTAAGCAGTTTCTTAGAAAGCTTCTTTCCAGATTTCATCTGAAGATATTTCCTTTTTCACCGCACCCCTCTATGGGCTTCCAAATATCACTTTGCAAATTCCACAAGAACTGTTATAGCGAAACGCTTCGTGAGGGGAAAGCTGTAACCCTGTGAGATGATTTCACACAACACAAAGAAGTTTCTCAGAAAGCTTCTTTCTCTTTGTTATCGGAGGGTATTTCCTTTGGCCCAAGAGTCTTCAAAGGGATCCGAAATATCTGTTCTCAGATTCCACAGAAATCAGGCAAGCAAAGAGATCCACGAAATACAGATGTAACTGAGTGAGATGAATTAACAGAACGCTAAACAGTTTCTCAGAAATCTTCTTTCCAGATTATATCTGACGATATTTCCTTTTTCACAATAGCCCTCCATGGACTTCCAAATATCACTTTGCCAATTCCACAAGAACTCTCTAAGCGAAAGGCTTCTTGAGGGGAAAGCTGTAACTCTGTGAGATGATTTCACAGAACACAAAGAAGATACTCAGAAAGCTTCTTCTTCTTTGTTATCGGAGGTTATTTCCTTTGGCCCTATAGTCTTCAAAGGGAACCGAAATATCTATTCTCAGATTCCACAGAAATAAGGCTAGCAAAGAGATCCACGAAATACAGATGTAACTCGGTGAGTAGAAGTCACTCATCACAGAGCAGTTTCTCAGAAAGTTTCTTTCCAGATTTCATCTGAGGATATTTCCTTTTTCACTATAGCCCTCTATGGGCTCCCAAATATCACTTTCCCAATTCCACAAGAACTGTCTTAGCGAAAGGCTTCTTGAGGGGAAAGCTGTAACTCTGTGAGATGATTTCACACAACACCAAGCAGTTTCTCAGAAAGCTTCTTTCCCTTTATTATCGGAGGATATTTCCTTTGGCGTATAGCCTTCAAAGGAATCCGAAATATCTGTTCTCAGATTCCACAGAAATAAGGGTAGCAAAGAGATCCAAGAAATACAGATGTAACTCTGTGAGATGAATTAACAGAACACTAAGCAGTTTCTCAGAAGGCTTCTTTCCAGATTTCATCTGAGGATATTTCCTTTTTCACAATACCACTCTATGGGCTTCCAAATATCACTTTGCCAATTCCACAAGAACTGTCTTAGCGAAAGGCTTCTTGAGGGGAAAGCGGTAACTCTGTGAGACGATTTCACAGAACACAAAGAAGTTTCTCAGAAAGCTTCTTTCTCTTTGTTATCGGAGGATATTTCCTTTGGCCCTATAGTCTTCAAAGGGATCCGAAATATCTGTTCTCAGATTCCACAGAAATAATGCTAGCAAAGAGATCCACGAAATACAGATGTAACTCCGTGTGATGAATTAACAGAACACCAAGCAGTTTCTCAGAAAGCTTCTTTCCACATTTCATCTGAGGATATTTCCTTTTTCACCATAGTCCCCTATGGGCTTCCAAATATCACTTTGCCAATTCCACAAGAACTGTCTTAGCGAAAGGCTTCTTGAGGTGAAAGCTGTAACTCTATGAGATGATTTCACAGAACACAAAGAAGTTTCTCAGAAAGCTTCTTTCTCTTTGTTATCGGAGGATATTTCCTTTGGCCCTATAGTCTTCCAAGGGATCCGAAATATCTGTTCTCAGATTCCACAGAAATAAGGCTAGCAAAAAGATCCACGAAATACAGATGTAACTCTGTGAGATGAATTAACAGAACACTAAACAGTTTCTCAGAAAGCTTCTTTCCAGATTTCATGTGAGGATATTTCCTTTTTCACCATAGCCCTCTATGGGTTTCCAAATAGCACTTCGCGAATTCCACAAGAACTGTGTTAGCGAAACGCTTCTTGAGGGGAAAGCTGTACCTCTGTGAGATGATTTCACAGAACACAAAGAAGTTTCTCAAAAAGCTTCTTTCTCTTTGTTATCGGAGGATATTTCCTTTGACCCAAGAGTCTTCCAAAGGATCCGAAATATCTGTTCTCAGATTCCACAGAAATAAGGCTAGCAAAGAGATCCACGAAATACAGATGTAACTCTGTGAGTGAATTAACGGAACACTAAGCAGTTTCTCATAAAGCTTCTTTCCAGAATTCATCTGAGGATACTTCCTTTTTCACCTTTCACCTCTATGGGCTTCCAAATATCACTTTGCCAATTACACAAGAACTGTCTTAGCGAAAGGCTTCTTGTGGGGAAAGCGGTAACTCAGTGAGATGATTTCACAGAACACAAAGAAGTTTCTCAGAAAGCTTCTTTCTCTTTGTTATCGGAGGATATTTCCTTTGGCCCTAAAGTCTTCAAATGGATCCGAAATATCTGTTCTCAGATTCCACAGAAATAATGCTAGCAAAGAGATCCACGAAATACAGATGTAACTCCGAGAGATGAATTAACAGAACACCAAGCAGTTTCTCAGAAAGCTTCTTTCCAGATTTCATCTGAGGATATTTCCTTTTTCACCATAGTCCTCTATGGGCTTCCAAATATCACTTTGCCATTTCCACAACAACTGTCTTAGCGAAAGGCTTCTTGAGGCGAAAGCTGTAACTCTATGAGATGATTTCACAGAACACAAAGAAGTTTCTCAGAAAGCTTCTTTCTCTTTGTTATCGGAGGATATTTCCTTTGGCCCTATAGTCTTCAAAGGGATCCGAAATATCTGTTCTCAGATTCCACAGAAATAAGGCTAGCAAAGAGATCTACGAAATACAGATGTAACTCTGTGAGATGAATTAACAAAACACTAACCAGTTTCTCAGAAAGCTTCTTTCCAGATTTCATCTGAAGATATTTCCTTTTTCACCACACCCCTCTATGGGCTTCCAAATATCGCTTTGCCAATTACACAAGAACTGTTATAGCGAAACGCTTCCTGAGGGTAAAGCTGTAACACTGTGAGATGATTTCACACAACACAAAGAAGTTTCTCAGAAAGCTTCTTTCTCTTTTTTATCGTAGGATATTTCCTTTGGCGCAAGAGTCTTCAAAGGGATCCGAAATATCTGTTCTCAGATTCCACAGAAATCAGGCAAGCAAAGAGATCCACGAAATGCAGATATAACTCAGTGAGATGAATTAACAGAACACTAAACAGTTTCTCAGAAAGCTTCTTTCCAGATTTCATCTGAGGATATTTCCTTTTTCACAATAGCCCACCATGGACTTCCAAATATCACTTTACCAATTCCACAAGAACTGTCTTAGCAAAACCCTTCTTGAGGGGAAAGCTGTAACTCTGTGAGATGATTTCACAGAACACAAAGAAGTTTCTCAGAAAGCTACTTTCTTTTTGTTATCGGAGGATATTGCCTTTGGCCCTATTGTCTTCAAAGGGTTCCGAAATATCTGTTCGCAGATTCCACAGAAATAAGGCTAGGAAAGAGATCCACGAAATACAGATGTAACTCTGTGAGTGGAAGTGACACATCACAGAGCAGTTTGTCAGAAATCTTCTTTCCAGATTTCATCTGAGGATATTTCCTTTTTCACAATTGCCCTCTAAGGGGTTCCAAATATCTCTTTGCCAATTGCACAAGAACTCTCTAAGCGAAAGGCTTCCTGAGGGGAAAGCTGTAACTCTGTGAGATGATTTCACAGAACAAAAGAAGTTACTCAGAAAGCTGCTTCTTCTTTGTTATCGGAGGATATTTCCTTTGGCCCTATAGTCTTCAAAGGGATCCGAAATATCTGTTCTCAGATTCCACAGAAATAAGGCTAGAAAAGAGATCCACGAAATACAGATGCAACACTGTGAGATGAATTAACGGAACACTAAGCAGTTTCTCAGAAAGCTTCTTTCCAGATTTCATCTGAGGATATTTCCTTTTTCACCATAGCCCTCTATGGGCTTCCAAATATCACTTTGCCAATTCCACAAGAACTATCTTAGCGAAAGGCTTCTTGAGGGGAAATCTGTAACTCTGTGAGATGATTTCACAGAAAACAAAGAAGTTTCTCAGAAAGCTTCTTTCTCTTTGTTATCGGAGGATAATTCCTTTGGCCCTATAGTCTTCAATTGGATCCCTAATATCTGTTCTCAGATTCCACAGAAATAAGGCTAGCAAAGAGATCCACGAAATACAGATGTAATTCTGTGAGATGAATTAACAGAACACTAAGCTGTTTCTCAGAAAGCTTCTTTCAGTTTTCATCGGAGGATATTTCCTTTTTCACCATAGCCCTCTACGGGCTTCCAAATATCACATTGCCAATTCCATAAGAACTATCTTAGCGAACGGCTTCTTGAGGGGAAAGCTGCAACTCTATGAGATGATTTCACAGAACACAAAGAAGTTTCTCAGAAAGCTTCTTTCTCTTTCTTATCGGAGGATATTTCCTTTGGCCCTATAGTCTTCAAAGGTATCCGAAATATCTGTTCTCAGATTCCACAGAAATAACGCTAGGAAACAGATCCACGAAATACACATGTAACTCTGTGAGATAAATTAACAGAACACTAAGCAGTTTCTCAGAAAGCTTCTTTCTCTTTGTTAACGGAGGATACTTCCTTTGGCCCTATAGTCTTTCAAGAGATCCGAAATATCTGTTCTCAGATTCCACAGAAATAAGGCAAGCAGAGAGATCCACGAAATACAGATGTCACTCTGTAAGTGGAAGTCACACATCACAGAGCAGTTTCTCAGAAAGCTTCTTTCCAGATTTCATCTGAGGATATTTCTTTTTCACCATAGTCCTCTATGGGCTTCCAAATATCACTTGCCAATTCCACAAGAACTGTCTTAGCGAAAGGCTTCTTGAGGTGGAATCTGTAACTCTATGAGATGATTTCACAGAACACAAAGAAGTTTCTCAGAAAGCTTCTTTCTCTTTATTATCGGAGGATATTCCCTTTGGCCCTATAGTCTTCAAAGGGATCCGAAATATCTCTTCTCAGATTCCACAGAAATAAGGCTAGCAAAGAGATCCACGAAGTACAGATGTAACTCTGTGAGATGAATTAACAGAACACTAAGCAGTTTCTCAGAAAGCTTCTTTCCAGATTTCATCTGAAGATATTTCCTTTTTCACCATACCCCTCTATGGGCTTCCAAATATCACTTTGCCAATTCCACAAGAAGTGTCTTAGGGAAAGGCTTCTTGGGGGTAAAGCTGTAACTCTGTGAGATGATTTCACAGAACTCAAAGAAGATTCTCAGAAAGCTTCTTTCTCTTTGTTATCGGAGGATATTTCCTTTGACCCTATAGTCTTCAAAGGGATCCGAAATATCTGTTCTCAGATTCCACGGAAATAAGGCTAGCAAAGAGATCCACGACATACAGATGAAACTCTGTGAGTGGAAGTCACCCTTCACAGAGCAGATTCTCAGAAAGCTTCTTTCCAGATTTCATCTGAGGATATTTCCTTTTTCACCATAGCCCTCTATGGGCTTCCAAATATCACTTTGCCAATTCCACAAGAACACTCTTGGCGAAAGTCTTCTTGAGGGGGAAGCTGTAACTCTGTGAGATGATTTCACAGAACACAAAGAAGTTTCTCAGAAAGCTTTTTTCTCTTTCTTATCGGAAGATATTTCCTTTGCCCCTATAGAATTCAAAGGGATCCGAAATATCTCTTCTCAGATTCCACAGAAATAAGGCTAGCAAAGAGATCCATGATATACAGATGTAACTCTGTGAGATGAATTAACAGAACACGGAGCAGTTTCTCAGAAAGCTTCTTTCCAGATTTCATCGGAGGATATTTCCTTTTTCACCATAGCCCTCTATAGGCTTCCAAATATCACTTTGCATATTCCACCAGAACTGTCTTAGCGAACGGCTTCTTGAGGGGAAAGCAGTAACTCGGTGAGATGATTTCACAGAACAAAAAGAAGTTTCTCAGAAAGTTTCTTTCTCTTTGTTATCGGAGGATATTTCCTTTGGCCCTATAGTCTTCAAAGGTATCCGAAATATCTGTTCTCAGATTCGACAGAAATAAGACTAGCAAAGAGATCCACGAAATACAGATGTAACTCTGTGAGATGAATTAACAGAACTCTAAGCAGTTTCTCAAAAAGCTTCTTTCCAGATTTCATCTGAGGATATTTCCTTTTTCACCATAGACCTCTATGAGCTTCCAAATATCACTTTGCCAAGTACACAAGAACTGTCTTAGGGAAAGGCTTATGGAGGGGTAAGCTGTAACTCTCTGAGATGATTTCACAGAACTCAAAGAAGTTTCTCAGAAAGCTTCCTTCTCTTTGTTATCGGAGGATATTTCCTTTGGACCTATAGTTTTCAAATGGATGGGAAATATCTGTTCTCAGATTCCACAGAAATAAGGCTAGCAAAGAGATCCACGAAATACAGATGTAACTCTGTGAGATGAATTAACAGAACACTAAGGAGTTTCTCAGAAAACTTCTATCCAGATTTCATGTGAAGATATTTCCTTTTTCACCATAGCCCTCTAAGGACTTCCAAATATCACTTTGCCAATTCCACAAGAACTGTCTAGCGAAAGGCTTCTTGAGGGGTAAGCTGTAGCTCTGTGAGATGATTTCGCAGAACACAAAGAAGTTTCTAAGAAAGCTTCTTTCTCTTTGTTATCGGAGGATACTTCCTTTGACCATATAGTCTTCAAAGCGATCCGAAATATCTGTTCTCAGGTTCCACAGTTATAAGGCTTGCAAAGTGATCCACGAAACAGATGTAACTCTCTGAGTGGAAGTCACACATCACAGAGCAGTTTCTCAGAAAACTTCTTTCCAGATTTTATCTGAGGATATTTCCTTTTTCACCATAGACCTCTATGGGCTTCCAAATATCACTTTGCCAATTCCACAAGAACTGTCTTTGGGAAAGGTTTCTTGAGTGGAAAGCTGTAACTCTGTGAGATGATTTCACAGAACACAAAGAAGTTTCTCAGAAAGATTCTTTCTCTTTGTTATCGGAGGATGTTTACTTTTTCCCTATATTCTTCAAAGGGATCCGAAATATCTTTTGTCACATTCCACAGAAATAAGGCTAGCAAAGAGATCCACGAAATACAGATGTAACTCTGTGAGTTGAAGTCACACTTCACAGAGCAGTTTCTCAGAAAGCTTCTTTCCAGATTTCATCTGAGGATATTTCGTTTATCACCTTAGCACTCTATGAGCTTCCAAATATCACTTTGCCAATTCCACAAGAACTGTCTTACCGAAAGGCTTCCTAAGGATAAAGCTGTAACTCTGTGAGATGATTTCACAGAACACAAAGAAGTTTCTCAGAAAGCTTCTTTCTCATTGTTATCGGAGGATATTTCCTTTGTCCCTATAGTCTTCAAAGGGATCCGCAATATCTGTTCTCAGATTCCACAGAAATAAGGCTAGTAAAGAGATCCAGGAAATACAGATGTAACTCTGTGAGATGAATTAACAGAACACTAAGGAGTTTCTCAGAAAGCTTCTATCCAGATTTCATCTGAAGATATTTCCTTTTTCACCATAGCCCTCTAAGGGCTTCCAAATATCACTTTGCCAATTCCACAAGAACTGTCTAGCGAAAGGCTTCATGAGGGGTAAGCTGTAGCTCTGTGAGATGATTTCGCAGAACACAAAGAAGTTTCTAAGAAAGCTTCTTTCTCTTTGTTATCGGAGGATATTTCCTTTGGCCATATAGTATTCAAAGAGATCCGAAATATCTGTTCTCAGGTTCCACAGTTATAAGGCTAGCAAAGTGATCCATGAAACAGATGTAACTCTCTGAGTGAAAGTCACACATCACAGAGCAGTTTCTCAGGAAACTTCTTTCCAGATTTTATCTGAGGATATTTCCTTTTTCACCATAGACCTCTATGGGCTTCCAAATATCACTTTGCCAATATCACAGGAACTGTCTTTGGGAAAGGTTTCTTGAGGGGAAAGCTGTAACTCTGTTAGATGATTTCACAGAACACAAAGAACTTTCTCAGAAAGATTCTTTCTCTTTGTTATCGGAGGATATTTCCTTTTTCCCTATAGTCTTCAAAGGGATCCGAAATATCTGTTGTCACATTCCACAGAAAAAAGGCTAGCAGAGAGATCCACGAAATACAGATGTAACTCTGTGAGTTGAAGTCTCACTTCACAGAGCAGTTTCTCAGAAAGCTTCTTTACAGATTTCATCTGAGGATATTTCGTTTATCACCTCAGCCCTCTATGAGCTTCCAAATATCACTTTGCCAATTCCACAAGAACTGTCTTACCGAAAGGCTTCCTAAGGGTAAAGCCGTAACTCTGTGAGATGATTTCACAGAACACAAAGAAGTTTCCCAGAAATCTTCTTTCTCTTTGTTATCGGAGGATATTTCCTTTGGCCCTATAGTCTTCAAAGGGATCCGCAATACCTGTTCTCAGATTCCACAGAAATAAGGCTAGCAAAGAGATCCACGAAATACAGATGTAACTCTGTGAGCTGCATTAACAGAACTCTAAGCAGTTTCTCAAAAAGCTTCTTTCCAGATTTCATCTGAGGATATTTCCTTTTTCACTACAGCCCTCTATAGGCTTCCAAATATCACTTTGCCAATTCCACAAGAACTGTCTTAGCGAAAGGCTTCTTGAGCGGAAAGCTGTAACTCTGTGAGATGATTTCACAGAACACAAAGAAGTTTCTCACAAACCTTCTTTCTCTTTGTTATCGGAGGAGATTTCCTTTGGCCCTATAGTCTCCAAAGGGATCCGAAATATCTGTTCTGAGATTCCACAGAAATAAAGCTAGCAAAGAGATCCACGAAATACAGATGTAACTCTCTGAGATGAATTAACAGAAAACTGAGCAGTTTCTCACAAAGCGTCTTTCCCGATTTCATCTCAGGATATTTCCTTTTTCACCATAGCCCTCTAGGGGCTTCCAAATATCACTTTGCCAATTCCACAAGAACTGTCTTAGCGAAAGGCTTCTTGAGGGGAAAGCTGTAACTCTGTGAGATGATTTCACAGAACACAAAGAGGTTTCTCAGAAAGCTTCTTTCTCTTTGTTATCGGAGGATATTTCCTTTTGTCCTATAGTCTTCAAAGGGATCAGAAATATCTGTTCACAGAATCCACAGAAATAAGGCTAGCAAAGAGATCCTCGAAATATAGACGTAACTCTGTGAGATGAATTAACAGAACACTCAGCAGGTTCTCAGAAATCTTCTTCCAGATTTCATCTGAAGACATTTCATTTTTCAAAGTATCCCTCTATGGGCTTACAAATATCACTTTGCCAATTCCGCAAGAACTGTCTTAGCGAAAGGCTTCTTGAGGGGAAAGCTGTAACTCTGTGAGATGATTTCAAAGAACACAAAGAAGTTTCTCAGAAAGCTTCTTTCTCTTTGTTATGGGAGGATATTTCCTTTGGCCCTTTAGTCTTCAAAGGGATCCGAAATGTCTGTTCTCAGATTCCACAGAAATAAGGCTAGCAAAGAGATCCAGGAAATGCAGATGTAACTCTTTGTGTGGAAGTCACACACCACAGAGCAGTTTCTCAGAAAGTTTCTTTCCAGATTTCATCTGAGGACATTTCCTTTTCACCATAGCGCTCTATGGGCTTCCAAATATCAGTTTGCCAATTCCACAAGGACTGTCTTAACGAAAGGCTTCTTCAGGGGAAAGCTCTAATTCTGTGAGATGAATTCACAGAACACAAAGATGTTTCTCAGAAAGCTTCTTCCTCTTTGTTATCGGAGGATATTTCCTTTGGCCCTATAGTCTTCCAAGGGATCCGAAATATCTGTTCTCAGATTCCACAGAAATAAGGCTACCAAAGAGATCCACGAAATACAGATGTAACTGTGAGTGGAAGTCACACGTCACAGAGCAGTTTCTGAGAAAGCTTCTTTCCAGATTTCATCTGAGGATATTTCCTTTTTCACCATAGCCCTCTATGGGCTTCCAAATATCACTTTGCCAATTCCACAAGAGCTGTCTTAGCGAAAGGCTTCTTGAGGGGAAAGCTGTAACTCAGTGAGATGATTTCACAGAACACCAAGAAGTTTTTCAGAAAGCTTCTTTCCCTTTACTGTCGGAGGATATTTCCTTTGGCCCTATAGTCTTCAAAGGGATCGGTAATATCTGTTCTCAGATTTCACAGAAATAAGGCTGGAAAAATAGATCCACGAAATACAGATGTAACTCTGTGAGATGAATTAACAGAACACTAAGCAGTTTCTCAGAAAGCTTCTTTCTCTTTGTTATCGGAGGATATTTCCTTTGGCCATATAGTCTTCAAATGGATCCGAAATATCTGATCTCAGATTCCACAGATATACGGCTAGCAAAGAGATCCACGAAATACAGATGTAACTCTGTGAGATGAATTAACGGAACACTAAGCAGTTTCTCAGAAAGCTTCTTTCCAGATTTCATCAGAGGATATTTCCTTTTTCACCATGGCCCTCTATAGCCTACCAAATATCACTTTGCCAATTCCACAAGAACTATCTTAGCGAAAGGCTTATTGAGGTGAAAGCTGTAACTCTGTGAGATGATTTCACAGAACACAAAGAAGTTTCTCAGAAAGCTTCTTTCTCTTTGTTATCGGAGGATATTTCCTTTGGCCCTATAGTCTTCCAAGGGATCCGAAATATCTGTTCTCAGATTCCACAGAAAAAAGGCTAGCAAAGAGATCCACGAAATACAGATGTAACCCTGTGAGATGAATTAACAGAACACTAAGCAGTTTCTCAGAAAGCTTCTTTCCAGATATCATCTGAGGATATTTCTTTTTTCAACAAAGCCCTCTATGGGCTTATAAATATCACTTTGCTAATTACATAAGAACTGTCTTAGCAAAAGGCTTCTTGAGGGGAAAGCTGTAACTCTGTGAGATGATTTCACTGCACACAAAGAAGTTTCTCAGAAATCTTCTTTATCTTTGTTATCGGAGGATATTTCCTTTGGCCCTATAGTCTTCAAGGGGATCCGAAATATGTGTTCTCAGATGCTACAGAAACAATGCTAGCAAAGCCATCCACGAAATACAGATGTAACGCTGTGAGATGAATTAACAGAACACTAAGCAGTTTCTCAGAAAGCTTCTTTCCAGATTTCATCTGAAGATAATTCCTTTTTCACCATAGCCCTCTAAGGGCTTCCAAATATCACTTTGCCAATTCCACAAGAACTGTCTTAGCGAAAGACTTCTTGAGGGGAAAGCTGTAACTCTGTGAGATGATTTCACAGAACACAAAGAAGTTTCTCAGAAAGCTTCTTTCTCTTTGGTATCTGAGGATATTTCCTTTGGCCCTATACTCTTCCAAGGAATCCGAAATATATCTTCTCAGATTCCACAGAAATGAGGCTAGTAAAGAGATGCACGAAATACAGATGCAACTCTGTGAGATGAATTAACAGAACACTAAGCAGTTTCTCAGAAAGCTTCTTTCCAGATTTCATCTGAGGATATTCACTTTTTCACCGTAGCCCTCTATGGGCTTTCAAATATCACTTTGCCAATTTTACAAGAACTGTCTTAGCGGAAGGGTTCTTGAGGGGAATGCTGTAACTCTGTGAGATTATTTCACAGAACACAAAGAAATTTCTCAGAAAGCTTCTTTCTCTTTGTTATCGGAGGATAATTCGATTGGCCCTATAATCTTCAAAGGTTTCTGAAGTATCTGTTCTCAGGTTCCGGGGAAATAAGGCTAGCAAAGAGATCCACGAAATACAGATGTAACTCTGTGAGTGGAAGTCACACATCACAGAGCAGTTTCTCAGAAAGCTTCTTTCCAGATTTCATCTGAGGATATTTCCTTTCTCACCATAGCCTTCTATGGGCTTCCAAAAATCTCTTTGCCAATTCCACAAGAACTGTGTTAGCGAAAGGCTTCTTGAGGGGAAAGCTGTAACTCTGTGAGATGATTTCACAGAACAGAAAGAAGTTTCTCAGAGAGCTTCTTTCTCTTTGTTATCGGAGGATATTTCCTTTGGACCTATAGTCTTCAAAGGGATCCGAAATATCTGTTCTCAGATTCCACAGAAATAAGGTTAGTAAAGAGATCCACGAAATACAGATGTAACTCTGTGAGTGGAAGTCACAAATCACAGAACAGTTTCTCAGAAAGCTTCCTTCCAGATTTCATCTGAGGATATTTCCTTTTCACCATAGCCCTGTAGGGGCTTCCAAATATCACTTTGCCAATTCCACGAGAACTGTCTTAGCGAAAGGCTTCTTGAGGGGAAAGCTGTAACTCTGTGAGATGATTTCACAGAACACAAGGAAGTTTCTCAGAAAGCTTCTTTCTCTTTGTTATCGGACGATACTTCCTTTGTCCCTATAGTCTTCCAAGGGATCCGAAATATCTTTTCTCAGATTCCACAGAAATAAGGCGAGCCAAGAGATCCACGAAACACAGAAGTAACTCTGTGAGAATAATTAACAGAACACTAAGCAGTTTCTCAGAAAGCTTCTTTCCATATTTCATCTGAGGATATTTCCTTTTTTACCACAGCCCTCTATTGTCTTCCAAATATCACTTTGCCAATTCCACAAGAACTGTTTTAGTGAAAGGCTTCTTGAGGGAAAAGCTGTAACTCTGTGAGATGATTTCACAGAACACAAAGAAGTTTCTCAGAAAGCTTCTTTCTCTTTATTATCAAAGGATATTTCCTTTGGCCCTATAGTCTTCCAAGGGATCCGAAATATCTGTTCTCAGATTCCACACAAATATTATAGTAAAGAGATCCACGAAATACAGATGTAACTTTGTGATGAAAGTCACACATCACAGAGCAGTTTCTCAGAAAGCTTCTTTCCAGATTTCATCTGAGGATATTTCCTTTTTCAGCAGAGCCCTCTATGAGCTTCCAAATATCACTTTGCCAATTCCACAAGAACTGTCTTAGCAAAAGGCTTCTTGAGGGGAAAGCTGTAACTCTGTGAGATGATTTCACAGAACACAAAGAAGTTTCTCAGAAAGCTTCTTTCTCTTTGTTATCGGAGGATATTTCCTTTGGCTTTCAGTCTTCAAAGAGATAAGAAATATCTGTTCTCATAATCCACAGAAATAAGGCTAGCAAAGAGATCCACGAAATACAGATGTAACTCTGTGAGTTGAATTAACAGAACACTAAGCAGTTTCTCAGAAAGCTTCTTTCCAGATTTCATCTGAGGATATTCACTTTTTCACCGTAGCCCTCTATGGGCTTTCAAATATCACTTTGCCAATTTTACAAGAACTGTCTTAGCGAAAGTGTTCTTGAGGGAAATGCTGTAACTCTGTGAGTTTATTTCACAGAACACAAAGAAATTTCTCAGAAAGCTTCTTTCTCTTTGTTATCGGAGGATATTTCCTTTGGCCCTATAGTCTTCCAAGGAATCCGAAATATCTGTTCTCAGATTCCACAGAAATAAGGCTAGCAAGGAGATTCACGAAATACAGATATAACTCTGTGAGTGGAAGTCACACATCACAAAGCTGTTTCTCAGATAGCTTCTTTCCATTTTTTATCTGAGGATATTTTCTTTTTCACCATAGCCCTCTAAGGGCTTCCAAATATCACTTTGCCAATTCCACAAGAACTGTCTTAGCGAAAGGCTTCTTGAGGGGAAAGCTGTAACTCTGTGAGATGATTTCACAGAACACAAATAATTTTCTCAGAAAGTTTCTTTCTCTTTTTTATCAAAGGATATTTATTTGTCCGTATAGTCTTCCAAGGGATCCGAAATATCTGTTCTCAGATTCGACAGAAATATTCAAGTAAAGAGATCCACGAAATACAGATGTAAATCTGTGAGTGAAAGTCACACATCACAGAGCAGTTTCTCAGAAAGATTCTTTCCAGATTTCATCTGAGGATATTTCCTTTTTCACCATAGCCCTCTATGGGCTTCCAAATATCACTTTGCCAATTCCACAAGAATTGTCTTAGCAAAAAGCTTCTTGAGGTGAAAGCTGTATCTCTGTGAGATGATTTCCAGAACACAAAGAAGTTTCTCAGAAAGCTTCTTTCTCTTTGTTATCGGAGGATATTTCCTTTGGCCATATAATCTTCAAAGGGATCTGAAATATCTGTTCTCAGATTCCACAGAAATAATGCTAGCAAAGACATCCACGAAATACAGATGTAACTCTGTGAGAAGATTTAACAGAACACTAAGAAGTTTCTCAGAAAGCTTCTTTCCAGATTTCATCTGAGGATATTTCCTTTTTCACCATAGCCCTTTATGGGCTTTCAGATATCACTTTGCCAATTCCACAAGAACTGTCTTAGCGAAAGGCTTCTTGAGGGGAAATCTGTAACTCTGTGAGATGATTTCACAGAACACAAAGAAGTTTTCAAAATGCTTCTTTCTCTTTGATATCGGAGGATATTTACTTTGGCCCTATAGTTTTCAAAGGGATCCGAAAGGTCAGTTCTGAGATTCCACAGAAATAACGCTAGCAAAGAGATCCACGAAATAAAGATGTAACTCTGTGAGATGAATTAACAGACCACTAAGCAGTTTCTCAGAAAGCTTCTTGCCAGATTTCATCTGAGGATATTTCGTTTTTCACCATTGCCCTCTATTGGCTTCCAAATATCCCTTTGCCTATCCCACAAGAACTGTCTTAGCAAAAGGCTTCTTAAGGGGAAAGCTGTAACTCTGTGAGATGATTTCACAGAACAGAAAGAAGTTTCTCAGAAAGCTTCTTTCTCTTTGTTATCGGAGGATAATTCGATTGGCCCTATAATCTTCAAAGGTTTCTGAAGTATCTGTTCTCAGGTTCCGGGGAAATAAGGCTAGCAAAGAGATCCACGAAATACAGATGTAACTCTGTGAGTGGAAGTCACACATCACAGAGCAGTTTCTCAGAAAGCTTCTTTCCAGATTTCATCTGAGGATATTTCCTTTCTCACCATAGCCTTCTATGGGCTTCCAAAAATCTCTTTGCCAATTCCACAAGAACTGTGTTAGCGAAGGCTTCTTGAGGGGAAAGCTGTAACTCTGTGAGATGATTTCACAGAACAGAAAGAAGTTTCTCAGAGAGCTTCTTTCTCTTTGTTATCGGAGGATATTTCCTTTGGACCTATAGTCTTCAAAGGGATCCGAAATATCTGTTCTCAGATTCCACAGAAATAAGGTTAGCAAAGAGATCCACGAAATACAGATGTAACTCTGTGAGTGGAAGTCACAAATCACAGAACAGTTTCTCAGAAAGCTTCCTTCCAGATTTCATCTGAGGATATTTCCTTTTCACCATAGCCCTGTAGGGGCTTCCAAATATCACTTTGCCAATTCCACGAGAACTGTCTTAGCGAAAGGCTTCTTGAGGGGAAAGCTGTAACTCTGTGAGATGATTTCACAGAACACAAGGAAGTTTCTCAGAAAGCTTCTTTCTCTTTGTTATCGGACGATACTTCCTTTGTCCCTATAGTCTTCCAAGGGATCCGAAATATCTTTTCTCAGATTCCACAGAAATAAGGCGAGCCAAGAGATCCACGAAACACAGAAGTAACTCTGTGAGAATAATTAACAGAACACTAAGCAGTTTCTCAGAAAGCTTCTTTCCATATTTCATCTGAGGATATTTCCTTTTTTACCACAGCCCTCTATTGTCTTCCAAATATCACTTTGCCAATTCCACAAGAACTGTTTTAGCGAAAGGCTTCTTGAGGGAAAAGCTGTAACTCTGTGAGATGATTTCACAGAACACAAAGAAGTTTCTCAGAAAGCTTCTTTCTCTTTATTATCAAAGGATATTTCCTTTGGCCCTATAGTCTTCCAAGGGATCCGAAATATCTGTTCTCAGAATCCACACAAATATTATAGTAAAGAGATCCACGAAATACAGATGTAACTTTGTGATGGAAGTCACACATCACAGAGCAGTTTCTCAGAAAGCTTCTTTCCAGATTTCATCTGAGGATATTTCCTTTTTCAGCAGAGCCCTCTATGAGCTTCCAAATATCACTTTGCCAATTCCACAAGAACTATCTTAGCAAAAGGCTTCTTGAGGGGAAAGCTGTAACTCTGTGAGATGATTTCACAGAACACAAAGAAGTTTCTCAGAAAGCTTCTTTCTCTTTGTTATCGGAGGATATTTCCTTTGGCTTTCAGTCTTCAAAGAGATAAGAAATATCTGTTCTCATAATCCACAGAAATAAGGCTAGCAAAGAGATCCACGAAATACAGATGTAACTCAGTGAGTTCAATTAACAGAACACTAAGCAGTTTCTCAGAAAGCTTCTTTCCAGATTTCATCTGAGGATATTCACTTTTTCACCGTAGCCCTCTATGGGCTTTCAAATATCACTTTGCCAATTTTACAAGAACTGTCTTAGCGAAAGTGTTCTTGAGGGAAATGCTGTAACTCTGTGAGATTATTTCACAGAACACAAAGAAATTTCTCAGAAAGCTTCTTTATCTTTGTTATCGGAGGATATTTCCTTTGGCCCTATAGTCTTCCAAGGAATCCGAAATATCTGTTCTCAGATTCCACAGAAATAAGGCTAGCAAGGAGATCCACGAAATACAGATATAACTCTGTGAGTGGAAGTCACACATCACAAAGCTGTTTCTCAGATAGCTTCTTTCCATTTTTCTCTGAGGATATTTTCTTTTTCACCATAGCCCTCTAAGGGCTTCCAAATATCACTTTGCCAATTCCACAAGAACTGTCTTAGCGAAAGGCTTCTTGAGGGGAAAGCTGTAACTCTGTGAGATGATTTCACAGAACACAAAGAAGTTTCTCAGAAAGCTTCTTTCTCTTTGTTATCGGAGGATATTTCCTTTGGTCCTATAGTCTTCAAGGGGATCCGAAATATCTGTTCTCAGATTCCACAGAAATAAGGCTAGCAAAGAGATCCACGAAATACAGATGTAACTCTTTGAGATGAATTAACAGAACACTAAGCAATTTCTCAGAAAGCTTTTTTCCAGATTTCATCTGAAGATATTTCCTTTTTCACCTAGCCGTCTATGGGCTTCCAAATATCACTTTGCCAATTCCAAAAGAACTGTCTTATCGAAAGGCTTCTTGAGGACAAAGCTGTAACTCTGTGAGATGATTTCACAGAACACAAAGAAGTTTCTCAGAAAGCTTCTTTCTCTTTGTTATCGGAGGATATTTCCTTCGGCCCTATAGTCTTCAAAGGGATCCGAAATATCTGTTCTCAGATACCACAGAAATAAGACTAACAAAGAGATCGACGAAATACAGGTGTAACTCTGTGACATGAATGAACAGAACACTAAGCTGTTTCTCAGAAAGCGACTTGCCAGATTTCATCTGAAGATATTTACTTTTTCACCCTAGCTCTTTAGGGGCTTCCAAATATCACTTTGCCAATTCCACAAGAACTGTCTTAGCGAAAGGCTTCTTGAGGGGATAGCTGTAAGACTGTGAGATGATTTCACAGAACACAAAGAAGTTTCTCAGAAAGCTTCTTTCTCTTTGTTATCGGAGGATATTGCCTTTGGCCCTGTAGTCTTCAAAGGGATCCGAAATATCCGTTCTCAGATTCCATAGAAATAAGGCTAGCAGAGAGATCCACGAAAATACAGATGTAACTCTGTGAGATGAATTAACAGAACACTAAGCAGTTTCTCAGACAGCTTCTTTCCAGATTTCATCTGAGGATATTCCCTTTTTCACCACAGCCGTCTTTGGGCTACCAAATATCACCTTGCCATTTCCACAAGAACTGTCTTAGCGAAAGGCTTCTTGCGGGGATAGCTGTATCCCTGTGAGATGATTTCACAGAACACAAAGAAGTTTCTCATAAAGCTTCTTTGTCTTTGTTATCGGAGGATATTTCCTTTGGCCCTATAGTCTTCAAAGGGATCCGAAATATCTGTTCTCATATTCCACAGAAATAAGGCTAGCAAAGAGATCCACGAAATACAGATGTAACTCTGTGAGATGAATTAACAGAACACTAAGCAGTTTCTCAGAAAGCTTCTTTCCAGATTTAATCTGAGGATATTTCTTTTTTCACCATAGCCCTATAAGGGCTTCCAAATATCACTTTGCAAATTCCACAAGAACTGTCTTCGCGAATTGCTTCTTGAGTGGAAAGCTGTAACTCTGTGAGATGATTTCACAGAACACAAAGAAGTTTCTAAGAAAGCTTCTTTCTCTTTGTTATCGGAGGATATTACCTTTGGTCCTATAGTCTTCAAGGGGATCCGAAATATCTGTTCTCAGATTCCACAGAAATAAGGCTAGCAAAGAGATCCAAGAAATACAGATGTAACTCAGTGAGATGAATTAACAGAACACTAAGCAGTTTCTCAGAAAGCTTCTTTCAAGATTTCATCTGAGGATATTTCCTTTTTTACCACAGCCCTCTATGGGCTTCCAAATATCACATTGCCAATTCCACAGGAACTGTGTTAGCGAAAGGCTTCTTGAGGGCAAAGTTGTAACTCTGTGAGATGATTTCACAGAACACAAAGAAGTTTCTCAGAAAGTTTCTTTCTCTTTTTTATCAAAGGATATTTATTTGTCCCTATAGTCTTCCAAGGGATCCGAAATATCTGTTCTCAGATTCGACAGAAATATTCAAGTAAAGAGATCCACGAAATACAGATGTAAATCTGTGAGTGAAAGTCACACATCACAGAGCAGTTTCTCAGAAAGATTCTTTCCAGATTTCATCTGAGGATATTTCCTTTTTCACCATAGCCATCTATGGGCTTCCAAATATCACTTTGCCAATTCCACAAGAATTGTCTTAGCAAAAAGCTTCTTTAGGTGAAAGCTGTATCTCTGTGAGATGATTTCCAGAACACAAAGAAGTTTCTCAGAAAGCTTCTTTCTCTTTGTTATAGGAGAATATTTCCTTTGTCCATATAATCTTCAAAGGGATCTGAAATATCTGTTCTCAGATTCCACAGAAATAAGGCTAGCAAAGACATCCACGAAATACAGATGTAACTCTTTGAGAAGATTTAACAGAGCACTAAGAAGTTTCTCAGAAAGCTTCTTTCCAGATTTCATCTGAGGATATTTCCTTTTTCACCATAGCCCTTTATGGGCTTTCAGATATCACTTTGCCAATTCCTCAAGAACTGTCTTAGCGAAAGGCTTCTTGAGGGGAAATCTGTAACTCTGTGAGATGATTTCACAGAACACAAAGAAGTTTTCAAAATGCTTCTTTCTCTTTGATATCGGAGGATATTTACTTTGGCCCTATAGTTTTCAAAGGGATCCGAAATGTCAGTTCTGAGATTCCACAGAAATAACGCTAGCAAAGAGATCCACGAAATACAGATGTAACACTGTGAGTGGAAGTCACACATCACAGAACAGTTTCTCAGAAAGCTTCCTTCCAGATTTCATCTGAGGATATTTCCTTTTTCACCATAGCCCTGTAGGGGCTTCCAAATATCACTTTTTCAATTCCACGAGAACTGTCTTAGCGAAAGGCTACTTGAGGGGAAAGCTGTAACTCTGTGAGATGATTTCACAGAACACAAGGAAGTTTCTCAGAAAGCTTCTTTCTCTTTGTTATCGGACGATACTTCCTTTGTCCCTATAGTCTTCCAAGGGATCCGAAATATCTTTTCACAGATTCCACAGAAATAAGGCGAGCCAAGAGATCCACGAAACACAGAAGTAACTCTGTGAGAATAATTAACAGAACACTAAGCAGTTTCTCAGAAAGCTTCTTTCCATATTTCATCTGAGGATATTTCCTTTTTTACCACAGCCCTCTATTGTCTTCCAAATATCACTTTGCCAATTCCACAAGAACTGTTTTACCGAAAGGCTTCTTGAGGGAAAAGCTGTAACTCTGTGAGATGATTTCACAGAACACAAAGAAGTTTCTCAGACAGCTTCTTTCTCTTTATTATCAAAGGATATTTCCTTTGGCCCTATAGTCTTCCAAGGGATCCGAAATATCTGTTCTCAGATTCCACACATATATTATAGTAAAGAGATCCACGAAATACAGATGTAACTTTGTGATGGAAGTCACACATCACAGAGCAGTTTCTCAGAAAGCTTCTTTCCAGATTTCATCTGAGGATATTTCCTTTTTCACCATAGGCCTCTATGGGCTTTCCAATATCACTTTGCCAATTTCACAAGAACTGTCTTAGCGAAAGGCTTCTTGAGGGGAAAGCTGTAACTCTGTGAGATGATTTCACGGAACACAAACAGGTTTTCGGAATGCTTCTTTCTCTTTGTTATCGGAGGATATTTCCTTTGGTCCTATAGTTTTCAAAGGGATCCGAAATATCAGTTCTGAGATTCCACAGAAATAACGCTAGCAAAGAGATCCACGAAATACAGATGTAACACTGTGAGATGAATTAACAGACCACTAAGCAGTTTCTCAGAAAGCTTCTTTCCAGATTTCATCTGAGGATATTTCCTTTTTCACCATAGCCCTCTATGGGCTTCCAAATATCTCTTTGCCAATTCCACAAGAACTGTGTTAGCGAAAGTCTTCTTGAGGGGAAAGCTGTAACACTGTGAGATGATTTCACAGAACAGAAAGAAGTTTCTCAGAAAGCTTCTTTCTCTTTGTTACCGGAGGATATTTCCTTTGGATCTATAGTCTTCAAAGGGATCCGAAATATCTGTTCTCAGATTCCACAGAAATAAGGCTAGCAAAGAGATCCACGAAACACATATGTAACTCTCTGATTGGAAGTCACACATCACAGAGCAGTTTCTCAGAAAGCTTCTTTCCAGATTTCATCTGAGGATATTTCCTTTTTCAGCAGAGCCCTCTATGAGCTTCCAAATATCACTTTGCCAATTCCACCAGAACTGTCTTAGCGAAAGGCTCCTTTAGTGGAAAGCTGTAACTCTGTGAGATGATTTCACAGAACACAAAGAAGTTTCTCAGAAAGCTTCTTTCTCTTTGTTATCGGAGGATATTTCCTTTGGCTTTCAGTCTTCAAAGAGATAAGAAATATCTGTTCTCATAATCCACAGAAATAAGGCTAGCAAAGAGATCCACGAAATACAGATGTAACTCTGTGAGATGAATTAACAGAACACTAAGCAGTTTCTCATAAATCTTCTTTCCAGATTTCATCTGAGGATATTTCCTTTTTCTGCATAGCCCTCTATGGGCTTCCAAATATCACTTTGCCAATTCCACAAGAACTGTCTTACCGAAAGGCTTCTTTAGGGGAAATCTGTAACGCTGCGAGATGATTTCACAGAACACAAAGAAGTTTCTCAGAAAGCTTCTTTCTCTTTGTTATCGGAGGATATTTCCTTTGGCCCTATAGTCTTCCAAGGGATCCGAAATATCTGTTCTCAGATTCCACAGAAATATTCTAGTAAAGAGATCCACGAAATACAGCGGTAACTCTGTGAGTGGAAGTCACACATCACAGAGCAGTTTCTCAGAAAGCTTCTTTCCAGATTTCATCTGAGGATATTTCCTTTTTCACCATAGCCCCCTATGGGCTTTCAAATATCACTTTGCCAATTCCACAAGAACAGGCTTAGCGAGCAGCTTCTCGAGGGGAAAGCTGTAACTCTGTGAGATGAATTAACAGAACACTAAGCAGTTTCTCAGAAAGCTTCTTTCCAGATTTCACCTGAGGATATTTCCTTTTTCACCATAGCTCTCTGTGGACTTCCAAATATCACTTTGCTAATTCCACAAGAACTGTCTTAGCGAATAGCTTCTTGAGGGGAAAGCTGTAACTCTTTGAGATGACTTCACAGAACACAAAGAAGTTTCTCAGAAAGCTTCTTTCTCTTTGTTATCGGAGGATGTTTCCTTTGGCTCTATAGACTTTAAAGGGATCCGAAATATCTGTTCTCAGATTCCACAGAAATAAGGCTAGCAAAGAGATCCACGAAATACAGATGTAACGCTGTGAGCAGAAGTCACACATCACAAAGCAGGTTCTCAGAAAGCTTCTTTCCAGTTTTTCTCTGAGGATATTTTCTTTTTCACCATAGCCCTCTATGGGATTCCAAATATCACTTTGCGAATTCCAAAAGTACAGGCTTAGCGAGCGGCCTCTAGAGGGGAAAGCTGTAACTCTGTGACATGAATTAACAGAACACTAAGCAGTTTCTCAGAAAGCTTCTTTCCAGATTTCATCTGAGGATATTTCCTTTCTCACCATAGCCCTCTATGGGCTACCAAATATCCCTTTGCAAATTCCACAAGAACTGTCTTAGCGAAAGGCTTCTTGAGGGGAAAGCTGTAACTCTGTGAGATGATTTCACAGAACACAAAGAAGTTTCTCAGAAAGCTTCTTTCTCTTTGTTATCTGAGGATATTTCCTTTCACCCTATAGTCTTCAAAGAGACCCGAAATATCTGTTCTCAGATTCCTCAGAAATAAGGCTAGCAAAGAGATCCACGAAATACAGATGTAACTCTGTGTGTGGAAGTCACACATCACAAAGCAGTTTAACTGAAAGCGTCTTTCCAGTTTATCACTGAGGATATTTTCTTTTTCACCATAGCCCTCTATGGTCTTCCGAATATCACTTTGCGAATTCCACAAGAACAGGCTTAGCGAGCGGCCTCTTCAGGGGATAGCTGTAACTCTGTGAGATGAATTAACAGAACACTAAGCAGTTTCTCAGAAAGATTCTTTCCAGTTTTCATCTGAGGATATTTCCTTTTTCACCTAGCCCTCTGTGGGATCCCAAATATCACTTTGCAAATTCCACAAGAACTTTCTTAGCGAAAGGCTTCTTTAGGGGAAAGCTGTAACTCTGTGAGATGATTTCACGGAACCCTATGAAGTTTCTCAGAAAGTTTCTTTCTCATTGTTATCGGAGGGTATTTCCTTTGGCCCTATAGCCTTCAAAGGGATCCGAAATATCTGTTCTCAGATTCCACAGAAATAAGGCTAGCAAACAGATCCACGAAATTCAGATGTAACTCTGTGAGTGGAAGTCATACATCACCAAGAAGTTTCTGAGGAAACTTCTTTCCAGTTTTTCTCAGAGGATATTTTCTTTTTCACCATAGCCCTCTATGGGCTTCCAAATATCACTCTGCGAATTCCACAAGAACAGGCTTAGCGACCGGCTTCTCGAGGGGAACCCTGTAACTCTGTGAGATGAATTAACAGAACACTAAGCAGTTTCTCAGAAAACTTCTTTCCAGTTTTCATCTGAGGATATTTCCTTTTTCACCATAGCTCTCTGTGGGCTTCCAAATATCACTTTGAAAATTCCACAAGAACTGTCTTAGCGAATAGCTTCTTGAGGGGAAAGCTGTAACTCTTTGAGATGATTTCACAGAACACAAAGAAGTTTCTCAGAAAGCTTCTTTCTCTTTGTTATCGGAGGATATTTCCTTTGGCTCTATACTCTTCAAAGGGATCCGAAAAATCTCTTCTCAGATTCCACATAAATAAAGCTAGTAAAGAGATCCACGAGATACAGATGGAACTCTGTGAGCAGAAGTCACACATCACAAAGCAGGTTCTCAGAAAGCTTCTTTCCAGTTTTTCTCTGAGGATATCTTCTTTTTCACCATAGCCCTCTATGGGATTCCAAATATCACTTTACGAATTCCACAAGAGCAGACTTAGCGAGCGGCCTCTTGAGGAGAAAGCTGTAACTCTATGAGATGAATTAACAGAACACTAAGCAGTTTCTCAGAAAGCTTCTTTCAAGATTTCATCTGAGGATATTTCCTTTTTCACTATAGTCCTCAAAGGGCTTCCAAATATCAATTTGCAAATTCCACAAGAACTGTCTTAGCGAAAGGCTTCTTGAGGGGAAAGCTGTAAGTCTGTGATATGATTTCACAGAACACAAAGAAGTTTCTCAGAAAGCTTCTTTCTCTTTGTTATCGGAGGATATTTCCTTTGGCCCTATAGCCTTCAAAGGGATCCGAAATATCTGTTCTCAGATTCCACAGAAATAAGGTAGCAAAGAGATCCACGAAATACAGATGTAACTCTGTGAGTGGAAGTCACACATCAGAAAGCAGTTTCTCAGAAATCTTCTTTCCAGTTTTTCTCAGAGGATATTTTCTTTTTCACCATAGCCCTCTATGGGCTTCCAAATATCACTTTGCGAATTCCACAAGAATAGGCTTAGCGAGCGGCCTCTTGAGGGGAAAGCTGTAACTCCGTGAGATTAATTAACAGAACACTAAGCAGTTTCTCAGAAAGCTTCGTTCCAGATTTCATCTGAGGCTCTTTCCTTTTTCACCGTAGCCCTCTATGGGCTTCCAAATATCACTTTGCAAATTCCACAAGAACAGGCTGGTCGAGCGGCTTCTTGAGGCGAAAGCTGTATCTCTGTGAGACGAATTAACAGAACACTAAGCAGTTTCTCAGAAAGCGTCTTTCTCTTTGTTATCGGACTATATTTCCTTTGGCCCTATCGTCTTCATAGGGATCCGAAATATCTGTTCTCAGATTCCTCAGAAATAAGGCTAGCAAAGAGATCCACGAAATACAGATGTAACACTGTGAGTGGAAGTCACACATCACAAAGCAGTTTCTCAGAAATCTTCTTTCCAGTTTTTCTCTCAGGATATTTTCTCTTTCACCATAGCCCTCTATGGGCTTCCAAATATCACTTTGCGAATTCCACAAGAACAGGCTTAGCGAGCGGCCTCTAGAGGGGAGAGCTGTAACTCTGTGAGATGAATTAACGGAACACTAAGCAGTTTCTCAGAAAGCTTCTTTCCAGATTTCATCTGAGGCTATCTCCGTTTTAACCATAGCCCTCTATGGGCTTCTAAATATCACTTTGCAAATTCCACAACAACAGGCTGGTCGAGCGGCTTCTTGAGGGGAAAGCTGTATCTCTGTGAGACGAATTAACAGAACACTAAGCAGTTTCTCAGAAAGCTTCTTTCTCTTTGTTAACGGAGGATATTTCCTTTGGCCCTATAGTCTTCAAAGTGATCCGAAATATCTGTTCTCTGATTCCAAAGAAATAAGGCTAGCTGAGAGATCCACGAAATACAGACGTAACTCTGTGAGTGGAAATCACACATCACAAAGCAGTTTCTCAGAAAGCTTCCTTCCAGTTTTTCTCTGAGGATATTTTATTTTTCACCGTAGCCCTCTAAGGGCTTCCAAATATCACTTTGCGATTTCCACAAGAACAGGCTTAGCGAGCGCCCTCTTGTGGGGAAAGCTGTAACTCCTGTGATGAATTAACAGAACACTAAGTCGTTTCTCAGAAAGCTTCTTTCCCGATTCCATCTGAGGATATTTCGTTTTTCACCATAGCCCTCTAAGGGCTTCCAAATATCACTTTGCAGATTCCACAAGAACTGTCTTAGCGAAAAGGTTCTTGAGGGGAAAGCTCTAACTCTGTGAGATGATTTCACAGAACACAAAGAAGTTTCTCAGAGAGCTTCTTTCTCTTTGTTATCGGAGGATATTTCCTTTGGCCCTATAGTTTTCAAAGGGATCCGAAATATATGTTCTCAGATTCCACAGAAATAAGGCTAGCAATGAGATCCACGAAATACAGATGTAACACTGTGAGTGGAAGTCACACATCACAAAGCAGTTTCTCAGAAAGCTTCTTTCCAGTTTTTCTCTGAGGATATATCCTTTTACACCATAGCCCTCTAAGGGCTTCCAAATCTGACTTTGCAAATTCCACAAGAACTGTCTTATCGAAAGGCTTCTTGAGGGAAAGTTGTAACAGTGTGAGGTGATTTCACAGAACACAAAGAAGTTTCTCAGAAAGCTTCTTTCTCTTTGTTATCGGAGGATATTTCCTTTGGCCCTATAGTCTTCAAAGGGATCTGAAATATCTGTTCTCAGATTCCACAGAAATAAGGTTAGCAAAGAGATCCACGAAATACAGATGTAACTCTGTGAGTGGAAGTCACACATCACAAAGCAGTTTCTAGAAAGCTTTTTGGCACTTTTTCTCTTAGAATAGTTTATTTTTCACCATAGCCCTCTATGGGCTTCCAAATATCCCTTCGCGAATTCCACAAGAAGAGGCTTAGCGAGCGGCATCTTGAGGGGAACGCTGTAACACTGTGAGATGAATTTACAGAACACTAAGCAGTTTCTCAGAAACCTACTTTCCAGATTTCATCTGAGGATATTTCCCTTTTTACCATAGCCCTCTAAGGGGTTCCAAATATCACCTTGCAAATTCCACAAGAACTGTCTTAGCGAAAGGCTTCTTGAGGGTAAAGCTGTAACATTGTGAGTTGATTTCACAGAACACAAAGAAGTTTCTCCGAAAGCTTCTTTCTCTTTGTTATTGGAGGATATTTCCTTTGGCCCCAAAGTCTTCAAAGGGATCCGAAATATCTGTTCTCAGATTCCACAGAAATAAGATTAGCAAAGAGATCCACGAAATACAGAAGTAACTCTGTGAGTGGAAGTCACATATCACAAAGCAGTTTCTCAGAAAGCTTCTTTCCAGTTTTTCTCTGAGGATATTTTCTTTTTCACCATAGCCCTCTATGGGCTTCCAAATATCACTTTGCGAATTCCACAAGAATAGGCTTAGCGAGCGGCCTCTGGAGGGGAAGCTGTAACTCTGTGAGATGAATTAACAGAACACTAAGCAGTTCCTCAGAAAACTTCTTTCCAGATTTCATCTGAGGATATATCCTTTTCACCTTAGCCCTCTATGGGCTTCCAAATATCACTTTGCAAATTCCTCAAGAACTTTCTTAGCCAAAGGCTTCTTGAGGGGAAAGCTGTAACTCTGTGAGATGATTTCACAGAACACAAAGAAGTTTCTCAGAAAGCTTGTTTCTCTTTGTTATCGGAGGATATTTCCTTTGGCCTTGTAGTCTTCAAAGGGATCCGAAATATCTGTTCTCAGTTTCCACAGAAATAAGGCTAGCAAAGGGATCCACGAAATACACATGTAACTCTGTGAGTGGAAGTCACACATCACAAGGCAGTTTCTCAGAAAGCTTCTTTCCAGGTTTTCTCTGTGGATATTTTCTTTTTCACCATAGCCCTCTATGGGCTTCAAAATCTCACTTTGCGATTTCCACAAGAACAGGCTTGGAGATGGGCCTTGAGGGGAAAGCTATAACTCTGTGAGAAGAATTAACAGAACACTAAGCAGTTTCTCAGAAAGCTTCTTTCCAGATTTCATCTGAGGATATTTCCTTTTTCACCAAACCCTCTGAGGGCTTCCAAATATCACTTTGCAAATTTCACAAGAACTGTCTGAGCGAAAGGCTTCTTGAGGGAAAGCTGTAACTCTGAGAGATGATTTCACAGAACACAAAGAAGCTTCTCAGAAGGCTTCTTTCTCTTTGTTATCGGACTATATATCCTTTTGCCCTATAGTCTTCAAAGGGATCCGAGATATCTGTTCTTAGATTCCACAGGAATAAGCTAGCAAAGAGATCGACGAAATACAGATGTAACTCTGTGAGTGGAAGTCAAACATCACATAGCACTTTCTCAGAAATCTTCTTTCCAGTTTTTCTCTGAGGATATTTTCTTTTCCACCATAGCCCTCTAAGGGCATCCAAATATCACTTTGAGAATTCCACAAGAACCGGCTTAGCGAGCGGCCTCTTGAGGGGAAAGCTGTAACTCTGTGAGATGAATTAACAGAACACTAAGCAGTTTCTCGGAAAGCTTCTTTCCAGACTCCATCTGAGAATATTTCCTTTTTCTATATAGCCCTCTAAGGGCTTCCGAATATCACTTTGCGAATTCCACAAGAACAGGCTTAGCGAGCGGCCTCTTGAGGCGAAAGCTGTAACTCTGTGCGATGAATTAACAGAACACTAAGCAGTTTCTCATAAAGCTTCTTTCTCTTTGTTATCGGAGGATAATTCCTTTGGACCTATAGTTTTCAAAGGTATGCGAAATATCTGTTCTCAGATTCCACAGAAATAAGACTAGCAAAGAAATCCACGAAATACAGATGTAACTCTGTGAGTGGAAATCACATATCACAAAGCAGTTTCTCAGAAAGCTTCTTTCCGGTTTTTGTCTGAGGATATTTTCTTTTTCACCATAGCCCTCTAGGGGTTCCAAATATCACTTTGCGATTTCCACAAGAACAGGCTTAGCGAGCGGCCTCTTGAAGGGAAAGCTGTAACTCTGTGAGATGAATTAACAGAACACTAAGCAGTTTCTCAGAAAGCTTACTTCCAGATTTCATCTGAGGATATTTCCTTTTTCACCATAGACCTCTATGGGCTTCCAAATATCACTTTGCATATTCCACAAGAACCGTCTTAGTGAAAGGCTTCTTGAGGGGAAAGCTGTAACTCTGTGTGATGATTTCACAGAACACAAAGAAGTTTCTCAGAAAGCTTCTTTCTCTTTGTTATCGGAGGATATTTCCCTTGGACCTATAGTCTTCAAAGGGATCCGAAATATCTGTTCTCAGATTCAACAGAAATAAGGCTAACAAAGAGATCGAGGAAATACAGATGGAACTCTGTGAGTGGAAGCCACACATCACAAAGCAGTTTCTCAGAAAGCTTCTTTCCGGTTTTTCTCTACGGATGTTTTCTTTTTCACCGTAGACCTCTATGGGCTTCCAAATATCACTTTGGGAATTCCACAAGAACAGGCTTAGCGAGCGGCCTCTTGAGGGGAAAGCTGTAACTCTGTGAGATGAATTAACAGAACACTAAACAGTTTCTCAGAAAGCTTCTTTCCAGATTTCATGTGAGGATATTTCCTTTTTCACCATAGCCCTCTATGGGCTTGCAAATATCCCTTTTCAAATTCCACAAGAAGTGTCTTACGGAAAGGCTTCTTGAGGGGAAAGCTGTAACTCTGTGAGATGTTTTCCCAGAACACAAAGAAGTTTCTCAGAAAGCTTCTTTCTCTTTGTTATCGGAGAATATTTCCTTTGGCCCTATAGTCTTCAATCGGTTCCGAAAAATCTGTTCTCAGATTCCACAGAAATAAGGGTAGCAAAGAGATCCACGAAATACAGATGTAACTCTATGAGTGGAAATCACACATGACAAAGCAGTTTCTCAGAAAGTTTCTTTCCAGTTTTTCTCTGAGGATATTTTCTTTTTCACCATAGCCCTCTATGGGCTTCCAAATATCACTTTGCAAATTCCACAAGAACTGTCTTAGCGAAAGGCTTCTTGAGGGGAAGGCTGTAACTCTGTGAGATGATTTCTCAGAACACAAAGAAGTTTCTCAGAAAGCTTCTTTCTCTTTGTTATCGGAGGATATTTCCTTTGGCCCTCTAGCCTTCAAAGTGATCTGAAATATCTGTTCTCAGATTCCACAGAAATAAGGTTAGCAAAGAGAACCACGAAATAGAGATGTAACTCTCTGGGTGGAATTCACACATCACAAAGCAGTTTCTCAGAAAGAATCTTTCCAGTTTTTCTCTGAGGATATTTTCTTTTTCACCATAGCCCTCTATGGGATTCCAAATATCACTTTGCGAATTCCACAAGAACAGGCTTAGCGAGCGGCCTCTGGAGGGGAAACCTGTAACTCTGTGAGACGACTTAACAGAACACTAAGCAGTTTCTAAGAAAGCTTCTATCCAGATTTCATCTGAGGATATTTCCTTTTTCACCATAGCCCTCTAAGGGCTTCCAAATATCACTTTGCAAATTCCACAAGAACTATATCAGCGAAAGGCTTCTTGAGGGGAAAGCTGTAACTCTGAGAGATGATTTCACTGAACACAAACAAGTTACTCAGAAAGCTTCTTTCTCTTTTTTATCGGAGGATATTACCTTTGGCCGTATAGTCTTCCAAGGGATCGGAAATATCTGTTCTCAGATTCCACAGAAATAAGGCTAGCAAAGAGATCCACGAAATACAGATGTAACTCTGTGAGTGGAAGTCACACATCACAAAGCAGTTTCTCAGAAAGCTTCTTTCCAGATTTCATCTCAGGATATTTCCTTTTTCACCCTAGCCCTCTATGGGATTCCAAATATCACTTTGCGAGTTCCACAAGAACAGGCTTAGCGAGCGGCCTCTAGAGGGGAAAGGTGTAACTCTTTGAGATGAATTAACAGAACACTAAGCAGTTTCTCAGAAAGCTTCTTTCCAGATTTCATCTGAGGATATTTCCTTTTTCACCATAGCCCTTTATGGGCTTCCAAACATCACTTTGAAAATTCGACCCAAGAATTGCATTAGCGAAAGGCTTCTTCAGGGGAAAGCTATAACTCTGTGAGATGATTTCACAGAACACAAAGAAGTTTCTTAGAAAGCTTCTTTCTCTTTGTTATCGGAGGTTATATCCTTTGGCCCCATAGTCTTCAAAGGGATCCGTAATATCTCTTCTCAGATTCCACAGAAAAAAGGCTGGCAAAGGGATCCACGAACTACAGATGTAACTCTGTGAGTGGAGGTCACACATCAGAAAGCAGTTTCTCAGAAAGCTTCTTTCCAGTTTTTCTCTGAGGATATTTTCTTTTTCACCACAGCCCTCTATGGACTTCCAAATATCACTTTGCGAATTCCACAAGAACATTCTTAGCGAGCGGCCTCTAGAGGGGAAAGCTGTAACTCTGTGAGATGAATTAACAGAACACTAAGCAGTTTCTCAGAAAGCTTCTTTGCAGATTTCATCTGAGGACATTTCCTTTTTCACCATAGCCCTCTATGGGCTTCCAAATATCACTTTGCAAATTCCACAAGAAATGTCTTAGCGAAAGGCTTCTTGAGGGGAAAGCTGTAACTCTGTGAGATGATTTCACAGAACACAAAGAAGTTTCTCAGAAAGCTTCTTTCTCTTTGTTACCGGAGGATATTTCCTTTGGCCCTCTAGCCTTCAAAGGGATCCGAAATATCTGTTCTCAGATTCTACAGAAATAAGGCGAGCAAAGAGATCCACGAAATACAGATGTAACTCTGTGAGTGGATGTCACACATCAAAAAGCAGTTTCACAGAAAGCTTCTTTCCAGTTTTTCTCTGAGGATATTTTCTTTTTTACCATAGCGCACTATGGGCTTCCCAATATCACTTTGCGAATTCCACAAGAACAGGATTAGCGAGCGGCCTCTTTAGGAGAAAGCCGTAACTCTATGAGATGATTTCAGAGACCTCAAAGAAGTTTCTCAGAAAGATTCTTTCTCTTTGTTATCGGAGGATATTTCCTTTGAATTTAGAGTTCAAATGGATCCGAAATATCTGTTCTCAGATTCCACAGAAATAAGGCTAGCAAAGAATCCACGAAATACAGATGTAATTCTGTGAGTGGAAGTCACACATCACAAAGCAGTTTCTCAGAAAGCTTCTTTCCAGTTTTTCTCTGAGGATATTTTCTTTTTCACCATAGCCCTCTATGGGCTTCTAAATATCACTTTGCGAATTCCACAAGAACAGGCTTAGCGAGCGGCCTCTTGAGGGGAAAGCTGTAACTCTATGAGGTGAATTAACAGAACACTAAGCAGTTTCTCAGAATGCTTCTGTCCAGGTTTCATCTGAGGATATTTCCTTTTTCACCATAGCACTCTATGGGCTTCCAAATTTCACTTTGCGAGTTCCACAAGAACGGGCTTAGCGACCGGCCTCTAGAGGTGAAAGCTGTAACTCTGTGAGATGTATTAAGAGGACACTAAGCAGTTTCTCCTAAAGCTTCTTTCCAGATTTCATCTGAGGATATTTCCTTTTTCACCATAGCTCTCTGGGGGTTCCAAACATCACTTTGAAAATTCCACAAGAATTGTCTTAGCGAAAGGCTTCTTCAGTTGAAAGCTGTAATTCTGTGAGATGACTTCACAGAACACAAAGTAGTTTCTTAGAAAGCTTCTTTCTCTTTGTTATCGGAGGATATATCCTTTGTCCCTATAGTCTTCAAAGTGATCCGAAATATCTGTTCTCATGTTCCACAGAAATAAGGCTAGCAAAGTTATCCACGAATTACAGGTGTAACTCTGTGAGTGGAAGTCACACATCACAAAGCAGTTTCTAGAAAGCTTTTTGGCACTTTTTCTCTTAGAATAGTTTATTTTTCACCATAGCCCTCTATGGGCTTCCAAATATCCCTTCGCGAATTCCACAAGAAGAGGCTTAGCGAGCGGCATCTTGAGGGGAACGCTGTAACACTGTGAGATGAATTTACAGAACACTAAGCAGTTTCTCAGAAACCTACTTTCCAGATTTCATCTGAGGATATTTCCCTTTTTACCATAGCCCTCTAAGGGGTTCCAAATATCACCTTGCAAATTCCACAAGAACTGTCTTAGCGAAAGGCTTCTTGAGGGTAAAGCTGTAACATTGTGAGTTGATTTCACAGAACACAAAGAAGTTTCTCCGAAAGCTTCTTTCTCTTTGTTATTGGAGGATATTTCCTTTGGCCCCAAAGTCTTCAAAGGGATCCGAAATATCTGTTCTCAGATTCCACAGAAATAAGATTAGCAAAGAGATCCACGAAATACAGAAGTAACTCTGTGAGTGGAAGTCACATATCACAAAGCAGTTTCTCAGAAAGCTTCTTTCCAGTTTTTCTCTGAGGATATTTTCTTTTTCACCATAGCCCTCTATGGGCTTCCAAATATCACTTTGCGAATTCCACAAGAATAGGCTTAGCGAGCGGCCTCTGGAGGGGAAGCTGTAACTCTGTGAGATGAATTAACAGAACACTAAGCAGTTCCTCAGAAAACTTCTTTCCAGATTTCATCTGAGGATATATCCTTTTTCACCTTAGCCCTCTATGGGCTTCCAAATATCACTTTGCAAATTCCTCAAGAACTTTCTTAGCCAAAGGCTTCTTGAGGGGAAAGCTGTAACTCTGTGAGATGATTTCACAGAACACAAAGAAGTTTCTCAGAAAAATTATTTCTCTTTGTTATTGGAGGATATTTCCTTTGGCCCCAAAGTCTTCAAAGGGATCCGAAATATCTGTTCTCAGATTCCACAGAAATAAGATTAGCAAAGAGATCCACGAAATACAGAAGTAACTCTGTGAGTGGAAGTCACATATCACAAAGCAGTTTCTCAGAAAGCTTCTTTCCAGTTTTTCTCTGTGGATATGTTCTTTTTCACCATAGCCCTCTATGGGCTTCCAAATATCACTTTGCGAATTCCACAAGAATAGGCTTAGCGAGCGGCCTCTGGAGGGGAAGCTGTAACTCTATGAGATGAATTAACAGAACACTAAGCAGTTTCTCAGAAAGCTTCTTTCCAGATTTCATCTGAGGATATATCCTTTTTCACCCTAGCCCTCTATGGGCTTCAAAATATCACTTTGCAAATTCCACAAAAACTTTCTTAGCCAAAGGCTTCTTGAGGGGAAAGCTGTAACTCTGTGAGATGATTTCACAGAACACAAAAAAGTTTCTCAGAAAAATTCTTTCTCTTTGTTATCGCAGGATATTTTTTTGGCCCTATCGTCTTCAAAGGGATCCGAAATATCTGTTCTCAGATTCCTCAGGAATAAGGTTAGCAAAGATATCCACGAAACACAGATGTAACTCTGTGAGTGGAAGTCACACATCACAAAGCAGTTTCACAGAAATCTTCTTTCCAGTTTTTCTCTGAGGACATTTTCTTTTTCACAATTGTCCTCTACGGGCTTCCAAATATCACTTTGCAAATTCCACAAGAACAGTCTTAGCGAGGAGTCTCTTGAGGGGAAAGCTGTAACTCTGTGAGATAAATTAACGGAACACTAAGCAGTTTCTCAGAAAGCTTATTTCCAGATTTTATCTGATGATATTTCCTTTTTCACCATAGCCCTCTATGGGCTTCCAAATATCTCTTTGCAAATTCCACAACAACTGTCTTAGCGAAGCGCTTCTTGAGGGGAAAGCTGTAACTCTGTGAGTTGATTTCATAGACCACGAAGAAGTTTATCAGAAATCTTCTTTCTCCTTGTTATCAGATGATATTTCCTTTGGCCCTATAGTCTTCAAAGTGATCCGAAATATCTGTTCTCAAATGCCACAGAAATAAGGTTAGCAAAGTTATCCACGAATTACAGGTGTAACTCTGTGACTGGAAGTCACACATCACAAAGCAGTTTCTAGAAAGCTTCTTTCCAGTTTTCCTCTGAGAATATTTTCTTTTTCACCATAGCCCTCTATGGGCTTCCAAATATCCCTTCGCGAATTCCACAAGAACAGGCTTAGCGTGAGGCGTCTGGAGGGAAAAGTTGTAACTCTGTGAGATGAATTAACAGAACACTAAGAAGTTTCTCAGAAAGCTTCTTTCCAGATTTCATCTCGGGATATTTCCTTTTTCACCATAGGCCTCTAAGGGCTTCCAAATATCACTTTGCAAATTCCACAAGAACTGTCTTAGCGAAAGGCTTCTTGAGGGGAAAGCTGTAACTCTGTGAGATGATTTCACAGAACACAAAGAAGTTTCTCAGAAGGCTTCTTTCTCTTTGTTATTGGAGGATATTTCCTTTGGCCCTGTAGTCTTCAAAGGGATCCGAAATATCTGTTCTCAGATTCCACAGAAATAAGGCTAGCAAAGAGATCCATGAAATACAGATGTAACTCTGTGAGTGGAAGTCACACATCACAAAGCAGTTTCTCAGAAAGCTTCTTTCCAGTTTTTCTCAGAGGATATTTTCTTTTCCACCATAGCCCTCTATGGGCTTCCAAATATCACTTTGCGAATTCCACAAGAACAGGCTTAGGGAGCGGCCTCTTGAGGGGAAACCTGTAACTCTGTGAGATGAATTAACAGAACACTAAGCAGTTTCTCAGACAGCTTCTTTCTAGATATCATCTGAGGATTTTTCCTTTTTCACCGCAGCCCTCTTTGGGCTTCCAAATATCACTTTGCAAATTTTCAAGAACTGTCTTAGCGAAAGGCTTCTTGAGGGGAAAGCTGTAACTCTGTGTGATTGTTTCACAGAACACAAAGAAGTTTCTCAGAAAGCTTATTTCTCTTTGTTATCGGAGGATATAACCTTTGGCCCTATAGTCTTCAAAGGGATCCGAAATATCTGTTCTCAGATTCCACCGATATGAGGCTAGCAAAGAATTCCACGATATACAGATTTAAATCTGCGAGTGGAAGTCACACATCACAATGCAATTTTTCAGAAAGCTTCTTTCCAGTTTTTCTCTGAGGATATTTTCATTTTCACCATTGTCCTCTATGGGCTTCGAAATATCACTTTGCAAATTCCACAAGAACAGTCTTAGCGAGCAGACTCTTGAGGGGAATGCCGTAACTCTGTGAGATAAATTAACAGAACACTAAGCAGTTTCTCAGAAAGCTTCTTTCCAGATTTCATCTGAGGATATTTCCATTTTCACCATAGCCCTCTATGGGCTTCCAAATGTCTCTTTGCAAATTCCACAAGAACTGCCTTAGCGAAAGGCTTCTTGAGGGGAAAGCTGTAACTCTGTGAGATGATTTCACGGAACACAAAGAAGTTTCTCAGAAAGCTTCTTTCTCTTTGTTATCGGAGGATATTTCCTTTGGCCCTATAGTCTTCTAAGGGATCTGAAATATCTTTTCTCGGATTCCACAGAAATAAGGCTACGAAAGAGATCCACGAAATACAGATGTAACTCTGTGAGTGGAAGTCACACATCACAAAGCTGTTTCTCAGAAACCTTCTTTCCATTTTTTCTCTGAGGTTATTTTCTTTTTCACCATAGCCCTCTATGGGCTTCCAAATATCACTTTGCGAATTCCACAACAACAGGCTTAGCGAGCGGCATCTTGAAGGGAAAGCTGTAACTCTGTGAGATGAATTAACAGAACACTAAGCAGTTTCTCAGAAAACTTCTTTCCATATTTCATCTGAGAATATATCCTTTTTCACCCTAGCCCTCTATGGGCTTCCAAATGTCTCTTTGCAAATTCCACAAGAACTGCCTTAGCGAAAGGCTTCTTGAGCGGAAAGCTGTAACTCTGTGAGATGATTTCACAAAACACAAAGAAGTTTCTCAGAAAGCTTCTTTCTCTTTGTTATCGGAAGTTATTTCCTTTGGCCCTGTAGTCTTCAAAGGGATCCGAAATATCTGTTCTCAGATTCCACATAAATAAGGCCAGCAAAGATATGCACGAAATACAGGTGTAACTCTGTGAGAGGAAGTGACACATCACAAAGCAGTTTATCAGAAAGCTTCTTTTCAGTTTTTCTCTGAGGATATTTTCGTTTTCACCATAGCCCTCTAGGGTCTTCCAAATATCACTGTGGGAATTCCACAAGAACAGGATTAGCGAGCGGACTCTTGAGGGGAAAGCTGTAACACTGTGAGATGAATTAACAGTACACTAAGGAGTTTCTCAGAAATCTTCTTTCCATATTTCATCTGAGGATATTTACTTTTTCACCATAGCCCTCTATGGGCTTCCAAATATCACTTTGCAAATTTCCACAAGAAGTGTTTTAGCGAAAGGCTTCTTGAGGGGAAAGCTCTAACTCTGTGAGATGATTTCACAGAACACAAAGGAGTTTCCAAGAAAGCTTCTTTCTCTTTGTTATCGGAGGTTATTTCCTTTGGCCCTATAGTCTTCACAGGGATCCGATATATCTTTTCTCAGATTCCACAGAAATAAGGCTAGCAAAGAGATCCGCGAAACAGAGCTTTTACTCTGTGACTGGAAGTATCACATAGCAAAGCAATCTCTCAGAAAGCTTCTTTCCAGTTTTTCTGTGAGAATATTTTCTTTTTCACCATAGCCCTCTAAGGGCTTCCAAATATCACTTTGCACATTACAGAAGAACAGGCTTAAGAACGGCTTCTTGAGAGGAAAGCTATAACTCTGTGAGATGAAATAACTGAACACTAAGCATTTTCTCAGAAAGCTTCGTTCCAGTTTTCATCTGCGGATATTTCCTTGTTCACCATAGCCCTCCATGGACATCCAAATCCCACTTTCAAATTCCACAAGAACAGTCTTAGCGAACGGCTTCTTGAGGGGAAAGATATAACTCTGTGAGATGATTTCACAGAACACAAGGGAGTTTCTCAGAAAGCTTCTTTCTCTTTGTAATCGGAGGATATTTCCTTTGGCCCTTAGTCTTCCAAGGGATCCAAAATATCCGTTCTCAGATTGCAGAGAAATAAGGCTAGTAAACAGCTCAACGAAATACAGCTGTAACTCTGTGAGTGGGAGTCACACATCACAAAGCAGTTTCTCAGAAAGCTTCTTTCCAGTTCTTCTGTGAGGATATTGTCTTTTTCACCATAGCCCTCTATGTGCTTCCAATTATCACTTTGAAAATTCCACAAGAACAGGCTTAGTGAACGGCTTCTTGAGGGAAAACTGAAGCTCTGTGAGATGAATTAACAGAACACTAAACAGTTTCTCAGAAAGCTTCTTTCCAGTTTTCATCTGAGAATATTTCCTTTTACACCATAGCCCTCCATGGGCTTCCAAATATCATTTTGCAAATTCCACAACAACAATCCTGGCGAAAGGCTTCTTGAGGGAAAGCTGTAACTCTGTGAGATGATTTCACAGAACGTTAAGGAGTTTCTCAGAAAGCTTCTTACTCTTTGTTGTCGGAGGATATTTCCATTGGCCCTATAGTCTTCAAAGAGGTCTGAAATATCCTTTCTCAGATTCCACAGAAATAAGGCTAGCAAACAGATCCAGGAAATACAGCTTTCACTCTGTGAGTGGAAGTACCACATCATAAAGAAGTTTCTCACAGAGCATCTTTCCAATTTTGGTTGAGGTTAATTTCTTTTTCACCATAACCCTCTAAGGGCTTCCAAATATGACTTTGCAAATTCCACAAGAACAGTCTTAGCGAAAGGCTTCTTGAGGGGAAAGCTGTAACTCTGTGAGATGATTTCACAGAACACAGAGGAGATTCTCAGAAAGCTGCTTTCACTTTCTAATCGGAGGATATTTCCGTTGGCCCTATAGTCTTCAAAGGGATCCGAAATATACGTTCTCAGATTCCACAGAAATAAGGCGAACAAACAGATCCACGAAATGCAGCTGTAACTCTGTGAGTGGAAGTCACATATCACAAAGCAGTTTCTTCGAAAGCTTCTTTCCGTTATTTCTCTGAGGATATTTTTTTTTCACCTAGCCCTCTATGGGCTTCGAAATATCATTTTGCAAATTCCACAAAAACAGGATTAGCGAACGGCTTCTTGAGGGGAAAGCTGTAACTCTGTGAGATGAATTAACAGAACACTACGCAGTTTCTCTGAAAGCTTCTTTCCAGTTTTCATCTGAGGATATTTCCTTTTTCTGCATAGCCCTCTATGGGCTTCCAAATATCACCTTGTCAATTCCACAAGAACTGTCTTACCGAAAGGCTTCTTGAGGGGAAATCTGTAACTCTGCGAGATGATTTCACAGAACACAAAGAAGTTTCTCAGAAAGCTTCTTTCTCTTTGTTATCGGAGGATATTTCCTTTGGCCCTATAGTCTTCCAAGGGATCCAAAATATCCGTTCTCATATTCCACAGAAATAAGGCTCGCAAACAAATCCACGAAATACAGCTGTAACTCTGTGAGTGGAAGTCACACATCACAAAGCAGTTTTTCAGAAAGCTTCTTTCCAGTTTTTCTCTGAGGAAATTTTCTTTTTAACCATAGGCCTCTACGGGCTTCCAAGTACCACTTTGCAAATTCCACAAGAACAGGCTTAGCGAACGGCTTCTTGAGAGGAAAGCTGTAACTCTGTGAGATGATTTCAGAGAACACAAAAGAGTTTCTCAGAAAGCTTCTTTCTCTTTGTTTTCGGAGGATATTTCCTTTGGCCTTATAGTCTTCAAACGGATCCGAAATATCCGTTCTCATATTCTACAGAAATAAAGCTCCAATGAGATCCACGAAACACAGCTGTAACTTTGTGAGTGGAAGTCACACATCACAAAGCAGTTTCTCAGAAAGCTTCTTTCCAGTTTTCATCTGAGGATATATCTTTTTTCACCATAGCCCTCCATGGGCTTCCAAATATCACTTTGCAAATGCCACAAGAACAGTCTTACCGAAAGGCTTCTAGAGGGGGAAGTTGTAACTCTGTGAGATGATTTCACAGAACACAAAGGAGTTTCTCAGAAATCTTTTCTCTTTGTTATCGGAGGATATTTCCTTCGGCCCTTTTGTCTTCAACGGGATCCTAAATATCCGTTCTCAGATTCCACAGAAATAAAGCTAGCAAACAGATCCACGAAATACAGCTGTAACTCTGTGAGTGGAAGTCACACATCACTAACCAGTTTCTCGGAAAGCCTCTTTCCAGTTTTTTTGGGAGGATATTTTCTTTTTCACCATAGCCCTCTATGGGCTTCCAAATATCACTTTGCAAATTCCACAAGAACAGGCTTAGCGAACTTTTTCTTGAGGGGAAAGCTATAACTCTGTGAGATGAATTAACAGAACACTACGTAGTTTCTCAGAAAGCTTCTTTACAGTTTTCATCTGAGGATATTTCCTTTTTCACCTTAGCCCTCCATGGGCTTCCAAATATCACTTTGCAAATTCCACAAGAACAGTCATTGCGAAAGGCGTCTTGAGGGGAAAGCTGTAACTCTGTGAGATGATTTCACAGAACACAAAGGAGTTTCTCAGAAATCTTCTTTCTCTTTGTTATGGGAGGATATTTCCTTTGGCCCTATAGTCTTCAAAGTGATCCGCAATATGCGTTCTGAGATTCCACAGAAATACGGCTAGCAAAGAGATCCAAGAAATACAGCTGTAAATCTTTGAGTGGAAGTCACACATCACTACGCAGTATCTCAGAAAGCTTCTTTCCAGCTCTTCTCTGAGGATATTGTCTTTTTCACCATAGCCCTGTATGGGCTTCCAAATATCACTGCAAATTCCGCTAGAACAGGATTAGCGAACGGATTCTTGAGGGGGTAAGCTGTAACCCTGTGAGATGAATTAACAGAACACAATGGAGTTTTTCAGAAAGCTTCTTTGTCTTTCTTATCGGAGGATATTTCCTTTGGCCCTATAGTCTTCTAAGGGATCCGAAATATCCGTTCTCAGATTCCACAGAAATAAGGCTAGCAAACAGATGCACGAAATACAATTGTAACTCTGTAAGTGGAAGTCACACATCACAAAGCAGTTTCTCAGAAAGCTTCTTTCCAGTTTTTCTCCGAGGATATTTTCTTTTTCACCATAGCCCTATATTGGCTTCCAAATATCACTTTGCAAACTCCAGAAGAACAGGCTTAGCGAAAGACCTCTTGAGGGGAGAGATGTAACTCAGTGAGATTAATTAACAGAACACGAAGCAGTTTCTCGGAAAACTTCTTTCCAGTTTTCATCTGAGGATATTTCTTTTACACCATAGCCCTTCATTGGCTTCCAAATATCACTTTGCAAATTCGACAAGAACAGTCTTAGGGAAAGGCTTCTTGAGGGGAAAGGTGTAACTCTGTGAGATGATTTCACGGAACACAAAGGGGTTTCTCAGAAAGATTCTTTCTCTTTGTTATCGGAGGCTATTTAATTGGCACTATAGTCTTCAAAGGGACCCGAAATATCCGTTCTCAAATTCCTAAGAAATAAGGCAGGCAAACAGATCCACGATATACAGCTGTAACTCCGTGAGTGGAAGTCACGCACCACAAAGCAGTTTCTCAGAAAGCTTCTTTCCAGTTTTCATCTAAGGATATATCCTTTTTCACCATAGCCCTCCATGGGCTTCCAAATATCACTTAGCAAATTCATCAAGAACAGTCTTAGCAAACGGCTTCTTAATGGGAAAGCTGTAACACTGTGAGATGAATTAACAGAACACTAAGCAGTTTCTCAGAAAGCTTCTTTCCAGTTTTCATCTGAGGATATTTCCTTAATCTCCATAGCCCTCCATGGGTTTCCAAATATCACTTTGCAAATTCCACAAGAACAGTCTTAGTGAAAGGCTTCTTGAAGGGAAAGCTGTAACTCGGTGAGATGATTTCACAGAACACAAAGGAGTTTCTCAGAAGGCTTCTTTCTCTTTGTTATCGGAAGATATTTCCTTTGGCCCTATAGACTTCAAAGGGATCCGAAATATCCGTTCTCAGATACCACAGAAATAAGGCTAGCAAACAGATCCAAGAAATACCGCTGTAACTCTGTGAGTGGATGTCACACATCCCAAAGCAGTTTCTCAGAAGGCTTCTTTCCAGTTTTTCTCTGAGGAAATTTTCTTTTTCACCATAGACCTTTACGGGCTTCCAAAAACCCTGTTGCAAATTCCACAAGAACAGGCTTAGCGAACGGCCTCTTGAGAGGAAAACTGTAACTCTAAGAGATGATTTCGCAGAACACAAAAGAGTTTCTCAGAAAGCTTCTTTCTCTTTGTTTTCGTAGGATATTTCCTTTGGCCCTATACTCCTCCAAGGGATCCGAAATATCCGTTCTCAGATTCCACAGAAATAAGGCTAGCAAACAGATGCACGAAATACAATTGTAACTTTGTAAGTGGAAATCACACATCACAAAGCTGTTTCTCAGAAAGCTTCTTTCAAGTTTTTCTCCGAGGTTATTTTCTTTTTCACCGTAGCCCTCTATAGGCTTCCAAATATCACTTTGCAAATTCCAGAAGAACAGGCTTAGCGAAAGACTTATTGAGGGGAGAGATGTAACTCTGTGAGATCATTTCACAGAACACAAAGAGTTTCTCAGAAATCTTCCTTCTCTTTGTTATCTGAGGATATTTAATTGGCCCTATAGTCTTCAAAGGGGCCCGAAATATCCGTTCTCAAATTCCACAGAAATAAGGCAAGCAAACAGATCCACCATATACACCTCTAACTCCGTGAGTGGAAGTCACGCACCACAAAGCAGTTTCTCAGAAAGCTTCTTTCCGGTATTTTCTGAAGATACTTTCTTTTTCAGCATAGCACTCTAAGTACTTCCAAATACCACTTTGCAAATTCCACAAGATCAGGCTAAGCGAACGGCTTCTTAATGGGAAAGCTGTAACTCTGTGAGAGAATTAAGAGAACACTAAGCAGTTTCTCAGAAAGCTTCTTTTCAGTTTTCATCTGAGGATATTTCCATTTTCACCATAGCCCTCCATGGTCTTCCAAATATCACTTTGCATATTCCACAAGAACTGTCTTAGAGAAAGGCTTCTTGAGGGGAAAGCTGTAACTCTGTTAGATGATTTCACAGAACACAAAGAAGTTTCTCAGAAAGCTTCTTTCTCTTTGTTATCGGAGGATATTTCCTTTGGCCCTATAGTCTTCAAAGGGATCCGAAATATCCGTTCTCATGTTTCAGAAAAATTAGCCTGGCAAACAGATCCATGAAATACAGATGTAACTCTGTGAGTGGAAGTCTCAAATCACAAAGCAGTTTCTCAGAATGCCTCTTTCCAGTTTTTCTCTGAGGATATTTTCTTTTTCACCATAGCCCTCTATGGGCTTCCAAATATCACTTTGCACATTACACAAGAACAGGCTTAGCGAACGGCTTCTTGAGGGGAAAGCTGTAACACTGTGACATGAATTATCTGAACACTAAGCAGTTTCACAGAAAGCTTCTTTCCAGTTTTCATCTGAGGATATTTCCTTTTTCGCCTTAGCCCTCAATGGGCTTCCAAATATTCCTTTGCAAATTCCACAAGAACAGTCTCAGCGAACAGCTTCTTGAGCGGAAAGATGGAACTCTGTGAGATGATTTCACAGAACACAAAGGAGTTTCTCAGAATGCTTCTTTCTCTTTGTTATCAGAGGATATTTCCTTTGGCCCTAGAGTCTTCAAATGGATCCAAAATATCCGTTCTCATATTCCACAGGAATAAGGCTAGCACACAGCTCAACGAAATACAGCTGTAACTCTGTGAGTGGTAGTCACACATCGCAAAGCAGTTTCTCAGAAAGCTTCTTTCCAGTTTTTCTCCGAGGAAATTTTCTTTTTCACCATAGCCCCCTATTGGCTTCCAAATATTGCATTGAAAATTCCAAAAGAACAGGCTTAGCGAATGGGTTCTTGAGGGGAAAGCTGTAACTCTGTGAGATGAATTAACAGAACACTAAGCAGTTTCTCAGAAAGCTTCTTTTCAGTTTTCATCTGAGGATATTTCCTTTTTCTGCATAGCCATCCATGGGCTTCCAAATATCCCTTTGCAAATTCCACAAGAACAGTCTTAGCGAAAGGCTTCTTGAGGGGAAAGATGTAACTCTGTCAGATGATTTCACAGAAAACAAAGGAGTTTCCCAGAAAGCTTCTTTCCCTTTGTTATCGGAGGTTATTTCCTTTGGCCCTATAGTCTTCAAAGGGATCCGATAAATCTTTTCTCAGATTCCACAGAAATAAGGCTAGCAAACAGATCCATGAAATACAGCTGTCACTCTGTGAGTGGAAGTCACACATCACAAAGCAGTTTCTCAGAAAGCTTCTTTCCAGTTTTTCTCTGAGGCTATTTTCTTTTTCACCATAGCCCTCCATGGGCTTCCAAATATCACTTTGCAAATTCCACAAGAACAATCCTGGCAAAAGGCTTCTTAGGGGAAAGCTGTAACTCTGTGAGATGATTTCACAGAACACCAAGGCTATTCTCAGAATGCTGCTTTCACTTTGTTATCGGAGGATATTTCCTTTGACCCTATAGTCTTCAAAGGGATCCGAAATATATGATCTCAGATTCCACAGAAAAAAGGCTAGCAAACAGATCCACGAAATACAGCTTTCACTCTGTGAGTGGAAGTCACACTTCGCAAAGGAGTTTCTCAGAAAGCACCTTTCCAGTTTTTCTCTGAGGATATTTTCTTTTTCACTATAGCCCTCTATGGGCTTCAAATATCGCTTTGCAAATTCCACAAGAACAGGCTTAGCGAACGGCTTGTTTAGGGGAAAGCTGTAACTCTGTGAGATGAATTAACAGAACACTAAGCACTTTCTCAGAAAGCTTCTTTCCAGTTTTCATTTGATTATATTTCGTTTTTCAACAAAGCCATCTATGGGCTTCCAAATATCACATTGCAAATTCCACAAGAGCAGGCATAGCGAACGGCTTCTTGAGGAGAAAGCTGTAACTCTGTGAGATGAATTAACAGAACACTAAGCAGTTTATCACAAAGCTTCTTTCCAGTTTTCATCTGAGGATATTTCCTTTTTCACCATAGCCCCGCATGGGCTTCCAAATACCACTTTGCATTTTCCACAAGAACCGTCTTAGCGAAAGCCTTCTAGAGGGGAAAGTTGTAATTCTGTGAGATGATTTCACAGAACACAAAGAAGTTTCTCAGAAAGCTTCTTGCTCTTTGTTATCGGAGGATATTTCCTTTGGCCCTGTAGTCGTCAAAGGGATCCGAAATATCCTTTCTCAGATTCCACAGAAATAAGGCAAGCAAACATATCCAGGAAATACAGCTGTTACTCTGTGAGTGGAAGTCACACATCACAAAGCAGTTTCTCAGAACGCTTCTTTTCAGATTTTCGCTGAGGATATTTTCTTTTTCACCATAGACTTCTATGGGTTTCCAAATATCACTTTGAAAATTCCACAAGAACAGGCTTAGCGAACTGCTTCTTGAGGGGAAAGCTGTAACTCTGTGAGATGAATCAACTGAACACTAAGCAGTTTCTCAGAAAGCTTCTTTCCTGTTTTCATCTGAGGATATTTCCTCTTTCACCGTAGCCCTTCATGGGCTTCCAAATATCACATTGCATATTCCACAAACAGGCACAGCGAACGGCTACTTGAGGGGAAAGATGTAACTCTGTGAGATGATTTCACAGAACACAAAGGAGTTTCTCAGAAAGCTGCTTTCACTTTGTCATCGGAGGATAATTGCTTTTGCCCTATAGTCTTCAAAGGGATCCAAAATATCCGTTCTCGGATTCCACAGAAATAAGGCTAGCAAACAGCTCAACGAAATACAGCTGTAACTCTGTGAGTGGAAGTCACACATCACAAAGCATTTTCTCAGCAAGCTTCCTTCCATTTTTTCTGTGAGGATATTTTCTTTTTCACCCTAGCCCTCTATGGACTTCCAAATACAACTTTGAAAATTCCACAAGAACAGGCTTAGCGAACGGCTTCTTGAGGGGAAACTGAAACTCTGTGAGATGAATTAACAGAACACAAAGCAGTTTCTCAGAAAGCTTCTTCCCAGTTTTCATCTGAGGATATTTCCTTTTTCACCGTAGCCCTCCATGTGCTTACAAGTATCTCTTGGCAAATTCCACAAGAACAATTCTGGCGAAAGGTTTCTTGAGGGGAAAGCTGTAACTCTGTGAGATGATTTCACAGAACACAAAGGAGTTTCTCAGAAAGCTGCTTTCACTTAGTTATCGGAGGATATTTCCTTTGGCACTATACCCTTCAAAGGGATCCGAAATATCCGTTCTCAGATTCCACCTAAATAAGGCTAGCAAACAGATCCACGAAATACAGTTGTAACTCTGTGAGTGGAAGTCACACATCACAAAGCAGTTTCTCAGAACTTCTTTCCAGTTTTCATCTGAGGATTTCTCCTTTTTCACCATAGCCCTCCATGGGCTTCAAAATATCCCTTTGCAAATTCCACAAGAACAGTCTAAGCGAACGGCTTCTTTAGGGGAAAGGTGTAACTCTGTGAGATGAATTAAGAGAACACTAAGATCTTTCTCAGAAAGCTTCTTTTTAGTTTTCATCTGAGGGTATTTCCTTTTTTAGCATAGCCCTCCATGGGCTTCCAAATATCACTTTGCAAATTCCACAAGAACTGTCTTAGAGAAAGGCTTCTTGAAGGGAAAGCTGTAACTCTGTGAGATGAATTAACAGAACACTAAGCAGTTTCTCAGAGGGCTTCATTGTAGTTTTGATCAGAGGATATCCTTTTTCACCGTAGCCCTCTATGGCCTTCTAAATATCACTTTGCACATTACACAAGAACAGGCTTAGCGAACGCCTTCTTGAGGGGAAAGCTGTAACTCTGTGAGATGAATTAACTGAACACTAAGCAGTTTCACAGAAAGCTTCTTTCCAGTATTCATCTGAGGATGTTCCTTTTTTGCCATAGCCCGCAATGGGCTTCCAAATATTCCCTAGCAAATTCCACAAGAACAGTCTCAGCGAACGGCTTCTTGAGCGGAAAGATGTAACATTGTGAGATGATTTCACAGAACACAAAGGAGTTTCCCAGAATGCTTCTTTCTCTTTGTTATCAGAGGATATTTCCTTTGGCCCTATAGTCTTCAAATGGATGCAAAATATCCGTTCTCATAATCCACAGAAATAAGGCTAGCAAAGAGCTCAAAGAAATACAGCTGTAACTCTGTAAGTGGGAGTCACACATCACAAAGCAGTTTCTCAGAAAGATTCTTTCCAGTTTTTCTCCGAGGAAATTTTCTTTTTCACCATAGCCGACTATGGACTTCCAAATATCACTTTGAAATTCGACAAGAACAGGCTTAGCGAACGCCTTCTTGAGGGGAAAGTGAAACTCTGTCAGATGAATTAACAGAACACTAAGCAGTTTCTCAGAAAGCTTCTTTCCAGTTTTCATCTGAGGAGATTTCCTTTTTCACCATAGCCCTTCATGGGCTTCCAAATGTCACTTTGCAAATTCCACAACAACAAACCTGGCGAAAGGCTTCTTGAGGGGGAAGCTGTAACTCTGTGAGATGATTTCACAGAACACAAAGGAGTTTCTCAGAAATCTTCTTTCTCTTTGTTATCGGAGGATATTTCCTTTGGCCCTATAGTCTTCAAAGGGATCCGCAATATCCTTTCTCAGATTCCACAGAGGTAAGGCTAGCAAACAGATCCACGAAATAAAGCTGTAACTCAGTGAGTGGAAGTCACACATCAGAAAGCAATTTCTCAGAAAGCTTCTTTCCAGTTTTTCTGTGAGGATATTTTCTTTTTCAACATAGCCCTCTATGGGCTTACAAATATCATTTTTTCAAATTCCACAAGAACAAGTTTAGCGAACGGCTTCTTAAGGGGAAAGCTGTAACACTGTGAGATGAATTAACTGAACACTAAGCAGTTTCTCAGAAAGCTTCTTTCCAGTTTTCATCTGAGGATATTGCCATTATCACCATAGCCTTCCAAGGGTTTCCAAATATCACTTTGCAAATTCCACAAGAACAATCCTGGAGAAAGGCTTCTTGAGGGGAAAGCTGTAACTCTGTGAAATGATTTCACAGAACACAAAGGCGATTCCCAGAAAGCTGCTTTCACTTTGTTATCGGAGGATATTTCCTTTGACCCTATAGTCTTCAAAGGGATCCGAATTGTACATTCTCAGATTCCACAGAAATAAGGGTAGCAAACAGATCCACGAAATACATCTGTAACTCTGTGAGTGGAAGTCACACATCACAAAGTAGTTTCTCAAAAAGCTTCTTTCCAGGATTTCTCTGAGGATATTTTCTTTTTCACAATAGCCCTGTATGGGTTTCCAATTATCCCTTTGCAAATTCCACAAGAACAGGCTTAGCGAACGGCCTGTTGAGTAGAAAGCTGTAACTCTGTGAGATGATTTAACAGAACACTAAGCAGTTTATCACAAAGACTCTTTCCAATTTTCATCTGAGGATATTTCCTTTTTCACCATAGCCCCGCATGGGCTTCAAAATACCACTTTGCAAATTCCACAAGAACAGTCTTAGAGAAAGGCTTCTTGAGGGGAAAGCTGTAAATCTGAGAGATGAATTAACAGAACACTAAGCAGTTTCTCAGAAAGCTTCTTTCCAGATTTCATCTGAGGATATTTCCTTTTTCACTGTAGCCCTCTATGGGCTTCCTAATATCACTTTGCAAATTCCACAAGAACAGTCTTAGAGAAAGGCTTCTTGAGGGGAAAGCTGTAAATCTGAGAGATGAATTAACAGAACACTAAGCAGTTTCTCAGAAAGCTTCTTTCCAGATTTCATCTGAGGATATTTCCTTTTTCACTGTAGCCCTCTATGGGCTTCCTAATATCACTTTGCAAATTCCACAAGAACAGTCTTAGCGAAAGGCTTCTTGAGGGGAAAGCTCTAACTCTGTGAGATGATTTCACAGAACACAAAGGAGTTTCCCAGAAAGCTTCTTTCTCTTTGTTATCGGAGGTTATTTCCTTTGGCCCTATAGTCTTCACAGGGATCCGATATATCTTTTCTCAGATTCCACAGAAATAAGGCTAGCAAACAGATACACGAAACAGAGCTTTTACTCTGTGAGTGGAAGTATCACATAACAAAGCAATCTCTCAGAAAGCTTCTTTCCAGTTTTTCTGTGAGACTATTTTCTTTTTCACCATAGCCCTCTAAGGGCTTCCAAATATCACTTTGCACATTACAGAAGAACAGGCTTAAGAACGGCTTCTCGAGGGGAAAGCTGTAACTGTGAGATGAATTAACTGAACACTAAGCATTTTCTCAGAAAGCTTCGTTCCAGTTTTCATCTGCGGATATTTCCTTGTTCACCATAGCCCTCCATGGACATCCAAATCCCACTTTCAAATTCCATAAGAACAGTCTAAGCGAACGGCTTCTTGAGGGGAAAGATGTAACTCTGTGAGATGATTTCACAGAACACAAAGGAGTTTCTCAGAAAGCTTCTTTCTCTTTGTAATCGGAGGATATTTCCTTTGGCCCTTAGTCTTCCAAGGGATCCAAAATATCCGTTCTCAGATTGCAGAGAAATAAGGCTAGTAAACAGCTCAACGAAATACAGCTGTAATTCTGTGAGTGGGAGTCACACATCACAAAGCAGTTTCTCAGAAAGCTTCTTTCCAGTTCTTCTGTGAGGATATTGTCTTTTTCACGATAGCCCTCTATGTGCTTCCAATTATCACTTTGAAAATTCCACAAGAACAGGCTTAGCGAACGGCTTCTTGAGGGAAAACTGAAGCTCTGTGAGATGAATTAACAGAACACTAAACAGTTTCTCAGAAAGCTTCTTTCCAGTTTTCATCTGAGAATATTTCCTTTTACACCATAGCCCTCCATGGGCTTCCAAATATCACTTTGCAAATTCCACAACAACAATCCTGGCGAAAGGCTTCTTGAGGGAAAGCAGTAACTCTGTGAGATGATTTCACAGAACGTTAAGGAGTTTCTCAGTAAGCTTCTTACTCTTTGTTGTCGGAGGATATTTCCATGGGCCCTATAGTCTTCAAAGAGATCCGAAATATCCTTTCTCAGATTCAACAGAAATAAGGCTAGCAAACAGATCCAGGAAATACACCTTTCACTCTGTGAGTGGAAGTACCACATCACAAAGAAGTTTCTCACAGAGTATCTTTCCAATTTTGGTTGAGGATAATTTCTTTTTCACCATAGCCCTCTAAGGGCTTCCAAATATCATTTTGCAAATTCCACAAGAAAAGGCTTAGCGAACGGCTTCTTGAGGGGAAAGTTGTAACTCTGTCAGATGATTTAACAGAACACTAAGCAGTTTCTCAGAGAGTTTCTTTCCAGTTTTCATCTGAGAATATTTCCTTTTTCACCATAGCCCTCCATGAGCTTCCAAATATCACTTTACAAATTCCAAAAGAACCATCCTAGCGAAAGGCTTCTTGAGGGGAAAGCTGTAACTCTGTGAGATGATTTCACAGAACACAGAGGAGATTCTCAGAAAGCTGCTTTCACTTTCTAATCGGAGGATATTTCCTTTGGCCCTATAGTCTTCAAAGGGATCCGAAATATACGTTCTTAGATTCCACAGAAATAAGGCTAGCAAACAGATACACGAAATACAGCTGTAACTCTGTGAGTGGAAGTCACATATCACAAAGCAGTTTCTCAGAAAGCTTCTTTCCTTTTTTTCTCTGAGGATATTTTTTTTTCACCTAGCCCTCTATGGGCTACTAAATATCATTTTGGAAATTCCACAAAAACAGGATTAGCGAACGGCTTCTTGAGGGGAAAGCTGTAACTCTGTGAGATGATTTCACAGAACACAAAGAAGTTTCTCAGAAAACTTCTTTCTCTTTGTTATCGGAGGATATATCCTTTGGTCCTATAGTCTTCAAAGGGATCCTCAATATAACTTCTCAGATTCCACAGAAATAAGGCTAGCAAACAGATCCACGAAATACAGCTGTAACTCTGTGAGTGGAAGTCACACATCACAAAGCAGTTTCTCAGAAAGCTTCTTTCCAGTTTTTCTCTGAGGATATTTTCTTTTTCACCATAGCCCTCTAAGGGCTTCCAAATATCGCTTTGCAAATTCCACAAGAACAGGCTTAGCGAACGGCTTCTTGAGGGGAAAGCTGTAACTCTGTGATATGAATTAACAGAACACGAAGCAGTTTCTCAGAAAACTTCTTTCCAGTTTTCATCTGTGGATATTTCCTTTTTCACTATAGCCCTACATGGGATTCAAAATCTCACTTTGCAAATTACACAAGAAAATTCTTAGCGAACGGCTTCTTGAGGAGAAAGCTGTAACTCTGTGAGATGAATGAACAGAACACTAAGCAGTTTCTCAGAAAGCTTCTTTCCAGTTTTCATCTGAGGATATTTCGTTTTTCACCATAGAACTCGATGGGATTCCAAATATCACTTTGCAAATTTCACAAGAACAATCCTGACGAAAGGCTTCTTGAGGGGAAAGCTGTAACTCTGTGAAATGATCTCACAGAACACAAAGGAGTTTCTCAGAAAGCTGCTTTCACTTTGTTATCGGAGTATATTTCCTTTGACCCGATAGTGTTCAAAGGGATCAGAAATATACGTTCTCAGATTCCACAGAAATAAGGGTACCAAACAGATCCACGAAATACAGCTTTCACTCTGTGAGTGGAAGTAACACATCACAAAGCAGTTTCTCAGAAAGCTTCTTTCGAGGTTTTCTCTGAGGATATTTTCTTTTTCACCATTGCGCTCTAAGGTCGTCCAAATATCACTTTGGAAATTCCACAAGAACAGGCTTAGCGAACGGCTTCTTGAGGGATAAGCTGTAACTGTGTGAGATGAATTAACAGAACACTAAGCAGTTTCTCAGAGAGCTTCTTTACAGTTTTCATCAGAGGATAATTCCTTTTACACCGTAGCCCTCCATGGGCTTCCAAATATCACTTTGCAAATTCCACAAGAACAGTCTTACCGAAAGGCTTCTTGAGGGGAAAGCTGTATCTCTGTGAGATGATTTCACAGAAGACAAAGGAGTTTCTTAGAAATCTTCTTACTCTTTGTTATCGGAGGATATTTCCTTTGGCCCTATAGTCTTCAAAGGAATCAGAAGTATCCTTTCTCAGATTCCACAGAAGTACGGCTAGCAAACAGATCCACGAAATACAGCTCTCACTCTGTGAGTGGAAGTCACACATCACAAAGCAGTTTCTCAAAAGCTTCCTTCTAGTTTTTCTCTGAGGATATTTTCTTTTTCACCATAGCCCTCTATGGGCTTTCAAATATCACTTTGAAATTCCACAAGAACAGGCTTAGTGAAAGGCTTCTAGAGGGGAAATCTGTAACTCTGTGAGATGAATTAACAGAACACTAAGTAGTTTCTCGGAGAGATTCATTCCAGTTTTCATCTGAGGATATTTCCTTTTACACCGTAGCCCTCCTTGGGCTTCCAAATATCACTTTGCAAATTACAGAAGAACAGTCTTAGCGAAAGGCTTCTAGAGGGGAAAGTCATAACTCTGTGAGTTGATTTCAGAGAACACAAAGGAGTTTCTCAGAAAGCTTCTTTCTCTTTGTTATTGGAGTATATTTCCTTTGGACCTTTAGTCTTCAAAGGGATCCGAAATATCCTTTCTCATATTCCACAGAAATAAGGCTAGCAAACAGATCCACGAAATACAGCTGTAACACTTTGAGTGGAAGTCACACATCACAAGGCAGTTTCTCAGAAAGCTTCTTTGCAGTTTTTCTCTGAGGATATTTTCTTTTTCACCATAGCCCTCTATGGGTTTCCAAATATCACTATGCAAATTCCACAAAAACAGGCTTAGTGAACGGCTTCTTGAGGGGAAAGCTGTAACTTTGTGAGATGAATGAGCAGAATACTAAGCAGTTTCTCAGAGAGCTTCTTTCCAGTTTTCATCTATGGATATTTCCTTTTTCACCATAGACCTCCATGGGCTTCCAAACATCACTTTGCAAATTCCACAAAAACAGTCTTAGCGAAAGGCTTCTTGAGGGGAAAGCTGTAAGTCTGTGAGATGATTTCACAGAAAACAAAGGAGTTTCTCAGAAAGCTTCTTTCTCTTTGTTATGGAGTTTATTTCCTTTGGCCCTATAGTCGTCAAAGGGATCCGAAATATCCCTTCTCATATTCCACAGAAATAAGGCTAGCAAACAGATCCATGAAGTACAAATATAATTCTGTGAGTGGAAGTCACAAATCACAGAGCAGCTTCTCAGAAAGCTTCTTTCCAGTTTTTCTCTGAGGATATTTTCTTTTTCACCATAGCCATCTATGGGCTTCCAAATATCACTTTGCACATTACAGAAAAACAGGCTTAGCGTACGGCTTTTTGAGGGATAGGCTGTAACTCTGTGAGATGAATTATCAGAACTCTAAGCAGTTTCTCAGAAAGCTTCTTTCCAGTTTTCATCGGAGGATATTTCCTTTTTCGCCCTAGACCTCAATCGGCTTCCAAATGTTCCTTTGCAAATTCCACAAGAACAGTCTAAGCGAACGGCTTCTTGAGCGGAAAGATGTAACTCTGTGAGATGATTTCACAGAACACAAAGGAGTTTCTCAGAAAGCTTCTTTCTCTTTGTTATCAGAGGATATTTCCTTTGGCCCCATACTCTTCAAAGGGATCCGAAATATCCGTTCTCAGATTCCACAGAAATAAGGCTTGCAAACAGATGCACGAAATACAGCTGTAACTCTGTGAGTGGAAGGCACACATCACAAAGTAGTTTCTCAGAAAAATTCTTTCCAGTTTTTTTCTGAGGATATTTTCTTTTTCACCTTAGCCCTCTATGGGCTTCCAATATCACATTGAAAATTCCAGAAGAACAGGCTTAGCGAACGGCTTCTTCACGGCAAGATGAAACACTGTGAGATAAATTAACAGAACACTAAGCAGTTTCTCAGAAAGCTTCTTTCCAGTTTTCATCTGAGGATATTTCCTTTTTCAGCATAGCCCACCATGGGTTTCCAAATATCACTTTGCAAATTCCACAAGAACAGTCTTAGCGAAAGGCTTCTTGAGGGGAAAGCTGTAACTCTGTGAGACGATTTCACAGAACACTACGGGGTTTCTCAGAAAGCTGCTTTCTCTTTGTTATCGGAGGATATATCCTTTGGTCCTATAGTCTTCAAGGGGATCCGCAATATAAGGTTCTCACATTCCACAGAAATAAGCCTAGCCAGCAGATCCAAGAAATACAGCTGTAACTCTCTTAGTGGAAGTCACACATCACAATGCAGTTTCTCAGAATGCTTCTTTCCAGTTTTTCTCTGAGGATATTTTCTTTTTCACTATAGCCCTCTAAGGGCTTCCAAATATCACTTTGCAAATTCCACAAGAACAGGCTTTGCGAATGGCTTCTTGAGGGGAAAGTCGTAAATCTGTGAGATGAACTAACAGAACACTAAGCAGTTTCTCAGAAAGCTTATTGCCAGTTTTCATCGGAGGATATTTCCTTTTTCACCATAGGCCTCAAAGGGCTTCCAAAGATCCCTTTGAAAATTCCACAAGAACAGGCTTAGCAAACGGCTTCTTGAAGGGAAAGCTGTAACTCTGTGAGATGATATCACAGAACACTAAGGGGTTTCTCAGAAAGCTTCTTACTGTTTGTTATCGGAGGATATTTCCTTTGGCCCTATAGTCTCCAAAGGGATCCGAAATATCCTTTCTCAGATTCCACAGAAATGAGGCTAGCAAACAGATCCAGGAAATACAGCTCTCACTCTGTGAGTGGAAGTCACACATCACAAAGCAATTTCTCAGAAAGCGTCTTTCCAGTTTTTCTCTGAGGATATTTTCTTTTTCACCATAGCCCTCTATGGGCTTCCAAATATCACTTTGCAAATACCACAAGAACAGGCTTAGCGAACGGCTTCTTGAGGGGAAAGCTGTAACTCTGTGAAATGAATTAACAGAACACTAAGCAGTTTCTCAGAAATCTTCTTTCCAGTTTCATCTGTGGATATTTTCTTTTTCACCAGAGCCCTCCATGGGCTTCCAAATATCACTTTGAAAATTTTAAAAGAACAATCCTAGCGAAAGGCTTCTTGGGGGGAAAGCTGTAACTTTGTGAGATGATTTCACAGAACACAAAGTTGTTTCTCACAAAGCTGCTTTCACTTTGTTATTGGAGGATATTTCCTTGGGCCCTCTCATCTTCAAAGGGATCCGAAATATACGTTCTCAGATTACACAGAAATAAGGCTAGCAAACATATCCATGAAATACAGCTGTAACTCTGTGAGTGGAAGTCACACATCACAAAGGAGTTTCTCAGAAAGCTTCTTTCCAGTTTTCATCTGAGGATATTTCCATTTCCACAATAGCCCTCCATGGGCCTCCAAATGTCCCTTTGCAAATTCCACAAGAACAGTTTAGGCGAACGGCTTCTTGGGGGGAAAGATCTAACTCTGTGAGCTGATTTCACAGAACACAAAGGAGTTTCTCAGAAAGGTTCTTTCTCTTTGTTATCGGAGGTTATTTCCTTTGGCCCTATAGTCTTCAAAGGGATCCGATATATCTTTTCTCAGATTCCACAGAAGTAAGTCTAGCAAGGAGATCCAAGAAATAGAGCTGTAACTGTGTGAGTGGAAGTCACACATCACAAAGCAGTTTCTCAGCAAGCTTCTTTCCAGTTTTTCTCTGAGAATAATTTCTTTTTCACCATCGCACTCTATGGGCTTCCAAATATCACTTTGTAAATTCCATAAGAACACACTTAGCAAACGGCTTCTTGAGGGGAAAGCTGTAACTGTTTGAGATGAATTAACAGAACACTAAGCAGTTTCTCAGAAATCTTCTTTCCAGTTTTCATCTGTGGATATTTCCTTTTTCACCATAGCCCTCCAAGGGCTTCCAAATATCACTTTGCAAATTCCACAGGAACAGTCTTAGCGAAAGGCTTCTTGAGGGGAAAGCTGTAACTCTGTGAGATGATTTCCGAAAACACAAAGAAGTTTCTCAGCAAGCTTCTTTCTCTTTGTTATCGGAGGATATTTCCTTTCGTCCTATAGTCGTCAAAGGGATCTGAAATATCCGTTCTCAGATTCCACAGAAATAATGCTAGAAAACAGGTCCATGAAATGCAGATGTAACTCTGTGAGTGGAAGTCCCTCATCACAAAGTAGTTTCTCTGAAAGCTTCTTTCCAGTTTTTCTGTGAGAATATTTTCTTTTTCACCATAGGCCTCTATGGGCTTCCAAATATCACTTGGAAAATTCCACAAGAAGAGGCTTAGCGAAAGGCTTATTGAGGGCAAGCCGAAACTCTGTGAGATGAATTAACAGAACACTAAGCAGTTTCTCAGAAAACTTCTTTCCAGTTGTCATCCGAGGATATTTCCTTTTTCACCATGGCCCTCCATGGGCTTCCAAATATCACTTTGCAAATTCCACAAGAACACCCTTAGCGAACGGCTTCTTGAGGGGAAAGCTGTAACTCTGTGAGATGATTTCACAGAACACTAAGGGGTTTCTCAGAAATCTTCTTACTCTTTGTTATCGGAGGATATTTCCTTTGGCCCTATCGTCTTCAAAGGGATCCGAAATATCCTTTCTCAGATTCCACAGAAATAGGACTAGCAAACAGATCCACGAAATACAGCTCTCACTCTGTGAGTGGAAGTCACACTTCATAAAGCAATTTCTCAGAAAGCTTCTTTCAAGTTTTTCTCTGAGGATATTTTCTTTTACACCATAGCCCTCCATGGGCTTCCACATATCACTTTGCAAATTCCACAACAACAGTCTTACGAAAGGCTTCTTGAGGTGAAAGCTGTAAACCTTTGAGATGACTTAACAGAACACTAAGCAGTTTTTTAGACAACTTCTTTCCAGTTTTCATCAGAGGATATTTCCTTTTACACCGTAGCCCTCCATGGGCTTCCAAATAAAACTTTGCAAATTCCACAAGAACAGTCTTACCGAAAGGCTTTTTGAGGGGCAAGCTGTAACTCTGTGAGATGATTTCACTGAACACAAAGGAGTTTCTCAGAAATCTTTTTACACTTTGATATTGGAGGATATTTCCTTTGGCCCTATAGTCTTCAAAGGGATCCGATGTATCCTTCCTCAGATTCCACAGAAGTAAGGCTAGCAAACAGATCCACGAAATACAGCTCTCACTCTGTGAGTGGAAGTCACACATCACAAAGCAGTTTCTCAGAAAGCTTCCTTCCAGTTTTTCTCTGAGGATATTTTCTTTTTCACCATAGCCCTCTATGGTCTTCCAAATATCACTTTGCAAATTCCACAAGAGCAGGCTTAGCGAAAGTCTTCTAGAGGGGAAATCTGTAACTCTATTAGATGAATTAAGAGAACACTAAGCAGTTTCTCAGAGTGATTCTTTCCAGTTTTCATCTGAGGATATTTCCTTTTACACCGTAGCCATCCATGGGCTTCCAAATATCACTTTGCAAATTCCACAAGAACAGGCTTAGCGAACGGCTTATTGAGGGGAAGTCTGTAACTCTGTGAGATAAATTTACAGAACACTAAGCAGTTTCTCAGAAAGCTTCTTTCCAGTTGTTATCTGAGGATACATCCTTTTTCAGCATAGCCCTGCATGGGCTTCCAAATATTACTTTGCAAATTTCACAAGAACAGTCTTAGCGAAAGGCTTCTTGAGGGGAAAGCTTTAAATCTTTGAGACAATTTCACAGAACACAAAGGAGTTTCTCAGAAAGCTGGTTTCACTTTGTTATCGGAGGATATTTCCTTTGACCCGATAGCCTTCAAAGGGATCCGAAATATCCTTTCTCAGATTCCACAGAAATAAGGCTAGGAAACAGATCCACGAAATACAGCTTTCACTCTGTGAGTGGAAGTAACACATCACAAAGCAGTTCCTCAGAAAGCTTCTTTCCAGGTTTTCTCTGAGGATATTTTCTTTTTCACCATAGCCCTCTAAGGGCTTCCAAATATCACTTTGAAAATTCCACAAGAACAGGTTTAGCGAACGGCTTCTTGAGGGATAAGCTGTAACTGTGTGAGATGAATTAACAGAACACTAAGCAGTTTCTCAGAGAGCTTCTTTCAAGTTTTCATCTGTGGATATTTCCTTTTTCACCATAGCCCTCCATGGGCTTCCAAATGTCACTTTGCAAATTCCACAAGAACAGGCTTAGCGAACGGCTTCTTCAGGGGAAAGCTTTAACTCTGTGAGATCATTTCACAGAACACTAAAGGGTTTCTCAGAAATCTTCTTACTCTTTGTTATCGGAGGATATTTCCTTTGGCCCTATATTCTTCAAAGGCATCGGAAATATCCGTTCTCAGATTCCACAGAAATAAGGCTAGCAAACAGATCCACGAAATACAGCTGTAACACTGTGAGTGGAAGTCACACATCACAAAGCAGTTTCTCAGAAAGCTTCTTTCCAGTTTTTCTCTGAGGATATTTTCTTTTTCAACATAGCCCTCTATGGGCTTCCAAATATCACTTTGAAAATTCCAGAAGAACAGGCTTAGCGAACGGCTTCTTGAGGGCAAAATGAAACACTGTGAGATGAATTAACAGAACATGAAGCAGTTTCTCAGAAAGCTTCTTTCCAGTTTTCGTCTGAGGATACTTCCTTTTTCACCCTAGCCCTCCATGGGCTCCCAAATTTCACTTTGCAAATTCCACAAGAACAATCCTAGTGAAAGGCTTCTTGAGGGGAAAGCTGTAACTCCGCAAGATGATTTCACAGAACTCTAAGTCGTTTCTCAGAAAGCTTCTTTCTCTTTGTTATCGGAGGATATTTACTTTGACCCTATAGTCTTCATAGGGATCCGAAATATCCTTTCTCAGATTCCACAGAAATAAGGCTAGCAAAAAGATCCACGTAATACAACTCTCACTCTGTGAGTGGAAGTCACAAATCCAAAGCAATTTCTCAGAAATCTTCTTTCCATTTTTTCTCTGAGGATATTTTCTTCTTCACCGTAGCCCTCTATGGGCTTCCAAATAACACTGTGCAAATTCCACAAGAACAGGCTTAGTGAACGGCTTCTTGAGGGGAAAGCTGTGTAACTCTGTGAGATGAATTAACAGAACACTGAGCAGTTTCTCAGAAAGGTTCTTTTCAGTTTTCATCTGAGGATATTTCCTTTTTCACCGTAGCCCTCCATGGGCTTCCATATATCACTTTGCATATTCGACAAGAACAGTCTTAACGAAAGGTTTCTTGAGTGGAAAGCTATAACTCTGTGAGATGATTTCATACAACACAAAGGAGTTTCTCAGAAAGCTTCTTTCTCTTTGTTATCGGAGGTTATTCCCTTTGGCCCTATAGTCTTCAAAGGTATCCGATATATCTTTTCTCACATTCCACAGAAATAAGGCTAGAAAGAAGATCCACGAAATAAACCTCTCACTCTGTGAGTGGAAGTCACAAATAACAAAGAAGTTTCTCAGAAAGCTTCTTTCCAGTTTTTCTCTGAGGATATTTTCTTTTTCACCATAGCCCTCTATGGGCTTCCAAATATCACTTTGCAAATTCCACAAGAACAGGCTTAGCTAACGGCTTCTTGATGGGAAAGCTGTAACTCTGTGAGATGAATTAAGAGAACACCAAGCAGTTTCTCAGAGAGCTCCTTTCCAGTTTTCATCTGAGGATATGTCCTTTTTTACCATAGCCCTCTATGGGCTTCCAAATATCACTTTGCAAATTCCACAAGAACAATCCTAGCGAAAGGTTTCTTGAGGGGAAAGCTGTAACTCTGTGAGATGATTTCACAAAACACAAAGGAGTTTCTCAGAAAGCTGCTTTCTGTTTATTTTCGGAGGATAATTCCTTTGACCCTATTGTCTTGAAAGAGATCCGAAATATACGTTCTCAAATTCCACAGAAATAAGGCTTGCAAACAGATCCACGAAATCCAGCTTTCACTCTGTGAGTGGAAGTCACACATCACAAAGCAGTTTCTCAGAAAGCTTCTTTCCACTTTTTCTCTGAGGATATTTTCTTTTTCTCCATAGCCCTCTATGGGCTTCCAAATATCACTTTGCAATTTCCACAAGAACAGGCTTAGCTAACGGCTTCCTGAGGGGAAAGCTGTAACTCTGGGAGTTGATTTCACAGAACACAAAGAAGTTTCTCAGTAAGCTGCTTTCTCTTTTTTATCGGAGGATATTTCCTTTGGCCCTATAGTCTTCAAAGGGATCCGAAATATACGTTCTCATATTCCACAGAAATAAGGCTAGCAACCAGATCCATGAAATACAGCTTTCACTCTGTGAGTGGAAGTCCCTCATCAAAAAGCAGTTTCTCAGAAAGGTTCTTTCCAGTTTTTCTCTGAGGATATTTCCTTTTTCACAATAGCCCTCTATGGGCTTCCAAATATCACTTTGCAAATTCCACAAGATCAGGCTTAGCGAACGGCTTCTTGAGGGGAAAGCTGTAACTCTGTGAGATGAATTAACAGAACACTAAGCAGTTTCTCAGAGAGCTTCTTTCCAGTTTTCATCAGAGGATAATTACTTTTAAACCATAGACCTACATGGGCTTCCAAATATCACTGTGCAACTTCCACAAGAACATGCTTAGCGAACGGCTTTTTGAGGGGAAAGCTGTAACTTTGTGAGATGATTTCACAGAACACAAAGAAGAATCTCAGAAAGCTGCTTTCTCTTTGTATCGGTGGATATTTCCTTATGCCCTATAGTCTTCAAAGGGATCGGAAATATATGTTCTCAAATTCCACAGAAATAAGGCTAGCAAAAACATGTACGAAATAGAGCTTTCACTCTGTGAGTGGAAGTCACTCATCACAAAGCAGTTTCTCAGAAAGCTTCTTTCCAGTTTTTCTCTGAGGATATTTTCTTTTTCACCATAGCCCTCTATGGGCTTCCAAATATCACTTTGAAAATTCCACAAGAACAGGCTTAGCGAACGGCTTTTTGAGGGGAAAGCTATAACTCTATGAGATGAATTAACAGAACACTAAGCAGTTTCTCAGAGAACTTCTTTCCAGTTTTCATCAGAGGATATTTCCCTTTTCACCATAGTCCTACATGGGCTTCCAAATATCCCTTTGCAAAATCCACAAGAACAGTCTAAACGAACGGCTTTTTGAGGGGAAAGATGTAAGTCTGTGAGATGACTTCACAGAACTCAAAGGAGTTTCTCATAAAGCTTCTTTCTCTTTATTATCAGAGGACATTTCCTTTGGCCCTTAGTCTTCAAAGGTTTCCAAAATATCAGTTCTCAGATTCCACAGAACTAAGGCTAGCAAACAGCTCCACGAAATATAGCTGTAATTCTGTGAGTGGGTGTCACACATCACAAAGCAATTTCTCAGAAAGCTTCTTTCCATTTTTTCTGTGAGGATACTTTCTTTTTCACCATAGCCCTTAATGGGCTTCCAGATATCACTTTGAAAATTCCACAAGAACAGGCTTAGCGAACGACTTCTTGAGGGGAAGCTGAAACTCTGTGAGATGAATTAACAGAACACTAAGCAGTTTCTCAGAATGCTTCTTTCCAGTTTTCATCTGAGGATAATTCCTTTTTCACCATAGCCCTGCATGGGATTCCAAATATCACTTTGCAAATTCCACAAGAACAGTCTTAGCGAACGGCATCTTGAGGGGAAAGCTGTAACTCTGTGAGATGATTTCACAGAACACTAAGGGGTTTCTCAGAAAGCTTCTTACTCTTTTTATCGGAGGATATTTGCTTTGACCCTATAGTCTTCAAAGGGATCCGAAATATCCTCTCTCAGATTCCACAGAAATAAGGCTAACAAACAGATCCTCGAAATACAGCTGTAACTCTGTCAGAGGAAGTCACACATCACGAAGCAATTTCTCAGAAAGCTTCTTTCCAGTTTTTATCAGAGGATATTTCCTTTTATACTATACCCCTCCATGGGCTTCCAAATATCACTTTGCAAATTCCACAAGAACAGTCTTAGCGAACGGCTTCTTGAGGGGAAAGATGTAACTCTGTGAGAAGATTTCACAGAACACAAAGAAGTTTCTCAGAAAGCTTCTTTCTCTTTTTTATCGGAGGATATTTCCTTTGGCCCTCTAGCCTTCAAAGGGATACGAAATATCCCTTTTCAGATTCCACAGAAATAAGGTTAGCAAACAGATCCACGAAATACAGCTGTCACTCAGTGAGTGGAAGTCACACATCACAAAGAAATTTATCAGATAGATTTTTCAAGTTTTTCTCTGAGGATATTTTCTTTTTCACCATAGCCCTCTATGGGCTTCCAAATATCACTTTGCAAATTCTACAAGAACAGGCTTAGCAAGCGGCTTCTTGAGGGGAGAGCTGTAACTCTGTGAGATGAATTAACAGAACACTAAGCAGTTTCTCTTAAAGCTTCTTTCCAGTTTTCACCTGAGGATATTTCCTTTTTCACTATAGCCCTACATGGGCTTCCAAATATCCCTTTGCAAATTCCACAAGAACACACTAAGCGAACGGCTTCTTGAGGGGAAAGATGTAACTCTCTGAGATGATTTCACAGAACACAAAGGAGTTTCTCAGAAAGCTTCTTTCTCTTTGTTATCCGAGGATATTTGCTTTGGCCCGATAGTCTTCAAAGAGATCCAAATTATAAGTTCTCAGATTCCACAACACTAAGGCTTGCAAACAGATCCACGAAATACTGCTGTAACTCTATGAATGGTTGTCACACATCACAAAGCAGTTTCTCAGAAATCTTCTTTCCAGTTTTTCTGTGAGGATATTTTCTTTTTCACCATAGACCTCTACGGGCTTCCAACTATCACTTTGAAAATTCCACAAGAACAGGCTTAGCGAACGGCTTCTTGAGGGGAAGATGAAACTCTGTGAGATGAATTAAAAGAACACTAAGCAGTTTCTCAGAAAGCTTCTTTCCAGTTTTCATCTGAGGATATTTCCTGTTCCCCATAGCCCTCCATGGGCTTCCAAATATCACTTTTCAAATTCCACATGAACAGTCTTCGCGAACGGTTTCTTGAGGGGAAAGCTGTAACTCTGTGAGATGATTTCACACAACACTAAGGGGTTTCTCAGAAATCGTCTTACACTTTGTTATCGGAGGATATTTCCTGTGGCCCTATAGTCTTCAAAAGGATCCGAAATATCCCTTTTCAGATTCCACAGAAATAAGGCTAGCAAAAAGATCCACGAAATACAGCTTTCACTCTGTGAGTGGGAGTCACACATCACAAAGCAGTTTCTCAGAAAGCTTCTTTGCAGTTTTTCTCTGAGGATATTTTTTTTTCACCGTAGCCCTCTATGGGCTTCCAAATATCACTTTGCAAATTACACAAGAACAGGCTTAGCGAACGGCTTCTTGAGGGGAGAGCTGTAACTCTGTGAGATGAATTAACAGAACACTAAGCAGTTTATCATAGAGCTTCTTTACAGTTTTCATCAGAGGATATTTCCTTTTATTTCATAGCCCTCCATGGGCTTAAAAATATTACTTTGCAAATTCCACAAGAACAGTCTTAGCGAAAGGCTTCTTGAAGAGAAAGCTGTAATTCTGTGAGATGATTTCACAGAACAAAAAGAAGTTTCTCAGAAAGCTTCTTTCTCTTTTTTATCGGAGGATGTTTCCTGTGGCCCTATAGTCTTCAAAGGGATCCGAAATATCCTTTCTCATATTCCACAGAACTAAGGCTAGCAAACAGATCCACGAAATACAGCTGTAACTCTGTGAGTGGAAGTCAAACGTCACAAAGCACTTTCTCAGAAAGCTTCTTTCCAGTTTTTCTGTGAGGATATTTTATTTTTCACCATATCCCTCTAGGGGCTTTCAAATATCACGGTGAAAATTCCACAAGAACAGGCTTAGCGAACGGCTTTTTGAGGGGAAGCTGAAACTCTGTGAGGTGAATTAACAGAACACTAAGCAGTTTCTCAGAAAGCTTCTTTCCAAATTTCATCTGAGGATATTTCCTCTTTCACCATAGCCCTCCATGGGCTTCCAAATATCACTTTGCAAATTTCACGAGAACAGTTTAAGCGAAACTTCTTGAGGGGAAAGCTGTAACTCTGTGAAATGATTTCACAGAACTCAAAGGAGTTTCTCAGAAAGCTTCTTTCTCTTCGTTATCGGAGGATATTTCCTTTGGCCCTATAGTCTTCAAACGGATGCGAAATATACGTTCTCAGATTCCACAGAAATAAGGCTAGCAAACAGATCCACGAAATACAGCTGTAATTCTGTGAGTGGAAGTCACACATCACAAAGCAGTTTCTCAAAAACCTTCTTTCCAGTTTTACTCTGAGGATATTTTCTTTTTCACAATAGTCCTCTATGGCCTTCCAAATATCACTTTACAAATTCCACATGAACAGGCTTAGCGAACGGCTTCTTGACTGGAAAGCTGTAACTCTGTGAGATGAATTAACAGAACACTAAGCAGTTTATCATAGAGCTTCTTTACAGTTTTCATCAGAGGATATTTCCTTTTAAACCATAACCCTCCATGCGCTTAAAAATATTGCTTTGCAAATTCCACAAGAACAGTCTTAGCGAAAGGCTTCTTGAAGAGAAAGCTGTAACTCTGTGAGATGATTTCACAGAACACAAAGAAGTTTCTCAGAAAGCTTCTTTCTCTTTGTTATCGGAGGATATTTCCTTTGGCCCTATAGTCTTCAAAGGGACCCGAATTATCCGTTCTCATATTCCATAGAACTAAGGCTAGCAAACAGATCCACGAAATACAGCTGTAACTCTGTGAGTGGAAGTCAAACGTCACAAAACACTTTCTCAGAAAGCTTCTTTGCAGTTTTTCTGTGAGGGTATTTTATTTTTCACCATAGCCCTCTATGGGCTTTGAAATATCACGGTGAAAATTCCACAAGAACAGGCTTAGCGAACGGCTTCTTGGGGGAAAGCTGAAACTCTGTGAGATGAATTAACAGAACACTAAGCAGTTTCTCAGAAAGCTTCTTTCCAGTTTTCATCTGGGGATATTTCCTTTTTCACCATAGCCCTCCATGGGCTTCCAAATGTCACTTTGCGAATTCCAGAAGAACAGTCTTAGCGAAAGGCTTCTTTTATTTTTTTTTTATTTATTTTTTTTTTTTTTTGAGATGGAGTCTCGCTCTGCCGCCCAGGATGGAGTGCAGTGGCCGGATCTCAGCTCACTGCTAGCTCCGCCTCCCGGTTTCACTCCATTCTCCTGCCTCAGCCTCCCGAGTAGCTTGGATTACAGGCGCCCGCCACCTCGCCCGGCTAGTTTTTTGTATTTTTTTTTAGTAGAGACGGGGTTTCACCGTGTCAGCCAGGATGGTCTCGATCTCCTGACATCGTGATCCACCCGCCTCGGCCTCCCAAAGTGCTGGGATTACAGGCTTGAGCCACCGCGCCCGGTCAGCGAAAGGCTTCTTGAGGGGAAAGCTATAACTCTGTGAGATGATTTCATACAACCCAAAGGAGTTTCTCAGAAAGCTTCTTTCTCTTTGTTATCGGAGGTTATTTCCTTTAGCCCTATAGTCTTCAAAGGGATCCGATATATCTTTTCTCAGATTCGACAGAAATAAGGCTAGCAAACAGATCCACGAAATGCAGCTCTCACTCTGTGAGTGGAAGTCACACATCACAAAGCAGTTTCTCAGAAAGCTTCTTTCCAGTTTTCCTTGGAGGATATTTTCTTTTTCACCATAGCCCTCTATGGGCTTCGAAATATCATTTTGCAAATTCCACAAGAACAGGCTTAGCGAACGGCTTTTTGAGGGGAAAGCTGTAACTCTGTGAGATGATTTCACAGAACACTAAGCAGTTTCTCAGAAAGCTTCTTTCTCTCTGTTATCGGAGGTATTTCCTTTCGCCCTATAGTCTTCAAAGGAATCCAAAATATCCGTTCACAGATTCTATAGAACTAAGTCTAGGAAACAGATCCACGAAATATAGCTGTAACTCTGTGAGTGGGTGTCACACATCACAAAGCAGTTTCTCAGAAAGCTTCTTTCCAGTTTTTCAGTGAGGATGTTTTCTTTTTCACCATAGCCCTCTATGGGCTTCCAAATATCACTTTGAAAATTTCACAAGTACAGGCTTAGCGAACGGCTTCTTGAGCGGAAGCTGAAACTCTGTGAGAAGAATTAACAGAACACTAAGCAGTTTCTCAGAGAGCTTCTTTGCAGTTTTCATCAGTGGATATTTCCTTTTATACCATAGCCCTCCATGGGCTTCCAAATATCACTGTACAAATTCCACAAGAAGAGTCTTAGCGAAAGGCTTCTTGAAGACAAAGCTGTAACTCTGTGAGATGATTTCACAGAACACAAAAGAGTTTCTCAGAAAGCTTCTTTCTCTTTGTTATCGGAGGATATTTCCTTTCGCCCTATAGTCTTCAAACTGATCCGAATTATCCGTTCTCAGATTCCACAGAAATAAGCCTAGCAAACAGATCCAAGAAATACAGCTCTAACTCTGTGAGTGGAAGTCACACATCACAAAGCAGTTTCTCAGAAACTTCTTTCCAATTTTTCTGTGAGGATATTTTCTTTTTCACCATAGCCCTCTATGGGCTTCCAAATATCACTTTGCAAATTCCACAAGAACAGGCTTAGCGAACGGATTCTTGAGTGCAGAGCTGTAACTCTGTGAGATGAATTAACGGAACACTAAGCATTTTCTCAGAAAGCTTCTTTCCAGTTTTCATCTGAGGATATTTCCTTTTTCACTATAGCCCTCCATGGGCTTCCAAATATCCCTTTGCAAATTCCACAAGAACAGTCTTAGCGAAAGGCTTCCTGAGGGGAAAACTATAACTATGTGAGATGATTTCATACAACACAAAAGAGTTTCTCAGAAAGCTTCTTTCTCTTTGTTATCGGAGGTTATTTCCTTAGGCCCTATCGACTTCAAAGGGATCCGATATATCTTTTCTCAGATTCCACAGAAATAAGGCTAGCAAACAGATCCACGAAACACAGCTCTCACACTGTGAGTGGAAATCACATATCCCAAAGCAATTTCCCAGAAAGCTTCTTTCCAGTTTTTCTCTGAGGATATTTTCTTTTTCACCCTAACCCTCTATGGGCTTCGAAATATCATTTTGCAAATTCCACAAAAACAGGCTTAGCGAACGGCTTTTGAGGGGAAAGCTGTAACTCTGTGAGATGAATTAACAGAACACTAAGCATTTTCTCACAAAGCTTCTTTTCAGTTTTCATCTGAGGATATTTCGTTTTTCACCGTAGCCCTCTATGGGCTTCCAAATATCACTGTGCAAATTCCACAAGAACAGGCTTAGCGAAAGGATTCTTTTTTTTTTTTTTTTTTTGAGACGGAGTCTCGCTGTATCACCCAGGCTGGAGTGCAGTGGCGCGATCTCGGGTCACTGCAAGCTCGGCCTCCCGGGTTTACGCCATTCTCCTGCTTCAGCCTCCGAGTAGCTAGGACTACAGGCGCCCGCCACCACGTCCGGCTAGTTTTTTGTATTTTTAGTAGAGACGGGGCTTCACCATGTTAGCCAGGATGGTCTCGATCTCCTGACCTCGTGATCCACCCGCCTCGGCCTCCCAAAGTGCTGGGATTACAGGTTTGAGCCACCGCGCCCGGCCAACGAACGGCTTCTTAAGGGGAAAGGTGTAACTCTGTGAGATGAATTAAAAAAACACTGAGCAGTTTTTCAGAAAGATTCTTTCCAGTTTTCATCTCAGGATATTTCCTTTTTCACCATAGTCCTCCATGGGCTTCCAAATATCCCTTTGCAAATTCCACAAGAACAGTCTAAGCGAACGGCTTCTTGAGGGGAAAGATGTAACTCTCTGAGATGATTTCACAGAACACAAAGGAGTTTCTCAGAAAGCTTCTTTCTCTTTGTTATTGGAGGATATCTCCTTTGGCACTATAGTCTTCAAAGGGATCCAAAATATCCGTTCTCAGATTCCACAGAAATAAGGCTAGAAAATAGCTCCACGAAATACAGCGGTAACTTTGTGAGTGGGAGTCACACATCACAAAGCAGTTTCTCAGAAAGCGTCTTTCCTGTTTTTCTGTGAGGATATTTTCTTTTTCACCATATCCCTCTATGGGCTTCCAAATATCACTTTGCAAATTCCACAAGAACAGGCTTAGCGAACGGCTTAGTGAGGTGAAGCTGAAACTCTGTGAGATGAATTAACAGAACACTAAGCAGATTCTCAGAAAGCTTCTTTCCAGTTTTCATCTGAGGATATTTCCTTTTTCACCATAGCCCTCCATGGGCTTCCAAATATTACTTTACAAATTCCACAAGAACAGTCTTAGCGAAAGGCTTCTTGAGGGGAAAACTGTAACCCTGTGAGATGATTTCACAGAACACAAAGGAGTTTCTCTGAAAGCTGCTTTCTCTTTGTTATCGGAGGATATTTCCTTTGGCCCTATAGTCTTCAAAGGGATGCGAAATATACCTTCTCAGATTCCACAGAAATAACCCTAGCAAAAAGATCCACGAAATACAACTGTAACTTTGTGAGTGAAAGTCTTGAGGGGAAAACTGTAACTCTGTGAGATGATTTCACAGAACACAAAGGAGTTTCTCAGAAAGCTTCTTTCTCTTTGTTATCCGAGGATATTTCCTTTCGCCCTATAGTCTTCAAAGGGATGCGAAATATACGTTCTCAGATTCCACAGAAATAACCCTAGCAAACATATCCACGACATACAGCTGTAACTCGGTGAGTGAAAGTCATACATCAGAAAGCAGTTTCTCAGAAAGACTCTTTCCAGTTTTTCTCTGAGGATATTTTCTTTTTTAGCATAGCCCTCTATGGGCTTCCAAATACCACTTTGAAAATTCCACAAGAACAGACTTAGCGAACGGTTTCTTGAGGGGAAGCTGAAACGCTGTGAGATGAATTAACTGAACACTAAGCAGTTTCTCAGAAAGATTCTTTCCAGTTTTCATGTGAGGATATTTTCTTTTTCACCATAGCCCTCCATGGGCTTCCAAATATCACATTTCAAATTCCACAAGAACAGGCTTAGCGAACGGCTTCTTGAGGGCAAAGCTGTAACTCTGTGAAATGATTTCAGAGAACACTAAGGGGTTTCTCAGAAAGCTTCTTACTCTTTGTTATCGGAAGATATTTCCTATGACCCGATAGTCTTCCAAGGGATCCGAAATATCCTTTCTCATATTCCACAGAAATAAGGCTAGCAAAGAGATCCACGAAATACGGCTGTAACTCCGTGAGTGGAAGTCAAACATCACAAAGCAGTTTCTCAGAAAGCTTCGTTCCAGTTTTTCTCTGAGGATATTTTCTTTTTCACCATAGCCCTCTAGGGGCTTCAAAATATCACTTTGAAAATTCCACAAGAACAGGCTTAGCGAACGGCTTCTTGAGGGGAAGTTTAAACTCTGTGAGATGAATTAACAGAACACTAAGCACTTTCTCAGAAAGCTTCTTTCCAATTTTCATCTGGGGATATTTCCTTTTTCACCATAGCCCTCCATGGGCTTCCAAATATCACTTTGCAATTTCCACAAGAACAGGCTTAGCGAACGGCTTCTTGAGGGGAAACCTGTAACTCTGTGAGATGGTTTCACAGAACACTAAGGGATTTCTCAGAAAGCTTCTTTCTCTTTGTTATCGGAGGATATTTCCTTTGACCCCATAGTTTTCAAAAGGATCTCATATATCTTTTCTCAGATTCCACAGTAATAAGGATAGCAAACAAATCCACGAAATACAGCTCTCACTCTGTGAGTGGAAGTCACACAACACAAAGCACTTTCTCAGAAAGCTTCTTTCCAGATTTTCTCTGAGGATATTTTCTTTTTCACCACAGGCCTCCTTTGGCTTCCAAATATCACTTTGCAAATTCCACAAGATCAGGCTTAGCGAACGGCTTCTTGAGGGGAAAGCTGTAACTCTGTGATATGAATTAACAGAACACTAAGCCGTTTATCAGAGAGCTTCTTTCCAGTTTTCATCAGAATATATTTCCTTTTATACCAGGGCACTCCATGAGTTTCCAAATATCACTTTGCATATTCCACAAGAACAGTCTTAGCGAAAGGCTTCTTGAGGGGAAAACTGTAACTCTGTGACATGATTTCACAGAACACAAAGGAGTTTCTCAGAAAGCTGCTTTCTCTTTGTTGTCGGAGGATATTTTCTTTGGCCCTATACTCTTCAAGGGGATTCGAAATATCCGTTCTCAGATTTCACAGTAATAAGGCTAGCAAAGAATTCTACGATATACAGCTGTAACTCTGTGAGTGGAAGACACACATCACAAAGCAGTTTCTCAGAAAGCTTCTTTCCAGTTTTCCTGTGAGGATATTTTCTTTTTCACCATAGCCCTCTAAGGGCTTCCAAATATCACTTTGAAATTCCACAAGAAAAGGCTTCGCGAACGGCATCTTCAGGGGAGACCTGTAACTCTGTGAGCTGAATTAACAGAACACTAAGCAGTTTCTCAGAAAGCTTCTTTCCAGTTTTCATCTGAGGATATTTCCTTTTTCACCATAGCCCTCCAATGGCTTACAAATATCACTTTGCAAATTCCACATGAACAGGCATAGCGAACGTCTTCATGAGGGGAAAGTTGTAACTCTGTGAGATGATTTCACAGAACACTAAGGAGTTTCTCAGAAAGCTTCTTACTCTCTGTTATCGGAGGATATTTCCTTTTGCACTATAGTCTTCAACAAGATCATAAATATTCTTTCTCAGATTCCACAGAAATAAGGCTAGCAAACAGATCCACGAAATACAGCTTTCACTATGAGTGGCAGTCACACATCACAAAGCAGTTTCTCAGAAAGCTTCTTTCCCGTTTTCCTCTGAGGATATTTCCTTTTATACCATAGCCCTCCATGGGCTTCCAAATATCACTTTGCAAATACCACAAGAACAGTCTTAGAGAAAGGCTTCTGGAGGGGAAAGATGTAACTCTGTGAGATGGTTCCACAGAACATAAAGGAGTTTCTCAGAAAGCTTCTTTCTCTTTGTTTTCGCAGGATATTTCCTTTGGCCCTACAGACTTCAAAGGGATACGAAATATCCGTTCTCCGATTCCACAGCAATAAGGCTAGCAAACAGGTCCACGAAATACAGCTTTCACTCTGTGAGTGGAAGTCACACATCACAAAGCAGTTTCTCAGAAAGCTTTTTTCCAGTTTTTCTCTGAGGATATTTTCTTTTTCACCATAGCCCTCTATGGGTTTCCGAATATCACTTTGCAAATTCCACAAGAACAGTCTAAGCGAACGGCTTCTTGAGGGGAAAACTGTAACTCTGTGAGATGATTTCACAGAACACAATGGAGTTTCTCAGAAAGCTTCTTTCTCTTTGTTATCGGAGGATATTTCCTTTGGCCCTATAGTCTTCAAAGGGATCCAAATATCCATACTCAGATTCCACAGAAATAAGGCTAGCAAACAGCTCCACGAAATACAGCTGTAACTCTGTGAGTGGGTGTCACACACCGCAAAGCAGTTTCTCAGAAAGCTTCTTCCAGTTTTTCTGTGAGGATATTTTCTTTTTCACCGTAACCCTCTATGGGCTTCCAAATATCACTCTGAATATTCCACAAGCACAGACTTAGCGAACGGCTTCTTGAGGGGAAGCTGAAACTCTGTGAGATGAATTAACAGAACACTAAGCAGTTTCTCGAAAGCTTCTTTCCAGTTTTCATCTGTGGATATTTCCTTTTTCACCATAGCCCTCCATGGGCTTCCAAATATCATTTTGTAAATTCCACAAAACAGGCATAGCGAACGGCTTATTGAGGGGAAAGCTGTAACTCTGTGAGATGATTTCACAGAACACTAAGGAGTTTCTCAGAAAGCTTCTTAATCTTTGCTATCGGAGGATATATCCTTTGGCACTATAGTCTTCAAAAAGATCCGAAATATCCTTTCTCAGATTCCACAGAAATAAGGCTAGCAAACAGATCCACGAAAAACAGCTTTCACTCTGTGAGTGGAAGTCACACATCACAAAGCAGTTTCTCAGAATGCTTCTTTCCAGTTTTTCTCTGAGGATATTTTCTTTTTCACCATAGCCCTTTAGGGGCTTCCAAATATCACTTTGCAAATTCCACAAGAACAGGGTTAGCGAACGACTTCTTCATGGGAAAGCGTTAACTCTGTAAGATGAATTAACAGAACACTAAGTAGTTTCTCAGAAAGCTTCTTTCCAGATTTCATCTGAGGATATTTCCTTTTTCACCAGAGCCCTCCAAGGGCTTCCAAATATCACCTTGCAAATTCCACAAGAACAGGCTTAGTGAACGGCTTCTTCAGGGGAAAGCTTTAACTCTCTAAGATGATTTCACAGAACACAAAGGAGTTTCTCAGAAAGCTTCTTTCTCTTGGTTATCGGACGATATTTCCTTTGGCTCTATAGTCTTCAAAGGGATGCGAAGTATACGTTCTCATATTCCGCAGAAATAAGGCTAGCAAACAGATCCACGAAATAGAGCTGTAACTCTATGAGTGGAAGTCACACATCAAAAAGCACTTTCTCAAAAAGCTTCTTTCCAATTTTTCTCTGAGGATACTTTCTTTTTCACCATAGCCCTCTATGGGCTTCCAAATATCACTTTGCAAATTCCACAAGAATAGGCTTAGCGAACGGCTTCTTGAGGGGAGAGCTGTAACTCTGTGAGATGATTTCACAGAACACAAAGGAGTTTCTCAGAAAGCTTCTTTCTCTTTGTTATCGGAGGATATTTCCTTTGTCCCTATAGTCTTCTAAGGGATCCGAAATATCCGTTCTCAGATTCCACAGAAATAAGTCTAGCAAGCAGATCCACGAAACACAGCTTTCACTCTGTGATGGAAGTCACACATCACAAAGCAGTTTCTCAGAAAGCTTCTTTGCAGTTTTTCTGTGAGGATATTTTCTTTTTCACCATAGCCCTGTATGGGCTTGCAAATATCACTTTGAAAATTCCACAAGAACAGGCTTAGCGAACGGCTTCTTGAGGGGAAGCTGAAACTCTGTGAGATGAATTAACAGAACACTAAGCAGTTTCTCAAAAAGCTCCTTTCCAGTTTTCATCTGAGGATATTTCCCTTTTCACCTTAGCTCTCCATGGGCTTCCAAATATCACTTTTCATATTCCACAAGAAAGGTCTAAGCGAACGGCTTCGTGAGGGGAAAGATGTAACTCTGTGAGATGATTTCACAGAACACAAAGGAGTTTCTCAGAAAGCTTCCTTCTCTTTGTTATCGGAGGATATTTCCTTTGGCCCTATAGTCTTCAAAGGGATCCGAAATATCCGTTCTCAGATTACACAGAAATAAGGCTAGCAAGCCGATCCACGAAACACAGCTTTCACTCTGTGATGGAAGTCACACATCACAAAGCAGTTTCTCAGAAAGCTTCTTTGCAGTTTTTATGTGAGGATATTTTCTTTTTCACCATAGCCCTCTATGGGCTTCCAAATATCACTTTGAAAATTCCACAAGAACAGGCTTAGCGAACGGCTTCTTGAGGGGAAGCTGAAACTCTGTGAGATGAATTAACAGAACACTAAGCAGTTTCTCAAAAAGCTCCTTTCCAGTTTTCATCTGAGGATATTTCCTTTTTCACCATAGCCCTCCATGGGCTTCCAAATATCCCTTTGCAAATTCCACAAGAACAGTCTAAGCGAACGGCTTCTTGAGGGGGAAGATGTAACCCTGTGAGATGATTTCACAGAACACAAAGGAGTTTCTCAGAAAGCTTCTTTCTCTTTGTTATCGGAGGATATTTCCTTTGGCCCTATAGTCTTCAAAGGGAACCAAAATATCCGTTCTCAGATTCCACAGAACTAAGGCTAGCAAACAGCTCCACGAAACATAACTGTAACTCTGTGAGTGGGTGTGACACATCACAAAGCAGTTTCTCAGGAAGCTTCTTTTAAGTTTTTCTGTGAGGATATTTTCTTTTTCACCATAGCCCTCTCTGGGCTTCCAAATATCACTTTGCAAATTCCACAAGAACGGGCTTAGCGAACTGCTTCTTGAGAGGAAGCTGAAACCCTGTGAGATGAATTAACAGAACACTAGCAGTTTCTCCTAAAACTTCTTTCCAGTTTTCATCTGAGGATATTTCCTTTTTCACGATAGCCCTCCATGGGCTTCCAAATATCACTTTTCAATTTCCACTAGAAGAGGCTTAGCGAACGGCTTCTTGCGGGGAAAGCTATAACTCTGTGAGATGATTTCACAGAACACTAAGGGGTGTCTCAGAAAGCTTCTTACTCTTTGTTATCAGAGGATATTTCCTTTGACCCTAAAGTCTTCAAAGGGATACGAAATATCCTTTCTCAGATTCCACAGAAATAAGACTAGCAAACAGATGCACAAAATACAGCTCTCACTCTGTGAGTGGAAGTCACACATCACAAAGCAGTTTCTCAGAAAGCTTCTTTCCAGTTTATCTGTGAGGATATTTTCTTTTTCACCATAGCCCTCTATGGGCTTCCAAATATCACCTAGCAAATTCCACAAGAACAGGCTTACCGAACGGCTTCTTGAGGGGAGAGCTGTAACTCTGTGAGATGATTTCACAGAACACAAAGGATTTTCTCAGAAAGCTTCTTTCTCTTTGTTATCGGAGGATATTTCCTTTGGCCCTATAGTCTTCAAAGGGATCCGAAATATCCGTTCTCAGATTCCACAGAAATAAGGCTAGCAAGCAGATCGACGAAACACAGCTTTCACTCTGTGATGGAGGTCACACATCACAAAGCAGTTTCTCAGAAAGCTTTTTTCCAGTTTTTCTCTGAGGATATTTTCTTTTTCATCATAGCCCTCTATGAGCTTCAAAATATCACTTTGAAATTCCACAAGAACAGACGTCGCGAACGGCTTCTTGAAAGGAGAGCTGTAACTCTGTGAGATGAGTTAACAGAACACTAAGCAGTTTATCAGAAAGATTCTTTCCAGTTTTCATCCGAGGATATTTCCTTTTTCACCATAGTCCTCCATGGGCTTCAAAATATCCCTTTGCAAATTCCACAAGAACAGTCTAAGTGAACGGCTTCTTGAGGGGAAAGATGTAACACCGTGAGATGATTTCAGAGAACACAAAGGAGTTTCTGAGAAAGCTTCTCCTTCTTTGTTATCGGAGGATATTTTCTTTTGCCCAGTAGTCTTCAAAGGGATCCAAAATATCCGTTCTCAGATTCCACAGAACTAAGGCTAGCAAACAGCTCCACGAAATACAGCTGTAACTCTTTTAATGGGTGTCACACATCACAAAGCAGTATCTCAGAAAGCTTCTTTCCAGTTTTTCTGTGAGGATATTTTCTTTTTCACCGTAGCCCTCTATGGGCTTCCAAATATCACTTTTCATATTCCACAAGAACAGGCTTAGCGAACGGCTTCTTGTGGGGAAAGCTGTAACTCTGTGTGATGATTTCACAGAACACTCAGGGGTTTCTCAGAAAGCTTCTTACTCTTTGTTATCAGAGGATATTTCCTTTGACCCTATAGTCTTCAAAGGGATCCGAAATATCCTTTCTCAGATTCCACAGAAATTAGACTAGCAAACAGATCCCAAAATACTGCTCTCACTCTGTGAGTGGAAGTCACACATCAAAAAAACAGTTTCTCAGAAAGCTTCTTTCCAGTTTTTCTGTGAGGATATTTTCTTTTTCACCATAGCCCTCTATGGGCTTCCAAATATCACTTTGAAATTCCATAAAAACAGGCTTAGCAAACGGCTTCTTCAGGGCAAAGCTGTAACTCTCTGAGGTGAATTAAAAGAACGCTAAGCAGTTTCACAGAAAGCTTCTTTTCAATTTTCATCTGAAGATATTTTCTTTTTCACCATAGCACTCCAGTAGCTTCCAAATATTACTTTGCAAATTCCACAAGAACAGTCTTAGCGAAAGGCTTCTTGAGGGGAAAGCTGTAACACTGTGAGACGATTTCACAGACACAAAGGAATTTCTCAGAAAGCTTCTTTCTCTTTGTTATCGGAGGATATTTCCTTTGGCTCTATAGTCTTCAAAGTGATGCTAAATATACGTTCTCAGATTCCCCAGAAATAAGGATAGCAAACAGATCCTTGAAATACAGCTTTCACTCTGTGAGTGGAAGTCACACATCACAAAGCAGTTTCTCAGAAAGCTTCTTTCCAGTTTTCCTCTGAGGATATTTTCTTTTTCACCATAGCCCTCTATGGGCTTCCAAATATCATTTTGCAAATTCCACAAGAACAAGCTTAGCGAACGGCTTCTTGAGGGGAAAGCTGTAACTCTGGGAGGTGAATTAACAGAACACTAAGCAGTTTCTCAGAAAGATTCTTTTCAGTTTTCATCTGAGGATATTTCCTTTTAAACCATAGCCCTCCATGGGCTTCCAAATATCACTTTGCATATTCCACAAGAACAGTCTTAGCGAAAGGCTTCTTGAGGGGAAAGCTGTAACTCTGTGGGATGATTTCACAGAACACAAAGGAGTTTCTGAGAAAGCTTCTTTCTCTTTGTTATCGGAGGATATTTCCTTTGGCCCTATAGTCTTCATAGGGATCTGAAATATCTGTTCTCAGATTCCACAGAAATAAGGCTAGCAAACAGATCCACGAATACAGGGTAACTCCGTGAGTGAAAGTCACACATCACAAAGCATTTTCTCAGAAACTTCTTTCCAGCTTTTATCGGAGGATATTTTCTTTTTCACCATAGTCTTCTATGGGCTTCCAAATATCACTTTGAAAATTCCACAAGAACAGGCTTATGGAAAGGCTTCTTGAAGGGAAAGATGTAACTCTGTGAGATGAATTAACAGAACACTAAGCAGTGTCTCAGAAAGCTTCTTTCCAGTTTTCATCTGAGGATATTTCCTTTTTCACCATAGCCCTTTATGGGCTTCCAAATATCACTTTGCAAATTCCACAAGAACAGTCTAAGCGAACGGCTTCTTCAGGGGAAAGCTGTAACTCTGTGAGATGATTTCACAGAACACTAAGGAGTTTCTCAGAAACCTTCTTTCTCTTTGTTATCGGAGGATATTTCCTTTAGCCCTACAGACCTCAAAGGGATCCAAAATATCTGTTCTCAGATTCCACAGAAATAACGCTAGCAAACAGCTCCACGAAATACAGCTGTAACTCTGTGAGTGGGAGTCACACATAACAAAGCAGTTTCTCAGAAGGCTTCTTTCCAGTTTTTCTGTGAGGGTATTTTCTTTATCACCATAACCTTCTATGGGCTTCCAAATATAACTTTGCAAATTTCACAATAACAGGCTTAGCGAACTTCTTCTTCAGGGGAATGCTGTAACTCTGTGAGATGAATTAACAGAACACTAACCAGTTTCTCAGAGAGCTTCTTTCCAGTTTTCGTCTGTGGATATTTCCTTTTTCATCATAGCCCTCCATGATCTTCCAAATATCACGTTGCAAATTTCACGACAACAGTCTTAGCGAAAGTCTTCTTGATTGGAAAGCTGTAACTCTGTGAGATGATTTCACAGAACACAAAGGAGTTTCTCAGAAAGCTCCTTTCTCTTTGTTATCGGAGGATATTTCCTTTGGCCCTATAGTCTTCTAAGATATCCGAATTATCCGTTCTCAGATTCCACAGAAAAAAGGCTAGCAAACAGATTCACGAAATACAGCTGTACCTCTGTGAGTGGAAGTCACACATCACAAAGCAGTTTCTCAGAAAACTTCTTTCCAGTTTTTTTCTGAGGATATTTTCTTTTTCACCATAGCCCTCTAAGGGCTGCCAAATATCACTTTGCATATTCCACAAGAACAGGCTTAGCGAACGGCTTCACTAGGAGAAAGCTGTAACTCTGTGAGAAGAATTCACAGATCAAAAAGAATTTTCCAGAAACCTTGTTTCTCATTTTTATCGGAGGATATTTCCTTTGGACCTATAGTCTCCAAAGGGATCCTAAATATCAGTTCTCAGATTCCACAGAAAAAAGGCTGGCAAACAGCTCCTAGAAATACAGCTGTATCTCCGTGAGTGGAAGTCACACATCCCAAAGCAGTTTCTCAGAAAGCTTCGTTCCAGTTTTTATCTGAGTATATTTTCTTTTTCACCCTAGCCCTCCATAGGCTTCCAGATATCACCTTGCAAATTCCTCAAGAACAGTCTTAGCGAAAGGTTTCTTGAGGGGAAAGCTGTAACTCTGTGAGATGAATTCACGGATCACAAAGAAGTTTCCAGAAAGTTTCTTTCTCCATTTTATCGAAGGATATTTCCTTTGGCCCTATAATCCTCAAGGGGATCCGAAATATCAGTTCTCATATTCCACAGAAAGAAGGCTAGCAAACAGCTACACAAAATACAGCTGTAACTCAGTCAGTGGAATGATCACATCACAAAGCAGTTCCGCCGTACTCTTCTTTCCAGTTTTCATGTGAGGATAATTTCTTTTTCACCATACCCCTCCATGGGCTTCCAAATATCACTTTCAAAATTCCACAAGAACAGTCTTAGCGAACGGCTTCTTGGGGGAAAGCTGTAACTCTGTGAGATGAAATCACAGATCACAAAATACTTTCTCAGAAAGCTTCTTGTCTTTTTTATCGGAGGATATTTCCTTTGGCCCTATAGTCTTCCATAGGATCCGAAATATCAGTTCTATGTTTCCACGGAAATAATGCTGGCAAACTTCTCCACGAAATACAGCTGTAACTCAGTGAGTGTAAGTCACACATTACAAAGCAGTTTCTCAGAAAGCTTCTTTCCAGTTTTTCTCTGAGGATATTTTCTTTTTCACCATAGCCCTCCATTTACTTCAAAATATCACTTTGCACATTCCACAAGAACAATCTTAGCGAACGGCTTCTTGAGGGGAAAGCTTTAGCTCTGTGAGATGAATTCACAGATCACAAAGCAGTTTCTCAGAAAGCTTCTTTCTCCTTTTTATCAGAGGATATTTCATTTAGTCCTATAGTATTCAAATTCTTTTGTAATACCAGTTCTCAGATTCCTCAGAAATAGGACTAGGAAACAGCTCCACGAAATACAGCTGTAACTCAGTGAGTTGAATGCGCACATCACAAAGCACTTAATCAGAAAGCTTCTTTCCTGTGTTTATCTCAGGATATTTTCTTTTTCACCCTAGCCCTCCATGGGCTTCCAAATACCACTTTGCAAATTCCACAAGAACCGTCTTAGGAACAGCTTCCTGAGGGGAAAGCTGTAACACTGAGGTAAATTCACAGATCACAAAGTAGTTTCTCAGAAAGCTTTCTTTCAGTTTTTATCTGAGGATATTTTCTTTGTCACCATAGCCCTCCATTGGCTTCTAAATATCACTTTGCAAATTCCGCAAGAACAGACTTAGCGAAAGGCTTCTTGAGGGGAAAGCTGTAACTCTGTGAGATGAATACACAGATCACAAAGAAGTTTCTCAGAAAGCTTCTTTCTCATTTTTATTGGAGGATATTTCCTTTTGCCCGATAGTCTTCAAAAGTATCCGAAATATCAGTTCTCAGATTCCATGAAAATTATGCTACCAAACATCTCCAGGAAATACAGCTGCAACTCAGTTAGTGGTAGTCACACCAAACAAAGCAGTTTCTAGGAACGCTTCTTCCCAGTTTGAATCTGGGGATATTTCCTTTTTCACCGTGGCCCTCAATGAGCTACCAAATATCACTTTCCAGAATCCACGAACACAGTGTTAGCAAACTGCTTCATGAAGACAAAGTTGTAACTCGGTGAGATGAATTCACATATCACAAAGAATTTTCTCAGAAAGCTACTTTCTAGTTTGTATTGGAGGATATTTCCTTTCTCAGCGTAAGCCTCATTGCGCTAAGACGTATCCCAATGCAGATTTCAAGAAAGCAGTGTGAGCAAACGGATCAATGAAAAGGAAAGTGTACCTCTGTGAGTTGCATTCACATGTCACAATGCAGTTTCTCAGAACGCTTCTTTCCAGTTTTTATCTGAGGATATTTCCTTTTTCACCATAGCCCTCCATGGGCTCCCAAATATCACTTGGCCAATTCCACGAGAACAGTCTTAGAGAACCGCTTCATGAGGAGAGAGGTGGAACTCTGTGAGATAAATTCACAGATCACAAAGAAGTTTCTCAGAAAGCGTCTTTCTCATTTTTATCGGAGGATATTTCCTTTGACCATATAGTCCTCAAAGGGATCCGAAATATCAGTTCTGAGATTCCACAAAAACCGGGCTAGGCAACGGATCCATGAAATGCAGCTGTAACTCAGGGAACGTATGCATCACAAAACAGTTTCACAGGAAGCGTCTTTCTTTTTGGAGCTGAGGTTATTTGTGGTCTCGGAGCGCCACCATGTATATTATTGCCGATTTTGCGAAAACACTGTTAGCAAGCTTCTCAAAGAAAACAATGATGTAACCGTGTGAGCTGAATTCACCCATACCAAAGTAGTTTCTGAGAAGGCTTAACGACACATTTGTCTGAGGTTCTTTCATGATTCATCATAGGATTCAACGATATCCAGGATACCACTACTGAGATTCCACACAATCTGTGCTAGCAAACTCCATCATGAAAGAGTGGTGTAACACTGTGAAATGAATTCACACATCACAAAGCAGTTTCTCAGAAAGCTTCATTCCGGTTTTTCTCGGAGGATATTCCCTTTCTCCTTCCACTCCTCAAACCCATCAAAAATATGAATTCTCAGAATCCACAAAAACAGGGCGAGCAAACGGCTACACGAGATACTAGTGTAACCCTGGGAGATAAAGTCACATATCCGAAAGCAATTTCTCAGAAAGCTTCTTTCACCTTTTTAACTGAGGATATCTCCTTTGTCACTGTAAGCTGCATAGCTCTAAGAAGTAACCCATTGCAGATTTCAAGAAAACTGTGTTAGCAAACTGATACCTGAAGAGAAAAGTGTAACTCTGTGAGGTGCATTCACACATCACAGTGCAGTTTCTCACAACGCATCTTTCCAGTTTGAATCTGAGGATAATTCCTTTCTCACCATAGTCCTCAATGAGCTCCCAAATATCACTTTGCAGAATCCCCGAACACAGTGTTATCAATCTGATGCCTGAAGAGAAATGTGTAACTCTGTGCGTTGCATTCACACATCACAGTGTAGTTTCTCAGGATGCTTCTTCCCAGTTTTCATCTGAGAATACTTCCTTTGTTACCAGAGCCGTCAATGAGCTCCCAAATATCACTTTGCAGAATACACGAACACAGTGTTAGCAAACTGCTTCGTGAAGACAAAGTTGTAACTCGGTGAGATGAATTCACAGATCACAAGGAATTTTCTCAGAAAGCTTCCTTCTCATTTTTAAAAGAGGATATTTCCTTTGGCCCTAAGCCCTCAAAGGGATCCGAAATATCAGTTTCGGGATTCCACAAAAACCAGGCTAGCCAACGATTCCCCGAAATACAGATGTAACTCCGTGAGTTGAATGCAGGCATCACAAAGCAGTTTCTCAGAAAGCGGCTTTCTTTTTGGAGCTGAGGTTATTTCTGGTCCCAGAGCAACACCGTGTGTCTTATTGCAGATTCTGTGAAAAAACTGTTAGCAAGTTTCTCTAAGAAAACAATGATGTAACCCTGTGAGGTGAATTCACCCATACCAAAGAAGTTTCTGAGAAGGCTTCTCGGCAGATTCGTCTGAGGTTATTTCATGATTCACCATGGGATTCAACGATATCCAGGATATCACTTCTGAGATTCCACACAATCAGTGCTAGCAAACGGCTCCATGAAAGAGTGGTGTAACACTGTGAAATGAATTCACACATCACAAAGCGGTTTCTCAGAAAGCTTCATTCCGGTTTTTCTCGGAGGATATTCCCTTTCTCCTTCCATTCTTCAACCCAATCGAAATATCAGTTCTCAGAATCCACAAAAACAGAACTAGCAAACGACTACACCAAATAGTGGTGTAACCCTGGGAGATAAACTCACATATCAGAAAGCAGTTTCTCAGAAAGCTTCTTTCAAGTTTTTAACTGAGGATATCTCCTTTGTCACTGTAAGCTGCATAGCGCTAAGAACTAACCCGTTGCAGATTTCAAGAACACTGTGTTAGCAAACTGATGCCTGAAGAGAAAAGTGTAACTCTGTGAGGTGCATATACACATCGCAGTGCAGTTTCTCAGAACGCTTCTTACCAGTTTGAATCTGAGGATATTTCCATTTTCACCATAACCCTCAATGACCTCCCAAATATCACTTTGCAGAATCCACGAACTCAGTGTTAGGAATCTGATGCCTGAAGAGAAAAGTGTAACTCTGTGTGTTGCATTCACACATCGCAGTGCAGTTTCTCAGAACGCTTCTTCCCAGTTTGAATCTGAGGATATTTCCTTTGTCACCATAGCCCTCAATGAGCTCCCAAATATCACTTTGCAGAATCCACAAACACAATGTTAGCAAACTGCTTCGTGAAGACAAAGTTGTAACTCAGTGAGATGAATTCACATATCACAAAGAAGTTTCTCACAAAACTACTTTCTAGTTTTTATTGGAGGATATTTCCTTTGTCAATGATAAGAAATATCCCAATGCAGATTTCAAGAAAACAGTATGAGCAAACGGATCAATGAAAAGGAAAGTGTACCTCTTTGAGTTGCATTCACATGTCACAATGCAGTTTCTCAGAACGCTTCTTTCTAGTTTTTATCTGAGGATATTTCCTTTTTCACCATAGCCCTCCATGGGCTCCCAAATATCACCTTGCCAATTCCACGAGAACAGTCTTAGAGAACCGCTTCATGAGGAGAGAGGTGGAACTCTGTGAGATGAATTCACAGATCACAAAGAAGTTTCTCAGAAAGCTTCTTTCTCATTTTTATTGGAGGATATTTCCTTTGACCCTATAGTCCTCAGAGGAATCCGAAATATCAGTTCTCAGATTCCACAAAAACCAGGCTAGCCAACAGCTCCACGAAATACAGCTGATACTCAGTGAGTTGAATGCACGCATCAAAAACCAGTTTCTCAGAAAGCGGCTTTCTTTTTGGAGCCGAGGTTATTTGTGGTCTCGCATCGCCACCGTGTGTCTTATTACAGATTCTGCGAAAACACTGTGAGCAAGCTTCTCAATGAAATCAATGATGTAACCCTGTGAGCTGAATTCACCCATACCAAAGAAGTTTCTGAGAAGGCTTCTGGGCAGATTTGTCTGAGGTTCTTTCATGATTCACCGTGGGATTCAACGATACCCATGGTACCATTTCTGAGATTCCACACAATCAGTGCTAGAAAACTCCTCCATGAAACAGTGGTGTAACACGGTGAAATGAATTCACACATCACAAAGCGGTTTCTCAGAAAGCTTCATTCCGGTTTTTCTCAGAGTTTATTTCCTTTCTCCTTCAACTCTTCAAACCCATCCGAAATATCAGTTCTCAGATTCCACAAAAACAGGGCTAGTAAACGGCTGCACGAAATAGTAGTACAACTCTGGGAGATAAAGTCAAATCTCAGAAAGCAATTTCTCAGAAAGCTTTTTTCACGTTTTTAACACAGGATATCTTCTTTGTCACTTTAAGCTGCATAGAGCTAAGAACTAACTCGTTGCGGATTTCAAGAAAACTGTGTTAGGAAACTGATGGCTGAGGAGAAATGTGTAACTCTGTGAGATACATTCACACATCGCAGTGCAGTTTCTCAGAACGCTTCTTTCCTGCTTGAATCTGAGGATATTTCCTTGGTCACCATAGCCCTCAATGAGCTCCCAAATATCACTTTGCAGAATCCATGAACACAGTGTTAGCAATCTAATGCCTGAAGAGAAATGTGTAACTCTGTGCATTGCTTTCACACAACACAATGCAGTTTCTCAGAACGCTTCTTTCCAGTTTTTATCTGAGGATATTTCCTTTGTCACCATAGCCCTCAATGAACTCCCAAATATCACTTTGCAGAATCCACGAACACAGTGTTAGCAAACTGCTACAAGAAGGGAAAGGTGAAACCCTGTGTGATGAAGTCACACGACAGAAAACAATTTCTGAGAAAGCTTCTTTCTCGTTATTATCTGAGGATATTTCGTGTTTCACCATAGGCCTCAAGGCGCTCCTAAACATCACTTTACAGATTCCACGAAAACAGTGTTCGCAAACTGCTTCATGAAGACTAAGTTGTAACTCTGTGAGATGAACTCACATATCACAAAGCAGTTTCTCACAAAGCTTCCTTCACGTTTCTAATTGAGGATATTTCCTTATCAGCGTAGGCCTCAATGCGGTCCAAAGTAGCCTTTCTAAGTTTCCTCAAAGGCAGTGTTAATCGACTGCTCCAGGAAACGTAAGTATAATTCGGTGAGATGAATTCACACGTCACAAAGAAGTTTCTAAGAAAGCTTCGTTCTAGTTTTGATCGGAGCATATCTCCTTTATCACCGTAAGCTTCACTGCTCTAAGAGAAATCCCGTTGCAGATTTCAAGAAAACTGTGTGAGCAGACTGATGCCTGAAGAGAAATGTGTAACTCTGTGAGTAGCATTCACACATCGTAGTGCAGTTCCTCAGAACGCTTCTTCCCAATTTGAATCTGAGGATATTTCCTTTTTTACCATGGCCCTCAATGAGCTCCCAAATATCTCTTTGCAGAATCCACGAACACAGTGTTAGCAAACTGCTTCGTGAAGACAAAGTTGTAACTTGGTGAGATGAATTCACATATCACAAAGAAGTTTCTCAGAAAGCTACTTTCTAGTTTTTATTGGAGGATATTTCCTTTGTCAGCGTAAGCCACAGTGTGCTAAGAAATATCCCAATGCAGATTTCAAGAAAACAGTGTGAGCAAACGGATCAATGAAAAGGAAAGTGTACCTCTGTGAGTTGCATTCACATGTCACAATGCAGTTTCTCAGAACGCTTCTTTCCAGTTTTTATCTGAGGATATTTCCTTTTTCACCATAGCCCTCAATGAACTCCCAAATATCACTTTGCAGAATCCACGAACACAGTGTTAGCAAACTGCTACAAGAAGGGAAAGGTGAAACCCTGTGTGATGAAGTCACACGACAGAAAACAATTTCTGAGAAAGCTTCTTTCTCGTTATTATCTGAGGATATTTCGTGTTTCACCATAGGCCTCAAGGCGCTCCTAAACATCACTTTACAGATTCCACGAAAACAGTGTTCGCAAACTGCTTCATGAAGACTAAGTTGTAACTCTGTGAGATGAACTCACATATCACAAAGCAGTTTCTCACAAAGCTTCCTTCACGTTTCTAATTGAGGATATTTCCTTATCAGCGTAGGCCTCAATGCGGTCCAAAGTAGCCTTTCTAAGTTTCCTCAAAGGCAGTGTTAATCGACTGCTCCAGGAAACGTAAGTATAATTCGGTGAGATGAATTCACACGTCACAAAGAAGTTTCTAAGAAAGCTTCGTTCTAGTTTTGATCGGAGCATATCTCCTTTATCACCGTAAGCTTCACTGCTCTAAGAGAAATCCCGTTGCAGATTTCAAGAAAACTGTGTGAGCAGACTGATGCCTGAAGAGAAATGTGTAACTCTGTGAGTAGCATTCACACATCGTAGTGCAGTTCCTCAGAACGCTTCTTCCCAATTTGAATCTGAGGATATTTCCTTTTTTACCATGGCCCTCAATGAGCTCCCAAATATCTCTTTGCAGAATCCACGAACACAGTGTTAGCAAACTGCTTCGTGAAGACAAAGTTGTAACTTGGTGAGATGAATTCACATATCACAAAGAAGTTTCTCAGAAAGCTACTTTCTAGTTTTTATTGGAGGATATTTCCTTTGTCAGCGTAAGCCACAGTGTGCTAAGAAATATCCCAATGCAGATTTCAAGAAAACAGTGTGAGCAAACGGATCAATGAAAAGGAAAGTGTACCTCTGTGAGTTGCATTCACATGTCACAATGCAGTTTCTCAGAACGCTTCTTTCCAGTTTTTATCTGAGGATATTTCCTTTTTCACCATAGCCCTCCATGGGCTCCCAAATATCACCTTGCCAATTCCACGAGAACAGTCTTAGCAAACCGCTTCATGAGGAGAGAGGTGGAACTCTGTGAGATGAATTCACAGATAACAAAGAAGTTTCTCAGAAAGCTTCTTTCTCATTTTTGTTGGAGGATATTTCCTATGGCCCTATAGTCCTCAGAGGAATCCGAAATATCAGTTCTCAGATTCCGCAAAAACCGGGCTAGCCAACCGCTCCACAAAATACAGCCCTTACTCAGTGAGTTGAATGCACGCATCACAAAGCAGTTTCTCAGAAAGCGGCTTTCTTTTGGAGCTGAGGTTATTTGTGGTCTCGGAGCGCCACCGTGTGTCTGATTGCAGATTCTGCGAAAACACTGTGAGCAAGCTTCTCAATGAAATCAATGATGTAACCCTGTGAGCTGAATTCACCCATATCCAAGTAGTTTCTGAGAAGGCTTCTCGGTAGATTTGTCTGAGATTCTTTAATGATTCACCATGGAATTCGACGATGTCCTGGATATCTCCTCAGAGATTCCACAAAATCAGTGCTAGCAAACTGCTCCATGAAAGTGTGGTGTAATACTGTGAAATGAACTCACACATCACAAAGCGGTTTCTCAGAAAGCTTCATTCCGGTTTTTCTCGGAGGATATTTCCTTTCTCCTTCCACTCTTCAAACCCATCTGAAATATCAGTTCTCAGAATCCACAAAAACAGGGCTAGCAAACGGCTGCATGAAACACTGGAGTAACTCTGGCCGATAAAGTCACATATCCGAAAGCAATTTCTCAGAAAGCTTCTTTCACGTTTTTAACTGAGGATATCTCCTTTGTCACTGTAAGCTGCATAGCACTAAGAAGTAACCGGTTGCAGATTTCAAGAAAAATGTGTTAGCAAACTGATGCCTGAAGAAAAATGTTTAACTCTGTGAGGTGCATTCACACATCGCAGTGCAGTTTCTCAGAACGCTTCTTTATATTTTTTTCTGAGGATATTTCCTTTGTCACCATAGCCCTCATGAGCTCCCAAATATCACTTTGCAGAATCCACGAACACAGTGCTAGCAATCTGATGCCTGAAGAGAAATGTGTAACTCTGTGCGTTGCATTCACACATCGCAGTGCAGTCTTCAGAACGCTTCTTCCCAGTTTGAATCTGAGGATATTTCCTTTGTCACCATGGCCCTCAATGAGCTCCCAAATATCTCTTTGCAGAATCCACGAACACAGTATTAGCAAACTGCTTCGTGAAGGCAAAGTTGTAACTCGGTGAAATGAATTCACATATCACAAGGAAGTTTCCCAGAAAGCTACTTTCTAGTTTTTATTGGAGGATATATCCTTTGTCAGCTTAAGCCATACTGCGCTAAGAAATATCCCAATGCAGATTTCAAGAAAACAGTGTGAGCAAACGGATCAATGAAAAGGAAAGTGTACCTCTGTGAGTTGCATTCACATGTCACAATGCAGTTTCTCAGAACGCTTCTTTCCAGTTTTAATCTGAGGATATTTCCTTTTTCACCATAGCATTCCATGGGCTCCCAAATATCACTTGGCCAATTCCACGAGAACAGTCTTAGCAAACCGCTTCATGAGGAGAGAGGTGGAACTCTGTGAGATGAATTCACAGATCACAAAGAAGTTTCTCAGAAAGCTTCTTTCTCATTTTTATCGGAGGATATTTCCTTTGGACCTATAGTCCTCAAAGGGTTCCGAAATATCAGTTCTCAGAGTCCACAAAAACCAGGTTAGCCAAGGGCTCCACGTAATACAGCTGTAACTCAGGGAGTTGAATGCACGCATCACAAAGCAGTTTCTCACAAAGCGGCTTTCTTTTTCTAGCTGAGATTATTTGCGGTCTCGGAGCGCCACGGTGTGTCTTATTGCAGATTCTGCGAAAACACTGTGAGAAAGCTTCTCAATGAAAACAACGATGTAACCCTGTGAGCTGAATTCACCCATACCAAAGTAGTTTCTGAGAAGGCTTCTGGGCAGATTTGTCTGAGGTTCTTTCATGATTCACCATGGCATTCAATGATATCCAGGATACCACTTCTGAGATTCCACACAATCAGTGCTAGCAAACTCCTCCATGAAAGTGTGGTGTAACACTGTGAAATGAATTCACACATCACAAAGCGGTTTCTCAGAAAGCTTCCTTCCGGTTTTTCTCGGAGGGTACTTCCTTTCTACTTCCACTCTTCAAACCGTCCGAAATATCAATTCTCAGAATCCACAAAAACAGGGCTAGCAAACGGCTGCACGAAATAGTGGTGTAACCCTGGGAGATAAAGTCACATATCCCAAAGCAATTTCTCAGAAAGCATCTTTCACGTTTTTAACTGAGGATATCTCCTTTGTCACTGTAAGCAGCATAGAGCTAAGAAGTAACCCGTTGCGGATTTCAAGAAAACTGTGTTAGCAGACTGATGCCTGAAGAGAAATGTGAAACTCTGTGAGGTGCATTCACACATCGCAGTGCAGTTTCTCCGAACGCTTCTTTCCTGCTTGAATCTGAGGATATTTCCTTTGTCACCATAGCCCTCAATGAGCTTCCAAATATCACTCTGCAGAATCCACGAACACAGTCTTAGCAATCTGATGCCTGAAATGAAATGTGTAACTCTGTGCGTCGCATTCACACATCGCAGTGCAGTTTCTCAGAACGCTTCTTTCCAGTTTTTATCTGTGGATATTTCCTTTGTCACCATAGCCCTCAATGAGCTCCCAAATATCACTTTGCAGAATCCACGAACACAGTGTTAGCAAACTGCTACAAGAAGGGAAAGGTGAAACTCTGTGAGATGAATTCACACGTCACAAAGAAGTTTCTAAGAAAGCTTCGTTCTAGTTTTGATCGGAGCATATCTCCTTTATCACCGTAAGCTTCACTGCTCTAAGAGAAATCCCGTTGCAGATTTCAAGAAAACTGTGTGAGCAGACTAATGCATGAAGATAAATGTGTAACTCTGTGAGTAGCATTCACACATCGTAGTGCAGTTTCTCAGAACGCTTCTTCCCAGTTTGAATCTGAGGATATTTCCTTTTTCACCGTGGCCCTCAATGAGCTCCCAAATATCTCTTTGCAGAATCCACGAACGCAGTGTTAGCAAACTGCTTCGTGAAGACAAAGTTGTAACTTGGTGAGATGAATTCACATATCACAAAGAAGTTTCTCAGAAAGCTACTATTTAGTTTTTGATGGAGGATATTTCCTTTGTCAGCGTAAGCCACAGTGTGCTAAGAAATATTCCAATGCAGATTTCAAGAAAACAGTGTGAGCAAACGGATCAATGAAAAGGAAAGTGTACCTCTGTGAGTTGCATTCACATGTCACAATGCAGTTTCTCAGAACGCTTCTTTCCAGTTTTTATCTGAGGATATTTCCTTTTTCACCATAGCCCTCCATGGGCTCCCAAATATCACCTTGCCAATTCCACGAGAACAGTCTTAGCAAACCGCTTCATGAGGAGAGAGGTGGAACTCTGTGAGATGAATTCACAGATCACAGGGAAGCTTCTCAGAAAGCTTCATTCTCATTTTTATTGGAGGATATTTCCTTTGGCCCTATAGTCCGCAGAGAAATCCGAAATATCAGTTCTCAGATTCCGCAAAAACCGGGCTAGCCAACCGCTCCACAAAATACAGCCCTTACTCAGTGAGTTGAATGCACGCATCACAAAGCAGTTTCTCAGAAAGCGGCTTTCTTTTTGGAGCTGAGGTTATTTGTGGTCTCGGAGCGCCACCGTGTGTCTGATTGCAGATTCTGCGAAAACACTGTGAGCAAGCTTCTCAATGAAATCAATGATGTAACCCTGTGAGCTGAATTCACCCATATCAAAGAAGTTTCTGAGAAGGCCTCTGGGTAGATTTGTGTGAGATTCTTTAATGATTCACCATGGGATTCGACGATGTCCTGGATATCTCCTCAGAGATTCCACAAAATCAGTGCTAGCAAACTGCTCCATGAAAGTGTGGTGTAATACTGTGAAATGAACTCACACATCACAAAGCGGTTTCTCAGAAAGCTTCATTCCGGTTTTTCTCGGAGGATATTTCCTTTCTCCTTCCACTCTTCAAACCCATCCGAAATATCAGTTCTCAGAATCCACAAAAACAGGGCTAGCAAACGGCTGCATGAAACACTGGAGTAACTCTGGCCGATAAAGTCACATATCAGAAAGCAATTTCTCAGAAAGCTTCTTTCACGTTTTTAACTGAGGATATCTCCTTTGTCACTGTAAGCTGCATAGCACTAAGAAGTAACCGGTTGCAGATTTCAAGAAAACTGTGTTAGCAAACTGATGCCTGAAGAAAAATGTTTAATTCTGTGAGGTGCATTCACACATCGTGGTGTAGTTTCTCAGAACGCTTCTTTATATTTTTTATCTGAGGATATTTCCTTTGTCACCATAGCCCTCATGAGCTCCCAAATATCACTTTGCAGAATCCACGAACACACTGCTAGCAATCTGATGCCTGAAGAGAAATGTGTAACTCTGTGCATTGCATTCACACATCGCAGTGCAGTTTTCAGAACGCTTCTTACCAGTTTGAATCTGAGGATGTTTCCTTTGTCACCATGGCCCTCAATGAGCTCCCAAATATCACTTTGCAGAATCCACGAACACAGTGTTAGCAAACTGCTCGTGAAGACAAAGTTGCAACTCGGTGAAATGAATTCACATATCACAAGGAAGTTTCCCAGAAAGCTACTTTCTAGTTTTTATTGGAGGATATATCCTTTGTCAGCTTAAGCCACACTGCGCTAAGAAATATCCCAATGCAGATTTCAAGAAAGCAGTGTGAGCAAACGGATCACTGAAAAGGAAAGTGTACCTCTGTGAGTTGCATTCACATGTCACAATGCAGTTTCTCAGAACGCTTCTTTCCAGTTTTTATCTGAGGATATTTCCTTTTTCACCATAGCCCTCCATGGGCTCCCAAATATCACTTGGCCAATTCCACGAGAACAGTCTTAGAGAACCGCTTCATGAGGAGAGAGGTGGAACTCTGTGAGATGAATTCACAGATCACAAAGAAGTTTCTCAGAAAGCTTCTTTCTCATTTTTATCGGAGGATATTTCCTTTGGACCTAGTCCTCAAAGGGTTCCAAAATATCAGTTCTCAGAGTCCACATAAACCAGGTTAGCCAACGGCTTCACGAGGAGAGAGGTGGAACTCTGTGAAATGAACTCACACATCACAAAGCGGTTTCTCAGAAAGCTTCCTTCCGGTTTTTCTGGGAGGATACTTCCTTTCTCCTTCCACTCTTCAAGCCGTCTGAAATATCAATTCTCAGAATTCACAAAAACAGGGCTAGCAAACGGCTGCACGAAATAGTGGTGTAACCCTGGGAGATAAAGTCACATATCCGAAAGCAATTTCTCAGAAAGCCTCTTTCACGTTTTTAACTGAGGATATCTCCTTTGTCACTGTAAGCTGCGTAGAGCTAAGAAGTAACCCGTTGCGGATTTCAAGAAAACTGTTAGCAGACTGATGCCTGAAGAGAAATGTGAAACTCTGTGAGGTGCATTCACACATCGTAGTGCAGTTTCTCAGAACGCTTCTTTCCAGTTTGAATCTGAGGATATTTCCTTTTTCACCATGGCCCTCAATGAGCTCCCAAATATCTCTTTGCAGAATCCACGAACACAGTGTTAGCAAACTGCTTCGTGAAGACAAAGTTGTAACTTGGTGAGATGAATTCACATATCACAAAGAAGTTTCTCAGAAAGCTACGTTGTAGTTTTTATTGGAGGATATTTCCTTTGTCAGCGTAAGCCACATTGTGCTAAGAAATATCGCAATGCAGATTTCAAGAAAACGGTGTGAACAAACGGATCAATGAAAAGAAAAGTGTACCTCTGTGAGTTGCATTCACATAATGCAGTTTCTCAATACGCTTTTTTCCAGTTTTAATCTGAGGATATTTCCTTTTTCATCACCGCCCTCCATGGACTCCCAAATATCACTTTGCCAATTCCACGAGAACAGTCTTAGCAAACCGCTTCATGAGGAGAGTGGTAGAACCCTGTGATGTGAACTCACAGATCAGAAAGAACTCTCATCACAAAGAACTCTCACAGATCACAAAGAACTCTCATCTCCACGAGAAGATTGTTAGCAAACAGCTACATGAACAGTAAGGGGGAAATCTGTGAGGTGAATGTACAGGTCACAAGGAAGTTTCTCAGAACGCTTCCTTTCAGTTTTTATCTGAAGATATTTCCTTTTTTACTGTAGCCCTCAATGCGCTCCCAAACTTCACTTAGCAGATTCCAAGAGAAGAATGTTAGAAAACAGCTATATGAACAGAAAAGTGGAACTGGGTGAGATGAATACACAGGTCACATAGAAGTTACTAGAATGCTTCCTTATAGTTTTTATGTGAAGACATTTACTTTTTCACTGTAGCCATCATTGTGCTCTGAAATATCACTTTGCAGATTCCACGAAAAGAGTGTTAGCAAACAACTACATGAACAGAAATTTGTATATCTGTGAGATAAATGCACAGGTCACATAGAAGTTTCTCAGAACGCTTCTTTTCAGTTTTTATCTGAAGTTATTTCCTTTTTCACTGTAGCCCTCAATGTCCTCCCAAATATCACTTTGGCAGATTCCAAAAGAAGAGTGTTAGCAAACAGCTACATGAACAGAAAAGTGGTACTCCGTGATATGAATGCATAGATCACATAGAAGTTTCTCGGAATGCTTCCTTTCAGTATTTATCTAAAGAAATTTCCTTTTCCTTTTTTTTTCTTTTTTCTTTTTTTTTATTATTATTATACTTTAAGTTCTAGGGTACATGTGCATAACGTGCAGGTTTGTCAAATATGTATACTTGTGCCATGTTGCTGTGCTGCACCCATCAACTCGTCAGCACCCATCAACTCGTCATTTACATCAGGTATAACCCTCAATGCAATCCCTCCCCCCTCCTCCCTCCTCTCTCCCCATGATAGGCCCAGGTGTGTGATATTCCCCTTCCCGAGTCCAAGTGATCTCATTGTTCAGTTCCCACCTATGAGTGAGAACATGCGGTGTTTGGTTTTCTGTTCTTGTGATAGTTTGCTAAGAATGATGGTTTCCAGCTGCATCCATGTCCCTACAAAGGACACAAACTCATCCTTTTTTATGGCTGCATTGTATTCCATGGTGTATATGCGCCACATTTTCTTAATCCAATCTGTCACTGATGGACATTTGGGTTGATTCCAAGTCTTTGCTATTGTGAATAGTGCCGCAATAAACATACCTGTGCATGTGTCTTTATAGCAGCATGATTTATAATCCTTTGGGTATATACCCAGTAATGGGATGGCTGGGTCATATGGTACATCTAGTTCTAGATCTTTGAGGAATCGCCATACTGTTTTCCATAATGGTTGAACTAGTTTACAATCCCACCAACAGTGTAAAAGTGTTCCTATTTCTCCACATCCTCTCCAGCACCTGTTGTTTCCTGACTTTTTAATGATCGCCATTCTAACTGGTGTGAGATGGTATCTCATTGTGGTTTTGATTTGCATTTCTCTGATGGCCAGTGATGATGAGCATTTTTTCATGTGTCTGTTGGCTGTATGAATGTCTTCTTTTGAGAAATGTCTGTTCATATCCTTTGCCCACTTTTTGATGGGGCTGTTTGTGTTTTTCTTGCAAATTTGTTTGAGTTCTTTGTAGGTTCTGGATATTAGCCCTTTGTCAGATGAGTAGATTGCAAAAATTTTCTCCCATTCTGTAGGTTGCCTGTTCACTCTGATGGTAGTTTCTTTTGCTGTGCAGAAGCTTTTTAGTTTAATTAGATCCCATTTGTCAATTTTGGCTTTTGCTGCCGTTGCTTTTGGTGTTTTAGACATGAAGTCTTTGCCCATGCCTTGTCCTGAATGGTACTACCTAGGTTTTCCTCTAGGGTTTTTATGGTATTAGGTCTAACATTTAAGTCTCTAATCTATCTTGAATTAATTTTCGTATAAGGAGTAAAGAAAGGATCCAGTTTCAGCTTTCTACTTATGGCTAGCCAATTTTCCCAGCACCATTTATTAAATAGGGAATTCTTTCTCCATTTCTTGTTTCTCTCAGGTTTGTCAAAGATCAAATGGCTATAGATGTGTGGTATTATTTCTGAGGACTCTGTTCTGTTCCATTGGTCTATATCTCTGCTTTGGTACCAGTACCATGCTGTTTTGGTTACTGTAGCCTTGTAGTATAGTTTGCAGTCAGGTAGTGTGATGCCTCCAGCTTTGTTCTTTTGACTTAGGATTGTCTTGGAGATGCGGGCTCTTTTTTGGTTCCATATGAACTTTAAAGCAGTTTTTTCCAATTCTGTGAAGAAACTCATTGGTAGCTTGACGGGGATGGCATTCAATCTATAAATAACCTTGGGCAGTATGGCCATTTTCACGATATTGATTCTTCCTCTCCATCAGCATGGTATGTTCTTCCATTTGTTTGTGTCCTCTTTTATTTCACTGAGCAGTGGTTTGTAGTTCTCCTTGAAGACGTCCTTTACATCCCTTGTAAGTTGGATTCCTAGGTATTTTATTCTCTTTGAAGCAATTGTGAATGGAAGTTCATTCATGATTTGGCTCTCTGTTTGTCTGTTACTGGTGTATAAGAATGCTTGTGATTTTTGCACATTAATTTCGTATCCTGCGACTTTGCTGAAGTTGCTTATCAGCTTAAGGAGATTTTCGGCTGAGACAATGGGATTTTCTAAATATACAATCATGTCATCTGCAAACAGGGACAATTTGACTTCTTCTTTTCCTAACTGAATACCCTTGATTTCTTTCTCTTGCTTCATTGCCCTAGCCAGAACTTCCAACACTATGTTGAATAGGAGTGGTGAGAGAGGGCATCCCTGTCTTATGCCAGTTTTCAAAGGGAATTTTTCCAGTTTTTGCCCATTCAGTATGATATTGGCTGTGGGTTTGTCAAACATAGCTCTTATTATTTTGAGGTACGTTCCATCAATACCGAATTTATTGAGCGTTTTTAGCATGAAGGGCTGTTGAATTTTGTCAAAAGCCTTCTCTGCATCTATTGAGATAATCATGTGGTTCTTGTCTTTGGTTCTGTTTATATGCTGGATTACGTTTATTGATTTGCGAATGTTGAACCAGCCTTGCATCCCAGGGATGAAGCCCACTTGATCCTGGTGGATAAGCTTTTTGATGTGCTGCTGAATCCGGTTTGCCAGTATTTTATTGAGGATTTTTGCATCGATCTTCATCAAGGATATTGGTCTAAAATTGTCTTTTTTTGTTGTGTCTCTGCCAGGCTTTGGTATCAGGATGATGTTGGCCTCATAAAATGAGTTAGAGAGGATTCCCTCTTTTTCCATTGATTGGAATAGTTTCAGAAGGAATGGTACCAGCTCCTCCTTGTACCTCTGGTAAAATTCAGCTGTGAATCTATCTGGTCCTGGACTTTTTCTGGTTGGTAGGCTATCAATTTTTGCCTCAATTTCAGAGCCTGCTATTGGTCTATTCAGGGATTCAACTTCTTCCTGGTTTAGTCTTGGAAGAGTGTAAGTGTCCAGGAAATTATCCATTTCTTCTAGATTTTCTAGTTTATTTGCATAGATGTGTTAATAGTATTCTCTGATGGTAGTTTGTATTTCTGTGGGGTTGGTGGTGATATCCCCTTTATCATTTTTTATTGTGTCTATTTGATTCTTCTCTCTTTTCTTCTTTATTAGTCTTGCTAACGATCTGTCAATTTTGTTGATCTTTTCAAAAAACCAACTCCTGGATTCATTGATTTTTTTTGCAGGGTTTTTTGTGTCTCTATCTCCTTCAGATCTGCTCTGATGTTCGTTATTTCTTGCCTTCTGCTAGCTTTCGAATGCGTTTGCTCTTGTTTCTCTAGTTCTTTTAATTGTGAGGTTAGAGTGTCAATTTTAGATCTTTCCTGCTTTCTCTTGTGGGCATTTAGTGCTATAAATTTCCCTCTACACACTGCTTTAAATGTGTCCCAGAGATTGTAGTATGTTGTATCTTTGTTCTCACTGGTTTCAATGAACATGTTTATTTCTGCCTTCATTTCGTTATGTACCCAGTAGTCATTCAGGAGCAGGTTGTTCAGTTTCCATGTAGTTGAGCGGTTTTGATTGAGTTTCTTAGTACTGAGCTCTAGTTTGATTGCACTATGGTCTGAGAGAAAGTTTGTTATAATTTCTGTTCTTGTACATTTGCTGAGGAGTGCTTTACTTCCAATTATGTGGTCAATTTTGGAATAAGTGTGATGTGGTGCTGAGAAGAATGTATATTCTGTTGATTTGGGTGGAGAGTTCTATAGATGTCTATTAGGTCTGCTTGCTGCAGAGATGAGTTCAATTCCTGGATATCCTTGTTAACTTTCTGTCTCATTGATCTGTCTAAAGTTGACAGTGGAGTGTTGAAGTCTCCCATTATTATTGTATGGGAGTCTAAGTCTCTTTGTAAGTCTCTAAGGATTTACTTTATGAATCTGAGTGGTTCGGTATTGGGTGCATATATATTTAGGATAGTTAGCTCTTCCTGTTGAATTGATCCCTTTACCATTATGTAATGGTCTTGTTTGTCTCTTTTGATCTTTGATAGTTTAAAGTTTGTTTTATCAGAGACTAGTGTTACAACCCCTGCTTTTTTTTGTTCTCCATTTGCTTGGTAAATCTTCCTCCATCTCTTTATTTTGAGCCAATGTATGTCTCTGCGTGTGAAATGGGTCTCCTGAATACAGCAGACTGATGGATCTTGACTCTTTATCCAGTTTGCCAGTCTGTGTCTTTTAATTGGAGCATTTAGTCCATTTACATTTAAGGTAAGATTGTTATGTGTGAACTTGATCCTGCCATTATGTTATTAACTGGTTATTTTGCTCGTTAGTTGATGCAGTTTCTTCCTAGCCTCCATGGTCTTTACATTTTGGCATATTTTTGCAATGGCTGGTACCGGTTGTTCCTTTCCATGTTTAGTGCTTCCTTCAGGGTCTCTTGTAAGGCAGGTCTAGTGATGACAAAATCTCTAAGCATTTGCTTATCTGTAAAGGATTTTATTTCTCCTTCACTTATGAAACTTAGTTTGGCTGGATATGAAATCCTGGGTTTAAAATTCTTTTCTTTAAGAATGTTGAATATTGGTCCCCACTCTCTTCTGGCTTTTAGAGTTTCTGCCGAGAGATCTGCTGTTAGTCTGATGGGCTTCCCTTTGTGGGTAACCCGACCTTTCTCTCTGGCTGCCCTTAAGATTTTTTCCTTCATTTCATCTTTGGTGAATCTGGCAATTATGTGTCTTGGAGTTGCTCTTCTCGAGGAGTATCTTTGTGGCGTTCTCTGTATTGCCTGGATATGAATGTTGGCCTGCCCTGCTAGGTTGGGGAAGTTCTCCTGGATGATATCCTGAAGAGTGTTTTCCAACTTGGTTCCATTTTCTCCCTCACTTTCAGGCACCCCAATCAGACGTAGATTTGGTCTTTTTACATAATCCCATACTTCTTCCAGGATTTGTTCATTTCTTTTTCTTCTTTTTTCTTTTGGTTTCTCTTCTCGCTTCATTTCATTCATTTGATCCTCAATCGCTGATACTCTTTCTTCCAGTTGATCGAGTTGGTTACTGAAGCTTGTGCATTTGTCACGTATTTCTCGTGTCATGGTTTTCATCTCTTTCATTTCGTTTATGACCTTCTCTGCATTAATTACTCTAGCCATCAATTCTTCCACTTTTTTTTTTCAAGATTTTTAGTTTCTTTGCACTGGGTAAGTAATTCCTACTTTAGCTCTGAGAAGTTTGATGGACTGAAGCCTTCTTCTCTCATCTCGTCAAAGTCATTCTCCTTCAAGCTTTGTTCCGTTGCTGGCGATGAGCTGCGCTCCTTTGCCAGGGGAGATGCGCTCTTATTTTTTGAATTTCCAGCTTTTCTGCCCTGCTTTTTCCCCATCTTTGTGGTTTTATCTGCCTCTGGTCTTTGATGATGATGGTGACGTACTGATGGGGTTTTGGTGTAGGTGTCCTTCCTGTTTGATGGTTTTCCTTCTAACAGTCAGGATCCTCAGCTGTAAGTCCGTTGGAGATTGCTTGAGGTCCACTCCAGACCCTGTTTGCCTGGGTGTCAGCAGCAGAGGCTGCAGAAGATAGAATATTGCTGAACAGAGAGTGTACCTCTCTGATTCTTGCTTTGGAGGCTTCCTCTCAGGGGTGTACTCCACCCTGTGAGGTGTGGGGTGTCAGACTGCCCCTCGTGGGGGATGTCTCCCAGTTAGGCTACTCAGGGGTCAGGGATCCACTTGAGCAGGCAGTCTGCCCCTTCTCAGATCTCAACCTCCGAGTTGGGAGATCCACTGCACTCTTCAAAGCTGTCAGACAGAGTCGTTTGCGTCTGCAGAGGTTTTTGCTGCTCTTGTTGTTTACTGTGCCCTGTTCCCAGAGGTGGAGTCTACAGAGACAGGCAGATTTCCTTGAGCTGCTGTGAGCTCCACCCAGTTCGAACTTCCCAGCGGCTTTGTTTACCTACTTAAGCCTCAGCAATGGCGGGCACCCCTCCCGCAGCCTCGCTGCTGCCTTGCCGCGAGATCGCAGACTGCTGTGCTAGCAATGAGGGAGGCTCTGTGGGCGTGGGACCCTCCCGGCCAGGTGTGGGATATAATCTCCTGGTGTGCCTGTTTGCTTAAAGCGCAGTATTGGGGTGGGAGTTACCCGATTTTCCAGGTGTTGTGTGTCTCAGTTCCCCTGGGTAGGAAAAGGGATTCCCTTTCCCCTTGCACTTCCTGGTGAGGCGATGCCTCGCCCTGCTTCAGCTCTCGCTGGTCGGGCTGCAGCAGCTGACCAGCACCGATTGTCTGGCACTCCCTAGTGAGATGAACCCAGTACCTCAGTTGAAAATGCAGAAATCACCGGTCTTCTGTGTCGCTCGTGCTGGGTGTTGGAGACTGGAGCTGCGCCTATTAGGCCATCTTGCTCCACCCCCCCCCGATATTTCCTTTTTCATTGTAACCCTCAATGCGATCCCAAATATCAGTTTGCAGATTCCAAGAGCAGAGTGTTAGCAAACAGCTACATGAAGAGAAAGGTGGAACTCTATGGGGTAACTCAGAGATCAGAAAGACATTTCTCAGAAATATTCTTTCTCATTTTTATCTGGTGATACTTCCTTTGGCTGCATACTCCTCCAAGTAATCCGAACTATCGGTTCTCAGGTTCAACAAACACTGGACTAGCAAATAGCGCCATGAAATACAGCTGTAACTCAGGGAGTTGAATTCACACATCACAAAGCAGTTTCTCAGGATACTTCTTTCTACTTTTTATCTGAAGATATTTCCTTTGTCACCATAAGATTCATTGGGCTAAGAAATATCCCACTGCAGATTTCAAGAAAACTGTGTTAGCAAACTCACCAATGAACAGAAAAGTGTAACTCAGTGAGTTGCATTCACACGTCACAATGCAGTTTCTCAGAACACTTCCATTAATGTTTTATCTGAAGATATTTCATTTTTCACCATAGACCTCAATGCACTCCCAAATATCAGTTTGCAGATTCCACGAGAAGAGTGTTAGCAAACAGCTACATGAACAGAAAGGTGGAACTCTGAGGTGAATGCACAGGTCACATAGAGTTTCTCAGAAGGCTTCCTTTCAGTTTTGTCTGAGGATATATCCTTTTTCCCTGTAGCCCTCACTGCGCTACCAAATATCACTTTCCGTATTCCACGAGAAGAGTGTTAGCAAACAGCTACATGAACAGAAAGGTGGATCTCCGTGAGGTTAATGCACAAGCCACACATAAATTTCCCAGAGCGCTTCCTTCCAGTTTTTATCTGAAGATATTTCCTTTTTCACTGTAGTTGTCAATGGTCTCCCAAATATCACACTGCAGATTCCACGAGAAGAGTGTTAGCAAACAGCTACATGAAAAGAAAGCTAGAACTCTGGCAAATGAACTCAGAGATAAGAAAGACATTTTTTCATAAATCTTCTTTCTCATTTTTATCTGGGGATATTTCCTTTGGCTGTATACTCCTTCAAGTGATCCGAAATATTGGTTCTCAGATTCAACAAACACTGGACTAGCAAACAGCTCCATAAAATACAGCTGTAATTCAGTGAGTTGAATTCACACATCACAAGGCAGTTTCTCAGAAAGCTTCTTTCTACTTTTTATCTGAAGATATGTCCTTTGTCACCATAAGCTTTATTGGGGAAAGAAATATTCCACTGCAGTTTTGAAGAAACTGTGTTAGCAAACTGATCAATCAACAGAAACCTGTAACTCTGTGAGTTGCATTCATACGTCAGAATGCAGTTTCTCTGAACGCTTCTTTTCAGTTTTTATCTGAAGTTATTTACTTACTCACCATAAGCTTCATTGGGCGAAGAAGAATCCCACTGCAGATTTCTAGAAAACTGTGTTAGCAATCTGATCAATGAACAAAAAAGTGTAACTCTGTCAGTTACATTTACAGGTCACAATGCAGTTTCTCAGAACGTTTCTTTTCAGTTTTTATCTGAAGATATTTCCTTTTCACTGTAGCTGTCAATGCCCTCCCAAACATCACTTAGGAGATTCCATGAGAAGAATGTTAGCAAACAGCTGCATGAACAGAAAGGTGGAACTCTGTGAGATGAATGCACAGGACACTTAGAAGTTTCTCAGAACACTTTCTTTCAGTTTTTATCTGAAGATATTTCCTTTTTCTCTGTACCCTCAAAGTGCTCCCAAATATCACTTTGCAGATTGCATGAGAAGAGTATTAGCAAACAGCTGCTTGGACAGAAAGGTGGAACACTTTGAGGTGAATGCACAGGTGACATAGAAGTTTCTCAGAACGCATTCTTTCAGTTTTTATCTGAAGATATTTCCTTTCTCATGCTAGCCCTCAATGGGCGCCCAAATATAACTTTGCAGATTCCACGACAAGAATGTTAGCAAACAGCTACATGAACAGAAAAGTGGAATTCTGAGGTGAATGCACAGGTCACATAGAAGTTTCTCAGAAGGCTTCCTTTCAGTTTTGCCTGAGGATATATCCTTTTTCCCTGTAGCCCTCACTGCACTCCCAGATATCACTTTGCATATTCCACGAGAAGAGTGTTAGCAAACAGCTACATGAACAGAAAGGTAGAACTCTGTGAGGTGAACTCAGAGATCAGAAAGACATTTCTCTGAAATCTTCTTTCTCATTTTCATCTGGGGATATTTCCTTTGGCTGTATATTCCTCCAAGTGATCCGAAATATCGTTTCTCAGATTCAACAAACACTGGACTAGCAAACAGCTCCATGAAATACAGCTGTATCCCAGTGAGATGAATTCACACATCACAAAGCAGTTTCTCAGGATACTTCTTTCTACTTTTTATCTGAAGATATTTCCTTTGTCACCATAAGCTTCATTGGGCAAAGAAATATCCCACTGCAGATTTCTAGAAAACTGTTTTAGCATCTGATCAATGAACAAAAAAGTGTAACTCTGTGAGTTGCATTCACAGGTCACAATGCAGTTTCTCAGAACGCTTCTTTTCCGTTTTTAGCTGAAGATGTTTGCTTTCCATTGCAGCTGTCAATGCGCTCTCAAACATCACTTAGCATATTCCACGAGAAGAATGTTAGCAAACAGCTATATGAACAGAAAGGTTGAACTCGGTGAGATGAATGCACAGGACACATAGAAGTATCTCAGAACGCTGCTTTTCAGTTTTTATCTGAAGATATTTCCTTTTTCACTGTTGCCCTCAATGTGCTCCCAAATCTCCCTTTGCAGATTCCACGAGAACAGTGTTAGGAAACAGTTACATGAACAGAAAGGTGGAACTCCTTGAGGTGAATGCACAGGTCACATAGAAGGTTTTCAGAACGCCTCCTTTCACTTTTTATCTGAAGATGTTTCCTTTTTCACTGTAGCATTCAATGCGCTCCCAAATATCACTTTCCAAATTCCATGTGAAGAGTGTTAGCAAACAGCTACATGAACAAAAATCTGGAACTCTGTGACATGAACTCAGAGATCAGAATGACATTTCTCAGAAATCTTCTTTCTCGTTTTTGTCTGGAGATATTTCCTTTGGTTGTATACTCCTCCAAGGAATCAGAAATATCGGTTATCAGATTCAACAAAAACTGGAATAGCAAACAGCTCCATGAAATACAGCTGTAACTCAGTGAGTTGAATTGACACATCACAAAGCAGTTTCTCAGAAAGCTTCTTTCTACTTTTTATCTGAAGATATTTCCTTTCTCACCATAAGCTTCATTAGCCAAAAATATCCCACTGCAGTTTTGAAAAAAACTGTGTTAGCAAACTGAACAATGAACAGAAAAATGTGACTCTGTGAATTGCATTAACACGTCACAATGCAGTTTCTCAGAACGCTTCTTTTCAGTTTTTATCTGAAGATTTTTCCTTTTTCACAGTAACCGTCAATCCGCTCCCAAATATCACTTAGCATATTCCACGAGAAGAGTGTTAGCAAACAGGTACATGAACAGAAACCTGGAACTCTGTGAGATGAATGCATAGGTTACAAGGAAGTTTCTCAGAAGGCTTCCTTTCAGTATTTATCTGAAGATATTTCCTTTTTCACTGTGGCCATCAATGTGCCTCCAAATATCACTTTGCAGATTCCACGAGAAGAGTGTTAGCAAACTGCTACATGAACAGAAAGGTAGAACTCTGTGAGATGAGCTCAGAGATCAGAAAGACATTTCTCAGAAATCTTCTTCCTCGTTTTTATCTGGGGATATTTCCTTTGGCTGTATACTCCCCCAATTGATCCGAAATATCGGTTCTCACAGTCAACAAAAACTGGACTAGCAAACAGCTCCATGAAATACAGCTGTAACTCAGTGAGTTGAATTCACACATCACAAAGCAGTTTCTCAGGAAGCTTCTTTCTACTTTTTATCTGAAGATATTCCTTTGTCCCCAGAAGATTCATTGGGCAAAGAAATATCCCACTGCAGATTTCCAGAAAACTCTGTTAGCAAACTGATCAATGAACAGAAAAGTGTAAATCTGGGACTGGCATTCAAACATCTCAATAAAGTTTCTCAGAGCGCTTCTTCTCAGTTTTTATCTGAATACATTTCCTTTTTCACTGTGGCCATCAATGTGCCTCCAAATATCACTTTGCAGATTCCACAAGAAAAGTATTAGCCAATTGCTACATGAAAACAAAGGTGGAACTCTGTGAGATGAACTCAGAAATCAGAAAGACATTTCTCAGAAATCTTCTTTCTCGTTTTTATCTGGGGATACATCCTTTGGCTGTATACTCCCCCAATTGATCCCAAATATCGGTTCTCAGATTCAACAAAAACTGGACTAGCAAACAGATCCGTGAAATACAGCTGTAACTCAGTGAGTTGAATTCACACATCACAAAGCAGTTTCTTAGAAAGCTTCTTTCTACTTTTTATGTGAAGATATTTCCTTTCTCAACATACGCTTCATTGGGCAAAGAAAAATCCCACTGCAGATTTCAAGAAAACGGTGTTAGCAAACTGATCACTGAACAGAAAAGTGTAACTCTGTGAGTTGCATTCACACGTGACTATATAGTTTCACCGAACGCTTCTTTTCAGTTTTTATATGAAGATATTTCCTTTTTCACTGTAGCCATCAATGCGCCTCCAAATATCACTTTGCAGATTCCACGAGAAGAGGGTAATCAAACTGCTACATGAAAAGAAAGGTGGAACTCTGTGAGATGAATGAACATGTCACATAGAAGTTTCTCAGAACGCTTCCTTTCCGTTTTTAACTGAAGATATTTCCTTTTTCACTGTGGCCCTCAATGCGCTACCAAATATCACTTTGCAGATTCCATGAGAAGAGTGTTAGCAAACAGCTACATGAATAGAAAGGAGGAACTCTGTGCGGTGAATGCACAGGTCACATAGAAGCATCTCAGAACGCTTCCTTTCCGTTTTTATATGAAGATATTTCCCTTTTCACTTTAGCCCTCAATGCGCTCCCAAATATCACTTTGCAGATTCCAGGAGAAGAGTGTTAGCAAACAGCTACATGATCAGAAAGGTAGAACTCTGAGATGAACTCCTACATCGGAAATACATTTCTCAGAAATCTTTTTCTCGTTTTTATCTGGGGATATTTCCTTTGGCTCTATACTCCTCTTAGTGATCCGTAATGTCGGTTCTCAGATTCTACAAAAATTGGACTAGCAAACAGCTCAATGACATACAGCTGTAATTCAGTGAGTTGAATTCATACATCACAAAGCAGTTTCTTAGACAGCTTCTTTCTACTTTTTATCTGAAGGTATTTCCTTTGTCAACATAAGCTTCATTGGGCAAAGAAATATCCCACTGCAGATTTCAACAAAATGGTGTTAGCAAACTGATAAATGAACACAACAGTGTACCTCTGTGAGTTGCATTCACACGTGACAATACAGTGTCACAGAACGCTTCTTTCCAGTTTTTATCTGAAGATATTTCCTTTTTCACTGTGGCCATCAATGCGCCTCCAAATATCACTTTGCAGATTCCACAAGAAGAGTGTTAGCAAACTGCTACATGAACAGAAAGGTGGAACTCTGTGAGATGAACTCAGAGATCAGAAAGACATTTCTCAGAAGTCTTCTTTCTCGTTTTTATCTGGGGATATTTCCTTTGGCTGTATACTCCCCCAATTGATCCGTAAGATCGGTTCTCAGATTCAACAAAAACTGGACTAGCAAACAGCTCCATGAAACACAGCTGTAACTCAGTGAGTTGAAATCACACATCACAAAGCAGTTTCTCAGGAAGCATCTTTCTACTTTTTATCTGAAGGTATTTCCTTTGTCAACACAAACTTCATTGGCAAAGAAATATCCCACTGCAGATTTCAAGAAAACTCTGTTAGCAAATTGATCAGTGAATAGAAACGTGTAACTCTGGGAGTGGCATTCAAACGTCTCAATAAAGTTTCTCAGAACGCTTCTTCTCAATTTTTATCTGAAGATATTTCCTTTTTCACTGTAGCCATCAATGCGCCTCCAAATATCACTTTGCAAATTCCACAAGAAGAGTGTTAGCAAACTACTACATGAAAACAAAGGCGGAACTCTGTGAGATGAACTCTGAGATCAGAAAGACATTTCTCAGAAATCTTCTTTCTCGTTTTTATCTGGGGATATTTCCTTTGCTGTATACTCCTCCAAGTGATCCGAAATATCGGTTCTCAGATTCAGCAAAAACTGGACTAGCAAACAGCTCCATGAAATACAGCTGTAACTCAGAGAGTTGAATTCACATATCACAAAGCAGTTTCTTAGAAAGATTCTTAATACTTTTTATTTGAAGGTATTTCCTTTGTCACCATAAGCTTCATTGGGCAAAGAAATATCCCACTGCAGATTTCAAGAAAACGGTGTTAGCAAACTGATCAATGAAAAGAAAAGTGAAACTCTGTGAGTTGCATTCACTCGTGACTATATAGTTTCACCGAACGCTTCTTTTCAGTTTTTATCTGAAGATATTTCCTTTTTCACTGTAGAGCGCCTCCAAATATCACTTTGCAGATTCCACGAGAAGAGTGTTATCAAACTGCTACATGAAAAGAAAGGTGGAACTCGGTGAGATGAATGAACAGGTCACATAGAAGTTTTTCAGAACGCTTCCTTTCAGTTTTTATCTGAAGATATTTCCTTTTTCACTGTGGCCCTCAATGCGCTCACAAATATCACTTTGCAGATTCCACGAGAGGAGTGTTGGCAAACAGCTACATGAACAAAAAGGGGGAACTCTGTGAAGTGAATGACAGGTCACATGGAAGTTTCTCAAAACGCTTCCTTTCCGTTTTTATCTGAAGATATTTCCTTTTTCACGGTAGCCCTCAATGCGCTCCCAAATATCACTTTGCAGATTCCATGAGAAGAGTGTAGCAAACAGCTACATGAACAGAAAGGGGGAACTCTGTGAGGTGAATGCACAGGTCACATAGAAGTTTCTCAGAACTCTTCCCTTCAGTTTTTCTCTGAAGATATTTCCAGTTTCACTGTAGCCCTCAATGTGCTCCCAAATATCACTTTGCCGATTCCACGAGAAGAGTGTCAGCAAACAGCTACATGAACAGAAAGGTGGAACTCTGTGAGATGAACTCAGAGATCAGAAATACATTTCTCAGAAATCCTCTTGCTCGTTTTTATCTGGGGATAATTCCTTTGGCTCTATACTCCTCCAAGTGATCCAAAATATGGGTTCTCAGATACAACAAAAACTAGACTAGCAAACAGCTCCATGAAATACAGCTGTAACTCAGTGAGTTGAATTCACACATCACAAAGCAGTTTCACAGGTAGCTTCTTTCTACTTTTTCTCTGAAGGTATTTTCTTTGTCAACATAAGCTTCATTGGGCAAAGAAATATCCCACTGCGGATTTCAAGAAAACTCTGTTAACAAACTGATAAATGAACAGAAACGTGTAACTCTGGGAGTAGCATTCAAACGTCTCAATACAGTTTCTCAGAACCCTTCTTCTCAGCATTTATCTCAAGATATTTCCTTTTTCACTGTGGCCATCAATGCGCCTCCAAATATCACTTTGCAGATTCCACAAGAAGAGTGTTAGCAAACTGCTACATGAAAAGAAAGGTGGAACTCTGTGAGATGAACTCAGAGATCAGAAATATATTTCTCAGAAATCTTCTTTCTCGTTTTTATCTGGGGATATTTCCCTTGGCTGTATACTCCTCCAAGTGATCCGAAATATCAGTTCTCAGATTCAACAAAAACTGGACTAGCAAACAACTCCATGAAATACAGCTGTAACACAGTGAGTTGAATTCACACATCACAAAGCTGTTTCTCAGGAAGCTTCTTTCTACTTTTTATCTAAAGATATTTCCTTTGTCGCCATAAGCTTCATTGGGCAAACAAACATCCCATTGTAGATGTGAAGAAAACCATGCTAGCAAACTGACCAAGGAATAGAAAAGTGTAACTCTGTGAGATGCATTCACAGGTCACAATGCAGTTTCTCAGAACGCTTCTTTTCAGTTTTTATCTCAAGATATTTTCTTTTTCACTGTAGCCGTCAATGCGCTCCCAAATATCACTTAGCGGATTACACGAAAAGAGTTTTTACAAACAGCTACATGAACAGAAAGGTCGAACTCTGTGCGGTGAATGCACAGGTCACATAGAAGCATCTCAGAACGCTTCCTTTCCGTTTTTATATGAAGATATTTCCCTTTTCACTTTAGCCCTCAATGCGCTCCCAAATATCACTTTGCAGATTCCAGGAGAAGAGTGTTAGCAAACAGCTACATGATCAGAAAGGTAGAACTCTGTGAGACGAACTCCTAGATCGGAAATACATTTCTCAGAAATCTTTTTCTCGTTTTTTTCTGGGGATATTTCCTTTGGCTCTATACTCCTCCAAGTGATACGAAATATCGTTTCTCAGATTCAACAAAAACTAGAGTAGCAAACATCTCCATGAAATACAGCTGTAACTAGTGAGTTGAATTCACACATCACAAAACAGTTTCTCAGAAAGCTTCCTTATTCTTTTTACCTGAAGATATTTCCTTTGTCACAATAAGCTTCAATGGGCAAAGAAGTATCCCACTGCAGATTTGAAGAAAATTGTGATAGCAAACTCATCAATGAAAAGAAAAGTGTAACTCTGTGAGTGCATTCACACGTGACTATACAGTTTCACAGAACGTTTCTTTTCAGTTTTTATCTGAAGATATTTCCTTTTTCACTGAAACCATCAATAAGCCTCCAAATATCACTTTGCAGATTCCACGAGAAGAGTGTTAGCAAACTGCTACATGAAAAGAAAGGTGGAACTCTGTGAGATGAATGAACAGGTCACATAGAAGTTTCTCAGAACACTTCCTTTCAGTTTTTATCTGAAGATTTTTTTTTCACTGTAGCCATCAATGCGCCTCCAAATATCATTTTACAAATTCCACAAGAAGAGTGTTAGAAAACTGCTACATAAACAGAAAGGTGGAACTCTGTGAGATGAACGCAGAGATCAGAAAGACATTTCTCAGGAATCTTCTTTCTCGTTTTTATCTGGGGATATTTCCTTTGGCTGTGTACTTCCCCAATTGATCCGAAATATAGGTTCTCAGATTCAACAAAAACTAGACTAGCAAGGGCTCAATGAAATACAGCAGTAACACAGTGGGTTGAATTCACACATCACAAAGCAGTTTCTCAGGAAGCTTCTTTCTACTTTTTATCTGAAGATATTTCCTTTGTCACCATAAGATTCATTGGGCAAAGAAATATCCCACTGCAGATTTAATGAAAACGCTGTTAGCAAACTGATCAATGAACAGAAAAGTGTACCTCTGTGAGTTGCATTCACACGTCACAATACAGTTTCTCAGAACGCTTCTTTTCAGTTTTTCTCTGAAGATATTTCCTTTTTCATTGTAGCCATAAATGCACCCCCAAATTTAACTTTACGGATTCCACGGGAAGACTGCTAGCAAACTGTTACATGAAAGGAAAGGTGGAACTCTGTGAGATGAATGAACATGTCACATAGAAGTTTCTCAGAACGCTTCTTTTCAGTTTTTATCTGAAGAAATTTCCTTTTACACTATAGACCTCAATACGCTCACAAATATCACTTTGCAGACTCCACGAGAAGAGTGTTAGCAAGCAGCTACATGAACAGAAAGGTGGAACTCTGTGAGGTGAAAGCACAGGTCACCTAGAAGTATCTCAGAACGCTTCCTTTCAGTTTTTATCTGAAGATATTTCCTTTAACACTGTAGCCCTGAATGCGTTCCCAAATATCACTTTGCAGATTACACGAGAAGAGTGTTAGCAAACAGCTACATGAACAGAAAGGCAGAACTCTGTGAGATGAACTCATAGATCAGAAATACATTGCTCAGAAATCTTCTTTCTCGTTTTTATCTGGGGTATTTCCTTTGGCTGTATACTCCTCCAAGTGATCTGAAATATCGGTTCTCAGATACAACAAAAACTGGACTAGCAAACAGCTCCATGAAATACAGCTGTAACTCAGTGAGTTGAATTCACATATCACAAAGCAGTTTCTTACAAAGCTTCTTTCGACTTTTATCTGAAGGTATTTCCTTTGTCAACATAAGCTTCATTAGGCAAAGAAATATCCCACTGCAGATTTCAAGAAAACGATGTTAGCAAACTGATCAACGAACAGAGAAGTGAAACTCTGTGAGTTGCATTCACACGTGACTATACAGTTTCACAGAACGCTTCTTTTCAATTTTTATCTGAAGATATTTCCTTTTTCACTGTAGCCATCAATGTGCCTCCAAATATCACTTTGCAGATTCACGAGAAGCGTGTTAGCAAACTGCTACATGAAAAGAAAGGTGGAACTCTGTGAGATGAATGAACATGTCACATAGAAGTTTCTCAGAACGCTTCCTTTCAGTTTTTATCTGAAGATATTTCCTTTTTCACTGTGGCCCTCAATCCGCTCACAAATATCACTTTGCAGATTCCACAAGAAGAGTGTTAGCAAACAGCTACATGAACAGAAAGGTAGAAGTCTGTGAGATAAACTCATAGATCGGAAATACATTTCTCAGAAATATTCTTTCTCCTTTTTATCCAGGGATATTTCCCTTGTCTGTATACTCCTCCAAGTGATCCGAAATATCGATTCTCAGATTCAACAACAACTGAACTAGCAAACAGCTCCGTGAAATACAGCTGTAACTCAGTGAGTTGAATTCACACATCACAAAGCAGTTTCTCAGGAAGCTGTTTTCAACTTTTTATCTGAAGGAATTTCCTTTGTCAACATAAGCTTCATTGGGCAAAGAAATGTCCCATTGCAGATTTCGAGAAAACGCTGTTAGCAAACTAATCAATGAACAGAAAAGTGTAACTCTGTGAGTTGCATTCACACGTCACAGTACAGTTACTTAGAATGCTTCTTTTCAGTTTTTATCTTCAGATATTTCCTTTTTCACTTTAGCCCTCAATGCGCTCCCAAATATCACTTTGCACACTCCACGAGAAGAGTGTTAGCAAACAGCTACAAGAACAGAAAGGAGGAACTCTATGAGATGAACTTGTAGATCAGAAAGACATTTCTCAGAAATCTTCTTTGTCGTTTTTATCTGGGGATATTTCCTTTGGCTCTATACTCCTCCAAGTGATCCGAAATATCGGTTCTCAGATTCAAGAAAAACTAGACTAGCAAACAGCTCCATGAAATACAGCTGTAACTCAGTGAGTTGAAATCACACATCACAAAGCAGTTTCTCAGGAAGCTTCCTTCTACTTTTTATCTGAAGGTATTTCCTTTGTCACCGTAAGATTCATTGGGCAAAGAAATATCCCACTGCAGATTTCAAGAAAACGTGTTAGCAAACTGATCAATGAACAGAAAAGTGTAACTCTGTGAGTTGCATTCACACGTGACTATACAGTTTCTCAGAAAGCTTCTTCTCAGTTTTTATCTGAAGATGTTTCCTTTTTCACTGTGGCCATCAATGCGCCTCCAAATATCACTTTGTAGATTCCACGAGAAGAGTGTTAGCAAACTGCTACATGAAAAGAAAGGTGGAACTCTGTGAGATGAACTCTGAGATCAGAAAGACATTTCTCAGAAATCTTCCTTCTCCTTTTGTTCTGGGATATTTCCTTTGGCTGTATACTCCCTCAATTGATCCAAAATATCGGTTCTCACATTCACCAAAAACTGGACTAGCAAATAGCTCCATGAAATACAGCTGTAACTCAGTGAGTTGAATTCACACATCACAAAGCAGTTTCTCAGGAAGCTTCTTTCTACTTTTTATGTGAAGATATTTCCTTTGTCACCATACGATTCATTGGGCAAAGAAATATCTCACTGCATATTTCCAGAAAACTGTGTTAACACACTGATCAATGAACAGAAAAGTGTACCTCTGTGAGTTGTATTCACACGTCACAATACAGTTTTTCAGAAAGCTTCTTTTCAGTTTTTCTCTGAAGATATTTCCTTTTTCATTGTAGCCATAAATGCACCCCCAAATATCACTTTGCAGATTCCACGGAAGGACTGTTAGCAAACTGTTACATGAAAGGAAAGGTGGAACTCTGTGAGATGAATGAACAGGTCACATAGAAGTTTCTCAAAACGCTTCTTTTCAATTTTTCTCTGAAGATAATTCCTTTTTCAACGTAGCCATAAATGCACTCCCAAATATCACTTTGCAGATTCCACGGGAATAGTGTTAGCACACTGCTACATGAAAAGAAAGGTGGAACTCTGGGAGATGAATGAACAAGTCATATAGAAGTTTCTCAGAACACTTCCTTTCGGTTTTTATCTGAAGATATTCCTTGTTCACTGTAGCCCTCAATGCACTCACAAATATCACTTTGCAGATTTCACGAGAAGAGTGTTAGCAAACAGCTACATTAACAGAAAGGAGGAACAGTGTGAGGTGAATGCACAGGTCACATAGAAGTTTCTCAGAACTCTTCCTTTAAGTTTTTATCTGAAGATATTTCCTTTTTCTCTTTAGCCCTCAATTTGCTCCGAAATATCACTTTGCAGATTCCACGAGAAGAGTGTCAGCAAACAGCTACATGAACAGAAAGGAGGAACTGTATGAGATGGACTTACAGATCAGATAGAAATTTCTCACAAATCTTCTTTCTCGTTTTTATCTGGGGATATTTCCTTTGGCTCTATACTCCTCCAAGTGATCCGAAATATCGGTTCTCAGATTCAACAAACACTGGACTAGCAATCAGCTCCATGAAATACAGCTGTAACTCAGTGAGTTGAATTCACACATCACAAAGCAGTTTCTCAGGAAGCTTCTCTCTACTTTTTATCTGAAGATATTTCCTTTGTCACCATAAGATTCATTGGGCAAAGAAATATCCCACTGCAGATTTCAAGAAAATGGTGTTAGCAACTGATCTATGAACAGAAAAGTGTAAGTCTGTGAGTTGAATTCACACGTCACAAAACAGTTTCTTAGATCACTTCTTCTCAGTTTTTCTCTGAAGATAATTCCTTTTTCATTTTAGCCATAAATGCACCCACAAATATCACTTTGCAGATTCCACGGGAAGACTGTTAGCAAACTGTTACATGAAAGGAAAGGTGGAACTCTGTGAGATAAATGAACAGGTCACATAGAAGTTTCTCAAAACGCTTCCTTTCAGTTTTTATCTGAAGACATTTCCTTTTTCACTGTAGCCCTCAATGCGCTCCAAATATCACTTTGCAGACTCCACGAGAAGAGTGTTAGCAAACAGCTACATGAATAGAAAGGTGGAACTCTGTGATGTGAAAGCACAGGTCACCTAGAAGTTTCTCAGAACGCTTCCTTTCTGTTTTTATCTGAAAATATTTCCTTTTTCCCTGTAGCCCTCAATGCGCTCAAAATATCACTTTGCAGACTTCACGAGAAGAGTGTTAGCAAACAGCTACATGAGCAGAAAGGAGGAACGCTGTGAGGTAAGTGCACAGGTCACACAGAAGTTTCTCAGAACTCTTCCTATTAGTTTTTATCTGAAGATATTTCCTTTTTCACTGTAGCCATCAATGTGCTCCTAAATATCACTTTGCAGATTCCATGAGAAGAGTGTCAGCAAACATCTACATGAACAGAAAAGTGGAACTCTGTGAGATGAACTCACAGATCAGAAAAACATCTCTCAGAAATCTTCTTTCTCGTTTTTATCTGGGGATATTTCCTTTGGCTGTATACTCCCCCAATTGATCCGAAATATCGGTTCTCAGATTCACCAAAAACTGGACTAGCAAATAGCTCCATGAAATACAGCTGTAACTCAGTGAGTTGAATTCACACATCACAAAGCAGTTTCTCAGGAAGCTTCTTTCTACTTTTTATGTGAAGATATTTCCTTTGTCACCATAAGATTCATTGGGCAAAGAAATATCCCACTGCAGATTTCCAGAAAACTGTGTTAGCAAACTGATCAATGAAAAGAAAAGTGTAAGTCTGTGAGTTGCATTCACACGTCACAATACAGTTTCTCAGAACGTTGTTTTTCACTTTTTCTCTGAAGATATTTCCTTTTTCATTGAAGCCATAAATGCACCCCCAAATATCACTTTGCAGATTCCATGGGAAGAGTGTTAGGAAACTGAAAGGAAAGGTGTAACTCTGTGATATGAATGAACAGGTGACATAGAAGTTTCTCAGAACGCTTCCTGTCAGTTTTTATCTGAAGATATTTCCTTTTTCACTGTATCCCTCAATGAGCTCCAAATATCACTTTGCAGACTCCACGAGAAGAGTGTTAGCAAACATTTACATGAACAGAAAGGTGGAACTTGTGAGGTGAAAGCACAAGTCACATAGAAGTTTCTCAGAACGCTTTCTTTCCGTTTTTATCTGAAGATATTTCCTTTTTCAACGTAGCCCTCAATACGCTCACAAATATCACTTTGCAGATTGCACGAGAAGAGTGTTAGCAAACAGCTACATGAACAGAAAGGAGGAACACTGTGAGGTGAATGCACAGGTCACATAGAAGTTTCTCAGAACTCTTCCTTTTAGTTTTAATCTGAAGATATTCCCTTTTTCACTGTAGCCCTCAATGTGCTCCGAAATATCACTTTGCAGATTCCACGAGAAGAGTGTCAGCAAACAGCTACATGAACAGAAAGGTGGAACTCTGTGAGATGAACTCACAGATCAGAAAGACATTTCTCAGAAATTTTCTTTCTCTTTTTTATATGGGGATATTTCCTTTGCCACTATTGTCCTCCAAGTGATCCGAAATATCGGTTCTCAGATTCAACAAAAACTGGACTAGTAAATACAGCTGTAACTCACTAAGTTGAAATCACACATCACAAAGCAGTTTCCCAGGAAGCTTCTTTCTACTTTTTCTCTGAAGGTATTTCCTTTGTCAACATAAGCTTCATTGGGCAAAGAAATATCCCACTGAAGAATTCAAGAAAACTGTTTGCAAACTGAACAATGAACAGAAACGTGTAACTCTGGGAGTGGCATTCAAACGTCTCAATAAAATTTCTCAGAACGCTTCTTCTCAGTTTTTATCTGAAGATATTTCCTTTTTCACTGTAGCCTTCAATGCGGTCACAAATATCACTTTCTAGATTCCAAGAGAAGAGTGTTAGCTAACAGCTACATGAACAGAAAGGTAGAACTCTGTGAGATGAACTCATAGATCAGAAAGACATTTCCCAGAAATCTTCTTTCTCGTTTTATCTGGAGATATTTCCTTTGGCTCTATACTCCTGCAAGTGATCCGAAATATCGGTTCTCAGATTCAACAAACAGTAGACTAGCAAACAGCTCCATAAAATACAGCTGTAACTCAGTGAGTTGAAATCGCACATCACAAAGCAGTTTCTCAGGAAGCTTCTTTCTACTTTTTATCTGAAGGTATTTCCTTTGTCTACATAAGCTTCATTGGTCAAAGAGATATCCCACTGCAGATTTCAAGAAAAAGGTGTTAGCAAACTGATCAATGAACAGAAACGTGCAACTCTGGGAGTGGCATTCAAACGTCTCAATACAGTTTCTCAGAACGCATCTTCTCAGTTTTAATCTGAAGATATTTCGTTTTTCATTGTGACCATCAATGCGCTCCCAAATATCACTTTGCAGACTCCACGAGAAGAGTGTTAACAAACAGCTACATGAACAGAAAGGTGGAACTCTGTGAGGTGAAAGCACAGGTCACATAGAAGTATCTCAGAACGCTTCCTTTCAGTTTTTATCCGAAGGTATTTCCTTTTTCACTGTAGCCCTCAATGCTCTCACAAATATCACTTTGCAGATTCCACGAGAAGAGTGTTAGCAATCAGCTACATGAACAGAAAGTTAGAACTCTCTGAGATGAACTCATAGATCGGAAATACATTTCTCAGAAATCTTCTTTCTCGCTTTTATCTGGGGATATTTCCTTTGGCTCTATACTCCTCCAAGTCATCCGAGATATCGGTTCTCAGATTCAACAGAAACTGGACTAGCAAACAGCTCTATGAAATACAGCTGTAACTCAGTGAGTTGAAATCACACATGACAAAGCATTTTCTCAGGAAGTTTCTTTCAACTTTTTATCTGAAAGTATTTCCTTTGTCAACATAAGCTTCATTTGTACAAAGAAATGTCCCACTGCAGATTTCAAGAAAAAGCTGTTAGCAAACTGATCAGTGAACAGGATAGGGTAACTCTGTGAGTTGCATTCACATGTCACAATACAGTTTCACAGAACGCTTCTTTTCAGATTTTATCTGAAGATATTTCCTTTTCACTGTAGCCTTCAATGTGCTCCCAAATATCACTTTGCAGATTCCACGAGAAGAGTGTTAGCAAACAGCTACATGAACAGAAAGGAGGAACTCTGTGAGGTGAATGCACAGGTCACACAGAAGTTTCTCAGAACTCTTCCTTTCAGTTTTTATCTAAAGATATTTCCTTTTTCACTGTAGCCCCCAGTGCGCTCCCAAATATCACTTTGAAGATTCCACGAGAAGAGTGTCAGCAAATAGCTACATGAACAGAAAGGTGGAACTCTGTGAGATGGACTCATAGATCAGAAAGACATTTCTCAGCAATCTCCTTTGTAGTTTTTATCTGGGGATACTTTCTTTGCTCTATACTCCTCCAAGTGATGTGAAGTATCGGTTCTGAGATTAAACAAAAACTGGACTAGCAAACAGCTCCATGAAATACAGCTGTAACTCAGTGAGTTGAAATCACACATCACAAAGCATTTTCTCAGGAAGCTTCTTCCTATATTTTATCTGAATGTATTTCGTTTGACAACATAAGCTTCATTGGGCAAAGAAATATCCCACTGCAGATTTCAAGAAAACGATGTTAGCAAACTGAATACGGACAGAAACGTGTAACTCTATGAGTTGCTTTCACACGTGACTATACAGTTTCACAGAACTTTTTTTTCAGTTTTTATATGAAGATATTTCCTTTTTCACTGTGGCCCTCAATCCGCTCACAAATATCACTTTGCAGAATCCACGAGAAGAGTGTTGGCAAACAGCTACATGAACTGAAAGGGGGAAATCCGTGTGATGAATGCACAGGTCACATAGAAGTTTCTCAGAATGCTTCCTTTCAGTTTTTATCTGAAGACATTTCCTTTTTCATTGTTGCCCTCAATCCGCTCACAAATATCACTTTGCAGATTCCACGAGAAGAGTGTTGGCAAACAGCTACATGAACAGAAAGGGGGAACTCTGTGAGATGAATGCACAGGTCACATAGAAGTTTCTCAGAACTCTTCCTGTCAATTTTTATCTGAAGATATTTCCTTTTTCACAGTAGCCCTCAATTTGCTCCCAAATATCACTTTGCAGATTCCACAAGAAGAGTGTCAGCAAACAGCTACACGAAAAGAAAGGTGGAAGTCTGTGAGATGAACTCGTAGATCAGAAGAACATTTCTCAGAAATCTTCCTTCTCGCTTTTATCTGGGGATATTTCCTTTGGCTCTATACTCCTCCAAGTGTTCCGAAATATCGGTTCTCAAATTCAATAAAAACTGAAGTAGCAAACGGCTCTATGAAATACAGCTGTAACTCAGTGAGTTGAAATCACACATCACAAAGCAGTTTCTCAGGAAGCTTCTTTCAACTTTTTATATGAAGGTATTTCCTTTGTCAACATAAGCTTCATTGGGCAAAGAAATGTCCCACTGCAGATTACAAGAAAACGCTGTTAGCAAACTGATCAATGAACAGAAAAGTGTAACTCTTTGAGTTGCATTCACACGTCACAATACAGTTTCTCAGAACGCTTCTTTTCAGCATTTATCTGAAGATATTTCCTTTTTCACTGCACCCTCAATGCGCTCCCAAATATCACTTTGCAGATTCCACGAGAAGAGTGTTAGCAAACAGCTACATGAACAGAAAGGTGGAACTCTGTGAGGTGAAAGCACAGGTCACATAGAAGTTTCTCAGAACGCTTCTTTCAGTTTTTATCTGAAGATATATCCTTTATCACTGTAGCCCTCAGTGCACTCCCAACTATGACTTTGCAGATTCCACGAGAAGAGTGTTAGCAAACAGCTACATGAAAAGAAAGGTGGAACTCTTTGAGATGAACTCAGAGATCAGAAAGACATTTCTCAGAAATCTTCTTACTCGTTTTTATCCGAGGATATTTCCTTTGGCAGTATACTCCTCCAAGTGATCAGAAATATCGGTTCTCAGAGTCAAAAAAACTGGACTACAAACAGCTCTCTGAAATAGAGCTGTAACGCAGTGAGTTGAATTCACACATCACAAAGCAGTTTCTCAGAAATCTTCTTTCTACTTTTTATCTGAAGATATTTCCTTTGTCACCATAAGCTTCATTGGGCAAAGAAATACCCCACTGCCGTTTTGAAGAAAAATTTGTTAGCAAACTGAAGAATGAACAGAAAAGTGTAACTCTGTGAGTTGCATTCACACGTCACAATGCAGTTTCTCAGAACGCTTCTTATCAGTTTTTATCTAAAGATATTTCCTTTTCAACTGTATCCGTCAATGCGCTCTCAAATATCACTTAGCAGATTCCACGAGAAGAGCGTTAGCAATAAGCTACATGAACAGAAAGGTGGAACTCTGTGGGATGAACTCAGAAATCAGAAAGACATTTTTCAGAAATCTTCTTTCTCGTTTTTTTCTGGGGGTATTTCCTTTGGTTGTATACTCCTACAAGGAATCTGAAATATCGGTTCTCACAATCAACAAAAACTGGACTAGCAAACAGCTACTTGAAATACAGCTGTAACTAGTGTGTTGAATTCACACGTCACAAAGAAGTTTCTCAGAAATGTTCTTTCTACTTTTTACCTGAAGATATTTCCTTTGTCACCAGAAGATTCATTGGGCAAAGGAGTATCCCACTGCAGATTTGAAGAAAACTGTGTGAGCAAACTGATCAATGAACAGAAAAGTGTAACTCTGTGAGTTGCATTCACACGTCACAATACAGATTCTCAGAACGCTTCCTTTCAGTTTTTATCTGAAGATGTTTCCTTTTTCACTGTAGCCCTCAAAGCACTCTCAAATATCACTTTGCAGATTCCACGAGAAGAATGTTAGCAAACAGCTACATGAACAGAAAGGTGGAACTCTTTGAGGTGAATGCACATGTCACATAGAAGTTTCTCAGAACGCTTCCTTTCCTTTTTTATCTGAATATATTTCCTTTTTCACTGTAGCCCTCAATGTGCTCCAAATATCACTTTGAAGATTGCACGAGAAGAGTGTTAGCAAACAGCGACACGAACTGAAAGGTGGAACTCTGTGAGATGAACTCAGAGATCAGAAACACAGTTCTCAGAAATTTCTTTCTCTTTTTAATCTGGGGATATTTCCTTTGGCTGTATACTCCTCCAAGTGATCCGAAATATCGGTTCTCAGATTCTACAAAAACTGGACCAGCAAACAGCTCCATGAAATACAGCTGTATCTCAGTAAATTGAATTCACACATCACAAAGCAGTTTCTCAGAAAGATTCTTTCTACTTTTTACCCGAAGATATTTCCTTTGTCACCGTAAGCATTATTGGACAAAGAAATATCTCACTGCAGTTTTGAAGAAAACTGTGCTAGCAAGCTCATCAATGAACAGAAAGGTGTAACTGTGAGTTGCATTCACACGTCACAATGCAGTTTCTCAGTACGTTTCTTTTCAGTTTTTCTCTGAAGATATTTCCTTTTTCACTGTAGCCATCAATGGGCTCCGAAATATCACTTTGCAGATTTCAGGAGAAGAGTGTTAACAAACAGCTACATGAACAGAAAAGTAGAACTCTGTGAGGTGAATGCACAGGTCACATAGAAGTTTCTCAGAACACTTCCTTTCAGTTTTTGTCTGAATATATTTGCTTTTTCACTGTAGCCGTCAATGCGCCCCCAAATAATACTTAGCAGATTACACGAGAAGAGTGTCAGCAAACTGCTACATGAACAGAAAGGTGGAACTGTGTGAGGTGTACGCCGTGGACACATAGAAGTTTCTCAGAACGCTTCATGAAGAGAAAGCTGGAACTCTGTGAGATAAACTCAGAGATCAGAAAGACATTTCTCAGATATTTTCTTTCTCCTTTTTATCTGGGGATATTTCCTTTGGCTGTATACTCCTCCACGCAATCCGAAATACTGGTTTTCACATTCAACAAAAACTGGACAAGCAAACAGCTCCATGAAATACAGCTGTAACTCAGTGAGTTGAATTCACACATCACAAAGCAGTATCTCAGAAAGCTTCTTTCTCCTTTTTATCTGAAGATGTTTCCTTTGTCACCATAAGCTTCATTGGGCAAAAAATATCCCACTGCAGATTTCAAGAAAACTGTGCTAGCCAACAGATCAATGAACAGAAAAGTGTAACTCTGTGAGGTGCATTCACACGTCACAATGCAGTTTCTCAGAACGCTTCTTTTCAGTTTTTATCTCAAGATATTTCCTTTTTCACTGTGCTGTCAATGCGCTCACAAACATCACTTAGCAGATTCCCCAAGAAGAAATTTAGCAAACAGCTACATGAACAGAAAGGTGGAATTCTGTGAGATGAATGCACAGACCACATAGAAGATTCTCAGAAGGCTTCTTTTAAGTTTTTATCTGAATATGTTTCCTTTTTCACTGTAACCCTCAATGCGCTCCGAAATATCACTTTTCAGATTCCAGGAGAAGAGTGTTAGCAAACAGGTACATGAACAGAAACGTGGAACTCTGTGAGATGAACTCAGAGGTCAGAAAGTCATTTCTCTGAAATCTTCTTTCTCGTTTTTATCTGATGATATTTCCTTTGGCTATATACTCCTCCAAGTGATCCGAAATATCGTTTCTCAGATGCAACAAAAACTGGACTAGCAAACAGCTCCATGAAACACAGCTGTAACTCAGTGAGTTGAATTCACACATCACAAAGCAGTTTCTCAGGGATCTTCTTTCTACTTTTTATTTAAAGATATTTCCTTTGTCACCGTCAGCTTCACGGTTCAAAGATACATTCCAATGCAGATTAAAAGAAAACTGTGTTAGCAAACGGATCAATGAACACAAAAGTGTAACTCTGTGAGTTGCATTCACACGTCACAATGCAGTTTCTCAGAACGCTTCTTTTCAGTTTTTATCTGAAGATATTTCCCTTTTCACTGTAGCCCTCATTGCGCCCCCAAACATCACTTAGCAGATTCCAGGAGAAGAATGTTAGCAAACAGCTACATGAACAGAAAGGTGGAATTCTGTGAGATGAATGCATCGGTAACATAGAAGATTATCAGAAGGCTTTCTTTCAGTTTTATCTGAATATGTTTCCTTTTTCACTGTAGCCCTCAAGGCGCTCCAAAATATCACTTTGCAGATTCCACGAGAAAAGTGTAGCAAACAGCTACATGAACAGAAATTTGGAACTCTGTGAGATGAATGCACAGGCCACATAGAAGATTCTCAGAACGCTTCCTTTCAGTTTTTATCTGAAGATGTTTCCTTTTCCACTGCAGCCCTCAATGAACTCCCAAATATCACTTTGAAGATTCCACGAGAAGAGTGTTAGCATACAGCTGCATGAACAGAAAGGTGGAACTGTGTGAGATGAACTCAGAGATGAGAAAATCATTTCTCAAAAATCTTCTTTCTCGTTTTTATCTGGGGATATTTCCTTTGGCTGTATACTCCTCCAAGTGACCCGAAATATCGGTTCTCAGATTCAACAAAAACTGGACTAGCAAACAGCTCCATGAAATACAGCTGTAACTCAGTGAGTTGAATTCACACATCACAAAGAAGTTTCTCAGGAAGCTTCTCTCTACTTTTTTCTGAAGATATTTCCTTTGTCCACCATAAGCTTCATTGGGCAAAGAAATATCCCATTGCAGTTTTCAAAAAAACTGTCTTAGCAAACTGATCAATGAAGAAAAAAGTGTAACTCTGTGGGTTGCATTCACAAGTCACAATGCAGTTTCTCAGAATGCTTCTTTTCAGTTTTTATCTGAAGATATTTCCTTTTTCAGTGTAGCCGTCAATGCGCTCCCAAACATCTCTTAACAGATTCCACAAGAAGAATGTTAGCAAACAGCTACATGAACAGAAAGGTGGAATTCTGTGATATGAATGCATAGGTCGCATAGAAGTTTATCAGAAGGCTTCCTTTCAGTATTTATCTGAAGATATTTCCTTTTCCACTGTAGCCCTCTAAATTTTCCCAAATATCAGTTTGCAGATTCCAGGAGAAGACTGTTAGCAAACAGCTGCATGAACAGAAAGGTGGAACTCTGTGAGGTGAATGCAAAGGTCAAATAGAAGTTTCTCAGAACGCTTCCTTACAATTTTTATCTGAAGATATTTCCTTTTTCACTGTATCCCTCAATGCGCTCCCAAATATCACTTTGCAGATTCCACGAGAAGAGTGTTAGCAAACAGCTACATGAACAGAAAGTTGGAACTCTGTGGGATGAATGCACAGGCCACATAGAAGATTCTCAGAACGCTTTCTTTCAGTTTTTATCTGAATATGTTTCCTTTTTCACTGTTGCCCTCAAAGTGCTCCCAAACACCACTTTGCAGATTCCACGAGAAGAGTGTTAGCAAAAAGCTACATGAACAGAAAGGTGGAATTCTGTGAGATGAACTCAGAGATCAGAAAGACATTTCTCAGAAATCTTCTTTCTCGTTTTTATCTGGGGATATTTTCCTTGGCTATATACTCCTCCAAGTGATCCGAAATATCGGTTCTGAGATTCAACAAAAACTGGAATAGCAAACAGCTCCATGAAATACAGCTGTAACTCAGTGAGTTGAATTCACACATTACAAAGCAGTATCTCAGAAAGCTTCTTTCTCCTTTTTATCTGAAGATGTTTCCTTTGTCACCATAAGCTTCAATTGGCAAAGAAATATCCCATTACAGATTTCAAGAAAACTGTGTTATCAAACTGATCAATGAACAGAAAAGTGTAACTCTGTGAGTGGAATTCACAGGTCACAATGCAGCTTCTCAGAACGCTTCTTTTCTTTTTTTATCTGAAGATATTTCTTTTTCACTGTAGCCATGAATGCGCTCCCAAACATCACTTAGCGGATTCCACGGGAAGAACATTACCAAACACCTACATAAACAGAAAGGTGGAACTCTGTGAGATGAATGCACAGGTCACATAGAAGTTTCTCAGAACGCTTCCTTTCAGTATTTTTCTGCAGATATTTCCTTTTCCACTGTAGCCCTCTAAATGTTCCCAAATATCACTTTGAGATTCCACAAGAAGAGTGTTAGTAAACAGCTACATGAACAGAAAAGTGGAACTCTGTGAGGTGAATGAACAGTCAACATAGAAGTTTATCAGAACACTTGCTTTCAGTCTTTATTCGAAGATATTTCCTTTTTCACTGTAGCCCTCAATGCGCTCCCAAATATCACTTTGCAGATTCCACGACAAGAATGTTAGCAAACAGCTACATGAACAGTAAGGTGGAACTCTGTGAGATGAATGAATAGATCAGATAGAAGTTTCTCTGAAAGCTTCCTTTCAGTTTTTATCTGAAGATATTTAATTTTTCACTGTAGCAATGAATGCGCTCCGAAATAACACTTTGCAGATTCCACGAGAAGTGTGTTAGCAAACAGCTACATGAACAGAAAGGTGGAACTCTGTGAGATGAACTCAGAGATCAGAAAGACATTTCTCAGAAATCTTCTTTCTTGTTTTTATCTGGGGTTATTTCCTTTGGCTGTATACGCCTCCAAGCAATCCAAAATACCGGTTGTCAGATTCAACAAAAACTGGACAAGCAAACAGCTCCATGAAATACAGCTGTAACACGGTGAGTTGAATTCACACATCACAAAGCAGTTTCTCAGAAAACTTCTTTATACTTTTTCCCTGAAGATATTTCCTTTGTCACCCTAAGCTTCATTGGGCAAAAAATATCCCACTGCAGATTTCAAGAAAATTGTGTTAGCAAACTCATCAATGAACAGAAAAGTGTAACTCTGTGAGGTGCATTCACACATCACAACGCAGTTTCTCAGAACGCTTCTTTACAGTTTTTATCTGAAGATATTTCCTTTTTCACTGTAGCCGTCAATGGACTCCCAAATATCCCTTAGCAGATACCACGAGAAGAGTGTTAGCAAACAGGTATAGAACAGAAAGGTGGAACTCTGTGAGATTAATGCATAGGATAAATAGAAGTTTCTCAGAACGCTTCCTTTCAGTATTTATCTGAAGGTATTTACTTTTCCTTTTTTTAAATTTTTTTAATTTTATTATTATTATTATTATTATTATACTTTAAGTTCTAGGGTACATGTGCATAACGTGCAGGTTTGTTACATATGTATACTTGTGCCATGTTGCTGTGCTGCACCCATCAACTCGTCAGCACCCACCAACTCGTCATTTACATCAGGTATAACGCCCAATGCAATCCCTCCCCACTTTCCCCTCACCATGATAGGCCCTGGTGTGTGATATTCCCCTTCCCGAGTCCAAGTGATCTCATTGTTCAGTTCCCACCTATGAGTGAGAACATGCAGTGTTTGGTTTTCTGTTCCTGTGATAGTTTTCTGAGAATGATGTTTTCCAGCTGCATCCATGTCCCTAGAAAGGACACAAACTCATCCTTTTTCATGGCTGCATAATATTCCATGGTGTATATGTGCCACATTTTCTTACTCCAGTCTGTCACTGATGGGCATTTGGGTTGATTCCAAGTCTTTGCATTGTGAATAGTGCCGCAATAAACATACGTGTGCATGTGTCTTTACAGCAGCATGATTTATAATCCTTTGGGTATATACCCAGTAATGGGATGGCTGGGTCATATGGTACATCTAGTTCTAGATCTTCGAGGAATCGCCATACTGTTTTCTATAATGGTTGAACTAGTTTACAATCCCACCAACAGTGTAAAAGTGTTCCTATTTCTCCACATCCTCTCCAGCACCTGTTGTTTCCTGACTTTTTAATGGTCGCCATCCTAACTGGTGTGAGATGGTATCTCATTGTGGTTTTGATTTGCATTTCTCTGATGGCCAGTGATGATGAGCATTTCTTCATGTGTCTGTTGGCTGTATGAATGTCTTCTTTTGAGAAATGTCTGTTCATATCCTTTGCCCACTTTTTGATGGGGTTGTTTGTTTTTTTCTTGTAAATTTGTTTGAGTTCTTTGTAGGTTCTGGAAATTAGCCCTTTGTCAGATGAGTAGATTGCAAAAATTTTCTCCCATTCTGTAGGTTGCCTGTTCACTCTGATGGTAGTTTCTTTTGCTGTGCAGAAGCTCTTTAGTTTAATGAGATCCCATTTGTCAATTTTGGGTTTTGCTGCCATTGCTTTTGGTGTTTTAGACATGAAGTCTTTGCACATGCCTATGTCCTGAATGGTACTACCTAGGTTTTCCTCTAGGGTTTTTATGGTATTAGGTCTAACATTTAAGTCTCTAATCCATCTTGAATTAATTTTCGTATAAGGAGTAAGGAAAGGATCCAGTTTCAGCTTTCTACTTATGGCTAGCCAATTTTCCCAGCACCATTTATTAAATAGGGAATCCTTTCCCCATTTCTTGTTTCTCTCAGGTTTGTCAAAGATCAGATGGCTGTAGATGTGTGGTATTATTTCTGAGGACTCTGTTCTGTTCCATTGGTCTATATCTCTGTTTTGGTACCAGTACCATGCTGTTTTGGTTACTGTAGCCTTGTAGTATAGTTTGAAGTCAGGTAGCGTGATGCCTCCAGCTTTGTTTTTTGACTTAGAATTGTCTTAGAGATGCGGGCCCTTTTTTGGTTCCATATGAACTTTAAAGCAGTTTATTCCAATTCTGTGAAGAAACTCATTGGTAGCTTGATGGGGATGGCATTGAATCTATAAATTACCTTGGGCAGTATGGCCATTTTCACGATATTGATTCTTCCTCTCCATGAACATGGTATGTTCTTCCATTTGATGGTGTCCTCTTTTATTTCATTGAGCAGTGGTTTGTAGTTCTCCTTGAAGAGGTCCTTTACATCCCTTGTAAGTTGGATTCCTAGGTATTTTATTCTCTTTGAAGCGATTGTGAATGGAAGTTCATTCCTGATTTGGCTCTCTGTTTGTCTGTTACTGGTGTATAAGAATGCTTGTGACTTTTGCACGTTAATTTTGTATCCTGAGACTTTGCTGAAGTTGCTTATCAGCTTAAGGAGATTTTGTGCTGAGACAATGGGGTTCTCTAAATATACAATCATGTCATCTGCAAAGAGGGACAATTTGACTTCTTCTTTTCCTAACTGAATACCTTGATTTCTTTCTCTTGCCTGATTGCCAGAGCCAAAACTTCCAACACTATGTTGAATAGGAGTGGTGAGAGAGGGCAACCCTGTCTTATGCCAGTTTTCAAAGGGAATTTTTCCAGTTTTTGCCCATTCAGTATGATATTGGCTGTGGGTTTGTCATAAATAGCTCTTATTATTTTGAGGTACGTTCCATCAATACCGAATTTATTGAGCATTTTTAGCATGAAGGGCTGTTGAATTTTGTCAAAAGCCTTTTCTGCATCTATTGAGATAAACATGTGATTCTTGTCTTTGGTTCTGTTTATATGCTGGATTATGTTTATTGATTTGCAAATGTTGAACCATCCTTGCATCCCAGGGATGAAGCCCACTTGATCATGGTGGATAAGCTTTTTGATGTGCTGCTGAATCCGGTTTGCCAGCATTTTATTGAGGATTTTTGCATCGATGTTCATCAGGGATATTGGTCTAAAATTGTCTTTTTTTGTTGTGTCTCTGCCAGGCTTTGGTATCAGGATGATGTTGGCCTCATAAAATGTGTTAGGGAGGATTCTCTCTTTTTCTATTGATTGGAATAGTTTCAGATGGAATGGTACCAGTTCCTCCTTGTACCTCTGGTAGAGTTCAGCTGTGAATCCATCTGGTCCTGGACTTTTTTTGGTTGGTAGGCTATTAATTATTGCCTCAATTTCAGAGCCTGCTATTAGTCTATTCAGGGATTCAACTTCTTCCTGGTTTAGTCTAGGAAGAGTGTAAGCGTCCAGGAAATTATCCATTTCTTCTAGATTTTCCAGTTTATTTGCATAGAGGTGTTTATAGTATTCTCTGATAGTAGTTTGTATTTCTGTGGGGTCGGTGGTGATATCCCCCTTATCATTTTTTATTGCGTCGATTTGATTCTTCCCTCTTTTCTTCTTTATTAGTCTTGCTAGCAGTCTGTCAATTTTGTTGATCTTTTCAAAAAACCAACTCCTGGATCTATTGATTTTTTGGAGGGTTTTTTGTGTCTCTATCTCCTTCAGTTCCGCTCTGATCTTAGTTATTTCTTGCCTTCTGCTAGCTTTCGAATGTGTTTGCTCTTGCTTCTCTAGTTCTTTTAATTGCGATGTTAGAGTGTCAATTTTAGATCTTTCCTGCTTTCTTTTTGGGGCATTTAGTGCTATAAATTTCCCTCTACACACTGCTTTAAATGTGTCCCAGAGATTCTGGTATGTTGTATCTTTGTTCTCATTGGTTTCAAAGAACATCTTTATTTCTGCCTTCATTTCGTTATGGACCCAGTAGTCATTCAGGAGCAGGTTGTTCAGTTTCCATGTAGTTGAGCGGTTTTGATTGAGTTTCTTAGTCCTGAGCTCTAGTTTGATTGCACTGTGGTCTGAGAGACAGTTTGTTATAATTTCTGTTCTTGTACATTTGCTGAGGAGTGCTTTACTTCCAATTATGTGGTCAATTTTGGAGTAAGTACGATGTGGTGCTGAGAAGAATGTATATTCTGTTGATTTGGGGAGGAGAGTTCTATAGATGTCTATTAGGTCTGCTTGCTGCAGAGATGAGTTCAATTCCTGGATGTCCTTTTAACTTTCTGTCTCGTTGATCTGTCTAATGTTGACAGTGGAGTGTTGAAGTCTCCCATTATTATTGTATGGGAGTCTAAGTCTCTTTGTAAGTCTCTAAGGATTTGCTTTATGAATCTGGGTGCTCCTGTATTGGGTGCATATATATTTAGGATAGTTATCTCTTCCTGTTGAATTGATCCCTTTACCATTATGTAATGGCCTTCTTTGTCTCTTTGATCTTTGATGGTTTAAAGTCTATTGTATCAGAGACTAGTATTGCAACCCCTGCTTTTTTTTGTTCTCCATTTGCTTGGTAAATCTTCCTCCATCCCTTTATTTTGAGCCTATGTATGTCTCTGCATATGAGATGGGTCTCCTGAATACAGCAGACTGATGGATCTTGACTCTTTATCCAGTTTGCCAGTCTGTGTCTTTTAATTGGAGCATTTAGTCCATTTACATTTAAGGTTAAGATTGTTATGTGTGAACTTGATCCTGCCATTATGATATTAACTGGTTATTTTGCTCGTTAGTTGATGCAGTTTCTTCCTAGCCTCGATGGTCTTTACATTTTGGCATGTTTTTGCAATGGCTGGTACCGGTTGTTCCTTTCCATGTTTAGTGCTTCCTTCAGGGTCTCTTGTAACACAGGCCTAGTGGTAACAAAATCTCTAAGCAGTTGCTTATCTGTAAAGGATTTTATTTCTCCTTCACTTATGAAACTTAGTTTGGCTGGATATGAAATCCTGGGTTTAAAATTCTTTTCTTTAAGAATGTTGAATATTGGTCCCCACTCTCTTCTGGCTTTTAGAGTTTCTGCCGAGAGATCTGCTGTTAGTCTGATGGGCTTCCCTTTGTGGGTAACCCGACCTTTCTCTCTGGCTGCCCTTAAGATTTTTTCCTTCATTTCAACTTTGGTGAATCTGGCAATTATGTGTCTTGGAGTTGCTCTTCTCGAGGAGTATCTTTGTGGCGTTCTCTGTATTTCCTGGATATGAATGTTGGCCTGCCCTGCTAGGTTGGGGAAGTTCTCCTGGATGATATCCTGAAGAGTGTTTTCCAACTTGGTTCCATTTTCCCCCTCACTTTCAGGCACCCCAATCAGACGTAGATTTGGTCTTTTTACATAATCCCATACTTCTTGCAGGCTTTGTTCATTTGTTTTTCTTCTTTTTTCTTTTGGTTTCTCTTCTCGCTTCATTTCATTCATTTGATCCTCAATCGCTGATACTCTTTCTTCCAGTTGATCGAGTCGGTTACTGAAGCTTGTGCATTTGTCACGTATTTCTCGTGTCATGGTTTTCATCTCTTTCATTTCGTGTATGACCTTCTCTGCATTAGTTCCTCTAGCTATCAATTCTTCCACTTTTTTTTCAAGATTTTTAGTTTCTTTGCACTGGGTAAGTAATTCCTACTTTAGCTCTGAGAAGTTTGATGGACTGAAGCCTTCTTCTCTCATCTCATCAAAGTCATTCTCCGTCAAGCTTTGTTCCGTGGCTGGCAATGAGCTGCGCACCCTGCCGTGGGATATGCGCTCTTATTTTTTGAATGGCCAGCTTTTCTGCCCCGCTTTTTCCCCATCTTTGTGGTTTTATCTGCCTCTGGTCTTTGATGATGATGGTGACGTACTGATGGGGTTTTGGTGTAGGTGTCCTTCCTGTTTGATAGTTTTCCTTCTAATAGTCAGGACCCTCAGCTGTAAGTCCGTTGGAGATTGCTTGAGGTCCACTCCAGACCCTGTTTGCCTGGGTGTCAGCAGCAGAGGCTGCAGAAGATAGAATATTGCTGAACAGAGAGTGTACCTGTCTGATTCTTGCTTTGGAGGCTTCCTCTCAGTGGTGTACTCCACCCGGTGAGGTGTGGGGTTCAGACTGCCCCTCGTGGGGGATGTCTCCCAGTTAGGCTACTCAGGGGTCAGGGACCCACTTGAGCAGGCAGTCTGTCCCTTCTCAGATCTCAACCTCCATGTTGGGAGATCCACTGCCCCCTTCAAAGCTGTCAGACAGAGTCGTTTGCATCTGCAGAGGTTTCTGCTGCTTTTGTTGTTTACTGTGCCCTGTCCCCAGAGGTGGAGTCTACAGAGACAGGCAGATTTCCTTGAGCTGCTGTGAGCTCCACCCAGTTCGAACTTCCCAGCGGCTTTGTTTACCTACTTAAGCCTCAGCAATGGTGGGCACCCCTCCCGCAGCCTCGCTGCTGCCTTGCCACGAGATCGCAGACTGCTGTGCTAGCAATGAGGGAGGCTCCGTGGGCATGGGAACCTCCCGGCCAGCTGTGGGATATAATCTCCTGGTGTGCCCATTTACTTAAAGTGCAGTATTGGGGTGGGAATTACCCGATTTTCCAGGTGTTGAGTGTCTCAGTTCCCCTGGCTAGAAAAGGGGATTCCCTTCCCCCTCACACTTCCCAGGTGAGGCGATGCCTCACCCTAATTCAGTTTTTGCTGATCCGGCTGCAGCAGCTGGCCAACACCAATTGTCCTTCACTGCCTAGTGAGATGTACCCAGTACCTCAGTTGAAAATGCAGAAATCCCTGGTCTTCTGTGTCACTCGCGCTGGGAGTTGAAGACTGGCGCTGTTCCTATTCGACCATCTTGCTCCCTTCCTTTTTCAATGTAGCTCTCAATATGCTCCCAAATATCACTTTGCAGATTGCACGAAAACAGTGTTAGCACACAGCTACATGAACAGAAAGGTAGAACTCTGTGAGATCAACTCAGAGATCAGAAAGACATTTCACAGAAATCTCCTTTCTCGTTTTTATCAGGGCATATTTCCTTTGGCTGTATACTCCTCCAGGTGATCCGAAATATCGGTTTTCAGATGCAACAACAACTGGACTAGCAAACAGTTCCATGAAGTACAGCTGTAACTCAGTGAGTTGAATTCACACATCACAAAGCAGTTTCTCAGAAAGCCTCTTTCTACTTTTTATTTGAAGATATTTCCTTTCTCACCGTCAGCTTCACTGGGCAAAGTGTTATTCCACTGCAGATTTCAAGAAAACTGTGTTAGCAAACTGATCAATGAACAGAAAAGTGTAACGCTGTGAGTTGCATTCACACGTCACAATGCAGTTTCCCAGAACGTTTCTTCTCAGTTTTTATCTGAAGATATTTCCTTTTTCACTGTAGCCCTCAAAGTGCTGCCAATTATCACTTTGCAGATTCCAGGAGAAGACTGTTAGCAAACAGCTGCATGAACAGAAAGGTGGAAATCTGTGAAGTGAATGCACAGATCACATAGAAACCTCTCAGAACGCTTCCTTTCAGTTTTTATCTGAAGATATTTCCTTTTTCACTGTACCCCTCAATTTGCTCCCAAATATCACTTTGTAGATTCCACGAGAAGAGTGTTAGCAAACAGCTACATGAACAGCAAGGTGGAACTCAGTGACATGAACTCAGAAATCAGAAAGACATTTCTCAGAAATCTTCTTTCTCGTTTTTATATGAGGATATTTCCTTTGGCTCTATACTCCTCCAAGTGATCTGAAATATCGGTTCTCAGAGTCAACAAAAGCTGGACTAGCAAACAGCTCCATGAAATACAGCTGTAACTCAGTGAGTTGAATTCACACATCACAAAGCAGTTTCTTAGAAACCTTCCTTCTACTTTTTATCTGAAGGTATTTCCTTTGTCAACATAAGCTTCATTGGGCAATGAAATGTCCCACTGCAGATTTCAAGAAAACTGTGCTAGCAAACTCATCAATGAACAGAAAAGTGTAAGTCTGTGAGTTGCATCCACACGTCACAGTGCAGTTTCTCAGAATGCTTCTTTTCAGTTTTTATATGAAGATATTTCCGTTTTCACAGTAGCTGTCAATGGGCTCCCATATATCACTTAGCAGATTCCAAGAGAAGAATGTTATCAAACAGCTATTTGAACAGAAAGGTGGAACTCTATGAGATGAATGCATATATCACATAGAAGTTTCTCAGAACGCTTCCTTTCAGTATTTTCCTGAAGATATTTCCCTTTTCACTGTAGCCCTCAATGCACTCCCAAATACCACTTTGCAGATTCCACGAGAAGAATGTTAGCAACCGGCTACATGAACAGAAAGGTAGAACTCTGTGAGATGAACTCAGAGATCAGAAAGAGATTTATCAGAAATATTCTTTCTCGTTTTTATCTGGGGATATTTCCTTTGACTGTATTCTCCTACAAATGATCCGAAATATCTGTTCTCAGATTCAAAAAACACTGGACTAGCAAACAGATCCATGAAATACAGCTGTAACGGCAAGATTGCCGAATAGGAACAGCTCCAGTCTCCAACTCCCAGCGCGAGTGACACAGAAGACCGATGATTTCTGCATTTTCAACTGAGGTACTGGGTTCATCTCACTGGGGAGTGCCGGACGATCGGTGCTGGTCAGCTGCTGCAGCCCGACCAGCGAGAGCTGAAGCAGGGCGAGGCATTGCCTCACCTGGGAAGTGCAAGGGGAAAGGGAATCCCTTTTCCTACCCAGGGGAACTGAGACACACAACACCTGGAAAATCGGGTAACTCCCACCCCAATACTGCGCTTTAAGCAATCAGGCACACCAGGAGATCATATCCCACACCTGGCCGGGAGGGTCCCACACCCACGGAGCCTCCCTCATTGCTAGCACAGCAGTCTGTGATCTACCGGCAAGGCAGCAGTGAGGCTGGGGGAGGGGCGCCCACCATTGCTGAGGCTTAAGTAGGTAAACAAAGCCGCTGGGAAGCTCGAACTAGGTGGAGCTCACAGCAGCTCAAGGAAATCTGCCTGTCTCTGTAGACTCCACCTCTGGGGACAGGGCACAGTAAACAATAACAAACATGCAGAATCCTCTGCAGACACAAACGACTCTGTCTGACAGCTTTGAAGAGAGCAGTGGATCTCCCAACACGGAGGTTGAGATCTGAGAAGGGACAGACTCCCTGCTCAAGTGGGTCCCTGACCCCTGAGTAGCCTAACTGGGAGACATCCCCCACTAGGGGCAGTCTGACACCCCACACCTCACAGGGTGGAGTACACCCCTGAGAGGAAGCTTCCAAAGCAAGAATCAGACAGGTACACTCGCTGTTCAGAAATATTCTATCTTCTGCAGCCTCTGCTGCTGATACCCAGGCAAACAGGGTCTGGAGTGGACCTCAAGCAATATCCAACAGACCTACAGCTGAGGGTCCTGACTGTTCAAACAGGAAGGATACCTACACCAAAACCCCATCAGTACATCACCATCATCAAAGACCAGAGGCAGATAAAACCACAAAGATGGGGAAAAAGCAGGGCAGAAAAGCTGGAAATTCAAAAAATAAGAGCGCATCTCCCCCGGCAAAGGAGCGCAGCTCATCGCCAGCAACGTATCAAAGCTGGACGGAGAATGACTTTGATGAGATGAGAGAAGAAGGCTTCAGTCCATCAAATTTCTCAGAGCTAAAGGACGAATTACATACCCAGCGCAAAGAAACTAAAAATCTTGAAAAAAAAAGTGGAAGAATTGATGGCTAGAGTAATTAATGCAGAGAAGGTCATAAACGAAATGAAAGAGATGAAAACCATGACACGAGAAATACGTGACAAATGCAAAAGCTTCAGTAACCGACTCGATCAACTGGAAGAAAGAGTATCAGCGATTGAGGATCAAATGAATGAAATGAAGCGAGAAGAGAAACCAAAAGAAAAAAGAAGAAAAAGAAATGAACAAAGCCTGCAAGAGGTAAGGGATTATGTAAAAAGACCAAATCTACGTCTGATTGGGGTGTCTGAAAGTGATGGGGAAAATGGAACCAAGTTGGAAAACACTCTTCAGGATATCATCCAGGAGAACTGGATGATATCCTGAAGGGCAGGCCAACAGTCAAATCCAGGAAATACAGAGAACGCCACAAAGATACTCCTCGAGAAGAGCAACTCCAAGACACATAATTGCCAGATTCACCAAAGTTGAAATGAAGGAAAAAATCTTAAGGGCAGCCAGAGAGAAAGGTCGGGTTACCCACAAAGGGAAACCCATCAGACTAACAGCAGATCTCTTGGCAGAAACTCTACAAGCCAGAAGAGAGTGGGGACCAATATTCAACATTCTTAAAGAAAAGAATTTTAAACCCAGAATTTCATATCCAGCCAAACTAAGTTTCATAAGTGAAGGAGAAATAAAATCCTTTACAGATAAGCAAATGCTTAGAGATTTTGTCATCACTAGGCCTGCCTTACAAGGGACCCTGAAGGAAGCACTAAACATGGAAAGGAACAACCGGTACCAGCCATTGCAAAAACATGCCAAAATGTAAAGACCATCGAGGCTAGGAAGAAACTGCATCAACTAACGAGCAAAATAACCAGTTAATATCATAATGGCAGGATCAAGTTCACATAACAATCTTAACCTTAAATGTAAATGGACTCAATGCTCCAATTAAAAGACACAGACTGGCAAACTGGATAAAGAGTCAAGACCCATCAGTCTGCTGTATTCAAGAGACCTATCTCACATGCAGAGACATACATAGGCTCAAAATAAAGGGATGGAGGAAGATTTACCAAGCCAATGGAGAACAAATAAAGCGGGGGTTGCAATACTAGTCTCTGATAAAACAGACTTTAAACCATCAAAGATCAAAAGAGACAAAGAAGGCCATTACATAATGGTAAAGGGATCAATTCAACAGGAAGAGCTAACTATCCTAAATATATATGCACCCAATACAGGAGCACCCAGATTCATCAAGTAAGTCCTTAGAGACTTGCTAAGAGACTTAGACTCCCATACAATAATAATGGGAGACTTCAACACTCCACTGTCAACATTAGACAGATCAACGAGACAGAAAGTTAACAAGGATATCCAGGAATTGAACTCATCTCTGCAGCAAGCAGACCTAATAGACATCTATAGAACTCTCCACCCCAAATCAACAGAATATACATTCTTCTCAGCACCACATCGTACTTACTCCAAAATTGACCACATAATTGGAAGTAAAGCACTCCTCAGCAAATGTACAAGAACAGAAATTATAACAAACTGTCTCTCAGACCACAGTGCAATCAAACTAGAGCTCAGGACTAAGAAACTCAATCAAAACCGCTCAACTACATGGAAACTGAACAACCTGCTCCTGAATGACTACTGGGTCCATAACGAAATGAAGGCAGAAATAAAGATGTTCTTTGAAACCAATGAGAACAAAGATACAACATACCAGAATCTCTGGGACACATTTAAAGCAGTGTGTAGAGGGAAATTTATAGCACTAAATGCCCACAAGAGAAAGCAGGAAAGATCTAAAATTGACACTCTAACATCGCAATTAAAAGAACTAGAGAAGCAAGAGCAAACACATTCGAAAGCTAGCAGAAGGCAAGAAATAACTAAGATCAGAGCAGAACTGAAGGAGATAGAGACACAAAAAACCCTCCAAAAAATCAATAGATCCAGGAGTTGGTTTTTTGAAAAGATCAACAAAATTGACAGACCGCTAGCAAGACTAATAAAGAAGAAAAGAGGGAAGAATCAAATCGACGCAATAAAAAATGATAAGGGGGATATCACCACCGACCCCACAGAAATACAAACTACTATCAGAGAATACTATAAACACCTCTATGCAAATAAACTGGAAAATCTAGAAGAAATGGATAATTTCCTGGACGCTTACACTCTTCCTAGACTAAACCAGGAAGAAGTTGAATCCCTGAATAAACCAATAGCAGGCTCTGAAATTGAGGCAATAATTAATAGCCTACCAACCAAAAAAAGTCCAGGACCAGATGGATTCACAGCTGAATTCTACCAGAGGTACAAGGAGAGGTGGTACCATTCCTTCTGAAACTATTCCAATCAATGGAAAAAGAGGGAATCCTCCCTAACTCATTTTATGAGGCCAACATCATCCTGATGCCAAAGCCTGGCAGAGACACAACAAAAAAAGAGAATTTTAGACCAATATCCCTGATGAACATCGATGCAAAAATCCTCAATAAAATACTGGCAAACCGGATTCAGCAGCACATCAAAAGCTTATCCACCATGATCAAGTGGGCTTCATCCCTGGGATGCAAGGCTGGTTCAACATTCGCAAATCAATAAACATAATCCATCATATAAACAGAAGCAAAGACAAGAACCACATGATTATCTCAATAGATGCAGAAAAGGCTTTTGACAAAATTCAACAGCCCTTCATGCTAAAAACGCTCAATAAATTCGGTATTGATGGAACGTACCTCAAAATAATAAGAGCTATGTTTGACAAACCCACAGCCAATATCATACTGAATGGGCAAAAACTGGAAAAATTCCCTTTGAAAACTGGCACAAGACAGGGATGCCCTCTCTCACCACTCCTATTCAACATAGTGTTGGAAGTTCTGGCTAGGGCAATTAGGCAAGAGAAAGAAATCAAGGGTATTCAGTTAGGAAAAGAAGAAATCAAATTGTCCCTCTTTGCAGATGATATGATTGTATATTTAGAGAACCCCATTGTCTCAGCCCAAAATCTCCTTAAGCTGATAAGCAACTTCAGCAAAGTCTCAGGATACAAAATTAATGTGTAAAAATCACAAGCATTCTTATACACTAGTAACAGACAAACAGAGAGCCAAATCAGGAATGAACTTCCATTCACAATTGCTTCAAAGAGAATAAAATACCCAGGAATCCAACTTACAAGGGATGTAAAGGACCTCTTCAAGGAGAACTACAAACCACTGTTCAGTGAAATAAAAGAGGACACAAACAAATGGAAGAACATACCATGCTCATGGATAGGAAGAATCACTATCGTGAAAATGGCCATACTGCCCAAGGTAATTTATAGATTCAATGCCATCCCCATCAAGCTACCAATGAGTTTCTTCACAGAATTGGAATAAACTGCTTTAAAGTTCATATGGAACCAAAAAAGGGCCCGCATCTCCAAGACAATCCTAAGTCAAAAGAACAAAGCTGGAGGCATCACGCTACCTGACTTCAAACTATACTACAAGGCTACAGTAACCAAAACAGCATGGTACTGGTACCAAAACAGAGATATAGACCAATGGAACAGAACAGAATCCTCAGAAATAATACCACACATCTACAGCCATCTGATCTTTGACAAACCTCAGGAAAACAAGAAATGGGGAAAATATTCCCTATTTAATAAATGGTGCTGGGAAAATTGGCTAGCCATAAGTAGAAAGGTGAAACTGGATCCTTTCCTTACTCATTATACGAAAATTAATTCAAGATGGATTAGAGACTTAAATGTTAGACCTAATACCATAAAAATCCTAGAGGAAAACCTAGGTAGTACCATTCAGGACATAGGCATAGGCAAAGACTTCATGTCTAAAACACCAAAAGCAACAGCAGCAAAAGCCAAAATTGACAAATGGGATCTAATTAAACTAAAGAGCTTCTGCACAGCAAAAGAAACTACCATCAGAGTGAACAGGCAACCTACAGAATGGGAGAAAATTTTTGCAATCTACTCATCTGACAAAGGGCTAATATCCAGAACCTACAAAGAACTCAAACAAATTTACAAGAAAAAAACAAACCACCCCCTAAAAAGGGGGCAAAGGATATGAACAGACATTTCTCAAAAGAAGACATTCATACAGCCGACACATGAAAAAATGCTCATCATCACTGGCCATCAGAGAAATGCAAATCAAAACCACAATGAGATACCATCTCACACCAGTTAGAATGGCAATCATTAAAAAGTCAGGAAACAACAGGTGCTGGAGACGATGTGGAGAAATAGGAACACTTTTACACTGTTGGTGGGATTGTAAACTAGTTCAACCATTATGGAAAACAGTATGGCGATTCCTCAAGGATCTAGAACTAGATTTACCATATGACCCAGCCATCCCATTACTGGGTATATACCCAAAGGATTATAAATTATGCTGCTATAAAGACACATGCACATGCATGTTTATTGCAGCACTATTCACAATAGCAAAGACTTGGAATCAACCCAAATGTCCGTCAGTGACAGATTGGATTAAGAAAATGTGGCACATATACACCATGGAATACTATGCAGCCATCAAAAAGGATGAGTTTGTGTCCTTTGTAGGGACATGGATGCAACTGGAAACCATCATTCTTAGCAAACTATCACAAGAACAGAAAACCAAACACCGCATGTTCTCACTCATAGGTGGGAACTGAACAATGAGATCACTTGGACTCAGGAAGGGGAACATCACACACCGGGGCCTATCATGAGGAGGGGGGAGGGGGGAGGGATTGCATTGGGAGTTATACCTGATGTAAGTGACGAGTTGATGGGTGCAGCACAGCAACATGGCACAAGTATACATATGTAACAAACCTGCACGTTATGCACATGTACCCTACAACTTAAAGTATAATAATAATAAATAAATTAAAAAAAAATACAGCTGTAACTCACTGAGTTGAATTCACACATCACAAAGCAGTTTCTCAGAAAGCTTCTTTCTACTTTAATCTGAAGATATTTCCTTTGTCATCATAAGCTTCATTGGGCAAAGGAATATCCCACTGCAGATTTCAAGAAAACTGTGTTAGCAAAATGATTAATGAACAGAGAAGCGAAACTCTGTAGTTGCATTCACACGTCACAGTGCAGTTTCTCAGAACGCTTCTTTTCAGTTGTTATCTGAAGATATATCCTTTTTCACTGTAGCTGTCAATGAGCTCCCATATATCACTTAGCAGATTCCACGAGAAGAGATTTAGCAAACAGTTACTTGAACAGAAAGTTGCAACTCTGTGAGATGAATGCATAGGTTACATAGAAATTTCTCAGAACACATCCTTTCAGAATTTATCTGGCGATATTTCCTTTTTCACTGTAGACCTCAATGTGCTCCCATATATCACTTTGCAAATTCCACGAGAAGAGTATTAGCAAACACCTACAGGAAGAGAAAGGTGAACTCGGTGAGGTGAATGCACAGGACACATAGAAGTTTCTCAGAACGCTTCCTTTCTGTTTTTGTCTGAAGATATTTTCTTTTTCACTGTAGCCCTCAGTGCGATCCCAAATATCACTTTGCAGATTCCACGAGAAGAGTATTAGCAAACAGCTACATGAATAGAAAGGTGGAACTCTGTGAGATGAACTCAGAGATCAGAAAGACATTTCTCAGAAATCTTTTTTCTCCTTTGTATCTGGGGATATTTCCTTTGACTGCATTCTCCTCCAAGCAATCCAAAATAACGGTTCTCAGATACAACAAAAACTGGACTAGTCAACAGCTCCTTGAAATACAGCTGTAACTCAGTGAGTTGAATTGACACACCACAAAGCAGTTTTTCAGGAAGCTTCCTTCTACTTTTTATCTGAGGATATTTCTTTGTCACCGTAAGCTTCATTGGGCAAAGAAATATTCCACTGCAGATTTCAAAACAACTGTATTAGCAAACTGATCAATGAACAGAAAAGTGGAACTCTCTGAGTTGTATTCAAAGGTCACAATGCAGTTTCTCAGAACGCTTCTTTTCAGTTTTTATCTGAATATAATTCCTTTTTACCTGTAGCCCACAATGCGCTCCCAAATATCACTTAGCAGATTCCATGAGAAGAGTGTTAGCAAACAGCTACATGAACAGAAAGGTGGAACTCTGTGAGGTGAATGCACGGGCCACATAGAAGTTTCTCAGAACGCTTCATTCAGTTTTCACCTGAAGATATTTCTTTTTTCACTGTAGCCCTCAATGTGCTCCCAAATATCACTTTGCAGATTCCACGAGAAGAGTGTAAGCAAACAGCTACATGAACAGAAAGGTGGAACTCTGTGAGATGAATGCATAGTTTATGCAGAAGTTTCTCAGAACGCTTCCTTTTAGTATATATCTGAAGATATTTCCCTTTCACTGTAGCCCTCAATGCGCTCCCAAATATGTCTTTGCAGATTCAACGACCAGAGTGTTAGTAAACAGCCACATGAACAGAAAGTTGGAATCTGTGAGGTGAATGCACAGGTCACATAGAAGTTTCTCAGAACGCTACCTCTCAGTTTTTATCTGAAGATATTTCCCTTTTCACTGTAGCCCTCAAAGGGAAACCAAATATCACTTTGCATATTCCACGAGAAGAGTGTTAGCAAACAGCTACATGAACAGAAAGACGGAACTATGTGAGATGAATGCACTGGCCACATAGAAGTTTCTCAGAACGCTTCCTTTCAGTTTTCACCTGAAGATATTTCTTTTTTCACTGTAGCCCTCAATGTGCTCCCAAATATCAATTTGCAGATTCCACGAGAAGAGTGTTAGCAAACAGCTACATGAACAGCAAGGTGGAACTCAGTGAGATGAACTCAGAAATCAGAAAGACATTTCTCAGAAATCTTCTTTCCCGTTTTTATCTCGGGATATTTCCTATGGCTGTATATTCCTCCAAGTGATCCGAAATATCGGTTCTCAGTGTCCAGAAAAACTGGACTAGCAAACAGATCCCTGAAATACAGCTGTAACTCAGTGAGTTGACTTCACACATCACAAAGCAGTTTCTCAGAAAGTTTCTTTCTACTTTTTATCTGAAGATATTTCCTTTGTCACCATAAGTTTCATTGGGCAAAGAAATATCCAACTGCAGTTTTGAAGAAACCTATCTTAGAAAACCGATCAATGAACAGAAAAGTGTAACTCTGTGAGTTGCATTCAACGTCACAATGCAGTTTCTCAGAACGCTTCTTTTCAGTTTTCATCTGAAGATATTTGGTTTTTCACTGTAGCCGTCAATGCGCTCCCCAACATCACTTAGCAGAATCCACGAGAAGAGTGTTAGCAAACAGCTACATGAACAGAAAGGTGGAACTCTTTGAGATGAATGAACAGGTCACACAGAAGTCCTCAGAACGTTTCCTTTCAGTATTTATCTGAAGTTAATTCCTTTTTCACTGTAGCCCTCAATGCGCTCCCAAATATCACTTTGCACACTCCACGAGAAGAGTGTTAGCAAACAGATACATGAACAGAAAGGTGGAACTCTGTGAGATGAACTCAGAGATCAGAAAGACATTGTTCAGAAATCTTCTTTCTGGTTTTTATCTGGGGATATTTCCTTTGGCTGTATACTCCTCCAAGTGATCCGAAATATCGGTTCTCAGAGTCAACAAAAACTGGACTAGCAAACAGCTCCATGAAATACAGCTGTAACTCACTGAATTGAATTCACACTCCACAAAGCAGTTTCTCAGAAAGATTCTTTCTACTTTTTATATGAAGATATTTCCTTTGTCCCGTAAGCTTCATTGGGCAAAGAAATATCCCACTGCAGATTTCAAGAAAACTGTGCTAGCAAACTCATCAATGACCAGAAAAGTGTAACTCTGTGAGTTGCATTCACAAGTCACAATGCAGTTTCTCAGAACCCTTCTTTTCAGATTTTATCTGAAGATATTTCCTTTTTCACTGTAGCCGTCAAAGCGTTCCGTAAGATCGCGAAGCAGATTCCACGAGAAGAGTGTTAGCAAAGAGCTACATGAACAGAAAGGTGGAACTCCGTAAGTTGAATGCAGATATCACATAGAAGTTTCTCAGAACGCTTCCTTTCAGTATTTACCTGAAGATATTTCCTTTTTTACTGTAGCCCTCAATGCGCTCCCAAATAACACTCTTCTTGCAGATTCCACGAGAAGAGTGTTAGCAAACAGCTACATGAACAGAAAGGTAGAACACTGTGAGATGAACTCAGAGATCAGAAAGACATTTCTCAGAAATCTTCTTTCTCTTTTTTATCTCGGGATATTTCCTTTGGCTGTATTCTCCTCCAATTTATCCGAAATATCTGTTCTCAGATTCAACAAACACTGGACTAGCAAACAGCTCCATGAAATACGGCTGTAAGTCAGTGAGTTGAATTCACACACCACAAAGCAGTTTCTCAGGAAACTTCTTTCTACTTTAACCTGAAAATATTTCCTTTGTCTCCATAAGCTTCATGGGGCAAAGAAATACCCAACTGCAGATTTCAAGAAAACGCTGCTAGCAAACAGATCAATGAACAGAAAAGTGTAACTCTGTGAGTTGCATTCACACGTCACAATACAGTTTCTCAGAACGCTTCTTTTCAGTTTTTATCTGTAGATATTTCCTTTTTCACTGTAGCTGTCAATGCGCCTGCAAACATGACTTTGCAGATTACACGAGAATAGTATTAGCAAACTGCTGCATGAACAGAAAGGTGGAACTCTGTGAGATGAATGAACAGGTCACATAGCAGTTTCTCAGAACGCTTCCTTTCAGTTTTTATCTGAAGATACTTCCTTTTTCACTGTAGCACTCAATGCGCTACCAAATATCACTTTAAGATTCCACGAGAAGAGTGTTAGCAAACAGCTAAATGAACAGAAAGGTGGAACTCTGTGAGATGAACTCAGAGATCAGAGAGACATTTCTCAGAAATCTTCTTTCTTGTTTTTGCCTGGGGATATTTCCTTTGGCTGTATACTCCTCCAAGTGATCCGAAATATCGGTTCTCAGATTCAACAGACACTAGACTAGCAAAAGCTCCATGAAATACAGCTGTAACTCGGTGAGTTGAATTCACACATCACAAAGCAGTTTCTCAGGAAGCTTCTTTCTACTTTTTATCTGAAGATATTGCCTTTCTAACCATAAGCTTCATTGGGCAAAGATATATCCCATTGCAGATTTCAAGAAAACTGTGTTAGCAAACTGATCAATGAACAGAAAAGTGTAACTCTGTGAGTTGCAATCACACGTCACAATACAGTTTCTCAGAATGCTTCTTTTCAGTTTTTATCTGAAGATATTTCCTTTTTCACAGTAGCCATCAATGCGCCCCCAAATATCACTTTGCAGATTCCACGAGAAGAGTGTTAGCAAACAGTTACATGAACAGAAAGGTAGAACTCTGTGAGATGAATGCATAGTTTATATAGAAGTTTCTCAGAACGCTTACTTTCAGTATTTATCTGAAGATAGTTCCTTTTTCACTGTAGCCCTCAATGCTCTCCCAAATATCACTTTGCAAATTCCACGAGAAGTGTGTTAACCAACAGACACATGAACAGAAACGTGGAACTCTGTGAGATGAACTCAGAGATCAGAAAGACATTTCTCAGAAATCTTCTTTCTCGTTTTTACCTAGGGATATTACCTTTGGCTGTATACTCCCCCAATTGATCCGAAATATCGGTTCTCAGATTCAACCGAATTGGACTAGGAAACAGCTCCATGAAATACAGCTGTAACACATTGAGTTGAATTCACACATCACAAAGCAGTTTCTCAGGAAGCTTCTTTCTACTTTTTATCTGAAGATGTTTCCTTTGTCACCATAAGCTTCATTGGGCAAAGAAATATCCCACTGCAGATTTCAAGAAAACTGTGTTAGCAAACTCATCAATGAACAGAAAAGTGTTACTCTGTCAGTTGCTTTCACATGTCAGAATGCAGTTTCTCAGAACGTTTCTTTGCAGCTTTTATCTGAAGATATTTCCTTTTTCTCTGTAGCCTTCAATGCGCCCCCAAATATCACTTATCAGATTACATGAGAAGAGTGTTAGCAAACTGCTACATTAATAGAAACGTGGAATCTGTGAGGTGAATGCACAGGTGACATAGAAGTTTCTCAGAACGCTTCCTTTCAGTTTTTATCTGAAGATATTTCCTTTTTCACTGTAGCCCTCAATGCGCTACAAAATATCACTTTCAGATTCCACGAGAAGAGTGTTAGCAAACAGCTACACGAACAGAAAGGTGGAACTCTGTGAGGTGAATGCATAAGCCATATAGAAGTTTCTCAGGAAGCTTCCTTTTGGTTTTTATCTGAAGATATTTCCTTTTTCACTGTAGCCCTCCATGAGCTACCAAATATCACTTTGCAGATTCAACAAGAAGAGTGTTAGCAAACAGCTACATGACCAGAATGGTGGAACTCTGTGAGATGAAATCAGAGATCAGAAAGACATTTCTCAAAAATCTTTCTCGTTTTTATCTGGGGATATTTCCTTTGGCTGAATATTCCTCAAAGCAATCCGAAATATTTGTTGTCAGATTCAACAAAAACTGGACTAGCAAAAAGCTCCATGAAATACAGCTGTAACACAGTGAGTTGAATTCACACATCACAAAGCAGTTTCTCAGAAAGCTTCTATCTACTTTTAACCTGAAGATATTTCCTTTGTCACTATCAGCTTCATTGGGGAAAGAAATATCCCACTGCAGATTTCAATAAAACTGCGCTAGCACACAGATCAAAGAACAGAAAAGTGTAACTCTGTGAGTTGCTTTTACAAATCACAATGTAGTTTCTCAGAACGCTTCTTTTCAGATTTTTTCTGAAGATATTTCCTTTTTCACTGTAGCGGTCAATGGGCTCCAAAATATCACTTAGCACACACCACGAGAAGAGTGTTAGCAAAAAGCTACATGAACAGAAAGGTGGAACTCTTTGAGATGAACACAGAGATCAGAAAGACATTTCTCAAAAATCTTCTTTCTCGTTTTTATCTGGGGATATTTCCTTTGGCTTTATACTCCTCCAAGTGTTCCAAAATATCGGTTCTCAGATTCAAGAAAAACTGGACTAGCAAACAGCTCCATGAAATACAGCTGTAACTCAGTGAGTTGAATTCACATTTCACAAAGCAGTTTCTCAGGAAGCTTCTTTCTACTTTTTATCTGAAGATATTACCTTTCTCACCTTTAGCTTCATTGGGCAAAGAAATATCCCACTGCATATTTCAAGTAAACTGTGTTAGCAAACTGATCAATGAACAGAAAAGTGCAACTCTGTGAGTTTCATTCACACGTCACAATGCAGTTCCTCAGAACGCTTCTTTTCAGTTTTTCTCTGAAGATATTTCCTTTTTCACAGTAGCCGTCAATGCGCCCCCAAATATCACTTTGAAGATTCCACGAGAAGAGTGTTAGCAAACAGCTACATGAACAGAAAGGTAGAACTCTGTGAGATGAATGGACACGTCACATAGAGGTTTCTCAGAACTCTTCCTTTCAGTTTTTATCTGAAGATATTTCCTTTTTCACGTTAGCCCTCAATGCGCTCCCAAATATCACTTTGTGGAATCCACGAGAAGAGTGTTAATCAACTGCTACATGAACAGAAAGGTGGAACTCTTTGAGATGAACACAGAGATCAGAAAGACATTTCTCAGAAATCTTCTTTCTCGTTTTTATCTGGGGTATTTCCTTTGGCTGTATACTCCTCTAAGCAATCCGAAATATCGGTTCTCAGATTCAACAAAAACTGGACTAGCAAAAGCTCCATGAAATACAGCTGTAACTCAGTGAGTAGAATTCACACATCACAAAGCAGTTTCTCAGAAAGCTTCTTTTCAGTTTTTATATGAAGATATTTGCTTTTTCACTGTGGCCGTCAAAGCGTCCCCAAATGTCACTTTGCAGATTCCAAAAGAAGAGTTTTAGCAAACAGCTACATGAACAGAAAGGTTGAACTCTGTGAGGTGAATGCACAGGCCACATAGAAGTTTTCCAGGAAGGTTCCTTTTGGTTTTTATCTGAAGATATTTCCTTTTTCACTATAGCCCTCCATGCGCTCTCAAATATCACTTTACAGATTCCACGAGAAGAGTATTAGCAAACAGCTACATGCACAGAAAGGTGGAACACTGTGAGATGAACCCAGAGATCAGAAAAGACATCTGTCAGCAACCTTCTTTCTCTTTTTTATCTGGGGATATTTCCTTCGGATGTATACTCCTCCAAGTGATCCAAAATATCGATTCTAGCGTCAACAAAAACTGGCCTAGCAAACAGCTCCATGAAATACAGCTGTAACTCAATGAGTTGAATTCACACATCACAAAGCAGTTTCTCAGAAAGCTTCCTTCTACTTTTTATCTGAAGATATTTCCTTTGTCACCATAAACTTCATTGGGCAAAGAAATATGGCACTGCAGTTGTGAAGAAAACTGTGTTAGCAAACTGATCAATGAACAGAAAAGTGTAACTCTTTGAGTTGCATTCATACGTCACAATGCAGTTTCCCAGAACGCTTCTTTTCAGTTTTTATGTGAAGATATTTCGTTTTTCACTGTAGCCTTTGATGGGCTCCGAAATATCACTTAGCAGATTTCATGAGAGGAGTGTTAGCAAACAGCTACATGAACAGAAAGGTGGAACTCTGTGAAATGAATGCATAGATCGCATGGAAGTTTCTCAGAACGTTTCCTGTCAGTATTTATCTGAAAATATTTCCTTTTTCACTGTAGCCCTCAATGCGCTATCAAATATTACTTTGCAGATTCCACTAGAAGAGTGTTAGCAAAAAGCTACATGAACATAAAGGTGGAACTCTGTGAGATGAACTCAGAGATCAGAAAGACATTTCTCAGAAATCTTCTTTCTCGTTTTTATCTGGGGATATTTCCTTTGGCTGTATACTCTTCCAATTGATCCGCAATATCGGTTCTCAGATTCAAAACAAAACTGACTACCAAAGAACTCCATGAAATACAGCTGTAACTCAGTGAGTTGAATTCACACATCACAAAGCAGTTTCTCAGAAATCTTCTTTCTACTTTTTATCTGAAGATATTCCCTTTGTCACCATAAGTTTCATTGGACAAAGAAATAGCTAACTGCTGTTTTGTGGAAAACTGTGTTAGCAAACTGATCAATGAACAGAAAAGTGTAACTCTGTGAGTTGCATTCACACGTCACAATGCAGTTTCTCAGATCGCTTCTTTTCAGTTTTTATATGAAGATATTTCCTTTTTCACTGTAGCCATCAATGCGCTCCCAAATATCACTTAGCAAATTACACGAGAAGAGTGTTAACAAACTGCTACACCAACAGAAAGGTGGAACTCTGTGAGTTTAATGCACAGGTCACATAGAAGTTTCTCAGAACGCTTCCTTTCAGTTTTAATCTGACGATATTTCCTTTTTCACTGTAGCCCTCAATGCGCTACCAAGTATCACTTTGCAGATTCCACGAGAAGAGTGTTAGCAAACAGCTACATGAGCAGAAATGTGGGACTCTGTGAGGTGAATGCACAGGTCACAGAGAAGTTTCTCAGAACGATTCCGTTTAGTTTTTATCTGAAGATATTTCCTTTTTCACTGTAGCACTCTAAGCGCTCCCAAATATCAGATTCCACGAGAACAGTGTTAGCAAACAGCTACATGAACAGAAAGGTGGAACTAAGTGAGGTGAATGCACAGGCCACATAGAAGTTTCTCAGGACGCTTCCTTACAGTTTTTATCTGAAGATATTTCCTTTTTCACTGGACTCTCAATATGCTCCCAAATATCACATAGCAGATTCCACGAGAAGAGTGTTAGCAAACAGCTACATGACCAGAATGGTGGAACTCTGTGAGATGAACTCAGAGTTCACAAAGACATTTCTCAGAAATCTTTTTTCTCATTTTTATCTTGGGATATTTCCATTGGCTGTATACTCCGCCAAGCAACCCGAAATATCGGTTCTCAGATTCAACAAAAACAGAATTAGCAAGCAGCTCCACGAAATACAGCTGTAACTCAGTGAGTTGAATTCACACATCACAAAGCAGTTACTCAGAAAGCTTCTTTCTACTTTTTATATGAAGATATTTCCTTTGTCACCCTAAGCTTCATTGGGCAAAGAAATATCCCACTGCAATTTTGCGGAAAACTATGTTAGCAGACTGATCAATGAACAGAAAAGTGTAACTATGAGTTGCATTCACACGTCACAATGCAGTTTCTCAGAAAGCTTCTTTTCAGTTTTTATATGAAGATATTTCCTTTTTCACTGTAGCTATCAATGCGATCCCAAATATCACTTAGCAGATTACACGAGAAGAGTGTTAGCAAACTGCTACATGAACAGAAAATTGGAACTCTGTGAGATGAATGCACAGGTCACATAGAAGTTTCTCAGAACGGTTCCTTTCAATTTTTATCTGAAGATATTTCCTTTTTCACTGTAGCCCTCAATGGGCTCCCAATTATCACATTGCAGAATCCACGAGAAGAGTGTTAGCAAACAGCTACACGAACAGAAAGGTGGAACTCTGTGAGATGAACTCAGAGATCAGAGAGACATTTCTCAGAAATCTTCTTTCTCGTTTTTATCTGGGGACATTTCCTTTGGCTCTATATTTCTACAAGTGATCCCAAATATCGGTTCTCAGACTCACAACTAGTGGACTATCAAAGAGCTCCATGAAATACATGTTTAACTCAGTGAGTTGAATTCACTCATCACAAAGCAGTTTCTCAGAAAGCTTCCTTCTACTTTTTACCTGAAGATATTTCCTTTGTTCACCATAAGCTTCATTGGGCAAAGAAATATCCCACTGCAGATTTCAAGATAACTGTGCTGGCAAACAGATCAATGAATAGAAAAGTGTAACTCTGTGAGCTGCATTCACTTGTCACAATGCAGTTTCTCAGAACGCTTCTTTTCAGTTTTTACCTGAAGATATTTCCTTTTTCACTGTCACAGTCAATGCGCTCCCAAACATCACTTAGCAGATTCCACGAGAAGAATGTTAGCAAACAGCTACATGAACAGAAAGGTGGAACTCTGAGAGATGAATGCACAGGTCACATAGAAGTTTCTCAGAACGGTTCCTTTCAATTTTTATCTGAAGATATTTCCTTTTTGCACTGTAGCCCTCAAAGTGCTCCCACATATCACTTTGCAGATTCCAGGAGAAGAGTGTTAGCAAACAGCTACATGAACAGAAATGTGGAACTCTGTGAGGTGAATGCACAGGCCACATAGAAGTTTCTCAGAACTCTTCCTTTCAGTTTTTATCTGAAGATATTTGCTTTTTCACTGTAGCCCTCAATGGGCTCCCAAATATAACTTTCCAGATTCCATAAAAAGAGTGTTGTCAAAAAGCTACATGAACAGAAAGGTGGAACTCTGTGAGATGAACTCAGAGATCAGAAAAAGAGTTCTCAGAAATCTTTTTTCCCGTTTTTATCTGGTGATATTTTCTTTGGCTGTATACTCCTCTAAGCAATCCGAAATATCGGTTCTCAGATTAAACGAAAACTGGACTAGCAACAGCTCCATGAAATACAGCTGTAACTCAGTGAGATAAATTCACACATCACAAAGCAGTTTCTCAGAAAGCTTCTTTCTACTTTTTAACTGAAGATATTTCCTTTCTCACTGTAAGTTTCATTGGGCAAAGAAATATGCCACTGCAGATTTGAAGAAATCTGTGCTAGCAAACTCATCAATGAACAGAAAAGTGTAACTCTGTGAGTTGTATTCACAGGTCACAATGCAGTTTCTCAGAACGCTTCTTTTCAGATTTTATCTGAAGATATTTCCTTTTTCACTGTAGCAGTCAATGCGCTCCCAAATATTACTTAGCAGTTTCCACGAGAAGTATGTTGGCAAACAGCTACATAAACAGAAAGGTGGAACTCTGTGAGGTGAACTCACAGGCCACATAGAAGTTTCCCAGAACGCTTCCTTTCAGTTTTTATCTGAAGATATTTCCTTTTTCACTGTAGCCCTCAATGGGCTCCCAAATATCACTTTGCAGAATCCACGAGAAAAGTGTTAGCAAACAGCTACATGAACAGAAAGGGGGAACTCTGTGAGATGAACTCACAGAACAGAAAGACAATCTCAGAAATCTTCTTTCTGGTTTTTATCTGGGTATATTTCCTTTGGCTGTATACTCCTTCAAGCATTCCGAAATATCGATTCTCAGAATCAACAAAAACTGGACAAGCAAACAGCTCCATGAAATACAGCTGTAACTCAGTGAGATGAAATCACACATCACAAAGCAGTTGCTCAGAGAGCTTCTTTCTACTTTTTACCTGAAGATATTTCCTTTGTCATCATAAGCTACATCGGGCAAAGAAATATCCCACTGCAGATATCAAGAACACGGTGCTAGCAAACTGATCAATGAACAGAAAAGTGTAACTCTGTGAGTTGCATTCACACGTCACAATGCAGTTTCTCAGAACGATTCTTTTCAGTTTTTTTCTGAAAATATTTCCTTTTTCACTGTAGCCGTCAATGGGCTTCCAAATATCACTTAGCAGATTCCACGAGAAGAGTGTTAGACAACAGCTACATGAACAGAAAGGTGGAACTCTGTGATGAATGCATAGATCACATAGAAGTTTCTCATAAACCTTGTTTTCAGTATTTATCTGAAGAAATTTCCTTTTTCACTGTAGCCCTCAATGCGCTCCCAAATATCACTTTGCAGATTCCACGAAAAGAGTGTTAGCAAAGAGCTACATATACAGAAAGGTGGAACTCTGTGAGGTGAACTCAGAGATCAGAAAGACATTTCTTAGAAATCTTCATTCTCGTTTTTATCTGGGGATATTTCCTTTGGCTGTATACTCCTCCAAGTGATCCGAAATATCGGTTCTCAGAGGCAACAAAAACTGGACTAGAAAACAGCTCCCTGAAATACTGCTGTAACTCAGTGAGTTGAATTCACACACCACAAAGCAGTTTCTCAGGAAGCTTCTTTCTACTTTTTATCTGAAGATATTTCCTTTCTCACCATAAGCTTCATGGGCAAAGAAATATCCCACTGCAGTTTTGAAGAAACCTATCTTAGAAAACTGATCAATGAACAGAAAAGTGTAGCTCTATGGGTTGCATTCACACGTCACAATGCAGTTTCTCAGAACGCTTCTTTTCAGTTTTTATGTGAAGATATTTATTTTTTCACTCTACCCGTCAATGGTCTACCAAATATCACTTAGCAGATTCCACGAGAAGAGTGTTAGCAAACAGCTACGTGAACAGAAAGTTGGAACTCTGTGAGATGAATGCATAGATCACATAGAAGTTTCTCAGAACGCTTCCTTTCAGTATTTATCTGAAGATGTTTCCTTTTTCACTGTAGCCCTCAATGCCCTCCCAAATATCACTTTGCAGATTCCACGAGAAGACTGTTAGCAAACAGCTACATGAACAGCAAGGTGGAACTCTGTGAGATGAATTCAGAGATCAGAAAGATATTCCTCAGAATTCTTCTTTGTCGTTTTTATCTGAGGATACTTCCTTTGGCTGCATATGCCTCCAAGTGATCCGAAATATCTGTTCTCAGATTCAACAAAAACTGGACTAGCAAACTGCTCCACGAAATACAGCTGTAACTCAGTGAGCTGAATTCACACATCACAAAGCAGTTTCTCAGAAAGCTTCTTTCTACTTTTTACCTGAAGATATTTCCTTTGTCACCATAAGCTTCATTTGTTCAAAGAAATATCCCACTGCAGATTTCAGGAACAGTGTGCTAGCAAACTGCTCAATGAACAGAAAAGTGTAAGTCTGTGAGTTGCATTCACACGTCGCAATGCAGTTTCTCAGAACCCTTCTTTTCTGTTTTTATCTGAAGATATTTCCTTTTTCACTGTAACCGTCAATGGGCTCCCAAATACCACTTAGCAGATTCCACGAGAAGAGTGTTAGCAAACAGCTACATGAACTAAAGTTGGAACTCTATGAGATGAATGCATAGGTTACTTAGAAGTTTCTTAGAACGCTTCCTTTCAGTATTTATCTGAAGATATTTCCTTTTTCACTGTAGAACTCAATGCGCTCCCAAATATCACTTTGTCAATTTCAGGAGAACAGTCTTAGCGAACCGCTTCATGAGGAGAGGGTTGGAACTCTGTGAGATGAGTTCACAGATCACAAAGAAGTTTCTCAGAAAGCTTCTTTCTCATTTTTATCGCAGGATATTTCCTTTGGCCCTATAGTCCTCAAAGGGATCCGAAATATCACTTCTCAGAGTCCACAAAAACCGGGCTAGCCAAGGTCTCTACGAAATACAGCTCTAACTCAGTGAGTTGAAGGCACACATCACAAAGCAGTTTCTCAGAAAGCGGCTTTTTGAGCTGAGGTTATTTGTGGTCTCGGAGCGCCACCGTGTGTCTGATTGCAGATTCTGCGAAAACACTGTGAGCAAGCTTCTCAATGAAAACAATGATGTAACCCTGTGAGCTGAATTCACCCATACCAAAGAAGTTTCTGAGAAGGCTTCCCAGCAGATTTGTCTGAGGTTCTTTCATGATTCACCATGGGATTCAACGATATCCAGGATATCACTTCTGAGATTCCACACAATCAGTGCTAGCAAACTCCTCCATGAAAGTGTGGTGTAACACTGTGAAATGAATTCACACATCACAAAGCGGTTTCTCAGAAAGCTTCATTCCAGTTTTTCTCGGAGGATATATCTTTTCTCCTTCCATCTTCAAACCCATCCGAAATATCAGTTCTCAGAATCCTCAAAACCCGGCTAGCAAACGGCTGCACGAAATAGTGGTGTAACCCTGGGAGATAAAGTCACATATCAGAAAGCAATTTCTCAGAAAGCTTCTTCACGTTTTTAACTCAGGATATCTCCTTTGTCACTCTAAGCTTCATAGCGCTAAGCAGTAACCCGTTACAGATTTCAAGAGAACTGTGTTAGCAAAGTGATGCCTGAAGAGAAATGTGTAACTCTGTGAGGTGCATTCACACATCGCAGTGCAGTTTCTCAGAACGCTTCTTCCCGGTTTGAATCTGAGGATATTTCCTTTGTCACCATAGCCCTCAATGAGCTCCCAAATATCACTTTGCGGAATCCACGAACACAGTGTTAGCAAACTGCTACAAGAAGGGGAACGTGAAACTCTGTGTGATGAAGTCACACATCAGGAAGCAAATTCTGAGAAAGCTTCTTTCTCGTTATTATCTGAGGATATTTCCTTTTTCACCATAGGCTTCAAGGCGCTCCTACATATCACTTTGCAGATTCCACGAAAACAATGTTAGCAAACTGCTTCATGAAGACTAAGTTGTAAATCTGTGAGATGAATTCACATATCACAAAGCAGTTTCTCACAAAGCTTCTTTCACGTTTCTAATTGTGGATATTTCCTTTATCAGTGTAGGCCTCAAAGCGGTCCAAAGTAGCCCTTCTCAGGTTCCTCAAAGACAGTGATAATCGACTGCTCCACGAAACGTAAGTGTAACTCTGTGAGATGAATTGAAACATCACAAAGAAGTTTCTAAGAAAGCTTCTTTCTAGTTTTTATCTGAGGATATCTCCTTTGTCGCCATAAGCTTCAGTGCGCTAAGAAGTATCCCATTACAGATTTCAATAAAACTGTGTTAGCAAACTGATGCCTGAAGAAAAACGTGTAACTCTGTGAGTAGCATTCACACATCACAGTGCAGTTTCTCAGAGTGCTTCTTTCCAGTTTTAAGCTGAGGATATTTCCTTTTTCACCATAGCCCTCAACGAGCTCCCAAATATCCCTTTGCAAAATCCACGAACACAGTGTTAGCAAACTGCTTCATGAAGACAAAGTTGTAACTCGGTGAGATGAATGCCCATATCACAAAGAAGTTTCTCAGAAAGCTACTTTCTAGTTTTTATTGGAGAATATTTCTTTAGTCACCGGAAACATCATTGCGCTAAGAAATATCCCAATGCAGATTTCAAGAAAACAGTGTTAGAAAACGGATCAATGAAAAGGAAAGTGTAACTCTGTGAGTTGCATTCACATGTCACAATGCAGTTTCTCAGAACGCTTCTTTCCAGTTTTTATCCCAATGCAGATTTCAAGAAAACAGTGTTAGAAAACGGATCAATGAAAAGGAAAGTGTAACTCTGTGAGTTGCATTCACATGTCACAATGCAGTTTCTCAGAACGCTTCTTTCCAGTTTTTATCTGAGGATATTTCCTTTTTCACCATAGCCCTCCATGGGCTCTCAAATATCACTTTGCCATTTCCACGAGAATAGTCTTAGCGAACCGCTTCATGAGGAGAGAGGTGGAACTCTGTGAGATGAATTCACAGATCACAAAGATGTTTCTCAGAAAGCTTCTTTCTCATTTTTATCGGAGAGTATTTCCTTTGGACCTCTCGTCCTCAAAGGGATCCGAAATATCAGTTCTCAGAGTCCACAAAAACCAGGCTAGCCAACGGCTCCACGAAATACAGCTGTAACTCAGTGAGTTGAATTCACACATCACAAAGCAGTTTCTCAGGAAGCGTCTTTTTGAGCTGAGGTTATTTGTGCTCTCGGAGCGCCACCGTGTGTCTGATTGCAGATTCTGCGAAAACACTTAGCAAGCTTCTCAATAAAAACTATGATGTAACCCTGTGAGCTGAATTCACCCACACCAAAGAAGTTTCTGAGAAGGCTTCTCTGCGGATTTGTCTGAGGTTCTTTCATGATTCACCATGGGATTCAACGATATCCAGGATATCACTTCTGAGTTTCCACTAGATCAGTGCTAGCAAACTCCTCCATGAAAGAGTGGTGTAACACTGTGAAATGAATTCACACATAGCAAAGCGGTTTTTCAGAAAGCTTCGTTCCGCTTTTTCTCGGAGGATATTTCCTTTGTCCTTCTACTCTTCAAACCCAACCGAAATATCAGTTCTCTGAATCCACAAAAACAGGGCTAGCAAACGGCTGCATGAAATAGTGGTGTAACTCTGGGAGATAAAGTCACATATCAGAAAGCAATTTCTCAGAAAGCTTCTTTCACATTTTTATCTGTGTATATCTCCTTTGTCACTGTAAGCTGCATAGCGCTAAGTGGTATCCCTTTGCAGATTTCAAGAAAACTGTGTTAGCAAACTGATCCCTGAGGAGAAAAGTGTAACTCTATGAGTTGCATTCACATTTCGCAATGCAGTTTCTCAGAACGCTTCTTTCCAGTTTGAATCTGAGGATATTTCCTTTTTCACCATAGCCCTTTGAGCATCCAAATATCACTTTGCAGTATCCACAAAAACAGTGTTAGAAACTGCTACAAGAAGGGAAAGGTGAAAGTCTGCGTGATGAAGTCATACATCAGAAAGCAATTTCTGAGAAAGCTTCTTTCTCGTTATTATCTGAGAATATTTCCTTTTTCACAATAGACCTAAAGGCACTCCCAAATATCACTTTGCAGATTCCGCGAAAACAGTGTTAGCAAACTGCTTCACGAAGACTAAATTGTAACTCGGTGAGATGAATTCACATATCACAAAGCAGTTTCTCACAAAGCTTCTTTCACGTTTTTAATTGAGGATATTTCCTGTATCAGCGTAGGCCTCAATGCGTTCCAAAGTATCCCTTCGCAGGTTCCTCAAAGATAGTGTTAATCGACTGCTCCACAAAATGTAAGTGTAACTCTGTGAGATAAATTCACACATGACAAAGAAGTTTCTAGGAAAGCTTCTTTCTAGTTTTTATCTGAGAATATCTTTGTCACCGTAAGCTTCATTGCGCTAAGAATTATCCCATTGCAGATTTCAAGAAAACTGTGTTAGCAAACTGATGCCTTAAGAGAAATGTGTAACACTGTGAGTAGCATTCACACATCATAGTGCAGTTTCTCAGAACGCTTTTTTCCAGTTTTAATCTGAGGATACTTCCTTTTTCACCATAGCCCTCAATGTGCTCCCAAATATCCCTTTGCCAAATCCACTAACACCGTGGTGTCAAACTGCTTCCTGATGACGAAGTTGTAACTCGGTTAGATGAATTCACATATCACAAAGAAGTTTCTCAGAAAGCTACTTTCTAGTTTTTATTTGAATATATTTCCTTTGTCACTGTAAGCTTCATTGCGCTAAGAAATATCCCAATGCAGATTTCAGGAAAACAATGTTAGCAAACGGATCAATAAAAAGGAAAGTGTAACTCTGTGAGTTGCCTTCCCGTTTCACAATGCAGTTTCTCAGAACCCTTCTTTCCAGTTTTTATCTGAGCATATGTCCTTTTTCACCGTAGCCCCCAATGGGCTCCCAAATATCACTTTGCAAATTCCACGAGAACAGTCTTAGAGAACCGCTTCATGAGGAGAGAGGTGGAACTCTGTAAGATGAATTCACAGATCACAAAGTAGTTTCTCAGAAAGCTTCTTTCTCATTTTTATCGGAGAGTATTTCCTTTGGCCCTATAGTCCTCAAAGGGATCCGAAATATCAGTTTTCAGAGTCTACAAAAACCGGGCTAGTCAACAGCTCCACGAAATACAGCTGTAACTCAGTGAGTTAAATTCACACATCACAAAGCAGTTTCTCAGAAAGCGTCTTTTTGAGCTGAGGTTATTTGTGGTCTCGGAGCGCCACCGTGTGTCTTATTGCAGATTCTGCGAAAACACTTAGCAAGCTTCTCAATGAAAACCACGATGTAACCCTGTGAACTGAATTCACCCACACCAAAGGAATTTCTGAGAAGGCTTCTCCGCGGATTTGTCTGAGGTTCTTTCATGATTCACCATGGGATTCAACGATATCCAGGATATCACTTCTGAGATCCACACAATCAGTGCTAGCAAACTGCTCCATGAAAGAGTGGTGAAACACTGTGAAATGAATTCACATATCACAAAGCGGTTTCTCAGAAAGCTTCATTCCGATTTTTCTTGGAGTATGTTTCCTTTGTCCTTCTACTCTTCAAACCCATCCGAAATATCAGTTCTCAGAATCCACAAAAACAGGGCTAGCAAATGGCTGCACGAAATAGTGGTGTTACTCTGGGAGATATAGTCACATACTAGAAAGCAATTTCTCTAAAAGCTTCTTTAACTTCTTAACCTCAGGATATCTCCTTTGTCACTGTAAGCTGCATAGCGCTAGGAAGTAGTATCCCATTGCAGATTTCAAGAAAACTGTGTTAGCAAACTGATGCCGTAAGAGAAAAGTGTAACTCTGGGAGTTGCATTCACACATCGCAATGCAGTTTCTCAGAACGCTTCTTTCCAGTTTTAATCTGAAGATATTTCCTTTTTCACCTTAGCCCTCAATGAGCTCCCAAGTATCACTTTGCAGAATCCATGAACACAGTGTTAGCAAACTGCTTCATGAGGAGGGAGGTGTAACTCTGTGAGATGAATTCACACGTCACAAGGAAGTTTCTGAGAAAGCTTCTTTCTACTTTTTATCTGAGGATATCTCCTTTGTCACCGCAAGCTTCATTGTGCTAAGAAGTATCCCATTGCAGATTTCAAGAAAACTGTGTTAGCAAAGTGGTGCCTGTAGAGAAATGTGTAACTCTGTGAGTTGCATTCACACTTTGCAGTGCAGTTTCTCAAAACGCTTCTTTCCGGTTTTAAGCTGAGGATATTTCCTTTTTCACCATAGCCCTCAATGTGCTCCCAAATATCCCTTTGCAGAATCCACGAACACTGTCTTACAAAACTGCTTCGTGAAGACAAAGTTGTAACTCGGTTAGATGAATTCACATATCACAAAGAAGTTTCTCAGAAAGCTACTTTCTAGTTTTTATTTGAGGATATTTCCTTTGTCACCGGAAGCTTCATTGCGCTAAGACATATCCCAATGCAGATTTCAAGAAAATGGTGTGAGCAAACGGATCAATGAAAAGGAAAGTGTATCCCTGTGAGTTGCATTCACATGTCACAATGCAGTTTCTCAGAACCCTTCTTTCCAGTTTTTATCTGAGAAAATTTCCTTTTTCACCATAGCCCTCCGTGTGCTCCCAAATATCACTTTGCAAATTCCAGGAGAACAGTCTTAGCGAATGGCTTCATGAGGAGAAAGGTGTAACTCTGTGAGATGAATTCACAGATCACAAAGATGTTTCTCAGAAGCTTCTTTCTTATTACTATCGGAGGATATTTCCTTTGACCCTGTAGTCTTCAAAGGGTTCCGAAGTATCAGTTCTCAGATTCCAGGAAAAAAGGGCGAGCTAACGTCTCCACGCAATACAGGTGCAACTCAGTGAGTTGAATTCACACAGCACAAAGCAGTTTCTCAGAAAGCTGTTTTCTCTGCTGAGCTGAGGTTATTTGCGGTCTCGGAGTGCCACCGTGTGTTTTATTGCAGATCCTACGAAAACACTGTCAGGAAGCTTCCCAATGAAAACAGTGATGTTGCTCTGTGAGCTGAATTCAACCACAACAAAGAAGTTTATGAGAAGGCTTTTCTGCAGATTTGTCTGAGGATATTTCATGATTCACCATGGGATTCAACGGTATGCAAGATATCACTTGTGAGATTCCACAAACTCAGTGCTAGCAAACTCGTCCATGAAAGAGTGGTGGCACACTTTGAAATGAATTCACACATCCCAAAACAGTTTCTCAGAAAGCTTCATTCCTGTTTTTCTCGGAGGTTTTTATTTCCTTTGTCCTTATACTCTTCAAACCCATCCGAAATATCAGTTCTCCGAATGCACAAAAACAGTGCTAGGAAACGGCTTCAAGAAATAGTGGTGTAACTATGTGAGATGAAGTCACAAATCAGAAAGCAATTTCTCAGGAAGCATCTTTCATTTTTTATCTGAGGATATTTCCTTTTTTACCATAAGCTTCATTGCGCTAAGTATCCCATTGCAGATTTCAAGAAAACTGTGTTAGCAAACTGATCACTGAAGAGAAAAGTGTAACTCTGTGAGTTGCATTCACACATCGCAATGCAGTTTCTCAGAACGCTTCTTTCCAGTTTGAATCTGAGGATATTTCCTTTTTCAGCATAGCCCTCAATGAGCTCCCAAATATCACTTTGCAGAATACAGGAAAACAGTGTTAGCAAACTGCTACAAGAAGGGAAAGGTGAATCTCTGTGACATGATTTCACACAACAGAAAGCAATTTCTCAGACAGCTTCTTTCTAATTATCATCTGAGAATATTTCCCATTTCACCATGGGCCTCAATTCGCTCCCAATATCACTTTGCAAATTCCACGAAAACACTGTGAGCAAACTGCTTCGTGAAGAGAAAGTTGTAACTCGGTGAGATGAATTCACATAGCACAAGGAAGTTTCTCAGAAATCTACTTTCTAGTTTTTATTTGAGGATATTTCCTTTGTCACCGGAAGCTTCATTGCGCTCAGAAATATCCCAATGCAGATTTTAAGAAAACAGTATTAGCAAACGGACCAATTAAAAGGAGAGTGTAACTCTGTGAGTTGCATTCGTATGTCACCATGCAGTTTCTCAGAAAGCTTCTTTCCAGTTTATATCTGAGGATATTTCCCTTTTCACTGTAGCCCTCCATGGGCTCCCAAATATCACTTTGCAAATTCCACGAGAACAGTCTCAGCGAATGGCTTCATGAGGAGAAAGGTGTAATTCTGTGAGATGAATTCACAGATCACAAAGAAGTTTCTCAGAAAGCTTCTTTCTCATTTTTATCGGAGGATATTTCCTTTGACCCTATAGTCTTTAAAGGGATCCGAAATATCAGTTCTCAGATAGCAGGAAAACAGGGCTAGCCCACGGCTCCACGAAATACAGGTGTACCCCAGTGAGTTGAATTCACTCATCACAAAGCGGTTTCTCAGAAATCTTCTTTCTGGTTATTATCTGAGGATATTTCCATTTTCAGCATGGGCCTCAATGCACTCCTACATATCACTTTGCAGATTCCAGGAAAGCAGTGTGAACAAACTGCTTCATGAAAACAAAGTTGTCACTCGGTGAGAGGAATTCACATGGCATAAAGAAGTTTCTCAGAAATCTACTTTCTAGTTTTTATTTGAAGATATTTTCCTTGTCACCATAACTTCATTGCGCTAAGAAATATCCCAATGCAGATTTCAAGAAAACAGTGCTATCAAACGGATCAGTGAAAAGGAAAGTGTAACTCTGTGAGTTGTATTCACCTGTCACAATGCAGTTTCTCAGAACGCTTCTTTCCAGTTTTTATCTGAGGATATTTCCTTTTTCACCATAGTCCTCCCTGGGCTCCGAAATATCACTTTGCAAATTCCTCGAGAACAGTCTTAGAGAACAGCTTCATGAGGAGAAAGGTGTAACTCTGTGAGATGAATTCACAGATCACAAAGAAGTTTCTCAGAAGCTTCTTTCTTATTACTATCGGAGGATATTTCCTTTGGCCCTATAGTCTTCAAATGGATCCGAAATATCAGTTCTCAGATTCCACAGAAACAGGGCTAGCCAATGGCTCCACGCAATACAGGTGTAACTCAGTGAGTTGAATTCACACACCACAAAGCAGTTTCTCAGAAAGCTGCTTTCGCTGCTGAGCTGAGGTTATTTGTGGTCTCGGAGCGCCACCGTGTGTCTTATTGCAGATCCTGCGAAAACACTGTTGGCAAGCTTCTCAGTGAAAACAATGATGTAGCTCTGTGAGTTGAATTCAACCACAAGAAAGAAGTTTCTGAGAAGGCTTCTCTGCAGATTTGTCTGAGGATATTTCATGATTCACCATGGGATTCGACGATATCCAAGATATCACTTGTGAGATTCCACAGACTCAATGCTAGCAAACTCTTCCCTGAAAAAGTGGTGGAACACTTTGAAATGAATTCACACATCCCAGAGCAGTCTCTCAGAAAGTTTCATTCCGGTTTTTCTCGGAGGATATTTCCCTTGTCCTTATACTCTTCAAACCCATCCGAAATATCAGTTCTCAGATTCCACAAAAACAGAGCTAGCTAAAGGCTCCACGAAATACAGGTGTAACTCAGTGAGTTGAATTCACTCATCACAAAGCAGTTTCTGAGAAAGATTCTTTCAAGTTTTTATCTGAGGACATTTCCATTGTCACCATAAGCTTCATTGCCCTATGAGGTATCCGATTGCAGATTTTAGAAAACTTTGCTAGTAAACTGATTAATGAAGAGAAAAGGGTATCTCTGTGAGTTGCATTCACACATCACAATGTAGTTTTTCAGAACGCTTCTTTCCAGTTTTTATCTGTGGATATTTCCTTTTTCACCATAGGCCTCAACGCACTCTCAAATATCACTTTACAGATTCCACGAAAAGAGTGTTAGCAAACTGCCACAAGTAGGGAATGGTGAATCTCTGTGTGATGAATTCACACATCAGAAAGCAAGTTCTCAGAAAGCTTCTTTCTAGTTATTATCTGAGGTTACTTCCTTTTTCACCATAGGCCTCAAAGCGCTCCCAAATATCACTTTGCAGATTCCACGAGAACAGTGTTAGCAAACTGCCTCATGAAGACTAAGTTGTAACTACGGGGGATGAATTCAGATATCACAAAGAAGAAGCGATCCGAAATATCAGTTTTCAGATTCCACAAAAAAAGGGGTAGCAAACGGCTCCCCGAAATACAAGTGTAACTCATTGAGTTGAATTCACATATCACAAAGCAGATTCTCAGAAAGCTTCTTTCTAGTTTTTCTCTGAGGATATTTACTTTGTCACGCTAAGCTTCTTTGTGCTAAGAAGTATCCGAATGCAGATTTCAAGAAAACTGTGTAAGCAAATTGATTAATGAAGAGGAACGTGTATCTCTGTGATTTGTATTCGCACACCACAATGCAGTTTCTCAGAACGCTTCTTTCCAGTTTTTATCTGTGGATATTTCCTTTCTCACAATAGGCCTCAATGCGCTCCCAAATATCACTTTACAGATTCCACGACAACAGTGTTATCAAACTGCTAAGAGAAGGGAAAGGAGAATCTCTGAGTGATGAATTCACACATCCGAAAGGAAGTTTTCAGAAAGCTTCTTTCTAGTTATTATCTGAGGATACTTCCTATTTCACCATAGGCCACAATGCGCTACCAAATGTTACTTTGCAGATTCCACGAAAACAGTGTTAGAAAACTGCTTCTTGAAGACTAAGTTGTAACACTGTGAGATGAATTCACATATCACAAAGAAGTTTCTCAGAAAGCTTCTTTCACATTTTTATCTGAGGATATTTCCTTTATCATGCTAAGATTCTTTCTAGTTTGTTATTCTAAGCTTCATTGTGCTAAGAAGTATCTGATTGCGGATTTCAATTAAACTGTGTTAGCAAACTGATCAATGAAGTGGAAAGTGTATCTCTGTGAGTTGCATTCACACTTCACAATTCAATTTCTCAGAACGCTTCTTTCCAGTTTTTGTCTGTGGATATTTCCTTTTTCACCATAGGCCTCAATGCGCTCCCAAATATCACTTTGCAGATTCCACGAGAACAGTGTTAGAAAACTGCTTCCTGAAGACTAAGTTGTAATTCTGTGAGATGAATTCATACATCACAAAGAAGTTTCTCAGAACTTCTTCCACATTTTTATCTGACGATATTTCCTTCATCCTTATATTCTTCAAAGCGATCAGAAATATCAGTTATCGGATCCCAGAAATACAGGGCTAGCAAACGGCTCCATGAAATACAGGTTTAACTCAGTAAGTTGAATTCACACATCACAAAGCAGTTTCTCAGAAAGTTTCTTTCTAGTTTTTATCTGAGGATATTTGCTTTGTAACCCTAAGCTTCATTGCGCTAAGAATTATCCGATGGCAGATTTCAAGAAAACTGTGTTAGCAAACTGATCAATGAAGAGAAAGTTGTATCTCTGTGAGTTGCATTCACACATCACAATGCAGTTTCTCAGAAGGCTACTTTAAAGTTTTTACCTGTGGATATTTCCTTTCTCACCATAGGCCTCATGGCGCTCCCAAATATCACTTTACAGATTCCATGAAAACAGTGTTAGCAAACTGCTACAAGAAGGGAAAGGACAATCTCTGAGTGATGAATTCACACATCTGAAAGCAAGTTCTCAGAAAGCTTCTCTCTAGTTATTATCTGAGTATACTTCCTTTTTCACCATAGGCCTCAAATTGCTCCCAAATATCAGTTTGCAGATTCCACGAAAACAGTGTTAGCAAACTGCCTCATGAAGATTAAGTTGTAACTCTGGGAGATGAATTCATTATTCACAAAGAAGTTTCTCAGAAAGCTTCTTTCACGTCTTTATCTGAGGATATTTCCTTTGTCCTTATATTGTTCACAGCAATCCGAAATATCAGTTCTCAGATTCCACAAAATCAAGGCTTTGAAATGGCTCCAAGAAATACAGGTGTAACTCAGTTAGTTGAATTCACACATCACAAAGTAGTTTCTCTGAAACCTTCTTTCTAGTTTTTCTCTGAGTATATTTCCTTTGTCACCCTAAGCTTCATTGCGATAAGAAGTATCCGATTGCAGATTTCAAGAAAACTGTGTTAGCAAGCTGATCAATGAAGAGGAACGTGTATCTCTGTGGGTTGCATTCACAATTCACAAGGTAATTTCTCAGAATACTTCTTTCCAGTTTTTATCTGTGGATATTTCCTTTTTCACCATAGGCCTCAATGTGCTCCCAAATATCACTTTGCAGATTCCACAAGAACATTATTAGAAAACTGTTTAATGAAAACTAAGTTGTAACTCTGCGAGATGAATTCATATATCACAAAGAAGTTTCTCAGAACTTCTTCCACATTTTTATCTGACGATATTTCCATTGTCCTTATAATCTTCAAAGCAATGCAAAATATCAGTTCTCAGATTCCACAAAAACAGGACTAACAAACGGCTCCACGAAATACAGGTTTTATTCAGTGAGTTGAATTCACACATCACAAAGCAGTTTCTCAGAGAGCTTCTTTCTGTTTTTTTTCAGAGGATATTTCCTTTGTCCTGCTAAGATTCATTGTGTTAAGAAGTATCTGATTGCAGATTTAAAGGAAACTGTTCTAGCAAAGTGATCAATGAATAGGAAATTGTATCTCTGTGAGCTACATTCACACGTCACAATGCAGTTTCTCACAATGATTTTTTCCAGTTTTTATCTCTAGATATTTCCTTTTTCACCAGAGCCCCCAGTGCGCTCCCATATATCACTTTGCAGATTCCACGAGAACAGTGTTAGCAAACTGCTTCATGAAGATTAAGCTGTAACTCTGGGAGATGAATTCATATATCACAAAGAAGTTTCTCAGAAAGCTTCTTTCACATTTTTATCTGAGGATATTTCCTTTGTCCTTATATTCTTCAAAACGATCAGAAATAACAGTTCTCAGATTCCACAAAAACAGGGCTGGCAAATGGCTCCACGAAATACAGGTGTAACTCAGTGAGTTGAATTCACACATCACAAACAGTTTCTCAGAAAGCTTCTTTCTAATTTTTCTCTGAGGATATTTCCTTTGTCACCCTAAGCTTCATTGCGCTAAGAAGTATCCGAATGCAGATTTCAAGAAAACCGTGTTAGCAAACTGATCAATGAAGACGAACGTGGATCTCTGTGAGTTGCATTCACACATTACAATGCAATTTCTCAGAACGCTTCTTAAAGTTTTTATCTGTGGATAATTCCTTTCTCACCATAGGCCTCAATGCGCTCCCAAATATCACTTTACAGATTCCACGAAAACAGTGTTAGCAAACTGCTAAGAGAAGGGAAAGGAGAATTTCTGAGTGATGAATTCACACATCCGAAAGCAAGTTTCAGAAAGCTTCTTTCCAGTTATTGTCTGAGGATACATACTTTTTCACCATAGGCCTCAATTCGTTCCCAAATATCACTTTGCAGATTCCACGAGAACAGTGTTAGTAAATGGCTTCATGAAAAGAAAGATGTAACTCTGTGAAATGAATTCACACGTCACAACGAAGTTTCTCAGAAATCTTCTTTCGTGTTTTTTTGTTTTGTTTTGTTTTTTTGAGACAGAGTCTCGCTCTGTCTCCCAGGCTGGAGTGCAGTGGCCGGATCTCAGCTCACTGCAAGCTCTACCTCCCGGGTCCACGCCATTCTCCTGCCTCAGCCTCCGAGTAGCTGGGACTACAGGCGCCCACCACCTCGCCCGGCTAGTTTTTTTTTTTGTATCTTTTTGTAGAGACGGGGTTTCATTGTGTTAGCCAGGATGGTCTCGATCTCCTGACCTCGTGATCCACCCGTCTCGGCTTCCCAAAGTGCTGGGATTACAGGCTTGAGCCACTGCGCCCGGCCTCGCATTTTTTTCTGAGGATATTTCCTTTGGCCCTATAGTCCTCAAAGGGATCCGAAATATCAGTTCTCAGATTCCACAAAAACAGGGCTAGCAAAAGGCTCCACGAAATACAGGTGTAACTCAGTGAGTTGAAGTCACACACCGCAAAGCAGTTTCTCAGAAAGCTTCTTTCTTTTTTGAGCTGAGGATATTTGTGGTCTGAAAGCGTCCCCGTGTGTCTCATTGCAGATTCTGCGAAAACACTCTTAGCAAGCTTCTCAATGAAAACAATGATGTAACTCTGTGAGCTGAATTCACCCACAACAAAGCAGTTTCTGAGAAGGCTTCTCTGGACTTTTTGTCTGAGGATATTTCATTATTCACCATGGGATTCAACGATATCCAAGGCATCACGTCTGAGATTCCACAAAATCAGTGCTAGCAAACTCCTCCATGAAAGAGTGGTGTCACACTGTGAAATTAATTGACACATCACAAAGCAGTTCCCCAGAAAGCTTCATTCCGGTTTTTCCCTGAGGTTATTTTCTTTGTCCTTATACTCTTCAAACCCATCCGAAATATCGGTTCTCAGCTTCCACATAAACAGGGCTACCTAAAGGCTCCACGAAATACAGGTGTAACTCAGTGAGTTGAATTCACACATCACAAAGTAGTTTCTCAGAAAGCTTCTTTCTAGTTTATCAGAGGACGTTTCCTTTGTCACCATAAGCTTCATTGCGCTGAGAGGTATCCGAATGTAGACTTCAAGAAACCGTGCTAGCAAACTGATTAATGAAGAGAAAAGTGTATCTCTGTGAGTTGCATTCACACATCACAATGCAGTTTCTCAGAATGCTTCTTTCAGGTTTTTATCTGTGGATATTTCCTTTTTCACCATAGGCCTCAATGTGCTCCCAAATATCACTTTACAGATTCCCCGAAAACAGTGTTAGCAAACTGCTACAAGAAGGGAAAGGACAATCTCTGAGTGATGAATTCACACTTCCGAAGGCAAGTTCTCAGAAAGCTTCTTTCTAGTTATTATCTGAGAATACTTCCTTTTTATCCATAGGCCTCAATGCGCTCCCAAATATCAATTTGCAGATTTCACGAGAGCAGTGTTAGCAAACGGCGTCATGAAGACAAAGTTGTAACTCTGGGAGATGAATTCATATATCACAAAGAAGTTTCTCAGAACGCTTCTTTCACGTTTTTATCTGAGGATATTTCCTTTGTCCTTATATTCTTCAAAGCGATCCGAAATACCAGTTCTCAGATACTACAAAATCAAGGCTACGAAACAGCTCCAAGAAATACAGGTGTAACTCAGTGAGTTGAATTCACACATCACAAAGTAGTTTCTCAGAAAGCTTCTTTCTAGTTTTTTTCAGAGGATATTTCCTTTGTCACGCTAAGATTGATTGTGCTAAGAAGTATCTGATTGCAGATTGCAAGGAAACTGTTCCAGCAAACTGATCAATGAATAGGAAAGTGTATCTCTGTAAGTTGCATTCACACGTCACAATGCAGTTTCTCAGAACGCTTCTTTCCGGTTTTTATCTGTGGATATTTCCTTTTTCACCTGAGCCCCCAATGCGCTCCCAAATATCACTTTGCAGATTCCACAAGAACAGTGTTAGAAAACTGCTTCATGAAGACTAAGTTGTACCTCTGGGAGATGAATTAATATATCAGAAAGAAGTTTCTCAGAAAGCTTCTTTCTTTTTTTAGCTGAGGATATTTGTGGTCTCAAAGCGCCCTCATTTGTCTCATTGCAGATTCTGAGAAAACACTCTTAGCAAGCTTCTCAATGAAAACAATGATGTAACTCTGAGCTGAATTCACCCACAACAAAACAGTTTCTGAGTAGGCTTCTCTGCACTTTTTTTCTGAGGGTATTTCATTATTCACCATGGTATTCAACGATATCCAAGGCATCACTTCCGAGATTCCACAATATCAGTGCTAGCAAACTCCTCCATGAAAGAGTGGTGTCACACTTTGAAAGGAATTGACACATGACAAAGCAGTTCCTCAGAAAGCTACATTCCGGTTTTTCTCTGAGTATATTTACCTTTTCCTTATACTCTTCAAACCCGTCTGAAATATCAGTTCTCAGATTCCACAAATAGGGCTTGCTAAAGGCTCCACGAAATACAGGTGTAACTCAGTGAGTCGAATTCACACATCACAAAGCAGTTTCTCAGAAAGCTTCTTTCTAGTTTTTATCTGAGGACATTTCCTTTGTAACCGTCAGCTTCATTGCGCTAATAGGTATCCGATTGCAGATTTCAAGAAAACTGTGTTAACAAACTGATTAATGAAAAGTGTATCTCTGTGAGTTACATTCACACATCACAATGTAGTTTCTCAGAACGCTTCTTTCCAGTTTTTATCTGTGGATATTTCCTTTTTCACCCTAGGCCTCAATGCACTCCCAAATATCACTTTACAGATTCCACGAAAACAGTGTTAGCAAACTGCTAAGAGAAGGGAAGGAGAATCGCTGTGTGATGAATTCACACATCTGAAAGCAAGTTCTTAGAAAACTTCTTTCTAGTTATTATCTGAGGATATTTCCTTTTACACCATAGGACTCAATGCACTCCCAAATGTCACTTTGCAGATTCCACGAGAACAGTGTTAGAAAACTGCTTCTTGAAGACTAAAGTGTAACACTGTGAGATGAATTCACATATCACAAAGAGGTTTCTCAGAAAGTTTCTTTAACATTTTTATCTGAATATATTTTGTGTCCGTATATTCTTCAATGTGATCCGATATATGAGCCTCAGATTCCACAAATAAAGGGCTAGCAAACGGCTCCTCGAAATACAGGTGTAACTCACTGAGTTGAATTCACATATCACAAAGCAGATTCTCAGAAAGTTTCTTTCTAGTTTTTGTGTGAGGATATTTCCTTTGTCACCCTAAGCTTCATTGCACTAAGAAGTATCCCACTGCAGATTTCAAGAAAACTGTGTTAGCAAACTGATCAATGAAGAGGAACGTGTATCTCTGTGAGTTGCATTCACACATCACAATGCAGTTACTCAGAACGCTTCTTTCCACTTTTTATCTGAGGATATTTCCCTTGCCCATACACTCTTTAAACCCATCCGAAACATCAGTTCTGAGAATCCACAAAAACAGCGGTAGCAAACAGCTCCTAGAAATAGTGGTGTAACTCTGTGAGATGAAGTCACATATCAGAAAGCCATTTCTCAGAAACCTTCTTTCACGTTTCTAATTGAGGATATTTCCTTTATCAGTGTAGGCACAATGCGATCCAAAGTATCCCTTCTCAGATCCCCAAAGACAGAGGTAATAGACTGCTCCATGAAACGAAAGTGTAATTCTGTGAGATGAATTCACACATCACAAAGCAGTTTCTCAGAAAGTTTCTTTCTCGTTTTTATCTGAGGATATTTCCTTTGTCACCATAAGCTTCATTGCAATAAGAAGTATCCAATTACAGATTTCAAGAAAACTGTGTTAGCAAGCTGATAAATGAAGAGGAACGTGTATCTCTGTGAGTTGCATTCACACATCACAATGCAATTTCTCAGAACGCTTCTTTCCAGTTTTTAATCTGTGGATATTTCCTTTTTCACCATAGGCCTCAATGCGCTCCCAAATATCACTTTGCAGATTCCAGGAGAGCATTGTTAGAAAACTGCTTCATGAAGACACAGTTGTAACTCTGTGAGATGAATTAATATATCACAAAGAAGTTTCTCAGAAAGCTTCTTTCACATTTTTATCTGAGGATATTTACTTTGTCCTTATAATCTTCAAAGCAATCCGAAATATCAGTTCTCAGATTCCACAAAAACAGGGCTAGCAAATGGCTCCATGAAATACAGGTGTAACTAAGTTAGTTGAATTCACACACCACAAAGCAGTTTCTCAGAACGCTTCTTTCCAGTTTTTATCTGTGGATGTTTTCTTTTCACCATAGGCCTGAAAGCGCTCCCAAATATCACTTTGCAGATTCCATGAAAAGAGTTTTAGCAAACAGCTTCGTGCAGAGAAAGGTGTAGCTCTGTTAGATGAATTCACACATCACAAGGAACTTTCTCAGAAAGCTTCTTTCTAGTTTTTATCTGAGGATATTTCATTTTTCACTACAGGGCTCAAAAGGTTTCCAAGTATCCCCTGGTGGATTACATGAAAACAGTGTTAGCAAACTGCTCAATGAAACGCAGAGTGTAACATGGTGAGATGGATTCACACATCCCAATGCGGTTTCTTAGAAAGCTTGTTTCTAGTTTTTATCTGCATATATGTATTTTTCACCATAGGCCTCAGTGAGCTCCAATATATCCCATTGGAGATTCCATGAAAAGAGTGTTAGCAGACAGCTTCATGAAGAGAAAGCTGCAACTCTGTGTCATGAATTCACACATCACAAAGAAGTTTCTCAGAATGCTTCTTTCTAGTTTTTATCTGAGGATATTTCCTTTTTCACTATAGGCCTCAAAGTGCTGCCAAATATCCCCTGTCAGAGTCTATGAAAAATGGTGAAAACAAACTGCTCAATGAAAAGAATAGTTTAACACTGTGAGATGCACTCGCGTAACACAATGTATTTTCTCAGATAGCTTCTTTCCAGTTTTTATCGGACTATATTTCCTTTTTCAATATATTCCTCATATTGCTGACAAATATCCCTTTGCAGATTACAGGAACACAGTGCCAGCAAACTGCTCCATGAAAAGAAACATGTAACTCTCTGGGATGAATTACCATATTACAAAGAACTTTCTCAGAAGGTTTCCCTCCAGTTTTTATCTGAGGATATTTCCTGTGTAACCACAGTCTTCATTGTACTAAGAAATATCACATTAGAGATTCCAAGAAAGCAGCGTTAGCAAACTGCTCAATGAAAAGCACAGTGTAACTCTGTGAGATGCATTCGCACATCACAATGCAGTTTCTCAGAAAGCTTCTTTCTGCTTTTTATCTGAGGATATGTCCTTTTTCACCGTAGGCCTCAATGCGCTCCCAAATATCCCTTTGCAGATTCCACAAAAAAAAGTGTTAGCAAACGGCTTCATGCAGAGAAAGGTGTAGCTCTGTTATGAATTCAGACATCCCAAAGAAGGCTCTCAGAATGCTTCTTTCTAGTTTTTAACTGAGGATATTTCCTTTTCACTGTAGGCCTCAAAATTCTCCCAGATATCCCTTGAGACATTCCCTGAAAACAGTGTCAGCAAACTGTTCCATGAAAAGAAAAGTGTAACTCTGTAAGATGCATTCACACATCACAATGCAGTTTCTTTGACACTTTCTTTCTAGTTTTTCTCTGAATATATTTCCTTTGTCACTATAATTTTCAAAGCGCTCCCAAACATCCTATTGCAGTTTCCACGAAAACAGTGTTAGCAGACTGCTGTTGGAAAAGGACAGTGTAACTCTGTGAGATGTACTCACACACCACAAAGAACTTTCTCAGAAAGTTTCCATCCAGTTTTTATCTGAGGATAATTCCTTTGTCACCCCAGTCTTCATTGTGCTGAGAAATATTCCACTGCAGATTCCAAGAAAAAAGTCTTAGCAAACTTCTCAAAAAATGCACATTGTAACTCTGTGAGATGCATTCACAATGCAGTTTCTCAGAAAACTTCTCTCTGCTTTTTATCTGAGGATATGTCCTTTTTCACCATAGGCCTCAATGCGCTCCCAAATATCCCTTTGCAGATTCCACAAAAACAGGGTTAGCACACGGCTTCATGCAGAGAAAGGTGTAGCTCTGTTAGATGAATTCACACATCACAAAGAACTTTCTCAGAAAGTTTCTTTCTAGTTTTTATCTGAGGATATTTCCTTTTTCACTGTAGGCTTCAAAGTGCTGCCAGATATCCCTTGGGAGATTCCACGAAAACAGTGTTAGCAAACTGCTCCATGAAAAGAAAAATGTAACTCTGTAAGATGCATTCACACAGCACAATGCAGTTTTTCAGAAAACTTCTTTCTAGTTTTTATCTGAGGATATTTCCTGGTTCGCCATGGGCCTCAATGCGCTCCTTTATATCCCTTTACAGATTCCAAGAAAACAATGTCAGCAAACGGCTTCATGCAGAGAAAGGTGTAACTCTGTGAGATGAATTCAAACATCCCAAAGAAGGCTCTCAGAAAACTTCTTTCTAGTTTTTATGTGCGGATAATTCCTTCGTCAGTGAAGGCTTCAATGCGATCTAAAATATCCTATCTCAGAGTCCCCAAAAATAGTGCTAACAAACTGCTCCATGATAAGAAAGTGCATCTCTGGGATGTGAATTTATGCATCACAATGCAGTTTCTTGGAAAGCTTCTTTCTAGTTTTAATCTGAGGATATTCTCTTTGTCACTATAATCTTCAAAGTGCTGCGAAATATCCTTTATGATTTCAAGAAAACAGTGTTAGCAGACTGCTCAATGAAAAGAACATTGTAACTCTGTGTCATGAATTCACACAACACAAAGAACTTTCTCAGAAATCTTCTATCCAGTTTTTATTTGAGTATATTTCATTTGTCACTATAATCTTCAAAGTGCTGTGAAATAACCAAGGATACAGTGTTAGCAGAGTGCTCAATGAAAAGGACACTGAAACTCTGTGAGGTGTATTTACACATCACAAAGCAGTTTCTCAGAAGGTTTCTTTTTGGTTTTTATCTGACGATATTTCCTTTGTCCCCATAGGCTTCAATGTGCTCCCAAACATCCTAATACAGTTTCCACGAAAACAGTGTTAGCAGACTGCTGTATGAAAAGTACGGTGGAACTCTGTGAGATGAACTCAAACATCACAAAGCAGTTTCTCAGAAAGCTTCTATCCAGTTTTTATCTGAGGATATACCCTTTGTCACCACAGACTTCATTGCGCTAAGAAATATCCCACCGCAGATTTCAAGAAAACAGCATTAGCAAACTGCTGCATGAAAAAAGAAGTGTATCTCTGTAAGATGCATTCACACATCATAATGCAGTTTCTCAGAAAGCTTCTTTCTAGTTTTTATCTGAGGATATTTCCTGGTTCGCCATGGGCCTCAATGTGCTCCTTTGTATCCCTTTACAGATTCCATGAAAACAGTGTTAGTAGACTGCTGTATGAAAAGAAAGGTGTAACTCTGTGAGATGAACTCACATATCAAAAAGCACTTTCTCAGAAAGCTTCTTTCTAGTTATTATCTGAGGATATTTCATTTTTCACTATAGGCCTCAAAGTGCTGCCCAGTCTACCTTGGCAGATTCCATGAAAAAAGTGTGAGCAAAGTGCTCCATGAAAAAATGTTGTAACTCTCTGAGATGAATTCACACATCACAGAGAACTTTCTCATAAAGCTTCTATCCAGTTTTTATCTGAGGATGTTTCATCACCACAGGCTTCATTGTACTAAGAAATGTCCCATTGCAGATTCCAAGAAAACAGGGTTACCAAACTGCCAAATGAAAAGCACAGTTTAAGGCCGGGCGCGGTGGCTCAAGCCTGTAATCCCAGCACTTTGGGAGGCCGAGGCGGGCGGATCACAAGGTCAGGAGATCGAGACCACAGTGAAACCCCGTCTCTACTAAAAATACAAAAAATTAGCCGGGCGCGGTGGCGGGCGCCTGTAGTCCCAGCTACTCAGGAGGCTGAGGCAGGAGAATGGCGGGAACCCGGGAGGCGGAGCTTGCAGTGAGCCGAGATCGCGCCACTGCACTCCAGCCTGGGCAACAGCGTGAGACTCCGTCTCAATAAAAAAAAAAAAAAAAAAAAAGAAAAGCACAGTTTAACTCTGTGAGATGCATTTGCACATCCCAATGTAGTTTCTCAGAAAGCTTCTTTCTAGTTTTTATCAGAGGATATTTCCTTTTTCACTATAGGCCTCAAAGTGCTGCCAAATATCCCTTGGCAGATGCCCTGAAAACAATGTTAGCAAACTGCTCCATGAAAGTAATGGTGTAACTCTCTGAGATGAATTCACACATCACAAAAGAACTTTCTCAGAAAGGTTCTATCCAGTTTTTATCTGAGGATATTTTCTTTGTCACCACAGACCTCATTGCGCTAAGAAATATCCCACTGTAGATTCCAAGAAAACAGTGTTAGAAAACTGCTCAATGAAAAGCACAGTGTAACTCTGTGAGATGCATTTGCACATCACAGTGCAGTTTCTCAGAAAGCTTCTTTCTGCTTTTTATCTGAGGATATGTCTTTTTTCACCATAGGCCTCAATGCGCTCCCAAATATCCCTTTGCAGATTCCATGAAAACAGTGTTAGCAAACGGCTTCATGCAGATAAAGGTGTAGCTCTGTTAAATGAATTTACACATCACAATGAAATTTCTCAGAAAGCTTCTTTCTAGTTTTTAATCTGAGGATATTTCCTTTTTCACTTTAGGGCTCAGAAGGCTTCCAAGTATCCCCTGGCAGATTCCACAAAAACAGTGTTAGCAAACTGCTCAATGAAAGGCAGAGTGTAACAATGTGAGATGGATTCGCACATCCCAATGCAGTTTCTCAGAAAGATTCTTTCTAGTTTTTATCTATTTCCTGGTTCACCATAGGCCTCAATGCGCTCCCAAATATCCCTTTACAGATTCCACGATAACAGTGTTAGCAAACGACTTCATGTAGAGAAAGGTGTAACTCTGTGAGAAGAACTCAAACATCACAAAGAAGTTTCTCAGAAAGTTTCTTACTAGTTTTTATCTGAGGATATTTCCTTTGTCACTATAATCTTCAAAGTGCTGCGAAATAACCAAGGAAATAGGGTTAGCAGACTGTTCAATGAAAAGAACACTGTAACTCTGTGAGATGTATTCACACATCACATACAGTTTCTCAGAAGGCTTCTTTTTGATTTTTATCTGAGGATATTTCGTTTTCCACTATAGCCCTCAAAGTGCTACCAAATATCCCTTGGCAGATTCCATGAAAAAAGTGTTAGCAAACTGCTCCATGAAAAAATGTTGTAACTCTCTGAGATGAATTCACACATCACAGATAACTTTCTCAGAAAGCTTCTATCCAGTTTTTATCTGAGGATATTTCATCACTACAGGCTTCATTGCACTAAGAAATGTCCCATTGCAGATTCCAGGAAAACAGGGTTAGCAAACTGCCAAATGAAAAGCACAGTTTAACTCTGTGATATACATTCGCACATCCCAATGCAATTTCACAGAAAGCTTCTTTCTAGATTTTATTCACACGTCCCAATGCAGTTTCTCAGAAAACTTCTTTCTAGGTTTTATCAGAGGACATTTCCTTTTTCACTATAGGCCTCAAAGTGCTGCCAAATATCCTTTGGCAGATACCACAAAAACAGTGTTAGCAAACTGCTCCATGAAAAGAGATGTGTAACTCTCTGCGATGAATTCACACATCAGAAAGAACTTTCTCAGAAAGCTTCTATCCAGTTTTTATCTGAGGATATTTCCTTTGTCACCACAAACTTCATTGCACTAAGAAATGTCCCATTGCAGATTCCTAGAAAACAGTGTTAGCAAACTGCTCAATGAAAAGCACAGTGCAACTCTGTGAGATGCATTCGCACATCACAATGCAGTTTCTCAAAAAGTTTCTTTCTGCTTTTTATCTGATGATATCTCCTTTTTAACCATAGGCCTGAAAGCGCTCCCAAATATCCCTGTGCATATTCCACGAAAACAGCATTAGCAAACAGGTTCATGCAGAGAAAGGTGTAACTCTCTGCGATGAATTCACACATCACAGAGCACTTTCTCAGAAATCTTCTTTCTAGTTTTTATCTGAGGATATTTCCTTTTTCACTATAGGGCTCAAAGGACTTCCAGGTATCCCCTGGCAGATTACATGAAAACAGTGTTAGCAAACTGCTCCATGAAATGCAGAGTGTAACAATGTGAGATGGATTCGCACATCCCAATGCAGTTTTTCAAAAAGCTTCTTTCTAGTTTTTATCTGAGGATATTTCCTTTGTCAGTATAATCTTCAAAGTGCTGAGAAATAACCAAGGAAACAGTGTTAGCAGACTGCTCAATGAAAAGAACGCTGTACCTCTGTGAGATGTGTTCACACATCACAACGCAGTTTCTCAGAAGGCTTCTTTTTGGCTTTTATCTGAGGATATTTCCTTTGTCCCCTTAGGCTTCAATGCACTCCCAAACATCCTAATACAGTTTCCATGAAAACAGTGTTAGCAGACTGCTGTATGAAAAGAACAGTCAAACTCTGTGAGATGAACTCACACATCACAAAGCAGTTTCTCAGAAAGCTTCTATCCAGTTTTTATCTGAGGATGTTTCATCACCACAGGCTTCAATGCACTAAGAAATGTCCCATTGCATATTCCAAGAAAAGAGGGTTAGCAGACTGCCAAATGCAAAGCACAGTTTAACTCTGTGAGATGCTTTTGCACATCCCAATGCAGTTTCTCAGAAAGCTTCTTTCTAGTTTTTATCTGGGGATATTTCATTTTTCACTATAGACCTCAAAGTGCTACCAAATATCCCTTGGCAGATTCCATGAAAACAGTGTTAGCAAACTGCTCCATGAAAAGAAAGGTGTAATTCTCTGAGATGAATTCACACATTACAGAGCACTTTCTCAGAAAGGTTCTATCCAGTTTTTATCTGAGGATATTTCCTCTGTCACTACAGGCTTCATTGTGCAAAGAAATATCCCACTGCAGATTCCAAGAAAACAGTGTTAGAAAACTGCTCATTGAAAAGCACAGTGTAACTCTGTGAGATGCATTCGCACATCACAATGCAGTTTCTCAGAAAGCTTCTTTCTGCTTTTTATCTGAGGATGTGTCCTTTTTCACCATAGGCCTCAATGCACTCCAAAACATCCTATTGCCAGTTTCCACAAAAAGGGTGTTAGCAGACTGCTGCATGAAAATAACAGTGTAACTCTGTGAGATGAACTCACACATCACAAAGCAGTTTCCCCGAATGCTTCTTTCTAGTTTCTTTCTGAGGATATTTCCTTTTTCACTAAAGTCCTCAAAGTTCTGCCAAATATCCCTTTTCATGTTCCAGGAAAACAGTGTTAGCAAACTGCTCCATCAAAAGAAGGGTGTAACTCTCTGAATTGAATTCACACATCACAAAGGACTTTCTCAGAAAGCTTCTATTCAGTTTTTTTCTGAGAATATTTCCTTTGTTACCATAGGTTTCAATGAGATTCAAACTATCGCTTCTCAGATTCCCCAAAAACAGGGCTAACAAAGTGATCCATGAAAAGAATTGTGTAACTCTGTGAGATGAATTTACACATCCAAAGCAGTTTCTCAGAAAATTTCTTTTCAGTTTTACTCTGAGGACATTTCCTTTGTCACCATAGGTTTCAATGCACGCCAAATATCCTAATGCAGATTCCACGAAAACAGTGTTAACAGACTGCTCAAAGAAAAGAATGGTGTAACTTTGTGAGATGAATTACCCCATCACAAAGCAGTTTCTCAGAAAGCTTCTTTCCAGTTTTTATCTGAGGATATTTACTTTGTCACCATAAGCTTCATTGCGCTAAGAAATATCCCATTGCAGATTCCAAGAAAACAGCATTAACAAACTGCTCAATGAAAAGCACAGTGTAACTCTGTTAGATGCATTCATACATCACAATGCAGTTTCTCAGAAAGCTTCTTTCTAGTTTTCATCTGAGGATATATTCTTTTTCGCCATAGGCCTCAATACACTCCCAAATATCACTTTGAAGATTTCTCGAAAACAGTGTTAGCAAACGGCTTCATGAAAAGGATGGTGTAACTGTAAGATGAATTCACACATCACAAAGAAGTTTCTCAGAAAGCTTCTTTCTAGTTTTTATCAGAGTATATTTCCTTTGTCAGCATAGGCTTCAATGCGATCCAAACTATCCCATCTCAGTTTCCCCAAAAATAGTGCTAACAAACTGCTCTATGATAGGAAAGTGCAACTCTGTGAGATGAATTAACACATCAAATAGCAGATTCTCAGACATCTTCTTTCTAGTTTCACTCTGAGGATATTTTCCTTGTCACCATAAGATTCAATGAGCTGTGAAATATCCCATATAGATTCCAAGAAAACAGTGTTAGCAGACAGCTCAATGAAAACAACACTGTAACCCTGTGAGATGTATTCACACATCACAAAGCAGTTTTTCAGATGGCTTCTTTCTAGTTTTTATCTGAGGACATTTCCTTTGTTACCATAGCCATAAAAGTGATTAAATTTATCCCTTCTCAGATTCCACAAAAACAATGCTAGCAAATTGATTCATGAAAGAGCATCTATACCTCAAAGAAAAGAGAGGTATAACTGTAGGAGATGAATGCACATTTCACAAAGCAGTTTCTCAAAACGCTTCTTTCCAGTTTTCATCTGAAGTTATTTCCTTTTTCATCTTAGGCCTCAATGTGCTCCCGATTATCCCTTTGAAGATTCCTCAAAATCAGTGTTAACAAACTGCTCAATGAAAAGAAAGATTTAACTCTGTGAGAGTAATTCACACATCACAAAGCAGTTTCTCAGAAAGCTTCTTTCTAGTTTCTATCCATTTCCTTTATCACCATAGTCCTAAAAGCACTCCAAGGCCGGGCGCAGTGGCTCAAGCCTGTAATCCCAGCACTTTGGGAGGCCGAGACGGGCAGATCACGAGGTCAGGAGATCGAGACCATCCTGGCTAACATGGTGAAACCCCGACTCTACTAAAAAATACAAAAAACTAGCTGGGTGAGGTGGCGGGCATCTGTAATCCCAGCTACTAGGGAGGCTGAGGCAGGAGAATGGTGTGAACCCAGGAGGCGGAGCTTGCAGTGAGCTGAGATCCAGCCACTGCACTCCAGCCTGGGTGACATAGCGAGACTCTGTCTCAAAAAAAAAAAAAAAAAAAAAAAAAGCACTCCAAAATATCCCTTTGTAGATTTTACACAAACAGTGTTTCCACACTGCTCAATGAAAAGAGAGGTATAACTCTGGAAGATGAATGCACACATTACAAAGCAGTTTCTCAGAAAGATTATTTCCAGTTTTCATCTGAAGACATTTCCTTTTCCACCATTGGCCTCAATGCTCTCCCGAATATCCCTATGTAGATTCCATAGAAATAGTGTTCCCAAACTGCACAATGTAAAGTTAGGTTAACTCTTTGAGATGAATGCACATGTCACAAAGCAGTTTCTCGGAAGGTTCTTTCTAGTTTTTACCTGAAGATAGTTCCTTCTTCAACTTAGCCTTCAATGTGTTCTGACATATCACTTTGAGATTTTAAAGAAACAGTGCTTCCACACTCCTCAATGAAGAGAAAGGTATAACCTTGTGAGAGGAATGCACACATCACAAAGCAGTTTCTCAGAAACCTTCTGTCCTGTTTTTATCTCAAGATATTTCCTTTATAATCATAGGCCTCAGTTCTCTCCTGAATGTCCCTTTGCTGGTTCCACAAACACAGTGGTCCCAAATTGCTCAATGAGCAGAAATGTTTAACTGTGTCAGGTGAATTCATATATCACAAAGCAGTTTCTCAGAAAGCTTCTTTCTAGTTTTTATCTGAGGATACTTCCTTTTTCACTGTAGGCTGCACTGTGCTGCAAAATATCCCTCCGTATATTTTACACAAACAGTGTTTCCACAGTGCTCAATGAAAGAAAGGTATAACTTTATGAGATGAATGCAAACATCAGAAACCAGTGTCTCAGGAAGCTTATTTCCAGTTTTCATCTGAAGATATTTCCTTTTTCACCATAAGCCTCAATGCGCTCCTGAATATCCCTTTGCAGATTCCACAAAACCAGTGTTACAACACTGTTCAATGAAAACAAAGGTTTAATTATGTGAGATGAATTCATATATCACGAGGCAGTTTCTTGGAAAGCTTCTTTCTAATTTCTATCTGAGGATATTTCCTTTTTCATCATAAGATTCAATGTGCTCCCAAATATCGTTTCTCACATTCGATAAAAACAGTGATTCTAAACAGCTCAATCATAAGAAAGGTTTACCTCTAGAAGATGAATGAATACAGCAGAAAGAATTTTCTCAGAAAGCATCTTTATAGTTTTTATCTGAAGATTATTTGATCTTCACCTTAGGCTTCAATGCACTCCAAAATATACCTCAGTAGGTTTTACACAAACTGTGTTTCAACACTGCTCAATAAAAGAAAGGTATATCTCAGTGACAAGAATGCACACATCACAAAGCAGTTTCTCAGAAAGCTTCTTTCCAGTTTTCATCTGAAGATATTTCCTTCTTCACCATGGGCCTCAATGTGCCCTCAAATGTACCTTCATGGATTCCTCAAAGACAGAGCTTCCAAACAGAGCAATGAAAGGAAAGGTTTAACTGTGTGAGATGAATTCACACATCACAAAGCAGCTTCTTGGAAAGCTTCTTTCTAATTTTTATCTGTCGATATTTCTCTTTTCATCATAGGCTAAAATACCCCTTCTCAGATTCCACAAAAACAGTGATTCCAAAAGTCCCAATCAAAAGATAGGTTTAAGTCTATGAGATGAATGCACATCACAAAGCAGTTTCTTGGAAAGCTTCTTTCCAGTTTTCATCTGAAGATATTTCCATTTTCACCATAGGCCTCAATGTGCTCCCAAACATCCCTTTGCAGATTCCACAAAAATATTGTTAACAAACTGCTCCATGAAAAGAAAGGTTTAACTCTATGAGATGAATTGAAACATCACAAAGCAGATTCTCGCAAACTTCTTTCTAGTTTTTATCTGAGGATATTTCTTTTTTCACCAAATGCTTCAATGCAGTCCCAAATATCCCTTCTCAGACTCTACAAAATAGTGATTCTAAACTGCTCAATCAAAAGAAAGGTTTAACTCTATGAGATGAATGCACATATCACAAAGCAGTGTCTCAGAAAACTTCTTTCTAGTTTTCATCTGAAGGTATTCCCTTGTTCACCATAGGCCTCCATACACCCCGAAATGTCCCTTCACAGATTTGTCAAAGACAGTGTTTCCAAATTGTGCATTTTTTGTTTGTTTGTTTTTTGTTTTTTGGTTTTTTTTGAGATGGAGTCTCGGTCTGTCACCCAGGCTGGAGTGCAGTGGCCGGATCTCAGCTCACTGCAAGCTCCGCCTCCCAGGTTTACACCATTCTCCTGCCTCAGCCTCCCGAGTAGCTGGGACTACAGGCGCCCGCCACCTCGCCTGGCTAGTTTCTTGTGTTTTTTAGTAGAGACGGGGTTTCACCGTGTTAGCCAGGATGGTCTCGATCTCCTGACCTCATGATCCACCCGTCTTGGCCTCCCAAAGTGCTGGGATTACAGGCTTGAGCCACTGCGCCCAGCCCAAACTGTGCATTGTAAAGAAAGGTTTAACTTTGTGAGATAAATGTACACATCACAAAGCAGTTTTTCAGAAAGCTTCTTTCTAGTTTTTATCTGAAAATATTTCCTTCATCACCTTAGGCTTCTATACCTTCTGAAATATCCCTTTGTACATTTTACACAAACAATGTTTCCACACTGCTCAATGAAAAGAAAGGTATAACTCTGTGAGAGGAATGCACACTTCACAAAGCAGTTTCTCAGAAAGCTTCTCTCCAGTTTTCATCTGAAGATACTTCCTTTTTCACCATAGGCCTCAATGACTTCCGGAATATCCCTTTTCAGATTCCACAAAAGCAGTGTTACCAAATAGCAGAATATAAAGTTTGGTTTAATTGTGTGGAATGAATGCAAACATCACATAGCATTTTCTCGGAATGCTTCTTTCTAGTTTTTATATGAAGATATTTCCTTCATCACCTTAGGCTTCAATGTGCTCCAAAATATCTTTTGTAGGTTTTACACAAACAGTGTTTCTACACTGCTCAATGAAAATAGAGGTATAATTCTATGAGATGAATGGATACATCACAAAGAAGTTTCTCAGAAAGCTTCTTTTCAGTTTTCTTCTGAAGGTATTTCCTTTTTCACCATAGGCCTCAATGCACTACTGAATATCCCTTTGCAGATGCCACAAAAACAGTGTTATCAAACTGCTCAATGAAGAGAAAGGTTTAACTCTGTAAGAATGAATTCACACATCGTAATGCAGTTTCTCTCTAGTTTTTTTCTGTGGCTATTTCCTTTTACAACATAGACATCAATGCACTGCCTAATATCCCTTCTCAGATTCCACAAAAATAGTGATTCCACACTGCTCAATCAAAAGAAAGCTTTAACTCTATGAGACAAATGCCCATATCACAAAGAAGTTTGTCAGAAAGCTTCTTTCTAGTGTTCATCTGATGATATTTCCTTGTTCACTGTAGGCCTCAATGCTTCCAAAATGTCCCATCATGGATTCATCAAAGACAGCATTTCCAAGCTCTGCAATGTAAAGAAAGGTTTAAATCTGTGAGATGAAGAAAGCTTCTTTCTAGTTTTTATCTAAAGATACTTCCATCTTCACCTTATTCTTCAATGCACTCCAAATTATCCCTTTGTAGATTTCACACAAACTGTGTTACCACACTGCTCAATGAAAAGAAAGGAACAATCTGTGAGAGGAATGCACACATCACAAAGCAGTTTCTTGGAAAGTTTTTTTCTAGTTTTCATCTGAGGATATTTCCTTTTTCACCATAGGCCTCAATGTGCTCCAAATATCCCTTTGCAGATTCCACAAACACAGTGTTACCAAGCTGCTCAATGGAAAGAAAGTTTTAACTCTGTGAGAGGAATTCAAACATCACAAATCAGTTTCTTGGAAAGCTTCTTTCTAGTTTTTATCTGAGTATATTTCCTTTCTCATAATAGGCTTCTATGTGCTCCCAAATATCCCTTCTCAGATTCCACAAAAACAGTGATTCTAAACTGCTCAATCAAAAGAAAGTTTAAGTCTTTGAGATGAATGCACATATCACAAAGCTGTGTCTTAGAAAGTGGCTTTCTAGTTTTCATCTGAAGATATTTCCCTGTTCACCATAGTCCTCAAGGCACCCCAAATATCCCTTCATAGATTCTAGGAAAACAGTGTTTCCAAACAGCAGAATGAAAAGAATGGTTTAACTCTGCAAGATGAATGCGTACAACACAAAGGAGTTTTTCAGATAGCTTCCTTCTCGTTTTTATCCTGGTATATTCCCTTTTTCACCAATATCCTCAATGAGCTCCTAAATGTCCACTTGCAGAACGAACAAAAACCATTTTCCCCAAATGCTGAATCAAAAGAAATGTCTAACTCTGTGAGATGAATACAGACATCACAATGCAGTTTCTCAGATAGATTCCTTCCAGTTTTCATTCTGGGATATTCGATTTTTCACCATTGGCCTCAATAAGTTCCCCAATTTCCATTTGCAGATTCTACAAAAACAGTGTTTCCAAACTGCTTAAAGAAAATAAAGGTTTAACTCTGTGAGATGAATGCATGCTTCACAAGCCAGGTTCACACATAGCCATCTTCTAGTTTTTGTTGTAGGATATTCGCCTTTTTGCCGTTGACCTCAATGAATTCCCAAATGTCCATTCCTAGAATGGAAAGAACAGTGATTCCAAACAGCTGATTGAAAAGAAAAGTTGGACTCTGTGAGATGAATGCACATATCACAAAGCACTTTCTCAATGATCTTCTTTCTAAATTTTATGTGAAGATATTTTCTTTTTCACCATAGGCCTCAATGCACTCCCAAATATCCTTCACAGATTCTACAGAAACCGTGTTTCCAAACTGCTGGATCCAAAGAAGTTGAGCAGTTTGGAATCACAATTTTTGTGGAATCTGAGAGAGGATATGTACAAGTGCATTGAAGGCTATGGTGAAAAAGGAAATATGTTCAGAAAAAAACTAGAAAGAAGCTTTCTGAGAAACTGCTTTGTGATGTGTGAATTCATCTGACAGAGTTAAATGTTTCTTCTCATTGAGAAGTGTGGTAATACTGTTTTTGTGGAATGTGTAAAGGGATATGCAGGAGCGCATTGAGGCCTATGGTTTAAAAGGAAATATCTTCAGATAGAAACTGGAGAGAAGCTTTTTGATGCACTGCTTTGTGATGTGTGCATTCATCTCATAGTGTTAAATGTTTCTTTACATTGTGCAGTTTGGAAACTGATGAATCTATGAGGGTACATTTGGGGGCACATTGAGGTCTAACATGAACAAGGAATACCTTCACATGAAAACTGGAAAGAAGCTTTCTAAGAAACTGCTTTGTGATTTGGGCATTCATCTCATAGAGTTAAACATTTCTTTTGATTGAGCAGTTTTAAATCACTGATTTTGTGGAATCTGAGAAGGGATATTTGGGAGCACATTGAAGCCTATGGTAGAAAAGGAAATATCCTCAGACAAAAACTAGAAAGGGGCTTTCCGAGAAACTGCTTTGTGATGTGTGAATTCATCTCACAGTGTTAAAAGTTTCTTCTCATTAAGCAGTTTGGTAACACTGTTTTATGGCATCTTCAAAGGGACGTTCATGAGCGCATTGAGGCCTATAGTGAGAAAGGAAATATCTCAATTAAAAACCAGAGAGAAGCTTTCTGATAAATTGTTTTGCATTGTGTGCATTCATCTCACAGAGTTATACCTTACTTTTCATTGAGCAGTATTGAAAAGCTTTTTGTGTAAAATCTACACAGGGATATTTCAGAGTGCATTGAATCCTCAGGTGAAAAAGGAAATATCCTGAGACAAAAACTTGAAAGGATTTTCCAAGAAACTGCTTTGTGATGTGTGCATTCATCTCACAGAATTAAAGCTTTCTCTACATTGTGTAGTTTGGAAACTCTGTCTTTGATGAATCCACAAAGGGACATTTGGGAGCGCATTGAGGCCTATGGTGAAAAGGAAATATCTTCAGAAGAAAACTAGAAAGAATCTTTTTGAGAAACTGCTTTGTGAAGTGTGCATTCCTCTCCCAGATTTATACTTTTGTTTTCATTGAACAGTGTGGAAACACTGTTTGTGTAAAATCTACAAAGGGATATTTTGGAGTACACTGAGGTCTAAATGATGAAGGAATTATCTTCAGATAAAAACTAGAAAGAAGCTGCCTGAGAAACTGCTTTGTGATGTGCACATTCATCTCACAGACTTAAAACTTTCTTCACGTTGTGCTGTTTGAAAACTCTGTCTTCGATGAAACTGCAAAGGGAAATTTGGGGGCATATTAAGGCAAACAAGGAAACATCTTCAGATGAAAACTGGAAAGAAACTTTCTGAGAAACTGCTTTGTGATGTGGACATTCACCTCATAGAGTTAAACCTTTCTTTTATTGAGCAGTTTGGAATCACTGTTTTTTTGTGGAATCTGAGTAGGGATATTCAGGAGTCCATTGAAGCATATGTTGAAAAAGGAAATACATTCAGATAAAAACTGGAGAGAAACTTTCTGAGAAACTGCTTTGTTATGTGCACGTTCCCCTCCCGAGTTATACCTTTCTTTTCATTGAGCAGTGTGGAAACGCTGTTTATATTCTACAAAGGGACATTTTGGAGCACATTGAATCCTAAGGTGAAGACGGAAGTATCTTCAGATAAAAATTAGAAAGAAGCTTTCTGAGAAACTGCTTTGTGATGTGTTCATTCATCTCACAGAGTTAAACCTTTCTTTACATTGTGCAGTTTGGAAACTCTGTCTTTGTCAAATCCACGAAGGGACATTTTGGGGCTCATTGAGGCCTTCAGTGAACAAGGAAATATCTTCAGGTGAAAAGTGGAAAGAAGCTTTCTGCGAAACTGCTTTGAGATGTGTGCATTCATCTCATAGAGTTAAACATATCTTTTGATTGAGCAGTTTTGAATCACTGTTTTTGTGGAATCAAAGAGGGAATATTTGGGAGCACATCAAAGCCTATGGTGAATATGGAAATATCCTCAGATAAAAACTAGAAAGAAGCTTTCTGAGAATCTGCTTTGTGATGTGTGAATTCATTTCACAGAGTTAAACCTTTCTTTTCAGTGAGCAGTTTGGTAACATTGTTTTTGTGTTATCTGCAAAGGGACATTTGGGAGCTCTTTGAGGCCTATGGTGAAAAAGGAAATATCTTCAGACAAAAACTGGAGAGAAGCTTTCTGAGAATCTGTTTTCTGAAGTATGCGTTCCTCTCACAGAGTTATACCTTTCTTTTCATTAAGCAGTGTGGAAACACTGTTTGTGTAAAATCTGCACAGGGATATTTTGGAGTGCTTTGAAGCCTAAGCTGAAGTTGGAAGTATCTTCAGATAAAAACTAGAAAGAATTTTTCTAAGAAACTGGTTTGTGATGTGTGCATTTATCTTACAGAGATAAACCTTTCTTTACATTGCACAGTTTGAAAACACTGTGTGTGACCAATCCATGAAGTGACATTTGGGGATGCATTAATGCCTATGGTGAACAAGGAAATATCCTCAGATAAATACTAGAAAGAAGCTTTCTGAGACACTGCTGGTGATATGTGCATTCATCCCATAGAGTTAAACCTTTCTTCTCATTGAGCAGTTTTGGAACACCGTTTTTGTGGAATCTGCAAAGGGATATTCAGGAACGCATTGAGTCCTATGGTGAAAAAGGATATATCTTCAGATGAAAACCACAAAGAAACTTGCTGAGAAACTGCTTTTTGATGTGTGCATTTGTCTCATTGAGTTATATCTCTCTTTTCATTGAGTAGTGTGGAGACACACTTTGTGTAAAATCTACAAAGATGTATTTCAGAGTGCATTGAAGTCTTTGGTGATGAAGGAAATATCTTCAGATAATAACTAGAAAGAAGCTTTCTGAGAAACTGCTTTGTGATGTGTGCATTCATCTCACAGACTTGTACGTTTCTTTAGATAGTGCAGTTTGGAAACTCTGTCTTTGAAGAATCTGTGAAGGGATATTTGGGGGCGTACTGAGGCCTATGGTGAACAAGGAAATACCTTCAGATGAACACTGGAAATAAGCTTTCTGAGAAATTGCTTTGTGATGTGGGCATTCACCTCATAGGGTTAAACCTTTCTTTCAATGGAGCAGTTTGGAATCACTGTGTTTGTGGAATCTGACAAGGGATATTTGGGAGCACATTGATGCCTGTGGTGAAAAAGGAAATATCCTCAGATAAACACTAGAAAGAAGCTTTCTGAGAAACTTCTTTGTGATGTGTGAGTTCATCTCATAGAGTTAAACTTTTCTTTTTTTGAGCAGTTTTGTAACACTGTGTTTGTGGAATCTGCAATGGTATATTTGGCAGCGCACTGAGGCCTATGGTGAAAAAGGAAATACCTTCAGATGAAAACTGGAAAGAAGCTTTCTGAGAAACGGCTTTGTGATGTGTGAGTTCATCTGACAGAGTTAAACATTTCTTCTCTTTGAGCAGATTAGTAACACTGGTTTTGTGGAATCTGCAAGGGGATATATGTGATCACATTGAGGCTTATGATGAATAAGGAAATATCTTCAGATAAAAACTGGAGGGAAGCTTTATGAGATACTGCTTTGTGAAGTGTGCATGTCTCTCACAGAGTTAAGCCTTTCATTTCATTGAGAGGTGTGGAAACACTGTGTAAAATCTACAAAGGAATATTTTGGAGCGCATTGAAGCCTAAGGTAAAAATGGAACTTTCTTCAGATAAAAACTAGAAGGAAGTTTTCTGAGAACATGCTTTGTGGTGTGTGCATTCATCTCACGGAATTAAACCTTTCTTTACATTGCGCAGTTTGGAAACTCTGTCTTTGACAGATCTGTGAAGGGATATTTTGGGGCGCATTGAGTCCTATGGTGGACAAGGAAATATCTTTAGATGAAAACTGGAAAGAAGCTATCTGAAAAACTGCTTTGTGATGTGTGCATTCATCCCATAGAGCTAAACCTTTCTTTTGATTGAGCAGTTTGGAATCACTGCTTTCTGTGAAATCAAAGAGGGGATATTTGGGAGCACATAGAAGCCTATGATGAAAATGGAAATATCCTTAGATAAAGACTAGAAAGAAACTTTCTAAGAAACTGCTTTGTAATGTGTGAATTCATCTCATAGAGTTAAACCTTTCTTTTCATTGAGCAGTTTGGTAACATTGTTTTTGTGGTATCTGCAAAAGGATATTTGGGAATGCTTTCAGGACTATGGTGAAATAGGGAATATCTTCAGATAAAAACTGGAGAGTAGCTTTCTAAGAATCTACTTTGTGAGGTGTGCATTGCTCTCATAGAGTTATACCTTTCTTTTCATTGAGCAGGGTGGAAACACTGCTCATGTAAAATCTACAAAGGGATATTTCAGAGCATTTTGAAGCCTAAGGTGAAGATGGAAGTATCTTCAGATAAAAACTCGAAAGAAGCTTTCTGAGAAACTGGTTTGTGATGTGTGCTTTCATCTCACAAAGATAAACCTTTCTTTTCATTGAGTTGTTTGTTAACACTGTCTTTGTAAGATATGGAAAAGGATATTTGGGAATTCATTAAGGCCTATGGTGAAAAAGAATTACCTTCAGATGAAAACTGGAGAGAAGATTTCTGTGAAACTGCTTTGTGAAGTGTGCATTCCTCTCACATAGTTAAACTTTTCATTTCATTAAGTGGTGTGGAAACACTCTTTGTGTAAAATCTACAAAGGGATATTTCAGAGCGCATTGAAGTCTAAGGTTAAAATAGAACTTTCTTCAGATAAAAACTAGAAAGAAGCTTTCTGAGAAACTGCTTTGTGATGTGTGCATTCATCTCACAGAGTTAGACCGTTTTTTGAGTCAGCATTTTGGGAACACAATTTTTGTCCATTCTGTGAGTGGTCATTTGGGATCTCTTGAGGCCAATGGCAGAAAAGGGAATATGCCAGGATAAAACCAGAAGGAAATTATCTGAGAAATCACTTTGTGATGTGTACATTCATGTCACAGGGTTAAAACTTCTTTTCCATTCAGCAGTTTGGAAACACTGTTTTTGTAGAATCTGTGAAGGGATATTTGGGAGCTCTTTGAGGCCGATGGTGAAAAAGAAAATACCTTCACATAAAATCTAGAAAGAAGTTCATTGAGAAACTGCGTTGTGATGTGTGCATTCTTCTCACAGAGTTCAAATGTACTTTTCATTCAGCTGTTTAGAAACACTGTTCTTTCCATTCTAGGAATGGACATTTGGGAGCTCATTGAGGCCAATGGCAAAAAAGCGAATATCCTCTGACAAAAACTAGAAGGAAGTTATGTGCAAAACTGGCTTGTGTTTTTGTAGATTCTGCAAAGGCATATTTGGGAGTGCTTTGAGGCCAATGGTGAAAAAGAAAATATCTTCAGATAAAAACTAGAAAGAAGCTTAAAAGGAAGTTATCTGAGAAATTGCTTGGTGATGTGTGCATTCATCTCAGAGATTTAAGCCTTTCTTTGGATGCAGTAGTTTTGAAACACTGTTATTGTAGTATCTGCAAAGGGATATTTGGGAGTGCGTTGAGGCCTATGGTGAAAAAGAAAATATCTTCAGATAAAAACAAGAAAGAAGCTTTCTAAAAAACTTCTTTCTGATGTGTGCATTCATCTCACAGAGGTAAACATTTATTTTGATTCAGCATTTTGAAAACACTGTTGCTTTCCCTTCTGTGAATGAACATTTGGAGCTCACTGAGGCCAATGGTGAGAAAGTGAATATCCAGGTAAAAACAAGAAGGATGCTATCTGATAAACTGCTTTTTGATGTTGCATTCATCTCACAGAGGTAAACCTTATTTTTCATTCAGCTGTTTGGAAACTCTGTTTTTGTCCTTTTTGTGAATGGACATTTGGGAGCTCGTTGAGGCCAATGGCAAAAAAGTGAGTATCCCAGGTAAAAACTAGAAGAAAGCTATCTGAGGAACCACTTTGTGCTGTGTGCATTCATCTCACAGAGTCAAACCTTTATTTTCATTCAGCAGTTTGGAAGCACTGTTTTTGTGTATTCTGCAAATGGATACTTGGGATCTCATTGAGACCAATGGTGAAAAATCGAATATCCTAAGATAAAAACCGGAAGTATGCTATCTGAGAGACCTCTTTGTGATGTGTGCATTAATCTCACAGAGTTATACCTTTCTTTTGATTCAGCAGTTTGGAAACACGGTTTTTGTAGAATCTGCAAAGGGATATTTGAGAGCATATTGAGGCCTAAGATGAAAAAGAAAATATCTTCAGTTAAAAACCGAAAAGAAGCTTTCTGAGAAACTGCTTTGTGATGTGTCCATTCATCTCACAGAATTAAACCTTTCTTTTGATTCAGCAGTTTGGACACGCTGGTGCTCTTCATTCTGAAAATGGAAATTAGGGAGCTCATTGATGCCAATGGCAATAAATTGAATATCCCAGGATAAAAAGTAGAAGGAAGTTATCTGAGAAACTGCTTTTTGATGTGTGAATTCATCTCAGAGAGTTAAACCTTTTTCTTGATTCAGCAGTTTGGAAATACTGTTTTTGTAGAATCTGTGAAGGGATATTTGGGAGCACATTGAGGCCTCTGGTGAAAAAGAAAATATCTTCAATTAAAATCTAGAAAGAAGGTCATTGAGAAACTGATTTGTGATGTGTGCATTCATCTCACAGAGTTAAATTTTCTTTTCATTCAGCTGTTTGGAAACACTTTTTTCCACTCTATGCATGGACATTTTGGAACTCATTGAGGCCAATGGCAAAAAAGTGAATATTCCATGATGAAAACTAGAAGGAAGCTATGCGCAAAACCAGTTTACAAAGTGTGCATTCATCTCACAGAGTCCCTTCACACATTCTACAAGTAGAGTGTTTCCAACCTGCTGAATCAAAAGAAAGCTTTAACTCTGTGAATTGAATTCACACACCACAAAGTAGTTTCACAGATAGCTTCTTTCTAGTTTTTATCTGGGGATATTTGGTTTTTCCTCATTGGCCACAATGGGCTCCCTAATGTCCTTTCACAGATTCTAAAAAGAAAGTGCTTCCAATCTGGTGAATCAAAAGAAAGGTTCACCTTTGTGATATGAATCCTCATATCACAAAACCATTTCACAGATAGCTACTTTCTAGTTTTTATCTGAGGATATTTGATTTTTCACCATAGGCCTCAATGGGCTCCCAAATGTCCCTTCACAGATTCTACAAGAGGAGTGTTTTGAACCTGCTGAATCAAAAGAAACGTTTACCTCTGTGAGGTGTATCCACATATCAAAAGCAGTTTCACAGATATCTTCTTTTTAGTTTTTATCTGTGGATATTCGGTTTTCCACCATAGGCCTCAATGGGCTCCCAAATGTCCCTTTGCAAACTCTACAAAAAGAGTGTTTCCAATCTGCTGAATCAAAAGAATGGTTCAACTCTGTGAGATGAATTATCCTATCACAAAGCAGCTTCGCAGATAGCTTCCTTCTAGGTTTTATTTGGGGATATTTGGTTTTTCACCATAGGCATCAATGAACTCACAAATATTTTTCTGCAGATTCTACAAGAAAAGGGTTTTTAACCTCCTCAATCAAAGGAATGGTTCAATTCTGTGAGATGAATCCACATTTCAGAAAGTAGTCTCACAAATAACTTATTTCGAGTTTTTATCTGAGGATATTCCATTTTTAACATTAGGCTCAATAAGCTCCCAAATGACCCTTCACAGATTTTAGAAAAAGAGTGTTTCCACCCTTCTGAATCCAGAGAAAAGTTTACCTCTGTGAGATGAACCCACACACCACAAAGCAGTTTCACAGGTATCTTCCTCTTAGTTTTCATCTGGGAATATTCTGTTTTTCACAGTAGGCCTAAATGGGCTCCCAAATGTCCATTCACAGAATCTTCAAAAAGTGTGTTGCAAACCTGCTGAATCAAAAGAATGATTTAAATTTTCAGTGAATCCACACATCAGATAGCCATTTCACAGATACCTTCTTTCTAGTTATTTTCTGGGGATATTCTGTTTTTCACTATAGGCCTCAATGAGTTCCCAAATGTCCCATTGCAGACTCTACAAGAAGAGTGTTTCCAAATGCTGAACCAAAAGAATGGTTTAACTCTGTGAGCTGCATCCACACATCACAAATCTGTTTCACCAATGGCTTCTTTCTAGAATTTATCTGGGTTTATTCGGTTTTTAACCATAGGCATGAATCATCTACGAAATGCGCCTTTGCATATGCTACAACAAGACTATTTCCAACCTCCTGAAACAAACAAACAAACAAACAAAAGGTTTAACTCTGTGAGATGAATCCACACATCAAAAAATTGTTTCACAGATGCCTTCTTTCTAGCTTTTATCTGAGGATATTTGGTTTTTCACGATAGGCCTCTATAGGCACCCAAATGTCCATTTGCAGATACCCCAAAAGAGTGATTTAAACCAGCTGAATCAAAAGAAACGTTTATCTCTGTGAGATGAATCCACACAACAGAAAGAAGATTCACAGTAAGTTTCTTTCTACTTTTTATCCAGGGATATATGGTTTTTCAACATAGGCCTCAATTGGCTCCCAAATGCCCCTTCGCAGACTCTACAAGATGTTTTCCAATCTGCTGAATCATAAGAATGTTTTAACTCTGTGAGATGAATCCACACGTCACAAAGTAGTTTCCCAGGTAGCTTCTTTCCAGTTTTCATCTGAGGATATTCGGTTTGAGGATATTCAGTTTTTCACCATAGGCCAAAAGGGTCACCAAAATATTCCTTCACAGATTCTACAAGAAGAGTTGCTCCAACTTGCTGAAAGAAAAGTTTAACACTGTGAGGTGAATCCACACAGCACAAAGCGGTTTCACTGATAACTTCTTTCTAATTTTTATCTGAGGATATTCAGTTTTTTACCATAGGCCTCAATGGGCTCCCATACGCCCCTTCACAAATTCTAAAAAAAAAGTTTCCAACCTGCTGAATCAAAAGAATGGTTTACATCTGTGAGATGAATCAACCAATCACAAAGTAGTTTCACATATAGATTGTTTCTACTTTTTATCTGGGGATTTTTTTTTTAATCTACAGAGCTTCTTTTTAGTTTTTATGTTCCTCTGCAGATTCTACAAAGAGTATTTCCAGCTTGTTTAATCAAATGAAAGTTTAACTATTGAGATGAATCCACATATCACAAAGCAGTTTCACCAACACCTTCTTTCTAGTTTTTATCTGGGGATATTTTGTTTTTCACCATAGTCCTCAAAGTGCTCCCAAACATCCCTTGGCAGATTCAACAAGAAGTGTGCTTCCAATTTTCTGAAGTGAAAGAAGATTTATCTCTGTGAGATGAATCCACATATCACAAAGCAGTTTCACAGATAGCATCATTCTAATTTTTGTATGGGGATATTTGTCTTTTCACATTTGACTTCAATGGCCTCTAAAATGTCTCTTCCTAGATTCTACAAAAAAAGTGTTTCCAACTTGCTGAATGAAGGTGAAGGTTTTACTCTGTGAGATGAATGCAGTCATAACAAAGCAGTTTCACCAATACATTCTTTATAGTTTTTATCTGTGGATACTCAGTTTTTCACTATATGCCTCAATGGGCTCCCAAATGTCCCTTTGCAGAATTTACAAAAAGAGTTTGCAACTAGCGTAATCAAAATAAAGTTTTAAATCTGTGAGATTTAAAACACATCACAAAGCAGTTACAGTGATAGCTTCTTTCTTGCTTTTATCTGTGGATGTTTGGTTTTTCATCTCACACAGTTAAACTTTCGTTTGATTAAACAGGTTGGAAATACTCTTTTTGTAGAATCTGCAGAGGGACATAAAAACTAAAAAGAAGCTCTGTAGATAAAAAAATCCCCAGATAAAAACATATATCTCAATTGGCTCCCACATATCCCTTTGCAGATACTACAAATTGAGTGTTTTCATCCTGCTGAATCTAAAGAAAGTTTCAACACTGTGTGATGAATCAACACATCACAAAGCAGTCTCACAGATGTCTTCTTTCTAGTTTTTATCTAGAGATATTCAGTGTTTCACCATATGCCTCAACAGACTCCCGAAGGTCTTGTCAGAGATTCTACAAAAAGAGTGTTTCCAACCTTCAGAATTGAAAGAAAGGTTCAACTCTGTGAGATGAATCCACATATCATGAAGTAGTTTCACAGACTGCTGCTCTCTAGTTTTTCTCTGGGGATATTCATTTTTTTTCCATAGACCTCAAAGGACAATCAAATGTTTCTTCACAGATTGTATAAGAGTGTTTCTGACTTGCTGAATCAAAACAAAGCTTTAACTCTGGGAGATGAATCCACACTTCACAAAGCAGATTCACAAAGAGCTTCTTTCTAGTTTTTATCTGGAGATATTTGATGTTTAACCATGGGTTTTATTGGGCACCCAAATGTCTCTTGACAGATTCTACAGAAAGAGTGTTTCCAACCTGCTGAATCAAAAGAAAGGTTTAACTCTGTTAGATGAATCCACACATTACAAAGCAGTTTCACGAAGAGCTTCTTTCTAGTTTTTATCTAAGGATATTCAGTTTTTCATCATATGCCTTAATGGGCTCCCAACTGTTCCTTCCCAGATTCTACAAAAAGACTGTTTCTAACCTGGTGAACCAAAATAAAGGTTTAACTCTGTGAGATGTATCCACACATCACAAAGCCGTTTCAATGACAGCTTCTTACTAGTTTTTATCTGGGAATTTTTGTTTTTTTACCATAGACCGCAGTGGGCTCCCAAATGTCCCTTCTCAGATTCTACAAGAAGAGTTTTTCCAACCTGTGGCATCAAAAGAAAGTTTTAACTCTGTGAGATGAATCCACACATCACAAAGAAATTTCACAGATAGCTTTGCTCTAGTGTTTATCTGGGAATATACAGTTTTTCACCATAGGCCTCAAAGGGTTCCCTAATGTTCCTTTGCAGATTTCCCAAGAAGAGTGTTTCCAACCTGTTAAATCAAAAGAAAGTTTTAGGTCTCTACGATGAATCCACACATCACAAAGCAGTTTCACAGGTGCCTTCTTTCTAGTTTTTTTCTGAGAATATTCGGTTTTTCACCATAGGCCTCAATGGGCTCCCAAATTTCCATTTGCAGGTACTACAAGAAGAGTGTTTCTAACCTGCTGAGTGAAAAGAAACGTTTACCTCTGTGAGATTAATTCATACATCACAAAGTAGTTTCACAGACAACTTCTTACTTTTTATCTGGGGATATTCGGTTTTTCACCATAGGTCTCAAAGGTCTGCCAAATGTCCCTGCGCAGATTCTGCAAAAAGAGTGTTTTCAACCTGCTGAATCAAAAGAATGCGTTAACTCTTTCAGATGAATCCACACATCACAAAGAAGTATCACAGATAGCTTCTTTCTATTTTTTAACTGGGGATATTCAGTTTTTCAGCATAGGCCTCATTGATCTCTCCAATGTTCCTTCAGAGATACTGCAAGAAGAGTGTTTTCAACCTGCTGAATCAAAAGAAACGTTTAACTCTGTGAGATGAATCTACACATCAGAAAGCAGTTTCACAGATAACTACTTTCTAGCTTTGATCTGGAAATATTTGGTTTTTCACCATACACCTCAATGGACTCCTAAACGTCCCAATGCAGATTCTACAAGAAGAGTGCTTCCAATCTGCTGAATCAAAAGAAAGGTTCAACTCTGTGGGATGAATCCACATATCCCCAAAAAATTTCAGAGATAGCTTCTTTCTAGTTTTTACCTGGGGATATTTGGTTCTTTGTAGTATGCCACAAGGAGTCCCCAAGTGTCCCTTCGCAGATTCTACAAGAAGAGTGTTTCCAACCTGCTGAATGAAAAAAAATTAAGTAAGGGAGATGAAGCCACACTTCACAAAACAGTTTTACAGACAGCTTCTTTCTAGTTTATAACTGAGGATATTAGCTCCCAAATGTCCATTTGCATATTCTATAAGAAGAGTGTTTCCAACCTGCTGAATCCAGGGAAAGATTTAACTCTGTAAGATGAATCCACACATCACAAAGCAGTTTTACAGATAGCTTCTTCTTAGTTTTTGTATGGGAATATTCAGTTATTCACAGTAGGCCTCAGTTAGTCTCCAAATGTCCCTTCGCAGATTCTACAAAAAGTGTGATTCAAACCTGCTGAATCAAAAGAATTGTTTAACTCCTTTTGATGAATCCACACATCAGATAGCAGTTTCACAGATAGCTTCTTTCTAGTTTTTTTCTGGGGCTATTTTGTTTTTCACCATAGGCATGAATGGCCTTCTAAATGTCCCTTTGCATATTCTACAACAAGACTGTTTCCAACCCCATGAAACAGGAAAAAAAAAAAAAAAAGATTTACTTCTGTGAGCTGAATTCACACATCACAACACTGTTTCACTGATGCCTTCTTTCTAGTTTTTATCTGAGGATATTTTGTTTTTTCACCATAGGCCTCAAGAGGTGCCCAAATGTCCATTCTCGGATAGTACAGAAAGAGTGTTTCAAACCAGCTGAGTCAAAATAAACATTTATCTCTGTGAGATGAATCCGCACAACAGGAAGGTGTTTCACAGTTAGACTCTACTTTTTATCCAGGGATATATGGTTTTTCACCATAGGCCACAATGGACTCCCAAATATCCCTTCACAGATTCTACAAGAAGAGGTTTTCCAACCTGCTGAGTCAAAAGAATGGTTTAACTCTGTTAGATGAATCCACATATCACAAAGCAGTTTCACAGGTAGCCTCTTTGTAGTTTTTGTCTGGGGATTTTCTGTTTTTCACCTTAGGCCTCAATGGGCCCCCAAATGTTCTTCTGCAAATGTTACAAGAAGAGTGTTTCCAACCTGCTGAATCAAAAGAAAGGTTTAACTCTGTGAGGTGAATCCACATGTCACAAAGCAATTTCACAGATAGCTTCTTCTTAGTTTTTATCTAAGGATATTCAGTTTTTCACAGTAGGTTTCATTAGGCTTCCAAATGTCCCTTCACAGATCCTACAAAAAGCGTTTCCAACCAGCTGATTCAAAAGAATGGTTTAACTCTGTGAGATGAATCCACATACCGCAAAGCAGTTTCACAGATAACTTCTTAGTTTTTATCTGGGGATATATGGTTTTTCACCATAGGCCTCAATGGTCTCCCCAATATCCCTTCCCAGATTTCACAAAAAAGGTGTTTCCAACCTGTTCAATTAAAATAAAAATGTAACTCTGTGAAATAAAACCACACATCAAAAAGCAGTTTCACAGGTAGCTTCTATCTGGGTCTCACCTAAGGATATTTGGTTTTTCACCTTCGGCCACAGTGGCCACCAAAATGCCCTTTTGCAGATTCAACTACAACACTGTTTCTAACCTGGTGAATCAAAAGAAAGGTTTAGATCTTTTAGTGTATTCTACACCTCACAAAGCAGTTTCACAGATAGCTTCTTCTCAATTTTTATCAGAGAATATTCCGTTTTTCACAATTGGCTGCAATGGACTCTACCCTTCACAGATTCTACAAGAAGAGGGTTTCTAATTTGCTAAATCAAAAAAAAAAAAAAAAGTTTAACTCTGTGAGATGAATTCACACATTGAAAAGCAGTTTCACAGGTAGCTTCTTTCTAGTTTTTATCTGTCAATGTTCATTTTTCACCATAGGCCTCAGCGGTCTTTCAAATGTCTTTTTGCAGATGCTATAAGAAGAGAGTTTCCAATGTGCTGAAACAAAAGTAAGGTTTAACACTGTGAGATGAATCCACACATCAGAAAGCAGTTTAACAGGTGTCTTTTTCTGGTTTTCATCTGAGGATATTTGGTATTTCATACCATAAGCCAAAATAGGCTACCAAATGTCCATTTGCAGATACTACATGAACAGTCTTTCCAAGACGTTGAATCAAATGAAAGGTTTAATTCCGTGAGATGAATCCACACATCGGAAAGCAGTTTCACACATAACTTCTTTCTAGTTTTGATTTGTGGATATTCAGTTTTTCACCATAGTCCTCAATGGGCTCCCAAATGTCCCATCACAGATTCTACAAGGGGAATGTTTTCAACCTGCCGAATCAAAAGAAATGTTCAACTCTGTGAGATGAATCCACATATCACAAATCAGTTTCAGAGATAGCTTCTGTCTAGTTTTTATCTGAGGATATTCAGTTTTTCATACTAGGCCCCAAGGAACCCCCAAATGTCCCTTCACAGATTCTACAAGAGTGTTTCCAACCTGCTGAATCAAAAGAAAGGTTGAACTCTGTGAGATGAATCTACATATTACAAAGAAATTTCACGGATAATTTCTTTCTATTTTTTATGTGGAGGTATTCCGTTTTTCACCATAGGCCACAATGGGCTCCCAAAAGTCCCCTCACAGGTTCTACAAGAAGAATGATTCTAACTTGCTAGATCAAAAAAACAGTTTTAACTCTGTGAGATGAATCCACACATCAGAAAGCAGTTTCACAAATAGATTCTTCTTAGTTTTTCTCTGTTGATGTTCAATTTTACTCCATGTGCTTCAATGGTCTCCCAAATGTATTTTTGCAGAAGCTACAAGAAGAGTGTTTCCAACCTGTGGGAATAAAGAAAGATTTAACACTGTGAGATGAATCCACAGATCAAAAAGCAGTTTCATGGATAGCTTCTTTCCAGTTTTTATCTGAGGATATTTGGTTTTTCACATAGGCCACAATAGTCTCCCAAATGTCCATTTGCAGATACTTCAAGAATAGTGTTTCCAACCTACTGAATCAAGGAAAAAATTTAAATCCTTGAGATGAATCCAGACGTCAGAAAGCAGTTTGACAGAGAGCTTCTGTCTAGTCTTTATCTGGGTATATTCAATTTTTCACCATTGGTCTCAATGGGCTCCCAAATGTCCCTTCATAGATTCTACAAGAGGAGTGTTCCTAACCTGCTTAATCAAAGGAAAGGTTTAACTCCGTAGGATGAATCCACACATCACAGAGCAGTTTCACAAATAGCTTCTCAGTTTTTATGTGAAGATGTTCAGTTTTTCATAGTAGGCCTCAATGGGTTACAAAATGGCCTTTCACAGACTCTACAAAGACTGTTTCCAAACCGCTGAATCAAAAGAATGGTTTATTTCTGTGAGATGAATCCACACATCACAAAGCAGTTTCACAGGCAGCTTCTTTCCAGTTTTTTCTGGGGATATTCCATTTTTCACCATAGGCTTCAATGACCCCCAAATGTCCTTTCACAGATTCAACAAGAAGAGTTTTTACAATTTGCTGAAACAAAAAAAATTTTTAACACTGTGAGATGAATCCACACATCACAAAGTAGTTTCACAGATGTTTCTTCTTAGCATTTATCTGGAGATATTCTGTTTCTCACATTAAACCACAATGGGCTCCAAAATGCCTCTTCGCAGATTCTACAAAAAGAGTGTTTCCAACCTGCTGAATTAAAATAATGTTTTAACATTATGTGATGAATCAATATATCACAAAGCAATTTCACAGATAGCTTCTTCCTAGTTTTTTTCTAAGGATATTCTGTTTTTCACCACAGGCCTCAATGGTCTCTCAAAATTTCCTTCACAGGTTCTACAAAAAGAGATTTTTCCAAACTGCTAAAATAAAAGAAATGTTTAACACTGTGGGATGAATCCACACATCACAATGCAGTTTCACAGATGCCTTCTTTCTAGTTAATATCAGGATATTTGGTTTTTCACCATAGGCCTCAAGAGGCTCCCAAATGTCCACTCACGGATACTACAAGAAGAGTGTTTCAAACTTGCTGAATCAAAACAAATGTTTACTTCTGTGAGATGAATCCACATATCACAAAGCAGTTTAACAGATTGCTTCTTTGTTTTTATGTGGATATGCGGGTTTTCACCATAGGACTTAATGGCCTTCCAAATGTCCCTTCTCAGATTCTACAAAGAGTGTTTCCAATCTGCCGAATCAAAAGAATGGTTAAACTCTGTGAGATAAATCCACATATCTCAAAGCAGTTTCACAGGTACCTTCTTTCTAGTTTTTACCTGGGGATATTCCGTTTTTCACCATAGGCCTCAATCGGCCCCCAAATGTCCTTTCACAGTTTCCACAAGAAGGGTGTTTCCAACCTGCTGAAACAAAAGAAAAGTTTATCTCTGTGAGATGGATCCACACATCACAAAGCAGTTTCACAGGTAGCTTCTTTCTAGTTTTTATCTGGGGATATTCCATTTTTCACTATAGACCTCAATGACCCCCAAATGTCCTTTCACAGATTCAACAAGAAGAGCTTTTCCAATTTGCTGAAACAAAATGAATTTTAACACTGTGAGATGAATCCACACATCACAAAGTAGTTTCACAGATAACTTCTTCTTAGTTTTTATCTGGGGATATTCTGTTTTTCACAGTAGGCCTCAATGGGCTCCCAAACATCCCTTTGCAGATCCTACAAGAGTGCTTCCAAACTGCTGAAACAAAAGAAAGGATTAACACATGAGATGAATCCACATTTCACAAAACAGTTTCACAGATAGCTTCCTTCTAGTATTTGTCAGGGGATATTCAATTTTTCATCATAGACTTCAAAAGTCTCTGAAATGTCCTTTTGCAACTTCTACAGGAAGAGTATTTTCAACCTACTGTAATAAAAGAAAGGTTTTAAAGCTGTAAGATGAATCCACACATCAAAAAGTGGTTTCACAGATAGCTTCTATCTACTGTTTATCTGAGGATATTTGGTTTTTCACCATAGGCCTTAATAGCCTCCCAAAACTCCATTCACAGATACTACAATGTTGGGGTCCGCGTGTTTCCTAAACAAAGGAATGAACACACAAGACAACACAAGACAAGACAGACATGGCGGCCGCCTCGAATGGCACGCTCTCCTTTATTTTATACAGTCGTTTGTGGAATGTTGCCAAGTCACAAGACACATTGTTGTTTTTCTGACCTTTCCCTGACTTTCTGGATTTTCAAGATATTTACATATAAACAGGCCCCCAACGCCCTGCTTCATTTGCAAGAGCAGGACTTATGGGGAACACCCTGTTTGTGAGCACGTAGTCCTCTACGTTTCCCCTTTCCTTATTTATAAGTTTGAATTTCTTTTAAAACCATCATTACATGTTGGGCTCGCTGGGATTCGGTGTTTGCCCTTTGGCACCGTCTCCAGCAGACTGTGAAAAATGACAAAGGCAAGAACAACAATCGGCCGGGCGCGGTGGCTCACACCTGTAATCCCAGCACTTTGGGAGGCCGAGGCGGGCAGATCACAAGGTCAGGAGATCGAGACCACGGTGAAACCCCGTCTCTACTAAAAAAATACAAAAAATTAGCCGGGCGCGGTTGTGGGCGCCTGTAGTCCCAGCTACTCGGGAGGCTGAGGCAGGAGAATGGCGTGAACCTGGGAGGCGGAGCTTGCAGTGAGCCGAGATCGCGCCACTGCACTCCAGCCTGGGCGACAGAGCGAGACTCCGTCTCAAAAAAAAAAAAAAAAAAAGAACAACAATCAATACATTACTAGAAACAGGGTCAGCAAAGTTTTTACAGGACTCATAGGGTTCAAAGACGTCAAACTTTGTGCAATACCAGTCATCAAATCTGCACCAGTCAGCAACGGTAACTGATTGCAAAATGTTTCAGAAATGTTCTGTGTTAATTCTTGTATTTCTAGGGAAAGATTATTATGACCAATTAAAAGTCTCTTTATCTCAGTCCAATTATGTACAGTGCTGTCAAAAGGAACAGGAGTAATACAAAATTGGGTAGTGTTCCAATCACATTTCAACAAAGCTCGGGTATTCAACACTGTTAGCTGATCTCCCAACCAAGAAACCACTTGTTCCAGATTATATACTTGTTCAGTCAAATGAGCATCTATGTCTCGTTGCTGCTGCCACAACAAATGTGATTGTTCATGCCATTGTTGCACAAATTCTGCATTTTGTATATTCTGGTGTAGAGCTAATCCAGCAACAGTGGCAGTGGAAGCAATTGCTACAAGTCCTATCACCGCGGTCACGACGATTCCAACCATTCTCCGACTGCGATGGACAAGATCTTGCATAACCTTATAAATTTGAGTAACCCCAGCAGATTCACTCCAAGTACGTGTTAAGTTTACAGGTAGCCAGGTTTCTTTCTGGCCCTTAGTATATATAAATCCGAATGAGACTTATTCCAATTATTATTCCACCAAGTAGTATTTATACAACTTAAGAATGTACAATTGTTTTTACAGTTAACTACCCCTGTATTATTATCCCATTTAAAAATTCCTGTCAACAACAAGTAAGGCTTTCTTACACATGCAATAACATATTTAGAACTATTTCAATGCAAAGATATATGGAAAGGGTTAGCAATATTAGTAAGATTTAAGGACATGTTTCCCGTGAAAGTGAACATTGGTTTACCAGCAGCTAGCAACTTCCAAATATGACCTTGTATTTGTGAGGTATTAGCCAAATGTGGCAAGCGGGTGATAGACCACCATCATGACAAATAATAGTTTCATTGCCATCTGCAGAAATGCTGTGATTACCTTATGCCAACGCAGGTTGACATGGCTGAATTTAGTCTGAAAATCTCCATGTACACTCCAATCTGTAACAAAGTATTTACGACTCTTCTCTTTTACTTCTAACAATAATCGTGGCCCACTACTTCTACATCTAGTCCACTCTAGTTGGGAAACACCTCCGTACACATCAGGGATAGGGCATAAAGATAATGTACTTGGCAGAGTTTCATTAAGTACTGCAGTATGATTATACGTAAAACTTTGAGCAACAATAATCATAGTAAAGGCAGAGATAGGACTATGGTTATAGTGAACAGCCCAAGCCTCATGAGAAAGATGCAGACAATGTGGACTACCCTCCCAAGATGTATAGGTAACCCTTCAACCCCAAATTGATATGAACTATTTACTGTGCCAGTGTCTAATTCAGGATCCTGGTTTAAAAAAGGTGATGGCATCCAAGCAGTATCATTAGTAAATACTGGGACTTCTGTCTCCCCAGGCCACACCTTGATATAAGGGTGGAAAAGGAATATAAGCCCAGTATGTAAATTCTCCAGCTGTTACCTGACAGTTTACTACCGCCAGCATAGCCAGGAATAAAGTCAGTGGGGTTTTGGGCTGCCTAGCTTGTTGAACAACTCCTTTAGCTTCTTAACTGTTTCAGTTGTCCCCATGTCGGGGGCTCCGCACGAGTTCCAAAGGTGAATGTTCTCTGAGCGCTCAGATTTAGCTCCTGGAATTCCTTCAGGAACTGTTTGGATTGGCTCCTCTTCGCCATGGCACTCTTTCAACCGTCGAGATGGAAACCACTCGTTTCCGGCACCTGTACGGACAAGAGCATAGCCTCGGCCCCATTGTAAAACTTTTCCTTTTAAATATTTCCTTTGTAATGAAGGATAATACACCCACAGATTACTGTTTTGCGGCTTTTCTAAAGGCTGTTGAAAATGTTTCACCACTGCAGACTGCTGTAATTGGCGCCAATGGTTGAGAAAATTTAAAGTAAAAAAGGCTTTCAGAATTTGATGTTTTGGGGAATCTCGCCCATCTCCCCATTTTTGCTTTAAAAGTTGTAATTTTAAGGTAGCATTGGCTCTTTCAATAATCGCTTGACCTTGACTGTTAAATGGAATACTAGTGGAATGATGAATATGGTATAAAGAGAGGAAGGCAGCCAATTTGCGAGAGCAATAAGCAGGGGCATTATCAGTTTTTAATTCAGCAGGGACTCCCATAACTGCAAAGCAAGTAAGTAAATGAGTAATAACAGAGTCAGCCTTTTCAGAGGGTAATGGCGTAGCCCACTGGAAATGTGACCACGTATCAATAGTATGATGAACATATTTTAAACGACCAAAGGAAGGAACATAAGTTACATCCATTTGCCAAATGTGATTTTGTTGAATGCCTCGAGGATTAATACCTGGACTTTAAAAAGGTGCAATAATAGGAGCACAAGGTGGGCAGGCTCTGACAATAGCTCAGGCTTGTCGGCGTGTTATAGAAAATCGCCGTTGTAATCCTAAACTATTGGTATGATGTAGTTGGTGCTCATCTTGAGCCCGTTGGACACTGCCAATAAGTAAAGAATCAATCTGACTATTGCCAAAAGATAAAGGTCCTGGCAAAGCTGAATGAGAATGAATATGAGTGATAAAAAGGGGGGCAATGCGGGAAGTAAGAGTTACAAATAATAGAAATTTTTGAATTGTCTGAAGTCCAGTATCCAGCCTTTCCATTGCTTGAAGCATCAGTAAAAAAGGTGGGACCTTTAACTGGAGTGTAAGAGATAGGATTATATGGCAGTAAAGAATATTGTTGCAGAAAAGCAAACAATTTATTACTAGGATAATGCTGAGAAAAAGAACCAGTATACTCAGCGCAAGCCACTTGCCAACCCTCATGAGTTTCCAGCAGAGATTCAATGTATTGATTAGATAATTGGGTAATAATTTTTACAGGGTCAGCACCAAGCAACTGACGAGCTCGATGTCGTCCTTTAATAATTAATTCAGCCAATTTATCAATATATGGGTGAATTTTCTTAATGGCTTTATTAGCCAAAAACAGCCACTCCAGAATATTATTATCTTGGTGTAAAATGGCCCTTGGCAAATGGGGAGTATGAAAAAGACACAACGAAAGTGGAAGATTGGGTACAATATAATCAAGGTGAGCTTCATTAATTCTATTTTCTACAAATGACAATTCTTCTTCTGCTACAGGGGATAAAGTCCCCATAGGTTGAATACAAGTATTTACAGCTCTAAGATCAGTTAATAAGTGCCATTATCCTTTTTTTTTTTTTTTTTTTTGACATGACAAACACAGGGGAATTCCATGCAGAAGTACTTGGTTCAATATGCCCCTCGGCCAACTGTTCCTTAACTAAATTCTTTAAAGCCTTAAGTCTTTCTTTAGATAATGGCCACTGTTCCACCCAAACAGGAGTTGTAGTTTTCCACTTCAATTGTAAAGCTTGAGGCTTGTGGACAGTGGCTAAGAGTTTAAAGGATTGTAGCCCATTTTGAGCATCATATTTTTGGCAGCTGAAGAAATATGAGGAATGCTTAAAAAGGCACCAAATTGTTGTAAAAGATCGCGGCCCCAAATACAATATAAAAGAACACTTTTCCTTGTTGTCCTTCAGGTCCTACACAGCTCAGGGGCTCGACAGTTTGGTAGACTATAGAAGCAGTACCTAGGCCGGATAGAGTAACCGATACTTGTTTCTTTTTCCAATGATCAGGCCATTGAGCCAAACATTATTATATACATCCGCTCCTGTGTCGACTAAGCCCTCAAAAAGTATCCCATTAATTTGCAATGAACATAAAGATTTTTGATCAGAAACTAAAGTTTCCCAGAAAACAGTTTTCCCAGTACTATCGAAACCTCCTTGATGAGACACATCTCCAGATAAGAAAGGGAAAAAAGGCAATAAAAGCAATTATGCAATACATTCCCCTGCCTCTAGGCGCATAAGTTGTGAGACTTGTACCATAATAAGGATTTCATCAGTAAAATCAGGATCAATTATTCCTGAGACCACCATTAACCCCCGCATAGCGTTGCTACTTTAACCTAGTAAAAGTCCTACATGTCCCTTTGGCAAAGGACCACACACTCCGGTAGCCAACTTATATATTCCTCTATTAGGATTTAAAGTATAAGGCTGGACTATAGCTAGGTCAGCAGTGGCACTCTGCTTAGTGGCAGCATAAAGCTGAGAAACTGGGGTAGGGTAAGATGTCTTTAAGGAGGACTCGAGGTCATTCCTTGATGTTGTAAGCCACTGCTCACTGGGTACTAGGGTAGGCCTGCATTGTAGTTGTTGGGGCCCCAAGCCTGCGGGCCCCAGCTTCCGTTTCCTGAGAGGGGTGACAGTACATTCCCACTTTTATCAGTTTTTGAACGGCATTCATTGGTCCAATGTCGACCCTTGCCACATCGTTTACACATATTAGATGGTAACCTTTTTTCTTTTAGAGCAGAAAAGCCTAATTTTTTCCGGCATTCCTTTTAAAAATGACCGGGTTTCCCACATTGATAGCATATACCTTGTTTAGAATTGCCTTTTAAAGCCTTAGAAAGTGCCCCAGCAAACAATTGAGCATTGTAAATAGCTCCTCCAACACCTGCACAAGCCCGAATGTATTCATCTAAATCAGCCCCACTAGCTTTTAGAGGACGCAGCAATTTTTGGCACTCAGGATTAGCACTCTCAAAAGCCAGAGTATCCAAAAGAATTTTAGCAGCAGGGCCTGAACCTACAGTCTTTAATACAGCATCTTGAAGATGGGCTACAAAATCTGGATATGGCTCTGTGGCTCCTTGTAGGATCTTTACAAAAGATAAAGAAGTTTTACCCGCTATTTCAACCTTAGTCCACGCTTTTAAAAACAAGGCTTTAATCTGAGTGAGAGCAATATCATCTAGGCCTGCCTGAGCATTAAGAGTGGCGTATTGTCCTGAACCCGTAAGCTGCTCTTCAGTAGGTCCTGGGGGATTTCGCGTAGCATTTTTTCTAGCTTGTACTCTTGCTTCCTCCCACCACCAACTTTTTAATTGAAGCCATTGCGAACGACCAAGGACAGCCTGTCCCAACGTTTCCCAGTCAATAGGAATCATCATATGTTCTGAAGAGAAGAAATCGAGAAGGCCAAGGACAAACGGTGATTGAGGTCCATAATTAGAAATTGCAGCTTTCATTTCTTTCAAAAATTTAAATTGTAGGGCTGTAAAAGTCACATTCTGGCCACCGTTTGGGAACTGAGCATTGGGGCCGAAAGCAGCCCGTGTTATTGGGAATAAATCTAATTCCTCGAAATCACCCTTTTCCTTCTATTCCTTCTTTTCTCCTACAGGAGGAAGAGGCACAGAGAAAACCTGACCTGACATAGACAAAGAGGTTGGAGGTGGAGGCAAAGGGAAATCCTTTTAGCATAAGGGAAGGTAACAGGGAAGGCTCATGGTGGAGAGATAGGAGAAACAGGAGCAGCGGTATCTTGCAATTTTAACAACTGTTGTAACATCTCTAAAATGTGCTGCAAATCAGAATTTCCTTCAGATGAAGGAGGCATTAGCTCTTTTTCCAATTCCTTGTCCTCAACAACCGGGGCGTAAATATGTTCCTCTCTAGGATCATTCCTCTCTAAAGCTTCAGATGCCTCACCTCCTGTGGCAGTATCGCCATGCTCTGAGTCAGTTTCAAGTAACTCTAATGCCTGAGTAATGGAATTACACAAAGTCCACAAAGTCAGAGGCATCGTTTGCCCCCACTGATGAGCTCAACGCAGGACTTTAATCACTTGTAACCATTCCTTTCGATTTAACTGCACTTTGGTTTGATATTGAAACCAATAACAAAATTGTTCAACATGGGCAAACAATCACTTCAAAGTCTTATGTTCCTTAACTAACTTCTACTCCTATAGACATCAGCGGTCCCTGGAGTAACCGCAAATATTCAGAGGCCAGAGAGGTGGAATTCCCCATAATTTTCCCGTGGGTCCCCCTTTCTTTATTTACCTGCCTGGGGTGTTCCCCCTCCGGTTCCTTGCTCTCGTGGAGCCACGGACCCTGCTCGCTGCGCCAGATGTTGGGGTCCACGTGTTTCCTAAACGAAGGAATGAACACACAAGACAACACAAGACAAGACAGACATGGTGGCCACCTCAAATGGCGCGCTCTCCTTTATTTTATACAGTCATTTGTGGAATGTTGCCAAGTCACAAGACACATTGTTGTTTTTCTGACCTTTCCCTGACTTTCTGGATTTTCAAGATATTTACATATAAACAGGCCCCCAACACCCTGCTTCGTTTGCAAGAGCAGGACTTGTCGGGAACGCCCTGCTTCGTTTGCGAGAGCAGGACTTATGGGGAACACCCTGTTTGTGAGCACATAGTCCTCTACACTACAAGAAAAGTGTCTCCTAAGTGTCCCTTTGCAGATTTCAAAAGAAGAGTGTTAACAACCTGCTGAATCAAAATAAAGGTTTAACTCTGTGAGATGAATCTACACATCACAAAGCAGTTTCACAGGTAGCTTCTTTCTAGTTTGTATCTGGAAATATTCTATTTTTCATAGTAGACCTAAATGGGCTTTGAATTCTCCCTTCGCAGATTCTACAAGAAAAGTGTTTCCAACATGTTGAATCAAAAGAAAGGTTTAACACTCTGAGGTGAATCCACACATCAAGAGCAGTTTCACAGATAGCTTCTTTGTAGTTTGTATCTGAGGATATTCTATTTTTCACTGTAGGCCTTAATTGGCCCCCAAATGACCCTTCACAGATCCTACAAGAAGAGTGTTTCCAATTTGCTGAAACAAAAGAAAGGATTGATTTTGTGAGATGAATCCACGTATCAGAAATCATTTTCACAGATGGCTTATTTCTAGTTTTTATCTGATTATATTCAGTTTTTCACAGTAGGTCTCAATGGACTCCCAAATATCCCTTCACAGATACTACAAGAAGAGTTTTTCCAACCTTCTTAATCAAAGGAAAGGTTTAACTTTGCCAGATGAATTCACACATTACAAAGCAGTTCCACAGATAGCGTCTTTCTAGTTTTTATCTGAGGATATTCTGTTTTTTACCATAGACCTTATTGGCTCCCAAATATCCCTTCGCTGATACTACAAGAAGAGTGTTTCCCCACATGTTCTCACTCATAGGTGGGAATTGAACAATGAGATCACTTGGACTCTGGAAGGGGAACATCACACACTGGAGCCTATTATGTGGAGGGCGGGGGGGAGGGATGGCACTGGGAATTATACCTGATATAAATGACAAGTTGATGGGTGCTGAGAAGTTGATGGGTGCAGCACACCAACATGGCACAAGTATACATATGTAACAAACCTGCACATTGTGCACCTGTACCCTAGAACTTAAAGTATAATTTAAAAAAAATCCCAGAGCAACTGAAGGAGACAGAAGATGCAAAACCTCTGCAAAATCTTTTGCATCAGAGCAGGTTTCAAAGTAATGAAACCCAGAGGAGCAGCAGTGCACAGTGGCTGATGGATGACAATTCAGCACTCTCCGAAGCTTTTCTCCACAGCAAGCACCAGTCCCCAAAATGCCTAGTAGGTCTAGTGTTGAGTTAAATTCTGCACCAAGAAAAGAAAAAAATATTAACAATGTTAAAATGTCAGGAAATGAATGTGAAAAGTGTGTAGAAAGACACACTAACCTGTCAACCATATAATGTCTGAATTGTACCATTGTGATTTGCTTTTATTATTTGCAATTTATAAATTATCTACAATGAACCTGTATTGTTACTGAAATAAGAAAAAACAGTAAAAGCTATTAATTTTTAAATCTCTTTTCAAAAAAAAAAAAAAAGAAGAGTGTTTCCAACCTCCTGAATCAAAAAGAAAGGTTTAACTCTGTGAGATGAATCCACACATCAGAAAGTAGTTTTACAGATAGCTTCATTGTAGTTTTATCTGAGGACATTTGGTTTTTCACCGTAGGCCTCAATAGGCTCCCAAATGTCCATTAGCAGATACTTCAAGAAGAGTTTTTCCAATTTTCTGAATCAAAAGAAAGGTATAACTCTGTGAGGTGAATCCACACTTCATAAAGCAGTTTTGCAGATAGGTTCTTCTTAGTTTTTATCTGGGGATATTCAGTTTTTCACAGTAGGCCTCAATGGGCTCAAAATATCCTTTCACAGATTCTACAAAAAGAGTATTTCCAACTAGCTGAATCAAAAGAATGATTAACTTTGTGAGATGAATCTAGATATCACCAAGCCATTTCACAGATAGCTTCTTTCTACTTTTTATCTGAGGATATTTGGTTTTTCACCATAGGCCTCAATGGGCTCCCAAATATCCCTTTGCAGATTCTACAAGAAGAATGTTGCCAACCTGCTGAAACAAAAGAAAGGTTTAACACTTTGAGATGAATCCACACATCACAAAACGGTTTCACCAATAGCTTCTTTCTAATTTGTATCTGAGGATGTTTGGTTTTTCTCCATAGGCCTCTATAGGCTCCAAATGTCCATTTGCAGATACAACAAGACAAGTGTTTTCCAACTTGCTGAATCAAAAGAAAGATTTAACTCTGTGAGATGAAATCACACATCAGAAAAAATTTGACAGATAGCTTATTTCTAATTTATATCTGGGGATATTTGGGTTTTACCATTGACCTCAATGGTCTCCAAAATTTCCATTTCCCTTGGCAGATTCTACAAGAGTGTTTACAACCTTCTAAAACAAAAGAAAGGTTTATCTCTGTTGGATGAATCCACACATCAGAAAGCAAATTCACAGATAGCTTCTTTCTAGTTTATTTTTCTGGGGATATTCGGTTTTTCACACTATGCCTCATTGGTCTCCAAAATGTCCCATTACACATTCTACAAGAATAGTGTTTCCAACCTGCTGAAATGAAAGAAATGTTCAACTCTGTGAGGTGAATACACATATCCCAAAGCAGTTTCAGAAATATATTCTTTCTATTTTTTATCTAAGGATATTCAGTTTTTCACCATAGGCCTCAATAAGCTCCTTAATATTCATTTGCAGATTCTACCAGAAAAGTGTTTCCAACATGCTGAATCAAAAGAAATGTTTAATTCTGTCAGATGAATCTTCATATCAGAAAGCAGTTTCACAGACAGCTACTTTTTAGTTTTTATCTGTGGATAATTGTTTTCACCATAGGACTCAAGGGGTCCCAAATGTCCCTTTACAAATTCTACAAGGACAGAATTTCCAACCAACTAAAAGAAAGTTTTAACTCTGTGAGCCAAATCCACACATCACAAAGCAGTTTTGCAGTTAGATTTTTCTAGTTTTTATCTGAGGATATTCGATTTTTCCTCCCAGACCTCAATAGCCTCCCAAATGTTCATTAGCAGATACTACAAAAAGAGCATTTCCAACCTCCTGAATTAGAAGAAAGGTTTAACTCTGTAAGGTGAACCCACAATTCACAAAGCAGTTTCAGAGATAGCTTCTCTTTAGTTTTTATCTGGGGATATTCTATTTTTCACAGCCTCCATGGGCTCCCAAATATCCCATAGCTGATTCTAAAAGAAGAGTATTTCCAACCTGCTGGATGAAAAAAAAGTTTCAATTCTGTGAGATGAATCTACACACAACAAAGCAGTTTCACAGATAGAGAAGATAACTACTTTCTAGTTCTTATATAAAGCCTCAATGGGCTCCCAAATGTCAAACTGCACTTTCTACAAGAAGAGTTTTTCCAACCTGCTGAATCAAAAGAAAGGTTCAACTCTGTGAGATGAATCCACACATCACAAAGCAGTTTCACAGATATGTTCTTTCTAGTTTTTATTTGGAGATATTTGATTTTTCACCATAGCCCTCGATGCGCTCCGTAATGTCCCTTGTCAATTCTACAAGAAGATTGTTTCCAACCTGCTGAATCAAGAGAAAGGTTTAACTCCATGAGATGAATCCACACTTCACAAAGGAGTTTCACAGATAACTTTTTTCTGGTTTTTATCTGAGGATATTCTGCTTTTTACCATAGGCTTGAATTAGACCCCAAATGTACATTCACAGATTCTATAAGAACAGTGTTTCCAACCTTCTGGATCCAAAAAAAGGTTTAACTCTCTGAGATGAATCCATACATCAGAAAGCAGTTTCACATATAGCTTCTGTCTACTTTATAGCTGAGGATATTCGGTTTTCCACCATAGGCCTCAAAGAGCTCCCAAGTGGCCCTTGCAGTTTCCACAAGAAGAGTATTTCCAACCTGCTGAATCGAAAGAAAGGTTTAACTCTGTCAGATGAAGCCACACATCAGAAAGCAGTTTCACAGATACCTTCTTCTTAATTTTCATCTGGAAATATTTGTTTTTTTACAGTAGGCCTCAAAGAGCTCCCAAATGTATTTTCTCAGATTCTACAAAAAGAGAGTTTCCAACCTGCTGAAACAAAAGAAACATTTAACACATTGAGATGAGTGCAGATATCACAAAGCAGTTTCACAGATAGCTTCTTTCTAGTTTTTATGTGAGGGCATTCCACTTTTCACCACAGGCCTCAATAGGCTCTCAAATGTCCATTCACAGATACTACAAGAAGAGTGTTTTCCACCTGTAATCAAAAGAAAGGTGTATCTCTCTGAGATGAATCCACACAGCACCAAGCAGTTTCACAGATAGCCTCTGTCTACTATTTATCTGGGGATGCTCGGTTTTTCATAGTAGGCTTCAATGGGGTCCCAAATGTCCCTTCACCAATACTACAAGAGGAGTGTTTCCAACCTGCTGAATAAAAGGAACGGTTTAACATTGTGAGATGAATCCACATATAATGCATCAGTCCCACAGATAGCTTCTTCTAGTTTTTATCTGTGGATACTCGGTTTCTCACCATAGGCCTCAATGGGCTCACAACGTCCATTCCCAGGTTCTACAAAAAGAGTGTTTAGAGGCTGCTGAATAAAAGAAAGGTTAAACTCTGTGAATTGATTCCACTAATCCAAAAACAGTTTCACAGATAGACCTCAATGGGCTCTCAAATGTCCATTTGCAGATCCTATAAAAAAAGTGTTTCTTGGCTGGGCGTCGTGGCTCAAGCCTGTAATCTCAGCACTTTGGGAGGCTGAGACAGGCGGATCACGAGGTCAGGAGATCGAGACCATCCTGTCTAACATGGTGAAACCCCGTCTCTACTAAAAATACAAAAAACTAGCCGGGCGAGGTGGCGGGCACCTGTAGTCCCAGCTACTCCGGAGGCTGAGGCAGGAGAATGGTGCAAACCCGGGAGGCGGAGCTTGCAGTGAGCTGAGATCCGGCCACTGCACTCCAGCCCGGGCTACAGAGCAAGACTCCATCTCAAAAAAAAAAAAAAAAAAAAAAAAAAAAAGTGTTTCCAAGCTGTTGAATCAGAAGAATGGTTTAATTTTGTGAGAAAAATCCACACATCACAAAGGACTTTCACAGAGAGCTTTTTTCTAGTTTTTATCTGGGGGTATTCAGTTTTTCACCAGAGGCCTCAATCAGCTCCTGAATGTCTCTTTGCAGATTCTACAAGATGAGTGATTTCAACCTGCTGAATCGAAAGAAAGGTTTAACTCTGTGAGATGAATCTACACATCAGAAAGCAGTTTCACAGATAACTTCTTTGTAGTTTTTATTTGGAGATACTCGGTTTTTCAAGATAGGCCTCAATGGGCTCCAAAATGTTCCATCAGAGTTTCTACAAGAAAAATGTTTCCAACCTACTGAACTGATAGAAATGTTTAACTCTGTGAGATGAAACCACACATCAGAAAGCAGTTTCACAGATAGCTTCTTTCTAGTTTTATCAGGGGATATTCAGTTTTTCATGATAGGCCTCAAAGGGCTCCCAAATGTCCCTTCACAGATCCTACAAGAAGAGTGCTTTCAACCTGCTGAATAAAAAGAAGGTTTAACTCTCTGCGACATGAATCCACAAATCACAAAACAGTTTCACAGATAGCTTCTTCTTAGTTTTTACCTGGGCATATTTGATTTTTCATAGTAGGCCTCAATGGGTTCCCAAATATCCCTTCTCAGATTCTACAAAAAGAGTGCTTCCAACCAGCTGAAAAAAAAAAGGTTTAACTCTGTGAGATGAATCCAGACATCAGAAAGCAGTTTCATAGATAGCTTCTTTCTAGTTTTTCTTTTTTTCTGGGAATATTCAATTTTTCACTCAATGGGCTTACAAATGTCCCTTCACAGATTCTAAAAAAAAAAGTGTTTTCAACCTGCTGAATCAAAAGAAAGGTTTAACTTTGTGCATTGAATCCACATATCAGAAATCAGTTTCATAGATAGCTTCTTTCTAATTTATATCTGGGGACATTTTGCTTTTCACTCAAGGCCTCAATGGGCTCTCAAATGTCCCTTCACAGTGTTTCCAAGCTGCTGAGTCAAAAGAAGGGCTTAATTGGGTTAGATGAATCCACACATCAGAAAGTAGTTTCACAGATAGTTTCTTTCTAATTTTCATCTGGGAATGTTTGGGTTTTCACCATAGGCCTCAATGGGCTTCCAAATATTCCTTCACAGATTCTACAAGAAGAGTGTTTCCAACCTGCTGAATCAAAAGAAAGGTTTACTTCTGTGAGATAAAGCCACCCTTCACAAAGGAGTTTCAAAGATAGTTTCTTAGTTTTTATCTGTGGATATTTGGTTTTTCACAGTAGGCCTCAATGGGCTCCCAAATGTCCCTTTGCAGATTGTATAAAAAGAGTGTTTCCAACCTGATGAATCAAAAGAACAGTTTAATTCTCTGAGAATAATCCACACATCACAAAGCAGTTTCACCTACCACTTCTCTCTTGTTTTTATCCGGGTATATTTCATTTTTTTTACCATAGGCCTCAATGGGCTCTTAAATGTCCCTTCTCCGATTCTGCAATAGAGTGTTTCCAACCTGCTGAAACAAAGTTTTAACACTGTGAGCTGAGTCAAAACATCACAAAGCAGTTTCACAAATAACTTCTTTCTAGTTTTTATTTGAAGCGATTCAGTTTTTTTACCATAGGCTGCAATAGACTCCCAAATGTCCATTCGCAGATAGTACAGGAATAATGTTTCCAATCGGTTGAATCAAAAGGATAGTTTAATTCTGTGAGATGAGTCCACACATCAGAGAGCAGTTTCACAGATATCTTCTTTCTAGTTTTTATCTGGGGTTATTTGGTTTTTCACGATAGACCTCAATGGACTCCCAAATGTCCCTTTTGTAGATTCTACAAGAACAGGGTTTCTAACCTGGTAAATCAAAGGAAAGGTTTAACTCTTTTGGATGAAAGTACACATCAGAAAGCAGTTTTACAGGTAGCTTCTTTCTAGTTTTTATCTGGGTATATTTCTATTTTTCACCATATGCTGAGACCAGCTTGCTCATGGAGACCCTAAAGCAGCAGCGCTAGTAGAATTAAAGACACACACACCAAAATATAGCATGTGGAGTGAGAAATCAGGGTTCTCACAATCTTCAGAGATGAGAGCCTTGAACAGAGATTTAGCCACATATTTATTGACAGCAAGCCAGTGATAAGCATTTTTTCTATAGATTATAGTTTAACATAGTTTAACTGAAAGTATTTCTTATGGGAAATAAAGGGATGGACTGAAATAAAGGGATGGGTTCTGGCTAGTTGTCTGTAGCCTGAACATGTCTTTAAAGCACAGATTGCTCATGATATCATTTGTGTTTCAAGAAAGCCTTTAAGCGTTTTTCCACCCTGGGTGGGCCAGGGCTCCTTCCCCTCATTCCAGTGAACCAACAACCTTCCAATGTCGGTGTTATGGCCATCACAAGCATGTCACAGAGCTGTAGAGATTTTGTTTATGTCCAGTTATGTGGCCAGTTTATGGCCAGATTTGGGGGCCTCTTCCCAACATGTCTTCCTTCTTTGTTTTGCAAAATGATTAAAGCATAGGCAGCTTTGTCACAGTGAGCTACTTCTCGCAGGATTCAGGATCCACATCTGCAGACTATACAAAGACCAACAACATAGATTAATAACACAATCATCATTGAAATCACAGAGATTTCAAGTGTTTTTATCCATTTTAATGTGGTACTAGCTGCTAATCTGTCTGCAGCTCCTTCAAACACTCCAGTTCCTGGCATTAAGGCCAGGTGTGACTGAGATGTTTTATATATTTGTTCTTTTAATTTTGCAATATCCAAAAACAAGTTTTTAGAGTGTCCCAGATGCTTTTTTATTCTTTCCTAAATTTGATCTTATTAAGAGCTATTAAGAGTTTCCACAAATTCTTATGTTTAGCTCAGGTGCCACTATACCACCATAGTTCCAGATAATAAGAACTCTTGCCATACTTATTATCATTTCTACCATCTAACTGTTTTGTTCAGACCAGCTGAACATAGTGTGGCTGTGGCACACAGATGAGAAGTGCAATTCAAGCTAAACATCCTCTTAGGGGACCAGTCAATAATGATTCCCTAGGAATCATTGCACAGCACCTCTGCTTGTTCTGCAATGCAATCTTCTCAAACAAGTATGTTCATTTTTCTAACCAGGTCCAATCCTGTTTACAAATAGGTTTTTGAGGACTGCATGTCTCAATCATAGGAGCAGATTTATTATGGTAAATTCTGAGATCAGAAAGCGTATTTAACTGTGTCATAGAGTGATTACATCCAGGCATTATTACCAGCCAAGATTGATACATATGTCCAATAAGTATAATTGTTCTGTCTCAGTCCTTCTTGAAGGAATACGCATGGCAATGGTGATCACCACTATCATAGCTATCATTAAATTACTAATTGCGACTGGTTGTCCCACTTTTCTCAGGTTTTATTCTGCCCTCTGTGACAGTTTCTTGGTCTGTCCCCACGCCAGTGACTGTGTTCAATGGGTGTTTCTCATGATAGTTGGGGTCCTCCTCAGTGTCAGTCATGACATGGCTGTAACTGGGGGGTCCTCACAATACTCTCAGAATCTCTTCCTCAATATCTGGCTCATGATAAGGTTTCAGGTGTCTTGATGCTATCCAAATTGGCTGTTGATTTGGTCCTGAAGAAACACAAGCATAACCGCTACCTCAAGGTATTATTTTACCTATTTCCCAAATTTTGTTATCGGATCTCTCCATCAAACCAGTTGTTCTGCTTCTGTCCTTGCAGCAGGTTTCTGTAGAGGCTGTTCAGCTGCTGATAGCATCTGGCCTTTAGGCAGGCTCAAAAATGTAAAGCTAATAATGCTAGATTCAATTACTTATGGGGTGTCCTGTAGTCCCACTTTCTCCCCCTTTTTTGTTTTTATAACTGCTGTTTCAGGGAGAGATTCATTCTTTCCACTATGACTTGTCCTTGAGAATTATATGGGACACCAGTAATATGTTTAATATTCCATATAAAGAAAAATGTAGCTAGAGCTTGGTGAGTATAGCCTGGGGCATTATCTGTTTTAATAGAAACTGGAATGCCCATCACCGCAAAACACTGCAAAATGTGACGTTTAACACAGGTGGAAGACTCTCCTGATTGGCATGTAGCCCAGACAAAGTGAGAAAAGGTGTCCACACATACATGAACATAAGTTAGTCTCCCAAACGAGGGAACATGTGTGACATCCATTTGCCAAAGGGAATTAGGTTCCAATCCTCGAGGATTAACTCCTCCAGTAAAAGATGAGGAATGCACCATTTGGCAAGTTGGGCATCACTGGGTAATAGCTTTAGCTTCTTTTGTTAATTGCCAAGGGCTAGTGAGACTAAGATCTCTTCTAAGAACAGAAAATAGATTACTCATGGCATAGGTAAGAGTGCCTAGAGCAGGTCATATCCAATTAATATACCCTAGTAATTTTTGAAAATCACTTAATGTTTTCAATTGATTCCTGTGTACAGCTACTTTCTGTGGCAGAAAGGTAGTGCCATTTACTAAGGTCCCCAAGTAGAAGTAAGGAGTAGCAGTCTGAATTTTGTCAGGAGCTATAATTAAACCAGCATGAGAAATCGAATTTTGCAAGTGATCATAATATTGAAGTCAAATTTCTGAAGTTGTGTCAGCACTAAGTATGTTGTCCATATAATGAATAATGTAACACTGTGATTTTTTTTTTACTGGTAGGTTCATTTGCTTACCCTACATATGCCTGGCAAATTGTTGTACTGTTTAACATGCCTTGTGGCAACACTTTCCAATGAAAATGCTTACCAGACTGTATGTTGTTTACTGCAGGAATTGTAAATGCAAATATTTCACAGTTTTGCTCAGCTATGGAGCTGGTAAAGAAAGAGTCTTTTAAATCTATGACTGTTAAGGGCCGTTTTATTGGAATCATAGCAGGAGAAAGCTATGTCCCCATAGGTTGTATAACTGAATTAATGGCTCTTAAATCAGTTAACATTCTCCATTTACCTGCTTTTTTCTTAATTACAAAAACTAGAGAATTCCAAATGGGAAAATGTTGGAGTAATGTGTCCTTTTTGCAGTTGTTCAGTAACTAATTCCTCTAAAGCCTCCCATTTCTTTTTACTTAGTGGCCATTGTATTATCCAAATTGGCTTATCTATTAACCATTTTAAAGGTATAGGTTCTGGAGGCTTAACAATGGCCACCATAAAAAATGATATCCTATACCTTGGAGGGAACTTTGTCTTTCCACTTGAAGTGGTTGCTACAAACCCTGCAAATATTTTCCTAGTCCCATACCAGGGACATACCCCATTTCATGAATCATATGTTGACCTTGAGGACTGTATAATTGCTCTGGAATTAGAACTTTCTCTCTCCATTGTTGTAATAAATCTCTTACCAATAAATTTATAGTTACAGAAGTTACAATTGGTTGAATATTCCTAGGTTGTACATCCGGCCCTTCACAATGCAAAGTATAACTACATCGATATACTTCAGGGGCTTTACCAACTCCAACTGTGCTAAATTGCGTGGGTCAAATTGGCCACACAGATGGCCAGTGCTGTAGAGAAATGATTGAAATATCTGCTCCTGTATTTACCAAACTTTTATATCTCTTTCCCTGAATAGTTATTACACAGGTAGGAAATTTATCAGTAATTTGATTTACACAGCAAACTGCTTTGCCTTGTTTATTTGCATGTCCAAATCCTCCTGTTCATTTAATTTCACTTGTCCCCATTTCCACACATGGCACAATCAGGAGCTGTGCTATACACTCTGCTGGTTCTGCATTCCAGGGAACAGAAGTAGATATAACAATTTGAATTTCCCCATTGTAATCTGCATCAATGACTCCTGTTTGTACTTGTACCCTTTTTACATTTTTTTTTATTATACTTTAAGTTATAGGGTACATGTGCATAACATGCAGGTTTGTTACATATGGATACATTTGCCAGGTTGCTGTGCTGCACCCATCAACTCGTCAGCACCCATCAACTCGTCTTTTACATCAGGTAAAACTCCAAATGCAATCCCTCCCCTCTCCCCCCTCCCCCCTCCCCATGATAGGCCCCGGTGTGTGATGTTCCCCTTCCTGAGTCCAAGTGATCTCATTGTTCAGTTCCCACCTATGAGTGAGAACATGCGGTGTTTGGTTTTCTGTTCTTGTGATAGTTTGCTAAGAATGATGGTTTCCAGCTGCATCCATGTCCCTACAAAGGACACAAACTCATCCTTTTTTATGGCTGCATAGTATTCCATGGTGTATATGTGCCACATTTTCTTAATCCAGTCTGTCACTGATGGACATTTGGATTGATTCCAAGTCTTTGCTATTGTGAATAGTGCCTCAATAAACATACGTGTGCATGTGTCTTTATAGCAGCATGATTTATAATCCTTTGGGTATATACCCAGTAATGGGATGGCTGGGTCATATGGTACATCTAGTTCTAGATCCTTGAGGAATCGCCATACTGTTTTCCATAATGGTTGAACTAGTTTACAATCCCACCAACAGTGTAAAAGTGTTCCTATTTCTCCACATCGTCTCCAGCACCTGTTGTTTCCTGACTTTTTAATGGTTGCCATTCTAACTGGTGTGAGATGTTATCTCATTGTGGTTTTGATTTGCATTTCTCTGATGGCCAGTGATGAGCATTTTTTCATGTGTCTGTTGGCTGTATGAATGTCTTCTTTTGAGAAATGTCTGTTCATATCCTTTGCCCACTTTTTGATGGGGCTGTTTGTTTTTTTCTTGTAAATTTGTTTGAGTTCTTTGTAGTTTCTGGATATTAGCCCTTTGTCAGATTAGTAGATTGAAAAAATTTTCTCCCATTCTGTAGGTTGCCTGTTGACTCTGATGGTAGTTTCTTTTGCTGTGCAGAAGCTCTTTAGTTTAATGAGATCCCATTTGTCAATTTTGGCTTTTGCTGCCATTGCTTTTGGTGTTTTAGACATGAAGTCTTTGCACATGCCTATGTCCTGAATGGTACTACGTAGGTTTTCCTCTAGGATTTTTATGTATTAGGTCTAACATTTAAGTCTCTAATCCATCTTGAATTAATTTTCGTATAAGGAGTAAGGAAAGGATCCAGTTTCAACTTTCTACTTATAGCTAGCCAATTTTCCCAGCACCATTTATTAAATAGGGAATCTTTTCCCCATTTCTTGTTTCTCTCAGGTTTGTCAAAGATCAGATGGCTGTAGATGTTTGGTATTATTTCTGAGGACTCTGTTCTGTTCCATTGGTCTATATCTCTGTTTTGGTACCAGTACCATGCTGTTTTGGTTACTGTAGCCTTGTAGTATAGTTTGAAGTCAGGTAGCGTGATGCCTCCAGCTTTGTTCTTTTGACTTAGGATTGTCTTGGAGATGCGGGCTCTTTTTTGGTTCCATATGAACTTTAAAGCAGTTTTTTCCAATTCTGTGAAAAAACTCATTGGTAGCTTGATGGGGATGGCATTGAATCTATAAATAACCTTGGGCAGTATGGCCATTTTCACAATATTGATTCTTCCTCTCCATGAGCATGGTATGTTCTTCCATTTGTTTGTGTCCTCTTTTATTTCACTGACCAGTAGTTTGTAGTTCTCCTTGAAGAGGTCCTTTACATACCTTGTAAGTTGGATTCCTAGGTATTTCATTCTCTTTGAAGCAATTGTGAATGGAAGTTCATTCCTGATTTGGCTCTCTGTTTGTCTGTTACTGGTGTATACGAATGCTTGTGATTTTTGCACATTAATTTTGTATCCTGAGACTTTGCTGAAGTTGCTTATCAGCTTAAGGAGATTTTCGGCTGAGACAATGGGCTTTTCTAAATATACAATCATGTCATCTGCAAAGAGGGACAATTTGACTTCTTCTTTTCCTAACTGAATACGCTTGATTTCTTTCTCTTGCCTGATTGCCCTAGCCAGAACTTCCAACATTATGTTGAATAGGAGTGGTGAGAGAGGGCATCCCTGTCTTGTGCCAGTTTTCAAAGGGAATTTTTCCAGTTTTTGCCCATTCAGTATGATATTGGCTGTGGGTTTGTCAAACATAGCTCTTATTATTTTGAGGTACGTTCCATCAATACCGAATTTATGGAGTCTTTTTAGCATGAAGGGCTGTTGAATTTTGTCAAAAGCCTTTTCTGCATTTATTGAGATAATCATGTGGTTCTTGTCTTTGGTTCTATTTATATGCTGGATTATGTTTATTGATTTGCGAATGTTAAACCAGCCTTGCATCCCAGGGATGAAGCCCACTTGATCCTGGTGGTTAAGCTTTTTGATGTGCTGCTGAATCCGGTTTGCCAGTATTTTATTGAGGATTTTTGCATCGATGTTCATCAGGGATATTGGTCTAAAATTCTCTTTTTTTGTTGTGTCTCTGCCAGGCTTTGGTATCAGGATGATGTTGGCCTCATAAAATGAGTTAGAGAGGATTCCCTCTTTTTCCATTGATTGGAATAGTTTCAGAAGGAATGGTACCAGCTCCTCCTTGTACCTCTGGTAGAATTCAGCTGTGAATCCATCTGGTCCTGGACTTTTTTTGGTTGGTAGGCTATTAATTATTGCCTCAATTTCAGAGCCTGCTATTGGTCTATTCAGGGATTCAACTTCCTAGTTTAGTCTTGGAAGAGTGTACGTGTCCAGGAAATTATCCATTTCTTCTAGATTTTCTAGTTTATTTGTGTAGAGGTGTTTATGGTATTCTCTGATGGTAGTTTGTATTTCTGTAGGGTCGGTGGTGATATCCCATTTATCATTTTTTATTGTGTCTATTTGATTCTTCTCTCTTTTCTTCTTTATTAGTCTTGCTAGCGGTCTGTCAATTTTGTTGATCTTTTCAAAAAAACAACTCCTGGATTCATTGATTTTTTGGAGGGATTTTTGTGTCTCTGTCTCCTTCAGTTCTGCTCTGATCTTAGTTATTTCTTGCCTTCTGCTAGCTTTTGAATGTGTTTGCTCTTGCTTCTCTAGTTCTTTTAATTGTGATGTTAGAGTGTCCATTTTAGATCTTTCCTGCTTTCTCTTGTGGGCATTTAGTGCTATAAATTTCCCTCTACACACTGCTTTAAATGTGTCCCAGAGATTGTGGTATGTTGTATCTTTGTTCTCATTGGTTTCAAAGAACATCTTTATTTCTGCCTTCATTTCGTTATGTACCCAGTAGTCATTCAGGAGCAGGTTGTTCAGTTTCCATGTAGTTGAGCGGTTTTGATTGAGTTTCTTAGTCCTGAGTTCTAGTTTGATTGCACTGTGGTCTGAGAGACAGTTTGTTACAATTTCTGTTCTTGTACATTTGCTGAGGAGTGCTTTACTTCCAATTATGTGGTCAATTTTGGAATAAGTGCAATGTGGTGCTGAGAAGAATGTATATTCTGTTGATTTGGGGTGGAGAGTTCTGTAGATGTCTATTAGGTCTGCTTGCTGCAGAGATGAGTTGAATTCCTGGATATCCTTGTTAACTTTCTGTCTCGTTGATCTGTCTAATGTTGACAGTGGAGTGTTGAAGTCTCCCATTATTATTGTATGGGAGTCTAAGTCTCTTTGTAAGTCTCTAAGGACTTGCTTTATGAATCTGGGTGCTCCTGTATTGGGTGCATATATATTTAGGATAGTTAGCTCTTCCTGTTGAATTGATCCCTTTACCATTATGAAATGGCCTTTTTTGTCTCTTTTGATCTTTGATGGTTTAAAGTCTGTTTTATCAGAGACTAGTATTGCAACCCCTGCTTTTTTTTTTTTTGTTCTCCATTTGCTTGGTAAATCTTCCTCCATCCCTTTATTTTGAGCCTATGTATGTTTCTGCATGTGAGATGGGTCTCCTGAATACAGCAGACTGATGGGTCTTGACTCTTTATCCAGTTTGCCAGTCTGTGTCTTTTAATTGGACCATTTAGTCCATTTACATTTAAGGTTAATATTGTTATGTGTGAACTTGATCCTGCCATTATGATATTAACTGGTTATTTTGCTCGTTAGTTCATGCAGTTTCTTCCTAGCCTAAATGGTCTTTACATTTTGGCATGTTTTTGCAATGGCTTGTACTGGTTATTCCTTTCCATGTTTAGTGCTTCCTCCAGGGTCTCTTGTAAGGCAGGCCTAGTGGTGACAAAATCTCTAAGCATTTGCTTATCTGTAAAGGATTTTATTTCTCCTTCACTTATGAAACTTAGTTTAGCTGGATATGAAATTCTGGGTTTAAAATTCTTTTCTTTAAGAATGTTGAATATTGGTCCCCACTCTCTTCTGGCTTGTAGAGTTTCTGCCAAGAGATCTGCTGTTAGTCTGATGGGCTTCCCTTTGTGGGTAACCCGACCTTTCTCTCTGGCTGCCCTTAAGATTTTTTCCTTCATTTCAACTTTGGTGAATCTGGCAATTATGTGTCTTGGAGTTGCTCTTCTCGAGGAGTGTCTTTGTGGCGTTCTCTGTATTTCCTGGATTTGAATGTTTGCCTGCCCTACTAGGTTGGGGAAGTTCTCCTGGATGATATCCTGAAGAGTGTTTTCCAACTTGGTTCCATTTTCCCCCTCACTTTCAGGCACCCCAATCAGATGTAGATTTGGTCTTTTTACATAATCCCATACTTCTTGCAGGCTTTGTTCATTTGTTTTTCTTCTTATTTCTTGTGGTTTCTCTTCTCACTTCACTTCGTTCATTTGATCCTCAATCACTGATACTCTTTCTTCCAGTTGATCGAGTCTGTTACTGAAGCTTGTGCATTTGTCACGTATTTCTCCTGTCATGGTTTTCATCTCTTTCATTTCGTTTATGACCTTCTCTGCATTAATTACTCTAGCCATCAATTCTTCCCCTTTTTTTTTCAAGATTTTTAGTTTCTTTGTGCTGGGTATGTAATTCCTCCTTTAGTTCTGAGAAGTTTGATGGACTGAAGCCTTCTTCTCTCATCTCATCAAAGTCATTGTCCATCAAGCTTTGATCCGTTGCTGGCGATGAGCTGCGCTCCTTTGCCGGGGGAGATGCGCTCTTATTTTTTGAATTGCCAGCTTTTCTGCCCTGCTTTTTCCCCATCTTTGTGGTTTTATCTGCCTCTGGTCTTTGATGATGATGGTGACGTACTGATGGGGTTTTGGTGTAGGTGTCCTTCCTGTTTGATAGTTTTCCTTCTAACAGTCAGGACCCTCAGCTGTAGGTCTGTTGGAGATTGCTTGAGGTTCACTCCAGACGCTGTTTGCCTGGGTATCAGCAGCAGAGGCTGTAGAAGATAGAATATTGCTGAACAGTGATTGTACCTCTCTGATTCTTGCTTTGGAGGCTTCCTCTCAGGAGTGTACTCCACCCTGTGAGGTGTGGGGTGTCAGACTGCCCCTAGTGGGGGATGTCTCCCAGTTAGGCTACTCAGGGTTCAGGCACCCACTTGAGCAGGCAGTCTGTCACTTCTCAGATCTCAACCTCCGTGTTGGGAGATCCACTGCACTCTTCAAAGCTGTCAGACAGAGTCGTTTGCTTCTGCAGAGGTTTCTGCTGCTTTTGTTGTTTACTGTGCCCTGTCCCCAGAGGTGGAGTCTACAGAGACAAGCAGGTTTCCTTGAGCTGCTGTGAGCTCCACCCAGTTCGAACTTCCCAGCGGCTTTATTTACCTACTTAAGCCTCAGCAATGGCGGGCGCCCCTCCCCAAGCCTTGCTGCTGCCTTGCCGCGAGATTGCAGACTGCTGTGCTAGCAATGAGGGAGGCTCCGTGGGCGTGGGACCCTCCCGGCCAGGTGTGGGATATAATCTCCTGGTGTGCCTGTTTGCTTAAAGCGCAGTATTTGGGTGGGAGTTACCCAATTTTCCAGGTGTTGTGTGTCTCAGTTCCCTTGGCTAAGAAAAGGGATTCCCTTTCCCCTTGCGCTTCCCAGGTGAGGCGATGCCTCACCCTGCTTCAGCTCTCACTGGTCAGGCTGCAGCAGCTGACCAGCACCAATTGTCCTGCACTCCCCAGTGAGATGAACCCAGTACCTCAGTTGAAAATGCAGAAATCACCGGTCTTCTGTGTCGCTCATGCTGGGAGTTGGAGACTGGAGCTGTTCCTATTCCGCCATCTTGCCCTGCCCCCCTTTTTACATTTTAACTAGACCTGCCTAGATGTAATCCTATCATCCCTGCTGGCAAGTGTTCACAGACTCCTGTTGGGACCTTTTGCAGGGATTCCCCAGGCAGAAGTCTCACAGCTTTTGTGTAGCATAAATCTACTGTAGCACTACCACCTGTGGTGGGGGACAGACATTGTACAGGTGTTAGAGAATGGCCTGAGCCAGAAATGCTCCAGTTTGGAATGGGGCCCGGGACAGGCCCCTCGTGGTCTTTCCTGAAATCGAGTTCCCATCTTTATCAAACTTAGAATGACACTGACTGCCCAATGTTTTACTTTTTTACATTTTGGACATATTTGAGACTCAGCAGTTTTCTTTTTTTCCCTATCTTGCAGCCTTACTTACTGATTTTTTCTACATTATTTTTTAGTATGACCATGCTCCCCACAGTTAAAACAAGCTCCAGGAAATGGAGCATTTCCTTTATTCACTTGCAGTCCTGCCACAGCTTGCACCAACAAAGTAGCTTTACGCAGATTGCTTCTGTTACCATCACTTGATATAATCAACTAAATGTGCTTTCCCTCTAATAGGTTGCAGAGCAATCTGGCACTCAGTATTAGCATTATCAAAAGCTAATAACCCCAACACTATATTCTGAGCAGCCAAATCTGCAATCACATTTTTAAGAGACTCCCGTAATAAAGCTATAAAATCTGCATACTGTTCTTTAGGTACCTGTTTTATAGCATGAAAGGAAGGGTATTTCTCTCCTCCTGAAGTGATTTTTTCCCACGCTGTAATGCACACTCCTCTAAGCTGCTCTATGGCATCATCCTGCATGACCCCTTGTGCATCTAAACCAGCTCAACTGCCAACCCCCAAAAGTTGGTCTACAGTTATATTAATTTGAGGTTGGGCCTGTGCATTGCAAGCAGCCTGAATGGTATCTTCATCTGCCAACCCAGTTTTAAATTGTAAGAACTGAGCAGGAGTTAGGAAAGCTCGTGTAAGACCATCCCAGTCAGTAGGAATCATCCAACTGGAAACAGTAACATTCTTTAACTGTCCCACTACAAAAGGAGAACCTGGTATATATTGATTAATAGTTTTTAAAAATTCTTTGAGCAATTTTAAAGGAAAAGGCTCAAATGTAGCTATAATGTTTTCCTGTTGATATGGGGGGTGTATTCTAACAGGGAACTGCCAAGCCTCTAAATCACCCTCTCCTTTAGCTTACTGAATTCCTGCCTGAATAGAACCGATAATGGTCACTCAAGGCACTGCTCGAACAGTCACTGGCACAACTACTTGTCACCCAGTGTCCTCTGGAAAAGAAAGATCTGGAGGGTCAGGCCACTCCTTTTCTTCAAAATTAGGAGGGGGTGTAGAAGGGTAGGGAAGAGCCTCTTCCTCCTTTGCTGCTTTAGCTCTAGCTGGCAACAAACCTGCTCTGTTACTTTGTTATACTCTCCTTCCCCCTCCTCATCAGTGTGAAAAGGTTCCAAGGTGGAACGAACCAGAGTCCACACTTGTCTTATTGTTACCATGATGCTTTCGGGCTCCCCTTCTTACTCACCACAGGCATTGCTTAAGAGTACTTGGGTGTTCTCAGCTTAGTTCCATGTTCTCCAATCATCACTCTGTTGACCCTTTGACCCGGGTTTGAGCCACACATATGGGCGCCACTTGCCAAGACCAGCTCAAACATGGAGACCCTAACCCTGCAGTGCTAGAGAAATTAAAGACACACACATACAAATATAGCATGTGGAGTGGGAAATCAGGGGTCTCATAGACTTCAGACATGACAGCAAGCCAGTGATCAGCATTGTTTCTAAAAGACTATAGATTAACTAAAATTATTCCTTACGGGAAATATAGAGATATCTTGAAATAAAGGGATGGGCTCTGGCTAGTTATTTGCAGCAGGGAAGTGTCCTTAATGCACAGATCGTTCATGATGTTTATGGTCAAGAATGCCTTTAAGTGGTTTTCTGCACTGAGTGGGCTAGGTGTTCCTTGCCCTCATTCCAGTAAACCGACAACATTCCAGCGTGGACATCATGGTCATCATGATCATGTAACAGTGCTGCAGAGAATTTGTATATGGCCAGTTTTAGGGCCAGTTAATGGCCAGATTTGGGGGCCTGTTCCCAACAAATATAGGCCTCAATGGGCTCCCATATGTGCCTTTGCAGATTCTACAAGAAGAGTGTTTCCAACCAGCCGAATAAAAAGAAAGGTTTAACTCTGTGAGATGAATCCAAATATCACAAAAACAGTTTCACAGATAGTTTCTTTCTAGTTTTTATCTGAGGATATTTGGTTTTTCACGTTAAGCCCCAGTGGGCTACAAAATGTCCCTTGGCAGATTCTACAAGAAGAGTGTTTCCAACCTGCTGAATCAAAAGAAAGGTTTAACTCTGTGAAATGAATCCATGCTACAAAAGCAGTTTCACAGATAGCTTCCTCTAAGCTGTTATCTGGGAACATTCAGTTTTTCACAGTAGGCCTCAATGGACTTCCAAATATTTCTTCTCAGATTCTACCAAAGATGTGTTTCTAACCTCCTGAATCAAAAGAATGGCTTACCTCTGGGAGATGAATCCACACATCACAAAGTAGTTTCACAGATATCTTCTTTCCAGTATTTATCTGAGGATATTCAGTTTTTCACCATAGGTCTCCATGGTCTTTGAAATGTCCTTTCAGAGATCCTACAAGAAGAGTGTTTCCAACCTGCTGAAACAAAAATAAGGTTTAAAATTGTTAGATGAATCCATATATCAAAAGTGATTTCACAGGTAGCTTCTTTCTAGTGTTTATCTGGGGATATTCAGATTTTCCCCATAGGCCTCAATCAGCTACTAAATGTCACTTTGTAGATCCTACAAAAAGAGGGTTTCCAAACTGCTGAATCAAAAGAAAGGTTTAACTCTGCGAGATGAATCCACACATCAGAAAGTAGTTTCACAGATAGCTTCTTTCTAGTTTTTAATCTGGGGATATTCGGTTTTTCACCATATACCTCAATGGGCTCCCATCGCAGAGTCTACAAGAAGAGTGTTTCCAACCTGATGAATCAAAAGAAAGCTTCAACTCGATGTGAAGAATCCACATATCACAAAGCACTTTCACAGATAGCTTCTTTCTCATTTTTATCTGGGAATAATCGATTTTTCATAGTAGGCATGAATGGGCTTTCAATTGCCCCTTTGCAGATTCTATAAGAGTGTTTCCAACTTGCTGAATCAAAAGAAAGGTGTAACTCTTTCAGCTGAATCTAAATGTCAGAAAGCAGTTTCACAGATAGTTTTATTCTAGTTTTTATCTGAGGATATTCAGTTTTTCACCACAGGCTTCCATAGGCTCCAAAATATCCATGACCAGATACTACAATAAGAGTGTTTCCAACCTTGTGAATCAAAAGAAATGTTTAACTCTTTGAGATGAATTCAAACTTCACCAAGCATTTCACAGATGGCTTCTTCCTAGTTTGTATCTGAGGATATTTGTATTTTCACTTTAGACCCCAATGGGCTTCCAAATGTCCCTTTGAAGATTCTACAAGAAGAGTGGTTCCAGTCTGCTGAATCAAATGAAAGGTTCAACTCTGTGAGATGAATCCACTTATCACCAAGCAGTTTCACAGATAGATTCTTTCAGATTTTTATCAGGGGATATTTGAATTTTCATAGTAGGCCTCAGTGGGCTCCCAAATGTCTCTTCACATATTCTATAAGAAGAGTGTTTCCAACCTGCTGAATCAAAAGAAAAGTTTAACTCTGTAAGATGAATCCACACTACAAAAGCAGTTCCACAGATAGCTTCCTCTTGGTTGTTATCTGGGGATATTCAGTTTTTCACAGTAGGCCTCAAAGGGCTTCCAAATGTCTCTTCAGAGATTCTACAAAAGGAGTGCTTCCAGCCTGCTGAATCAAAGGAATGGTTCACCTCTGTGAGATGAATCCACACATCACAAAGCAGTTTCACAGACAGCCTCTTTCTAGTATTTGTGGGGTATATTCGGTTTTTCACCACAGGCCTCAATGGTCTTTCAAAGTCCTTTCATAGATCCTACAAGAAGAGTGCTGCCAACCTGCTGAAACAAAAGTAAGGTTTAAAACTGTGAGATGAATCCACACATCAAAAAGCGTTTCACAGGTATCTTCTTTCTAGTGTTTATTTGAGGATATTCCATTTTTCACCATAAATCCCAATAAACTCCAAAATGATCTTTCACAGATATGACAAGAAAAGTGTTACCAAACTGCTGAATCAAAAGAAATGTTTAACTCTGTGAGATGAATTCACACATCAGAAAGCAGTTTCACAGATAACTTCTTTCTAAGTTTTAGATGCGAATATTTGGTTTTTCACCATAGGAATCAATGGGCTCCAAGTGTGCCTTCACAGATTCTGAAAGAAGAGTATTTCCAACCTGCTAAATCAAAAGAAAGGTTTAAATATATGAGATGAATCTACACATCACAAAGAAGTTTCACACATAGTTACTTTCTGGTTTTTATCTGGGGATATTAGGTTTTTCACAATAGGCTGCAATGGGCTCCCAAATATCTCATAGTAGTTTCTACAAGAACGGTGTTTCCCACCTGCTGAATCAGAAGAAACGTTCAACTCTGTGTGATGAATCTGTATATGACAAAGCAGTTTCACAGATAGCTTCTTTATCGTTTTTAATCTGAGGATATTCCATTTTTTGTAGTAGACTTAAATAGGCTTTCAATTGTCCCTTCATAGATTCCGCAAAAAGAGTGTTTCCAATCTGCTGAATCAAAAGGTTTAATTTTGTGACAAAAATCCACACATCACAAAGCAGTTTCACGACAGGTTCTTCTTAGTTTTTATCTGGTGACATATGGTTTTCCCATAGGCCTCAATGGGCTCCCAAATATGCCTTCTCAGATTCTACAAAAAGAGTGTTTCCAACCTCCTGAAACAAAAGAAAGGTTTAACACATTGAGCTGAATCCATACATCACAAAGCAATTTCACAGATACCGTCTTTCTAGTTTTACATGAGGATATTTTGTTTTTTACCATGGGCATCAATAGGCTCACAAATGTATATTCACAGATACTACAAGAAGAGTGTTTTCAACCTGTTGAATAAAAAAAAAAGGTTTAACTTTGTGAGATGAATCCGAACATCAGAAAGCAGTTTCACAGATAGCTTCTTTCTAGTTTTTATCTGAGGATATTCAGTTTTTCACCATAGGCGTCAATGGGCTCCCAAATGTTTCCTCACAGATTCTACAAGAAGAGTGTTTACATCCTCCTGAATGAAAAGAAAGGTTTAATTCTTTGAGATGAGCCCACATGTCAGAAAAACGTTTCATACATAGCTTTTTTCTAGTTTTCATTTGGGAATATTCAGTTTGTCACCTTAGGCCTCTAAAGGCTCCCAAATGTCCCCTTGCAGTTTCTACAAGAAATTTTTCTAACTTTATGAATCAAGAGAAAAGTTTAGCTGGGTTAGACAAATCCAAACATGAGGAAGCATTTTCAGATACCTTCTTTCTAGTTTTTATCTGGAAACATTCTGTTTTCCACCATAGGCCTCAATGGGCAATCAAATATTTCTTCAGTGATTCTACTAGAAGAGTGTGTCCAACCTGCTGAGTAAAAAAAAAAAAAAAAAAGGTTTAACTTTGTGAGGTGAATCCACACAGCAGAAAGGAGATTCACAGATAGCCTCTTTGTAGTTTTTTTTCCAGAAATATTATATTCAATTTTTCACCATAGGCCTCAATTGGCTCGCAAATGTCCCTTCGCAGATTCTACAAGAAAAGTGTTTCAATCTGCTAAATCAAAAGAAACATTTTACTCTGTGAGATGATTCCACACATGAGAAAGAAGTTTCACAGAGACCTTCTTTCTACTTTTTATCTGGGAATATTTAGGTTTTCACCATAGGCTTCAATGGGCTAAAAATGTTTCCTTGATGATTCTACTAGAAGAGCATTTCCAACCTGCTGAGTCAAAAAAAAGGTTTAACTCTGTGAGATGAATCCACACATCAGAAATGAGATTCACAGATAGTACCTTTCTAGTTTTATTCTGGAAATACTAGTTTTTTCACCATAGGCCTCAATTGGCCTGCAAATGTCGCTTCGCAGATTCTACAAGAAAAGTGTTTCCAATCTGCTAAATCAAAAGAAAAGTTTTACTCTGTGAGGTGATTCCACATATCAGAAAGCAGCTTCAAGACAGCTTCTGTCTAATATTTATCTGAAAATATTTGGTTTTTAACCATCGACCACAATATGATCCCAAATATGCCTTTGTAGATTCTACAAGGAGAGTGTTTCCAATTTGCTGAATCAACAGGAAGGTTTATCTCTTTGAGATGAATCCACACATCATAATGCAGTTTCATAGATGGCTTCTTTCTAGTTTTTACCTAAGGTTATTATGTTTTTCAACATAGGCCTCAATGGGCTCCCAAATATTGCTTCACAGATTCTACAAGAAGAGTGTTTACAACCTCCTGAATCAAAAGAAAGGTTTAACTCTTTGCGATGTACCCACACATCAGAAAAAATGTTTCATACATAGCCTTTTTTCTATCTGGGAATATTAGGATTGTCACCTTAGACCTCAATAGGCTTCCAAATGTCCCTTTGCCAATACTACAAGAAGAATTGTTCCAACCTGCTGAAAGGAAAGAAAAGCTTAACACTCTGAGATGAATCCATATGTCACAAAGCAGTTTCACAAATGCTTTTTATCTGAAGATATTCCGTTTTTCACCATAGGCCTCAATATGCTACCAAATGTCCATTTGCAGATAGAACAAGAAGAGTGTTTTCAAGCTGGTGAATCAATAGAAAGATTTGATCTTTGAGATAAATTCACGTACCAGAAAACATATTAACAGGTAGTTTTTTTGTATTTTTTTATCTAAGGATATTTGGTTTTTCACCATAGGCCTCAATGGGCTCCCAAATGTCCTCACAAAGATTCTGTGAGAAAAGTGTTTCCAACCTGCTGAATCAAAAGAAAGGTTTAACTGGGTTAGATGAATCCACACATGAGAAATGAGTTTCACAGATAGCGTCGTTCTAGCTTTTTTCCTGGGGATGTTTGGTTTTTCAGCATAGGCCTCAATGGGCTCCCAAATGTTCCTTTGCATATTCTACAAAAAGAGTGTTTCCACTCTTTCTTTCCAACTGGCTGAATCAAAAGAAAGCTTTAACTCTTTGAGAAGAATCCATACCTCAGAAAGCAGATTCACAGCTAGCTTCTTTCTAGTTTTTATCTGGGAATCTTCGGTTTTTCACCATAGGCCTTAATGGGCTTTCAAATATCCCTTCACAGATTCTATGGGAAGAGTTTTTCCAATTTACTGAATCAAAAGAAAGATTTAACTGGGTTAGATGAATCCACCCATCACAAAGCAGTCTCACAGATAGTTTCTTTCTATTTTTTTATCTGGGGATATTTGGTTTTTCACCTTAGACCCCAGTGGGCTCCCAAATGTTCCCTCACAGATTCTACAAGAAGAGTGTTTCCAACCTACTGAAACAAAAGATAGGTTTAACACATTGATATGAATCTACATATCACAAAGCAGTTTCATAGATAGCTTCTATCTAGCTTTTAGCTGAAGATATTTGCATTTTCAATGTAGGGCTCAATTGGCTCCCTAATATTCATTTGCAGATACTTCAAGAAGAGTGTTTCCAACCTGCTGAATCAAAAGAAAGATTTAACTCTGTGAGATGAATCCACACATCACAAAGCAGTTTCATAGATAGCTTCTTTTTAGTTTGTATCTGAGGATATTCAGTTTTATCCCATAGGCCTCAATAGGCTCTAAAATGTCTATTTGCAGATACTATAAGAAGAATGTTTCCAATCTGCTGAATCAAAATAAAGGTTTAAATCTGTGAGATGAATCCACACATCTGAAAGAAGTTTCACAGATAGATTCTTTCTAGTTTTTATCTGGGGATATTCGATTTTTCACCATAGGCCTCAATGGGCTCCCAAATATCCCTTCGCAGATTCTGTAAGAAGTGTGTTTCCAAACAGCTGAAAAAAATCAAAGGTTTAACCCTGTGAGGTGAATCCACACATCACAAAGCAGTTTTGCAGACAGTTTCTTTCTAGTTTGTATCTGAGGATATTCGATTTTTCACCATATGCAACAATAGGCTCCCAAATGTCCAATCACAGTTACTACCAGAAGAGTGTTTCCAATCTGCTGAATAAAAAGAAAGTTTCTACTATGTGAGTTGAATTAACATATCACAAATCAGTTTCGCAGATAGCTTCTTTCTTGTATTTATCTGGGGATATTCTGGTTTTCATAGTAGGCTTCAATGAGTTCCCAAATGTCCTTTTGCAGTTTCTACAAAAAGAGTTTTTCCAACCTGCTGAATCATAAAAAAGGTTTAACTCTGTGTGATGAATCCACACTTCAAAAGCAGTTTCACAGCATCTTTTTAGTTTTTATCTGGGGATATTCTTTTCTTCACATTAGGCCTCAATGGGCTCCCAACTGCCCCTTTGCAGATTCTACAAAAAGAGTGTTTCCAATATACTGAATCAAAAGAATGGTTTAACTATGTGAGATAAATCCACACATAACACAGCGGTCTCACAGATAGCTTCTTTATAGTTTTTATGTGGGGAATATTCATTTTTTCAACCTAGGCCTCAGTGGAATCCCAAATATCCCTTCACAGATTCTATAAGAAAAGTTTTTCCAATTTGCTGAATCCAAAGAAAGGTTTAGCACATTGAGTTGAACCCACACATCACAAAGCAGTTTCATAAATAGCTTCTTTCTAGTTTTTATCTGAAGATATTTGGTTTTTCACCATAGGCCTGAATAGGCTCCCAAATATCCTTTTGCAGGTACTACAAGAAGAGTGTTTCTAACCTGCTGAATGAAATGAAAGGTTTAGGGTTTTGTGATGTGTGGATTCATCTCAATGTATTAAACCTTTCTTTTGTTTCAGTAGGTTGGAAACACACTTCTTGTAGTATCTGTGGAAGGACATTTGGGAGCCCATTGCAGGCTATGGTGAAAACCCATATATTTCCAGATAAAAAATAAGAAGATGCTGTTATGATTGCATTAGGGCTTCCAAATGTCCCTTCACATATTCTACAAGAAGAGTGTATCCAACCTCCTGAAACAAAAGAAAAGTTTGACACATTGAGATGAATCCACATATCACAAAGCAGTTTCAAAAATAGCTTCTTTCCAGTTTTAATCTGAAGATATTTGGTTTTTCACCATAGACCTGAATAGGCTCCAAAATGTCCTTTCACAGATACTACAAGAAGAGTGTTTCTAACCTGCTAAATGAAAAGAAAAATTTAGCTCTGTTACATGAATCCACACATCAGAAAGCAGTTTCACAGAGAGTTTCTTTCTTGTCTTTATCTGGGAATATTCAGATTTTTGTTATAGGCCTCAATGGGTTCCCAAATATTCTTTCATAGATTCTACAAAAAGAGTGTTTCCACCCTGTTGAATCATTAAAAAAAAGGCTTGACTCTGTGAGATGAATCCACAATTCAAAAGCTGTTACACAGACAGCATCTTCTTAATTTTTAACTGGGAATATATGGTTTTTCACCATTGGCCTCAATGGGCTCCCAAATGTCCTTTTGCAGATACTACAAGAAGTGTGTTTCCAACCTAATGAAACAAAAGAAATGTTTAATACATTGAAATGAATCCACACATCACAAAGCAGTTTCATAGATAGCTTCTTTCTAGTTTTTATCTGAGGATATTTGGTTTTCACAATAGGACTCAATGGGCTCCCAAATGTCTATTTGCAGATACTATAAGAAGAATGTTTCCAACCTGTGCAATCAAAAGAAAGGTTTAACTCTTTGAGATGAATCTACACATCAGAAAACAGATTTACAGATAATTTGTATTTTTTATCTGGGGATAATGTTTTTCACCATAGGCCTCAATGGGCTCCCTAATACGCCTTCACAGATTCTACAAAAAGTGTGTTTCCAACCAGCTGAAAAAAATCAAAGGTTTAACACTGTGATATGAATCCACACATCACAAAGCTGTTTCACAGATAGCTTCTTTCTAGTTTTTATCTGAGGATATTCAGTTTTTCACCATAGACCACCATAAGATCCCAAATATTCAATCACAGTTACTACAAGAGTGTTTCCAACATGCTGAATCAAAATTAAGTTTCAACTGTGTAATGAATCCACATATCACAAAACAATTTCACAGATAATTTCTTTCTGGTGTTTACCTGGGGATAATCTGTTTTTCATAGTAGGCTTCAATGAGCTCCCAAATGTCCCTTCGCAGATACTACAAGAAGAGTGTTTCCAACCTGCTGAATCATAAAAAATATTTAACTCTGTTTGATGAATCCACACTTCAAAAGCAGTTGCACAGATAGCATCTTCTTAGTTTTTATCTGGGGATATTCAGTTTTTCACAGTAGGCCTCAATGGGCTGCCAAATGTCCCTTTGCAGATAGTACATAAAGCGTGCTTGCAATCTGCTGAATCAAAAGAATGGTTTAACTCTGTGAGATGAATCCACACATAACACAGCAATCTCACAGATAGCTTCTTTCTGGTTTTTATGTGGAGATATTCATTTTTTTCAACCTAGGCCTCAATGGGATCCCAAATATCCCTTTGCAGATTCTATAAAAAAAGTTTTTCCAATTTGCTAAAACTACAGAAAGGTTTAACACATTGAGATGAATCCGCACATTTCAGAGATGTTTCACAGATAGCTTCTTTCTAGTTTCTATCCGAGCATATTCTGTTTCTCACCATAGACCTCAATTGGTTCTCAAATGTCAGTTCACACATTCTAAAAAATGAGTCGTTCCAACATACTGATTCAAAAGAAAGGTTTCACCCTGTGTGATGAATCCACACATCAGAAGGCAGTTTCAAAGATAGCTTCTTTCTAGTTTTCATCTGGGGATATTCTGTTTTTCACCATAGGCCCTAATGGACTCCTAAATGTCCGTTTGCAGATTCTAGAAGAAGAGTGTTTCCAACCTGTTGAAAGAAAAGAAAGGTTTAACATATTGAGTTGAATCCACATGCCACAAAGAAGTTTTAAAGATAGCTTCTTTCGAGTTTTTATCAGGGGTTATTCAGTTTTTCATGGTAGGCCTATATGGGCTCCCAATTGTCTCTTTGTAGAGTCTACAAGCAGAATGTTTCCAACCCACTGAATCAAAAGAAAGGTTTAACACATTTAGGTGAATCCACACAACACAAAGCAGTTTCACAGTTAGCTTCTTTCTGTTTTTATCTGGGGATATTCTGTTTTTCACCATAGGCCACAATGGGTTCCCAAATGTCCCTTTGCAGATTCTACACGAAGAGTTTTTCCAACCTGATGAATCAAGAGAAAGTTTTAACTCTGTGAGATGAATCCATACATCACAAAGCTGTTTCACAGAAACCTTCTTAGTTTTTATCTGTGGGTATTCTGTTTTTTATACAGGAGACCTCAGTGGGCTTCAAAATGTCCCTTTACAGATTCTGTAAGAAACTTGTTTCCAACCTGTTGAATCAAAATAAAGCTTTAAATCTGTGATATGAATCCATACATCACAGTTTCACAGTAGTTTCTTTCTACTTTTTATCTGGGCATATTCCATTTTTCACCTTAGGCCTCAATGGTCAACAAAATTTCCCTTCAAAGTTTCTACAAGAATTGTGTTTTTAACCTGATGAAACAAAAGAAAGGTTTAACACTGTGAGATGAATGCACACATCACAAAGCAGTTTCACAGATAGCTTCTTACTCGTTTTTATCTGAGGTTATTCAGTTTATCACCATAGGCCTCAATAGGCTCCTAAATGTACATTCATAGATACTACACAAAAGGTACTTCCAACCTGCTGGATCAAAAGAATGGCTTAACTCTGTGAGATCAATGCAAACATGAAAAAGCAGTTTCACAGATAGCTTCTTTTTAGTTTTTATCTGGAGATATTCGGTTTTTCATTACAGGCCTCAATGGGCTCCCAAATGTCCCTTTGCAGATTCCACAAGAAGAGTGTTTCCAACCTACTGAAAGAAAAAAAATGTTTAACATATTGAGATGAATCCACACGTCACAAAGCAGTTTCACAGACAGCTTCTTTCTAGTTTTTATCTGAGCATATTCTGATTTTCACCATAAGCCTCAATGGGCTGTTAAATGTCCCTTTGCACATTCTACAAAACGAGCTTTTCCAACATGCTGAATCAAAAGAAAGGTTTAACTCTGTGAGATAAATTCACACATCACAAAGAAGTTTCACAGATTGCTTCTTTCTAGTTTTTATCTGGGGATATTATGTTTTTCACCATAGGCCTCAATGGCCTCACAAATGACTCTTAGCAGATTCTACAAGAAGAGTGTTTCCAGCCTGCTGAATCAAACGGAAGATTTAGTTGTATGAAATGAATCCACAGATCACAAAGTAGTTTCACAGATAGCCTCTTTCTAGTTTTTAACTGGGGATATTCTGTTTTTCATCATAGGCCTCAATGGGCTCCCAAATGTCCCTTTGCAGATTCTACAAGAAGAGTGTTCCAACTTGTTGAAACAAAACAAAGGTTTAACACATTGAAATGAATCTACATATCACAAAGTAGTTTCACATATAGCTTCTTTTTAGTTTTTATAGGGGTTATTTTGTTTTTCATAGTAGGCCTCTATGGGCTCCCAATTGTCCCTTCCCAGATTCCACGAGAAGAGTGTTTCCAACCTGCTGAATCAAAAGAAAGGTATAACTCTGTGAGATGAATCCACACATCACAAAGAAATTTCACAGATGGCTTCTTTCTAGCTTTTGTCTGAGAATATTTTGTTTTTCACCATAGGCCTCAATGAGCTCCCAAATCCTCAATGGATTCCCAAGGCATTTTAGAATCCCTTCACAGATTCTAAAAGAAGAATGTTTTCAACCTGCTGAATCAAAAGAAAGGTTTAACACATTCAGATGAATCCACACTCCACAAAGCAGTTTCAAAACAGTTAGTTTCTTTCTAGTTTTTATCTGGGGATATTCTGTTTTTCACCATAGGCCACAAAGGGCTCCCAAATGACCCTTTGCAGATTCTACAAGAAAAGTTTTTCCAAGCTGCCGAATCAAGAAAAAAGATTTAACTCTGTGAGATGAACACACACATCACAAAGCAGTTTCAAGGACAGCTTCCTCTTAGTTTTCATCTGGGGATATTTGTTTTTTTATAATAGCCCTCAATGGGCTTCAACATGTCCCTTTGCAGATTATAAAAGAAAGGTGTTTCCAACCTGCTGAATCTAAAGTAAGGTTTAAGTCTATGATATGAATGCACACCTCATAAAGCAGTTTCATGGAGAACTTCTTTCTAGTTTTTATATGGGGATATTCAGTTTTTCACCACAGGCCTCAATAGGCTCCTAAATGCCCATTCACATATGCTACACAGAGTGTTTCCAACCTGCTGGATCCAAAGAATGGCTTAACTCTATGACTTGAATCCAATCATCACAAAGCAGTTTCACATGTAGCATCTTTCTAGTTTTTACCTGGGGATATACGGTTTTTCACCATAGGCCTCAATGGGCTCCCAAATGTCCCTTCACGGATTCTACAAGAAGAGTTTTTCCAACCTGCTGAAACAAAAGAAAGGTTTAAAATATTGAGATGAATCCACACATCACGAAGTGGTTTCACAGATAGCTTCTTTCTAGCTTTTATCTGAGCTATTTATTTTTTCCCCATAGGCCTCAATGGGCTCCCAAATGACTTTTTGCACATTCTACAGAGTGTTTCCAACCTGATGAATCAAAAAAAGGGTTAACTCTTTGAAACTAATGTACACATCACAAAGCACTTTTACAGATAACTTCCATCTAGTTTTTTTTTTTCAGGGGATACACTGTTTTTCACCATAGGGCTCAATGGGCTCCTAAATGTCCCTTTGAAGATTCTACAAGAAGAGTGTTAACAACTTGATGAATCAAAGAGAGGATCAACAATGTGAGATGAATCGCCATATCACAAAGCAGTTTAACAGATAGATTCTTTCTTGTTTTTGTCTGTCAATTCTCCTTTTTCACAGCAGTCCTCAATGGGCTCTTAAATATCCCTTCACAGATTCTACAAGAAGAGTGTTTCCAACCTGCTGAATCAAAAGAAAGGTTTAACTCTGTGAGATGAATCCATACATCAAAAAGTAGACTCACAGACAGCTTCTTTCTAGTTTTCATTTGGGGATATTCAGTTTTTCACCATAGGCCTCAATGGGCTCCCAAATGTCCCTTTGCAGATTCTACAAGAAGAGTGTTTCCAAACTTCTAAATCAAAAGAAAAGTTTAATACATTGAGAAGAATGCACACACCACAAGGCAGTTTCACAGATACATTCTTTCTAGTTTTTGTCTGAGGATATTCCGTTTTTCACCATAGGCCTCAATAGCCTCCCAAATGTCCATTCACAGATACTACTAGAAGAAAGTTTTCAACCTGCTGAATCAAAAGAAAGGTTTATCTCTGTGAGACGAATCCACACACCAGAAAGCAGTTTCACAGATATCTTCTTTCTAGTTTTTATCTGTGGATATTTGGTTTTCCACCATAGGCCTCAAAGGACTCTCAAATGTCCTTTCTCAGATTCTACAAGAAGAGTGTTTTCAATCTGCTGAATCAAAAGAAAGGTTTAACTCTGTGAGATGAATACACACATCACAAAGCAATTTGACAGATAGCTTCTTTCTAGTTTTATCCAGGAATATTCAGTTTTTCAACATAGGCCTCAATGGGCTCATATATGTTTCTTCACAGATACTACAAGAAGAGTGTTTCCAACTTGATGACATGAAAGAAAAATTTAACATATCGAGATGAATCCACACATCATGAAACAGTTTTACAAATATCTTCTTTGTAGTTTTTATCTGAAGATACTCAGATTTTCACCATAGGCCTCAATAGGCTCCCAAATGTCCATTTTCAGATACTAGAAGAAGAGCGTTTCCAACCTGCTGAATCAAAAGAAAGGTGTAACTCTGTGACATGAATCCACATATCAGAAAGCTTTTCACAGATAGCTTCTTTCTAGTTTTTAATTGGGGATATTCAGCTTTTCAACATAGGCATCAATGGTCTCCAAAATGTCCCTCTGTAGATTCCACAAGAAGAGGTTTCCAAATCTGCTGAATCAAAAGAAAAGCTTAACTCTGAGAGATGAATCCATACATCAGAAAGCAATTTCACAGATAGCTTCTTTCTAGTTTTTATCTGGGGATATTTGGTTTTTCACCATAGGTCTCAAAAGGCTCCTAAATATCCCATCACAGATTCTACAGGAAGGGTGATTCAAACCTTCTGAATCAAACTAGGTTTTATCTGAATATTCAGTTTTTCACAGTAGGCCTCAATTGGCTCCTGAATGTCTCTTTGCAGATTCTACAAAAAGAGTATTTTAAATCTGCTGTATAAAAAGAATGTTTTACTTCTGTGAGATTAATCCATACACTACAAACACTTTCACAGATAGCTTTTTTCTTGTGTTTAACTTGGGATATTCTGTTTTTCACCACAGTCCTCAATGGGCTCTCAAATGTCCATTCGCAGATTGTACTAGAAGAGTGTTTCCAACTGCTGAATCAAAAGAACAGTTTAACTCAGTGAGATGAATTCACACATCACAAAGCAGTTTCACAAATAGCTTATTTCTAGTTTCTAGAAGTTTAGGAACACTGTTTTGGCAGAACCTTGGGACACTTGGGAGTGTATTGAGGCCTATAGTGCAACACTTGCAGACACTTGGGAGAGCATTGAGGCCTATAGTGAATAAGCAAGTATTGTCAGATAAAACTTGAAAGAAGCTATCTGAGAAACTCCTTTGTGATGTGTACTTTCACCTCCCAGAGTTAAAACTTTCTTTTGATGCAGCAGTGTGGAAACACTGTTTTTGTCTATTCTGTGAATGGATATTTGAGAGCTCAGTGAGGTCAATATTGAAAAATCGAATATCCCATGATAAAAATGAGAACAAAACTACCTGAGAAAATGCTTTGTGATATGTGCATTCATCTCACAGAATTAAACCGTTCCTTTAATTCAGCAGTTTGGAAATGCTGTTTATGTAGAATCTGGGAAGGGATATTTGGGAGTGGATTGGGGAGGATGGTGTAAATGACATTTTATATATAAATTAGAAAGTAGCTTTCTGAGAAATTGCTTTGTGATGTGGGCATTCATCTCAAAAAGTTAAAGCTTTCTTTTCATTGAGCAGGCTGAAAACACAGTTTTTGTAGAATCTGTGAATGGAGCGCAATGAGGCATATGATGACAAAGAAAATATCATCAGATGAAAACTAGAAAGATGCATTCTGAGAAACTGCATTGTGATGTGTGCATTCATCTCACAGAGTTAAAACTTTCTTTTAATTCAGCAGAATGGAAACTCTTTTTTTGTCCATTCTGCAAAAAGACATTTGGGAGCTCAGAGAGGCCAAAGGCAAAAAAGTGAAAAAATCAGTATAAAAACTTGGCAGAAGCTACCTGAGAAACCTCTTTGTGATGAGTGCATTCATCTCTCAAAGTTAAACCTTTCTTTTCTTTCAGCCGTTTGGAAACACTGTTTTGGCGGAATCTGTGAAGGAATATTTGGGAGCGCATTAGGGCTATGGTGAAAAAGAAAATACGTTCAGATAAAAATTAGAAAGAGAAGCTTTCTGAGAAACTGCTGTGTGATGTGAGCATTCATCTCACAGTATTGAACCTTTCTTTTGATTCAGCAATTTGGAAACACCATTTGTGTACATTCTGCCATTTTACATTTGGGAGCTCATTGGGACCAATGGTGAAAAAACGATTATACCAGGATAAAAACTAGCAGGAAGCAATCTTAGGAACTGCTTTGTGTAGTGTGCATTCGTCTCACACAGTTAAAACTTTCTTTACATTCAGCAGTTTGGAAACACTTTTTGTAGAATCTATGAGGTAACACTTCACAGGTTTGGGAGAGTATTGAGGAAAAAGAAAATAGCTTTAGATAAAAATTAGAGAATGTTTCTGAGAAACTGCACAGAGTTACACATTTCTTTTGATTCAGCAGTTTGGAAACATGGCTTTTTTCATTCTGCAAATAGACATTTGGAAGCCCATTTAGGCCTATGACAAAAGTAGAATATCCCAGGATAAAAACTAGAAGGAAGCTATCTGAGAAACTGCTTTGTGATGTGTGCATTCATGTCAAAAGCTTAAACCTTTCTTCTCATTCAGCAGCATGAAAACAATAGCTTTTTAGATTCTGCAAAGGAATATTTGGGAGTGCACAGAGGCCTATGGTGAAAAATAAAGTATCATCAGGCAAAAACTAGAAAGAAACTTTCTGAGAAACTGCTTTGTGATGAGTGCATTTATCTCACAAAGTTAAAGCTTGCTTTTGATTAATCAGTTTGGAAAAACTGTTTTTCTCCATTCTGTGAAGAGATGTTTGGGAGTTCTTTGAGGCCAATGGTGAAAAATCAAATATCTCCTGATAAAAACTGTAAGGAAGCTATCTGTGAAACTGGTCTGTGACATATGCATTCATATTGCAGTGTTAAACCTTTCCTTTCATTCAGCAGTTTGGAAACACTGTTTTTGTAGAAGCTGTGAAGGGATTTTTGAGAGCGCATTGTGGCTTTTGGTGAAAAAGAAAATATCTTCAGATAAAAACTAGAAAGAAATTTTCTGAGAAACTTCTTAGGGATGTGTGCATTCATCTTACAGAGTGAAACCTTTCTTTTGTTTCAGCAGTTTGGAAACACTGTTTTTGTCCATTCTGTGAATGGACATTTGGGAGCTCATTGAGGCTAATCCTGAAAAATAGAATATCCCATGATAAAAACGGGAAGGAATCTATTTGAGAAACTGCTTTGTGATGTGTATATTCCTCGACAGAGTTAAACCTTCCTTTTCATTCAGAAGTCTGGAAACAGTGTTTTCGTACAACTTGCAAAGGCATATTTGAGAGCATATTGGGTCCTACGGTGAAAAGGAAAATAACTTCAGATTAAAACTAGAAAGAAGCTTTCAGAGATAATATTTTGTAATGTGTGCATTCATCTAACAGAATCAAACTCTTTTTTTGATTCAGCATTATGAAAACATTGTTTTTGTCCATTTTGCAATTGGATATTTGGGAGCTAATTGAGGCCAATGGCAAAAAATCGAATATCCCATGATAAAAACTAGAAAGAGGCTATCTTCAAAACCACTTTGTGATGTACGCATGCACCTGGCAGAGTTAAACCTTTCTTTACATTCAGTAGCTTGGAAGTAATGTTTTTGTAAAATCTGCAAAGGGATATTTTGGAGCTCATTGAGGCCAATGACGAAAAATCGCATATTCCAGGATAAATACTAGAAGGAAGCTAGCTGAGAAACTACTTTGTTTTGTGTGCATTCATCTTGAAATGTTAAAGTTTCTTTTTCATTCAGCACTTTGAAAATACTGTTTTTGTAGAATCTGCAAATGGATCCTTGCCAATGCTTTGAGGCCTATGGTGAAAAAGACAATATCTTCAGATAAAAACTTGAAAGAAACTTTCTGAGAAACAGCTTTGGGGTGTGTGCATTCATCTCGTAGATTTTAACTTTGCTTTTCATTCAGGACTTTGGAAACACTGTTTTTGTTCAATCTGCAAAGGGATATTTGGGAGCACATGAGGCCTATGGTGGAAAAGAAAATATCTTCAGGTAAAAACTAGAAAGAAACTTTCTGAGAAACTGCTTTGTGATGTGCCCATTCATCCCGTTATTCAGCAGTTTGAAAACACTGTTCTTGTCAATTCTGCAAATGGACATTTCGGAGCTCATTGACAACAAAGGCAAAAAAGTGAATACGCCAGGAAAAAAAGTAGACGGAAGCTGAGAAATCATTTTGTGATGTGTGCATTCACCACACCAAGTTAACCCTTTCTTTTCATTCAGCAGTTTGGAAACCCTGATTTTTTGAATCAGCAAAAGGGATATTTGGGAGTGCATTGAGGCCTATTGTGAAAAAGAAAATATCTTCATATAAAAAACAGAAAGAAGATTTCTGAGAAACTGCTTTGTAATGAGTGCATTCATGTCACAGATTTAAACCCTTCTTTTGATTCAGTAGTTTGGAAACACTGTTTTTTTTTCCATTCTGCAAATGGACATTTTGGTGCTCATTGAGGCCAATGGTGAAAAATCGAATATTCCAGCATAAAAACTAGAGTCTGTGAAGGGATATTTATTGGCACTTTGAGGCCTAAGGTCAAAAAGAAAATATCTTCAGATAAAAACTAGAAAGAAGCTTTCTGAAAAACTGCTTTGTGATATGTGCATTCATCTCACAGAGTTAAACCTTTCTTTTCATTCAGCAGTTTGAAAACACTTTTTTTTTGGTCCATTCTGTGAATCGAGATTTGATAGCTTATTGAGGCCAATGGCCAAAAAATCGAATGTCCCACCATAAAAAGTAGAAGAAAGCTGTCTGAGAAACTGCTTTGTGATGTCTACATTCATCTCAAAAAGTTTAACTTTTCTTTTAATTCAGGTGTTTGAAAACACTTATTTTGTAGAATCTGTGAAAGCATATTTGGGAGCACATTGAGTCCTATGGTGAAAAAGAATACACCTTCAGAAAAAAACTACAAAGAAGCTTTCTGAGAAACTGCTTTGTGATATGTCCATTCATCTCACAGAGCTAAACCTTTCTTTAGATTCAGCAGTTTGGAAACACTGTTTTTGTCCTTTCTGCAAAAGGACATAAGGGAGCTCAATGATGCCACTGGCGAGAAATGGAATATCCCAGGATAAAAAGTAAAAGGAAGCTATCTGAGAAACTGCCCTGTGATGTGTGCATTCATCTCACAGAGTTAAACCTTTCTTCTCATTCAGAAGTTCAGAAAAAATGTTTTGTAGAATCTGTGAGTTAATATTTGGGAATGCATTGAAGCCTGTGATGAAAAAGAAAATATCTTCAGATAAGAACTAGAAAGAAAACTCATGAGAAACTGCTTCATGATGAGTGCATTCATCTCACAGAGTTAAACCTTTCCTTTCATTCAGCAGTTTGGAAACGCTGTTCTTGTAGAATCTACAAAGTGATATTTGAGAGTGCATTGAAGCCTATGGTGAAAAAGAAAATATCTTCCAATAAAAACTAGAAAGAAGTGTTCTGAGAAACTGCTTTGGAATGTGGACATTCATCTCACAGAGTTAAACCTTTCTTTTGATTCAGCAATTTGTAAGCACTGCTTATGTCCATTCCACGCATGAATATTGGAGATCTCATTGAAACAAATGGTGAAAAAGTGAATATCTCATGATGAAAACTAGAAGGAACCTGTCTGAGAAACCACTTTGTGATGTGTACAATCATCTTGCAGAGGCAAACCTTTCTTTGCATTCAGCTGTTTGGAAACACTGTTTTTGTAGAATCTGTGAAGGGATCTTTGGGAGTGCCTTGAGGCCTATAGTGAAAAAGAAAATATCTTCAGGTAAAAACTAGAAAGAAGCTTTCTGAGAAACTGCATTGTGATATGCGCATTCATCTCACAGAGTAAACCTTTTCTTTGATTCAGCAGTTTGGAAAAACCGTTTTTGTCCATTCTGCATATGGACATTTGGCGGCTCATTGAGGCCAATGGCAAAGTATCAAATATCCCAGGAAAAAAACTAGAAGGAGGCTATCTGAGGAAACGACTTGTGATGTGTGCATTCATCTCGCAGAGTTAAAAATTTCTTTTCATTCAGCAGTTTGGAAACACTGTTTTTGTAGAATCTGTGAAGGGATATTTGGGAGTGCCTTGAGGCCTATGGTGAAAAAGAAAATATCTTCAGGTAAAAACTAGAAAGAAGCTTTCTGAGAAACTGCATTGTGATATGTGCATTCATCTCACAGAAATATACCTTTCTTTTGATTCAGCAGTTTGGAAACACTGTTTTTCTCCCTTCTGCAAATGGACATTTGGGAGCTCATGGGGGACGATGGTGAAAAAACGACAATCCCAGGGTGAAAACTAGAAGGAAGCTATCTGAGAAACCACTTAGTGATGTGTGTATTCATCTCAAAAAGTTAAACCTTTCTTTTCATTCCACAGTTTGAAAATGCTGTTTTTGTAGAACCTGCAAAGGGACATTTGGGAGCGCCCTGAGGCCCAGGTGAAAAAGAAAATATATTCAGATAAAAACTAAAAAGAAGCATTCTGAGAAACTGCTTTGTGATGTGTGCATTCATCTCACAAAGTTAAACCTTTCTTTTGATTCAGCTGTTTGGAAACACTGTTTTTGTCCATTCTGTGAATGGACATTTGGGAGTTCATTTAGGCCAATGGAGACAAATTGAACATCCCAGGATAAAAACTAGAAGGAAGGTGTCTGAGGAACCACTTTGTGATGTGTGCACTGATCTCTCTGAGTTAACATTTTCTTTTCATTCAGCAGTTTGGAAGCACTCTTTTTGTAGAATCTGTGAAGGGATATTTGGGACCGCATTGAGGCCTATGGTGAAAAAGAAAGTATCCTCAGATAAAAACTAGAAAGAAGTTTTCTGAGAAAATGCTTTGTGATGTGTGCATTCAATATCTCACAGATTTAAACCTTTCTTTTGATTCTGCAGTTTGGAAACACTGTTTGCCCATTCGCAAAAGGGACATTTGGGAGCTCATCAAGGCCAGTGGTGAAAAAGCAAATATCCCATGATAAAAACTAGAAGGAAGCTGTCTGAGGACCCACTTTGTGATGTGTACATTCATCTCATTAAACTTTTCTTTTCATTCATCACTTTAGAAACACTGATTTTGTAGAATCTGCAAAGGGATATTTGGGAGTGCATCAAGGCCTATTGTGAAAAATAATCTTCAGATAAAAACTAGAAAGATGCTGCCTGTGAAACTGCTTTGTGATATGTGGATTCATCTCACAGAGTTAAATCTTTCTTTTGATTCCACACGTTGGAAACACTCTTTTTGTAGAATCTGCAGAGGGACATTTGGGAGACAATTGAGGCCAATGGGGAAAAAGGGAATATCTCCAGGTAAAAACTCTAAAGAGGCTATCTGTGAAACTGCTTTGTGATGTGTGGATGCATCTCACAAAATAAATCGAATCTTTTGATTCAACAGGTTGGAAACACTCTTTTTCTGGAATCTACGAAGTGACGTTTTTGAACCCATTGTGGCCTATGGGGAAAAATCGACTATTCCCAGGTAAAAATGAGAAAGAGGTTATCTGTGAAACTGATTTATGATGATTGGATTCCTTTCACAGACCTAAAACTTTCTTCTGATTCATCAGGTTGGAAAAACTCTTTTTGTGGAATCTCTGAAAGGACATTTGAAAGCCCTTTGAGGCTATGGGAAAAACCAAGTATCACCAGATAAAAACTAGAAAGAAGCCATCTGAGAAACTGCTTTGTGATGTGTGGATTCATCTCGCAGAGTTAAACCTTTCTTTGGATGCAGAAGGTTGGAAACACTCTTTTTCTAAAATCTGTGAAAGGACATTTAGGAGCCCATTGAGACCTATGGGGAAAAACATATCCCTAAAGAAAAACTAAAAAGAAGCTATCTGTGAGATGTGTAGATTCATCTCACCAAGAAAAACCTGTCTTTTTGTTGAGCATGTTGAAAAAAAGTATTTTTTCTAGAATCTGTGATGGGACATTTGAGAACCAGGTCTTGAACTCCTGACCTCAAGCAATCCTCCTGTCTTAGGGTCCCAAAATGTTGGAATTACAGATGTGAGCCTCTGTGCTTGGCCTGCATTGTTATTTTTTCTAAATTTTCTTCAGTATTTCAGCAAATAGCAGGCACACAGAAAATGGTTACTCAAAGTTTTAAATTGAATGATTGTAAAAGATTACTGAAAACATAGCAGAAAATAAATTTTCAAAACCAAAAATAGAACACATTCATAAATATTACTTAAATAACAAAACAATTTAAACAGTAAATAATGAAATGGAAATAATTTCACACAGTCTGAAAAGGAAATGTGGTACTTCATACATTTAATATACCCTCACCATACAGAATGTTCTTTCCCTATTACATAACGAGTATATGTATTAAGCACTAAAATTTTGGAATAATAAAAGACTATATTCATATTTGGTAACTTATTTATTTAATCAGAAGAGGTTTCCAACATAAATAAATAGATTGAACTTACTTTGTATGAAAATTGCATTATCTAAAACTTCACAGAGAAAATAGGAAAACTCCACATTTAGTGTTCAGGTCTGCTAAGTCATATTTTTAAATCTAAGTATAAGCATGAAAATGATTTCATTGTCATGGTAGTAATAGCTGAACTGGTCAATAAGCAATAAGTAAGTCTTGTTTAAGAAGTAGTTGTTTCTGGTAACCACTATAACCCCACGTTTTTGGAGTTACACGTTGGCAGTGATATTGGCCATATAATTCCCTATGGTACTGATGGCAGATACGGAATTTGGTATAGGAATGATGATGGTAGGTGTTAGGATTTAATTTGTAGGTATACTAACCACAGTTGCCCTAGAATAGGTCATTAGAAAATTGCCATTTTGGTCAAGTGAGAGTAGTAATCAGACTTAGTCAATTCATTAGAAAAAATGAAAGCTTTGCATTTATGAATAAGTGGTGAATGGCTTTGAATAACATGAAATAGAAATTGTAATGCTTGTAGATTCCAGTGATAGGCTATTAAAAGGTTCAGTAAAGTTTTGTCTGTTGTAGGAGTACATAGAGTAGAAATGTGGTGGTCTCTATTGTGAAATTTCAGTAGATGTTATAGGAATAGCAACTTTCGTTGATGGAGCATGATTGTTGTGGCTATGAATGGACTCATTTGAAGGGGCAGTGGAAGAGCTGGCAGTATAGTGATAGCAGATTATGTAGAAACTATAACTGTGATTTCATTTTCTATTAACAGGTAATGATGCTCATGGAGATTGTAAATTGAGCTGATATTGCTAGAGAGTCGTGATCGAAGAGTCAGTTGAGTTAGTAGTGTATGTGTTGGCTTTCATTTAGTTGAGTTGGTGGCAGTGAAGGTTAAAGATGTTGGTTTAGTTGTATCAGAAAACAGAAGAGACTCAGTAACTGAGTTGGAGGTAGCTATTGTGAGGGTTGTAAATTCAATTAAAGTGCAGGTAGTAGTGTCTGATGATTTTGTTAAAGTAATAATCATTTGTAGGTTCATTTGATATGAGAGTAATTCAGGGTTGAGTTAAAAGTTGTTGGATGATTTATGTAGTTGTAGCTTCAACCGAAGTGGGAGTTTTGGCCACTGTGGATACCAATAAGTGAGACTGTTATTGTAATCTTATGATACTAGATTCAGTAAAAGTTACAATGGTCATAGACTTAGCTAATATGAACCTAGTTGTCATGGCTGTGGCCTCAATTGAAAAGATAATTGTGATTGTGGTAATACATTCAGTTGAAGGAACAAAGCTTGGAGTTACAGTGATAAGTTTGGATTAAGAGATGGTGCTCACAATTATGCTGACATGTTCAGATGAGGTGCTACCAGTAGATGTAGTTATACTAACTTCAGTTAAAGTAGCAGCTGCTGTTGTGATTATTAGTTTATTTAAAATGGTAGCAGGCCAGGTGCAGTGGGTCATGCCTGTAATCCCAGCACTTTGGGAGGCCAAGGTGGGTGGATCACGAGGTCAGGGGATCGAGACCATCCTGGCTAACATGGTGAAACCCCATCTCTACTAAAAATACAAAAAATTAGCCAGGCATGGTGGCACAGGCCTGTAGTTCCAGCTACTTGGGAGGCTGAAGCAGGAGAATCGCTTGAACCTGGGAGGTGGAGGTGGCACCACTGCACTCCAGCCTGGGTGACAGAGTAAGACTCTGTCTCAAAAAAAAAAAAAAAAAATGGTAGCACTACCATTAGTGTCTACAGACTCATTAGATGAGGTCCATGGTTGCTGTTCTGTTAAATTCAGCTGCAGTGCTATATATGGTTATGTGGTTTGTGGTTAAATTGAAGGAATGGTTGCTGTTGTGATAACTGGTTCTTTCGAAGCAATAGTCCTGACTCTTATACTTACAGGCTAGTAGAGATGCTGCCTACGATTGTTATGATAATGACCGTAGTCAAAATGGTGGCTATTTCTGTTTTCCAGGTTTAGTTCAGTCAAAGTGATGGATGCTGTTGGAGTAGTGAGTTCAATAGAAGTAGTAATGGGGATTTTTGTGGTTGTAGCCTGAGTAGGAGTGCCTGTGGTTGTTGTGGTGGTCAGTTCAGGTGAACCAGTGGGTGCAGTTGTGGTTGAAGATTCAGTAGAAGCAGAAGTTGGGATCATTGTGATTGATGGCTCAGTGGAAGTCCCTACAGTTGTTGTACTAGTCTGTTCAGTGGGCATCATGGCTGCTATTGTGGTTGTAGACTCACTGAGGGCAATCACAGTGGCAATTTTGGTTGTACCCACCGTGGAAGTACCAACAGTCATTGTAGTAGTCTGTTTAGTTTCAGTGCTAGCTGCTATTGTGGTTGCGGGTACAGAAGAAGGGAGAGTGGTGGCTGTTGTAGTTGTAGCCACAGTGGAAGGACCTGATGTATTGTGGCAGTTGTTTCAATGGAGGTGCTGGCTGCTATTGGTGTTGTCAATCAAGTAGAGGAGGTAGTAGTGCTCACCATGGTGGTAGCATCAGTAAAAGTGCTGGCAATTAGGTGGTTGGTTGGATTGAAGTGGTGACTTCTGAGGAAGAAGTGGTGGTGGCTGATGTGGTTGAAGACTCAGCAGAAACTGCTGCACTTGTGGTAAACCATTAAGTTTCAATGCTGGCTGTTGAACTGCCAGGATCAGTAGAGGTGGCAGTGTTGGTAATTATGGTAGCAGTATCAGTGGAAGTGCCTGCAGTTGTTGTGCCAGAGTGTTCAGTTTCAGTGCTGGCTGTTGTTGTGGTTTTAGGTTCAGTAGAGATGGCAGTGGTGGCTGTGGTGGTTGTAGCTTCAGTGGAAGTGCCTACAGTTGTTGTGGTGGACTGTTCAGTTGCAGTTGCTGACTGTTGTTGTGGTTGTGTGTTCAGTAAAGGTGGTAGTGGTGGCTGTTGTGGTTGTAGCCTCAGAGAAAGTGCCTGCAATTGTTATGGCAGACTATTCAGTTGCAGTGCTGGCTGTGTTGTAGCGCTTGGTTCAGTAGAGGTGGTAGTGGTGGCTGTGGTTATTGTAGTCTCAGTGGAAGGGTCAGCAGTTTTTGCAAGAGGCTGTTCAGTTGCAGTGCCAGGTGTTGCTCTACTACTGGACTTGGAAGAGGTGGCAGCAGTGGCTATTGTGGTAGAAGTGTCAGTGGAAGTGCCTGCAGTTCTGGTGGCAGAATGTTCAGTTGAAGTGCTGGCTGTTGTTGTGGTTGTGGGTTAAGTAGAGGTGGCAGTGGTGGCCACTGTAGGTGTAGTCTCAGTGGAAGTGCCTGAAGTTGTAGTGGCAGACTGTTCAGTTACAATGCTGGCTGCTGTTGTGGTTGTGAGTTCAGTAGAGGTGGTCGTGGTGACTGTAGTGGTTACAGCCTCAGTGGAAGTGCCTGCAGTTGTGGTGGGACACAGTTCAGTTGCAGTGCTGGAGGTTGTAGTGCGGGTGGTATCTGTTGTTGTTGTAACTGCAGTGGGAGTATCTCCAGTTGTTGTGGCAGTGGTGTCTGTTGTGGTTGTAACTCCAGTGGAAGTACCTTCAGTTGTTGTGGCAGACTGTTCAGTTGCAGTGCTGGCTGTTGTTCTGGTTGTGGATTCAGTAGAGGTGGTTGTGGTTGCTGTTGTAGTTGTAGCCTCAGTGGAAGTGCCAGCATTTGTGGTGGCAGACTGTTCAGTTACAGTGCTGGCTGTTGTTGTGGCTGCGGGTTCAGTAGAGGTGGCAGTGGTGGCTGTTGTGGTTATAGTCTCAGTGGCTGTGGCTGCAGTAGTGGTGGCAGACTGTTCAGTTACAGTGCTTGCTGTGGTTGATGTTGTGGGTTCAGTAGAAGCGGTATTGGTGGCTGTTGTGCATGTAGCCTCAGTGGATGTGCCTGCAGTTGTAGTAGCAGACTATTCAGTTGCAGTGCTGGCTATTGTTGTGGTTGTGGGTTCAGTGAAGGTGGAATTGGTCGGTGGTGTGGTTGTAGCCTCAGTGGAAGTGTCTGCAGTTGTGGTGGCAGACTGTTCAGTTGCAGTGCTTGCTGTGGTTGCCATTGTAGGTTCAGTAGATGAGGTAGTGGTGGCTATTGTGGTTATTGTCTCAGTGGAAGTGCCAGCAGTTGTGGTGGCAGACTATTCAGTTGCAGTGCTGGCTGCTGTGGTTGTGGGTTCAGTAGAGGTGGCAGTGGTGGCTGTTGTGGTTGTAGTCTCAATGGAAATGTCTGCAGTTGTGGTGGCAGACAGTTCAGTTGCAGTGCTGGCTGTTGTTGTGGTTGTGGGTTCAGAAGTGGTAGTGGTGGATGATGGGGTTGTAGTCTCAGTGGAAGTGCCTACAGTTGTGATGGCAGACTATTCAGTTGCAGTGCTGGTTTTGTTGTGGTTATAGGTTCAGTAAAGGTGGCAGTGGTGGATGATGGGGTTGTAGTCTCAGTGGAAGTGCCTACAGTTGTGGTGGCAGACTGTTCAGTTGCAGTGCTGGCTGTTGTTGTGGTTGTGGGTTCAATAGATGTGGTAGTGGTGGCTGTTGTGGCTATTGTCTCAGTGGAAGTGCCAGCAGTTGTGGTGGCAGACTGTTCAGTTGCAGTGCTGGCTGTTGTTGTGGTTGTGGGTTCAGTAGATGTGGTAGTGGTGGATGATGGGGTTGTAGTCTCAGTGAAAGTGCCTACAGTTGTGGTGGCAGACTGTTCAGATGCAGTGCTTGCTGTAATTGTCACTGTAGGTTCAGTAGATGTGGTAGTGGTGGCTATCATGGTTATTGTCTCAGTGGAAGTGCCGGCAGTTGTGGTGGAAGACTGTTCAGTTGCAGTGCTGGCTGTTGTTGTGGTTGTGGGTTCAGTAGAGGTTGCAGTGGTGATTGTTATGGTTGTAGTCTCAGTAGCAGTGTCTGCAGTTGTGGTGGCAGACTGTTCAGTTGCAGTGCTTGCTGTTGTTGTGGTTGTGGGTTCAGAAGTGGTAGTGGTGGATGATGGGGTTGTAGTCTCAGTGGAAGTGTCCACAGTTGTGATGGCAGACTGTTCAGTTGCAGTGCTGGTTTTTGTTGTGGTTGTGGGTTCAGTAGAGGTGGCAGTGGTGGGTGTTGTGGTTGTAGTCTCAATGGAAGTGCCAGCAGTTGTGGTGGCAGACTGTTCAGTTGCAGTGCTGGCTGTTGTTGTGGTTGTGGGTTCAGTAAAGGTGGTAGTGGTGGATGATGGGGTTGTAGTCTCAATGGAAGTGTCTGCAGAGGTGTTGGCATACTGTTCAGATGCAGTGCTGGCTGTTGTGGTTGTGGGTTCAGTAGAAGTGGTAGTGGTGGATGATGGGGCTGTAGTCTCAGTGGAAGTGCCTACAGTTGTGACGGCAGACTGTTCAGTTGCAGTGCTGGCTGTTGTTGTGGTTGTGGGTTCAGTAGAGGTGGCAGTGGTGGCTGTTGTGGTTGTAGTCTCAATGGAAGTGTCTGCAGTTGTGGTAGCAGACTGTTCAGTTGCAGTGCTGGCTGTTGTTCTGGTTGTGGCTTCAGTAGAGGTGGTAGTAGTGGTTGTTGTGGTTGTAGTCTCAATGGAAGTGCCAGCAGTTGTGGTGGCAGACTGTTCAGTTGCAGTGCTGGCTGTTGTTGTGGTTGTGGGTTCAGTAAAAGTGGTAGTGGTGGAAGATGGGGTTGTAGTCTCAGTGGAAGTGTCTGCAGTTGTGGTGGCAGACTGTTCAGTTGCAGTGTTGGCTGTTGTTGTGGTTGTGGGTTCACTAAAGGTGGCAGCGGTGGCCGTTGTGGTTGTAGTCTCAATGGAAGTGTCTGCAGTTGTGGTGGCAGACTGTTCAGTTGCAGTGCTTGCAGTGGTTGTCACTGTGGGTTTGATAGAAGTGGCAGTGGTGTCTGCTGTGGATGTATTCTCAGTGGAAGTGCCTGCAGTTGTGGTGGCAGACTGCTCAGTTACAGTGCTGGCTGTTGTGGTGGTGGAATTAGTAGAGGTGGTAGTGTTGGCTGTTGCGGTTGTAGTCTCAATGGAAGTTCCTGCAGTTGTGGTGGTAGACTGTTCAGTTGCAGTGCTTGCTGTGGTTGTCATTGCAGGTTCAGTAGATGTGGTAGTGGTGGCTGTTGTGGTTATTGTCTCAGTGGAAGTGCCAGCAGTTTTGGTGGAAGACTGTTCAGTTGCAGTGCTGGCTGTTGTTGTGGTTGTGGGTTCAGTAGAGGTTGCAGTGGTGGTTGTTATGGTTCTAGTCTCAGTAGCAATGTCTGCAGTTGTGGTGGCAGACTGTTCAGTTGCAGTGCTTGCTGTTGTTGTGGTTGTGGGTTCAGTAGAAATGGTATTGGTTGCTGTTATTGTTGTAGTCTCAGTGGAAGTGCCAGCAGTTGTGGTGGCAGGCTGTTCAGTTGTAGTGCTGGTTGCTGTTGTGGTTGTGGGTTCAGTAGAGGTGGCAGTGATGACTACTGTGTTTTTGGTCTCAGTAGCAGTGGCTACAGTTGTGGTGGCAGACTCTTTAGCTGCAGTGCTTATTGTGGTTGTCATTGTGGGTTCAGTATAAGTGGTAGTGGTGGCTGTTGTGGCTGTCGTCTCAGTGGAAGTGCCTGCAGTTGTGGTGGCAGACTGTTCAGTTACCATGCTGGTTGTTGTACTGCTGGGTTCAGTAGAAGTGGCAGTGGTGTCTGTTTTGTCTGTAATTCCATTGGAAGTACCTTCAGTTGCTGTGGCAGACTGTTCAGTTGTAGTGCTGGCTGTTGTTGTGGTTGTGCATTCAGTAGAGGTGGTAGTGGTGGCTGTTGTGGTTGTAGTCTGAGTGGAAGTGCCTACAGTTGTGGTAGTACTCTGTTTAGTTGCAGTGTTGGCTGTTGTTGTGGCTGTGGATTCAGTAGCGGTTGTGGTGGTGGCTGTTGTGGCTGTTGTCTCAGTGGAAGTGCCTGAAGTTGTAGTGGCAGACTGTTCAGTTGCAGTGCTGGCTGTTGTTCTGGTAATGGGTTCAGAAGAGGTGGTATTGTTGGCTGTTGTGGTTGTAGTCTCAGTGGAAGTGTCTACAGTTGTGGTGGCAGACTGTTCACATTCAGTGCTGGTCGTTGTTTTGGTTGTGGGTTCAGCAGAGGTGACAGTGGTGGCTTTTGTTGTTGTTGCCTCAGTGGAAGTACCTGCAGTTGTTGTGGTGAACTGTTCAGTTGCATTGCTTACTGTTGTTGTGGATGTGTATTCAGTGGAAGTGGTAGTGGAGGCTGTTTTGGTTGTAGCCTCTGTGGAAATTCCCGCTGTTGTTGTGGCTGTGGCTTCAGTTGAAACGGTGACTGGTGATACTGAAGTTGCAACTGAAGTGTTATTGGAGGTCATCGTGCTGGTAGGTTCTATAGAATTGCTTGCAGTGGTTCTTATAATAGTAGGTTTAGGTGAAGTGGATTTTGTGGTAGAATTTATTATAGTAGTGGTAACAGTAGGTTGAGAATCTGTAGATGAGGTTATTCCAGTGGCAGATGAGGGTGTTCCATGGCTTTGGGGAAACTGGATAACAACGGAGGCATTATTATTTTTCTCATTATATACCAGGTATACCATGAGTACTCCAATTGCTGTTGTTATCACACAGGCTAAGAGACAAGCCAGAAAGGTTTTCCATAGAGACCAGTCACAGAAAAAATTTCCTGTCACCTGGAATGGATTTAAGTAAAATTACTAAAGATGAAAATAAATATTTTATGAAAAATTAATGCCATTGTTCATCCTATTTATATTATGTTTTCTTCTAGTAACGTTATAATTACAAGTCTTACACTGAAGTATTTTGCCATTTTGTGTTGATATTTGTATATGATGTGTGATAGAGTCCAATTTCCCTCTTCTCCAGGTGGATATTCAGTTTTTCCAACACAATTTTTGAAAAGACTGTTCTTCATTGTGTGTTCTTGACATCTTTGTTGAAAAACCAATTGATCATAAATGTTTGGGTTTATTTCTGGACTCTCTGTCTTCTTCAATTGGTCTTTTTTTGTGTGTGCCAATACCATCCTGTTTTGATTACTACAGCTTTGTAGTAGATTTTGAAATAGATTACTTCACTGAAAGAATGTATAAATGAAACTAACTTTGCAAAAATTGTAACTGTGAGAAAATTATGATGGTGAAAGAGATCTGATCTAATCAACTCTCATCTTGCCTTTAACTTCCAAACTGTCCTTACTTGTTCCTAGACATAATAGCCCTTCCCCAAAACTAAACTGCCTTTGTAAAGCTAATGAAAGACCACCAGGTTAGGAGGATGAGAGAAGCCTGAATTCTAATCAGGTGTAGACATAAATGATTACCTGTCATTATTCTGGAGATCACAAGATTTACAACTTCCCCAATTACTCCTGCAGATTCTTTCACTATTGTAGCACCTAAGATTGGTCTTTTGAAATTCCTTTTCAGGTTTTTACATTTCTGATGACTGGTGGCAGCAACTGGTCTTCTGGCCCTACCCAGAATCAACTTCAGTGGCCACAAGGACCATTTCCCACACTCCTATGATTGTACCCCCAACCAGTCAGTAGCACCCATTCCCTAGCCACCTTTCCTTCTCCCAAACTACGTTTGAAAAACCCTAGCCTCCAAACTTTGAGGCAGGTGAATATGAGTAATAATAAAACTCTGGTCCCTCATTTTGCCAGCTCTACATGTGTGAAACTCTTTATTGCAAACCCCCTGTCTTGACAAATTGGTTCTATCTAAGCAGTGGGCAAGAAGAGCCCATTGAGCATAAAACAGGAAGATAAAAACTATTTTAAATAACAAATGCTGGGCCCAAATTTTAGTTTTTATTAGGAAAAACCTAGTACTTTTGTTTTCCTTAATGTTCAAAGAAATTTCCACTGATCTCTCATGCTTTCTTATTTACATGAATGTATCTTTCCAAATTAAAAAATAATAGATATCATCTTAGAAACTCTTTATACCTCCAAGGGTACATAAACCATCCAGCCAAGGTTGAAAACATATGAGATCAGAGCCAGGAGGGCTACAAGAAGGCCCACAGTTAGGCTCAGAGGCACGCAGGAAGGCAGAGAGAGACAGATCATCCACAGATTAGGGCCTGGGACCTCAACACATGACGTCATCTTCCACCTGAGCAAGGTTTACAGACAATGTCATTCACTGCCAATGTATTTGTTACCTAGTCAGTACTTCAAAAATAAAAGCCTCTAATTTTTGTTTTCTTTGACCCTCTCTAAAATCCTTATATGTTTTTGTCTTTCTATTAAGATCATTAACTCCTTAAACAAACATCCCCATAAATCTTCTACCTCTCCTATATTCCCTCTCAGTGACTTCACATTTTCAAAGGATTTCTCAAAAGAAAAATGTTAATGTTAATTGACTGAATGTTTTTCCTCCAAATATTGGATCAAGAGTATTTTCATGTGGATTATATCTTAATCCAGAAAACAGTGTTGTCCCAAGTATTACCTGATAATGTTGGAATTCTCTGTTTGAAAATTCTGAGTGTTCAAGGGTCGCTGGGCTGGTGCAGACACCAATTAAATTAGTACCAACATCACCAGATATTTCAGTTGATGTAGAGAACTGACATGCTGAATTGTGAGCTTCATTGTTTCTTGGACTCAGGAAAGGCTATAGGCAGAAAAGAATGGGAAAAAGCGTAAAACATATACCACCTATTGAGAAGTCTGGTTCCAGGCCAAACTTCTATATGTGACCTTTCAGATGCAACCATAGGCCACTGCAAAGCCTTCACCTGGAAAGCCTCAAAGAAGAAAGCTGCCCTCCCTGAAGATTTGGTGCAGCTGTGCATTGCAGTATCTGAAGGAACCTGCAGTCAGGAAGCTGCATTGCATTTATGCACTGCAGTCTCTGAAGGAAGCTGCAGTCAGGAATTCAGCCTCCCCTTTCCCCACACCACCCTGGGCAATCATGCTGTTGAGCACATCTTCATTCCTTGCGTAGGAATTTCCATCTGGAGGCTTGCTTGTTTGGTACAGTGGGGTAGAAGCAGGGGTTGCCTCAGGAGAGATATTGTTCAAGCACTTATGTGCAGATCTCCTTATCTGGGGCATTGGAGACAATTTTCTCCACCCTGACTCAGTACTCAGTTCTTTCCCACTTCTAGGCCTTCTTCCTCTTTCTCCTTCTATCTCCCAGGTCCATAAAATGGCAGAAGCCCTTTATTCAGTGCTCCATTGGCAATGGGGTCATCCTGGTCTATGCTGATCCATTTAACTCTTGCCCAGTGCTGTTATGCGGAGAAAAAAAAATGGAACGTTATGGTGGCTGACACCGTTTCCTCTTTGACCTCTTGCTTATACTATTGCAATAAGTGAATAAGGGCTTAGTCATTACTTTTAGTTTGGCTCAAAGTCCTAATTGAACACCTGGACAGCTAGCAGCTCTCAGCACTTATCATATGACATAGTCACTGTGTTCCTGCCTGTATATCCAAGAGCTATGAAAGTATATGTGATCCATAAGCCATGGATAAGGAAGTTCACAGAAGTTTGATTCATAACAGCAAAAAAATGAAAACAACTCAACCGTTCATCAACAGGAAAATGGATAAATTATGGTTTGTTTATGCAAATGAAATATTTTACAATTATAGAGAAGAAACCAGTGATATAGATATGGTGATGAGCAACATAAGCCACACACGTAAGAGTACTGTACAACTCCAGTTATACAGAATTCAGGAAAATACAAAACTAAGCTGTGGCAACAGAAATAAGAGTGGTTACCTCTGAAAGGATGGGGTACTGACTGGCAGCAGCCTAGGGGGTCTTCTTGGATGTTGCAAATGTTCTGTATTTAGATTTAGGGGATGTCACAGGTGATCAGTGACTATCTGGGCCAGTGGCAGGGGTGGTAAAAATAATTTATCAAAACACTTGCAGGTAAAGAAAGGTAGATTTATCAGAGAAAGTTGCAAAATAAGTTGCAAGGAAACAGTGGGCAAGTTAGCAAGAGAGGAGTTGATGGCAAGGAGATAAATGCTTGCTGGGGATTTTGTAGGAAGGTGCCTGTGCTGTGTGCTGAAGAGGGATTTATGCAGTATTGATAATGCCAAGATTGCAGTGAGCTAACTTGCAGGTGTCTGGTGATCGGTTGGGCACAGGAAGATTGTGAGTTATTTGCATTGGACAGCTGTGTGTCCTGGACGATGAAGAATGGCAGACTTATAGCTTATCTGCTTTTGGTTTTTGCTTTACCTTGGTTCTGTCAGCCTGACTCCTTTTCCCTAAATAAGACTCTACAGGGGATGGTTCACAGGTATGTGTTTGATGTATATATGTACGTATATGTGTGTAAAAATTCATTAACCTGTTCACTTAAATACAAGTTTACTTTATGTGTATTTTACATAAAGCATATTGTACCTTAATTTTCAAAAATTCAAAATGAGTACACTAAGCTATAGCATGAATGAACCTTAATATATGAAAATTTTTGAAAATCATGTAGGACATTGGAGAATCCCAAAATGTAATGCAGAGTGGGATGAAACAATCTGACTATATTACAAATTTAAGAATCAACAACTTCACTGAAGTGGATGGAGTAAAAAGGTGCTGACTAAAGGAACTTTGGGAATAAGTGGAGTCTGTCACACTAAAAGCAAAAAACTGGACACAGCATTGAATTACAGTTGATGAAGTTGTTACCTACAGGGGAACAGTTCCATACATGCATTCTGGAATGAAATAATTAAGCAAACGGATGGAGGATGGCAGTGTGGAAGTTAGGTTTCTCCCTATTAGAGTAGAAGTTTACGGATAAGCAAGATAAGAAAGTATAAACCAAAAATAAAATTCTAAGCTGCCCAACCAAATGAACAGACTCACCTCTTGGCCAATGGGATCCCAAAGAACCCTGAAAAACTACTTCAAGCCACCAAAGGAAGGGCAGGTCACACACACTTCATTATTCCCTCCTCCCTTTGGAATTTAGGCACAACTGACCAGAATTAACATTAAAATAGAGATCATAGACTAACAAAACAGACTCTTTGCAGCAATGAGATACTGAAAAACTACTTCAAGCCACCAAAGGAAGGGCAGGTCACACACACTTCATTATTCCCTCCTCCCTTTGGAATTTAGGCACAACTGACCAGAATTAACATTAAAATAGAGATCATAGACTAACAAAACAGACTCTTTGCAGCAATGAGATACCCAGCTCCAACCTGACCTTGGTTTAGTGTCACATGACAGACAGCACGCACTGATGGAAATACAAGAATTTTACCCCAAAATGTATTTCTTTGACATATTTTGAAATAGCCCTGCAAAGCCATTTCTTGTGGAGTAAATTTGTGCTCTGTAGAAAAATCCTCTTCCTTTTCCAGGTGTTTTTCTGATTTGGGAGAGATTTAACTGAGCCTGACACCTTTTAAAGTCAGATAACAGTCATTTACCATGTATTCTCCCTAAAGTCTGCCACCCGGAAGCTTCATCTACATCAGAATCTTGGCTCTCACAATCTTTCTTATCTTAACTCAAGCCCTTCTTTCTGCTGATTTCTACTCTAGGGAAAGATCAACGCTTTCAACCAATTGCCAGTCAGGAATCCTTTGAATCCACTTATGACCAGTGTGTCCACTGCTCCCCCACCCTGCCCACTTTGAGATGCCCTGACTGTCCGGGCCAAAACAATGTGTACCTTACATGTATTCTTTGACATCTTTGCCTGTAACTTCTTACTCCATAAAATGTATAAAACCAAAAACTGTAACACAACCACCTTGGGCACATGTTCTCTGGACTTCTTGAGGCCATGTCACGGGCCATGGTCACTCATATTTGGTTCAGAAGAAACCTTTTTGAATACTTTACAGTTTGGCTTTTTTCATCAGTGGAAGGTAGAATGATCCATGGATCATTACAGTTGGAGACTGGATGAATTATAGTTGGAGATATCAGTATAAATTCATGTTCAGCTTAATAACAACACTGATAGTTACATACAGAAATATTTATAGATATGTTTATATGCATGGGTTAGTACACTCACATATGTCTCCTTGCTTTGTCAGCCAAGAGGACCCAGAATCAACAAAATGCCAGTAGCAACAAGCACACCCAGCATCCAAATCTTGGTTTTTAAATACCATTTGAAATAAAAGGACCCAGGGATCCTTGGAGAAATGACTGATTCTAGTGCTAGAGCAGGAAATAGATAAGATGAGCCTGAATATCTTGTAGTATCGGAAAGTAAGAAAGTCTCCACTCTCCTTTAGAAAAACCCACAGCTGGGTGCGGTGGCTCACACCTGTAAACCCAACACTTTGGGAGGCCAAGGCAGATGGATCATGAGGTCAGGAGATCGAGACCATCCTGGATAACATGATGAAACCCCATCTCTACTTTTTTAATGGCGTGAACCCAGGAGGCAGAGCTTGCAGTGAGCCGAGATCATACCACTGCACTCCAGCCTGGGCGACAGGGCAAGACTCCATCTCAAAAAAAAAAAAAAAAAAGGAAAAAAAGAAAAACCCACAATGATGGGGTATGTCAAACATACACAGGAACCAACTGAAAGAGATCCCAATGGTCAAAGCTAGAAAAGTGGAGCAAATAATTAATTAAAGTCATATTAGATTATAAGCCAAATAAAAAATGAATATCTATGAGTTCATACTGATATAAATAAATGACTAAATCAATAAATAGGGGAGAAGAGACAAGTAGCCTATGCAAAATAATTCCAAATGATTTATCTAGATTATCTACTCTCAGGGAACATAATTCCCTACATTCTAAGTGTGGGCCGCACTTTAGTGACTTTCGTCCAAACAATATAGTACAGAAAGGGGGAGAGGTGAGTAACTTTACAGTGAAGAAACCTGGCAAACCACTGCCTTGACCAGGTTAATATCAACAGTGCTAAATCACATTGTTAGTATGTACCCTTGATAAGATGGGATAAGAATGGCACTTTAACTCTGTGGTCTGCCCTAAAGAAATCAACAACCCCTGTCTAATCATGAGAAAAACATCAGGCAAATCCTAACATAGAGAAATTTTGCAAAATCCCTGACCAGTACTCCTCAAAACTGTCAAGGTCATCAAAAGCAAGGAAAATCTGAGAAATGATTACAGCCAAGAGAAGGCTAATGTACATTTTCTGGTTACATTATTCAGGTTGTAATACCCAGGATTTCCAAGACAACAAAGACTAGTAACCTCTGTCCATACTCCACTAACTAACATTCCCTATATAAGACTGGATCCTGTGACCTCAGCATTATGAATAGTATCTAATACTCAACAGAACTTAACAGTTTATGGAAAAACTATGGAAGACGCATCATTTAGTGATTACTCAACATACATTTTCTGGTTTCTTTTTGTTCTTTCTAACCTCACAGATTGTATGCTGTCGTTGGCTAAAGACACCACAGATTTGTTTGAATTTATGTACAAATATAAAAAGCATTAGAAGCTGGAAAATGTTTGGGTGCGACCCTATTCAACACAGTCTTTATGGAGTGGGTAGTACAAGGGATAAAGGGAGTGGTATTGAGACAATATAAACAGAAGACTCCGGCCGGGCACGGTGGCTCACACTTGTAATCCCAGCACTTTGAGAGGCCAAGGTGGGTGGATCACCTGAAGTCAGGAGTTCAAGATCAGCCTGGTTAACATGGCGAAAACCCGTCCCTACTAAAAATATAAAAATTAGCCGAGTGTGGTGGCGGACACCTGTAATCCCAGCTACTCTGGAGGTGGAGACAGGGGAATCACTTGAACACGGGAGGCAGAGGTTGCAATGAGCCGAGTTCATGCCACTGCACTCCAGCCTAGGCAACAGAGTGAGACTCTGTCTCCAAAAAAAAAAAGAAGAAGGTGACTCCATCCATGTTTGGTACATGGGTGCCTACTTAAAAATTTTTTACAGTAAATGTATTAAAAATGTGGGTTCAAATGTGAAACATTTTGGGCATTAGGTTTTCCTTAAAGGGAGGTTGAAGGAAAAAATAATCTCAGAAACAGTTTTAAGAAAAAGGAGCGGCTGGGCGCAGTGGCTCACGCCTGTAATCCCAGCACTCTGGGATGCCTAGGCGGGAGGATCACTAGGTCAGGAGATTGAGACCATCCTGGCTAACATGGTGAAACCCTGTCTCTACTAAAAATACAAAAAAAATTAGCCAGGCATGGTGGTGGGCGGCTGTAGTCCCAGCTACTGGGGAGGGTGAGGCAGAAGAACGGCATGAACCTGGGAGGCAGAGCTTGCAGTGAGCCGAGATTGCGCCACCGCACTCCAGCCTGGGCAACAGAGCGAGGCTCCATCTCAAAAAAAAAAAAAAAAAAAAGAAAAGAAAAGAAAAGAAAAGAAAAGAAAAAGAAGAGAAATCTGTGTTAGATATTCAAAGGACTATAAATTGGTCCATGTAAATTTGTTAGAATTGAAAAATATTACAGAATTATCTAGAACTTTTTTCTAATAGGACAGTAAGAATATTATTTAAATACACTCTCCTGGCCAGGTGCAGTGGCTCACGCCTGTAATCCTAGCACTTTGGGAGGCTGAGGCGGATGGATCACCGGAGGTCAAGAGTTCAAGAACAGCCTGGTCAATATGGTGAAATCCTGTCTCTACCCAAACTACACAATTAGCTGGGTGTGGTGGCACGCTCCTATAATCCTAGCTACTTGGGAGGCTGAGGCAGAAGAATCTCTTAAACCTGGGAGGTGGAGTTTGCAGTGAGCCGAGATAGTGCCACTGCACTGCAGTCTGGGCAACAAGAGTGAAACTCCATCTCCAAAAATAAAAAATATAAAATATAAATAAATAAAATAAATATACTTTCTTGACCTTCTTGATTAAATACCCAATTTTAAATGGATTTTTAAAAAACTGTTGACAGATCAATTAATCTCTAAATTCTATTAAAACAATCAAACCACATGTGTATGTGCAGACACTACTCAGTGAAAGACTATGCATAAGAATAAAAGAGAGTTTAATTGTGATTAAATAGTCAAGAAGGAATACATCTGGGTGTAAAGACTTAGCCAGATTCTAATTTTTCTTAAGGTACAATAGCATGACAACATTTTTTTTAATAGCTATTCAGTGATATCAAATAAGATAAAATCTGATATACACAGGTACTGTAACAAAATTCCATCTGTTTTTCAATCAGAAACTTTGAGAAAAATAACGAAGATTTATCTTTTATAAAAGCTTCAATTATTCTTCAGCAATCTAGTATACTGAGGGTGATGAACTTAGATTTTGTTGTTGTTGAACTTTTATAATTAAGTTAAACCTCACTTTCCAAACCAGCTTGCCTGAATTTTTTAAAAATTCTTTAAAGGAAGGGAGATAGTGGGTACCTATACCAAGAATGGAGAACCTACTACACTGGAGCTTTGGGGGTAATATAATTCGTGCTATCTCAGTTTCTCCTGTCAGTCTCTAAAGTTAAAAATTAAAGTTAAAAGTTGTCTCTAAAGTTAAAAATTGATCAGTTAGGGAGCTGTGAATTATACTTAATTAGCTTTTGGCAGCAGCCAATAATCTCCATCATGCATCTGATATGCATTAGCTATAGTCACGGAGTAAAATTTTAAATTCCCTCTTCACAGATTTAAAGAGATTAATTTACCAATTTTTGTTTCCTAAGAGGGAAAAACAAACTCCTACATTTTATTTTTTAGTGGCCTTCAATTTCTATTCAGTCCATTGATCAAAATGGCCCTCAATGAAAAAAATTTTTTTTCTATCACTATGTCCAAGTATACAGATATAAGTGAAATATTCAGTCAGTGTTAAAATACATAACCTTTATTTGAAAACAGCATTGTTTAGGAAAACACTCAAGATGACTAACTGATTCCTTACTATTACCAAAGAAATCTTTTTATTTGAGTATGTTGACCCTGTGAAGACACAGTGACAGATTTTCAGGGCTAGACAGACCACAAAGATTATCTTCAGGGTAGAGGGGTCCTGATCTAGAATCAAGGGAAAATTTTCTCTGCCTTATAACTTCCTTGTTAGTGCATGGAGAGAAAAATATTTTCCTCACAAAACATTAACTGTCCATTCAAACCTACACTGATTTCATTCAGCTCCTTTCCATTTCTCCAATATCAAGGACTCTAGTTAGACATGAAGAGTTATATAAAATGCAATCAAAAAACATACAGAGCTAAATTGTTTCTTCTAAAAACCTAAACAATAAACAAGGTTGCATGTAATTGAACTCTAAAATTTTACCTAAATACAATTCTTTACCAAAAAAGAAATTCATAAGTACTTAAGTAGAGGCTAGTCTAAAGGTTTTGCTAGATAATTTGCTTCCTAGGCCTCAACTTTACTTACAAGATTCACTTCTGACTCCCAAAGATATGTAGAAATATCTGGGTTCTGACAAATCTAGATATTATACTAACAATCTTGGCAGTTAACACAAAAATCTACACATCACATTTTAAAAATTTAATTTGCTAATGCAATCAAACCCACATTTGTTGTCTTATGCTTAAATTATAGTATCTGTAAAGTATTAAGCATATCATTAAATTGTTACCCCCCCCAAATTGCTAATGTCTTAGATCAGTGATTATTTAAAATAAGTTTCTCTGCTATGCATGTACTGATATGCAGAAAAAAATTCAAGTTTCCTAATTAATAAGTTGTAACAGAGTAGCTAAAAATGGGCTTCCACAGAAAACTTTGAGAATTCCATTTTAGGAAAAACTATGTTAAAATTTTTAAAAATTAGGAGTTTCATAAATATTGAAAATAAGACTCTGGACTATGAGAATATATCACAGTGGTGCCACTAATACTTACTGGCTGGTATCCAGAGTGTTCAATGTTCACTATATATTTCCCACGTTTTCTGTCCATTCTTGAACTGCCAATATCACAAGCTTAACTCCAGAAACATTTTTCAGCCTCTTCATTGCCCTTTATACCTGCAATCTTGAGAAATAATTGAGTTGATTAATAGTAAATCAACTATGAGACATCAGTGACAGTGTGGATTAGACTAAATAATAAATAATTATTCTTTATATGGGATCCACCCACCTTTACACCTGGAGTATTAAGTAATCACGTAAAGGCACAAGAAAATCAATACCACCTTTGTGACTACACTCTCAATACTCCTCCCCAAGCAGCCTGCTTAGTAGAAAGAAACTGCAATCAGATGCATTTTTCCTTCTCTCACCTGTCACATCATTTCTCAGGACTCTTCCTTCTGACCTCAAGAACAGCCCAAGACAGGAATAGAATTCTGCTATAAGTGAATGTTTCCGTTGCTTCTTTTCTAACCACACGTGACTGTCTTTTCCTCCAATAAGAGGAAACAACTTTCAGAGGAAACAACTTTTAGATGCTCACTACCCACTGCTCATCAAGTCTTGACCTTCTTGGGGACCTTTCCATGCTCTACAACTTTTCCAGTCTGTTCTCTTTCTCTCTCTCTCTCTATCTCTCTCCGCTTCTGAAAAAAATTAATATAACATGGCTTAGCCTTCCTCAAGCCTCAATATACCACAGACAGTTAATCTGATGAACAAATCTCTGCACATGTATTCACCAGGGTGCCTTTTACTTCCCATCGTGTGGGCTCCAATTAGCATGGCCACCCAAGCGATTACTTCTGATTGTGCTTATGATTTAATAACAGGACATGTGCGCAAACAAGACTCCTTCAACTTTTGCAAATTATACTCCAAGGCAAAGGCTTTTTTCTTATCTGTTGAAATATCTTTGGCAGGAGCTAAAAGACAATTGGCAAAAGTTAAAAGATTATTTTTAACCTCTGAAATGAAAAAAAAAAAATACCGATCACTTCCCAAATACATGTATCTAGGGAATCTGAAATAAAATTGATGCAGAAAGTTGTTGGTGAAGAATGGTGCTTAATAACCTAAAAGACTAAAAATATCTCTTAAGTAGTAATTAATCCACAGATTATTTCTTGCAAATGACGCAACAAAGACAAAGTAGTTGTACCCTTTTGTGGAAAATGTCTCATGATCAGACATCTATCAGGCTTCAAAGATAAGAACCATCTGATAACAGAGTTGCAAGAGATCTGAGAGATCTTGTAGCTCAGCCATGTCATTTTAAGGTAGAGGAAATTTGTAACCAGAGAGAGGAAGTGGTAAAAAGTCAGTTATGTGGTGGAAGCTGGCTTTTTGCAGTCTAATATCTTCCCCAGAACTACTTTATTAGTAGTGATATGGTAGAAAGATGGACAACTTAGTAGGAAGTCAAGGATATACCCTTTTGAAATTAAAGTAAGACAAAGATTTCAAAGACTTGGAGTTGGAAAAGATCCTAGATGGAAAGCCTATTATTTATCTGGCATTACTTGAGACAAAACCAGACTCTCAGGGGCAGGATCTGGGAGTCTGAATTTTGGTCCTGTTTGTCCAAATGCCAAGTAATCTTTATTCAAACAATGTTTGAGAAATATTTTACTAAGCAATGATTCCAAGGGTAATCATGAAGTAGCTTAGTATCTTTGGGAAGAAAAGTGTGTGTGTGAAGAAACTTGAATTTTCTTAAATAAAAAAGTGGTTAAGTTTTAAATGGTTTATTATTTAACAAGTAATTATGGAGTCTCTATGACAGCCAAGCATTGTGCAAAGTGCTGAGTGTTCAATGATGAAAAAGAGCAAAGATTATGTATATTAATTTTTTTTTTGATCTGTTCTAAAGTTATCTTATAAATGCATTCTTCAGCAAAAAGTTTCCATTTGAATCCACTGAAGCAAAGAAAAACAGCCCTGGGGCCTATACTACAAAAAAGGCGTGAAAAATCTAGGACGAGATTTGGTCCAAAAAAAGAGTCCAAATGGCTTCTGGGACTGTATAGGTGGAGTGTTCACGTACTTTACCATCCATTTCAAAATTTCTTTTTGAAAGCAAAAGGAAGCAGTAGTAGTAATTTCACAGAGACAACACTATCTCATGCAAACAAGACAGGTGGTCACTTAGCTATAAGGAACCTATGTGAGTTGAAAGATTCGCTAGTACTAAACAACACCACTCAATAAGCCACTGACTTAGAAATCAATTTCATATCTCTAATGAACACATATGTCAGTTAATTAGAATATATATTTTAGTTGAACTATTTTAAAATTTAACATAGTATTATAATACTAAGATACAAATATTTAAATTTTGCACTGGAGTTTCATAACCACTGAGTAGGTGGAATTGCACCAATGTATATCATTATTTCAGAAATATATGGAGTATATACATCATTGTTATTGACAAAATAATATCAAAGTCCCTCCCTCACGATCATGAATTGATTAACCATTGCAAGAGCCAAAGTAAGAATGAACATGTAAATTACCATGTTCTTAAATTTTCAGTGGAAAATGCAAACTTTCACTATTTTTCCAAAGAACATATTTTGTTCATTTATTACATCTTATATCACAGGCCAACCACTAGAGCAGAGTACACCTGGATTATTACAATGTGGAAAGAGAATACAGGTATCTCTCATTGGCATGCTGAATATCTCCTACAAAAGCTTTTTATATCTGCAGAATTTTAAGCCAAAAAAATTGGAAGTCTACATTAATTAAGAATAGTTGACAGTCCTTCAATAACAGGATTTCTTTTTTTTTTCAGCCAAAGGAATGTAGAGTCTGTTAATATGTCATCTAGCATTATAAAATGAAGCACACTATAGTTCTAAAGATTACAATGAAATTGATTTATTTATCGTGTTACCCACATCAAACATTTCTGTGGCTGAGATTTCACCATGAACTGATAGTAATCAAAACATCTCTGTGTCTCTGCTTTGGTCTTTTAATGTGATGAGAACCAATATGACTGCTCCAGGTCTATCATCTTTAGCAATGTTTTGATGCCAGGGCCATTATTATAATTCATCACATTGTGTTGAGTGATCAAATGGTAATGAAATAAATAGATACCATATTTCAAAGGCTTCAGTACAGAATTAAGATTTACATTTCCTGTCAATTTAAACTTGAAAAGACAATTGTTCGAAATGCGTGGAAGTTAAATGTCAAGTAAAAATCAAACCAGTAAAATGACTACGCGAAAAAATGATCAAGTGAAAGAGTAAAAAAACCAAAACTATCTGAAAATTTGTTCAATATATCACCCCTCCACTGATCACCAACAAATGTGCTTTAAATAAATTAAGGGTTATTTTTCCTGACTTAAGGAAAAGGCTACAGGTGTGGGTGAGAAATAGGAAAATAAGTTTCATCCCTTGTTGAAGAATGTCACTGGGGCACACTAACTGGCTGCTGTTCTACACCTGGGCGGCATCTGACTCAGCCACATTTTATTAATAATATTATTGCCATTTCTTGTGAAGGAATGCCTCTTCCAGAACATACCACACTGATCACATCTAATCCTCCTAATAACTTCCTGAATTAAATATCATTACCTTATTTTTCTGATGAAATACCAAAGCATTTAGTGATACTTTATGAGTCTTAAGGTAAGTTTGTGGCTCCCCATTCATTTACCCAATAAGTAATTAAACTCCTAGCACATTCACTGTGTCACATTTGATGCTGAGAAAAAAAAATTGGAAAATGGGGGAAACGAAAATATATTTAGAATCTTAATCTCTTATGGATAGGAAAAAGATCAGAAAGCAACCAGAGATTCTGCCAACACATCTCAATATACTAAGACAACATGATTGTTTATTGACAGGAAGAAAGGGGTGGTGGTAATGCCTAAAAACTTGCCTGCCCACTAGCAAGAGGTTGCTGAAACTCAGACCCAAATTATAACACAGGCTGAAAATTCTCAGGGAGAAGGCAAAGTTTATTATTTTTGCAGACTTGGAACCTCTGCCCAGGGTTCAAGCAAATGATCAGCATGAGAGAAACCAACCAAAAATATTAAGGCCTTCTACAGGTGCAAATCAATTACACAATCCTCAGGAGTCCAGGCATTCACTGACATCTACATCACGGTCTGCCTATGGGGAGCAGGGCTCTAGCATCGGAATAGATGAACTAGCCTATAGGAACGGAAACTGGAGAAGGACAAGAGAAGGCTTCCAGCCCTGTTGAAGAATGGAGGAGAACAAAGTGGCTACTAAAATAGGACTCAAAGGGAAACCCAGGAAAAAGTTAGGTGTATAACTGAGTCACACAGAAAGGGCTTGGGCTTGTAACCTCTGGTATCATAATTTGATTATCAGATCTGAGGCACCATGGAATTTGGATTGAGTCCTGATCCCAAGACCAGAATGAAAATACTAGTCATTCATGTTGTTTGTCAAATGTTCTAGCTCTCCCTTTTCCAACACATGATAAGGTTACACTTTCTAGCCTTCTGTGTTTCTTCTCAGTCTCCTTGAATTCAGGTTTCTTTTGGCTACAGTTGTAAGTAAAAGATGTATTTATCACTTTGAAGTAAGAGATTTAAACCTGATGCAAGTCATAAGCCATGATCAAAGACGATGTTCTACAAAAAGGCCAGGTTCCATTAGCCCAAGTTTCAGAATGAGGACAATGATAAATGAACAGAGCCCGTAAGTGACCAGTAATGGGCAGATAGTGTGAGCAAGAAATAAACCTTTGTTATTATAAGTCATTGAAATACACAAGCTGTTTGTTATTGCAGCAAAACCTAGCCTGTCCAGACTAATACAGAGATCTAAGGAGTCACCAGTGGGATATTATACTTCATCAGCTCACAACTGCAACATAGGTATCAGAGCCACAGTAGATGGAGGAAAATCCTGGCACCTGTCAAATTGAAGCTTTAACTATCTGGTCAGTGAAATCTCTCTCAGTCATGGTCGGTTTGGAATTTAGGCAGGACAGAGGCCATTGTGGGGTGCAGGAGTAGACTCTGGAAGGAGGAATATGGTAAGTATGACAGTTAAGTCATTCAGTCTGCACAGAGAGCAAAGGCAGTGACTGATGTAGAATAAAGCCAGTCGCTGACGACTTCTTGGAGGGCGTGAACCTTGAGCCAGATCATAAAGGATATTAGAGGTTGGCAAAAACAGCAAAAGTAGGTGTTGTAAAAGATGAGAGACTTTAAAAGGAAGTAGAATGGGCAAAAATAATGAATGTTGCTAAGAAAGATGCTAGCAAATACCTTGGTTGTAGAGAAGAACTACAGACAGGAGACTTCCTACTAATTGCCAAGCCCTGTGCTAAAGATTCTCATAAATCTCTTCCTCTGGTAAGGATGGGAGCCTCATTGCTGGCATTCTTTGTCAATTCTCCAAGAATGCAGAGTGATTCTTAAATGCCATCCCATGATGCCACACCATACTCAATACTCTGATGGATTCTTAATGCATTCAGATAAAAGTCCCAAATCTTTAACAAGGCAGAAAAGGCCCTGCAAAATCTAGCTCTATCTACCTCCTTAACTGGCTCTGCTCTCCCCTTCAGACACATTCTTCTTTTTCATGAACTCAACAGAAGCCTGACTCAAGGTCTTCTGATGTGATATCTTCCCTCCATCCCTGACCATCTTCCCCAGGCTCATGCCTACTCATCTAGGCAAAATAATGACCTTCCCAAAAATGTTCACAGACTTAATCCACACAGATACATTAGGTTATATGACAAAGGGGAATTAAGATTAAAAGTTGAATTCAGGTTGCTAATTAGCTGACTTTAAAATGGGAAGACTATCCTGGATTATCCAAATGAGACCAATGTAATCAAAGGGTCATAAAAAGTGGAAGAGGGAGACAGAGTGAGCCTCGGAAAGAGATATAACTAAAATGATCAGAGATACGCAATTTTGAAGGCTTTGAAGATAGAATAAAGGGACCATGAGCCAAGGAACGTGGGTAGACTCCAAAAGCTAGAAAAAAGCAAGAAAACAGGTTCTGGAGGCTCCTAGAGAGACTCCTAGAGGCTCCAGAAAGAACTCAGGCCTGCCAATACCTTAACTTTATCCCAGTGAGATCCATGCTGGACTTCTAACCGTCAGAACTGCAAGATAACTAATCTGTGTTGTTTTAAGTCACTAAGTTTGTGGTATTTGCTATAGCAGCCATAAAAACCTAATATATCATCTTCCAGGTCTCAATGTGAATCTCACTCTCCAAATGTAAATTAATTCTTCTATTTTCACAACCTCTCCAATACTGTGTTCCTTCTTAGGACTTACCACAGCTGGTCATTAAATATTAATTTTGTGATCTGTTTAATATCTATCACGCCTCTTGAATCCAAATTATCACATGGATGGGGACTGTGCAGTTTTCATCATCATTATATCTCCAACACGGCATATGGTGGACCTTCAACGAGTATTCATTGAATAAACATAAAATAATTCTACACGCCTGCAATGTATTTAACAAGTTTAAAAATCGAAGTTCGGAAAGGTCTAGGTTGCAGATTTGGAATTCGGACATCAGTCAATCTCATATTAGACCCAGGTCTTCCCTCTAGGCCTGTGGCTAGGTCATTCATTATCCTTTTCTTAGCCGAAACTTTAGGAGTAATTATTGCTATCAGTTATTCCCTCTCAGTGAATAATTCTGTCCTCAATAGCTTGTGCCTTAAAGCCACTAGAAGTTCTGCAGCTCACACTCAATATCTTTCGGATTTTACTGAGACCCACTGGCTACCACATCCATATCTGCCCCCAAACTGATCCACCTGAAACCCCAATGCTTATTCATAAAATAAAAAATAAAATAGAGGACAATAAAGAATGTTAGTCTTCTTTAATTTTGACCTTGAAATAAAGAGATGCACGTCAGGGGTTCTTCATAATTTATATTTTTAATTAAGGTACTGGATAAAAGTCAATCAACCAGACAGCAATCAGGCAATGTCCCTCTCTTACTGGCTTTGCCATGACCTTTCATCATGGCGCACCCATGCACACACTCATTCATTCGTGCATGTACTCAGTAAGTGTTTGCTGAGCCTTTTTCCATGCCAGGCCTGTGTTAAGCCCTTCATAAGCTTTTATTTTTTTTCATTTAATCCTTGCAACTGCATTTACAAGCAGGTAATATTAGTGTTCCCATTTCACACCTAAGGAAACTGAGCTTCTCAGGTGTCAGAACTTGCCCAAGGTCACACAGGCAGTGAGTAACTGAGTTCCAGTTTTCCTCCTAGCAAACTTCTCCTTTTCTTTCAAAACCCAGCTTCAACATACATCACCACTTAACCATAGCTTTTGTATGTGGCCTTGGGAAGCACTTCCCCTGTCTTCTGTCCCCATCGCCCTCAGTCTTGCAAGTAAATGGCTCTCAGATTGTTGATTTGTGGTTATCTATATTTACATCTATCTTTCTAAAATTTGAGCTCTTCATGTTATGAAATGACAGAAAATTAATTTTTCCCACCATTATCTCTTAGCTAAAAAAATTAGTAAACTCAACTAATTAAAGGTGAAGAAAAACTCTTGACATCTATAAGGGGCCAAGAAGTGTAATTGAGGACTTTTTTTCTCTCCCATTTTTGGTAAGAATGATTCAGGCTTAAATAACATCTAACTTATACAATTAAAATTAGGGAGAAAACAAAAGTGTTCCTCACCTAGTACAGTATGAAATGACCTCAGGTCATACCTTCCCTTCTCCTCCGAGAGTGAGGCGCCAGGCACGTACTAGCTCACCCAAAGCCTACGCTGCCCTCAGGCTTCCCAGGCCCCAGAGAGGCCTCTGTCTCAGAGGGTGGAGCTGTTCACTTTTTTCAGATAAGTGAACTCACCATAAAATTCAGGTCAGCCCACAAAAAGAGCTTGCTCTAGAGGGAGGAACTGAGGAGAAAATTACCACAGGTTTGGGTGTTCAGGCTGTGGGTCCTAGAAACAAGACTCAGTCTCTTAGTGGCATCCGGGCTGTGTATCTGAAATGGAGGCCGCAAAGCCCATCCCCTAACCCATGATGCTTAGAAACTGACATCTTTCCATAATAGAAGTTGTCCTGCACCAATTATTAAGTAGGAAAAAGAGGCATTTGTATTGCAAACCTAGAAATAAAAGAGTCATTTATTTACTTTTATTTAATAAACACCTAAATAGTACTTACTAAGTTCCACCATCTCTAATTCTGCTGGAGCTGAGTAGTGATTCAGGAAGCAGTACCTGAATAAGGAAGAAGTGACTTCCAAAGACCATAGCCTCATACAGTGAGGTAGATTTCCTAATCCCATGATCACTGAGGCTAAGGGAGCCAGACTGCCCCTTCCTCCTGTGGTTTCATCTCTCTCAGTCTGTGTGGTTTTTTCCCCCTTCAAACATATACATTATCATTTAAACTTGCACCCGATCATGTAAATATGCTGGGGAACAGATAATTTACTAAAGAAGAAACCCCAAAAGTTAACAAACACCAAAACCATGAGTAATAGGAGAAAAAAGCAAACTAAAACACTAAGGCAGCACTTTACACCACAGAGTCCCTACCTTGGCTGTGCGTTAGAATCAATCACCTGGAAAGATTTTTTAAAACTAACACCCAGGCTCTACCCTGAGAATTTAAATCTAAATATTCTGGGTGGGGCTTGGGCATTGGTTTTATTTAAAAGTTCCTGGGGTGTTTTCACAAAGTATTGCATAGCTAGAATTCAAATCCTAATGCACTGGCAAAAAATGCAAAGCTGAATAAATGCTGGGAAGGGTGACAGCAATTCTAGAATCTGGAACTACAGGTCCTTGGTCAAATTAAGGCCACACATATCTATGACCCAGTAATTCTGCTCCTAGGTGTATGTATGTATACACACACACGCACACACACACATAAATTATATATATAACTTTATACATGAATGTGTTATATATATAATTTTATATAATTTATACATGTGTGTTAGATTCACTCATACCTCTGAACCTACTTTATATTGTATAGTTAATATAAATTATATATATAACTTTATACACACACTGTATGTACACATACCTAAATATATGTGTATATGTATGTATCATATATAAAGTTATATATATAACTTTATACATGCACTCTATATATGTATATATATCCTAAATCTCTGTCTACATATATTAATATAAATGTAAATATATGTATAAAGTTTTAGATACATATATGTACATATGTATATATGTTTGTATACACATTTATATATAAATATATGTATAAAGTTTTATATTTATATATCTATTTATATATTATTTATTAATTTATATAAAATATATAAAACTTTATACACTTATACACTCTATGTATTAAAAACATTATATATAGTGTGTGTATAAAGTTACATATATAGTTTATATATAAATACATATACTATATATTATATTTTGTTATATATTGTATAGAGTATCTATAAAATTATACATAATTTTAAAGTTTTATATATATAATTGGTTATAAATACATATATTTATACCAGCTCAAAAATAATATTTCTGGGCTAGGCACAGTGGTTCACACCTGTAATCCCAGTACTTTAGGAGGCCAAGGTGGGCAGGTCACTTAAGCCCAGGTGTTTGAGAACAGCCTGGCCAACGTGAGGAAACCCCATGTTTATTAAAAATACAAAAATTAGCTGGGCGTGGTGGCACATGCCTGTAGTCCCAGTTACACAGGAAGATGAGGCAGGAGAATCACTTGAACCCAGGTGGCAGAGGATGCAGTGAGCCAAGATCACACCATTGCACTCCAGCCAGGTAATAGAGTGAGACTCTGTCTCAAACAATAATAATAATGATAATAATATTTCTATATTAATTCATTTCACCAAAGTAACATTTCATAAATACTTATTAATGCCTTTAATGAAGCAGGTACTCAAGTACTGGCATTTTATAAATAATTACATTACACCCAAGCCAAATGAATAAACGTACAACAGTTTAAAATAAAAATAATTTTAGAGGGTCTTATGACAAGACAAGGAAAACAGAAAATCATACTACTTATACCCCCGTGATTGACAATTCTGACTGAGCAAGAATCTGTGGGTGTGAATGAACACCTTTTGAATTGGTTTCACACTTTCCATTTGCTGTTCTGGCTATACCTGAGCTGTGTTTGTGGCTCCAGTTACTTGGACTCAAGAAAAACTTCAGAAAGGCAGAAACAAACTAGGTGAATGAATCAGCACACCAGCAGAGAAGAGCTTCCTGCAACAAATGTATTCTGTACTATTCTTAAAAGGAAAATAACCTCAAAACACTTGGATTCCAGAAATCCAACTGCTCCATGTACTCTGAGCAAGTACTTCATAGTTTGCATTGAGAAATGAAACAAATATTAGGAATCACAGCTGAAGAAACCAATTAGCAGAAATGGCATGTTCCTTCTAGCCCATTGCTCTCCAAACCTGCACATTTAGGTATGTGGTAGTAAATTTGTACTCTCTCCTGCCTGAATACTATTTCTCTCACTAGGATATCTGCCCCTTATCTTTTCTTTAAACACAACCACATTCATAATCTACATTTTAATCTACATTCATAATCCAGGCTTAAGTTCGGACTTCCATGAAACCTCCCAGACCAGTTTAAACTTTCAGTAACCTCCCTGTTTTATTATCGTTCATATCATGAAATGTATCACTTAATTCTTATGGAAACTTTTGTTATTTTCAGTCAGTTACTGTATCAATATATTTGCTCCCAACTATAGCTTGTAAATATATTGAGGATAAGACTAAGACTTATAATATCTTAAAATCTATAGCTCACCTTCAATAAGTACATATGGGTTATCTGATAGACTGTAATTTATTACCAAATGTTCTAAATGCTATTTACACAAAAGAATACACCACCCAGAGTTCTGTCCAGCACACAGTGGTATTCAGACACAGGATACATAATGGGAGAATGTAATTTAAAATAAATGAACAGGCTGTGTCAGGATGGGCCAGTGGGTTCTGAAAGCCGGAGCTGAATTTTCAGGTTTACCTTGGACCTGGAATCACTAACATGCTGTGTTCTGGCCCTCCACTCTGGCTTCCTCATGGTCCCCTGAATTGTTTTTAATCCAGCAAACAACTTGGAGGAAATCTGTATTGTCTTTGACAACCTCTTTTAATGATTTGCTGGATGATGGGTTAAGGACAAGCCTTCAGCTGGGATCCGCTCATGAAGGCTGATTTTGCTCAGGAAGGCTGGAGCACATTGGGTACAAATCCGGTCACTCTACTTGGAAGGACAGCATCCAGTCCCAGGAACCCAGATCCTAGCGATCCAAGCCTGAACACACAACCTCAGCCTGATATCAACCTGAACACATTTGAAACACAGTTCCTTTTCCACCAGGACTTTATGCCTTTATTTTCTGTATTTTTAGCAAAATTTGTTTTTCTGCTACAGCTCTGGATGCCTTCTTATTCAAGAGAATCAAAATTTTCCTGGAGCTGTTTTCCAGTTTCGATTTGTATGTCTTTTGTTTCATGCCAAGCTCTTTCTGAGATGAAACTCTGAGGTCATTTTCAGAAAATCGAGGCTAAAGCTTATTCTCGCTCTTACTATTATAATACTTTTTGGTCATACACTTTACAACAATCATAGAATTATACCTTCTACAGACAGGAGGGACTTAAAAGCTAACCCTTTGACTGACTGGTCTCATATAAATCAAACCAGCAGACACATTGGTGTCTCTCTAAAGGAACTTGATTCCTGACCCCTCCTGCCTTAGCAATAAGCAACATTACAGGAGAAGATGAAAACTGGTTTACGATCTGTCTTCCTGCTCTAGAATCCGCAGGGCAGAGATCTTTGTTGCTTTTGTTCAGTAATACATCTTAAGTTCTAGAAAAATGTCAGCAAATAAAGTCACTCATCAAAGACACGCTAAATGCAGGTAACTTTGTTTTCAACTCCATTAATACTTTCTCTTGCCTATTTTTACCCTAAGAATGTTCCTGGAACCTGCATATCTCAACCTCGGATTATTTGCTTTTAATTAATTTTTTAAAATTAATTACTTAAAAAAACGCACACATAAAATTACATTAAATATACTTGTACATTAAAAAATAATGATAAAACTCACACCTACTGCATCACCACCCAATCTGAGATATAAAAATTTACCAGTATCCCAGAAACTCTCTGCATGCCTTCTAGGTTACAGGGATAAAGATACCTCCTGCTTAAAGGTAACACTATTCTGATTTTTATAGTAATTACATCCTTGCTTTTTATAGTAATTACATTCTTGCTTTTCTTTATACGTGCATATGCAAGTCTAAGCAACTTTTGTTACTCCAATTTTTTCTCTCCACAAGTTTGAATGTTTTATATTTATCCAAGGATTTAGAATTTATCAAAGTCTAAACTTATTCCAACCCTCATCATGCTTCCCCTGAAAAGGTAATAATTTTGAGCCAATTAACTCCATTTACCCTCCCTCTGACATACATATACTCTTTTCTGGCATTTTAAATGGATCTTGTTGGGGTTTCCCTTACCCCTTTTTATTATATTGTCACTATTTTATACAACCAATGTTTATTTGCATTTGCTTGGATATTTACCACTTCCTTTGCTTGTAATTCCTTCTTGTCTGTCAAACTTTCCTTCTAGGATTACTTTCCTTCTGCCTGAATAATATCCTTTAGAATTTGGTTTGGTGAGGGTCCCTAGTCGACCAATTCTCTGTTTTAGTTTGTCTTTCAGTGTCATTATTTTGCCATCTTTTTTTCCTCTGGCTGCTTTTAATATTCTCTCTTCGTCTTTGAATTTTGCTAGTTTCACTGTAATGTGTCTAAGAGTGGATTTCTCTTTATTTATCTTGCTTGCAAATTGCTGGATGTCTTAACCTGTGTAATTGTCTCAATGAGGATGATAATATCTACATCATAGTATTTGGAGGATTAAATAAGGTAATACATGAAAAATTAAATAAGGTGATACGTAAAAAATGCTTAGTAAATCCTTGATACTAGAAAGTAATTAATAAATATTAGCCATCATCATCATCATCACCATTGTCTTTCTGCTATTCCAGGTATCTCTCTTTGTCAATTCATTCTTCTTGTCTCATTTCTTCCTGAAGCATTTTAGTTATTATCATTTAAGTTATTATTGACTAGTCACTATATTGTACTATCAAATAGTAGGTCTTACTCATTCCAATTATTTTGTACCCATTAACCATCCTCACCTGCCCCCAAGCTGCCTACTACCCTTCTCAGCCTCTAGTAACCATCCTTCTACTCTCTATGTCCATGAGTTCAATTGTTTTGATGTTTTGATCCCACAAACAAATGAGAACATGCAATGTTTGTCTTTCTGTGCTTGGCTTATTTCACTTAACATAATGATCCATGTTGTTACAAATGACTAGATCTTACTCTTTTTATGGCTGAATAGTACTTTATTGTGTATATGTACCACATTTTCTTTAACCATTCATCTGTTGATGGACTCTTAGGCTACTTCCAAATCTTAGTTATTGTAAACAGTGCTGCAACAAACACAGGAGTGTAGACATCTCTTCGATATATTGATTTCCTTTCTTTGGGTTATACACCCAGCAGTGGGATTGCTGGATGATATGGTAGCTCAAATTTTCCTTTCTTGAGGAACCTCCAAACTGTTCTCCATAGTGGTTGTACTAACGTACATTTCCACCAACAGTATATGAGGGTTCCACTTTCTCCACATCTCAGCAGCATTTCTTATTGCTTGTCTTCTGAATATAAACCATTTTAACTGGAGTAAGATGATATCTCATTGTAGTTTTGATTTGCATTTCTCTGATGATTAGTGATGTCAAGCACTTCTTCATATCCTTGTTAGCCATTTGTATGCCTTCTTTTGAGAAATGTCTACTCAAATCCTTTGCCCATTTTTAGATCAGATTATTAGATTTTTTTTCCTATATGACTCCTTATTTATTCTGGTTATTAAACCCTTGTCAGGGTAGCTTGCAAATATTTTCTCCCATTCTCTAGGTTGTCTCTTTACTTTACTAATTATGTCTTTTGCTGTGCAGAAGCTTTTTAACTTGATGTGATCCATATTTCCACTTTTGCTTTGGTTGCCTGTGCTTATGGGGAATTGCTCAAAAAATATTTGCCCAGACCAATGTCCTGGAGACTTCACCAGTGTTTTCTTGTAATTGTTTTGTAGTTTGAGGTCTTAGCCTTTCATTCATTTTTATTTGATTTTTGTATACGGTGAGAGACAGGAGTCTAGTTACATTATTCCACATATGGATACTCAGTTTTCCCAGCACCATTTATTGAAGAAACTGTCTTTTTCCCACTGGATATTCTTGACACCTTTGTCAAAAATGAGTTCATTGTAGGTGTGTGGATTTGTTTCTGAATTTTCTATTCTGTTCCATTGGTCTACGTGTCTGTTTTTATGCCAGAACCATGCTGTTTTGGTCACTATAGCTCTGTAGTATAAATTGAAGTAATGTGATTGCTCCAGTTTTATTATTTTTGCTCAGGATAGCTTTAACTATTCTGAGTCTTTTGTGGTTCCATATAAATTTTAGGATTGTTTTTTCTATTTCTGTGAAGAATGTGATTGTTATTTTGATAAGGATTTCATTGAATCTGTAGATTGCTATAGACATTTTAACAATATTGATTCTTCTAATCCATGAACATGGAATATTCTTCCATTTTTGGTGTTCTCTTTACTTTCTTTCATAAGCATTTTATAGTTTTTATAATAGAGACCTTCACTTCTCTGGTTAATTCCTAGGTATTTAATTTTATGTGTGGCTATTGTAAATGGGATTGCTTTTTCTGTTTATTTTTTGCATTGTTCACTGTTGATATGTAGAAATGCGACTGATTTTTGAATGCTGATTTTGCATCCTGCAACTTTACTGAATTTATCAGTTCTAATAGTTTTCATGTGGAGTTTTAGGTTTTTCCAAATATAAGACTATATCATCTGCAAACAAGGATAATTTGACTTCTTCCTTTTCAATTTGTATGCCCTTTATGTCTTCCTCTTGTCTGATTACTCTAGCTGGGACTTCTAGTACTATGTTGAATAACAGTAGTGACAGCAGGCATCCTTGTTGTGTTCTAGATCTTAGAGGAAAGGCTTTCAATATTTCTTCATTCAGTATGATACCAGCTGTATGTCTGGTCATATATGGCTTTTAATATGTTGAGTTATGTTCCTTCTATACATAGTTTTTTGAGGGATTTTAATCATGAAGAGATGTCAAATTTCATCAAATGCTTTTTTAGCATCAATTGAAATTATATGGTTTTTAACTTTCTAATACTTTAAAGAGATGTTCATACAATATAAATCCATCTGAAATTCAGTGTTACATATTATAAAAGATCAAAATCTATATATTTTCTAAAATAATCAATGTCATAATATTTGCCTACCACATCATTTTTTAAAAATCTTATGGGTGTTCAATTTGAATTTTGTTAATAAGTGGTGAGGTTGAGCCTAATTTTATTTTAAATTACTTTTCCTTTTTGTGCAGATTTATAAGTGTTCTGGATGTATGTATTATTTAGGGTTCCAGTTCACCTGATAAAACTGACGTTTAAAATAAAAGAAGCTTAAACAAGATTGGTGGGATAAACTATAGTCGATGCTGCTGCATTTCATTTCAAGGTCATGACTGATATTCTTCATCTCTCTCCTCTACTACACATTGTAGAGTTTTCACTCCCTAGACCAGAACGTTTGCTCATCCAGATTTCTGATGGGGTAATATAGCACTCACCCATGAGTAAAACCTACTTACTTCACCATAGTAGACTGGGCCATAGTTATTAAAATTGGTCTTTCATTATTATTATCAGGACTAAAAGCTTCAAAAAGCATTAGTATATGCTCTGAATCTCAGACATGTCTTTCCTACTCTCAGCTAGATAGAAGCCACCCTATCTCCCCACAATACTCATGATCAAGTGCCGTCATCAGTATATCAACTCCTTTCTTTGCCTGCTGATCTACAGGAATGAGAAGTCCACAATAAGCACATAAGCAGCTGTAGCTTTAAGATTAGTGGAACACATATGTCCCCAACCAGATACCATTCCCTTCCACCACCCAAGAGCTAGGACTCTAATACAACAGAGCTAAAATTTCTGAGACAGAAAACATGATTTACCCCAGCAAATGATCAGCAGAAGTAACAGTAAAGGGACCACTCCAACTGCCACTCCTTGGTTCCTGGACCTATATGTTCCTGCTGTTGAGGCCATGGCACATACAATGACCATTTGGTTCTAAGTATCTGGAAGAACAGCACTCCACTGTTGCAGACTATTTGCTCCTCACTGCCACATTAGCTGCTCCTTTAAGATTCTAACAGATTTCAAAACGACGCAGGATATTGGAAGACCACTGGATCTGGTGGTTTTGTGCTCACTATTAAACTTTGTTTACCACAAAGTGATTCCCTTTGTCTGAAACCAGTGGTTCTCAACTGGAAACATTCCATCCCCTAGTGAATATCTGTCATTGTCTGGAGACATTGTTGTTTTTCCAACTAGGGGGACAGGGTACATGATGCTACAGGCATCAAATGGGCAGAAGCCAGCAATGCTACTAAACATCCTACGGTGCCCAAGACAGCCTCCCTATAACAAAGAATTATCCAAATGTCAATAGTGGTAAAGTTGAGAATCTCAGTCTAAGATAATGTTATGTGGGATTCTATGTCAATAAATCAGATACTCTGTGAAACCTCAGACAGTGATCCTAGCTGAGGACTGCAGGCAGAGAAGGCAAACTATTGCCAGTGAGGTATTAAAATGTGTGTTAATCCCTGTAAGGATAAATTGCTATGTGCTCCAGAGTGGAAGGGGTCTGATGTAGTCAATTGATCACTAACTGGCTGGTTGGTTTCCCCAAGAGATGGCACCATATTGAGGGCAACGTCAGTCTCTGGTGCTATGAGGGGACACATTCATCAGAGTGGTAGCTATATCAGCCATGGGCAGTGGAAGCCCATGCTGTTGGTCTCAGGTATAGTCTCCATTGTGCCATAATATCTATTCTTATTATTGACCCATTGTACCAATACTTGGGGGAACAGAGACAGAGGATGGCTGAGCTCCATGGATAATTCATCTCAACCACCTGACTGTTAACCGCACATTCTCTCTTAGATGCTTTCTGTAGGGCATTGTAGTAGCACAAGTCAAGCCATAATTTTTTTTTTTTTTTTGAGACGAAGTCTCACTCTGTCGCCCAGGCTGGAGTGCTGTGGTGCAACTTTGCTCACTGCAAGCTCCGCCTCCTGGGTTCACGCCATTCTCCTGCCTCAGCCTCCTGAGTAGCTGGGACTACAGGCGCCTGCCACCACGCCCCATTAATTTTTTTGTGTTTTTTTTAGTAGAGACGGGGTTTCACTGTGTTAGCCAGGATGGTCTCGATCTCCTGACCTCATGATCCACCCACCTTAGCTTCCCAAAGTGATGGGATTACAGGCATGAGCCACTGCGCCCAGCCAAGCCATACATTTTTAACTGCACCATGGCCCAATTGGTGACTGTTACAGATACGTGCAATTCAAAGCCCTTATTTACTCTTCAGCCATACTGTCAGTATATGGTAGTTTTATCCACTCAACCTGAATGTTAAATGCCACCACCCAGCCACTCTGTTATCTCAGTGACATTAGGGAGCCTGATTCCATGGACCACACCTGACCTACAGAGGACAGTTATCACTGAGCTTCTCAATAATGCCACCAGCATCCCCCTCAGTGGCATGCTCCTAGCACTTTAGTGAAGAGAGCACCCTTTGGACTCCTCAAGGAACATAGTCAATTGGTGGGTTCTCTGGCTTTACAGAATAAATCTCTTTTAACTTGGCCATTTATCCGAGCCTTTGGATCCCTTCTCCAATAATTTGTCAAGATAATTCTAGCATATCTACTATATTTACTGTGGGCCATCAATGTGCTCAGGCTTCAAAGGAGACATCCCAGCAGGGCATGAGGACTGGCTCCAGGTGTCCTTGACAAGCCATTAAATCCTGGATTAGAGAATATCCCCATATCAATTATCTTTAGCCCCATAGCCTGCCCTCCCCAGCCCGGCATTCTCAGGATCCAACCCCAGGCATGTTCTTCTAGTTCTGCTGGTACCTATTAGCCAGTCCCACAGCTCTTTGGGTGAATAATCCTTTCCTCCTATAGCATAGGCAGTAGTTGCTCAATCCAACCATGACTTAGTTATTTACTTTTGACCTTAGTTACCTTGATCTTAGTCATTTACTTTTAAGTAATGAGAGGAGGTAGGAACTGATTTCAAAGAGACAAAGCATCTCTTGCAAGGCCATTACCTCAGGTAAGGCATTTGTATAGTCTTCAGGACACAGAAGGCTGTTTTCTCCAGCAATCCTGCCCAGGAAATTCAGGAAAATCTGGGGTTTGAGGTTTTTTTTCAAGCACATCCCCAGATGAACCTGCCTGAAATCTAAGAACCCCACTCCATGCCTGTCAGATCCTTGACTTTCAACAGGAGATTTTCCAGGGCAGTGAATTCAGTCTCTTCGTGTATCTTCACCACTCTCCCAATCAAATCTGGGTTGAATTTTCAGCAGTTTTCCTTGTGGCTGCAGGAAATCAGCATCTATTTAAGGAGTGCCAGGGAGGCTTCTGGCTTTCATAGAGAACCCTGAGCTGATATTTGGCTGACCCAAGTCTGTTGTTTTCTTCATTCAGGGCTGCTATGGTTTGTAATAACAGCTAACCAGCTCCACATATCTTTCAAGCTCTGGAGTTTGCAGAAGTCAGTGCATCACTTTCTGCCTGCACCCCATCCCAATCCACTACTGGTGGGAATCCTACTAATTTTATGATGCTACTGAGTGCTGGAGGTACCACCATACTCGAGAGAGAAATGGGTCCCTCAGGTCCTCCTGGGACCTTGTTGCCTCGATTCCCAGAATCTCACCCTGAGGTCTGTTCTGTATACTCATTTTTGTTAGCAACTGTCTTAATTTAGTTTTACCCAGAAATCTACACTGAGGTAAGAATTTGAGTAAAGTAGTCTATGTGGGAGGAGGTCCCAGAAAGCACTAACTGGGCAATGAGGAAGTGAAGTTACAAGGGTAAGAGTTAAATACACAGCACATGTAAATGAGCAAGTTACTATTGCAGGCACCTGGAGCTCAATCCTGTTGAGAAAAACTTCTGGAAAACTGTGTAGAAAGGGGCTTTACAAACTAAAGCCCAAGGGCCAAGTCTCACTGCAGCCTATTTTTGTGAATAAGGTTTTCTTCATGCTCATCTTTGTATCTATACCCATCCTTTAGGTATCATCTCTGGCTGCTTTTGCACTGCAACTGTGGAGTTGATGACAGACCCCACATGGCCCACAAAGCGTAAAATATTTACTATCTGCCCTTTTATTAAAAAGTCGACTGATCCCTGGTATAAAACATATCTCAGAATGGCCCTCCACCAAAACAAGGGATGAGGAAGCTGGGGTATTCATCCACCAACTTCTGTGTATCTTTGGTTGAGGGTTACTATTGGGGCCATATTCTGCCCAGCACTTTCAGTGTGCCACACACACAGACAAACCATACTCCAATAACCAGGGGTAGCCCTCAGGTGGAGTCTCAGGTGCATACACAAAGAAGCTGTTGGCACGTATACGAACAGTTAGTGCTGCAGAGATTTAGATAGAGCACAAAAGTGCCTCCCTATACCTTATATTTAATTAAATTATTCCAGTACTTTTTATACATCTATTATTATAATTATACATTTTTTTCCTTTAGCCACTAATATGAATTCTGTTGACAGAATGTTAGATGTGGAAACATTCTTGTATTCCTGGAATAAACTCAACTGTAAAGTGGTATATTATTTCGGGTACAGTTATGCATCATTTACCAATTGGGATGTGTTCTGTGAAATGCGTCATCAGGTAATTTCATTGGTTGTGTGAACATCATAGAGTGTACTTACACAAACCTAGATGGTATAGCCTACTACACACCTAGGCCGTATGGTGTAGCCTATTGCTCCTAGGCTGCAAACCTGTACAGCATGCTATTGTACTGAAAACTGTAGCCAATTATACCACAATGGTAAGTATGTGTGTATCTAAACATATGTTAAGATAGAAAAAATACAGTAAAAATATGATATAAAAGATTTTAAAAGGTACATCTGTGTAAGCCACTTACCATGAATGGAGCTTGCAGAACTGAAAATTGCTCTGGGTGAGTCAGTGAGTGAGTGGTGAGTGAATGTGAAGACCCAGGACATTACCACACACTACCGCAGACCCTAGAAACACTGTACACTTGGCTACACTAAATTTATTTTTAAACTATTTTTCTTTCTTCAATAATAAATTAACTCTAACTTTCTATAACATTTTTGCTCTATATTCTTTTCCTTTTTTTAACCTTTGACTCTTCTGCAATAGCACTTTTAGCTTAAAACACAAACACATTATACAACAGTACAAAAATATTTTCTTTCTTTTTATCCTTATTCTATAATCTTTTTCTACTTTAAAATTTTTGAATTTTATTATTTTTATAAAACACACACATTAGCCTAGGCCTACAGAGAGTCAGGATCATCAATACCACTGTCTTCCATCTCCCCATCTTTCCCCACTAGAAGGTCTGCAGAGGCAATAACAAGCATGGAACTGTCATCTCATATCATTGCCTTTTCCTGGAATACCTCTCTAAGGTCCCACTCGAGGTTATTTTATAGTTAACATTTTTTTATAAGTAGAAGGAGTACAATTTAAAATAACAATAAATGTATAATATAGTGAACTCATAAACCAGTAATATAGTTGTTTATTATTATTAAGTATTATGCAGTATACATAATTGTATACATTATAAGTTTATATGACTGGCAGCACAGTAAATTTGTTTACACCAGCATCACCACAAACACATGAGTAACGCATTATGCTAAAACATGCTAGAAATTTTTCAGCTCTATTATAATCTTATGGGACCACCTTCATACATGTGGTCCATCCCTGGCCAAAATATCATTGTGTAGTATAGAAGTGTATCTTAATAAATTTCTTTCTAGTCTTTTTCTATAAATATACAAATATAGAAGGTAAATGAGTATATTTTTGCCAGAAAAGAATCATACCAAATACACAAACCAAGCATAATGCAACTTGGTTTGTACCTTGAACAGAGGGTCACAGACTTCTTTATGTAACATTTCATATAGATCTACTTTCTGTATTTTGAGTGGGTACATAATATTCAGTAATATGAAAAGACTACAACATATCTAATCATTCATTCCCCTGCTCATGTTCTTTGTTTTTCAATTTTGCACTATTACAAATAATGATACAATGAATATCTTTACACAAATATTCATGTGTATGTGTATAATTATTTCTTTAAAATAAGTTTCTGTAAGTTGAAGTGCTGGATCAAAGGGTATGTGCATTCCTCATTTTTTATAGGTTCTATAGGTTCCATTGAATTGAACTTATAGAATTTGTATCAACAACACTATTAATCTTTTTATATTTTGCAATTCTGATAGGTAAAAAATCATCTCATTGTAATTTTAATTTATGTGTCTTCTTTTCAGAAAAATTATGTCAGTAGTTGACATAGAATAGCCCCTCCTAATACATATCTATTATATTATGAACTATTATAATAGTACAATTAGAATAAAGAATATTATACAGGTAATATTATAATAGACTGTCATAAAGTAATAGCTTTTTTCATCATCTCGCCTAAAGATTGTCATATAACAGAGAGTGCCCCACTTAGCTTCTGGTTGAATGCTAGTGTTTGCAGTTTGCTACTTACATATATTAAGCCCTTAATATATGCCAGGTATCAGACTAATTGCTTTATGTGAATTGTCTCATTTAATTCTCATAACAGCATATGAGGTAGATACTGATAGCATCTCCATTTTACAGGTGATGAAGCCGAGTTATATATAAATGTAAAACTTGCCCAAGGACACATATTGGCAATGGCAGACAGGGAATCAAACCAGAATATCTGAATCCAGAGTTCTTGTCCTTGACTGATACACTCTGCTGATCACAGTGTACCACATAGAACCTATGAGAGCTTTACCTTTGTTTTTGTAATAATATAGAATAATAGATAAAGCCTCTGATTTTAAGCATAATTTAAATAGAGGAAGATATGTGACATATGATTAGGTAAGTTTTCTGTGGTGATTAGTTGTCTACCTAATACAGAAATATGATAGCAATATTTCCAAGTTACCTTGATTTTTGGCCTCCTATAAAACCTTATCAATTATCAACTATCTTTCCCAAAATGACAGGTCTACCAGATAACAAAAAAGTGAATTAAAATTAAGATTAAATTAAAATAGGAGGCCAAAAATTAATGCAACTTGGAAATATTATCTCTCTGTATTTTTGTGCAGTTTTTACAAATAATATTTGTTTAGAAATAAATGTTTAAGTAAATTCTGCATCTGAAATTATCAAAATAACCCATCCATGTTTAGGATCCAAGCAGTCTTCTGTTGTGTTAAAGTGCCATCTACAGCAAACATTGAAATATCTGCACAAAATGTATCTGCGGGATACTCCTTTCCATGTTTGTTTCAACATTAACTCCTTACATTAAGTTCCTCCATCAGCCAGGGTTCATGTTTACCCCATGGTTATTTTCATTCATTATTAACATCTCTTGGAATGCAGGGAATATTTTTAAAAGGAAATGAGCCAGGCAGACATATCTAGAGGCTTCACAGATGGCATTTTTTTAAGAATAGTTTTGTTTTCATTCTGCTATTGAAAAGTCCTTCTAGACCCCTTTGCAACATGCAATAATGCACTCACATTAACTGATACATGATGCGTGCTTCTGCTATTTTTCCTCTGCTTCACCTGGCAATTAAACACATGATTTCCCTGCAAATGACTATAATTTTTTGCTTCCATAATATTTATGTCAATTCCAAAGGAGCTGGGAGTTGGCATCCTGAAAACCTGACCATCTGAGGCAATGGCAGCAGCATGTAATTTCATCTGTATCCACTAATTACTGGATGATCAGAACACCAGAAATAAAAAATCATATGCTAAAAAACCATAATGTGTGCCCTCAGCTGGCTAAATCAATAATTTGAAGCTATGTGCAAATGAGCACATAACTTTCTGAGTGATTTATTGCTGTTTTGGGAATACAGACTGAGCTTTGAAAATATCTCATTCAACCTGAACTACAAACTTTAAGATGACTGTGACATAAAGCCCCACTCAGATGATACAAAGACGTCTGTGCCCTTTCTATGTCAAAAGGTATGATGAGAGAGCACATGCTTTGCAGAACTGTCCATGAGATTGTCTGAACAAGGTGGCAATAAATTGAAGGCAGAATTCAGACACTGAAACTCCTGTAATTATTTGTATTTCTGCATTTGGGCTTTGTGAAAAGATGATATGCCATTTAAGCTTTTGTTGCAGCCCAGGAACTGCCAGCTTCCTCTTTTCACATCCTAAGTTCACTAAGCCTTCAACATTAAACTAGCCCAGTTGCCCCAGTTTGCATATGATGAAACTGAGGTCAAGAGAGATAAAATCACTTTCTCCACATGATACACTGAAATAGTGCAAATGCTGGCCAGGTGTGGTGGCTCACGCCTGTAATCCCAGCACTTTGGGAGGCTGAGGCAGGCGGATCACAAGGTCAGGAGACTGAGACCATCCTGGCCAACATGATGAAACCTTGTCTCTACTAAAAATACAAAAATTAGCTGGGTGTGGTGGTGCACACCTGTAATCCCAGCTACTAGGGAGGCTGAGGCAGGAGAATTGCTTAAACCCAGGAGGCAGAGATTGCAGTGAGCCGAGATAGTGCCACTGCACTCCCGTCTGGTGACAGAGCAAGACTCCGTCAAAAAAAAAAAGAAAAGAAAAGAAAGAAATAGTGGCAAATGCCAATAGGAACCTGGCCCATTCATTCCAGAGCCATTTCCAGGTCACCACACAGGGTCCTGAGTGTTTACAAGTAGGTTCCTTGCTTCACTCTAGAGGATTCACTTTGGCTCATTGGAATGGGCCTTCCCCACTCATGGTAACTGCCCTGACCAACAGACAGACCCCCAAGACCCTGGCCTAGCATAATGTCTTCCCTGCTCTGCACCTCCTACCACATTCCTGGCTTATATTCACTTGGCAAATATTTGGTGGGCACTGACTATTTCGTGAAATAAACATATATTGAGATTTACCATTCCCTAGGCCCTGGAACTATAAAAACAGCATGCAGTCAATTGCCATTCTTCACAGTAATTATATCCTATCAGTCACCACAGACACTGAATTAGCAAATACTGAACCATTGCTCCTAAGGGAAATATAGGGCTAGGTTCCTGAGAGCCTTTGGTTACAACATTTGAATCAAATGATCAGTACATAACCTTGTTTTATGTGTGTTTCTGTTTAAAGACACTTAAGATATATTGCTAATTCATTAACACTGAACTCATGGCCAACAGCACGATAACTCATGCCTAAACAAAGCTTATCTAATAAACGTATTTTCTTTTTTTTTTCTTTTTGAGATGGAGTCTCACTCTTGTTGCCCAGGCTACAGTGCAGTGGTGCAATCTCAGTTCACTGCAACCTCTGCCTTCTGGGTTCAAGTGATTCTCCTGCCTCAGCCTCCCAAGTGGCTGGGATTACAGATATCCACCACTACACCTGGCTAATTTTTGTATTATGTTGGCCAGGCTGGTCTCGAACTCCTGACCTCAGGTGATCCACTCACCTCGGCCTCCCAAAGTGCTGAGATTATGGGATTACAGGAGTGAGCCACCACACCCAACCCAATGAAAGTATTTTCTCAGTAAGTAATCTCGCAGCCTTCTTGAGCTTAGGAACACTAAGTTCAAGTGAAGACAACGCATCTTCACTACTTTTGAAAGCCATTTTCAGCAATTAAATCAACAACAAAAACATAAAAATTCAAAATACATGTTACTAAATAGAGCAGGAAGGGGACCCTTGTCTACAGTATGAGAGCAGAAACAAGAAGGCAAGAGCATGTCCTTGTTTGACCTTACCTGGGAACATGCATCTCAGGAGGCTCAAATATTTTGCCACTCTGCACATCTTCATTAATGGTCACAAGAGCACCTTGGGTATTGATTTTAGCATTACAAATAAACTTTAGTAAGTAACCATTTACAAATACAAAATCCATAAATAATCAGGATCAAATATGACTCCTGCTCCCGCTGAAGCCATAGAGCTATGTGCTGCAAGAGTCAGAGGAAAACAGATACAGACAGTAGGGTAGCTGGGAAAAATGTCACAGAGCTGAGCACATAAAATGGGTTTTAAAGAACTGTCAAAATCTAAATAGCAAAAAGGGGTGTCCAGGTTGATTCTGCTTTTCTTCTTACTCTCTAGTATAGTAAGATAAACATGTTTTCTTTCTTCTGGAAAATCTGTTTTAAGGGTCTTGCTACCTTAATACAAAGAAGCAAGAGTTAGTCACCAGACAAGGCCAGTGTGGACTAGAGCTCAGAACAACTTTCAGATCTCTTGTGTCATACAATTAACAGAGCAATATATATTCCCTTTAACATCAAACATAGCAGAGGATCATAGAAGAACCTCCAATGCACAACAGAGGCATTTAGCAACCACAGCTGACCTTCTAGAATAAAGTGAAGAAACATCGACAGCCTCATGTTTCCTGTCTGGAGACTAAAGCAACAACAGGATGGGTACATGGTATTTCTGAAAGCTCCTAGTCAGCCTAGGAAGGACCATGAGCTCAACAAAGGGGCCCTACGACCTTCATTCATGAGTTAACAATCAGGACCATCCACACAATCCCTTTTCCAAAAAATAACTTAGGTCATATTAACTACCAGAAGGTCCTTGTAAATATGGATCATTAGACCAAAAGCCTGTGCCGTTATAAAGACCCCTGTCAAATTTATAATTGGATCACTAGACCAAAAGCCTGTGCTCCTTATAAAGACCCCTGTCATTGGTGGTCTACTAAAGAAGTCTCACTGGCTCATTACACTGAGTATTAAAATTCTGGTAGTAACGGGCATTCATGACTGACTATTCCAGGGCCAGCTAAGCAGATTTATGATTGCTCAGACGTTTTCACAGTTCTTCTTCTCCAAAGAGAATGAGAGGGAAAAGAAGAGACTATAATATGTATAAGTCAAATGTATTATTTATAAACTTACTTTTATGAGAATTTGATGGGACTAAAACTTGGAACTGATAGTCAAAGTAGGACTTAGAAGCTATCAACCAATTCTGACATAACAACCTACCTTCAATATAATTACCTTTCCCTGTTTCTCCTTCTCTCTTTCTCTTTTTTCTCTACCACTCAATCAAAAAAATAACACTTTACTAGCAAATGCAGAAAACCCATTATATAGTCATTTTTAAGGTTTTTTATTTTTAAATATTAACAAAGATTGACTATATGAAAGGTGTACAATTTGATGTATATACACACTGTATAATGATTACTACAATCAAATTAATACACACATCCATGACCACTCCTGCTGTACATTAGATCCCAGAACCTGTTCATTTATAACTGACAATTTGTACCCTTTGATCACTGTCTCCCTATTCCCCCCATCCCTACTCCCAGCTCTTGGCAACCACTGTTTTCGGTTTCTATAATTTTAACTTTTTCAGAGTTCACATGTAAATGAGATCGCACAGTTTATTTTTCTGTGTCTGCCTTATTTCACTTAGCATAATGTCTTCTAGGTTCATTCATGTTTTTGCAAATGGCAGATTTTCCTTCTTTTTATGGTTGAATAATATTTTGTGTGTCTGTCTGTCTGTCTATGGTTTGAATATGTCCCCACCAAAATTCATGTTCAGACTTAATCCCCATTTTGGTGGCATTAAGAGGTAAGGCCTCTTGGCAAGTAATAAAATCAAGAGGGCTCTGCCCTCATAAGTGTGTCAGTGTCTTGTAAAAGGACTGAAGGGAACTATTTAGGCCCTTTGCCCTTTAGCCTTCCACCACGTAAAGACACATCATTTGTTCCCTTTGGAGAATGCAGCAACAAGGTGTCATCTTGGAAGCAGCAAATAGGACCCTTGTAAGACACGAAAATCATCGGTGCCTTGATCTTGAACTTCTCAGCCTCCAGAACTGTGAAAAATACATTTCTGTTCTTTATAAATTATTCAGTATCTGGCGTTTTGTTATAGCAGCACAAAAAGACTAAGCTAGAGAGAGAGAGAGAGAGAGAGAGAGAAACTTTTTCTTTATCCATCCATTTGTCCACAGACACTTAGGTTGTCACCATATCTTGGTTACCACGAATAATGCTGCAATGAACATGGGGACACCAATATCTCTTCAAGATACTTATGTCAAAGCCTTTAGATATATACCTAGCAGTGGGATTGCTGGATGGTATGACAGTTCTATTTTTAATTTTTTGAGAAAATTTAAAACTGTTTTTGGACCCTTGTTTTACACCATATATAAAAATTAACTTGAAATGGAATAAGGACTTCACTGTAAGATCTGAAACCATAAAACTCCTAGAAAAAAATATATAGGAGAAAAACTCCTTTACATTGTCCTTGGCAATGATTTTTTGGATATGGCAACAAAAGCACAGGCAACAAAAGCAAAAACAAACAACTGGGACTACTTTAAATAAAAAGCTTCTGCACAGCAAAGGAAATGACAAAATGAAAAGAAACCCTACAGCATGGGAAAAAATATGTTTGCAAACCCTATTCTGATAAGGGGTTAATACCCAAAATATATAAGAAACTCATACAAGTCTATAGCAAAATCAAACTTGATTTAAAAACTGGGCAAAGTACTTGAATAGACATTTCTGAAAATAAGACATACAAATGGCCAACAGACATATGAAAATGTGCTCAACATCATTAATTATGAAAGAAATGCAAGTCAAAAACACAAGATATCACCTCATACCCATAAGGTGGTTACTACCATTCTATATCCTTCCAAAATTTCTCTACCACTCTGGTTACTTGAGTTAAGCGATCTAAAGAAATTATCTCTAGATTAATTACTTAGCTTAAATAAGCTTGAATAAATACAGTCCTAACATAATTCTGGAGTAAATATTATGAAGATATCAATTATTTTGAAATTAATTTATGTTTTAATATATAATTCTGAACAAAGTCTAAAATATACCTGGAGGAATAAATGAGTGAGAAAAGCAAAGTTTTGAAAAAAATTCATTAATAGATAGTAAAAATATTATCAAGCCACAATTTAGAAAATATTTTAAGTGTGTTACTTGCTGTCAAATATAGCAGTAGATAAGGCTTAACAGAATATAGTTTAGCATATGACATATCAGAAATGATAAGTGGTTCTACTTCAACAGATAACTGTTTGGAAAAAATACATCAAATGAAATTATTACCTCATACCATATGCTAAAATATATCAGATAAATTGCAAAGTTGTAAAGAAGGAAATTACTGAAAGAAGTATTAGGCCTATACAATAGATGGATAGCACCCATTTGTGCCAGCGTAAATGACTATGTATCTCACAAAAGCTCTCCCACTACAAAACTATGAGGCAATAGAGGGAATGGGGAGGACTCTTCATCATAGTAGAAATCAGGGACTGAAGTCATATCTTCCATGAAACACTATTTGGGGTTTTAATGGCCTCAGCAGGATCAGGGTCAAGGCACGAGGTGAAGATATGAGATTGAGATTCCCACAAATGTGGGAACCCTCCATCAGCTATACCCTCAGAGACTAGCCCTCATTCAAGTGTGGAATTACAATGTACACTCCCTCAGTGGGACCAGCCACCCCAAGCAGGGGCATTACCTCATATTTCCCAGGTGATTGTACCCTAGGGCATGTAGAAGAGGCAAATCCTGGTCCTTTTTGGGGAAAGCCATTCTCAACCTAGGCTTCCCAGGGCTTCCACAGAGTGAACCTCACTAAGTATAAAATCACAATCAAAAATTTCAAAACACACAAGAAAACGGGAAAATATTGCTGAATAACTGTCTACTTTTGTGGTAGAAAAGGAAGAATTTTCCAAGCAAAACTACAATAAAAAAGCACAATTAAAAATAACACTAATGAAATCAATAGCTAACATTTGTGGAGCATGTATGAAAAGCCAGACTCTGCTAACTGCTCTACATACATTATTCCATTGGGTTTCCTACAGTAACCCTTTAAGGCAGGTAGTATTATTCCCCACGTGCAGAAGCCCCATCATTTATTAACTATTAGCAAATGTTAGAGCAGTTCAGTGGTCATGTGCTTGCAGGGAGACAGAATTTCTCTACCCTGAGGGGTGAATTATAACTGATGTAATACCACTCTCCTTGTCAGTGATAGGTTTAGGCACAGGCATGTGATGAAATTTTGGTCAATGAAACCTGAGAGTGTGTTTGCTTGATATACTTCTTGCTCTTAAAAAATAACACAAAAGATGCTTTCTTTTTGCCTCTGGAGTTTTCCATCTGCATATGCTAAAGTCGGCTTGAGAGTTTGAGAGAAACCCGTCTAAGGGTACAAGCCAACAGGCTGAAAATGGCAGTGCAAAAAGATCCAAGAATCTAAGTACCGGATGGTGTGGAGCTGCAGGATCTAGAAAGCTTGCAACTACCAAACCTTTTACTAGACCTGTGCTTCTCAAAGTGTAATCCATGTAATAGTAGCTGTTGTGAACTTTAATAGGCCTCAGTGAGATATCATATGCTTTCCTTCACTGAGGAAGTCTTGTTACCAAAGAAAAAAGTTTACCAAATAGTGTTTACTTATCTACTAAACTAAGGGTGTCTTTTTGCTTTCCATTATGGAGCAGGCTACTTAGCTTATCAGTGGTTGGTATCAAATAGTTTGCAAACTGGCATTTACAGTAGCATTGTTGGAATTTATTGTTATGGAAAACAGTAATTGCCTTTATTGTTTAGGTCATTTATATTTGGGTTTTCTATGGTTGGCAACTGAAAGCATTTGAACCAAAGCTGATATCAAATATGGTATGTTCAAATAACAGGATGTTATGCACCCATATTTCCAGATATTATTTTATTTTGTGATACACCTACAAATATTACATTAAAAAGTAGGATACAAAACTACTTATGCAGTATGACCTCACTTTTCAACATACATGGTAACATGCACCAAGAGTAAAAGGGATGCATCAAAATGTTATTAGTGAGTTAGCTAACTAACTAAATAGCATTAAGTACGTGCTGTTAGTTAATGCTAAAAGTCACGGACATAGTTCCCACAGCATTTGTACATATTTTCCAAAAGTGCCACAATGAACACATATTAATTTAATAATTATTAAAAATGTTTAAATGTGCCTTTTCAAAGTAATAAATCCCTGCCCTAAAAGGAAGTTTTATGTTCTGTTTGAAACTATTTGGCTTTAAAACAAAAAATAAAAGCTAAAGGGTTAAAGGTTTAAATATTAAAAATTTAAAAATATCACGAGGCGTTAAAAAATATATTGATAAATTTGAGATGAGGAGGAGACTTTCACAAATGAGATAAAACACCCAGAAGTCAAATGAAAAGAGACACACATTTGCACATACATAAAAATTGGACCATAAATAAAGTCAAAAGATAAATGATGAACTCAGAAAAGACTGCCCCATATAACAGACAAATACAAAATATAATGTTATCTATAAAAATAGAAAATATACTATGAAACATACCATAAAAATCATGTCTTCAAGTTGATAAGGAAAAGGCACAAGCCAATAGAAAAATGGGCAATGGATACGAAAGACAAGTCTCACAAGAAAAAAATCTAAACTAAAAATACATTCAACTTCACTTGTTATCACTGATCCAAGTGGTAGTACTGATGCAAATTCATAATCCAAGAAAATATAATTTTCCCCCAATATATTGGCAAAGGTTTTAAGAAAGCAGTATCATCCAGTGTTCAAGAATATGCACATAAACAGAAGTTGTATACACTGCTAAACACTTACATTTTGCTGGTAAGGTTACAAAATATTAATTTTAGAATGCAATCTACTATTTCAATAACTATAGAAATTTAAAATATTTTTAATTTTTTGTCCTTTGATTTCGCCTTCTCTCTTTTAAGAATCTCTCTTGCAGAAATAAAGGCACTATGACACAAGAATATCTATACAAAGATGTTTGTTGCAAAGTTGCAATTCCAAGAACTTTAAACCACCCCTGAATGCCCATCAAGAAGGGACTGGTTGAATAGGTTATGTGTCATTCATACTGCTTGAATATATTGCAGTTATTTCTTTTCCTTTTCTTTTCTTTTTTTTTTTTTTTTTTTTTTTTGAGACTTTCAGATGGAGTCTTGCTCTGTCGCCAGAATGAAGTGCAGTGGTGCAATCTCGGCTCACTGCAACCTCTGCCTCCGGGTTCAAGTGATTCTCCTGCCTCAGCCTCTGGAGTAGCTGGGACTACAGGTGCACACCACCACACCCAGCTAATTTTTTGTATTTTTAGCAGAGACAGGGTTTCACCATGTTGGCCAGGATGGTCTCAATCTCTTGACCTTGTGATTCGCCTGCCTCGACCTCCCAAAGTACTGGGATTACAGGCGTGAGCCACTGCGTCCAGCCTGCAGCTATTTCTTGATGAGTTTGATATCCATTTATGGTATTCCAAATGTCCTGCTAAGTTACATGCTACTTATTTAACTGATGCCATCTCCACCATCCTTCATTCAGTCACATATCTCAATAAATCTCTTCAACACAGGTTCTATTCACCAAAGAACAGCCTCCCCAAGGCCCCCCAAATTTGATCTCACACACCTTTAAATCTGCATTGACTCTACTGCTTGGTTTTTCAAGCATTCCCGTAAGTCCACTAGAACAGGACTCTGGGGTCGTTAGCCCTCTGTTTAGAGAGATTTTATAGACCTACCTGACATTGATTGGCCTGACCCCTTTCCTACAAGAAGTCTGTCTGGTCATGGTTTTCATGATACTTGTCTTTTGTCCTGTGAGTAGAAGCAATGGTAATCTACCATTATTTAGATGCTATAGCACATAGCATCTAAGATCCTGTGAGGCTGGGCACATGGTATCACCCTTAAGGCATATGGATTATAGACAGTGGTATGTCAAAGAAAATTTGTACCAGTTAAAACAATCAGGGAACACTTTATTCAAGACTATTGCAGTAGTGGAGAGAGATTCAATTTAACTCAACTGAAACAAAACGAATGACAGATTTTAAGCATTGGGCTGAGCCAGGGAAAAGGTACTGCAAGACATTAGAAGGGAGGTTGGTCAATGTGATGAAGCCATCTGTACTTGCTAATTGGTGCTTATCCGAGTTAGGCTCCTACTCTACCACAGAGACTTAGAGACAAGGGCACTATTTTCCTTGATGATTACATCTAAAACGGATGGTTCCCAGAACCTTGAGAAAAACAGTCCTGGGTTGTGTAACTAGCAAGACCCTGAGAGAATATTTCAAAGGGGCAGAGAAAGAATTTTCAACAGAAATTTTTCTAAAGTAAATTCCCTAAGAATCCAAGAGGGGCCTATAATCAGGAAGACTATCTACAGTTTAGTTAAGCTGAGGGGACTGTGAGGTTGTCTTGGCCAGGTGTGATGGTAAGTGCTTAATGACCAGCTCTTGAGAAAGGGGGCCTGCTTTACAGCATAGGACAATTTCCAGAGTATAAATAAATATTCCCACAATGGCCAGTTTCGAGCTACCAACATGATGTCACTAAATGCAGACGTGGAAGGACATGTTGACAGTCAGCTCCTTTGAGCTGGTAGGAGATGGCACAAGCTCCTCACTGACTGAGAGATGTGTTCACTCTGTCCAGCCCTCCATGTGGCCCAGGAAAGAAATCCATAAAGTACTAAGTAAAAGCTGAACATTATTACTCTGCTTAAAATCTAGAATATGATTCCATTTTAAAACTGTGTATATGGTTACAAATTTTTACATAAGCATACAGAAAGATGAAGAGAATACACATGATTAACAGTTGGCTTAACGGTTTATGGTTTATGGTTATGATTTATGTCCCTGTTGGTCATTAACTAGTTTTATGTCTAACCCAACAAATTTATCCTAACATTAACTGCAAATACCTAACTTCTCCAGGGATATTTAAACCTGTTTAATTGTTAATTAAACAGAACAATTTCATGAGATAAACCCAGTTTATGGGGGAGGGGACTATGATTCCCATAGGGTTCTGGGGCTTACCAAGGTCAGACAGCTTTTATAAGTGGGGAAAAAATCACAGCTGAAATAGGTCTTGGTTCATGAAAATGTGTAAACAAAGATCTTCCTGCAGTGAATTTTTAGATATTTTTGGTGCTGGTTTTATTTTTTAGAAAAGTTAATTATAACATTATTGATATATAATTGTGAGCATTAGGCTGCATGAGTGTTTGCTCGTGAAATTTTCTTGGACTTAAGTAGTTTCCTACACCTATTAAGCAAATCACCATTTAAATTTTCTGTCTCCCCAAGTTGCCAAATGCAATGATTTGGAACTATACAAGAGTGAGCAACTGCTAGCTTATTGTTTGGCACACAGTAAGTTCAAAAAATACTCTGATGAATGAATAAACTAATGCACAAATTTGTTTCCAGCCATTTTAAATACTCATGTTGAAGCAATGAATAAGGAACAAATCATACAATGTATTTGTCTTATTTCATTGAAGAGGAAACTTATACACAAAAAGGTCACCTTGGGTCAACCCTGTCTAGTAGAAATATAATCCCAACCACATATATAATCTTAGATTTCCTAGTAACCACAGTTTTAATGTAAAAATAAACAGTGAAATTAATTTTAATGATGTATTTATTTATCCCAATATGTCCAAAATATTATTTCAACATGTAGAAAATGTCTTTTTAAATTACTGATGGGATATTTTACATTATTTCATTCATTTCAAATCCTGGACATTAGGTATGTGTTTTATACTTGCACTATATATCAGTTCAGACTGGTGACATTTCCAGTGCCTACCAGCTACATTTGGCTAGTGGCTATTTCACTAGATGGTACAGTCTCTACAGCAGACAGAAAGAGGACTTCAGCCCTTTTCTCTTCCCATTCTTCACCATCCCACACATATTTATCAAGTACCCACCTTTATATGGTACTGGAGATAAAATTTGTGGGGAAAAATCACATGAGGCCCTAAATCACTAAACAGAAATTGACTATACAAATGGACAATGGCCAGACCATAAATGACAGTAGAACCCTGACCCATAACTTCTGGCAGCAAGCAACCAGCCAGAGAAGTCAAAACACAACCTCGGCAACAATAGCCCTAGACTGGTCAGGACTTCGTCAATGACTGTCAGTTTTCATAATTTTTGCCCTCTCTCCCAACTCAGGACCAAGCGGAGAAAGCCAAATATACTCCCCAAACCAACTAGAGAAGAGAAGCTGCTTCTAGGTAGCCCCTACAGCTGCCTCATGTTAACACCTCCAACTGGGCACACCTGAAGCCTTCCCTTTTATTCACTATAAAGATTTCCCACTCCTCTGCATGCCCCTTTCTCTGTGACAAATGCAACTGATAGTGGCTGATGCTTTTGCAAGCTCTGAATAAAGAGCTTCTCTTTGTTCTCATATAGGTACTCCACTTGTTCCCACAAAACCGGCCTCTCATAATGACTAAAATAATCAAATGTCCTCTTAGTTTCCCTGTGGGTTCAGTTTTTCATTTCATTTGCATCATTCATTCATGCAATGACTCTTTACTGTGTTCCATTAGGTGTCAGCCATTGCGCTAAGTCATAGAAAGTAAGCAAAGGACCAGAAATCCTTTCTAGTCTTTCCCTCAGGGAATTCAGAGCTTAGCAAAAGCACACACAAATAAATGTTTAATAACTGTACTAAGCACTACAAAGGAAAAATGCACTATGAATGAAAATCTATAATGGGACTTCAACATTTTAATTTTTGTAAGATGTGAATGCCAATTCTTTGCAAGAAAAAACTTCTATCCTGCTACTTACTTGAACCTCAACAAATACTTGGCAAAATGAAAAATGTAATTTTCCCAACAGACTTGCACATTGAAGATCAGATATTTTTCTTTGTCTCCCTATTTTCTTATCCCTTTTTGCTTATTTCTTGTTACTTCAATAAACATCCCCAAATGGTTTTGGCATTCCTTCGGCAAAAGATAAAAGAAAGGAGACAAAAATTTTCTATTAAATAAAATAACTATGGCTCACTCAGGGGTAGTTTAAATAATTGTTCTCTAATTTTATGTTTATTAATATTTCCCATTTTACCCAGGCAAAGAACTGTGCCAGGGTTTGATTGCATTAAATCTGAAATGTTTTCATTCCAGTTGAATTTCAGATAGTTCAAAAACCAGAAGTGTTTTCTCCTCTTTACTTGGGCACTCTGAAAAATTTTACGAAAATTAATTTTAAATCTTGGAAAAATACATTGACTCATATTTTTATTTTATGCTTATTTGAAAACTACAAACTTTTCAATGGTTCTTTCATTTCATGTACCTCAATCTACATGGATTCTCTTTAAGAAAAACTCAGAGAATTAACTTGAATATTTCGTAAAATAATGCATGAAGTGTTCTGAGATCTGGAGCTCTCATTAAAGGCATCCAACACTTAATTTCCCTTCAGAAAGGCTTAAGCTGGTTATCTGAAAATTTACCTCCAAAATGTCTTGATTCATAATGATATGTATGCTCTTATTACCTTTTTGTTGCCAGTACCCAATACCTAGGGAGTTCCCATATCTAACTGGTTTAACATCATAAAATCTAGACTGACTCAATTAATATGAATTGGAGGCACGGCAACGTATCTATCCGCCTCACTTAATGATAGGAAGTCAAGTTTATCTTTCAAGACCATTAGTTAAATAATTAGAAATTTTTTTAAATTGTACATTTTATGAAATTCTAATGTACATTTTAAAATAAAATATGAAAATTCTAATAACACATTTGTTAAAAAAAAAACTTGTGAAACATAAAAGCCTTTGAGTTCTTCAAAATGAAATAACATCAAACACCAAAATGCTATTATTCTCAAAAGGGACTTGAATTCCTGGATAATTCCAAGCAATAAATGCGAAGAACTAGAGTTTTTGTTTATATTGTCACTTGTAAAAGAAGAGCTTTCATTCAGAGCTTGAATACAACTCAGATACTTTTTGGTCTCTGTGAGTTTCATAGATCATTTTATATCCTATGAAAATTACATCAGTTTTGTAAAGCAGTATAATCCTTCAATGAGAACAAAGAAATAAAAGAGGAATAGATATTCTTATAATCCCCTCTTCATTTACTGGTTCAGAGAACAATTTCTTTGCACTTGTGTAAATCACACTTAGAAGGGCAAAGGCCTCATTGCACACTGAAAAGAACATCTTTCCTGGTAGTCTGTCTGTCTGGGTCTTGCATAATGTAAGAAGGCTTTTCCTGTGCCTTATGAGCAAGATCCTGAAGCTTTGGGGTAAGAGATGATAAATGACAGACAAGAGTGTCGCTATTTATCCACTTAATGGCTGAGGAAGAAGCCACAGAGATCTGAAAGGGTCTCTGACACAGGGGTCACAGACATCCTGACATACAAATTCTCCCACAATTTCAGATGTATGCTCTCTTATCTGTCACTGTCCTCACAGGAACAATTTCTTAATGATTCTTCCTGAGAGAGAGATAATTTTATTCTTGCTCTCTATCAGTGATATGGTTTGGCTCTGTGTCCCCCAAATTTTATCTCAAAATGTAATCCCCAGGTGTTGAGGGAGGGATCTGGTGGGAGGTAATTGGATCATGGAGCGGTTTTAACCCCATGCTGTCCTTGTGATTGTGAGTTCTTACAAGATCTGATGGTTTTATTTAAGTGGCAGTTTTTCCTGTTCTTGCTTTCCTACTGCCTTGTGAAGAAGGTACTTGCTTCTTCTTTGCCTTCTGCCATGATTGTAAGTTTTTCCTAAGGCTTCTCCAGCTATGTGGAGCTGTCAGCCAATTAAACCTCTTTCCTTTATAAATTACCCAGTCTCGAGTATTTCTTTACAACAGTGTGAAAACAGACTAATATACTCAGTATGGAGTTTAGTTAGTTCTTCCTCCAGTCCACTAAATCAATCCTCACTTAATGCTGTTTTCCAGATCCTTCAGTCTTTAAGTCTCTACTTACCCCACTGTTTTGTTTTCTTTTTTCTCACTAAATTTCTCCTGACTACTCCTAAGGCACACTTTCTCCTCTAAATTTCTGTAGTTCTTGCTATGGCTATCTGTTATCAGACATGTAACCTATGCTGTTTTTTATCATTTTTTCTATGTTTTGTTTTTCCAGTTGGTGTGTGAACAGAAACCACTGTCTTCCATTTAGGTGTTAACATGCAGGTGATCAAAAATACCTGAAGCAGTGAAAGTCATCCCAAATGATGTTTCTTAAGTCCAGGAGAGAAAACTTCGCATGGGTTTACACTGTAGAATTTAGATTATGTTGAAGTTAACTTAATTATAAAAATGCTAAAACTTCTTAGAAGAAAGATTTATAATGAATTTAGGAAGCCCAAATTCTAATCTTCTAAACCATGCCTTGTTTATGGAGAAATAAATATATTACCTGGAGAAGCTGGTAAGTCTAAAGAATATAAACAAACTTGGTCATTTGGACTATTTGAAATTTTCAAGGAACATTCCAACAAGAACAAACAAGATCTTTTTGTTGCATTTTTGCTTTTAAGCTTGTGTTGAACATTTCTTAAATAAAAGTTGTTACTCTGAGAGATTTAACCAACAACAAAAAACCTATCAGAATGTCCTAAGGAAGGTGAGAAATACAAGAATGTCGCCAAAAAGCATGAGGCTACATGAAAACGGACTTCCACCACTCTGTATTTCCTGTAGTTCTTCCAGATGTCTTAAGCAATTGATCAGCTCAGTCAAGTCCTACCCAGTACTCCATCACAAAAGTGCAAATTAAGACCTGGAATCCAGCAGCACTTTTTGTCATATGTCTTGGTTTAGCCAAACCTGTGAGGTTAAACAAAGAAACCTTAAAGATGAAGAGACATCACAATACTTCAAAGAGTGGAAGGATAAATGTCCTTTATATGAATTGAAGAAGGTTCGTTTTTAATTTTGAAGAAATTCAACAATGGCTGGGCACAGTGGCTTACACCTGTAATCCCAGCACGTTGGGAGGCCGAGGTGGGTGGATCACCTGAGGTCAGGAGTTCAAGACCAGCCTGGCCAAGATGTTGAAACCCCCTCTCTACTAAAAATACAGAAATTCGCCGGACATGGTGGCAGGCGCCTGTAATCCCAGCTACTCGGAGGCTGAGGCATGAGAATTGCTTGAACCCAGGAGGCGAAGGTTGCAGTGAGCCAAGATTGCCGAGATGGCGCCGCTATACTCCAGCCTGGGTGACAGGGTGAGATCCCGTCTCAAAAAAAAAAACAAAAAAACAAAAAAAGAAAGAAAGAAATTCAATAACAAAAAACATAGCTGATACTAGCAGTGTTTTGAGCCAAGAATCTGTCTCTTGGCATGTTGCTCTATGCTAGCTGCTTTACCTCAGTGTGCTCATCTACAAAGCGGAAATACTACATAATAGTACCTCACAAAGTTGCTGCAAGGATTAACAAAGGAACTCATAACATATGCAAAGTATGCTGCATAAACTAAAAGCCATCAACTCTTCTGATGCTTTAAGTCAGTCAAACAGATTTCAACTAGTAGGTAACAGTATGTTTAAAGGATAGTCCTACTGTCATACTAGCTAAAATATTCCCAAGGACTTTCGTAGCCATTGCATTTATCTCTTTGTATTTATTTCCCCGTTTTGGTTCACACTCTGACTTTGAATGACTCTGAGCTTCTAACACCCCATTTTGCCTCTGGCTTTGAGTATAAATTGTTCTCAGTCTCCCCAGCCCATGAAATGCTCCTCCAAGTATTTTGTCTCAGATTAGCCTTTCTGCTACCAATAGCCTTAAATAACCCTATTGCAGGCTTCAGTATCTAAATAACGAACATGTAAATACACAATCAAAATGTAATAGGAGCCTAAGATTCTTACATTTAAAAAAAAAAATAAACCTTTGATTTAAAATAAATAATTTTAGATTTGCCAAAAATGTGTAAAGATAGTAGAAAGATTTTCAAATATACCCTTTGCCCAATATCGATTTCCCTTAATGTTACCATCTCACATTACTGTGGTACATTCGCCAAGTCTAAGAAACCAAAATTAGTGCACTACTATTAACTAAACTCTAGACTTTTTTTTGGATTTCACCAGTTTTCCATTAATGTTCTTTTTCTGTTCCAAGCTCAATTTCAGGATACCACACTCCATTGAGTTAACATGTCCCTTTAGTCTTCTTTTGTCTCTGACATTTTCTCAATCTTCCTTTAAAAAAAATAATCTTAACACCTTTGAAGGGTACTGGCCAGGTCTTTCGTAGAATGTTCCTAATTTGGATTTGCCTCATGTATTTTTCTCACCATTAGATGGGGTTATGGGTTTTTGGAAAGAATATTCCACAAAGGTAAAGCACTCTTTCTCCTCACAGTGTTCCAGGGATATGATACCCATATGACATCATTGGGGATATTAGCCTTAAAGGTAAGGTAGTGTTTGTCAGGTTCTCCACTATAAAGTCACCTTTTCTCTCTAGTCTTTGGAAGTGAATCTCTTACATTTTTCAGAGGCAGGCAGATTTAAAATATGCTACGGGAAACTTAAGGGGCAGCAACCAAAGAAAGAAGCAGGAAGAAAACCCAGAGAAAGTGTTGTTCAAGTAGCCAAGAAAGATAAAGGCGTCTGGGGGGTGAGGGCATTGGGAACAATGTCAAATACTCCAGGAAATAAACTAAGATAATTACTGAAAAACGCCAAATGGGAGGCGGAAAGGACTCCAATGAGCAATTTTAATTGTGTGATGGAGCAAAACCAAAATGTAATGGGATGGGCTAATCACAGAAAATGAACCTAGAGTGTAAATGACATATTCTGGAAGCCTGACCACAAAGGAAGTATGTGGAACCAACCGAAGGGGGCTAGAGAGGGAGTCACAGAGTCAAAAGACGTTATTGAGGGTTCTGTGATTTGTTTTATTAATGTGGAAGAGACTTGAGAAAACTTGTATGCTGAGAAGACAGAGACAGCTGAGAAGGAGGGGAAGAGCGACAGAGGGATGGGGGTTACAGATAAAGCAACTTTGCTGGATAGAGTAAGTGTACATGGTGGTCACAGTATCTATCACAAGGTTAGTTTAGTCTCCATTGAGCAATATGTCTGAATTATTACTGATTAGTTTGTTGAGAATTCTTAGAGATTTACTGAGATAGAGGCTACCAGGTCAGAAAACACATTCCTTTATAAAAATAAAATAGTGATATCATCTCTTAGAGGTGTCCAAATCTCCAAGAAGCTATTCTTCCAGAATTTTAGTTGATTTTATTTAGTAATTCTCATACCCTGGGTAAAGTTGCTTCTCTGGCCAGGAAGGCCAGAAATTTGAAAGAAATGTTTGGTTTATATTGACATTCTGTTTATCTTTAGTAAACTCCTTTGGTTCTTATGTTTCATTTTTAACATGAGAAAGCGTATAATATTTTCTGTGACAAATATTACTGCTTGTCAGCAACTTGAAGTTAGGAAGTAAAAGTTTATTTTACTAAAGCATAATAATGTTTTCTTTTTTAAAAAATTAGAAATCATTCCAATGTTCTTATTTATCCTGGGACAAACACACAGGTTTTTGTGATGGTTGTGGTGGTGATGGTTGTTGTGGTTTTTGAAGAGTACGTGGGCAATTCCAATAAAGTAAGTAGATTTTTCAAAAGCATGTTTTAAATATGAACTAAATATATAGCATGGGACAAAAAACGTTTAATAAATCATACATTTAACACAATGGACAACTTTGAACAAAATGTATAAATACATAATCTGCTACAAATGAACAATTTTTCTTCTGAGAATTCATAGTACTTTTTGTAATGGATTAATTAGTTAATAGTGAGTGAATTAATTAATGAATGTGTTTTGGGTACATATCGTAAGGGTGAAAAAATGTGCATATTTTTATTATTTGCTGCAGGAGCAAAGCAGTAAAACCATATAGTAACCAAGAAAGATGTTGAGGAAAGAAAAAGCTCTCCTTAAAGGCAAGTTTAAGTCTTATTCATGTTTATATTACTAGCATTTGGAACAGTGCCTAAACTCAAAATATTTGTTCTTTGTTATATTAATTAGTGATTAAAGAAATACACAAATATAATAATCATACGAATCAACAAATAATCAAACATGACTAGCAAAATTAGGTTGGCTAAGCATCAGTCTCATGCTCAAACCCTATGACTATCAAATGGTCTCTAACCAAATAGTAAAGTGATCCTGAAAAGCTAAAAGGGTATTGACAGAGAATAACTTAAAGACAGATACTTAATTGTTATCAAGCTGCTTTATTTGCACATAAAGAAAGATTTATTTCATCTAACAAAAGGAAAGCAGGATATATAGGAGAAAGAAGAGAGGGAGAAAAACAGGCAGATGCAGAACAGCAACTCATGCTTCCACATTTTTGGAGTAAAGTCATTAGCTGGCACCAAGTAAAAAGGCCAGGCTGACCTTCAGTGAACTGACTAAGGATATCAAAGAACATACTTTGGAAGGTCTAAACAAGGGGTCCGCAAACTACATGACCTAAGGGCCAAGTCTGGCCTACAGGGGGCCAATGGTGACCTGCCATGGACCAGGGCAAACATGCCCATTCATTTGCTTGTTGTCAATGGCTGCATTACACTGCAGCGGTACACTGACTTTTTTCAATAATTGTCATGATTAGAAATATTCACATACATATATTTATTTAAATAAATATTCACACAGATACCTCACATCAGGCATTTCCTGACCAGTAACTTCTCTTCTTGGCTGTAGAATAAACGTGACTGACCACCAGGTGGTCCCACTTCATTCCACATTCCCGTATCCTGCTCGCCTCCCACCCTCAGTGCGAAGATAAAAGACAACTGAGCTCCTTTGGAATGTGGGGTTGACTCCCAGGTTTCACAAATCTCCAGAGGGCTGTAAAAGCAGCCACAGTAACCGAAGAAACCCCCAAAGAAACAATGTCCTCTCGCAGCGAATGCCGAGTGGTGGGGAGATGAGCAAGCCCAGACCGGAAACATAGCCCTCCTTCTGTCATATGGTAAGTGATTTGACCCAAATAAATATCTTCCAAAATATGCTACAAGTCAATGGGAAATTGTGTAGCCTATGAGTAACTAATCTTATTGACTGTAGGGAAAACCTGTTGCGATTCCCATGTATTCCCATATTCCCATATTTCCATACACATTCGTTCATGTGTGTTTCACAAGCAAGCGAGGTAGGGAATACAGGATGCCCTTTTTCTATCTGCGTACACTAAGGTTCAGAGATGTTATGTTGCTCCTACAAGACCTCCTAATGAGTGAGCATTAAAGCTCAGATTCAAACTCCCACCTTCTGTTCTCCAGTCCTGAGCCCTTCCCTCCACACCAGGGCACCCCAAGCTGGCCTGATTATAAAAATCACCTGAGGAGCTCGGGAAAAAATTCCAAATTCCAGATCAGCCTTTCCCCTGATGACAGAGAATAACTTAAAGATAGATAGTTAATTGTTATCAAACTGTCTTATTTCCATCACAATTGAGATGGAGCTTGGAAATTTGTGGGTTTTTCAAAAAGTTCACCAGGTGATTTTCATGATTGGGTCAGTTGGAGAGATGCTGACTAACACATCTAACCCTTCTACTTAAGAGAAATATTTATTCTCAGTCCCTACTGGGTTTTTAACTGTCAAGAAAGACAGACAAGGGCAGATCTTCTGCACGGGGAATGGTGTGTTCCACTCCAAATGGTAAATCCTGAGAGCTCTCCCTGAAACCTACTGTATGAAACTCCTCACAGCTCCAATCTCAGAGGCTGACCCACAAGCTGATTCAGTTTCCTGCGCAAGTCGGCATCAGATCAGCCACTAAATAGTACCTACTTGCCTACAAAGAAGCTTCCAGAAGTGCAGTCTCTTTACAACCAAGAATGTAAGAAGCGTAGTCCCACATCACCTACATGGATCTATCATTTCCTCTCCTGCGAAGAAATTAGGCTGCTGACAGGACTGTTCTGTGTGGATGCATTCATGACTGGCTGAAAGGGTTGATGAAAGGCCAGTAATCCTCCCAACAAAACACCCTTTCACACCTCTGATACTGCCTCCTCACCCTGCGTGCTGAGGGGCGTAGCTTCGGCTGCTCCCATTGGAAGAGTCCGCCTGCAGCTGTCTCCCAGCAGCACCCGACTGGGCTGAGCTATGGGAAATCTGTTCTCCAATCCCAACTTCAAGGTCCTGCCGTTATGTAAGTTCTCTCCAAGTCCTGTCAAATTTGAGCATCGCATGAGACACACATATAAAAAGTGCTTTGGGCATCATAAGAAGGAAGCGGTCACTTCTAGCCAAGGGAATTTGGAGAAGCTATCTGGCTGCAGTGCACTTCATCTGGACATTCAAGTGAGAGGAGCTGGATTTGGACATCAGAATGTTGGGAGGACATTGGGGATGGAGAGGAAAAAAAGCATAGCAACCACAGAAAAAGGAAAAATGATACTGTATGGGAGGTAGGGAGTTTTGGTTATTCTTTGCTTCCCAAAATTAATTCTTAGCTAGTTAGTTTTTAATGCAGTTTTATAGGCTTGAAATCTCTTTGGAAAGCCAAACTTATGAAAACTGTTTTAAAAAGAATGTATTAGGGAAAAGGGAACTAATTGTTATAGAATACCTTCTAAATTATCTCATTAACTCTTCAAAACAACACCAAAAAGGTATTATCCACTTCACCACCCTCCCTGTTTCACAGATGACAATAATGAAGATAAGAAGTTAACTTGTCCTTACACTGCTTACAAACAAAGTCAGAGAAGAGATTTAAACTGAGTTCTGTTTGTCCCTAAATCCCACATGGTATCGCCTAGACTGCCATTGCCTCTAGGATGACATAAAGGGGTCACATCACTATTGTAGAACATTTGCCAGCTGAGATCTGTGCACCTGTAGTCTGAAAATTCTCGTTAGAAGAGAAAATTTAGTTTTAGCAGTATAGCATTGTACATCACATCAAATTAATGGTATCAATTTGAATTTTATTGGTTTTAAAGTCTCGTTGGTATTTAATTTTTTTGCAAGTTAATTTTTGTCATATCTGTTTCATAGCTAAAAGTATGAGGCGTGATTATGTATTTTTATAATTGTACATTTCAAGTAACAATATAATAAACATATTTTTCAACATTCTAAGTTTATGAGTTTTTTTATCCATCAAAAGTTCTCCACATAAAACATCTCCAATTCTAAGAACATGTTACTCAAGAATAACCATTGGTCATAACAGACTTTTCTCATGCAGATGAGTCTCTAGAACAGCAGTGTGTCTGTACGATGAAAGAGCTGAGATTTTTCTATGACTTTATCTTCTTTCTTTTGCACCAGAGCAGAAAACAAAGCCCAGGATGGTGTGTCCTGTGAAGCTGCAAACTCTGTACTCATGTCTGTTAAAGTGAAGTCAAACTTGCTGGGGAAGAAATTGTTTTTGAAACCTATGTCATTTTGAAATGTCAAAACTTTATAATTTATAATAAAAGGCCCTGGATTTTTTCAAGTTTTTCCTCCTAAGTAAAGAAGTAGGTATATCATATATATCCTCTGATCCCAGAAATATTTTAAGTGTAAGACACTTTAATCACTTTAGTTATCTGAGTGATGTTCTTCCACTGCATATTTCATATTTCTATGACACATTTCACAATGCACATACGTATCTTAAATATCTGTAATTTATGTATCCCCTTTTCTTCTTGTTCTCGTTCCCATTTCCCACCCATTTCTCCTATCATGAAGTTAAATATTTGAGAAAGAATTCCCTCCTTTTAAAAAAGAAGGAGAAATCTGACATCCTGTCTGGCAAGTTTTCAAAAGTAAAAAATCGAAAAAGCTATTGACTGTTGTACCTTTCTCCACACTAGGATGACTTTAACTTACTTTTATTAACTTTAACTTTTGACTTTAATTAACTTTAGTTACTCAGAGGGTATTAAAATGCAAATATGCTTTATATCCATTATTCCAGCCTTAAACTCCGTGCCTTTTGAACCAGATGACCAACACATCATCCTGCAGTCAACACCTAATGGAAGAAAGTTCCAGGCAACCCATCCCTATTTATGACCAAAGACATGTCCCCTCTCGCCTCATTTCTGCTTTACGCTTTTTTTCAGGCTGCTGAACTCTGGAAAATCTCCCATATCTGCCCCCTATCACCATACTGCCCCTCATTTGATGACTATCAAATCTAGCATCTAGTTTTGATCCTCGGTGCCTTCTTCAGACATGGTTTTGTCCTTGTTTTTGGCTCCATCCTCTTCTGGTTGTTGTAGATGACCAACACTGAAAATACTGCCCAAGTCCATGTTCTGGCAACTACACCCAACCACATGGCACTGGCAGGAGCACCAGCCTTGCTTGCATGGTTTCTCTTGATAGAAGATTATAAATATCCAAACTTATAAATTAAAAATAAAGGTTCAAATATCAGTCAGCATAAAATAGTACCTTAATATTTGATAGGGTACAGAATAGAAGAATATACATAGGACAAAACTATCCCAGGTGGTCATCTTCATATCAGTAAATCTGAACATAAAAGAATGAAGAAAAGGCTGGGCATGGTGGCTCACGCCTGTAATCCCAGCCCTTTGGGAGGCCGAGGCAGGCGGATCACCTGAGGTCAGGAGTTCGAGACCAGTCTGACCAACATGGAGAAACCCGGTCTCTATTAAAAATACGAAAGTAGCCGGGCGTGGTGGTGCATACCTGTAATCCCAGCTACTTACGAGGCTGAGGCAGGAGAATCACTTGAACCTGGGAGGTGGAGGTTGTGGTGAGCCAAGATCACACCATTGCACTCCAGCCTGGGCAACAAGAGCGAAATTCCTCTGTCTCAAAAAAACAAAAAAAAAGAATGAAGAACATTGCTTCTTTGGAAAAGAGACATCTGCCGCCACTCCCACTGGTCCCACATAAAGACTCTCCCACCCAGAACGAGAACTCAGAGGGCTTAACTGCTTCATTTGCTACTGTATTCCACGGCACCAAGAGACAAGTTTTCTCTGAAGCTAAGGACTTTTTATACATGTGTCAAAATGACCATTTTTTTAACAGCTTTGTTGAGATATAACTGACACACAACGAATTGCAACATTTAAAGCGTACAGTTTATATGCAATGGTGAAACCATCATCAATACTAAGAAAATGAACATATCCCTCCTCTCCTAGAATTTCCTTGGGCCTTTTTCTAATACGCCCATCCTGCTCCTCCCCACCACTGCCCACCCCCAAGCAACCACCGATCTGCTTGCTGTTGCTATAGATAAGTTTGCATTTTCTAGAATATTATATAGTTACAAAGTACCTACATTTGTAATGTGGCTTTTTTTCATTTAGTACAGTTAAGATTCATTCATGTCATCACATGTATCCAAAGTTAATTCCTTTTTACTGCTGAGTAGATTTAATTGTACGGATATACTATAATTATTTATCCATGTGTTGATGGACATTTGGAATTGTTTCCAGTGTTTGGCTATTACACATAGAGCTGCTATGAATATTTGTGTACAAATCTTTATATAGACCTATGCTTTCATTTATCTTGGGTAACTACCTAGGAGTAGAATGACTGGGTCATATGTAAGGGTATTTTTAACTTTCAAAACCTGCCAAACCGTTTTCCAAAGATGTTGTACCATTTTTTACATTCCCCAAAGCCGTGTGCTTACTCTACATTCTTGTCAACAGTTGGAATGGTAGGTGTTTCCAATTTTATACATTCTAATTAGTGAAAAGTAGTATTTCAATGTGATTTTATTTTGTTTTTCTCTAATGACTAAATATGAACATATGCTTATTTGCCATCAAATATTTCCTTGATGAAGTATGTCAGTCTTTTCCTCATATTTTAATTGGATATTGAGTTTTGGGAATTCTTTGTATGTTCTGGATATAAGTCCTTTATAGAATATATGATATGCAAATATTTGCTCCCATAGGGAAGCTTCTCTTTCATTCTCTTAGCTGTGGTTTTTAAAGAGCAGAACATCTAAATTTGAACCATGTCCAATTTATCAATTTGGTTTCTTTATAGACCATACTTCTAGCATGATATCTAAGAAATCTTTGTATAACCCCAGGTCTCAAAATATTTTCTCCTATGTTATCTTCTAGAAGTTTACAGTCATGTTTTCAGTTTAGGTCTGTGGTCATTTTGAGTTAATTTTTGCATATAATGCAAGGTATTACTTCAAGTTTAGATTTTGTTTTTGCATTTGTTAAAGTCTTTTCTTTTTCCACTGAATAGAATTTACCCATTTTTGAAAATTAAAGTGACCACATATAAGTAGTTCTACTTCTCAATTATTCATTTTGTCCCGTTTATCCGTTTGACTTGACACCAATACCACATTAACTTTACTCTTGTAGCTTTATAATAAGTCTTGAAGTCAGATAGTATAAGTCCTCTAATTTGTTCCACTTTTAAAAAATTATTTGTGCTACTATATATACTATGCATTTTCATATAAATATTAGAACAAGATTTTCAATTTCTATAAAAAGTTAATGAAATTTTGATTGAAGTTCCATCGAATCTATAGACGTGCTTGGGGTGAATTGATATCTTTAAAATATTGAGTCTTCCGATCCATAAAGGTGACATGTGTTGCCATTAAATGAGATTTTTAATTTCTTGCATTCACATTTTGCATTTTTAGTGCAGGAATACTTTATATTTTGGAGCTTTTACAAATGGTTTTGTTTTTAATCTCAATCTATTATTTATTGCTAGTTGTATTAGTTTCTTGTTGCCACTATAATTACCACAAATTTAGTGGCTTAAAGCAATAGAAACATATTCTCTTATAGTTCTTAAAGTAAGAAATCTAAAATTCATCAGCAGACCTGCATTCCTCCTCGAGGAATCCATTTCTTTGGCTTTCCCAGCTTCTAGAAATTTCCTGCATTCCTTGGCTTATGCCAACACATCTCTCCAACCTCTGCTTCAGTTATCACATCTTTTTCTCTAACTCTTTCTCTTTCTTATAAGGACCATTGTGGTTACACCAGCCCCATCTGGATAAACCAAGACAATCTCCCCATCTCAAAATCCTTCACTTGGTAATATCTTCAAAGTCTCTTTTGCCATGGAAGGGAATATATTCACAGGTTCAGGGATTAGGTAATGAACATCTTGGGAAAGGGGCATGTTATTCAATCTACCACACTAGAACATAAAAATATGATTATTGAATATTTCATATTCTGCAACCGTACTAAACTCACTTACTAATTCTAGTGTTTTTTGTTGATTCTACATACATTATTATTTCATCTGTTAAAAAACATTACATAAAGACAGTTTTCCAATCTGTATGCCTTTTATTCATTTTCATGTCTTATTGCACTCATTTGGACTTCCAGTATGATGTTTAGAAACAGTTGCGAGAAAAAAGTACTTGCCTTGTTCCAAATGTTAGGGGCACACTCCATCACTCCATCTTTCATTATTAAATATGATGTTAGCCAGAGGTCATTTTATACACACACTTTGTGAGGTCAAATTCCTTCTAGTCTGCAGTTTGCTGAGAGATTTTTTCATGAATGAATGTTAAATTGTATTAAATGCTTTTTCTACATATATTGAGATGATCATATGGTTGTTTTTCTTTCATCCATTGATAAAACAAAGTACACTGATTGATTTTCAAATCTTTGAAAAAACTGATTTTCAAACGAACCTTGCATTCCTGAAATAAACCCTACTTAGTTAAGACATATTATCCTTTAACATTTTTTAGATTTTATTTACTAAAATCTTGTTAAGAATTTTAAAATCTATATTCATGAGTCATGTTAGGCTGCAGTTTTCTTCTCTTACAATGTCCTTTTCTAGGTTTGGAACCAGGGTAATGCTGACTTTATAGAATGAGTGGGGAAATGTTCACTTCTCTTTAATTTGGGGAATTATTTTGTAGAGAGTTGATATTAGTTTTTAGAACTCACCATTGAAGCCATCTGGGCCTGAAGGCTTTTTTTTTTTAATGGGAATATCTTTAACTGCAACTTCATCTTCATTAATAGATGCCGGGCTATTTGGGTTATATATTTATTCTTGAGTGAGGTTTGGTAGTTTGTCTTTTATGAAACTTGTCAGTTTCATCTTTGTTATTGAATGAATTGGCATAAAGCTGTTCATACTATTCTCTGATTATCATTTTAATAGCTGAGAAATCTCTACTCATATTACTTCTCTCATTATTGATATTGATAGTTTGTCCTTATCTTTTTTTCATGTATAGTCTGACTAGAGGTTTATCCATTTTATTGATCTTCTCTAAGAATCTGGGTTTTGTTTCATTGATTTCCTCTAATTTTTGTTTCTATTTTGTTGATCTCTCAGGTCTTCATTATTTTCTTTCTTCAGCTTACCTTGAATTTTATTTGTTCTTCTTTTTGTAGTTTCTAAAGATGGAAGCTAAGGTCATTAATTTGAGATCATTCTTTTTTTTCCAAAGGAGACATTTAGTTCCATAAATTTCCCTCTAATTACTGCTTTTGATACATCCCACAAATTTTGGTATCTTGTTTGTTCATTTTCACTCAGTTGAAAATATTTTATAATTTCTTGCTGATTTCTTTTCTGACCCATCTGTTACTTAGTTTCCAAATATTTGAAGGTTTGCTAAAGACATTTATGTTGTTGATTTCTAATTAAATCCCATTATGGTCAGAGAAGATACTTCGTATGATTTTTATCACTTTATATATAGAGAGACTTGTTTTATGGCTCAGAATATTATCCATCTTCATAAATTAGACATGTATCCTTGAAAAGAATATTCTGCTATTGTTAGATGGAATGTTCTATAGACATCAATTACGTCAAGTTGATTGATAATGTTAAGTCTTCTCTATCCTTACTTTTTATATCCCTACTTATTCTATCACTTATCGAGTTTGAATATTGAAATCTCTTACTATGATTTTGGATTTGTCTATTTCTTCTATCAGGTTTTTGCTTCATATATTTTAAAGCTCTGTTATTACTTGCATAAATATTTAGGATTGTTATGTTCTACTGATGAATTGACCCTTTTATCATTATGGAATAGCCTTCTTTATCCTTGATAATGTTCTTTGTTCTGAAGTTCTACTTTGCTTGATGTTAATATAGCCACACCAGCTTTATTTCAACTAGTATTATCATGCTATACCTTTTTCCATGCTTTTAGTCTTAATCTATTTAACTAGTATTATCATGCTATACCTTTTTCCATGCTTTTAGTATTAATCTATTTTTTGTATATTTGAAATCAATTTATTATAGACAGCATGTAAATTTGGTCATTAACATTATTTTTCATCATCATTAATATGTTGTTCCAAAAAGCCTTAATCTTGGCTTCTTTGGAGGTCATTTTTTTTATTTCCAAAGCTTTGCAAGCATTTTTAAATGTTTGAGGGAAATTACCTTCAGGGAATATAAAAAAATTAAATAATATACTGATATCTTTGCTATTTAGGGACCTAATTGATATTTTTACATAAATATTATATCACTTCAAAAATTGAGGACACTGACTCTACTTTTTGTGAAGTTACTAAGACCACATTATGGGGGCTGTCCATTGTCTGAGTTTTCCTAGTGCAACTTGTTAGCCCCTCGCCCCCATATTTACCTTTAAGAAGTGCTGGCCAGAGTGGTGGCTCACCCATGTGATCCCAGCACATTGGGAGGCCAAGGTAGGAGGATCATTTGAGTCCAAGAGCGTGAGACCAGCCTGGGAAACACGGAGAGACCTCTTCTGTACAAAAACAGTTTTTAAAAAGTTAGCTGGGCATACTGGTATGTTCCTGTAGTCCCAGCTACCTAGGGAGCTGAGGTGGGAGTATTGCTTGAGCCTGGAAGGTTGAGGCTGCAGTGAGCCATGATTGTACCACTGCACTCCAGAGTGGGTGACAGAACAAGACCCTGTCTCAAATATAAATAAAAAACAAGCCAAAAAAGGAAGTGCCTGTTGGCTTTCTCTGCCTAGAGAACATGTCCATTTACCCAATCAGTAGGCTCACAATGTATGTCAGTGTTCTAAATGAGGACAAGTGGAAATTCCTGTAAGAAAAATTTCAGATGCATGCCTGTTGATGATGGGTCAGAGTGTCACCTTTATTAATAATAATTAAAATAATAATTCACATTTGTGGATTGCTTACCATGCACCAGGGCCTTTGCTGTTGGAGTCTCAGAAGCATTGTCCCATTTAATCCTCACAACAACCTGAAATGTAGGGGCTATGATTATCCTCATTCTGCTTCGGAGGAAACAGAAGCTTAGAGGAGCTGATAAACTAGTCCAAGTCACTGTACACATAAAACAAATAAAATGAAGGAATAATAGGCCCCAAAGAAAGAAGCCAACTAGCCTTTCAGACAAGAATACAAATGCAGCAACAGTCAGATGAATATCAACATCAATTTGAAAAGTCAAAAAGGAAATTATAGGAATTTCCACCCAGAGCAGTTCCACTGTCATTAGACCTTCTAGAGGAAATTGCTCTCCAAGAATTCTTAGCTACATTCCTCCTCCTACAGAATTCATCGATTTCTTCTTCACGTAGAAGACACAGAATAAGAGATCATTCTTCACCCAAATGTCTTTTGCTTTTTATAAAAGAAGTTATTTTCTTCAGATTTCAATCTTTTCAATTTACAAGATCAATCTGATTTTCTAATTTCTCTCTCTCTTCCAGAATTTGTTTAAATATACATATCTTCAGATATTTCACAACATTAATAAGGGGATTACACAGTAGGAAAAATCGCCTGACTTCTTCAGGTGACCTATATTTGACAAATTCAAAATTTGTGAACTCACTTTTTTGACAACAAGACTGTACAGACTTTTGAGTTAATGAATAACTCTAGCGCAAGAAAGCTGCCCATGTGCTCAAATAGAATAAAGGAAGGTGAGTTTCATTCCAGGAGCACTTACAACATAGTTGGAGTTCTGCAAATCACTTTATCTTTTTGCTTTTATATAAACTTTATAGGTGGTAAAATGCAAATGAATTCCTGTGTACAGGAAACATCATGTGTAAGTGCAGCACAGAGTATAAAAGGAGCACGGAAGACCTGGGATGAGATTCAGAAAATTGTTTTTTATTTTTCAGAAGTGCATGTCATAGTAACTCATCTCCATCATAGCTATCCATATTCTCTAAAACTCAGGGAAGAGTCCCTTTTGACAATTACAGGTTAAGAAGGTTGTGTCCTCCCAACCAACATTCTTTTTATCGCATGCCTTCTTGATCCCACTTAGCCCATTCCCATGATTAATCTCAAAGATCACTGACTAACTCATCATTAACCGTTACTTCAGTCCAAGATTTACCTCTAAGGAGAACTGACAAGCAGTGCTGGACTTGTCTTTATCAAAGCATTCATCACACCATGGAAGAATGACCCATCCATTTGTCTCACTCATTGAAAGCTCCCCTGTGGCTGGGACAATGTCTTGTTCAATTTCCGTTTCCTAAAACTGGCAGCACAGCACTAGTACCTGGGAAACAGGAGGTACTCAGTAAACGTTTTGAATGAGAGAATAAATTCTGCTGGAAAACACATACAAGCATATCATAGTATGCACTCCCCGACCCCCTCCACGTAGTTATAAGACACGGAGTTGGGAGGGACCAGCGTTTCCAAATTTTTATTCTAGAGATTTTATTTGCTGAGCATTATATTTAGTCCTAATTATGAGTATGAATTAGTACAATTGGTAAAAGAAGTGATCTTGGTATGTTTTTCTGTTTTAAAAAGGCACTAGAGTTAATTTCACATTTCATATCCTATAACTGATCTCTACAAAGTATATCTAATTTGAACTCTGAATATGCCAATGAGCGATACATAGAGATTGCTACCATATGGGCCCTTAATTTCATCAGTTTCATCTTACAGCTTAAAAAGAAAACAAAACAAATGAGCATGCCCACCCTTGTTTACAATGAAAACACACGAACAGGATGGAAGAGAGATTTATTAAACAATATAAACTTATAGCTAGATAGAAGAAACAAGTTCCAGTGCTCTATACCACTGTAGAATGACTATAGATCGCAATATATAGTTTCAAATAGCTTGAAGGAGGCTATTGAACTTTCCTGACTCAAAGAAATGATAACTGTTTGAGACACTGGATATACTAATTACCCTGATCTGATCACTACACATTATATGTATCAAAACATCACTATGTACCCTACGAATATGGACAATTATTAATTGTCAAGTAAAAGAGTAAAATTTTTAAAAATTTAAAAAATAAAAAATAAAATAGCATTTGTGGTAAACCACAAATGTTTTTAAGTGTTTGGCAACAACCTGGATTTTGCGTTCTTACTAGGGTTATGCATAAAACAATTATTTGGGGGTTATTTGATTTTTGGTTTACATGTTTTTAACATCTGTCCTTCTTTCTGACTTTAAGGAAGTATAGCTGACAGTGACATACTCAAGAAGAGCAGAGGATTTGGTAAGGCAAGAAATTGACAATAATAAAACCATTCTGGAGAACAATGGTGAGCACGCACCACCCACTGTAGACATTTAGGGACCATATCATGGATCTCATGGAGCAACTGTTAAAGTTTTTGGACTATTGTACCTAGATAACTCTGTAAAATGACAAGCAAAATTAAAAGGCTCCTTGAAAGGGTATTGGAACTTTCCCTAAGCCCACCATAAAAACTGCAGATACAGCTGCATTTGTCAAATCCGTCCCATATTAACTTTTTGGTGAGCTGAGCAGTTTTCCTTGTACAAATAAATTTTATGGCTTGTTTCATATGAATTTTTTTTAGAAAGGAGTAACTTCCTAAATTACTCCTTATCCATCTCATAAGGCCCTTTGCTGTGGAGATGGGCATGCCTCTTAAATTCTCTCATCTTCTTTGTCAGTTCTAATGATGTGTCTAGACATGCATAAGGAAGTTAAAAATTGAAGCAATCAACTACATAATTTGGACAAAAATCACATACAGCTGAACTATTGAGTTGATTGGATAAAATGAAATAAACTGCCCACAAGTCTTCACTTTTCACTGCCTGCTCAGACAGAATTCTTGTCTAGGATGCAGTAACAGGGCTCAAAATTGGCAAAAGTCTATGTAATCCATGGAAATTGTTGATAATCAGTTCAGCCTCACCACAGAAATAGAGATCACTAGTTACAACAAAATAAACCACCTGCTCTCCCTGGTCACAATTCCTTGACCAGATCCTAAGTGCATACAGTACTTTTAAATAACTGGATAGAAATTAGCATTCCAGCCAAATATGCAGATTTGATGAACATGCAGATATGTCATCTGATATTTCAATTTTCAGATTCTCTATATATTTACAAAATGTCTTTAAACCTTGTTCTACAAATATAAAAGCAAAACTGGAACATTTAGGCATTGAGTAGGGTTGACTGGGAGACAGGAAGAAAAGAAGGTTCTAGGAACCCTACAGATAAGTTATCTCATGTAATCTTCAAAAAAAATCTTCCAACAATTTACTCTGTTCAACAAAAAGTGATTGAGTGCCCCTATAAGAACACAATCTGCTGGGCGTGGCGGCTCACACCTGTAATCCCAGCACTTTGGGAGGCCGAGGTGCGTGGATCACAAGGTCAGGAGATCGAGACCATCCTGGCTAACACAGTGAAACCCCATCTCTACTAAAAATACAAAAAATTAGCCAGGCACAGTAGGGGGCGCCTGTAGTCTCAGCTACTCAGGAGGCTGAGGCAGGAGAATGAACCCGAGAGGTGGAGTTTGCAGGCAGCTGAGATCGTGCCTCTGCGCTCCAGTCTGGGTGACAGAGCTAGACTCAGTCTCAAAAAAAAAAAAAAAAAAAAAAGCACAATCTAACTTAAAAAAAGATATTACTTCTACTCTTAAAGGGTTTAAAGGGAGTTGACAGCAAATAATCACCACTGAACTCTGTGCTCTGATGGAAAAGACTGTAATTCTCTAAGAGTAGATGACAAAAGAAGCTGGTCTAGACCAGGGATCCCTCATTTCAGAGATGAGGCCACAGAAGTTCAGAGAGGTTATGTGACTTGATCAAAGTCACACAGCCAAGAAGGAATGGAGGTAGGATTCCTTCTCAATTCTTGCTGGCCCCAGAGCCCTTTTTCTCTTTTTCTATTTTGTGTGTACGTGGTGGGGGTCGGGGGACTGCTTATTAAGATGACTGCATGAGAGATGGGAGGCAGTTACAAAACTGGGAGGATTCCTTGCAGTGGATTGCACCTCCTTTTCTTTCAGCCCATTCAGTTTAATATTTCCTGAAGAGATCTATTCATTTCTGAGTAAAAGGTTTCCAAATGCTCACAGGATTGGTTAACTATGCTTTTGTTTCTACATTGTACCTCTCTGGCTCCATGCTGGGACTTGATGTGGGTAGCTGAGTTGGTCCATGAATTCTTGGTGGGTCATTATCTTTCACTGTTGTATGTTACAAATGCCATTCAAAATATAGTGATAAAATATGCCTGAGATGCAAAGCAACCACAAGTCTTATAGTAAGAACATGGCTACCTGTCTTTTAGGTCTAGAAATTAATGTTAGGTGGATTTCACACTTACTATGCTAGTATTCGGAGTGGCACATATTAACCAAGTTTTTCATATCTTGGTACGTCACCATCAGAGTGATCAAGCTATCCTACTTTTCCCAGTACTTTTCTGATTTTAAAACTAAAAGTCCAGCATTCTTAGACATTCCTCAGGCCCAAGCAAACAAGGATGGTTTGTCACCCTAGTCAGTGTGGTACTCAGAGATCAGAAACCTATAGGATGACTACAATTTTGGAAACACAGACAAATAGGCATAACAAACAGATTGGTGACATTACACTAAAATACATGGGTGTTCAATGACATTACATGAAAGTTCAATGTGTTGTTTCTTATTAGCAACATATATTTCCCTATGCTAGGCAAAATGGCAATGAATGTAATGCATTAATGCAGCATTTCCATCAATCCATGTAAATGTATCTGCAATGTGTTGCCTCAGATGATTTGTGTCTTTGGTGTTCACTAAGTAAACCTATGCCTTTATCCTACCCTGGAAGAAATAACCAAGGGCTTCATATCTTGGAAGCAGGCAACTCACTCCACACAGCCACATCGTTCGATAAGTTTTGTTTAACATCATCCCACCAGGTGTGGGATAGTGTGATGGGGGGTCATGCACCACCCTACAGGCCCTACTCCCCCAGCCTGTCAAGTGAAATCAGCATTTGGTATCTTGTTTTTGTTGTTGTTGTTGTTTGTTTTGAGACAGAATCTCACTCTATTAGCCCAGTTCACTCTATCGCCCAGGTTGGAGTACAGTGGCATAATCACGGCTCACTGCAACCTCTGCCTCCCAGGCTCAAGTGATCCTCCTGACTCAGCATCTCGAGTAACTGGGACAGGTGCACACCACCATACCTGGCTAATTTTTGTATTTTTTGGAGAGATGGGGTCTCACTATGTTGCCCGGGCTGGTCTTGAACTCCTGGGTTCAACCAATCTACCTGTCTTGGCCTCCCAAACTGCTGGGATTATAGGCATGAGTCACTGTGCCCAGCCTACATTTCACGTCTTGACTAAGTCAAATAAGGTGTGTTTCTAGACTTTATAGCCACACTGTGCTAAAACACCTCTCTGCCTTCCTGGGTAGTATGTACAGTAGCTTTTGTTTATTTTTGTTTTCATAGAGGATGACCAAATTAACAGGTAAAGATTTCTGTTTACTTGTATTTATATTTTCTTAGAAATAAAGTTAAGGAGTCAAAACTGATATACATTTAGCTCAACTTTCTCTACTAAGTTTATCCTTACCAATCCAAGAAATTGCAAAATGTTGAGTAACAAAATAAAATTGTTATAATAATAGATGTACAAATCCTTTAAACATTGAGACTCATATTGTCAGTTTCTTTTACAGCAAAACAATTGCAATTATGGTATGAGAAACTATAGATGATGAAAGGGCAGTTCTATATGTACTCATGCTACAGTCACCATCTGGGTTAGTATCTAGTCTCCAGTGGGCACAATTTCCAGGATCAATTTATGTATTATGTTACATGCAAACTTCAGCTTTTTAGAACCTTAGCACACCTGTAAGGTTATCAACAGAAATTATATGCAATTAACCAAGAACAGGTTAGGGATAAAAGTAAATAATTATTCCAGGGTGTTACAGGAAACAACCCACTGTGTGAAAAACGCGTTTAGTCATGATTGTTATAAGGGATTATTTTTCTCTCTTTCTTACAAAAAAGAGGTGAAATGTAACTTTTTGTCAATAATATGATGTTATTTTCTCAGTGTTAACTTACTTTAGATATTTGAAATAAGCAAAAACCAATAGTTAACAATTCTTGCCATTTTCACTTGCAACTTCATCAAACCGAGAGAAAGCTAGTCAAGCCAGTATCACCTTAGAAGGAAGAACTAGCCTGCTTTGTTGCAGATATTACTCTGTTTGCCCCATTCAGTCACTGAAAGTTCATGTTCTGCACAATTCTAGGCTAGCACAGGTATGTATCATTGGTCTTATTGTTTTTAACAGCTACCAATTATGGAATATTGGCACCAGGCTCTGTCTTAGGCTGGCTGCATAAATTATTATAAATCCTTACAATAATGAATGGCAAAAATTATTTTCTAAGATTTTACAATAGGGATGGAGCCTCAGAGGGGCTAAGTAATTCTGCAAAGATCAACCAATAGGAGCAGTGGCAGCAGAATCAGGTCTGGGTGTGTGGGATTCTCTATAACATGCCCATATATATAGCACACTGCTTTCAAGTGTTACAACATGGCATAGATTAATATTTTAGTCACAGTAAAACTTTTGTGTCCCTCAGAATTCTCTTTAAAAAAATGGCAATGTTCTTAATTTTGTCTTGTAAATGGGGCATAAACATTATCCAGACTAATTTTCCTGTGATATTTTAAATATTATAAACATTCAACTCTAGAATTAAAAACTTTTTGCATGTTGTTGGCATCTAGATAGATTTTATTTTCAAGACATAAGTATTCTACATTTTGTTTGAAGTATCCTAATGTCTGTGAAAAGTGTCAGTAGTTGGAGGCCTTGCAGCATTATTTCTTGTTATTGTTGTTGATAGGGACAGGAGGCAGGAAAATTCTGGACAGAAGAAGGCAGGTCCCCAGGGAGGGCCCCACCCTCAATTCTGGAACCGCAGCCCATAGTGAGAACTTATATCTCTGTTTTCCCACACGAATGTTGCGTTTTCCAAAACCACCCATGGCCTATCCTGCCCTCCATCTTGTGCTGCCCATAAAAACCCCAGGCTCAGTGAGCAGAGAGAGGAGAGACAGCTGGATGTTGGAGACTACAGTTGGGTGTCAGAGAGAAGTGGCTTGACATCAGAAGGATGGCTTGAAAGCATAGCTTCAAAGAGGAGTCTGGCCACAGGCCCCGCATGGAGTTTTGCTCCTGCTGGCAGCGCCCAAAAGCACTTGTTCCAGCTCCTGCACCCACTCACCTACATGCTCCCCTTCCTGCAAGGGGTGAGGCACAGCAGGTCCAAAGCTGTTGGCTAGTTCCAGCGCCCCTGCACTCCAGTTCCTGCCCACAAAGGGGTCAGGGAACTATCTTGCTTCATTGTGTTTTTATTATGTTCACCTCCTTGCAAAAACCAATTTGAACAGACCAGAATGTTAAAACCTATGTAAAATAAGACAGCTAATTTTTTACAATTATAAAATGACTAGAAATAGATGTGTTAAGTATCCAAAATAAGATAATTATTGAAGTTAGGGACAAAATGTAGTTTTGAGTTTCTATCAGTCGTGTTAAATAGGTAAATATGTGTGAGTATATAATTCTTGTTTTTTGTTTTATTAAAAAACAGATTTCTTAAAACAGTCAAATATTTGTCTGGCAATAAATCTTCAAAGGAATTTTGTAAAGATTACAATAGCTACCACTTAGTGAGTATCCAATCATAGGCCCTGGGCTTGGTAATACATATATATAACCTCTTAAGAAATACAACCATTAAATATTAAATCTTATTTAAGATACAGTATTCAGTAGCACAACAGAGTGACTACAGTTAATAGAAATCGACTGCATATTTTAGAGTAACTAAAAGAGTAGAAATGGAGTGTCTGTAACACAAATGATAAGTGCTTGAGGTGATGGATACCCCAATTACCCTAATTGGATCATTACACACTGTATACTTATAAAAAACATAACATGTACCCCATAAATATGTACCACTACCATGTATCTATAATAATTAACAATAAAACAGAAATACAAAAATAATATTAATCCTTCCAATATACCTATGGAATATAATTTTTAAAAATATCTTTGACCACAGTTTTGTAATTATTCTGATTCATTCTTCAAATGAATTATTTTTATCTGCCTTCTATAAAAGTAGAAGATATAACATTAACTATTAATGCAGGAAGAACATTTCTGAGAATTGAAATAAAATAAAAGATTACATGGCCTGGTATATTTTGACTTCTGAGGAGCTGGCTTACTCAAGGGATAGAATGAAAGAAATGAGAGAAAGAAAGAAAATTCTTTTACCAGCTCTGAGAAATGTCAAATACCTTAAGTAAGCATTTAGCATGTGCAAGACTTTATAGTCAGTCACTTTATAGATGAATCCCCTAACATGTTCCTGTGTCATGGTGTTCTTTGCTGCCCCAAAATCCCTCATATGCAAAAAGCAGTGTTAGAATTATGTAGTCTTGCTAAAAATTCTTACATATAGAATCTGTCATCCTGTCTTTGTTTTAAGTAAGCTAAATGCATATTTTGTAACTTGGAATAGGTAACATTCACTTTAGAACTTGCAGATATACATTGTTCTTTAAAACGGGAAATATGATTATTATTTAGGACTTTGGGTAGACTGTGGAAATTTGTCTTGCTATTGTATATTTCCCTTCAAAACATTCTGTTTTCATTATTTGAGGTAAGCGATGCCTACTTTCTGCAATTCTTTATTTCTTTGTACTTTTTTAATGAAATGAATCAACCACTAATAAATAGTAGTAAATAAGGCATTTTCATTTCTTTATTTTATATATTATAACATTTTTAATGTTTGGACCTACCCAATTCAGGCATCTGCCACAATACTCATGTAAAATGGCATACTATTTGCATATCACCTATGCACATTCTCCAATATACTTTAAATGATCTCTAGATTACTTATAATATCTAATGCAATATCAATTCTATATAAATAGTTGTGATACTCTTTTTATTTGTATTACTTTTTATTGTTGTATTCTTACTTTTTATTGTTTTTCCCAAATACTTTCAGTTTGTGGTTGGTGGAATCTGCGATGCAGAGCTCATGGATATGGATAACCAACAGTGTGTGTGTGTGTATATATATATATACACACACACACACTTTCTCTCTCTCTCTCTCTCTCTGTGTGTGTATATATATATATATATATATATATATATATATAAAATATACCCACACACATCACACAAACACACACATGATATACACACACAGTATACACACATGTATCCTATTGATTCTGTTTTTCTGGAGAACTCTGACTGACACAGAGGCTTTAAATAGCAGACCAAGTAGCACAGCCTTTCTTCTGTAGGTAACAGAGAGACTTCAAAGATTTCCAAGAACAGAAGTGACTTGACCAGGGCTAAGCTGAGCTTTGGGAATCTGAAAGTGGAGTACAGTATAGTTTAGAAAGGATAGGCCAGAAACAGGATGACCAGTTAAGAATCTACTATAAGAGCCTAGTTTGGCAGCACTGAGAAAGGAAAGAGAGGGATAGATGGAAATTTTCAGAAATAGAATCAATAGAACTTGATGACTGGTTACAGGTGGGATGTGAGCAAGGGTGAGGGAGGAGTAGGTAAGAACAGGTTTGAGATCAGGGATCTAGAAAAATGGTGATGGCCTTATGAGAATAAGAATGCCAAGAAAATTAACTGATTTATGGGAAAATGTTTGTGAGTTCAGACTGGAAATATTAAATTTGATTTGCTAGTGGGATATGTAGATCAACTAGACCATTGATAAAAATGAGACTAGCATTAGAATAGAAACAAGCATAAACATTTATTGAGAAATTACTATATACTAGGTTCATTGTCTAGAACCTTATAAGCCTTATCCAATGTAATCTTCCCAAGTATTCTATAAAAAGAAACTTTTCATTATACAAATATCCCCTTTGTACAGAGAAAACTAAAGTGTAGGGAGTTAAGGCTCTTAGCAGAGTACATGCACAGTAAGTCAGGGGAACAAGAAGAAGGCCAGTGTGGCTGGAAGGCTGTGAGCAAGAAATGAGGGGGTAGAAAGAGAGCCCGGTCAGAGATGGCCTCTGTAAAAGTATTTGTATCAATATGAAGGGTGATGAGAAGTCACTCGGGAAATAGGGGACTCATTTTTAAAGTGACTTAATGTTTCAGAAGAATCACTGCAGCTGCTGTATGAGATTAGACTTTAGGGGCAAAGTGGAAGCAAAATGGCAAGGTAGGAGGCTCTTGTGGTAACCCAGGGCAGAGAAGATGACACTTTGGACCAGGGAAGAGGAGACAGAGTTGGACTGGATGGAAATTAGAGTCTCAAAGCTTTATTTAGGAACTCAGTATGGAGTAGCAGAGAGGGAAGAAACAGGTATGACTCCAAGGTCTCTGGACTCAGCCAGTGAAGGTGTAGCAGTACCATTTATCAATATGGGGAACACAACCCTGAGGGGGGAACCTGTAAGAGCAAGGGTTAGGGAGGAGTAGGTAAGAACAGGTTTGAGGTCAGGGATCTAGAAAAATGGTGATGGTCTTACCATCACCATCAAGTAGAGGTTATCAACATAACTTAGTTGTAATAACGATATCCCACATCTGGACAGGCTGGGTGTAGGCTGACAAGGCAGAATCTGAAATACTGAAAAGCGTTCTAGAGAAAAATCTTCTCTCTCCTAATTACCCATGAAAGATGATCCCTTTGGGGATTGAATTATATTTTATATGTGAACCCAAATAGGTTATAAACTCTAAACCAAACGGAACTGCACTAACATGTCATATGCCACACCCTAACCAAAACTTTGGAGAGCTCCAGTGATGGATGAGGGGCTTCCTCCCTAGTGGAGAGAAAGAAGCCAATGCAGACTTAGGAATAACAACATGGGCCAATATTCAATGAGGACCTACTGTGCTGTCTACCTGTAGGTTTCATTTAAGTGTCATGATAATCATATGAGGTTGATAGTATTATGGCTTTCACTGTATAAAGAAATTAGCTAAGCAATATATTGAAAAAATTAAATTGCTGGCAGCATGCTAAACAGAGTAGAGAGAGAAAGTTGAAGTCCAGGGAACCAGTCAGAAGTCTATTTACAATAGCCCAGGTTTATTAATGAGGGATGGCAGCAAAAATGAAGGAAATGGAAACAGTATTAGAGATGTATTATATTAGAATGTAAGCCTCGGGAGGGCAGGAACGTAATCTGCCTTGATCGCTATTGAACCTTATTGCCTATAGCAATACCTGGAGTAGACACTCAATGAACATGTGCTAAAGAAAGAAAGAAGGAATCATTCTATTCCGGCTACTCAATATGTCTATTACCTCTATGTAGTTACCACTTTAACATGTGTGTATGTGGTAAGAAGATTTTACTTAAGATCTATCATCTTAGTAAATTTCAAGCAAACAATATGGTATTTTTAACTACTGTCACCATGCTGGATAGTTGTCAATTTTTATTAAGTTCAGGAGATCTTAACATGTCACCATGTTCAAGATCTCCAGAACTTATTCATCTTGAATAACTGAACATTTGCACCCTTTGACCAACATCTCCCCATTTCCTTCTCCCACCATGTACATGTATATCAAAACACCAAGTCATATACTTTAAATATATATATAAAATATTTATATGTCAATTATATCCCAATAAAGTTTAAAAATGAAAGAAATAAATAAAGGGAGGCAGGAAGGGGGAGAGAAGGAGAAAGGAAACGAAGGAAGGAGAGAAGGAAGGAAGGCAGGAAGGACTGAAGGAAGGAGAGAAGGAAGGCAGGAAGGGAAGATATAAATAGCAATTATACACTAAGACTTTTTACTGTGAAACTTCTCAAATTTTCATAATGTCTGTCTAGTTCTCCTTAAGCAAGCTCCCTTTTCTCCACCTAAACTTGCCACCTAGTATTAGAATTTTTTTTCAGTGTCACACTGAAAATTGTGTTGGCAATTTAATATAATTATCATTAGGTGTTCACTAACTTCTTCATCCCTCCTCAAAAGGTGCCCTAAATGTTTGAAGGTGTGTAGATTTTACTGGAGAGATAAAACACCCAACCATTACAACGGTAAATTGTTGTTATTGTGGCTCATGTAATCACTTTACTATAGCTCTCTGTATTTTTTCAACTGATTTATACTTACATGTGACTTTTTTAATAAATAAGAATTAAGCATAAATATAATTTTTGGCCCAAAAACCTAATTTTTTTTTCAACATACTGGCTATATAAATGATTTATTTTAAAGTCCATTGGTAGCTATTTTGCCCTAAAGATGATATCTAAATGTACAAATACCTGACAATATTTTTTGAAATAATATACTAATAGAAAGAAAATTCTCTGAAAATTCAAATATCTTGGTAAACACTGCTCACAATATGCACTGAATTTAAGTGAGTTGTGTTAAAATAAATTCGACATATGTTGTTTTTCTACTCTGTGTTTTCAAGGCCTCATCCTCTTGTCTCCTTTGCTTCCTTTTTCCTTTTTCTCTTTTTCTCCTAATTAGTTACTTACACATGAGTTTAGGACTCAAGATCCCAGTATTATCACTCTTGAGAATTATTAGCAAAAAATAAATTACTAGTTTTCCTGGAATATTGCTTTCACTAATCGCTTCAAAAACATTGTCGCAGATACACTCATTTTCAGTGAAATAAAATAATGTTTCTCCCAACAAAATTGTCCTTGAGAACTCCAAGTTTTCTATACTGGACAGTGTATAAATTTTGTTGTTAGCAAAGAAAAAGTTAAGAAATAAAAGATGACTCTGTGTTTTGGTGGCAGCGTAGGACACTGGTTAAGTGCAAGGCCCTGGAGTCAGGCTGCCTAAGTTCAAGTATGGGCTTGGCTGTTGGTATTTAATCTCTCTATGCCTCAGTTTTCTCTCTAAGAAATTAGGATGTTGAGGATAATAATAGGACAACTATAAGATCTTTGTGAGGATTCAATGGGTTAATTTACATAGAGGATTCTACCTGATCCTCAATGCAGCTCATCAACTTATTCTCTCTACCAGCCAGATATAGTGAGCATACAAAGGCTGGGAGGGGAATACATGGGCTGGACACTGTGGAAGGAATCAAGGTCCAGGTCCTCGACATCGGTGTCTTTTCTTAAAAGTGATTGTCCTGGCACAGCCTCTGATGGCGAGGCAGGGTCCCCTCCATCACCGCCCCTGTTACAATCCTCCTCTCCCTCCTCACAGAAGAACTGCATGACCTTCTCCAGTTTTACTGTGGAGCATCACCTCAGGCCAGAAAGACCTCCAGGTCACTAAAACCACGGGCAATTTGAAAAAGCATGACCCCTGAGGAAGAGCTCTGCAAGGGCAAATGAAGCCAGTGAAATAGGAAATATGGAGGAGGCACAGTCTCACTGCATCCAAACGACAAACTCAGGTGAGTCTCCCAGCCTGTTTGTATTCCCGTTCCTTATACTCTCTCTTCTTCCCTGTATTTTAGGATGAGAGTTGAGAAGTGGGATGATTATCCCAGGAATGCATTTGAATGGAATTTTAAAAGATCAAGGAAGCCCCTTTTTGTCAGAAAGAAAGCTTAATCTGGCTGTTTGGGTTGATGATGAGAATGGTTTCTCAATTAATTATGTGGTGGACACATTCTATGAATAGATAACTTGGGTAACTTTCACTTTGGTTTTCTAATGCATTGTCTTCCTTGCTTCCTTCCCGCCTGCCTGCCTGCCTTGTAGCTTCCTTCTGTAGCTTCAAAAAATGTATTTGAAGCACAGATGTAATATGCAATAATCTGATAACTGTCATTTGCAACTATTTAAGTTTACAATTTTTAATATTTCTATGTAAAACATAAATGTAAGAGGAAATATATAGGTTTTCAAATTATTTGGAGGTGATGCAAGCCAGGAAGGAAGGAAGAAAGAAATGTAGGAAAGGAAGGAAGGAGAAAGGGAGGAAAGCAATGCACTAGAAAACCAAAATGAAAGTTACTTAAGCCCTGTCTTACTGTCATTTTTATAGCCCTAGAACCTGAACCAGCCACGGTGTAATTTTCGTGTCTTACAGGGTTCTCAATCCCTAGCCAAATGTCCACGACTTGAATGAATCAGGATACCAGAGACCCTGTATGCCTGTATGACAGGGTCTGTGTAAGAAAGAAAACCTGTTCAATATTCTTTAACCCCGTGTCCCAGATTACTTCTCTGTGTGTGTATGAGCGTGTGTGTATATGTGTGTTTGTCCTACTAAAATACTTTGAAATGAAGAGATAACCCCAGAGGCAGTAGCAAATGGTCTTGTTCTTCTACTGCTCCGATGCCAGTTTGGGAATAATCCCCTCACTTGGTAACCCATGTTGCTTCGGGCACACCTTCACTCATGGGTACAGAAGGTTATAGGAATACTCATTCTCCATATTTTTCTGGCTCTTAACGTTGCCTGCCGCACAGGTCCCTAAGCCCCTCAAAGCCCCCTTGTATACTTTTTAGAATATCCAAGGGCTGCCTCAAATGGACTCACAAAGGCAAGCCCAGTTAGGTATCACATGAAGTCCCCCAGCCACCATCTCTGGTGCCATCAAGGGCTGCCATGCCCACTGGGAGCTGCTTCATGACAAGCACCCGTGCCATTTCTTCCGGGGAGGTCTGCATCGTCCAGCTCCTGCTGCTGCCACTAGGTATCATGATTATGTCTGGAACCAGGGCTTCTTCTGCCAGGTACTATCCCATTTTCCAGGCCTGGCAGCCCATGCTGCCGATAAGCACACTGTCCACCATGCTGCTGCTCTGGAGCCCTGAAGAAGTCAAAGTTGCTCTGCAATCTCTGGAATCCTCAGCATGTGGATGACATGTTGCATTCCTTCAGCAAGTGGGGACGGCCTCTTTCCTGTTGGAGGCGACACTCTGTTAGCTCCCTGCCAAAGAGGTTTCTCAGCCCCTAATAGACATAGGCTTCAGTTGTAGCCAGCCTGCTAGTACAGAAGACTTTCCCAGAAACACATCTGAACTCCAGCAATAGATGTTGCCTGGTTTTGAGCAATGCACCATCCACCAAGCCAACTAAGAGTATGGCCCTTGCCTCTGCACTGGCTGCAGAGCTCCCCGCTCCTTTCTCACCCACCATGTATGCAGCAATCAGGTTTCCACCCCCACCCTCGTATAGGAGCTGATAAAAAATAAAAATAAAAAACCTGGAACAATTGTCACTGTTTGCAATGATATGATTTGTATAGCTAAAAATCTCAACTTTAAATCTTTTCTAAAAACAATTAGAGAGCTCAGTAAGGTAGTCAGTTAAAATATTAATATACTAAAGTTAATGGTTTTTCTAAATAGCAAAAATAATAAAATATAAATTTAAAAATCCATTTTTATATAAACTATGTTATAAGAAATGTGAGAAAGTCATATGAGAAAAACTATAAAATTCTTCTGAATTATATAAAATGTAACTTAAAATATTACATTTTAAGTTCAAAATACTGTGTTTCTAGATTAAATGGTTCGATATTTTTAAAATGCCAATAGTTTTTCAATTACATGTTTAATACCACCCCAATCAAAAACCTAGCATTCCCTTTTTGAAAAAATAATATCAAGTTCATCTAGAAGAATAAAAATGTAAGAATAGCTAAGATTGTAGGAGAAAAGAATAATGAAGTGAGACTTGTCCTTCCAAATACTGAAACATATCATTGAGCAAGACCATACCAAAAAGACAGACAAATCAAGACAATATATTTGAAATAAAAGCAACATTTTGAATCAACAGAGAAAAGATGAACTATGTATGTAGTATTGATGTTAGACCACAGACTAACCCTTGGATAAATAAATGAAATTCCCTACTTCAGATACCAGTTAACTTCTACTTCATAATAAGGCAAGCCTCAGAACATAAAAACACCACCATTTGTCTAGTTTACTTTTCTGCGGGTCATCAGTTTGGCCTGGACTCAGCAGAGAACCTCCTCTGATATTGGCCAGGCTCATCATGGGTCTGCCATCAGTTACTGTCCAGCTGACTCCTTGGCTGAAGGCCATCTAGTCTAAGATGGCCTTACGCTTGTCTCCAGAAGTTGGCTTGCTATCAGCTAAGTGATGAGAGTAGCAGGGCCATATGCCTCTTGTTGCCTAGCAGGCTTATTCCTATGGCACTGTAAGGTTCTGAGAGAGCAAGCAGAGCATGAAAGGCCTTTAAAGGTCTAGTCCTGGGACTAGTAGAATATCATTTTCACTACATTTGATTAGTCAAAGCAAGTTACAAGGCCAGCCCAGATTTAAGAGGTGAGAAAACAAACTCTACCTCCTGATGAACAGAACAGCAAAGTCACATTGCAGATGGGGGGTTCATACTCAAAAGGGTGCAGAATTGTAGCCGTTTTTCTAATCAGGCATACTAAACCTAAATAAACTGCAAATTCTGTATGTCAATGTACTGATAAAATCATAAACTTCTTAGAATAAAATATGAGTGACTATTCATATGAGGGATTGCAGACACTTTTCTAAAGTAAGACAACAAAACTAGATCCCATATAAAAAAAAAGGTTAAGGCCAGGCATGGTGGCTCACACCTGTAATCCCAGCATTTTGGGAGGCTGAGGCAGGTGAATCACTCAAGGTCAGGTGTCGAGACTGGCCTGGCCAACATGGTGAAACCCCATCTCTACTAAAAATACAAAAATTAGCGGGGCATGGTGGCACACATTTGTAATTCAAGCTACTTGGGAGGCTGAGGCGTTCAAGGATCACTTGAACCGGGAGGCAGAGGTTGTAGTGAGCCGAGATGGTGCCACTGCACTCTAGCCTGGACAACAGAGCAAGACTCTGTCTCAAAAAAAAAAAAAAAAAAAAAAGGAAGAAAAGATTGACCTAGTTAACATCTAAATATCTAAAACTTTTGCATAATCAGGAAATCACCATAAAAAAGATAAAAGGTAAACCAGGTACAATGTGCAATACTAACAAATGGTTAATTCTTAAAGAGCTTTAATAATTTGATGATTTAAAAAAAGAAAAATAGACAAGTGATAATTTATAGAAGCACAAATTACAAATTATGAATAAAGATGTAAAAAGATGGTCATCCTCAACAGTAATCTAAGGCATCTACAATTAAAACAATAATAATTTATTATACTTTGACTATGGGATTGGCAAACATGGCTTTAAATGATAATTCAGAGTATGATTAAGGGTTTGGAGTAAGGAAATTAATGCACTCTTGGTGAAAATGTAAACTGGTAAAGACTCTCTGGATGGTAGTTTGGCGATAGCCAGCAACATTTTAAATGTGTATAATTTGAACTCAGCTATTCTATATCTAGAAATATTTCTACGGTATCCATATGCAAAAATTGGGCACATGGGATTATGTGTGGAGTGGCAGTCATTTTTCCATTTTAATTGGGATGATTTTTGAGAAAGTGGCATTTGAGCAAAGTCCTGAAGGTGTGGGAGAGTTCAAAATCCAGCTAGAGGGAACCACATAGCAAATGCTATAAGACGCAAGTGTGCCAAGGGAATTGGAAGCTCAGCCTAGAGGCTAATGTGGCTGGAGGGTGGTGAGTGACCACGAACAAGAGTCGTAAACATGAGGTCAGAGAGGGAGTTGTGGTGGGCCATGAACAGGTGGGACATGGAGAGGGGCAGAGAATAGAAGATAGATTACACAGGACCCTGTAGGATTCTGGTTTCTCTCTGGATGACATGGGAAGCCACTGGATGGTTTTGATAAGAAGACACGATCTGACTTAACTTAAAGATACCTCTACTTTTCTAAAAATAGACTGAAAGTGGGATGCAAAGGCAGAAGTGGAAAGCCAACTTCGGAAGCCCCTGAAGCAAGTCGGGAGATAAATGATATGGCTCTGCCCAAGGCGGTGACAGTGGCGGTAACAAGAACTGGTCAAATTCAGGATTAGCTCAGAGTAGACAGAAAATGTGAGAGAAAGAGAAAAGGCAAGAATGACTCCAAGGATTCCGGCCCGAGAATAGAATAGATAGGATATTTGGAAGGATAGAATTGCCAGGAACCAAAATGAAAAATGCTCAGGGAGAACAGGCTTAGAAAAAAAGATTAGAAATTGACTTTTGTTCCTGTTGAGTTGGAGATGTTTATTAGACAAGCAAGTGGAAATGTCAAGTAGGGAATGCCTACAAGAGTCTAGAATTTTAGAGAGAGGGTCTAAAGGAGAGATGGGCTTAGCCAGGTAGAGGAGTGAAAGCAAAGACCTCCAGCATCATCACAAGTCAAGAGACAAGTCATCCAGGAACTGGGCAATGGAACATCTCCGTGTAAAACCCGATTGTATGCTCTGTTTACTGAGATAGGAGAAAATCGCCTTACGGCATAAGGTGGGACTTGCTGGCGGGACTTGCTGGCACAATGCTGCTAAAAGGTTTATGGAGATATTTGCATATGCATATCAAGGCACAGCATTTTCCTTTGAACTTACCCATGTCACAGAGATCTTTATCCATATGTCTTACTGCTAATTTTCTCCCTAAAATGATCCTATTGTCCTGCCACTCCTTTATCTTTAAGATGGTAAAGATAGTTATCAATAAATACTAAGGGAACTCAGAGACCGGTGCCGGCGTGGGTCCTCTGTAAGCTAAGCGCTGGTCCCCTGGGCCCACTTTTTCTTTCTCTATACTTTGTCTCTGTGTCTCATTTCTTTTCTCAAGTCTCTCATTCCACCTAACGAGAAACGCCCACAGGTGTGAAGGGGCAGTCCACCCCTTCATTCTACTGCAGCCCTTGGTCAAGTCATGACATTTTAAAACAAAAACCTACAGTTTTCCCTTTTATTTTGTGTGGTCCTGCTTCTCTATGTTGTGTCACTAAGTATTTAAAAACTCCTCCCCACACCCAGGCTAGTTGGGAGCTGAGTACTACACACTTGTAAAACCATCTCCAACGGTTTATTTTACAAGATAAGAAAAAGTATACTTGAAAGGGTAATATATCCTGGTTGACAGGAATTTTTTCTTGTTGGCTTTTACCATTTAAAACTATGAACAGAGACAAACCTGTCTCCAAGGTCAATAATCATTTCAGCAGTGCTGATACTGGGAAAAAGGTTATCTAAGTACAGGAGACATTTAACTTGAGACCAATTTTACTAGCCATTTTTCTATTTTTCATTTAATTTATATCTGACACTTTAACACCTACAGCACACTGCATCCTTAATACCAGAATAAAAACAAATAAAAATCCCTTATTCATACCTGCCCAATTTCCTGAAAAAAGACACAAAAATTATTACAAGCTTGCTAATTGCTTTTTTTTCTGGATGATGATTTAAAATTTTAAGTCTTTTCATTCACTGACACTAAAATGTGTGCTAATGCATTGGCTTACAAAGAATCTAGTGGCTTCCTCACTGCAGCCCACATGGTACAGTATTCTGTTATGTAGGCTGAACATTGTGGTTTCCTTCTTTTCAGCATGAGCTACTCCTGCACTCTGAACTGAAAAAGAATCTGAATACATCAGGCTCAATTAATAATATGACGGCTTTATTGGCAGCAGGATGAAGTTGAACATACTGAACCTGTTATGCCCAGACCGTTTGTTCCCCAAAGAAGACCACCAGAGTCCAGAGTCAAAGCCAAGCGGCAAGGATCTTTACTACAAGTTCGAACCTGGTCCCTCCATTCCACAGTATACAAGAGGGCCCCGAACAATGTGAGCGTTTGCTTTTCATAGCCCGAGAGTTACAGGGGAACAAAGGAATTCTTTTGGTTCCTGCGCCTTCAGTAAAACCTTGAACGGTTGTCTCCTTATCGGAGACTTTCCAGGTGGTGTTTGTACTGGGCTCAGGGAGTTTTTAGCCCGGGGCTGAGGAATGTGCCCAGCTCCTTTCAAACCAAGATGAGAGGTGAGAAAGACACCAGTTTAGGCCATTTGGGTTTCTTGCTAATGTTGGAAAAAAAAAAAAAAAAGAACTAACACAAGATTTTAAACACTTTCATCTGGATGTTTAAACTTTAAGGATTGAATAAAGGCCTCCTCCAAAAAAGCAAGAGCAAAGAAATGTTAGGTGATTTATAAAAAATTGGAGGACTAAGGACTGTTAAGACATTGGAATAGGAATCACTGAAGGAGTGTGTGTTGCGTTCTCCGGAGATAATTAGAGCTTAATGTAGACCCACATATTTAATTTTTTTCATATCTGTTAGTGCAAACTCCCTAACAAAGTCTAAATGAACAAACATTCTTTTTGATGATCATGATGTGCAAAGGGCTGGGTTTATCCAGGGCAGCGGAAGGGAGGGAAGTGAAATACAGAACTGAATACAAAACATTTAAATCGTAAATTCTCCGAGGCCACATCCGATGTCTCTCAAAGAATCCTAGCACCATGCTAAGCACACAAAGGTGCAATTTTTTAAATGAGCAAGAACTTAAAAAAAACAAACATTGAGTAATATTATATGATTCCACTTATATGAGGTACCCAGAATAGGCAAATTCATAACAACAGAAAGCAGAATACAGGTTACTGGGGCAGGGGCAGGGGCAAATGAGTTGTTTATTGGGTATAGAATTTCTATTTGGAATAACAAAAAAGTTCTAGAAATGGATGGTGGTGATGGTTACATAATATTGTGAATGTACATAATGCCACTGAACTGAACATCTAAAATTGGTTAAAATGATAAATTTTATGTTCTATATATTTTACTACCATGAAATTTTTAAATAAAAATAAAATAACAAGCATTGAGTGCTTGGCTACACAGGAATAGCGAACTGTTTTCTCAGGAGGCTCAGGCCACCTCTTCACAGAAGCCTCGGGGGAACCCAAGCACCCCTGCATGTGGGAAGCCCCGCAAAGGAGTGGCAGTGCTGGTGCTGGGGCTGCCTGATTTGTAGGAAATAGAAGCCATCTCTCCCACTTGAAGATGATGTATTTGCTAACAGAGACTTCCGCTTCCTGTGAAGCAATCTTTCACACACTCGAAGACACTAGCCCCAAAATACTATGGGGTGGAGGTGGGAAGACCTGAACTTTGGTCTCAAGTATTGTTATGCCCAGACTGTTTGTTCCCCAAAGAAGACCACCAGAGTCCAGAGTCAAAGCCAAGCGGCAAGGATCTTTACTACAAGTTCGAACCTGGTCCCTCCTTTACACAGTATACAAGAGGGCCCCGAACAATGCGAGCGTTTGCTTTTTATAGCCCGAAAGTTGTAGGGGAACAAAGAAATTCTTTTGGCTCCTGCGCTTTCAGTAACCTTGAACGGCTGTCTCCTTATCGGAGACTTTCCAGGTGGTGTTTGTACTGGGCTCAGGGAGTTTGAGAGATATATGGTGGTGGGATGGGAGGATGGGATGTGTTTGTGCTAGGCTCAGGGAGTTTTGAGCCCGGGGCTGAGGAATGTGCCCAGCTCCTTTCATTCCCCCCTTCTTTTCAGGTATCTTTAGAGCCAATCTTGGGTCTTATAAGTCTGATTCTGTTTCAGCATTTACAGGTTGGTATTGGGCTCTGAGGACCATGAGTTGTACGGTGTCAAATCTCTCCCTAACAAATTGTAAAATTCTGTTAACAACACAAGGTCCTACGGTAAGCAGAAATAGTAGACTTAGCAGGGGTCCAAGGAAGGGGGCTAACAGAGAAAACATAGAGGAATTCCACCATTGGTCTGCAGCTGAAGCAAACTGCCGTGTTTTTACTTCAGTGCTTAACTTGCGTAACTGTTGGACCCGGTCCTCTACAAGTCCTGATTCATTTATGTAGAAACAACAGTCTTCTTTTAGAAATATACATGTACCACCTTTTTCTGCAGTGAGTAGGTCTAGGGCCCTCCGGTTTTGCAAGGTTACCTGAGCTAGGGACGTGAGCTGCCGCTGAAGGGAGGCAAGGGACTCAGCCGACTCCTCCATAGCAACGGCAAATTGTTGGTATAACTTGTTACTTTCTATGAGGGTGTGACTTAGGGCTCCCCCCGCCAGTCCGGCTGCAATGAAGGATGCGGTGAGGGAGATTCCTGCAATGAGGGGGAGAAATATGGCTCGTGCAGGTCTTGGTCGAGGGTCTGGGTGAATAACAGCACTAGTCCAGTTACCGGTATACCCTAGGAACTCGCCAGCAGTTAGTAGAGTCAACCGGGGAACTAATGTGACAGGGAGACACAGTAGGTTATTAACAGAAGGACTAGGTAGGTTCTTAGATAAGGTTCCATTACACCAGAAGAATATGCCTGATGGAGCCCTTAAGGTGATATTAGGGGGCGTTGCAGTGATGCTGCAGAGGCTGGAATTGGTTCCTGAGAAACAGTAGGGAAACTTCTCCTGACTGGGGTTTAGGTATAGGGGCACGTTCAGGATAGGAGCATACGAGTGGTTTCGGAGGTTGTTAGCTTGGGCAAAGGTAGAGGGTCCCCATGGCAGAGGGACAGCTGTTAGCGGTGGACGCCCTAGAGTGGCGCACAGGAAGCAGCCAGACAGGCTATGAAGTCCTGTAAGGTTAGCAAGTTCTAGTCCTTCTTGTAATAACTTTAACCAGGAGAAAGGACGTAAGTCTTGTGTTAGTCTGTTTTCCTGTCGTTGGATATTCCCGTGGACCAGGGGCAGTACTTGCACTAGGCCTTGCCACAGATAGAGGTGACTGCTAGGCCATGTGGAGGAGGGGGAGTAGTATACAGCCCCATGTTGAGGTGTGGTCCAGCGGGAGTTCCAGGGGTCTCTAACTATCCATGTATATGGAAAGTCTCTATCCCATCTACAATAGAAGGGCCATTTAGGGTCTAACTGTTTCCTCTCTCCCCAATAACGGGGTCTGTGGATGTTACAATAGTTATAAGGACAGCCAGCATTTTGGTGCCACCAATAGTGTTTACAATTGTATTTAGTCTGATCAAACTCAAAGCATATTATTGGTGTCATAGGTTTGGCTATTTGAAAACCAGTAAAATTTAGTAGAATTGGGCTGTTGCACCCTGAGGAAGGGCAATCAGCACTGGCCAATAATTTTCCGGGCTTATGAGGTTGCCCAGGGTGGGTTCGGTTTTCATAAAGCCAGAATCTCCAGACAAAGGGATTATGAGCTGGTTTTGTGATTTCTCCAGCGGCCACTAGGGCGACTAACGTTAGGGTTAGACTACCTAACTGCATGTTTGCAGTGAGCTATGCTGCCGGCGCAGGGTGAGTTTTAAGGGGTTGTTCCTAGCTCTGTCCACAGTCCACGTGTCCGGTGCTTCAGCCGCCGCCGTGATTGGTCCCAGAAGATCGGAGGTTGGGTCCACTGGCTTGACGTGGGTGTAGTGGATCCACGATGCGATGCCTTCTACCTTCAGGGCGGTGGGTGTGGTTAGGAGTACCTGGAGTGGTCCTTTCCACCTGGGTTCTAGGGTCTCTTGTCGGTGTCGCTTGACCAGGACCCAGTCTCCCGGCTGGTACGGATGGGGTGTCGGCGGGGGACCGGTCTCATATAGTTCCTTCAGCTTGGGCCAGATTTCTTGATGAATTTTCTGCAAGGCTTGTAGGGAAAACAAGAGTTCAGAGACATTTTCTGTTTCGGACTTGAGCAGATCATCTTTTAGGCCGGGAACTAAGGGTGGGGGTCTGCCATACATAATTTCATAAGGAGTAAGGCCTAGTCTGTAAGGGGTGTTACGGGCCCGGAACAGAGCGTAGGGGAGAAGGACCACCCAATTAGCGCCAGTCTCCATAGTCAATTTAGTTAAGGTCTCTTTTAAGGTCCGATTCATTCTCTCTACCTGTCCTGAACTCTGGGGCCTGTAAGCGCAATGTAGTTTCCAATTTGCCCCAAGGATGGAAGCCAAATCCTGACTTACCTTAGCGACGAAGGCCGGCCCATTATCTGACCCTATCTGGACGGGGAAGCCATACCTGGGGAGGATATCTTCCAGGATTTTCTTTGCTACAACCTGAGCAGTCTCTTTCTTGGTGGGGAATGCTTCAGTCCACCCTGAAAAAGTATCTACAAAGACAAGTAAGTACCGATACCCGTATTTTCCTGGCTTTATCTCAGTAAAATCTACTTCCCAGTAGATACCGGGCCTGGTTCCCCTGAGCCTTGTTCCCGTTGCAGCCTGGGATTGGGGGTAGGCGTTGTTAAGCTGGCAGACTTTGCAATTTGTCACGATGTTGCTGGCCATCTCGGCTGTATGTCTGAATTTGAGCTTAGAGCGTCTGATCAGGTCTATCATCCACCGAGCACCCAGGTGGGTGGTTCAGTGGATGTGTTCTAACACTTGTTGTCGTAATTTTTCTGGTAGGATAGTTTGGTCATTAGTATCAGTCCACCACCCATTCTGGATCTGTTTCAGGGGAAGCTTGTCAATCCACTGGAGATCTTGTTCTGAATAATCAGGGAAATATGGCAAGTCCTGGGGGCCCGGGTCAGGGAGCTGGAGTGCAAGGAGTTGGCTGGGAGCCTTCGCCACCTTTCTTGCAGTTTGGTCCGCTAGAAAGTTGCCTTGAGCAGTTGGAGTAGTTAGTTTCTGATGCCCTGGGCAATGCACAATGGCTAACTTTTCTGGCCTCCATAGGGCTGTTAGCAGGGCTAGGATTTCTTGCTTGTTTTTTATTTCTTTTCCTTCAGCCGTTAGTAACCCCCGCTCCCTGTAAATGGCCCCATGTATATGCGCTGTTGCAAAAGCATATCGGCTGTCTGTATATACCGTCAGCTTTTTCCCCGCCCCCAAGGTAAGAGCTTGGGTGAGCGCTATCAATTCGGCCTTCTGGGCCGATGTCCCCGGGGGCAGGGGTTACGCCCAGATTACCTTAGTCTCTGAAGTCACTGCCGCTCCAGCGTACCTCTGGCCCTGATGCATGAAGCTGCTCCCATCAGTGAACCAGACGAGGTCGGCGTCAGGAAGTGGGCGATCCTGCAGGTCTTCTCGAACTCCGTGCACCTGAGCTAGTATCTCGGTGCAGTCATGGAGTGGGGCGTCCAGGTCCGGGTTGGGCAGCAGCGAGGCAGGGTTTAAGGTCGTTGGGGGCAGGAAAGTTATCCTGAGAGGATTTAGTAGTAGTCCTTGGTAGTGGGTGAGTCGGGCGTTACTCATCCATTGATTAGGTGGCTGTTTGAGTACACCTTCGATGGCATGTGGGGTAACGACCCGCAATTCTTGCCCCATGACAAGCTTATCAGCATCCTGCACCATCAGAGCCGTGGCTGCAATCATTCGGAGACAAGGGGGCCACCCAGCAGCCACTGGGTCTAACTTCTTTGACAGGTAGGCAACTGGCCTCTGCCAGGGGCCTAAGTTTTGAGTTATTACTGCCTTAGCGATACCTTTATTTTCATCTACGTATAAGTGGAAGGGCTTGGTAACATCAGGTAGTCCCAGTGCAGGCGCGGAGAGTAGGGCAGTTTTAATCTGTTGGAAAGCCGACTCGGCTTCGTCTGTCCACTTAAATGGCTGCTGCCCCTGTGTTGCCTGATATAAGGGTTTAGCCAGTTCTGCGAACCCAAGTATCCATAGTCTGCAAAACCCCGCTGACCCCAGGAATTCCCTCACTTGTCGGGTGGATTGCGGCCTGGGGATCTGCAGAACAGTTTGTTTTCGGGCGTCTGTTAACCAGCGCTGCCCTTCTTTAAGCAGGTATCCTAGGTATGTTACCTCTGATTTACAGATTTGAGCTTTCTTTGCTGAGGCTCGGTATCCTAGATTTCCCAGAGCTTGTAAGAGACCTTTGGTCCCTTGGATGCAAGCTTCTTGGGTCTCAGCAGCAATCAGGAGGTCATCAACATACTGTAGTAAGGTTATTTCAGGGTGTTTGCGTCGGTACTCACCCAGGTCTTCATGGAGGGCCTCATCGAACAGGGTAGGAGAGTTTTTGAATCCTTGCGGCAGTCTGGTCCATGTCAGTTGGCCACTTATGCCTCTATCAGGGTCATTCCACTCGAAGGCGAAGAGCTTTTGGCTCTGAGGGGCTAAAGGCAAACTGAAGAAAGCATCTTTTAAATCTAAAACAGTGTACCATTGATGTTTAGGGTTTAGGGTGCTTAGGAGGGTATATGGGTTAGGCACAGTTGGATGTATGTCCACAACCCTCTTATTGATTTCTCTTAAGTCTTGTACAGGTCTGTATTCTCCACTATTAGGTTTTCGTACTGGCAACAATGGAGTATTCCAGGGTGAGTGACATGAGCAGAGGATTCCTTGGTCAAGGAGCCAGCGGATATGCGGGGCAATTCCTTTCTTGGCCTCTAGGGGCATCGGGTATTGGCGTACCCGCACGGGGTCTGCCCCAGGTTTAAGTTCAACAAATAAAGCAGGATGGTGTTTTGCTAGTCCTAAGCCCCCCGTTTCCGCCCAAGCTTCTGGATATTGCTGGAGCCAGGTTGCTATGTCCTGGTCAGGGGCCGGTTGCTCCTGGTGGAGCCGGTACTCATCTTCTAGGGTTATAGTTAGGACGGACACGGGTTGATTGTGGGAGTTGGTCACGATGGGCCCCTCAGGGAGGAAATGGATCTGTGCTCCCATTTTAGTTAGCAGGTCTCTCCCTAATAGGGGACAGGGGCTCTCAGGGATAACCAGGAAAGAATGGGTTACATTCTTGGCTCCGAGGTTTACTGTTCTTTGTGTTGTCCATGGGTATTTCTTAACTCCTGTGGCCCCTTGTACCCACGAGGACTTGGAGGATAATTTTCCATTAGTCTTAACTAAGACTGAGTGCTGTGCTCCCGTATCGACCAAGAACTGGACTGGGGACCCCTCCACTTGCAAAGTTACCCTAGGTTCGGGGAGGGGATCCGAACCCCGTCTTCCCTAGTCTTCATCTTGAGTGACTAGTACGGGTGTAGACCTAGGGGGTCCCTGTCCTCGTTGTTTCTTTTTGGGGCAGTCTCTTACCCAGTGGCCAGCCTCCTTGCAGTAGGCACATTGGTCTTTTTTCAGATTATCATGCCTGGGGGGCCGCCTGGGTTGGGTGTACTCTGGCTGTAGATGCTCTTTCTGTACTACTGCTGCCAGGACCTTGGTCATTTTTTCAGTGGCCTTAAATTGCCTTTCTTCTGGAGTATCTCTGTTATTGTAAACCCGCTGGGCTATCTGAAGGAGGTCCTGAATCTGCTTTCCTTCCAAGTCTTCTAATTTCTGGAGTTTTCTTTTAATATCTGGGGCTGCCTGATTTACGAATGACATTACAATAGCTGCCTGACTTCCTGGAGCCTCTGGATCTATGGGGGTGTACTGTCTAAAAGCTTCCATTAATCTTTCTAAGTAGGTGGCTGGGCTCTCTGTCTTTTCTTGCAGAATAGAATATACTTTAGCCAAATTAGTGGGCTTGCGAGCAGCTGCCCGGAGACCTGCCATTAGAGTCTGGCGATGAAGGCGTAGCCGTCCCCTACCTTCTGCTGTGTTGTAGTCCCATGCCGGCCTGGTCAGAGGAAAGGTCGCGTTTATGAGGTCGGGGTTGGCAGTCGGTTGACCGTCGTCCCCCGGGACCAGCTTTCTAGCTTCTACCTGTATTCTCTCTCGCTCTTCCGTGGTAAACAAGATTCGGAGGAGCTGCTGACAATCGTCCCAAGTGGGCTGGTGGGTGAACATGACACTATCCAGTAAAGACAGTAAATCTTTGGGGTTGTCTGAAAACCGAGCACTCTGAGTCTTCCAGTTATACAGATCACTGGTGGAGAATGGCCAGTACTGGAGCCTGGGGATTCCTGTGTCATCTGGGGGTCCTATTTCCCGGAGGGGTAAAGCCACCGTGGAGTCAGGCGGCTAGGGGGGGCTAGTCCGCGAAGTGTGCCCTCGCGTCCGCCCCGCCGGCCCCTCAAAGTTACTTTCTCTTTCAGCAGGCCCGTGAGTGGCGGCCGCCTCCTCTCCGCCTGCTCTCTCCCGCGACTCAGCCCGAGGGGCCGGGACCTGGGGCCCAGAGGGGTACGGAGGGGGTTCTGTGAACAGTGGGTCCCCACTATCAGGTAGAACAGGATGGGAGGGGGCAGTTGGTTGCTTGGTTTTTAGTGGTCGAGCAACCAGTGCCTTAGAGGGTTCAGAGGCTAATTGGAAAGGGGACAGCCAAGGAGGCGGGTTTTCAACAAGGTCCTGCCATATGAGGATGTATGGGATTTGGTCTAAGTGGCCCGCATGTCCAGGTAGGAAAATCTTGGATTTTACCCTAGTGATGACAGCAAGTCGGAAGGTCCCTTCGGGTGGCCACCCCACATCAAAGGCAGGCCACTCGGAGCGACACAGAGTAATTAGCTTTCCTTTCCTGATTTCCATACCAAGATCATGGCCCCTTGCTCTAACTTCTTTGAAATTATTTGTAAGGAGAGATAGAGGAGTACTCTGGGTATTGCCCATCCTGTAACGATTTGTAGTCCTTTCCTGTAAAGGAATGTGGGTTAGAATCCCAATAGAGGAAACCTGATCTGACTTATTACTGATAGCTAGCCGGGAGCGCGGCGCCGGAAGCCGGGAGCCCGGGGACCGGGGCCGGAAGTGTGGCGTCGGAAGCCGGGAGCCCGGGGACCGGGGCCGGAAGTGTGGCGCCGGAAGCCGGGAGCCCGGGGACCGGGCCGGAAGTGCGGCGCCGGAAGCCGGGAGCCCGGGGGACCGGGGCCGGGAGCGCGGCGCCGGAAGCCGGGAGCCCGGGGACCGGGGCCAGAAGTGTGGCGCCGGAAGCTCGGAGCCCAGGGACCGGGCCGGGAGCGCGGCGCCGGAAGCCGGGAGCCCGGGGGACCAGGGCCGGGAGCGCGCTGGAAGCCGGGAGCCCGGGGACCGGGCCGGGAGCGCGGCGCCGGAAGCCGGGAGCCCGGGGGACCGGGGCCGGGAGCGCGGTGCCGGAAGCCGGGAGCCCAGGGACCGGGGTCAGATTCAGACTGCAGGCGCGCACCCGGGGACCGGAGTCAGATTCAGACTGCAGGCGCGTACCCGGGGACCGGGGTCAGATTCAGCTGTTGCCCAGATCGCGAACACGCTCCCGGCAACTCAGATCGCAATTTAAATCAGTAGAGAGCCAGGGGACGTCTCCCACCGGTCTCCACTGGCTGTCCTATAGCGCGTCCGCCAGGACTGTGCCAGCCTCAGTTTCAGACCTCGCGAGTCACAGATTCAGATTCAGAACAGACACACAGACACAGACAGACACAGACAGACAAACGGAGACGAGCCAGCTCACCTATCAGTAGATCGATCTCAGCAGATCCGTTGACCAGGGGTCTGGTGGGCTTGGGGAATCCCGGACGGGCCCCCAGATGTTATGCCCAGACTGTTTGTTCCCCAAAGAAGACCACCAGAGTCCAGAGTCAAAGCCAAGCGGCAAGGATCTTTACTACAAGTTCGAACCTGGTCCCTCCTTTACACAGTATACAAGAGGGCCCCGAACAATGCGAGCGTTTGCTTTTTATAGCCCGAAAGTTGTAGGGGAACAAAGAAATTCTTTTGGCTCCTGCGCTTTCAGTAACCTTGAACGGCTGTCTCCTTATCGGAGACTTTCCAGGTGGTGTTTGTACTGGGCTCAGGGAGTTTGAGAGATATATGGTGGTGGGATGGGAGGATGGGATGTGTTTGTGCTAGGCTCAGGGAGTTTTGAGCCCGGGGCTGAGGAATGTGCCCAGCTCCTTTCAGTATCTCACTTGCCATCTGGGCAATTTAGACTTCTCAGGTCTCAGTTGCCATTTCTGCAAATTAAAGTAATGGGACCAGATGTTACATGGCTTCCATCAGCTCCACAATTCTCTGATTCAAACGTATCCCTTAACTGTTTTTTTCCATATAGTTTCAACTTAATTACATGATGAAAATAGTTTCCCATTTCTTTAGCCATCGCTATTATTTTCTGGACTCTCCAGTTCCTTCCTGTTTTTGTTTTTTGTTTTCCAGAGGAACAGTGATCCAAAGTAAACATATCAGTTTCATAAAGTTATGATTAGTGAATAATATGGAGGAGACATCATTTGTAAATTCTAACACAAAATCACTGTAACTCTTTCTTTTTTGTTTTTTTTAAGCAATAATATTATACTGCTGACTTGTTTCTGACAATTGATAAATTATGTAGTTGAGAATCAAGTAATACAGTAACAATAACTATTTTCCTTTCCTTAGATCATTTGGGTGATAAAAAGCAGCCCAGTGACTCCTCCATCCACAGGTAAGGATGAGAGTATGAACAAAGAAACTTTCCATTATTCAGAAGCAATAAGGAGCATGCAGTGGTTCTTTACCTAACCTGTAGTTCCTGTATTCAAATTAAATTCATTCCACTCAGTCAAAGCTGCTGTTAAAAAGAAAATTCTTTTTAAAAATCTTTTTCAACATCTAAGTATATTTTAGGTGTTATAATTGATGCCATTTCAAATCCATCAGGTGTGGCTATATCATTGAATGTGTGTATAAAGTTGTTAGGGTGAATTCAGTTTTAAAGCAGATTTTCTGTCAAACATCTGTCTACCTATATATGATAGCAAATATCAATCTGATTGAGCAATTCACACTTCAATACATTGATTTTTTAAAAAATGAAGTAGATACACCAAAACCCCTAAAAGCACTTGCGGGGTAATAGACAAATGTACCCTGAATAATAAAGTAGTATGAGGAAACAGGTACCATCCGAAGAAAGGGAAAAAAAAACAACATTCATGAAATGAAAGAACACATTCCCACTGTAAACTAATATACCAACAAGATTTCAATGGGATTGTTTTATTAGGTTATTAGGTTTTTCTTATTTCATGGTGGATTAAGTTTCTAAATCAGACTTCAAGTATATTATTATCAGAAAATACAGAAAGTTCCTGCACTATAATATATACGTTTTCTTTTCTTTTCTTTTTTTTTTGAGACAGAGTCTCACTCTGTTGCCCAGGCTGAAGTGCAGTGGCACAATCTCGGCTCACTGTAGCCTCCACCTCCCAGGTTCAAGCAATTCTCATGCCTCAGCCTCCCGAGTAGCTGGGATTACAGGCGTGCATCATCTTGCCCAGCTAATGTTTGTATTTTTAGTAGAGACAGGGTTTCACCATGTTGGTCAGGCTGGTCTCGAACTCCTGACCTCAGGTGATCTGCCCACCTTGGCCTCCCAAAGTGCTAGGATTACAGGCATGAGCCACAGCGCCCGGCCCATATTTTCTTTAGGTAATGATAAATCATATTTGAAGAATGCCTAAAAGGATCCAATAATGCCTCAAATACACAAACCTACTAGAACAGATTTTATTCAAAATTACAATGACAAAATAATATACGGAGGTAAAAATCTTTATTAAATGACCACATCGTAATCTGATAAAATATTTCCTGATATAAGAGAATGAATTATGAACTGGTTTATAATATATTTTTTAAAACCCAAGGTAAAACAAAACTAATAAACTCTGCATACATTATCATTTACATTTTATGATTATTTTCTATTTGGACATCCTCTTCCGTATACCCATTGCCCTGCGCTTTTCACTGATTTTCTCAACTACACTCCTCCTCCTGGACTGTGAACATTTGCTAAAAATCTCTTTAAAAAACACCACCACCACCACAGACTTCCCACTGCTGCCATGCTCTCAGATTGTCTAGCTCTCCCAGAAAAGGACAATAAGCTAAATAAGCTAAATTCACAATAAGGTGGATCTAAGGGATAACAGGTCTTTTCGAATCTGATTCCTCCCTTCTCCTCCACCCTCACCTCTCACCACTGGGCCTCTCCTTTCCAGCCACAGTGAACTGCTTTCTCACACTTCACAATCATGCCTAGCATGATTGGCTCCTTCAACCTTCACCATGGAGCAGCCTTCACGCACATACATTCCCTCTTCCTCTTCATGCTTTGGCTAACTCTTCATCTTCATTCAGAGTGATTCCAGGAAAACTTATTGACACCCTCCACCTCCCACCCCATAGCTGGGTGTGGTGTCTCATTTAGGTATGTATGTACAGATATATCCTTTGTATGTGTGTATATACATATATATCACATTATAATGTATACTTATCATAGCACTATTACAATGTATCACTGTTTTTACTGTGTCTTTCAATAGGCTCTAAGCTATTTCAGGGCAAAGATCATTTAACAGTCAATTTTATATCCCTAACATCTAACATAATGCTTCACTTATAGTCATAGATTGTAAATGGTAAATGAATAGCTAGATAAACAAATAGTCAAGGGCAGGGAGAGGTTGTCCTGTTCCTAAAGTACATTATGGAGGCAGCCACCTCCCACTGCAAAAAGTGAGCCATTCCTGATTTTCACTACATTCTGTACTTGTAGTCAAGAGAAGTAACCGTTCAGATAGAGATAGGAGGGTCAATGGATGGATGGATGGATAGATAGATAGATAGATAGATAGATAGATAGACACAGATTCTTTGTAGCCTAGGAACAAACGGCCTAAAATATATTTTTAAATATCCCACCGAATCTCAAGGCAATGACTGAAAGGGGTTGGATCAAAGGCATTAAAACCCAGCTACATCTACTTTAAAATTTTATATAGGGTAGCCCAAAACTGATGGTGGTACCCAGTGTACTGCAAGGGTACCAAATACCTGTTGAAATAAATTGCAAACAAGTCCGGGTGCAGTGGTTCATGCCCGTAATCCCAGCACTTTGGGAAGCCAGGGTGGGTGGATCACTTGAGGTCAGGAGTTCGTGACCAGCCTGGCCAACATAGTGAAATCCCAACTCTACTAAAAATATAAAAATTAGCTGGGCATGGTGGCGTGTGCCTGTAATCCCAGCTACTTGGGAGGCTGAGGCATGAAAATCACTTGAATCTGGGAGGTGGAGGTTGCAGTGAGCTGAGTTCATGCCACAGCACTCCAGCCTGGGCAACAGGGTGAAGCTCTGTCTCAAAAAAATAAATAAGTAAATAAAATAAATTTCAAACAAAAACCAAGTGCAGATTAGGTCTAAACCAATTATTTTTTACTTAAGACAGTAACCCCCAACTTGAAAACTACCAGCTTCCGAATCATAATAAGGTATCCTTGAATTCACATTTACAGGCAGCATTGCCAATAGACAAAATAAATGCTTCTCAAACACAAGGATGACTATTTGTCAAGTATAGACGACGGTGTGATTAATAAAATCCAAATACATTTAAAGATGGTATTGAATTTATAATCAGTTTATCATTAAATATTTTCTCAGCTAATATAAAATAAGTATTAATGAGTCCTTGAAAATGTTGGCATTATTTAAAGCATCTCATGCCAAGAAAAGGATTGAGAATTGCTAGTGTAGGGTTCTTTATAAACTCTGCAGAGGAGGCTGGAGTTTCCGGGTTCCAGTGCCTTAATATGTATATATGTAAGCTAACCTCTTTACTTCATTTCACAAAGATTATTAACAAAAATAGTTGCAATGTATTAAGTTTTACTGATGAACATAACGAGAATGGACTTACATTTGGAGTAATAAATTTAAAGTAATAAAAGGAAAGTAAACAACTATATACACACATGCTAAAACCCATATAAAAATCTATTAATTTAATTTATTGGGTCTCCTCCATAGATATGCTCATCTACAGAGTGTACTGAAACTTTCTCTTAGCACAAAGTTAACTAAGCCCCTCAGGCTGCTTCGAACTTGCTTTCTTTCCCACTTCCACGTTGTAAAGAGCTCCAAGTTCACTAACCAAGTGGTCCTTCTTTAACAGCAATAACAAGAAATGGGGAGGAAGAATAGATAGGAACTCAACAGCAACTCTAAGGCGGGTTGATTACCTGGTCTTCCTTAAACTGGAGGCTCTTGTTAAACTCACTTTGCTTCCTGAAGAAAAGCTGGGCCAAGATGCGCTCTGCGGTAGCCTGGATATAATCGTCCATGTCAAGGGTTTGAAGCTGATAGTGTAAACCAAAAGAAGGTATGTCAGCATCTAAAAGAAGATATGTCAGCATCTAACTACTCAGATCCCTGCAGAGATCTTACAGCTGTCAAGGCATTTCCCCGCAAGCAGAGGGAGCCAGTTCCCGCCTGGGCCAGCCCAGACTGGGGCTCCCACAGTGCTTGGCTACCTGCACAGCTATTGAGAGGTGACAACATGCTAGCGGCCCTCACTCTCAGAGCCTCCTTGGCCTCTGCGTCCACTCTGGCAGCGCTTGAGGAGCCCTTCAGCCCGCCACAGCACTGTGGGAGCCCCAGTCTGGGCTGGCCGAGGCCGGAACTGGCTCCCTCTGCTTGCGGGGAAATGTGGAGGAAGAGGCGTGGGTGGGAACCGGGGCTGCGCACCGCGCTGGAGGCCAGCGCGAGTTCCGGGAGGGCGTGGGCTCCGTGGGCCGGGCTATCGGAGCGCCCGGCTGACGGTGCCAGCCCGGGCAGTGAGGGGCTTAGCACCCAGGCCAGCAGCTCCAGAGGGTGCGCAGGATCCTCCAGCAGTGCCAGCCCGCCAGCCCTACGCTCGAATTCCCGCCAGGCCTTAGCTGCCTCCCCGCAGGGCAGGGCTCCAGACCTGCAGCCAGACCTGCAGCCCGCCCTGCCCGAGCCTCCCCCAACACCCGCTGTGGGCTCCTGCGCCTCCCGAACCTCTCCGACAAGCGCCGCCCCCTGCGCCTCGGTTCCGGGTCCCACCAACCGCCCAAGGGCTGAGGAGTGCAGGCTCGCATGGGACTGGCGAGCAGCTCCGCCTGCAGCCCTGGCGGGGGACCCACTGGTTGAAGCCAACTGGACTCCTGAGTCTAGTGGGGACTTGGAAAACCTTTATATCAAGCAACGGGATTGTAAATACACCAATCAGTACTCTGTGTCTAGCTCAGGGTTTGTAAATTCACCAATCAGTACTCTGTATCTAGCTAATGTAGTGGGGACTTGGAGAACTTATCTGTCTAGCACTCAGGGTCTAGCTCAGGGATTGTAAATGCATCAATCAACACTCTGTCAAAATGGACCAATCAGCTCTCTGTAAAACAGACCAATCAGTGCTCTGTAAAATGGACCAATCAGCAGGATGTGGGTGGGGGTCAGATAAGGCAGATAAGGAAATAAAAGCAGGTTGGCGGTGTCAGCAGCAGCAAGCTGCTCCTGAGCCGTTCCATGGTGTGTAAGCTTTGGTGTGTCCCACTTTACAATAAGTCTTGTTGCTGGTTATTCTTTGGTTGCACACCCACTCATCATGAAAGTCTGCAGCTTTACTCCTGAAGCCAGCGAGACCACGAACTCACCAGAAGGAAAAAACTGTGGACGTGTCTGAACATGTGAAGGAGCAAACTCCGGACACACCAAATTTAAGAACTGTAACACTCACCGCCAGGGTCCGTGGCTTCATTCTTGAAGTCAGCCAGACCAAGAACCCACCAAATCTGAACATACTATGACCTCCTGGAAACAGTCATCTTGTGTACCAGTTTCACGTTGCCATGGGGAGCTCACCTTTTCAACTCTGGGTGGTAGGGAGAGTCTGATAACTAGAGGGCCTGAAGCATCTGAAATTTTCTTTAGAAGGGATGGATGGAGCAGGACCTAGAGACAAAAGGACTTCTCAGAATTCCATGCCTAGAGGCTGCCAAATAGTTGGTTCTGGTGCTCTGCAGTCAGAGACTGATGGTCTCTCTCCGCTGGGGCCAGTAATCACCCTCTGCTGGGCCGGGATGTTCAGTGGGCTGGGTCTGATTCTCTGTGTCTGTCTTTGCATATACGGCTGTTGCTGTCCTTATTCTTCCCACTCTTGACATTCTCTTTCTCAGTCTGCTTCTCAGTTTCTGTGTGTGTGTGTGTGTGTGTGTGTGTGTGTGTGTGTGTGGCGCGCGCCTACCTCTCTCAATGAGTGTTTTTCCCTGTGTTTATTATGTTTGCACACCTCTGCACATCTGCCTCTGAATCTGTCTTGTCTGCATGTGTGTGTGTTTGTCTTTATGTATGTTCTTGTGTCTGCCTGCCTTCGTGTATAGGTCTGTCTGTATATTGGCAGGCGTGTTTCTTTCCTTCTGTCTCTCTGTGGGTCTGTGTCCCTCTTTGTGTGTATGTCTGTGTCTCCTACTTGTGTATGGTTGTGGTGTTCTTTTCTTTGCGTCACTCCCTTTTCATGTCCGTTTTCCTGTGTCTTTCTCTTTAATGGGGCTGTGTGTCTGTGTGTGTGTGTGTCTCTTCCTCTCTGGGCATCTCTCCGTGTATCTATCACTGTGTGTGTCTGTCCCTCTGTATGTGTGTGACTCTCTCTGTGTTTCTCTCTGGGTATATGTTCCTTCTGTGTCTCTGCCTGTCTATCCTCCCTCCCTCCCTCCTTTTTCTTTCACACTCCTGATGCAGAACACATCCCTGGTCACCCCATCAGAAGCACCTCCCATCACTTCCTCTGATGGGGGTTGGCGGATTATCCTCCATCAAGGTACAAATCAGACAATCCTGAGGGTGGGTGAGAAGTGAAAAACTTCCTCCTACCCCCAAATTCTGATTCATTTATTTATTTCCTGTTGTAAATCAATTCTTGTTTTCTTTCATTTAAAACTTCGTACTTTAGGTGGCGGGCGCCTGTAGTCCCAGCTACTCCGGAGGCTGAGGCAGGAGAATGGCGTAAACCCGGGAGGTGGAGCTTGCAGTGAGCTGAGATCCGGCCACTGCACTCCAGCCCGGGCTACAGAGCAAGACTCCGTCTCAAAAAAAAAAAATATTTGTACTCTTCTAATTTGGGATTTGTATTTAATGGTTTTCAATTGTCATTTTTATCTTTTATAATTTTAAGCTTTAATTTGTTTATATTAGCCTTTCATGTCACATTAAATCTTACTTTGCCTCCAAAATAATTTTGATTTTTAACATTTTGCCTTTGTCATATTTTGCACATACATAACATTTTTATTCTAATCATTTTTCTATTCTCTTTTCTTATTCACTTTTTAAACTTTAGCTTGCTATCTTTGAGTTTTCCCTTATTTTCCTATTTATATTTTATTTGATCTGATTTTGCTTTATGATTTGTTCTTATTATGGCTATTGAGAATGATGGCCAAGAGGGTGGCAGTCACAGTGAGACCCACACCGAAATTCGGGGTCACCAGAATCCTCCTTCCCTGCCATCCCCTGCCAATAACACCTACAGCCAACTTTCTGCTCTTTCTCATATAGCTCTCCATAAACCTCTCGCCAGGTAGGCCTAGGAAGGTTTTGAGACCAAGGTGCTAGAATTTGCCAGTCTCTCTCAAAGAATGGAGGGGGTCATCCTGGGAAATGAGTTTCACCAGGATCAGGTCCACCTTTTTGGACTTAGGCCCTGTTGAGACTGCAGAATTCACCTGTGCTTCTCCCTGGAGGCCTTGTTGGGTCTCCTTGTAGGAAGAACCACGGTGAAGAGAAATGCCTGTCTGTTCCCAGACTCACCCTAGGGGTGCCCAATCAGACTGTTTTACTTTCCACCCAGTCTCAAAAAGCAACCTAGTCCTAAGAATTTTTAAAATCTAAATTCCACAATGTATCCCTCTCTCAAACCCTTCATTTCATCTAATTAAGGAGCCCAGGAGTGAATTTTTTAAAGCAAATAATTATTTAATGCAGTGAACAATTTATCTTAGTCTATGTTTTGTATATACAGGTCATCGTAGATTTCCCAAAATAAAGAATGAAAGGGAAGAAATTCTACCTCGGTACTCCTGAAGTTTCTCTTCGTATAGAAGAAATTCTCTCTCCCTCCCCCTCTCCCCACCCTTTCCCCCTCAAGTATACTTGAAAAGTAAGTTGGGCATGCTCATTTCATCTCCTCTCTCTTTTTGCTTGGGAGCTGGCAAACCTTCCAAGAACATGCACTTTTACTTTATGCCATAAGTTATACAAAGACCTGCCTCAACATGGGGAGGCCTATCCAATTCTGGGGACCACTATTAGGAAACCCACCTGCCCACAATATTAGTATATTCTCTAATATGTGATTTATTACTAATAAAAGTGATTTGGATCTCTATATGTTGACTTTTTAATCTTTATTTCTAGGTTCAAAATTTCAAGCATTGAGAGAGAATGTGATATATTGGATCCCTTTTTAAACAGATGAGAAGACTATTAGATTCTCCTGTTCACATGTTAATTCATCCAGTTTATTTATTCATTTGTTTAATACACATCTACTGAGGGCTCCCTTTGGTCCAGACACATTGCTTACCAGAATATTGTGCAGAACACTGACACTTGGCAATCTCTCTCAAGCTGGCTTATTCTCACCTGGTCTTCAGGGTTGTAGGCAAGAATGAAAAGCAAATCCTAATCACATGTGCTCTTAATGTAATGCTGGGTTCCAATAGTGAAAAATACCACATCTTCAATGTGAATGTTGAATTCTATGGTACCTTGAGTGCCAATAATCCCCACCTAAGGAGGAAAATGCTGTCTATTTAACTTTAAGCAAATAAAATGTACACTTGTTGTCTCGGTGAAATTATTGATCACACCCCTTTGACTCTCCAGAGAACCTAATTTGGATGATCAATTATATGGATACTATCAGAAAATCTAATTCATTATTCAATCAAATATTCATTAAGAATAAGTGTTAATAGGGAAGAACAGATGAATAAAAGCACGTGGTTATACAGGAACTCCTTAATAAGGGTAAGAGTGGAAGGTAGAGGCCATCCTTCACTCCTTCACATAAAATCTCCTAGCCCCACAAAAATCAAAAGATAATAAAGTAAATGTTCCCTAAAATGTATTAGTGAGTTCAATACACAGAGCATTATGAAAAAGGGTATCAATCACCATGTTCTAATTAAGGGTTACAAATGATGTTCCCTAACACAACAGGCAGAAGATTTACATTTCAGTGTTTTACCACCCCCGTGCCTTCCTTTGCACTTGCTTAGCAAAAATCATCCTTCTAGGATAGCAACTTCCTAACAATCTTCCTTAAAAGGGGTTAAAAAGTAAATTTGTACACAAATGCCCACACACAAACACAACAAAATGAAGTCTAATCCTTGAAATATAATTAGTGAAAAATCACAATGCCCTTTTCCAATTTATTAAAGCCTTCACTTCTAAAAACATAAAACAAGACTTTTGCTATGATGACATAATGAGTAAATTCCAGTCTGGTTTTAGTTCTTTCTTTTAAGATGGAGAAAGGTACAGACTTCTTAGAGAAGCCCATTCCATCTGTGTATACTATTGTTGATTTCCTCAGGGAAATCCATGAAACTCTGGAAGAACCACAGCCAAATCATTATAGAAACATGCTACACAGCTTGGCTTTTCTTATGGTACCCATATAGTTGATCATCCAAACCAGGTTTTCTAGAGAGTTAAAGATGGTGATCAATAATTTCACCAAGACAAGTATACATCAGGGATGCCCTAGACAAACTGGAGTATGGCCACCCTACTGATGCTCCATGTCTCCCCAGCTACCCACACTCACATTGCACTGAGAGGCAATCTGTTATTTCACACTCTCCCAAGGGCAGCACCTTCCACTGAGGATGCAAAACTGAAAAACCTCAGCAAGCGTTCCAGACCTTCCATCATCATGATAACATCTTTACCACTTCTGAAATATTCTTAGCCTCTTTTCATGCACATCTTGAATCGTTCTGTCTCATTAAACTCAGAAACTACCTTGCAGGATCTTCATGGTTTCCTCTGTAGCAACTGTGCCCACAAAGCCATTAGGACTGAGTCATTCTATGTTATTAACAACTGAAGCAAAACTAAAAATACCTCCCATTTGCTTCTTTCTGCATTAAAAAGCAAATTCCCCCCCCCCCCGCAAAAAAATGTTTAGAGATAAATTACCTTTCCACATCCACTTAACACATAGTGCATTTTGTTTGCATTAAAATGAAAATGTGGCTGTCATAATCCATTATAATTCTGTTACAAATTCTGAGTGTACCCAAGGTGAGGGTATTTTGATGCTTACAAAAAAAAAAGGAAGGCCGGGTGCGGTGGCTCAAGCCTGTAATCCCAGCACTTTGGGAGGCCGAGACAGGCGGATCACGAGGTCAGGAGATCGAGACCATCCTGGCTAACCCAGTGAAACCCCGTCTCTACTAAAAAATACAAAAAAAAAAATAGCCGGGCGAGGTGGCGGGCACCTTTAGTCCCAGCTACTCGGGAGGCTGAGGCAGGAGAATGGCATAAACCCAGGAGGCGGAGCTTGCAGTGAGCTGAAATCCGGCCACTGCACTCCAGCCCGGGCGGCAGAGCGAGACTCCGCCTCAAAAAAAAAAAACAAAAAACAAAACAAAAAAAAAAGCAAAGAAAAAGGAAAAAGAAACCCCATTAGCCAACATCCTACTTAGCAACTTAGCAATTCATAAAATCATAATAATAATTAATATTTATGCAGCCCTCACCAAGAACATGCAATTTTCTATGTCTTTTACATTTATTATGTCACTTCTTCCTCACAACAACCTTATAAGTTCAGTGGCATTATTCTCCCCATCTTACAGATGATGGAATTAAAATCTAAGTTGGTTGAGGAATTTACATAGGTCCTCACAGCTAAGAAATGGCAGAACTAGGATTTGAACCCAGGGAATCTGACACCACAATGATACAATATAACCAGTTGAGCATTTAAAAACAAATGAAAAGAGAACTCTCACAGGCATCCAGTCTTTTCATTAATATAATTATCTATAACCAGAGAAGTTTAGTTCCTAAATCCACATTGAAGCCTCAGTCAACCACTGAAAACATGATTGCATTATCTGCAGCAAATTTCTTCCCATAGAAAGAATGGGTGAGTTTATGACTCTTCAGAGATACAAATTATAGCAAATTTTCTGTTAATTATATCATAATCTTTCTGCCAATACATTATAATTTCCTGTGGAAGACCTTGATTAAGGAAAATAAAAAACAACTCAACTTCAACAAGATTTTGTCATTAGGAAGAATATAAGATGTGCTTTTGAGTCCATTATCCAACTTCTATTATATATACCTACTAGTCAATTTTCCCTGGACTTAGCTGACTGCTGCCCTAGAAACACAAATACTCATGCTCTCTTTGTGTCATACCTTCAGGGTGATATGTCTTTTGAGATATGGTACATAATACATACCTTCAGGGTGATATGTGTTTTCAGATATGGTACCTACCTTAACTTGCCTGGAAGCAATGTCTCAGTTGCAGAAAAAAATACATCATCAACATTCAAAGTCTGAAGTTCATCATGTGTGGAAAAGAAGAGCAAGGAAAAACAGTCTTCATTCACCACATTCTTTATCCAGTATAGTATATTTTTAGGGAAGAAGATTACTTGGCCAGCTATAACATTGTATGTGTAACTACTTTACCATCATCATCAACCACCCCAATCTATGCTGTTCCCTGAAATATAAACAGAAAAACAAAACCAACATCACTTTGGAGCAATGTTTCTCAACATCTTTCCATTACTTTCCAAGTTATGCTTTTAGACTTTTTTTCTATTACCACCCTTTGCAATTTTAATACCATACATATACTGTAGATCAGTATACTGTATAAATCTATTGTTTATATACTCTATGCATATCTATTCTTTATACATAAAAAGGGTAAGACTTTTGTCTCCCTCAAAAGTTGTTACCCCATTGGGGGCAATATCACCTCCTAATAAGACTGCATGTTTTACACTTTGGTAGGCCGAGGTGGGTGGATCACTAAGGTCAGGAGTTCAAGATCAGCCTGGCCAACATGGTGAAACCCTGTCTCTATTACAAAAGCAAAATTAGCCAGGAGTGGTGGCACATGCCTGTAATTCCAGCTACTTGGGAGGCTGAGGCAGGAGAATCACTTGAACCCGGGAGGCAGAAGTTGCAGTGAGTGGAGACTGTGCCATTCCACTCCAAACTGGGCAACAAGAGCGAAACTCCATCTCAGAAAAAAAAAACAAAAACAAAGACTGCATATTTTAAAGTTTAAAAAGACTGAAGTCACTTGGGTAGGATGTGTGCATGTTCTTAGTTCATTGTACAAGTAGGAATGTATGTGTTTGTGTGTATGTAAGCATACAGATATGTGTGTGCTTTCCAGATAAGAAAAAGTCTACATACAATTTTAACAATGACAGCTAACATGTAGTGCCTTTAATATATGTCAGGTATTCATGTGATCACTTTACTTGATTCAGCCTGATTATTCCTTACATCAATCCTATGAAGCATGGTAATATTATTATCCCTGTTTTACAAAAGAGAAAACTTTGGAGAGAACATATTTTCCAAGATTACTCAGCTAGTCAATGGAAAAGCTGAGATTTGGACCCAAGCAGTCTGGCTACAAAGTCTATACTTTTTATTCATACTAAACCATATTTTGATTCTGCTTCTATAAAATTATATACTTTCTCATTCTCTAATCTGTTCCTCAGTATTACCCTGTGAGGTAGGCAGAGAAGAAGATACCATTATTTCTGTTTTATCAGAGACTCATGGTCACAAAATGGAGCAGCCACAGGGGCGGACAAAAAAGAAGTCTTTGTTCTGTCTACACAGACATGTATAACTCGAATCCAGATTGGTATTAAAGATGCAGGGGAAAGGTGGCCGTCTAAAGAGCTCTCTCTTCATCCACAAGCAAGGAGCAGCAGCAATGTGTACCTATTCATATCAGGGCACCAATTACTCCAGATACAGAGCAGAGATTACACAGGAGTCAGTAGGATCTTCGCGTTGAAGCCAGGCACACCAGCCAGCTTGCCTACCCTACTCTCAGGGTCCCTTCCAAAGCTTCCATGAAGACACTCAGAAGCAGAAGCAATCTCCCTGGACGATAGGAGTAGAGGGACTTCTTCACATACTGTTGCTTGGTTTCTTACCCTGATTGTGAGAAACAGTAATCTCACAATTTTCTGGGCATCCAGAGAATATTCAACTCCATATAGCTCATATTATGAACTCTCAGGACTGCCTGAACAACCTCCTCAGGCTGAGCTGGGTCCCGGGGCCTATTTTCTACTACAGAAGGCTCCAGACCCATTTCCCTAGCTTGGAGTTTCTTTTCAGGGGTCCCCCCCTCCCCCGAGGAAAGTCCACTGAGCTGCCTTTTCTTCTACTGTTCTGCTACTGCTCAGTCAAGGCCATGAAAATGAATCTTTTAGAGATTATCCTCTTTTACATATTTTATCTAGGTGGAAAAAGACAAGAAGTCAGAAAACATAAGCTTTATCCCAGTGAATCCAATGACAACAGTTTATCTTTAGAAAACCCAACTAATCTCTCTGGCCTCCTGTTCTCTTATAAGAAAAAAAGAATAGTTTGGTCGGTCTTATATAAAGGAAACTCTAATCTCTCTCTCTCTGTTGTAAATTCTAAAATTGAATGCATTGTCCAAGAATAAGAAAGAGGGCTTTCTTAACCACAACAAAAACATCATGTAAAATCGGCTACATGTCTTTAACTAGATTGCCAGGGAAAGACCAAACTCTGAAAGTTCTGTGAGGGCTTAGTCACTACTGCTTCCCCAGTGTCTGGAATGCAAAAGGAAACCAATAAATACTTTTGGGAATTAATGAATTATTTGAAATTCAAGTAAGGACACTCATTTTACCTGCAGCTATCTCTATTTCACTAGACTTCAAGAACATTCTGAAAAGTCTGAACCACAAAAGGGCATCCAATTGGCCTGATCTTAGACTCCAGACTGAACACAGCAAACTACTTTGTTATTCCAATTGCTGTTATTTTCCTTAGAGAAAAGCTGTTGTTTCTTTGATCATTAAATCAGAGCTACCGGTTTTAGCTTTGGCTCAGAGGACCAAACAGTGATCTTATTTTAACAATAGTGTGTGAAAAATGATTTCATACTGAAGAAAAGAGTTCAAAGTGATGCCGAAAATAATTTAAACAAACAGACTAATGCTTAAAGGCATAAATGTTTGTCTATCTCTTAGTTAAGCAGATTTAGTAACAACTAAAATAATATTCTCAGGACAAACAACTTAGATGCTTAAGAGGAGAGTGTGGGCAAACTAGTTATACCTGAGCAAGACAGTCATGTTCATTGGCGTTGAAGTGCCAATGAAGGGCCTGGAGGCCATTGCTTTTTATCCTAAGGGTCCCCAGAGTCATTTGTGATCTCTGACTGTTGAAGCTGGTGCCAAAGGCCTCTTCTTCATTGCTGAGATAGTCTTTGACATTGTTCCTGTACCGGGCCCACTGGATTGTACCACCAAGGAACTCAAACACCTGGAAAATCATAAACAATCCACCATAAGCATGGAGGCCACCTCCTAAGAGCATGGAGCCATCATGGCCTATAGAATAAGAAGGAGGCAAAAGGGAAAAGGCAATGGTGGTGAGGTGAGTTTTGGAGTCCCAGAAAGGAAGAGGAGGAATGGGTCTGTAAGAGTCCAGGAATGGCAATAGTAACACATGCAGTGCTCTCAGTCTAGACCCTGTTAGACATTTAAAAAGACACCCAGGGTGGCAAGAGAATAGGGGAATTTCCATTTGTCCACGTGCAATTCTCTACACTAGTCAGACATGGAGCTATCTACTGAAGAACATTTCTGTCTGAGGTCAACACCAACGCAACTGTCCCCTCTTCTCTATCTCTCATCATCTTTCATCCTGGCTCACAGTTCATTCCTTCCAATAGAGAAGAAAGCTTAGTAAACATGCAATGGGAAGGTGATTTTAAAGTTTCCATTAAGAATAATTATTTTTCCTAATGTGTGTGATTCATACTTTGGATTTAGGTAAGTTATTAAGAAACTGAAATTCTGGATCAATAGCTTTTGATACTATGGGAATCATTGTTTGCAGAGGCCAGGCTTCATGTTTGAAATGAATGTCTGTAAGAGTTGCTAATATACACCAAGGAGAGAATCAGCACTCCTACTGCTGTGGTAATCATGGAGGCCAAGAGACACATCAGGAAAATGCTTACCCGTGACCACAGCCTCTTCTTTTCCTAGGGAAAATTAGAAAGCCATTATTCTCTACTTAAGACACATTAGAAATATTGCCTCCTTTCTCGGTTCTTAAATTTTTCTTTATACTAACTTCAACTAAAATTCACTGACAACCATGATGAAAGGAGCTATTTTTAAAGTATACTTAAAATGTATGTTTTAATTATTTCATGTTAAATCAGGACATGATCAGAGCAGGGGGTACTACATTTCTTAAGATGATAGCTGGCTTTCCTGAGCTCTGTATTAAGGGTCTTAAGGGGAACTAGTCTCAAGATATAAACACAGAAATTTTGCATTGTAAAGAATACTAAGGATTCCAGCTTAGCTTCTATGTCTCATTTTCTTGATGAGGAAATTGAGGCCCAGGGTGGAGCAATGACTTATGGAAAGCTGCACTATTATCTGTAATTGTAGGTGAAGAAAGAATTTCTCCTGATTCCTCTGTTATGCCACTAAGTCAAAGTACTATCACTGCATATCATTTCAGGATCATTAAATTATCTTTTTTGTTTTAGAAATGGAGTCTCGCTATGTTGCCTAGGCTGGCCTCAAACTCCTGGCTCAAGAGATCCTCCTGCCTCAGCCTCCCAAGTAGCTGGGACTATGTAAGTGCACAACACCCAACCAGATCATTAAAATGTAATACTTATGAACCAGCATTCTCAAAGGAAAGTTTACATTTACACACAACTGTAAGGTCACATTTACATTTTTAAAAGAAAATGATAGCATATAACTTTATATGTCTAAGAGTAATGCTTTGCTAGACATTAGTATTTCTTCCTTGATCACTGGCCTTGATCAGTGTTTCTCAAACTTTTTTTTTTTACTACATCTACATCAAGAAATACATTTCCCCTTGTGATCCAGTACACGTAGATATATACATGCGCAAACACACACACACGTACATACATACACACTACTGAAACAAAAGTTTCACAAAACAATATTTGTTATTGTATTAATTTTAAAATGACAATTCAAATCCACTATATAGATTTCATGACTAATGGATTACAATTTGGAGTTTGAAAACCTCCTGGATCCCTTTAAATAGAAGAGAGGAAAAATTATTATTCTGCCTCCCCAAACTGATAAAGCAAACACTAAAAGAAGGACAATGAAAAACCAGCTGCACAAAAAAATAAATAAATAAGTTTCCCCTTTTAACTTGTCTGAAATTCACCGATCTGCATGATTAAAGACATTGCCCCTAGAAAGTCCCTAGTTAAGAGGCATATATTTTACCTGGTGATAAAATCCATTAAGCCAAAAGCACTCATTAATACTATAAGCAACAATTCAAAGGGAGTTGGGCCATTAAAGAGCTAAATGGGGTGTGAGTTTAGAGTTTATGAGAGAGGGCAAATCGAGAAATGTTCATAGCAGGAGATGCTATCTTTCTGAAGAGGGCCACTTAAGAAGAGTTGATCTAAAGAGGGGTTCTTGCCTGAGCTCTGCATAAGATCTTGGAGGGAACTAATCACAATATATAAATCCCCATGTTACCATTCTAGAGATAGTGTTTATCGTCCCCATAGACAAACTGTTCTGCGTTTCATCTTCATGCATTTCCAATACTGAGCTGTCCATTGGCAAAAAGGAACAATCAATTCACTGAAAAAGAAAGGAGGGGAGAGGAAAAGATAGCTCTAGCAAACTGGGAGATCCCAAAGGAGAAGAATGAAGATTCTTAACTAAGGGTGTACTTGTATAGAGCTGAAAGTGAAGGACATGAAATAAGGAAACTATCTATTCAATCATAATCTTGGGTTAAAAAAAAATCTTTGACAGAATTGCCAAATGAAAGACCAATAAAACATTTCCTTTGGTCCCCAACTCTTTGCTCACTGATGACACATATAGAGATAGTAACAATAATAACCCACACTTATCTCCTTCTCTCACTATGTGCTAGGTACTGTCCTGAGTGTTTTACAAACATTATGTGATATCATTCTTACAGTGATTATCAGGTGCTATTATTATTCCCATTTTACAGATGAGGAAGCTGAGGTATAGGGAGGTGTGGTAACTGCGCCAAATCACAAGACAGAGCCAGGTTAGTGTTGGAGCAAAGCACCTTTTGTCATAATATTCTTCCATGACATTGGTTCTTTTTGGCATCTGATGGTGGGGGCTTAGCCTAGTAAACTCTTTTTTTACTCGAATCAGTCTTGTTTCTTAATAATGTAATTTTCCTAATAGTTTATGAAATAATCCTGTTACCTAAAAGTTAATCTTTACGTAAAAGTCATTTTGCATCTTTTTTCCTGGTGATGAATGGTGGTTGAGTAATCTAAAAACCCCTACTATAATCCACAAAACAGTCAGCCACCCTTCTTTCCTTCATACCTTTGTACCTTTACTCCTTCAATAAACATGATGGTTGCCTACTATATTCCAGGCTGTATGCCACTCCTCTACATTAAGAGAATTTTGAGTAGCTCATAATTTAGGAGAAGAGGCAGAAAATAAAGCAAATAACTACAATGAAATGTGCTAAGTGTTATGTAGAAATATATACAAAAGTCCTGTGAGGGCCAGGCGCAGTGGCTCACTCCTGTAATCCCAGCACTCTCGGAGGCCAAGGTGGGCAGATCAGGAGGTCAGGAGATCGAGACCATCCTGACTAACATGGTGAAACTCCATCTCTACTAAAAATACAAAAAAATTAGCCGGGCGTGGTGGCGGGCGCCTGTAGTCCCAGCTACTCGGGAGGCTGAGGCAGGAGAATGGCGTGAACCTGGGAGGCGGAGCTTGCAGTGAGCCCAGAGATTGCACCACCGCACTCCAGCCTGGGTGACAGAGCGAGACTCCACCTCAAAAAAAAAGAAAAAGAAAAGAAAAGTCCTGTGAGTATACAGAAGACTGATTGTATCTGAGAAAGTAAGAAGACAAGTCTTCACTGAAATCACAACTGTGAGCTGGGCCTTCAAATCCCAACATGGCCACACTAGGTGGGCACACTTAGTCAATTACATTCTAGTCCAAATTTCTGACTTGTCTGTAAGCAGCTCTATGACAGACCATATGGTAAGAATGTAGACCCTACCTGTGTCGGGCAGCCTAGGTTCCAGAAAGGCTGCAGGTTAATCTCTGATCAAGTGATGGAGAGATGACCTTGGGGCTTTCCTATCATATTTGATCAAATCTAAAATACATATTTTTCCACATTTTAATATCTCTGAAAATGAGATATGTTTTAAAATGAGTGGTCTTTTTGACTCCGTGAAATATAGTGTGACCACTTTTCTTTGGTCTTATCTGACAATAGTACTATATGAATCTTCAAAACAAGTTTTACACAACTTCGCCATTTACTGTTCTTTCTTGGAAACTGGAAAATGCAGCCTTCTGCCATAAGCATTATCTGGGGGCTATGCTTAGCATTCATTTAAATGGCAATACAAACAAATCATTAAGTAAACTACACTAAAACTCACTGAAGCACTGAATCAGAGAAAGCTGCAGCTGGATAAGGTGATTTTGATTTTTTTTTTTTTTCTTTTGAGATGGAGTTTTGCTCTTGTCGCCCAGGCTGGAGTTCAATGGCACGATCTCAGCTCACTGCAACCTCCGCCTCCCAGGTTCAAGCAATTCTCCTGCCTCAGCCTCCTGAGTAGTTGGGACTACACAGGCGTGCCACCATGCCCAGATAATTTTTGTATTTTTAGTAGAGATGGGGTTTCACCATGTTGGCCAGGATGGTCTTGATCTCTTGACCTTGTGATCCGCCCGCCTCAGCTTCCAAAGTGCTGGAATTACAGATGTGAACCACTGCGCCCAGCTGATATTTGCAGATAAAGAGCCCAAAGAGGCTAAGGATTTTTCCAGAGGTAACAGAGTAAGTCACTGGCAGAGCCAAAACAAAAGCCCAGCTTTCCCACTGTCAGTCAGAGCTTTCCTTACAATTTCTATTTGCTGCAGGAGAACTTCATGCCTTTGATATACATGTAAATGGTTCGTGGTGAATTGAAGCCATACAGCTGAAAGCAGGAATATTTTTAAAATCATTTTAATGCACACGAAGGTAATTCTATGGTGTAGTACAGAGGACTCTCGCACCCCACCAACAAAGGGGACACCAGTTTTTCATATAAACCTCAGAAATGCAGTGAGTTCTTTAGACCACTCACAAATGCTTGGCAGGCTGGGAAGAAAATAGGCAGAACTGTAAACTGAACCAGATTCTACAATAGGAGCCAAATCACCAATCAAGTGCCAGATGTATAGAAAGAATAGAAAACTGGTGACCCTACTGAGACGTCCTTCTAACATATTCAATCACTCACCTAATAAGTACCTTTAAACAAGAGCCATACTACTTATATGTTGTGGCCATGGACAAATGTGGACTAATGGCTCAAAACTGGGAAGAATAATTAACAAATACATGTCTAATACTCCTGCTTTCACTTCAATGTTTAAATTATTGTGCTTCCAATCATAAACACCAAAAATATTTTCTGAGGTTCACTTATACTTTCAAATGGAATACATGCTCAATTCAAACAAAACTAGGACATACAAATATTTTTACTTAACAGTGCCCAGGCTTATGCTCAAAATATTTAACAACCTATTTAACAACCTTGTTAAATATAAATTTTTAACAAAATATTTACTTAAATATTTAAGAACCTAAATACTTAAGAACAGAAGCAGTTAGCTGGTATGGCCACACTAGTGTGTACTAGATGAATATCCATTCTGCAACCAGGGCACAAGTGCATAGTGAAGTGGTGAAGAGTCCAAACTCTGGAGCTGAGCCACCACAGTTCAATTCCTAACCCCACCATTTATTTACTGTGTGGCCTGGGGCAAGTTATTTAGCCTCTCTGGGCCTCAAGTTATTCATCTATATGATGGGGCTAATAACATTGCTCTCACAAAACTCTGAGAGGATTAAACTGGTTAATAGATTCAAAGCTTGGTCCTGCATATAGTAAATGTACAATAAATGTTAGCCTTGTTCCTTTTAAATAAGCACAAGTAGGCTTGCTCCACTTTGATAATACCTATATTTTAATTGGCATAATAAGGACGCTCCAAATTCATAAAACAGATATTACCCTTCCTAGTAATTCAAAGTAGTACATCCTTACACATTACTTTGGACAATGTATAGAATTATTCTTATTTTACAAATTAGAAAATTAGAGTAAAAACAGCTCCTTACATTTAGCTAATAGAAGAATTGTAACCAAAACCCCAGTTTTCTTACTACCATTCCAGGAAGCTTGCCATTTGGACCACATCTAAGCACTGCAGAGCTGTGGCAGTGTCCCTTATCCTTTAACCCTTTCGTCATCTTTAAATGATGACTTGACATCATTTAAACCATAGTCACTTTAATGTCCAAAATGTGGGGCATGGAGAGGAGGGCAAGGATCCTTAATATCTATGTAACCATCAGATATCCACCAAAACTTTATTTTTTAGTGAAGGAAACAGAAAATTATCATTAGAATATCACAGTAAAAATTGCTGCAGCAAGATCCCTTGATGGGTGCTAAAATTACTGATTGAAAGGTAAACCATAAACAATATTTGCATATTCTTGAAGTATCTCTCCCAAATATTTGATAATTGCCAAGGGAAAATAGTAATTTTATTTTATTTTTTAAAGTTTTTTGTAGAAACAGGATCTTGCCATATTTCCTGGGCTGATCTTGAACTCCTGGGCTCAAGTGATCTTCTCACCTTGGCCTCCCAAAGTGCTGGGATTCCAGGCACTTTAGTGTCACCACACCTGGCACTTCTGGTGAGCCACTGCACCTGTCTGGAAAATAGTGATTTTATAGTGGAGGATTCTGGTAGACACCACCTTAGCCAAGTGATCAAGGTTAACCACCTATAATACACATCGACATCACATACCCACGATTTGATGCACTGAAAAGGGCAGATCGCCTCCAGTCTATGGTAGCCTTCCCTAGAAGGCTTAATTCCAATTTAATCATGAGAAAACATCAAACAAACCTAAATTGAGTGACATTTTACCAAACTACTGAACAGTAATTACTGACTCTTCAAAAGTGACAGGATTATATAAAACAGAAAGATAAGAACTATTACAGATTGGAGGAGACTAAGGAAATGTGACAATTACATGAACTGGATCCTGGAACGTAAAAATGACATTACAGGAAAAACTAGTGAAATCTGAGTAAAGTTTATAGTTTATAGTATTGTGCCAGGTTTTGAAAATTCTTTTATCGTTATGTGGATGTTAACATAAGGATAAGCTGAAAGCAAGTTATTCAGGGAATATCTTTGTGACTCTAAAGTCTAAAGTCTAAAATTATCTCAAAACAAAAATTCAAAAGAAAGAAAAGAGGAAGAAGGAAGGAAAAATCATGAAAAATATCCATGACATCTTTTCCCTGGGCACATGACTACTCTATGTTTCCCACAGTCAGGTTTTGCCATGTGGCTGAGTTTTAATCAACAGACTATGAGCAGAAATGCTGTGTGTCATTTCCAGGCTCAGACTTTCAAAAAAAAAAAGGTAATTCCTCCACTGTTTCCCCTCACACTTTCAGCAGGTGGGTGTAATGATGCCCTGGTGGGAAGGGCAGATCCATTAGATGGAAGGAGCCTGGGTCCCCAGGTCACTGTAAAGAAAACCCACCAGACCAGGGAAAAACACCCATCTCAAACTCTTGCATATACAAGCAATAAAGTTCTGTTGTATTCTACCATTATACATTTGGTAGGTCTATTTTTTACCACAAACTAAAATGAAAACATATTTATAACTTTTTGAGGTCATTTCTCACTAGGGTATGCTACAAGTTTTATTATTTGAAATGTTTATCTCCATCACAAGGGCTAGACATAACTAATAATAAATTTGGCAAGTACAAAGAGCTGCTGATTGCAGTATCTGTCAAAGGGAGAAACTGAATATATAACTCTTCATTATATGACTTGAGTTTATTTTCCTGGAATATATCCAATCACAAAAGAATATTGTTTTCCTCAGAAAAACTGAGCCAAGTAGATTCTTCTTTATATCATACTGGTAAAGGAGAAAAAGCAATACTACTAAGTTCCAGTAAGAAATTTTCCCCATCTCTATGTTAATCTACCTTCATAATCATTCGGGTGGAAAAGGCTGATAAGACAATGTTGGGCAATTCTTTCTAATTACTCACTTTGAAATGTCTACTATTAACAGGACTGATCAATATTCTCATTATGCAAATGTTTCTTGTCTATTGTTCAACTTTCATATGACCACTGGATTATCAGAGATGTATGAGAATGTACTATATAACAGACACTGTGAAGAGTTAGTAAATTTAGAAGACACAGATCCTTGCCTCAAAGATTTTACAATGTATGATTCATTCCAGCTAACAAATATACAAGGAAAATTAAACAGGAAAAAAATGTGTTTTATGGTAACCTGAGAACAAGATGGGAAAATCACCTTCCTGGTCCTATTGATAAAACTTAAATAAGTACTTTAAATATTTTATCACCTCAAAATCAATGCCATACATTTAAATTCCTTTGTGGGAGAGGCTCAATACAAATCCCCGCTGCTCCCACCCCCACCATTACCCATTCCAGAAACACCCTTGTTCTCAGGAGAACCTTAACCCTGCAGGCATTCGGTGGGTATTGGCTTCTAATACAGGCATCAGAGAATGCTGGGATGGACCCCTAACCTTGTGAAGTTAAAAAAAATGAAAATGTTGTATTCATTCAGCTCTACTCTACATAGCAATATGACTTTAGTCTAGTTCCTTAACCGTGCTAGGTCAGTTTCCTCATCTGTATACAATTATGACTGGATTAAATGACTGTCTAGCTCTGCCACTTGAGTTGTTGATATAATTATTTTGAGAAATAACATCAAACTGCTAGCTTCCCAGCACTCTCATTTTTTAAGATTCCATTGGACATAATAATAAATATATTCAGGCCTGGCACCGTGGCTCATGCCTGTAATCCCAGGACTTTGGGAGGCCGAGGTGGTCAGATCACTTGAGCACAGAAGTTCAAGACCAGCCTGAGCAACATGGCAAAACCCCGTCTCCACTTAAAGTACAAAAATTAGCCAGGCGTGGTGGCGCATGCCTGTAATTCCAGCTACTCGGGAGGCTGAGGCATGAAAATCACTTGAACCTGGGAGGAGGAGGCTGCAGTGAGCCAAGATTGTGCCACTGCCCTCCAACCTAGGTGAAGGAGTGAGACTGTCTCAAATAAAAAAGATATTCAACATTCGAGCAATTCGTTTCCCCAAATAAGTACTCCATATATAATTTATAATGCCAATCTAATGGCATAATAGAAGAAAACTCAAACTTCAGGATGGCTACTGAGTGATCATATGGACAAGACCAGATGAGTCCAGCTCCAAAAAACTTCTGTTATAGCTCATGTGCACTCACTCAACAAATATTGACTGAGGACTCACTATGTCCAGGACACTGCTCTAGATGCTTCAGTTTTACTGGTAGACAAAACAGACAAAAATTCCCTGCCCTTATGCTGCTTACATTCTAGTAGGAGAGTCAGAATTAATTAATTAATAAAAAATTAATTAATTAAAAAGTGAAAGTACTATGAGAAAAAAATTAAACAGGGGAAGACCGGAGGGTGGAATATAAGAAGGAGTCATTTTAATAAGATGATCATATACGCCTTGTCTGGAGTTTAGCATAGAGTTCTATGCTAGTCTCAGTTTTATTGGTGATACACTATGTGCCCTTAGGCAAAGAATATAAAGTCCTGTGCCTTATTCACTCTTCAGATAAATGGATAAAGTCATAAACCCCACTCCTTGCCAACAACCCACTTCAGGAGTAAGAACTCTTGTTTCCTTGGAAGAAGACTGTGTCTACATCTAGGATAGGAATAAAAAAAATCAATAGAATCCAGAACATTCTGTTGTTGACAGAGAGCAATGATGCTTTCAAGAATGTCAACACAATAGAGGCTTTCAAGAACTCACACAAAGCCAGACTGTGACAATCTGAGCTTCAAATATGTAATAGTTATACTGTGGTTAATTGGAATATATTAAACCTATGAAAAATCCTGTGTTCATAGTGATACTCTAAGGTTAAAAGGTAATATAGGGTATTGAGAAAGGTAGTCATAATATAAAAGGATAAAGTAATAGAATATATGCTATATTTTATTTTATTTACGTATTTATTTATCTTATTTTATTTATTTTTATTTATTTATTTATTTTGAGATGGGCTCTTGCTCTGTCGCCCAGGTTGGAGTGCAGTGGTGCAATCTCAGCTCACTGCAACCTCCGCCTCCCAGATTGAAGCAATTCTCCTGCCTCAGCTTCCCAAGTAGCTGGGATTACAGGTCACCATGTCCGGCTAATTTTTGTATTTTTAGTAGAGACGGGGATTCACCATGTTGGACAGGCTGGTCTCAAACTCCTGACCTCAGGTGATCCACCTGCCTCGGCCTCCCCAAGTACTGGGATTACAGATGTGAGCCACTGCGCCTGGCCTATATGCTACATTTTAATAAGTAAAAGAGTATGACTATAAGAACTTTGTTTCTTCTATTAATAATATACATCTTTATAAATTATGAATATATACTTTTTCTGTTTAGGCACAACAGTAAACATAGAGGAGGGAACCACTTCAGAAGGTTATGATAAAAATCCAAAGAGAGATAGGAGACAGTATTTTAGAAAAATTTTAACTCACCATAAAATGGAAAGGATTAGCAGTTGTCTCTTCTTCTCCCATTCAGGGGGAAATAAATATACATTTAGATTTCTCACACTCCTGGCAATGCTTCCACATCACTCTTCCTTCAAATCTTCACCTGCCATATTTGCTATGGACCCACTGCAGAGAGATGGGATAAGATCTATCCATTAATGAACTCCTTCTAGTTAAAACTTAGAGATTTTAGGTAATTCTTCTAACAGATGATCAATCCACTGGAAGCCCGGTTACTTTCCATACTTTATTGACACTTCACTGGGCTTCACAAACCTGGAACAGTCTCTTCCTCTGACATCATCTCCTGAACTTGCATACCACAGATGAATTTTTAAACATACAACGGAAAAACCTGAGTTTTAAGAATGGAAAAACCAAAGAAACACCAAGTATGGTCCTAAGAATGAAGCAACCAATTAAAGGGCACCCTTTGTCAAAGCCATCACAGCACTAACAGATCGTTGACATGCATCAAGGGTTTGTTCTATAGAGACAGCGTGCTGAGGAGCTGAGAATGCCAAAAAAACATAAACCGCGATCTCTACCCTCAAAAAGTAAGCTGCAATTTTCCTTTTCATAGAAGCTACCCTCCAGAAAAAATAAACACACTGCAGAGAAACCTCTGTATCATTCCAGTGCCCAGTGGTCATACCAATGACCCAAGTATACAATGTGAGATCATGGGTAATGACTGCAGGATCCCTGAGGCAATCATACAAGTTTAGAGGAACTCATTTTGAATAATGTTCTGTGTGTATTTGCTGACAAACACTGACATTATGGCTACCACTCGTGGTGGCACAGATTCTCACTTCTTTTGCGTTCCTAGTATGAATGAACACTGTCTGTAAACATGGACTTCTTTTGTAAATTCACAAAGCTTTGGAAGCAAAAGAAATTATTTCTTAAAAAATAACAAACCTTCAATGGTTACAATTTCATTTCTGGGTGGGCCACTTAATGCCTCCAAATACAGCAATTTCCTTCTGAGCATGGTTCACTGTTTTTACCACCAACGAGCTAAATGCCATTTCCTTTCCTTGCACTCATCTATCAAAACTCTCTAATATCCTCAGAACTAGGTTAAGTGCTCCTGTAATACATTCTCAACACACCCTGAATGTTTCATTCAAAGTGTTCCTTTCAGTTAATAATTGTAGAATTATTAGCTACATGAATGCCTCCACTGCCAGATTATAGATTGCATATAGCAGAAATACCATCATTAAAGCTTAGCATAAAGCCTGGCACTTAGTAAGCTTAAATGAATAAATAATTGACTCTTATGTGATACTTACAATTCAGTACAACCACATTTCTTACCCTAAACCACTAACAAGTGACCAATGCATCCAGCCTTCGACATTCTCGCCTTCTCTTTCCCTTCTAAGAGTGCTGTTAGCATAGGAGAAAATTTAAGTGATCAATGAAACCATATACAGTATGGTTTTAAAACACAGAGAAATGGTATAGCAGTACGAGATGCTAAATAAGAAATATCAATGTGAATTCATGTTATTTTTCAGCTCTATTACTACCAAAAACAGTCCAACAACAGCTGCAGAAGCTGTACTTTTGCCCTATGTTCACTCTCATATGTTTTGGTAGTATCCAGACTATGGTACCTTATACTATTCTTTACTATGAGGAGCAAGAACTCTTGTTTCCTTGGAAGGAGGTTGTGTCTATACCTAAGGCAGGAAAAATCAGCAGAGTCTGGAACATTCTGTTGTTGCCAGACAGCAATGATGCTTTCAAGAATGTCAACACAATAGGAGGCTTTCAAGGGCTCACACAAAGCCAGACTGTGACAATCTGAGCTTCAAATATGTAATAGTTATATTGTGGTTAATTGGAATATATTAAACCTGTGAAAGGTTCTATGTTCATAGTGATACTCTAAGCATAAAGGGTAATAGAGGGTGTTGATAAAGGTAGTTGTAATATAAAAGGATAAAGTAATAGAATATATGCTATATTTTAATGAGTAGAAGGGTATTAATATATAATACCCTTTGTTTCTTCTATTAATGATATATTTCTTTAAAAATTATAAATATATTTTCTTCGTGTAGGCACAACAGTAAACATAGGGAAGGGGACAGTGAGTGAACTGAGTCATACTGGGAAAAGCAGATATAGTACCCAAGATAGGGAGGACTGAGATCACCAATGACCACATACAGTTACTGGGAAGAAAGGGTGTTCAACATTTTATCAGCACCTGTGGTCGTGCGCAATTACCAAGTAAAAGAAAGATTTGACTGTGTATCAAAACTGATGGATTTGCTAAATTTCTAAATAGAGAGGATAATTACAGAGCCAATCCCCATCTCCTAGGAGAAAATAATCTTCTGGATGATCTTACCCATTATACTAAAATTCTTTAAAGAATGAATATGTTTTCATAATGCCAACATACCCAGGCATTAAAATATAGTAACAGGACAATGGTTCAGGTACTGCTGGCTATGGGAAATCTAAAGACTAAATTGTTTTTGTGATAAACACCATTTAAAAGTTAAAATCAGTATGAACAAGAAGTACTTAAGAGTCTTATGATACAATACATAAAACTTCACTATTAAAAGAAAAGGAACTCCATCTAATGTTCCTATAAGCAGGTCCAATATCTCAACTAATAATTAACTTGATATTCAGTTCCTATAACATCACATGAAATTAGAAAATCCCTGGAGAAAAAAAATTAAAATAATAAAACCCTAGGAAGCTATCAAAGTAAGTATAACACTTGGAAAATATAAAATCTAATACACGAGTATGAATTAAAATCATGGTGCTGATGTTTTAGGTTTAAGCATAACTTTAGAAATAGTTTTGAAATGATTGTGTTTGTGTATAGTTTATCCCCTGTTAAAAGAATCAGATATACTAGTTTGAGTATAATCTAAATTGCTTCAGGGAATTAATCAACTTGCAATTGTTGTTTAAATGCTTGGAAAGGTTGGATTTTTAAATTTTATGTATTTAATAATTCATCATCAAACCACATAGTGGTTGGTGTTGCTTTCCATGTTCAAAGATCTCTGGGACAAAAGACCTATCAATAAGAATTTAAAATATATAGAAAACTTCAGGCCTTAGGCTGCAATTGAGTCCCCACAGGAATATAAGTATTCATATACATTTCTGCCATGACTTAAAAGGTTACTTCAAACCTATATTCTAAGAACATTCTGCCAGAGCAGAGGTTTAGGCTTTGTTGTCCAAGAACTAAAATCAAAGATACTATGTAGGTACTTACATGCCAAGAGAGAACATTAATTTCAAAACAACTTTATAGATAAAATTTAAAATATAATAATAATGGAGTATAATTTTTTGTAATAAAAGTCTACTAATGAGAAAAATTGAACTCTTCTTTCTCTTCTTTAGGAGATAACATTTTGCTTAATTGGGGTTCAAAGTTAGTGCTCCTTGTCATAAATGTTCATCCGTTAATGATGAACAGTTGCAATTTCATCTTTGAAAATGTTTTTGTACACAGATAGGTACTGCCCAATACTAATGTCAGTCTATAAACATATTATTTTAGTTGGACATATTCATGATTAGAAAGCATTTATGAATTCTATTAGATTCTTCTCTTGATATTTGCTTTTCGGCATGTCATTACATTAATAACCTCTGATTGAAGGTAAGGTGAAAGTTCCTCAATTGCACAATTAAATGAATGCTTAAATATGGAAAGTCCCTTTGCATTTGAATTGAGGTCCAAAAGTGCTGCTGAAATATAATTTGATCTTGGAAATTACATCCACTGCAAGTCTGTGTAGGAGTGGAGATTTCACTTCTTGTTTTACCGTTTGGAAACATGAGAACTGATGACATTACTTGTGATTCAAATGTTAACTGTCATCAAAACAACTTTACCACAGTATAATATTTGCATGTATGTGATGTTTTACCTTGTAATTTTAAGTTGAATTCATTAAGAAACATTATGAAGTCTACCTCAAGTGTTAATTTCAAAGCCATATAGTGTTCCTTAAGAGTTGAAGCTAATTTTTCTCGTTCTGAAAAATTTTAATTTTCCCCTAAACACAAAAGTATCACACAAAACTTGACAACTACTAAGTTATCAAATTGCTGTGTAGTAGGGCAAGAAAGAAGATTAAACTCCTATTTCTGACCCCCCAAAAATACAGAACTGATGATGGTTAAATCTACAAGAGTAAATGAAGTTCACTGTTGATACTATTGGTTCAGTAACATATGGTAGATCTAAATATTTTCTCCAAAGAATGCTAATGAATAATGCCATGAATAGGACTTCAACATCCTACATTTTGATATGATTTGTAAATTTGTCCAACTAAACTTTTTTTCTGCTTCACACATATTTTTACCACAATGAATTGTGATAAATCTTAGCAAATTCCATTTCAAGTTTCCTGGTTAGTTTTTCTCAACTTCTTTGAATATACTCCCCCTGAACTTGCAACTTGCAGACTATTCATAGAGACTAATTCTTTAGACACTTCAAACTTGGGATTGACTCCTTAAATAAAAAACAACTAAGCAGTATCAGTAACATCACTGACTCATCAAGAAACAAACAAAACCATTAAAATGAATTTTTCTCTGCTTTTTATTTGACTATTGATGTTCCTTTCAATGTCTTCAACTCTTTGAACAACTATTCTCCCCAACCGGCTAATAGTCTTAAACACGAGTATTTTCTCTGTACACATTCCTTCAGTTGCTGCAGTCAAACTCAGTTTAAATAACCTAGCACTGATAAACAGATTTCCTTACTTGACCCACAAATGAGCCACTCAAAACTTTGTGGCCTCATTTCAATTTTTTATTTTTGTAAAGAAATTCAACAGTGATTCTATTAAATGTTCTAGTTTATCTCACGGTTGCTTTCCCGTGAGTTGGAAATACCGTGACAGACCGGGCCAGGTGTGGTGGCTCACGCCTGTAATCCCAGCACTTTGGGAGGCCGAGGCGGGCAGATCACGAGGTCAGGAGATCGAGACCATCCTGGTTAACACAGTGAAATCCCGTCTCTACTAAAATTACAAAAACTTAGCCGGGCATAGTGGCAGGCGCCTGTAGTCCCAGCTACTCAGGAGGCTGCGGCAGGAGAATGGCATGAACTCAGGAGGCAGAACTTGCAGTGAGCCAAGATTGTACCACTGCACTCCAGCCTAGGCAATAGAGCGAGACTCCATCTCAAAAAAAAAAAAAAAAATACTGTGATGGATCTTCAGCCTAGTAAATGTTAATGTATATTTGTATTCTTTTAGTACAGCTGCAGTGTCAGTGCATAACAAACACAATGATTTGCCATCTAATTTAATAACAAAATAATCTACATGCCACCATGCCTAAAAATATGACATTTGAAGTTCACTTTTCCCATCTTGTTTTGACATGATGGGTATGCACTGGCAATAACAAATAAATAAAATGTTATTGTGGCAGGCCAATTCTCCCCAACAATCACACAGACAGGTCTGCACAGCACTTCAGTTACACAGACAGATTCCCACCGCACTGCCTTAACATTGAGCAAACAGTTATATCTAGGGAAACCGGTGCCCAGACATCAAAGCTAGAAATGAAACGTATGGTCACTAGGAGCTTTGCATGGGCTTCTCCCTAACCTGGAGGAAGTCAAAATAATAGAGGCAATATTAAATTCTTAGTGCCGGGATCTGTCTGAGAGTCAAGGTAACAGAGGCAGCTGTTTGAATAAATTCATTGGAGAGTGCAAGGCAGCTCTCCAGACCAAGCTATAAAGGAGATAAGATAGAAATAATCACTCCAGTACCACCATAGACAAGCCTGAAAGTACTGGGGTCCTTTTAAACAGACTTAGCAAGCATTTTTTGCCTCTGACCTTGTAGTTGAAATAAAATTAGTTACTAATAGACTTAGGTGAATGATATACTGCATATAGGCACATAACCTCAACCTATATAAGCACTAAGAAAATTGTAACACTTTGAGTGAGTTGGTCTGATGGAATTATCTCTGACCTTCTCCCTGTATCCAGTTACAATAATAAATTCCCTTCTTTCCTAGTTTGTCTGCTTCTCATTATTGGGCCTCAAGAAAATGCAGCCAGAGCCGGCTTGGTTCTGGGAACACTATGGTACAGTTATATGGACAGAATTCAAAACGCTGTCAAGTGATAACTATGTCACTTTAATTCGTAGTGCATGGAGCAGCAGTGCAGTGATGAAAATACCATATATGGTCTCTGTTGCAACTAATCTGTACTACCGGTAGTACAAAAGGTGGCCTGTAATCCCAGCACTTTGGGAGGCCGAGGCAGGAGAATCACTTGAGGTCAGGAGTTCAAGACCAGCCTGGCCAACATGGTAAAACCCCGTCTCTACTAAAAATACACAAATTAGCCAGGTGTGGTGGTGCACACCTGTACTCTGAACTGTTCGGGAGGCTGAGGCAAGAAAACCGCTTGAACCTGGGAGGCAGAGATTGCAGTGAGCAGACATCGCACCACTGTACTTCAGCCTGGGTGACAGAGTGAAACTGTCGCAGAAAGAAAGAAAGGAAGGGAGGGAGGGAGGGGTGAAAGAGAGGGAGGGAGGGAGGGAGGGACAGAGGAAGGAAGGAAGGAAGGAAGGAAGGAAGGAAGGAAGGAAGGAAGGAAGGAAGGAAGGAAGGAAGGAAGGAAGGAAGGAAGGGAAGAGGGGGAGGGAGGGAGGAAGGGAGGAAGGAGAAAGGAAAGGAAGGAAGGAAGGAAGGAGAAAAGAAAAGAAAGAAAGAAAAGAAAGAAAGAAAGAAAAAAAGAAAGAAAGAAAGAAAGAAAGAAAGAAAGAAAGAAAGAAAGAAAGAAAGAAAGAAAGAGAAAAGGAAAGAGAGAGAAAGAGAAAGAGAAAGAGAGAGAAAGAAAAAGGGAAGGAAAGGAAGGAAAGAAAGGAATTGGCCAGACACTCACACCTGTAATCCCATCACTGGGAGCCAAGGAGGGATGACAGCTTGAGCCCAGGAATTCGAGATCATCCTGTCAATATGGAAAAAATCTCATCTCTACAAAAAATAAAAAATTAGCCAGGCATGGTGGCATGTGCCTGTAGTCCCTTCTACTCTGGAGGTTAATATGGGAGGATCCTGTGAGCCTCGAGTTCAAGGCTGCAGTGAGCTGTGATCGCACCATTGCACTCCAGCCTGGGCACAGAGCAAGACCTTGTCTGAAAGAAGAGAAAATACATAAATGATTAACTGTGATTACGTTCCAATAAAACTTTATGAACACTAAACCAATAAAACTTTATGAACACTAAAGTTGAAATTTATTTTGTCATAAAATATGACACATCTTTTAATTTTTATCCAACTATTTCAAAATGTAGAAACCATTCTTAGCTGGAAGGCCATATAAAAACTGGTAGTAGGCTAGAGTCAGACTGTAGTTTACTTACCCCTGATTTGACCTTACTTCTCCCCACTTCCTGGTTCAGGACCTATGATGATCTAGAAAGGTGCATGATCAGAACCAGTTAATCAGCATTGTTAGGCTCCTCTTCCAGGCAGGGTAGATCCTGCTTTATTAAAAGGATGATTATTTCTACTAGATTGCTAATAATCTAGTTCCAGCAGAACCAGTGATTGACCATTTTTAATTACCTTTTGGAAAGCCTCTAGTCATGTCTCAATTTTGACCTTTATTACAAATCTGTCAACATCAAAATCATTCCTAACTTGCCCTCTTTTTGTTCAAGGTGAGATGTGTGGTCCTGAGAAGATGCTGTTCAAATTATTGAACCAGATCCTTGATTTACTTGTGTCTCCCAGATTAGGAGGCCTGTGGAAGGATTTGGCTCATTCTTAACAAGCGAGGACTTCCAATAGCCAAGGAACCCCTAGTACACAGTTGGTGCTATGTTTACACTTTTTCATTTGAACCTAAGATCACGGGTCATAGAGAATGTGGCTTTCCAGAAACTAGAGCAGGGACTGCATCTTCCAGGTACAATTCAAGATCTGTCATTTATAAATAGTGATGTTCTCAAAGTTTGTATCTCATCCTTTTTCCCCCTGTCTCTGCCTGCCTCTTTCCCCATCCCACATTTTCTGGTTTTTTCCCTGACTTAAAATAGGAGAGATGTTGGGGAGGCTACCCCACTGGTTCAGTCCACTAGGTAGACTTGGTTTAATCATGCATATGGGAGGGAGAATGCTCAGGGTAAGAAGTAATAAGGATGTTTCCTTTGAATCCCTACTCCTAGCTCACTATATCAAACCTGTGTCTTGCTGAACACCCAAAGCCAATTATTATTACATGTTTTACATGTAATAAAGGACCGCCCTTTACACTGGCAAAAGCATGTGCCAAGGCTAAAACATCCTTCCATTACGTGGGTGTGGGGAGGATAACCAGGGAGAGACCCGGCACAATGTGAGGTTATTAGTGGTCTAACAGAAATCATAGGGCTGAGGATGCTAAAGGGAAGGGGAGTGAGTTGGGGCCAGAGTCATAATGCTTCATGGCTGCCATCAGGTTTACAGAAGGAGAAACGTGCCCTCTAGTGGAATAAAAAAGCGTAACAGCTCTTAGTATTAACACTTCGGTGTCTACAGGTAGTCATTACTGGCTGAAATTCTGACACCATGTACTGGCATAATTCTTTTTACCAGCAACAACTAACACAGGTCACTTATTATATTCCGGGAACTGTGCTAAGTAAGTAAGCACTTTACAAGCATTACCTCACTTAATCTTCACAACTGTATGAGATAGATACCATAGCTCCACTTAAGAAATTGAAGATCAGAGGTTTAATTTGCCTAAGGTACTCTAGCTAATAAGAGAAGGAAAAGATTACATTTAAATGTTAAACCCTCCTAAGAAATCTGCCTCATAAAACTATGCACATGCACACAGAGAGAGAGAGACAGAGACAGAGAGAGACAGAACAAGAACTAAAGTTTTGAAATATCTGCTACTCTGCTAATTTTTTCTTCTATCTTTTTAAAAATCATTTTATTAAAGTATGATTGATGTTGCTTTGCTCACTTTTAATAGAATATCTATTCTGCTGTGGCTTGGAATGAGCAAATCTGTTTCTGAATAAAATTCTATGTTTCCCCAGGTTTCTCTTTAAAAAATTATTGAATACTTGTGATTTAAAGCAGCATTGACTTTTTAATTGTTAGGGGCACCATCTTGAGCCAGGTCATGCACAATATTATTCCTCATTGTCACCAGTGCTTCTGGATCACCTGCGAAAAGAAACTTCTTTGTGTTCATTTCTGTTTTCTTTTACTTGTGTCCCCCACTCCCCAAAAAGTAAATTGTTCAATAAATTAAATATTATCTACTACTGCAACCTAAAATAAATGAATAGCCCTCTTAACATCGTTATTAAAATACTATATTCTGGGAACTTATTTTACACTAAAACATCACAGAAACCTCACGAAGAGTAGCTCTATCTCTGAGCAAAAACAATAAGCCTTCATTCTACCTTTCATTACTATCTAAAGAAATTAATATAATGTGTTATTGCCATGGCATCAGGTTTTAAGGACTGGCTACTGGAAAGAAAAAAAAATGGTTTTAGTTTCTGAAAAAAAGTTCCACTTACTGCAAGCACAAATCAATATAGGGACTAACAAAAAATTAATATGCATTTTAGGTTGCATCAAAAATGCTAATCCCCTTCCTTTTGTCCACAGAATAAATCCAAAATTCTTGGCTGAGTATATCAAGTGCCTCAGATGGGCCCCCAAGTCACCTTCTCAGCCTCATTCATTCAGAGAACAAGTATTTTTGGAGCTTTTTACATAAATGCTAAGCGCTCTTCCAATTGTTAGGGATACAGCAGTGAATGAAACAAAGGCCCTAACCTCAATATTAATTAAAGAAAAATAAAGGAGGAAAGGGGCAAAGAGTAATGGTATGAGCAATGGTGGTGGTCAGGGTCGGCCTCTGGTAAATGATGTTTGAGCATACACCTGAAGTGAGGAAGTGAATCACGGAATATTTGAGGAAAGACTATCCAGGTGGAGGAAACAGCGCAAAGGTCTGAAAGCAGACACTCATGTTCATAGTAATTGAGAACAGCAAGACCAATGTGGCTGAATTATACAGCAAATGGAATGGTAGAAAATGCACTGGTTTTGTTAGGTGAGGGGACTGAAAGATATTGGCATACCATGGAGCTTTCTAGACTATGGCAGGAATTTCCATTTTACTCTGAAAGGAAGGCACAGGAAATTTTAAGAAGAGATACAACATCACATGACATGTTTGTAAAAGATTCTTCTTGCTGTAATGTGGAGAACAGAATGGAGAGGGCATTTTATTGCCTTAGAGGCAAAAGCAGCTTTATGTCTTATTCGTAGTGTCTCCCTCAACTAAATGTATTACCCCCTTGGCAATTAGTATTTTCTGAGCTCATATGTGCCAGACATACATTTTCTCATTTAATGCTCAAAACAAAACTGCAAAGTAGATATGAAAAAAGAGACGGAAAACAAAAAAGGCCTGGGCAAGGTCAGGACACTAGTCCACAGTAAAGAGCTAATAAAATAGTGGAATCATAAATCTGCTGTTTCTGAAGCCAGACTTCTTTTACAGCACACACTATTCTGATTCAACAAATTCTGTAGCAGGCTTTTCACTACTCAATCTTTGCACACATATTATCTCCTGGCTAGAAAAAACACCCTTCAAGCTGGGCGCGGTGGCTCACATTTGTAATCCCAGCACTTTGGGAGGCTAAGGCGGGTGGATCACCCGAGGTCAGGAGTTCAAGACCAGCCTGGCCAACATGGTGAAACCCTGTCTCTACTGAAAATAGAAAAATTAGCCGGGCATGGTGGCAAGCGCCTGTAATCCCAGCTACTCGGGAGGATGAGGCAGGAGAATCTCTTGAACCCAGGAGGTGGAGGTTGCAGTGAGCCGAGATCGTGCCATTGCACTCCAGCCTGGGCAACAAGAGTGAAACTGTGTCTCAAAAAACAACAGCAAACAAACAAACAAATAAAACACCTTCTACCTAATTTCTTTGATGGCAAACTTCTGTTCATTTTTCTGTATCAGCTCAAGTATCCTCTCCTGAGTGAAATCTTTCCCGGTTTTCCCCAGGCCACTTAGCTGATCCATGTTCTGTGCAATTCTTTATCAGTTGTTCTAGCTTCATTTCTCTGAAGCAATACTTACCTGGTTATAGTATACATTTCTCCATTTATATATTTCCTCCACTGAGTTCCTCATTATAGAGTGATGCCTTATTTGTGATCAACCCCCCACCCCAACCCCCACCACACACACACCCTAGAACAGTGCCAGGAGCCAAATAAATACTAGTCAAATAAAGTACTGTAATAAACTATTAAACATAGAGTCCCCATATTCTACTCTATGAATTCTGGACATCTGGTACCACATTAAAAAAAAAAAAAATTAAAAGCTGGAAAGCATCTAGAAAGGTGAAACAATAATAAAGAAATAAAACTTTTACCACAGAAATAATTTAGAAACATTGAGCCTAAAGTATGGAACATTACTTCTGTTGATTTCAACAGAAATTGGGAAGACTGAAATATGTATATGAAATTGTCTTAAGAGGCAAAATCAAGAGTAAAATGTGAAGACAGAAATGTAAATCATGACTTAACTGAAGCAAGTATATGCTAAAAAACAAAGCATTCCAACTGCAGAGAATTTTCCACTTCCAGAATTGCTTATATAAAACTATATGACCATCTTGATGAAAAGTAATGAAAGGAATGCTCTACGCTCCTGCTATATTGAGGGTGCCATTCATGTAACTCCAGAATATATATAGTAGTCTCGATTTCTAGTTCATGAACTATATTATGAAGTTATCAAATTCATTAGATTTTGAAAATATTGGCTCAAGGTTTTTCACGGTTCCTCAGTTTTCTAAATGACCTGATATTTTCACTACCTTACCTGTATGCCCACATTTCTTGGACAGGCTATGCAATATGTTGCAAAACAAGGAGGGCAAAGGAGGATAAGTGAGACATTTTATATTTACTTTGTGATGATGTCTCTCATCAAAACCTTCCTACAGCCTGATCAACTTCTGCACTAGTCATCAATGTATGGTCTCTCAGCTTCAAATTCACCCCGAAGGGACTCTCCTGCTGCTTCCTGGCAGCTACACCATCAGTAAGAAGTGAAGACATCTGGGGCAGCTCTGCCCTAGCCACGCTTCGGGAATGTATTATTCTTAGTGACTTTACAGACCTCATCCGGGCTGGTGATCACCTTCTGCCACCCTCCCAAAACAGACGCCTCACGCTCCAGATGTGCTGCCAGCACCAGTGCCCCTCCCCCAACTCCTTCTGCGTTTGCACACACTGAGTCACCAGTGTGGCTTCCTGCTGGCCTAGTAACTAAACGCCAGCACCGGTCTGAGCAAACCATAACTTTCACTGCAATCCAGTGGGCCACAGTTACCCTTTTTTCAACAAGGTCTGAATCCAGACTTTAGGCTCCCTCTTCCAAGTCTGCCCTTTCTTGGGTACTCTCCCTCAGCTAGTTTAAAACTTTTATATTAAACTTCCCTTGTTTAAAATCACGATTTGGTTTGCTTCTAGATTACACCCAAACTGATAGTGACCAACGAGCCAGGCTTGAAAAAGCAACACAATGCAAAACCAGTGCTGTGGTCTGCATGTGTTCCGTAAATTCATGTGTTGGAAACTTAATCCCCAATGCAACAGTATTGGAAGCTGGAGACTTTTGGAAGGTATTTAAGTCATGAGTAGAATCAATGTCATTATAAAAGAGCTTGGTGAAGGAAGCTGGTGGGTCCTTTTGCTTTCTGTCCCTTCCATCTGTAATGACACAAAGTTCCTCCTCTCCAGAGAATGCAGCATTAAGATATCATTTTAGAAGCAGACAGCAGCTATCACCAGACAGCCAAACATCTGCCAGCACCTTGGACTTCCCTGCCTCCAGAACTATGAGAAATATATTTATGTTCTCTATAAATTACCCAGTCTCAGGCATTTTGCTGTAGCAACATAAATGGACTTGACCCTTTATAACAGACTGAATTTTCCTAGATTTAGTCCTAAAGCTGTAAAATTGAATATATAACTGATGAAATGGAAAACACTTAAAAACTCAAAAATCTCAGTTTTGAGGACTCAAGAGGTCAGAAGGCTACAGCTATGTCATCCAAAATACACAACTGTTGCTCCTATTTAATGAATAGGAGCAGCAACATCAAAAAAAAGAAATAGCTCCTCCAAAATAGATTTAATTTACCTCATTTTAGGTGGATTTTCAGGCAGTTGGAGTTGGGACCAATAGGTGGAGCACAGAGGATTTTCAGGGCAATGAAAATAGTCTATACTGAGACAGCCAGGTGGGAATGGGTCCCCAGAGAAACTCCAACAGGCCTGTGCACGGGGATGAGTGTGCACTGGGGTGGAGCCACAGAAGTTCATGCCATTTGCAGCAGGGAAAAGCCTGGCCCCTCCTCTTCCTGGGTGAAACCTGGAATTCTATCTGCAAAACAGGAAGCACACTAGTAGGGACTCTGGTTTTTCAGAGAGTCCCTGTTTCCCTTTTTTCCTTTTTGCCCGATAAATTCCATTATTCTCACCCTTCAAAGTGTCTGCAAGCCTAATATTTCATGGCTGTGTCACAAGGACCCAGCTCTTAGCTGAACTAAGGAGTAAGTCCTACAACAGCTTTGGTGCCCCCTGTGAGGCTTAAGAAGTGAATGAAATAGGGACTCAAAGCCTCTCACTATCCTAAGCCTTTTCATCGTGGGACTTCTAAGGGTAGGGGAAACTGTACTCATACCCCTGTCACTCCCAGGGGTCGGGGGCATTTTCATGGCCTTTTCCTTTCTGTTTTGGGATAGACAAGCAAGCAGGCCTTCTCACTCCTCCTCCCCTCCTGGTATTACCAGGGGGTCCTTGCTCCTAGAGCTCCCAAGATGGTGGTGGGCCGCTTCCAAGATGGTGGCAAGCCTCCTGTTCTCTGACCTGGGGTTCTTGGCCTCAGGGATTCCAAGGAATGGAATCTTGGGCCATGCGGTGAGTGAAATAGCTCTATTAGAAGTTGTGGGTCATGGAAGAGAATGTGGAACCCAATGACTAGTGTTCAGCTGGATTAGGACAAACCTGGGCACTTAGCTGTGCGGGAACAATGGCAAACCTTTAGTCTGATTAGGAGCAGCAATGGGCGCCTTGCTGGATCAGGAGCACAGTGGACACCCTGCTGGATCCGGAGGGATGGAAGTCAGCGGCGGGTCTGCGACTGCGGCAAACAGCAGTGGTGGACGGTGAGCAAAAGTTCAGCTGGAGCCGTAACAAACACTGACCAGAAGAGAGTGCAGTTGCAAGATTTAATAGGGTGAAAACAGAGCTCCCATACAAAGGGAGGGGACCTAAAGAGGGTAGCCGTTGCCTGGGTTTATATCCCGATCACTGTCCCTCCTGCCGTGCTCTCAAGTGATAGATGCTTGGCTATTTCTTTATCTCCTGTTTTTGCCTAATTAGAATTCTAGTGAGCTCTCTTTATTACCTGATTGGTCAGGTGTGAGCTAAGTTGCAAACCCTGTGTTTAAAGGTGGTTGAGGTCACCTTCCCAGCTAGGCTTAGGGATTCTTAGTCAGCCTAGGAAATCCAGCTAGTCCTGTCTCTCACTGGCTGGGGCTGGGGAATGCCATGAGATCTTCCCCTTCCCCTGCCAAGGGGTTCAACTCCAACAGATAGTAATTAAGCTTTTCTTCCTGGTGGAGGAACCAGTTGTATAAGAATAAGATGCTCTTCCTCAGGCATTTTTAAATTGTTTCTTTTCTTCCCCTTCTCCACCCCACCAGCAGTTAACTTTTAAGCAAGAATTTTCTTTTTAGAAGATGTTTTACTAGGCTAGGAATGATAAGGATCACTGTTTATATTCTCTGTAAAGTTTTGTGAAAAAGGATTTGTGAGGCTGGTCTTAAGCTGTAGCCAATCTGGTGTGCTTTGCACGTGTGTATGGTTAGTAGCAAACTTCGCTGCAGGCCTCCATCTTGTTTTACATCCTGGGGGTGTGGCAAGGCTTTGTTTAGCAATCCTGCCTTAGGGAAGAAGTCCTTTCTGGTTTGATATCTGCATGTTTTCCTAGCCCGGTCTCTTACAGGGCTCCACCAGGGGATTCAGTTTTCTCCTGCCTGTCTATGTAGCTATATGTGTTGTGTGGAAGATGTCTGTAAAAAGAGCTCTAATTTGACCTAAAGAAATACAGCGCTTAGATCAAATATTTTTTAAAGGGAAGATAAAAGCTGTGGTACCTCTCAGTTCACATGACTTTAATCTTTGAGGAAACAATAAAATAGCCCTAAAGATTATTGGTTAAAAGCACATGCCATCAAAATGTAAATAGGTGGACTAAATTATGCAAGTTAGATGTAAGGTTTGCTAAGTGTTTTGAGGTTATAAGCTGCTTTTTGGGTTTTGAGAACTATCTGACTTGCCTGGTCCACAACTGTTAAGGCCTGGGGACATATGGAACTAACTACCCCTTCTATTATGCTTGAAGGAGTCAAATCTTGGTTGTACCTGGCATAAAATTAAAACAACTTACCAGGTTTTACATTAAAGTTAAAATTGCTAGGAGTTACCATTATAACATGTAACTGAAACTACTATAAATATATTTACATACAAGATGTGTAAGAACAGTAAAATGTGTTTTTTAGTAAAAGGTTATGAGAAGGCATGGAAATGTAAGTTTTTGCCTATGAATAAAGGATTGTTTTAAATTAGATAAGATAAAGCTGAAGGGTCAAACAAGTGGCAAAAGGATTTTAAGAATTAATCTTGCAGAAGAGGTTCTCTGTTTGAACATATTGACTAAATTTTAAAAAGGTATTATATGTTTTTTCTATAAATTGAGCATTAAAATAAAAGCACAACAAGGTATTCTTAAGGTGCTAATCTGCTCTTTAGCAAAATTCATAAAGGGTTATAAAAGGTTTTTGTTTCTTTAAAATTTTGGAGTCATCATTTTGGCAAAATAAATAACTTATGGTAATCTGAAATTCTATTTCATAATACCAAGTGCTTTGAACTTCTAACATACTTAATAGGCTTCCCCAAAATCAAACTTCAGTTTCAAAATTGTCTTTCCTGATGCCTGGCTTTTTGGATGGATCAGAGGGCCCCTGAAACATGCACAAAAGAGGTAAACATGGTTATTTGACATATTTAGTTACATGGGATTGCCAAGATGATGTTCGATCTTCTTTAGGTTATATTTTGGTGAATAATATTATTACATATTCCAAAATTATATGGGACTTCTAAAATTCTAATGTCTAAGTATACGCTATCAAACATAATTAAGGTTGTAAACCACAGAGATAAACTTGTCAATTATGTTTCTAACCATCCTGGACATTTTGCTAGTGACAATTATTACCTTGTTTTAATCCTTTTCAAAAGATGGTTTATTATAAGCCATAGGACTCTGACAGGTGCTCTCAAGTACAGGTTTCTGATAACTTTGGAGATCGTGACATTGGAATTAAGGAAAAATGTACAGGACTCAAAGAGCTGAAGTGTTCATGAATATCAGGCAAAACAAGAGTTCACTAAATGGACTGAACTCAGGAAACTGAAGCAAATCTTTTTGATTTTTGCTTCGAACATTGCTGATCCATGTTTTGTTTCTCAAAGTCAAGGAAATTTATTTTGCACTCCTATGGCCTTTAATTAAATTACACTCCTGTGAACAAAAATTTGGAGTATGTTTGTTTCTCTCTGCCTGGTTCCTCTAGAATTTGGAAACTATCTGTGAGTATTCTTAACTTATAGCAATATAGTTATTTGGATCAGTGCAATAAGGATCCACTTTTCTTTTGCAACAGGATGCAATTGGAGAAACTGGTTATTTTACTAAGGCATTGACTGGAAGGGTATGCTTCCCTTTAAGGAGTCAATCTTCACTTGCAGAGCTGCTAAAAGCCCCGTAGGAAGAACTGGCCTCATACCCTTGCCTACACAGTCCCTGTACAGGGTTCCTGACCTGTGATCAGTAAACAATGTCACTTTGTAACAGGCCTAGGAGCTCCAAGTTTATCTTAGGACCTTAAAAGGAGAGAATCACCCAACTCACAGGTAGTTGAGGATACAAACCCATGGCTGGGCTCAGCTTTAAAAGGTCTCAACTGAGATTCCTTGTGGAACAGAGTTCCATCAAAGCCAATTCAAAAGGACTATGTAGAAATAATTACTCTTGCTGCACCTTATGCGAATAATCAGGCCAATTATAAGACTAAAGTTCATTTTGGAAACCACTTAGTACTACGATGATTTATGTTTTTTAAAGAAAAATGAGGACTGGTGACAGAGAAATTAGGTTTCAAAAATTATCATACATTTGTTATTAAATTCTCAACTCATTAGTTGTTTTTAAGTTTTCACCTACATTTTAGAATAACCCTACTTGTTCCTGTGAACCAACCAGCAATCTCCAGCTGCAGCTCAGAAAGAACAGAGGAATGGGTAACGTAAAAATCTGGATCAATACTCTAGTTCTGAGCAGTTATCCTGCAAATCCTGCCAGTTGATGGGAATAAATAGGATGCCCATCACTTGGAGGTTTCCTTTATGGGAAAGTAAGACCAAGGGAGCTAACCAAAGCCAAGCACAATGCACCCAAATCTTAGCAGCATAACTATAGCCACCAGTTATCTGGATGTATCACAAGACATCCTTTTCTCTCCCTTGTTGGAGGAGGACTCAACTCCACAGCTTCACCTTAGCATTTGGCTTATAAGAAGTCCATGCAAATCCCCGAGACGTATTTCTGTCCCAAACTCAATTCCAAGCTTCAGGTCAAAGCCCTAGGAAGGAAAACTGGATCTGAGGGATCCAGAGGCAGATGATAATGGAAAAGACACAACACAGGTGAATGTGGCTGATTGCTGTCAATTAAGCTACCCTTCCCATTTCATAGATAAAGGCCATGCTAGTATCCATGGCATAAATGAGGTCTCGGGAATTCAAGGCTATGGACAGCAGGGGAAACAGAACATACGAGGGAAGAGTGGATAATTCCCACCTCCTAGGTACCCTGTTAACATGAGTGAAAGCCGCTTTAACATCCGTGGCGGTACCTGCCAAGGTTGCCGGGACTCAGGGATACAAGGACAAGAGAATGCTCTTCCTTCTCTCTCACGTACCCTGGGTATCTGCTAAAAAGAGAACTAAGGATGCCTGCTCCCCTCTTTGTAGATGGATGGTCTTTCTTCTTCAGTTTGTACCCCTTTCAAATGCATCCTGAACTCCTAGGACTCCTTTGAAAAGAGGCTTTTTCTTTTTCCCTCCTTTGTCCTCTCTTCACAGAGAGGTAATTGTGTCTCCAAACTACAAGACACTCCCCTCAGATGCACCCTTCACAGTGGGAAAAGTTAATTTCCCAAACCTTAAACTGTTTGGCTTAGGACTGGGCTCAGGGGAAGGGAATCCAGAAGCCCAACATGCTGGTAAAAACATAAAAGTGTTTATTACGTCAGGCTTTTGACCTCTCTATCCCTGTGCAGACTGGTAAAAGGCCTTGGGATCTTTGAGCTGTCCTTACCTCTCCCTTTGTTTCGTTTTGACATATACTTTTAAATAACCCAGTTTGTCTATTCTTGCCCTTAGGCCATCAAACTCCAAATGGCCATGCAGCCGGAGCCTCCATGATGGCCCCTTCTGCTGGGAACCCTAAGACAGGCCTATGAGGAATCTCTGACTGCCGTTTTCCCAAAACAGCACCCCCTGTCAGGAAGAAGCGGTTAAGATGGGTCTTCGTCCTTATCCTTCTAACGGCAGTTAGATGTACTTTAGAGGGGAATGAGACAGCCAGGTGGGAAGGGGTTCCCAGAATCCAACTGGCCTGTACACTGAGAGGACTGCACACCGGGGTGGAGCCACAGTTTATTATACGTCTGTCCAAACTCACAGAATGTACATCAAGAGTGAACCCTGACGTGAACTATGGACTCTCGGTGATTATGATGATTCAGTGTGGGTTTATCAATTGTTCACCACTCTGGTGGCAGACAATGAAAAGGGGAGGTCGTGCATATGCAGGAGCAGGAGGTATATGGGAAATCTCTGTGCAGATTATTTTCCTCTTCATTTTGCTGTGAGCCTCAAATTGCTCTTAAAAAGGTTTAAATTTTTCAAAAAGTTATCAAAATGTTTTAAAAAAAGAAATAAAGGATTTCCAGAACCTCAAATAAGAATGTGGTCTCTTTATCTTGAACTTACAACTTTATACAGGAAACCAGGTTTAGAATATCAATCAGTCAATACTTAAAACCACTATGTAAAATACACTTTACTTTTTCTTGATTCTGTAAAGCAGTATAAAAAGTTCTATCATCGAGGAGATAAAACCATCAATCATCTAACATATTTTGATATACATTTCCTTGTCTAGGAATACAACATAGTATAAGAGGTACCATCCAAAATATTAAAATGAAATATAACAGGTAAATAAATGACAGGGGAAGGAAAAAGAAAAGCCAACTTACCACAGTTTGGTGGATAGTTAGAATGTTTAGGGACAAAATAAAATACTTGGTCAGAGCTTTAAAGAAATGTAGAGTAAGCTTTAGATAAAAGAATAAAAATTGAGTATTTCATGCATGAGAAATAATATACACAAAGGTGAGAATACACATATAAAGTTTGGGGGAATCTGAGTAAAGCAATTGAACTACAGCAAATTTGCTGAAACAAATCATTAAGGTTACAGTGGTGATACACAACAGAGTCTTGCCAAGACCAGTCACTCTGGCTTCTGTGTAAAAGACAAAGACAGGAGAGGTTAAAGGTTGAAATAGCTATTTGAAAATGAATGAACTAGTCCCAGTGAAGGTACTGAAGGGTAGATAAAAGTTGCTACATTGTGAGAAAAACTGTTACACAGAAGGGGCTGATCTAGGGTAAGGACAATGCAGAATACACTGGGAGGATAAAAAGCTAAGTTTTTGTTTTTGTTTTTGGTCCAAAAAAGGAAAACAATCTTAGGGACATATGATTACAAAGAAAAAAAGAAAAAGGAAATGGGAAAATAATAACTTCAAATATCACAGGAAAAATATCTAACAATATGCTCTACAATATGTTCAGGATTAGGCCTCAATTTACTCCAATCGCTGTATGATAGGCACTGCAATCCAACACATTTAATTAGGCATGAAATATCCAATTCATACATCTAATAGGAAGACACACAGTCTTGCACATTTGAAGAAACTTCAAGTGCTCAGAAATTATCCTCTGTATTGGCCTGTTGCTTCTTCTGTCTCCTTTCATGCTACTTGCCTTTTGACAAGTTCACTTCTGGATAGCACTTCTACCAAAAATGTTCTGAGATATACAGAGCGAAGGGTGGGACAGAAAAAAATGAAACAAAAATTCAAATCTACAAGATCAATTCCAGGTATCTATAACATAGAAATAAACATGGGACCTTGTCATGATTTATCTTCAGGCAACATTTTGGTATAACTACATATAATTTAATAACACATTATACACCATTAAATACTAAAACAATAAAAAAAAACCCACAATTATAAATTTCAATAAGAAATAACATAACTATAATGACATATACCCAAAACAAACCCAAGAAAACAGTGTTTTTTAATTTGGTCAGAAAACTCTATGAAGCTGAAATTAACTGTGAGAAAAAACTGAAAGTAGAGTTCTTGATAGTAAAGACAATATATTTCAGTCTTGACCCTTCATACTGGTCACACCATTGTCCCTTGATCTCAAATAGTCTTTTGAAATTAGGCTTTTTTGTTATATTTTTCATACTCAAAGATCTGAAACATCTTATTAAAATTTCTTACTTTTTTCTATTTAACATTTTCTCAACACATCTAAAAGAGTGAGAGCAAAAGATAAAAATTTTACATTCACAATGCAATTTAAAAAATTTTATGTTCTCATTTCTTTTAAATTCTCAACTTAGCAGTCTCCACACTATTATCCTGCTCTTTTCCCCTGGAAACCTAAAAAGAACCCTGAGATATTAAAATTGTAATTAAATCTCTTACTTAGAGTATTTCTTGAATGTTTATTACTTAGATTCGTTGTTTTTCTTAGTTGACTCTCCTAGAGATTTCTTATAAGAAGGTTGGAATGAATCATTTTGCTAAAATTAATTCCTTTGTTAGGTAAAGGATTAAACCTCTCCATATTTAAAACAAGAGAAAACAATGTTCCTTTGGTAAGTATAATCAAGTTTCTTAAAATACTGGCTATAAGATTTTAGAACAGGCTTATCTCATTTAGTATTGGAGATACAGTCTCATGAATAGGAGCACTAACCAAATAGGTGCTTTTCAGTCATTACAATTTCCAAGCATAGTATATATTATGTATGATCAACATATAATACTCAATTAGAAGTTACCACCTGATGCCTTTATCTCCTTGCCTTCTTTAGAACTTGTCTAACAGTGGATTTTTCTAGGCCTAGAACATGACCCACCCAGACCTACCTGATGTTTACCCACCTAAACTCTGCATTTTTAATAGTCAGGCATACTTTAATTTCAAAGTAATTCCTTGTTTGTTTATGCAGGCTATTTTCTATGAAGCAGACTATAATCAGAAAACAGTGTCAGTGGCAAAAACATCTCCACAGAATAAAGAAAACAAATCCGTTGGTGATTGCCTCTCAAACTGGTCAGAGCAGCATGGTAAAAAACTCACTGGCAAAAAAAAAAAAAAAAAAAAAAAAACAACAACAAAACCCACAGAGCTCACTGTAGTGTTTGACGTGTCACCTCTAACAAAGATGTTAAATGATGCTTTATTAACTTGGAAAAAATGCTTTGACTCAATGTGCTTAGAAATTCCTATTTGACAATAAATCTACTGAGGAAAAACGCTATCATTTGGGTGAAGTGTTAATCTGTGCTAGTTATATATACACATTCTTTAATTTCATCAGGCTGTAATGTGCTGTATTAGTTATGTTTTATGACTTAATTCTCAGTTGTGTTAATAAAGATGCTTACTACTTATAAGAAGTATCAATAATAAGTGCTTGGTAAAAATTACAGAGCTTTGTTCGGTTCCAGCTAGAGACAAACTTAAGACTAGAGATTGTGTTAAAGAAAATACAACTCTTACAAAATTGCTCTAAAATACAGAGTTGCTTTCTGATTTTCCATATTCATTTTAAGTTTTAATTATCAAATTTCATACAGCAATTGGCCATTGAGTCATAGTTTTCACCAGTTTGAGCTAACCCCAAAATTAAAATCTGGGAAACAACCTAATATTGAAATATTAAATTCTTAAATATCCCTCCAAAAAAAGGTTTGGAAACTGTCAAGCATTATCAATATTATCTTACACAGAATCAAAGTACTAATTAAATGAGGAGGTTCTCTTGAATGTCACAACATTCCTTTTAACACTGTATCACTCCACTATTAATGCAATTTTCAAATACAATGTATCTTAAATATTAAATTTATGAAAATTTCAAAGTAACAGACTTCTGCATAGATGACATATACAATAACAATTTTGATATTCCTTTAAGCTGTTTAAGTGATGCTAACTATATCTAAAAAAAAGTCTATTTCACATAAAAGATTTTGGATAAAAACCAGTAAGTTTCTTAATGATCCTGAACCAGATAATAAAATGTTGAGGATGCTGAAGAAGGTTAAATCCAGGTAGGCTTCAAGAATAGAAGTCATCCATCTTTAAATATGAGACATTTGCTGGCGAGAAGATGAAAGTAAGACTTTAGGATATATTGTGGATCCTTGCAGTTCACATTCTAGTATGTTGGCACAAAATGAAGACAGGTCCTAAAACCTATGGGTATTTTCAAGTTTAGTGTTTTAGAAATACATAATCCTTGAACCAATCAAAAAATAATGTATGGCTTATATTTACTTTGTCAGTTTAAGTAACAGAAAAAATGCCTATTTGTTCTGTGGTGACTATTGTGGTAACAGTTTCATTTTCCTCTTCACATTTTCGGTGACTGTTCTCCATTGGTATCATCAACCAGGTCTCTCAGGCGAGATAAATGGTGCAAAGCCCTTCATTAAAAAGTATAAAACACACTGTAAACCAATTATTAAGAACTGAATAGCCAATGCAGACAGCAAAATAAAATAAAATAAAGTTGATTATTAACTTCAAAATTGGTATGAGAAGTAAATTTATATAAACGTTGAGACTTATTTCTTATAAAACCTTGAGATGTGAATAACTGAGGGTTAAAATAATTTAAAGTTCTATAAACATTTACTTTAACAATTACATTTTTTGACATTAACTTTTTTTAAGATAGTCTGCCAAGTGCCCTAACAAGAAACAATAGGTATCAGTTGTATCACACTTAACAAATACACTTTTTTCAAGTAATTTTCACTAGAGCTCTGTGAAATGACACCTTTGCTTTTGGTATCCTGTGTATTAGTTAAGAAGTAAAATACAGAAATTATTTTTAACATTTATATTCAAGATAGCTATTTTTTAAATAGCATTTAAGGATTAGTTACAGATCTAAACAAAACTCATTTTTATTGAGTGTAGGAGAAGCTGCTAACTACTCCAACAAGCCTATATAATATGGTGTTATACCAACAACCTAGATTTTTCTCTAAAATAATGCCAAGACTGTATTGCAGGTCTCAGTGGAGAAAACTCAATCATTCCTCAAACCAAGAAAAGAGGCCCTTAACTTTCCAAGCCTTCTCTAATTATATTTTTTCAGTTTTTCTCTCCCCTATCTTTCAGTTCCTGGAGGACCACTCAGAAAACGTCAGTTAATTAGTCATATTTCAGATCTTTAATAAATATGAAAGATATTAAGGAAAAACAGAGTGACAATATAGTAATTAAGATGTGCAGGAAGGGCCAGAAGCAGTGGCTCACACCTGTAATCCATGCACTTTGGGAGACTGGGATGGGCAGATCACCTGAGGTCAGGAGTTTGAGACCAACCTGGCCAACATGGTGAAACCCCATCTCTATTAAAAATACAAAAGACAATTAGCCAGGCGTGGTGGCAGGCGTCTGCAATCCCAGCTACTCAGGAGGCTGACGCAGGAGAATCGCTTGAACCCAGGAGGTGGAGATTGCAGTGAGCCAAGATCGTGCCACTGTACTCCAGCCTCCAGCCTGGGCAACAAAAGCGAAACTCCATCTAAAAAAAAACACAATTAAATGTAAAAAAGAAAAAAAAACATAAGCTGTGTAATAACCTCTAATGTCAGTAATTTCCACTTATGGTGAGCAGAAAGGTAACGACTACAACACTCTATTCTATAGTCTCTAACACATAGAAGTTGTTCAATAAATGTATAATAAACTGCATCTTCCAGTTTATCCAGGACAAGGAGATGGAAGGAAACTAGTAGCATTAATTACTGCATGTATATCTATTTCCCTGTACTCTATACTTCTTGGACACTTTTACTCAAATGTAATAAGAAGACTCTCAATTCTCCCACCTTTCTTGGCAACTTCAGTTAATTTTTGAGATTCCCACCTTCATTGACTAAGTGACAATAATTCACCCAAAGCTACTAACCAATCAGAGGCAAAATAACTAAAATTTTAAAACATTCGGCTGGAGGTGGTGGCCAGTCCTGTAATCTCAGCACTTTGGGAGGCTGAGGTGGGTGGATCACCCTAGGTCAGAAGTTCAAGACCAGCCTGGCCAACATGGCGAAACCCCATCTCTACTAAAAATACAAAAATTAGCCGGGCGTGGTGGCATGCACCTGTAATCCCAGCTCCAATGAGTCTTCCTAGAGAGCACATGTTTCCACTTAAAGAATATAAGAAAACTGAGTACTTAAGGGACTAAACAAAGGCCAGACTACTAGCTTACAGTTCCCTATGGGTAATGAAAGATATCTTAAAACTGGTTAGCCACCCAAATTATTATTATTATTTTATTATTATTATACTTTAAGTTCTAGGGTACATGTGCAGAACGTGCAGGTTTGTTACATATGTACACATGTGCCATGTTGGTGTGCTGCACCCATTAACTCATCATTTACATTAGGTATATCTCCTAATGCTGTCCCTTCCCCCTCCCCCCTCCCCACAACAGGCCCCGGTGTGTGATGTTCCCCTTCCTGTGTCCAAGTGATCTCATTGTTCAATTCCCACCTATGAAGCCACCCAAATTATTAAAAACAAAAACTGTTATTTGAGGAATGTAAAGAGCCATAATAGGACTTTTAGCTTAGGAAAGGCCAATAAAACCTACAAAGTATAATCAGTAACTTTTGAAAGATTTTGGAAATATTTTAGAAATTTTGAAATACATTTGAAATATCTGAAGTATGAAAAGATGACCATATAGCTAACCAGAATATTTTGCAGCCAGAAAAAGGAATTCTGAGAAAGAATTAAATTTAAATTGTCCTTAAAACAGTTAATCTTGAGACTGAAAATAACTTTTCTAAGTGTAAGCTTACTTCATTACAGTACAAATGTCTTACTGATAATACTTCTGAATGTAAAGACAAATTAAGAGTGCTCCAATTAATACAACAGAATTAATAACTAAAGGCCATGTAACAAAACATAAAACTTACTCTCTCTAAAAATGAAACTCCATATACAGGTAAGACTTGATTGCTTATAGTAGAAAAAAAGTTACTATTAAAAAAATTCTAGCAAATGGTAAAAGCACTTATAGATCAGTATTGATTTTTGTGGTGATTTAATGACTTGCAATACAGTGTTTGTTTTCACCAGGAAAAACATCTAGGATATGTACATTACCTCAGAAAACACATTTAGGTCTGTGACAAGTTCAGTATCAATGCTTTAAAGAGCAATGGAAAACCTATGGTCATTCACCTCAAATTTTAAAGCAGAATGAAGTCTTCATACTAGATGATCAACTGAGGCCCTGTACTTAGTCTCAATGAATAATTCATCACTATTATTAATGAGACGAGTGTTAAAAATACAGACTTTCAAATCAGACTACCTAGTCTGAATCACCCTTCTTCCTCTTACTAGCTATGCAACACTGGACAAGTTACTTTACTACTCCATGCCTATTCTCTGATCTGTATTATGAAAATAATAATAATACTGCATAAGGTTGTGAAGATCACATGAATTATATTCAATAACACTTAGAATACTGACGTTTGGTAAATATTCAATGTTAGCTACTACTATCATTATTCACTGAATTCTATTAGGTATGGAACATTATACCCCAGTACTATGGCAAGCTACAAACAAAGGTGCATTATTTATACCCTAAAGATAATAAATTAAGTAGAGAGAAAAAAATTATCTTACATGATATATTTTAACTATGAAAACTATATACACATTTGTGACAATTAGATTCATAAGTTTACATGTCTAGTGTTTTATTTTTCCACCATTTCCTTAGATCACAGAAGCCTAAGCAAATTCTCAAAGTTTAAAAGGCAGCCACGTCAAACGGTGTGATTAGAGCAGAAACTTTTAATCTCAGTATTTCCTAAGCTCAGTATTCCATCTTCTGAGGACACTTTATAGTCACACAAAAACTCCAAAATAAATACCATTCTTTTCTGTCGATATTATGACTATAGAAACAACTTGTATTTTTCTCCATTTTATTATTTAAGATAATGTAACTAAGAAAATTAGACCTATCTTTATATCCAGGTCATTATATCTACTTTAGATTTCTGTAGTGATGTTCCAAATAATGATCCATTTATTATTAAATTTATTCTAGGGAGAATATATGAAAACACATTTCATACAAGTTCCTGTTATAGGATACTCACAAAAATACTATCATAAATTGTTGCTATTACTACTCAAAAATGAGTCATTCATATCCATTATATTTTAGAGGTCTAAGGCTATCTCATTAGGTCCTTAGGACATTTTGAATGGAAAAAGCACAAGTTTAAAAGAAAACAATGTTTTTTAGTGTAATTAAACAGTGTGCTCCAAGAAGCTTAAATATGCCTAGTAGTGCTACTCTTAAAACTACTTATTTCTACCCTGTAACTTTGATTTGAGTCAGAGGAATGGCTAAGATGGATTCACATCCATATTAGTAAAGAATACTTACTTCTGAAGCGACCTGGTAATAGGAATCATACTTTCCTTCAACTGTAATTTAGAGAAATCATCTTCTGAAACCTATTATTAAAAACACCAAATATTAAAAAATATTAAAAATATTATATAACTATAAAATTAAATGGTATTTACAATGTGATTAAAACATTAAAAAATATTTTCTACATTTCCAAAGAATTCTAATAATTTTCAAAAGAACATTAAATATTTTTATTTTTCATTTATTGTAAAAACATTCCAACTAACAACCATTTTTCAACTGTCCTAAAGTATACTTCTACACATGTGTCCATTAAAAATCAAGTCTTGGCTTAAAATTATGACTTTACTGAACAGGTTTGTATCTCAATGATGTTTAAAACAAGAGGGGAAAGAAGGATAGATTACATATTAACGTTATGATTATTAGAATGTAAGGACAGAAATTAAGAAATACAACTCAAATGAGCAGACTATGAAGGTTCTCAAAAGCTGATCCACTCATTTGTAATGAAAACTGAATTTCATATATCTACTGAATAACAATAAAACAATGACAATAAAAACAGCCATCATTTATTGAGTATTTACCATGTACCAAGCACTATACTAAGTACTTTATATAGTTTGTCTCAACAAACTATATATATACACATATATCTATCTATATTTTTATATATATATATATATATATATATATCTTCTCAACATCCTCACTGTACAGAAAAAGAAATTGATCAATAAAATAAGCCCAGCATAGAAAGACACTAAATAATAATCTCACTTCTAGGTAGAATCTGGGTGTGGGGACAGGGGAGTTGCAGAGATGTTTGTCAAAGGATACAACATTTCAGTTAGGTGAGAAGAATAAGGTCAAGAGATCTATTCTACAACATGGTGACTAAAATTAAAAACAACATATCGTATACTTGAAAATTACTAATGGAGTAGATTTTACATGTTCTCCACAAAAAGTACGTGAGGTAATTAGCTCCCCTAGCCATTCCATGATGTTTCAAAACATCATGTTGTACATCCAAAATATATATATATTGTCAATTAAAAATCAGTAATTTTTTAAATAGGAAACTGAAACTAAAGAGGTTAAATGATTTGCACAAATATTGCACTTGCTAGTAAGTGACAGAATTATAATTCACTGTCACATTTGGGAAAACAAACTCTATGTTCTTAAACACTATACCTTTGTGGGAAAAAATTCATCATGTAGAATGCCAGTCCAAAACAGAAACAGATTTTCAAATTCCCGGGAAATACACAAATTGAAAAAATAAAATGGCTTTAAAATAAAACTTGATATGACTGTATTCATAACAGCCAATAAACACACAGCAACAAAATTAAATTTCAAATGACAAAGGTGTGTGGAGGAATCTAATGTTGAAAAAGTTTTCCAGGTCTCCCCGAATATAACTACCAGAAGATGGGCCATATAGATTAATTTTGTAGAGCATTACAAAACAACTCTTAAAACCCTTTGATACTATAGTTGTAACATCATCATAACTAAATAAGATGTTGGATTTATAACCATAAGTTAAACAGAACAATCTGTTTAGAGATAAACACCTACAGAAATCAAACAGAATTAAATGTTGAGTACATTACTTCCTAACAAAAAAGAATACTACTGCCACTTACAACATGTGTATATGGCATGCTTACTAACATGAAACTATAAGTAGGTCTATTAAAAAATGTAGAAAAAATCTTTATACAAATTCACAAATCTCAATTCATAAATCATGTTTGTGCTTACTTGTTTAATCTCTTCTTTTGGCTCTGTGGCCTTATTTTGATTAAAACGTTCTTGTACTGCTTGAAGGTTAAATAACATTTGTTTCAGGGCTTCAACAGGACCATGATGTTTGCCTCCAGAAAGAGTACAGCTCTAAGGTTAAAACAGTTGATAGTATAAGGTTAACCATCCAAACTCAGGGAAAGAAGAGTTTTATTTTGTATTAATTTCCCCTAATAGAAAACCAATGTAAAAATCCAAAGAATATATGTCAATATTTTAAAAAATCAAAATTGTAACTCACCACTTCCCTATTCCGAAGCCCCAGGTAAAGTTACTTAGAGACAATCATGATTAACAGTTTGGCATATCCTTTCTAGTCACTGCTTTTTTAAAATAAATAATGCATGTTTATATTTATGACAAATTAATTTAGCACATTCAAAATCACAAATTTTAAATGAAATGAAAGGTCTTCAGAGGACAGGTAAGCCAACATGTTCTTTTCAGCTGATCAAGGACCACAATTTCAAATACAGTATTCTCTGCACACTTTAAAACATGTTTTTATAACAGAATGCTAGCTTTTCACCTCTTCATGGGCCATACATTCCTTCTACCTAAATAACACTCACAGCTTGATTACCACTGACCTTATTTGTGTTCAAAGAATGCAGCAGTGCTTCAGACACATAAGACGGTCAGGATTCTTTTAAGATAATTGGTGAGGGATATTTTAAAATTTCTTTTTAAAAGTCTTATCAGTCTATTAGTTTACATCTTTCAAATGAGTTTCTGTGTCCTAATAGCTATTTACCACGTAGCAAATAGGACTCTACAGATGTCTGTAATTTAATATATTTTAGCATAGACTGTGCACCATAAGTACTATTTAAACTTCAATTCTATAGAAAGTTGTTGATTAGCATAAGATACTCAAAGTAAGCAGTATGGCTAAAAAGATTTTAAAGACATTTCCACAGTTACAGAACAGGATATAAGAAACAGGGAGTGAAAAGGTAAAATGCCATAGCCATTGTAGAAAACAGTACAGGAATTCCACAAGAAATTAAACATAGAATTACTGAATGATCTTGCAATTTCCCTCCTAGGTATATATCCAAAAGAAGTGAAAGCAGGGATTTGGGTAGATATTTGTATACCCATGTTCACAGCAAAATTATTCACAATAGCCAAAAGATGGAGGCAACCCAAGAGTCCAACAACGGGTAAATGAATAAACAAAATGTGGCACATACATACAATGGAAAATTGTTCAATCTAAAAAAGAAAGGAAATTTTGACAAATGCTACAACATACATGATCCTTAAAGACATTATGCTAATCAAAATAAGCCAGTCACAACAAGATACATATATAATGATTATTCTTATACAAGGTTCCTACAGTACCAAGTCCATAGGGACAGAAAGTAAAAAGCTACTTACCAGGGGCTGGGGAGAGGGGGAAATAGGGAGTTAGAGTTTAATGAGTACAAAGTTTCAGTTTGAGAAGATAAAGTTCTGGTGATGGACAATGGTGATAGCTACACACAATGTGAAGGTACTTAATGCCACAGAACTGTACACTTAAAAATGATTAAAATGGTAAATTCTATGTTATGTATATTTTACCACAACAATATAAAAACATTAAAAAAAAAAAAAAAAGAGTAAAAGGATCCAGTTAGGATATACTCCTACACCCTGGGAGACAGCATCTGAGGCATAATCTCCAAATGTTCTGCATCCAGCCACTATCTTATTTTAGAACTTCGGCTGCCTTATGCCAACCATAATAGTTACAAAAGGCTGCCTCTGGAATTTATGCCTGAGCTGAGTGATTTTCATGCAAAGTAGTGGTCACAGTATCAAAAGAAGACAGAAAACTAGAAAACATACGAACTGTTTGTGCCACTGTTAATGAATGTTTTAAAAATATTGTATGGATAATACAATTTGTTCTGAGACTTGTCATTGACACCTGCTAGTAAATGTCTCTGGGTACATCTCTGTATATCTCTGACTCTTAGAACCATAGTGACATTTCATACATTCAAAAAACAAATTATTTAAACCAAACAGAACAAGAGGAGAACCCAATATACAGTCATCGCTGGCTCCTTGGGAGACTGTTTGCAGGACCTTGTGTGAATATAAAAGTTCAAGGAAGGCCGGGTGCGGTGGCTCACGCCTGTAATCCCAGCACTTTGGGAGGCCAAGGTGGGCGGATCACGAGGTCAGGAGATCGAGACCATCCTGGCTAACATGGTGAAACCCCATCTCTACTGAAAATACAAAAAAAATTAGCCAGGCGTGGTGGTGGACGCCCATAGTCTCAGCTACTCAGGGGGCTGAGGCAGGAGAATGGCCAGAACCCGGGAGGTGGAGCTTGCAGTGAGCCGAAATCGTGCCACTGCACTCCAGCCTGGGCAGCAGGGTGAGACTCCGTCTCAAAAAAAAAAAAAAAAAAAAAGTTCAAGGAAGTTCAAGTCCCTGATTATAAAATGGCACAGTATTTGTATATAACCTATGCATATCTTCCTGTAAACTTTAAATCATCTCTAGATTACTTTTAATAAATAATACACAACGTCAACAGTACATAAATACTTGTATACTGTGTTTTAAATTATGTTTTACTGTTGTATTGTTATGTTTATTATTATTCTCCAAATTTTCAATTTGCAGTTGGTTGAATCTACGGATGTGGAACCCACACATACAGAGGACCAACTGTATACAAAGACAAATGAACCAACTAACAGTATTATAAATAAACAGCACAACCACACCAAAGGGAGTTGGGAAGAAAATAATTAACCTAAGTAACTCTGGAAAACAGTATTTTGTTATGATGTTATAAGGCTAAAGATCAAAAAAGCAATATTTAGCTGGGTGTGGTGGCTCACGCATGTAATCCCAACACTTTGGGAGGTTGAGGCAGGTGGATCACTTGAGGTCAGGAGTTCAAGACCAGCCTGGCCAATATGGTGAAACCCTGCCTCTACTAAAAATATAAAAATTAGGCGGGTATGGTGGGTGCCTGTAATTCCAGCTACTCGGGAGGCTAAGGCAGGAGAATTGTTTGAACCTGGGAGCAAAGGCTGCAGTGAGCAGAGATTGTGCCACTGTGCTCTAGCCTGGGGAGACAGAGTGAGACTCTGTCTCAAAAAAAAAAAAAAAAAAAAAAAGCAATAGACAAATAATGTAATCTAGTTAGTAAATTCGTTAATTAGAGGAATATGGGTTAGCAGTTCTAAAACTACTTTGCATGTATAATAAGACTGAACAAACAAACTTACTGTAGATAATGAAAGGATTCTCATAGGAGGAGAAAGTTACAAATAGGGAATGGGAAAAGCTAAAACAAACCATGGTATTAGACTGGAATCAGAGGTATCAATATGAACTCATGATTTTATACATATATGTGTTTATTTATAGGTACACACACATATACACATATATGTACACAGATCAACAGATAAAAAAATGTACATATGTGAGTATGTGTGGGTTGGTAAACTTGTTTCCTAGATCTTCCTGCTGACATAGTTTATAATGAACAACACCTTAGTAGCACTCAGCACAACTAATGCCTAGATCCTAGTTTCTAAATGCCGTTTTCCAACACAAAGAACCATGGGTCCTCAAAGAACTGCTCAAAAAAGAATGGAGACATGTAAAAAGGACACAGGAGCCAACATGAAGGAACTCCTAATGGCCTAACCTGAAACAATTGCAACAGCAGCATAACTAATTATACTGTACTCTAAACCAAGAATAAAATAAATTAGTGAATCTGTATAATATAATTTACTAAACAAATATAAAGGAAAAGATAGTTTTTCATTATACAAGGTTTTCAGTTAATATAGAAACAAGACAGGATTCACAAATGGATACTAAAATTAGTAGACGAAAGTTTGAGGAGAAACAGGATATCTGCAAAGTCTCAAAGTTCTTTCTAAGATATTTAATAATTACAAGTAGAATCAGTATCTTTACTAAGGATAAAGATCACCTTTAACTAAGTGTTCAAAGTTAATACAACCAGTTTTTACATATTCTATCTTTATTACATATTACTATTATTGCATTAATTTATCAATATATTAATGATATAAATATATAATGAGCATGATGCAGTGAGAACAGCACATCACTTCTTCAGCATTCTTGCCAAAAATGCATAACCTCATTCTAATCATGAGAAAACTTCAGACAAATCCAAACAGAAAACCTCTACAAAACAAGTGACTGATCCTACAGACCTGCAGATGATCTGGCAAACAAAGAATTCAAAATAGCTGTTCAAAGAAAACACAGCAAACATCAACAAAACACACAGAAAATAATTCAGAAAGATGCACAGATACCAACAAACAAACACAAGAAACATGAAAAACCAAGAAAATATGACACCACCAAAGGAATATAATAACTCTAGTAACAGACTCCAATGAAAAGGAAATCAGCAGATTGGTGGGAAAAGAATTCAAAATCTTTTTTTTTTTTTTAAATCAATGATACAAAAAAACCACAGAGAGATAATTTGACCAAATCAGGAAAACGATTCACAATATGAGCAACAAAGTCAACAAACAGAAATCATAAAAAAGAACCAAACAGAAAATATGCAGTGAAGAATTCAATGAATGAAATTTTAAAATACAATAGAGAGCTTAATAGACTTGATAAAATAGACAAAGAATCTCTGAACTTGAGGATAAGTCACTTGAAATTACCCCATCAGAGAAGGAAAAAGAGTAAAGAAAGCCTACAAGACTTGAAGGGTACTATAAAATGAACAAATGTCTTACCATGGGAATTCCACAAGGAGAAGAGAAGTCAAAAGGCACATAAAACCTATTTAATGAAATCATAGCTGAAAATTTCCCACATCTGGGAAGAGATATGGACATTCAAATCCAGTAAGCTCAATGGCCCCCAGTAGATTTAAGCTAAAAACAGCCTCCCAGAGGCACATTATGGTTACACCGCAAAGGCAATTCTAAAAACAGCAAGAGAAAACCATCAAGTCACATGTAAGGGAGTTCCCATTAGACCGACAGTGGATATCTCTGCAGAAACCTTAAAGGCCAGGAGAGGATGGGATGATATATTAAAAGGGTCGAAAAAAATATCACAAGCCAAGATACTATGTCCAGCCAAGCTTTCCTTCAGAAATGAAAGAGAAATAAACTCTTTCTTATGTAACCAAAACCAACAGAATTCACCACTACTAGACCTGCCTTACAAGAAATGCTCAGGGGAATTCTACATCTGGAAGCAAAAAGATAATCACTATCATGAAAACACATGGAAATATAAAACTTACTAGCAGAGGGAAAAGAATAAAACACTACTACAGAAAACCACCAAACCATAATGATAATATGAGGGGAAAAAAGGAAGAAAGAACATATAAAATGACCAGAGTACAGTAAACAAAATGACAGGAATATGTCCTCACTTATCAATATTAACCTTGAATGTGAACAAATTGAATTCCCCAGTTAAAATTTGAAATGGACTTCCTGAGTAGATAAAAATAACATTGTCCAACTATATGTTGCCTACAAGAAACTCCATTCACCTTTAAAGATACACATAGACTTAAAGTGAAAGAATGGAGAAAGATATTCCACACAAGTGGTAACCAAAAGCAAGTAGGAGTAGCTTTACTTATATAAGACAAATCAGACTAAGTCAACAATTGTAGAAAGAGACAAAGAAGGTCATTATTATGGTTTAAGATTTCCCATTACAACTTACTTTTAAGAAATAATCACTTGTGGAATATAAATTAGTATTATCCATTACTGCAGCATTATTCACAATAGTCAAGATACAGACTCAACTTAAGTATCCATCAACAGATAGAAGGGTAAAGAAAATGTGACATATATATACAACAGAATATTGTTCAGCTGGGCCAGGCGCAGCAGCTGAAGCCTGTAAACCCGGCACTTTGGGAGGCCAAGGCGGGCGGATCACAAGGTCAGGAGATCAAGACCATCCTGGCTGACACGGTGAAACCCTGTCTCTACTAAAAATACAAAAAAAAAAAAAAAAATTCAGCCAGGTGTGGTGGTGGGCGCCTGTAGTCCCAGCTACTCAGGAGGCTGAAGCAGGAGAATGGCATTAACCCGGGAGGCGGGGCTTGCAGTGAGCCGAGATCGCACCACTCTTCTCCACCCTGGGTGACAGAGCAAGACTCTGTCTCAAAAAAAAAAAAAAAAAAAAAAAAAATATATATATATATATATAGTTCAGTCTTCAAAAAGAAAGAAATCCTGTCATTCGTGACAAAATGTATCACTCTGGAGGACATTATGTTAGGTAAAATAAGCTAGGAGCAGAAAGATAAATATCATAGTTCCCATTTACATGGGAAAGCTTACTAGCTTATCTCATAGAAGTAAAGAGTAGAACAGTGGTTACTGGAGACTGGGAAAGGTAGGAGGGAGGTAAGGAATAGAGAGAGATTGCTTAAAGGATAAAAAAAATTATAGCTAGATAGAAAAAATAAGTTCTAGTGTTCTAAAGCAGTATCAGCTAACTATAACTAACAATAAATTATTATATATTTCCAAATACATTAAAGAGAGGATTTTTGAAAGTTCCCAACACAAAGAAATGATAAATATTTGCGCTGATGGTATGCAATTACCCTGATTTGATCACTATATATTCATGGTGTATCACATCACCATGTATCCCAGATATGTATGATCATTATGTGTTAATTTTAAAATCTTAAATATTATAAAAAATAATATAATCAATAATTCTGGAAGGAATTATGTGTATTTGAGAGGAGATTTGAGTCTCTTTTATTTTAAATTATCTAAGTAACTTAAAAATTAGTATCTACATATTATTCATAAATTTTTTAATAAGTTTTAAAACTTTTAATTTCACCTACCTGATTATCATTATTTAGAAAGTCTTCAAGAACCCCTGTAGCACTCTTTGCCCTTGAAGTTTGTTGAGGACTATCATCAGAGTTAACAGGAATAGGAGATTTGCTAAACAGGATTTAAAGGATGCAAGATAGTAATTATGTTCCCAATTTCTAAAAAGTAAACAGTACATGATTTAAGAATTCTCATTTAAATACAAGTAATCACCAAGAAATAATCATCATGGATATGATCCATATTAATGTTGTATGGTAATTCCCTTACCTTCTCCCTAAACTGATACCAGAATCCAACCCCTTCTTATCTCCCTGCTTCTCTTTTCAAGTTTTAAGTAAACACTATGAAGAAACTGAAGATATCAGCATTCAGCTAAACAAGGCCTGAACTATAGACTATGCTCCACAAGTTCACCTTGTTTGAAATAAACAGTACATTTTTCCAATTAAACATTGTTACCAGATAATAATCAACAACCCCATGAACTATTAAAAGTTTTTACTAGAATGGCAGTTAAATGTTCTCCTACTTGAAGGCAACAGAACAGACTTCCCCTTTATAACTGGTATTAACATAAAGGACAGATTCTGGAAAAAGAATTCTGAAATTAACATTCCTGCATGCAATCTCAGTCCCACTCATTGTATGACCTTAGGTAATTTATCTGAATTTCAGTTTCAACATTTGTAGTCCCATCTATCTCACAGATATATTGCATAAACTGAATTAATTTTCTATGTACCTAGTACATTTAATAAATACCCATTTTTTTCCTGATATTCACGGGGTAGTAGAGGAAAGGGTATCCCCAGAAAAAATAAGAATGTTCCAAGAATCCAATTCTATTAATCACAAAAATGAATTCAACCTATTTCTCTCTTATTCTTACATCACTATAAGGTATGTTTGTAACTCAAGAACTCAGATATCTAAGAATCTTTTTTTAACATTTACACAATGCTGATGTTTTTCTTAATAAGCATGCTTCTTTATTGACATATTTGATTTCTAATTCACAAGCTCTTTCATACTGTCAGGTAGTCCTTTCTCCGATTCTTTACTAACACTTTGTAGATCTGCCCATCTGTTATTAAAAAACATTTACCACACTGTTGAAGACGGGTAAAGAGTACATAGAGGTTCATTATGTTATTCTACTTTCGTAATTTATTTGAGCTTTTCCATAATAGCTGTTTTAAAAAAGCAATGATCTGATTGTGGTTTTGCTCTACCACTTAAAATACTACCTTGAGTACTCCTATTCCATTTTGTTTTTGATGACAGGTTGATAATAATTTGTCAATCTCAAACTGAGATCTATTCCTTCTCAGCAATTCATCACTAGTTTTATCTACAAACATTCCCATCACAATATAAATTCAGTCTTCCAAATTGAATTGTTATATGCAAGGTACTCAGCCAAACTATTGATAGTATTAATTATACAAGTTAGAAGTTACATTATCAAATTATAAAATACATTAAGTACATTCAAAAATTTTAAGCACCTCTGATACTACTTGCTTGCCCATTTTGGTTCCAATTAAAATCAAAGTATTGCAGCTATGATACTTTATTAATACACAGAACAAGTGATAAAATAAGCAACTAGGAAACAAGAAGGATAAGAGAAGTTAAGCATTACATGAACTCATTATCAACCTAAGTTTAAATATATATATCTCAACATATATATGAAATATATGATATATATGTGATATATATGAAATATATATGGAGAAATTAAGCTAAAAGGAGAAAACAAAATATTCTAGATAATCATCATCACTACTAAAATTTATAAGAGAGCTCATTCTAGGTCAGAAACTTTATATTCATTTTCTAGTCAAATTAATCCTCACAATAACCCTGAAGCAGACATTATTTCTCCATCTTTAAAGTTTAGAGAAGTCAAGTAAATTGTACAAGGCCATAGGTAGGCTTCTAAATTGGAATTATAGTCAATGTCTACATTCTGAAAACAGACAATCAACTGAGAATAAAAAAAAAGAATCCAGGAACTAATAGACTCTGTCTATAACAGAATGAAAGTTTAGACAACTAAAGATAATAAATTATCAAAGCCTAAGGCATGATATGGGGTTAGCAATAAGGCATTTCTGATAATAAAAAATGTACCATCATTTAAGGAAAACAACAACTAAAAGGGAAAGTAAAATGTAAACAATAAGAAATCTGTAACTCTAGGCCGGGCACAGTGGCTCAAGCCTGTAATCCCAGCACTTTGGGAGGCCGAGGCAGGAGGATCACGAGGTCAGGAGTTCGAGACCAGCCTGGCCAACATGGTGAAACCCCGTCTCTACTAAAACTACAAAAATTAGCTGGGCATGGTGGTGCAGGCCTGTAATCCCAGCTACTGGGGAGGCTGAGGCAGGAGGGCAGGAGAATGGCTTGAACCCAGGAAGCGGAGGTTGCAGTGAGCCGAGATGGTGCCACTGCATTCCAGCCTGGGTGACAGAACAAGACTCCATCTCAAAAAAAAAAAAAAAAAAAAAGAAATTTGTAACTCCATTATATGGAGAGAATATAGAGGAACAGAGGAAAAGCTTTAAGTCAGAAGAAAATAACAAGAATTTCATAACCCTACTCTGCAAAATAATTGTTTCTGGTTCTAATCCCTCATATTAAGATGCTTATCAATATTTTATAATGAAACAAAATGAACACGTAACCAAGACAGATGTTATATAAAGTACCTAAGGTTATGAAACATCATACCATCTTGTGGTAATAAACGAAAAATGAAATTTAAAGCAAGTAACACAAAGCTATGTTCTATGGAATTACAATATTATTAATCACCATTCATTTAAATATAAATCAGATATTCACATGACATTTTTCATTTGGAAAACTAAACAGTTTTTCCATTGTCACTTACTTACAAAGTAACAGGAATATTTTCCCATGATCTTTCTGCTTCAAGTTTATCTAATGAGCAAGGACTGTCATCCTTTTTCATGGACTTTGGTAATTCTTCAGTACACTGCTCTAGATTTCTCTTGGCCTTCAAGATAAGCAATTCAATTTTGTCACCTAATTGTAAAAGATGACTATTAATCCTTAAAGAAAAAAATTAATGTAAAGCATAGCAAGATCTCACAAAGTCAACAAGAGTTCTGATCATTTGGAATGTACATTCATCTATAACAGCAAATTATGTTACAATGTGACATCTCAAGCAAAGAAAAAAATGGGAGAAAAGACATATTCTAGGTACAAAATGCTGTATGTGAAGATTATAAGCATTTTAAAAAGATGTATGACATGAAAACAAAACATAAAAGCTCCCAGATATCACATCAACTTACAGCATTTCTTTTGGTTTAAAAAAAAAGAAAAAGAACTATAAGCTATAAACAAAGTATTACCACTGAATGGCTTTGTGGATTGTCCTGGGAGAAGTGGATTCTCACATTCACATTGACTATGTTCAAAATCACATTTGTATTCATTAACTAATTCTTTATCATCGCTCAAGGAATTTGAAAAGTTTGAGGGTTCAAAAGCATATTCAAAACAATCTAATTTATTCATAAGCTGAGAAGTTCCTTGTGCCTGATGACTGTGTCTATGGGAACACTGATCATCTTTAAATATTTGACAAACCCTTTGACTATTTGCATCAGGTAGCAAGTCTTGATTGTGGAGCCAGACTGGGTATTTGAAATCAGGTATACTAGTTATCCCTGAAACATTAAGGTCAGATTTCTGGCTAGTGAGCCATCTTGGATAATTCTTTTCAAGACTGTGTTCTGAACTGTCCTTGAAAGACGATTTCTTGGGAAAAGACAAAGATGATTCAGAAATGCAATTATTAGTCCTATTCATAAGTTTTGGGTTTTTTAGCCTACCACATTGCTTTCCATTTATATTTGTGCATACAACAGGAGTAACAAAGTTATCCTTGCCCACAGGAGTGGAGGGTCCTTGAAAATTTGGATTCTTCTCAACGTCCGATGAACCCAGTCTTCCATGGCATTTCTTGTTTTTCTTGTTCGTTCGGTGACTCGGTCCAACATAAGTATAAGAAAATGATCCATCTGCTGGGAGTCTTAATAGATCATCAGTTGTTAGGCTCATGGAGTCTATGTCATTAATAGTCTGTCTTCTACAGGAGATGAAGTTTGAGTGCTTTTTGTGATCAAGGTTTTCAAAAGCTGAAAAACAAAGAACAGTTCTGTTTATTACATACAAATATTTTATAATATCCAACAGTAAATGAGAATTAAGAATTTAAGAGTCATTTTGCTGCTTTCCCCTTATCCTCACTAAAGTTTCGATTAAAAGTATAAAAAGGTATAGGTTGATAAAATAGGATGTGCTTTTCTCACGATTCTTCATTCTGTGTTAATTTCTGCATGTTTCTCTCCAACCTCCTGAATTTTCCTGTGTTCTCGAATTTACTGTTTCTTCAACTTTTTTCATCTAGACATATTTGATACACTAACATAATCACAGTAACACTGGTCACTCAATATTGGCTGTAGCTTAGAAAAAAATATGCTATTAAACTAGTTGGAAAAATAACTTGTTTTCTCACCTACAAACCCTGCAATGGCATGGATTACACGTAGAGAACAGCTCTTCTCATTCTTTTCTTCTGGAATATACTGACCACATACCCCTAAGAACTGAACACAAACTTTTTCTATTCTAGGGTCGTTCTGTAAGTGTTCAGTAAAGTAGTAATTGGTTTATCAACAACTGCATTTTCCAAACCTGTCTTCAAGGAAGCTTTATTATGGACAAACTCTTAACATCTTGTGAATATTACTGTTCCATAGAGAATTATATAATCATTTTACAAAAATACCCAGATCTCAATATTATAAGTTATTTTTACTCAAAAATAACAAAAATAATGTCAAACTTTACAATACTACAGTACATCTCTCAAATGCTTCAAAACATATGAACATAAAGAAAACATAAAAAATAAAAGCATACCATTGTTTGGTTTGTAAATATAGTTGCAGAACTGTGACATATTAGTAAAATCCTCATCAATGTTAATTTTTCCAGTACTGGTACCAGGATACATTTGGCTTAGATCAAAATCATCAATATAAGCCTGTAGAGCTTGAGAAGCAGATCTGTACAGCTTATCTTTATAGTGATAAGAGCCATCAGAATTAGAGGAATTACTATCACTCAGGCTGCAGCTTGCCAGCAGCGAAGATACTGAAGATTCTCGAGAACAAAGTCTATGTTTTGTCTTTGATTTTGCCATGGCTTCTTCACAGTGGATTATTTCTATTCATTTCCCTTAAAAACAACTGTAATACAAAAACAAAATGTTAAGGTGCCAATTAAAATAGTGACCATATACAAACAAAATTACTAAATATGTAAACCTTTCATAATTTTCTTTAAAGAATAAAATCCATTATCTATAACAGACACTCCTTGTTTGGAATTGTAGATTTTTTGTTATCTTTATTATTGTGCATTTCTTAATCAATGATTTAGAAAACATTTTGTGAGTACCTACCACGTGCCTGGAAGTATGTATACAAAAATAATCTGAGAATATACATGGAAAAGACCAAAGAAAGAGTACTCACTCCTTAAAAAGTCCTAAAAACTACTTACGAATAGTCTTTTCCCTTATGGTGATATATTCTATGACATCACAATACCTAAAATTCCCCTATACACAATATTTTTCAAATCATAAGCCTACCACCATGTGCTGCAGATAATAGTGCTCAATAATTTTTTAAAGCCATCAAATGAAGTATTCAAAAGAAGAAGGAACAAAGGAGAATATTTACTTTCAATGTTATAAATGCTAGTACATTTACAACATTTAACTGTAAATAAACTGTAGGTCTTATTCTGGAATGAGCTAGCAATATGCACGTTTCCTAACATAGTTAATAACCATTTCCTGACCTTCGTTTTTTGCTACCACCCTCCCTATTTTCAATTCTTATGTTAAATGGATTCAGCTCACCTCTTTTAAAGGAAGCTTAAATAATGTGAAAATCAACTCAACGTGTTCTTCTTACTGCTTGTCCGTTCTTAAAATTGAGAGAATCCCTGTCCACCTCAGTACAGTAATAGGATGCATATTTGAAAACCTAAGAAATAACAGAACGAACCGGCACTAATTCAGTCCATGATGACATTCTTTTTAAAATTAAAGCAATTGATTTCCTATACTAAAAAAGTATTGTTGAGGACTTAACATATGCTATGATGTTATAATGTTTAATTTTTGGCTATAATTTTAGAAATATTTAAGTTATAACAACTTGTAATCTTAGCAACTATTAAATTTGGCTTTAAATATCGAAACTTTTCTTATTAAATAAGAGACAAAGTAAAACATCATCCTACCACAGCGTTAGAGCATACAATGGCCATTACAAGAGATCTGACCGTGGTCAGTGCAAATGGCAGAACATAAGGAGGTAACAGTTGTTTCGTCTCATTGATTTCTCTGAATGCTGTAATACTGGTATTATCTCTGACGAATGGCTAAACTAAGCCAGCTTCACCTTTTTCGTATCCCTTTTATTTAAAGAAGTTTAAATTCACTCAAATAAATTTGTTTGGATAAGCCTGACCAAACGTTTTCCCTCTTTGAATGCCGAACAGGCTACTGATTTTATTTTACAAAACCTTAAAAGAGAAAGCTGTTGTATTGGTATCCGTAAGTGGATGATAACATTTACTAGTTATTTCAGCACACAGGACAGACAAAAAGAAAATGCACAATTTAAGTTTTATTATGAAAAGTTTTCCAACTTTTCCCCAAAAGTGTACGCAAAAGTAGAATCATTCAATAAACCCCTATGCACTCATTATCCTGCTTCCAACAATCACTGAACAGATCCCAATTGTGGCTGAAGGTGGGTATGGACCCACCCACTTCTTCCCACTTCAGCCACAGGATTATTTTGAATCCCATATATCTCACGCAAATCCCATATATCTTACCATTTCCTCTGTACAGGCTTCAGTTCGAATCTTCAAAAGAAAATCCATCACGCAGAAAAACAGAATTTTAAACTTATTGACAAGAAATTTCAACTACCTTTGATTCAAAAACAGAACGTTCAGTGTCAAATAGCCAATGGGAATATCGCACAGGAAATTAAGAACAACTCTTGGAAATAGCTCTGTGACTCCTAAGTTAGGAAAGGGAACGTTTGTTTACTCAGCAGCAGAAAGCCAGGAACCCACCACTGGTCAGCGAAGGTCGCCCGCACCCCGCGCTGCGCATCTTTCCCCTACCGGGCGCTCTGAATTCCAACTTTTCCAGCCCCAATCAGGCGACACCCTCCCTTTGATGTTCCACCGCCCGGCAGTCACAGACACAGACAAGGTCTTCAAAGAGGTGCTTTTCACTCCGAAACCATTTATTCAGCAACCAGGGCGAGCGCCGCAATGGACTGAAGGAGAAGTGTTCGGAAGCGACAGACCCAGAGCGCAAGCCTCTTCCCGTCGCCGCCTCAGGTCCCCAAACGCCTGTGTCAGGCCCCTCCGCCGCGTACCGCGACCCTGCCTCGTCCGGGGGGCACTCCCCCTACAGTGTTCCTCCTTCCACAGAGACTCCACAGGCGCCCTCCCTCAGGAAACGTCTCCTCCTCTTTCCTCGCCACTCTCCTTTCGCCTTTTCTCGGCTGTCACAGGATGGGACAACCCTCGAAAAGACACCGTCCTTCCCGGCCTAACTCACCTCTAAGGCCCCAAAATAAAAATAAAACAAAACAAAAAAACCGCACACTTCCACAGCTCTCCGCCGAAAGCTCAGGCCTTTACCCAACGCGAGACACCGCAAAGCATCCCGAACCCGGACACCGCCCCGCCTCAAGGATCGCCTCACTCGCAGCTTACTCAGCCGTCACAGCAGAGCTCAACGCCCGCGCTCGCTTTCAAACCGCCCCAACATGGCGCCGGCCTGCGGTGCGCACGCGCGGCAGTGGGGCGCCGGGCGCTAGGGGAGGCGAGGAAGCGGCCAGAGCTGAGAAGAGGATGCTGTGGAGGGTTAGGTCGCGACCCCTGCTGGAAGGTGCTGTTTCTCCCTCCTTTCTGGGGCTGGGAGGGGGCGGATGTGGGCTGCATCCAAGTCGCTGCCCCCCACGCCCTCCCAACCTCCGTCACAGCTAGTCTTGGCCAGCCCCGGGGTCTGCGGGAGGGCACTGGATGGGGAGGGAGACTTAAGGGCGCTGGCGGTCGTCGTTCCGGTTGCTGAGAGTCGGCCCCACAGCTCCAGTTTTTCCAAGTGAGCTCAGCCTCCCCGCTTTCAGAGCATCCCCCGCCAAAAATAAGACATCATCTCAGCTAGTAGGCAGCCTCCCTCACCACTTCTTTCACTCCCTCTTCAGTGCCTTTCCTATCACACCCCGGAGCCTCTCACACACAAAGCAGATGGGAGATTGGAGAGCCGAGTTTAGCCAGGGATGGGATTTAACAAACTCCTAGCGAACCTTGATTCCCAGGGAAGAATAGCAGTGACCCAGCACGGATTGGGTACCCAGTCAGGCAGCCCAGACAGAGGGACATTATACAAACAGATGTAAAGACTCACTAACATGTGTAAACCTGATTGCAAGTCTGGAAAGAATCCAGTTTCAACCAATTGGTGTATACAAAAAAGAGGCCATCCCAATCTTGGTTTATGTTTATTTTCCACTGACCCTATGAGTGAAGATATCCTTGACCATGACTCCATCTGAATATGTTCCAGCTCATCCGATGTTCCATCACCAGGTAATACAACTGTAGTCTTACTGTTTGTGCTTTCTTCTTTTTACTCTTTGTGGCCTACTAAATTTTACCTTCCCTTTTCTCTTAACAAATGAAAAAGCCCGGAAGCTATAACGTTCAGTTTAGTGGTTAAACACAAGTCTATTGTGGCAGTAATAGTTGGTGATTTGAAAATAAGACATACCCTCCTAGCGGTATGTCCCAATAATCTTCAAAGTGTCTGGATCAGTTAATATCAAGTAGGTTTCTAATAGGAAATCAAGAACGGTGTTTTATGCTAAGACAAGCCCTGTTCAGGGATTAAACAAGGATTGTTAATGACATGAGCTTAAAAAGTTAGATTTTGGTATCCACGTTCCACCTAAATGTCTTTTTAAACTGAGTTTCTTTAAAACGGTTTCTTGGCCGCGACCGGTGGCTCAGGCCTGTAATCCCAGCACTTTGGGAGGCCGAAGCGGGTGGATCACGAGGTCAGGAGATCGAGACCATCCTGGCTAACACGGTGAAACCCCGTCTCTACTAAAAAATAGAAAATATTAGCCGGGTGTGGTGGCGGGCGCCTATAGTCCCAGCTGTTGGGGAGCCTGAGGCAGGAGAATGGCGTGAAACTGGGAGGCGGGGCTTGCAGTGAACCGAGATGGCGCCACTGCACTCCAGCCTGGGCCACAGAGCGAGACTTCGTCTCAAAAAAAAAAAAAAAAAAAAAAAAAAAAAAAAAAGTTTCTTAAAGATTCTAAGTTTTATCTTTTAAAGTTTTTTGTACTAACTTTTTCTTTCATCTTGGGGCGCATATATAGCAAATGTTTCCTAGTGAAGACAAAGTATAGACAAAGGGCATTGAGAAGATATAAAGGAAATTATCAAATATATTACCTAATTCATGGATCTAAATAATTCTACTTCTGCTTTGTTTCCTCGCAGGTTAAGAAATATGGAGATTTCCACAGGGATTTGGAGAGGAGCCCCAGTGGTTACTAAAATTCTGAATTAAATCTGTGAGGAAAGGTAAAGAAACCAGGACTCTGCTAGGAAAAAGGAGGTTATAATAATGGTTTACTAAAACTTTTCAAATATAGAGGCTATCAACTACTTGTTGTGCCTTGCTGGAGAATTAAATAAGAGAAAATAGATTTATGTCCAACCTAAAGAGTTTTAGGTGAGAGCTAAGGAAGAAATGTTCTAATAATTAAACTTTAAGAAGGTTTATTTAAGTGCTTAAGGAGGCAGATCTTTGGAGACTTTTTTAAATGATGGATTTACATGTGTCCATTTTTTAAAGAGAAACTAACCATTTTGATAACCTAGTAAAGGGCTCCACACTGTTTCAAGCATTTTTACATATATTAATTCTCATAATGATTCAGTGAGATAGATATTATTATCCCCATTCTATAGATGTGGAAATTGAAGTTCAAAGATTAAGCAATTTACCCAAAATAATATAGCTGGTGCTAAGTGACAAAGTCAGGATTTGAATCCAGTTCTGCTTTCAACTTACCGGCCAGCTTCCCCTAACTGAAAGCTGGATGATGAACCAAACGACCAGTGAGACTGCAGCTTCCTGAACTCATTCACAGCAGAAATAGTATCTAGTATCTTACTCAATTGTTGTTGCTACACCTACCATGGTGCCTGTCTCAGTCCTTTTGGGCTGCCATAAGAAATTACCAAAGACTGAATGACTTGTAAACAATAAATTTAATTCTCAGCGTTCTGGATCGTGGAAGTCTGAAATCTGGGTGCCAGAGTGGTTAGGTTCTGATGAGGGCCCTCTTCTTGTTGCAGACTGCTACCACTTCTGGCAGTGTCCTCACATGGCAGAAAGGGCCAGTGAGCTCCCTGGGGTTTCTTTTGTGAGGGCACTAATCCCATTCATAAGGGCTTTGCCCTCATGACCTAATCATCTCCTAATATCACCCTGGGAGTTAGGATTTCAACATATGAATTTTAGGGAGACATAAACATTCAGCCATTGCAGTTTCTAACTTCAAGTAGGGTTTAGTACATTTAAATTCAGTTGATTTAAACTTGATCCTATCTGAGGAGGTGACATTTAAGCAAAGATATCTATGAAAGAGTTATATGAACACATTGCAGAAGAAAGTGACAAGCAGAAAGAACAGCAAGTACAAAGAACCTGAAGTCAGAAATTGCTTGATTGTATTTGAGGAACAGCCAGGAGATCAAATGATTGGAGCTAAGTGAACAAGAAGAAGCCCGGTAGGAGGTATATTTGAAGAGGAAGCCAGGGGCAAGATCATGTAGTGCCACTGCTACTCACTTTAAAAAGATTAATCCTCAAGAACACATAACCAACAGCTCATGATGCTTCAGAAGAGAAAGGACGCATGATTAAACTGTTAGAAATTAAAATTATTTTTTGAATGTCTATAATATGCCAGGCACTGGATAGAACCTTAAGCATATCATCTCATTTAATCCTCACACTAATTCTACAAGACAGATATTATCCTGATTTTATACCTTGAGAAAAATGGAAAAACAGAAATACTAAGTAACATGCTTCACAGAATTAATAGGTGGCAGAGACAAGATATGACCCAGGTTTCTGATTCCAAAGTCTAGATTTTTCTACTATACCACAGTTTCTTGTTTGAAAGACTGTAAGCAGAGAGGGGTTCATGCATACATGCATTCATCAAGTAATTGTGTTCATTTCTATGTGATAGGCACTATAGAAATAATATTAAAATGTAAGATAGCACTTCTTAAGTTTTTATATGATTATATTCTTACCAGTTGTTTGTTTTTAAAACTTTGCAGACAGATGGACTACAAGGCAATTGCCCAAAAAACTGTCCAAGAAGTTTTAGGTTATACTCAAGATACATCAGGCTGGAAAGTGGTTAAAATTTCAGTAAGAAAATAAGTTAAAATATGTTTCAAGAGTTTGTTTTTAAGTAAGAAACAATTCATTGTAAAGATTTTTTTTTAAAAAAAGTATTTTCTGTGCCAGGTGCAGTGGTGTGCACCTATAGTACCAACTACTCAGGAGGCTGAGACAGGAGGACTGCTTGAGCACAGGAGTTTGAGGCTGTCATGCACTATGGTTGTGCCTGTGAATAGCCACTACACTACAGACTGGGCAACATAGTGAGACCCTGTCTCTGAAATATATATATATATATATATTTTTTTTTTTTATTTTACCAACCAGAAAAAACGTTTTTTTACTTTTGTTTTTCATTTTCATTTTTCCTGCATTTGACAGCTAATTATTTGTGGATTTTTATTCCCCTTTGAGAAAAAGATAACTGTTTCCAGTAAGGCTTCTAGAAAATTCCATGGAAACCTGTGAGTACAATCTTCTATTTGCAAGTACTGTTTTAAATTCAATGCCATTGATATATCTGGAATTTCAGTGCTGCTTCATTAGCTATAATAAATTATTTTATAGTAATAAATAGAAATTATTGTCACTAGGCTGAAATGTGATATTAATACAGCAATTAGATACCATCTAATCTTCTATTTTCGAATCTGATGACAATCAGATAAAAAATCTCTTATAATTACTAATTCACTAAAATAGGAAATTTTCACTTCAAGAAATAATTACTATAAGAGCAGATTGGTATTTTCTTGCTAACAGTAATATTTTATGGAATTTTAAACCCTTCATATGTCCATTAAATGAACCATTAACAAGTAAAGTTTATTTCTTCATTTTATTTTATTTTTTTGAGACAGGGTCTGGCTGTCACTAGACTGGAGTGCAGTGGCATAATCTCGGCTCACTGCTATCTCTGTCTCCTGGGCTCAAGCAGTCCTTCCACCTCGGCCTCCTGAATAGCTGGGACTACAGGTGCACACCACCACGCCCAACTAATTTTTACATGTTTTTGTAGAGATGGGGTTGCCCAGGCTGGTCTTGAACTCCTAAGCTCAAGCGATCTGCCTGTCTTCGCTTCCCAAAGTGCTGGGATTACAGGTGTGGGCCACTGTGCCCGGCCTACTTCCTCATTTTAAATATGCATTTTTTTCTGTGTGCTTCTTTTAAATATACTTTTAAGGATCAAATTATTTCAAATACAAGTACCCTAAGGGAAAGTCTGTTGACTTTTTTTAGCTTAATCTTTCAGAGTTCATTTATTGCTCATGATAGTACATCAGGGCCATCAGATCATCATAAATTTTATTCATTTCCTTTCCTTTTGGTGTCCACTCCTTCTTTCAACTACCTCATTTTATGCTTCTTGGTTTTTTTAAATTTCACTAAAATTTACCTATATTATATTTCAACTCAATTTTTTACCATTGGACAAAGCTGATATGCTTTCTCCCACTCACTTTAACAATTATCAGGAAAATAATCCCTACCTTATCGAAATAATGATTCCAATAGAGGCACTTTCAAAAATAAACTGAGGGAGGAGTGGGTATGGTCAAGCCTAGGTACACTAGGGGAATTAACTTTTGGATAATATGGCTTTTTGGTATCTTACAGATCAGACCAGTGCAGACAGCAACCTTGGCATTTTTTAAAAGCTTGGAAGTTATTCATTTAGTCTACAAGTAATTATTGAGTATTTATATACAGGGTGCTATACAAATGCCTAGAGCCAAAGAATAGGTTCTGTTAAGCTGTTCTAAAGCTTTATTGGAAATTTTCATCAGAGGTATTTTACTCTTACATGCAAAACTAAACAGTTGGTACTTTTTGCACTCACAGTTTGAGTGAAATTTATATGCACTGTGTACTAGGTATTTATTGGTGCACAACAAATTATCCCATAACTTAGCTACTTAAACATTTATTATCTTATGGCTTCTCTGGATCAGGAATCCAGGAACAGCTTTGCTAGGTGCCTCTGCCTCAAGGAATCCACAAGGCTGTAATCAAGGTGTCAACTGGGCTTAGGTCTCATCTGAAGACTCGATTGAAGGAGGCTATGCTCCAAACTCACTCACATTGTTGTTGGCAAGATTCAGTCCCTCACGGGCTTGTTGGACTAAGGTCGTCAGTTCCTTGATGGCTCTTGGCTGGAAACTTCCTTAGTTCCTTGGCATATAGCCTCTCCATAGGGCTATTCAAAACATAGCAGTTTACTTCCCTCACAATGAGGGGGCTAGGAGACAGCAAGAAAGAGCAAATAAGGCAGAAGCCAATGTCTTTCTGCAGCCTAATTGCATAAGTGACATCCATCACTTTTGCAATATTCCTTATATTACAAGTGAATCACTAGATCCAGCCCTGACACAAAGGGAGGAGATTACACAGAATGTCAGTACCAGGAGGTGGGGTTTATTGGGGATCACTTTAGAGGCTGCCTACTGCACAATGGTTTTGGAAAACTGTCTTTTGATTCTGTTTTATAGTTGAGCTATAGTCTATTAAGTATCAAACAGCTTTAAATTTAACATTGATTTTAAAAATACATGAAGCTCCATTTTACATGCATATTTTCTCCAGCATGACTCACTGCCTAGCCTAATTTTGTACATTTTTATGTACGTAAGGAGAGTATAATGAAAGTAGTTTATATTTGTCAATATGTATTTTTTTCAAAATCAGCTATGGCAAGTATTTAGGTTCTTGTAAAATAAATCAAGCAGAATATGTTAGCTCATTTGAAGTTTACCTTCCCCAACCAGAAGTGAAAAGAAAGTGAGATTTTTATCAAATAGGGAGCAAAGATAGGGAACCTTAAAATTTTTTGGTGCTTCAAACAAAGCTTCATGGCTTTATTTTAAAAGTCAGGAATAAAAAGGAAACAAGAAATATGTGCATATGAATTTAGAATGGGCAACTAAATATAAACACTATACACTTTGGAGATATATGGTAGGTCCAGTGCAGTCTGCCAAACTAGCATCTGAGAGAAATGTAATACCTTAAAATGCCTTTTGGAAAAAAAGTGGGTTGCGCTGTCAAATAAGTTTCTAAAACACTTCATACTATATTATCTTTTTATTTTTCTATTTTCTTTTTTTGAAATAGGGTCTTGCTTTGTCACCCAAGCTGGAGTACAGTGGTGCCATCGTAGCTCACTGCAGCCTCTATCTCTCACCTCAGCCTCCCAAGTAGCTGGGACTACAGGTGTGCACCACCACACCTGGATAATTATTATTATTATTTTTAGTAGAGATAAAGTCTCACTGTATTGCCTAAGCTGACCTTCAGCTCCTGAGCTCAAGCACTCCTCCCATTCCATCCTCCCAAAGTGCTGGGATTACAGGTGTAGGCCACCATGCCAGGAAAGATTCACTCTAAGGTTCAGAGAAGTCCTGAAGTAAAAAATTTGTTTAACTTCAATTCAAATTTTTCCAATTTTTCCAATTTCTTTTTTTTTAACCAAGAAGGTGCTTATAAAACGTTGGCCAACAGAAAGGATGATTGACCTCAGATTTGGATTCTGATAGAGGCTTTAAGTGACCAAATATGTACAGAGAAAAGGAGGTTAATTTTCGTTATTATTCTGTTGCCATCCTAGTGCAAGCTGCCATCATCTCTCAATGGATTATTTTAGTAACCTCCTAATCTCCTTGTGTCTACTCTTATTCAACTACATCCCACTCTTCACACAATGGCCAAAGTATATTTTTAAAATTATCATTCAGATTGTGTCACTTTGCTGCATAAAATCTTCTAAAGGTATCCCATTGTATCTAAAAGTCCAGAAGAATTCTGCAAACTGAGACTTTGGGATAAGATGGGAGATAGGAGGCAGGGCCAATATGCAGCTCCCACTTGGACATACAGAACAGCCTGTGGGGTCTCACACCATGAACTTGTGCTCCAAGAACTACTGCAGGAACATACCAAGAAAACCAAAGGAATACACAGACCTTTGAAAGAAGCAGCACACCGCTGCAAATTCCATGAGACAGGTGAAAAACTGAGTTCCCAAAGTGTGGGAGGGGGAAAACCTGCCTCCAAACACACATCCCCACTGGGGAATCTGAAAATCCAGATCATGGGAGAGGGATATAACCATACCTAGAGCTGAAATGTATTTAAGAAGCTGAGTGAAATACAAAAGCAAAAGCAGTGGCAGGAAGTGCTTTGCAGGCACTCTCAGTGTCCAGCTTGAGCCCAGGGAAGCCATCCATGACTATATGTCACAGGGGCCCTCAGAGAAGGCAGCCAGTGGAATTAGGGAGGGGTCACAGGGTGAAAGAAACTCCCAACTGAAATTAGGAATAATTTTGATGAGGCAAAAATTTTGTTGAGCAGAATCAGTGGGGTTGGGGCTGCCTGGAGTGCTGCAAATGGGAACTGCTACAGATACAAGTGTGGGAGTCACCACCAACGGAGTGGGCAGGCAGGGAGGGGCAAGTTCCAAAAACCTTGCTTACCTTCTTAGCAGGGAAGCTCATGACCTGGGGCAAAGTCCGAGTAGGGCACTATGGGAGCAAGACCGGCCTCACCAACTGCGTGGGAGCTGGGTGAGACCCTTCCTACCTGCTATCACTTATTTCTCTGCCAAACTATATGACACACCAGAAGGCAGCCACAGTTGCCTCTATAACATAACCCCATTGGCTGAGGACCACCCCCCTATTCCCCACAGTGGCCACAGCAAGCCCTTCCCAAGGAGAGTCTGAGGCCAGATCTGCCTAATCCTGACCCCACCTTAATGGTATTCCTCCCCCCTGGTAATCGAACACAAAAGACAGAAACTCTTGAGAGCTTTATGGCCCTGCCCATTGCCTGAGAAACCAAAATACCTACCCTGGCCAACTTGGGGCAAGCTTAGATCCCCCTACTACTGGTGCTCTCTTGAAAGCACCACCTGGCTGGGGGCCAACTAAGGCCATTACAGCAACTCATGACAGTATAACCCTTATCCTAGGGGAAGACAAGAGCTACTTCCAGGATGTTCCTGGAACATCCTGTCTAACCAGAGGTCCTGAGTGCGTCCACATGACAACTTCACTGCACCATAACCAGCATTTGAGAAAGCCAGCACCCGAAACATATCTACAACCAAGGACTCTCACAAAGTCTACTTTACTTCCCTGCCACTTCCACCAGAGCAGATGTGGTATCTATGGCTGCAGACCTGAAGACTGATCACATTACAGGCCTCTTAACAGACTTTCCCCAGCCACAGCCCAGAGCCTTGTAGCCCTGCTGGGTGGCTAGACCAAGAAAAGCAATAACAATCACTTCAATCTGGCTCTCAGGAAGCCCCATCCCTAGGGTAAGGGTAAAGAGCATTCCACTGAAATAGTAGACCCAAATAAGAAGAAACAAAAAAAGTAATTCTGGTAATCTGACAAAACAGGTTCTATAACACCTCCAAAAGATCATACCAGTTCTCTAGCAATGGATCCAACCCAAGAAGAAATCTGTGGGTTGCCATATAAAGAATTCAGAAGGTTGATTATTAAGCTACTCAAGGAGATACCAGAGAAAGATGAAAAGCAACTTAAAGAAATTTTTTCAAAAATACAGGAAATGGATGAAAAAATCTCCAGAGAAATAGATATCATAAAAAAAATCACAACTTCTGGAAATGAAAGACACAGAGAAATACAAAATGTACTGGAAAGTTTCAACAACAGACTAGAACAAGTAGAAGAAAGAACTTCAGAACTCAAAGACAAGCCTTTCAAATCAACCCAATCAGACAAAGACACAGAAAAAAAGAATTTTTAAAAGCTGGGACCAGGCACAGTGGCTCACACCCATAATCCCAGCATTTTGGGAGGCTGAGGTGGGTGGATCACCTGAACTCAGGAGTTTGAGACCAGTCTGGGCAACACGGCAAAACCTATCTCTAGTAAAAATACAGAATATTAGCTGGGCATGGTAGTGGATGCCTGTGCTCCCAGCTGCTTGAGAAGCTGAGATGGGAGGATCACTTGAGCTTGGAAGGTGGAGGTTGCAGTGAACCAAGATCACACCACTGCACTCCAGCCTGGGTGACAGAGTGAGACCTTGTCTCAAAGAAACAAAAAACAAAAAAAATGGACAAAGCCTCCAAGGTATTTGGAATTATGTTAAATGGCCAAACCTAAGAATAATTGGTGTTCCTGAGGAAGAAGAGAAATCTAAAAGTTTGCAAAACTTATTTGAGGGAATAATTGAGAAAAACTTCCCTGGCCTTGCTAGAGATCTATACATCTAAATATGAGAAGCTCAAAGAACACCTGGAAAATTCATTGCAAAAAGATCATCACCTAAGCACATAGTCATTAGGTTATCTAAAGTCAAAATGAAGGAAAAAATCTTAAGAGCTGTGAGACAAAAGCATCAGATAACCTATAAAGGAAAACCTATCAGATTAACAGCAGATATTTCAACAGAAACCTTCCAAGCCAGAAGGAAGTGTTGTCCCATCTTTAGCCTCCTGAAACAAAATAATTGTCAGCCAAGAATTTTGTATTCAGCAAAAGTTAGCTTCATAAATGAAGGAGAGCTGAAGTCTTTTTCAGACAAACAAATGCTGAGAGAATTTGCCACTACCAAGCCAGCACTACAAGAAATGCTACAAGGAGTTCTAAATCTTGAAACAAAACCTTGAAATACACCAAAATAGGACTTCCTTAAAGCATAAATCTCACAGGGCCTATAAAACAATAACATACACACACACCAAAAAAGGTATTAAAACAATAACTAGCATGATGAATAGAACATTACCTCACATCTCAGTACTAACATTGAATGTAAATGTCTCAAATGCTTCACTGAAGAAATACAGAATTCAGAAAGGACAAAAATTTATCAACCAAGTATCTGCTGTCTTCAAGAGACCTAACACATAAGGTCTCACATAAAATTAAGGTAAAGGGGTGGAAAAAGATATTCCATGCAAATGAAAACCAAAAGCAGCAGGAATAGCTATTCTTATATCAGAAAAAAACAGACTTTAAAGCAAAAACAGCTTTAAGATACAAAGAGGGACATTGTATAATAATAAAAGGATTAGTCTAATAGGAAAATATCACAATCCTAAATATATACACACCTAACACTGGAACTCCCACATTTATAAGACAATTACTACTAGACCTAAGATACAAGATAGACAGCAGCACAATAATAGTGGGAGATTTCAATACTCCACTGATAGCACTAGATAGGTCATCAAGACAGAAAGTCAACAAGGAGACAATGGGCTTAAACTAGTAGCATATAACAAATGGACTTAACAGATATTTACAGAAAATTCTTTTTTTTTTTTTTTTTTTTTTTTTTGAGACGGAGTCTTGCTCTGTCCCCCAGGTTGGAGTGCAGTGGCGCGATCTCAGCTCACTGCAAGCTCTGCCTCCCGGGTTCCTGCCATTCTCCTGCCTCAGCCTCCTGAGTAGCTGGGACTACAGGCGCCCGCCACCGCGCTCGGCTAATTTTTTTTGTATTTTTAGTAGAGACGGGGTTTCACCATTTTAGCCAGGATGGTCTCGATCTCCTGACCTTGTGATCCACCCGCCTCGGCCTCCCAAAGTGCTGTGATTACAGGCGTGAGCCACCACGCCCGGCCTTATTTACAGAAAATTCTACCCAACAACTGCAGAATATGTGTTCTTTTCATCAGCACATGGAACATTCTCTAAGACCATATGATAGGTCATAAAACAAGTGTCAATAAATTTAAGAAAATCAAAATTACATCAAATATCCTCTCACACCATAGTGGTATAAAACTGGAAATTCCAAAAGGAACCCTAAAACTGTGCAAATACATAGAAATTAAATAATCTGCTCTTGAACGATCTTTGAGTCACCAATGAAATCAAGATGGAAATTTTAAAATTATTTGAACTGAACCATAATAGTGACACAACTTATCAAAACCTCTGGGTGATGCTAAGAGGAAAGTATATAGCATTAAATGCCTACATTAGAAAGCCTGAAAGAGCACAAATAGACACTCTAAGCTCACACCTCAAGGAACTAGAGAAACATGAATAAGCCAAACCCAAACACAGCAGAAGAAAAAAATGACAAAAATCAAAGCAAAAGTCAATGAAATTGGGACAAAAAAAATTACAAAGGATAAATGAAACAAAAAGCTAGTTCTTTGAAAAGAAAAAATTGACAGACCATTGGTAAGATTAACCAAGAAAAGAAGAGAGAAGATCCAAATAAGCTCAATTAGAAATGAAATGGGAGATATTACAGCCGATACTACAGAAATACAAAAAGATCATTCAGGGCTCCTGTGAATGCCTTTACAGGCACAAGCTAGAAAATAGAGGAGATCAATAAATTCTGGGAAAAAATACAACCATCCTAGATTAAATCAGGAAGAAATAGAAAATCTGAAAGAAAAAAAAAAACAATAACAAGTAGCAAGATTGAAACAATATTTTTTAATTGCCAACAAAAAAGTCCAGAATGAGATGGATTCACAGCTGAATTTTATCAGACATTCAAAGAAAATTGGTATGATCTTACTGAAACTATTCCAAAAGATAGAGAAGAAGGAATCCTCCCTTCATTCCATGAGGCCAGTATCACCCTAATAACAAAACCAGGAAAAGACATTAAAAAAAAGACCAATATTCCTGATTAACACAAATGCAAAAATCCTCAAGAAAATACTAGCTAGCCAAATCCAACAGTATATCAAAAAGATGATATATACCATGATCGAATGTGTTTCATACCCAGGATGTGGGGATGGTTTAACATACCCAAGTCAATAAATGTGATACATCACATAAGCAAAATTAAAACAAAAATTTTGATCATCTCAATAGATGCAGAAAAAGCACTGGACAAAATTCAGCATCCCTTTATGATTAAAATCTTCAACAAAATAGTCATAGAAGGAACTTTCCTCAAAGTAATAAAAGCCATCTATAATAAACCCACAGTCAACATTATACTGAACAGGGAAAAGTTGAAAGCATTCCTCCTGTAAACTGGAACAGAAAAGGATGCCCATTTTCACCACTTCTATTCAACATAGTACTGGAAGTCCTAGCCAGAGCAATCATGCAAATGGGTAAAGAGGAAGACAGACTGTCACTGTTGATCAATGATATGATTGCACACCTATAAAACCCTAATGACTCACCCAAAAAGGTCCTAGATCTCATAATTGAATAAAGTTGCAGGATACAAAGTCAGTATACACAAATCAGTAGCACTGCTATGCAGCAACAATGACCAAGCTGAGAATGAAATAAAGAATTCAACCCCTTTTTCAGTCACTGCAAAAAAAGAAATACTTAAAAATATATCTAACCAAGGAGGGTGGGAGATCTCTACAAGGAAAACTGCAGAACACTGCTGAAAGAAATCACTGACTACACAAACAAATGGAAACACATCCCATGCTCATGGATGAGTAGAATCAGTATTGTGAAAATGACCCTACTGCCAAAAGCAGTCCACAGATTCAATGCAATTCCCAACAAAGTCTCATCATCATTCTTCATAGAACTAGAAAAAAAAATCCTAAAATTCGTATGGAACCAAAAAAGAATCCACATAGCCAAAGCAAAACTTAGCAAAAAGAATAAATCTGGAAGCACCACATTAAGCAACTTCAAACTATTCTACAAGGCTCTAGTTGCCAAATACCATGGGACTAGTATAAAAACAGGCACATAGACCAATGGAACAGAATAGAGAACACAGAAATAAAGCCAAATACTCACAGCCAACTGATCCACAACAAAGCAAACAAAAACATAAAGTGGGGAAAGAACACCCTATTCAACAAATGGTGCTGGGATAATTGGCAAGCTACATGTAGAAGAATGAAACTGGATCTTCATCCCTTATCATTTACAAAAATGTACTCAAGATGGATCAAAGACTTAAATTTAAGACCTGAAACCATGAAAACTCTAGAAAATAATACTGGAAAAACTCTTCTAGACATTGGCTTAGGCAAAAAGTTCATCACCAAGAACTCAAAAGCAAATGCAACAAAACCAAAAATAAATAGATGGGACCTAATTAAACTAAAAGCCTTCTGCATAGCAAAAGAAATAATCAGCAGAGTAAACAGATAAACCACAGAATGGGGGAAAATATTCACAAACTATACATCCAACAAAAGACTAATATCCAGAATCTATAAGAACTCAAACAAATCAGCAAGTAAGAAACAAATAATCCCATCAAAACGTAGTCAAAGGACAGGAATAGACAATTCTCAAAAGAAGATATACAAATGGCCAACAAACATATATTTAAAAAAAATGCTCAATGTCACTAATTACCAAGGGAGTGAAAATTAAAACCACAATGAGATATCATCTTACCCCTGCAAGAATGGCCATAATTTAAAAATCAAAAAATAATACATTTTGGCATGGATGTGAAAAGGGAACACTTTTACACTGCTGGTGGGAATGTAAATTAGTACAACCACTACAGAAAACAGTATGGAGATTCCTTGAAGAACTAAGAGTAGAACTACCATTTGATCCAGCAACCCCACTACTGGGTATGTATGCAGAGGAAAAGAACTCATTATATGAAAAAGACACATGCACACACATGCTTATAGCAGCACAATTTGCAATTGCAATTATATGGAACCAATTAGTGGATAAAGAAAATGTGGTATATATAAACCATGGAACACTACTCAGTTATAAAAAGTAACAAAATAATGACATTCAGAGCAACCTGAATGGAGTTGGAGACCATTACTCTAAGTGAAGTAACTCAGGAATGGAAAACCAAACATCATATTTTCCCACCTATAAATGAAAGCTAAGCTATGATAACACAAAGGCATAAGAATGATATAATGGACTTTGGGGACTCCAGGGAAAGGGTGAGAGGAGGATGATGGATAAAAGACTACACATTGGGTACCGTGTACACTGCTCAAGTGATGGGTGCACCAAAATCTCAAGAAATTACCACCAAAGAATTTATCCATGTAGCCAAAAACCACCTGTTTCCCCAAAACCTATTGAAATAAGTCCAAAGATTTTATCATGACCTGCAGGTAACTATCTGGGCCCTGCTAACCTCTCTGACCTCATTTCTGACCACTTCTCTTCATTGTCCCTGTGTTACAGCCACAATGAACTTCTGTTGTTTGAATGCACTGAACTTAAACCCATCTCAGAGCCTTTTTAGTTGCTCTTCTCTTGCCTGGCAAGCTATTCCCCAAAATGTTTCCAAGGCTAATGTCATGTTTATTTTCAAGATTTCAGTTTCATTGTCTCCTCTTCAGAATGACCCTAGCCACATGGCCAAAGTTGCCAAATAGACACACACTCAACCTCTATTAACTACACTGTTCTGCTATTATCTTCTTCATAGCACTTTTCACTATATGAAATTTATTTTCTTTGTTTTCTGATGTATTATATGTCTCTCTTATTAGAATACAAACTTGATGAGGATACTAACTTTAATAGTCACCAGACTAGAGATAAATCACTTGTGTTCACTGCAGTATCCCTAGCACTAGAACAGTGTCTCTCACTAAGACACTCAATAAATATTTATTGAATGCATTTATGGACTTTAGTTATATTATACTGGCTAGCAAATGGAAAGTTATATATTTTATAACTGCAGTACAAAAAAAACTCAAGATAATTTTTCAACACTTATGCCTTTTCTTAATAATTTGCCACTCATAAAGGGCCTTTTGTGGTTACCTTTAAGCATTTGCCTGAAAGAGGGGCAGTTCTTTGGTTGGAATTTCATTCCTTTCTGCTCTTAAGGGATGAAATATAGACCTACCAGTACATGGGTCTACACATTTCTCTCAGTGTTAGAAGCAGTGAACAGTAATGTCTTACTATATGTCAGGCACTATGCTAAATACTTTTCTTTCATTTTCTAAATGTATTTCTCATATTTCCCACAATGTAAGCACTGTTATTTTCCCCATTTTACAAATGAATAAGGGCCTGTGTAAGTTACTATCTCCAAGTCACCTAGCTAGTGTTAGTGAGACAAAAACTTAGACACCAAGACTTTACCTCAGAGGCTGTACTTTCTTAATCATAATTCTCTCTGACCTCATCAAAACTGTCAGATGTATCTGTGGAATAATGAAGGCAGAGTTTCCAGAGATGGATTCTAGCAGAATGTACGTTTTCTGCCTTTATGCATTTCATGCTTGTTTAGCGTACTACTTTCTCCTCCATCATTACTACTTATTACCACCATCATTACCACCACTACATTTAATCCTCTATTCTACCTTCTGAGGCAGATGTGTGAGACAGTTTGTAAGTTTTATAAATTAAAGCATTCAGGTTTAAACAGGTTGTATTAGTTCATTTTCACACTACTGATAAAGACATACCCAAGACTGGGCAGTTTACCAAAGAAAGAGGTCTAATGGACTCACAGTTCCATGTAGTTGGGGAGGTCTCATAATCATGGGAGAAGGTGAAAGTCATGTCTTACATGGCAGCAGACAAGAGAGGATTGAGAGACAAGTGAAAGGGGAAACCCCTTATAAAAAACATCAGCTCTCATGAGACTTATTCACTACCACAAGAACAGTATGGGGGAAACCGCCTCCGTGATTCAATTATCTTCCACCAGGTCTCCCTACAACACATGGGAATTATGAGAGCTACAATTCAAGATGAGATTTGGGTGGGGATACAGAACCAAACCATATCACAGGTTAAACACTTTTTAAAGTAACAAATGTAATTAATAAAGTTGCTGTGACCAAAATAAAGAGTTCTAACAGCTCAGGATTCATCCTGTTCTACATAATGTGTAGATATATTTGGAGGAACAATGAAAACCCCCCCAGTTTAATATCTTCTTAAACCTGGTTCAGTATCTTCCCAAAGTTAAAATTTTTCTTAACTACAAAAATAATTCAGATATTATTAATATAATAATTTGGAAAGTGTTGTTCAAACTCTGCTGCCATTCCATTTTATGAAAAACTTAAGAAACAAAAAGTTATGTTGTTCAATGATGAATATTGTAGCACTATTTTAAAAATAGAATTTGGGGTTTATATTAGGTCATTTCACACAATTCTCTATTTCACAAATAAAAAATCAGTAACATCAGTATCATCAATAACTCCACCATTAACATCAGCTGGGTGATGTTATATATGTTATCATGATGTTATTATAATTAATACTGGGTGTGGGCAGAGCAGGAAATTGGGAAATATATTTATAATGAATAAATACAAATTGATAATTAAGAGATATGATAACAAAATAATTACTGATGACTAGTTTATAAATTACTGAATCATCTTATTTTGGTTTGCAGGTTAGAGCAAGTTATTTAGATAAAATATAGGTTTTCTACCTACTCTAGAGACATTAAGAATTTTTGTTGTAATTGTTTTTATGCAATAGATTAGATGAGAAATAAATCTAGTGTCATTCTCTAATTCAGAAAAAAGAACTTGTGGAACTAATTCACTTTTAACAATTTTATTGAGATAATTTATGTACCCTAAATTTCACCTACTTTAAGTGTACAATTCTGTGTTTGTTAGTATATATACAGAGTTGTACCAGGATCACCATAATTTCATTTAGAACATTCTCCTCAACCAGAAAGAAACTTGTGCCTACTAGCATTTACTTCCCATTATCCAATTCACCCCAGCCCCAGGTGACTAGGTGACAGTTTCTGCCTTTTATATTTGCCTATTCTGGACATGTCATAAAGGAGATCATATGCTCTGTGATCTTTTGTGACTTGCTTCTTTCACAAAATCTTTTATCATGTTTTTGAGGTTCATCCATGTTGCAGCTTGTGTCAGTACGTCATTTCTTTTTATTGCAGAATAATGTTCTATGGTACGGATATGCCACATTTGGTTTATCTATTCATCAGTTAATATACATTTAGCTTCCATCTTTTAGGTATTATAAATAAAGCTGTTATGAAATTTGTGTACACATTTTTGTGTGGACATATATTTTTATTTCTCTTGGCTATAGATCTAGGACTGGAATTGCTAGATCATATGGCAATTCTATGTTTAATATTTTGAAGAACTACCAGACCATTTTAGAGAGTGGCCACACCATTTTATATTCCTAAAAGCAGTGGTTCCAATTTCTCCACCTCTTCAGCAACATTTTTCATATCTGTCTTCTTGATTATAGCTATCCTAGTTGGGTATGTAATGGTGTCTCATTGTGAATTTGATTTGCATGTCCTTAATGACTTGTGACCATAAGCTTCTTATTACATGCATATTGACCATTCATATATCTTCTTTAGATAAATATTTATCCAAACTCTTTTTTTAAAAACTGGGTTGGTTTTTTATTGTTGAGTTGGAAGAATTATTTATACATTCTGGATATGACTTTAGTATCACATATATGATTTGCAACTATTTTCTCCCATTCTGTAGGTTTCTTCTCACTTTCTTGATGGTGTCCTTTGAAGCACAATTTTTACAAATTTTGCTGAAGTTCAATTTATCAGTCTTCTGTTGTGTTATTTGTTCTGTTGGTGTTGAATTCAAGAACTAATTGTCTGACCCACAGTCACAAAGATTTATCCCTAGGAATCTATGGTTTTATTTCTTACATAAAGATCTGTTGTGATCAGTTTGAGTTAATTTTCTGTATGGTGTGAGGTAGGAATCCAATTCAATGTCTTTGCATGTAAATGTCCAATTGTCCCAGCACTATTTGTTGCAGATTCTTCTTTCCCCATTGCATTGTTTAGGCTCCTTTGTCAAAAATCAATTGACCATATACGTTAGGAGTTTCCTTTGGGTGCTCAATTATATTCAATTGATCTCTATGTCTATCCTTATGTCAATACCACACAACCTTCATTACTATAGCCTTTTAGTAAGTTTTGAAATTAAGAAGTGTGAGTCCTCCAACTTTTCTCTTTTTCAAGACTGTCTTGGCTATACTGGTTCCCTTGCATTTCCGTATGAATTTTAGACACTCCAGCCTGGGCAACAGAGCAAGACTCCATCTCAAGAAAAAAGTCAGCTGGGATTTTAACAAAGATGCTTTGACTCTGTAGTTCAATTTGGAGAATTATTGCCATTTTAAAAATATTGAGTCTTCCAATACCTGAACATAGGATGTCTCTGTTTATTTTGAGCTTCTCTAACTTCTTTCAAAATGTTTTGTAAGTTTCAGTATATATCTTAAACTTTTTCTTTTTTTTTTTTTTTATTTTACTCTAACACCATTCAATGACTTTTGTTAAATTTATTTCAAGGCTTTAATCTTTTCGATGTTATTGTAAATGGAATTGTTTTCTGAATTACTTTAAAAAAATTTTTAATCCCAGTATATAGAAATAAAATTGATTTTTGTATATTGATTTTGTATCCTGAAGCATTACTGGACTTATTAGTTGTATTATTTTAGTGAATTCTGTTGTTTTTTCTGTATATAAAAATCATGTCATGAAGAGTTTGACTTCTTCCTTTCCAATATGGATAACTTTTATTTCTTTTCCTAACCTAACTGCCTGGTAGTATCTCCAGGACAATGTTTAATAGCAGTGACAAGAGTGGACATCCTTGTCTTATTCCTGATCTTAATAGAAAAGTATTCAGTTTTTCACCATTAAGTATGATGTTAGTAGTAGTGGACTTTTCTTTTTTCTTTTTCTTTTTTTTTTTTTTTTTTGAGATGGAGTCTCGCTCTGTCGCCCAGACTGGAGTGCAGTGGCACAATCTTGGCTCACTGCAAGCTCCGCCTCCCGGGTTCACGCTGTTCTCCTGCCTCAGCCTCCGGTGTAGCTGGGACTACAGGCACCAGCCACTGAACCCGGCTAATTTTTTGTATTTTTAGTAGAGACGGGGTTTCACCGTGTTAGGCAGGATGGTCTCATCTCCTGACCTCGTGATCCGCCCATCTCGGCCTCCCAAAATGCTGGGATTACAGGCTTGAGCCACCGCGCCCGGCAGCAGTGGATTTTTCATAGATCCCCTTTATCAAGTTGAGGACATTTCCCTATACCCCTCATTTTATGAATGCTTTATCCTGAATGGGTGTTGGATATCGATTGAAATGATGTGGGTTTGTTATTTAGCCTGTTAAAATTGTGTATTATAATAATTGATAATTCATAGGGTAAACCAACCTTACATTCTAGGATAAATCCCGTTTGGTCATGGTTTATAATCCTTTTTATACATTGCTAGATTTGGTAGGCTAGTACTTTGTTGAAGGTTTTTGCATATATATTCATAAGAGATACTGGGGTATAGTTTTTTTTTTTATGATGTCTTTATCTGGTTTTGATATCAAGCTAAAATTTGTTTGGGAAATGTTTCCTCCTCTTTTATTTTCTGGAATAGTTTGTGAAGAATTTATGTAAAAATTTTTCTTTAAATGTTTGATCAGATTCATCGGTGAAGCCATCTGAGCATGGGCTCTTTTTATGGGGATTATTTGGATTACTAATTCAATCTCTGTCTTGTTATAGATAATTAAGATGTTCTATTGCTTCTTAAAGTAGTTTCAGTAATTTGTGCTTTTCTAGGATGTTGTCCCTTTCATCTAAGCTATCTAATTTGTTGACACATCATTATTCTCTTACAACCCTTTTTATTTGTATAGGGTCAGTAGTCCTCACTTTCAGTCTTTATTTTAGTTGAGTCTATTCTCTTTTTTTGCTTAGTCCATCTAGCTAAACATTTATCAATTCTGTTTATCTTTTTCAGAGATACAACTTGTGTTTTTGTTGATTTTCTTATTTTTCTATTCTCAATTTCAGTACTTTCTACTGTAATCCTTATTATTTCCTGCCTTCTGCTAGCTTTGGGTTTAGGTTGCTCTTCTTTTTCTAGTTTCCTAAAATTAAAGGCTAGGTTATTGATTTCAGAACTTTAAAAAAAAAAAAAATAGACATTTACAGCTATAAATTTTCCTGTAAGTACTGCTTTTGCAGCATCCTGTAAGTTTTGGCATGCTGGGTTTTCATTTTTATTTATCTCAAATTATTCCCTAATTTTTCTTTGACTTAATTTTTCTTCTTTGACTTACTGGTTATTTAAGAATGTTTTGTTTAATTTCTGCATATTTGTGAATTTCCCAAATTTCTGTTGTTAAAATTTAATTCCACTGTGATGGAAAAAAATACTGTGTAAAATTTCAATCCTTGAATTTGAGACTTGTTTCATTGCCTGAATGATGGTCTCTCTTGGAGAATGTACCAGATGCACGTGAGAAGAATATGTATTCCGCTATTTTTAGGAGTATTCCATAGGTGTCTCTTAGATCTAGTGTTGTTCAAGTCTTCGATATTCTTGCTGATTTTCTTCTGATTGTTTCGTTCACTATTGAACATGACCTGGGCCTGGCGCAGTGGCTCACGCCTGTAATCCCAGCACTTTGGGAGGCCGAGGTGGGCAGATCATGAGGTCCCGAGATCGAGACCATCCTGGCTAACACGGTGAAATCCGTCTCTACTAAAAACACAAAAAATTAGCCGGGTGTGGTGGTGGGCGCCTGTAGTCCCAGCTACTTGGGAGGCTGAGGCAGGAGAATGGCTTGAACCTGGGAGGGGGAGCCTGCAGTGAGCCGATATTGCGCCCCTGCATTCCAGCCTGGGCGACGGAGGGAGACTCCATCTCAAAAAAGAAAAAAGAAAATGACCTATTGAGGTCTCTAATTATTATTGTGAAATTATCTATTTCTCCCTTGAGATATGTCCATTTTCTCTTTATGTATTTGGGCTCTATCATTAGATGAATATATGTTTATAATTATTACATCTTCCGAACCGGTTAACCCTTTTATCATTATAATATATCTCTCTTTATCTCTGCTAATAGTTTTTATCTTAAAGTCTACTTCATCTGATACCAGTAGAGTCACCTCAGCTCACTATGGTTCCATTTGCATGGTGTATCTTTTTAAGACCTTTTACATTCACCTATATGTATCTTTGAATTTAAAGAGTATCTTTTGTAGACAGCAAGCATATAGTTGGAACTTGTTTGGGGTTAAAAGAAATACTGTCGACAATCTCTACCTCCTGAGTGGCTTGTTTAATCCTGTCACACCTAATGTTATTGTTATGTGGTTGTATTTATGTCTGTCATTTTTCCTGTATTTCAAAAATTTATTTTGTTTTCTGTATGTCTCATGACTATTTTGTTCCTCTGCTCTTTTACTATCTTTTGTATTAAGTAGGCTTTGTCAAGTGTAACATCTTTAATTCCTTTAATAATTTTTTGAACTACATTTTTTGGTTATTTTCTCAGTAATAACTCTAGGAGCTACAATATATATTTTAACTCATCAGAATCTACTGCAGATGTATACAAACTTAATTCCACTAAGATATAAAAGCTTTACTTCTATATAGTTCCAGCCCCTTCCCCAACATTTTGTACTGTTTTTTGTTGTACATATTATGTCTACATATGTTACAAATACCATATTGTTATAATTATTGCTTTATATATTATATTTTAAAGAAGTTAATAGGAGAATACAAACATCCTTAAAGATATTTCTATCTTACCCTTCTAAATACACATATATATCTGTAAGAATACATCTATATAGGAATATAGCTGTAGAAATATGTTCTTTCTTATTTACCATTTCTGGTTCTCTTCATTTGTTTCTATGGATTTGACTTACTATCTGCTGTTATTTTTTTATTCAAATATAGCTTTATTTCCATCCCCCTCTGTTGTGTTTATTGTTAATTATATCTATATGTTATAAGCCCAATAAAATGTTATCGATATTGTTTTATGAAATTGTCTTTAATCAGTTAATAGAAGAAAGGGGAAGAAATATTTAATTATACTGTCTTGTAACATTAGCTACACACTATTGTTACTGTAACTCTTTATTTGTAAGGATTTGAATTACTATTTTGTGTCTCTTCCTTTCGCCTGAAAAACTTCCCTTTAGTATTTTTTGTAAGGCAGGACTACTACCAATAAATTCTCTCAGTTTTTCTTTATCTCAGAATGTCTTTGTTTAACCTTTATTTTTGAAAGATAACTTGGCTGGATATATAATTCTTTTTTGGTAGCTTTTTTTCTTCAACTCTTTAAATGTCATTTACTTCCTTCTGGCCTCCATTGTTTCTAATGACATGCCAGCTGTCAGTCTTATTATGGTTCCCTTCTATGTAATGCCTTTTTTTTTTTAACTGCTTTCAAGGCTTTATTTTTATTTTCACGTTCAGGTTTTTGACTATGATATATCTGGAGGTGGATGTTTTTCCACCTGTACTACTTAGAATTCAATGAACTTCTTGAATGTAGTGTTTTCCTACAAATTTGTAGAAATTATAGTTATTATTTTATTTCTATATTTTTGTGCATATTTTTCTTTTTCTCTATCCTCTCTTGTTTTTAGAGACGGGTCTCACTCTCTTATCCAGGCTGGAGTGCAGTGTCTGTTCTTTCCTTCTGGTACTCTCAAAATGTGTATGTTGATGTGTTTAATGGCATATCACATTTCTCTGAGGCACTGTTTATTTTTCTCTTTTTTTTTTTTTTTTTTTGCCTGCTTTCCTTAGTTCTTTGAACAGATTTACAATCATTGCTTTTAGTTTTTTGTTTTTTTTTTAGATGGAGTCTCACTCTGTCGCCAGGCTGGAGTGCAGTGGCATGATCTCAGCTCACTGCAACCTCTGCTTCCCGGGTTCAAGCGATTCTTCTGCCTCAGCCTCTCAAGTAGCTGAGACTACAGGAACATGACAGAACACCCAGCTAATTTTTGTATTTTTAGTAGAGACAGGGTTTCACCATATTGGCCAGGATGCTCTCGATCTCTTGACCTCATGATCCACCTGCCTCAACCTCCCAAAGTGCTGGAATTACAGGAGTGAGCCACCGCACCCATCCAAATTTTTTACACGATAATTCCAACATCTTTATGTGATAAGGCCCCCTAAAATGTAGTTTCTCCTGCTTGCTGTTTTTCCTAAGTATAGGTCACACTTTTCATGTTTTTTTGCATGACTCACAGTTTTTTGTTGAAAACAACGTTTTAGGTAAAATATTGTAGCAACTCTGGATACTGACTCCATCCGCCCATCCTGGGTTTGTGGTTATGAGTTTGATCATTTGTTTATCTGTTTGGTGATTTAACTGGACTAATTCTGTGAAGTCTGTTTCCGCCACAGCCTGTAGCCTCTGATATCTCTGCTCTGACTTTTTACTTGCAGTTATCTTTTAGCCTGGCTTCCCATGGATCACTCCTTGGTCAACATAAGCCATTTTGTGGTAATTTTTACCTTCTACTGTCAAATATGTATGTGGATTGAAGACTGCTTTTGTAATTCAGGGAGTTTTGTGGTTTTGCTCTGGATTTAGCCAGAGACTGGTAGCTTGGAAGTTTTGTCACCAGTCTCTCCTCAGATGGTGCAGCCTTCAGCATACACAGTCTTCTAGACCCAGCTATGAGTATATTTTATTTTACAGTGGATAGAATAGATTATTTTCCCGTCAGTGATGCATCAAAGGTTGTACTATACTTATGTGCCTGAGTCAGTAAGGCATCAGCTCTTTGCTAATCAATCTGAATGTGGCTTGGGGAATACTTACAAGTCTGCATTACATCTTGCCCTGATTGGTACTGAGTAGGAAAGCCTGTGCATAAACACAGCCATCCAGACCCCAGGGATGAGTGTGCTCTTAGTGGGTCACTTTAGCTGTATGTTCTCTGCTTCTCTCTGTTAAACTTCTGGCTGGTCCTCTTTGTTTCTTTGTTGCTATTAGTTTTATGCAGCTATTAACCTTCTAATTGTTCATGAACGAAAAAATAATTTCTGCCTTACAGCCATATAATATAACTGTAATTTGTACTTTTCTTACCTTTACAAAGTGACTGGAAAATGAAAGATTAGCCACTGAGTGGACACCCTAAATCAGGGGTTGGCAAAGTTTTTCAGTAGAGGGACAGAGAGTAAATACTTTAGGCTTTGCAACTCATATGGTCTCTTGCAACTACTCATCTCTGTCATTATAGCACAAGAGCACCCAGAGTTAACATATAAATGAATGAGTGTGGCTGTGTTTCAATAAAGCATTACAGTTGACCCTTGAACAATGTGGGAGTTAGGGGTGCCAACCCACCGTGCAAAAATCCCATTGTAACTTTTAACTCCCCAAAAACTTAATAACTAATAGCCTACTTATAGAAAGATGAATTTTGAAATAAGGTATTTATTGCAATGCATATTTAAATAAACCTTGCTACTTCCAATTGAATATTAATGTATTGAATTGCTGATAGTACCTTTAAGTTTTCTTCATTGCTTTTTGCTAAATTAGCCTACCTTTATGCTTTGAAAGTATTACATTTTCAGCTTAGACTAAACTTTGTAAGCTTTGGATTTTCTTGATTTTGTTAACTGTAGATATCGTGTTGAAGGGATAATTCCAGAATCAGCAGCTAAACTATCTGATTTCCTCTACCAAACTGGAGAGAGAGTTACATGGGATAAATCATTGCAAGTATATGATATGGTACACAGGATTGATTCGGTAATTTGTTTAATACTGGACTTTTAGAACATTAATATATTTTTAGTTTATACCTTAGTGAGTTGAGTTTATTAAAACTATGTTATGTAGACACAGTATTTTATAGTTTCAAATTGACTTGAAGTCTTTAGAAAAGCTTTAAAACTTCCCTACTTTCCAAGAGTTTAATTCCAATTAGCTTTATTCTGCTTGCAAATGCATTATTACATTTTGAATCTGGTAACCTCTCTTGCAATGTGTGCCGTTTGTTATAAAGGGAACAGAACTCAGGGATTCACCTCCATTACATGGAAAACAAAAGTTAAGTATGTCTTATTGATGGGAAGTCTGTAGATTTATTTTAGTCATATTACATTAGATATTAGGATACTTACAATCATAGCAGAAGGTGAAGGGAAAGTAAGCACATTTTACCATGACAGAGCAGGAGAGAGAGGGAGCAAAGGGGGAGATGCCACACATTTTTAAACCATCAGACCTCATGAGAACTCACTCACTATCATGAGAACAGGAACAATGCAGACACATACCATAAGGACTTAAAGAACAAACGGCATATAATGTTTAAGAGTAGGTGTATGAGTCCGTTCTCATACTGCTATGAAGAAATACCCAAGACCGGGTAATTTATAAAGGAAGTATGTTTAATTGACACACAGTTCCACATTGCTGGGGAGGCCTCAGGAAACTTATAATCATGACAGAAGGCAAAGGAGAAGCAGGCACCTTCTTCACCGAGCAGCAGGAGGGAAACCACCCCTATGATCCAATTATCTCCACCTGGTCCCGCCCTTGACATGTGGGGATTACAATTCAAGGTGGGATTTGGTTGGGGACACAGAACCAAACCACATCAGTAAAGATAAAGTAAGGAAATAACATTATATAGAAGGTTGAAGTTTAGGAACACTTTCAAATATATTATCTCAGTTAAATACATACAAAGAGAGAGAATAAAAACAAAGAGAAAATAAAGGTAACTGGAGTAGAAAGTTGAGAGAAGAGAGACTGTGAGAGGAAAGTATGGTTTAGAGACAGACAGAAGAAAGGATCAGTATGAGGTAAGGGCAGAATGAAAGCTCAGGAGGAGAAAAAATGAATGAAATGACAGGAATAATGATACATGGCAAAAAGAGGTTGCATTAGTCTGTTTTCACACTGCTATAAATAACTACCTGAGACTGGGTAATTTATGAAGAGAAAAGGTTTACTCGATTCAGTTCTTTTTTTTTTTTTTTTCCTGAGATGGAGTCTTGCTCAGTTGCCCAGGCTGGAGTGTAGTGGGGGGGTCTTGTCACACTGCAAGCTCCGCCTCCCAGGTTCACACCATTCTCCTGCCTCAGCCACCCGAGTAGCTGGGACTACAGGCACCTGCCACCACACCTGGCTAATTTTTTATTTTTTATTTTTTATTTTTTTTTATTTTTAGTAGAGATGGAGTTTAATCATGCTAGCCAGGATGGTCTTGATCTCCTGACCTCGTGATCCACCCGCCTCGGCCTCCCAAAGTGCTGGGATTACAGGCATGAGCCACCGTGCCTGGCTGACCCACAATTCTATAGGCTTCACAGGAAGCATGCATGACTGGGAGGCCTCAGGAAATTTACAATCATGGCAGAAGGTGAAGGGGAACACCTTGGCATGAGGTAACAGGTAACTCTTCTGTTACCATGGCAGAATAGGAGAGAGAGGGAACTAAGGGGGAGGTACCACACACTTTTAAACCATCAGATCTCATGAGAACTCACTCACCTATGAGAACAGCAATTGGGAAGTCTGCCCCATGATCCAATTACCTCCCACCAGGCTGATCCTCTAATTCAACATGATATTTGGGCAGGGACACAAATTCAAACCACATCACAAGTAGAAACAAGGATGAAGAAGTGGGATAAGTGATTCCAAACTTTGGTCCAGAACACTATAGATATCTCATTTATTTATTAAGGCCATTGTAAAAATAACCACCTGGGACTGAGCTCAGTGGCTAACACCTGTAATCCCAGAAATTTGGGAGGCAGAGGCGGATGGATCACCTGAGGTCAGGAGTTCGAGACCAGCCTAGCTAACATGGTGACCCTGATTCTACTAAAAATACAAAAAATTAGCCAGGCGTGGTGACATGTGCCTGTGACCCCAGCTATTTGGGAGGCTGAGGCAGGAGAATCGCTTGAACCCAGGAGGCGGAGATTGCAGTGAGCCAAGATCATACCATCACACTCCAACTTGGGCAACAAGAGTGAAACCCCGTCTCAAAAACAAACAAATAAATAAATAACCACCTGAAGGGATGGAGGGATGATTCTCCTCTCTTCCAGTAATATGTCCATTCCAGTTGTTTGTGTTTTCTCCATCTTAGGAAACCTGTTTCTGGGGGAATCCTGACTTTGTTCCAAACACTCCCAGACTGATGTTTATGTTCTTTTGACTAATTAATTCACTTCACAAATACTTCACAAATACTTCACACTTCACAAATACTTTTTGAGCAGCTACTGTGAACTCCATACTGTTTCAGTTCACTAGGGACACATAAGAGAAGAAGACAGAAATTGTCCCTGCTTGCCCAAAACTTATATTCTCACCAGAAGAGATATAATAAACAAATAAACAATTTGTTAAAACTTATCGGATAATGAAGGCTAGGATTGGTAAGAATAAGTGTTATGAATGATAATAGTATAGGCAATAACCAGGAGAAATTAATTTATAGCTAGAGAATTGGGAAAGGCCAGTCTGAGTGAGAGACATTAGAAACCTGGGTAACAAAATGGAGGTTGGGGAGATAGACATGGAAAGATCTGGGAGAGAGTAGCAGACACAGGGGAAAGCAAATACACAGGTCTTGAGGTGGAAAGAGTTTGGCAGTGTTTAATCAGAAGATAAACAAGATCTGTGGGGTTTGACCATAAAAAGCAAGGAGAAAAGTGGTTAAGAGGTGAGAGGTTAGGCTGGGATCAGATTCTGCAAAAGTATCAAAGGTCAGGGGGAGAAGTTTTGCTATACATTCAGTGGGAAGCCATTGGTGTGTTTTAAGCAGGGAAGTGACTGATTTGATTTACACTTTTAAGAGACAGCTGCTGAAAGAAGCATGGATTATAAGGGGGTAAGAATGAAATCAGCACAAACAGTTATGAGGCTATGAGAGTAATCTAAATGAGACATCATGGTGGCTTGTGCTAGAGTTGTAGACATGGAGAGGGAGGTAAGTCAGGAAACCCAAAGATACAGAGATAGAGTCAATAGGGCTTACTGATGCAGGCAGAGAGGAATCAGATAAGTCTTCTAAAACTGGATTGTAGTGAAATTGCACAAATAAATTTCCTTTGGGAAATTAATTGAACTATATACTTAAAATAGGTGAATTCATGGTATGTATATTATACTCAATAAGCTGTTTTTAAAAATGAGTCCTAGATTTTTGGCTAATAGTAGCTTTATTTAAAAGAGATGAGAAACGTGAATGATGGAATGAAACTAACTTTTATGATTTTCACAAATGATTGCATTTGTAAAATTTCAGATCACTAGGCCTTTAGTTCTTTAAGTCTCCAACCTGTATTTCATTTATCAAACAAAAATAAGTAAATAAATAAATAAATAAATGTCCCACATATGTGCCATCAAATTATCATTTATTTAGAACTCCGTAATTTTACCTACTTTTATTAAACTCATCTTAAAATCTAGGAGAGAAGAGTTGTAGAAAAGCCCATGAAGGTAAATCTGTTTCATCTTGTAGAAAGTCCTTGATCTTCATCTTGTAAATCAGTTTTATTTTGTAGAGAGGAAGTGCCTATCCACAAAAAACACATGTCCATGATCTTCTTGGGATTTGAACATTCAATTTGAGAACCACTGGGCATCACAAATGAAAATCCAAAAATTTAACTATTTCATTCATCGTTTTATAATACTAATCATACAGTTCGATTAGCACTTCAGGTATTTCTATTGTTGTTTCAAGCCATATGGTATAATAGAAAGAATACTAGACGTGACATCCAAAAACCTGAAAACAAATTCAGAGAGATTTTGTGACTTACTCAAGGATAATGCAGCCAATATGTGGTAGAACGAGGACTTGTACCTGGTCTCCTAATTCTAAATTAGAATTATTTTCCCTTTCTGTAAAGATTTATAGTATTCATCTCCAGGAGTATGTTTTATTTACTTATTTATTTTTATAATTATTATTCTTTTTAGAGATAGGGTCTCACTCTGTTGCCCAGGCTAGTGTGCAGTGTTGTGATCAAAGCTCACTCTAGCCTCAAACTCCTGGGCTCAAGCGATCGTCCTACCTAAGCCTCCCAAGTAGCTGGAATTACAGGCATGTGCCACCATGCCTGTTCAAGGATGTGTCTTAACTGCCTCCTTTTCAACCTATTGGTGAGGGAGAGAGTCCCACTCTAGGGTTATGGGGATGGTCAAACACATAATACCCACCAATGGACAAGTGAAGTAGATTGAAGTTTATTAATCATTGGTCACAGACCAAGAAGGGAGAACAAACTATGCGACACAGGGCAACATAGGAACAGAGTGAACACCTAGGGGCTGTGGGAGGCAGCTTTTGTGTCAACAGGGTAGAGTGAGCCCCGGTTCCTGCAGAAGAATGTGATTGTCTTGTTTGAATGATTCCATGGGCCAGCAGGGAACTGAGACCACTAAACAGGGATAAATAGTAACCGTGCTGGTCCTGTTAAGAAGGAGGATTGTTTGGCTAGGGGATCTTATCTGCAGGAATGAAGAGGGAAAGGAATGTGTAGTTAGGCCATTCAAGACCAACATTGGTCTTTAATTTTAGACCTTACACTACAGGGTGCTAAATCAATGTATTTTTCAGAATATATTACTTAACCTATGTGGAGTAGTAGAAATAGTGCTAAATGGGGAATCAGGAAACCTGGATTCTATTTCTTTACTTATCTCTAGTTGTGAATGTGATTTAATCTGTTAGGCTTCAATTTCTCCATCTAAAAATGGAAAGAGTAGATGATCTCAAGATTGCTTCTTGAATTTTCTACACTCATAGATTTAATGCTCCTTTAACACTCAAAATCCAAGCTGATTTGGTGATGAGGTCTTAAAATTTCAAAGCCCTGCTTTTTCCAAATGGAGGCCAATCATATGCAATAAAATTTGGGAGGGAAACAATACAAAGAATAGATATTAAATAATGGTTGTTTTCTTTATGGTTTGATTTGTTGCAGGACACATTCATATGTCATACCATTACACAAAGTTTTGCCATGGGCTCCATTTCCCCTCGAGACTTTATCGACTTAGTGTACATCAAGCGCTACGAAGGAAATATGAACATTATCAGTTGTAAGTTGAAGCATTTTGCCCATATCTTGGAATTACTATGAACCATTAATAAATGTTTTCCCTTTATTCACAGCTTCAAATAAATTATATTTATAATTATTTCCTTTTTAAGTTTACTCAGTAGGATCAACAAGTACACGTATCATGTAGATATGCCTGTGACACTCCGAAGGTGCCATTTATATAATGGTCAATGTTTACAACATCTCTTAGACTTTTGTAGCATATATCATGTAGCAGTGAATATAGATAGATACTTGTAGCCTAAAACTTCCAGTATACGTTTTTAAAATCCGAAGAAACAAAATTAATTGTTAGATATGATTTTATATTTGAATTGCTTATAATGAGCATATCCAGTAACTGATAAAACTGTTAAAGAAATTTCCACTAGATGGCTCTTTACATAAATGTGCTTTTATTTCTTTTAGAAACTGCAGGTTTTGATATATACCTATCCCCACTCCCAAATGTGTCACTCTGTAAAATGCATATGTGTAATTTTCTAACTTGCATTATTGATCAAAACATACCATTCCATACCATGAGGATCTATGGACTCAGATAACTTAAGATAACTGATGGTGAAGGAACTTTGGTAGCACAGTGGCATAGAGCCCGTTTTTCTCTATAATTTGAATTAATTTCACTATTCCTACTTGGGACCAAGGACAATTACATTTTGTTAATTATTATTTCCCAGCAAGATTTCAGTTCCTTCGAGATATCTTTAGTACTCTACTTTTCAGAGTCCAGACTGCGTCGTAGCACTCATTCAAACCCAGTTAGCTCTTTCTTCAGCATGCCACTAAGGGCTGATGTTCATAATGTTCATATATGTTTAGTTGTCACATTTTTGAAATGAGGGCACATATAATGTATTCATGGCCTACAACATAAAATAGTCTGTCTAAACAGATCATACATCTGTTATTTTCCACATTTTGAAAGCAGACCATTTCTATATAATTATTAGTGATCAGAGGGAAGCTAAAAAAGAAGTAGAGATTAAAATCAACAACTAGAGGTAATCAACCTCTAGTTGATAGTGATTTGGTGCACAAATCACTATTGAATTTGCTTTACAAGTTTCCATTGAATGAATTTTCGATCAGTACTCATAGTTTTCTTAACATTTCTTTTTTTTATCCTACCCTGTACCTTGCTATAAGCTAAATATTTTGCTTGCATTATCTCACTAGTGAGGAAACTGAAGTTCATGGAAATTAAGCAGTTAAGAAATTAAGTTACATAGCTAATAAGCAGCTAACCCAGAATTAAAACTCAGTTCTTTCTGATTTTCCAAAATAAGTGCTAACTACCACACCATATGCTTCATAAAAGACCCATACCTGTTTGTAGACTACAACAGATTTTTTTTTAAAGAAGACAAGCAGAATTTCCATATTTCAAACAGAGAAAAAATCTTTTATAATAACATCACTTCTGGCAGTACTATTATAGGCTCTGTCAAGATAATGATATAAGTCATAAAAATGGAAAATTTATTCAACAACTCTAGTCTCCAAGTTAATGTTTTACATTGTATTTCCCATGGAATTGATTTGCTTATGTTAAAATCATATCAGAAAATCCATCTTCTCTGATAAGAGCAGGATTCAGTTGCACAGAATAAACACATATATGTTTTAAAATATTTTTAGAAAGAGTATATATATATTATCATAAATTAAATCATAAACCAACCCCCTCTGCATTCACATAGAATACAGATACTATGTTGCATAATTCTAAAATAAACTCTACTGATTTTCAGTTAGAGTTTGAAGTTAGTTACAGGGAATTGCAGAAGGGAGCATTTTAAAATATCGTTATTGACAGACCATCTAACTACTTCAAATATTTTACTTAAAAAAAAAAAAACATGATTAACAAAAAAAATCTATGAACCCAGGACCCTAGTAGAATAGTTTTCACCCAAAGCCAGTTAACGGTCTTCACTCAAACCCAGTGAGATTTAAGTTAGTTATAGGCATTAACTATTTTCTGAGATTTGAGCCATCTTTTGCTTCAAATCTCAGAAAATAGTTCAATGATACTTTTAACCATTTTTCTTGTATACAGAAGTTGACAGCATCTTTAGAAATACTAGCAGGAAAAAATTTAAGAGGACAATAGTGCTGATACTGGTATTTTCTCAATTTTGGCTTCATATGTGCAAATAAACATTCACATATATAAAACTAATGTTAATGCTATTAACCAACTTAAATGCTATATTATATATTTTTAAAAATATGCTGCTGGAAATAATTTTTCCTCTTTATGAAATAGGTTTCATTTTAATTTTTTAAAATCTCTTAGCTAAAAGCGTGGATTTTCCAGAATATCCTCCATCTTCAAATTATATCCGTGGTTATAACCATCCTTGTGGCTTTGTATGTTCACCAATGAAAGAGTAAGTGTTATTTGCACTTATTTATTTTAACAGGTTTTTTAGTTCAACTTGTGATTTAGTTCAAGATTCCTGGCTCATCAGTAGAAATACGTACCAGCATATTCTGTTGGGGGAAAAAAAAACTGCCCCTAAATATGATTTTTAAAATAACTTCATATAATCATTTTCATTTTAAGTATAATCAGAATGGATACTTCCCTATAAAGTATGATCTGAGGTTTCTGAGAACAATCAAACACACACAAACATTTCCCAGCAGTTAAGCTTCCTTGATATTTTCTATTTCTCCATTAGAGTCATTTCTGTAAATTATTAAGGAACTTTTATGAAATAAAAATAAACTTTCCTAGAATTATAACACACATTTATCAGTAATGAATGCTTTACTTTGAATGAATTCTTCCCAATGGACTACTTACTAAGAGCAGATACCTGCAAAATGAGATCCAGTAGGTACATTCAGATAAAAGAAAAGCTGAAGAAGTCAGAGATGAGTCACTGCCTAAAGGTGGCCTTGGGATAAAATGGCAGCATAAAATATACATATTTTGTAAAAGCATATACTCTAATTCAATGTATATCATTTCATAAGTTCCTTAAGTTTTAATGTTTGCTAAATGATTTTTTTATTGAGTAAAAGATATTGGCACATGAAAACAGATGCATTGGTTAGATATAAATGTTTCAGTACAAGAAAAAAAATGTATGTGAAGGAAGCCCAAATGAAATTAAATTTTGGACCTGTATTCCTTAACATTTCCTCTACTGAACTGGAAAACTAAAAAACCTCACAATTATTCACGTTAATGTACAGGATTGTTGATACAGATAATAATAACAATGCGTGGTCTTTCTACCCATTTGTCAATTTTGAATCTAGGGCCAAGATTTTATTCTCCATAGCAGGAGAAAACAAAACAAATGAAGGGTAATTACACCAATTCAGCAAGGTAATCAACCACTGGCACGGACTATAGTTGGAAAATTTTACACCTTAAAGCGTGCTTCACTGGCCAAGTCCCCTTCTTGCACCTTGTCAATGCAGAAGTGCACTCTAGTAAATATTAGAAAGGCTTTCTTATGTGTGTAAAGCCATTGTAAACACAAAGAAAGATTTAAGACCATAGAAACTACTAGTAAGGACAGCAGTTCCCATTTATCCATGGAGATATGTTCCATGACCCCAAGTAAATGTCTAAACCCATGGATAGTACCAAACCCTATGTATACACCATGGTTTTTTGATCTCATAATCAAGGAGGCTACTAAGTGACTAATGGGTGGGTGGCCTATACAGCCTAAATACGCTGGTAAAGGGATGATTTCACATCCTGGGTGGGACAGAGCAGGATGATGTAAGATTTCATCACACTACTCAGAACAATATGCAATTTAAGGCTTATGAATTTTTCTTATTTCTGGAATGGGTTGACCTTAGGTAAATGAAACTGCAGAAAGTGAAACAGAGGATAAGAGGGAACTACTCTGTTCTCAATCTAGCCATTTGAGGCACTGTAAAAATAGTCTAAACCTTGCATGGAGAAAAGTATAAGAAAATGGACACTCACGCTATTTGTTGGAACGGTCGTCTTCCTTGAAAATTTTATAAAACTATATTCTCCCTTGCACATTTTTAAGTTGACATTAAAATTTTTCATAGGGATTACATTGATGAAAAGTAAATTACATTGATGAAAAGTACAATTCCCAGCATGTGCTAAACATTGACTTTTAAAAAAAAATGGTTATATTATCCTTATAAACATATCCAGTAGATTATAAATACCATAACTTGAAACCCACCATTAAATTATTCACTTTAAAATAAATACAACTTTTAACAGTCAGAAAATTTACATCATTCCTTTCCTCCTTGAACTCACATTTTTATTTTTCCCCTCATATAATTTTATTCTAATAGAATATATTTTATGGTTTGAATTATTTCATAGTCATCCTAATTCTTTGCAAAAATGACATGTGTTTAAAGTTTTAAAATTTGTTTTACTTCCCATAACTCTACTGTCTAACAACTACAAATATATATATGCCTTCTGGATTAAGTTATCATTACATATTGATCAAAATTAAAAATATGTTTATATATAAATATTAAACATAGTGCAAACTGTTATTAGAAACACATATTTTATTATTAGCAAAACTGAAATAGCACTTACTATGTGCTAGGCACTGTTATAAACAATTTGCATATATTGACTCATTTGATCTTCAAAGTAACCCCATAAAGTAGGTAGTATGACTGTGCCCAATGGGCAGGAAAGAAAGTGGAAGCCCAAAGAGATTAACTATCTGAAGGTTATATATAGGTAATAGCAAAGCTCAGTTTCAAACCAAGGCAGACTAGTTCCTGAGTCCACGCTTTTAACCATTACACTCATTTCATTTAACTGTGGGTGTATATTACTGATAAGACAGCATTCAATATCAAGTCTACTGGTGCTTTCATTTTAAGAAAACTGAAGAAAATTTATTAACATAAATGTGTTAAAATGGAGAGTATAATTCCAGCACTGTCAATTAAATAATTTCTGATTTAATACTAATAAAAATAAATTTCAGAATTATATAAAAATATTTTTTATTTTATTTTTATATAAAAATTTATGAATTATATACCATAAATTATGTAGTGACCGATCATCAAAAAATAGTTATCATTAAAAAAAGACCTGGCCAGGCATGGTGGCCCTCACTTATAATCCCAGCACTTTGGGAGGCTGAGGTGCGTGGATCACCTGAGGTCAGGAGTTCAAGATCAGCCTGGTCAACATGGTGAAACCCCGTCTCTACCAAAAATACAAAAATTAGCCAGGCATGGTGGCGCATGCCTGTAGTCCCAGCTACTCGAGAGGCTGAAGCAGGAGAATCGTTTGAACCCAGGAGACTGAGCTTGCAGTGATCCCAGATCATGCCACGGCACTCCAGCCTGGGTGACAGCGTAAGACTCTGTCTCAAAAGAAAAAAAAAAGACCTGTCAGCTGACAGCTCAATTAGATCCTTCAGTTTTACTGAAAAAAAAAAAAAAAAAAAAAAAATTGGCATGACTTGGAAAAGATTTTTTTCTCAATCTGCTTCTACTCAGATTTTCCCTTTAGCATCTCAAAGATTTTTACATACCAAGGTAAAGCACCATAGTACTATTTAGTGTGGATAACAGGTATGCCTTTGTTGTATAAAGCAAGAGAAGGGCGATTTTGAACAGGCTGATAGGAAAGAAAAAGCCCACATCTCCATCAGAGACATATTTACACATCAGATTAAGGAAAAAATGCATATGGAAGTTAGAGATTTGAAAACTTATTCTCTTAAAAGTATTCATCCTTTCCTACCCCAGTGTGATGATCGGTGGGCTAGAATATAAAATACCACTTAGAGTGCAGTGTGGAATTAACATGTCAAAAAGCTTAATGCAAAAACCTTTGACCTAGAAATTCTAAGTATTTATAAAAGTGTAAATGGGGCTGGGTGAGGTGGGTCACACCAGAAATCCCAGCATTTTGGGAGGCCGAAGTGAGAGGATCGCTTGAGGCCGGGAGCTTGAGACTAGCCTTGGCAACATAATGAGACCCTGTCTCTTTAAAAAAAATTTTAAATCTAGCCAGGCATGATTGGGCATGCCTGTAGTCCCAGCCACTCAGAAAGCTGAGGCTGGAGAATCGCTTAAACTCAGGAGTTCGAGGCTGCAGTGAACTATAATCACGTCCCTGCACCCCAGCCTGGGCAACAGAGTAAGACTGTGTCTCAAAAAAAAAAAAAAAAAAAAAAAAAAAAAGCATAAATGGATACATTACAAAGATATTTTATTGCAGCTTTACTTACAGTAGCCAAAAGTGAGAAACAACCTAAATGATAGTCAATAAAAGGACTGTTAAATAGAATAGAAATACTGTCTGTAGCCATGAAAAACAGTTAAGTAGATCTGTATGTACAGACACAGAAGGAAGTTCATAAGATAAAAATAAAACTAGTTGCAGAAAAATGTCTCCATTAAAAAAATAAAACTCTATTTATATATGTGGGGTACATACTCATTTATGTACAGATGTATGCTGTCTTCGTATATGTGTGTGTGTATATATATATACACATATCTATATAGACAGTCACCTGAAAAGATAACAATTAAAACTATATACAGTGATTATCTCTGGGAAACAGGATAAGGGAAATAAGGGAGGGAAATTTTTCTTTAATTATGAAAAATTTATATTGTTTAACTTTTCATAATAAGCATACATTACTGTTAGAATTTTTAAAAGTCAGTAAAATGACAAAAAGAAAAGGGTGCCTAAAACTGAAGGTTTTAAGAAATATTCTAGCCACTTAATATTTTTAAGTACAATTTTTAAGTATGTCAATGGTGAATAAGAATCCTGCTCTCCAAAAACCTGTAAATTCAGTAGGTAAATCTAAAAATTTCTTATCTTTTTTTTAACTCTTCTTTTGCTTACAGAAACCCAGCATATTCCAAACTAGTGATGTTTGTCCAGACAGAAATGAGAGGAAAATTGTCCCCATCAATAATTGAAAAAACCATGCCTTCCAACTTAGTAAACTTCATCCTCAATGCAAAAGATGGAATAAAGGCACACAAAACTCCATCAGGACGTGGATTTCGTCATAATAGTCATTCATGATACCAAAAGAAGAAATGAGGCCATTCTGCTATAAAATCATGTGTAGTAGTTATTGCAGTTTACTTCTAAGTCAACATGCATAAATAATACTGTTAAACTATTCTAAACAGTATTCTTGTACACATTGCTGAAGATAGTTCATAAAAATAAGAACTCATAGTTGTACAAGAATATGGCATTAAATACAGTTTTTAATCTCACATAAGAATGATGTTAAATAACAAGTGTTATTAGCATATTTTCATCTTTTGCTTTTGTCCCTGTAAAATCCTCTGTATAAGAACCAATAAGAAAGCAGATACAGTCAGAGGTCAGCATTAACTAAAGGTTAAAATATACTTTAAATTGTTTTTCTTTCACTTACTGCTTAAATTGAGAATTGTAGGAAAAATGAACATAAAAATTGAAAAGAATTCCACTAAAATGTATGACTAATGACATTTAGAATTTTAAATGGAATGAGTCATCAAACAATTTCTGATGTGGCCAAGATGCAATAGCCCATTCCTCCCAAGTCTTTCCTCTTAAAACTTAAAGACCCTGCACATAACACAACAAACAAGCATAGGAAAACTCAAGCATAGGTGGAAAGAATGCAGCAAGCTATCTATGGACGTCGGGACTTAAGGAATGACATTCAGTGAGTTCTCTGGGTTTCCTTATTGCCTCCCACATATCCCAGGTGGGAAAGACACACACACACACACACACACACAACTGCATGCATGAAAAGCCTTCTCCTCCTAGTCATAGGACCAGGCGCCTAACAGAACAAAAACCCTTTTTTGTAATGCCCACCCTACACCAGCCAAGCATCAACCTACAAGCCACCCCCATGGTTTCAGTGTGGCAGAGCAAGGAGATACTTTTCCATCCTACCCACCCCCATCCCACAGAAGCAGATGGGAGTGCCCTGACACACCCCTATCCTATGGTGTCTGCAAAGCTGAGCAGGGAGCTAATCTCCCATCTTCTACCTGGCAGATGTAGGCAGCACTGATTGCCCTTCCAGGTGATATAGACTGACCAAGCAGGGAGCTGATTTTCTGTCTTCCACTCAGCAGAAGCAGGAGGTAATATAGGTAGTATGAGTGAAGTCCAGTGACAAAGACAGCTTCCACCCCTACCTGGCAGCAACGAGACTTAACCAATGTCTTAGTCCATGTTCTGTGGCTATAACAGAATACCACAGGTTGAATAATTATAAAGAAAAGAAGTGTATTTAGTTCACAATTCTGGAAACTGAGAAGTCCAAGAGCCTGGTACCGACATCTGGTGAGGGCCGTCTTGCTACATCATAACATGGTGGAGGGCATCACATGGCATGAGGGTAAGAGCAAGAGAGACCTCACTTTTATAACAAAACCACTCCTGTGATAGTAACATTAATCCATTCATAAAAGCAGAGGGACATTCAACCCATAGCAACTAGGTAGTGCAAAGAAAGACTAGTGACCAGGGAGCTTCACTACCCTCTCCCACCCCTACTCCCACCCCTGGAGTCACCAAGGCCCAGCAGGATGCTAAGCCTCCATCCCCACCCTCCATCAGGGTGTAGTGGGAACAGTGACCCACCAAAAAAAATGTCCATGTCACATCCCTGGAACTTGTGAATGTGACCTAATTTGGAAAAAGGGTCTTTGCAAAGATAATTAAAGATCTCAAGATGAGATCACCCTGAATTATCCTGGTGGCCATAAATCCAAAAACAAATGTCCTTATAAGAGATACACAGAGGATAGAGACATGGAGAAGAGGAGAAAGCCATGTGAAGACAGGTAGAGACTGGAGTTTTACAGCCACAGCCCAGGAACACTTGGAGCCACCAGAAACTGGAAGAAGTGAAAAAGGATTCTCCCCTAGAGCTTTCAGAAGGAGTGTGGCCCTGCTTTCAGACTTCTGGCCTCCAGAGTTATGAGACAAAAAATTTGTTTTTTTAAGCCACTAAATTTGTGGAAATTTGTTATAGTTTCCATTGGAAACTAATATACCCTCTCTGGTGTTAGCAGGGTTCAGCAGGGATCTGAGCCTCCATTCCCACCGGGGTATCAACAAGGTGAAACAAAGAGGTAGGACACGGGCCTAGGCAGCACTCCATTTCCTTGTCACCTCCCCTGTGTCATCAGGTTCCATTGGGGAGGTAAGCTTCCAGTCCCACTGGGAAGCAAAAAGGATGTGCAAATCAGTGCCCCCCTTTGCCAGGAGGATGTCAGCAGGGCCAGAAGGGGAGCTGAACTGCCACCTCACCCATCTGCAATGAGAGGCAGTCTGTGCTCTACTTTTGCCAGAGTGGTGATGGCAGGGCCCAATGGAAGGCTAAACCAACACATCCACCCAGTCCTCATACTACACCTGAACAGCAGGACTGCCTGCTAAAAATGAAGATTAAATAGGATCCAGAGGTCTTCAGAAAGAAAAGAGCATTGGAATGGGTAAAAATAAACTGTTCTCGTGAGTATATTAAATCACCTTTGATGGGTGACAAAGGTTTAAAAACAATTTAGTGGAACAGCCTTTCAGCAAATGGTGTTGGAGCAGCTGGACATTCATAGGCCTTGATCTAACCTTACGCTAAGTACGAAAATTTACTTAAAATGGAATATGGAGCTATATGCACAATATAAAACTATAAAATATTTAGAAGAAAAACACAGGATAAAATTTTCAGAACCTACAACTAGGCAGAGATATTACACTTGACACCAAATCATGATTCTTAACAGAAAAAAATGACAAATTGACCTTAATCAAAGTTAAAAAAGAAAAAAAGGTATACTACGTGAAAGACCTGAGAGGATGATGGAAAGATAAGTGATAGACTGGAAAAAAAATATTTGCAAGACATTTCCAACAAAGTACTTGTAACTAAAATATATAAAGAGCTTTCAAAACTCAACTGTATAAGAAACAATCTAATTAGGGACAAAGACATGGACATTTCACTAAGATATCCATATCAAAAGATGTTCAGCATCATTGGCCATTAGGTAAAGGCACATATCAATACAAGCTTACCAGAATAGCTAAGTTTTTTTTGAATAGTGATAACATCAGGTGGTGGCAAGGATTTGGAGAAAATGGATCACTCATACATTGCACCTGGAAATGTGAAACGGTAACTGCCTCTCTGGAAAAGTGCGGCAGTGGCTTGCAAATCAAACAAATACTTACTGTACAACCCAGCAATTGTACTCTTCATCCCATAGAAATGAAAGCATTTACACAAAAACATGTACACAAATGTTGATAGTAGCTTTATTCCAAATAGCCAAAAACTTGAAACAACCCACATGGGTGAAGAGTTAAACTGTGGTAATCCATACACAGAATACTACTAAGTAATAAAAAGAACAAACTATCGATGCACACAACAACTGGAATCATCTCAGGGGAATAATACTGAATAAAAAAGCCAATCTCATAAGGTTAAATAGTGCATTCTTCCATTTATTTAACATTTTTGAAATGACAAAATGATAGAGATGAACAGAATTAGTGGTTTCTGGGGTTAGGGAGGTAGTGGGAGGAGAAGAAAGAAAGTGGCTGTCGCTTTGAAAGGGTAGCAGGAGGGATCCTTGTGATAAACCTGCCCTGTGCATTGACTGTGGTGTGGTCACATGAATCTATACATGCAATAAAACTGCATAGAATTAACACGCATAAATGAGTGCATGTAAAACTGGTGGTATCTAAATAAAGGCGGTCAAAATTCAAGTGTGGGAACATACAGAAATACCATTCTCATTAAGAGTAATAGGTCTTTTCATGGCACTCACTTCAAACTCCTTTAGTAATCACCCTCTAGCTTCAGAAGTTTGTCTTCCAGCCTTCTTTGCATGAGAGAGGATGCACAGAAATCTGGGGATTGGGGACCTGTGGGAAGAAGAAGGGCACAGTGGGGGAGAAGCTGGAAGGCACATAAAAAACCACTACAATTTAAAAGAGCAGCATAACTAAAGGGAGACTGTCTTCTGTTCCCAACTCTCTTCCTAAATCTACTGGGATTCTGAGTGTTATTTTCCCTTTTCTACTGAATGTTCGGGAGACATAATTAAAGTTGTAGTTATACTATGATTTAGAATATGCCTAATTTTGTGAGTATGCAACTTTTACTATTTTCCAATTTAGACTTTACTCTTAGAAGAATGTGAGCCTTTTAGCCACCCCTAAACTTCATAAACATACAAATAACCAAATTATACATTTTATAAAATATATATCCCAAGAAAGATAAAAATCTTGAAATCAGAAAGCCAAACATAAGTTTTTTCTTTGTCTTACAGATAGGAAAATTGGATATTTAATTAACCTGTCTCCTATTTAAGGTAAAATGTAAATAATAATAGCAAACAAATTAAAAGGAAATAATACCAGGTACTGTATCTTTGATTCCTTCTCCTTGTCCTGTCATCATCTCCATATATTATGGCATTTTGTCACTTCGATTACTTCTAAATAGCTAGGTATTGCAGAAGGTACCATATATGATAATAACTATCACATAAAACAGAAAGGTTTAAAGGTAAGTAATACTGGCATCCAAATAATATGACAAATAAAAATAATTTAACAATTCTGAACTTAGATTTTTCTATAAATCTTATCTTTCTTACCATATAACTCCTCCAATACTTTCAGATATTCAGACATTAGTGGACTTACCAAAACAAAAATGTTTATATTTAACTAAATATAGTCATAAATAGTCTTACCAAGAAATTATCAAGACTATTTATGCCCCATGTCCCTTTTCAATGTCCCTTCTCTACCATGATTTTGGACACATAATATTAATGAATCAGAACAGTAGATTCCATGGCGGGGGGGGGACATTATTATATTAGTTAAGAAAATGTTTGGCTGCAAACAACAAAAATACGATTTATAGGGGACATAAATGTTGAGAGGTTTATTGATCTCATACAATAAGTCTGGGAGTCTGCAGTAGAGATCTGACATGATGGCCTAATACTGTCATTAGGGACCAATGCTCTTTACAGCACTCAGTTCTGCCATACTTAGCTTATAGCGTTTGTCTCTCTGGTGGCACTGTACCAGTGCTCTAAGCAGGAAGAAAAAGAGTGAAAGGCAAAAGATATTTTAGCTGCGTTTAGTCCTATTTCATAGCTTTCTTGGGAACCCCCATACACCAACAAAGATGCTTACATCTCATTAGCCAGAAATGGAACACTGTTCACATCTGGCTGCAAAGGCATCTGGAAAGGTATTCCAGTATCTATAGTAAAAAAAGCAAAGAAGTTCCACTAGAGTGCAGAAATAAAGTAGTACAACTTATATTTATATTTATATTTATTTTTTCAGAAAATTATTTAAGCTTTACTAATACAGAATATGCAGCTTGACTTTACTATCTTATTTATTAAAACTTATTTTGCTATTTCAGTGGTTATTTTAGGGTTTATATTATACATCTCTAACTTACCACAGTCTGTCTTCAAGCTGTAACTCACCACTTCATGTTTAGTTTAAGGGCCTTACAATAATATATTACCATTTATATACTTAAAATTATATACTTCCCCTCCTGGCCTTTGTACTATTGTTACCTTTTACTCCTACATACATTGTAACCCTCCAATGTATCTTTAATAATTTTTATTTTTGTTTTATATAGCCAACTTTTAAAAAGACACTTGGAAATAAGAAACAAAAAAAGCTTTTAAATATACCTACATTTCTGGTGCTCCTTATTTATGTATGTAGATCTGTATTTCCATCTGGTGTGCTCTTCCTGCCTGTTGGACTTCCTCTAATTTTATGGGTACTGTAGGTCTACTGGGCATGAGTTCTTTCATATGTATGCCTTATGTTCTTATTTCACTTTTTTAAAAAAAGATATTTTTGCTGGGTTTGGAATTCTAAGTTAACAGACTTTTCCCCCACTTCTTTACTTCATTTGAGGATGTTAGACCACTGTCTTCTGGCTTCCAATGTTTTCAAAATTGTTGGTTTTGCTTGTTTTTCTCTAATAGTATGTCTTTTTGAAGGGATGGTGTTTATCACTGGTTTTAAGAGCTCTGATTAGGATATTCCTTGGTATAGTTTTCTTCATGTTTATTGTACTTGGGATTTGCCAAGCTCTTTGGACCTGTGGGTTTATAGTTATCCTCAAATTTGGAAAAATTTCTCCATTGTTTCTTCAAATATTTTTTACATCTCCCACACTCTTCTTTGGGGACTTGAATAAGACATATATTGACCAGGCGTGGTGGCACACACCTGTAATCCCAGCACTTTGGGAGGCCAAGGTGGACGGATCACCTGAGGTCGGGAGTTCGAGACCAGCCTAACAAGGAGAAACCCTCTCTCTACTAAAAATACAAAAAATTAGCCGGGCCTGGTGGTGCATGCCTGTAATTCCAGCTACTCGGGAAGCTGAGGCAGGAGTATCACTTGAACCCGGGAGTGGTAAGAGGAGACATATATTAGCCTGCTTGAAGCTGTCTCATAGCTCACAGATGCTCTGTTTATTTTTTTTCTGTTTCCTTCTGAATAATTTATTGCTCTGTCTTCAAGTGTACTAATTTTTTGTCCAGTACTATCTGCTGTTAATTCTATTCAGTGACTGAAATGCAGCATGATACATGAGATATTCAACATTTTATTATAAAACAGGCTTTATATTTGTTTTATTTGAGATGGAGTCTTGCTCTGTCACTCAGGCTGGAGTGCAATGGTGCGATCTTGGTTCACTGCAACCTCTGCCTCCCAGGTTCAGGCGATTCTCCTGTCTCAGCCTCCTGAGTAGGTGGGATTACAGGCATGTGCCACCACGCCAACTTTTTGTATTTTAGTAGACATGGGGTTTCACCATGTTGCCCAGGTTGGTCTCGAACTCCTGAGCTCAGGCAATCCACCCGCCTCGGCCTCCCAAAGTGCCAGGATTACAAGCATGAACCACCCCACCCAGTCCAGGCTCTGTAAACAGGCTTCGTGTTAGATGATTTTGCCCAACTGTAGGCCAAAGTGAGTTGTTCTGAGCATGTCTGAGGTAGGCCTAGCTAAGCTCTGATGTTTCATAGATACATTAAATGTATTTAACTCATGATATTTTCAATTTACAATGGCCTTATCTGAGCATAACCACATTGTCAGTCAAGTCATACATATATTTACTAAAGTAGATCACTTTGGGGACCATAAGACATCTCAAAACTCATTTTAAAAGATTCTATAGTAGGGCCAGGGGCAGTGAGTCACGCCTGTAATCTCAGCACTTTGGGAGGCTGAGGTGGGCAGATCACGAGGTCAGGAGTTCAATATCAGCTTGACCAACATGGTGAAATGCCATCTCTACTAAAAATACAAAAATTACCTAGGCGTGGTGGTAGCTGCCTGTAATCCCAGCTACTCAGGGGGCTGAGGCAGGAGAATCACTTGAACCCGGGAGATGGAGGTCGTGGTGAGTCAAGATCACACCATTGCACTCCAGCCTGGGCAACAGAGTGAGACTCCATCTCAAAAAAAAAAAAAGATACTGTAGTACAATTGGTCTGGTCTTCGTTCAGCGTTCCTAGACACCGAGCTCCTAAAACCCATGGAATTTCCTAAACAACAGGAGTGCCTTCATTATTCATGGTAAGCCCTGAAAGTGTATGCTAATGATGTGACCCACAGTGGGCCCTAGACAGCTAATGCTAACAAGATGATTTAGGATGGAGGTAGCTCATGTCAAAAAAATAACCATGATTAGGGTGTTGAGGCTTTGAGCCAGCCTGATGTCCAGGTAGAGGAGGGAAGCTGGAGATTAAGTTCAATCACACAGTAAAGATTTTAATAAATCATGCCTACGTAATGAAACCCCAGAGAAAACACTGGACTTCCTGATTACTTGATATGTTTTATTTCTTGACTTGGGTAGTTACACAGTTGTTACTATTACTCATTAACATGTCCATTTATGCTTATGTACCTTTCTATATACAGATTTTAAAATAGAAGTTTTTTAATATTGAAAACAATCCAGATTTGATGGAAGACACAAATCTGCAGATTCAGAATAAACCTAAATCCATGATAAATCTACAGCTAGACATATAATAAAAACTGCACATCTCCAAAGGAAAAGATATTATCTTAGAACAGCTCAAGAGATGTCGGTTCTAAATCTAAAGCTCTAAGGACATAATTTCAGAAAGTATAAAGAATTTTACCTAGAAGGAACATCTGACACACAAGAAAAAAGGTAAGCTCCCACCATGTCCCATCAAAAAAGATAAACGTTTGGGCAAATCTAAACAAACATTGATTATATAAAATACTAATAATATCCAATTTGGAGATTCAATAAAGAACTTATGGAATTTAATTAGAATTAATGTTATTTCAATACCTTTGTGTTATTTGGAAAGAGGGTAGCATTTTTAGATGTTTAAGGATAATCAAAAGTACTTGTAACATTCACATTCCAAATCAGTAAAGGGAAAAATATATGATTAAATAGAAAATCCAGCTGATACCAAAAGACAGGAGGAGAGATAAAGGTGAGAAAGAAGCATAACATAGAAAAAGAAATATGGTAAAAAATAAGATGGCAAAAAATAAATCCAAATAAATTTGTACTTTGGCACTACAGTGGAATAGACACTTTTTAAAAGTGTTCTCCCAGTACAAAACACTAGATCTTGGAGAAAACAGACCTCTTAATTCATTGCTGGTTTGTACCATATAGGGAAAATCTCCAGGCCTACACTCAAGACAGAAACTCCCTCTATATTATACACTCAAGACAGAAACAGAAAAAAAAAATACCCTCTACACTCAAGACAGATACAGAAAAAAAAAACTTGAGCTGAAACAAAAGCAAGAAAGCAGCAGGAAGCATCAAGCAAGAAGACAGCTTGAAAGATGGGGTTTATCCCTGAAGGCAGATAGCTTCGGCCTGTTAGTTTGCAATTGACCTGCAGAGACAAAACCTTCAGCTAGTAGTAAGGGTTAGGGAGCTTAAACTTAAGACAAGGCATTGGCATTCAATCAGGATCCTCAAAGGTGAATAGAGTATGCCAAGGAGTTTGTACCACCTCACCCAGAGAAGCAACGAACTCAAATCATACTGAAGGGAAACACACAACTTAGGTCCTCTGTCTTCTCACGGATTAACACATACTCAAGGAAATAAGTCACAATATAGGCAATAAATAATAACCTTAAATGTAAACTTATAAAAACTTAAAATATTGAAATTATCAAAAATATCAAATATTTGACTTTTAAAAATTAGAAATAGACTTACAAGGGACTGTAATCAGTAAATAGGAAGTTAAAAAGAATCAAATGAAAAATATATTTATTGAAATTAAAACCATCATTGTTTTCAACAGCAGGTGAGATGCTACTGAAAAATGAACTAGTAAACAGAAAGATACAGCTGATGAAATTACCCAAAATGCAGTAAAAAGAAACAAGAGGATGAAAAATGCGAGAAATTAAAAGACATGAAGGATACAGTAAGAAAGTCTATCATTTGTATACGGTCCTAGAACAGGGAAGAAATATTTGAAGAGCTAGTGATTGATAATTTTACAGAACATGAATTTAAAAATACAGGAAGAAGCCAGTATATGCTAAGAATAAAAAGAAATTTGCACTTCCAAATAATACAGTAAACTTGCAAAACATCAAAAAGAGATAATCTTAAAAACAGAGAAAAAAGATCCCATAAAAAGTTGATTCTGAGACCCAAAAATGTTGAGACTAACTTAAAACCACAAAATAAGTAGCATAACTGTGACACAGCCCCTACATTCTCAATCTATGAAATGTATTTTTAACTATTTTACCTTCTCTTTCTAAGCTGGACAAAACCATTCACTTTGTTTACTTAGCCATTTTTTCTTAAGACCCTTCTAGGAAGTTCCTGAAATCATTACAAGGATTATAAAATGTTTTAATGAATTATTTACAAAAAGTTATATATCCCTTCCATAAGTTTAATTACCTTACTGGAATACTTCATGTAAAAAAAATACTATGTTCCTTCATTCAGAATACTAAATATTTGCATGGTGAACAATTTCTGATGTTCTTGCTCCAAGTTACTTTTCTTGATAACCTCAAACTACCTATTTAAAATCTTCCGTGTTAGCGTATTTTCAAATTCCAAGGAATCCAAAACTAAGTTAAAATTTCAGACCTGGGGCCGGGCGCAATGGCTCACACCTGTAATCCCAGCACTTTGGGAGGACAAGGTGGGGGATCACCTGAGATCAGGAGTTCAAGAATATCCTGGCCAATATGGTGAAATGTGGTTTCTACTAAAAATACAAAATAAAAATACAAAAATGTGCTGGGTGTGGTAGGGCATGCCTGTAATCCCAGCTGAGACAGGAGAATTGCTTGAACCTGGGAGATGGAGGTTGCAGTGAGCTGGGATCGCGCCACTGTACTCCACCCTGGGCGACAGAGTGAGGCTCTGTCTCCAGGAAAAAAAAAAAAAAAAAAAAGGAAAGAAAATTTCAGATCTAGAAGAAAGTATTTTTAAGCTACTCTTTGGTTCATATTTGTGTACGTTATTTTTAAAGTCCCTCCTTTTTTTTTTTTTTTTTTTTTGAGACGGAGTCTCGCTGTGTCTCCCAGGCTGGAGTGCAGTGGCGTGATCTCGGCTCACTGCAAGCTCCGCCTCCCGGGTTCACGCCATTCTCCCGCCTCAGCCTCCCAAGTAGCTGAGACTACAGGCGCCCGCCACCACGCCCGGCTAGTTTTTTGTATTTTTAGTAGAGACGGGGTTTCACCATGTTAGCCAGGATAGTCTCGATCTCCTGACCTCGTGATCCACCCGCCTCGGCCCAAGTCTCTTCTTTATATGTGCAAAAATTATAAACTTGAGACCATGATACTCCCATATTGGTGCTGGGGGATACTTTAGTATATTCTATAAACATCCTCTATGTCTTGCAAATTATATAACACATTCTCAATCTTATATCCAATTTTTAGTTTAGCAGGCAAAAGAAGACAGTAACAATGGGAGAAAGAAGACGTCCACCAATTTAGTAATGGTCTATATTTGTGGTTGTTATGACAACCTAATATCATCTCCAAATGTAGGCAAGATACAAAAACATGTAACTCAGTGCTTTTAGGCCCTTCAAACTAGCTGGAAAGAAATGGACTTCTTCCATTATCCAGTATGCTTATAGGCCCATCACCTTGCATTTCTGGTGTCCATCTTTCCCTTAATTTACTTGCATGGAGAGTTCCTTCTACCACTGTTCTCTACAACATACACTGTTCTCTCACTTCAACTCCCCACCCTGGCCCTAGCCAAACCATTCATTCATTCATTCAATGTTTATTGAATGGCCCTTGTGTGCTGTGTATTGTGGTAGATTATTGGTGTATGAAGAAGCATTAATTGAATATAAATTGCTTTGGTATTTTAAAAGTCAACATACTAAATGTAATGTACTTTAGTCAAAACTGTCTATATTTTTAATAGGTTAGTTGGCAGTAGGATTTGCTATTTGGTTATATCCTAACAGGCTGCATTTGAGATATTCCACATATCATAGGAAAAAAAAATGTGTCCTTTACCATAGCAACGATTTGGCTATTTTTTATATACAAGCATATACATCTCCCCACCAATTCATGAAAAATATTCTAGGTTGACCATGTATTCTTTTTATTGAAAAGCAATATAAAACAGCTTTAGACAGAAAAGATAGTATTTTACATTATTTCTTCTGTTATATTTTTATGCTTTGTGCCAGAATTTACTTCCTGCAACTATTCTTGCTTTATCTCGAACAGTTTACTCCATTATTGAATATCTATTAGTGTTTTAATATAGAAGACCTTAATAAACTGCTAATCTGAAAATAATGGTATTCCCTAGATTTTCAGACTTTTTTGCTGAATATGCTTATTTATGTCCAATGTGGAAATCTGATCCTGTTCTCTTCCACTCTGCCAGCAGTTCCTTTTGTACTACTTCTGGTAGTTCATAGAAAACTTGAGGATCAATGTCAGAAGGGAAAGTAATTTTCTCATCAACAGAATCTGGCTCTCTATTTTCTGTAAGTCCTTCATGAGAGTCTGTTGCTACTGTTTGCTTATGGCTATCTGTAGTGTGGTTTTTGGAGAAAAGTTGCTCACTCTGCAAGTTTGGAAATGAATGAAAAGCAGACACAGCAGGGTTTGAATTTGTAAAGTGGAATCCTTGAGGTTCTTTAGGTCCTTGACTCATTCGTTCATCTTTTAATCTATTATCTAAATAATATGAATAATCCTTTTGGCTAGACATATAAGAAGAACTACCGCTATTTAAGCCTGATGTTCCTGGTTCACAAGGAGATACAGAGGATACCTGTTTGCGACTGGATAAATGATCTCTAGGATTTATGGGAATATCTTGCATTTGTTTTTTAGAAAAGAAAGATAATACTCCTCTAGAGGCATGTAATGGACAACTCACACTTCCTTTCCCTTGAAATTTTTCCCTAGATTTTCCAGAAAGGATTTCTTCTTGAATATCTGTTGGAAGCTGCTTAAAGACTTCTTGATCAACACCTTCAGGAAGTGAACAGAGTGGGAATTCATTAATATCTTTTCTTTTAGAAAAATTTGTGGTATCTAGTGGATACTCCCTAGTGCTTGTACTTTCAATTCTTCCACTTGGTAAGAAATCCCAGTTTGTTTCTTTGTCTTTGGGAAAATCTTCCATATGAGTGTCTTTCATTTTCTAGAACACAAGAATAACAGATTAATTTAGATATCTGATATGTTTTAAATATCCCTGCTGCTGCTATGTGCCTGTAGCTATTATCTGACATGTTTCTAACCTACTCAGCAAATTCAACTCTTTGTGGTCTGTTCCAAATAACTAGAGATCTACTACCACAATTAGTCACACTATTTTGTGAATCTTTACCCACTATTCCAGGAAGAGGTTTCCTTCCTAGATAGCACCGAGACAGAGGTAAACATGCATTTGGAGACCTGGGAAGAGTGTAACAATCATGCAAGCAAACTTTCAATTCTATAAATACAAGAATGGTGGCCTAGAGAACACAAGTTCACCTAAGGCTATTTTTCAGAAAAACATACACATACAGCATCAAGGGCTAGTTTTCCAAAAATTATTATTCTAAAGGGTAACTTTTAACAAAAAGATAAAAAAGTCTATAACAAAAACCCAACATCATCAAGATATAATACGAGTTTATATTTATATAAAAATTTAAAGACATTTTCAACTCTAACTTGTGTAATTTTCCTATAGTTTTTCATTTAAATGTCTCCTCTAGTTTTAAGCAGCATAAAAATATAAACATAGTCAAATATAACTCAGTAAACATCAACACAATATGAACTCCAAAAAAGTAAAAGGAGTAGAAAAGATTCAGGCCCTTATATTTATTGAATACCTACTGTGTGACAAACATATACAAGGTACTTTCACTTATATTTACTTCTCTAATGCCACTATAAGTGAGCACTTTTAATTCCAATTTCACCGAATAAAATGTAAACAGAAAACACTTTTTCAAATTTAATAGATGGAATAAAAAGGGTCACAGAAAAAAGTAATTTGAAGACACCATTAATTCACTATTTGCATACACTATACTGTTCTCACTTTAAACTTAAATGAAAATGAAAAGGTTACTAAAATTATACTGACAAAACAAACAAAAAAGTATTTTAAATTGAGTTAATTATAGGCATGAACAATTTAGTAAAAAATAATTATTTTTAAGGTAACCCACATTTACTAAATAGTGGTCTATTAGTAAAGGGGTTTTGTTTTAGTCGTCTGAAAATATGACTGGCCTCTGCCTTTCTATTGTCACACTGTTAACTTTACAACTGTAAAATCAGTAGTCAATTCTATCAATATCGCTATCAAAATTCACTACTATTTCAAAACCAAGAAAATGTAAATACTTTAACAAAAGAATCGTGGGAAAGGTACTGGTAACTCATATGTCAGCTAAAAGACAAAAAGATGTGACTTCTAATACCTGAAAATATTTTAATACTTATGAGCTAATCCATCATATTTTTATAGAGCACATATTTTTATAAAATGTGTTAACAATTCCAAAATAGAGAACCTCCATAATGGTTCTCTCTTTTATCCAGTGATGCTTATGTTTTCTTCTTAGATCACAGTATATTTAAGGCCAGCAACCGTAAGATAGGTATTGTAAACAAGTTAATTACCTAAACAATATCACCCAAAAGAATCTCTAAACTCTATCAAAAAGACAAGCACTTAGATTTGTAATTTAACCACACAAATCCCATAAGGGTATACTTAGAAAACTGAACAAAAAAGAGTATACTTACAAAACTGTGCTTGCCAGAGCATGAAGTTGTTGATAATGATGGCGTTAAATAATAATCAATAAGCCCTCTCTTAGCAGTATTTACTGCTTTAAGGTTGCAGAAGCACACACTTAGAAGGGTAAGGTGAAATGGCATCTTCACATTCACCATATTTCGAAAAAGTTTCATTAGTATATCAACCATTGGGGTCATCACATCATAATTTCCTAAATAAAATGTTAAGAAGATAATAAACATAATTAATATTAAGAGCATAATATATTTTATATTGCTGAGATTAAGAAATTAAAATCCTAAATAAGTATCACTGGGCATCTTGACATTATATAACAAATTAAGACATTTCAACATTAATACCAAATGGTTAAAATTTTTCAAAAGATTTGAAATATGGTATTTCTGGTTATAGTACAGTGATATGGTCAGAAAATCCACTCTCAAAAAGCTACTATAAAACTGAACATTGTCAAAAACAATCATTTTGGTGGAAATCTGAAAATGAACCAAAGGCAAACAAAGTAAGAAGTACTGATTTATGAACAGCTGCTATATGTTAGCTAACAAAGTAGGAGACTTTGTCTGGGACTTCATTGTCTGGGACCGTTCGAATGTCCCTTTACATACCTCAGTTGGTACAGGGTGAAGGCTGCAAAAGTCAGCAGTTTCACTTCTAGAGGAGACAGACCTGATTTGAGGCAGAGGGCAAAAGCCCACACTTAGCAACATTGCCAGTAAAATGAGCAAACTTGATAGGAAATGAATGGGAAGATCCCACAGCTCTGCTAGTCTGAGGCTTTAGTTGTGGTTGGGATGAATGACAGATCAGTGGACCAGCCAGAAATGTCACCAGGAGATTTGGAAATGAGAGAACCAAAGAGGGACTACATAGGCTCCCCTCACACCCTTAGCTGACTAGGAGGCTACATGAAAATAAACGGAAGGCCACAGAGGGCCTAAGCTCTCCATACACTCATTGAAACGGCTACATGCATGTCACGGGGAGATAAAGGGGGCCTAGAAGAAATTAAAATTCAAGAAAAACTTGAAAATGGCCTAATTTTTTTTCTTTTATACTTTAAGTTCTGGGGTACATGTGCACAATGTGTAGGTTTGTTACATAGGTATACATGTGCCCTGTTGGTTTGCTGCACCTATCAACTCACCATTTACATTAGGTATTTCTCCTAATGCTATCCCTCCCTCAGCTCCCCACCCCCCAATAGGCCCCGGTGTGTGATGTTCCCCTCCCTGTGTCCATGTGTCCTCATTGTTCAACTCCCACTTATGAGTGAGAACATGTGGTGTTTGGTTTTCTATCCTTGTGATAGTTTTCTGAGAATGATGGTTTCCAGCTTCATTCATGTCCCTGCAAAGAACATGAACTCATCCTTTCTTACGGCTGCATAGTATTCCATAGTGTGTATGTGCCACATTTTCTTTATCCAGTCTATTACTGATGGATATTTGGGTTGGTTCCAAGCCTTTGCTATTGTGAATAGTGCCGCAATAAACATACACGTGCATGTGTCTTTATAGCAGCATGATTTATAATCCTTTGGGTATATACCCAGTAATGGGATGGCTGGGTCAAATGGAATTTCTAGTTCTAGATCCTTGAGGAATCGCTACACTGTCCTCCACAATGGTTGAACTAATTTACACTCCCACCGACAGTGTAAAAGCATTCCTATTTCTCCAGCATCTGTTATTTCCTGACTTTTTAATAATCGGCATTCTAACTGGCATGAGGTGGTATCTCATTGTGGTTTTGATTTGCATTTCTCTAATGACCAGTGATGATGAGCATTTTTTCATGTGTCTGTTGGCTGCATAAATGTCTTCTTTTGGGAAGTGTCTGTTCGTATCCTTGGCCCACTTGTTGATGGGGTTGTTTGCTTTTTTTTTGTAAATCTGTTTAACTTTTTTGTAGATTCTGGATATTAGCCCTTTGTCAGATGGATAGATTGCAAAAATTTTCTCCCATTCTGTAGTTTGCCTGTTCACTCTGTTGATAGTTTCTTTTGCTGTGCAGAAGCTCTTTAGTTTAATTAGATTCCATTTGTCAATTTTGGCTTTTGCTGCCATTGCTTTCAGTGTTTTAGTCAATGAGGTCTTTGCCCATGCTTATGTCCTGAATGGTATTGTCTAGGTTTTCTTCTAGGGTTTTTATGATTTCAGGTCTAACATTTAAGTCTTTAATCCATCTTGAGTTAAATTTTGTGTAAGGTGTAAGGAAGGGATCCAGTTTTAGCTTTCTACATAAGGCTAGCCAGTTTTCCCAGCACCATTTATTATATAGGGAATCCTTTCTCCATTTCTTGTTTTTGTCAGGTTTGTCAAAGATCATCAGATAGTTGTAGATGTGTGGTTATTTCTGAGGCCTCTGTTCTGTTCCATTGGTCTATACATCTGTTTTGGTACCAGCACCATGCTGTTTTGGTTACTGTAGCCTTGCAGTATAATTTGAAGTAAGGTAGTGTGATGCCTCCAGCTTTGTTCTTTTTGCTTAGGATTGTGTTGGCTATGTGGGCTTTTTTGGTTCCATATGAAATTTAAAGTATTTTTTTCCAATTCTGTGAAGAAAGTCAGTGGTAGCTTGATGGGGATAGCACTAAATCTATAAATTACTTTGGGCAGTATGGGAAAATGGCCTAAATATTTTAAGTCCTTTCCAACCCATACACTTATCCACTGGCAGAGGCAGACAGCTTCCAGACTGTAGTGTTTGAGCAGAACCTTTGCCAAACATTGGCTAACCATGAAACTATACAGACATGGGCAACTTCCCAGAAGTCCATATTAAAATAAAAATTTGAATTAAAAAAAAAAAAAAAAAAAAAGAACACTGAGCAGAGAAATCAGTGGCTACAGAACCCAGGGGAGGTAGATTCTGCAGATTACGTTCAGACAAGTTACCTAAAAAAAAGTACAGGAAAGAAAAAAAAAACCCTACAAGAAAAAATTTTAAATCCACAGTTGCTACAATACATTATCTATGAGGTCTAGTTTTCAATAAAATAGTTCAAAACATGCAAAGAAACAGGAAAGTGTGATACATATTTGGGGGAAAAAGCAGTTAACATAAATTGACTTTGAGGTGGACTTAGCAAAGACTTCAAATTCATTATTATAGATATATCCAAAGAATTAAAGACAACCATGTTTAAAGAATTAAAGCAAAATATAATGAGTACAAAAAAAGGAGAATCTCGATAAAGAAACAAAACCAAACATAAAAACAAAAGACAAACAGAAATTCTAGAGTTAAAAAGCACAGTAACCAAAACCAACAAATCACTACAGGGGCAATGGCAGTTATGAGATACAGATGAATCAGAGACCTTAAAGGCAGCTCAATACAGATTATCTACTTTGTAAGAAAGAACAGAAAAAAAAGATTGCAGAAAAATAAACAGAGCAGCAGAGACCATCATAGGGTGGAATCGGTGTAAGGATAAACATATAGACCAATGAAACAAGAAAGTCAGGAAATAAACTCTTACATTTATGGTCAATTAATTTTTGACAAAGATGCCATGGTAATTCAGTGGGTGAAGAAAAATCTTCAACAAATGATGCAGGAACAACTGGATACCCACATGCAAAGCAAAGAATTAAGTCCCTTACCATATACCACACATAAAAAATTAACTCAAAATGGACATAAACATAAAGCTTAAAAACTATAAAACTTCTAAAAGAAAACAGAATATGTGACCTCTGAGTTAGGCAAAGAATTTTTACATATAACACCAAAAACACTATCCATAAAAGAAAAACCACACTACTATATACCGCTAGAACAACTATAATCGAAGAGACTGACAATACAAATATTGGCAAAAATATGAAAAACTGGAACCTTCATATATTGTTGATGAAAATGTAAATTATTACATGAACTTTGGAAAAAGTTGGCAGTTTCTTAAACAGTTCATGTTCCCATATGATCCAGCAATTCCACTCCTTAAAATCTACCCAAGATAAAGGAAAACATATGCATATGCCCATCCAATGACTTGCACTTAAATGTTCTTCAAAATGGAAACAATCTAAATGCCCATAAAGACTCATGCTATCAGTTATCACAGTTTTGTTCTCTTTGAACTTGGAAAACATTCTTAAATGACTCTTATCTATTTAAAAACCAGGCCAGGTCCAGTGGTTCATGCCCATAATCCGAGCACTGTGGGAGGCTGAGGCAGAAAGATTGCTTGAGCTCAGGAGTTTGAGACCTTGTCTATCCTAAATGTCAAAAAAAGTTAGCCAGGTCTGGTAGCATGCACCTACGGTCCCAGCTACCCGGGAGGCTGGGGTAGAAGAATTGTTTGAGCCGGGGAGACGAAGGCTGCAGTGAGCTATCACAGCACCACTGCACTTCAGCCTTCGTGCAGAGCAAGACCCTGTCTCAAAAAATAAATAAATAAACAAACAAACAAACAACAAAGTTTTCTGGTGAAAATTCCTGATAGAATAAAAGCATTTAATTGCTTGCTAATTCCCTGTGAAGACCCTCCATTTTTGGAGCATATTTCTAGTTCAAAGTTGGCTTGTTTAAGAGTTCAACCTGCTAATGAAACTGTTGGAAAACTAGTCCATACCTGTCCCTAACTTCTGAATTATATGTGATGGAATAGGGCACTGACGACTCTCACGACCACAGTGCTTCTCAGAGGGATATCGACGGATTATTAATCTTACTGTATGAGGCTTCCTTCCATCTTGGCATACTCTAAAAATAAAGAGAAAGTGGAAATAAGGAATTAGAAAAGTATTACCTTTTTAAATTATATAACACCTCATTTATCTAAAGGTGCCAGATTTTGTTAAATATAACAATTATACATATAGTAGATAACAAAATAGTAAGCAATAAAGGTCCCTGAGTATCCAAATAATCATCACAAAGTCTATGCACTAAAACTCTGAATGTTTAGATGTCAAGCTCTCAGGCCTCACTCAGAATTGAGTGCTGTCAGAAATAGAAGAGATATAAGATATAATCAAAACAAGTTGTTTTATAATACAAATTCAAAACAAAACTAAAAGCAACCAATTTTTTTTTTCAAGATGGAATCTCGCTCTGTTGCCCAGGCTGGAGTGTAGTGGCACAATCTCAGCTCACTGCAACCTCCAATTCCCAGGTTCAAGCAGTTTTCCTGCCTCAACCTCCTGAGTAGCTTGGACTACAGGCACGTGTGACCACACCTGGCTAATTTTTGTATTTTTAGTAGAGAGGTGGTTTTGCCATGTTGGCCAGGCTGCTCTCGAACTCCTGACCTCAGGTGATCCCCCACCTCAGCCTCCCAAAATGCTGGGATTACAGACGTAAGTCACCACACCTAGCCAAAAGGCAGCAAATTAAAATCAGCAGGAAATTTAAGAAACTGAATCATTCACTAACAAAAGCAAGTAAGTGAAAAATAACAAAATAACTTTTTTCAAACTTTTTTCTTATGAGATTACCAAAAAAAAGATTTTTTTTTTTACAAAATGAGATTACTCTTGTTAAAGAGTAATCACTATTACCATTATATGATAGCTTATTAGAGCAATATCTTCAAAGATCATATGCTATATTTAGTATATAATTAATATACAATATGTGCACATGCATTTTTAAAAAGAGTTTCATCCAATTGTCTTGGTTTTGGTATTGAAACAAAGGTTTTAATTATATGACAAATTCACTTAAGAAGTACAAAACCTAATTAATGGAAAAAAAGTCATTAAAGGATAACATTTCCCCTTTTATACACATGGCAACGCATATAAAACCAAATCTCAGACATAAAATGCAAATATTGCATATTGTTAAACACACTCAACTTGAAGACTCTGATCTGAAAAAAACAGTTTTGGGCCAGGCACGGTGGCTTATACCTGTAATCTCAACACTTTGGGAAGTTCAGGTAGGAGGATCACTTGAGCCCAGGAGTTCAAGACCAGCCTGGGCAACATAGCGAGACCTCATCTACAAAAATTTAAAAATTAGCTAGGCTTTATGGCAGGTGCTTTCCCAGCTATTCTGGAGGCTGAGGTGGGAGGACTGCTTGAGCCCAGGAGGCTGAGGCTGCAGTGAGCCATGATTGCACTATTGCATTCCAGCCTGGGTGACAGAGCAAGACCCTATCGCAAAAAAATAAAAAATAAAATAGTTCTGTATTAAATAAATTTTTTCTATCTCTTATTGCTTTGTGACAAAACTTCTCGATGGCTGCTTAACTAGGATAATAAAATACCTTAAATGGCTACTAGTTTAAATATCTTCCAGTTAAACGTGTTCTATTAATTATGCAATTCAAAGAGTATGATATGCTAATTAAGACACATTAGAAAAAGGCTGAATCATAAGCAATATTAAACTAGTGCCTAGAGGATGGATTAAAAATAATATGGTTTTTACATTTCTTACATACCTATAGTATTAATCATAACATACTCTAGAGAAAACAAAAGTAATTATACACAAATACACACAGACACTCCTGTAATTTTTTTTTTGCAAGTCACTTAGATGGTGTTATAATTCAGTCACTGAAATAAGGGCCCGTGGTGTGGGAGAAAAGGAGCTGGCAAGCAGAGATACAGATAAATGGTTAATTTCACAGGTTTTGTATTTCACAGGTTTAGAGCACCTGGTCTCACTTCTGGGTTGACTCTTCAAATAAGAGAACCTGTAAAACTTACACTTCTTGCGGTTTTTCTACGTGAAGAACTGTCTCCAAATGTTAGGCATTTCAGAGTAGTCTTCTATTTAGCTGAAGCAAATGACCCAGTTTCACTAGCATACGCGCAGGCCCAGCCTGAGTCATATCACTGAAGCCCAGTCATACAGCCAGCCCCAGCTGCATGCAGCCAACAATGAGCTACATGGCTCTGCTCAAGACATTTGAGTGCCACGTTGCATACAACAGCAAAGTTGGAGGAAATTTCACTTCATCAGTTTTCTCAGACTTAGAACCATCCAAAAACCATTTTCTCTAAATACAGTTAGTCCTCCTAGAATCATTGGAGAAGCACACCTACTCTAAACTGTTAGAGCCCTGAAACCACAATTTGAGAAATTTCTAACAAGAGAAGCAGAAACAAAGAATGGGAAGAAAACAGATAATACTTGTTTGTGGAATATGAATAGTGAGAAATACATGTATAATGACAAGGAGCACCACAAAATTAAATTTCCTTTTCAGTTTATCTTGTGCTACTCATATATTTATAACCCCAGGTGATACTCTTCACATACAGATCAGAAACCCTGCACACACCTGCAGTCACTCACCCTGCTCACACATAGCCCCAGCCAGCCATTCTTTCTCCTTCGACTCTATTTTATTTTACAGTCTGAGGCAAAAGAGATACAAGGGTTCTTCTGCTTCTTCCTTCACTGTTACTTTAATAATTTCCTATCCCCAACAATCACAAATTTATATAGCTGTTCCTGTATCAGGAGTTTTAGAATTATGACAGTATTATTCCTCTTTGCATTTTTTTCTTCTTAATGAAATGCAAGTAACTATTAGCAGAGATAAATGGTTAATTTCACACGTTTTGTATTTCGCATGTATTTGTATTTAGCATGGTACTAACTTAATGAAATTCAAGTAACTATTAGGTTGAGGGCAAAGGCTTTGCAATTGCCACAGGGAAAAATTAAAACTTCTTCTTCTCACCTGAAGACTAGAGTAAGTCTAAGAATGTTAGAAATATCCATAAAACCCCTTTAGGTAACCATCTGCAGCTTTAGATCCATAGGACAACCACACTGTTACTAGAATTAAGACCAATGAATTAAATTTAGGTAAGAGCCCCTATTACCATCTTTACAATAGTTTATAATGCAGAGAAATCACATGATAAATTATTTTTACATTGTTTACTCTCCAGATAATTTGTCAGTTCCAAGATGGAACATCAAATATTCTTTCTATATACCGTATACAGAATGAATATATAGGATGACTTGGCAAAATGGATTGAAAATCACCTGTTTAAAAGACTAGCAAGTAGTTCTTCAATCTTATTTTTAGCTTCAACTTCGGATGAACATTTTTTAAATGAATCTTCTTCACTAAAGGACTATCAAAGAAGCATAAATAAGGATTAGTGCAAACTCTAAGAATTATATCTAATTATTATCAGTGTATAGTCAAATAAATATTCAATACATTCTTTACTAACTTACCTCTTGTCCTTAGTTTCAGCCATTTAGTTCACTTTTATATTAACTGTTTTTTATCTGCAAGCTACTGTACTCACTAGAAAGTTAATATCAAATATTACTAAATTAACAGTTAATATAAAACAGTTAATAAAAAATAATTCAAAGTTAATAAAACTCTAAAGCTCTAGTACCAACTCCAAGCTTTATTGTATGATTATGGCAAGACTTCTTAATCACCTAGGACTTGAATCTAAGTTTATCCTTGGACAAACTTAGACTTATATCCTTGATCTATATCCTTGGACCAGTATATGGTCCTCAAGTTATTTAACCTTTCTAAAGTACAGTATCCTCATCTTGAGAGAGAGAGAATGGAAGGAAGGAAGGAAAGAAGAAAGGTAAGAAAGAATGGACAAACAACCGTACTACCTACCTTGATGCTTCGTTGTGAAGATTAAATGGACTAATGTATTTCAAGCACTCAGGAAAGTGCTTGTCCCATAGCAAAAAAAATCAGTCAATGTTAATTGGGTGATTATACCTTTCCCATTTGCTAAATCACTGGACTACTCTGAAAACAAGATTTTTAAAAGATTAAAATATTTTGCCTCATATATGCATTATAGGCTATTAAGTTGCACTGTCTTCAATCATAGTAGCTAACTTAAGATATCAAAATATCAATGCTTAAGATTCAATTTAAGAATACTTATTAATCCAACCTATTAATAATAAATCAGCCTTCTAATAGGAAAGAGATCACATACTAAGCAAACTAGAATAGTAAGAACATGGTACTGTAACTAGAAATCTTTATCTCAAATAATGTGATAACCAGTACTTAATTAAAATAAATATCATCGTGTACCTGCGGTGGTCCTGAGGGTATCACATGGGAGTTATCCTCTCCAAAACTGAGCTTCTGGATACGCTGAGCAAGTGAAATTCCTAATTCTTTTTCTAAAATTTTGGATGAAAAGGTTTGGAGATCATGCACACTATTGATACCCAGTGCTTCAAGACATTTGGCAGTTTTATAGCCAATACCTAAATAAAAAGAAGTGCATACAAAGTTAAAAATAGCTTTTCTCCTTAAAACAAAGCTAATTAAAATATTATAAATATATCAATCATATCTTTAAATTCTATAATTTACACAGTAGTCCCCCCTTATCCACAGGGGATACATTCTAAGACCTTCAGTGGATACCTGAAACCATGGACAGTATCAAACCCTATATACATACAGTACTGTTTTTTCCATTACATATATACCTATGATAAAGTTTAATTTATAAATTAGGCACAATAAGAGGTTAACAATAATAATAAAATAGAACTACAACAATATACTATATACAAGTTATGTGAATGTGGTCTCTGCCTCCCTCTCTCAAAATATCTTAGTATTTTCAAACCACAGTTGACTGCAGGTAACAGAAATTGTGAAAAGTGAAACTGCAGATAACGGGGGACTACTGTATTTTGCAAAGATCAAACTCCATTGCAAACTAGGTTGCTGTTCTTCCACTCAGGGCTCCTGAATTATATGCATCTCTTTGAAGTCCTCACAAAATGCAGCAAAACAAAATGAATACAGAGACAGTCAATAAATGCTGTCTCACTAAAATAAAAATTTTACTGTTATGTAAAATTCCAGAAATATTCAGAAATCATGATTATTATTAATGTACAAAAAGGCTGCCACTAGAGCAATTAAAATGAATTAAGTGTACATATTAGGTAAACTAACTGGTTCCTATATGCACCACCATATATTTATCCATAAGTCATATCTAACATTTACCATCCAGAATACAGCTATGAGCCAGAAAGCAAACAAAACAAAAAATCTTGCTAGCAAAACTGTCACAAAGTTCTTGCACTAAAATTCAGTCATACTTTATCCACAAGAGAAAACACTCAGGCCATTTAGTGTCTCCTTATTCTTTTCATTTAAAAATAATAATTCCACAGTTATCTGATTTTCTTGCACAGGAAAAGCCTAAGTTGGAGGAGATGGCTGTGTAGGGGGAATTATGAGAGTGACAGATTTTTCACGCAAAAATAAAAGGCGGCTGGCAATTTGGAAATAAGTGAGAAAGCAGAAAGCCTGTTTAAAAAAAAAAAAAAAAAGTTACAAGAACTCAAAAGTAAAGCCAAGTAATAATGTTTTGCACCAGTATATAGTCCTCAATTTATTACAACCTGACATTGTTCTTCAGAAGGCAGAACCAAAGTCATCCACAAAATTTCAAATTATAGTTATACTATACTAAGGAAGGCAAGGCAGTGTATAATACATTTTGGAATCACACAAGTATCAGTTAAAAATGTGAAGTTTGACATCTAAGTTTCAGAGGTATTAGAAATTCACTTCCACAGAACTCTTTTATAACATCTTATTCCCCAGCAATACCACAGAAATGTAGTTCAACATATCCATTATCAACGGTCTATAAAAACTTGGGTATTTGATCTGCAAAGAAACAAACTTGCACCATGACCTAAATAGGTCACCAAACTCCTCATGGAAATCAGTTTCCTCATCTTTAAACTGAGGAACTTGGCCTAGATGTTTTGGAAAGTCCATTGTAGCCTTAATATTTTATATATAATCCCAAAAGAGACTTAGTAAAAGACAAACTCCCCTCTCTAGAGGCAATGTACAGTATAAGAGTATGACCCAGGGACTGGAAATAAAGACCGTATGTTTCTAGGCTATAACTTTTATGACCATATTCTAACCATCCAAAGTAGATAAAATAAGAAAAGTACTTTCACATATTTCTTAATCCAAATTTGCTTCAGAAAACATTATGGTTTTTGTTAGTTTTTTCCAGGAACCAAGTATACACACACATACATGCACACACTCACATACACCTCTACCTAAGAATTAATTACACTGTACCTATAATTTTAAAATTAAAGAAATATAATAAGACATATATGTACTTTTCAAAGATATTTGTCTTACCAGGTATTTCCTTTATGTGATTCAAACTAAGAATAAGATGTTGACAACTTTCCGGTAATAAGACTGTTTGTTGATTTGGTTTAAAGACACCAGAAACTAATTTTGCCAACAGTTTATTAGAAGCCACTCCAGCACAGCCAGTGAGCCCCAAGTGATTATACATGGCTTCCCGCATCTCTGCTGCAATCTGAGATCCAATAAGTAGTCTGATGTGCAAGATGTCATGCAGGTTTATAGCTTTAAAAACAACAAATGTCATTCAAAGTCACAAGAAAAAAACTTTAAAATTTTGTTTTTTACAAAATAATTTTTAAAAGGTAGAAGGCTTAGTCTATATCCAACCACCACCACCACCACCACCACCACCACCACCACCTGGTATGGTTGCAATGTTTGTCCCCTCCAAACCTCATGTTGTAATTTGATCCCTAATGTTGGAGGTGGGGTCAAATGGGAGGTGTTGGGATCACAGGGGTGGATCCCTCATGAACAGATTAATGCCCTCCCTCAGGGATGAGTAAGTTTCTCACTGTATTAGCTCCAGAGACAGCTGGTTGTTAAAAGAGCCTAGCACCTCCCCCAGCCCTTGCTTCCTCTCTCACCATGTGATCTCTGTACACACTGGCTCCCCTTTGCCTTCCACCATGAGGCGAAACAGCCTGAGACCCTCACCAGATGCAGAGGCCTAATCTTGACTTTTCCAGCCACAAGAATCATGAACCAAATGAACCTTTTTTTCTTTGTAAATTACCGAGTCTCAGGTATTCTGTTAAAGCAACACTAAATGGACTAAGAGACCACTGCCACCCTGTTATCCACTTGACTAATCTCTTTCATGCTTCATAGGAATACTGTAAACAAATTCAATAAGCAAATTCCAACAGCCTGTGATAGTGACTGTATACTGGGAGTGCTTAATAATTAACACATTATGGAAACTGATCTCATAAAAACATTCCTACTGACATTAACAAAACTTTTACTCATATTTACCTGTAAGTAAGCATAAAAGTACTATTATATAACAAGAAAGCTAACATTATGCTTTAAAGATCTAAATCTTAACCATGCACTAACTATATATGCTGCTGAAAACAATCTCTGACCTGTACATAGTTTTAGAGCTCTTTTATGAAAAGTGTAAGAAAATTATATAAAAATAAATTTGCTTTAGGTGTTAAACAGTGTTGGAATTACATGAAACCATCCTAACCTCAAAGAGATTCACACTAAAAGTATTTAGAGATGAAATGTCAGGATGTCTGCCATTTGCTTCCAAATAGCTCATCAACCAACCAAGCGATCCATAGAGAGGACAAGAGAAAGCAAATGTGGCAAAATAACAACTAGTTTATCTACAAGAAAGGACATAATGAGCTGGGCGCAGTGGCTCACGCCTGTAATCCCAGCACTTTGTTTGGGAGGCCAAGGCAAGCAGATCACCTGAGGTTAGGAGTTCAAGACCAGCCTGGCCAACATGGTGAAACCCCATCTCTACTACAAATTAAAAAATTAGCCAGTGTGGTGGCACGTGCCTGTAGTCCCAGCTAGTTGGGAGGCTGAGGCAGGAGAACCGCTTGAACCCAGGAGGTGGAGGTTGCAGTGAGCCAAGATTGTACCACTGCACTCTGGCCTGGGCGACGGAGTGAGACTGTGTCTCAAAAAAAAAAAAAAAAAGAAAAGGACACAATGGGTATTTGTTGTACTATTCTGTCAACTTTCCTGTAGGTTTGAAAAAAATTTTAATAAAATCTGTGTGAAAGATGAAGAATTCATCAATAATTCCACATTTCCTTTTTGGGATATAAAACCTAGCTCTCTATAATGTACTCTAACCAATAAAATCTAAGTTTGCTTTAAAAATTATATAGAAATATATCTGAAATACTCTTGCTACTTAGCCCTTGTAAGTTACAAATGAGCACAAGTACAAAAGATACATGAAAAGCTCCATGTATTATAGAAACTGTAGTTTTACTGCTTTTCTTCTCTGGAGAACTATTCTGTAGACTGATGTCTAGTTCTCAAAAAAGAGGATAAGAGGAAATGCATGGGGAGGCTTAAGAGCAAAAGGGTCAGACAAGTCTTACACAACAGCAGAGTAACTTGTCTTGTATGTGGTATGATAAGGGAGTTACCAGCAGAGTCATAAGATGTCTGAAAGCCTAATTAGATATTCACTGGTGCCTACTACAGCTTATTTTCAAATGTAAATATCCCTGGAAATACCATCAGTCATTCATATCTTAATACATGAAGGAGACAAACCATTCTGCTTTCTTGCTAACTTTGACAAAGATTATTTATAAATAAACAGATTAAATAGGAGCTTAGAGAAGATTCTGGCACATGGCAGATAAGCCTGGACAACATTCCAAAAGTGCTAACTTGGGAAGTCAGAGAGCAACATGAGGGTCTCAGGGGAATCGAAGGGAACATGTAAAAGACACATCAAAGGCAAATCTAGCCTACCTGAAAATTCTGCTTAGAGACTGTCTTAGAATAATCAAAAATTATTCCAAAAAGCATATTAAGAAGCCAACTCTTGCAACTTAAGAATGACCTAAAGAGGTATGGCTTTTTGTTTCTTTAAGAGATGGGATCTTGCTCTGCTGCCCAGGCTGGACTCAAACTCCTGGGTTCAAGCAATCCTCTCAGCTCAATCTCCCAAACAGCTGGGACTACAGGGGCGATCCACTGTGCCCAGCTGGGTATAGCTTTCTAAAATGGGAACAGATGCACTGTGTCAGACGAAAACTCTGCGCAGATGAATGCTCTGTGCAGATGAACAGGAACAAAGGTCTGTGCAAATGAAAAGTGCACAGAGCATTGAGCTACATGTCATCAAAATCTTAATACTTATTATGGAATAGCAACACCTAATTTTAGCTGTTCTAGACAGAGTACTGGCTAAATGTAACTCTACCTCCAACAAAAGTCATGAAACTTTCAGAATCACACGGCAAATTCACTGAACATTAAGAAATGTATGTACTTTTAGTTAGTAGGTAGAATCAATAAGAACCCACTCACACTGATTATTGTACACATGACCCGACACAGTCACCGCAGAAAGTTCATCACTTTGCAGCTGCTGTAGTCTCTTCTCAACCATTTCTGTTAGATCCACAAAATTTTCATCAAATCCAAGTCTCTCAACAACTGGACTAAATTCTTCCAGTAATTCTAAATTGAAATAATATTGGAGCACAGATGTAAATGAAGTTATAACTAGGATAAATTTAACTATCTAGTGCTTAAAACTATATCAAATTTATTGTTAAAGGTTTTATATACATTCATAGTTCCATAATATCTTTAATAAAGCCCTCAGTTAACTGACTTTTTTTCTGTACCACATCTTGAGTAGAGGCAATATTTTCCAAAAAGTCTAAAAATGGCATTCCTAGGGCAGTTATTCATGGCAATATATTTAGCTCAATCTTCTACACCTATAATTTTTGTATCTGTAGTACATTAAATATCAATGCTTACAGTAAATTGGTGACCTTGAAGAAGTGTGTCAAAGAATAAACTATAGGCTGCTCAGGAAAGTTAAAAACAAGTAATGGTATATTTTAGCTATATTTTCCCCAAGAGTTTAAAAGAGGCAAAACAAAATAACATTAAAAATTTCCAGTTATTACTGAAGAAAACAGAAAGTCAGTCAACTTTCAAAATATACTATAACACGGTATTTTTATTAGCCCAAGCATATTCCTTAGGACAGAGAGGCAGAGATGAACCACAACTTACAGGTATTCAAATGCCCATCATCTAGCACAATTATCTAGTTCTTAGGTCAAATGTTTACTAGACTGAGCTAAACCAATATTCAAATTAAATTCAAAAAAACTATCAATTTTCATATATTAACATTGAGACTAACAACTTAAAAATCATTGAGAAAGTTTTTCACTTTCCTCTGAATCACCTTCTACTGACACCAGCTGGATAAGAGAAAACAAATGCAAGTCTCTTGGTATACAAAAATGCATAGATTCTTAAGGTCATATAATCTGAAGCTCAGAAATAAAAGGACTATGTCATTCCACATAGATCACGTTTTTTCACAAATACCAAAAGTGCTTTTTTTTGTTGATGTCAACATTGACAATGTAAGGGGAAACCAATAAAGATAACAACGTGACACAGTAAACACCAAAAATCACTCCTGAGAAAACTATTACCTCCTTTCAGGACAGATGGACAATATGTCTGATCATAGAAAATCATTATTTTGCATTTCCTTCATCAATTTCTGCAATTTATTTTCTAAAGTATATACCTGATATGCAAAGTAACTTGTAGAAAACAAAAGAGTTTATCAAAAGAATGCTACATAAGAAAAATAAAGGATAAGTTTTTAAGTACTAAATAGAAAAACAAGTTAAATACAGAATCATGCACGAAGCTGGTGGATCACTAAATACTGACTGATTTTAGGTCACAGGACAAATCCCTAATTATTCCATTCCTGAAGGTTTTTGTTGTTGCTGTAGTTTTAATGAGACAGGGTCTCACTCTGTTGCCCATGCTGGAGTGGAGTAGCACACCACAGCTCACTACAGCCTTTACTTCCTGGGCCCAAGCAATCCTCCTACCTCAGCCTCTGGGACTATAGGCACATGCTAACCACCCAGCTAACTTTTTTTTTTTGTTTACTTTTGTAGAGGCAGGGTCTTGCTATGTTATGCTGCCCATGCTGGCCTCACATGATCCCCCCACCACAGTCTCTCAAAGTGTTGGGATTACAGGCATAAGCCACCATGCCCAGCCTCCATTGTAACCTCTTTCTTGGTATCAACTTCATAAGCAAGATACATTTATTAAACATATATAGGGCCCAAAAGAGGAGTCTGTAATTAAAGAGAAAGGTATATATGCAGTAGCATAAAAATATGAAATAAATAATAAGGTTATATATTATAAACAGGTCAGAGATAAATACAGTAAGGGCCTACATTGGCTATGTTCCTACTTCAACTCAGAAAAATACTGTGAGAAAAATTGATAAAATAACTTTTCTAAAAAAAAACTTTTTTCAAAAAAAAATGACACAAAAAGTACCAAGTACTTAGAAAAAGATGAACAACCCAAATAAAAAACAGGTGCAAGTGAATAGGTTAACAGAAAAGATACATAAATGACCAAAAATATATTAAAAAAAGGCTCAACCTTACTCATGGAAAACTGCAAATCGAAACAATGATTTACTCTTCTTCGACTATGAAGCAAAGATTTTTAAATCTAACACTCTTGTACATACTAGCAATATGTTGTGGCAATCTCAAATGTAACATATCCAAACATTTAAATGCAAATCATGTTTGATCCAACAATTCACTTCTAGGAACTTACCTTATGGAAATCCCCTTAAAAGTATGCCAACATTTCTATACGAAAATGTCTAAGAGCAAAAATCTGGTAACAGCCTAATAATCCATCACTATGCAGGGAAACCATATAAATTACCATCCAAAACAAGACTTTTTTTTAGTGAAAGAAGGTGCAATTACTAATCATGTAGCAACAACAGGCATAAAGTTGGACGTACTGTCTTCGTATCACTGAAGAACTGGTTAAATAAATACGGACTAAATACAATGAAATACTGTGCAGGCATTAAAGAGAGTGAGGAAGATCTCTGTGAATGACACGGAAGATCATTAAGCTCAAAGGCAAGCTACAGAATTGTATATATTATATAATCACTTCTGTGTACACTAAAACTCAAATTTTTATTTTTTCTCCACAGGGAAAGTTCTAAAAACTAAAGTTTTAATATTTAGACACAATTTTGCATAATAAAAGCAGTGATATCCGGGAGTATAATCTTGTCTTTTCTGCTTCACTATCCCTTCTTCTTTCCTCCCATTTCAGCACTACACCTTTCCCACCACAAGTTAACCAATGTTAAAAACCTGTAATATACCCTCTAATGTTTCTCTTCTTGTTCATATGTAGACATACACATATATATGAGAGGAGGCATTTAGGCCATCATTTTACACATTTGGAAAAACATGATACATCATTTTGTACCTTGCCTTTTATTCACTCAACAAAGCCTATCTCCATCAGTCAAATAGTATTGTACCAATGCATTCTTTTTAATGGCTATATAATATCCATCATACAGATGTCTTAGTTTATTTGGCTATTCCTCTTGATGGACATTTTTCCTTCCATATATTTGACAATCATAAACCATGCTACGATAAATATTGTTGTACATATGTCCTTATGTACTTGTGGTTCTCCTTTTTTTAGAGACAAGAGTCTCACTCTGTCATGCACATGCAGGCTGGAATGCAGTGACACAATCATGGCTCACTGCAACCTCGAGCTCCTAGGCTGAAGCAATCCTCCTACCTCAGCATCCAAAAGTGCTGGGATTACAGGTATGAGTCACAATGCGCCAGTCTCATGATTTTATTTCTATTTGATAAACTCCCAGCAATGATCTCACTGGATGGAAGAACATTTATCTTTAAACTCAGTAAGTGTTCTTGATACTTTTTCTCACATTCCTTTTAATTTTGGGTAAGTATGATGGATATAAAATATCTGACTAATTCAAATTTCCTTGGCCACTAATAAATTTGAGTATTTTTTCCTTATAATTGTTAGACACTGGGTTAAGTTCTTCTTGTCAACTGCCTATTCATATTCTTCATCCTTTTTTATTAGGTTTCTTTTTCCTGTTAATTTCTAAGAGCTCTTTGTATATTATAGACATTTAACCCAGTCATCTGAAAATTGCTGTGATAAAAGGAAAACAAAAAAAAGTAAAAAAGACAAATAATTGCAAAGCTGATCATTATGCATTTTTACACTATATATTAAGTAACTGAGGTTTTTGAAATTAAAAGTAATTGTGAAAGCCACAATTACTTTTGCACCAATCTACTATATTTGCAATGTGCCAGTGCACACTCATTTTTATTTTTCCTGTAATTTACTATAACACTAAGATTTAAATCCAAACCTTAGCATGGGAAAGTTTAGCTACATTGTAATATTTAGTATATATATAAAACCTAAGAAAATATTAATATATCCAATATTTTTATTAATATTTCATAAATCAATTTTTAATTATGCTGATCAAAAGTTACAGAAGCCTCTTTCAATTATCATGAATGCATTAGAAAACAACATTATTTTTTCATAATTCATTTAAACTTAAAATTTTAAAGACCTGGCATCTTTTACAGTACAGTTTCCCATTTTCTCACTTTTAAACTTTGTTTTCCATTTTTCCCTGTTATATAAACATCAATCATAACAGGGTTAAAATTTCTTCCAACTATACATCTTCTTAAAAATACTATTCACAGCATACAGTTATCCTTTTACATAATTTTTAAAGTTGACAAGACCCAAAATAAGAAGTTATTAGGAAAAAGCATCTTATGTTATTTTTACATTTACTAAAAAATTCATGTAATGAACAGGCATCGTACATAAAAATTAATGCTAATGCTTATCATTTGTACCTGTAACCTTATAAGACATTTCTCTGTAGCGGGTCAGGTCTTCTCCATTAACTAATACCAGCTGTGGACACTTTTCTTTTGCATCTCTGACGTTCATAAGTTTCTTAACTCCAAGTTTCCTAGCTTCATAGTTGCAGGTAACCACCAAATATTTCTGTTGAACCCCTATAAAAATATTTTAGGAGAAACTCAAGCACAATTGAAGAAACATTTAAAGACATTATTAATTCCATATTACATTTGTCTAAGTTGTAAGACAGTTTTGATAAGAAGCAAAAGCCCTGTCTCAAAAAACACAGCCTCCAGGAGCAAGATGGCCGAATAGGAACAGCTCCAGTCTCCAACTCCCAGCGCGAGCGACACAGAAGACCGGTGATTTCTGCATTTTCAACTGAGGTACTGGGTTCATCTCACTGGGGAGTGCCCGACGACCGGTGCTGGTCAGCTGCTGCAGCCCGACCAGGGAGAGCTGAAGCAGGGCGAGGCATTGCCTCACCTGGGAAGCGCAAGGGGGAAGGGAATCCCTTTTCCTAGCCAGGGGAACTGAGACACACAACACCTGGAAAATCGGGTAACTCCCACCCCAATACTGCGCTTTAAGCAAACAGGCACACCAGGAGATCATATCCCACACCTGGCCGGGAGGGTCCCACACCCACGGAGCCTCCCTCATTGCTAGCACAGCAGTCTGTGATCTACCGGCAAGGCAGCAGCGAGGCTGGGGGAGGGGCGCCTGCCATTGCTGAGGCTTAAGTAGGCAAACAAAGCTGCTGGGAAGCTTGAACTGGGTGGAGCTCACAGCAGCTCAACGAAACCTGCCTGTCTCTGTAGTCTCCACCTCTAGGGACAGGGCACAGTAAACAATAACAAACGCAGCAGAATCCTCTGCAGACGCAAACGACTCTGTCTGACAGCTTTGAAGAGAGCAGTGGATCTCCCAACTCGGAGGTTGAGATCTGAGAAGGGACAGACTCCCTGCTCAAGTGGGTCCCTGACCCCTGAGTAGCCTAACTGGGAGACATCCCCCACAAGGGGCAGTCTGAAACCCCACACCTCACAGGGTGGAGTACACCCCTGAGAGGAAGCTTCCAAAGCAAGAATCAGACAGGTACACTTGCTGTTCAGAAATATTCTATCTTCTGCAGCCTCTGCTGCTGATACCCAGGCAAACAGGGTCTGGAGTGGACCTCAAGCAATCTCCAACAGACCTACAGCTGAGGGTCCTGACTGTTAGAAGGAAAACTATCAAACAGGAAGGACACCTACACCAAAACCCCATCAGTACATCACCATCATCAAAGACTAGAGGCAGATAAAACCACAAAGATGGGGAAAAACAGGGCAGAAAAGCTGGAAATTCAAAAAATAAGAGCGCATCTCCCCTGGCAAAGGAGCGCAGCTCATCGCCAGCAACGGATCAAAGCTGGACGGAGAATGACTTTGACGAGATGAGAGAAGAAGGCTTCAGTCCATCAAATTTCTCAGAGCTAAAGGAGGAATTACATACCCAGCGCAAAGAAACTAAAAATCTTGAAAAAAAAGTGGAAGAATTGATGGCTAGAATAATTAATGCAGAGAAGGTCATAAACGAAATGAAAGAGATGAAAACCATGACACGAGAAATACGTGACAAATGCACAAGCTTCAGTAACCGACTCGATCAACTGGAAGAAAGAGTATCAGCGATTGAGGATCAAATGCATGAAATGAAGCGAGAAGAGAAACCAAAAGAAAAAAGAAGAAAAAGAAATGAACAAAGCCTGCAAGAAGTATGGGATTATGTAAAAAGACCAAATCTCCGTCTGATTGGGGTGCCTGAAAGTGAGGGGGAAAATGGAACCAAGTTGGAAAGCACTCTTCAGGATATCATCCAGGAGAACTTCCCCAACCTAGTAGGGCAGGCCAACATTCAAATCCAGGAAATACAGAGAACGCCACAAAGATACTCCTCGAGAAGAGCAACTCCAAGACACATAATTGCCAGATTCACCAAAGTTGAAATGAAGGAAAAAATCTTAAGGGCAGCCAGAGAGAAAGGCCGGGTTACCCACAAAGGGAAGCCCATCAGACTAACAGCAGATCTCTCGGCAGAAACTCTACAAGCCAGAAGAGAGTGGGGGCCAATATTCAACATTCTTAAAGAAAAGAATTTTAAACCCAGAATTTCATATCCAGCCAAACTAAGTTTCATAAGTGAAGGAGAAATAAAATCCTTTACAGATAAGCAAATGCTTAGAGATTTTGTCACCACTAGGCCTGCCTTACAAGAGACCCTGAAGGAAGCACTAAACATGGAAAGGAACAACCAGTACCAGCCATTGCAAAAACATGCCAAAATGGAAAGACCATCGAGGCTAGGAAGAAACTGCATCAACTAACGAGCAAAATAACCAGTTAATATCATAATGGCAGGATCAAGTTCACACATAACAATATTAACCTTAAATGTAAATGGACTAAATGGTCCAATTAAAAGACACAGACTGGCAAACTGGATAAAGAGTCAAGACCCATCAGTCTGCTGTATTCAGGAGACCCATCTCACACGCAGAGACATACATAGGCTCAAAATAAAGGGATGGAGGAAGATCTACCAAGCAAATGGAGAACAAAAAAAAGCGGGGGTTGCAATACTAGTCTCTGATAAAACAGACTTTAAACCATCAAAGACCAAAAGAGAAAAAGAAGGCCATTACATAATGGTAAAGGGATCAATTCAACAGGAAGAGCTAACTATCCTAAATATATATGCACCCAATACAGGAGCACCCAGATTCATAAAGCAAGTCCTACGGCCGGGCGCGGTGGCTCACACCTGTAATCCCAGCACTTTGGGAGGCCGAGGCGGGCGGATCACAAGGTCAGGAGATCGAGAGAACGGTGAAACCCCGTCTCTACTAAAAATTACAAAAAATTAGCCAGGCGCGGTTGTGGGCACCTGTAGTCCCAGCTACTCGGGAGGCTGAGGCAGGAGAATGGCGTGAACCCGGGAGGCGGAGCTTGCAGTGAGCCGAGATTGCGCCACTGCACTCCAGCCTGGGCTGGGCGACAGAGCGAGACTCCGTCTCAAAAAAAAAAAAATAAATAAAGCAAGTCCTTAGAGACTTACAAAGAGACTTAGACTCCCATACAATAATAATGGGAGACTTCAACACTCCACTGTCAACATTAGACAGATCAACGAGACAGAAAGTTAACAAGGATATCCAGGAATTGAACTCATCTCTGCAGCAAGCAGACCTAATAGACATCTATAGAACTCTCCACCCCAAATCAACAGAATATACATTCTTCTCAGCACCACATCGTACTTACTCCAAAATTGACCATGTAATTGGAAGTAAAGCACTCCTCAGCAAATGTACAAGAACAGAAATTATAACAAACTGTCTCTCAGACCACAGTGCAATCAAACTAGAACTCAGGACTAAGAAACTCAATCAAAACCGCTCAACTACATGGAAACTGAACAACCTGCTCCTGAATGACTACTGGGTACATAACGAAATGAAGGCAGAAATAAAGATGTTCTTTGAAACCAATGAGAACAAAGATACAACATACCAGAATGTCTGGGACACATTTAAAGCAGTGTGTAGAGGGAAATTTATAGCACTAAATGCCCAAAAGAGAAAGCAGGAAAGATCTAAAATTGACACTCTAACATCGCAATTAAAAGAACTAGAGAAGCAAGAGCAAACACATTCGAAAGCTAGCAGAAGGCAAGAAATAACTAAGATCAGAGCAGAACTGAAGGAGATAGAGACACAAAAAACCCTCCAAAAAATCAATGAATCCAGGAGTTGGTTTTTTGAAAAGATCAACAAAATTGACAGACCACTAGCAAGACTAATAAAGAAGAAAAGAGAGAAGAATCAAATCGACGCAATAAAAAATGATAAAGGGGATATCACCACCGACCCCACAGAAATACAAACTACCATCAGAGAATACTATAAACACCTCTATGCAAATAAACTGGAAAATCTAGAAGAAATGGATAATTTCCTGGACGCTTACACTCTTCCAAGACTAAACCAGGAAGAAGTTGAATCCCTGAATAGACCAATAGCAGGCTCTGAAATTGAGGCAATAATTAATAGCCTACCAACCAAAAAAAGTCCAGGATCAGATGGATTCACAGCTGAATTCTACCAGAGGTACAAGGAGGAGCTGGTACCATTCCTTCTGAAACTATTCCAATCAATAGAAAAAGAGGGAATCCTCCCTAACGCATTTTATGAGGCCAACATCATCCTGATACCAAAGCCTGGCAGAGACACAACAAAAAAAGAGAATTTTAGACCAATATCCCTGATGAACATCGATGCAAAAATCCTCAATAAAATATTGGCAAACCGTATTCAGCAACACATCAAAAAGCTTATCCACCATGATCAAGTGGGCTTCATCCCTGAGATGCAAGGCTGGTTCAACATTCGCAAATCAATAAACATAATCCAGCATATAAACAGAACCAAAGACAAGAACCACATGATTATCTCAATAGATGCAGAAAAGGCTTTTGACAAAATTCAACAGCCCTTCATGCTAAAAACGCTCAATAAATTCGGTATTGATGGAACGTACCTCAAAATAATAAGAGCTATTTATGACAAACCCACAGCCAATATCATACTGAATGGGCAAAAACTGGAAAAATTCCCTTTGAAAACTGGCACAAGACAGGGATGCCCTCTCTCACCACTCCTATTCAACATAGTGTTGGAAGTTCTGGCTAGGGCAATTAGGCAAGAGAAAGAAATCAAGCGTATTCAGTTAGGAAAAGAAATCAAATTGTCCCTCTTTGCAGATGATATGATTCTATATTTAGAGAACCCCATTGTCTCAGCCCAAAATCTCCTTAAGCTGATAAGCAACTTCAGCAAAGTCTCAGGATACAAAATTAATGTGCAAAAATCACAAGCATTCTTATACACCAGTAACAGACAAACAGAGAGCCAAATCAGGAATGAACTTCCATTCACAATTGCTTCAAAGAGAATAAAATACCTAGGAATCCAACTTACAAGGGATGTAAACGACCTCTTCAAGGAGAACTACAAACCACTGCTCAGTGAAATCAAAGAGGACACAAACAAATGGAAGAACATACCATGCTCATGGATAGGAAGAATCAATATCGTGAAAATGGCCATACTGCCCAAGGTAATTTATAGATTCAATGCCATCCCCATCAAGCTACCAATGAGTTTCTTCACAGAATTGGAAAAAACTGCTTTAAAGTTCATATGGAACCAAAAAAGAGCCCGCATCTCCAAGACAATCCTAAGTCAAAAGAACAAAGCTGGAGGCATCATGCTACCTGACTTCAAACTATACTACAAGGCTACAGTAACCAAAACAGCATGGTACTGGTACCAAAACAGAGATATAGACCAATGGAACAGAACAGAGGCCTCAGAAATAATACCACACATCTACAGTCATCTGATCTTTGACAAACCTCAGGAAAACAAGAAATGGGGAAAAGATTCCCTATTTAATAAATGGTGCTGGAAAAATTGGCTAGCCATAAGTAGAAAGCTGAAACTGGATCCTTTCCTTACTCCTTATACAAAAATTAATTCAAGATGGATTAGAGACTTAAATGTTAGACCTAATACCATAAAAATCCTAGAGGAAAACCTAGGTAGTACCATTCAGGACATAGGCATGGGCAAAGACTTCATGTCTAAAACACCGAAAGTAACAGCAGCAAAAGCCAAAATTGACAAATGGGATCTCATTAAACTAAAGAGCTTCTGCACAGCAAAAGAAACTACCATCAGAGTGAACAGGCAACCTACAGAATGGGAGAAAATTTTTGCAATCTACTCATCTGACAAAGGGCTAATATCCAGAACCTACAAAGAACTCAAACAAATTTACAAGAAAAAAACAAACAACCCCATCGAAAAGTGGGCAAAGGATATGAACAGACATTTCTCAAAAGAAGACATTCATACAGCCAACAGACACATGAAAAAATGCTCATCATCACTGGCCATCAGAGAAATGCAAATCAAAACCACAATGAGATACCATCTCACACCAGTTAGAATGGCGATCATTAAAAAGTCAGGAAACAACAGGTGCTGGAGAGGATGTGGAGAAATAGGAACACTTTTACACTGTTGGTGGGATTGTAAACTAGTTCAACCATTATGGAAAACAGTATGGCAATTCCTCAAGGATCTAGAACTAGATGTACCATATGACCCAGTCATCCCATTACTGGGTATATACCCAAAGGATTATAAATTATGCTGCTATGAAGACACATGCACACGTATGTTTATTGCAGCACTATTCACAATAGCAAAGACTTGGAATCAACCCAAATGTCCATCAGTGACAGATTGGATTAAGAAAATGTGACACATATACACCATGGAATACTATGCAGCCATAAAAAAGGATGCATTTGTGTCCTTTGTAGGGACATGGATGCAGCTGGAAACCATCATTCTTAGCAAACTATCACAAGAACAGAAAACCAAACACCGCATGTTCTCACTCATAGGTGGGAACTGAACAATGAGATCACTTGGTCTCAGGAAGGGGAACATCACACACGGGGGCCTATCATGGGGAGGGGGGCGGGGGGAGGGATTGCATTGGGAGTTATACCTGATGTAAATGACGAGTTGATGGGTGCAGCACACCAACATGGCACAAGTATACATATGTAACAAACCTGCACGTTATGCACATGTACCCTACACTTAAAGTATAATAATAATAAATAAATTTAAAAAAAAAACACACAGCCTCCATAAATCAAATTTCTATAATGCAGAAACATTAGGTTTTCAAGCTATCTCCTAATTATGAATTATAATATACCAATGTATTATTTTTCCATACCCCACTTTTAATCTCTGGTTGTTTTGTCTCCTTGAAGAAGGAAAGTTATTATTAAATAACAAAACACTGAATAACACAGAATTACAAGTTAGATCAATTATTCATATACAAAAGGTAATCTGTGTATTACATTTCTCAAATTTAGTAAAAATGAACCTAAATCGATATATTCTATGGAATCTTCAGTGATAACATACAAACCAAATCTCTCTAGGATTTTTTTTCCATACAATATAAAAGCAGATTAATTTATATTGCCATATAATAGGGCATGTTCTACCAAAAAAAAAACCAGATGAAAATAATTGAGTACAACTAAATACTGGTTGCTGCTAGAAAAACTCAACTTCTCTTCTGAGTAATTTGCTAATATAAAGCAATATAAAATATAATATGTACATGAAATATATAAAACAAGTGCCGGGCTACAGCAATTTTTAGGGATCTAATAGTTACCTACTACTTATTGAACTGTTCTATCAAAAATGATTAAATAATCATTTATTTACAGACTGCATAAAAAGTTCTAGTTTATTGGTGACTCAAGAGCGCTAAAAATTATTTGCTCTTCTCTTTTTATACAAGTTTATTACTTGCTTACCACTGTAAGAGTAATGTTCACCTAAAATATGTAAAATACAAACATGTAGAAAAAAAAGGTTATGTCCATTTCTCTGTTAGACATTGTTTCTAAAATTTTGATGTCATAAACAAGGCAAAGAAATGTTATTTTTATATAAAGTTTTTTCATATATCAGGTAACGCCCAAAATATAATCATGGAACCAAAGGTAGTAGTAATTTTAGACTCCACAGTGAACTATTTAAAAAAATCAGATTGGTAGATTTCTTAACTAAAAAAGGAGTTTTTTAATAGAGCATTACATTATATGGCCTCATCACTGCATGTCACTAGCCTGAGTTTGTCATATATTTGTTGAGTATAAATGAAAGACTACTGGTCGGGAACGGTGACTCTCGCCTGTAGTCCCAGCACTTTGGGAGGCCAAGGCAGGTGGATTGCCTGAGTTCAGGAGTACGAGACCACCCAGGGCAACATGGTAAAACCCCGTCTCTACTAAAAACACGAAAAAATTAACCGAGTGTGGTGGCGCACACCTCTAGTCCCAGCTACTTGGAAGACTGAGATAGGACAATCACCTGAGACCCAGAGGCAAAGGCTGCAGTGAGCCAAGATCGCACGACTGCATTCCAGCTTGGGCTGGAGTGAGAACCCATCTCAACAACAACAACAAAAAATGAAAGACTACTTTAGTTTTCCCCAAAAAACGCGGAGCATTCACATCCCTCACTTCCCAATAATCATTCATTCGTACTTAATTACACTTTTTTTTATTAAGCATTATCCACAGAACATCTTATATCACAGTGCTACTACTTAGAAATGCCTTCAGGAGAAAAAACTTAAGGCCCATGATTCTAAGTTCTTGGCAACCTTTAGGAAGGTTTTAAGATCCTAGACTCACCTTGGCATAGCAAAAACTAGTCACCCCTTTGTTCTTCAGTAAAGCAGCTATGCTGGATTGGGATTTATTAAGCCAAAGTGGGCACAAGAGGGTAGCAGCAAGTGAAGCAAAACTGTTCTTTATGCTTATACTAAAGGAAGAATCTTTCCTGCATGCATGAAAATCTCTTTATCTTTCTCAATTTAAAATATGAATAATAAAAATGATAAAACAAGCCAGTATATCAACAATATCCAATATAAAATTTATTTTGGCTTTTATTTAAAAAGCTGCTTATGTTTTTATGGAAAGTTTGCTGTCTTAGTAAAACTAAGGTTTATGTTCAAAATCCAACTAGTTTGTTAGACGTTACACAATTTAAGAGTTAATTTCAGAAAGGGAAGGACAGATGAACACTTCCATTAAAATGTAATAAGAGGTTGTTTTTTGAGAGGAAAGCCTGTAAAATTTCAAATACTGAGAAAAAGAAATCTGCCCAGCAAACTAAGCTACTAACCAGCAGAGAAAAGTAAAATTTATTCTGCTTTCTCTTCATTTGTTCTGCCAACTACACTATTCTCAGATTCACCACTTATTAAATGAGGCTTGTAAAATTTACACTTGGTAGTGAAGCAAAAATGACCAGCTATAAAGCACTGTAAGAACTGCTTCCAAAATCTTTCTTAATAAGGTTAATAAATCAGTATATAATGAGCATGAGCTGCTAATCTAATCACTATGCAATAAAAATATTATAAATGTACAATTACCTAAAGGTTTGTCTTTTAGCTCTGGATTTGAGATCATTTCTACTTGTGCATAAAAGCAATCCAGATCCACATGTACTATGACTCTGGATGAAGAATTTCGTGTGGGCAACACTTGATCACGAACTCCTGCACAATATGCAAAGAAATAAAAAGAAATTCAGGATGCTTATTATCTCTGAGCAACTCACAGTTCCTTAAAACATGGTACCTGTGAAGGAAGAATGCAGAGCGATGTTAGTTTTTTCCTGGATTATGTGTGAAAGCATTGAAATTACAAAGACATGAAACTCTACTTAGAGTAGGGTTTTCAGTCCTCTTAATTACTGTTTCTTTGTGCACTGCATTTTTCTCAGGATAGTAAAAAGTTTGAGGGGAAAAAATGTGATAAATAATGGATGATGCAAGAGCTGATACTATCACCTGAAAGTTTATAGTAGCTTTTAGTGTAAACCAGAAGGGGCAGAAAAGTTGAAATGACATTGGTTTTCACACAACTTGAAAATTATTCTAAGCAGCATGCCCTTACATTTAAAACAACAACAACAAAAACTGAAATACAAAATGGCAAAAGACAACCAGTGGGTACCAGTGTGGGCTATTTTTAGCTCCCATGACAGCAGGATTACCTGGTTTAATGCTAAATCGCCAGTGCCTAAAACAGTGTCTAGGACATAACAGACCATCAATAAATATTCACTAAATTGAAAGACTGAATAGTTCTTTGATTTTAAAAAGTTGTTAGGTCATGTGCGGGGGAGGGAATGACAGAGGCGACTCCTTCTCTCAACACTGGCTAAAAACAAGACAGGCAAAATACAATACAATATTCTTGTTGGGATCCTGGAACAGAAAATGAACATTAGCAGAAAAACTGGTAAAATCTGAATAAAGCGTGTAGCTCGGTTAACAGTATTATACCAATGTTAATTTCCTAGTTTTGACAAATGTACTGAGTTTATGTCAACACTAGGGGGATCTAGCTCCGCAACTTTCAAGTAAACCTAAAGCTGTTTCAAAACTTAAAAAGGCCAGGCACGATGGTTAACTCCTGTAATCCCAACACTTTCGAAGCTGAGGTGAAAGGATCGCTTGTGGCTGGAGTTTGAAACCAGCCTGGACAACACAGCAACACCTGATCTAAAAAAAATTTGAAAATTAGCCAGGTGTGGTGGCACGTGCCTGTTGCCCCAGCTACTCGGAAGGGAGAGGCTGAGGCAGAGGATCACTTGAGCCCAGGGGTTTGAGGCTGCTAGGAGACCTTGTCTCTAAATTAATGAATGAAAGAAAACCAGCAGGAAATGAGAACCGGTGCCTTTGCATGCAGGCCCTGAGGTGGGCGGTACAAGGTAAAGACCAGAGCGGAAAGTGGGTCACCGGAGACGTGACCACAGCGGACCTGACTCCGCCTAGGTTCTAAGCCATCCCTTCCTGCCAAGACTGAGAACCAGGTCCCACCTTCTGCCAAATGAGCGACAAGGTCCTCAACTTCTCCAAACTTAAAAGGCCCAGAAGCCTCTGCAGTTGTCGTCTGGCTGGCTGAGGGATTCCCGCCCCACCTGGCCCCTCACAGAGGACGATGCAGATGCACCCTCGACACGCATTTGTAGTGTGGACACGCCCCACCCTACTCCTACTGAGTGAAGCCATTCCTCTAGAGGTACCCGCCGCGTAACACCAGGCAGAAGGAGGCAGCCCTCTCTTAGAGGGGCCGAGCGGGGCGGGGACGGTCGCGCCCCAGTGGCCGCCGCCCAGAGCGTCCGCCAGCCCCACCCTTCTTATTTACACCCAAGGAGGCCGCTGGCTCCTCTGGCTGCGGCGCACCCTGCGAGCTGGCTGCCGCCCCCACGTCCGCCAGTTCCATGGGCCAGGCCTCGGTGTCGCCCTCGTCGCCGCCGCCTTCCTCCTCCGGCCCCACCCCCAGCTTCTCCATCCCGCCGCTGCCAACCGCAGCGCTACTTCCGGCCGCTTCCGCCTGGTCTCCAGGGAAACCGGGGGCGGCAGTCTCCTGCCGCTCCGTACGTCGCGCCTGCGCAGTCGTGGTCGACCAGCCTGTTGCCCAGAGTGACGCGCATGCCAGGGAATCGTAGAGGTCCACGTGCGGAAGTTTTTCCCGCTGGGTGGAGGCCGGAAGCAGAGAGATTGAAAGCACAAGTGACTATTTGTTTTATTTTTATTTTTTTGAGACGGAGTTTCGCTCTTGTTGTCCAGGCTGGAGTGCAATGACGCAATAACGGTTCACTGCAACCTCTGCCCCCCGGATTCAAGCGATTCTCCAGCCTCAGCCTCCCAGGTAGCTGAGATTAACAGACATGCGCCATCCCGCCCAGCTAATTTTTTGTATTTAATAGAGACGAGGTTTTGCCATGTTGGTCAGGCTGATCTCGAACTCCGGATCCACCCGCCTAGGCCTCCCAAAGTGCTGGGATCACAGGCATGAGCCACTGCCCCTGGCCTAACTTTTTTTTTATTTCTTGAAGGCTTTGGAGTGAGGCCAACATCACAAATTTTAACTTTTTATCTTTGTTCTGTTCGGCTGTTAGCAAAATTGCAAATCCCTAGACCTGATGATTAATGTGATGGGGTGGGAAAGAGTATAAATGATAGTAAGAGAGAGGTGGCCTTGTAAGACTCATATGATTAGCAACTATGTTAAGGTTTGCTGTGTTTTGTTTGTTGTTGTTTTATTTAAATACACTGTGACGAATTCAACCGCAGAATTTTTAACATCAAAACTGAATAGGATTTGATACATGAGTGTTGCAGTCAGACAAAATCTCCAATCCAGACTCTCCATCATGCTATGTGACTTTGGGCAGGTTACATAACTGCTGTGAGCCTCAGTTGCTCTACTGTTAAAAAAAAAAAAAAAAGTATTGAGACTGAATGAAAGGATAAAAGCTACCATATACTGTAATATTCTAATGTATATAAAACATGTGGCACATAGAAAGTGCTCAGTAAATGTCAATTCTCCTTGCCTTCTATTAGGATGCCATGTGTGCACATGTGTTGGTGTGGTGTGTGTATATTTTACAGTAGATGAAATTTGGAAATTCCTCCCTGCCTGTATGTAAGTATATATACTATATCTGTATAAATACCCATATTCACACACGTATTTTGTTTTTTGTATGATTCTACTTCTTATCAAATAAAATTTTAGAACCTTGAGAAACCCTTTAAAGCAGCCATTCCCAACCTTTTTGGCACCAGGGGCGGTTTCATAGAAGACAATTTTTTCACAGATGGAAGGGAGGGGGATGGCTTTGGATGATTCAAGTGCATTACATTTATTGTGCACTTTATTTCTATTATTATTACATTTTAATAACGAAGTAGAATCAGTGGGAGCCCTGAGCGTGTTTTCCTGCAACTAGACTGCCCCATCCGGGGTGATGGGAGACTGATAGATCATCAGGCATTCGATTCTCATAAGAATCATGCAACCTAGGCCGGGCGCGGTGGCTCAAGCCTGTAATCCCAGCACTTTGGGAGGCCGAGATGGGCGGATCACGAGGTCAGGAGATCGAGACCATCCTGGCTAACACGGTGAAACCCCGTCTCTACTAAGAAATACAAAAAGTAGCCGGGCGAGGTGGCAGCGCCTGTAGTCCCAGCTACTCGGGAGGCTGAGGCCGGAGAATGGCGTGAACCCGGGAGGCGGAGCTTGCAGTGAGCTGAGATCCGGCCACTGCACTCCAGCCTGGGCTACAGAGGGAGACTCCGTCTCAAAAAAAAAAAAAAAAAAAATCATGCAACCTAGATCCCTCGCATGCGAGTTCACAACAGTGTTTGGTCTCCTGTGAGAATCTAATGCCGCTGCTGATCTAACAAGAAGCCGCACTCAGGCAGTCATGCCGGCAATGGAGAGTGGCTGTAAATACAGATGATGCTGCACTCCCGGGCCGCTACTCACCTCCTGCTGTGCGGCATGGTTCTTAACAGGTGAGGGACTGGTTCTGGTCCATGGCCTGGGGATTGGGGACCCCCGCTTTAAAGGATATGTTGATGCATCCATAAAGAAAAAGGAATAACAAGCAGAGCTGGGTCTCAGTGGTTTGGAAACGAAATGTTCCTCTTTGCATATTTAATTCTTAAACATCTAGACCAGTTCTTTCAGTCTCATATCTAGGTTATAAATTAGCTATTCAGAGAGCTATGCTGCTATCTTTGTGAATGCCGTTTGGTAAATCTAGATAGTTGTTTGGTGGTTTTTCATTTTATTTATTTATTTATTTATTTAGAGACAGAATCTCAGTCTGTCTCCCAGGCTGGAGTGCAGTGGTGCTATCTGGGCTCACTGCACCCTCTGCCTCCTGCGTTCAAAAGATTCTCCTGCCTCAGCCACCTGAGTAGCTGGGATTACAGGTGTGTGTCACCACACCCAGCTAGTGGTTGTATTTTCAGTAGAGACAGGGTTTAGCCATGTTGGCCAGGCTGGTCTCGAACTCCTGACCTCAAGTGATCTACCCACCTTGGCCTCCGAAAGTGTTAGGACTACAGGCATGAGCCACCACAGCCCAGCCTAGATAGAGAGATTTTGAATTAAGTGACTCTTTTTCCACTAAGTGCTTCTTGGACAACATTCAAGGGTCTGATTACTAATAGGCAACCGAAGTTTGTTTTTCTTTTCATTCTTCCAGATAGAAAATGATATAAATACTAAAATACTATGGCAGATGAAAACAGTCTCTCTAGAAGAGCCCTAGATTCACTAGCATTCAACATGTTGCTTAAGTGAGACAGTGTTAAAAAAAAAAAAAAAAAAAACAATGCACATAATCAAGCCCTCTTTAGTTATTGCATGTATTTCCCTGTCCGTTGTTTAATTTGAAGAGTGGCTTTTAATTTCATGGAAGGATAGAAAAGTAGACCCTTGGAAATCCTAGGGAAGCAAGCAGGGCTTTATGAGTGTGTAACGTAGGCAGTCACACAGGGCTCAACACTTGATTTCATATTCTGCTGTTGTCTTGAAATTCTTAATTTTTGAACAAGGAAGCCCCACATTTTCATTTTGCCCTGGACTCCAGAAATTATTTAGCAAGTGCTGGAAACAAGGAAGAGAAGTAGCACTAAAAAGGACACTCATAAAACACCTGTATGTCAAGCACAGGGCTAAAAGCTTGAAACAGGTCATTTCATTCAATACAGTAGCACTAGAGGGTAGGTGTCAGCATCTTCATTTTATCAAAGATGAAACAGCCTAGGAGAGATTTACATGCTTGCTCAAGGCTATGAATCTAGCAATGGCAGATTCACTTTTCAGAGTTTTCCACAGCGAATAATTCATTAACAATGTTTTCTTTATAGAGGAAATCAGTTAGGTCTGACCATTTTCCTCACTGCTTCAAACACCAGACAACTTGCAGTGGGGAGAATAAACATCCCTCAAACGTATTAAGAGGCACAAAAATAAAATTTACATAAGCTAACATGTGTCTCTTTGTTGTGGAATGTTTTAGGAAAAAAGGATTTTGGGGTTTAATTCTATAAATCGCTACTCCCAGTTTTAGTTAAGAGGATCTAATCTAGAATAACTTCAGGAAATAGCTATCTTGAGCTTGGGTCATAACTGTATATTTAAGTGCCAAATGAGGAAAACAATTTGAAGGCAGAATAGACATAATTAATTAAATAATAATACGGTCAAACAAAATTAATGGAGGAGCATGGGTTTGCAGAGCATGGCTAGTGGATAAAGAAGCTGGAGGCATTTTAGAGCTTCAGAAGTCAAGACATGCCAGCACAGTGGCTCACATCTGTAATCCCAGCTACTCAGGAGGCTGAGGAAGGAGGATTGCTTGAAGCCAGGAGTTTGAAGCTTCATTCATGTATTATTATGCAACTGCACTCCAGCCTGGGCAACAGAGTGAGACTCCATCTTCAAAAAGAAACCAAGAAAGAAAGTCAGCACATTGTGAACTTAAGTACATTTAAAAGGATAAGCATGAACTCCCATGTCAGTGGAGGGTAAGAAATAGGCATTAGTGGTTACTTCTCTCCTGTTAGCCAAATTGGCCACATATGGCTCAGAGGAAGAACTCTAGACAATGTTCAAGGTCTTTCATATGAAGAATGTGAGGGTGTTTGTGAGTGTCTGTATTTTATGTTGGTGGGTGGCTAAGTGGGTAGAGATTGACCATGGAGTCAAAGGAGCAATTTGAATTGGCAAAGGCACAAAGGACTTGATTTTGTGAGGTCTTTGGCCTAATGCAGTCATTCTCAAGCAAGATGATTTTGTTCTCTAGTGGATATTTGGCAGTGTCTGGAGATATTTTTGGTGGTCACATCTCTGGTGTTGGAGCTCTGTGCTACCGGCATCTAATGGGTAGAGGACAGGGATATTGCTGAACATCCTACAGTGCAAAGACAACCCTTTATGACAAAGAATTATTCATCCCAAAGTGTCAGTTCGTCCGTGGTTGGGATACCAGTAGTGTCTACCCCATCTTGCTCCCAACTAGCCTCTTCAGATTAGGGTCTCCAGTTGTAATGAAGAACTGGTCTTCAGTTATGTGCTTTTAATTATAAATAGGACCAGGTTTGGCGACTCATGCCTGTAATCCCAACACTTTGTGAGGCCAAGGCAGGAGGATGGCTTGAGCCCAGGAGTTTGAGATGAGCATAGTGAAACTTCGTCTCTAAAAAAAAGTAATAAAAAAAAAAGTAACCAGGCCTGGTGGGACATGGCTGTAATCCCAGCTACTAGGGAGGCTGAGGTGGGAGGAATGCTTGACCCTGGGAGGTTGAGGCTTCAATGAGCTGTGATTGTACCACTGCACTCAAGCCTGGGCAATAGAGTGAGACTCTGTCTCAAAAAAAAAAAAAAAAGAAAAGAAAAAAACACACACACACACACACACACACACACACACAAAAGAAAAGGAAAGAAAAGAGTGTATAAAAGAAGAAAATAAGTATTATTTAGTTGCTTTTCACTGTGGGAATTTACATTCTGATACTAAAAAACAAATGGAACGCATTTGCTAGAAAAGAAATTTAAGAAAAATATCCACGGCTTGGCGTGGTGGCTCACACTTATAATCCCAGCACTTTGGGAGGCCAACGTGGTATGATGAGGAGTTCAAGACCAACCTGGCCAACACAATGAAACCCTGTCTCTACTACAAATCCAAAAATTAGCTGAGCATGGCCCTTAATCCCAGCTACTCAGGAGGCTGAGGCAGGAGAATCACTTGAACCTGGGAGATGGAAGTTGGCAATGAGCAGAGATCCTGCCACTATACTCCAGCCTGAGTGACAGAGGCTCTGTCTAAAAAAAAAAAGAAAAGAAAGAGAAAAAACTATCCACACTTTTATGGAGCTTATGAATTGCCCTTAGGGTAAAAGGCTAATGAGTCAGAAATAATTTGAAAGGTGAAGAGACTGAAACCAGAAAACACAGGCTTCAAAAGGTTAAAAGCAAAGTATAATTATGCTATGCTGGCTGTAGTACAATGTACATGTCCTGCGGTATTTACTTACCTTTCATCTACGGGTCTCAAACCTTTAGCATAAACATTTCAATTGTCATAAAGAAACCTTTTTTTTTTTTCCACCATCACATTGCACACCATAACTGCAGTTTGCAGTTTCAGGTTTACTCTGTGTGACCTAAGAGTATCTGCTGCACACCATGTGATTGGGGCTAAAAGAAGGTTTAAGATGCTGGTTTTTCTAACAGTCAGCTTCTTGCTCTGACTTTTCTTTGTGGTGCTATAGAAGTCTGGTGAAAAGCCTGCATAGTCATTTCAGTAATGATATTTTAAATGTTGTTTGCCAGGGTGTGCTCAATGGACCTAGCCTTGTCATTTTGGATGGAGAGAGGTGCAGACCAATGTGATCACAATACAAGTCATTTGGTCCTAGTTTGTAAATAAAGTCTGCAAGGTTCAGCCATTGAAAGAAAGAAACTACGTGGTGTCATGTAGAAAGTGCAAGCAGATCAGTAGAGATCAGGTATACTGTTTTAAATTTATAGATATTTAACTTTATTTTGTAAAGTACCTCTTTATCTGATTGCAAAAGTAATTCATTATTATTATATAGAATTTGCAAAACATAGGCCTTAAGAAAACAATGGAAATAGTCTGTAATAATCCATAATCTTGATGCTCAGAAAACCATGCTTTAATCATTTTTTCACAAAGCATGACAAAAAGAAAGTTGCGGGTTTTTTTATTCTTTTTTTCCGAGACAGAGTCTCACTCTGTCGCCCAGGCTGGAGTGCAGTGGCACGATCTCGGCTCACTGCAACCTTCACCTCTTGGGTTCAAGCAATTCTCCTGCCTCAGCCTCCCAAGTAGCTGGGATTACAGGTGTGCACCACCATGCCCCACTAATTTTTTGTATTTTCCACAAATAAATTTGTGTATTTATTTACCAAACCACAAAAACCACTATAAGAGGCATTGCCTAAATAAATGACACAGAAAACCTTCAATCCATTTATTTATTTTTAATGTTAATTTGAAGAACATGAATAAAGACAGTCTCAACTTCATCTTGGAAATGCTAATAAATTCAACCTAATAATCTCCATTTTTCTGGTTTGAGATTAATATAAACTATAAAGAAAAGTAGTGCTTTTATTTATAGGATTTTTTCTTACTGTTGCTTCAAATACTTTATTGAAGTACTTATTAATCCTAAAATTACTGCTTCTGTGTCTACTTAAATTTTTTTTTTCTTTTTATCCATTGTTTAAGAAATCCTACTAAAACAAAAAGGTATAAGGCATAAAGTTAAAATCCTTCCTAATCCCTACTCCACCTTGAGGTGACCATTGCTAACAAAATTTGATGCATTTCATACTTTTATTTACAATATACTTAATATAGGGAAGATACAATGAAAAATATTCTAATTCACATGAGTGTGATCACACTATATATACTATTTGCATTAGACTTTTTTGCCTAGTATACCTTGAACATCATTTCCTTTCAGTGCATAAAAGTTTACTGCATTCTTTTTAATGGCTACATTGTTTTACCAATTCCATAATCATGGACACTTATTTGTGATTTTTTGCTGTTACTGGTAATGCTGCAGTGAACATTCTTGTTCATGTATCTTTGTGTCCTTCTTTATGAGTTTGATCCCACCCTTCCCTAAGACAGATGGAATCTCCTAAAATTCTATAATGTTATATTTTCTAAATTCTCCATCATAATCATATATTAGTTTTTCAATAAAAAAAAAAAAAAAAAAGAGGTACTGGCTGGATGCAGTGGCTCACACCTGTAATCCCAGCATTTTGGGAGGGCAAGAAAGGAGGATTGCTTGAGTGCGGGAGTTCAAGGCCAGCCTAGGCAACATAGCAAGATCCCATCTCTACAAAACTTTAAAAATTAGCCAAGCATGATGGTGTGTGCCTGTAGTCCCAGCTCCTCAGAGTCTGAGGTGGGAGGATTGCTTGAGCCTAGGAGGTCCAGACTACAGTGAGCTATGATCATGCCACTGCACTCCAAACTAGGCAACAGAGGGAGATTCTGTTTTTCAAAAACAAACAAAAAATGGGGTACTTAAAAAATTACATTAAAGTTAGATGTCTATAAATTAAACACAGTGTGCCTGATCTATGTTAATCTGCTTGCACTTTCTATATGACATCAAGTAGTTCCCTTTCTCTCAATGACTGAAACTTGCAGACTTTATTTATAAGCGCATTATGACACATGAGGCCTGTCGGGTCTACCTCCAAATGTTCTCTCAAATCCCTCTACTTCTCTTTGTCTGTACTGACACTACCCCCACACCTGCCCCCAATCTATATACATACAGTTATCTCTGGCTTGGCCTACTGTGCTGGGCTCCTAATATCTGCTTCTTACAATCTGTGAGCCTTAGGACAGCCAGAATAATCTTTTAAAAATGTAATATCTAATTGCCTTTTCCTGCAAAAGAATCCTTCAAAGGCTTCCTACAATACCTAGGGTAAAAATCAAACCCTTTGCTCGCCATGGTCCTCAGGCTCCATCTCTTCTCTACTTCTCATAGCAAGTGACCATCTTTTCCCACACTTGGGCTGCTCTAGCCCCTTTTCTTTCTTTCTTTCTTTCTTTCTTTCTTTCTTTCTTTCTTTCTTTCTTTCTTTCTTTCTTTCTTTCTTTCTTTCTTTCTTTCTTTTTTTTTAGACGGAGTCTTGCTCTGTAGCCTAGCTAGAGTGCAGTGGCACCATCTCGGTTCACTGCAACCTCTGCCACCTGAGTTCATGTGATTCTCCTACCTCAGCCTCCCGAGTAGCTGGAATTACAGGCATGCACCACTATGCTTGGCTAATTTTTGTATTTTTAGTACAGACAGGGTTTTGCCATGTTGGCCAGGCTGGTCTCGAACTCCTGACCTCGGGTGATCCGCCTGCCTCAGCCTCCCAAAGTGCTAGGATTGCAGGCATGAGTCACCACGCCCGGCCTCTAGACCGTTTTCTATTCTGGGTGCATATATTAGTTATGGGTTGGATACCCAGAGGCCAGGAGAGCCAGTGGTATAGTTTTAGTCTGAACCAGAAGGCCTGAGAACCAGGAAAGCCGATGATGTAAGTTCCAGCCCAAGCCTAAAACGTCAGGCGAAGACTGATGTCCCAGCTCAGACAGTCAGATACAAGGTGCAAACTCTCCCTTACTCAACCTTTTTGTTCTGTTCAGGTTTTCAGTGGATTGGATGACGCCCACCCACAGTGGGGAGGGAAAACTGTTTTACTCCGTCTGCTGATTCAAATATTAATCTCATCTACAAACACCTCGAAGATACTCCCAGAATAATGTTTAACCAAATATCTGGGTCCACCATGACCCAGTCAAGTTGACACATGAATTAACCATCACAGGACAATTTTCTGCCTCCAAATCATCCTGAAGTTTGGAACGTTTTTCACAGAACTGGTTTGTTCTCTTTTTTGAGTTCTCTGTTCAAATGTCAACACCTCATACTGACCTTTCCAAACTGCACTGACTCAGAAGGCCTCCCCCAGAGTTACCACATTCTCTCATATCTTGCTGAGTTTCATTTATAACAGTTATCCCAATATGTAATTATCTTGTTTATTTACAGCTTACTTGTTTTTAATGCCTCTCTCTTCTATTACAACATATTAGGGTGGAAAATTTGTATGCCTTGTACTTTATTAGAATCCACCAAAAATATACTTGCAGTAAATAAATATTATTTCTTTCTTGTTTTTTTTTTTTTTTTTTTTTTTTTTTGAGATGGAGTCTCGCTCTGTCGCCCAGGCCAGAGTGCAGTGGCACGATCTCTGCTCACTGCAACCTCCGCCTCCTGGGTACAAGCAATTCTCCCACCTCAGCCTCCCGAGTAGCTCGGATTACAGGCACATACTACCATGCCCAGCTAATTTTTTGTATTTTTTTAGTAGAGACCCAGTTTCACCACGCTGGCCTGGCTGGTCTCGAACTCCTGACCTTGTGATCTGCCCACCTCGGCATCCCAAAGTGCTGGGATTGCAGGTGTGAGCCATCCCACCTGGCCAACAAATATTATTTCAACGTTGGTGGAAAAATTGGACACCTGGAAGATGTCAGATTTTAAAGTCTGTTATAAACAAATTTTCCTTACCAAAAAATTCCAAACACCGTATGTAGATAAGCCCTCCTGTGGGAAGGCTAATCTCCCCCTTTCCTAATCTCCCCTTTTTTGCTGGTGGGCTAGACATAGTGACTGGCTGCTGAAGAATAGAGTATAGAAGGAGAAGAATATGCCGGGTGCAGTGGCTCACGCCTGTAATCCCAACACTTTGGGAGGCCAAGGTGGGTGGATCACCTGAGGTCAGGAGTTCAAGACCAGCCTGACCAACATGGAGAAACCCCGTCTGTACTAAAAATACAAAATTAGCCAGGGTAGTGGTACACGCCTGTAATCCCAGCTACTCGGGAGGCTGAGGCAGGAGAATCGCTTGAACTCAGGAGGCGGAGGTTGCAGTGAGCCAAGATTGCGCCATTGCACTCCAGCCTGGGCAACAAGGGCAAAACTCCATCTCAAAACAAAAAAATAAAAAGGAGAGGAATAGGACCAGCCGCAGTGGCTCACGCCTGTGATCCCACCACTTTGGGAGGCCAAGGCAGGTAGATCACTTGAGGCCAGGGGTTTGAAACCTGCCTGGTCAACATGGCAAAAACCCATCTGTACTAAAAACACAATAAATTAGCTGGGCACAGTGGTGCGCACGTGTAGTCCCAACTGCTTGGGAGGCTGAGGCAGAAGAATTACTTGAACCCGGGAGGTGGAGGTTGCAGGGAGCAGAGATTATACCACTGTACTCCAACCTGAGTGACAGAGCAAGACTCTGTCTCAAAAAAAAAAAAAAAAAAAAAAAGGAGAGGAATAGTAAATTTATAGTGGAGAAATCTGCAGTCACTAACTTAACAAAATAACCACATGGATGTATCCCTTATAAAAGGTAATCAGAAGGGCACAGTGTTGCTTCTGTGGAATTCTCGCCCAAAATGCATAACCTCAATCAAATCATAAGAAAACATCCAAATTGAGAGGTGTTCTACAAAACCAATGTTCATCAAAAGTGTCAAAGTCGTGAAAGACAAGATGTGGCTGAGGAACTGTCCCATATTGAAAGACATTAGGGAAACATGACAACTAAAAGCAATGTGACATTTGGATTAAATTCTGAAACAGGAAGAGGACATTAATGGAAAAAACTGATGAAAATACAAATAAAATCTGATGTTTATAGAAATACATTAATTTTGGTTTCTACTTAAATTTTGTTTTTTAAAATAATTTTTGTAAAGATGTGGCCTTGTTAGTTGGCCAGGCTGATCTCAAACTCCTGACCTCAAGTCCTGGAATTATAGGCATGAACCACTGCATCCAGCAATGTTAGTTTCTTAGTTTTGACCAAAGCGACAGCATGGTGATGTAAAATGTTAACAACAGGTGAAACTGGTGAGGGGTTTATGAAAACTCACTTTATTATATTTGCAACTATTCTCTAAACATAAATTTATTCCAAAATAAAAAGTTTATTTAAAAAAATCACAAACCAGAATCTAAATAAACCACAATAGTTTTTTCAAGTCTTCACAAATAAGAGAAGAAAAAACTAAAATAGGAAGTCCCTCTAGAGGCCAGATGCTGTGGCCCTGGCTCATGCTTGTATTCTCAAGCATGAGCAAGTAGGCAGGTAGGATGGGGAGTGGGCAGTCGAGGCGATGGTGTCCTGAGGTGGGAGGTTCAGCTGAGCTAGGGAAGGTCAAGACTACAGTGAGCCAAGATTGCACCATTACACTCCAGCCTCGGCAATAGAGTGAGACCTTGTCAAAAAAAAAAAAAAAAAAAAAAAAAAAATTTATCTAGAGAAATACTTATATGTTGCTACGGGTACTCAAAAGTGTAATATAAACCCTGCCTTTTAATGTTACTAATATAGACATATTTGATAACTACTATCCTTTGAATTACTTAAAACTTTTTTAAATCTCTTAGGTCTCAGTTATTCTTTTTCATTTCTGTCACCATGCTGTAAAATCTTTAAACAATGCTATCATTAGAGTTGATGTCTATGTAGTGTTTATAATTGAAGAATATTTTTGAACAGATTGGTAGCAAACAGACAATTACTGCTGTTGAAATAATCACTTCTTTAAAAACTTTCTACATAAGATGATTGTTACTTGTCTATAAGCTTTGGCTTTTTTTTTTTTAATAAATGCCAGAAAAATTATTAAGAAATCAATGGTAGGCCGGGCACGGTGGCTCACATCTGTAATCCTAGCACTATGGGAGACCAAGGTGGGCAGATCACTTGAGGCTAGGAGTACGAGACTAGCCTGGCCAACATGGTGAAACCCCATCTCTACTAAAAACACAAAAATTAGCCGGGCATGGTGGCACACACTTATAATCCTAGCTACTCAGGAGGCTGAGGCATGAGAATCGCTTGAACCCAGGAGACGGAGTTGCAGTGAGTCAAACTTGCGCCACTGCATTCCAGCCTGGGTGACAGAGTGAGACTCTGTGTCAAAAAAAAAGAAAGAAAGAAATGGTAATGAGTACCTGATGTCAGAATTCACAAATTATGTGAAGGCCAAGGAATCTCCTATCCATCTGAGGATAAGACAAATGGAATGTTAGCCATGGAGTCTTCTGCCAGTGTCTGAAATGGTTCCTATTATAAGGTAGCAACTATGCAAGAATAGGAGAAGTTTGTTCTTTTTGGTCACTTGGGCAGTTAAATTCAATTCGGTAATGCCATTTGCTACATTCACTTGTGTAATGACAAATTAATTAATAATCTACCATAGAAAATATCCTGGTTTTGGATTTATAAAGAATTGCCTGAAAAATTGATACTTAAGACACTAAAGAAAAAACTATTGACTTGATTTACATTTCTTTACCTTCATGGAACCACAGATCAAAGTCATGAAAGACAAAGAGTAAGAAATTGTCCCAGTTTGGAGGAGACTAAGTAAATATAATAAATAAATCAAAAGTGAGATCCTGGATCAGATTCCAGGACAGAAAAAGGACATTAGGGGAAAAACTGGCAAAATGTTAATAAGGTCCATTATTTAGGTTAATAGTTTTGTTCCAATGTTTATCTCCTAGTTTTGATAATTATACTATGGTTATATAAGTTGTTAGCCTTAGGGGAAACTGGGTAGAGAGTAGATAACAACTTTCTGAACTATTTGGACAACTATTTTGCAACTTCTGTAGTCTAAAATTATTTCAAAATAAAAATGTTTTTAAATTACATTGGAAAATTCCTCAGGAAGTTGTTACTTCAGAGAGAGGCATAGTATTTCTCAATGTTCTAATTGAGTTTTTCTTCCAACTTTGAGGCAGAACGTTGTTTCTTCACTTGAGCAGCAGATAAAGTGCAGTTGGCTTGTGCTTTAGTAGTATGTTGCACGGAAGTGTCTATTTTTAAATACTAGAATTATGCTCTGTACACTGAGATGTTGATACTTTGAGAGGCCATTGAAAAAAAGGTTCACGTTTCTCATATTTATGTCAGAGTATTTGCTCATTGAGAGGAATATTAGGCTGATTTTCCCAGATAAATTAAAACTGAGGGATTTTTTTCCTTCTATTTTTTTTCTAATCAAATGCATATAGTTGAATTTAAATATGTTAAACGTAGGTATCATGTGACTTTACTGTGATCCAATGGGGGAAGTAAATATTTAGGAATTTTGCTAAACTGATTATGGGAGATTCATTCTTTGAGATTACCCTGTAAATTACAATCATTAAAAGTAGGCCCTTTTGGCAGCTCAGCAATTATACACTATTTTATAATAATGACCATTTATTAATCATCTACCACATGCCATTAAACTGTCTCTAGTCTAATACAGAATCCAGCAATGAAATGTCCCATTTCCTTAGAGATGAGGAAATGGAGGCTCAAAGAAGTTAAATAACTGGCCTGATCTAGGCTTCAAACTCAGACTGGACTGTCTCTATATGTCTATTTACTGGTTGACCTACACTGCAACAAATTCTACCCTTAGTGAATTGTGGCATAATAAGATTCCAATATAGAAGTCTTCTGACTTACTTGAAATACCTTGTTAATTTTAAGAAAAAATATGATATTTCATTTGAACATAGTCATAGGTAATTATATTTTCTTCAAAATATAGAAGGTCAAGAAAACTCAAAGTCTTCTAGTAATTAATTGAATTATTAGGTTCTGTTAACAACAGAATATATTAAGCTAAAAATTATATATTTTGTAAGTACACTGACTTAATTGTATCAAGATCCTAGAACGCATTTGAAAAATGTATAACTGTAGTACTCTAAATGTATTTTGTTTAAGCAAGAAAAAATATCAATGATCTGAAAGAAGTAACCTTAATGTTTACTTTCAAAAGTCTACTTTGGCCTGGGCGGTAGCTCACGCCTGTAATCCCAGCACTTTAGGAGGCCAAGGCTGGTGGATCATGAGATCAGGAGTTCGAGACCAGCCTGACCAACTTAGTGAAACCCCATCTCTACTAAAAATACAAAAATTAGCCAGGTGTGGTGGTGCGCACCTGTAGTCCCAGCTACTCAGGAGGCTGAGGCAGGAGAATTGCTTTAACCCGGGAGGCGGAGGTTGCAGTGAGCCGAGATCACACCACTGCACTCCAGCCTGGGTGACAAAACAAGACTCCATTTCAAAAAAAAAGAAAAGAAAAAAAAAGTCTACTTCCCTTGGCCCTATATTTACCAATCAGAGCTGTAGTGAAAAATTTATGGGTAATCTCCTTGGCTGAAAAGTATCCTTTCAAAGCAGAAATAAATAATTACCCTCACTCTGATCTCATTGAAAGTTTCTAATGAAATATTTAATTATGGACTTCAGATATGGGAAATATTTTCTAGTTGATCTTTTATTCTAATACGTATGCTCTGTAATTGGATTGAGTGACAAAGATCATTTACCTGATAAAGAGGGCAATTAAACTTTGTGGCTATTGTTGCTTTCACCTTACAATTAAAAGTGACATAATTAGATCCTATACTTTAGCACCCTGTTATAAGATACAGGTTTAAACCTATCCCTTACATCAGAAGTTTCACACCATCTGACCCTGCAGCCCTTCTCAGTGGAGCTGATGTGCATTAAAGTGGTTCTGATATCCTCTTTGCCTGAGCAGACAATGTTCCTTCAAAGCTCTCTGATAAACACAGAACACCAATGTTCCCTACTGGAGTTTTCAAAACTAAAGTGTGACCTAGGTGATCAGTTTCCCAAACATTCCTGGTCCCAAGAATCACCAGTTATCATTAAAAGTAAGTTATCTTAGGGACCTCATTGAGAAATTATGATGAAATAGATTGTGCAGGGCCTTGAAGATCTGAATTTTAGACAAATGTCACTGGTGATCAGACATATTTGAGGCATTGGTCTCAAATTTCAAAACAGTAACATACAATAAAGCATCAGTCACTCCTGTGAGGTGTTATTAGGGTACTGGAAAGAATATGAACTTTGTTATTAGATAACCCTCATGTGTCCCCATTATGAATCCTTTAACCTCTCTTTTAATGTCTGTTTTAAAAGATGATAATATCTATCTCTCAAATTTATTGTTAAGTATTAAATATAAAGGATCTGGATTTGTGATAAAGTGTGGCCTGGGAACCAGCAGGTAGCAGTTGCTAAAACCTTGTAAAAAAAAAAAAAAAAATCTGCAGAATCTCAGGTCTTTTCCCAGACCTGCTGGATCAGAATATGCTTGTTAAAACAATCCCCAGATGATTGACGTGCACATCAAAGTCGGAGGGAGGCACTGACCTAGTCACTAAGTGTTCAGAAAATGCTAGATTATTTCCTTCTCATTATGTTTCTTGTACCAAAATTTCAATTCAGCTGGGGCTCAGTGTCTGTCATCGCCGCTACTTACTGTTGACTTAAGTCCATCGGGTACACTTTGAGCTCTTGCATGAGGGAAAGGCATTCATAAATAAACAAATGCATGGACTGGAAATCAGGCTACTGCAAAAGGTAACTGAAGATTTCTCTCTCAGACCTTTGCCCTCACACGCTGCTGCAGGCGTGAAGCTGACAACACTCATTTTTCAGTCTTTTCTAAGCCTGGTTTCACAGCTTCTTATATGGGCTTCACTGATAGTTTCCTACACAGTAACCATAGAATTGTTGGTAGCAGGGGAGACCTACGGCTAATAACTAAACCTGTTACTGCTTGAATACAAATTGGGGGAAGGCTTCATGAAAAGATTTTGAGTTTTTTTCATTTTCAGAGTTTATCATTGAACCCTGTGGAGTCAGAGAATTAGGCAGAACCTGTCTTACTGCATCAAAGACATATTCAGTAATTGCCTATAAGATGTATGGCACATGTTAGTGTATGACAAATGAAAATGAAGATTATATTTTGAATTTTGGGGGTTCACTGAGGGAACAATGGGAAAGGCTTGCTGTTGCAATTAATGTTTTTGCTGGAATTATTTTATGAAAATGGCACATGAATTTAATATTGCTTTTAAAATAAATAGACTCACTCTCAGATTTACAAATATTTTAGCCATAGAAAGTCTTCTCCAATGCCTTGAGCTTCTTTTTCTTTTTCTTTTTCTTTTTGTTTTGTTTTGTTTTTTGTTTTTTGTTTTGAGACAGGATCTTGCTGTGTCACATAGGCTGGAATGCAGTGGTGTGATTTTGGCTTACTGCAACCTCCGCCTCCCAGGCTCAAATGATTCTCCTGCCCTGCCTCAGCCTCCTGAGCAGCTGGAATTACAGGTGTATGCCACCAAGCCTGGCTAATTTTTGTATTTTTAGTAGAGACAGGGGTTTCACCGTGTTGGCCAGGCTGGTCTCAAACCCCTGGCCTCAGTGATCTGCCTGCCTCAGCCTTCCAAAGTGTTGGGATTACAGGTGTGAGCCATTGCACCCAGCCCTTGTGTTTCTTAAAGAATTTGTTGTCCAACAGAATTTATTGAGATCTGGTATTTGTAAGTGTTCTATCACTGATATATTCTTTATAAGAATATTCTTCACCTGAGGTCAGGAGTTCGAGACCAGCCTGACCAACATAGAGAAACCCTGTTTCCACTAAAAATACAAAATTAGCCGGGTCTGGTGGTGCATGCCTATAATCCCAGCTACTCAGGAGGTGGAGGCAGGAGAGTCACTTGAAACTGGGAGGCAGAGGTTGCTATGAGCAGAGATCACGCCATTGCACTCCAGCCTGGGCAACAAGAGTGAAACTCCAACTCAGAAAGAAAAAAAAAAAAGAATATTATTTTTTATTTTCCCTTTAACACCAGTGAACACCTATCCTCAGAGGCTTCTGGTTACACTATAGTCTGCAGCTAAGCCCACAGCTTGACTTCAACCATAACACACCTCTCGCATTTTCCACAGGTCTTATAAAGTTTTAAGGTGTATTTTCACTTACGATTCGTTAGTTCTTGGAGAAAAGATCTGTATATTGAAAAACTGACACACCAAGCTGGGTATGTTAGAATTCCACGTGGTAGGTCTTTGAATTCACTGTCACCGTAGTATTGCAAATGGTGAGGTAAGCATATATACTCCTCTTTCAATAACATAGATTCAGCAGGATTAATGAGGCATGCCTTGAAATTGAAGAAATAAAGAAGTTTCTTTTGCTAAAATCAATGGATTATCATGGCCAAGTGTGGTGGCTCACACCTGTAATTCCAGCACTTTGGGAGGCCGAGGCGGGAGGATCCCTTAAGCCCAGGAGTTCAAGACCAGCCTGGGCAACATGGCAAAAATCTGTCTCTACAAAAGAATACAAAAATTAGCTGAGTGTGATGGCACACGCAAGTGGTCCCAGCTACTGGAGAAGCTGAGATGGGAGGATCACTTGGGCCTAGGGGTCAAGCCATGATCATGCCACTGCACACCAGCCTGGGAGACAGAGTGAGACATTGTCTCAAAAAGAAAAAAGGACAATTTTCTTTTTGGTCTAAATATTTGGCACAGAAATCACTGAGTGTCCTAAAATTGATAATTTATAATGGTTATTGGTTTTAATGGCTATTACTTCTACAAAAGAGATTGGCAACCATTTTCTATAAGGGCCAGATAATAAATATCTACGCCTTTTGGGCATAAGGTCTCTGATGTTTATCACAACTATTCTACTCTTCTGTAGTAAGTGAAAGCAGCCATAGAGACAAAACGTAAACAAATGGGTGTGTTTCAATCAAACATATGGACACTAAAATTTGAATTTCATAGAATTTTCACAAATCACGAGGTATTCTTTTCTTTCTCACCATTTAAACAATTTAAAAACCACTATTAGCTCAGAGTTTCTACAGGAGACAATGGCTAGGGGATTTGGCCCTTGGGTCTAATATACCACAGTTCCCCCCCCAGACAACTGAAGCCTGTGAATTCATGCTTGAAATCAGCCTTAAAGGTCATCTAGTTCACTGGCTTTGGGATTAAAAAAAAAAAAAAAAAAAAGTTTTGAACCAATGAGAGCGTCAAAAAAAAAAATAATAATTTAAAAAAAAAAAAAGGAATGCTTCTCTGGTTAAACGGGGACAGGGATAGAAGGCACGCCTGGCATACTTCCTGCTTTGCTGTTTTGGGCCCAAAATACTTTTCCAGAATCCACAGAAGAGTTTTTAAATCACTGATCTAGTCCAAAACCAATTTTTCCAAGAATAGTCAAAGACTGCATAGCTACTTAGAGGACAAATGTGAACCAGAATTCAAGTCCACTGATCTGTGTATGAAATACTACATGAAATTCTTCTCAACTCTATTAAAAGTCTTGTGACATTGCTGAATGGCTTAATGGCTGTGCTCCTATCACTGCTTTTATCTTTTACATTTGATTTTGAAATGATTCAGACCTACAGAAAAATGTTAAGAATAATGGGAAGAACTATCATGTATCCTTTACCCAGATTTATCACTCTTTAACATTTTGAGACACACACACAGAAGCACACACAAACACAATTACTTATTTTTTCTTAACTATTTCATTTTGCACATCATGTCCTTTATTCCTTAGTATTTCAGTGTGTGCTTCTTGTGTCCTATCACTTTTTAAAGCTGTAAATCTGTCGGCACAAACTTTGTTTTTACTGCAATCTAACTATCAAGTTTATAACCTTTCCTAGTCTTACTTTTATCCAACATGGTATATGATATGTTTCTCATATACTATTGCTTTTCAAGTGTTTTTATGCCATTAGTTTTCTCATTAACTTTCACCTAGCTATGTAATAAGGGTTTCCCAATTTTTCCTCTTTCCTCATAGCTTTGCTTCTCCAAACACATCTGTACATTTTCTGTACATTTCTGGTAAGAGGGGAGCCATAACTGAATCATAACTGTGCTCCACACTGTAGCCTCAAACCTACCCCTCAGAGCTCAGCTGTTATTTTCCAAACCATTGTAATTACCCTCCCATTCATATTACAATAAAGCACTGGTTATTTTATTACTTTTATTTCTATTATTAGCTTTGAGTTTAAGTGTAGTGTAGTTTCAGTAGTTAAAGGAAGTATCACTTCCTTTAGAAGTAATTCATGCATATAACTAATGATTCCAAGCAGTTATACTTCCTGTTGTGTGTGTTTTTGTGGCCTATATAGAAATTTGCTGGAATGAGAGGATCTGAGTTTATGTTCCAGTTCTGCTCTTTACCAGATAGGTAATTTTGTTTTTGTTGGTTTTTTGTTGTTTTGTTTTTTGTGTTTTTTTTGCTTTTTTTTTTTTTTTGAGGTGGAGTCTTGCTCTATCACCCAGGATGGAGCGCAGTGGTGCGATCTCTGCTCACTGCAACCTCCGGCTCCCGGGTTCAAGCGATTGTCCTGCCTCAGCCTCCCCAGTAGCTAGGACTACAGGCAACCGCCCCCATACCCGGCTAATTTTGTATTTTTAGTAGAGATGGGGTTTCACCATGTTAGCCACGATGGTCTCAATCTCCTGACCTCGTGATCTGCCCATCTCGGCCTCCCAAAGTGCTGGGATTACAGGCGTGAGCCACCGAACTTGGCCCCAGATAGGTAATTTTTACCAATCACCTTGTATTAGTCCATTTTCACACTGCTGATAAAGACATACCCAAGACCCGTCAATTTACAAAAGAAAGGGAGATTTAAGGGACTTATAGTTCCATGTGGCGGGGGGGCCTCACAATCATGGCAGAAGGTGAAAAGTATGTCTCACACTGCGGCAGACAAGAGAAGAGAGCTAGTGCAGGGAAACTCCCCATTTTAAAACCATCAGATCTCACGAGACTTATTCACTATCACAAGAACAGCACGTGAAAGACCTGCCCCATGATTCAATTACTTCCCCCCAGGTCCCTCCTGCAACACCCGGGAATTCAAGATGAGATTTGGGTGGGGACACAACCAAACCATATCACACCTAATCTCTCATAACCTTAGTTACCACATCTAAAATGATACCCGACCCATCTGTTCTCTAAACTTCTGCCTTGTCTATTTCAGGAATTCTTGTGAGGAAAAAATAATAAAGTAAACATGAAAGAGCTTTATAAGAAATACCAAAATATTTAGAAACAGTAGATATCCAAGTATTCAGAATGTGGAAGGAATCATAGAGATTATCCAATCCAATTGGGTTATTACGTTACAGATGGAAACTAAAAACCAGAAAGAATTTGCTCACAATTCTAACTCTTGGGCAAAAATCAGGTTTTCTAGTTCCTAGACCAGTACCTCTGACTTCAGCAAACTGTCTTCCTAGGCAGAGTCCACTTCTTGGTGGCTCAAGTTTATCCTCTCTGTATCATGGTTTGATGTTGTAAAGAACACAAACAGAAGAGCCAAGTATTTTTTTAAGCACCCACTGTAGAGAGTTCAAATTAATATAAAATTTAGAAAAAGCTAGATTATTTAAAGAAAATACACAAGAATTGTAGGTGGCTTAGAATTATATTTAACATTATTTGAAATATGCCAGGATATTATTCTTGTCCACTGAAGTGCAGGTTTTGTAAAAGTGTCAACAACCAGGATCTATATTGAGCTTGTATAGATTAGCCTTTAGTTCAAGCTCGATAAATGACCAATAAAAGCTGCCAATAATATTATCTTTTTTCAGTTAACTTCATTATAAGGTATTAAAATAGTATAACAGGTTAATTGCAGATTAGTCATGCCTGAAACCCAGCTGAGTATTGATCTGAAAATTTAGATTTGCAATTATTGAAGAGGATGCTGTCATAAGTTGTAGATGAAATAGGCAACAAATTAATTTGTCTATAGCGTTAGGTGTTGGAAGAATACTCACTTTGACGTTGGGTTGAATCTACTCTTTAGTCCATTCAAACAGATCTCACTGGTTGAATATAAGTAGGTTAAAAGATTGGCAAGGCTTGAAGTCCACAAATCTGAGGTTTTTGAACTGTTCTGATAGCAAAAGTCTTTACTGTATGCCCTATTTAATTCAAACCTTTTATTCATGTGAATTATATGAGGAGATATTAGTAGATTTGAATAAGAGAAAAGACTGCAGTTTACAAAGTTCAGGGCATTTGTCTTAAGATGATAGAATTGAAGAGGCCTCCAAAATGTCTGTCAGATATAGAACCTTCATAATCTGATATACCAGAGTAACCCTACTGTCAGTGAAGGTTTGAATGGCCAGATCCAGGATTTTATAGATATTTTTATAGGTAATAAATTTAGGATAGCACTAAAAATTATTGAATTCTCAGAGGCCTCATGTGAGTTTGTACCTCTAGCTGGCTAACTAATCATGGAAGTTTTTTTCCCAAGATGGAATCTAACTCTGCCACCCAGGCTAGAGTGCAGTGATGTGATTTCAGCTCACTGCAATCTCCACCTCCTGGATTCAAGCCATTATCCTGCCTCAGCCTCCAAGTAACTGTGACTACAGGGGGATGCCACCATGCCTGGCAAATGTATGTTTTAGTAGAGACGGGGTTTTGCCGTGTTGGCCAGGCTAGGCCCCAACTCCTGACCTCAGGTGATGCACCCACCTCGACCTCCCAAAGTGCTGGGATTACAGCTGTGAGCCACTGCACCCAGCCGGTTATGAAATTTTAAACTTTAGAAGGATAAAGTCAGTTTTGAGGTTTTTACTGATCTGTTTTTAAATATCTGGAGAAAATTTCAGAAATGAATCAATATAATTTATAATGTTGATATAATTTATAATTTTATGTCAAAGAGGGTATTCTTCCAACATCCATGGGCATTTTGGCTGTGCCTCCAGCTTATGATTTTCAATCAGAACATTTAAATTATTTTATTTTTACATTTAATGATTCCCTGACCTCCCCACATCTAAAAGCAACATGGTAATCCTTCATCAATTATAGAGGTTATGTTCCTGAATGGGACTGTGGTTGGCAAAACTATTATTGCTAAGATCATGATCACAAAGAATATACAGTTTTAGGGGGAAAATGTATGCCATAAAAATATTATATGCGTTTTTAACTCAGTAAATAAAAGTAGAAGTCATCTGCTTTTGAAACAAACCATATTTGTTGGCATTCGTACCCGCTCTGGTATTTTCCCTGAGTCACCTTTCAATTCTTCAGGGAAAAATTCCTGAGCTTCTCAGGTTATCATCACATTATCAGGCTATAGCTCTATTTCATGCTTTTGAATCAACCCTTTCTGCCTTGAAATTTACTGTATCTTTGACTTATGCTTTCCTCCATTTCTTATAAGTTTCAGCAAATGCCTGTGTAACACCCAGCCTTTTTACAAGGTATCTAAATACTTAAGTATTGGAGGAGACAGGAGGGAGTCTGATCTTGAAAGCGTCTGCAAAGAAGGTGGGACAACAACCAGAGTTCTCCATGAACTGCGTTTCCGCTGAGCTGAGCAAGTCGGCCTCAAAGGGAACAGAACAGCCACGTGTTTACATAAGTCAATCACAGAGTTTTATTTATTTATTTTTTTTTAAATCTCAAAGCCCATAGTTAAAATCCCCTCCAGATTCTACTAACTCAGAAATAGATCCAAGAAGGTAGAAAATGTTTTGATTCTCAACTTTATTAGCAGTAAAAGTAGTTATGGAGGGAAAAAAGAAGTGTTCTCCTGAAGTCTCCTTCCTACACCTCTCACGGCTCTACCCACGGTGAATTGGAAATGAAGAGCCCCATGTGAACAGCAAACCTGATTCTTCCACTTAGTGGCAGGGTAAGAAGCCGGTTCTGAGAGAACAAAGGCCTGTCAGAGCCTGCAGGAGGCCGAACACACCTGCCAGCTTACTGGTGAGAACTTGAAGCATAGTGAGCCCACAATGCCTTGGGGGGAGGAAACCCAGAAAGGATTCTAAAGGCTGGGCCACAGCACCATTAACCCCACATATAGCCTTATGATTGTCAGACTCTTCTCCTCTCACTAATTAAAGAAACATCTGTTCTTGCCTTGGGGAAGAACAAAGATCGGGGGTGGTGCTGTGGAGAGACAGAGAGAGAGAGAGAGAGAGAGAGAGAAAGAGAGAGAGAGAGTGTGTGTGTGTGTGTGTGTGTGTGTGTAAATACAGCATCTCTGAAAGAGGAGAGCAGAACTCTTCGTTATTCAAATGGCAAAGAGAAAAAGGGTTTAAAAACTCTCCCCTCTCTAGGTTGATTTTTTGTAGTGACAGGGTTTTGCCCTGTGGGCCAGGCTGGTCTCGAACTCCTGGGCTCAAGTGATCTGCCCTCCTTGGGGCCTCCCAAGGTGCTGGAATTCTACACCTGGCCCTGAAAAGACGCTTAACATTACTAGTCATCAGGGAAATGTAACTTAAAATCATAATGAGATGCCAATACACGCCCATTGAAAGGCTCACCGGTTTTTTTTTTTTTTTTTTTTTTTTTTGAGACAGAGTTTCCCTCTGTCACCCAGGCTGGAGTGCAGTGGTGTGATCTCAGCTCACTGCAACCTCTGCCTCCTGGGTTCAAGTGATTTTCCTGCCTCAGGAAAGTCTCAACTTAAAAAAAAAAAAAAAAAAGCTGACTCTACCACATGAAGATGAGGATATGGAACAACCAGAACACTTAGACACTCTTGGTAGGAATGCAAAATGGTGCAATGACTGTGGAAAGAATGTGCAATGACTGTGGAAAGTGGTTGGTAGTTTCTTAAAAAGTTCAATACACATCTATTATGTGTCATTCCTCTTCTAGGTATTTACCCAAAAGAAATGAAATCATATGCTTGTGTAAAGACTGCAAATATTCATTGCAGGCTTCTTACCAATAGTCATAAACAATCCAAATGTCCATCAATATGTGAATAGATATATTGTAGTACAACCATGTAGTGGAATACTACTCAACAATAAAAAGGAACAGAGTATTGATGTTCGCTATTTACCACAACATAGATAAATCTTAAAATAAATTGCTGAATGAAGGCTGGCATTGTGGTTTATGCCTGTAATCCCAGCACTCTGGGAGGCTGAAGTGAGAGGACTGCTTGAGTCCAGGATTTAGACTTGGAGACCAGCCTTGGCAACATAGTGAGACCCTATCTATACAAAAAAAAATAGCCAGGCATGGTGGTACTGATCTGTAGTCCCAGCTACTCAGGCAGCTGAGGTGGGAGGATCGCTTGATCCTGGGAGGTCAAGGCTCCAGTGAGTTGTGATCATACCACTGCACTCCAGCCTGGGTGAAAGAGCAAGACCCTATCTCAAAGAAAAAAAAAAAGGAAGAAAGAAAAAGAAAAAAAGTAGCTGAATGAAAAAAGTCAGGCCAAAAAAAAAAAAAAAAAGTACATACTATATAATGCCATTTATGTAGAAGTCTGGAACATGCTAATTAATTGATGGTTACAGAAGGCTCAGTGGCTCTCTGGAGAAGGGGTTGGAGGCAGGGAAGGTTTGCCAAGGGGTAAAGTAAACTTGAGGCTGGTGAAAACGTTTGTTACCGTGTCTATGGTATGTATATATGTTAAGACTGATAAAATTGTACTCTTTAAATGTGTGTGGTTTGGTGTACTTCAATTATACCTCGATAAAATTGAAAACAACAATAACAAAATACATTGAAAAAGCTAGCACTTCAGAATCTTTCAATTTAGGTCCTTTCCTGGCCCCATTACAGAGGAGGAACCTTTGTCACTTAGAAGGCATATACCAAGGAATCTACTCTGGAAAATTTTATCATGAACCTCTTGCAGCCTACAGTTGACTAAAACTAAAACTATAGCTGACAGTCAAGACTAGACCTTGTCTGATAAAATGCATATAGTCAGCTCTTGGTGGTAGGAGAGTTATTATTCAGATGTATGGCTTAATCAGCCACCCAAGATGGGTTATCATGTGTCACTGTAGGAGAACATGAATGTGATCCTAAGTGGGTTCAATAAACCCGTAGGTTAAAGAGGTGACATCAGTAGTCCTATTATCAGACTATGTGGATATGGTCAAATTATAAAATAGTGCTGTAAGTTCCATCAAAGGAGGAATTGAATGTAATTATTACTTGATGAGGCTCCTGAATTTCTTAGATTCATTTACCAGCTGCAGGTCCAGGCATCCCAATACACTACTATCATTGCTCAAATTGTTTTGTGGCTTTCAAATGTGTTTCAAGCAACAGACCTTTTAGTCAAGAAAATCTCCAAAATCTCATTCAATACACCCACCTCAATCACCACCCCTGCTGTGCATAACAGAAGAATTTTATGACTATGTATTTATTTTGTTTACTTTTTAATCCTCATATAATCAATAAAAGTAATATAACTAGAGAATAATGGCCACACCATTTCCCAAAGAGAATTTGTGGATGATGGTTGACGATGTATCGACATCAGCATTCATTTCTATATCTTGTCTGTGTGAAATTCCAGATTCACACAGACAAGAAGTTCCAAATGGTGGTGGGTTTTTTTGTTGTTGTTTTTGTGTGTGTGTGTGTGTGTGTGTGTTTTTTAACCAGTGCCAGTTGAAAACTGAGTATACTCTCCTCTTAAACTGATTCAGAAGCTTCAGAGGATGACAACAAATATTTGCCTCTAAATTGAATCACTAAGGATATCTAACAATTGATTTCATTCCTTGTAAAAACAAAACAAAATAAAATTCAGGGCCAGGCGCGGTGGCTCACGCCTGTAATACCAGCACTTTGGAAGGCTGAGGCGGTCGGATCACCTGAGGTCGGGAGTTCGAGACCAGCCTGACCAACATGGAGAAATCCCCTCTCTACTAAAAATACAAATAAAATTTGCCGAGCATGCTGGCACATACTTGTGATCCCAGCTACGCGGGAGGCTGAGGCAGGAGAAACACTTGAATCTGGGAGGCAGAGGTTGCAGTGAACCAAGATCGTGCCATCGCACTCCAGCCTGGATGACAGCGAGACTCTGTCACAGAAAAAAAAAAAAAAAAAAATTCAGGCAAGAAATACAAAAATTTAAAATAAATATCTGAATGATCTAATGTGAAAACATCACAATTCAATATACTGTACATTTACTTGTTACTGATAATTCACGATGGTACCCACATGTTCTAAGAGTGTTTTTAGTTGTACAATTTTATGTGTTCAGACTTGCAAAAACCTAAATTAAAATTGAGGAGAAAAAAACAAAAAGCTAAGTCAGAACAATCAATAAACATTAAAGCAATACAAAAACTTTAAATATACTAATCCAGATGGCAGAAAAGTTGTGGTGGTCAGAATCTTAGGTGCGACCCTGAAGAGCTATAGATTTTGTATACTCCCCTGCCCTTTGAGTGTGAGCAGAACCTTTCAATAAATTTCCACCAATGCAATATGGCAAAAGTGATGGGTTGTCACTCCTGTGATTACGTTATGTCAGCCGGCAAAGGTAAAGAAATTTTGCAGATGAAATTAAGGACCCCAGTTAGTTGGCTTTATGTTAATCAAAGGGAAATTATCCTTAGTGGGCCTGATTTAACCAGATGACCCCTTTCCACAAAGGATATCGAGATGGAAGTCAGAGGCTCTCCTGCTGGTCTTGAAGAAACAAACCATCAAGAATTCTACAGCTAGCTGGCCAGATGCAGTGGTTCACATCTGTAATCCCAGAACATTTGGAGGCTGAGGCAGGAGGAACACTTTAGTGCAGGAATTTGAGACCAGCCTGGGCAACATAGTAAGACTCTAAGACTCTGTCTCTACAAAAAATACAGAAATTAGCCAGATGTGGTGGCTATGCCTGTAGTCCCAGCTCCTCGGGAGGCTGAGGCGAAAGGATCTCCCGTGCCGGGGAGGTTGTGGCTGTACTACCCTGTGATCATGCTACTGTACTCCAGCCCCAGTAATAGAGTGAGATCCTGGCTCGAAAAAGGGGGTTCAGTAGCTGCAAGGAATGAACTGTGCTAAGCACCACATGTCCTTGGAAGAGGGGTCTGAGCCTCAGATGAGAATGTAGCCCTTGTCAACACCTTCAACACACCACACCCAAGAGCATAATATTCAGAGATGAGACTGATGGCAATGGCAGGCCGTCCGGAGCGGCTGCTACCGTCATGCTGGCTGCAGCAGGGAGGCACGAGCAGTGGCAGCAGGGGTGGCTGTGGGAGCAGCAGTGGTGGCCGTGGGTGCTCTGTGCCCTGCATTTCCGATGGAGCCAAATGTGCCACCCCTACCTCGCACAGCTAAGCAGGACCTGCTGCCAGGTCTGGAGCCTCCACCGTGGCCTCAACCTCACTGCCCGCTGCATCCCAGGAGCCCACGAGCACCCAGCTGAGGGCGCAGCCGGGCTCACAGGCCCGGCCCTGGAAGCACTGGGTTCATTTGTGTGGGGATGGCCAGGGCCAACGCACTGTGGGCAAAACGTGGAAAGGAGGCGCCCCCAGGGCTGCGCGGGGTTCCACTGAGCCTGCTGGAGCCAGGGACAAGTGGAAGCCCCGCCCCTTCTGAGTTGGTGGGGCAGGAGCTCCTCAGGTGCAACTGCAGCCGCTCAAGCCTTCTGTGACCTGAGCGCCCCTGTTCTGTTGGAGCCAAGAGTTCCTCAGGCCCAAATGCAGCTACCCAAGCCATGGTTGCCACCCAGGTACCCCTGTGCTCTTAGGAACCAGGAGCAGGCAGGAGCTCTACCCTCCCAGGCACAGCTGCAGCCACCCAAACTGTGACTGCGGACCCAGAGATCTCTGCACTCTTGGGGACCGCTTCCCCTGCAGGCTTGGAAGTGCCTGCTCCCACTGTCTGGTTTCTCCCCACTGTTGGCTCCTACTCCGATTGCCCAATCCAATCTTAAAGCAAAGTTGGGGCCGAACACGAGTGCTGTTGCAGCCCGGTAGAGTGTGCACAGGCTTGCGGCAGTGCTGACACACCAGCCCCCTGCCCTCTCAGACCCCTCTCCAGACTTTAGGTGTGGACAAAGAGGAGAGAGAGGCCAGGAGGGTGTTGAGGGCACCCCAGCACTGGCCTGCAGGTGGCCCTTGGCATGAACAGCCTGGGCATCATGAACAATGGCAGGAGGCATTGGGCCCATTGGGCCTGAAGCCTGGGGGCCAGTCTGCCCATCCCAGGGGCCAGAGTGGGAATTTGTGGTGCATTCCCCTGGGCCCGCCCATGGCCACCCATAGACCAAATCAGCACACACTTCCTCCCCTCTGAGGCCCATACTCCCACCTCACTCAGCCAGACTTGAGGTGAGGATGGAGAGACAGGACAACCAGCTTCTGAGAGGGGCTACCCTCTCTGCTGAGAGCTGAGCACTCACAGGGAAGATCTGCCTAGCAGAGAGGAGCTACTCTGTCTGCTGAAAGCTGAACACTCATCAGGACACCCTGGCTGTGGAGAGGAGCTACTCACTGTGGGTCTCCTCTGAGCTGTTCCATTACTCAATAAAGCTCCTCTATGTCTTGCTCATCCTCCACTTGTCTTCTTACCTCATTCTTCCTGGATGCAAGACAAGAACTCAGGACCTGCTGAATGGCAGGGCTAAAAGAGCTGTAACACAAACAGGGCTGAAACATGCCCCTTGTTCGCCACATTGAGGGTGACTAGAAGAGAGAAGCAGAGAAGAGCTGCAACCCTTCAGGGAACCCAGACCTAGAAGCTCCCCAAGCCAGGGCTGTGACACCCTCTTTAGGGATCTACGGTTCCTGGTGTCTCCAAGCTTTTGGGCACCACTGCATTCCCCGGTGTCAGCTGTGGAAGCTGCTTATGGTACACCTGGTCTAGCTGCAGCATCGCAGGGAGCCAGTGCCTGTGCTGGGCCTGGAGCTGTGTGCCCCACTGCAGCCAGCATGCTTGGCTATACACAGTAGCCAGACCCCACGCTTGCTCACAAACCCCTCACTGCTCCGTGCCTGGCTCACCCTTGGCAGACATGGGATCCAGGCGGGTAGTGGAAGCTTAGTGCAGCCTGCCAGGCGAGTGGGCGGAACAAGCCCAGCAGGCCAGAGCAAAACTCAGGCAAAGGCACCACTGACCACAGAGGTTTCCAGCTGGCAAAGCAACGCCCCAAGGATCCCATGACAAGACCATTAGAGGACCCAGTTAAGCCATTTCCACACTCCTGACCCATGTAAATTGTGTAATAACAAATGTGTATTGCTTTAAGCGACTAAATTTGTGGTAATTTGTTATCTAGCAAAAGAAAACTAACACAGATGCTTTATTCCCAGGCAAATAAATACTGAGAACAGCTCAGGGCTGTCATTCAGTATTAACATTTCTTTAAGCTCAGAATTATAGCTGAGCATGATCTCTAAAATGCAGCTCAGTTAGAGAAAAATACAATATGAAGAGTCCTTCAATATTACACTAAGAACCTGAGGAAAACAAAAAACTGCTTGCTAAGCTCTATGCAAAAATGAGTTAAGCCAGCAGCATAAAATGACCTCCAATAAATTAAAAGTTGATGTATGGCTGGACGTAGTGGTTCACGCCTATAATCCCAGCACTTTGGGAGGCAGAGGCAGGTGGATCACGAGGTCAGAAGATTTAGACCATCCTGGCTAACACAGTGAAACCCCGTCTCCACTAAAAATACAAAAACATTAGCGAGGCGTAGTGACACTTCACTGTAGTCCCAGCTACTCAGAAGGCTGAAGCAGGAGAATCGCTTGAACCTGGGAGGCGGAGATTGCAGTGAGCCAAGATCATGCCACTGCACTTCAGCCTGGGTGACAGAGCAAGACTCCGTCTCAAAAGAACAAAAACAAAAACAAAAAATATCATTGAGACAATTGTCAGAACTTGAATGTCATCTGAGGATCATAGTAATATATCAATTTTAATTTCTTTATTTTGATGGTTACATTGGCATTATTAAGGAAAAGAATGCCTTTATTTGTAAGAATTACAAATTAAAATATTTGGGGTTATAGAAGGTCATGTTAACAATTTTATTTTAAAATAGTGAGGAAACAGATGTTCTTGCAACCTTTCCGGAAGTTTGAGATTGCTTTAAAATGGAAAGTATACAAAAAGCTAAAACTTGGACTTTAAAAAAATTATGCATTTGGGAAACCCCTCAAGTAATTCCCATGAAGCACTGTTTTAAAAGTCTCTGTTTTGCTCTTTCTCCAGAAAAATAACACAATGTTTAATGAAACTATTTCTTATCTATATGGCAACCATATACTTTTTTATTCATTTTTAAAACTGTAAAATTTATCATTTTTTAATGTGTGGTTTCACTAATTACTTGTTTCCTTTGTGATAGATCATGATTTGGTTTTGAAAAGTTTGCAGAAGATATATGCTAAAATAAGAACAGATTTCTCTTTTTATATTTTCATGCATCTATTAATTCTCCATTTCTCTCTAAAATTAGTTTGATGCCAGGCGTAGTGGATCATGTCTGTAATCCCAGTACTTTGGGAGTCTGGGGCAACAGGATCACTTAAGCCAGAAGTTTGCTATGGCAACACAGCAAAACTCCTGTCTCTACAAAAAATTTAAAATATAGAAATTAGCTGGGCATGGTGGTACATGCCTCTGGTCCCAGCTACTCAGGAGGCTGAGGCTGGGGGATTGCTTGAGCTCAAGAGTTTGAGGTTATAATGAGCTGTGATTGTGCCACTGCACAATCACAAGCCTGGGCAAGAAAGGGAGACCCTATCTCAAAAATAAATAAACAAAATAAAAAATAAAATTAGTTTGGAAGTTTTTCCTTATGCATCCTCATGTGCTATTTATTATCGAGGGCCAGTTAATTACAGTATTCTACAAATTGCGGTGGCTAACAATAAATCTAGTATAGATGTTAAAATGTTATTTTAGTGTACACTGCAAAGCAAGATACAATTGGAAAACCATTTCTTTCTGATCCTAAGTTTAGATGCTAAAAAAAATCAATTTCTAATCCTAACTTTTAAAAAATTGCTACTAGATTCCAAGAAGTATCATCTTCCTATGTATTTACTCCAGACAAATGGCATGTTTAGAAACATTTGTAAACATTTCTGTTTATATGTCTTTTAAAGAAAAAATATTTCTCATTAAATGTTTTGATATTGCTTTAATCTTTTTATTTACTTTTATCTTCACGAAACTCCTATATTAGAATTCCCTGATTAATAGATGAAGGAGATGAGTAAGGGGAAGGAATGAGGGCATAATTCTCACTCAAAGAGCAAGCTTTCCTCTCTGTCTCTCCTAAGACTGCTGCTCTAACATTCAGCTCTGTAGTCATTGAGCCTACAGGGACTCTGATTTTCTAGACACAACTCTCCTTCTTTAACAGGTATTTTTTTCTCCCTTCACCAAGCCATCAGACTTGCCAGTGAACACCAGGAACAGTTCAGAGCTATCATTCAGTGCTAAAAATGTATTTTAGCTCAGAATTACAGCCGAGAACAATCTCTGAACCTCAGGTGACCTAAAGGAAAAACAGGAAGAGTCCTCCAATACTATATACTAGGAGCCTGAAGAAGATAGTAAGCTACATGCTGAAAATGTCGACTTAAGGAATAACGCCATCACAAACAACAGTGACTCAAATGTACATTAAGTGCACACAGGGAATAATTAGTTAACATACAAAAATTAAAATTGCATATAAACAAAGGTATAGTTGTACTTACCCACAATGTGTAATTGAAAGAGCCTAGGTTTTAAAGCCAGATGGACTTAGGTTCAACTTCAAATTTATTATTTGTCATTTGGGTAAACAGCGATGGGTAATTTAATCTCTCAATGCCTTAGTTTTTTCATCTGTACACTGAAGATAATAATATCTACTTTGCATGATGTTGTGATGATTAAACATAATGCATGCATAGTGTCTAACACAGGGGCTGGCTACTCAGGAAAAAGAGATAATTAACCTTATTATCATGAGGTTGTAAGTAAAGGTACTAAAAGAAAATCACATTACAATTTTTAAAAATGGTCAAATTGTATTCAAAATAATACAAGCACATGGTTCAAAAAGTTAAAGAACAGACGTATATAAAGGAAATATCCAGTATCTTGTTCCATCTGTTTATTTCTCAGTCCCACTCCCCAGAGGCAACACATCTCTGCACTTTTAGCCGCTTCCTTAGTGTAGGTTCACCTTTCTAATTTCTGATTCAATCACTTAACCACTATTACATACTACAAAATATCACAATATTATGACCATGATTATATTTCTTTTCTTTTTTCCCTTCACCAAGGAAGTTCGTCAAAGAATTTCATCAAAGTTCAATGATAACCTCTTTTTAAAATTTTCTTAGTATCCTATGTAACGATCACTGATTCTTTTTCCCCACACACTCCAAGAGCTTTTTAATATAATTTTCTACATAGCCATCAGCACAGATAACCAATCCTCTTTTTTTCCCCACTAGAGATGTGCCTTCTATAACCTCTTCCCTCTTCCTTTAAACTGGAATATTGCTCTCCAGGCCTGTTGTGCAGCTAAGAGCTTCATTCCTCATCATCCTGGGGTTCTTTTCCCACTCTCTTGTACTGGAATTTCTCTTGCCTGGATCTCCCATCTTCATAAATCTAGTTTACTCCTTTGTTTTGGTAGAACACATCCTCCAGCAGCTTTCTAGGAAGGGTGCTTAAGAAACTTATTTTCTGAGACCTACCTTGTAGTTCTGGGGATGATTGTTGACTAGGTATAGAATCCTAGTTTGAAAATAATTTAAAAGCAAATTTTTAAATGCATTGTTTCTTTGCCTTGCAGCTTTCAGTATTGTTGAGAAATTCAACAATATTCTTACTGTCAATCCTTTACATGTGAATTTTCTTATCCCTGAAGCTCTTATGGCCTTTATTTGTGGTGTTCTGAAGTCTCATGATACTGTATGCAGGTGTGGGATTGCATTTTCTTCATTATGCTGGGTTCTCAGTGGGCCTTTCAATCTGGACGACTCATGTCATGAAAAATTCCTTAATTAGAAAAAAAATCATTTCTCTATGTTAAGTCTGTTATTTGTTTCTGAAATTTGTTTCTGGAATGTCTGTTATTTGTTTCTGGACCTCCTAATTTGATTTCTCTGTGTTTTTTTTTTTTTTTTTTAACATCCTTTTCTGGGAGATTTTCCTAACAATTTTCTAATATTTCTATTGATTTTTTAAAAAATTATGCTACTATAGTTACATTTCTAAGAGGTTTTCCTTATCCTCTGATTCTTCTTTTTTAATATTGTCTGGTTCATCCTAAGGGATCTTCCGAGTATGTTAATCTCTGAGTAATATTATATTCCTAGATTTTTTAAAAGTTTCTTCAATTCCCTTTGTTGCCTCTGTTTCTTCCAAAGTTATTTTTTCCGTTGTTTTTTTTGTTTGTTTGTTGTTGTTGTTATTTTCTTGCTCTGGTTTTCCATGTTAAAGGCTTTCTTCAAATGCCTGGAGATCCTGGCTGCCCATATTAATGAGTAAAACACAGGAAAGCTGTTTGGAAGCTCTGTGTATACAGGCAGGAAAGACCTTTAAAATGTCTTGAAGGAATAAGGAAATGGTACAATATACAGAAAGCAGGGCTTCTATGTACCTAGGAAAAAACATGGGGATATGTGCTGAAAAGTTAAATAGTGTCCTCCTAGAAAAATCTATCTGATATAAAAAAGTGGAAGAAACAAGATAGGAAGAAACCAATGCGTTCAGGTCAACCTGGTGACGCGTTTGAAATGTGATCAGCTGAAGGACTTGTCTGTTTAAGACAGAGTGAGAAGGCACTGTAAGAACCTAAGAATGGGATGGTCTGATCAAGATGATAGTGAGAGAAAACATTTGGAAATGAGTTAAGAACAGGCTGTTGTGCTGAGGAATCCGGTGATGATATCATAATGTTAGTTCAAGGAAGTGAAGTTAGTAGCCTGCACGTTCTGCTATTTCTACGGGGCTAAAAATCATCTGCCCTCTGCTTATGGAAATAAGAGCAACACCAAAGTATTTATGAGTAAAAGGAATGTTCAAGTTTGACATCTTGACTATTTCTTTTGTTTCTACAATCCAATTATCTGAGTGAGGGACATACAAAATGTGCCATCTGCACAACCCAATTCCCCACCAGTTCAGCTGTATCTTGGAAGAGTAAATAACATATACTGTAAAGTCATATTTCTTTGGCAAATAAAAAATATATTCTCACAATGGTCACAAAAGACTCATTTAAAATCAGTATGTTCAGAGATTATCTCCTTATCTTAATTGTTTCATGATAAAACAAGTTTAGGCAAAAACTAGACCTGAATCAAATTATATTTCTTTTAAATCACATTACTGACTTTCTTTGTGCTACCTCTACCTTTACAATATATATCCCAGTGAAATCTGTAAACTTGCTTCACTTTACTGAAATACTATAGCAATATCTTGTCCTTCTATCTTTTCGGACCACTTAGATTTTATAATCTGGTATTCTAAATTTAGTATTAATTCATCTGAATATTTTCCAAACTTCTCAGAAAAATACCAACCCTTTAACATATGTATTTTTAAATTTTCTTTTAAAACTGTTGTGGGTATGTAGTAGATATATATTTATGGGGTAACATGATTTTGAAACAATACTTAAGGAAACAGTTTTTAGCACTCACAAATGATATTACTATTAAAGGGGAATGTCACCTTTCTACTCTTGTTTTTAAACAGTGTTTGTTTGCTTGTTTGTTTGTTTTCCTTATTCTTCTCTTCACACTCCTGGTCTCTTTTCCCAATGCCCTGAAGAGGTAGAGTGAATGGTGAATTTGGAAAGAACAGGATCTTTGTAGCTCAGCTCCTTCCTCTCTTTTCTTCCTTTTTTTTGGCGTTTTCCTGCCTGCTTAGCACATTTGTTCTTGGTTATTCTTGGTCATGTTACAAAATGTAAGAGTAAAGGCCAGACCTCAAGAGGTGGATGGAGACACTGCCGACAGTCCAGTTATAGCAAGGTAGGTTAGGCCATTAAATTTTGGAATTCAGTGACAAGCCCATTCAGCTTTCACACATCCTCTAAGCGATACTTTCTCATGATGGAGTTATTCTGGATGTCATTTTTCTCATTCCTTTTCTTGTTTCTTTCTTTCTTTCTTTTTTTTTTTTTTTTTTTTTTTTTTTTGAGACGGAGTCTCGCTCTGTCGCCCAGGCTGGAGTGCAGTGGCGTGATCTCGGCTCACTGCAAGCTCCGCCTCCCGGGTTCACGCCATTCTCCTGCCTCAGCCTCCCGAGTAGCTGGGACTACAGGCGCCCGCCACTACACCCTGCTAAATTTTTTGTATTTTTAGTAGAGACGGGGTTTCACCGTGTTAGCCAGGATGGTCTCGATCTCCTGACCTCGTGATCTGCCCGTCTGGGCCTCCCAAAGTACTGGGATTACAGGCGTGAGCCATTGCGCCCGGCCTTCTTGTTTCTTAATTAGTTTCACTACTCAGGAGGGACAGAGGGGTACCAGTTTTGGGGCCTCCTCAAGACTTCAAAAGTAGCCAATAGTGTGATCTGTCATCTGGAAAACTGCTATAGGGTTATCTATAGTATATATAGGATGATCTCGCCGATGCCGCATTGGCCATGTTGTCACTGGAAGGCAAGGGTGAGTTCCTGTAGCTAAAGCTGGTGAGTAGGCGACATTGACAAGGCAGAGCAGGTAGAACGAGCAGACAAGGCACCTAAAGATGGAACCTGGGAAAACAGATCATTTGAGGAACTATCCAAGAAAAAAGGTACACCAAAGAGAACTTGAAAGTCATAGAAGGAGAATCAGAAGGGTATATCTCATAAGCCAAGGAGAGAAAGAATTTCAAGATGGGTCACGAGAGACACTTATACTTATTAATTTCTCAGAAATCTTATCGCATAGGAAGAAAGAATTTGATGGTGAGACTGAAAATTAGAGAACTGTTTCTCAAAATTGAAAAAAGGATATATATTTCTTTTTCAAGGAAAAAATTACTGAGGACTCTATTCCACAGTGTTGAGTTAAATAATAATAAGAATTATTATTATTTTGAGCCAGGGTCTCACTCTGTTGCCCAGGTTGGAGTTCAGTGGCACCATCTTAGGTCACTGCAGCCTCGACCTCCTGGGCTCAAGCAAGTCTCCTGCCTCAGCCTCCTGAGTAGCTGGGACAACAGGCAGGCACCACCATGCCTAGCTAATTTTTTTGTTTTGTTTATAGTAGTGACTAGGTCGCACTATGTTGCCCATGCTGGTCTTGAGTCTTGAATTCCCGAACTGAAGCAATCTTCCTGCCTCGGCCTACCAAAGTGCTGTAATTACAGGCATGAACCACCACACCCAACCTGTATTGTATTATTGTTCTGATGTCACATAAATATGTGAAAGCATAAAACTCACTTTAGCCTCATTTAACTCATTTTAACCATGTGGCTCTTCCATAATTATAAAAATTGAATAAATTTATAAGTTAAATACAAGTAAAATTATTAAACAGTAGTCAAGTCAAATCGCTATTATAGATTATTATTTTCCCAGAAACCAAATTATTGATCCCAAAGTGATGACACAGATTGAAACTAGTCAGATAGTTTGGGTTTTGGCCTACAGGTGCCACTTTGCTCTTCAGGTGACTAAGTTTTCCCACCACTTTTCTCTGATGGAATGATTACGAAACTTTCATTCAATGTGCCCTGAAGTTACTTGGTCTTCATACGCACAGACTCATTATTTGCATATTATGTTGGCGTCTGTTCCTTTATCATTAGTTAATGTCATTCAAAGTAGCACTGCTTATTACCAACTAGATCAAGCTGGGGCAGTGAAATAAGGAAACATGACTCAGATACCAGATGGTTATGCAGACAGTCCGTTGTATGCTTATGTTGGGGCTTAAAAGAAAATAAAAATGTTATTATTGAAATGAAAATTTTATGCTAAAATTTTGTGGTAGGGAATTGGCAAACTGAGTCCATTTGTGGATGTCAGTTGGAGAAATGCTGATCAAGGTTCTCCTTCCCCATACCTGTTACTGTATTCAGAAAAGAGGACAGTTGCTATGAAATGATCAAGTTCAAAGATAATTTACTGGGCCATACTTTCTGGAGCTGGAGCTTGCATTGTGCCTAGCAAGGGAATTAGAGCCCAAGCAGAGGTGGCCCTTTGGAATACCTTTCTTTCCACCGGGGTGTGAACGGGAGACCTCTCCTGGACTGCTGCTACTAGGGGAAAGCCTACTAACAACTTTCCCCTGCTCTCTCTCTTTATATTTCTCTCTGACTTCTTCCTTTACTCTTCGCAATCTGTTACACCGAGGTCTCAAGCTTAGGAGCTGCCTGAATTTTAGCAAGATTTAAACAATCCATTAAAAGAATAAATTTTATTTCAGCAAAAAATGCTTTCTGCTGCAGGTATCCAAAAACTAAACAGTGGTTTAATCAAACATGGTCTTACTCATATAACAGAAAGTCTGGAGATAAACAGTTGCAAGACAGTTCAGCTGCTCAATAATGTCATTCAGCTCTCCATTTTCTGGCTCTGCTATTCTTAGGATGCTGGCCTTTTATCTTAACGTTCTTTGCTTCATAGTTGCAAGACAGCTGTCAGAGTTTCAAAAATCATGCCCATGTTCCAGCAGGAACAAAGGCAAAAGGCGAGTGCCGATCATATCTTTTTTATCTCATTTATTTATTTATTTATTTATTTACTTATTTATTTATTTTTGCAATGGACTTTCACTCCTGTTGCCTAGGCTGGAGTACAATGGCACAATCTCAGCTCACTACAACCTCCACCTCCCGAGTTCAAGCAATTCTCCTGCCTCAGCCTGTTGAGCTGCTGGGACTACAGGCGCCCATCATCGTGCTTGGCTAATTTTTTGTATTTTTAGTAGATATGGGGTTTCACCATGTGGGCCAGGCTGGTCTTGAACTCCTGATCTCAGGTGATCCACCCACTTCGGCCTCCCAAAGTGCTGAGATTACAGGCCTGAGCCAGTGTGCCCAGTGTCTCTCTTTTTTTTTTTTAAGATAAAGAAGTAAACAGTTTCCCACAGTCACTCTTGCTTCTCTCCTATTCTTGCCTAAGCGAGATTGGGAGAGTATTTATACTTTCTAGTTTCTATAGTGAAGGTGGGCAAGGGAAACTCAAATCGCTAATGGGTGTTTGATTTTGCCAACCAGTGTGTCTGCCACAGATGGTGACAGAGAAAGTTGCTGGGTCACTGTTGTTCCAATCCCCCACCCCACAGGACAGACTTCCAAGCTATGTAAAAGGATATGTGGCAATAATAACAGCTGCCTGGAGAGAAGCAATTGTGTACAATGGCGTATAATTGTGATTAACTTGTTGGGGAGTCTTGAGGTATGCAACGACTTGGAATACAAAGTCTGAAAGTGTTTCAGAACAAGATCACTGGGTCAAATCACGAGCCCTCTATTAGGTTTTTAAACTATTCTCAAAAGTACTACAGATTAGGGGCCCATTAGAAATGAGCAAAGCCATAAAGATAATACCCTGACAACTTTGTAGATGGTTCCAAAATAAAAAGACATGAGGCACATGTGAGTACATATAACTTAGACTATTAGGAGGAGTCAAATTATTTGAAGTCAAATGAGCAGAAACATGAATGCAGATAAATATTTCAATTCAGAAATAGGTTTTTAGAAGTAGTCATTTTGTGATTATCTTTTATGATATATATTCTCCAATATTTTTGAGGAACTAATAAACAGTTCAAGTTAAAGTTGATGTAGAAGAGACTAAAGAAAACATTATAACTTTTATAATCAAACATATTTGTAAAATGAATTTAAGCCTCATTTTTAATTACGATAAAGTTAAATTCTGGTTATCTACCCAAAGTTAAAGAAACTATTAGAAATCATTATATCCAAAATATATCCATACTCATATGTTTATTGCATCACTATTCACAATAGCAAAGATATGGAATCAACGTAAGTGTCCATCAACAGATGTTTGGATGAAGAAAATGTGGCATATATACACAATGGAATACTATTCAGCCACAAATAAGAATGAAATCATGTCTTTTGCAGCAGCATGGATGGAACTGGATGTCATTATCTTAAGCAAAACAAGCCAGACACAGAAAGTCAAATATCACTGTTCTCACTTATAAGTGGGAGCTAACTATTGCATACATATGGACATAGAGTGTGAAATAATAAACAATGGGGATTTGGAAGAGTGATGGGTGGGAGAGGGTGGTTGCTGACAAATTACTTAATGGGTACAATGTGTATCATATGGTTGATGGATACCTTAAAGGCCCTGACTATCACTACACAATCAATGCATGTAACAAAATTGCACGTGTACCCCACATTTATACAAAAAAGGTCAAATTTATTGTTAAATATCTCTTAGGCATGGAAACCTTTTCAAATTTTCAAAGATTGGAGGAGCTGTGAATTTCTTTTTTATATAATCCATGTGATTATACTTTCATTGAGAAGTAAATATGCTGCTCATTATTTTAAGACTATACAATTTTTACAAAAGGGTAACCTGAGGTCAGGAGTTTGAGACCAGTCTGGACAACATAGTGAATCCCTGTCTCTACTAAAAATACAAAAATTAGCCAAGCATAATGGCAGGTGCCTGTAATCCCAGCTCCTCAGGAGCCTGAGGCGGGAAAATCTCTTGAACCCAGGAGGTGGAGGTTGCTGTGAGTTGAGATTGTACCACTGCACTCCAGCCTGGGTGACAAGAGCGAAACTCCGTCTCAAAAAAAAAAAAGTATTAATTCAACGTATTCATCAGCTATCTAATGAACCCTTCCCATGTGCCCGGCAAGTCCACTAATAGGCATGGAGAATGCAATGGTGAATATGAAAAGTGCCTTGTGGGCTGGTGGGGGACAAAAGACAATTAAAAAACTAATTCAATAAAGTACAATAAATGGATGAGGATACTAGTATGGCGCAGAGTATACAACCTGGGGGGCACCAAATCAGCAGTGGAATTTCTGGGGAGGTTAGAAAAGGCAACTTGGATGAAGTAATGTCTAAGGTGAAACCTAAGAGATAAGTAGAAATTAGCCAAATGGAAGGTTGGGGTGAGAGTGTGGGTGGAAACAGACAATCTCTTTCCAATTTGAAGTAGCAGCAAGCATGAGAGTGAAGAGGCCATTGAAGGTGGGACAGGCAGTGAAAGCAGACAAAGCTCTAAACTTGGAGTCAGGAGACTGGAGTTCTAGTCTTTGCCTTGCCTCTTGTGAGGTATGCATGAGGACTTGGGAAAGCCATTTTAGGTACAAAGTCTCTTTTGGTGAGATGTATTTTCTGATTTACTCAGTGACTACTCCTTCCTCACTTGTAAACTGCATAGTCAGCCCTCATTTCTGATGTATCATATGTCCTAGCATTCTGGTGTTTTGCAGCCAGAATTAAAGTTAAAAACCACTGTTCAGCATATTAAGTGGTATCTGAGGGCTCTAAAACCTAAAGATCATTTTCTTTCTACTGGTTGCACTGTTTTGTTTTCCTTTTTTTTTTTTTTTTAATTTTGGGAGAGTTAAATAAAATAAGCATGTCTCCATCCTTTATTCCTAAACATTTACTTATGACAAATGTAATAACTGACAGCAATTTAAAAAATATCAGACACTTCTTAAATGTTTTCCCTTGGTTCAAAATTTACCCCTTCTTGTTTTCTCTTTCTTTTCAGATAATTAACTCTTCTCGTTTTAGTTTGAACTATGCAGTGCAAGATTCCTCTGTAGTCTTTCCAAGTGGAAGGTTATAAAACACAAACAAACAAACAAACAAAAACTTTATTTATACTATGCCAGGTGCGGTGTCAGAGCCCTGGCATTGGAAAGTGGTTGGCTCACAAGTCATAGGGTTGTGAGAAGAATTTACAGAAGACAGCACAGGTTCGAAAAAGCAAGTTTTATTAGAAAGAAAGAACAGTGCAGAAGAGTACAGCAGGGCGCCTCAGCAAAAGAGGAATGAGTGGATTTTCCTTAGGGATATTTATGGACCTTAAAGCAGGAGCTTAAAGGGAATTTGGGCCATATTAACCACGTAGGTCATGATAAATGATTACATTTTTAGACATTTTGGTGTCTTAATGTCAGCAAGGGTTGCATAATAAGTTTTGACATGCATGCATGGGAGACGTGTAGAAATTTTAGTTACTTACAAGTTTTTGGGAAAGAAGCCTGGACACAGACGCCAGCTTTAGATAATAGGGGAGCCTAATTACTTCTAAATTCCTCACATAAGGAGTTTTGCCTCTGGACGGCCAGCTTGATGGCTACTAGATGATCTTTGCCCTCTTCATACTACAAGCTCTTGCACTTGAAAGTGTCATTTGGCCTCGTGACATGCTGTGCCTGGGAATTAGGTGAGAACAGTAGTTGGGCCAACCTAGTGAATCATAAAACCTGTTAATTAGTGCTGGAAAATGTTTTATCCCCCCCACTGTGCCCTTACTCCTATGTAATGTCTTGATAAATTCTGACCTGTTTGGAGTCTAAGAGAAAAAAACCCTAAAGTCCCTGTTACTCCTCATGCAAAAATGTTCATTGAAAAAAGTAAGGTTTTCCAGTATTTGAAACGTTTTTCTAGCTGGGTGCGGTGGCCCACTCCCATAATCCTAGGGCTTTGGGAAGTGGGGCGGGAGGATTGCTTGAGCCCAGGAGTTTGAGATCGGCCTGGGCAATAGGGGGAGACTCCCATCTCTACCAAAAAAAAAAAAAAAAAGTCTTAATTAGCTGGGTGTGGTGGCATGTACCTGTGGTACCAGTTATACACAGGAGGCCAAAACAACAACAACAACAACAACAACAACAACAAAACCCAATAAACCAATCAACCAACCAAACAAAAACCCAAAAAACAAAGACCAAACAAAACAAAACAAAAAAAAACCAAAAAAACCCTGCTTTTATTGGGTATTTTATCACACTCAAAGGTTTAAATGCAGGTTATATATTTGACAGAATATATAGTTCTCAAAATCAGTCTCACCTCCTAATATTCTTCGAAGTTTCATTACCTGAATGTGTTCTAATTTCCAAAATAAAAATCCAGATTAACACCTTTCTTTAAAACAACTTTTTCTTTAATGGCTTAACTTTACTCAGTTTTACCTGCTAAACAATAAAGGGAAAAATCAAAGAATGAATAGTCTTCTAGGGGTGACAGTTGGTGTTTTAGCACCTGCCTCTATACCTGGGAGGCAGAGATCACAGGTGGTTACATCTCTGTTTGTTCATTTAGTGGACCAGATCCTGTCTTGCTTTTGTCTTTCACTTTTTCCAAGAGGTAAGTGAGCAAGCCTTCTCCATTGTAAGAGAGACCAAATTGAAAATTTGGTCATAACTTTACTACCTGAGAAAAACAACGTTGTTATGCTTCCTGGAGGAGTGATAGAAAATGCATTTTCCTAGAATTATAAAAGGTTTATTATTTGTCCAGTATTTTAAGAGAAACAAAGGGGTCTCTCTCTCAGGTATTTAGCGTCTATTCTTAACAGTTTTCGATCTCAATCTAGTCCCCTTTGGAATTTATTGTTGCCCTAATTGGAGTATTTTTTTTTCTTTTAGTGGGAGAATAAATAAGAGCATTTATTTTTATCTGTTTTTTTGTTTTTGTTTTTTACTTTGCTCTATGGTATCACAGTAGAAAAGTTCAGGTGTAACCAAAAAGCTTTTGATATGTCTAAATGAGATTTTTCTTAACAGAGGAAACATTAGGCTACATCTTCTGGGATTTAGCAAATGGAATCTGGTAGTAGAAGTCAAAATAATGACCCGAAAATCCTGTGATTTATTTCTTTAAGAATGCTTTTGTATCCAATATATCATTTGATCTACAGCCTTATTAGCACAGCATGAAAAGGTAGAATTTTCCAAAAGTATACCTGTTTCCATCTGTTGTCTCAACCACCTGTCTCAATTACCGTTTCTACTGAGATTTTTTGTTCATGTTTACCCTTTATTTTCAATTATGTGTGAAAATCAGAGTACTCTCTTACGTCATACAAACTTTAATATCTTTTTTTTCCTTTATTCCTTCAGTGGAACCTTAAGTATTGGCATTCTTCAAGATTCAGTTATTGATCCTCTTTCCTTTTATTATTAACCATGCAAGCCCTTCCTTGGAGATCTTACTTACTTGCAGGGTCTCCTTCAATTGACATTTTCACAAATGACTTTTTTTTCTTGAGACGCAGTCTTGCTCGGTTGCCAGGCTGGAGTGCAGTGGTGCGATCTCGGCTCACTGCAACCTCTGCCTCCCGTGTTCAAGCGATTCTCTTGCCTCAGCCTCCCAAGTAGCCGGGATTACAGGCGCACGCCACCACGCCCAACTAATTTTTGTATTTTAATAAAGACGGGGTTTCACCATGTTGGCCAAGATGGTCTCTATCTCCAGACCTCGCGATCCGCCGGCCTCGGCCTCCCAAAGTGCTGGGATTACAGAAGTAAGCTACCGCGCCTGGCCACAAACGACTTCTATGTGAATGTCTCCAGTACTGATCTCTCTCCTCAGAACTTACTTGATGAATTTTTAGATTCACATTTCTAAATTTTTTGTAGGAAGCCATAAATTAGTGTCTTTCAACTAAAGGACATTAAAAGAAGACTAGGGTCAGGTTTAGAGACAGACAAGTTCGTGTGTATGAGTTAATGTTTGCATATACTGCAAAGATAAACCAAATTAATTTTAGATTTTCGTTACTTTATATTAATCAACTTTTTCTATACGTTAAACTTGGTCCTCGTTTTTAGGTCATATGAGTACGGAAACCCAAGATAGCTTATCATCAGGCTGATAACATGTGCTTTACATTTTTCAATCTTCCAAACATTTCATAATACATTGTCTTGAATTTCAATAGCACACTTGTATAAATGTTCAACAACTTATAGAAAATATGCATTTCTAAAATTCAAATCAGTTTCCTTAATCGATTTGTCATTATGCTTTAAAATCATTCTTGGATGATGAGTTGGCTGACCGAAAAGAATCCCACACAGTTTCCTAAAGGCTTGTGACAGTAGGTTAGGCTGGACATTCAACATAAGGGAATATTTACCAAATAAAAGGCCATTGATTTTTGTATTAGACAAAGACATCTGGAAATTTCTAGATGGATTTAGGGATTCTGGTCACTCTAAGAAGAATATAGAGGTAAGCCACATCTGACTCATGGGCATATTCCAAGTTATCATTTCCCTTCCTACATCCTTACAAGGTTCCAGGAGAATCTGTCAATGGCTCTGAAGCCAGGCTCAGGAGGTGCATTGGTATTCCGCAAATGGGACACTTTGCTTCATTCCTTCAGTATAAGCTCCCCTGCAAGCTTTGTGCAGAGAGGCGGGAAAAGGGGCTATGATCCCCTTAAATGAATAGCCGAGTTAGTGAGTATATAAGATCTATTTTGCTTGTTATTCATTAATTGGGAAGCAAACATAGGTAAAATCACATAATGGTGGAGATTACCCCGTATGAAACAAACTGACCACAGTCACTATGACACCTCCAGCTGGTGACTAGCCTGACCAACCTTCCCGGCTCCGCGCGCCCAGTGGGGGCACGGGCCGGAAAAGCGCGGCAGAGGGCGTGGCCCCGAGGAGGCGGAGACAAGATGGCCGCCCAGAGCGCTTGGAGGACCTAAGAGGCGGTGGCCGGGGCCACGCCCCGGGCAGGAGGGCCGCTCTGTGCGCGCCCGCTCTATGATGCTTGCGCGCGTCCCCCGCGCGCCGCGCTGCGGGCGGGGCGGGTCTCCGGGATTCCAAGGGCTCGGTTACGGAAGAAGCGCAGCGCCGGCTGGGGAGGGGGCTGGATGCGCGCGCACCCGGGGGGAGGCCGCTGCTGCCCGGAGCAGGAGGAGGGGGAGAGCGCGGCGGGCGGCAGCGGCGCTGGCGGCGACTCCGCCATAGAGCAGGGGGGCCAGGGCAGCGCGCTCGCCCCGTCCCCGGTGAGCGGCGTGCGCAGGGAAGGCGCTCGGGGCGGCGGCCGTGGCCGGGGGCGGTGGAAGCAGGCGGGCCGGGGCGGCGGCGTCTGTGGCCGTGGCCGGGGCCGGGGCCGTGGCCGGGGACGGGGACGGGGCCGGGGCCGGGGCCGCGGCCGTCCCCCGAGTGGCGGCAGCGGCCTTGGCGGCGACGGCGGCGGCTGCGGCGGCGGCGGCGGCAGCGGTGGCGGCGGCGCCCCCCGGCGGGAGCCGGTCCCTTTCCCGTCGGGGAGCGCGGGGCCGGGGCCCAGGGGATCCCGGGCCACGGAGAGCGGGAAGAGGATGGACTGCCCTGCCCTCCCCCCCGGATGGAAGAAGGAGGAAGTGATCCGAAAATCTGGGCTAAGTGCTGGCAAGAGCGATGTCTACTACTTCAGGTACCTCCCTGGGGGGGAGGGGGTGGCGGGGTCAGGGGTCAAGAGCGGGCCTGGACAGGGTATGCCAGGATGAGAGCTGGGGCCCTGGGGGCATGTGGCAAGGACAAGCTGGTTTGGTGGCGGAACTCTTGGGTGAGAGTTGACCCCAGTGCAGTGGGAGGCATTGTCAAAAGGTGAGGGCCCGCAGGAGTGAATCTTACGTGGAAGACGTCAGGAAATATGGTTGGCGAATAAAGGGTTACCCTGGCAGGATGGTTAGTCCACTGAAGGGTTAAAAGGAGGTGTAATTCATCGAAACTATAAAACCCAGTCACTGTTGGCTCCTGTCCCAGCCTGTCCCAGATTCATCATCACAAGTGTTTAATCATGCACATGTGGAAGAATTAGCTATCTCCAGTAACACGGTTTCATTTACTTCATCCAAGAAAGTTTTGTATAAAGCAGCTATTTGGAATGCCTGAAGTTGTTTTGGAACTTCCTTGGTTTTGCAGAATATACTCTTTTGAAACTGACACACTGTACTAAGTTTTTAGATTCCTAGACCAAAATTTCCTCCCCAGGGAACATTTGTCACTATCTGGAGACATTTTCGGTTCTCACACCTGGGGAGGGTGTGATACTGGCATCTAGTGGGTAGAGGCCAGAGATGCTGCTACATATTCGATAATACGAAGAAGCTCCCACAACAAAAAATGATCTGGCCCAAAATGTCACCTGTACTGAGGTTGAGACATCCTGTTTTAAATGATTCAAGGTTTTTCACCTTAATGTGATCTTGCACTGCCGTGGTCATGCCACTCATGTCTTTAGTTCGTGTGACCCAGTAAGCTCAAGAAAGTGCCTATGGCAGTTGACATCCGTGGACTTAATACACATTTACTAAATTTTTTAATAAGCCATCCTATTGATAGAAGATAATATAAAACTTGTTTTCAGTAGTTTGGAGATTCGTGTTTGTGGAGTGATTGAAGCATTTTTCAGGGTATGTATATGTATATGGCTATTGGAGACAATTGTCATTTAGCTATTGTAATAATGTTGTGAAGGATTTCCTGTCCTCTACAAGAAGTTCTGGGAAAATGTGTCTGTACACATACCATGCTTATGAACTGAAAATACTTTTAACTAGATTGAAAAGGTTAAAGAAATGTACATACACATGTATACACACATATGCACACACAAGAATGTGATCACTGCTTGTGCAGCATGTAAATACGAACACATTCCTGATGGTTGCTATATATGGATGAGTAGTTGTAGTGAGTTCACTTCACCTCAACTAAAAAACAAAATAAGAGTGATGTTTCATTACTTGATCTGGTTTTCCACTTGATCTGGACCCTCATCTTGAAACCTCATATGATAAAATGGAGGACTTATTTTAAATATATGAAGGTGATATTCGCCTGTGGTCCCAGTTACTCACTGGACTGGGGCTAGAGAATCTCTTGAGTCCCCGAGTTCGAGGCTGCAGTAACCTATGATTGTGCCTGGGCGATAGAGTGAAACCCCATCTCTTTAAAGAAAAAAAAAGAAAAAAGAAAAAGTGTGATAGTCTTGGTTTGTATTTCCTCGTCATTAAATATTTGATTTAATGGTAAGAAAGTTATTGTGAGCACTTTCACAGGTCCTCCCTCAGGGTGTGGGGCCAGGATTTGGTAGCTGGTGCTAAGAGAAAACCTTTGATGGCATCCTTGCCCTGGGACTGTGCCAGTGGCAGCTGTCATTCAATGGGACAATTTCTTCTGATTAAAAAAAAAGTTACTGTGGTTAAAAAAAGATTAGTCCTCTCAAGTTCATTAGTTTCATTTAGTGCTGTTCATAATTGTCCATTTTCTAGTATTCTTTCATTAACAGAGCATTCTGTTTTCTTTGTAAGCAGGCAGTCTTCATAACCTTCTGTGAACTATGTGCTGATGTCTTGTAGGCAATTATATTTGACAAAATTATTCTGTGTCTGTGATTGAACTCCTTGAGGAATAGATGACTAGTTTGTTCGCAGTAGAACATCTTAAACTTTGAATTTTACTCTTTATGGTAGTTCTCCTGGGATATGGTTTGTTTGGTTTTGGGATGATGTATTTGTTCAGACTAACTTTGGGTATTGCAAAGCTTTTTGTTTGTTGGTTTTTCTTGTAGTTGGAAAAGTTATTTCAAGAAGTCAAGATTGTTGTAGTACTCATTTGGATTTGTGGCCACTTAACATTTTCTTGAATGTGTTGTAAATTTTCTGATGTTAAATTTATTTTATTTTTTTTGAGATGGAGTCTCGCTCTATCGCCCAGGCTGGAGTGCAGTGGCGCGATCTTGGTTCATTGCAACCTGCACCTCTCAGGTTCAAGTGATTCTTCTGTGTCAGCCTCCCAAGTAGCTGGAACTACAGGTGCCTGCCACCATGCCCGGCTAATTTTTGTATTTTTAGTAGAGACGGGGTTTCTCAGTATTGGTCAGGCTGGTGTTGAACTCCTGACTTTGTGATCCACCCACCTCAGCCTCCCAAAGTGCTGGGATTACAGGCGTGAGCCACCAGGCCTGGCCATTAAATTTTTAAATACAAACTTAATAAGTTTTTTTTTTTATTATTTGAGACGTAGTCTTGCTCTGTCATCCAGGCTGGAGTGCAGTAGTGTGATCTCAGCTCACTACAAGCTCTGCTTCCCAGGTTTGCCATTCTCCTGCCTCAGCCTTCTGAGTAGGTGGGCGCCCGCCACCACACCCGGCTAATTTTTTGTATTTTTTAGTAGAAACGGGGTTTCACCGTGTTAGCCAGGATGGTCTCGATCTCCTGACCTCGTGATCTGCCCACCCGGGCCTCCCAAAGTGCTGGGATTACAGGCATGAGCCATCGAGCCCCCCCTCCCCCGATATGATCAATTTAAAACAAACTTTCTAAACAAATTCATCTTAAGGCAAGTCGCAAGCCAGTGTAGTGGTAGTTACTCTCTATGATTTGCCTTTTACTTGTTTATGTAAAATGGAAAGGACACATTGAACAGATTTATGCCAAACCTGTTTCGTTCAGGGCCTAAAGGAGCATTGTCTGCTGTTTATTTACTGTCTACAGAGGTTCAGTTACTTTGCAGGATTGTTAACAACCAGTCTTGTTTTTCTTCTGAAAGGTTACATTCTGAACCAGTAAGGTATATGTATGTAGCATAATATGATGATTGTGATACAGTAGTTAATTTGACTTGTGACTGTAGCTTTCTGTGATGAATGATGGCGGTCACTTATTGTAAAGAAAGACAAATTATTTTTCAGCTTACAGTGTCACTGCTTTACATATTAGTGTCCCCATGTATACTCCACCCTTTAGAAATTCCATTAGTTCACCGAACACCCACTATCTGCTAAAAGTGGTTTAAGAGTTTAATTCTCCTGTTGGTAATGTGAACACCTGCACCCAGTTGTTCACACAGATTCTAATAATACTAACCCCTGAATTAGCCTGCCCCTGGGGAGATTAATTTAAACAAATCTGTGCCTGTTAATGTAGGGTGTGGCAGGCACTTATTAATTGGACTGAAATTAAGCTCATCGAGAAAGCCTCAAATTTTGGTAGTATGTTTTTTGGCTGCTTTTTTGAAACTGCCAAGTTCTAATAGGAAGGAGTGCCCCTAGTTGCCAGTTAAGCAATGTAATTATACCTTCTGTCAGGATTACTGATAGTGTTGTGGCGGTTCATATATTATCATACAGTGTGTTTGTTTAAAAGAATGTCGTTTGACTGGATCCATTGGTGTATTTTCTGAAAAAGTTTGTTGCCATCATTTGAAACCATTATTTGAACAGTAATTTTCTAACTTGTCTTCTTGACTCCTGTCATTTCTAGTTACTTGCATAACACTTGCTAATTGATATTTTTGAAATATTTTCTTCCTCACATAGTCTTTGTTTAGTAGCCCTCTCCTGCCCTTTTTAAAAAATCAAGTCTAGGCTGGGCGCCGTGGCTCATGCCTGTAATCCCAGCACTTTGGGAGGCTGAGGCGGGTGGATCACGAGGTCAGGAGATCGAGACCATTCTGGCTAACACGGTGAAACCCTGTCTCTACTAAAAATACAAAAAAAAAAATAGCCAGGCGTGGTGGTGGACGCCTGTAGTCTCAGCTGCTTGGGAGGCTGAGGCAGGAGATAGGCGTGTTGTCCCAGCTACCTGGGAGGTGGAGCTTGCAGGGAGCCCAGATCACGCCACTGCATTGCAGCTTGGGCAACAGAGCGAAACACAGTCTCAGAAATGTGTGTGTGTGTGTGTGTATGTGTGTGTGTGTGTGTGTGCGCGTGCACCATTTGTTGCTAAAGACTAGTATGATGCTTCAAGAGCATGAATTCTCAATCACTGAGGTTCAACCATGGTCCTCCCCTCATCTTGGTTTGCCTTTAAAAACAAACAAACAAAAAACAAATGGACCCTCCATGTAGGCTCTGTAGAAAACTGACTGAGTGGACCCAGGTAAGGAATATGACCATTGTCACAGTTCTTACATATTTGAATTAGTCTTCTTGGCTTTCAATAAAAAGCCTTTTCTGATATTGTCCTCTTTCTCATTATTCCTATGTAGTTAAACTTGGTGTCCCTTGTATAACTTTCATATTCATTTACTTAGAACTTGTGGCTTTCTCACATAGCTGTTTTTCCCCTCGACACAATGCTGAACACACAGGTGCTAAATAAGGATTTATCAGTTGATATTCCACCTAGCATTTTGTAAAACAAGCCTTAAAATGACTTCGTAGTTTTTGCTTTATTTCTGTTCCTGTGGTGGTGTGTTGGGATAAAATTGGTTGAGATATTTTATTAATAAGGCTACATATTTTGTAGTTTCTGGTTTTCATCATCAATGTGAGGGTACTGCAGAAAGCCTTTCTCTGGGATTTTGAATATTAGAGATACAGTGAAAATGGAAAATAGGATGCTCATAGTGCACAGACACAAGTGAGAAATTGGCATTTGAATTTCATTGACTGTGTAACATAGGGTAAAGTAGTGTAGGGTCTTCTGTGCCTTAATTCTATGTGTATTTGTGTTACAGCTCTCAGAATTTTGGCAGCTGTTATTATTTTGCTAAATGCTTTACATGAATTGTCATATTGGTTTTTTTTTTTTTTTTTTTTTTTTTGAGACGAAGTCTCACTTTGTTGCCTAGGCTGGAGTGCAATGGCTCAATGTCAGCTCACTGCAACCTCTGCCTCCTGGGTTCAAGGGATTCTCCTACCTCAGCCTCCTGAGTAGCTGGGATTACAGGTGCACACCACCACGCCCGGCTGATTTTGGTATTTTTAGTAGAGACGAGGTTTCACCATGTTGGTCAGGCTGGTCTTGAACCCCTGACCTTGTGATCCGCCCGCCTCGGCCTCCCAAAGTGCTAGGATTACAGGCGTGAGCCACCGCGCCCGGCCTATCATATTGGATTCTTATAACCCTATGAAACATAGGTACAATTATCTCCATTTTACAGATGGGGAGTTAGCAAAGGGAAGTAGCATGCTTGGGGTTGTATAGCTGGTAAGTTCAAAGTTACAATCCTGAAGCGGGTGGTTTAACCTCAGAACTCCTAACCACCATGCTCTGTTGCACGGCATAGAGATCCCTATTTGTATTCTCAAATATTAGAACACCCCATGTCTAATCTACTTTATTGGGCTTAGTGTGCCATTAAAATAATGTGATTATTTACTATTATGCTTGTATCCTGAAGATGTCAAAGGGTAAATTTTAAATCCTATTTGATAGTGAAGCTATTGTACCAAAGGATAACCCTCCAGCTTTATATAATCCTGGAGGGGAAAAAAAAGTAATAAATCCGCATAATTAAAGCAGTATTGTTCTGGGTAATAAAAGTGATCAATTTGTTCAAAAATATTCTCTCTTTGATAAATGTTCAACCTAGGATTACCCTGTTATTTCTCAGATATTGAGGTTTGAGATACAGTTGAAATACACCCTACAGATCAATTTTTAAAAAATCTCTAGTTGGAGGAAGGAAAGAAATGCATTATTTATTAAGAGCTTAATTGCATAATAGAAAGTTTGTCTTGCTTTTAGTCTTTTCTCTTGATGTTGTGTGATTGAAGCCTGCATCCAGACATGAAAGACATAGGTGTGGTGGAGATTATGCTCTGATACATTTTCCTTAGCTGTACTATCACATCTTTTTGTGAGATGCCAAAGGAATTTTTGTTAGGGTGCAGCGTTGCTGTCTGTCCTGCATCTGATTTTTAGAATCTGGCATGCAAAGTCTCACCTGCCCCAACACCCACAATACCTGTATTAGAGGAAATACATAGCTCAAAGGAACTGATGCATATACATTCTAAAAATACTGTCCAACAGAAATTGGTAGATTTTTTTTCACATTGCTTTTAAAAATGTTATTAATGAGATACACAGTCATTTTTTCATAATTTAGTTTTAATGGAATTTTAAAGGAAGTGATGCTTTTTTTGATTTTGTTTTTTAGATTCTATAGTGGGGCTCATAGACGTTCATAACTCTTTCACTCATGTTTAAAATCTTCTCAAGACTTGCATGATGAATTAGAAATAAACGATAAACTCTTCCTGGATTTAGTGTTTGGCTGGGAATCTTAATGCCTCTTACAGCTTTTGCGTATTGATCTTTCATTGTTCTTTGCCATTTCCAGTGAGAAATGATGGGGAAAATTTTGTAATATGATGTTTTACTTAATTTTATCAGAACTTCTAAAAACTAAAACTTCCCAAGGAAGGAGAATAAAATTATGGAATAGAATGAAGTTTGAATAATATCTGCAGATTTCATGGTTTTGTCCTGTCTTTTTTCTCAGTATAATACAAATTCAAACTCATTTTGAGAACTTGGTGTACATAAACTCTATGTGAATATAAATACTAAAACTTAAAATTAGATTTTAAAATTGAACACTTAGGACTTCTAGGAATAATTGAGTGTTTTACAGATGTGAGGAAGAACATCATCCCCCTATTTTATTTTATTTTATTTTATTTTGAGATGGAGTTTTGCTCTTGTTGCCCAGACTGGAGTGCAGTGGTATGATCTCCACTCATTGCACCCTCTGCCTCCTGGATTCAAGTGATTCTTCTGCCTCAGCCTCCCAAATAGCTGGGGTTACAGGCACATGCCATCATGCCTGGCTAATTTTATATTTTTTAGTAGATGGGATTTCACCATGTTGGCCAGGCTGGTCTTGAAGTCCTGAACTCAGGTGATCCGCCTGCCTTGGCCTCCCAAAATGCTAAGATTACAGGCGTGTGAATGCTGAGATTACAGGCATGAGACACCGTGCCTGGCCCATCATCCCCTTTTGAAGATTTTTTGTTAAATGCTGTATCTTGGTATTCTTTTCTTTGTGATTTTTACAGTGGAAGAATGCATAGATAAGCAAGGATGAATGTCACTAAAATTCTTTTTAATAGGCATTCATCTCTTTTAAAAAGCCTTTCCTAGAGTCCCCTAGCAGAAATGGGAAGCTCCTATGGCATTTGAGTATAATTCTGTTAACTCTTACCACATTTGCTTTAAGAAATAGCTGGCAAGTCTTTGTTGCCCATGAGATTCTGAACCTCCTCAAGGTCAGGAGCTGCGTCTGATTCATTTTTGAATCTTCAGTATCCAGCACAGTCCCAGGTATAATATGGAACATTTTTGATAAATCCTTGTTAAATGAAGCAAATAGTAAATACATTTCTCTATTAATCAAAAAACTTACGGTTAATCTGGCTGTGTACATAGGCCTGCCTACCCTTATAGGGGCTGTTTTATGTCCCCTGCAATTACCAGCATCCTGCCTTGCACTAAGTCAGATATGCAAATATTGAGTAGCTGAAGTAAATGTAATTTTTTTCCTCAAACTTGTATATGTGTAGTGTTGATGTATATATATTACCTATAGGCTTTTAGATCTAAAATGATTTATAGGATTTTTGATTTCATTTTTAATATTAAAATTCTTTTATATTTTGCTTGAAAAAAATCTACAAGGGCTGGGCATGGTGGCTCATGCCTGTAATTCCAGCACTTTGGGAGGCTGAGGTGGGTGGATCACCTGAGGTCAGGAGTTCGAGACCAGCCTGACCAACATGGTGAAACTCCATCTCTACTAAGAAATACAAGAAAAATTAGCCGGGCGTGGTAGCTGGTGTCTGTAATCCCAGCTATTCAGGAGGCTGAGGCAGGAGAGTCGCTTGAACCTGGGAGGTGGAGTTTGCAGTGAGCTGGGATCTCGCCATTGCACTCCAAACTGGGCAACAAGAGCAAAACTCCGTCTCAAGAAAATAAAAAATAAAAATAAATAAAAAAGAAAAGTAAATTAAAAAAAAGAAAAAGGCGGGGCGCGGTGGCTCACGCCTGTAATCCCAGCACTTTGGGAGGCCGAGGCAGGCAGATCACACGAGGTCAGGAGATCGAGACCAGCCTGACCAACATGGTGAAACCGCTTCTCTACTAAAAATACAAAAATTAGCTGGGCGTGATGGCATGCACGTGTAATCCCAGCTGCTTGGGAGGCTGAGGCAGGAGAATCGCTTGAACCAGGGAGTTGGAGATGGCAGCTAGCTGAGATCGTGCCACTGTACTCCAGCCTGGCAGCAGAGGGAGACTCCATCTCAAAAAAAAAAAAGAAAAAAACATATCTTCAGAAATTGCTTTTGTATCATCTTGGAAGGCTATGTTTCTATCTAATTTTAACTAATTTATTTTTTCTTTTGCTATAAACTTGAAGCATTTGTTACAGTATCTTGAAAGTAGAGTGGTCTGTATTAAAAAAGAAGAGAAAAATGAAGTAAAAGTGGATATACAAAAAACATGTTGCAACTTTTTAGTACCAGATTCCTGAGTCACATAAACTTACCCTGTCAAGTTACCATAACATTTTCCAAATGCTTTCCTTACACTTGCGGACTTAAGTATTCGAGGACCAGTATGTGTGCGCACAGACCACACTTCGGTTGTCCTGGTTTAGAATAAACAATGGGAACTTTTGAGTCAAAAGATTTGGGCTTGTATCTTGCTTTACTGTGTTAATCTTGGATGGATAAGTTTTTGTAAGCCTTTGTTTCCTCAACTATAAATCTAGTGTAAGAATTCTACCTCGTGGAGGCCAGGCACGGTGGCTCATGCCTGTAATCTCAGCACTTTGGGAGGCCAAGGCGGGCGGATCACGAGGTCAGGAGATCGAGACCATCCTGGCTAACACAGTGAAACCCCATCTCTACTAAAAATTACAAAAAATTAGCTGGGCATGGTGGCGGGCGCCTGTAGTCCCAGCTACTCGGGAGGCTGAGGCAGGAGAATGGTGTGAACCTGGGAGGAGGAGCTTGCAGTGAGCCGAGATTGTGCCACTGCACTCCAGCCTGGGTGACAGAGCTAGACTCTGTCTCAAAAAAAAATAAAATAAAATAAAATAAATGAATAAAAGAATTCTACCTCGTGGAATTTTTTTGTGATTAAATGTGCTTGCCATGTATAGGTGGTTAGTGCATCAGTAAAGTGTTAGCTCCTTTCTCTTCTTTTAATTAGCCAACAGAAATAGAAGCGCATGCTTTGTATTTATGTGAAGGTTTACTGTCTTTTGTTGTATTTTGAATGTGATTAGGGCAGACCTTAGGTTATAAAGGTTCCCCAAAGTTTAAAAAAAATATTATCTATGGGTCAGGTATGGTGGCACATACCTGTAATCCCAGCAGGAGGATCGCTTGAGGACAGGAGTTTCAGACCAGCCTGGCTAACATAGTGAGACTCTTGTCCCTACAAATTTTTTTTTAAAATTAGCTGGGCATGTTGGCCTGAGCCTATACTCCCAGCTACTCTGGAGACTGAGGTGGGAGGATTCCTTCAGTGGAAGAGTTCAAGGCTGTAGTGAACCACAGTTGCTCTACTGCACTCCAGCCTGGGCGACAGAATGAGACCCTGTCTCAAAAAAAAAAAAAGATATATATATATACACGCACACACACACACACACACACACACACACACATACACATATATATATTATGTATGGGTTATAAAAGTAACCCATGCTCAGTGGGAAGGTTGGGAAATATAGAAAAGGATAGCGAAGTAATGACAGTCATTATTATAGTCCCAAAGAGAACTACTGTTTTATCAGGCAATGTTTGTTGTTGAAAGAAAGAAAGAGAGAAAGAGAGAGAAGAAGAGAAGAGAAAAGAGAACCACTGTTAATTTTGACATAGTAGCTTCCAATCTGGTTTTTGGGCATATTTGTTTAAGTAAATACTAATATGTGTGTGTATGTATATATGTAAGATATATGTATAAGGGTATATATGTGTATACACACACACACATATACCTACATACACACACTTTTAATTATGGAAAAGTTCAGACATAGGCAAAAATAGATGGAAAAGTATAATGAATCCCTATATAGTCATCCAGTTTTAACAGTTACCAACTCCTGGCCAGTCTTGTTTTATCTGTATTCACCCCATTCTCCCCAGTTATATTTTGAAATAATTCCCAAACATACTTAATTTCTGAAAGTGTTGTAGCAGTGTCCAGTCCCCAATTCAACCAAAATAACCAGTGTTTTTCTTTTTTTCCTTTCTCAGAAAGCAAATGCCTTAAGGATGAGACTAGGTAGAATTCTACATATGGTTCATTTTTCACATTTTAGTGGCACACCCTGGTTTTTAATTTTTTAACAAACTGATACCAAACAGTGGTCCCCACCTTTTTTGGCACCAGGGACCAGTTTTATGGAAGATGGTTTTTCCATGGATCCCGAATGGTTTTGGGATGAAACTGATCCACCTCAGATAATCAGGCATTAGTTAGATTCTCATAAGGAGCATGCAACCTAGATCCCTCACATGCACAGTTCACCATAGGTTCATGCTCCTATGAGAATCTAAAGCTGCCACTGATCTGACAGGAGGCAGAGCTCACGCTATAATGCTCGTCTCCTGCTGTGCCTCCTGGTTCTTAACGGACCGTGGTCAGTGTCCAGGGCTAGGGCTTAGGGATCCCTGAAATAGAGATAATACTATTAGCTATAGTAATTTACTGTAGTAAATTTTTTCCTTATTCATACTTTAAAAATAATTCTCCCCACCCCCACCCCCTGCCGCCGCCCCCCGTAATCCTTCCCACTCAACCCCACTGCCAAGGAATTTTTTTAAATTTTTGTTTTGAGACAGGGTCTTGCTCTGTTGCCCAGGCTGGAGTGCAGTGTTGTGATCATTGCTCACTGCAGTGTCGACCTCCCAGGGTCAAGCAATCCTTTCACCTTAGCCTCCTGAGTAGCTGGGACTACAGGCACGTGCCACCATGCTCGGCTAATTTTAGTGTTTTTTGTAGAGGCTGAGTTTCGCCTTTTTTGCCCAGGCTTGTCTTGAACTCCTGGCTTAAGTGATCTGCCCACCTCGGCCTCCCAAAGTACTGGGATTATAGGTGTGAGCCACTTTGCCTGACCAGCAAATTCTTTAATGCTCAAATTTACTTGCCCAGAGTCTTGATTTTTTAAAAGCTTTCCTATTTTGGGGGCAAATCTTCAGCTAGCATACTTAATGTTTAAACAAAATAGAGAAATTTTCTTACATACATACAAAAGTAGTGGGAACTACCCAGCTTAAACAGTTTGTCAACACATGGTCAATCTTATTTCATCCCTATCCCAATTTACTACTCCTGACCCAACCTTCATTATTTGAAGCAAATCAGACATCGAATAAGTTCATTCATAAGTAAGTATTCAATATGCTATTTGAGAAGATTTAACTTGTGAAAATTTTCTAGCAATGCAGAACTCTGTGTTTCAAAGCTAGAATGAGGCCAACAGGCAGTTCATGACTATTTGCCTAACGTAGGCAATAATTACTATATGGGTTCGGAGGAAAGAAAATTCCTATTACTGGGTTCTATGAAGGCTTTATGGAAGAGGTAGTATATAAAGTGGATTGGTATTTCTGGGCTCTTGGAGACTGGGCATAGCATCATGCATTATGGACCAAGTAAAAGACATGGTTCTTGCAAAAAAACTGTGGAAGCCATTTAGACTATTCAGAATAGAGTGATTAAACCAATATGGCTAGAGCAAAGGTCACTAGGTAAGAGTGGAAAGTAGGGTTGAAAGGTTACGAGGAGGCCATAGGACCAACATAGAGAAATCCCGTCTCTACTAAAAATACAAAAAATTAGCTGGGCTTGGTGGCGGGCTCCTGTAATCCCAGCTACTTGGGAGGCTGAGGCAGGAGAATCGCTTGAAGCCAGGAGGCGGAGGTTGCAGTGAGCTGAGATCCCACCTCTGCACTCCAGCTTGGGCGACAGTGCGAGACTCCATCTCAAAAAAAAATTTAAAAAAAAGCGATGAGGCCATAGGAAAAAGGATCTAAAACGCAGGCCTAAGATGTTTGGCTCTCTTTTTTGCTAATGGGGTAAAAGTCCACTGAAAGCTGTTAAGCCAGAGCTGTGTCAAAGTGGTGTAAATTTTAGGAAGGGCCATGTGGATAGTGTAGAATGCAAAGAGACTAGCAAAATTAGCTTATCATGGTGATTTAGACCTGAGGTGATGCAGACGATTTGGGCAGTGGCAATGGAAAGGAAGGCTGGGTTTAAAGGTGATCACTTAGAAAGTGATCAGACATGGGAGATATGAATAAAATAAGAGTAGATAAAATCTATCAGGGACAAGCTGTAGAAGAGTGCTGAGGATGGTGCATTGTAGGAAAGCCCTACATTTAAAGATTAAGGGGAAAGGAGTTAAGGAGGTTTGGGGAGCTGACTTAGGTAGGCTTTTCTCTTGGCGGGGTGGCGGGGTGTGTGTGTGTGTGTAGCAGTGGACATTCTTTCACTTTAGCGAGTTTCTGATTGTTTTGTATCTAAGTACAAAACACTAACTCTAATTTCATGTTTTTAGTCTCAGATGAAATTTGATTTCTGAAGAAAATTGTTATTTAAAGTTAGGGAAATGTTTCTTTGAATACTTACTCTTGTAAGTAAGAAGTAAGCGTTAACATTTAAAGAGATTTAAAAAAAAAAGAAAGTTGATGTTTCTTTTAGTCTCAACATTTCCAGTGCTGTAGCTTATAGAATTTTTAGTATGGAGATTTTTTTTATTCCCCATAAAGTATTTTCTGATACTGATGGGAAGTGATGTGCCTCTGAACATGCTGTTTAGCTGTCTAGCTAGCCATCTGCCATCTGTGACACCCCTTGTCACTCACAGTCCATTTCATCTTATTCCAATCTGGTGGCTGCTACCCCCATCATGTTAGAAATTGATTTGAAAATAGACTTGTGTTTATTTAAACCTCTGGTCTCCTCATAATGGTTTGACTGAACATTATGATTATCCATGTTATCAAAGAAACAAGAAAAAGTATCTTCTATATTAGAGTAGTAGTTTCAGAGTAGAGTTTCACATGCAAGCAGCAGGTCTTCTGGAGATACAATTTTATGTCATAGACTGAGAGGGCATATTATAGTTGTCTAACTCAGGTAATGGTAATTACAAGTAAGTTCATAGTGCAACAAATTGTGAATAGCACTAAATTAAAGTGAGCGTAATCGGAGTATTTCTGGTTTCAATTACTTTTTTTTTTTTTTTTTTTTTTAAGATTTGAAAATCAGTTGCCACATAAAATTCCTTTCTTCTTGATAATAGAAACATTAAAACTGCTAAGATGGAGTTAGGCTTAAAAATTGCTTTAAACAGTTTAATTGAAATGAAAAGAGGTCAAGACATAGTTTAAGTGATGACGTTTATTTTTGTTATTTTTATTTTTAAGTGATGAAATGTTCTTATGTGAACGGGAAAGATACAATTCATGTTTTGATTTTCAATTAGTATGTTTCTTCAGGGCTTTTTTCAGAGTTTATTTAAATAGTAGGTAGAAGAAGTTAAAGGTGTGATCACAGTTGGTTCAGGAATGGTATATCTAGGGGGCAGTTGATAGGGAATTTTTTTTTGTGGTTGAAAGTGAAATAGTATTTCATTACTGGGATTAGAAGTAATCATAATGGGCAGAGAAAACTGAAAATGACTAATATCCTTTACTCAGTCTTCTAGAGTTAAACAGGTTTTGAACTTCCCTAAGTTACGAATTGATGCTTTTAAAATAAAAGCTTAGTCACTTTCAGTCTTGGTGTTTCTGAGATCAGGACCTACAGCAGCCATTATTGAAGGTAGATAGGTGATTAAATTTAATCACTTTGGGTAAGAGTAGAACTTAGGTGACAGTCTTTTTGTTCATCTAGCATTTATTTCCTTAGTTTGCCTCTCCCAAGGTCAGTTTGCCCCTGTATAGATGGTGTGTATCTCATCTCATGGGCAGAATTCCTACTTAACCATTCCCTTGGACCTTGCCATCCTCCATGTTTGCTTTCAACTCCTGAAGAGTAAGGTCTCTGGCCTAAAATCCCCTGGGGCAGCCAGGTTGACTTCCCTTAAAGCACCACACACAGACTGTAGCAGTTACGGAGAAGAAAATGGCTTGTAGTACTGTTTTCTGAAGGCAGCAGTATGTATGACAGATACTTGTAGCTATCCAATACAGATGTTTCATAGAATTCCATCTGTAGGCCGGGCGCGGTGGCTCAAGCCTGTAGTCCCAGCACTTTGGGAGGCCGAGACGGGCGGATCACGAGGTCAGGAGATCGAGACCATCCTGGCTAACACGGTGAAACCCCATCTCTACTAAAAAATACAAAAAACTAGCCGGGCGAAGTGGCGGGTGCCTGTACTCCCAGCTACTCGGGAGGCTGAGGCAGGAGAATGGCGTGAACCCGAGAGGAGGAGCTTGCAGTGAGCTGAGATCCGGCCACTGCACTCCAGCCTGGGTGACAGAGCAAGACTCCGTCTCAAAAAAAAAAAAAAAAAAAAAAAAAAAAAGAATTCCATCTGTAAGACAGGAAATGGTGATTCATTATGAATAAGAATTTGTTGGTTACTGGCGAATATTCCAGCTTTCTTTTGAATATGCTAATAGTTAAAACTTCTACCTTTTTTCCTTCATTGCTAATTTAGTTTATTAGTAGAGGATGTCTAGCCTTTTTGTTTATAATAAATACCTTCCATTTCTTTTTTTTTTTTTGAGATGGAGTCTCACTCTGTTGCCCAGGCTGGAGTGCAGTGGCACAGTCTCAGCTCACTGCAACCTCCGCCTCCCAGGTTCAAGCGATTCTACTGCCTCAGCCTCCCAAGTAGCTGGGATTACAGGTGCACGCTGCCACACTGGGCTAATTTTTTGTATTTTAGTAGAGACGGAGTTTCACCGTGTTGGCCCAGGCTGGTATCAAACTCCTGAGCTCAGGCAGTCTGCCCTCCTTAGCCTCCCAAAGTGCTGGGATTATAGGTGTGAGCCACTGTGCCTGGCCCCCCATTTCATTTTTAAAATCAATAAACATAGAAATAATATGAAGCCGTGTTAAACTGCTAATAAACTGCTAATCTAGATGATAAACATAAGCGATCACATTTCATGAGTATAGCCTTTTAATTGAGTTCAAATTATCTTGATTTGGGAGAAAGGTATCTAAAATGAACTGATCGCTAATGAGTTTTGTTCTGTAGAGGAACATTGTACTGAGGCTCTATTATGTTTTCAGCTGCAGTGGATAACTGACATTTCAACTGTTAAATGAGGAACTACTTATTGCAGGTTTAATTTGTGAAGGTTGTTAATTGATTCCCTCATAAGTAGCTTGCTATTTGTTCGCTAAGCCATATGCTAAGAGCAGTGTGCTTATCTTTTTGGTAAGAGTTACTGCCTGAACATTTCATCTTGTGGAAAATGAATCTGTTGAAATATGGGGTCTACTCTTGAACTGTTTTTTATTGCACTATCTGAGGGATAACTGAGAATTGTCATTTTATTTTATTTTATTGAGACAGAGTTTTGCTCGTTGCCTAGGCTGGAGTGCAGTGGCACGATCTCGGCTCACCGCAACCTCTGCCTCCTGGGTTCAAGCGATTCTCCTGCCTCAGCCTCCTGAGTAGCTGGGGTTACAGGCATGCGCCACCACACCTAGCTAATTTTGTATTTTTAGTAGAGATGGGTTTTCTCCATGTTGATCAGGCTGGTCTCAAACTCCCGAACTCAGGTGATCCGCCCACCTCGGCCTCCCAAAGTGCTGGGATTACAAGCATGAGCCACCGTGCCTGGCCACGGAATTGTCATTTTATTTTGTGGAGAGATTTTGTTTATTCATTTTTTGTGGTATGTTAACTAGTTTATCAGAATCTTGTTTACCAATAACTTGAGTATCTGATAATAAGGACCATATGGCTATTGCAGCTTTTTTTTTTTTTTTGAGATGGAGTCTCGCTCTGTTGCCCAGGCTGGAGTGCAGTGGCGCGATCTTGGCTCACTACAAGCCCTGCCTTGCGGGTTTACGCTATTTTCCTGCTTCAGCCTCCTGAGTAGCTGGGACCACAGGCGCCCGCCACCACGCCCTGCTAATTTTTTTGTATTTTTAGTAGAGACAGGGTTTCACCGTGTTAGCCAGGATGATCTTGATCTCCTGACCTCGTGATCCGCCTGCCTTGGCCTCCCAGAGTGCTGGGATTACAGGCGTGAGCCACCATGCCCGGCTATTGCAGCTTTTTATAAGTGACATAATAGCAGAGTAATCTTTACTAGTTTTTCATATTAATTTAGGTCATTAGTATAATGACAAAGTATAATACTTTATTTCTTATGTGGTAAAACACATTAATGAAAATGTTTTCTAGCTTAGTTTTAAAAATTGTATGCCATATAACTTAAATAAGCGATAGTATTTATCTCATTGTGTCTGCAAAAACCACATCATTTAGTATTGAACTGATAAGGTTTTTTGCTCTCAGAAAGTTACCTTGTTCAGTGCTAGCCTTTAATGGTGTTTGAAGTTTAAAAGTGGCATTGTTGTTTGACTCAGCAAGGAAATATATAGGAATTATTGTAATGAAAATAGAATTTCGGGTGGTAGTAGATTATTTCTGACTTGAATTGGAGAATCTCAGAAGACTTCCTAGTGGAAGTGGAGCACATTTTAGCCGGACTTGGAGGATTTAATAGCCTTTTGATAGGCAGGAGGTTTCTGTGCTCATCCTTCCATCTGCAAAGACATGACTGGAAGATTCAAAGGTATATGGCATATTTTGGTGATTTAGAGTTTGGAATGTAGGCCACCAAGGCTGGTGGGAAAAGAGTCTGGAAAGAAAATATAACAGACGTAAAGCTTTTGATGGCTTATTAAGGAGGTAAAGCTTTTTTTGTCAACATTGAGGAACCTGAACGTTTAGAACTTGGTACTGGATGTGTGACTGAGACATGGGGGTGCTGAAGGATTGTAATGTGGCCTTCTAGCTTGGAGAATGAAGTGCTAAGTGGACAGCAGTGCTGCTGACACAGGTGTGGAGTATAGAAGATCAGGTTTTGGGGGTGGAACTGTGTTGTGTGGTGGGCAGAGATGATTCAAGTTTTGGACAATATTGCGAGTGACTTGCTGTTTTATTTTGTGATACTGAGTATTCTGGAAATCCAGGTTAGAGTTGGAGTTGAGCTTTGCTTGTGTGGGATCCCGTACTCTCTCCTCTGGTGCTTTCTTGTATTGTTCTTGTTGTTACTGGTTGTTATCTTCATCTGCCTGCTGAACTCTATACCTTGAATTGTGTTTCAGGAGTACCTAAGTCATGTGGTTGTGGAAAAAGAATGTCGATAGGATCTTCAGTTGTCTTGAAGTGTGTTGGGACAGACTATCAAAGAGTTTGTGACAAGTCAGGGGTGTATTGCTGTGGATTTGACCCAGAGAGAAGTTTTCTTGTTCCAAGAGAATATTTATTGCTTGATCTCTCAGCCTTTTTCCTTTTATCTTCTTATGAGTTATTTTTCTTTTATTGTGGTCACTTGGTGCAAGGTTAAGTTCTAAATGTGACACATTGACTTCTTTGAGAAGTATTCTAGAATTCTCACAATTTTCTTGTGACATACCACACTGACTTTGTTCTAGCACATTTATTTCGTTCAGAAAATTTATTAGGTGAGACTTTGGGTCATTATTCCTATAAAAAAATTTCTTACAGATTAATGCCACACAGGAAAAAATGTTTTTGGGAAAGACTAGTCCTCCATATAATTCTGGCATTTTTGTAACTTTCCAGCTTTGGCGGTATTACTTACCAGAAGTAAATTATTCTTCATGTGCTTCCCTAAGGGAGGAGTTTGGCTAACAAAACTCATGTCAGCATGGTACAAGCACGTTCACAAATATTTGCTCTAGTTTTCTCATTTCAGTAGTATTAGCATTTAAATATTGTCAAGATTTAAGAATTTTTTTATTGTGAGTGTTATGAGCCCAAATATGATATAGATTCCACATATTTGTGTGTGTGTGTGTTTGTGTGTGTGTGTTTTAAACAAGGGTTGCTGACTTCAGATTAATTTGTTATCAAGTTTTTTTCTGATTATTGCTGGCATAGTTGTATATGTAATACTTGCAGGGAAAAAAAGCATTTCAAAATCAATTTGGAAAGGAAGTTTGTGAGATTGAAGACATTTTTAGTATGCCTGTTATGCTGTGCATGAAGTTTGGATTTAGGTTCTCGCAGTAGTTGCTGAGTGACCTGTGGGATAGGCTGTGGCAACATGTTATGTGTTCTAGTGGACTACCTAGGGGAGCGTTATATTAGGTGACACGTGATCTCTTCTTACAGGGAAGTTACGGAGTTCCCTGTAAAACTTTAACTTTTTTTTTTTTTTTTTTTTTTTTGAGACAGAGTTTTGCTCTGGTTGTCCAGGCTAGAGTACAGTGGCACGATCTTGGCTCACTGCAACCTCTGCCTCCTGGGTTCAAACGATTCTCCTGCATCAGCTTCCCGAATAGCTGGGATTACAGGCGCCCACCACCACGCCCGGCTAATTTTTTGTATTTTTTTTTTTTTTTTTAGCAGAGACGGCGTTTCACCATGTTGGCCAGACTGGTCTTGAACTCCTGACCTCAGGTGATCCACCCGCCTCTGCCTCCCAAAGTGCTGGGATTACAGGCATGAACCACCATGCCTAGCAGAACTTTAACATTTCTTTAAAAATATGTACAATAGAATGGGGTATCAATTGAGGGTAGAGGAAGACATGAAGAAAAGGCTTATGTAGAGACCTAGAGTAAATATTGTTGCCTTTTATTCAATTAACCTTATCTTTCTTTTAGTCCAAGTGGTAAGAAGTTCAGAAGCAAGCCTCAGTTGGCAAGGTACCTGGGAAATACTGTTGATCTCAGCAGTTTTGACTTCAGAACTGGAAAGATGATGCCTAGTAAATTACAGAAGAACAAACAGAGACTGCGAAACGATCCTCTCAATCAAAATAAGGTTGGTTAATTTACTTATCGCATGTATATGCTACTTCGAAAGCTGTCCAAAAAGTATCTCACATCATAGTCACTGGAATTTTGGTTGTCCAAATGTCCCATGCATGTCCCTGTACCCTGCCCACCCTGTCCCAGCAAGAGAGAGCATAAGTAAATTGTGCACAGTAGAAAATAGCATTTCAGTATCTCTCTAGGTCAGTGAACGTCACACTTTCTGACCCACTGGGGCTGTTTACAAAAGGTTTCTTTAGTGTTAATTGTCTGCTTTTTTTCCTTTTTCCCTCAAAATCGTTCCTGTTGTCCAAAAAGTGGCAACATTTTAATGTGGCAGGTATCTTTATCTCATAGTTTATAATTACGTATTGATTTTCAGGTTCAGGTTTTGAGAAAGGGCAGTGTTTTGTTTTTGGTTTTTTTTTGACCTTTGATGATGTTGAAGATAATGAGTTTTTGGAATAATATTCTAATACTATGTTTGGATATTTTTCCGTTAGCTCTTAGCTTTATCGAGCTGTTTGGTTGATAGTTTATTGTATAGCAATTGAAGCAAATCTCATTTGAATTACGATACAGTTTGAACATTCCAAATCTGAAAATATCTGAAATCTGAAACTCTTCTGGTCACAGGCATTTCAGATGAGGTATACTTAAGCCTGTACTAATTTAATTGTGTTAAAGAATCCAATATCTTTACAAAGAAAGCTGCTTTTTCCCTGAGGACAACTAAACCTATGTGACTATTTTTTCTTAGTTTTTCTTCCTCTAAACTTCAGGGATCTGTGTGTATGTGTATTGCTACCACCATTGTCTTCACAGTGACAGTGAAAATAGTGGAGGGAGAAGCAGGGGCTCTCTTTCTTAAGATGTGACTGATGTGTGGGACTAATGGGACTCATGTAATCCCGCAAGTCCCAGTGGGCTCATTTTAGGAACCGTAGGCATTTTAGGCAGCGTAGTGGAGTAAGAAGGGCTTTGGACCCAGGAAGGCATGACTTGGTGAACTGGCTCTGCTACTTACTAGCTGATGCAGTCATGAGAAACTTTCTTAGACTCCAAGGGCCTTCAGTTTCTCATTTGTAAAATTAAAGAAAGAAAATTTTCCCTTCACATTGTTGTGAGGAGTAAATGGGAATTTTTTAGAACATCTAGCAAAGTAAATTTGACCCACATTAATTCCTTTGCTTTCCACACTGCTCTTTCCGTAAGCCACCCCCTTTCCTGAGCACCAAGCCACCTCAGTGAACAGTGTTGCCTCGTGGCCAGCGTTGGAAACTTTCTGACCCAAGCTCTCTTCCCTCTTGTCATTTTACATTTTCTGAGGGGCATGGGGTCTCTGCTTCATACCTGTCTTCATTCGAAATTCAGCTTAAATTTGTGCAGTTTACAGTAATATAATTTCTAATAATTGATACAGAGGTCAAAATGCATTGTTTCTTCATAGCATAATACCTTGCATTGGTTTTCATAGGGACATTGGCAGGTCCTTTGTTTAGAGAGGCAGAGTGGAAGAGAAGGCTAAATTGCCTCTATATTCCTTAACTATGGGGTGGATTTGAGTTGGTCATTATGAAGATGTTAAGAAAGGTAAGAATAGCAGTAGACGGGGAGCCCAAGTTAGCAAAAGTTAGGATCTTGTGTGTGTATAAATCACTGTGATTTCAGCTTCAGGAAACCTTTATTCTGGGGTTACTTTGCTTCTTAAATGTACAGAGGAAAATTCAGGTTTATGTTTCTAAAATTGCCATCTTAAAACACAGTGCTGGGTACCTATGAAAGGGGCTTCAATATTTATGAAATGAAGAGTACTTTCAGATTACTGTTCTGTACCAGAACCACAGTTTAGTTACGTTAAGTGTAATGTGCAGATTTATTTTTCTGACACTTAACGTTTCATCAAAAACCAAACACTAATTCATCTCTTCAGTTTGTGTGCACCTTTCTGCTCTAGCTGCGCTGGAACGCTCATCGTCCTGCACCATGGCATGTGCTTTCAAGACTCTGCTTGCTCATGCGCTGTTTGCTCTGCTTGGAATGTGCTTACCCCTTTCCCCTTCATCTGGTGAACTCCTACTCGTCCAAGACCCAGCTCCGTTGTCTCCATCTCTGGGAAGCCTTCCCTGCATACTCCAGGCAGAACCAATCCTTTCCTCCATAATGCTTCCCTGGTGCTTTGCCATTGTGTTTGTGACTTGTTTGTCTGCTTTAGCTAGACTGTGAGCTCCATGAGGGCAAGGACCATGCCTGTTTTTGTTTTTGTCTTATGTAGCCAAAGCCTAGCACACTGTAGGTACTTAATAAATATTGCTTTATGTTTATTTGATTTACCATCCACCTCATTTCAGAAGTGTATAGTGGTAATTAATGTTTATTAAATAAATAAATATACTATACATTATTTTGGAAATGCCTTTCATTTTCATTGTTTTCTGAAGCTTTCTGCATGAATTTTTGGAGGCATGGTCTTTTTGCATGTGATTTTATTTAGATGGTCAGAAAGTGGAGCTTTGCATTTTAAAAAATAAGTTCTCTTTGAAAGTAACACCAACAACATATTAGGTAGCTCTATAAAGCAGAAAATGTATTTGTGGCTAGTTAAGTAATAACTGTATTATATCTTTTTTATGATAGTACAGTGTAAAGAAAGCTAAGAGCTTTAAAGTAATTAATAGAAATCTGAGGTAAGAGTGGTTGTAAATCTGGCTTCAGTACATTGTTGTGTTTGTTTTGTTTTGTTTTGAGACAGAGTCTCGCTCTGTTGCCCAGGCTGGAGTGCAATGGGATGATTTTGGCTCACTGCAACCTCTGCCTCCCAAGTTCAAGCGATTCTCTCTTCCTCAGCCTCCCGAGTAGCCGGGATTACAGGCACCAACCACCACGCCCGGCTAATTTTTGTATTTTTAGTAGAGATGGGGTTTTGTAATGTTGGCCAGGCTGGTCTCGAACTCCTGACCTCAGGTGATCTACCCATCTCGGCCTCCCAAAGTGCTGGGATTACAGGCGTGAGACACCATGCCCAGCACGTTCTGTTTTTTAAACTCTTATCTTGAAAGAATTAGAGCTTTAATTGACAAAATAAACTTTGAAACAGGCTAAATTATAATTTAAGTAATTATAAGCTATGATTTTAACATATTTTCCACATCAGAGGTGAATTACTGGTGATGAATAATATCTTTAGGTATGATTGGAAAGATGTCTTTTTTTTTTTTTTTTTTTTGAGACGGAGTCTCGCTCTGTCGCCCAGGCTGGAGTGCAGTGGCACCCTCTCGTTCACTGCAAGCTCTGCCTCCCACGTTCATGCCATTCTCCTGCCTCAGCCTTCTGAGTAGCTGGGAATACAGGTGCCCGCCACCACGCCTGGCTAATTTTTTGTATTTTTAGTAGAGACAGGGTTTCACCGTGTTAGCCAGGATGGTCTCCATTCCTGACCTCGTGATCTGCCTGCCTTGACCTGCCAAAGTGCTGGGATTACAGGTGTGAGCCACTGCGCCCGGCCAGAAAGATATCTTTTTAAGAACTCTGCAGAGTGGTTTTAAATTCTTTTAGGATGGGAGAGTAGGGTGAAGGGGGCATTGTTTTTAGTCTCTACTACAATTTTTGCAGTACCTATTTCAGATATCTCAAACTCAATCTTAACCTTACCCTGAAAATCGATTCCATTCTTGATTACATTATATCTTATTGATTTTCTTGACTGCCATAATTATTTCCAACCACCACCTCCATCTCTTCAACTGACATTGTTGAAATATCAAGAAGGTTACTGAAGATACTCCATTAGGTTAATGGAAAAAGACTAGAGAAAGATTTGGAAGTCATCGGCACAGTTTGTATTTGAAGTCATGAGCAGGTTTCTCAGACCTTAAAGGGAAAAGTTACAGAGCAGCATATCCAGGGGAACATTCTGTGATGACGGGACTCTTTTCAGCCACAGGTGACTGTTGAGTGCTTGACATGTGGCTAGTCTGACTGAATAACTCAATTTTTAGTTTTACTTTAAAATTAAATAGCCAGATGTACCTAGTCAGTGTCAAACAGCACGGCTCCAGAGCTTTGCCTCTCAATATGCAAACAAAAACCAAACCTTTGCTTCAAAAGCTAAATATTGTTTAGGCATTTATGTTTGGTTTTTCAAAGAGGAGATGTTGCGGGGTTTCATAGATGTGACTGTTAACATTTTTAGCAGGGAACTGGGAGGAGAGGCGAGATGATATTAAAATTTAATTGGAGACACTCTAGGATAAAGAAGAATACAGTGATTCTAAGTGCAAGAATACAGTGATTCTAAGTGCAAGATATGTTTAGAGAACTTCAAGTAGCTTGGTTTGTCACTGGAAGTTTATTTTAGTGTTTTAGATGTATAAACATACTGAATTTGTGTTTCTAGGTCTTAACATCAAATGTTTTATAAATTAAATCTACAAAACTAATAAAATTCAATTCCCTAACATTAATTTAATGTGACATATGACATATTTTATAAATTGCTTACAATATGAATATGGTATGGAACAAATTATTTTTTAGTTTTGCTTGACAATACTACAGGTATCTTGGAAAGGCTCAGTTCTTTCATCACATTTCTCTATTCACCCAAATTGGATACATTTGAAAATAAAGAACATCATATTCTCTTGAGTGGAATCAGTTGTGTGTTAAGTCTGCCATTATTTATTTCTCATGAATGATCTTGGTTTAAGGTGGTAGTATGTTATTGTGAGTATAAACACATATTTGGATAGGTATATGGCTGTATGCTAGGTTTTCAGTCACATGATCTAGAAAGTACTTGTTTTAATTATCCTCAACAATAATAAAACATTTTGTGGAGAGCTCATCTATCTTGGTGGCAATTTCTGTGTAGTTTGAGAAACTTAGTGGTGATGATAAGAATCAGATTTGGGTATATAGAATGGGGCACAGTATGGAGACTGGATTTGGGAAGGGATGAAACTAGAAGTAGGGAGAATAGTTGGGCTGTTGAAGTCTAGAAAAATAAAGATGGCCTGAATTAATCCTGTGGCAGAAAGTATGGAAAGGTGAGACTTGAGAAATTAGATAGAAGTACCTGATGGTTACAGAAAGAATTGATGCATGCAACAATTCTGGCTTTGGTCACTTGGGGCAGGGAGTCAGGGGATAGGGGAATAAGGGCAAGTTTTGGGGGTGGAGTGGGGAAGATCGAGTTAAAATAGTTTTGTTTCTTGGACTTCCAAAATGATCTTGGAGACCCCCAGGAATTCTCAGATCACACTTTGAAAACTCCTTTGACAGTGTTTTTGTCATTGATAATGCCCAAAATAAGGACAAACGAAGTGTATCTTGTCACTCTGTAGGCCCATGGATTAAATGAATAAATGAATTTTGTAGAGAGTAAGAGGACCTTCCAGAAAAGAAATAGGAGAATCAAGAGAATGTAGTGTTACAACAGCCTGGAAAACAAGACTTTTGTTAGAGATCAGGGAGGATAAAGACTTGTCTAGCCATTGGATTTCTAAATTATGAAGCAACTGGTGACTTTACATTACCAGTTTCAATGGATAGAAAGAATAAGTCCTATTTAGAATTCCAGAAAGTTTCTGGGAAATGGGAGACTAGAAAAACAATGTGCCTGTTCTTTCAGATGTTTTAAAATTTTATTATTTGGTTAAGTGATTTGGGCACATAGTGAAAAGGATACTCAGTGAAAAATGTCTCTCTCTCTCCTGTCTTTCAGTCCCAGTCCTCTTCTTTAGAGGAAACTTGTTAATGAGGCTTTTTGTATGTCTGGCTAGAGCTTATATGCATTTATGAACATGTACACATACATGCATTTTTACCCCTTTCCACAAAAATGGTTGGACTACTGTCAAACTTGAATGAGAAGTGGAAGAGAGAAGACAATATTCAGAAGAGAATGCATGATCAGAGAATGTTATGGTTATTTTTCCTTTAAAGGTTTAAAGAGGTCAGCTTGGAAGGAACCAGTAGGCAGAGAGGTTGCTAATCTGGGTGACCATGCCTCAGAAAGACCTCCAGGAACCTTTGAATCGTGTGCAATTTTTGTGTGTGTACATTTTATTGTTGAGACAGGGTCTCACTTTCTTGCCCAGGGGGAAGTGCAGTGGTGCGATCACAGCTCACTCAGCGTTGACCTCCTGGGCTCAGATGATCCTCCTATCTCAGCCTCCTGAGTAGCTGGGACTACAGGCGCAGGCCACCACTCCTGGCTAACGTTTTGTGTTTTTTGTGGTGACAGGATTTCACCATGTTGCATAGGCTGGTCTCAAACTCCTGAGCTCAAGTGATCCACCTGCCTTGGCTTCCAAAGTGCTGGGATTACAGGCGTGAGCCACAGCATCCAGCCTTGTGTACATTTCTCCAAGAGAGAGCTTATTTTCCTCAAATTCTCAATGGAATCTGTAACTGAAAACCACTTTTTTAAAAGCAGGAGAAGGAGCTCGGCAGAAGATGTGAGGGAGTAGGTGAAGAGCCAGGTCACTTGCTGCAGCTCAGAATAGGCATTTGTTTGACTATGGATTTTGCAGTTATTGAAGTAATGCCGTACTGGACTGACTTATTTCTGCCTGAGGTACTTCATGGCCAGTTAATTACAATCAGAGCCCTGTGATAGGACCCTTCTGATGACCAGCTCCTGGTAGGGCCTATAGTGTGGTAAGAACTGCCTCTTGGCTTCTACCTTCCTAGGATTCCTCCATCCTAACCGAAAACAAAGACTTCATTTATTCCACCAACATTCCTGACCTATGGAGAAAGTAAAATTGTTGCCAAAGATACTGATATCCTGTTTGTCAGTTATTAAAGTCTTGCTCAACGGAGTGTTTTCTGGTCTCTGCAGATAAAGTTGGGGACAGGGAAGGGGAATGAATAGGTCGTAGGTGATAAGTCTAGCATTTCTAGGCCCTAAAGTCCCTCCAAGGGATAAGTGCGGGCCACTGTTGAATACAGGTTTCTACTAATTGGATGCTGAAATCAAAAGTGGAATTGAGGAGCAAGTAGCTGTTGTAGGATGATGCTGCTGCTGATGATGATGATAATGATGATGCTCTAGACACGTGCCCGTGGAGATAGAAGTGGACAGATTCTAAATCTCTTTTGAAAATAGAATTGACTGGTTTTGCTGATGAATTGTGTATAGAGCATAACAGAAAAAGAGTACTTAAGGGTGAGTTCTTGGTTTTTAGATTAAGTGAGTAGACAGAGGTGCCATTTACTGAGGTCACTTTAGGGAAATAATTTATGTGAGTAAATAAAATCAATTTTAAATATTCAACATTTGAGGTGCTATACAAAAACCAGAAGGAGAAGCTTTCCCCGTGGAGGGAGTAGCCAGTATAAATTCTCTAAGGAAGGATGCACTCATCATGTGAAGACAAAAAGGCCAGGTTTGCTGGAGCTTAGTGAGTGGAGGAGTATTACTAGGTGAGGTTAAAGTAGGCAAGCCTGGTAATAGGGCTGTGCCAGCCAGCATAAGGAATAGTATAGAATGCTGTCTGAGGGTTTTATGTAGGGAGAAGTATGACTGCTTTGACTGTGTATGGAAAACAGAGTTACAGAAGTGAAAGTCGGAGACCGGTTAGGAAGCTGTTGTATTTGTCCAGGTGGGGATGATGGTGACTTGGACAGTACTGGTTTAATGAATGAATAAAGGAAGAAAGGGTAAGATGTAGCAAAAGACCGTAGAACTAATTCATGTTCTCTTGTTCAAAGAGCTAATTTTTCTCAAATACAGAAATATTTTTAGTAAGTGAATACATAAAGGATATTTAGCTGATATTCTTTACCTAATGAAGATAATCAGGTTATTAGCTATTAATAATAGTACTGTTCCATCCTTTTGGCTAATTTGAGTCATGTAGATATTGATTGGATAGAGATTGCTAGGAAGCAAAGAGTGAACAAAAGAATGTTATTAGCCATGTTAGCAAATGGGCTTGCTGATGAGAATGATTTTTTCAGTATGATACCAGCTTTATTATATTATAAACTAGTGCTTCAAATGTGTCTGAGTGTGATAGAACTTTTTGAGAGGGCCTGGACTTGGCTATAGTGATAATCATGAAGGTAGATTCGGAAACAGAGTTGTCCATGATATGGCTTTAACAAGCTTTGTTTAGTATGCCCAGGTGTTAACAAAACTTTTGTAGGTCCTGAAGAGTTAAGCTAACTTGTAGGCTCCAGGTTGGCAATAGAATTAAGCCCTACAGAAAACCATTTGTGTCACTATTTCCATAGTTCTCCCAGTATGTGTACATAGCTAATGCCAACTGAGAAGTAAAGGAGATGATTAATTCCATATAATAACTGTCTGAGTTTGAGTAGGACTGTTCTAGGATATCTGGTTGAAACTCTCTGGCATTTTTGGTGATGTCTGTTAATGATCTTACATTAACTAAAGCTCCAGTAAGTTATTTTTCAAGCAGAACTCTTCAAAACTTGTTTCCTTGATGAATTGTAATCATCCTTCTGTGAACAGGTGTAGTCCTTTTTAATGAGCTCAAAGTATACTCCATCCATCCTATTAATATTTTAATATGCCATTGATCTCCTTTAAAAAAATCTTGTTCCCCACATAGGATATTAGACTAAGTAGATTTTCTGCATAAACATCATGGGTACCAGATAATTTTTTCTTTACTTTTTGTAAAAACCTATGAAATTGCATAAATTAGTGAATATACTAGAAACCACTAAATTGTACATTTTAAAATGATGAGTTTTATGGTATGTGAATTATATTAAAAACTTATGAAGAATTGTAAGGCACTTTCCATTGTTGGCATTTGATTTTGTGGAAAGACATTCACTATGGACTACTGTATATATTCTCGAGCAAATCTCCAATTACTTTTTGAGAATAGCCTTGATTTGACCTAAAGGTATCACTCAGGCACACCTTTGTTTGAACCAGGGGATACCTTTATTTCTGGGAAAACTTTAACAGGTTAAATTTCTAAATTTTAATAGCATGTTCAATAACCTGTTTAGGTTAAAGAAATAACTGCTATTTATTTAGAATTTGTACCAACATGACTATATTATAAACTATAAACTTGTTTTATTAAAGGCTGAATTTTTTTCTTTTTTTAAATGACTATATATAGATGGTCCAGTCAGTGCCTGGCACATAGTAGGCACTCAATATTTGTTCAATGATCAACTGAATGAAAGCTGCATTTGTAGCAGCAGCAGCATAACATGCATTATCTCGTTTGATTTTTATAAGAATCTTATGCAGTAGCTATTATTACTCTCATTTACAGATGAGGAAACCGACCTTAGAGATACAGTCTTTGCTTCTCAAATTGGAGTATCTTTTGGGGGAGTGTGTGCGTGTATGCAAAAACCACAGAATTAAAATGACACTTGAATAATACTTGGAAGTGTCAGTTTTATTTGAACATTTTGGGTAGGTAGAGCAACATTTTTACCTTAAACATGGCTAATGTTTAAGGTAAAGTGCAAAATTTGTGTGAATTTTAAAGATAAAATGAGCTAGACTTGGACCCTAGAATATGTACAATTTGAACTGTCATAAAGCTTTATTTCAAAGTCATACTGAAAAAAAGTGGTATTTACAATATTGTATAGTATAAGTCCCTGGTGTTCAAACTATGCTGTGTGGAGGCTTTACATGATATTCATAGACGTCGATGGCTTTAAAGGAATCCATTTTGATATCTTTAAATTCCATGTACACTGTTTCCTTCAATTGATCTGAGAATGTAACCTGTGATAGAAGTACACATTATTTTTTCTGTAATTCTCCTTTATAGTCAACCTCCCATTTTACAGAACAGCATACTTCTCACTTGTATGCAATATTACCATGGTACAAAATGTTTGATATCATAAAGGGACAGTATGAGATACTGGATTGAGAACACGAATGACTCAGGAACAGTCAGTTCTTTCCACAAGTACAATTATTTGCTTTTAACAAAATTTAGAGGACTTTATGTAGATGTTGACTGATTTTTTAATTTTTTGATGGTTCACTGTTACATTCTATCATGTAACTCAAAAGGAGTTCAGAGAATTTGAATGACTTGGAATAAAATTCATTCTGTCTACTCATTTATGTGAACAACATTTCTCAGTGCTACATTTATGAAAAAGGGACACTAGGAATAGAATTGATGCTATAGCTTGTCCCATTCTAGCAATTAGTAATACACACTTGAGAATATAAAATTGTTTAAAAAATTATTTTCATTAAGCTACATATATATATATATACACACACAATAAATTTCTATATATATAATTATGTACTAAAAATTGTAATACTTTATTTTGGTCACATATATACTAATAATTGTAATAAACCAAAAGAAATTTGTTGTTTTATCACTAAGAGCTTTATGGTCACAGAAAGTGAAATAATTTCATGATATATAAATGATCAGTGAAAGATTATCAAGTTTAAAATAGGAAATAACTTTGGAAATGGAATTATTCAAAGAGCAAAGGGAATGAAAATTTATAACCATTGAAGAGTTTGTTCATATATCAATAGGTAATGGTGGGTACATTTAGATTCTGTTAGATGTAACAGTGCATTATTAAAGTATTAGCATTTAAATTACTTCTGGTAAGTGCATCCTTTGCAACTGATTACATTAAAATACGAAATATTCTTGCTGACTTTAAAATGCAGGTGGAGTATATATATTTTCAAATTTCTCATAAGGGGCAGAAATACAAAATTTTTTGACAACCACTGGCTTATGATACATGTTCTTCATATGCCTCTTTATTCTCTTGTATCCTTAATCACGTGAGATCACTGGAAGATTATACAATAATTAGGCCCTAGGTGCCAATAATTAGGCACCTTTACTGAGTTGTCCTTTAAGTCTTATGTTCTTGGTTTTTATGGAAAGTCACTAAAAAAGAAAAAAACATTTGAAATCTGCTTAATATTTGTTGTGAAGTTTAGTACCTTTATCCATTTTCTTCTAGAGTTAATACCTGGACATTTTTTGTTTTCCTCATTACTTGGTATGCGTCCTCCTTTCTGACCATGATATCTGTGTAATTGAATGTTTCTCTCTCTGCCCAGGCCCCTTGAAAATTCAGATCCACATTTGATGCTCAGCTCTAGTATCACTACTGATCTTTTCAAACAGATACCTGTTTTTTCCTTGTCCTTGATTTTCTGTTTTTAAAAATTAATTTTTGTGTATTTTGTCCTTTGGGAATGTACAAATGATATATCTCAGATACTTACTGGAAAGAGGAAGTAAAATTTTTAAAAATAAAGATTTATTTTATGTTCCTCCCTGCAACTAGGGGGATAAAATAGATCCTCAAGAACAATACTTTCAGCCTAATATACACATTATAAAATTTATTACATTTTGATTTGAGGACTAGTCTGTACATAGATTTTTCAAAAGTTGGAAACTTAGTTCTGATATTAGAATGTGTTTGCCAGTTTAATTTTGTAACAAAGAATTTCCGCTTCACTTTTTCTTATATTGAAGTTATAAGAAGATTGCGTATACATAAAAGCTTTAATCTTGTCCCATAAAAAAGTGTCTGGCTTTTAACTCCAAAGTTGATGGTAGATTGGTCCTTTAGATTCTAAACTAAACTGTAGAAAAAGACACACAACTGGGCATAAATTAATAGTGACTCAGGGCAGTCCTCAGGATAGAGGTAATAGAATTGACGGTTTCTGGGAAAACTAGTTAGTCCAGCTTTACAGATTACTCAGCTTCATGTGATACTGTTTTAGAAAACCAAATTAAAGACATTCTTTCTGTTGTCAGAGCTTCTAGGCCAGTTAAAAGGAGAAAAAATCCTAAAAACCAAAATAAGATTGAGTGAAGAATAATGCAGCATATTTTGAATAATGTCTCATTCTGTACCAGTGGGGAATGAACTGTCTCATTAGACAATGGAAGTTAGTTGTATATCTTAAGTATTTTAGCCAGGCTTTTCTTTTAATTTTTTTTATTGCACAGAAACATAAGTGAATGGAAAAACGCCCATCTTACCAGTGTAGCATCAATAGCATCAATAGTTTGACATATTCCATGCTTCCTTCCAGTCTTCATGGATTCAGGATTCATAGTTTAAAACAGTTTAGAGTAGTTCCTGCTGCCTCCAGTCATCCTTGGTAACAATGAGAATCTCACAGGTTTGAATATGTTTACTCATGCAGACAGTTGCAAATACTTCTGTGTGTCTACTGAGTAGACACGTGATGCCACCTTTGTTCTAATACCAGCAGAGTATATCATTCTTTATTAAGAACAAAGTCCAGGCACAGTGGCTCACATCTGTAATCCCAGCACTTTGGGAGGCTCAGGCAAGCAGATCACGAGGTCAAGAGATCAAGACCATGCTGGCCAACATGGTGAAACCCTGTCTCTACTAAAAATACAAAAATTAGCTGGGTGTGGTGGTGCATACCTGTAGTCCCAGCTACTCAGGAGGCTGAGGCAGGAGAATCGCTTGAACCCAGGAGGTGGAGGTTGCAGTGAGCCAAGATCGCGCCACCGCACTCCAGCCTGGTGACAGAGCGAGACTCCATCTCAAAAACAAAAACATTAAAAGCCAAACAAGGTATCATTTAGTGATACATATTGATTATACCTAATTAGTGACAAGAAGCTCCCTCTAAACATTTATGTGTGAAGCTGCTTAAGGACTGAATATTGCCTGTTGTCATTAATAGGTTGGATGACTTCATTTAGGGCCTCCAAATGGTCTAGATGTCATATATCAGAGGTGTTCAAACTTTCTTTGCATCACAGAATGACCAGGAGAGTATTTAAAATGCATACTCCTGAGCCTCACACTTTGTAGAGTTGGCAACCTAAGTGGTTACTTTGCAGCTTGTCAGCCAAATTTGCACATTTTATATATTTTTTGACAATCCATAAAGATAAAGCTAAATACCTTAGAAATAATACTGTTAGAGTCATGTAAGATGAGTATATCTTTTAAAGGTAAGCAGAGACACTGGGGGAAAAATGAGATAAAGGAATGACAGGATTGCCCAATATAAACAGAGAGGAGGGCTGTGTTGTGTGGGGAGGTGTAGAGGTGAGGACACATTTAATAGTGGATCTAAAGAATACTGTAATTGTAATAGTTGTCAGATTATTGTGAGGCTTATCTTTCTAGGCATGCTGATGTTCTTCAAGTAGAGGTCACAAACTCAGTGCCTATAGGGCCCAGACAGGTAATGCAAATATGAGTTGTTGAGGAATGTTGCAACAGGAGACCCCGAGGCCACTACTGGAGAGCCATTTCTAACCAGTCACAGCCTATTGTTGCCAAACCAAGTCCAGTATTTCTAGATCTTTCAGTTTTTAAGAGAAGCTAGAATTCTGGATTTTATATGAAAACTCTAGATTTTTAGGTGCTGACTTAATTTATTAAAGGCACTAAAAAATGAACACTCATCTCTGGGTTGGACTTGATCCACCTGTGATCAAGTTGCAATCTTTGTTGTAGAGCTGTGCTTCTCCAGGTGTGGTCCCGCGCATAGCAGCATCAATAACACCTGAGACCTTAATAGAAATGCAAAGTCCTAGGCCTTATCTCGGACCTGCCGAAAGCCCAGTGCCAGGGGTGAGACTCAGTCATCTGTGTTTTAACAAGCCCTCTGGGTGATTCTGATGCATGCTCAGGTTTGAGAACCCCTGTTTTGGAGCATGGAAGTTGACACTACAGTTTCTATGTGGGGTAGTAGTAAAGTTCATCAAATATCCTGTAACTATCAAAAATATATCAGCTGTATTTTGTTTTCGGTATATGTAACTTCATCTTTTTTCCCAGAATCTCAGAAAACACAATAATTGTGTTTTCTCCCTTTTCTTTCTTGTTAAGAATATTGCAAATTAACTTAATAGCAATTCTGGTCACATTTTGACCTCATTGGAACACATCTTAGATTTTATTGATTGATTGATTAAAACTAGGTAAATAAGTTATGTGGCTTTATGAAGCTTCAGTGTTAAGTCTCCTTTAAAAGTATTAAATATAATATTCAGTAAGTCCTCACTTAATGTTGTTGATAGGTTCTCGGAAACTGATTTTTAGCCATATGATTTGTAATGAAACATATTTACTCTAGGCTAATTGATATAAACAAAAATTAAGTTCCTGTGGCATATTTCTGGTCACAAAACATCCCAAACTTCTAAATAAAGACCAAAACACTTCTAATGATAAACACTGAAATTAATGTGAGCTCTCCACACATTTAAGAAAGATTAATATAAACAAGATTATTATTCACCCACTGATTCCAGTTCAGGGTCGTGGGTGGCCAGAGCCTCTCCCAGCAACTCAGGGTACCAGGCGGGGACCCCACCCTGGACAGGACCCCTTCCCATCACAGGTTGCACTTACGCTTGCTCAGGCTGGGACCATATGGATGCACCACTGAACCTAAAGTGCACTCATCTTTGGGATGTGGGAGGAAACAGGAGTACACAGAGAAAACCCAAACAGACCTGGGGAGAACATGCCAACGTCACACAGATGGGCTTAGGCTGGGAAAGGATTATTTTTTTCTCATCATTGTTATAACAAAATGACATTGAACAAAACGACGTTATTCAAAGACCTACTGTATATTAAAAATAAGGAACACATCACATTTTTCTAAATTGAGTTCTGTTTGCTGGAATTAGAACTACCATTTCTACTTACCTATTTTTATATAAAAGAGGTTAATTTATGTGGTTTTATGTAAGTCTGGCCTCCTAATTGCTGATCAGGTTGTTTATATTTTAATGCCCAAGTATGCCAATATTTCCCTCCATTCTCAGAATGTAGAAATGGTTGCTATCCTGATTGTTATCCTTAAAGTTCTTGGCCAGGTGTGGTGGCTCACACCTGTAATCCCAGCACTTTGGGAGTCTGAGGACTGCAGATTGTTTGAGTCCAGGAGTTTGAGATCAGCCTGGCAATGTAGGGAGACCCCATCTCTACAAAAAAAAATACAAAAACAGCCTGGTGTGCGGTGGCACGTGCCTATAGTCCCATCTACTCGGGAGGCTGAGGTGGGAGGATTGCTTGAGCCCAAGAAGTCGAGGCTGCCGTGAGCCATGATCATGCCACTGGGCGCCAGTCTGGGCAACAGAGTGAGACGCTGTCCCTAAACAAACAAACAAAACCCCAAGTTCTTTTTTTTTGTATAAACCAACCTTAAACATATTTGTTCATTTAAAGTCACTAGTACCTTGCTAATCAGATACGAAATTTATGGAGAGAATTTTCTTACACTTAAAAGTATACAAAAAGCTATCCAGGCGCGGTGGCTCATGCCTGTAATCCCAGTGCTTTGGGAGGCCGAGGCGGGCAGATCACGAGGTCAGGAGATCAAGACCATCTGGCTGACACGGTGAAACCCCGTCTCTACTAAAAATACAAAAAATTAGCTGGGCGTGGTGGCGGGCGCCTGTACTTCCAACTACTCGGGAGGCTGAGGCAGGAGAATGGTGTAAGTAAACCCGGGAGGTGGAGCTTGCAGTGAGCCGCACTCCAGCATGAGCGACAGAGCGAGATTCCGTCTCAAAAGAAAAAAAAAAAGTATACAAAAAGTTTTTCATTTATTTTGAGGAAACTTTGTGCATGTGTGACGTATTAGGTGCTTCAAATGTACTTTAGAGTATTTAAAATGCTGCGATAGACTGAGAAGTTTGGAATAATTTGATTTAAAGTAATAGATATTGAATTTGTAAGAAGTCATCTGCTTGTGTTTATATAATTTTAAATAAAAATAAATTTATGTTCACAGGGTAAACCGGACTTGAATACAACATTGCCAATTAGACAAACAGCATCAATTTTCAAACAACCGGTAACCAAAGTCACAAATCATCCTAGTAATAAAGTGAAATCAGACCCTCAACGAATGAATGAACAGCCACGTCAGGTAAGGATCTAATTCTTTCTCCAATCTTATTTTTCAGAAAAATGCTGGTATTTTTACCAGACATAATTCAAATAAATTCTGGCTAAAATGGAGTGTATTTGGAAAGAAAATTGTTTTATGTCCTAGGCTATTACATGAATGCTGGAGTATGCAAAATTTAGGTAAAATATTTTTAAGAAAATATTTAATAAGTCAATTAAGAATGAATCTAATTCATAATATGGACTAAATTTTTATGCTTTTCGTGTGGTAATATACATCAGACTTGGTTCTGCTAATCTTAGTTTTTTAAAGATTATCTTTCCAAGGATAATATTTCATAGAAGAATGAAGCATGTAGTTCGTGTTGCTTAGTTTAAAAATATTTTCTATTATTTGGAAGCTAAGACTACTTTTTATTCTGATTTCTTATTTTGTGAAATCTGTCCCACCCCTTTTGAAAAACAGAATTAGATAAACTTTGTCAATCTGGTATATTGTCCTGTGACTTCCATTTTTGTACAAATTCAATTTATTTTTCTCTTTCTTTATTGCTTCAAGCTGTATTCCACTAGAATCTTTTCTTAGAAAAAAAGCATTACCTGAAAGGCCTCCCTGCAGCCTATTAATGCCATATAGCCCGGGGAGGGAGACTGGACAAAATGCTTAAACCTTCCACGTAACCTTGCTTATTCACTCCCTAAATGTGGTCAAAAAGCCTAGGTAGTTCATGAATTTTTAGTAGCAATTGGGGTGAGGGAGTGGAGGGAGAAACATCTGTGCGTTTTTTTCTCTCCTTTCTCTGCCTCCTCCCACCTGAGTCCAGCTAAGGATTAGAAACACTGATTTACCTACGACGGTTATCTTTTGCTCTCGTATTCCCCTTTTAGATGTCTCACTCCACCTTTTCATTTGAATTTTGTTTTTCACTAGTCCTTCAAGTGTCTCATCTCCAGACTTCATAAAGGATTGGGCCAAAACTTTCAGACAGTTGCTCTAGAAGAAACTACATAAAGAAATTCAGTTCCCACATCCTCTGTAGTGTTTTTTCCTCTTCAGGTGAGCCAGGAAAACAGAAGATATTTGGAGCCACATTGGATCAGCATCTTGCTATAGATGTCTCAAGATTTGAAGTTCTAAACTTGCTTTACTGTTGGTCCCCAAGAGATTCAACAGGGGCCATGTAAGTGTATCACATCCAACATAAAAGATGCGTACCTGCATGTGCCTTTAGCCTCTTGTCACCACTTAGGTTTTCTTTGGGCCATTCAGCTTTCTGTGTGAGGCTTTTCCCTTCTGTTTTACTACCACACCCAGTGATAGTCACAAAACCACAGGAAGTTGCAGTATATTCATTACAACAGGGAAGGAATTCTGGCATTCTGAACTTTGTCCACCTTGATAAAGCCGTTCCCTGGTTGTATTCTTTCTCAGATACTATCTAAAGTCTTGAACATCTTGTCCTTTGACTTTTTGGTGATTTAAAAATCATTTCCCCACAAAGATATTTGTTTATGGAAAATTTTGAAAGTATGTAATTGGGTAAAACAGATTTGCTTCAAAAATTCTGAAAGATTAAGAAGGTGGAATGTAATCTTTAATTAATAATATCATTCCACATTGGAAATTTGAGTTCTTTATGAGATCAGATAGTATTTAATAGATTTGATCCTCATCTTTTCTTTGCCAAATCATTCTCAATATAGTCTATAAACCCAAATATTTTATTTAAAGATCAACTGATTAGCAAATTCTGTCCATTTTAACAGTAATTTAATTATTTTCTGCACCTAAATTCAGTCACAGTTTTAAAAAACTCTGGTAATTTTTTACTGGGTGTTTATCTGGCTATAGAGATACTGGTAACTTACAGTTTTAAAGTTGAAATAACCAGACTAGTTGCTCCTTGTTCTTTGGTATGTTGAATAGTTTTAAGTTTTCCTTCTTTTATTATGGTGTATGAGATTATTCTCAAATGAAAGGTATGTGTCCAAAAACCTAAGTTCCATCTCCTCCATCTCTCCCCAAAAAACTTATGTCATTTCAACCCAGATCTTTTGAGGGTTTAATCTTCCTTTTAGCTTGCATAGACAGGAAGTGTTTAAAATTATTTAGCAGGCCACTTCTCCAAAAGCTTTGGCTGTTTTTTACTTTATCCTTATGGTACCTGACAATTTTTGCTGGATGCTTTTGATTGTGCTAAGACATTAGTTGATTTTCCTCTTTCTTTATCTTCAGTGTAAGAAGTGAGGTAATATTTGACCACTGTCTCACCAATAGGACTGTGCACTGGGCAGAATATGGGAAAATAGTAAAAAGACAATTTTCATGTTAATGTTTTAAAAATCATGATCTGTTATCCCAAGTTTTCCAGTTTAGATTCAGTTTGTTAGTAAAGGAAAGATGTTAGTTTTAATTCTATTTTGATATACATATGGCAGATGACTGCTAATCAGCTATTGTAATTGAGGAGATCGTTGGCACAATATACATAGGCAAAAATGATTCTTCCAATTTTGCTACCCATTACTTAGATTCATTGAATTCGGTTGGTAATATAAATTGCCAAATATTCCAATTGGAGGAGTTATTTTTATCATAGAGTAAACGAATTAGACAATGAGGTTTCTATTTTTGAGGTTTCCATAGATATAAATGTTTTTATTCTTTATATCACATTCTTTTAATAAGATGTTCAAGATAATGATATTGTAATTCCTTTTAAAGTGTTGAATTTTGAAGCCTATAACTAGGATTAGGCTTCTGAATATTAACTAGGCTTTACTGTGAAAAGATCTGAAATGTTTAATTTAGACGAGAAGCAATCATTAAAAATAATAATTCTGTCTTTTATAACCAACATCCTATGCCCAGGTCATTTATATGGCAGCCTAATTTGAATTCTATAAAATGTATAAATTATGAAATTTTAATGTATTGATTCCTTGAAAATGCCTTAACTTTAAAAGTGCAAATTAGGGTATGTAAAGAAAAGCATTAAACAGAATTCAGTGATTTCTATAATTAAAATTATAAGGTAGTGATGGAATTTGTAAAACCTGGTTATAATAGGGTAGTAGCCAGCCATCTTTGTATATAGCATCAGTGTATTTGATGATTGCTTGTCTTTTCTTTAGATTAAAAAGACCCCTGTAGTGGGGAGGAGGGAACTCTGCCAATTACCAGACTATTATCCCAAACAGTAATCACTGAAATATCATTATTCAGCTAGATGCATGAAACACATCTCAAAATCTTTTTAGTGTAATTGAGTTGTAATTTTTTGCTGGTAACAATGCCTTTCCTAGTTTACCCCCTTTATAATATGAAGAACTACCATTTCTGTTTCTTATTTCTTTACTGCTGTCATCTTTGATACTATCTGGTCTCTTGATTCCTTCTTTTTCTCTTTTAGCGTCAAACCAAAGAAGCTTCATCTTTGAACTATTACTTCTTCCTTTTAATTATTAGATTATAGAGGGATAAAAGGCTTTTGTGTTTTTGACAGTCTTTGAATATTAATTACATTTCTTACAGAATATTCACTTTTTTGTAGGAGTAATTGTTTAACAGTAAAGAAGCAGATTTGAATCTTCCACTTGATCTTAGATATTTTTTTCCTTTTATTTCATTTTGCCAATTCTCCTTGCAAGGATATGAAACTTTCCTTTACCTACTTCTCTAGAAGCCAGCCTTTTCTTTTAGAAGGAATGTTTTAAAATGTATTAGAAGAAACTTTCCTGGTTGAAGATAAATTTTTTAAATGTGCCGTTTAAAGTCACTGTGTATGAAAAGTGTATGAAATAGTTCAACTTTCAGCTGCTAAAACCCAGAGGGTTACTATTTCAGGCATTCTAGCAACATTTTCTTGTTTCTAATCTCTAACAGTTATTTCTAGTATAGTCTCATTATAATGTTCTTAATGATTGACAAATAGATAAGCTAAAGCACAGAGTCTCATGGTGGATATATTCCTTTGCTCTGGACAGAAAAATTGACTGCCTCGGCAGAGAAAATAGAGGATGTGTCCTATAACACTTAAAAATATTACTCTGGGTACTGTTGGGAAGATGCCATATACAAAGTGCCAAAGGAATAGTAGAGTAGTACAGGCAAGTGCTATAGGTGTTTAAGAAAAGTGGGGTTACTGTTGCTAGGAGGCTTGAGAAAATCTTTAGAAAAGGCATGAAACATATGCTGGACATATTTTTAAAATGTAAAAAATATTGTGTAACAATATTTTATAATGTTTCCTTGGGCTAGATTCCCAGAAATGTAATTAGTGTGAATATTTACATTTTTGATACATACCAGCAAATTGATTCCAAAGGGTTGTACCAAATTAAAAGACTATCAAGAAGTTATATACTTTCCAGTTTCAGCCTACCTTCTGTAGCAGCAGTCCCCAACCTTTTTGGCACCAGGGACTGGTTTTGTGGAAGACAATTTTTCCATGGACCAGGTGAAGGGGTGGGGGGTGGTTTGGGGATGAAACCATTCCACTTCAGATCATTGGGCGTTAGATTTTTATAAGGAGCATGCAACCTAGATCCTTCACATGCACAGATCACAATAGGGTTCGTGCCCCATGAGAATTTAATGCTGCCTCTGATTGGGCAGGAGGTGGAGCCCAGGCGGTAATGCTTACCTCCTGCTGTGCTGCCCAGCTCCTAACAGGCCACGGACTGCTACCTGTCTGTGGCCTGGGGGTTGGGGACTCTTTTCCTATAGATTTGACTATTATTAGTTCTTTTTTTTTTTTTTTTGTGGGGCGGGGTGGGGGGAGTAATTCAGTAATTTAAAAGGGCATTTTATTTTAAATTTAGAGGCATTTGTGTTAAATTTTAAACATAAGAAACGTTTAGAGCTTTTTAAACTAGGGAGTAGCTTTTATATTACCCATCTGAACTGAACTTAAAGGTATCTCCTGGTGGCCTAAAGCTAATTCCAACACGTGTACTCTGCAGATACACTTCCTCCTTCCTTCTCAGAGACCCCATCCAATGGAATATGTCACTTACCTTTTATCTTCAACCTGTCTCTAAACTGGCTTCTTCCCAAAGCATTTAAATGTATTCAAATCCACCCCATCTTAAAAAAAATTATCCACCTCACTGCTCCCCTTTTAGCGTTTGTTCTCGTTCCTTTCTTGTTAAAGTCAAACTTCTTGGCATTGTATGTGTGTTTACTATCTGCTTTACCTCTTACTCATATGTTTATATCTCTGAAATAATAGCTTTTGTTCTCACTGAAACTGTTCTTATCAGGATTGCTGATGTTCCTTGTTAAACTGAATGGATAAGTTGCAGTCTTTAAATTTCTTGCCCTGCTTTAACATTAAACAATATGACTACCCCTCTTTCTGAAACATTCGCTTTCATTCTTTGACTCTGCACTTTCTTGGTTTTCCTCCATATTTTTTTTTCTCAATCCCCTTCTTAGGTTCTTCTTTCTCTATCTGTCTTTTAAAATGTTGAGGTTCCCCAGGGAATACTATGCATTCCTTTTTGTATGTAAACCCTCCAGGGGTGATTTCACTCATTCCCATGGCTTCAGTTATCATCCATATGTTAATGATTCCCAAATTTATATCTTCATCCTGAGCTTCAGTCGTTTGTGTCAATTCTCCTACTTACATTGTTCACTTGGAAGTCTCACCAGCACCTGTAATCTATCGCTTTATCTCTGTGAACTCCTTTGTCATCTGATCAAATCTGCCTTTTATTGGATGTGCTTTATCTCAGTGAAAGGACCACTATCCACTTGGCTGCCTAAGCTGGAAACCTGAGCATCACCCTTGACTCTTCCTATCTTTCACTCCAAGAGTCTATGTAGCCAGCAAGTCCTATTGATCCTACCTCCTGAATGTTCTCTTACTCCATTCTGAGACTAGGTAACTATCATTCATTTCATCTCATCTCTCATCTCTCTGCTTTTTGTCTTTTGTTTGTTTGTTTGTTTTTGTTTTTGGAGACAGGGTCTTGCTTAGCTACCCAGGCTGGAGTGCAGTGGTGCAATCATAGCTCATTGCAGCTTCAATCTCCTGGGCTCAAGTGATGCTCCCACCTCAGCCTCCTGAGTAGCCGGGACCACAGGTGCACACCCCATGCCCGGCTAATTTTGTGTTTTTCATAGAGATGGGATTTCACTATGTTGCCCAGGGTGGTCTTGAACTCCTGGGTACAAGTACTTCTTGTCTTGTTCCCTTACTTCTCTCTTCATATTGCAGCCAGGTGTTCCTCCGGGTTATGGTCTGATAGTGTTCATAGTGTTATACTGCTGAAAACCCTTCAGTGCTTTCTGGTAGCTTTTAGGGTAAATTCAGAACTCTTTAACATGACTGCCAAGCCCTTTTGCTTACCTCTCTGGCCTCACCTTCTCTTGTTCTACACTCAAATCATATGGAACATTTTTCAGGTTTTTGCATATGCTATTCATTCACTACCCCTGACCCTTGCATACCTTGATCAGATTTCATGCTGTTTCCTTTCCATCCTTCAGCTGGCTGTTTCTTACTCATCTCTCAAGTGACATCAAGAACTTAGAAGTCACTTCTTCTGTTCAGAAAACCCCTGATTTACCAAGTTTGGATTTAGAGACCTTCCTTAGTGTTTCTTCTTTCTTCTTTTCTGATCACAACTGTATTAGGTTATTCATTGCTTCATCCACAATTTCTCTATTATGTAAGTGCCTAATATATAAATTTGTTGAATTAGTGAATTAAATTATTCATTCATTCAAAAATTATTTATTGAGCCTTCAACTTGTACTTTTCTAAGCAGTGGGATACTGCAGTGAACAAGACAAAGTCCCCGCTGTCTGGAATTTTCCATCTAGTGTGAGGATAGGAAGTGAGTCAGACAAATACATGTATAGATAATGTATCATGTTGTGTTAAGTGCAATGAAAAAAACACCAGAAGAGTGAGAGAGCATGTGGTCTTCAAAAGCAGAGAAGTATGGAGGGAACATTCTAGACAGAAGTCTGTCAATTGTATGTAGTATGAGGACTGACAGGGTTAGGAGATCATTGAAGAAACTCTTACAGGAAGTTAGGGCATAAGTGATAAGGGTGTGTTTTATGCTGGTCATAAAATAATTGATGGCTGAGCATGGTGGCTCGCGCCTGTAATCCCAGCACTTTGGGAGGCCGAGGCGGGTGGATCACACGGTCAGGAGTTCAAGACCAGCCTGGCCAAGATGGTGAAACCCTGTCTCTACTAAAAATACAAAAAAAAAAAAAAAAAAAAAGAAAAAGAAAGAAATTAGCTGGGCATGGTGGCAGGTGCCTGTAATCTCAGCTACTTGGAAGGCTGAGGCAGAGAATTGTTTGAACCTGGGAGGCAGAGGTTGCAGTGAGCCGAGATCGCACCGCTGCACTCCAGCCTGGTGACAGAGCGAGACCCTGTCTCAAAAAAATAAAAATTAAAAAATGACAAAATTTAATGACTTATCAGCTCTGCCTATATGAAGAATCTTAGAATAAAATGTGAGAATGATGTCATTGACAGAAATATGGACATAATAAAGGGTAGCTCAATATTTTTTTAAAAATAATAAAATATGAATTTGAGTAGTAGAAAATTTATACTCTTTTTTTTTTTCTGAGTCGGAGTCTCACTCTGTCGCCCAGGTTGGAGTGCAACAGCGCGATCTCTGACTCAATACAACCTCTGCCTCCTGGGTTCAAGCAATTCTCCTGCCCCAGCCTCCTGAGTAGCTGGGATTACAGGCGCCCACCTCCACACCACGCCCGGCTATTTTTGTGTTTTTAGTAGAGACAGGGTTTCACCATATTGGCCAGGTTGTCTCAAACTCCTGACCTCATGATCTGCCCGCCTCGGCCTCCAAAAGTGCTGGGATTACAGGCTTGAGCCACCGCACCCAGCCTGAAAATTTATAGTCTTAAAGTAATTGTTACATGTTGAGCTAGTAAAAGATGATAGGCTGGAGTCCAAGAGAGTCTGGAGATATGGTCAGTCTTTATGGAGGGAAGAATTGCAATGGAAACATTATATGTGAATTTTTAAAAATTAAGGAATGAGGCTAGATGCAGTGGCTCAACATCTGTAATCCCAGCACTTTGGGAGGCTGAGGCAGGCAGATTTCTTGAGGTCAGGAGTTTGAAACCAACCTGGCAACATGGTGAAAACTCATCTCTACTAAAAATGCCAAAATTAGCCGGGCATAGTGGCACACGCCTGTAGTCCCAGCTTGGGAAGCTGAGGCATGAGAATTGCTTGAACCCAGGAGGAGGCAGTGGTTGCAGTGAGCTGAGATCAGGCCACTGCACTCCAGAGTGAGACCCTGTCTCAAAAAAAAAAAAAAAAAAAGAAAAAAGAAAAAAAAAATTATGGAATGCATAATAGGTTGTTGGTTCATAGTTACCAATAATTATCATGTATTTTTCTAGTTCATTTTAAAAACATGAAAACTGTCATGTGGAAGGATCTGTGCAATTTTTTTATTTCTCTAAGTAACATAGGAATACAGATGAAAAAAATCGAATAGTGTTTTTAAAAACTACTTCTCAAAACAGTAGTTTACTACTCCAGTTAAGTCTTCTAGTCTGTGCCAGAAACGTTTATTCTTAATTCTTATCATATCTCTTTATAATTCTCTTCATATTTCTAATTAATATACTTATGAGGCTACGTCTTTGTTAATTTTAACCGTTATTTCTTTGCTTTCCCCAAGGATAGGTGACTATATAGTTCTCTCTCTCTGCCGTCATGCTCCCAACCTAGATGTATCACAATTTTAGGTAAATAGGTTAAATAGAGTTTGCATTATTATGAATGAAAATTCTTCTGGGTAGGGTAAGTAATGCCCTGCCACTCCTTTCTGTCATAAGTCTTTGTTGTTTTTAATCTTAATAACTCTATGTTAGGTTTTCTAATATAATTACAGTTAACCTTTTCTGATTTTAAAATTTCTGCCACATGCCCATCAATAGTATTTTCTTTATGCTGCTAGGATGTAAATCTGTGGATCAACTGGGGACAATTAATATTTTTATAATATTAAGTGTTACAGTTCACAAATCTTATGTATTCCTCCATTAAGGTTTTATAGTTTTCAGTCTAGTGATCTTATATATCTTTAATTGATTCTTAGATATTTGATGTTACTGTAAGTGGTGTCATTTATAAAATTTTTATTTTCTAATTATCTTTGGCTAATATTAGAAATAAACTGATTTTGTGTATTCACTCTGAATTCAGTTATCTTTCTAAATTATTAAGTCATCTATTATTCTTTTCGACTTTACATGTGAATAAACATGTCATCTGTCAAGGAGAGTTTTCTTTCTTTCTTTCTTTCTTTCTTTCTTTCTTTCTTTCTTTCTTTCTCTCTCTCTCTCTCTCTCTTTCTTTCTTTCTTAACAATCTTTAAACTTTTGATTTTTTGTCCTTGTTTTATTTTACTAGTAGAACTTCCAATACAATCTTGAATAGTATTGATAACAGATATTCCAGTCTCATTAGTGATACAAGGGATCATTTTTAATGTTTCTTCATTAAATGTGATATTTGCTTTTTTGTAAATATTATTTGTCAGATTAAGGAAATTTGCTTCTATTTCTATTTTACTAAGAATATTTCTTATGAATGGATATTAAATTCTATCAAATTATTTTCCTTTACCTAGTTAAGTGATCAAGTAATTTTAATTATTTATTCTGTTAATAAAGTATATCATATTGATTGGTTTATGTGATTAATTTCACTGTTTGATATTTTTGAATGTTAAACAGATCTAGAATTCCTGGAGTAAGCCCCATGTGGTTGTAATGTTTTATCATTTTTATCAGTGTTTATAGAGTTGCTGTTATTAGGCTTAGGATGTTTTGCATTTATATTCATGATTGAAATTGACTTGCACTTTTCTTGTAATTTTCTTCTCAAGTTTCAGTATCAAGGTTTTTCTGGCTTTGTAAAATGAGCTGGGAAGTGATCCCTCTTCTTATATTCTCTGGAAGAGTTTGCATAAAATTGGCATTTTTTAAAAACAAAAAACATTTCTTTTTGGAATAATTAATTGGGAGGTCATCTCAGCCTAATTTTTTTACGGAAAAGTTTTAAATTATATATACAATTTTTTTCTTTGTTTTTGAGACAGAGTCTGACTCTGTCGCTTAGGCTGTAGTGTAATGGTGTGATCACAGCTCACTGCAGCCTTGCCCTCCAGGGCTCAAGTGAGCTTCACACCTCAGCCTCTGGAGTAGCTGGGACTACAGGTACACACCACCACACCTGGCTAGTTTTTAAAAATTTTGTTGCTTTTTGTAGGGATGGGGTCTCACTATGTTGCTCAGGCTTCAATTTTTAAAATAGATACATGGCAGAATATTCATTTTTTCTTTCTAGTTTTTATCATGTGATTTTCTAGGAATTTGTGCATTTTATAATTTTCAAATTTAGTGGCATAAGGTTGTTTATATATTTCTAGTAATATTTTTAATGTTTGCAGTATCTATTTTGATATTCTTCTCTCTGATCTTGGTAGTATCCAAATGAAAAGTGGAATGAGGTATTGGGGAGACCTTTCCTAACAGGTTTTGAACTCAGTCTATACACGAGCTTTTCCTCATTGAAATTCAAATCCATTTCGATCAAATTTCTTTTTATAAGAAAACATTTATTTTATAGAAGTTATTTCTTTATAATGGATTATGCCTCGTCTTATTTGTCACTGTTGCCTAGAAGTAATCTTATAGTACTATTGGGATCTTTGTTTTTTTATGCCTGTATTTGTTTGCTATTTCTTTGCACTTTCTTTTTATTTCCAGCTTTCTGAGTCTTTATTTTTACATCTGTCTCTTGCATAAAACATATAGTTGAGTTTTTTAATTTGTTTAAAAATATGATCTGAAGGTCTTTTTCTTAATTGGTAAGTTTACCATTACATTTATTGCTATTACAGATATGTTTGGTCTTAATTCTGTCACTGTGTTTATATAATGTTTTTAATATTTTGTCATTATTTTTTGGTATTTCTATTTTTGTTCTGTAGTCTGGGTTTTTCATTTAAATATATACTTCTGGTAATTTTGAGGATTTATAACCTGATTTTAATTCTAGTGGTTGACTAATGTCAAATTCTAAATAGTGCATATGGTGCTTCTATTTCTCGATGTATTGGTATTAAAAAGGAAGAACGACTGGGCATGCTGGCTTATGCCTGTAATCCAAGCACTTTGGGAGGCTGAGATGGGAGGATTGCTTGAGGCCATGAGTTTGAGAGCAGCCTGACAAGAAAGTGAGACTCCATCTCTACAGGAAATTTTTAAAGAAACTAGCTGGCGCAGTGGTGTGGGTCTGTAGTCCCAGTTACTCGGGTGGCTGAGGCAGGAGGATTCCTTGAGCCCAGGAGTTTCAGGTTGCAGCGAGCTATGATCATGCCCACTGCATCCCTGACTCTCCTGCTTGGGCAACAGAGTGATACCCTGTCTCAAAAAAAAAAAAAAAAGAAGAAGAAAAGAAAAATTGTGCCTGTTAGTGTCCTACAGAAAGAATAGGAATTAATTGGCCGGGCGCGGTGGCTCATGCCTGTAATCCCAGCACTTTGGGAGGCCGAGGCGGGCGGATCACGAGGTCAGGAGATCGAGACTATCCTGGCTAACACGGTGAAACTCCGTCTCTACTAAAAATACAAAAAAATTAGCTGGGCGTGGTGCCGGGCGCCTGTAGTTCCAGTTATTCGGGAGGCTAGGGCAGGAGACTGGCGTGAATCCGGGAGGCGGAGCTTGCAGTGAGCTGAGATCACGCCACTGCACTCCAGCCTGGGCGACAGAGCAAGACTCCGTCTGGAAAAAGAAACAAACAAACAAAAAAGGAATTAATTTACACTACTGAAATTAGTTTCAAGAAAGCTTTTCTTAAGGGAATGTCTTCTCATAAACAACTAATGATAGATTCTTATCTATTAGAGATCAAAGTTCCTGCCATTGAGTGGGTTTTGAAATCAGCAATTTATTCATTCCACAGCATATATTGCTGATTAACAGATGCTATATTAACAAAAAAGTCGAACATGTTCCCATCCTCATAAAACTTTGAATTTGATAAGGAAAACTAACACTGAACAAATAATTGCAGGCATACTGATGTATGACAAATATGTGAAAAGTAGTGAAGGAGCACATCTAAGTTCCTGTATGAACTTATGTATCAATAAGAAAATGATTATGGCTTTTTCTGTGGGAGGAGCACATGAAAAATCTAGGCACCTCGAATGATGCTCTTATTCCATGGTTGGTCATCTTAGGATAATGGTACCTTTTCAGGCACTTGACAAGTATTGTATACCCACAGTGTGTAAGTTAGAGAGTATTCATGGCAAAATTTAGACAAACAACTACAGCAAATGCTTACTGCACCTCTATCTTCATCAACCATAAAATCTGCCCTTTGCTTTATTAATCTATCCTGTTTAGCCCAAATTATCTTTTGCCTTAACAAGAGATCACGTTGTAGTTTGCACAGCACATGAAAGAAGCTTTTCCTTGATTTATGCAATAATTTTCTTGTCATTATCTAGCTCTTTCTTCTTGGGCCACTCTGACAAAATAAGAGCGTAGTTCATACTTGATCTTTGATGTTTGCAGACCATGGTATTTAAGTTAAGTTGTTATTGCTGACCATTAACTAGACAATTCAGATACTATATGGGGTTGATCTGAAATAAAGCAGTTTATAAACTGGACGGTGAATTTCTTCTTGGCAGGAAACACCATTCATCCACATAGCCCTAACTCAGTGTCTTGTATATTTAGCTTTTTGAGAGTGACAAGAAAGTACACACTTTCTGGATTTTGCTTTAATCGACAATTATGTGACAAGAGTCTCTATTATTTGATTAGCTTTAGTAACTGCCTTATGAAAGTGAGTAAGATATTCTTTGAATTGATGGAATCCTAACATTAGAAAAAAATTCTGAGCAATTTGATAAAAGTTTTTTTCTCAAAAAACTTTCTCATATTTTATTAGTGTTTTGATAACCTGAGATAGATCTGACAGTTATTAGGATTTCTAGTTTACTAGTGAAAATATATGCAACGAGATTAAGTGCTTTGCCCAAGCACATCTATTTAGTGTTTGCACCAGGATTAAAGCATTTAGCTGCCAAACCAGCACTTTCTATCACCCTGTCCTCCCTCTACTTAGCCAAAAATTCATCTCGCAAACATCTGAGTGCTAATTTTGTGTCTAGCATCATGCTCTTGACAGCTGTAGATTGCAGATAAAACTTTAAAAATGGGGAGATTTTTAAGGTAACTTTTGGTTCTTCTGTTTTATAAAGCATTAACACTGTTGTCCTCATATACTTTAAAAAGTATATCACATATCTTACGTCTTACGCATTTAAATTTTTTTCATTAGAAAAAAGAAAAATGCTTATAGTCTAAATCTTTGACAATTAATGTTAGACATTTTAATTTGTTGCTTAATAGTAGTAAAGAATACAGAAACATACAAAGAACTGTCATGAAAGGTCCTCAGTCCCCTGGCAGCAGGCGAATATATCAGTGAAGTAGGACAGGGGAGGCTTGAGCTAGGAATTGGATTTGGTAATTAGGTTACTGTAACCTTGGGCAAGGTCAGTGTTCATATAAATAAGAGGGGCAGAGCCTGGGTTAGAAGGAAAAGAATGAATAGAATGTGGGGAAATAAGACACAAGGTCTCTCTGCTAGTGGGAGGGGAAGATCAAGATGGCTTGAGGGGGAAGCAGTGTGAATAAGGACATGTTTTAAGTTGTCAGTGTTCAAGTGCATTTGTCACTTAAAAGAAGATGTCCCAGGAGAGGAAGGGAAAAATGGAAAATGTGAGAAGTTGGGCAAATTGATGGGGCAAGAAGAGGAGGAGGTAGAAGACGTGATCAGGAGCGCAGGTGGCGGGATAATCTTAGAAGGGCAGCAGATTCTTATTTCTCTAAAATAGGAGGAGATCTGAGGTGGAAAGGACGATGTTCATAGAGGCTCTAGACCTTCAGGCTTCATGCCTGACTTTTCTAGTTGTTCTGAAGTTGCTCTACAGGCTTCTTGGCTTGGAGGTTAATATTCAGCTTATGGTGTCTAAAATAAACAATAAAAAACAGGAATTTGGATATGTAGGAGTTTTAGATGAACTTCCCTTAGTTTCATTATTGAAATTCAGCAGATTTCTCTGGTCAGTTTATTTTTTGTTCTAACGGAGATTATAATTTCAAAAGGGAAGATGCTTTTTAAGATAATGCATGAGGGCTAAAATAAGTTTTAGGTTTTCGTGTGGCTCAGTTTGGTGAATTTTCTCCAGTTTTCATGTAAGAATTAGCCAGGCCTACTGACAGCTACATGCTAATTTATGGAAATTAACATGTTCCAAATAAACCTGTCTGTTCTATTTTGCTACTGTACCTACATTTGAACACTTAAAGTCATTCTAAATGGAGCTGTGCCTTTCTCAGTAGTCAGTGACAGATTCGCACAGGTGTGGGAACCCCGATCCTGTGGTAAATAAGAGAGCCCCTTCTAAAATCTGACATCTCTCTATACAGATAATTTCTAGTTTACAAGTTGTGATATAAAATTTCATGTTTCATTTATTTGGAACTCTACATCTTCCAACAGAAATGATATTATAAATGACTCTAGTGTTCCAGACCCACCCATAAAAGACCATTTAATCTAAAGTATATCTGAATTATTAAAAATAATTACAACCACATTTCTAGCAGCAAATACGTTGACTATCAATTTTCTGAGGTATGAAATGTTTCTCCCACTTGTGCTTTATCTGACTCTCCAGAATGACTGGGTTCTCCACCACTCCTAGTTGTCTGGCAGTAGAAAAAAGAGGCACCCACCTCCAAGCCATTTAGATAGGTTCTTCTAAGGCTCATGAATGAGGGGAGCTGGGAGACACACTACTGAGAACTGAGAGAGGAGCTTGCAGTGATGGTGCATGCTGGCGGGGGCCCTTCTTTCTGTTTCTCCTGTGAGATCTGGGTGCCTGCCTTTATAAACCTTATTTCCCTATCCTTTTTCTCTTTCTCTGGACGAGTGGTTTTCAACTACACATGATTTTGCTTCCCCCATTTCCTCTTACTGCCCCACTGCCCACCTACCTGGGTACATTTGGTAATGTCCAGAGATATTTTTTGGTTGTCACAACTGGGGTCGTTCTTCTGACATCTTGTGGGTATATAAACCAAGCAAGCTGATAGTCATTTACCCCCAAATGTCAAGAATGCCAAGGCTGAGAAATTCTGCTCCAGACAGTTAATGCTACTGGTTAGGGTTGTTTTTGCCTTTTTTGATTCATTGCAGCTTAGAAATATAGTCTGTGTTCCCTGATTCTCTCCCACCTTCTATTCTTGAAACAAGCTCACAGCTCTTTTGAGGTTTTTCTAAGGGCTTTAGTATCATCACATCATGGAACTAGATGGACCAAAAATAACAAGAAGATTACAGTTTTAGGAAATCTTAATTAAAAGCTATCCATCCTCTCCACTGGACTTTAAATAGAGCAAAATTCTGATCCTTCTCTAGGCTTCAGTCCTTTCCTTCCTGTGATGATGGTTTCATTCCCTGGTCTTCCAACCTTCCTAATTAATACTGCTCCACCATGGAGAGCTTTAGCAGTGATCCTGTTCCTCCCAATGAGAAACTACAGGGATGAAAAATCCTTGTGTTATTTTAATGAGGAGTTAAGGAAAGGTTCCTTTGTATTGCATAGATCTGGCCAGAACTGTTTTCTGTTGTTCTCCTTCTTTTAAGAAAGTTTCAGGAAGAGATTACATCCCAGCCTTTCCTTAAGTACCGCTGCACAGCGCAGGGACCTCCTTTCTCTTCTCTCCTTCTGTCTACTGCTGCTCCATACTTGCCACCAATGCCAGCTTCATGGACATGTGACCTGTGCAGTTACACAGGGCCTTGTGCTTAAAAGAGCCCCTCACTTAGAAGGAAGGGCCTATGCCTGGTTTAATGCTCTGCCGCTATATACCCTTGAAATTCTTAATATTTTTTTAAACAAGAGGCTGTACATTTTTAATTTGTTCTGGGCCCAGTAAATTATATAGCCAGTACTGCTTACCAAAGTACTCCCAACCAACCTTAGGTCCAGGTGAGAGGCAGTCTGGCTTGGAGGAGAGGAGGAAGAGGAGAATTTAAAAATATTTGTAGTAGCAAGAAATCCCCAACTGAAAGCGAAGGAAGGGAAGGGAAGATTCATATTCATGTGCTCAGTCTCTTCATTTGCTAATACTTACCTTTCAGAATTGATTATTTTTGCTTTGTTTATACTTACTAATTTTAATAAAATGACCAACTACTTATTAAGTGCTATTGTATGATCAGCAATGTGCTACAAGCCACAGGTGAAACGAAATAGTAAAATGGTAGTTGCTGTGTACTGGGCATAGTCAAGTGTTTATAACACTTCCTCATTTTGTTCCCATAACCCGTTGAGATTGCTTATATTGTCCCATTCCGTAGAGTATGAAACTGATATTTAGAGAGGTCAGTTGTCCAATTTATAAAGCTCGTGAAAAAGCAAGTTTGAACATTGGTTGTTCAGATTCTAAAACCCAATCCCATTCACTCTGCTAATAAGTTAGATATTCCTGTCCTCAGGGTTGACTCTTGAGGTTGTGAGTATACATGGAAAATCAGTTTCATTTTGTCTAGTGAATTATTTTTTTTAACACAACAGAGACACATCAGTACTTTTCAAATTGGATATAATGATTTATGAAAACAGTGCTAGGATATATGATGTAGTTGCTTTTCAGTGTGGTCAGGAGAAGTAGCTATTATAATTAATCTGAAACAGTGTTCTTACAGAAAAAATTCAAAAGCCTTCAGTTATATATGCAAATCGCTCCATCTCTTTTTCCATTTTTTGAAATACTTGCTCCCATATCATTGTTAGTGTTGCTTAGCTGAAAGTGTCTTCTTGGAGTAGGGTCTCTTTAATTTCTTTTTTTTTTTTTTCAGACGGAGTCTTGCTCTGTCGCCCAGGCTGGAGTGCAGTGGCATGATCTCGGCTCACTGCAAGCTCCGCCTCCCGGGTTCACGCCATTCTCCTGCCTCAGCCTCCCGAGTAGCTGGGACTACAGGCACCCACCATCACGCCCGGCTAATTTTTTGTATTTTTAGCAGAGACGGGGTTTCACCACGTTAGCCAGGATAGTCTCGATCTCCTGACCTCGTGATCCGCCCGCCTCGGCCTCCCAAAGGGATTACAGGCGTGAGCCACTGTGCCCGGCCAGGGTCTCTTTAATTTCTATTCACCAAATAAAAATTTCATGTTCTATGTGATTGATATTTGCAACTGTGGTCTAAGAAAGCTAATTTGCAGAGAATATATGTTACGCCAATTCTTTATTTTTTACCATGTGAGCTACTTCTCATGACAATTTGGTATCCCCATAAAATTCTATGCTGGTCTTAGCCTCAATATGTTATCAGCCTGTCTTCTTAATTCTGCATAAGGAAGAGGCAGGCATCAGGCGTAGATTACCTACAATTGACGAGTATCTATTACTTAGGAGTTAAATGGATTAAGAGTAATTTGATACTTCTCTTAAAATTTACTGATCTATTATTATCAGCCTTTGATGGCAGTAGAAGTGTCTGAGGCTTGTACTATATAACCTAACAGGAGCCAAACATATAAATGCTCTTTCAGAGCTTTTGTTAAGAGAAGGACTGTTTAATCACACTGACCTGAGTTTTAATTCCAGCTGCACCACTGATTAATTGTGTAAGTTATTTAAGTTCCCCACGCTTCCGTTTCTTTATCTGTAAATGAGAGTAATATCTTCTCCAAAATGCTGCAGGAAAGTTTAACTGAATTTCTGTACATAAAGCACTTAGCACAGTGCCAGGCCTATGGAAAGGTGTTAATGGCTAAGTGATAGTTTTCCTCCTCTTCCTCCCCCTATTTCATCAAGACAGTATGACTGGGCATAGTTTCACTGGGTAAAACAGAACATTGGGTAAGCCCTTTCTTGATTTATACCTAAACAATTAGCTCTACTTTTAAATAAACTTCAACGTATCTCCTCCTGCAATGAAATAATTAGAAGGCAAATGTCTTCCTCTTGTTGTCTGCAAGGAAGAGGATAGAATAATATTTTAAAAAATCTTTCAGCATATTTAAGAATAAAAGTTGGAGATCTTGGTGGTCACTACACCCCCACTACATGCACACTACCTTTTTTTTTTTTTTTTTTTTTTTGAGACGGAGTTTTGCTCTGTCACCCAGGCTGGAGTGCGATGGTGTGATTTCGGGTCACTGCAACCTCCACCTCCCGGGTTCAGGCAATTCTCCTGCCTCAGCCTCGTGAGTAGCTGGGATTACAAGCATGTGCCACCATGTCCAGCTAATTTTGTATTTTCAGTAGAAACAGGGTTTCACCATGTTGGACAGGCTGGTCTGGAACTCCTCACCTCAGATGATCCGCCCACCTTGGCCTCCCCAAGTGCTGGGATTAGAGGTGTGAGCCACTGCACCCAGCTACTAACATTCTTTCAACACAAACCAAGCCAGTCTTTCTCATACCTCGAACCTGCATCAGAATCACCTAAGGTATTTGTAAAAAAATAAATAAAACTAGCTCTCTAATCCCAGACCTACTGAATAGAATCTCTGGGGATGAGGCCTTGGAATATATTTTTAAAATAAGCCACCTTGGTTATTTTTCTTCATAAGATCTTTAGAAACACTGACCTGCACTCTCTTACCTCCTTGCCCATATGATTCTTGGGTTGAAATAGTCTTTTCTCTTCTACATGCCTATAGAATTCTTACACAATTTTCAAGGGCTACCTCTTCCTAGAAGCCTTTCCAGATCTTCCCAAATTGAAGTTAGAGACGTATCTTCATTATTGCAGTCGGCCTTGTAGAGTTTTGCCTGTTTTCTACCAAACAGCTCCTGGAGGGCAGTGGTTGTCGATTATCCTACCAAGCATCCCCAGTGCCAGAAAAACACGTTACATATCATGGGCATTCAAAGAGTATTTGTTGAATATTGTTGATCCTCAAATTCCTTTTTCCTAGTAAGCCATCTCTTTTGTTCTTCAGTAAAGAGTAGAAATCTCTTCAGAGTAATATTAATAAACTCGGGGTGATGAAGGTAAATAATAATCAGCATTATCAGCCTCAGTTTCCAGAGCATCAGAATAGGGATCACTGTCTGTGAATGGTGGCGAGGGGTTGTTTGTGATCCCTGTTTCTTTCTCATCCTCTTTGTATATTCTTCATAAGGCAAATTGAACAAATCCCTCAAAGTCCAAGTTGAATACATAACAATTACGAAAAGGAAATGCTATTGTGGGTTCATTTTACTTTCAGTAAACAGATTTGATCATTGACCTCACTAAAGAAGCAGTTTTTGTAATACACCTTCATGTTTGTCCTTTGGGACACTAAGTGGAGTAAAGTCCATGCAGCTGTGCTTCCGTTGATGTCCTTCCTAGGAGAACTGTGCGGAGAAAATGTGTAGAGATGAACTGCAGTGACCACTAAGATGGTTTCTCCAAAGATGCTCTGCACTGTCACTTAAATTTTAGGCACTTTTGTGGTTTTAAGTGACTTTTAATTCCATCCCATGTTTCTCTCTCCATCAGCTGGTTTCCTGGATAGGGCATTGCCCAGACGGTGTTATAAGGTGATAGGCATGTGGAGCTAGCCAATGTTCTAATATACTGGAAAGTGACAAAGAGAACAAGGTATTAGATGCACTCAGAGTATCTGGTTATTGAGGATTTGAGGGAGATGTAATAACTGAGGGTGATAGCACATTTTGGGAGTTTCTCCAAATGTTAAATCACTGTTCCTTATACATATTCTATATATTGATCATTTGGCTTCACACCAGGCAGCAAGATTAAGCTGAGAAAACCACTGAATTTGGCAGGGGAAATCAGATTTTCAGTGAGTAGGTTAGGATTTATGACAGCAGTAGTGCTTATGGAGTGTAGTGCAACAGACTAGGTAGCCATCACAGAGGGAGAGTCCTTACATATGTTTTGAATATTTTGAGTATTACTCATCTTTTGAATCTTAAAGTCTTTGGACTGCTAATGTTTGAGAAAGCGGGGAGACTTCCAAGTGAACAGAATCTCCAAGGAAAAACCTACTCGAGTAGATCAGGAAATTTTAAACTTAGGCAAAGGAAGACCTTTTCCTCCCCTGCTCCCTCTGAAGCACTGAGGGCTATAGTGGCCAAAGATAATGAGAAAAGATCTTGGAATTTGGTGAGAGGAGCTGACTGTTAGAGTAGGTTTAGTGCAAGTTGGCTAGAAAGGGGGTGGGCTAATAAAGTTGCAGTAGGCTTGGGAAAGGGCAATAGTGCACATTGGGCCATTCCTTGAGGAACAGGCTTACAAAGAAAAGAAAATGGTCATTATATAAGCTGGACAAAGTCTCCACGTATTAACAACCAGAAAGTACAGTCCTAGCACCCCAAAGAAGTTGCTTGTGCTGAGCCTTTGCTGTCAGACTCCCCTCCATCCTAATCTCTGGCAACCTTCCCTATAGGTTTTCCTTTTCAGGGTATCATAGGAGTGAAATCACACAGAGTGGGAAAGACTGGCTTCTTTCACTTAGCATAATGCCTACTGTATGTACATTTAAAGTGCATTTTAAAATGCAAAGAATCCTTGCCCGCATCCCCTGCCGAAACAAATAAAACAGGGATCTGAGAAGATGGATGTACAGAAAAGTGAGTTAGGAACATACTGAGATGTAAACAGACATTTACCTCCTGAGGACTGTTTCAGTTTTCAGTGAAATTAGGCGAGCTTGTTAGCTTTGAGTGAGTGTTGGAAAGGTTGGAGAGGAAGTGACCTTGACCATTTAAGTGTTTCCTTAAACTAGCCTCCTCTCCTTCTCTGACCTTTTTCACTCCCCCTTTCTTCCCTGAGTTGGGGGTGGGGGAAGATACACACACACACACACACACACACACACACAGACACACACACACACACATACGCATACATAAAAAAATATATATATATATATCTCCATTTTCATGGCATAACAATTTTGTTATTTTTGCTCCTGAACTCTGGAAATGGTGCTTTTACTATCAAAAGAGCATATGCAAAATCTTAGTTTCTTATGTCCTCTCTTATAAAGAGAGCATCCACACATAGCAGATTCTAATTTCAGCCGTAGTTGAGGGCTATCAGATGACACGTGGTGGTTACCAGGATGTGATACAAGCTAGAGCCATATACTTGTATTTCAGTCCGGGATTTAGTTTTACTAAATTTTTCTTTTTAAATTTTTGTATTGTTTTCCTTGTTACTGATAGAAGTTTAAAAGTTAAGAATTAAAAAAGATAGAATAAAACAAATTATTTTTTAGTATCTGGAATTGGAACTTTTAGATGTAAAATATAAACAATGTATCTGTTCATAATTCCCATGCTTTTATTTGGTAGTGTTGATTTATTTTTACAAATCAGTGATTATGAGATTAGTAAGTGCTTTTATTAAATTGTATATATATATACACACACACACAGATACAAATGTTTAATTATATTTAATTCTGAAAGCACTTACTAATCTTATCCTCACTAATTCTCCTGGATACTTTTTCAATAGAAATGTAACTGGGTTTTGTTTTCCTTTTTTTTTTCTATAGCTGTGATATTCAAAGCACAGATGATATTATTCCACCAAAGAGCAAGTAGAAAGCAGGCAGGTTTTCTTGGGACATTTATTGCATTCATCAATTATTACCTTCACCTTACTACTTTTCATTCATGATGAGTAATACATTTATATCCTCGAATTGTTGACTTGTTTATATTGACAACATATTCTACTGATAATGTGATTAGCAGAGAGATGTAAGATGTTACTATATACCAAAGGCCTTCCTTGGTGCTAGTGTTGTGCTTATTACAAATTCAGCATATTGCTCTTCTAACATAAATAGAATTACAATACTGTGTCTTCTCATTTATCTGGAGAACAATTATCTGATACTTCACATATATCTAGAAGTCAGAATGTAAGCCCCAAAAGCCCTCAGAGTGGCCACAGTTTGCTAAAAGCAAATGTGATAAATCTTGTGCCCAGTTTATAATGGATACTTTATACATATTGCCTTATTTAACTCCCACAGTAATCTTTTGTGATAGCTATTGTTGCCACATTTATAGAAGAGGAAATAAATTGAAGATTCTGAAGAGGTTATAAACCTTGTCCAAGGTCTTCTATCTAGAGAGTATCGCAGCTGAGATTTCAGCATGGGTTTAGACCTTGTCCAAGGTCGTCTATCTAGAGACAGTGTTGCCGCTGAGATTTCAGTATGGGTTTGTGTGTCCCCCAGATCCTCACTCTGAGTCCAGTTGCTCCCATTTTCAGTCATTCTCATAAATATTTTTTCAGTACCAACTATGTGACAGGCCCTGGTATCCGGGATTAAAGGCAATTATACAGAGTCCTATAGAAATCCTTTATCTGTTTTTTTTGGCTTCAGTAAATATGAAACAGACTAGAAAAGAAAGGAGGCATGAGGACAGTGATATTGTCTCTGCTACTGACTGTCACATCTGCAGGGTGAGCACAGTACCTAGTAGGAACTCAATAAATATATGTTGAATGGGTGAGTGATATTAGTGAAAAGTAATAACTAGGAGAGAGAATCAAACATGAAAAGGATATAAAATAAAAACCGTGATTGTCTTGGACCAGTTAGTGTTTGAATAAGCAAAAAGCTCCATAGCCCCTAGGGCATGAAGAGCCTCTCAGTGTACTCACTGATGCCCATAATGATGACCTGAGGCCACTGAGGACCATGGTGATCCAGGCCCTGTGCAGCAGGGAGTCACTCATGAATGTGACATCCAGTTTAAAAATAAAGGAGGCACCTAAAACAATTTAGAAAATGTTTCATTAAAAATGGTCTTTTCTCCCTTAAAGTGTGCTAAAGAGCTAAACTTCATTGTCTTGGAGAAATCCTATATTGGAGTAGCTCTTTCTCTAATAATATTGGATAAAGAGGGATAACACATCATATAATTTGTTTTCTTTTCCCTAATAAGTCGTAGCATTAAAATTTCATGCCAGATGAATCTTTAAAAAATTCAAATTCTTTTCTTTGGAAGATACCCTATAAGAAACTATACATAGTATACAGCATATAACCATCTATAGTACTGTAACAAGTGAATAGGTCACATAAAACAACCTTTTTTGAGCAATGTCATCTGAGAGGATTATGATGTGTTGAAATAATTCACGTTTGGAATATCATTTAGCTTTTTATAAGGAAAAATGAGGAAATTATAGGAAACTATTGAAATGATTTAAATTTCATTATTCAACAGCATCGATGCGCTACTTTCTTGTTTCAAGAATGTATCTATTAACAGTGATATTTTGCCTTACAGCTTTTCTGGGAGAAGAGGCTACAAGGACTTAGTGCATCAGATGTAACAGAACAAATTATAAAAACCATGGAACTACCCAAAGGTCTTCAAGGTATTATCTAAGTTCAGTTGAGCAGACATTTATTAAGTACCTACTGCATGCCAGGCACTCTGTTAGATGCTGTGGATTCAGCAATGACTGACAGGAGGTCTTTGCCTTGGGAGGTCATATGCCTTGCTGGATGACGTACCTCTTGTGTTTTAGTAAAGCCAGGCAGAAGCTACATGAAAAACTTGTATGTTACAGGGATGCTGCCATGTAGTATATTATCTTAGATTTTTTTCTGTGTAAAAATTTTGGTTTTAGGTTAGGTTCATCACAGAAGCTAACCCATGTGCTGCTTTTAGCACTGGATGCGGATGAGTAACAGAATTTCTCAAGCTTCCTGCTTATAGCAGCATCTGGCCCTACCACCTGCTCTTTCTCTCATCCTCTTACCACAAGAACAACTAACAGCTCTCCTTCTGCCCCTCCCTCCACAAACTGGTGCTCTAAGTAGCAGTGAGAACAGATGCACTTTGGTCCAGCAACAGCAGCCAGTGGGATCTGGGGTGGAAAATTCAGTCACTGGTCTACCTTTCGTGTTATATGAGAACTGCGAGTTCTAGAGAAGAGTTTATTTTTCAAGTATTAAAAATTTGGCTTCTAAAGCTTGATATATTGAGAATTGCTCAAAAATCCTCATAATTCTTGGTTAGATTGTTGCCTTATCTCTTTATGTTCTTGGAATGTTGGCCTTAACTAGTTAAACAGGTTTAGGACTTTAACCATTGCATTTACATGTGACACGGTGCCAGTATCTTACAAGTAATCAAAGTGTGCAGTTATTAATTCTCTGATTTTGGCTGTTTTGTTAGGTTTATGAGAAAAGCTGTTAAAGCCACAGGTACAGCTTGCTTGCATTGGCTTTTTCTTTGAATCCCGAGACAAAGAAGATAATTGCTGAGATATTTCTGGAAATTAATGTTAAAAGCTACAAGGAGAAACTATACCAGTACTCTAGGAATACATTAAAAGGGATACTTGAGTATAGTCGCTTCACCAGGTCTCACCTCATTAAAATAATTAACATTGCTTGGGGAAATATAGCCAACTTTTTAAAAGTTTAGTACCTTGGAAAATGTGTTTTACAGTTCTGGTAAAGTATTATTAAAATGCTCAGCTATAAGCTTACAGCAAGCATGAGGATTTGTTTTTTAAAGTAAGAAAAAATGCTCAGCTATTTTGTTACTATTTCTTTAGTGTGAATTATTTAGTGTATCATACCTATTGAGTAGATATATTATCTTTTGCTGCTTTGTTTTATATCGGTTTTACATATATGATCTCAAATATATATAAAAATATCAGTTGTTTTAGGTCACATAAAGTTTGCTCAGCACATTGAGACATTTCCTTTAACTAGTACTTATTTCTCATTGCAGGAGTTGGTCCAGGTAGCAATGATGAGACCCTTTTATCTGCTGTTGCCAGTGCTTTGCACACAAGCTCTGCGCCAATCACAGGGCAAGTCTCCGCTGCTGTGGAAAAGAACCCCGCTGTTTGGCTTAACACATCTCAACCCCTCTGCAAAGCTTTTATCGTCACAGATGAAGACATCAGGTAATGCAGTTTAACATGACTTCATAAACTTGGGTTTTTACATTTGGGTAAATTTTATGCTGTTCATTAGGTTCAGTGGCATAGCTAGTAAGTGATATATCACCTAGAAAGTTATACTTTTTTTTTTTTTTTTTTTTACAGAGTTTTACAGAAACTGATGGAAGGTGAAAAAAGACCATTGTAACAAATACATGCTTGAAAGGGGTGTAAATGCTGCATGCCAGGGATATCATCATGGTCATGTCCAAAGGACAGGCACCAGATCAGTTATATTCCCTAAGCATCATTTTTACTGTGTCTTTTGCAGTTTGGGATTCTGACTTTCTATTCTAAAGAACCTCTTTCTGACAGACACAGTGGCTCATGCCTATAATCCCAGCACTTTGGGAGGCTGAGGTGGGAGGATTGCTTGAGCCCAGGAGTTTGAGACCAGCCTGGGCAACATAGTGAGACCCCATCCCCACAAAAAATTTTAAAAAATTAGCCAAGTGTGGTAGTATGTAACTGTAGTCCCAGCTACTTGGGAGACTGAGGTGGGAGGACTGCTTGAGCATGGGAGGTCGAGGCTCCAGTGAGCTGTGGTCGCATCCCTGCACTCCAGCTGTGGCGACAGAGCTAGATCTTGTCTTAGAAAAATAAAAATAAATATAAGGAACCCCTTTCACTCAGTCATGCCTTTTCTGATTGCTTCCTTCATTGGTTTGTCTGGAAACCAATCTCTCTTTAAATCAGATGATAGTGATGCTGCTCTTAAACTTACTTGTGACACAGTAGAGCAAGAAGAGAAGCAAGTAAGAAAGAAGAAACCACAGGTAAAGCAACAAAACAGAGTCAGGAATGAGGCAAGACGCAAACTATTTACTGACACCTTTCACTCTTTCTAAGGCTGACTCACAAGTTAGGGTTTCAGCAGCAAATGGTAAAAGGAAAACATCCAACTCAGATTGGTAGAACCCAGAAAATAGAAGCAAACCATTGCACAGGAAAAGCAAAACTACTCCACTTAGTAAGACCACAGAGCAATTCTTATATGGGTTTTATGACCTCAATATCATTACTTTATAGTGATACTTTATAGTGATACTATATAGTATATTGCGTTTTCTTTAAAAATATGACCTTGTGTATACTTCACTATTTCTGTCCCCTGAATGTAAATCAGTTTAATTAGAGTATTATTCCTAGACAAAACTAGCAGATGGCACTTTCGAATCATGTAATTTTAAAATGTTTTATATTTGTTATTTTGTTTGTTTTTTGAGATGGAGTTTTGCTCTGTTGCCCAGGCTGGAGTGTAGTGGCACAATCTCGGCTCACTGCAGCCTCCGCCTCCTGTGTTCAAGCAATTCTCCTGCCTAAGCCGCCTGAGTAGCTGGGATTACAGGCGAGCACCACCATGCCCAGCTAATTTTTTTATTTTTAGTAGAGACAGGGTTTCACCATATTGGCCAGGCTGCTCTTGAACTCCTGACATCATGATCCGCCTGCCTCGGCCTCCCAAAGTGCTAGGATTACAGGTATTACAGGTGTGAGCCACCACGCCCAGCCTATATTTGTATTTTTTTTAAAAATCCATACAAAGTTGACATGAAAATGTTTTTAAATGGGTAAGTCTATCTAGGTTTATAATGCGAAAGCCCTTCTTGGGTCTTAAAGTAATTATTTTGCAAAGATAAAAAGTGGTACAAAGTTGTATTCATATGCCTTGATTGCATATGAATATGAATAAAGTTTCTTAAAAACTTTATTTTTTAAGAAAACAAAATGTAAAAAATCAGTGAAAGGAATGAACTTGCTCATTGGATTGTTCTTACCCTTGAGGAAGAAAATTACTCCAGAGACAAGTTCTTTTCCATCTTGAATGAATACCGAATCAGCAGGGATTCCGCCAGGTCCTTATGTGTGTTGATGGAGGTTCTCTGAGTTATATCACAGGAATGTTGATGGCTTCAACACCAGATCTTTTGATAGTTGAGGAAACTATCTCAAAGCCAATTCTGGATGATTTCCTTTTTGGGTAAATTTGTCTAACAAATTGCTCATTTGATTTAATTGTCATGACAGAAATTAGGAAGCAAATACTCCTTGTTGAATTAGTACATGTTCAAAATAAATTACTGCAAATGGAACTGTTACTCTTTATCTAATTGTGTATGCAATAGTCTGTCTACATTAAACCTCCAGCTGAAGACCCCAACAAGATATATCTCAAGTATTTTTAGCATATTTGATACTATTTGCATTGATGGGTAGTTTTGTTTTTTCATACTTTGTAACAAATTCTCACAAACTTTGCAGCTTAAAACAACACCCATTTATTAGCTCGAAGTTCTTTGAGGTCAGAAGTCTGGGCCTCATGTGACTGGGTTCTGTGTTTGGGTCTTACACGTGTCACTGGACTGTGTTCCCTTCTGAAGCTTGGGGTTCTCTTTCAAGCTCATATGATGGTTGCAGAATTCATTCCTTGTGTTTTAGGGCTGAGGCCCCTGTTCTCTTGTTGGCTATGGGATGGTGGCTGTCTTAGCTCCTGGAAGCTGCCTGTAGTTCCTTGTCTTGTGGCTCCTCCATGTGCCCCTTTATGCTCCCGTCAGGAAGATCCCAGCTCCACTAAGGGGTCCTATTAGGTCAGGCCCACTACAGTAATCTCTCTTGATTGACTCAAAATCAGTTGATTGGTAACCTAATCATGGAGAGATATACCATCATATTCACTAGTTCTGCTCACCCGTAAGGGGAGAGAATTATATAAAGAGTGCACATAGAGGTGGTTTTGGGGAAGGGGGACTGTTGGGGACATCTTACAATTCCGCCTACAGCAATGGGCAACTGATTAAATTTCAGCTTTCACAAATGTGGAAAGTAATGCTCAAGATAGAAGAAAATCAATGGGAAATGTTAGAGTTTAAGATAAAATTCTCCATCCAAACCACTGCAGATGGTGCCATTTGCTCCATTTTCCCCATGTTCCTAATGAGGTTACTCTAGGACAGCTGTGGAGATTCTTGTACTCTTATCAGTGAGAGCCTGCCAGTGAAACTAATAGGTCATTTGTCATAAACTTTGAGTCACTGACCCAGAGGTGAGACTAACTGTATAAGAAATAAACAAATATGTTCTGCTTGACCCTGTCCCATGGCATGAAAATCTGTCGGACTCCAGTTTCTTTTAATATGACAGAGGCTATAGAGCTAAGACTGACCCAGTGACAGCTTCCCTCTTTGAAAATTCATTTAATAAGTGGAAGTCTATACTTTTTAACTCTTTGTGGTGTTTTGGAGTTTCATAAAGATATCCAAAGTTTTTGTGGGAAGTAGTACATATGTGTCACCTTCACTATCTTGGACATAGTCTCATTTGGTCAAAGGGGTGTGATCTTGAGTAGACTGAATATGACTTGGCAGCTGGTTGAGTCCCTATGGAGTGAATACTCAGGGACCCTTAGTGCAGTCTTCTATAGCATTGCTCCTCTACCCCTCTGCTGTCCCAGGTTTGGGAATTGCTGCAATCTGTCTTCCTCAATTATTGGTAGAGAAAATTACTTTTTTTTTCAGTAGAACCCTTAGTATATTCCTTGTTGCATCTTCATTTCCCTTTCTGCATTTTTCCTTATCTCCTTTCTTCTGGTCTCAGGAGGTTTGCCCCCTTTTCTGTTCTGCTGACCCTCCTCTGCCATTGCCTTCTGTTCTTGTTCCCGCTGGAACCTTTTCCTACCAGTCTTCTCTCCTCTCTTCTCTTGTCTTTCTTCAACCTTTGCCTCTCTATTTGGTTCTGGATGTCACTTTATATTTACCGAGCTTTGCTTGCTAGACCCGTATTAGGAATTTGTCTCTTACCCTCTGGGGGCTCTACTTTCATTTTTTTTTTTTTTAACTTTTTGAAGATAAAGTGTATACTGGTAGCCTTTCTTCCTGTGCTTTGTTCTTCATCTAGTGGTTCAGAGCCTTTTTAATGACTTGGAGTTATTAACCCTCACTTTTGAGGTTCCTTTGTAATCACTGAGACACAGAGAAACTCATGGCATGTTCTTAAGCAACTCACTTTCTCAGTAGAAGAGAAGCTTTCCAGTGTCTGTCCTCAGTGTGCAGAATCATGTGGTCTTGGCTCCTTCGTGCTGACCTGTTGCCTGCAGACCTGGGAACTCAGGAGAGAGCTCTCTCCTAACTAACCTAGCCACGGAATGTCAATCAAATCCCAGCTTATCATGTCTCTGCTTTCTCCATCTTTCTCAGTGCTTCCATGAACAAGTCACTTTTCCTTTGTTATTTATGTTCCCTCCATCTTTTATTCCTGCTTCTAAGTTATTTCTAATTGTCCTTATAGGAATAAACCCAAATTTTGACACAGTCGACATTTTCAAAGTTGAAGAAAAGGTCACTGACATCAATCTGCTCTTTCTAGAATTTCATGTGTGATGAGGGATAACTGCCTGTGTGAATATTCCTCTTTTTGGCAAGGCTCATTGGTGAGATTTGATTTATGTTTAGAAGCAACTTCTGCAAAATCTGAAAAGGAACTCTATTCTTCTTAGAAATTTAATGATTTTGAAGTAAGGATGAACTTCTGTAGCAGCTTCATATTGTCATTACTTGCCAAATTATCAGTGCCTTTTTATTCTGTTTTTAAAAAGGAAACAGGAAGAGCGAGTACAGCAAGTACGCAAGAAATTGGAAGAAGCACTGATGGCAGACATCTTGTCGCGAGCTGCTGATACAGAAGAGATGGATATTGAAATGGACAGTGGAGATGAAGCCTAAGAATATGATCAGGTAAACTGACACCAGAGAGAGTGACTTGGAGCTTAAGATGTTGTGTTTTCTTGGCCGGGCACAATGGCTTCTGCCTGTAATCCCAGCACTTTGGGTGGCTGAGGCGGGCGATCATTTGAGCTCAGTAGTTCAAGACCAGCTTGAGCAACATGGCAAAACCCCATCTCTACTAAAAATACAAAAAATTAATTGGGTGTGGTGTTGTATGCGTGTGGTCCCAGCTACTCAGAAGGCTGAGGTGGGAGGATCACTTGAGCCTGGGAGGCAGAAGTTGCAGTGAGCCAAAATTGTGCCACTGTTCTCCAACCTGGGTGACAGAGTGAAACTCCATCTCAGGAAAAAAAAAAATGGTGTTGTTATATTTTCTTGTTATTTTCCCTTTAGCTTCCTCCGCAGTGAATGAAAAAGCTACTCCTCTGCTTGGGTTAGGCATGTGCTGTTGTTTGGTTCTTCTCTCTGGATTGAAGGACCATATAAGTTATTGCATCCTTTTGTTCCCATTCTGGGAGGACATTCACACCCCTGCAGTCACTTGCAAGGGATCTAGTCTCCTTTATTAAAACCAGGTGGAAAACCTCTAAGGTGTCATTAGAGAAGAGCAGCAGCAGAAGAAAAGGACTTTGTCAGGTAGGGAGGAACGGCCCCAGGAGAGGAAGGTGACTGTCATCTCCATCACAGTAGCCTGTGGGGCATATTGCTTCTCTTTAAAGTTATGGTGGCAAAGTAGCAAAATCTCTTTATTTTTCTTAGGTTCTCCCTAGCACAGATTTGATGTGGGGAGAACAAGAAGGACACTGAAAAGCATAATAAATACTTTACCTTAAAAAATACACAATTTTAGGCTGGTTTTGGTGACTCATGCCTGTAATTTCAGCACTTTGGGATGCCAAAGCAGGCAGATCACTTGAGGTCAGGAGTTTGGGACTAGCCTGGCCAACATGGTGAAACCTTGTCTCTACTAAAAATATAAAAATTAGCTGGGCGTGGTAGGATAGCTGGAATTTTGTAATTGTAGCTACTGGAGAGGCTGAGACACGAGAATTGCTTGAACCCGGGAGGCAGAGGTTGCAGTGAGCCGAGATTGTGCCACTACATTCCAGCCTGGGTGATGGAGTAAGACTCTGACTCAAAAAACAACAACAAAAATGCACATTTTGATCTTATCTCAAACTCACATTCCAGGCTCATTGCTCTGTGCCGTGGGCATACTTGTCTTCAGAGGAGCACATGCAGATCTCCAAGGCTTTCTGTTGCGTCTTGCTTCCTGGCTTCCATCCTGCTTTATTTTGGCAGGCCATGTCTTCCTTTTTGCCAACCCCAAACCAATTATTTATTGTTTCCTTTGAAGCCAAAACAGAGGGAGAGATGGGGGTGCTAATGTGATGTCAAGGGTCAAAAAAGCCTCTCTGCGAAAGTGACATTTATGTTGAGCCTGAAAGATACATAGGAATGAGCCAGGGGAGGTTTGGGTAAAAGTGTTCTCATTAGAAGGAACAGCAAGGAGAAACTTGATTTCTTTAAGGAATGAAGAAATTATCCATGTGGTTGGAATGTAGTACGTCTGGGGAGGGGCAGGGGGAATGTGTGGGCGGTGAACCTAGTCACCTAGGACCTGTGGGTTGTTAGAGAGATTGATGACTGCTTGAGATTGATTATGAAAATTAGTAGGAATCACTGAAGAGTCAGTAGCATGATCAGATTTGCTTCTTTGCAAGAGCCTTATGGCTGCTACATGAATACAAGAATTGGAGTAGGGAAAGCTTGGAAGCAAGGAGACCAATTGGGTGTTGCTGCAGTAGTCTCACAAGAGATGATGGTGGCTTTAGGAGGATGTTGACATGCCAATGGGTTGGGAGAAGAGACGGGTACATCTGAGATGTAGCTGGAGAAAGAATCACGTGACCAGGTGACTGCCTGGAAGTGAGGGTGAGAGAGTGGTGAGGATGCCTCAGGGTTTTCACTTGAGCCATCACTTGAGCTGGGTGAGAGGGAACTCTGTTTGGTAGGGGAACAGGCTAAGGGTAGGGATTGCACGGAGGGTGAGTTTAATTGTTAACACAATTTTCCCCTTCCATGAGTGCCTTTATCTTAATCGAGGAGTGGTTCATGCCACAGCAAGACCAAAATCCAATAGTACATATAATGTCTTACATTTACATGTCCATCCATGGCAGCACTTCTGGATCACAGTTTCCTGACCATACAGAATCATTTCAGGCTGGGTGTGGTGGCTCACGCCTATAATCCCAGCACTTTGGAAGGCTGAAGCGGGTGGATGTCCTGAGGTCAGGAGTTTGAGACCAGCCTGGCCAACATGATGAAACCCTGTCTCTACTAAAAATACAAAAATTATCCAGGCATGGTGATGGGCACCTGTAATCCCAACTACTTGGGAGGCTGAGGCAGGAGAATCTCTTGAACCTGGGAGGTGGAGGTTGCTTAAGCCAAGATCGCGCCACTGCACTCCAGCCTGGGCGACAGAGCGCGACTCCATCTCAAAAAAAAAAAAAACATTTCAATCCAGTTCAGTGCTATTTTAGCTCTTTTTCTCTTTTCTTATTGAAGACATGAAGATGCTGTGTTGATACTTGGATTTTGTTTTCCAAACTGGCAAGGATGTATTTATGGGCTTTGATGAGTGTACTTAAAATGCTGGAAGTCTTTCAGAGGGAGGTCTGAAGTGTGTTTCTGCTGTCCACGGCTTCAGCTATGCTGTCTCTGGAGCACAGAGGGATCTGGATCTCACCTAATCCAGCTTCTGCACTGTTGCTTCAGAATGGACTCTTAGAAAGCCCTTCTGTTCTGTCAGGGCTTTTTGGTTTTTTTCCAGACTTTTCTCATGAAATTATTTCAGATAATCAAGGGTCACCTAATTGAGGTTTTACTAGACTTCTGCTTCCTTTTTTAAAAATTCTTATTATTTTCGAGATGGAATTTTGCTCTTGTCATCCAGGCTGGAGTGCAGGGGTGCAATCTCAGCTTACTGCAACCTCTGCCTCCCGGGTTCAAGCAATTCTCCTGCCTCAGCCTCCCGAGTAGCTAGAATTACAGGTGCCTGACACCACACCAGGCTAATTTTTTGCATTTTTACTAGAGACGGTTTTTGCCATGTTGTGCAGGCTGGTCTTGAACTCCTGACCTCAGGTGATCTGCCCGTCTCAGCCTCCCAAAGTGCTGGGATTACAGCGTGAACCACCAGCCAACTTTTGCTTCCTTTATGGATTACTTTGCAGGTTGGCATCAAGGCTATTCCTGAGCAAGCCTGTGTTGTAGGCACTGGCACTATACTTATATAGAAGTTGGCAACTGCTCATTGCCTTGCACAAATGTGGATAATAGTAATAACAAACTAATATTGAATGATTAGAATTTTAATCAGGTCTTTAAAAGTAGCCATTATTTTGGCATGTTAGGTAGGGAGAGATTCAAATTATGTATGCAATCTTCTAAACTTGAGGATGGCATTATTAGACTAAGCCATTAGACTTGTAGATTGGAAAGGATTTAGATGTACTTCTTAATTATGAAAATTACATTTACCTTACTCAAATAACACCATATATACCTAAAAGTTTTAAGAAACTAAAGGACAACCACATGACTTAATCAGCTGTCCATGGTAACCTGTGGTAAGGTAGGACTTAGTTGAGTAAAGGGTGGGACATGGCCATCTTCACGGGCTCATAAGTGATAACCAAGGTCCCTTCAGGTCGGCCGGCCTCATCATGCCTCACCTCTTTCTAATCCTCCTTGTTAGTAAGGTGGATGTTTATTCACTTATTTATTTGGTTAGTTAAATAGCAGGTTGCAATTTACTGTGTTACTTAAATTTTACAATCATAGAGAAATGCCAGGATATTAGACAAACATTTTAGAAGTGATTGTAAGAAGATGACTATAAAAACAAAGGTGTGAATATATTTAGCTATACATGAGATAGGATATCAAATACATAAATAGTTCAATTTGCAGTTGCACAGTGCCATTTCATCCAGGTTAAACAATAGGAAGACTCGGCACATGCCTGTCATCTGTAAATGCTCTCATGTGAAAGAAATTGTGAAGTAAAATAAAGTATCTTGAGTAGAAATTTTTCTACATTTTCTCAAAATATATTTGGATTGTTCTGTATCTATTCTGCTCTTTCATTCGTATGCCCTTTGAATTCTCTTTTTATTCTGATGTAGATAATTGTAGTTAGAAAATATTTGCATAAACATATAGAAGAATACATATGATTTCTTTGGAAAATTAACAGGATAATAAAGGTTATCATCAAAATAAAATGAAACAATGAGGGGATATGTTGAGCACTTTTTATTTATGAAGTGCTGTAACTAAATGTTCATCAAGGCTGTAAAAACATGGTTCTAAGTGGAATTCAGTCTCTAATTCTTTTTTGAGTATTGCTGACCTCTCACCTGATAAATCACGGGATTACTTAAGTTTGTTCTTTTTTTTTTTTTACAGGTAACTTTCGACCGACTTTCCCCAAGAGAAAATTCCTAGAAATTGAACAAAAATGTTTCCACTGGCTTTTGCCTGTAAGAAAAAAATGTACCCGAGCACATAGAGCTTTTTAATAGCACTAACCAATGCCTTTTTAGATGTATTTTTGATGTATATATCTATTATTCAAAAAATCATGTTTATTTTGAGTCCTAGGACTTAAAATTAGTCTTTTGTAATATCAAGCAGGACCCTAAGATGAAGCTGAGCTTTTGATGCCAGGTGCAATCTACTGGAAATGTAGCACTTACATAAGATATTTGTTTCCCCCACAGTTTTAATAAGAACAGATCAGGAATTCTAAATAAATTTCCCAGTTAAAGATTATTGTGACTTCACTGTATATAAACATATTTTTATACTTTATTGAAAGGGGACACCTGTACATTCTTCCATCATCACTGTAAAGACAAATAAATGATTATATTCACAGACTGATTGGAATTCTTTCTGTTGAAGAGCACACACAATAAAGAACCCCTCGTTAGCCTTCCTCTGATTTACATTCATCTCTGATCCCTGGGCCTTAGGTTTGACATGGAGTTGGAGGAAGATAGCGCATACATTTGCAGTATGAACTGTTGCCTCTGGACATTGTGAGAATCGTGCTTTCACCAGAATTTCTAAGAATTTCTGCTAAATATCATCTAGCATGTGTAATTTTTTTTTCCTTGCCTGTGACTTGGACTTTTGATAGTTCTGTAAGAATAAGGCCTTTTCTTCCCTTGGACATGAGTCAGATACACAAGTACCCTTCAGGTGTTACTAGAAGGCGTCCATGTTTATTGTTTTTTAAAAACAGCATAGTTTATCCTTGTTGAAGCGACATCCATGCAATCTTTTATCTATATTTAACTTCCAAATAAAGACATTAAAAAAAAAAAAGAATGTTTGGCACTCTCTAACGTCCAGTAGCTTACTGAGTTAACAGGTGCAGGTCAGACTCTTGGCTACAGTGAGAGGCAGCTTCTAGGCAGAGTTGCTTAATGAAAGGGTTTGCAATACTTTACAAACCATTACCTGTACCTGGCCTGGCCTCCAAAATATTAACATTCTTTTTTCTGTTGAAACTCGTGAGTGTAACTTTCATACCACTTGAATTTATTGATATTTAATTGTGAAAACTAGCATTACATTATTAAACGAGTTCTAAAATCAAAACATACTTAATCTGATACCGAGGAAGGGAGGGAGTAGTTATAAGCAAATTAAAACAAATTTTGAGAGATAGAGCAAAAGTAAAATCATTCTATAGGAAGGATGTGTTTATTTCTTAACTCTTGAGTTCTTTTAAAATTAGACCCTAAATTATGCAGTCAAGGGTGTGACCAATTCCACATGAGTGTCACCTGTACATTTTATTATCACTACCTCCAGTTCCCAAGGCAGGGAAGAAGAGGGGAATAGTCAAAGCAATATGACTGGCTAGGTTTGGGCTGCTGTTTTTCCTGGACCTTTATGCCAAACTACATAAACACTTCTTGGAGTTCCTGATTTACACTCAACTTTGATCCCTGGACCCTAGGGCCATTAGTTTCCTTAAAGCAGTCCTGCTGGTGGATGAGCAGGGAAACTTGTACACCCTGGAGGCCAACTGGTAGAGGGTGCCTGCCCTGGCCCCATCAGACTGTCCCAACTGGGGTGGGGGTGAGGATCATAGTGATTTCTTTTTAAAAGCTAGTGTGACTAGTGAGAATGGATGTCCAAGGGCTTTTCTCTTCCTCCCCTGAGTCCATGATTCTTCATTTGTGATCAGGGTTGGGGTAACTTCAGCTTGGTGATCATATATTCTTCTTACAAACCAATCCAGCCAAGATATATGTGCTTTTCTAAACAGCTTGTAAAAGCAAAAACACAATGTATACACATATAAAACTTTGTGTGTTTTTTTGGTTTTTTTGCTTATATACTTCACTCAGGTGGAGAACAAGGTATGAAAGCCATTATATGGTGTCCCTTGGGGACCATGCTGTAAGTCCAGGGTGTTCCCAGTATACCCACAAGACAACATGTTCAAAACTTCATCACCTGGTCCCCACAAACCTACACCCTCTTCCATTCCCTCACTCTGGTAAAAGCAAGCCATCTCCTCCAGCTGCCCAAGGCAGAAGCCCAGGAGTGAGCACAATGCTGCCCTTTCCCTTGCTTCTGACTTCTCATCAATCCTATTAGAACTACGGACTGCACCCCACATCTCCTCCATCCCCACGACCACTGCCTTCATATGAACTGCCTTTCCTGTCCCCTTGACTTTCAGTGGCTTCCTTTTTTGCTCATCTGTCCACTTTCTTCCCCTTCCCTCTCTCCATCCCCCTTTTTTTCACTCCATATAGTCATCAGAAAGATCATCAGAACAGGCAAATGTGACCGTATTATTTCCCTCACTTATCTTTGTATGCCGTTTAGAGTGATTTTTAAGAGCATGCACTTTGAAATTAGGAGAACCTGTGTCTGAATCCTGATTTTTGCCATTTGTATGACTTGTCAGGTTATTTAATCTCTTTGAGCCTGTCCCTCCTCAGTGAAATAGGAATAATAATACCTACCTCATAGAGTTGTTGTGAGGATTCAGTGAGATGGACTGTTTCTAAAGTGTGTAGCACAGTGCCTGGCACATAGTGGGTGCTCACATTGGAGCACACTATTGTTCCTATCCCTGCAGGTGTGAGTTTTACATCCTTTCCAAGAAGCATTTGCTAATAACCCTAACTACCGCCTATCCCTGTGACACTGTATTCTGCCTCAGCACCTTGTTTATTTCCCTTGTAGATATTTTCTAAATCTGTATTTTATTTATTTGTTGGCTTTTTGTCTATTTCTCTACTAGAATGTAAGCTCCCTGAGAGCAAGGATGTGTTTGTCTGATTTCCCGTTACAGCCCCAGCGCTTAGCTGAGTGACTGGCACCTAGTAAACACTCAGTAACTGCTGAATAAATGGAATAATGGTCAAAAGGCTCTTCATGATCTGATCCCTACTTCTCTGTCTGGCCTCATCCTGCCACTATCCTCATTGCACCTTCAGCTCAAGAAAAACCTCTTTACGTGCTTCTTTGAAGTGCCCCTTGGGCCTCCGTGTCTTTGTACCTGTTGTTCCCTTTGCCTGAAACACGCTTTGCCTGCCCATCTACATGGTGAATTCCTAATCATTGGTGAAGTCTCAGCTCAATGGCTACCTCCTCTGTGAAGTTGTCCCTGATTTCTCCAGGCAGATGTTCTTTCCCTCCTTCCCAGTTCCCACTGCACTTTGTAAATACCTCCATGGAAGCACTTTATTGTATTGTATTGTAATTTTTTTTTTTGCATGTCTGTTTCTACTATTAGACTGTAAGCACCGTAAAAGCAGAGATTGTGCTTTTTCATCCTAATGTTCCCAGAGCCTAGCCCAGTGCCTGGCACATAATAGCTTGTCATTAAATATTTGTTGAATGAATCTGTGAATGAACAAGAGTCATGCAATTGAAAAAGTGTTAGAAGCTGTATGTATTATAAAGGAAAGAAATGCCCTTGGTGGCTTCCAGGGTTTTTTTTTGTTTTTGTTTTTGTTTTTGTTTTTTTTGTCTAAAAAGGAGATCTAGAGAGTGTTATACAATCTCTTTGAATATAGGATCAATTGTTTGGATTTTTAAAATAATATAGAGCTTCATAAATAATTGCAAAGATATAAACAAGCTTTGTGATTTCTCAAATGCTATGAAGTCCAAAATAAGTATTTGCACTATTAGTATTTCCATAGTAAATGCTATGAGAATATGTACAGCAATAAATTTTGAAGCTTTAAAACTGTTTGTGTAAGTCATCTTCAATGACTTAATCCATGAAGGACATCTCTGGATTATGTTTCTCGGGCACAGGGGACATCAAGCTGAGGGGTGGGGTCCCAAAGTTCACAGGTCGGGCAGGGAACACCAGTCAGTTAAAACCCAGTTAGCTAGCAGTAGCTGTGGGATTTGGACTTGGAGCAGCAGGCCGTCAAAATGCATGCCTCGAAGGATCTGGAGTAGGCTTTGAAATTTTAATTTGCATGCTGGTTTTCTCTATAAGGGCACATACAAATATTATGTGAAAACAGTTACTTTTTTCAATTATTTGACTTTTAATGATGGGAAAACAAAAAGTTTTTTATTTCCTCACATTTATATAGCATTTTATAATTTATGGAACACTTTCACCTCCATTAATGTTACCTTTGAATTTTAATCTACATGTAAGCCATGTAATATGTACATATTCTTCTTTTCTTTATTTATAAGTTAAGGAATCTAAGACCCAGATAAGTTAAATGACTTATCCTAGCCAATAAGATTCAGAGAGGGAAATTTGAATGTAGAGGTTTTCTGTTTCTAGAACACCATGCAACCTTCCAATGCTATTCTCCACTCAGGTCTTAAGCTGACAAAAAGCAACACAGTTTGGTTTAACAAGTACAGTATGACTGTGGACTGAAAGCTGAGTGATTCTTCCAAGGAAATCTGGTCCTTTTATGGGTGACTAGTCAAAGCTTTTCCAGTAACCCCCCGCCCGCTGAGAAATCTTTACTAGGATTATTTATCTTATAAAAGAGGTGAGAATAGGTAAAGCTTCTTAATCACAGAATGTTAAAAATTATTTTTATCTGACGGTTAGGGTTTTATTTGTAGTACTTTCAGCTTTTTGCCTCATGAACTTGATGTTCTGAGAAGTCTGGCAGCAAGATGCAACGGGACCATAGGCCCTGGGGCAAGAGTCCCCAACCTTTTTGGCACCAGGGACTGGTTTCATGGAAGACAATTTTTCCAGAGACCAGGGTGGGATGGGTTGATGGTTCTGAGATGAAACTATTCCACCTCAGATCATCAGGCATTAGAGTCACATAAGGAGTGTGCAACCTAGATCCCTCGCATGTGCGGATCACAATAGAGTTCGTGCGCCAATGAGAATCTAACGCCACAGTTGATCTGAGGAGGCGGAGCTCAGGCGGGAATGCCCGCTCACCTGCTCACCTGCTGTGTGGCCGGGTTCCCAGCAGGCTGAAGATCAGTATGAGTCTGCTGCCGCCCGGGGCTTGGGGTCCCTGATGTAGGGCATGTGTAAAACCATTCACTGGGAGTGGGAAAATAGCTGACCTTCTAATATTTGTTTTTATCTAATGTTTTCGTGATTCTAATTTTTGAGTTTTTGTATATACACATTAGAACAGTACATGTATATAATTTGTAAGTAAATACCCATAAATTTGGGAATACGTTTTTGTTTCAGAAAGGATTTATTAGCAAAGGAGTTTTGAGACCATTGCTCCAGTGCAGGACTCCTCATCGGGGGTCCATATTCCGCTGGAGTCAAGGAGCCTGCCAGACTCTTGCCATTACACACACAATTTTATGACGATAAGCCTTTCTCCTGGGGTAGTATCAGTAGCTTCTGTAGAATTCTCAATGGGGAATGTATATCCAAGAATGAGCCACGAGGGCTGATCTAGTGATTTCATTCCACTCTTGAAGCAGAATGGCTGGCACATACAAATTCAGATCATTTGCAGCTTGGTTTGTTGTTGTTGTTGCTGCATTTGTTGGTAGCCTCCAACTGACTTTCCCTTTTGATTTAATGAATTAATGCTAACAAAATACCTAATACAGTGACCTACATATGGTAATGTATTTCATAAATGGGAGCAACCTCTTCCCTCAAAAACAAACAAACAATATTGGTAAATTGTTAGGTATTGCAATATGCTTTTGGGGGAGTAACCTTGGTTTTTGCTGACTGGATAAATATTCCCTGGGCTGAGAGAGAACCAAAGCAGGGAGTTAATTGTGTGTGTGTTGGGAGAGGTTGATAGCAAGCAAGAATATGCTTGTTGAACACAGCATGGTTCATATAAAGGCCTTACACCCAACAATAGATAGTTGTGTGAAAACAGAAACATTTGGAAACTTGAGGGGACTGATACAAATAGCAACATGGCAGAATGTGCTATTGGGAATGAATGCCTTCTTTTAAGCCTTTCTCTTCCCCTCCTCTGTCTCCTACAAGAACCGAGTCACTTAGTGTAATTTTACGAATGAGAAAACTATAACCTTACAACTATGACTTTTCTTTTAAGAAACTCATGTGGTAGTTTGGAACAAACAAGAATTTGGTTTTACAGAAGCTGCTGTGAGAAGAGGATGAATTAGTCACCTAACTCTGAAAACATTTAACACTGGGGGTGGAGGGCTGGGGGAAGGGTGAGTGCATTATTACTCAGTGAGTCAGAAGCACACTCAACTTTACTGGAACTTTGTATTCATTCAAGGAATGGTCACAATCTTTGTTGTTCTTCTTCTTCCTCTTCTTCTTTTTTAAAATGACATTCCATAGGCTCTATTGCCATGTTATTAAAGATCAGTAGAAAGGCAAGAGGAAATATGGGTTAGGGTTAAAGAATGGAGATAATTCAAACTACTCAGGAAATTTCTTCCTCAGAGGGTGCGACTGTGGTCCCTGGTTTTTTGCTGACTGTTAGTCAGGGTTTGTTCTCGATGTCTAGGGGCTGCCCATATTGCTTGGCTCATGGCTCCCTTCATCGTGTTTTGTTTTGTTTTGTTTTGCTTTGTTTTGAGAGCCTGGCTCTGTCACCCAGGCTGGAGGCTGGAGTTCTGTGACTTGATCTTGGCTCACTGCAGCCTCCGCCTCCCGGGTTCCAGTGATTCTCCTGCCTCAGCCTCCTGGGTAGCTGGGATTACAGACATGCGCACCACCATGCCCGGCTAATTTTTATACATTTAGTAGAGATGGGGTTTCACCATGTTGGCCAGGCTGGTCTTGAACTCCTGACCTCAGGTGACCCGCCTGCCTCGGCCTCCCAAAATGCTGGGATTACAGGCATGAGCCACGGCACCCAGCTGGCTACCTTCATCTTTAAAGCCAGGAATCAGGTCAATTTGTCTTATTGCTCCAACTTGCCTTTCTGCCTCATGTCTTTCACTCCAGCCAGAGAAAGTTCTCTTCCTTCAAGAATTCATCTAATTAGATTAAACTCACCCGGATAATCCAAGATAATCTTTCCATTTTGAGATCTGCAACCTTTATTGTAGCTGCAGAATCACTTTAGCCATGTAACCTAACATGATTACAATTTATAGACATTAGGGCTTGGATAATTTTTTGGGAAAGGGCATTCTGCCTGCCATATACTGTTAGCTACAAGTAACAGATTATCAGTCTCAGATGGTTAAACAATAAGGAAATGTATATTAAATGTAACTAAAAGACAATTCTAGGGTACTTCAGATTCTTAATGCAAACCACAGGGGTCTAGCTTTGCTTCTGTGTAGCCTTCTAACCATGGCGTCCCCTCCATGAATTGACTTCAGCCTCAGCTCAGTAGTAAGATGGTTCCAGGTGACACATCCACACATAATAATAGCCAGAAGGAGAAGATAGACGTCTTCCTATGCCTGCTTTTTATTATTTATTTATTTACTCTTTTAAATATATGATAGAGATAGGATCTCGCTATGTTGACTGGGTTGGTCTTGAACTCCTGATCTCAAGCAATTCTGTCTCAGTTTCCCAAAGTGCTGGGATTACAGGTATGAGCCACCACACCCAGCCATATGCCTGCTTTTTAGAAGGCCCCAAATACTTTCCTTTGTGCCGCATTGGCTAGAATTGGTTAACACACCCTTTCCTAAACTAGTCACTGAGAAAGGGGATTGGAATTACCCCACATGACTTAGATTAATCATAATATGGGACTGTTGGGGCTGCTGGGGAGTCAACCACAACACCTGCTTCAATCTTCTGTCTCAAACTGCCTACTATTCTTTTGTGCTTTCCCCTACCTTTCTGCTTTCATTTTTACTGGTTTCTCTGTAGAATTAGTTTCTTTTATTCTCACAATCAGTCCAGACCCTATATTTTCTTTTCTTTTCTTCCCCCAGATCCTTTTATTAACTTAAGCCAAAACAAACAAACAAACAAACAAAAAAACCCCACCACATTTCTTTCCTAAAGCCTTGTCAAATGCATTCCTCCCTCCAATCTGTCCCTTCTCAGTAGCGCGACTATGCCTGACACCTTGTATATGAGTACATATTGCCTGTTCCTCAAATGCTTCTCATCTTACCTAGGTTATAAGTTCCTCTAAGACATGAACAATGACTTTTTAAAAGAATGAATTTGGGCATAAGTTCATCAACTCATTCCCAAATGAGTTAAGAATCGAAGTTGGAGGACACAGTCCTCCACAAGACCACCTTCACTTCTGAAACCACTGCAAGTTTAGGCGATTCCCACAACCACCCTCAAGTTTGGTAATTTGCTCGAAGGACTCACAGGACTTGCTAAAAATTATTATGTTCATGGTTACGATTTGTTGTAGGGAAAGAATACATGTTAACATTAGCCAGAGAGATATATAGTCTGCAAGGATTCTAAACTTAAAGCCCACATTGTCCTCCTCCCATTGAGTGACAAGACATTACCCTCCTAGCATTGACGTGTGGTATATATGGGGTATTGCCAACCAGGAAAGCTCACCTAAGCTTTGGTGTTCAGAGTTTTTAACCAGGACTGTGCTTAAGACATGATTGATTGCTTGCCCACATGGTTTTACTCAGTCTCCAGGTCAACTGAATGCATAACACAAAATCCCCACCCTAAGTCACATGGTTGATCTTTCTGGAGTGGTCAGAGCCTACCCTGACACAAGTGGCCCTACCCTAGAATCCAGTCTGACCGGGTCACACCCTACAAAGAAGACACTTATCAGATATGACCTAGATATCCCCCAGACGCTGAGGGGAAAGGCTAGTTCTCTCTCTGGGCAAGGCCAAATTCTTTATTTCATACTTTGTGATAAGTATTTTGGTAGTAAACACTAATTTGGTTATTACTATGGCCCTGAGAAAAGTTCCCTTGATAATTAAATTAATATTTAGGTATTCTAGAATGATCATATTTTAAGAGCAATTAACATTTAATGCCATTCCACTAAAGCTTTGTTTTTCAACTTTATTCTTTCTATGCAGGAATACTTTCTTGTAATCATCACATAAAATAAGCAAGATAATTTATCTGTTGTGCTTTCTTCACAAGTTATATAAGATAATTAAGACATAATTGCTTCCTTTTCCCTTAATCTGGAGCAAACAAATGGTTCAAGAATAAACAACAAGGACATAGACTGAATAATCTTGCAAACACTTTACAAACTCCTGGAAAGAAAAGGCAATGATCTCCATTAAACTTCAGCAATAATTCTTACTTATTGTATCAATTACAAAGCCATAGGTCTTTCTTATCTTTAATATATTTTAAACCTTTTTAAATTCATTCTTTTGCCTATATCATATTAGAACTATTTTGGTTCTAATCTTATAACTCTAATAAAAGAGATAAACCAACTCAGTGAGGCTATAGGACAAGAGACAAAATCTTGACATATATTATTTCTATGATAAAGTCATCATTATCTGGGGAGTCCTGAGGTTCCAAAGTTGATATACAAGGTGAAAAATCTCTCTCTCTATCCACTCAGTCGAAATTACCCTAGAAAACTCTCTAAACCCCTATATAGTACACCATATATAGTTTGGCATATATGATTTTATAAAGTAATTCTTTTTTTTTTTTCTTTTGAGGCATGGTCTTGCTCCGTCAATCAGGCTGGAGTGTAGTGGCAAGATCTTGGCTTACTGCAGCCTCGGCTTCCCAGGCTCAAGTGATCCTCCCATCTCAGTCTCCCAAGTAGCTGGGACTACCAGCACATGCTACCATGCCCAATTAATTTCCTTTTTCTAAATTAGAAATGAGGTCTCATTATGTTGCCCAACCTCAAACCACCCTCCTGCCTTGGCCTCCCAATTGTTGGGATTATAGGCATAAGCCTCTGGGCCTGGCCAAAGTAGTTCATAAAATTAGTCTAAAGCAGTGATTCTCAGTCTAAGACAGCTTTGCCTTAGACTGCCTAGGAAATACATAACAACATTAAACAATTTTTGGTTGTCACAGTGAGGGGAGAATGGTGCAGTTGCTACTGACATCAAGTGCATAAAGGCCAGGCATGCTGCCCAAAGTCCTGCAAGGCACAGGACACATCCCCAAAGTATCAATAGTGCCAAAAGGCTGGTTTAAGGAAATATATATTTTTAAGGCTCTCTGGATATGTCTGATCATTACATTTTGCCTTTCAGGTAACTGTCAATCTCCAGAAGTGAATGGAGGTTGGAGGGGAGGGCAGAGAATTCTAAAGTGTTCCCACATGCCTGAAAAGCTACATACCATTTTATTCTTGTTTCTGTGTTTCTGGTTGGGGTTCATTTATTCAACACATATAAAAAGCACTTAATTTCTACAGTTGCCTTTTTAAAAACTAGGCATAATTCAGATGACATTCCTGGGCCTCAGTTCTCTTTTGGGAGTTAGACACTCACGGTAGACATTATAAGCAGGTCATGTCCACAGAATGTTAACTGTGATGCCCTATCAGGGACCCCTCTAGGTATGGATGCATTTCCCCAAATTCTGACCTCAGGACCAAGTATAACATTTAAATAGATTCAGAAACAAATATTTTACGTAACGTACCATTCTTTTATGATAATAAGTCTCAGCATATTTGGTGTAGAACAAATGTACCTCAAGTCAATACTGAACATGCATGACAAATGCACAGGTAACATCACACTAAACAAAAACAAGTAACGCTTTTTCTCTAAGAACTATAACAAGACAGGGATGGCCACTTTCATCACTTTTGTTCAACATAGTACTGGATATCCAAATCTGAGCCTTTAGAGAACAAAATCAAAGTCATCCAGATTGTAAAGGAAACAGTTAAATAATCCTTCTTTGCAGATGATGTAATTTTATATATATATATAATAAAAATCCTAAACACTACCAAAAAACTTAGAACTAACAAATTCTGCAAACTTTCAGGATACAAAATGAAAACACAAAAGTCAGTAGCATTTCTATACAGTAAGAATGTATTCTCTGAAAAAGAAATCAAGAAAACAATCATAACTACAATAGCTATAAAAATATATTTAGAAATAAATTTAACCAAGAAAGTGAAAGATCTCTACATTAAAAGCCAAAGAACTTTGAGGTAAGAAATTAAGTAAAGATTGGGCATGGTGGCTTACTCCTGTAATTTCAGCATTTTGGGGAGAACAAATGCAGGAGAATCATTTGAGCCCGGAAGTTCAAGACTCGCCTAGGCAACATAGAGAGATCTCATATCTACAAAATTTTTGAAGTTAGCCAGGCGTGGTGTCATACACCTGTGGTCCCAGCTATTCAGAAGGCTGAGGTGGGAGGATTACTTGAGCCCAAGTGGTTTAGGCTGCATGAGCCATGGTTGTGTTGCTGCATGCCAGCCTGGGTGACAGAGCAAGAGTCTGTCTGGAAAAAAAAAATTAAATAAAAGGCAAATAGAAAGAAAGATGTTCTTTATTCATAAATTGGTAGAATTAATATTGTTAAAATGTTTATATTACATAAAATGATCTACAGGTTTAATACAATCACTGTCAAAATGCCAATGATATTCTTCACATACAAAAGGAATCACCCAATTTATATGGTACCACAAAAAACACTGAATAGTCCAAATAATTGAGCAAAATAAAGTAAAGCTGAAGGCATCCAGTACTTGACTTTGAAATATACTACAAAGCTATAATAAGCAAAACTGCATGGTACTGGCATAAAAACAGACACATAGTACAATAGAGCAGAGTAGAGAGCCCAGAAATAAATCCATGCATTTACAGCTACCTGATTTTAGACAAAGGTGACAAAAACACACAGTGGTTAAAGTACAGTCTCTTCAGTAAACAGTGTTAGGAAAAAGTGGATATCCACATGCAGAACAAAGAAATGAGACCCTCATCGAATCTCATACCACATATAAAAAACAACTCAAGATGGATCAAACACTTAAATATAACATCTGAAACTACTGGAAGACAACATAAGGGAAAAGAAAATATGATATTGGTTTGGGCAATTACTTTTTGAATTTAGCCCCAAAATGCAAGGAAACAGAAGTGAACATAGACAAATGAGATTATTTCAAACCAAAAAACTTCTGCACAGCACCAGATACAATCAATGGAATGATAACCTAGGAATGGGAAAAGTATTTCCAAATTATGAATGTGACAAGGAATTAATATCTAACATGTTTAAGAATCTCAAATAACTATATAACAAAAACAAATACATATTAAAAATAAGGAAAAACTTAGGCATTCTCAAAAGAAGACACACATATGACAAATAGATATATTAAAAGTGTGAAACATTAATAACTATTCAGGAAAGGCAAATAAAAACCACTATGAGATATCAACTCACTCCTTTTAGAATGACTATTCTAAAAAGGCAAAAAATAACAAATACTGACAAAGATTTGAAGAAAGAGAATGCTTGCACACTGTTGGTGTGGATGTAAATCAGTACAGCCATTATACACTTTGCCGGTTGTATTAGTCTATTTTCACATTGCTATAAAAGAACTGCCCAAGACTGGGAAATTTATAAAGAAAAGAAGTTTAATTGACTCAGAATTCTGCATGGCTGAGGAGGCATCAGGAAACCTACAGTCATGTCAGAAGGAGAAGCAGGCACGTCTTACATGGCAGAAGGTGAGAGAGCGTGTGAAGGAGGAACTGTCAAACACTCATACAACCAACAGATCTCGTGAGAACTCACTATCACAAGAACAGCATGGGGGAAACCATCCCCATGATTCACTCACCTCCCACCAGGTCCCTCCCTTGACACCAGGGGACTGCAATTCAGATTATAATTCAAGACGAGATTTGGGTGAGGACACAGTGCCACACCATATCATGAGTCTTTCCTTAAGTGTAAATTACAATGACCACCACAATTTCCATACCTTCTCAGTACTGGTGTTTTTTGTTTGTTTGTTTGTTTGCTTGCTTGCTTGTTTGTTTTTAAGCGAATCTTTTGTGCATTGCTCTGGCTAAAGATCTTGGGTCAAATGAGAAGACATAGCTGAATGTTTGACTACTGTCTCATGTCTCATCACATTCCAGGGCTCTTTTCTTTGCTCTAGGCAGGTGATCAAACCTAGCTTAGAGACAGTGAGGCCAATGTAGAACAAGTTTCCATAGTTCTCTAACATCACATCCCTATATAAATTTTGCTGAGCAGGGTCCAGGAGTTTCTACTTCTCCAGAGAGAATTCTATAGCCACATAATGTTAACAGCTTCGTTTTCTGGCTTCCAGGAATCCTGGTGTTTGACTTAGGGATCTCCCAATACCTTCAGGTCACAGGGCCATATATGAGCAGAGAACACAGAGCAGTGAAGACAGGAACTGGAGCTCTGTCTGGAGTGAGAGACAAAAGCCCAACTCCATTCTGGTTTAAAACAAAACTTGTGTTTATTTAAAAAATTATATACATTAAAATTTAGCCTTTTTGATGTGCAGTTCTGAGTGTTGACAAATGAATAGAGTCATTTATCCACCGCCATAATTACACAGAGCTATTTTATCACCTCCCCAAATTCCTTAGTGATACTCCTTTGTAGTCAACACCTTCCTTACCCTGATCTGTTATCAGCCACTGATCTGTTCTCCGTATCTATAGTTTTGTCTTTTCAAGAACGTTGTATAAATGGAATTATGCAGTATGTAGCCTTATGGGCCTGGCTTCTTTCAGTTAGCATAATACATTGAGAATAATTCATGTATCAAGAGTTTATTATTTTATTGCCATGGATTTTTAAAATCCATTGTTATCCTTTCACCTGTTGAAGGATAATACTTCATTCTGTTCTAATAGAAAAGATTGATAACTTTAACACATTTTGAAATTTTTTTTGTTGTTGGGAGAATCAAATACAAGAGTAGCCTTATATCCTGTACATAATGAAGTTCCAAATTCAATGTATGTCAAAAGTACAAATGATGCAATTGCTCTGTTTTTAACCATTGTGTTTTTTGCTTCCGAGAACTGCATTCATTCACCTTAATATATGTTCAGGATTGTGCTGGATGCAATCATGAAAATGTAAAATATTCTACCAATGCAACACATATCCCAGCATAATATTCAAAGCCTGGCAGGAAATTGATGCCACTCTCAAAGGGATTAATTAAATGTTACTCAAGGAAGGAACTCAACGAAGGGATTGTTTTAATAGGTGTTAGCAGTGTTTGAATCAATTGCTTGTTAAACATTCAGAGACCAGCCACACCAAGAACCCAACAGGAAGCCAGAGGGCATGTGTGTACAGCACAGCTTTCTGGAACACAGGGCAAGGCAGAGAAAGATGGGTTGGGACAAGGGGGCACATTGAGTAACGTGACCAACCTGTTAGGCTCATCTTCTGTCCTTGTCTTTCCACTAATGTTGGTTTTGCTCTTGTTCTTGTACCCAGTTCTTTCCCCTTTAGTTCTACAGAAATATAATCAATTCTGTAAGGCCCTTTCTTTATAAATCACTTCACCCTTACTCCAGTCAACTTTGATCTTTTCTCACCTCCACTGTTCATAACATCAGTTTTCTGTATCCCATGTTCTGGCAGTTGGTTACAGTCATTTGGGGTTGTTATTCTATGCAGTTTTATTCCTAACCAATCCTATTGCTTTGTCTCATCTTCATAACCAGATTGTAGTGACTAAACAATGTTTTTTTATTCCCCACAGTTCTTGGCATAGAGGAAACCAGATATTTTTTGAATGAATGGCAAGTCTATATCACCAGAAAACATTTATTGCTTACTTTTAGGTGGTATTTTAATAACTGTTAGATGGAACAGAGCCGGCGTATTTGTCTGTTCTCACACTGCTATAAAGAACCACCTGACACTAGTAAGAGAAAAGAGGTTTAATTGATTCATGGTTCTGCAGGCACTACAGGAAGCGTGGCTGGGAGTCCTCAGGAAACTTACAATCATGGTGGAAGGGCAAAGAGGAAGCAAGCACATCTTCACCTGGTGGCAGGTGAGAGAGAGCATGAAGAGGGAAGTGGTAAACACTTTTAAACAACCATATCTCATGATAAATCACTAACTATCATGAGAACAGCCAGGGGAAAATTCACCCCCACGATCCAATTACCTCCCGCCAGGTCCCTTCCCCAACATTGGGAATTACAATTCAACATGAGATTTGTATGGGGACACAGAGCCAAATCATCTTATTCTGACCCTGGCCCTTCCCAAATCTCATGTCTTTCTCACATTTCAAAACACAATCATGTCTTCCCAATAGTCTCCCAAAGTCTTAACTCATTCCAGCACTAACCCAAAAGTTCAAGTCCAAAGTCTCATTTGAGACAAGTTCCTTTTGCCTATGAGCCTGTAAAATAGAAAATAAGTTAGATACTTCCAAGATACAATGGAGATACAGGCATTTGGTAAATGCTCCCTTTCCAAAAGGGAGAAATTGGCCAAAACAAAGGAGCTACAGGCCCAGTGCAAGTCTGAAACCCAGCAGGGAAGTCACTAAATCTTAAAGATTTAAAATAATCTCCTTTGACTCAATGCATCACATCCAGGGCACACTGATGCAATGGGTGGGCTCCTAAGGCCTGGGGAAGCTCTGTCCTTGTGACTCTGCAGGGTACAGCCCCTGTGGCTGCTTTAATGGGCTGGCATTGAATGCCTGTGGCTTTCCAGGCACATGGTGCAGATGGTTGGTGGGAGGACAGTGTTTTAGGGTCTGGAGGACAGTGGCCCTCTTCTCACAGCTCCATTAGGCAGTGTCCCAGTGGAGACTCTGTGTAGGGGTTCCTACACCATAATTCCCCTCTGTACTGCTCTAGTAAAGGTTCTCCATGAGGGTTCTGCCCCTGCAGCAGACTTCTGCCAGGACATCCAGGCATTTCCATACATACTCTGAAATCTAGGCAGTTTTCAAACCTCAACTCTTGCCTTCTATGTACCTGCATGCATAACACCATGTGGAAGCTGCTGAGGCTTGAGGCTTGCACCTTCTGAAACAACAGCCAAAGCTGCCTCTTTTAGCCATGGCTGGAGCTGGAGGAGCTGGAACACAGGGTGCCGTGCCCAGGCGACAGACCAGCAGGGCCCTGGGCATGGCCCATGAAACAATTATTCCCTCCTAAGCCTCTGGGCCTGTGATGGGTGGGGCTGCCACAAAGGTCTCTGAAATTCCTTGGAGTTGTTTTCCTCATTATCTTGGCTATTAACATTTGGCTCCTCTTTACTTATGCAAATTTCTACAGCTGGCTTGAATTTCTCCCTGGAAAATGGGTTTTACTTTTCTTGCACATGATCAGGCAGCAAATTTTCTAAATCTTTATGCTCTGCTTCCCTTTTAAACATAAGTTCCAGTTTCAGATAATCTCTTTGTTCACACATATGAGCATAGACTATCAGAAGCAGCCCCGTAACACCTTGAATGCTTTGCTGCTTAGAATATTCTTCTGCCAGAAATCCTAAATCACCTCTCTCAAGTTCAAAGTTCCACAGATCTCTAGAGCAGGGGCACAATGTCACCAGTCTCTTTGCTAAGGCATACCAAGAGTGACTTTTACTTCAGCTCTCAATAAGTTTCTCATCTTCATCTGAGACCTCAACCTGAACTTCATTGTCCCTATCACTATGAGCATTTTGGTCACAACCATTCAACAAGTCTCTAGAGAGTTCCAAACTTTCTCTTATCTTTCTCTCTTCTTATAAGCCCTACAAACTGTTCCAATCTCTGCCCACTACCCAGTTCCAAAGTTGTTTCCACATTTTCAGGTATTTTTATAGCAATACCCTACTTTTCTGGTACCATTTTTTTTTTTTTTGTATTAGTCCGTTCTCACACTTCTGTAAAGAACTATCTGAGACTGGGTAATTTATAAAGAAAAGAGATTTAATAGACTCACTGTTCTGCAGGCTGTATAGAAGGCATGGCTGGGAAGTCTCAGGAAACTTACGATCATGGCAGCAGAAGGGCAAAGGGAGAGTAAGCACATTTTCACATGGCAGCAGGAAAGACAGTGAGTAAATAAGGAAGTGGTACACACTTTTAAACAACCAGATCTCATGAGAACTCACTATCATGAGAATAGCAAGGGGGAAATCCACCCTTGTGGTCCAATCACCTTCCACCAGGTCCCTCCCCCAATATTGGGGATTACAATTCAACATGAGATTTGGGTGGGGACACAGAGACAAACCATATCTGTCAGTCACTATAAGACAAATAATGTATAATTCTACTTGCTTGAGATAACAAGAATAGTTACATTCATAGAGAGAGAAAATAGAATGGTGATTTCCAGGGGCTTAGGAAAAGGGATATTAAGAAAGTGTTTACTGAGTACTAAGTTTCAGTTGGGGAAGATGAAAACATTCTCGAGATGAATGGTGGAGATGGTTGTACAACAATGTGAGTGTATTTAATGCCACTGAACTGTACACTTAAAAATTGTTAAAACTGTGAATTCTATATTATGTATATTTTACCATATTATAAAAATAAAAATAAAATAGTTGTGTTAGATAAGGAGTTAGACATCATTTTTATCCTCTGGCCTAACCGAAGATAATATGGGGATATGATTTGCCTGGTAATCACAAACTTTGTGGGGCTAAAGAGAAAAGGAAACAATATAGTATAATGCTAATGATATTCTTAAGGAACTATAACTTAATTCTGATATTTATTTCCACATTTCTCCAGTAAGTATTTTTGAGTGACCTTTTTCTTATATTAGTGACTTTCATCCTTAGAGATCAGAATTTCTTTGGCTATCATACTATTAAACAAATGTGGATAGGAGACTACATATCTGGGTGCAACATCTGCCATACCACAAATCTGCAGGATAGATTCAGCATATCTGGCCAGAAAAGGGTGTGTTGCCTTTCTCATTTATCATTTATCAGAGAAAATAGAATGGTGATTGCCAGGGGCTTAGGGAAAGGGATATTAAAAAAGTTAGTGTTTAATGAGTGCTAAGTTTCAGTTGGGGAAGATGAAAACATTCTCGAGATGAATGGTGGTGATGGTTGTATAACGATGTGAATGCACTTAATTCTATGTTATGTATATTTTACCATATTATAAAAGTAATATGGTAATATGACCCTCCTCAAGCTCTGAGAAAAGGCAGACTTTCCGGGTAGATCTTGGCCATGGTAGTCCAAACATGGAACTTATAAATCATAATAGCATCTTCCTTACTACATACATTTCAGTTTTAATTTCTTTCTTTCCTTTCTTGATGGCAGACTAGTTTCTTTGTTTTCTTGGATAGTTGGGGGACAATTTTTGGTTAATTCCTGAAGAAGAAAAGGTGAAATCTGATTTCGTTATCTGTAGTAATCCTAAATAATGAAACATTGGTAGGTTGAACTAGTGAGCATAGGAAATAACTCTGTTTGATTCAGTGATGTGCTATCAAAAGATGCAACTACTTTCAGAACCCTATGTGAAGAAACAGACGAGAAGGGGAAGAGATATAGGAGGCAAGAACCCAGAGTCACTCTTGTGATCAATTAGGGGGCCACACTGGAAAAGGGAGAGAACGTCCTGCAATGACTGCCCCTCCTGCCTGGGAAATTACACAGGTCAAACACATCCAGGATAAATATTACTTTGTTGTTTCTTACCACAATCCATTTTTGCTTCCATAGAAAACGTTAATCAGTCCTTACTGATATGGTGAACTTCCAGAGCCTAGCTCATGAAATATAGTTGACCCTGGAATAATGTGCACAGCCAAAAATCTGCACATCACTCTCAGCTTCCCCAAAACTCAACTACTAATATCCTGCTGTTGACTGGAACCCTTGTGAATAACATAAACCATCAGTTAATGCATATGATGTATGTTATATGTATTATATACTGTATTCTTGTGATTAATAGAGAAAATAAAATGTTATTAAAATCATAAGGAAGAGAAAACATTTACTATTCATTAAGTGGAAGTGCATCATTATAAAGGTCTTCTTCTTCATTGTTTTCACATTGGGTAGGCTGAGGAGGAGGGGGAAGAGGAAGGGTTGGTCTTGCCATCTCAGGGGTGGTAGAGGCAGAAGAAAACCTGCACGTAAGTGGACCAGCACTGTTCAAACCCATGTTGTTCAAGGGTCAACTATAATAACAATAACACTAGATATAAATGACCTCAATTTAAACTCACAGTAACCCTACAAGAGAGATACTACTATCCCCATTTTGCAGATGAAAGAACAGAGTCCTGGAGGACCTTCAGCAGGGCCACTCAGCTGGTGGGCCGCAGACAGAGCTTGAACCCCAGCAGCGTGGTGCCAGGCTCCACACAGGACACCATCTTCACCTCTCGATTCTCTCTGTGTGGGTCAGGTTAGTATATTTGGAGAAATAATGGCATTGGGGAGCCACCATGATCCTAGAGCAAGATGGACTGTGTTAAAGGGAGAGAGCAACCTTTTTGGCAACAATTATTGTAAAAACTCCAGAATTGAGAGAAGTAAAATAACTTCTGTCAAGTGGTGAATGGAGAGTTTGAGAGCAGTAGGAGAATTGGGAATGAGGAAAGAATGAGAAAGGTGAGAAAATGTGGCTTATGATAGAAATACATACATATATATTCCTTATCATTCCCTATTTTAAAATGTATATTTGGGACCATACTCATATATACAGGAAATGATAAGGAAAAATGATTATTTAAAACAAACAAACAAAAACAAAACCTTGTGTCAAAGATTGAAAGAAAATAAAGGCAATAGTCCCATGGTGAGACAAGCCACATTTAGATATGTTAGAAAATATTGCTTCTTTAGCATTTTGCATCTTTGCTAGTCCCATGGTGGAAGAAGCCACATTTAGATAGTTTAGAAAATATTGCTTCTTTAGCATTTTGCATCTTTACTGTGCTTCTTTAATGCTTCACTTTTTCTAGCCTTTGGTTGGGGAGGCAGCTTCATTACCTTCATTTTTTTCCTAGCTGTCCAGATAACTCAGGTTCAGATGGGCCAGGCAGAGTTAATGAGCCAGGCAGGGTAAATGGGAAACTTTCTGTACTCTTGGGAATAGGTCATCAATTTAATGTCTTTCCCGAATGCTACATTCTTTCTAAAAATAATATAAAAAATGTGTGCAAACCAGTTTCTGAATAGTTTTTATTCAATAAAATTTAAGATGAACATTGCAAGCTCATTCATCAATGTCAGTGAAATACTTAAAATGAAATGTGTTCCATGAAGCAGGCGTTAAAAAGTCACTGCTGCTAAATTTCTAAAATAACTCTACTGAGGTCCTATTCAAGTTTACCATACTCAGACATTTTGTCGTGATTCCTTTACAGAGCTGGTATGTAATGATTGCCCAGGCTACATCAAAGAGAACCATTTCTAGGATGGAGAGGCTTTCCTTTCTTTCCTCTCCTTTCTTTCTTTCTTTTTGAAACAGGGTCTCACTCTGTCACCCAGGCTGGAGTGCAGTGGCCTGATCATAGCTCACTGCAGCCTTGAATTCTGGGCTCAAGGAATCCCCCTGCCTTAGCCTCCTGAGTAGCTGGGACTACAGGCTTACATGTACCACCATCCCCTAGCTAATTTTTTTTTTTTTTTTTTTTTTTTTTTTAGAGAAAGAGTCTTGTTATATTGCCCAGGCCGATCTCAAACTCTTGGCCTCAAGTGACCCTCCTATCTTGGCCTCCAAAGGTGCTGAGATGAAAGGCATGAGCCACCCCACCCATCCTCCTCTCCTCTTCTTTCTTTTCTCTCATTAGCACCACAGTATGCATAGCTTCATTTCAGAATCTGTTTTAGGAGAGGAAAAGCAATTGGGGTTGGCTCACAGAATTGAGCAATTGTTTCCCTTGAACCTACATTTGGTGTTAACATTCACTTCCCATGTACATGAAACACAGCCCTACCATTACCCTCAATTATGTGTGGTGATAGTCTAGGTACTATACAGGGAGATACAATCTTTGCCTTCTGGACAAACCCAATGAGTGCTTTTAACAAGGGATAGCCACAGTTTTCCCCCAAACATAAATACCTACATCTACATCTTTCATGCTTGTGAGTACTTGCCTATGAATTCTTTTCCTCTTACCATGTAATTGAATTTATGTGGATATGAAAAGCTTTGTATTTATTGCTGACTCATTGGGAGTAATAAATTGTATCTTATATAGTATCATCTTGTAATATTCTAGGAATTTCAAAGCATGTAGTAGTATTTCAAAACAAGGTCCCAATAAAATTCATAATAGCAATTCCAGTAGAATTTACTATTTTTCTTCATCTTTTTTCAATATCAACACATCAAAGTATAAAGAAATAAATGTCCTTCCTCTTTTTTGCCACCCTTTCCACTTTTTGGTGTAGGGTACTTCATTGCTCCCACTGTTTCTATTACCCTGGCTATTGGTTTGCTAGTGCTTCCATAAGAAAGTATGACAGACGGAGTTGTTTAAGCAACAGAAATGTACTTTCTTATAGTTCCGAAGGCTAGAAGTTCAAGATAAAGATGTCAGCAGGGTTGGTTTCTTCTGAGGCCTCTCTCCTTGGCTGGTGGGTGACCATCTTCTCTTCCCTGAATTTTCACTCTGTGCCTGTCTGTATCCAAATTTCTGCTTCTATAAGTACACCCGTTGTATTAGGTTAGGGCCCAGCCTAATGGTCTCATTTGAACTTAACCACCTCTTTAAAGAACCTATCTCTAAATATGGTCCCATTCTAAGCTACTGGGGGTTAGAAACTCAACGTATGAATTTGGCAGGGGTTGGGGGTGTGGGGACACAGCTCTGCACTTAACATCCTAAATACCTCATACAACATCTCAGATGTTTATAGTTGTTAAATTTAGATTAATGTTCATTGTACCAGCATATTCTCACTATAAATATGATTTTGGTTTAATGCAAGGCTTCTGATCTAGACAGCCCATGGGTTACTTGGGGTAGGGGTCCATAAGCATGCTGAAATCATATGCCAAAATTTATTATGTTATACATTATGAACACTTTTCTGTCAGACTCTTAAAATGTTTGTCATGCAAAAAAATGATCTAATGACTGACATAAACGGATTTTGTCTTGTTCATCTCACAATATCTTTTCAATCAATAACAAACACTCCACATTTTGTTTCTGTATTCAACAAACACATATATAGCATTGTATAGCTCTGACAATGTGCCAGACTCTGTTTTAAGTGCTTCCCAAATAGGATCTCATTTAATCCTCACAGAGACACTTGAGGGAGGTAATATTTACAGATGGGGAACTGAGGTACACAAAGGTTAAGTAACTTAGGTCACAGAATTAGCAAATGGCAGAGCCAGGATTCAAAACTAGGTACCTGGGTCAAGAGTGTTAACCACGACTTTGGACTACTTCTCCTTTCTCATCATAATGTGCATGAGAATTCCAAGCCATGTTATTTGCATCCACAGAATCAATGATCTTCATTACTGTGTTAGTCTGTTCTTGCATTGCTATTAATATAAAGAAATACCACACATGTACAGCCATCTGATCTTTGACAAACCTGAGAGAAACAAGAAATGGGGAAAGGATTCCCTATTTAATAAATGGTGCTGGGAAAATTGGCTAGCCATAAGTAGAAAGCTGAAACTGGATCCTTTCCTTACTCCTTATACGAAAATTAATTCAAGATGGATTAGAGACTTAAATGTTAGACCTAATACCATAAAAACCCTAGAGGAAAACCTAGGTAGTACCATTCAGGACATAGGCATGGGCAAAGACTTCATGTCTAAAACACCAAAAGCAACGGCAGCAAAAGCCAAAATTGACAAATGGGATCTAATTAAACTAAAAAGCTTCTGCACGGCAAAAGAAACTACCATCAGAGTGAACAGGCAACCTACAGAATGGGAGAAAATTTTTGCAATCTACTCATCTGACAAAGGGCTAATATCCAGAACCTACAAAGAACTCAAACAAATTTACAAGAAAAAAACAAACAACCCCATCAAAAAGTGGGCAAAGGATATGAACAGACATTTCTCAAAAGAAGACATTCATACAGCCAACAGACACATGAAAAAATGCTCATCATCACTGGCCATCAGAGAAATGCAAATCAAAACCACAATGAGATACCATCTCACACCAGTTAGAATGGCAATCATTAAAAGGTCAGGAAACAACAGGTGCTGGAGAGGATGTGGAGAAATAGGAACACTTTTATACTATTGGTGGGATTGTAAACTAGTTCAACTATTATGGAAAACAGTATGGCGATTCCTCAAGGATCTAGAACTAGATGTACCATATGACCCAGCCATCCCATTACTGGGGATATACCCAAAGGATTATAAATCATGCTGCTATAAAGACACATGCACACGTATGTTCATTGCGGCACTATTCACAATAGCAAAGACTTGGAATCAACCCAAATGTCCATCAGTGACAGACTGGATTAAGAAAATGTGGCACATATACACCATGGAATACTATGCAGCCATAAAAAAGGATGAGTTTGTGTCCTTTGTAGGGACATGGATGCAGCTGGAAACCATCATTCTTAGCAAACTATCACAAGAACAGAAAACCAAACACCGCATGTTCTCACTCATAGGTGGGAACTGAACAATGAGATCACCTGGACTCGGGAAGGGGGACATCACACACCGGGGCCTATTATGGGGAGGGGGGAGGGGGAAGGGATTGCATAGGATTTATACCTGATGTAAATGACGAGTTGATGGGTGCAGTACAGCAACATGGCACAAGTGTACATATGTAACAAACCTGCACGTTATGCACATGTACCCTAGAACTTAAAGTATAATAATAATAATAATAATAAAAGAAAGAAACTGAAAAAAAAAAAAGAAAAGAAATACTTGAGATTGGGTAATTTTAAAGAAAATAGGTTTAATTGGCTCACAGGTCTGCAGGCTGTACAGGAAGTATGGTGTTGGCATCTGCTTGGCTTCTTGGAAGGCCTTTGGAAACTTATAATCATGGTAGAAGATGAAGGGGGAGTAGGCAGGTCATGGGGCCAGACCAGGAGCTAGAGAGTGGGGAGGTGTCACACACTTTTAAACGACTAGATCTTGCAAAAACTCACTCACTATCCTGAGAACAGCACCAAGAGGATGGTGCTAAACCATTCATGAGAAATCTTCCTCCATGATCCAATCATCTCCCACCAGGCCCCACCTCCAACACTGGGGATTACATTTCAACATGACATTTGGGTGGGCAAAAATATCCAAACTATACCAATAACTATTGGCATAACTTACTTTTTTTTCCCCAAAACTTACAATGAGAAGGAATTTGAAAGTTCTGTGAAAGCCCTTGCTGTGTATGCATCTAACTTTGGTAACTGCTAGTATTAGAGCTCTCTACCTCCACTTAGTCAATTATTTTGTGTTTCTACAATCATGCATTCAAGCAACATCCAAACCTCCTACATTAAACTCTTCTATTTGCCTGGGATGTATGGACAATGATAACTGCATGTAAACTCAAAAATAATCAGAAATCACTTTAATAATACAAATAACAATCTTTAAAACTTTATCCAACTTTCTAGAATGTCATAGTATGTTGACCTACAAGGAAGAAGCAGAAGCAAAATTAATAAAAGTAGAGAGTTTATTTGGGTCGTTATTGAGGATTGCAAATATAGACTCAAGTTGCCCTGAATATATACTCCTGTTAGCAGGTGTTACAAGTAGGGTTTTTTTTTTTTTTTGAGACAGAGTTTCACTCTTGTTGCCCAGGCTGGAGTGCAATGGCGTGATCTCAGCCAACTACAACCTTTGCCTCCTGGGTTCAAGTGATTTTCCTGCCTCAGCCTCCCGAGTAGCTGGGATTACAAGCTAATTTTGTATTTTTAGTAGAGATGAGGTTTCCCCGTGTTGGCCAGGCAGATCTTGAACTCCTGACCTCAGGTGATCCACCCACCTTGGCCTCCCTAAATGCTGGGATTACAGGTGTGAGTCACTGCGCCCAGCCACAAGTAGGCTTTTAAAGGAAAAGAGAGAGTTCCTAAATTGTTAACCAAAAATCTACATTAAAATAATAAGCTATGATTGGCTCTACATTGTTCTTCGTATCACAAATTCCAGAAACATAAAGACTACGAGTGAAACAGCAAATCAGGAACAAAATGCCTTTAAATAATTGCCCTCAGGCAGTGGTTGGTGGGAGTGGAAGTCCCATGCTCATATCTTTCTGGGCCTGATAAAAGACTGAAGTCCCATACTCATGCCTTTCTGGGACTGATGCATTTTGCATAGCTCACATAGCTCAGACTTCTCTGAGTTATTTTTCCTTTCTCAATCACTTTATGTATACCCAGCATTTTGAAGGGAGGATAAAAAGGAGATTCTCATACAATTTTTACTTTCTCCTAGGCTTTGAAAGAACAATAGTATTGTCAATGGACTTCTTTAAATAGAACGTTCTATCATTTGCCTTGGGCTGGGGTGGGGACGGGGAGTTAGCCAGGCAGCACTTGCTTTTGTGATTCCAGTCGCTGCCTAATCTCTACTTACTTTTACCTTCCAACCCCAGGGAGAACAAGAAGTGCCTTATTCCCTCAGGTAAAAGATGCTTAATTAACAAAACACAACTGACAGGGAAAGTAAATATTAGTGACATCTTTCTGTAATTGGGAAATATTTGTATGCTCCCAGTTTTTCAGAAATTATAGCTGCAACCATGAAACCTTGTTATTTTGCAACTGGTGTTTGTTCTGATACTTTTTGGAAACTCAATATATGTGTAAGGAAACAGGATACATTTTTAAGGCATTCGTAGTCCTATACGCCTTAGGACTGTGTCAAGGTTCCTTAAGTAAATGAAAATGGGAGCTCCTAGACTGAAGGTTGCCAACAGTGAGGTGAATCATTTAATAAGGGCTTACATATTTATGCATTTCTTCTGCTGAGCTTCTTGGCATACTTTCTGAGTGACAACTGCAGTGGGAAATTGGAAAATTTTGTGAATAATTATGATTCTCTTTGAATCTATTGGAGTAAATGCATAACATCCTAATGGGTGAAAGATGGTGTGGTGAGTGAACACCTCATCTATGGAAACTGTCAATCCAATTATTTCAGCTAGCTCACCCATTAAATCAGATCACTGCCCAATCAATTCCTAGATGATCAGCGGTAAAGACAGCCTGAAATTCCAGATGCATAATGCTTGGGCCAGTGTCTAAGGCACAACTGTAATTTCATGAAAAAGGCAAGTGGTTAAGCAATAGGACATGAGTTGTTTAATTACTTTCCATGTTTTTATTTTTGGTGTCCAATCAAATGTCTAGACTAGAAATAACTCCCTCCTCTCGTAAGCTTTGTAGACCTAAAAGGAAGAGGCTGAAGCACAACATACAATGTAAAGAGTTTAACTGAGCCAAAGTGAAGACAGCTGCTCGTAAGACTCAAGCCCTAGTAATCTTGGATACGAGCTTCTTTTGGCCTTTATTATAAGCATGTTCTTAAAGGCAAAAAAGAGGGAAAGGGAGTGGGCTGGTTCAAAATTCCTTTGTATAAACCCAGGAATCCTCGTGGGTTTATAGAAATGACACTGATTAGTGATTGGTTATACATTGTTAAGCTACAGGGTGTGGGTAATCGTGTCTGGTGCAGCATTCTTAGATGAATCTATGGCTGTTTGTGGCACTAGCAAGCAATTTCAAGAGATGAATACATAGCTCAAAGTGGGGAGTCATGCATGATTGCTGTTTCATTGTCATGTCTCTCTGGGCCTGATCAGTTAAAAGGACTTGCCTTCCTCAGATAAAAGTTCTTTTCTCAGATTGATTTTTCAAAAAAATAAGATTCACCCATATATATACAGGTTTAAAAATGCTTCCCCCACAGTTCGTAGAGATAAAGAGATTTACCTAAGATTACCTTTTTCAGGCTCACCAGTTTTCAATACATTCAGCCTCTTCCCAGGTGCGTGCTCTGGAGAGGCCAGCTTTGTTTGAGGTGGTAACGATCACCACCACTGAGGAAAGGAGTTTTCAGGTAGCTGTCGTGCAGGTAAGACCATTATTACCCAGAGGAAAATCGATTAGGACTCTCCCAGGAACTCTTGCATGCTCAGACAGACAGTCTGGTAATGAGGATCCCGGACACCATGCAGCTTCTCCCACTGACCTCAGTGAACTCTCCAGGGCAGCTGGGGAGCATCATCCACTCAGTGGCGATCAGGTGGCCCTGAGTCCTGATGCTAGGTCGGGTGCAAATGAAGCCACTTTAAAACCGGAGATGCTGTCTTGGAAGGGCAAGGCTCTTTTAGGTAGAACTGGGCAGCTTCACATGTGAGAAATTCTGTACATGATGTTTAGAGAGTAACCAAGCTATTGTTTTCGAACTGTTGTTTCCAAAGGGCCTTATATTTTTCCTTCTTCCCTTTCAGTGAGACTATGGATGATGTAATTATATATGACTATATAATATAATCTATATAACTATAATGATGGATGCACACTTGTGGATTATTTGAATTTTAGAGCACATGTCTCAGCCCCTCTTGGATCTCTTATTCCTCTGGACTGTCTGCCGTGAAGAGGGATTAATTCCTTAATTTGAGGGACATGCACTCTTAAAATTTCCCACAAGTCACACTTGTGGACTGGGAATCCCAGCTCCCTCAATATTTCTGATTTCCTCCCTTTCTTCTCCATAAGAGGACAGATCTCTGGATGGCCTGTGGGTTAAAAATCAAATTTTCTATTGCCATAAGGCGTCATTAAGATTGTGAGGACTTGACATGCCACGCTCTTTTTCCCCCTACCCTGTAACAATGATGCAGCTTGCTTCCCCAAACAGAGGTGTGTTTCAACCTAACATGCATGTGGGCACTCTGGGGACTCAACCTTCTCCTGTGGGTGAGAAATTAAGCAAGGTGGCAGTGATAAGGCAATCCAAGCAACTGGGTCTTCAGATAGGGCCACAACTTCCCACCGTCCTTGTATTGGGAAGGGACTGGATGGGGTTGGCAGCTGGTCTAGGGTCTCAGTTGCCACGTGGGGCAGGGAATCAAAGATGCACATTTAAAATGCAAGCTCTTGTTCCCAATCTGTTTTACTAATATTGTAGCAAGCTTAACTGCTGGTGCTTGGGGCATGAGAAATTCACTGACGAGATTTGCTCCTCTTATTAAGGTGGTTTTAATTGACAGCCCTTGGCAGTGAGACCATGCTTTCCTTCTTTTTCTGACTTTTCATACCCCTTTTGATTGTAAGAAAGAAAAGCAACATTTTCTCTTATTTTATTTTTTTCCCCTGGGCCAAGTACATAGCACATTGTGAATGAAAAGGAAGAACCTCTAGGGGTCAGTGCAGCGTAAAAAATGGCCAAAGCTCGGGCCCTGGAGCCGGGTCTTTAAGGTTTCAAGGATAGCTTTGTTCCTATTTCATTCTAATGAGGTAACTGTCCCATTACATCACGCTAAGCCTGACTCCAGAAACAATCCCCTTGATGGTCATTTTCCTTTAATATAAGTTTAAACATTTGCAATCAAAGGCAGTTCTAATTTGAAATTTAGGATTGGGAATGCTATTTTCAAAAATGATGCTATTCACCTTTTCTGTTTGAACCTAGAAGGTTCTCCCCTCCCACTGTCCTTTCATGGGTTCTTGCCAGGGTGGGCAGGGCCTGCTGTTCTTTTACTTCCCTTTAGCTGCCCCCAACTTCTATTTCTTTTAGTGAAAGAGTCTTGGCTTGTGTGTGTGTGTGTGTGTGTGTGTGTGTGTGTCCTTTTCCTTTTGTATGTATGTGCCCCTTTGGCCTTTGTCTTTTATTTTTTTTATGAGACAGAGTCTCAGTCTGTCACCCAGGCTGGAGTGCAATGGCGCAATCTCTGCTCACTGCAACCTCCACCTCCTGGGTTCAAGTGATTCTCCTGCCTCAGCTTCCCGAGTAGCTGGGATTACAGGCATGTGCCACCACGTCTGGCTAATTTTTGTATTTTTAGTAGACACAGGGTTTCACCATGTTGGCCAGGCTGGTCTCAAATTCCTGACCTCAAATGATCTGCCTGCCTCGGCCTCCCAAAGTGCTGGGATTACAGGCATTAGCCACCATACCCAGCCTGTCTTTTAAATTAGAAACTTCCTAACTTCTTTTGTTGTATTATCAAAGAATAGTTAAGTTTGGGGCATGTTGTGGGTAGTGTGGGGTTTGGTGGGAGAGATGATTAAAAAAAAAAACACAGGACATGGGTAACAGAGTGAGACTCCATCTCTACAAATAACTAAAAATTTTGCTGGGTGTGGTGGTGGTTGACTGTGGTCCCAGCTACTTTGGAGGCTGAGGCGGGAGATTGCTTGAGTCTGGGAGGTGAAGGCTGCAGTGAGCTAGGACCACAGCACCACACTTCAGCCTGGGTGACAGAGTGAGACTCTGTCTCAAAACAAAAACAAAAACAAACCCCTAAAAGCGCAGGACACACCAAAGTGGTAGGCTGGGATGGAGAATTCTGCTGAGATTCCTGGGCAGACATTGGAGACTACGTCGCCCAAGCTGGAGTGCAATTACTCAGAGGAAAATCGATTAGGACTCTCACAGGAACTCTTGCATGCTCAAAGACAGTCTGGCAATGAGGATCCCAGACACCATGCAGCTTCTCCCATTGACCCCAGTGAACTCTCCAGGGCGGTTGGGGAGCATCGTCCACTCAGTGGTGATCAGGTGGCTCTGAGTCCTGATCTAGCTAGACCAGGTGCAAACAAAGCCAGTTTAAAACTAGAGATGCTGTCTTAGAAGGGCAAGTCTCCTTTAGGTAGAACTGGGCCACTTCACAGTGTGGGTAAGACCCTGGGAATTTCTTGAGGGCATCGTCTTTCCTCACCAAGGTCATTTAAATTCTTCCCCTTTGCTCTTCAACTCTCCTCAGTTCTGCCCCCTCGAAATCAATGAGACAGCTCCCCATGAAATCACAACTGTCTAATTTCCAGCCTCCCTGCTTCAGCCTGTAATTCTATATGATCTCCTGATGCACCTGCCTCCACTAAACATGTCTTTCTGATGTGTTTTCTTATCATTCTTTTGCAGTGTCACCTCTTGCTGCCTCCTTTTCCTCTGTCAGCCTCCTAAATCTGGGGTGCCACCACTTCCACCTTCCCTGCCGCTAACAGCCCTGTGAATCCATCCTCATACCCTGAATGTGGCCCTAGAGTCTTCCTTGGGGACTCCCTGCAGACACTACCAATTGATCAATGTCAACATGGTAAACGAAACCTCCTTTCCAGCCTCCCTTAATTGTGCTTCTCCTACAATCCTTGATTCCATTTCATTTTGATCTCCATCCTTTCCATGGATGACATCAACTCTTCTTGCTATTTCAATTAGTACTCAGGTGCAAAAAACATGCCGATTTCTAGCTTGAGAACAACTCTTTCCCCTGATCTCTAACACTGACAATTGTTAAGTCAAAGTTACCTCCTTACATATTTTAAGTTCAGCCTAAAGGTTTCTTCCTGTATAGTGAACTGTAACCCAACTGGATGTGTAAACAGACTGTCATCTACTCTTGTGACAATCATGGAGAAACTGCCAATTACAGGAGGCTGACTATTGAAGTGTTCGAATAAGGGAAATGCTGAGCCGTAATCAATCCAGCTGTTTCTGCACCTCGTTTCTGTTTTCTGGACCTCACTCCTTTTTTCTGTTCATAAATCTTATCCTACCATACGGCAGGCCCAGAGTCACTCTGAATCTATTCTGGTGTGTGTGGCTGCCTGATTCACAAATTGTTCTTTGTTCAATTAAACTCTGTTAAATTTAATTTGTCTTAAGTTTTCCTTCTAACATAGTTCTATAACCAATTGAATTACTCCATCTGGAACTCCTACAAACATTTCCAATTTAGTATGTTCAAAACCAAGCTCATCATACACCCCCAAATCTCAGTAGCCTATATTCTCCACCTTTATTAATGCCATCATTATCCATCCAGTAGCCCAAGCAAGGTGCTTCTCTTCTTCTCTTTCAATTCCTTACACTCCTGATCCATCATGGCTGCTTCCTTTCCCTCAAAAACCAACCATAATAAAGGGTATATATGAAGTGCCGAATGAGTAAAATAGGTAATTATTTTGTGGAGAGGGCTGTAGTTTTTTTTTTTTGTTTTTTGTTTTTTGTTTTTTTTTTTGAGACAGAGTCTCACTGTGTCACCCAAGCTAGAGTGCAGTGGCCCAATCTCTGCTCACTGCAACCTCCACCTCCCAGGTTCAAGCAATTCTCCTGTCTCAGCCTCCCAAGTAGCTGGGATTACAAGCATGTACCGCCACACCTGGCTAATTTTTCTATTTTTGGTAGAGATGGAGTTTCACCATGTTGGCCAGGCTGGTCTCAAACTCCTGACATCAAGTGGCCTGCCTGCCTTGGCCTACAAAAGTGTGGGATTACAGGCCTGAGCCAACGAACCCAGATGCTTTTTCACAATCTCCATTAAACCACCCTTCCCATCCAGCCATCCTATGTAAACATACATTGTAAGTATAATGATGTAGTTTCTCTGCAAACACAGCTTCTTTATGCAACCTCTCATTTGAGGAAAGCTGCCCTTAAACTTTTGTGTGTGAGTTTTGGGGCTTTCTCCATGGGAGAGCTATCTAAAGCATAAATCTAGTCATTTTCCCAACTTAACAAATCTCTCTCTCTCTCTCTCTCTGTATGTGTATGTGTGTATCTTTGCTTATAACATAAATCCTAAACCTCTTAGCATGTTATCCAAGGCTCTATCTGGCTCCACGCTCCCTGTCCAACCATGTTTTCTGCCCATTCCTTTCCCCACATCTAGCCCCCATGCCTGGCATGTTTCTTACATACTTAATTAATTGACATTTTCCAGGACAATTTCCTTGCAATTCTATTTGATGTGCCTTTTCCTACTAATTCTCTATTTGGTCACTGAACTTTAATGTCATTTCTGGGAAATCTTCCTCAGCTCATCCAAGCAGACCAATAAGAATTAGGTGCTTTCTCCACTATGCTCCCCCAGCACAGGATCCATTTCTCAATAGTGTGTATCCTGTAGAGTCCTGATTGTCTGATGCCAGATTCTAAGCTCCTAGAGGGAAAGACTGCTGCTGAGTTTTTGAGTCCACAGTATCTTGCTTCATGTCTAGCACAAGCAGATATTCATTCATTGTTTTGTGAATGAAGGAGGCAGTGGGTGTGCTAAAAGAGAAAATGAGTGTTATTGATGACAAAATGTTAGAATTTTGCTTCAGGCCAATCCCTAGTAAGGACAAGGACATTTAAAATCTGAAAGTGTAGTTCTGTGCTCTGCAAGGCACAAAGGAATCCCTTCCCCACCCTGAGCTGGGATGAGGAAGAGAATAATATGGTATTGGTGGAAGTTTAGACTTTTTGTACTCTGGTCAGTCTCTCCCTCTCTCTCTCTCTCTCTCTCTCTCTCTCTCTCTCTCTCTCTCTGTGTGTGTGTATGTGTGTGTGTGTAGGGGAGGATGAAGGGATAGGTAATTCCCCATGGAATTATCTGTTTATAAGCAAAACGAGAATCCCCCACTGTCAAGGATAATAAGACTTGATTTTCAAGCACTGTTTGAGCTGTTCCTTTAGGCAAAGCACAGCGTAGTGTGTGCGGAGGGGTACAGAGGAATGGGACACAGTTCCATCATTGAATCCTTTGTAGCTCAGCCAGGGGGATTAGATTTTTGCAAAGATAGGTTTGATAAGGTAGATGGTTGCATTTTATCATCCAGACTGGGACATTTTTGAGCATTTTTAAATGCTATTAAGTACTTCACCAGCGACACAGGTGCAAACCAGGATTGTTCCACACAAACTGGGGATAACTGGTCCCATTAAGGAAGACTGTCAGATGTGTAATGTGGACCATACATGTTCTAGGTTCAGAGGAAAAGGCAATCACTACAAGACTGGGAGTTCACAGAATCTCTGAAGAGGGGTGCCTTGACCCAGGCCTTGAAGAAAGAGGAAGACTTTCTTTCTTTTTCTCTCTTTTTCTTTTTCTTTTTTTTTCTTTTTTTGAGGTGGAGTTTTGCTCTTGTTGCTCAGGCTGGAGTGCAATGGCACGATCTCGGCTGGCACGATCTTGGCTCACCACAACCTCCACTTCCCGAGTTCAAGTGATTCTCCTGCCTCAGCCTCCCGAGTAGCTGGGATTACAGGCATGTGCCACCAAGCCCGGCTAATTTTGTATTTTTAGTAGAGATGGGGTTTCTCCATGTTGGTCGAGTTGGTCTCGAACTCCCAACCTCAGGTGATCTGTCCACCTAGGCCTCCAAAAGTGCTGAGATTACAGGCGAGAGCCACCACACCCAGTCAGAAAGAGGAAGATTTTTTTAGTGAGAGAAAGTGGGAGAAAATGTTAACGTGTGGAAAAGTCAGTGATATAAATTCACTGGGGGAAATAAGATGGTCTGTATGAATAACAGAGAGCAGGCCCATTTATTTGGAGCAGAGAATTCATAGAAGATGATGATGAGGGGGGTAGAAGAGGAACTAGAAGTTAGGAGGGTAGCCGAATGCCAAGTGGGAGCAGGAAAGAACTTTGTCAAACTAGAACATTGGGATTTTTTTATTCAAGGCAATGAGGGACTGATATGGTTAGGCTTTTGGTCCCCACCCAAATCTCATCTTGAATTGTAGTTCCCATAATTCCTGTGTGTCATGGGAGGGACCAGGTGGAGATAACTGAATCGCGGCAGTGGTTTCCCCCATCCTGTTCTCATGATAGTGAATAAGTCTCATGAGATCTGATGGTTTTTTAAAGGGCAATTCGCCTGCACATACTCTCTTGCCTGCTGCCATGTAAGAGTAAGACGTGCCTTTGCTCCTTCTTCACCTTTCACCATGATTGTGAGACCTCCTCAGTCACATGGAACTGTGAGTCCATCAAATCTCCTCTTCTCTATAAATTACCCAGTCTCAGTTATGTCTTTATTAGCAGTGTGAGAATAGACTAATACAGGGACCAATGACAGTTTTGACTGGAGTGATTTGTTCAAAACCAAAGAAATTATACGTGTGTGTATGTGTGTGTGTGTATTTATTTATTTATCTTTTATTTATTTATTTTTTTGAGACAGGGTCTCTCTTGCCCAGGGTGAGATGCAGTGATGCAGTGATGGCTCACTGCAGCCTCTACCTCCTCACCTTCAGCAATCCTCTCACCTCAGCCTCCCAAGCAGCTGGGACTACAGGTGCATGCCAGCAAGTCAGATTATTTTTTTATAAACATGGGGTCTTGCTATTTTGCCCAGCTGGTCTCGAACTCCTGGGCTAAAGGGATCCTCCCACTTCAGTTTCCTAAAGTGCTGGAATTACAGGCATGAACAACCACACCCAGCCTATATAGTTTTAGCTAAGGTTAACCTTGCAATATTTTCAGGATGTAGCAGGGAAAAGCTAGAAGTGCAGCAGGAGATTGTAGCTATCTAGCCATAAGGTCATAGAATCTTCAGTGGGGTTGTGGCAGAGAAAATGGAAAAAAAAAAAAGATGTTTGCAAGATACTTTGTGAGGGTGGGAATAAAGCCCAAATGTAATCTGGAGACTGTTTGCATCTGGGAGGTGAGCAACAGGGAAAGGAAGAATCCAGAAACACCTGAGGTTTGATACTGGGTGACTGGGAGGTGTGGCCCTACCATTAACAGGGAGTAAAAATGTAGGTAAAAATGGTTTATGAGAAGATAGTGAAGCTGAAAGGATTTTTAAAATTTTGTTTTTTAACTTTGATATTAAAAGTAATACACACTGATTTTAGGAAACTTGGATAGTGCAGAAATTATGGATGAGAATTTTAGCATCTGATGATTTTGATATGCCTTATTCCTAGGATATTCCTAATGTCTAACTAATTCTGAAGGAATAGATATAAAAAGTAGGTGGAGTGAAGTGAAGCCTGATTTCCATGTAAGTTTTAAGAATGGGTTTCCTTCTGTGTTGGGGAAGATATTTAACTTATAAAATATGTTTATTTAAAATGTATTGGTCCCTTACTTTGTACCAGACATTGCGGAGGAAAAAGATTTTAAAAGTGGCACGGAAAAACCCAGAGGTGAAAACCTGTGGGACAAGTTTGATATGAATGATGATAAGGAGTTCAGATACCCAAATGAAAAGCCCAGTTGAAACCTAGAAAACATGAACTCCCATGGTGGGAATAATTAACACAGTGAAGATGCTGACAGGTTCCTTGTATGTTTGAGGTTTAGACAATTGAAGATTCTCTGGGGTTTATTCTCTGTGGAGCCTGGGTTGTTCCAGTCCTAACCAAACTATTTAGTTTCTTCCAGCCTTCCTCTGTTTCCTTTGTTCTTGATGTGTGTTCATTCATCAGAACTGTTGCTGCCTTATCAGCAAGAAAATTTATGTTGCATATTGGTAAGTCAAGACAATGTTCCAGATGGTGCACAGGACTGATGGGACTTTCTTTATCAGCCACATTAGCTTGCTCACAATAGTAGGGTAAATACTACTTGTCTGGCTCTTTCCTGTCCTGCAATTTTAGGATCTCCAACAGCCAGTTATTTCTAACCATCTTCAGAGAATATCTCATGCTGCTCACGAATATAATCCTGTCAGCCACCAAAAGGCATTTCCATTTTCCTTCTCTTTGACAACATATCCTGACCTGTTCTGCCAAGGTCATTGGTGATGTGGATCCCTGCAGTGAATGATGCCTTGTTGTTTTTGGTTCTGGTGCTGCTGCTTCTTAAGCAGCTCTTGGTTACCAATATTTGCTCTTGGCCCCTGAAGTTGTGCTGTGCCATCCTTAAAGGGTCCTGTAGTTATTGTCCTGTGCTAAAACACTGACACTGCTGAGGCTATTTCATGTCCAGTGCCCTTGATGTGATGGTGCCATGCTGTGCTGACAGAGGAAGTGAAGGGATATCATTCCCCTAGCTTTGTGTCACACCCTCTTTGTTCCAGGGCAGTGCTACCTTCTGCTTCCATGATAACCCTGAAAATAAATAGATTTTTATGAGCAGCTCTCAACTTTCTAAAATTCTAGCAGAAGACCAGAGCTTCTTGGGCCAGAGGACAGTCTGAGTGAAGGATACATACTGTGCCCAAAATTATCCCTTGGCATCTAGAAAATTGTCATGTGACCAAGTGGATGGGCATGACGGTTTCCGCTTGAGCTCTCACCCAAGGGCTCTGCATTTCTCTGGTCTCTCATATTTCATACTTCTGCAGAGCCTACCCAACTAACCAAAAGACATACCCAGATGTGTCTTTTTCCTAGCATAACATGACAGTCAGGATGGAATCCGTACTCTTCTGGTAGCTCAGTAACGATGTTCCTCTAGTTGCAGGCAAATTTCTGTTGTGGAAACCAGAATAGCAAGCTTGAAGTGCTAATCCCATCTTTCCACTAGAGGGCAGATACGGCATAGCTATCGAAACACACACAGGTTATGTTTTACAATAAAAACCACATTAGTGAAAAATGTAACCTAAAAATTATGTTCCTGTATCCTTCTCTGCATATCTTTAATATTTACGAGCATCTAGAGTATATTAATATATATAATATTGATATCCTAAGTGAATGTATATTCTTATAGTCGTTTTATGGACACAGAAAGGGTATTTAGCAATAGAAATTGTTTTGTATACCCTGGTTTTCTTTTGAAGCATAAAATAGGCACCATACCAAAAAGAGATTTTAAGAAGAAATAAATGTAGAATTAATTGGCATGGCATACCATTTGCAAGAATTTTTGCTCTTATATCCTACTTTTGTCTGATGTATCTTTGAAAAAACAATTCTAATATGCTGATTTTTTTTTTCAGCTTGTAGAATAGCTATCTTCAATTTCTAAGTGGCAATATTTTGATTTTGACTATTCTTTCTGTCAATTTACTTCTACTGATTGGAAGTTAAATCCTTCTGAGTGTCATGATTGATTTGTGGTTTTAAGGAGTTCTCTAAACCACATAGAAATGGAAGCCTTACAATGGCAATATAAGATATGTCCTCTTATGGATTACTCTTTGACTACTGAGAAAACCAAGGTACAGAAATTATTCTGAGGCCCAGAGAGGGTGAAGTTCTTTATGTGCCTGTTTTGGGGCCATGGATTTTAAAAAACTGGCGCAATGTCTTATCCACAATTTTTCAGTTAAAGATGTGTTTCTAAAAATATAGAACTGTAATCTCATAGTTAGTTTCAAAGTTGATACAGTGCTTAGAGCCCAAAGGTATTCTGGGGCTTAGGTACTCCTTTTGTCTTAGTTCAAAGGAAAAACTTAGCATATCCAGCACCTCTCTATTGTTCCAGAGATATCTCAAGAGAGGAAGAAGCCAGAGTAAAAGGCATTGCGTTAATTTTTTTTGAAAGAGTGAGCATAGGAGGCTCAGAGGAATGATATTGCGTGAGATCAAAGCTAAACCTTTGACCGTTCCCCAGTTACCCTGCTTTTTCACTGCTGTTGTGAAATAGGAAGATGCTGCTGGAAATGTTATGGTAGCCGACTCCCTGCACTAAACAGAGTGCCACCTCCTACAGAATTGAGGATGGGGTTGGGAATGCAATAGGAGAAAACAGGAGGAAACAGAAAACATTGTCTCAATGAGTCCCCCTTTTTCTCTGCCTGTTTCATCACTGATATGGTTTGGAAACCTCAAATATATTTTGCCTGGATGGTCAAATTGCTGATAAACTGCACAGCACAACACATGTTTCTTGCCATTTATATCATCAGCTTAGCTTATATCCTTGCTGCTTAAAGCGTGCATGGTGCATGGACCAGCTGCATTGGCATCAGCACCCGGGAACTTGTTAGAAATGCAGAACCTTGTGCCTCACCCCAGACCGCCTGAATTAGAATCTGCATTTTAACAGAATCCAGGTGCTTTATGTATGAGTCAAAGTTTGAAAAATGCTGGCTTAGATAACACTTTCTGTTTTGTTTTTGACCTAAGGTTTCCTGGAGTAGAGACTGCCCCTCCTATTCTGACTGTTTTCTGGGATACTGGTCTATTTGGTGCTTGTGATTCTGAACTGGAGCAACTGATCTCATGCACCTAATGACTAGACTGCACAGAAAGAGAAAGTCTTCCAGCATACTCTTCAATATTACTTACTTTTTTTTTTTTAACATAAATAGAAGGTGCAGTTTGTCTTTCATTAAGGAAACCTAACAAAACTCCAACTTACAAGACATACGATAGGGAAGTGATTATTCACATTATGAGAGAGTCTCTGTTTTACAGAGACATTTTCCAAATTATTTTTTAAAATTGCCTTGAAGTACATTTGAAATAGAATTTGACTCAAATATTACTTCACAGTCCAGTTTTTAAGATGGCGCATAACACATAAATTGAGACATGATTGTACAGATAGTAGTTTTGTGCACATTCGTTATTAATAAATTTCTGAAGGAGCTCTTAACCAGCTTCTCATTTCTTTTTTCCATTTCATCCTAATTTCTCTAAGTCTACAATCTGGATTCATTTCTTTTTATTCATCTACCAACCTATATAACTCTATTGCTTCACAACCTTATGAAGCCAAAGACCTCACTGAGATTGAATTATCAGAGGAGACACCTAAAGATGAATTCAAGAAAAATGACCCTTCAGCCTAATGAATAGTAATAGTGGTATTAACACTTGATTTGAGCTTGTAAAGTCCTCTCTGGCAGTAAAACCCTGCCTAGGGAAAGCAGATAGATTCCAGCAGAACACTGAGCAACAGCACAAAAATGTTTCTTGGGCTCCAAAATATTATCTATAACTGCTAAACCACATTGAAATAGCTACTCTGATCACCAGCTCTCCTAGATTCACATGGGTCTTGTTCATATGTCTAATATGGTATGCATATTTCTATAGTGCAATCTGTGTTTTTGACCATTTCTTCTAGAGTATTTGGAGGTCAAGGACATTGTTTTTCTCACTGTTATGCATCTAGTGTCTAGCATGTAATAGTACTTCACACAAGCTTGTTGGATGAAAGTCTTTGCAATCTATTGCACAATTACTGATACTTTTAGAAAGGAGCAACAATTTCACCTCTGAGCAAAGCAGCTACAAAAACCTGGTGAAACACTGATCTGTTATCTCTTCCCACAGAGGCAGGAATAATGCAGTTCATCTAAAATATCAGAAAATAAAAATTAGTATTTGGCTTGGAAATTGCGACTATATTTGAATGTTAATAACTATGAAACACTAAAGAAGAAGAAGAAAACGATGGCTGCTTCACTGAAAAGCTTTGACTAACTAGTTACATCTCAAACTGTTGTTTATCTCAGAGGCTGGCTATGCTTATGCATGGAGTCACTTCTCAGGTCAATACAAAGAACTCAGCTCTGCTGGAAACCTTGCTTGTTCACATAGGCAGATAAGGTTTTTAAAAACAGGTCTTCTTTTCTAGGCTTTGCTTAGAAAGAATCACATCTTTGTCACCTAAGTACTGAACTAAATGCAATGAGTCTTCCCAGACAGATTAAAAATCCTGCCAAAGTAACGTATTAGGAGGTGGGTGATTTTCTGGAGTAACATTCTTTTTGCAGTTGGAACAGTTCCCTCCTGGTGCTAGAATCCTAAATGCTGTAGTCATTTGGGTCCCCTGTGTTCAGATATCTGTCCCCCATGATATCTGGAGGTAGCTGTTACTTCAGAAATTTGTGAGGATATATTAGTTCATAGTGATGGAACTCATACTTCGGAATGAAAGTCACACAAGTTTTCTATGCACCTAAATATACACACAAATCAAAAGTAGGATTCTGGTAGAAAGTTTCTCAGTAAGAAAATGATGAGTGAATGTAAAGAGAAGAGGCCCTGTTCTTGTCTACTCTGGGCATCTCTTTTTCCATTATATAAAATGTGATTATTCTCTGAAGAATTTCTTATACATTTTTCCCCCATACTCATGTATCCAGAGATTTCATTTGCTTCCATCATGAAACCCAGTGGCAGAAAAACAAAAGATTTTGTTTTTAAGAAGAAGCAAGATATTCTTTTATTTATACTGTTTGCCTAATGAAGCTTATTACCTCCAGAAGGCTCTGAAAACTGTTGTTATTATTATCCCAAGAATGGGATGCCAGCTGTTTGTTCTGATAGCTTTTTGATCCTCAATCCAATTGCTTTCAGGGCTTTGGCCATCTTCTTTTGTATTTTCCATGATCTACCCTTAACTGTCATTACTATTGACAGAAAAGTCACTTTCTGACCAGTGTTTGAACTAAAAATGGATCCCCTGTTAGGTAGACATATGGGTACCAGGTGCTTTACATGTGCCACTATTAAAGACATCTCTCTCCCATTCCAACAGTCAAGTAGTGCTTCTCTTTAAAAAATTCCATACCCTATATCTCATGGGGTTTCAAAAATAGAGTTGGTGGCAAGAATAATTTCAAAGGGCACATTCAGAACAAGATAAAATATCATGAGGTTAAATCTTTGAGGATAATTGAGCTGGCATAGGCAATGGTCCAGGGGCACAGATTTCTCATGAAAGGGATAGAATAGAAAGTTAAGGCTGTCTCATTAGTGATTCTTGGAATTACATGACAAGCAATCCTCCTTCTTCTTCCATCTTGGGAAATAGCTTACACTTGGAGATGTGAAACTTGTACGGAACATTAACTTTACTCAAGTTTTTAAAAAGTTTTTTTAATGACCTTTTTTTTTTTTTTTAGAGATGGGATTTTGCTACATTGCCCAAGCTGGTCTCAAACTCTTGGGCTCATGTAGTCTCCTGCCTCAGCTTCCCAAGCAGCTGAGGTTACAGATGTGTGCCCAGCTTTTTTTAAAAAAATTATGAACTTACAGCCACATTTAATTGAGCATTTCAGAAGTGAAACTAAACAGACGCTTGACTGATTCCTTGCAATGTCAATCTCCTTTGTGCCTGGGTGACACACGGATAGTGTATGAAAATGTGTGTGCTTTAGTTTAACACCTGGAAGGGAAGGAGGAGCTTTTGAGACAGGTGCCTCAGTCCTTGGCATTCTCTCTCTGGGGCTTTGCAAGCTGCCTTGTTTCTTGGAAACCTGCGTGATGTAGTACATCTAGGGACCTTCTTCTGTGGCTGTCGGAAGTGTGTCCAAAATTGTTATGAAATGTAGCTCAAGCAGTTGACAAGTGATAAAAGCAGTTGATCTCTTATCTTTTGTGTGCTGTTTTAATGCTCTAAGCACTCTCTTGAAGGAGATAGGAAGCAAAGCTATTGATTTTTGCTCCGTTTGGGGCGGGGTAGGCTTTAGTTGTATTGACGGATGCATGTCTTCAGGGAGTTTGTCAGGAGGAAAAAATACATCTATCTCTTCCCTGGGTCAGACAGGCATATTCTCCAGAGGGTTCCAACTAAAAGTGAGCATGGAAGGATTTCTCAGGCTTGTGTTTTATACTACAAAGGATTACCACCAGTTAGCTGAGAATGCTGGTTGTTATGATTTGTTTTACATTAAAAGATTTAGAGTCTTTGGGATTATCCAGTAACTCAGGGTCATCAATCCCAATTATACAAAGATTAGAACCTCTTTCCATAGGCTAGAGTAATAGGAGAAAACTGTCTAATAATGCTCCTTGACATCTACCAACCAATCTAAAATTATTGGATTAGCATATAATTGTTGGTCTAAATGTTCAGATTGTTTTCAGCCCAGAAGCTGGAGTACATTATGTACTTCTCAGACACATTTATAAGAGAAAAAATCAAACTATAGCATACTAAAGGAAGTATACAGCCAGATTTGACCCAAGAAAAAGCAGAGGGGGAGACAAAGTTCAACTTCAGCAACTCAAATATTCCCACCGGATGTTAATTTCCCTTTTCCGTACTCCCCGGCTGAGGCAGGAATGCATAGTTGTTTTCTTTTTAACCTTAACAATAAGATTTGGATACTTGGCAGGTCCATACAATATACATATTCATTAACAATTTAAATGGATATCTATTATTCTATTGTGCATTTTCTCTTCCTTGTCTTAGGTATGCAGTGTTCATGGGTTCTCCATATCTTCCTATCAAAATCAGCTTTAAGAAAATTCTCTGATTAATTTGTAATCAGAGCTTGTTAATTCATTCAACAGACAATTGTTGAGCAAAGTATACTGGTGTTGAGGAAGGAATAGAGGCAAAAGAAAAAGGTATTAAGAGGAATGGATAGGAATAAGATAAGATACCCTCAGTGCTTGAGTTGTGTGCTACTTTTCTGAGAAAAATGTAATTTAATTGTCAAATATGGCTCCATGGTCTTGTTTTCTCTTAAATGAATTTCAGCCTCAGTTATAGGGAAAGGGTAGACTTGTGGGAGTAGAGGGGCTTTTCCAATCACATGTTATTTTGCAAGTGAGGCTACTACATGAGAGTTAATAGAATAGATACATAGCTGCATACTTATTTGTTAAGAAAGGGGCTTTTTTTCCCCCAAATGCCATCCATATATTTTAAAAATTACAAATAGAATGGAAACTCATTGCAGAAAACTAAAAAAAACCCACACACAGCTATAAAAGAAGAGCATGAAGATCAGCTCTAATTGCGACATCCAGAGATACATATTTTTAACGTTTTGAAATTGATTATGCCTTTTTACAAAATGAGATTATAGATCTTCTCATTTTTATAAAAAGGCAGAATCTCTGAGACACAGCAATAGCAGTATTAAAAGAAGATTATAGTGCTAAATGCCCACATCAAAAAGAAATACCTCAAATTAACAAACTGACATAAAACTTGGAGGAACTAGGAAAACAAGAACAAAACAACTCCAAAGCTATCAGAAGAAAAGAAATAATCAAAATTAGAGCTGAGTCGAATGAAAGTGAGACATGAAAAACCATACAAAAGATCAACAAAACCAAAAGTTGGTTGTTTGAAAGAATAAATAAGATTGATAGACCACTAGCTAGACTAATAAAAAAATAGGGATGATCCAAATAAACACACTCAGAAAAGACAAAGAGGGCATTACCATCGAGCCACAGGAATATAAAAAACCCTCAGGGACTATTACAAACACCTCTATGCATACAAACTAGAAAACCTAGAAGAAATGGATAAATTCCTGGAAACATACTACCCCACCAAGATTGAACCAGAAAGAAATAGAAACCTTGGACAGACCAATAACAAGTTTCAAAATGGAATCAGTAACAAATAGCCTACCAACCAGAAAAAAAAAAAAAAATGAGAAGAGACTCCTCTGTAAATCATTCTATGAGGCCAGCCTCATCCTGATGCCAAAACTTGGTGGAGACACAACAAAAAAAGAAAACTTCAGGCCAATATCTCTGATGAACGTATTTGCAAACATCCTCAAGGAAATCTTAGCAAACTTAATCCAGCAGCACATCAAAAAGTGAACCCGCCACACTCAAATAGGCTTTATCCTTAGGATGCAAGGTTGGTTCAACATAGGCAAATCAGTAAGAGTGATTCATCACATACACAGAACTAAAAACAAAAAGCACATGATCATCTCAATAGATGCAGAGAAAGCTTTGTACAAAATTAAACATCCCTTCATGATAAAACTTCCAATAAGCTAGGCATTGAAGGAACATACCTCAAAATAATAAGAACCATCTATGACAAACTCATAGCCAATATCATACTGAATGGGCAAAAGCTGGAAGCATTCACCTTGAGAACCAGAACAAGATAAGGATGCCCTTATCACTCCTATTTAACAACATGATACTGAAAGTCCTAGCCAGAGGAATCAGGAAAAAAAAAAAAAAAAAAAAAAAAAAAGAGAGAGAAAAGAAAGAAAGAAAAGGCATTCAAATAGGAAGAGAGGAAGTCAAACTATCTTTCTTCACAAATGATATGATTTTATACCTTGAAAACCCTATAGTCTCTGCCCAAAAGTTCCTAGATCTGATAAGTAACTTTAGCACAGTTTCGGAATACAAAATAAATGTATAAAAATTAGTAAAATTTCTATACACCAATAATGTCAAATCAAGTGCCAAATCAAGAATGTAATGCCACTCACAATAGACACACACACACACACACACACACACACACACACACACACACACACATGCTACCTTGGAATACAGCTAACCAGGGTCTCTTCAATGAGAATTACAAAACATTGCTCAAAGAAATCAGAACTGACACAGACAAATGGAGAAACATTCCATGCTCGTGGTTAGGAAGACTCAATATCATTAAAATGACCATACAGCCTAAAGCAATGTACAGATTCAATGCTATTCCTATAAAGCTACTAAGGACATTTTTCACAGAATTAGAAAAAAAGATTATAAAATTCATATGGAATCAAAATGAGCCTGAATAGCTAAAGTAATCCTAAGCAAGAAGAACAAAGCTGAAGACATCACACTACTGGACTTCAAACTATATGACAAGGCTACAGTAACCAAAATAGCATGGTGCTGGCACAAAACAGACACATAGTCCAATGGAACAGAAGAGAGAACCCAGAAATAAGGCCACACACTTGCAACCATCTGACCTTTGACAAAGTAGACAAAAATAAACAATGAGGAAAGGACTCCCTATTCAAGAAATGGTGCTAGGATAACTGGCTAGCCATATGCAGAAGATTTAAACTGGACCCCCTCCTTTAACCATATACAAAAATCAACTCAAGATGGATTAAGACTTAAGTGTAAAACTTAAAACTATAAAAGCCTTAGAAGAATACCTAGGAAATACCAATCTGGACTTGGACCTGCCAAAGAATTCATGACATACTCCAAAAGCAACTGCAAGAAAAGCAAAAATTCACAAGTGGGATCTAATTAAACTAAAGAGCTTCTGCACAGCAAAAGAAGTTATCAACAGAGTAAACAGACAACCTACAGAATGGGAGAAAATATTTGCAAAGTATGCATCTGACAAAAGTCTAATATCTAGACTCTATAAGCAACTTAAATTAATAAACAAAAATAAACAACCCCATTAAAAAATAAGCAAAGGATATGAACAGACACTTTTCAAAAGAAGACATACACGTAGCCAATAAGCATATGAAAAAATGCTCAACATCACTAATCATTAGAAAAATGAAATCAAAACCACAATGAGATACCAGCTCATACCAGTCAGAATGGCTATTATAAAAAGTCAAAAAATAACAGATGATGGTGAGGTTTCAGAGAAAAGGAAACATTTATACACTGTTGGTAGGAATGTAAATTAGTTCAGCCACTGTGGAAAGCAGTTTGGAGTTTTCTCAAATAAATTACAGCAGAACTACCATTGAGCTAAGCAATCCTATTACTTAGTGTATACCCAAAAGAATATAAATCATTCTATCATAAACACACATGCACGTGTATGTTCACTGCAGTGCTATTCACAATAGCAACGACATGGAACCAACCTAAATGCCCCTCAACAGTGGACTGGAAAAAGAAAATGTGGTACATATATACCATGGAATACTACACAGTCATAAAAGGAAATGTCCTTTGCAGCAATATAGATGGAGCTAGAGGCTGTTATCTTAAGTAAATTAACACAGAAAGAAAACCAAATATGGCATGTTCTTCCTTATAAGTGGGAGGCAGATATTCAGTACACATGGACGGAAAGAAGGGAATGACATAGGCCAGGGCTTAACTTGAGGGTGAAGGGTGGGAGGAGGGTGAGGATCAAAAGGTTACCTATTAGCTATGATGCTTATTACCTGGGTGACAAAATAAATCGTATACCGAGCCCCCATGACACAGAGTTTAGCCATGTAAAACCTGCACATGTGCATATGTACCCCTGAACCTAAAATAAAAGTTGGAAAGAAAGGAAAAGAAAAGAAAAAATATACTATATTTTGTTGCCTAATTGTTTTATCTTAATAAATTCTCAACATTTTTTCTATGTCAATAAAATATACCTATTAATCAATGATTTTAATGATTGCTTATTACTTTATTGTATATCTGTTTAAAACCAAACCCTAACTAATGAGCATTTACTTTACTCTCAATTTCTTACTCTTCTTTAAAATACTTAGATGAGCATCCTTGCATGTGCAACTTTGTATCCTTACCCAATATGTCTTTAGGATAATCCCTTTTCAATGAAATTACTGAGTTAAACAGTTTAACACTGATTCAGGTTGCCAAGCTGCTTTCCAGAAGGGGCCAATACACATAACCATAAAATGTGTATCCATGTTCTGTTTCTTCCAAACTGAACCTGTACTGGTCTTTAGAATTTCTTTCCTCAGTTGGAGAAATAAAGCACAGTTTCTTATTTCAATTTGTATTTTTTTTGATTATTAGTGATTTTAAACATCTTTTCATGATTTCTAAGAGTCCTATCATTTTAGCTCTTACATTTAAGTCTTTAGTTCATTTTGAGTTAATTTTCATATGTGGCACGAGGGATGGGTCCAACTTCATCTTTTGAGATGGGCACATCCAGTTGTAACAACAGTCTTTATTGAAAGGACTGTTCTTTCCCTACTGAGTTGTCTTAGCACCCTTGCAAAAATCAATTGACCATAAAGGTATGAATTTATTTATTGAACACTCAATCCTATCCCATTGATACCTCCTCATTTATCCGTGGTTTTGCTTTCTGAGGTTTCAGTTACCTGTGGTCAACCATGATCCATAAATATTAAATGAAAAATTCCACAAATAAATAATTCCTCAGTTTTAAATTGCATGCTGTTCTGAGTTGCATAATGAAATCTTGTGCCATCCTGCTCTGTCCTGCCTGGGATATGAATCATCCATTTGTCCAGCAGATCCCTGCTGTCTAAGCTCCCCACCCTAAGTTAGTCACTTAGGAACCATCTAGGTTATCAGATAGACTCTCATGCAGTGCTTGAGTTCAAGTCACTCTTACTTTACTTAATAATGGCCTCAAAGCACAAGAGTAGTGATGGTAGCAATTTGCATATGCCAAAGAGAAGCTTTCAAGTGCTTCCTTTAGGTGAAAAGGTGAAAGTTCTCTACTTAATAAGGAAAGAAAAAAATCCCTGTATGCTGAGGTTGCTAAGATCTGTGGAAAGAACAAATATATCTATGAAATTGTGAAGACAGAAAAAGAAATCTGGTTTTGCTGTCATACCTCATACCGCAAAATTACAGTCAAAGTGCATGATACATATTTAGTTAAGATAGAAAAGGCATTAAATTTGTGGGTAGAAGACGTGAGCACAGAAGTGTGTTGTGATTATGACAATCTGGTTTGGTAGTATCCATGGTTTCAGGCATCCACTGGGGGATCTTGGAACACATCCCCCAGGCATAAGTGGGGACTACTGTATGTCTATTTTATACCAGTATGACACTGTCTTGATGAGTGTAGCTTTGAAATAAGTTTTGAAATTGGGAAGTCTGAGTCTTCCAACTTTGTTAGTTTTCAAGATTGTTTTGGCTATTCTTTCCATGATTTGGCTATTTCTATTTATCTTTTGAATTGCCTATTTACGCCTGCAGCAAATTACTTATTGATTTGATTTGTGAAAGGAGAAATTTCTCCTAATATCTCATGGCTTTGGGGAATGACATAAAATGAGCATGTGATGTGGGATTCAGTACAGTGTTTTAGCTGTTATTTGTCTTTTATTGATTTTTGTATGAAAAATATCTAGATTAGGCAAGATTGTGATCAGAAAAAAATTTAACTTTATTACTGCCATGAGCAAGACCACCTTAAGACAAAGATGAAATGAATTTAAGAAAAGCGAGCACAGTTGTTAAAAACAGACAGCCTCAGTCAGCTCGTCAGTGGTTTCCAAATAGGAAAGTGAATGTATGCCACAATGTGCAATGATTCATTGGTGTGTGGAAAAATTATTAAAAGTTGTTTTTTAAATGATAATTAAAGGCAAATTAAACTCTGTAAGTAAAAGATAGTTGATTACAATAAGAAAACCCATGAACTCAGAATGAGTTGTTCAGCATTTGAATCTCAGAGCCATAATGTACTGATTATATAACCATAAGTTTCCTCTTCTGTAAAATGACTGTAATCACAAGATCTCTCTCTCTCTCTCTCTCTCTCTCTCTCTGTGTGTGTGTGTGTCTCTCTCTCTCTCTAAAGTCTTACTCTGTCGCCTGAGGTGAAGTGCAGTAGTGTGATCATGGCTCACTGTAGCCTGAAACTCCTGGGTCAAGGATCTATTTGCCTCAGCCCCCTGAGTAGCTGGGACCACAGGCATATGCATGACCACACTTGGCTATTTTTCAAATTTGTTGTAGAAATAGGGTCTTGTTGTGTTGTCCAGGCTTGTTTTGAACTCTTGGTCTCAAGAGATCCTCTCACCTTGGCCTTTCAAAGCACTGGGATTATAGGCATGAGCCACCACACCTGGACTTGATCACAATATTTTTATATGTAATATGTAGGAAACACATACAAATATAGTGGAAGAATTATCAAGAGCAAAATGAATATGATGCTCTCAAGTCAAGCATAGCTCTTTGATGTGGACCAATAAGGCGGCACCATGATACAAGATTACTTTGGGGAATTTGACATTCTTGAAATTTCCATCTTTTGAAATACGTTACCTTTACCAACAGGACATCATTCTCACTGTTTACAGTATTCTCTCTTTGAGGAGCCTTCGCTGGGCTTTTAGAACATCTTTCATTTGTGTATCAAGGGCTCATCCCCTCCTTTTCCTTCCACAATCAAATCTACTTCTGAGAAAAAATGATGTGTTATAGGCAAGCAGTGACATTTAACTATTTTCATCTCATTAAAAACATCTATTTCATGCATGTGGTTTATAATGTTTATTATATAGTAATACAGTGACACATGTTTTTATGTTAAAAGAAAAATACCTATATTAGAAGTGTATACTTAAAAATATTTTCCTGATACTAGTGAAAGATAGGAGGAAATTGGAGGTCACAGGTCTAATTATGTCTCAGGCCATCCTCATGCATTTTCTTTATTTCTGTGCATATCTTGATAATGACCTGATTTTCTGACAACTTGAATCCAGTTATTTGGCCATCCAATTTCTTCTTCTTTTTCTTTTAGAGACAGGGTCTCACTCTGTTACTGAGGCTTAAGTACAGTGGAGTCATCATAGCTCACTACAGCCTCAACCTCTTGGGCTTAAGTGATACTCCTGCCTTGGCTTCCCAAAGTGCTGGGATTATAGACAAGAGTTAAATCATGTTAAGCAATTAGAACAAAAATTAGCACAAGGAATATACTTCATAAATATGAACTATTATTGTTATTGTTATCATTGTTATAGACAGCATGGCATTGTTTTTTAATGTGAGAGTCTAGCTACAAATAACCACATTAAAAGCAAATATTTGAAAGACAAATGTTGCTAAGTTAGGACTTACCTTTATTGGAGCTGTGTCAGGGCAATTGCTCTGTGGACTCACAAACCAGGTGCAGGATGGAGAGTGAGGTGAATGGGTCTAACATAAACTCAGCAGTCTGGGGCATTTCCATGAAATTCCTACCACTCAGGCTAGTACCATGGGATCTGAATCAAATCTATTCTGTCCATGTCCCCTTTCCATACATTTTGAATTGCACCTGTTTCATTTATTATTACAGCGAATATGTGGAACATCTCAGGGGAAGGAAATCTTGCAAGAAAAATGATGGCTCACAAAGTTGCCCTGGAGGAAAAAACAAAACAAAAATAAAAGTTCTTGCCTTTGAAACACTTGTCAGCATGTATTTTCCCATGTGCCAGTTATTGTTTTAGAGAATTTCTCTTCAGAAACATGAGCACAAATTTTTTTTTTGCAGGCTTGAAGTTCAACTTAAATAGCTTGAAGTTCCTGTGTAATTATTTGTAAAAGATTTAAAGAAGAAGAAACAAAAACAATATTCATTTTCATTCTCTTCTTTAGCAGTTTTTGCCAGTAAGCAGATTAATTGAAAATGCTATATTTTAGGTTTGTTTTCCCCTTGACTCAAATCCCTTGAGAGAATTCTTTGCAATTTAAAATCTACTGTAAAGGTAGGATCATATTATTATTGTTTATAACTAGCTCTGGTTGATAGGGAGATATTCACTGTGGTGTCCACTGCAGCTGAAATCGCTCTCTTTTTTTTGTTTTTGTTTTTGTTTTTGGTTTTTTTTTGCTTCTTAGGAAAAAAAAATCTAAGCTCTGCTGACAAGAAAATTAGATCATAAAGGAGAAAATGGGACTCTATGGTTTATTTTGTAAACAGTACCTATTTAAGAGATAATTTCTTTAATAGGAGTTTTATAGTGCTTCCAGCTATGTTCCCTTCTGTCATATTTAGTGAGAAAATTTACAAGGCAAAAAATTAAACACCTTTAGGTTTGCCTCAGGCACCATGTCTGTCTGGTATAGATCTCAACAAAGGTCAATATTATTATCTTGTTTAGAGTTTTAAGGCAATGAACAGAGAGTTACTGTAAATACATCTTTAAACAAGTTTTATAGGCAGGAAAGTGCTATATTAAAAGGCAGCAATGAGGTGTAATTTTGTTTTTGAATAGCTGGTGTAGTGGCAAGAGCACTGAACAGGGAGTCCCAGGAGCTGGATTCTAATTATGGCTTTGTCACTAACTAGCTCTGTGTCTTTTTTTTGAGATGGGGTTTTGCTCTTGTTGCCCAGGCTGGAGTGCAATGGCTCAATCTTGGCTCACCACAACCTCTGCCTCCTGGGTTCAAGTGATTCTCCTGCCTTAGTCTCCCGAGTAGCTGGGATTACAGGCACGCACCACCACACCCAGCTAATTTTGTATTTTTAGTAGAGATGGGGTTTCTCCATGTTGGTCAGGATGATCTCGAACTCTGGACCTCAGGTGATCCGCCCACCTTGGCCTCCCAAAGTGCCAGGATTACAGGCATGAGCCAACGTGCCTGGCCTGTAGCTCTGTGTCTTTAGGCAACTGACTCTACTTCTCTTCAGTATCTTCATATATAAAATGAGGGTGTTAAGTTGTAACAAGGGCATTTAAACATTTTGGTTACAACTCGCAGTAAGAAATAAATTTTATATTATAACCTAGTATACATGCACACATATATGAATAGATACATAAAGTTTCATGAAAAAATAGTGTTACTTTTTCTATGTATGGTGCTGTGATATTTTCTAGTACATTTGATTCCATTCTATCTATCTATCTATCTATCTATCTATCTATCTATCTATCTATCTATCTATCTTTTTCTTTGTTGTTTTGAGACAGTCTCACTGTGTCACCCAGGCTGGAGTGCAGTGGCACAATCTCAGCTCACTGAAACCTCCACCTCTCAGATTCAAGCAATTCTTGTGCCTCACCATCCTGAGTAGCTGGTATTATAGATGTGTACCACCACAACCAGCTAATTTTTGTATTTTCAGTAGAGATGGGGTTTCTCCATGTTGGCCAGGTTGTTCTCAAATTCCTGACCCCGAGTGATCCTCCCACTTTGGCCTCCCAAAGTGGTAGGATTACAGGCATGAGCTACTGTGCCTGGCCTCCATTCAATCTTACTGAAAGAAAAATGCTGGTTGAGACTCACTGAATTGAATTTCACTCATAGGTTACAATCACAGCTTTAGAAACACTGGGCTAGATAGTTTTAAGGTCCCTTGTAGGTAGAAAAACTCCTTTGCAAGTCCTCAAGATTCCTGTTGCATTCTAGAAAGGTCAAGTGATAGACATGACCAGGCTACCAAGCAAGTGGCCTCACGTCTAGTGCGTCCTTGGGGAACCAGCTAAATGCTAAGCTTGTTTACATTGGATGTTTTCGTAGAACAGAGGCTGAAACTCATCCTTAATGCTTGAGGGCAAACTGTCTTAAAACAAGAATCAAGCTATTCACGGCCAGCCTCATTTCCTCTATTTAAGCCTTTCTAATTACTCCAGTTTTTATTGCTCTCTTATTTTCCTGAATTCTTGGAGTGATTTTAATCTACATCACTGTTTCTTAGAGTTCTAGAATTAATGGGTGTTCTGTGATGAAAGCATTAATTGAGATTGAAACATGGTGGTAAAAGAGAGTTCAGTTCATTTACTCCTAATGAATACTGTGACTCCTTGCTGAGGGAACCTCGAATGCAGTATTGACTATACCTGCCTGACTGTGAAAGCCTTCTATAGCCTCTGCTAGACTGTACGCCCAGTGGGAGCAGGAGCTTATTAGTTTTCCCCAACAGCGTCCTCAGCACCTGACACATATTCATAATCATTTGTGGAATGAATGATGTTGAATGTAGACCATTTGCCTGTATTGACATCATTAAAAGAATGAGTTCATCTGAAGTTGTCTCTGACAATTGACCTAAGAAAAAAAGGAACAAGATATTGGCCCCCACACATCCAGTCTATAGTGGTGGAGCACCTGATCTTCTAGTGCTGAAAATCTCCCTTTCCTTTATTCCTCCACCCAGCGTCCTGCTTCCCTAACGAGTGGCTGGAAAATTTAGTAATTTAAAAAAAGGTTGAGAATGGTCTACTGTATTCTCTCTTCCAAATTGTGTATTCTCTATTGTCAATCAAAGGAATCCCTGGTGTTTGAATTTTAGGTTAGGGTTTGAGGAAAAGGTCTGGAAGAGTCCTGTGCAAGGGGCTGCTAACTCTTCCTGGTAAAAAGCTGGCCCTGCCTGTGACTGTCATGAACAAGGGGATTTCAAGACTCATAGACATGGCAAAATATTGACCTTTAGTTAGTTTAATCCTTTCATTATTTCAGGGCCAATCCAGATCGTGATTTTAGAGTCAACGTATTAACTTCTCTGCTTAGGTGCAGTCAGGAAGAGTAGTATGCACCTCTGTTGAAATTAAGGGTTATGGCCGGGCACGGTGGCTCATGCCTGTAATCCCAGCACTTTGGGAGGCTGAGATGGGCAGATCACGAGGTCAGGAGATCGAGACCATCCCAGCTAACATAGTGAAACCCTGTCTCTACTAAATACACACACACACACACACACAAAATTAGCTGGGCGTGATGGCGGGCGCCTGTAGTCCCAGCTACCTGGAGGCTGAGTCAGGAGAATGGCGTGAACCCAGGAGACGGAGCTTGCAGTGAGCAGAGATCGCACCACTGCACTCCAGCCTGTGCGACAGAGTGAGACTCCATCTCAGAAAAAAAAAAAAAAAAAAAAAAAAAAAAAGAAAGAAGAAATTAAGGGTTATAGGTTGGGCGTGATGGCTCACGCCTGTAATCCTAGCACTTTGAGAGGCTGAGGTAGGCGGATTGCCTGAGCTCAGGAGTTCGAGACCAGCTTGGGCAACATGGCAAAACCCCATCTCTACTAAAACTACAAAAAGCCGGGTGTGGTGTTGCGCGCCTGCAGACCCAGCTACTCTGGAGGCTGCGGCATGAGAATTGCTTGAGCCTGGGAGGCGGAGGTTGCAGTGAGCCGAGATCGTGCCACTGCGCTCCAGCCTGGGTGATAGAGTGAGACCGTGTCTCAAAAACCAAGAAAAGAAATGAAGGATTATATAATAATTATAACAATAATAGTAGCATAATACTGAATTTTCATAGCAAGTTACAAACTGGCAGATAGTAATATACATATAAACATATATAAAAATTTTTATAGTCATTTTTCATCCACTTATGAAGTGACAATATTCTTATTTTACAAATGAGGAAACTGAGGGTTATTTAATGTGATTTGCCCATCTAGCAATTACATCTAGGAGTTGGAGGAGTTTAACTGAAGTATTGCCTTCAGTTAAGCCTCTGACTGGTGTTGCTGCTGGAGTATGAATTATTGCTTTTTTTCCCCCTTAATTTTTGGTAAACATTTAATTGAAATATGACAAATATAAAGAAAGGTGTGCATATGATGAATTTTCACAAGGTGAACATACTCATGAAACCAGCACTCAGAGCCTGTCCATTCCTTCAGAGGCCCCTCTCATGCCCTACCCCAGGGATTAGGCCTTCCCAGCCTCTGCTGCCAAGGAAAACCCTTGTCCTGCCTTCTGACAGCACCATTACATTTGTGTGTTTTTGAACATACATGATTGAAATAATAAAGTGTGTACTCCTTTGTATATTTTTAGAAAAGAAAATATTAAGAGCTTATAAATATTTCTTTAGTAGAATATCCATATTATTTCAGATGATTTTAATTGGTTCCCTTAGAGGACTGTTTTTTTCTTCCCTGATGAGTCAAGAAGGCTAGCTTTGAGATGAAGATGAATACACTTCTGTCAAAGGGAAGTTGTGCTTGACTTGGAGCTCTGTTTGAACAGGTCAATTAATCAGATCGTAGTGGTAAAATACTGCCACTTTCAGGAATCATTGCAGGTGGTGTTAAATTATAAAGTCTAGTCTTGATGTTTATGAATAGCTCATAATAAATAAATAGACTTAGCATTTCTACAGAGTTACTAATAGCGTTTGACTTATTCCTGTGGGCTGATTTAACGTGTTCAATCAGCTGTCAGGAATGGGTGCCCAGGAAGCACTGCCAGTGAACAAAGTCTAGAAGGAACATTTCTACTTAGGAAGGATTTTGCTTTGCTCTTAATGGATAAAACCTCCAGATCTTACAGGCGAATCACATGGAGCTTATTGACTTGGAGACTCTCCTCATTCTCTGGACAGTTGGTTTTAGCAACCAAACAATTTCATTTTCTAATATATCTAGAGTGCTATCATTATGGTTTAAGAGGGAGTCACAATAGGCTGTATCTCAGGGCCTCAGTTTCCATGTCTGTGAAATGGGATGATAAGACCTGCCTGACAGTATTGTGAGGATTAAATGAGAGAATCCATGCGAAGCATTTAGAATAGCACCTGTCACATGATAAGCACTCAGTCAGTATTATCTACTAGAGATACACTAATGTACAGGTGGTAGTGCAATGAACTAAATGTGTCCTCACAAAATATGTATGTTGAAATCCCAACTTCCAATGTGATGGTTTTAGGAGGTGGGACTTTTGGAAGGTAATTAGGTGATGAAGGTAGATCCCCTCATGAACGGGATCAGTATCCTTATACAGAGAACCCCAGGGAGCTCTCGCCCACTTTTCATCATGTGAGGACACAAGATGGCAGTTTACAATCTGGAAGCACAGCCTCACCAGAACCTGACCATGTTGGTACCCTGATCTTGAACTTCTAGCTTCCAGAACTGTGAAAAATAAATTTCTGTTGTTTGTAAGCCATTCAGCCTATGGTACAGATGCTCGTAGCCTTACAGTAGGGTTATGCAAAGTCAAAAAATTGTAAGTCCAAGCATCGTAAGTAGGGGATCATCTGTACTTTGTTACAGCAGTTGAAACTAAGAGAGATGGACTAGTTCACCATATGGCTGCCCACATGGTGTTTTCTGAGGAGTTCCAAGAGAGTTCCATCTATAAAAAGAATTTCTGAAAACTGTCATCATCCATAAGAGATTTATTATTGGTTTTGTTAAATAGCAGGGCAATACCTCAGAGCACAGAGACGTCAGCCAACCTACTGTGACTCACTCACTCAATCTCTTCTCATATTTCTGCTTCCTTCCAGGTCTCTTCATGGTTCTGTTATCTTATAGAGGCTGCTAATGCTGACTGTCTATTTTTAGCCCAAACATACTCTCTTGAGCTCTATAAACCTGTTTCCAGTTGTCTGTGAGGTAACTTCATTTGAATATTTTACAGATACCTTAATCTGATCATGTTCAAACCTGAACTCACTATCTTCTCCCCTTCATCTGGATTAATTAATGAAATTATTCACTCATTTGTGCACTCATGATAAATGTGTGAAACTCCAGTGCCAAGCTAGGTACTGGGAACACAGTGATGAATACCGTGGACTTGGCCCTTTCCTTATGGAGCTTGCAGTCCAGGGAGAGGCTTAGTTTGGATATGGAAAGAACAATCATAGGGTCATATAGTCAATGCTGCAATGGGACAGTGCATGGGGCTCATACACCAATTAGTTAATTCAGACTTAAGCAATCAGGAGGACTTTCTGAAGAAAGTCATGTGTAAGAAAAGATCTCAATGAAGTTAGCCAGGAAAAAGGAAGTAGGGTAGGTAGACACCAGTGTGCGGGTTAAAACTTAGAATTGCATTGGAATTTGTTTCTTATTCTCACTCTCCACAACATTCACAAAGGCCTCTCGACTCATCTTTATATATGAGTGGTGAATTTTTTTTTTTTTTGAGAGAGGGTCTTGCTTGGTCACCCAGGCTGGAGTGCAATGGCACAATTATGGCTCACTGCAGCCTTGACATTCTGGGCTCAAGCCATCCTCCTACCTCAGCCTCCCAAGTAGCTAGGATCAGAGGCATGTGCCACCACCACACCCAGCAAACTTTTTGTTATTTTGTACAGACAGGGATCTCTCTATGCTGCCCAGTCTGGTCTTGAACTCCTGGGCTTAAGCGAGCCTCCTGCCTCGGCCTCCCAAAGTACTGAGATCACAGGTGTGAGCCACCACACCTGGCCAGTGAGTATTAATAATAACAGTAATGTTTGTTGAATACATAATACTTGACAGATAGTTGTAAAGCATTTGATGCATATTATCTCATTTAATCTTCACCACAACCTGGTAAGTCCTATAATTGTTTTCACTTTAGAGGAGAGAAAACTGAAGCACAAAAATATGAGTAACTTTGCCCAACTTTATGCAAAAAGTAGATAGCAGAACTAGGATTCACATTTGGAATGTGTCAGAGTATTACCATTCTCAGCCACTCTGCTGCCTACAACCCCTCCAGCTCATTCTCTCTTGCCTGGCCTCCCAGTGATTCCATTTGTCCCCGTTCTTGCCACTTCCAAGCAATCACTCACACTGGTAATGTTTGGTAGTTTACAAAATACGACTCTAATCATGTCACCCCTCCCTGCCTAATGTTTGCCAATGTTTTCTCCAGCCAGCAGAGTCATGTTATCTCCCATCTTATCTCACCATCTCTGACCCTCCGTGGGAAACAGCCCCCTGACTCCCACTCTGACAGAATTGCTCACCATTCCCTGGTTGCTTCCCAAGGTTTCTCTGCATTTACCATGGGTCTCTTGCATTTCTGGATCTGCACAGTGTTGCCTCCTCCTTTATTTGCAAATCCCTTTCTTCTTTTTGTTGGACTGGTGCTTACATGAGCTTCAATATTTAGTTCCATCCCTAGCCCACGGCCCTTCTGTATGAGCCAGGGTTCTCCAGAGGGACTGACCAATAAAATGTATGTGAATATAAAAGGGAGATTTTCATAGAGAACTGGCTCCTATGGTTATAAGATGAAGTTCCACGATGGGCCATCTGCAAGCTGAGGAAAAAGAGAAGCTGGTAGCGGCTCAGTCCAAGTGTGAAAACCTCAAAACCAGGGAAACTAACAGGGCAACCCTCAGTCTGAGGCCACGGGCCCAAGAAACCCAGAGAAGCCGCCAGTACAAGTCCCTAAGTCCAAAGGCTGAAGAACCCGGATTCTGAGGTCCAAGGCAGGAGGAGAGGAAGCGAAGCATCCAGCCATGGAAGAAAAAGTGGGAGCGGACTCTGCAGGCTACTTGTCCCCCTTCATCCGCTGCTTTGTCCCAACCACACTGGCAGCTGGTTAGATGGTGCACACCCACACTGAGGGTAGGGTTCTTCTCCCAGTCCACCCACTCAAATGTCAATCTCCTCTGGCAACAGCCTCACAGACAAACCCAGGAACAGTGCTTCCCCTGCCATCCAGGCATCCCTCTGCCCAGTCAAGTTGATACCTAATAGTAACCATCACATCCTTCAAATCTGGTGAAAGGCTTCACTCCATGCCCCCTAGCACCCTCTCCCCTGATTCCAGCAAGACTTTCCATATTGAGTCACTTACAAACCTCTAATACAAGGGTCCCCAACCCCAGGGCTGGCAGACCAGTATCAGTCTGTGACCTGTTAGGTACCAGGCCACACAGCAGGAAGTAAGTGGTGGGCAAGCAAACATTACCATCTGAGCTCTGTCTCCTGTCAGATCAGCAGTGGCTTTAGATTCTCACAGGAGCATGAACCCTGTTGTGAACTGTACATGTGAGGGATCTAGATTGCACGCTCCTTATGAGAATCTAATGCCTAATGATCTGTCACTGTCTCCCATCACCGCCAGATAAGACCATTTAGCTGCGGTAAAACAAGCTCAGGGCTCCCACTGATTCTACATTATGAAGAGTTGTATAATTATTCCATTGTATATTACAATGTAATAATAATAGAAATAAAGTGCACAATAAGTGTAATGTGCTTGAATCATCCTGAAATCAGCCCCCATGCTGGTCAGTGGAAAAATTGTCTTCCATGAAACTGGTCCCTGGTGCCGAAAAGGTTGAGGACTGCTGCTCTAATGAACTTTCTGTTTCTTGCCTTGCTGCTCCACTAGACTGTGAGCTGCGTGCAGACAAGGACTGTTCTTGTTTATTTTTATATCTCTAGCCCATTGCCTGGACCAGAGTAGTGCTCAGCAAATGATTGATGAGTGAATGAATAAAAGGCTGTCATACAGAGAGCAGGACTCTGGGACGACAGGACTGAGAATTGGAATGGAGAGGGCTTAGGAGCAGCAGCTCAGGGGCACTTTGCTAGTGTTTGGAGGAACTTAGCAGAGGGTACAACATAGTTACTTATCAGCAAATGGAGTGACCAAGGGATATACAGAGAGGCCCCTAGGAACTGTGCTGCTGGTATCTCAGGGCTCCTGTCAGCTGTGATTTTTTTTTCTTTTTAGAGATGGAGTCTCGCTCTGTTGCCAGGCTGGAGTGCAGTGGTGCAATCTTGGTTCACTTCAACCTCCACCTCCCGGGTTCAAGCAATTCTTCTGCCTCATCCCCCCGAGCAGCTGGGACTGCAGGTGCATGCCACCACACCCAGCTAATTCTTGTATTTTTAGTAGAGATGGGATTTCACCATGTTGGCCAGCATGGTCTCCATATCTTGACCTCATGATCCGCCCACCTCAGCCTCCCAAAGTGCTGGTATTACAGGCGTGAGCCACCATGCCTAGCCAGACAAGATTTTTATTGTTCTTCTAGTAAATACCTCCTGTGGAATCATCCAAAATGGTTCACTTAACAATAAGAGAATTTATTCTCACCATCTTTTCTTCCTTGCTTCATTCTTTTTTCTTTCCTTCCTTTCCCTCTCTCCTTTCTTTTATTATAACAACCTTTTCAAAATTAGTATATATGCATTAGTATATATGCAAAATTAGTATATGTGCATTGACAGTAGAAACTTACAGACAAGCAAAATTTTGAAAATAATTATGGTATTCATTTATCAGGATTTCCATAACAAAGAGCTACAAACTGGGTGGCTTAAAACCACAGACATTTCTTTTCTCGCAGCCTGGAGGCCAGGAATCCCACATTGAGGCCTCGACAGGGTAGCTGTCTGGAACACGCAAGGGAGAATCCTTCCTTACCTCTTTCTCGCTTCTCCTGGGGCCGTCAAGATTTGGAATTCCTTGGCTGGCAGCTGCATCATCCCAATCCCTGCTTCTCAGCATGTGGTCCTCTCATCCTGTGTTTGTCATCATATGGTCCCCTCCCCTGCATGGCTTTCTCCTCCTCTTATAAGGACAGCATTCATCTTGGCTTAAAGGATGATTCCAGTGTGACCTCATCTTAGCTAATCACGTGTGCATTGACCCTGTTTTCAATAAGGTGACATTCCGAGGTACTAGGGATAAGAATTTCAACATAGATTTTTGGGAGACACAGTTCAAACCATAATAGATAGGTTCCTGCCACTCAGAGATAACCACTGGTAACACTTTATTGAATATTTTTCTAGATCTTTTAAAAAATGCATATGTATATATATATGTGTATTTTTTTAACCAACATGAACTATATATACTGTTGTGTAAGACTACTGTGCTTTTTCTTCTTTAGTTAGCAATCTAAGGTGATTAACTTTTGTTATCTGATTTCTTTTGTTTCACTTTTTAAGTCTTGTTTTCTGGCTTATTTGCTGTGATTTTTAGCCATTATATCTGAAATGTGAACCTGTAGTGCTTTTTTGAATTGTGAAGCATATTTTCTGATTATTAAGGAACTTGCTGGGTTCCCTGTGGGGATAAGAAAGAAAAAAAAAAAACAGATTTAAAGTCGCCATTTCATTATGCATAATCCATCTGAGCATGTCTTACGGACATTTCCTCTCTAATTGACATTCAGAGATCGAGGACCAAGCTGAACACCTACTATCTACCCCAGCGGAAGAGGGCTGAGGTCAAGTGTGACCCTCTTTGAATCTTTCTGATTAGATTCAATGAGCTGTGTGCCTAATGAAAGTCCCCATCTAAAGGCTCATTTGTTCAGAGGAACTTTTTTTTAACCTTTTTTTTTTTTTTCTCTACCTAATGCAAATGTCTGCAAGGGGCTGCAAAAGAAGAAAGCTTTGTTGTTTAAGCATAATCTAGATACTTGCGCAAGTGAACTAAAATAAAATGAGACATATTAGAAAAGAGAGGATATTAGCTCATTTTTATTTTCCATTTTTCTTTCTCTCTCTTTTCTCCTATTTATAAGGAAGATGCTAAAACTGACCCTGGTGCTTTTCAGAAATAAAAACATGTTTTCTGCCTTAAAAGAGAGGAATACATAATGTTTATGATGGCAGGGATAACCGAATGGGAGATGTCCAGCTGAGCTAATGGAAAATTGATCCTCCAGTGATCAGGTGTGTTCCCTCCGAGACAGAGGTTTGGCTAGGAATGTTTTGCAGAGGGAAAGTCGTAATCACCAATGTGAAAGGATTTGTGAAATATTGGGAATAAACACCCTGGCAACAAATATATTTTTCCCACCAAAATGCCTGAAATTATGACAGTACATTTTGGAGAGACATCATTGAAGGACAAGTTTAAAACATAAAGGTTATCTGTGCTTGATCCACATACAATCATTGTCTTCAGTCGTATAATACCTGTGCAAGTTTGGGATCATCAGAGTCAACTAATGCAGAATGAGACACAGGGTTTAGAACACAGGGGAAAGTTTTGTTGGGAGATAGAGACCAAGAGCATGTGGGCGTTTAATTGTGAAGTGCTACAAATAAGTGGGCATCTTAAGGGAAGCAGGAGTTTAGGGGCTTAGAATGAAGGTAAGAGGGAAGATGTGGCTCTGAGAAAGCAGATGTAATGCTACTGAACACAAAATGCAGCACCAACTGCCTGGCTTCACATCTGAGCTCTACCACTTAGTAAAAATGAGACTTCAGTCAAGTTATAGTCTCAGTCTCTTTATCTTTAAAGTGGGGGTAATAGTAGAACCTACTTCAAGGGGCTGATGTGAGGATTAAATCCAATAACGAGTATAACGTGCTTAACGCAGATCCTGGAACATAGTAAACGTCCAAGAAACATTAGCTGCTGCTATTACTAATGTTGACATATCAGAAGAAATGTGTTTAGCACCAGCCTAGAAAGTTTTAGCAGCGTTACAGCTTTTAATTCTCACAATAATTTTGTTTTCTTTTTTCTTTCTTTCTTTTTTTTTTTGAGATGGAGTCTCGCTCTGTCGCCTAGGCTGGAGTGTAATGGTGTGATCTCGGCTCACTGCAACCTCTGACTCCCGGGTTCAAGTGATTCTCCTGTCTCAGGCTGCCAAGTAGCTGGGATTATAGCCACATGCCACCACACTTGGCTAATTTTTGTATTTTTAGTAGAGACAGGGTTTTGCTATGTTGCCCAGGCTGGTCTTGAACTCCTGACCTCAGGAGATCTGCCTGCTTTGACCTCCCAAAGTGCTGGGATTACAGGCATGAGCCACTTCACCTGGCCTAAATTTCTACTAATATCTAATTTTAGAGATGAAGAAATTGAAGTTTACAAAGGTTAAATAACGTGACCAATATCAAGCAGCTAATAAATCCCGAATTTGAATTTGAAAAAATCCCTCCAAGGATCACTAGGTTGAGGTGTTGACCCTGAGAGCAGCTAGTGTCCTCAATGAGTAGCTGCACCTAACCTCCAAGGCCAGATATCTTACATAGAGTTTTCTAGATGCAAAGTGCAAGATTTGGCTGCAAGTGAGGGAGAGCCTTCAGGAAAACCTGTAAGAGAGTGAGGAGAGCAGGAGAGGAAGGGGAAGGAACTGAGTGAGGGTGTGGTCTCAGGGAAAGTTTAGTCTTGCCATGGTCCATGAGAGAAGAAAGAGTCAAGAAAATAAATCAAACACACACCACCGCTGTCCCTCCTTCAGGTAAATGACTGGCCTTGTGTGCTCATTCAATCAGTCATTGACTTTGGGCTGCCTCCCTCTCCTTTCCCCTTCTCCTCCTGGGTGAGGTGGCTACTAGTCAGAGGCAATTATCCAGAGAAGTAAGCAATTTCCAATTCTCCAAGCAGCTGGGACGGCTATATCAGCCCAGATATCTGGGTAGGGTACTCTCTGACTCCATTTGGTCTACTATAACAAAATGCTGTAGATTGGGTGGCTTATAAACAACAGAAATTTATTTTTCATGGTTCCAGAGTCTGGGAAGTCCAAGATCAAGAACCCAGAAGATTCTGTGTCTGGTGAGGGCCTGCATTCTGGTTCATGAACCATTGTCTTTTTGCTGTGTCCTCACATGGTAGAAAGGGCAAGGGAGGCCAGGCACGGTGGCTCCTGCCTATAATCCCAGCATTTTGAGAGGCCAAGGTGGGTAGATTGCTTTAGGCCAGTTCCAGAGCAGCCTGGCCAACATGGTGCTATAGATTAGAAGAAACCCCATCTCTACTAAAAGTACAAAATTAACTGGGCATTGTGGTGCATGCCTGTAATCCCAGCTACTCAGGAGGCTGAGGCACAAGAATCACTTGAATTTGGGAGGTGGAGGTTGCAGTCAGATGACTGCACCACTGCTCTCCAGCCTGGGTAACAGAGCAAGACTCTGACTCACACACAAAAAAGGGAATTGGCAAAGGAGAGCTCTCTTGGGCCTCTTTTATAAGCACATGAATCCCATTCATGAGAGCTCCAGGAATTTTGGGAGGACACAAACATTTAGATGGTGGCAAGTGCCAATGGCAACTATTACACCAGGAAAAATCAGGCAGACAAAGTGCAATAGGGTCAGTCTGGGAGGGGTGTTACTTGAGGCAGCCTGCAGAAATACTGCCATTATGGAATATGAGCCCTAATAGGAGGAGTATTCATATTAATTGAGCTTCAGAGTCAAGAGAAAATATAATAAAGGATCAATACATGAGGCTATTACTAAATCACAAAGTTGTGAGAAATCTGGTGAGGCCAGATGAGGTGTGAGGGCTGAGATCAAGCATGACCCTTCTTGAAACTCTCAGCTCAGAGACTCATCTATAGTCTTCAGGAAACATGAGTAAGGGAAATGGAGAGAGAGAGAGCGACCCTAGTCTGTGGCTCTCAGCATGTGCTTCAGGGTACATGGAGTTGCTTAAGAGGCTGAGCAACATCTCCCCTAGCAGGTGGTGGACCTAACCTGAGAACAGGTGGAGCCAGCCTGTAATGGTGTCACAGGCTTGTGGGTAAGTGGAGCATAAACCAAAGTTTCATTTCTAGTTCTGTACCACACTCCTTGCCTGAGCTTCTTTACCCAGTGGATAGTGGCTTTCTCATCTGTAAAATGAGGATGTTCTCTCACCTCTAAAATGTCATTGTATTTTGTTTGCACTCATACCAAACACCACTAAAGTGCAGCTTTCACTGAAATTAGATGTGACAGTTTAAATATGCTTTGCCAATAATAAACAATGGGTTTACTGCTTATTCTTTGTGTTTCACTTTGAAAAATCAATGAAAAGCTTTGAAAAATTGGTTTTAAATAACACAGCGAGCACGTGGTTTGGTAGAGATGGATGGTCATAGCAATGGAAGCAGTCTAAGGTGGTGAGAGAGCCCAGGAGGCTGGCTGGTCCCCTGCCTTTGGGCAGGCCCAGCCGTCACCACTCCAGACAGGCAATAATCACATCACTCAAACAGGGTAGGTGGAGGGCCACCTGATGAGGTTATTGCTTCATTCAGAGCAAAATGGTAGGCCAGGCACTGTGGCTCATGCCTGTAATCCTAGCACTTTGGGAGGCAAAGGTGGGTGGATCACCTGAGGTCAGGAGTTTGAGGCCAGAGCAAAACAGTAATCTCTGTGATGGCTACTGCCTTAGTGATCTATTAGCACAGTCCCAGAAACAATAATTTGCCGTTAATGAACATTGGTAGCTACAGTGATTTTTAGAACCTTTGCTGGTTCCTTTGCTCTTTTAAAAGATAGCCTTTACAAGGACAATATCCCCTTGTTCCTCTCTGGCTTCACAGAATCATGTCGCATTCTCTCTGCTTGTCTGTCTCCCTGATTCCCAACTGCCCTGACTGACTTGCTGATATGGTTTGGATCTGTGTCCCCAACAAATCTCGTGTTGAATTGTAATTCCCAGTGAGGGAGGTGAGACCTGGTAGGAAGTGATTGGATCATAGGGGTTGAGTTCTCATGAATGAGTCAACACCATCCCCTTGGTGCTGCTGTCACGATAGTGAGTTGTTAAGCTGTTTAAAAGTATGCAGCACCTCCCCACTTGCTCTCTGTCCTTCCTACTCCATCCATATAAGATGAGTTTGCTTCCTCTTTGCCTTCCACCATGATCGTGTTTCCTGAGACCTCCCCATAAGCTGAGCAGATGCCAGCATCATGCTTCTTGTACAGCCTGCAGAACTGTGAGCCAATTAAAACTCTTTTATTGATAAATTATCCAGTCTTAGGTATTTCTCTATAGCAATGTGAGGACAGTCTAATATACATGTGCTAATTGAAAAGCAGCACTTGAATATCATGGTCTAAATGATGTGCTAATACTTGTGTGGTGTCTCTTGAGTGTGACTCAGGGACATTCAAAAAAAGAAATTCAGAAGAGAACCTTGAGCTGACATCCTCTGGTACTGAATGAAAATATATCCTTTGAGCTTATAGCACTAAGTAGCAAGTCATATATGGATAGGAATGCTTTTTCTTTTTTTTTTTTTGAACTTTAAGTTCTAGGGTACATGTGCACAACGTGCAGGTCTGTTACATATGTATACACGTGCCATGTTGGTGTGCTGCACCCATTAACTCGTCATTTACATTAGGTATATCTCCTAATGCTATCCCTCCCCCCTACCCCCACCCCACAACAGAACCTGGTGTGTGAAATTCCCCACCCTGTGGCCAAGTGTTCTCATTGTTCAGTTCCCACCTATGAGTGAGAACATGCGCTGTTTGATTTTCTGTTCTTGCGATAGTTTGCTGAGAATGATGGTTTCCAGCTGCATCCATGTCCCTACAAAGGACATGAACTCATCCTTTCTTATGGCTGCATAGTATTCCATGGTGTATATGTGCCACATTTTCTTAATCCAATCTGTCATTGATGGACGTTTGGGTTGGTTCCAAGTCTTTGCTATTGTGAATAGTACCGCAATAAATGTACGTGTGCATGTGTCTTTATAGGAGCATGACTTATAATCCTTTGGGAATATACTCAGTAATGGGATGGCTAGGTCAAATGGTATTTCTAGTTCCAGATCCTAGAGGAATCACCACACTGTCTTCCACAATGGATGAACTAGTTTACAGTCCCACCAACAGTGAAAAGTGCTCCTATTTCTCCACATCCTCTCCAGCACCTGTTGTTTCCTAACTTTTTAATGATGGCCATTCTAACTGGTGTGAAATGGTATCTCATTGTGGTTTTGATTTGCATTTCTCTGATGGCCAGTGATGATGAGCATTTTTTCATGTGTCTGTTGGCTGCATAAAAGTCTTCTTTTGAAAAGTGTCTGTTAATATCCTTTGCCCACTTTTTGATGGGGTTGTTTGATTTTTTTCTTGTAAATTTCTTTAAGTTCTTTGTAGATTCTGGATATTAGCCCTTTGTCAGATGGGTAGATTGAAAAAATTTTCTCCCATTCTGTAGGTTGCCTGTTCACTCTGATGGTAGTTTCTTTTGCTTTGTGGAAGCTCTTTAGTATAATTAGATCTCATTTGTCAATTTTGACTTTTGTTGCCATTGCTTTTGGTGTTTTAGTCATGAAGTCCTTGCTCATGCCTATGTCCTGAATGGTATTGCCTAGGTTTTCTTCTAGGGTTTTTATGGTTTTAGGTCTAACATTTAAGTCTTTAATCCATCCTGTCAAAGATGGTTTGTCAAAGATCAGATGGTTGTAGATGTGTGGTATTATTTCTGAGGGCTCTGTTCTGTTCCATTCGTCTATATCTCTGTTTCAGTACCAGTTCCATGCTGTTTTGGTTATTGTAGCTTTGTAGTATAGTTTGAAGTCAGGTAGCATGATGCCTCCAGCTTTGTTCTTTTGGCTTAGGATTGGCAATGCGGGCTCTTTTTTGGTTCCATCTGAACTTTAGTTTTTTCCAATTCTGTGAAGAAACTCATTGGTAGCTTGATGGGGATGGCATTGAATCTATAAATTGCCTTGGGCAGTATGGCTATTTTCACGATATTGATTCTTTCTATCCATGAGCATGGAATGTTCTTCCATTTGTTTGTGGCCTTTTATTTTGTTGAGCAGTGGTTTGTAGTTTTCCTTGAAGAGGTCCTTCATATCGCTTGTAAGTTGGATTCCTAGGTATTTTATTCTCTTTGAAGCACTTGTGAATGAGAGTTCACTCCTGATTTGGCTGTTTGTCTGTTATTGGTGTACAGGAATGCTTGTGATTTTTGCACATTGATTTTGTATCCTGAGACTTTGCTGAAGTTGCTTATCAGCTTAAGGAGACTTTGGGCTGAGATGAAGGGGTTTTCTCAATATACAATCATGTCATCTGCAAACAGGGACAATTTAACTTCCCCTTTTCCTAATTGAATACCCTTTATTTCTTTCTCTTGTCTGATTGCCCTGGCCAGAACTTCCAACACTATGTTGAATAGGAGTGGTGAGAGAGGGCATCCCTGTCTTGTGCCAGTTTTCAAAGGGAATGCTTCCAGGTTTTGCCCATTCAGTATGATATTGGCTGTGGGTTTGTCATAAATAGCTCTTATTATTTTGAGATATGTCCCATCAATACCTAGATTATTGAGAATTCTTAGTGTGAAGGGCTGTTGAATCTTGTCAAAGGCCTTTTCTGCAGCTATTGAGATAATCATGTGGTTTTTGTGTTTGGTTCTGTTTATATGATGGATTACATTTATTGGTTTGTGTATGTTGAACCAGCCTTGCATCCTAGGAATGAAGCCAACTTGATTGTGGTGGGTAAGCTTTTTGATGTGCTGCTGGATTTGGTTTGCCAGTATTTTATTGAGGATTTTTGCATCGATATGCATCACGGATATTGGTCTAAAATTCTCTTTTTTTTCTGTTGTGTCACTACCAGGTTTGGTATCAGGATGATGCTGGCCTCATAAAATGAGTTAGGGAGGATTCCCTCTTTTTCTATTGACTAGAATAGTTTCAGAAGGAATGGTATCAGCTTCTCTTTGTACCTTTGGTAGAATTTGGCTGTGAATTTGTCTGATCCTGGACTTTTTTTGGTTAGTAGGCTATCAATTTTTGCCTCAATTTCAGAGTCTGTTATTGATCTATTCAGGGATTCAACCGCTTCCTGGTTTAGTCTTGGGAGGTTGTATGTGTCTAGGAATTTATCCGTTTCTTCTAAATTTTCTAATTTATTTGCACAGAGGTGTTCATAGTATTCTCTGATGGTAGTTTGTATTTCTGTAGGATTGGTGGTGATATCCCCTGTGTCATTTTTTATTGCATCTATTTGATTCTTATCTCTTTTCTTCTTTATTAGTCTTGCTAGCAGACTATCATTTTTGTTGATCTTTTCAAAAAAAAAAGCTCCTGGATTCATTGATTTTTTTTTGAAGGGTTTTTTGTGTCTCTATCTTCTTCAGTTCTGCTCTGATCTTAGTTATCTCTTGCCTTCTGCTAGCTTTTGAATGTGTTTGCTCTTGCTTCTCTAGTTCTTTTAGTTGTGATGTTAGAGTGTCAATTTTAGATCTTTCCTGCTTTCTCTTGTGGGCATTTAATGCTATACATTTCCCTCTACACACTGCTGTAGATGTGTCCCAGAGATTCTGGTATGTTGTATCTTTGTTCTCATTGGTTTCAAAGAAATCCTTATTTCTGCCTTCATTTTGTTATGTACCCAGTAGTCATTCAGGAGCAGGTTGTTCAGTTTCTATGTAGCTGAGCGGTTTTGAGTGAGTTTCCTAATCCTGAGTTCTAGTTTGATTGCACTGTGGTCTGAGAGACAGTTTGTTATAATTTCTGTTCTTGTACATTTGCTGAGCAGTGCTTTACTTCCAACTATGTGGTCAATTTTGGAATAAGTGCGATGTGGTGCTGAGAAGAATGTGTATTCTGTTGATTTGGGGTGGAGAGTTTTGTAGATGTCTATTATGTCCGCTTGGTGCAGAGCTGAGTTCAATTCCTGGATATCCTTTTTAACTTTCTGTCTCATTGGTCTGTCTAATGTTGACAGTGGGGTGTTAAAGTCTCCCATTATTATTGTGTGGGGGTCTAAATCTCTTTGTAGGTCTCTAAGGACTCACTTTATGAATCTGGGTGGTCCTGTATTGGGTGCATATACATTTAGAATAGTTAGCTTTTCTTGTTGAATTGATCCCTTTACCATTATATAATGGCCTTCTTTGTCTCTTTTGATCTTTGTTGGTTTAAAGTGTGTTTTATCAGAGACTAGGATTGCAACCCCTGCCTTTTTTTTGTTTTCCATTTGCTTGGTAGATCTTCCTCCATCCCTTTATTTTGAGCCTATGTGTGTCTCTGCATGTGAGATGGGTCTCCTGAATACAGCACACTGATGGGTCTTGACTCTTTATCCAGTTTGCCAGTCTGTGTCTTTTAATTGGAGCATTTAACCCATTTACATTTAAGGTTAATATTATGTGTGAATTTGATCCTGTCATTATGATGTTAGCTGGTTATTTTGCTCATTAGTTGATGCAGTTTCTTCCTAGCATTGATGATCTTTACAATTTGGCATGGTTTTGCAGCGGCTGGTACTGGTTGTTCCTTTCAATGTTTAGTGCATCCTTCAGGAGCTCTTGTAAGGCAGGCCTCATGGTGACAAAATCTCTCAGCATTTGTTTGTCTGTAAAGGATTTTATTTTTCCTTCACTTATGGAGCTTAGTTTGACTCAATATCAAATTCTGGGTTGAAAATTCTTTTCTTTTTTTTTTTTTTTTTGAGATGGTGTCTCACGCTGTTGCCCAGGCTGGAGTGCAGTGGCGCGATCTCGGCTCACTGCAAGCTTCGCCTCCTGGGTTCACGCCATTCTCCTGCCTCAGCCTCCTGAGTAGCTAGGACTACAGGCGCCCGCCACCGCGCCCAGCTAATTTTTTGTATTTTTAGTAGAGACGGGGTTTCACTGTGGTCTCGATCTCCTGACCTTGTGATCCGCCCGCCTCGGCCTCCCAAAGTGCTGGGATTACAGGCTTGAGCCACCGCGCCCGGCCGAAAATTCTTTTCTTTAAGACTGTTGAATGTTGGCACCCACTCTCTTCTGGCCTGTGGAGTTTCTGCCGAGAGATCTGCTGTTAGTCTGATGGCCTTCCCTTTATGGGTAACCTGATCTTTCTCTCTGGCTGCCTTTAACGTTTTTTCCTTCATTTCAACTTTGGTGAATCTGACAATTATTTGTCTTGGAGTTGCTCTTCTTGAGGAGTACTTTGTGGTGTTCTCTGTATTTCCTGAATTTGAATGTTGGCTGCATTGCTGGGTTAGGGAAGTTCTCCTGGTTAATATCCTGCAGAGTGTTTTCCAGCTTGGTTCCATTCTCCTGTCACTTTCAGGTACACCAATCAAATGTAGATTTGGTCTTTTCATATAGTCCCATATTTCTTGGAGACTTTGTTTGTTTCTTTTTACTCTTCTTTCTCTAAATTCTCTTCTCGCTTCATTTCATTCATTTGATCTTCAATCACTGATACCCTTTCTTCCAGTTGATTGAATCGGCTACTGAAGCTTGTGCATATGTTATGTAGTTCTCGTGTCATGGTTTTAGCTCCATCAGGTCATTTAAGATCTTCTCTATGCTGTTTATTCTAGTTAGTCATTCATCTAATCTTTTTCAAGGTTTTTAGCTTCTTTGCAATGGGTTTGAATATTCTCCTTTAGCTCGGAGAAGTTTGTTATTACCGATCATCTGAAGCCTTCTTCTCTCAACTCATCAAAATCCTTCTCCATCCAGCTTTGTTACATTGCTGGCGAGGAGCTGCATTCCTTTGGAGGAGAAGAAGCACTCTGAGTTTTAGAATTTTCAGCTTTTCTGCTCTGGTTTCTCCCCATCTTTGTGGTTTCATTGACCTTTGGTCTTTGATGATGGTGACGTATAGATGGGGTTTTGGTGTGGATGTCCTTTCTGGTTGTTAGTTTTCCTTCTATGAGTCAGGACCCTCAGCTGCAGGTCTGTTGGAGTTTGCTGGAGGTCCACTGCAGACCCTGTTTTCCTGGGTATCACAAACGGAGGCTGCAGAACAGCAAATATTGCAGAATGGCAAATGTTGCTGCCTCATCCTTCCTCTAGAAGCTTTGTCTCAGAGGGGCACCCAGCTATATGAGGTGTCAGTCGGCCCCTACTGGGAGATGTCTCCCAGTTAGGCTACTCGGGGGTCAGGGATCCACTTGAGGAGGCAGTCTGTCCCTTCTCAGATCTCAAACTCTGTGCTGGGAGAACAACTACTCTCTTCAAAGTTGTCAGACAGGGATGTTTAAGTCTGCAGAAGTTTCTGGTGTCTTTTGTTCAGCTATGCCCTGCCCCCAGAGGTGGATTCTACAGAGGCAGCAGGCCTCCTTGAGCTGCGGTGGGCTCCACCCAGTTTGAGCTTCCAGGCCGCTTTGTTTACCTACTCAAGCCTCACAATGGCGGACGCCCCTCCCTACGCCTCACTGCCACCTTCCAGTTCGATCTCAGATTGTTGTGCTAGCAGTGAGTGAGGCTCCGTGGGTGTGGGACCCTCCAAGCCAGGCACGGGATATAATCTCCTGGTGTGCCATTTGCTAAGACCACTGGAAAAACTCAGTATTAGAGTAGGAGTGTCCTGATTTTCCCGGTACCATCTGTCATGGCTTCCCTTGGCTAGGAAAGGGAGTTCCCCAACCTCTTGCCCTTCCTGGGTGAGGTGCTGCCCCACCCTGCTTTGGCTCACACTTCATGGGCTGCACCCACTGTCCGACCTGCCCCAGTGAGATGAACCAGGTACCTCAGTTGAAAATGCAGAAATCATCCGTCTTCTGTGTCACTCACACTGGGAGCTGTAGACTGGAGCTGTTCCTATTTGGCCATCTGGGAACCTCCTGGAATGCCTTTTAAAGCCCTACTCCACCTGAACTCTTCTTCAGTAAGGAACATAGAATCATGCTTATGTCATTTTTTTGAGTATTTTATCTATCATAGTTATATGTTTGGGATTTGCTTGTAACTCATTGACCCTTATAGATTTCTTAATTATGTTGACTTTTGATGGTTAAGAGAATTCTTCCCTGAGAGTGCTGGGGTTAAACCTCTGTCTTAGCCTGTTTTCTGTTGCTATAACAGAATATCACAGGCTGGGTACTTTATAAGAAACAGAAATTTATTTAGCTCATGGTTCTGGAGGAAGGAAAGTCGAAAATCAAGGGGCTGGTGTCTCATGAAGGCCTTTGGACTGTGTCATCAATTGGTGGAAGGTGAGACCACAAGTGAGCACATGCCAAAGAAAAGAGACACCAGTTGCTGGACATGCTTTTCTAATATATAAAATTTTGATATTTTAGAAAAATTGGAACAGACAGACATGCTTTAAAGCAACCCACTCTCTCAATTACTAACCCATTTCCATGATAATGAACAACATTAATCCATATTTAAGGACTCTGTCCACATTAGGCCCCACCTTCCAACACTGCTGTGTTGAAGGTTAAACTTCCAACACATGAACTTTTGCAGGACACATTCAAGCCACACCAGCCCCTGTGAGCTCAGTTCTCAGCAGCTGCAGTAGGTGAGAAGCAGATATTTTCTTTCACAGTTACTATTATATAAGCATTTGGGTTCAGGGTTTAGGGCTGGGCAAACTGCTCATTCAGTAAAAATATAATAAGGTTATCCATCCAGCACTTTGGGAGGCTAAGGCAGGTGGATCACGAGGTCAGGAGATCCAGACCATCCTGGCTAACACAATGAAACCCCGTCTCCACTAAAAATACAAAAAATTAGCTGGGCATGGTGGTGGGTACCTGTAGTCCCAGCTACTTGGGAGGCTGAGGCAGGAGAATGACATGAACCCGGGAGGTGGAGCTTGCAGTGAGCCGAGATCATGCCACTGGAGTCCAGCCTGGGCAACAGGGTGAGACTCTCAAAAAAAAAAAAAAAAAAAAATAACAAGGTTATCCGGATATGGTGGTGTGTACCTGTGGTTCCAGCTACTTGGGAGGCTGAGGTGGGAGGATTGCGAGTCTGGGAGGTTGAGGCTGCCATGAGCCATGATTGTGCCACTGCACTCCAGCCTGGCAGACAGAATGAGAGCAAGGGTCTATATGTTATCACTTGCTTAAATGGTAGAAATTAAACCAGGGTCCACTTATATAACAAGTATTATTTAGATTTGAATTTTAGAGAAGGAAAACTTAGGTCATCCTATAAGCTGGATTGTTTTACACTATATAATAGACAACCTGCCAATAGCTGAGTAAAAACAGAGGTCCATTTATCCCCATATTCTAGGGGTTCCCCCTTGACGTGATTCCCAGTGCTCTGATACTTCCCCTGTATATAAGTCTGATCACTTGTGCCATAAGGCAATCCGCTTCAATGGTCCTACACCATAAGGCCATCCTCTTTAGTTACCGTTTGTTCACATGTGGGTCTGCTAAAAAAAGGCCTCTGCCTTCCAAACTACCATGAGCTCCTTATAAGTCCTTAGGTTGCAGGCTTGGGGAAACAAATACAATCCAGGCTCATCCTCTCAGTGTGCTCTGTTCCATCTGCCCCAGAGCCCAGGGAGGGGGATGCCGGCTTCCAGAACAATCCCTGCTGCAGTGGAGGTGCTGGTATTTTTAGCTCCACCTATAATAACAAAACATTTAAAATGTCAGCTGAATTTAATTTTTTTGCCAGCCTAATAAAAAGGAAATATAATTTGTAGGAAAGAAATAAACCAGAGATGGCTTACTTCATAAAATAATTTTATATAGAATTCCTTTTAATCACAAACATTAATATATGTTCTTGATTCATTGGTAAATTTGCTTGACTTTTACAAAAAAGCTGTACACTCTTACAAAAAAGCTGTACACTCTTAAAGGATCCCATTAGAACTCAGAACAAAGTTTCTGCTGTCACTGTTTAATAAAAGTAGAAATAGTCCTAAGGGAAATGATCAAGTGATTTGTTAATTATTAATGGGAGACCAATGGTTCATTTCTGCCTTCTATGAAAAACTGAAATCACCCCCAAAAGAAAAACTCAGGAAGCATTATTACTGTGTAACATAACATTGTGAACTTTCACTACATCTGTTAAATAACTGTCAGTAGCCTGACTGCATATATTGGGTTGAAGAGCTAGAGAAACTAAGAAAATTTATTCTGAAGCAGGACTAAAGCTAATCATGTTTTGACACCTGGACTAATGTCTCCCACTCCAAGGGGGTGAGGTCCATGATGATGATGTCAACATTGGTGAATGTTCGTTATTCATTCTGATGGTTTTGAATACTAATTTTGGTGGTTTTGTTTACTGTAGCAGAACCTGAAATTGAAGGTGGAATGTGGCAATTTTACATGCTGTGTACAGCATTAGAAGTGTATTAGAATTAGAATTCAGTTGTCACATAAAATATTCAGTTATGTAGGTAAAGAGCCTGGCTTTCAGGGAATGTTAAAACTGGAAGGATTCCAATTTTCAAAGGAGAAAATTGAGACCTAGATAAAGAGTCACAGACTTATGTAGAGTCTGATTTAGGAATTGTGTTATTTTTCTCCAATCATTGCCTTCTACCATGCTCTGCTGAATCTCTTTTTTCTATTTTTCCGTGACATCTCAGGTTTATCCCATGGCTTTCCAGTCACGTTCAGTTATTAGCAACTCCAGTTCAGCCTAGGCCAATTTAAAATGTCAGTCTTAATGTAGGTTATCGTCTCCCCTCCTCCTAGCCTGGCTGTGAAGGGCTTGGAATGGGGAAAGAACATAGTCCGATGTTCCATGCTTTCTCTCTCTTCCCTCTACTGCACCTCTAGATTTTCTGGGGTTGGGTATGGTAGGAGAAAATATATATGTATTTTTAACTTAACTGGGAATGGAATTGCAATCCTATGTTGGGTGTTGTTGTTCAATGCTCTCTCTGTGGCAGGTGTCCAAATGCTGGCCCTTTTGGGGCATATGTGTGAGTCCCTAGGAGGATTTTGTGAGATTTTGTGAGATCCACCTGCAGACTGTCCCTTGCTATGCATAGTCACGTGTTTAGTTCTCAAGGCTGGTGGTCTATGCGGAAGACTCTTTCAGTGAGGTCTTGTCCTGATGAACAGCTCTCTAGGGTGGGTACTGACAAGATTGCTCAAACTGATCAGCATCTTAAGGGTCCACTTTGCCCATGGCACACTCACCATCCTTGTTTGGCTAAATCTAGGGAGGGCTTGCTGCTCTGCTGCAGACCTATCTCTATCTTGCTATTTAAAATGTAGGGCATAGTAACAAGCCTGCTGCTTAAGCCAGTGACCAAGCAGGGAACCAGTGTTAGAATCTCTTTCTTGAAAATCCTTCCACCCCCTTCCTTGCTCTTGCCCTCCCTACAAGACAAGTAATGCATGACTCTTAGGATTTTCCTCTCTTCCCACCTCCCTTGCCTGTTGCTAGGTAGACCAGAGGAGTATAACACAAACTAAGTGATAGTATCATAATGAGGAGCTATGAGAAACAAAAAGGTGGAAAGAAAATTGAAGTGTACTGTTGCCAAAAGTGAGCTACAATTTCTTAGTTGTGTGGGGATTATCTTGATCAAGTCTTGTGCTGAATCTTGCCACTGCATCTGTTTCAGAGGGCAGATTTTCCATAGCTCTCAATGATTTATTACTCTTCATAGTAAACGCGCTTCAGTAATGAACAAAATGTAATGGACTGCGTTGGCAAATGGCATAGCTTGTGACTGTCCTGCTTACGGTTTTCTAAATTCAACGCAATGGTGTTCTGACCACTGAAGAAGCTTTAATTTCATTTTAAAAGATACATTATAATACTTTCTTGAATTTGTACATGTAAAAGCATACTAGGTAGCACATTCTGTCAGGTGTTTTTTGTCACTTGTTTAGCATGTAACACTCAAATATTCCCTGGTGTCTAGGCCAGAAGAGAATTGGTGTTATTTTAGGTTTACCATAATTTTCGTGAATGCTACTGAAGAGTTTTGCAAATAAGGTAATGTATTTATATCTAATATAAATATTCAATGGCTTGATTCATTTGTCAAATATTAAAGAATTTCTATAAAATATCTTTTTAGAAACTATAGAGCTTATGATTGGAATTTTGATAAAATGTCATGTTTTTCAAACTAGATTTTAAATTTTAAATCACCCTTTAACATTATTTAAAATAATTTTCTCTGAAGTCCAAATGGAAACAAAAATATATTGGAGTCAGACATGACAGTGTTTAAATTAGGCTCTGCCATTTACAGACAGAGGCTACATGGTCAACTTCTGTATACTTTGGTTCCCTCATCTATAAAATGGGGATAGTAATCACTGTCATGTAGCAAAGCTTTGAGAATTATTTAAAGACTATGTGAGATGCTTAGAAGAGCGCCCTGCCCGCTGCACTCAGGTCTTCTATTACAACCACCACTGGCTGTTGTGGCACATGGATGGCACTGCTGACCTCAATTCTTCATCCTCCCCGGGTCTCTGCTCTTTGCCATGTGACTTGCAGTTTCTTTCTTTCTTTCCTTCTTTTCTTTTTTGCTTTTACTACAGAGCTAGAGCTCATTGCCCTCTCTTCCAACCTAGTCCAGTCACGTGACTGGCATCAGCAAATGGGACATTGCAGAGGCCTGAAAAAGTGTGTATGTGTTTTCATTTTCTGTGTTGATTCTCTCCTTTCCCTACCCTCCATGAGAAAGGTTGGAGGATGAAATGAGGAAGGGCCAGGCTGTCCCAGCCATCTCAGGAGAGGCCATCCTAGAACAGCTGGACTTCAGCTGACTGCTAGGCATGAGTTTTTAGTCCAGCTGGGACCGGTCTAAATCACTGCTCAGCACAATTGGAAGCTATTACATGCTGACTGTCTTAAGCCACTACATTTTGTGGAGGTTTGTTCTGCAGCCTATTGTGTCAATAAATAATAGATACAGCCATGAGCAATTCTTGGTTTGAATTTGTGGCAGCAATCTTCTTATGGGTATATGGTTTATCTTCCCAGCTAGATTTATATCTCTTTGTTTTTTCCTACAAGACAAGCTTCTTTGTATCGTACTTTGTGATTGTAGGTACTCAGCAAATGTTTCTCAGCAAATGATAATATATTTGCCCATTAATGGGATAAACTATGGCCTTCTGCCAAACATATTTAGACTTATTTTTCAGCTCTGTTACTATTATTATAATTATTAATTATTTTGAGAGAGTCTTGCTCTGTTGCCCAGGCTGGAGTGTAGTGATATGATCTTGGCACACTACAGCCTCAACCTTCTGGGTTCAAGTGATCCTCCTACTTCAGCCCTGCACTCCCGCCCCCAGTAGCTGGAACTACAGGCATGTGCCACCACACCTGGCTAATTACTTTTTTTTTTTTTTTTTGTAGAGACAAGATTTCACTAGGTGGCCCAGGCTGGTCTCAAACTCCTGGGTTCAAGCGATCTTCCCACCTTGACCTCCCAAAGTGCTAGGATTACAGGTGTTAGCCACCATCCCCAGCCCGTTGTTTAGCTGAGTGATATTGAAGAGATTTTTCTAATATCTCTGATATTGTTTCCTTACCTACGTATGTAAATAATAATAATAATAATAATAATAGTTTTTTTAAATTAAGCGAGCTAATGTGTACAAAAAACCAGAGTAGGCACTTATAAAAGCAAAAATGTGAGTGGTTTCTATGGATTCCAACAAATGGGCTTGAGAGCTTATTTGGAAGTCCAAGCAGGGGATTGCTATTCCTTTATCTTTCATCAAAGACTGATGTTCCTACATTAGAAAATTAGTCTTTACCTCCTTGGTAAAGACATACTCAGATAGGTCAGCTGGATCAACAGGGTGACAGATGCCCCAATCTATTTACCCCCACGGTTTCCTACTCACTCTTCTTCAATTTCCTTTCCATCTTCTCCACTTTCTCTTCCCCAACACACCTGGTACCCTGCTATCATTTGCTGGCTGCGTAGGTCCCTCCGTGGAAATTTCTTTCTGGGTGAAAAATTACCCATGTTTCTACTCTCTTATTCTTCCCCACCTAATCCCCTTCTTTTCAAATGCAGGTTACATATTCTGCTTATTCTGGAACATGCCAGAAGATGCTTGTGAGTCAATTTCTTTTTTTATGGCGGTAAAACACATGTAACAGAAAAGTTACTATTTTAACCTTTTTGAAGTATATATTACAGTAGTGTTAACTACATGCATCTTGTTGGGCAACATATCTTTGGAACTTTTTCATCTTGCAAAACTGACACTCTATACCCATTGAACAACTCCCACTTCCCCCTCTCTTCTGGATTACCTTTTAAAGAACACTTGCAATGCTGGGCAGGCATTAAATGTAGAGTGGCAGGCTCCTGGGGCTTCCTGGTTGGTTGGGCGGGACTTTCCTCATTCTCTCTTGATATAGTTTGGATATTTGTCCCCATCCAAATCTCATGTTGAATTATAATCCCCAGTTCTGGAAGTGGGGCCTGGTGGGAGGTGTTTGGATCTTGGGGGTAAAAACTTCATGGCTTGGCTTGGTGCTGTTTTTGTGATGGTGAGTTCTCCAGAGATCTGGTCATTTAAAAGTGTGTGGCACCTCCCCCTGTCCCCACTGTCTCTCTCTTTCTCTCTCCCTCTTGGTCCTGCTTCCACCACGTGATTCACTTGTCCCCCTTTGCCTTCCACCATGAGTATATTAGGTTGGTGTAAAAGTAACTGTGGTTTTACTTTCAATAGCAAAACCCGCAATTACTCTTGCACCAGCGTTATAGCTTCCTGAGGTTTCCCCAGAAGCAGTTGCTGATGTTATGCTTCCTGTACCGCCTGTAGAACTATGAGCCAACTAAACCTCTTTTCTTATAAATTACCTGGTCTCAGGCATTTCTTTGTAGCAATGCAAGAATGGCCTAATACACTCCTCAACTCATGTTTGATAGATAGCCACTGACTACAGCTTCATATTCAGCAGGCTTTGCTTAGAAAAGTTGTTGAATTCTAGAATTATAATCTCCACAACTATCTGAAAAAAAGCAGTACCAAAACCTTTGATCTGAATAAGGAGTTTCCAAGGGTGTAGATGCTCATATTGCAGGCAGTCTAACTTCCTGGCCTTGCTGTGGGGAAGTGGGTTTGGGTCTAGGCATGGGACAACAAGGGCTGCTGTTCCTTTTCCCTTTCCACTTATCTTGCATGTTTGTGTTAGTGTTTTTTTCCTCTTGCATGGATGTGCACTCTCTGTTTCATCTTTCTGGTTCCTGAGTCTTGACTTTTTCAATGAGTCTCCAAATGCATTAGCTCATTTAAAGATCAATATGTATATGAATTAGGCATTATTATCCCAATTTTTCTGGATGAGGAAATAATGTGTTATATAAGTTTTATAAAATTTGCTATACATTTTGACTTATATTTTGGAAAATAACTTAGGAAAAATTCAGAATTTGATTATGGTTCATGTCTGTTCCTTAGAAGCTCTTCACCAAAGAGTGTTATATGGAATGGTTGGCCCTGTGAGATGCTCTGTGAAATGGTGAAATCACCAACTAAGCATTCTAGTACTATAGGAAGAGCCACAGGTGCACCAGCATATGAAAGACCGGAAAAGAATGCCAGGAAAGAGAATTTACTTAACTCATTATTTCCCAAACGACTATGCCCACAGAAATATTGTTTTTTGCCCCCTATCAATGGAGCTAGTACTCTGTAGTATGCATGCTTGGCAAAGCCCCTAATGCAATTGATTTTTAAGCAAACACATTGAAACGTGTATCCAAGTGTACTCTATCTTCTTTAGAAGAAGTCACCTTGGGGGAGGTGGGAGAGGCTGTTCATTCATCTCAGTAATGCCGTTCTAAATCTTAAGATGTTTAAATGTTTTTTAAAACTATTCCTTTGGAATTTCTTTTACAGCCAGAGCTACAGAGGAAAATCAGTCTTACTACTTTATGATCATACCTTGTTTCTGACCAAAAGAATTTCTATGAACTTGGTCACCCATCTTATTCACTAGAATTGGCATTCAATAACCTTATACTTACAAAAACCAAGAAGGTGAAGATGCTCATATTGAATGTAATTTAGCTTCCTGGTTGCATGAAGGTGAAGTGCTTTTTTATTTTTCATTTTTTTAGAGACAGTGTCTTGCTCTATGGCCAAGCTGGAGTGTAGGGGTACAATCATAGCTCACTGTAACCTTGAGCTCCCTGGCTCAAACCATCCTCCTGCTTCAGCCTACTGTGTAGCTGAGACTATAGGCACATATTGCCATGCCTGGCTAAGTTTTGATTTTTTTGTAGAGATAAGGGTCTTCCTAGGTTGCCTAGGCTAGTCTGAAACTCCTGGCCTCAAGTGATCCTCCAGTGTTTGCCTCCCAAAGTGCTGGGATTACAGGCATATACCACGGCACCTGGCCAAGGTATTGGGCGGCATTGACTGCTTTGCACCACCACCCTAAAAGGAGCTTTTTTCCTTAAGCTTTCTGTTCTTTTGGATGCCTCTGGCCAGCTCCTCCCATTAATTTCCTGGTTCTTGACTTCACACAGTTCTCAGCTCTGTTCCATGCTTGGTCTGTGTCCTGTATGTTCCAAATTCTTCTTGGTCCAGGCAATACTTCCAGATTGGTGTGATCCTTTGGCCTTTGTCTTTTGCATGTATCTTACTTTCTAGTTTCATTTTCTTTCTCATTGTTTTTCTTGCCTGGTAAAATCATTTCCAAATTTCTGTCCCTGAGTTAAAATTTCTCAACTTTTTTTCCTGGGTGTTCTGACTCCTGGCTGAAGTTTCTTGTTATTTCCTTGACTGGGCATCTCTAGTATCCTGACATGGCCTCTCTATATTTTCCACTGGCATTCATGTCATATAGAAAGCATCTAGTTTGGACTTTGAGATACAGAATTTAGTAATTTGGCATCTATGTGTTGAATGACTAATATATGCCAGGTACTGTTGTGGGTGTTAGGGACTTAAAAGTGGTGGTAAGACAATATTACCTTCTAGGTGCCATAAAACAAAATAGATACTGAGAACTACATAAATGGACTGAGTTGGTGATAAGGGGTAAAGATATTGCAAAGAGATTAATGTAAGCATAGAACTAGAACATATTCAAGAAAAGGTAAGATATTCATTATTACTGAAGTCTAGGGTATAGGGTCGAAGATTACATACAGCAAGAACCAGGATTGGGGAGGAAGATGGAAATAAAATTAGATCAGGTAAGGAGTGTATGTAGTTTGTAGGGAAAGGGATTCCTTAAAAGGTTTAAGTAAGAGAGAGATGTGATTGTCAGAATATTGTAAATCTGAATCCTGTGTGGGTGGCTGTGCAGAGAGCTGGAGGGGAGATGAGACCTGTGACTAAGGCAGAAATGAGAGGTTGCATGTCTGAACCAAGTCAGGGCAATGGGAATAAAGAGGCGTGGATAAGGGAGCTGTTGTGAAGGTAAGTGTATTAGTCCATTCTCATGCTGCTGTAAAGAACTGCCCAAGACTGGGTAATTTATAAAGAAAAAAGTTTACCTGACTTACAGTTCTGCATGGCTAGGGAGGCCTCAGGTAACTTACAATCGTGGTAGAAGGCACCTTTTCACAGGGCTGCAGGAGACAGAAGAATGAGAGCTGAATGTAGGGGGAAGCCCTTTTTATGACCAACAGATCTTATGAGAACTTACTATTACGGGAATAGTTTGGGGGAAACCAACCCATGACTCAATTACCTCCCATAAGGTCTCCGATGACGTGTGGGGATTATGAGAACTGAAATTCAAGATGAGATTTGGGTGAGGACACCCATATCATTCCACCCCTTGCCCCCACAAATCTCATGTCCTCATGTTTCAAAACACAATCATGTCCTTCCAAGAGACCCCCAAAGTCTTAAGTCATTCCAGCATTAACTCAAGAGTCCAAGTCCAAAGTCTTACATGACACAAGTTCTTTCTGCCTATGAGCCTGTAGAATCAAAAGCAAGTTAGTTACTTCTTAGATACAATGGGGGTGTAGGCGTGGGGCACACCTGTTCCAAATGGGAAAAATTAGCCAAAACAAAGGGGCTACAGGCCTCATGCAAGTCCGGAACCCAATAGGGCAGTCACTAAACCTTTAAGTTCCAAAATGCTCTCCTTTGACTCCATGTCTCACATGGAGTCATGCAGATGCAAGAGGTGGGCTCCCATGGCCTTGGGCAGCTCCACCCCTGTAACTTTGCAGGGTACACCACCCCCTCCTGTTTGCTTTCATGGGCTGGCAATGAGTGTGTGTGGCTTTTTCCGGGCACAAAAATGGTGCAAGCTAATGGTGGATCTACCATTCTGGGGTCTGGAGGATGGTGACCCTCTTCTCACAGTCCACTAGGCAGTGCCCCAGTGGGGACTCAGTGTGGAGGCTCCAATCCCACATTTCCCTTCTGCACTGCACTGGTAGAGATTCTCAATGAGGGCTCCACCGCTGCAGAAAACTTCTGCCTGAATATCCAGGCATACCAATATGTCCTCTGAAATCTAGGTGGAAATTCCCAAACCTCAATTCTTGACTTCTGTGCACCAGCAGGCCAAACCCCATATGTAAGCCACCAAAGGTTGGGGCTTACACTATTTGAAGCAACAGTCTTAGCTCTATGTTGGCCCCTTTTACCCATGGCTGGGACACAGGGCACCAAATCCCAAGACTGCACAAAGTAGCAAGGCGCTGGGCAGTCCACGAAACCATTTTTTCTTCAAGGCCTCTGAACCTGTGATGGGAAGGGCTGCTGTGAGGACCTCTGATGTGCCCAGGAGACATTTTTCCCATTGTCTTGATGAATAACATTTGGCTCCTCATTTCTTTTGCAAATTTCTACAGCCAGCTTGAATTTCTCCTCAGAAAATGGGTTTTTCTTTTCTATCACATCGTCAGACTGCAAATTTTCTGAACTTTTATGCTCTGCTTCTCTTAAACATAAGCTCCAATTCCAAACTATATCTTTGTGAATACATAAAACTGAACAACACCCAAGTAATTTTAACAGCACCCAAGTAATTTCTTGAACACTTTTCTCATTAGAAATTTCTTCCACCAGATACTCTAAATCATCTCTCTCAAGTTCAAATTTCCACAGATCTCTAGGGTGGGGGCAAAATGCCACCGGTTTCTTTGCATAGCAAGAATGACTTTTACTCCAGTTCCCAACAAGTTCCTCATCTCCATCTGAGACCATCTCAGCCTGGACTTCATTGTTCATATCACTATCAGGATTTTGGTCAAAGCCATTCAACAAGTCTCTAGGAAGTTCCAAACTTTCCCATGTCTTCCTGCCTTCTGAGCCCTCCAAGTCTCTAGGAAGTTCCAGACTTTCTTACATTTTCCTGTTTTCTTCTGAGCTATCAAAACTGTTTCAACCTCTGCTTGTTACCCAGTTCCAAAGTTTCTTCCACATTTTTTGGTATGTTTAGAGCAGCAACCCATCCTCTGGTACAAATTTACTATATTAGTCTGTTTTCATGCTGCTATAAGGACGTACCTGACTGGGTAATTTATAAAGTAAAGAGGTTTAGTTGACTCACAGTTACGCAGGGCTGGGGAGTCCTCAGGAAACTTACAATTATGGCAGAAGGGGAAGCAAACAGGTCCTTCTTCATATGGCAGCATGCAAGAAAAAAATGAGAGCCAAGCAAAGTGGGAAGCCCCTTATAAAACCATCAGATCTCATGAGAACTTACTATCACAAGAATAGCATGGGGGAAACCATCCCCATGATTCAATTACCTCCCATTTGGTACCTCCCATGACAATGACATGTGGAGATTATAGGAACTACAATTCAAGAGGAGATATGGGTGGGGACACAGCCAAACCATATCATCAGGATCAACCCAAGTTAGCATTTATTATGTAGGGATGGAGAGGGAGGAAGAAAATGTATATGACTCTGAAGTTTCTTTATGGATAATTGTCTAGAAAGTCTTGCTGAGACTGGGGACACAGGAGAAGGAGGATGTCTTGGGGATAAAGATGGTTCAGCATGTATTAAATACCATGTAAGTGTTAAATGATATTAGCTTAAGGATAGTAATAGTAACAACCACAAAAGAATACTCCCAGTTGAGATACTATTCCAGTAAATTACAATTATACATCTGCACATTTTATTTCTGAAAATATGCTATGATATGAAATTTATAGAAATGTGATCTACAGACACAAGGGCACAAGAAAGAGAGCAGGATTTAAAAGGCAGATCAAAGAAACATTTGAGTCAATTTTATCTGTGACCTAGTATGTTAGCCTCTCTATTTATGCAGTGACTCCCTAGACAGTGATTCATGTTGTTGCTTGGTGCATAAAGATGTATGGTTGGGTATGGTTGTAAAAAATTTTTTTGAGGAAGTTACTACATTACAAGTCATAATAAACCTGTATTTTGTCAAGCAGAATGAACAAATTTGTCTACATGATTTGGAGAAAACTCTAGCAAATCATCAGAATACATAGGAGCTGGCAGCATGTGCATTTTTTTGTTGTTTTTCAGCAACATATTTATTTTCTCCTCAGAGAAGGAAAGAAAAGGAAAAGGGAAAGACAAATCTAAATGAAAACATTGCCAAAAATGAGAGAAAATTAGGTGCTTTCTCTGTTTATAGTGGAAATGACATCTGCATGCAACATGTTTCACATTCTGCTATGAAACTAAACTGTTAATAAGGAAAAAAAATCCAAAAGTTCTTCCAAATTATGATTCAGAGTTGAAAAGGGTAGGCTTTTAAATGTTAATGACAATAACACCATTACGGTTTTGCCTGAAAATAAATCTAGGTATGAAGAGATCAGCCCATGATTAAAAGAAATTAAGTTTTCATTAGGATTCTGCTTAAAACTCACACCTATGAAATGTCAAGGTCACACATCAACCCTAATCTGTCTCTTAAAGTGTTTTTCAATACAATCTGGTCAAGAACAGAACTGTCCGTTTGGAGTGAACTGGAAGTTAACATTTCTATTCATATCAATTTTGTAGACTGTTCTAATTTTGATTTTTAAAAATAATTTTAAACCTGCAGAAAGGTCATAAAGAACTCTGCTATGCCCCTCATTCAGATTCATGACTCTTGCCATTTTTGCATTTGATTTATCATTCGGGTTCTCTGTAAATGCATATACACTACATATTATTACTATTTTTTTTCCTTGAACCATTTGAGAGTAAGCAGCTGTGATGGTTAATATTAGGTGTCAACTTGATTGGATTGAAGAATTCCTGGATAGCTGGTAAAGCATCGTTTCTGGGTGTGTCTGCGAGGGTGTTGCCAGAGGAGATTGACATTTGAGTCAGTGGACTGGGAGAGGAAGACCCACCTTCAATATGAGTGGGCAGCATCCAATCAGCTGCCAGCGAGGCTAGAATAAAGCAGGTGGAAGAAGGTGAGATAAGCTGGCCTGCTGAGTCTTCTGGCTTTCATCTTTCTCTCACACTGGATGCTCAGACTCCAGATTCTTTGGTCTTTGCACTCTTGAACTTACACCAGTGGTTTGCAGGGGGCTCTTGGGCCTTCGGCCACAGACTGAGGGCTGCACTGTTGACTTCCCTACTTTTCAGGCTTTTGGACTTGGACTGAACCACTACTGGCTTACTACCTCCTGAGATTGCAGATGGTCTATTGTGGGACTTTACCTTGTAATCATGTGAGTTAATTCTCCCTCATAATCTCCCTTTCCTATATACATAAATCCTATTAGTTCTGTCTCTCTGGAGAACCCTGACTGATACAACTGCAGACATGCTGCCTGTTACCTCTAAATACTTTAGGACATATATCATTCAAAGACAGTTCTATATAACCACAGTGCAGACGTCAAAATCAGAAGTTACATTGATACATTGTTATTAATTCACAGAATTCATTCAAGTTTTTCCAATTGTCCTAATGATGTCCAGGATCTACAAATTTCATTTAGTTATAATTTCATTTATAACAAATTTCATTTAGTTATAACTAACAGTTTATAACAAATAGTTTAGTTTCATTTAGTTATAACAAATTTCATTTAGTTATAATGTCTCTTTAGAAGGTCTTCTTCAATTTGGAACAGTCCTGCAGTCTTCTCTTATCATGGTTTTGACTTTTCTGAAGAGTATAGGTCTTTTACATTATATGATGTTTTTCAATTTGGCTTTATCTGATATTTCCTCATGAATGAGATCATGTATGTTTGTCAGGAACACTTCAAATACAATGCTGTATTCTGCACCATTTCAGGAGACACACAGTATCACATTTCTGGTGACACTAACTTTTATCTTTTGGTTAAGATGGTTTCCATACCTACACCCGAAGGTTTATAGCAGTGCTATTCACAATAGCAAAGGTATGGAATCAACCTAAGTGTTCATCAACAGATGATTGGATAAAGAAAATGTGATATACAGATATACATACAATACAATACTACCCAGCCACAAAAAGGAATGAAATAATGTCTTTTGCAGGAATATGGATGGAACTGGAGGAAATTATCTTAAGTGAAATAACTCAGAAAAGAAAGTCAAATACACATGTTCTCACTTTTAAGTGAGAGCTAAAGAATGTGTACACAATGACATAGAGTGTGGAATAATAGACATCAGGGACTTAGAATGGTAGGAGGGTGGGAGAGGGTGAGGGATAAGAAATTACGGAATGGGTACAAAACATATAATATTTGAGTGATGGTTACACTAAAAGCCCAGACTTCACACTATAAAATATATCCATGTAACAAAACTGCATTTGTACCCCCCACATTTACACACACAAGATGGTATCTTTGAGGTCTATTCATTATAAAGTTAATTAATATTTATTATTTGTTAACAAATAAGCAATATTACCTTGGATTCTACTAAGAAGCTACACTATATCGGTATATATTCATGGGTTCCTACTTTATTCAATATGTTTTCAATAGGTTATAATCAGTTGCTTCCATTATTTATTTTAATTAATTAATTAATGTATTTATTTATTTTGAGATGGAATCTTGCTCCATCACCCAGGCTGGAGTGCAGTGGTGTGATCTTGGCTCACTGCAACCTCCACCTCCTGGTTCAAGCAATTCTCCTGCCTCAGTCTCCTGAGTAGCTGGGACTATAGGTGCACACCACAATGCTCAGCTATTTTTTTTTTTTTTTGTATTTTTAGTGGAGACAGGGTTTCACCATGTTGGCCAGGCTGGTCTTGAACTCCTGACTTCAGGTGATCTGCCCGCCTTGGCCTCCCAAAATGCTGGGATTACAGGCATGAGCCACTGCACCCGGCCAAGTTATTACCAAGTTACAAATTGTCCCAGATTTGGCCAGCAGGAGCTCCTTCAAGCTGGTTTTTGTATCCTTTTGAAATGTCCCATCATTCTTAGAGCGCTTCTTTACTTTTTCCACAAAAGGACATTCCAGGTTCATTTCTTGCTTTTCTTGTTCCAGCTCCAGAACCAGCCATTTCTTAAAGGAGCCTTCATTCCTTTCAGCAGTGAATGATTTTTAAAAATCATGATACAGGTGCCAGACATTCCATTGCCACTGGGCTATCACTGCTTCTTGACCTCTTCCAGGATAGAGCTTGGAAATACACACACACACACACACACACACACACACACACACACACACACACACACACATATATATGTACACACACACACAGAGTGTTTGACTTTATTCAGCCATTTGTGTTGTCACTAGATCAGCTAAATTGACATTACCTAGGAACTTATTAGAAATGAAAGTTCTTGGACTCCACCCCAAAACACACTGAATCAGAAACTCTGGTGGCTGGGGGAGGGTGGGGGGCAGTAATTTAATTTGTGTTTTAAAAAGCTCTCCAAGTGATTCTGGTGATACACATTTAACTTTAAAAACTCCCAATCCACTGATAAGTGTGTGTGTGTGTGTGTATGTGTGTGTGTGTGTGTGTATCAGAGAATCAGTAGTTTTTAAATTTAGGCAAATATTAGAATATGTATATACATAATATGTATTTATATCTATATTTATTTTGATATCTTTCTGTGTGTATTAAAAACCATGAGCACACTTTGGTTCCTCCAATTCCAATGTAACATCAGAGGGATTATTCTAGACTACCCCTTTCCATATTTGTAATTCGCTTCTTTGACAATGAAATACTTTGCTCCTAGTATTCCTAATATACTCATTTGCTAGATAAATTTTCTGCATGTACACAAACTCTTGATACTGGAAGGAATATCCCTTTCCCTGGCTGCCTTCTTGGCTTGGCCCATGACCATACCAGTCACTTTCAACAAATATGAGATAGGGAAGGAGGAAGGAGGAAGCTGGACTAATTTTTAAGAAGATGTTACACGAGGTAAATTGTTTTTGATCAATATATAGAATGCCAGTATTAATTAGTTGACATTAATTGAATATTCACTCTTTGTTATCAACAGATGAATATCAGTAAGTTGTTCCATCTTCAGTTGGGGACTGTTACTCTGTCTAGGTTCAGTCTCTTTTTTTGTCATTCGATACCCCTTTTCCTCACCTCCATTATTTTTATCATCAGTTTATTGTTCTCATTAAAATCGAGCTTTGTATCTACTCAATTTAGTCTGTAGACTCTTCTGTACACAGAGATTTGATGCTTTCACATCTGATTTTTCCAAAATGCTGTCTCTCTTCTGGGCTTAGTTTTCCTATGCTGATAGAATTTTTGTGTGGGTATTGCCATTTCTGTGCATTTGTTCCACAAACATTACTGTGAATGTATCATGAACTTAACTTGGAACAAGCTGAGTCTGAGTTGTTTTGGGGATGTCTAGTTGACAGCTGACATAGAGTCTGGGACTCAGAAGAAAGATTTTTGGGAGTGGAGAAATAAGATGATGAATCTGTATGCATGTGGTTGGTAATTAAAGCCACACACTTGAATGAGATCACCTAAAGAGAAAATGTCAAGTAAAAAGAAGAAAGGACCTGAGATGTATCCTTGAGGAACTCTGGTATTTTATGGTTAGGAAGAGAAGGGTGAATCTGAAAAGAAAATAGAAGAGAGATGGTCAGAGTGTTAGGAGAAAATCTAAAACACCATGTGTCATATTAGTCAAAGGGACAGTGTTTTGATAAGGACGAAGTTTAATGATGCTCAAAGGCTTAGAAAATAAGAACATGTGGTTATATGATCTTTGTGAGGGATATTTCTATGTAGCAATGGGAGTAGAAGCCAGATTGGAGTAGTCTGAGCAGTGAGTGGAAGAAGAGAAAATAGGGACAGCAAATACGAACAATTATTTTGAGAGCCTGACTTTCCAACTCTCCAAGGAGAATAGAACGATAAGATTAAAAGTGAGTCTTCTTTAACGGGAGCTCTGTCTCAAAAAAAAAAAAAAAAAAAAAAAAAAAAAAAAAGATTGGGAAAAAATCCAGTGGAGAAGGCAGAAAAGACAAAACAGATTATTGTATTCTGTAGTATTCCTGAGAAAGAGGGAGGAGATGGCATCCAAACATGGGTGTGTAACCTTTAACTGGAGCGTGAATGGAGGCTGGAGGCGAGAATAATAAAATGAGGGCAGGTGTGGCCAATTTGCATATTTGCTATGAGGAGGGTGAGCGAGTCCTTGACCAATGGCTTCTAATTTCTCTGTAAAGTAGCAGGTGAGTCATATGCTGAAAGCAAGGAGGGAGCTTGAGTTGGGAGCATTCAGTGATTTGAGGTGAGCAAAAAAACTTCTAAATAGGCATATGAAATGCAGCGTTGTAAGATTGATGTGCAGAGTTGAGACTGCTTTTGAGTTTGGTGGTCATGAATTTGTAGAGGAATTGATTCACCTTGTTGTGAAAGTTTATTCACTGGTGTTCAGGTGAGTAAAATGGACAATTGTAAATTAGTATAGCCACTATGAAGAACAGTTTGGAAGTTCCTCAAAAAACCAAAAACAGAGCTACCATATAATCTAGCAACCCCACTGATACATATATATCCAAAAGAAAGAAAAAGCAGTCTATCAAAGAGATATCTGCACACTCATGTTTGTTGCAGCACCGTGCACACTAGCCAAGATTTGGAGGCTGACTAAGTGTCCATCAACAGGTGAATGGCTAAAGAAAATGTGGCACTTATACATAATGGAGTACTATTTAGCCATTGAAAAAATGACATCCTGCGTTTACAACAGCATGGATGGAACTGGAAATCATTATGTTAAGTAAATAAGCCAGGCACAGAAAAACATTGAATGTTCTCACTTATTTGTCGGATGTAAAAATCAAAGCAGTTGAACTCATGGAGAAAGACAGTGGAAGGATAGTTACTGAAGGCTGGGAGGAGTAGTGGGAAGGGGTGGAGTGGGAGGGAGGTGGGGATGTTTAATGGTATAAAATAATGGTTAAAATAACAAATAAGGCCTACTATTTGATACAACAACAGGGCGACATAGTCAATAATAATTTAATTGTACATTTAAAAATAACTAAAAGAGTATACTTGAATTGTTTGTAACATGAAGAATAAACTCTTGAGGGGATGGATACCCCATTCTCCATTATGTGATTATTTTGCATTGCATTCCTGTATCAAAACATTTCACGTATTCCATGAATATATACACCTACTATGTAACCACAAAAATTAAAAATAAAGAAAAAACAGATGTGTTTATCCAGGATTGGACTTTTGCCAGATGAGTATAATAAAAAGACATCTCAAGATATTATTGAAGTGATATACAATATAATCTTAGCTAGGTAAGAGAGTTATGAAACTAGAGGGCTTATAGATTGAGGGAAATCAGAGAAATCAATGCTCTGGAGGTTGAAGTAGGAGCAGTTACATGGAGAAGAGGTGAGGTCAGAGAACGGTATGTCTGAGTTAGTGCTTATGGAGGTGGAGCTATTATGGATATAATCATGGGAAAGGATGGCTGAAGACCAATGGTGGAGGAGGTCACTGGGAACCAAGAGACTGAGTTAACAAATAAGCCATGGGGCCTTCCAGATAGACAGACAATATACCTATCCATGAGGCCAGTCATATGGTTGATGCCTGGGCGTGAGCTAAGTACTTTAACAAGGTCCAATAAATGAGAAATAATAGCCATACTTTATTTCACATTTGAATATTTGTTAGGTATAGATGCAGCTTTTAGTTGTTGATGGGTCTTTGCATTGTGCTAATTTTTCTTGACTTCCACCTCTTCTTCCCAAGCAATTAAATGATTCTTACAATTATTGGCATCTCTAAATTGAAGAAATACAGTATTTTTTAAAAACCAGAATTAAAAATCGGTATAGCACAATTTGAAGCCAGATTTGAAATCGAATTATACCACTTGCCAAATTTGTGACTAACTAGGGTTACTTAAACCATCAGAGGTTCAATGTCCTCATCTATCAAAAGAAGCACTCACTTTCTTTTAGCAGTATGGTAAGGATTAAGTTAGTTAAATCAAAGCTCTTATTATTGTATTTGGCAAGTAGTAAGTGCCTGATAAATGGTAGCTGTTTTTAATTTTCTTATTAGAAACTTCAGTGTTGCCCATAGCAGGTGAACTGCTAGTAGATATTACTGTTGTGGCTTGCTCACTAATGACAGGTCCTTCACATGCATGGTAAGGCCCTAGTGACACCTGTTTCACGGCACATTTGTCTTCAATAGAAAAAAAAACACAAAATACTCACTCCATTGACTGAGATTCTTTTTGTCTCTCTGATGTTATATTCTTGGTTAAGTCATTTGCCAGACCAGAGAGTTACAGTGTTATTGTTATAAAAACTTAATTAGTAAGGTCACTTTAAAAAATCCCTTCCCTTGTAAAGTTATCTATGAGATGCAAGGGATGAGAATTCAACCTTAGATGTCAGGAAGTTCAGATTTACAGTCCTTGCTTCCTACCTGCCTAAGCTTCTCCTGAATTTATGCTTTACTTCGGCAATCATTCACAATTACCTGCAGGGAATATATGGTATCTCTCTATGTACAAAGTACAGATATTTCCAAAACTACCTATAGTAGGGACAAAATATTTGAGTTCCAGGCGTCACTGGGGCTATTGTCTAATGCTGCTTTTCTTAACTGATTTGCACTTTGCTCTTCTCTGATAGCTTTACATTAATATAAGGTTTGCTGCAGATTCTTTTCAGGTCATTTTTTATTAGTTGCAGAACCTGAGTAGTGCTATAAATATTGTCACCTTGGGAGGACAATAACTTAGGCAGATTCAGTTTTCTTCATAAGTAAATCTTACTTGCGAACTTCTTGGCCACAAATTTGGTCCCCATGTTTATCCATGTTTTTCTTCATAAACAAGAAGCTTTCTTAGAATTCTAGGATATATGGTATTCAAATCTAATTTAAGGAGCCAAACTATTATAATTTCTGGGGTTTTATTTGCTGAGCTTTATGTTTTGGTACCAGACTGTTTGATAATTGAAATGTCTCTATTTTCAAATTTGAAAGGAAGGGGTGATGTGAGAGACAGTGTCCAAGTATTAAGAGTCAGCCACTTGGTTAATTTACCGAGAGTGATGGTTTCCAAGAACAGAAAACCAAACACTGCATGTTCTCACTCATAAGTGGGAGTTGAATGAGAACATATGGACACAGGGAGGGGAACATCATACACCAGGGCCCGTCAAGGGGTGTGGGGCTAGGGGAGGGATAGCATTAGGAGAAATACCTAATGTAAATGACAGGTTGATGGGTGCAGCAAACTACCATGGCGCATGTATACCTATGTAATACACCTGCATGTTCTACACATGTACCCCAGAACTTAAAGTATATAAAAAATTAAAATTAAACAAACTAACGAACAAACAAACAAAAAGAACCACCTGGAACACAATGAGGGGAGGTAGATAGGAGCCTCCTCTTCATTGCTTTGGTCTTTAGGTCCTCTAGTTTTCTTCTCTAGTGTATGCTCTCTCTGCTTCCTTCCTCTATACCTCTTTTCAATTAAAAAAAAAAAAGTAAGCCACTTGGAAAGAAAATCAGTATATCAAAGAGATACTTGCAACCCCACTTATTGCAGGTCTATTCACAATAGCAAAGCTATAGAATCAACCTAATTGTTCATCAAAAAATGAATGAATAAAGAAAATGTGGTATATATAGATAAGGCAATACTATTAGGCTATAAAAATAATGAAATCATGTCATCTGTAGAGTATTAATGGAACTGCAGATAACTTTATTAAGTGAAGCAAGCCAGGTACAGAAAGACAAATATCACACATTCTCACTCATATTTGGGAGCTAAAAATAGTTGATCTCATGGAGGTAGAGAGTAGAATGATAGATACCAGAAGCTGGGAAGGGTGTGTGGGTGGGTGAGGGGAAGGATAAAGAGAGGTTGTTTAATGGGTACAAATATACAGTTAGATAGGAGGACAAGTTTTAATGTTTGATAGCAAAGTAGAGTGACTACAGTTAACAACAAAATATTGCATATTTCAAAATAGCTAGAGGAGCAGACTTGAAATGTTCCTATCATTGATTGGTAGGTGCAGCAAATCACCATGGCACACGTTTACCTATGTAACAAACCTGCACATTCTGCACAAGTACCCTGGAACTTAAAAAAATATATATATGTGTGTGTATATATGTATGTGTGTATATTTATACCATATGTGTATATATACATGTATATATACACACACATGTATACACACATACATATATACACATATATACATATATATACATGTGTATATACACATACATATACATATACACACACATATATATAAAGAAATGTTCCCATCATTAATATAGAAATGATACTCAACGTGATGCTTACCCTAAATACCCTGACTTAATCATTAAACATTCTCTGCATCTAACAAATATCACACGTACTCGATAAATTTGTCCAAATATTATATATCAATAAAAAAATTTAAAAAAAAGAGCCACTGGAATTTTGACATAGTCTCCATTTTTACATGTAGCAAGCACTAAGCAAGTTTATGAAACAAGTGAAATTTGTCTTATTTATTCCTCCAGTCTCCTAATTCTGAATTGTTATCTGTTCTTACTGACTCCATTATTCCCCTCTGTACAGGAACCCAGAGGATCCATGCTCACTCTACTTATTTTTCCCATCCAAACTATTAATAATGGATCCATTATAAAATTATACTATGGCTTGTTTTTCAAAGTGTGGTTGGAGTTGTTTCAGAGGCATGCTAAAAATGTAGATTCCCAGCCTTACTCTATTGGGATATCAGGAGATAGAGCTTGGAAATCTGCATGTTATCACATTTTCCAGGTAAATATTAGTCATGATAAATTTGAAACTACTAATTCAAAGAATTATCTCCCCAAAGACTTTTAATAGGATTTTTTTTTAAACTAAAGAATAAAGCTGTAGTTATGCAATTTTAGGCATTTTTGTGCTATGGGTTTGTCTTAGTCTTTTTGTGCTGCTATAACAAAATACCTGAGACTGGGTAATTTAAAAAGAATGTAAAATTATTTCCTCAGAGTTCTGGAGGCTGTGAGTCCAAGCTCAAAGCACTGTTATCTGGTGAGGGCCTTCTTGCTATGTCATTATGTGGCAGAAGGCAGAAGGGCAAAGTGATCAAAAGAGCAAACCTGTTATAGGAAAGTGATCCAGATCCAGACCCCAAGAGAGGGTTCTTGAATCTTGCACAAGAAACAATTCAGGGAAAGTCTGTAGAGTAAGGTGAAAGCAAATGTATTAAGAAAGTAAAGGAACAAAAGAATGGCTACTCCATAGACAGAGCAGCACTGAGGGCTGCTGTTTGCCCCTTTTTATGGTTATTTATTGATGATATGCTAAACAAGGGGTGGATTATTCATGCCTCCTCCTTTTATACCATATTAGGTAACTTTCTGATGTTGCCATGATATTTGTAAACTGTCATGGTGCTGGTGGGAGTGTAGTGGTGAGGACGACAGAGGTCACTCTCATCACCACCATCTTGGTTTTGGTGGGTTTTGGCCAGTTTTTTACTACAGCCTGTTTTACCAGCAAGGTCTTTATGACCTGTATCTCGTGCTGACTTTCTATCTCATTCCTGTGGCTTACAATGCTTTAACCATCTGGGAATGCAGCCCAGCAGATCTCAGCCTCATTTTACTCAGCTCCTATTTAAGATGGAGTTGCTCTGGTTCAAGTGCCTCTGACAAACCCACATCTGCCAGCCCTTTTGATAATTACATTAATCAATTTACAAGGGTGGAATCCTCATTACTGTGGACAAAAAAGAGTCAAACTATGTAAAATACTTGAAGAGGTTTATTCTGAGCCAAATGTGAGCACCATTACCCACAACATAGCCCCAAGACGTCCTGAAAAGTGTGCCCAAGGTGGTGTGGTTACAACTTGATTTTATACATTTTAGGGGGAAAGGAAGTTACAGGCAGAGACATAAATCAATAGATGTTAGGTGTACATTGGTTCAGCCTGGAAAATGGGACATCTTGAAGCCAGGTGGCTGGGGGTAGATTAGGGTGGGAGGGGTGGAGGTGGTTGGGGGTTGGAGATAGCTTTCAGGTCATAGGTGGATTTAAAGATTTCCTGATTGAAAATTTTTTGAAAGGGCTAAGCTCTGCCTGAAGAGTCAATGTCAGCAGAAAAAAATCTAGTTAAGATAAGGGTGGTTGTGGAAGCCTAGGTTTTTGTTATTTACAAAAACCTCCAGGTAGTAGGCTTCAGAGAAAATAGATGGTAAATGTCTCTGATCAGATCCTAAAAGGTGCCAGACTCTTAGTTAAATCTCTCCTGGATCAGAAAAGGACCCAAAAAGGGAAGGGGATTTTCCTTTCCTTTGGAAACCCATTAAAACTTTGGAGGGAACAAAACTATTGAAACCACAGCATGTTTCTTTTTTTTCAATACTATAGAAATCAGACCATGGTAAGTAGCATGGACATATGGACATTCCTAGTTAAATAAATCTAGGAAAAATCCATTGGTTTTTAGGATCTGAAGAATTCCACCTAAATACTCTACATGTTACAAGTAACAAGAAATTTAATTGATTGGCTAGTTTCTTGGAAATCTGAGATCATATACAAAGTTATATTTCCAGCTAAATATGTTAAAAAATAGCATTTCTTTAGTTTTCTAAAAAGAAGAAAACCCAGACAAATGACAATAGGCTGAATTTAAGCTACATGCTAGGATGAAGTTCTGTATCTTTTTGAAAAGCAAAATGTGTCTTTGAGGTAATTATCAGGATAATTTAAGTTTAAAAGTCATTCACTTGAAATATCAAGAGTCATGAAAATGATAATTTTTAGGAAACTCATATTATTCTGATAGCTTCTTTAATACATTTAATCACTTTATGGGGGATTAATGTAGACTAGAGACACAAGAACTTGGCATATGTTTTCCAAGGAATTTATGGATTTTCTATTTCCTTCCTTTAAGTTCCCAGATAAGTTTATCACGAGTGATTCTAAATGCAAAATTAGTGCATCCAATTAATTCATTAAAAGGTGGTCGAATTCAGTTAAAGGATTTTTTATTTTGGATGTTGGAGGGTAGGGGGAGTATGCCCTTAATTACACTAAATAACCAATTTGGTCTATTTCTTCATTTTTAGAGTTGTTTTGGCATGGTGGGGTAAAGGCTCGGTTTACATGATCTATAATTTGAAAAGTATAATATTTCTGGACATTAGTTAGAGCACTTCACAATGCTGCTAAATGGCTAACTGGAGGTTCAATATGCTGATGCATCTGCTTCCTAATGAGCCTTTTACCTTGACAAAGGGAAAAATGTCACCTTGGGTCAGTCCCAATTTTATCTGACTCAGAACTCTGCTTCAGGCAATGGAAATAAGGAATTGATTTATGGAGACCATAGGGAATTTTTTCCTTGGTGTTTACCCAAGACTGTTTTGTTTGAACCAAAAAATGAGTTATATTTTATGCAAATAAAGTATCAGGCCATGATAAAGATGCAAAATGTCTGTATCAATAACAGTAAAAAGTCAAGAAACTGCATTTTTCATTTCCATTAAAAAAAAATTAGAACCAAAAATAAATCTTCTGGACTTTTCCCCTTCTTCTTGCCCCAGCTTTTGTTCTCAGGCCTTCATCTTCCAATGACCATTCCTTAAACCAAATTAGTTTTCTAGATCAATGTCTTTGTTGTCTTTCTTTTTCCATTTATTTCTCCCCTGGAATTGATTTCATGCTAATTGTGGTCTTGGCAGCTTTACAGGTTCTAAGGGAGTATTTAAAGAATGCTAAGACTGAGATATTTAAAGATGTCTAAGAAGACCAATATATAATTCTTGTTTTTAACCTACACTATAGTTGGTGAAGCTAAATGAATGAAAAGAGTATTGGAAGTGTTTATTTATTAAGAACCTATTATAAACCAGACCATTAGTTAGACACTTCACACATATAACTTTTTGTCATCCTTGGAACAACTTTGGAAGTTTGGGATTATTATTCTTGTTTTATAATATGACAATGTAGGTTTGTCAGAATTGGGCTTCAAACCCAGGTCTGGCTGACTCTGCAGTTTATACTCCTTCCATAACATCAAAACTGAACAGAGAGAAGGCAGAGAAAATTATCTTAATGGTTACTGAGTGGCGTAAATCTGAGTTATATTACTATGACCTTAAACTTTTCATGTAATAGAATTTTATAATAATTTCCTTTGCTATATAATACAATTTTTACATTCTATGATCTTTTCCTCTTGAGTAAGCAGTTAACTCATGTTAGCTTCAATCAAACATTGGTGAATTAGCTCAGATATTACCATTTTACAAATGATGAGTTGAAGAACCTGTCATAGTCAAATAGCTGACACAGAGTTGAGGAATTGGACTTTACCTCTCTGAGGATGTGTTGGAATGAGCTAGGCACAAACTCTTTATAAAGGGAAAATTTTGATCAGGAAGTGCAGCTATTCTCTAGATCCTCTACCTGGAATGGAAAACTGATGCTCTCTATACCACCAGGACTCAGCCTACAGAATATTGCTTTTCTCTTCTCTCGCTGACATGTACCTCATTAAACAACAGTGACTGTGGAGGAACTTGGGATTTTGAGGGGAAGGACGAGTGTAGCAGGAGTGTCAAAAATGGGAAAAAGAGGTTAGAAAGATGAATCTGAAGACAGTTTTGCCTTCGGATGTCTTGGTTCCTATCTGTCAGAGCATTGTCTGCATAATGGTCCTTTCAGCTTTGGAGAGACTCAGAAATGTTTAATGATACTGCAAAGTAGAACACATGAATCAATTTCATAACTTTATTCTTTTACTTATTGTTAATCATCTCCATTCATACATCTAAAAGTAATTACACATGAAGAAAAATAATTGGTGACTTTAAATAATAACTAACTTGGGGGGAGCTCAGGAACATTAATTTTACGTTAAGCCATTTGCCTCTGATAATTAGTTTGTTGATACTGATGTTCTTAACAAATTAGATAAAATAAATGGGGTTGAAAGATATGTTATTCCAAATTAAAAATAAGATATAATATGCTAGTATAAAACAGTGGTAATTGTGTGTTAGATTCCGGAAAGGAGGGAAAAAAGGCTGATTTAAAATATTGTTTTATGTAGACTCTGATTCAAATAGTTATTTAGGAATTGCTAAAAAATGACATCAGTTTATCCTAAGACCTAAAAAAAGTTGGAGGTAGTTCATTAAATTTGATTTTTAAGATGTTTAATCTCTCAGTGGATGTATCTGTATGAGATAGAGACTTTTTACAGAGAAAGGTATCACTTCTGCCCAAGCAATGAGTAGGATATATACTTTAGTTCTATTTTCATATTCTCTCTCTACTTTAAATGCTGTAGTATTTTACTGACATGGTAAGGAGCTATGGAAACTTTGGCATCAGAACCTTATAGAAGGTGGCAGACTTTACCAGTAAGCATATACATAGTTAATAGGAGGCTAATTAAGTAATCATCTATGTAAATGGATTCATGTATTTTCCACTTTTAGTTTTGTTAAATTTTGCTTAATGTCATTTAAAACTCTGTTATATGATGCACATACATCTTGGAATGATGTCTTCATCTTTTAAATCTCTGTTAATACTCCTTACCTTGAAGTTCACTTTGTTTAATCTTAATGGAGTCACAACAGATTTCTTATGCTTAGTGTTTACATGGTGTGTTTTTTCATTATTTTATTTTAAACCTGTCTGTGTCTTTACATTTAAAGTACACCTTTTGTAAACAGCAGAGTTAAGTGTTACTTTTATAAAAATCCAGTGTAATATATCTTTCTAATTGGAGTATCTAGCAGAGTGTTCAGTGCATTTATATTTAATGTACTTATTGATATATTTGAATTTGTCTTGTATTCTATTTGGTCTATGTGTTCTTTGTTCCTTGTTTTGGGTTGTCTTTTTTAGTATTTCATTTTAATCCCTCTTTTAACTTTTTGGCTGTATCTGTTTGTATTATGCTTTTGGTGATTACTCTAGGGATTACAATAGGTGTCTTTTTTTTAATTAATTTATTATTATTGTACTTTAAGTTGTAGGGTACATGTGCATAACGTGCAGGTTTGTTACATATGTATACTTGTGCCTTGTTGGTGTGCTGCACCCATCAACTCGTCATTTTTTATAGTTTACCTTGAGTAGATATTATAGCAATTATTTAAGAAATTTATGAGACAATAATTGATTAACTCCCCTCTTGAACTTGTGATCGTCATATTCTATTTGTTCATATATTACAGACCTCATCTTATATATTTAAGCTATTAATATATTTCATAACTTTAATATATTTAGCTAATGTTATTATAATTTTAGTCCCCTTGAAATATTCTATCCTGTATATTTGAATTTCCATATGCTATTATTTTACTTTGGGTTCAATAACTTTTTTTTCACTTCTTATAGTGCACATTGCTGGTAATTAATTCTCTTTGCTTTCATTGATCTGAAAATGCATTTATTTCACCTCCAGTTTGGAAGGATATTTTTGTTAAATATAGAGTTATAGGTTGATAGTTTATTTCCTTTTATCACATTAAAAATATAGTACAATTGCCTTCTAGCTTCTATTATTTTTGGTGAGAAGTTGTTTGTAATTTGTATTATTATTACTCTGTACATATATGATTTTTTCTGACTTCTTTTAGGATTTTATCTTTAGTTTTAGTTTTCAACAGTTTCACTACGATATTCCTAGGTGTGATTTATGCACGTGCATATTTACTCTCTTTGGGTTTTACTGAGTTTATTATACATGAGTTTGTATTTTTAATAAAATTTGGAAACAGTTAAATCCACATTCCTTTAAATATTTATTTTCTATTCCATTCTCTCTCTCCTCTCTTTCTGGGACTCCATTATATATATACACAAGACATATATATGACATATATATGACACATATATAATATATATGACACATAAATAACATATATGTCTATTTTGTTCCACAGACCACTGAGGTGGTTCTCCTGCCTCAGTCTCACAAGTAGCTGGGATTACAGGTGCCTGCCAGCATACCTGGCTATGTTTTTGTATTTTTAGTAGAGATGGGGTTTCACCATGTTGGCCAGGCTGATCTTGAACTCCTGACCTCAGGTGATCAACCCGCTTCAGCCTCCCATATGCTACGATTTGGGCATCAGCCACTGTATCCAGCACTAAAACATATTTTAAATAATGATATTAAAACTTTTGTCTACTAATTCAAACATCTGGGACATCTGTGAGTCTGCTTCTGTTGAATATTTATCTTTTGATTATGGGTCCCATTTTCTTGCTTCTTCACATGTCTCATAATTTTTGGTTGTATACTATACACGGTGGATGGTATTATATAGAAATTCTGGATTCTATTTTCTCTGAAAAGTGTTGAGTTGTTTTAGCATGCAGTTAAATTATAGGGTGGATCATGTTGATTCTGTCTAGTCTTTATTTTAGGCTTCATTAGTGTGAGTCTATTTTGGCTTGCCCTTAGTCTTAGGACATAGCCATTAACCTGGCATGTGGTTATTTTAATACATGGCCTTTCTAGGGTTTCATTGGAAATCCTGAATGAAAACCGATGAAACAAAATATGATGAAGTCCGCAACCAGGGAAGTGGCAGTGGCAGTGGGAAGGAAAGTAGTAGGCAAATGTTTCATAGGTCTTGGGGGTTACTGTATGTGAGGGCTAAAAACAGGGAAGGATATGAGATAGAAAATTAAAAAGTAGAAGCAGGTTTTTTAAGGAAAAGAGGAGAAGAAGGTCAGTTTTGGACAGATTTATTCTGAGAGATCAATGGGAAGCTAGGTGGTAATGTCTAGTAGGGAATATATATGAATCTGCATATCAAAAGAGTAGCTTGAGTTAAAATATAGATTTGGAAATTATTAGTAAATTGAAGGTCATTAAAGTCACAGAAATGCATAAGGTCATTATTGAGGATACAGCTTCTTAGTGTGTGACCATGAGACCACTAGCAACAGAATTACCCCCTTGTTAAGAACAGATTCCTTGGATCCAGCACAATGCAAGGAAATTAGAATTTTGGGGTATGAGGCCAGAGAACTGCATTTTAAAAACTCCTCAAGTGATTCTTTTGTGCAGTAAAATTTGAGATCCCCTGGTAAAGAGTGATAAGAGAAAAGAGTAATGTGCAGAATCCTGAAGAAAACCAAATGGCTTAAATATATCAAATAGGTTGGTGACCAAGAAGTGCTCATCCAATTTAGTAAATTCTGGTGACCACAGAGAATTGAAAATGAAATTTTACATTGTATTTTATTTATTATAATTTAAATTCTAGGGCACATGTGCACAACGTGCAGGTTTGTTACATATGTATACATGTGCCATGTTGGTGTGCTGTACCCATTAACTTGTCATTTACATTAGGTGTATCTACTAATGCTATCCGTCCCCACTCCCCCCAACAATAGGACCCGATGTGTGATGATCCCCTTCGTGTGTCCAAGTGATCTCATTGTTCAATTCCCACCTATGAGTGAGAACATGCGGTGTTTGGTTGTATGTTCTTGTGATAGTTTGCTGAGAATGATGGTTTCCAGCTGCATCCATGTCCCTACAAAGGACATGAACTCATCCTTTTTTATGGCTGCATAGTATTCCATGGTGTATATGTGCCACATTTTCTTAATCCAGTCTGTCACTGATGGACATTTGGGTTGATTCCAAGTCTTTGCTATTGTGAATAGTGCCGCAATGAACATACGTGTGCATGTGTCTTTATAGCAGCATGATTTATAAACCTTTGGGTATATACCCAGTAATGGGATGGCTGGGTCATATGGTACTTCTAGTTCTAGATCCTTGAGGAATCGCCACACTGTTTTCCACAATGGTTGAACTAGTTTACAGTTCCACCAACAGTGTAAAAGTGTTCCTATTTCTCCACATCCTCTCCAGCACCTGTTGCTTCCTGATTTTTTAATGATTGCCATTCTAACTGGTATGAGATGGTATCTCATTGTGGTTGTGATTTGCATTTCTCTGATGACGAGTGATGATGAGCATTTTTTCATGTGTCTGTTGGCTGTATGAATGTCTTCTTTTGAGAAGTGTCTGTTCATATCCTTTGCCCACTTTTTGATGGGGTCGTTTGTTTTTTTCTTGTAAATTTGATTGAGTTCTTTCTAGGTTCTGGATATTAGCCCTTTGTCAGATGAGTAGATTGCAAAAATGTTCTCCCATTCTGTAGGTTGCCTGTTCACTCTGATGGTAGTTTCTTTTGCTGTGCAGAAGCTCTTTAGTTTAATGAGATCCCATTTGTCAATTTTGGCTTTTGTTGCCATTGCTTTTGGTGTTTTAGACATGAAGTCCTTGCCCATGCCTATGTCCTGAATGGTATTACCTAGGTGTTCTTCCAGGGTTTTTATGGTTTTAGATCTAACATTTAAGTCTCTAATCCATCTTGAATTAATTTTCGTATAAGGAGTAAGGAAAGGATCCAGTTTCAGCTTTCTACTTATGGCTAGCCAATTTTCCCAGCACCATTTATCATTTCTTGTTTTTGTCAGGTTTGTCAAAGATCAGATGGCTGTAGATGTGTGGTATTATTTCTGAGGACTCTGTTCTGTTCCATTGGTCTATATCTCTGTTTTGGTACCAGTACCATGCTGTTTTGGTTACTGTAGCCTTGTAGTATAGTTTGAAGTCAGGTAGCGTGATGTCTCCAGCTTTGTTCTTTTGACCTTGGATTGTCTTGGCAATACGGGCTCATTTTGGTTCCATATGAACTTTAAAGCAGTTTTTTCCAATTCTGTGAAGAAACTCATTTGTAGCTTGATGGGGATGACATTGAATCTATAAGTTACCTTGGGCAGTATGGCCATTTTCATGATATTGATTCTTCCTATCCATGAGCATGGTATGTTCTTCCATTTGTTTGTGTTCTCTTTTATTTCACTGAGCAGTGGTTTGTAGTTCTCCTTGAAGAGGTCCTTTACATCCCTTGTAAGTTGGATTCCTAGGTATTTTATTCTCTTTGAAGCAATTGTGAATGGAAGTTCATTCATGGTTAGGCTCTCTGTTTGTCTGTTACTGGTATATAAGAATGCTTGTGATTTTTGCACATTGATTTTGTATCCTGAGACTTTGCTGAAGTTGCTTATCAGCTTGAGGAGATTTTGGGCTGAGACGATGGGGTTTTCTAAATATACAATCATGTCATCTGCAAACAGGGACAATTTAACTTCCCCTTTTCCTAACTGAATACCCTTTATTTCTTTCTCTTGTCTGATTGCCATAGCCAGAACTTCCAACACTATGTTGAATAGGAGTGGTGAGAGAGGGCATCCTTGTCTTGTACCAGTTTTCAAGGGGAATGCTTCCAGTTTTTGCCCATTCAGTATGATATTGTCTGTGTGTTTGTCATAAATATCTGTTATGATTTTGAGATATGTTCCATCAATACCGAATTTATTGATAGTTTTTAGCATGAAGGGCTGTTGAATTTTGTCAAAGGCCTTTTCTGCATCTATTGAGATAATCATGTGGTTTTTGTCTTTGGTTCTGTTTATATGCTGGATTACATTTATTGATTTGCATATGTTGAACAAGACTTGCATCCCAGGGATGAAGCCCACTTGATCATGGTGGATAAGCTTTTTGATGTGCTGCTGGATTCGGTTTGCCAGTATTTTATTGAGGATTTTTGCATCGATGTTTATCAGGGATATTGGTCCAAAATTCTCTTTTTTTGTTGTATCTCTGTCAGGCTTTGGTATCAGGATGATGTTGGCCTCATAAAATGAGTTAGGGAGGACTCCCTCTTTTTCTGTTGATTGGAATAGTTTCAGAAGGAATGGTACCAACTCCTTCTTGTACCTCTGGTAGAATTCGGCTGTGAATCCATGTGATCCTGGACTTTTTTTGGTTGGTAGTCTATTAATTATTGCCTCAATTTCAGAGCCTGCTATTGGTCTATTCAGGGATTCAACTTCTTCCTGGTTTAGTCTTGGGAGAGTGTAAGTGTCCAGGTAATTATCCATTTCTTCTAGGATTTCTAGTATATTTATGTAGAGGTGTTTATAGTATTCTCTGATGGTGGTTTGTATTTCGGTGGGGTCAGTGGTTATATCCCCTTCATCATTTTTTATTGCATCTATTTGATTCTTCTCTCTTTTCTTCTTCATTAGTCTTGCTAGTGGTCTGTTAATTTGTTGATGTTTTCAAAAAACCAGCTCCTGGATTCATTGATTTTTTGGAGGGTTTTTTGTGTCTCTATCTCCTTCAGTTCTGCTCTGATCTTAGTTATCTCTTACCTTCTGCTAGCTTTTGAATGTGTTTGCTCTTGCTTCTCTAGTTCTTTTAATTGTGATGTTAGGGTGTCAATTTTAGATCTTTCCTGCTTTCTCTTGTGGGCATTTAGTGCTATAAATTTCTCTCTACACACTGCTTTAAATGTGTCCCAGAGATTCTGGTATGTTGTATCTTTGCTCTCATTTGTTTCAAAGAACACTTTATTTCTGCCTTCATTTTGTTGTGTACCCAGTAGTCATTCAGGAGCAGGTTGTTCAGTTTCCATGTAGCTGAGTGGTTTTGAGTGAGTTTCCTAATCCTGAGTTCTAGTTTGATTGCATTGTGGTCTGAGAGACAGTTTGTTATAATTTCTGTTCTTGTACATTTGCTGAGCAGTGCTTTACTTCCAACTATGTGGTCAATTTTGGAATAAGTGTGATGTGGTGCTGAGAAGAATGTATATTCTGTTGATTTGGGGTGGAGAGTTCTGTAGATGTCTATTAGGTCATCTTGGTGCAGAGCTGAGTTCAATTCCTGGACATCCTTGTTAACTTCTGTCTCGTTGATCTGTCTAATGTTGACAGTGGTGTGTTAAAGTCTCCCATTATTATTGTATGGGAGTCTAAGTCTCTTTGTAAGTCTCTAATGGCTTGCTTTATGAATCTTGGTGCTCCTGTATTGGGCGCATATATATTTAGGATAGTTAGCTCTTCCTGATGAATTGATCCCTTTACCATTATATAATGGCCTTCTTTGTCTCTTTTGATCTTTGGTGGTTTAAAGTCTGTTTGGTGAGAGACTAGGATTGCAACCCCTGGTTTTTTTTTTTTTTTTTTTTTTTTTTTTTTGATATCCATTTGCTTGGTAGATCTTCCTCCATCCCTTTATTTTGAGCCTATGTGTGTCTCTGCATGTGAGATGGGTCTCCTGAAAATAGTAAACTGATGGGTCTTGACTCTTTATCCAATTTGCCAGTCTATGTCTTTTAATTGGACCATTTAGTCCATTTACATTTAAGGTTAATATTGTTATGTGTGAACTTGATCCTGTCATTATGATATTAGCTGGTTATTTTGCCCACTAGTTCATGCAGTTTCTCCCTAGCATCGATGGACTTTACATTTTGACATGTTTTTGCAATGGCTGGTACCTGTTGTTCCTTTCCATGTTTAGTGCTTCCTTCAGGATCTTATGTAGGGCAGGCCTGGTGGTGACAAAATCTCTAAGAATTTGCTTATTTGTAAAGGATTTTATTTCTCCTTCACTTATGGAGCTTAGTTTGACTTGATATCAAATTCTGGGTTGAAAATTCTTTTCTTTAAGAATGTTGAATGTTGGCCCCCACTCTCTTCTGGCTTGGAGAGTTTCTGCCAAGAGATCTGCTGTTAGTCTGATGGGCTTCCCTTTGTGTGTAACCCGACCTTTCTCTTTGACTGCCCTTAACATTTTTTGCTTCATTTCAACTTTGGTGAATCTGACAATTATGTGTCTTGGAGTTGCTCTTCTTGAGGAGTATCTTTGTGGCATTCTCTGTATTTCCTGAATTTGAATGTTGGCCTGCCATACTAGGTTGGGGAAGTTCTCCTGGATGATATCCTGCAGAGTGTTTTCCAACTTGGTTCCATTTTCCCCATCACTTTCAGGCACACCAATCAGACATAGATTTGGTCTTTTCACATAACCCCATATTTCTTGGAGGCTTTGTTCATTTCTTTTTACTCTTTTTTCTCTACACTTCTCTTCTCGCTTCGTTTCATTCATTTGAACTTCAATCAGTGATACTCTTTCTTCCAATTGATCGAGTTGGTTACTGAAGCTTGTGCATTTGTCACGTAGTTCTCTTGTTATGGTTTTCATCTCTATCAGTTCTTTTAAGGTCTTCTCTGCATTGATTATTCTAGTTATCCATTCATCCATTCTTTTTTCAAGGTTTTTAGTTTCTTTGCCCTGGTTACATAGTTCCTCCTTTAGCTGTGAGAAGTTTGATCGACTGAAGGCTTCTTTTCTCAACTCGTCAAAGTCATTCTCTGTCCAGCTTTGTTCCATTGCTGGTGATGAGCTGTGTTCCTTTGGAGGCAGAGATGCGCTCTGATTTTTTGTATTTCCAGCTTTTCTGCACTGCTTTTTCCCCATCTTTGTGGTTTTATCTGCCTTTGGTCTTTGATGATGGTGACGTACTGATGGGGTTTTGGTGTGGGTGTCATTTCTGTTTGTTAGTTTTCCTTCTAACAGTCAGGACCCTCAGCTGTAGGTCTGTTGGAGTTTGCTTGAGGTTCACTCCATATCCTGTTTGCCTGGGTATCAGCAGCAGAGGCTGCATAAGATGGAATATTGCTAAACAGTGAGTGTTGCTGTCTGATCCTTGCTCTGGAAGGTTCGTCTCAGGGGTGTACCCCACCATGTGAGGTATGAAGTGTCGGTCTGCACCTAGTAGGGGATGTCTCCCAGTTAGGCTACTCAGGGGTCAGGGACCCACTTGAGCAGGCAGTCTGTCCATTGTCAGATCTCAACCTCCGTGCTGGGAGATCCACTGCTCTCTTCAAAGCTGTCAGACAGGGGCATTTACCTCTGCCGAGGTTTCTGCTGCTTTTTGTTTAGCTATGCCCTGTCCCCAGAGGAGGAGTCTACAGAGGCAGGCCGGCTTCCTTGAGCTGTGGTGGGATCCACCCAATTCAAGCTTTCCTGTGGCTTTGTTTACCTACTTAAGCCTCAGCAATGGTGAGCACCCTTTCTCCAGCCTCGCTGCCACCTTGCAGTTAGATCTCAGACTGCTGTGCAGCAATGAGGGAGGCTCCGTGGGCATGGGACCCTCTGGGCCAGGTGTGGGATATAATCTCCTGATGTGCCATTTGCTAAGACCCTTGGTAAAGCACAGTAGTAGGGTGGGATTTACCCGATTTTCCAGGTGTTGTGTTTCTCAATTTTCTTTGGCTAGGAAAAGGAATTCCCTTCCCCCTTGTGCTTCCCAGGTGAGGCAATGCCTCGCCCTGCTTCAGCTCTCGCTTGTTGGGCTGCACCCACGGACCAGCACCAACTGTCCCACATGCCCCAGTGAGATGTACCTGGTACCTCAGTTGAAAATGCAGAAATCACCCATCTTCTGTGTCGCTCACGCTGGGAGCTGGAGGCTGGAGCTGTTCCTATTCGGCCATCTTGGGCACGCCCCAGACTTAACATTATATTTTAAGAGTGAGTCCATTAGAACTACTGATTTATTTTTCTGGTGAAAATAACATAGAAGAGGGGGGTTTAGAAACTTTTAAACATACCAAACTTTTTATAATTAATATATGAGTTAGGTCAACTATAACTAGATTAGTAAGATCACCAGCCAACAGGTTAATTTTTACAAGATTGGTGAGCAAATGCATTGTCCCATGACACATTTATACTTTCCCTATGTAGGCATGTTAAGAGATGCTGTTTCCATAATCTTACAGATATAGGTTATATAGTCCTATGCTGTTCTGAACAAAACCAGTTAATATAAATACAAATTTAATTTAAACAAAAATATCAGTCTTTATGGTAACTGAGCTATAATTATTCTTCAACATTCTCTCTTATTTAAAAAATACTATGAAGTGGTTAGAACGTAAAATAATGTACAAAGAATGTTTCCTTATCACATTAAACAAAGGGTAATTATCTGGAAGTTTGCATTTTCAAAGTGTTTATGTCAACGTTTTTCCTTCAAGGTTTATATACTATTGTGTCTAGGCACTTGGGGTCTTCCTCTGTCCAATTTTGACTAAAGTTGAGTTGATGTATTTGGGCACTTAAAATAATTTTATTCCCTAAAAAGAGTTTCAATGGAGTATGAATGTCAGAATCCAAAAAATAAAGGGTTTAGCAGCAAATAGTAACTAACATTTACTGCATACTTGCTGAGATTCAGGTACTCTTCTAAGTACTTGACATAGGTTAACTTTTTAAATCGTCACAACTGTATGAAATCACTATTATTATGTGTATTCTACACATGGAAAAATTGAAACTGAGAGAGATTTAGAAACTTGCTCTCCTCCAGGTCTAGGCTTTTATTTATTTTTTATTTCTTATTTTAGAGACAGAGTCTTTGTTGCCCAGGTAGGAGTGCAATGGTGAGATCTTGGCTCACTGCAACCTCCACCTTCAGGGCTCAAGTGATTCTCTTACCTCAGCCTCTTGAATAGCTGGGACTACAGGCACACATCATCACACCTGCCTGAGTTTTGTATTTTTTGTTGAGATGGGGTTTCACCATGTTGTGCAGGCTGGTCTTGAACTCCTTGGCTCAAGAGATCCACCTGCCTTGGCCTCCCAAAGGGCTGAGATTACATGTGTGAGCCACTCAGCCCAGCCAGGCCTAGACTTTTAAATCCAGGCATCTAGTTCCAGAGTCCACACTCTTAAGGTGAACTGTTGCTTCTCATATAAGTGAATGGGAGTGAATGGAGTGACTCTGAAAAGGTATAGTTGTAGGTAGTTCCAGGGGTGGGTTTCATACAGTTAAAAGAGGAATATTTTACTTTTCATGATGAGAGATCTTTAATCATATATACATGCTGACAAGGGTAAGTTAATAGGGTCCAAGTGTTTGAGCACACAATAGGGAGAATAACAAGTGAAAAAAATTGCCTGAGGATGTGTGAGATTGCAACATTGGCTTTAGGTAAACTAACCTTGGATAGAGGGAGGGATGTGTTTTATTATGGATAGAGGGAAGGATCCAGGGATGGAGTCAGAGGTATGAAAGTTGATGAGAGGAAGGTGAGAATGGAAATTGGAGGAATTTTATAGAAATCAGGGTGATCAATTGAGAGAGGGAGAAATGGCACTTGTGGGATTAGAAGTTCAGGTAGTGATGATTTGAAGCAGCTACTAGATGAGTGGGAAGACTGTCAGTAGGAAGCTGTAATAGTGCTTCTGAGAAGTGCTGAGGATGCATCTGGGATTGAAACTCACACACATAGAGAGTAGCAAGGCCAATAGTTCTGTTATTTCTTAGGCTCACTTTATCATTGGGGAGTGTGATGGTTAAATTTTATGTGACAACCTGATGAGGCAATGGGGTCCAGTTATTCAGTCAAATACTAGACTAGATGTGGCTGTGAGGGTATTGTGTAAATGTATTTATTTATTTATTTATTTATTTATTTATTTTTATTATTATACTTTAAGTTCTGGGGTACATGTGCATAACGTGCAGGTTTGTTACATATGCATACTTGTGCCATGTTGGCGTGCTGCACCCATCAACCCGTCAGCACCCATCAACTCGTCATTTACATCAGGTATAATGCCCAATGCAATCCCTACCCCTCCCCCCTCCCCATGACAGGCCCCGGTGTATGACGTTCCCCTTCCCGAGTCCAAGTGATCTTATTGTTCAGTTCCCACCTATGAGTGAGAACATGCGGTGTTTGGTTGTATGTTCTTGTGATAGTTTGCTGAGAATGATGGTTTCCAGCTGCATCCTTGTCCCTACAAAGGACATGAACTCATCCTTTTTTATGGCTGCATAGTATTCCATGGTGTATATGTGCCACATTTTCTTAATCCAGTCTGTCACTGATGGACATTTGGGTTGATTCCAAGTCTTTGCTATAGTGAATAGTGCCGCAATAAACATACGTGTGCATGTGTCTTTATAGGAGCATGACTTATAATCTTTTGGACTTATCCCCAGTAATGGGATGGCTGGGTCAAATGGTATTTCTAGTTCTAGATCCTTGAGGAATCGCCACACTGTTTTCCATAATGGTTGAACTAGTTTACAATCCCACCAACAGTGTAAAAGTGTTCCTATTTCTCCACATCCTCTCCAGCACCTGTTGCTTCCTGATTTTTTAATGATTGCCATTCTAACTGGTGTGAGATGGTATCTCATTGTGGTTTTGATTTGCATTTCTCTGATGGCCAGTGATGATGAGCATTTTTTCATGTGTCTGTTGGCTGTATGAATGTCTTCTTTTGAGAAGTGTCTGTTCATATCCTTTGTCCACTTTTTGATGGGGTCGTTTGCTTTTTCTTGTAGATATGATTTAGTTCTTTGTAGGTTCTGGATATTAGCCCTTTGTCAGATGAGTAGATTGCAAAAATTTTCTCCCATTTTGTAGGTTGCCTGTTCACTCTGATGGTAGTTTCTTTTGCTGTGCAGAAGCTCTTTAGTTTAATGAGATCCCATTTGTCAATTTTGGCTTTTGTTGCCGTTGCTTTTGGTGTTTTAGACATGAAGTCCTTGCCCATGCCTATGTCCTGAATGGTATTACCTAGGTTTTCTTCTAGGGTTTTTATGGTATTAGGTCTAACATTTAAGTCTCTAATCCATCTTGAATTAATTTTCATATGAGGATAAAAGAAAGGATCCAGTTTCAGCTTTCTACTTATGGCTAGCCAATTTTCCCAGCACCATTTATTAAATAGGGAATCCTTTCCCCATTTCTTGTTTTCATCAGGTTTCTCAAAGATCATATGGCTGTGGATGTGTGGTATTATTTCTGAGGACTCTGTTCTGTTCCATTGGTCTATATCTCTGTTTTGGTACCAGTACCATGCTGTTTTGGTTACTGTAGCCTTGTAGTATAGTTTGAAGTCAGCGTGATGCCTCCAATTTGTTCTTTTGACTTAGGATTGTCTTGGCAATGTGGGCTCTTTTTTGTTTCCATATGAACTTTAAAGCAGTTTTTTCCAATTCTGTGAAGAAACTCATTGGTAGCTTGATGGGGATGGCGTTGAATCTATAAATTACCTTGGGCAGTATGGCCATTTTCACGATATTGATTCTTCCTATCCATGAGCATGGTATGTTCTTCCATTTGTTTGTGTCCTCTTTTATTTCACTGAGCAGTGGTTTGTAGTTCTCCTTGAAGAGGTCCTTTACATCCCTTGTAAGTTGGACTCCTAGGTATTTTATTCTCTTTGAAGCTATTGTGAATGGAAGTTCATTCATGATTTGGCTCTCTGTCTGTTACTGGAGTATAAGAATGCTTGTGATTTTTGCACATTAATTGTGTATCCTGAGACTTTGGTGAAATTTCTTATTAGCTTAAGGAGATTTTGGGCTGAGACAATGGGGTTTTCTAAATATACAATCATGTCATCTGCAAACAGGGACAATTTGACTTCTTCTTTTCCTAACTGAATACCCTTTATTTCTTTCTCTTGCCTGAATACCCTAGCCAGAACTTCCAACACTATGTTGAATAGGAGTGGTGAGAGAGGGCATCCCTGTCTTGTGCCAGTTTTCAAAGGGAATTTTTCCATTTTTTGCCCATTCAGTATGATATTGGCCATGGGTTTGTCATAAATAGCTCTTATGATTTTGAGATATATTCCATGAATACTGAATTTATTGATAGTTTTTAGCATGAAGGGCTGTTGAATTTTGTCAAAGGCCTTTTCTGCATCTAATGAGATAATCATGTGGTTTTTGTCTTTGGTTCTGTTGATATGATGGATTACGTTTATTGATTTGCGTATGTTGAACCAGCCTTGCATCCCAGGGATGAAGCCTACTTGATCATGATGGATAAGCTTTTTGATGTGCTGCTGGATCCGGTCTGCCAGTATTTTATTGAGGATTTTTACGTCGATGTTCATCAGGGATATTGGTCTAAAATTCTCTTTTTGTTGTGTCTCTGTCAGGCTTTGGTATCAGGATGATGTTGGCCTCATAAAATGAGTTAGGGAGGATTCCCTCTTTTTCTATTGATTGGAATAGTTTCAGAAGGAATGGTACCAGCTCCTCCTTGTACCTCTGGTAGAATTCAGCTGTGAATCCATCTGGTCTTGGACTTTTTTTGGTTGGTAGGCTATTAATTATTGCCTCAATTTCAGAGCCTGCTATTGGTCTATTCAGGAATTCCGCTTCTTCCAGGTTTAGTCTTGGGAGAGTGTAAGTGTCCAGGAAATTATCCATTTCTTCTACATTTTCTAGTTTATTTGCATAGAGGTGTTTATAGTATTCTCTGATGGTAGTTTGTATTTCCCTGGGGTCGGTGGTGATATCCGCTTTTTCATTTTTTATTTCGTCTATTTGATTCTTCTCTCTTTTCTTCTTCATTAGTCTTGCTAGCGGTCTATCAATTTTGTTGATCTTTTCCGAAAACCAACTCCTGGATTCATTGATTTTTTGGAGGGTTTTTTGTGTCTCTATCTCCTTCAGTTCTGCTCTGATCTTAGTTATTTCTTGCCTTCTGCTAGCTTTTGAATGTGTTTGCTCTTGCTTCTCTAGTTCTTTTAATTGTGATGTTAGAGTGTCAATTTTAGATCTTTCCTGCTTTCTCTCGTGGGCACTTAGTGCTATAAATTTCCCTTTACACACTGCTTTAAATGTGTCCCAGAGATTCTAGTATGTTGTATGTTTGTTCTCATTGGTTTCAAAGAACATCTTTATTTCTGCCTTCATTTCGTTATGTACCCAGTAGTCATTCAGGAGCAGGTTATTCAGTTTCCATATATTTGAGTGGTTTTGATTGAGTTTCTTAGTCCTGAGTTCTAGTTTGATTGCTGTGTGGTCTGAGTGACAGTTTGTTATAATTTCTGTTCTTGTACATTTGCTGAGGAGTGCTTTACTTCCAATTATGTGGTCAATTTTGGAATAAGTGTGATGTGGTGCTGAGAAGAATGTATATTCTGTTGATTTGGGGTGGAGAGTTCTGTAGATGTCTATTAGGTCTGCTTGCTGCAGAGATGAGTTCAATTCCTGGATATCCTTGTTAACTTTCTGTCTCGTTGATCTGTCTAATGTTGACAGTGGGGTGTTGACATCTCCCATTATTATTGTATGGGAGTCTGTCTCTTTGTAAGTCTCTAAGGACTTTCTTTATGATTCTTGGTGCTCCTGTATTGAGTGCATATATATTTAGGATAGTTAGCTCTTCCTGTTGAATTGATCCCTTTACCATTATGTAATGGCCTTTTTTTTTTTTTGTCTTTTGATCTTTGATGGTTTAAAGTCTGTTTTATCAGTGACTAGTATTGCATCCCCTGCTGTTTTTTGTTCTCCATTTGCGTGGTAGATCTTCCTCCATCCCTTTATTTTGAGTCTATGTATGTCTCTGCATGTGAGATGGGTCTCCTGAATACAGCACACTGATGGTTCTTGACTCTTTATCCAGCTTGCCAGTCTGTGTCTTTTAATTGGAGCATTTAGTCCATTTACATTTAAGGTTAATATTGTTATGTGTGAACTTGATCCTGCCATTATGATATTAACTGGTTATTTTGCTCGTTAGTTGATGCAGTTTCTTCCTAGCCTCGATGGTCTTTACATTTTGATATGTTTTTGCAGTGGCTGGTACCGGTTGCTCCTTTCCATAGTTAGTGCTTCCTTCAGGATCTCTTGTAAGGCAGGCCTGGTGATGACAAAATCTCTAAGCATTTGCTTGTCTGTAAAGGATTTTATTTCTCCTTCACTGATGAAACTTAGTTTGGCTGGATATGAAATTATGGGTTTAAAATTCTTTTCTTTAAGAGTGTTGAATATTGGCCCCCACTCTCTTCTGGCTTAGAGAGTTTCTGCCGAGAGATCTTCTGTTAGTCTGATGGGCTTCCCTTTGTGGGTAACCTGAGCTTTCTCTCTGGCTGCCCTTAAGATTTTTTCCTTCATTTCAACTTTGGTGAATCTGGCAATTATGTGTCTTGGAGTTGCTCTTCTTGAGGAGTATCTTTGTGGCATTCTCTGTATTTCCTGAATTTGAATGTTGGCCTGCCCTACTAGGTAGTGGAAGTTCTCCTGGATGATATCCTGAAAAGTTTTTTCCAACTTGGTTCCATTTTCCCCATCACTTTCAGGCACCCCAATCAGACGTAGATTTGGTCTTTTTACATAATCCCATACTTCTTGCAGGCTTTGTTCATTTCTTTTTCTTCTTTTTTCTTTAGGTTTCTCTTCTTGCTTCATTTCATTCATTTGATCCTCAATCGCTGATACTCTTTCTTCCAGTTGATCGAGTCGGTTACTGAAGCTTGTGCATTTGTCATGTATTTCTCGTGTCATGGTTTTCATCTCTGTCCATTCATTTATGGCTTTCTCTGCATTAATTATTCTAGTTATCAATTCTTCCACTCTTTTTTCAAGATTTTTAGTTTCTTTGCGCTGGGTATGTAATTCCTCCTTTAGCTCTGAAGTTTGATGTACTGAAGCCGTCTTCTCTCATCTCTTCAAAGTCATTCTCCATCCAGCTTTGATCTGTTGCTGGCGATGAGCTGCGTTCCTTTGCAGGGGGTGATGCGCTCTTATTTTTTGAATTTCCAGCTTTTCTGCCCTGCTTTTTCCCCATCTTTGTGGTTTTATCTGCCTCTGGTCTTTGGTGATTGTGATGTACTGATGGGGTTTTGGTGTGGGTGTCCTTCCTGTTTGTTAGTTTTCCTTCTGACAGTCAGGACCCTCAGCTGTAGGTCTGTTGGAGATTGCTTGAGGTCCACTCCAGACCCTGTTTGCCTGGGTATCAGCAGCAGAGGCTGCAGAAGATAGAATATTGCTGAACAGCGAGTGTACCTGTCTGATTCTTGCTTTGGAAGCTTCCTCTCAGGGGTGTACTCCACCGTGTGAGGTGTGGGGTGTTGGTCTGCCCCTAGTGGGGGATGTCTCCCAGTTAGGCTACTCAGGGGTCAGGGACCCACTTGAGCAGGCAGTCTGTCCGTTCTCAGATCTCAACCTCTGTGGTGGGAGATCCACTGCTCTTTTCAAAGCTGTCAGACAGAGTCGTTTGCATCTGTAGAGGTTTCAGCTGCTTTTTTTTTGTTGTTGTTGTTTAGCTATGCCCTGTCCCCAGAGGTGGAGTCTACAGAGACAGGCAGGACTCCTTGAGCTGCTGTGAGCTCCACCCAGTTCCAGCTTCCCAGCTGCTTTGTTTATCTACTTAAGCCTCAGCAATGGCAGGCACCCCTCCCCCAGCCTCGCTGGTGCCTTGCCGCGAGATCGCAGACTGCTGTGCTAGCAATGAGGGAGGCTCCGTGGGCGTGGGACTCTCCCGGCCAGGTGTGGGATATAATCTCCTGGTGTGCCCGTTTGCTAAGATCCTTGGTAGAGCACAGTATTGGGCTGAGAGTTACCCGATTTTCCAGGTGTTGTGTGTCTCAGTTCCCCTGGCTAGGAAAAGGGATTCCCTTCCCCCTTGCGCTTCCCAGGTGAGGCAATGCCTCGCCCTGCTTCAGCTCTCTCTGGTTGGGCTGCAGCAGCTGATCAGCACTGACTGTCCTGCACTCCCTAGTGAGATGAACCCAGTACCTCAGTTGAAAATGCAGAAATCGCCTGTCTTCTGTGTCGCTCATGCTGGGAGTTGGAGACTGGAGCTGTTCCTATTCGGCTATCTTGCTCTGTCCCATCATGTACCTGTAAATGTGTTTAACATCTACAATTAGTTGATTTTTAAGTGAAAGAGATTACCTTCATCAATGTGGGTGGGCCTTACCCAATCAGTGGAAGACATTAAGAACAAACACTGTTTCCCAGAGGAGGAATGCTGCCTCAAGACTATAACATACAAATCTTACCTAAGTTTTCAACCTTCTGGCCTAAGCCACAAATTTTAGACTCAAGACTAGTGCCACATCAGCTCTTGCTTGAGTTTCCAACTGCCTACCTGAACTACGGCTTTTGGACAGAAGATTGCAACATCAATGCTTGTCTCAGGTTCCAGCCTGCTGCCTCCCTATGAATTTCAGATTTGCCAGACTCCACAATCTCATGAGCCAATTAAAAAAAAAGCTATCTATATCTATTATCTATTTATCATCTTCCATTATTTAAATTTCTCTGGATAACCCTGATTGATATAGGAAAAAGAGCATTTAATTTTTCTACTTAACATTTTTTTCCTTCTACCTACTGCTTTGCAAGTACCCACCCCTCTCTAAGAGAGGAGGTGCACCCTATATGATTGGCCAGAACCCAGTGTGGCATTGTCAGGGCCCTATTTTTCAATGGGTAGTGTTACTGTGCCTTAGAGCAGGAGTTTACCTATGCACTCCTCTTCTTGATTTCTATACTTTGTCCATCAAGAAAGCACATGCAGTCAGGGATAAGTACAAATGTTCATTATCAAATCTACCTGATCAGGCCGGATAGTACCTCTTCTACCTGACACCTCTGACAGATCTCACCTGCTTGGTCAGTACTGGCCAAATCTCCAGGTCTTTTCATGTATTCATTTACTGTATAGTTTCAGTTACCTTGAAACTATAGATTTTGTCATCTTAGATTCAGGGAGGAGAATGAAAAAGGTGTCACTAAGACTTTTGCAGTACTACAAAGGGTTGGATTATCAAAGCAAACTCCTGCTAATTATATGTCTTATCCAAAAACAAGCTTTACTAGTGAAAATTTAAAGCTATTTTCTCTCAGAGGGACCCTGAACCTGACATATGCAGCTTCCTAAAGCTACTTTCCCTGTACAGGGACATTTTTAGTGTTGGAAGAAAAGGTGAGGACTAACAATTTTAGAAGTATATGTCAGCTCAAATGAAGCCACTTTTATTTACAGTTCCTTAGTTTTTATGCTTGGTTTGTTGCTTGTGTAGAAAGATTTCTTGACTAACTTCTGTTTTACAGCCAGCAGCATCCTGTGAATCTATATATTCCAGTTGTATTTGCAACAAGCAATCCACATAGACAAGGTATATCCTATGAAAGCATCCTACAATAGTAACTCTCTTTGCTGTCTTCTAGTAAGTTAGCATGTTGACCAAGAAACCTGGTGGAGGTCACTGCTTCTGTATCCCTGAGGATAGGGTAACCCCAACATTAACTTCCCATCTTAGCTTCCGTGTTCAAATCTTCTGTAAGCTTTTAACAAGGAATCCCTTAGTGGAAGTCACCAAGTATTTACTTATTAACAGAAGATACATTTAACTCCCATTCTGCTGTGGCTCTTTCTGTGCAGGGGTTGGGGAAGGGATCAACGGTAAAGGAGGATTCAGACATACTTGAGTCCCAGCCTGAAATCAACCCAACCTTGCCTCCAACTCTCCTGAGGGAGACAAAGAGATTGATAACTGGATTAATCCATGTCCAGGTTCTGTCAGAAAAGTGCATTGGAAAGACAATAAGACAAGAGAGCAAGTGACCATGTTGTTCAGAGTGGATATGTGAATTGTACAAGGTCCTGCCTTGTAAGGAGGAAAATGATGTATGAAAGTTCCAAGTTACTTGAAAACGGAAAAGTTAAGAGACTGGAGCTTATGATGAGTTCAGAGAGTAAGTGCAGTAGGAGAAGACAAGTGAGAGAATTGACAGGATTAGAGGTAAGTGTCATAGTGAATAGCTAGAGTTTAAGTTTAATGCAATAGAGCAATCCTGGTGCTAACAGGTTCCAAGCTGTGGTCATAGGGGTGCACAGCTGAGGAAGAGTGATGATAAATTCATTGGAGTGGAAAAGTTCAAGGAAGCGTGAGGTCTCAGAAACTCACCTATATACATATCTGATGTCCCCCGTGTTGGTGGAGGGTTTAGAGAAAAACAGATGGATGATGAAAGGTCCAGGAACTAACCAATCAATCTGAGAGGGTGCTGGTGATGACAGAGGATATTAGAAATGAAACAAATCTGTAGTGACAGTTTTGTCACTGATGAGAGGGTTTTTCAGAAAGTGGATGGGTAATGGCTTTAAACTGGGGATAAGCAACTAGGAGAATGCTGGCTCTGCCATGTGGTCATAGATAAGAGAACTGACTTCACTTCAGAGGTCTGCAAAATGATGCATAGAAGTTCCAAGTTACTTGAAAACAGGAAAGAGGTGGAAATCCTGGAGAAAATGTCAGAATTCAATTGTGGCAAAAAGTGGAGTGAATGCCCTTCACAGAGAGATTGAGGGCATACAAAATTATTGATAATGGAATAGAGCTTCTAAAGGATACAGTGAAAGTGTAGGAAGGGAAGATGGCAATGGGAAGCTTGAGCCACAGGTCAGTATGAGGATGAGCCTATGGAGGATGAATCAATAGTTGGAACTTTACTGGAGCAATGGCCAATGCGGAAGAAAAATTAAAGGCCTATGATATCTAAATAGAGCTACAACATAATAAAAGCTGTTTGATTGCCAAAATGATGTTAGTGTTTCAGGGCTGAGACGGTTCTGAAAATCACCTACAGTTGATGCCAGGTGTTACCGAGAGAAGAGAAGATGAAACAGGACCTCATGACTCATTCTCAGTGATAGTGGGAGAACTTAGCACAGGTAAGAGCTTGGATCCTTGCAAATAAAGAATATTTTGTATCTGACAGATTTTGTTTGAGGATAGGATTTTTAAAAAGAAGGGAGGTGATTTAAATTTATTGTTTTAAATACCAAAGGAGATCTAGGTGTCATGAAAGAGGGAACAAGGAATAGAACGAGGAGCAGATACATGGACTGAAATATTGAAATCAGAGCATTCCTTACACATCTTGCTTTTCCATTCTGAGCTCTGCTACTACTAATAGCCTGGGCTGCCCGCAGTGTTGGAACACTCAGCCTCACCTCTGCTACTGATCCTTAAATGTGTGCATTTCATGTAGTAGCTATGACTATGATACTAACCACAGGTCCCAGAATCAGGACTCATGTATTTCAAGTCTCGTTGTCATTGACTGACATCAATTAAACTCATCAATTAAGCTTCAGTTTCTTCATTTGAAAACAGAGTTAAAGCTTTCTTTCATAAACATTTTACTTTGCAAAGGTAAAGTGTTATGAGACTGCTTCATAGAATCATTACATCTGAGTCTTCTTAGCGTGACTCCAAAGTCACATATTCAAGTTGGCTTGGGGGAGGTGATGCCAAGAATGTGGAATTAACAAGAACCAGGAGACTTGGTAACTTTGAGCCAGGTATCTTAGGGCAAGTCAATTCACTTCTTTGGGCCTCAGTCTCCTTAGCATAAAATGAGAGGGTTGGAATAGATCAAACCTCTCTAGCTCTAAAAGTGAACAATTCTCTCATTTTTTATAAATGTCATAGAAAGACAGAAGGCTGGTGACCTGAAACATCATGCATTTCACTTGTGCTTCTAGGCCCAGCTCCACCTAAATCACTTTAGACAGATGCTTTATCTAACTTGTTCTAAAAGGTCTCCAGGGCCATCCTCAATGATCCCTTCTGCCACCTTACTCTATCAAGAGTCTCACAGTGTCTATCACTACACTGTATCTTGAGTGCTGTAAGTGCTCAGTAACCACTGGCTGATGACAGTGATAATATTTTATCTGTTGGCCCTCATGCTGCAGTCAAACTCTATGTTGTCAGGTTTAGTTCTTGGTAGATTCAGAAAGTAAAGATGGTTACTTATGACAGGTGGGCCTAACTGTTTCACAAACAGGAAGGAAATGGTTTACCTTCTTCCCCCTTCTTTCCATGGTCCTCTAAGACATTTTGGTTGTATATGTACATCTTAGAAACCTACAGATGAACAAGGTAATCAAATGATATGAGGATGAATATTCTGCAATGTACTATTAAGAAGAATATAGAAAATCCTGTTTTTCTGTTGGGCAAAGTGGCTCACGCCGGTAATCCCAGCACTTTGGGAGCCTGAGGCGGGAGGATCACGAGGTCAGGAGATCAAGACCATCCTGGCCAACATGGTGAAACCCCATGTCTACTAAAAATACAAAACTTAGCTGGGTTTGATGGTGGCTGCCTGTAGTTCCAGTTATTCAAGAGACTGAGGCAGGAGAATTGCTTGAACCAGGGAGTCGGAGGTTGCAGTGAGCCGAGATCACACCACTGCAGTCCAGCCTGGTGACAGAGTGAGACTGTCTCAAAAAAAAGAAAAGAAAAAAAGATTCTGTTTTACTTATTTAGATTTTTTTTTTCTTTTTTTGGCTCTGTCAACCAGGCTGAAGTGCAGTGGCACGATCTTGGCTCAACTGTAACCTCCTGGGTTCAAGCAATTTTCCTGCCTCAGCCTCCTGAGTAGCTTGGATTACAGGTGCCCATCACCATGCCCATCTAATTTTTGTATTCTTTGTAGAGAGATGGTTTTGCCATGTTGGCCAGGCTGGTCTGGAGCTCCTGGCCTCAAGCGATCTGCCCACATCAGCCTCCCAAGGTGCTGGGATTACAGGCATGAACCACTGTGCCTGGCCAAAAATTTGTTCTTAATATCTTGGTTACTTAATGCATGTAAAAGCTTATTGTAATCTCTTAAGTGCTGTCAGTATAAATCATTATTATATTTCTATGAGTGTTAATAAATTTGGACTGATTACTTCTGTACTGTTATCCATTTCCCCACCCTTTTAACCAACAATTTGATTGTGGTTAGAGGGACCATTTTTCACCCTAGGTGCAAAAAGATCTAATCAATTACTTCTATCAATTCTAATATTAGCTGAGCATTTAGTATAGGACAGCAAAAGGAATGTACACATTGTCCTGTCTTCAGGGAGTTTGTAGTCTTTTGGGGTCAGCAGAACTATGGCCCACTCAGGAAAACAATGACATACAAAATAGTGTCCAGAAAGATTGGTTTGTGTCTGCTTCCTTAACTCCTCTAGGTCTAGTTAGCAATATTTTTCAAGCAAGTTGTAATTATTTACTGTCATTCTCTTCCACTGGGTTGTAAATTCCTGAAGAGAGAAGTTCGTATTTATTCATTGGTTCAGCAGTGTGTAATATGTCTTTTGCATGTAAGGTACTCTCTTTATATATTTGCTGAATTAAGGAATAGAGATACAGGAAGGTAGAAGAGTAGATTGCATAGTGGATGTGTGTTCACCTTAGGAGATGTACAAAATGATTCAAACACCATGGGAAGAAAATGTTAGCATATTTATGTGTTTGTTTCTTCCCTAACCATTTTCTATTTTGTGTGTGTTTGTGATGGTTCATGCAATGTTTAGTAGTACAACTATATATTTGTAATATGGTATGGCAGATTAAAGTTGGTTTCAAAGTTTTTGAAACTCCTCTCACTGAGAGATGGGGATCTGTATTGTCTCCCCTTGAATCTGTGCCAGCTCTGTGACTACTTCGGCCAACAGAATATAGTGGAAGTGATGGTATGTCAGTGTCTGTGGCCAGTCCTTATGAGACTGGCAGCTTGCACTTCAGCTTTTAGAGAAGACTCATTCATGAAGTCTTGAGTCACATGATGGAGTGTGATGACCCTGCTGGGGAGACTATGTGGAAAGGGCCTCAGATCTCATGACAGACAGAAGGACCCAGATGAACCCCACATTCCAACTGTCCCCTACAAGGCACCAGGCATGTGACTGAAGTAGTCTTGAACCCCTCTCAGACCAGTCCGACTGAGTCATTAGGTGAATGCCACTGAGAGACCCTATCTAAGGAGAAGAGTCACCCCGCTGAGCCATTTCTGAATTCCAGCAGGGCCAACAAAATTGTGAGCCATAATAATATGGTGGTTGTTTGCAAGCACTAAATTTTTCAGTAGTTTGCTATGTAACAATAGATAACCAGCAAATAGAGGCTTTTTTGTTGTTGTTGTTTTGTTTTTAACCAAAAGTTGTACATGATCAAAAGTGTTTGGTGAATTCCGTTTAATGAAACAGAAGATTAACGTGGTCAACACATTTCAGAATGACTTAGTAGTTCTCAATTTTCTATTTACTACTAGGTTTAATAAGTATAGACCTAGATGAGTAGTAAAGTAATCAATTGTAGAGCCGTTCTGGCTGCTATTTCTGGCACTGTTAATTGTTTAAAACTTTTCTGTTTTCAACATCTAAGTGCCTAGATGTTTTATAGATGTAACCAAAGAATGTTAGAAATTATTTCAAGTTTACTGGTTCTAATCCATTATACATGATTCCAAGGGTTTTGAAAACTTCCTTATAAGCAGGGCTGAGAAATGGAAAGAGGACAGGCTTTGAAGTTGGGCAGATCTAGCTTTCAAGTTAGGATCTATTGCCTTCAGGCTGTGTGACTTGATTAAGTTACTTAATCCCTTTGAGCCTCAGTTTCCTCCTGTGAAACAGGATAAATCTTAACTTGAAGGACTGTTGTGAGGCGTATTAAGTGGCCAGTAAGTTATATCTTCCAATATTATTTTAAAAATATTTCATTGACATGTTAAGGTTTTAAAGCAAAGGGTTTAAATTTAGCAAATGGTAGAATATAACCAGCACAGAAGCGTGGGTTATTACTATATTCTTATCTAAAATATTATTATTTTTGGTTCAGTGCTTAAATATATTTGAAACATAACCATGAATATTTTTCAACCCAGACATCTGTTTCAAGTGGGAACGAGGTGGTTGAGAGAATTTATTAGAGTGGCCTCTTATTTCAGGCCAACTTAAAACCACTTGCTCAGGATAAGTTATAATTTTAGTCAGACAAATGGTAAAAAAATGATTTTTAAAAATTATGATCTTTTAAATGCTTTCCAGGAAGGACTATTATCTATCAAATATTATACACTTGACAGCACTAAATGTGTGGTCACACCTCTGCGGAATCTCAGTATAATTGTGGATGATGAGAATAAATGTATTTTTCTGAGTGTTTACCCCTGCCAGGTAACAGTGATACAAAATTACCTATTTGTTCAAGCTGTAATATGAATTTAAGATCAATCTGTCGAATATCAGTATGAAGAAGAGCTGTAAGATGTTGCCTACCATAGGCCACTGTCCCTAAGTCAATCTATACAAGCCTATTATTTTTATTGTTGTATTTATTATTGTAGTAAAAACACAAAATTGACCATGGTAACCATTTTTAAATATACAGTATAGCAGTGTTAATTGTTGTGCAACAGATCTCTAGAACTTTTGCATCTTGCACAATTGAAACTCTACCCCCATTGAATAAAAACTTACCTTTTCCTCCCATCTTCCTCCCCTCAGCCTCTGGCAAACACCGTTGTATTTTCTGCTTCTGAACAAGCTTATTACTTTTCTAACCCAAGCCTTAATCCTCCGCTTACTTCCTTGTATTTATAGATGATACCTCTATTCACTCAGTTCTTCAACTCACATCTCTGAGATTTAACTTTAGCTTCTACATTGACTTTATCATGCATGTCAAGTAACTCTGTCCAGTTACATGCTTTGAATAGCCTCATCATTTTGCTTTCCAGAGCAATGTTTTCCACTCTGCCTACAGCTCTGCCTTCAGTGGCATACTGCCCCAGATTTTCCAAATATCTTCCCAAGTTACCTTTGAAAACTTTCTATTTGGAGCTCTGGGCTACCAGCCACCCTCAGCTATAGTCTGAGGCTATTTCTTGTATCTACAGATAAATAGATCTCCCTAGCAGTTAGAGGTACTTAAGCCTGGTGGGAGGTTAAACATATGAAATCCTGCCAGACTATATGCTTGATGGAGAATAATATGGTCTCAGCACTATTTCAGGGTTTTCAGTCATTTAAAATAGATGCTGGGTTTAATATAGTAGTCAATCTCCATCAAACATATTCAGAAAACCTTGAATCATTCAATTCAACAAACCACTGCTCATGTGGCACTCATAGAAATTTGAGTGATGAGAAAGCTTTAGAATATCTTTGTTCCTACTGCGAACATTTCCCTTGAATGTTTGGAGGTTCACAAACTTGACCAAAATCATGCAGGGACATATTGGGTGTCTGTGGTCATGTTGCTGATGATTTATGTTGCACTTTCATTTCACAGGCTTTTATACTTTTCATGATTCCTCATAAACTCTTCATGAAGTAGAGAATATGTATAGGAAGCTCTTTTCATAAAAGGCTTTTAAAATGGGGGCTTGTAGAGAATTATTTCTAGGCAATAGAGATAAGTCTTTTTTTGAGGGGGGCCTTACTTAGCTTCCTGAGCATTGTGTATAATCAAAATGCAGATCAAAGTTCTCAGTAATTAATCACACAAGGCCAGGCATGGTGGCTCACACCTGTAATCCTAGCACTTTGGAAGGCCAAAGTAGGAGGATCGCTTGAGACCAGGAGTTAGAGACAAGCCTGGGCAACACAGATAGACACTGTATCTACAAAAGCAAAATGAAACAAAACAAAACAAAAACCAAAACAAAACAGTGGCTTGGCATGATAGTGCACACCTGTAGATCAAGATACTCAGGAGGTTGAGGTAGAAGAATTACCTGAACCTGGGACTTAGAGGCCAAAATGAGTCATAATTGTACCAACGCACCCCAGCCTGGGTGTCAGAGAGAGACAATGTCTCCAATCAGTCAATCAATCAATCAATCAATCAGTCAGTCATTCAAGCAAACCACAGGTATTTACTGGCTATCTAATGTGATGGTTTTTCCGACAAGGTTGCATAAGAAATACTTGGAGAACTGTGGAAATGTAGGTTCCCAGGCACTGTTCCTGCAGGTCCTTGTTCATCAATTGACTGGGCTTAATAATGCGCTTTAAAATTCATTTTTTATTGTGATAAAATATGCTTAACCATAAGATTACCATTTTAACCAGTTGAATAAAGTACATTCACGTTGTTATGCAACCATCGCCACTATCCCTCATCAGAACTTAATATGCTTTTATAAAACCCTTGGTAAATTTGAGGCAGGGAATTCAAACCATATTTTGTGAAACATTGATATACTGTGAGTTTAGAGTTTTGCTAAGCATGATATGAAAAGCAAGATACATGAAACATGATTCCTGGGTTCATGCAGTTTGCTCTGACAGAGGAACGTAGTACATAGGGGATAATTAGGGAGTAAACCTAGACAGAAGAAGATTAAGGGATACGTATGTACATACACAATATACAGATGGATGGGTGCCAGAAGTCAGACAATCACATAAATATGTTTGAAAAATAATAAATGCCATGGAGGGGTGGATCTGGTTGCAGAGAAGTATAGAATATTGCTAAGCATAAAGACAATGGTGGAATAGTTCCAGGTGAAGGAATTAATATGACCAGGTAAGAACCCTAAATCTGTTTCTTCAAAGATTGCATATTAACTGATACAAGTCAAAGTTTACACTTACATTAAAGGTATTTCTCACTTGAAGGTAAGGGATAAATTACACTTCACAAATATTTTAGCAAGGAGCCAAATAGATAAGTAATCATAATAGTGTTTGTGGTTTGAGTCACATTGTCACAGCAAAAATTCATAGATTGTTTCAAGTGAAGATTAACCAGATGAGTTATTAACTTGCTCTTCCTCATAGCTAAAACATTAAACAGAATTTCTTCTTTAATGGTTCAAAGTACCTGCACCTGGCGTTCTCAAGACTGCAGACTACAATTTAGAGTTTAAACCTCTAGATCTCCTCTAGGGTGGGTGAGGGCCAGTTTCCTAGCACTGTGAAGCAGAGAAGGACCGAGGGTTCTCAAATACTGTTTTTCCCAGTAATTCTTCCCACTCTCTTCGCTTTATCATTTCCAGGAATAGAGCTGTTTGAAAAATTTGTAACATACGTCAGTTTGTTTATCCTTCCCTTTACTGGTTTATGATTCAGATTTCACATTTTTGTTACTCTTTGCTTCTCTGTCTTTACTGTGTTCTTCTATGTTTCTATCTTTTAAAAATCCTTTTGCTGTTGAGAGAGTGTCTCAGAGTTGAGGACACTGCCATGGTTTGAATGTGTTGCCTCCAAAATTCAGGTGTTGCCAATGTGATAGGATTAAGAGGTGGGGGCCTTAAGAGGTGATTGGGCCATGGGGGCTCCTCCCTAGTGAATGGAATTAAGACCTTTATAAAAGAGCCTTCATCCAGCTTTCAGCCTGCTTGTCCTGCCATGTGAAAACTTGGCGTTTCTATGTTTTGGAGCATGCAGCAATAAGATGCCATCTTGAAAGCAGAGCAAGCAGCTCTCTCCAGAAAACTGAACCTGCGGGCACCTTGGTCTTGAACTTCCCATACTCCAGAACTGTAAGACATTTTGTTTTTTAAAATAAATTTCTCAATCTCAGGTATTTTGTTATAGCAGAACAAACTAAGATACTAATAAGACATGGCAACTAAATGCAATATAGTGTCCAGGATTGGATCCTGGGACAGAAAAAGTACACTAGTAGAATAACTGGTGAAATCCAAACAATACGTATAGTTTATTTGGCCATATTGTACCAATGTTAATTTCTTAGTTTTGACAAATGTGATGGTTATGTAAGACATTATCATTAGAGGAAGCTGAGTGTAGGGTATACAGGAACTCTGTACCATCTTTGCAAATTTTCTGTAAATCTAAAATTATTTCAAAATAAGTTTACTTAAAAAATCATAGTCAGGTGTGGTGACTCACACCTGTAATCCCAGCACTTTGGGAGGCCAAGGTGGCTGGATCACCTGAAGTCAGGAGTTTGAGACCAGTCTGACCAAGAGGGCAAACCCTGTCTCTACTAAAAATACAAAAAAATTAGCCAGGCATGGTGGCGGTGCCAGTAGTCCTAGCTACTTGGGAGGCTGAGGCAGGAGAATTGCTTGAACCCGAGAGGCACAGGTTGCAGTGAGCCAAGATCGCACCACTGCACTCCAACTCCAGCCTGAGTAACAAGTGTGAAACTGTCTCAAAAAAAAAAAAAAAAAGAATTTTTTTTTGCTGTAGTTTTGACTGGGTTCCGGGAAGGTAATAAAGATGCATGTGTTTAATCTCTCATTTTAGCCCAGAATTTAAAGTTCAGATATTAACCCCCTTTGTAAGATAAAAGTTTAAATCTGTTCAAAGTTGCATTCTTTTGGTCTTGTGAGTTAAATATAAAAGGTTTTGGAGTTCTCCCTTGTTTCTCACTGAGTGTCTTGTTGAACTGGTTGGAGACACCTGGGTGGAATTGGCATTCTTCTCACAGTTGCAACCTAGAATGGGTGAAATTTCAAGACTTCAGCATATGTATTAGTTCAGTGTTAAGTTTTAAAAACTAGGCTCTTTTAAAGCACACAAAGTAATAATGGGGCACATAAGGTTTTTACATCACTAGGCCCATAATTTAGAAAATAAGTCATTTCTAAGCCTCTAGACCAGTTTTCTCTGATGAAATTGTTCTTAGAATCCAGGTTGCATTGCTACCAAAAATTATGCCAGTGAGATGGCAAATTTTACTTTTAGCATCTGCTGATGCTCCCGGCCGAATAAAAAACCTCTTCCTTCTTTAATCTGGTGTCTGAGGAGTTTTGTCTGCGGCTTGTCCTGCTACATTTCTTGGTTCCCTGACCGGGAAGCGAGGTGATTAGCGGATGGTCGAGGCAGCCCCTTAGGCAGCTTATGCCTGCCCTTTAGAGCATCCCTGTGGGGGACTTTGGCCAGCTTGAGCGATGCAGACCCTGAGAGCGCTCCTGGGTAGGCAATTGCCCCAGTGGAATGCCTCCTCAGAGCAGTGCACAGCAGGCCCCCGTGGAGGATCAACACAGTGACTGAACACTGGGAAGGAAAGGGCACTTTAAGTCCGGACATCTGAAACTTGGTAAGGCTAGTCTTTGGAACTTGCCCACTCCATTTGAGTGGAAGCATGGCCTGATCACCCATGGTATGCCTGTACCAGCACTTTGGTTTTTGTTTTTGACTTGACTTGAATTGTTTGATACTTTGGATTTGGTTTTGACCTGGCTCGGATTTCTGGATACTCTGATTTTGGTTTTGATTCTGGTTTGGTATAAACTGAAAAGGTATGTGTGCGCCCTTTTTACCTGTTCTTTGTTTTGTGGTGTGCGTGTGGTGTGAGCGTGGTGTTTTGTCTCATAGGAAACATGGGTCAGACACAAAGTGAGCCCACTCTGCTAGAAACTATGTTGAAAAATTTTAAGAAGAGATTTAATGGAGACTATAGGATTACTATGACACCAGGAAAACTTAGAACTTTGTGTGAAATAGATTGGCCAATATTAGAAGTGGGTTGGCCATCAGAAGGAAGCCTGGACAGGTCCCTTGTTTCTAAGGTATGGCACAAGGTAACTAGTAAGTTAGGACACTCAGACCAATTCCCATACATAGACGCTTGGTTACAGCTTGTGCTAGACCCCCCACAGTGGCTAAGAGGGCAAGCAGCAGCAGTGCTAGTAGCAAAGGGACAGATAGCCAAGGAAGGATCCCACTCCACTCGCTGAGGGAAATCAACTCCTGAAGTTCTGTTCGACCCAATATCAGAAGATCCATTGCAGGAGATGGCACCAGTGATCCCAGTGGTGCCCTCCCCTTACCAGGGAGAGAGGCTCCCCACTCTTGAGCCCACAGAACTTGTGCCTCCGCAAGATAAACATATCCCTAGGCCACCCAGAGTAGATAAGAGAGGAGATGAAGCCTCAGGAGAAAGCCCTCCCTTGGCAGCTCATTTGTGACCCAAAACTGGGGTACAAATTCCCCTGAGAGAGCAGCGGTATACTGGGATAGATGAGGATGGTCACATGGTGGAGAGGCATATTTTTGTGTACCAGCCCTTCACCTCTGCCGACCTTCTCAACTGGAAAAACTATACCCCATCCTGTACTGAAAAGCCACAAGCTCTAATTGATTTGGTCCAAACTATTATCCAGACCCATAACCCCACTTGGGCTGATTGCCACCAGTTGCTCATGTTCCTCTTTAACACAGATGAAAGGCGGAGAGTGTTCCAAGCAGCAACCAAGTGGCTAGAGGAACATGTACCAGCTGATTGCCAAAACCCCCAAGAGTATGTAAGGACTCAGTTACCAGGAACCGACCCCCGGTGGGACCCAAATGAAAGAGAGGGTGTGCAAAGGCTGAACCGATACAGGGAAGCTCTCCTGGAAGGATTAAAGAGGGGAGCCAAGAAGGTCACAAATGTTAACAAGGTCTCTGAGGTCATTCAGGGAAAAGAAAGTCCAGCACAATTCTACGAGAGACTGTGTGAGGCCTATCGTATATATACTCCCTTTGCTCCCGATAGCCCTGAAAATCAGCACATGATTAACATGGCTTTAGTTAGTCAAAGCGCAGAAGACATTAGAAGAAAACTGCAGAAACAGGCTGGGTTTGCAGGGATGAATACATCACAGTTATTAGAAATAGCTAACCAGGTGTTTGTAAACAGGGATGCAGTAAGCCGTAAGGAAAATCGCAAAGAGAATGAATGCCAGGCCCGGTGAAATGCTGACCTGTTGGCTGCAGCAATTAGAGGGGTCCCCCCAAAGAGGCAAGGGAAGGGCGGCCCCAGGAAAGAAACTCAGCCTGGCTGTCAGAGTCTGCAGCGTAACCAGTGTGCTTATTGTAAAGAAATGGGACATTTGAAGAACAAATGCTCTCAACTAAAAGGAAAACAAGGATACTCAGAGCAGGAGGCCCCAGACAAGGAGGAAGGGGCCCTGCTCAACCTGACAGAAGGGTTTTGGACTGAGGGGGACTGGGCTCAAGTTCCCCCAAAGAGACTATGGTCAGGATGACAGTTGGGGGTAAAGACATTGATTTTATTGTAGATACTGGTGCTGAACATTCTGTAGTAACCATCCTGGTCGCCCCCTTATCCAAAAAGACTATTGACATAATCAGAGCCACGGGGGTTTCAGCAAAGCAAGCCTTCTGCTTGCCTCGGACTTGTACTGTAGGAGGACATAAAGTGATTCATCAGTTTTTATACATGCTTGACTGTCCCTTGCCGTTGTTGGGAAGGGACTTGCTTAGCAAGCTGAGAGCCACTATCTCTTTTACAGAGCACGGCTCCTTGCTGCTAAACTTACCTGGAACGGGAGTCATTATGACCCTTACAGTACCCCGAGAGGAGGAATGGAGGCTTTTCTTAACTGAGCCGGGCCAAGAGATAAGACCAGCTCTGGCTAAGCGGTGGCCAAAAGTGTGGGTGGAAGACAACCCTCCATGGTTGGCAGTCAACCAAGCCCCCGTACTTATAGAAGTTAAGCCTGGGGCCCAGCTGGTTAGGCAAAAACAGTCCCCAGTCCCCAGAGAAGCTCTTGAAGGTATCCAGGTCCATCTCAAGTGCCTAAGAACCTTTGGAATTATAGTTTCCTGTCAGTCTCCATGGAATACGCCCGTCCTGCCGGTTCCCAAGCCAGGGACCAAGGACTACAGGCCAGTACAGGATTTGTGCTTGGTTAATCAAGCTACAGTGACTTTACATCCAACAGTACCTAACCCATACACATTGTTGGGGTTGCTGCCAGCTGAGGACACCTGGTTCACCTGTTTGGACCTGAAAGATGCTTTCTTTAGCATCAGATTAGCCCCTGAGAGCCAGAAGCTGTTTGCCTTTCAGTGGGAAGATCCGGAGTCAGGTGTCACTACTCAGTATACTTGGACCCAGCTTCCCCAAGAGTTCAAGAACTCCCCCACCATCTTTGGGGAGGCATTGGCTTGAGACCTCCAGAAGTTTCCCACCAGAGACCTAGGCTGTGTGTTGCTCCAGCACGTCGATGACCTTCTGCTGGGACACCCCATGGCAGTCGGGTGCGCCAAGGGAACGGATGCCCTACTCCGGCACCTGGAGGACTGTGGGTATAAAGTGTCCAAGAGAAAAGCTCAGATCTGCCAAGAGCAGGTACGTTACCTGGGATTTACTATTCGACAGGGGGAGCACAGCCTGGGATCAGAAAGAAAGCAGGTCATTTGCAATCTACTGGAGCCTAAGAGCAGAAGGCAGGTGAGAGAATTCTTAGGAGCTGTGGGGTTTTACAGACTGTAGATCCCAAACTTTGCAATATTAGCCAAGCCTTTGTATGAGGTCACAAAGAGGGGGGGACCAGGAATATTTTGAATGGGGATCCCAACAACAGCAAGCCTTTTACATTGTATGTGTCAGAGATAAAGGAAAAATTTCTGTCAGCCGCAGCCTTGGGGCTACCCGATCTGACAAAGCCTTTTACATTGTATGTGTCAGAGAGAGAAAAGATGGCAGTTGGAGTTTTAACCCAAAAGATGGGGCCCTGGCCGAGGCTGGTGGCCTACCTCTCTAAACAACTAGACAGGGTTTCTAAAGGATGGCCCCTGTGTTTGAGGGTCTTGGCAGCAACTGCTCTGCTAGTACAAGAAGCAGATAAGCTGACTCTTGGGCAAAACCTGAACATAAAGGCCCCCCATGCTGTGGTGACTTTAATGAACACTAAAGGACATCATTGGTTAACGAATGCTAGACTCACCAAGTACCAAAGTTTGCTCTGTGAGAATCCCCACATAACCATTGAGGTTTGTAATACCCTGAATCCCGCCACCTTGCTCCCGGTATCAGAGAGCCCTGTCAAGCATGACTGTGTAGAAGTGTTGGACTCAGTTTACTCTAGCAGACCTGACCTCCGGGACCAGCCTTAGGCATCAGTAGACTGGGAACTATATGTGGATAGGAGCAGCTTCATCAACCCACAAGGAGAGAGATGTGCAGGGTATGCAGTGGTAACCCTGGACACTGTTGTTGAAGCCAGATTGTTGCCCCAGGGCACTTCAACCCAGCAAGCTGAACTCATTGCTTTAATTCGGGCCTTAGAACTCAGTGAAGGTAAGACTGTAAACATTTACACTGATTCTCGGTATGCCTTTTTAACCCTTCAAGTGCATGGAGCATTATATAAAGAAAAGGGCCTATTGAACTCTGGGGGAGAGGACATAAAATATCAACAAGACATCTTGCAATTATTAGAAGCAGTATGGAAAGCTCACAAGGTGGCAGTTATGCATTGCAGAGGACACCAGCGAGCTTCCACCTTGGTGGGTTTGGGGAATTCCCGCGCTGACTCAGAGGCTCGAAAAGCAGCATCTGCCCCCTTCCGGGCATCAGTCACAGCCCCCCTGCTCCCTCAAGCACCTGATCTTGTACCTACTTATTCTAAAGAAGCAAAGGACTTTCTCCAGGCAGAGGGAGGACAAGTGATGAAGGAAGGATGGATTCGGTTACTAGATGGGAGAGTAGCTGTGCCACAAATGCTAGGAGCTGCAGTTGTACTGGCTGTGCATGAAACCACCCATCCAGGTCAGGAGTCACTTGAAAAGTTGTTAGGTCTGTATTTCTACATCTCGCATTTGTCAGCCCTTGCCAAAACGGTGACGCAGCAGTGTGTTACCTGCTGACAGCACAATGCGAGACAAGGTCCAGCTGTTCCACCTGGCATACAAGCTGACGGAGCAGCCCCCTTTGAAGACCTCCAGGTGGACTTCACAGAAATGCCAAAGTGTGGAGGTAACAAGTATTTACTAGTTCTTGTGTGTACCTACTCTAGGTGGGTTGAGGCTTATCCAACACGAACTGAGAAACCTCGTGAAGTAACCTGTGTGCTTCTTCGAGATCTTATTCCTAGATTTGGACTGCCCTTACGGATCGGCTCAGATAATGGGCCGGTGTTTGTGGCTGACTTGGTACAGAAGACAGCAAAGGTATTGGGGATCACATGGAAATTACATGCTGCCTACCGGCCTCAGAGTTCCGGAAAGGTGGAGCGGATGAATCGGACTATCAAAAATAGTTTAGGGAAACTATGTCAGGAAACAGGATTAAAATGGATATAGGCTCTCCTTATGGTATTATTTAAAATTAAATGTACCCATTCTAAAAACAGGATATTCCCCTTATGAAATATTATATCATAGGCCCCCTCCCATATTGCTGGGACTTCCAGGCACTCTCCGAGAGTTAGGTGAAATTGAGTTACAGTGACAGTTACAGGCTTTAGGGAAAATTACACAATCTCAGCCTGGGTAAATGAGAGATGCCCTGTTAGCTTATTCTCCCCAGTTCACCCTTTCTCCCCAGGTGATCAAGTGTGGATCAAGGACTGGAACATAGCCTCTTTCTGCCCACAGTGGAAAGGACTCCAGACTGTTATCTTGACCACTCCCACCGCTGTGAAGGTAGAGGGAATCCCAGCCTGGATCCACCACAGCTGTGTAAAACCTGCAGCGCCTGAAACCTGGGAGGCAAGACCAAGCCTGGACAACCCTTGCAGAGTGATCCTGAAGAAGACAACAAGCACTGCTCCAGTCACAACCGGAAGCTGACTGGTCCACGCACGGCGGAAGCATGAGGAATTTCATTGTGGGATTCATTTTTCTTAAATTTTGGACTTATACAGTAAGGACTTCAATTGACCTTACTCAAACTGGTGACTGTTCCCAGTGTATTCATCAGGTCACTGAGGTAGGACAACAAATTAAAACAATCTTTCTGTTCTATAGTTATTATGAATGTATGGGAACGTTGAAAGAAACTTGTTTGTATAATGCCACTCAGTACAAGGTATGTAGCCTGGGAAATGACCAACCTGATGTGTTTTATAACCCATCTGAGTCCCCTGCAACCACCGTTTTTGAAATAAGATTAAGAACTGGCCTTTTCCTAGTTGATACAAGTAAAATAATAACTAGAACAGAAGAAAAAGGAATCCCCAAACAAGTAACTTTAAGATTTGATGCTTGTGCAGCCATTAATAGTAACAAGCTAGGAACAGGATGTGGTTCTCTTAACTGGGAAAGGAGCTACAGAGTAGAAAATAAATATGTTTGTCATGAGTCAGGGGTTTGTGAAAATTGTGCCTTTTGGCCATGTGTTATTTGGGCTACTTGGAAAAAGAACAAAAAGGACCCGGTTCATCTTCAGAAGGGGGAAGCCAGCCCCTCCTGTGCTGCTGGTCACTGTAACCCACTGGAACTAATAATCACCAATCCCCTAGACCCCCATTGGAAAAAGGGAGAACGTGTAACCCTGGGGATCGATGGGACAGGGTTAACCCCCCATGTTGCCATTTTAGTCCGAGGGGAGGTCTACAGGCGTGCTCCCAAACCAGTGTTTCAAACCTTTAATGAGGAGCTGAATCTGCCAGCACCAGAACTTCCGAAAAAGACAAAAAATTTGTTTCTCCAATTAGCAGAAAATGTAGCTCATTCCCTTGATGTTACTTCTTGTTGTGTATGTGGAGGAACCACTATCGGAGACTGATGGCCTTGGGAAGCCCGAGAGTTGGTGCCCACTGATCCAGCCCCTGATATAATTCCAGTTCAGAAGGCCCAAGCTAGCAACTTCTGGGTCCTAAAAACCTCAATTATTGGACAATACTGTATAACTAGAGAAGGAAAAGGTTTTATCATCCCTGTAGGAAAGCTTAATTGTATAGGACAGAAGTTGTACAACAGCACAATAAAAACAATTACTTGGTGGGGCCTAAATCACACTGAAAAGAACCCGTTTAGTACATTTTCTAAATTAAAAACTGCCTGGGCTCATCCAGAATCTTATCAGGACTGGACGGCTCCTGCTGGATTATACTGGATATGTGGGCACAGAGCCTACATTCAGTTACCTAATAAATGGAGAGGTAGTTGTATTATTGGCACTATTAAACCGTCTGTTTTCTTACTACCTGTAAAAATGGGTGAGCTCCTAGGTTTCCCTGCCTATGCCTCCTGAGAAAAGAGAGGCATAGTTATAGGAAACTGGAAAGATAATGAGTGGCCTCCTGAAAGGATCATACAGTATTATGGGCCTGCCACATGGGCACAAGATGGCTCATGGGGATACCGAACCCCCATTTACATGGTCAATCAGATCATACGGTTGCAGGCCATCTTAGAAATAATTACTAATGAAACTGGCAGAGCTTTGACTGTTTTAGCTCAGCAGGAAACCCAAATGAGAAATGCTATCTATCAGAATAGACTGGCCTTGGACTACTTGCTGGCAGCTGAAGGAGGAGTCTGTGGAAAATTTAACTTAACCAATTGCTGCCTACAAATAGATGATCAAGGACAGGTGGTTGAAAACATAGTCAGGGATATGACAAAGTTGGCATATGTGCCTCTACAGGTTTGGCATGAGTTTGATCCAGAGTCTTTATTTGGAAAATGGTTTCCAGCTATAGGAAGATTTAAAACCCTCATTGTAGGTGTATTGCTAGTAACAGAAACTTGCTTGCTGCTCCCCTGTGTATTACCCTTGATTTTTCAAATGATAAAAACTTTTGTTGCTACTTGGGTTCATCAGAAAACTTCAGCACATGCATATTATATGAATCACTATCGCTCTATCTCACAGAGAGACTCAGAAAGTGAAGATGAGAGTGAGAACTCCCACTAAAAAAAGTGAAAATTCTCAAACGGGGGAAATATAGAATGAGACCACCACTTCTCCTACTGCCTTTCCCGGTTTTTCCCCATCTCCCCTTTTCCCTAGTTTATAAGACAGGAGGAGGGGGAGAAAGCAAAAAGTTGGAAAGAAACAGAAGTAAGATAAATAGCTAGATGACCTTGGCACCACCACCTGGCCCTGGTGGTTAAAATAATAATGATAATATTAACCCCTGACCAAAAACTACTAGTGTTATCTATAAATTCCAGATATTGTATGAGAAAGCACTGTAAAACTTTTTGTTCTGTTAGCTGATGCATGTAGCCCCTCGTCATGTTTTCCATGCTTGCTTGATTTATCATGACCCTTTTACATGGATCCCTTAAAGTTGTATGCCTTTAAAAAGGCCACGTATTTCTTCTTCAGGGAGCTCAGTTCTTAAGACGCAAGTCTGCCGACGCTCCCAGCTGAATAAAAAACCCTTACTTATTTAAACCGGTGTCTGAGGAATTTTGCCTGTGGCTCGTCCTGCTACAAAATAAACTTTATTTTCCCTTTCCTCTTTGTTTTGCTTGCTACAGTACTAAATCATGTGTGGGTTCTGATTAGTGATGAGGCTTCCATATTCTCTGCTGGGCAGGTGTCTTTAGCTTTGCAGTATGGAATTTCTTAGGCCTAAATAACCTGTCTCCTAAGGAAGGGCTCGTATATGTGATTAAGCCAATCAGACTGAACTAGACTATGTGGTGGAGAAATGACTTGACCTTGTAAATTGACCTTGTGAATTATAGATTACCCTTGTAATTTGGACTGGATGGTTCTTTTCTTTTTTTTTTTTTTTTTGGTTGATTGGTGGTTGGAAGCTGTCCTGTGCACTGAGGGATATTTAGTTGCACTGCTGACCTCTATCCTCTAGATGCCCACGGCACCCACCCACGCCAGGTATGACAACAAAAATGTCTAAAGACATCCTCAAATATCCCTAGGGAGGCAAAATCATCTTGGCTGAGAACTGTTTCAGGACATGCAGAACTGATTTCTTTCAATTTTAAAAGCACAAAAGTTGTTCTGCCCATCTAGGCCTGAAAATGTCTAATCCCACTTCAGCTAATCTGGAATGCCAGGCCAGTCTGTGGTCACATCATTCAACATTAAGCCACAGTGACCTCCAGCTCTCCCTGATATCATGCTTTCCAAGTGGCGGTCATTTTTTGAATGGTCGCCTTCAAGAATAAAATTATCTTGAGGCTTAAAACTTGGAACTTCTTTCCCAGGCCATAGCAGTTAGTCTGCTTATGATTGAGTTATTTTACAGCTGGGTTTATACAGATCCATTTATTTCTGAGGACGTCTGGAAGTCTGGAACTGATCAAGTAAGCCTGGAACTGACTTCTTGGCCAAGATAAGGATTAGTGGACAAGTTAGTAATTTAAAATATACCAGTGCTAACTTGTTTGCATTGTCTAGAGATGTTAGGTTGATGGTTTACACCTGACTTAACTGGATAACCAGCTTGGGCTATATGACTAGTAGGACATAAAACAACCACTGGAAACTTCTGCTGGAGCTCTTACAAAACCAAGGCTCCTCACTGATACCCTGGCGATTCATAATCTGGAGATAAAGCAGATTCTGTAACTAAGAAAGGACACTTGGGAGTTGTACCTGGAGCTCCCTCAGACCCTGAGACTTGCTGGCACTTATTTTCTTCATGTGCTTTGCCTCTATCAAGCCTTATGAGGGTAAGCTCGCAGAGTCTTAGTCCCTTCAATTCTCCGAGTTGTGTCATCTTTGCAAAGATCGTCTGTACAGCTGTTTATACCCATGTGACCTAGTGTAGGGGTACTAAAACCATCAGGGTGGAATCTCCCTGTCTCTCACTGAAGTCTATGGGCCACGAGAAGCCACTTTAAATTTCATTTTGTTACCTTCAATTCTTCAAACATATCCTTTTTTTAAAAAAAAAACGTTATTGGGACGTAATTCACATGCCATAAATTCACTCTGTGAATGTATACAATTCAGTAGTTTTTACTGTATTCATAAGATTGTACAATTGCCTTGACCTAATTTCACAACATTTTCATCACCCCCTAGAAAACCCTGAACCCATTAGCAATTATGTCACGTTCCTTCTTCTCCAGCTCTGGCAACAACTTTGTCTCTATAGTTATGTCTATTCCAAACTGTCCTAGTCTGCTTAGATTACTGTAACAAAAATAACATAGACTGGGTAACTTAACAGAAATTTCTCAGTTTTGGAGGTTAGAAGGTCCAAGATCAAGGTGCCATACCAGCAGATGTGGTATCTGAGGGCTTTCTTCTTGTTTGCAGATAGCTGTTTTCTCCTTGTATACTCACGTGTAGAGAGTAGGGAGTGAGAAAGCAAGCTGTTGTATGTTTTTTTTCCCCCTCCCCCAACCCAGAGTCTATCCTGCTCAACTGCACTCTTTTTCTAATGGGCACTAATACTATTCGTGAGGGAGATACCCTCATGACCTAGTCACCTCCCACAGGCCCCTTCTGTTAATATCACATTAGAGGTTAGCATTACAACATGTGAATTTTGGGGTGGGATACAACCATTCTGTTCACAGCATGGACATTAAAAGTGAATGGGTGAAATTTCTTCAGGACTGTAGCATATGTATTAATTCAGTGTTAAAGTTTTTTAAAATCAGGCTCTTTTAAAGCATACAAAGTGATAATGGGCCACATAAGGTTTAATATGTGTGCATACAGTATGGGGCACATATAGTATGTGAGATCTTGTGATTGGCTTTTCACTTAGCATAATGTTTTCAAGGTTTGTCTATTTGTAGCATATGAATGTAGCCCTTCATTTTTTATGGTTGACTGCTGTTCAGTTGTGTGGATATACTACGTTTTAGTTATGTTTTGATAAACCTTTGACCATTCTGAGTAATGCTGCTATGAACAACTGGAAACATGTTTTCATATGGGGCATGTTTTATTCTCTTGCTCCCGAATGTTCACAGCAGCAGAATGAGTGGATATGCATGCCCACTTTCTGATTTTTAAATTCCTCTTCTGGGGGTAGGGGAATGAGTAGGGGATAGAGAGAAGCCAGGGCTGGTTTCAATTTGTGGAACTTCCTTCACTTCAAGAGAAATGATGGGAATAGGAAAAAAATTTCCCTCTTAAAATATTGTAATACCTCCTTTCTCAAATTTGCCTCTCTGCTTCCATTCTCAGATTCCTCGTTTCTCCTAATCTTTCAGTGAAAGTAGAAAAATAAACTCAACACTGCCCGGTCCAAAATCATTCAGTGGCACCCCATTGCCTACAGGATAATGTCTATGCCCGTGGGGCATGGTTTTCTTTGTACAGTTCTCTCAGTTTATTTAATCAGTTACTTTTTTGTTGGGCATTTGGTGTTTTTTTTTTTTTTTTTTTTTTTTTTTTTTTTTTTTCTGTTACCTTACTCATTTCAATAACGGTTTCCAAAAACAGCTAAACTTCCACATTCTTTATCAATAGAGTTTTTACATCTTTTAAGTATGTCTGTTTGCCTATTAATCATATCACCAATCATATTGGGATAACTGTGCACCAACATGAGTATGAAAAGAAAGCTGTAGTTTTTATAAATCCAAATTTAATCCTTCTTAAAGTGATTTGCTAGAAAAAGGAGTTTTCTAATTAACTTTGAATATGGAGTAAGAATTAGATGATACTGTGGCATTAGAGTTAATCTTGTTGGTTGTGATAAAGGCATGGTGGTTATGTAGAGGGAAGGTCTGATTTTGGGGATGTTCAACAAGTATGGGTGGTAAAACATGATTGGGATTTGCTTTAAAATGTTTTAGAAAGTGTACATCGAAATCAGAAAAATTACTTAAAAGTAGAAGCCAAGTAATGGGTACGTGAACATTTCATTTTGCTGTTCTCCCTTTTTGTGTATTCATTAAATAAAATTTATTACAAATTTTAATGTTAAAGTAAACTCATTGAATATAACATATTAGCCATAAAGGATTGGAAAAATATTTTGTCTAAAATAACAGTGGCATCAGAAGGCTTTTCAATTCTTTCAAATAATCACTATTTAAAATGGAAAATTACAGATGCCTAATTTTGTGGTTACAATTTTTTAGGAAAAATGAAGTTCAGTGGATCCATGTTTGAAGAAATCACCTTAGTGTGATTTCTAACAATAGATAATATACATTTACATACTTAAGAGGAAATACATTTAAGAATGTATGTATTTTTGAAGACTTTTCAACTCAAAAGAACTATATTTTAGAACAATTTTAGATATACAGGAAAGTTGCCAAGCTAAAACAGTCCTGTGTATTTCTCAGTTTCCCCCACAATTACCAACTTATGCTACCACGGTATATTTGCCAAATCAAAGAAACCAATGTTGTTGTATTACTGTTAAATTCTAGACTTTTTTCATATTTCAGTTCTTCCATTTTCTGTTCCAGTATCCAATCTAGGATACGATGTTACATTTAGTCTAGCAGTTTCTCAGTCTTAATTTTCATAACTTTGACAGGTTGGAGTACTGGTCATGTGCTTTGTAGAATGTTCCCCAATCTGTGTTTATATGATTTCCCACCACCCCTCCCCCCATGTTTAGACTGATATAAGTTTTTTTTTTTTTTTTTTTTTTTAAATACCACGGAGGTGAAGCCCCTTCTCATAGTATCAGGTACTTGCTTTCCACATCGTCTCACTGGGAATGGTGGCCTTCACTAGTTGCTTAAGGTGGTGTCTGTCAAGTTTCTCCATTGTAAGGTTACAATCCTGTTCTGTACTCTATTCTCTGAAAGTGAATCACTAAGTCCAGCCAGTCCTCAAGGCTGGGAGAGGAAGGGAGAGTATCTACTCATGTTTTATTTTTCTGTACATAAAAGGAAGACTTGTTCCTCCCCCACTTGCCCCACAATTTATTCAATCATTTATATCAATATGAACTCATATTTATACCATACTTTGGATTGTGATCCAATACTACATTACTAATTTTTTGTTGTGATTGTTCAGATTATTCTAGTTTGGGGCACTGACAGGTCTTTCAAATTAGCTGTATTCCTTTAATATGATCTGATCTTTTGAGGCTTTTTTGACTACTACTTTACTTTTTCGTACAGAAAATCCTCTGGACTCACGTTGTATTTCCCTGCCTCAGTCCTAGAGGTAGCTATTTGTCCAAGAAACTGTTTTCATTTACTGGAAAATGGAAATTTTCCATTTTGTATTTAGAAATTCAGATCTGGGTATAGTCACTGTTACTGGGTGGCACTACTTTGAGGCCCTTTCATTGTGTAACCAGATATATTGATTATTAACTACTGATTGTAATCATGTCACTTAAGAGAGCTTCTGCTTTATTTAAAACATCAATCTCCTCATCTGTAAAAACGAGGCTAATACTTTCCTTATAGGAATGATTTGAGTATTAAATGGAACAATGTTTGTGTAATAGAACGCCTAGTGGTGTTTTTCATGTTTTCCTAGAAGTGTGGCAAAGCCCTGAACTGAGTACAGATGCTTTTAATTAGTTATATTCTAAATTCAGGGAGGTGTTAGTACTGGGACCAGCTGCTGGTTTAGAGTTTACTCTTATGCCCCACCTCTGCCACTGCCAGACTTTGGATATTGGAGAAGGCCTACTGTTTGGGTAGTGAGGCCTTCCCTCTCCTTTACCACATTCCTGGTGGGAGACCCCAGAATTGCTGTCAATTTTGAAGTTGTCCGAAGTGTCAACTGCACTGAGTTGGGGACTGGAGGCTGATGGCTCCCAGTGCTGTGGGGTGGGATGAAGGGGCAGGAAGGAATGAGGGAGCTCAGTCTTCCTAAGACACTTGAGCCTTCCTGCCTGAGTGCCCCAGGGGCTGGATGGAATGGAAATAAAAAACTGTTAGAATCTGTCCTTGTTCAAACGGAGACCATGAGAGCGCTGTGTCCTCTCATGAAGGTGGCTGAGGGAGAGCAAGATATGTGGTATCCACAGCAGATCTTCCAGGTTAGGAGCTGTGCAGTGGGAGGCTCCAGTACCTCCCCAAACACTGAGAGAGCTGGTATGGGATGTCTGTTACACAGAGGCAACCCCCAGAGAAGCAGGGGGACCCCACCACACTGTGGGGACATTCTAGGGGGAAACCTGCCCATTATCTTCCTCCCTTCACCCCAACTTGTAGGGCAAAGCATAGAAGAGCAAGTGGGTGAGGACGGGCCAAGTTCCCCATGCTCAGCTGCTTGAACCTCAAAGTCCAATCCGTAGAAAAGAGAAATTTGGTTTTAAAGTGAGTCTACAAGTTTAAAATGAAAAGGGCTGGGTCTCTGAGAATCAGTATGAGACTGATCACTGTTAAGGAACTTAAAGGGTCAGAAATCTTGGTAAGATTGTTTACCCCATCCTGTAAGGATGACAAAATCCCATAGAGCATAATGGGGACAACTATTAACAGAAACAAATAGTCTCCATGCCCTCCAAAAGCCCCAGTAAGCCAAGACTCCTCCAAATCTTATTACTTATACAGAGATCTAGCATGGAACCTGGCTCATGTTGAGTATACGAGAGATGTTGGCCTTTATTATGAGGGATGTTTTTAATTAGTTTGGGCCTGTTATCATTATATGATTAGCAAATCCAGAATTTGTCCTTCTAGCTTGCCTTTTGGTTACATATTATGTGCTAAGGAAAACAATATAAAAAGGCTCCCTTAGTGCTCCCTTAAACCCCTACTACACTACCCAATTCAAGGACTTGCCTAGGATAGTGTCTGAGGGGAGAGGGCCAAAGGCAATTGGAGATAGTGTGTACTTTAGGAAGTCTCATAGTAGGACCACTTCCTATAGTATAGGGTTTTGGGCAATTTCTCTGGGGAGAGATGAGCTATCTTCAGTGGCAAACTTGCAGCGTCATATTGCATCAAGCCTGGAAGATGGTAAACTTGAAGCTGGCTTTCCATTTAAAGTAGAATACTCTAACCCAAGCCCAAAGAAAATATGATACCATGGAGAGAAACTACAAAAGGTCAAGACATGCATTTGCTTAATATGTTGTAAGAAGCTGGTGTTCAGTTGAATAGGTCATTAGTCCTCTGTGATACAAGAAATGAATATTATCACCTGACAGCTAAGCAGAATGGAAAGGAAAAACTGTTAGAATCTGTCCTTGTTCAAAAGGAGACCATGAGAGGGCTGTGTCCTCCCAGGATGGTTTTTATTAAATTATATTTTCCAAGCATCCTAAAATGTTAACAGTTTCTGGGAATACTGACAAGAAACAAACAAACAAAAAATGGACAAAATGATTCTTTTTTTTTTTTTTTTTTTTTTTTGAGACGGAGTCTCAGGCTGTTGCCCAGGCTGGAGTGCAGTGGCACGATCTCGGCTCACTGCAAGCTCCGCCTCCCGGGTTCCCGCCATTCTCCTGCCTCAGCCTCCCGAGTAGCTGGGACTACAGGCGCCCGCCACCGCGCCCGGCTAATTTTTTGTATTTTTAGTAGAGACGGGGTTTCACTGTGGTCTCGATCTCCTGACCTTGTGATCCGCCCGCCTCGGCCTCCCAAAGTGCTGGGATTACAGGCTTGAGCCACCGCGCCCGGCGACAAAATGATTCTTAGAGTAAGCTAGGATGTAAATCTAAATTGTCTAAGATAATATTGAACTTAATTCCAGGGATTAAAAACATGACAATTGATGTTACGTTACATCTGGTGTTGTAAGTCCAAATTCTGGGTCCCCTAGAGAAACATGTTAGAGTACCCCTTTCCTCCATCACTAATATTTATCAATCTCCATTAGCACATAACTATGAATGTCTAGGGAACTACAAGTCTTACACTCTGCTGGATGCCGTGGGAAATAACTAAGAAGTTCGACACAGGTGCTCCCAAGAACCTGCTTGCAAAGGAAAAAATGCCTAAAAAAGGTATTTTAAGTGTGGAACTTTCGGATATTAGTTAAAATAACTTAGATATTTAGAAATGGAAAATATCAGCATGACAAGTCAAAGCAAAGTAGAAGTAGACTGAATGGGCAGATGACAAGCAGATTTGTCTGAATGCCGGGTAAGAAGATGGGAGTTAATTGGATCCATGTTCATAGAAGGGAGGTCTCAAAGTTTGGGCTTGGAGTAAGTTCTATAGTGGATTCTGAGCAACTGGTGAAGCTGCTGGGAATGGGAAAAACTGACTCATTACCACCTGAATATGTCTCTCTCTCTCTCTCTCCTGGGACCTCTCCTCTAAGTGCATTCCCCTATGCCATTTTCAGTCATTAATGTTTTAGCTGAAATTATTCCCTCAATCCATCTAATGGGCTCCTTAGGCCTCACTTACAGATTTCTGCTCTCCTTTAACCCTGAATCAGGAAGACTGAACTCTCATGTCTAAGCCTTTCAGGCTGAGTTTTTACATTATTATTTTTTAACATGGGTCTCACCTGAACTGCAGCTGGCACTTCTCATGGCTCCTCAACCCCCTAGATCCTTGTTATTTTCAATAAAGCTTTGAGAATGTCACTATAAACCAACTAAATGAGACAGCGTAGATACAGGCCTTGTGCAGAGTAGTTCCTTAACAAATCTTAATTTTACAACTTCCTTCCCCCCGCCCCCCACTAGAATTTCTGATTTTTCTCCTTCCTTAGGTTGCTATTAACAGGTCTATTATGAGGTATAGGCTTGCTTCATGGACATTGGTGACATGGCATGAAGAGGCTGCATTCACTCCAGGGAAACCAGCCCCCTTTTTGACAAAAGACAAAGTCCAGTGACTACGGAGTACATAAAAAATATAAAAAATGATGTAGATTAATAATCAGATATAGGGGATATAGTGATACATCTGGATCAAGAAAATAGCTTATTTTCTATTTATTTAATTTTCTCCATGGGAACAGCACTTTATTTTGGAAGCAAGCAAAACGCTCAAATTTGGAAGGGTTTTTAAAGATCATTAATGTTCTAGACACAAAGGTGTGGTTCAATGGAAGTCACAGGAGTATCAGGGTCATAGACAAAGTTGAATCGGTTTCTACCATCTGTTAGCTGCTAGGACTTGGTCAAATTATTTGGTTTCCTCATGCCTTGCTTTCTCCATCCATAAGATGAGGGATATTAATCCTTGCTTCAGAGTTATTATTAGAGTTAACTACATAATGCTTATAGAGTGCCTAATTAATGTTTAGTACTAAAGAATTGTATGGTGGAGCTTGCATGGTATTATGATGGAATTTGGCTAGAAATTTGGGAATCTCTTTGTGCTGTTTCACCTATAAGTCTCTCTCAATGCATCCCTAAATAGAGTAAATGTACAAAGAATAGTAAATTCCATGGGGGCAGGGATTATCTTTATCACTACTTTTATAGATACTAGGTAAATATGAGTGAATGGTTGGGTCATTTAATCACAAATAGATTCCCAAACCTCTAACACAAGGCACTTACTCCTTGAATTGTGTTACAGCTTTTTCATTTGGATTCAAGGATCATATTGGCATCTCTTTATACTGTCATTCCTTCTCCAGTTATTGTCAATCTCATCACTACACTCCATCAATCTAAAGTGAGAGGAAGAAATGAGAGCACACAGGAGGGCCACCCTTCAAGGAGGTCCTTGTTCAGTCTAACAGTCCCCTAGTGTGGAGGGAGCATGAAACAGGTGAGAGCCTGCTGCCTGGGGCACATCCTGCTCAGTGAGGGTCCCTCTCGAAATCTGGACCCATCAGCTTGTGTCATTTACTCTTGTGAGGAGTAGTGTCATAAGGAGAAGGCAACAATGACCTTCAACCACACTGCCTGTCCACCAGATGTAGTTGGTGCTTAATAAATGATACTCTACCTCTTTTATACTGTTACAAAGTTGAGCATTTTACATGAATGGACACCAATATGTTCTTTTCACTCTATTCTACCCCCTCTATTCTTTTCCTCCAAAAAATGAGAAAATAACTCACTGTTAATGCTCTTGTCCCTGAAATTGGCAGTGGAGCTGGTTCCAGCTAGGGGTTGATGAGAACAGTGTCTTTTTGTAACCTGCCTGTTTATGACGGGCTTGCTCCCTTCTCAGACTAGATATATGTGAGCTGAGAGCTAGGAGGTCTGCAGTTTCAGTTTTGTCCCAGCGAGGAAAACTGCTTTGCCTCTGTAGTTTTTGGCTCCCTCCTGCTTAATGTATGGGGTTGAATGAGAGTAGGGAGAATGTCAAACTCTATTTCTTGGAGCCAAATGGCTTCACGGAAGCCATTGTGACAGTTGTGGGAGCCATGTGGGAAGGCGTCCTACACTTCCACCCCAACTAAAGCCATCCTTCTTTTATCTTTTATATGTTGGTGTCCTGCATGGACTTTGTAGGCTTCTGTTCTTTAACAATCTAAAATCTTCTGATGTGGATGAATTCTAAAGCTGTGCTATCCAAAACTTTGGCCAGTGGCCACATGGGGGCTATTTAGCACTTGAGAGGTAGCTAGTCTGAATTGAGACGTGCGGTCAATCTAAACTGTGCAGAGTTTCAAAGACTTAGTTTGACAAATATACAAAGAGTTTATCAAATATAAATGCAATGTTGAAACAATAGCATTTTGGATATAGCTATATATTTAAACATTTTACCTGCTTTTTAAAATGTGGCCTCTAGACAATTTAAAGCTTATGTGTGGCTTGCATTACATTTCTATTGAACTCACTGGCCTTGAGTTTCAACTCTGAAGTTCTATGGCCCTGAGCATGAACCAATGGACCCTATAGAGAGTGTGTATGTGTGTGTAGGGGGGAGGGGGGGAAGGGGGATGGTGTCCCAGGCTTGCTGGAGACTTGTAGGGGTGGCAGGTGGAGATGAAACCTTCTTTGAGAAGCTCAAAGCAAGATGAGTCATGAATTTCCACATGGCTATGAGTTCAAGGAGAAAAGCCACTCCACCCATATGGTGGTGACCAAGGGCACCCTTACTGTTTCCAGCCCTGCCTTTGCCTTACTTTCTGGTGTCCCTCCTCACCTGCTCATGTCGCCAGCAGTGTGATAGCCACATATCCTGGAGTTTCTGGAACAGCCCTGAATTTTTGTCTATTGATTCCCATAAATACTGTTTGGCAGCCTGGCTTCTGGTTCAAAATTATGGTCATGCTGAGTATTGGTGGGTTATAAAAAGTTCTCCCATTAGATTGTATGGTATAAAAACATAATCTTCTGTGGTTTCCAGGGATTGGCTGGGGAAAAGGGATAAATAGGCAGAGCACAGAAGATTTTTAGGGCAGTGAAACTATTTTGTATGACACTATAATTGTGGATACTTGTCATCATACATTTATCAAAACCCATAGAATATGCAGCACAAAGACTGAACCTTGAGGTAAACTATAGGCTTTGTTGATTATGTGTTAATGTTGGTTCACCTCTTGTACCAAATATACTGCTATGGGTGGGAGATGTTGGTGGAGGAGGCTGTGTGTATTGGGGATTAGGGAAGGGGTATGTTGAAACTCTCTGTACCTTCTGCTCAATCTTGCTGTGAACCTAAAGTTGCTGTAAAAAATAGTTTTAATTAAAAAATAACACACAAGCAAACTTATGTCCATATATATACATACGCATATATATATGTGTATATATGTGTGTGTGTGTGTATATATATGTGTGTGTGTGTGTATATATATTTTTTGAGGTGGAGTTTCACTCTTATAGCCCAGGCTGGAGTGCAATGGTGCTACCTCTGCTTACTGAAACCTCTGCCTCCTGAGTAGCTGGGATTACAGGTGCCTGCCAAGATGCTCAGCTAATTTTGTATTTTTTTTTTAATAGAGACGAGGTTTCACCATGTTGGCCAGGCTGGTCTTGAACCCATGACCTCAGGTGATCTGCCTACCTCAGCCTCCCAAAGTGCTGGGATTACAGGCGTGAGCCACTGCACCTGGCCACTTATGTCCATATTGAAAGTGAAAAAGTATCTAGGAAACTTCTCTGTTCACTTCTCAAAAGAAGACATTTATGTGGCCAAGAAACATGAAGAAAAGATCATCACTGGTCATTAGAGAAATGCGAGTCAAAACCACAATGAGGTACCATGTCACACCAGTTAGAATAACGATTGTTATAAGAGTCAGGAAACAACAGATGCTGGCGAGGCTGTGGAGAAATAGGAACACTTTTACACGTTGATGGGAGTATAAATTAGTTCAACCATTGTAGAAGACAGAGTGGTCATTCCTCAAGGATCTAGAACCAGAAATACCATTTGATCCAGCAATCCCATTACTGGGTATATACTCAAAGGATTATAAATCATTCTATGATAAAGATACATGCACGTGTATGTTTATTGCCACACTATTTACAATAGCAAAGGCTTGGAACCAACCCAAATGCCCATCAATGATGGACTGGATAAAGAATATATGGCACATATATAACATGGAATACTATGCAGCCATAAAGAATGAGTTCATGTCTTTGCAGGGACATGGATGAAACTGGAAGTCATAATTCTCAGCAAAGTAACACAGGGACAGAAAACCAAACACCGCATGTTCTCAAAAGTAGGAGTTGAACAATGAGAGCACATGGACATAGGGAGGGGAACATCACACACTGGGGCCTCTTGGCAGGGTGAGGGGCAAAGGGAGGGGGAGAGCATTAGGACAAATACCTAAAGCATGTGGGACTTAAAACCCAGATGTTGGGTTGACTGGTGCAGCAAACCACAATGGCACATGTATACCTATGTAACAAACCTGCACAATCTGCACATGTATCTCAGAACTTAAAGTAAAATAAAAGAATAGGGGGTGGAGAACTTCTCTGTGATGAAAATTTTCTCCCCTCCATTAAAGTAACAGTTCTGAGAGTTTGCTGGTTTCCCAGCTGTTCTCTGCTACTTCACATGAGAAAATGGCAATCAGCACCTTGCCAAGGTGTCATGTCGCTCTACTTTAAAATGAGAAGCAGGAAAATGATAAATTTACTTGTCCTCTTGCCTTTGGAGGAAGGCGTGATTGATAGAAATAGCCACTAAATGACTTTGCTAAGCTGTAGGAACCACTTCTCTTTTCTTTGAGACCTTGTGAGGTCAAACTGTCTTTGAGGCTGCCTGTAAAGTAACCTGGTGGCCTCCGTGTGTGATGAGGCCTTAGTCTTATTATTTAATCAGACTTCTTTGGATGACAAATTGCTGTCTTTTACATGTTTAGTGATACAGAGCTGTTATAATGAGACATGTGAGAGCAGATCAAGGCTTAATAAGCATTCTTTTCCTCTTCTTGCCTTATAACCTATAAAGAATTTTTTTTCTAATTCCCAACGCCTTGTGTAGAACCTCTCCTTCAAGGTTCATTAACATTTTTTGAGGAAAAAATAAAGCTAGAGTAGGATAATACCTGTTTGAAGTGCTTTAATTTTGTACTGTATTGAATAAGCTTTGACCAGGAGTGCACTGGCCTTAGTTACAGTTGGTTCTGCTGCTGGATGGCGACATGGCTACAGGGGAATCTGTCTTTTTGGACATTGGTTTACTCATTTGTAAAATGGACAGAATATTTACCTTGCTCCTACCTGTTTATATTAAAGTATTAAGTGAAGTAGGGAGAAGACACAATGATCGATTTGTTAGAACCTGAAGTTCTGAAAGCATTGTCTTCCTCCTCCTGCAGTATGCCTGTGATCTAAACCTGATTCTGACACTTCCCAGCAGTATGATTCTGAGAAAGGCATCAATTCTTTCCGGACCTCTTAAAATTCTTTCTCTATCAAGGTTCTATGAATTTACAAATATGACTTAAGCTCTCTGCTTCATATTTTCTGGGTCTTAAAAAGCACACCTGTGTGTGTGTGTATTTAAAGAATGTTTAAATTGCAGAGACACTTTATACTCACTGTATAAAGCTCATAAATTACAAAAGCATAGAAAATAAAAAGTGAAAGAACTTCTCTTCCCATTTTTCCAAATCCCAACAGTTTGGCATATTTCCAAGGTATCTGTTTATACATGTCTGTGGTATATGTGCATGTGTGTAATTTCTTCACTTGAATCGTACTATACTCCTTCGCAACTTAAAAAACTGGCATTCTAAGGTTATCTTTTTATATCATTAAATATTGTGCTATTTTTTTTCTTTTTGTATATACATAATGTTCCACTGCATGCACGTGCTTTATTTAGCTAATCTCTTATTGATAGGGATGTTGTTTACTCATTTTATACTTGCTGCTTACAGTTATAGGAATCATATATGCATAGATTAAGGAACGTGCATAGTACAGACAGGTATAAAATATAAAGCAAAGCATTTCTTCTGAGTCATTCACACTTTTCATTTCTCAAATCAAATTTTCTAGAAATGACCACTTAGAACCGGTTTTTGTTTTGTTTTTGCTGGTTATTATTGTGACTTTAAATAGTACACTTGTATTTCTATTGATTTAAAAACTTTAGACAGGATCTGTTGACTGGCTGCTCTGAAAATAAACTGGAGGTCTGAAATTCTAAGGCATGGATGAAAGGACAATCGGAGAGAAGCAGAGAGAGTGTGTGTTTTAGCTTATTGATGTAATCCTTTGGAAATGGTAATTCAACTCTATTTTGAAAACTTTCAATGCTGGTAGAGTCAGGGTAGGGATAAGCTTAGGATGCTGTTTTATGAAACTGATTGCTGGAATGGATTTGTGTAGCATCAGTTTTACATGAATGTTTACATCAACCCAGCATTGCCTTTAGAGTTACTGGGGCTCTTACTGAAGAGAGGGGTCCAAGTTTCTATCAGTGTGCAGCTGAGAGGACACTGACAAGAGTGCTGGAAGCCTACTGACTTGACATGCAATCCAGCAGTGGGTGGCAGACTCGATACAAATTCAGGCAAATTTCAATGTCAAAAGGCTAAAGTCTCAATCTGAGCAAAAAGCGGGTTATAGGGCCAAATGTATTGGGCTAAGAGGCTCTCAGTATGAGATGGTTAATCAGATAATTCTGGGTCAGGCACCATAGAGACACTGGAAACTGAATTCTCTTCTAGTCTTGGGGATGTCAAATCTGGTTTCTCAGTACATCTAATGGTGGTGGGAAGGTTTTGTAAAGCAGGCGATAATGGAAATTGGGAATTTCCAATTAGAAGATTTTCTACAGAAAGTCTGCTTGTGCTAGGCAACTAAAAGGCTGCTTGTACCTAAATTTTATTGTAGTCATGCAGAAGTTGGAATTGGCAAAATGTAGTAAGCTGCTACTCCGATTTCTCATAAGTTAGGAAATTTAAGGACAAGTCAACTTTTTTTTTTTTTTTTTTAAATCAAAGTCATGGTAGATGGAAAAGCAATCCAGTGTCTATTTTGGGATCAGGGAATTTCTGTAAGGAATGTCTGTACCCAGATCATGAGGAGGCATGTCTATCCTATGCTGTGTATGTGGGGGAAGTTAGTTTTCAAGATTATCCTTAAGATTATATCTCTAACCACATATCATTTAATAAAGTTTTAGTCATTAATCTGCATGTAAAATATGCTATTGTGATCTCCTTGTAAATAAAAACATCTAGAGCAACTTGGATAGGAATGCTAGAAAATCAGGTTCTGTTAATCTACTGGATGACTTAACTGCAGGTCCCCAGATATTGGAGACCCTGTAAGTTGGGATAACGTACCAGAGACCGAGGCAGAATGAAGCGAGAAAGGGCTTGCTCCCTTAGTTCCCAGGCATGTGAAGGCTGTTTACATTTGAGGGCACCTGCATAACAGGCATAGGACTTAGTGTGACCACTTTCTAATGGACCCATGGGTTCTGGCTTCCCTGGGATCAGGGCCCAGATAAGGTGGAGTCTAAGGTTGTTGGCCTTTTATTAGTTAGTTCTGTTGGAGACAACATGTTGTCAGTCAGCCATCAGAATAGAGTGACATCTAGGCTTTGGAATGAGGCATGCATGGCTAATTCTTGGATTAGGAAGAATGTTAGGAGTAAAGCTCTGAAAAGGAAGATGGGGGCTGTGAGGTGGGGGCAGGTCAAGTATTGTAAATCAGTAGTTTGCCAAATGTGGCTACCAGACCAGCAGCATCAGTCTCCTGGGAACTTTTTTGAGATACAAATCCTCAGGCATACTCCAGACCTACTAAAACGGAAACTCTGGGGGTGAGGCCCAGCAATCTGTGTTTTAACAGTCTCTCCTGGTGATTCTGATGCAACCCAAGTTTAAGAACCACAGCTGTAGATTCACTAGCAACCTGTTAATTAACTTGAGATTGCTCTGGGATTTATATAGGCAAGAAAAACAAAATCTGAGTCAAAAAACCTATATAAGTTACTTTTAAATTTCTCCCAAAACTTCTGTTATTGAAGAAAAGCTTATTTTTCTGTTACATTAAAAAATAACATTAACTGGAAAGTGCTAATGTGCTTAGTATTTTAGCTACCTTATTTCCTTGAAATTTTCCATCTTCTATATTAATTGCTATTTTAATTTCCACTTCACAGATAAAGAGACAGAAGGATTAAGAATTTCATTAAAGGTTTTAGAACTAATAAGGGCAGAGCTGAAATTTGAACTGAGGGAGTTTCACAAAATGAACTTGGCTTCCATAACCACTAAGCTGCAGTAGAGGGATTCTTAATTTCCCATTACACTCTCCTTGTGCAGAGGACTGCAGACTATGCACAGCTTGGTAATGTATACTGATTAGTGTTTGCCTGCTTTGGGTATGATGCAAAACTAGTATTTTGCCTGTTGTGGCTAACCGATTTTTGGATCTCTATAGTCAATTTCAATACCTTTGTAGTAGAGTTCAGAGTTTAATGCTAACCCGACTTCAGGATACTGTTTTAACCTTTCACTTGCTAAATTTATACTTTGTCTATTACAACTGTAAATCTTTCCTTGTCATAATATGAATGACTTACCATTTTCCTCTCAAGGATCATCTTATGTTGAATTGGCACCTCCTATTATATTTTGAGACAAGGGTGAAAATAATGAAACTCGATGACTTTTTTTTTCCTTAAACCAGCCCAACAGATTGTTTCAGGATAAGCATCCAATTATTCTTTGTTTCTCATGGTGAGTTTCCTGTAATTGGAAAATTTGTGGTAATGCTATTTTAAATTCTAAGTGTGGAATATTTCTATAGTATAAAACTCCTCTCTTTTGTGTGTATGAGTGTTCGGGTATGGGTCAAAAAGACTTGGAACATTAATTTTAATTCAGAAGTGGCTCCAGAGAGACAAGTTAATTTTCTAAATCAGTCTGGTGAGAGTTGGAGCTTGGAAAATACATTCAAGGAAAAATGTCTTATGCTCTGCTAGAACAATTATGAGGTAATAGTCTCAGGAGTAAACTGGCCACTAAGCTTTAGTAACATTTCTAGAGTTGTGGCTCATTTTCCTGAAAATATTGAATATTGCTGATTCTAAGAGAAATCATGTTTTCATATCTTAATATTTCTAAAGACAGAATATACCTGTTGTTGAATGTATGGTAGGATGTTAACATGGAGGTTTTAGCTGTGACTATAATAGAAATGATATTTTCAAAGATTGTAGCAGGAGTTTTAATATTTAATTTTTTATTTTTAATTGTAAAATAACAATTTTCTATCTTAATAATTTTAAGCATATGATTCAGTAGTAGGTATAGTGGTATCAAGTACATTTGCGTTATTGTACAACCATCACCACAATCCATTGTCAGAACATTTTCACCTTTCCAAACGGAGACTCTGTGCCCATTAAACACTAACTCCTCATTCCCCTCCTGCCAGCTGCTGGAAACTGCCATTCTATTTTTGGCCTCTGGGAATTTGACTACTCTAGGTACCTCATGTAATTGGAATCGTACAGTATTTGTCCTTTAGTGTCCGGTGGATTTAGCAAAATATTTTCAAGGTCCATCCATGTTGTAGCATGTATCAGAACTTTTTTCCTTTTTAAGACTGAAGAATCCATTGTGTACATACACCCCACATTTTGTTCACTCTTCTGTCAATGGTTGCTTGGGTGGCTTCTACCTTCTGGCTACTGTGAATAATGCTGCTATTAAACATATATTTACACTTCCATGTTTAAGCTTGTGCTTCCATTTCTTTCGAGTATATATCTAGGAGTAGAATTGCTGGATCATCCATCTTTAATTTTTTGAGGAACCTCCATACTGTCTTTCAAAATGGCTGCATTACTTTACATTTGTACCTAAATGCACAAGGGTTTCAACTTCTTTGTGCTCAACTACACTTTTTATTTATTTATTTATTTTTTTAGATGATAGCCATCCTAATGGATGTGAGGCAAAGAAATCATGACTATCAACACTGCTTACAGAGGGTATAATAAAAGGACAGGGATTAGGTATTTGGGAATGACTTTCAAGGGATAATGTCAGAGAGCAATTGATGTGATCTAATGGGGAGAATAAGTCAAAATAAAATCTATGTGGTGGTACAGGTCATGTTTTCTCAAGTCAAAGGAGACCATTCCACCCCATCCCCTCCCCTTAACCCTCAATTCTAAGGAAACACTTGTAGATCTAACATGTGGCCTGCCAGCTGGCTTTGAACAGCACTGACACCAGCTCGTGACAGCATCAGTCATGCCGGGACTTTCCTGCTCCCTTTCCTTACCTCCTTCCCTTCTAACTCTGGGGGGAATTAGAAACTGCAGGTTGTAGTTGTGGAGCTGAGGGGTAGGACATGGGAACCTAGGCTGGGAAACCACCCTGCATTCCCACTCTCCTTTCCATTGCAGCAGACATAAATGAAGGGGGTAAGAAGTTTCAACTTGATATCAAGACCAAGTTTGGATTATAACATGGCACTGAAGACTTCCGTTACTAAATCAAAACTGTCTTTTATGACTTAGTGACAGTTGGACTCTTTATGACTTTATGACAAGAGACTTTGCTGAGTCAGTTTTTGTCTTTAGTGCAGGAGAATAAGTGGTTCCACCGACTATGTTTCAAGGAACAGAGAAGGATAAAAAGTTGATTTATGATTACTTCCTGTGAATTGGGCTTATTCAGTAAAATGCTTTGGGAATTTGAGCTTATTCAGTGAAGTGGTACACATATTATGTGTGTACTTTGAATGTGGTAGTATCTTTCTCAACTTTACCTCTGCGCAGTTGTAATTAAAATGGTGAATTGTCCTTGGGAAATTGAGGGGTATGGGAGGAGTGTTGACGGAAATGTCCTTCACTTGGAATTTGTTAGATATTTAAAAACATTCTAAAGTTATGATTTTAGCTGTGGTGTGTTTTGCTTTGGGAAGAAGTGAGCTCCTTTAATGGGAAGCACCTAAACAGAGAAAATGGAACAACCTGTTGTAGCTGAAAAAGGGATTGGATGGGGATTCCTCTCACACTTCCCTCCAAGACAGTGGGAGTTGCTGGTTCTGAGATGTTTAACATTGAGTTTGACCACTTGGGCACTACTGTTTCTTTGCCATATGTTGATAATCTTTTTTTCTCTCTTTTGCTTGGAGTCTTAGAAATGTTATCAGATGAAGGATTCTCAGTACTGAGGACCTAAGTATAAGAAAATGTAGGGATTATCTTTTATTCAAAACTTAGGAAGTATCATGTTACATATGTTTGTCATGTTAAAATAACTACTGACAAAAATAATGTTCTTGAAGCTATTTTTGTTATTTTGCCTCAGTCCATTTAAGTTGCTATACCAAATACCAAAAGCTAGGTGGCTTAAACAGAAATTTCTCACAGCTCTAGAGATTGAAGTCCAAGATCAAAGTGCTGGCAGATTCCATGTCTGAGGGCCTGCTTTCTGGTTCATAGATGGTGTCTTCTAGCTGTCCTGCCATGGTGGAAGGGGCAAGGCAGCTCTCGGGGGCTTCTTTTATAAAGGCACTAATCCTATTCATGAGGATTCTACCCTCCTGACCTAATCACCTCCCAGAAGCCAAACTCTTAACACTATCATACTGGTGATTAGGTTTCAACATACAAGTTTTGGGGGAAACACATTCAGACCATAGCATATCATAAGAAGGCTTGAAAATTTTGCTTTTGACTGAAATGACCCAAGCTAGACATTTGGTATCCACTAGATATTAGTAGCCATGTAATAATGGGAGAGAAGTTTATTTTAGGAAAACAGTGTTGCTATTTAGTTACTATTAACTTTGAAAGTAATTTCTCCTAATCCTAGTTATCTTTAACCCCATGAAAGCTGCATTTAACCTGGTTCCATATTCCACTAGGATATTAACTGGACTTTTGCCAGTAGTTAGCAGTAATAAAATTGGTCTAAATAGTAAGAGAATTTGTTTTCTCTAATAATAAAAAAATCCAGAGGTAAAATGGGCTTCAGATGTACTTCTGAGCCTGTTCTGCTGCTCTATCCTTCTCTTGGGGGTGACTTTATCCTCAGACTTGTAACAAAATAGCAGCGGGAGTTCCAGCAATATATTTAGTCATGATAATTGCTAGAAAATGTACAGATTGTCTCTTTTCTCAATTAAAAGTTTTTCCTTGAAGTGCCTCCTTCCTTCCCCTACCACAGCCAACTTTCTCATACATCTCATTGGCTGGAGTTTGTGACGTGTCCAAAATGGAAAACTGACAAGGGGTAAAGTACTTACTATGACTGACTTACAAAGTCAGGTCTAGTCCCTGGACTGTTCATGGGTTAGTTTCTCAAAGCATAGGGTCAAGGGAAGGAGGGGCCAACACCAAGCAGAACTCGGTTAGGAAGGAGGTTGGATGGGATGAATACTATGTAAGCAGCCAATAATGTCCGTTATAAAAGTGGGCTTCCAGAAAAATTCCTATGACCCTTGGTGGTTAAACTACATTTTCTTAAAATGAAAACATTCTCTTTGTGTCATAATCATATCATCATATTGAAGCTTAGACATTGTCTAGTCCAAATTCTTTATTTGGGAACTGAGGCTGAGAGATGGAAGGTGACTTTGTAAAATCCCAGTTAGTAGAAACTAGAACAGAAAACATAGGGACAATTTTAATGCAATTATAAAGCAATGACTATTACTTTCATTACTCTAAAGTGATGGATCTCTTGATCTATGGCAGAGGGTCAGACATTGTGAAATGACGCTGAAGGATAGAACAAAAGGATTTCAGAAATAACCATTTCTCTGTGATATAGGCAATGGGAGGAAGATATGGACCTGAACTGCTACCAGTGAAGCCAACTTTTTTCTGTAAAAGACCAGAAGTTACCGTTTTAGGTGTTGAGGGCCAGATGGTCTCTGCAACTACTCAACCCTGCCATCAAAGTGCAAACGTAGCTGTAAACAACATATGATAAATGGATGTGACTGTTTCAATGAATAGGTATTTACAAAAACAATGCAGTGGGCAGGACTTAACCTGTAGTCTCTACTTTGCTAACCCCTTGTTACATGCATCCAAAAGAGTGATCTTCTGGTTGTAATTCTAATGCAAAAATAGCTTTGAGAAAGATCAAATGGGTTTCAGACCAGGCTCAAGAATTTGTATTTTCTCCAAAACCAAAGTGTAAAGTATGGCTCTGTACTTTGTTTACATGATGTAGAAACTACTCTTTATCCAGTCAATTTATCATGACAACTGGTATATTAAGTGGATTCACAATTTATTGCACAGAACTGATTGGTCAAGCAGGCATAATAGTGTGCTCTTGCCAAGGCATAACCTTGATGTAATTTATACAGATACTCCTCCAGGAACCAATCTACCTGAAAGTTAGTCTTGTAATATACATTTCTCGCTAGGGCTGGTATGAGAGCATCTAATTAAATCATATTCTGAATGAGGGCACAGTTTGCCTTGGAATTAATTTAAACAAATAATTAGGAAACTTCTGAAGTTGTTGTAAAAATTGGTAACAGAAGTCATTTGCAAATTGCCTAAGTATTGATATTCTAGGAGACACAGGTCATCTATTTTTGGCTGGGAATGATGGGTACATGTCCTGAAGCCTCAAGGAGAAGACCAGTAATTTATATGCAGGGAAACTGCTTTTTAAACCTCTCAGAAATAAGGGCAAAATATCTTCATTTTTTGGAGCGATCACTGAGATTACATTGAGTGTAACCATTTTGATCGAGCAGTTTTGACTTGTCAGATATAAACATGCATGACTTTATTTTTCCATTACTGGATTGTATCAGAATTTCTTTCCTGTTGGGAGGCTGACTGCTTTAATGACATTTGGGGTTGATTTCTTAATTTTTCAGTCACTTTAGAAATATAGTCTCGTTTCAGTTCTTAACTTTTCATGTTGTCTTTATAACCTCAGCCACATTTCATTTCAGGGCTTCCTATTTTTTCCCACTTCCCTACAAACCCAGCAAAGATTGCATTTCTGTTTGGAAACCAGGAGTGTATCTGGGGTGTAGTTTACCCTTTCACAATCTCCATTCCCCATTCTCTTCCCTCTTGTGTCAGGGTGTTGAGGTGCCAAAAGGAAAGAACAACCTTCTTACATAAGCTCAGGTGGAGAACTGGCTGTCCTCCATGTGGTGTCTGGAATGACTACTTCATAATGTGATCAATTTCAGATTGGAGGTAGCAAAGGGACTTCTCCCACTTGTTGCCTGTGGCTTCATCTCTGCTAGTTGTCCATATATCAGTCCCCTTGGAAGAACAAGCAGCCATGTAGTGGCATTCTCAGGGATATCCTTTGCTCCTTGAGGTCACTCAAGGCATCTTCCTTGTATAAAGGTTCTCTGAGGGATTTCTGAGTGGAGCTTACTCTCTGCCTCCCTAACTCCCAGTCCCCAGCATGGACAATCTACCTAGCAGCCTGTTGCTGCTGGGTTCCTCTTGACCAGCGAGAAGTTCTGCTCCCTGGACATGTGACCAGGGTAGCTGTACAGAGCCTGCACTCAGGAGGGCTCCACATTTGGTATTTGGTATTCTTGGAAGGTGCCATGTTGAACTTCTTAGTTTTTGAATTTTTGTTTTGGAAGTGAAGTCTGATGGGTAAATGGAACATGTACAAGGGGCTCAGAGCCGTGGCCCCTGAACAAACCCACATCCCGCTGCCTCTTCCCTCCCCCGGACAGTTCTTGGTTGCCTTTTCCCTCTCCTGCATGTCCTGGGTCCCCAGGCCCCCAGGTCTCCCCATCCCAGTCCTTGCTGTGAAACTGTTGTTGCTTTCTGCCTGGGGTGTGACTGGGGGCGGTGAGAGAGGAGTGGAAAATGCTGTATGGAGACAGGAACATGGGTGTGGGGATGCTTGGGTTGGGTACATGCCCAGTTGTGTCCTGGGGCAGAACAAGGAGGCACTTGTCACTGCCCTGGACTGACAGGGCCACAGTCCTTTTGGTGGGCAACTCAGCAGAGGCATCTTGCCCACCCCCGATCAAGGTGCCAAGTACATCCTGGCAGGAAGTTTGCAGTGCTTTGGCACTTGCCTTTCCACCATAGGCTGGGGTGGTGAAACCATGGAAAGGGAAAACTGACTTCTCACCCTTGACCAGGACCCCTCATTTTCCTGTTTTGTACTGTGCCCCACAAATTAGAGAGAGCTGCCAGTAGGTGGTCCTCTTGGGAAGTGTTGGCCAAACAGCTTAAGCCACTTCAGTGGTGACCACTTCACCCACAGCGAGGCACATGTGTTTCTAAAACGGTAGTGTTGGAGCTGTCCCCGCACTACTGCCTTTCCCCACCCGGCTCGCCATCTGTCTCCTGAGCTGCCCTCAGCACTCCAGCTGATGAGTGTCTTGCCAACTTCCAAATGACCATCCCTAGCTTAGTGCTGGGGTGCTTGAAAGAGCCACCCATCTGGTAAAAGGGAGAACAGGGAGGCATTCACAAGCCCATTCACCTTCTTAGGTGGGAGGCCCATTGCCCTGGACCATGCTGTGTTGTCCTCCAAGGCTATCTCCTTTCTCTCGGTCCTCTTTCATTTTTTAATGACCAAGGCTGGGAAAGTATTGCAGCCCTTTTGGACTCTGAGGGAACCACAACAACTCATATTAAGCATGGGCCCTTCTTTTAACTCCACCCTAGAGAATTTTGAGATTTCTGTCTCAGCAGACATGGACTCTGCCTTCATCTCTGCTCTGTTCAGTCACCTCTTGGGCAAGGGAACATTTCCATCTGAGCCTCTCCCCGTTCTGTTAACAAGTGCTTATGCCGACCCTCAGTGTTAAACGAATTCATGGTAGGCTCCAGCTGACAGTTTATTTCGCTGAAATGATAGTCTCACTGAATAACTAAATTTCAGTGCTGTATATATTCTTGTAGTCAATTTCACCCTTCTTGGACAGCTGGAGAACTTCCTCCCCTTTGTAGTATCTGGCTTAAATTTTTGACACATTTTCTCTTAACAGCTTTTTTTTTCTTTTTTTGAACTGCAAGCAGCTATAATGATTTTTCTAAGCATTTCATAAATTTAAACTAAGCCTTGGCTTTCTTGAGGGCGAGATGGAAACAATACAAATCAGCCTATTTACAGAGCATTTGTGAGAATTCAATGGGATGATGATTTTAAAACTTCTGAAATTTTAAGAGTCCTCTAAGTTGGAGATATTTATTATCTGAATCAAAGTAAACACAAGCCTTAGACATCCATGACCTTCCTCTGGGCAGCAGTGATTTGATGACAGGGAAAAACTAAGCAAACACCCAAAACTACATCAGGCTCAGGGTTATACAGTGAAGTTTAATCAAAACGAAGTTTTTCTCAGTAAAATGATAGTCATCCAGGAGGGAGGAGCTGGTAAATAAGGTGCTTATGTGCTTCGTAGCTGTACATGAGGAAGGGATCATTCGTTGTGAAGGGATGCGACGTATTTAGGAATCTGAGGTAAACATGCTTGAGAAAATAGAATTGAGTGCTTTTATGTTCTAAAAACTTTGGTGTGATTTAAACTTGGTACTTTTGAAGTTCACCTGGTGTTTCTGTTGGTGAATATTTTGCTGCTTTGGTCCTCTTGTTGCTTCTGTAAGGAGTTCATTTGCAACTCCCTTTTTCTCCAATTATTCTGTTATCTCTCCTACTTAAAAAAAAAAAAATTCTCCTTCCACTGGGCTCTCCCCCGCCACCACCCCCCTCCCCGCTACCCCAAGTCCCCGCCTCCCCTGTCTAACATGTACTTACATCTTTGGACTGAGGATGTCCTGCGATTGGATGGCTGCCGAGGCCTCAGCTGTCTGCAGTCTGGGATGGCAGATGATGACAGCACTGGGCTTGGTTTTAGGGACCTTGCTTCTCTGCTGTTGTTTACCAGCTTCAGATTCCATCTGGCCTTGCTGACAGGAACCTTGACACCATCTGCAAAACTTGTAATAAAGCAATTTTGGTCTGAAGAAAAGGAAAACAGCACACTGAAGCCTATTTGGGAAATGTCATGTTTGGTGCTTCAAAAGGAAGGTATATTAACATGTGTCAATATACATACCTTCATGCATTTGGTGGGCCTCATAAGACACTTCTGTAGGGAGAATCTTTGTGCTGACTCTATTCTCTTCAGTCTGTGCTTGCCTGGTTGAAGTTCAGGAAACCACAAAACGTGATACTTCTCCAGTGTGAGTTGTGATGATGAATTGACTTTAAGGTTGTATTCTGCATATTCAGTCCCCCCCCGCCACAGTACAATTTGAGTTGGTATGTTTTGCTTGTATGTGTGACACATAACAAGTATAGTCATGCTCTTTTCCAATTACTTGAAGAATTCTCTTGCATATGACATAGTTCCACAAACATTTATAATCTTACCCTAGGACAAAGGATGATACAATAAAATTTATACATTGCTAAGTGCTCTACACTACCCCATTATACAAATATTAACTTGTTACCTCTGACTACAACACTGGAGGATAAATATTACTATTATATCAGTTTTACAGGTGAGGAAACTAGTCCCCAGATAAGAACACCCAGCTAGTAAGTGCTAGGGCCAGGAGTTGAATTCGGACTGTCTTGTTTTAAACAATAGGGCTACGATTAGTCAGTGTATTAAAGGAGATTATACTTTGTTGATTATATTTTTGTTTAGTTCTCATTAAGACTCTGTGCTGGGTGTTCTACATTTCCCATGCCAGTAGATCCTACTTTCTGTATCTTGAACTGGCTCACAGAGGTTTACCATCTATGACTACATCTCTGGGCTTTCTGGCCTCTGATTTCCAGTGGTGTTTGGCCAATGGGAGGCATGAGGAAGAGATGAGAGGCTGGGGATTTGTCGACTGTAGGCCACCTGCTGTCATCATCGGCTACTATCTTGCTGGGTGGCCCCAGCTTTCTTCAGGTCTGGGAACATTGCTGGGTATGTCTTTGTTCAGGCTGGGTGGGAATAAAACCTCACAACCTGTGTAGGTCCTGGTGCTTCACTGTCACTGGGGATTCCCGGAACCCTGCCTAAGCTTTGGTAAATAGCCCCTTCGTGAAAATTTAACACTTTGACTGTGTCATGGTTTTACAGGAATTCTGACAGATACAGGCTTCTTGTGAGTTCATCTGTTGTCCTATACTTCAGCCCCTAGTAGCCAAAAACATTTGATATTTTTAGAATGATTTAGTAAAACATAAATGAGTGGGGGGAAAAGTAAACTTGGGGTAGGGCCAGGCAGGACCCATCAACTTGGCTTAGAATAGACAACAACCCCATAATTGCATAAAGCCTTATTTTTCTAGTACTTTCAGGTGTGTATGTTAGTAACTATGGCTAACATGAGTACTGTGTTCCATGTCCCCTGCTAAGGACTGTATATAAACAGTTTCATTTAATCCCCAGAACAATCCTAGGAGGGAAGAACCTTTATTTTCATGTTGCAGACGATACAATGGAGGTTTAGAGAAGTTAAACAACCTTTTCGTGGGTGTACCGTTAATAAGCTGCTCACGTGGTATACACACTCAAGCAGCTAACTCCAGAGTCCATGCTTTTAAGCAATATACTTATGCCTCCTGCATCTAATTTTGCTCTTAAATCAAATTGGGAAGCAAGTCAGAGGGGTATAATTTTCTTCTCTTTATTATAGTTGAGTACACTGAGGCACAGTGCGTTGAAGTGACTTCTCCAAGATCAAGAACGAATTAATCTATGCTTATAAATGGCAGAATTGGCAATTAATGGGCAATTTTGTGAAAATCAAGTAGTCCAAGCTTTGGCCTGTACAAACAGCAGTGAATATGAGTTTAAATTCTGAATGAAACTTCCTAGCTAGCTGATCTTGAATAACTCAGCCTCTGGCCTTTGTTTCTTCACTTATAAAATGGGCTAAATAAAATCCCTTCGGTGTATGTAAGAATGGTATAAAATAATTACATACAAATGTTTATCACTGTTATGTTTTCAAAAAATGCCCACACAAGCCACTAAAAGACAGAGCTATGAATTGAGGTATAGACACAGAAGCAAAAGATGTTTGGTATTTAAAAAAAGTTGTGGGTACGTAGTAGATATGTTTTACAGGATACGTGAGATATTTTGATAAAAGGCATGTAACACATAATCCCATCATGGTCAATAGGGCATCCATCACCTCAAGCATTTATCCTTTGTATTATAAACAGTCCAATTATACCCTTAGTTATTTAAAAATGTACAAGTATTGACTCTAGTCACTCTGTACTATCAAATACTAGATCTTATGCTAACTATTTTTTGTAGCCATTACCCATCCCCACTACCCCTCCCAGCCTCTGAATAATCATCATTCAACTCTCTATCTCCATGGGTTCAATTGTTTTAATTTGACACTTCTGACAACCCTTATTTGGTAAGAGGAGGTGAGTCCCACAGATGCATAGGAACTTGCAGGGAGGTCTGCTGTGGGTAAGTAAAACTTCATCCATTCCTCAGCATCATGTACTAGATGCCTACTCTATGTTAAGAACTTGGATTTTATATCAATGTGAGGGTCTTATTTTCATGTCCTTTATTATAGCAAAGCTAATTCTAACAGGTAGCCAAGGTATACCTTGAGTTAGACTTTTTTTAGTAGAACATTGGATACATTGATGTGAAGGCAATTATTTTACAAACAGAATATCTACCTATTATAGTGAGGCCTTGATATGCAGTGTATTCCATTACAAGTGGTTTTAGGGCATATTCTCCAGTGACTCTCAAATGTGAGGCCTTTCTTAATCATCCCAGCATGAAATAATTTCTCACCTTTCTGAACTGTGGCAGAACTTATATTCTGTAGCACTTCTCTGAATAATATATTTCTGGCTCAAATCATTGTGTATACATTTTTCTTCTAAATTGAGGCTTATATATTTTTAAAAAGCATGATACCCTTAACTACTATACATAAATGTGTTATGAATGAATTAAATGAGCTTTTTTTCCTGATCTGTTATGCCTTTGGGCTTCTGCCATTCTTTTAAAACATTGAACATCTATATGCCAGGTCCTCAACTGGGCAATAGGGGTACAGAGATGTGGTCCATATATACTTGTATCTGATACACAGCTGCAAATAATTGTAACAATATATTAACTCCTATAAGAGGCTGTGTGCAAGGTATGTTCTTTGACAGTAACATTGGAATCAAATGTGTTTAGACAACATTAAGAAAAGACCTATACATATTATTTTCCTTGCTAAGAACTAGAATAAATAAAGGCTCCTGTAGCTGAATGCCTGAGGAATGAAATATTTTTGGTTACTGGAATTTTGTGTTCAATTGAGAGTTAACCCACATGACATTTATGGTTGTGAAAACGCAACATAAATATGGTCATCACCAAAAATATTCTAAAGCTCCACAAGATGGGGCTATGTCTCTAGGGAAGCAGAACTTTCAAATCAAACTCTACTTCAATTTAAATTCACTACATTCTTTTAATGATGACATTTTCCTTTTAGGGGAGAAAATGTCTATAACATATTAGTCACTCAATACATACTCATTGAATAAATGTCAATGGAAGAGTTGGTTTTATGGTTTCAGTTGAAAATATGAGTGAACCAGAAATTCACTCGGAATACATGAAATGAAACTTCCAAGATAGGATTTAGCACATTTTTACAATGTTTATCTTGTTTTCAGAAAAGCAAAAAATGAAAAACAAACAAAATAACAGGAGGCTTAGTAACCAAGCAAAGGGTTTCATCAGGTAGATTTGTAAACATCAGATAAGGTGGTATGTCTTGCGACTGCCTTTGCTTGATTGTACTGCTTAATTTTTCTGAGTTAAAAATAATACATGCTTATTGCAAAAATATAGACAACACGTGTGTATATAAAATAAAACTGAGTCCTTTATCTCCTACCCCACCTTGGTACAGTCCACCCAGTTAACAGTATCTTTTAGTTCTTTTGCTATGCATTTAATAACTTTTTTTTTTATACTGAGAAACCGAATATACAATGGACAATGGTCAGACCATATATAAAAAATAGAACACTAACCTATAATCTTCAGCAGCAAGCTCAGGAAACCAACTTGTTATTTACATTAACCAGCCCAGGAAGCCAACCAGCTTTCTATGTCAGACTTACAGAAAGTCAGACGATGACTCTAGTAACTGGTCTGGAAAGCCAAACAAAGTTCTCTGTAACAATCAGCCCAGGACAGTCCGGATTTGATTGATAATTGACATCTTCCTTAATTTCTATTTCCGTCTTTCCAACTGAGGACTAAACCAAAGAAAGCCAAATATGCAAAATTAAACAATTGCATGTGATTCCGTAAGTCTAGTTGGCCTGCCTACAGCTTCCCCATGCCAGTAGCCTCCAATCAGGGCATAGCTGAAGCCTTCCCTTTTTCAACTATAGAGCTTTCCTACTCCTCTTCTTACTTTTGAGTTTATGCCAAACACAGACTAAGGCCCTTGCTATAGCAACCTCAGAATCAATAGCCTTTGCTTCTCTTATTTGATTACTCTTTATTTCCACAAGAGATACAGACTCATTCAACAACAGGGATTTGAGTGGCTATTGTTTGAGAGACTGGGGAAATAGTTACTGCCCACATGACACTTATGTTTTAGTGGAAGGTAAAGTAAATTCATTTATAAAATGTTAGAGACTGCTATAGGCTCTGAAGAAAAGTAGAGCGGAGTCCAAGAACAGTGATTAGAAGTGCTATCTAAAAAGGGTAGACTGGAAAGTTCTCTTGGTGAGGTGACATGTGAGCAGAGTCCTAGATAAATGGTGGGAGGCAGCCACAGGGCTGCAGGGGAGGCCCTGTAGGTCAAAGGAGCAACAAGACTCTGCACTAGGAGTGAGCAAGCTTGTTTTGTTCTGGAAAAAGCAAGAAGGCTGGAATTACTGAAGTAGATTAAGCCAAGCAGAGTTTGTCAAGCTGCTCTGATTGTGGCACACAGTACTATGTGCATTTTACTTCGTAACACGATACACAGTACAACTGCGTTCAACCCAACTGTTACGGGTGGAACTGTGTCCCTCTCAAAAAAGTAAATGTTGCAATCCCAACCCCAAGTACCTCAGAATGTGACCTTATTTGAGAGTAGGATTGTTGTAGAAGCTGTCAGGTAAGGTGATGTCATACTGGAATGCAGTGGCTCCTTAGTTTCCTTAGAGACACAAGGAGAGAAGGCTGTGTTATGATAAGGGCAGAAATTGAGATGCTGCATCTGTAAGATAAGGGGGACCAGGGATTTCCAGTAACCACCCAGAGTTAGCAAGAGGTAAGGAAAAGTCTGTCCAGGGTTTCAGAGGAAGCATGACTCTAATGACACCTTGATTTTTGATTTCTGGCCTTCAGAATCATGAGACAATAAATTTTTGTTTTAAGCCACACAACTTGTGATACTTTGTTACAGTACCCTAGGATGAAAACACAAAACACACTGAAAAACAAGTGACATTAAACCAACTTATCTTTACTACCTGTAGTTTACGGACAGTTCTGTGCCATGGCATTGCATGTTGGCCGGGACCATAGTGGTTTTCTGACTGCTCCTCCCACCCCTCAATGCTCTGCATTCTGCAATTGAAAGACACTAAGCAAGTGAAGAGTGGTGGGGAAAGACGCCAGGAAAACATCCAGGAGCTACGTCACATAGGCCGTGGAAAGAACTTTGTAGTGTTTTCCCTAAGGATACTGGGAAAGCCACTGATAGAGATTGTTTTTTTTTTTTTTCTTCCTTTTTTGAGTGTGTGAGACATAATCTGAGTTATCTTTGAAAAGGATCATGCTGATTCAGCTATCTGGGAAATAAATTTGGGAGAGAAGAGTAGAATCAGAACAGTAAGGAGCAGACTGCAGTAATCCAGCCACAACATGATGATGGCTTAGACTGGGTTAAATAGAACATGCGAATGTATCACCTTATGTGAAACCTGGGTGTTGCTTTTCTCTCAAAGTTGCGTTTCTTTACCTCTGAAGCAATTAGGAAGGTGGATTTTACTTATTTTACTGTCTATTCCATTGCCCATAAACACGAGGCTTCAGGAATTCTACTTGAGGTATTAATATTGCTTTTCTATCCCTTCCTCCACCTTCATTGACTCCCAGAGAAAAATGGAGTATAACATATTGTATCTTGACTGTCTTGTCCTGTTGCTAGTCCTCACTATACCAACTCTTGTATATCTCTGGACTGAAAAGTATGTAGCTACATATATTTACTCAAGAATTGGGCATTCTTGTAAGAATATCGTAGGTTGAGAGGCTGAAACACTAGCAAAGTCTAGATTTCCCTAGGGCCACACAAGGAGAATACTGCAGTTCTTTGACCTTCACTAGGAAAATGCCATTCTTGCATGCTCATTCCGGTCCTAGTCTGCTCTCCATCCTCAGGTTCATTCTATACCCATATGTAAAGTGTTCTTTAAGCTCTTCTATCCAGCAAACCAAACCTTCTCTTAGGAGTAACTCTCTTACATGGGGGTCGATTTTGATGCTTCATTACTTTTAGCTTCTAAACAATTCTGGTAGGCTTCATCTGTGAGTAGCAGCACTCCTGGGTCTGTGGAGGTGTGAACACTAGTCCTGAAAATGAATCCATTAATCCTCTAATTATAGAGTTCAGTCTTTCCTTTAGCAAGAATGGTGAGTTTATAGTTCTTACTAGTGAGAAACAGGAAAGTAGCCCATGACATCTAGAACTAGCTTGAAACCTGCAGTTAACTTTAATCTCCTTTTTAACATAAACAATTTCATGAAATATCAACATCGGACAAGGCCATTCTGACTATGATAGATCGAGACAAAAATGAAACCATTGTACCATTGAACACAGGCAAAACATATTCCCAATGCCACAAAAAGATCAGACACTTCCCTATCCTGGAAAATGAGTGACTACTGTTTCTTTACTAATTATAGCTTTAGCTTTTCTCTACTCTGTCATCTTCCTAGATAGGATTTTTTACACTGCTCAAGCATGGAACTTACCTCTACTTCCTGGTAGCATCCAGTCTGGGGTGGAGCCAGCTCCTTTGAATTTTCCACAAGCCCAAGTCCTAAAATATTTTCTGACACCCTCTTATTGAGATGCCCTGTGGTTTCCCATCTATCTTCCTTGTTTCAACAAGAAATAACCCAACCCTTTCAATTACAGGTGTGTTCCTGGTGGCCTTTTACTGGAGAACATTGATAATAGGCTGTGTTTAGAAATGAACTCACTTGGCAGATAACAAATCATTTCCTTACCATAAGTCATCTATGTCACTAATGAAAAATATTTATGTTGCCTGCAGTGTTTTGCTATAAAAAACATTGTTCTGTTCTTCTGTTCTTCATCAAGCAAAAGTAATGGGGGAATGTGTTCACCTACCCACCTGTGACAACTAAAAAGAACCCAGACAGAATATGGTAAAGAATGGTATTCAAGACACTGGACACCAGGCAACAAAGGACAGTGATCTCTGAGGGATGGGAAACAAGAGGTGAGCTCTGATTGCCAGCAGCTTAAGGTTTGAGAAAAATTTCCAGGTCTCAGTACAGGAATAGGTAAGTCAGGCAAGACTGGTTGTCTCCCTGATTGTATTCCCAAGCCTGGCGAAACCAATGTGGCTGGAGTTCACAGGGCAGAATACAAGAGATGGGAGAGAAAAGGGTAGATGCCTGAGATGCTCAGAGGTTTCCATTGAGTAGGGATCAGTGCACACTTGGGAGGAGACCTACTGAGACAGGGAGAGAGCCACTGAAAAGTAATTAAGGGAAGTAGTGTCTAGGGTTTATATTGGATGGCAAAAATGCCTGTTTCCAACAGCTAGAGTTGAAAATGATATTTAAGGAGGCATCAGATAGAAATCTAAGAAGGATCTTGTCTCAGTAGTGGGGAAATATTAATCTCAGATTAAATGCAGGTCTTGTCCTCACAAACGAGACTTACAAATAAGACCTAAAACATCAGACTCTTCCCACGTAATGCAACCATGTTAAGAGCAATTTTTTAGAATACTTATAGGTTGAGAAAAATATCTAGTATAAATGAAGGTAGAATTCATGATGTCTGGCATCCAATCAAAAAATCCTAGGCAGGCAGGGAAAATACAACTCATGATTAAGAATAAAATCAGTCTAATGAAACTGAATTACAAATAACAAAAATGATAGAATTAGTAGACAGAGACATTAAAAGAGGTATAACAGTATTCCATATGTTCAAAAAGCAAAAGGAAATATTGAATGTTAGAGACATGGGAGATATAAAAAGACCAAAATAAAACTCATAGAGATGAAAACTACCATATCTGAGATAAAAAAATTTACTGCTATCCATGAAAATGTACAGCCATCATAATATTTAATGGTGAAGGACCAAATGCCTTCTCTCTAACATCAGGAATAAGATAAAGATGTTCACTCTTATCTTATTGTACTGGAGGTTCTAACTGGTGCAATAATATAAAGAAAAACGGGATTCAGTTTGGAAATAGGTAAAGCTGTCTTTTTTCCAGCTGACATGATTGTCTAAGCAGAACGTCTTATGGAGTCAAAGCTTCTAGAACTAATCAGGGAGTTTAGCCACGTCTGTAGAATATAAGATCAGCATAAAAAATTGTGTCTTTATATATTAGAAATAAAGAATGGAAAAATTGATTTTACAAAACAGTATTACTTATAACAGTTTCAAAACTGAAATTCTTGGACATAAATTTGACACAATATCTGTAAGACTTGTACACTATAAAGTATAAAACATAGCTCAGTGAAATTAAAGAAGACCTAAATGGAGAGAGATGTTCATGGGTTGAATAACTCAATATTTTTAAGGTGTAGATTTTTTCCAAATTGATCAATAGATTCAATGCTGTCCTAATAAAAATATCAGCAAGCACTTTAAAAAAGTTCATTTTAAAATTCAGATGGAATATAAAGAATCTAGAGTATGCAAGATGATTTTGAAAAAGAACAAAGTTTGAAGACTTCTGCCATCTAACTTCAAAGCAGTGTGGTATAGATCTCAATGAGAAATGGATCAATAGACAGAATAGTCCAGCCACAGACTCACATGCTTGTGGTCAATTTTCAGCAATAATATTCATATGCAAAATATATATTAATATGCAAAAGTTTATAGCAAATACAGAAGTTAACTTTATATGATAGACTAGAAAAAACCTAAAACAGTAAAATATCTAGAAGAAATTATAAAAGTATTTGTGATCTCAAAGTTAGGGAAATATTTAGATATAACATCCAAAGCACAATCCATAAAAGAGAACTTTGATAAATTAGATTTCATGAAAATTAAGAATAGCTACTGTTTGAAAGAATGAAAAACCAATTTATAGATTGAAAGAAATACACATCTAATAAAAAATACCCTGAATGTATAAAAAACTCTCAAAACTTAAACAAACTACCCAATTAAAAATGGATAAAAGATTCAAACAGACATTTCAGCAAAAAATGCAAATGCATGAGAGCTAAGCACAGGAAAAGATGTTCAACATATATAACTAGGAAAATGCAAAGTCAAACCACATTGAGTTGCCACCACATACCTATTAGGATGTCTTTTAAAGAAGCCTGGTAGTATAGTTTGAAGTCAGGTAGCGTGATGCCTACAGCTTTGTTCTTTTGACTTAGGATTGTCTTGCAGATGCGGGCTCTTTTTTGGTTCCATATGAACTTTAAAGCAGTTTTTTCCAATTCTGTGAAGAAACTCATTGGTAGCTTGATGGGGATGGCATTGAATCTATAAATAACCTTGGGCAGTATGGCCATTTTCACGATATTGATTCTTCCTATCCATGAGCATGGTATGTTCTTCCATTTGTTTGTGTCCTCTTTTATTTCACTGAGCAGTGGTTTGTAGTTCTCCTTGAAGAGGTCCTTTACATCCAACTTACATTGTAAGTTGGATTCCTAGGTATTTTATTCTCTTTGAAGCAATTGTGAATGGAAGTTCATTCATGATTTGGCTCTGGTACCAAAACAGAGATATAGACCAATGGAACAGAACAGAGTCCTCAGAAATAATACCACACATCTACAGTCATCTGATCTTTGACAAACCTGAGAGAAACAAGAAATGGGGAAAGGATTCCCTATTTAATAAATGGTGCTGGGAAAATTGGCTAGCCATAAGTAGAAAGCTGAAACTGGATCCTTTCCTTACTCCTTATATGAAAATTAATTCAAGATGGATTAGAGACTTAAATGTTAGACCTAATACCATAAAAACCCTAGAGGAAAACCTAGGTAGTACCATTCAGGACATAGGCACGGGCAAAGACTTCATGTCTAAAACACCAAAAGCAACGGCAGCAAAAGCCAAAATTGACAAATGGGATCTCATTAAACTAAAGAGCTTCTGAACAGCAAAAGAAACTACCATCAGAGTGAACAGGCAACCTACAGAATGGGAGAACATTTTTGCAATCTACTCATCTGACAAAGGGCTAATATCCAGAACCTACAAAGAACTCAAACAAATTTACAAGAAAAAAACAACCCCATCAAAAAGTGGGCAAAGGATATGAACAGACATTTCTCAAAAGAAGACATTCATACAGTAAACAGACACATGAAAAAATGCTCATCATCACTGGCCATCAGAGAAATGCAAATCAAAACCACAATGAGATATCATCTCACACCAGGTAGAATGGCGATCATTAAAAAGTCAGGAAACAACAGGTGCCGGAGACGATGTGGAGAAATAGGAACACTTTTACACTGTTGGTGGGATTGTAAACTAGTTCAACCATTATGGAAAACAGTATGGCGATTCCTCAAGGATCTAGAACTAGAGATGTACCATATGACCCAGCCATCCCATTACTGGGTATATACCCAAAGGATTATAAATCATGCTGCTATAAAGACACATGCATACGTATGTTTATTGGGGCACTATTCACAATAGCAAAGACTTGGAATCAACCCAAATGTCCATCAGTGACAGACTGGATTAAGAAAATGTGGCACATATACACCATGGAATACTATGCAGCTATAAAAAAGGATGAGTTTGTGTCCTTTGTAGGGACATGGATGCAGCTGGAAACCATCATTCTTAGCAAACTATCACAAGAACAGAAAACCAAACACCGCATGTTCTCACTCATAGGTGGGAACTGAACAATGAGATCACTTGGACTCGGGAAGGGGAACATCACACACCGGGGCCTATCATGGGGAGGGGGGAGGAGGGAGGGATTGCATTGGGAGTTATACCTGATGTAAATGACGAGTTGATGGGTGCTGACGAGTTGATGGGTGCAGCACAGCAACATGGCACAAGTATACATATGTAACAAACCTGCACGTTATGCACATGTACCCTAGAACTTAAAGTATAATAATAATAATAATAAATAAATTTTTAAAAAAAGAAAAAAAAAGCCTCATAATACCAAATATTTGTGAGAGATATAGAGTAACTGAAACTTTTCTGCGTTGCTGATATGAATATAAAAGGTACAACTACTTTGGAAAAAGCATCTTGGAATGTTTGAGAAAACATGCCTACATTATGACCCAATCATTCCATATCTAGATATTTCCCAAAGAGTAACGAAATCACGAATCTGTAAAAGGTTTTGGATGTATGTTAATAGCAGCTTAATTTGTAATAGCCAAAATCTGGAAGTGACCCAAGTGTCTATCAATAGGTAAGTAGGAAGAGAAATTGTGGGGCTGGGTTCAGTGGTTTACAATTATAATTCCAACACTTTGGGAGGCTGAGGAGTAGTTCAAGACCAGCCTAGGCAACATAGTAAGACCCTCATCTCTAGAAAAGATTTAAAAATAGTTGGGTGTGGTGGTGTACACCTGTAGTTCTTCTTATGTATGTCTGTATAAGAGACCACCTGCGCAGGCTTAGTGTGAGCAACAAGGCTGTTCATGCACTTGGGTGCAAGTGGGCTGAGTCTGAGAAAGGAGTCAGCAAAAGGTGGTGGGATTATCATTGGTTCTTACAGGTTTGGGATAGATGGTGGAGTCAGGAGCAATTTTTTGTGGGCAGGGGATAGATGTTACAAAGTACATTCTCAGGGGCAGGGAGGGTGTATTGTCACCAGGGTGGGGAGGAATGATACAAAGTACATTCACAAGGACAGGAAATATCACAAATTACATTATCACAAGGGTAGGGGAATATGATGGCTTGACCATGGTGCGGCCAGCTCAGAGGACTTTACATTCCTGTCTTTTTGTTAATAATGAAGAAATAAAACGAGAAAGAGTAGTGAAAACTTGGGGTGAAAATTTTGGGGGTGTTATGGAGGGGTGATAGGTGATGTTTCTCAGTGCTGCTTCAAGCAGGATTAGGGGCAGCACAGGAACCTAAAGTGGGAGAGATGAGACTGAAGTAAGATTTTGGGGTAAGAGGTGATATTGTGGGGTTGTTAAAAGCAGCGTTTCTCATATAGTGATTAGTGATAGCCTGGATGCAGTTTCGTAGGAATTGAGAGATAAACTGGAAGACACAAGGTCTGAATAAGAGGGAGGAGGAAGATAGATGTTAGAGGACTAACGACTGCAAGAAGCCAGGATACCCAGTTAGAGAGTGGCCAGGTGGGTCCAGTGTAATTAGTTGCCTGATTAGCAAGTTTTTGAGCTCTTTGAGTTTTTTCATGTTATCAGTACTAGCTACTCAGGAGGCTGAGGTGGGAGGATCACTTCAGCCCAGGAGGTCGGGGATGTAATGAGCCATAGCTGTGCCACACTGCTCTTGGGCCTGGGTGACAGAGCAACTCCCTCTCTCTTAAGAAATTGTGATATATGTGGATAATGGAATACTACTCTGTAGAAAGGAATGAAGCATTGATCCACACGACATGGATGAATCTCTAATTATGCTGAGTGTTGTAAATTAGAATATATCTAACAGGATGCCATTTATGTAAAACTCTGAAAATGCAAATTAATCTAAAGTGATAGTAGATTGGTTGGTTGGGGAGGAAGGAGTGTTAAGAGAAGGATTCTTTTGGGGGTGATGGATATGTTCATTATCTTCATTGTAGTGATTGTTTCAGGGGTATAGACAGACCTATGCTAAAATTTGCCAAGTTGTATACTTTAAACACATTGCGGATTGTATGCTAATTCTTTAATAAACCTATTGAACTAATGTGACCAAAATGATGTCTGTGGTTTGCTCTAAAATATTTCTTGGTGTAGAGAGCAAATGGGTGGGACTAAACCAGAAATTGGCCATTAGTTGATTATAGCTGAGAGGTGAATACATAAGTGTTCATTACCCTATTCTATCCATTTTTATGTCTGAAAAATTTCAAAGGAAAATACTGTAATGATTTTTATATATCTTTGTGTCTGTTTGCATGCCTTTGACATAGAATAGGGCACTAAAAATGGAATATTAGATGCAAGAGCTTACGTATTTTTTATTTTGGTGGATATTAAGTTGTGGTTTTCAGTTTCTTTTGGGCTCTTTTGAGAAATATTTTCTCTGGATTTGTGGTTTTCTAGTTTTTTCGTTGGTATAAAAATGAAATTCAAGGAAACTTGATGCTGGAAAGCCATGGCATTTCAAGTTAATGCCCTAAATATCTGTAACTAACCAAAATAGTTAAAGCTTTTTACTTTTGTTGTCTTTATGCAGGCAGCTTTGGAAGGCAAAAGTTATATCTTTTTGTTCCCACTTCCATTTCTGCTCTTAAAAATGCTACCTTTTTGAAAAACTTGATTATTCAAGTTTTGTTAATGTTCAATTATGTGTTTAAATGGCACTTAACACTTACTGACTGCTTATTGTTCTAAGCTCCATATGTGGATACGTTTAATCTCTGAAAATTGGAGGGATTTCTTTTACCATTGATGAAACCGAAGCATCTAGAATTTAGCTTGCCCAAAGTTTTATAGCTAGAAGTTACAACTGGAATGCGAACTCAGGAGTTCTAGCCCTAGATTCCATTGGTCTTTAATAATTGTGTTTTACTTCCTCAGTATTTAATTCTCAATAAGTAAAACCAAGGATATAAAACTCTTTAATTCCCCCTTCATGTTTTGTTACTGTGTGTAGATAGTACATTTTCTGTAGCTAAACAATTTTTTTTTTACAAAGTTTTACACACAACATCGTTAAGAATGTTACTTTTCTGTGGTTTTTGTGATGCTTACCAATAAAATGGAATGGTAACTTGCTTTGGATCCAGGTTATTCTTTAGATAGTGGAGTTTGTCAAGGCAATACTTTTTTTCTGAATTAGGAAAAGAGAACCTCTCTGGGTAGATGAATTAGAAAAAGGCAACTTTTGGAAGTGGATACAGCCTGATGGGCACATGGCTTGCTGTCTTTGTGGGTTTCTGTCCAAGGAAGCATGACAGAGACAAGGCCTTTTGCTTGAATACAACCCCTGGGCAGGATATCACATTGATTGGAAGAGTGCTGGCTGGATTTCAGTCTCCTTTGCCCTTCTTGGCTCAGAGCATTTATGCAGGATATGTATTACATGACCATTAGACTCCTCTCAGGATCTTATTACAAGTTTTCTAGCTATACTATTTTTTATAGAGATGGGGTTTCACTATGTTGCCCAGGCTGGTCTCAAAGTAGCCTCAATCCATGCTCCTGCCTTGGCCTCTGATACGGTTTGGCTCTGTGTCCCCACCTAAATCTCATGTCAAATTGCAATCCTCACATGTGGAAGGAGGTGATTGGCTCATGGGGGCAGATTTCCCCATACTGTTCTTCTGATAGAGAATTCTTATGATATCTAATGGTTCCCCCCTTTGCGCTCTCTCTCCTGACACCATGTAAGATGTGCCTTGCTTCTCCTTCTCTTTCTACCATGGTTGTAAGTTTCCTGAGGCCTCCCCAGCCATGTAGAACTGTGGGTAAATGAAACCTCCTTTCTTCATCAGTTACTGGATCTGAGGTAGTTCTTTACAGCAGCATGAAAACAGACTAATATATTCTCTTAAAGTGCTAGGATAACAGGTGTGAGCCACTGTGCCTGGCCTAAAACAATTTTAATTGTAACAGTGGCAGAAATGCTAGTTGTCTGTCAATAAACAATTGTCTCTTTGTGTTGACAGAGCCTCCAACTATTGGTCAGACACAGACACTCAGAATGAAGACTGAAGCATCCCTTGTAGCTAGGTATAGCCATGTATAGAATTGTTCTGTGACAACTTTGAAGAAATTTCTTAAATGATAGCTGGTACATGTCTTTTACCCTTCTTCCTCCCTCTTCCTTGATTCTGCTGCTTGCAACATTGATGAGGCTGAATCACTAGCTTGTACGATGAGGATAAGAACTGTATCCTAGAGATAAGCTGCAGAAATCTAGATGTCTTCTGGTACCTGATGTCAAGCCACCATACAAGCCCTATGTTCCCTACATTTTATGCAGGACAGACAAGGTTCTTTGTTTAAATCCCTTTTTTTGTATTAACATTTATATAACAATTTATATTTTTCAAAGTAAATTCATGTCAGTTATTTTCTTTAATTTTTATTCTTGCAGGTACATAGGTGTATATATGGGGTACATGAGATATTTTGATACAGGCACACAATGTATAATCACATCACGGTAAATGGGGTATCCATCACCTCAAGAATTTACCATTTCTTTGAGTTAAACATTCCAGTTATACTTTTAATTATTTTAAAATGTACAGTAAATTGTTGACCATAGTCAGCCTATTGTGGTATCAAATACTAGATCTTGTTCATTCTATCTAATTGTATTTTTGAACTCATTAAGCATTCCCACTTCCCTTCCCTCTTCTCTACCCTCCACTACCTTTCCTAGACTCTGGTAATGATCATTCTATTCTCTATTTCCATGAGTTGAATTGTTTTAATTTTTAGTTCTAACAAATGAATGAGAACATGTGAATTTGTCCTTCTATGCTCGCCTTATTTCACTTAACATACTATCCAGTTCCATCCATGTTGTTGCAAATGACAGAATCTTATTCTATTTTAATGGCTAAATAGTATTCAATTGTGTGTATGTACCACATTTTCTTTATCCATTCATTTAATGATGGATATTTAGGTTGCTTCCAAATCTTGGCTATTGTGAATAGTGTTGCAGTAAACATGGGAGTGCAGATATCTCATTGATACACCAATTTCCTTTCGAGTATATACAAAGCAATGGGATCACACGGTAGTTCTAGGTTTAGTTCTTTGAGGAACCTTCATAGTGGCTATAGTAGTTTGCATTCCCACCAACAGTGTATGAGGGTTCCCTTTTCTCCACTTTGTCAGCTTTCATTGTAGCTTGGCATTTGGATAAAAGCCATTTTACCTGGAGTGAGATGATATCTTACTGTAGTTCTGATTTGCATTTATCTGATCAATGATATGGGGACACCTTTTCATATGCCTGTTTACCATTTGTATGTCTTTTGAGAAATGTTTATTCAGGTCTTTTGCCCATTTAAAATTGCATTTAGATTTTTTCCTCTTGAATTTGAGCTGCCTACATATTCTGATAATTAATCCCTTGTCTGATATAGTTTACAAATATTTACTCCCATTCTGAGTTGTCTCTTCACTTTGATTGTTTCCTTTGCTGTGCAGAAGCTTTTTAACTTCATGTGATCCCATTTGTCCATTCTTGCTTTGGTTGCCTATACCCTTAGGGTATTAATCAAGAAATTTTTGCCCAGAACAATATCCTGGATTGTTTCCCTAATTTTTTTCTTTCAGCAATCTTACAGTTTGAGGTGTCCAATTTAAGTGTCCAATCCATTTAGGTATCCAGTCCATTTTGGGTTGATTTTTGCATATGATGAGAGATTGCTGTCTACTTTCATTCTTCTGCATATGGATATCCAGTTTTTCCAGCACAATTTATGTTACTGCATTTCCCTGATGTATGTTCTTGGTATCTTTGAAAATGAGTTCACTGTAGATGTATGGATTTATCTCTGGGCTCTCTCTTCTGTTCTATTGGTCTATGTGTTTGTTGTTATTGCCAGTACTATGTTGTTTTGGTTACTGTAGATACTTCTAGTATACTTTAAAGTTAGGAAATGTGATTCTTTCAGTGTTGAAATCTCAGAATAGCTTTGGCTACTCTGGGTCTTTTGTGGTTCCACTTAAATTTTAGGAAAATTTTTTCTATTTCTGCACAGAATGTCATTTGGTACCTTGATAGAGATTGCATTGAATCTACAGATTGCTTTGTGTAGTATGAACATTAAAAAAAATATTGTTTCTTGCAATCCCAACAACACTTTAAAAGTGTTGTTGAATCCCTGAAAATGGAGTATTGTTCCTTTTTTGTGTCCTTTTCAATTTCTTGTATCAGTGTTTCATCATTTTCATTGTAGAAATCGTTCACTTTTTAGGTTAGGTTTATGCCTAAATATCTTATTTTATTTGTAGCTATTATAAATGGGATTACTTTCTTAATTTCTTTTTCAGATTGTTCACCGTTGGCATATAGAAATAATATTACCAATTTTTGTATGTTGCATGTTGATTTCTGTATCCTGCAACTTTACTGAATTTATCAGTTTGAATAGTTTTTAGGTCGAGTCGTCACACTTTCCAAATATAAGATACCATCTGCCAACAAGGATAATTTACTTCTTCCTTTCCAGTTTGGATGCCCTTTATTTCTTTCTGTTGTCTGATTGTTTTAGCTAGGACTTCTAGCACTGTGTTGAATAACTGGTGAAAGTAGGTATCCTTGTCTTGTTCTAGATTTTAGAGGGATGACTTTCAGCATTTCCCCAGTCCGTATGATACTAGATGTTGGTCTATTGTTCATGGCTTTTATTGTGCTGAGGTATGTTCCTCTTATACTCAGTTTTTTGAGGGTTTTTATTTTGAAGGGATGTTGAATTTTATCAAATGCGTTTTCAGCATCAGTTGAAATGATCATGTTTTTTTCTTCATTCTACTGGTATAATGTGTCACATTGATGTTTTTTTGGTATAGGTTTGACCATCCTTGCATCCAAGGGATAAATCCCACTTGGTCATGATGAATGAACGTTTAAAAGTGTTGTTGATTTCAGTTTGCTAGTATTTTGAGAATTTTTGCATCAGTGTTCATCAGGGAAGCTGGCCTGTAGTTTTCTTTTTGTGATGTATTTTTTTTTGGCTTTTGCATTAGGGTAAAAATGATCTTGTAGAATAAGTTTGGGAGTATTCCCCCCTCCTTTGTTGTATGGAATAGTTTGAGTAGGGTGTGTATTAGTTCTTTAAATGTTTGATAAAATCCAGCAGTGAAGCATTAGGTTTTATTTAGCCTCTTCTTTGCTGGGAGACTTTATTAAAGCTTAGATCTTATTACTTGTTACCAGACTATTCAGGTTTCGAATTTCTTCTTGGCTCATCTTTTTACATTGTATGTATCTAGGAATTTATACATTTCTCCTGGGTTTTCTAATTTATTGACATATAATTGCTCATTTTTATGACCCTCTAAATTTTCTACACCTATCTTTCTTTCTCTACTTTCCCTTAAGGCCGGCAACTCTTAGATTTGCCCCTTTGAGGCTGTTTTATAGATCTTGTAGGTGTGCCTCATTTTTTAAAATTCTTTTTTGTCTCTTCTGTGTTTTCAAATAGTCTGTCTTCAAACTCACTAATTGTTCTGCTTGATCAGTTCTGCTTTTGAGAGACTGATGCATTCTTCAGTATGTCAATTGAATTTTTCAGCTCCAGAATTTCTGCTTGATTAAAAAATTTCAATCTGTTAAACTTATCTGACAAAATTTAGAATTCTTTCACTGTTATTTTGAATTCCTTTGAGTTCCCTTAAGACAGCTATTTTGAATTCTCAGTCTGAAAGGTCACATATCTGTCGCTCCAGGATTGATACTTGGTGTCCTATTTAGCTCATTTGGTAAGGTCACATTTTCCTGGGTGGTCTATGATGCTTATGGATGTGTATCATTTATCTGGGCACTGAAGAGTCAGTTGTTTATTGTAGTCTTCACAGCCTGGGCTTGTTTGTACCCATCCTTATTGGGAAGACTTTTTAAGTATTCAAAGGGAATTTTAATATTGTGATCTAAATCTTTAGTCACTGCAGCTGTATCTGCATTAGGGGGCACCCTGAATCCAGTAATGCTGTGACTCTTACAGACTTAGAGGGTACTACCTTTGTGTTCTTGGGGGTAAGATCTGGGAGAGTTCCCTGGAATACCAGGCAGAGACCTGTGTTCTCTTCCCTTACTTTCCTCTAAACAACAGATTCCCTCTCTGTGCGGAGCTGCCTTGTGCTGGGCGAATGGTGACACAGGCACCCCTGTGGCCACCACCACTGGGGCTGTGCGGAGTCAGACCCAAAGCCAGCAAAGCACTGGGTTTTGCCCAAGGCCTGTGGTGACCACTGCCTGACTACCGCCAGTGTTCATCCAAGGCCCAAGACTCTTTAGGTAGCAGGTAGTGAATCCAGCCAGGCTTGTGTTCTTCCATTCAGAGTGATGAGCTCCCTCTACCCCAACTCAAGGCAGGTCTAGAAATATCATCTCAGAACCAGGGCCTGGGGTTGGGAACCTAAGGACTCTACTTGGTTCTCTATTCTACCGTGGCTGAGCTGGCACCCGTGAGCCTCTTTCCCACACTTCCCTCTTTTTCCTTACACAGAAGAATTCTCTCCCTGTGGCCCCTACTTCCTCAGGCCCATGGCAGGTACGCTTGACTACCACCGATGTTCACTCAAGCCCCAAGGGCTCTTTAGTCAGCTTGTGATGAATGCTGCCAGTCCTGGGTTTCTCCCTCCAGGATAGGTCCACAGATGCCACACAGAAGCCAAGGCCTAAAATTAGGGACCCCAGGAACTTGCTTGGTACTCTACTTCACTGTGGCCGTTCTGGTGCCCAAGCTGCAGGACAGTGTTCCCTTTACTTCATCCTCTTCTTTCGTAACGCAGAAGGAGTCTCTCACCACAGCTGGGAATGTGCTGGGTTACACCTGAAGCCAGCACAGCCCCCCCTGGTTCTCACCCAAAGCCCATTGAGTACTACCTGTATACCACTGATGTTTATTCAAGGTCCAAGGGCTCTTTGGTCAGCAAGTGATGAATCCTGCCAGGACTGGTTTCTTCCCTTCAAGGCAGCAGGTTCCATTCTGGCCCAGAAGGTGCCTAGATAAGTCTTCTGGGAGCTAGGTCCTGAAATAGAGCATTCTGCCTGGCACCCTATTCTACTGTGGCTGGACTGGTATGCAATTTGCAAGACAAAGTCCTCTTTATCCTCTCTCTTCTCCTCAAGCATAAGGGAAGTGTCTCTCCATGAGCTGTGAGCTGTACTGCCTTGGGTTGGCAGAGAAGTGATGCGAGCACTCCCTTGGCTACATGGCAGCTAATATCTCACTAGGTCATATGCATCCAAAGTTCACTGGCTCCAAGCCCAGCACAGCACCAGGACTTGCCCAGGAATTGTAGTCCTTGTGGCCTAGACCACCTTTCAAGTTTATTGAGGTCCCCAGAGCACATTATCCTGTGGTGGTGAGCCTTGCCAGAACTCAGGTTCTGACAGCTGGGATGGGCAATTCCCTTCTGGCAAGGGCTGGTTTAAGTGCTCCCTCCATGGGTGCACTTAAACTAGAAGTAGAGTTGATGGGGAAAACCCACTGGGCAAGTTCAGGTTTCTAACTGGCCCATGTTGCTTTCTGCTGTGACAAGGCAGCACTGAATTCTGAAGAAAAGTCCCATAATACCTGTGCTTTCCTTCTCCAAAGCACACAGATTTTCTCTCCATGCCACACAGCTGCTGTTGGGATGGGGCAGGAGGTATATCAATGGTTCAAGGCTGTCTTTCCTAACTTCTTTAGGGCTTCTTTTCTTGATATGATGTTAAAACCAGTTACTGTGATGTCTCACCTGTTTTTGATTCAATTTGGTGTTTCTGCAGGGGGAGCATTTGCTGGAGGGATTTGTTTAGCCCTCTTACTCTGCCTCCCCCATGTCAATTCTTTTCTTTCATCAGAATTGGTTGTGTTTTTCCCAAGTCTCACAAAGTTTGTGACTTGGTCAAGGCAATTGTATTTTGGCCTTTAGGACTGAGGTTCGTTGCTGCATACTCACTTATATTGCTGCCTGCTCTAATTTCTTAAGTCACCTCTATTGCAATCTGTGGCTACTGATTACTACAACTGAGAAATTACAAAGTCAACTTTTTAGTGGTTGATGTTGTCACAGCCTCATTTGTTCATTTGCTCACTCACTCAACAAACTTTAATATAGTGAGGCTTAGTTCTAAAACCTAATTCATTGCCTATGACTCTGTATTGGTCTGTTCATGTTACTATAAAAGATTACCTGAGGCTGGGTAACTTAAGAGACTTAACTGGCTCACAGTTCTGCAGGCTGTACAGGAGTATGGTACCAGCATCTGCTCCTACTGAAGTAGCAGAAAGCTTACAATCATGGCAAGAGGTGAAAGGTGAGCTGGCATATCACATGACAAAATGGGAGGGAGAGAGAGAAGGGAGATGCCACACACTTTTAAACAGTCAGATCTCATGTGAACTCACTCATCACCAAGGGAATGGAGCTAAGCCATTCATGAGGGATCTGCCCCCATGATCCAAACACCTCCTACCAGCCCCATCTCCACACTGAGGATTACATTTCAGCATGAGAATTTGGAGGGGACAAATATCCAAATTATACCATTGATACTATAATATTATCCAACTCTGCTTCTACTTTACACAAACCCTTTCCTTTCATCTCATATCTTTCTTCCAATTATCTTTTCACAGGTAATTATGAAGTCAGTTCATAAACACCCACATTATAACTAGTGAGTCATGCAGACAGTTGACGTTCTTGGCCTTATCTAGCTTTACTTAGCTCTGAGACTTACAACTTCTGTCACATCTCTTACGGAAGCCACTGTGGATTTTGGGGAACAGCTATATTCAGAGTAGAAGGGAAAATGCCATGGAAAGCAGAAGTAGAGTGTGGGGGGAAAACCCACTGGGCAAGTTGTTTTCTAATGGCCAACTGCTTTCTTCCCTCTTCAATCCATTATCATCCCTTACTCAATTTCATGATATAGCCTCTTACCATTTACCTTTTGTTCCTCTCCAGGCCAGTTTATATTGAACAGCCGTGAAATTCATGTACCTTATACTGTATTTATTACTTGGATCTTTAAGAGTCTAATCAAAAAATTGGTTACAACCCAAAGTGAAAATGCTAGACACTGTTACAGCTGAACTCTTGGTACTGGGACTACTGTTGCTGACTATGGCGTATTCTCATGTCTCAGTTCTAATTTCTCCCACATGCGTGGGATTTGTGCCATGCGTATGCAATGGTACCAGCACTAAAGAGGAGCCATTGACATCTTAGGCATTGTTGATTTTTTTAAAAATGAGACTTTACTAGCAGATGCTCTAACAAAACTATTTTACTATAACTTTCTATAGAGGATATATGTCTTGAGTAAGGAGCTCATAGGGGCAAGTGGTGATGACCTTGAGTATTGCATTTTAAGGATGTGAGTAATAGCTGGTAAAAACATATCCACATTTATAATAAAATAACCAGATTAAAGATCCCTAGAGAGCTATATACAATTGACATTATTGGCACAACTGAATTTGTGACTTGATCTCACTGTATTCATTCCAGTACTGCTTATTTTTACAAAAGAGGAGTATTAATTTTACATAAACATACTCAAAACATATACATCAGATATCAATTATACCAGGAAGATGCACACTCAATGGAAGCTTTAACCTAAGCAACACTTCTTCCTTGTGGTGGTTCTATAGCATTTGTCACCACAGATGCTGTAAAATGGTTGCTCTATAGCATTTATTCACCACAGAAGAGGGTGAATAAACTTGGAATAAGAAATTTCCAAAATCTTGCTATTGGGCAATAACCCCACCAATGGGGTTCTTATTTTTCTTAAAGCAGACCCTCTCTGGGTTTTTCCTTCTGGCCACAGCTTGGGAAGTGCAGGCTGACTTATTCATGTACACTTAGTTGGTAACCACATGCCTAGCAATCTGTCTCCTCTCCATCACTTTTGGCTGAGAAAGTTTTGGAGATAACTTCTTCTGTTTACTGTTAATTCCATTTTGAAAAATTGAAGGGGGAATTTTATACTTCTTGCTCGTGAATAGGGAAAAGAGTAAAATTGATCAAATAAAACCTGAAATGCAAAACTATCACTTAATATCAATGTTTAATAACCTGTTAATCCATCACCCTTGACGTTGTACCCAGTAGTTTTTGGATGCACTAAACAAATGTATGAACACAGTTGAAAGAAAGACAATCCATCTATTTGGGTTATTCTAAAGAAATTATCTTCAAGTTAGCATAGAGTTAAGATTAGTTTGACAGTCCTAACAGTTTACGTTTCTAATTGATTCAAAATACAAATTTGAAATTTACCTCTTATTCTTGCCTTCTTATAGCCTGAATTTTCCACTCAGAAATTCAGATGTAAAATAGTGTATTGTTTCTCCCAACTCTTTTTTTTTCCCCTTTGGTAATTCCTTTATGCTTCAAAGAGATAGCTCCCAACTGACCTTTAAGGATCAGTGTACCCCTTGTAAAGTGGGATCTATCTGTGTGGCTAATTTCCCCTGCCATATTGCAAAATCCTCCAAGATATATTTTATTTTATTTTGAGACAGAGTCTCGCTCTGTCACCCAGGCTGGAGTGCAGTGGCGTGATCTCTGCTCACTGCATCCTCTGCCTTCTGGGCTCAAGTGATCCTCCTGCTTCAGCTTCTTGAGTAGCTGGGACTACAGGCGTGTGCCACCACGCCCAGTTAATTTTTTGTATTTTATTTTTTAGCAGAGACTGGGTTTTACCCTGTTAGCCAGGATGGTCTCAATCTCCTGACCTCATGATCCACCTGCTTCAGCCTCCCAAAGTGCTGGGATTACAGGCGTGGGCCACCGCACCTGGCCATTTTATATTTAAAATCTCTATATATCCTTATGGCACCTAGCCTGGTGACTCACACCTAATATTCATATATGTATCAAATTGCATTGCAACTTCCCTCTTCCTCAGAATGAAAAGTCATTGTTAAGTGTGGCAGTAATTTATTGTTTTGTCCTTCTAGAAAAGTGACTTATTGAGTTAAAGTTCTAATTGGTTCTTTTTAGTCATATTTCCCTGTTTCTTCCCTCTTAAGTATTTATAGGTACTGAGTTATCTTTACATTTTTCATCATGCCTCTTCCTTTTCTATATAAATACGTATGTATTACTATCTATTCCCTAGTTTCTATTTACAAGTTTTTGCCTTTCAAAACTCTAATGTTAATATTGGAACTAGTCAGCCATGGATACTCCCATTTTTAGAATGTTCCCTGCCCAGGGGAAGCCCATGGGGCTGGTGACAGTTCCCTACAGCGATTTCACTTTCTAGAATTCCCTGGATATAATACAGACTGACATAGATGATATGGGGTGACTTAGGAAGAGTTGCCAAAGGTGAATAAAGTTATTTTCTTTTCTGTTTTTCTTTTTTCTTTTTTGGTTTTTTGGAGATGAAGTCTCACTCTGTCACCCAGGCTGGAGTACAGTGGCGCGATTTTGGCTCACTGCAACCTCTCACTCCCGGGTTCAAGCAATTCTCCTGCCTCAGCCTCCTGAGTATCTGAAATTACAGCTGTCTGCTACCATGCACGGCTAATTTTTGTATTTTTGATAGAGGCAGGGTTTCACCATGTTGGCCAGGCTGGTCTCAAAGACCTGACCTCAAGTGATCTTCCCATCTCTGTCTCCCAAAGTGCTGGCCAAATAGTTATTCTTAAGCCTACTCTTAGGAAACGGTTTTATTACCTCTTATGCCTACTCTTAGAAAAAGGTTTTATCACCTTGCTTTTATTCCTCCCACCACTGTAAGGTTTAGTTTAAACATTTAGCTACATTGCACTAAACTACCCAAATGTGAGGTTTCTCAAATATCAAGTAGATAGCAATTTTCGATACTTTCCAAGCTGTTTTATGCTTCAGTGCCTCCTTCCCACCATTTTCCCTTCTGGTGAATGGCCACTATGCCCTTTGATATAGTGCTTCTAGTTTTTGACACAGTCCCTTACTAGGATCGCCTTTAGAGCAGATTTTTGTTTTTTTACTTGATTTTCCTCTTCCTTTTCCCCTCTATGCTTTCTCAAATGTATGAATGTACTGATTTGCAGACACACCTGCCCACTTCTTTCTGATGACTTTAGACCTTTGAGGAAATGTGTTTTATGTTTTTCCATTGAAAATTTAATGACTGTGTGTGGTGAGCAGTAGCTAGAGACCAAAAAAAAAAAAAAAAAAAAAGGTTTACAGATGAGAGACCAGAGGAAGAAAAGATTACACGTGGAGGAAGTACACAGAGAACTAACAGAATTGTTAATTCTCATCCTTACATATGTGCAATTTATACACATTTTCCTTTGAACTTTTCACTTCTCATGCAGGTATAGCAAATACCTAATTTTCCTTGGAGAGTCAATCTGTAAAGTTTGCAGCTAGTGTTTCAGCAGGTCTTAAAATGTGGGTCTAATTTAACTTCTTGAATTGGGGTATACTTAAAACATTATACGTTGGCTCATTAGGTGAGGCTGAAGGCAACTCCCCAAAGCTGTTGCCATAGAGACTGTTTTCTGTTTTTATTCTAGAAGGATTTACTGCATTCAGAATTTGCTACCTGGGCTTCTCACCCAATTTAAAGGTATCCATTGTTAATAATTTCATTGCTGTGCCTGAAATTATAAATTAATGTCAGCTAATAGACTCTGTGATTTATTGGATATAGCTCAGTAACATCACTCCTTTTATTTTATTGAAGTCAATTTCATTAAGCTCTACTAAGGCTCTTAGAGTTCCTCTGGGGGATAGCATTAGCTAAATTGTAAATTCAGAGTAAATCCATTGAGTCACAGTGTATTGGCTTATTATTGAGGTGTAGGAACAATAGTGAAAATGAGCATTTTGTCAACATCTGACATCTAACAGATTTTTACTGAGCTGAGTAGCAAAATACCATGTCTAAGTCTTGGAAAAGCCCTGTCTCCCCCATGAGGCTTTTATATATGCCTGCTATGTTGGTTTCTCACATCAAGTTAAGTTAATGGGTATTTATTCATCACCTTCTTATGTGTCCAGCAGATTTAAACACTTGGGATAGGTCCGAAGAACAGATGTTCTTGTCCTAAGCCACTTGATGTCAACCAAGAAGAATGTAAGCTCCACCAAATGGGGACTGTTGTATTTTTTTGTTGGTATCTCAAGTGTTCAGAGCATGCTGGATACTTAGTAAGCCCTCATTCATAGATAAGGTTAAAAAACTTAATAAGGAATTTTTTTGTTCACCGAAGATTAAGAAGTGCCCTAAACCTGAAAGTGTATTTTTTTTTAACCACTTTTCTTTAGAATCTGACATTGGAGCGTGTGGTAGGATTGGAGTAGAAGTTGGGTGGAGGTTGCTTCTGCTAATCACAGGCACACACATTTGTGGACCTGGTGCTTCTGTGCCCCAAGGGTTGTGAGTAGATTGAGAGTGGAGTTGAGAGTTTGGATGCCATTTAGTATGTCAGCTTCATCCATGGAGGCTCAGGGTGTGTTTCAGGACATAGCTGCATAGTGTGTCAGTGCTGGCGAGAACTGCCTTAGGTGCCAAGTATCCTCTATGAACATTATGACAGGAGGCTGTCTGGCTCTGCGTGGCACTTGAAACAGTGGGGAATTTACAACTTCACAGGCAGATAATTTCATGTTTGAACTGTTTTGACTAGAGACAATTTTTAGACTGAAGTAAAATGTCTACTTATTCACCCTAATTACACTCCCTAAAAAGTACTTACGACTATTCTTTTTCTCTTAGGGTATAATTCTAAACATCAATATTATACCTCATTCTATCTCCCTTTTCCTGGACTTATTGCTAATAAAATAAATGTTTGCAAATAATATTTCTTAGATTGCATGTTTCACATAGGTCATGATTTCTTGATACTTCACTGTCACAGTGCCATAGTCTCTAGTTTCTATACATTACTTTTTCTTTGGCTTGAGGTATATCTTCCATATAATAGAATGCACAAGTCTCAAGTATATAGTTTGATACATTTGACAATAGCATGTACTTCTGTAACTACCATCTCAATCACGTTATAAAACATTTCATCATTCTGGAAAATTCCCTATGCTCCTTTCTTGGCAACCTTCCCAGAGGGAGCTACTGTTCTAATTTCTATCAGCATAGATGAGTTAAGCCTTTTCATGGACTTCATGCTGGTGGAATTAAACAGCACACACTTTTGCTCAACTTTTTTTTTTTTTATTTATTTTTTATTTTTTATTTTAGATCATCTATGTTGTTGTATCAGTAGTTTGTTCCTTATTAGTGATGAGTAGTATTTCATTGTATAAATAACCTCCTATTTGTTTTTCTCTTTTCATCTTGATGAATGTGTGTATGTGTTAATATTTACATTAGATTTCCATAAATATCTGACTTAATGTAAACTAGAGAAAGACTACTATTTCTTTGTTCTGCCTTGTACTTCTGCTAATGTAACTGATATGGTTTGACTGTGTCCCCACCCAAATCTCAACTTGAATTGTATCTTCTAGAATTCCCACATGTTGTGGGAGAGACCCAGGGGGAGATAATTGAACAAGGGGACCCATCTTTCCTGTGCTATTTTCGTGATAGTGAATAAGTCTCACAAGATCTGATGGGTTTAACAGGGGTTCCGCTTTTGCTTCTTCCTCATTTTTCTCTTGCTGCCACCATTTAAGAAATATCTTTTGCCTCCTGCCATGATTCTGAGGCCTCCCCAGCCATGTGAAACTGTAAGTCCAATTAAGCCTCTTTTTGTTCCCAGTTTCGGGGATGTCTATCAGCAGTGTGGAAACGAACTAATATAGTAGCCCAGGATTACATTAGTTATTACAGTATCATTATTGCACTGTTTACGTGATAATGGAATGATAAAAGCATGGCTTTACAGAAAGATTGCCCTAGGTTCAAATTCCAGATTCGCCTTTTGTAATCTGTAGGAAATAGGGGAAATTATTTTATGTCTCATTTTCTCTGTAAAATGGGAATAATATCAATGCTTGGGTCTCTCTGATGCCTGTGGTTTGGAGCTTAAGGCATTCAGTAAATATTAGTTCCTACCCATACCTCACCTGCTTTTGTATTGGAACTGCAATCTATGAGCGTGTACTACAGTTGCTGTACCATTGTTCTTCTATACACGTACATTTTTATAAACTCATGTGCCAGACTTATACATTTATTCTTTTCATTTTTATGTAATCCAATACATCATTCTATCCTATTGAGACCAACTGACTCTACTTGATCAACCAACTATCTGTATCAACTCTGTCATCTATGTGTTTGATAAGCAGATTAACCATGTCCTCATCCAAGTCACTCCTAATATTTGAACAGAATCAAGGGCAGATTTCTTTAGCATAAAATTAACAACCACCTGTTAGTTTCAAATTGATCTACTAATTAATACTCTTTGGGAACTGTTGTGCAGGCAGTTTCAAATCCGCTGAACCATATTATTTTTCAGTTATCTTTTTACAAGATATCAAAAGATACAATTCTAAAAACCTATAGGATTCAAAGGTTTTGGAAATTCTACAAACATAGAAAGTAACTTATAACCACCTTATTTGAATATGTCTTTAGTTCATCTATTAAAATATTCTGAAATAATGATTTAATAATTGACTTCATAACTTCAAATTTTTACAAGGTAATCCTTAATTTACTGTACAAAGATGTTATACAACTTGTTGAAAAATATTTCAGAAAAAACCCACAACAGAAATTTAATGATGTTTAATAGTCTATAATTTAACCATAGTTTTCACCTGTACTTTGTTTTTGACTTATGTGCAAATCAGTAGCTTTCTTGATATTTTTATGAATAAAATTACACTAGATTCTTTCCTTGCATTATCACTTCTAGAATAATTTCAAAATACTGTTCAGATCCAACAAAAATAAAGATTAAATCATAGTCTAAATATGATATACTTTCTAAATATGCTATCCTATCTTGATTTTCAAAACTATCATTTTGGTTGATCTAGATCTAGACAACCCCCGCAACTGGTGTATATTTATCTAAAAAATATGGGGTTTGTTTTCAGTGGTCTTTCTCATTCTTGAGCATGAGAACTACACATGTGATTTATGAGGACCCTTGATATAAAAACTATTGTTCAAAATTTCTTTCTACTTTGAAAACTAAAGACCATTTAGTTCACATAAAATAGAAACAAAAGGTGGCTGGGCATGGTGGCTCACGCCTGTAATCCTACACTTAGGGAGGCCGAGGTGGGTGGAGCACCTGAGGTCAGGAGTCGAGACCAGCCTGGCCAACATGGTGAAACCTTATCTCTACTAAAAATACAAAAAGTTAGCTGGGCATGGTGGTGGGTACTTTTAATCCCAGCTACTTGGGAGGCTGAGGCAGGAGAATTGCTTGAACCTAAGAGGCGGAGGCTGCAGTGAGTTGAGATTACACTGCTGTACTCCAGCCTGGGTGATAGAGCGAGACTGTCTCAAATTTAAAAAAAAAAAAAAAAAAAGGAAAAAGGTAACTTGACTTGGAAGTTTCTTGAGGGCAGGGGCCATGCCATATCTTTTTCTCTCCTCCCTATTAGCATTATGCTTTGTACATCATAGGAACACAACAACATTTTACTAACTTGAATTGAAAGAGAATTAAGTTCTGACTGGCTTTTCGTACATATATTATGCATTTCACATTAGAAATATATTCAGTAGTATATAATCATGCTTATGAAACATCTTAAGTATTTCAGTATTTTGAAAATGTCAAAGGAGAAAAGGGTTTCTTCTGTAATCTTGTAGTTAGCAATGCTATGCTATTTAACATCATTAAAAGGAACAACCAGGACAATGACATCTTCAAAAAACTTTACAATAACACTCATATAATCAGATTGTCTTAAAAGATACTCAAATGATTAAATTTTTCTATTCACATTCCCATCAGAACAATCTTACGTGGCAGTTAGAAAGCAAATCACAACATAAATTTATACAAAGATATTTTAATATTTGCATTCCTTGGAAAGGTGAGAACTTATAAGGAGGAATGTCCTTGGGCTGAGTCTTTAATCTGCATTCATTAGATGATCATTATTTATTGCCCTGTTTATTGGACTTCACAGTCACCTAGTGGTGATTGATTCATTCCTTCATTTAAAGAAGATTAGTGTATTCACATAGAAAGCCTATCAACACATGTCTTTAAAAGGCATCTAAAATTGCACTTTTCTGGTCCCCCGTTTGTGTGTGTGTGTGTGTGTGTGTGTGCACAAGGAAAAGAACATAATGAGGAAATAACTAAATACAATTTATCATTATCCTTGATAATGTAACTGCAATGAACTTCAAGGCTAGAACTTTAGCATGAACTATTTTTGAGGGGGTTATTGAATTTGAAGAAGCTTTGAGAGAGATGTCTGTTTACATGTGAGTTAGCCTAGCAGATAAATCAGAGATTCTAACACCAAATTTAATACCAAAAAGTATAATAAGGATTTGTGATGTTTCCTTGAGGACCCAAGGTCTATAAACCAACAAATGCTTTACAATGAGACATAAATATAGCATATAAAACATGCAGTGATTTCACAGAGGAAAATCTTAGTGTGTTTGAGGTTTGGCGGTGGTGAAAGAAAAATACTTGTTCTTATCAACTTTACGTGAAGATGGCTTTATTTTTAAAATGTTAATAAGGGCCACCTTTACAGCCTTAATTGGGCTACAGCTATTATTGGCCTAGAAAGGGAATAGCAATTGAGGGCAGCAACTGAGGGCTAGAGTGACTTCTCTTAAAGAAGGGGAAGTCCTGTGACTCTTTGCTTAAGATCTGGCTCCTTTACTGAGAATTGTCTGCATTTGTAAGTGATGGGACCAGGGAGAAATTCACTTAAGACATGACCAGGAGAATGTTCTGAAATAAAGTGGAAAAAAAAACCCAAATGAATAATTTATGATTGAATCTCATCCTAAATTGTCAATTTTCTTAAGGAACACATGAGTGATCTGTCAGGGATGAGCCACTCTTCTTGAGGTGCCAATCTCAGCTTGTGTTGACATGACAAAAGTATTTGCAAGCCCAGTGCATTTTTTAAGCTCAACGTTATTCATTCATTTTCCTGCAGATCTGCATAGTAAGTCATGGCCAATTTGCTCAGCAATAGAAATGCTCTATGCATGTCCCTTTCTCCCAAGAACCCTGACTTCAGCAAAGTTACCTCAATAATGGCTTCAGAATCATAGTATGTGCCTGAAATCTCCACAGGTTGTGTTCTACTTCCTGCCAGCTCTCCCCTGAAATCACCAGTAGAGTCCAGGGTAGGTGAAATGTCTGGGCATTCCCATTTCTTCACAAGGTTCTAAAGCTTCATATGTTAACCGAGAGTGGATTAAGGGGAACAGAGACCTTGCCATGCTTTTTGCTAGAACCAGGAAATTACTCTGTAGTTGAAAGAATCACTGGATAGCATCTGTCAGCTTCAGTTTGGGCTTTGGCACTGGCGTTCCTAGGTTGCCTTAAAAATGTATAAAGAAGTAATGTAAATGGACGTTGGTGGAAACCAGTAGTTTGTATGGGATACTTTCCATTAAAAACAGGAAAAAGGGGCCAGGTGCGGTGGCTCACACCTGTAATCCCAACACATTGGGAGGCCAAGGCGAGTGAATCAAGAGGTCAGGAGTTTGAGTCCAGCCTGGCCAACATGGTGAAACCCTGTCTCTACTAAAAATACAAAAATTAGCTAGGCGTGGTGGCATGCTTCTGTAATCCCAGCTACTCGGGAGGCTGAGGCAGGATAATCACTTGAACCCGGGAGGCGGAGGTTGCAGTGAGCTGAGATCACACCACAGCACTCCAGCCCAGGCAACAGTGTGAGACTCCTTCTCAAGGAACAAACAAAAACAAACAAAACCCAGGAAAAAGGGATTTGTGAAGGGACTCTACTTCTGCGTGGATGAAAAATGTGTTCATGATTTATATTTTTCCTGATCTATCAGAATGCAATGAAGACCTCCATCTAAGAGTCTAATCAGATTATTTGTGATTATCATTCTCTTTAAACAGGTTTTTGAAACCTAATCAAATAGGTTTTTGAAATTTATGTGCACTGTTAGCTGAGAAATATTCTGATACATTGGTGGGAGTGGGCATTGAAGAATAGGAAATGCACATAATTCTTGAATGAGAAATTCTAATTTAAGAAATCTATGCTTTAAAATTGAAAACATATGTCCAGGGATGTTTATCACAGCATTTTTTGGTGATGCTATATAAGCTGAAATAACCTGACTGTTGATGAGCAGAAGAGTGATACATAAGATTGACTATTACATAGCAATTAATGAGTGAGAGTTATACAAGTCCATCTGGAAGATGGATAAAAAACTGCATTGTAAAGTGTTATACTTTCATTAAAAAATGAACCAATAAAAATCATGGGTATGGAAAAAGGTGTGAATCGATACACTCCAAAATGCTAATATCAGTTACCCAAAGGGCATGAAATTGTCAAGGTGAGAGAGAGTATTGACTTTCAGTATAAACATCTGCATGGTTTGCAGGTGTGATAGTTGGTTGGGGTGGTCATAACAAAGTACTGCAAATTGGAGGACTTAAACAATAGAAATTTTTTCTCTCAGATCTGAAGGTCAAAAGTCTGAAACCAAGGTGTTGGCAGGGTTAGTTCCTTCTGGGGCTATGAGGGAGGGATCTGTTCCAGGCCTCTTCCTTCATCCACTGTCTCCTCCCTATACTGTGTCTCTTTACATCATCTTCCTCTATGCATGTCTATATTTGTGTCCAAACTCCCATTTTTTTAAGGACCCTAGTCGGGCTGGATTAAAGTCCCCCCTAATGATCTAGCTTTAACTTCATTACCTCAGTATAGATGCTTTCTCTAAATAAGGTCACATTCCGAGGTACTAGAGGTTAGGACTGTGACATTTCAATTTGCAGGAAGGTGGGGGGACACAATTCAAGCCATAATGGCTGGATTATTTTTCATAGTTTTTTAAAAATTAAAAACAAGGAAACTACAAAGTAAAGAACATAGGGGTTGTCATTAGAAGGGTACAGACATTCTTTCTAGATTTGTTTCTGCCACTCTGTAGCTACCCTTGGGCAAATAATCTCTCACTGCTTTGGTGCTACTTTCATCTATAAGATGAAGGTGTGACTTAACTAATCTCAGATCTATCATACCTCTAAGGAGTCTGTATCTCTATATAACCTGACCCATTTTTCTGGATCAAGGGAATCCTCTTCCATTGCTGCTGGCAAACTAAGTGGGTTATAAGCCAATGTATCCTCTCCTCATCATTGTATCCTGGGATTCAGGCAGCTCAGATCTTAGATTTTTTTTCCCTTTCTTAATTGTTTTAGAATTGACAATTTTATTTTTGTCATATACAACATGTTTTGGAATATGTATACACCGGAGTGACTAAATTGAACTAACTACATAGGTACTATTTCACATATTTCTTTTTTTTTGTGATAAGAAAAGTTAATTTACACTCAGTGATTTTCAACAATACATAGTTATGGTCAGGGACAGTGACTCATGCCTGTAATCCCAGCACTTTGGTAGGCTGAGATGGGCAGATCACCTGAGGTCAGGAGTTCGAGACCAGCCTGGCTAACATGGCAAAACCCTGTCTCTACTAGAAATATAAAAATTAGCTGGACATGGTGGCATGTGCTTATAATCCCAGCTACTCGGGAGGCTGAGGCAGGAAATCACTGGAACCTGAGAGGTGGAAGCTGCAGTGAGCCAAGATCATGGCCCTGCACCCCAGCCTGGGCGACACAGCAAGGCTCCATCTCAAAAACAAACAAACAAAAAACATAGTTATTAGTAGCCACCACATAGTACAGTACATCTCTTGAGCAAATTTCTCCTGTCTAATTGAAATTTTTGTACCCTTTGACCAACACCTCCCCAGTCCTACTGGTAAGGAGGCTGAGGCAGGAGAATGGCGTAAACCTGGGAGGCAGAGCTTGTAGTGAGCTGAGATCCGGCCACTGCACTCCAGCCTGGGTGACAGAGCGAGACTCTGTCTCAAAAAAAAAAAAAAAAAAAAAAAAAAAATTATACTTTAAGTTCTAGGGTACATGTGCACAATGTGCAGGTTTGTTACGTATGTATACATGTGCCATGTTGGTGTGCTGTACCCATTAACTCGTCATTTACAATAGGTTTATCTCCTAATGCTATCCCTCCCCCGCCCCACACAATAGGACCTGGTGTGTGATGATCCCCTTCCTGTGTCCAAGTGATCTCACTGTTCAATTCCCACCTATGAGTGAGAACATGCGGTATTTGGTTTTCTGTTCTTGCGATAGTTTGCTGAGAATGATGGTGGTAACCACCATTTTACTCTCTGCTTTGAATTCAGCCCTTTTAGATTTGATATATGAGATCAGGTGGTACTTGTCTTTCTGTGCCTGACTTATTTCACTAAATGTGATGTCCTCCCAGTTCATCCATGTTGTCACAAATAGATCTTGGGTTTTTTCACAGTGAGTCAAAACCAGTGGCCTCTATCTAGTGAAATAGCCCTGATGTTCCCTAGGTTGTTTCTTTGCAACCAGTCTGCACAAATACTTTGCCATGAGTCATTCCATGAATTTGTTAGCCCTGCAGTTTCCCCTAACTCCATATAGTACCCTGCTTTTCATGTTCTCAGATCTTGGGAATATCTAGTTAGCACTGGGATTCCCTACCAAAGGATTTTTTTTGTTGTTGTTGTTCCCAGTCCAGAACATCCTGGGCTAAATTCTGCCATGTGATCTTCCTCCTATGTGTAAGTAGCCAATTTAATAACATAGTTTTCCTAGAACTCTGTGGTTCCTATCCAAATGACCTTGGAGGGGAGTGAGCACCTTTTCCACAGAATAACTGATGAACCAAATTTATCTGAGAAGAGGAACAAAACCAACCCTGGCCCTCCTTTCTTGTAAAATCCGGCATGTTACATTTCATGCCATCAAATAACATAGCTCAGAGGTCATTTAAACTGATGGGCCAAATTCTCCTTTTTAGGCTGCGAAAGTCACTCCTGCTGATGCCTGGCAGCAGCAGTCTGAGAGATGACAGAGACGTTTGCTTTACCTAACAACTCAAGCCCTTTCAGGTCTTGGGATGAAGGATGTAATTTCAAATAAGACAAAGGAGCAGAGTCTTCAGATCAAGTACAGGCTGCCTCTATCTGTTCATTCCAATGGTGCTGACCACAGCAGTTCTGGTGTTAAGGTGATCCAAGATCTAATTTACCACAGAGACACAGAGTTACAAATAGTTTTAATGGACTGTTATCAAAGTAGTGCTAAATATGTTTGAGCAGCCTTACTTGTTATACTAGTCTTAAATCAGGGACACTGAGCTGGATGATGTAGTTTGAGAGATGTGTTAAAATGCATAGATGAATATTTTGTCAAAATGAGTATGACTATATTTTGCACATGTAATAGTATTACATATTTATGGTGTTTTTTTTTTTTTTTTTTTTTTTTTTTTTCCAGTACAACTTGTACTTGGTTTCTTTGTTTTTACTTCCAGGCATTTTTTTTTTTTTTTTTTTTTTGAGTTGGAGTCTCACTCTGTCACACAGGCTGGAGTGCCATGGGGTGATCTCAGCTCACGGCAAGCTCCGCCTCCTGGGTTCACACCATTCTCCTACTTCAGCCCCCTGAGTAGCTGGGAGCACAGGCGCCTGCCACTACACTGGCTAATTTTTTTGTATTTTTTAGTAGAGACGGGGTTTCACCGTGGCAGCCAGGATGGTCTTGATCTCCTGACCTCGTGATCTGCCCGCCTCAGCCTCCCAAAGTGCTGGGATTACAGGAGTGAGCCATTGTGCCCGGCCCAGGCATTTGTGAATTAACTGAATTGAGTGGGAATTCAAAATACCAAGTTAAATTTTCTCTTAATTCCTGGAGTTAGGGAATTTATGAATTCCATTGATCAATCTGCAACTTAGTATGATGACTAATTTATCTAGTAGAAAAGCCAAACTGAATTTAAGACCACTTGCTTGTTAGTTCGTTACTGTATTTCTAGGAAGAGTCGGGCCCTGGCATTGGGTTTGGGTATTTGGTTATAGTGCTCCTGTGTCTCACGTGAAAGAGTTTATTTAGCTGGATAAACAATCTGTTTTTATGGCTGCAGTGCGAAATAGAAAAGTTTAAGTATTTCCTCTGTTTATGCTGTCTGTATACAAAGTGGTAGAATCTGTGAAGTCTCCAGTTGGTACTTGAATGATAATGAAGCATGCACTCATATTCTCATCAAGGACATGCATAAAATGGCAAAACACATGTAAATACATGTCATAAAAAAGCTGCTGTTTTAGGGCTATTTGCAAAGCTCACTGTGCCTCCATATTTGTTTCTGACTCATATTTTTTAATCTTTATATTCTCATGTGGGTTTATGTCATGGGACTATACTGGACACCACGTATGGGAGGACAAGTCCATCTGGTTCCTTGTGAACCATCTTTTCATGTTCTGTATCCACATATACCCTACTTCACATTTGGCTAAGCTCTTTAAGACTAAGAACTTATTGGTGAAAGGATCTATGATACAATATCTTTGCATTCTTCATAGTGCTTGTGGTAGGTGTTTGATGTGTATTTATGGAATAAATGCAATCAAGTGTTTATTAAAAGCTAATTTCATTATTTTAGAAATGGTTATGTTTTTCCTTTCTAAAAGTCCTTTGTGTTTTAATGTAAACTTTATCCTTGTGACACTCAAAATGATGCTATAGATGGGTCATTGAAAAGCCTGAAATCATCAATGCCAGTAAGAAGAGTCTCAGATTTACTCCTGGTTTCCCTCCATCAAATTATATCCCATGTATAGACATAGATATTAGCACACAAGCAGTGAGAACTGATCCTACTCGAAACTTTTTCAGCTTAGAGAGCTTTTCCAGTAAAATCCTAAGCGACTCACATTCTTTCAGCTTCCTACTTTACTATAACTTCAGATATCCTTTTAGTTTCACTAAGGATTATTAATGCAAAGGAAGAAAGAAGTATTTCAATCTAACAAAGTAGTAGGTAGGAAGCACACCCTTTCAGCGTATTGCATAGTGAAAAAGAGCTAGTTGACAAACATGAATGAAATAGAGTACGTCTTTAATAAGGTGTCAGAGAGCAGGTATTTAGTTTGTTTCATTCATTACTTTATTCGTATAACTTAGAGCAGGGTACACAGTTGGTTCTTAATAAATGTTTGTTGAATGATTGAATGAATGCTAATGTGATAGAATTATGGTATCCGGTCTATTAGATGAAGAAAATTTTTTTAGCCCAATCTCCAGAAAATAGAGATAACTACCTCTCCTATTTCTATTTAGAAACAATAATTTTATATTGAAATTGAATAATTTTATATTAAAATATAAAACAATGTTTAATCTGACAATTGGAAGATTCCTTAAAATGAATAATCTCACACCTGCTGATTAAATCACTTTTAAGCTTTTAATTTTGAGATAACTGCAGATTCATGGAGAATTGTAAGAAATAATGCAGAGATTCCATGTACCCTTTCCTCAGTTTCCTCCAATGGTAACTTCTTCAAAAAACATAGTACAGTATCACAGTCAAGATACTGACATTCATATAGGACATTTCCTTCCTCACAAGGATCTCTCATTTGCTATATAGCTTCTTCCTCCTTCCCCTTCCCTGCATCCCAACCTCTGACCCCTGGCTGATCTTTTCTACATTTCTGTAATATATGTATGTATGTGTATATATGTGTGTATGTATGTATACACATATATATGTTATATACGTGTGTGTGTATGTGTGTGTATATGTATATATGTGTGTATGTGTGTATATACATATATATATTTTATTTATTTGAGGTGAAATCTTACTCTGTTGCCCAGGCTGGAGTGCAGTGGGGCGATCTCAGCTCACTACAGTCTCTGCCTTCCGGGTTCAGGTGATTCTCCTCCTCAGCTTCCTGAGTAGCTGGGATTACAGGCACCTACCACCACGCCTGGCTGTTTTGTATTTTTAGTCAACATGGGGTTTCACCACGCTGGCCAGGCTGGTCTCGAACTCCTGACCTCAAGTGATCTACAGATCACTTGGCCTCCCAAAGTGTGAGGATTATAGGTGTGAAGCCACTGCACTCACCCTACATTTCTGTAATTTTGAATCCCAGAGTTGGAAGCTTTTGGGAATGACTTTTTTTTTTTTTTTTTTTTTTCATTCCACATCAATTCCTAAAGATTCACCACAGTTGTGGTAGCAGGTGGAGATGGAGGCTTAGCTTGTCATTGGACTGCATGGGCACTTCCTGGTGGGGAACTCAGGCCACCACCTATTTCTACTGAACAGGGAAGGGTTGTGGTCAGCTCCCTACTCAGCTCCACGGTCACAATGCTGGCAGGGGAATCAAAACACCACCTGTTTCCTGTTTGGGAGATGCAAGGTTAGCTCTCTGCCTGGCCATGTAGAGACCATCCAGTGGGGGAACTGGATCACCCCTGTCTATTTCTCTTGGGAGGAGGTGTGGGTGGGGAGGATGCAGGCTAGATCCACTTCCTGCTTGACCCTGCTGCAACTGTAAGCTCCTATCTGGAACATATGGGAAGCAATACAGAAACCCATGGAGCTCATTTCCATGTAGTTCCACAGATCCTAAGGCTGTTAGATTGTCTGCCTCTTCCTTTTCACCTTTCAGAGTCTTCCTATGCTTGTGTTGTGTCCAGGGTTTTTCAATTACAAGAGGGAGGACCTGGGAGGAATGGGCTACTCCATATTGGCAGAACCAGAATTCTCTGAATCTTCTCAAGAGAACTCGATACAATTTTTCTCAATATACTATATGAAATGTTAACTTCGACACATTAGTTTTCATACTGTCCTAGAGTGTATAATTTCTATTTCTATTCAGTGTATATATGTATTCAAGATAAGTATCTGCAAAAATTTCTTTAAGACTTTCATCAGGGTTAGTATTTAAGGATTAACTGATAGGTCATCTTATAGCAAAAAAATAAAATAAATAAATAAGAAAGTATGTAGTTCTTTCTGAAATTGTCTCATTATTTATAGGTGTTACTTTACATATATACACTTAAAACATCACTCTCAGACAATTTGACTGATGGGAACTATATATCATCTTGGCATTCCGGAAGACTTGAAAGAGAATTACTTAGGATTGTGGGGCAATTTTGTGATACTTCTAAGTGGAAGGGGTCAAGATATTTTATGATCTTCTAAAATATCCATCTAAAATGTTTTGAGTATTCAGACTACATATTATTGATCATACATTATTTTACTTGTGTTTAATATGTTCCTTTTAACTGACTTTGTTCTTGTAGCTTCTTTCTACTAAGGCACTGTGACTCTCCTATTTCTTTGTGGAATTGGAGTAATTTTCAATGTATTTTCCTATTATGAACAGATTAGAGAAGGGCCAAAAATAATACTAAGGAAACTAATTAGCTCTAGCCATGAACCTTTTCAGCTGGAACTGTAGACCAACTGACCTCTCCCAAAACAAATCTTTCTAAAAATAGCCTCTAAAAGGTCCAAATCGCTAGAGGCAACTAAACTACGTGCCCTTCTTAATTTAAAATAAGAATTCTAAGTAAGCATCTCTCCAGGTAAAGGGACTGTAGAAATTAAATTGTCCAGTGGTTTTGATATAAGTCAATCTGAACCCAATTTACAGTTTTAGTCTGACATTCAAAGGGCATCTGAGTAATTATTTGTACATGTAAACATTCACATTTATTACAAATATCAGAACCAGAAAGTTAAGGAATATATTCTAGACATTAAAAATAATGCCTTATTTACACTGTATATAGTAGTTGCTTGATAAATATTTGCTAGATGGAGCAGTGGTTTGGGTCATTCAACTTTCCTCTTGTTAAAAACTTTTGGGTTGTTCTGTCACTGGTGCCTGAGTCATCTTCCTAAATACTTTTTTTAATCACACTGCTCTGATCATGTTCTCAGTCCAGACATTAGCAGCTCCCAAGAAACTGATCCCATCTTATCTATCCCATTTGCTTTTGCAATAGGGGTTTGCCCTCAAAATGCTCCCTTCAATTCTAGTTATGTTGGTTTCCCCACGGTTTTACATCTGTGCTAATGGCATTACTGTGTCTGTGTTCATGTGAGATCTTTGCTCTGTGTAGCACCAGACCCCAGTGAGCAGTGGGGTATCCTGCTTTCTTCTGCTCTCTCATCCTCATCGGCAACTAAAATTCCAGCTCATTTCTCACTCTTCCATAATGCCTTCTGTAAATTCTTCAATATATGCTGTTATATTCTTGGCACAATTGTTAACATATTATTGTACCTCAAATTTATTTGATTGTATATGATCTCACCTTTTTCCCCCTAATTTTATTTTTGTCTCCTTCCTACCAATGACTTTTGTTATACTGTTTGCCCTGAAGGGGCCAAATCCTCCCATGATATGCTCTCATGACACTGCAACTCCTTCCTAGCACTGGTCCGAGTTGTAATTGCTCAGAGCCTTGCAAGACAGTGCCTCCTGGTTCTGTAATTCTCATCACCTAACTCATTACTATTGATTTGTTTCAGAATTTGGCTTAAAAGTCATTTCATTAGAGAAGACTAAGCTAATCCACTGAATAGGTGAGGTCACCCTGCTAATACTCTGGAGTATTTCCCTTTCACAACATTTGTGAAATTGTATTTAATATATATTAAATAAATTTATATTTTATATATATATATATAAATTTATATATAATATAGAGAGAGGGTCTCACTCTGCCCCCCAGGCTGGAGTACAGTGGTGAGACCTTGGGCCACTGCAGCTTCTCAAACTCCTGAGCTTAAGCAATCCTCCCACCTCAACCTCTCAAGTAGCTGGGATTATAGGCATGTACCACCATGCCTGGCTAAGTTTTAAAATTTATTTGTAGCACTGAGGTCTTGCTATGTTGCCCAATTGGTCTCAAACTCTTGGCCTCAACTGATCCTCCTCCCTCAACCTCCTAAACTGCTGGAATTTGAGCTGCAACATCTAGCCTGCTTTTTAAAATTACATATTACTTCATTTTGTTCATCTAATAAATATCTAAGATGTGCCAGGTAGTGTTTCAGGGGTTAGAGAGATATTAGTAACAAAACAGATGCAACCCCTTGGCATTATGCCATGCATTTTTGTGGGATGGGAAGGACACTAAAGAAAAAATGAACAATAAAAATTAATAAGTACTATTAGATACACCCATCAACATAGGCTAAACTATGCTGCAGTACCAAGCAAGCCCATAATCTCACATAAAACTGATCACCCATGAAAAATGTGCCATAGGTCTGGATGACTCTCCAGGGAAACTTTCAGCTCTGTAGTGCTTCTACAATCTGGAATGCTGTGATCTTCAGCACCTCAATCTGAAAATGAAGTTGGCTTCATGATTACTACAGTTGTGGAAGAAATCACTAGAAGGCCTTGTACTGACAGTTAAATATCTCGGTGTAGAAATGGCACAGGTCAATGCTGCTGATGACCCACTGGGCAGAACTGATCACATGTCTGCATTTCTATGGTGGTGGGTTCTGGGTGCAGAGAAGATTAATTCATCTGTATGCTTGAAAGGAGAAGAGAATCAGATATGGGTGAGCATCCAAAGCCTTTACTACAAAAAGATAATGTTCTGGGGGAAAAAATAGAGCAAGATAAGGGGAATTTGTTATGCATAGTGGGGAAGGTATTACAATCTAGGTTACACTTACAAGATGACATTTTAGCAAAGATTTGAAGGAAGTGGAGGAGTGAGCCATGTCAGTATGTCAGAGAAGGGCACTCTGGAGAGTAATAGCCACTGCAAAGGTCTTGAGGCTAAAGGATGAGTAGTATGTCTGAGAAAGAGCAAAAAGACCTCTTTGGCTCCTGCTGAGTGACTGGGAAAGAGAATCTGAATACACTAGAGAACTACTGGCAGAGGAAACAACCAGATGATGTAGGGCCTCAGAAGCTGTTTTAAGGACTTTGTTCGTCCAGGCCTCCCCTACCCCTAGGCACACAACTCACCACTTTATTGAGCCATAGTTCTCATATTCATAAAATTAACCTATTTTAGGTATATATAATTCAGTGGTTTTTAGTATATTCATAGTTGTGCAACCATTACCACAATAAATCTTGGGACATTGTCCTCATCCCAAAAATAAACCTATGGCCATTAGAAATCACTCCCAAACCCCCACCAACCTTCCCAGCCCCAACTTTATAGACTTGTCTATTCTGGACATTTTCTATAAATGGTATAAATGGAATCATAATATGTGGGCTTTTGTGATAGGCTTTTAAAACTTAGCGTACTGTCTTTAAGGTTTATGTTATAGTACATCATATCAGAGCTTCATTTATTTTCATGGTAGTCTTTGTGTTTTATATTCCATTTTATCCATTTATCAGTTGACATGCCTTTGTTTCCACATTTTGACCATTATGAATAATTTGGCTAGGAATATTCATGTGCAAGATTTTGTGTAGACATATATTTCCATTTCTTTTGAGTATATACCTAGGAGTGGAATTACTGGGTCATATTATGACCGTTTTTAACCTTTTGAGGAACTGATAGACAGTTTTCCAAAGAAGTTTCACCATTTTCAGACTATCACCAGCAGTGTACGAGTTCTCCAGTTTTGCCACTTTTTTGTTTTGTTTTGTTTTTTTGTTTTTGGAGATAGAGTTTTGTTCTGTTGCCTAGGCTGGAGTGCAGTGGTGCAATCTTGGCTCATTGCAACATCCACCTCCTGGGTTCAAGTGATTCTCCTGCCTCAGCCTCCTGAGTACCTGGGATTACAGATGCGCACCATCACGCCCAGCTAAATTTTGTACTTTTAGTAGAGGCGGGGTTTCACTGTGTTGGTCAGGTTGGTCAGGCTGGTCTCGAACTCCTGACCTTGTGATCTGCCTGCCTTGGCCGCCCAAAGTGCTGGGATTACAGGCATGAGCCACTGTGCCTGGCCTTGCCACATTCTTGACAGTACTTGTTATCTGTCTTTTTTGATTAGAGCCATCCTAGTGTGCATAAAGTGCTATCATTGTGGTTTTGATATGCATTTTCCTGACAGCTGATTATGATGAACATCTTTCCATGTACTTGTCAGCCATTTTATATATTATTTGGAGATACAACTATTGAGATCCTTTATCCATATTTTAATTGGGTTGAGGACTTTAGCTTCTCTCCTGAGAGAAATTGTAGCCACTAACATTGTGAGTAGATGAATGGATCTGACTTAGTTTTAACAAGATCTTTCTAATTGTGGTGTTGAGAATAGACTGGTGGGGGGAGTTAAATGTGAAACCAGTTAAGAGAATATTGTAGTAATCTGCTTGAGAGATTATTGTGACTTGGACTAGGGTAGTAGCAGTAGAATCAGAAACAAATGTTTGGGTTATGAATATATTTTGTAGGTAGAGCTAGCAGTATTAGTTGATAAAATATAGGGCTAAGAAAAATGAATCAAAGATGACTCAAAGATTAACCTCTGAAAAGACAGAGTCGCCAACACCTGAAAAAGACTGTATGTGAAGCAGGTCTAGAGAAAAATTTAGCTTTATTTTATTTTTGTTATTTGGTAGCATTCTCCATGAGACTCCAAGCTTCTTGAAGTCAGAGACCATCCTAGTCATGTTTATCACATCATCACCAGCTTGAAACATGTTCCTGGCATAAATAATAAGTAAATGAGAAACTAAACAAAGACAAGAACCATGCCTTTTTTTAAAGTTCAATTTAACAATTTTTTGGCAATAGGTACACAAATGTAATACATGAACACTTATTCAATTTTCTTTTAGCTAGTGTTTTAAAATGATTCCACTAACTATTGTATTGTGCTCAAGAGCATGAATTTTGTAGCCAGAGAGTCCTAGCTACATATTATCAGTGCAACACTGGGCACATTGCCAAACTACACTGAGCCTCAGTTTTCTTTGTACCTTAGGGGTGATAATACCCAACACACAAGGGTTCTCTGAGCATGAAATTAAAATATTTGTAAAGCCCTTAGCACAAAACTTGTCACGTGGAAGGAACTGTCCAAATGATTTTTCTGTTACATATGGATGTACGTATATATACACGCATGTATATGCATACACAACACATCTGCATACATGCACATAAAATACAATACATATTTAAAATTTTGAGTTAGTGTATCAAAGCTATATATTTCATATGGAGTGGAACTGTTCGTTGCCCCAAACACTATTTTATTTTATTCTTATGTCAAATATAGAGGTAAAATTATGGGATTTGGAGCTAGAAGCCTTGGTTTGAACTCCAGATCCATAGCTTATTACTTCTGAGGCTTAATCTGAGATTCTGTCTTCTCGTTTTTAAAATGGTGGTGATGACAACTACAATTTTTTATATACCTAAAAAGGTGAAAGGGAGGATAACGGAATGTATATAATAGTGCTGTTTATATTATGCAAGTCTTTGTGTATTGTTATGTGTTAAAATATTTAAGTTATTCTTCAAACCTACTTTACTTTTGGGAGATGATATCATTGAAGATAATTTACCAGTGAATCCTGAGAAAACAGGAAAAGCATAAAGAAAACTTTTATTGGAAACACAATGTCCAACAATTTGTTAAAGTGTCTATAGTAACAAAATAATGAAAATCCAAGACATGACTTTAATGGAGGCAATGGTGTGGAACCCACAGCATTTTTCCTGGGTTTTAGTCAATGACACATCAGACTCATTATGTTTGATTCATTGAACTTCAGTGTCTGAAGCTGAGAACTGCATTTTCTCTAAGCAGCTGTGAAAGAACAAATGATGCTACAAATGGACAGCTCAGCATCTTCACTGTTTGAAGGAGGATGAGAGGATGTTTGTGTTGGGAAATGTTTGGAGTGTTGGACATCTTGCTATTTTGGCCTTGAAGCTCACTTATTTGTATCTGAGGTGTGTAGCACATAGGGACTTAATAGGTATCTATTGTAAACCTTCTCTCATTACTTCCTGGATATTCGATCTTGGGCCATCATTATGTGCGAAGTGTGAGAATTGAGAAAGTAATCTACGGATATCTCTAACTTTAAAGTGCATCAAAAGGT